>NC_053043.1:42003075-51963075 GCF_003473485.1 Medicago truncatula
TATGATGATGGGGAGTCTAACATTCTTTATAGAGAAAAAGAGAAGAGGATACAAACTAATGACGAGTTAGACTCATTATACTCTTGAAAAGATGAGCAGCTAGAATTTTCATTGCGAAATTCCCAACTCGTTCACTATCCACTACAATTTGGGGGAAAGCACCTCAAAACCTTTTCTAGATGAACTAACTCAATGCCCCAACTGAACAATGAGGAAGATATTAAAGAAAATTCATTGGAAGATTTTAACATCCTCCAAATAATATACAAGTAAATACTCGTAACTTATAATTATCACTTTTTAAAATTATTTTTCTTAGTGCATGTTTGATTTGGTGCAAGAATTGTCAAAATTACGTTGATTTTATCAAAATCACTGTGAATTTGACAATTCTAGCACCAAACTGCACTAAGAAAATAATTTTAGAAAGTGAGTACTATAAGTTACGAGTATTTACTTGGATATTGTCTGGTGGGATGTTAAAGTATTTCGATGAATTTTATTTAAATGCTTCCTGAATATTGAGTTAGGGCCTTGAATTAGTTCCCTCTTAAAAAAGTTTAGAGGCACCATTCCTGAATTGTAATGGATATTGAAAGAGTTGGGAGTTTTGTAATGCAAATCCTAGCTCCTCGTCTTCCCAAGAGGATAAAGAGTCTAACTCCTCATTAGTTTGAATCCTCTTTTCTTTTCCTTTATCATGAATGTTAGACTCGACATCATAATTATTATTTGAAACATTGTTCATACCCTCTATTTTACTTTGCCTTGGTTCTGAAATCATAATGCTGCCAAGTAAATTAGTCTTTTTGTACTCATCGCATCACTACCTTTTCTAATTTGGGTTTTACACATTTTTCCGTTGACATTTGCTTTTGGATCTTCTTTTGTTTTTGGAACTGTAATTTCAACATGTTTGCACATTTCATCGAACACATTTTCAATATAACTACATTTAAACTGAAATTACACTTTAATCACAAAGAAAAATAATAAAATAACAACCATACAGCCATTCAATGACGCACTAAAGAATTTCCTATTCCAAATATGAACATTGTTTGATCCTACACCTACATCAGCCCCACCTAATATCTCATTAATATATACTTTGAATCTATGTCAGATTCCTATTAAATCTAATGATACACAACAACAACAATTGTCATGATGCATTTTTCTATCATCTATTAAATCTTTTTAACTTGAGATCGATATACTCAATGACAATCTAGTGGCTAATTTATTACGATAGCTTTTAAGATTTGCTTTAGATTTAGAATAACTTTTCTGAATTTATTTTTCAAAAATATTTCTATTGCATAATGAAATAGTAGCTTCATTTTTATGAGAAGGCAATCATTACTTATTTTTTTGTTTTTTTGTAAAAATACAAGATTTTTTCACAAAACAAGAAATATTTTTGTAAAAATATTTCTATTGCGTAATGAAATAGTAGCTTCATTTGTATATGTTCAATATAATTTGTTGGAACCCACTTGGGTTGGTCTGGTGGTATTGACTTGAGATTTAAGAGTGTGTTCCTCCTCAAGATCTCAGATTCGATCCTCCTCGATGTCAATTTAAGTGGGCTAATTTGACTTCTTAAAAAAAAAATATATACTTCGTTGGAAGGATATCAAGGTGTCGTTGTGAGTATAATTTTTTCTTACTAATATTGACATAGCATAGCATGCAATTCTGCTGTGGAAATTGAGCTTAAATATGTGGTTCAGGTAACATGAAAATATTGCTCTAGTAATGTGACCCAGTTTATCAATACTATATAGGGTTAATGGTGCTTTACTCCCTGTAATATATGTCATTTTTTATTTTCCCACCTGTAAAATATATTTTTTTGATTTACCCCCTGTAATTTTTTTTTTTGAATACCCCCTAATAGGTCATAAAAAACGACTTCTTTCATTACTTTTGGGCTGAATTTTTCCTTTCCGAAAATACTCTCAATTTTCAATATAAATAACACATGTAACAAATAGATAATAATAAATTTAAATATTAAAACAAATGTAACAAACACGATATGAATATATATGTCTGATTTTTTCCTTGATCATTTAAAAAGTGTAATAAATTAGATGACCAATTATATCCTTAAAAAAAAAAATTCTATAATAAAAATTGTTGTTGGTGTCATTAAGAAAAATTTAGATTATATATTTTTTTTTGTTGTATCGTTGGTGTCATTAAAATAAATAATCATGGTTAGTTTAGTTTGTTATAACTTAAAAGTAACAAACATTTTATATTTTTAGTTTTAATAAAAATCAAAATGTCATTAAAAAACAGCGTTCCTAATTTTCAAACGTTAACGCAATAAAAAGAGCGGAAAGATGAACATGTGAGTACCCGTCTTTTCGCTAGTATAATATGAAAGATTATTATTGTTATTATAGTAATAATTATTATTATTGATATTTTATTATTATTATTTTCATCATCATCAAATTATATAGCTAAATTCATTCCACTAATTATTAAATAGTGTACCATGCACCATTTATGCATACACGGGTCATATCAACTATAATATATAAGAATAAAGTATATCACATTATAGACTTAACCCGTAATTGAAATTAAAATACCACTGTTTTGTAAAAAAAAAAAAAAGGAAGATTTAAAAAGTCGATTAAAAATGTGATTTTCATATTCTAACCATTAACATGGTAAAATTGGTTGTTTACAAAAATGTTAATTTAAAATTTAGGCTTAATAAGGTCTAAGAATACATTTTTTTAAAAGGGAATTTGTTTAGGGATTCAAAGGGAACTTATAGTTACAAAATGTGGAGCATATTACATCTATTTAACATATAAATAATAAATACAACCAATTTTATAAAATGTTCAGCATATTGAATACAACCAATTTTAAAATCATTATTTGTCTTTTTTTTTTTTTTTTGTGAGAAGAATTTCGTATATAAATATCATATTGATTATACATTCAATGCTTTGCTATAAATGACTGCAAAAAGTAACAAAAAATGCAAAAGTTACACCAATTTAAACTATTAATTTTATTTTCTTACCAAATAATATTATCAGGTTGTGTTACTGAATTTCTTCTTTCTCAACCTTCATATTTGATTACATTCATGTTAAAAGTCAAAGGGAGAAAACAAAGTAGTGTTATAATCTAGTTAACGATTTCTGCAAATAAAAAATCAGAATAAATAACTTCAAGTAATATAATATATGAGAAACAAAGAGGCCGACAAATTACACTAAAAAGTAAAGTTTCTAATGATAAAATTATCATTTGAATCATTTAAATTATCAATAATTTTAAAAATGCAACTTTAATACCATAACACTTAGTAAGCATACACCAAGAAACTGATCCTAACTGCAAGGTTGTTAAATCTATAAAAATGAAAAGGAAAAGGAACTGCTAAGAAATATGAAAAGGAACTTTTATATGGTAGACGACATAAAATAACAACAACGACAACAACAAATAGAATGACCATATCAAGAAAGAAACTGTTAATAATGAAAAGAAATAGCTATCATAAATGGAATTGCTAGGGCATTTGTGTCTTAAAAAAAAACTTTAGTACGGTATATCAATTTTGGAAGCAACAATTTTTCAATCAAAATGGAAGTGGTTTAGTGGTGAAAGTTGTAATTGTAATGTATTGTCAAATGGTACCTGATTCAATTCCTTGCAAAACCTTTTCTTTCATAAAAAGGTTTAGGAGTTTTAATTGCGTGGAGAAAGAGGGAAATATTTATGTTAGAATTAGGGTTAAGTATAGCTTGAATGTTGTCAAATGCTACCTGGTTCGATTCCTTGCAAAACCTTTTTTCATAAAAAAAGTTTAGGAGTTTTAATTGCGTGGAGAAAGGAGGGAAATATCTAAGTTAGAATTAGGGTTAAGTATAGTTTCACCGGTTAAGATTTATAAATATATGAGATGAGATAAGAGATACAAGAGATAAAAGATTATTATGCTAAAGGGAAATGACTTGGTCTTGATATAATTGTCTTATGCACTTAGTAGTTACTATATTGTAGGATTAAGTTCCATTTGTTTTTCAATGCATATACATGTAGCAAGCAAAACCACTTTTCATCTTTATCTATGTTATATTCGACTAATATAATATAATGACTGGTCCAATATTGTAGAAAAGAAATGGGGACATGCAATTGAAAAGAAACAAATGCAACTTCCTTCCTAGTTACATGGTTAGTTTCACTTTCCACTCCTTAAGCATAGTGCCACTTCCATAGTGTTTCTTGACATTAATTACAGAAAATCAAAATTTATTCTTCTTGTTCTTGTGGCCAAAATATGGAGGAGGATGATAAGAACAAGGCAGAAACTTCTTCCAAGAAAAGAAAAGGGCACCCTCCTGGTTCCGGTGGGGGAACATTCACCCCTCATATAATGAATTTGAATGCTGGTCAGGTAGTATAACTTTAATTAACCAATCTTCGCATTCCATATGCAATTTTATATTTCATTTATTAAATATATGGTTTTTTAATTAATTATTGTTTTGTAGGATTTGGTGGACGCTATATACAATCTATCTGAAGCATTACCTCGTCGATCTGTTATCATAAATTCGGCAACAGGTTCTGTATCAGAGGTTGGCCTTTTTGATCCAAATGGTCCTCCTAACAAGCGCCAGGTAATTAAAGGTCCAAAATCTGATAAAACTTTGCATCATATCGCAATCTGTAAAGCAATTAATTTTTCTCTTATATCTTATAATTTGTGCGCGTGTTTGCTTGCAGGTAAAATTTCAGATAATTACTTTAGCTGTAATCTGTCTCGTTGATGATGATGGTCGTCATTGTCGTGCAAAGGCAAGATGTGGAGTTATATTGACCGATAATAAGGGAATTACTTTCGGAAGTACTGTTGTGAATTCCCTCAAAGCAGCCGGACCTGTTAAGGTAAGCAAATCATAGTTTATGGAATGATTAGTGATATTAATTAACAATTTTTGCTTTAATTTCTTTACTAGCAACTGAAATTCATGTGAGACTTATATTCCGAATGGCAGAACTTATATAAATTACAATCAGTAGTGTTAAAAAGAGAGTGTAAAGCTGCACTCATTTTTTTTATGAAAGTGAGTAACCTGAATTGACAATCTTTATCTTCTGGTTAATCAGATTATTGCGTCCAGTTTTGCAACAGATGTTGCTAAGGAATCAACTGCAAGAATTTTGGCTGCTGCTGCGGCTCGAAATAGTAATTCTGATTCACAGAAGGTTCTTGAAGAGTTAGAAGGACACTCGAGTCGCCTTTCACCAACAACTAGTACGGCAAATAATCAGGACATGAAGTCTCCTTCTGTAGAAGACATTTGAAATTAAGTGTCTAATTTTCAATAAAACCGAAAGTTTCTATTTGGTATAGTTTCTATTTTTTCCGTGTAGAAGAGATGATGGTATATTTCAGGTTTCTCATGTTGAGGAAAGTGGATTGAAATGATAGTTTAAACAGATTATGCTATAAGCTTTAAACTTTTGAAAATGGGACCTAAAATGATGAGGGGCATTCCGAGAATTGAACTTGGGACCTCTCGCACCCTAAGCAAGAATCATACCACTAGACCAGATGCCCTTTGATGTTTACTTTTGAAAAGTGTTGAATCAATTAATTTCCTATATCATTAAAGTCTAAATTTTGTTATTTGGTCTCTTATTAATTAATTCCCTTTATAGCATAAAAAAGAAGAAGATATTTGTTTTTCCAAAATTTCAAATGAAAGTTTAATTTGTTTTATCTCTTTATATCTGCCTTTTCAATACATTAAAAATATTGCATGAAATTAGCAAATGTTCAACATAATACCATTAATCTTCTTAATACTCATCTTATCTTGCATAAAAATTTAAATATGTGAAAAATCTAAGTTTGAATTTAAAAATAAGTTATGAATTTGATATAAAAGCTATTTCAAATTATTATGTAGCTTAGGTTCACTCATTAGGAATTTTTTCTTTGAAATAAAACATGAGAAGTTGATCTTTACTAAGACTTGTGCCTAATGTTTTATATTTGATTTGGTGAAGGTGGAAATTTAGCAGAAACATCTGGGGGAAGTTTCCATCATGCGATAAATTTGAATACTGGCTAGATATATGTTCTCATTTCTTCACATTATCGTAGATATGTTTACGTACTTTGTGCAGCAGGTGCTGTATCAAGCATTCTCCTTTATTCACCACTTGATACTTACGCTCGATATGTTTTTTTATACCGTCCATCAATCACAATAGTTGTATTATTAAAGATATTTGACTTAACGTGATATGTGACTGCTTTTTTTATATTTTTTTAATTATTTTTTGTTTTTTTTTTTTATTTATTTAATTCTTTAATTTATATGTGGTTTTATTTATTTATTTTTAATTAAAACAATGCACACATGGCGCTTTTGAAGTGTCACGTCAGCGTTGACCGAGTCAAAATTGATCTAGGAGGCCAAAACTGCCAAAGATCCAATACATAGGGGGTTGTTTTGTATTTTAATTAATTAGGGGTCCAAAATCAAAACTTCTTAAAACATAGGGGGACAAAAGTGCAATTAAACCTAAATTAAAATAAACATATATGAATATTTGTGTTATGTGGATAATGATGAAGTCAATTACTAAAACATTAATTGAATTCATAAATAGACAAACATGGAAATATGAAGTGACATGTAATAAATAATAAAGATATGTGATTTAGGTTTATTGGATTTAGGTTTATGTGTGATGTTGGCTGGTAATATATGGATTTGTTTCACATACTATTATGGTTGCTGCAATAATGAAGTAGTTTGATAAATTTGGCCTCTAACACTTATGTAAATTTTACTAGTGTTTAGAAATAGTAGATATAGTGGCTATACTTGTATAGCGTAGCGGTGTTTAGACAAACTGCTATTGTTCCACGATACGCTGTTTAGTATAAAATGTTGTGAAATAGTGGATATAGTACGGCGGCGCTGGAGCACTATGGCGTAGTTGGCACAAGCATGATGTATTTTACTGTCACCTATTAATTCTTTGTAGAAAAGAAAGAGTCACGTTGACTTAAATTTGTTATGGTAGCAAATTTGTATGATATATTTTAATTTAGAACTAGCACGTTACTGGTATAGATTGTCTGAGCAATATGAATACCTTCGAAGCATGAAGTGCAATCTAGAGGTGCAGCTCCCCAAGCTCACGCCCAATGATCGGTTAAATTTTTTCATCATGTTCTTTCACATTCAGTTGATTCTAACTCAATTACGCACCTTAACACTTTACTCCACAATTATGATGAAGTGAGCTGCAAAAGGTTCTTCCATGAGGGTTCAGTCTATCTTGTTCCACCAAGACTTTCCGTCTGAATCACTTGAGCAACTAGCACAGAGGCTCATTGTAACACCTCAAATTTCTTATTTTTAAAAGTGAATAATATTGTGATTAATTACCATTATAATATGTATATCTTTGATATGATGTGATAATTTTCTACTTGTTTAGATTTAATGATAATTTTACTGATATTTAGTTGATGTTTGGTAGATAATTGTTTTGCTTCTGCCAATTCGGTGCTATAGAAACTAATTATAGGCTAATTTGTGAGTGTAAGGATTGTGTCCGTGGTTTCTTGTAAAATATTGTGTTGGACATCTGTATGAAATTGGTTATGGTGGTATTCTAAGAATTAAAAATGTCTTAGATTTTATATCTTTTTTTCGAATAAATCCACTTCTATATTGTTGACAAAAGTCATCAATCTGTTTGTTTTTCTATGCAAATGACGAGGCTTAAAATTGTTTGATGATGTGAATAATGATGTCAATTAAAATTTGCGGTGTAAATGACGATGTATTTTCATGATGCCGATGTATTCTATGATGATGATGTGAGTGGTGATGATTTGTGTGCTTGCATTAGAGTCGTGCATTTTAGGAGGAGTCTTGCATTCATAGGTGGAATATGTGACTATGTGTATATGCGTAATACTTGTCAAATTTAATTCCTTGCGTTCATATAGAGTCTAGAGCATAAGTCTTGCATATGTGGGAGAAAAGTCCAGTAACATACTTCTGGAAATTATGTGGGAGAAAAGTCCAGTAACATATCTCTGGCAACTATGTTGAGAAAAGTCCAGTAATACAACTCTGGCAAAACGATGAGTAGATGTGGTACCACATTCATATAGGTCTTAGGACTGAGTCCATATGCATAAAAATTGATGATGATTTGTATTTGGTGTAATTGTGTGACACGATGAAGGTGTTTATCTGTTGATGTTCTTATGAAGATGATTATTGGTGACTATATGTGTTGTGATTATTTTGGAATTGAATTATGACATCGTGTTAGTGAAGATTTTGATTCTTACGATGTAATGATATTTTTTTTACTAATGTGGATTGAGTTGATATAATATATTCTTCAAGATTCTGAATATTATGTTTGTGATGTGATACGACTTTGACTTAATTGCTTAGGTGTTCTTCTCATTTATTTTATACTATTACATGTTCTCGAAACTCACCCCTTCTTTGTTTGTCTTTGCTGGCTTAGCCCTACGGTTGCGAAACCGTAGTTTTATAGGTTATGAGTCTTGGAGTCAAGTACATACCTTCCATGAAGACTTGTCTTGTGTCATCTGTTATTTAGGGGAAGAAAAAAAAAAACACCGCTCTGATAGTGACACGGGAAAATGGATATGTTTTGTAGAAGTAAACCATACCAAGGAAGTGAAATGTGAATTATGTTTTTTTATGAGTCTATGTGATATCCTAAATCTAGTGGGAGAATTCTTATATTAATAGAAATGCTTTTATTTGACACTCTCCGCTGCAAAATCAAACTCTATTTTTAAATAATTAATAGCAATAATTATTTTTGGATTTAGGGTATACACTCATACCCAAAGCTCATGAATTGTTCGATTTTGATGAGAAATTATTCGGTTCTGATATTGTCAATGGAGTTGGACTTTCCGATGCTTGCCAATTCACTTTGCGTCTTACATTTGTTGTGGAGATATAAATTAGACATATTAATGTCATCAATCATGGCTCTTTTTTCTCTACCCTGGACGAGGTTGTTAACACCGTTCCACCACCGCAAACACAATCGAAGTTGTGTTTGCTCGTATCGAAGTTCTTGAAAAAGCTCGAAAGGAATGATATCCTAGGAATTGCAAATCCTAGGAAAGGAATTGCTTTACTTAACATAAAGTAATAAATGATATCCTAATGTGTTTACGTATGAAACCTAGTTTTATCAATTTAACAAGCCTTGCATTAAATTTTGTATAGTGACCAAATAAAGAGCTGCATCAGAAGCATGATCTGAATAAAGCAACAAAGAGATAATTAGAGCTAATCAAAATGGATAAGTAAGACCATTTTTGTTTTTTGCTTAACCTTCAGTTAAAAGTCTATCATTGATTCATCATGAGATTAACAAAATATAAAGACAAAACTCTTAATTTAATCTGATTCACCAAAAATATTCTTACCTTTGCAAGTAGTCCTTGGTGGATACACAAAAACTGAATTGATTGAAAAGTTTATATTCTTGCAAACACATAAATTATCTAAGCATGACATTGGATCCACGGCCAGAACTCTCAGACCACATCTCGCTCCTTCCTCAGTACTACGCACTTAACAAACATGCCTTTGAGCTTTTCGTGCTTAGTCATCTCATCAAGAACTCTATCTTCGAAGTTGACAGCAGAGCTCTTGGACTTATCATCATTATTGGCGGCATTTTTTTCTGAAAAAACGAGCTCAGAAACGGTCTTTTTCAGCCTGTTTACCATATTTTTCTTCCTCAGTAGTCCCTTCAGCGAGCAGATGGTATGTGTATACCATTCTCTTCTGACCAATCCTATAAGCTCGGCTGATAGCTTGTCTTTCAACAGAAGGATTCCATACAACATCCAGAAGAACAACCCTTGAAGCTCCAACTAAGCTAATTCCCTCAGAACAAGCTTTTGTAGATGCAAGTAGAACCTTTGTTTGGCAATTTTCATCGTTAAAGCTGTGGATTACGGATTGCTTGACCTTTGGAGGATCCTCGCCAGACATGACCAGCACTTCCTTTCCCTCAGTTAATTTAAAAGCTGAGTTTAATTGGTCTATAATTAATTGTAAAGGAGCATGGAATTGGCTGAACACAAGAACTTTCTCGTGAAAAGCATCACATAGCCGAACAAACTTGAACAAAAATTTTGTTTTGACACCTTCATGTGGGTTCAGTCTAAGCTTTTCCAGCTGATCCTTGTCGAGAGCAGATTTTTCTTCTTCTGAAAGAGCACATTCAAGGAAAAGCGATGGATGGACGGATGTCAATGCTACCTTACATTCAAAGTTAAATATTGTGTTCTGAGAACGTTTAATGCTCTTCAGAATTTCATTATGCAAACTACCAGCCTTCAAAGTCACCAAACAGTCCCTTAACCCAGGAAGCTTATTTTTAAGGACCGCGCCTTTGTCCACATGAACAAAGGGATCCATTAGCAATTTAAACTTCTTGATCTGATCATCAGAAGGGTCTCTTGTTTTGTTGAGCAACGCTGGTTCCCAATTCCATTTTTTAGATGATTCAAGTCCCTGATTTTGACAAAAACTTTTAAGCTCAGGTGGTATCGTGTTAGGAAAAGAAGGCTTCACCAAGCTTAAGGTGCTGTAATGCTATTAACAATCTTTATTTTGAATTCTTTACTATTGACTGAAATTCTTGTGAGACTTGTATTCAAAATAGAAGAATTTGCATAAATTTCAATGAGTAGAGTTAAAAAGAGAGTAATAGCGGAGCAGTAACTTTGAATTAGCAATCTTTACCTTCTGGTTAATCAGATTATTGCATCAACTTTCACGACAGACGTCGCTAAGGAAGCAGGTGAAAGAATTTTGACTGATGCGCCACTGCTCGAAATGGTAATTCAGATTCCGAAGAGATTGTCAAAGAAGTAAGACAATCGAGTCACCTTTTACCGGCTGCAGATGGAAACATAAATCCCACAACAACAACTAGTACATTAAATGATCAGGACATGAAGTCTCCATCTAATTTTCAGTAAAACCGAAAAGTTCTTGATATTTTTTCGGTTTAGGTTCGGGAAATGATATTCCAAAAGACATGATTGTTTGCTTTTCTTTTCTTATAAGTTGATTTCTTAGATATTGAATGCATTTTTCTGTCATCTATAAGTTCCTTGTAAAAGAGATGATGATATATTTCAGGTTTCTCATGTTGAGGAAAGTGGATTTTAGATGATATTTCAGTTCTAAATAGTTCTGATATTAATGTGGATTGAGAAACTTATAACATTGAGATATTGTCAATGAAAAATCTTGTGGCCTTTCTCACAATATATATAGTTCTGTAATTGTTCCCAAAAAAAAACGTAGTTATGTAAATAACTAAATATGTTTAGTGTAGAATTTAAGAACTGATATTTAGTTTAAACAGATTATGCCATAAGCATTAAACTATAAGCACTAAAAATGATGAGATATTTGACAAAAAGGGGCATTCCGAGAATTGAACTCGGGACCTCTCGCACCCTAAGCGAGAATCATACCACTAGACCAAATGCCCTCAGATGTTTACTTTTGAAATGTTTTGAATCAATTTCGTTTGTGATTAAAGCCTAAACTTTGTTCTTTGGTCTCTATATCAATTTTATGCACATTATTCTCTGTAGTTGTACTAACGTTGGGTCATGATGGCAATAAATTTTTACAATTTATTTCGTTTTTTTTTTTTGAGAGATACAATTTATTTCATTGTATTTAACATCATCTCATTTGTCTTTCAAAAAAGAAAAAAAATCCACTATTTGCTTTTACTAAACTAAATCAAATTACACATTCAAGGTATAAATCTTTTCCATAATAAAGAAAGTGATTCTAAGTTTTCTTTTAGGGTGGGGTTTGGTTTCCTTTTGCCATCCGAAAATTCACATTGGGACGTGTGTACTTTCAAATGTATTCACCGCAAACTTATGAAATTGGAAATTGAAAGATCACATTTTTATGTGTTTGAAGGAAAACTTAATGAGGTTTCAAAGACATACGGTTAGCATCTCCGATGACAATGTTTTGCGGAACTCAAACTTGGTTTCTTAACCATTATTGTAAATAGTCCCCTAAATATACCAACATTTGATTTTAGTCTCCATAAAATATTTTTTAGGTTTTTAGTTCCTCTAAAACATTTCATTTATGAAATTAGTCTCTACTCTAGTATAATATTCGATGTAGAGCAAAGACTAATTTCATAAATAAAAAATTTTAGAGAAATCAAAAACCTAAAAAATATTTTATTGAGACTAAAATCAAATGTTGGTATATTTATTTAAACCAAACAATAATAATCAGTAATTTATTAAAAATAAAACATATAAATCAAATTTCCATGTGAACAATCTAGAACTGAAAAGAAACTTCGCAACAACCCCATCACTACAAAATCCACAAACCCTAACATCTAAAAATCCCTTTTCTTCTTCTTCGATTCAATTCAATTCAATTCATTCATTCCTCTTCATCAATGGCGGAGCATTTAGCTTCAATTTTCGGCACAGAGAAAGACCGCGTTAACTGTCCATTCTACTTCAAGATCGGAGCATGTCGTCACGGCGATCGATGTTCTCGTCTCCACACTAAGCCAAGCATAAGCCCTACTATCCTCCTCTCCAACATGTACCAGCGTCCTGATATGATTACTCCTGGTGTCGATGTTCATGGACAACCGATTGATCCAAGGAAAATTCAGGATCATTTTGAAGAGTTTTATGAGGATTTGTTTGATGAATTGTCTAAGTATGGTGATATTGAAAGTCTTAATGTTTGTGATAATCTCGCTGATCATATGGTACGTAATTAATTCATATTCATTTCATTATTTTCTATGTAGCACCGACACTTCTGATCGAAGCCGCGTCAGACATCTATCTGTCTGGCACGACGCCGTGTATGTAGTTACATCACAGTTACATTTAATTTAATTATGTGATTTAATTAAATTAAAACTTTATAGGTTTTTTTTTTAGGGTTTTGATTCTGTTGTGATTTGGTTACGATTTTTTGTTTTTTCAGGTTGGTAATGTGTATGTTCAGTTTAGAGAGGAAGAGCATGCTGGAAATGCTGTTAAGAATCTAACTGGAAGATTTTATGCTGGTGTGTAATCTCATTTTTGTCATTTATTATTGTTTTTTAATTTTTAATTTAATTGTTGATAATTGATGACTATTAGATACGAAATGTTAGTGACTGAGTGTGTATGTGTATTTTTGGGGTAATGAACTTAATAATGTATGTATGTATTTGTATAGGGATTTAGATTCTATGATGTGAAATGTTCAGTTTAGAATGGTAAGTAAATAATCTCAATTGTTGATGAGAAAAACGGTTGATATTGTAACACATTCATGATTTGCTTTATGTGAACCAGTGTTGTTAAATAGCGGTGCGATAATACTATTGCATAGCGGAATTTGAACAATCTGCTATTGTGAAACAGGGACTATAGCAGTGATATAGCTAGCTCTGTTGTGGAGGAATTTGAACAAACTGCTCTTTTATGTGATCCGCATTTGACATCAATGTGACTAGTGTTGTTAAACAGCAGTTATAGTGGCTATATAGTGTTATAGCATATCGGAATTTGATTAAATTGTTGTTGTTCCGTGATACACTGTTGAGTACAAAATGTTGTCAAATAGTGCTATAGCGGCGCGGTAGCATTGTTGCATAGCATAATTTGAACAAACTGATTAACAACATTGATGTGAACATATTATCAACTCTTGATTTTGTCATCGAAGATCAAGGGATTACTTAGTTTACTTGAGAATTTGATTTAGAGGAGTCGAATCCTTTATCATAGATGGTTATCCAATTGTGTGCTATTATCTGTTGAGCTGCAATTTTTTGTGAAGTTTGAATATCAAACCTTTTGTTCTTCCCTTGCTTGCAGGTCGTCCAATCATTGTTGATTTCTCACCGGTGACGGACTTTCGTGAGGCTACCTGCAGGCAATATGAGGAGAATACTTGCAACCGTGGTGGTTATTGCAACTTCATGCACTTGAAAAGAATTAGCAGGTAATATTTCCATCATTGGTCAGTAACCCTTTTGTGGTTTAGGTATTTTTTAACTAAACGTTGGTGATTGTTATATATGCATTGTGTCCAGGGAATTGAGGCGTCAATTGTTTGGAAAGCGCCACGAAAGGCACAGTAGGAGCAGGAGCAGGAGTCCTTACAGGCATCGAAGCTATGAGGAGCGGCCTCATCGCAGTCGTAGCAGCAAGTATGATGACAGAGACAGAGACAGGGACTATCATCACGACAGTGATAGCAGGAGACGCAGGACTTCAAGTCCTGGACGGAGGAGGGGAAGAAGTCCTAGTCGCAGTCGAAGTCCTGTTGGAAGGAGGAATCGTAGTCCAGTCAGGGATGGTAGCGAGGAGAGACGTGCGAGAATTGAGCAGTGGAACAGGGAGAGGGAAGAGAAGGAACCTGCAAGTAAGGTTAATACAGAGGAAACCAGCAATGGCCATAACGGGCACTCACAAAATGCTTGCGCATATCATGAGAATCAGCAGCAACGGGAATCTCCTTGGGAGGGATATTGATCTGTCTTTACTACTGGTTTGTGTCCACTCTCTCTTGTTTGCATATTCCTATAGTTCTAGGCAACAGTTTTTATTCTAGCATAGACCACCCACAGAACAAGTATAGCTCACCACCCATTTTCCGCTGTGCAGGTGGTGCAGGTACACTGTTCCATGATGTGGAATATGCCCCCTCCCCCCTTGGGATTTTTTTCTTTTGTTTTGCATGATTTGTGATTGGATGTGCATGCTTGTACCACTTTATGCAACATTCCCAAATTGCATCTCTAGTTTGAAGCATATTTTCTGCATAGATCTCAGCAAAACTAGTTTCCTTGCATTTTTCAGTAGGCTTCCATAGTGGTCAAATATGTTAGAGGTACTGCATAGCTGAGCTCTTTTTTGTTGCCAATGCATGTATGCAGTTCATCTGAAAATACTGTTTTTAATCCCTTCATGCTGTCATTATAAATTTTTGGTTATCCTCTATTCAAATTTTTGTTGGTTCTTTCTGAGCTCTTTCTTGTTGCCAATGCATGTATGCAGTACATATGAAAATACTGTTTTTAATCCCTTGCCGTCATTATAAATTTCTGGTTATCCTCTATTCATAACTTTTGTTGGTTCTTTCTGAGCTCTTTCTTGTTGCCAATGCATGTACGCAGTTCATCTAAAAATACTGTTTTTAATCCCTTCTTGCCATGGTTATAAATTTTTTGTTATCCTCTATTCATAACTTTTGTTGGTTCTTTCAAAATTGTTAAACATCGACCTTTTTCTGGAAGAAAAAAAAATACCCCTTTTTCCAACTAGCCAATTATATACACTTGCGTGCTTGCTTGTTATCGTGGTTATATTTGCATTTGCTGGATGTGTGTGTTGTTCTTTTACAGTCAGGGACCCTGATCACCATCACACGTGAAGACTAAGACTAGTGAACGACCACTTTCAACAGTTCTTATAGGGTTTTTTGTTTTCCATGAGCTCTGTTTCAACCCTTTTGAAATTGGAAATAGCATGACTGTCTTACACATTTTATGAGTTTTGCAGGTTCAGGTATCCCTGCATCTAAGAGTTGAGCCATTGAGTTAATTGCAGTTATCATTGAAATTTGTGTACAGGTTAAGCCTACGCTGTTGGAGGATGTTTTAATGGATTTTTAAGGTATTATTTATTATGAGATCTTGAAGAGCAGTTTCAGCTGGGAAGTAAAAGTATAAGGATGACTATTTAGGTGAAGCCTTCTATCATGAGTTTTCTCCTGGTTGCTGGCTGAGGAAAATGACTTTAATTTTCTTTTTTCGTGGCATGTTAGGATGCTTTCTTATTTTGTAAGCTTTAGATGCCTATTGGAGACTGACTTTTGAACTCGGTATTTTTTATATTTCGCCTGTAAAATTGCTACTGAGGTTGTAGATTTGAACCGTAATATGATGCTTGGATTTTCATTTGGTTAAATGTTGGTGTATTTTCCTTGGTTGACAATTATATTTGGAGACATGTTATGCATATGAATCTGTAGTTGCTTGAACCGTTTTAAGCGCTGAAGCAAGAAATTGTGTAAAGTATGAGCTAGCGTTGGCTGTATAACTTCCTAAAAGCTAGGGAAGTGGCTTGACAAATATTTATAAACTTGGCGGGTCCAATTCTCGTAGGAGAAATGTGCCATATTTTCTTTGGATTACTACTGGTGGGGAACAGTAGTAAATATTCCAGTATAGCAAAGAGTTTCATATAACTTGAGGTTATAATATGATGTTTGTGAAAACTTTAGCTCTGTTTGGGAGTTTATGTGGGAGTTTATCAATGGTTTTTTACAATGGAAGGAGGAAAGATAGTGTCACCAACTTAAATATAAAAATTTAATTTTCTTAGTAGTACAAAACCTCCTAATATGGGTGAACATAAAACTTGGAAGAATTTGGAGGGTTTTTGCGGGCTTGAATTAGTTTTTCAATATCTTCTACTTTAGTACTCTCAAAATTAAAAAAGGTTCATTCTTAAGGGTGGAAATTCATTCAAAAAAATTCATATTCTACTTTAGTACCCTCCTGAATAAAATAAAAAATCATTCTTAAGGTTCAATATCTTCTAGTTTAGTACTCTCCTAAATAACAAAAAAATTCATTCAAAAATTTGAAGAGTGCACATGATCTGATTTAAAAGTAGAGATTAAAAGTTTGTATGGAAATTTTGAGAGGCTAAAAGTTGTGAGCAACTTCATGTCAAATTATGAAGATTTGAGAGACGTCTTTTTTTCCCTCTAAATAGACTATAATGGGAAAGACAAAGTTTGGTATAACATCAACAATGACGAAGAAAATATGTTGTTGAAATTTATATGAAAGTGTTTTATTGTAAAGACTCTCACGAATTAGTATTCAAAGTCTTCATTTGTAAAGAATAACTGATTTCATTTGTAAACAAGCTTGAAA
This sequence comes from Medicago truncatula, assembly GCF_003473485.1. Taxonomy (NCBI): domain Eukaryota; kingdom Viridiplantae; phylum Streptophyta; class Magnoliopsida; order Fabales; family Fabaceae; genus Medicago; species Medicago truncatula. Next base: position 42,020,134 of record NC_053043.1, read on the forward strand.
CTGATTTCATTTTTGTAAAAATTTTGCTTGTTGAGGGAAAGCAAGTGTTCCGTAACAAGCACAAGTGGCATTGTTAAGAAGTAGAAGTATAGGTTGAGTTGAGGTGCAACCAGGAGACACTCTCAAGTGTGGTTCTTTCTCATCCCTTATTTTTGTTGTATTTTTTTTAACTAATGCATAAAAAAAACACTATCAACAATTTTAAAGACAAATATTTTCATCCAATCTGAAGTATTAGTTGCTTTATCATTCAGAAAGATTTTTAGAGAAACAATTTGAACTACAACTCAACTGTCCTTCCGGTGTTTATTTCTCTTGCTTTTATTTATGTATAATGAATAATATTTGACCATATTTAGTTAATGAGAGTAGGATTATTTGTTTATGGTTTGTACCAATTTATAATTCAATCACATTACATCAATTGATGATATCAAGAGAGGCATTTAGTGGGAATACCCAATTCCATACTAATCATGAGTTCACAACTTACATTAAAAAAAAACTCCACCAATTTGGTACTTATTATTTAACTATGTGGATTAAAAATATATATATATATATGACTCAAGCCCTATTTTTTTTAGTTACCATGATATTGATATGAAGTTTTCATCGTTATTTAATAGTGATTAATATCCGTCGATAAATATGTGGGATACAAGATAAATTCTTTCGTTCCAACCAAATTTTCTTCATATACAAAGTGGAACTCAAACCCTACTTTTACTATTTAAAATGAAATACATTTTCCCTAAAGCTTTCTTTTAGTGCAAGAATATACCAATTTGTTATTATAAAATATGATGATTAAGATTTAGTTCATTTCAATAATTTTTTAAATACATACATATGAATATTTATTCAGTTTAAGCATATCATCAATCATATATTTAAAATAACAGTACAATATATAGCTCTATGATATCATATTTTCTATTTATTCATTAAACTAACTAATTGAAATTATTCATTGAAGTTGTTGTTCTTGATATCTATTACGAGCAAACAAAGGTAACAATACTTGCATGATAATATATATAATAATAATAATAATAATAATAATAACAACAACACGATTTTCAGTTTATCAAAAGAAATTGAAATATCATAAAAGCATGAGTCAAAGTGTGAGAATTTCATAATAGTAAAAACATTATGACAGACACATCAAATTATAAGCTAATCAAAAGCAACATAGAATTATGTATAAATAAATTGTTACGCGGACAAGCAGTAACATTTTTTCCCAACACAAGTCGGAAATTTATAATTGAGACATACATCCTTTGCACAATCCATATTAGTTTTGCAGGGGATTAAACCTGTATTTTAAAAGGAGTACATGAATGTTACTAGAAGATGATGGAATATTTTTCATATGATAAAGAAGAAATATTGAAATTTGTGTGAACATGGACTTACTATGTTGACCTAGAATTACGGAAATCATGATGATGAAAGCATAAACAATTTTTTGAATTTCAGCCATATTTTGTCTCTTTAATTTGCATGTAATTAACAAACAACTTTTTTATCACTTTAAAAGCAAAACACCTCATGCTTTAATAATTTTAATAAAATTGGTTTTATCCCATGGGAAGTTGCAAGGAATCATTCATATAATCAACATTATTATAAATGCCTCTTCGGTACAATAAGGTGTCATATGTTGTGTGAAAATGTGATGTGCAAGTATACACAATTGTAACAAGTAATAATATGAACGTAGAGATTGATCCCATGAGGATCGAGAATTGATTAGTTCGAGCCAGCTATCAACGGTTTACCGAGTTTGTTGTTAACAAGAGGGTAAAAAAAATTATTTTGGAATTTCAATAGTGTTCAAGTTAAAGGTAAAAGACCCCTCAAAAAAAAAGTTAAAAGTAAAAGAGTTAAAACAACTAATTTTGAAAGAAATACCAAGCACATAGATGACTAGTATTCTGTTTTCCAAAAATGTTAAAAGAAATACAATGCATGTTTTAGTTCAACTATTTTGTTTTCAATAGACTAGTCCTCTAGGGAAATATATTGGGGTCCCTTTGATTGGAGAAACACCAAAGTGAAATGACTATCAATATTTGTTAGATCAAGATACGAAAGGTAAATATGACATGGGTACTAATGTGGGAAATGTTGTGATAGCCAAAGCTACAGATTCGACCTTGTGGAAATCGTTGGTTAGATTATGGCCAAATTTCGCTTGGTTTAAATTTATATCTATAAGTGATGGTTAAGATCCGGAGGCTTGGAATCATAACTGGAGCATTGCAGATGTTCATGTGTTGGTTGATACAGGATGTTTAAGGGGTTGTCGCTAAAGTAAGGGTTTTAGGCCCCTAAATTTTTTAGGTCTTATTCGACCCTCGACTATTTTTCGCTTTAAATATATTTTCTTGGGTCAAATTATTTTTAAGGTTTAAGAATAGGTAAATAATGTTTATATTGAATATTATTTTCAACATATATTATTAGTTGAACTAAATTTTTGTTTTTAAAAAGGTTTTGCATTAATTGGGTTGAGTCTGATTGAAAAAGTTTAGAATCTAACAACCTGATGAATCAATATTCGAATCAATAGAATCTGATGAATTGATCGGAAGAGTTTTTACTCATTAGACTCTTAACGGACAATTTAACGACAAGGATGAATTAATGAGATCCCTTATGTTACTAGTGCAGAGGTGAGGTGGAGTCGACATTACATGTTCATATGCAACTCCAAAATCAATTTTATTCAGTCAACTTATCATAGTGGGTTATAACTAATTAAGGTTATAAAGTGAATTGGAATGTGTTTTGGGCAATGACATGTCATTATATTTGGCTTTGGCTTAATAGAGAGGATCACAACGAGAACGCAACACATCCGACGTCATCTTGGGTACAAGCATTCAAACTAACTAGAGAATGTGTTGAGGTGAGCAAGACAATTGGAACTCATGCATTTAGCTCTCGAATCTCAAGTTTTGTTGCAATGGATTCCTCCTCCCATGGGTTAGATGAAATTCAACATGGACAATGTTTGTAAAGGTGGAGGGCTCAGATAATGTGGCGTTGTATTTCGAGGACCTCACGACAAATGGATTTGGATTGTATGTTGTACAAAAGCACACAATTTCACATATCTATTGATTTTAGATCAGACGGTTCAGATTACGTATTATCAAAAACAACTATAAACGATCTCAAACATCATTTTTAGATTGGAAAGCTACTACAAATAATTGTGTGACGCGGTTACTGAGTCAAATCCAATTCACACGACGAATGGTGTTTGCAAAAAGACTTGAGTAATGTAATGCAATTATTGTCGAGTTGTGGAGGATTATTGAGGAGCTTTACCCATCCAACAAGATTAGCTTTCACGTTGTAGAGTATTTTATGGATTCAAAAGTAATGACTATTGCTATCTACGGTAAGTAAAGTATTTTTGTGGCATGTGTATTTTTATGACAGGTAAAAGATTGACTCAGAAGTCACAATTTATCATGAGAATTGTGGTTGACACATATGCATTGGCTGAGAGACACAAGTAATTTACCCAAATGCCCTTCGGCAGTTAACTGCCGAATTATGGAATCGGCTGCAGTTAACTACCGAGGAAACCTCAAATTTGTTTTTTTTATTTTTCACAAAAATTATAAATTGTTATTAATAATATTTATTGATTCTGAATGTTTGAATCATTATTTTGGTACGTTTATAAGGCTTAAATGCACTTTTGGCCCCCTATATTTGCCGTCGTAGCAATTTTGGCCCCCTAACAAAAAAAATGCAATTTGAACCCCCTAATTTTGTCATGTTTCGGAAAATATGCTCTTCTGACCCCTTATCTTTGCAAAAATGTTGTGACTTTGACCCCCTTTTTTGGGACACATGGCGACTTCTCAACATAGTTGCGAAAATTAGGGGGCCAAAATTGCTACGACCGTAGTACGACGGCAAACATAGGGGATCAAAAATGCATTTAAACCTTAAAACAATTGCATGATTTAAAAAGTGATTATTTTTACTCTCAAAAACCCTCTCACTCTCATCACCTTAACCTTTCTCTCAAAAAAACACACTCACTTTCGTCGCCAATCTTAATCTCGCACCGTATCTCTCACCCTCCGCCGCCGCGATTTCACCGTCGCGCCGTGTGGATCCATCAAAGCCACCGTACCGGTAAGTACTTCTCTTTCTTCCTTTTCACGTTTCTCATTTCAATCTCCGTGATTTCTGATTTCTTATATATGAATCACGTTTCTGAAATTTCCATTTTTCATTACATTCCTGAAATTAGGTTACGATTTTGATCAATATTTCTGAATTGTAGAAGAAGAAACAAAAAAATGAAGTTCAAAATCGAAGAAGTAACAGTGTATTTCCCCTATGACAACATATACCCCGAACAATACGCATACATGATTGAATTAAAACGAACCCTAGATGCAAAAGGACATTGTTTACTTGAAATGCCGACCGGAACGGGAAAAACCATAGCTTTACTGTCACTAATCACAAGCTACACACTCTCAAAGCCTCAATCACCAATCAAGCTTATTTATTGCACTCGAACCGTTCACGAGATGGAAAAGACTTTAGCTGAATTGAGACTGCTTCATGATTATATGGTTAAATGTATTGGTCCGTCTGCGAAGATGCTTGCGCTTGGATTGTCTTCGAGGAAGAATCTTTGTGTTAATAATAAAGTTCTTGCTGCTGAGAATCGTGATTCGGTTGATGCTGGGTGTAGGAAATTGACTGCTAGTTGGGTTAGGGCGCTTGCTGCTGAGAATCCGGATGTTCCTTCGTGTGAGTTTTTTGAGCAGTATGAAAGAGCTGGGTCTGCTGCTGTTTTGCCTCCTGGTGTTTATACTTTGCAGGTATTTCAAATTTAGTTTTGTTCGTTGGATTTTTATAGGCTTTGATTATTTTGTAATCTTTATAAAGTTATAAAAATTGATTTTTTACGATGTTAGGTTGTTTTCAAATGCTCGAATTTTATAGCCTTTGGATGATATGCTATTCTTAAATGTATAAAGTTTTTATAGAAGTAAAATAAATATTGATTTTTATGGTGTTAGGTTATTCTGGAATGCTTGATTTTTGTGAGTGGGGTTGAATGTTCAGTGTTGGAGACTGTGTTCTGATTTCTAAATGTTTGATGGATACTGTTTTCTCATTTCTAAATGTTTGAATTCGAAGTGTGGTTGATTTTGATGATGTTTGCTGATTTTGGAATGTTTGATTTGATATTTTTTCAGTGGAGTCGAGTGTTCGGTTTTGGATGTTGTTTTCTCTGATTCTTAAATGTTTGAATTTGAAGTGTGGTTGATTTTGATGATGTTTACTGATTTTGGAATGCTTGATTTGATTTTTTTTTCTTCTTTTCTGGTGGGGCTGAGTGTTCAGCATAGTATAGCAGCCGCGCCGCCTGCTATTGCGGCGTGTAGTGGACTTTTAGATCCCAGCGCTCCCAACCGCGTCGGAGCGGTGCGAAAGTGAGAAGCGGCCGCAACGGCCGATATAGCGGGTATCGATTCGAAGCAGCGTGTGTCAACGCGTCCGCTACCATCTTCAATGACAGGTTCTCTGCCTTTGTCAACCTAAAGTAGTGCAGTAATGTATCTTCGAAGAAGCGAAGAGCTATAAAGAAAAACCGACGGATGATGAAGAGAAAATGGTTATAGAATAAGAAGGATTGAAGAGACGTAGATCTAGAGTTCAGATGGATGGTGGCTGGCGGCGGCTATGTTTGTATAGAATAGAAAGAGGAGAAAAAACTTGGGTTTGGTTATTTCACTTTTTATATAGAGTATTGGGCTAGGCCCATAGTGATATAACGTGGACTCAATCAATCTATTTCTGCTTTGGACTTCTTTTTTTCTTTTTTTTTTTGGTTACAACTTGGACTGTTTAATGATCATTAAGTCTTTTTCTTTCCCTTTTTTTTGGCTAGTTACTAGTGAAAATCAGTTAATTATCTTTAACTTCTCATTTATATTAATACTGCACCGCACCAATTTTTGGGTTGGCCGCGCCGCGCCACATTTCTGCATTGACAACTATGGTGTTCAGTTTGAATTCAAACCATAAATGACTGAAATTTTGAGATTTAGATGTTTCTTGATTTGAAAGTGGTCAAACTTTGAGTGTAGTATGGCTGTCACAGTCTTTATTCTGGAACTCTGTGGTTACAAGAAGTTTTGCTTCTGCTTGAGGTAATGCTGTGTTTAGCTTGACTTTGTATTTGCTTGCACCAACCGTGCCTCACTTGTGTTTGGTGTGGTGTCTTATTATTAATTCATTCACTTTGCCTTTTCAAATTTTGATTTAGATAGTTTTTGGAGTTTTCCTATTCTAAAATGTTTGTATCTATATGCGTGATTTTTGGAAAACTTCCATTTTGATTGCTTTCCGATGTTCTTGGATTCCAAGATGCCGGAATTTTTGTGGGTTTGACTGAACAATCTGATTTTGAGCAGTTTTGGTTGTTTCTTGGTGTTAAGATTTAAGACTTTCAAAGGTTGACATAATTTTGATTTTTATTCATTTTTAGTTGTTCTATGGTTTTGCATTTTGATATGACCAGACCTTTTAAAATGTTTGAATCTGAATGTGTATGTGATTGTAGGATCTGAGAACGTTTGGGAAGGAGAAAGGGTGGTGTCCTTACTTTTTAGCGCGGCATATGGTCCAGTTTGCCAATGTGGTGGTCTATAGTTATCAATATTTGCTTGATCCAAAGGTGGCTGCCATAATATCCAAGGAAATGCAGAAAGAATCAGTTGTTGTATTTGATGAAGCTCATAATATTGATAATGTTTGTATCGAAGCACTTAGTGTGAGTGTGAGGAGGCAGACTGTTGATGGTGCTAGAAGAAATATAAATAGAATGCGTCAAGAAATTGACAAGTATGTGTCGTTTCTAGCTTTCTCCGCTTGTTTTGTGATTTAGATTTTGCAGTGGCAAATTCAATAGTGAACAAGGGGGCATAATTAGGTAAAAAAATGGGGGTTCTAGTGATTGCAATAAATTCTGTTCACTATGCATGTTATAATCTCGCCAATTTTCTTTCACCTAAAGCCCTTAAAGTCTAATTTTTCATTGAAGTATTTGGGACATGGTGATGAATTTGTGATATCAAATAATTTTTGAAGTTTTGAAGTTTATTATTTTTTTTTATAAATTGACTGAGTTTCGAAGATTTTGTAGGATGTGTGCCACATCCTACAAAGTCTTTTTATTAGTTAAATTTGATATTTTAATTAGTCAGTTTTAGGTAAAATACTAGGGGGGGTATAATAATTTGATATTTTTTATTTAGTTTTAACTAGTGAATAAGGGGTATAATTTGTAAAAAATTAGGGGTTCTAGCAATTGTAGTATCCTAGGCCCTTCTTTATTCCTTTGATTACTTGAAAGTTGAAATCTCCCTATCTTTCCCTTTTGACGGTATCAATCTTTCTGAATTTTCCATTTGTTCCCATTGCTAAAATTCGTGTTCGGATCCTCTTTAATATTTGAACTGGTAGGAAGGTTCAAGGCCACAGATGCTGGTAGACTCCGTGCTGAATACAACAGGCTTGTCGAGGGTTTGGCTCTAAGAGGAGATCTTCCTGGTATGTTATGATGTCAATTTTGTTATATTTCTTAATGTTATATCCAATATTCACTAACCAAAACTTATTTTCCTTACATAGCTGCGGATGGTTGGCTTGCAAATCCAGCCTTGCCTGATGATATACTAAAGGAGGCTGTACCTGGAAATATTCGTAAAGCTGAACACTTCATACAGGTCTTGCGTAGATTAGTTCAATACCTTGAAGGGCGCTTGGAAACTGAGAATGTAGAGAAGGAAAACCCTGTTAGCTTTGTTTTCTCTATTCTGAACCATGCTGGAATTGACCAAAAAACATTGAAGTTCTGTTATGACCGCCTTCATTCATTAATGATGACATTGGAAATTACAGACACTGATGAGTTCCTTCATGTCCAAACAATATGTGATTTTGCCACACTTGTGGGCACATATGCTCGTGGTTTTTCCATTATAATAGAACCTTTTGACGAGAGAATGCCTCATATTCCTGATCCTGTATTGCAGGTTAGCGCTGATGTTTTGATTTGTATTTACTTCATTTACTATGTAATGCTGAAAGTTAGTTTTAGTCTGTGAGATTTATATATTTTCTATGTTTCTAGTATATATTTCTAATTTTTCTTCACCTATGGCATTTCAGCTTTGTTGCCATGATGCTTCTCTTGCCATAAAACCTGTTTTTGAGCGATTTCAGTCGGTTGTGATTACATCTGGCACATTAAGTCCCATAGATTTGTACCCTCGTCTTCTGAATTTTAACCCTGTTGTCAGTCGAAGTTTTACAATGTCCTTAACAAGAGATTGCATATGCCCTATGGTTCTTACCCGTGGCAGGTATTCCCAAGTCTTGTTAATACATTTTCAACATCTGTTTTCCTTAAAAATTGCCTCTCTCACTTCCCCTTTTGGTTTCTTTTAATGTTTAATTGGTTTGTTGTTTCAGTGATCAGCTCCCAGTCAGTACCAAATTCGATATGAGAAGTGATCTTGGCGTAGTGAGGAATTATGGACGGCTCTTACTGGAGATGGCATCGGTTGTTCCAGACGGGATTGTATGTTTTTTCGTCAGTTACTCATATATGGATGGTATAGTCAATAGCTGGAATGAAAATGGAATTTTGAAGGTGAGCCAAATGTCCACAATCCCCTTTATTACCGGTAATGTCGGTTTCATAGTTTCATGTTGCTAAAAGCATCTCTTATGCAGGAAATAATGCAGCATAAGCTTGTCTTTATTGAGACTCAGGATGTGGTAGAAACTACATTGGCTCTTGACAACTACCGCAAGGCTTGTGATTGTGGAAGAGGTGCCATCTTTTTTTCAGTTGCGAGGTAAGATAACTGAAACTACTTATATTCTCATGGGTTTATTTTCATCCAAATATAATTTGACAAGAGAAGTGATTAGAGGGTTTATTTTCATGTGGATATACCTTGGTTTTAGTGTATATTAGCCAGTTGAGTACAGAATTTCATGCTAAGTTACTATGTTTGAAAACTGAACCTCCTGCATCTATTTGTGTTTAAGACAATTAATTTAGTCTCTTTCAAGCTCCTTTCTCCTGAGTTCTACATTAAAATAGGATCTCCAGATTTGAACACTGATTTTTATCCATAGCATTTTGTTTTTTGTCAATTCATGCTTATGTACATACTTGGTTCATTGTTTGCTGTACATGCAACAAGAACTAGATTGTTCAGATTTTAGAAATTATAATTGCATATGCAACTCCTTTGGGTTATGGCATATTCTGACCCTGGTTGTTTATAGAACATAAAAAGTAAACAACAGAAGCCACTTCTCATGTGGGTTTCAATCAGCTTATTTTTGCTGCCAAACACACTATTTTGGCAGCTTCTTTGAAAGCTTTTGAAAAAATTACATTTCCCTAATAAATAGAAGTTATAACAGCTATATTGATCAAATGGTTTTGCTGTGTTTTGTCAAAACTAAGTGTTTGGAAACTCCATTTTGATCCAACTCCTTGTAATGGTTTCTCTTAGAATTTCTCTCAATCTTTCTGTGCCTCTAGTTATTGTGTTGTTTTTGCGTGACTAACTTTTTACTTAGGGTAGTATTCTCTTCTTTTCACATGACCTGGCCATCTTAGGTGCAATTGATGATTCTACCATATTTTCTTAATATGTCATTCTAATATATTTTACTCACGATCTTGGAGTCAAGTTCATCACAGGCTAAAAATAAATATTGTACTTTTTGCAGAGGAAAGGTTGCGGAAGGTATAGATTTTGATCGACATTATGGCCGTTTAGTAATCATGTTTGGTGTTCCTTTTCAGTACACATTAAGCAAGTGAGTTCCATTTGATTTAATTTTTGAATTAGGGTAATTTACAACTATTGTATATCTGTGCCTTTTTCACTGTCGAAATTGTGGTGGTTATATTACTGGTTGCAGAACTTACTAGAGAATTTTTTCAGGATTTTGCTTGCACGCTTAGAATATCTACGAGAGACTTTTCAAATTAAGGAAGGAGATTTTCTAACTTTTGATGCCTTGGTGAGACTCTCTCTCTCTCTCTCTCTCTTCCCTCTCGATGATATGATTATTTGATTGTTAAACTTTCTGAAACTAGAATCCTTGGTAACATTAATTTTTTTTTGCATAAGCAGAGACAAGCTGCACAGTGTGTGGGCCGTGTAATCCGTTCAAAGGCTGATTATGGGATGATGATTTTTGCTGACAAAAGGTTAGTGTTTGTATGACCATTTCTTTCACTTTCAAAATTTTAGTTTGCAATTGGAAAGTTTAACATTGCTTTTGTAACTTTCTTAAAATTCTGCGTCTATACTGAGATCACAACTTGTATTTATAATAGTGTTACAATAAATACATTGGATGCTTAATGAATAAGCCCTAACCTAGGAAGTTGTTTACTCTAGGAATAATAACAATCAATCTAGGAAGTTGTATAGTGAAAAGAATACAGATTTACTTGATTCTAACAGCTTGAGTGCAATTGTGCTTCTGAAAGTTGTTGGTTCTTTTTTTATTTAAAGTGCGAAGTGTATTCTCTGTACGTAACTTTTGGTGGAATTTGTCCCAAATTGGATTTGGAAGTTATTGTCTGTCCCATAATAATAAATAACAAGCAACAACTGTTTTGGGGAGATGTTGCTATAAATAACCAATTTAAACATTGAAAATGTGGATAACATATTTAGTTGCCTAAGATATTTCCCTCTACTTTGATTCGGCTTCTACATAATTCAAAATCTTGATACTACATGTACTGAGCATGCCTGCTCGTGATGAATGTATCATTTACTTGGTTTTGGCTTCTACTTCATTGTCTTTGATAGAGTTATGGTAGTAAATATATGGTTGGTTATTACCATTTGCAGGTATAGTCGTCACGATAAACGATCTAAATTGCCTGGTTGGATACTCTCTCATTTACGTGATGCCCACCTGAACTTGAGCACAGACATGGCTTTGCATATAGCACGCGAGGTCTGTCCTCATAGCTTTATTTTGAAATTTTGTAGTAACTTGCATTACATTAATGGAATCTCGTTGGAACTATATGGGTAATCTTGTTTTTGGTTTTAGGAATTCTCCTGCCATTAGATTGATTAATACAGCTATTTATCTAGATAAGTATATAGTCCCAAAATTTGGAATTTGAAAGTACGAATTAGACATCATGTATAAACACATGGGCTTGTTTAGGGTCTGCTTCCTTTGTGAAAACATTTTTTATTTTTACTTTCAAAAATGTGTTCATTTTAACTTGCTAATAGTTATACGTGGGTACTTTGAAGTGAACCATTGTGATGGATAGAAGTATTTTTGTAAAGAGAAATGTTATTTGGACAACCATTTAGTTGTCCAACAACGTACTTATATATTGTATAGACATGATTTCGTTTTATTAGTTTCCTCTCTATCCTCGAGCCAAATCAATAGTTATAAATTGTGTATTTTAATACGGTTGTCAAATTTTGGTTGTTCTAGTAACATTCCTCTTTTTTAAATAATGAACACAATTCTTTTGGTATTTTCATTGTTTCCAAAAAATGTGCACAATTGTTCACTTCAAGAGTCTCTTATTTCCTTGTTAGCAAGTAAAAACAACAAAATTCTAAAAAATGAAAATAGGAAATGTTTAGTTTTACAAAATAAATGGGCCCTTGGTTTTTGTTTTGATTTTTATTTTCACTTTTAACTACAAATTTTTTGGTAAACAAGAAACAAAGTGAATAAGGTGGCATTTTTTGTAATGAAGTGACAAAAGGAAATGAAAATAGACACCAAACAGGCCCTAGAAGAGTCTCTTTAGCTCTAAAAATTGTTTTCCGTTTTATTTGTTTCTTGTTTTAAAATATTTGTGTAGGTAATTGTGAACAATATTTCTATTTTTACTGTTTCTTATCAAATATTTGAAAATGGAAACTAAGTGAAACAAAGTTGACTAGTGGTGGTGTCTTGGGACCTTCGAGTGTGCGTCTCTCAAGGTCTCAGGTTAGGTTCAATTTCCTCCCGTGCCAATTTTGGTAGGCTAAGTCCATACAGTGCTATGATTTGGCTTTAAATTGAGCCCCTGCAAGTGGACGGTGGGATTGGACCCCTCGGATTAGTTGGTCCTCGGGCCAAATACCGAGTTTTCAAAACAAAAAAAAGTGAAACAAAGTTGATACTTTTGTAGTTATTAGTGAAAATATAAATAGATTAAAAAAATAATTAAATAAAAAAATCTTAGGTCTAAGTTTCACTTGTGTGTTTAGACTTGGTAACTGGCAGGGTTCAAGTGGCTTTTACTCGACAGTTTTGATTTTTTTTTACCCTAGCAGCCAAATTTTTATTTTCTCTTCCTTATGCTTTTAACTCAGGAAGAGATTCTTTCTGAGCTCTTTCTGCATCTTTCAAGGTTAAGTAAACGCCTATATCTAGGTGCATTATATCAGCTTTGAGTATCTTTTTGTATTTATATATATTGGGTATTCATGAAGTTGATGTTGGAACAATGTTATAAAAATGGGAGGCCTTATTAGTTTTGCATGTTCATAAGAATGTGATAATATATGGTTGCATAATGACCAATTTCTTATATTTTGGATGCAGTTCCTCAGGAAAATGGCCCAGCCATATGATAAGACTGGTGGCACTGGCAAAAAAACCTTGTTGTCTCAGGAAGACTTGGATAAGATTGTTTTGGAGGGCAGCATGAATGATATGTTGTATTGAAGCTATCTATGAATTTGAGTGTAACTGAGGCGGCCTTCTTATTAATTCCTAATACAGTAATCATCTTCACAGATATTTAGTGCTTGGATTCGCTTCAAGAGCATCATGATGTAATTTTAACGTTATTTTTTGCAGTTAGAAATGCGGCTACCATGCCAATGTGTGGTAATACCGTGGAAAATAGTTGTTTCCAAACATACACACAATGTCATTTTGATGTGATGGGCGCCGTGTAGCAATCCATAATGATGAGGAAGATGCAGTCCTTGTTTAGCATGAAGGTTCTTGTTTAGGAATTGGACTTGAAATTCTTAGAATGTTTTGTAGTACTTAATAAAATGCATTTGTCAAGGCTTCTACGGGGTTTATCAAATTTATTGTTGATACATATTGGAGATTGAAAATATGCCCATCTAGCAACCCCTATAAGGAAATCAACAAATCGTAAAATCTAATCAACAAAATGAATTTTAGTTTGCGGATTAGCGAAATGATATTTGTAACCATTTTGTGACAATTTGAAACAACTTTCATATTCTAGTATTCTTACGCTCACTCATGCTTTGACTTTCATGTCAATATCTACATTGTTTTGAATCTAATCACTTATGATTAGACTATTTGAGGGCTAGAACATAGTTGGACTTTAAATATGGGTGTCTCTTCCAACTAGAATCGGAAACATGATTTTTCCAAAAAAAGAATTGGAAACATGATTCGTCAAATTGTGGAAGTCTAACTCCTTCTCTTAGACTCTAGTCTATTGGTATTTGACTACCTTTTTTTACACTAATTCTTTTTAACATCAAATCTTCCAAATTAATTTTCCTGGTGTTTAAAACAAACAAATCCTAAGTAGTTTTACTACAATAAGATGTAAAATTGGTGGTTAGGTGGTTAATCAGATGTTGCTTATCCATTATTAAAAATTATAACCATGGCTGCTACATTTCCTTATAACATATACATCACAACGTAAACAAGTTTTCTTATAGGCATTTGTTAGGCTAAAAATTGGATAAATGCTTGCAAGTAGTGAAAACTGAAAACAGAAGGAATCCTTACGAGTTTTCATCACATTTTTCACTTAAACACTTATGATTGTCAAACATGATAAATATCCACCGATAACACCCATGCAAGTCATGCCTCCAAAACAATCTGCAACTGCTTGGGGAATGGGGGTTGATCCCCGAACAACTTAAGTCTCGTAAACTTATTCTCCAATTTTTGATTTCCCTTAGTTGTAGAAACCAACCAAAGGTCGTAGTATTCTCTAATTCCAAAAGAAATCGATCTTCTACTCGTAAGTTCCCAACCTTCACTAAGTACCAACCAAAAGAGCTATATCGATCGAACACTCAAGAACTACTCCTAAGAGGTTCCTGATAAAAAATGGTTAATTAAATTTTTAGTCCCTATAAAATATTCACAGTTTTGTTTTTAGTCCCTACAAAATAAAATCACACTTTTTCGTCCCTTTGATATTTTCCTTAAGCATTTTAGGGACCAAAAATGTTGATGAAAATATTTTATAGGGACTAAAAATGCTGATGGAAAATTTTATAGGGACTAAAAAGTGTGATTTTTTTTTTGTAGAAACTAAAAACAAAATTCTGAATATTTATAAAGATCATTTACTTAATTAACCCTAAAAAAAATTACTACACGTATATATAAGAATAAATATAAAATGGAATCCATTTACGATAATTCAAATTTATTTCAATGATTTTTGAAATGTGTATACATACAAATATTGATTCAGTTTAAGTCAATCGTCAATCTTCTATTTAAAAGAACAATGCATTATAATTTGACAAAATCATAATTTATCTTTATTCATTAAATTGGGTAATTAAAATTGTTGTTATTTTTTATATCTACTACTTGCATAGTAATATAATAATAACATGCTTTTGACTATATTAAAAGAAATTGAAATGTCGCAAAAGCATGAATGAAAGTGTGTGAAATTTCATAATAGGGGAAACATTATGACATGCAAATCAAATATTAGTAGCTTATTAAAAGTAACATAGAATTATTTGTCACTTAATAGCAATAACATTGTTTCCAAAGACAAGCTGGTCTTTTATTATCAGGACATTTGCACTCCTCCTTTGTTGCGCAGGAACCTGTATTTCAAATAAGAATAAATGAATGTTACGAGAAGAGGGTGAAAGATTTTATATATGATAAATAAGAAACATTTAAATTAAAACAAGTTGCTTGGGCTTCCGTGGTAAGGAGCTCATTCTAAGGACGTATCCGGGGAATACCGAGTTCGATTCCTAGGGGAACAACGCTTGGCCATTGTGCATGCCTCTACGCACGAGCCGGATTAGTCGTCCACCATTGGTGGGTCGGAAACTGGTGCGAAAGGAAAAAAAAACATTTAAATGGGTGTGAAAATGGACTTACTATATTGGCTAGTTACAACCAGAATAAGGGATAGTAAGATGATGAAAAAATAAACAATTTTTAGAATTTCAGCCATATTATTTGTCCTTAATTTGCATGTAACAAACAAATAAATATTTGATCGTTTTATATGTAAAACACCTCATGCTTTTTAATTTTAATTAAATTGGTTTTAGCCCTTCTAGAATTGCAAGAAACAATTCATATAACCAGCATTATTATAAGTGTCTCTTAGGTGCATTAAGATGTTACAATTTATCTCTTTTATTTTAAGGAACAAACTCATAGCCTCATCACGTTGAAATGGACCAATAAAGATATTAGATTCGTTAGTGATTGCATGTAAACTTGAGAATTGAGAAATAAATAATTTGACCTAACGAGGATGGCACATTTTATGTCTTGTGTTTAATTACGATATTTGGATGAGGAGCAATCAACTCACAGTAAATAATGGTCACACTAAGTTTTAAATTGTATCTTTGAGTAAATGATAAGTGGTCATTAGACACAAGACAAGATGATTAATTTCATAGTAAGAAAGCAAATCTTTCGGTCAACACATTGTCAACAAAACACATCATTGTGCCAAGCATTTCAAGTCATCATCTGGACTTGAAGATCATCTTCACGGTCAGGTGCATTCGTGCCTAATTTAAATATATGACCAAGAAATCATTTGGGTAATTGATATATTCAAATATCAAAGCAATCATTTGGATTCAATGTTGAAGATCAAGCGCCTAGATCTGACTCTGTTTAGTAGTGTCAAGATCTTCAAGTACAAATAAGTTATTCTCTCAAGCTCTTCAATCACAAAAGTCACTTCAAAGACAAAGAGATACAATAGATACTTTTACTTATTATGTGTATCCTTATAACAGTTATATCTCTTATCGTACTCTTTTGTTTTTGTTGTTGATGTTGCTTTCATTGTTGGGTCCGAAATCACCATATCCTTCAACGTGAAGACCAATAACCAGTGAGTATTCAATACGCATCATTGATGACAATTTTCTAACAAGTGTACTAGAGTGTCGACAAGTAGTAAAATTTATAAAATTCATCTTCACACGGATTGCGTGATTTCAACTTAACTACTATGATGATGGTTTATGATATATGTAATAAAGGGTGTTGTACTTGGCAAGTAGTTTGGTTTTATTTACTTAAGAGATGGATTAAAAGGCGACTAGGTCACATCTATTCCCGTATCTAAATTGTTTGGGTAATTACTCAATTTTAAGATATTTGATCAAAATAGTTAAGCCAATGTCTTGGTCACTAACACTCTTCAATTATTGCTGCTCCCTAATGTCTTAGATGAGCCCATAACTCTTGAAGGTTTAAGAACACCAAATTATTATTAGAATATTTCTAAAGCTAGTAAAAATTGAACAATTAAATTAGGTCAAGCCCCAAAATTAGAGTTAGTAATCATTGAAACTTAGATCGGTTTATGAACATTCGTAAATACAAAAAATATTAAGAATACAATTAATTGAATAAAATACAAAAGTAATCAGCTAAATCCGTAGAATAGTTTAAAGTTACATGATCGCACAATTACAAGGAGGTTCCTCTTTCACTATCAAACTTCGATAGAATTATCTACTCATGATTCTTAAACATAAAATAATGAATATGAAACAGAAACATAAGAAAAGGATCACTAGTTGATGATTATTTGACTCCTGGATGCTCCTAATATGCCGAAATTAGGTTTTTGGCCATCGTCCTCTCATCAAAAGGTGTTTTTCACTGACCTAAGGGTCTACCTTATATATGTGAGTGTTTCCCTAAAATTTAGGGAAAGTTAGCTAGTGACACGAGTGTGTAACTCGCGTTGCGAGTTAAATAAAATGCAAAACCCTTTACCCTTTCACTCAACACTCATGATGCAGGGCTCATAGCCCAAGATGCGAGTGAGACTGTAGCAAACACCTTGCTTGTCCTTCATATCAATGTAGGGCTTATATCCCGCAATGCGAGATAGGCAGTAACTGATTCTTCTGTTTTCTTCGCTCCTTGCTTCATTTCTTCTCACTAGGACGTCCTTAACGACGATGTCCCAAGAATCATCGGTGAAAACTTGTAAAAACGATAGCATGGTCACATAGTTGTCTGGTTTGACTGGATTTTCATGGTTTCAAAGCTACTTTCTTGCTTTTGTCCTTTCTTGCTCTCAAACAGGAACAGCTGCTTACATCCTAAAGAATTCATGTGATTAAATTTATTGAGGAAGCTCTAGCTAAGAGAAACACATGTTTAGCTTTACAATTCGTAAGCAAAACGTCCACTTCTAAAGCTTTTCATGCTAAAAAAGAATCCGAAGGACAACAAATACAGTGGGTGGTATATACATAGATAATTGGAAACTTTTATTATTAAAAAAATTGTATGATTCAAAAGAAAATTCCGCTAAAAAAAAGTTTTATCACATACACCCACGGTTTGTTTACCTTTACCTACAGATTTTTTCTATCACTATATGAAGAAAAAAAATTGTAATGATGTGTATAGCTAATATGTTGCTTTCCTTTTGAGAAGTTTGTACAACACATTATTTGTGTTTGAAAAATATTATTTACTCGTTTAAGCTAATCTGATGATATAAGTATTTCAATAATTGTATGAAAATAACCTATGATATATATGTTGAGAAAGAAGTTCTCTCCCATCTATCTGGAACTCACCCACCGCCTACCCAGATTGTCTGCCAACTTCCTAGTTTTCTTTCCCCTCCAATCCATACTTGTTTAGGAAACATGTAGAGAATGTTTTGGTGGTGTGCAAGTCTTCTATAGGCGTCACCACCTCTTAGCACTTCTGGCCTCTGGGCGGTTTGAAGTTAGCTCACCGCGATTCACTTTGAAGTACTTGTAACCTGCTTTTGGATTGCAGGTTGTTTGGTTTTGTCGGGTTTTGTTGTTACACCGCTATGTATTCACCATCGTGTTGATGTGTTGCCTCCTTGATCTCTGATTCTTTCATATCTATTGAGATCTGCAGTTTTCTTGGCTTTGGTTTGTCGCCCCCAATGTCGGTGGGTGGGGGTGGTATTGGGAAGGTGTTGATGCCTCATGCTTCAGGCTCGTGGCCTTCATCCTTCTCAAATTCGGTTCAGTCTTTAGTGATTGAATTCAGACTCTTGGGTCTGAAATGGTTGTTAATTTGTTGTTTATGTCGGTAAAGAATTGGTGCTTGTGGATTCGGTAGTTATTGTGCCAGCAATCTAATCAATTCCACCATCTCAAGATCTAGTCTGATGCTCGTCAACCTATGCACCTCATTTTTTTTGCAATTAAGTTATGTTATAGAACGCGGGTATGCTTAATTGTGAATGGTGTGTCACGTGTGTATGTTAGCGCAACACTAAAGCTTGTTCAACAAGCAATGAAAACCAGAAGCAATTTTGTAGTTTCTAGGGTTTGTAGGTATATGAATTATAGAGAGAATTGAGAGAAGAGAAGGTTATAGAATTGAAGAATGTAATTGTATTATTGAAGTAGTAAAGTATGTACAAGAGTTTAGCTTATATACACAAGTTTGGTTAGGTTGCTTGAAGTACAAGCTAAGTAACAAACCCTAACCTTACGAGCTAATCTCTAACTAACTTGTAACAAAATTCATAACAAACTGAACCTAAATGTGATTAACCACTAATTGTGATTATCACTAAACTAAACTTGAATTAAAACAAACTAACATCCTCCCTTAATTCAAGTTTCCACTTCCTTCATTCCAATCAAGCTTCTAAGCTTGATGAACCTGTCAACCTTCAATGCCTTAGTGAATATGTCTGCAAGCTGTAGCTCAGTGGAGCAATGAACAATCTGCAGTGCTCCCTTGTTCACTTGCTCCCTCAGAAAATGAAACTTGGCTTCTATATGCTTGCTTCTTCCATGCATAACTGGATTTATTGCTAAGCTTATAGCAGATTTGTTGTCTATGAACAATTTTATAGGTCTGCTAACCTCTATCTCCATCTCCTTGAGTATATTTTCAAGCCATATTGCCTGACATGCTGCCATACACCCTGCAATATACTCAGATTCACAGATTGACAATGCCACAACTGGTTGCTTCTTAGCACACCATGAAATTGGAGCATTCATAAACTTGAATAGGTACCCTGAAGTACTCTTTCTATCTTGATTGTCTCCACACCAATCAACATCAGAATATGCTATCAGCTCAATAGAATTTTCATTTAAGCACTTAGGAAATAAAATGCCATACTGCAGTGTTCCTTTGATATATCTCATCATTCTTTTGGCTGCTAGTAGGTGAGATACTCTTGGTTCACTCATGAATCTACTGATTATGCCAACTGCATATGCAATATCAGGTCTACTATTGCATAGATACCTCAGTGAACCAACTATTTGCTTGAACAATGTAGGATTCACAGGTTCTTCATCTTCATTCATCACCAGTTTTACATTTGTCTCAGCTAGTGATGATGATGGATTCCAGCTCATCATATTGAACCTCTTCAATATGTCAGATGCATACTTCATTTGGTGCATCACCGATCCCTCTGCAACTTCAGTAAATTCCATGCCTAGAAAGTATGTCAATTTTCCTAAATCTAACATTTCAAACTCACTCATCATCTGTGATTTGAATGCTTCTATCTCATTCATATCACTACCAGTCACTATCAAATCATCAACATAAAGACAGATGAGTAGTTGATTATCTTCACTTCCTTTCTTCACATATACACCATACTCAGACTTGCATTTGACAAATTCTTGCTGCACAAGAAAACTGTCAATTCTCTTGCTCCAAGCTCTTGGCGGCTGTTTCAATCCACAGAGAGCTTTGTGTAATCTATACACCATATCCTCTTTCCCTTTGATTTTGAAACCTGGTGGCTGTGTCACATACACTTCTTCATCTAAATGACCATTTAGAAAAGCAGATTTTACATCCAAATGATGCATTGGCCAGTTCCTTCCACAAGCTATAACAACTATCAATCTCACAGTTTCCAATCTAGCAACTGGAGCATATACTTCAAAGTAATCCATACCAGCCTTCTGCATGAATTCCCTAGCCACTAATCTTGCTTTGTGTTTGGCTACTTCACCATTTGGTTTCGGTTTCAATTTGAAAATCCACTTCACATCTATTGGTTTCTTACTGGCAGGCAGTTCAGTCAGTTTCCATGTGTTGTTTCTGTTGATTGAATTCAACTCCTCAATCATAGCATTCTTCCACACATCTTCATTCAATGCTACTTCATAATTGATTGGTTCTGCATCTGCTAATAGTGCAAAATGAACAAATTCCCCTTCTTCATTAACTACATTATATGGAATAACTTCATGTCTAGCTAATCTAGTTGAAACAAATCTTTGTCTAACTGAAGTTCCAGTGACTTGATTCTCTTCAATATGCACTTAAGGTTGAACTTCAGCATCAAATTGAACTTGTTCAACTTGATCATCATCTTCAATTATTGTGGGAATTGTATGACTAGAACTCTTCTCTTTCTTGGTCCAATCCCATGTTTCATTTTCACAGATTTTAACATCTCTACTAATCATTATAGAATGATTTAGAGGATGATATAATCTGTATGCACCTATTTCATGATAGCCAGCCAGTATCATAGGCTCACTCTTATCACCCAGCTTTCTTCTCTTTGCATCAGGGATATGCATATAACATAGTGAACCAAAAACTCTCAGATGTTTTACTGACTGCTTGCATCCTAACCAAATTTCTTCACGAATTTGATTAAGTTTCTTAGTGGAGTTTAAGATGTATGCT
This sequence comes from Medicago truncatula, assembly GCF_003473485.1. Lineage (NCBI taxonomy): Eukaryota > Viridiplantae > Streptophyta > Magnoliopsida > Fabales > Fabaceae > Medicago > Medicago truncatula. The sequence continues at coordinate 42,041,146 of NC_053043.1, forward strand.
GCAGTTCCTACTGCTTCTTCCCAAAATGTATTAGGCATCTTCTTCATCTTTAGCATACTTCTGGTCATCTCAAGCAGGCTTTTATTCCTTATTTCAGCCAAACCATTGTATTGTGGAGTATAAGGAGCAGTGACTTCATGCACAATGTCATTGTCTTCACAAAACTTCTCAAACACCTTTGAGGTATACTCCCCACCACCATCAGTTCTTAAAATCTTAATGGATTTACCACTTTGCTTTTCCACTAAGATTTTAAACTTCTGGAACATATCAAATGCTTCACTTTTGGCCTTAATCAAATATAACCAGAGTTTTCTGCTAAACTCATCAACAAAACTGATGAAATACTTGTTTCCCCCTAATGAAGGAACCTCTAAAAGACCACACACATCTGAATATAGAACATTAAGCAGCTCCTTTGATCTACTTGCTGCACTTGAACTGAATTCACTTATAGGTTGCTTGCCCAACAAGCAAATGTCACAAACTGTGTTAGGTATCTCAATTTTAGGTACTCCCAGAATCATTTCTTTATCAACCAATTGATTAAGACCTCTAAAATTGAGATGACCAAATCTATAGTGCCATAACCAACTATCTTCATCTTTTACCATAACAGATAAACAGTTCAACTCTACAGCTTTCATATTGGTCTGAAAAGTTCTATTCTTTGCAAGAGGAGTTTTCAATACTAACCTTTGATGTTTATCAAACAACTTAAAGATGTTGTCCTTCATAGTAACTGAGTATCCTTTCTGAATGAATTGATCTACACTCAGCAAGTTGCACTGCATTCCAAGAACATAGAGAACTTCTTCAATTATTGCCACTTTCCCATTCTTCCCTTCAATAGAAATATTCCTCATTCCTTCTGCAACCAAGACTCTATGATCTGCAAGCTTCACCTTTGTATTTCTTCCAGGATCCACTTCTCTTAACCATGTCTTGTTTCCTGTCATGTGATTAGAACAACCAGTATCTAAGAACCAACTTTTTGAATTGCAGCTCTTAGTACTGGTTGTTGTAACCATCATCAATAATGAATCATCTTGTGCAATGAACTCTGCAATTCCTCAATCTTCAATGTCTTCACATCCTTTGATTCCTGAATTGCTACCACAATGAAATCAAACCTTGAAGATAGGGTCCTCATAATCTTTTCAACTATTTGTTGATCAGTGATAGCTTCACTACAAGCCTTCATCTAATTCACAAGATTGATGAGTTTAGAGATGTATTCAGAAATCTTCTGATCATCTTCCATTTGCATCAGCTCAAATTTCCTTCTCAGTGATTGAAGCTTAATCAACTTTACTTTTTAAGGGAAGGGATTGTATATTTTAACATAAGAGGGGAGGGAAGTGTAATTCAAACATCTTTTAAGGGAGGGGAGTGTAATTTACTCATATTATTATAAGTGTCTCTTAGGTACATTAAGATGTCACATTTTATCTCCTTTTTTTTCCACGGGAACAAACACATAGCCTCGTCCCGACTTCAATAAAGATCTCACTCGAAATCCTGACGACAATCAAAATTCATTAATTTTTAGGTTAAATATGTTTTTAGTCCCTATAAATCACAAGTTTTAAAGTTTAGTCCCTATTAAATTTTAATGGTAATTTTAGTCCTCAATAATATTGTAGTTTGTAAGAATAGTCTCTATTATAAAATCTTTTTAATAAAAATTGAAAACTTTTAGTCCTCCAAAATAGCCCCTATAAAATATAACTAGGGACTAAAAGTGAATAAAAAAATTGTAGGGACTAAACTTGTAATTTTGTAGGGACTAAAAACATATTTAACCCTTAATTTTTTTTACTAAATGTTCACTATATATAATTTTAACTAAATTGCACATTTGGTTCATTAAGTTTATTTTAAGTTTCAAGTATTTCCTTTACATTTAAAAAGTTTTAAGTTGGTCCATTACCTTACTAACATTACAATAAGTTAGTCTTTTTAGTTAAATTTTCATTTAAAACGTCCACATGACTAACAAAGATGCACACATGGATAAATTTCGGAGTGTCACGTGGACATTTTTGACAGAGTTAAGTCACAATTAGTAAAATAAAGAGTAATTTTAACATTGATTCTTTGGATCTCAAAATCAAAAACTGAGAACCAAACCAAATTAGATCGAGTTAGGTTGGTTCAGTTCGATTTTAAACCAAACAAAACAAGGTCGGATACTTTTTCGATTTGATTCGGTTTAAATTTTTGGTTACGTCGATTTTGTTTGAACCGCTTACATCCCTATGTGAGATCATCATTCTAGCGAAAAGAAGCGCAAAGAGTATGTTTGGATATTCTCAGTTTTCTAACATAAGGGATGCAAAGTTCATTGCCAACAAACTTGTTAACATTATTATTGGTTCTTCAAAGATCTTTGTGTATTTTCAAAGATTCCAAAGACCTAATCAAAACACTAGGAGTTTGGGAGAAGACCAATTAAAAAGGGAATAGGGGATTCAAGGAGGCAAAGGGAATACAACGATCCCCCTTCATTTCTGATAGAAAGTAAGTTCTCTGATATAGTTCAGAGAGGACTCCTAAGAATTAGAGAGAGAGAGAGAGAGAGAGAGAGAGAGAGAGAGAGAGAGAGATAGAGAGAATAGGATTATATTTCATTGATAAAATGTCATAGAATCATTACAAAGGAATATCTCTATGATTTTATTGGTTGAGCCAGTACTATAATCCTAACAACCTCATTAGTCATTCAGCTTCTATAATAAACTAACAGCTAAGAACAACAGCTCATCAAATAGGGACAAAGTCCTCCCATTTCTTTGGTTTGTGATTGTGAGTAATGTGACTGGGCCTTCCCAAGTTACTTGGCCCAACTTGCTCTTTTTGCTGACTGTTATCATCACTCCTTGTGTCTGTATCAATTTCAATCTAAAGTTTTAATCAATTTAGAAACATTTTTAGAAATAAATTTTGATTAATTTAGAAAGCATTGTTAACCGTCCGCTACTTTTTCAATTACTAGAAATACAATATCAACATTTTCCTAAAAGCATCAGTGGGTTATAATCCCAGTTACACATGGAGGAGCATAATGCATTTAAAAATTGAGTTGATTGATAAAGCTGGTGTATGGAGAGTAGGTGATGGAAGAAGTATCCGAGTGTGGAAAGACAATTGGCTCCCTTCTCAATATGGTCACAAAATTTGGACTCCTAAACCTCTTGACTGTAATGTAGAGATTGTAGCTGATCTGTTTAATGGATTGGTGAATGGAATTTGCAGCCGATAAATGGTCTCTTTCTCCCGTTTGAAGCGCAGCAAATTACACAAATTCCCATCTCAAATAACCAATCGAGGGATATCTTCACTTGGGGCCCGACAAGAACGGTTTCTTCTCTGTTAAATCTGCATACAATTTTTTGAAAAAAAAGAAATGAGGTAATTAATTCCAGCAGGTCCGTTGAATTGAGTGAAAAGCCGGTGTGGTCGAAGTTATAGAAAATCAAAACAATACCTCGTCATATTCAGTTGATGTGGAGAATTCTTCATGGGAAACTTCCAGTCAAGATAACTCATAGCTCTTCTTAAACGAGGTATTAATTGTCAACCTTTATGCAACTTATGTGACCAATATTATGAATCAATAGATCATCTTTTCATTCAATGTGAGTGGTCAAAGGTTTTATGGTTTGCCTCCCCACTTGGAATAACAACTGAGTTTATGCCTGCACCTATTTCCTTTGTGGAATGGATTAAAAATATTAATAAGCAGGGTGATAATGAAATAAATAAGCTGGTTATGACAATTTGTAGTGAGATTTGGTTTGTTAGAAATAAAAGATGTTTCGAAGGAATTAATGTGCCAGATCCGGTTGATAGCTTGAGACATGCAATGCAAACGGTCTAGCAGTACAATAACTCTAGTGAGATACTGATGCAAATGCAAAATCAAGGTTGTCACATACCTACTTCAAATGTGCGATGGACTTTCCCTCCACCTGGCTGGTATAAACTCAACACCGATGCAGCTGGACAGAATGGGGATGGAACTTGGGGACTGTCAGCGGTTGTTAGGGACTCTGAGGGTGTTGTTGTTGCTGCAGCATGTTGGAAAACACCAATTCTGCCAAATTCAGATATGGCTGAAGCTATGGCGATGAAAAAAGGTGTGGAATTCGCAAAGTATATGTTATTTTTGAACGTGATTGTTGAATCTGATTCACAAAATGTGATATCTGTTGTCACAGATGCTCAATCGCCTCTTTCATACATGGCTACCATTGTTGATGATTGTAGACTTTTAGCTTGTCATTTTCAAATTTTACAATTTGTGCATATTAGGCGTGAAGCTAATCAAGCTGCGCATTATTTAGCAAAATACGCATTATCTCATCATGAGGATGTATGGATTGAAGATGCTTCCAATTGTATTGATGCTGTCTTGGCGTTTGATTTATTGCCAAACACCTTATAATGGAATTTTTTTCCTTGTAAAAAAAAAAATATATGTATGATCTATGGAACATAGATTGATACGAATCGGATTGGACCGTCTCGAAAACAAGTAACTTGACCCTAACCACGACCTGCCGGTAGAACCAGAGTTATCAAATAAGGAACTTGACCCTAACTGCGACCTGCCGGTAGAACCAAATTTATCAAACAAAGTGTGACCCTAACCGCGACCTGCCGGTAGAACCAACACTATAAAAGTTCTTGACCCAAGAACAAAGGAAAAGCTCTCACAATAAAGAAAACTCAAATATATTAATCTTCAAATTGTCTTTTGAGAAGTACATGAGCTTCTTATTTATAGCCTAGACTTAGAATACTAAAGATAAATTCCAACTACCATGCATTTACCAAATACATTGATAAGTGCATGTTTATTAATTACCTAGAAAATAGGCACTAACATGATTAAAATTCCCACTAGCAATTATAATAACTTAGAGCACTACTTTAAAGCATTTGGAAAGGCTAGGAGAATACAAAAGACCATCTAAAAATTCACCCAAAAATAAAAACGAAAATTGCTTATTAAAATGGAGAAAATTGGACTTTTAATGCTTCTTGTCATGTGAATTTTTTATAGGTTTCCTTCCACATGCTTAGTAAATTCTTGATCTCATCATAGATGAAGAGGGTTATAATCAATTACTAGAAATACAATATCAACATTTTCAATGTGTGAGTGTGTTTGTGAATGATGACCAACGATGTTATGACTGTTGAATTAATTATTAATGTATCCCAACTAAATGTTATGATGTGTATGATCACCCCTTTGTTGTTGTTGTTGTATTATTTATGGTGTATGTACTCGTGGGGTATTGATATTCTGGATGAGGAGCTCTAGTTGCAGGATACTTAGAAGGTAGTGACGGAGATTTACTTTCATTGTTATCATTTAGTGATTTTATGTGGTCGAAGAAACATGTGCTATGATTTGTAACACTAGGGCTGGAGTCAAATGTTGAATATTTATTTCTATGAAGTTTAAGTCTTGTGAAACTTTATGTTATTTCTACAATTAATGTTGAGAATCAGATTCTTTCATTTATGAGAAATGTTAAATTAATTTCTCCAATTAAAATATGATGTGTTATTATTTTGTGAAATGATAGATGACAAGTATACATAACACCATTTATTCAGATATATTCTTATTATTTAATAAATCAAAGTTTAGGTTTAGGGTGTTACATCAAGTAGTAACATTTTTTCTAAGACAATACGGATGTGTATTAGTAGGACACACATAGTCATGATTAGTTGTACAAGGAGTAAACCTGTGTTGAAAATAGTAATAAATGAATGCTATAAGAAGATGAAAGATTTTATTTATACTATATATATAAAGAAAACAACATTTTTCAGCTCATTTGGGCTGACTTTTTTTTCTTTCAAAAATGTCCTCAATTTTTAATATAAATAACACCAAACATGTTTAAAGTAAATATAATAATAAAAATAGACTACATTTAGTAAAGATAGAATGTTTGACATATTGAAAATAAATTAACTAATAAATAACTACTCATAGCATATCTTTAAACAAAGTTCATGATAAATTAACTACATTTAGTTCACATCATAAGAAACTACTAATACATTTGAAAAAGTCTAATAAAAACTTATTGATTACCACTGGTCAGTCAGCACATGGTAGAACGACATGCAGAATCATAACTTTCCCTATCACCTTAGATAATAATAAATTTAAATATTAAAAAGTTACCGAACACTATATATATATATATGGAAAATTCTATGATGAAGTCATAAAAATGACTTTTTTGGTGAAGTTGCCACTATAACATAAAAAATGTAATGAGCAACACCCCACTGTTTGTACAATGACATTAAAAGTTCAGCATCAATTCATCATATTAACAAGACTGCACTTAATATAATTTATCCTACCTTGTTATAAGCGTAACACCCCACAAAGTGTAACAGTTAAGACTATCACATAATATCATCAACTATGTTTGCATGTTAAAGATTTCAACGATAAAATAGTACATGTCCAAGATGTTGCAAGCATTACTAGATGAATTACTATTGATCATTAATCAGTAATCAACAATTTAAAAATGAATCAAACATTAAAATCAAAATTAACTTTTTCAAAAAAGTCAATTTTTTGAGTGCACCGTAGAAGCTCCCATATATATATATAGGGGTGGGAATAGGCCAGGCCAGGCCAAGCTTTGATAGGCCTGAGCCTGGCCTACGAAAAAATTTACAAGCCTGAGCCTGGCCTGTGGCCTATTATAGGCCGTTTTTCTTGGTCTGGCCTGACCTATTTAAAAGCCTGGACTGACCTGAAAGCCTACTTACAGGCCTACTTTATATTAAGGCCATCAAATAGTTCATTTGGCCTACTAAATAAGTTAAACATACCTCAAAGCCTACTTAAAAGCCTATTTAACTACAAGTAAATTTTAACTAGATTAAAGCATACTTAAAAGCCTATAACAACAAAGCCTATTTAGGGACTAATAGATAGAGAAAAAGATGTTTATATTTTTAATGTATGCAATTATTTTAATATAAAAAAATATTTTTTAATAAATAAGTATTAATAAGCCGGCCTATTAGACTTAACAGGCTTTTCTGGAAGCTTAAGTCTAGTCTATTTAACTAAACAGGCTTTTTAAAAAGCCTAAGCCTAAGCCTATCTACTAAACAGACCAGGCTAGGTCGTAGGCCCCTGTAGGCCAGCCTGACCTATTCCTAACCCAATATATATATATGTTTTTTTTTTCTTTATCATTTAAAAAGTGTAACAAATTAGAAGAATATATTTATACTTAATTTTTCTTTATCTCAATTATACATTTAAACAACTTTTTCTATAATAAAAATTGTTGTTGTTGTCATTAATTGAAAAGTCATGGTAAAGAATGGACGACTTTTTGTATAAGAAGCAAGAATAGACTTTTTATATGAAAATAAGATCTAAACCGATCAATTAAATATGATCGTTCCAATTTATATTATCACCTCTCACGGTAGCATCTTTTCTCACTTTATATAACTAATTCACAAAAACCTTTATTGCACCTCCAAACTCCTTTAAAAGGCCACCCATTTTTTATATAACAATGAACGAAAGTATAACAAGTTCCTGTATTGTAAAATAAAAATAGACAAATATTATTAAAATTGAATGAAATATTATGTATAAGGTAAGAAAACAAAAATATGAGAATGAGCTTACTTTGACGGTCGACTACAACAAAATATAGGGAAACAAAAACTACCACAGTATAAACAAAGCCTAAATATAACATTGTTGAACACTTTATATAGTAAAAAGTCTTGTTCTATGTTTATGTCAGTTAATTTTTTTTACTAGTTTTTTGTTGCGAGAAATTCATAAATAATTATTAAATTCCCTTTCAACTCATAGAATAGATCCCAAGTACAAATATTGATTGTAATTAGAACTCTTTCTTCCTTTACCAATCTTTCATTATTTTTTATTTTTTTATAGCCGTCAATAATAATGAGATGAGACCAATATTATATTAGTTTGGTATGAATGGAACTAGACTCATGTTTCTTTAAAATGGTTTAATGTTCAAATCTTGTGGATAAATAAAATGTAGTTTGAAAAGGAGACTCCGTTAAATATGTCCAATAAAATTATTTGTTTGAGATTAGTCAAAAATAGCGAGTGGATATTTGATAACGGTAACATTTATACTATATATGAAGAAAATAACATCTTTCAATTCTTTTTAGTTGATTTTTTCTTCTAAAAAATGCCTTCAATTTTAAATACAAAACAAATAAATAAAAATAATATTAAATATTAGAAAAATGTAACAAACACGATATTAATATATGATAAATAATAAACATTAAAATGAGTGTGAAAATGGGACTTACCTTGTGGGTTGCTAGTTACAACCATGATTAGGGATATCAAGATGATGAAAGCATACACAATTTTTTGAACTTCAGCCATAATCTATCTCCTTAAATACCATGTAACAAACAAATTTGATCACTTTATAAGTAAAACATCTCATCCCCTAAATAAATATAAAATGTAAAACACCTCTTCTTTTTTTTTTTGTTAACTTTAATAAAATTGGTTTTAGTCCTTGCGGAATTGCAAGAAACCATCCAAATAATCAAATATTTATTATAAGTGTCTTTTAGGTACATTAAGATGTCACATTTTATCTCTCTTTTTTCACGGGAACAAACATATAGCCTCATCACATTTATCTCTAAAACTCACACAATTGATCCCCGACATCAATAGAGATCTCACTTAATATAATATTCTGATGACAATCAAAAGTCATTAATTATTTAATAGACGTTCACTATATATATTTTTAACTAAATTGCACATTTGGTTCATTACTTTTATTTTAAGTTTGAAGTACTTTTTCTAAGTTTAAAAAATTTTAAGTTGGTTTATTACCTTACTAACATTACACTAAGTTAGTCACTTTAGTTAAATTTTTATTTAAAAGTGCACGTGACTAACAAAGGTGCACATGTGGATAACATTCGGAGTACCACATGGACGTTTTTGACAGAGTTAACTCATAATTAGTAAATAAAGAGTGATGTTAACATTGGTTCTTTAGATCTCAAAATCAAAAACTGAGAACCGAATCAAATTAGATCGATTAAGGTTGGTTCAATTCGATTTTGAACCAAACAAAACAAGGTAGAATACTTTTTCAATTTGGTTCGGTTTAAATTTTCAGTTACATCGATTTTGTCTGAACCGCTTACATCCCTATGTGAGATCATCATTCCAGCAAAAAGAAGCACAAATAGTATGTTTGGATACTCTCAGGTTCTAACATAAGGGATGCAAAGTTCATGACCAACAAACTTGTCAACATTATTATTGGTTCTTCAGAGATCTTTGTGAATTTTTAAAGATTCCAAAGACCTAATCAAAACACTAGGAGTTTGGGAGAAGACCAATTAAAAAGAGAATAGGGGATTCAAGGAGGCAAAGGGAATAAAACGATCCCGTTCATTCAATCTAAAGTTTTAATCAATTTAGAAATAAGTTTTGATCAATTTAGAAAGCATTGTTAACCGTCCACCACTCTTTCAATTACTAGAAATACAATATCAACACTTTCATCGTATTAAATATGTATGATCTATGGAACATAGATGAAGAGGGTTATACTCAATCTATCAAAGAATCACACCCATATTTTTCTAAAAGATTTTATGAAAGAGCAAAAAAAAAAAAACTCTTAACCACATGAGTTAGACATTTCTTGATGTCTTCTATTAGCCAATCAAAATATGAAAAATGTGGTCAATGTGAAATAGCAAAAAAAACTATATGGGATTCACTAGCTCTCTTACAGGAAGAAACTTCCAAGTTTTTTTTTAATGACAGATATTAGTATGTTAATTGTTATATTAGTTTTTTTTCATGTGAAGACTTGAACTTCCAAAGTGAAAGAATCAAAGACAAGTATCTTTGTAAGAAAATACGAAATGTTCAAAATGAAAGAAGACAACTCCGTTGAAGACATGTTTGGAAGCATGGGCGGTTCTACCGTATGGCGACCCCAGGCGGTCGTCCGGGCTCGATCGATAATTTTTGCACATTAGACTCAACCCAAAAGCTTATTAACACATTTACAAAAAGAAAATTTTGGGCAATCTGAAAATTGTCACACACAAATAGGTCTTGGAATTTTATTTAGCACACTATTGACGGGTTCATGTCTCTTATTTTAACGGGTTAATTGTTCAAATTGACCCTGTAATATACTTTATGTTTGAAAAATAACCTAATAAAATACAAAACATATATTCTAGCATTGTAACTTGAATTTCTTCTTATTTAATTTTGACCATCCTATAATATACGTGTAGTCTAAAAATGTGACTTACAGGTTGAATTTTTTCACGTTAAAATATAGTTTTACACAATATTAAATTTCTTCGACCAGGGATAAATTAATTATGAATTTTTATTCCCTCATAATTATGAATTTATTAAACAATTTATAATTAATTTGTATCTCGTTTAAAAATTACAAAATTTCATTGTGAAGGTTCTTGTCATGTTCTAGTCATGCCTACAAAATTAGGGAACTAAATTTGACTTGTGAGTATACGCTTACGCGGAACAAAATTTCAATTTTGCACGTTTCAGTTGAAAAATCAAAATAAATTTAAACGACTTCGATATGCTATGAAACTTTACAGATCCTTTTTATGCATTTTTATAGACGTCTCTGCAAATAATGAACTCAAAATTCGATTTATAGATCGAGATTTCCATTGTTTTGTTTTTTGAGCTTTTGACACTTTAAAAATTCATAATTAATTTGTCGTTTGTCGAAAATTTATAATTTTTTTGTTCAAGCCATATTTTAACGTTCTTAACTCGCCTCTAGGAAATAATGAAAAAATTCAATCTCTCGGTTGCTTTTTTGGACTTCGCGTATATTACAAGTTATAAATAATAAAAATCTTGAATTACATGGTAAGAATACATGTTATTTAATTACAGGGTCAATTTTCAGACTTCACGTATATTACGTTGTCAATTTCAATTAATAACCCTATTTTAAGTTGTACTTTTGTTGACAAAATGATAACCTCTTTTATTTCGATTTTTTTTAGGAAAAAAAAAATCGATTTATGATTGTTTATATATTATATCGCATGTGAATTTACGATTAATTTTTCGCTCGGGCTCCATAAATTTCCTGACTCCGCCACTGTTTGGAAGACAAATACGGAATGTACATATTGAAATTGAAATATTCTAAGAAACCTTCCTATAAAATGGAGATCAAAAGTAAAACAGCTATTGAAGAAACAGAGAACTTGAATGTTCCTAAGAGAAACAAATTTCTAGCTCTTTACAAGTCAAACGCAAAGCGTCTACTTCTAAAGCTTTCCAAGCTAAAAAAGAATCAGAAGGAAAAGAAAAATATAGTGGTTGATATATACAAAAATAATTATAGGCAAACTTTTATAAATATAATAAAGGAAATGTTAACGAATGTTCTTAAGATACTCTTTAACAATTAGGCATGACAATAGGGCATAATGGGGATGAATTTTACCTTCTCCATCCTCATACTTTACGCCCATATATTTACCTGTTACCATGGGCGGAGCCATGTGTTAGTCAGGGTGTTCAAATAAACCCCCTCAACTCTATATGTTTACACTAAAAATCTGTATTTTATTGACTTTGAATCCCCTGAAATTTGAATGTTGAACCATTTTTGCACCTACCTTGTCTAATCTCTCCTAACTTACTGCAAGCTATCACACTCTCTCTTATATTAAAGCTGCAATTGCAGTCATGCTTCTCTCCATTTATTTATTTATTAATTAAAGAAATTTAAAGCTGTTGCAATAATAATAAATTTATTCAAATCAATAAAATGGCATAGCTCTGAGTAGTATTTAAAACGGCATTTTTTTAAGTTAACATTTGTTTGAAGTAGTATTTTTTTTCTTTGGCCAAATTTAAAGTAGCATTTAAAACGGCATTTTTTTCCTTGATCCATTTTCATATAAAAAAGTTATATTTTTTCATATACATGGTAAATATAAAAAGTATAAGTATCGATACACCTTAAAATCTCATATTGTTTAACAATCAAGATCAAATTTAGTTTATGTACAATAATCATACTTCTCAACCAAATGAGCTCTTTTTATAAGTTACAAAACCGTAAGAGTTTGTTACAATCCAAAATAAACAATACATCGGAACACAGTGTGACATACTTGATGGTGGATCGAAACAAAAATAATTTGAACCCCCTGAGTCAAGTTCCTGGCAACGTCAGTTACCCTACCCATACTCAGCGGGGATGAGAAATTGAATCTCATCCCCGTCTGCGACGGGTATACCGTCTCCATCCCCATCTTCGCAGTGGATAATTTTTTTTAATAAAAATGAACGTATTTTTCAGCCCCGAGCACAATGTTGTAATGCATTGTCCATGATAAAGATGATGAAGATCGATGACTATGATGATGGAGAAGAGAGATGACGAGAGTGTGAGATATGGAAGGAGATAAAAGAGAACTATGATAAGTGAATGTTATCTGAAAAACTGAGATCCTCACTGTATGAGTGAAATGATTTATGGATTCAATTCCTATTTAGTATAAAAGGGGCAATAAATTGATTTTCTACATTCGGGACGGGTTTGGGTATGGGTTCGGAGTGGGTACATGTATCCCCATTACACATCCATACCCGTGTTTTGAAATCGGGGAAAACTCAAACCCAATCAAAGCGGAGAAAACCAGTCAAAATAGGTTTGGTTCGGGCACCGCAGGTATGGGTTTTGTTGCTTTTATCCTTACCCGCGGGGAAAATCACGTGTTCAATAAGTTCTCAATGAAATTGCTTACTCAAGTACATCAAACCAATTTTGTAAGAAAAATGATATTTGTACAACCACTTTATTACAATTTTTTGACAACTTTCTCTTTCATACTCACATTATATTCTTATTCTTTCTTCTTCTTCTTCTTCTTTCTCTCTCTATTGTTTTGAACCAATGAGAATAGAGAAAGTAAAAGTTATCATCAAAGTTCTCATAAATGGTTGTACATATATCACTACTCATTTTGTAATTATGTCGAAAGCTAGGAAAGGGAAACATCAACACTTTTTAGAATAGATGCATTGTTCAACACATGCAATTGCATTTCGTGGTTAACATTTCAACACATGCAATTGCTTTTCGTGGCTAACATCATTCTTTGCTAGTTGTTTACCTAGTAGGACATCACAACATGAAGGACCACTAGCAAATTCAACTGGTCATGGAGAATAATGATCAAATAAATGAGAAGACGATACCTTGAATGGGAACCTGCCCTAAAACATCCAAACCCCATTATTTAGAAGTAATGCCTCATTCAATGCATCTATTTATTATAGAACGACGAAGAAGAGAACCCTTATCCATTCAAAAAATAATAATTGGTCTTACTATATTTGCTCAACACTGCCACTATATTTGTTGTTGTATTATCTCATGTGTATACGATTGAATTGACTCTAAGATTTGATGACATTTTATTGAGTTTGTTGGTGTCATATCAAACTATTTAATTATTATTGATTCCTTGTTTCTAAATTAAGTATTTATTTACTTCGTTCATGTAAACTTAGTTCAGTTACTATGGACAATGTATAATATATGCAGAGATCGGGGTTTCAATCTTAGACACTTAACTTATTCATCTTAAAAATAGTGAATTTCTAAACACTAAATTAATTGACCACAATAAAAAAAAACATTTTCATATTTGTGGGTAAATCAACATTTTATCAACTGAATTAATCTTTATTCTTCATATTTGGTGATGACACTATGTCATACTATTCTTTTTTTAGTCATTTTTATGCCTTGATGTGCAATATAGAGTCATTTTCATGATTTACATGCTCGAAAGAGCCGAAAGTTGTCAAAAATGTTAAGAGGTCGTCTAACTATGTAATGGGCATGTTTTGCACAATTTAGAGAAGATTTTTCCAGCAAAATATCTTCTTTTTTTTTTAGGAATAACCGGCAAAGATCTTTATTGGTGACCCTTATTTTAAATTAAATGTTTGATTAAATTAAGGAAGGTGCGTTTAGTGGAAATTAATAGACAAAATGTCCACAACAACGTCACTAGTGGAATTGACTTTTTAGTTTGATTAGGAATTTGAGGCTTTGTTTTACTCACCAAGACAGCAAGGAGATTTTCCTTAAAAAAAAGCAACAAGTAGATTTGGACAAAATGTAATAAAAAAAAAAGTCTATGATACGTGTCTTACTAATACTATGCTAGTTTTTGTAGAAAAGCCAAAGAAAAATTCATTAAAATGGAGACATGGACACAAGATATATGTCGCAAGCATGAATAATTACAATGAACAAGCAAACACTCTAAACAATACAAGGATAAACAATATTAAGAAGAAAATTTAATCTAAAAATTATTTTTTGAAGAAGTCACAATGGACTATATTAATCAAGCCGACAAATAAATTTTAACAAACACAAAATGGGTAAGGAAATGATTCAAAAAATATCCATCAACCAAGTTCAAGAAAACAAGATAGTGACACAAAATACATCACAAACTGGATGACAAAATCGAGATAAACTATGAGATTATGCCACCAAGAATGTACATGAAAAACCAAGTGTCAGATGTTTCGCTTTCCACCATCAAAAACTAAAAAATCTACTGGTTAGTAACTATCGAATATCTGAAACAAAGATCCACATCTCAAACGCAAGTCATCCAAATAAAATGAATGTAAGAGCAAATCCTTTTAAAGAACACCTATGAGTAGCTAAACTGAATAAAATGATTAGAGAGACACAACATAAATGTCAAGAGATTCCTAACCATTGCAAAACAAGAGACCAAAATCTTATCGGACGGCAATCACCTCCAACAACAATGTCATGATATAAGAAAACAATGTGACCAAATTTACAATTAAGAACCACAGAGACCTCTACCAACCAAGAACCAGCCACATTCACACCCATCAATAAACGCTTATGAAAGTTCACCTTCAAACTCAAAATTATCTCAAAGAGAATAAGATTAACTTTTATAGCTCTAATATTCACCCAACTTTTACGTCCAACAATCAGAGTATCATCAACAAATTGTAAATGAGAAATACACATATCCTTTGATTGACTAACCTTATAAACAATAAATTAACTAGCCTCTATGATAGAATTTAACATATTATTCAACCATTCTGCAACAATCAAAAAAAAAGTAAAGGAGGGAGGGGATCATCTTGTCTCAAACCCCTTTTCAATTTGAATTCACCGATTGGGTTGTCATTCACAAGGAACAGTGTTGTTGTTGAGCAGACACGGTCCATGATCCATTTATCCTACATAATTGGAATAATCATCTTTCCGATTACTATATCATGATACTCTCATTCTACTCAATCATAAGTATTTTCAAAGTCAGCCTTAAACAACAATAATTTTTTTTTCTCTACTTTCTCACTTCATTAGCAAGAAGATTCTCATTCAGAATTTGACACATTTTGACAAAGGTTGACTGAGCAGAACCTTATCCAACACTTTATACATGCACCCAACAAGAAAAATGGGTCTAAAATTCAAAAAAAAATTGTGGATTATCAACTTTCAAAATTAAAGCAATAAATGTACAATTAGAGTCTCTCACAAAGTTACCATTAAGATGAAATTCCACCAAGAGCCTCATAACATCTTCTTTCATATCTACCCAGAACACCTTGATTAATTCAAAGTTAATTCCATCTATACCGAGACTTTTGAAACTAGCACAATCTCACACCGTCTACATAACATTTTCCTCGCAAAAAGGTATAGTCAAGTCGTCTCTTTCCTAAGCTATAATCTAACAACTATTCAATCCGTTCCAAATTATATGTCATAATTTAGCAATTTCACATAGATTAAGAAATGTAGTTAATATTGTATAAAAAGTGTGATTTCATTAGGGGTATGGAAAACATAAATTGAAAAAAGATACTCCTAATGAAATCACTCTTTTTATACAATATTAAAGGCATAATAGAAAAATTAACATTAATAATTCACTGGTAATATAAAATGACATATAATTTGAAACAAATAAATTTCCCTAAAATGACATAATTTGAAACGGAATGAGTGAGTAATGAATAACATTGGTCATTTCAAAAAATAAAATAGAGAGTGGCTTTCATTTTGCCACGGTTAATAGCTCGTGATATGCGAGGAAAATAATATTTTCATTCATATAATATGTTTAACATGAGATTTTATCCGAGTTGTTTTTACAAAGAACACGATAATCTCTGAAAATATGTCTCTCGATCTAGTTTTGGTGTTTTGTTAGAAATTTCAAAAAATAACATTAACATATACTACTTTGTAAATATAAAAATGTTCTTTTTGGATAGTTTTGTTGTAAAAATTAGATGTGGAAATTATCACATATAAGAAATTAAAGAGAAATATCATAATAAATAAATACAACTAATAGTAAAGTAAAATAAAGGACAAGGAATTTATCGAATTTGGTTGTCGTCGACACAGTTCCATCAAAATCTTCATAAATTAAATTAGAGGAAACCTGAGGCGTGACATAGTCACTGTCCTTGAAGATTTTATCCGCCTCAAAAGCGCATATCACATGTTAAACAGTTCTTCCCCGTTATGAATCATAACAGGAGGTAACAGAACAACTCAAATTTATCTCAAAGATAACCGAAGATGTAACCTAGAAACTCAATATTTTAGATGAGAGAAAATAATTGTGTAGAGAAATATGAAGTGAAGGAATTTATATGTGCAAAGATTTTTCTTTGCTGGAAAATACTATGTGTTATAGCAAGTTATATGACCCATCTTTAGGGAAGAAAAATGAAGGATGTTTCAGTGTACTTTAGTGAGTTATACGTGCTTTATTTAGAGAAAGAAATGAAGGATATATACATCGGAGTTGTGGTGAGTTGTTCCTTATACTAAGAAAAATGAGGCTTAATAATAGGAAATGATATTTTAGTCTTTGAGCCAACTCTCAAACATCAACTTTTGAAATATAATATCAACTGAAAAATACAACAATACCCTAATTTTTTTTAGAGAAGAGTAAAACCTTTCTCTTCCTTCTTTTTATCTATAAACTGAATTATATTGATTATTTTTGACCCGAAATAACCTCTATTTTATTCCCCTCGTTTAATCTAAATAAGTACACACTGCTATGTATAAATATTATATCATCGAGCAAAACCGTTGTCAATTGTTATCATAGAAAAGTAATAATAATAACCGTTGTCCGTTAACGTCACTGATCACGAGTATGATTTTTATTTCCACTGAAATTCAGTGACGATATTTTCAAATTAACGTCAAAACTTTGGTTAGATATTTCTCTCAAACAACTCAACTAGTCAAATGATATTACTAGTATACAAGTATTATAAAATAGCCGTCCAAACTCCAAACCTTATCTTCAGTGCAAACTACGTCACCAATCTTTTACTTGTTTTCAATTGGTTCAATTAAACCACAATTTTACACAAGGAATCTGGTCAACCAGTGAGGCTCTATTATTATTACGTAAACAAACATTAAGTTGTTACTGAATCTACCAAATGAAATGTGCATGACGTTATAGACACGACACTCCACATTTTTATTGCGTCTGTGGGATAAATAATTCAGAATGCAGACAGAATCATATGCAATAATAGAGTTTGGAAATTGAAGAGAAATTATTGGCAAATGGCTCATTTTAAACCACATGCATGCTTATCTTTAGTCTAGACATTACCAATCCAACTTCTTCAACTTGCTTGGTATGGTATGTAATTATGTATGCATATATGAGGATATATCTAGATAAAAAATTGTGTATATGGTGTTTACCCTATGCTCCTAGAGAAGGTATCTCCGTATCTGGTGTATTAAAGTTCGGTCAAAAGATAATTCATGTTTGATCAATAACTTTTACTTAAAAATTAAACTTGTAGTCTCTCAACAATTCATTTTATGTTGAGATTATTAACTATTTGAGCACATTCAATTGATTTTCTATATTTAGTATTTACACTAATTAATTTCATAATATATATTACTATCATTTTTTTTATTCTTGTAAAAAAAAATTATTCTTTGTATTAAACGAATAAAATAATAAACAAATATACTATATCTTGAATTTTAATTTTGCTAGAAAAATAACTAATTGGCATCATTGTAATTTTTCTTTTTTCCTTTTGGTATAAATAGTTGTTAGTTTTCTTTGCTTTATCTAATGTGCATAAGCAAATTAGTATTATACTACCATGCACAAGTAATTTTTCCATCATTTAATCGTTAAATTTCATCATAAATATAGAGTCAATTAAACCATATTATGGTATCAAATCGAGCCAACTTCCATTCAAATCCACACGCCAAATACAATAAACGGGACAAAATATATTGAGAGAAACCCTAATCTCAACTACAATAATAAAGATAAAGTCTAAAAAAAGTTTATAAAGAGAGCATGACTTATTATCTTACAAACCAATTTTTACAAAGATGAATTTGATCATTATAAAAATCTAATACGAACAATCAAAGGATTTGACTTGTCTCTTTCTATCACATGTTTGTTTGGCTTTGCTCATGTAGGTAGGGGTTCTGTTTCTCTTGTAGTTGTCACCTACACCGAAAGATACAGATTAGGTAGTGTACACTCATGCCACACACAAAATACATAACTTTCAACCTTAAAAACAAATGTGATCCGAATATTTAAACTTATGTTAAATGGAGAATTCCTTGCCATGGAGGTAAAGGAAAAGATAAAATTGAAAAGAACATTATCAATGGACTAGTAGTAATCATAAACCATAAATATAATAAAGAGGGAATACGTTTCCGCTCAAAACAAATAAAGATGGAATACATTTGTTCATTTTACTTTTATTAAAATGAGAAACACTTAACAAAATAAAACGAGAAATATCGATCAGTGCTTAAAATAGTTAATCACAAAGTCACATGCATACATATTGGTACCCAAAAAAAATAGACCCATGCATGAAACATTACAAACATGGTAGTTGTCGTTTAGATGAGTCAAAATTCCAACACCCAAACTAAAAAATTTGTACACTCTTCACGCACCCACTTAAAATATTGATTCTATATTGTTTAAAAAAAAGTGTAAAAAAAATATGATTTGAAAATAAAGATTTGTTTTTTGTCGGATAGACTAATATCCATGGTAGTTACTAACTGAGCTACATGCCTTTATTTTTTTTAAAATCAACTAAAAAATTTATATGGATATACGTACAGTTAATCAATTTATAATGACGTTTTTATTTTTATATACAAAAAAAAATATTCAAAGGATCAATTTTTAATTAGAAGAAAAATTGTTGTTATTTAAACATTAAAAAATTGACAACATTTTTTTTTTGAAGAAAAAAAATTGACAACATATAAAATACATCATTTAAAATGCTTGATGTGATTCAAAAAAGATACAAAATCAATAAAAAAAAAAAAAAAAAAAGACATCATACCCAGGCAATATAGAAAGAACAATGTTATTTAAATAACAAAAAAAATCAATAGTTTATTTGACAACGATATAAAAATTCACCATTTATAACTACTGATATGAATAAAAGAAAAAAAAAACAATAAAAATAAATAAATCATCAGTATAAAATACGGTGTTGGATAGCCTTTTAATTATTAATTTATCATTACTCATATAGAAATCTATTGTGGGGCAACCAAATTATTATCCAAATAACATTTTTAGAAAACCATCTTGCATTTTTTTTTTTTGGTCAAGTAACCTATTGGTTAGAGTTCACATAATTTAATTGCGGAGAAGTGAAGTGTCCGGGGTTCGAACCCCAGCCCCTGCATAAAATATGTAATATTCCTACCAACTGAGGAAATTAATTATGAGGAAATAAAACTCAATTGATTTAAATTGATTTTTTTTGTGTACGGGGTTTGAACTTCAACCTTACATCGTCTTTATCAACTGAATTAAGTCTACAACGATGATTTAAATTGATTTGAACTAAGAGTTTAAAAAGTCAGAGTTTCTAAATTTAATAAGTATTAATTTATTACTAATATTTTTTTTACAAAAGTTATTACTAATATTTGTCTTCGTTTTTTTTTTGAGGGGAGGGGACTAATATTTGTCATTAAAAAAGTAAAAAAAATTAGTTTTATTATTAATTTGAACATGTTTATTTTGCACGCACGAAGTTTCATAGTTTCCTACACGTGTCGGCATCCAACAAACATAACTTAACTTTATCTCAAAAAGCTAACTCAATAATCACCTCACACGTTTCGAACAGTATCTGGTTACCCAATCTCTCTCTACCTCCCATTTTCCCAATACCAAATCCCCCGCAAAACCCTCTAGAATCTTTCCTTATTACCGGCTACACCCAGTAAACCCTTTTAATTAATTATTCAATATTCTCCATTTTATTTAACCATATAAATTCACATCAAGAATCATCCATCATCTTCCATATTTTCAATCTCCACAAAATCTTCATTCATTCATTCATTCATCCATCGTTGCTCTTGCTCGGGTTATTTACTGTTCTACCCTTCTGGTTATGCTAGCTTCCGCTCCACGTCAACAACTCCGCCGAAGCTTTTCCTTAGCTCTCGGCTTTCCTCGCCGCCGTTATGTTCGCTACCGCCGTCTAAGGTAGCAAAACTTTCCTCAAATTCCAATTTCACCCCTGCACATATACATAATCATTCAACCGATTATATTCAGCCCTTGTCAATCCGATTCGATCAACGACATTCCATGCCGAGTCCTAAGAGGAATCACCAGAGAAGGTTGAGCGAGAGATCTTCATCTTTTCACGGAAACAACGTTATGACGACCACTGCTACAATTCGCCGTCCAAAAACCGTTCCTGATCTTCTATCTTACCGGAACAACGTCCTTCCGGTGACGGAAGGTCTTCCTAGACAACCACCGAAGTTGCTTTTGAAAGTGACGGTTCTTGGAAGCCTTGGTCCTATTCAGATGCTGATGAAACCGGAATCAACTGTCGGCGATCTAGTGGAAACCGCCGTGCGGCAGTATATCAATGAAGCTCGCCGTCCAATCCTGCCTTCAAGATTTGGCTCGGATTTTGAACTTCACTTTTCACAATTTAGCCTAGAAAGTAAGTCTTCACAATCTATATCATAATTCATAACATATGTTCCTCAGATTAGTGTGTTCTGGTGTCGTATATATCGACATATATAATTATATTGAATTATGTTATTTTCTTAAACCGTTTTCGTGTCGTCCTTATATGAGTTTGTGCTTCGTAGTTTATAATCATAGAAAATTAATTTGGTTCTGAGTAATTTGATTTTGATTAATAAGGTTTTGATTGTTGGTTTTTGTGATGCGTAGGTTTGAACAGGGAGGAGAAACTAGTGAAACTTGGATCAAGAAACTTCTTTCTGTGTCCTAAAAATACTGCACACGCAGGGGAGGGTATTTCTGGAAATAGAAATGATGGTAGCGTAACGACAACGTTTCCGGCTTCGTCGTGTGCTAATGAGGTTGACAAAGCTCGAGAATATGTAGGTTGTGGTGGTGGTGGTGGGGGTGGTTTTGGTTGGTTCAAACTCATGCATTTCATGCAATAATTGCTTAATGGTTAGTTAAAATGAAAATAATTTATTGTTTTAGTTTGCTTTGATCAAATGAATTGCCTGTTAGTTTGTATAAAAATAGGTTGGCAAGTAGTAGTAGGGACAGGGTTTGAGATTTGGTAGCATGATAAGCAAAGCAAAAGTAAAATTGTAAAATTTACATGTGTGGTTTTTATTAACACATATGTACATGATAATAATCTTAAATATGTTTGAACTTGGTTCTGTTTTCCTGCTGTCTTTTTAACGTTTTACTAATGTATTTGTCCTTTTCCTCCATGGTGAGGAATTCTCCATTTAACAAACTCTGTTATTTTAATCACGTCACGACAAAAAATATATAAATATCGAAATCCAGTATTTCTATATAGAATCAATCATTTATTTAGAGATCAAACAACTTTGTTAGCCCATGCGCCGGATTGCTGCCTCAGCCTTAGACAATCTTTACCAGATAGCACATAGAAAGATGTAAAGCAAATGAATGAAGACAATCAAAGTGGTGTGAATTTGGGGATATGGGGCATGGCAACCCAAAAAGCAAACGTGATATCTACAATCTAGCCACCAAAACAGGGCAAAAATTGTAACCTTACAAATGTGTTCACTAAACAGAGAAACTGTAAATTTTATGGAAAAAAGTTCAAAAACACATTGCAAAGATTTAAAGACGGGTCTAGCAGTGAGCTTTTGGTGTGGCTAAGATAATAATATCAACAAAATTTGTCCAATAAAATTGAATTCTATATATTATTTCACTTAAAATAGTAGTTTTATTAGTCTAAATTCATTTGTAAAATGAACTATCAACTTCTTTTAACATTTTATTCTGATAAACATATTTCATATATAAAAAAAATTGGTAAAGATTTGGCGTGGCTGTAGCGACACCAGGACATAGAGTGGATCCGTCCATAGAGAGATAGAAATAGAGAAAATTTTGTCTTTAAAATTAAATGAGTTTATCTTAAAAAAGAGAGAGAGACTGTGAGTCACGGTAATAGTTCTTTTTTGTAACGGTTGTTTAACAATCATGTGTAATTAAAGTTTAATTATTACATTTTATAAGTCACTTGAATCGGCCTAATAGTAATGATTTGGGATCTAGGAGTGTGTCCATCTTCAATGTCTAAAGTTTGATTCTCTCTGATGTTAGTGTCCTAAGTTCGATTCTAATATTAATTTGGATGGACGAATTTAACTTCTTAAAAAAAAATACATTTTCTATCCCTTAACTTAATTTTTGACACACCCTAATAGACGTTTTAGGGAAACTTCTATGTTACCTTGATTTTTGAAGAGACGCGATGTTTCTTCCATCTTCATTTCCTTCCTTTAAATCCTAACTTAACTCAAGTCTTTATCTTTTAAGTGTTTTGTTCTCTCTCTTTTTACAATTGTGATAAGTAATAGGTAAGGATCACAATTCGACCCAAGTCCGTTAAACACATGCAAATATATCCACAGCGGACAAGGATAAATACCCGCATTTATGGGTCCGAATTTAGACTTGGGTAACTACCCATAAATTTTCATGGGTTCGGATTTAAGCTCGGGTAACTACCCATAAATTTTGATCGACATGGGTACGGGTTCATGCTCTTTAATGCTCACTCCGCCTCCGGCATGCACATATATAATATTATATATAATTTAAATTTATATACCATTAAAGTCAATTAATTGTAAACTTTTTTACAAATATTTAAATATAAACGTAAGCAATCGTTGTTGATGCTTCTTTCTCGTAAGCTACTTGTCGTTTTTGTTATTGTTTTGTTTTTATCTTTAGTCAACTATGAGTACATACGGTTCCATATATGAATTGATGAATATTCTGTAAATTATTTGTTAACTTTTACGTTATTTGTTTTGTTTTTACTCTCTTTTCAATGTTAAATGCAGATAATGTATGTGGGTATGATAATTTAGATGATCATAAGACATGAGAACGGATAATAAAATTGTTGTTCATGAATGACTTAAGTAGAGACATTTTTTTACAATGCGGGTATGAAGATGGACATTATAGTACCCTATCCGTTGGGGCCATTGCCATCCGTGGAAAGAGGTATATATATGATAAAGAGATTGTGTCATTGATGTTTGGAATAAGCAAGATGGAAGAGGTGGGTGACATGCAAAAGGGGAAGATGAATATTCATTTTTTTTCTTTTCTTCTTCTCTCACGTGTTGTCTCTATCTCTCTCGAACTTATCTGATATTTTCTGCTTGTTAGTGAGAAGGAGTGAGTGTGTGAGGATTGTTGTGCGTTGTGTGAGTGATATAGGAAAATTTCCCATTTTTATTATGAGTTATGCTATAGTACACGACAATTTGCATGCACGAAGCCCACGACATAATACATGGCACTGTTTAAATAATTTTAATTAAACTAAATGGAAAAATATGAAATTGTGGCTGGCTGCAATACACGGTCGTGTGGTTTGCACGACAACTTCGTGTCATGCTTTTTAGCGTTTTTCTTTTATTATATGATAAACAACTATGTAAGTTTGGGATGTGATAACTCTCCAAAGAATTATTATTAAGCACAATTAAATTTGAATTAATGTGTCTCTTTGGGAATTAGGATATTGTATACTTCATATATGTGATTTTTATTTTATCCTTTGATATGTAACATGTTCTGTTTTTACAATTCCTTTACATAGCCATATTTTTTTTTAAGCTCACCATGAGGTAAATATCTTTTGGTTGATATGTAACATGTTCTGTTTTTACAATTCCTTTACATAGCCATATTTTAAGTGCATTTCTTGATTCTTAATTTCTTATTATACTTTTTGTGAGAGCTATTTTAACTCGAGTTGCTTTTATGTTATCTTAAGTGTTTAGACGATCACCTATAAACTTTTGCAAATTTAATGATATTGTAAGAGTCATTTAATTTATCTAATTAAATTGGGAAATGTTAATTTGTGCTTTTAAGTTACAAGTTTAAAAATCGAATGTAAAAACTTAATTTTAGAAATTATGCATTCAATGTCTTGAAAATTTAAAAAGTTATTTTTTCAATATAAAACTTATATTTTAATTCTTTTTTTAGATCCTTAACTTGTGCCTT
Source organism: Medicago truncatula (assembly GCF_003473485.1). Classification (NCBI taxonomy): domain Eukaryota; kingdom Viridiplantae; phylum Streptophyta; class Magnoliopsida; order Fabales; family Fabaceae; genus Medicago; species Medicago truncatula. The sequence continues at coordinate 42,065,923 of NC_053043.1, forward strand.
AAAGACACAAGTTAACATAACCCAATTACGTTATATGAGTATAGTTAATTAATAGGATTCTAAGTGACCATGAATAATTATCTGGGTCCACAAAATTCATAGATTAATTTTAATGAAACATGATTGTAGTTAATGGGAACCTAGGAATAGGCTTACTTAGAAAACAATGGTAAAATTGTTGGAGGAAAACACCACGTGTTTTGTTTGACAAAAATACGTGTTGATTTTGAAACATCACCACTTAAACTAACCTCATATGTTTAAGCCATGTTTTTTGTCAAAAAAAAAAGTTTAAGCCATGTTCGATTGTTTGAAAATATATTTGGTTATTGCATCCCCTCCCATCATTGATGAAATAATATGTAATTTGGTTTAAAAAAATGAAAATAATGGAATATGGTATAAAAATCTAAATATGAAAAGACTGCTTGATTGCATCCTCTCCTATCCCATGTGTTATTTTAATTGTCGACTCCAGGTGGGTGTTAAGATCAAAATCATCAGCAATCACCCTCATATATTAATTGAGGTGAAAGATGGTGGAAAGAAAGCTCAAATTCTAAGATATTTCCATAGTTTGATTTCGAAAAAAAAAACAAGAGAAAGGAAAGAACATTTTTAATCAGACCCACATTAAAAGTATTTCCACCAAAAGTTGAGTGGAAATTGAATGGAGGGTTAAAGTAGAGAAAGATAAAAGGTTTAATATCTCATTTCTTTATACAATGGTAGTTAATCAATCTTCAAATAGATATTTTTTGTTTCTATTTGTTTTTACTTCCTTCTGCCAAACAACCAAAAAATTATTTCATGTTCCATTTACTTTCATTCTTTAAATATGTTGTCATCTTACTTCCTTGCCTTCCACTTTCTGTTATCATCTAAGGAGTATTTGAATTAACTAAAGAGATAAAATATAATAAACTTTAGAATTAACTTATCAAATTATGTTGTCTCATCGAACAATGAATTGAGACATGATATGATACAATTATCATATCTTGTCTCTTACCGTGATCATCAAACTAAACCTAAACATTTATGTTAAATTCTTTCTATATTAAAGGAGAAAATGTGAGTGAATTATTTCATAGCAACTACAAATAATATTCGATAACTTATTAAAACAAGTTGAAAACTACTTATAAAATATTGATGGTTGCTCAATAGACACCTTAAAATTGTTCACTTGACTAAAAAAAGCTTATCATAAGTTACGACCCGATCAAATTTTACACACAACAAAATTATCAAGAGTTACGATCCGATTGAAAGTAAAATCGAAGAACGTATCGAACAACTTTCTACAATATTTGTTTAAGTTCTTTCAAACACATAAGAAGATTGATTGATGTTTCCGCATCAAAGGGTGCTGGGAAACACCATTAAAATATTAATATAACCTCATCGGTAGTTAACTATCAAAGGTTTTTAACCGATGGCAGTTAACTGTCGATGAAATTCAGAATTAAAATTATCATTTAGTGGTGTTTCTTAGCATTGTTTAGAGTGTAGACAGCAATCTTCAACACACAAAACGCAAGTGTTTCTTTCAAAGCCCACCGGTGAGGCAGAGACCCAAGTAATGAATGAGGCCCAAACCGCAAAACCCTAACTTTGCAAAAACCCTTTTTCTCTCTCAAACCGCTATATAATCACAAAAACCTTTCATTTCCTCTTCCTCTTTCGCCACACACTTACGCTTCCAAAACCCTAGTAGCATACTCATTCTCATCTCTCTCTCTCTCACTGTTTCCAATGGAGTTCTGGGGTAATCTCATATTCCTTGGCTTCTTTCTCCTTTCTTCGCTCAATAACGTTTACCTGTTGTTATTGATTTTGTTTTCGTTGATTGATTCATTTTGAGTTTTTTTTGTTGTTGTAATTACTCGTTCAATTAACCGAACTACTCTTGATTTTTGGATAATTTATCGTTAATTTGAAGTCTGTTATTGTTAATTTGAATGTGTTATTGTTAATTTGATCTCAGAACTTGTATTCACGTGTATTAGGGTTTGCTTCACGGTTTTCTGATAGACGTTGAATTTTGAATTAGGTGCTGAGGTTAAGGTTGGAGAAACTATCAAGATTGACCCATATGACCTTGAAGCAGCTGCAATTCACATTTCTCAGGTTAGGGTTTTGTTGATGATGTTGTTGTTTTTATGTAATTTGTTGTGTGTCTAGGGTTTACTAAATTTATGGTTGGTTATTGTATAGGTTGCACTTGGTGAAGCAAAGAAAGACAAACCAAACGAGTCTGTGGTTATTTACCTCAAAGTTGGTGAACAGAAACTTGTTTTGGGAACCCTGACCAAGGACAAAATTCCTCAGATATCTCTTGATATTGTTCTTGAAAAGGAATTTGAGCTATCTCACAATTCCAAAGCTGCTAGTGTTCATTTCTGTGGATACAAAGCTTACTATGAAGACAATGATGAATATCCTTGAACCTGATTTATTATTATATAGTCTATTCATATTTTTAGATATTTTTCTAAGATAGTTTGTTAGTGTATTTGCTGCTCTGTTATTAAAAGCATATTAGCCCAGATTAGTCTATTTGTCATCCTAGTCCGTGTTGCAATTGTAGGTTAATGTGTATAGTTTTTTAGAGTATAGTTTAGTTTGTTGATATCCTAAGTGTCTTCCAGATCTGTTATCTAAATGTCTAGTTAACATTGTAATTGTTTAAATTCTGAATTTTTCCTTAACTATTGATGTGTTTTGGCCTGCACTAGTGAGGAAGAAGGTGAAACTGGTGAGACTCTGAAATTTGTTATGCAATTGTGTTTAAGGTTAGATTAAGATTGTGTTGGTTACTTAAACATAGTTGTATTGTCTTTGTCTTGAACAGATAGTGAAGATGAAGACATCCCATTGATTACCACAGAGCAGAATGGTATGCGTTTCCTCTTGGTCTGAATTTTTTGTTGGTTGGGCTTGTTATTACTTTAGAAACTGTCAACTAAATAACCATTGTTCTTTTTAGGAAAACCAGAACCAAAAGCAGAGGAGTTGAAGGTTTCTGAACCTAAAAAAGCTGATGCCAAGAATGCTGCACCTGCCAAGAATGCTGCAACTGCAAAACACGTGAAGGTTGTTGATCCAAAAGATGAAGATTCTGATGATGATGATGAATCTGATGATGAAATTGGAAGCTCTGATGATGAGGTAATTGATCAATGTTTTGTTTAGTGGCATGTTGCTATAAGGTGTCCATTTTTGCTGGTAATGATGTCCTTCGGTCCAATACATACACAAGTTTGAAATGAGATACATTTGTTAAATGTGCTAGTGGTTATAATTTAGTGTTTTCAGTTTAGGGAACTTTCCTTATCATCTTCAGTAAATATACGTCTTGATTATTCATGTCTGAGGTCAACCTTTTATTATTATTATTTTTATGTTGTTAATTGTAGATGGAGAATGCTGATAGTGATAGTGAAGATGAAGATGACAGTGATGAGGATGATGAGGAAGAGACTCCTGTGAAGAAGGTAATGGCACATTGCCATCATGATGTTATTTTATTTGTTATAATTATTATGGTTGCTATGGTGATTTGGGATAATCTTGTCTTTTTGTTTTGAAGGTTGACCAGGGAAAGAAGAGGCCCAATGAATCTGCTTCAAAAACTCCAATTTCTAGCAAGAAATCAAAAAATGCCACTCCTGAGAAGACTGGTAAGACCAAGTTGTATTATGTTTTGCAATAAATATATATTGTTTCTGTTTTCATTTTTGTATAATTGGACAAGTATTTGTTTTTTTTTTTGCTTGTCGATTCAGTGTTGGATCCATTCTATAAGTTCTTATATTTATTGTGTTGTTGATGCTTGCGTTTGTATGCTGCATTGTTTATATCTTTCTACTATACATCAGTTGACTGTTCTTAAATTGTAGTATTGTTTGAATGATGCATGTCAATGCTGAAATTGTAGTCTGTTTGCATCAAGGATTCATGCTTGCATTTGCATTTGCATTCTGTGTTGTTTATATCTTTATCTGTAAATTGTTAAATTGTGTTAGATATAAAGAAATGAATGCTGAATGTTAATGCTGAAGATGTAGCTTGTTTGCATCATGGATTCATGCCTGCATTTGCATGCTCTATTGTTTATATCTTTAATCTTTCTACTATACATCTGTAAACAGTTAATTTGTGTTAGATATTAAGAAAGCTGGACATATAGCTACTCCCCACCCTTAAATTGAAGAAACATTGTTTGAATGTTGCATGTCAATGCTGAAATTTGAGGTCGTTTATAATATATTCTTATGTAGATGTATATTCTTCTGTTACACATCCGTAATTTGTGTTTAAATTTTTGTTAGATGGTAAGAAAGCTGGACATACAGCAACTCCTCATCCTAAGAAAGGTGGAAAGACTCCTAACAGTGATGCCAAAACTCCCAAGTCTGGAGGAGGACTCTCTTGCAGTAGTTGCAGCAAGTATGCTTTTAACAAAACCCGAAGCATGTATTTATTACTTTTAGATGGGCTGTGATTGATGTTTCTTTTTATGTTGTCTTTATTACCAGGACATTCAACTCTGAAACTGGACTGACACAACATAGCAAGGCCAAGCATGGTGCTAAGTGAAGTTGCTCTCAATTGTAGTTTGTCGACAAATGGATGTAATTGGTTTTCATATGTAGTATGATGAGTATCTTAAGGATGTTAGGTGTCTGTCCTTGATTTTTGATCTAGTAAACATGAGGGAAAGTTTTTTTGGTGATGACATGTTTTGGAAGCTGTTTGACTTTGTTGGGCGGAAGTGATTGCCTAAATTAATTGCGTTTAGATTTTGTACCGCTTATTTATGTTCTTATTTTAAATTTACGCCGAGCTATATTGGCTATTTTGAATTATATTTTGCTTCGTCTAGAAATATAGTGGGGTTACTGGTTAGGAGTAAATTGGACTATTATGCCTTTTTTTGAAGTGTTCCTAATCTGAAACTGTCTTATGGTAATGTTTAATGAGATCCACGTTTTACTATTAATTTTTATCATGATAAAAGCTGGTACTCCCTAAGTATGGAAACACAATACCAATATCTAATAACTTAAATACTACTGTTTTTATAAAATAAAAAATAGTGATTTAATCTATGGTTTCTTACATGTATTGAGTTTTAGGAAGTTTAGTCTGAGTTTCAGTAATATTACTATTATAACTTTATCATTCTGATATATTCCATGGTTGTATAAGTTAGTTCATTTTTTACCATTATTTGAAGGAACACGTTTTTTCATTTGGAGGAACATATTTTATAATGGTCTGTCAACACTTATCTATTTTCACCGTCCTCAACCTCCTAGAGACTCCAATTGACCCAACATCAGTAGTTTGATTGTTCAACACATCATTTGTTCATTATACTCTACCCCATTAAATAAATATTCAAGCTTTCTAAGTCAGCCTAATATAAGGTTCGAGGTTTGAACTCTAGCAACAACAGAAAAAGTTTTGTAAGTCAATATCTCCAGTGTATACACAATGTCTAGTGTCTACTTGGCCTGACTGTATGTTCTGAGTACACTGCCAAGAATATTTGCATTAAAAGCAGAATCTATGCCAAGATTCGTCTCAAGGCACCCAAGTAAGTGTCGCTTTCCTCCCAATAAACAAGCTGCTAAACTAGGAGCATCTTAATGGATGATAAACAATGATTTAGAATTTATTAAACTTCTAAGTGGTCTTCCTAGGATGATCAATCTCTTAAACAATGATTTACAATTTATTATCAAGAATATAGGATATGTAACCCTTGTTCAAATTACCAGACAAAGGTATATTATCAAGAATAAGACTAAACAATCTTGTTATCAAAATGAGCTATGTTTTAGCAGTGCCAAACCACCCAAATGACATGAATTAAACCAAAATGAGAGTTTCAACATATATATATATATATATATATATATATATATATATATATATATCAACTAAGAATTCAGTTTCTCAGTTGTCTTAGCTTGGCAGTAGAGGCTACACATAGAGAATTGGTCATTTGACATAGGAACCAGGGAAACATATAGCAAAAGTTTCCCCATGTATATTTAGATAAGTTTCCACATCTATACTTAGATATTACAAATTCAAATATGAATTAGTCTAAAGGAGATTTTTTGTAATGTACCGATATGGCACCTTCATTTTTTTTTTTCTTTCTAATATACTTCATACATTTTTTTATGTTTTTTTTTAAATTTAATTTAGTAACGTGTTAATATTTTTCCCATTTACTTGGTCTTGTATTAGAGTAAATATAAACATTTTTAATTATCTAGATTCTCTCATAACCAAATTATTAAAAAGTGGGAAATTTAGTCAACTTTATTAAATAATTTACTATTAATTAATTAATTAACATAATATTTTGGGCTTTATGGTATAAGTTCCCAAAATTAGTTTAAGTTCTATCCAAAGTAATAAAATCAAACGAGGTCATGCCTGAATTTCTTGATATGTGTTAGAACAAAGACTCACACTTCATCTCATAACTAATTGTTTTATTTCCTTCAAACAAGACAAAACACCCATTGGTCTACTCGTGCAATTTCTACATTGGATCCCATTAACTTTGATTCTATTAGCTTTTCTGAACAAAGAAAAAACTATGATCATATGGTACTATAAATTTATAAATAAGTGTGTTGTCACCTCTTCAAAAAATCATTTCTACATTTCCTCAAAAAAAAAAAAAAAATCATTTCTACGTTGTTTTCCATAACTTCAAACTACTATTTCTCTTTCGAAATTTTCCCCATGTCTTTCATGAAAAACATATATTAATGTGATGGGGTATAAGTTGGTTTCTCCCAAAAGAAGAAATAAAATGTGACAATTTAATGTACCTAAGAGACATTTATAATAATATTGATTTTTAAACAAAAATTATAATAATATTGGTTATATGAATGGCTTCTTGCAAATAGTGGTTTAAATGTGGTGATTTAATGTACCTAAAAGACCCTAATATACCAATTTAATTAAATTAAAAAAGCATGAGTTGTTATACTTATAAAGTAATCATATAGTGGTTTTTTTTCGTTAGATGCAAATTAAGGATACAAAAAATGGCTGCAACTTTAAAAAATGCTTTCATCATCTTGCTATCTCTAATTCTGGTTGTAACTGGCCAACACAGTAAGTACATTTTCACACACATTTCAATGTTTCTTATTAATCATATATAAAATATTTTATCCCCTTCTAGTAACATTCATTTATTCTTAATTGAAATACAGGTTTTCGCCCTTGCATGACTTATGAAGATTGTTTAGATGATGAATGTCTAAATCGTAGAACTCAGTTTTGTTTTGACAAAACATGTTACTGCTTGTAAGTGTAACAATTACGTTAAAAACCCACTATATTACGCCATTTTTTTATTAGAACACTTTACAAAAATCACGGGTATTAAGATAAGTTGTTGGAGGAAGTACTTCATCCATTCCAAATTATATGTCATTCAAGTAAAATTTGTTTATTTCCACAAAACTTGTTTGTGAAGTGAAAATTATTTTATGATCAATTATGATTCAAGATGTTAATGAGTTATTATATTTTCATCAATATTTATCATATGATATATACCGTTACAATTTCTTCTCTCACTTTCGAGCAAAGTTAACAATCAAGAAAAAAATAAAGAACTTTAAAGTTTTTTTATTGGATTTTCCAACCTGATTCTCTCTTTTGTTCTTGGAAGATAGTGTCATGATTCCCTTATCAATTGTTTATACTCCCGTTATGAATGGTCTAAGGGGTCCTTTCTTCCACCTTCAATAATAAAAATAGAGGTGTCACTTCCAAATCATGAAGGGGTTGTTTTTTTTTTTTTTTTTGGGCAGGGGGTCCATGTCATGTGACCACGTATAAGGACATGCAATTGAATGTGACCCTACCTAGTGGCTCTTCATGTTATGGTGTCCTACTACAAACCATGGATAAGCAATTTGCAAAGAATGTTAACCACAAAAACCAATTATGTATGAAATATGGAGCTATTCTAAAACAGTACATCAAGGGATCGGTAAGAAATAGGGATCGATAGATAAACTAGTTGATAGTGGATAAATTCATAGTCTTAGGTAATAAGCTTGTTATAAACTATCTGATTAAGTTTGATGTATTTGATAAAAATGGCGATTAAGCTAACTCAAATATATAAATATAAAATAACATAAAAGACCTTTTAACTAACATTTCAAAAAATCAATTAAGATAATAAGAGTAAAAATAGAGAAAATATGTCCCTTTAAAGTTCAAACACTAGTTAGCACCTCAAAAAATATAAGCTAGTGAAAATAATATTATAAACTCATAGGAGATAACTTTTACCAAATAAGTACTTTAATTTAGTCGTACGAACTCATGAGATAACTTACATTTGAGGTGTTAGTTCGGCGGTTACAGCTTAACATTATAACATCGATATGCTGAGTTTGAATATAGTCGCAAAATTATACAAACTTATACGATATAAACTAGTGGTTTGACAACTCTAAGTTTTCATTTCCCTTTTCACATAATTAAAATGGTTTGTTGCACTTGAATGATCAATTTAGCATATGTTTCGTATCACAGAGAGTATATCAGAATCACATTGTGTTATGACCCAATTCCTTGAATCGCTTCATACACTATGACCTCAATTGTTTCATGGATTTTCCAATCAGATACATAAAAGGTGCATGATTAATTTTTTATAACAATACCCGAAATCAAAATTTACTGTTCTTGAACACTATTTTTTTTTTTATGATTTATTGATTGTATAAATTTTGATAATCAGTAGAGCAAATTGTGAGATTCTGGTGAGTTGGGCATGGATTCATATACTTGAGCACCACAAATTGAAATTAATTGATGCATTCAATTTAATTTGCCACAAACCTTTGAAAGTTAAAACCCAACATATGAATCTTATACAAAAAAGAAAAAAAAAAATCAAACGTATGAATCAATTTGAATATGGAACGAAGCCTTTTTGTTTTGTGATATGGAACAAACATGTTCTTGTTGAAGATGAAGATGGGTATGGGTAACGAAAGAAGAAGATGAGAGTGAGAAGATGGAGATGATGAACGGGGATGGAGATAGACCGAGAGTGGGCGATGGATAATGTAGGAGCTAGCAGTTTTAAGTGTAAAAAAATCTGAACCCTTTATTTTAATCCAATGGCTGTTATTTATTGCTCTCATCCTCTCACAATAAAACTCCTCTCATTTGATACACCCTCTATATGAGGTATATATATATATATATATATATATATATATATATATATAGCACTCAACTATTTGTCAAATATGTCACACTTTGTTGGCATTTTAAAGTTGTGTAAAAAGGTGAAACATGATCCAAAAAATAATGCATTATGCATACAGTATTCAGCAGATACTTTTCAGATTTGAAAGACAAATATTACAACACAATTTTAATTTCCTTCGTGTCTCTATGCCGAGGCAAAACCTATGCTCACTCATTTTTTGGTACACAAGGGCCTAGCTGAGAATAAAAATGACCTTCAAAGCTTAAATTTGAAGTGAGGTTCTCTTTGGATATTTGGATAAAAATTGTACATTGATGAAGCTGAATGCAGAGAGAGTATATTGTCTAAATCCCTCTCTGGTGCCGCATGCAGCCACATGTTGCCACACATTCTTCGCTCTTTTGAGTTACTTTTTGAAGTCGTATAACACGGTCGAGTTTGAGACATAGAGGATACCTCAAGAAATTTCCCACCTGAATAACTTCTTGCCACAATTTTTTCATGTGCTTTACCGACAGCTTTCAGCCTACCCTTTTGACCAATCACAGGAGGGAAACTGACTGAACCAGCTGTTTTCACATCGCTGATGTGATCAATGTGTTGCGCAGAAACTAACCCTGGTTTTGATCCAACCTTGTTCCAGAATGGAAATGATTGTTGCAACTTTGATGGAACCTGACAAGCCAAATGACAACGATAAAATATTCAAGAACTTGCTAATAATCAACTCAAACAGTTTCAATTCTACATATTGAAATGAGGTGCAATTAGGATGACCAACGTGACATATGTTTTGCTCCTTGGCACAGTGTTACAAGCACACCGAGATATACAGTTATACACAATCACTAGCAATTTCATATGCCTTCACAAAACATATATGCACTAAAGGTAAAGAATAAAATGTTACATGATTTGTGAGCAACAGACAGTGAAGCAGTACCCAAATTTCAACTTTAGAGTTGGTGATTGTAATTTGAATAATATTGCAAAAGAACGATACTTTGACACAAGAATTGATGCCAATAGTTCGTTACCACTTGAGTTCAACTACATGGTTAATTGTCTCTACAATGAATGTTTAATGAGTATAACAGATGATGAAACTCATTAATCATTCACTAAATGTAATTAACCACTGATCAAATTTGTGGTTAATTACATTCAGTGAATGGTTAATGAGTTTCAATACTTGTTATACCCGTTAACCATCTGCTGAACATAATGCACCATGTATTTGTTGTTCGTTAACCAATTATTTTGTTGTCGATTTTGTATGTCAATTTTGTGTCAAAATATAATTTCTCTGTTGCAAAAATATGATTCATCATACCTCATATGATTCTTAAAATCTGTATTGTGAGAAAAGTCAACACACATACACACAAGGGTTAATAAGAGTCAAATAACCTGTAAGCTAACTTGTTAAATTGTTTAATCAAAGAATAATACAAAAATTGGTAGCATATTAGTTGTCTTAACTTTATAAAACTGCTCAATGGTTGTAGAAGAAGAGAAAAATCACTACTCACCACAGAGATAAGGCTGCTAGAAGCAAATGCTAGTGAAGTTGTAGAAAATGGTGATTTGCCAGGTTTTCCCTTCTCCTGATCTGTCTTTGGTTCCTGCTCAATGGACCCAAAACTCGATGCTGCAATATCATCTTCGTCTTCCTCGTCATCTTCATCTTCTTCATCTACACGGGATTTTTCATCTTGTTTGGTTACATCTTCATCTGGCAACCCCGATTCGGCCTTCCTTTTCTCCTCTTTCTCTTTTCTACGCAATATCTCTTCCATGTCCTCAATGGCCTCTTCCAAACATAATTCAGCTTCTATCAGTTCAACTTCTTTCTCAAGTGCCTCCTTTTTCATTCCACTAATTTTCTTCTGTTCTTCCGCCCATTTTCCTAGGTTATCAAACCATGGCTTGGACACGTTTTTAATTGCAAGCTTAAGACGCTCCCATATGGTCCTTTTGTTCTTAGCTATCCCAAAAAAGTCATCATAACCAAGGGGTAGGAATATAGCCTTTTCAGGGTCAATTTTCTCACCTTTTTTCAAAGGTGGTTGCCAGAACAAACGTACTCCATATTCCTCATCCTCGACATAATTGATGATAAATCCGGTTGGAGTGTGAAGGATGACAGGATCCTCAGTATATATGAGTTTTGATGGGTCTTCAGGGTCAGGCTTGGGTTCCTTGTTAAGCAGGACAAATTCAGGAGGCTTGCTATTCTCCGCTGGTCAAAGGATTTGGAGGAAGAATTAATTAGTTGTTCAGAATAAACTCGTTGTTTCCTATTGTGTACTAGTTCATACAGAAAAAGAGAAAGACTAAGGTCTGTTTGTTGGGGATTATAAAAAAAGTGATTTTAATATTCAATAATTTGGAGATTAGTTTTTAGAGATTTTTAAAAGAAAAACATAAGCTATTTTATGTATTTTTTTACCATTATGAAAATCACTTTAAAAAAAAAAAACAATTATCAAAAATGATTTTTAACAGGAACTGCTGAAAACAGCTTCTCATCTAAAGTATTTTTTTTTTCCTTTTCAGATTATCATTTTTTGAAAATCTGTAACAGACGGATCAAAACTTCTAAAAGTTATTATCTTTTATAATAAATAAGTGACTTTTTCACAACAAAAATAAACTGTAACAAATGGGCTCTAAATACCTTTGGACCACCAGTATTCCAACTCAGCTGGCATAGGTATCCTAAGAGGAGATCTATAGAAAGAGTTCAACCACATTTCTCTTTCCTGATCTACTTCATGCGCGTATGTTTTCCAGTAATCAGGGACCTGTAACAGAATCATATGCACGTTTCGTTTCCTTGCATAAAATGAAAATAAGCAATGCATTTAAGATTTTCTAGTGAACCTTACTTCATAAAATTGGTTAATGAAGCCAGGTGCCATCCACACATCCTCTCCTTCATACAAGTAAGCATGCTGTGGATCATTATACGGACCTCTCTTTTCTCTAACCACTGCACAGACAAAATGTCTTATGATAAATGAAAAATAACAAGATTAAAAACAGTATGACGCCAATTAGGAAAAGGAAACATGGAAAATATCATATTACAAAAGTTGAAATACTACTAGTATGCCAATAATCAACATGCATATTAAACCATCATCAATTGTTGAGATGATTGTCAAAGGGTAAAGAGGTGAATCTGATCATTAACATATTTACGATGTTCTCCATCCAGGATAACTGCATGGAATAGCGACCTCAAAACAATTATAGTGGAATAACGATAGTAGCAAGTCTGTCACGCTTAGGAGTTTATATACAGCTCAAATCATTTATACTGCAAAAGTGCAAATGTATAAAAGCTAAGAAGAAAACCCGAAAATAAAGGCTTGTATATAATTGCCAATTGGTATTAAATAAATATACACCTGAGAGAAAACATAAGACCAAAAAGGGTGAACAACACTGCTACCTAACAGAGGTAGACCAAAGGCAAGACCCAAGAGTAATGAAAAGGACTAGCTTGTAGAAAAAAAACATGCAGAACAAAGCAATTGGCCACAACATATATCTGCTGCACCGATCAATGGCTAACAGGTTTTATCTCATGTTTGCAGTTCCAGCCATATCGAGTTATGATGTAAAGTTCCAATTGGTCTTTATATCATGACTTAGCCACAAATTGGAAAAGAACACTGGTGATGGGTGTTCTTAAATCTTACTTGGTATTGATATGTTTAAATGGTGAGAAGGAGATGTCGGAGGAAGGATAAGATAGTAGAACATGAATCTGTACTCCATCTGGAATGAAATATAAGTAAAGAAGGTAGTTGAAAAGTTGATGTATGTAGACTAAATTTTTAACCACATACATTGACTTTTCAACTACCGCTTTTGCTTATATTTCATTCCGGAGGGAGTACATCTTAATACGTAGTAACATGTGTGCTAATGCATGGATCTATCAAACAGACAGAGGAAAGTCAGTGACCAAAAACAAAACCAAGTATACGAGGCTTTCAATTTCAAGTTTCGTCTAGACTAAACATCATACTTCCATCTGGCTTGTTCACAAACATGCGAGCCTTTGCAGCAGCAACTTCGCCTATACCAGCGTGCAGCTGAAATTGACAGAATGTCAGACAGTCAGAATGAGATATTGCCACACCTCTCAAATTACCAATATTATTTTTTAATTTTCACATGTGAAGAGTATTTAATACCGCTGAAGTTTGGTCATCACATCCCTCATCATCATCCAATATTTCTCCAAAATAAAATCTACCCTGCATGGCACAGATAATGTAATAAATATGAAAGAAAATAGGAATCCTATATGTGAGTCAAGTAAGATGAAAATGTATTTTTCCCGTATTTCCTAACCTTTGAATTTAGTTGCAAGGTTCAATCACATAATACAGGTGGTACATCTTATACTTTAAATTGCAATATTTTGAGTTAAAAATGTATAAAGGTCACCAAAAGCATAATTAATTTACTGACACTTTCCAGAAAGCTAAAGCAAATCGTGTTGTTTTCTACGATTATATTGAGTTTAATTTTAATACACTGTCAATGTAAAAAGTTTTACACTGATAGCAAATCATAATCAAGCATGTGTGTGATTTTACAAGTAATTATTATTATTATTATTATTATTAGAGTCAAACGTTTTTAATGATCTGACGATTATAATTGCTTGACCGTGTAAAAAACTGTTACACTAACAGTTATACTATTTAAAACCTTATTTTTATCTTAAAAAAGTCCAGCTTCCTCTCCCCCTTTTTATAAATTTGAAAAATAAGTTGTTGATTGGAGTTAACAGTGACACATAAACTTTATCTACTCCATGGACCTACATATATGATACGCTCATTAATTTCATATACACCACATCCATGCATCCTCCCATGCTTCATCTGACCAGCATAACGATAGCGACCTTTCTCCCTGGTCACGAAAATACAGATTTTTTCAGACCAGTTACAACGTATCAGAGAGAAACCAAAATAGAGACAATGCAGCATGATGTCTAGAGCGAGAATCAAGAATCAATAATTGAACTTCTTCAAAAAAAAAAAAAAGAATCAATAATTGAACTTACGGCTTTTCTCCAAACTCCTTAACCCATTCATCCCTCTCATAATAGGGGACTTCAAAGTTGCCATTTGCAAGAAGATAACTATCTTCAATATCCTTATCAAGCCATTCTCTCTCTTCTGAGGACATAAAATCCCTTCTTATTATCTTCCCTTCAGCTCGCATTTGTTCTTCAAGTCTGATGACATCGATAAAAGCATTCAAAGTTTTGTATGCAATAAATTGAACACAATTTGTGGTACAATCTAAGACTTCAGAGATACATACTTGGACCCGGGAGCAGGTTCTATAACAGGTACTTCAACTTCAATAACACCATGACCCTCTGGGTCGTTTCGAAACCATTCACCTTCATACCTATGATAAAGAAAATACACTGTAAAATATCCATGACAAAAAAGTGTTACACAATGCAGAGGCATAAAAAGATATGATGAAGCTAATACTTCTAATGCAGGAACACAAGCAAATACTCACAGCAATTAAAACCATTATCAAACAAAGTCAAAGGCCTCGATCATTACCATGAAGCCGCAGAAAACATGACCAATAGATGCATTATTTAACTCACTTTAATCAAGTTCTGTCGCTATTTTTTTTGGGTAGTTAGCCAACTTGGATGACACTTCGTATGCAATGCTTAATAACAAAAACCTCTCCAACAGGGACAGACTGAAGGGGGGGAAGCAGGGGCTTCAAACCACCCACCCCCACCAAAACATGTATATTAGTATATTGTATTATATATAAACTATTATAAATATAATTTATTTATTTATTTTTGGTCGCGTAGCTTAGTCGGGAATCTAGGTTTCGAACCCTGACCCCGGCATATTATTGTCCTTGCAGCTACCAACTGAGACAAATATACTCAATAAAACTATTTATTCATCAGAAAAAAATAAAATAATAAACTATATATACACACAAATATATCATCATCAAAGTTTTCTTTCAATTTCAAGATTGTTTCCTCTCCTCTCTGTAACTAAGTTTGTCAAAGTAGGATAGTCAATTCATTGAAACAGTAATAAAGCCTTGTCAAAGACCAAAAGCTTGGTCCTTTGTTTGCCGCCTATATCAAATTTCCAAGTAATGTGTTGGTCGGCGGTTTGTTTGTACATCAAGCCCAATTGGCTTTTGCATGTGGAGCCATAGCATATGTACTATCAGGTGTGAATGATTTTTGTTTTTCCAGCTCCCTTATCAGTCCTGTGTTTAACTAACAAAACTTGTATTGCCTACGGTAGCAGTCCCCTATGGTCACACAACCAGGCAAATCACCAACATCAGTGATGGCTTGTATCGTGAATTTAGCAAATCAATTTCAACGATCAGATTACTATCAATGGTCAAGATTTCTCTAAAGTCACCTTTTGACTACGGGGAATACATTCACGATCGTGAATGCCATTGTCGTAACATCCTAAAAGTCCCCTCCAACCCCAACACACACAGACAATTACGGTACTGTTTGGAATGACTTATTTGAATTTGTCTACCGACATTAAAACTTGTGATACTGTTTGGGAGAGCTGATATAAACAGTTTATGACGTGTCCATAAATTGTTTTCAGCTTATTTTCATAAGTTCTCTATGATAGCTTATGCAAACAATTTAACTCTACCTTTTATTAAAATAATGGCTTATACATAAGCACATATATGATAAGTGATCATGCAATAAGTGCTTAACTAAGCTGTTTACCCAAACAGGGCCTGTATCTCATTCTATCTTGTTCTATTTACCATTGCCACTACCACCTAAACCATTTAAGCACAACTAACAGCACTAACTGCATGCCAAAACAATGTAGCAAAGACAAACCTGACAAGTCCATCTGGAGAAGTATAAACACCTTTTCCTTGAGCAATATCATCCCAAAGAGTTCCTTCATATCTAAAAATTTAGCAACACAAAACATTAATGAATAACAAACAAAACCAGTATTTACAATCGCAGCAGGCAGAAAATAGGCATTTGTTTAAATTCTTCTACGTAACACTACTACAGTGCCACCATTTGACAATATTGTACTAAACACCTTATTGCATAACAATAACTATTTGCTTAAATTCCACCTTGCTATAGCCTCTATTTACCAACACTGAACAAAACAGAGACAAACTATGAGTAAACCACCAAACTAGTCTCTTACTTTGTAGGATGCTCTCAAACATGTCCCTAAGATTATAAGTATTTCAAAAAGGTCCTTATCTCTATTAAGCTGTCCAGTTTACTATGTTTAACCACTCATTATCAATTAGGTCCCTGTATTTTAACAACGTCCTATCAATTTGGTCTCTATTTTTAACCACTTACTATCAATTTAGTCTCTAACATACTTTCAAAATGACAAATATGAGCAAAATTTGACAGAGTCGAGGCATTTTTGAAGTATTCGTAATCTCAGCGACCTACTTGAGAGCACCCTGCAAAGTCAAGCACATTTATTATTTGAGAGCGCCCTACATTGATAAAGTATTGTGTTTTGGTCAAGTAATCTAGTGACTATAGTCACATATTGGGATTCAGTGACTTTAAGGCAGTAAAGTCACGAACTACTTCGTGTCTATCTCTCTCTCATCTTATTTATTGTTTCTCTTTCATAAAAGACACAAAATTACACTAAAGTCAGTCCGTGTTCGATATCAGTCTACTCAGACCCATAGATGTTAACGTCCTTGCAGCTAACAACTAAGTTGTACTTCCGGGACAATGGATAGAAACTATATACTAACATAAAAGCTAAAAAATGAAAAGAAGAATCTTTATAACATACGTGCTACCATCTTCAAAAACATAGCTAACCCATTTGAGAAACTCTTCAATCCTATCCAATTCTTCAATAACACCTTTAGGACCTTTAATAGCAGAATGATTAGTAGGTACAGGAGGAATAGGTTTCCTATAAGGAAGATAAAAAGGAGCAATAGGAACATCTTGTCCCTTATAATGCTTCCACTTCACATAATCCCATTCCTCAGGCGTAGCCAAAGCAGGGTCCCAACCAGTACCAGTAATGGTGTTATTCCCATTATCCCAAAGCTCTCTCAAGTCTTCTTCTTTCCAATTCTCATAATCAGGTGGAAAATCAAACGGGTTATGATGTTGAACCTTGCGACGAATTTTTTTTTCGTAGTATTTTTCAACTTTTTCGGAATGATAAGCTTCGATTACGCCTTTGAAGTTTTGTTCTGGGTCGAATTCGGAGTCTGGGACTGGTGCTTCGGTGTTTTGGGCGATGAATGAGTTGAGATAAGATTCGATATCGAGGTCTTCTTGGGGGGTTTCTGATTCTGCGTCGGAAGATGAGTCGGAGTCGGAATCGGAGGGGTTTTTGGAGTCGGAGGTGGGTGGTGGTGGAGGTTTTTGGAAGCGGCGAAGGAGGAACATTGTTGAAGATAAGGTTGGTTGTTGTTTGCGGGAAATGAAGATATGAAAGCTTGTAGTATTTCCATTCAAGTTTAATTAATGTAGATAATTATTTACTAGCTGTAAATAGGTAAATATTTGAGTCTATGTAATCTCTTCCTTATAAGAAAAGTTATATGCAAGTTCATACACATAAGCCAAGTCCAATAGTTTCGAATCCAGTTGCAACTAAAGGTTCAAAGTGCATCAAGATTTATCGTATGATAATTTTGACTCCTTAACTTTACCTACATAATGCACATATATAAAATCACTCATGGATTCCAAGGCCAGGTCCTGCCAACACAACAAACGTATCCATTAAAAAGTAATACAATAAAAATTGGTCATAGGTGCGAAAAAAAATATCCTAACATGTGACACACAACATTTTCCTTTCAATTGTAATTTTTTTTTAAATACATTCAATACAATACATATCTTTCTTCTCCAATTTGTTGCTACTCATAAGGATCAAACTCTTACAGCAAATCCATTAAAGCACAAGAAAAATTATTTGTCACAAGGACCACTTTGTTTGATTTTTGTAAATTTTAGGGGGTATTTTGCTCATAAGTGTGAAATTTGCACCGGGGGGTGTTTGCTCATAAGTGCGGGAAAAAAATTAAAGGAAAAAAAACAATTATCCCTATGATGTTGCATGACATGTCTGACATGTCAGACCACGTCGACAGTCAACGGCCACGTCATGTTGACTAACCTAGGGGTAATTGCAAGATTTTACAATTTCGGGAGGGGGGAGTAGTATTTGCCATTTACGAGCCAAAAAAATAGAACAAACAAATCGATCAAGATCAAAAGTTAAATTATCATTTTTTTTGCTTTCAACCATGTAAAGGAAATAAGCTTCACTTTATCCATATATTGATGCATTGCATACTCCTTATGTAGGATGATACAATAATTTTTCTCCTTATGTAAGAGGTGGTGCCTATACCCGACCTTGTACGTACAACCAGTTAGGGTTTAGGTCACTCTAATTCCATTCGGGTTCGTCTTAAACATATTTGCTCGCGTTATTGGGTACAACTGTACAAGTCCTGTTTTAACAGCGGTGTTTACTCGCTATCGTCATCGGTTTACATGTATCATTCTTAAAGTTTGACTCTCGAATGTTGTTTGATGTGTTCCTCAAAAGCGACAAATATTATGAAACGGAGGGAGTAATTTTTTTTACCAAATGAGATATGGAATAAGAATACTTAAAATATATTGTAAAAAAAAATCCAAAAAAATATTTTTAGGGTCTTTAACGATAAGCATCATATTTTCGGTATGTTTTTAAATGGTTTGGAAATATGGTAAACAATAGATTGAAAACATGGTAGTCCTAAGCAAGAAGCAGAAACAAACAAGGAAGAATCAAGTCTTGGGAAAACCGCCGTCACGATACTTCAAAATGAATGATGTATTGTATCCCCTGCGTATCTTGCACCGATACCTGTTCGATACTTTTCGATACGTATCAGGAGAGTATTCGAAGATTAAATTTTATTTTTTAAAAAATAATTATCCGATACTTCCCGATACGTATCAGGAAAGTATTCGATAATGTTCATTTTGGATATAGTATAACACTTATGGTGCTCCTTTTGGGATATATTGTGCATGTAATTGATTAATCATCACTCTCTTAATCGTCAATATTATTTATATTTATGTTGATGTGCTACGAGTCTATGACTGGTTTCTTTTGTTTGTTAATATATTTGCATATTAAAAAAATGGTTATAATTATATTGTACATTTAATTATATAATTTTTTTATTAACGTATCACAGCCGTATCGTACCTTGATTTTAAAAAATTTCTTGTATCGACGTATCGGTGCAGTATCGTATCCGTTTCGTATCTCATATCCGGGCTTCATAGACAATATCGTTTTATATGGAGAAATATATCTACACTTTTTTTTATCAATGGTATAATCTACGGTGAATTTGAGTTTAGTGTGAATTTTATACAGCATTTGAGTTTATGAAGAATGAGATCCGCAAAATAGTTTGTTAATATTTAAGCCGATTTGACTTATTTTTGAGCTTATGCAAATAAATAAGTTTTTTTTTTTGAATTATTCATAAGCTATTTTAAGGTAGTTTATGAAAAAAAACTACTTATCGAAACACAATTTTAATTAGTGAGAATTTATAAATAACATAAAAACTTATTGATTTGCATAAACAATTTTTCATAAACTTAAAAACAAGTTAATCCAAACGGGTTAATCTTCTTATTTTATTTATTTTTAGTCATCTGGTTCATTTCTTTGAATCAAAAATATTAATCATCTCTCAAATACGAAATTTTTTTTTTTCTAACCCTTTTTGCCAAAAAAAATCCAGATATGACCCCCTTTGAAAAAAAAATACCGAAATGACCCACTTTTGAAATTTTTTTTTTTTTTTTTTTTGTCTTCTAGCGCGTTCCCGCCATCTGAAATGGCGGGACTGGCCGCCGGATCTGACAGCCGTCGCGTCGGGCTGGCACTGCTTTTTTATTTTTATTTTTTTTTCCGTTCCCGCCGTTTCATCTGGCGGGACTGATTATTTTATTATTTTTTTCGTTTTTTCTATTTTACAATTAAATAATAATGATAAATAATAATAATAATAATGATAAATATTTAATAAAAAAACTACTTTCTCCGCGGAAACCAATTACGCCAATGTAAACTATGACCTCCCGTAGCACATAATTTATCTTTTTTGTTCCGTACGACAAAAAAGATAAATTATGTGCTACGGGAGGTCATAGTTTACATTGGCGTAATTGGTTTCCGCGGAGAAAGTAGTTTTTTTATTAAATATTTATCATTATTATTATTTATCATTATTATTTAATTGTAAAATAGAAAAAACGAAAAAAATAATAAAATAATCAGTCCCGCCAGATGAAACGGCGGGAACGAAAAAAAAATTAAAAAAAAAGCAGCGCCAGCCTGACGCGACGGCTGTCAGATCCGGCGGCCAGTCCCGCCATTTCAGGTGGCGGGAACGCCACTAAAAGACAAAAAAAAAAAAAAAAAACCAAAAGTGGGTCATTTTGGGAATTTTTTTCAAAAGGGGGTCAGACTTGAATTTTTTTTCGAAAAGTGGGTCAGAAAAAAAAAAATTTCCAAAATTTATTTGTTGAAACAATACAAGAAAATTACATATTTTATGTGGACAAGTAGCAGCCGCCATAGGGCAGCCAATATATTCGGCAGATAAAGCACCTAAAAATAACATCAGAGATTTTCTAAGAAATTAATGACGATCGAGATTGTCAACAACTACCGATGACTACTTTCATTATCTTGTCTTTCTCATCTCCCTATACGTCACTCACTCTTTTGAGTTTTTTTTCTTCTTTTTTTTCTCTTTTAAGTTTCTATTGGAGCTGCCACCGCAGAGCCAAGTCGGACACCATTCACCACGATCCGTTAGTAATATTTATTTATTTTTTATCAATCTTGTTTTAATTTTTTTTGAGTAATTAATAATATATATGTGTGTGTCTATGTGAAATTTGTAAGATCTTATGATCTCTGATTATCGACTTTGAATATCTTTGTTAGAGTTTGACCCCCAATTGATGTGTATAAACTATACATTTGGAGAGGTCAATCCTTTAAATAAGATATCTAGTTTGAATACTAGAATGGTTAGGATACATACCTCAACTCACCAGTTATGTATGTGATACCTTAGTTTACCGACATAAATAATATTGTAAACTAGTGGTTACATGAGCTTCTAATACTAGAATGGTTAAGAGAGATACCTCAACTCACCAATCGAGCTTCCTACTTGGGGTAACATAACATGTATTCAAACATAGAACACAATAAGGAGGTGTGTTTTATCTTTAAACCTTCATGTCCTTTCTTATCTATTCAAGAAAATATACAATATATTTTGTATTCTTATGTTTATATGTTTGTAAATATACTCTCCAACTTTAAATATTTACATATTAAGGAGAAGGAGAGAATGAGGAGAAGGAGGTGATCTAATTTAGACTTAGTAACATTGTCTATAATTGATAGATAAACAACATTAAAAGATTTTAATCTCTATTAAACTATAATATTGTTAAACTAATTTTTTGTAATATTGATAAACGGCTCTAACCTTTTACGATTGTACATGTGAAGAAGTTGAATTATCTCCTCCATCGTCTTCAAAGAAAAGGAGGAATAACCAAAAGGATGTTAATGATGAATTGTTAAACTAATTGATTTCTAAAAGTCACGATTATAATTTATATCAATAAAATTTGTAGGCAATATGAGATTCTTACCATGGAAAGGCTCCGCTTTAGATTTTGTGGTTGGAGTTTGCTTAACTCAGAGTGTGAGAGACTCTTCGTCAAGGTAAAGTTGTAAAATAATTAATTAATTTACCCAAATTTTCATTGGCTTTGAATATTAATACTCACTCTTGTTTCTATAGCAAAGCATTTATGTCACTTGCTGCGAATTTCCCTATTAAACCAGCTCGCAGGGAACAAAGCAACAACATGGATTTTTCAAACTCAAAAGTTGATACAAAGATGAACGATATAAATGTTGAAGAATTCGAAGCCGAGAAATACATTGAAACTTCCAAAGTTGATAACAGTGGAACTGAAAATAATTCATGTTTCGTTGAGAGAAACTTGGACTCTTCAAAAGTTATCAAGGAAGAGATCAACAATATGGATTTTTTAGATCCTCAATCTGATAAAAAATTTGAAGGATAGAAAACTTGAAGAAATAGAAGCTCAAATTGGTTTTGTACATTTGAGTTGGATTCAGCCATCATTCTAAGAGTTAGTGTGTGAGGTTATAAAGACTTTCCTGCTTTCACTTAAACTATTTTAATAGTGTTTTTTTAATTTCTAAATATTTAGAGTTGAATCACTATGCATTATCATTCTTTTGTAAAATATTCCCTGTTCATTGTACTTTGAATAATAATGACATCAAAACTATTAGTTACTTCAAAAGCTTTAAGCTTTGAAAATGGAGTTTCATGCAACTCGGATGTTTATGTCAAATGTTATAACATCAATTAGTCATTACTAGAGTTCTTACATGACCATTGACTTACTTGAAAAGTGATTTTTTTTTTTACACAAACAATTATTACTTTTAGGCCTTATAAACATTTTCTTTTACTTTGATATGCATACTCAACATCAAGAACCCTTGTTGAAATCTACTTTGTAAACAGTTACAATGCATGTGGGATAACTCTGCAACCTTGTTAGCTAATAACTTCATATCAAATCGTTAGAGAATATTTGTTGAAATTTAAATTATTGTTTTGTTGAATTATTTGAATTTTAACGTGTAGATATTTCAAGTTTTAAGAAATTTACTTATACTCGTTAATTTGCATGTTAAGACTTACATGTTTCCCCCCTTTATTTGTTCAGTTATGTTCTTAAGGATAATCACCCTCTCCTAGTTGAGGTAAGTCCCAAAATAATCACAAAGTACACTTTAATACACACATCAAAATTATATATATATATTGATCCATCCCCTTATCTTTTGATTATATGGCTACCAGGTACTCCCTTCATCCCTTCTTATCAGTCATTTTTCGACTTTACACACACATATATAAAGGAAATAAATTAGTAGTATAATTAACGTTTACATTTTGTGTATAACTATTGATACTAAATTTCCTTGTGTATAGGTGTAGTTAATATATATTTTTCATGTTCTAAGACAAATTAGTAGTAATAATTATGGTTATATTGAAGAAAAAAAAAATTAAATAAATCTAATAATTTGAAAGAAAGCTTTTAGAGATAATTTTTTCTTCTAAAAGATACCGATAATTAAGGAGGAAGTGAGCATATAGTATAATATAGTAGAAGTATTTCTTAAAATAAATTGATTTTTGTTTTAAGAAAGTATCAAGAATAAATACTCACTTGTTGAGTATTCTTAAAAAGCTGAATTAGAGAGCTCAGGTGAATCAAGCAAGACCAACTTGCAGGAGGAAGAGAAAGGTCAAACTCTAACAGTTCCAGGAACACTTCTGGTTAGTTAAACTCTATTAGTTTTTCTTTTACAATTACAAGGGCTACTAACTAGTTTCAATATTTTATGAAACAGATACCATGTCGAACTGCAATGAGAGCTCGATTTCCCTTGAATGGAACATACTTTCAAGTTAATGAGGTAAATAATTAAAACTATTGCTACATGTTTGCCTCATAATGTTTTGAAAAATACTTATGGTAACATTTCCCTTTTTTTCAGGTTTGTGCTGACTTTGCTTGATACAACCCATCAATGTTCCAAAACAATGGGTATGTTATCTAGAGAGACGCATAACATATTTTGGTACTGATGTATTGGCAATAACGAGAGGTAAATAATGAACATGATACACTTTGTTCTTTTTTTAATTGTCGACTTAAATTAGTTATTATACATAACAAGGAAATTAATGAACCATGTTGTTTTGATAAAATTATTTATCTTTTTCTCCATGCAATAAATAGTTAAAGGTACTTTTGACAAAACAAGAATGAATGTTACTTACACTCTCCGATCATTATTATAAACAAAAATTAACATTTTAGATTCATTCAAATTAGTTAAAGGTATCTTTTTCTAAAATATTGATTTTTTCTTATAATAACGACTGGATACTTGAAAAGAATGAGTCTTGCAAAAATATTGATTTTAGACAATAATACTAAACAAACACTCCTGTAATAAAAAATTAATATTTTCTACAATACCGATACTTGAAAAGAAATGATGAGAATATTTTGACTTAATCATAGTGCAAGTAATATATAAATATTCGATCAAATAAAAATGCAGGTATGTCTTATGAAGATAAATACATAAATTCTTTTTGAAAGGTAAGAACACAATATGTAATGTCCATTTATATTTTACAGGGTTCCTTTGTGTGAGAGCAATTGATACAATAACTGGAGCTCCAAAGCCTATATCATCTATATGGCATCGCAACACAACAAACCAAGTTCGAAAGAGAAACAAAAATGTGTCAACTGGGTCGCCAAAGGAGTTTTAATCAATACTTTTGGTTTTCCTTTTTACTGTGGTTAAGGATAATTTGTATGCTTCTTTTTGTTCTTTTTCCAAATTCGAATTCAGTTTGTTTTAGAAATACTTGATTATCGTTTCTGCTAATGTATTTCAAGGGTTCAGTCTTTTGTTCGTTATGCACTCTTTTTTCCTTCATCAGGTTTCATCTGATTGGATTTCCCTGATAAGGTTTTTAACGAGGCATACGATGTTCATGCCTTTGATTGTTTACTTTGAGTTTTGGTTAGTCCCCCAATATTTGTATTTTCTCCTTTTTATTTTGGAAAATTTCTCTTATCACCCACTTTCTGTTGATCTTACTGAGCATTATTGTAGAGTTTGATAAACTTATTATAATTATCACATATACTACTTATCTATAGCTAATAAAAGTTCTAACTTAGTTTAAACTTTATATGCTTTCTAGCAGTTACATTACGTCAAACAGTGGATACCAAATTTCCTAGCTTTATATTGTCTAAAGCTAAATTAAGAAGATAATATTTCTCTCTTTGAAGCATGAAAATATTTATGATTTCAAGGCTTATGATGTTGTGTATAGATGTAGTCTAGGTGAGCTTCTAAAGTCATTCTTCTCTGCATACAATCTTCATCTTCAATATTACACTTTTCCATTCCTAACATCTGTGAAATTTCATAACAAACACAATATATAAGGTATAGTCTTTTAAAATTAAAAAATTGGGGAGTAAGAAAGTTATTATTAATTAATTAAAATATATAATTCAATTTACTCAAAAGTAGGAGAAAAACAAGTAAAGCACAATAAAATAAAGTTGTGTCTACCTTCAAAGATTCATCTCCTTCCAAATCCAAAACAAAGCTATCTCCTGAGACTTCAATTTTTGTGTTTGGTCCTAAAAAACCAATTTCTACTTTATTAAATACACAAGGAGATAAATTAAAATGAAGAGTTACGTATTGCATGCTTACCTTGTTCATTGGTAAGTTCTCTGGCAAAGAGTATTGAGGAAGAAAGTAGAAAGAAAAGGAAAAAGATTTGAGCTCCAAAGATAAAACTTAGCCTCATGTTCACTTCAATAAGAAAAAAGGTTTTGAGATTGGGACTGTGAAGTGTAGAAGTAGAAGGGATAGTTTGGTGTTTGTACCAACAGAAAGCTATATATAAAAGTAGAGGAATGATATTTTGACATTTAATTTCAAATAATTTTGGGTGACAACTTTTTTTCTCCATTCTTATTGAACAATAACAATAGAAAGAGAAAAAAGAAGAGAAAGAATAAAAGTACGATGAGAATATGATAGAGAAAGTTGTCACCAAAATTGTTAAAAATGATTGTCAAAATATCATTCTTCATAGCACATACATGCAAGCAAGCAAAATGGTCACTGCTACTCACATGTGGATTTCTAAAAGAAGGCAGTTCCATTTAAATACGTGGGCCCAATCACCATTTTCATGTGAAATTTTAAATAGAAAAATGTTCTTTAAGATTAAAAATTGTTCTCTCACACCCTAAAATTATCACAATACCTCAAACGGCAGTTAATTACATTGTGCTACCCCTTAATTACCATAGTAACAAATGGCAATTAACTGTCATTAGTTGTATTAAAGTATTTTTTGGATGCGGGAGAACAATTTTTGAAGCTTAAAGAGCAGTGGCTTTTTAAATATTCACGTTTTTATAATAGTTTTAAGGTCTTGCTAACAAGTGTCCCGAAATACCGTTTAAGGATCCCAAATATAGAAATTATTCTTCAAAAAAGTCAAACACTTCAAATTTTGATGCATTAAATACTCATATTTTCATAAAATTTACCATTTAAAATCTTTAACCAGTGTCATGGAAGCACTTGTTAGTATTTCTCATACTTTTAAGAGCCTAAGTGGGGAGTGACCCTTAAAAAAAGGTGGGAAACGTCAATCACACTACATACAAACAAGAGAGATATTTTAGATTCGAATCAGTGCTTCAATTGACCAAACATCTCTGAAGTCCGATGCGGAGCGTTAATCTTTTTCTTATTTGTTTGACATTGAACTTGTGACCTCCACCTCTATTAACCTTTAACTCAAATTCGTTCAGCCACTCAACGCCTCAAACTCAATTATAGTTACCAATAAATTAAAATTAAGGTTCAACTTAACTTAACCTTACAAAGGTAGTATGTAGGCTGCTGATTGTCTATCTTCTAATGTGAGACTCTCAACAAATCTTAGATAGGCTTTTTTGTTGTTAACCATTTGGTTCCTAGGGAAATGATGCCATAGTAACCCGGAGTTTGACCGGGAGTTAAGTAAAGTCTGACTAAAAATTGTTCCACGTAATAATCGAACTTGGATTCTTAGATATGCTTCAATATCATACTAAAATTTGTGTTTGGTCTAATTCAATCTTACAAAACTAACTTTTTTTATACGAAATCTTACAAAACTAACTTGTAAAATGATGAAAGTCAGTCACTTTTTTTTAGGAAAGTCGCTCACTTATAAACCTATGTTCAACTAATATCTTAACATGCGAGGCGATAATCTCATATGATCACAAGACTAAATCTATACTCCATTTGTTTTATATAATTATCACATTTACACTTTTTTCTGTCTCAAAATAATTTTCATTTTAAAAAGCAATGCAACATTTATTATATTTCTGCACTAATATATTCTTATTTATTAAATTTCACTCATCCACTAACTCATCACTACATATTTGATCCAGTGATCACACAGAAATGAGCTCTTATGGAAGATTGTTAACATTAACAAATGCTGTAAATTGCTTTCTCACGATGACACACTGCTGCTGCCACTAATACTTTGCATGCTCGTGTGACGAGACTCGACCAGAACATTATTTGTATTTGATGTACATGTGAAAGTGCTTTGGTCATTGTCGGCAATAGTGGTCCAAGCACTGTCTCAAAGGCAGTCCAACATCAATGTTTACATTAGTAAGTTGTTGACAGTAGTAACAAGTCAACCTTTTGGTTTGCACATCCTAACAGCTGTTGTCCAATTCCCAACCCTGTGTTTTTCCGCTGCCAGTTTAAATTTTTCTAAGTAACACTTGGCTAGCATAGTTGCATGGTTGCATATATATATGTTTAACTGGTTTTTATTTGAATTTGTGACTATAGAACTAGGCTTAAATTTATCCCCGTGAGCGTAACTCAATTGGTAGGGATATTGCATATTATATGCAGGAGCCGGGGTTCGAACCCCAGACACTCCACTTCTCCACAATTAAATTGTGTGAGCTCTAGCCAATAGGCTACTTGACCAAAAAAAAGAACTAGGCTTAAATGCGTCTTTGTTTTAGATTTTAGTTGATCTTCGTGTTTATTTTAAGTTTTAAGTTGATTCAAAATATTGTTCATAGTTGAATAAACCATGATTTGGGTTTACTAAAAAAGAAAATCAAAAAATGATTTAAAACTAATTTTATAAATAAGTTAAATTCCAGCGCTATATTTTTAACCCAATTCTTTGAATGACTAAGAGCATCCATAATGGTGGGTGTTTTACCTATTTAGTACCGGAATTAATAAGCACCCTCGTTGTGGAGAGAAAATATTTGGGTCATGGGGGAGCTCGAGAGACTGTCCACATCGAGGCTAGAACAACCCCACAAGCAAGAGAGACGCCACACTTTTACCCAAAACCTTAAGGCAATGAGTTTATGGGTCCTCTTACTTATAAGGTGTTCAACTTTTACTTTCTATTCGATGTGGGACATATAACTCACACTTGTACACAACAACAATTAATAGGATCTATTTATTCACTTTTTTCTTAGGTGCTAGGTTGGAGAGATTGAATGCTTATTAAATAATATCATTGAAAATAAAATAAAATAAAATGATGTGTACATTCATGGCCCACTTAAACACCCAAAATGGAGTGCTATGTTGCAGATGGTCTAAGTGATAAAAATGACTAACTTATCAAAATATAAGTCACCAACTTAAAACATTTAAAACATAAATGACCAACTTAAAACTTAAAATAAAAATAAGGAATCAATCATGCAATTATTTCATACAACCATTTCTCCTTTGGTACTTATAAACAAATAGGTGTCGGTGTCAATGCCATCCATTCATAGTGCTAAATTATATAATCCTTTTTCTTATTCTTCATATGTGTATTATATCAAAATTCTCTTCATTACTCTTTGCTTCATCAAAGACTTCCTTTTTGGATCAATTATGAGTAACATTTTGGACCAACTAAAACTTAAAATAAACATGAAGACCAACTTAAAAAGATTCCATATCACAAAATATTATAGTAGATTACATGAATACAACGTAGATTCCAAGTCGCTAAAACTGAAAAAATGATGAATATGCAACAAATCACATCATTCAGATTGATAGTATAGAAAGATAAAATGCCTACAAAAGTCACAAAATTAAAGTCACATCATCAATCATTGATTGAATTTGTAATGAGTCAAAATTGATTTGTCAATTCTAACCAAACAAACATTGTAACAAGACGAAAAAAACCTAATAACATCGCACAAGACGATGCACAAAAAATTATCTAAAACCATCTTTCCAATGGATAATTGAGAAGATGATAGGTTAGAGAGAAAATGAAGCTTCTTATAAAAATAAAAAAAAAAATAAAAACTAGAGTTGGCTCTTACTTCATCAACAACTCAGACATACATATGTTCTAATACAGCTATATAAGCTAATCCATTTGGTTATTTTAATAGAAGAACTCTAATTCACCGTGTGATGTTCAAGTTCATTTGTGATACTTGGCAAGTTTATGAAGCTTCAATATTTTTTAAGGCCTCATATTTGTTTAAAGCTGAATATTTTTTATCCTGATAGTGCTTCACCATGATAATTAACAATGTGCCTTTGGAGTAAAGGTAGATTCGATTTCTCACCAAGTGCTATGTGTTGTGTGGTGAAGCTGATTGTTACTCCACTTTGGAATTTCGAGTTTGTGATTTGTCTTTTTTTCCATCTAATTAATTGATATCGAGCTAGATCGAAGCCAAGATCCTTCTCTTTTGGAAGATTTGAATCTTACTACTACTCTTGCTCTAAATATAAAAAATTCAAAAGAAATACCATTGTCATTGGAATTCAGCACGGGTGTATTTTATGTAGAACAATTTCTCTTGGAATTGCGTTTGATAATTAAAAGGTTATTCATAGCATACACCACAATTTTTTTTTAATTTCTTTGCAATAATAACAACTATAATATGATGATCTATCTCTAAAATACATATTACCAAAGTCCCTTCCCTTATTTTTTTGGTTAAATAAAATTATTATGTTTATTCCTCTATAAATATCATTAAGATTTTAAACTGCATCGCCTCTATATCTACAATTCCTCTATATTAGCATTTCCGGGAGTAAAATAAATAGTCATGGCAACGGGGCTGGGGTGGGTTTTAACATACCCGGCCCCGCTTCACGGTACCCATCCCCACCTTCACACCCAAACCCGACGGGGATAGAAACTATACCCCCAGACTTGTCCCCAACGAGGACGGGTCTCCCGAACCCACTCCTACCCGCGAAAAGTGTAGCAAAAAAAAAAAAAAAAAAAGGTGAAGCTAAG
This sequence comes from Medicago truncatula, assembly GCF_003473485.1. Classification (NCBI taxonomy): domain Eukaryota; kingdom Viridiplantae; phylum Streptophyta; class Magnoliopsida; order Fabales; family Fabaceae; genus Medicago; species Medicago truncatula. The sequence continues at coordinate 42,096,368 of NC_053043.1, forward strand.
GTCAAGCAAGAACACCCTTGAAATAAATATAATCAAAATAATTAACCTCAGTAATGATTTTCCAGAAACAAACGGAAAATCTCAAACTCAACTCTTCCACCTTTCTAAAATATGTCATAGTATGATCTTCAGTTTTCACATCCCAGACAAGTATTTTGAATCCGTACAAGTTTGGTTTTCTTATATTCAATAGATAGACTTAAATAAGTTATGGTTAAACAAGGACTTCTACATGAATCAGTAAATCTGTGTCAATGAGCACCGAAACCCAGGAAGTAAATAACATGGGAAATTCAACTTTGAACATTATTATTAGAATATCACCAACATCAGTCACATTTATCAAATTTACTGGCTTGGCTTTGTATTAAGAGGATATTACTTTAACATAATTTTTAGTATAAATACAAGTATTATGTCATAGGTATCATACCTTATTACTTCTATTAACTAACTCAAACTCAGTCTAATGAACCAATCAACTTAACTTTATTTTCACTTAACTAACCTATCAACTAATATTTTAGAATTGATACTTTTAAGTAAAATGAGGGTAATAAGGTAAATTCGCATAGACGGGTGCGTGGCAGGTGCGAGTATCCCCGACCCCACATTAAAACTCAGGGTTTTCCCCGCACCCAGACCCGATTACTTCGGTTTTCCCGTTAAAATTGGAGCGGGGGCAAGTAGGACCCGGCGGGTGCGGGTTGTGTTACCATGTCTAAAAATAAACTATATGATTCTTAATACCGCAAAAAATACTAACATTTGCAATCGATGCATCCCCAGTTGCACTTACAATGCGATTTCACATTACTACAAAAGGTTTCAAATTGCAAGCAGAGTCTAATTAATTAAATCAAATGTTTTTTTGTAGATAAACAAGATGACAATAGTCATTTGAAAACATAAAGACAAGTGAAAAAATTGCGGTTCAAACCCTAATTACAATGTCTGATCTAACAATTTCGATATTTTTATTAGTTGAACTGAAACTTGTATACTAACAAATATTATTAAAGGTGCTTGTTAAGAAACTAAATATAAGTCTTCCAAACAAAAGAAACTAAATATAGAATATTGCAGGTAAATTTTTCGAACGTTAAAAAAATTGGTCTTCATATAAAACTTCTATTTATAATTTTTTTTAAGGGAAGGTATTAGTAAAGATTATTACTAATTTAAAATTATAGTGTGTACCATGTACAATATAATAGGTTGGTATTATGTAATTCCTTATTCTTTTTCGGGAAAAGGTACCTTAGTCACGGCCAAAAAAGAATATCCTTACTCTTAACTAGGGGTTCAAGTAGTTCGGACAAAACTAACGAAATCAAAAGTCCAAATTGAAAAAATATCCGATCTTGTTTAGTTCGGTTTGAAACCGATCTGAATCAATCTAGTTTGGTTTGGTTCATGGTTTTTCATTTCGAGATCCATGAAACCGATGAATCAATCCGATGATAACCACACTCCTTATTTTACTAATATTATCCTACATTTCTACCTTACACAAATTCATGGTTAGGTCCAAAATTAAACATAAAATAATTTTTAATCCATTCACTTTCTCTCATCTTCACATCTCATCATTCATACTCTTTCATTTCTACTAAAAAAGAAATGTTTGAATTTGTTGAAGTTGTTTTTGAAGAATAATGGATGAATGAATCTTGGATCATATGTATGAAATATTGAGTAAGGTTAATTATAAAAAGTTGTTTGAAAAATAGTGAACATGAAAAACAAAATATGAAATACAATTATACAAAGTTCTATGAAATATTTTGTGAGAATATGAATTTTTTTTTAATTGTATTTTTAAATAAACCGATCAACCAAACCAATCCAAATCGAACCAAACCAGTTAGTTTGGTTCGGTTTCTTTTTTGAAAAACAATGAAAATCGAACCAATCCAAACCGATGAAGGTTTCATCGGTTCAGACATTTTTTGACTGAAAATCAATCTAAACCGAACCGTTACACCCTTACTCTTAACTTTTAAGCGAGAAAGTCTTAGTGAGTCATAAACAAAAATTAAAAATACCTAGATACACGATGAGAAAAATTAATAGATAAAAAAAAATATATGACTAATTTATTTCTCTATTAATTTTTTAAAATTGTGTGCTAAAATATTTTTTATTTAGAATTGTGCTCGTAGAAGAGTTACTCTTCATTTCCATCCTTTTCATATTTAACATGAGTTCACTAGCACATGACATTTTTGGTATATTATAATATTTTCTATATGACAATTTTCCCATAAACTTTAAGGAACATTTTTGGTTTGTAAAATTGAATGCAGAAGACTTTAATATATTTTTCCAGTTTGTTTTTATTTTCCTGGAAAACTTATTATATATTTTTTCAGCCAAAAAAATCAGAAAACTTACATTAGGTTTTTCGGTTAATAATTTTTTAAAATATATATATTTTCTTTCTCTTGATAGGGACAGACATGTCTCACTTATATCATATAGATCAATCATGGATAGGCATCAATCTTGCATTCTCAACTACACGGAGATTTAATGCACAAGATGTTATAGTAAGCTAGGCTATTATGCTTATGCACCATTATGTATTTCTCTTTATTTTAATTTAAGGTGATAAAAAAAATAGGTAAAACTGTCAAGAGATACATGATGAAATTTTCCGGTTTACGTTAGCGCAGACATGTGTAATTTTTTGGTTTATTTGATCCATTAGTCCCTTAAATAATTTCATGTTTTCATTTTGGTCTTACGATTAATAAAACGTATATTTTAGTCCCTCACTTTTTCCTTCGTTTGCCAAACTCCATCCGTCAAAACAATTGATTTTCCATTAGTATGAGTCCACGTGGCAAAAAAAAACCCAGAAAATTGGCTTCTTCCCTTGTGTTCATGTGTTCTTCATCATCTTCATAGAATTCATGAAGAAAAACCCAGAAAAATCAAAATTCATCAAAAAAACAATATTCCTCCATCAGGGCCATCAACTCAACAAACAACATTCATTCTTCTCAACAAACACACTGCCATGGATCCATCTCTAAATTTCTTATTCTTTCAATCATTCATTCTCACAAAGAAGAATTTTCATTTCCTTTCTTTCATTCATTCATCAACAAGTGCATATGCTCGAAGGAAAAAAAAAACTTGAAAAGGGAAATCTATACTGGCATCGCAAACTTGAAAACAAAAATTAAACAAACTGGAATTGCAAACTTGAATACAAAAATTAAACCAACAAATCCATAATCTGGAAAATGGGTATCAAAAACTTGAAAACAAAATCGTTTATGAACAAAAACAAATGTGAATAAACTGGAATTAAAACTTGAAGTTGCATAAATTGAAACATTCAAACCTATCGTATGAAAAATGGGTATGAATCCACTTCCTTTGAGTTAGAATCAAAGATATAAGAAAAGGGAATTGGATTTCTTTGAGACTTAACACTCTCTGGGTCAATCGAACTCAATTAGGAACAAACCAAGAATAGGAAAATACATAAAAAGAAGGGAAAAGAAAAGATGGAAACGAAGAAGAAAGGAAGGCATAGGGAAGGAGATAAACTCAATTGGGTTTTGTGTTGCTGTGGTGAGTGGAAAGAAAAAATAGATCCAATTTTTTTTTTAGTTTTAATTTTTTTTTCTGATTTCTTTTTTTTGGATTGGAATGAAGTTTTGTATGAATTTATGAACATGATTGATGAAGAAGATGAAGTTTTTGCCACATGGACTCATACTAACGGAAAATCAATTGTTTTGACGGATGAGATTTATTTGGCAAACGGATTAAAAAATGAGGGACTAAAACGTACATTTTATTAATTATGGGATTAAAATGAAACTTAAAATTATTTAAAGGATCAATGGATCAAATAAGCTTAATTTTTTTTCCAGGTTGCTTGCAGAAAATAGAAGTTTCCTACGTTACTTTCTTTATTTATCTTTCACCTATATAATTTAACTATAGTTGATATAAGTATAAACTATTCAGTTGTACAAACATCAAGTTGAGATGGCCGAGTTGGTCTAAGGCGCCAGATTAAGGTTCTGGTCCGAAAGGGCGTGGGTTCAAATCCCACTCTCAACATTTCTTCCTTTTTTTTGTTATAATAAAACGCCTTTTTTTTTTTTTTTTTTACATCAATGGAAGTTATGGACTCAAGACTGCCATTTTTGGTACCCAAATTTAGGAAATTTCACCCTGTACCCATTCAATTATACTTTCACCCTCACATTTTTTGTATACTATCCATATTGCCCTCATACATATATACTAAAATCCTTTTCAAGTGATCATTTTAATTTTTTTCTTGTTTTTTGTTTTTTACCATGTACTCATTTGTTATTTCGCCACCACCACCTTCTTCTTCTCGGACTGCCTGCTTCAGATCTGCATATGTCTTATGCACCACCTCAATCATGGTTGCAAATACTTTCAACACCATAAAAGAAGTCTTAATGGTTAATTCATTTTCGAATTATATCTTTTCTTAACTCCAATTTTCAAAACTGCATTAGCATTATCACCGTTCAATTTAATTCATATTTTTCGATTTTATATATCCTAAAAAGTTTACATTTTGAAAATATTCATTAAAACACCTTAATATATTTATCTCTGAAGTATGTTTTTTTGTTATAATTAACATAGATATTTATTGTTAAGAGATTTAGCATTATAAAAATCGATTTTTTTTCATAAATATATCTTTAAAAATGATTTTTATGAGAATATATTAAAACAACTCAATATAAGCTTTTTTTTTTATGAAATTTTATCATCCAACAAAATTTGTGTTGGAAAACTAAAATTAGTTAAACTTGTGCTGGAAAACTTGTTTAAAGACCAAAGTGACCATTTTCTACTTTCATTTTAGTCCCTCTGACACATCAAATGATATGTCATCGTATAACTTGTATCACATTATCACTTAACGTAATTCTTTAACGCCGAATACTAAAGTTATAATGAAAGTGCAGAGTCAAGAACTTATTCGTATTTAATCTTAAATCACAGAGTAAAAAACCAGTAACAAGGATCGTACGGAGTGAAGACACCAGTTCTTATAGGAACTGGGATTTGTTGGTCGAGTATTGACCACAATTTCACAACCTTACCTACCACCACTTCACCCATTGATATTTTTTGTTTTGCTTTATGTCTATTTTTTATTTGCTTTATGTCTATTTCTTATGTACTTTATTATTTATATAGGTGGAGGTTTAGTTAAAAACCATAAATACTATAGAGAACAAGAGAAATGATAAAAACACTTTCTCCAACACCCTTTTTTATTATGTCATTTTTCATTTTTATTATTAGGTAAAATATATAAGAATTCTACCATTTTATGTGTAATATATTTCTAAAGTATAAAACGATCACATTAATTTTAATTAATAAAAAGTGAATAATTAAAAAAGTGTCGAAACGAAATTGTTTTTAGCACTCTTCATCATCACACTCAATCTGAAAATTGTTCCTCATCATCGTGGTAAATTTCAATCATGTAAGCTTTCTTTTATTATAGGAAGGATGTTTGTTAGGAGGTCTAAAAGAGAAAGTTTATATTAAAAATAGTGAATTCAACATCTTAAAATTTTAAAATTGACTTTTTATGCATCAAATTTATAACTTATACTCTCTCCATTGCCAATTATAAGAAAATTAGATTTTTTAGGTTCATTTAATTAATGATGTATGTGAAACTAAAAAGTCAAATTTACTTATAATTGATAGCAGATGGAGTAATTATTTTAACTATTGTCATGAGAACACTTGTTAACAACAAAATTTGTTATAACCGCTCATACGAAATCAATGTCTCTATTCTAATTAAATCATAATTAATTGATACAAAAAAAATCACAACTATGTTGACTCGATGTTTTAACTATACAACAAAAATCGACACTTAGAGATTTTTCACATCAATACTACACCATAACAAAATTAAGATTTATTTTAAGAGTAGTGTTCTAGCGAAAAATATTCTCATGAAATACTCGCAAATAACACGTGTTTCCTTCTTTTTTTAGTGGTGTTCGGGGTTTGAATTGCAGACGTTGCATATATTATACATCGTCCTTACCAATTGAGCTAAGCTCACGGGAACACGCGTGTTTCCTTCTTGACATAGTGGTCAAATTTTCAACTCCTTACTTGGTTATAAACATGAAGGGACAACGGTGAAGAAGTTAACCGATCACATTTGTTCGCTGCTTTTTGTTAAGGTGGTAACTACATCATCCTTCAACAAAAACGAGTAAAGATAATCATATTAACTTGATATTATATTTTCCTACCCTACACACAACATTTTCTTTATTTTAAAAGCTTTCATACACACATTGAGTGCGGGACTACATAAATCTTCAACAATAACTGCTTTTCAAAAATAGTAACTCATGTGGAACACTTCAACAAATTTTCTTAACTTGTTTTAATTTGTTGGGGTCTACAATCAAAAAACATATGTTAAAATTAAAACAGCCCTCCCTTGTCAAAAAAGGTAGGCTTTTAATTAAAAAATAGTTTCCAAAGCGTGAATTATAAAAAAAAAAAAATTCAATGGGTTGGTACAAAGGTAAGAAACAAACATGACCAACTCATGGAAGACAAGTCTTTGTGCGTTTTAAGTATTGACTAGTGTTTACCTCAGCAATCAATATTGAATTGTGTACACATTGGGTTGGTGAGAGCCTTAAGCTTATGATTTTATTTTGAAGCATATAAATCGTGCATTCAAGTTTCACAATAATCCAAACCAACTACATGAGTCACCATATAGTTATTTAGATGTAAGACTCAATATATCTAGCATTCATGTCACTATGTTAGCAAGTTGTGGTGCACATGGCCCACTGCTCCACCAGTTTAAGAGAGACACTTTTTGTTATGCACCTTAATCGTGAGCACAAGACTGTAGGGTATGCAATAATAATAGGTAGGGCTGTATCCATCTCATATTAAACGTGACTTTTTAGATATTTATTTTGTGTTAATTATTTAGTGTATCATTTTATAATATTAATATAAATAATAAAATGTTCTCCTCAATAAATAAAAAATAAAATGTTATTTACTATATTTTTATTATATGTGTGTATGATGTATGTGTGAGAAATGCTAACATATAACCTTAAAGCACATGTTAAGAAAAGAATCGGTATTTCTATTGACTGATTATTTTAAAGGTTTAAGTAATATTATTAAAATATTAATTTACAAATAAAAAATTGAAATACCCATTTATATTTATTTGTTTACATTTTGCACCCACTTTTTTTTCGTTATATCAATCGCCTGAGAGTGAAAAAATGACAGATTAATTTTACACAAATTGTCAATTTATTGAACATTGTTTATCAAGTTGCTGTAAGCTAAAATGGAATAAACATGTTGCTAGATTGAATCCTCCTAAAGAGGATCTAGGTCAAAACCCTAGAAAATGAACTTACTCAAAGCGACAAGGATTAAGCTAACAAGGACAAGGGAATCAAGGATCCCCTCGAGCTAGCAAGCCATAAAATATGGAACGTTGTACTGCAGAGTCCTCCTCTGATCAAGAAAAACTTGATAAAAATCATGAGGAAGTAATAAAATATTCACTTCTTTAAGGAGATCATGTCAAACAAATTACTTTAGTTTAGGAAGCTTTTGGTAGATCTATATTGGTTTTTGACTCCAACTTATAAAACTTCAATGCAAATATTATTCATGACATGTATATTGTAGGGTCAATCTATACTGATTAGGGTGTTGCAGACCTCTCTTAATGAATCTTGTGCATTTTCATTAAAAAAAAAAAAAAAAATCTCTTTAAATTATTAATTTGGTAGTCTAGCCTTAAAAATGCATTTTTTTAATAATTTATCTAGTATTTAGATATTAAGAATGTCCTAATCACATTTGTTAATGATGGGAGTAACCTTCTATCCATGACGTGATAAATTAAACCTGAAAGTGTGCTTATGAATTAAACGAGACCTAACAAGTTGCTCAAAAAATTAGCTTTTTCCCTAATTTCTCATTGAGTAACTAGAGAGAATTGTGAAGATATTAAAAAGCCACAACATATATATACACAACGAAAATGACAAGACAATGCAACAAATAAATAAATGACAATCATAGGAACATGTATAGAAGTTTCTCACCACTCTTTTAACACATGAGCAAGTATAGAAACACCAAACAATTGGCAACTCATTTAGTATATTCTTTCTCTATCTCCACATAAATTCCATGATCAACCATGAAGAATTCAATGAACAAACTAGCACAATTTAGTATTAACTACAACAAAACACAAAGGTAGCTAACACAACTAACTTCCCATAACCCATTTGTGTATCAAACACTACAATGTAGCGTGTATGTCATTCTCAAGCCTCCATGTAGATATTTTCTTATAAAATTAGTTCACATAAATACATAATTCAAATAAAAATCCTTAAAACCTAAAAATATCTCATAATTCAACAAGATAAAATAAATAAACTCCTCGGTCACTAAAATATTTCGCGCTAATCAATAATAGTCTATATGCAACACATACGCTTCTGCTCAATGAAATGTCCTTCACAAAAGACAAAACATTGAAAATTCAGAATGTGTATGTTTACTTATGCATTGACAATAATTAATAATAATGTAAAAATGAGTTATGTAAAAATCAATTTTAACTTCAATTATTGAGTTGAAACAAATTCTACAATTATTGTCCAACAAAGAAAAAATAGATAATGAAATAATCTAAATAAATAATGAGTTTTGTGTTTTATTCACAAAAAAAAAAAGTTGATACAATTTCCAAATATTTAAACAGAAAAAAATAAAATAAAAATTAAGGAGTAGTCCAGGGTGTCATATCCATAGGGTAACTACCCAAAACTCTCAAGAAAGACGTGAATTCCTGAACTTCAGCCAACGCGTTTTGTGCTCTAACTTCAGCCATTGAAGCTTCAAAATCAACATAAAACAAATACTCAAAATGCTTCGCAGTTCCAACATTTGCATCATCAACAAGCCTAATCGGACGGTTACGATGTGGCCTTGATTCAATCTTCGTTAAACTAATATTCCTAAACGCAAAAGCTGAAAGCACTTTGAAAAGCACTGAAGTTCCTTTATCATGAGCGAAAACAATACTTGTTTTAAATGGACGATCCGTACGTGGAATTATGGGTTCTCTGGCCAACATAACGAATCGGGTTACGTTACTTGGGTCATCTTGAATTCCATCTGCTAAGATATTTAATCCATAAAGCTCGGCTGCACGTGCGCTGGCGATAGCAGCAGTGTCGCGGAGATTGTTAGTTGCAACAAACTCCGCAGCACCTGCAGTATCGTCAACTGCTTCACGTGCGACGTTGAGGCCGAGTTTTGTTAATGTGTGTTCGCATTGAGATAAAGCTTGTGGATGAGAGATGACACGTGTCAGATATTCTTTTCTGATTCCGGGGAGAGCGAGGAGACAGTGATGGACCGGGAGTTGAACTTCTCCGACGATGTGGAGACGGTGACGGAGGAGGAGGTCGTAGTTACGGTGGATTGAACCTCCGAGGGAATTTTCTACCGGGAGAACAGCACGGTCGGCGATCCAAAGCTCGACGGCTTGGAAAGCGACTTCGAATTGGTCGCAAGGAATTGCTTCGCAGTTTGGATAAGCTTTTCCGGCGGCGGCTTCAGAGTATGCTCCCGGGACTCCTTGGTAAGCGACGCGGAGATTTGAGCCGTGCATCGGTGCCGGAGCTAGGTCGGAGATTGTTAACGGTTTTGGTGGAAGTGGCTTTGAAATTTCTCCGGTGAGGTTCCCGATGGGAACAAGCTGGAGATCGGTGATGTTTGTTTTGTGGCCGTTGATAGCTGCAAAGTTTTCATCGGCGCCGGCGTTGACGGCGGTGGAAGTGGAAGATTGTTCTTGTGAAACAACTTTGCTAGATAAGATAGCGCATGAGCTTTGCCAGTCGGTTCGGGTTGAACCGGTGTCATAACTTGAACCGTAAGCACATTTGACAGAAACACGGTTCGGACCAAGCCGGTTTGGAAATTTCCACGGCCGTGTTATTGTTATGTGGTTGAAATTGAGGGTGTTAGAAGAGGGAGGTGGAGATAGAGTATTCATTATTGAAATGGGGGTGTTGAAAGCAATTAAAAATAGAAAGGGAAAAAGTGTGTGTTATTGAAATGAAGCTTGTGTTATTCTCTTTTGGAGAAGGAAACAAGCTGAGAAAGAAGTGGAGGTGGTTAAGGGGTTTAAATATTATTGTAAGAGTGTACCAAGTCTTGAAGGGATGGTGCTTATGGTCGTTCGGTCAAATCTCATACCTACCCCTTTTTTTTTTTTTTTATGTATTTAACTACCCACACACATATGTATGTATTTCGTTCATATATTTATTTTTATATTATAATAATATATGTTGATTGATGTTTCCTACTACCTTTCCTTCATCATCATTTTTCTTTTTATTATTATAACTTAAATTCTCTATGCGTATGATTATTTTACTATGGGACTTGTTTCTATTTAGTTTAATTGTCATGATGTTTGGTTACAATAAAAGAAAATAATTGATGCACATCTCACATGATGTATATATCTTAAGAGGGAAAAAAAAAAGAGTTACGTGATAGAAGTTTGAAGTTGGTGATGTGTTAGAAAAAAGAGAGATAAAATGGGAAATGAAAAAAAATCAGAAATATATTTGTCATGACAAAAATATCATTGATTAGTCTCTTAATCTCACTAATTTGGTGGACTACATAATTAATTAGCTATAAAATAAAAATAATAAATAATGTATTATGACATAAATATATTTTATTCCCTCTTTTTAGCATTGAGTGTCGTCTTTCTCTCTCATGACCTCTCAAGTGTCATTTTTTCATTGAAAATCAAATGGAAATAGACCAACAACAACCAAACCGAACAAAAGTTGCACCAAAACTTAATGTAGAACAAGTCACACAAATTAGAGTGTGGGTGACAATACAACCGGACAACTCTATCGATGAGTGAAGTGAAGTGCAATGTGGATGCAACAATTTTCAAATACAAATGTTTTTGCGCCAATATGTGTCTTAGGGGTGAAAAAGGAGAAGTTATTAGTGCTTAAACTGTGTGGAATAACGGTAAAAGCAAAAGCATGAGGCCTAAGGCAAACCCTAATGTGGCTTTTGAATTTGTGTTTTACGTGAGTGGCGATAGAACTAGACAACAAGCTAGTGGTGGACGATATTTCGAGTAAACTTGGTCACATCCATTGCATACCTAAATCCTAAATGATGCCAAAATTATTACAACCCAAAAGTAATGGTCCATTGTTCACTTATGACTGCAACCGGAAATACATACATTCAAGTAGGGTTGCAGAATTCTGCACCAAACCAGGTTATCTTTCGAAGCAATTTGATTCTTAAAACGCTGTAAAGCAAAAATAATGACCTTCATAGAAACAATTTTATTCCAAATGATATCCTGATATTCATCACGATGAGCAGCATCCGCCGCGGTCAAAAGTTGATAAACCCCTCATATAGTATATACTTTATCTGGTGATAGTTGTCACTTCCACAAGTTTTCAACACCAACTCACAAAACAACATTAGCCACTCATACAATCAAATTTGATTTTTATTATTATATATATTTTATAAAATGTTTCTCTTTTCAGGAATATCTTATAAAATGTTTAAAAGTTTGTATGTGATTGATTAATTTAATAATCTTTAACTAAAATTAGAAAAATCTTAAAAAATTTGATTTAAAAAAGATCGAATCATAAGTTTTGTGGGGGATTAAAGAGTTTAACTTATTATTACTTGATAAATGGTGTTGAACGTTGAAGGAGGAAAAGGGGAGTTTGTGGATTAGAGTTTTATCTTCAAAGTATGGAGAGGGGGCAACAATATTAGTGAAGGGGGAAGGTTTGCTTCATCATGGTTGAAGAATTTACTTAGTATTTAAAGTGGGGTGGGTGTTGGAGATGGTAATTTATTTGACGATAACTTATGTCGTGAGGTGGGGGATGACACAAACACTTTATTTTGGTGTGATCCTTGGTTAGATGGAGGGAATCCGAAGGACAGATTTAGTCGTTCTTTTACATTAGCTGATAATAAAATGATGATTGTTGTAGATATGTTCAGTTTAGGGTCGGGGAGGGTGGCGAGGCTTGAAAATGGCGACGACGTTTGTTGGTTTGGGAGGAATAAAAGTTGAGGGAGTGTTGCATGTTATTTTATCCTATTGTTTTGCATGGTAATGTTAGTGACAGGTGGATCTGACAACTTCGTGAATCTTCAAATATAATATTTTTAGTGCTTATAACTATTTGCTTTCAATGGACCAACATATCATCGTTAATCGTTCAAATATCTTTTGGCATAAGGAAGTTCCATTAAAAGCCAACATCTTTGCTTGGCGTTTGTTACGTAACCGTTTACCAACTACATATAACTTAATCAAGCGAAGGGTGCTTCAACCAAACACTACGTTATATGCGGGGAACTGTGGCAAGGAGGAGGATATCAACCATCTCTTTTTGTTTTGCGATTTCATTGGAAAAGTTTGGTCTGATATCTTTGTTTGGTTAGGTTTAGCTACGGTTCATTCGGCTTAAGTTTCCGATCATTTACTTCAATTTGACTCGATTGGTGGCTTCTCAAAGAGAGTTTTCTTTGTTCTTCATTTAATTTGGCTTACTTGCATTTAAACCATTTGGCACGAAAGAAATTCAAGAGTTTTCAACACAAAAGGGGAAATCTCTTCAGCATCTTCATGGGAAAATAAAGCTACAATCTTTTTGATGGCTAAAGACAAATCACTCAAATTTTGCTTTTAACTATCACACTATCGCACGTGGTAGCTTAACCCTCTTTTATGTTTGAGTGTAACTATCTAGTCTTGTTTTGTGTTTCCTTTAGAGAACTTGCTTTTTGACTTTTTTATTTTGCGCACTATTGGATCCTTTTTAGCATCCTTTGTGCGAGATTGACTAAAAAGTTTAGTTAATATATTTTATTTTAATTTTTTTTGAAAAAAAACCTTATAAAATAAGGAGATTGAATGTTGAACGGTTTAAAAGTTACATATTAATATACTCCCTCCGTCCCTATATATAAGACCCTTTTGTCAAAATCATGGGAATTAAGATAGTGGATATTTGTATTAAAGTTGTTTGTAATCACTATTGTTTTTACAATTTTATCCTTTAAGAAAAAATGTTAGTTTATGTTTTCGACATGTTATTTATTGTTGATTGAAGAAAAAATGTATAATAAATAGGGGCATGTATGTAAAGAAATAATTAATATAGTTGGAAATAATAAAGGAGTCTTATAAAAATGGAGAAAAAAAAAATTCTCAAAAGCGTCTGATTATTAGGGACGGAGGGAGTAATACTACAAATTAATTTTATGTTTCTACATATAAAATCAAGAAAACTATCTTAATTAAACTTACAAATTGCAGAATTTCTCAATTGATGTAATAAAATATCGAGAACAGATCTCGTTTGACTTTTCAAACAATCATGATTGAGTCTTTACTAGTTTTAGTCAAACCAAAGCTGCGCTTACATTACATAGATACCAGCTGACCAAATTAGACTATTTTTTGCGGTTTATTTGTTTTCTTATACAAGACTCATATGATCCTGAGATTATATTAGTTATTTCCTGCATAAAAAAATAAATCGTTACGTTCAAAATATTGTAAAACAATTACACGGTCAACCAATTATATTCTTTCGATCATTAAAAGACTTTGACTCTTATCATATCTAATTTTAAAAAATAATTTATGATTTGGCTGCTAGGATAAAAAGTTCTACATCGTTGATATATCAAAATTATCTCTCTCTATTTTATATATATATAAACGATAAGTAATTTTTTTCTCAAGAGAGAGAGGATTGGTGTAAATAGTATAAAGAATATGATCGTGCTATTTTGAGTCTGGTAATAGTCTCTCATACACATTGTTTATGATAGAAGTTTGAAGTTGAAAGATAGATTTTTCGTGTTTGAAGTCTTAAGCAAGGTTGCCGGATAAAGAACGTAAGAAAAAATTGTTGGCAATAGCAAATAAATAGAAATTATTGAGGCAAGAATGGATTGTGAGTTGAGTCTAAAATGATTCAGTTAGGGAGTTGAGTTTAGAAAGGTTTCAGTTACGGAATCCGTCTGTTATTTTCATATTCTAGGTAATGAGAATGACCATTCATTGAGTTGTACAGGAAAAAGAGAATAATATTATGTGATATAATCGTTTTAGTTACTCTTTTCTGCTTAAATCTTGATGTACATTCTTTGCAAAAACCAAAGTATCACGTCAAAGTCCAACGATCAAATTATTTGGTGAATGAATTCAAACCTAAATTGGTTGATGACCACGAAAAAAGTCTCGAAAATAAAATCAATAGATAATTATCTTTCCCAAAACCTATAATATACACTTTCTACTCACCATTATAAGTTGATATGTCCGGTAAGAGACCGATGTAGGCAACAGTAGCGGAAAGTTCTCTGATACGGTGGCAATGAGTCTTTGTAGTAGAACGAAAGGTATATGTAGGCACGTTAACACTCTAACGCTCAAGTCAGTATTGAGACTGAGAAAGAGTTTGTAAAAAGTGTGAGCAAAGTGAATCATATCTTGAGTGCTCCAATGGAGCAAGGTGTACTGGTATTGGCGTGTTTCTTCAAGTGAAGCGCCTTAGTTTGGTGGATGTTTAGTCCATGTGCCACAATGAAAAAAGAGGCAAGATTTATTTTTTAGTTTTATTGAAAAACTAGTGTAACTGGTTTATGATACTGACTAAATACATCGGTTAAATCTTTACTGCTATAAAGAAATAAAGAAGATGACACACTAAAAATAAATCTTGCCTCTTTTTTTTAAAACGATATTTAGCCTCCATTATTCAATAGTAATGATATGTTTATTAAGCCTAGTATCATAACATACTACTATATCGAACTACAAATATGATTTTATTTTCTTAATCGGCAGAAATCAATGGCAGACAGAGTGATCAATAATGAATTAGTACCATAATTACCACATTGACCAATTTAGAACTTAGCAACTGCTGTGGTTTTGGTTTTGCCGACCACTAACATGAGCTTTTATTTAAAAACAATTTTTTAGTAGCCTTGTTTTCCTTCATAGGATGAATGTACGTGGTCGAACACAAGTGGTTGATGCGTAGTCTATATGAGTGCTATAAATTTTGGATCACTAATTTTGATTCTTATTTTAAAAGAAAAAACACAAAAAATGAATTTTGTGTAGAATATGTGTTAGTTATATTTTATCAAACATCATGACCCTAATATCAATATCTTAAAAATCGAATGATAAGATTTATTGGCTACATTTTGATTGTTTGACGTTTGAGTGGGTTGAGGGCGATTTCATTTAAATAGGATGGTAAAATTAAAGTAACACATTTGAATTAGTTTAGTGGTGTTAGTTTGTGTTGTGATCTTGAAGTGGTCTCCTTATTGAGATTTCAGATTCAAATTTTCTCCAATGTCAATTTGAATGAGTTAGTTTAACTTGTTCTATGAAATTATCAGATTCAATTTTTTCCAATTTCAATTTGAGTAGGTTGGTTTAACTTCTTCTAAAAAATGTGAATGAAAAAATTAACCACTCATCTAACTTTCTAACAAATATTAACTATTAAGTTTGGGCAATTTCTATGGTACACTCAATAATTTTGAGTGTACCGGTACACCCGTGTATTTAAATGAATAGTTTAATGATTTATTTTCTTTTAAAAAAAAAATTTCTATCATTTATAATTATAATAATCATATTTTATTTTTCAAAAGTGTCGGCAAAGCAAAATTCAAATTTTTTTAATTTTTATTACTCATAATAGTGAATATTGATTATTTTTTTCAATAAAATGTTAAAAAATTTAGTATAATTCTTATAAAAAATGAAATGATGTTTTTTCTTATGAGATAATATTTTTTAAAATATAAAAGTCGATAAATATCTCTTTATCACATAAAAATTATCGTTAACTTTAGATTTATGAAATAGGTGTACTGGTACACCTTAATTGAAGGGTGTACCGTAGAAACTCCCTTAAGTTTGACCCTGCCTTAAAAAAACTCTTTTTTTGACAAAATCCAATTTACGCTTGTAGCCGTCGATGTTCAACGTGGTTTTAGATACTTTGAATCTAATATTGAAAAAACATATTAATGTTAAAAAATGGGAATCTGAATCTTGATTAAGAATTTGGTAACATGTATATTGGCTGTTTCAATAAAAAAAAAAAAATTGGAAACAAGTTTTTTTAAAAAAAGAATTGGTAACATTTAATCTACCTCAGTTTTCCTAAGTTTTTTTTTTTAAAAAGAACATATATTTTACCAAACATAAGAAGTTAGTATATGCTCCCTTATTCTATATACATGCATCTTTCATTTATTTCAAGCAATAAAATATTTCCATGCCCAAAATTAAATAGAACACGTAGCAGTGATGGACTAGGTAAATTGAATCCTAGAGAAAACTCAAACACAATTACAACAAGTAACATGTGTATTGTCTTTCCATATGTGGCAACCATCATAGTTTACAGATGTTGCCTATTGGTTAAGTTCAATTAATTAATTTATCATTCCCTCAAGTATTCTTTAACACGTTGTATAACCAAAGAGATTAAGCAAATCATTCCCTCAAGTATATACTTCAACACGTTATATTAACGATTTACATTACTTATAACCAGTTTGCACTCTAATTCAAAATACTTAATTATCTCATAGGGTCTATCTATAAAAGAGTAAAAAATACTAGAGCAAGTTAAAGGCAACAGTAAATTTCATGATATATAGTGAGAAACAAAAAAAAACTTGGTAAAACGTGTGAACAGAGATATTATTTTGACCGGATCTTCCATTGTTACTCGTATTAATGTATATACGCAACCCGATTTATAATCACTTCAAATGTTTTATGAAGGGTGGTAATTATTGCTTGCATGCATTCTTACTTTCAAGTCTACCAGTTATTGGCCAATATTATATACCATTCAAATCCACTATGGTACACAAGTACAATCCGCATAAATATTTAGATCGAACCATTTGATATTTCAAATGCTAATAAAAAACATTTGGAAAATGCTAACAAGAGCACAGGTTAAAGAATCAAAGATCGCTGAGATTTGTAATTGCTTTTGATCTGACGGTACAAAATCCAAAGTGGTTCTATATCAAAAAGACGTGGATTGAAAAATATGTGACAGAGATTGCTGAGATTGACACACATGGTTCATATGCATGCCGTTGGTTAATCATACCAAGTCGTGACTAAGGAAAATGAGACAAGCCTACACACATGTCATAAAAGGGTGATTTCCCAGCACGTTTTTCACACAATGAAACAATTGTGTCTTCAGCTGTTCCTAAAGCACCACATGGATAGTAACAAATCCACCACCAATATTTTGACAGAAGGTTTTCCTAGCCTAGAATTGCTTTCATCTTTGTTGTTTTGTTGGTGGGGATTATCTACCTATGTATTGTCTACTTCTTGAGTGACATTTTCTTTATCTCTAACTTTCTTAATTATCTAAATAATTTATTTTAATCATCAATTTATCGACAAGTTTCTCAGGTTTACTTCCCTATCTTTCCGGGTCTTCGATCTTCGGCTTCTCAAGTTGCGTTACAGGTGCACATGTCATCTTTTTTTGCCAAGCTTCATGTCATTCCCCAAGGGTTGCGCTAAAGAGTTGAACTTCCAAGTTATTATTTGCTGCATAGATTTGCTTTAGTGTGTTCAAAGACTTTCTCAATATTGATTGACATGCTTCCATTGGCCACGCCCACGTAAAGGAAAGAGTCGTGCTGGCTTCCTAGCTAAACTCAGTGGCTCCTCAAACTTGGAGTTTGGAGTTCACCCCTCTCCTTCGCCAAGTTATCGAAACTATGTGGAAACTTTGTTCCATCAACTATAGTCTTTTTTTTCTCTTTCTCCTTCAGCTTTGTATCAAAAAATTTATAAAATTAAAATAGACTAAAGTCCCTTCTTGAATTTTTTAAGTAGCTCGAAACAAATTTAGTGTGTTTAAAATACCTATCGGGAAATAAACAGAATCAATATTATTTTTTAAAATACAATATAAAATTTAGAAAAAACAATTGGGTAGTCAAATTTTTATTATTTTGAAAACCATTTATTGACTATGATAAGTATAAGGTAACGGTAAGAGATTATTAACTTCTATTTTGCATTGAATATAAAAAAAATAAGAATCATTTATTCAAAAAACAAACGAGAGAATGACGAGATTAAAACAAATCTCTTTTGCATTAGATTTAATAAAGTGAGTTCCTATATTCCAATCAGCTTGCAGAGGAAAAGAAAGGTACAGAACTCCTAAAAAGAATGGGAGTAAACCGAAGTAACACAAACTTTGTAGCCATTCGAAAACCAGTTAACGTGCAGAGAAGTGTGTTATAATAAGGCACACATCACAACTCTTTAGCACTGACTACTGACTCGATACTCGAGAGACTGCATACCTCCTCCCAACCAAGCTCTAGCTTGATCGTACTAGATTCAAACATGGGAGAACTTTTTGATTCTACATTCTAATCAAACTACACTCATCTCATCCACAGCTTCCTTTCGGATAAAGTTTAAATATTTCTATGCGAGCATACCACTGTTCAAGAAGACAATCATGCTCCCTTAATGGATGAATCCTGGATCAGGATTAGTTTGGGAGAACAGTATTCCTGGATATCATCTTCACATTTGTTAAACAATTAGGTTTGACAATGAAGAAGTGGGCAGGTCACATTGGTAGTGATTGATCCTAAGCTCCATATCATATGTAACATATCATTTTAGCATGAACATAGCTAAAATCACATTTGACATAAGATGACATTTTATACTATGAATCCAACACACGCTTAGAGTGTGAAATTTCTTATACAGAGCTTTTGACAAATCGAACAGAGACTAGTTTTCAAGCATTCATGTAACACGTCAGTTATGTGTGAAAGATAGTAGGTTGAACAGAATAAATAATATACTAACTAAAACTTTCCAGTCCCTGTTTGGCAGATATAAATAATAATGTTCATATATACATGACCAAGATGTTTGTCAAAACCCACCTTACAAAAATAAAATAAAAAATACCTCCAACTGGAGATTATGAATGAATCAAAACTAGATACATGGTTAATCTAATAAATTATAACACAAATAGACCGCTCTGGAACTTTGATGTACACTAATAACTCGGAACTATGACCAACCAATCATACTACCCATTCAACAAAACGAGATCTGGACTGATGTGGTACCTTGGACAGTTGACGACATTCATATACCAAAAATGGTCAGCCAACGAGACTCCTGTCATTCACAGACCAACCCACTTCACCCATCTGAAAATCCGACCAACTCTCATTGGCAACCCATAGTCTTTGGCAATAGCAGGCTCTCTTCTAGCAACATCAGGTTCCGACCAAACGTATACTCCGCGTTCTTGCTTACTGCCAGGTACAGTATTATCCAAGATAACGGCGACAAGAAAAGCTATCACCATGTGCAGCGAAAATATCGTGTTTAGGAAATAGTTCAACTGCAAAAGGAAAATATATTCACAACTGATTTTAGAAAGGAAATGAAATTACATGTCATTCAACAACACATACATCTCTCAATTACGTAAGGAGCTCAATGATTATAAAACAATACTCAAGTGCTAAAAATAACAAAGGAACCACAAGTTAAGATGACTATCAAAGTATAAATTTATCAGCTAGTCAACTAAATCATGAATTTATTATGTAATATTATCATATATAGATGGTATATATGTTTGCTTAACACAATCAATAAGCAGTAGTTACTAGTTAGCAACCCTGAAATAACATGCAGGATGCTATAAAAAAAGGCGCTTATAATCAAAAGCCACAAGCAGTAGACAGTTGATCTTAAAGCATATGTACGCAAGCAACAACCAATTTCACTATTGAATATGTGGGTAGTTTTCTATTCATTTACAAAATCATGGAGATAGATGTGCATATACCATGATGTTGCTTTCATAGGCACATGCCTACCCTAACCGATGGAAGTGCGGTCCTTCTTTTTTTGTAATATTTATGTAAGCATCCATATGTCAGACACGCATCACACAAAAGCAATCATACGACATGCCAGACAACACATGCCAGACTCCTCATACAAGTGTTTCAATCAAATTTTGGGTTCTTCCCTTTGACACACCTCCAATACTTGGATACTCATCAAACACAGCTATAATGAGAATGGATCTACATATTTTTTGCAAAATAATAGAAATAAAAAAGCTTTCAAAGTAATCTAATAGTATTTTAATTAGACATTTCAAAAGTTCTGAACTCTTCTTTCATACACACATTATCATTTACGATCTTCATCTTTCTTTCACGGCTTCCCTTTTCTGGACTCCATTTCATCTGTTCTACTCTTCATCTAATTTGGTGGTCATCTTGATTTTCAGTTTAGATATTTTATAGATGATACCCAAATCAAATCTATGTAATATTATTATATACGTTGCTGTCCTATATTTTGGACATGAGTGGTGTTGAAGAGTTCCGGGCGGTGTCCAGTGTTCATGTCAGTCTCGGTGTTTCATACAGTGTTATAGTAATTACTACCTCCATCCCTAAATATAAGACCCTTTTGATAAAAGCACAATGATTAAGAAAAATAGTTTTTGCATTAAATTTGTCGATAATGTACATTCTATTTCCAGAATTATACCTCAATTATTGAGAGAGAAATAGTTGATCTTTTAATTCTCTTCATTTAATTAGGGGTATTTTGTGAAAAAACTAACCAATGTATATTTTTTTTAAAGAAATTAATGTATCTTGAACTTTAAAAAGGGTCTTACAAAAGGGGACAACAAAATTTTGCAAAATGGTCTTATATTGGTCTTATATATAAGGACGGACAGAGGTGGCAACAAATTTCAATCGCAGAATTTATACCATCAAAATCAAGCATAATATTCGCAATAGTAAAGGAACATGACACAGAGGCATACCCCTCCATATTTGCTTTGGAAAGGCCCGTGAGAAGCCACAATGTAAGGCTGAAAATAACTTGGCACTGACAAGTTGGAATTTGGAGAGATGCCATATTGTTGAAAGTATGCGGGTATGGAAAGAGAGAAGAACAATGATAATCCAATTATTATGATATTGCGAGAGCTTCCAGCCTCACTATAGCGTAGATTGGACAAGCCCAATGCTGTAAGCATTGCCCACATAAAGCAGAGGAGACCAGCAACCATGACTCCAGGAATTGAAGCAATGAACCCTCCAACCTTCCCTGTTAATATAGTAAAAGCAAAATTAAACATGGCTTATTTACAATAAAAAGCATTACAGTCGAGAGAATGAAAAAAAAAAATTATGTGCATCACAAAAGAAGCCAGCAATCTGCAATAAATGAATCTAGGAATAAATCAAATGTCCTAATATCTATCATTCATCATCACATTCCAAAAGTACAAGCAGTGCAAGAAATCAAAATCTTATTTGTTCCATGCAATTTGATGATAAATTTGTTAACATATAACCATTTGTATATGCCAAACGTATTGATAGGGAAACCGGTAAAGTAAATGCCAAACAAAACACAATGATGGAGTATCCTTAATATAACAATTATTGGACATATGAAATGTCAAGCAAAAAAGTACTACTGGGATGGGAGGGAGGAAAAGGCATCCTCCAAAATAAATAAAACTAAATAAAGAACACAAAGAGAGAGAGAAGCTCAAGGGTGTATAAAGGTAGCAAAGACTAAAAAATATCATTGAATTGAGTCATAACTCATAAGGCTTCGCCAAAGTATTTAGACCTCGACACCAGAAATTCACACCGAAATGCAAAAAAGTTATCATAGGTAGGTAGCTGAATGGCAATTTAAAAAATATTGGCCACGGTTTCGAAACTATGACACATAACAAAAGAAAGTCCTGTGTGAGGCCTTTGAATCTATAACATGTAATTTGTATTACTTCTAGCTTTCAAGACAAAAGTTTTGACCTTGGAGGAAATTAATGCAATCCATATAGAGGGCTTGTTAAGAACAAATATATCCTTACTATAAGAGTTTGAAAATAGGACTAGCAAGTTGTAACAAAAAGCACCAAAGGCATCAAGAGTCAACTTGCCAGAAACAAGATAAGAGAATCAAATAGCATGACAGCGGAGACTCGACAATTTTGCTTTTTTCAATGTCTGGCATAAAATTCCATGAGACTAGAAGTAGAACCTTGAAATATAAGAATAATAATAATTGAAATTCTATATTGAAAGAAATGTTATAGGGACTTGGAATTCCTATAAAAATTGTGCATTCCCCACTCAAATATCCTCCCAAAACCTGCTATGAGTACAGATTGCAGCAATCATAAAATTTAAGTATTACAAATCTCTGTGGACAGTAATCAAAACAAAGATTTCACTAGGATGCCATGACAAGATTGTTGAAAAAATTCAAATAAATCACCAATTTAGTCCTTAGTGTGTTTGTGAGTTGAATTTTGGAGGGGAAGGCTTCAGAGGGTTAAGTCTATATTTTAATATCTATTTGATATTTTAAAAAAATTGAAAGAACAACATGATACATGAGCATATAGAGGCCTCTGAGCATATATATATATATATATATATATATATATATATATATATATATATATATATATCCAAAATTCTCCAAAAACCAGCTCACAAGCACACCCTAAGGCTTTGTTTGTGTGTTTGGAAGGGAGGGGAGGACTTTGGAAAAAAGGAAGGAGCCAGTGGAAGAAATAGAGGACCTTGAGAAGAGAGGGCTTTGGGGGTTCATTTTTCTTCAGAATACAAAATTCTCCTCATTTGGGGGAACTCAAAAATTGTAATGGAGGAGGATTTATATGAATTCTTCAAATTCAGTCTATGTTTTTGTAATATTCTTAAAATTAAAAATATATTAATCATAAGCATTAATTTATCATTCTCTAAAAAAATACTCTTTCCAAAAATGTGAAAGATTTCTCCATTTTTCCCTGTATTTCCTACCATCTAAAATAATAAGTAGTCACTGAAGTACATAAAATCCATCAATTTAGTCCCTAAAGTATATGAAAAACAGTCAATTTAGTTCCTAACATCTTAATAGCATGGACTAAATTGACGTTTAAATATACTTTAGAGACTAATTATATTTATATACTTTAGATACTAAATCGGAGAAAAAGCGATGCTTTTGAAGGACTAAATTGATGATTATTAGAATTAAAAAAAAAAAAAAACAGTTTACTGCCTCACTTTTTATGGTTTAAAAAAAATCAGTCTTCTGCCTCCAATTTTATACAAATGCTCATTTCTAGAAATGATGCTTACAAGCATCATACACTGTGAATGTGCTAATTGTTCTGAAAAAGTTTAATACCAGGGTATATTTCACCATCGCAAAATAAAAGTAGACTAACAAAGGCTATTCAGGAACACTAATTCTGTTCAACGGTTATTCATCACAAGATGGACTGTCAAAGGTAAATGCAAGTACAACAGGATAATAGATACTTACCCACGAGAGATAACACTATCA
This sequence comes from Medicago truncatula, assembly GCF_003473485.1. NCBI lineage: Eukaryota > Viridiplantae > Streptophyta > Magnoliopsida > Fabales > Fabaceae > Medicago > Medicago truncatula. Next base: position 42,120,024 of record NC_053043.1, read on the forward strand.
GAATACATGCACCCAATTGAACTGCTCTGCGGCTTCCCATTTTAGTCACAGCAATTGTATGAACATTTTCAGTTAAAGTGGTAGATCCAGTTCCAGTACCCCAGAGACCAGCCAAAACACTAGAAAGACCTTCCAGACCAATTCCGCGACTAAGAACCCCAGGAGTTGGAGGTCTAGATGCTACTAATAATGAAGATGCATGATATGAGCCAACCTACAAAGTTAAAACATTAATATTAAAAACAAAGACACAGTGCAGTGATTAAATAATTCTTCATGCAGAAAAAAATCATGATAATATGATTTAAATTTTGATATAGCATATTGTTAATCTTTCATAGATCAGTAAACTCTATTATTTGACTTATCTACACAGTATCTTTAAAATAAATAAAATCGCTCTTTGCAGTGTTGAAACTTGAAATCTTATTTAAGGGATAACACAACCGATGACATGCACTGATTGGCCAAGCTAAGAAACTATATTACTTTTCCTGAACTGAAAATAAAACAATATTTTTTGATGAAAACAATAATACAAGTTGGAAACCATTATTTTTTAAGAAGCGACGGTATACTTTAAGCGAATATTATATTCAAATATCTTACCTCATCATGTAAACCATTCATTAAGGATATTTTGTTAGGTCCAAGTCATAATTTTTATTGAGCTTAGAGCATATGTAAGAAAGAGAGCAGCTTTTTACATACAATATTGCATTCACATCATAAGAATGCAAGAGCCAAGATATTTTTTTGATTGGACGTGATAAAGTTAAACTATCAACATATTCATAGTCAAGATAAATAAATGCAGTCCAGGAAACAAAATAAAAAGAAACAAAAAAGACAAGAATCTAACCGAATCCACGGATGAGATTAAGGAAACCACACACATCACAAGAGCCATTTTCCAGTGGAAGACAGGAGTACCCCATTGCAATGGATAGGGAAATTTAAACCATGGGGATGATTTGATTGCATGCGAAGTATCAACTCGACAATATTTCATCCTTGAAATGTGCTTTCTGCAGTGCTCAGAAACCATATTTGAGGCAGGTATGTTTATGTCACACCCTTTGTAGTTGTAGGCTCCAGCTTCAGTCAGCAAGAAAGCAACTGCCCATGTAATTGCCAAACCCAAAGGAACCTGCAAATTAGGTAAAAAAAATATATAACATCACTTAACAGAAATCATTTGTTACACAGCAGAAATTTATTTTCACTGCTATAGAGTAACTCGGAAGGATATTATGGCATTGCACTTACTGCATATATTAGAAATATGCGGTGTCCAAGAACAGATATCTTACGAAGATACTGCAGAAAGCAATAAAAAATGGATGAAGTCAGCGCGTGATGATCAATACCATAGACAAAGTGGGAGTCTGAATTCACTTACAAGGGAAAAAACAATAACCACTAATATTTGTATTGCACCAATCTCAATACATGTGCCAACAAGAGGAAAACCATAACCATAAAATGAAAGTCCAACTGCAGCAATGGTTGGGGATACAACCACAGGATTGATAAACCTGAAAATTGAGATGCAAAACATATTACTTTGATTTCAAACCCAACAGTGATCAAATTATGGTGAGCAATCATTACAGACAACAACAACCAAGCAGTATCCCACAAAGGGGGTAAAAAATCTTGAGACACATGCCATAGCGGGTGAAAAATAATACAACTTATTTCAGTACAAAAAGCTACTGCGGCTCTGGCAGTTTGACCTATGAAAGTTTTAAAAAAACAGGGTGTTACCGCGATAACGGCTATTACAAAACGGTATAGGCAGGCGGCGATACAGTTGTTGGCCGTTTTAACCGTGGGAAGAAAAATCACGGGAAAACGCTGTTACGTAACGCCATTATGGCCGCGGCACGACGTTTTGGCCGCGATCAACCGTTGCAGCTGCAAAAAAAAGAACACTGTTTCCAGATCCCGGTCATCACCTCTATATTTACAGCTTCATTGCTCCTTCAATTTCCAGATCTCTTCTCCTCCACTCACTCTCTTAATTTTGGTGTTGTTGTGTAAGTGTGTAACATAGATGAATGAGATTTTAGAGAGAAAAAAAAGTTGGAACATTGAGTTGAGTGTGTCTTTGTGTGAATATGGTTGTGAGTTCGGACTATAGAGATGAGATTTTTGTGTTTATGAATTCGTGGTTGCTTGCTTCAGTAATGTGACATTGAAAAAGAAGTGAGTAAGTAGAACCTGGAAAGAATAAAGTGGGGTGAGGGTAATTGTGTGATGTTGTGATTAATTCGCACCGCGACGACCGCAATCATCCAAAACAGCAGCATACATAACAGCCGAAATCGTGACAACCTTAACGTGACCGGCTAACCGCAACCGTTATTTAAAACCTTGCTATGACATGTAAATAGTTTAGATTGACTAACATTAGCATAAGTAGTCCATTTGAACGCAGTCTGGACACAACTTTTCAATATAATCCATATAAAGTCATTTGAAGCAATGATATATCAACTATTGTTGATATGTCACTCGAGCCTCCCAGGGGAACCTAAACACCATCCTCCTTCTCACTGCTACCTCCCTTTAAAACCTCCCACATTTAGTTGGTTACTTCTGTAATTAATCTTGCACAGCTTTTCAATATAACCCATATAAATATTCATTTGAGGCAAATGATACATCAACAATTGTTGACTGTGACGTTATCGAGAGAAAAAATAAAAATATTCCTGCTCATTAACCAGACAAAACAGAATGGTAGCACCTTAGCAGCAGAACTAGCTCTGTACGGTCCAAAAATAAATCAAGAGGAACAATACCCTACATATGACCATTATCAAATGGAAAATTTGTATTCAATCATGTTACGTTTAACTATATTAGACATAGCACATTTGCCTGTAAGAATGCTCTCAGCTTCTTAAACTTTATCTCCTATATGGTGACTGAAAGTTATCCAAACGACCAAACCAATTATTAAAGATCGAGTTTAAAAAATATTTAACGAGAAACATATAATTTCCTTTCAAAAACCAAAATAGATGACCAAAAACACGTATTAACTCTGTCCGTAAATATAAGTCCCTCTTGAGATTTTTATTTGAACCTTCTTATAAGACCCATTTCATTCCTTTAACAATATACTCCTGATTATGTTACATCTTTTTCTCCAACCTATAATAATACTATGATTAAAAAATAAATTAATTCTCTCTCATAAAGGGTAAACTTGTAAAACAATAACAATTGTCAACAAATTCCATGCTACTACAAACTTTTTTAATTCTCACAATTTAGTCAACCAGGTCCTATATTTAAGCACTATGCAATACTATTTTCCCCTGTTGTTTTTACTAACGCAGGTTTTCTTCCCAGCATTATCTGCTATAGTTTTACTTGAATCTCTCAACCACTAGGAGTTACCTACATTATGTATTGCCTCAATCCACAAGAGCAAACAATGAAGCATGTTTAAAGGCAAATAAAAAGCCAGGAAAAACAAAACCCCTAAACTCATACCTTACTAACAGTGACATAAGTCCAGTATATCCAAGGAAAGTTTGAAAAGCAGATCCAATAATTATAGCCCCCTGCAGCTCCTTCATTATATGTCGGAATTTCTGAAAATTGATATCAAAACATTATCAGCAACCTTAGTTCCAATTATTCCGTCAAAGAAGTTTATAGTGTACCATTCAAAGCCTGTTAAATCTAAAGAATAACCAACAACAAGACCGTGACAAGACCGATAATGCCGGTTAGTTGGAACAATAATGTGAACAACAATGAACATTATTTGAAACATTAAAAAGAAGAAATATGCATGTTCCATTTAATAATCCTTGAAAATCAAGGAAACCAGCGAAACCATTATAAGACCGAAATTTTACCAAATTGAACAATGATGTAGCCAACAATTAAAATCATCTAAAGAAGTTTGCCACTTGCAATTCAAAGCCCGTTACATCCCGTGAATAACCAGCAACAAAACCGTAATAAGACTGAAAATGCCGGTTTGTTGGAACAATAATGTGGACAACAATCATCATCTAAAACATAAAAATATAAAATACACACACATTCCACTTAATCCTTAAAACTCCGCGGAACAAGGAAAACCCCAAAATTGATTAAATTGAATGAACAGTGATGTAGCCAACAATTAAAATCCACTAAACAACAACAAGACAGCTTTATCCCACTAAGTGGGGTATTAAAATCATCTAAAACATAAATAATGTACATACATTTTCATTCAATCCTTGAAACTCGGGTGAGTTGATGATCGCCAAAACTGGAGCCAGATAAACAAAAGAAGGCCCTTGTATCAAGGGCAACCTGGACCCAAAAAATGTATGCAACAATGTAGTCACTCCAGACACAAAGAGCACAGTTGATACCACTGCAGCAATTTCCTCCTATAGCCACTAACACATCAGATAACAATATTCACATAATAAATTTGCCAAAAAAATTAGTTAGTTGAAAAAATGAAATGACTCACATGAGAACCTCCCATAGCAGGAACAATGACAAGTGGAATAAGAATCAATGAACCTAATATAGAAACATAATGCTGAATACCATACACGCCAATGGGAACTGAAACAACCATGAAGAAGAAAAATTCATCAGCATTAATCAAAATTTTCAACCTAAGTAAAATCATAAGCAATGCATTATACAATTATCATCTAGGAAGCAATGCCACAAGGACAAGACACTGACTCGTCGACTAACACTCCAAGTAATTTAAAAAATTGAATGTAATCACATGTGTCAAGTGTCAGACACGCCTTCGGTCAGAAGTGTCAGTGCTATAAAGATTCTTATGCTATTATTGTCTTTACCTAAACCAGGTGAATCTCTTAATTCATACTTCATATGCGAATGCCTTAAAGCAAAACCATCCTCATCCACAGTCTGCGGCAACGAACCAGCAACTTCTTCATTCCTCGCCGTTCTCCTCACCGGCTGCTCAACCTTCACCTGGCCATTGGTACTCGGAACTCCATCGGAGTCTCTCCGTTTCTTCACTACAGGCGGTGGAAGCGGTGGTAGAATTTTCTCGCCGTTAGCTACCGGCGGAGGAGGAGTTACCTTAACACGACCTGCTTCGAGATCGGGATTGGCTTCAGCTTCTCTAGACTTAACCGGCGGTAAGGCTATCTGACCAGAATCACCGGCATTGGTCTCGCCGGAGAATTTTGGCCTGAAACCGGTTTTCTTAGCCCATGAAGAAGGTGGAACTGGTTTCGCTTCCGGCGTGGATAACACCGGTGACCATTGTACCGAACGTTGGCGACGTTCGGGTTCGGACATTGGTGGAATGAAGCTAGTGGCGCATGATAGCTTCAACGGAACGGTTACAGTTATAGATCTGATGAGTGTAGGAGTGAAGGTTTAGGGTTTTGTGTGGAAGAGAGAGAAAGCTCCGGCGAAGATAAAGAGAGTGAAAATGTGTGTAGTGATAGTCAGAACTGAGAAGATAAAAATCAAAATGGAACGTGTTTGAAATTTGAACCATGTTATTTCATTTATGTGTTTGATAGATTTGTTTCCATTTTTCTTTCGTTTTTGTCTAGGAAGTAATTTGTGATCATCAAATACAAAAAAAAAAAAAAAAAAAATCATTTAACAAAAAATTGAATTGTGTTTATGATGACAAGTTTATCAATGAAATGTACAATTTGTCTATTAAATGTGTTTATAAGTATGTAGATTATATAAAACAAAACAGAAAAATAAGTCACTTCTCTCAGTTTATTGTAATGGTAGAACGTTCAAATAAAGAAGACGTGCAAATATCTTTAAGGAAATGACAAGTGGTCATCAAACACAAGATAAATTGATCAAGCTCGTTGCAAGCAAGCTAATATTTCGATTTACACATTGTTAACAAATGCATCATCTTTGACAAGAAGTGCAAGTCAATGTATGGACATGATGATCATATGTGTGGTCGGTTGCATTCGCGGCAAGTTTAAATATTTGACCAATTAAGCAATCATTTAGGTGATTGGTGCATTTAAATATCGAGACAATAATCTGAATCATGTACTAAAAAGCATGCATCTAACTTTGATTTACTTCATAAGATATTAAGATTTTTAAAGTGATTCTCTCATAGTCTTTCTATCAGAGTAGTCACTTCAAGGACAAAGACTCTTACTGCTATTATCATCGTTGGAGTTTCAAATCATGGTATTCTTCCATGTGAAATCAACACCAGTGTGAGTGTTCTGGGTATCACACTTAAAAAAAAAAGTGTTCTTATTTGAGAATGAAATCAAATAAAAGCAAAGAATATGCTTTATGAACTTACAGAGGTATCCTCTCAAAGTAGAATTATCTATATCATTTGTAAATCAATAAAGAAGTCAGGAGCACTATTGATTTTTTGTTTTGTTTTAAGAACTCAGCATCCAACCCAAAACCAATTAATATGAGGGGTCCGATCTGACTGTCCACCTCTGGGGGACATTTAAAGTCAGAGCAAAGCTCTATATGGACTAACCCATCAAAATTGACACTAGGAGAATCGAACATAAGGCCTTAATAAGAACACACTTTAAGGTACATGCTAATACCACTAGGTCAACCCAAGTGGGTTAAAACACTCTTAAATTGATAAAGTATTTTTATGTAATATCTTATCTTAGAGAGTCGTCATCCTATAACGACTTTGTATAAGTCAAAGACAAACTTAAACCCCACTTTGCACCTGCCTAGTACTGGTAGACTAAAACATTCTAGAAAGATTTTAAAAATTGATCATCATTAAGCGTGTGATGATGAAATAGACTTGTTGAGTCAAGATCATTGTCAGTAATTTGTCGTGATTATGCAACCGGGTAAGTGACGAGATCATTATAGTTGGACAATTGGGTAAGTGATGTAATTATTGTGGTTGGTGACAAAGTAAATGATACGTGTAATGGACTTAGGCATGATTGGTGCTTCATGAAACCTTGGGGTGGACACCTTAAGTACTGTAGTTGAAGATTATAGTGAAAGAATTCCCTATCGTGGAGATCACATAATCACTCTAGATAGTTCTATTGGACTAGCTATCAGGGTGATAATGAATCAGTGTAATTTTGTTATGTATTTACTTTCGCCCTCCCTCTCCCTACCCAACACATCCAAGAGTTTGCATGAAGATGTATGTTTTTTGAAGATGATGTTGTCCTGCTTGGAGAGTCGATGGATTAATTGAATGCGATGTCGAAGACTTTGAGACAAGTTTTAGAAGGGTGTGACTTTCACTTAAGTAGAAGGAAGATAGAGTGTATGGAATGTGATTTCAGCAAAAGGCGAAGTAGTTCTACCTTATAACTGAAAGTTGAAGATCATATCATACCCCAATTTACATCATTTAAATATCTTGGATCTATATTACAAAACTACAAAGAAACAAAAGCATATTTGAACCATCATATCCAAGTTGGGTGGTTAAAATAAAGAAGAGCCTCTTATGTTTTATGTGATACAAAGGCACCGCTCAAGCTGAAGTGAAATTCTATCGGACAACTGTCAGATTGACGATGTTGTATATATGGTACAAAGTGTTGGGTGGTTAAGAAACTAAACGAGAATAAAGTAATCGTAGCAGAGATGAAGATGTTGTGTTGGATGTGTGGCAAGTTTAGATGAGTTAAAATTATAAATGACAACATTAGAGAAAGAGTTGACGTAACACATATAATAGAAAAGGTGATGAAAAATAGATGGTTTGAGCACGTAGAGAAAAGACCTTTAGATTCTATATTAAGAAGAGAAGATTTGAATAGGCATATTACAAGAGGTAGATGATGACTTAAAAAAACTATAATAAAAATTATTGGAAAAGATTGTTTTAAAATTGTAAACTAAAAGAATATAAGAGGACATGTAACCCTTCATCAAGTTAACGGGTAAGGACATATTAGCATGAGTAAGCTAATGACAACTTGAAAATTGGTCTTATTCCTTTCATTTTTGCTCATTTTCATATGAAAATTCTCAAATTATCCCCCGCGTAAAGTTAACTGCCGCTCAATATCAACGACAATTAACTTACACTGGATATCAGCGGCAGTTAACTTGCACTGTGATGAAGGATTTTTCCATCTCATAAAACTATTTACACGTGAGTATAATAGGATCGTGTTCACAAGGAGTTGCGTATTTCATATGCATTTTCACAATATTTGTCACGTTAAGTGTTTGGGTATAAATTGTTTGTTTGTGTAAAACTATTTTCCTAATCGACATAAAAGTAAAATGAGAAGAGATAGGGCTATTTCGCTTGCGGTCAGAGACATCAACCAAGCGTAACAACTACAATCTCTCGATCGATTAACGGATTCTAGCTTTTTAAACTATATTATCACAATCACTCGACAATATCATTCATGTCCAAATGATATCGTTATTTATAAGGGATCGTTTAAACATCGATTTCCCAAACATTTAAACAATCATAAAGTCGATTGGATAGTTTAATCGACGATTTCCCAACCGATTAAATTACCCAAAAACATCAAGTCCTAGATTAAAAGTGATTATCAAATATTAACATCCATGTCTAGAGTGATAACTTAAGATAGATTGTTATTCTATTTATAGATTCAAAAGTATGTGTCCATATCATTTTGAATCTCAATAAAAAAAATAAAAGCAAGAATAACAACAATATTGAATAAATAGCTAGAACCATATATTAAATGATCAAAAGATTACATAATAGCTTGTTTGAATACCTCAAAACTACAAGAGTAGATGTAGCTACATATGTCTATGATAGCTTTGCAAAGGATGAAGAAAAGATGAAGATTCCATGACAAGATCCATGATGTCTCAACAAATCTTGGCTTGAATCTACTCCTAACTACCTTGCTTTGTGTTTCTCTCTCTACAAAAGCCATAGTCTCTCTCTAAAAACCAGAAAAATGTAAAAGATAATGTAAAAGAATGGTTGGAAGAAGAAGAAGAGAAAACTATTTATATGGGCCACTTCTGCAAGATTTCACTAATAGCTAACTATTTCGCTATTAGAGAAATGTGCGAAATATGCCTCTGCACCAATGGAGTTGCTCCACGTGTCCCTTATCCACTTGACTTTCCTGAAGTTCGCCTCCAACTTCGCTGATAGCGAAACTCCCTGTGAGTTTTTCGCCAATAGCGACTTTTTCGCTAATGGCGAGTTTCTTGAAGTTCTTCTTCTGACTTCGCCCCCAGCTTCGCTAATGGCAAAACTCCCTGTGCCATTTTCGCTAATAGCGAAATTCTCGCTAATAGCGACTTTCTTGTGAACTTTGGCAATTCTTGCTCCTTGCTTGTATTTTCCTGCACAAAAAGGGCAAAGTAAGGCATGCAAAGCATAAATGACATTTAGGCACATAATTGAAGCTTTTCCATCAATAATTTGTAAAACAACTCATCAAACATGCCTAAACTAACACATGAATTAGATCATTTTGAGCACTTATCACACTGATCTTCAACGACAGTTAACTGCAGCTGGTAGTAGGTCTATTGTTGTTATGCTCTTTTTAAACATTTCATCCATTCATCCATTCAATCATTTTCATCTTTTAGCAACAAAAAAAAACTTTTATCGCACTCGTTGTCACCTCCTCAACCATTATTTCTATAATTTTTTCAATCACTTCATATTATTATTTTGTTGAGATTTTTCCATGTCTACCAAGAAAGGCTAAAGGAAAAATAATAATAATTAAAGTTTAGTAAAAAATTAGTGACCTTTGGTCATCATCAAGATTTTTAAGTGAGTTTTAGAGAGAAATGTGACACACCCAAGAGACGTTTAATAATAATGTTGATTATATAAATGGTTTCTTGCCGTAAGTGTTAAAAACAATTTAATTAAAATTAACAAAGCATGCAGCGTTTTACTTATAAAGTGATCAAATAACGATTTGTCAGCAACATGCAAGTTAAGGAGACAAAATATGGCTGAAATTCTAAAAATCATTTATGCTTTGATTATCTTGCACTTGCTTTTCCTAACTATGGTCGTAACTGGCGAAAGTAAGTAATTTTTCACAAACATTTAATTTTCTTCTTCTTAATCATGTATAAAACATTGCATTCCCTTCTTGTGACATTCATTTATTCTTATTTGACATGCAGGTTTTCACCCCTGCAAAATTAACGAGCATTGTACAACTTATAAATGTCTTCTTACCGGACAGCCTTGGTGTTTTATGGATTTTTGTCTTTGTATGTATTTTAATTAAGTGTAAACTAAGTTAAACATTATGAAATTTGATTTGTATGCGACAATGTTTCAACTGTTATGTAATTTTCGCATTTTGGATTATGATTTTGTGACTTTCAATTCTTTTTGGTAATCTCAAAAGCGTATTATTATTTTATTATTATATAATTTTTACCTTTGCTTGCTTCACCAACTTTCCTTAAAAAAAAAACACCAACTTCTTTCAATAATTTTAATTATCTAATTTAATAAATAAAGACGAAATATGATTTTATAGAATCATAACAATATATATATACTTTGTCAAAAAAAAAACAATATATATATATATATATATCTTTTTGGTTTAATTTTTTCTTTCTAATTTTACCCCTTTTTTTTTTTTTTTGACAAAGCTCTTAATCAAAACTATTTTATCATTCTACCATTTTTATAATATTGTTTAAATTATCAATTAAAAACTTAGATAAATTCATTAAAATATGTATAATTCACAACAATAGGAAAAACAATCTATGACAACCGTGGACATCATAAAAAAAACCTTATTTTAATCTTATTGTCAAAAATATTTTTTAAGAGGTATGGTAAACCCACTTGAGTTGGCCTAGTGACATTGACTTGAGATCTGATTCCTCTTCGAAATTTCAGATTCGTTTATCTCTAATGCCAATTTAGGTAGATTAATTTAAGAGCTCTTAATTTAACTTCTTAAAAAAAAATATGGTAAAAGATATTTAATTATCTTTTCATATACAACTAAGTGCAATAGAAAAGACAAACACTGGTGTCCTTGATGAATCATAATGTACTCTTCTTTTAATTTTTCTTGATTCATTTGTTCTTTTAAATTTATATTTTAAGATCAACGAATGACATAAACCGAATAAACGCTAGTACTATTATTTTTTTTGTTACAAAATAAATATTAGTATGTGTTGTTCCCGTAAGCATAACTCAGTTGGTAGAAATATATAGGAACTAAGGTTTGAACCCTGAACACTCTATTTATTCATCTTGAGAATTATAGCCACTAGACTATTTGACAAAAAAAATATATTAGTATGTGTTCTTGTATGAACACGAGGGGTTATACCTTCAAAAGGGTCAAGAGATAACAAAAAAAATCAAACATGTATTGAGAAATTAGCCTCCTATTCATTATTAAGAGTTTTTTTTTAGGCAATTCATTATTAAGAGTTTAATTAGTAAAAATTATTGATGTACAATTTTTTTTTTTCTTCATGTATTGTCACTCTACTAATAAATAAATTTGAAAACTCATGTTCTTTATTATTTGATTGACAGTGTATAATATAATTAAATTCAAAACTTGTCAAAATAATAATAATTAAATTCAATTTTTTTTAGAAGAATTAAATTAAATTATTATTATTATTAATTGCTGCCCGTTTATTTTATTTAAATTTAAAAGACAAACTCAAGCCCAATCAATTTTCGAAGTGGACCATATTTATCCAGTAAAAAAAAGGAAAATAATAAACAAATAAATTAAAACCCTAAAATCGAAAAAATTCACCAGCTCCGTCAAGTTGGAGTCGCTGCCGGCCACCAGAAACAGCAACAAACTCCGATGAGATGCTTTTCCTCTTTTTTTCATTTTATCGTTTTTTCCTTGAGTTACCTATAACCGCCACTGCAAAGGAAAAGCAACTTCGCTCTAAAACGGCGTCGTTTCATATGAAACTGATTAGTTTTTTTGCTTTCAGTAATTTAATAACTCATAATATAATATGCAACTGATTAGTTTTTTTAGGGTTAATGTGCAATTATATTTCAGGATTAATTAATTAAATAAATGATCCTATAAATATTTCAGGATTAATTAATTAAACCAATATAGAGACCGTTTAATTAACCCAATATTTTATACCTTAATATGCTATATTGGTTTTGAAATGGACAATTTTCTGTGTGAAGTGCTGATATAATCTGCAGGCGCGATGAGATTGGAGAAATGTTGGTTTTGTTCTTCAACTGTGTATCCTGGACATGGAATCCAATTTGTTCGTAATGTTGCAAAGGTGAATTTTAATGCACTATTTCTATAGCTCTCATCATCATGATTATGTACAAACTGTTTCTATAGCGAAAGATAAAATTGAGTTAAATTGTTTTCGTATAAGCTATAAACTGTCTTCATTAGTTATCTTGGAGAGCTTATGAAATTGAGCTAAAAACAGCTTATGAACAATGTCGTAAGTTGTTTTCATAAGTTTTGTTGAACGGCCTCAAGAAACTTATGCCCATAAGGCCCGTTTGGTTGAGATATTGTTTTTAGAAAAAATCTATTTTTTTTAACCAAAAAATCACTTTTATTATTTTAATAGTGTTCATATCAGATTTGTTTATTTTTTAAAAATAATTTTGTTAAAAAAATCATTTTTAACCTTAAAATGAAACTTATGCCCATAAGGCCCGTTTGGTTGAGATATTGTTTTTAGAAAAACTCTATTTTTTTTAACCAAAAAATCACTTTTATTATTTTAATAGTGTTCATATTAGATTTGTTTATTTTTTAAAAATCATTTTGTTAAAAAAATCATTTTTAACCTTAAAATGAAAATTCATTCCTGTTAGCTTTTCTAAAATATTTTTTTTTTCCTTACAACAAGAAACTTAAGTGTAAGAGCTTCAAGTTTTTTAAAAAAAGATTTTCATGATAGTAAACAATCGGAAATTAGCTTCGGCTTTTTAAAAAAAGTAAGATTTTTACATTTTTTTTAAAAGACAAAACAAACACACCCTATATAACTTTTTGCTCTAATTGGATTAGATGAGAAGTAATGTTTTATCAATGTGATTTTGATTGTATTCCTTATACTATCTTTGGATATTTTTAAATGAATGGAATTGAGTTAAGTGAAACGAAACTGAATAAACCAAAGCTTATATCATCTGCATCTTTGGACTTTGGATTGATGGCGAGTTTAGTGAAATTTCTGTGTCACGCGGTTGTTTTGAAGTTTCGAATATTTTGTCAAAATTATGCTGCCGCTAGCACACTGATTCTGCAAACTCACTGCCAATCCAAATGTAAACTATTGTTTAACTTCTTGACATCAAAGTTTTTGTGCAGATATTTCGGTTTTGTAGATCGAAATGCCACAAGAACTTCGAAATGAAGAGGAATCCTCGTAAAGTAAAATGGACCAAGGCATATAGGCGAGTGCATGTAAAGGCTATGACCCAGGTTATTATCATTGATATTACATATCTGTTTAATTTAATTGTCTTGTTTTCGACAAACTTCTGAACTACTATATCCTGTTTTAGGATTCCACCTTTGAGTGTGAGAGAAAGCGAAACAGGCCTGAGAGATATGACAGGATTCTTAATGAGAATGTACTCAAGGCGATTCCGATGATTGTTAAAATCAGAGACACAAGGGAAGGGAGACTCCATAAGAAGAGGTTCTTGTTTGACTCCTACTTGTATCGTATATATATGTCTTTTGCCAAGCTTTGTGATTTCGAGGTGTTTTCTTTTGGTTTGTTGCTGACATTTTGTAAAAACTTCAATAGGATGGAAGGCAACAAGAAGAAAGTGCAGAGGGAGGCAAAGGAGGAGTTGGAGCAGAGCATCCATATGGTCAAAGCTCCTTCCGCAGTACAACCCGAGAAGATCCAAGTCAAGGTTTCCCAACAACAACAAGAGAATCCTCTCATGGAAGAGTAATTCTATCAACATTGAGTTTTTATTTGTTCGTTTCCAGTTTAATATTTGCGACTATACTATTAGTTTCCTGCGTAAGGCCCAAGTTACCGGCTGCCTTGTGATTATTAATTTGAGTTGAATGTTGTGGTTTTCGAACAGAATTTTGGGTAAATGTTTGGTGTGTCTCCTAGACAATGGTTCTGTTTTGTGAGATAGTGAACTGTTCTAAAGAAATTTCGAAAGATGTTGCTTAAATTCATGGATATAGCATATTTATTCTTTTTTGGTATAAATTGGATATCTTATGTATGCAGTTGCGAAGGCTAATTTTTAGGTAGAAACCCTTTGTTTAGTTTCAGCCGTTCTTTAGATATATGATGTTTTGGTGTTTATGGTCGTGGGCGAGGTCTTAATGATTGCTTCTCAGCATGAGGCGAGGCCTTTTGGACTGTCTTCCTTCCTGGAAGAAGTTTTATGAATTGCTCTCTTTCATAGGGGAAGTCGTATGTAGCTGCTTCCCATGTTGCGGGGAAGTCTTAAGAGGCTCCTTCCCATCTAGTGGGGAAGTCTTACGAGGCTGCTTCCCATCCAATGGGGAAGGCTTATATGGCTGCTTTATGTATCGATATTAGAAAGTACATTTGATAAAATTTTGAAATGAACCTAATCAACAAAAAAGAACTCGCTAGTTTGCTTCTAACACTACAACTTAGAGAAAAGTATGAAACATCAAATTCAAGTTAAAAAAGTTAGACCCTTTTACAAATCATTGGGTGTGTTTGGATGGAGGGTTTAGGAGGGGAAATGAGGGGAGAGTTTATTTTTCATTTTTAAATTACGGACACTAGAAAATGTTTTTTAAAAAGTTAACATATTAACATGTTAAATGATCACATAATACTTCAATCACTCAATTTATTTTATAAAAGCATGTTATATCGTCCGTAATTTAAAAAACAAAAGTAAACCTCCCCTCCCTTCCCCTCATAAACCCTCAATCCAAACACACCTAGGGTTTTTGCCAAGGATCAGTATGGATAGTATTATTACCATGATCTGAAATGTGTCGTCAAAAGAGAGTTGGAGTTTCTCCATGATTTTAGGGTGAAGCTCAATGACAGGGTAGTTCTCGTTGACGACTTCATCGACGACAAGACAATTCAGTGCCTTCTTGTGCTCCAAAATAACCTTAGTGAAATCTTTTTTCGTTCCCTTGTTGAAAATAAGAAAATAAAGACAGAAATAAATCAAATTCAATGAACATAATGTAAATATGCAAGATAATTATTTGTAATAGACCATATGCAGCAACAAGAGAATCCTCTCATGGAAGAGTAATTCTAACATCATCAAATTTTTGTTTGTTCGTTTCCAGTTTAATATTTGTGACTATACTATTAGTTTCCTGCATAAGGCCTAAGTTACCGGTTGCCTTGTGATTATTAATTTGAGTTGAATGTTATGTTTTTCGAACAGAATTTTGGGTAAATGTTTGGCGTGTCTCTTAGACAATGTTTCTGTTTGGTGAGATAGCGAACTGTTCTAAAGAAATTTTGAAAGATGTTGCTTAAATTCATGGATATAGCATATTTATTCATGGTTATAACATAAACTAGTCGTTGTAGTATAGTGGTAAGTATTCCCGCCTGTCACGCGGGTGACCCGGGTTCGATCCCCGGCAGCGGCGTATTTTATAAATTTTCTCTGATTTTTATGATTTTTTCTTACAAACGGAAGTTGAAAATAAATAAATGATGAAAAGCTGTTTTAATTTTTTATTAAAAATAAATATGAAGGTATGCTTGTTAAATGGGGTTAATTTTACTAACCAGATTTATTTCATCATAATCAGACTTTTTTTTCTTTTTGAAAGAGCATATCAAAGAAAAAGTTTTTCGTTTTAGCACATTTTATCAATCTAAGCTGCAATAATTGACCTAAAAAAAATTATACTCTATTCAAAGATTTCTAAGAAAAATTATTTCAGGGTCCCTTATTTATTTATTTATTTGTAATACTTAATTTTTTATCATTATTTTTTTCCGCTTAAATCCTTTATCTTTTAAAATTGCATAAGTAAATCTTTTTTTCTTTTCATTTTTTATTGGAAATTTGTTGAGTTGGCAAACCACAGAGGATAATCTTATTTTTTTTAAAAAAAATTTTAAAAAATTGTCGAACCCCAAACATCCACTTATTCAGCTTAAAAATGTGAGTTTCTAGACAATAGACTAACTGACCTATAATTTGAATTTCAAAACAAGCTACGAATAGAAACAATTAAATAATGTTTTGGTACTTTTAATTTTTTTTTTTAAAAATATATATTTTTGAAAATTGTAAAGGAAATATTTGATCTATTTTCTCTTAAATTATATAATTAAAGTGAAAATGAAAAGAAAAATGAAAATAGCTGGTTTAACAATGATTAATAAAATATATTTTGTCAACAAATATTATTACACAGTACGTTGGCGTATTTTTGCAAGAAAATTACATATGCTAAGTTTAACAATGAGTGACTCTTATACTACAAATAATTAGTACAAGTATAATAATCCAAATATTTTTATCGTTATATGCAATGTTTAGATATTTCAAAATATATACAAAATTAAGATGATATTTTTTTCATATCGAATTTAAAATCTATACATTTGATCAAAAAAGTTTTTTATTTCCCCGTGCTGGCACGGGTCATTATACTAGTTTTGGGTAAATGTTTGGCGTGTCTCTTAGACAATGTTTCTGTTTGGTGAGATAGCGAACTGTTCTAAAGAAATTTTGAAAGATGCTGCTTAAATTCATGGATAGAGTATATTTATGCATGGATATAACATCAAGTAGTCGTTGTAGTATAGTGGTAAGTATTCCCGCCTGTCACGCGGGTGACCCGGGTTCGATCCCCGGCAGCGGCGTATTTTTTAATTTTTCTCGGATTTTTATGATTTTTTATTACAAACGAAAGTTGAAAATAAATAAATGATGAAAAGCTGTTTTAATTTTTTATTAAAAATAAATACGAAGGTATGCTTGTTAAATGGGGTTAATTTTACTAACCAGATTTATTTCATCATAATCAAACTTTTTTTCTTTTTGAAAGAGCATATCAAAGAAAAAGTTTTTCGTTTTAGCACATTTTATCAATCTAAGCTGCAATAATTGACCCAAAAAAAATTATACTCTATTCAAAGATTTCTAAGAAAAATTATTTCAGGGTCCCTTATTTATTTATTTGTAATACTTGATTCTTTATCATTATTTTTTTCCGCTTAAATCCTTTATCTTTTAAAATTTTATAAGTAAATTTTTTTTTCTTTTCATTTTTTATTGGAAATTTGTTGAGTTGGCAAACCAAAGGATAATCTTATTTTTTTAAAATATTTTTTAAAAAAATTGTCGAACCCCAAACATCCACTTATTCAGCTTAAAAATGTGATTTTCTAGACAATAGACTAACTGACCTATAATTTGAATTTCCAAACAAGCTACGAATAGAAACAATTAAATAATGTTTTGGTACTTTTAATTTTTTTTTTAAAAAATATCTATTTTTGAAAATTGTAAAGGAAATATTTGATCTATTTTCTCTTAAATTATATAATTAAAGTGAAAATGAAAAGAAAAATGAAAATAGCTGGTTTGAAGTTCTTTTCATTTGTAGGACTGTCTGCACCATCATCAAAGCCTAAACATTTGTTGGATCACTAAGTAGGAACTTCAAATCAATTGCAAATTGAGATGCAACTGATCCATAGATGGTCCATGCGGCTTGACATGCCCAACAGTACCATCTGCGCCATATTGGAATGTTCTTTTACCAAAAGGTGAGAAAATACAGTTAACATACATCCATTGATGTTCACTCTTCTCACATTATTCAATGGACTTGTTGTTGTATTTTTAGAATAATTATTATATTTCAAAAGTTAAATTGCCATGCTTCATTGCACGTGCTACTGCATTCCCTTTCTTAACTGATTCATTTGAGTAATTATACGCTGAGTCATTGCAATTTACTATTATTTATGGGAACTTCTATGGTACATTCACAATTTTGAGTGTACCGGTACTCTTGTTTTACAAAATTTATAAATTAATAATCACTTTAATGAAATAAAAAGGTATTTGTCAATATTTATATTTTAGAAAATATCATTTCATAAGAAAAACCATTATTTCATTGTTTATAAGGATCATATTAAAAAATTGACATTTTGTCATAAAAAATAATCAATATTCATTGTTATGAGTAATAAAAATTCTTAAAAATTAAATTTTATTTTGTCGAAGCTTTTGGTAAATAAAATTTAATTATCTTAGTTGTCAAATGATAGAAAATAATTATTTTTTTTTAAAAAAAATAATTCATTTATTACTAATATTACGACTTGGTGTACCGATACACCTAAATTTAGTGGATATATCATAGAATTTGCCATTATTTATGCCCATTTAACTTGCATATTGAGTCAAAGGCAGTTACCATTCCTCACAAGTCACAACATTAACAATTTCGTTGCTATTATTAAGCATTTATTCTTGCATGACTAAGCTATTACGGGTTGTAGGATAGAACTCCTTTTTTACGGGTACGAGAGATTAGAAGCTTTTTATTTTTCCAAAACCTTTGATCAGTAGCACGACAAAAACAAAATACCCCTCACAAACACTACTTTGGGTTATCATCTTCCTAAAAATATTTTTCCTTGTCAGTTCTATATCCTCGATTCTTATCGGGAAGGGTCTGTTAAATTCTGGGGTTTAGCGTATAATTACGCAAAAAATTCTTAAGGACAGTGCGATCAGCACGTCTCAGATTATTTTCACCGTTTGTTCATTTTGTAGTTCTCTTATTGAATTGATGTTTAGAGGTGTTGATTGAGCTATGTCGGTGGACAATTCTACAACAATTTCAAGACAATAAGTTTATTGATATCTCTTTTGTTTATATTTAATTGATTGTTATATTTATATATCGATTATTATTTATAGAGATAATTGTATGCCTAAATTTTACAACACTTGTGTTATTTGTCATGCAGTACCTTAACTTAATTTTTGATAACAATTTAGTCCTTTATTTTTCTTTTCACGGCATTATCATCCTTCCACTGTGTTTGAATATGAATTTCAAACTTCAAATCTATGAATTTCTCTCCCTATGAGCTCAAATTGTTCAATATATGTCATGCCCCAAAAGAAAACCATGTATTTGGAATTTGAAAATTTATATGCAAACCAGGATGAAAGAGACAAATGACATGAAAATAAGATAAAAGACTAAAATCTAAGTTCTTTTATTCAATTTTGTTATTTTTTTTTTTTTTCCGTTGAGAGGAACATGCTTAATTGCTTATAACTCTTCATTAGATATCAAATTGTAAATACATTTCAATTTTGTTAAGCTTATAATCTAATCTCTGTTTTTTTTTTTTCCTTTCTCTATTGAGCATTTGTAAGAAAAAAACCATTAGCACGTTTTTTTTGTTGTTTACAAAATTGAACTGTGAATTCTATTCTATCATACTCTTTGGTCTTGATTATTTTATTCATATCTATATCTTTTACAACTTCGAGTAATGGTTTGGTACGTCTATTTTTATTTTATTCCAAAATATGAGTAATTTATTGGCTATTCTATTAAGAATAAACATATCAAATTCATATTTCAGTAAATTAAACCTGCTTCCTTCCGACACTGTGAGGTGTGTGTTTATATTATATCCTTTTTCTTGATGTAATTTTTTTAAGTGTCATTTTCATCAATTGAATTTTTAATACATGTTTTCGTCAACTTGCAAGAAAAATAACTCTTCACCAAACTTCCAAGAAACAACCATATCTCAACATATATATTGAAGTGGTTTTTAAATGATATATGTTTAATAGTATATTTTGCCTGTAAAAGAAGTATATTCTGATAGTGCATTGAATTTTTTATTTATCTTGAATTGGTAGACCAAAATTGCACATGCTTAAGGAGATCAGATGTTGTTTTAGTCTCGATTAAAAATGATGCTAGTCAATATGTTTAATGAGTGAATCACAATAAGAATAATAACATGATCATAAATTTATATCCATTACTGGATAGAGTATAATTCATACAAGTACTCTGTACTCCATAAGTTTTCTTTCTATTTGTACTACTATACCAATAATTTTTCACCAGAAATAAAAACAATTAAATACTATATCAGCAGCTGAAACCTCCCCTACATAAGAACGGGACCTCAACAATGGTGGCTTTTCATTAATCATATGGCATTGCATCGGGCAATTAATCGGCATTGAATACGAAAACTCATTGTACTACATGAAGTCCACGTGATTTAACATTAATAATCAAAGATGATTTGATTTAGTACTTCAACAAACCACATTGGTTAAAAACAAAATCCGAAACTGCATCTTATTTGGTCCATTAACAAAACTTCTTTTTGCTAGACAGTTTCTTCTAAATATTCGGACTATCCTAATTAAATTTAAGGTTTTGTTAACCAACGCTCCATATATTTTTAAAGATTCTAAAATAAGAAATTATCAATAAGAAAATCAAATATTTTAATTTTTAATGCATTGATTATACAAATTTTTATAAATAGTTACAATTTAAAAGTTTTAAAGAGTGTCCTAAAAACATTCGTTAACATTTCTCTTAGCGTTTTTTTGGATGGAGAATTTAGGAGGGGACGACTTACTTTTCTATTTTAAATTACATACATTATAAAATGATTTTTAGAAAATTGAATTAACAACATCATACATGATCATATGATACTTCAAAAACACTTTACTTTATTTTTAAAAGAATATTTTACATTCTTTTTCAAACACACCTTTAAATTTAAGGTAATAGTAAAAATGTCCTCCTAAACGCACAAGACTAGATCCTTCTCTAGTGATTGAAGGGTCCAGTAAAATCCTAATCATTAAATTAAATGTTAAAATCAAGAGAGATAAGATGTTTGATGACTTAGATTTTTTATGGGAGAAAACTGAAGAAGTTTTCATGACACTTTGTTAATGAATCTACAAGAGAAAGTTTAATATTGAAAATAGTAGTAGTAATAATTTTTTTGACTTTTAAAAAATTTGACTACATAATTTTCAATAAATATTGCTTAGGTTCTTTAACAAGAGGAATTTGGTAGTATCTAAACTAATTTGAACTAAAAAAAGTTTTATATTGAACCTAGCTACAAGCATTTGCTGAAGGGAACATTGTTGATTTTATACAAGTTTGAAACAATTAATAAAAGAAATCAAGTTATTAACTAGTATCAATATATTGCATCATCTTCACTTCACAAAAATAAGTTTGTGAAGAATATATATATACATGAGATTAGCAAGAACGACTCTTCTTTGAAGGAAGATTGGCAAGAACTTGAGAATAAGAACCTACACTAATGTATAATTATGTTTTAAAATTTAAGATGATCAATATAGTATAGGTATTTTAATATTATAATCATCAAGAGATTAGTATATATATGAGGAAACTTTTTAGATTGAGACAACACAAATGTCACGTCGAAAAACAATGGGGCACTATGTCATTCGTTTTGTGGATATTCATTCACTCAAGAGAAAGAGTTGACCATGAAAGATTTTCATCAATTTGCAACTTCTTAACACTTTTTAAATTGAAGTTTTAATTCCCGGCCAATTCCCAAGTGGACCTTTATATATAGGGAGTAGAAAAAGTATTGTTTTTAAAAATACCAATTCTAATCGTGCCGGCTTCATAACATTCCTGCTAATAGACATGCTGTTAAGTGTTATAAAAGAAATTAAGGTAGACACGATATATACAATGAAAACACTAAAAATAATAGGTGGTTTTATATGTTTCATGCTATTCATGTACTCCATGTTTAAGATATAATAATTTTACGCCTTTAATATAAATAATATTTTCACTTTGAAAAATTCTTTGGTACTATAAGAAAAGATGCGTACCTTATTTAAAAAAAGAAAGAAAGATGCGTACCCACATCCACAAGACATAATTCATACAAAACTTGCTTATAAATTAAAAAGTTGTGTAGCTTATCTGATTTTTTTTCCTTTGCCCTTGTTAAACAAATTTGAATCTTATTCCAAAAGTTAGTTTAAAAGATGAAAGTATTCAAACATATTTACACACTAAACAGTCCAAGAACCTGAGCAATACGGAACTAAAAGCAAACTACAAACAACTTCAACACTCACGCTCTCATCCCCAAAATTAACTCCAAGGATGAAAATACTCTAACAAATTGGTGCGGAACCAACTTATAAAGTCTTTTTGAACACAAGGTAACCCTAGTTTACAAGTGCACGTATCTAAGAGTTGCAAATGAACTAAAAGAAGTTCAAATGGAACTATGCAAATTTTCTGTTGGATTCTATATAACTTCTGAATTGTCACTGTCACGTTTAGATCTTCATTCAAGTAACACCAAATTTGCATCAAAAGAGAAAGAAGAAGACAATGACGGGATCCAATTTGTCTTCGAAGCTGGCCATTATAATCTGGCAATTTCTATTGTACACTCAATAGTACACCCATATGTTAAATGAATAGTTTAATGAGTTATTTTTTTTAGAAAAAATATATTTTCTATTGGTTACAATTATAATAATTATATTTTATTTCTCAAAAGTGTCGGCAAATCAAAATTCAATTTTTTTTTTAATTTTTAATACCCATAATAATGAATATTGATTATTTTTTTGGATAAAATGTTAAAAAATTAGTATTATTCTTATACTGGATGAAATGACGTTTTTTTTTATAAAATAATATTTTCTAAAATATAAAAGTTGATAAATATCTCTTTATTACATAAAAATGATTGATAACTTATTGATTTATGAAATAGGTGTACTGATACACTTTAATTTAAGGATGTACCATAGAAACTCCCTTATAATTTTACTAGGAAGGAGGGAAAAAGAAACAATAAATCATAGTCATCACATATGTTTTCCCGTCAAATAACTTAATGATTAAAAAATTAAATGAACCCGACCACCACATATTTCAATGAACTGTCCTTTCTAATTGAATTATACTCGGGGAGACCGTAAACGAGATATTATAAAAAATTAATCAAGTTCATAAAATGTCTTATCAATCAATACATCCAAGGGTTGATGTAGATAGTCATTAGCACGGGCTCCGGCCAGAACACTTTCTTTCTCCTAATTTATGATTCTTCACAATCACCAAACAAGGTACAAAATTAAAGCTACATGTTTTTTTGGTGAAGAAATTAAAGCAACATATGATCATGTCACAAACAGTACCTAAAAATCTTTTTCCGGTAATAAAGCCATTTTTTCTTCCTTTCTTTTTTAATATTTAAATCATTGGATTTTTAAATCATAGTATTATTAACTGGCATAACAGATTAAAAAACACACTACCTAGTTTCTGCCTAAATATTAGTACTTTCTCATATGATATGATACACATTAAAGTTGACATTATTATAACTATATTACTATAAGGCAAGAAGAATCGTTAAATATTTAAAAAGGTAAGGAAGAGATAGGAGGAGAGTCCCAAGTTAAATAGAAATGATATTGTAATAGTCTTGTCAGAAAACAAGGTTCTCTTCCCTCCCTCCTCTCATTGATTTTCCTTCTCTTCCTCTGCCTTTTTTTTTTCTTTCACAAAGGCAAATACTTGAAATGAAATCATTCTCAAGGTTTCCAAACTATTCTATGACTGCGATTTGAACTGCGACATCAAAGTTTTTTATTCCTCTAATGTTTCTATCACGACTACTTGATCGCAATTGAGGCCGATTAAACCCTATTACGCGTGCGATTCTAAACATTATTGTTAATCGCAACGCAACCACGGTTTAAAACCCTGCATATCATTTTCATCTCGAACATATTTATAAATTATAGTTCTTGTGAGAATTTTTAACTTTTCTTTGCACAATTTTTAACTGCAAAATGAATGTATCAAACATTATTTCTTGTTTCAGTGAAAATGCAGTGAATGTGTCACATTCCTCATCATGTTCTAGCTATTCAAACAAATCTTGTATATCTCAAAATCTCACACCTTCAACACAAAATTCAGTTACATCAATCTACAAAACAATCCTCTCCAACAAAAAGCAGATTTTGATCACAGTTACTTGGTGTAAAAGCTACTCAAATCAAGGACTCACAATAATCTTCAATGAAGAAGATCCACTAGCTGCAAGAACATTCAGACTCAACACAAATTCAAGATTTTTCAGAAAGAAAAAAGGAAGCAAATTGGTGGAAGTTGAGCATTTTCATGATTCAAAAGTTGAAGTTTTTTGGGATCTTTCAAATGCAAGATATGAAACTGGTTCTGAACCTGTTGATGGATTTTATGTTGCAATTTTAGTTGATTCAGAAATTGGTCTTATTTTAGGTGACATAAATGAAGAAAATTTACCAAAGAAGCTTAAAAAAAGGACCCTTATGGATAAAGTTTCACTTTTTTCAAGAAGTGAATATTTTTCAGGTAACACACTTTATTACACAACTAAGGCTAAGTTTTGTGAGAGTGGAATTATGCATGATATTTTGATTAAATGCAGTGGTGAAAATGAAGGGTTTAAATCACCTGTTCTGAATGTTTGTATTGATAAGAAGATTGTAATTTGTGTGAAGAGGTTGAAGTGGAATTTTAGGGGTAATCAAACAATTTTTGTTGATGGGTTGTTGGTGGATTTGCTTTGGGATGTTCATAGTTGGTTTTTTAAACCTGTTTCTGGGTTTGCAGTGTTTATGTTTAGGACTAGGAGTGGTTTGGATAGTAGATTGTGGTTAGAGGAGAATTTGGTAGTGAAAGATAAAGATAGGGTTGAATTTTCTTTGTTGATCTATGCCTGTAAAACTACATAATGAAAGTTCATTGTTTATCTTGGATTTTTTTACCCTTCTTTTGTCTCTTCATTATTATTTCTCTTCTTTTTTACCTTTCTCCTTGGAATGATTTTACTTATTAACTCTTTCCTTTGTTTAAGTGACCGTAATTAGAATATTTGACTTCGATTAGACACCTTAAGGCATCTCTAAGCTTAGATTACTTATGTCTACTATGAATTTAATCGTTGATTTGACAATAGGACAATCAGTGTTTTTGCACGGAGTTGTGATGCGACGACTTCAAAATTAAACTCTTGTTTTATCAAAACTCCTAACATCATCTTACTACCAATCTAAAAATGCACTAAATTAATTTTATTTATTTAGTTTTCATATTTATTTCTTTTTTAAAGCAAATTATTATATTTATTTCTTGTGAGAAAGTTTTGGATTAAGACGTGAATATGAGTGAAGATTTGGTAAAAGGGAAAGAAAGATTGTGGTTGGAGTAGTTGAATTGCTTTTGACCTTTACAGAAGAATAAAGTTGAGAATCTAACTAATGAGCAAATATCTTGACCACATTATTCTTCTTTGCTCTTTTCAACTTTGTTTGTAGCTGTTAATGTAAAGTTGCTAAAAATGACTGTATACGAGATAAGAAACCACTAAACAATTATTGGTGGTTGGTACTCCAAAACAGTGTAGGGGCCTTCTGGCTAAATTATACATTTTCACCATTATTTTTATCCATTTTCACCAAGATTTATCAGTCCAAAATATACTCAAATAACATCTCTAAGATTACTCAAAAACTGAAATAAATACTTAAAACCTATAAAACTTACATAAGATGAAGAGTCATCAAGGTCATTTTTAGATGCATGATTTTGGACTTGTTAGTTATCAATTGTCACCAAGGGCAGAATGCCTTGCCGGCAATGCTGAGAATCCATACGTGCCTCGTAATTATCAAGAGATCCATACCTGAAGTGATTAGGGGTTCGATTCCTGAGAGCGAAAGTTTCAAAAAGTTCTTTTAAACCACATAGCAATTCTTTTTCAAGAATGATAAGGTTGAGATAAGTAGTGTTTTATTTAAGCTCATTTCAATGAATTTATAAAGGTAAATGAAACATAAGGGAGTACTTATAGAAATGTCTAATCTCGCATCAAAACTCAAGACATTGAAGTTAGAGTTTCATGAAGAATTGATTGTGCACTTGGCTTTGATTTCTCTCCCGACACATTTTGGGTAATTCAAAATGAACTACAATACTTAGCCGGAATAGTGTTCCGTCAACGATGAACTTGTATCTCACCATGTGCAAGAGGAAGAGAGGGTGCAGAAGGATAGGATTGAAGTGTTCACTTGACTACTATCTCTCAAAATAAAAGCAAATAGATTGCGTAAAACTCTTATCAAAACAAGAAGGTAAATAAACTACGGACAAAATCCATATTTTTTTCTGTAAGAAAACAAGATACGTGAAGAAAAATATTACATGTATCATGTTTCTTGCATAAGAAAGAATTGAATTCTTTTGGTTGTTCCTTTACCTTCTTGTTTTGAGAATAATTTCTCATATATCTTTTTTTTAGA
This sequence comes from Medicago truncatula, assembly GCF_003473485.1. Taxonomy (NCBI): domain Eukaryota; kingdom Viridiplantae; phylum Streptophyta; class Magnoliopsida; order Fabales; family Fabaceae; genus Medicago; species Medicago truncatula. Next base: position 42,146,374 of record NC_053043.1, read on the forward strand.
GCTACTAGCTAAGTGAACACTTTCATTGATGGACTACTTGTCCTTCTGAGTATTATAGCCCACTTTGAATGTCCAAAGTGTGCATGTGGTGAATCAAAGACAAGTGCACAATCAAATCTCCCGGATGCTATAACTTCAATGCCTCGAGAGTTGACACAAGATTAGACATTTCCATGATATAGACCCTTATCTTCCCTTTCCCTTAATAATTCATTGAAATGAACATCAACAAAGCACTAGTTGTCTTGTCTCAACCTTATCATTTTTGGTAAATAAATCTCTCTATAGTTTCAAGGAACTTCTTAGCACTTTCATTCTTAGTAATCCATCCCATAATCACTTCAAGTATAAGTATGTACGGACGTCTCACGTCTTGATAATCACTTCAAGTATTGCTCCCACTTTTCAATTTTAGCTTCATTTGGGTTCTCAATCTCTGCCAACTCCTTTGATGACTTGAAGTTTATCTCATTCAACAAAGGGGCAATGTTAATTTGAGCATCAAAGTTGGCAGCTGTAGCAGCAACAACTAAAAGAAGAGAACAAAAACATACAATAACATTAGTAACTAGGCACGTTGACAAATAACCATAGAGACATGCACAATAATTTGTATCTGCATAGTTTGGCTTCTTCAAAAAATAAATTATATATGTAAATTAAATAAGACTCAAACAAGATTTGAGTGCATCATTATCTTTGATTGAATGAACCAATTTTTTTTTTAATCATATTGAATGAACCAATTACTTCAAGAAATACTCTCAACAGGGGCACATGGCACGAGGTTTGAACTTTTATTTAAGCTTTTTCTCACACTGCTCTGAGAAATTTGGTAAACTAAACTAGAAAACTTTTAGAAAATTAAAGATTAATAGTTGAGTGTCTTTGTGTGAGATTCATGAAAATATTTAAGTCTTTTGTTCATGGGAAGAGATTGTGATATAGGTAGAAACTAGGAAGTCATTGAAAAACTTTTAGAAGTTAATTTCTTGTAACCTCTTTTGTATCTATCTCTAAGGATCAATGAGATCTCTCGTGTCCATGTGTAGGTCATTGCAAAGGCGATATGGAAAATCAAATCTTAGTGTGTTTATTTTATACTCTTTTTATCTTTGTTTTGCTTAGTTACTAGGTATGTTGTTGTTTCTTGTGACTATTTTTGAATTTGGTTGCTATTGGCTTTTGCTTCACACATCAAAGTTTTTTTTTTTTTTTTGTGTGATTTGAGTCTGAATTCACAACATAATGCTTATAATTAATAATTTATTAATTTTGAGAATACCATAACAACATAGGTTAGATTTGAAAAATTTGTTTACACCCTCCAAAATCTTCCTTTAATACAATTTTTTAGAGAGAAATTCTTGTGTAGGAACGAACCTAACCAACGACGTGTCATGTTTTAATTTGTTGTTTGTAAGGATGATATGTTAGGTTCGTTCCTACACAAGAATTTCTCTTTTTTAGATACTCATAATAAAAAAAAATTTATATTATGAAGAAAAGTAAACTCCTCAAACCCTCCTCACAGAAATTCTCAAATCTATTTGCTTACCCATTCCTTTTTTTTTTCTTTTCCCAAAGTCATTCCCTCCAAAGTTCTAATTTTCCCTTGTATCTTTATGGATCCAATTTCTCTTTTATTCAACAAGCACATTATACGGAATATATTTCCTCACATGAATAGAATCAAACTATTTGTTTTACCAAAATCAAATCAAGCTAATTTGGATTCACATATTTGAATGATTATGTTGTAGAAGAAGGCCGTTGCTATGAAATAGGAGGCTCGACTCTTTTTTTAAAATAGGTACCAGTAAAATAAAAACGCAATTTTTTTTTTGTAGCTAAACTTCATTAAAAAATCAGATTCACAAGAACTTCTAAACATGAAACAAAATAAAATAAAATTAAGTGAAAGAGAGGTAAAATTTACGTAACGGCGTCGTTTGGAATGTCACTCATACGTCGTGGGAAAAGGGAAAACGAATGGTTTATGCAAAAAAGAAATGATTGTTGTGGTTCTTTCAATGAAATAGCTTTTTAAATTAACTGATTAAGTGATTATACAAATTGATGGTGGTTTGATAGCATCAAATTTTTGTCTAAAAAGTAGAACTAGAGTCTAGAAAAAACTTATACGCGTACCAAAGAAAGAAAAAGAAGTAACATGTAATTTTTTAATTTAAGTGGGGGTGGGTATCATACTTATTTTTTATAGGCCCAATTTAGTTGAGCTCCTTGTGCTCCCCAAGATCCGGCCCCGAGAAGAACCATCTTTCAAAAAAAATGTTGTAGAAGAACCAAATGTGACATGGAAGACAAGCAATTTATCATTAAAATAGACTTTATTTAATGTCACTATTTGTCCATCCCTTCTCAATACAGAAGAGACTAGAAAAATAGATGGCATGTTTGGGCTGTGGATTTCAAATTTGTATTTTGGATTTTTTTTCATCTTCAAAATATCAAAATCTATATTGAAATTTAAATCGTCCAATTTTGATCGAATATCCACTAATAAAGGAACTAGTGTAATTACAGAATTTTGACTGCTCAAAATCAAAATCCCTTTTCCAAAGAAATAAAATAATTCAAATCCCTGAATTGCTAAACATAAAGTTGAAATCCATAGATTTTCCATGTTGGCAGCATGGTTGGTTCATTACCTTTTCCTTCCACTGTGAAAAGGTGATATGATACTCGTTTTATGTGAATCTGTGTGCTTATACTTAGAGACATGCAAGTACTTAATAATTTTTTTTGCTTTTCATCATGCTAATGCATGTTTCAGTTCCACACTCATCTCTCTATCTTCCCCGTTAAAGTAGCTTTTCTGTCTTAGCACTTTTAGGCAAGCAGGTAATAATGTTTTATTCTCTCGAAGTTAATAAAGGACATGACCAAAAGCTGTTTATTGTCTCTCAGAATCATTCTCTTGATCGATATAATAAGGTTGTACTTGTACCACCGGAACCATTGTTAAGGATTCTAAATTATGAAAATATAAATTTTCATACAAATTTACCACTTAAAATCCTTAAGTGAAGTATGTCGTTGTTGTCTTAGAATTAGGGTATGTTTCATCGGTTGTCTCTAGTGGATCGATATTTGAAAATTGGCCAAAACACTAGCAACGACCAACACCACCTTGCAAAAATAGAAGTTCACAATGACTGATCACGGTAACCTAATTGGTGTCGGTTTGACAAAAACATTGAAAAACAAGCAGAAGTAACAAAAAAATAGTAACGATCTCTCAAAATCATATCCATTGATTAGAAGGCAAACCCTTATCTTTTACCATACAAATATCACAGTACAAATTCAAATAGTAACAAACAATCATACAACTAAACTACAAACAGAAGGCACAAACAAGCAATCACATTCACACACTTAACATGTTTCAACTTTTAATAATGAATTATTTATTGTTGAAATATCTTCATTCTTCATGATTATGCTGCTTCCTTTACTGGCTTAACAAGGTTTGATGGGAAATCAAGCAGCACAATCTTTTCAATAGCTGTTGAAAACTTTTCAGAGAACTCAACATGACTTGGATGGCTCTGAAATGCAGCAAAATCTTCTTTCTTGTTGAATGTCATCAAGAAGGCATGAGTGAAACCTTGTCTCAACACATCTAGGCTTTCAATATCCTGTCCCCTGTATAAGAAGACATACATGATTAAAAAGCTTATGATATGAATCATATGATAGTACTAAGTAGGGTTTTGTGCAAAGATTTTTTACAATGCCAAATAATCATAATCGTCACATCGTTAAAAACCGATCACTTAACTAGTAATTCTATATATGATTAGTTGTGATTTGGTGACGGTATACACTTATTTATATCGACGGTATATCAAACTTAAACTCTAGAAAAGAAATCCACAATTATGAGTCTACGACCGTGATATGTGAGCCCAAACTCAATTTTTTTGATGTCTCCGCGTTGGTAATGTGGCCGCAATCGAGGCCTATTTAACTATAAATCTCAGTAAAATCACAGATTACAACAAAACCGTGAACATGACCGCAACCTCAATCTAAAACCTTGATATTTAAGCACATGAGAACTATCTTTGTTCTACTTTGAACCCATGTTCTTGTATTTCTGTTTCTGTTATCAAATATATCAGAGTTGTAACATGATAAAAATACTATATATATGCATCTTTAAGGTTAATAAAGTGAAGAACTTAAGAATGTTTAACTAATTGTTCTTACATTTACTGAAGTATAATATTGCCTCTTGCACAATATAAAAGGTAAATGTATAAAACATACCATTCAAAGGATTTGACAAGATCAATCTCTGAGACCAATTTCTCCATCCCTTTTGTAAGCTCTTCTACTACTACACCTTCTTTGAACTTGACAATCACAAAGTGCTTGAATTCCTCCATGACTACCATTTTTTGTGAAGTAAAGCTTGCTACTAGGAGCCTAATATATAAGCACAATTTAGGGTTCAAAGGTCAAATTACCTTACTGTCTTGATCTGTCAATTGTCAGAACCCCACGACTTATTTCATTACTATGTTGGCAATAATCAATTATGTAACTTCTACACTTCAAATTTAAAGCGTGTCCAATGTCCAACATGTGTCAACGTCTAATACAATACTAATACGATGTGATTACATTTGATTTTATATTTTTACATTATTATCGATGTCGACGTGTTAGTATTGGTGTATCACAGTATCCATATTTTTGCTTCATAAGTAACCAATTAATAAAAAGTTGTAGGGGACAGCATCCACAGCTTAATCTTAGGAAAGGTACTACATCTTTTCATCTTATTGACCCACCAAGGACCAACTTCTTTATATCAAACAGTAAAAAAGTTGTCTAGTTTCATTGTCTTGTGGCACATGAAATGGAGGGTCCTTGTTTGTTTTATTTTTACCTATAGAAGTTTGAGTGTGATATTTGGCCTCATTGTGAATCAGAAAACATCATGATCATATATGGAAGAACCTTTTTTCTTCCTTCACTTGCTTTTTCCTTTGAAAGATGTGAAGAAAAGCAGTGCTTCAATTTGTGTGTGGCTGGACTTTTCTCCATGTCCTATCCATGTGCGCTGAATTATTGAACTTCAATAGTTGGATGGACATGTTATACATGTACCTATTGTAAAGAATCTTTACTTAACAACTAGGCTTGTAGTCTAAGTAACACTCTCATATTATGTGTAGTCTTATTTAGCTTTCACACACTCAGCTGATTTATTTCCCATTTCAGCAATTAACCTTTCACTATTAAAGTTGTGGAATACTAACATGGTATATGAGCCTCCTCCAAAGTTCATTAGGTCACATGCTATCAGGTTTCCGCTATCAGGTTTTTTTTTATCAGATTTCTGCTATCAGGTTTCTTTTATCAGGTCACTCATCATATATGTCCACGAACCAAACCTAATAGTGTTGATCGTAAAAGGGTGTGTTAAAGAGTCGCACATTAATTAGATAAATTTACTGAGTCTTTTATTATTTTATTTTTCAGAAACATGTTTCTAATGTTTGATTTGTAAATGTAGAGTATTGTTTCAGAAACATTTTATTTTCCTAATATTCGTTGTTATTTTAATACTTTTTGACATTATTCTTATAGTTTTAGTGAAAAAGAAAAAAAAAATACTCCTCAACATATGCATATTGTCAAAATGAGAATTTAACGGCCCACAACTTAACTTTTATGATTATGTTATGTCATAATAAATGAACAAGGTCACTTTGTAAGTAAAAAAGATCGAAGGATCAATTTAAGTTCCTTCATTATAATGATATGTTTTAAGCAAGTTCAATGTATAAACAAAAATTTAAAAGTATATATTATAGGCTACTCTAGTTGCCTATCTTGATCATCCTTAATTTTCTGTTTAAAAAAAAAAGAGTCTTAAATAGAAAATAAAGAATACATAAAATAAAGTTTATTAAGTGCGAGACTCTTCACTTCTCAAATCGATTTTATAAAGAATATTCAAGACTCAATATATTAATATAAAATATATCCCCATAAATTTATTCTATGTGTGAGCTCTCATCACTATGTTATTTGATAAAAAAATTATATAAAAACTTAATGCTTATAAAATAAAATATAACAACTTAATACAATAGCTTACAACTTGTATGGTTAAACTTATCCATGTTAAAAAGACAACTTAAATTATTTTGAACGCTCTAGTAAAATCAGTAAGGTAATCCATCTTTTTTTGACAATAGTTAGGTAATCCATCTAATCACACCAGTTACAAGAAGAAATGCTTTCCACGATTTGATTAGCTTTTTCTTTTGACTAAACGATTTGATAATTTTTCCCCAACACAAAATATGTAATTCCTTTTTTTATAATAAATATGTAATTCCCTTTTTTTATAATAAATATGTAATTCAAATACTCCCGTTTTCTCAAAGAATATTTATCTTAACATTTAAATTAATTTTCTATTCTATTTTTTTTTTCTATTCTAAATTAATTTTCTGCGTGTGGCAGAACAATGCTGAGGTTATTCCTTGTTGATGACTCAATATTAGGGATTTAGGGTATGGTGAATAGCAAAGCAAAGTAAACCGGCACCATTTATTTATGTTTCGTCAAGTAAATCTCTTATGTTTGGCTCTAAAATATAATTAAAGACCCAAATTAAGTTTTAAAATATTGAGGATTAACAATAGATAACCCTTGAACACTCAGCAATAATCTTTCACTTATGTTAGTTCTATTATTGAGGTTTGTATAATTTTTATATCTTTTTTTGTATTTTAATTTTTTTTTTTCATGTTAGGCGTGAGACGAGGGCTGGTCCTTTGAATTTGGATGTCTTGAGCAAATCATGAGATAGTGCCTCTATAATTTTTTTTAACAAAAAATACACAAGGATAAAAGAAATGAACCTGAAAGATTATTGTACATTTTCGTTTGACATTACGAAAAAAAAACACGAGTATGAAAACCTTTGAAATATGAACAAATTGACTCTAAACTAATATACCTATTTTCCTCCTCCTCCTCCAACAAGTCATTTGACTTTTTACTATTATATCCATAAAAAGATCGAATGACTATTAAATTAAAGATCATTTGATACCTACTCTTAAGAGACTACATTATATATATACACTACCGACACTTATGTTTTTGGTTGTTGTTGAATGTCAATGACTTGTGTTAACAAAATTGAGATAGAGAGATTAGAGATTGAGAACTAAAAAGATAGGATACACTTAAACTCACATAAAATAATATGACTTTCTAGTGTTAATATATAAGAGCTAAAAATCTGACTCTTAAGATGTACATATATAAAAGTAAAAAAATAAAGGCTTAAATGCTCTTTTGGTATCGCTTTGGTCTCATCATAAGTAATAAAAGATCCGTTTAGGTCCCTTAACTTTATTTAAAGTATCGGTTTGATCCTTTCTGTTAATTTAATTCAAAAAAACGTTAAGTTTAGGGACCAAACTTATACTAATTAAATAAGTTAAGGGACCAAACTAATACTAATTAAATAAGATAAGAGATCAAAATTTAACGTTTTTTTGAATTAAATTAACAGAAAGGACCAAACCGATACTTTCAATAAAGTTAAGGGACCAAAACGGACCTTTTATTACTTATGAGACCAAAACGATACTAAATAAATACTTAAAGGACCAAAAGAGCATTTAAATCAAAAATAAAATTTTAATGCCCCTAATAATATGGTACCCTAAGTTGCCGCCTCCTCAGTCCATGTTCAGGACCATCCTACGTGAGACCAACCAAAATGGCCATTGTTTAGCTAAATATATTCTTTATAGGGTTAATTAAGTTTTTAGTCCCTATAAATATTCAGAATTTTGCTTTTAGTCCCTATAAAATAAAATCACACTTTTTAGTCCTTATAAAATTTTCCATCAACATTTTTAGTCCTTATAAAATTTTTCATAAGCATTTTTAGTCCCTATAAAATTTTTCCATCAGCATTTTTAGTCCCTAAAATGCTTAAGGAAAATGTCACAGGAACTAAAAAGTGTGATTTTATTTTGTAGGGACTAAAAACAAAACTGTGAATATTTATAGGGACTAAAAACTTAATTAACCCTTCTTTATAATACATATTGCATATGAGTTGAACCACCTTAAATGATCCTTTAATTTCCTTTATTGGATATTTTAGTATTTATAGGCTATAACGATAAATTATATAACTTTGCCTAAAAACCAAGAAAGTATATACCACATATGCATTTTTACATATACAATGTTATTTTCCTTTACAAGTGCTAATAATATTTACTTTAACACTTTATTTTAAACATTTATTCTTTTATTTGGGAAACTATATATTTTTTTTGAAAGAATTTGGAAAGTATATGAATTTCATCACTTTGAATAGATAATTTCAAAATGGTAGGACATACATCAATTTTACCAAATAAGAGAATATGTCTAAAAATTGTTAAAGTGGTGTTAGTAACATTACACATGTGTGAATTGAAGTAGCAAAGAATAGGTATTTGAATTCTATAAGAAAGGGAGATTGTGATTGCATATGATTAAAATGATTGTCTCATTAAGAACAGAATGTCCAATTTTAAAATAAGTATATTTTTTTATTGGTAGATGAAATGACAATAACTATTAAAACTAACACAAATAAATGGAGAAGTTCAATATTTTTAATATATTTGCTTAAAAATTTGAAGAGACCAAATCTCTCGTAATTACATACATCATACATGGAGGGTCTGATTGTGAATAGTTTTATTTTATGAAAAGAAATGAAAGATGACGTGAAAATGGCACAAGGCACGCATCAACTGCGTTTGCCTTAACCTTTTGTTTGACGTGTAGTGTAGGTTTTGCTCCAATTACAATTTACAAGCTATAACGTTTCTGAAACTATTCAACGGAGTATTTAATATTTAATATTTTAAAAGTTTAAATTTTAACTTTTCAATACAAAAATTAACTTTTAATTTTTTAACTTGAATATAAGTAATAAGTTTTTTTTTTTTTGAAAGATAAGTAGTAAGTTAGTATGATCCTTTTTCTTCTTTCATATTTTTTAATAATTTGATGCAACATTAATATTGCGATGGACATATAAATATTGGAGTCATGCAAACTAAGGTATCTAGAGGCAGTGGCGGAGTAAAAAAAAAAGGCTTAAATGTAATTTTACCCTCCATATTTTGATTGAATCTGAATTTTACCCCTTCTATTTTAAAACTCGGAATTTTACCCCCTCTATTTTGATTGAATCGGGATTTTGCCCCCCTTATTTTAAAACTCGGAATTTTACCCCCTCTATTTTAAAATAAAGAACCAAAAAATACTAGAAAAATAAAGAAACGATTAAAAAATATTAATTTGGTAAAAAAATATAAGGAAAACAAGAAAACACAAAAAAAAAACTAAAAAATAGAAAAACAATGAAATTACAAGAAAAAAATCAATTAAGAATACATGAAAAAACTAGTTTGCACCTCTAAATATTTGCTATTTTCATGTATTTTCATACTAGTATTTTATTTTATTTTTAGAGATCATACCAGTTTTATGCATTTTTTTCTTGTATTTTTTATTCATTTTTTTTAGTATTTTTTTGGTTTTATTTTTATTTTTTCATTAAAAAACATTTAATACAAATAATTAATTATGTGGATAAAATAGGGGGAGGGGGCAAAATCCTGAAAAACATAAAATAGGGGGGTAAAATTCCAAGTTCTAAAATAGGGGAGGCAAAATCCAGAATCAATAAAAATAGAGGGGGTAAAATTCCGAGTTTTAAAATAGGAGAGGTAAAATTCAGATTCAATTAAAATAGGGGGGGTAAAATTGCATTTAAGCCAAAAAAAAATCTTGGGTGAACTGCAAAGTTTTTTCTTCTTTTTTGTTTTTTTTGAAGAATGCAAAGTTAAACTACACACCTTAGAATCTGCTTTAAAGCTATGGGTATTTATGTTATTTTACCTATAGAATTTTTTTTTTTTTTTTAAGTGGGTGGGACTTGTAATGCTATGCTACAACTTCTAAGACACTTGTTAAGGATAAAAAAATATATATTAAAAAGACTTTTTTTGGTAGTTTACTACTATACCGGAAAGTTTGATGAAGGTTTTCCGTAAAAGTTAATCACGGTTCGATCATGGCCAACCCGCAAATCAGAAATAAACATAAAGCCCACATTTTTGACATCATTGTCTTCTACTCTCTCCGCCCCAAATTATATGTCACTTTAGAAAAAATATTTGTCCCAAATTGTATGTCACTTTAGAATATCAATGAAACATTAATGTTATTTTTCCTATTATATCCTTAACTATTTATTACTCTTTCTTTTTTCAATTCTTTCATTTATCTTTCCCATATCATTTATTAAGGATAATTTTGTAAAACAACTCATAATATCTCTTTCCCACATAATATTAATTACATTTCTTAATATGTGTGAAATGCCCAAAACGTCATACAAATTAGGACGGAGGGAGTATGAAACAATCATCCTCTAGCCATTCAGATACGTTTGTGGAATCATCAAAACCAACTCCCTTTGACTAACCCAATTGTGTTTGCTATTAAGCCTTCCTGCATTTACCATATTTTCTCACACACGATGAACAAAAAACCCAAACCCCAATTTATCAAAACCCCGTGATGCTCTTCAAGAATGAGATTAGAATGTGTCTGGTAATATTTTTAACATAAACGTAATATCCTTCATAGCATGGATATGGTTAATTTTAAACTAGGATATATGCATAAACTCTTCGGAGAGAAACCCTTAGTGGTGGGTTAAGTATAATTATGTTATTTACTAACAAGGTTGTTAATACAGGGGTGTTCATATTTAAATTAAACCAATCTAAATAAAAATTGTAAACTGCATAAAACTAAATATTATTGGATGTGTTTGGATGCTATTTTGTAAAAGTCACTCTGGTTGGATATAAATCGTACACCGCATAAAACCGAGCCAAACAAAACCAAACCACATACATATATTTTAATACATATTTTCATTTTTATAAGTATGATATATTATATTAACCTTTTTTTTTTTCCTTTTTAACTCTTTTAATACTACATATTAGTTTAATTTAATCTATTTTATTACTATTTCTTATGTTTTCAAAGATAATCAATCATTGTTATTCGGTACTATTAATTTTTAATAAATCGTATGTTATATTTTATATCAAACCTATTATTTTACCATATTTTTATAATATTATGATCAATAAAAAAAAGTTACAATTTGTAGTTTGGATATCTAAAAATCAATCCAAATTTAATCGCATCAAATTTGATTTGTCCGGTAGAGACGGATGGAGGCAACGGTAGCAATGTGGTGCTCTGGAGCGGTGGCGACAAAGTCTTCGCGGTGAACAAAGGGCGCCTGCAGGAACGTTAGCACTCTAATGCTCAAGTTTGTGGAGGAAATGAGGTTGAATGTGTAAGAAATGTTTGGGAAATGAATTGTACCTTGAGGGTGACGCAGAGTCGCCTTTCGAAAGAGGAAGGAGGCGCTAACTGCTTCCGTGAAATGCGGCGCCTCATCAAGGGGCTGTTAGAGGCCACATTACTGCGTAGGATGCACGAGGGCGTGCTTGTGTTTTCTTTGTTTTAGTTTTTTTTTCTGACATCTTGTAATTTTTTAGTGGTCTCCTAGGCACACCTTGTGCTTGGGAACTGCTGATTGTTGTGGTAATATAATTTCATTTTGATTTCTTCAAAAAAAAAAAAAAAGGATGCACAAGGCGTGCTTCAGTAAGGTGTGGTGCAACAACACTAGCTTGCTCACTCAGGCGATGCACCTTGATCCAGAGGACTTCATGTCCACATGTCATCGTAGGATTGGCCTTTCTGGCCGGTCCAGAACAAAATTGGATCGGTTTTTTAAAATTAGTCATCCAAAACCAATATGAACTGCATATAATTTTATCTTTAAATCACATAAGTTTTTTCCTTTAAACTGATTCAAACTGTACCACGAACGCCCTAGTTATTAAGCATTCAAAAATCTCAAACAAAGTGGATCAATGACGATGATAGAAATTCTCATTATTATTTTCATGGTATTACATCGATTCATAGGAAAATAAATTCTTGTGATAGTCTCCAAGATAACAATGTTAACTAGATTAGTGATCTTAATGTTAACTAAATAGCAGTTCTCTTATTAATATAATCTTTTTTCGGAAGAGGTAATTACAAAGGATTTGAATTCTCTCCTTTGAAAATTATTTGAAGTTATCTTAAGTGGAATCTCAACCATCAAACATGAGGGAGAAAGTGGTAATTAATTAATTAATTTATAGAGAAAGAGCAATGCTGAGAATTTTCAATGGCAGAGATTTACAATGGAAAAAATTTGAAAGAATTTTCAATGGAGAGAATCCAAATTCAAATGCAAGAGGTGTTATCTCTTCATAGTAGTTTTTCTAGTTTGGTTTAGGAAGAGCTTCGTTTCCTTCGGAAAGGATCACTATGGAGGGATCTTTGTTATTAATGGATGGCTTTTAAGCATATTTTTTTTAATTAAAATCAATAGGATATTATTGGAGATCACACCTTTGTTGAGATGATCAAAGAGACAGTTTCGTCCAATCACTTTGTGTATTATTTCTTACAAGACCATTATGAAGCTATTGGCTCAAATATTTGGGGTATTATAGGTTCTTTAGTTGGTCCTTAGTAGAATAGCTTTGTTCTCCACATGAAGAGTCGGGATAATATTGTTATAGCTCATGAAGTTCTGCATTTTATGTGTCATAAGCATGGTAGGAATGATTAAATGGCAATAAAAAATGATATCCATAAGGCTTATGATAGACTTAGTCAGCCTTCCAAAGAGTTTGGTTTCCTTTGTTTGGCATTGCATCTCCAATCCTAAGATGAAAGTTTTATGGAAAGAGATATTGTTCTCTGAACCTACGTGATTTTAACATAATCGTTGGTAACTTGGTATGTTGCGCCAACTTTCTTGAAGCTGAAAGGCATGGCCATATAATAACAGTTACAGGTGATGGTCACGAAGGAGGCGTAAGGCGTGTTGACATCCATCTTATCTGGTTGTAACCCAAGTACGCGTTCAAGAAGGTTAAGTATTTACCATGAAGCGGTAAAGGTCCTTTTGGGCATGCAAGGTTTAGGTTTGTGAATTCCACACACATCCTCCACTTACCACTAGTTTTCTTTAACATTATTACATTTGGAGCCAGGTCGGACATTTGATTTCCATATTAAGAAGGGATTATATTTTTATTGTGTTAACTTTCCAATTTTTACAGAAAAAGGTCTTAGCAATTAGGAGTTAAGCCAAAAGATTCCCAAATAATTTATCGTGAAATTTATTAACTTGAGTCAAATCATTTGTTAATAAGAGATTATATTTAGGAACAAATCAAAGTTTGAAAAAAGCCCTATAATCACGGACATATGGAGTATAATATTTTAAGAATAGTACTAATTAGAAAACACAAATGAAAAAGTTTACATAGCCGTATTAATTAGAAGCATTAACATGTTTTTATTCAATTGCTTTATTGTTGAGTGCTGATCTTAAATGGAGTTCTCTCCCTCTTAAATTGTTTATCATTTGGTCCTGATTGCTTCAAAGAATTTAAATATTTTATAATAATGAAACAGAATTAAATCAAACAAAGCGCCCATGGCCTAATGGATAAGGCGCTTGACTTCTAATCAAGCGATTGTGGGTTCGAGTCCCACTGGGCGTGTTTTTATTTTGCTATATAAATTTTTTATAACACGTTTAATGGAACCACATTTATCTTTTTTTTTCTCTCGATATTTTTCACTATATTATCACATCTTAATATTACCTTTTCTTTTACTCCTCAAAAGAGATTCAGAAAAAGAAAATTCCTTTTTAAATTTGTTACGTATAGCTTAATGTAGTTATTAAAGTTACACTCATAAGTTGTATAGATTCAGTAAACAAAAGAAAGACTCAAGAATATAAATCATGATTATTAACCCCTATCTCAGCTAGAGCTAAAATAGATAATTTGTTTTTTACCCCTAAAAAAGATAATTGTTTTGTAGTTTTCAAAATCGTAAATACTTCATTCGTCCTTAATTATAAGACCATTTATAAAATAAAATGTTTGTCTCTAAATATAAGACAAACTACAAAATTTTAGATGCATTCATTACTTTTTTTTCTCAATTGTACACCTTATTAATACTATGAATTATCTTGGAAATCAATACTATTAAATGTATTTATACTTATAGGGAAATTTAGTATTAGTTACTCTATCCATTTCAAAATACATGTCCAATTTTTACAATATGCACTATTCATTTGACTTACTTTGATCATATTTTTTAACTAATGTATAAATATAAATATTAGCATGTAAGATGTTATTTGATTTGTCTCACCAAATATTTTGAAAGTATAAAATTTTTATAATTTTTTACTTTAGATAACTAAAGATATTAACAGTCAAAATTGTGCATTGTCATATGTGAAGTGATTGACTTGGACATGTATTTTGAAATAGAGGGAATACATACTATTTAACAAATTTATTACTCCAACAATTTTTTTTAATACTCGTAATTTTTGTAAACCACTCCTATATTAAGGGACAAAGGAAGTATCAATCAATTATTATTTTTTATCAGGTAATTTAGTGGCTAGAATTTACCTTATAAGGTGAATAAGTGGAGTGTCTGAAGTTCAAACTCCGGCTCCTACATATAATATTGCATTGTCCTAACAACTGAGCTATGCTCACGGAATAAGTATCAATCAATTTAGTTCCATAAATTTACAAAATAGCAACTTAGTCAATTAAATTAAAAGAATATCAATCATTGTAACCCTCTATCAAAATACTAGTATTTATGTAGTAAACATCTGAACCAATAAATGAAGGGTTAAATATGTTTTTGGTCCCTATAAATATGTCAACTTTTTATTTTAATCCCTATAAAAAAAAATTTAACTTTTAATCCTTCTAAAGTTTTTCATCTTCACTTTTGGTCTCTCTTTTAAAGTAAACTCATATGTAGAATTCATATTTTTAAATGAAAATTAGCAGAAAAATTTATAATATTATAAGAATCTCTCTCAAAAAAATTAGAATTTTTTAACAAAACATGAATTTTTACGGTTAAAAATTTATATTTAATTTATATTTCTTTAAAAAAATCTGAATTTTTTTGGGAGAGATTTTTACAATATTCTACACATTTCTGCATAATTTCATTAAGAAATACAAAAATTAACATAAAAATAGGGACCAAAAGTAGTGATTGAAAATTTTATAGGGACCAAAAGTTAAAGAAATTTTTTAGAGGGATTAAAATGAAAAATTTATATATTTATAAGTACAAAAACATATTTAACCCATAAATAAATGACATACATATTGAATTAAATAGTCTTTTGCTGCATACATCTCAACAAACATAGAATCTCTAAATTTGTGGTGTAAAATTTTAAAAAGGACCAACTCAATTGAAATTTTTTGCAGCCTAATTATTCTCACTTTTTATTTGTCCTTAAAATAAGACTTAAAAAAATACACATGCATTATAATGATTTTTTTGCAAAAAACAAACACTTTCTTTATCTTTGATATTAATAAATTATAAGGATAAGTATGTAAACCTGACACACATTTTAGATAGATTTATGACTTCAACATTTTGTTAACATCCGTAATTTTTGCTATATATTCTTATAATAAAACGGAGGTATATTTTTGAATTCTGCTCTTCACCCAATACAAAACATTTACGCCCTGCAGCTTTGTCTAAATTAACCATGCGTTAATTAAGTTATGCAGCGTAACTTAACTAATGCACGTTATATTTTATGCGTGGGTTAAGTCACGCTGATTTTAAACATTTCAAAAAATATGATATACGGTGCTTCCAACCATTCCAGAGAAGAAGACGACAAAGAAGAGCAGTTAAAAAGAGTGGATGATAAATGCTTGATATACGGTGCACTCTCCAACCATGAGGATAAACATTAAGCCTGAAGTTTGTGGTGTTTTCACATGTATCAATCTCTATGTCACTAAACCCACCGATTCAATTAAATTCCAAATCAAATAGTAATAACTATAATATCCAAACCCACTGGTTTTGGACTTTTATGCAAGTGGATAATTTGCTGCAAAAAGATGGAAAATGAATTTGACACCAACGTGCTGCAAAAAGATGGAAAAGGAATTTGATCCTAGCGTGAGTTAACTCACGTTGTGTGACTTAAGTTACACAGACTTTAACACGTGTGTTAGTTAACTAGCGTAGGGGTATTTTTGGAATGACTGCAGGGCGCGAACGAAATGTGTAGGGGGAAGAGCAGAATTCATATTTTATTCTGTCCATAGTGTTAAATCCATTTCACAATCAACATCATCCCAATCCAATGCACTCTTCATTGAGGGTGGTGTGATAAGCAAACCCTCAGCCATGCTATCCAAAAAACCTGGCATATTAAACAAAACCTCCTCATCATAAAACATTGCTTTAGACGCATCATCATTATTATTCATATTCTCAATATTATCACCTCCTAAAACCCTAATTTCTTGGCTCTTACATTCCACAAAGCAAGGCTTAGCAACAACACACAAATTGTTAACAAAAGAAGAAGAAGGTTGCAGGGTTGCAAATGCCTTTGCAGCTTCTCTTATATCTTCAAGTGAAGTTGATTTTGAAACTGGAAGAAGAGAAACCGAATCAGGAGAATTTGATGGAAAATTTAGGTTATTATTGGACGGTGAAGACAGATAATGACTCATAGATTCATTCTCCAAGTTCATTCTTAGATATATAGCTAATGAAGAATATAATATGGTTGTTTAATAAATAATGGGTTTTGATAAATGTTGAATATACCTGAATGTGTTGGGAGTAGTATTTATATAGATTAGTAAGTAGTTCTAGTTTTCATATGGTTGGGAAAATGAAATATATGAATGTGATGTCTAAAAAGTTAAGAGGGTGACAAAATGTCGGAGCAGGAGATGCACGTGCAACACGTGATGTATTCGAATTTTGTGGCAAGTTGGCAAAAGTGGGGATAACCTTTTTTTTTAAAAGTCTACTTTCACATATCCTGCACACAAAAAAAAATAAAAAATAAAAACAAGTCTCTTATAAATATTCAATTTGCCCTGTTTTTTTTTATTCTCTTTTCAATTTGCCCTCTTATATCATCAAAATATAAAAATAAAAAACAAACGAACAAAGGGAGTATAAGTTGGAATTTTGCCATGCCAAACATAGTCTAAGTTTCGCAAATTTACAAACCAATAATTAATTTGATGGATAGTTTTACTTTCACCGACCCGTAATATGTTTATAAAATGTACTTGTCCTAAAAAAAAATTACCTTTTCAATTTTTAAGGTCACATTAACGTATATTTGTTAATATGTTAATAAGGACAACACTAGAGTTGTTTGCAATGGAGATTGATTTTGTTTTGAGGTTAAAAGTTATCCGAACCGCAGGATAAAAAAGCATGTGGTTTGGTTTGATTCAGTTCACTTTTAAAATATAAACCAAATCAAACCAAGGTCATTCTATAAAAGTTCTCATTTGTTTGATTTGGTTGTTGTGATTTTTTGCGAAGCAATACAATTTTTTTGTTTCCAACATTAAATTCAAGTTAAAAACTACTTATTTCAACCAACGTTTCAAATTTCATCCAACATTACATTTTCATTCAATAACGTTCTCATCAACATAAAACAAATTAAAAAAATGGACCAAAAAGTAACTCTTTCCGCTAAGAAATACAAAAGACTAAGATTTTATCAATCTTTAAAAGTTCTGAGAGTTTCTACAATTTAAGATATATCGAATATAAACAAATTTGCAAAATGCAAGTGGTATCAAATTAAATCACAAGAATACATGTTTGAAATAAAAATCAAAGAATAAACTTTAACAAAAGAACAAAATTACATGTCATTTTATAAAGTTATCATTGAATTTTTATGAGTATTAAGCAGAGTTAGATAAATTTAATTAATGTTTCTCTTATGTTGCTATTAAAATGTCAAAAAAAATAAATTAACAAGAGAACAAAAACATGTCATTCTGTAAAAATTCTAATTGCATTTCTATAGGTATTCAGTAGGAGGAGAACATGTTCTATGTAAAAATCAAAAATTAATATTGTATTGACTTTGAAATAACGTTAGGTAAATATAAAATATCCTACAAATATGATAATTAAATACAAATGGAGGAGTATATTTTACCACAAAGAGAGTATAATTGAGCAAATAAATAAATACATAGTGTTATATATAGGGGGTTGGGAATTGTTCTCTCTCTGTCTCTCTTCTTTGTGAAACCCTAGTCGTTATCACTTTTCTTCTTCTTCAATGTTCAACCAGGGCCGGTCTAAGAGCCAAGCAACCCAAGCAAGGGTTTTAGGCCACAAAATTTTGAGTGAATAAAAAAGGCCTCTAAAAATTTAATTTGGTTATAAATATAGTGTATGATAGATAAACTACAGACATTTGCATAACTTAACTGATTATCAAGAAGGCCTCAGTTACTCTTGGTCTTGAATTCAAATTTTGATCTCCACACAATTGATTTTATATAAATATTATGTTAAAAAATATATACTTTTAAAGGCCATAATAAAATTTTTGCTTTAGGCCTCCTAATCTCTTAGGCCGGCCTTGCGTTCAAGAAGGGTGATTTAGGGTTAATTTTGATCCATAATAAAATTTTTGTTTTCTTTTTTTTGTTTTCAGTCTTCATTCGTTTGCTTGTTTGATTTTAATTATCATTGTTTCGTGTTAATTTCTCGTCTTTGTGCACGTGTGTTTTTTATTTATTCTGCAGTTTAATTTTCAAAATTGTAAATATCAATCTATTTAGTCGCTAAAAATTATAAAATAGCAAAATATTTATGTAGTAAACATCAATCAACCAACAAATGACATACATACTGAATTAAATAGTATCTTTTTTATATAACAAAGACGGCATAAAGTCCAAATTATATAGTATTTTGATGTATCACAACAAACATATAATCTTTAAGATTGTGGTGTAAAGTGTTAAAAAGGGCTAATCTATTGATTTTTTTTTGCAATTAGGAAAGGTAAACACATTTTCTTTTTTTATGATATTAATAAATTATAGGGGTAATATGTAAAACTAACACACATTTCAAACATATTTATTACTTCAACATTTGTTTTAACACTTGTATTTTTATATATGTTCTTATAATATTGTATTATAAATATTGTATTATATATATGTGGGAGGTGAAGTTTCAACCCCAAACATTCAATTTAAAAATAAAATAAAAAAAAACAAAACCCAAACATTCAACTTATTCGGTTTAAAAATGTGAATTTTTTAATGCTAGGTTAGTTCATAAAAAAAATATATAAAGGACGGAGGAAATATATTTATTCTGTCCATAGTGTTAAATCCATTTCACAATCAACATTATCCCAATCCAATGCACTCTTCATGGAAGGTGGTGTAATAAGCAAACCCTCAGCCATGCTATTCAAAAAACCTGGCATATTAAACAAAACCTCCTCATC
This sequence comes from Medicago truncatula, assembly GCF_003473485.1. Taxonomy (NCBI): domain Eukaryota; kingdom Viridiplantae; phylum Streptophyta; class Magnoliopsida; order Fabales; family Fabaceae; genus Medicago; species Medicago truncatula. Next base: position 42,165,956 of record NC_053043.1, read on the forward strand.
AAAAAACATTGCTTTAGACTCATCATCATTATTATTCATATTCTCAATATTATCACCTCCTAAAACCCTAATTTCTTGGCTCTTACATTCCACTAAGCAAGGCTTAGTCACAACACTCAAATTGTTAACAAAAGAAGAAGAGCTTGCGGTGTTTGCAAATTCCGTTGCAGTTTCTCTTATATCTTCAGGTGAAGTTGATTTCGAAACCGGAAGAAGAGAAACTGAATCAGGGAAATTGAACATTGCTGAAGTACCATGAAGTGCTAGAACAGCTACATCATGTGCTATAGCTGCCATTTCTGGTGTAGGGTAAGTTCCTAGCCATATTCTTGATTTCTTCTTGTTTGGTTCAAGAATTTCACAAACCCATTTGTTTCCATTATTTCTTTGGCGAACTCCTTTGTAAATTGGGTGCCTTGTCTCCTTGAATTTCTTTCTTCCTCTTTTTGTTTTTTTCTTGTGTGAGTTTGGTTTTGATGGAGAATTTTGGTTATTGGATTGTGAAGACAAATAATGATTCGTAGATTCATTCTCCAAGTTCATTCTTTGATACGTTAATACATATAATGGATTTGACTAATGAATTGTTGAATATACCTGAATGTGTTGGGAGTGGTATTTATATGGAATAGTTATTCTAGTTTTCATGGGTGGAAAAATGGAATCTATGAATTTGATGTCTAAAAAGTTTGAGGGTGACAAAATGTCGGAGTTGGAGATTGCACGTGCAACACATTGATGCATTGTAATTTTGTTGCAAGTAGGAAATGGTGGGCTAGCTTCTTTATTTTCAGACCAATCGTATGTTAGATAGGCACATGATTTTTGCTCAAAAAAAAAAGATAGGCACATGATTTTTGTTGAACTTTGACCTTAATTAGTATCAAGTCTACTCTCACATATGTCTCTTATAAGTATTCAATTCGATTTGTCCTCTTTTATCTATACTATAGGTAAAGAAAATAACTCCTCTTAGGTACCGTTTGACCACGTTTTTTTTTCAGTTTAAAAGCTACTTTAAAACAAAGTTAAAATAAAGCTCTTTAAAAAAAAGCTAAAGCTGTTTGATTTCTTTTTTTTTAGTTCTAAAGTTATTTTTAAGTTAAAAGGTGTTTGACAAAATATTGTACAAAACTTTGAATTTATTATTTTTTTGGTGGTGTATGGGGTTCGAACCCGGAACCTTGCATATATTTATGCATTGTCTATAAATAAAAAAAACTTTGAATTCATTATGAATTAACATAATAAATAAAAAATGTCTAAAATATTTTTTTAAGGGAAAAAATGTTTAAAATATAAAAGATATATTTTTATAAATACTATATTTACTCAATGACGTTTATTTTATGTAACATGAATACAAATTTGTATCATCATATAAAGGACTTGTTAAATATTTGAATAGGAGAAATAATATCAAAGTAGTTTGGAAAATTAAAAACAATAATCATCTTTTTGAAGAAAAAAAAAACATAAATCATCACAAACTCAAACATTTCTACTCTCCATCAATGCAACTCCTATTTAATTTCTAACTTTATTCATGTAGCCTTCAGCTTGTACTCTTCCTAGATTATATGAACTGATTTCTTTATTTATATTGCTTTCTTCGTCACGCTCAATCATATATTCAGAGATAACATCTATAATATATATATGTGTGTGTATATAATGAGAATAATTGGTTTTTTCTTTTCCAATTATACTTTATAACAAATTTTGTTATAAATTTTTTTGTTATAAGAATACCATATTTTTAGTGTCAGTTAAAAAGATAAGAATTTATATTATATAATATTATATTTGTTACATTGCTGGTGTCATTGGAAAATATATGTTTAGTTTTTTTAATAAGAAAAAGTTATGCATAGTTTGTTACAATACAAATGTGTAAAATATATATAAGTATAATTTTTTTAGGCAACTACACTTGTACTTTTAATTAAAAAAAAATTATATGCATTACGCATTAGCAACACTAAAAAAAATTATACGCATTAGTGTAACAAAAAAAAACAGACAGACAAACATAAAGTATTACTCTAAACACGAATGTGTGTGTATATATTTCCAAGGTTGAAGAAAAGGAATAAAAATATTCGGTGTGATTCATTGACAGCGTGAATAAAATTATTTGTGATGTTGTGATAATCAAAAGATATTGAAATTAATATATAAGTGATAAAAAGATAATAAAATTCCTTAAAAAATAGATAATAAACTTAAATGGACAGTCATTAAAAAAAATTAAATGGATCGATTCAAAAAATAAAATAAAATGGAAGAAAAAAGCATATTGAAAAAATAAAATAAAATGTTGCCAGTGTGAGTTGTAGAGAGGTGCTTGTAAAATAAATTGGGGAGAAGTAGTTTTTTGAAGTAGCATTCAACAACTTTTGGTTAAAGCTCATTTCATTCAATTTTATGCATTCTAAAAAAAAGTACTTTTTTTCGAAGGTACTTTATTGATATTGTGTTTGGCCTAGCTTCTCCTTAAAAACATAGAGAAGCTGGAAAAAAGTCGGGCCAAACGGTACCTTACTTCTTTTGGATTGACTTTTTCTCTTTTAAAAAATATTCTCAATTTTCAATACAAATAACACAGGTAACAAATAGATAAAAATAAATTTAAATATTAAATTAAAAGTGTAACAAACATAGATGTTCAGATTTTTTTTCCTTTATTATTTAAAAAGTGTAACAAACTAGATGGATGTATCTATGCTTACTTTTTCATTATCCCAATTATACCCTTAAACAACAATTTTTTCTATAATAAAGATTGTTGTTGGTGTCATTAAAAATAAGAATTTAGATTATATTTTTTTGTTATATTGTTGGTTTCATTGAAATAGATAATTATGGTTAGTTTGATTTGTTATAATTTGAAAGCAAAAAACATTTATATTTTTACTTTTAATCAAAATTAAAATTTTATATGTCTATTTGGTCACCACGTGAGTCTAGGTTTTGCACCGGTTTTTTTGCTTTTGCGTTTTAATACATAGTTTGTATTTTGAGTTTTAATCAGTAGTTTAAATTTAATTTTATATTAAAGTATTTCGGTTATATCGTATCTTGAATTTTGAAATTTTTCTGTATCGGTGTCGTATTGTATATTTGAGCTTCATAGTTCGACGGACTTCCACATATTTTCAGTCTTTTTTGTTTGTTTATGATTATGTCTTTGCGAGGTGTATTTTTTATTTCTCGTCTTAATACGGTGTTTATTTGATTCAAATTGAAAGAGTAGTTTTGATCAAGTGTAAATCCAATTAATGACTTTGGTTTCATCAATGTTGCATATCTGAATGCATGGATATTTGTGAGCATATATGTATCGTGTCATTTTATGCTTTTAACATAGATGACGTGGGTTAGTTCATAAATTCATTATTTTTTTAACGACTTTGAATTAGTATTGCATCGATTTATGCTATAAATCTTAAAGAATATTATAAGTAAATGATGTGTATTAAGTGAGTGTGACATATTGTGCCACACGAAGAGAGAGAAAGAGAGTGTATTTTGATTATGGTCGTGGTCGGTTTTGGACACACCCAACCCAAAATAGAAATAGTTTACGTCAACGTTTGATCCAAGTGCTAAAAAAGGAATGAAGAATTCCGGCAATAATATTACAGCAACCAATAAAATGCACGTGTGCTTTTGACTCTTATTTACGACTACGGTCTACGAGGTAGTTATTCTGCTAAAGTTCAGTTTCGTTTGTCTAGCTGACTAGACTAGCTCCATTTCCAATTTCGACCCTTCTTGCCAAGAGTGATAGTATCAAACTTTGAATGATCAAAATAATGTTCTAATACATTTTTTATTTTCTTATTTTATTGAAGATGGAGAAAATGCTAATTTTGCTATGCTTGTCCAACGTGGTGTGATTACTAATCCAATTGACATTTTAAATTCTAAACTATCCCAATTGTTAGACTTTTAACTTTTTATCTCTTTATCTTGAGTCAGTTGAGCTATTCAATTCTAACCTCTCAAAATTAAATTGTTGCTAGTTTTGAAGAAGGAATCATGTTAGAACCTACTCTTCCATGTTGGTGCCAAACTGTAAAATTGAATTCACCGAAAATTACACACCCTCTAATTAAAAAGTTTTCAACTTTTTTTAGGGAATAATACCGGAAGCAAATACAATAACAAAAAAAAGGGCTTGTAGATTTCTTTTTAGGCGTCCTTAATGTCTTAGGCCTCTTCAAACTCCGTTTTTATCCATGATATTAATGTTATGGAGTTATTTATCGTTCGGTAAGTTTTGGAGGTTAAATACCGAATGAGTCGTTTTATATGTCAGAAACAACTAGTTGTAGTTTCATTTTAAATTATACATTCAACCTCAATTTTCTCACAAAAATTACGATTCTCTGTCAAATTTGGTGTTTTTCATCACATTCATTTCATCAAATAGGCTTAAAATTCACTCTATTTTGGTCAAATAAGAGGTAAAGCTTACTACCTTCGTTAACATTTCATTGGGTTGGAGGAACATTTGCCTCTCGTTCATTGAGGGGCCTAAAAAGAAATCTTCACGTGTTATTGCATGGCTTCATTGGGTCCACTCTTCTTGGGCTGCATCTTTGGCCCATTAATCCCATATGGCTCTTAATGTTAACTTTTCTCAACTCTCAAATTATTAAGAGATCATTTTTGTGTTCACATGTACACTTTTAATAGGCGATTTTGTAATACAGTTATACACTAAAAAATTATTGTATGTCATATTTTAAGTTTGACACCATGGTGTCAATTGATCTTGTCCCATATATCTTAATTGTCGGATGGACAAGTTATTTTTGATGTGTCAATGACATTTGGCACAACTATTTCTTTTCGATGACGAAATAGTATATTAAAGAATGGGAAAAAGGAAACATATACAACCGAGTACAAAGAAAAAATCAAGCCAAGAGATCACAATACTGATACAACAATCAAAACAAACTGGAATTTTATCCACTATGAATTTTTAGTGATGTGACAAGTGAATTATAAAAACACTTCTGAATAGAAAGAGCAATGCATGTAAATCTTTTGCAATAACTATATGTATAACAATTAATCATGTCAATCAAAACTCCTTACTATATTTTGGGTATAAAGAGAACATCTGAATACCAGATTCTACGAAGAGTCAAATGTCCTAATTACGGTGAATTCGAGAAAAACATATAAAAAAACAAATTTTATAGTTGAGTTCAAGTGTTTAATGCACACACTTTTATTAGACATTCTTTCCTAAGTCAGCAAAATACATTGAAATCACAAACTACCACATCAAATGATAAGAATTTTAGTTAACATCACACTGAACCCACAAGGTTACTTTCACTAACATATCTTAGTGAAGTGAATCTATATTTTTGCTTAGATCCTCCAGCTTCTTCATCCTTATCCTCTCACTTTCAGTCACAAGCTAATCCAAAAGTTCACATAATGCAAAGAGAGAAAAAAAAGTAATATGTTAGCTAGGAACAAAAATATATGAAATTATGATTTTACTAACATTCAATTCAATGAATAATTTCTAACCTCCACTAATTTGGTAACAAGTTGAGCCTTTTCTTTGTTTTTCTCATTGAATGCCTCAAGAGCTTCATTGTATTCTCTCTCCTGTAACCCCAAAAATATATAGTTTCACAAAAAGATTCACAAAACTTTTACATATATATATATAGGAAGGAAGATTATCATAAATTAAAGTTGCAAAAATGACATTTTACAACCAAGAAAATTGAATTAAGTAGTGTGTTCCAATTACAAAGTGAATCTCTTACCACCAAGCTAAAGTTAAAGAAAAAAGAAGCGTGTATGACAAATTTCAAATAGCAATTTTCTACTTACAAATTCAAACACAATTATTTTGAATAATCACATTAACAACTAAATAAGCATATCTTATCATATAGCCTCCTTTTGATGACATAATATATGTGACTAAGAAATTAAAGCAAATAATTAAGGTGGTCAATAGACTAAATGCTAAGCAATACTTATGTGGTTATATCAAAAGCAAAACACATTGGGATCACTTTGTCTCCTTGAACAAATCCTATGTTGTAAAGATATTATAAAAGAAAAAAAGCAAACAACAGTTAGTACTAAACAGTTGGAAAATCTAACCTTTTTCTGGCAGGTTTGACCCAATGGCTTCAACTCTTTGTTAACCATGTCTATCCTCTTTCTAACTATTGCAACATCCTTCCTCTTTGGATCTGTGAAACCCTCAATCTCCTATGCAATTTCTCAAACAAAGATTATTTATAATGGATGAAAAAATCTTGAATATAACAAATGTGAATAATTTTCTAAGAAAATACCACATTTCATTCTTTTTTTTCAAATTGCTTCTAACTAGCTTGTTTCATACAATCTTCCTTGACATAGATCAAATTTAAAGCTAGTCCTTAAATCTTGGTCAAGGTTTTAAAAAATGGTCTGCAACGGCAAATATAGCCGTGATTTCAACGTTATATTGTCACCAACATCAAATTGTGATCGCTATCGCGGAAACACAAGTTGTATTTATCCGCAATTTTCTACAATATCAAATATTAATGCGTGGCCGCGACCATGATTTTGAAACTTTGCACAAAGATTTATAAATGCATAAAAACCAAACAAACAATGGAACATTATAAACAATCTAGCTCAAATTCAGTGTTTGTTTATTGGACTTACTTCTCTTATCTCAGCCAATCGCTTTGTTTCCTTTTCGACTCGACCGAGATGAGCATGAACCTTATCTCTAACCTCCAACTTTCTTCTCTCAATTTCTTCTTCCTTTTCTCTAAACATTGCTAGAACTGATCTTGACATTTCCTCTTCCTTTTCATCTCTTCTTGGACTCTGGATGTTGTTAATCATTCCTGAATTCTTCACATGTTGCACAATCTGTAGTTGTTGTTGCTGATCATATGATCTTTTTGGTGTTGCCATTGCTGCTCCACAAATCTCAACACACTTTTTTTCTTTACCTTACTGTTCTTACCTGTTTTCTCTTTTCTTTGAAATGATAACTCTTCTTTCCTCTGCCTTAGGGTGCTTATAAAACAAAACTCGCTTTTAAGCCAAGTATGTTATTTTAATAGTATTAATCATATATATATGTTATTTTATCATAGTAAAATATATAATACCAAATATCATAGAAATATCTATTACAAAAATGAAGATTATATTACTATGTAGCAATGATATTTTAGATCAAAAATGTGTCCAGTGTCTGACACATGTTATTGTCTTTCATCACATACATGGTAACATTAAATTACTTTCAATTGCTTAAATTATTATTGATGTCTACATGACAATATTATCTTATTTGATGTTCGTGTTTGTGTCAATGTTTCATATGAAATGAAAATATTATTTAGAATTTACTTACTTCGTAGTGGTGCAGTGTAAAACAACTAATACAAACGTCCAATCATATTTTACAATATAGATATTTATGCATATATTCCCTACAACAATAATGCATTATGACATATTAGTGAATGTGATTGTATGAATGTTAAAACTCATAAGTTTATCAACATGGTATTGGGAGAGTTGGCGACATGACTTTCCTCCAGAAAAAGAACTCAAGTTTTGAAATTATATATTTGGAAGGTAGCTCAACACTGGTAAAAAGATAAAGCAAATGTCCTATAGCGGACTCGAAGATTAGTTTCATAGCGGATCCAATAAACTTAGTGGAAGAAAACTCAAAAAGTCTATCATAGCTAAACAAATATTTACTGCCTCCTTTACTCAAAAGCCAACTTAAGTATATCTGGCACCTTTGGAATTTTAATAATTTGTTGAGTAGTCTTATACGTAGTGAGTACTAATATTTAAATTCTTCCATACACTTCTCCCTTTTTTTTTAATGTCTGTAAACTTAGTGAAGAATCATGATGGGCCTGCTTTGGTTAGATAGCTATTTTCTTAAATTGGTATATTGGCAAGTTAAGCTAACTATGGCTTCTCACCATACCATTACTTAAAGGACCACATGAGATAAATAACTAAGGACCACAACTTTTACTAATGACTTAAAAGTCACAATAATCTACTAATGTAATTAATCACACTAAAATTCTTATAAACAAATCTCCTCTTACCATTTCATTAGAAAATTCCTTAATAATATTTAGTTAGAATACACATACGTGTAAAATACGTTTAAGGTTCCTAACGACTAAGCAGTGTTGGCACAAACACATCTGAAATTAGGCGTGTCTCCATATTCAACATCAATCGGTGTACAATGGTTGTATGACACGTGTCCGACAATTCATACAAGTGTTCAAAAAAGAAATTGTTTTGATGCACCTTATATACTTCTTAGGTACCGTTTGGTCAGGCTTTTTTTCGGTCTAAAAGCTACTTTAAAACAAAGTTAAAATAAAGATCTTTAAGAAAAAGGCTAAAGCTGTTTGGTTTCTTTATTTATTTTTTAGTTCTAAAGTTATTTTTGAGTTAAAAGCTGTTTGGCAAAATATTGTACAAAACTTTGAATTTATTACTTTTTGGTGGTGTCTGGGTTCGAACCCGGGACCTTGCATATATTTATGCATTGTCTATAGATAAAAAAAAAAACTTTGAATTCATTATGAATTAACATAATAAATAAAAAAATGTCTAAAATATTTTTTGAAGGGAAAAAATGTTTAAAATATAAAAGATATATTTTTACTAATACTATATTTACTCAATGACGTTTATTTTGTGTAACATGAATACAAATTTGTACAATATCTTTTCCAATTATACTCTATAACAAATTTTGTTATAACAAATTTTGTTATAAGAATACCATATTTTTAGTGTTGGTCAAAAAGATAAGAATTTATATTATATAATATTGTATTTGTTACATTGCTGGTGTCATTGAAAAAGACATGTTTAATTTTTTTAATAAGAAAAAGATATGCATAGTTTGTTACAATACAAATGTGTAAATTATATATAAGTATAATTTTTTTAGGCAACTACACTTGTACTTTTAATTAAAATCAAAATTTTATAAAAATAATTATACGCATTACACAACACTAACAAAAATTATACGCATTAGCATAACAAAAAAAAAAACAGAAAGAGGAACATAAAGTATTACTCTAAACGCTAACGTGTGTGTGTATTTGCGTGGTTGAAGAAAGGGAATAAAAATATTCGGTGTCATTCATTGACAGCGTGAATACAAATATTTGCGAGGTTGTGATGATCAAAAGATATTGAAATTAATATATAAGTGATAAAAAGATAATAAAATTCCTTAAAAAAATAGATAATAAACTTAAATGGAACCTCATTAAAAAATTAAATGGACCGGTTAAAAAAAATAAAATAAAATAAAATGGAAGAAAAAAGGATATTGAAAAAATAAAACAAAAGGTTGCCGGCGGAAGTTGAAGAGAGGTGCTTGTGAAATAAATTGGGGAGAAATAGTTTTTTGAAGTAGCATTCAACAACTTTTGGTTAAAGCTCATTCCATTCAATTTTATGCATTCTAAAAAAAGTACTTTTTTTCGAAGGTACTTTATTGATATTGTGTTTGATCTAACTTCTCCTTAAAAACGTAGAAAAGCTGGAAAAAACAAACCAGGTCAAACGGTACCTTAGACACATCTCAAGCATATTTACAATGGATAAATATGTCTCGAAGCAATGGTGATCAATGAACTGGTTCAAAACATTAAATTTGATTACATCCTTTTTAACTTTGCAGTAGTCAATAGATGAGTGAATGAAGGTGAAAGATTACCGTATCTTGTTCTACAATATTTTTCTAATGAAACAAATTGCTCAATTCAAATATACAAGTTTATTTTGATTCTCAATTTAGATCTTTTAAATTTACACACACATATATATTGATTAAGCATTCAAAACAAGTAAGTTTTTATGAAAAAGTAGTAACATCTTATATTTCTAAGATAAAATTTCTATTTGTAGATTCCTTAACCATTGCCCTGAGGGCACTAGTTAGCAAGACCCATATTGATTGATTCATTGTTCTATGTTTTTAACATTAGCGATGTCAACGTGTTCTTGAATATATGCTTCATAGTTGGCAATCATAGAATGTACTTTATTGAAAATGGAAAGGTGCTTGCAGGAGAAGTTATGGTTGGAGAGTGGACAGAAGGGGTTCACCTACAAAAGCATGCTTGTGGAAGATTCTTAGGAAACAAGACAGAGTGGGAGAAATGGAGCAGCTAAGCTAGTTGCCTTTATGACAAATTATTACCCCATATGAGGACCAGGTCACACACAATATAAATAGCAGAAAGTAAGTAGCCTTACACCTTGGCATTGTAAGAAATATTTCAGCAAGTGTTTCAAGTTAAATGGTTGAGAGAATCTGAATTTAGGGTTTAAGATTTAGGGTTGCTGCATATAAAAAAATCTTGAAATTGATACATTGTAGGGGAGAAATTATTAATAAGACATATTTTCAAGACATGTTTGGAATTATATAGTTAATGATGATATAATTCCAAACATAGGATTATCATATGAATAAAAAAAAATGGCTCAAGACATATTTTCAGGTGAGCCCCTTTTTATTCTTAGTTAATGATATAATTCCAATAATGCAAATGACCTTAACAATCATTAGGGATAAGTAGAAACATATGTCAATGCATGAAGGTGTTAATGATGATGACTTTCCAGGCTGACAAATGATCCTCAATGTTTGGATTGCATTAAAGCTTTGCATTTGTATATTTCTTTCGGTTAATCATGCAATTGATATGTTTCTTTAAGAGTCCTAAGTTCTTTGTATACTCATAAATAGCTTTGTGTCCATGTATGATTCGCAAAATCTTTTCTGGTTTGTTGGAATTTAAATATTATGAACACTTTTTGGTCCAACAACCCCTAAGATTGTTGAAAGAATAGCACATATTGGTAGCATAAGACCTGCTATGTTGGCATTGTTAGTAAAAAACTTCCAAACAATGTAAAAACATATCCTGATGATATTTAACAGGCTCAATTCCTAGTTTATAGAACAAGGTTTTAATTTAAGGTTGCAATAGTGCTGCAATCTTTGGTCCACAAACATTATATTAAAGCCACGTATAGAATAAAAAAGAATTTACATTTTGTCAAACTATGAAAAAAGTCACAAAAGAAAAGAGGGAAAAGTAAGAAGTAGTTGTTTGTTAGTGTCTCCAAAATAGTGTAAAAATCAAATACTAGGTAAGGTTAGAAGGTTAGGAAAAATATGATTAGATTGGTTTGTTACATTGACGTGTAGATAAAGTTAGACTGACTCAATGGTTTTGAAAGATAATTAATCATGTGATTTCAAAAGCAAAATTTATTTTTATTATTCCTCACTTATACACGCAAATATCAAAAATTCTAAAACAACTACACCGCAAGCATCTTTCTAAGCTTCAACTGCTTGTGTAAAAAGAAAAAAAAAATTCTAACTGCTGCAATTTAGACAGCATTACCAAATGGTTGTAGTGGGTCATAATAACTCATAATTAGACTTTGAAATGCATTGGCCAACTTGGTATACATGATGACATATGTATCATGTCATCAAGACTCTATTTTTTTTTTTTTTTGGTCTAGTAGCGTAGAGCTCATACAATTTAATTGTGGAGAAGTGGAGTATCTGGGGTTCAAACCCCAACCCCTGTATATAATATGCAATATCCCTGCCAACTGAGTTAAGTTTACGGGAATTCATCAAGACTCAATTTAAAGGCAATAATTTATTTATTTGATCAAAAGGAGAAAAGGTAAATATTTGCTTTACCTTTTTTGATAAAATTATTTACTTTAGTGTAATAAGAATTAATCCTCTGATTTAACAGCTATTTAGTCCAACATGAACAGATAGAACCATGATGAAAAAGCATATATCAAATTAACCATACCGACATATTTGTATTTAAGTTGAGGTCATAAAGTTAAATGATTTGTGTTATATTCTATTTATTTCTATTTATAAGAGATATTTAGGTCAACAAAAGTTAACGTATCTGATTCAAAATTTAAACTAGATACATCAACTTTTATTAACTCAAATATCTCTTCTAAATAGAATATAAGGGAGTAGGATATATGAGGCCAAAAATAGTTGGATAAACTTACAATAGATAACATATAACTAAGCTGATAATGGATAAACTTGACGTTTTTGGTAAATTTAACCAATAAACTAACTGATAATCATTAAAATGAAAAAAATGATATTTTAAATTAACATTTAAATTTCTTCAATCAAAATAATGAGTACAAGCTTGAGAGAAATGTTGCTATAAGCTCAAAAGTTACTGAAAAATTGTAAGGTACATTAAAAACATCGAAAACTCATAACTTGTAGGAGAATGACAATTATCAAACAATTTTATTTTGTTCATACAAACTTAAAAGTTATAAGCAATCTACTATAAACTAGCATTTTGAATCCTTAAGCACTTCTTTTTCGGGGTTGAAATTTAAAAGTGGCATGCTAAATTCATTTATTACCTCTAAAATATCATAGTAACTATTACACACGCAGGGAAATTATCTCCAGCTCATATCGTGTGGTGTGAGAAGGAGTTTAAAGAAGAGGAAGTTTTTGAAGCAATCCATCAGATGCATCCCCTAAAAGCCCCCGGCCCAGATGGGCTTCCTGCCTTATTTTTCCAGAAATATTGGCATATTGTGGGAAGGGAAGTTCAAAAGTTAGTTCTCCATGTCCTCAACAATAACCTCGAACCGGATGAACTCAACAAAACCTTCATTGTCTTGATTCCGAAGGGCAAAAATCCATCATCCCCGAAAGATTACCGACCTATCAGCCTATGCAATGTGGTTATGAAGATTGTCACTAAGGTGATAGCCAATAGAGTGAAGAAGACACTTCCTGATGTGATAGATATGGAACAAAGTGCTTTTGTCCAAGGGAGGCTTATTACTGACAATGCCTTGATAGCAATGGAGTGCTTCCATTGGCTTAAAAAGAAGAAGAAAGGGAAGAAGGGGATTATGGCCCTCAAGCTTGATATGTCAAAAGCCTATGATAGAATAGAGTGGTCCTTTGTTGAGCAAGTGCTGAAATCTATGGGATTCCCGAGGAGACTGGTGGATTTGATAATGAAATGCATCACTACGGTCTCGTACCAAATTCTCATCAACGGCCAACCAACCTCACCGTTCACCCCGGAGAGAGGATTGAGACAGGGAGACCCACTCTCACCCTATTTGTTTGTTCTTTGTGCAGATGTTCTCTCAGGACTCATCCGTAATGAAGTCACAAAACAAAGCTTACATGGTGTCAAAATTGCAAGAAGCGCCCCTCAAATATCTCATCTTTTCTTTGCAGACGACAGCTTACTGTTTTCTAGAGCAAACCAGGGGGAAGCTGAGAAGATTATGTCCATCCTCACCAGATACGAAAGAGCCTCCGGACAAGTAGTGAATCTTGATAAATCTGAAGCAACCTTTAGCCGAAATGTGCCAAGCGAAGATATTCATACAATCTGCGAAATGATGGGAGTCAAGGCAGTGGAAGCTCAGTCAAGATACTTAGGCTTTTTTGTTCCTTTTGGTAGGTCTAAGAAGGTCATTTTCACGGGAGTTATGGACAGGGTCTGGAAGAAACTGAAGGGATGGAAGGAGAGGTTCTTATCAAGGGCCGGGAAAGAAACTCTTATCAAGGCTGTTGCCCAAGCAATTCCGAACTACATTCTCAGCTGCTACAAACTACCGGAGGGATGCTGTAAAGACATTGACTATATGCTAGCAAAATTTTGGTGGGGGTCCAAAGATGAAGAAAGGAAGATCCATTGGATGAGCTGGACTAGACTATCCAAAGCTAAAGGTAGAGGTGGATTGGGATTCCGTGGTTTCTCTGACTTTAACAAAGCCCTTCTGGGGAAACACTGTTGGCGGCTGTCCAATGGTGATAACTCTCTACTTGAAAAGGTGTTCAAAAGTAGATATTATCCTAGAGGAACCTTTATGGAGGCAACAACCAGGTATCAACCTAGCTATGGGTGGAGAAGCATAATTAGTGCGCGTGAAGTGGTAGAGAAAGGAGGGAGATGGATAGTGGGCGATGGTAAAAGCATTAGAATCTGGAAGGATGCTTGGATGCCGAACCTGGAATTGTTAACCTCTAAGAGTGATGCATGTAACCTAGGGGAAGATGATTTGGTTGAAGTTCTGGTGGATCCTACCACTAGACAGTGGAATAGAAGCTTAATTTATAGTATTTTCAATCAGCCAGAGGCTCTAAAAATTGTGAGTATCCCTCTATCACAATCTCTCCCCAAAGACAAAAGATGCTGGCATTGGGAGAAAAATGGTTGTTACACTGTCAGGTCAGCCTATCACTTATTGAGCAAGATTAGAGAAAACCTCCAACCAGGGCCGTCCCACCACAGGAACGAGAGACTATGGAAGGAAATTTGGAAGGCATCAATTCCCAACAAGGTGAAGAACTTCATGTGGCGCTTGGCAAAGAACATCCTCCCAACTAGGCAAAATCTGCAGAGGAAAGGTATTTCCCTCGACACTTTATGCCCTATATGTCATGCTGATGTGGAAACTGTGGAACATCTATTCATGAACTGTCAACTAGCAAAACTCTCTATGTTTGCCTCACCTTTGGGATCCCATGCCCCCATTAACACTGATATGCACTGCTGGATGCTGGAATGGCTCACATGCCGTAACAAAGAGGGGCCTCAATTGTTTTGTGTTATCCTTTGGAAGCTTTGGTATGCAAGAAATCAAGTTGTCTTCAAAGGAGATGCCACTGATCCTGTCACGATAGCACAATCTGCCGTCCAATTTGTCCAGGATTTTAACGTAGCCAATGCCAAGCAAAGACCCCAGCAAACCAGCCAAAGGGGGGGGACTGCTATCACGGTCCCGAATGCATGTCACCATATGTTTGTGGATGCTGGTTGCTTTCCCAATGGCCAGACAGGATGGGGAATGATTTTGAAAGACAATCTGGGCACTACCACCCTTAGTAAGTGCAAGCTGGATGACGTGGATGTTGAACCGAGCCTGGCAGAGGCGATGGGAGTCAGATGGTCGCTGCAGGAGGCAGTGGGGATGCATATTCAGAATTTGGTTTTGTCTAGTGACGCTCTTAATGTAGTGAATTGTGTCAATAAAATTAGTGTGGTTGCTTCCACAGAACCGGTTATAGTTGATTGCTGGAAATTAATTGAACAAATCCCATTTGTAATGGTTATTCATGTATGTAGAGAGCTCAATGTTGAAGCTCATAACTTAGCCTCTTTGGCAAAGTCTGTAGGCACTAGATGTTGGCAGGGGAATGCCCCTCCAAGCCTGTTCCCTTCTCCTTTTTGTAATTCTGTTGTAGGCCGCGCTCCGGCTGCTTTGTTTGACTAATCAAAAAGGATGGAAATTCAAAAAAAAAAAAAAAACTATTACACACGCATAGTCATATTCATTTTTGGTCCTCCCGGTATACATTCATATTGCAACGATTATTTATTCCATTTTAATTGGACTTTAGGTCCTCCGGGTATAACAATGGTGCAATTTTGGGTCCTCATTTTCCAATTGTGAAAATTAAGTCCTCTAAATATCCCTCTGGTTACAAGCAAGTTATAACTAGTCCTCCAATTCTAAACGTTAGTTTCCCACAAAGTCAATGTGGGTCTAAAATAACATAGTAAAGCCAACATAGCATACGTCCCTGTGAGCACTTTAATGGGTGAATTTCTAATCACTAGACTACTTGACAAAACAAAAACCGCAAAACATGCTTATATGGCTCATTGCTTCTCACACAGTCCAAATAAGTAAATGACTTAACTAACAAGTATATGGCTAATTGATAACCTGTTAGCTCAAGCATTGTGTGATGACTAACTCTCGGGCGTGGAATCTCAAATTTAAGCTCTTTGTATCTTTCTTGATCCAAATTTGATTTCATCATAATCTCAGAAGCAAACTTTGTGTTAGCAGAGAAAAGAAAAAAATATATATTGCAGTCTGGCTCTCACTACAACTTCCTTTCACTGCACCGCTGATCATTTTGTGACAACCAACGTGCAATAGTATCCAATCAAAACCATATTATTGAACTGAGCACCAAAGACATGGACCTTGATTTGTGTTTGGGCGAGCAGTGTTACACTGTCACTCATGTTCCACCATTGAACAAATAGTTAATAAGAGCTTCTTCCCCACCACCTAAATTTCTTAAAAATCACACGCATGCCCGGAAGTATACTTTCAGACAGGTAAAAACTGTGTTTTTGTCCAAAAATATGGGCAAAGAAACAGTGTTAATATCCTCACAAAGGAATTGTCTAACTTCAAATTATATTCTATTCAAGAAATACTCAGAGTGTTGTCTATGGGCAAAGAAACAGTGTTAATATCCCTGAGTTTGAGAGGGAAATAAATCAAATATAGGAGTATGTATGATACTCCTCCCCTTCTCAGTTGCATCTCTCAGAATAATGTGTCTGCATACTTAACCAGGAGAGTAGTGCTGACAACACTCTCTTTAACACTTTCTCTAACATTCACTCTTTTATTGGTTTAAATCAATGTGGATTTACAATTTGGAAATGAAACCCACATAAAGTAATGGGACATACAATAAGAAAGTGTGTGTTTGAAAGAATGTTCAAAAGAACGTGTTGTTAGCATTCCTCTTAACCAGGAACACAACTAATAAAATACTCCTGTTGGTGTAGTATAGAGGTTTAACACACAACCACTCAACCAAGAACTGCAATTTGATTCACAGTCTATGCTCTTAACCAGGAACACAACTAATAAAATACTCCTGTTGGTGTAGTATAGAGGTTTAACACACAACCACTCAACCAAGAACTGCAATTTGATTCACAGTCTATGCTCTTGAGCAAACTGAACGTGGATATAATTCATAGCTAAACCAGTCATATCACACATTCGATTTGTTTGAAGTTTAACCAATGCAAAGGACTACAACACAAAACAAGAGACGAGTCTGACTATGCAATCAACTCAATGTAGGATAATAGCATGTCATATTGGACTTCTAGTTTGACTTGAAACACTTCTCTTTTACTTTCAATCATCTTTTAAGATTCAAAATCATGTCTGTCAATTTGGCCTTTGTTTCAAACTCATGTACTTGGTTTTTCTACCATGCTAAATGATGTCTATCAACTTTCTACCATGCTAAATGATGTATTTTAAGATTCAAAATCCTCTGTCAATTTGGCTTTTGTTTGAAAATTATGTCGGTGGTTTTTCTACCATGGTAAATGAGCAATCAAAACGCGTACCAACGTAAAAGGAAAAAAAAGTGATTGAATAGAACATGCTAAGCACTGATAAACATGAAATTGAACATTCAGCCACAACATACAAATACTAAATCATCAAACAGTTACATCAGACGCACAGTGAAACATACTCATTCACGTTCTAAGCATATTTATTAAGACACCAAACATGTAAGCAAAGAAAATACACGATACATATTGATGAAGTTCTCTTGAGTTTGGGCCACAAAACACCCACCTCCTCGATTAGGAACTCCCAAGTTATTCTTTCTTTCCTATTCCAAGTGACATATTGTAGATCCCTCGACCCTGAACAAAAGGAATATAACAATGTCAAAAAGAAGAGGAGACTCCCTCATAACTTAAAACTGATAAAGTGGATACAAATCCTGTGAAGATTTTCTAACTTACAATCAGAAACAATGAAGTTGCTGCCAAAGCAGCTGGTATTGCTACTGATGTAACCCTATCAAATGGCCCTTTCAAGTATGTGTGTTTCGGGATATGCTGGAAATACTTTTGCTTTTCAATAATCTTCTCTCGTGGTCTAAAGGGTGGTTCCAAATCCGACATCCTGCACAATCTAGTTGTTATTTGACAACTTTCTCTTAAATGCTTTTTCCCAACACAGAGTGGGAATATTATAAAAGAGATATGACATGAAAAACAAACAAAAATGTTCACCCCAAAAAATCAATCCTCTACACCTTACAAACATAACAATATTAAAATACATTGTTGAAGAAAAAACAACAAAGTTGAAAAGGATCGTAACAATAACAATAAACACACAAATGCAGCTCCATACTACTGCTAAACACATGAATCGTTCGGGAGAACCCAAGTTCAATTCCTGGTGGGAACAATTCTTGGCCAGACTTTACTTACCTCCCAGCCGAACTCCAGATTACTAGGCCCCCTTCCCCTATGAACCAAAGGATTAACACCAAAGACCAAAATACTACTACTGAACTTCCAAACCAGGCCACAACATATATCATTCAGTTCACTAAACTTATAAATACCAAAACACAAAAGGGTCTAAAGAAAAATTTCACATACATATCAAGCATGAACAACATCAAAATATAGTGATAAAATCTAACTCCTCTAAAGTGAAGGGTGCACTTGACAAGGTAAAGTTAAGAATTTACTCATTAATTGAAGAACTATGTATAATATGATATTAACCTATAAAGATAGTTAAAAATAACTTATTGAATTTCCAATCAATTAATAATGCAACTCCACATTTTACATGTGACTGACTTATATTACATTTTACTAGAAAAAGCTTTACATATACAATGAAACAAAAGTGAATCAGCATTTTAGTCCTTAAAATTATAGAAGTGGAACTGATCCCTAAAATTATCGAAATTCTAAAATAATCCCTGAAATTTAAAATCTTTGATCACGTTATCCTATTGGGTTGATCAATTTAGCCTTGAAATTGTGTCAAAGGGACAATTTTCGATATCATTTTGAAATTTGTTTAACTTGAAAAACCAAATTGTTGTCCCATACAATTTCATAACTAAATTGATAATACACTCAACAAAATGGGTTTCTAACTTGATTGAGCCTATATAGTGGTATAAGCACTTGTGAGAACAACTTATTTTCATAAGACTATGAAGCACGGACACTCTTTGGTTAAGGCGTGTCCCCGTGTCAGACACGTGTCGTGTCCGACATCGACACGACACCGACAAATATAATTACACTGCATTTTGTGATTTTCTAAAAAATTTAGCTGTGTCGGCGTGTCCGTGTCGTGCCTGGTGTCCGTGTCCGTATACTTGCTTCATAGTCATAAGTTCTCAATAATAGCTTAAGAAAACAGCTTTTAACTTGTATACTTACTGATAAGATTCAAAATAATTGTTAATTTATTTAAATATATCCAATTCTAATATTTCATAGCTATTACCGTAAAAACAACGAGGAGAGTAAAGAGTATAAGCTTACTTTGAGCGACGGAGGAGGCGACGGTTGATGAAGAGAAAATGGGTCTTCGATTGGGGTGGGTGGCTAATAGTTACTTCCTAGATTCTTCTTGTAATATTCCCCCCTTTTTTTATGACCATGTTTTCTATTTATTTAATAATAATTTAATTTTTTGGATCACTATTTTTTATTTTTAAAAAATTGACAATTTTTTTTTTTTTTGTTTGATTGTTGGCCCTTAAAATTTATGAATGGTAAAAGAAACTCTAAACTGGATTGTCAATCATTTAAATATATATATTTTGTTAAATTTTCCCATTTATCTTTATTTTGTGATCGAGACTTTTTAATCAATAGAATTTATTACCATCTTTATTTTCAGAGGGCTAATTTGGAATGGTTGAATTACACAATTATATTGTTTTAATATCCTAAAATGTTGAGTCACTTACATTAATTCTAATTTTTTAAACGAATATAACTAGAGAAATATAGATATACGTGTTGTGTAAAATTGATACAATCCAAGTTCCACGTCCCGTAGTGGAAAGAAAATAGGGACTTTAGTAGCTGAATTGATTTAAGTTAAGAGAATATTAGTGGGAGATCTAAGTTCAAATTCGAATGAATGATAAAATATTAATCTAATAAAATAACCACTAACATCTTTTATTAAAAAAATATATATACATATATAGAGTTTTTTTCTATAAAAAAAAAAAAAAAAAAAAACTTGGCATCTGGATTAAAATGGCTCTGTATGAACTTAACCCACTAAAAAAAGTATTAAGAAATCAAACATGAGACCTTGAGATGAGCACACTCCAAAGTTCCAATCCAACATCTCTAGTTTTTTTGGTGTACTTGGGGATTGGATTTGTGTCTCATAAGAGAGTTTGTAATTTTTCCCCATGAAAATCATGATTGAGAGGCTTGCAATTTTGTCCTTATAAAAATTGCAATTGCGAAAAAATCGAGAGAATTTGCAATTTGTCCAAAAAAATTGTATGAGAGGGTTTGCAATTTTCTCTTGTAAAAATTGTAGGCTTACTAATCGGTATTTTGTTGAGAGATTGTGGATGTAGGTATGAAATGTCGAACCACAATCTTATGTTTTTTTTTCACTTTTACTTCTTTTATGGTTGTGGTTCCATTTGTTTAGA
This sequence comes from Medicago truncatula, assembly GCF_003473485.1. Classification (NCBI taxonomy): domain Eukaryota; kingdom Viridiplantae; phylum Streptophyta; class Magnoliopsida; order Fabales; family Fabaceae; genus Medicago; species Medicago truncatula. Next base: position 42,186,369 of record NC_053043.1, read on the forward strand.
GATTTCATATTGATGATTTTCCCAATAATTGGCATCATAGCAAAGGTTTCGATAAAGGGAGGAATAGAAGTTGTCATGCGGCATTCATTTCAAGAGAGGTTAGTTATCATCTTATTTGTGTTTTCTCTTAGATAGTGTTATGAATATTTTGAAGTTGGATGGTCCTTTGTTTGATGGAAGGATGAACTTCTCTTTATGGCAACACACAAGTCCAAATTCATAGAGGATTTGTGAAGCCTAATAGGGAAGTCAGAAAAGTTGAAGAGTACTCCTTCTATTAATGCGAAGATGACAACAAAGTAAAGAAATGTGACACTTCAGATGAAGGGAGAGTATCTTATTTAGAATTGGTATTCGTCAAAGTCTCATATCAAATAATGGGAAGAAAAATCAACTAAAGTTTTAGGATAATCATGACACCTCCCCATATCCCCAACTAAATTTTTCCATGTTTGCAAACATATTTGTGTACAATTGAGTGATATCAAGTTTAAATTTGTTCCATTAAAAAAGTTTAAATTTGTGTTTACGGAGTTATTATATTTTTGACTTAAGTGTACAATAAGTTATATAAATTAGTGTATGAGTGAAGTTTGTAAAAATCAACTAAAAGTTTAAAACAGTGGTATGATTTTTATGTTTTTTTAGAGGAAAGGTTGTAATCTATGATTGGCAAGATGCACGTAGGATTTGTAATATACTTTGTGTGCAGTCGCGACAAACAGTAGTGTGAAATGGATTAAACCAAGTGAAGGATGATTTAAGTGCAATATTAATGTTTTTTTCTCCTAATATACTAATAGAGTTGGAATAGGAGTTTGCATAAGAGATGATACACACATTTTTGTTTTGGTAAAAATTGAAGAGTTTACTCCAGTATGAGGTACATGTTGGGGAAACTGTTAAATTGTTGTCAACTTTAGAATGGGTCATCATCTACATTTTGAATCTATTTATTTTGAGCTTGATGCCTAAAAAGTGGTAGATAGTTTTTCATATGCACATCAGGATGTTATAGAGTATTGCATTATTATTCATGATTGGAAAACTATTTTTGAACAATATTATGTTAACTAAAGTGTTGAGTTTATGAGAAGACAAGCAAATGATGCAACTCATAGATTAGTTAAGACGGTCACAACCTCAGCTAATTTCTCGATTTTTGTATAAATACTAGATTGTGTTGAACACATTTAGGTAATGAAATGCTATAACTTCTTTTCCTAAAAAAACTAAAATAATGTGATTAACCATTTTCAAATAAATAATTCGACATCTATCCTTCCTTATCAAACTCCCTTCATGGTTTATGTAATTTATACCTAGCAAAAGATACTATAATTGATTGGAAAATTGTAACCATCCCTCATGGCTTCCTTTTCTTCTCTTTTTGATGGTAGATTATGAGTAATCTGGCCACAACAAAAAAACTACATGCAATAGGCTAGACATGGCTCTAGTATTCATCCTAGCTAGTTTCAATCATATATATTGACCTTTTATTTTAGGCTTAATTACTCATTTGGTCCCTTAACTTATTTTTTGGTTTCGTTTTGGTCCCTTAACTATTAAAAGTTTCGTTTTGGCCCCTTAACTTACTTTTTGGTTTCGTTTTGGTCCCCTAACTATTAAAAGTTTCGTTTTGGTCCCTTAACTTATTTTTTGGTTTCGTTTTGGTCCCTTAACTCTTCCTCCGTCAACCACTTTGGTCCTTTATGTTAGGATGAATGTATTAGAGTTAAGAACCAAAACGAAATCAAAAAATAAGTTAAGGGACCAAAACGAAACTTTTAATAGTTAAGGGACCAAAACAAAACCAAAAAATAAATTAAGGGACCAAAACGAAACTTTTAATAGTTAAGGGATCAAAATGAAACAAAAAGTAAATTAAAGGACCAAAAGAGTAATTAAACCTTTATTTTATTTCAGTAGCTTTGTAAATTGTAATACTTGGTCCAACCATAAAGCTGGCTTGTGGTTAAAATTGCAGCATCAGTTTATTTTTTTTTGGTGAACATTGCAGTGTTAGGTTAGTCCCTACCTTCCCTAGTCGTATCTATTACTTCTCATTTGCATCACTTTCATCTAGCTACCAATTTTGTTCTCTCTCTTGTAGTTTTGTCTCATATCCAAATACGTCCAACTCAATCAAAGTTTAAAGGCCAAATCCAATTGGTTATCCAAACAAAAGTGACCCCTATTAATTAGGCAGACCACTTTCTTATAACTAAGTAATCTTCTGGTGGTGTAACACAAGGCCCAGTTCCTAAAGCTCTAATTTGTAGCTTCAGTCCTGTTGTTATTTTCCACCGTTAAATTGTCTAATTGTATGCCATTTTTAAACACATGCTTAATTCTCTACATTGGTTAACAGATTTCTATCATAAGTATTCATGTATATCTTGGATTTAGTAAATTCATGTTTTGCATAGTCACTCGAGTAAGTGTTCATTTGTGTTTTTGACCTTGTCAAGTCCCAACTTGTCATTGATTTAAGCTACACAACCTATATGTTACATTTTTATGAGTTTTTTATTCAATATTGCTACGAGTCCATTGAGAATGTTTTGATTTGCAAACCAAATCCATGTGAAACTTAACAACAGAATCCAAACCTCAGTTCCATGCATTCATAGACAAATTGAGATCTCAACTTGATCATTCAACTTGACGAAGTATTAGTAATCACATTGGTGGTTTTTTTTAACCCTCCAATTCTTAAAGGAATGATGGGTGCTAATTTAGATTTTAATCAAGAGATAATTAAATTTGATCAGTAATTATTTAAACAACAATGCTATTTGTCGCGAGGTATAGCATCCTTAATCTTTCACGAATTAGGCATGTCCTTAGATTTTCATTTGGCGGAAAAAACGGAAGGTGGGATAAGAAAGACAAATTTTGCTACAATATTTTATAGGTATATAAACTGGTTGTGATGAGTTCGCTAGAAAATTTTCGCTATAACTAACAATCTCCTTATTTAAAACTATGACTCAAACTCAGATTTTTCAAACAATTCTTTCTTAACTTGATCTAATTAACCCTTCAACTCAATAACTTGGTTACTTAACAGGTGATTAAATGGGTTTGTGACCTTTGCGGTTAGAAAATAGGAAAATGTTAACAAATGCTCCCGGAACACTTGTACACTTGTTAAGAAATTATAAAAGGAAATATTGTCTTGGAATGTATTCTACTTTTTGAAAGTTAAAAATATGTTCTTTTCAATATACTAAAACTTGACTTTTCTTTATACTTTTAGTTATTTAACTAGTGTTTCACCGGTTAACAAAATCCTAGAAAATATAGTTAGCTGGCTCTTAATGTATTCACTTGCAATGTTTAATATTTATGTCTCTAAGCAATCTACTTCTCGATCAATCGCATAGTTATATGTTTCGCAATAGACCAAACTAATTACTGTGTGGCATATATGCTCATTGCGCTACCCCCACCCTCAAATAATAATAATTATTCCTAATACGTGACAACTTCACGTGGATTTCATATGTTTGTGCGATTTGCCTTGTAAGTACTAGAAACTAGAAAGTGATGGTGCAACAAATTCTTGATTATTGCTGGAATTGACTATAAGTATGCAAACAAAATAACAAAACAAATACAGAGAAAAATTTGCTTAACATTTGGCAGTTTCTATTGTGTTTCTTTTCTTTCATAAATGAGCTTAAGAAGGAAACGGTTACATGAACCCAAACAAAAATATAATAAAATTTATTAGCTGATATTATATGAACTTTAAACATAAATTAACATTCAGCAAAAAAAACATAAATTAACACTTTTTTTTTGTCCCGTGAGCTTAGCTCGGTAGGGACAAATGCATATTATATGCAGGGGCTGGGGTTCGAACCCCGGACACCCCACTTTACAATTAAAATGTGTGAGCTCCAGCCACTAGGTTACCTGACAAAAAAAAATTAACATTTTTTTTTATTAGATATTAATTGCAACTAACACGGTAGTGGTGATGTCCTTGTTGACCTTTCTTGTGTGCTTGGGCCAATTTTAAGATGGAATTGAGTAGTTTGTTTTAAGTGGTTGTCTTTTATGGTGTTGATTTGTTTTCCAATTGACATAAAACAGAGAGGGGTCTTGAATATAAGCATTGTTCATGATGGCCTCAATAGCTTTTGGGTCTCTTTGACATAGATAATTTGAAGATAAAGTTGGTCACAAATTTAAGAAACAAACAAGACTTACTATATTGAAATTAAAAAAATTAAGTAATTAGACTCAAGTAGACAATAAACTTTAGTTAAGGACAAATTTTTCTCTTTCAAGTTTGAATCATAAATTAATCAAAGCATTAAATTTTACTTATTTTTCGGTCGAATTTATTTATCTGGAAATCGGAGGGTTAAAAGAATAATCATTAGCAGTGTTTGTCAAAAAAAAAAAAAAAAAACAGTCTATTTATATTTTTGGTGAATCTTTCTTTAACTAGTATCATTATAATACAATTATACAAGGACCCAAAAGGGGAACGATGACCTAATGAATGCATATCAATAAGGAGCAGAAGTTTTGGTTAGTGGCAACTATATGCCATAAAGATCCGTCTGCATTATGTAAATAGTGACCTAGTGATTACATAATGATAAATGATAATCGGCCCACCTGCCACAGGTTGCAAATAATGAATAGCATAATCACACAGAGAAAAGAATTTAATACTCTTTTGTACAAACCTCAATTTTACTTTTACTTTTGACAGAAGGAAAAATTATATCATTTTAACTCATCACCAACATGGAAAAGATGAGAATTAACATTAACGTGGTCACCATAGTAAGAGTTGAACAAACATATTCATTTCTGTGTCTTTATAAATTCGAAATAAGAGTTAGGTTAGTGTTTTAATTTTCCTGATACATACGATGTTGGTACTACACATCCTTAAATATAGGAATACTAGAGTTTTTCCCTTATCTTCTTTTATAGAAGTCTTTTTAAATTGTCAAGTGCAATGGTAGTTCTTAACCAACATACTTACTATTAAGTTGCATTCTTTTAATATGTAATAAATAATCTAATTAAAATATTAACCAATTCTCTCATGTAAACTTAAAAACAATAGCAAATGTCAACAAAATTCAATAACACAACAGATTTTCTTAGTTTTAGTGTTTTACTCAAAACGTATGTATATTTAAAGAAGTGTTATTTGAATAACCATTCGGTTGACAACTTATTAGATAGCCATGATTTAAAAAGAAAAGGTAGGTATTTACAGGAAAATCAAAACAATAGGGAGATAAAGTAAAAAATAATGTAAGTACGAAAAAGAAAGTTGTTACAAAATGAATGTTTAAATATCATTTCCTATATATTTAAGGGCAAAGATAGTACTCCCTCCGTCACGGATTAAATGGGTCATTTATTCATTTCATATGTATTAAGAAAAATGTACAAATGAAGGAGAGAGAAAAATGATTTTAAGTGTTCTTGTTAAGTATCGATGCATTCTCCACTATCATGAATATAAAATGGAATATATTGAATTCAGAGTGATGAAAGTAGTACTCCCTCCGGTCCTTATTATAATAAACAATTAACATTTTTAGTTCATTGTGTAAGTGATGTATCTAGACTATATTTACAATAAGATACATTAATTATTCTATGAACCTAAAAAATCAACTTTTTCTTATAATAAGGACCGGAGGGAGTATTAATTAGAGTCATAAAGGGGAAAAAGTAATTAATATTGTATTGAAAGGTGAAATGCTCAGTTATTTTAGGATTTTTTTTTTTTTTTTTTTTGTAAATGACTCAGTTATTTAGGGATGGATAGAATATATAAGGTGTTAAATGAGTAGTAAGTGTTTCATTAGGTAACCTCTTACGCTCAAAATTCAAATTTCATCTAAGAGACATGAACAATTGTAAAATGGTTAGTGTCATCGATATCAATAATAATTTCTCCTCCAATTTTTTTTATTTTTTTTTAAATAACTTTGCTACAATGCATTTTGTGGTTCAAAAGTTTGCAACTTATGTACAGAGGAAAATGTTCATGGTTACTTCCTCTGGTCTCGGACCAAATATATGGGTTACTTAAACTTATCTATGGGCATTTTGTGTAGTGAAATTCATGGTTCCTTAAACTTATCTCTTTTACATTTGTGGAATCTCTTCGATATAAAAATATAAGCAACAAAATTGTTGTGTTTGTTGGTCTCAAATATAAGCAAAGTTAATTATTTTTATTATATTTAATATTTTTATTTCAATGTCACAAAATAATTGTATAAATATTTTTTTTTTTTTGTGACATTGATGTTTTCGAACACATATATTTATACACCTCTGCATTTTTAACACTCATTCAACACCTAATTTTATTTCTCTCGTGTTTTTTCCTATCATATTATCAAATTTCATACCACTTTCTATATCTCTCTCAACTTAAGATGTACACCTTCGTCACTATTATAAACAAAAATCTATATTTTAAGTTTACTAAATACATGATGTATCTGCTTTGTATTATAAACTATATACATAATTTATTTAATAAATTTAAACAATAAATTTTTGTTTATAATAGTTCTCAAAGTCGAAGGTATAGAAGTGCGTACGAGTGTGCGAAATCATTTTCCAAATATATTTCTATTACCTTGAAGACAATGTTGATATCATCATCATTACCATATATAATAATTTACTTATAATTAATTGTAATTATGATCATGAAAAAGCAATTTAAAAATGGAAATGAAGAAATACCCATTTTCAAAATGACTTTAATCCCAAAGTTATTTCCTCCATTTCCCCCGTTTTGAGAAAGACCCATTTTCAACAACTGTAACACTTTCACCTCCGTTTACTCTCACTCTCTCCTTCTTCAACCCATTTATATCATAACACACTCAAATCAAAATAAAAAAACACTCTCTCAACTCCGAGAAATACTTAGTTGGACAAAACACCAACACAATGGACCCGTGGCTCGACGATCTAACCGACGACCTCCAGAGCCTAAGCTTTGCCTCCACAACAACCACCACTGTCACCACCGCCGACATCAAACGCAGTACAAGCTTCAGTTCATCCTCAACCTCCGCTCATCTCTCCGGTCGATCCCTTCCATTTCCTCCTCCTCCTCCAACCACCACCAAACATCACGCTCCTTCCTCCGACCCACGCTGGTCAGCCATTCACCGGATCCAATCCGAATCCCCTTCTCGTCGCATCCTCCCCTCCGACCTCCGCTTCTCCCACCGTCTCGGCTCCGGCGACATCAGCTCTGTCTACCTCGCTGAACTTAATGACGACGGCAAGATTCCGGCGATGTTTGCGGCGAAAGTGATGGATAAGAAGGAGCTTGTTAGTAGAAGTAAGGAAGGAAGAGCGAAGACAGAGAGAGAAATACTTGAATCTCTTGATCATCCTTTTTTGCCTACTCTTTATGCTACCATTGATGCTGCGAAATGGCTCTGTCTTTTGACTGAGTTTTGTCCCGGCGGTGATCTTCACGTTCTCCGGCAACGGCAGCAAAACAAACGGTTCAATGAATCCGCCGTCAGGTAAGAACTTCCATTTTAGCATCATAGTAATTAATTTTTTATTACTTTTTAATTATTAATATATTACCGCCTAGAGAGAGCTCGAAAGCTGGTACAATTTTAGTTAAAAGTATGTTTGATGTGTTCATATATGTTAGTATCCGACATAACATATATAATTACATTGTTACAAGTGAAGTGGTTATTGATTTCAATGTATCAATGTCGTGTTAGATATACCTCTCAATTGTGTTTGAGCTTATTCTTTGATGGTTGGGTGAGTGTGTGAGAGTGAAAATAGAAACTAAGAGGGAGGAGGGGATCGGGTGCGGGAATGTGCAGAAGATCCTACGGTGGAAATCTAGGAGTAGAAACCGTTATCATAACTTTCATAACTGACGGAATGAAAGACATGAAAGCGACGGTTACTAATTCATGTTTGTTTTGTAGGCTCCATAACCACCGTTTCCCATTCTCCGTTTTCGATCTACCTGGGACCCACCTTATGTCACCTTCACTTGTCTGCTTACGAGTAGTACTACAACTATGTTTAGAATCACCAGCTTAACAAAATTGCATAATGTAGTGTTCTTTTAACAAATTCATAATAACCAATACAAGGATGGACTTAATTTCTAGTCTGCAAATTGTTCTTAGATGATTGAGCATATTTATGGTTATGTTAGTAAACTAAAAATTAAATAGACAATTATCAATTATGTTTTTTTTTTTTTTTTTTGTTAAAATCGGTCCTCAAATGTATAATAACTTTTTTAATTTCCTTAACAAATATCTTAAAACACTCTTGAAGATTTATCTTTTATCATTAATCAATTCAATTCATAAAGTAAAAGATATTAAGTTGACTTAGTAGCTAGGGTGGAAAAATTATAAAGTTGAGTTATATTCTTACTATTATAGTACTCCTACTTCTTACTCACTCCGTTTTAAAATGAGTGTCGCTTTAGCAAATTGCATACATATTAAGGAATGAAATAAAGTAGTCAAATGTTCTAACAATTTTACCAAATTATCTTAATCAACTATTGGATTGTTTTTTATTAAAAAAAAAATAATACATTGGAAGTAGTGTAACATAGTATTAATTGAAGGGTGTGAAAAGAAAAAGTTAGCATTGCATTGGAAAACAAAAGTGACATTCATTTTAAAACAATTTTTTTTGCTAAAACAATACTCATTTTAAAATAGATGGAGTAAAATGAAGTAATATTATTCATCCCTTCTTGGAGTAGTTCTGAGTGATTGATTCCTCTATGAAATTTGATTATAGGACAAGTGCAACACAACAATGTCAACGTAAAATTAAATTTTGACGTGGCTTTCCAGCTTTGGCTTACTTTAACCGTATGATTCCGTGATGTGTGTGAGGCAGCACGTGTGTTGGTTAATTACACTATACTAAATACTAGTTGAATAAGTCGCCGTGAGCCTGGTTGACAGGGACAATGCATTATTATATGTTGGGATTGAGGTTCGAACCCTGACACTCCATTTATTCACTTTAAAAGTGAATTTCTAGCCACTAAACTACCTAATAAAAAAATAGGATAATCATCATTCATTCATGTGCCTACAATTTAGGTAAAATGCTAAATATCAAAAGTCAAAAAGACACCTACCGAGGTCAGCACTCATCACTCAACAACATTCACTCATCATGTTAGGACTTAGGAGCAGCGGCTAGCTTCAGTTTTGGTTTGAGTAAGTCTTACGTGGTCAGATTTAGGCAATACAATTACACAAACGTAAAAAATGAGTGAAGTTTTTTTTTTTAAGAGAAAAAAAAAGAGTAAAGTTAAATAATATATTTTTAAAATAATTAAATAATACTCCAGGTAATTTTATGTGTTTTCTTAAACAATTTGTTTGTTCTCGTGAGTTTAGCTCAATTTGTAGGATAATGCATAATACATGTAAGGTTTGGAGTTCGAACCCTCGACCATAAAAAAAAAAAAAAACAAGTATTTGTTTGGAATTGTTACCAACTATTTCTCTTTTGTTTTCACACAATAGGATAATGTACCGTTCCATCAACTACATATTGTGTTGGAGTATTTTCTTTTATTAGTACATTTTGCTATAAATATATGGAGTACAACATACATGAACATTTTTTCTAAAAAGAGTTCAAAATTTAAAATATGAGTCTGATTTTGATATGTGTCAAACTTTTTACACCGTCAACCAATTACATTGTGAATTTAAATAGGTGAATTGCTTTATTTTTCTTTGCAAATATACCAAAAAATATATAATTTAGAACTTATTTAGAACAATTTAAAAATTATTTAATTTGTATATACAACAGTGTAATTCTTTTTTATACATGCATTTGATCAAGTTACTCTATGCTGCCATCTTTTTGGTTATAGTTGATAGAATATCTCTACCAATATCTATTTAAAATTATTTGGTTGAATGTACGGTACGTGTAAAAATATTTTACAACAAACAAAACATATAAATTAATCTCTATAAAAAATCACACCTCCAACTTCTTAAAATGGAATTATGACCCCGCATCAGCCCATTGATCATATCTTGGGGGAAATGGAAATATTTTATCCTAGACCCATAAACTTTTGCGGGATTTCTGGTTTTTAATTTTATAGTATATAAATTAATTTATTTATTGAGAGGTTAAGATTTTGACGTGGTCCCATATCAGGATATGTTCAACCAAAATTTGGTTCTAGTGTTTGCAGCTGTGCTACATTATTTTCTTTTATTGTAACAGCTTTTTCTCTGAAGTAACGTAATTAGTCTATTTTTTCTCATGTTCTTTCATGTATGTTCTTTCTTTATGGGGCCAAAAAGAAATTGTGTTCATAAGCTTGTCTTTTTCGTTTCAATTCAAGAATTTTTATTATATTTTGTTTTTTAGCTTCGGATGCTTGTACGTGGTTAAGAAAACTCTGCATACCAAAACCAATGAAAGCAAGCAAAAGCCAAGTCTTCTTTCATATATGAATTTAATTAACTCGAATTAGTTTTTTTTTATTTTTTTATTTTTAAATTATGCTTTTTTTTGGTTAAAAATATACTCTTGTGACATACTTTAGGGAAGTGTCATTGACAATAATTAGTTTTTTTTTTTAATTATGCCTTTTTTGGTTAAAAATATATTAGTCCTAGTATTATGCTGTCTTTAGAATTGGGTGAAGAGTTATTTTCCAGCTTTTGCTCTGTTGTCATTATTTGCACGTCTTTTGCAAAACACGCAACTTTTTAAATTAACTCTTGTGACATACTTTAGGGAAGTGTCACTGACAATGTTTATTTCCCCTTCTTGGGTGAATAATTATTACTACTATATGAGTAGCTAAAAAACATTATTGTCAATGTCATACAAAAACATCAAAATTAATTTCATATTTTTAGAGGTATATGAAGTTTTTTTGTTTTCTTTTCCTAAAGTGCTTGGTGTTAGCCAAACAAGCAATGGAGTAGTAGCCCACAGTTATACGGCAAGACGATTTATGTCCTTGTCTGATCCTCATGATTCATTCGGTAGGCCTAACCTAACAACCAATATTCTTATATGCATTCTTCGGATCATGTTGGCCAATAATTAAACCTTCTCTTAACTTAGAGATAGCATTATTGCAATCTTTATGCCAATTATAGGCCAATCATCTTTTCTTATTTTAAGTTCTCAAGTTCACAACAATTTGTTTTTGAGGTATTGTTCGTTTTGGGTCTTGTGTGAGCCCTCATGGTTTTGTTTCTTGTAAAAGACATCTCTTTGGGTTGAAGAATATGAGTGGTGTTTATAAACTAAATTTAGTTTACAAACAAGTCCATTTAGCTTGTGTTTTCGAGGTATTGTCCGTTTTAGGTGTGTATGATACGCTTTGGCTTGTGTCTCAACTTCTAAATAATTTTAGTTTAACGGAGTACTGCCCGAACACGCATAACTATCACTCGTTTAAGGTTTGATTAATGTTGATTAATTCTTTATTAATTCATTTTTTTACAGATTCTATGCATCAGAAGTGTTGATGGCACTTGAATACCTTCACATGTTGGGAATAGTATACCGTGATCTGAAGCCAGAGAATGTATTAGTTCGATCAGATGGCCATATAATGCTCACAGACTTTGACCTCTCATTAAAATGTGATGATAGTTCCACACCAGCCCAGATAATAATCTCCAATCAAAACACTCCTCAAGTAGCCCTACCAAAAAATCCCCATACTGAACACTCACAATTTGCCTCATCTTCATGCATAATTCCCAACTGTATAGTCCCAGCAGTGTCTTGTTTCCAACCAAAACGCAAAAGAAAGAAGAAACAAAACCAGTTCAATGGGCCTGAGTTTGTTGCTGAGCCCATTGATGTTAGGTCCATGTCATTTGTTGGGACCCACGAATACTTAGCTCCTGAAATAGTGTCTGGTGAGGGACATGGTAGTGCTGTGGATTGGTGGACCTTAGGGATATTTATATTCGAATTATTTTATGGTGTCACACCTTTTAGAGGCTTGGATAATGAATTAACTCTAGCAAATATCGTGGCTCGAGCTTTGGAGTTCCCAAAGGAACCCACCGTGCCAGCCACGGCAAAAGATCTTATCTCACAGTTATTGGTTAAGGACCCATCAAGGAGGCTAGGATCAATAATGGGGGCTTCTGCAATCAAACACCACTCATTTTTTCAAGGTGTGAATTGGGCATTGTTAAGGTGTACAACTCCACCTTATGTTCCACCACCTTATACTAAAGACAAAGAAGATGTATCTGATGATAGTTGTCCACAAACTCCTGTTGATTATTATTGATCACAATAGGAGAGCTTGGATTCCACATGGATAACCCACATTCACATATTTAAGATATCGATGACCGTTCGATCAAGCTCAGACGATCTAAAACAATATCAAATTTCTTGAATCTGGATCGTCAGATCTTGATCAAACGTCCACACTGATATCTTTATTGTGTAAATACGTGGAAACCCGATCTCAGGGGAGCCGGATCACAATAGAAGGAGGAAAAAGTACAGTTAGATAGCTAGTTGAATTCAGGGAATTCAATTATATTTTTCTTTTTTTAATTTATTTTCTCTCTGTTAAGTTAATTTGTCACCATACTATTGTCTTTATATTTAAGAGGCTTGAATAGCAAAATGTAATATTGTCAACCAAACTATGTTGATTGAGCTTGATGACAAATTAAATTAATAGGTACTCGAGCAGAGCAACGTACCATATGCAGATAAGTTTGGTGAATTATAATAATATAGCTGTCGAAAGCAATTGCACATGATTTTAATAATATTTTGATGGGATCACTAAGGTCAAACAGAGATATGGGCTACACTACATTGAGATGAGACAAATTATGTAGAAACAACAAGTGACATTGACTTAGGAAGAGGATGAATGAACGAGAAAATCGCTGGCACCGCGTGGCTATTTGTGTGCAAAACCATGTCAATATATGTTTTTTGTGTGGCTTTTATGTGTGGAAGAACATGCATCCAACCACGTGGAATGTCGTGTGTTACGTGCACAAGACAACCGTGGGGCTTTGTTGTAGCCACTAGCTTGTGAGTATTGAGAGTGAGATCGGTCACCCTTCATTTTCAGCTTCTGATTATTTAGAAACGCGACACAGACACACAGGATACGACACGGACATCAGCATACTGACATCATTCATAATTTGAGAAAATCAAGTAATTTGATGTAATTATAGATATTATATTGGTGTCGAGACACGCCTAATCTAAAGAGTGTTCTTGTTTCATATGTTCTGTCTAATTGACTTTGGATATTGCTATGTTTCATTTCTACGGTTGATTTGCTTAAGATTGGACTTCATCCACACATATTAAGGTTTACTAGTATGTTTGATTTTCTCCCACTATTTTAAGCAAATTAGATGCAATAGCCAATCGAGATTTCTCTTTGAGGTTCATACACTACTCCACAATGTTCCGTTATATTTATACAACTCTTACATTTTTTTTCAATTATAAAAAAATATGTAACTCTTAAACGATCCACGCTTTTGTCAAAAAAGGCAACACACGTATATTTTTTGATTTGTGTGATACATTTTTTTTTTATTTCAATGCTATAATATTAATATCTAAATTAAACTACTTCAACAATGTAAAGGACATCATTACAACAACGCTAATTTGGTCCATCCATCTATCTAAGCATCTTCAGTAAAGTAAAATCTATGACTCTTTGTCGCTTTTTGGAGATAAACTTGGTTACTTGACATCCTTCTCCCACCAGAATATTATATGATATGATGATATGAATATGATATGATGTCAAAAATGTGTTGGTGGGCAATTCTTAAATATTTAAGTTGTTAATTCAGTTAGAATAGTTGAATTATAACCGTTTTTGTAACAAGCTAATTGTTGGTGTTTGTGTAAATAACTTGTTGAACAAGAAAATAATGAAAGTTTGTTTGTGCATTCAACTCATCAAAACATATTTTTTCCATCTAATTCTCTCATAGAGTTTCCTATCTTTCTCTTCTAAATTTATTCAATTGACTGAATGTGAAATCAATCCGATTGCAGAATGCATTATGTTCTAATAATGGTATCTAGAGCTATAAATTTTGATCATAGCATCCCTATCAAATGGAAATTTTCCTAGAAATCTTCCAATCCTCGGTGCAAATAATTATGATAAGTGGTGCAAACAAATGATGGTGGTGTTTGTATATCAAGATTTGCAGGATTAAGTGAAGTTTGGTGTTTGTATTTCAAGGAAATCGAGAAGAAAAATTTCAAGTCATTGTTCATCGTCCATTAACGTGTCAGATCCAACAATTTTGAAAGAGTTGGTGATGTTGAATCTTCAAAGGAAGCTTGGGACATCTTGGAGAAAGCTTATGTTGGGGAAGAAAACGTGAAGAAATTGATGTTACAAACTCACAAAAGGCAATACGAGTTGCTTCAATTGGAAGAAAAGGAAGGTCTTGGTGAATTGTTTACAAGAGTTGTAACCTTTATAACCTAAATGAAAAATTGTGGTGAAGCTGTAACAAATTCAATTGTGGTTGAAAAGATCGTGAGATCTCTTTTATCAAGATTTGTTATGTTGCAGTAGCAATTGAAGAGTCTAAGAACTCGACATATATGAGCATAAAAGAAATGCAAGGATATCTTGAGGCACATGAGAAAGGATATATTGAACAGTCCAACTTTCTAATAAATTATTAAAATATCACAATAGTTACCACCGAATTTATATAAACTATATTTGATAGTTAAGCTAATTCAATTCAATTCTATGAAGCACGAACGCTCCTCAATTCAATTTACAAAAGTGTTTTGAGAGAGAAATAAAAAGATAAAAGAGAGTGTATAAGTAAAAATGGGGTGCAAAAAGTATTCATATGTTTTTTGTATTATGTTCGTATGTTTTTTATTCGCCTCATATTTGACATCCGTTATCAGGAAAAGTTGGTTTACCAAAACTACGACCCAACGCAATGCTCATAGTCATTTGCAATAGTTTTTTGGTCAAGCAGTCTAGTAACCAGAGCTCACGCATTTTAAATGTGGAGAAGTGAGTGTCTAGGGTTCGAACCTCAGCTCATGCATATAATATTGCAATATCTTTACTAATTGAGCTAAACTCATGGAGATCGTCATTTGCAATAGTTTAATGTTGAATCAACCACCATTTTAGATTCTAAAATTGTAATTGTTTGACAATTTGAGACACTAAATTTACAAATATCAAATTATTCCTCAAATATTGTTGATCAAAATACTCTCCACATCAACTTTTTTAAGTCGATGTCATGTGGTTCTGAACCCTAAACACAAGTTTAACGAGTTAACTACTAAAATTTGAATGCTTAGAGTGTGCTATTTAGTTTTAGAGTTCAATCAACAGAAATCAAATATATACACATAAAACGATAAATCTTTAACTTGTGTGTTAGGATGCATTGCGACATGACATGAATATACCATGTAATCAGTATCACTTAACATTATAAATCATCACATCTAACATAGTTATTAAACCGAAAAGTTAAACAAAAAAGAGAAACAATTTGATCATAATTCATACTTCTTTCGATCTTATATATACACAAAGATTATTTTTTTTTAATTCGTTAAAAAAGTGATGTATTGAGTTTATATAGGAGTCTCATAGTTTTTTTCTTTTTCTTTTCGAAATATAGGATTCTTATAGCTAAGATTCCTAATTTCCAAATTGCAACCGTGAAAAGAAAAAAGAAAAAAAAAAATCCAAATTACTCGTTTACTCTTGTTATTACTACTTGCTACGCTCGAACGGGAAAAAGCATAAGCTCGTTAGGGTTTAGGCAAATTCTCACCTCTTCTCCTCAATCACAAGAAGCTTCTTCTGTATACGAAAATGGAGGAGCATGAAAATGGCGCAAATGCAAGCGAAGACGAACCCATAGTTGGACCCGGTCCACCTCCACCTCCTCGTGCTCGACCCAAACGCCCTCTCCAGTTCGAACAAGCTTATCTCGACGCTTTACCTTCCGCTAACATGTAAGCACTTATTCAGCTTAATCCCTTCAATTAGGGTTTCCTTTCAATCAATTAGGATATTTTGTAACTTGAAACTTTAGCATAGGATTCATTAATTTATGTTTAGGAAATTATATGTAGTTAAACCAAAATCTCGAATACTTGCTTGAATCGACTTATTTGAGCTTATCTACTTGCTATATAGCATCGACACTTCTGATCAAACACATGTCACATGTGATTACATTCAATTAAATCACTCTTTAGATAAATACTGTGTCTGTGACTCCGTGTCTGTGTTGTGTCTGCTTTATAAACAGACATAGGTACTTGTGAGACTTTTTGAGAGATCCTACGACATGTTCATAACTCATAAGGTGTTTTTAGGCTAATTTTCATAAGCTCTTATAGATAAATAGGTTATTTGCAGCTTATAGTACACGTGTTTATCATGATAAGTGCTTATATATTAGCTATTTTTATGACAAAAGATAAAATAAAGTTAAATTGTTTTTGTATTAGCTAAAAATAGGTTTCATAAGCTATCTTGGAGATCTTATAAAAATAAGCTAAAAACAGCTTTTGAACAATTTCATTAGTTGTTTTAACAAGTTCTCCCAAACAGTCTGACTGTACTTATGTCAATAGGTAAGTTCAAATAAGCCAATCGAAACAGGCTGTATGAAAAACAACTTATTGCTTATACAAAAACAATTTAACTTTATTTTATCTTTTGTTATAGAACTAGGTTATGCATAAGCACTTATCATGATATGAGTGCTTATGCTATAAGGTGTTTATTGAAAAAGGGGCTAAGTGTGTCTGAAAGTTGAGAGTTGTTTCTTATTTGTTTGGTTTTACAGGTACGAGAAAAGTTACATGCATCGTGATGTGGTTACACATGTTGCTGTTTCGGCTGCAGAGTTTTTTATTACTGG
The DNA here is from genome assembly GCF_003473485.1 of Medicago truncatula. NCBI lineage: Eukaryota > Viridiplantae > Streptophyta > Magnoliopsida > Fabales > Fabaceae > Medicago > Medicago truncatula. Next base: position 42,203,354 of record NC_053043.1, read on the forward strand.
AAGTGCCGATGGTAAATTATGTTCTGATTGTCATTTCTGCAATTCTATTATGTTTTTTGAATGAGTAAAGTTAGTCATTAATTATGAATTTTATTCACTAGCCATGAGTGGTTTGCAGAGTTCTTTAAGCATCCAATTTAAACGTCGTGATCTTATTAACTACTACCTTAAGTTTTACATATATTTGGTATAAACTTATATTACGTGCTATGTAAACACTTAAAGTGTTAATGAAGGTACAATATTTGTCTCTATATGTGGTGTGGTAGTGCACCTGGATCGTATTGAATATAGCCAAGCTTTTGGGAATAATAACACAGTGATGTATCTCTTTGTGTGGTTTACTGCTGTTTTCAGGGCATTTGAAGTTTTGGAAGAAAAGGCCTATTGGTATTGAGTTTGCAAAACACTTCAGATCTCATCTTGGTCCTATTGAGGGTCTAGCTGTAAGTTCCTGACAACTCTTTTTCATGTATTGATAAAATCTTTTATGATTTAATTGATTCTTGCTTCAATTCTATGACGTATAATATTATCTACGTGGTCATTGGCGGATGGCGGCCGACCCCCAAACCACTATAATGGCATAGTGGGTTGTGGTATGGCCGCTACGTTGGACTTTCGAAGTTTAATGAATAGAATAGAGTAATACACATGTAAAAGCTCAAAAATAGAAGAATACACAAAATTAGAGACATATTTATCCATGATAATTAAAATTCATTGTTACCAATATCCAAACTCAATGTAAATTTTACCAATATCCAATACCAATATCCTAGGCCCCCCTACAGCTGCTATTGACTATTGAAAATTTTGCTAATGATGTATTATTTTTGCAAAAAATTTCTCTTGTTATATTAGGCATGTATTTATGTTTTCAAAACCTTGCTGTACTTGTTATCAACCATGACTTATTTCAGCTGTGCAGGTTAGTATTGATGGTCTGCTTTGCTGTACAATATCAAATGACCGTTCCGTAAAAGTATACGATGTAGTTAACTTTGATATGATGGTGATGATTCGGTTGCCATACATTCCTGGTGCTATTGAATGGGTTTACAATCAAGGGGATGTCAAAGCTAGTCTTGCCATTAGTGATAGGAACTCCTCTTTTGTTCACATATATGATGCACGATCTGGTTCAAATGATCCCATCATCTCCAAAGAGGTGCCAATTCTAAATTACCTTTACTGTTACTGAATTTTCAATATGCATTATCTTTTATTTTAATATTGTGTTATTTCTTTTTACAATTTAATTACAAATCATGTTATTCTTTTCTCCTGCATTCAGATTCATATGGGTCCTATTAAAGTTATGAAGTTCAATCCTGTGTACGATACTGTAATTTCGGCAGATATAAAGGGTATTATTGAATACTGGAACCCTACAACACTCCAGTTCCCGGAGGATGAGTATGTGCTTTGTTATTCTCTTCCTTTAGTTCTGCCTCTGTCTTTTTAATAACAGATTCATCAAGGTTCGAATATTTTTGGTTGCCAGTCCTCAAAACTCCTTGTCTCTTATGTATACTCAAATATGTCAAAGCCACTTACATTATACAAATTTTGAGTAGTTTAACCACTATTAGATGGATTCCGTTGTATTGCACTGGATGGATTATTTTAATTTGAAACGGAGAATTCTAAAGTCCGCATCTAGGTGAAATCATCGACAAAAATCTCATGCATACGTGATACTATTAATAGATTTAGTTGCCAATAAAATAACTGCCTTAAATACAGTATATCATTCCTATTTGGGTGCTATTGGCTGGACATATGGATGTGAATCTGGTCAACTTAAGATGAACTGATATTTGATAAGTTTAATTTTGAAAATTAGAATTTGATTTCTAATGTTGCAACATATAACAATTGACTCATACTGCCGAGGAAAGGGGCCACTAGACTTAACATTAAACAGAATTATAATCAACAATGCTGTCAAATACCAAATATTTGAAAACATTGTGATTTCTCTACATTATGATTATTATTAGTTTTTATTGTACTCCCTCCATCCCTAAATTTAAGCACTCTTTTGGCAAATTACTAGATACATTTATTGCTTCTTTTCCAAATAAACGCTTAATTAATGCCACTAAGTGTCTTGGAATATGAAAAATCAAGATTAATGATATTCATATACAAAGTATTTTAGTTACATCTATATAAAATGGATACATTAACTACACTACCAACTTTCCTTAATAAGAGTGAAATATGCAATAGGTTCTTACATAAACATTTGTGGAAATTCTTAGCTGCATGATGTATGAATTTTGTGTAGTTAATAATGCAATTTAATCATTTCCCTTTGTGCTTGCAGGGTGAATTTTAAGGTCAGAAGTGATACTAACCTCTTTGAAATAGTAAAATGCAAGACTTCTGTTTCAGCTATTGAGGTACCTCAGTTGTCTAGACACACTTCTAAATTATTAGTTGATAACTTAATATTCTGTTATTTAGGTATATAATGAAAGCTATATGGCCATTCTTTGACTTAGATGGTACTTATTATCTGCATTGCATCCTCCTTTAGGTCAGCCCAGATGGTAAACAATTTTCCATTACATCACCTGACCGTAGGATACGTGTGTTTTGGTTCAAATCGGGTAAACTAAGGCGTGTTTATGATGAATCCCTGGAGGTAACAATTTTACCTGAAATTTTGCCATTTTTTTAATTGTTTTTGGACATTTGGTTGGTAAAAGAATTGATATATTGATAGGTTGCTCAAGATCTCCAAAGAAGTGATGCTCCATTATATCGATTGGAAGCCATTGATTTTGGTCGAAGAATGGCTGTTGAGAAAGAAATAGAGAAGACAGAAAGTGCACCACAACCAAATGCAGTTTTTGACGATAGTTCCAACTTTCTTATATATGCAACCTTGCTAGGGATTAAAGTGAGTTATTCCTTAACTGGCCCGCTACCACTTCACTTCCTTCGGTTATTACATTTTTTTTTATAATTTAACTTTTCTTCGTTGCTTGCTAATGCAATGCGGCTACTAGATGAAACTTTATTCCCTAATGTGTTTACATCTTCTGCATGGTCATAGATTGTTAATTTGCACACCAATAAAGTCGCTCGAATACTTGGAAAGGTGGAGAATAATGATAGGTTCTTAAGAATAGCTTTATATCATGGTGAACGAAGTAGCAAAAAAGTTAGAAAGATTCCTTCAGCAGCTGCGAATGCTAATGAGAGCAAAGAGCCTTTGACAGACCCCACTCTCCTATGTTGTGCATTCAAAAAGCACAGAATATATTTATTCAGGTATGACAGTTCAACTCCACCAATCATTGTACCACTGCTTTGAAGTTTGAACTCCAGAGTGATTCAGTCGTATAATTTGGTAATATCACGTGTGGAATTTTCCTGGAAGTATTTTTCCTCAGTGCATTTGAGGTTGTACATTGTGTTTACTTGCATCACTGGTTGTTTGACATGCAAAATTTAAAACCTAAATAATAGCCAAGTTTTGGAATGTCATGTATCAGTCGAAGAGAGCCCGAGGAGCCTGAAGATGCAACTAAGGGAAGAGATGTGTTCAATGAAAAGCCTCCTGCTGATGAACTTTTGGCAGTTTCTGATATTGGAAAGTCACTTACAACTTCACTTCCTGAGAATGTGGTGAGATATCTTTATTTGGCTTTCAATGTAGGCTAGTATGATTGACAATCAAATAGCAGACTGCTTTTCCTTCAAATAATGCAATCCCACACAAACAAAAGTTGTCTATCTATACTATAGCATACTTCTATATTCTTCTATTTAAGTAGTTTTCCAATAGCAGACAGGAAAGATATTTCCTCTCATTCTTTTCTCGATAGTAGTTTTACATATTTTCTTTTCAAGTTACAATTATGTATATTCCCCGTAGAGTCTGACAATTGCAATTCTTCATTTTTCAGATTATGCATACCACTATGGGTGATATTCATATGAAACTATACCCAGAGGAATGTCCAAAATCTGTGGAAAACTTTACAACTCACTGCAAAAATGGCTATTATGACAATCTTATATTTCACAGGGTCATTAAAGGCTTCATGATACAAACAGGAGATCCTTTAGGAGACGGCACTGGTGGGCAATCCATTTGGGGAAGAGAGTTTGAAGATGAATTTCATAAAAGGTAATCAATTTTGTCTGCATACATTACATTGTGTCTTATTATGTACTTGAATTATCATCATGATTTCAGACTCTAGAGTAACTTTAGTAATGATCATCTGTGTTTGATCGTCTATGAAACTTAGACCAAGTAATTTTTTTCTCTTGCAGTTTAAGGCATGATAGGCCTTTCACATTGTCAATGGCAAATGCGGGACCAAATACAAATGGTTCTCAGTTTTTTATCACCACAGTGGCTACTCCATGGTTGGACAACAAGCACACTGTATTTGGTAGAGTCGTTAGGGGAATGGACGTTGTCCAGGTAAATTGGATTCTAATCTTCCACAAGCATTATTTAGTACAACATATTAATCAAGTCATGTCATATCTTGGAATTGTCTGCATGTTCTCATGCATGTTCACTTGGCAAATAATTTCCACAGAAGTGCACTTTTGTATGGCCTGATGACATATCTTTAAACTAGTTATTGCCTTAATATTTTTTTGGCAAGGTTGTCAAACACAAGAGTTTAGATTAACCCATAACCCCCATGAGATATATGTATTCTATTTAATGTGTCTATTTTATGTATTGATGCATTGTTGTCAATGGTGGACGGCGGTATATGGCAAAAGGCAAAAAATCAGCCATATAAACGCGCCACTGTGATCTATGGCGCCGTCATTGTGGGCATCCCTTCATTAATTGCCTATCGCAGTTGTCAGAAAATCCACCATGCCATTCCACCATGGCCACCATTTAACAACACATGGTAGTATTAATTGGGGGTTTTATTTGAAAAAAATATGTATACTTTTTTACAAGAATAATATACTCCTTCCGGAATGAAATATAAGCAAAAATGGTAGTTGAGAGGTCAACGTATGTGGTTAAAAATTTAGTCCACATACCACAACTTTTCAATTATCATTTTTGCTTATATTTCATTTCAGAGGGAGTACATATCTAATAATTTCAAATGAGGCTTATATGTAGGGGTATATTTATTTTTCCAAAAGGAGCTTATAGTTAGGGACAGAGGCAGTATCAACAAATTAAGTGGATAACATTGGGATATGAAAAGCTAAATGCAGCGTGTAATGAGTGACAAGGGGTAAGGACTTAAAAAGAGCAGTTTGTTTAAAACTTAAGGTTCTGTTTTGAGGGGAGGGGAGGAGAGAAAAAGATAGAAAAATTTCACCTTATTTGAGTGTTTTTGTAGAGAATGAGAAGAATTTTTTTATGATTAATATATTTTTAATTTTGAGACTATGATAAAACATCGACAGGATTAGAAGAATTTATCTATGCCCTCCAAAATCCTTCTCCAATGCATTTTTTGAGTTCTCCCACATTAGGGAGCTTTTGTTTCATGAAGAAAATAAACTCCCTATTCCAGTTGGAGGACTATCCTTCCCTTTTTCTTTTCTTTTCTCCTCCCCTTTCCCTAAAGCCCTTCCCTCCTAAGCTGTCAAACATAGCCTAAAAGTACAATCACCAAGTCAACAGACATGAATGGGAAAATTATTAAAAGATGAAAGCTAGGAACATTCTTTTCAATACTCTCCTACACTCACTTTTTTATTGGGTGAAATCCATATGGGTCCCACCACTTTGTGGAACCAATTTCTGAAAGTGTAGGACCCATATTTATTTTACCCTATAAAAGAGCGAGTGTTAGAGGGTTGAAAGAGTGTGTTCATAGCACTCCTCTTGTAAAAAATTAAATAAATAAAGAAATAAAAAATATATAAGCATAGTCACGGAGTATACAAACCTTGCTTTTTGCAGTGGCCGAGGCAGAGGTTTTGCCTGAGTTCTTTGCCTTGAATCTTTACCGAATTCGCTGCTCAAATGTCACCAGAAGGGAGGTAGCGGTCTCTAGGAGCTGTGAAGGTGCTGAGGTTTTCACAAATTTGTTAGCAACATCATGGCAAACATAACTTGAAAACATGAATGAAACACAACCAAACCCTGAGCTTTTTGCTCTTCTTCTGACATATCTTAGACACATGACTGACTCCCCTAGTTCAAGCGAGTTACACTTAGTATACACTGATCCGTGTCTGTTCAACTAACCAGTTTTTGGAACGTGGCAAACTGACTAGCGGATTTGCCAACCCTGCGTTTTGGTTCTATTCTGATTTACTTTTCTCTCTCAACTTTTTATCTTATGATGAATTACATCTTTTCCAGGTCCTTATTGTTTAATGTATGTGATTTTTCTTTTGTACTTTAAAATTGATCAATTGAGAACTTTTTTTGGCAGGCTATAGAAAAAGTGAAGACAGACAAGACAGATAAGCCATATCAAGATGTTAAAATTTTAAATGTCACTGTACCAAAGTCTTGAAGCTCTTGGTTTTTATGACCCGTGCCCTCAGCCTTCTATACTGGACTGGTGATAGGTCGGTGAAGCTCTAACAGGACAGTTTTATATTTCTTCCTTTAGATCAACCTTTCAATTTTTTTTAAAAAGTTGGGGAAGGGGACTTTATATCAACCTTTATTTCATAGGTTTTGTATGAACGTGGAAATTGATTATTCTTCGCATGCAATGCAGCACCTTCATTCATGAACTCTTTCCGTCACAAATTCCCTCTTTCCTTTATCTTGAGTTGTGTTTCAAGCGCAACTGTACTGTCTTCTTTTCTGCTTTGCCAGTGGAATGTACTTCTGTTTTTGGTACAATAGTTTTTCTGGGTACAACCAGTGTAATGCACTTTGAATTCTAAAGGATTGCAGTGACAAAATCTCTTTGAATACTATTACCTGTAGTGTGTGACATTCCTGCTTTATTATTAAGCGTGGCATTATTAATTGTTTCTTGGCTAAATTGCATGTTTGGTTCCTTATGCTTTGGTCCTCTATGTTTAAACAATTTCAAGTTGGTCTCAGAACATTACAACTAGTTTGTCATTTAGTCAAATTTCTGTCTAAAACGTCCATGTAGCTACCAGAGATGCACACATGGATAACGTGGGGTGTGACACGTGGATGTTTTAGGTAGAGTTAACGAAAGTTTGACATAAAGGCTGAACTTATGTTGACCAAGTAACATAAGAGATCAACTTGAATGGTTAGAAACATAGGAGACTAACTTGAAACCTAATATAAACGTAAGGGACCAAACATGCAATTAAACATTGTTTCTTTGAAAATGTTTTTAAAACCTCATGTGATGTGTCTTTGATCTTCAATCTGTTAAAACATAGGTGACTTTAAGTTTGATTCAGACTATTTAGTATTCACTGAATATTTGCTTCCACTACCTTTGAAGTGACTAGTGAGTATTACATGGTTGTAGATTTAATGCACTTGTGTTTTCTTGCCTTTTCCGTATCTGGATTACGGACTGTGCTCAAAATCAAATGGTACCCACCTTAGCTGTGTGATTTTGAGCTAAAATACATCATTGAAATGTGAGTTGTCGTGTCTATTTTTATGGTCTTCGTGCTCAAAATCAAAATCAATCGGTACCCATCTCAACTGTGATTTGAGCTAAAATAAATCATTGAAATGTGAGTTCTTTGACTGTGTCTGATTTTGATTGAGCAGAATGGAATTCGTGAGTGCAGCAAAGGCTGGAAAACACGATATTTAGATAATAGCTTACGGATAGGGAAATAGTGTTTGTCACGTGAGGGTGTATCATGAGTTCACAATGAAACAAGTGATTTTAACTATTTCATACACCATACCCTTCCCCCCAATTGTATTTTTTTTTTTTTTAATCTGTTTTTTTTTTTTCGTTTACTTATATAAAAAAGTCGTGTTTTCACTTTCGCGTTATTTATTTAGAATTGTTATTGTGATATGGATAAGGGATTTGATATTCATGGAACTTGTGTGACAATAAATAGTTGCAGTGTTATATCCAAAAAAACTTGGTGCGGGAGGTAAGATGTCCTTTGGTTTTGTAGAGCTAAAATAGTTGCATTAGTGCTCTCAAATCTTACACTACAAATTAAAATTATTTTTTTTGCAAGGATTTAAAAAAAAAAAATATTAAATAATACTTGGTAATTATAAATGTTTGAGTCACTGAGAGTATAATAGCTTGAAAGAAAGTGCATATTTAGTACCAACAAAACGTCCAGTGCAGGCATTTTCATGCCACAACAAGCTCAGCAGTTACTCCTTCTATTGCTGGTCCATCTACAACATGAAATAATTCAACGACAGTTATCAGCTTAGGTTTGATACTTCGATTCAAGCTTGAGTTGAGTGCTCTTGGTTCTAGTTCACAACCGGTGATTCGAAGCGTGAGTTCACTACATCGTAGTCAGGGCGAGTAAATAGTCAAGTAACTAAGGCTTAGGCTACCCACAAATGAAAGGAAATTGTTAAAGATTAACATTGGAATAAAGAAATACATGTATTCCTTTTTATTTCTGATATGATTCACATAATAAAATAATGTTTGATTTTAGAACCCAAAAAAATAGATTTTATTTTATTTTCATAGTCACATTTTGACAGTCACGTCAAAAATTGGTGTGTATAGACTGTTCATAAATGTGCATCATACAATATTATCTTTTTTTTTTTGTTACAACAAACAAATGTTTATAAGTGTTTTTTTGACGCACAATTTTGACAACAAGTTAAATAGTCAACGGAGTTATGCATATGGTCATGGTCAATTACGCTAAACTTAGGTGCCTTGGTTTGAACAAAAACAGATTGTTTTAGTTTGCCGTTTAAGGTGGTTATTTCAGATTGAGATTTGTCACACAATTTTATCATCAAAGAAATTCAGTTAGTTTTTTTTTTTTTTTTTAAGGAAATAATTCAGTTAGTTAACTCGGTTTAATTGGCTAATTACCATTTAATAGATAATATAACAAGGTGTTATTCTCTCAAAAAAAAAAAAAAAATGAAACCAATAACCAAATCAAACACACGGAAGACAATGAGAATTGATAGTAGACATAAATATGCAAGACAATCACATGAACTGACACTCGATCGATAGTACATGTAAGGCAAGCACGTAAAGAGAAAATTGAAAGTACTTTGTTCATGACATGACAAGTTCCCAACACTTATTTCCGTGTAATCAGTCAACCTTAAGTAGTTAACTAGGAACCAGTATGGAAGAAATCAAAGGAAATGACGGACCTTAATATATGAAGAATGACAACAAGGTGCATGTGAAAGCATGAGAAGTAACCTTGTTACACTCAAGATACTAGGAAACCATGCAATATTAAGACTATAGTTTCACAAGCGAATTCATTTTAGTCGTTTACTAAACAAAGGCACACAATCAAAGGCATATTCATGAATCAACAAGTTGAGGTGGAAAAGAGAGACAATTCATTCCAGTATTATACCCATTCGTAGATAAATAAAAAACACAACCATAACGCAAATTAAATTCAAAAACATAACTAATCTCGATGTCATTACATTGTCTCAAATGTAAAAGCAAAATCTTGATAGTTGACAAAAAAGCTATAACTAAAACAACAAATGTCTAACACACAGATTACTTCAGTCCTTTTAATCGAATAAGCTGAATCCCATATCCTGCACAAAGATAACATAACACAAACATTAGCTTAGCCATGAATTTACCAAATAACAAACAACAAACTATAATCTTGAAACTTACATCATCGGATTCTTCCTTCTCTTCCACCTTCTTCTCTTCCTTTGCTTCGGCAGCAGGTGCAGCAGCAGCAGCACCTCCTCCAGTTGCAGCAGAAACAGCAACAGCACCACCACCTGATGGAACTGAAGCCAACTTTTCTCTTCCACTGGCAATAAGCTCAGCAAAGTCCTTGCCCTTGACTTCACTTAGGAGCAACTCAATGTTGCAATCCTCAGCTTCAACTCCAACTACAATCAAAAAGCCAAAAATAAACTCACTTTTTTAATATACAATTCAATGTTCTAATTTCTTCATTCAAATATCTTTCCTAATCGAAGAAACCCGTTTCCTTCAATGACAGTAAAAAATACAGATAAATCAGACAAATGCAAGCTTGGCTTTGCTGATTGAAAATTCAGTAAAATCAAATTCAACTATAAAAATGAAAACATAAACAACATAAAAAACTAAATGTCTATATCAAACCCATATATGGGGCTGTTTGGGTAAAAACCAGACTTGCAGCTTATAGCACAAGCACTTATAAATAAGATTGCATAGCTATTTTAATAGCAAAAGATAAAATAATTTCAACTTGTTTTTGTATTTGCTATAAATTGTTTTTGGGACCACCATTTGGATTGACTTCTTTTGAGCTTAAGCAAAATAGCTTATACAAATAATTCATAAGTTCTCACTTAACAAAAATTGTATCTTCATTTGCAGTTTTTTAATATGAAAAAGCTTAATTATATGCATAAGCTGTTTTTCATAAGCTCAAAAACATGGCAATACTAACGGGCCCTTTATAAGCTAAATTGGAGAACTTATGAAAATAAGTTAAAAAAAGCTTACGAAAATTGCAATAAGCTGTTTTCATATATTCTCTAACACTCTCACAGAACTTATGCCAGTAGATAAACTCAAATAAACGAATCCAAACATACCCTATTCATTAATCGATTTCCATTGACCTGATTTATACTAAAAATTCCAAACTAGAATTAAAACTATTTTTTTTTCAAAAAAATCAATACTTTATTATACCAACAGTCTATGATTGAAGACAAATAAGGTTCTATTTGTAGATCTACTAAAAATCTTCAGATTATGAACAAAACAAATAAAAAAAACGCACAACAAACAAGATTATAGATTAAATTGGGATTGATATGAACCTGATCCAAGAATTTGCTTTAGATCAGAAGCAGAAGGGGATTGGTTGCCTCCCAAAACGGCCAACAAGTAAGCAGCGATAATCTTCATTTCTGATTTCAACAAAATCAACAAACAACAACAGTTAGAAACACGAATTAAGAACACAGAGAGGTGAAAGTCTGAACATTTTGTAAAGAAATCGATAACTCACTTGATGGAAATGGCGGATTGGATCTCGACTCGACGGTAGGGTTTCAGCAGAGGGATGTTGCAAGCCGCAGAAAATGTATCAGGAGCATTATATAAGAAGAGTAAGAACTAGGGTTTTGGTTTTGATGAGTTTACGATAATGCCCTTGTTCTATTTTTATTTTTGTTTAATTCAATTAATCAATTTTAAATAAAAATCAACATGGCATGATATTATTGGATGATTGCGTAAACTGTTTTTACACTGTCAATGCACTATAATTAACCTTGTTTTTGAGGTCGTGAAGCTGAAGAAATATGGATAATTAACCTTACAATGAAGCACATTTTCATCATCAACGGCAAAGCTAGCCAAAGTTTGGCGAGGAGGCCAAATATATAGAAAAAAAATAAAAAATATTTTTATGAATATTATCTTGACAATTTTTGTTATGACAAAAATTATCTGTGTACTTATTATAGAGACTGGAAATGCCAAAACAAGAAAAGTAATTTATCTATCAGAGGATAATGTGTTGTCTTTCATTTTTATTTTTTTGACAAGAGTGTTGTCTTTCATATTTCTAATAATAATTTTCACAAATAAATTTATTTGGGGTAGCTAAATCTATATTACAAGAGAAGCTAAACATAAAATTACACTAATATTTAAAAAAAAAAACTAAATAAATTAAAAAAATGAGGTAGCCAAATACAATCCCAACTTTCATTATCATTCGCTCTCCACAACGGTATAAAAGCCAGCAATATGCTCTAGAGAAAGAATATTTTTCTATTTGAGCTACTCCCTGAAATCATATATTATGTTGAATATTATTATCAAAGACCAAAGAAGGGGGACCGACCAACTATCATGTTGAGCTCTTTTGGAACCATTGTCGTCAATTTTTTCTAATCCCATGAGCCAATTTAACTAACATCCTTAAGCTATAATTGTGTACCCAAAATATTGACAAAATCAACCAAGTGAAAAGTGATCATAGCCTCGTCAGATAATTATACTAGAATGAGGAGGATCCTTCCCCGATGCAAAATTGAAGATCTTGTCTCAAAGCTTTCAATGCCTTTAAAATACTTATCCATCTTAGAGAAATGTGCCTTTATTTTTTATGTTCCAAATGTCTCAACCTTTAATGTATTAGCGAGATAGAACCCTCACTTAAAGTTTATGAGGATCGTAAAGCAGATTCCAAACTAACTTTCCTATAAGAGCAATACTAGATAGTCGAGCTTTCCTAATAATGAGCCACCCAAACTTCTTAGAAGAAGTAACACCCGACCACTTAACTCTATTTCACTTCTTATTACCACTTGTGCCATCCCAAATGAAGCTTTTCGTGACTATCAAGTTTATCACAAATATATGTAGGCAAATAATGCAACTACAGAATATAAATAGACATTGTCGTAGTAACTGATTTGGTCAGGCAAACCAGCTCCACTTTATTAAGGAGGTTATCTTTCTAAGTTGAGAGTCTTTTATGCATGTTCTCTAAAATACAATCATACATATCTTTAGTAATTCAACATTGTAGCAAAGAAAAACCCAAGTAGTGCTCCATATTGGGCACGAAGCAGATATGTGATATTTCTTTAACACTTCGTTTAACTATCTCATGCACTCTTTTATAACATATAATCTTAGACTTTAAAACATTCACTTTCATACAAGAAGAAATACAAAACTCATCTAAGGAGTCCATCATCACTTTACTTTGATCCAGAGTGACCTTCACAAAGAGAAGAACATCATTAACAAAAAAGAATGTGAGACCAACCCAAACCTTTATGATATATATATATATATATATATATATATATATATATATATATATTAGACGCCAAATCACTTGTTGGACCTTGATTTGAATGTTCAGGGCTAATTTCTCAATGTACAAAACTAATAAATATAGAGACAGTGGGTCCCCTTGTCGAAGGCCTCTTGACGACTTAGACTTATTTGTTGTTGCACCATTCTACAAGATAGAAAGGTTTGTGGCTTTCACACAGTTCATAATCAAAGAGACGATGAATTTGAGAAAATTAAAATCCAACAAAGTAAGCTAAAGAAACTTATAATTAGGCATGGCAACAAAACCCATACCCGTGGTTACTCGTCCGAACCAAACCTAATTTGACGGATTTTCCCCGTTTTGACTGGGTTTGGGTATGGGTATGTGGTTTCCCCGATCTCGAAACACGGGTATGGGATGGGTAACGGGTATATAGGTACTCACCCCGAACCCATACCCAAACCCGTCCCAAATGTAAAAAAACTACTTTATGTTGATATGTTATGTTATTTTGTTTGATAATTGTCATGTTAATAAAAACTACCATTGATATTTAAAGGATCAACTAAATAATTTTGTCTAACAAATGTGAAAGTGAACTTATTGTTGGATAATGTATTACAACGTTGCTCTTGGGGATGCAAAAAAAACTTATATTTTTTATTAAAAAAATTATTCAATGCAGAGACGGGGATGGGGCGGGGATACCTGAACCCGTCGGGGACGGGGATGAGATTCAATTTTTCATCCCCGTTGGGTATGGGTAGGGTAACGGGTAAGTATATGAGAATCGGATATGGGGACGGGGAAGGTAAAACCCGTCCCCACCCCGCCCCATTGCCATGCCTACTTATAATCGAGTCTATCATAGGCCTTCTTTAAGTCTATTTTAAAAGTCAACATTCCTTTTTGGGAACGGGAAACATGCATATGATGGACGACTTTCCAAGTCAAGATAGCATTATCAAGTGTACCTCTCCTTCCGTCAAAAAAAAAAAAAAAGTGTACCTCTCCTTAGAATGAAGCTACTCTGAAAGGGACCAATCAAATCATCAAAGAAAGAGCGGATACGGTTAACGAGAATCTCGGAGATGACTTCAAAAAATACATTACAAACGTTGACGGACCGGAAGTTCTGAAACTTGGTAAGATTGTTCTATTTCAGAACAAGAACAGGTAATGTCTCGACAATTTTATTATCAATATATTTACTATCAAAAGATTGCATGAAAAACTTGTGGAATGGAAAAAGCATTAAAAAAACAAAATTAGAAAATGTAACAATTGGAATTAATGACACCGAACAATTGGAAGGGAGTATTAGAAACAAAAGAAAACATTTATACTATTCATAAGTACCGATGTATATTGTAGTCATCCTCAATTTTTCGTGAATAATTATTATGACTTCTTTAATATTCCTCTCGATCACTATTATAAGGAAAAAACAATCACATTTTAGGTTCATTGAATAACTAATATATCTCGTCAATGATATAGGTCAGATGCATCAATTATTCAATGAATTTAAAAAGTGTATTTTTGCTTATAATAATGACCGGATGAAGTATACGTAAAATATGCAACTCGTGTTTATAATTAGAGGCATATGGAGTATTATAGACAAAATAAAACATTTAGGTTATTCACAAGTACCAATGTATGTCTTAGTTATCATCAAGTTTTGTGAAATCGGTCTGAGTTTTGTCTGTTTTCAAGATGATGACGCCTGATGTGTGAAATCCGCAAGTCACGGTGCTATCAAAGTAGTAAAATATCGTTCCACATGAAGTTATTGTAATTACTGATTTTCTTTCTAACTGTGATTAGCTGAAAAGTTCAAGGTTTTGAAGTTTAGAAAATTTGATTGATATAAAATAATAAAAAGCGTCTCGCGATTATTGGTTCGTCATAATGACAAATCACTCACAATCCAAACCTATATTTAAATCTTATGTTAAATCCGTTTCTAAAGACAAGTTTCTCTAATCTATTTTATGTTTCCTCTTAGAATACATAAGTGTATTTCAATGGCAATCACGCCTATTCTCATGTTTGATTGCTATTAAAATCCATTAAGAACGAAACTTTTAAGATCTCAAGGTTTACTCAACTATTCTCATGTTTTGCAAACCTTGTCTGATCTCACTTGTTCTAATACTAATCTTCACCTTTCGATCCTTCAATTAGTATTTGAAATATGAATTAAGAACGGTGAGATTAGATTAGAAAATATATTTACATAAAATTAGGGTTTTTGGCTTGGTTTGATAGGAATTAGGTCATTAGACTCATCCAACAATCCCAAGACAAAGAAATCTACTCACTCATGTTCATCGTAGACAAGGAGATTAAAGAGATGGAGTAGAAAGACATGAAAGTAAACGGCTGAATGTAAAAGTGCAGAATTGTAAAGAAGAAGAAATTAAAGCTTTGATCAATTTGATTCAATGAAAAACAACTTGTCATAAATATTCCCAAGATTCAAAGATGGATTTACAAGTCTGATTCCTCTCTCTCTATATATGGCAAAAGCCAGCCTCTAGAAAAGGAAATAGTTCCACATTATAAGGCACTAAAATCGGTTATAGAAACAGCCCAAATCGGAACATAAATTTGCACTAAATCAACACATAAATATGCACCAAATCAGCACATTAATATGCATCAAACCAGCACATAAATATGCACCAAATCAACAACATTTTGGAGGTTGGGATCGCGCACGGTCGTGCGTAGCTCACGGCATTGCTTGAAACGACCTATTTGGAAGGGGTGCACGGTCTGTGCAATAGCATGCACGACCGTGCACAATAGATAGGTCAAAATTTCCCTTATTTCTCTTCTCAAACAGGCTTCAATCTTGCATCTTTCATGCCTCAATCATGCTTTTAGACCCCTTCTTTTGCTTCAAGACTTTATCCTTCATCACTTGTGATCCTGAAAATAAAATAAACAAAATTGCAATAAAATAGTTCTAAAAAGGAACTTAAACAAACAAAATTATATTAAAATAAACACTTAAAAACCATCTAAATTACTCCCTCCGTCCCTATATATAAGACCCTTTTGCCAAAATCACGGGAATTAAGATAGTGGATATTTGTATTAAAGTTGTTTGTAATCACTATTGTTTTTACAATTTTATCCTTTAAGAAAGAAGGTTAGTTTATGTTTTCAACATGTTATTTATTGTTGATTGAAGAAAAAGATGTATAATAAATAGGGACATGTATGTAAAGAAATAATTAATGTAGTTGAAAATAACAAAAAGGTCTTATAAAAAGGGACAAAAAAAATTCTCAAAAGGGTCTTATAATTAGGGACGGAGGGAGTACGACTTATCAACGTCAACCATCAATTTTGTGAAATATTAGTCTGAATTTTGTCTGTTTTCAAGATGATGATCCCGTCAAACCAACAATTTAGTATCTCAAGTCATTTGACATGGGAATAAATTCCATCATTTGCATTTTGCAAGCCTCGTTACTTCACATCGAAATCAAATATTTAGAAAAATTCCAACTCTCTCCACTACTAATCAACTACTTTGCAATCTTTTGCTCTTCTTCTTACTCTTCTTCTTTCAACTCTTGATCTACACTTGCTTTTGCATGTTCTACACAAACTTCCCTTTTATCATCTCAAACGTGAATGTTGAAATTTAATTTTAATGTTGCTTTTTTACCGATTATGCAAAATAAGATATCTTACATAGGCAAAATACTTGAACCCTAAGTAAGATCTCTTTCAAGTATTTTGCATAATCGATAAAAGCAACATTACAATTACATTTCAACATTCAAGTTTGAGATGATAAAAGGGAAGTTTGTGTAGAACATACAAAAGCAAGTGTAGATCAAGAGGTGAAAGAAGAGTAAGAAGAAGAGCAAAAGATTGCAAAGTAGTCGATTAGTAGTGGAGAGAGTTGAAATTTTTCTAAATATTTGAGTTCATTGTGAAGCAACGAGGCTTGCAAAATGCAAATGATGGAATTTATTCACATGTCAAATGACTTGAGATACTAAATTGTTGGTTTGACGACATCATCATCTTGAAAATAGACAAAATTCAGACTGATATTTCACAAAAATTAATGGTTGGTGTCATCATCTTGAAAACAGACAAAACTTATATCGATTTCACAAAACACGAGGATAACTAAGACATACATTGGTACTTGTGAATAGCCCAAAATAAATCAATTGAAGAGAGAAATTGACCGACCAAAATAAAATGATAATATATTTTTTTGTAAGACTTTCTCTCTCTCTCTCTCTCTCTCTCTCTCTCTCTCTCCCCTACTCGATTTGATTATCAATTAAAAAAAAATCCCAAACTAGAATTAAAACTATTTTTTGCAAAAAAGTCGATACTTTATTATACACACATTCTATGATTGAAGGCAAATAAGGTTCTATTTGTAGATCTACTAAAATTCTTCAGATTATAAACAAAACAAAAACTAATAATAAATAAAAAAAATAAAAAAACACACAATGAATAAAATTATAGATTAAATTGGGATTGAGATGAACCTGATCCAAGAATTTGTTTAAGATCAGCAGCAGAAGGGGATTGGTTGCCTCCCAAAACGGCCAATAAGTAAGCAACGATAATCTTCATTTCTGATTTCAACAAAATCAACAAACAACAATGGTTAGAAAAACGAATTAAGAACACATAAACGTGAAAGTATGAATTTTCTGTGAAGAAATCGATAACTTACTTGATGGAAATGGCAGATTGGATCTCGACTCGACGGTAAGGTTTCAGCAGAGGGATGTTGCAAGCCGCATAAAATGTATCACGAGCTTTATATAAGAAGAGCAAGAACTAGGGTTTTTGTCTAGTTGAGTTTACAATAATACCCTTGTCCTATTTTTATTTTTGTTTATTTTTAAAAGGTTTATTTTGTTGAATTTTTTATTAAAAAAAAATCAAAATGCCTCAGTTTTCAAATTAAACACGAAATTATTATTATTATTTTTTAGAAAAGACAAAGGAAAACAAAAATCACTAAAGAATATAACACCGAGACAGTCTCTCAAAATGTCACATCTAGCCTTAAAGAGTGTCCAAACTTAGTTAAGAAATCGGCACAGTAGTTACTTTCTCTAAGCAAGTGTTAGAGAGAAATGCTAGAAAGATGCTCCTTCGAACCAAAATTTTCACCAACAAATAAACATATACATGCATATATGAGTGATCAAAATGTTGAAGAAGATGGAGGACTTTTAAAAAAGAGAAATGATATTTGTACAACCACTTTGTGACAATTTTGTGACAACTTTATCTCTCATACTCACATTATACTCTTATTCTCTCTCTTCCTTTTTCTCTTTCCATTGTTCTTAACCAATGAAAAGAGAGAAAAAAGAAGTTGTCACAAAAGTTGTATGAAATAGTTGTTCAAATATCACTACTCTTTAAAGAATTCGCCTCGTAAATAACTTGTTGAATATAGTTGTTGATGACCAACATCAAATCATGATAAACACGAAATCACTCAGCGTAAAACGCATCCCATACCCCTCGTCAGAAGATTAGCCAACTATTTAATATGCGTTGTTGTCACAAAGTAAATCGCCAACACCAATGTCACTACAATCACAACAACTTATATCAAAATTCAACTTAACACATCCATCTTGATGAAGGGTCCACTCAACAATGTGACAAATAATATGGTGCTCCAAGGAGTGAATATCAACAGATGTTACGCCAGTACACATGATGCTTATAAAATGAAGAACATTTTGGGTTTTTATTGCTTGTCGCTGAGAGTATGGTTATTTCTGAAGTTTCGCATCCATCAAATAACTATTGGAAACATGTTACGAAGATGTCATTTAGACATTTTGGGTTTTTCTTCCTTGATTCTAGTCTTTGGTCGAGGTGTTAGATAAAGGAAGAGAATAAAAAAAAATGAAAAAAATGTGTTGGATGTCATTTCTTTTTCTATCGGCAATCATGTTTTTGTTGTTTTTAATGGATCAAGTAACGATATGCTACAATGCTGTTAGAGTTGCATTATTAATAATTTTTTTGGAGGGGTTGATATGAGAAAGTATAGATACTTATTCAATTGAGTTGATCTCCTTATTTGTAACTATAGACAATTACAATTAAAGAGTGTCTCAAAAAAAAAAAAAAAACAATTGAAGAGAGAAATTGACCGACCAAAATAAAATGATAGTAATATTTTTTTAACACTTTCTCTCTCCTACTCCATCTGTACAATGATCGATGAGGATTGCATTGAGACTCGATATTACACAATTCAGTCACTATTATATATAAATAAAATTTAACATTTTAAATCTATTCAATAAATGATGTATGTGATATATATTAAGACCGCATACATCATTAAAAAATGAATCTAAAATGTCAATTTTGTTTTTAATAGTGACTAGAAGTTGTATGTAAGATCATGATTTTTTTACGATAAAGTCAAGCCATTTGATAAGCCTAGCAATAGATCTAACTTCAGATGAGTGAAGATCACTCTTTATCTTCTTCTTTTTCTTCTTTTTTTTTTTTTCAAAAAATGAGTGAAGATTTATTTATTTTATTTATGTTCTATTTACTTATTTTATACTACTTCATCAATTTTGTAAGGATAGCAAAATGTTACTGAACTATTTCTGGTGTATGCGCAACTACATATATATTAGATACCTCATATTTATGCATTTTCAATGATTTGTTTGCCTTGTTTGATCTAATGAAATAAATCTCTTATAATTAAAGCCACTAGTTATAAAGAGTTAAAGAGGTTCAGCTTGTCAATGTAGAGGTATTTTCTTCTTTTCAATGCAATGTCTTAGGAGATTGATATCTTGCCATTAATTGCCAATAACATCATGAAGATATTGTCAAAGCTGCACATTATACTGTCATAACAACACATTATGCCACCTGATGTACATATCTTTAATTTACTTGTTTATATATAAGAAAAAGACTCGATGAAAATCATGACATTCCATCACAAATCAATATTTGTTACAATGCATGTTCATATATAGTTTGCAATGTTTTGTGTTATACATGCATGATTCCAGTTAAATATATCGATCGTTTGAGTGATCTGAATATTGTTAGCGATTTCTAATATCAATGTAAAATTTTCAAATTCAATATGTGTATTTGTGTACTTTGTGATTGAGATGAGCCAGTAGCAAGAATGAAGAATGTTTGATGATGTAGCTTGTTTTGAACAATGGAATGTGTTAATCCATTATATATTCACTTTTTTTGGGCTATATTGTCAAAAATGTTCTCTTGCTCGAACAAATTTCTAGATGAACTGCTTAGAAATACCTTACTCTAATGGGTGTTTCAATATTTAAGAGAGAAGAAAAATAGATAGAGTGATGTGATAAATGTGATATGTTAATAATATAATGGAAACAAAGATAAAGAGAAAATAATGTGTGTGTATATATAGAATTTATGAGTGTCCAAATATAAAAGTTGTTTAAGTAATTGATAAAAGTATTTCTCAACCTTCGCGTGTTTCTTCTTCTTGTTCAATGGCAAGTGAAGATCATTAAGTGTTTGGTTGAAAAATTTGTAATTGACATATCTTTCAACCAATTGAGTGGTTTATGCTCACTTTGTTTTTTGGAGGAGGTAATATATTATTATGGGAAGTTGTGATTTTCAACCATATTTTTTATTTTGCAAGATCTCTTAAAAATAATTGGTTATTTCAAGTTGATCATTTGATAAGTCGGAATCATATATTCAAGCGCATTGTTATATTGATAAAAGCTTGGTGTTACCATGAGAGTCGTCTCTTGGGTTCTAAGAGTGGACTCTTTTCAACTTATGTGTTGGAAATTTTAGTCCTCTACATATTTAATCTTTACAACAATGAATTTGTTGGACCATTTGAGGTGACAAACTTGATTATTTTGATGTATATATTAACATTAATATGGCTTATGAAGAATAAGAAAATTAAATTTATGTTATTTTGATCCTATTGTTATGCATATATGATTGAGTTGATCATATATCTTGAATAATATGTTCTCTTCATTATGAATGATAGCCTTTACTCTCTTTTTTTATCCTGAATTCAAAATCGCGACAGCCGGATGTCCAAGAAAAGATCGCCAAGACTTACTGCTCACAGAAAGCTTTCTTATTGCTTGTAAGTTCTGTTATGGTTGGTGCAACCAGGAAAATCACGAGAAGCATTTTGTTTCCAAACACATCAATATTATTGATTCTCTGCGGGCAAGCAACAACCTGGGGCGTAGCCGCGTAGCATCAGTAAAGGTATATAACTTTAAAACCTTCATCGGAACAATTCTTTTTATTTAAGATGTTTCTGTTACATACGTGTAAGAAAAAAACGTTAATTTGTTCGCTGAATATAGAAGTTGTATGAAGTGTCTGCAGTATATTCTTAAGAGCAATGATATTTTTCCACTTTTGAGTGTGATATTTTGTTTGATAAATTAATAAATGTATTTTCTCCCATTAATGTAATTTTGATAAACAAAATCTCCAAGCATAAGTAACTCCAAATTATGCTGAATAATATATCAGTGGATCCAAACTATTGCAAATTTTAGATGCCTAACTCAACATTGCAATACTTCTGTATCAGCAAATCTTCTCCTATATACAGTGAATCTCCAACTCAACATTACAATACTTCTGTCTCAAAGAGAAAGTGGACCGACCTATTCTTGTTGTTTCTGTATTCAATTTTCTAGGGAAAGGTTTTCCAGCTGTGGTCAAAATCATTACAGACGGAAAAATGAGCAACCAGGTATCTATATGGTTATTTCTTTGTGGCCAGTGTGCCATATGACATTGATTCAGTTATATTTGTAACTAACTATTTTTCTTTAACTTTTGATGCGGATATCATTATAAATATATAACTGTTGATTATAATAACTTAATAAGTGTTTTTGCTTGTGATTGGTTCTCTAAGAGGGTAAAGAAGAAGCATCACATCAAGTTGAAGGCTCAAGTAGTTCTGTTAATGAGCAGGAAAATTCAGACAATTCTCGAGATCAGCCCTGATCATATCCAATTTTATTGGGTAATGCTTTATTTTATTTCATGTTCTTTCTTTTTATTTTTTCACCACTATAGTGCTTATTTAACATACCTTTATATTTTTTGACAGACATCCCTTTTGACAAATGGTACATAAAATGAAATCAATTTGCGAGAGGCCTGCTAAAGTCTAGATTTAATGGAAGTACATTGTTGTCAGCTGTTTCCTTTCACCGACAAATGGGAATTCGCCAACCAGAATTTTAAGCGGGGTCAGATGTATCTGCTGCCAGCAATCAAGCGTCGGAAGACCCAACCGCTAGCAGCAGTAAAATTAGCTGGTGATGGCTGGAACTCGCCGTCAAACTCCGGTGGCGATGACATGGGTTCAACCTTAACAGGATCAGTAGAACTAAATACCCATTGCCCCGATTTATCAAGTGAGAACAAAAAATTGATAAAAGAGAACGAGAAATTGAGCTGTGAATTGGCACGTGAAAGAAGCAGTGCAGCGAGTTGGTAGCTTTTCTACGGGATACTGTCAATGTGGGACATGATCAGGTTAACTGCATCATCCGGCAAGGAACACATGTGTCTAGTCTCAATGTGGAGCGTTTTGATGATGACCATATTGGAGTAGGTGAGGTGCGTATTTCAGATTACTCCTGCAGGGAAGACATGGCATGAACCACATCTTTCATGTTAACTGCATCATTCGGCAAGGAACAAAGGCTCTACATTCACCTATTGCAATATTGTCATCATCCAAACGCACCACGTCAGGGATGGACCCACTTGTCTCTTGTCGATCATGCAATTAATCTGATCTGGTCCCACATTGACAATGTCCTGTAGAAAAGCTACTAACTTGTTGCACTACTTCTTCGCAAGTGCCGATTCACCTTTCAATTTCTCGTTGTCTTTTTTTAATCTTTTGTTCTCAATGGATAAATCATGCAACGGGTGTTTGGTTCTACTGATCCCGTCGAGGTTGATCCCATATCTTCAGCACCAGAGTTTCACGCCGAGTTCCTGCCGTCATCAACAGATTTTACAACTGCTGGCGACTGGGGAACACTTGATTGCTGGCAGCAGCTCCATCTGTCCTCACTTGAAATTCTAGTAGGCAAATTCCCATGTGCATAGGTTCCAGCAGTTATTGGTCAGGTTCATGAGAATGTAGAATGTGACAGATTTATCATTTTGCACAAGTTAAAGATATTGTTAATTATGTCTTTGCCATCTTTTGCTCAAAAAAAAAAAAAAAAATGTCTTTGCCATCTTATCAGGCTTTTTGTGTGATCATTTATGAAGTTTTGTTTCATTGAATTGAACAGTGTTCCACAAGATTGTGAAAACGTATTCCATATTTTTAATTATCATCATGACTTACAAACAAACGTTTTCCTTGTTTGTCTGTGCTTATGAAAAAAGAGAATAATACTAAGAGTACTATTACATTTTAAAATCTTCAATTCACCACCTCCAAAGTTCTTTAGGTCGTTTTTGGCAAGAATTTATACCTTTGAAGCCTCTTAGTTTATTATGTCCTGTAATATATAAGTTAAGTTGTCTAGTGTTATAAATGTAATCATCATGTAAAGCTTTTGCTTGTATAGCTATCACTGCTCACCATCAGCTTGAAGGCGTTTTGTATGCAAAAATCATTAACACATACTTCATATGGTAAGTTTAAAATGATATAAACTATAAGTTCAAACATTTCTTTAAAATAATGGAAAAACACATACTACCTAAGCTAGGAGATTAATCTTCACAATTTCACGCCAAATATCCAATTCACACCAGAGAAAAAAAATTACGTGCAATGAGATATTAAACAATCAAGAATATCATAGAAAAAATAATTTTATCAAAAACAAAACAAATGTATTAATTTACTTATAAACAACCTTTTTGTTTCTTTTGTCTTTAAACTGGTACGGAGTAACATATGAAAGTATTACATACAAGTCCTTCTACTGAGACAAAATTGGGAGTGAATAATTTCCCTTCTTTTTATGTTCTCATCTTCCCTTGTCTTGTATAAGTGAAAACAATCACTAGTTTGATATAGCAATTATCAAAACTCATGCACGCCTGTACTCATCTCCACAATCACCAATCACTTTAAGAAGATCCTTGCCTTTCCCTGCTGCTTCCCTTATGCTGTTTACATCTTCTTCATCAAGAACAAGTGAAAAGATAGCATTGCAGTCTTGTATATGTTCTGACAAGCCAAGTCTTACACCAACCATTGATCCTGCTACAGCAGGCTGCATGTTTCACCATAACCAAAATCAAAGAAATGTGTGAACGGGCTTGTCCAATTTAATATCAATATGAGATTTTAAGTTTACTAGAATTACAAATTCTTGAAGAGAAAACAAATCAACTTCACCTGGTCAAGTATATACTTCACAGCAACAGTTGCAATGGAAACACCATGCTTAGTAGATACTTGTTTAAGAGTTCGAAGAAGTCCTTGGAACAAACCCCATCCTCCCCAAGCATCCACCATCTGCCATGTGATGCAAAGTACAGCAAAAGACGTGAATAATATTACTACGTTACGAGAACAAAGAAATGAAATCTCATCCTCCTAGTGTTCTTAAGCGAGAAAAGGATCAATTATCAGCTTGAAACTAACTTAAGATAGTTAATGATGGTCATGATATCTTACCCTTTTGTATTTTGAGAGGGATGGAGTGTTTATTGCAGGTCCAGCAAAAGGGATGTTTATGTTGGTGTCAAGGAACTTCTCAGACAACAGACCACCCATTACTGTCCCATACCTGCATCATAATAGGGGGGAAATTTTGGTAAATTAATTTCTTTAATTTCACTTTAATCTCATTTTGGAGAATCATTTTGTGATGAAATAATTTCTTAAATGGGGGACAGACGTTATCAGTTTGACTCCTGTAAGCTGACAAAGCTCTGCCATTTTCTGCTGGGGACGCATATCAACAAGTGAATGTTGTACCTGACAGTGAAGATACTTTATAAGAATAATGAACCAGCAGTAAGTTTATATAAACCGAGAGAAGAGAAATTAAAGCACTTGGGTCTACCTGATTGCTCACAATGGGAATCTCATTTTCAAGAATAATTTGTAATCTCTCGGTATCAAAATTTGTTAAAGCTATAGTTTTGATTTTACCTGTACAAGGTTAACAGAAACAGTTTGCTTAAATCTAGAAACGGGAACTTAGATGAGTTAATCAGGAACAAAACTAACCTTCTCCTTTCAAGTCTGTGAGGTGTTTTAGTGCATCAAGGTATCCTGAATTTGAATAATCCCACCTAAATTTGTTACAGATAAAGGAGAGTTGTCACAAGAAACTTAAACCTCAGAGAATCAGAATTATCATCAATAAGTAAATCAACTACATAATTGACATCAAATACTCATTTATTTCAGTAACATACTAGGAAGCAAAGTCGATGAATGACCATGTTATGAAGAATTGTAAAATATTAAGCATACACCAAATAACAAGAGGGGTAGAATTTAAATACCAATGGAACTGAAGCATATCCAAGGATTCCACGTCCATTCTCTTCCTTGACACATTAATGTTGTCTCTTACAAAGCTACTTGTCATCTTAACTGGCGGTGGCACCCACTTAGTGAGACTGCATCAAATAATACAATGGCTGAGACAGTACTTCCTATGTTCTATGGTAATTTTCTTGAGAACCTAGAATTATATAATAGGATATATATTTTCCAAATGCATATCTAAACTTGCTGCATTTTCTTCTAATAGTAAAGACTTATAATATGAATCTCAAAATCAACTCACCCTCTGACCTGTTCCAAAAATTCTGGTGGACGCTCACGACGAACTCGATTGATAAAAATCCCATATAGATCTTCAGCTGGCCCATCTGCAAAACCAAAAGAGCACAACAAATGAGAAAACAATTTACACATATTATGACCTTTAATTATGCAGACTAAAAAACAGCAGCTCATGTAAAGAAGATTGTACATCTATAACATCAGATAACATTCTGCCTACTCAAATGAGAACAGTCTCTAAACACTACTACTCTAATGGATGGATACAATTAAGTGAAATGGAAGCAGAGTCTTAGAATTCGGATTGAACCTAAATCAACTCGACAAAACTTCATAAAACCGCCCTGTAAGAATTCGGTTCATGTCACATCACTATTTAATGCAAAGCTCTCAACACCAAACAAAGCCAATTTTTTTTGGGAATTGTGGTTACATGGACTCAAACAAATTAGGTGCAAGTAGAAGCAACAAGGAAAGTTGAATACATATATCCGCCATATCAAAAGTGGTTAATCCAGCATCAGCGTATTTAAGCATAGAATCAACAGCCTCATCCCTATCAATTTTCCCCCATCCACCACTCGTTTGCCACATTCCATTCACAACCCGAGTTATATCCAATGAATCTTTCCCATTACTGACCACAATGCGCCGATTATCCTCCTGGGTAGTCACACACTGACATGGTCTCAAATGCTTATATTCTCTTGTTACAATTCCTCTTCTTGTTGGTGTTCTGTTTGAATTGTAATAAGTGAATTTGCTCAGAGAATGCTGCAATAACCCAGTCATTTTCAAACTGCTCAAAGTGCCAACAGTAGCAGCAGAAACTCTTAAAAGGTAGCTCCTTTATGCCACTTCTCAAGTTTCCCTATCCTGTATGGGCTAATCTCCACCATATATTTTTATTTTACGTGGTTCCACTTTTATTTTCAATATATATATATATGAAATATACATGAATAAGTAGATATTATTCTTATTATCACCAAAAATAAAAATCAAATTGCTTAATAAAAAATGAAGAAATCAAAACAGAATGTTTATGCTGTCTCCACATAATATTTGGTGTCAAATATTATTTCCATTATTTCACAGTGTCTAATTTGTTAAACTTTTAAAGAATAAAAAAAATATGGAAAATTCTTAAGTAACTTAGGTCCTTAGCAAAACTAATTCAAAATGATATTTACTATAAAAAATAACATTTTTTTTAGGATAAATACAAAAAATAACATAAAATTAAATAATTGAATTATGAATACCCACGAACAAAACTCCAGGATTCAGAAGTGCTCACCATAAAATTTAAGAATTTGACTACTTTAAAGTAAAGAGTCTAATGGACATACACTTTTACGCTAACATATCTTATTTGAACGAATCTACTGACATAAATGTTGTAAGACTCTGTTTGCGAGAGCTTATAAAAACAGCTTACGACAATTTTCATAAGTCCCCAAATATTACTTATAAAACCAACATATAGCGTATACAAAAACAATTGAACGTTATTATACATATTCTTTGAATCCTAAATAGTTTTTGGACAAAAAATCCTCTCAAAAAACAAAAAAGATATTTTTTTTTTTGAGTGAATAAACTTATATAGTACTCGCAATTTTCTCTCGATCCAATTTAGGCACACAAAATAAACTCAAACCAGTTTAACATTTTTCTACGAGACAAATTAGTTCATCCGACCCGACTAAGAGAAAATTGCGAGGACCAAATTGAATTTTCAGTCAATCAATCTAATTCTCAATCACAAAGCAATGAAACAGTAAACCTCCACGTCATCAAATAGGAAAAAACTAAGGTAAATATGCATCCACGTCATCATGGAGGAGAATGTGAATGAAAATGAATGAATGAAAGAGAAAATGAGTGGACTAAGTTACATACAGTGATCAGCCATGTCGAAGGTAGATAAGCCGGAATCAGCATACCGGAGCATAGCTTCAACGGCGTCGTCTCGATCAATCCTCCCCCAACCACCACTTGTCTGCCACATTCCATTAAGAACTCTACATATTTCCAATGAATCGTTCCCGTTACTCAGTTTCACTCTCTGCTGATTCTCAACCGTGTTCGTAGCACATGTGCTCAAATCACCACTGCATCGAATTCGAATCAATCTTGCGCTGTTGGTTGTTTGTGAGTGGGGATTGATTCTTGATGAGCTGTTGAAGCGAGTGAAAGTGGAGAATAGGTTGTGGCTTGATATAACTGCCATGGATTTTTGAGAAGTGAAGAAGAAGAAGAAGAGGAAGAGGATAACGAACCAAATAGAAGAATTGAAATTGAAAATGTTTTAGGTGGTTCGTTCAGGTTTTTGAAATGACCATAATGCCCACTTGTCCATAACTTATTTTTATGTAGAGTAAATTACACTATTCTCTCTCAAATAACAATAAAAAGTATATCTCTTATCTTATGTTAAACTATACACTTCTTTCTATTGAAATATACACCTTAATATTTGTCTGTAACTTTTATTTTTGGATCAATTTAATGGCACACTTCTTTCTATTGAAATATACACTTAATGTTCACTTGTCTGTAACTTTTTTTTTTGGATCAATATAATGACCAGAGCTCATACATTTTAAATGTGAAGAAGTTGGGTGTTTGGGTTCGAACTCCGACTCCTACGTATAATATGCAATATCCCGACCAACTGAGCTAAACTCAGGCTCTTCTGCCTCTCAAATAAACTTGAATTACACTCTCCTCCACTCTTACGTTAAAATATACACTTCACTCTTGAAAACTAACATTTATACTCTTCTCTCCTATGAGATGCTTGAATTACAACTCCCTAAATTAATAATTAAATATGTATTACACTTTGATTTATTTTGACATGATATATAATAATTTTGAACCACCATTTAAGAAAATTCAATTATTTTCTCTAAGATTTAATTATTTTGTTATTAATTTTATAATTTAGAGTATAATATGAACTTTTAAATAACCATATTTTATCGATTTTAGTAATTCTTCACATATTTTAATTTTATTTTGTGTTCTTTCATATTCTATAATAGAGTTTAGATCTATCTGTTAATGAATTATTGAATCAAAGTTAGCGAAAAACACACATTCAAACTCTGATTATATAAAATAGACATGCAATACTTTTTTCATTTACATGTGTTAGATTATTATTTTTTGCTAAGTTATTAGAAATAAAAAAAATATTAATAAAGTAAAGTGTAAATTTTACCATAAGAATGGATGAGAATGTAATTCAAATATTTTTGAAGGAAGAGGATGATAATTTACTCTTTTATTTAATACGGTTAAGATTGCACAAGTCCATTGATTTTTGCTTGCTAATTAACGCCGACATTTATATTAAGCTAGAGAATGTTGAATAAAGTTTTTAGAATTTTGTTAAAAATATAAGTGAATCTATTATGCACTTTTATATATGTTATTTTTTTTTAGGATCATGCTGACGAGTGTCCCTCTAACACTCTTTAAGGATTCCTAATTAAAAAAGTTAAAGACTTCAATTTCCAATTCAATAAATACACAATTTTTCATAAAATCTTTTAGGTGCTAAGTAGTGTTCGAATGACACTTGTTAGCATTTCCTTTTTTGTAATAAGCAGAAAATATAGATTAAGACACTCCTATTGAGAACAAAGTGTGAGGGAGAAAAAAGGTTTAAGCATTCAAGGAAAACAAAAGAGATCACGTGGTAGAATACCCGATACAAACAAAAGGGTTATACACCACTTATTGTATTAAAAAAAAATAAGCACAACTTCCAAGCTTTAAGCCACGACTCAATAAAGCTTAACTCAATCTAATAATTATTCTAAATTAGATGAGATTTTGTTGCAAAAGAACTCGAGAATTACGCTCATTTCACAAATAATCCAAATACAAGTCATCCATATAACATGAAACAATGAGGTGTATGTTTTTATAATAAAATTATTAAATCAATAGACTTATTTTATTAAATTGTTGTTCTGTGTATGTTTTATAATAAATTATACTTGTTGTAGACAAATTTTAATATGGACCAGTTGCCCAATATGTTCCACCATAGATCAGTTTTTTCAAATCGATTTCAGCCCTAGATATAATATTAAAATTTTGATTGGCCAGGATCAATTCATTTAGCAGGTTTTCAATTGGTTTTTTTTTAAAAAAAAAAAAAATATTGTGATGTTTTTGGAAAATGCTCAATAATAGTTATGAAATATAAGAAATAACTTAATATTGCGTCATTAATCAAATTCTTTAACAATTTATTTTTAATTATGTCATTACTGAAATAATTAAGTTCTAAATCCCTAAAATTAAGATTTTCAATTCTTCATTCAACAAAAAATTAAGATTGTTGATTCTTCCTTCAACAATCGATCATGTCTTTACCAAAGTTTGCAACTTTCGCCTTCCCTTCATCGTCGTTCTCAGTTCGCATCGTTCAATGGATGTAGTTTCGGAAAGGTAAAGTTGGTAAAATCTTGGATTTTGATTTTGGTAAAGTTATTGTTAATTGACGTCATATACTTCGTTTTAAGTTATTGAAAATCGATTTGTTAAAAATACAAATAATTGGAATAAACCGGAAGTAACAAGTAAACATTAAGTGGCAACCGGATTTTCAGGTCAATAAAAACTGATCCATGGTGGAACATATTGCCAAACTGGTCCATGGAAGTACTCGTCACTTGTTGTATTGTAACTATTTTTCATTTTTACTTAGAAGATATAAACATACTTAATTATGCCAAGTAAAACAAAAACAACATCCTAATATAAAAATGTGCTTAATTATGCCAAGTAAAACAAAAAACAACATCCTAATATAAAAATCCATAGTTAGCATGATAATACTTATGTTATAAACATACTTAATGATTTTAAAATTAACTTTGAGGGAGTAACCTGAAAGCAATCCTTAAGTGTTTGTACAGTAAACTTTAGAGTGCTATACATAAATTCATGCATTAGATTAAATAGTTGCCATGCATTTTATAGTTTGAATTTCAAAACTTGGTGGTTGTTATATTATATAAACCTGTTTCTCAAGCGAGTGTCTTTAGCACATGCAGGATTATAAATGAGCTTAATACATTGAATGTAGTTTAGAATTTGCCTCTTATCTAAAAAAAATGCATATAAAAAATATGAGGAAATCATTCAAAGCTTCACTTATTAAAAAAAACGACAATACATGAGGTTAGATTCAAACCTTGGAAGATTTATACCTTTCCAAATTGCACAAAAACTATAATATTCTGAGTTTCCCCAGATGCCAAGAAAGAGTTTAAGTCATCTACATAACTTTCAATGAAGGTGCATTGAATTTTATGGATACATTTTAAAAGAAAAAAAAGTGAAAATTTGATTTTAAAGGGTGAACCACAAACAACACCAAGAGAGAGGTCAAAAAGCTCACTAGAAATTTGAAAGTTTAGCTTATACGGATGTCTAGTGGTTTTGTAATCGCCACCATTAGCAGCAACATCCATATTTTCAAAAACATAAAATTTTCCTTCAGTTACTTCAGATTGAAACTTATAAAGTAGTGTTTACCTAATGGCATCATGTCTTCTACCTCCCTGAAAACATATTTTAAAAGTATAAGTTTATTTTTTTCAAATATTTCACAAAAATAATATATTTTGTATCATGTCAAAGTATCATAACTCTAGATAAACGTAATATCATTTTTAAAAGTAGTATACAATTCTTTTACAAAGAATATTATGTGATGTTAAGATTAAAACTTATAATTTTCATTCAAAATAAGTCCCTTTAAATTAAAAAGAAATGAAATTGCTATGTACTTTTAAGTTCAATAATGAAACTTGTAATAAACATATTAAATAAGGAACCAAAGCTCGAAAAATCGAATTACTAAGCAATATATGATAAGTATAACAAAAAAATTAGTTGAAACTCATAAAATATGTCATTCAGTTCTTAACCTTAATTTTTTTTTTAAATTGCTATTTTTTTTTTCCAGTTAAGTAATGAACTGAAGCTTGAAAATAAGTAAATAAAACTTATCAATAACTGGAACTTGTAATAAATATGTTAAATAATTCACTGGAGCTAGAAAATTTGAAGGAGAAAGCATAATATCATTAACCTCAAAATACATAAGCACCATTTCAACATAAAACATCCAATTTTTTTTCTATTAAAGTGTCTAACAGCCCACAACCTAAGAACTTTTGCTCTTAAACTCCAACATGATTTAAAAGAGTTTATCTCACAGATGTTTTGGAATTTGTGTGCCATTGCAAGATTAAACTAAAAGCAAAAAAGTTTTCGAATAAAATAAGATTTTCGAAAAAATAAGTGAGAAGTTTCTAAATGCAATGTTTGAAGTTGGGGGTGAAGATTTGAGTCCTAAATCTCTCAATTTACAGAACCCTAAAACTACAGAAAGGGGGAAAACGAAATTTGAATTCAAGACTTACATGGGCGGAAAAAAAAAACTTATATCTCCCAATTGTGTTTTCATTGACGTGAATGGAAGGTCTCAGAGGTCAATGCAGTAGCAGCAAAAATGAATCCATAAATTGCAACAGAAATGAATCCATAAATTGCAACGAAAAGGGTGATGTAATGGAGTTGTGTGAATTGATAATATTATTTGAAGAATCAAATCTCTTCAATCCATGTTTGTCAACTGAAAAGCATTTGATTCTCTGCATATTTGGTGGTAAAGGAAAAGATTCCTGAAAACATTTCACAAGAATATGAGCTGAGAAGGAGATGTATTCTAATTAGGTCAAATGTATCTAAGTTGGGTAATTTTCTTATGGCATATGGTGTGTTCCGATGAGTTGTTTGTCCAAGCTAGTTCTAGAAAAATAAGTTGTGCCAACAATTCATAGTGGGCCGAGACATTATATTACTTTGAGTCCAATTAGATTATTTTTGAGGAGTATGACGTGTTTACAAAAAGTGCTATAAGTGATATGAAAAGAGAATATTTTAGATTGATGATTCTTAGTGGTTGATGTGATAGATTGACATAGTAGGTTAGAGATTGAACCACGTTCAAAATCATTACATGATAGATAGCCTATGGAAAGGCAACCCTAAACTATTCATACGGAGAAAAGGTCAAAAAAGGGAGGGGGTTCATTCCATTATTGAAAAGATTAATTGGCTAAGCAACCATTGTTTGCCATCAATCATATTACCTTCCCTATGGATGTGGGTACATGTGCAAGACATATTTTTAACTAAAGCAATGCAATTTTTCCATCTAGTTCTCAAACTTCAAGGGATATCAAAATGCAAATTGAAAGCTCTAACAATCATCAAGGAGTCACTCTCAATCAATCTAAATATCCTTCTTGTTAAGCTCCACTGCCTTCTCAATAACAAACATAGCAGCACAAAACTCAACCATGTAAGAGGTAACACACCCTGTATTATGAACAAATCCTCAAAGAAAGAAAATTATATTTAATTTTTTTTTTCTTCCAGTAAACAATACATTAATTTTTATTGAAATAGTTAACAATTCAACTATTGCAATTCTTGGCGATCATCAATTGTTTGTAGTTTTTATTCTATATTTTCACATTATAATAAGAAAATAAATTCATAAAAGAAGATATGCCCGTAATAAAGATGTGTTCATATTAATTATAATAATCATAGAAGATTTTTTTTGAAAGGAAGAATCATAAAAGAAAGATTCTCTATAATTTACATGTATTTATATTATCAAGTTCAAGTTTTGAATTTGGATTTATACACTCATGCAACCGGTGGCGGATTTTGCCTAAAATATCGAGGAGAGTGGCAAATATTAACTAAATATTATAATTGAAATTCATAAAAGTCATATACAATGTCATCTAAAAAAACATCACCACAACAACTCCAACACAAAACTAAAGTTCCAAATCTAAAAATCAGTTAGCTTATACAAACCAGTGGCGGAGCCAATATATATATATATATATATATATATATATATATATATATATTATGGAGGGGCCATATTTTTAAGATCTAAATATATATTGTGAGAAAAATAATTACAATAAAGTTGTAGTTGAGCAGTTCATTTGTTTTTATGTTGCTCCCCTAACCTTTGTTTGCTACTTGTTTTTACAATGTTTTCATTGCATTTATTTTTTTAAAAATACAAAAAAAAAAAATTAAAAATGATCTGTAAAGCTTAACCGCTTTGCTAAAGTATAAAAACATAATTTATAATGCAAACGTTAATATATATAACATAACATTTAATTAAAACTGTGTATATATACCTATTAAAAATGTTTTTTTTTAAACTTTGGGGAGGCCATGACACCCCCTACACCCCTGGCTCCGCCTCTGATCCTAACCTTAGAGAATCAAAACTAGCCAAGCGAAATGCTTGCCACATGCAAAATAGAAAAAACCTTCACACAAGACTACAGATACTCCCTAATGCAAGTTTGGAACCCAACCAAGCCAAGTGCCATGGGTCTATCAACAAACATGTAGTTTCTATCAAATGGCAGTGGTCTATCAACTAACGACCACTGCCATGAATCTATCAAATACAATTTCAATCAATTATCAAATGCAATTTCTATCGGTTACCAAGTACAATCTCCCAAGTAAAGCAAACAAACATATTTCACACCTTTCAAATTCTATCAATTTCTATAAAATCTATTTTACACCTTCCAATTCCAATTGCAATTTCTATAAAAGTATAGCTACCTTGTAAAGAAGACAAGTCAATAAAAAATTAACAATTTTAGGCCTGATAACTAAAAAGTATGTAAGTTGTATGATAAAAAAATTTACATTTGAATCAAATTATTTTAAGTTAACATTAATAAAAATCAAATTATTTTATGCTACTGTTAAAAAGAACACTAAGCCCAATTAAAAACCCAATTATTTTTTGCAAAGAGAAAACTAACCTAAAGTCCTAAAGAAATTCAATTTCACAGAGAATAACATGGTTGTTAAATATTGTTAAAGTTGTTTTAAAAAAAATATTGTTAAAGATTTTCCAAAATAATATTGTTAATAGATAGATCATTATAATTTCAATCAATTACCAACTGTAGTTTCAACCAACATGGTTTTGTATTTTGGATTGATTACCCCCTTGTAGTTTATGTTATATTCTTTTTAGTGCTAAGAAACTAGATTATTTTAAGAAAATCATAAAATACTAGCGTAATTGTTTGCCTGATCTTTTTATATTCTTAAAAACTCTTTCATGTCAAAAATGTTTATCAGTAAAAATTGAACAAAACTTAAAAACTCTTTTTCCTTGTTTGTTCAATATCTTTATTTTTTTGTTTGTTTTAGTTTCTTAAAAAGGCTTGAAACAAAAGATAATATAACAGAAGTTGAACACGTTCTGTATTGTTCTATGCACCAAGCTAGCAAGTATAACGTTCTTTCTGCATATTAACATAATGCCATATATGCAAAGAAAAATTTCTTATGCAATTTTTTTGAAGGAATAAAATAAGTGAATCTTGAAATTTTTATTTTAAGGAAAGGATTTTAATTTAACCCTCAAAAAATATTTTTGCGTGAAACAACAAAAAAAACAATGGAAGAAGAAAAAAAAATCATGCAATTAAAAGACACTTATTGTTTTGTTATTTTGTAGTGATAATTATTGACTACAATAGAAAATAGAATTAAAGCCTATCATATCAATTAATCTAAGCCATTAACCAATATTGGAATTAAAGGTCAAGATTTAGAGTAAGATATTACACTTACTCTTGGAATCAAAATATCCCCACCCATATAGTTAGGATCAAATGACACCATGGTGTCAAAATTAGTTTGACACCAAATCTTATCCATTCATTTCATTTAATCCAAAGGTTTAAAACTATTACCAAATTAATTAATATACACCAAATATTCTCTATCACCTAATTAAGAAACATATCTATCATCATTAATTTATAATCAAACATTCCATTTTTATTTCCCCAAATTTATTTGTTCCTCTTTTTTACTTCCCCAAATTTATAAATTTTCCCATATTTCTATAATCATACTCAAACTTCTTTTCTAAACTTTTTTATAAAATGAATGGTAGAACTCATATACCTATGGTTGTTTGAGTATCATCACCATCAATGATATTTCTTTGTCTTTATCTCATATATACTCATATTTTTTTAATAATTAATTAAATTGTATTAAAAAAAACCAACAAGCTCGACTAATGATTCTTGAATTGTTCATGCTAATTAGATTATTTTGTCACTCATAGGTTTAATTTTTTTAGAGGACTCATCGTGTCTCATATTTAACTGAATTAAGATTTATATATCATGATTTTATAAAAATCATAAAGTTTGAGTTTGTGCTTATGGCCAAAAGAAAAAAAAAAAAGGTAAATAAAAAGGGTTTTGAATCTACCAAAAACAAGAAGAGATTGTTTGATTATGAATTAATGATGATAGATATGTTTCTTAATTAGGTGATAGAGAGTATTTGGTGTATGTTAATTAATTTGGTGATAGTTTTAAGTCTTTGGATTAAATGAAATGAATGGATAAGATTTGGTGTCAAACTAATTTTGACACCATGGTGTCATTTGATCCTAACTCTATATATATATATAATAAAAAGAGATTGTTTTCTCTAAAAAAATGTGTTTTTAAAAAAAAAACATAAACTATCATTCTTTTAAAAAAAACTAACATCAAAGTAATTACATAGTTTAAATTCTCTCAAGATTAGTTGTTAAATGATGGTTAGTGTCAATTTAATAATAATAATTTCCTATTATGTACCCAACTTTTCTTTTTAAAACTAACCTCAAAGTAGTTTATGATAGGAAGCTTAATGTATAAGATCATTGAAAATAATATGATGTAGAAGAAGATTTGATAATATATAAGGAAAAAATTAATAAATTTCTAAATTATTGAAAAAGTTAAGAGAGATAAGGGAAGGGAGCATGCAGAGAAGAAAAAAATTGTAGAATACTTGACATAAAAAAAAATTCAATTTTATATATTGATATTTTGTTTTAAAACAATGTAGAAATTAAAGGAATGCAAATTTTATAGAATCATGACACTTCATAAATTTTTTTTAAATTTTATTATTTTACAAATTTGAATATGGATGAATAGATAAAATAATAAAATATCAATAATGGCATGGTCCAAATGGTAAGAGACTTAGGCCCCTTAACCGCGTGATCAAGAGTTCGATTCCTGACATTTATGCGCAAAAGAACAATTCGATTGAAAGGAGAGAATCCACGTCTATGTCCCACATGTTTTTCGGAGGAGATTAATCAATACAAAATGACACTAAAAATTTCATAGTTCTTACCAATAGATTTTAACAAAATAAAAAAAATCTAATATCAAACATAAGATAACTTCTTAAACGAGCAAAAAAGTTACCTTTGGAAAAGTTTGCAAAAGCACTATCAAGAAGTATGGAAGAGAATTCATAACTTGGAGGAAAACATGATTTTTGTACGCGAACAAGAGACATGGTTCAACATCATTTTTGTAACCGAACAAGGTACATGGTTTAGCAACAATATACTAAAGTTCAAACCAACACATTGTTCCAAAGCATGATTCTTATTATTCAACCGATGGAAAATTCAACAGCACAGATAAACTCTAGTTTGAAGAGTTCGATCTCTCAAGTCTGATAATCCTTCGTTCCATCTGCAAATTGATCAAAGTAATCAAACATATTAATATATCATATGCTTTGGAAACTCAAGAATTGTTTCCCCTTCATGCAGTTAGTATCTAAGATGCATTTTAAAGAGCTAAAAGAGTTCATGCAGCTATGCCCTATCATGGACATGTCGTTGTCGCTTATGTGAGAGGGAGAAAAATGTAACATACCTGAACAAAGGCCTCCAACTTTCTCTTGGTATTGGCAAACTCATGTTTTACCCAGAGCAATGTTCGAGAAAGCCTGAGCAGCAAAATAAATAGACAAAAATTAGATCGGAGGTATATAAAATTATCAAGACTTTACCAAATATAGAAGATAGATACTAAATATGAAATATATTTACATATTCTAATACGCGTCAATCCAATTTCTTATTTAATTTTTTCTTAAAAGAAAGAGCAAGAGCTCTTGACCATACATGAGTGTAGATAATTATTTTATTTGTTTCCTAGGTCATATTTAGTATTCTTCTACAAAAGAAGTTGTAATAGATATAGCAGAAATAGACCATAGAGAGACACAAGACCAAATAAAGGACAATTCAGAAATGGCACTTACATTCTTTTGTTCATCTCATCACAAGCTTTAATGAATTCAGGACATGCAAGCCTCATATGCTCAGCACCAATGCTGCAATATCAAGTAGAAATTTAAGCTATAACAAATGCTAAACGATATACTATGCTTATATTCTCCTATGATTTTAGCATAGTAGGCACTTGTAATTTTATCAGTAGAGCCTTCCAAATCAATGCAAACATCATATTATATAAAGATACAAACAATAAAAAAATTACACAGAAAATAGGGAGGAGGGATTAGAGTAAGGAGGGTCTTTTGGTATTGGGAGGTGGGCACGGCAGACCCTCGAAGTGCTTCCACTGTTCTATAATCAAAGAGAATTCTTCCCCATTTTCCAGCATTAATATACCAGTTTCTATCAGTATAAGGGTATAAAGAAAGACAAATTATACTTTCAAGCTTATTCTCTTCCCACCGTTAGGTATTATAATTATTATCTATCGACGAGTCTTTACCTTACAAATTAAGCTTTTCAAATAGTTTGCCTTAAACATAACAGCACAGTCTCTATGATCAAGAGGTCTAAAGTTTGATCCTTACTGCCTCTATTCTCCTAACTGAAATTGAATTTCAGAAAATGATAAAATTAGGTTTATGCATTGTCCATGCCTTTAAGACCAGAAGGTTCTAGCGCAGGGAGTTGTAATGGAAATTTAGAATAGATATAATCCAAGGTCCTTTAATTACCTAATAGTTTAGGGCATTAGGATAGTTAGTCCCTGAAACAATATCAAAAGAAGTGGATCTGAATTTTCCCAATAGACTCTTACATAGCACCTTCATCCATCACCTAATAATAGCTTAAGCTTTTAGGAGCGTTTGTCCTATAGGCACGATGGAATGTATTGAGAATCCTACCTTGAATAAGATATGACTTGAAAATGTGTTTATAAGTAGGAGACATCTCTCTCATCTTATAATCCGGGTTTGTAGGGTTGAGTTAGACTCAACCTAAATTTACATCAGTATCTAACTGGATATCAAACCAGTATCTATAAAAATATGGCACAATAACATGATTTTTTTAATAAATAATATATAAGATATAAATTTATGTTTTAATTCTAATGCATTTAAGTTTCTGTTTGGCATTTCTGGAAAATATAATCAACTATATTTATGCCACCTTCTCATTTATGAGAACATGCAACCGTTTATCATGAGCTAGGAAATAATTATGTATAAAAAGTATTGTCAGCCTGGCTAAAGCATGACAACCGGACTAAACCCTATGCATATTTCATGGCACAATCAATGATGAGCATATCAAACTAAATAGTGATAACACTATCAGAAAATTTCTACTTAAATAAACATAAGGTGGTGGTTGGGAAAGATGACAAAAAATACAGATTAGCATATAAAAGGATGTATATGGATGCAGTTTCTGAATGATCATTCACCTATCACTTTTCTCCTCAATTTGACGAGCTAGAGAAGCCAACCTAGAGAAGTCAAATGCCGAATTATCACTGTAAATATAGACAAAATAGTTAGATAATCAACTTGAAAATGGAAAACCCTAAAATGAGCAGAAACATTACACATCAAGTGAAATCTCAGTAAGTATCATGTCAACATCAGCAAAATATGTTTCTATCTGCTGCACAACACGCTCTCTTCGTTCCACGGTGTTATTCAAACATACAATCGCATTAAACCGATCATTCACTACACCCTGCAAGAAATAAAAACAAAAACACCACCAAACATCTGAACATTCTTTCAAATAAGACAAATCACTGAAACCATAACAAGATTATATATTCATATGCACCTCAAATTTTAACATGTACAGATGAAAATTAAATCACTTCTGAAGGATTTTTTTTTACCTCATCAAGCAATGCACTCAAGTATCCTTGCATCAATCCTTTCAGAATTGCCATAGTCATGATCCCTAAGAAACAGAAATATTTCTCTTCTTGAGAAGAAAAACTATAAGGAAGATTAATGTTTAGTTGGAAGAGATTATTTTTCACAAGGAGTGTTACTTAGGTTTTAAATAAAAAGGTTTAGAGACAAGCAAAAGCTATCAGCCAACTGAACTGAATGAGTAAAGATGGAAAAAATCTGTCAGTTATCTTGGATTCAGCACAAAAGCTTATGAAATTTAGCATTGAAATGTGCAAATTAA
Organism: Medicago truncatula; assembly: GCF_003473485.1. Classification (NCBI taxonomy): domain Eukaryota; kingdom Viridiplantae; phylum Streptophyta; class Magnoliopsida; order Fabales; family Fabaceae; genus Medicago; species Medicago truncatula. The sequence continues at coordinate 42,243,496 of NC_053043.1, forward strand.
CATTCACGCCATTGTAAAAGACAAATTTCAAGGGGCAGTTTCCTTTTCTTAGTCTTTAGGATACGTTTGTTTCATGATTATCAAGATATTCTTGGGAAAGTACATTTCTATGACAGTTACTTTTCAATGATATGTGAATAGAAATTATCCAGTAACTCAATCATTAACCTTAATTCTACTTCTTTCTACCATTTTTTTTTCTCCCGTTATTTGAATTTGTTGCAAACTAAAAATGTTTCGAATTTTTTTTCCTAAAAAACATGAAATATTGACTATTGTTCCATTTTATTCAGATATGGTACAAGGTGAGGTGGGGGCACATTTTCCCTAGCCTACCCCGCCCCGCTCCCAGCTAAAAACCCACACCCATTTCCTGTTAGGATACGAGGATTGTGTTTTATATAATAATAACAAAATTTTAAAAAAATCAAACTGATTATAATTCTTATAATAAAATATAATTATTAAACAATAATAAAATACTGTTATATTAACGTTATATTTTCTAGTGAGAGGTGATTAAAATTTCTAATATATAATTAAATATTAAACAAAATGAACAAGCATACTTGAATAAAAAAAAATAAAAAATATGTGTGATATTGGAGAATACACCAATACTTAACAAGAGCACTTAAAATCATTTTTTTCTCTCCTTCATTTATACATTTTATCTTAATATGTGTGATCTGAGCAAATAGCTCAGTTAATTCGGGACAGAGGGAGTACAAGACTTAAATATCCATGTACTCCATTTATTATTTGTTCATCATATACTTGCAACTACCTTTAATAAGCAAGGGTATTGGATAAAAAGTAACAAATGTCGCATTGATATTATAAAATGATAAATATTTTTTTTTTATTGGCAAATAAAATATTCATATCAAGGAGATTGGAGTGTCATTCAAAGAAAATACAAGGGTACCCTATTTTCCCCCCTAAACCAACCCCATGAGAGATGCTTAATGGTGAATATCACCTCTTCCACCGACGACGACTTGTTGTCTCTAAAGATAGAATCGTTTCTAGCCTTCTAAATCAACCAAAGAACTGAATGTCAAATCAAGAGCAAATCTTGCTTCAACTTCCGTATGAAAGTAAGAGAAGAAAAACTATTCAAGCAAAATGAAAAGGTTTCCCGGAACCACCGAAACCACTCCAAGCCACTTAAAAACATCTCACCAAATTGCTCCCGCAATATTACATTTTGCAAATAAGTGATTTTCCGATTCCTCTACTCCCGGGCACGACCACAATGGGAATGATTACTGCCCCCCAAAACCCCCCTCTTCGTACGATTACTCTAATTGGAAGGCGTCCTAAAAGCATTTGCAGATAATAATATCAGACGGAAGGGTTAATAAACTTTAAAATGGCATACACATGCATGAAACCTGTCCAAAACTTTTGAATTGTATGCAACCTACTGCTTGAGGTAACTGAAACTAATGAAAAAATCGTATTCAGAGACTTGAAAGATTCACTACCTTTAAAATAAATGCTAGTTCTACAGTAACTAGAGGTTTAACACACTCTCTATAACCTCTGAATTATATTTTCCTGTCAAGGTCCATTGCTTATCTGATAAAAAAATGTTTTATCTTTTTTATGATACTTGTTGAAGTGTGCCGGGGCTTTGAATTCAGCTACATACTTGCATAAAGACTCCGATGCTAAAAATTATCCTACTTTAAAAAATTATCCTACTTTCGGAAAAAAATTGTATAACACTTGACATAAGAAAATTTCAATTTTATATATTGATATTTTGGGTTAAAAACAATATAGAAAGCAATGTGAATTTTATAGAATCATGATACTTCATAAAAGAAAATTAATAACAAACATAAGATTACTTCTTTAACGAGCAAAAAGTTATCTTATGTTTGAAAAAGTTTGCAAAAGCACCGTCAAGAAGTATGGAAGAGAAACCATAAATTGGAGAAAGATTTGCTCTTAAAGAAAACATGATTTTTGTACGCGAACAAGAGACATGGTCCAACATCATTAACAAACAAAGGCTCGAAACAACAAATTATTCGAAAACATAATACAAACAACAGTTCAAAACAACACATTATCCGAAAACATGATTCTTATCCAACTGATGGAAAATTCAACACACAAATGAATTCTAGTCTGAAGAGTTTGATCTCTCAAGTCTGATAATCCTCCGCTCCATCTGCAAATTGATCAAAGTAATCAAACATATTAATATATCATACATGCTTTGGAAACTCAAGAATTGTTTCCTTTTCATGCAGTTAGTATCTAAGATGCATTTTAAAGAGCTAAAAGAGTTCATGCAGCTACGCCCTATCATGGACATGTCATTATCGCTTATGTTAGAGGGAGAAAAATGTAACATACCTGAACAAAGGTCTCCAACTTTCTCTTGGTAGTAGCAAACTGATGTTTTACCCAGAGCAATGTTAGATCAAGCCTGAGCAGCAAAAATAAACAGACAAAAGTTAGATGGAAGGTATATAAAACTATCAAGACGTTACCAAATATAGAAGATACATACTAATAAATATAAAATAAATTTATATATTCTAATACGCGTCAACCCACTTTCTTATTTTATTTTTTCTTACAAGAAAGAGCAAGAACTCCTGACCATACATGAGTGTAGATAATAATTTATTTGTTTCCTAGAAGGTCTTGTTCAGTATTCTTCTACAAAAGAAGTTTTAATAGATAGCAGAAATAAACCACAGTCAACAGAGAGACAAAAGATCAAATCATGGACAATTCAGGCCAGGCACTTACATTATTTTGTTCATCTCATCGCAAGCTTTAACGAATTCAGGACATGCAATCCTCATATACTCAGCACCAATGCTGCAATATCAACAAGAAATTTAAGCTATAACAAATGCTAAAAGATGTAATATGCTTATAATTCTTCTATGATTTTAGCATAGTAGGCACTTGTGATGTTTATCGGTAGAGCCTTCCAAATTAATGCAAACATCATCTCATATAAAGAAAAACAATAAAAAAAATTCACATAAATACGAAGATAAATATTCGAGCTCAAGACTTGCTGCTACTACAAACATCCTCATATACCCAAAAATGATCAGACAACTGTATTGTTCTGTAGTACTGAAGAGTATATGGAAATGTGTACATGATAGGTTTGTTACTGTTAGATGAAATAAATAAAAGCATGTCACCTATAAATAGGGAGGAGGGGTTATAGAGTGAGCAGGGTCTTTTGGCATTGGGAGGTATAAGGATATAAAGAAAAACAAATTATACTTTCAAGCTTATTCTCACTGTTAGATTTTATTTATTATCCATATCTATGGTCAAAAGTTTGATCCTCACTGCCTCTATTCTCCTATCTGGAAATTGAATTTCAGAAAATGGTAAAATGTTTATGCATTTTCCATCTTTGTTACCTCCATTTTTCTATATAAAATTGAATTTATCCCAAGACTCTTTAATAGTACCTTCATGCATTACCTAATAGCTTAAGTTTTTGAGAGTTTGTCCTTAAACTCACAAATAGGTATTCAAACATTTACGGTGTATGAATAATCTAGTATTTATAAAGTGAAGATGGTTGGTTTGTGATTCAACCTGGAGTTCAAGTTGCACATTCAAATCATGAAAACTTCTAAACTAGGATGTTTATGTGAGAACTTGTTTTTGTCTAAGCATGCATGCATATGCATTGAAATTGACAGCTAAATGCAATACTAGAGGGGATACTAGACCGGATCAAATCGGTGTTCTTACCGAAAATTATACATGTGGGTTAGTTCATTTAATGTTAATATAACACTAGAGGGGATACATTATGGATAGCTAAATGCAATAAAACTTGGCGTGTAATGATTCTAAGCACTAAAATTTGTGGCCTGATGCATATCTAGACTATATTTAATTTCATAGGCCATACAATAATAAATCCATTAAAGCAATTTCTATATTTCACTTTAATAATGGATTGGATGGATATCCATCCATTGAAAATATAATAATGGATGGATTGGATTATTTAAAAAAATTTAGTGGATTTTTTTTATCTATCAATTACAATCCAAATTCATATGAATACAATTCATCCATCTTGCCACCCCCTAACAAGATATCATTTGTCCAACTGAAATACTTGTTGAAGTACTTATTTATTCATAAAGAGGTTAGACAACAAATTACATGCACGTCTAACAAAAAAAAGTGATATCTATGTCTATTACTATCCGCATCGATTAGGCAACCTTGAGAGTTTCACATTTGACGAGATATGACCTGTAAATGTGTTTTATATAATTAGGAGACGTCAGTTATGTTACAGGACGGTTTTATAGGGTTGAGTTGGACTCAATCCAAATTTTAAGATAGTATTAGAGTTTAGCCAAGACTTGTTGGGCTACTCGTTATCAAGCCACGCTCCAGATGTCAAGTCCTAAGCATGATGGAGTGCATTGAGAATCCTACTTTGAATATGACATGATCTAAAAATGTGTTTATACGTAGGAGACATCTCTCACCTTACAAGTCGGTTTTGCAGGGATGAGTTAGGCTCAACCTAAATTTGGTAACATTACAAAGTTATATAATGGGATGTCAAACCAATATCGATAAAATTTTGGCACAATAACATGGTTTTTTAATAAATAATATATAACATAAATTTTTGTTTTTCTGTCAAAAACAAATTGTTTTAATTCTATTGCATTTAAGCTTCTGTTTGGCATTTCTGGAAAATGATTTATGCCACCTTCTCATTAATGAGAACATGCAATAGTTTATCATGAGCTTGAAAATGATTATGCATAAAAATATTGTTTGACAGCCTGTCTAAAGCATGACAACAGGACTCTATGCATCAGAAAATAGTAATAACATATCAGAAAATCTCTACTCAAAATTGTAAGAATATAAAAAGGATGTATATGCCATATGGGTGCAGTGTCTGAATGATCATTCCTGTTAAAGACTTGGAAAAATTGTGATAAAAGGATGTTAAAGGTACCTTTCACTTTTATCCTCAACTTGACGAGCAAGAGAAGCAAACTTAGAGAAGTCAAATGCTGAATTAGCACTGTAGATATAAACAAAATAGTTAGATAATCAGCTTGAAAATGGAAAACCCTAAAATGAGCAGAAACATTACAAATCAAGTGAAATCTCAGCAAGGATCATGTCAACATCAGCAAAATATGTTTCTATCTGCTGCACAACACGGTCTCGTCGTTCCACGGTGTTATTCAAACCTACCATCGCATTAAACCGATCATTGACAACGCCCTGCAAGAAATGAAAAAAAAAACCACCAAATATATGAACATTCCTTCAAATAAGACAATCGCTGAAACCATAACAAGATTATATTCACATACATCTCAAATTTAAACATGTACAGATGAAAATTAAATCACTTCAGAATGATTTTTTTACCTCATCAAGTAGTGCACTCAAGTATCCTTGCATCAGTCCTTTCAGAATTGCCATAGTCATGATCCCTAAGAAACTGATATTTAGCTAGCTCCCTTGAGAAGAAAAACTATAAGGAAGATTAATGCTTTAGTTGGAAGAGATTATTCTTCACAAGGAGTGTTACTTAGGTTTTAAATAAAAAGGTTTAGAGACAAAGCAAAAGCTGTCAGCCAGCTGAACTGAATGAGTAGAGATGGAAAAAATCTGTCAGTTACTTTGGATTCAGCACAAAAGCTTATGAAATTTAGCATTGAAATGCGCAAATTAACATTCACGCCATAGCAAAAGACAAATTTCAAGAGGCAGTTTCCTTTTCTTAGTCTTTAGGATACGTTTGTTTCATTTATCAAGATATTCTTGGGAAAGTACATTTCTATGGTAGTTACTTTTCAATGATATATATGTGAATAGAAATTATCTAGTAACTCAATCATTAACCTTAATTCTACTTCTTTCTACCATTTTTTTTCTCCCTACTTGAATTTGTTGTAAACTAAAAATGTTTCGAATATAGAGGCGGGGGCTCAACTAAAACCCCGCACCCATTCCCCATCAGGGTTGGAGTTTGCGTCCCCCGTCCTCACCTCAGATGGGATTGTGTTTCTCCACTCCCACCATATATATATATAAAATAATAAAATTTTAAAAAATCAAACTTATTATAATTCTTATAATTATTAAACAATATTCCCTCAGTCCCTTTTTATTAACCACCTTTTTATTAACCAATTGTCTCGTACAAATCTAAATATATCTCTATTTTTCTAAACTAGACAATGACCCCTTTCATAAACTGTAAGGGATCATATAGTGATAAATCTTCCTAATTCAATCTATATATATACCTTGCAGCATGCTCGTCTCCATCTTGCCATATAAACAACTACAAGTATTGAATTGTAAGAATATCGAGACCTAACTCATCCCTACAAAACCGGCTTGTACGGTGAGGAGTGCCTCCTCTTTTAAACTCTTCTCAAGAATCCTATCTTATCCGATGTGGGACTAAATCCCAGCTGAGAGTTGGCCGCCAACACCAGGTGGGATTTAGTCCCACATCGGATAGAGAACTTCCGTCGCAACTATGAGTCTCGTCTCTCCCAGGTATCTTCATCTCTGGAAGGATCTACAAGCCTTCGATTTCTACTTTGACCGCTCAATTCCGTTTGAAAAGGCTTCATTATTCGTTAACTCTGTTCTCTCCCTCCGCAAATCCCGTGACATTCAAAAGTTCCATCTCACTCTCACATTTGATCGATACAAATCCTTCGATATTAAGAAGTTTCAAGCTAAATGTGTTGAAATTTGGATCCTTGCTGCAATTGGACCCCACCTTCAAGAACTCATTCTCTCAATTTCCAGTTATTGTATAAAACTCCCTCCTTCTTTCTTCATCAACTGCACAAACCTCGTTTCCCTCAGGTTTTCCGGTGCCATCGATATGCTGGTTCAAGATTACTCGGTTCATTTTCCATCACTGAAGAAGCTCTCTCTCGGCGCAGACATTGTGTGCACGCCACAGATTCATTACTTTTCTTTCTCTCTGGCTGCCCCAACCTCGAAACTTTGCAGGTTTACTTTTACTTTGACTCTCAACACATATCTTTGACCAAACCTCTCGTCACACCTTCCTCCAGTTCCAACAGCTTTAAATCCGCCGATCACAATTTCACTTGCACTTACTTTGTTTACTTCTTAAATGATGGATTATTCAAACTGGGCATCATTGGCTGCTGGAAGCATTTTTTGATGTCTTTTCCCTGACTGAAAGTGAATTTGTCGACCCTATTCTCAACCTCATCAGAGATGACAACAGTGAATTTCATACACAACTCCTAGTTAAGGAAGATGATGTATATCTACTTTCACGTCATTTGACATCAAAGGTGAATTTTTACTTTTATGGTTTATTTGTTTTTATATGTGTAGTTTAGCACTAATATTTGATGTTACCGTATACATGCAGTGGCCAATTCATGCCCCTGTTCTAGATTATCCTGAATTTCGCCATTTACATCATTTGAAGTTAATTCTTCTATGTTTTAACTCAAATCTGCTGGGCCATGTTCTTGAGCAATGCCACATGCTTCAAGTTCTCATAATTCAGAGCAACAAGGTTTGTTTACTTCTCAAGTTTAATTCAAACAATCTTTGGTCTGTCTATATATACATGCACACAAATATATTTTTGAGTCTCCCTTGTTGCTTATAGGAGGAACCACCACCATTGAGAACATGGCAGCCGGAGTCAACAACAGTTTCTCAATGTCTCAAATCTCACTTGACATATATTCATTTAGAAGGGTATCAAGGACTTGAAGATGAGCTGACATTTGCTGAATATATTTTGCGGAACGGACTTTTTTTGAAGACAATGCTTATTTTTGTTGATATTTCAATGGACAAAAAGGACAAGGACTGCTCTCTCAAAAGATTAACTGACATACCAAGGGGCTCTATCATGTGTCAACTTGAATTTGACCCAGCTGTATCTCCTTAAGGTGAAGCCTCTTGCTGTCCTTTTTTTTATCCGTCTTACTGCATTAAAGTTGATTAAGACTGGCCTTGTATTTTTACTAAACTATCTGACTTGAGTTCTTGACAATTGGATGTGCCTTGTATTTTTACACGCTTGTTAATTTTGCCCTATTTTAAACTATGCTGTGGTATAACTATGTAACTCCATGCGTATCCAAATTTTCTTTGATTTATTTGTTTTCTCATAACAATTTTTGTTTTATGACTTCGACCTTTGCGAGAGTTGAAATGCACTAAATTATAAGTTTGAGAAAGTGTTGGCCTTCTAGATTTCATGCCACTTAATGTACTTAGCGGTTTTCTTCTGTTTACTCTATTATTGCTAACAAATCTATATTTAACTATGTACTTTTATGATGGCATAGCAATATTTTCAATTCATGGTATAGTCTGAGATTTTTTTTATTTTGGATTACCAAATCACTTATTAGTCAACTCCAAATGAATACCAATTATATTAACAGTATATAAGGTAAAAGTTATAGTCATACCTGTGAGGACTCCTATGCACTCATTTGGAACCTTAAATTCTTCATATGAAGCTCCTTAAGTTTATAATAGTTTGTAAACTTTTCCGTTGGTTCGCTTATTTTGGAGTGGCCTCTGGTTGTGGCCTGTTGCTGGCTTTGTTTGGTGGATTTAGTGGGAGTGTGGAGTTTTGTGGGGGTCGGTTTTGCTAATGCGGTGTTCTGTTGATGTGGAGTGGATAAGGGGAACATGTTCGTGTTGGAAGCTGATTTTGGCTCTTCGCCATCTTTTTCCAAATAATTGTTATTTTTGTTATCTTAGTAGTTAGTGTGTTTTATTCAGATACGCTCTGAAGTTGACTCTTAAATGTGGAGTACTAGAGTGGTTTTGGCTTTGAACTCGTTATGTTGTCTTGATCGTCTCAGATATTAGAACTTCAGAGGGTTTGGCTACTTTGTGGACCTCAACATGATACTGAACTTGTATTTTTGTGGAAGCTCATTAGTCGTGGTGTTCAGTTGTAGAAGTGTGTTTTTTCCTTTTCCCACTGTCAATGGGATGAGCACAACGGGTTGTGCAATAGTAGGTATTGGAGTGTGTTGGTGTGTGGCATGGTGGTTGACAAGTGTATATGGGAGGGTGGTGGATTGTGATTTTAAGCAGAATTTCTAATCAAGCTTAGTATATAGTCTCTTGCAAGCTTTTGTCAATTATTTATTTCACTTCCTGAATAATTATTGCAGCAAAGTGTGGAGGTTGGTTTAATTCTTGTTTGTTGGGTTAGGAACTTGTGTGGGTATACTCTTTTGTGTTGAGAACTTGGTTGGATTGTTCTTTGCATAGTGCACTTCTTGTGCCTAAAATTTAGGACAGCGACACTGAGTATTAAGTTGCCTACCAAATGCAGATGCTCTATACTCAGGATATTTTTCTAAGACTATTCATGCTTTAGATAGACTTGTACAAGATTGTTTTAAGATACAAAATGTGTTCCAATCTATTTATTACTCTAGAGGAACAGTTATGTTGATAGAGAATTACAAATGATCTCAGTAGTAGAACTTTTTTGTGTGTATAATGGAGGTAGTGAAACTTGAATCTAAGACCTCATACATGCTAACTACCTCACAGTTTATGCTTCATCGTTGAGAACCTCAATTCCCTCTCTTAGTACATTCCTAGAAGCATAACAAGAACACTCGTTTTCCCAAATTTGTTATTTGGATTTTGGCAAAAAAAAAAAAAAAAAAAGAGGTTTTGATGCTTTGTTAGCATATTTTTCTGCCTTGCTGTGTTTGCATACCATGTGTACGTAGATAGTTCTTTTGCAGAATGCTTGAATTAGGATTTGCTTTTTATGTTCAAATGATTATAATCGATACTGTTTTGAGTACTGGATTGATTTAATGTAATTGTACTTCATTAAAATCATTTCTATGGGCACTTCATGTAAAGGTGTCCATAAAGCTTTATAATTGTGGGATGGAGGATCAAACCTAAGGAAATACGTTGCTAAGGGCAGTGTTAATTTGTTTTTATTTTTTTGTGGATAAGTTTCTTCTTCTATTGTTGGGTTACAAAGGTATGTTTCTTTGAAAATCAGTCAGTGTTTGTTGCATATGCTCTTTTATTTCATTTGCCACTTCAAAAATCACTTTAGTTCATTTTTGTTTAATATATATTTTTGTCCTGCCTCAGTCTGTCATTGAACACAGTTATAGTATAGCACTTGCTCTGCTTCAAAAGGAATTATATAGCAATAATATTGGCTTATGGCTTATTGTTTAATACATGTTAATAAGGGAAGACTGAAATTGTTTTGATTATTTTTGGAACCTGAAGCAGGACAATTTAGAAAGATGATGGCTCAAAGGAAACTGAGGAAAAAAGTCTATTGCAGCTTGATTATTGGTGATAGACACCACTTGAAACAGAACAAATATGCTCCAATGAAAACAAAGAAGTGCATATTTGGTTTGAAGTTGACAAAGTACATTTAGAACAAAACTACATTTTCATGGACTTTGAATTTATGTTTGGTGCCTCCTATAGTAGTACATCAGGCAAACCATATTTGGCTTCAAACATATACTCGTATGAAAGTAAGGTCTATGATACTTTTTAGTTCAGCTTTTGTCGTTTCTGGATTTAAAGGGAAGCAAGTCCTTTGCTTGGATAATATCAAACACGAAGCGATCGCTTGTCGCAGAAGAAGAAAACGACGGTGGAGGAGTCACTAACCTCACTCAATCCTGTGTCATATCATGTCCTTCCTCCCAACCAGAACCTCCCAACCAGACAAAAGGACTCTTTGAATACTCACCTCCTCCGTAGGACTCCCGTTAACAAGCATGGGCATTGAACCACCAAATACACACACCTTCATCCATCCAATCCACTTAGAACAAAATCCCACTCTCCTCAACGTATACTCTAAGAAACCCCAATCAACCGAGTCGTAAGTCTTTTCGAAATCCAACTCAGATTAAACATTCCTTTTGTTTTTTTTTGCTCAATCCAAAATCTCATTCACCGCTAACACCGCATCCTCTTAGCCAACACTTTCACAATTAGTTTATACAAGCACCCCAAAAGCGAAATTAGACGATTTTTTTTTAACTTATCAATTTTTGGAATCAAAGCCACAAAGTATGACAACAAGCTTTTGGGCAAAACTTCATTCCCATGGAATTGGTTGAACATCAATCTAATATTCTCTTTCAAAAGGTACAAGAAAGCCTTGATGAAAGCAAAATTGAGACCATCGGGTCCCATACTTTATTACCCTCAATTTTCAAAACGACTGCTTCTATTTCCAAAAGTGAAAAAGGTGCCACCAACAAAGTATTTCCCACCTCCTCAAGCCTTGCAAAGTTTACCCCATCCAACTTTGGTCGATCCCAAGTAGATGAGACATGGCTCCTAAAATAATTCACCACCGCCCCCTCACCTCTAATGTTTTTTGAATCCAAACCTCATCCACCTTAATTGCCTTTATTTCATTTCTTCTATTTCTATCTTTAATACAATTATGAAAAAAATTTAGAGTTTGCATTCGTTCCTTTAAGCCATTTAGACTTAGATCGTTGAACTAACAAACCATATTTACTTCTCAAAAGTCTCCATAGCTCCCCAAATTTAATTTTCCTCACCTCCACCTCCGCATGCGTTAAAATCCCTCCCTCCCCTCTCACAACTTTGCAATTTCCTCCATAAGCAACACTAGCATATCCTCCAACTTCTCATATTCCACCTTATTCCACTCTTTAATCACTCCTTTGAATCTCTTTAATTTTTCTTTCAACACAAAACTCATCCACCCGATCACTTGAAACTCTTCCCAAGCCTCCTCCTCCACCCTTTTGAAATTTCTATTATTCAACTAATGATTATTAAATCTAAATGGCTTCGGTCCCCAATCACCATCTCCTTCCTTCAACACCTAAGAGCAATGGCCCAAGACATCCCTAGGAAGAACCTAAAGCGAGTAATCCCCTCCCATAATGGACCAACATTCTAAAAAACCTCATCACTTCTATTCCTCCAAAACTCCCAACAAATAGCTATAAAGATAGAACCTAATTTCGCCATAGCATGATATTCGAACCATAGAGAAATCATTTGGATAAGTGAAACAACTTGTAATTTGAGAGTTGAGACAGAGAGAATAATTATTGATGGAGAAAAACATTCAACTATCCACTATCCGAGCTCTATATGTTGGATAAAACTAACATTAATGCGTATGAAAAAGGCTACATTATACTTTGGATTCATATATTCATTCCTTCCCTCTTGACTTTGAATGTGAAATCCATGCACTTTCGGTAAAATGCGTATGAAAAAGGCTACATTATACATTTGGATACCTGCACGTAAACTAATGCCTGCATCAATATTTTTTTTTTTTTTTTGTTTTGTTTATGATATGGGGCAATGACTATTCTAGAGAGGAATGATGATGTGTGCCATCTGCCATGTTTTGAATTTCTCATCACGGGATTTGAAAGTCTATATTTAACTAATTTAAATATAACACGTTTAAAAAGGAAAATGAAACGATTATTTTTATATATTTTAGTGACATGCAACCGGTATGGACAGATATTTTGAGAGATTCACCACAAAAAAGAAAGATATTTTGAGAGATTGAGCATGATTTATTAGGTGGGGGAACATGGAAACATTTCACCATGCTACCACGAATATCCAAACCCTCTTCATTGCTTAAACACTTGATATAACTAGTTTGTTTTTTTATTTTTGAAACAAGTATCTCTTGTACTTTTTTCTGACATGTACGTTAAGTATTTTTTTGTACTTTTCTTTTTATCTAATATATTTGATTGTTAAAAAAATACAATGACCTAAAACATTTCTTTATCTCGTTAATTATCTTTAATTATTGCTTATTAATATGAACATAGTCATGATCAATGTATACCATACAATGTATATACGGTGATGAATTATTGAATCAGTTCATATGCTATATTTTTATTTGTTTGTTGTGAAACGTATATAATATTATAAAAGGATGTATGTAAAGAAGACTATAGTGGATCTTTGAACGAAAAAAAGAGTATAAAATAGTTGATTCAATATTATATAAGATTAAATCTAATAAATAACAAATGATTGAACTTTGGTGGTTAATAAATTTCAGCTAAGTAAATTGTTGAAAGAACCCACATTTAAATTTTTATCAGGATAATTTTTACTCAAACTCTACTCGTTCTCCAACCTAAAATTGGATTATCATACCCCCAATATTGAGAAGCAAATATCAAAATTAATAAATAAATTAGAAGAATGATGTACAAAAAGCCACTGCCCAACAGCAAAACTATAAACATGAAACAAGCAAAAACGGAATTATCATCAATCGTAATCTAATGAATGACTGACACACATCTATGGACCAATATAGAAGTCATGAACTCATTAAAGCAGCTGCTATAGGAGACTACAAAAGAAGAAAAAAGACATTAAACTTAAATTTCCAACAAACAAAACTAGCAAAATCAAACGAGTACCATCTTAAATTTACCCGCAACAGCAACAAGTCGCTTCAAAGCAACTAACATCGAATACAATCTTACGGTGAGATCTATGTTACCCTTTGATGAATTAGGGGTAATTTATCTTTATCAAAATGTCCCTAGTGCATAAAGTGTACAATGGAGTATGTGAATAAATGGTGTTCATGTAATATTTTCCTATCTATTAGTATTATAGTTTTGGAATAAATAAATGATATAAATGCATATATTTTTAAAATTGATGACATTAATTATACATTCTTACATCAAAACTATAATAATGGAGATGTGTATTTCCTTTAAAAATGAAGTGGATCTCTACTCATTTATACAGATATTGAATTATGAGTAGAGTTATGATACATAGACATCCTTAGATGACAATACATCCTTTAACTCCCACACAAAAATTTGACACGTGGCCACATGGACCCCGCACAAGCATACTTTCTCTTTTCTCTCCTATTCTCTCTTCCTAATGTATGGGGTGTACAAGAGTGTATGAGAATAAAGGGTGTTTATGTAACATTTTCCATAACATTACTCTTAAATTATATATGCATGGGCAATCTCAAATTTTTTATTTATTCATCTTTTTTTTAATAACTAAAACTACTTAGCCAAATAAAAGAATCACATTATGTATTCAGATAATTTCCCGGTCATATCTCAGCAACTCTCAGCAACCAAATAAAATAAAATGGGGTGGAGGGACCTAGAAAATGAATAGAGTATGAATGCATTTTAAAAATCAACAATAAAAGCAGAGAGAAAATAAGTAGGTTGATATGGAGAGAAAGATATGTCAAAAATCTAACAACCGACAAAGAGAAAGATGAACTTTCAATTTGATTGTGGGATTGATTATTTACACCATTACATGACTAATATACTACATGATACATGATTTATTTTCAATAGATAGATAGATAGATAATAATTAGAACTTCCATGTGATATTATTTTTGAAATACCCGAACCATCAACCCATCCTTCAAAGAGGCAGTAAGACCCGGCCCGAATTTAAGCTCTTGATTATCTCCATCAACCCGAATCTCAAACCTTCTAATCAAACCAACAACAACACATTTCATTTCCATTAAAGCCAATTCCTTCCCCAAACAAACCCTAGCACCACCTTGAAAAACCGGATACTTAAACATACTCTCACTCACAAAAACCCCATCTTTCAACCACCTCTCCGGTTTAAACACCCTACAATCGGATCCCCAAACCCGCTCCATCCTACCCATTGCATACGGGTGATAGGTCACCCGACTCCCTTTTGTCACGTAACTTCCATCTGGTAACACGTCATCATTTTTTGCAAATTTTGAGTCAAATTGAACCGGCGGAAAAAGTCTTAGTGTTTCATAAACAACAGCGTTTAAGTAGTGCATTTCACGAATTTCTTTGAAACTCGCATATTCATGGGCCGGGTTCATTACCCGGTTCACTTCCTCCTGAATCTTTTCCTCCACTTCTTGGTTCTTCGATAACAACCAAAACAAACAAGTCAACCCTGCTGCCACCGTGTCGCGACCAGCCAATAAAAAACTCGCAACTATGTCTCTTAAATATTTTTCCTCATTTACCGAACACATAAACCTTGAAAGAAGATCATTTCTCGCTGAAAAACCAATTTCTTTACGGTTTTTTATGATTTTCTCCGTTAACTTGTTCACTACGTTGATAGCTTCCTTAAGCTTCTTCTCTGAACCAATATTGAAGAACCGTTTGATTTTCCATATCAACGGTGATGGTGACAATGCACGTCGAGCTGAAATCTTCGAAGCCGTGTCAAACGCTGCAGCTAAATCCGACACCGGTAAAGAAAGTTGAAGACATTGTGGATCCCAACCAAACGAAAATTTGCATATGTTGTCAAAAGAAAAACGTCGCATGATGTCTTGTAAATCAAAAACTTTTTCATCACGTGAAAATGAAAACAAAAAAGGAACAAGTCTCGTGTGAATTTCTTCGTTAATAATTTCTAAAGCGTAGGAACGTACCGTTACACTTGTGAGTTCAAGACTTGCCATTTTACGTTGAAAGTTCCATGAAACACCGTCAACGTTAAATATTCCATTACCAAGAAGATCACCAAGGATTGTAGAGAATGGTTTTCCTTTTGGGTAGTTATCAAAACGGGTTTTGAGCATGTGTTCTATGTTTTGTGGGTTGCATGTGATGGTGTTGTTGAGCACATGGATGTGGATGGTTCCAGTTGGTGATTTTTTGAGGAGGTGAGTGTACCAATCACTAAGGTTTATAAACTCTTTGGCCCAATTCATGGTTATGTAGCTCCAACAAATGTGGCAGTTGCACCATAGTTTCATTCTTGAGATGAAGATAAGGAATGAGAAGATGGAGAAGATAAGTGTGAAGGTGAAAAACAAGGTGAAGATTGTGGTGGGTATGGAATTTTGGAACCATTCTGAAATCTCAAGAGTCATTTTGATTTTTAGAATAACTTTATTAGCTCTTTAGCATGAAATGAATGAGGTTTTCAGAATGGGTGCCTAACTAGTAGGGTTTGGAATATATATATTCACCATTAGTCCATTACTATATAGTGAGAGGTTTGGTTAAAAAGATGAAATGAAAAAAATGTGCGTTTTGTATTTGCAAGCTCATATTCAAACAGGTTGTAATAATCACGTGTGTCATTTTTATTCAGACTCTGAGTGGGTATAAGTGGTAAAAAAAATTATTCCACTTTAAAATATCGTATTTTTTAATATAAAAGTCAAGTCTCCTAAATAAAAAAGTAGAAAATTAAGTGGTCCAATAGTTTATTTTTTGAGGTGTCCAACAGAGGGTGTCACCGAATATGTATTTTCCATGTAATAATCATGTGACGTCAATTGAGATATGGGTTATATGTAGGTGTTGAGCTTCGAACTCTGAACATTCCACTTATTTACTTTGTAAAAAAAAAGTGAATTCTAACTACTAGATAACTTATCAAAAACAAACGTTAAATGCAAATTAGAATTGGAATAGTTGTTGAGTATATTAATATAGTATTGAGTCCATCCTCGTGAGCTTAACTCAGTTGGTAGGGACAATACATAATATATATGCAAGGTTTAGAGTTTAAATCTCAGCCAAAAAAATAGTATGAGCCCGTTCTCGTCAGCTTAGCTCAGTTTGCATGGACAATGCATAAATATATATGTAACGTTTGAATTTAAATCTCGGCCACCACAAAAAAAAAAATATTGAACCCGTCTCCCGAAAAATAATTTGGCTGCGAATTTTCCTCTTCAACCTCAAGAAACTCGGTTCAAGACTGGACACCAAACCAGATAATATAATATTGAATAATTAAATGACAATACTTAACCAAACTTTAGAGTTAATTGTGTTAAAAATATAATATTGGAATAGTTTAGTTGAGTATATTAATATAATATAGTAATTGTGTTAAAAATATAATATTGGAATAGTCGTTTTCTGTTTTTTTATATAGAGGAATCTGGAATAGTAGTTGGCATCACTAATACCATTTATTTACATGCATGACTCAATTTGGAATAATGGGCATTAACTCATGATTTCGTCAAACATGCAAATAATTTTTTTTTTTTTTTTAAATACAATAGTGGCTATAAATCAACGTTTAGGATAAACAAGCAATCATTTTGCGACAAATTTTATGATAATTTTTCTCTCATATTCATATTGTGTTTTTACTCTATGTCTGTTTTGTTTAGGTATTAAGGCGGAGGTATGCTAGTGGATGTTGCTGGTATATTTTCGCCTCAGTAGCCATTCGAGTGGTTGGTTTTTGGCGGTTCGGGTTTTCCATCTATATGCGGTGCCGTATTTGTATTATCATTTGTTTGATCCGCGGGTTGTGCTTCTTGCACTTCCCGACGTGAATAATATTAACCATTTCAAAAAAAAAACTCTCTGTCTGTTGCTTTACTTTATATGTCAATAATCATATTTCTTTGTATATTTTAATTGTCCAAAGATTTTTCAAATAACACGCCTCTATAATAAGAGAAGAAATAGAGAGAAAATAAGATGTTAAATTGATGTATGAAAAGTAAAGATGTGCATGTTTATAGTTTTTCTCATTGAAAATGAAAGTGGTACAAGCTTAGGGTAGCCAACCCTCTACACAAGGAAATGGATTGGTGAACTAACAATGGGTAATTTTCGGTTGAATGGTTTTGTATCCCCTTTTTGTCCTATTATTATAAATTTTTGAAATATTTTGGGGGTTTGGATAGATGAGTATGGGCAACTAAGCAAGCATGTAATGAAACAACACAAGTAGAAAATAAACATGGTGAGAAGTTGAAGTTGACATTATGACAACCAATGGCAGAGTGTGCTTGAAAGAATATGTGCATGATTAACACGCGGGAAAAATAACAAGACTTTACCTTACACACGTCATCGCACACCGCACTGATAGGTTCGGACCATTCTCATGCACGTGACTATTAGGTCTCGTTAATTTGTCAAAAAAAAAAAAAGGTCTCGTTAAATTATTTTATTTTATTTTGTAAACAAATAAACAATCCACTAACATTTCGTCTCATTTTAATACTCCTCTGTTCTTTTATAACTGTCACTTTTACATAATTTTTTTGTTTCTAATTAAGTGTCATTTTCAAAGTTCAATATAACATTAAATGTTGTTTTTTCTATAATGACCTTAGTAATTTATTGCAGGGAGAGAAATATGATATTAAATAATTAAGGATATTATAGGTAAACCATAAATTATTGTATCAAAAGTAGTGAAATACATTTAGTGTTTTGGTTTGTGTAAAAAGTCAAAATGTGACAATTAAAAAAGAACGGAAGGAGTAGTTGATTAAGGATCATATACAATTTTTATAGAAGTGATTAATTTTGTTGATTTTAGTGATAAAATTAATATCATTTATTAAAATACTCTTATAATTATAATTAGTGGATTAAGTTTAATGAAATTCAATAAATAAAAGTATAATAGTTGAAATAATAATAAATGATGCATTGATATTTCAAACTAATAGTAATTATTTTAAGAGAAATAAATGAGACAGAGGGAGTACCACATATTCATAAATCGATGCGCCTTGGTTCATTTTGTTAAGATTTATGATAGCAGAGAAAAAGTTTGAAAGATTTGTATTGAATTAATAATAGAAAATAGGCATGGCATCCAAACATATGGTTAGCAGCGGACACCACTCTGATTTGACGAATTTTTTTTGTTTTAATAGAGTTTGAGTTTTGTTCGATTTCAAAATATGGGTATGAGATTGATAACGGAGGTATAGATATCTATCCTAATACCCAACCTCATATCCAATGTAGACAATTACTTTATTACCCCATTATTACTCTTATAGAATAATAAAAACTCAACCATTAAATAGAAGTAATAACTTGAGATTTAACCGGTTAACGGAAACAACAATGTTTAGCCACCATAAAACAAAAGCTAACATAAAGAAAAAAAATACTCCCTTCGTTCCAAATTGTATGTCGCTTTGGAAAAAGAATTTGTCTCAAATTATATGTCGCTTTACAATACCAATGAAATATTAATGTTACTTTTCATATTTATCCTTAACTATTAATTACTCTACCTTCTTTCAATTATTTCATTTATCTTTTTCATACCATTTATTAGGGATAATTTTGTAAAACAACTCATAATTTCTCTTCCCCACACAATATTAATTATATTTCTTAATATGTGTGAAATGGCCAAAAACGTCATACAATTTGGGACGGAGGGAGTAACAAACAAAGAGGACAAAATGTGTATATTCAATAAATTAAACCGTCCTGATTATAAATATTTTTTGAAATTTTTTCCCTAAATATAAACTCTTATACCCACCCCCATCACTATAAAATTAAAATTTACTTCCTCCGTTCTAAATTGTATGACGTTTTGGACATTTCATACATATTAAGAAATACAATTAATATTTTATGGGAAAGAGATATTACGAGTTGATTTACAAAGTTTTCCTTAATAAATGACATGAAAAAGATAAATGAAAGAAGAGAGGGTAATAAATAATTAAGGATATAATAGGAAAAATAACATAATGTTTCATTAGTATTGTAAAGCGACATACAATTTGGGACGGATGGAGTATGTTTTAGATTCATTCAATTAATAACATAC
This sequence comes from Medicago truncatula, assembly GCF_003473485.1. NCBI lineage: Eukaryota > Viridiplantae > Streptophyta > Magnoliopsida > Fabales > Fabaceae > Medicago > Medicago truncatula. Next base: position 42,263,155 of record NC_053043.1, read on the forward strand.
ATATTATTTATTATATAACATTTACATCATTTAATGAATAATTTAAAATATTGATTTTTCTTATAATAGTGATCGGAAAATGTACAAATTACTAGATGAATTTATTATTTTTTCTTAAACATACCCCTAATTAATATCACTAACTTATATTGAAATGATAAAAGTCAAATTTAATACACATACAAATAAAAGACAATTTAATAATACTCACACATGAAATAGACATATTATTTGCACTAACAATTTTTCTTAAGAAACGTGAAAAAGTTAAAAAGGTTATATATAGGGACAAAGAGAGTATTTTACTACATCCGTCCTTAATGATAAGAACCTTTTGAAATTTTTTTTGGTCCCTAACTATAAGCTCATGTACAAATTACTAGATTCATTTATTATTATTATTTTTCAAAACATGCCTCTAATTAATAACGCTAATTTATCTTAAAATATAAAAAGTTAAATTTAATATGTATACAAACAAAGAACAACTTAGTGATATTCACACGCAAAATAGACACATTGATTTTATTAATAATTTTTCTTAAGAAATATGAAAAAGGTAAAGAAAACTTGTATGTAGAAACGGAGGGAGTAAATCTTAAAAAATAGTGTGCATGTGCAACACCGATAACACTAATTGAGTAAGATAAATGATATATTTTTTTTTTTACAAAAATAAAATGATATTCATTCATTCAAATTGACAGAGAACATCAAATACAATAAATAACATGTTCAACATCGATAAAAATGTAAAGGGTGAATTTGCTAAAAAAACTCAGGGGCACCCTAGTAGCATATAATGACAAAATGCCTACAAATAATTAATATGATTAATTTTAACGTTGACGTCCAAATCATTGATTGAATATGTAATTGTTTGATGTTGATCTTTCAATAGAAACCAAACGAACACCGCAACAAGACGCGGAATCAAACGCCACACTCAGCCGACGAAATCACAAAAAAACAAAAAATGAAAAACTTGATATCTGTGATAACCACTTATTCAGATCGGTGATTATCGGTCAAAAATGACCTAAAACCACCTCTTCTTGATGAATGAAGGAGAAAGAAAACTTAGAGAGAATGTGAAGTTTCTTTCGAAATAAATGATATTTGTACAACTATTTTATGACAACTATCTATCTCTTACTAACATTTTATTTTTACTTTACTTATTTTTCTTTGTAAATATTATGGCTGTTCCATAAATTATGACACAAATTGTTCAAATAAGACACTAATTTGAATTTTCCATGCCATGAGATGAGTTCTTCTTTTTCTCGATTAGAGGCACGAGTTTTTTGTGATACACGACTTTGCATTCTTGAAAAAAAGGCACGAGTTTTTCGTGATACACACGACTTTGCAATAGCCAAATCCTACTTTTTAAGTGTCGCTGTCTCTTGGGGTGTGGCATTGGGGGAGAGTGAGCCGTAGGTTCTTTTTGGACCAATTGTCTTAGCAGTGCCCTGCTGGGTCTGCGGCTCATTTGCATCTTTGTTGGGACAAACAAACAAGAAGGGTCATGCCACATGTTAGACCATTCCACAAATAACAAATACTTCCTCGTTCTAAATTATTAAATTTATAAAAGAATATCTATTTTTAAATATAAAGTTATCTACAAATTTTTAAATGTACTATTTGTTAGTCTTATTTCAAATATACCATTTATTAATACTATCTATTGTTTTAAAATATATATAAAATAACAATATCAAATACATTTATACATAAATGACAATTTAGTTATACTCTATTAGTTTTAAATTGTAAGTCGTTTTGAAGAATTTTTTTTATCTCAAATTAGAAGTCGTTTTATAATACCATTTGAGTTTTTTTTAAGAGGTTAAAATGAAATATATTACCAAATCAAAGTGTTCTTCCTAGCACAAAGTTTACTAAGGAAGAAACAACAAAGTCGAAACAATATTTACAAGAGAATCTGAGCAAAAACTTAAAACCAGAAGAGAAATAACTATTAGCCTATACCCAACATGGTAAATGGACTAAAACACCAACCATGATAATTGAAGAGAAGAGAAGCAAATTTCACCATAACCACATAAATGTGAGCGACTTAATCTTATCAACCACCTGTATTACGGTGTATCGGTGGTGTTGCTTTGAGACCTTTGAGTATACTCCTCCTCAAGGTATTAAGTTCAATTCTTACTAGTGCCAATTTGGGCGGGTTAGTTTAATATTTTTTTTTTAAAATAACAATAAAACATTAATGATTTTTTTCATGTTATATCTTTTACTATTTAATACTCTATATTCTTTTAATTCCTTAAATTTCTCTTCCTTATACCATTAATGAAGGATAATTTTGTAATGGCTTAATAGCAGTTTTAGCCCTCTAAGTTTCACGAAGTTGCGATTTTAGCCCCCTAAAAAAAACTACAAAACCACCCCCTAAGTTTTGCCCCTATGGCAGTTTTGGCCTCCTAGGTCAATTTTGACTCCGTCAATGCACACGTGAACGCCATGTGCATTTTTTTTTTGTAATTAAAAAATAATGTTTATTTTTTAATTATTTAAAAAAAATATATTAAAAAACAATTTTTTTAATTCAATTTTTTTTTATTTCTAAATTATTTAAAAAAATACACACGTGTGCGTTGACTGGGTCAAAATTGGCCTATGGGTCCAAAACTGTCACAAGGTCAAAACTTTGGGGGAAGTTTTGTAGTTATTTTTTCTTAGGGGCCAAAATCGCAACTTCTTGAAACTTAAGGGGCTAAAACTGTTATTAAGCCTTTTATAAAATTACATATAATTTTCTTTTCCCATACAACATTGATTACATTTCTTAATTTATGTGAAATAGTAAAAACGACATATAATTTAGGACAGGTGGAGTAGCTATATACTTTTTAAACAAACTTATTACTCCAACAATTTTTTTTAATACTCATGATTTTTGTAAATTATTACTCCATCCGTTTCAAAATACATGTCACAGTCAACCACTTCACACATATCAATGCACAACTTTGACTTTTAATATCTTCAATTATCTAAAGTAAAAAATTATAAAAATTTAATATTTTAAAAATATTTATTTAGACAAATCAAACATCTTAGATGTTAATATTTTTATTTATATATTAGTTAAAAAAATATGGTCAAAATAAATCATGTGAATAATGCGCATTGCAAAATTACGATATTTTGAAACGGAATGAATACTATAATAAAGAACAGAGGAAGTATTAATTGAAAAAATGAAATGATATTGTCAACGAATGTATCTAGGGCATTCTATAAAGATTCTCAATTAATACTCCATTCGTTTCAAAATGAGTGTCGTTTTAGCAAAAAAAAATTGTTTCAAAATGAATGTCACTTTCCGTTTCCAATGCAATAATAACTTTTTTTTTTCAATTGTACCCTTCAATTAATAACATCTTATGAGTAATGGTCTTGCCTTGTGACGCTTCTAGTCATTATTACCAAATCAGTTTTATTGGTGGTGTGGCAAAGTTAAGGCGGTCCGTCTTGTTGGGTCACGAGGGGAGCGCGGGGGACCGTCTACATCGAGGCTATAACAACCACACAAGCAAGAGAGGCACCACACTCTTACCCAAAATCTTAAGGCAATGGGTTTATGGGTTCCCTTACTTATAAGGTGTTCAACCTTTACTATTTTATCCGATGTGGGACCGTCCACAACACTCTTACCCAAAACCTTAAGACAATGGGTTTATGAGTCCCCTTACTTATAAGGTGTTCCACCTTTACTATTTTATCCGAAGTGGGACATATAACTCACACTTGCAAACCAACAGTCCCCCTCAAGTGTGAGTCCATCACTTTAATGTGTTCCCCTAGAGCGGAAGCTTTTTACTTTTGTCTATATCGTCATTGCTGCTTTCTGCGCAACTGACCGGTGGCCTTGGTCGCACCCTTCGTCGAACCGGGGCTCTGATACCACTATTGGGTCACGAGGGAGCGCGGGGGATCGTCCACATAGAGGCTAGAACAACCACACAAGCAAGAGAGACACCACACTCTTACCCAAAACCTTAAGGCAATGGGTTTATGGGTCCTCTTACTTATAAGGTGTTCAACCTTTACTATTTTATCCGATGTGGGACATATAACTCACACTTGCAAACTAACACGTCTTACATGTTGTCTGGTTTGCAACAGTTTGGGAAATATCGAAAGAAAGAAACAATCGGATTTTCAATGACAAAATTTGCTCTATACTGCAAGTGGTGGACAAAATCAAGTCTCTAACCTTCATGTGGTTGAAGGGGAAACATGTCAGTCTTCCCCTCAATTACCATGGTTGGTGGCTAAGTCCGTTTTCTATTCTCGACATCGGCTAATTGTTTTTATCTATTGTTGTTTTCTGGTGGTTTGGCTTTAGCCTTGTAAATATTGTTCAGACAACCGTTAACACTGTTTGTACTCTGGTGTTCTTCCTTAGCACACCTTATATTAGGAAAACCTTTTTGTTGTGGTAATACAATTCATTTTAGCCTCTTAAAAAAAATAATTTGTGTCTTATTACTCTCTTAGTATTTCCCAAACATGAATATAACAATGAATAAAATAAGAGTAAAAACATTAGCAAAAAATAAACTAGGTGTTGTTTACGCCATTGCAAAAAAAAAAAAAAAAAAAACCGATAAGCATACTATTGACTTCACCTAATTATATTGCTGCGAGTTGTTTACGCCATTGCAAGCAGGCAAACACAAGTAAACGAAGGGGGTGATTAATCGAGTTATGCTAACAAGTAGATTCTCATTACCAGACACTACTAGTGCGTGTTCTTCCAACACTTATGCTTGCCAAACCTTTCAACTTATGCTTGTTAAACCTTACCTATGTCATGACTCCATAAACACACTTCACTTAGATCATATATCTTAAAATGAGTCTATGTCCCCTCGTAGGCTTTACACGTATATGAATCAATGCATATTAGACATGTTTGACATTTTTTTTTTAACCAAAAAGGTAGCTAGCAAAGTGCTAGGCTACCAACATGTTTGACATTTAGACAACACAAGGTTTTACAATATAGTAATATCTACAATACAATACAATCTTAACACTATATTTTTATATTAAAATTATATTAAAATCTATCTTTTAAGAAGTGTAATTAAGAAACTAATGTTAACCCACTTGGGTTGGGCTGGTCTGATGGATTGACTTGGGAACTGGGAATGTGTTTCTCTTATTAAAGAATACAATTATATTTTTCATAATCTATTTGGGGTTGGTCTGGTGATTAACTTAGGATCTTGGAGTTTTTTCATCTCGAGGTCTCATGTTCGATTCTCCCTGATGTCAATTTCGATAGGCAAGTCCATACAAAGTTTTACTCTAGTTTTGAATAGGCCCTGCAAGGGATGGTGAGATTGATTCCTTCGAAATAGTCGATTTTTGGATCGGATACCAAATTTTTAATTTTTTTTTCATCTTTATTATTAAAATAACATATGATCTTCATCTCATTCGTTAATAAATGGAATCATACTTGTCTTTAAGGGTAAATGCCTCAATTCATGAAGAAGTAATGTAAATCCCACCTTAAAATTAATGTCTAATTTTCTACTAAGAGTCATCATGAAAAAAATGCCTGCTAAAAATCAATTAATATGAAAATCAACCGATTACTAATTGTTTATCGGTAAACGAGATGGGCAAGCATTATTTTTAAGTGTCAGTAAGATGTATCATATCATGTCCTCATAAAATTATAAAAGTAAGTCCCACCAAACAAATCACCCATTAACAAATTGAAAAATAATACTACCACACTGTTATTTTGGGGGCGGCATCTTTAAAACGATTACTTTTCATTTCATGTTAGAGAAGAGTTCATCTGATCAAATTGAGAAATAATATTTTTACAATTATTTTATGATAATTTTTTGACAATTATCTCTTTCATATTCACATTACGTTTTTATTCTCTCTCTTTCTTTTTCTCTCTCCATTATTTTTGACAAATAGAAAGAGAGGAAAAAGAAGTTGTCATGATAGTTGTAAAAAATAGTTGTTCAAATATCACTACTGAATCAAATTAGCTTTGTACACACCTGTAAAGCTTGCACACATCCTCACATAAAGAAATACCAATTGTAGTCGGTGTGACCACACCAGAAAATTATTTATTCTGCAAGAAAATATTCCATATTTCCCAGCCAGGATTTCCTTTAGAAATTAGAATCTTGGAGTTTTATATGTTTGATTTGTATGATTATTATAATAAGAAGGACAGATAATAGAGTATAATGTATCTTTGTAAGTTTTTGTGCCTCGAGATATGCCTAGACGAGATTTACCGTACTTACTTTTTAGTAGATCAAATATATCATATGTGTAATAGTTGTGTTCAAACAATCATCTACACGAGACTATAGAAGTAAAATATATATATTTTTTGATGGAAAGTATAGAAAGTAAAACAAATATGAAATATAAAACACACGGTAAAATTAACATTTGATCACATATATATGATAAATTATAAAATTTAAATAGTATATTACAGGTCAACGTATGATATGTGACAAGCACAACTTTAATTTGAAAGCAAGACAATGAAATTACAAGTTTAAATCATAGAACATATATAAATCAACAATTGCCAATGCAAAATACATTATCACGCACAAACTCACTTTAATTAATGCATTTTTTTTTTTTTTTGTATGATTAAAACTTTAATGCATACTTGAAGATACCAGGGATGTGGATATTCATGAAGTAATCTTCCCAGTCAATAATTTTGGGATCAAAGTAAAACAAATTCACTTCTACACCTTCTTGTTTTACGGCTAATAGCAACTTTTGTGTATTCATATCATCAAATCTGTGTGCAAAAACAAACACTCTTAAGTTAATTAATGAACCAAATGCTTTAGTATGATATTTTAATTAAGGTGCTAATTATCAATTAACTTACATGCCATTGAAGAACAAGTAAGGCAGGTAAAGATCAATCAACCGCATAACTGTACTGATTTTCCGGTTTAGGTCAGTATATATTCCCTGAAAATATTGACACAAAATTGAATTTGCGACCTCTAGTCCCTGTTAAAGCAAACTTTGTTAGCACATTGTTGCGATTCGGGAAAATTACACTCACCTCTCTGCACCACAATGATACATATGTTCTACTTTGAAGGAATGTGAATTTGAATGGTAGAAATTAATGAATAGAAGTGATTAACTACCTTTAAAGGAAGCATGTAGCATATGAACATGTATCTCCGGAAGCTAGCTATGTTGCTAAACACAGTAATATTGCCAACCTTAATCGATTTTCCATCCTTGTTTATCAATGGTTTTTTGGTGAAATATCTAAGGTTATAGTCTCTGAAAGTACGGTACGTAATTGGGTTTCTAATAGAGGAACCAACATGATATATGATATTATCATTAGGTTGATTTGCATGAGCCATCATAGCTACTATAATTGCATTTACCACCATGTCTGCTGGTATCTGCTCAAAATTCAACATCAATATTAACTAATGCATCATTTTGTGGAATTGATCAAAAACAGGAAAAAATTTATTTGGTGACTCACCACGTCGAAAACTGCATCGAGATCCGCCATGAAGCTTGTTAATTTTCCTTTACCATAAGCAACGACTATACTGTCTATGGTTCTGTATAAAACTCCAAATATAAGAAAAATGGAGGATAATTGAAATTCAAAACTTTACTAGAAAAAGTAGAATAATTTACTGATAAAAATTATATTCATATTTAATTACGTTACTAATATTTTTCACTAATATTACTTATTTCTATTCAACAACATACGAATAGTTCCGTGATTTTGGCTAAGTGATTTTTTAATTTTTGCCTTGTAATGAATGGAAAAAAATGGATTGATATTGATCCGATCCGATTCATTATCCGCGATCAATCCTAAACCAGATGGGTCATTTCTTTTTCTGATATATGCAGTATTCGATTTTACTAAGTCAATTCTTAGAAAATACTCAATCAAACCGTTTGTACGTGAGCTTAGCTCAGTTGGTAGGGATATTGCATATTATATGCAGGGGCCGGGGTTCGAACCCCGGACACTCCACTTCTCCACAATTAAATTGTGTGAGCTCTAACCACTAGGCTACTTGACCAAAAAAAAAAAAAATTAAATATGATTATTATTATTATTATTATTATTTTTGTTCAAAAAAATTTAGTTCAATCGTAAGAGTTTAATTTTCGTAACCTCAAACAAATGTAATTCAATTCTCAATGGAATGATAGTAAAATGAATGACCAACCATTTAGGTCACTTTAATTAATAATAATGTTTTCATTCCCAACAAAAGTAAAAACTCATTCAACTTTTTTTAATAGAATAAGATATTATAATTTGGTGATTTACCTTAAGCCTTCAACCCATCCAGGGAAAGGTTCTCTAAAAGTGCTAGTAACAATGGTGGGACGAACAATAACAACAGACATGTTTTCCTTGAAAGTTTCTACAAGCATTTCTCCCATTGCTTTTGTAAACACATATGTGTTTGGCCATCCATATTTAGTAGCTCTAATAAAGTCAATCATGCAAAAAAAAACCAAACATATTCAACTTTTTGTATTTATTAGAATTCACAATCATGCAAAAACTACTTAAGTTGAAAGGAAAGTTCTATCGGACAACAGTCCGACCGGCGTTGTTGTATGGTACGGAGTGTTGGGCGGTTAAGAGTCAACATGAGAATCAAGTAAGTGTAGCAGAGATGAGGATGTTGCGTTGGATGAGTGGTAAGACTAGACATGATAGGATTAGGAATGACACTATTAGAGAGAGAGTAGGGGTAGCACCTATAGTAGAAAAGTTGGTAGAAAATAATCTTAGTTGGTTTCGGCATGTAGAGAGAAGACCCGTAGATGCCGTGGTAAGAAGAGTAGATAAAATGGAGGAGAGTCAAGTTAAAAGAGGTAGAGGAAGACCTAGGAAAACTATTAGAGAAACCATTAGAAAGGATTTAGAAGTCAATGAGTTGGATCCAAATTTGATGTATGATAGAACACTATGGTGCCATTTGATCCATGTAGCCGACCCCACTTAGTAGGATAAGGCTTGGTTGTTGTTGTCGTCGTCACAATCATGCAAAAAATTGAGAGTTTCACTTATTATTACCTTTCCATACCTAAGTCCTTCATGGCCACTTCAATATCATGTTCAGTTGTTCCCTGTGCCTGAAATTGATTCAATTTCTCCTCCACTAATTTCTTTTCCATGTCAATGTCAAGTCCTGGAACTCCATTTAGTGACACACCGTAGCGATGAGGATCCTCTAGTATGAGTCCTCCTCTCTCACCACACACATAAGCTGCAAGGTATAACAATAAGAAAAAAAAGGTTCGGTAAGTACAACTTAGATGATTAAAAAACTTATTTGAGATTTTATTAACAAAATACTTGCATGCATGGCCGGATCTAGTATAAAGATTGGTTTGGCTATAGCTACGCCGAATTTTCTCCAATGAATTTTTACATAAGAACAGGGCCATTTTTGAGATTTGATGGCATAGGGCGAATCTACAATTTTGATCTTAACCTAACTAATAAATATATATAAACATCAAGAGAATTGCTCTTCTCCCATTTAGAATTGCCCATTCCCATAAAATAGTTGACCGTGAGCTAACTCACATAGGTGTATTTTCAACATTAGTCAGACATTTTTTTCAGCGTGAGTTAACTCATATAGCACGAGAATGAGCAAAAACAAATGGGTGAAGAGCAATTCTCAAACATCAAACTTGATACAAAATACTAAGCAACTTTTTTTAGGGTTTAATAGACCCCTAAAAAAAATTTGGAGGTCCAAATTTTGTACTTATTTTTTGGGGTCTAGGGCGGTCGCCCTCTTCGCCATGCCTCAGATACGGTCCTGGGTGATGTCTATAAGAATAAAATATTGGAGAAAGTTGACACTCATTTTGTTCCAATTACAATTGTTAAGATCACAAATGAACTTAGATTCGTAAAATTAACTCAAACAAAACTACTAAAACTATTATTTTATGTGAAATAGTACATTGTCTTTAATTTTATTAGGTAAATTTTTGACATTATTATTTTAGCCACACCAAAAATCTAGTCGTGTATCCGTCCCTACTTTGCATGGACATAAAACATACTACTTTTTGAAGAAATATATATGTTGACTTGTGTTTTAAGTAACATATTATATATTAAAATATAATGTTATGTCAATGTCATGAAGATTATTTGCATTAGTATAGTCGATTCAAAAAAATGTAGGTAGTCTAATTAAGTTGTTGCAACAAATGTGACTAAAAAAGACATCTTTTTTTATACGTGCATGTTTGAATACAAAAGGATTGATTTTGATTAAGATTTGACTTTATTATATGGATGTAGTCGCTCTGCCACACGATAATATATAATCCCCTAGAAAAAATAATGAACATATTTGACAATTTCAAAACAAATTACAAAATTATATTAATAAATAAAAATAATAATATTTAAACTATATTACTCTTTTTTTCTTCTTCTTTTGAACGAACTATATTAATCTTATTAATTACTCCATCGCTCTAATCTTGAATATAAGTGAAGAAATACTTACTTATATTTCGAAGTCTCAAACATAAGGAAATTCAACTATTTTTACATCATTGAATAATGTCATTTCTAAATATACAGTCTTCAATTAGTAATTTAAATTGGGTTAATACCTCAAATAATCTCTCTAATTTATGTGAGTTCTGTGTAAAAAGAAAAATATAGATTGCACCCCTGTAATTTTGAACTCTTCCTATTTTTCCCTCACCTTGTTTAAGTAGATATTTTGGGGAAGTTTTAAAATAGCCCTTGCAAAAGTCATGATGCCTAGAAATTATCTGTGTAAATGGTTAAAATATAAAGAATCTAAAATTACAGAAGTTGAATTTATGGTTTTTCTTTTACAACGATTATTTTTAAACCTCCCCAAATGACAATGGTTATTTGAGGAATTAAGCCGTTTAAATTTATTAGTTAACATTAGTTTTTCACATATGTAAATATACTATTTTTTTAATAAATGTAAATATACTATTATTAACTATAAGAATTTAAATATGATAACATGTATAATCATTAATCAAAGTCATCAAAATGTCATGTTAAATATTAAAATAAAGTTTAAAAATAAGCCATCGACATACAACAAACTAAACCTTGATTTTGTTTACTAGACCGGACCTAAGTATTTCAATGTCTAACTCTACCGAACCTTTTTTCACTCCTTGTAAGAGTAGTAATTTTTACTTGAGCGTGCGCGCGTCCACATACACATACATATAGAGAGACACACGCAAACACATACGCACACTAACCTGTTGAAACGTGGACAAGCACCTTGAGTTGAATACATTTTTTGGCAAAGCTCAAAACATGCTTGACTCCTAATGTATTTATACCCAACGCAACATCGTATCTGCATGCATTTAATAACAATTAATGAAGAATTATTACAAAAAATGTACAACTTCTAACCATAAAGAAGTTAACGTGACACATAAGGTTCTAAATTGTATCACCTTTCATCAAATTTCGTTGTTGCAGCCAAATTAACTATAACATCCGTTTGATTGCAAATCTCCTCTTCTAGAATGGATTCCTTCAAATTCAAGCCTTCTTTAGAAATGTCTCCAGGCACCAAAGTCAACTTTTCAGAGACAAAGGAGTTGAATTTTGGACCCTGATTTTCCTTCAGCAATTTAAACAAGTCCTTCCCTATTATCTACATATCACACACAAACTTATTACGTATACATAATGAGAAAAAAGTAGTAAAAATGTCATTTAAAATATCCAAAAACAGAAAGAAAGAAAAATGTTATTTTATACAAAAATGAGACTTATATTCAGGGTCGATCCTAAGATTTTTGGTGCCCTAAACGAAACGGTAAAATTTTGTCCTTTTAATTATTCTAATGTTTTTCTTCATACATTTTTTGTTGCAAAAGATTTATTTATAATCAAAGTTCTCTAAAAATATATTTTCAATATAATTAATCAAAGAGAATTAAAAAGAAATATATATCTATATTTCAACAAAATGGTGCCCCTGGACTGCCGGCCTTTCCGCCCACCTCAGGACCACCGCTGCTTATATTTGTTCTAATAATATACAAATATTCATCACCTCATTGCGGAAACGTTGGGCAGCAGATTCAGAATCCTTAGCTCTTAGAAGAAGATAAAGTTTCTTCACATTTGGTTGAACTCTCAAAATCTTTTCAACAAAAACTGCAAAACCAAACAAGTAAACAAACATATATATAACTAAGTCATGGCTTAATGATGAGAGAAAGAGAGATATATGTATACTTTTTGCGAGGAAGCCAGTGGCACCAGTGACTAAAATTGTTCTTCCCTCAAGAAAGTGCAATATGCTTCCCAATTCCATTTGAAATAAAGGAACAAATTTTTTCAAGTGGAGTTTTCTCTATAAGTGAATGAAATGGCACAAGGACGATGTTATGGAATTATGATTAATGCCTTGATGGTGATATACCAATACCATATGTCTTTATATAGATATATGACACATGAATACTATAATATTTTTTGAGGGGACATGAATACTATAGTATTATTAAGTGGTATTTAGGTAAGAAAAAGAAAATATGACGTTGGATGAATCAATGAAAATAATACTACTAACACACTTTTTTATTTGTTTAAATTTGTGGATCTCACCAAAATTATATACGATCCACGTAGTTTAATGAGACCTGTATGAAATTTAACTAACAAAAAAGAGTATCTTATTGTACAAAAGAAAAATAGAAGTTAGTCACTCTAAATATAAGTTTATGGTATACTCATTCTCACAATTGAAATGCCGCCTTACCGATGTCGGTTCAAAAAAGAAAAAAAAATATATTAACTCAAAATACAACTTATATATGTTAGATTAACGTCAAACAAGTCGTGTCACTCTAGCTCTAGAGACACAGAAATCTTAATTTGAACTCAAAGGTATAAGTTGCAGGGATGAATCTACGAATTTATTGAATGGGGGGTGGGGTTTGAATCTTTTAATAGTATACATTGAAAATAAAAAATAAAAAAACCTAAAAATCACTTAAATCACCAATATATCTCATCTATTACATCTCTCTCAATTCAACGTGTAAAATATGTATTTTGGTGTCCTTGGATTATTTTCCTTGTGAGAATTAAAGAGTATAAATTTATCCAAACAATTGCCTATTATTTTTACTATATGAAGTAAAGATCCAATGGTAATGCAAACTTTTTACTATGGTACACTGGATTGGTCCTAATTCTGAAAGTTTGAGTGTTAAGCTCTCTACTTTGTTAGTCACCTACACATGTGACATATGTCAAAACAAAATCGGTGATCAAACTGTTGGAATAAACAGTACCAACAAAGCACCTCGTTGAATCTAACATTTTCTAACTACGTATTATGTCTCCAAATCAAAATTGTGAAGCTTGACGATTTGATATTTCAAGAAGGCATCAAGCAAAGTAACAATAGTAAAAAGGATGGAAATGGGTTCGGTGCCGAACAATCAATGCAACATATTGTTTTCTTTTTGGTTACTATGCAAAATATTGTTTATTAATTATATAACAAAGACAGGAAAGAAGGTGGTTGAAAAGAAAAAATTGGAAGAATAGTAGCAGAAAATTGATGAACAAGCTCAAAAAATTGATGACCAAGTCTAAACTATCGACATATACGACAAGAAATTTTGCTAACTTGAAAGGGTTTTGACCACTAGCAGATTATGTACGAAATATTTAGAAATTTTTTAGTTTTGGTCCTATGTGTGAATTATTATGTTGTTTAGGTAAAGAAATATAGTTTGCATAAGTGTATTTTTGAATGTAATGGTCATCTTAATATATTTAACATCTAATGTATACCGGATTGATGTATATTTAATCAACGTAAAATATACAAGAGGTTTTCCATGCGACGGAGTTACGCTAGTTCACGGTGAATGTAGTTTTCTATTGAAATTACAGTGATATTATAGAGAGAATTATGTCTAAGAGTCTATGAGTGAAAAATATATTATAATGGTTCGCAACCGTCTTTATACAAGGGTGTCCAACTATAACTGATCTCATGTAACTACCTCAACAACGGGAGAAGTCGTCCCCTCCAAAGAAGAAGTCTGTCAACAATACCCGGGCTTCCAAAAAGAGAAAGGAGGAGGATACCAAGAACTTCCCTGCAGCCCTTACCAAATTAGGATGGGTATTCTACAACTTGGGGTGACAACTCCCTCAGAGAGCGGGACGAAAGCCCCAAGGTCACAAAAATGCAAGGACTGTGGGATTTTCTAGTGATGATTACTATATGTTCGGCGGTATCTTCCCTAACAGGACCGATAGCTCACCCACGGAGGGCAACGAATGGCCGGAAAATGAACAACAACACCCCCTGGAGATGGAGACATCGAAGCGAAGATCCATGAAGGGCACCTGATTGCGCTACCTCGAGGACCTGGAACACCAAGGTGGGGGAGCAGATCAGGACATAGCCACTCAAGAAAAAACCTCTCAAACACAATCTCTTCCTTCATTTATTTTGTTATAATTTATTTTGTCATTGTCCACGTGGGCTCAGTTGGTATGACATTGTATTATATATGCAGCGGTCGAAGATTCAAACCTTAGACATACCATTTATTCATCTTTAGAGATGAATTTTTGGTTATTAGACTACTTATCGAATAATAAAAACTAATTCTTACATCCTATCTCTACATACAAACTCTACTCCTGTGCAGTCTCTTTTGACCACAAATACATGGTTGTAAGATTTTAATGTTTAAAAAACAATGAATAAAAAATACGATAAAAATGATATTAAATTAAAAAAACAAATGAACAATGTGAACAAATCATATTCATGTTTCACAAGTCAATTACTTCTTTCTAAGTGAAAAATCTTCACCAGTAAACGTGTGTATCTTATTGCTTCTTGTACTTTACGGTAAGGGTAATGTCGCTTCTGTAGAATTGTGTTACTTTTCCTACCAAGGGATATACATGTTTAGAACTTAGAAGAAACATTGAATTGCGTCAAGCAAAACTATAATATATTAAAATATGAAACATCAAATTAATTAACTATTTAAAAGAAGAAAACACTTGTAAAGTGATCATATAAAAAGAAGAAAATAGAGAGATTAATATCGTAACGCTTTCAACAATAAAAAGTGCTAATGTGTAGTTCGTCATTTTATTGACAACATTGTAGGTATTGATAATTGAGCTTCAACCACTTTTGATTGGACTCCAATCTTCTTCTATGTGCATTTAACTTGCTGATTCTATTCATTTATTTTCGGTCAAATGATTTAGTAATTAAAAAACTTAAAAGTAAATAAGTGAAAAAATTCTTCCCGTGAGGTTAGTTCAGTTGGCAAATACATACATTGTTATATGTAAGGGTCGAGGTTCGAACCTCAGACACCCCACTTATTCACTTTTGAAAAAGATGAACTCTGATCACTAGATTACTTGACCAAAAATATAAGTGAAATTTTTTGGATACAAAAGTAGATCATACAAATATAATATTATTATCAATTGAACTATATTCACATGCTTGTCGATTTACCTATTTTAATTTGACAGGAGTGGTCTAAAATTCGTATATAAATTCATTATCGAAAAATAGCATGATAATATTGCGACCATGTTTTTTTAAGGGAAAAGAATTATATATTGTTGTTGCCCAAAATCGAACTAGAGACCACCGGTGTGTAAGGCCGACATGATAACCATTACCCCACGTCAACTTGTAGGCAACCTTTTCTTGAAAACAAAATTAATTCTACGAAAATAAAAAGTTTATTCGAAAATTTAATCAAGAAAATTATTTGAAAATGTTTATACAATTAACTTATTATACATTTTTTTGAAAGAACTTATTATATATTTTAAAAGTGAAAAGTTCTGATGATATATTTTGTTGGTTATAATTTTTAACTTTAAAATAAAGTTATATTTTAAAAATGTTTCTATAAAAACCGAAAAACACATTTAATTTCCAACGAAAAAAGATTATCACATTTAAAATATACAGTAAACACACACATTTATTCTAAATTGATTTGACCAGTGATTTAAAAATGCTCCTATTTAAATACATGTTAAAATTATATCGGTATGTAAATCTCCTCTTACTAGATTATTTGATAAAAAAAACAATATATGTTTTGAATTCAGACTCAAAACTCACATGAATAAATTTAAGAGTAGTGTTATTTGAACATCTATTTGTTTGATAATCAAATAAACAAACCATGTTTTTACAAAGAAAAGCATCTATTGATATGAAAATTAAAGTAATAGAGAGATAAAGTAAAAATATAATGGAAGTATGAGAGAGAAAGTTGTCATAAAAGTTATTATAAAATCGTTGCACAAATATCATTTCTCTAAACTTAAATGTGTGGAGCAAAGAAAATCAGTAACCAATATCAAATCAACCTCAAGCAACAATAACAATAACAAACCTAGATCTAATCTAGGAATCAAGTATTGCAAATGAGTTTGGCAAGTATTGCAATCTAATCTAGGTAAGTATTGTCGAGCATCTCTAAGAAATGAAAATACAATTGACCCTATTGTATAGTAAATGTAAGTTAGAAGTTGCACTTTATTTGAAAAAATGAAGATTCAATAGGCTTCATAAGACTTTACAAGGGGAGGAATTATGTTTTCAAGTTCCAAGATAACTTACATTGAAGCAAACACCTAAAAAGGCAAAGAAATCAGACATCATAGTCAAAACAGTAACGACTTGATAGTATATATTCTTCCGGTCCTTTATACAAGAAACAAAAGACATAAAACATAGGACCAAGAAAATACATTGAAAATAGTTATCTTTATTTAATACACCTCTATATTTCAAAAAAAAAATCATTAATACCCCTAAATTAATTACTCTTTATTCCACAACTTACTTACTTTTAATATTCTCTCTCATAATAAATAAGGGCACAAATGAAATTTAGCTTCAAACATACTTGAAACTTAGTCAATATTTCTTATAAAAAGGACCAAAAAAAATCTCACTTTTGTTTCTAATAAAAAGGACCGGAGGAGTACTACTTTTGTAAGTGTAAGAAAAATATTATCTTACACAAACTTTATAACTACCACATGGAGATTCAATCACATTAAATAATTTTTTTCTTCATAAATTTAATATGTAATTTGATTTTAAGTGACATGATATTTTAAGTTTATGTGAAAGACAAATGTTTGCACAACGGGTGACATCCTAGTCTTTATCTGTATTTTTTTTTAGGGAATTTCTATGGTACATTTATAATTTTGAGTGTACCGGTACTTTTGTTTTACAAAATATATAAATTAAAGATCACTTTAATGAAATAAAAAGGTATTTGTCAATATTTATATTTTAGAAAACATCATTTCATAAGAAAAACCATCATTTCATTGTTTATAAGGATCATATTACAAAATTTACATTTTGTCATAAAAAATAATCAATATTCATTGTTATGAGTAATAAAAATTCTTAAAAATTAAATTTTATTTCGTCGAAGCTTTTGGTATATAAAATTTAATTATCTTAGTTGTCAATGATAGAAAATAATTATTTTTCTTCAAAAAAACAACTCATTTATTATTAATTTTACGACTTGGTGTACCGATACACCCAAATTTATTGTTAACATAAGAGACTATATAAACGACGTGTTATAATTTAAATGATGTAATTGTTAAACTATTTTGATAGCACTAACTATTTCAACGATCAATTTGCTTATTTGCTCTAAATTTTTACCTTTACTTTCACGTCCAAAACAACATTAAGACTTTGTACCCAAAAAAAAAAATACACAACATTAAGTTAAGACGAGAGAAAGAGTGTATACGAACATTTCCCAAAGCAAGGAAGGAAGGAACAAAAATAGGAACTAAAACAACACAAAATTATATTGACTTCCATCCAATAAACATTAATACACTTTATGTTTTACAAACTTATTTGAGATAACCATATTATTAATGTGAAATTCTACTAACTTTGTTGGTGATTAATTTTCACCAAAGAATCTGACTTGAGTCCTTTAACTTTTAATGGAGTGTCTTCTTCCAACCACATTTTGTCTCATCAACAAGACTCGAATTCGAGATTTGTTGATGAAAAAAGCATGGATGATAGGTGAGACTCCAGGAAACGTTGTCAATATTATGGAAGCAACCTAATATCAATTACACCACCCTTGAACAATAAATAATTAAATATACAACCCCACAATAATGTAATGTAGTCCTTCTTCTATATAGCACATTTGAATTTAATCAAATCTTCGTATCACTTGAAAATGTACTTGACTAAACCAGGGAGATGAGTGTTCATAAAGTAATCTTCCCAATCCATCTCTTTTGGGTCGAAGTAAAATAAATCTATCTCTGTTCCACTTTGTCTTGCTGACATGCGCAACTTCTCAGTGTTTAAATCATCAAATCTGTGTTCCATAATTAACATTCATGACAGAATATAATTCATATTAATAGGATGCATAGTTCTTCACAACAGAAAAATAGTTTTGAAAATGTTAACTTAAAAAATATATATAGAAACTAATTTTATATTATAAATATTTTCTAAAAATGTTGTATAAACTGATTCTTACATGCCCTTGAAGAATAAATAAGGTCTGTAAAGTTCCACCAACCGCATCACAACTTGGATCTTCCTGTTGAGCTCAAGATAAGTTCCCTGAAAATACTGGCAAAGTGCTGTATTGACCAATTTGAGTCCCTAATAAATGTAAAATGTGTTGTCAGCAGCTATCCTTGTTAAATTTAAGTTATTTTGATGATGATTATTAAGGAGACATTATTAAAGAGAAAATGTATTATTTAATTAATGGTGATGCTGATTTTGTTGAAGCTTTAAAGTATAGTTTTTTCAAAGAGGAATGATATTTTGACAACCAATTTTAGACAACTTTGGATTATAATCTTTTTCCTCCATTCTTATTGGACAATAGCAATAGAGAGAGAAAAATGAAGAGAGAGAATAAAGTGCAATGAGAGTATGAGAGAGAAAGTTGTCACCGAAGTTGTTAAAAATGGTTGTTCAAATATCATTTTTCTTTTTCAAATCATGTTGGCTCGTCATGAAATTTGCAGCATATAACAATTTTATATGTTCAAAACTATAATAATAATAATAATAAAACACATTTATATTTTCTAGGAAATAAAAAGAATCTCTATTTTATTTTTTTGTGGTGGCTGGAATTTGAACCTCAGACCTTGCATATTTTATGCATTGTTCAAACCAACTGAGGTAACATCACGAGGACATAATCTCTACTTGTTATGAACAACAATATATAAATAAGAACCTTTAATGGAAGAAGGTAGCGAATGAATATGTATCTTTGGAAGCTTGCCATGTTGGTTAATATAGTCATTTTGCCAACCTTAACAACCGTTCCATCTTTGTTTATCCAAGGTTTTGCTTTGAAATATTTTAATCCATAGTCATGAAAACTTTGGTATCTCAATGGGTTTCTAACAGAGGAACCCACATGATATACCCCATCTCTAGGTTGATTTGCATGAGCCACCATAGCCACTAACATTGCATTGACCACCATGTCAGCTGGTATCTGCTTACCAAGATCATGGTATATTGAAATGAGATAAAAATTGGAGAAATCATTAGAGATAGAAAACATAACAATGAATGTAAGGCGAACGAAATCTGTAGAAATTTTAAAATTTTAAGATACTATACAACTAAGTTACGTTAATAAAATTAAATCAAAAAATTTATAATACATTATCTTTATTTTGGTTATAAAAAGGAACGTGGAACTGCAAATATATAGCACTTATAAAGAAATAAACATTACTAGTTTATCATTATTTTTTGGAAGTATCCTAAAACTCATTCAAACATTTCATCAAACACTTAAAGTGCAAATTATACATAAATCTTAAAACTCATAACTACAACATTAACATGTAGACATCTAAACAATTAAGCAATATAAGTCATTTACATATAACATTGTATCATTTCATGAAGAAAAAAAAATTAAACAAACCCTAAATCTAAAAAAATTCTCTAAAATTCAAAACTACAACATAAACATGCAGACATCTAAACACTTAAGTAACACAAGTCATTTTTATGAAAATATTGTATGATTTTTTTGCCAAAAAACCAAAATTTAAACGAACCCTAAATCTAAAAAATTTCTAATGTAAGAGGAATTTTTTGGAAGTATCCTAAAACTGTAAGTATCAAATACATGTTCAACTTGCATACCTTTCCCATTTTGAAGTATTAGGGCTAAACAAAAACTCACCGCATCAACAACACCGTTAATATCTCCAAGAAAACATGTTAGTTTTCCTTTCCCATAAACAACAGCTAAGCTGTCAATGGTTCTGTATAACAAACATTTATAAGAAAATATTCCTTCTCAATAAACATTTTCAATAACAAATCAAATACATGTTCAACATTGTTGAGTTTCATGTCTCTTTAAATTTATTGGTTATTTATAGAATGTTTTAACACTAATTGTTGCATCATTTACTTAAATAAATAAGAAGATGTTTACCTAAAAGATGAGCAACAAGTTATATAAATTTTGTGTGTATATATATTGTCTTGGCAATCTAGTTCTTAGGGGAAGAGGACTCTGGTAATTTAGAGTTCAACCGTCAAGTAAGCAAAGTTTGACCAGTAAATTTTTCATCTAATATTCGAGCTCGAGACCTCTATTATAATTCATCCTTGAATGAAGTTCATTAATCATTTCAGCATGTTGACATAATAACAAATGTGAAAAAGAGTTTCACCTGGATGAATTAGTTGAAGTAAATATATAAAAAAATGAAAGAGTTACATAAAGACATAAATTCAAATTTTATACATGTTAATGCATAAAAAAACAGGCTTAATAACAGTTTTAGCCCCCTAAGAAAAAAAAACTACAAAACCGCCCCCTAAGTTTGCAACTGTAGCAGTTTTGGCCCCCTAAGGCAAAAAAAAAAAACACATGGCACCTCACTTAGGGTGCCACGTCAGCGTAGACCGAGTCAAAATTGGCCCCCAAAGATGCAAAACTTAGGGGGCGGTTTTGTAGTTTTTTGAGGAGGCTAAAACTGCTATTAAGCCTAAAAAATAATAATTAGAGATATGTTTATATTTTTTGTTCTTCAAAAGTAAATATAGTTTAATTAGAGATATATAGATTCAATTTTAAAAATAAAAATGATAAGGTAATTAAAGTCTTTATATTTACCTGAGACCCTCAACCCAACCAGGGAAAGGTTCTCTTAATGTACTTGTGACAATGGCAGGACGTAAAATAACAACAGATAAGTTTCCTTTCAATTTCTCCACAAGCATCTCCCCAAGTGCCTTTGTAAACACGTATGTGTTTGGCCAACCATACACATTGGCCCTGAAATTAAATGAGATACACTTATTTGAAGAACCTAAAATGAAGTACAATTATGTAAGAGGTTGATTTGGCGAATAGTATCTCCAAAATGGTTATTCGACCCATTAGTGTAAAAAAATTAGGGTTGTAGGATCATTCTAGCACTTTAAATGTCATTTAATAGTGCTAAAAAGACATCTGTTGTTGTTAATAGCTGTCCTTCTAGCACTATAAATGATCATTTGTGACCATTAAACGTAGCGTTTTGACACCCTCGAGTTTTTAAAAGGCAGCATTTTGATCCAAGTCAACAACTTAACGGCTATATCAGCATCAGTTAAACGGAGACTGACAGCAGGGGTAACGGTGAAATAGTTTATCAACTAAAATGACCTATTTGAAACTTTTGAAACTCAAATGACTAACTTGGAAATTCTGTCAAACTAAAAAGACCTAATTGAAACTTTCGAAACTTAAAGGACTAATTTGAAAATTGTCAAACTAAAAGGACCAAAAGTAATATTTAGCCTATAATTATTCATCTATTGGGTTGGTAGGCTATTTAAATACGTTCATGGAAAATAAATTTTTAAATAGAATAACTGACTATACAAACTTTTAAAAAAGGTCAGACCAAAGATTAGAAGATAAATCTATAACAAACTGCATACTAAGGACCTTAAATTTTTTGACTAGCTGGCCTTAGTTTTGTAACACCTGATTCTTGCAAACCCTACCTCAACCCAATCTATTAGATGCTAGTGAATGAATAAAAATTAAACATAAGGTAACTTGAAGTATACTATTATGTAGATTTTCACAAACCTTGTAATACCTAGGTCCTTCATGGCCACTTTAATTTCATGCTCCGTGGCTCCTTTCTCTTGTAGCTCACCTAATTTTTCGGTTACTAATTTCTTTTCGGCATTTATGTCTAATCCAGCCACACCGTTTAATGAATCGCCCAATAGATAAGGACTTTCTAGTATGAGTCCACTTTTTTCACCACATACATAAGCTGAAATTAAGGCATGACAATTGTGTTGCAATAAATGTAAGACATGACTAATAATGCTGGCATGACTAATAATGCTGTTCTAATCTAACCATAATATAGTACCACTTCTACTATTGATTATTGACATTAAATAATAATGACCTGTTGACACATGGACAAGCACTTTGAGTCTGATACATTGTTTCGCAAAGCTCATGATATGTTTAACTCCAAATGTATTTAGATCCAATGCTATATCATACCTGTATTTTGAAGGAGAAAAGTCAAATAAAAAAATAGTTGAATTGCACTTTTGATTTCCTATTTTATCAAGCTAAAAAAAATATTCATTCATTTTCAAAATCGAACTTTGGTTTTGACACCCATTTTTTACCCTAATTAAAAAGGATAATTTTTGTTTAAAAATGATGATTTTTTTACCTCAAAATAATCTTAATCAATAATGGGACAATCAAATAATCACTTTTGGACAAAAAAAAATAATACTATATTTCAAGCCAAAAGCTTTGGTTAAGATCAAAACTACAACAACTTTGGGAACTAAAAAGTTTGATTTTACCCTTTTTTTTTTTTTTTTTTTTTTTTTTATCTTTGGATTGTTTTTATTTAAAAGTGCTCCTTGTAATACATTTTTTTTATCACTTTAGTTCTTTCTTAGGTTTAGCTTATGTGTATGTGATATACCTTTTTTTAAAGTGATGAGTAAATTAAAATGGGTAATTTAAAAAAACTAGAGGATCAAAATTGAGGATTTTAAAACTATGGGACCAAAATTGTAAAAGGAGAAAATACAGGGACTAAAAGTAAATTAAGTCTACCAAAAATAATTTAGAAAAAAGTCTAGTACTATGAGAAGTAATAAACATTTGTACCTTTCATCAAAATTAGTAGTTGCAGCCAAATTAATAATAACATCTGTTTGAGAGGAAATATCTTCCCTTAAAATGGAATCCTTCAAACCCAAGTCCTCAAAGGTGATATCCCCAGGCACCACAGTCAACTTTTCCGAAATAAAAGACTTGAAATTTGTACCCATTTTTTCGTTTAGCAAGTTAAACAAGTCTTTTGCTAAAATCTAAATGCCAAAAATATATATTAAGCACGTATTAGTCACAACAACCTTAATTAATTGACAAAGTGAGAAAAAAAAGTGTCATGTTTTCTTTTTGTTAATCATTAGGAGAAGCTTGACAATCATATATGCGCAAATATAGCAAGGCATAAAGAAATGTCATGTTTTCTTTTTGTTACAATATCGTGATATGGTATATGAAATGGAGAGTTATTCATCAATAAATTTTTTTTGGTGTGTGATATACACGAGAGGTAGAATGCAATCTCTCATCAATTCTCAAGGCTACGAGAGACAAACACGTGAGGAGTTTACATGGACGTGAAATATCACATTTTATCTGTGTAAATGACACATGTATATATGAATTCATTTTAGTAGCTATTTTACTACTAAAATACTTTTATTTATTAAATTCGACTTCACTTAACTACTCCATTGATTATAGTTGATACGATTGTTTAATAAACTCTACTAATTTTGCAATCGAAATCAACTTATTTAATCATTTTTTTAACAATCACCCACATCCAAATACGACAATTGAGACGAAAAAAAGAGATATGATTACAATCATTTGAACACAATATTTAAATATTCATCAATCTACAAACTATATCATTTAATTATTTTGAAAATATATATTATTTAATTCTTTTCTTTTTCTACCTTCTTCAAATATATAGATGTTATATTTACCAAAAACAAAAAAACAAAAAAAAAAGACATATATATATAGATGTATCTAAATATTACTCCGTCCCTTAATAAATGACCTAGTTGACAATATGCATTATTGATTTGATATACTTTGACCGTACTTTTCTACTAATTCACAAAGATAAATAATATCATGTAAGATGTTGTTGGATTCGTCTCGATGAGTATTTTTAAAATATTAAATTTTTATAATTTTTTTTAGTAGAGAATCGAAGATATCAAAGATAAAACATATGCATTAGTATGTGTGTCAGAGTCAACTAGATCATTTATTTATGTATAATTGATTGTGACCACCTAAAACTTCTTCGGTACATAAAGCTTTTATTATGTTGATTGACATCAAACTCAATTAAATTTGGTTTGCAATTCTTGAATTGACATCATGAGTCTTTTTTTTTTTCCTTTCAAAAAAAAAATCATGAGTCTTTTTTTAAGCACCGTTTCCTTTTATTTTTTAGGTATGGAGGTCCACTTTTTTCATGGATTTGATTAAAGTGTATTTTTCACCCCCTAAGTTTTAAAATGTTATGATTTTAGCTTCTTATTAAAAAATATGAAAATTTTGGTCCTCTATCTTTAAAAAATATGCTCTTTTGACCATTTAACTTTATGAAAATATGCTTTTTTGACACTCTATCTTTAGGAAAATAAGCAATTTTAACCCTTTATCTTTACAAAAAGTTGCAATTTTGACCCCTATTTTGGAACATATGGCGTCTCCTAAGCAGCTTTACAACATTTTGTAAAATTAAGGGGTATAATTTTCATTTTATAATAGGGATCAAAATTGTAACTTTTTAAAACTTAGGAGACGAAAATGCACTTTAGCCCAATATCATTTTATCTCTCTCTCTCTTTAACACATCACCATTGCATATTGAAGTTGTATCTCTACAAATCATTTTCCTATAATATTTGGGTCTTAGCTATCTATCACATGATTTTTTTTTTTTTTGAAGATATCCATCACATGATTGAAAAGTCTCATTAATTTTTATTTTATTTGCTGTAAAAAATACAATTTTGTTTTTAGTCTTTTTACCTTTGTAGATATATCTTCTATTTTATCTTTGATATTTATTTTAATTTTTGAATTTTTTTTTTTAGGGGTAATTTTCGAAAAAATTCTTCATATCAAATTGGAAAATTATAGGTTGACATCTTCATTTTGTACACACTTTGTACCACCACTGATGTGGCAGGGGTAATTTTGTATTTTCATAGCACACCATCATCTCCTTCCACCTCTTCAGATCTCTCTCTCTTCTCTAAAACTTCCACCACCGCAGCCTTAGCCATCCACCCACACCGACATCTTCTTCCCCTCTTTCTCCCTGACCTTTGTCCTTCATCTTTCTCCCTCACACGTTTTTCTTAAAAAAATAATTCTAGCAGATTTCCCCTCTCCTAACCACTGTGAAACTCTCCCTCTCTTTAACTGTTTGTCCATCTTCTTTATTACCGCTCCTCTCTCTTCCTCACTTAAACCGGCGACCAACAAAAGCCTTGCCGATGAACAAGGAGGTGTGGTGGTGATCGGAAAAGAAGGGATGTAGATCTCAGTTTTGTGTGTGGTGGTGGTGAAGCGGCGCTGGTGATGGCAAGACAGTGAGGTTAGAGGACGGAATGAAACAGAAAAGTAGTAGATCTAGCACGGGAGAAACGAAGAGGCGCCGATGTCGGAAACGGAAGAGACAAGGGACGGCGTCATTGCCGGAAATGGAAGAGATAGAGATCGACGGTGGTGAGTTGTGGACAAGTACGGTGATAGTGGGGAATGAGAGGGGGAGAGATTGTTGTTCTGAATGGATTGGGTAGACGGCGACGAGAAGACCTCCGCCGGCAAGGGCTGCGATTGCAAAAGAGAGAGAGGAGTGAAAATGTTTTTTTTTTCTTTTTCAATTTTGGGTGACATGGATCTTACCAATTTTTTTAATAAAAATTTTGCCACACAAGGGTGGTATATGGGTGGGATTGCCACCTATGGTGGTTAGTGTATAAGGACTCTATCAAATTATCTGATTCTTATGATATTTGTTTTAGTCTTTATTTTGAGTGATGAAAGTTAAATATTTTATATATTACATAAATCAACTAATTCAATACAATTTTTTTTTGCATAAACTTAAATAAAATAACACGGACCAAAAATAAAAAGTGGTATATTTGCAAAACGTTAAAAAAAATACATAAGTAAAAGAAAAATAGTGTTACATTTTCAAACACAAATATATATTATCGAACAGATACACAAATATATATTATCGAACAGATATTCAATGACTTATATATGTAATTGGTCCTGATAAATATCAAGGAATTTTGGTTTTAACCATGTAATAATATTTTTCTTGTTTTTAGTTTTTACAAATATACAACTTTTTATTTTTTATTTTTCATATTTCATTTTGGTCCTTCAAATTTTATTCTTATTGAAATTGATCTTTGTAAAAGGAATATTACATAGACCAATTTTAATACAAACATATTTTGCAGGAACTAAAATAAAATACTAAGGACCAAAAGCAAAAATAAAATATTGGCAAGGTTTAAAAAAAAAACTTTACAGGAGTAAATATTTGTAAGATTCAAGCATATATTTACTATTATGCTAATATATAAGAAAGTATATTTATTTGGAACCCAGCCATTATCAAATTAAAAAAATGTAATTAAAAACTTAGTATGCCATTGGTATTAAAATCCAATGGATTATGCTAACAAGTGTATTAGAGCATCTTAATCGGAGCTTCTTTACCTATTAGCAAGTATTGTTTACTAGTTATCCCCATTAGAGAATAATAAGAAAGCATATTTATTTGGAAGGAAGTGAAAGAAGATGCTTATACAAACATACTATCTCTCCTTCCGATGTGTGGATCTCTTAGAGTTATTGGTAGCTAGAAAAAATGTAAATTATTGGTGAAATGTATGATAATTTGAAGTTGGTTTTGAAGTTGTTTATAGTTTGTTATTTGTCCCACTTTGTTTAGGATCCCGGGTATTGAATACCCTCGTTTTTTGAGTTAGCTTTTGGGAGGAGATTCAAGCATGTTTAACATGGTATCAGAGTCGGGTTAAGAATTACAATGTGGAAATTGGACTCAAGCTCACGTTAAACGTGAGAGTGAATGTTGAAATTGTTTGTAGTTTGTTATTTATCACACATTGTTCAGATTTCCAAATTAAAAATAGGGTTAATAGTGTTTTTCACCCCTGTAATATATGTCATTTTCGGTTTTCGCCCCTATAAAATTTTCGGTTTGATTTGCACCCTCGTAAAAATTTTATTTTCTGGAAAACACCCTTAATAGGCCATTCAAAAACCAAAATTTCTTGAAAAAAATTCTGAAAATGGCCTATTAGGGATGTTTTCTGGAAAATAAAAATTTTACGAGGGTGCAAATCAAATCGAAAATTTTATAGGGGCGAAAACCAGAAATGACATATTACAGGGGTGAAAAACACTATTAACCCTTAAAAATATATGTTTGAGTACCCTCTTTGTTTAGTCAATTTTAAGAAGTGATGCATCGGAGAGGTTAAATGTTTGTTTACATATGTGACAACACTTCTTAAGATTAAAACGCTTAGAAACAACAAATCTTTTCAAAATTTGAATTATCCCTTTTCACTATTTTGCAACATAGTAGTATTTATTTGTTTGTTTCCTTAACCAAAGCACTAAAGACACTCAACTATAATTGTGCACTCATGAATTACCTCATTTTGCAAGCGACTAGCTGCAGATTTGTCATCAGAAGCTCTTAAAAGAAGAAAAAGCTTTTTAACATTTGGTTGAACTCTCAATACCTTCTCCAAAAATACTACAAAAATACCAGAAAATGTGCACTAATTAGTACTAGTATCAAAGGAATGATCATGATGAAGGAGACAAAGGGAGAGCATACATACTTTTTGCAAGAAAACCAGTGGCACCAATAACCAAAATGGTCTTGCCCTCAAGAAAGTTGAGTATGCTTCCTACCTCTTGAGCCATTAGAGAAAAAGAAAATGTTAATAATAAAGCAAAGTGGCTTCTATAAAGAAATAGGCATATATGGATGTAAAGCTTGTTTCATATTTATAAGCAGGAAAAAAAAGATAGAGCAATAATGATATGACTTATGAGAGGTGCGTGTAACTTATAACCTGTTTTTTTTTCTTTCAGTGAGTACTTTTTATGCATTCAACTTCAAGTGTTTTAATTGTCAAAAAAAAAAAAACTTTGAAGTGTTTAAAATATAAATAAATGAAGTTAGTTATATAATAAAAGCTGTTGGTAGGTAAAAAGTATTTCAAATTTCATATTCATATCAGAAGTGTAACGTGATTCAACTCATCAACGATCCTTTGAAGGAAAAAAAACAAAAAGCTCAACGATCCTAAAATAACGAAACCTAATTTTTTATACGGAAATCTATGTCATCTAAATAAGGGCCATATATACTGCTATAAGTTATAACAAGTGTCCTAAGATATTTTCTGTCAAAAAAAATAATGGTGTCCTAAGATATTGGATAAGAAATGGAAAGTAGAAATATTTTATTGGCAATAACTATTTTTTGAAGAAGTTGAAGACACATTTTTTAAGAGAATAATTCGTAAATAATTTTTAAACTTTAACCTTTAAAAAAATGACTAAAATTTGAGATCCAAAAACCATAGTAGAGTGGTGATTTAGATTTGAGCTTGACATGGGTTTCTCTGGTCCTACATATCTCTAACATAGAAATGCGTATTTATAGATGTGGCATGCAACCTCTTTTTCTATTGTTACCAGAGCCTTTTTATTTTGTTTTGGATATTTCCTTTGTTTGTTACATGAGTTGATTTATTCTTATCAGATAGCTGGGGAAAGGGGAAGCTTATCACCTTTATGGATACTAGCGATAAGACGAGCATTCACGTATCCGTCTTTCCGCTGTTTTTATTGCACTGTTTGAAAATTATGAAAGGTGTTTTTTTATGAAATTATAATTTTAATTAAAAGAAAATATAAATGTTTTTTGCTTTCAAATTATAGCAAATTAAACTAACCATGATTATCTATTTCAATTTTATTTATTTTATAAGGCCAGAACAAAATAACATCAGACAGAGAGGCTCCCAACTAAGTTGGTACCCTACTCAAATCTCTCTCAAATGCTCATAAATTTTATTAAAAAAAGGAAATAAAAAATACATAAAAACTAGGGGACATAAACTTAACTCAGTAAAACCACACAAGAGTGTAAATCGACCCCAAACGGGAGATACAAAAATAAAAACAACACACAAGTGTATCAACCTCTAATTAATCCTAAAACTAATTAAAGGTCTTCGATGCGGTGATTGAACCCTCGGTCAACACAGAGGTGGTTCATGTACCATCAGCTCCCTGCAACAATGGCAACAAGTTAAACGACCCTTTCGAGCCTCACAGTCCAATCAAACAAAGTGAACAGCGGTTCTTAGTCTAGCGTATGAATCGTCTGCCAACACTGAAATAATTCAAGATTCATCAACTCCCTGCAAAAACAACAACAAGCTCTACACGACTCTTTCGAGCCCATGAGTCCAACATCAGACAAATAGAATGATGAGGATTTTAAAACAGTCCGAAATCAATCACGAAAAACGATACGGATATTAATGTGGCAGTTGTTCGGAGGAGGCAAACCTTAATCTTGACACCTGCAAATCTCAACAGATCTGGACAGTGATCAGAGAGTCAAAACATCGGAACGCCTACCTCGAATCGATTACACACCTTCAAATATCAAAATCATGAAACCAACAACAACTTCCTTTTGAAAATAATTAGGAGCATAACATTAGAGAAAACTGCGGCGGCGCCGACGGTTGTGAGGACTACCCCCTGTTTGGGTTTTCGACACCAATAGAAAACAGGCCACAACGAACACAGTGTCCGTCGATCAGAACAGACGCGACGGTGGTCGAACCAAACACCAACACGTTATAGAAACCCATATGCCAGACCGCCAGAAAAGATGAAAACAAGCGGCGGCGCCGTAAGATCTGACGACTAAAAGGTGGTGCGGAGGACAAAGGTACTCATCGCACCACCGCAACCGAATCTACATCTCGCCGGAGCAATTTGAAAAATAAAAGGGAGAGGAGAAAGGAGAACGGCGGAAAACTTCAAGTGGGAGCTTACGGTAGAGTTGAAAAATAAATTAACACTGCTTTGTTAATCTCAATTTTAGAGTATTGATCTAGTTGATCAAGGCGTAGGAACTTTGTCTCTTGATTATCTATTTCAATGAAATCAACAATATAACAAAAGAATATAATCTAAATTCTTATTTTTTTAATGACACCAACAACAATATTTATTATAGAAAAAGTCATTTTTATGGGTATAATTAGGATAATGAAAAAGTGAGTATAGATATATTCATCTAGTTTGTTACACTTTTTAAATGATAAAAAAATGGACTTATTTGTATTAAAAATTGAAGACATTTTTTGAAAGAAAAAAATTCAGTTCAAAAGAGTTAAAATAAGTTATTTTCTTTATATATAGTATAGAATATGTTGTGAATTCCGGTCTCAAAATCACACTAATACAAACTATGATGTGTGGAGCAAAGGAAAGTAGTAACCAATAACAAAGTGAACACAAGCAATAATCAACAATAACAGCACCTAGATCTAATCTAGGAATCAAAGTGAAAAGCAGAAACCACAAGCAAAATATAAAAGGAGAGAAGAGAGAAACAAACACACCAAAGATTGTTCACCCAGTTCGGTCCAAACTTGACCTACTCTGGAGGATAGATTGAACTCTCCAATCCGCTGTCAATGAGTTCTTCAAAGAGATACAAAAGAGTTACAAGAAATTAGCTTTGACAAGTTCACAAAGAACAACCCTAATTTCTACCATTTTTCCCAATCTCACCAATGAACAAGACACTCAATGATTTTCACTCACCAAGGTGTTTACCATGTTTCCCAACCCAAGAGAACTCTAATCAAAGACCCTAAACCCTAAAGTTGCTTCCTTTGATTTCCCAAGTTTCTCTCTCTTCAAGCTCACCTTCAAAATCTGCAAAGAACACTTATATATAGCTGTCTTCTGCGTCAAAATCGTGTCACGTTTTTCCCCAATCGTGCCACAATTGATGCGTACAATCCAAGGTACGACCAACCTTATCCTGAAAATCTTTCCCAGCAAGCCAAAAATCGTGTCACGATTAGACGCCTGAAAACCAGCTCTCGACATTACCAAAATCGTGTCACGATTGCCAAATCATGTCACGATTTCTCTGCTTCCCAACTTTGCAATTTGAAGACATAAACAACAGAATAGATACATGTTATGCCAATCCACAACCCTAAGCACGAGACCCGTAAAAACAAAGTGATTTAGTTATAGCGAACGTCATCCAACTTGGTCGCCTTTTAGGCTATATTTCTTATGACGTAGTACGGCCCAAATATCAAATGTATTGTTTTCCCTTCAAAACAGAATAACAGAGAAAGTCTTACGTAGATACAAACACAAATAAAATTATTTGGACACACACATGTACAACAATGAAGAAAATTAAAAGATAAATAAATTAGTCACATCATTCAACATCTTTAAACCAATTTATCTTTAAAAGAAAATATATTTGTGTGAGTGTGTCCAAACCTTTTTACATTTGTGTTTGTCACAAAGTAAGTATTTCTTAGAATAACATCAATCAAATGCTTCTTAACTTACGTATGTAAAACCACAAACCCTTAGTTTTGGCACATATATATTCGAATAAAATCTGAGTCTCTAAACCACCAAGTGCCCTTAAAATTAAAGGAGCTAGTACATTAGTAATTAAGAAGCTTCTTCAGCGAGCTGGTGGAGAGTGACAGATGCTTACGCCTTAGTAAGACGACTACATAATACATATATGATCATAAAACATCGTCGACTTTAAGATTAATTGAAGTTGTTGTTATTTTTTTTTCTAAAGAATTAAAGTTGTTATTTGTAGGTAGCCATTTTTTATATGATGAGACAGAGGTAATGCAAAATCATCATTTGTATAGATAAAATAACGAATAAATAGGTAATTATCTCTTGAAATTTTAAGTTTCGTCAATTACTCCTTTGAAATTAACAAAACTTCAATTATCCTCCAAAATTGACAACGTCAATCAATTTACCTCCTCCGTCCAATTCTTCTGTTAGTCAACATGACGTTTTGCAAATACCCCCTGATGTTTTGCACTTATGTGTAAAATGTCCCATGAACTTGAAAATTTATATTTTTTTCTTATTCTTAAAAGTGATTGCATTATCACTTAATTGTGGAGCATATTAGCTAAGTTTTGACGGTATATACAACCATATATGTTCCCTGAAACGAACAAACATTAACCATGTATTAGAGCTAATGATATGAAAGTCAGCATAGCAAAGTACAACCACACCTGTCACATGGAAAATTAATGCATGACATACATAATGAAGCACATAAATGACATATGATTGACATAACCAAGATGTCAACATATATGCCTTTGTTATTGCTAATTTTAACCACACCAAAAATTTCAACTTCCTTTATATTGTGAGCACTGCGCACTCTACACCAATACACTATCAAGAAAAAATACATAAACTTCTTACCTCTCTCACTTTATAAAAGATCTTGAAGGAATCATGGTCTTCTTCCCCGCGTTATGATTCAAAGGAATGGTAATAATATTATATTATCTATATTTCATTATGTTTTTTTAAGAGAATAAAAAAAAACATGATAGCCACCATCCTTTTGATCTCTAATGGGGTGAAGAACAACTTGAAAATGAAAAAACAACATCCGATGTTGGAACAAAGAAATGCTTTTATGTTTGTTTTGTAAATATTCTTGAGTTTTGAACATTATTGTAGGGTTTGCCAAATACTGCGAATTTGTTCTACCATACTGCCAATATATGATTGTATACCGTCAAAACTTAGCTAATATTGTCCACAATTCAGTGATAATGCATTCATTTTTAAGGATAAGAAAAAAATATATAAATTTTCAAGTTCAGAGAGCATTTTGCACATAAGTGCAAAACTTTAGGGGGTATTTGCAAAACGTAATATTGACTAACTGAAAGTTCAGGGGGCTTTGCACATAAGTGCAAAACTTCAGGGGGGCATTTGCAAAACGTAATGTTGACTAACTGAAGAATTTGACGGAGGGGGTAAATTGATTAACGTTGTGCAATTTCAGGGGGTAATTGAAGTTTTGTTAATTTCAGGGATAATTGATGAAATTTATAATTTCATGAGGGTAATTGCCTATTTACTCATAAAATAACAGGAAAATTGCTCTTCTCCCATGCAAAATTGCTCATTTACAGGTAACCAAAATACTTTCAACATAAGTTAATGTATGTTCGGTATAACGAACGTGAGTTAACTCGCGTTGAAGTATAACCTACGTAACTTAACTCACGTCGGTAACATGCAAAATATGGAGTGTGAACACTGCTTGAACTTCTTTTTAGATTAACTTTATCAAAGATTTGAACAAACAAAAAAAACCACAAATGACTGAAGTAAAAGCAACATATTCATTTTAACTATGCTAAGTATTTTTTTTAGAGAATTCTCATTAAATCGGAATTGATTCTCCTGTAAGAAGCTCTCAAGTTTGTTTTTGTAAATTTGAAGTTAAAAAGAGTACGAATAACATTTAACTCTAAAAAAATGTGTTGCTCATTACGTAAAATAATTTCGACATAGATTTTAATTATCTAGTCAAATGATTGATTTGATGCAGTATCTGACAACTTTTGGTGGAGGTCAAATTGGAAAAGGATATGAAAAAGGTGCAGCAGCCATAGAGTTTATATTAAACCACCCACAATGGGGTTATTAAAAGCTATTTTTAACTATTTAAACCATTGAAGAAGGGTTATTGAAGATGATGTGGATGAAAGAGATGATGAACCAATTCAACAAGTTAAAAGTCTACCACGCATGTTACGCGTTGCGTTTCTGTTCGTTGATTTGGGCGCATGTGATGCACGCGCCGACAGGGCGCGTGGATTGAAGCTGGACGCAGAGAGAGAAGATTTTTTGGATAATGTAGGGACACGTGGTGCTTCCTGATTGGCTTTTTGGATTTTTATCTTCTTAATAATTTGGACTCAATTATTTCATTGCAAATGATTTTACCAAAATTTGTGATTTTTTTTTCTCTACAAATAGAGACTTGGATCATTTGATTTAGACACAGAAAAAAAAATGATATTTTTCACTCTCTTAATATTATTATTAGCATTTCTTTTGAAGTTTTAGTCTTTGTTTAGTGAAATGGATCCCAATAATAATCAATTCAACACCCAAAATTCTTCTGATTATCCATTTAGCTAACTAAATCCCAACAATTATCAACACTTAAATCAATTTCCCAACCAAAAATAAATAGTTAATTGTATTATTTTAATTTAATTATAATCGATAATTTTATGTAATTATAAAAACAAAAATATAAAATTAAATAAGAATAAGAAATAAAAGGTGGTGGGGTAGAGTGTTGAATGGAAAACCATAGGAGAGATAAAAATTGAATGAGTGTTGAATTAAGAAAGAGAAAATGATGTGGAGTGTTGAGAATTGAAAAAGTAGGTGTTGAAGGGTATTGAAATTTTTTTACCATTGGACATACAATGAGTCAATGATAGTAAACAAACAACACATATTTTTTCTGAAAGAAAAAAAAAAACACATATTTTAGATGATTTGTGCTAACGTGAGTTAACCCACGTTTATTATATCGAACGTAAGTTAATTTATATTGGGGTATTTTGATCGATTCATGTGGAATTGAACAATTTTATATGGATGAAGAGCAATTTTCAAAAGGCTTTGAACCCGTAGCGTATATAAAAACATATAAATAAAAATACTTTTATAAGTGCTCTTTCAATTCGAAGCTCTTCCTTAGGAAAATATTTCCTCACCCTAAAACTATTCCTGCAAAATATCATCATTTGTATCGGTAGCATGCTTCGGACTTGATAAATTTTAGTCTCATAAAACGTCCAAAAAGCTTAAGTTGAGAGGACACAGGGAGGCACCTACCGTAAGGACGACCTTAATTATGGTTGGTAAACAAAACAAATAAAATAGAGTATAAGTCATTTCGGTAAAATAATCATTTCATTTTATGTCTTTTATATTATAAATAAAGTATTTTTTTCTATCATAACCTCTCACTATTTATTCCTACCTTATTCTTAAAAAAAAATATTACTATTTTGATTTTGGCTGTTAAAAAAAGTCATGCTAACTTGTGTCTTAAGAGCACAAGTTAAGAAATTAAAAACAAAAATGAGTAATAAATTTTGTATTAAAAATATAAATTTTTAGACTTTTGCTATAATAAATACACAAGTTTTTAAAAAAGAGACATGTTAATTTGTGCCCTTGCGGCACATGTTAAGAATTTTATTAGTAAAAATTATGTCTCAAAAATTGTGTTATTTTATTGCTCAAAAATTCTAATATTAATTTTTTTTTTCAATTAAAACTTACCATTGGTGGCAAGAATTTAATGCTTACCATGTACCTTTAGGGCACAAGTTAACATAACCCTAAAAAAAATTATGTTTATCTTTAAGGACACGTTAGCATTTTCCTTAAAAAGAAAAAAAAAAAAACCTCTCTTCACTTTTAATTCTTGTAACGTTCAATTTCTCATACCAACCACTTATAAATCAAGTTAGAGTAATTAATATTGGACCTCTTAAAATTAATTGAAAATTAGTTCAAATCCAGTTTTTTGGGATATATATAGCCCATTATATTTGTTGGAGGAATTAATATTTGCGACTGTGTATAAAAGATATTCATTTTGCACAAAGAATTATTTGAAATAGGAGGAGGGGTCCATATTAGACAGCTCATGAGCAATACTTTTTTGAAAATAATTCATAGTTTTTTAAATGTCAAATGCATCTGAAGGTTCTTTAAGTTTTTCGTTTTTTCTAAAGTGGTCATTTAAGTTTCAAAAGTCTCAAACAAATCATTTAAGTTTCAAAAGTCACAAACAAGTCCTTTTAGTTTTTGAATCGTTTCAAACAAGTCCTTTTAGAGGATGATGGTGATGATTCAGATGATAGCAACAAAGAGCATTATCCACCATTTGTCATGCCTAAAAAGATGACTAATTTTAAGTGGGTGTTAGGAGTCAGATTTGGTACCAAAGATGAGTTCAAAGAAGCAATTACAAACTATGTTATCTAGAATAGGACTTGTTTGAAACAATTTAAAAATTAAAAGGACTTGTTTGAGACCTTTTGAAACTTAAAGGACCACTTTGGAAAAAACGAAAAACTTAAAGGACCTTTAGATGCATTTGACCTTTTAAAAAATGATTAAAGCTTAATATAGTTTTTTGACTCATATCTCACAAGGATGTAAATTTAACTTGGCTAAATTGCATTTTTGGTCACTTAACTGTTTAGGTTGTATTGTTTTGGTCCCTTAATTAAAATTTGATTTATTTTGGTCCTTTAACTTCTGTTCGTTACACATTTTGGTCATTTATGTTAGTTTTAATTCAAAAACGTTAGGTTTTCTTCATCATCTTCTCCTTTTTTTCATCTTCATATCATCTCCATCAACCTTCAACAACATGAATCCAAGAAAAATTCCAGAAGAAAACCTAACATTTTTGAATTAAAGCTAACGGAAAGGACCAAAATGTGTAACGGAGAGAAGTTAAGGGACCAAAATAAATCAAATTTTAGTTAAGGGACCAAAATAAATCAAATTTTAGTTAAGGGACCAAAATAAATCGAATTTTAATTAAGGGACGAAAGCGATACTACCTAAATAGTTAAGAGACCAAAAATACAATTTAGCCATTTAACTTCTATTGCCAACATGAAATCTTTGTGAGGACGTTAGTGAGTCCTCCAACTCATCGGAAAAAAATTAACAAAAATAAATTTTAACCTGAATAACTTATCAAATGTTTATAATATGTTAATCATGTGTACAACGAAATATTCAGTATTTAAAAATAGATGAGTGTTATTTGAACAACCATTTGGTTGATAAATTATGTGACAATCATAATTTATAAAGAAAAAGTAAATATTTGCACGAAAATCAAAGTAATAGAGAGATAAAGTAAAAATAATGTGAGTATGAAAGATAAAGTTGTCACAAAATGGATGTTCAGATATCATTTTTCTTAAAAATATTCTTTTTAACAAAAAATTTAGGCGAGTTTGGTTGCGGAGATCATCAAAGTAAGACAGACATCAAGACTTATACATCGGTGACAGAGGTAATTCCAGATCATCGATGAGTAAATTTTATGTTGATTCTAGGAGTTGAATGCACAATCTTGTGGAGTAAAATTTATACAATAATCCTCACATCTATGAAATTCTGTATATTTGAAATGTGGAGATTTCGTAATGGTATATTTGGGTTTACCAATGGGTGATTCTCGTAAATTAAGTTTCTGAAGTCTGTTGGTTGCTCGTGATAAATCAAGATTGTTACTTTGGACAAGCAGAAATTTATCTATGGAGGGTCACTTGGTTCTCCTGAAGTCTGTCATGTCCTCTCTTTCGATCTATTTTCTTTCTTTCTTCAAGGCTCTCGTATGTATCATTTCTTCTATCAAATCAATTTTTAATTGTTTTTTATGGGAGATGTGAGGATTTTAGGAAAAATAATTTGGATCAAATGTGACACTATTTGTTTGAAAAAGGAGGTTGGTGGTTTGGAGGTTAAGAGAATTAAAGAATTTAATGTGGCTCTTTTCGGTAATGGTGTTGGAGGTTGAGGGAGGAGAGGGATAGGTTGTGGTATAGAATATTGGCAGTTCGTTATGGGGAGGTGGAAGGTAGGATTCGGTTTGGTGGAAAAATCTTTCTAGTATTAATGTAAGTGACAATTTAGGCGTAAGGAATTGGTTATTGGATAATTTAGGCCGTAGTATTGGTGATGGGTCGACTAAGTTGTTTTGATGAGATCCTTGGTTGGAGGAGAGTGTTTTAAAAGATAGATTCAGTCGCCTTTTTGATCTAGCTAAGAACAAATT
Organism: Medicago truncatula; assembly: GCF_003473485.1. Classification (NCBI taxonomy): domain Eukaryota; kingdom Viridiplantae; phylum Streptophyta; class Magnoliopsida; order Fabales; family Fabaceae; genus Medicago; species Medicago truncatula. Next base: position 42,301,496 of record NC_053043.1, read on the forward strand.
GACTTTTAGAGATGGGTCTTTTAGGGTTCGTTTGGTTCGAGAGTTTTGAAGGAGAGGGGAGAGAATAATTTTAATTTGAAGTGTTTGGTTCAATTTTTAGAAGGGGATGGAAGGGGAGAGGAGGGGAGCAAATTTTATTGCACTGCCAAAATTATCCTTGGATTAATTTAAAATCTCAATATTATCCTTATAACAACATTTATTATTGTTATTATTAGGTTATACTATCCTTGAAATAGTTATTGTTATTATTATTATTATTATTATTATTATTATTATTATTAGGTTATATTATCTTGTAATAACTTTTTTTATTATTAGGCTATATCATCCTTGTAACAACTTTTATTTCATATTATTAACAACTTTTCCTCGTAACAACTTTTATTATTACTTGTAACAACCCTATTATTAATCAATTATTTCAGTCTACATTGTGTTGTTATCGATTACACCGTTATTGTTTCGGCACTTTATTTGCAGTGCCTTATTAATGAGAAAATTATTTTATTTTTATTTGCAGTGCTTTTATAACCTAGCTTTAGTAAAAAAAAAATCATTTTATATGTGTATAATTATGAAGTAGTAAACTTTTCTTAAGAAAAATGAATTCATTCAATTGATTTTTTATATTTTAAATATCATTCTTTTTTATAAATTCATACTTTTATATAGATTCGATGACCTACAACAATGTTTCATTTGTGATCAACCGAATTATGATTTATTTTAGGTACTATCTTTCATTTGGATCAGATAAATTGTTTAAAGGGAATAATTTTTTTTTGCAAGGTCTTATAAGTTATAACCTAGCTTTAGTTAAAAAAAATCATTTTATATGTGTATATTTATGAAATAGTAAATCTTTCTTAAAAAAAATGAATTCATTCAATTGATTTTTTATATTTTAAATATCATTCTTTTATATAAATTTATATTTTTATAATTTTAATCAAAATCAAAATTTCATATAAAATACCGTTCATAATTTACACATGTCACGTGCCCGTTTTTTCACTAGTTATATATAGTATCTATATTATATATAAAGAAAACTATCTCTTTCAGCACTTTTAGGCAGAATTTTTCTTTCCAAAAATACCCTTAATTTTTAATACAAACAACACATGTAACAAATAAATAAGAATAAATTTAAATATTAAAACAAATGTAACAAACACGATATGTATGTCTGATTTTTTTCCTTTATCATTTAAAAAATGTAACAAACTATATGAGTATATTTAATACTTGCTTTTTTATTATCCCAATTATACCATTAAAACAAAATCCATAATCATCAATCAACAACAAGAAGATCCAACATTTTAAAAAATAAATAGATAAATTTAAAGGAATTTTTTTAAGATTCTTATGTTGTTACATAATATTTGGACAAGATTCTAATTCTCATTAATTAATCTTTTCTCCCACGTCAAGAATATCTCTTTGCTTCTTCTGATTCATATTCATTCATTCCTTATTATTCCAATTTCTAACCCAATTCATCTTCCTATAGATTTGCATCGTTTTTGCTGAACCAAGAAGGACTGTTAAGCAGAAGAATTTCAGAATCATAGATGTAATCACAATAGTTCTCAATGACAATGCTTAAAAAAAATTGATTTTTTTTTCCAATCTATCTTTCTCAATCCCGATCTACTCTCTCTCCCCTTAAACCCTTTTTTCCTAAACTATTCCTTACCTCTCATGCTCTCTCTTCTCCATCGGATACCATTTCCCCTTCTATCATCTTCATTGCATTCTCCTCCTTCTCTTTCATTTTTGACTTCTCAATAAAAAATCAATCCCAGCTTCAATTTTTTATTGTCGAATTCGAATACGGATTTGGGGTGCGTGGGTTCGATTGAGAGAGAGAGGGATTGAGATGATGGATATATAAACAACGGTGTTGATGGTGGTTTTGAAAAAGAGGTTTTGATGGTAGTTATTTGGATTTTTTCTGGATTTTTTTTTATGAAGGTTATGAATGAGGGGAAGGAAGAAGATGAAGTATGAGATATAATGCTAGATGTTGTTGGTTCACAGTAAGATACAGTGGACATGCATGATCTAACAATCCTTCATTATTAAAAAAGATCAAACGGTTTATATTAAAAAAATAATAGGATCTATAGTGGACCAGTGGGTTCACCATAGATATTTGAGGTTAAAGTTAATTTATTTGGCAAACTCTGGGAAAAGTGAAGGACTAACACGTGAGTTTTATTAATTGTGAGACCAAAATAAAACCAAAGAATTAAATAAGCCTTTTTTTTTTTTTACTAAAGCTAAGTTATAACTTATAAGACATTGCAAAAAAAAATTAATACCTTTAAACAATTTATCTGATCCAAATGAAAGATATTATCTAAAATAAATCATAATTTGGTTGATCACAAATGAAACATTGTTGTAGTTCATCGAATCTATATAAAAGTATGAATTTATATAAAAGAAAGATATTTAAAATATAAAAAATCAAATGAATGATTCATATTTTTTTTTAAGAAAGAATTACTATTTCATAAATATACACATAAAATGATTTTTTTTTTACTAAAGCTAGGTTATAACTTATAAGACTCTGCAAAAAAAAATAAAATTAATACCTTTAAACAATTTATCTGATCCAAATGAAAGATAGTACCTAAAATAAGTCAAAATTCGGTTGATCACAAATGAAACAATGTTGTAGTTCATCGAATCTATATAAAAGTATGAATTTATATAAAAGAATGATATTTACAATATAAAAAATCAATTGAATGAATTTATTATTATTTTTTAAGAAAGATTTACTATTTCATAAATATACACATATAAAATGATTATTATTATTTTTACTAAAGCTAGGTTATAAGTCACTGCAAAAAAAAATAAAAAAAATTTGCTCACTAATAACATATTTTTGCATTCCAATTTAATTCATGAAAAATGTATTGATCAAGTGGTTTGGGAAAACATTTCAAATAAGTGGGTGCATTTAAGTTCGATTCCCAGTGATAATTTTAATTTTTAATGATTTTTGCCAAGTGGTTCAACTAAATTGGAATGAATGCATGATCTTTGGCATTAAATTCCCTGGATTGCGGTTTGATAAACCCAGCTTGGAATGAACCCAAATTTGATAAAAAAAAAAGAGGTTTGGAGAGTGATTGGATTAGAGGAGAAATTTAATTATTGTGATGGTTTAAATTGTAAAAAATCATTAATTTAAGATGGGGTGAATATGCAAATAATAAAATACATGCTAAATTTTTGCAAAATAAAATAATAAATATTATTATTCTAATAGAGTACACATGAAAAATTTTGATTGATTTGGGTAAATTACCCATGAGTTTTCAAAGGTAATTTAGAAAAAACCTTTTTTTATTTATGATTTTTTTAAGAATAAGACGATAGACTCTTTCAAAAAAAAATAAGAAGATAAATTATCTTGAGATGCAGTCCTGTGCAAGATTGATCCGGTGTCCGTGTATCAATTTCATCGGAAACATTCAGTGATAGATTGTGTATCACCACATCGATGTTAGTAGGGGCATAATGTGAAGGAGTTGGCACATGACCCTTATAAACCTTTGGTTGACGACTCCATGTAGCCTGATGGTGGACCAACCCATTTGGATGTGCGTAAGAAAAAGTTGGAGATATCCATGATTGTTGTCCCAACAGTCTCCATTGTGAATACGTAGTCATGATAAAATTGCTCTTATTAAAAATAACATGTGGGAATTGGTACCTCAGCCGCCAAATGTTTTTTTTTTTTGGTAGATAGACGAAATGGCAAAGCCATTATAAACTCACACACACAAGTGGAGGTACCGGGGTTCGAACCCCGGTCAGCCGCCAAATGTTAATGGTATTAGTATGTGGATATTCCATCACAAAATGAAATCAGACAGTTCATTTGAGAGACACAAAGCTCGACTTGTAGGTGATGGTAGGTCTCAATAGGTTAGATTGCATTATAATGAAATATTCATCCCAATCATGAAACCAACGACTATCCGTGCAACTCTTATCATAGCTTTTTCAAAATCTTGGTCCCTTCATTAGCTCGATGTTAAAAATATATTTCTTCATAGTGAATTGCTTGAAACCGTCTATATGCATCAACTGATGGGTTCTCATGACCAAATCCATCCGGATTATGTTTGACCAAAACAACGTAAATGACTTATGTGTGACCAAAATAATTTAAAGATCAATCTGTTACAAACCTCAAACTTAAAAGACTTATGTGTGACCAAAATAACTTAAAATCAATTTGTTACAAACCTCAAACTTAAAGGACTTATATATAACAAAAATAACTTGACCAATTTATTACAAAACTCAAACTTAAAAACCCTGGTGTAATTTTGCCTATTTTTAACCATAGTTTAAGTTTTTCTTGAAAACTTAAAACTAATAGTATCAAAATCACTTTTATTCTATTCTATAATAAACGGACTCGTAATTTTGTATGGCTTGACATATTAGTTTCTATAATTACAAGATAAATACCCATTTTAGACAAATAAACAACATAGAGCATTCAAATAAATGTGTTTTGATTCCATGTACGAGTAGATGTGCATCCCTATCGTGTTGCAACTAAATTAAGTAAATGAATATAACATTGTTGGGAGAATTAAATGTCTGGGCCAAGTAATCAGCATCCAAATCTTGTTTGTAGAGAAAAAATCTCAAATATATGGTGTCTAAAGACACTCAACCATGTGCCCTTAAAAGTAGGGATAAATATTGGACCACAGAGTCGTCGGGTATTAGCACAAAAATACTTCTAATGAATAGTACGATAACTATATTATGTCTATCACCTGAAAAAGCAAATAGGTAACGTATGTACTTTAATAGTTTAACATCCACCCCACTCACTACCCATATATACACAATAAATTATACAACTTACAAAATATATTTATTGCTTCGTGGCTTATTAAAGTTTGGATAAACTTCAATGTTCACCGACGATCCATTAAAGAAGTATTCAAACTGGTAATGGAAGTTGAACTCATGATATTATGGAAGAGTCAACTCTTTCACAATCTTCGTTTATCATTGGATTAAAAGCTTATATGATATATGAATCATTTCTATAAATTTTTACGTAAGTAAAAAATTATTTAATATGTCATTTGTGAATAAAAATGTTGTTATTTGAGACAATTATTGAAAACACTTCTCTGTTGATTCACCACATTGTGGAGATTAGCCTCTTCTTCTATACCTAACCCCATTGATAATCTTAATGTGCCGTAAAACATTTATAATGCCGTTAGATTTAATCAAAGAGTATTCGTTAAGGTGAGTTGCTTAATTGAGAGAAGTCATATTCGTTATTTAGACGAGAGAAAAATGCGAGTGACAAAAAAAAAACACTAATCCCAAAAACAAACAAAAAAATTGCTAAAAATAAAGAGTTAATTAAGTTTTTGGTCCCTATAAATATCTGCAGTTTTGTTTTTAGTCCCTATAAAAATAAATCACACTTTTTAGTCACTACAAAATTTTCCGTTAGTGTTTTTAGTCCCTGTTAAATTAAAATTTATTTAATTATGCTTAAAATTTTAAATTTTTTAATGATTTTTTACATACTTGTTTAAAACGTTATAAAAGGTTCCGCCAAAATAAATTAGCTCAAAATTTTATTTTTAGGTCCAAATTTTCGTTAGTTTTATCTTGAATTTTTGGCGTTTTAAAAAAATTATATTTAATTCATTACATGTTAAAAAATTATAATTTTTTATAAAAGAGATTATTATAATGTACTTAACATGTCTGCTAAAAATCATTTAAAAATATAAAAGTTTAAGTATAATTAAATAAATTTCAATTTAACAGGGACCAACACATAGTTTTAGTCCTTGTAAAATTAAAATTTGCTTAATTGTGCTTAAACTTTTAAATTTGTAACATATATTTTTCGTATACTTACTTAGAATATTATACTAAGTTCCTCCACAAAAAAAGTAACTTAAAATTTTATTATTAGGTCCAAATTTTTATTAATATAATTTTGAAAATTTGGCTTTTAGAAAAATTCATATTTAATTTATTACATGTTAAAAAAACTAAAAAAAATTTACAAAAGAGTGTCTTACGATGTTATGAACATGTATGTAAAAAATATTTCAAAAATTTAGAAGTTTAATTATAATTAAACAAATTTTAATTTAACAGGGACTAAAAACACTAACAGAAAATTTTGTAGGGACTAAAAAGTGTGATTTATTTTTATAGGGACTAAAAACAAAACTGCAGATATTTATAGGGACCAAAAACTTAATTAACTCTAAATTGAACTTTTTTTAAATAAGGGTTAAATATGTTTTTAGTCCCTATAAATATACAAACTTTTCGTTTTAGTCCCTCTAAAATTTTCCTTCAAATTTTAGTCCTTATAAAATTTTCAATCACTACTTTTGGTCCCTATTTTTAAGTTAATTTTTGTATTTTTAAATGAAATTGTTCAGAAATGTTAAGCATATTGTAAAAAAAAATTCCCAAAAAAAACTAGAATTTTTTAGCAAAGCATAAATTAAATATGAATTTTTAACCTTCAAAAATATAAAAATTTATATTAAATTCATGTTTTGTTAACAAATTCTAAATTTTTTTGGGAGAGATTCTTATAATATTATGAATTTTCTGGAAAATTTCATTAAAAAATATTAATTCTATATATGAGTTTACTTTAAAAAGGGACCAAAAGTGAAGATGAAAATTTTTTAAGGGACTGATAGTTGAAAGAAAATTTTAGAGGGAATAAAACGAAAAGTTAGTATATTTATAGGGACTAAAAACATATTTAACCCTTTAAATAATATCTAGACCTACAAATATACAAGTCGCCATGCTGCAAATGCACAGCAAGCAACCAGTAAACGAAATTAACACATTGGATTTAACTAAGAAGAAACTCTCATTTATTTTCCCTTATTTGATATTTTACAAGAAGCAAGTTACAAGTTGATGGGAGAAATCATAGGTGTGACATTTAGTTCAAATTTTAGTACCTTTGAAGTGTGTGTTGGTGCTTTAAAGACATTTTATAATTACTTCCTATAGAAGATACTTATAAATCCTATATTAGTATACTCCTACACTCTCTGAATACTTCTAATCCAATGTCTTTGCTTGAGCACCGTCCTCTTTGTCGATTGCTACTGAACTGTTCTCAATCAGTTTGGTTGCTGGTGAAGATGACTTTGGTAAAACGAGAGCCATTTGGTCTTGATTTGGATCAACTATCTCAAATTCAGATAACAGGTCCATGAATTCATTTAGCAATCTCTGGACTTTTCTGTTCGACGCCATCGATGGAAGAATATCTTCCCTGAGAAGCTTGTGTTTCCTCATTCCCTGCAAAGATTCAGCAAGAAAATATGAGATCGCAAAGCAATTGCACGGTTTGACCATCGTCTAAGTTTCGTTGGTCAAGAGAGATTTGAGCTTCTTTTTAAAAGAAATGTGTGTGAAGTTGGAGCTTAAAGCTTACAAGAACAAAAGGATCCCATGCTAAGTTATTTGAATCCGAAGATGGTTCCTCAGCCATCCCTGTTGGAGGTCCAAGGAAACCTTCACAGACTTCCCTTAATCGAGATTCATCTGCTTCCCTGCAATCATTTCATAATCATTGTTTAGTCTGCAGCAGTCCAAAATCACATAGACCACAAGATGTAGCTATCATGCAAATTAAATTGGATAACGTAGTAAGGACACAGCAAAAAGATTATTATAAACAAAAGAAATCAAGTATAAATGTAAACATTTGAATATCTAGAAGACAAAAAGCAAAGAGCAAGAGGATTAGTGACTGGGGGAGCCGAAAACAATAGGCCACTACAATTTATGTAGAAAACAAAATGCAAGTAGAAATGAATGAACACTGAGATGCTCAACTTGCTTTCGGTAAATATATAAATGAAAAAGAGAAGAATAATACCTTGCAAGAAAGCGTACATAGGACAATAGGCATTGGCGATATTCATTGGCAGATCCTAAAGCCAAGGATGAAGCCAATTGAGCTTCCAAATGAGCACGTGTCTGCACTCCATCATCAGTCATTCTGCCAAGATATTCATATTTAATAAGTGTCCCTTCGAACATGAAAATTCTAATCAAAAGATGTTGGTGAGAAAATAAATACAGAACATGAGGTCAGAGACGTAGTAGATAACAAGCATATTTTGTGCGGGGGTTGGGTAGCTAAACTGGTTTGATTTAAGGGTTAAAGGAGTTCGAGGATCAGGGTTCAAACTCGGGCGAAGGAGAAAATACTAACATGATTAATATGCTAACAGCTGCCTATCACATTCTGTTGTAGATATTTTCAAGCTTATTTGTGCTTTAACATATCCATTTTATGAGAACAGAATAGATATTAAACAAGATGACCTAGGAACAAATTGAACCATAAAAAAATTGGAGTAGCACTAGCACCTATTAAAAAGAAAATGAAAAACTCAACTAAGAATGTTTGGTCATAAGAGAAAAAGGACTATACTAAAGTCCAATTAAGTATGGAGCATCGACTACAGGCTCTGTAAAAAAATAGATGGCAGAAAATTACACACCTTGTCCAACCAGGCTTCCGAGCCAAATATTTTCTAAGATCAACCTGTAAAGCAGCCAGCTCACCACTTTGAATTGAACCCAAACTCCAAGAGCTGGATAAATTTGATGCAGGGAAACTATCATCTGCAACCCTAAGCCAACACTTGACATTCATGTCAAATAGGAAAGCATGGCGTGTTGCCAACACAACAAGCGGGGAACCAGACTTTGATAGCTTTGCAGAAATAACTTTAATAGTTCCTGCAAAGATATGGTCAAATTTAAAACAACAGAGTCGCCGATGAAATCAAAATTGTTGAGAAAATCAAGGCATGTTTCCCTCGTATCGGGAAAAATATGATAACTATGACCACTTAGTCAAAAACCAAGTATCCGCGATATCAAACAACTGAATGTAATATATGGTACCTTCATTTTTAGTGGATGGGTTAGGACTTGAAGCAACTAAAGAAGTCAATGAATCTTGAAGGAGACAAGTTCGGTTCAATAAATCCCATAAATAAAGGGATCCTTTTCTTGTCACCAGCATTAATGACCAGCATTCATCACAGTCTACAAATGTGGCAGATGATCCCATCATCATTGTAGGCATTGCACGTCTCCCACACTTTGTATAAATCTTCTCAAAAGGAAGCAAAAGTCAGCAAGTAAAAAGATAGCATAAGATCTACATCTTACCCCATATATTGTACCCATAGTTTTACAACCGTAAAAAGTTAGAACCATGCACCACACATTCTATACAAATTAACTATTTTTCACTCGAACCACATAATCCAACATTATTCGAATTAGGGCAACATAATGTGAAAATTTTAAATAAGTATTGAAGGTTGTTTAAGCCAACAATAAATAGTGTGGAAAGTCTTGGAAAACAAGCAACAGAAATATAGTAAAAAGGGTGTTTAGTACAAATACAACAGCTAACTATGCAACCACAACCTACTTTATATCAGGAATGTTGACAGAAAATATGCAGTAAAAAGAAGACCATGTATACATACAATAAATGCAGAAAAGCAATTTACCTGCAGACATCCATCTTCACACCCAACAGCCCAGAAATTCACGTTGCCAGCTAAAACAGTGACTTTTCCTGATATCCTATCAGACCAAAGTGTTTGATCCCCCCTTGTGCATACAATTTCTGTTTCTTTCATCATTGACGTATTTGCCAGCCCTGCAATGTCATTTACAGTGTGTTCTCTTGGGCGTGCTTCCAAAAGAACAGGTGAAGTACCGACCCCTCCTTTCTTATCAAATACTCTAATAGAAAGTGTAGAACTACAAGCAGCTAAAGAATTAGAAGTCATTGAATTTCCCATCTGTTGAACATTGATGCCTCCATCACCGGATGTATCTGAAACTTTCTCAATTATCAGGCCGTCAGAAATTGTGACCCTAGCAGTAACCCCAGAACGTTCTTTTAAATCTGAATGTCTAACATGTGATCCTCCTAATGTACTTGCTCTTATGTCATCATTAGTAGAAATAGCTTTGTCAGAACTCTTTATGTGTTCAGAAGAGACAATAGGAAAATCAAATTGCTGAGCTGCACTGGAAATGCTTTCCGGTTGAACAGGCCCTCCAACTACTTCTGGAATAATTCTTTTACGGCCATCAGGGCGTCTATACTCTTTTTGCTTAACTGGACCAGAAATCAGACCAGTGGTTGTAACCATGTTTGGCTCATTGCCTACAGGACCTCCGATCTTCTTAACGTCCTTAACTTGAGGCTTGGAATTCTTTGTAGTGTTCCCTGCACTAACACAAGCCTTTGCCGTTGTCTTCTTTTGTTGGACATTAGAAACCGCCTTTTTGGCCGATGTTTGTTTGGTAGAAGCTGCTTCTAGAAGTAACTGTGCCGGGCTTTCAGCTAAATTAATTTTACGACCACTCACATCGCCATAACGACTTCTCTTCAACTCATCCAGCTCAGCATCATTTAAACTCTGACCAAGTTCTTTTGCCTCAAAATGAAATGCACCCACAGATCCATCCAAGGAACATGCAAAAAGTGAATATCCATCGGGGCTCCTGTTTCAAAAGAAGAAAATTAAAAAGGACTCAATCAGAGAAATGATAAGTCAAAATATAAACTTAACATGATACACATAACAAATCTAATGCAACAACTAGAGATAAAGACAAATACCAGGATAAATCTACAACACTTTGAGTAAAAAAATGCTTAGCAACAAATAAAGGACGGGGACTTGCAGTAGTCCACACTGTTATTGTCCGATCCTGACTTCCGATGGCAATAATATTGTAAGGCTGTGGCTCTTTGGGTCCAGTCTTGGAACCACCGTTGCTCCACCCGACAGGCTCAGACTTCCCTTCCTGAGTATTAGAGGAATTCTTTTTGAACAGAAAATGGTTGAACCTCACCACAATTATCGGAGCATTGTGTCCTAAGAAATCAAATGTTGCAGACCATTCTCCCCTTTCAAGAACTGGGGCAGAATGCCTAGGCTTCTTGAAACCATGAGTAGTGGTAATGAAATGACCACATGGAGACCATCCAAGCCGCCTGAAAAAGGTTGATCCAAGCTGAAAAAAGGAAACATTAATTAGGAAATAGAAAGTTTAATTAGATCAAAAGCAATTAAAAATATAATTTAATTGGGATGCCCTATCAGCGTAAAAAGGTTTACACATGCATCCAATCACATTCACATCTCACTACATAGATAATTGAGGAGATATTTCAGGAACTAACATAGCAAAGTGGTACAATGACGAGAGGTAATTGGATACATATGTAGAACTTACACTGACGCTGCATATAAATTAAATCCTTAAAAATAAGAAACTTACTGATTTTGACCAATGACCATCAGTCCTATGAGCAAGACTCCAATCACTTGTTCGCCAAATAATCACAGTTTTATCATCAGATTGACTTGCTATGAAAGAGCCAATAGGATCCCACGCGACCCCCTTAACAAGGCTAGAGTGGCCCCTTAAAACAGCAGTGCAAATTCCATTGGTCATATTCCATATATGGATGGTGTTGTCCAAACTCCCACTAGCCAAAGAAGAATCATCAGGAGACCAATTAAGATCAACCTACTTTAAGCATGGACAAATAGATCCGAAGTTAATTAAAATAATTGAAAACTACAAGCATTCCAATAAGGAGCTAGAGGCATGTTTAAATAAAAAAAAAAATGGTTCACACAATTCCAAGGAAAGAAAAAGCCGGCATTGAAATTAATTGGTCGAAAGTGTTTTTGAAAAAAAAACAATAAATAAAACAAGAGGTCGAAAAAGGAAAAGATATTGCATTACCACATCGGCAGAGTGCCCTCTCAGAGTCATCACAACTTTCCAGTTTTCAATATCTGGAGGCTCTCCGCTGCCAAATTCCGTGGTTCCTGAACCAGGCTTCCTCTCATGTATTAATATCGCCTGATCATCAGACCCTGATGCAACAAACCTTCCATGCTTGGCCCACCTAACACAATTGACAGACCCAAAGTGATCCCGCAGGGTTGCAAGAAGCCTTTCAGAAGTGTCGAGACTTTCCATGTCCGCACCAAGAGATTTCATATTCCATATGCGAACCTGCAAAAACAGAGATGAGAATGTGATTACGTGGGAACTAATCCAAGTCAGTATTGTCAAATAACAGCACTATAGCATAGTGGAATTTAAAAAAATGGATATCGTTCCACAATACACTATTTAGTACAAATTGTTGCCGGATAACGGCTAAACACTATATTGGCGCTATACGGCGCTATAGCATTTAATTTGAATTTTGAACAAACTATTATTTTTAATGATCTAAGGTTGACAACACTGATCCAAGTTCTTTGAAAAAATCAAAAAAGTAAAATTTGAACTAAATAATCATGATCCAAAATCCTAAACTGAAGATCTGAAGTCAGTTTTGCCATACACGTTGGAAAACCATTAGCAAAGGTACAAACACATAAGGTTATGAAATCAAAGAAACAAAAGAGAATCAACAAACCATACACTAAGTTGGCAGTATCCACATTGTGTATTTGTATATAATTCATATACATTGTCAGTGTAAAGATATTTTACACTGCCAATCAATCACAATTGCCATATAATTTAATCTTTTTGACTCTTTTATACATCTTAATACACAATACGATAAATGATTAACCAGAAGACACCATGTAAACTTGATTTCTTAAGTTAAATTATGCATCTAGATTAATAACTAACAAACTCATTAAGAAGCAATAACTTTAAGAGTTTATATAAAACATTAACTCACATTACCCTGCAAATCAATGTTTAATCACAAAGTATACATTAAGTCAAGAAAAATTTAAACAATCACAATGCTTCAAAAAACCAAAAATTCAAATAAATTCAGAAGAAAAAAAATTGATACCTTGTGGTCACCACCACCAGTAGCAAATCTGAGTCCACTAGGTTGAACATCAATGGAAAAAATTTGCATACCCTCATGTCTAAGCCAACTAGGTTTTTCAGCAATCATCTTCAAAAAAATCACTTTTTTTTTCAGTAAAAAAGTGATTTTTCTTCAACTATGCAAAAAAGGGTTGAAATTGGGGGAAGTTGAAGGAACTTAGAACCTAGGAGATTCCTACGCAAATTGGTCGTAATGATTTCCCAGAATCTGAATTTTATTGAATTTTACACATGTACACTCAAGAAGGGTTTATCAATTTTCTTTGAAAGGTGGAAAACAAAAACAAAACTAATAACCCTAAAAAACAGACCTAAGTTAAAAGAAAATGATAATATTTATACCAAAAAAATAAGGGTAAAATGGGAAGTTTTTGGCTATAATGCAGGTGCCAAAAATTGTGTTGGGCCAGTCCAGGCCTTCAACTTGGCCTTCGTTGATGGCTGATGGGATTAGTCCCTCTGATTAGTCGATACTTAGATCCGATATTGAGTTAAAAAAATATTAAAGTGGAAAAAGATCAATTTTGGGGGACAAATGAGTAAAAATCCAATATTTTAGAAATTGTATTGGATATTAGTATGGCAATAAATATCTGAATCGTAGTTCAACTATTTTAAATTACTTGAATCAAAGATAAAATCGCAGTCAAACTGTCGAAACAATAAAATCATAATAAAGGTCGGTTTGAAGTTTAATTGACTTCGGTTTCTAAAGCACCAACAAAAATGGTAAAGAAATAAAGATGTGCAGAAATCGAGAACACCAAGTATTAACTTCTTATTTTACCGACAACATTGACGCAGTCTTCGCGATTGACGTGTCCGACATTTTTGGGTGCTTCATTAATTAGGAACTTCATTGTACCGAGACAAAATAAAAGAAGTTAACTATTTTATGTACTCGGTCGTGTATTCCACAAAAAAAAGGTATATTTTAATTGGCGAGACTTTAATTGTGATGCATTCATGATGTTTCCATTTGTTTTGAAGTTCGTGTTTGTATATGCGGTATGTACACGCGCTTGCTCACTTTTATTAATTGAAGCTTCACAAATATCGCGTTCAATTAGCATTGGGACTAGAGAATACCTCCCCAACTTTTTCCTTTTTGTTTAAAACTCGGTATTTGATCCAAGGTCCGATTAATCTTAGGGGTTCAATTCTACCACCCATTTGCAGGGGGACCATTTAAAGTTAGAGCTTTGCTCTATATGGATTAACCCGTTGAAATTGATACCGAAAAAAAAAATCGAACATGAGATCTTGAAAGGAGGACATTGCAAAGTATCAACTAAGTCAATACCATCATGTCAACCCAAGTGTGAAATGTCTCCTCAGACTTGAATCCAAATATTAACTAATGATATGTTTGGATGTGCGGCATGTTTTTTGAAAAAAATACGAAAAAGAAAAGGAAAAACCACAACCACACAAAGACTCTGTTTTACGGATTTTAAAAATCACGGCAACTTTGTCTCAATAAACCTGCTAACGTACATTTTTTCCAATAAACTTGCGATCAAACACACCATAACTAGATGAATAACTTTGTATTTTAACAAGTTATCCAACATTTGACATCTTTTAGTAGTGTACTATTTATTAAGATTTTCTCTATTTTCTTTTATATAACCCTATAATTTTTCAAGTTAATTGTAATTTGTATGAGAGGAATAGACACAAATATTAATTAAAAAAAATGTTTTTTTTTTTATAGAAAATGATATCTTTGTATTGGAGAGAGAGGATCTGAAACATCAAACTTGTGACGACATGACACACGTGCATGTACTTTATGTCTTGTTCCGCCGCCAACACTGTCCCAATCATTCGAAACAAACGCAATTTTCTTTCTAAACAAACTTTGTCTCCATCTCCAAAGTAGTAACATTTTACAAAACAAAATGAACATGAAACTAAACTCATCTTTAACAACACTCACCAACACTTCAAAAAACCCATTTTTCAGATTTATACATTACTCCATTTCACTCAAATTCATTTCCAACACCGTTTTATGTGTTCCTCACATTGCACACAACCTGTTTGATAAAATTCCTCATAGACCTACAACCCTTAAAGAGCATAACCAATTACTCTTTAGTTACTCGCGCGATAAACAAACCAAAGAAGCCCTTAACTTATTTGTTTCTCTTCTTCATTCGTCTTTACAACCCGACGAATCCACATTGTCGTGTGTTTTCAATATTTGTGCTGGTTCCTTGGATGGGAAATTGGGTAGGCAAGTTCATTGTCAATGTGTTAAATTTGGACTTGTGGATCATGTTAGTGTTGGAACTTCACTTGTTGATATGTATATGAAAACTGAGAATGTTAATGATGGAAGAAGAGTTTTTGATGAAATGGGTGAGAGGAATGTTGTGTCTTGGACTTCGTTGCTTGCGGGTTATTCATGGAATGGACTCTATGGTTATGTATGGGAGTTGTTTTGTCAGATGCAATATGAGGGGGTTTTGCCTAATCGGTATACAGTTTCTACTGTAATAGCAGCTTTGGTTAATGAAGGTGTTGTTGGTATAGGATTGCAAGTTCATGCTATGGTTGTGAAGCATGGTTTTGAGGAAGCAATACCTGTGTTCAATTCGCTGATTAGTTTGTATTCGAGGTTGGGGATGTTGAGAGATGCTAGAGATGTTTTTGATAAAATGGAGATCAGGGATTGGGTTACTTGGAATAGCATGATTGCGGGATATGTCAGAAATGGACAAGATTTGGAGGTTTTTGAAATTTTTAATAAAATGCAACTTGCAGGGGTTAAGCCTACTCACATGACATTTGCTAGTGTTATTAAATCATGTGCTAGCCTTAGAGAATTGGCGTTAGTTAAACTGATGCAATGTAAAGCTTTGAAGAGTGGTTTTACCACGGACCAGATTGTCATAACTGCACTCATGGTAGCATTGAGTAAGTGTAAAGAAATGGATGATGCGTTAAGTCTATTTTCATTGATGGAAGAAGGTAAAAATGTGGTGTCTTGGACTGCTATGATCAGTGGATGCTTGCAGAATGGTGGTAATGACCAGGCTGTGAATTTGTTTTCACAAATGAGGAGGGAAGGTGTCAAACCAAATCATTTCACGTATTCTGCCATCCTTACTGTACATTATCCTGTTTTTGTTTCTGAAATGCATGCCGAAGTTATTAAAACTAACTATGAAAGGTCTTCTTCAGTAGGAACTGCACTTTTAGATGCTTACGTTAAGTTAGGAAATACTATTGATGCTGTTAAAGTTTTTGAGATAATTGAAGCGAAAGACTTAATGGCATGGTCAGCAATGCTGGCAGGATATGCACAAACAGGAGAAACTGAAGAAGCTGCTAAACTCTTCCACCAATTGATAAAAGAAGGGATTAAACCGAATGAGTTTACATTTTCCAGCGTCATTAATGCATGTGCTTCTCCTACCGCGGCAGCAGAACAAGGAAAACAGTTTCATGCCTATGCAATTAAAATGAGATTAAATAATGCTTTATGTGTAAGCAGTGCTCTTGTTACCATGTATGCAAAGAGAGGCAATATCGATAGTGCGCATGAAGTTTTCAAAAGGCAGAAGGAGAGGGACTTGGTTTCTTGGAACTCAATGATCTCTGGATATTCACAGCATGGCCAGGCCAAGAAAGCTTTAGAGGTATTCGATGAGATGCAAAAAAGAAACATGGATGTAGATGCCGTAACATTCATCGGAGTCATTACTGCCTGCACTCATGCCGGCCTAGTGGAAAAGGGTCAAAAGTACTTCAACTCAATGATCAATGATCATCATATTAATCCAACAATGAAGCACTACTCTTGCATGATCGATCTATATAGCCGTGCAGGGATGCTGGAAAAAGCCATGGGTATCATTAACGAGATGCCATTTCCCCCTGGTGCAACTGTGTGGCGCACTCTCTTGGGAGCCGCTCGAGTACACCGAAATGTAGAGCTCGGAGAACTTGCTGCTGAAAAACTTATTTCTCTTCAGCCAGAAGACTCCGCTGCATATGTCCTATTATCCAATATGTATGCTGCAGCAGGAAACTGGCAAGAAAGAACAAATGTGAGAAAACTCATGGATAAGAGAAAAGTGAAAAAAGAACCAGGGTACAGCTGGATTGAGGTCAAAAACAAGACATACTCATTCTTAGCTGGTGATTTGACACACCCTTTGTCAAACCAAATCTACTCAAAACTTTCGGAGTTGAGTATCAGGTTGAAAGATGCAGGTTATCAACCTGATACAAAAAACGTATTTCATGATATTGAAGATGAACAGAAAGAAACTATTCTTTCTCATCACAGTGAAAGGCTGGCTATTGCTTTTGGGTTAATAGCTACACCTCCTGAAATCCCCATCCAGATTGTGAAGAATCTTAGGGTCTGTGGAGATTGTCATAACTTTACCAAGTTAGTATCACTGGTTGAACAGAGATATATCGTTGTCAGAGATTCAAACCGGTTTCATCACTTTAAAGATGGATTGTGCTCATGTGGAGACTACTGGTGATATTTGAACTATAATGTGCTGTTTTGAAGATACTTAAGCTTCATGTGCACTAGACCATTTTTTTTTTTGCAAAGAAAAATTTAGATTAGGAGAGACACACTTCCATATAAGGTCCGGGAAAACTACTACCCTCATTGAAGATTTACAATAGAGTTTATGTATATTTTACTATGGAATTTCAGACTTAGACCCGTCATAGAGACCTTTGTTTGCTAGAGAATCCTTGAAAGCTTCTCCAAGAAGGATTACTTTTAATGGAAGCTTTATGCAAGGAGACTCATGGGATTAGAAACTGAAAGCCCAAGTTTATTATATTGGTTCTCCACTCTGACATAGACCATGGTAGATATTTTTCAACCCGTGGATAATGATCCATCAACAGAACTTTCAGAAAATACATACCTTTAATGTTGCTATGATAAAAGTTCATAGTATATCTAAAATTTGTTAACTGATTGCAGGAATTCTCAAAAGTCCCAGCCAATTTTGCTTATGAACTGACTCAAGTCAAGTGATAATTCATTTTCCCCTTATAACTCACAAAACAGGAATATGTTTATTGCATATCTTCCCCCTTATTTTTTTTTTTAACTGTCATTTATTCATTAGCAGCTGTAATTGAATTCTAGATTTTGAAATTTTGTAATGTTAAACCAATTAACCTTCATATTGATACATTTAATTCTTTTGAAAATATTGACTCCGCAACTAAGCACAGCTGATTATAGAATTTGTGCAAAATTTTGTGACATTATAACATACAAAGATTGATTCTTGCTCTCGGAGATTGGTTAATACAGAAACCCCAATTCCTTTAAATTACCGTAAAAAGAAGGGGGAGAAACAGTGAACTACGTCCATATTCTTTGCTTGAGATTATTATCTATTAAATGCATTTCAAAAGGAACTTAGCAGTTGAATAACAAACTATTCTATCATCACATTTAGTATATTGTTTGGCTACAAACAGATTGTGATTTGATGAATATCCTAACCAGCATCTTTAATGAATTCAGTTTGTCTTATACCATAATTCAGTGCAGCATAGCTGCTGAATATATCGTGAATCATCTTTTTTTTTTTTTTGACAAGATGAAACATCATCTTGAAAACTGAAAAACACAAACCTATTATTACAGCAAAATCAGTGCACCCTCAATAGCATATACCAACATAAGCAACCACCATGACACAAGTTAGTTTTCTAATCATTTCAGATTCCAATATACACAATTTAGGAGAAACAAAATGAGAGTATCCATCGTAATAAATCAACCTCCGCACAATCGGGAACTTCACATCCCCGAAAATAACATAAAAAGGATGCATTTCACTTGATTCAATAACTAAACAAATTACAAATTATAACACATCTAAAACCGGTGTGAATCATTTTCAAATGAAATATTTCGAACTGCATTAACCTTCTTCTCCAAACTCCTTTGTGAATCTCTCATGAACTTCAAGGTCACTTTTGCTTACTGTAGGCCTTTGTCTAGCAAGAACCTTTTCAAAATCTGTTCTTGTAATGGGGGGTGGAAGGATCTGCATAAGTTTTAAGGTGGTAAATATTTCCTCGTGTCAATTAAAGACATGTATAAAAACCTCAGTCGAAAAACATCACAACCCTATTTCTCCAATTTCAAAAAAATACAACCAACAGCCATCAAAATCTATAGTATCTTGAATACCTTTGAAGCAAGTCCTTTTGTAGCAAGATCCGTCATTGTAGTTTGAACTGCGCCCTGTTGCTTTGGTCCACATGGGATCCACATACCCTCGGGACTTTTAAAGAAGAACATAGCATCTTGGGTTTTGCGGACGGGTTCAAATAGAACATCCTTCACCTGAAGAGATTAAGAAGTTTTTAAAAGAAATTCATCCAAGTAAAAGGCAATTGAAACAGGTTTTTATATTAGAAATTAAAACTTACGCAAACAGATATATCTGAACCAGAAAACCCCTCTGTCCTGCTAGCCAAGTATTCATAATCCTTTTCAGTTAAATTATGAGGAGTATCTCCAAGATGCACCTGCTCAATTTATTAAGCCAAAAAATAAAACGACATGTTAAAACCATTTGCTAGGTTTATATATAACAATAAAATTCAGGACTGAGTAATCATTGAAATTGCCCTTGCCTTGAACATGTGTTGGCGGGCCTTCAAATCTGGTAGTGGAATATAAATACGCTTATCAAAACGACGCCTTATTGCCTGCAAATACAAATTGATTAGTGAAAATAGCTTCCTATTGACGCTATGGGGTAATATACGCAGAATTATTTTTGTCTTACCTGGTCTAAAGCATAAGGTGTATTTGTTGCTGCAAGAACAAGAACTTTCTGGTCATTGTTTCCTACACCCTACAATATAAGTGGATAAACTACATTAAATAAAGAGAAATACAAAAAGGAGAACGTAAACAAAAAATGTTGGAACCTACAGCAATGCTAAGAACAAATAAGTTTATCAAAGCAATCAGACAAGACCCAAAATACATTGTAAGAGAGGAATTCACATCTACCAATGATGTAAATATTAGCGATAGCGACTACGGCTTAGAATTGTTTTGAAACCAACAACAGACCATAATATGCTGAACAAAGGAAAGCATGGAACTATGATGGTTCAATCGTTGCAGATTTGCACTCTCAAACATGAGCCCAATATACTAATAAGAAGCAAGGCCAGCATGAAACAGCTCAATCTCATTGCCCAATTCCACTACAATGGCCCGGCCTCTCCTGCTAAGACAAGAAAAATTCATCGAAAAATATCGTTTAAAACGAAGGCTTGGTTTGCTTTTGTAGGCATTTTTTTAGGGTAGCATCAAGAGACTTTGACCACATTTGTTCCCAAAACCTTAAGAAGTTGGGTTAATGGGATGGGTCTAACCACTTGCATTGTGTATTCTTCATTTATAGTTTGTTATTAGCCGATGTGGAACTTCTTTGTTTCACATCTCGCACTTGGATGCCCAACATTTTCTACTCCAACAAAAAAAATTGAAGCATTAATTACGAATTAACAGGCATCAAGAAATTATCCAACACCTCCAAGTTCTTGAAATTGAAAAGCAATTGTATTAGACGGACAAATAAAAACCAAGGAAAACTACATTTAAAAATTGAAAAATGAACCACAAATACAAGCATGCACTTAAATGGGATTGTATTAAAGAATGCAACTACAAGAAAACAATTTTGTTTTTTTTGTGTGATTTGGATAATTTTTACAAAATGATTTGGAAATATTCAATAAATAAAGGATCCACATATTACATTATATAACTGAGACTAAGCGTTAATTATAAAATCCTCCCTCTCCAACAAGTCGGCCCTAGTTTTCTCTCTCTAGATTTTCTCTTGCAATTTCTTCATTGAGGGGTGGTTTTGGGTCAATTCATGACCTGAAATCACCCCTCTTCATCTTTTTCTCTTTATTTCAATCTAAATAAGTGATTTTCACATAGATCTAGATTTTTTTTTTCTTTGTAATTTCATCATCTAAGTGTGGTGATTTTTTGTTCGTCGTCTTGTGCGGCGTTGTTTGATTTCCCGTCTTCGTGCGGTGTTCATTTGATTCATATTGAAAGATCGATTGTTCAATCAAAGATTTGGGCGTCAACGTTGCAGATCCGGAGGCAATGGATATTCCGGTCACTTTAATTTCATCATATATTTTTGTAGGCATTATGCTATTAACTTGGATGTTGTGAGTTTGTTCACAGATTCATCCTTTACGTTTTTAGCGGTGTTGAATGATGTAATCTCTCGATTTGAATGAATGAATATCATTTTGTTTTTGTCAAAAAAAAAAAAACTGAGACTAAGCTCCTCTCAAAAAAAAAAAAATTGAGACTAAGCTGTGCATGATGCAATTCAATTATAACCAACTAAACTGATTACAATGTTTATTGACATCTCCACAACATAAAGCTATTACCTGCATCTGCACCAGAAGTTCTGTTTTGATTCGTCTTGAAGCTTCACTCTCGTTGCCTTCTCCACGCTGGCCACATAGGGAATCTATTTCATCAACAAATATGATAGAGGGGGCACTTTCTCGAGCCATTTGAAAAAGGTTTGAAACCAGTTTTTCACTTTCACCCATCCACTTTGAAACAAGATCTGATGAAGAAATACTGGTGAAGAATTCAAAAGTTAAAAATGCTTTTAGGAATATGTCCACTTATGTGCCTAATTCATAACAATACAGAAAGATCTCTTTTAATAGATCAAATATATCTCAAATTTACATAAGAAGCATTTTTTTGACGAATAAAGCATGGAAAATTGAAGTATGGATTTTAATGAAGTAAATAATGATGAACATATCATTTTCTAAATGCTACACAATCAACAATTATTAATGACCCAGAGCAACATACATCATAATTCTTCAAATTTTTAACATTTTTTTAACCAAGATACATCATGTTCATTTTAACCCTTTTCATCTTTATCTTATCAATATATAGGTAAAAAAATGATATAGGGTAAAGGAAATCAATTATAATAATGTTGCAATGATTCAGCAATAATAAAGTAATTTCCATAAGACTTGCTGTTAGGACTTTGTATTTTATTTAGGTTTTTGGCATTTGTTGCAGTTGCGGTTGAAACAGAATTCTACTTAAATACCAAATGGCTAGGCAAAGTCCTAAGAAATTGCTTACCTGCAGTTCAAATTTTAATGCCTTTAAGAGAGCAAGCAATGCATAAATTGAGAAAATATATTGTTCAACTTGAGAATATGATTTCATTCCAAGGATAATCCTCAGGCAAGTTCCTAATGTGGAAATTTCTTTAACTCTGCAAAATTTAAACTGTCCATGTAAACAATAGAACAATTTTACCTGAAAAAGGTGGAATCAGCCTCAGTTGCAACTGCCTTAGCTAAATATGATTTTCCAGTTCCAGGAGGTCCATACAACAAAAATGCTCTCCATGGTCGTCTTTTACCTGAAAGAGGCCGCAGGAAGCATAGTAAACATTAAATGAAGTTCCACATAACTATACACATTCGATAAATGTACATCTTATCCTGTCAATTCAATGTTTTGTCCAGAAAACAGCCACTTCATGGTTTCAAAGTTTTGTAAAGCCTTGTAGAGTTCTCCACACAAAACATTGAAAACGTGAAACAAAGTGAAAAACATCGACATTTTTGTAATTAAACTTGAAACTATAAAATAAAATTAGAGTCAAAATGAAAATCAAATAGACCCTTAAGATTTGCAATTTTGCATGGTAAAATAAACGAAAGCAATAACCAAATTAACAAACTTGCCAACTTCCAACTGTAAAAAGCTCATCCTTGCATACCAAAATCAATATGATCAATCCTTGGTATTGATATCCAATCTTATCCCCTCCCCCAAAAAAGACACATAAACACAATCCTTCTAGTTCTTTATGCATAATTACTTTCAGTTATGTAAATTTAGTGACAAGAATTTAAACTAATAGCCTAGTATTGAGAAGACAACAAAACTTATATAGCACCAACACTTCAATTAATTGAAGGTGTGTTTGGTGTCAGACACACTAACACAATCACAATATAGACACTTGTAATTACATTCAATCACTTCCATTTCGATTCGGATTTAACTAGCTCCCCCTCAAAACCATGGCTGAAAGGGGAGGATTGCCCAATCCTATATAAACCCTCACACGAGGTTCATGACTAGGTTCGTTATTCCTTATGTGGGACTCTAAGTTGGGTTCATGAAGCCCTCCTTGCAAATTAACATCGGTAAATCATTTTCTTAAATTATTACTAGTGTCGTTTCTTAAATTAATACTAGTGTCTACGTGTCAGTGTCAGAATCTAATGTTTGTGCTCCATAGAACAAGGGTCAATATAGATTGACTTATTTGAGTTCATCTATCAGCATAAGCACTTACGAGACTATTTGTAAGAGCTTAAATAAACAACTTAAACATGCCCATAAATTGTTTTCAGCTTATTTTCATAAGCTCCAGGATAGCATATAAAAACAACTTATAGCTCATTTGAACATAAGCAGTTATCTATATTCGAACTTAATTAAACCGTTGATCCAAACACGACAAAGACAACAATTTTAACCAACCCACCAGTAAAAAACTGAGGAAACTTGACAGGCAAAATAACAGCTTCCTGCAAAGCCTGTTTAGCACTCTCCAAACCAGCAACATCATTCCACTTAACATTCGGCTTTTCCCTAATAATCGCGGAATTCAAACCCGCTCTAAGCTTCGCCTGCTCCGGATCCTCCCCTTCACCACCTCCACCACCCTCTCCACCACCATCCTTCCCCTTACTTTTCGGCCTCGTAGCAACCGCCGCATCGCCATTAGAAGCTGGCCCTGGCCCACCATCATCCAGCACAGCCCTGATCTCCTCAGCACGACGTAAATACTCGGTGAATTTCTGCGTAATTGCTTCTCTGATTTTAGGGTTTTTTTCGTACTTTAAATGGGTTTTGAAATACTCTAAAGCGTTCATGTATAAAGGAAACGCTTTTGAATAGTTTCCGGCATTGTCTGCATCTACGGCTTGTTTCACGTACTCGATTGCTTGTTCCTTGAAATTGCTATACATCGTTTTTTCGTTATAGCATATGTGTGTGTATGAGAAATTAAGAATTGAAAAATTGAAAATTGAGAATTTGTATGTGAAGGGAAAAGGGAAACCCTAGAAATTGGGGAAGATGATGGTGGTGATCTGATCGGGAATAAGGGGATGAAGAAAAGGGGAAAGATGGTTTTGTTTTGTTGTGTTGTGTTTTAAAAAAACGCGTTTTAATTAAGTTTGTGTGAAGTATTTTGTGATCAAACTATGGCATTGTTTTTTGATTTTTTTTTTTTTTGAGATTTGATTTGATTTTGTAAAAAATAATTGTTAAAAACGATTTTTTAATTATTACATTTTTTACATAAGTTTAATTAGTATTTTCTAAGCGTGCATATAACTATTTTTTGACTAAAAAAAGTATAATTATTTTTCAGATGAATCTAATGAACTTTTTTTTAAGAAAAGTTCAATGATATAAATATATATATATAGAGAGTCAATTAATAAATATGACAATTCACGTTTTTTTTTTTAACAGGCAAAAATAAGATATATATATATATATAGAGAGTCAGGATCCGTTGACACCAGGTGTCAACGGATTCATTGACACCAAATTTCAACCATTTATTTTATTTGATCAAAGGTTAAATATAGAGCCACATTTTTTATTTATTGTGTACCCTTCTTTTCAATCACACACTATTATTGTTTTCAATGATTTACAAAACCGAAATTGGAAACATGATCATATCATGATCCTACTCATTCTCTTGACTGACTGCAAAATAACTAGATAATTAAAATAGTTTCAAGATATCATCGTTTAGAATGCCTTGGCATATGAATGTAAAAAAATGGTTAATTAGTTCACAATTTTATTACGTGAGTAACTTTCTTTCCATCACATAATTTTCTCTCCATCACATATTATAATTTTTTTCAATCATTCAAAAACATGGTTGCTTGCTATTATTATTCAGGTATGCGTCTCAATCCCCTTATGGTTAGCACCTCGCATGGATTCAAGGCCATGATGACAATCTATGCCAGATTTATGAAAACAACAGCAATTGGAGAGAAAGGTAGTAAATCTAAGGAGATGAAAGTAGTAAATTTAAGATTCTAGAAAAGTATTTTTGATGAGTTTCAGTTTATTGATGAAATTTTAGGTTTGACAATTGAGTTTTTAAAATAATACAGTTTAATGATTATAATTTTGAAATAGATTTTAGCTTAATAAATCACAATCCTCCATTAGTATTTGAACCGGTAAAATAAATTTAAATGAGAAGAAATTGTAATTTTCATTTGAAATAAGAGACCAATGGTTTAGATGGGAAATCTGAGCAATCATCATAATAATGATAAGAAAAACCAGCAAGTGTGCCTAGTAGTGAAGGAGATGAATAGAGGACTTTTAATTTCTAAAAGCATCAAATTAGATTTGATGAAACATCTCATCAAGTGTACCTAGAGGTGAAGGAGATGAATGAAAATCATAGACACCGGAAGAACGAAAGAATGAAGACAGGAGAAGTGTCAGGGTGCATGCTTAGTTCATTTAGGAAATAAGAGGATTTTTAGGAAAGGAGATATGAAATACTTAATGCCTACATTAAGATTTTCATAAATGATTATTGACCTTTAGATTAAAAGAAACGAACGTTTAAGATTTGGTGTCAATGAATCCGTTGATACCTGGTGTCAATGGATCCCATCTCATATATATATATATATATATATATATATATATATATATATATATATATATATATATATATATATATATATATATATATATATATATATATATATATATATATATATATATATATTAACAACAAAGTAGTCGCCTCTTTCGCACAAGACGTGCTAAAAGAAAATGACTATCATTACAAAAGAGTTCAGTCAACCAAGAGGCATAATTAACTTATACCCAAACAATTTAGAGGACAAGTCATCCAATTATTTGCCCCAAGCACAAAAACAACATTAACTGTTTTCATCCACCAATAAGAATGGTCTTTGAGCCCTTTCAAGTAACTGAGGAATAGTACTTTCAGTGTTGTTAAAATGTTTATCATTACATTCAGACCAGAACATCCAAACACACAAGAGCCACAAAAGTTGAATAAAGGAACGTCTAGTAACCGCACTACGTGACAAGTAAGTAAAGTGGAAAAAATGGTCAGCAATATCATGCGGATCCGCACCTGAGACCCAAATCCAAGGACGAACATGAAGCCAAAGTTCTCCAAATATGGGACAGGAAACAAATAAATGTTGAGCAGTCTCCACACCCCCACATCCCGAGATACATAATTTCACTTCCTAAGCAAGAATTCCATGAGCCACCAAATTTGCCTTTGTCAGTAACCTGTTGCGAAGGAGATGCCAAGCCAAAAGAGACACCTTTAACAGGACATGTTTGTGCCAAATCAAATCAGATACCTCATCCTCCATATTACTGTCATCCGTAGTAAGCAAATCATAGGTTGTTCGAACAGAACAGAGTAACACCCTGAATTATCATGGTGCCACCGCCATTTAATTCATTAATTCACATGACAGTGTTTTTTAGATTCATTAATTCACACGATGACAACTCAAGTGTTTTTCAAATTCATTAATTCACATAACAATACATCATTGATGATACATGTGTCAAATATATTTACACTATATTTTCATATTCATTAATTTACATGGCAACACATCTTTGATGATGCATGTCTTTTTCTTTTTTTGAATGGTAAAATATATATGTAAGAAAAAAAGAAAAAGTATAAGATACACCAAAAAACCGCCAGAAGACGCTCCAAAAGAAAACCCCGAAAGAGCTAACTCCCGGTCCAAAATACAAAATACGCTAAGGTAAGCACCCAGAGGACACCACAAAAACAACAAAAAACAGCACCAAGAAAAACGAACGAAAGTTTATTTATATGGCCTAGCTTATTCAAAAGTTTAACTCGGTCCTGCCCGTTTCACAAGAAGGCAAGACTCAAGTTTTTTATAAAGTCTATTTAATTAAATAGGTTAGACTAAGGCTTACAAAAAGTCTATTAAGCTTATCAGACTAGTTTGTTAAGCTTTTTATATATAATATATTTTCCATTATTAATATTATTTTTTTTATAAACTCAAGCCATCGTATGATTTGGTTATTTACTAGCAGGTATATTGATGTGATTAGACTTTCATAAGATTTCGTTATTTAGGTATGCTTTAGGTCTTCATAAGATTTGGCTTATAGTAGGTTTATAGGTAGAGCTGTCAAAACGGGTGGCCCAACCCGTTTAGGGCTGGGCTAGGCCAAAAAGTCTGGTTGAAAAATGGGCTTGAAATATACTACCCGAGCCCGGCCCTACACGGGCTGCGGGCTAAACGGGCCGGCCCGTATTAAAAATTATATTTTTTATTTTAAAAAAGTACTATAAAACACTGCTATAATTTTTCTTATAAATAATATTTTAAATATGTTTAAATAATGTCTAGCACAAAAATAAATTGTAAACATTTTCGTACAAACTTCGTAAACTAAAAAGACAAGGAAAATGATTTTAAATAAATTAGATATGTTATGGTTATAGATATTTATATATTCGATCTTTAAAACTATAAATAACGAAACGAATAAATATAATTTTATATTACATTTATATTTGTGTTAATTCATTGAATTTTCACTTTTGTTTTTTACTTTGATAATCAACTAAGTAAATAATTATTTGAAAAATATATATAATTTATAGGATTTTTTTGTTATGCGGGCTACCCGCGGCCCGTTCGGGCTAGCCCTAACGGGTACCGGGCTTTTAAGGGTCGGGCTAAAAAGCCCTATTAAAATTCGGGCTCAATATTTTATGCCCAAACCCTATATTTATTCGGGCTAAACGGACCGGTCCATACGGCCCGATCCATTTTGACAGCTCTATTTATAGGTGTGACAATACCTTAGTGTAAAATAGGCTTTCAAGTTTCATCGGACATTTAAAAAGTCAAGTCAAACCTTAAAAATGAGTCTCTAACGGATAATTAATCAAACTATTACTTATTATACCTTTTGAAGTAAGTCAAACTTAAGCCTTATAAAACTCCGTCCAACCTAACATATTTTCACCCCTAATTAGAGCTACTCAACCACCTCATTAAATACTAAATTCAATCCCTTATTTAAAGCCAATTAGATATCATAAAAAACTTAATGACCGGGGTTCGAACCGCGGTACCTTCACTTATGTGTTTGCCATTTCGTCAATCTATAAAAAAAAAAATATCATAAAAAACTGTAAGAAGCTCAACCGCGATAATAGTTCAACTTTCCAACATAACCAAAAAAATCATGTTGAAATCTGTCTAAATTCCAGATAACTCCTTCGCAACTTGCACTTAAACTACCATGAATAATGCTAATTTAATTTGGGCTTGATATTTGTTTTTGCCACTTTTCAAACTTTTAGGGTTCGTTTGGTGCACATGATAAGAAGACAGAATATGATAAAATTATCATATCTCACTTAAATCATTTGTTTGGTACAATAATAGAAAATGATAAAATAATCTCATTGCTTATCCTATCATATTCATCCTTGTTATTTTAATCCTTCGTTTTAGTTGGGTTAGGAAGAGGATTGAAAAACATAAGCGCTTAACCCACTTCGACTCCCTACGACTCTCACTCTTTGTGATCTACTCCTGCTTCTCTCCCACTTTCTCTGTGACTGCCACCCGTCTCTGAACCATTCTTCCCTTCGCCGGAACCAACTCCAATCTCTTTTCTTTTTCCGGCGACCTTTCTCTTTACGGAGCCAGAATCTAGGAAGAATGAAAATAGCTGAAAATAGAGATATTTGAATGGATTAAATTTGCGATTGCTATTGCTTTTCAATATCAGTTGAGTCCTCTTCTTTTTAGCTTTGGTGTGGTGTTTTTGCTTGTTTTCCCTTCTGTTTATATCTTAGAAACGAATTGCGGTGGTATCTGATGTGTTTTTTCATTGATATATTTGCATTTGCTTTTCAAAGAATTGCTTATTAAAGATTTTTTTTTTTTGAGGGATAGAGACGAATTACTTATTATAATACTTTTGCCATGGATTATGTACACATGTCAATGAATTTTGCTTAGTATGGTAATTATTTTATATTTTGCCATAAACAATTAATAATGTAACATTTTTAAATTTCCCGTAAAAAAATTTAATAATGTAACTTTTTTTAAAAAAATGAATTTGTTTTACAAGGAAAATTTTGTCATTAGATGTATATTTTATCATGTCAATATTAATATGAAGTGTGTATCTAAACATGAAAGGATAAAATAATATATATACTTTTTTTTTTTTGAAAATTTGGTATCCGATCCAAGAATCGATTAATCCGAGGGGACCAATCCCACCGCCCACTTGCGGGGACCCCGTTTAAAGCCAGAGCAAGCTCTGGCTGGACTTAGCCCACCGAAATTGACACCAGAGGGAATCGAACCTGAGACCTCTGGAGGAGCAAATTTCAAGATCCCAAGCCAACCCCAAATGGGTTGGATAAAATAATACTATCATGCATCTTATCATGTGTGCATCAAACATGTGATAATATAAATGTTATCATGTCACTGTCATATCATATCATATCTTTATCCATCCTTTTATTCTATCATGTGTCAGTCATATCAGGTGCACCAAACGAACCGTTACATATATTATTTATACTGCCACGTCATCATAATAACGTAGTTAATGTCACAAGTAGCCATACACGAACAAAAATGAACATGCTTTTGTTTTGCCACATCAGTATTTTTCATTAGATACATCATATATGACGATAATAAGCCAGCGAAAGGACCAATCTTGCATAAGTTTACAAATTTGGGACCAAAAAGAAAAACAAAAGGATTAAAAACCTAGAATCATATAAAAAATGCATTTTAGAATATCGATTTTATAATATTTCTATGGATATCTGGTGGTGCCTTAATCCTTGCGGCGCCGTATGTTTTACGGGCTACACCTTCCAACAGCCCAAAACAGCTTGCTACTTTTAGCAGTATATATAGGAGTATTATTTTTCCTGGTATTTTCTTTTGGGATATTTTAGAATATTGTTTTCCATTGTATAATTTAATTATATATAATGTAATTGATGTATTTGAAGTCTGTAAATAATTTAAGTTTTATCGAATTCAAATTTTTAAAGTTTTTTTTTTAATTTCTAATATTAGACATATTTATAAATGTTATGTTTGATTTGATGTTCATTTAAACCGAGAATACGAATCAATTGAGTAGTTACAAAAATATTTAAAATTTATTGAAAAATATAATGGCGTTATTAACGAAATAATTCTACATATCATAAAAAAGAATCTCTCAAAAAAAAAAATCATAAAAAAGAAGTTTTTACGGAGGGATATATTTAAAAAAGGTAAGGTTTGATATGGACTTTGTGCGATTATTAGGAACAAGATGTGACGAATAAATATAGGGTGAGAGAATGATGTACAATTCAACATAAAGAAGATTTTTAAACTTAAATACTCTCTCCGTTTATTTTTAAGTGTAATTTTAGAATTTTAACACTAAAATAACGAAATGTATTTTTCATTTTTTATTCCTATTATACCCTCATTTTAATCAACCAATGTATTCCTATTTTTTGCATACACTTTCTCTTTCCAATAAATTTAATATGTTATCTTTCTTTCATAACAAACATTTGTTGGTAGCTATCTTTTTCTCCAACAATTTTTTTTTCTTTTTTTGCACGCTCTCGTAACAAACAATTGTCAATTTTTTAAATATTGTTTTTCTATCTTGTCAAACGAGTCTTCAACTATTTCATGAGTTGTTCCAATGTGTCTTCCACTCTTTATTCCTTTTGAACATTCATGGAATCTTTTATTTTATTTTTCTCTCAGATATGTTTTTTTTACTTTTCACTTGAAATTTTTAACAATTATTACTCATCTTATTTATAGAATTTTAACTATCCATGAAACTATTATTATAGGTAAAAAAAAAAATTTAAATTTTAAGATAACAAAAAAACAAACTTTGTTGTTAAAAATTTGTTTAAGAAAATAAACTTTAGTTTTCCAAATATATAACATTAATTAGTTTTATTAAAAAATATAAGAGTAATTGACAAAGGGTATAATTGACAAATCATATCCTTAAAAATACCAAAATGACAGTTAGATAGGAACATAAATCCACACTAGAACGACACTTAAAAAGAAACGGAGGAAATAACACTTATAATTTGCTACGTTTCTCATTTACATCATATTAAGGTATCGAAATCTTTCGAAGTTAATTTTTAAAAGATTTTTATAAAAATAGTCTATATTAAATACCATAAATTAATT
The DNA here is from genome assembly GCF_003473485.1 of Medicago truncatula. Classification (NCBI taxonomy): domain Eukaryota; kingdom Viridiplantae; phylum Streptophyta; class Magnoliopsida; order Fabales; family Fabaceae; genus Medicago; species Medicago truncatula. The sequence goes on from NC_053043.1 coordinate 42,332,948, forward strand.
CATTAAATAATTTATGTAGTTTATAATAAATATTAAATACATCTTTAATTAAATAAAATGTAGATTTTTATTTATAACAATGACCGATTGGTGTGCTTCATATAAAAAAAATTGGTGCCTTAAAAAATTGAATTGAAATTTTTGCTCAAAAAAGTAAAAATAAAAAAGAATTGTTTTAAGAAAAAAACTAAAACAAGTAACATAGCTAACACGGCTTTCGATAAGAAAGCAACATCATGTCCACATAATCATACGTCTCACCGAGACATCTACAACCCCCTTTAAAAAACCCCAAACCAAAACACGTTTATGAAAATTTCTTCAACAATTTCTTATATTCGATTCGATAATAATTCTCGTTAATGGTAATCTTTTATTTTATTCATTCTATGTTATTTTTCTCATCAATTTATGGATTTGAATGAAATTTCATTTATTCAATTCTTTTGCAGAAAGAAAAAATGGCGGAAGAACACAGATTGCTACCACCGCAATTATGTGTCAATAATTGCGGTTTCTTTGGAAGCAACACAACGGAGAATCTTTGTTCAAGATGCTACCGCGATTTACAACTCAAAGAACAACAAGCTTCATCAACCAAATTCGTTCTCAATCAATCCATTGCAGCGTCTTCTCCGGCGGTGGTTGTTTTTGAACCGTCATCTTCGCTGCCGGATCCGGTTGGACCGGCGAACGTTGTGGTTGTGGAGAAACCGTTGCAACATAATCGGTGTATGACGTGTAAGAAGCGCGTGGGCCTGACGGGGTTTAAGTGCAAGTGTGGGAGGATGTTATGTGGGATCCATCGTTACCCGGAGCAGCATGCGTGTGAGTTTGATTTTAAGGGGTTGGGGAAAGAGCAGATTGAGAAGGCGAATCCGGTGGTGAAAGGGGAAAAGTTGGAGAAGATCTGAGAAAGATTGGAAGGATGTTATGGTAATTTCGTCTATTGAATGATTTGGGTTTTGGGTCGGGTTTGTGGTCTGTTAATTGGGGTGGTGGTGGTGGTTGGGTTAGTGGGTGGGTCATTGCTATTTGATGGTCTGGTTATTATTATTGTAGAAAATTATTACATTTAAATATTTTTAGTTGTCTTATTTACTTTCGCTTAAACTTTATTGATACGAAATTTCCTCCGTCGTATTTACATTATCGTTGACATGTGGTTATTTTGGTTCAGACCCAAAACTATGCGATTTTTTAGTTTGTTAGAACCGAACTATAATACATCAATTCGAGCCGAACTGAATTGGTTGACAATGGTTCAGTTCAGATTAATAGGTTTGGGTACAGTTTGAACAAGAACAACACAAATTAAGATCAATATATCAACACATCAACATGTAATTCACCTACATAAGTTTGAAGGATTTGAAGTATGACTCTAAAAATACTATAATGTATTGACATAGAAAAACTAATAGTAAGTTAATAGCCTCTCATCAATCGACATAAAACAAAAAAAAAACTCTCCATCAAATAGCAACCAACATGAATCATCAAGATTAAGCATGCTAGCGGATACCATTGCATAGGACGATGAAGAAATCATCTCTCCAAGACTTTTTTAAAGCTATTAAAAGTTGTACATATATACAATACAAAAACAAATATGATACACACAATACCTTTTACATGGTCAATAAGTTTCTTACTACATTACATTTTTAGGCTTCCACAACATATTATATATGATATACAACTCACATATGATAAACAATTCACATACCAGAGGAATACATGAATCACCAACATCACATCACTATGAGACAGATCTTTAAAGCTATTAAACCCTATTAGAAGCTAGACATATATATACAACAAATTAAAATATAAAGTTTGTAGAATTATATATGATAATGGTGGGTGGCCGAGTAGTGCCTCTAGGTGGTGGAAGGACTTGGTGTCTAGCTAAAGGTGAGGAAGTGGATTGGTTTAATGCTGAGGTGGAGAGGAGAGTGGGAAACGGGGCTTCTACTAGATTTTGGAAGGTGGCGTGGAGAAGGGAAGTCGCGTTTATGGTAAAGTATCCAAGACTCTTCTCTATTACTAACCGTCAAAAGGCTATGGTTCATGAAATCACTACAAGAAAATAGACATTTAACAACAGGGGGGTTTTCCGTTTTCACATCGGCACACCAAATACCTGATGGGAAAGATGCACACAGTGGCAATTTCAAAATTTTAGTAAACTCTGGTTTTCCTATCACATCGGTGGATATAAGTACCTGAGGGGAATTACTAATGACATATAACATTTCACTTCAGTGGATAATTGAAATGAGGGGAAAAAAAGTGCGGTGGCATTTTTGCAATTTTAGTGAACTTTGCATTTTATTTTGCCTAACAATTATCACATCAGTGGAGAAAAACACTTGAGGGGAAAAACAAATTTACACTATTTTCCTTTTACCTCTCCCGTAAAAACCACACAATTTCAGATCTGAGATTTTCCCTTGAAACACACACTCGCCGCCGAAACCCACTTCTCGTTCAACAAACAACATCGGTCAAAAACAGGGACAAGGACAACATTCCTCAAAAACAAGAGTTGGTCTTCAGGTTCTTCTTCTTCTCTCTCTAATCCTTTCTCTTCATTGTTTGGTTGTTTCTTAGCTATCGAAATGTCTAAAGATTTCACCTTTTTCACTCTTTTGTTTTGGATCTACAAAGTTCATCACATTTACCTTATGTTACATAGCTAAAGTATTGATTTTTATTTAATTTTTACTTTTTATGTATTTTTTTTGTTAAAAAATTGTGATAGCATAATGGGTTTACGAGAAAAATTATATTTTAAGATTTGGGTTTTTATTTAAGATGAAGAATGAAGCAAAATGATTGATTTTGTTTTATCAAGATTCAAATTTGGGGGTATTTTATTTTGATATTGTGTTGTTACTGTTGTTTTACGATTGTTAGTAGTGATTTTCATTCTTATGTTATTAGTTTTTCACTTACCCATTTTCAATCAATTTGCTTAACTGATTTATTGTGTTATGTTGATGGTGTATATAGTTTCTATGGAAGGGTTTAGTCCACCATTTTTAGACAGCATTTACAGTATGTTGTTATCGTTGGGCACTAAAGGATACATTGAATTTACACTTTTTTCTGGGATTCGGTGGTTTTTTTTTTATTCTTAATAAAGGCTCGATGAGCTTTAATTGAGGAATTACTTCCAAACTTGGAAACTTCTCATGTATCTATGAAATTATCATTCAGTGGTGGGAATTGATAAAAGTTTTCTTGTATACTACCACTGAATTAATTTCAAACTCTCTTACCTTTATAATTAAATCATTAAATAAAATTATGTTGAAGAATACATTGTGTTGATTCCAAAAAAAAAGTATGTTCAAGAATATGATACAAATAGTATGATAAAAATAGCATGTTCACAGGAATTTTCATTCACAGCTGATATAAACTTTCGGTTACTAACTTGTCAAAATAGCTTTAATATTTTTTATTCTCTATATATGACCCTTTTCTTTATACAATTTTAATTATTCTCTTTTTTTTTCTTCATATTACTTAGTTCTGGTGTAATTCATACCAACTATACTTGTTTGTTTGTGCAAATTAAATTTGGCTTCATAGGATATAATAAGATTCGTCTAGAAAGAGGTATAAATAATTCGTATATGTTGAAGATATGAATGATGTTTAATTAGAAAAGATAAATAATCCATTTTTTTTAGGAAGATACTTGGACCTTGGTGTAGTATTTAAGTTGAATTGTACTTTTGTGAAAACTGTGATGATTGATTGATACGAAAAATTAGTCGTTCGCTTTTCAATTGTTTTTTGAAGAAACTGAATTCTCAATCTAAACTTTGGAAATGGTTTAATTTGTTAACAGAGCTCGCAAGCACATCTCTTCCATTGCTGATTGGGAAGATAGCAAAAAGGTAGCTCTAGAAACTGATCTAAAAAAAAATTAAGGTAGTTAATCTGGGAGTAAATACTTTTGTTTTTAAGATGTCAAGCACTACACAATACTTCATGACATTATCGAGAGTACATAGACTTGCATATGATGATTTCTAATTCTCCTTCATGCATATGTGTCACTGCCTGCACATCAACCATAGGTAAATGTTACATCACATCATCAAATATTGCTTACTTGGATAGGATAGGGTGTTTTGTGGTGTTTTTTTGTTGTTTTTGCGGGCTGTTACTCTCGGTTCAGGGATGCTTTTATTTTGCGCCCAATTTTAGTGTTTTTAAGCATAATTTTGTGCATGTAGCAGCTGCTGCTGGCCGCTGTTTCAGCTGGCTTGGGCAGTAGGTGGTTTTGTGGTGCTGTCTAGTTTTGGTCGTGTAGTGTTGTCCGACATTGGGTTGCGTATTGCTTATAGGAAAAATATGGAATAAATATTTTTACAAATCTTCAATGTTGCTTTGATTTTTTTTTTTTTTTTTAAAGTACATCTTTGTATTTTACTATTATATGAATTCTCAATTGTTTTTTGAACAAACTGAATTCTAAATCTAAACTTTGGAAATGGTTTAATTTGTTAACATAGCTCACAAGCACATCTCTGCCATTGCTCAAAAAAATTAAGGTAATTACTAACCTGATTCTCGACAAGTAGTTTGATGTTGAGATAATTGATGTTCAGATCATTTTGTCCATTATGTGCATCCTGTTGTTTTTGTCATATTCTTATCTAGAGTGGTTTGAAGCTATTGTTATATATTATTATATTGTTTAGCTTTTTGAACTAGAATTGAAACAATACTACTATAGCAAACCAAACACAACAATAGAGAACCTATGGACCGTGCATGATGAAAATAGAGAATGCATAACCAAAAAGAACCTATTCGTTAATTTAGTATGTGTTAATTTTCATAACGTAGTCATGGATCGTAGGTGGATGAAAGCTTATCGGTTAAGTGCTGAGTATGATAATGGAGTGACTGAATTTCTACAGTTTGCTGAAAAGAATCTTCCCAACACTGAGGGACTTTTTCCTTGTCCTTGTGTTTCTTGTGGGAACCGGGACCCAAAACTTAGTAAGGAAGAAATTAAGGGCCATCTAGTTTCGGTAGGGATTTGTCAAAATTATACCCAATGAATATGGCATGGTGAAACTATGATGACAAGTGTATCCCTAGACATCTGATTGTTGATATTATGTGTTGAGTATGATAATGGAATGACTGAATTTCTACAGTTTGCTGAAAAGAATCTTCCCAACACTGAGGGACTTTTTCCTTGTCCTTGTATTTCTTGTGGGAACTGGGACCCAAAACTTAGTAAGGAAGAAATTAGGGGCCATCTAGTTTCGGTAGGGATTTGTCAAAATTATACCGAATGGATATGGCATGGTGAAACTATGATGACAAGTGTATCCCTAGACATCTGATTGTGGATATTATGTGATGAAGAACATGCTAGACATCGTCTCTGCTAATATTACTACCTCTTGGATGAAGGTATACCATATGTTTTCACCATATATATTTCCAAATTAAGATAGCTTGACATATCCTTATTGTTATTTTACTTATTTTAATCTATTGTACAAACTGTAGGTATTCAATGATACAACAGCATTACCAGAAGATGAGATGTATGCTTTGCGAAACGATTTGGCAACTTATTTTCTTGAATTGTATGAAACTTAGGATTTACTAAGATATGCTTCAATGTAATTTAGTACTGTTGGTATGTTATTTTTAGCTGGGAGATCTGTTGGCACTTGGAGAGAGAGCCCCTCCTTTTTTTGTGTTTTGGTACTGCTAGTGACATAGAATGACTTGTTTTTTGTTTTTTGTTTTGTGTATGAACCTTGTTTGTTGTGGTTGTTCCTTCTTGTTATCTGTTTGCTGGTGACCTAGACTCGTTGAAGGTTTTGTTTAATTTGATTCAGAAGTATGGTTGCAGTTATGACTATTAAATTTTGTTAAATTCAAAGAAAAAAAGCCAGATTTTATTTGGTACTGTACCTGGTGTAATCAGAAAATAAAAATAATATGTCATAATTCACATCGGTGTGCATCCAACAGATGTGAAACGTGTTCTAGAAAATAGGAATTCACATCAGGATGCTTCAGTGCCGATGTGAATTATGCCTATGTGACATCGGCTGCCTTTGTGAAACCGATGTGAAATCCTATGATTTCGGACTATTAGGTCACATATCAAATCTGTTAGTTCGTACCCGATGTGGTTTGAGACATATCACAACAGTTCTTTGCCTGATGTGAAAAGTGAATGACATACAACCTCACCCTTAGTTACATCGGTTGGTACCCGATGTGAAATGTCGATTTCAACCGATGTGAAATGTCATTTCTGTAGTAGTGAATGTGGACTTCTAACGAAACTCAAGGGAGGTGGGACTTTTGTTGGAGGCGTGAATTGTTGTGTGGGAGAATAACCTTGTTACGGAGCTATTGGCCGACTTGGAGGGTTTTGTGTGGAGCTTAGAGGATGACTCTTGGCGGTGGAAGTTAGAGGATGAAGGTGTTTTTTCAGTGAAGTCTTTGTATTTGAAGTTGGAAGGGAGAGGGATGAGGGAGGAGTTCCGGCTGGACGGGGAAAGGAGTGTTTCGTCAAATTTGGAAATCCGGAGCACCTTCTAAGGTGATAGATTTTGCTTGGAAGGCCCTCCGTGATCGGATCCTGACTCAGGTGAATTTGGATATTAGGAATTGCTTACCGCCGGATATTGGTTCCAATTGCGTTTGGTGTGTGTCGCTCCCGAATCTTCTTCGCATCTTTTTCTTCCTTGTGATATGGCGAAGAATATTTGGTTAAACTTAATGTTGTGGTTAGATTTGAATTTTGTAATGCCACCAAATTTGTATGTCCTTTGGGAGTGTTGGGTGGGGGGTCATTTTAATAAAAAAGTTCGGGAGAGATTGCAGATGATTTGGCAAGCCATAATTTGGGTTATTTGGAAAGCTAGAAATGGAGTTATTTTTAACAATGCAGATGCTAGGTGGGAGGAATTAGTGGATGAGGTTACGGTGATGTCGTGGAGATGGTTGTTAGGCCGTTTCAATACTCCGGCTTGCATGTTCTACGAATGGAGTTGGTGTCATCAGGAGTGTTTAATGAGATAAGTGCTGCTGCTGCTGTCAGTTTTGTTGGAACAAAATGTGTTTCACAATGAACCTTATTAAGTTTTGATGATAACAAGGTATTAAAAATTGTCAATTGGTTATTACTAATAATTGTTCAAGTGTACAGGACCAAAGGCTACTCAAGTTATTTCAATAGGTCTTGGAAGAACAATGGAAAGAAAAAGAAATTCTGAGCATCTGAAGAAAACTGCTCCTGAAGCTGAAGTGCTTCTGAAGTGATGACGTCATCAGAAGCAAAAGTTTTCATCAGAAGCAATATCTTCACCAGAAGCTACGTTTGATCCTTTAATCAAACTGAAGATTCAAAGTAGCTGATTCTCAATTCAGTCTTATCCAAGAAGAACGAAGAATTGAAAGGGAGGTATCAACGGATATATGGATAGCACTGAGCACTTGTCTCTCGTTAATAGAGTTGACAAAGTACAAGTGTACAACCACTACCTCCACTACTCTGTTTTCTGTCTACGCTACAAGACAAAACAACAGCCATGCCTGCAGAATTTGTACACTCAAGATGGGAATGAATTTGAAGCTTATTCTTCAAAGGACTACACCCAAATCAGGCAAAGGATCACTGGTGGATAATCAAAGGATTTCAAACGACTCTTTAGACGTGCTGATTATCTCAACGTCTCTTTCACGCCTCTATATAAAGGAGTGAAGACTTGAAGATTGTAGAGAGAGATACATAAGTTAAAAAGCGCCAAAACTCTGTCAATTTGATTCTACAAAGCACACTGAATTTCTGCACTGATTTGATACATCTTAGAAATTCAAAGTCTAGAGTCTTTACTGTATTGTGTTGTGAACACCACTGATTGTATATCAAGTGTTCAATTCAAACTCAATTCTCTGTATTTTTGTTTGATTAGAAGCCTCTTGCCTGCGTGCTTGAGCATTAGAAGTCTCTTGCTTAGTGCTTGAGCATTGGAAGACTCTTACGTGTGTGCTTGAGCATTTTTGTGAAGTCTCATACTTAGAAAGTATTGAGCAGTTGTAATCTTTGTGATTATAGTGAAATCTCCTTGGAAGTGCAAGGGGGACTGGATTACTTCCGTGTTGTGGAAGGAACCAGGATAACTGCTTGTGTCCTTGTCTTTCTTTTCTCTGCTTTGTTCTTTTCCGCTGCAATCTGACTTTGATCATTTCATCAGAAGCAATCAAACTGCTTCTGAAGTTTTATCAGAAGAAGTATTTTTTTTAAGAGAAAAAGAAAACACAATTCAACCCCCCCCCCCTTCTTGTGTTTTTCACCTTCAAGTTTGTTTGGGGCGGAGGATGCTTCTGTTGTGGTTTTTCTGCTGGTTTTCCTCTGTTGTTGTTGTTCTGCTGCTGTTTGGGTTTCTGTTCTTGTAGAATTCCCTTCTGTTTTTCTGTTTTCGGCTGGCAGCAAGCTGTTTCCTAGTTTGTGTTTTGCGGCAGCGTTTCTTTCTTGTGCGGTGCTCGCTTTTCCTGTTGTATTTGGCTGTTTTGGTCCCTTGCTTGTTAGTGCTTTTCCTGTTGTATCCGACTTGTTTGTTAATCACTTTTCTTGTGCAGTGTTTCTTCAAGGTCCCCATCAAATAAGTTTGAGAAAGGAGATTCTTTTTAGGCAATCTTGAGTGCAAACAAGCACTTCCACAATCTACTAGTCAAAATTCTCAACTGATAATATGATCTTGTAATAAAATGCCACATTTATATTTGATTTACACTCAAGAAATTTTCTTGTCAAAAAATGTCTTTTTCTTTGAAAATATTTTTATCTATGAGTCAAAATTCTCAATTGATAATATAAGCAAAATTGCATATGCTACTCCTTATCTTTCATTCCTTGATGACATCATTGTTTCCCCTTCAGAAAATTCCTTGCATATGCATTGAATCCTGATTCTAACCTTTCATTTGCACAAAATTCATTGCATGGTTGCATTCCACCCATCATCTGCCAAAACTTCATTACACGACTCAATCTCAACGTAATGATTCAACTACCATAGTTTCCACTAAAAAATCTAATAGAATACATCATAAACTAAACTAGCCTTAATAGATTCTTGACAAAAGTCTCATGAGAAATTGTTTGCATAACTTCAATGTCCAAATTGCTACTGCAAAGCATGATTTAGAAGAAAATAGCAACATATTCCATCATAGATTTATAATTCTTTACCACCATCCAAATAATACACATTAAATATCTGAGAGTTCCTAAATCATATTCATACTTATTTGAAAAAGCATCACATATTTATTCTTGATAATATTTAAAATCAAGTAGTCTAATTATCTCCACATGGTTGCAAGAATTTAGTACCCTATCATTGAAACTATATTAAATCCAAACATTTAATGGTGTAACATTTATGATCCATTGATGGTAATTCAACTAAAGACCGGTTCTCTGGAACACACGTCGGCCGTACAATCTCTCTCTAAAATACAATCTTTCTGACTTCTCTCTAGGACCTAAAACGCGTTGTCTCCCTTCTTCCAAATCGTCGGTCGTACAAGATGTAGACGGTGGTGGTTGGTGATTCGATGATGGTTCTGCCATCCGAATCACCTCTTTGTTTCATTTCCGAAGGCCAGTTTTCGTTTGTGAAATTCACGGCGGCCGCCGCGCCGATGGGTTACGGTGGGTTATGTTCGTCGGTTGTCTATGCTATTCTCCTTCCAACGACCGTCACTCTCTTTGTTTAATCCTCCTTCGTCGCGTTGTCGCTGTCATTTGGTAGGAATGAGGAGATTGGACGTGTTTGGTTAATCTGGAATTGAAACTCTGATCTGGGGTTTTCGGATCTGTTTGTTTTGATTCCAGATCTTTGCTCGTTGAGGTTCGTTACTGTTGGTTTGGTGGTTCAAGCTGGTTCAGTTTGGACTATGTTCGAATATGCCGAGAGGTTTGGTGCAAGTTTCGTCGCTGGGGTCCTCGGATCGTTGCTTTTCTGTTGCCTGACCTTTGCGTTTTATTTTTTCATTTTGTAGGTTTGCTGGCGGGTTGTTTTGTGAGATTTATGGCTTTTTGTTCTATGTTTGTGTTCTCTTGCGCAGAGATTGAGGGAGCTTAGATTTTGGCTTTGCTTTGGTTCAATTACAAAAACCCGAAAGGGTTTGGTTCAGTTACAATAACCCGGAAGGGTCTGGTTCTATAAACCCGAAAGGTTCTGGTTTCTATCGTATTGGACTCATCCCTCGATCTGAGTTCTTACACGTTAATGTTCGAAATGGTTGTTTTGCTTGTTGGTGTTCAGGGAGCCGTTGGGCACTTGAATTTTGTTACCGTGTTGGCGGTCAATCCATTCGACATCTTTAAACCTTAACTGTTCCTTTGCAATGTTCGCTTTTCATACTTTTTTTGTATCATGGTTTCAAGCCCTACGCGGGTTTGCTGAGTTGCACTTGTGATAAGTGAATTTTTGTTAGAATAGATTAGGGTTGGTCCACATATTATGATTTTTTATGATGTATCCCTTTTTTGGGTTTTACCTGGGTCAGGTTTAATGTCCCATCAGTCTCTGTATCTCTTTATTGAAAATTGATGTTGACACATATGAGAAGGCTGAGAAACACCAGTAAAAGACGTAAATGCCCCTGCGGAAGTTAATTGCCGAGGAATTTAAAAATCGGCTGCAGTTAACTGCCGCAAAAATTGAACATTAATTACATGTTTAATTGATTTAATTGTAACAATAAATTGAAATAACAAAATAATAAACTCAATTAATATATTTAATTAAAAAAATCTAATTGTGACTACACGGTAGATTTTTAAAATTAGTTTTGAATAATGTTTTTCTTTTTTGAAATAAAAGTTTGAATAATGTCTAATTGTAACATAAATTGAAATAACAAAATAATAAATTTAATTAATATATTGAATTTCAAAAGTCAAAATTTTTAGTTATTTTATCAATCTTATACGAAAAAAATTACAAAAAAAATAAAATAAAATCAAAGAAGATCATTAGCTATCAATGTCTTTATTACTCATATTAGCAAAAATAAAATGTCATTAATACTACATTTTTGTAAAAAAAGAAAATGAATGAGTTGTAGTCAAAGTCTTTAAAACTAAATCATCTCATTATTTTCGGTAATTAAATCAATTAAAATTGCAATGGTTATAACAAAAAATACACCACCAAAAACAAAAGTAACCGTTCCATAAAAATCAACCATTCATTAATGTAAATTACTGCATTTTCCCTTTATATTCATAAACGTGAATAGCCTTTAAACACAATTAATTTGGCAGTCACAATTTCCTCGGCAATTAACTGCCGAAGTTTTCCTTGGTAGTTAACCGTCGAAGTTTTCCTCGGCAGTTAACTGCAACCGTGTTTTTAATTCCTCGACAGTTAACTGCCGCAGGGGAATTTACGTCTTTTACTGGTGTTTCTCAGCCTTCTCATATGTGTCAACAACAATTTTCCTCTTTATTTTTATTTTATATATTTTTCCTTTGGCTAAAAAAAAAAAAAAACTAAAGACCGACTATGCATATGCTTGATTCTTCGCTCACAATAATTGATTTTGAATAAATTGATTATGTAAATTTGATTCAGTCTAAAATATGTTGAAGGTAAAATTACTTTTGTCAGGATACATTTATGTAAAATTGATTATGGTAATTCTAGAATAAAAAACTACGAATTCTAACTTCAAGTAGAATTCATTTTAAAGGCAAAATCAATTAAACGTGTTTGAAAGCAATCAAATATGTCAAAATCAATTCTACATCCTCCCAAATTAATTTTGACATTTTTAAAAGTGGAACCAAACACACATAATCCTTTCTCCAATCTAATGTTTGTTTATTCTACATTTCTTTCGAAGTTTCCTGTCCGCTTAAACTTAAATTTGGTTGGTGTCTGCTCGAAAAAATGAAGTCAAGCACACATCTAAACTTAGATTTTCCAATGAAAAAAAGTGTAGCGTAGGTATTTGTCAAGGCAAAATGTTTAAAAACAATCACGGATGACTGTGTTTTTCTTCTCTAACCTAAGAGATGATGAAAGTGTAATTAAACATGGTCAACAATTATGCTAATATTTAAGTATGATATTTTTTTTTGACAATGACAAAGTTTAATGCATTTTATTTATAATAGTAGATTTGATACATGTTGGGATATTAGAATAAATACAGAAACCGACGGAGCTATCCTAATTAATTATGAACAACTTTTTTTGCCTGTCTCTTGATGAACTTAACATTAAAGTTCATAAGATCGGTACTAAACAGATATGCACATTTACTGATTATTTCACGATACACCGATACACCGACAAATGCATATTAGACAACCAGTCGACATTTCTGTTGGATAGATCCATTCTAGATTATGGCAGCCAATCTTTAGCACACTTATGTTGAGCATTTGGAAAAATAGAAATAATAAGATGCCCTCTTCTTGATATCAATGTTGGAGAGACACTTCAGCTATTAACGGCTATGAAATGGATAAGGGGTTTACAACTGTGACTCAGTTAAAGTGGGATGGAGGGAGTACATTTTAGCATCCAATGTGTTTTAGTTTTGTCTCTAAACCATCTTACAAGAAAAGAAAAAAAGGATCAAATTCTAAAGGGTTATTGATGTCGTATTATTAGGGGCATATACGAAAGCATGATGCTAGTTTAGCTAAATAATGCCTCAAAAAAAAATTACTTTAGCTAAATTAATTAGTGAGTTATTTTTCTTACTCAAATTAATTATTGAAGTTAAAAGATGGTTGTTGTGACTTGTGATCTTTCTAAGGCTAACGTTTTTACCCGACAAAGTATGGTGGAGGTCCATTATCTTCAAATTCAATAACCAAACACAACCTCCCAATTTTTTTCTTTCTATTATTATTACTTTTTGCTTTGGTCAAGCCTGCCTCAAAAGACTCCAAATCACTACATCCTTTTATTTTACTCACAAATAATCCCTTTTTCTCCAGCTACCTCACGTGAATTAATAATCACCATATCTTCTTTAAGATAATGAGGTCCTTGCAACGTACTATCATCACATTTTTCCTATACACACTTGCTTAATTTTTTTGAAAAATTTGCTTAATCGATCACCATTTTGAGTGCTTTTCGTAGCAGATCATCTAAGTATGCGACTAAAAATTGTTGCTCCCTAGTTCTGATTTCATATAATTGGGTAATTAACTTTAAGCATGTTCTTTAAAAAAAAAAAAACTTTAAGCTTGTAAAGCTACGTGAAATTGGTGTATGATTTGGTTAGCCCAAACTAGACTAAATGACATGAAAGTATAAGGAGCAATTAAAAATAGAACGATAAACTTGACCAATAAAATAATAAAATAGAATGAAAAAAAATCACTCGTTCTCTCTCAAAGTAGTACACGGTTATTTTAAAAAAAATTGTTTCAAAAAGAGTGATACTTTCAATTTTTAGCACAGTTTTAATTATTTTTTTTTCAATTGTATAACCTAATTAGTAGTACTATGTGCATCACTTTCAAATTTTTATTTTTAACTTTGTATTTTTTTTTTTTGAGGGAGGGATTAACTTTGTATTTTTGTGCATAACGATTAGCCCTAATTAGTTTTTCTTTCATTAATTTGTCAATTATGTGAAATAGTCAAATACAAAAATTATTAGACGAAATATTACTATTTTTACATTTGGTGAGTTTGTTGCTGAAGAAAACTTTCTATCAATTATTACCAAATCTTGTGGATATATAGATAAAGTTGGCCTCAATAATTTTGTCAGCCACTCTTTAAACTTATTTTCCTTTTTTTATTTATTTTTAAATCATGTTTTGTTAAAATAAAAATATTATGGATTTTTAATAGCTAACAATATAGACACAAGAGATAACCAAAAAACCTATATATTTCTTTATTCAAAATAATTGTTTTTTTTAGCAGCAAGTTCAACTAATGAAGAGTACACATAATACTTTAACCACATACCAAAATACTTAAAAAGAGGGAAAGAAAAACACATAGTAAACCTAATCACCAAGCAAAAGAAGGATTAAGTATTCCATAATAACACTTTAATGAGCCACATGCGCGCGCCCACACACATATATATATATATATATATATATATATATTCTTTCTGCATGCTTGTATTTCAGGTTGAAATACTCCTTGCATTCTAAATAATTATTTTTGCTTCTTATATAAAATAAATTCTTTATCGGAAAAAGGACGGATATATACGTGCCATTGATTGTGCCAAACACTAGTGGTCACTAGTAATCATCTTTACAATGCAAAAGTAACAACAAGGCATTGTTAAAATCTTTTACAAGATTTAGGGCAATATTGTTTTGTTTTTCTTTCTTTCTAGCTTGATAATACCTGTGCATGATTTCTTGTAAAAATAAAAAATACCTGTTCATGATTTTATGTGAGATTCAAGGTTTAGGTCACGGTTATGAAGTTCATTGAATCACATACTTTAGGGAAAAATTATATAAAATCAATCAACTACGTATACTATAGCCAATAGCCATCAATGACAAGCCATATATTAAAATAATTACTACTATCAAAGTGTTAACACTTAACAGATCTTAAAACAATAGTATAGGTAGTACTCAGGTCCTTACAATGAGGATTACCGTTTAGTGATGAAGCTGATAAATTTTCTCCATTTGAAAAGGTTAAAAAAACTTAAACATGATATAACTCTTTTTCAAAAAAAAATTCATATGCTTCATCACTTGAGGTAATTCCATCTTATTCAACTAACTAACCACAAAACAAATTAAACTCTTCCATAATCCATACCTCTTAAATAATTCCCTGCTAGCTTATCATCACTGATCAGCAAATGCTCAGTAGCAAACAATTCTCCATTAATTTCATGGCTTAGCAATTGTTGAGAATTTTTTGTTAGTGAGCACAAGCACACAATGATCAAGCTTTGCTACAATTTCTAGTTATTACTAAATAAACTACTTCTCTTTATATAGTATATGATGATATGATAGATGTATTAAATATATAACATGTTAGATCATGATATTAATGGTTTTAAATTGCGGTCTGCAATCGTAATTACTATTAGATGTAAAAGTTAGTTACATCAATTAGTTACACTACTTAATTATATCTAAGTAGTGTAACTAACTAATTAGTGTAATTAATAACTAGTGTAATTAACTTTTACATCTAATACTTACGAGTGCAGTTTTGATGTCTTTATGACATCACAACCACAATTTCGACCGCATAAATCAGTTGCATTTTATCACAATATACAAGTTTGTAACTGTGACCGCAACCACAATTTAAAACCATATCATTATCATGCATGAGCAACTTCATCATCATCAGATCCGGTATTGCTGCATTCTTTCTCATCTTCAAAGCCTTCAAGAGAAGGAAGTGGGGAATGACCTTTTCCGAAGGATCTAACATGATCTTTAAGAGATCTTTTGTGTTTAAAATCCGAACCACAAGTGCAATACCAAAACTTTCCACAGTTTTTTTCATGAGTTCTCCAATCACCTTTAACAGCAAATGCTTTAGAACATTTTCTGCAGATAAATGGCTTTGTTCCATGCTTTCTTTTGTAATGAGTTTGGAGAGTTCTGAAATCCTTCAATGGTTTTGCTCTTGGATGATTGATGTTGTTCTTGCAACCGTGAGCACAACAATAACATGGTAGTCTTAGCATTGCTGCTGGTTGTGTTCCTTTAAGTGAGTCTGGTCCTTTCCTAAATTCTGATCCATGCCCCCACATATGCATCTGCAAAATCATCAAATTTCTGATTAGTTTGAATTTTTGAGCTAACATGTTCATTCATTTCTAATTTCATAGTTTTTTAGGCCGGTAAAATTCAAAATTAGTTGTGATCAAGAGTATATGCGGCCACTTATATTTGTAAGAACCTACATTCCACATAGAAAAATAGAGATAATGTATGATATAAGTTTTGTAAGAATGAGTTAGCTAAATATAAAAACTTAATAAATAAATATAATTATTTTTGTATTAGGGTTTTGCTAACGAGTGCTCGGGCATTCTCTAAGGATTCCCATTTAAGAAGTTATTAATTGAAAAAGTCTAATGCTTCAATTTCTGATGCATTAAATACACAAATTTTTATATAAATTTACTATCCAAAGTCCTCAAAGAATGTCATAAGGACACTCATTAGCATTTCTCTTTTTATTATTATCTTGGATGTGGTTCTTGATTGGCTCTTTGGTTTTTCTTATGTAATTGGATTGAGTATTCTTGAACTCTGTCCTAATATAATTATTTTTCCTATAAAAAAGTGTTTGATCTAATTCATAAGGATCTAGCTAATTAACTAGTCAAATTGTTCTCAAAGCTATGACCAATACAAGAAATCTTGAATTATATCCTTTTTATCGACAAGAAAGAAGTGCCTTGAAACATAAGAACAAATTAAGGGTGATGCCCTAGTATACATCAAGCAACTTAATTTAAAAGTAGTAAATTCACACAAAGACTCAAATTTTGAGTACAAATACAATGCCCTTAATAAGGAGTGCTAGATGTAGCGCCTCCTCCTCTCCCATATTATTATATATGACAATTTCTTGTCTTTGAAGACACAAAGTTCTAATTCTTCATAGATTCTAAGAAGGTATATAGATCTTGAATTATACATATTCCATACTCTTTGATATGGGAAAGGAAATATAAAGGCATGAAGATATATATGGTCTTTTACTATAGGATAAAACTAAAAGAGCCTTTTACTAAAAGTTGGGATACCCTAGCAGGAGCGGGACAACAAGCCATTCATTTTGCTCACATTTTTTAAAGTGTAAAGGAAATCAAAAAGAAAGGAGAGGGTCATGCATCAAAGATTAGTCATTTAACTGAATGATTGTTTTCTTCTTGATGGTTATCTTCGTCCTCCTAATCATAATGTTAAACACCTTAGTCATATTAAATTATATTGGATATATAGAGTAAATAATTCAAGTTCTATAAATGCACATCATGTCACAAAAAAAAAAAATAGAGATGTGCATTATTAGTAAGTATAATTATGTGATTTTGGACGCAGAAATTTGTCATCATAGTAACCAAGGATAGAGGGTTTAATAATTAAATTTTATACATATGGGTCATGTTAAACTAGCATAGGAGGATAACATTATTTTTTTTTTTTGACAAAACAGCATAGGAGGAGAACTATTAGCCGACACAAGCACAATTAAGAAATAAATTTGAAATAAAGTGACGGTATGTGTTCATATCAGTAGTTTTTTTTTTTTGAGGGTGTCAATAGTTATGACTTTATCTAAAAATAATATCAATAATTTTGAACTTAAATAGCATAGATATGATCGATTTATTTCTTCAATTAAGTACTTAATTACCAATGTAATTAATTGAACTATTGAAGTGATAAAATATGGATAAGAAGTTATGTGTATGAATGGAAAGAAAAAAGTTGCGTATGAAGTATGAACTATGATATGAAAAAACATGCATGATTGCTTAATTTTCAATATCTCCGTCTCTCTTATCTAATTTGAATGATTGATCCTATCTTTATATTCTTGACTAAAAAATAAGTGTATATTTGTTCTTTGCACACAAGTTAAATTATGAGTAAATAGTATACAGAAATTCTAATTAAACTTACTTATTATAACTTTTATCCGTATAAGAGAAATTTGCTTTCAAGAAAAACCTAAGGGAATTGTTTTTTTTGACAAACAAAAAAAACCTAAGGGAAATTATTGACCTAAGAAGACTACTAAATACAAATCATGCTTTGAAAAATTCTTGATAAAACTTTACTTACGTCTCAATTGAACTATAAATTATCAAAATCTTTTCCTCTAAAATTCGAAGGATTAAGAAGAAAAAATATATCAGATTTAAATTATCAAAATCTTTTTCCCTAGAAATCGAAAGGTTCCGAAGAAAAAATATATCAATATGAGAATTTGAGAACCTTACTAACCTGCATATTGTTGTATCTATTGAAGGTCTTACTGCATATGGAGCAAGCAAACTGCATAGGTCCAACAAGAATCTGAGCAGGAGTTGGTATCCAAAACCTTCTCTCTTCCTTAAAACAAAAACCATGCACGTTTTTCTTCAATTCTTCTTCCTTAACACAATCAAAAACCTTATTCTTCTCATCATGTTCATCAGATTCATGACCCCCTATGTTAGGCAATCCAATGTGCAAAGCCACAGTCACATGTTCAACCTTCTCTTCTTTTACTTCAAAATCTTCCTTTTGCATCCCATGATCGTCCTCATAGGGCTTAATTCCACTAGAGATTGGTAAAAACTGGAAAGTTTCTTGGGATAGTTTGTGTTGATGAGTTGATGAAGGAGATGATGAGAGTGAGGAATTAGATGGTTTGAGCCATTCAATGAAAGTTGGGGTTTGAAGGTATAGATTCTTGTCTTCTACATTGCACTGATCCCTCAAACCCA
The DNA here is from genome assembly GCF_003473485.1 of Medicago truncatula. Taxonomy (NCBI): domain Eukaryota; kingdom Viridiplantae; phylum Streptophyta; class Magnoliopsida; order Fabales; family Fabaceae; genus Medicago; species Medicago truncatula. Next base: position 42,351,455 of record NC_053043.1, read on the forward strand.
TCTTAATTCTAGAGAGAGATAGAGTCCCCTAGATTTGTGAAATATATTCAATTATTCTCTCCCTAGAAAGGTTTGTATCCACGACTTTATGTATGAAAGCCTGCACACATATAAGTATCAATAAAGGAGGATTTTATTTATTTATTTATTTAATATTTTATAAGTGCGAAGTATCCATCAGTTTCGTCGTCGATTATACTAATTTGTACTAAAAATTTTAAAACAACATATTATTTTTCATTTACAAGACATAACTCGAAGACTTTGCTTATGAAGTTTGAGGTCAATTTTATTTCACGACTAAAAAAAAAGCTAAATCATCCCTTACTAAAGGGTTACACTCCTTATCCTACAAACCGATTTTTTAAGAATGAATTAGACTTAATATAAAAACCAAATATGACATATGAGTTTATTTATTCAGGATACCCACTATTTATATTAACACACCAAATCTAATAGTGTTGGATGTGAGACGATGGATTGAGAAAAACTTAATTGCCACATAGAAAAATGTATAAGGTCTGAAAATGAATTAGCAAAGCCAATTTTATAAGGATAGATTAGGACAATATAAAAACTAAATAATGTTTGGACCAACTTATAAATATTATGTGGTTTTCTTTGTCTTTAAGGACCTTTTCTTTTCCTTTCTTTAATTTTTTTTCCCTTTTTGTTTACCCTTATACTTTATTTTATCTTTTTATGGCTGTTGGCGTTTGTTTGTTTCCTTTTGATTAGAGAAAAAGAGAGACTAGGTGGGTATAGAAAATGACATGCAAAATAGGAATCACCCAATTCAATATAAAAGAATCTTAGAATCGTATGGACAATATATCATATATGTGATCTGAACTAGTTACTAGATAGTACCTGGTATAATTAATTGGTACAATGTGAAGCGAGGTTGGTCCTTTTTCAATTCTCATTCTACCATATAATGGAATTTGACCCAAATATCACATATTTTCTCACGCATTGACCTTAAACATGATCTCAATAGACACAACGGTCAACACCTAAACGGAGAAAATATATTGTAAATGAAGGAAAAAAAAGTAACTATGACCTAGACAGAATGTTATCTAATGTTTATATGACATGTTGGATATTAACTTCCTTAAATCAATAATTAAAGGGAAGAACGCGACACACTTTATTGTTTGTTTAGTGCATCTATAATAGATATTGCATGTTTCATCAATTTAGCATCGAGTTCAATATATTGGTAAAAACCATGTCCCACATCGGATAGATAAAACTCTTGATAAGTGTTTATATAGAGGAGGCAATCCTCACCCTTAATGAAATTAGAGGCCTAACTCATCCTTAAAAACCGGTTCATAGGGTTGAGGATTGTCACCTCTATATAAACACTTATCAAGAGTCTTATCTATTTTATGCACAAATGTTAAAGTCTAACTCTTTTTACGCGTTACATTTGGGCCAACTATAATTACATTTCAAATGTCAAGTAATTGGCTAGCTTGCAGATTTCCTCCTCAATGTTCAACTTATCATGGGTATCCTCTTTGAGTTTGTTTGGTGCGTTGGATAAGGAGATATAGTATGATAAAATTATCATAGTTCACTTTCTTTTTTTTTTTTTTTTTTTTTTTTTTTTTTTGTGGTGGTCGGGGTTTGAACCCCGAACTTTGCATATATTATGCATTATCCATACCAATTGAATTAAGCTCACAAGGACATTATCATAGCCTACTTAAATCTCTTATTTGTTGCACTAATAAGAAAAGATAAACTAAATCTATTGATAATCCTATCATGTCAATGCTTTGTTATTTTAATCCTCAGTTTTTAAGTGGGTTAGCAACCTCATGGGCTATTTCATTTTGCAATATTTTTTAAATAAGAGATGAGACGCTTAACCACTATGCTGGACTAACACATAATTTAAAAATACAATCGATATTACATATAACATAACATTTAGCTAAAAATGTTAATATATACCTATTAAAAATAAAATTTTGGATACTTTGGGGAGGCCATGACCCTCCCATGCCCCCTGGCTCTGCCTCTGATTATGAGATCATGCCTTCTCAACATCATATCATATATTGTTGCAATTGCAATAGGAACGCTAACGATTGTATTTTTTAGCTACGTCAAATAGATGATAATAAGAAATTGATGATTTTGCAATGCCATTGAAAAGTTTTTTATAATTCTTGTTTGTTTATTTTGTCACTAGTTGGTTATGTGATTTTGTTTCACATGTTTTGTCTGCATCGTGTTATCTTTTTTTGGGAAACCAATATATTTTTCTGCGGAATTATGGAGATCAATTTCTCGAAGTAACTCAAATTCATTTAAGAAGTTAACATCTTTCAATATATATAATTCCACAAACACCGTATATATTTACGAAAATGAATCATTGATCAAATGGTCAAATAATTCGAATATTTATTACTTATGTCATATCATGTTGATTTCTCGAGCATCATGTTAGCATCACAATCACATCCGTGGGAGCCATTTACGAGTTTTCTATTAAGTATACTAGATAACAAGTGAACATATATTAATCAAAATTGCATTATCTAAAAACTATGAGAGCAAAATCTAAAAATTTAAAATATAAAGATCAAAATTTGCGGTGAACCAAGTATAAATAAGTCAAAATCATATTATTTTATTGTATTAATTTAGATTTAATTGGTATGCACTGTTGGTATAAGATTAATTGTCAATTATTTATTATCATTCGATCATTAAAAATATTTGATTTTAATCCAAATTATTTTAAATTGGTTGTGATTGCTCGACAAAATATCAAAGTTGAATAAGTATATATCTTTTTTTACTAAGAATTTTTATCTTTTGTTTTACTAATAAAGTTTTATCTTTTATTATATACATTATTGTTTATCTAAATCTTTATTTTTTTTAAGATAACTATTAATTTTACTCTTCTATATATAGTTTAAAATTGAGTTAAATCAACTTTAAAGAAAGTCGTAAATCAATTTATACTAACATTTGATTAGTTTTTTGGTTTTATTTTCACAATTCCTATTAATCTCTTCACTTAAACACAAATCTTTGTACCCTCATGTATTTAACACATTGTAGCTAATGAAATACAATAATTTTTATTTTTAAAAAAATAAACACGAATCTTTGTCTTCGTTTGGCAATACTTATTGACTTCTTCAATATCCAAATCGTGTGATATACATTTCCAATGATCCAAGATTGAAGTTTCCACGAAGGAAGCACTATTGCATCACATCACTTTCTTGTCCGTAATTGAAGGACTTGGTCTTGGTGGAGTGGAGATGATAGTGGGAGGACCAAGAGACAAATTAGTTTATGTGGGTTGCATGGACTAAAATATTTTGAAAGATCAAGGGTCACATATATAATAATCTTGATGATTAAAATTCAATATTGGTGTGTTCTAACTTCTTCTTGTAATGATTAAGTTCATGAAAAAATGAACTATTTTCAACATGGTCCATCAAAATACAGAAAGAATGAGAGATTACACATTTGTGGAATTGAAACCTGTGTTGAGTCTTCTTCTAGGGTCCAATTTCTATAATATGATTTTAATTTCTTTCTTCTAAATGGGTTGGAGGAAGAGCATTCGAGTCTTTCCCCGAAGTTCATAAGTTTCTAGAATTAAGAAAGCACGATACTACATATATCAGGGGAGAAATTTTGGTGTTATAAAAAAAAAGGAGAAATTTTGGTCCCTTGAAAAAACAAAAAGAGAATTCTTGATTTTTCCATCATCACACTTTTTTTATAGTTTTTTTACAAAAAAATAAGACTTCATTCAAATGTCGAAGCAACCAGAGTATAATTAAATTGTCTGAATTAAATATTTCAAAAAGGTCTTGCTAACAAATGTTTTTATATCATTTGTTAAGAATTCAAAAACACAAATAATTGATAACTTTTATGTAAGAAAAAATTGCTTACAAATCCTAAAAAAAATTCATGCTTTAAACTTCTTATCAAGTGCCCTAAGACCATCTCCAATAGGAAGGTCTTCAACATTTAAGATTTGGTACCTATTAGGTATTTCCATTGCGGAGAAACTTTTTCGGGGTCAAGACCCAGGGTCTCACTTAGGACCCCCAATCTTAAGTGAGACCCACACTATTTTAATATTAAAAATTGAAATGTAATAAAGTTATTGATAGCTGATTAGTGGGTCTCATTTAAGAAATTCGTGTGAGATGCTGGGTTGAAGAGATTAAGTACTTATTAGATACTACTAATCTACTATTAAAAAATTATAAATGAGTGATGTGTACACGTGCGACCAAGTTAAGTAACAAAAAATGAATGTCTTCATTGTGGATGCTCTAAGAACACTTGTTAGCATTTCTCATTTATTAAAAGGTTGGATAACTCAACTAGTTTGAGTTAAGGGTTAAATGAGTTGGAGAACCTGCGTTCAAACCCGACAAATGATTAAATATTAATCTAACATCAAACTATTAACATTTCTCATTAAAAAAGTGAGACATTTTCCTTCCACATTTTGAAAACCAAATACATGTTACATGATCTGTCCGGTGAGGATGGATGAGTAGTAATGGTGGCGAATAATGCTTCGGTGCGACAGTGACGATTTCTAGCATGACGACGATGAGTCTTCGCAGTGGAATGAAAGGTGCCTGCATGCATGTTAACACTCCAACGCTCAAGTCAGTAATGAAACTGAGAAAGAGTGTGTAGAAAGGGTTGTGAAAAGTGAATCATACCTTGAGGGTGAAGCAAGTTCACCCTTATATAGACGTGCGTCAAGGATAACCGTCTCAAGATTATGCGGCGTATGATTTGGGACGGTTAGAAGACACGTATAGGGTGATCCTCGCGCGGGGGCGTGCTTCAGTATGGGACGGTGCAATTGAGCTGGCGTGTTTCTTCCGGCGCAAAGCCTTAAGACGGTGTAAGTTTATGCTACGTGGCAACGTGTGGTTGGTCTTCTGACCGGTTCAGAACACTACCAATACACATAGAAATTTCAGAAACCAAAAATACATTAACAAATCAAACCCTTAATAATCCTAACAACCAAACTAAATTCTCCCACTATGGCCAATGGTCAAGAATAATGAAAAATCCACTATTTTAATTGCATCCATAATCTTGGAAAAAAATTGTTGCTAGTATTCGCTCATATTAAGTCTTAATAAATGATCCGAAATATCACTTTATATACCATTTTTCATATTAAGTCTTTATATACCAATTGGGGTTGTTGTAGATGGTTAAACCCTATGCTCATCCTCACTATATCCGTGACTTGAATTAAAATCCAAAATTGGTTTGCAAGGCCGACCCAATATATTTGTAGTGTTGAGAGTGAAATGTGAATAATACAAGAACTATGAACTTTTTTTTTTCCATAGATTTATTTAAATTGAATATAATTTTATTCGATGCATGTCAGATATTTAATATGATCTCTCGGTCAAAATTCAAATATTAATTTGTCATAGGTTGAGAGTCGAGCTGCTTTCACTACAAATTTTAATTTTATTGCATTTGATTCATTTAATCACTTTAGTTATTTTTTCCTGTTAATTTTACTATACACATCAAATGTGGTGCGAGTTTAATCGAATGATCAGAGATCCAATGAGAAGTGAAAATGTCCCTATAATTCATCTCATTTAGCTAGCCCTAGCTAGCATGCAGTTTCAAGTTCCCACGCTGCATAACCTAAGCAAAAATAGACTTCCCTACATTGTTATAGCTTTTGGCATCATCCACATTCCACAGTACATACGTAGATTTTAACATTCTCTTTCGTTTCAAATACCAAGAAACCCAAAATCCCTTTATTTTCAGCCATTGCTCATCTTCTACGTAAAATGCCCACTCCCATTAACTAATAAAAGAAAACACATTTGTCTACGACATTTTGTTATAACTTTTTGGGAATAACTCACTCTTTTTCATATTTTTATTGTATTTTTACTCTTTATTTTTTTTGTTTATCTTTTGTTGACATGTAAATTGTTCAAATATGATTGGTCAAATAACAAACCTATAAAAAATTAATGAGCCATGCATAGTCTAAAGTAAAACTATACTCCTATTTACTTTGTCATAAAAACAGTACTCCTATTTGCTACTAGAAATGAAAAATGAAATTTGTCACTGATTCTCGTTACTCCTATTTATTACCCAATTTTGCTGGTGACGTGGATAGTTTGGGAAACGAACAGCAAATTTACTTTTCAGCGTGGAGGGTGGAGTCCTATTCTAAAATTGTGGTGAAGAACTGATGGTATTAACAAAGGTCTGGATTTGTGCCCTACGTACGTACCCGATTATCAGGGCGGAAGAGAAAAGAAAAGAGCCCTTAGATAACAAGAAATATTCGGTTGATTACACAACTCCAAATAAAATGTATTTTGATTAATACATAAATTACTTATTTATTTATTATTGTAATAAAATACATCGATTATTTGATTCTTTTTTCTTCCTACCTTTTCACTTTTTTGAAAGTGTGTTTAAATGTTATGTCCAAATTTTGTGACATAGAAGACTTCTCTTATATTAAGATAAGATATGTAGAACTGTAGAAGTAAGCATCATGCAATAACAGCATTTTTTTTTGTGGCTAATGCACTAGTAGCATGTTGTATCTTTTAGGACCATTATACCGTCATACTCAAGATACCGACATAGCTTCAAATATACCCTACGACTCAACGATGGCTATATGGCATTGCTTATATTAGTGATAAATGATGATAAAAGAATATAGAGAGGACGAGGCTTGGGGTAAAGATACTTTTAGCAAGTAAAATATATTCATGTTGTTATCAAATTCTTTTTTCCAGGACAAGGCAAAGACTCTTACACCTCAAACTTCATTCACGATTTTTTCCCTTTTCTATCCAACAACCACAAGTATAAATTTTTGATGTAATTTTTTTATTTTTTTTATTTTTTTTATTTTTTTTTTTTGTCTCAAATGATGGCACAAGGATTGTTAGGAGTTTTCTATACACGTTTGACGTCAACAAACACATAATGATGAAGGTTGTGGAGCTACATGGTGTAGTTTGATGTAAGGATAATGAGTAAGTGATTGATGGTTAAATTGGTATCACCATTAATTTAGGGTCGTGGGGAAGAAATGTTGAGATGTGACTCAACATTGAGTGTTGAACTCCTTAAAAAAATTGTGCCACAATTGGTGATGCTAAAAAATTGTTGTTGTTGATTTGTCAAAAATTGTGACATGATTTTACTGTTAGTGTAAGCCCTAGAGGCAAACTATTTATAAGTACATGGTACTTGTATCGAATATTTATTTATTAAATAAATACATTTCTTTATTATGTTTATGATTTTAAAATAATAAAGTCCCTAGAATAGTTAGTTTACTTAAATGAAATGTTAAGTGTGACTTAATCGTGAGACATCATTAAACACAATGACACTATTCTTAAAACATCCGTAATCAAGCTTTAGTGTGAAGAGGGATAACATTAAAGTATAAAGACTATTGTGTGGGTAGACTGATGATCACATCTCACGAGTCATAGAGAAAGAGTTATCAAGTTTTCACTTCGATTTAAATATTAGGAGTAATATTTATATTGGATTGACTCGCCATGAGAATGTTACATAGAAAATTATGTAAAGGTCACAAGTCATTCTCATAGTGATAAGTGGTGTATTCACCCTTCGACCTAAAACCACCATGCACCCTAGATGTATGAGTCGAATACTTTGTTGCCGTACAAAAGTCGTTCGTAACAGGATGACTATAAAGTCGGTTGTTGGGTACTCAATGAATCATGCTGAGGGACACAAGTGATCTAGATTGAATTTGTCTCTCCTATATAACAGAGAAATGTCTAAGGGCCGAATATTGAACTGGATAAGGATGATATACTATGCCTTGTGTTCAATATAGACATGAGGGAAAAAGGGTAACTATACACAAGATCTTTATCGTATAAAGGTTTGTCAGATCACGTGACATTCTCGTCACTTAAGTTACAGTGATGTGTTGCTAGATATCGCTCACTATTTATAATATTAAATATGTAATTTAATATTATTGTCAACATTACGAGAACCTACATGGTCACACACAAAAGAAAAATTGAACGCGAGAAATAAGTGAGACTTATTTGGGGGTGCGTTTAGTAAGTGGAGCTAATTAATTGATAGATTAACGAGTGGGTTATTAAGCATGTAGAACCCAATAATGTCTGACTTGTTGAGCACATAGGAGGCTCTATAATTAGAACTCTTGTGCAGAAGCAACATGAACTGAAAATCTTAATACCACTTCAGAAATCCTAATCCACCCTTATCCCTCTCTCTCTCTCTCTCTCTCTCTCTCTCTCTCTCTCTCTCTCTCTCTCTCTAAGACTACATCCCGTAACAACTAGCATTGTGAGTGGAGGTGATTGTTTTCGTGGATTGAGTAGAGGCGCTGCCAATTAAGTGGTGCTTCTGATCAGATACAACAATTCGACAACAAAGGCACTGCACTACAAGAGGTAATAATTTAATCATAGATCATGTTTTACTCGTAAGGATGGATCCATTGAAAGGGAAATTTATTGTTTTATCTGTTGCGTTTATTCTGTTTTGATATATACGATTTCCCTTCATTTACCTACGGGCAATAGTACTATGTATGAAATTGAAAATCGCGACACAATCGATGAAAAATCGTGCCAAAAGAGGAAACTTTTAGGGAACTTAGAGGCTAAAGTTTGAGGGTTTTTGAGTGAAATTTTTGGGTAAGGAAACAATTGTAAACACCTCAGGTGAGTGGAAATCAACGAGTCTCTTGTTCATGGGAAAAAAATTGAGAAATGAGTAAAAATTAGGTTTTTTATTGGAAAGCTTGTTGAAGTTAATATCTTGTAACCCTTTTTTTTTTTTTAATTTTTTTTTTTATCTCTTTGTAAGAAATTCATTGATAGTGAATTGAAAAGATCTCTTTTCCATACATAATTCATTATTGGACCAAACAGGACGAATAAATCTTAATGTGCTTGTTACTCTTATCTCTTTATCTTTATGTTTTGATTTCACTTATGGTTTGTGATTTACGTTAGGGCCGACCCAAAGGAAGAGCATTCTAACTGATGGTGTTATTGCCTAAAAAATTCAGGGGCCCTAATTTTTATTTTATATAAAGCCAAAAACGATTGAATGTATACTATTAAGGTAGCTAAGATCGTGAATCTTATGCATTGGTCTAGTGGATGAGAAGGGATTTCCCATGCAAGCGGTCTTGGTTTTGAATCCCATTATTCTCAATACTCCTTCTTCTCCATCCTTTTGAGCCTAACTCTCATCAACATATTGGATCATGTATTTATAAATAAAAACACAATATTTTGATGAGAATATTAAAACACAATATAACAAACAAATATTATATAATTGATTTTTTTTTTTGGGAATTTGGGGTTAGTTTACAATTTTTTGTTTAAAAAAAAAAAAAAAGACCAAAATGCAAAATTCGACAAATTATAAGAAGAAGGACATTTGAAATTCGTAGCTTTTAAATGTCATTTGAAATGCTCTAAATTCAAGTTGGACAAACTTTATAAATTTGCACCATTTTAAAAATTATTCAAATTATCATCCAAACAATTAAATTTATCCCTTAAAAAAACAATAAAATTTATCTAAAAAGATTTGAATTCCCTAAAAAAAATGGTATTACCTCTAAAAATTTCCTCATCTAAACACACTCTAATAAAAATAATTGTAAACCTAATCATGCCCAGCCAGCTTGCGCCCTAACAACAAATTAACACCAACACCCTAATTTTTTTTTGGATAATGTTTCATGTACACACTTTTTTCCATATACACATTGTACCACTCCATGTGAGAGTGTGTGAAAGACAATACATGTGAGTTTTTTTGTGTGTGTGGGGACCACAAGGACACTTGTCAAAATTGTGTGTGGGTGTATAAGTGGTACATGCCACCTAAGGTGGTCTATGTATCACTATTTTTTTTTTTTTGAACAAGCAAAAATAGAATATATATATATATATATATTAACCACAAAAAGCAACTCCTCTAATACAAGATGTGCCAAAAGAATTACCTAAGAAACAAAGTAGCAGTTACACAACCAACAAACAAACTATTAAGTGATGCCCAAGCATTGAAACGGACTTGAACACCACCCTAAATATGCTTGCAACTTGTGCCTTTGTACAACAAATTATCATAAGGTGTTAGAATGGTGAATGTTTTAAATTGCTTGAATGTTTTTATTAGCTTGAACTTGTATTTTGATGTTATTGATTAAAACATGATTTTTTTTATGTTATTACACTGTTCACTCTTTTTAATTATATTATTGATATTATTTACATGTTTTTAATGTTATTTTCAATTAATAAAAGATGTTTGTTTTTGAGTCTTTAGCATTCTTTTTATCAGGAGCCGAAATTTTAAGATTAGAACAAAGCCTTCAAATTGTTTAAGATGACTCTGCTTTACACTTGATTGTTAGATTAAACCTAAGTATACTTTTGTTGTTGTTTGATGCTATTTTAATTAATGGTTCTATTTTTCTTGTTGCTCAACACATCTAGGTTAGGTTTATTAATGTGAGATTTTAGTCCGAAAATTCACAACAATATACGTGTATAAGTCTATGCATGCACCGGTTCAATCACACAATTTTTTAATCGATGACTTATCTTGTTTCCTTTTGAGTGTGATATATGCATGACACATCCTTTTAATTTAGACCAGTTGATTGATTTCACATGCTCGTTGACGAAGGTTCAAATGCTCATAAATCAATGAATATTTTTTTAATTTATCCGTTGGTTATTATCCTTGTTTTGACATTCATTCATGCATGCAAGTTCTAAGTAAATCGAGAAATGTAGGATTTCTGTTTAGAGTAATATGCCATTTTCTGAACCACAAAATCGTTAAGTACTTACCAAGTTTGAAGCTCATGTTGTTGTAACATAAAAGGGTTGTGTTATATTCATATTTGTTTCTACTTTTACCTTGCAAAAAGGAAAAATAAAGTGCTATTGTTATAGGGAAACATAATATCGTTTAGTTTTGTGCCTATATATTTATAAAAGCTTTTTAGGGAGGTCAGAAATTCAGAACGGCGTCTAGCACGCTTAAATTCTTCTTTTTTATGATCTCTTGGTCAATATTATTACACAAAAAAAATAGAAACAATTTCAGAATCTTAAAACCCTTAAAAAGTGGGATTCATAAACTTCCTCTTCGAGAAAAGACAAAGAGATATTAGTTAGATCATTCCATAAGTCTTTCTGATTTCTCTGTGTTGTTGTAAGAGCTTAATCAATTTATATAGTACGTGATTAACAAGCTCCTTTAATTAGATATTGTTTAGTCCTAGAAATCGGATATATATATGTTAAAGTGTACTATATAGCTATTAGCTACTACAACGATACATCTCTTTAAGTTAAAGTGTACTATATGAAGGATCTACCTAAATAGCTAATATTTTTTTTGAACCACAAATATATATATCGGTATTTGACCAAAAGTATCAATGTTTAAAAGTTAATATGTGTAGTCTTATCTTGGGTGTTTGAGTTGCGGTTTTGAAGAAAAATATCATTTGATTCAAAGATAAAATCACACGTGTACGGTTTGATTCAGTTTATATGACAAATTTGAAAAAAATGAATTCGATCCAACCAAATGTATTTTAATTTAGATCGATTTTTTAAAATTCAATTGTAAGAACTTTTTTATTAATATTGGGATCATGGTAACAAGTGTCATAGGACATTTATATAGAAAACAAATATATATAGTAATTTTACATTGAAAAAAAAATCTTCGATACACGGTTTGGAACCTTGTTGAATGATAATAGAGGATTACTTAGAGTACCATTTCCTTGATGCTTTTCTTAGTCTATAAAATGATTTGTGAAGCTTGCACACCATGGTTGGTTTTGATGAGGATACGCATTATTGATCCCAAGTTGTAAAAGATGCGACAAAGTCTAAACTTAATTTTGTACAACCACCTACAATATAATTGATGGTTTGTCTTCCTGCTGGGAGGAGATCAACAGTCTAGGTTTTGTTGAGCTCAAGAGCTGCAAGTTCTCTCTAGCCATGGAAGTTTTCTCCAATTTTAGGAGTAAATAAATCTGAATCAAGAAAAATAATTTGGTTTGGTTTGATTTTAGAATAGTTTCGCACAAGATCCTTGTGGTTTGTTTGTTTTTTGGGTTTTGTTCTTGGCAAGAGGGTTAGGTTAGGGCTATCTTTAGTTTGGCATGTTGTTGTGTGGATCATTTGAAACTCGTGTAATGATCTAATTTTTTCGGATATACTACGACGGTTGGGCTCTAGGTGGCTAAGGGGAAATTCTTCACTTGGAAGTGGTTCTTGGGAAATTCCCTAACAACCCATGCTCCTTCTATGAGTGGGAGGTGCAATCCGTCTCGTCTTAGACCCGATAGGGTTTTGTGGCGATGCTCAAGGTCTGTTTCATTTGGTTGTGGGGGCGAGGCTGTGGCAATCTCTAAGTCGCATCATTCATTGGGTGTCTCTCTTGTCTCTTTCTTTCAGGTTGATGCTGCAAAGGAGGCAAGAACTTGCTTTCGGGTCTTTCGTCAGTACTTTTCATTTGGTCTCCTTCTCGTTTGTCGTGCTATTTAGCTTATCTTTGTTTTGAGTACTTTTGGTTCTTAGAGCTCTCTTCCTGTATGGTTCCCCGACTCTCTCTCTCTCTCTCTCTCTCTCTCTCTCTCTCTCTCTCTCTCTCTCTCTCTCTCTCATATATATATAAAATTTATTTTTTTTGCCAAAAAAAACTTGTTAAATATATATACACTCATTGAGTAACATTTAATTGTATGTTATTTTTTTTAACGGAAAATTTTATTAAAAAACCTGGTCCCTACACAAGACAAACATCGGTCATCCAGAAACTACAAAACAAAGGCGTTGTATATAGGCGGAACATACAAAAGAAATACCAAAAAAAGACGCCAAAACACACACCACCTAACCAAGACCTACCTTCAACACCCATAACAAGCAAACAACCACAAACGCCAACATCACCGCCTAAATCAAAATTCCATTGCAAACGACCACTGAAAAATAAAATCCATAAACACCCATTGCTCACTACTCATCCAAAAAACCTCTAAAAACCACCCAACCCAAAGAAAACATCCCTCCAAACCAAACATCATCATGTCATCACCATAGCTGAGCCTAATTTGGCACCCTTAAATGTCCTTTTCCAACACTTCTTCGGATTCCACCACCTCTCTACTCCAGACCCACCGAAGAAAAGACAATAAATATCCCAAAACAAACTTGAGTCAAAGATTGACTCCCGATCTCGAATCAAAAGCGAACAGCCCACCAGACTCCATAACCAAATCAGCAAGGTACCCTCTCACATCCGGTCCACCAGAGAAGACACCATAACCCGTCAAAAAAACTCGCAGCTAGACACTAACTCTTGACTTTGAAGCAAAAACAATCGACCCATCATAATCCAGCAAACAAACCTCAAAGGCATTCGACATGTGGGACGGTGGTGAAAACAGAAATCATGTCAGAAAAGTAAAAAGCTCAACTCGAAGACCACACATAGTCGAAGCACCCAAACATAAAAGTAACCCAAAACTCAACCAAAGAGCTAGCAATGGTGGATATGGACCCAAAGCAGAGGCGCCTATCAACCAAAACACCCAAACCAAAACTCACCACACCAAGAGTTCACCACCATCCAAGAAACACCGTTAATACACCCATAACCCTATCTAAACAACACCTTTACCCCTCTTGATCAGCTTCAGTCCACCAAGATATCCGATGTCATATCCCAGTTCATAATTTCCACCATGATACCCACAACAAACCACCACTACCTACCAATAATTATATGTTATGTAAATACAATTCAATTAGTAGCTGCGTGAAGGTTTGAGATTTCTTGGAGCAAAATCTCGAATATTTCCTGTCACTTCTTCACACTATCGTCATTAAACATTTGACCAGAAAAAAGTAACATTTTTATTATGTCAAATTTATTGTCATGCATTTTCTATTTTGCATTAGGTAGCTGGTTTTCCACTTGGAACAAGAACATAAAACTAGATTAATTGCCACGAACAACTTGGTTACAAACTAGGACAAAAACCAAACTATAAGAGCACAATTATGAAAGCAAGACTGCAACTTTGAAGAAAGTGTCCCCCTCCAAAAAACACCCTAAATAGCTAAACTTATTTTGTGCAACTTTAGCTATAAATAGCATTAGCACGTACAATCACTTTTAGTTTATGGTTTTAATCAATTTCAACGTCTTCTGGCAGCTGTTTCTCTTTGTGCATTGAAAAAAACAGCAGCCACAGGAGGCCCGAGGTCATTGTCTTGTGCAAATTTCTTTGTGTTAAAGAGATCTCTTGATGTTGGTATTTTCATCACTGTCTGTCTGCGCTTCTGCTTGTAAAGAAGGAACACAAACCTATGGATTCCTATGTTAGGTCGTGGCATTTCATATTTCATCACTTCTTTCCCTGTTCATTTTCAATTAATTAAAACATATATAATATCATACTCCATGTTAATTAAAGTGAAAAGAAACTCTATAGTACATATAATTGATGTGACCAAATTAAAGGACTTACCAAATGTAGCATCAGTTGTGCCTGGTATATCTGTGACTATCCTGTGATGGACAACAAAAATAGGTTAGAAACTTTGTTTATGTCAAGCTTAATATAAACAAAAAAAAAGCTACTTTCACACCCTTTAAAGTAATCAAAAAAGAATTCGCACTATTATTATTATTTTCTTTGTCAGGTAGCCTAGCGGCTAAAATTTATCTTTTTTAAGCTGATTAAGTGAGGTGTTCGGGTTCGAACTTCAACCCCTACATATAACAATGCATGTCACTGCCAACTGAGCTATGCTCACGGGGACGTAATTTGTAATTTTTTAAAGTTGTCTATTATAGACATTTGTTCCGTTAAAATATGAGTTATTGAAAGCAAAAAAAACTAAATTAATTGAAGTGTAATTTTTTATTTTGACAAAATTGAAGAAAAATTTAGCACTGAACATGATAAAAAAGGTTAACCCTAATTTTTAGTAAATTTGAATTAAATATTAAATTTCTTTCACATTTTTTTTGTTTTTATAAAATTCAACTTTTTATTAAAAAATGGTAAGGCTCAACCTTAGACTCTTTTTGGGATGTCCATATTAGACAAATCCATATTTTAGACCACCAAAAAAGTTTGTTCATTGTTTATATTTGAGATTGGAGTGGAGTTAGTATTATACTCTTATATGCATGATGCCTTTAATTCTTTTCTAATTATTTATGCATGAAATTCTAATTTTTTCTTTCTTTCTTTGGTGTTTTATTCATGCATGCTATATACTCTTAACTATATTATTACTTAAAGGGTCATGTTAACTTTGTGCCCTAAGAACACATGTTAAGGAACCTAAAAAGAGCAACTTTGTATTGGAAAATATAATATTTTAATTTTTAAAAAGTTAAATGGACGATTTTTTATATTTATATTCTATAATGAGTTTCTTATACATAATTATCCTTATATTTCATAACAAATGCTTATTATTGGATATACTTTGCATGCATCAGAGGAGACTAATTTCTTCAAATGTTTTAGAATCGACTCTTAAAATATTGATGCAATTTTATGGAGCTTCTTACCACACTCAACACAGATTTGATTTAACAATTTGGGTCAAGTAAAACTTTGTATTAACATTTTGTTCAAGTCATATGTATAGCATACCAGTGTAAGTGTTCCTTCAGGTACGGATCACTAGGGCCAGGCACATCTGGATCTGTCATGACCTGAAAGAAATTCATGAAGAAATAGAATACATTGAAGTAAGGAACTCAAGGACAAGGTGTGTCATGCATACATATGAAAACAGTAAGATGAAAAAAGAAGAAATAAAGAAGAAGTGATTTGGTTAAAGACTAGTACCAGAGTGAAGAAAGATCTCATATCACCACCATGAATCTGAACTTTAGGTTTAGTGGTAACTGAGGAAGGAAAAAACTCATGACCATTGTAAACTTGCTTAGTGTTGTAAGTGACAGACATTTTCATAGTTGAAGTGAAATAATCAACTACATCTCCAATCACTCTTCCAATAGCAAGAGGATCTGTTACAATACTCATGGTGGCTAGGTTTCAGATTAAAGGATTTGTGGCTACACTGAAAGTGGGGGTGAAGCAGGTGAACAAGAACAAATTAGTTAATGTTGCTTTTGAGGGTGCTGTGTGTGAACATGTAAAGCAGAAACCCTATATTTATAGAGTTTATACATAGGATAGGGATTCATGGGAAACAATTGACTAGGGAATCAAATAATGAGAAGAAAAAAATATGATAACATTAAAAATAATAATTGAAAAGATCAGAAGCCTTGCGAAAAGGCTACAGTAATAAATTAAAAAAAAAAATAATGATAATATTAATTATACACAAAAGAATAAGAAATACTTGTATATATACTCACACCCTCAAATATCAAAATTATTTAGTGGTCATCAAAATACATATCATTTAATTTTTTTAATAAATCACTAGACTTTCCACCCGTGCGTAGCACGAGTCATATACATTGTAGATGTAGTAGACAAAAACAAATATCAATGTATATCAAAGAGAATGAAATATGTGGTCCCAAATATATGCAGATGTTGGAATTCGAATCTCAGATACCACACTTATTCACCTTAAAAATATTAATTTTTATCAATCGTGTGTTACTTCATTCTTTTGTTAAAATTATATGTCAATGTTATATTATTGGTATGTTACTTCATCCTTTTTTTTTTTTTTTGACAAAATGTTATTTCATTCTTTTGTAAAAATTATATGTTAATGTTATATTATGTACCTAAAAATAGCTCATTCTTAACCTCAACATGTAAAATGTTTTATTTAAATAATTTTTCTTTTATCGAACATTTGGCCTTTACCGTAAATGATACCCTTTAACTGTTTGTTGAAATGTTTCTTCCACCTGTTTATATAGATTGTAAAATTCTGGTGCATTTTGTGGTAGATATTTAACAAAGAGAGTTTAGTTCTGATTTGGATGAAAAATGTAATATTAACAAAAAAAATGTTGCTATAATATTGCAAAACCCTTTTATTCCAATAGGGCGATTTGTTTTGTTGAAGAAATAGGGCGATTTGTTTTGAAGAAATAGGGGAAATAAAGCGATATCGATTTTCTTTGTTCATGAAAATAGGAGATTAGGTGTGAGCATTAGGGTTGTTCATGAAAATAGGAGATTAGGTGTAAGCATTAGGGTTAAAACAGTAAAATTATGCAATAGGGTTTAAGTTAAAATGAGGACTTACGTGTTAACTTTAATATATAAGAAGATAACTTTAATATATAAGAAGATAAGAAGATATTATTTCACATTTTTTTTTCTTCTTCTTTCGTACTCTTTCCGTTCATGTGTTCTATTGTCTATTGATTGTATTTATGCGCACACAAGTCATTTTGTTTGGTACTTTGAGTCTTTTCAAATCATTCTATTTATAATTATTATCTTTTGCTAAATCACTTTGAGCCTGAAATTAATCGATCTGTTTAAGGGACAAACCACATCACAAGCCTATAGACTTGAAATTTTTTGCATATGTTTATCCTCTTTGGAGTTTGGAAGAATTAAGTTTGTATAATTTTTCTTCTTTTAGCTTGAAATTAAGTTTAAGGTTGTTCTTTAAAATTAACAACATCTTAAGTTTGAAACATAATAATAATAGAACTTAGTTAAAAAAGATAAAAAAAACGTAGATTCTACAATCTATGATCGGTCTAAAAAAAAGTAAAACAAGAGCCAAAAGTCAATCTTTTTGTCTCTTCAAAAAAAGAAAAAGGAAACAAGTAGTTTTCTAGTATCATGTTGATATGGCAAGAAATGGAAGGTTGGTTAGTTTAATAGACAATGATTAGTAGAGGATATCTAACTCCACATTTAACCTACTTTCCCCAAATATATCCCATATTTATCTAAGTCAAGTTATAACTTTGAAAGACCTCTAAAATGTATTTGTTTATAGTGATTTTGAATGACTATTAGTTTGAGCAGTCCTTGTGCTCAAACTTCTACAACTTTTTTGAGGGTTTTAATTATTTTTGTGATAGCTTCTCAAAAATATATTGAGGTTGTTTGTATATTGGTTTGAGCAGTCCTTGTGCTCTAACTTATATATCATTATATGCATTGTTGTAAAATAAACCACTAGAAAAATATTTACAACAAGATCATATACCACCTTGATCTCTTTAGCATTGGGACAACAAAATTGATGGAAAAAATAATTGAAAATGGTAAAAGAAAAGCTTATCACACTGGTTGAGAGAGACTTGAGAGACAAAGGATGTAAATATTTTTGAATTGAAAAGTGGCGGTGGTAGACTAATTTAGGGATTAATTTTAAATGTTTAAAAATATCGAAGATATTTTATGTTTGTTAACCATTATAAAATTCATCCTTTTACCTAAAAAATATTCATTATTTTTTATTTTATTTTAAAAAAAGGTTATGAAAATTGATTTTATAGAAAGACTACTCAAAATTGCTTCTCATTTGAAGCGGTCTTTATAACTTGTTGTTTAGAACTTCAATTTACCCCTTCCGTGTGTTTTGGCTATTACATTGTATGACGTGACAGTTAACCATACATGTAATAGGACGGAGGGGGTAATTGATTATTCACTCACATGAGATTATTTATTTTTAACTATGAAGCACGAATACAGACATCAGACGTCGGACACCAACATGCCAATACCGTTAATAATTTGAGAAAATCACATAATTTAGTGTAATCATATGTTTCGATGTGGTGTCCGTGTCGGACACGGACGTGTGTTCGACGCCGAAACACGCCTAATCCGCTAAGAGTTTGTGCTTCGTAATTTTTAACAATGGCTTGAGCTTAAAGAAATTTATCATCGAATGATGAATATATTCATAAAGCGAAACTGATAGTGATTCCCAACTTTTCTTTTATTTCCTAAGATTAATCTAAAGGGGAGGCAAGGAGAATTCCAAGGCATCATCAATTGTTGAATATAAGTTCTGAATATTTTCAATAACGGTATAATGGTTAAAACCTTCCTTAACTAAACATATTCATGGTAATGTTGCTGATTATAAGGATAATTTAAGGAAGAGTTTGGAGTATAAAGGTATTCCACTCACAAATTGACAACCACAACAAAAACTCAGACTAAGTGGTGGTGTCTTGAGGTCATTTCATATAAAAGAAGAATCATATGCAAATGGATCGTACATTTTGATAATGAATAAAAGAACACTAGTTGAATGTAGTGAAAGGCATGAGCAATGAAATTAAATTATGCTTTAATCACTTACTAAGTAGTGTCACTTAGTAATTATATTATGCTATAATCACTTACTAAGTAGTTAATTAATTATTATTTTTTGCTTTCATTAATTTTTAGCATATTTTCCTAATAGGAATAGCATCTTCAGTGTTATATTCCTTGCATATGCATACAAAAGATTCATTCTGCTCCAAAGACATGGATTAAATATAGTAACTAGGGTTAATAACTTATAGTTTGATGCTTCACTATAATTCTTATTTTATTATAATAAACGTTCTTGTAGAATCTCTTCTGACTTACTTCCACCATGTCCTTGTTATATTTATTAATATTAATGATAAGAAGTTATACCTATGTGTTTCTTGTTAAGGTTATCTAATTTCCCACTTTGGTAACTAGCTAGGTTGGGCCAAGGGCATATATCTTGGCTTGATTGTGAAGGTAACATTTTATCGGATGTCTCCTGTTTGTTGTGAATTTAGGATTCAAATCACACCAATAAATTTAGATATGTAGGACAAGTATCAATGGCAATTAATGATCAAAATAGTCACTAGCAACAATAATATGTCGAGATTCAATCTAACAACTAAGTGTAAGACAAAGCACAATCGAATCAAAGAATAACAAGATAAAGAGAGAAGAACACACCATGAATTTGTTCACTCAGTTCGGTCCAATAATGATCTACATCTTGAGGATAAAGATCTCTTCACTTCACTTCACTATCAAAGAGTTCTTTACTAATATAGATAAAAAAGAGTTACAAGAAATTAACTTCAACAAATTATTCAAGAACAATCCTAATTAATTTCTACCATTTTCCCAAATCTTTTTCTATAACCACGATTTTGACTAACCAAAACTACCAAATTACTGATCAAATCGGGCCATAATTTTGAAAATTGCACCATGATTTTGCAAAAACACAAACATCAGATTTTTTAAATCAAAACTCAACATCTATTTATTAAAATGAAACCTAGTCAAGAGTGAAAGCTTTCTTGTCTGTTCATGAGCAAATCAAAATATAACTATTTTTTATGTGTCCGTTGTTGCAATGGTGTTCCCTCTCAACAAAACTGTATCTAACTATACTACTGGGTTTGGAGTGTTCCCTCTCAACAAAACTGTATCTAACTATACTTCTGGGTTTGGAAGAAGAAAGGGAATAATAGTGAATGAATTTTTTAGGTTTGAAACTAATTTGAAAAATGCTAGCAACATACATTTTAACATACTTTTCAACACATTCTCTTTGATGGATTAAAATTTACGTGTTTCATCAAATTTATATGGGTCCCACATGATTTGGTAGGACCTATGCGAATTTTAATCAATAAAAAAAAGTATTGAAAAGTATGTGTTGCTAGCATTCTTCAACCCATTTTCTCTACGTTTCTGGTTTTTTTATGATTAATATGACATTTAGAAATTTTTGGATGTTTTTGTTTATTTTTTATTTTTTTTGGATATTTGGATTTTTATTAAGTATAAGCTTATGGGGTTTTCTAACCTACATAATCTCATTTATCAACTAGAAAAAAGCAATTTCATATGATTGATTTTTTAAAGTTGTACATTTATTGCACCTTAAGCTAGAAAAACTCTTCTAACATAAAGGATTATATCGAGAAAAAAAAATATAATTGTCGAAACATAATCTGAAATTAAATTAAGATCATAGAAGCAATTTTGTCTAACCAATGATTAACACTCAATGATGCATTTGCAGTCAGATACATTCCTCTCAAAAGAAAAAAAATGATAGAGTCCAACACATTCATCCATTATAATGATAGAGTTCAACGCATTCAGATTTCAAAATGATTGTTTCCCCTTATGAGTTAATTGCCAAGGTAATTTTTTTTTTGGTTAAGATGAGATCAGTTGGGTCAAATAAAATCATTGTGCTAATAATCTTTTGAGTAATATTAGAGATATCATACAAATGTTAATTATTAAGATTGGGAGTATGTATCGCTCCTATATGATAATGTGGAACCTATGGTACATTGATAACAAGTTGGTGTTTGATGGTATTCAACTGATAGTCTCAAATACGGTTTCATCTATTTTTGCACAATTGCAAGTTTCATAGCGGACATTTGACAATATTGTTTCAACCGCTTTAGTTAGGTCCACTCGTGAAGTATGTTGGCAACATGGTGATGATAATGATATAATGGTTCTTAATATGGATGTTAGCGCTTTAACTAACCTGGATAAAACAGGTTATGATGGATTGGTTAAGAATTTTGAAGAAAACTTTCAATTTGCCTTCTATGATGGTGTGGGTTTGTCCAATATTTTGCATGTAAAAATCCATGCCTTATGATTAAGATTAAGCTTTGCTAGAATGATGATTATAAGAAACTGTTTTTTTTTACTCTCTTTATGTAGTGTATTTAGTGTCAAAGGAAGTGTCGATGCTTCACCACTATGCGATATTCTTGGAGCTTATTTGAATGTATTTGATTAAGGAGTGAGATATTTCCATTCATCATATTTTTCGCGAAGAAAACTCTTGCGCGCATATACTTGCTAAATTAGGGGATAATCATTTAAAATATCTTGTGATGATGCACTAACCATTACTATGTCTATCATTAGTCTTACTAAGTGATGCTATGTAAGTATCCTTTATTATGTCATATAGTTTTTTCTTTGCTTTTTCATTTTTTTTTCTCTCATGTTAAAAAAATAAAAGGCAAATGCTAACTTGTCCCTTGAGGATACAAGTTAAGGAACATATTATAAAAATATACATATTAAAAGTTGTACATTCAACTTCTTAAAAGTTAAAATATTATTTTTTTCAATGCAAAATTGCTCTTTTTATGTTGTTTAACATGTGCCCTTACTTCTTAAAAAAAAAAAAAAAAAAAAACATATGCCCTAACCTTAAGACACAAGTTAATACTACCCAAAAGTAAAATAAACTTTAGAGAAATGCACAACACTCCCAAGCAGCCCACTTGTGGCATGACTTCTTGGGGCCTGTTTGGTTCAACAATTTATTTGCAGCTTATAACACAAGCACTTATAATGATAAGCTCTAAGCCCAAACAAGATATTTTATAAATAAAAAAAAAAGATAATTTTTTTTTTTGAAACATAAATGCGGAGATTAATCCCTCGAGTTAGCTAGAAGAGATCTGCATCATCTCATCTAAGCAAAATAAATTGTTTTTGTATATGTTATAAGTTGTTTCTATAAGTTATATTGGAGAAACCGATTTGAGTTTGTTTGGTGGTGTTGACTTAAAACCTTAGAGGAGCGTGTTACTCTTCAAATTCATTCTCCCAGTGCCAATTTAGATGTGATAGTTTAACTTCTTAAACGAAAACTTTATACATATGAACATAAGCCGTAAAAAACCTGTGAAAATTGTTATAAGTTTTCCCAAACAGTCTCTTAGAAATGCTCAAATAAGTCATTCTAGACAGACCCTTGGTCACCAACTCAACAGTTCACAATTCCCATGTCTTTGGAGTTGGATTTGATCAACCCTGCAAGAGCAGTGTTTGGTAAAATGCCTGTTAGAGATTTGATTTCTTGGAACTCTTTGCTTAGAGAGTTACTTGAGGGCTGGTGAAATTGTCTTGGCCCGTGAGGTGTTTGATGAAATGCCTGAAAGGGATGTTGTTCCTTGTAATGCTATGATGATCGATGTGTAAGGGAAAAATGGGAAATGTGAGCCTGCTGCCGATGAGGTTTTTATGGCTATGAGTGTAAGAGATGTGGTTACATGGACATATATGATTTTTGTTTTTGTTTTTAATCATCAACTAATGAAAATGTTTGCGGTCTATGAAGCACATGCACGGACGCGACACACACATCAACACCAATAGTAATTTTATAAAGGCTTAATTGCACTTTTGGCCCTCTATATTTTCAAAAGTTGCGATTTTGGCCCCCTAACTAATTAAAACACAAAACAGCCCCCTATGTATTGGATCTTTGGCAGTTTTGGCCCCCAATACCACTTTTGACTTAGTCTTCGCTGACGTGGCACCCACATCCCTTAAGTGAGGTGCCACGTATCGATCAATGTGGATGCCACGTCAGCGAAGACTAAGTCAAAAGTGGCCGTGGGGGCCAAAACCGTCAAAGATCCAATACATAGGGGGCTGTTTTGTATTTTAATTAGTTAGGGGGCCAAAATCGCAACTTTTGGAAAGATAGGGGGCCAAAAGTGCAATTAAGCCTTTTATAAAATGACATAAATGAATGTAATCACATATGTGAGTGTTGACACCGACACATGTTGAACACCAGACACACTTTCGATCAGAAGTGTCGGTGTTATAGAGTTTGAGCTTCTTTAAAGACACGTTGGGTTTAGGGGTTTGATCTGATGGCCCTGTTATTGTTGGTGTGCTTTCAGCAATTGCTGACTTGGGTTTTGTTGAGGAAGGGAAATGGATATACACTTATGTGTTTAGTAATAAAATACATCATTGTTTTAGTTTTTTATTGAATCAGTACTTGTTAACATGTACGTTAAATGTGGCCAGATAGAAAATGCTCATAGTGTATTTAGAAGCATTTGTAACTGAAGGAATGTTGGGATTGGAATTCTTTGATCTCTGGACTTGATTTACATGGACTGGGTCATGCAGCGATCGAGCTTTTTTTAGAATTGGAAAGGGAAGAACTTAAGTCGGATGATATAACTTTCTTACTGCTTTTAAGTGTTTGTGGGTGCATTATTGACCTTATTGCTAGAGCAGGTTGATTAGAAGAGGCTCTTGGGATTACATGCGACATGCCTTTCGAGCTTGATGTTTTGATTTGGAAGAATATTCTCAGTGCTTGCTTGAAGGACAATAACTTTGTAATGGGGAATACAGCTGCATTTCAAGCTCTAGAATTGGCTCCAGAAGATTCAAGTTGTTAAGTTTTTTTCACAAATATCTATGCCAAAGAAGGTAGTGGGATGAACTACAGTTAAAAATTCCACCTGAATATTTTCAGTGCAAAAAAAGGGCGAGTGAGAAAAATTCCTGGATACAGCTCAATTCACACGTGGATGGTGAAATTCACGAGTTCCTCATGTGGCCATGGATGTGGGGTATGATCAAAATGTTCTATCTAAGTTGGAGGAGGTTGTGTCTGAGTTGAAGTTGGAGGATATGAACCTGGACTTAATCAAGTTTTTCTAGACCAGATATCGAAGACGATGAAATATAGTCGACTGATTTTCACAGTAAGAAGATGGCTCTTGCCTTTGAACTGTTGAGTATCCCACAAGAAATTCCCAGTTACACGGTGAGAAACTTAAGAATTTATTATGATTGTCACACATTCGTGCAGCTGGTTTCGAAAGTCTACAATGGTGGGGTTATTATCAGACATGACTGTTTTCACAATTTTCATAAGGGTTTCAGTTCCTGCACAAATTATTGGTAACTTTGCCTTATGCTGTGGTTTCTGATGATTTCTTACTCCTTGGAAAAATTACTATATACCGTATGATGTCTTGAAGGGGATATTAAGAGCATGTTTATAAAAATATTCAACTTAATTGTATGACGTAAACAATGTCGTAAATATGTGTTTGAACTTGTAAAATTATTTGATGATAGATTTATAAGTTGTCTTTAGCAAATTATAACAAGATTTTCAAGATAAGGTATGGGATAAAGTTCAGCTTAAAAGTTGGGTAGGAAAGTCCTTTCACTTGGTCCCCATCCCTTCTTTGGTGTGTGTGGCACGTTTAAAATCAATCTGGTTTTTTTCATCTAATAATAGTAAGAAAGGAAAGTGATGGCAATCCTCTCTTTACATCTAATCAAGTAATTAGACTCAAGTGGTTAGGACTTATGAGCTCCACCAAAGACGAATTGGTTAGAGAACTTGAGCTCAGTCCTGGGTGAAACAATTATTGATCATTACTTACCTCCCGACCGAACTCTAGAGTACTGCATACCCTTTTCCCTTTTCCCTGCGTACCTGTTTTGTCATGAACAGTCCTTATAGCAAAAATCAAAGATTAAAACTGAATTTGAAAACGACAAATCCAATAATTTCAAAGGATAGTTGTGATTATTATATGCTTAATAATTTTATTGTTTTGTAGATTATGCTATAGGAGCCAGAATCCCCCTGTATTTTATATAGACCTTATAAGCAGAGAGATATTGCCAAGTAATTCAGAAAATAGCAGCCTTGGATCCACATTCTTCTTTGCACATAGCAATGTCTCCATGGTTTGCAATGGGACACCTAATTCCATATCTTCACCTCTCAAACATATTAGCCAAAAAGGGAGACAAAACCTCTTTCTTCATCCCCAAGAAAACACAAACCAAGTTAGAAAAATTCAACCTTTACCCAAACCTTATCACCTTTTACCCTCTCAATGTTCCTCACATTGAAGGCCTACCCTTTGGCGCTGAAACCACTTCAGATGTCTCTTTCTCTTTAGGTCCACTCATCATGACAGCTATGGATCAAACAAAACCTCAAATTGAACCTCTCACTCCACTAAACCCTGAAATGGTTTTCTTTGATTTTGCCTTTTGGCTACCAAAAATTGCTCAAAATTTAGGAATTAAATCATTTCAATACTGGATTATTAGTCCAGCAACAATGTCATATACTACATAACCAGAAAGGATGTGTAAAGGTATAAACTTGACTGAATTTGATCTTATGATACCCCCAAAAGGGTACCCTATTTCATCCTTTAATCTTTATTCTCATGAAGCAAAGTTCCTTGCTTTAAAAAGAAATTTTGAATTTGGAAGTGGAGTTATTTTTTATGATAGGCTTTTTATTGGTTTGAGCTTAAGTGATGCAATTTGGTTCAAAGGGTGTAGAGAAATTGAAGGGTCTTATGTTGATTACTTAGAACAAGAGTTTGGTAAGCCTGTTCTTCTTTCAGGACCTGTTTTACCTGAACCACCTAAAAATACTTTAGATGAAAAATGGGGTTCTTGGCTTGGTGGATTTTAGGATGGTTCATTAGTTTATTGTGCACTTGGAAGTGAATGGAAATTATCACAAGATCAGTTTCATGAATTGTTGTTAGGACTAGAGTTAACATGTTATCCATTTTTGGCAATTCTTAAACCTCCTGTTGGGTTTGAGACGGTCGAAGATGCTTTGCCAGAAGGGTTTAAAGAAAGGGTTAAGGAAAAAGGGATTGTTGATAGTGGATGGATACAACAACAATTGATTTTGGAACACTCGTCGGTTGGTTGTTTCGTAACACATTGTGGGGCTGGTTCGTTGACAGAGGGGTTGATAAATAATTGTCAGATGGTGTTGATGGCCACATTTAGATACTGATCATATCATTAATGCTAAGATTATGAGTAGGGAATTGAAGGCTGGAGTTGAAGTGAAGAAGGGTAAAGAAGATGGATTGTTCACTAAGGAAAGTGTTTGTGAAGCTGTGAAAATTGTGATGGATGATGAGAATGAGATTGGCAGAGAAGTTAGGAATAATCATGATAAATTGAGGAAGCTCTTATTAAGCCATGATTTGGAGTCATCTTGTGTTGGTGTTTTCTGTGAGAAGCTTCAAGAATTAACCAGGCGATTTTCTAATTAGTAGAAACTGTATCCAGTTGTAATATACTGTTGTATCAGTATATGGGTTCAATAAAAAATATGTGTATTTTGATCAATCTGATTGGATTCATATAAAAAATTATGTGTATTGATAACCACTGTCCACTGCCAAACTATAGTTTGCTTACTGAAGCTAGGAATTGAAGTAATGAAACTTGATGTATGAATCATCAGGGAACTCTGAAGGTTGTTTCTTGAGATCAACTTAAGTTAAATCTCTTTCTTGGTTTTGTCTTTGTATATTTCCAATGTAAGCTTGTAACGTTGGACCCAATATCATGCATTGGAGACTTTTGATTCCAAGGTTTCTGGTTATGTTTGGGAGCCAATATTGGATATCAAAGAAATTTATTTTTGACTTCAAAAGAAGTTCAATTTGTTTAAGAAGATTCACCAGCAAGGCTATAATATGTGATTGGTCAAATTCAGTACATTATAGACTAATTATGATAAAGTGAGGAATCTCTTATTAAGCCATGATTTGGTGTCAACATGTGCAACTGGTTTCAAAAGTGTACAATCGTCGGGTTATTGTCGGTTCCTGTAGAAATCATTGGTAACTTTGCCTTATGCTGTGGTTTCTGATGATTTTTTTACTCCTTGGAAAAATACTATATACCATATGATATCTTGAATAAAAGCATGTTTAAAAAATCTTATTTAAACTTAACAAATGATGTAGACACTGTCGTAAATATGTATTGAACTTGTCAAATTATTTGATGATACATTTATAAGTTGTTTTGTCTTTAGCAAATTTATAACAAGATTTTGAAGATAAGGTATGGGATAAAAGTTCAGCTTAATATAGGAAAAATGTTGGTTAGGAAAGGCCTTTCACTTTGGCCCAATCCCTTCTTTGGTGTGGCAAGTTTTACATCGATGTGGGTTTTTTTCATCTAATAATAGTAAGAAAGGAAGTGATGGCAACCCTCTCTTTTAACACTTGCCTTTTTATTAGGTAAAATTTATGCAGGTGAGGTCACACCACGTACGTAGTTATGCGGGACCTTCAAAATGGTAGGACCTACTTCAGTTTTATACAATAAAGAGAATTTATTGAAAATAGTGTGTTATAGAGTGAGTGTTACTAACCATTATGTTTTTCTCAAGAGAGTTTCTCCTCTCTCATATTGCACCTGTTTTCTTCTTTATCATCTGAACCCCACACACATACACACTATCTCTCTCTATTCCAACAACAGAACCAAGGTGAACAGATGTACATCCACAGCTTTTGAAAGCAATTGCAGTTATATAGAATCTGTAAAAAGGTATACTCTCTTTGCTTTGATGATTCTGAAGTTAGAAATTAAACTAGTAGTAATAGAAATGGTTCATAAATTATTATTACTCTTTGTTTCTACTAGACAGACGCATAAAATTTTAAGACTCGACTCTTATGTAATACAATATATGAGATTAGCATACAATTGAAAGTATAACGTTTGAATCATAAATGAAAATTAATGTTTTAAAAGTGGATTTTTGTTCATTATTGTTGATATAGAAGTTTGAAAATCAAACTGGTTTTTTTTTTTTTTTTATATAAAATGCAACTGCAAGGATCTAAGCGTTCGCTTAAAGCGTCGTGTAGATAGGAATCACAATTTTCTGTGTATCAATAACATGCTTTGTATGGATGGTACTTTTCATTGATAATTTTAACAGTAATGTAGCACTTTGATGTCCATCTACTGAAGTGTATGTTCTGTTTCTGGTTCTGCTATTCTTTCTCTGTACCTTATTGCTTAAATTATTGAGGTTAGAAAATGATCTTGACCAATAATATTGAATTATTGATTGGTGTTGCTACAAAAAACAGCAATATAATTTATGCTGCTTCTTTAAAATGTATTCACATTGTTCTCTTGATGATGATGATTAGTAGTCCTTTTTTTTTCTTCCAGCAATGATTAACCGAATAGGAGTTGCAGTGGTGGTGATTCTCATAGGGTGGGTTTATATGGCCTTAAAGCCGCCTCCACCAAAAACATGCGGATCCATTAATGGTCCTCCAGTTACTTCACCTAGAGTGAAACTCAGTGATGGGAGACATTTGGCCTACCGGGAGTTTGGCTTTTCAAAAGAAGAAGCTAGGTACAAGATCATTGTCATTCATGGATATGCCAATTCTAAAGATACACACTTGCCTGTTTCTCAAGTAAGAATTTGCTCTTTTTATCTACTCTTATTATGTCTGCTTTAATCAGCTATATGCCTTTAATAATGCTTGCAAAAAAAAAAATGGAGATCTTATTCTTTAGAGAAAGTTGGTGAATGATGAGTAGCACCAAGATAAGCTCAAATCTTATAGGCCCTATTTGGATAAACAACTTATTAAGCGCTTATCATGTATGTAAATGTTTATGCTCACGAAAAAATAGTCTCACGGGTACTTGTGTCAACTATGTTTTTGCTCTTATGTAGGAACTTATTGATGATCTTGGGATATATTTCCTCCACTTCGACAGAGCAGGTTATGGTGAGAGTGATCCATATCCATCACGTTCAGTTAAGAGTGAAGCATATGATATTCAAGAACTAGCAGATAAATTGCAGATTGGGAAAAAATTCTATATCATTGGAATGTCATTGGGTGCTTACTCTGTTTGGAGCTGCCTAAAATACATTCCACACAGGCATGTTAATTTCTCACTTGTAGCTTCATTTTGCTTACTGCTCTCAATAATAGAGAAATGGTTTTTGTATAACCAAATTTAGATAACTTTTTAAGTGATTAATACCCTTCAAATAGGTAGTTAATTACGTTCAGTAGATGGTTAATGGATATACTAGTGTCAAAACTCATTAACCATCGACGTAACTTCATTAACCACAAATTTTGACATGGCTAACCGTCATTTTTAGTTGTTCAACTACATCTAGATTTAAACAGCTGAAAATTGTGGTTAATCACGCCAAAATGCTTCATTAACCATCTATTGAAGCTAGCACCTGGCATGTTCATTAACCATCTATTGAACGTAACCACCTATTTAAAATGCTTTAACCACTTATACTGTTGTCGCAAAAGTTGTCCAGTTTTTGTTGTTCTAATAACATAACTGTCAATAATATATAACATAATTTGGCAGATTACTGGGAGCAGCCTTGGTAGTTCCATTTGTAAATTATTGGTGGCCATCTTTTCCTAATAATCTATCAAGAGAGGCATTTCAAATGCTCCCCCAATCAGACCAATGGACATTTCGAGTTGCACATTACACACCTTGGTTATTCTATTGGTGGATGACTCAAAATTGGTTCCCTTCATTGAGTTTCACAAATATTGAATTCTTTCCTTCTGTTGATGTAGAGATCCTTAAGAGCCTCTCAGAAACCCCAGACACTGGCCAGGTAGCTATATTATTTCTCGTTATGAGTTTGTTAATGGTAGTTTATCTGATCATGATGTTATTTATACTCAGAACATTCTGTTTTAGACACTGATGAATCATGATAATATAAGTGTTTTTTAATATTCAGGAGAAAATAACTCAGCAAGGTGAATATGAATCATTACACCGAGACATAATGGCGGGTTTTGGAAAGTGGGAATTTGGTCCAACAGAGATAAGAAATCCATTCCCTGAGAATGATGGTACAGTCCACATTTGGCAAGGGTTTAAAGACAGGATCATTCCCTATACGCTGAACCGCTACATCTCACACAAACTTCCGTGGATTCATTATCACGAGCTTCCTGACGGAGGTCATCTGTTTATCTTTAAGAAAAATCACTGTGAATCCATAATTAAAGCACTTATACTCTCATAAGGTCTTTCATATCATATGATATGTAGTGTCTGTAGAAAACTACTAGTCTACACTCTACTTATAGTCTTGTGCTTGTCCATGCTATATAGTTACTTAGCTAGTAAATTCTATAAGAGATTGCAATATATGTTTATGAAGTGGTGTAAAGAGTGTATTAAGACTAATTCTATGATGTACAAGGATAGGAGGTATAGACCTTGTAAGTTATTTTTTTTGACAAACAATAATTAAATTATTGAATTGTGAACCAATGTTTTAATTGGAGATTTCTTGTTCCATAAGAAAAGAATTGAAGAAAATTCTGTCTCTTTGCGTATAAACATAACAGAGATATTGGTCAGTTTTATACGTAAGGTGCTATTATAAGTAGTTATTTTATGAGATAAGATTTTTAAAGGATTTATGTGATAAGATTGGTCCAATGTGCACAACTTCTGATAATAAACCAAAAAGTTCACAAAAATTAATATTGATATTTTTTTTAGTCAAGGTTAATTAATAAGCTATGTTTTTTATTTTTATTTTTTATATACACTATATGCAACAAATTAGGTGATACATAGCATAATCTAAACTATCTTATCTTTTTTATGTACTATTATGTTTTTTCTTTCTTCTTTCTGGATCAATGAACCTATAATTAGGAAAATGAATAAAAAGGACATGATAGGATCCAAATCCCAAAACAACGTGGATCTTACACGAAATCTCAAATGAACAACAAAATTATTAAAAATGCTAAATTGAATCACCGACAAATATGTTATCCGTGTCGATTTTTGTTTTCAATTTGAAGATTTTATACTTTTTTTAATTAATTTCTTTTCTCTTTTAATCAAATTAACATTTTAGGATTTTATACCTTAGCTTCGGAGATTATGATGTATCAAAGAAAAAACATCTTTAGAGAATACTGTTAACAGGGTCACACACAAACACAAAAAAGAATATTCCTAATACATCTGGGTATAAACCCATGAACAATTATGTCATTGTGGGGCCTGAGAGTAAAAATGGCAGAAAAATCATAAATAATCTGCTACTTATACAAAAATATCCAATTAGCCAAAAAAATTAAGGACATTTTTTTAACTAAAAGGTAAAACATTTTTATTTATCTTTTTTACTTTTGGGATGCCATTTAAAATGATCTCTACTACAAAAATAAATTCAAATGCATTTTTCAACATAAAAATATAATAAAAAATCATTAATCAAAAGTAAAATACATCAGCTAAAAACATCATAATCAGACTAATAATTAAGAGTTGAAATAACTTATACACAATCCTAAGTTGAAATAAGTATATAATATATATAGATTAGGAAACCAATCTGATATAGTAGCTTTTAATGTAAAGTTCTAATCTGACAAATAGCCAAAAAAAAGTTAACAATTGGCAAGAATATACATAAAAAAGATGCTCCTAGCTGATGGAACCTTTCAAAGGATATCCCTCCAAATGAAATAACATAAAGAAGTCATTAACAAAATGAGAATGTAAAGAAGAAACACACACATATATACAAACTTCTATGTATTTTTATTTTTAAGGTAGAAGAAATATTGAAGAAGCCAAATTCAGCTCTCATATAAAAACTATAGTCTATTGTATTAAGGTCCATAACTCATTGAGAAAATGAAAAGAATGAGACATTTTCTTAAGCTTATAACTGAAAATCAACAAGGTCAGACACGTAAATTATGTAGAGGTTTCTGTCAGGTAACAAAAACATCATCTTAGTATTATTAATTTTATGTTTTTTTCTTCTTCTTGTTCTTCTTACATATCTATGTTTATTCATTTTTCTTTATGGTTTTATTAGGGAACTCAACTTTCACCAAACCAAGATGATTCAACAGATGATTTTTCTATGGTTTCACCAAGAATTAGACTTAGAGATGGTAGACATCTTGCTTATGTTGAGAGAGGTGTACCTAAAGATAAAGCAACATACAAGATCATCATTGTGCATGGTTTTGGAAGCTCTAAAGAGATGAATTTTCTGGCACCTCAAGTAATTAACTTAATCTCTATTGCTCAAATAAATTGAACATTTTATGTTTTGGATTTAGATCTAATTAGCGTAAGAGATTAATTTTGATATACTGTCAGTGTTAAAAATTGTTAGATTGTTGACAAATCACAACCACTCGTATGTATGAATGAATTTATAAGTGTTTATAGTTAAAGTCAAACATTTTCAATGATCAGATGGTTATAGTTGTTTGTCAGTGTAAAAGACTTTACATCGACAGTGTTATGAATTAAATTCTTATCATAATACTATAGAAAGAAAGTCTTTATTAGGTGTACTATGATATTCCTTTCTAGCATGTTTAATTGGTAGTGATTTGTTGACAGTGTACAACCTTTTGCACTCACAGTGTATCAAAATTATATTCTGACTATGATATGATTGATTCACATAGGAATTGATAGATGAATTAGGAATTTATCTTCTACAATATGATCGTGCTGGATATGGAGAGAGCGATCCAAATCCTAAACGTTCACTGAAAAGTGAAGCACTTGACATTGAAGAACTGGCTGATCAGTTGCAAATCGGAGCAAATTTTTATGTAATTGGAGTCTCAATGGGTTCATATGCTACCTGGAGTTGTCTAAAATATTTGCCCCACAGGTACTAATACATTCAAATAAATAGTCATTTTGGCTTAGTTGTATATTTATACTATTAACTTCAAGTAAATAGTCATTTTGGTCCATCAATGTGTGATGAATTGTAACTATAGTTCTTGAATGTATCGAAATTGCGAGAATATCTTAATTTGTTTTCTTTTACTAATTTATGAACCAAAATAACCGACAGAAAAACATGCTGAGAGTTGAGACCATAAGGAAAGACACATTCTAGAACCGTACTGGCTAACAAAAGTCACATTTGAGGATGTTTTTTCAGCTTTAATACATTCAAAGATTACAGTGATGGCGTCTCACACATTTAAGGACAAAAATAGTCGATTGTACTAAAAAGTTTATTTTAAGTTGACCGAAAGAAACTTTGCGCAGGCTAGCAGGGTTGGCACTAATCGCCCCAGTTATCAACTACAGATGGCCATCTCTCCCTGGGAGTTTGATAAGAGAGGACTATAGGAGGAGATTTATTAAATGGGCACTATGGCTTGCAAATCACTGTCCTAAACTATTACATTGGTGGGTGACTCAAAAGTGGCTACCTTCAACTGCTGTCATAGAAAAAAATCCAACATTCTTCAACAAAAATGATATAGATATTTTGAAGACTATTCCAGGGTTTCCAATGTTTTCAAAGGTAACAAATTAGTCTCTATTGATTAAAATGTCTGTAGTAAGTTATCCAATGCATTAATACACTCGGCACATCAGTGACTGTTGGATAGAGATCGGACAGTCTAGATTTCAATGCATATTTTGACATGGAAGAACATGTTTTATGTGAATGTAACTTCTCTATGAAGGTAATGCTAATCATGTTATGTTTCTACATACAGGACAGGTTAAGGGAACAAGTTGTTTTCGACACACTTCGACATGATTGGAAGGTAGCTTTTGGAAAATGGGAATTTGATCCAATGAAGCTAAGCAATCCATTCCCTCACAAACAAAGTTCATTTCATATTTGGCAAGGACATGAAGATAAAGTTGTGCCCTCTGAACTCCAAAGATTTGTTTCAGGGAAGCTACCATGGATACAATATCATGAAGTTCCAGATGGTGGCCATTTGATTATATACTACAAGGGTTTATGTGAGGCTATTTTGAAGGCACTTTTACTTGGTCAAGAAAATCATGCATATAAACCTAGATCTTCTTTGTTATTCAAAGATGAATGCTATCAAGAAACTATCTAGCACACTTTTTTTTTTTTATTATCATTTATTCATTATTGGAAGAAATTCATGTAGATGTGTTATAAAAAGTGTGTTGGAGAATATGTTATAAGTAGTTTATTCTTTTTTAATTTTTTGTGATTTCATAATTTAATATGTTTATTGTTAACAGGTTTTTCAGAGAATTGTATAAACTACATTAGTATTAGTCCAAAGAAAGTTTCTACTGTGACATTACCAATTTACATTGGAATGTGAAAAATCGACATTGAACGTGTTTATATACAAAGGACGATTTAGTAAAAGTCGTATACAATTACACTACATATTTTTCTCAATATGTGTTAAAAGTGTTACGAGGTTTTATAAATAGAGACGGTTGGAGCACTAACTAAATGGGTTCAGTGAAAGACAACTTGCATTGTCCAACCAATTTTTTAAGGTGCATTAAACGTGAAGGTGCACAATTTTCCCATAGCAACTAGAAGTGAAGCACGATCTTCACTCGTAGATAGAGAGTTGAGAGAAAATTATTGAGAGCCTTGAATAGTTGTTCCGAGAGAAAAATCGTGAACCAATTTGTAAGAGGCCTATTAGGTCTCGTGGTTTTTCCTTGCTTAAATTGAGAAGGTTAAGCTAAAAAAAAATTACGTTTTCTCTTAGTGTCTATTTTGAGTTAACATAAAGAAATTATGAACACATTTCCCAACATAACTAACTAACTAACTTCTGTAACTGCCCCTATAACAACTAAACTAACTAACTAACTATAAGTGGTTATGCTGATTTGTTTCATGAACACCTTTTCATAGATATTCCTTTACAAGATTTTCACCAAATGAAGTACTGAAGAATCCACACTCTTCTCTCATTCCATTGATACACAGAAAAATTCTATGCAAGATTGATAATACAGAAGAAGATGAAAAGAATTAGTCACTATCTCAAGCTTTTAACTTTGATTCCACAAGTTCATCAGACACAGGAAATCTGCAAAAGGTTCTTTCATGTAAGACTCTTTTTCTTGCATGTATCTATGTCATCATTATGCTGAAAAAATGCTATCTAAACCTACTCTTTTTTGTTATCTTGGTTTTTCAGACTAAGATTTTTCCAAAGCATGTTGATTCAAAAGAGGTTTCACCAAGAACCAGACTCAGTGATGGGAGGCACCTCGCTTACCTTGAGAGAGGCTTTTCTGAGGACAAAGCAAACTACAAGATGAAGAGAATAAGTGATTATCTGAAGCTTCTAACTTTCATTCCACAAGCTCATCAGACTCAGCAAATCTGCAAAAGTTTCTGCCATGTAAGAGCATTACTTTTATATAGCCTTCTTTTTCTTGCATATATCTATGTGATCATTGTACTGAATAAATGCTATCTTAACCTACACTTTCTTTGTTGTTATGGTTTTTCAGACAGTGGTTCATGAGGGAACTCAGATTTCTCCAAAGCATGATGATTCGAAAGAGGTTTTACCAAGAATCAGACTCAGAGATGGGAGGCACCTTGCTTGCAGTGAGAGAGGCTTCCCTATGGCCAAAGCAACATACAAGATTAACATTGTGCATGGTTTTGGAAACACCAAAAGATTGCATTTTCCAGCTCCACAAGTAATAAGCTCTATCTCTCTTTCTGAAAAATAATGGACATGCTATGTTCTCCTTTTGGATATAAGCACTTATCATATAAGCGATTATGAGCTATAGTCTATTTTCATTAACTATCTTGAAAAAATAAGTTGAAAACAGCTTATACACATGTCATATGCTATTTTTTATAAATTTTATCAAACATAGTAGAATAGGTTTAAAATGATTAAGAACTGCGCGAAGTAGAAGAAACCGTGAATGTCTGTTAGTATTCTTTTTCAGCATGAAACTTTTTTGGTTATTTAATTTCTGTGCTTAAAATAATTCTTATTGGTTCCGAATTCTGAATAAAGATGAATATGGTTGATTCACATAGGAATTAATAGAAGAACTAGGTATATATTTTGTGCAATATGACTGAGCTGGATATGGAGAAAGTGTTACAAACTCCAAGCGTTCAGATATGCGGTCACCACGGTTGGATCACTACTGATATGCGGTCATCCACTAGCTACTATTTGTAGCTTGACCAAATTTACATCCGAAACCACCTTGCAATGCACGAAAGAAAATTAAAACGAATATCCAAATAAGTGGTTAAAAATTAATATTAGGACATGATACGACCATATGAAATCTGATTAGACATCTTAGTATTTTTACATTGTTAGTATATTGTAATTAATTTCTAATGTAAATATAATTCTACTAACCGTGATATGTTCTGACTTGTAGAACAAGTTATGGGACCAGGCTGTTTTTTACACTCTTTGTGATGATTCGAGGATGGCTTATGGAAAATGGGAATTTGATCCAATGAAGATAAAGAATCCACTCCCTCACAAAAGAAGGTCGTTTCATTTTTGGCAAGGATAAGAAGATAAGATTTGTTTCATGGAAGCTGCCTTGGATACAAGATCATGAAGTTCCAGATTGTGGCCATTTGATTTTATGCTATAAGAGCATGTGTGAGGCAATTTTGAGATCATCTTTTCTATTCAAAGATGAATTCTAACAATACATTTTGTAATACAATTTTTGTGCAAATTTGCTGTATAAACTCCACTTAGATCTACTAAGTGATGAGTCACATTCCTTGTTGTTGAGTTTTTTTAGGATAATATCAATTGTATACATTACATTAGTTGGTTGGAAAGAGGTGTATATCAGTGTGTATACATTGCTTTCAGTGGTTTGTTAAGTGATTCAAATAACACCACAGGAAAACTATTTTAAATCGTCAACAAGTGTTTGATAATAATGAAGTAATGAAGTATCTTGATAATTTTGGTCGCTAATATAGTTGGGAAATATATGTAAATTTTAAAGTGTTGTTAAATAACAGCTATATAGTGACGCTATACGCTATTTAGTACAAAATGTTGTCAAATAGTGGATATAGTGGCGGCGCTATAGCACTATTGTGTAGTTGACAACAATGAATGTTTTGTTTGATCAGAACAATGTCAATTGACAAGTACCTAATTGTTCCATGAAAATTAGATTTTATGCTGCTTAAACAGTTCAGTGTTTGACCTGCAAAGCAAGGGTCTCTAATCATTTTTGGAAATTTAATAGATGCTATGAAAAAGGATTTCAATCATCATAGCATAAAAGGTTATCTGATGTATGATAAATGTCATATTGAAACAATCTAAGCATTTGGATTCGTGCTGCAATAATCTGACATATATGGAATACTAAATTCTTTCCATAGTCTCTGATTTGTATATTTACTGTAAAATGACCGATCTTTGATTTTTTTGTTGCGGATGGATGATCTCTCGGATAGTATTGCAGCAGTTGGTTGGAACTTAATGAATTTTTAAAAATTTAAGAATTTTTTAAACCAAAAGAGAACTTTTCAGTTATTGATCAGTTGGAATTTTGGCCACCTAAATTTCTCAACCAACTCAAATGAAGTCACTTCATGCCAAGAGATGCAGGGAACAGACAAAAACTTCATTATTTCTTTTTGTACTGGTAACTTCTCGCCACAGTCCAGCTTTAAGAATTTCAAAATACCAGGAAGAGATTCTACAGCCCAACTCTTCAAAAAGTCAGAATTCTCATCAGTCCTGGGAGATTCTTTATCCTCAATAGAGCCTATTTCAGAACTTTCGGCTGTTGTTTGACTCTGATCTGAAGGTTCCTCCAAGGCATTATCTCATCCACAAACAGGTTCATCAAATTTTGAATAAAAAGCATGCAACAGGTTCTGTTTTGAATTAATTTTAGTATGTTGTAATTAATTTCTAATGTAAATATAATTCTACTAACCATGATATGTTCCGACTTGTAGAACAAGTTAAGGGACCGGGCTGTTTTTTACACTCGTTGTGATGATTGGAGGGTGGCTTATGGAAAATGGGAATTTGATCCAATGAAATTAAGGAATCCATTCCCTCCCAGAAGAAGTTCATTTCATATTTGGCAAGGATATGAAGATAAGATTGTGCCCTCTGAACTCCAAAGATTTGTTTCATGGAAGATGCCTTGGATACAATATCATGAAATTCCAGATGGTGG
The DNA here is from genome assembly GCF_003473485.1 of Medicago truncatula. Classification (NCBI taxonomy): domain Eukaryota; kingdom Viridiplantae; phylum Streptophyta; class Magnoliopsida; order Fabales; family Fabaceae; genus Medicago; species Medicago truncatula. Next base: position 42,390,189 of record NC_053043.1, read on the forward strand.
CCATTTGATTATATGCTATAAGGGCAATTTTGAGGGCACTTTTACTTTGATCATGAAATCATGCATATAGACTTAGATCATCTTTAATATTCAAAGAGTATTCTCTAATACAATTTTTGTATAAATTTCACTTAGATCTACTAAGTGATGAATCTCATTCCTTGTTGAGTTTTTTATAGGATAATATCAATTGTATACATCATTACATTAGTTGATTGAGAAGAGGTGTATAACAATGTGTATAAATTGCATTCAATCATCTGTCAAGAGTGATTCAAATTAATACACAGGAAAACTATTTCATTTCATCTATATACCCCTTTCAGTTTGGCCTTTTGATTTTTTCTTATTGGCGTGGTACCTTGTTATTAACATTTGACTACTTATAAGCCTTTCACGCCAAGGCTTGAAACTCAAGAGTTGAAAAACTGTATCATTGCTGTGTGAAGTTTGTTTATGACTTTGTGTATTGAAGGATACACATCAAAATAATTTTGTTATCAATGAGATATCAAGGGTAATATTTGAGAAAAAATATAAGTTATGAGCATATAAACTAGCTTCTTAAAACTTGTTATAAACTAGTAAAAAATGTTATTTCAAAATAAAATAAAAATAATAAACTAGTAAAGAATGTATAAACTCGTAAGAAAAAATCTTTACAATCCACTATATGAGCTAAATGAAAACTATAAGCTATCCACTCTAAACTTAAAAACATGTTTTGTCAACCAGCCTAAATGAAAACGTAGCAATCAAATTCATACCACTTCCATTGACACGTCTTTAATAAGAATGAAATCGACTTTATAATTTTGCTAAAAAAAGTCCAAGAGTATGTATGGATGAGGTAATTGAAAATTTTAGAGAATTTGAAATTTTAAGGAATTCAAATAATTCAATTGAGTACATTCATTTCTAAATGTTTTTGTTTGGATAGAGTAATAAAAAATAAAAAATAAAAAACATTGTTATCACCTTTTGGCTACTTTTATAATTTTTTAAAAAAATTTTAGGGTCAAATTTGAAAGTTGAAAAATAGGAGTCAATTTGTAAATTTTGTTATTTTGAGAGGCCAATTTGTACTTTTGAAAACTTGTAGGAGTCATTTACAATTTTTTAAAGTTTAGAGGGGTTAATTTGAAAACTTCATAATATTTCATCATTTTGAAAAAAATTTGAACTACACAAACAAAGAAATTTACTCAAAAAAACTAACCGCACAAACAAAGAGAGAATCACAAAATAAAATTACATTACCTCAAAACTTTCCTCGTCCAAAAACATGTAAGAGTTTTTTTTTTTTTTTTTTTTTCTTTCTCAAATTTTAAAGGCGTAGTATCATTTAGGCTTTTACCCAACAAAATCATATCAAGCAATTTTATTTCTCTTACATAGTTCATATAAATTGTCACATTCATTTAACTTTTGTCACATCATGCAAGCTAAGAGACAAATCGATCTATTTTGATTGACGTGTTACACTTTCAATGACAAAATTGTTATTTTGTAAATTAGACTATATTTGACTTTTCTTTTTTGTGAGAGACTAAATTGGCCCGCAAAAAGTTTGTTAATGACCAAGTTAAGTCTTTACTATATATTAGTATAATTTTACTTTTTAAAATAATTTAAATATCTCAACTCAACCTTTTTTTTTTTTGTACATCTCAACTCAACTTCATCTTTTTCTAAACCTTTTTATGGATTAGGATTGTGTGACTTTATAGAAGAAAAGTCACCATGACTTTCTCTTTATTTCTTTCATATATTTCTCGCTATCATTTCTGGATTTGGATTTACTGCTGTAAAAGTTACACACAGTTTCACGTTGTAACAGATCTCGTTCGTTGATTTATGATCATACGGTTCAAATTTAAACTTAATTTTACATAATAAAACAATCTAGACCATTTATTTTAATCGGACGGCTCACAACTGTAACTGCATGACGCAATTACAATAGGAAATCCCATTCCATCATTTCTCTTTATCATATCTTTCATAAAATACATTCAAGTCACCATAACTTTCCGTCTAAAGTCACACAATATCCCAAATTCCCAATCCCTTTTTATCTCCCAAAGCAAAGAATATTTTTCTACTACAATCCAAATGCTTGATTGGTAAATTAAAAACGTCAGCAAAAGTAAACCAAGACAATTGGCCAACCACACGGTTACAATGGTTAACTTAACTGGCAGTGTAGAGTACTACTCTTTGCATGCACAACAAAACGTGTCAACAAAAAACCCATAACCGATCCCTAAAAAGGGTACCACATTCTCAATTACAACAAACATTTGATTTAATATGGTACTTCTGTCTTTGTACACTTTATGTTTCATCTAGTGTAGGTTTTACCTTATTCATTATCTCTCTCCAATTAATCTAAATATTTATCATCTTTTTCTTTTCCATCAGAATTCACATCCATATTGTTGTTTCTATATTCAGGTACGTACTAATCTATAATATTCTCTTTCATTACTATGTGCTTTTAGTTTTGCTTTTGAAGTTCATTAATATATGAATTTGTTTCTATCTTTTAGCATAATCTGATTCTTTCATGTGAATCACATTCATATTCATGTTTGCATGTTGCATGCAACTGGTAACTAAGGGATGCAATTGCATCCATTTACATTATCTTAATTATTTGAAGAATTATTTGAATTTGGATTGACTGCAGTCACAATACACAGCGTCACCGCATTTGGTGAACGCGGATTGTTAGATGACATAAAAACATCTAACAATGCGCGGATTGTTGGATTGACTGCAGTCACAATACGCGGATTGGACAGTTTATGTTTTCAATTCTAAAATCTGATTTACAATAAAATCATAAATTATAACCATCTGATCTTCAACTTACATATGAAATTACAACTGCATTTGATCCATTTCGGAATTATTAATGACATTGACAGTTGTCTTTTGAATTGTCCATAGTTTAGTTTTTTGTTGTTTTTATTTTATCAGATTTAATTTCTTATCATTCAAAAAACACTCTCCTTTTTTAACAATATGTCGAGGGAGTTGGTAATACACTCTCTCCAGGAAAAGAACCTGAGTTTAATTCTTAGAGTTGCCCATTTGGTTGGCACCGGTATAAAAAGTGGGCGTTCCTCTGTCGATTTGACGATTACTCTTAGTGGGCGCAAAAGACTTAAACTGAGGATACCTTGAGGCACCTACTGATGTCAAAGCCCTAATTACCACAGTGGATTAGCCGAAAAATAAGAATTGGTTTTTTTTTTTTCCGCAATAAATAATGGTAGTTTCTAAGACAAATTGTTATTTTTTTTATCAAAATCAGGATTTTCATAGGCATCCATGGCTCTACAACAATTAGATCAAGAGGTTCCATTGCAAGAACAAGAAGCTACATTTTCTCAACCAAGCAAGCAAACCTCAATACTCTCACTTACCCTAGATGAGTTCCAATGCAAGAGTGGAAAGAGCTTTAGTTCCCTCAACATGGATGAATTCCTTGCCAGCATTTGGAGTTCCAATGATGAAGCTACCACTCATACTCATAATACTAAAAATGTTGTAACAACACAACACACCATTTCCCAACAATTTGGTAATTCATTCTCTGTCCCTCCTCCAATTTGCAAAAAAACTGTGGATGAAGTTTGGTCTGAGATTCATAAAAACCAACAACAGTTCAAAGAAACAAATAACCTTAAAAGAAGTGAGACACTCAAAAAGCAACAAACACTTGGAGAAATGAGTTTGGAGGATTTCTTAGTAAAAGCTGGTGTAGTACAACAATCATCAGCATTGCCATTTAAGAATCATAATGGCAATGTTTCAAGTAATATGAGACCATTGAATATTGCAAGTTGTTATGGTTTGAGGCCGTCAATGGGAATGGGATTTTCTACTCAATGTGTTTCTAGAAATGGTCTTGCAACATACCAAATGTTGTCACACAATAACAACTTAGGAGTGAAGGATTTTGCTGTGGAGAAATGTCAAAGCTTGACTGAATCAAGTGGGTGTAGTAATAGGAAGAGGATAGTTGAGGGTCCTCCTGAAGTTGTAGTGGAGCGAAGGCAACGTAGAATGTTGAAAAATCGTGAATCGGCTGCTCGTTCTCGAGCAAGAAGACAGGTTTTGTGTTCATCATACTCCACTCTTTGTTATAGTTCATTTTTTGTTATGCTTATTAATTACATAACTTGGAGGGTTCTGTGTAAGGTTTAAAGCCAGGGTTACCTTTGCTGTCGCTTCACAATCCTTGATTTCGCAATAAATCGTGGTTGAATGCGACAGGTTCAGCCCCGATCATGGTCACAGTCCTTTTTTTTTTAAAACTTGCATCTTATGTGATTCACATTGCATTCAAGGTTTTAAACAACAGTCCGCAACCACGATTTAGGCAGTAAGTGTAACAACCGGATTTTTTGTCTCTCGAATCGAGGTTGCGTTAACATTTGACTGTGATATTCCGCCATATCATGCCTGGTTCGAACCTTGGTGAAGAGGAAAATTCTAATATAACAACTAGTTACTAACATTTGCCTATACAAAAATATCTTGCAATGCAGGCATATACGGTAGAGCTAGAAGCAGAGCTGAATCTGCTAAAAGAAGAGAATGAAAAGCTAAAACAAGTTCTGGTAAACATTACTGAAATTGAATATACTGTTTTTTTTTCTTCATGATTTATGTTTTCTGATGCTTAACATATATATCTATTTAAATCTGAAATAGGCTGAAGCTGAGAGCAAGAGGAAACAAGAGGTAAGTGATTGATTACATGTTTCAAATATAAGTTGATATTAATATAACACAAGGGCTAATATTACTAACATCATTGTGAATGTGTGTATTTATTATTATTATTATTATCTATTGCTACAGCTTTTGCAACGAAAACATTCAACAAAGGCTCAAAAGGGCGCAGAAAAATTAAGAGCTATGAGAAGGCCTATAAGCACAACCTGGTGAATAAGCCTCAATGACAAGAATTGAGAATTTGAGTATAAATGTGAAGTAAATAAAGTGTTTGTACTCAGAAATTTTGCTTTTGTTGTACATTTAGATATATGGACAGTTGAAAAAATACAGACATGTGAATTCTGCTATTATTCTATTGCATACATAGCTAATAAATATTTCAAAGAATTCCATCATAAAAAAGAAAAATTCAAAGAATTATAAATTATCACATCCTGTGTAAGAGTTGAACTCACGACTTTGATGGATATAAGTCATCTACTTACGGGTTAGATCAAACTCCCTTGGCCCACAACAACTATTTCGGCATGTGTTTGGTTTCAATTCTAGAGGGTTAAAAGTGATTCTAGAGATTGTGGAATTGATTTTACGATGTTTGGATGATTTATAGAATTGATTTTGATTGTACAATTGATTCTACTTGGAGCTACAATTTATAGCTTTTGTCTTCTACAATTGATTTTAGCCTTAAATTTATTGTTAAATCCACTTTTATATAAATACATACAAACATCAATTACTTTACGTTCAACTCACTTTTATCCATAATCAATTTTACATAATCAATTCACTCAAGATCAATTTTTGTAAAAGCTGAACTAAACATACACTATGTGCATGTTTGGTAAAGCTTCTTCACGCCTCAAACCCACGTTTTCTTCTCCAAACGCGAGTTCGGCGGTTCCTATGATGTTTGGATGAATTCAAACGCGATTCTGTAGATTGTACGGCAAGTGCTCAAACGCGGTTTGGGATGACGCTACAAATCTGAGCTTCTGCGGCAGATCAAAATCACTTTTCAACCTTTAATTTCTCAAGGTACAAGTACTTACCTAATTACCCCTAAATTCAAGCCTTCAATTTTTCTTTCTCCTAGTTTTCTTCCTTTTCATTACTTCACATCACTTCAACCTTAAATTTTCTGCTACTTGGGAAGATTTTGCAAATCCAAGCTTTCAATTTTCTTCAGATTTTCCTCTATTTTTTCAGATTTTGTGGTTAATCTCATTACTCATGGTAGATGTGTTGGCTGGGTGAATTTATTCATTCATCTTTCCCCTATATATGATGCTTATGAGCTACTTGTGAGAATCATTTCATTGTTCTGCCAAGGCCTAAAGGTAAATACATATTCATAAAAAAAAATTGCTTTGTTTTCTTGCTTCAAAACTGTTAATTTCTATCTCTATTTGCTCTAGTTGTTATAAATTTTACCTTAATTTTTTCATCCAGTATCAATGCATTGTATGTGTTTGATAAATAGTCTCAAAGAAGAAAACAATTTTCTTATTGATATGTTTATGATGACTGTTCTATTATTATTGACATGTTTATGTTTTTTTCTCTCTCCTGTTGTTCTGTTTTGAGCAATGAGTGTATTGTTTTTGTTTAAAGTTACTTGGTGTGAGTTTAAATTAATTGAACTTGAATGAAATAATGTAAGGAAAGCAACTTACAACTTCAAGCCATTGTTGTATTACTAATTTTTATGTATTTTCATTCTTAGATAAACCTTTTCCAACCTTTACAAAAAAGAGTTACATTTAGCACAAAGTAACAGAACTTCTTCTAGTATTTTTGTTTTGTTTTCTGCTATCATTTTCATATGCACAAAACAAGGATATTGGTGTCAGTTTGATCAAGTTCCTTATGTATAGTTTGTTTCATTTTTTTATCATACTTTTGTGTATATAGTATTATGGACTCACTTAAGAGGAAAGTTTCTGCTAACCCCCATCAACTAACAATGAGGGTCAAAGTTCCAAAGCTAGTTGGAGGGATATTAAAGCCACTGAGTACTTTGTGAAGGCATGTTTGGATCAAGTTACCAAGGGTCAACGAAATGGTACTTGTTTTACCAAGAAAGGATGGCAAGGTATTGTTTCCCAATTTCATGAACAAAGTGGACTGAATTATGACAAGGTACAATTGAAGAATAGGTATGATAGCTTGAGAAAGGAATGGAAAGTATGGTATAACTTGTTTGGAAAAGTTACAGGATTAGGATGGAATTTTGAGAAGAACACCGTTGATGCATCCGATGAGTGGTGGGAGAAGAAAGAATTGGTATGTGAATCACAAATATTTTGTTTAGGATACTTTTATGTTTATATTTACCATAGTTTTATATGTTAGGTTATGAATATGCAGGAAAATCCTCAATATGCAAAGTTTAGAGACAAGGGACTTCCATTTGCTCACCAACTAACCACACTTTTCAAGGATGTAGTGGCTAATGGAGAGCATGCTTGGGCACCATCAAGTGGTGTATTACCTAATGAGAACTTGGATAATGATGATATTGATGTTGGCTTGGATGATGCAGAAGGTTCGGGTGATAGTGAAGATGCAAGCATTGGAGCAGCAACTGGTTTTGGAAATATTAACTTGAATACATCACAAGGAGCTGTTAGTCAAAGTAGTGGACAAAAGAGAAAGAGAGTTATTGGGGCTGAACAGAAAGGAAAGAAAAAAGCTACTGCTTCAACGTCAATAGCTGAGGCTGTTAATGTTATTGCGGAGACTTGCAAGTCGCGGAATGAGGCTATAAGTAATGCATCTATTGGTGAGGTGATGGCTGAGATTCAAACCATGGAGGCAGTTACTTCTGATTTAGAGTTTCATACAATGTGTTGTAACCTAATGATGTTTAAGCCAGCTAGGGAGATGTTTGTATCACTGCGGGGTTTTGAGGAAAGAAGGTTGATTTGGCTCAAATTTGCATCATTCAACCCTACTCTATTCATGAGGCCGTGATTTGGAAAAAAAATTGGCTCAAGAATTGGCTTAGTGATGTGTCTTGGACTTAGCTTATGCTTTTGGACTTAGTTTATGTATTTGGTTTCTTAGTTTATGTATTTGGTTGCTTAGTTTGTGTTTAGATCTTTATTATATCGCACTATGTGTGAGGATTTTCCTTTATAAATTCCGTATTAAGAACTCAAGTAGTATGGTGATATAAAACCTATGTATTATGCCTTGTGAATTTGAATGAAGTGAATTTGTTACATGGTTGCCTCTGTTATTTTTTATATGTCTTATGACTTATTGGTTATATTATTAAATGGTAATGGAAACTATTGTGTCTGGCAGGCAAGTGTGTACTAGTTTGTGCTAAGCTGCAAAAGGATGTACTTTATGTAGATGTGTTGAAGATTGAGACTACAACAAAATTATCATCTGTGTCAGGTAATAAATTCTATGTATCTGTTATGCCTAAAAGTTCCATAGTTTAAATTGTTGATTCTGCTTGGAATTAGTTGGTACCTATGAATCATATCCTAATTTACATAGTGATTGACCTTTAGACATCTTATGCCTCATTTCTTTTAAGAATGTTGAGTGCATGTTTGCTTCCACGTTGGTGTGGAGTTGAATGTGCGGTTGGTAAACTCTACAAGACATAGCATTTATCCAGTTTTACAGTATACCAAACACACTTTGAGTTCGTCGAAGCTCAGTGAGAAACAAAACCAGTAGTAATGCATCATATGGATTTTTGACGATATCACTTTTATGCCCTTGCTAGAAGTTTGAAGATTCCTTTGAATTGTTAAACCAGAATCATAACATTCTTTTCAGCTTTGCTAGTGCTATAATTAATTCATATTTTGATGTTTAAAACACAGTGTAGTGCCAATGGTACTTTATTCTAGAATTTCATTTTACCTGTCGTCTAATAACATGATTATGTAAAGTAGTGGATTTTTGTTAGAGTTGCTGCAAACATTGTGCTGTAAGTGTGAAGATACATGCTTATTTGAAACATATACATCACTAACCAAATTACAAACAAGATAGTTATGGGCTCAAGGGTATACAATGCACATGTATTTTGGTGCATGTATTATACTGACAGATGGGATACAATGGATGGTAGTGTTTATATATTGTGATTTATTTGCTTTACTTCACAATGGATGGTGTGTTTATATATTGTCATTTACACACAGGTCCACTTTATTAAAATGAACTTTTGGAAGGAACAATTGGAACACAATACACAAGAAGAAGAAGATGATGATACATTTGAAGAATCCTATATTTTGGCTGCACTACTTGGTGAGTATGCAACAAAATATTTATGCAAAGAGCCATGTAGAACTAGTGAGCTCACAGGTCATGCATGGGTTCAAGAAATATTGCAAGGGAATCCCACTCGTTGTTATGAGATGTTTCGAATGGAAAAACATATTTTTCATAAACTTTGCCATGAATTGGTGGAACATGATTTAAAGTCTTCTAAACATATGGGGGTTGAAGAAATGGTTGCAATGTTTTTGGTCGTTGTAGGCCACGGTGTCGGTAATAGAATGATTCAAGAAAGATTTCAACATTCGGGTGAGACTGTAAGTAGACATTTTCATCGTGTACTTCATGCATGCCTTAAGTTGTCCTTCAAATATATTAAACCCGAAGATCCTATGTTTTGTGAATGTCATGCCAAAATTAAAAATGATCAACGTTATTGGCCTTTTTTTAAGAATGCTATAGGAGCAATTGATGGTACACATGTGTCATGTGTAGTTAGTGCTAGTGAGCAACCAAGGTTTATTGGAAGAAAAGGATATCCAACACAAAATATTATGGCTGTATGTGATTGGAATATGTGTTTCACTTTTGTATTAGCTGGTTGGGAAGGCACTGCCCATGATGCCCGTGTTTTTGACAAAGCTCTTACTACTGCTAACCTTAACTTTCCGCATCCTCCTCAAGGTATGTTATACATTGCCTTACTATATATGATTAATTTGTTATATCAATAATTAATTTATTTTCATATTTTAATAATTAATTTATTTTTAGGTAAGTATTATTTGGTAGATTCTGGTTATCCAACACCAATAGGGTACATTGGTCCATATAGATGTGAACGTTATCATCTTCCTGAATTTAGACGTTCAAGTGGGTTCGAAAATCATAATGAAGTATTCAATTACTATCACTCAAGTTTAAGATGCACAATTGAAAGAACTTTTGGGGTATGGAAGAATAGATTTGCAATTCTGCGTAGCATGCCTAAGTTCAAATATGAGACACAAGTTCATATAGTTGTCGCAACAATGGCAATACACAACTTTATTAGAAGGAGTGCTGAAATGGATGTTGATTTTAATCTTTATGAAGATGAAAATACACTCATTCACCATGATGATGATCATAGATCAACTAACTTGAATCAATCCCAAAGTTTTAATGTAGCTTCTTCTTCAGAGATGGATCATGCTCGAAACTCAATCCGCGATCAAATTATAGCGTATAAGCTAAATAATTAAAAATGTAATAATTTTCAATATTATATTGCACTTGAACTTATATTATCTATTATCTATCTATTTGTAATATATTTTAGTTTACAATTGTGTAACTTTCTCATTTGTTTTACATCTTTTTATGTTTATATTATTTTATTAAAAATCACCCAATTGATAAAAAATTATATTAGAAATAACATAAATTAATATTTTTTTTAAAATTAATTTTGGAACCAATAAAATTCATGTATGATAAATTGAAATAATTTTTTAATGAGAATGAGTTTTAAATACAATTAAAAGGATAGTTTAGTCATTACACATTCAAAATCAATTTTGATTCAAACTATCCAAACAACATCAACTCACATGAATCACTTTTAATAAAGTGTATCCAAACATAATCAATTCACATTCAACTCACTTTTAACCAAAATCAATTCTCTCAAAATTAATTCTATCAAAATCAATTCTCCCCGCCGCCATACCAAACACACACTATATTCTCCTTCTTGTTCTGATAGCTAAAAATCCCTTCTTCTTTTTTTTTGTCTTCAGCCCGACCCAAAGATGAGGCACCTAAAGCAAAGGCGTTAGGCCTCACTAAATATATTTTACTTGATATGCAGTGAAATTCCTCCCATCTCTCGCACAGCCGTCTTATTTCCAAAAATGACCTTGCTTGGATTTTAGAATCCAAAGTGTATGTTGTGTTCGGATTCTAGAATCCCAATATATCCTACATACAGTTTGAACCCGTCTCCTTCCCCTCACTTTTGCATTTTCACTTTCAATAGAAACGAAAGAAAAAAATTAAATATATATTGTGTCATTTTGCATCAATTCTTGCTCGAATCAATTAAATTTGTGAAGTTTCCAACTACTAAATAAGAGGTTAGTACACATTTGCTCAAATCTTGAATTTTGAATTTTTTTTTTTTTTTCTTCTCCTTTCGTACTGATTTTGTTTCGACTTTAGAATCTGAAATATGATTTTCATGTTTTTGGGATCTAAAGTCGGAAAATTGTCTAGAGTTGCATAATTGTTGATTTCTTCATGGTTTTGTCAATGTTTGGAAATGGACAGACATGTTAATCACAGTAGGGGAAACAAGATCTCAGCCACTGCCTTAAATAGGTAGAGGCGTAGATGAGATATGCAGAGCTGAGAAAGGTGAACCCGTCATGCAAGAGCCTGAGGTGCATGAGGCAGAGCAACAACAGGAAGAGGCACCACATCATGAAGAGTCAAAACCCGTTGTCACTTTACGTGGACCACATGGTTAGTCGAATTGGGGAGGAAGGTATACAATACATTGTGTGCTTTTAATTTAGGCTTAATTTCTCTTATTTGTTTGAGTATTTAAGTTTTTTTTTAGTCTCGTTTTGGTCCTTTCGGTTAGGTTTTCATTAGTTTTAATAAAAAACATTAAGTGTGGACACGTGTCACTTTATCATTGGCTCTGAGATTTTTTTTTTTTTTTAAATTAATTTTTTTTAATATATATTTTTTATTTTTTTGTAAAAAATTCCCATAACCAATGACAAGGTGACACGTGTTAACTCTGGGACACATGTCACTTTGTCATTGGCTTTGGGATTTTTTTTTAAAAAAAATAAAAAAACTCAGAGCCAATGACAAGGTGACACGTGTCCAGAAGTTAACTTTTTTTTAAAACCCTAACGGAAACCTAACAGAAGGGACCAAAACGAGACTAAAAAAAAACTTAAAGTACTCAAACAATCTTTTTTTTAGTTAAGGAACCAAAGTTATACCAATTAAATAGTTAAGGGACCAAAAGAAGAATTAAGCCTTTAATTTATTTTCTTTGTTTTTCACTTTTGTGTCTGGCTCAGAAACCAAGAGAGAATCCACTCTCAAACGAGTAACTCAAGTTTTTTTATATATTTCAAATTGTGAGGATACAGGAAGGAAATAACCTTATTTATAGTCTACGGCGAAGCTAGTAATATTTTCATGAGGTGGCCACATATAAAGATTTTTTTTTTTTAAACTAATCTAACATGATAGGCAAAAAAAAAAATCACCATAACTATTACCTATATAAAATGTTCTTCATCAAATATACACTTGATTCAGCATGAACGGATTATACCAAAAAAATGCGGCAACAGCAGATTGTACCAAAAAAACCACAGTAGAATAGCGGATTGTATCAAAAAAAACTACAACAAAAGAAATAAAAACTAATAATAGCTACTTATGAAAATTGAACTCGGCGGCCCTTCAAAGACTCAAATTCATCCATAATTGCATCTTAGCTAAATGGACTTGCAATGTCTTTTTCAATGTTAATGACCAAGCTATTTGAAAGAAAATCATCACTCATTTTGTTTTATTGTTTTGTCTTGAGATTTTTCATTGATGAGAAAGCTCGCTTTGTCGTTATGGAGATTGGGAGTGTCAAAACAAGATGAATCAATCTATCAATTAAACAAGGCGAATCAAACTATCTACAATTGAATCATTTTATTTGTTAAATAAAGCAAAGATTGTTATTATTTATTATTTATCTCTTTTGGATGTTATTCTTTCGGATCCTATACGACATGATTGAATAATTTAAAGTTTGACCGGAAGTTAAATAAAGATGGAAAAAATTATTTCATTTAAAATAAAACTTGGGGGTAGCCAAATATATATTATTAGGGGTAACTAAATATAAAAATATACCTACTCGCTCAAAAAAATATTTATTTTTGAGGTAGCCATGGCTACCTCTTCCTTATACTAGCAACCGCCCCTGTCTATAGTAGTCCTACAGACCAAATGGTAGTTGAAATAGTAATGGAAACACAATCTAGTAATAATAGAAAATGTCAAACATGGTGGTTTGTTGGCCTTATTGTTCAATATTAGGGTGGTGGAATAGGAAAGCTAGCATGGTAGGTGGTGGCTGCAAAGTTTATGCAATCTGCATGTATTGACCTGTATCAGTGTCACTGAAATGTGTTAGCAACGCAAAGAATTTTCTGATGTGCCACATTGATACAACGGCACTAAATGACGTGTCATGTCTATTGCTTCTGCCCATCCAGGACCGTCTTATACGGACTATACCACCTTGACCAAATCTGAAGGAGCAGCAATGATGGTGGAGCTGATTGGATTTGAATCAGAGGAAGCTAATCGGGACGTTGAAAATACTAACAGGGTCCATGCACGGTTCAGCTTTCTGATGTGCAAGTTCCAAGACACTTTGATTCAAAAAGGTAGCGATGTGGGGGTGACCAAGTGGACTGAGAGTTGCACATGTAATTGTAGTGCTTCTTTTGATGGGCTGCACCATCTTCTAAAACAAGAGTGCTGCATATGATGAAGTGGCGTACTTGGAGTTTTTCAAGGATCTGTATATGGTCGACGACTTCGCCTGGAATACTGCTGCCCATAACTTACTTGAATATGGAGTTGTACGTTGCCTACAATTATAGGACGAAGGAGCTGGCCGATTATATGACACTGCTTCAAGTAACATATTCATGTGATTATTTAATTAATTGTACAAAATATCATATTCAACGTTATTTACCGATTAGTATATATTTATGCAGGCATAAATCTTCTAGCACTTTCCGAGTATTGGTGGTTGGGATTATGAGTCTGGGTACGAGCTCTTATACATGAACCACCTTAGGTGGCATACACCCTTTTACACCCACACACATTTGTGACATGTGGCAAAAACATTGAAAGAAGAGATAAAAAGAGGTGATAATGTGATGTGAAATGATTAAAATACCCCTGACACATGAGGTGTACATAAGAGGTGTATCAAAAAAGGATGTCTACCTATCTTTTTCCTATATATAATTGAAATGATTATGCTTTGTTTTAAGCATACTGTGCTTATCAATATATACGGGTCGAAGATATGAGATGAAAGGAATTTATATTGGTCTTCGTAAACTTTATTTTCTATTTTTATCTTACAAACAAACTTTCATTCGTTTTTTCTTTAAAAAACAAAAGTTTCATTCTATTTATCGAACAGTACTTTGTCATCATCTCTTTCAATCTTCCTTCCTCATTCACATCTCATATTTCCATTATAATTTGAGTTGTTATGTTAGCTCATGTGTCATACTTGAGAAGAGCATTATTAGAAATCGTGGTTGGACCTAACATAACCCCACAAAACTGGCTTGTAATGTGAGGATTGCCCCCACTTATAAACAAATTGTCAGGCCAACTTCTAACTGATGTGGGACTCTTAACACACACCCTCACGCTCAGGATTGCACATCTGAAGCGTGAACATAAATGGTGGGTGGCCCGATAACGGAAACCTGATAACAGGTGGCCCAAAGAATCGTGAAGAGGCTCTGATACCATATTAGGAAACATGATATCCAATGAAGGAATGAGAGAAAACTCAGACAATATTTCTATTGATGATAAAAGTGAATATTACAATGATATGAGATACCTTCTAATGAGGTGGTTACAACTATATATACTACTATATAACTAGTGCTAACTAGTATCTAACATATATCTCTAATAGTCCCCCTCAAGTTGGAAGGTGTTCAAAAACACTTCCAACTTGAAATAAGAAAATACAAGAAAATACATCAAGCAAATGAAAATACAAGGAAAGATGCTGGAAATACACTGGCCAAGAGAATAGCAACAACGCTTAACCACCATCTGGTAGAAGCAAACAACCAACAAAGCCAATTAAGGCACAACGCTTAACCACCAAGCAGAAACTATATGTAAAGTTTAACCACTTAGCAGAAGCACAATAACACTTAACCATCCATGACAGAGGCACAACAACAAAGGCTTAACCATCATGGACTAAAGCACAAAACAAGAATGAAAGCCATCATAGGCTAATAAGAAAGATGAGGAAGTAAGCCATGGACAAAAAACCATTGCCATGAAACTCAATGATCTTCAAACAGAACTGAAACTCCAACACATGTAGGCAACAATATGTAAGCTACTAAGAAAAAATAATCTTGCTACAAGTCTTCAACCCATATGTTCCAAGCTGCAGCAACAAAAAAAGCATATGCGACCATAAGAACTTGAATCAAGACAACTATCAAGGAAACCCAACCCAAAATTGTCTTCAATCTTGTGGATAAACCAAGTGTGTGTTTGATCGATCATTCTCATAAGTCATAAGCCATCTTCTTCAAAAACAATCATAGTAAAAAAAATCAAGTGGAAACATTCAGCCATGATAAATCTTTTCTACCAATCCAAAACTAATGGTTGTTCCCAAACTTCAGTAAACAACACTAAGCAAATTCATACCAAATACCTCCAAATACCATAGCCAATGAACAAAAACAAAAGGACTGCACTGTAGTGGAATGATATTCAACACTAACTAAATTGGAGAAAAATTCAGCAACGATCCAGGACCAAAACAATAAATGATCAAAAGCTTTCAACAAAGAAGCCAACTTATACAATTAGCATCAGGAAGGACTTAACCTGAGACTTTGAAAGGAACGTATTTCATGGTCTCAAGTCAACACCATCAGACCAACCCAAGTGGGTTTGTACAATTGTTTATTATTTAATATTGTTAATTGGTCGAGAATTACACATAAGTAGCTCGTGGTTCGTGATTGATGATACATGTAGAATTCGAAATGATCGTAATTGTTTATTATGTGGCGATAAGTATGTGGAAAGACATAGTTAAGAGTTAACACTACTAGGGTATGTATGGCGTTTACAATATGATAGACCCAAATAAGATAAGAGACCTAAGTAAAATATGATAGAATTGTTTATGAGTATTTTTTGTGCAAGGAAATTCAACCAAATTTGAAAATAAATATTTAACCAGTGTGACCGGAGTCTGAACAACTTAATATAGACTCACAAATTGGGTTGATATTGTTGTGAATTTGGACTCAAAACTCACACCAATACAAACAATGATGTGTAGAACAAATGAAAGTAGTAACCAATTTCAAAGTAAACACAAGCAACAGCAATAATAACAACACCTAGATTTAATCTAGTAATCAAAGTGAAAAGCACAAAACCACAAGCAAAAGATAAAGAAAGAAGATAAACAAACACACCAAAGATTGTTGACCCAGTTCGGTCCAACTTGACCTACTCTAAGGGAGAGATTGATCTCTCCAATCCACTATCAATGAGTTCTTACAAAGAGATACAAATGGGTTACAATAAATTAGTTTCAACAAGCTCACAAAGAACAACCCTAATTTCTACCCATTTTTCCAATCTCACCAATGAACAAGACACTCAATGATTTTCACTCACCCAAGGTGTTTACAATATTTCCCAACCCAAGATAACTCTAATCAAAGACATTCAACCCTAAAGTTACCTCCTTTGATTTCCCAAGTTTCTCTCTCTTTTACCTCTCCTTCAAAATCTGCAAAGAACACTTATATAGCAGTCTTCAGCTGTCAAAATCGTGTCACGTTTTGTCAAATTGTGACACGGTTGGTGCGTACGATTCAAGGTACGACCAACCTTATCCTGAAAACGTGGCCAGCAAGCCGAAAATCGTGTCACGTTTCCCCAAAAATCGTGTCACGATTGGACACCCTGCAAAACATGCTCTCGACATTGCGAAATCGTGACACGTTTCACAAATCGTGTCACGATTCCAAGTTTTCCTATCTTCACAATTTGAACGCAAATCCAATAGATATTAAAAATGTCTTTGAATTGAATTAGAGTTTTATGGTCAACATTGACCAAGAAAAGGTTTAAGGCTGATTTGCTTTAAAATTGAATGACTTGAATTAAAATGATGACTGAATTGAAAGAGTTTGAATGTAAAAACACTTCAATGTTGAATTGAAAATGACTTAGAACTTAAATTTGCAAGAAAGTAAAGAAATAGAAAAGTGGCGATGCAAATTAAAGCAAAAAATGCCTCACGAATTAATCATGAAATCTAAATAGTCAATCAAATTTGTTTCTGGGCGAAAAACACGGTGGTTGATATATTTTTCCACGTCATGTGATATACACCTTCGGGATGATTTCGCTTTCCCTTTCTCGTTGTGCTTATCATTTCCCTTAAAAAAAGTTGATAGAAAGATAAATTGATTTGAATTGAAATTACAAGAATTTAAAAGAATTTAATGTTCTCAAAAGCTTTAGTCGTTTCTAGTCAAGAGTGAGTTTCAGAAATTAAGTATTCGGTCATTTCTTCTTTGTGAGAACTCTTATTTATAGAGAAGGTAAACTAAGTAACCAATCGTGCGTAGATCATGTGCTATTAGTCGTCACATATTCCAAATTGACTCTTCATCGGCCGATATTTCGTCGAATTAAGGTCTTGACTTAATATGAAACCTGGAAGTTAAAGTTTATGTCTTTATGCACTGTATTATGCCCTCTCTTTCTCTCATTTCATCTAGTGTAGGTTTTATCTTATTCCTTTTCTCTCATATCTCTCCAATTAATCTTAATATTTCTCATAATTTTTTTCTTCTTTTTCAGAATTCCCATCCTCTATTGATGCTTGTATATTCAGGTACTCATACTTATAAGCTTCTTTTTTTTTTTTTTCTTTTCTTTTTGAAGTTCATTCATCTGATTTTTTCATGTGAATCACACTCATATGCATGTCTGCATGTTGCATGCAACTGATAAATAAGGGATGCAGTTGCATCCATTTTTATCATTTTAACTATTTGACAATTTATTTGAATCTAAATTGACTACGGTCACAATATGCGGCCTTCACCGTGGTAAACACCGATTGTAAGATGGAGATCGGACGATTGGTGTTTTAAATTATAAAATCTGATTTACAATCAACTTAAAATCATAAATTATAACCATCCGATCTTCAACTTACAGACGAAATTACAACGGCAGGAAATGTTGACTGACTACGTTCAATCCATATCGGAATTATTTATGACTTTGACAATTGTCGATAATTAATATACTTCCGCTATTGCAGTTGGTAAACATTGATCGTTAGATGGAGATCGAGCATATTTTGTTTTCAATTCTAAAATCTAATTTACAGTACAAAATCATAAGTCAGAACCGTCTGATACGATCTTCAACTTACAGACGAAAAACGTTGACTGCAATCAATCCATTTCTGAATTATTATTCATGGCATTGATAATTGTCTATTAAATTGTGCATAATTTAATTTTTCTCTTTCAAATTTAATGTCTTACCTTTCAAAATTATACATGATTATTTGCTAAATTTCCTTTTTTTTTTACCAATGTGTTGTTCGGAGAGTTGGTAACATGAATTCCCCAAAAAAAGAACTTGAGTTCGATTTCTGGAGTAGCCCATTTGTTGGCCGTCCAACCCCGCATAAAAAATGGATGTTATCCATTTGGTTGGCAGTCCAACCCTTCATAAAAAAAACGGGCGTCATGTTGCCGACTCTAGGATTAGTCATATAGTTGGTCCAAAGGGCCTAAGTCATGGGGATACTTTGGAACAATTATGTGATTAAAGACCCTAATTGCGGTGGATTAGAAAGAAAAATAAAACAATTGATTTTATTTTGCAATAGATAATGGTAGTTTCTGAGTCAAATTCCTTTTGAAAAATTAGAATTGTCATAAGCATCCATGGCTCTACAAAAATTTGAACAAGAGGATCAAAACTCAGCACTCTCACTCACCCTGGATGATTTCCAATGCAATAATGATAAGAACTTTAGCTCCCTCAACATGGATGAGTTCCTAGCTAGCATTTGGAGTTCCAATGATGAAGATACTGCTCAAACTCACAACAATACTGAAAGTGTTGCAACAGCAGAACACACCATTTCCCAACAGCTTGGTAATTCATCATCTGTCCCTCCTCCAATTTGCAAGAAAACTTCGGATGAAGTTTGGTCCGAGATACATAAAAACCAACCACAATTCAAAGAAGCAAATAACCTTAAAAGAAATGAGACACTCAAGAAGCAAGAAACACCTGGAGAAATGACTTTTGAGGATTTCTTGGTAAAAGCTGGAGTAGTAAAACAATCATCATCGTTGTCGTTTCAGAATCATAGTGGCAATGTTTCAAATAACATGGAACCACTGAATATTGCAAGTTCTGGTTTGAGGCCTTCAATGGAAGTAGGATTTCCTACTCAATGTGTGACTAGCAATAGTTCTGCAACATACCAAATGACAAGTGGAGCTGAGTCAAGTGGCGCTGCTAACAGAAAGAGGATAATTGATGGTCCTCCTGAAGTTCTATTGGACCGAAAACAACGCAGAATGATGAAAAATCGAGAATCGGCTGCACGTTCTCGAGCAAGAAAACAGGTTTTGTGCTCATCATACTCTACTCTTTGTTATAGTTCAATTGTTATACTTATTGATCACATAACTTGGAGAATGCATCTGTGTAAGGTTTAAAATCGTATTTACCTTTGCAGTCCCTTCACAATCCTTGATTTCGCGATAAATCCAACACAAATGTGACAGGTTCAGCCTCAATCACGGTCACAGAC
This sequence comes from Medicago truncatula, assembly GCF_003473485.1. NCBI lineage: Eukaryota > Viridiplantae > Streptophyta > Magnoliopsida > Fabales > Fabaceae > Medicago > Medicago truncatula. Next base: position 42,409,879 of record NC_053043.1, read on the forward strand.
TTTTTTAAAACTTGTTTTTGTGTGATTAACACTACATTAAAGATTTTAAATAAAAGTCCGTGGCCGTGATTTAGGCTGTGACATAAGGACTGTTTATGTCTCTAAAATTGAAGTTGGGTCCGCAGCATTTGACCGTGATAGTCCGTAACGTTTGCATATAAAATAAAAAACCTTGCAATGCAGGCTTATACAATAGAGCTAGAGGCTGAGCTGAATCTGCTGCAAGAAGAGAATAAACAGCTGAAACAATTTCTGGTAAACAATACTGAAATTGAATATACTGTTCTTGTTTTTTTTCTTGATGATTTATGTTTTCTGATGCTTAACATATATATCTATTTAAATCCGAAATAGGCTGAAGCTGAGCGCAAGAGGAAACAAGAGGTAAGTGATTGATTATATGTTTCAAATATAAGTTGATACTTATACATCATTGTGAATGTGTGTTTAAGATTATGTATTGCTACAGCTTCTGCAAAGAAAGCAATCTGCAAAGGTTCAAAAGGGGACAGAAAAATCAAGCTCAAGCACAACCTGGTGAATAAGCATCAATGACAAGAATTGAGAATTTGAGTATAAATGTGAAATAAATAATGTGTCTGTACTCAGAAATTCTGCTTTTGTTGTACATTTAGATACATGACAATTAAAATAATGCATTCATGTGAATGCCGATATTATTATGCTGCATACATAGTTCATAAATATTTCAAGGATTATTGTTGAGTTTGTACCTTAAAATCGCTGTTATTTTAGATTCTACCAGGGGCTGTCTTAAGTAATTAGGATTACCTGTTAGCATATTTGAATTCTGCTGTTGTTTTTTCGATCTTCAAGTTTCTGTCGAGTGCAATTCGAATTCTGCTAAAGCCCGGTCCTCGTAATTTGAATTACGCAGGTAAAATGTCTATAAAAATAGATTTTTATCTCGTTATTCGCTTGTACCAAAAGAGGATATTCTTAGGAAACTTAAAGGCTAAGGTTGGTGTCTTTCGGGAGAGGGAAAACAGAGAACATCAGGGCTCTTGTGTTGAATGTTTCTTGTGAGGTTCTTTGGGTGCGAGACAAAATCAACAGGGGAACTTAAAAGGGGCTTTTCGGTTGAGGGCTTTGTGGTGAGATTTTGTGGAACACCCTATATTATAGTCTAGAACATAATTAATACAAAGTGTCTTATAATAGTACTAGATAGTCATAAGAAATCTGTCCAAAGGTACATAAACAGTCTTATACACTTAACTTATAGTCACATACAAGGTACAAGAATGTAGATACAAGCAAAATGGTCTTAGCTTATGTTGTGTATGTCAGAATCACGTCGACCCACCGTGATTTTTCAAAAACTACACTTTGTAGCTTCTACAAAATCACGGTGATTCAGACATACCTCTTGTGATACCAAACACACTCTTAGTTACCAACACTGCAAATAAAACATATATAAATTCCCAAAAGTTAAAACATCTTCAAATTTTCTTGTCCTTACTATTGCCTTCCCATTCATCCGTAAAACAAAATTATAAAAGGTGATTCGTAATACAATCTCTGGACATAACTCAAGTTTACATATACATATATAAATTTATGTCTTTTTCGTGCATGCTGAAATTATGTTGCATATGAACCAAGAACATCCAACTCCTTATCTCTCAACTCAAACCAGTTTAAATGTTAGTATTAGTACCACCACAATGCATCATGAATTAGGGATTCAATTTCACTAGTTTGATATCATTCTACTCAATCTATCCTATACGCATAACCTAATTCCTAATAACGAACCATAGCTTACTAAAGAACTCACCATAAATTTGAAGAGGGCGCTGATTGCATGCAACTTCTTCTCTTCACTTCCTTGCACTCTATCTTATGTTATGCTCGTAGAGAGAGTAGGAGAGTTGAAGAAAATGCGTTATTTGACCTTTGGGTTCACAATTACCCTTAAATAGAGAAGGACTCCTCTCCCTGAACATCGACTCTGCATCTATTATATATTATCCTTACTAATTGAGATAAGTTTACAAAGATATATCATTTTCATCCTTTTAATTAATGCATGTGAATTTTCAATATTTAAATCTAAGATTTTATTTTGATATGAGCTCTTTTTATTCAAATTTACGGTCCTTTTTTATTTTGAAGAAATTAAATTTATTTTGATAAGAATTTTAGATTTGATGTTTGAAAATTCATATCCATACAGACAAAATTAACGTTAAAAAAGATAAAGACATAATTGTTATATGAAATTAAATTAAGGAAATGCATGAGCATTTTCAAAATACCGACATTAATGTAGTATCTTTTCTCTCGAGGTTCTTTCTTCCATTTTCTATGTTGAGTGGTGATTTTGGGTCAATTTTCATCCGAAATCACTCATCTTCGTCTTTTTTTATCACTATTACATTCTAAATAAGTGATTTTCACATAGATTTAGGTTTTTTCTCTGTGATTTCGTCGTTTGAGTGCGGCTTTGTGTTGTTTGTTGTCTTGTGCGGCGTTTGATTTCTCGTCTTGTTGAAATGTTCATTTGGTTCCTATTGAAAGATCTGTTATTCAATCAATGGTTTGGACGTCAACGTTGCAGATCTGAGGAATGAGTATTCCAGACATTTTAATTTTATCATAATATTTGTATGCATTTTGTCGTGTATGCTGCGATTAACTTGGATGTTGTGAATTTGTTCGCGTATTCATCCGTTACGTTTTTAACGATGTTGAATGATGTAATATATCAATTTGAATAAATGTATATCGTTTTGTTTTTGTCAAAAATAATAATTAGTGTAAAATTTTCATAAAATATTTGTTTATCATATATTTGAAAATCCGTTAAAATTTTTGCAAAGTGCTCATAGAGGATTTTATCTACATATACTCTTTGAGAATGGAAATATGAAGAAAATAATAGAAAATGGATAATAAATGGACGGATGAAAATAAATATTAATGGTAAAAGGGAAAGTGGAATATTATTTAAAGGATGAGAAAAAGAAAAGTTAAAAGAGAAATGAAAGTAATAAATAAAAAGTACGAGAGAGAGAGTCAGGAAAGGAATACTAAATAATAATAAAGTATGTTTGTCCAAAAAAAAAATTAGAGAAAGAAGATAAGCAGAAAGAGAAACAATAATAAAAATTTGAAAAAGATTAAGAAAGAGATATATAATAAAGAATGAAAAATAAAATATATAAAAGATTAATTTTCTACTAATAAAAATTGATTTTAACTGATTCAGTAACTGATAAGGAATTTTGATTTTCTCTTATTGAGCTCTCGAAGTTAAGTTATTTAATTCTTTTATATGTCTTGTAAAGACTCGTTTATAGTGGATCGAAAAGCTTCTCTTTTATGTGAGTGTTGGTCAATTCGGACTGAACTGTGTGTGTGTGTGTGTGTTCATCTACTCTCTTTATCTTGTTTGTCTCGAGAACCTACCTCTTGGGGTTACGCCGATAAAGTCTCACCATTCTTCAACTCCACCCGACGGATTACAACCTCCAGCCCCTTGGTTAACACGATCTTTCATGTGTTGCTCTGCTTTGGGCAAAGCTCTAAGTTGGCCACCTCTTCTCGTAGAACTTGAACCTCGTCATTTGAAGATACTTCAATGTGGAGCGAAGCACAAAGTAAGGCAACAACCTTCATAAAGGAAGGGAACTCTTCAGCAAGGATGCCTTTCTTTTTTGATGTGACTATTGTAGAGAAGTAATGTCACTCAGGAGGAGAAACAACAACCCTCATTTCCTCAAAGGAAGGCGGATCGATAGAAAACACTTTTTGGAGGACTCCGTCTGGACCAGACCTAGAACTCTGACCAACAGAAGAATATGATACCGCATATTTCTTGAAAGCAGAATTACCGAAACAACATCAGGCCCTCTTTAGGAACCTTGGAGGCTAGGAAATGTTTCAGAACCAAAGCATGAGGTAAGGATTAGCTTTTCCATACTCATCACCATATGTAGAGGAACCCTGTTGTTGGCCTTCAACCACAGAAAACTCTTCATGCCACCTGAAAAAAGGAAAAGAAAAAATAAAAAATACTAAAAACAATTCATGATAGCTTAAACTTTTAATAAATGGTTCTCAAAGACTCACTAAACTAACACATCTCATTCTCGACATAACACTTGTTCAAATAATACTTTAACTCAATCAGGTGAGGAGTCGAAGCTATTTTTCCCCTCTTAGAAGGAAGCACATGGGGGTCGTAGGATCCCACATATAATAAATTCAAAAAAATCTCGAGGCCCCTCTCGTTCAATTTATCCTTCTCAAAGAGCATTTTCTCTTGCATGGCCTTTTCCAATAAACATCAGTTCAACATAACAAAAAATTGGCTAAGGTTACCTGAGTTAGGCCACCCTTTTCGTCCGTTGATTCGCGATAGATGCAAGTCATCTTCTTTGCATTCGTTGAAACCTTCAGAATTTGATAATATTTGTCTTTGAGAGAATATGTCGGGAGCTTAAAGATTTTACTCCCATGTTTGGAAAAGTACACACATTCATTTCCTAAAATATCTCTACTCTCAATCCATAATAGGTAATATAATAGAGAAATTGAGGTGTAATCCCCCATGTATCGGCATAGTGACTTGATGACACTCTGTCATTACTAGTTTATTAGACATTTTTCATGTAATTTTAAGGATATTCATTGTGATTCATGGAGCTGCAAGCTACAAAAGAACAAGAAATTGAAGTTTGAAGAAGTCAGAATTCGGCCACACATTTTACAAACCGGCCACCGAATTTGCTGCTGATTTTCTCCCTTTTGATTCGACAAAAATCGGCCCCCGAAGATGCAAAATCGGCCACCGATTGTGCCAGACTTGGCACACGTTTTAATGCATTCGGCCACCGAATTTTGGGCTCAGTGGCCGATTTTGACAGGCTTATAAATAGAAAAGTCCATTTTCAAAGTAAGGGTTCACGATTTTAGAGAGAAAAGACATATATTGGAGCAGAGGATTTGGAGATCTGATGGCCAACCATCAAAACTCATAGTCAATCATCCAATACACGTATGAATCAATCCTTGTTTTTACGTTAGTTATCTTGTACTTTATCTATGAGTAACTAATTCTTTTGTGGTTAAGCTTGAGATGAATCTGATGTAATCCTATGGGAACCCTAGTTTGTTGAACTCATTTGAATATCAATGAAAGTCTAGTTTTAATTCATATTACTTTATGTTTAATGCTTTTTGTGTTTATCATCGACTACTAACCCTAGCTTTATGAATATGCAAATCGATCTTAGAGATTGAATGACCACTAACCCTGGCTTTTGACTTTGATCTAGGTAATAAGTTTAACCTAAGTAATCAAGCTAGAGATAGATCATTATTAGGCTATGACACAGGGATTAACGTTCTGTTAATACCTCCAACAGTTTCAAATTAATTCACTTAAGAGATTAAGGAGTTGTCACTTGCAGGGAGAATTCTAGGTCAAGAGATTGGGTAGAATTACTTTGTTAATCTATCGTTAAATTAGATAATCATTGCTTGAATTAGGAGTGCAAATTACCATATGAGAACTTCGGAGGATTCAAAGGTCTTAACCATACATCTCTCTAATTTTCTAAAACCAAACTTTTATTGTTTTTAATCCGTTTATTTTACAAATACCAATCTAACTTCCTAGGGCAACTTTGAATTTAATACATCTTTTTTGATAAAGAAATTGCAGAGTAGAAGTTAACAACGGTCCTCGTGGATACGAATTTATTTATTACTTCGATAGTTTTGGTTCACTTGCCAAATATCTATCATGACTCGTAGCCAAGTCTGAACCCCGTCCTGAGTTTGGATGAATCTATTAGGGAGGCAAAAGGAAAAGAAGAAATAAAAAAAAAAATACTAAAAACAATTAATGGTAGCTTAAACTTTTAATAAATGGTTCTCAAAGACTCACTAAACTAACACATCTCATTCTCGGCATAACCCTTGTTCAGATAATACTTTAACTCAATCAGGTGAGGAGTCGACGCTATTTTTCCCCTCTTAGAAGGAAGCACATGGGGGTCGTAGGATCCCACATATCATATCTTCGAAAAAAATCTTGAGACCCCTCTCATTCAATTTATCCTTCTCAAAGAGCATTTTCTCTTGCATGGCCTTTTCCAATAAACATCAATTCAACATAACAAAAAATTGGCTAAGGGCACCTGAATTAGACCACCCTCTTCATCCGTTGATTCGCGATAGATGCAAGTCATCTTCTTTGCATTCGTTGAAACCTTCCGAATTTGATAATATTTGTCTTTGAGAGAATATGTCGGGAGCTTAAAGATTTTACTCCCATGTTTGAAAAAGTACACGCATTCATTTCCTAAAATATTTCTACTCTCAATCCAGAATAGGTAACATAATAGAAAAATCAAGGTGTAATCCCCCATGTATTGGCACAATGACTCGTAGCCATGTACGAACCCCATCCTGAGTTTGGATGAATCTATTAGGGAGGCAAAAGGAAAAGAAGAAATAAAAAATACTGAAAACAATTCCTGATAAATTAAACTTTTAATAAATAATTCTCAAAGACTCACTAAACTAACACATCTCATTCTCGGCGTAACCATTGTTCAAATAATACTTTAACTCAATCAGATGAGGAGTCGACACTTATTTTTCCCTCTCATAAGGAAGCACATAGGGGTCGTAGGATCCCACATATCATATCTTCAGAAAAAATCTCGAGGCCGCTCTTGTTCAATTTATCCTTCTCAAAGAGCATTTTCTCTTGCATGGTCTTTTCCAAAGAAGACACATGCATCAACTAAAGGGCAACTCAAAGAACGTGGATTTAAAAGTGCAATTATCACAAACAAATCTTGAGACATTGCTGAAACAAAAGGTCGCATCATGTGTTACCTCCAAGTTACACCCGGGACATTCGAAGATAAATATCACCCGGATTAAAACTCACCACATTCTGTTAGCACCAAAAAATTGCATGAAGGTTACTTCGGATTTTTGAATGCTACAAAGACCTCGTCTCAAGCCAAAAGCCAATGACTTGTGGCTACTGTTTTGAACCGGGATGACGCACAATCCTCTATATCTTTATTCCACTATTACAAATAAGTTCCAACAAGGCGTCCACATGCTAGTATGATCTACCTGGATCAATGAAGAGTCATGTCGTAGAGAATCATACACTTAAGAGGTACCTGCTTTTCTTTTGCAAATATTATAGATGAAAGCACTTCTACTTTAAAGCAAAAACCAATTTTTATTTTGAATAAAAAATTAAGGTAAAGGGATGGTACCCGATCTAAAGCGTGTTTATAAAGGTATTTGCACTTTTTTCCCTCCAATTTAAACATCATTTTTTTCCCGCCCACTTTAAACAAAAACCAACTTGTTTCCATAGGTATTAATGAACATCTTAAACCAACTTTGAACTCCTCTTATGCTAATCATCTAACTTACTGATATTTAATTAACGACTGATTTATATAGGTTTGAGTGAGGGAATTTGTCAAATTCCCACTAATAAGCAGTGTGACCAATACTAGTACAACTTTAGAAACTACATTGTCTCCTGGCATCATGGGTCCATGGCCAATCATTGATTTTTGTCAATAAATATGAATTGTTAATGCAATGTTACCTCCTATACGTGACATCCTTTAAGAAAAACTCCTATACATGACATCTCTGCTTGATCTGCAAATGACCATTCACCTATAGAAAATGGTCACAACTCACAACTGCTCAACGTTACTCTCGATGTGAATTTAGACCAAGATGCAAACTGGTCCACCTATGACCACCCTAGTAAAAAAAATTAATAAAAAAATTGCACTTTTAGTTACACACTTTGTCGACACGTAATGACTTAACATATTAATAAGTTTAACATAATCAACAAAAGAATAATTAATTTTGGGATTTGATTCAGACCAATCACCTTTCTAGATAGGTAAAACAAGAGACCTCAAAGAATTACGGCTCAAGGGAGTGAAACATTCAAGGAAGGAATGACCTAAATTGTCTAAAGCTATAAAATCTTCTCAAAGACACCCCCACATCAATGAGAAGTTGTAAGGTATATTGGAGACAAAGGTATATATTCATGTATATTATTTATGCAAATAAAAATATGTACTTTAAAAATATATTGACCTAACCCATTGGAGTGTTTATATTTTTTGAGCCAAACCATATATTTTAAGACCAATGATTGGCATCATAAAGGAATAATTGGTAGGAGGCATATTACACCTGCAATAGGTATTAGATGACCACAAGTATAAAATATTGTTTTTTACTTTATGATATGGATCATGGGTCCATTACATAAAAAGTCTCCTTTATCCTTCTACTCTTTCTGTCTGTCCTTTCTTTTTATGCCTTGGATATGTTACACATTTTTATGTGGTCAATAATATTGGTCCAAAAAATTATAATTTATATTGATAGACTTTTTTTGGTTACAATATATCGATACACTTTGAAATTGAGGAAATAATCAACTTTGACATTCATAATTTATAGTATGTCATAGCATTCAATAGGCTAGTCTGAAGTTGACGGATTAGTGTGATTAAAGAATACTTCTACCGTCTCAAAATATATGTCATTTTAATATCTATATTTAAAAATGTAACTAGTTTTGAATGAGAAAGAAAAATTATGACTTATTTAACAAAATCGCTCTTTATTAATAGAATATATTAAAAGAATTAGAAAAGAAAAAAATTAATAAATAGCAAATGGTAGTATAATAGAAGAAGAAGACATTAATGTTTTATTAATTTTTGTAAAACAGACATAAATAAATGGACAAAATTAATCAATAAGAATAATATATGTCTGTACTCATGTTGAAGGGTGGGAAAAAAACCAAAAAATCAATTCGAACGGCTGAACTGAACCGAACCAAACAAAAAAAAATTGAGTCATTACTAACAATTCTGAAACTGAACAGAAACAGTTCGGTTCGGTTCAAAACAATTCAGTTCGATTCAGTTTGGTAACTAAAATTTAATTTCGTTTGATTTTTTTATATATTTTTTTTAATGGTACCAATAATAACAGTTCCGTTCGATTCGAAACAATTCAATTCAGTTTGAAACAGTTCAATTCAGTTCAAAATGCAAATAGTTCGATTCAGTTCAGTTATTTTAATTTTAACAAATAGTTCATAATTCGGTTCAGTTCAGTTAATTTAAATTTAACAAATAATTCGATTCGATTTAGTTTTCATCATAAACCAAACCATGCCCACTCCTACTCCTATTAGATAAAGTTTAGAGATTTAACTAGGATAAAAATAGTCATATACAAACTACATATTAGATTAGTGATGGAAAATGAAATGAAATTGCTAAGTATTGGTATTTGATGATTACCATATGTACTACATATTGCTATCTGCAACAAGATTTGCATTTCTATAAGGAGAAACGAATCTTAACGTGGCATGGTTTAGGTGAAGACAGAGAGTGGATGTTGACCCATCAACAAAGGGGATAATACCAAACAAATCCATCTCAGAGCTAAGATTAAATACACAAAGTGGTTATGTTTATTATATTCTACTAGTATATAATGTTTTGGTTGAAACGGTATGAGCCTAAATATTTTGTTTCTATGTGTAACAAAATCAACTTTATCTTTCTATTTTTTGCCAACTTCAATAAGAAAGAAAACTCAACTTGAACTCATACTGAATTTATTGTGTTCCCATTTCCAAGATCAAAAATGCATGAGTTCTTCATTTTTTACTATACTTTGTTTTATTTGATTTCTTACAAGTACATATATATAGCCCCACAACAAAAGAACCAATAAGAAAATTCAGGCGGTTACAAGAGAGATAGAAGAGTGGAGTAGGAGTCAATGATTCTAGTGGGTTCCTGTAATAGGCCCCACCTGTTCAATTTTATAATAAATAAGAAAAAACAATTTTTTTTTTTTTGTTTTATTCAATTTTTTTTATATTTTATTTGAGCCACCTTTGAACCCCACAAGTCTAAAAAATGAGCCTGAGACAATTTTTTCTGGGACAATATATTGTGTGAGTTTTTTCTTAATTCAATATATTCATTCAACTAAGGACAGTGTGTGAAACAGACTAATCAATAAGGTTTCTTCATAGAGAAGGAGAAAAGAAATTGATATAGACACCCCCCTTATAAAAGATAGAAAGTTGCAAAGAGGATCATATCTGAAGAAAAAGACTGGACCCTCTTTCTGTCACAGCCTACAACTTTAGATTATATTAGATATTATTACTTTGACAACAATAAGCTTTGATCTTTCTTTGCTTCTCTTTATACAATTCTAATTATTGATCATTCTTATAAGGTAATTACACAAATGACATCATATATAAGTATGCACAAACTATATACCATATGATTATATTTTGTTTGTTTATGTGAATTGAATTTTGCTTTATAGGATATGAGAATGGTCTAAAGAATATTTATGCATGGCGAGCCAAAGAATAGGAGAACTTGATTTTTCTGAGACAGGACATTCAACTCATCATGTCCCTTATGGAATTCATCATAGGATTAATAATAATAATCCTTCATCAAGCTTAATGTATGAGACAGTACTGTTTTATTCATTTTGGTTTGTATAGTATTTAATTTAGTATAATGTTTTTGTTTGTTTGTTAGGAATGAAGAATCTGGTTTTGATTTTGGGGAGCTAGAAGAAGCAATTGTTTTGCAAGGAGTTAAGAATGGAAATGATGAAACAAAAGCATGTAAGTTTTGCTTTTTTTTCTATCAAATACCACTTTTTTTCTGACCTTAGATAAGCATAACCAACTCTTTCTAAAAGTAGAGGGAAAGAAAGAAAAAAAGCAAAGGTTTGAATATGTCTAAAGAGTGCATAGTTACCATTTCCAATACCATAATGATTCTGAGGCAATAGACATGGGAAGGTGTGGGGTTACAAACTTGGAAACCTCACTTCCCTTTTGCATGATTTTTACTGACTCCATAACTGCTGAAATATAAAGTTAATAGATTAGGTTCTTCTTTTCTTCAATACCTTTTACAATTATTTTGGTAAAAAATTTAAAGCCTTTTATTTTGGTTGATCCTCTCAGATTTTTTCTTTCATGATTCTTTGCAGCTTTTTTCACAGCCAGACCTGCTGCTACACTGGAAATGTTCCCTTCTTGGCCAATGAGATTCCATCAAACCTCAACAGTAGTAATACTCTCTCTATCTTTGACCAATCTATTTTAATTATGCTTATCATAGATGCTTCTTATATAATGTTCAATTCAATTTCAAATAGAATGCATGCTTTTTTGTCATTGTTTTTCAGCCCTTGTCGCATCGATTCGTTTAAAATAATGCATGCGACGATATGAGCCGATTAAATTATATATTTGAATATACTAATGATTTGTATTTGGAAATACAGGGAGGTGGTAACAAATCAGGAGGTGAAAGCAGTGATTCAGCACTATCAAGCAAAAATGAGAACCCTTTTGAGCCAGAATCACCCTTAAGTAGTAAAAAAGCATCTTCTTTTTCATCAGATCATAATAATAATATGGATCAGCAGAATCTTCAGCTACAACAACAGAAGATGATAATATCCAATGATGCTTCTGCTGCTATAAGAACAGCCTCTTCATCACAGAATCAAATATCAGCAGCAGCCAAAGAAAAGGTTAATAGTAAAAAAAAATAATCACTGATACTGTTAAAGTGTTAAATCACTTAGTTATCTGTTTCCATATCCCATAAACTAAGGGAAAGTTTGGTCTTTCTTTATTTACTGTTTTGAATTTGTACTATCTTCTTGGTCACGTAAAAACAGCACAGATCCCAACAGATTTCAGAAAATCAAAACAACAGAGAGTTTTCCTGATTCCTGAACGATTTTCTGACATGAAAACATGATAGAGAGAGAGAGAGAGAAGGATACTAGTAGTATTATGTTGTACTAACAAAAAAACAAAGTGAGAATCTTTTGAGTACTTATCAAAGTTTTTTTTCGCATTAAAAAGTGACTCATTCTCACACACTCTTCACTTGATATAGTGAAAACTTGTGTTTCTCTAACACAAGTCTAAAGAAACAGTTCACAAAAAATGGCTGAAAATGATCCATTTTGCTATCCATATCACATTGAAGATGATTGCATTCCTACTGAAAAATGGTCAAATGGACTTCAACATTCTCAAAATTCAGTGAGCACACTTTAATATTATCATGCCATCTTTTTGTTCTTCATTGAATTAAAAGTGTAGCATTTTTATATGCTTAACAAATTTTCTATTTTTCCCTCACTCATTTGCTTAACCATGCATTTTTGTTCTACACTTGAAATATTTGTGTATGTCTTTCTGTTTTGCTTTTAATTAAATAAAACTTATATATGGATAATTTCTTTTGTTGTAGAAAAAAGGAGCTGGTTCAACATCAGATAAGCCACTTGATGCAAAGGTGTTTGTTTATATTTAAGTACAAATGTTCATTTTTATTATGTCTTTTTTTTCATGTTGATGTTTTATATGCTAAGGTAAAAAATTTGTACTTGTTTTAGACATTGAGACGTTTAGCACAAAACAGGGAGGCTGCAAGGAAAAGTCGTCTAAGGAAAAAGGTTTGTGTGTCCTATACATATACATATACATATAGATACACAAAAGTTGTAGAAAAATGTAAAAATGAAAGTATGAAACTTACTCATTGAATTGAATTTTTCTATAGGCTTATGTGCAACAACTTGAGTCAAGTAGATTAAAGCTTACACAATTGGAACAAGACCTTCAAAGAGCACGCTCTCAGGTACTAAAGTCAAATATTGTTATATAATATATAGTTTATTTTTATTATTATTTTTTACTTTTATTGATTAATTATTACATAAATGTTAATTTAAAATTAGGGTATGTTCATGGATTGGAGTGGTGGTGTTGGAGGCAATATAAGCTCTGGTGAGTTTATTTTTCATATGAAATTATGTGTATTTTCTAATTTGTCACATTCAGAAACTTACCATCATTTACTATAATTTAATTTTTTTTTTTGGAAGTATATATAGGTTTTTTTAAAGGACAAGTAAAAGTCAAAACTTGATCTTGGGTGCTCATTTCAAAACGTAGAGAAGTCTCTGAATCTGACCGAAATCTAAGAATAAATAACTCGTGTGTTTGAATTATAAAAATATACAATAGGCCAATGTTTATGTTCAAAAAAGTATGACCTTTTTTAAAATATATAAACTCTAATATTCAAAACTATGTCCTTTTCTATCATGTATAAACTATATATTAAAGCTGCTTTCAAGGGTGCCACTTGAATATTTCTTTTGCAGCTTGGATTATTTTGGCTCTATATGGGAACTATAATAATACGATGAAGATTACATTTTTAATTATTAGCTAGATATTCATCTTTTGCTTTGAAATAATCTTGTTTTCAACTAATCTTGCTTTGATTTTTTTTATCAGAAATGACTTTTTAAATATCATTTTTTACAAATTACTGTATTATTTATTTTACAACAAAAGATATAAGTTGTCAAACAAAAAACAAAAGATATTAAAAAAATCATATTTAAATAGCAAACAAGATATCATTTTTCTTATTTTAAAATGAGCACCTAAAATCTCATAGAGGGCACAAGTCTTCTTTATTCCATTATGATACTGCTCATTTCCACTTTTTGTTAGTAATAATAATACAACTTTTGAAAGAAAAAAAAAAAGGAGTTGTAAATAAATAAATAAATAATCATGAATTATCATGCACAAAAAAATGCACTTTAAGAAAAGGAAACGCATTACGTAGTATGATTAATCCACTTTGTTTAATGACAAGAAATTAAATTTGGTTCATTCCTTGCCACATTATTGCACTAGCTAGTCACCAAAACAACCGACATAATATGAAAATGTAACATATATTATTAATAAATTGTAGGAGGTGCAATGTTTGACATGGAATATGGAAGATGGTTAGAAGAAGACAACCGTTTATTAACGGAGTTAAGAAACGGATTGCAAGCGGCGTTAACAGATAATGAAATGAGAGTAATGGTGGATGGATATTTGTGTCATTATGATCAAATATTTAGACTCAAAGGTGTCACTGCTAAATCAGACGTGTTTCATCTTATCAATGGCATGTGGACTTCTCAAGCTGAACGTTGCTTCCTTTGGATTGGTGGTTTTAGACCTTCTGAAATTATCATGGTTAGTACAATACAATACTTTTCATTCTATAATTAGTGTTTATAATTTGGTATAATCATGGGAGTATGTAACGTCAATACTTTTTAGATTTAAAAAAATACTTTTTTTTTTGTGTGTAAAAAAAAATGCTTTTGATGTAGAATAGATATTAATTTTTAGAGATTCTGTAAAAAAGTCAAAGTTGTTTGTTTATTAAAATGAAAATCATTTTTTTAGATAATCACTTGTAGAAAATATTTTTAGATCATATATGTTATTAAACCACTTATCTTTGAAGTAGTTTAAGATTATTTTCATTTGCTTACATATCATTGCTTGTACATAGAGTGGTAGAAACACTATTTTTTAACCTCTTTATAACATACACTTTTTTATTTAATGAATGAAATCAATGTCGATTTTACATAAGTGATGAGATTCACACTGATTTCACTCATAATAAAAAAGTGAAGTGAGTGTCATTAGGAGATGTTTAAGATAGTGTTTCTAACACTCATTTAATATCTAATTTAATAATTTAAGATGAAACTTACACTTGAAATAAATTATTTTAAACAAAAAAAAAGCTTCGTTTTTTATTTTGGTGAAGAAAGAGCTTGTGGTTACGTTTAGACATAAATAGGACTAAAAAATTCATTTAACTTAAATAAATAAATAAGTAGCGTTCCGCAACGTCACTTTCTCATAAGTTGTCAGATGTGTGGCTGTACGAACTTACTGTTCCAATGTAACAGTAAATTATTGCATGCACAGACAGTAATAATTACACACTAATTTGCATTAAGATTAATAATGTGTTAATATTGATAATCTGGTTGTCAGATGTTGATCCAACAATTGGAGCCACTAGCTGAGCAGCAGATAATGGGGATGTATGGACTGAGGCATTCTTCTCAGCAAGCAGAGGAAGCTCTCTCACAAGGACTTGACCAGTTGCAACAGTCTCTTGTTGACACCATTGCTGGAGGACCCCTTGTTGATGGTGTTCAACAAATGGTTGTTGCTATAGGCAAGCTTTCCAATCTTGAAGGTTTTCTTCGCCAGGTACATAGTAGAATTTAATTCATATATACATCGTCAGGGACACCATTTTATTCATACAATGATATATAACGTTATTATCTGATGCTAAAATACTTAATTAACCCGATCTTGATTCAACTTGAGAGTATCTAACCTTCTTTTACTTTGTCTTGCATGATTTTTCCTTATTGACATTTTGCTTTTGACTTGTTTTCTTTATTTAATATTTATGTCCTTTTTGCATCTGTATATATAATAATAGTAATTACATATGTTGATCTTAATTAAATTACCTCCACTACTTTGGTTGTCACGTCACTCTTTCCAATTAACTAGATATGTTGCTAATCTCATAATGCTTTAGTTTTAATATATGAATTTGCTAGCTACAAATGTTCCATCATGTTGCTCAAAAGTTAGTTAGGTCATAAGCTTGATGTAATATTTCCATCTTAAAATGTTTTATTCAAAAGTTGGTTTTGGAAAGAGATGCTCATCTTGCTTATTTTTAAATTAAAGACATTTTCTCAAATGTTTTCTAGTAAATTTAAGAAGTTAGCTTGGTTGTCGAGGTAAATGACACTTAAAAAGAGTTTTATATTTTAGGGTTCTACCCCTAAAAACTAACATAATCACTAACTTATTATTAACATATACTAATAGAGTAGTAGTATAAGAATTTTACTTGCCAGTGATTAGTTAAATTTTTAAGAAGTTGCTCATAAAATTTTATTTTATATTTTAGATTCAACTATTTTCCATATTAGCTTATTGCTTATTGATTAAGTCTCATTCATTCATGTTTTTCAATTGAAGGCCGATAACTTGAGGCAACAAACTCTTCACCAATTATGTCGATTACTCACACTTCGTCAAGCAGTACGCTCTTTTCTTGTTATTGGAGAATATTATGGACGACTTCGAGCTCTTAGTTCTCTTTGGGCATCAAGACCACGAGAGTAAGTTAAATATATTCTAAATTATATATTTACATTTAGTTAGTAATTAATCTGATGCATATTTGTAGGTTGAAATACATTTTAATTATGATCTTTGATTTAATTTTACTAAGATAGTACTTTTAATTTCATTGAATTGTGTTTAAATGATATTTTTCATGTAATAAATGGTGTTATAATTTTGCTTATAGAAAAATTATGCTCAACTTTTCATCCACTAACCATTTTTCTTTTATCTTTAATTAGAAATTTATTTTTGAGTAATTTATATATGACCAATTTCTTTTGTTATATTCAAACAGGAACATGATCAGTGATGATAACTCATGCCAAACAACAACAGACATGCAAATGGTTCAACCTTCTCAGAATCATTTCACAAATTTCTGATAGATGTATAATTAAAGTCCTACAAGTGGTTCTTGTTTGGCTGCTTAATTTAGAAAATGTCAGTTGTTATCTAGGAAAAATTATTTATTTATTTTACTTTTCAATCATCTGTTCTGGTGCCTTTATGTTTATTGTACATGTAAATTGAGCTTTATGTGCATGATGAGGAAGCTCCAATCCAACTTTAGCTAAAGAGAAATAGAAAAACAGTTTATGAAAATTGAAAAGGTGCCTGCGAGATATAGTTAAAGTATCCAAAAAATTAATATTGATATCTCCAAGATTTGCTTCTTTTCTATTAACTAAAGTGTATCTTGAAGTAATTTTAATCATAGTATAAAATTTTAGGATTCTTAACACTGTTTGATAATATTATAGTGCAAACTCACTGCTAGAAAAAAATCAAATTATTGACAAACAGTTTATGAAAAGGTGCCTGCGAGATATAGATAAAGTATCCAAAATGTTAATAATCATAGCACCTATCTAGCTATTTGCTTCAAGTTTCTATTTAACTAAAGTATATGCCGAGCTTGGTAACGCAAGCTTGTGACTTAAATATGGACATTAAGATGTTGAAAGGTCTTTGACATGTGTCAAAAATTTGACTAAAGTATATAATCTTATCTTGCAGTAATATTATATTGGAAAGTTACTGCTAGAAAAAATCAAATCATTGACTAAAATTAATAACAAAAAAGGGGGTCACAAATTGGGTGAACAGAGAAGGATCAAAAAGAGCAACCACTTGAAGTAGAATATAAGTCTTTCGCAACTGAAAATAATGCATGTTCACTAGAATCAATCTTGATAAGAACTGAATTCAACGAGATTCCTCAAGAAATAAATTGTTGGAAAAATACCACATAGAATTATTATAAGGTAATAGACAGCAAGAATTATTAGCATCAAATTAATAGAACTCTAAATACAATAGAATAGAGAATATGTAAACTTATCGAATATTGACTGAGGCGTGCACGAAGCACTGGTTTAAGAGTATTTCGCCATCTCGAATAGGTTACCCGATGCAGTAGATCTCGTGGCTAGTACTCTCCAGGATACAACAGTCAGTTCTTGCTAGCACCGCATGTGAATTAGTAAGGTCTCAGAAACCACTTTTGAATGCTCATGGAAACTTAGTATATATTTGTTATTAGAGACCAAAAGAAAAAAGAAGAGATGAAAGCATCTAACAATGTTCTCTCTCAATGTAACTTACGTATCCCTATTCTTCTTCTCTCCCCATGTAGCTTAATCATATAAATAACTCATTAAAATAAATCAATGGTAACGGTTACAAACTAAGTCTCATGTTAATCAGGAATGACCAACATAAAGTGCCAAGTAAATAACAACGGTTATGTGACCAGGTAGTGCAATTAAAAGAAAACGTGCATGAGACTTGGTCAAGGAAAACCAATTGATTATAATTATTAATAAAATTAATAGTAAATATAATAAATCTTTAAAATAAATAATTAATCAATTAAAAAATCCTACAAAAATGTGTATGCTTGGAAAATTGGTCATTGTGATGCTCTAAACCGCGCAATGTTGCAAGGTATGGAGATAGCTTGGAGTGAAATAATTTCAAACTCTATCGTGAAAAGTGACTCTAAAGTTTTGATAGATCTGGTTTGTCAAAACAACATGGTGGATTACGATATGCCAACGTTAATTAGTTTTTCTAATAAAAAATGTAGGTTGGAGGAATAGAGACGTCAAATCCAACCATATTTGACGTTAAGGAAATCGAAGTGGAGATTTCTTTGCTAATTTTGATCTTGGTTTAATTGAACTATTCAAAATTACTCATTCTTTAAAATCCTATCTCGGATAAATTGATGATTCATCTAGTTGATGATACTATTGGAGTCTCCTCCCATGCTTGTTAGAATTTCTTGCAATTTTTTATTCTTTTTTTCTTTTGGGATTTTAGGCCTTCTTTGCACCACGACAAAGAAGAGGGGATAGTGCATTGCATTTATAATAGAAGATAGATACTACATCAGCCGCTACATACTCCATTCGGTATGATATTTAGTATTTTTTTTTTTTTTTTTGGTGATCAAGGTTTGAACTCTAACTAAACCTTACATATATATATTATTTTACCAACTAAACTATACTCACGATGACTAAGCAAAATGTATTGATTCACACATATTAAGATATAAATTACAATTATTAAAACATTATTTACTACAAGTCTTTTTTTTTAAGAATCTTTACTGCAATATTGTAATTAAATTTGCATTATGATTATGCACACATGCCAAAAAATAGGAGAATTAATAAGAGTTATTTTAGGAACAATCACATTGAATATAATTAAATTTGATAATTTTGAATATATATGAGGCCACCAAATTATTTTAGCTATATTTACTTATACTATAAGGTAAGAGGGAGTATTATTTTGCATAAGTCACAAATAGTAAAATGGTCACAAATTAATAATGTTGTAATGGTATGGTAGCTGCACAAATTAAATTGGGTTTGTAGCCGAAAGGAAAGGGTTGTTTCCTCAAATCATTCATGGAATTTCATTTTCCACCCTTCACTCTTCTCAAATGCCCTCCAATATTCAATAACGTCTCAAAAAAATCTCTTACAAAATGAAACTTCACATTAAAGAGGTGATGTATTAACTAGCATTTCTACAAGACACAATGTTGTCTCTACCTACAAGAAAGGTGGTATCAAAGGGAGCGCCTAAATGAGTGAAGTCTACACCGAAAGAATTCATCCACATGTCGAATTCGCTCTACATGGGAGCGTGTTGATTCTCAATTTTTCGATAGCCAATCGTCACAAATCAAGACATCACTTCCAAAGAAGTAAAGTGCACGTATTAGCAATTACTCGCGCTCACAAACTTCAACGCCTACTACACAACCGTTTCAGAATTTACCATACATTAAACAAATGTCAAAGATCGTGAGACCTTACATCGAAAATATTGTGAATGCAAAAGGGGTGGTAATTATGGATTTCGGGTCATAGCTAGACACATGGACATGGATGAGGAAAATCACATATTGGTTCGTATTGCACTTATCGAAAACTAATAAGCAAGACTATTTACCGATATTTGGTTCATAGGAGTGTTTTCAATATATCATGAATGATTTACACCCTGCAACAAATAGTGGTGGAATTGCATATATAGATTGTACAGAGTGAAAGAATCGCAAGATTGATGAGGCTGAGCAATGAGAGTTTGCATTTATGGGTAGACAAGTTTTGTTCAAAGACCTCATGTCTAAGGAGCCGATACCGCCGAAAAATCATCTCAATCCAATTTATTGCGACACTCCCGAAAAACCAAGGAGAATTTGAAGTAATTAAAGAAGATGAAGATAATTCCCTATCATTAGCTAGTTTGATAGGCTATGATACTTTTTTGTCGGTGTTCATCCTTTTTTTGTCGATATTACACTGATATATTATTTGGTGACCGGTTATGTAACGGCGATATTTATTCCTAATATGTAACTAACATTATATAGACTAGCAAAAAGACGGACACGTGATTATTGCGCTAACGTTTAAAACATATAAACTGTGTTTTTTAATGAAATTTTGATTTTGATTAAAACCAAAAATATAAATGTTTATTGTTTTCAAGTTATAACAAACCAAACTAACCGAGATTATATATATCAATCACACCAACAATATAACAAAAAAAATATAATATAGCATTTTTTTTAATGACACTAACGACAATCTTTATTATAGAAAAAATTGTTTAAGGGTATACTTGAGATAATGAAAAAGTAAGTATAAATATACTCATCTAGTTTGTTACACTTTTAAAATGATAAAGGAAAAAACCCAGACATATATATTCATATAGTGTTTGTTACATTTTTTGTAATATTTAAATTTATTCTTATTTATTTGTTACATGTGTTATTTTTATTAAAAATCAAAGGCATTTTTGGAAAGAAAAATCCAGCCCAAAAGAGCTGAAAGGGGTAGTTCTCTTTATATATATATATATATATATATATATATATACAGCATACATAATATAAATATATGAAGTGAAATATTTGTTGGTGGACGGTTACGTAACGCCATTTATTGCTTGCATTTTTTAATATCTAATTATTCAACTATTTATTTTATCTTTCACTTGGTTTTATTACCATACTTGTTATTACATAAACTTCTGTGAAGTGAAACATGTCTGAAGATGCACATGTTGAAGTTGAAGGTCATGTCCAATACTACGCCACGAAGAAAAATATGAAGGTCTTCTTAACCCCCACGAACAAATTGAACGGGTTGAAGTCACAACTTAACAAATACTTCGTCCATATTGGTAAAAATCAAAGAACATCTTGTATATTTGTACATGTGCTATGTGTGAACCTAATGGTGGATAAAGATGAAAATAGTTGGAAGACCGTGTATTTTCCAAGTTACCCGTGATGATGGCGACTTAGATCACATGTTACTTAGATTACATGTTTAGGTTAATGGTTAAAAATAACATATTACATCTTTGTGTTCTATCCATTGAAATGTAATATTTATTAACATGAAAAAGTATAATATGTTTAAATTTGTGTCAGTAATGTTGAATTTTAATGTATTGGCGTCAAATTTGTGATTGTATATTTAACGGCGAATTTGTGTAATTTCGATCGATTATGTATAATTATATAATTATGTGCGATTTACGACGAATTTGTGTAATTTGAATTGATTATGTGTGATTATTTGATTATGTATGATTAACGATGAATTAGTGTAATTTGAATCAATTATACTCCCTCCGATCCTATTTATAAAAAACAGTTATATTTTAATAAATGTGAAGTTATCCAAATATTAAACAATAATGACCCAGGCAAAATATCATATTTAGTTGAGCATATAAATCAAACAATTTATATTAAATTGCACAAACCACGCAATGCCAAATATGTCATTCTAGCAAAATTTGTTTGTTTTAAATTATGTAATTTTACAATAGCAGAAAATCTTAAAGTTTACATCTCTGTAATGCCTATTATTATTTATTTATTACTTTATCTTTTTTTAATTATTTTAATTAATGTTTTTCAGGATATTTTTGTAAATCAACACACAATTATTATTTTCTATACGACATCAATTACATTTTCTATACACAATTATTAATGAACTAACTCAAATGACACATATAATACAGCCTCTATTCTATTTTATATGTCATTCAAAGGAAAAACACTTAGGAAATGTAGTTAACGTTGTATAGTAAATCGTAATTCGAGTTGTTTTAAAAAGATATCCTTCACAAAAAGGTATAGAAAACATAAATTTAAAATAATTAAAAAAAGATAAAAATAATAAATAGAAAATGGCATAATAGAAAAATAAAATAAAAATTATTGATATTATAAAATGACATAATTTGGAACAAACAAATTTTGTTAAAATGACATAAAATGAAACTTCAACTTGTAAATGAGTAAAGAACTATCTTAATATTCCTATATGAAACTTCAACTTTCGAAATATAAAAAAATATTAAAAATCAAAACAGAAAGTTGCCGTGGGATTAAATAATGATGGTATGCAGAATAAAATCTAAACAAATATTGAATAATTACAGAGACCAACCATATAATTAATCCCTGATAATCTAAAAAATCATCCACAAGATTTAACTAAACCAAAACAATAATTTTTATATCATATGGAGGTGTGCGTAACTCCAATCTCAACTAATTCTGGACAGAGCTTTAAACACCACTCAATCTATATGAGGAGTTAGCTAAAGAGAAAGCACTCATGATGATAAGCGTGCTCCTCAAAACAGCTTATACTCCCATAAAATTATTTACCACAGTCAATACAATCACAAAAATCATAGTAAAAAACAGACAGGTTAATAAAAAGGTGATGTTCATATTCGTGTAAATGTATCCCTAGCACCCCTTGCATATATTATCTCTTCGAAGCTTCTACTTATCTGAACAAACATTGGAATATCTCCATCTCCTTTTACACTAGTTGGAAAGTTTCAAATGGAACTTCTCAATTAGAAGTTAGGACATTGAAAAAACGCCAATGTCTGTACAAGTAAGTTCAGGAACGGTAGCCTAGGAGTCACAAAATAATAGACAAGCAGACCGCATTTATTCGTGTTACCATACAATATTAATACAGCTCCTCAGTTTAATCTCTTTATGTCATTGGAAATGTAGCAACACCAAGTAGGTTCACCCTGCGAACAGGATCTTGGGTTAACAACAACCTCAGACAAGTTGGATTGTTTAAAAAACATCATTGGTAGTTGGTACAAACCCAACTCAAAACAAAAAAGCACAATAGTAGCTAACTAAAAAATATCATAAACAAAACAAATGCATAAAAATAAAACAGTGAAATTGATAATTGTTCAGCCCGCGTGGCCAT
The DNA here is from genome assembly GCF_003473485.1 of Medicago truncatula. NCBI lineage: Eukaryota > Viridiplantae > Streptophyta > Magnoliopsida > Fabales > Fabaceae > Medicago > Medicago truncatula. The sequence goes on from NC_053043.1 coordinate 42,432,862, forward strand.
CACTGCCCCAACGCAATCAATACGAAAGAGGCTCTGACCGCGGGCAGTCTTCATCGCAGAGTTCCAACGGCAAAACGGTCTCCACCTCACAATCGGGCTGGGTACGGGGCAGAGTCCACCGGGAAGGGAAGCTCCGCCGTCAGCGTAACCGGCTAGAGTGAGATGGAAGATGAAAAGTGTGCCGCGGCTTCTCTGCTCAGATAAGATCAAGTAGTGTTTAGGTATGAATTAGGTTTTGTGTTCATTTTATATGCCAATTCTTGTACCCTCTTTTTATTCCCAAAATGCCCATCCTTATCGTTAATATTAAATTGGGCTGGGCCAATTTCATTCGGTTTACTCTAACTAGTTTAATTTAGGAAAGGTTTTTTCACACCCCTGATTTCTAAAATATCATACATGTGTCAAAAATTATATTTTACAATTCAGGCTATGTTTAGTAAAAATCAATGGATAACGGATAAGATAGACGATAAACATTAAACTTATATAACATATAATAAATAAGATGTTTGATAGTAGATAAAATAATTAATTAAATTTGTAGTATTTAGTAAAATTATAAGCTCAAATCGTACTTAAAGTAACTTATTAAAAAAAATGTTATAAGCTAATAATAAAAATATACAATCTACTTCGTTCATGTGAACTTGTATGCTAGCACCAAAAAAAAAAAAAAACTTATAGCTCATTCCAAGCTCAAAATTTGACCTAGTCAAACTGAGCTAAAAAAAAATTATTTTTTATAAAGAACTTTTAAACTTTACCTTGTTTTTTTATTCAAGTAGTTTAGTGGCTAGAACTCACCTTTTTCAAGATGAATAAGTGGAGTGTCTGAGTTCGAACTACGGTCCCTGCATATAACAATGCATGTCATTGTCAACTAAGTTGTGATCTCGGGAACAATTTTACCTTGTTAATATGTTTTCATCAATTATTCCACGTAAAAGATTGCATCTAAATGCTTTCGAGGGCTGTTGAATCTCAATGAATTACACTGGAAATTTTATGACACCAATCTTGAAGACCACACTCAGCATGATATGAAAGCATTGATAAACATATGAGTTGTTTTGAACTACTAACATATATATGCCACACCAATCTACTATACAAATTTTTCCATAGAAGTCGATTTCACTAGTGGTTTCATTACTTAAAATAATCGAATCGGTCTTCTTTCTAACTATGTACAATTAATCATGTCAAAGTTTGTTCACTTTTGTCTCTTAATATGTTTTTTTGGCTATGTCCCTAGTTTAGGACTTAAATTTCTTATATATGATAGGATTGATTCCTCACGGATTATTCCATAATCACGGAACAATTCTATCAACCATTGTATTTGTCCACCTTTTGGAACCCATCTGGCTTCGCATATTTCCTTCCAATCATTTTACTAATTCAATCACATATGTTTTCAATGTCACTGAATTAAAAAATAAAAATTAGTGGCACCCACTTTACGTCAAGACTACGATGGACTCACGTAAACATAAAACATTTTCAAATTACCAAGTTGGTGTTACAGAGACGTAGTTACATGATTGTTTACTTTTGAAATGGGATTGTTCTAATTCTTTTCCGGAAAAAGAAAAGAAAAGAAAAGAAAGAAAGAAAAAAACAGTATTAATTCTTGTGGCCTATATGGAAGGCGCGGGTCTAATTCTATGTGTAAAAAATTGGATATCCTCCGTTGACTAGAGGATTAAAATAATATCAAATTTAAAAAATTTTGTATGAGATATTTGATGTCGATATCTTGCGTTGATTAGAGGATTAAAATAATATCAAATTCAAAAGACTTTATATGGGATATTTGATGTCGATATCTTGCGTTGACTAGAGGATTAAAATAATATCAAATCTAAAAGACTTTGTATGGGATATTTGATGTCGAAGACTCTAATTATTATGGTGAGTTAGAAAGAAAGAAAAAAAGTAAAAGAAATTCAAAATTATAATTAAATTTATAATTTATCATGTGATCATAATAATCTCCATTTATTCGATATATTTTTCTATATTTTTTTTCCAACTATATCTATAAAATATTTGTAATATGCTTTCAGAGATTTTTTGGTAGTGGTTGGGATACTTTGCATATTTTATGTATTGTCCCAACCAACTTAGTTAAGCTCACGAGAACATGCTTTCAGAGATTTATTCCGCTATATCGTTTCCTCAAAAGTTTCTTATGAAAATTTCCTTTGAATCTTAATTTGATTTATTTCATTTTCATTCCATTTCCATCAGAAATGTAAGTTTCTATCAAACGTGAGAAAGTTCGTTCTTAACTCAAGATTAAGTGAAGTCACACACATCACTCACCCTCATGGTATTCATGAAACGACGAAGCACGAGAGAGCAAGACAATTAAAGAAAACACTTATTTGTTTCATTGATTTGATCATGATCAAACATATGTCAAATTTTCTCAAGAACGCCAAAAAAATTGGTTTTATTCTTCTTTCATGATATTAGCCTGATTGATACTTTAGTTTCTATCATAAAGATAATGAATAGTTAAGCAATCAAAATTCATTCTTTTTAGTCGAATTGACATTTTTTAGTTTCATTCGTAAAGAAAATTAATAGTCAACTTTATTCTTATTTTTTGTTAAGCAGTTACATATCGTTATTGGCATTTTTTATTTATCCAAAAAAAAAAAGGATAGTTGAGAAAAAAATTAACCGATGTATTTTCAACATTTTTTTGTATTTTTCAAAAGGATAATGTTTTATGGACACTCTTTTCTCTATATAAACATTATACCATCCCCATGTAAGATACACAAAATATGAATTCTTTGTGTATGTGGAAACCACATGTATCAATATCAAAATGAAAGTGTGGTATACATATTCCAACTTGTGGGGAGTAATATTAGTTAATTAGTTAGAACAGTTAGTTGTTCTCAATGGCTATATAAGCCTTATTGTACTCACCATATAATCATAATATTCTCATTGTTGAATATATATTTTTATCTCATCTACAATTTCTATAAAAAAAAATTGTTATATATTTTTCATTTCTAAATTAAAGAAATTAAAAAATGTTTCTAAAATCCATTAAAGTAATGATCGAAATATATGATCATCTATCACATTATTCCTTCAATATTTTTAAAATCTCAAATATACATCATAACATATCTTAAGGGTGTGTTTGGATGAAGGGTTTAGGAGGGGAAGGGAAGAGAGAGTTCACTTTTCATTTTTATATTACGGATACTATGACATATTTTTTAAATAGTTAACATATTAACATGATAAACAATTATATAATACTTCAATCACACTTAATTTATTTTAGAAAAACATGTTATATAGTCCGTAATTTAAAAAAGAAAAGTAAACTCTCCCTTCCCTTCCCCTCCTAAACCCTCAATCCAAACACACCCTAATAAGACTACTTCATCATGCTAATGTCATTTTTTTTAAAATTTTAATATTTGAGTTAAAGACATGATACTAGACTCATAAACAACCAATGCATGTTACGTACCACATACCAAGCTTGCATGGCATTGATAGCATGAACTTAATTTGAATTAGGTAGAATAAAATTGTATCGATATTACTGGAGCTATCTCCTTCATAATAATGGTCGATTACAAATTCATCATTGCTCATAATTTGTTGCATAAACTTATTCCATTTTGCTAAAATTGACTCTCTCATATTAGTTCCAACTGAACCTATTCAAATCAAGTTGTTTACAAGTTGTAGCACCTTCATTATTATCTCCACGACTGTTTAGATCCAATCTTGCAGTGTTCCTTTGTTGAAACTCACCAATATCTAAGTGATTCTCAACTCCAATATTCATAGACAAATTTCCATGATTTCTTTCTAATTCATTATTATTTCCTAATGGAGTTAGAAAATTACTGTTCTTTTTCACTTCCTCAACACACCATTTTAGTACTTCATTGTTTCTAAGGTTTTGAACAGAACCTGCTAATTCTGTTGCTTGTTGTTCTTTTCTTTCCATGAACACATGGTTGTTATTATTGTTGTTGAAGTGTCTTAATCCAAACCCTCCATTTTGAATGATCTCTTGTTCCTTTTGTGATCGGTCAGACGATGTTAAGCAACTACTGTCCATCGAGCCGTCGTTTGGTTGAGGACAAAATCCTTGTAACTCTTTCATCTCTGAAAATGTTGAATTCAGACACTGTGAGGATACTTTTGACACAAGCTCTGATAGTTGAACTTTTGCTGCTTCAAGCCCTACTATTCCTAAATTCTGTCTACCAAGTGTTTCTTGAGCTTTTTCAAGCACTGATTGAAGGTATTTCCCTTGAGCTTCTATCCTTAGCTGCAAGTGTCTTTGTACCTGGCACAGGTTTTGAATATTGGTTTCTTACAATTCAAGAAACAAAATTAACGCGATTGGATTCTCTGCAACGGCTGCAGTAAAGTTAGATCTTACATTCAAAATCAATGATACTAAGATCTAACAGCTCTACTGTCGCTGCAGAGGATCTGATATGATCCAAAATTAACATGCATATATATTTAAGCTGCAAAGACTCACCTCAAGTTGTTCATTGAGTCTTCTCTGAACCTCAATCTGCATTTGCAGCGCCTCACTTATGTGCAAATCTCTACCAAAAGGGATATGAAAGTCAGCATAAAATCTTAAAGTGGTAGAGTTTTCATATAAAACAAGATTACATTAAGAGTGTGATTAAAAAAGGGTTTTGTTTTTCTTACTTGTTGTTATTAGTCTGTGGTCCAAGGGTTAATTTATTCATGTGAGTTCCATTGGTTTCAGAAAGCCTCTCATCACTTACTGAAGTTGCATGTGTGTCTGCTAAATAAAATATAAGTATCTTGTTAGTAAATAGCACTTTCGATTAATCAAACTTTTAGATTAGAAGAAATGAAAGAAATTTGTTCTCTTACTTATTTTGTGTGTCACATTACTGCTGCTTTGTCCATGCAGATTCTTGCTTAATCTGTACTTCTGGTGACAAAAAGGTTAAGATGATCAGTAATTGAAGGACTATGAATTGTGAAAAGGATCAATGATATTTTTACCTGAAGATGACTCTTTAAATGGTATAAGGTAAGCCCTGGAATTCCCATGAGTTTCATTACTGTTTTTGGAGTTGCCTCTGAAATAGAAAGATGGTAATTAAATTTTCTTTAGTAAATTAAAATTCTATGTTACTCAAGATTTGATGATCCAAACCAAAAGAGAGTGAGTATATGTATACTTACTGTCCGCTCCGCCTAACTGATTAACTGCTTCGATAAACCTTGCATGAAGATCAGGTGTCCATTTTAATCTAGGTTTTGCATCTGTTGAGAGCACAAGTCCTGAATCACTAGAACCATTTCCTGTTTGAAGGAACATGTGCCTCTCAGATGGTATTGACATTCTTGAAGAAGAGTGAATATTTTTTCCTTGATGATGATGATGATACATCCTATATGGAAGTTGAAACTAGATTGAGCCTTGTTTTGAAGTATTTTTATGGTTGATAGTATCAAATATAAGAGAATTTTTTAATGCTTGTTGAGCTTGTCTTGGTACTTCTTTACACCTTCTCTTCAGCTGAAAGCATGCTGAGACTGGTATTTATATACAAGAGATTGAGGTATGGAATCTTGAATAGAACCAATTGAAAATTAAACTTAATCCTTCTAGGTTGGTGACCTGATGAATAGATACTATTCCTTCCTACTTTTGTTAACTTGTGGGGCCATTTTTCAACTTACACTTTCCATTCTTAGATAGTGTTGTCCATTTGAGCTCCAGCAATCTCTCTCAAGTGTGAGTTTATCCATTCATCGGGTACGCTCCCTTAAAGTGAAAGTTCTTTCATCAACAACACTTGCACTACGGTTGACTCACATACATTTAACAAAATAGGTTGTCTGGCCACCACACTTTTGGGATGACTACCGATACAAGGATCTGACCATCTTTATTCAAACCATTGATTCTAATACCAAATTGGGTCACAGGGGAGCCATAAACTATATGAGATGATCACATTAGGCTAAGAGCAACCACGCAAATGGTTCGGACACCACATCTTCACCAAAAGTGTGAGTCTTCTTACTCACACTTGATACTCCGAACAACATAGACAATAGATCCACCCAGTGAGCACGTATCCGCTCAACCACTCTCATTATAGAAAAATTTAGTATGGTCATTTTATAAGGCTTGAACAACCCTTGCTTACCTTGGAGCTAACTTTAGGGGTTGAGTTAGGCCTAATTGACAAATTCAAAGAGAAATCATTGATTTTTTTAATTTTCCTTGCACAAGCTTTATCCAAATACATTATGGGTTTCAGGTGCAGGAATTGTACATGAACTAAAATATTTTTAATATAAAGAAATTAAAGTTATATGCAAATATATCAATTTCCAAACTGCATTAGGTTCCAGAATTGATCCTTGAAATTTTAACCCAATATGCATTCTTATTCTTTTGCCAGATAAAAGTGGGAATCATATGCTCAAATTTGTAAGAGTATATTTTTTTTCTTTTTCATATTTTATGACTTGGTTCTAAAGAATCTGATATCCCTCTCTACTTGGAACAGCCAAAGCCCATCCTTTATTTTTGTTCTAGAGAAGAAGATTCTAAGAACTTATAAGCCTATAAAAATTTTGTTCCATACCTTGTTGATCTTGTTGTCATTTTTCCAAGTCCTGCATGTACATTGTTCTTTAATTAATATCATGATAAATGAATGTTAAGATCAATAGTAAAGTCTTGAGACAAAGACATTGTGAAGGAACATCTTAATTGGTTGTATATGAAGAACTTAGATAAATTGGATTCCATTGACTAAACCACCATAACATGCAAGATTGGATGTTAATAAAAGAAAGAAAAAAAATTGTGCAAAGATGCTTCCTATATTGGAGTGTTTGGAGGTAAACGAATAGAATATGAATACATTCTGTTTTGTCTCCTTCAATAAGTTTGGTACTTATTCAGCTTGCACCATTTAAAATATAAGTAAGATGGACCCTAAACTTTTCATTCTTTCTTTGGCACAAAAATACAGTCCCTATCCTTTGGAATCCTAAGCAGCCAGGACTTAATGAAAAGAGGAAAGATAGAATTGTACTTGCTTTTATACTTGCATTTGGTTTAAAACAGTACTAGTGCATACATATAGGTCCACTTACCTTGCATTTGACTTGTACTACATGGTTAATGTAATTGATTCTTAATGTAAGAATCATGAGTACATTTGTCATCCCAATTATTATGTTATGTAACACTATGCTTATAATTTTATTTTATTTTGTATACATTTGTTCTTATCCTTGGACATACAACTTCCACTAAATGGCATATACCATGCTAAACCACACTATGAAAACAATTTTCAAAATATTGTGTTAGAATCTGATTCAGTTTTATTTAAAACCATGCATTCCATAGGCAATGCATGTGTCAACTCCATGCAAATATGCATTATTATTCAATTTGAAAAATGTTATGTTACATGGTGCAAGTATTGTTGTGTGATTAAAATTCTTTCAATGATCTTTTAATGATTCTTAGAAATCGTGGTTGGGCCTAACATAACCCCACAAAAATTTGCTTGTGAGGTGAGAATTGTCCCCACTTATAAACACATTGTCAGGTCGTCTCCTATCCGATGTAAGACTCTTAACACACCCCATCACGACCAACACTATTGGGCTTCGTTCGTGGATAAATGGTGGGTGGCCCGATAACGGAAACCTGATAACAGGTGGCCCGATGGATCTTGAAGAGACTCTAATACCATCTTAAAAATTGTGGTTGAACCTAACACAACCCCACAAAACCGGCTTTTGAGGTGATGATTGCCCCCACTTATAAACACATTGTTAGATTATCTCAAATCCAATGTAAGACTCTTAACGATGATCAACAGCTAACTCATATCATCGTATAATAATATAAGAATTATAATAAATTAGAGTATAAGTCACAAAACACTAAACAACTTGTCATCAGACATACACATAGAAATAGAGGGCTATTAATAAAACCATATCTGATTTTCTGAAACCTGCTGATAGATAAGATAAACATATTATAATATATAATGCTAATAGCTAGAAAACATTAAAAAAAAAATATTTATAGTAAAGATTCCTTGAACAGTATCTTGATATCACTTCTTCTTGTTGTTCTTGTTCTTGATTCTGATATTTGAGAATATTTAATGCTGCCAAGAGAATCATAAGAGACTTTAGGCAAAGTTAAAGGTGAGTTCCTAAGTAGTTTTCTTGCATGTGGATTGGAATAATATGGGCAAGAGGATTGATTTGGTACCTTTTTCCCTCTTCATATCGAATTTTCTCCTTAATTGGACTTGCTACAACCACTTGTCAAGGGCATTCATAATATTTCAAAATTCATTATACCAAAAAAAAAAAAAAAAAAAAAAAATAACACAATTATATAACTCTTAGAATGTATTCCATCACAAAATTCAGGTGGTCTTTAATATTTTGCTCTTATGTCAACATAACCATTAAGTATTAGTTTATTGGAAGAGAATAAAGAAAACTAATTAACCTTTGTGGTAAAGTCCTAGTTTTAGTATTGTTTGTTTAGTTTTATATATTCTTGTTGACCATGCAATTAGATGTTTCTTTTTGGTGATGTTAATGATAACAATTGAGTGTTTTTTTATCTAATCAAAATTAACCATACATGGAAAAATTTGTTGCCACAACTTTCATTTCAAGTGATTTTTTATTCTGTTTGTGTTTGTATGCAGTATAAAAAAGTTGTGAAGTTTTCAAAATCAAAACCATATATGGAATAATTTGTTTATGCAGCTTTGAACATATTTTTGTTGATTCTTCTAACGAACAATTTTTCCTATATTGGTAGTCATCTTTACTTTATGCTGCCAAACTGTCCTTGCCACTTTCAATTCTTTAGCATCTTTAAAAGAGTATGTGTTTGTACAGAATAGAGGGTTACTTATCTCTTTCTATGAGAGTATCCAATTGGCTTTACCTTCTGATATAGTGGATGTCCCACCTTGTGACAGGTCCCATGGGAAATAAATTTGTATTCTTATTATAGTTGAAGTTATTATTACTTGCAGAGAAACGGACATTGACTTGTGTTAGTACAAAAAAAACTAAGTCCTTGAAAAGAATACATCTAAAACATCACTCAGTAAAGCAGATGATAAATACGATAGAGGTTTATTGAACGTGACAACATAATATGAACTATTAGCTTCCAACTTAGTGAGAATGCTTGCTTAAGAATTTTCCTCCGAGAGTATATATATGGTGAATATATATAGTCTATTCCTTAGCAAGATAGTTTCGATTGAGTTCCAAGAGATTTGCATTGTGATGGAACCGTAGAGTCTCCTTCATTATCAATTGCACCACATGAAGAGACTCATAGTAACACAAGTTTTCTATAGTCCGCCTCCCAACACAACTTGATTCCAAACTAAAGAGCCTAAATCTCAGCATGAAGGATATTAGAGATCCCCACTCTACCAAAGAAATCAAATTGAAAACTGTCATAGTGCTTACGAATTAGACCACCATAACCCATATTTTCTCGATTTGTCAAAGCACCTCCATCAACATTGAAGAAGTGTTGCATCTATCTACTTTTTCTATTATGCTTCATTTTCTATATTTATTATTGTATTGAATGATATACTGTTGAGTATAGCTAATATAAGACATCGAAGAAGGCAAGGTGCCCCGCAGTAGTGCTCTATAATTAAAGAGATACCAATACTACTATGATCCAGTTTACAATATTACCCATAAACTGTACTGCGGGGCACCTTGCCTTCTTCGATGTCTTATTGGTAATATTGTAAACTGGATCATAGCCCCGCAGTGTTGTTTTCCAGCGAAGGTATTTATCCCGAGATTTCCACGAAGCGCTTTCTATAGTGTGGCGACGTCATTAAATCCCTTATTTTGTGGAAAACAGCATGTTGGTGGTTTTATAAAGCCAATCACGTTGTTTCACAATCCTTTCGGGATACTCCATCCGTCTCTAAATAATAGTCATTTAAGGTTTATGTACGATTATTAAGGAAATGACTAGTTGTGTTGATTTTGATGGTAAAATTAGTATTATTTATTGAAACACTCTTATTAATTGTAGTTAGTGGAGTAGTTAAGTTGGATGAAATTCAATAAATAATGGTATAATAATGGAAAAAATAATAAATTCTGCATTGGTATTCTAAAGTGACAATTATTTTGAGAAAAAGAAAAAATGATAAAGAGACAATTATTGTAAGATGGATGGAGTAATTGTTTCGTTGTACATAGCTTTATCGTTAATTATATTGTGAATTTAAATTAAAATATGGTTATTGAGGGTAAAATTGTTCATAAAAGAGTCTGAGTAAGGTTAGTTGTTAGATAACTTTAAAGCTCCTTTTTTTAAAAGAATTTAGCGGTGAAATTGACACACACTAATGATAGTGAAGAGGTACTGTTGATTCGAACCTGCGTTTCAACATATGAAAGTATGTATTTCCACATTCTTTCAAGTATATATTTCCACATTCTTTTACCATTGAGTTTAAAGTTTTCTTTATAAAGTGGTATAATGGGGTATATATTATTATTTACATGTTACATTAACATAAGATATATTCACTTTTAAGTACAAGAAGAAACTTTGAAATGAGAAGAACAGGACACAAAGAGAATCAACTAGTAGACTAAGTGGTCAATCATCATGAACTAAAACCATTTGGTTGTGAATTTGTGATATTTAGTTGAGTACACATGATGGCATTGGTTGAAAAGAAAAGCAAGAAATGACCACGGAATGCTATTCCTCACGGGGAAAAGGTGAAAAACAATTAAAATAAAGAGAAAGTTTCAAAGATTCTTTGGAATGAGAATATGAGAATTTTAACTTAGATTAAAGCCCTGTATATCATATTCTCAAGTAAAGAATTTAGTTATTCTTCTTCTTTTAAAGCCACAAAAAATGGATTCTCACTTCCCCACCTATCTTTTTTACTAATTGCAATCAGATGCTTTTTAAGTATTCATTATGATTATCACAACTCCTTAATAGTATTAATATCAATTCTTAGAGAATTGCTATGTTTAGATGTTGTTTATGATGATCTAATTATAAGATTTGAGTTTCCTTTTAACTTTTATTCCATCTGAGAAAGTGACTTGGTTGGTTGATATTTGGATTGTTCTAGCTCATTGGTGTTTAGTTGTTGTTCCTACTTTGGATAATTCCATTACCTTTTCTACTTTATTTTTATGATGGGGTTGTCGAAGTCTTTAAATTAATTATCAACTTTCTAAACAAATTATATTTAGTTTGATCATGTAATTCTATTTTTATCTTCTGAAAATTGCTATCTATCATTATTATAGTATATGACTATGTTAGATTTGATTTGACACCTAATTTAATAGACAGCATGTAATTCTATTTTTAATTTTAACAAATATGCAGATATATCTTAATTTTATGAGTAGAATATGATTCTAGTATGAAAGGATTATGGTGACAACCAGCAGCATTCTTAGACTAATTATCATGGGTAACTAGCAAGGAATAGTAGAGATATATTTACAAAACATATAACGAATATATAGAAGAAAAGGGAATATGCGATGGTTATGGTAGAAGAAAAGGATATATATGTGGAGGAAGGCAATGTAGTATGCCCAAGATATTGCAAAGTGAAATGGTAGGAGTGTAGGATATAGGAAGATTTCATTAAAAAAATAATAATTCCTTCAACTAAAAAATTAAAAAATTGAATGTTAATCAGGCATCCAACATACCCTGCATTTGCGGGTATCCGGTTGAACCTGCCCCGACTTTGAAAGGAAAAATTTGTTTTGACTGAGTACAGAAACGGATTTAAGTTTTTGCTATATTTTAAAAATGTGGTGTTGAACCCGAACCAACACCATAATAGTAAAATAATATTTATTTTTTATATACATATATTTATCCATTTCCATTTTATTTAATACCTTTTATATATTATAAATTTTGATCTCTTTACAATAGAAAATTAGAGCTTGTTTGGTATAGATTTAAGAAAAAAATGGATTTTTCTTTGTTTTTTTAAAAATATTTTTTTTTATTTTGAAAATTTACTAAAAAATAGTAGAAGTTATTTAAAACTTATTTGTTATAAGTTAAAAAAAATAAATTTTGATATTCACTAACTTAAATATTTTTTAAAGCGTAAACAATGTGATGCATCTGAAACTCGTTCCAATGCCACTTACATATTGCACAATCTAATTTGATTGTTTTGTTCATATAATTAGTAACATGAAGCCCTCCCATCGTGATTAATCCAAGAGGGCATGAGACAAAAGTTATGTAGCAGTTAATGGGACAATAGATAGCAGATATCTCATCCTTGTAGAAGGAACTCTAGGTCATCTCTACCTCATAGATAATCAAGAAACCTTGAAAGGAGGCATAGAAAAAATGAAAGAAGATAAACAAGTTTGACACCTCAAGCTAGACAGATCAACCACATATCAAAAGGATTTGTTAGAGGAGTATCTTCTAGCGGCACTAGAAAAAGGCATCTATGGACTTTAAAGTCAAAACATCCCCGCACCAAGGTTGGGACGTCTTACCAACCATTACATTTTCAGAAAAATACTACAAGAGAATAGACAGACAACAAGATGACGGTCAAGTCAGTGAGAATGGTGAACTGTAACATAAAGATAATATTAATCAATCGTTGCAACTCGATCGATATTGTATTCGATAAAGCTTAAAAGTAGTTAGGCTTACCGATGAATAATTTCGACAAGTGTATTAAATCGTTCATAAGTTATAAAGTGATGGGTAAGATGTCTCTACATATTTGATTGCGCAAAACAGTAGTGGGTTAGTAACCTAGTTTGATTGTAGGATGTTAGTGGCGGTTAAGATTCTTCGAATCCCCTCTATTTATTTGTTGGATTAAAGACAAATCAGCATTCACTAATTAGACAAGGGTTCTATTTAAATGATGAGTTCGTGGGATAGTGTGTCCCTCCAACTGTTGAGTTTCACTTGTCCGTCACTCTAAGGTTATACTCGCTATAAAGGGTGCAGGGTTGTCAATCCTATAGGGTCATGCCTACACATGGAGTATTAAAATGGGGTCTTACTCTCTTAGAGGTAATTGAAACATAAAAGAATTAGGATTCCTAAATTGTCATATAAAGGCTCCAACTTTGTCTATGAATCTTAGAAGGTCATCATATACTATTACCTTAGTAGTTCTACCTTATCAAGGGGGAAAAAATAAAATTCAATATGCAACATTCGGAAGAAAAAAAGTGTTTGCTCTATTTCTATGTTCAGGCATCAGCCCTAGGTATGTCATACTCCTTAGGTTCAATGAAAGCATTAAGACTTTTGCATAAGAAATTATAACATAAATGAATAAAAGACCTGAATTAAAAAAAATCAACAAACAAACAAAGGTTTATCTTAGAATCCTACCAAATTAGGGTTTAGTTACTCATGGTAACTACAAACAAAATTACAAAAGAATAAAACATATCCTAGATACTAAGGTTGATAAGAGACTCCTCCCTTAAAGCTCGTAGTGTTTGCCTTCATATTGAACTCCTTCGTTCTGAATGAATAATTGTAAATGAGAGGAGTTGTATTTATAGGATGATTTCTAAAAGTTGTTTCTTCTCATATGCGCATGTGCCTCGTGCGTAGGTGCAAAAACAGTGATTTTTAGCACTGGTTTGCACAACTGGGGCGCGTTGTGTTGTCCTTCAGTGTATTTTTGCCTTTTTCTTTGTCATTTTGAGTGTTTTCTTCATTCAGTGTATATATTTGTCCAACGGAGCATTAAGAAGAATGTAAATTCATATACTTAGATCTAAGGGAAAATTATGATCATATGCCCCAACTTGTTGAAAAAATTGGAAGAGGTAGAGATAGTAGGGATCCACCTTAGTTCAAAAACTAAGAAGCAACTCAGACATATTTGCGTGGAATCTAGCAGACATGCCAGTTATCGATCCAAGGTAGTTTCTCATCATATAACTGATCATAATGTTTGACCTATAAGATGATTGTTGCCACGCAAAAGACCTTGAAACTAGCAAAGGTAAACTTTATCAAGGAGATCACATACCTGAAAAAGTAATCCAATATCGTTATGACGAAGAAGGGCCATGGAAAATGGTGAATGTTTACAGACTACACCAATTTGAGCAAGGCATGTCCTAAAGAACCTTGTTCATTAACAAACATAGTCATGTATTTGGATGGAACCTTATACGCCTACTCAAGGTACAACCAAATGCAAATGAGAATTTGCAATGGCCTAAATTATATTCTTTTATTTTTGTAACGGAGGAAGTACCACGATGGATCTCTCACTCAAATTAAAAATAAACATTATAAAATGGTCTAAATATTTGCTTTTATTTTGGGTTAATGATGGTCTCTATTCTCTCTCAAATGTTTTCACAAACAGAAAGTGAAACCCATCTATTGAAACTATTTTTTTTTTTTTTAAGATTTATTGAAACTATTTATGGGCCTCGCTTTATTTTATATATAAAAAATAGTAATTAATTTAGAGAGAGTAAAAATTTGTTATTCTCCCTCAAAAAAAAATTATTATTAATTTTTTCGTCATTAAATCAATTAATTAGGGTTAATACCGTTTTTGGTTCATGTAATATTAGTGAATTCCGATTTTGGTTCTTATAAAAAAAAGTTTAGATTTTGTCCTTGTAATATCATATACTTCCACTTTTTATCCCTCATTAAAACATGTCAGCAGAATCTGTCTACATGGCATGTTGACTGGGATGCTTTAATATTTTTTTAATCCACTTAAAATATTAAATTATTAACATCATTTAAAATAACAAAACATAAATTAAAAATAAACCTATACATTTTAAAGGTGTTGTTCTCATGAGCTTAACTCGGTTGATTTGGACAATGCATAATATATGCAAGGTCCGGGGTTCAAACCTTGGCCACCACAGAAGAAAAAAAAAGGTGTTAACACGTTGGAATGTGTTTGAGGGGAGAAAAAGGCGAATATAGAAGCGTGCGGTCTAGAAGAGGCGATAATTTGGCTTGGAAATCGAGGTTTGATGGCGGTGTCCATAGAACTTGACTGTAAGCAAGTCGTAGACAACATCTCCAACAAAATCGGTACCAATTATGAATTAGGAGCTATTCTAAACTATTGTAAATCTTCACTTTCTAGATTACCAAACTTTAAGATAAGTTTTATCAGACGACAAGCAAACAATGTGGCTAATTTGTTAGCAAGGGCTTCATTGTCATATGCTAGGTCTCAATGTCATGATCATATGCCATCTTGTATCGAATTTGATATTATGAATGAAATGAGTTAATTTTGTTCCTGTAAAAAAAAAAACATATACATTTTAAATAAAATCTGATCCATGTTCTTCATTCCTACGAGGACTAAAGAAATTCACATTCTTCATCTTCTCAAAGCTATGAGCAACAAATCCAAGAAACCACCTAACTCTTAAATGAGGTCATTTACTCTTCTCCAAAAAAGATGCAAGTAAAGTCTCACATATGGGGTTGTTTTTTGTGTCTATTTTCGTGGTCCCCCTTCTCCGACCCCATGAGCGAAATTGGGATTTTTTTTTCCCTCTTTCTTTACTTCGCTACTTTAGTTTTGGACTTCGATTCTGGTTTTTTTTTTTTTTTTTTTTTGGTTACAAATTCTGGTTTGTTTAGTTATGAGTTTTTTATTTATTTTTCAGACTAAGTTATACATGTTGAAGATGAACCATTAAAGCAACAAATTTAAGTTTTCCAAATCTGTTTTTTCATTAAAGACAATAGAGTTGAACTTCTCTGAGTGTTTTAGATTGTGTGTTTTGGAGTTTTCCATATCTGATACTTCCTCCATTTTAAAATGAGTGTCGCTTTAGTCAATTGCACGCAAATTAAAGAATGAAATGAAATAATCATTAGACATAACACTTTTACTAAACTGCCCTTATTTTATAAGAAAAAGATAAACTTAAAGTTGTATTGAAAATTGTGTGAGAAAAGTTTGAGTATATATTGAGGGTAAAGTTGAAAGAAAAAAATTAAAGTTGTATTGAAAATGCAAAGTGATATTCATTTTGATTTTTATTTTTATTTTTGCTAAAATGACACTCATTTTAAAGACTGAGTATTTTTTTTTTTTGTTGGATTTGGTTGTGTGTGGTGTGTTTTCTAGCTCTGTAATCAATAATTTGGGTTGTCGGATTGTTTCAATTAATCTAAACAATAGAAACGAGATCAAAAATCGAATTTGATTAAGGAAACGAAATCAAGTCAAAGAAGTAGAAGAAGAAGAATCGAATTCAAATTCGGGTTGAAGAAGCAGATTGGAGGTAGGAAGAAGAATTATTTATCTTTTTTATTTATTTTCAAAGTTTTTTTTAAGGACTTTATTTCCAAAGTTAAAATAGTTTAAATTATGTTTTTGTTTCACAATTTATTTTAGATTAAAATTCAACAAAAGCCATATATCACCTGAGTAGATAAATAAAAAAATGAAAACTAAAAGAATTACACAATCAGCTTGTCAAGTAGACAAATTATGCAGACGTGTTTAAATGAGGGATCAAAAGTAGAAAAATCTAATATTACAGAAACAAAATTTAAATTTTTTTTTATAAGGACCAAAAACCAAAATTCACTAATATTACATACCAAAATATAAAAGGAATTAATAGTTTTTATATGAATCGTCGTTTTCTTTATTAATTTAGAGATATAACCTTTTATATTGTGTAATCTTTTATCAGTAAAAAGTGTAGAAAAATGTTTTTTTAATATTATTTAATACGAACAATAATCTTATATAATATAAACGGTTGTGTGAGACTAGTTGTGTTCTTTATAAACGGTTTAATACGAACAATATAGTGTAGAAATATATATATTTTTTTCCATTGAGAATCGTTTATAAGATTACACAACCATTTTTAAGATAAGTTTAATACGAACAATAAAGTTTGACTTCCTCGATAAACATGGTGAAATAGATCAGTTTTTTTGATGGAAAAGTAGGGACACATTTTATAATTTTTTTAACCAAATTTTTGTCCTAATTTAATTTGTTTAGTAGTGTAGTTTGTTGGACTGACCCGGGGACAAAAGATGCGAAATATCTTGTTAGTTGGGGGTGCCCCTGCCCTTACTATGTCCACGTCTTTTCTCATCAAATCAATGCCAATGAAAGCCAAAGACAACTAAGAAGTAAATTAAACGCTAACAACTTCATACATTTCCACAATGCACGTCCACCTCACAAAACCCTAAGGTTACAAACCATTCTCCACCTACACATAAAATCTCACTTCTCCTTCTTTTTTTTTTTTTGCTTACGTACATAACAACTAAACCACACAATGACACAATCTATTTCTTGAAGACCATTCGATAAACGTAGAAACATTACATGCCATACAACATTATTTTCATGACGTGTACTCTTAAACCCCCACTCAAGTTCTAACTTCTTCTTGCACAAACAAGCTTATTATTAATTAGCATCTCCATAACCACATTAAGCAACAACAACAATCACCCTTTTTTTCTCAATGGATCAAGAAAATAGATTGACTCATAACATCTCAACATGGAAGAGAAGAAACCCTACTTGCCATATTCCAACTTCATTATTATCTCTTCAACAAAGTGATTACAAGCTCGAGTGTAACTCTCCAAATAAAAAAAACTATGATGAGATTGATGATGATGATGAAAAGGCCAAAGAGGAAGAGAATAAAGAGAATGGTACTGCTAGGGTAGAAGAAATTACGGGGCGTGAGAGGTTGAAGAGGCATAGGGAAGAGATGAAGGGAAAGGTTAAGGTACCTGAAAACTGGGAGAAGGAACAGAAGTTGAAGGAATGGGTTGATTATACTACGTTTGATGCATTGATATTTGCTCCTCATGCATTGATTGTTACTGCTCGTGATGCCCTTATTGCTGATGTACGTAAATCAAGGTCACAAAGATTAAGGATCCATACCTAGTTTCTTAATTTATTTTGATTATTTTTTCTTTTTCCTTTTAGTTTTATCATGAATCCCTATACATACTTACCAATAATTAATGGATCTATCATGTATTCAACCTAGCTACTATTTTTCTCATTTTGTTATTTGGTATAACAAAGGAAAATAAGAACTAGCATATATTTGTTTACGAGAGTTTATGGATCGATCTTTCCTAGATCTGCTTTTCTTCAAACCTAAAATCCAAAAAATAGGTACACCATGGAATTCCTTTAAATGTAAATTACATATGCATGGTGTGTGTGTGCGCACACACCAAATATCCTCTCAAAAAAAAGATCCTAATAAGTACAATATTTCCTATAGTCCAAGTAGCTAACGTGGGAAGTAATAATTAGGAATACCCATAGAGCTGTTGAACCTGAAACCTAACATTGCTTATAAAAAACTGCAATGTTTCCTAGTTTTAATATAATTAAATTAAATGTTTTTAGATACTTATATACAAAAATCAATCTTTATTTGGGAGCTGTCCGGTGGTCTTATGATCATATGTTTGGTTCAATCTTGTTATTCTCCTTAAATTAATTGGACTGGTATAGAAGACTATACCACATGGAATTTACTATACATTGACTATTCAACATATCCAGCTCAACTTGAGTGTTCAGGCCACGAGAGCTCCACCTCATCTCAGCTCGTCCCTTCAGCGTGCTTAGCTCAGCTCAACCATTCAGCATGACCAGGTCAGCTCGTCCCTTCAGCGTGACCAGGTCAGCTCGTCCCTTCAGCGTGACCAGCTCAGCTCAACCATTCAGCATGACCAACTCAGCTCGTCCCTTCAGCGTGACCAGCTCAGCTCGTCCATTCATCTCAGCTCGTCCCTTCAACGTGTCCAGCTCAGCTCGTCCCTTCAACGTGACCAACTCAGCTCGTCCCTTCAGCGTGCTCATCTCAGCTCGTCCCTTCGGCGTGCTTAGCTCAGCTCGACCCTTCAGCATGCCTTGCTCAACTCTTGTCTTCAGGCCAACTAGAGCTCCACTTCCTCACGTTACCATCCAACGGAAAGTTGTGGTCCTCATAAGAAGTGTTTCATGGTGTGTCACGCGTCCTGCACGGACAAGTGACGTAAGCTGCACGTGTTGTCATGTACGGATGAGATACACAGAGAAGGAGTAACCAATATTGCTAATGGGCCTGGACATCCATAGAGAGGCCCATTAGGTCAAGAAAATGATGACTATAAAAGAGGGCACTTAGAAAGCAAGAGGGATGGATTATTTCTAGCCTATACATTGTATTTTCACCTTAGTCATTTTAGAGTATTCTTGGAGCTCCTCATAGGCAGCTCCACTGAATATCTCATCTATTGTAATTCATGTTTACATACGTGAACACTAATAACATCTAGTTTTTAATTCTTTTAAGGCGAATGAAGAATAAGTTGAAATAACAATTACTTTTTGTGGCTCTTAAAATCAATTTTAATATGTTTTATAACATTTTTTCTATAGAAACTTACATATTTATTAAAATAGCATCTAAGATGTTAAATACAAAATTTAATCAACTTTTACATAATGTATTTAGTTAAAATATGCACAATAAATAAATTTATAAAAAAAAGTGATTTCAGGAATTGCAAAATAAGTACTTATTATTATTTTAGTATATTCTTAATTTTCCTTCTTAAAAAAAGAAAAGAAAAAGAATTACAGTCAAAGGAGAAAGGAGGGAAGGAGTGAATGAAATTAAAGGTGAGGTTTTCAACCACTTTAAGAAGAAAAACATTTTCCTTCAAAAAAAAAGAAGAGAAAACATTTGTACTCATTATGTGTACAACGTCTATCAAGAATGTATATATCAGAGTCAGATGGAGTTTCTTTAACTCAACAATTTTTTTTTTGAGAAGGTCAAACAAAGTTATTTGGAAGCTTCAAAAGTCCTGGTCCGAATAAGATTAATTGTGTTTTTAAAAGAATTTTCGGAAGACATTAAAGAAGATTTTGAAGTTTTTTTCTTCTAATTCTTATAACTTTGTACGGTTGCTACTTGTCGTGAATAATACTTTTAGTGATCTAATTAGTAAGAAGACGGATTTTTAATATTTGGTGGATTATATATTAACTCACATTTGTTTTTTAGGATGTCAAACAAGCTGTGCAGGACTGTGACGACTTCAAAGGTCCTAATCCGGATGAGATTAATTTTGCATTCTTAAGATAATTTTGGAAAGACAATAAAGATTTTTTGAAGTTCTTTTCCGATTTTCATAACTATGGACAATTGGTCTATGTCTTGAATAATACTTTTACTGCTCTAATTTCTAAGAAGACAAACTCTCCACATTTTTTCTGACTCTCTTGAATATGGTAGGTATTGGCATATGCATCCATGATGATCAGGGTGAGTTTTTCATGGCTAAGACAGACTGTTTCTCTCCTCTTTGTGTTGTTGAAGTTAGCGAGGCTGTTGGACTTCACATGACACTACAATGGGTGGCTGATCTTCATTATGACAATGTTGATTTTGTTTTGGATTCCAAGTCTGTTGTTGAACGTTTTAATTCAAACCTAGGTGATAGCAGTGAACTAGGTTGTATTATTCATACTTGTAGGCAGTTGTTCGATTGTCATTTTCAGAACTCCCATGTCGAGTTCAATAGGAGGCAAGCCAATGAGGTCGCTCATGAATTAGCTAGGGTAGCCCCATCTCATGCTAGCTCCCACGTTTATGGTGATGTACCGTCATGTATCCAAGACTTGATAGTTAATGAAAAACAATGAATTTTTTTCCTTCAAAAAAAACTCTCCACATTTGGTGGATTATATATTAAAATGTGTTATTGGGTGTGGGTATAAGGCTCTCTCTAAATGTTTGGCAAATTGTCTAAAATGTGTTGGTGTCTTAGTTGCCAAAGAGGTTGTGAATGAAGCTAAGAAAAATAAGTGGGGCTTAATCATGTTCAAAATTGATTTTGAGAAAACGACCGTGGTGAACTTAACTGAATATTTACGATGGGCCAAATATATTGAAACAGTTAAATAGATATAATCCTATCTTGATAATTTTAGTTGTTGACAAAGCTCCTTGTGTAGTTAGTTACATTTCAAATGACAATTTTGTCTTTCATATTTCTACTAATAATTTTCATAGATAAACTTATCTAGGGTAGTTAAATCTACAATAGTAGATTAATTAAAGTTTTTTTTTTTTTGCGCAACATATTAATTAAACTTAAAACTACACTAACTTATAAAAAAAGCTAAATAAATTTTAAAATAATGGGATAACCAAAACCATCCTGAGACAACACTACCTCTTGTCCCTCCTTCTGACTCTGTAAATTGGACTTATCTTGACTCTATTTTAAAAAGGATGAGTTTTGCTTTAAAATGGAGCTATTGGATGTTATAATGTCTTAAGACAACAACAATCTCAATTCTCATTAATGATAGTCCCACAAACGAATTTATTATGAGTCGAGGGTTAAGACAGGGTTTATCCTTTATCACCTTTCTGTTTTTGATTGTGGCAGAAGAGTTTAATCTGTTATTTGATGATGTTATATGATTGAGAAAATTTTGTTGTTTTCAAGTGGGTGATTATGTTGCATCCAGAGTTACTAATCTTTTGTTCTAAAACATAAATTAGATAGGTTCTGAATTAGCATCACTACTAAAGAAAAGTCAACATATTTTTGTATAAGCAGCCCATTTTGGTTTAGAGAGGGAGGATGAATTAAAACGAAATACAAAGGATTGAAAACATATAAGGATAAATGAACTCTTTTTACATAGAGATTGACATGATAGTAAGTAAGTAGTTATATGAATTGATATGATAATAAGTAAGTATATTAATGCATAATCAAAAATTGTTTCGAAAATTTTGATACATTATGTTGTGACAACTCGTTACCCATTAAGGATCAAAATGACTTTAAAAAAAAAAAGAGTGTAAACAGCAATTTTCTTGAAATGGGTCCATCAAACCCATGTTCTAGTGTAAGAAGCCCAACCCACAAAATACAAAAACCCTAAACTCTGAAAACGGGTTAACTTATGCGCATTGCTCTCATTTCTTTCGTGCGGCTTCATCCTCTTCCTCCCTCCACTCTAAGGTATTCTCACTCTTCTCTCATTCTCTGCCTGAAACCCTAATTACGCTTCTTCTTCGTTACTTTCTCTACTCACAAAACCCTAATTTTTTTTCTGCTTTCTTTCACAGGTATAAGATCCAATTGCTGCAAGACTCTGATTCAAGATGAGGTATTTTTTCTCTTCTATTTGTCCATGTTCACATTTTTTAGCTTTAGTTCTATTTGATTTTGATCGTGTTAGTGAAAATAGTTCAATAATTTGTTGTTTATCTTTATTGATTGAGAAAATATAGGAAAAAATTGAAATTAATGAGTTGGACCGAAATATGGTTTATAATAGAACATTATGGTGTAATTTGATCCATGTATCCAACCCCATTTAGTGGTAATAAGCTTGGTTGTTGTTTTGTTGTCATTGTTGATTGAGCTTTGTTTACTGTATTTATGATTTATAGCGTGTTAATGAAAATTATTAATTGAAAGTAAAAATGGGGTACTGCGATTTAATGTTTTTGATGTGATTTTGCAGTAAGCTTCAGAGTGAAGCTGTGAGAGAAGCTATTACAGGAATCATGGCTGATTCCAAGGAAAAAAACCGAAAATTTGTTGAGACTATTGAACTCCAGATTGGTCTTAAGAACTACGACCCACAAAAGGATAAACGTTTCAGTGGTTCTGTCAAATTGCCTCACATTCCTCGACCTAAGATGAAGATTTGCATGCTTGGAGATGCTCAGCATGTTGAGGAGGTAATGATTTTATGCTGTAGTCAAACTGTTTTGTTGGATCCATGCATGGAAATAGTTAATGCTTAATTGAAGTGAATTTGAGTTTCAAATTTGTGCACTATTACCTCATTTTGGTATCTTACAATTTATTTTGTGCTATTTGAATTGAGTTTTGTTGGTTGCTAGTATTGACTTGTTTTCTGAAATAGGTTGAAACAATGATATAATGTTTCTACCTTATGTCATATAGATGATATAGTAACTACAATTCATGAGCGTAATATTTTTCATTTATTGTTGATGGTTGTGATCTTACATCTTAGAATAACTTTTTAACATTTAGAAAAATCTTTATTGGTCATCAATATGCTGTTTAGTGGCACTAAAGTACTATTGCTTATTGGAATTTTAACAATCTGCTATTTTTTGCATTCCACGAGTGGCAAAATTGATTTAGCAACCACAAATCAACAAATTGAAGTCTTTAATTTAGTTTCGATGGTAGTGATTTTGCATTATGTGCTGAGGATAATTTTGAATATTTGTTTCCTGCTAAATTTCTTGTGTAAATGTCTTACACTCTAATATGCATATTGTAGGCTGAGAAAATAGGATTGGAATCGATGGATGTTGAAGCTTTGAAGAAGCTAAACAAAAACAAGAAACTGGTGAAGAAATTGGCAAAGAAGTACCATGCCTTTTTAGCTTCTGAAGCTGTTATTAAGCAGATTCCCCGTCTTTTGGGTCCTGGTCTCAACAAGGCAGGCACGTGTTTTATTTTTCTGGGTTTTTCAACTCTTACACATTTCCAGAATATTGTGATTTTCTACTGTCTCTATTGTTATCTGTTTTGCATTGCTGTCTTTTTCTTTATGCATGCTCACATGTTTTGTTTATCTTCCATGTTTGAGTTATATATGTATAGAATGTTTCTAGGGCCTGGTTGTATTCAAGTTCACATTGTGTTCACCCACACCACACCAATTTCTTGCTGGTTGAATATCACAGTCAGATTATCTAGGAACTTGAGAGTAACAATTGTACCTTGTGTTCAAACATTGTTACATTACTTATAAGAACCGCCAACCCTGCTTCTTTTTTATTTAGTTAGCAGCTTGTTTCAAAGAACCGCCATATCATGTTCCTTTCAAATTTCAGTTATTGCCTAGACTGATTTGGATATTTTGTTTGTCCCTTCACAGGAAAGTTCCCTACACTTGTTTCCCACCAAGAATCTCTCGAGGCTAAGGTTAATGAGACTAAGGCTATGGTCAAGTTCCAGCTTAAGAAAGTGCTGTGCATGGGAGTAGCTGTTGGCAATGTCAGTATGGATGAGAAACAAATCTTCCAAAATGTACAACTGAGTGTTAACTTCCTCGTGTCCTTGTTGAAAAAGAATTGGCAAAATGTAAGTATTCCACTCATACCGTGGTTTAAAGTCATTTCTTTGTTACTGTCTTTTATGTTTTGACGTTACATCATTGGATTTGGATGATGAGCAATAATAGGGCTATAACATCCATTTTATTGTGTTGAGTAAAATCATTGCTTTGTTACAGTCTATTTTATGGTTTGACTTGATGTATCATTGGATTTTGACATTAGATTACCGGTAATAGGCAAAATCGGTAGTAAATACTGTTTAATTTGCATTTTTATTGAAGAGTTTGGCCTCAATTAACCTTTTGTGAAGATGTAGCAGTACCTTGTTATGAATTTTCACAATTTATGTTCTTCAGTTGTGCTGTTGAGAATTGCTTTTGCTCCTGTTGTCTGCTTTAGAGTATTGAATTTGGTTGAAGCTGCCATCTAATGTAAAGCTATTGTTGGTTTCAGGTTAGGTGCTTGTATCTGAAAAGTTCGATGGGCAAATCTTACCGTGTCTTTTAAACGGTCTTTACATCCAATGTTTTTGAAATTGAGCTTAATATTTTGGTTACTGTAATAGCTGAGACAGCAGGTTTCCCTTTTCTACAGTTTTGTTTGATGAGATTTTGTTGTCAGTATTGTGTTCTTGAAGATTATGTCAGAAGTGCTAATTTTATTCCGCATGGTTTATTTCTTCAGCTTTTTGCCCTCTTCTTTCATGTATATTTTTTATGCAAAGTTGCTCCCATAGTCTTTGTAGAATAATTTTATTGTTATGCATTTCATCAGATATCTCGTCTATGTCTATTGTTCAAATGAATTTTGAGGTCACCTCCATGATGGTCCAAATCACCCTAATCCCAAATCCTCAGAATTCATATGTAAAACACGTCCTATTTTTTTATTTTTTATTTTATTCAAACTCAACTCAACATGGATTGACTTAAGTTGGGATTGGTTTTACTATCTGAAGTCCCATTTAGTCCCATTAGGTTTGGGGTTTTCCAACCCGGTGGAACTCCAAAACCAGCTTTAAGCCACTTATTTTGCACATATATGGTTTCGCTGAAGATAAGTTATAACAAGCTCCTTTATCGAAACCTCAATAATATGCGTACAAATAATAAAAAAAGAAAGAAAATATCAGTACTATATGCGTACAAATAATAAAAAAAGAAAAAATATCAGTACTATAATGACGCATAGATTAATGGGGAGTTACATAGAAAGTTAATGATGTTAACGTAAACAATGCAGTCTTTCTATTAAGTTCTTTGGGTTTAGTTGAGCTTTGTAAATTTGGAGAAAAAATCATGAAAAGAATGTGTTTCTTGAAAGTTTAAACGATGTCAAATCATAGTACAGAGAAGGAAGAAAATGAACTAGCTACCTCATGCGTATCGTGCAACTTAAGAAGAAATAAGGGTGTCAATACAAGAACAATTTTTCCTATTTTTATGATGATATCTAAATATATACAAGGGCCACCCATTTTGTCCAATAACATTTTTTTTTTTAATAAAAATTATGATTTTGTTGATGAAAAAGACACTTTATTAACACACTAGATGAATGGAAGAAAGTCCATTATAACCAATATGTAAATGAACATTTAATAAAGGATTAACAACCAAAAAGAAACTAAAATTTTGGGCACAATGACCCTGATGAGTCCCCGAATCCGTACAATAACTAGCTTGTTGGGGCAAAATTGGCTTAAAAAATAACTTGAGAAAGAGTTAAGTCACAAGACAATCTAATACCATGGAGAAAAAAGGCCACATTTGAGTACAAATTATATTACAATTACTAAGATTGCAGTAGAACCCTTTGATTAACTTGTCACAAATAATTTAACCAAAAGTGAAACCATCATCAAGACTATTGCTAGCACCATCTACATTTACTTTAAACAAAATTTATTAACGAAATGGGGTGGGAGAATGAATGATTTCGGATCATTTGAAAGTGAAGCCCAAGCCCAAAGAGGAGGAGATAAACTATCACTTTCCTTCCTTCATTCGTCCGTTTGGCACTTTCCTTCTCTCCTTTTCTCGTGACTTCCTTCACAGCGCTCTCCGACAATACAAAACGCATTCCTCATTGTTTCACTAACAGTAAGTTTTTTTTTTTTTTTTGAAGTTTTTCTATTACCTTATGATATCGTTCTTATTATATTTTCCCTATAGTTTTTATTAGGGTAACAAATAAACAAACCACTGGGAACTGGTAGTGGTACAGGCACTTGTTGTGTCTCATGATTGTGCTCTAAGAATTAAGGGTTCATTTGGATCAATAGCTCAATTATACACTCACTTAATTACTTAATATATTCTAACGACTTATGAATGTCCTTAAGCTGTTTTCAGCTTATTTCCATAAGCTTTACAATATAACTTATGGGGGCGTTTGTTTGACGGTTTAAAATTTCATTCCTGGGATTAACCTTTCCTGGGAAATAATAATGGGCATCTTATTCCTGAGTATTTTTAGAAAATTGTGTTTGGTAAATAATTGTCAGATTCATGGGAATTGTTTGTGATAGTGGGTATATGGGTAGTTATTTCCATTTTAGTACCATTTACATGGGAATCTTTTATTCCCGCCCACTTTCTTTGGGAATAAAATCATGGGTAAGTGGAAGTTATTTTTTTCCTAGGAATTCTTTATTCCCGGGAGTTATTTTTTTAACTTTGTAACAAACATAGGAATCTATAATTCCAACCTCCATGTTCCTGGGAATAATTTTTTAAACCAGGAAACAAACACCCCCTATATGATAACAATTTCTAGTTTATATGAGAGTAGTTTGACTTATCCTTTGTTATAGAAATACCTTATAAGTATTAAGTAAGCACTTGCATGATAAGCTCTTCTGATATATAAACTCTTAATTAAGTTGTTTATCCAAATAGGACCTTAACAGTTAGCACCTTTTCACTTTAATGTAGACAGGATTGTGAGTGTTGATTGTAGACAGTAGGTATAGTTCACTTCTTTGGTTGGGTCATGTTCAATATGATTATGAAAGAGTTTACCATTCTTGTGTACAAGCATGTTTGCTTTTTGAGATTTCCTTCCTGGAATCCCTCTTAGTTAGACATCGAATTCGGACCTAATGGAGATTGGATCGTGAGTTAGTCGACCCTGGTAAGAATCAGTGCGATCATAAGAACTGGGTACACAGAAGCATAAAAAAAATTTGATCATTTATTTCTATTGTGTGTGAATTGCATGAGGTATTATGAATGTTAAAAACAGTATTAGAAATCTTTGAGATACTAACCTTGTTTCTTTTCAACATTCATAACAGTTAACAACAATATTAATGATTTTGTTGTTTTTTTTACCCTAATACAATGAGACTAAAATGATCAACTGTTAATTGATAGTTCATAATTAATTTATTACTTTTGAATTTAAACAATGATTGACACATAATGTATCTTTATCCTACGTGCTGTAGCAATCGAGTTATTGCTCTATTTCTGTCTAGCAATGTCAAATTTATGGAACATAATCTGAATCCAGCTTGCTTTCTACTGTTGTTTTCTGTATTTATTCATTGAATCTGATATATTTTAACCCCTGATGTGTTTTGTATAAGACGCCATTTGTAATATCAATTCAATTTCAGGGTAATCATGTCAGCCTTGTCAACTGTGAAGGTTTACCGCTATTGCACGCTTAAAGCTACCAACCAAAATCAATTCACTACTGCCGCAACAGTCAAGTGCCCTTCTTCTCTAGGATCCGCGAAGAATGTTTCACGATCTTTTGGCCTGAAGTCATCTGCTTCATCTAGGGTTACTGCGGTGGCTGCTTACAAAGTTAAGCTGATTGGTCCGGATGGAAAAGAAAATGAATTTGAGGCAACTGATGATACTTACATCTTAGATGCAGCAGAGAATGCAGGAGTTGAACTTCCATATTCATGCCGTGCTGGAGCATGCTCTACCTGTGCTGGGAAGGTTGTTTCTGGTTCTGTCGATCAGTCAGATGGGTCATTTCTCGATGACAATCAATTAAATGAAGGTTATGTTCTAACCTGTGTAGCCTATCCAACTTCAGACTGTGTTATTCATACGCACAAAGAAGGTGACCTCTTTTGAAAATTTCTGCCAGAAACCCGTGCCCTTACTGGAGGAGATTTGGAGTTTTAGTTAGACATTGCAGCCAAACTCGGTTTGTTATGCTTATATGGGATTTTTAAGTTATGTACAATAATGGATTTTTGTTTGTGTCATGAAACTTTGTTAGTTTGTTATTTAAGATTTAGATAATGTGCGTTGTTGCTTGGAGTTTAAACGTTTAAATAGCCTCTTCGATGATTTTCTGTATGCTCTTTTGTTCGTTTCTAGATTCTGCTTTTTGAAATTGCTGCTACATGATTGTGAAAAATGAATTAACATATCTTGAATTTAATAGTAGCTGTTAGTAGCAGCTACAAGTAGACTTTAGGAAAGGCTCTCATATAGTATTAATATGGGAGTAATTACAAATTATATTTGAGTAATTTTTTAAATGTTTGAGCTCTAACATCATTCATGAAAAGTCTATAGATTGCAACTTGATAGTTTCAATTGACAAACGTCAAAGTATGTTTACACATTCATATTAAACTAACTAACGAGCTTTTGTATTTGAAGCTCAACTCTTCTGAATATGCCTGAGGATTTTTACATGATTTTATTACACAAGAAAAGTTGAAGATTAATGCTTTCATTCTTTTGGTTTTTTGTCAAAGCGTTTGGCTCAACTCTTTTTGCTTCCAAAACTACTATGAAGCAGAAGCTAAAAACAAAAAGTTAAACAAAAATAAAATTTAAGCTGTTGGGTAACTTTTTTTGGATCAAGAAATTACTTTTAAACCAAACTTGTTTGATATGATAGCTTCAATTCAAACCTTCGATTTTATTATAAAATACATAAATGAATGAGTTCAAAAACATTTTATCATCAAATTAAAAAACAAAACTGTGATTTTACTATATCATTATTTTTGGGTACAAACTATATAGCATTATTTTTATATGATTATAAATAAAATCAATTCAAATCCTTAAAGTTTTTTTTTTGGAAGGAAAATCCTTAAATTTGAATGCATTTATTCAATTAAACAGACAATTTTGACCATATTTTGAATAAAACGAATACTAGTTTGTCTCTCTTACTTCCCAATTTACACATTGATAAATAACATTAGAGAGAGTCGACATAGTTTTGTCTTTTAAAAAGAACGAGAGGAGGGAAACAATTTTTTGTTTGACACTACTAAAAAAACAAAAATTAGTGAGGAAAATTTAGTGAGGGAAAATGTGAAATTCCTCTAATTCAGTCACTAAATTTTACGATCAAGGAATTTGAGAGGGATTTTATTTTTTCCGTCGCTAAATTTACTCCCTAATTTTGTTTTTCCTAGTAGTGTGAGTAGAACTTTACAATACTTGCACACCCTGAAATTTACAATATTTACGCAACCACTTGCTCTAGACTCTGGTGCTAGCGAAGGGAACCAAATGAGGGAGGAAGAAGACATGTGGAACTAAAATAGAAAGGAATAAAAACAGAATATAAGTAGCTTGTCTTCGAAGAAACTTAATGTATGTTTGGGTTCACTTTTGAAGCGGTCAAAATTGATTTTAAAGGTGTATAATTGATTTTGACATGTTTAATTGATATGAAATATATTCGATTTTGTCTCAAGAATTTATTCTAATTAGAAGCTAAAATTTGGAGTTTTTTTTTTATAATTAATTCTCAAACTCAAATTTATTGTTAACTAACTTTTACATTCATACATTCAAATATAAAATTACTTTAGTTTCTACTTATGTTTAGTCAAAATCAATTTTACAGAATCCATTTATTTGAAATTAATTTTCATCGCTGCAAAACAAACATACTTAAAACAAGTTATGCGTTAGTCTTTCAAAAGCTCCTGACCTTTGTCACTAGGTTGTTCTAAACCCCTTTCTCAATAAAAAAAATGTTATCTTAAATAAGCTATTTTTATTTTTAAAGGTTTTCTAAAAATCTACTTGTTTCAGCTTTTCCTTCAAATAGAGAAGAGAAAAGTAAAATTAAGTTTGGTCAAAACATACATTAAATACAGAGAAAAATTCATTCCATTTAAGACATCTATGCCAAAAACATACGTTTCGTATTAGTCCATCCTCCTAAACACAAGTGGACCAAAACGCATAGATAGTGTTTCATCAAATATGTACAACAATAGGCAATAGTCATGCCTTCATTCAATGTCTGCGTATTTAAATAATAACAGGTTCATATAACCCAGTCCTATCTTTATAGGAAGGAGACTATTACATTATGGAGAGGAACTTTCACACCTTCGATATCACTTATGATAGTTACATATTTATGGTGTAAATCGGATGTTTTCTGCACGCAAGTATAAAGACTGACACATAATTTATTTTAAATTAAATAAAGATGTGAGGTACAATTTGAAAAAGAAAAAAACCCAAGTTAAAGTTAGATGTTAGAATAAGTTTTAAAGTGACATATCCACCTTATAAGTTGGTTAATGATGATTAAGTTCAATATAAAAACTTGAAAAATGATATTAAAGCTTATCCAACGAGCCACTACCATTTAAGTTAAAATAAGTTGCTTCCTAATTAGAAATTATTGTATCCAATTTCCAGCACTTAGCCAGAAAAGAAAAAAAATGAAACATGGTTACGTAATACTACTTGGTTATAGTACACAAATTGTGATTTGCTAGTTGCTACATATTTATTACGTTACCAATTTGAAATTGACATTTTCACACTTATTGGACAATTTGCATATAGCAGGCGGTGGCCGTACATATTGTTTGCGTTTCCACATATTGCCAAAGCCTTTGAGCCAAAATAGTTATTACCTGTTTGGTCAAATGGACAAATAGAGTTTCATTGCGTCTAAGGGATACATTTTACTCCGACCGTTCCTTTTTAAGTGTCATTTTTGGAGAAAAATTTTGTTCCTATTTGACTGTCACTTTCAAAGTTCAATGCAACATTAAATGTTGTTTTATCAATAGTATTATCTTGGTTATTTATTGCGGAGAGAGAAATATATGAAATGAGATATTAAATGAATAAGGTCATTATAGTAAAATTATAGCTTATTGCATCAAAGGTAGTATCAATTGTTGATTGTCTTGGTTTGTGTAAAATGTCAAAATGTGACAATTAAAAAGGAACGGAGGTAGTATCTCTCAATTTTTATTTAGTATAGACTCTGACACGGACACCAAACACGATACCAATACTAGCTAATATGTCAACATCGATAATAATTTTAAAAGAATGATATTATTCAATCTAATTATATGTGTCGGATATCATATATATTTGACATCAGAACACGTATAATCCAAAAAATGTATGTGTTTCATGGCTCAAAATCAAATACAACTCACCAAACAATGTCTTATATTTCGGTTTATCATCATTGTCCTTTGCCAAATAACAAGTGTGCTTGGTGAAGTGGGTTTTTGAGAGTAGCTATCGAACGTTTTGTAAGCATGCACGCTTAGCTGACGTTGCAAGCATTCTTTACATTGCAAAAAATAATGTTGTATCCCCGATAAAATAATGTCGAGTTGTTGATAGTGAAACAAAACAAGAGAATAAAAAGTTTGAAATTTTTTCTTTTAATGATTGTTCACAGAAACTTTTCTGTCATTTTCCCAATATAATTAGAAGATTGAATATTTTTTATGTTGGATTGGAGAAAAGGGTTGCTTTTTCCAGAAGGCAGGATTCAATTGAGTGTTAATATTATCATATTTTTAGATCGATTCTCATGAAACATTTATAATTAACCAAAGGTATCGAATCCTAATAGCAAATCGTGTTCCTTTCATTTGAAGACTTGTTTTTCTAAAAGAAAACAAAAATAATCGGCACCTAATTGCGTCAGAATATGGATTAATAACTCTCATTTGTGGAGCACTAATGCCCGAGTAACACAATAATCAATCAATTTGACTGTTTTATATGTAGATTAAAAGAATACTATAAAATAGTCTTAGGTTTTGAACCCGACATCTCATGGTTATATATGTGAGTTTCATTTCATGTGGTGTTTACTATTTGATCAATGAAAGATAACTATAAAGAGGAGTGATATTTGAACATCTAATTGAGATAATTTTTTTAACAACTTCTTTTTTCTCTCTTTTCATTGGTCAAAAACAATGGAGAGAGAGAAAAAAAAAGAGAATAAAGGTATAATGTGAATATGAGAGAGAAAGTTGTCAAAATGTTGTACAAAAGTGGTTGTACAAATATCATTTCTCAACTATAAAATAGTATAAGGTTTTGTACTCGACATCTCACGGTTGTATACGTGAGTTTTATTTTATGTGGTGTTTACTATTTAATCAATGAAAGATTAATGAATTTATCGATACTATAAATGAAAGATATTGAATTAACAATGGTACATATTCTCTTTGATCTCAATTATAATAAAAAATTATTTTTTAGACTTATTGAATAACTAATGTATGTGTTTATTTTAAACTAATTGTTTGAAACCATAGTTATCTCTTCACCAAACACACATTTATTAGAAGCTTTAATTTTTAGCTTCACTAGATTCACGGTGAATTTACATCGAGATGGGAGAATAAGTAACCAAAAGTCAATCCAAACGTATGAAAAATACATAAGTTATCCAATAAATCTAAAAATTTAATGTTGCTTAAAATTTAATGTTACATAGGTTAACCAAATAGTGTGATTCTTCATAAAATTCAAGTTAATTGGATTGCAAGAAACAATTAAAGAAAAGAAAATACATCTTCTAAAAGCCTCATGGTTGGATATTTTGAGATTCTCATTCAACATTTCCAATTTTTCCTTAAGAAAAAAAGTTGCACACCTCGTAGTAGTAAAAGGTGCCAAACCCTGGTTTATTTCCTCCGAAAGACCCTTACGGCTGAGCCAAAACTTATTAACCTTGAAAGGCTTCGACCCCATACATAATTGCAAGGAATACCATATCACCAAAGGATAATAGTCGGGAACATCTTGAGGAAGAGATCATTGAATGGATACCCTTCACATCTCCCACCAACCATCAGACACCAAGATACGCTATACAAACCATATCACTTTCGTTCGACTTATACTATATGAATCTTCTCCATATGATGGGCAAATAAGCAAGACTCGTGTGTTAAATAAAATTCCCAAACTCAAGTATCTCCCTCATCCCACCAACCGTTGATCCTTGAAATGCCTCTCCTCTCACTCTCATAAAGCACTGAATTAAAGTCGCCCAACACACACCACATTCTTCCTCAAGGGAACCAATCGACCTAATTAGCCGACTCCACATCACTTTTTTCTCCTTCGGGGAGATATTCGAGTAAAGACTAACCACAAATAACCTAGTCCTGAGAGCCCCCCACACCCGAGGAACACACTCTGGACGCCCACCTTAGAGAAAAAGAACAGAGAGAACCATTATGATTTGCACCATATAAAAAAGAATCCAACCACTATTTTCTATTGTCGTGGTAAAAGTCTAATAACAAAATGAGTCACCACAACGAAAAAACAAAGAGAATCTGACACAACCTTTAACTTCTTTCTTGTTTGGCCACAAAATCAAGATGAATGTACGAACAAAAATCTCGCATATTCTTATTATTATCCTCACCTCCCCCCAAACCTCTATTATTATTGACTAACCTATAACGACTCCATACCATATTTCTCTAAGAAATCCTTCTTCTCTAGTGCTACCAACTTGGACATTTATACTATATCTCTTATCTTTGCTACTTATTCAATACTTGTATATAAATTAACTCCATGTGTATTATCATTACTTTGAATCAACAAATGAATAAGATTAAATTCATTTCGCACTATTTTCTCGCTATGTAATTTGAGCGTTCTTAACTCATATCATATATACTCAATAAAACTTTAGAGTGTTAGAGTATTCACTATTTTAATTATGATTGATTGCACTTTTACTCCCTTAATTTTACCACATTCATAAAAATAGTATCCCAATTTTAAAATTATACATTTTAGTCACTAAATTACTATCACATTTTTTTTTAACTTTTCCTCACCAGTCATATTTTTCCTTCAAAAGTATCTATGTGCCACATCTCTAAATGAGCTCGCATTAAAACACCAAATCCAAGCTAATATATAATTTTTTTTTTTATCAAATAATTCAGTATTTAATATTTACATTTTCAAGATAAATAAGTTAAGTCTCTATGATTCAAACTCAACCTCTATGTAATATTTTTCAATGTTTTTATTAACTGAGCTAAACTCACGTGTAGCTGATATATATCTTTATATGCACCTAGGCTATTAATTAAAATGTATTAATAAATTACAAAATTAACAAAACAATTCTGAAAATAAAAATTAACAAATTAACAAGTTATTGTGAGGGAGTGCAAGTGCCGCAAAACGAGTACAGTATTTTAAATCGAAAACACGTGCGAATGCTGATGTGTCAGCGCGTCCTCATAAAGGCGGTGCTAAAAACATGGTCGATACTGAGATCCGCGTATATGCATTTAATTAACTTTTTATAGTCCCAATATTTTCACTTTTCATTAAAATATTACAAAACCAAATCTTTTTCATAAAATTACGGTTTTAATATGAACTTTTATTCATTCAAAAATCTTATAATTATTTAGTAGTATTACTAATAGTATTAGGGTTTTTCTTAACAAGTGTTTCAAGACACTTTTTAAACATTTCTAATGAAAAATTAATTTAAAAAAAGAAATAAAAACATCAATTTTCAATGTAATAAATGAACAAACTTTCATAAAATCTTACCATTTGAATGTTTAAGGAATGTTCTGGGACACTCGTTAACATTTCCTATAACATTGTTAACAATCTTTATTTATTTTGTAAATAAATCTTTATTTTTCGTTATGTACCGACAACAAAATCTGTGATTTTCTATAACAAAAAATTAATTAAGAATTTCATGAAAATAATTATATAGGAAATTATTTGTCAAAAAAACAAAGTATTTAGAAAATACTTACCTCACGGGAAATGAAATTAATTATTTGTCAAAGTTTAATAAAATCTATTTTGCAGTTTAAATCAAGTTATTTATTCAGGTGATTAATGAGTTTCATCAAAAGACGAATCATTTTAAAGAACTTGTTTGATTTTTAAGTGAAACAATTTTTTGACGACAATACTTACCTCATGATCCAAATGTTTATAACATATCTCATAAACACAACTCATTTGATTTGTAAATTTCTGCACACTTAAAATATATGATCGATTGAAGTAACCTACCGACCAAAAACAAATCCATAATAAACCTATGCATCTGCATGATTATGGTAAGAGAGCAAAATAGAGTAATTCCTAATTTTTAGGTAAATAAGATTTGAAACAAAATTGAGAAAGAATGAAAACTTGGATCAAAAGATTCACATTTTGACTTTTGTAGATTTCAAGTTTTAATTTGGAAACATTTTTTTTTTGTTACAAAAATTTTAGGGTGAGGGGATGGTGCCTCAGTCCAAGGTAGGGAAGACCTTCGGGCTCAAAGAGCACTTACAAAGGGAATTACATTTACCTCCCTCCAAAGGCACTAGCGGGGTTCAAACCCGAGTTTTCTCGAATTCAAGACCTGTCTGTTTACCACTAGACCAAGCCTTTGAAGTTAATAATTTGGAAACATGACCTGTGTAATCTTCACCTTTGCGTAATTAAATTACTGTAATGAATCAAAATTGGAGAGAATGTAATTAAAATATATTTCTTCACTTAAAATCCTATTTGCACGAATAAAAGAAAAGGATCTTATTTGTAAATATCATAAAAAATAGTGGCAAAATAATAATAAAACCTAACTATGTCGGTGACTTGCCAGAAATAAAATCTGTCCAATAGTACAATACGTGTAAAATATGTGGTGGATTATATAATAATGACAAAAATAATAAAATAGAACAAAAAACAGAGTTGCTCTGTTTATATTTACATTACATGATTGTGTTTATATATACACATATATATGATAAGACTTTGTTTTGTGGCTAACCTTAGTTTTGATTTCTCAGCCTTCATTTTTGGGTGAGAA
The DNA here is from genome assembly GCF_003473485.1 of Medicago truncatula. Lineage (NCBI taxonomy): Eukaryota > Viridiplantae > Streptophyta > Magnoliopsida > Fabales > Fabaceae > Medicago > Medicago truncatula. The sequence continues at coordinate 42,469,210 of NC_053043.1, forward strand.
TGGCAATCTCTTCCTTCTGCTTCAGAGTGATAATGCTGTTTCTCACCTTTTCAGGTTAGTCTTTTACTTCTGCATGCATGATTCTCTTTCATACCACATGTTATTTTTATTTTTACAACGAATCGAAACGACAAGTGCTGAATTTCTCTGTGTTATGAATCACACAGTAAGGCCATTCTGCCGCTTACAATACCCAGAAAATAAAAACTGCTTTTTGTTGTCAAGTATAATCTTTATTTTGCACTTTTTAATGTTTGAATTTGATTTTTTACCTGTAACAATTTTCTTGAGTTAGATATTTGTTCTACTAAATTAATTTAATAAACAAATTTTAATATTTCAAACTTTTTTTTTTCTTTCAGATTTGTTTATGCAAAGCTATGGTTTGGATTTTGGAATAAACTATGGACAAATAGCAAACAATTTACCATCTCATTCACGTGTAGCAGTTCTTATAAAATCATTGAATGTGAGCAGAATCAAACTCTATGATGCTGATCCAAATGTTCTAACAACATTCTCAAATTCAAATGTTGAATTCATGATAGGACTTAATGATCTTCAAAGTATGAAAGACCCTATTAAGGCACAATCATGGGTTCAACAAAATGTTCAACCTTACCTTCCACAAACCAAAATCACTTCAATTAATGTAGGAAATGAAGTATTAGGTAACAATGATATAAACAGTTATAATAACCTTCTTCCAGCAATGAAATCAGTGTATAATGCACTTGTTAATCTTGGATTATCTCAACAAGTTACTGTCACAACTTCACATTCTTTCATCATTATGTCAAATTCATTCCCTCCTTCATCTGGTGCATTTAGAGAAGATTTGATACAATATATTCAACCACTTCTTAGCTTTCAAGCGCAGATCAAATCGCCTTTTTTGATCAATGCTTATCCTTTTTTTGCATACAAAGGTGATCCACAACATGTTTCATTAAACTATGTCTTGTTTCAACCAAATGCTGGTTCTATTGATCCTGCTACAAATTTGCATTATGATAACATGTTGTATGCTCAAATCGATGCCGTTTATGCTGCTATAAAGGCGGTAGGGCATAGCGATATCGAGGTTAAGATTTCTGAGACAGGTTGGCCTTCTAAAGGTGATCCGGATGAGGTTGGAGCTTCACTACAGAATGCAGAAATTTATCATAGTAATTTGTTGAAGAGGATTGCGATGAAACAAGGAACTCCTGCAAAACCTTCTATTCCTATTGATATTTATGTTTTTGCACTTTTTAATGAAGATTTGAAGACTGGTCCTGCATCAGAGAGAAACTATGGTCTTTATTATCCTGATGGTACTCCAGTTTATAACCTTGGATTGAAAAATCAAGTCCCTCAAGGGGGTTATTTTCCAGGAATGATTATTGAAGGCAAATCCAATGTAAGTACACTCATCACAAAATATTTAAATTAGGCTTAAGTATGTATTTCATCCTTGCAATTAGGGTTCGTTTAAAAATTGGTCCCTATAATCGCTAATCCTGACAATTTACCCTTGCATTGTTTAATCATTTAAAATTTCATCCCTCTCCCCACTTAATCACTGCCACGTCACTAATTTGATGACGTGGCAATCACTGTCAGACATAAAATTCCAATTTTACCCATGGGTTTCCAATTCTTTCTTCAATATTTTGTCCTCTTCTTAAGGGCAAAATTGGAATTTCATGTGTGGCAGTGATTAAGTTGGCCAAAGGACGAAATTTTAAATGATTAACGATTGCAAGACTAGTTTGCATGGATTAGCGAATACAGGGACCAATTTTTAAACGACCCTTAATTGCAAGGATGAAATACATATTTAAGCCTTTAAATTATTTTAGTTTATGTTAGTAAATTTGTAGATTACGTTAGTTTTCGGATTTTGAATCCTAGACATTCCGATTATGACTCATTTGATGTCCCTTAGCTCACCAACCGAGCAGTCTGCTTCGGATATTATCTTTTGTAATTAACATTTTTTTAGAGTATATTTCAATATGACTGAGTAATATTTGATGTATTTAATTCTCCAATTTTTGTTAATTTGCAGGCTTTGTCCATCAATTTTGTTCTCTATATTCTTACATTCTTGGTGTTTGTTTGGGAGCTTTCAATATTGTGATGAGAGAAGAAAATGATTGCTATGAAATTTCAAATGGATCATTCTTTACAGGAGGGACTACTTGGACTTGGAGGTGAGGAAAATTTTGATTTTGTTCCTGAATTTTATTTACAGTGTTAATATTTTTATCCATTTATGATTCAGTATTTGTAGGGATACCAAGTGGTTATTAAGAAAATGAAACCATAGTTTTTGTGTTGTAGAATTCTTTCTTCATTCTTTAGGTCCATAGTAATTACTAGCAATAGAATATGTTATAGTTTGACTTTGTAATAGTACTTTACTGGTACAAAATGAAAATACAATAGTCTGAAAAATGAGAAAGTTTGTAACCAAATAGTGCAAATGTTTTGCCTAAATGGTATCAATTTAAGCATAACCTTTCCAATGTTGTCCAAATAGTGTCCTAGTGCATGCACCAAGCAACTTTCTTGTAGTCTATGAAGTACAAACGCATACACGGGCATCAAATTTTACATCGACACCGATAATAATTTAAGATATCAGAATAATTGAGCGTAACCATACATGTCTTGCACCAAAATGCCTTCAATCTTAATCCTAGCTAAAAATATCCTAGAAAAACTACTTACTTTTCTCATTATTGTTAGAGAAATGATATTTGTACAAAGATTTTGTGACAACTTTTGTACAACTTTCTCTCTCATACTCACATGATGTTCTTATCATCTCTCTTCCTTTTTCTCTCTCCATTGTTTTTGACCAATAAGAAGAGAGAAAAACAAGGTTGTCACTAAAGTTGTTATGAAATTGATGTACAATGCTCTTATTGCTATTATTATTATAATATGGTGATGGGTCTCCATCTTTCTTATCTTCCACATGCAATTAATCATATGCATGTGCATCTTCATCCGTGAATAAAATTATTCTTGTCTTCAACTATACAAAAGTGCAAATTCGGTAATACAAAAAGAGGAAAGAAAGTCTTGAGGATCCCTCCTGCCAGTGCCAGATAACCAAACATCAATATTGTCAATGTTTGTGAACCTTATCTCAGATATGGAATCCCCTTTTTCCACCACTTTTCCCTTTCTATCATTTTGTAGTATAATGATTGGAGTTCTTCAATTCAATTCTATGCTACCCCATCTATCCTTAGTGAGGAGCAAGGTTTGGAACCACGGTCGCAGTTTTTGGCATGCTAGCGGTCGCATACTCGCATTGCAATCTTTAATCGGTAGAACAACTAGTAACGATAAATCGCAAGACAATGAATATGATCGTTTTTTTACGAAGTTCAGCCAAGCGTGCCAAGACTACAGAGTAGCTGTATACTTGCACGATTAGGGTTTATAGTGTTACAAGTCATATATATAATTCTTTTGTTTCTTAAGAAAGTCATGTACATAATACTAAAGTCCAGATTACAACAATAACTTTGAATCGTTTTAATACGAAGGTCGCGGTTCGCTTCATTTCGCTCCCTCGCCCTTTGCCTATCTTTTTATATAGAGAGAAAAAAAGTTCATACCAATAGGTCGTGCGGTCAAATAGTGACAGTGAGAAGATCTCAACCATCCGATTTCGATAAATGGTTTATAATATATACTATTTTCTAATTAACAAGCTTTAAATTTAAACCGTTTGATTTCAATCAAAATACTTTCATTCAAACGACGGTATGAAATTCATGTCTTTTTTGTCACCTTTGTTGAGCACGGGTCCCATATGTTTACATATTGGACGGTATTGTTGAGTATCATATACAACTTAGAAAATTTCAAAAAGCTTGGTGCAGATTTGACTCTTGAGCATCTGAATGGTGAATGGAGAAAGAAAAATTTGAACTCATGAACATGATTTAGAATTTTAATCGTGCTGATTAATTAATTTGTTGGACGAAAATCATGCCATGTTGTAGATTCTTCAAAATGTGGGTCGCAAAAAGTGGCATGGAGGTGGCTGATTTAGACATAGACATTAGAGTATAGACATGGACATGAATGTTCCTTTGACATGAATTTGTACAATTCTTACATCATCATGGTCCAAGTGGGGATGAGATTGACAGATAGACGCAAAAACAACTATGAGAAATTTTATAAGTATATCAAACAGTGATTGCTAGCTGCCTTTATCTATGCTTGATCTTTTGCTGCATAAAAATGATTCTCTTTTCTGATATTTTCCATATCAAGTATGATACTTATTTTGTTTTAAATATCAACCAATATACTCAAGAACACTGGAATGGGATGGCTAGAGTCTATTTTAACATAATCAAAGTTTTAAGTATGAACTCGGATTTAGGCATGCAACAATGTTAAAACTTTTAGAAAAAATTTACCGGTATACGGATCTCATAAAACTCTAGGAATTGGTTTCTGCAATTATGTGCGAAAGATCCCTAATTTACTTAAAAAAACACCAACTAAAGTGTGGATCCCTTTAAATTTCTTCAAAGGGACAAACATAATTAAAATCCCCAAACATGCAGAATCATCTATCGTCTGTCTTTTTACCATTAGACCAAAAACTTAAAAATTTAAGAGAGCATGGACTCAATTTTTGTATTAGTTAGTTCGGGAGTTGCCATTTTTTTAAGTCTAGACAATTTGGACAAAATATTCTAGGCTCTTTTTCTTTTTCGCGATTATTACTTAAAAGATTTCATCCACTTTTTACAAATATTTTTAGAACATCAGATTTCATGGATTAATGTGTGCAATTTTGTTGACTTAAACTCTGTTGGATCTTTGCAGGGAGACAAAAGAAAAGAAGCAGATCTTTTTATTTCGAAAGCAGGTCCTGCACTTTTTGTACACATTGGGGAAACTTTCGGTGCTTAGTTTGTATAATAGCTTCTTTTTTACCAAAACTATTCATATAATTTTGATAAAAAACAATTCATATAATTATTATTTATTTCAGAATTCAGCAATAATCAAAGGTAGAACCTAGAAATTAGATGTGTAATATGTAGTGCAATATTTATTTTTAGATCGAAAGTTGATATATAGAAAGTAGATTTTCTCTTCAATTTAGATATAGAAAGAAAGAAAAGAAGGATAGTGTTGTATATGTAGAAGAAAGTGTTGGGTTTGAGTCTGGGTCAGCAATATACCAATAAATTATTATTTGTATTTTTCTAATAATTTGCATTTGTATTATGATTACCATCATAATACAAATACAAATATTGTGCCTTGTTTATGCAAGCCAGATAGCAAGGTATATTTTACGATAGGGAAATTAACTTTTTTTTTTTTTTTTTGTCAAGCAGTTTATTGGTTAGAATTCATCTTTTTTAAAGTGAATAAGTGGGGTGTCCGAGATTCAAACCCGACCCCTGCATATAACAATGCATATCCCTACCAACTGAGCTATGCTCATAGAAAGGGAAATTAACTTATATTGGTGATTAAAACAATCTTATCAACTTGACCAAAAAAAAAAATCTTATCAATAGTTCAATGATAATATTAAAAAAAAATTACTCCATCCATTGCATTTTGTTTGACATTTTAGAAAAATAGGTTTGCCCCATTTTAATTTTAATTTTGATTTCATAATATCAACAAATCAATTTTTTTTGACAAAAATTATAAATGTTTTATCATACACCTTCAACATGAGTGATAATAGTGGTGATGCGGAGTACATAAGAAAATTCTAATTAATATAAGAGGTAAAGCAACCACCGTTGTCACATATGGTAGCCTTTATGCTCACACTTGTGATTTGAATTCCAAAAATTATGTAATTGATAGATTATACCGTAAATTTTATTGTAAATCTTCAATGAGGTCGTTTCTTTCACACCTTCTATGAAAATGTGTCACTTTTACTCTAAATTTTACATTATCAAAAATAAATTATAAGAGGTAAATGACATATTATACACTTATATAATATATTTTGTTAAATTGAAAATATTAATTAGGTTTCTTAATTTCGTTTGATAACAATAAATGAAATGGAATGGGTGGAGTATTTAAAGCTATCAATGCTAACATACTGAAAAATTTAATATTAAAAATACCCATATCTCTTCATTAAAAAAAAAAACTCAATTCTTTTATATTATTTAAGTTTATTCCCGGTCATTTTATAATTTAGGGTTAATTAAGTAAATTTTTATTCCCATCAATATTTTTTATCCTTAAAATGCTTAAGGAAAATGTCATAGAGACTAAAAAATGTGATTTTATTTTGTAGGAACTAAAAATAAAACTGAAAATATTTATAGGGACTAAAAACTTAATTAACCCTATAATTTAAAATGTACTATAAGACCAAAGTAGTTGAGATAAATGGAAAAGATTAGTCGTGCAAGCAGCCATTGTTACAAGTAATAAAGTATAAATAAAGAAGTTGAAAATTATTCTCTTGTTTTGTTCTAGTCACAACTTCTCAAGTAGTATATCCAATGAATATAATAGGCCAAATACCTCTTCGGGTTTTTTAAGTTTCATGTTTGTGTCAGATAGATCCTTTAAGTTTTCAAGATTTCAGATAGGTTCTTTAAGTTTCGAGTTTTTTTTCAGATAGGTCTTTTCTATCAACCTCCGTTAAGCCAAAGTTGATTTGATAGAAATGACCTATCTGAAACAAACTCGAAACTTAAAAGACATATCTGAAATCTTTAGAAACTTAAAGGACCTATCTGAAACAAACGTGAAATTTAATGGACCAGAGAGGTATTTGGCCAATATAATAACAAGAGTAGTGTTATATCTCGCGAGTAAGGAGTTGCAAAAATCACAAAAACAGGCGTGTCAACAATTTTCAGCCGGCTTTGGCGGGAAAACACGGGCCAGTGACCAATGAAATTGTTTCACTTTGCTTCGTGATGGTACCTTTCGCTACATCAAGCAATTTTCGGATTATAATAAGACTACTAGTAAGAATGGATAGATAAAAAAAACTTATCAAGTAGCGTATGTTCATATTATATGAGGAGCTATTTCTTAAATAGATTTGCTTACGCTTTGATTACAAAGAAAATGATGTATGATTGATTATTTTATTTTTGGTGCACGCCTAGCTTGCAATTTAGGAATTCTTTTTCATTTGAAGCAATGATCAAATGGGGGACCTCCTCATCTACAACCATTTTGAGCTTATGACAAAGAAGACAAATACCAACAAAAAAAGTAGAACGAATAATACTATCAATGAATATTTAATGAGCCACTCAGGATCGAAAATGAAAGTCTACCAGCTATTGGATGATTGCCAATGGCTCCAACCCATTGTGGTTGTCACTTGTCATCAATAGGTGACTTTGTGGAGCCCTTAGACTATGAGTTAAGATTAAGCCATGATAATAGCTTCAATAATGAACCATTAAAGTTTGATTAAATAGGCATTTCAATTATTGAAATTGTAATAGTTTATTAGAATTACTAGTGCAAATTAGATAAAAGTGTGAATTCAAGTATTAAGAGTCTTCAATAAAGAGCTAGTGTCAAACATAGATATGCAAGTTATACATCAATATTCCTTGTATTATAGACTTCACCAATTGTACTATTTCCATAATGGATAAAAGAAAATCATTCCACTCAGAAATCTCTGCCTTAATTTTATGAGCGATTGATATGTTTTATATATAAAACATGCATTTGTGCAACCCAATAAGTTGATATGAAGCTTAGCCATAACTTTTGAAAAGATTTATCAAAATTATCAAGCTACTTTGGATGCTTTTATAAAAAATCAAGATATCATCGACATGAAGCACACTTGAAGGAGTTCGAAAACCATATCTCATTCAATCCAATGTAGGACTTTTAATACACCCCTTCTCACCCATGATTGGATATCTGGAGCATACCTCGAGTGGCCTGATAACAAGTGATCTAATGAATCTTAGATAAACTCTGTTATCATATTAGAATTTAGGTTTGGCCTAACATAACATTTATTAAATTGTCTTGTAAGGTAATGATTGTCTGTCACTTATAAACATATTCTCGGGACATATAGCATCTAATACAGAGATTTAACACACCTTCCTCATGCGGCCACATGGAGATGACCTGAGTGGTCTAATTCAATCGTTAAAAACCTGACTTGTATGACGAGGACCGTCTAAACACTTTTTGAGGATTAAATGGACCAACCTTTACGATTTCAAAGATTAAAATACTTATTAGCTCTTAAACTTTATTCTTAAAAAAAAACTTAAACGATACTTTAGGGACTGAACCATTATAGACAAAGAAATAGTAAGACAAATTTTCAACATGAAAATGCTTAGCTCAAACCCTATGTAGTCAATGAAGTTAAATCTTTTTTTTCAAAAAACCAAAATGAATTATATTACTACCACAATACCCTCTCTTAAGCACAAGACATACCCTAGAGAAGAGCAAAAGTCAACAAAGATACAATATTAACAGTAAACAAGAAACAGAACAAACAAACCTGAATTACACAATTGGGTAATGCCCAAGCACATCAAAGGGCTAAGCCACCAATTGTGATAGTCAAAAGTAATGTTGCTGAATTTTGCTTTTAACCACTAGAAGATGAGCTTAACACCATTGGCGGAGCTGCATGCACCTTAGGGGATGCAGCTCAACCCCATGGGTTCTTAAAATTACACCAACAAATCTTTCTAATTTCAACTTTAAATCCCCTGAAAATTTAAGTTTGCACTCTTATCTCAAAGATTGTTTCTCTTATGCACCTCTAGTTTTTCTTTTTTACAGATTTGAATATTTGGTTGTACCTCTTTAGTTTTCGTGTCATGAATGTGTGTGAGACACTCTTATCATACTCTCTAAATGTATCGAAATTGTAGACACATCCTCAGTGCATATGTGTTTTTAGTAATTTTATAGATTAAATTGAACAATGACAAAACATATTCAAGAATAAAATTAACTATCTAAAAACTAATTCGAAGATTAAAATGACTAGTAAAAGAGACATTTATGAATGTATTTGCAATTTTGATACATTGAAAGATCAATACGGCAACAATATACATTCATGATAAAAATATGAAAGTTCGAAAGTTTGAACCCCCCTAACCTACGGTCCTGGCAACGCCACTGCTTAACACGGTCTAAAATTTGGAAGGTCGGGCAAGCCTTGTTAGAGAAAATCATGTTATTTCGATCTTTTCAAATAATCCAAATGCAAGCACTTCAAATCATAATTACAAAAGAGCATTTCAATTTTGAAGTACCGACTAAATAGGAAAACTGAAGTAAATGATCGAAAACAACAAATGGGGAGGCCGAAGCAAAGCACATAATAACAACGATCCAAACACAGGACAATTCAGAAAAAGGTGATCTGCAGATTCTAAATGACCGCACCCACTCACACAAAGTGGAATAATTCCGCAATTATACAACAGCTTGTCCTTCTGATGCGGTTCATTACTTTCTTCAATTTGGTTCGTGACTGTCTAGACTCTTTGGCTGACTGCTGTTCTCAGACTGGTGCAGCAGGCCCCTTTCATATGTTTTGTCTCACTCTTGATATATTTGTAATGTGTTAGAGTATCCCTTATACTCCCAATTAATATATTTTGCTTGTAAAAAACAAGTTTACACAATATTAAACGTGCATGCTGCTTGCTTTGCTAATCCAATGATATGAATCACCCTTAGCTTCCAATAAAATCTAAATTGAATGTTTCATGAAGGGAGAAAAACCAAAAGTGAATGTTTCAGTTCCCTTTGCATTACCAAACATATTTTTCTAAACTGTCTTCCTTTTTCTTTTTTTTAAAAAAACTCGGTATCCGATTCAAGTATCGACTGATCCGAGGGACCAATCCCACCGCCCACTTGCGGGGGTCCCATTTAAAGTCAGAGCAAGCTTTGTATGGACTTAGTCCACCGAAATTGGCACCAGAGGAAATCGAACCTGAGACCTTTGGAGAAGCAAACTCAGATCCCAAACCAACCACTAGGCCAACCCCAAATGGGTTCTAAACTGTCTTCTTAAAAATAGTTTTTCAAAACAACTTCAAACTGACCCTTAATTCTTTATCTACCGAGGTAAACTTCTATTCAAATACGTTTTGCATTCAGTTTGTAAATAGACAATTCCAATTGTGATCGCTAATTTGCTACGTGGTGATCAGTGCCATAATTTGTTTGTATTATTGTAGATTAGGTGGGGTTTAGCATGGGAAAGGGAAGTTGTTTCCCACCATGGGAAAGTAAATTTTAACCATTAGATCAAATGAGGAACACATTTTAATCCTATTCTCTCAACACTAGATTTTTCCACACTATCTTCTACCATCACTCTCTCTCCTCCATGGTCACTCACCCACCACCAGCATAAGGCCACTGTTTCTGTCTAAACTCTCATCAACACTCTTCAATTCTTCTTGAATTGCAAAAGATGATTAAATCACAAACAATATTTAAATTTATTTATCCTCCAAATCTAATGAATTTTCAAATCTAATGAAGTTGTAGACACTACAACAAATATCACGATCACATCTTTCTTTTGATTTGTGATTAAACCCTGTTTAATTTACCGAATACGATTAAAATGAATTGAATTTGAGAACACTACAACAAATTAGAGTGTTTTAATGAGTTTGTAGAAATAAGCGTGGATGAACACATCGGAAAGAGGCAGTGAAGAAATGCTTCGGAAAAAAGCAAATAGAGAATATGGCACGGCTGACATGCAAGCTGTAGAGACAATGGCAGGTAATACTGCTGTTGAAGAAGGCACTGTGTTGTGGTGGTGGTGGGTGAATGGGGACATAAAAGAGAGAAGATGGAAGAATGAAGATAGTGTAGGAAATAATCTAGTGTTGAGGGAATAAAATAAGAGTGCGTTCCTCATTTAATTTAATGGTTAAAATTTACTTTCCCATGGTGGAAAACAACTCCCCTTTCCCATACTAAACCTCATAATTTGTTTGTATTACTGCAGATAATATTTAGTCAATATGATACCATTTGTTTTGAAATAAATTCAGGAAAAGGGTGGTAACCATCTTGCCAATTTACAAAATCAAGAAGCAGAAGATACTAATATTATAATAAAAAATATATATTTTGCAATGACACTATCACATCAGCAACTACAAAAACTAGTCTATCAAACCATGTAAAACTTCATGAAGATGGAGTTCCCTATAAAATTTTGCAGAGCCATTGCATAATAATTCAAGCACCATCACACAAAACACTCCAATACCATCATTCAAATTATAGACAAAGATCATGAGATTGATGCAGCTTATTACAGAACTGTAAAATAGAGCTATATAGACAACCATAATCCAGTGCTGAAGCATAACTCTCTGTACTAGCAAAGTGCATATCTCTTCTCATGCAAAACTTCTAAATAATGTTTAGGATAAAAGAAAATGTGTGAAAGACACATTTCAGCTCTATTAACTACTATCCAACTTATTACATTGCTTATTTACCTGTTTTTAATCACTTTTTCTTGCCTTATTATTGCTCAATCAAAGTGAAATAGAACAGATAATTACAGCTTAAAAATTTATGGACAACCAAACACAAAACAATCAATTGAATGTAGCACAAAATTTGTCAATGAGTACAACTTCTCAATCATAAGATACAAGGAACGGAATGACCATAGACATAAAGTCGTCATATGCAAGTGTAGCTGAACCCGAGTAACGCTTGTCCTTATCCTTAAACTTGTCGGTCAAACCCTGAAAGTGCAACAAGTAATTAGCATGGTAACAAACAAGTAAATCAAGACAATGCACATTTATGTAATTTGATAAAAATGCTAATTTCTAAAAAGTAAAGGGAATAAATCTTTTTCCAAAACGCTAATGTCCTATTTTCGTTTGCAAAATTTATCGCATGTAAAATGCCACCCTAATGTTTATTTCCTATAACATAATCAAGACAATGCACATTTATGTAATTTGATAAAAATCTTCATCTGAAACCAGATATTCAAACTGAAACCATGAAGCAGGTAAATCAGCATATACCAATGGAAGGGGGGAATAAGGAACACAAATTAAGAAATATAGATATGAAATGCATGTCCTTAGCTTCCAAAGCTAGATATAATCAAGATGGTGCACATGAATGTAATGGCATAAAAATCTTCGTCCGAAACCAGATATTTCAACTAAAACCGTTGAGCAAGTATGGAAGGGGAGACTAATAAACACAATTAAAGAAATATAGATATGAGAAGCACGTCCTCAGCTTCAAAAGCTCAATGAGTTTTACCTTGATAATCATCCCACACCTGCACACATCCAAAAACAGAACATGAGATATATAATATAGGGACATTTCCAAATAAAATAAACCTCAAATTGGTCCTTAAAAGATTTCATAGTATTAATTTGGAGCTTGAAATATTAGCGATATAAAAATGATTCTCAGATGATGATTGTTATTGTCGCATGACATTTTAATGTAAACAGCAAGTCTTTCGACTATTTTAATGTAAGAAAATTATCTATTTGGATTGGTAAAAGGAAATGGCATGGAGTACAATGAAATAGAAAATTATCTATTTGTTTGGTTGGATTATTTAAAGCAAGATATAATGAAATGAAATCTGATAGATTTCGTTCCATCCAATGCCCATTCCCTCTTGTTTGGGAAGTATGATAAGGAAACAGTTTCTATTTCATCATAAAAATTCTAAATAAGAACATGATAATTTCATATCAATCTGTTACATTTCACTCCATTAGCTATTCATGCATAATCTTAAGAACAATGTGGTATAAAAAGTCTTTTCAGGACCAAATTAAAATCTTTCAAGACCAAAATTGAAGTTTACTCTTTTCAAATAAATTAGTGTAAAAAAATAAGCACGAGATCCAGATAAAATGTCTTACTCGACAAAACTGTCGAAACCGAGTTCAACCCTCCTGTTATTTCCATCACTATACTTTGAAAGCAGAAGTTGTAGAACTGAGGCCGGTACTGCATATCCAATACCATACAGAGCATCTCTTAGCTCTAATGGATCAATTTTTCCACTCCTATCTTTGTCGTATCTCTCAAATATGCCCTACAAGCGAAGTAAAAATTCAGAGGGAGCATGGATGAAATTCTATATTAAAGCACAAAATTTTAACATCCTGTTAAATTCCAATACAAATAGGTGTAGCGAGAATCGTGTCACTTATCACTAATTGCAGTAGAGAGGAGTCAATGACTTATTACACAACATGGATGAAGTAGTCAAAGTAGGATTTAAATCTGATCCACTTTTACACTGTCACTGAACTATATGATGCAATTATTTAGAAAGTTACAATCTTGGTAGATGGTGTGACATTTTTTTAGTGATAATGTGAAATATTTCATGTTGGAACAATTTTAAAAACTATATTCCGGTTCAGGATGTACATAGAAGAGGAGAGGTGGTGTTTTACAATGTTTGAAATAAAAACTACTACTAATCTATATAGCATTAAACACCCAAAGTCCATATTACTGGACAACTATGATGTAAGATATGTGATACATTAATCAATTCCTTAACAAAATTTGCCACAGCTCAGAAAAGCAAGCACATAACATCAAAACATGCTTAGATTTTTTAGATGGAAGCTAGCTAAGTAACAAAATTTGACACAACTCAGACAGGAAAGTATATAACAAAAAAAAACATGCTTTGGTGCTTTAGATGGAAGCTCACAACCGTACAAGTATATAAACTGGAAGAAATATGCTGCACTGGAGTTATTTTTTTCAGTTGTGTTATTGGAACATCAAAACACGAACATGGTATGGGACACCATGTCTGTTTATCTCTATCTCTCTTACTTTTTATCTTCTACCACTCACACACATTTTAAAAAATAGACAAAAAAATCAAACAACACATATTCAACATCAAAATTGTAATGTCAAAAATCATTACTCTTTTTCTGTTAGAATCCTGCGTAACAAATCAACAATCGTCCATGTTGCATTGACCATATAAGGATTGGAATAGGCTTTACATCACTACATCGAAATTCAAAATGGACTAGCCCGAACTCAATTCAGAAAACCATCTAAAGGGAGAAAGATTGCCCAATTCATCATAAGCCATTTAACATGAAAATAGCCCAACGATTAACCGAATTTCCTTTCTGGGTCTTACTAAGGAACCCAAAACTAGGAATTTTACGTTGAAGGAAACACTATGTTGACTTTTTAAAAGTTGAATGCAAGACTTTTAAGACGAATATTTCTAAATTAAGTTTCTTAACATGTGCCCCTAAGCCAAGACACATGTTAGCATTCTCATTTCTTATTATAGCATCTAACCTTATTTTCTACCGACATGGCTTCTGTCCTAGGGAAGCAAGTAACTAAATTAAATCACACAAAAATACCTAAGCTGCTGAAACAACAAACAGACACTATTTGTCTGCAGACATTAGAGAATATACAAATCTCATGTATGGATTAAATCATTTGAGCTTATCACCGACCAATACGGTTTAGGAGAGCTTATGGAAACACCTTATAATATACCCGTAAGTTGTATTCAGCTAATTTTCATAAGCTCTCCAGAATAGCTTATCAATCAAAACAACTTATATCTCGTATAAAAACAATTTGATTTTATTTCGTCTTTTGTAGAAAAACTAGCTTATATATAAGCACTTATATGGCAATCTTCTAAGCTATAAACAGTTAATTATCTGACAATCTTTTAAGCTATAAACAGTTAATTAAGTTGTTTATTCCAAGTTAGTAAAAGAATGAAAAAGAGACTTACTCGCCAGTGACCAAGGCAATTCCAAAGCTCTGTAAATTCCTTTGGCCCTATAAACAACACAAACAATAAAAAATTAGCATCAATAAAATCCTCCAAAAAAAAAATCAGAAAAATTAAAATTAAAATAATAAAAGCTTACCAATTCTAAGTGATTCATGAGGATGTTTGAAGAGAAACATAAGAAGACGAATAGTCCTTAAATTAAAGCTATGAAAAGAAGAAGAAAGAGCTTGTTGCAATTCTCTATCATCAATGAAACCACTTCGATCTCTATCTACCATTTGAAAGCTTCTTATAACATCTTGGTTTGTTCCAGGTGGAAAATTTGAATACCCAGATGAAGAAGAAGGAGGATACCCAGATGAAGATGGAGGGTACCCAGATGAAGAAACTTGTGAGGGAGGGTAATTATGAGGGTGGTTGTAGTTTGAAGAAGGAGGTGGAGGTTGGGTGTAGTTGTTGTAAGATGGAGGTGGGGGTTGGGTGTAGTTAGTATTTTGGGAGGTGTAGTTAGAAGGTGGTGGTAATTCAGGTGCAGATGGAGCGTATGATTGAGGAGAATTGTATCTGCCGTAGGAAGACATTGATTTGATTGATGGTGTTGTTGAAAATTGAAAGAGGAAAACCCAAAAACCAGAGATATAGAAGAAGAGAAAGATAAGAGAAACACGCGAGATGGAAGTTTCTGCGTATTACGTGTTTTTGCGTGTGACTCAGTTAGTTATCGACTAGGCGCGTAACTTAAATTGGATAATATCGTAAAGGATGACAAAATCATTACTTGTCAAAAAATTGATTCAACTTTTGTACAGAAAAAGGTTTTTTTTTGTGTGTAAGTTACTCCCTCCGTTCCGAATTAGCTGAGTCATTTTTTCTTTTTACATATGACAAATGTATAAATAAAGTATAGAGAAAAATGGTTTTAAGTGCTCTTGATGAGTATTAGTGCATTCTCCACTGTCATAAATGCAAAGTATAATATATTAAATTAAAAGTTGTGAAATAAGTATTAATTAGAGTTTTATAGTAAAAAAATAATTAATATTATATTGAAAAGTAAGATGGCTCATTATTGTAGGACGGAGGAAGTATATGTTATCATAGGAATTTAACAAAATTAGGTCACAGTTAATTTATATAAGCTTTTTCAAGCAATTACTCCATATTTTACCACTCTTCATATTTTTATTCTTCGTTTTTTTTTTTACTTTTTATTTTCAATAAATTTGTTGGATATGGAATCACATTGCCTTAAAAAAAATACTACTATTCTAACATATAATTGATGTAAAATACTTTTTTTCCTTTATACTCCCTACGTTTCAAAATATAAATAAAATTCACTTTTTAGGTTTATTCATTTAATGATGTATGTGGTTCATAATATGGATCACATATATCATTAAATGAATTAATCTAAAAAGTGAATTTTGCTTATATTTTAAAACAGATGAGTATTATTTAACTACTTCATCAATGCAAAAGTGTTTTTTCTTCTTTCTAATTCATCATGATTAGGATCTTATCCCTCATTAAACATCTCAAAGTATTCTTCCGTCTTAGGTCATTTATACCTATTATAAGACTAATTTTCGAGTGCTCAACGATACATTTATTATTTTTAATATGACTAGACTACATTTTAAATAAGCCACTCCTTGAATTCAATTCAATTTCCTTTAGTTTTTCTCAGCATACCATGTGGGATTTTAGTTTAGTTTTGCAAAAAATAATGTCGATTTTAGTCAATTATATTAATCTATTTATTCTTTGACTATTTTAATAATACATACAAAGAAGAAAGTATGCTTAATTGTATCTTTGTAATGTTTTTAGTGAAAAGAAAACAACTAAAAAATATAATGATTATTAGGGCTTCAAAGATTACTTAATATCAACCACTTGACTTGAACCCCACAAAATTAAGAAAATTGTTCTTCTTCCTTTCAAATTTGCCCATTTCAATCCTGAAATTTTCATATTAACCCCAACGTAAATTAACTATTGTTCGGTACCAATGACAGTTAACTCACGTTGGCACCAACGGCAATTAACTTGTGCTCGTGAGAGTTAAGTGCCGCTGATACCCAATGTGATTTAAGTGTCGTTGGTACCGAGCGACAGTTAACTTATGCTGAGGTTAATATGTGAATTTTGGAGTGGGAATGAGAAATTTTGAAAAGGAAAAGAACAAATTTTCATAAGTAAAATAGTTGATCCATCTAAAAATGCATACATATCAAATTTGTTGGGTATTTGGGTATTGGCTTCATTGTTGCTAAAACAAATACTCATGTATGTTGGATACGATGTTCCAACATCTTGGCACGGTTCAGTGTGCCCTGTTTATGTGGCTTGGTTTACGCAATCTTTATCTTATTAAGGAAACTACGTCCTATTTCTTGTTCACCAAGCAACGCGTTTTTGTCCAGAATCATCTAGAAGATTTGTTTCTAAAATATAAACAATATTTTAGGATTTCTTGGTGGTGTGTTTGGCAGTTCCTAAAGATGTTCCTACTTTTTAGGAGTTACCATATTTGTGAAATATATTTTCAAACGAGATTTTGGAAAATATATCTATGAAGAATATTTGTTTCGATATATTTCTAAAAATAATATTTGATTCAAATATATGTGTATCTAGAAGAAAGATATTTTTCCAATGGATATTTTATTTGTAAAATATATTTTCAAAAGAGATTTTGAAAAATATATTTTCTGAAGAATATTTGTTTCAATATATTTCTGAAAAGAATATTTGATACAAATATATGTTTATCCTATGACGAAAAAGCCCATGCTTTGAATGGCTATATAAGGAAGACTTGTACCATAGTTTTATTCACGAATTCAATGTTATTGAATTGAGTCATTAGGGTTTCGACTTGTGCTTTATCTGTGAGCCTCTCTTTGTATCACCTTGATGCATTGAGTTGGACCTTTAGTTGAGTTGTATTGTATCAAAACCATAGATTGTTAAAAGAATAGTTTTTAGGGTTTTGAGTCGTCTTCCATGTGTGTTCTTCTCTTGTATCGTTTGTGATGCAAGTCTAGGACTGTTTTTTGAGTTGTAAACTCATGTTCACTACTCCGAAGCTGTGAAGCAAGGAGCTAGGTAGATTGTGTACTACACCAAGGTTGTGAAACAAGGTGCTAGTTGTTTGTTTGAAGGTAACTTCAACTTTGTGTTTTGTGTTTAGGTCTGATAGGTCACAGGGGCTGTGACTGACCATAGGATAGTGAGATGGGATCTCAGATCTAGGAGTTCCTAGGTTGAAGTCTAGACGGGTAGGTCCTAGGTCATAAAGTGTAAACGAGGAGTTTGCTGAGAGCTTTTGAATAAGGACTACACTAGTGGATTTCCTTCCTGGCTTGGTAGCCCCCAGAGTAGGTGTGTTTGTCACCGAACTGGGTCAACAAACTCATTGCGTTCTTTACTTTCCTGTCGTTTATTTTCTTGTTTTTATTTCTGTTTACGCTATGATGTTGAAACATTAATCGAAACATCGCAAATGTTAAAAACATCATACATATAACATTTAAAACAAGTACGCCAGAATTTCAAAATTAACATTGTTTAGACCATAGAGGCAAAAGAAGGGACGACGATGTTGATTATTGTCGTTCGTCAATTAACTAAGATGGTCTATTCTATTCACCCCAATTAAGCTCCAGAACGACGACGACGTGAGAATCATGTTCTCTATATTTGCACAACATAGTTTGAATTGACCGATAGAGTTTGACGTTTCATTGGTCATATCTTTTCATGATATTTAGGAAAGTTTGATACCCATGACCTACGAGAAAAATTAGAGGTTGTATGAATAAACGAGATGAAGAATTTCTTTTGACTGATCCATGATTTTATTTGTGTTTGATTATGGTTTTTTTTTTTTTTTTTGTAGATGTTTAATTATGTCGTTTTACGTTGTTTAACTCTATTGTTAAGTTATCTTGTTGAAATTGTTATGTTTAATTTATGTTATTGTATAATTTAGTTTAATTACAAATTTTATTATTTCATGTGTTTTGAACATAGTTTGAATATCTAGATGAAGCGTGACAAACCTCCAAAATCACAACTTTTAGCACAACCTCCACACATGTCAGATTATACAATCTGAACTAATATTCAGTGCGCGTTTAGATGATATAATCCCAAAGAATACAAATTTGGATTGTGATGTTACAAGCAAGATTCAGACGGTTTGTGGTTCATTTTTGGCAAGTTTGGTTCGTTTTCCATTTTGCCTTTGATTATAGTTATAGTTTAAGGTGGTGTTGTGACTATAAATAGTCTTGCATTCTTCATTTCTTCTCCATTTTCGTTAATAGTTTCCCTCTTATTTCCTTCTTCTTTTTGCTTTCTTACTTTTTCTATGGAGGATGTGTGGGAAGTTATTAGGGTGAAAAAAGTATCTATAAGAAAAATAATAATAGGGTTCAGTCTAGGTTTTCTCTTTTTGAGCCCAATTCCGTTTGGTTTGACACCCCCATCATGTTTTGTTCTTGTGGCATGGGCTTCGTCAATTGATTTTTTTGATATTTTCTTTTTAACGATAGGATCATTATATCTTTGTTTAACTAAAACAATACATACGTAAAACAAAATTATTTAGAAAAGCCACATAAAATCTCTCACGTTCCCCATTTTATGAAATCAATCTTTTTAACAAATCAAAATGAAATATATATTACTCAATGGTGTTTTCCTTTGCACAAGGAGCGCAAAATGAAAACCCAAAAACAACGTTTACATAATTACAAAGTCACACAACCGTAATGGTCACCAAATAAACAAGACAAAATTACAAAAACACACCCATACAGGACAACAGCTGTCTCCATCAGTCGTGGTAAGTATAAGCTAAGGCCACCTGTTTAGATTTCAGCCATAAGAAGGAATTTAGCTTGACTTTCTCAGTGAGTATTGAAGGATTGGATATCGTATTTTGGAATACACGATTATTCCTCTCCTTCCATATCACCCAAACAGTTGCAAACCAAATTACAGTTAAAAATAAATGTGTAGTTCTTGGCATGCCTGCCATCTTGATAAACTGAATAAAATGATGTCAAAGCTCACCAGATGGCACTAAAGAAATGCCTAACCAATTCCGCACATTAGACCACACTTGACTAAAAGTAACACAATGTAAAAAAAGGTGTGAGGCCGATTCTATGTTATCACACCCAGCTGCACACGCACCATCTGTTGGAAGCAGAATACCCCTCCTCACGAGATTGTCTTTAGACAATGATCAACAATATTAGTCTCTTTTCTAGAAAACGCAGCATAAAAGTTAGGCTATTCTTCCATGGTCTCAAGACCAAATCAATAATGTTTGAACACACACACATAAAAAGATTCTCCTCAAAATATTCAATCATCTTTTTTATCAATTGTCTCTATTATTAAAAAAATACTTCTTTATGTGTGTGTGTCCAAACACTTTTTCTTTAGTCCTGTGACCATATTAGAATTTCTCTAAAAGTTGTTACAAAAACCCATTAAAAATCTACATTTAACAAGAATAGTGCCTGCTTTTGTATTATCCTGAGAGGGTCAGTTCAGTTGGTCTACAACCAACTTAAACAAATTAGTACGGTACACGTAGGGACGGATCTAAGAATACATTTCAAGTGTGGCTAAATAAGTAGGAACTGAAACAATGATTGATTTTTAATATTTTATACTTTAGTGATTGAATTTTCGGTCACTATTTCTGTCGGTAAACGTATCGGAGACTGATTTTTACTTTAACGACTGAATTTTCAATCACTATTTCTGTCACTAAACATATTAGCGACCAATTTTCATACCTTAGCAACTAAAAATTTGGTCACTAAAGAAATTTTTTGTAATTTAAAAAAAAAATTCGTGATGGCCATGAGCTAGATCCGCCCCTGGGTACATGCTAGTTTTTATCTTAGTGTGTACTCTTCTTGATTTTATTTTCTTACAATATTCACTCTTCTTTTTGGTATCTCAATATTGCAATTTACTCGATAATACATATTGTTTTATGAAAATACTAAGGATACACGTTAAAAAACTAAATTAAAAAACATTTTATTAGAATTTGTGTATTTTATATCTTAAAACTTGTAAAAAATTATCTTTTCAATATGAAATCAGTTTTTCTTTTTAACTCATTAACTTATATTTCTAAATTATACATGGGGCATAAGGTAGCATGACCATATTTTGCTGTTTAAAATTTCAGTGAGTCTCACTAAATTATGTAAGATTATATAAATTTGAAAAAAATATGTACCAAAAAATGTGTTGTTAACATACCTTATGTGGATTTTGCCGTGCTTTCTATGTTTCCGAGACCCCGACAACTAGGAACTATGCTCCTTCGACCAATGACATTATGGTATTTGCGATGGCATGAATTGGGGATGTTGGTTGCAACTTTTTATAACAAAGCTGAATCTTTTTTTAGTACTTTTGTAACAATGTTGAATTGGGGATGCTGTAATTTTACAACAAAGCAATGCAGATAGGGAACAAATTAACGTTTGATGTGTAAACTTATTAAGATAAGTGTATTTTCAGCGGTAGCACACCCTAGCTACACAATATAATCTAGTGGAATCTAACTAAATAGTCCTTGCAGTTTGAGATTGTGTTATTTCAAAATAGATGACTTTAGTCGTTTATCTAAGCAAACATAATTAAAAGTTTGAATTGTCAAAAAAATAATAATTAAAAGTCTGAGTTTAACTTATTAAAAAATATTCCTCTCTATTCTACAATAATAGTCGTATTTGACAAATTCAAATGGATTAAGAAAAGCGCTAACCATTAGGTCAATATCCTCTCCATTTATGGAAAAATTTATAAATGGAGAGGATCTTGACCCCTAACCATTACCCTCTGGGCAATGATTAAGGTAACCAAAATTAGTAGTTTTATATTGGAAACAACAATTTATAAACTTTTTACAAGTTAACTTGACTACTTTTGATCATTTTCGAACACAAATTTAAAATACCATCCATAAAGACAATAAAGAGTGAGAATAGCTATTTCTTGAAGATGTCTTCTTAATGTTGATTTGATGCTCTTGAATCTCTTCTCTCTTTTATCATATTCCTCCCCTTATTTTTCTATTCTTGACGAGGTGTGTTATGAAACATGATATCCATGGAATGAAGGAGAGAAATCTACAAACTCTTTGTATTGATGGAAATAGAATATTACAAATGAGTGAAAGTTACCCACTAATGGGGTGGTTACAAACTATTTATACTAAAATCTACTAAGACTAATATGAAACTAAATTATAAGTATATAAGTAATTTACAAGAGTTAAGAGTTCTTAGAGTTATTGTTCATATGTCTCAAGACATACATTTATTGTGAAGTGGAGAGGAAACACAACCTTTCATAAAATTTGTATTCACTACAATCAGCGAAAATCAGGTTTCTGAAGTTATAGATATATAAGTGGTTGTTGGATCTTACAGACAGTAAAATTTATATTTAAATATAATTTTAAATATCAAACTTTGATTGTTCGATCTTAATTGAACGACTGTTGATATCTCGAATGAGTAAATGTGGGAAATATTGATTGTATGAGTATCAAATGCCCTTTTATATTAAGCCATTTTTTTTAAGTATCATATGATGGGTGAGGGTCGAGTTAAAGGATAAAGAGTTGAGGTATCAGTTTAAACCCCAACTAATTTATGATTAAAAAACAAAAAGTCGTAAGTATCAAATCATGTCCTTCCATCAAAAGTTACCATGGTTCCACTCATCTTGAATTAATTCAACTATAAACTACACTATTCAAGTATAAGATGGATATTCCAGGTCTGTCAAAATACTATTCAACCAATGTTTAAATTAATGAAAGACTGATAATTAGAAATAAAATTTTTAAGAAATAGATAAATTATCAAAAGATAGTGGAAGTACTAAATTTTGAATCGGCTCAATCATTTGGAGTATCATCGTTAGGATTTAATTTATATGCATTTTTAACCGACTATTTTTTAACACCGTCAATCAATCATTAAAATATTTGACTTTAATCATAACTACATATTTTAAAAGTTATAAATATGGGTGATTGTGATTTTTTGACGTGTAAAAGTTTTTAAATTACCTATGTATGAAAATTAATCTCTTATTAAATCAATTATATTATCATCTTAACGTATTACAAAATCAAAGTATTTTTAACATAAAAAAAATGTTAATTATATTTGTTAGTTTGCATGTCATTACCAAAAACATCATGAGGTGTGAATACTGTAAACAGCTGTAGTAAACAATATACAAATTTAATAAAGGTTTAATAACATAAACGTTCCCTTAACTAACTATGAGATTTCATTTTAGTTCCATTATTAATTTTTATTCTAATATGGTCCCATAAATTTCCTCTCTAAGTCAAATAAATCCATTCTATTAACTTTTGTTCAAAACCGTTAATATTCATCTTCCTCCTTCATCAACTTCATCCTCAAACTCAGAAAATTCATCATCTTCATAACCAATCTAAAAAATTAATAAACATCATCACAAAACTCAAAAAAAAAAAAAAAAAACTATAAAAAAACCCAAAAACTATTAGTTTGGTTTAAGCTTTAAGGAGGATTCTGATCAAGATAATATTTTGGGTTTTTTTTATAGTTTTTTTTTTTGAGTTTTGTGATGATGTTTATTAATTTTTTTAGGTTGGTTACGAAGATGATGAATTTTCTGGGTTTGAAGATGAAGTTGATGAAGGAGGAAGATGAATGTTAACGGTTTTGAACAAAAGTTAACAGAATGGATTTATTTATTTAACTGAGGGAGGAAATTTATGAAACCATATTAAAACAAAAATTAATAATGGGACCAAAATGAAATCTTATAATTAGTTAAAGGACCATTTATGTAATTAAAGAATGATAGTACTCTACTAGCATTAGTTTAGGATAGGGTTTACTTATAACTTCAAACTAACGCTAGTGCTTCTAAACTAAATTAATCCCTATAATCAAAATTTGAGCTTTCATAAACACAATGGAAATGGATTATGTTGTAAATATGAGACGCAAAAATAATCATAAATATCAACTAGACTTTACCATGAGATAAATTTAGTGAAAACTTTAGAATCTCCGGACTTCATTTTAAACCTAAGTAAAAAAATGTTATTATCAATCTCTATTCGTCTGGGTGATTACGTTGAATGAGGTGTATGAATTTTCTTGTAGGTGTTTTTTCTATATTGTCAGTCTTTGTTCGTCTTGTGCATAGATTTAGTTGTTATTAGCTCCATTCATTTTTAATTGTCACATTTTGATATTTTACATGAACCAAGATAGTCAATGATTGTTACTACTTTTGATGCAATAAGTTATATTTTTACTATAATAACCTTATTCATTTAATATCTCATTTCATATATTTATCTATCCGTAAATAAATAACTAAGGATAATATTGGTAAAATAACATTTAATATTGCATTGAACTTTGAAAGTGACAGTTAAATAGAAACAAAAATTTTCTTCAAAAGAGACACTTAAAAATGAACGGAAGGAGTAATAAACTTTGCCATTAAAAGAAAACTCAAGTCACCATTAATATGAACTACTTTGACACCTTACTATTGCTCTTTAAAGACATTCAACTGTTGTAACTTGCAAGATTTCACTTTAAGTTTATTTCCCACCACTTTGAGGGTCCTTTAGCTCTACTCTTCCTTTTTGTTTCCCTTTCAATGTTGTTGAATAACATGTTGTTGTTGTTGGTGTCTTTCTCTCTCCACTCTATCTAACACACAAAATAAGTTTCATTTCATTTGCTTGCTTGTTCAACTCTCCAAAACACGCAACAAAATAATATATAAAACCTTAAAATACTCACTTCATGATTCTCACGTCCCACACTTTTCTTCATTCTAACTCCAGCTCAACACAATACTCAAAACCAAGTCTTACTATTTCTCATTTCTTAAACTATTTTCTCAACAAATCTTGCATTTCACCACTTTCTTTATTCAGAAAATATCTTTAAACATTCCTTTCTTTTTTATATTTTTTTTTTTGTATATTACAAGTTAAAGCCTTTTTCATTGCCACCATGACAGAAGTTCTCCATTCTCCACCTCATTTTACTTCATCACAAAGAACAACACCTTCAACTTCAACTTCTTCTTCTCCTCTCTCTTCATTCTCTTGCCATGCCATTTTTCAACCTCCTTCACAACCACATTTTCCACTTTTTGAGCTACTAGTAACTCTTTTCAGAAAATCATTATTTCCTTTTAAGAGTAGTGGCAACAAAGACCTTTGCAACATGGACATAAGTCCTCCAACTAACGTGCGCCATGTCGCTCACGTTACTTTTGATAGGTTCAATGGTTTCTTGGGTTTGCCTGATGAGTTTGAACCTGATTTTCCCAGAAGGCCTCCTAGTGCTAGGTATATTTAATACAAATTTGAGACAGAAAAAAAAGAAATTTGTCTCAAATTTCGTCGTCAAATGTTAGAGACGGAAAAATTTGAGACCGGTTTTATTTTTTTTCCATCTGATTTTTGTTAATAATTCAATTTTTTTAGTAGTGTATATAATTCATTTTTATGATGTTCTATTCCATTTTTTATTATTACAAAACATAGTTTACTTCTTTACCATTTATATGTCATAATTTGGATTGAATAAGGGTGACAATGCATTACTAATTTGGATGCTTGGTTTTGATTAATTTCAAGAGAAGATTTGTTTATTTAGATGCCGCCTTTAATTAGCGAATGAATCATTTTCATTTGATCTAATATGTCCTTTTTGTTTTACCTTTTTCTCTCTTTTTTTGTTTGATTTTCACATGTAGTGCAACTGTTTTTGGAGTTTCAACAGAATCCATGCAGTTATCTTATGATTCAAGAGGGAACAGTGTGCCAACAATTCTTCTGTTAATGCAAAGGCATCTGTATGTTCAAGAAGGGTTGCAGGTTAATCAGTTATATGATAAGTGCTTATGCTATAAGCGGTTGTTCAATTTTCAAATGACTAGTTCAATCACATTGCTTGATTTTAAAGTTGAATTTATACATGTAGGTGGAGGGGATTTTCAGAATTAATGCAGATAATAGTCAAGAGGAACATGTTAGGAATCAATTGAACATGGGATTGGTTCCTGAAGACATTGATGTACATTGTCTGGCAGGACTAATTAAGGTATGACATGACTAAATGATTGCATCTAGTTCATCTGTTCATGTTGATGTGTTTGTGAATGTTTGTTTAGTGAATTTATCTGAATGGTGATATTGCGAAAATTGCGTCTCTTTTGTGATCTGAATGTTGAATAGTTTTGCTTCCAGAATTTATGTTTTTCAAGATTTTTTACTTTTTTTAGAAAGGGTCTAAAACTGTTAAAAATAAATTATTATAGATCTGACTAGTAATAGAATCATGTGTGCAGATAATTGATTCATCATGTAATTGATTGGAGAAAGGAAATTATTAATTTCAAACAGTTTTCTGTCCGAGTATAATAAATGAGACAAACAAAACATCATTTTCAAGACACATTGGCTTATTTGATCAAATTAATACTATTAGCTACACCATGCAATATTTGGGATGGTAAATTGGGAATCTGATATATCCTGTAGTTATGAATGGACTTTTTTTTATTATAGAAAAACATTAGTATGTTAGATGTTCGGTTCGTTTTTTCTCCTTCACCGGAGTTTGAACATTGGTCCTTTAACTTCTTCAACTCCTTTACCCTATATGTAAAGTTTTATGATCTTGCACAAAGCAGAAGTCTTATGATCCTAATGTCATGCGTATTTGACAAGAATTTCGTTATCACCATGCAGTTTCGTCTTTGAAAATTAAGTTAAACGATTATATATTTTCCTTTTTTATTAATGCTTTTATACTATTTACTACGATGATTTAGTTTGATATTCTTGTATTTTTCAAGGCTTGGTTTCGGGAACTTCCTAGCGGCGTTCTAGATTCGTTATCACAAGAGCAGGTAATGCAATGCCAAACTGAGGAAGACTGTATTGAACTAGTGAGACATCTACCTCATGCTGAAGCTGCACTCTTGGATTGGGCCATCAATCTAATGGCTGATGTAGTCGAACACGAAAATCTCAATAAGATGAACGCACGCAACATTGCCATGGTTTTCGCACCAAACATGACTCAGGTCTGTTCCAATTAATTTTGATTCTCAAGCGATTTAGGGACATCTGAGCAATCCAATTAAACTTTTTTTATTTTGGCTATGAAGTATTTGCTAAACTATTATTAGTTCATGGTTATTCTGATAGTACTTTTACCTTTAGGTTCAAGTTAATTACAGTATTTGGATTTTCTGATTGCAGATGGCAGATCCATTCACTGCATTGATGTACGCAGTTCAAGTGATGAATTTCTTGAAGACACTTATATTAAGGACGCTACGAGAAAGAAAGGATTCTGTCGTCGAATCTAATCCAAGATTGAATTTAGAACCTTCTGATGAGAATGGACACCGTAGACTTTTCGAGTCGTTTCAGAAAGAAGATACTGCAGCAGCAGACAATAAAGAGGCTAAAGAAATTTTTGTTTCAGAAAAAACTGTTGTAGAATGTACACCCGAATCACTCGAAAAAAACTCCTCAACTGAAAGAGAATCTGGCAGTTTGATACGCACTTCTGAGAATCCAATTTGCAATGAGGAATTGTATTGTGAGTTTCCACCGAAAAAAAACATGGGGAAAAACAACAAGTCTGGTCAATCAAGTAGTTCAAATGCTAGAAAAGGGTCCAAAAAGACAAGAGGACAACAACCTGTGATCAATGGAAAAGGGTCGGTCGAGAAAAAGGGAATGAGGACTTTGAGCAGCACAGATACAAGATCAGACCGAGTCGAAGCTTGGCGGTGAAAGAAGCACTGAAATGTAAATTGATATTTTCACACTGTGCCTTTTTAAGTTTGTTTAAAGTATAAGGTTGCAAATTTCTAAGGGAATTCTGTGAAGTGATTCATTCCAGTATGTTTTCTATACTTCCTGTGTTTGTTTAACTTATATCTGTTTCTCATTCTATCAGAAGAAAAAAACTTATCTGTTTTTCAATAATATCAATATTATGATCACACTACCATTGTAATGAAATATGATTCCTTCATTCACAATAAGTTTGACATGTTCTTACATAGCTAAGTTGGTAATATACTATGCTACGTGTTTAATTTTGAGTGGAACCTTTTTTTTATTGGGCCATGATAGTGAAATTAAAACTTTACAAACATAAAAGAAATAAACAATACTGTATGGTTGATTTTGGAGGAATCAATCAAGGTCCACAAAAATAGACCCATTGATGGCATTTTTATGGAGGTAGGAAATATCAGGAGGATGGAAAACCACACAACTATGAAATTTAGAGTCACAGAAAATGTTGAAAGCTATACTCACTAATCATATCACATCAATGGATCATTTGTATGTATATTGCTATATTAGGATAAGGCAATAAGAGAGAGGACTAAATGAGAACCAAACATTTTCCTAGAATAGACCGGAAATATATCGAATGAATCGAATATTCAACCTTCTTTTTCCAGTGATGACAAAAAAATCATAAGTGGAAGTGGTAGAATTAAAAGGCATCCATGCTTTAGTTACTGGTTTGTGGCAATTCTACTTTGAATCCTTATCTTAATGCAGAAAGCAGAATATTTTTTTAGTGACACCAATTGATACTTGATAGAGAATGCAATTCCAAATTTAATCTCCAATACAAGTGCTATTCTTAGGGTACGTTAAACTCACTTACTGAATAAGTGTTCACATTATAGTTAAACTATTTAATATAAATTATAAGCTGTTTTCATAAACTATTATGAAGAGTTTATTCAAATAAGCTGAAAAAACAGTTCAAGAACATGCATAAACTATTTTCATAACTTCTAAATATTTATACTAGTGTTTGTCATAAAATAAGATCAAATAAACTGTAAATTAGATAACACACCTTCCATGTAAGAAGTCAATGTACTCATTAGTCCATTGTCAGCTATGAAACACGGACACTCCTAGACACGTGTCAGACACCAACATGACACCGACACATAATTACACTAAATTATGTGATTTTTTCAAATTATCAGCGGTGTCGGCATGTGAGTATCCGTGTCGTGTCTGTATCCGTGCTTCATAGATTGCCAGTTACCTATAAAAAAAAAGTTTATAGGAAATGCAGACTGAATAATAGAGATTCATCTTAAAAACACCTATATAATTATGAGATAGTTGACTAATCTTATACGAACTAAGATTTAACTTTTTTGACAGTATACGAATTTGATACTGTGGTACAATATTTCACATGACAAAGTCCATAAGCATGCCATGTTGCATGCACAATTGAATCTTGTGGAGCCACTTGTACAACAACAAGTGGAAGTGGTTACATAAACGTCTGATTGATAATTAAAGATCAGTTGAGAGAAGGTTGTGGCTATATCTATAGAATATGGATATTAGTGGTCAACAATCCCCCACACATTCAGCATACTTTGGACGTCTGATCGAAATTTGACAGTCCAAATTTGGATTCATATTCGATTTTTTAAAAAAAAAAATCTGAAGTACCGAGTTTGAAATCTAGACTATCTGATTTCAATTCAACGATTACAAATGTACTGACGACGTGAGTGCTTGGGATTGCTGACCGCAGGAAATCTGAATTCTTATCTGTACATGTACAGAATAGTATTTGACATTCAACATCAATGTACTCTGGACAGCACCATGACAGGATCAAATCATTGCTTAAAATTTGCACATCACATTCCAAGATAGTTGTGGTCCTGTCCCTTAAATGTCCTTCCTCAAAGGGAACTTGTAATTAGTTAGCCATCTGTACAAGCATGCTCATGATTATTGTACCTTTCTTTTCATGTATTTAGGTAGAAGTTTATAAGATTAAAACATATTTTGTCTGATACAATTAGTTATTACATATAATAAAATCTTTGAAAAATTCTATGCTATCAAGTCATTTTCCCATGACCTCGGAATAAAGGCAACTATCAGCTTGCAAGCCCTTTTAATATAGGTGAGGTTGCATGCAAAGTCTATCCTAGATATTATAGAAAATTAAGATAAATCTCACTAGTGGTGGGTTAGGTTCCTCCACTCGTTTGAGTTATGGGTTAAATGAGTTAAAGGACCGGAGTTCAAACTTTAGTGAATGTGAAAATACTAACACAACAATTATTGTACTAAAATTTGTCCATCCAGAAAAACAAATGAGTCTCACTAGTTACTAGGGAAATAGATGAATGCGGACATGCAGTGTTACTGTTGCAGATCTAGACCGTCCAATATTGATCGAACAATCCTTATTTTGAAATTGTTTTAGGATTTGTTTTACAAAGTACAAAGTTGGAATATGAACTATTTGATTAAGATCAAACAATAGAGAACGTTGACGGCATGAATTTGAGATTGTCTCGACTGGGAATCCAGTCTAGTAACTAGTCAGCTACTAAGGACTTTTATGGTTATATAGTGGGATTGGTCCCCCAGATTAGTCACTTATTGGATTAGATGCATAGTCTTTTTTTTTTTTTTTTTTAAAAAAAAAGACTTATGGTTATGGCCCCTAAATCCTGGTCAAGCATAGCATAGTCACTCATTAATAAGCCACGCCAAAAGAAAAAAAAAACAAGATACAAAATATCAGACCCTGTTGCTACATATATAACAGTATCTTCCTCTTGATTTTTTTTCAACTCATCTACTTGTATTCCTCCTTACCCTTTTCTTCTCTCACTCATCTTTGAAAAACCTATTTATAAGCAGAATACTAACTAGCTCACTAGCAAGCAAAGCCATGGCAACCTGTGACAGCCTACAACACATCTTTGATACCCTATTGCCAGAAAATCCAACACTGCTTCAATCCCTTTCATTTAACAAAATTAAACCAGTAAAATCCATAGAGCCCTCCTCCTTTACTGAGATATTTGGTGAACTCCACTTCAAGGAATCATCATCACCAGAGATAAACCACGCAAAGCTCAACCAGATCAAAGAGTCTGAGTCTTCTGACACTATCCAAACTCCATCTTCAGCTTCTTTTTCAATTACACCAATAGCAAGGCATACCAACAGGCACAAAAGCAGTGACAGCTTTTCATGGTTGAATTCCGAAAGTATGCATCTTTGCACCGAAGGTCTTGGTTTTGAGAGTTCAGACGATGTCGAGGACTCAAAGAGTGGAGCGAATGAATCTTTACAAATTGATCAAAATGAGAAACGTGTCGAACATCATTTATCTTCAAGACATCATTCTTATGGAGAATGTAGGAGGTTAAGGGTTAGTGAGTACCCTCCTCCCATTTCAAGCATAGGGAGGACTGGGAAGCCTTGGGTTTATTTCAGGTCTATTAGGAATAATGGAAGATTTGTCCTTGAAGAGGTAAGGATACCCACACAGGAGGTCTTGCGTGCTTATAGAGAGGATGGAAGGCTCAAGCTGCAGTTTGTTCAGCCTCCCGAGGATGAGTTTCTGGAAGAGGATGAAGAAGAGAATGATATAGGAAGCATAGATGAAGAAGGAGAAGACATGGCAAAAGAAGAGGACAATTCTGTAACACATCATCCAAATGAAGAATAAGAGATTGCTTGATGGTTAAGTTACTGGTTACTCAATTAAGGAAAGACAGAAAAATTGAATAATCAAGACACTTATATATGTTGCCTATGGATTTGCAAAAATAAGACTGAAAATAATACTTGATAAGCACTCTTATATATGTTGCCTTTAATTTTACTCTTTCATATTTACATGTCATAAGTTTTTGTTATTTATTTTTCAATATTTGTCCTGTAAATAGAAAATAACAATGTTTTATATGAAGCACAATCTTATTAAGCAAAAAACATATCCCTTGCAAACGAGTATTTTTTAAATGGCATGTGAACCTATGACTATGTTTCTCATTTCATTTTCAAGAGAAGAGCGTGTGAAGTATTTTTTGGTGGAAGTTCACATGAGATCTATGACAAGGAAAGAGACATCAAGACACTTTTACTATGTCTATCAGTTGAGCATACAAGTCCTACGTACATGGTTCAACCAATCAAGCTGTAACAACAAATTATTAATTTCAATTTTCAAACTTGTGATTTCTTGTCATAAAATATATAGTTTTATACATAAACCTAAGAACAAAACGCATGACATGCAAATGAAATTGTTAATTATATGGTGTTCCTTGTCCCTGTGAGCATATCTCAGTTGGCAGGGACATGTAGGGGTGTTCAAAACCGAACCAACCCAATAGAAAAACCGCAAATCGAACCAACCCAAACCGAAACCGCAAAAAACCGCACTTGGTTCGGATGAGTTCGGATGACTTTTAGACTGAACCGTGCGGTTCGGTTCGGTTTGCGGTTTGCATCTCAGCAATCGAACCAAACCAAACCAAACCGCAAAAATACTCAATGTTATTAAACTAAGTAAGTACTGTACTAGCCCAATACCAAAGTGAACCCAAGCCCAAGCCCAACACTATCCAGCAGAAACTACACAATATTCATTTTTTACTGCCATTCATTTTGGAGTTTAGAATTTTCTACATACAGTTGTTTATTATATGAATGATTGTTATTCATTTCTTAGTCTAGAATTTTCTATAGATTCGTGATCATCCTTGCAAGAAAAATTTTACATTTATTCAAAGAGGCAATATTTATATTGATAGTTTGCCGAATTTAGAATCATGATTTTTATTCACTAAATCATGATTTATATTGAGGCAATGTTTATGATTTTTGTTTTTTAACTTTAGATATGACTATCAAGTTGTTATTATTTTGGAGTCATGATAATGTGTTACTTTGGAACTTCAAGTTGTTCTTTTTTGGTTCTTAAATATTATTTTGGTACTGTAATGTTATTTTAGATAAATAACTTTTATTGGTATTGTAATGCTATTTTGGAACTTCAAGTTCTTTTTTTGAATAATTAAAATTGCTTGGTACTAGTTGGCAATATTAGAGTTAATGTAATTTTTTTATTTATCTCGCGATTAACCGCATCAACTGAACCAATCCAAACCGCATTGGTTTGGTTTGGTTTGGTTTGGATGACTTTTTAAAAATCAACCGAACCAAACCAAACCGCATGCTTTTTTCTCTCGCGGTTTGGATGATTATTATGCTTGAAACCGAACCAAACCGCACCGCGAACACCCCTAGGGACATGCATTGTTATATGCAGGGGCCGGAGTTCGAACCCTGGACACCCCACTTATTCACTTTGAAAAAGGTGAATTTTAGCCATTAGGCTACTTGACAAAAAAAATAAAATTATATGGTGTTCCTTTCACTTCAAAAGAGTAACATACCCCATTAACACTATCAAAATTCAGAATTGGCTAAGATTTCAAAATATATAAAATAATGAGAATAAAACTCTCTTTCACATAACTTCAGCCTAATCAATAATCAAACAATCAAACAGTGAGATCATACATAAAAGTGTTTAAATCAAACACTCTTTATTCGATAGTGTGAGTTGAATCTAGGTTTGCAATGACATCAAATCAAGCAACTCGTAAAGCATTTTTTCTTACCGTAGTAAATATGAAGATAAAAACCAAGGGAAACTAAGACAATCTAGTCTAGAAATAAACCAGAAGCTAGAATCAGGTAATAAGATTGCGAAAAGGACACTACATGAGTAAAGAAGAGGAGCAGGTAGTGTATTTAAATGGTGCAACAAAACATCAAAATAGTTTGCTCATTGATCTTTAATGCGCATATTTATTATATTACACAAAATTTGCAGATGGTGTTGTGTTCTCCCATGTTCTTGCCTTCTTGGAAAGTGACAAATGCTCTGGAAGTTTGAAAAGGCTTAAACCATCCCAGGCATAATTATATAACAGTGAAAAAGTAAAATGTTTCTATCACAGAACAGGATTTTTGCCGTCCAAAGTTAAAAGCACCTTATATAGATCTGGACGCCGATCACGGAATACCCCCCAACAATGTCTCATGGATTTGATTTTGTCCAAATTAAATTCAGCTATAAGAACTGCTTCCTCTTTATCATCCGCAATTGAAACAATTTCTCCAGTAGGCCCTATTTGTTGAAAGAAAAGCCAGAAAAAGGAAAAGAGAACTTAGTATGAATAAATGTGAAAAAAGCATATAGTAATATTTTAAAGATGAACTTTTATCAATGGTCAGAAGTAACATTTCCATTCCGTAAAGGAAACAGTTCGATCAAATCACCTGCTATGAAGGAGTTTCCATAAAACTTTATCTCACTTTTACCATGCTCAGTCTCAATTATCTCATTTCCTATCCTATTTGAAGCCACGAGAGGTACCTGCATTTCTTCCCATAATTAATTCATCAGATAAAGGACTAACTTGAAACTTTAAATTAAGTTACAGGGCCTCTGGTGCAATTTTGCCTATAAATAAATTTATATATAAGTGGCCAAATAAATTTCTCTCTCTCAGAGACATACTTCAGTATAGCATATCATGGCATACATACACCAAATATAAGAGATTGTAAGAGAGAAATGAGGATATGCATCTCATAGACCCACATTATATACAAAAATATAGGTGGGTGGGGTAGCTAGTATTCAAAACCTACCAGATTGGCCCCAGCATGTCCTTGCATTACTCGTTTCCAATGGTCACGAGAGTCGATGCTTTGATCATGAGGTTCAGATCCAATAGCAGTTGGATAAAATAAAATTTCAGCACCTTGAAGCGCCATTGCTCGGGCTGCCTCCGGAAACCACTGATCCCAGCAAATAGCTGACATGAAAATTAAACAATTAATTTTTCTGAGGAAAGGACTGGTGACATAACTAACAGAAAGTTGAAAAATGCGATTTCTAAAATGCCGTTTGATGCTATAGCAAAGCTAAAGTCAAACTGGGAAAAATGCTTTCTAGAGTCGTAATTCTTTGGGTTTTAGAAATACTAATATACTCACTCTAAATAATGGTTTGACATATGCTTTGTAGATATAGCCGATAGGGTCTCTTGGATTAACTTATTTGAACTTGTCGACTGACTTAAATACTTGTGACATTGTTTGGGAGAACTTATAGAAACAACTTATACATGTGCATAAGTTGTTTTCATCTTATTTTCGTAAGTTCTACATGATAGCTTATGAAAACAGCTTATAGCATCAATGAAAAATGTTTGACTTTATTTTATCAATTGTTATAGAAACTTATATAACAAGCGCTTATGATAAGCACTTAACTAATTTGTTTATCCATACAGGGTGATAAGCCAAAAGAATAGAATGCCAAGAAAAGTTCTTACCGACTCCAATTTTCGCATATTTTGTCTGGAAAACCTGTTTGGAAAAAGAACCTCAATGTTATACAATGTTTACCGGTCATAGAAAAGAATGAAAAACAAATGCCGACAAAGTAGTTCCCAACACCCACCTTAAATCCAGTGTCACCCGGATTAAAATAGAACTTTTCTTCATAACCTGTAGGGGAGATAATACAATTAGTTATTATGCACACATATTAAGTGACACATATAGATAACCAGAATATTGCATACCTGGTCCATCTGGGATATGGGATTTTCTATAAATTCCAAGATCTGTTCCATCAGCATCAATAATGGCAATTGAATTATAGTGTGCATTGTTTGCCTCTTCAAAGAAGCTAACTGGTATGACCACACCTAACTCTTTCGCAAGTTTCTGCAGCCTACATTATGCACATTCAAACAAGAATATTCACTACAAAATAATGTACAAAAATGTCAATATCTACTATTCCTCTGTCCCTTAAAGAGAACCACAATAATGTTTCAAAAGCCAGAATTTCACTTATTTTACCTCATAATTGTAGGATGGTCTTTATAGGGCTTAGCTCTTTGAATGAAATCCTCTCTTTGTGCCTGACAGAAGTAATAACCTTCAAAGAGTTCCTGAAATTAGGGATGCATCAATAAGATTGATCCAAACACACAGAAATAATTTGGAAAAACACCACTAGGGGTATCCAGGGTTCTAATATGCAAACCTGAATCAGAACAATGTTTGCACCTTGTTTATGAGCAGCTCGAACAAGTCTGCATAAAAGAGCCATAAGCATGAAATTATTTGTATACATTTCGTTTTCTCTACTGATTAATATATAGATTATCTCATATTTACTTTAAAAAGAATTAGGAAATATTGAAGAGTTTTAGTTTGAGGCACAAACAGAACACAATAGACAGAACTAAAACTATTACGTCTAAGATCCTAATTAAGTGATTATTTATAACAAAGATAAATAAGTTCAATTATTAAGAATTAGGAAAAAAGTGGAATTTAAAAAAAAATAAAAATTGTGGTTGATGATGATGAATTATATATAACGAAATAAGAAGAAAACCTTTCGGCAGTGGTAACATTGGTTGAGACATCATCGGTGCAAGCAAACTGAAGAGCGGAGACAACTACTTTTCTACCCTTGTCTTCCGCCATGTTTGGTTTAGGCTATGATTTTGGGAAGAGAATAGAATAGATATTAATATTATCTGCCACCGACTAACACACTGGTTGCTAACAATATTCTTTCTTTCTGGGTAAATTATTCGCCGAACCTCTTTTAGACTTTCTGAAAAAACACTTTATGCTCTGGGTGTGCGTGTTGCGTACAACATCTTTCTTTGATATTAATCCTTAGGAAAAGGGATGTAGGTAATTCAAATTCAACAATGTTATTTGAACGATTGTTTTATGTGACAACTTATTGGACAACCACGTTATATAAAAAAGTTTAGGTGGTGGTACAAAAATCAAAGCAATAAAAAGAGAAAGTAGAAGTAAAATGTGTCTATGAGAGAGAGAAAGTAGAAGAACAATTTAGATAGTTGTCAAAAAGTGATTGTTCAAATATCATTTTGTAATTAAATAAATTTGAACAAATTCATAATTCAACAATGTGTGTCGACACTTTAATTATTGAATAAATTTGTAATTGAACAAAGTCGAAATATACATTCATATGAACCAAAATGAACATTGTAATAAAACATAAAATTATTATAATATTTTTTTGACGTTGATAAAGTCTTGAACTCTATCACTTGGTTAAATAAATAATAACTTATCATACTATTTTTTTTTTTTAAACATATATTATGTTATTGACTATATATAGTCTAAGAGTTACTTGGGCCCTTGGTTCATAAGTGGGTCAAACCTAGGCCCATACAATTCGAAACACTACAAAATCCGAAACCCTATATTTTGTAACTGAGTTATTGAGAACAAACCTTCTTTCTTCCACATCTTCGCTGCGGCTGGTACCTCATCAACTCCAAAACCCTAATGGTAACAACCATCTTCAAATCCCTTAGATCCCCAATTTCCATCATCGAATTCCTTTCCTTAGTATTGACATTAACTTTCATTTTCTTTGTTGTAGGCACCGAAGAAGGCAGCACCACCACCGTCATCAAAGCCAGCGAAATCAGGAGGAGGAAAGCAAAAGAAGAAGAAATGGAGCAAAGGTAAACAAAAGGAAAAGGTTAACAACATGGTCTTGTTTGATCAAGGTACCTATGATAAGCTTCTCACTGAAGCTCCCAAATACAAACTCATCACTCCTTCAGTCCTCTCCGATCGTCTCAGGGTAAACTTTCTTATCTTGATTATAACCATTTTATAGATTCGGCCTTTGTCGCTTTTATTCGTTTTAATGAATTTGCAATGTTTTCAGATTAATGGATCTTTGGCACGTCGTGCAATCAGAGATTTGATGGCAAGAGGATTGATTAGGTTGGTGTCTGCTCATTCTAGTCAGCAGATTTACACTAGAGCCACTAATACATAGACGGTTTTGAGGTGTTTTTAATTTTGCAGATTGTGTTTAGGGACAACATTATTATGATGATGTGTTTGGTTTTGATGTTTTTGTTATTTTGATGAAGACAGTTGTTGAAATTTTGTTTTTAATTAATCATGACGAGTTAAATTTGTGCTTTGATGAATGCAGTTATGTTTACATTATTGTGTTTGGGGGTGATTTTGTATAATTGATTAATTTTGGTTAGATTTTAGATTGATTTTACTCTAAAGTTTAGTCAGGTTTAGATTGATCATGATCCTATTGTGCAATATATTAGCAAATTATTATAATGGGTTTGCGATATAGTAATTGTAATACAATAAAATCTTAGACATTGGTAACAAAAAAAAAAATTGGATTCGTCTTGTACGCCAAACTAGCATCAACATAGGTTATGGATGGATATTGATGTATAGGACTTGGTCTCGTAGAACATGGCCAGCAAGATTAGCACCTCCATTATATGATGGAATTTGTAGACTGTTTGGAAAACATAGGAATCTAAAAAATCATGCTGCATCTACAATTGACAATTCGTAAATTTAGCTGTTGTGTGTGTGTGTGTGCGATTTAGTTATATGACAATTCGATTCATTTAGATTTTACCTTAGTTATAAAATGCATGATTGTTGTTGGTATCAAATTAACTCTGGAAAATGATCTGTGGTGGGTGGGTGAATAATGTTAACTGTATTTGATGTATAACACAACTGGATGGTGAAGATGAACAGTACTTGTCTAATGTTTGATGTGTAAACTGATAATATTGGTGCTATTAATATAAAGTCCCTTTGGAATACTTATTTATGTTTCATTTTGGTTTAATGACATTTTCATCACTTGTAACATCCTGAGCATCTAGTTCCATTTTATCCCATCCCTCTTCTTGATAAACCCCTAATCTCATTTCAAAACCAACATTGTCTTGCACCCCACAGTTTTGGTTTTACAACAATCATTTTTTTGGTTTTACAGCAATTTGAGATAGTTACAATGAGAGTATGAGAAAGTGTTGGTAACAAGTCTCTTTTCAATGTCATGCCCCAGTGGCAATTTCAAGAGCAAAATATGTTCTAAGCTAAAGTTTTTACTTTGGCATACGTTGCTTCTGTTGCCTTAAAATGAAAAGTACTATTCAGTAGTAAACAGCAAAATGTCTTGCACAAGAATATTTCAGAATTTCTTAGGAGCACAAGCTTTCTCACGTATCACAAAGCCTGATAGTGTATGTATTTGGATAACATGATCTAGATATATATCAAACGGCAAAAATGGCTGAAATGGTTGGTTATTTTAAAAAAACATCATGTTAAGCAACGAACACGATTGTTATTTTTAAGTTTATGATGATAAAGCCGTCCTATTGATACCTTGTGGATCTGATGTTTACAAGGCACATTCTTATCTTCTTTTTGGGTGCTTTGTAATCTAAAAACAAGTAGAATATGCTATAACTCCTTCAAATTTTGTGGAAACAAGTAGAAAGGCATATTTTTGT
The DNA here is from genome assembly GCF_003473485.1 of Medicago truncatula. Taxonomy (NCBI): domain Eukaryota; kingdom Viridiplantae; phylum Streptophyta; class Magnoliopsida; order Fabales; family Fabaceae; genus Medicago; species Medicago truncatula. The sequence goes on from NC_053043.1 coordinate 42,508,406, forward strand.
TTTTTCAATATGACAGAAGTGACAATCAAGGCATCTACTGAAAATGATTATTTACAATGTTATCTAGGCACCACTAGCTCTTCATATTACACACATTACCATTTCTTTCAAGTTCAACCATGTGTGAGTCATTGACCATCAGCTAACCAATTGGCTGGTCATTTTCGGTGGTGTCTCAATTCCACTTGGATCAATGTAATGTAATGCTGGTAAATTACTAATCATGTTAACTTCGCACCATACTATACCGTTGAAGGAAACGAAACGAGTAGAAATACCTTCTAGTAGTACATAATTCATCTTGTGTTCAAATTTAATTACTTATGAGTATATTGTACCAGTGTAAAAAAACCATGAATCATGACTACTTGATTATAGGTGTTAATGAAATTTGAACACAAGATGAATTATGTACAATATACAAATATTCTCATATATTAATACAAACATCTTTTATGTTTATACATGTGTCTATATTTTTTACTCATATACTAATACAAAAATAATGTTTTGTACAATTTGTGCATCTGTCTATATTTTTATTCATATATCAATACAAAGATCTTTTTATTTTTATTTTTAATTTCTACACAATTGCGACATGTTTCCAAAAAAAGAGTGCAACACGCTCAATCGTCCCTATGCCTGGGTATTCTACTAGAGCATTTGATTGATCTCTTGTAACGTCTTTATTAAATTTAGTATTTAATTATTTGACGGAATTTTTTTGCCCCACTAATAGTGAGTCCAGATCCGTCCCTGCACACAACTATAGTAAAATCCTTAATAATTACTGTAACTTACATATATAAAAAGATTCTATGGTGTATTTTATTCCCTAAACGGCACAAGAAAACAGCTGCAGATAGCAGAATCTTGAAATCTCCATACATTATACATATGTTGCAAAACAAATCGGCAACATATAACAAAAAACCACTATAAATACATCATTCATCACATTTCAAAAAACACAAATCTTCCATTCTATCAAATCATACACAATGTCTTCTTCCACAACATCAAAAATGCTAACACTAATCATATCTGCATTTGCCATTGTGCAAATAACATTAGCTGGTGATCCGGACATCCTCACTGACTTCATAGCCCCAAATGGAACCCAAGTTGATGGCAACTTCTTCACATACACCGGTTTCCGCGCCCTTACTGTACCAAACATACAACCCTCATTTTTCGTGGCATTGAAAGCAAGCAAAAAAGAATTTCCAGCTCTTGATGGACAAAGTGTATCATATGCTGCTCTAATGTACCCACCTGGAACCATCAATCCACCACATACACACCCTCGTTCAGCCGAGCTACTCTTCCTCGTTAAAGGTTCCCTTAATGTTGGTTTTGTTGACACAACCAATAAGCTATTCACTCAGACACTACAACCTGGTGACATGTTTGTGTTTCCAAAGGGACTTGTTCATTTTCAATTCAATTCTAATACTACAAAATCTGCTTTAGCTTTTTCGGCCTTTGGTAGTGCTAATGCTGGAACTATTTCAATTGCTAGCACATTGTTTAACTCTACCATTGATGACAATGTCTTGGCTCTGGCTTTCAAGACTGATGTTGCAACCGTTCAAACTTTGAAGAAAGGATTTTCTTCTTAAGGATTATGATAATGGCTTGAACATGTGAACTTTCTTTCAAATTTCAATATTAATTATTGCTTTTTTTTCTTTGCTTTTACCTGTTGTAATAAATAATTCAATGATTGTTTTTTAAAAGGTTGTGAGATGTGAAATTGTTGATGTAACAATATCTGTTAATGTAATCACCTGAAATAATAAAAGACGGTTTGTGTTACCGATTTCCAATGTATCAGCAGTATTGTTGATATTACTTATAGGTAGATGTTTTCAATTAAGATTGCTTAAAAAAAGTTATTTGCTCCAATATTATTATTTGACCAATTTTTACTTATATTTGAGACTGCATCACTATAGATCAGAGTGGTCAATCCAGAATAGCAAGATAGTGTATAGCATATGATAAATAGTAGGATGGTCGTTATTTGATCATTTTTTGGGATAAATTACATGAATAATACTATAAAGTATAAATAAACATATATTTAATATAAAATTAAACATAACACTGAACTAATTTAGTTTAATTCTTTGAAATTAAGCATATTGGTGTTAGTAGATTAATAAAATTAAGGCTTAATTGATCATTAGGTCCCTTAATTTATTTTTATTTTTTTCAGTTTCGTCCCCCAACTATTAAATGTTTCAAATAGGTCCCTTATTTATGCTGCCGTTCATCATATTGGTCCTCTCTGTTAAATTTTTAACTCTAAATCTTTTAGGTGGACCGGCATTGTAAATGGTCCACTATAAACCTTATTAAATTTTTTAATTTAAACTCTTTGATCTTTTTTACAAAGACGACACCGTTGGATCATATAAAGTTTATTATATCGTACGGTGAACCACCACCACCTAATTTTTTTTTGCTATTCTACATCTTCTTCCCTAATCTTTTTCTTCATCTTCATCATAATCATCTTCATTCACCTTCATCAATCACATCCTCCAGAAAGAAGAAAAAAAACGAGATGTTGATGAATCATTTTTCATGTTCACATCTATGATCTCTCTTCAAATTTGCCCTTATAAATCATAACAACAACACTAATATCACATCTTGTCTCAACAATCTCCAACTCTTCTTCACCACCGCATAAAAAAATTAGATACCGGTGGTTCACTATTATATACAGTGGACCTACAATCCAACAGTCATAATCATATTAAAAATATTAGACATTAAAAAACTATCTGAGAGTACCAAAATAGATAACGACATAATACATAAGGGACCAATTTGAAACGTTTTTTTAGTTAAGGGACCATTGTGAAATAAAGAATTAAGTTAAGGGACCGGATGATCAATTAAGCCTAAAATTAAACACATCACTAGTAGTTGAAAAAAACACATCACAATATTCAACAAATATCGACTGATCTCACTAATTTAATCTATAAACCCTAAAACATCATGAAAATTTTGTGAAATTCATAGTTCAGATTCGATAATCCATCATGTAAACACTTAAATCCACAATTCTACACAGAGGAACAAAGAAAAGATAGAACGGGAAAAGATAGAACGAGAGGAAGAAGAGAAAGAAAAAACGAACAAAGGAACGAAGAAAAATGAGGAAGAAGCAATGGATCACAATCAGAGACGACTCTACATAGTGATGAGATTTTGGAGCTGAAAGGAGGAAGAAAAGAGAAAGTATTTGGATCTGCAAAGTGTTTCGCGGTGCACAAAAAGAGAGAAAGTGCATAAAGTTTCTAGGGTTTAAGGAAAATCTAAAAAATAAGAGGAAAATATAGATATTTTTTAAAATCATAGGTGATTTCAAAATTTTCCATTTTAAACAATATAGAGGTTTTAGAACCGCTAGTCCGCTACTGCTCCGAGATCCGCTACGCACCGTTCCGCTGCTATAGTAGTTGAAACGGCCACAATTTGAAACCGCAATGATGTATATTTTGATATGTAAGCAGGATCATATTGGTGGATGATCCTTAAGTATTTGTCAGTCCTTGCCGAACATTGGTCTGTCTTAATTCTGATGAATCTCCGAAGTCCAACTCACATGAACTAAAACAAATGTATATTTTGATGAAACGAAAATTAGTTCTTTAGGGAGTATTCAATAGTGAGTGTCATATCATTATAATTTGGCTTCAAACTGCTCACAAGGGAAAGGTCAATCTTTTTAAAATTGAGAGGAAAAAATTATGAATGAAACAAAATAGAGTACCAAAGCTGTATTTATGTCTTACTTTTATTTTAGGGTTATTTGTGTTTTGGTCCATAAAATTTGGGCTAGTATTGGTTTTAGTCCCTTGGAATTTTATATCTTTAGATTATGTGCATGGTATTCAGCAGGTTTGGATTTGTTTGACTATATGAGTAAATTAAATTTTACCATTGTCAAAAACCAAACTCACGAGTAATGACTACTAGTACTTGATTATGGAGTATTTACACACAACTTTGTCAAGAATCAAATAAACTTGAAGTTTGAGTTGATAGATAAAAGCTTCAGAATTAGTTCAAAACTTTAACATACGTTTTTCACAATTTAGTTTATCAGACTTTGGAACACAGTGCGCAAAAGAACAGCTTAAATTCTTTTCACACCTAAACATTAGTTCCTATGCACGTCATATAAACATAACTTATTTACATGGTTCAATATATAATGTAATTAACATTCTTAATTATTGTAACTATAATTAAAAAATTCATTTACTATATACTATACCATATATCTCCAAAAAATCATTCGGCACAAAACAGTTGCAGACAGAAAATAAAAGTATAAAACTACCTTGAAATCTCCATGCATGTTACGATGCAAATTACATATAAAAAGAAACCACTATAAATACATCATTCCTCAAATTTGTAAAAACACATATCTTTGATTCATTGATCTAGCTTTTCCTCAATAACCTCAAATTTTGAACATTCCATCAAATCATACACAATGTCTTCTTCCACAGCTTCAAAACTCCTCACACTAATCATATCTGCATTTGCCATTGTGCAAATAACACTAGCTGGTGATCCAGACATCCTTACTGACTTCATAGCCCCAAATGGAACCCAAGTTGATGGCAACTTCTTCACATACACCGGTTTCCGCGCCCTTACTGTACCAAACATACAACCCTCATTTTTCGTGGCATTGAAAGCAAGCAAAAAAGAATTTCCAGCTCTTGATGGACAAAGTGTATCATATGCTGCTCTAATGTACCCACCTGGAACCATCAATCCACCACACACACACCCTCGTTCAGCCGAGCTACTCTTCCTCGTTAAAGGTTCCCTTAATGTTGGTTTCGTTGACACAACCAACAAGCTATACACTCAAACACTTCAACCCGGTGACATGTTTGTGTTTCCAAAGGGACTTGTTCATTTTCAATTCAATTCTAATACTACAAAATCTGCTTTAGCTTTTTCGGCCTTTGGTAGTGCTAATGCTGGAACTATTTCAATTGCTAGCACATTGTTTAACTCTACCATTGATGACAATGTCTTGGCTCTGGCTTTCAAGACTGATGTTGCAACCGTTCAAACTTTGAAGAAAGGATTTTCTTCTTAAGGATTACGATAATGGCTTGAACATGTGAACTTTCTATCAATACTGTTTTTTTTTTCCTTCCTGTTATAATAAATAATTCAGTGATTCTTTCAATAAGGTTGTGAGATGTGAAATGGTTGATGTAACTATTTCTGTTATTGTAATCACCTGAAATAACAAAAAACGGTTTGTGTTACCGATTTCCAATGTATCAGTATTGTTGATATAGGTGGATGATTGCTCAAAAAAAAAGTTATTTGCTCCAACATTATTTGACCAATTTTTACTTATATTTGATACTGAATCACTATAGATCAGAGTAGTCAATCCAGGAAAGCGGCTGACCCCAAAAGTGGGATAGCAAGATAGCGTATAGCATATGACAAGTAGCGGGATGATCGTTATTTGATCAATTTTTTGGATAAATTACATGAAATTTAATATAAAATTAAACATAAAACTGAACTAATTTAGTTTAATTCTTCAAAATTAAGCATAATGGTTTTAGTAGATTAATAAAATTAAACACATCACTAGTAGTTGAAAAAAAAAATCACAATATTCAACAAATATCGACTGATCTCACTAATTTGATCTATAAATCCTAAAACATCATGAAAATTTTGTGAAAATTCATAGTTCAGATTCGATAATCCATCATGTAAAAATTTAAATTCACAATTCTACACAGAGGAACAAAGAAAATAAAAACGGGAAAAGATAGAACGAGAGGAAGAAGAGAAAGAAAAAAAAAACGAATGGACGAACTAAAGGAACGAAGAAAAATGAGGAAGAAGCAATGGATCGAAATCGACGATGACTCTGCGTAGTGACAAGATTTTTGATTTGAAAGGAGGAAGAAAAGAGAAAGTATTTGGATGCAAAGTGTTTTGCGGTGCACAAAAAGAACGAATGTGCATAAAGTTTATAGGGTTTAAGAAAAATCTCAAAAATGAAGAGGAAAAGATAGATATTTTTTTATAATCATGGACGATTTCAAAAATTCCCATTTTAAATAATATAGAGGTTTTAGAACCGCTACTCCTCTGAGATTCGCTACACACCGTTCCACTGCTATAGCAATTGAAACGACCACAATTTGAAACCGCAATGCTACGACTTATACCGTAGCGGTCCGACGCCGCTTCGCAACGGGCGGCCGCTATCAACAACTATATATGGTATATATTAATGTATATTTTGATATGTAATTTTGGTGGATGATCTGTACGTATCTGTAAGTCCTCGTTGAACCTTGTTATGTCTTAACTCTATGAATCTTTGGAGTCAAACTCACATAAACTAAAACAAAGGTTTATTTTGATGAAATGAAAATTAGTTCTTTATCTAGAATTCACTTAGATAGTGAGTGTCATATCATTATAATTCGGCTTCAAAATGCTCACAAGGGAAAGTTTAATCCTTTTAAAATTGAGAGATAATTTTTTTTGAATGAAGCAAAATAGAGAACCAAAGTTGTATTTATGTCTTACTTTTATTTTAGGGTTATTTGTGTTTTAGTCCATAAAATTTGGGCTAGTATTGGTTTTAGTCCCTTGTATTTTTATATCTTTAGATTATGTGCATGGTATTCAGCAGGTTTGGATTTGTTTGACTCTATGAGTAAATTAAATTTTACCATTGTCAAAAACCAAACTCACGAGTAAATGACTACTTGATTATGTAGTATTTACACAAAACTATACATGTCAAGAATCAAATAAACTTGAAGTTTGAGTAGAAAGATAAAAGCTTCAGAATTACTTTTAAACTTTTTTTTTATCGGGTAGCATAGTGGCTAGAATTCACCTTATAAGATGAATAAGTGGGGTGTTCGGAGTTCGAACCCCAACCCCTACATATAATAATGCATTGTCCTACCAAGTGAGCTATGCTCACAGAACAATTAATTAGTTTTAAACTTTAACATACGTTATTACACAATTTAGTTTATCAGACTATGGAACACAGTGCGCAAAAAAAAATAAAAAATAAATTCCTTTCACACCCAAACATCATCTTAAATTCCTTTCACACCCAAACATTAGTTCCTATGCACGTCATATAAACATAAGTTATTTACATGGTTCAATATATAATGTAACATTCTTAATTATTATAACTATAATTAAAAAATTCATTTACTATACCGTATATTCTCCAAAAAAAATCATTCGGCACAAGAAAACAGCTGCAGACAGAAAATAAAACTACCTTGAAATCTCCATGCATGTTACGATGCAAATTACATATAAAAAGAAATCACTATAAATACATCATTTCTTTAATTTGTCAAAACACATATCTTCAATTCATTGATCCAACTTTCCCTTGTAACCTCAAATTACAAACATTCCATTTATTAATCATAAAGCTATGTCTTTCATAGCTTCAAAAATGCTAACACTAATCATATCTGCATTTGCCATTGTGCAAATAACACTAGCTAGTGATCCAGACATCCTCACTGATTTCATAGCCCCAACTGGAACCCAAGTTGATGGCAACTTCTTCACATTCACCGGTTTCCGCGCACTTCTTCCACCAAACATACAGCCCTCAACTTTCAAAGCCTTGAAAGCAAGCAAAGCAGAATTTCCAGCTCTTGACGGACAAAGTGTCGCATATGCTGCTCTAATATACCCACCTGGAACCATCAATCCACCACACACACACCCTCGTTCAGCCGAGCTACTCTTCCTCGCGAAAGGTTCCCTGAATGTTGGTTTTGTGGACACCACTAATAAGCTATTCACTCAAACACTACAACCCGGTGACATGTTTGTGTTTCCAAAGGGACTTGTTCATTTTCAGTTCAATGCTGATACTTCAAAACCTGCTTTGGCTTTTTCTGCCTTTGGTAGTGCTAATGCTGGAACTATTTCAATTGCTAGCACATTGTTTAATTCTACCATTGATGACAATGTCTTGGCTTTGGCTTTCAAGACTGATGTTGCAACAGTTCAGACGTTGAAGAAAGGATTTTCTTCTTAAGGATTATGATAATGGCTTGAACATGTGAACTTTCTTTCAATATTATATTGCTTCTTTTTTAATTTCTTCCTGTTATAATAATTCAGTGATTTTTTTTTTATATAAAGGTGTGAGATTTGAAATGGTTGATATAACTATTTCTGTTTGTATTCACCTGAAATAATAAAAAGATGTTATGACTTATGTTACCAATTTCCAGTGCCTCAATAATAATATTGTTGATATTAATTGTCAAGAGAAAATTCACCTACACATTATCATAGTATCAAAGTTGTTTATTTTCATGAGAATTCTGCCTCAAAATGCTTAGAAGGAGAAACGTCGATTATTTTAGAAATTGGTAAAACACTATTATTTTAACCCTTTCTTTTATTTATTTCCTATGGTTGAAAATGTCATGATGGTTATCTAACAATCCATACCGGTAATTAATAAAAGGGAGCTTTCTACGGTACACCTCACAAATTGAGGTGTACACCTCACAAATTGAGGTGTACGGATACTCCGCTTCATAAATGTATAAATTAATGATCATTTTATAAAATAAGTTATTATTTGTCATTATTTATATTTTAGAAAACACCATCTCATGAAAAAAAAAAACACTATTTCATTGTTTATATGAATTATATTAAATTTTTAACATTTTCTCATAAAAAATAATCAATATTCTTCATTATGAGCAATAAAAATTCAAAAAAAGTAAATTTTATTTCATCGACGCTTTTGGTAAATAAGATTTAATTATTATAATTGTCAATGATAGAAAATAATTATTTTTTCTTCAAAAAACAATCAATTTAATTATTAATTTAATGTTTGGTGTACCGGTACACTCAAAATGTTGGATGTACCATAGAATTTACCTTAATAAAATGGTACAGTAAAACCCAATTATCCGAAAATATTTATAATTAAAAAAAAATTAATAAAATTGAAAATCAACAACAGGAAACAAAATCAAAATCAAGAATAAAAGATGAGTAATTAATGGCAATGATTTTCTACACTCATCTTTCTCATTAAAACTTTATTCACCTATCATCATTTTTACGCCGCCAAATCCACCTTTCACTTTCTCACAACAATAAACAAAAAACAAAAGAAGCAAAAACCGACCCGTCCCTGCCGCCGCCACCGATACAACCACCAACAATTCAAAAGTAAGGCTTCTCCCTTAGGCCTCCCGGTTCCATCGGAATCCTCGCCGTCTTGTCGGAAGATGAAGAATCTTTTGATGCCGGAAACGTCCATGAAGCTCCGGTCTCGGTTTCTCTCTCCGCTTCCGTGTCCTCCAATTCATCTTCCTCGTCATCCTCTTCACCAAAACCTATTCTTATTGTCCATAGACTGTCGCCAGACCGAACTCTGTCGTGGTCATTACCGGTGTCGATTGAATTCTACCATTCCATGCCAATTGACATTCCGATTAGGCAGAAAAACCTCAGAACTTTTCATATTAATTACACATGAATTAAAGACAAACCGACCACATAATGTATGGCAAAACCAATCATTGTGAAAAACTACATTGCCATTATGCTATTGACTCAGATACGCGCCTCCGTTTATCTTACACTCGTTTGCCACGTCCACTCCAGCCAACAATCATCTGAGCAAATATGGCAAGGAACTATGGGGACTCGAATGTACTATATAAGGGTTCAAACACATATGATCATTCACTTTACTTGTCACTTAAAACTCTGTAGTAGTACTATGTTACAATTTTCCCTATTTTCATCCTTATATAAAAGAATATTTGTGTTGTTTTGACTATGGATCTTTGGTTTATTGTGTCATTGTTGTCAAAATCCCAACTTAAATCCTATAATCTAGGATTTTGCGACTTTCTTCACCTTCAACGACTCAAGTTCATAGGAGAATCTCAAAATAGGCAAAATCCATCGATTTTGATTGCGATTGTACGATTTCTTATAAACTAAGTAATTTATGACTATATATCATTTCTAACATATATTTAGTATTTTTTTTTTTAGGTAAAATCCATCGATTTTGATTGCAATTTTAATTTTTTTTTTATCGATTCTACAAAAATTATTGAGTAATATCCTTCGATTTTGATTGCGATTTTACGAGTCCCAATTTTTATTTTTGCAAAATTTTATGAAGTCATCTTTTATTTTATAAATCCATAAAGTACTTTGAAATCTTAAAAGTCTATGTTATAAATCCAAAGCTTTTTACTGGACACTTCAACCTGGTGACATGTTTGTGTTTTTAAAAGGACTTGTGCATAATCCATTTGAATTGATTTGATGGTGTTAACTTGGAACCTTAAAGTGTGCTCCTCTATTGAGGTCAATTTTGATCGATTAATTTAACTTCTTAAAAAAAAATGGAATTGTGCAAATTTTGATACTTAAAATTTGTTTTGGCTCTTTCTGCTTTGGTATTGCTATTGTTGGAACAGTTTCAATTCTTAACACATTGATCAGCACTACGTACCATTAACGACAGTGGCTTGGCTTTGGGTTTCAAGACTGATGTTACCACTGTTAAAAAATTTGAAGAAAGGATTTGCTTCTTAAGGATTATATATAAGGGAGTTTCTACGGTACACCCTTCAATTAAGGTGTACCGGTACACCTATTTCATAAATTTATAAGGTAAAGATAATTTTTATGTGATAAAGAGATATTTATCGACTTTTATATTTTAGAAAATATTATCCCATAAGAAAAAACATCATTTCATTTTTTATAAAGAATTATACTAAATTTTTTAACATTTTATTGAAAAAAATAATCAATATTCACTATTATGAGTAATAAAAATTTTAAAAATTTGAATTTTGCTTTGCCGACACTTTTGAAAAATAAAATATAATTATTATAATTATAAATGATAGAAAATATTTTTTTCTAAAGAAAATAAATCATTAAACTATTCATTTAAATACACGGGTATACGGTACACTCAAAATTATCGAGTGTACCATAGAAATTGCCTATATATAATAATTGTTAGAATATGCAAACATTAAGGATTATAATACTGTCTCATTTTCTTGTTATTTTATGACAATTCAGTGATTGGTTTTTGTAAAGGTTGTGTAATGTGAAATGGTTGAATCTAGGGAAATGTTTAGTGTACACTCCACTCCATGTGAGTATACATTTTGAAATGAAGAGAAAAAATAGTGATGTGATACATCTAGATTAATCTATTATGTTTAGAATAAAATTTTCAAATTGGTTAGGGTTTAATGTATACTTAGGCATGGTTAAACAATTCTCAATATATATCACATGTAAAATTAGTTGTGAATGATAAGAAAACATGTCATTCCTTCAAAAAAGATAAGAAAACATGTCATGTATACCTAGACATTCTATTGATAGTGAATCATCTGTATATGAATCAATTTTTAGCCTTTATCGAAAAAAAAGTTGTTCAAAAAGAATTAAGAAAATTGAAAAAAACTTATAAGTAAACATAATCAACAAAATAGTCATCGCCCATTAAATTATTACTTAATCTTCCCGATAAAATTACGTTACGTTTTTACGCCGCCTCAACCTCAACCTACCTTTCTCTTTTCCTTCAATAAACAAATAAAAAGAGCAACAGGATTAAGAAAAAAACCACAAACCCTAACTCTCAAATGGATCTTCACAGACCGACCCGATTCCGAACCCGAAAATTCCTCCCCACCAAGGCGGAGCGTTTCCTCGGCGTCCAACCTCACGCGCCGCCGTCCTTTAATAATTCATCATCCCTCGAACTCGACGAAGACGACGTCGTTTTCGATTTCGACTATTCGCACCCCTCTTCTTCTTCTTCTTCTTCTTCTTCTTCACCTTCTATTCCCACCCCCATCTCCAACCATAACCGCCATCACTACAATCACCACCAATTCCAACGCAAATCCTCCCCCTTAGGCCCTCCCGATTCCTTCGGAGTCCTCGCCGTCTTGCCGGAAAACGAAGAATCTCCCGATTCCGGTGACAATTCCAACCTTCTCAACGATGCTCTTATCCCTGTTTCTCTCTCGGCTTCATCGTCCTCAAATTCATCTCCCTCATCCTCATCCAAACCTATGCTAATTGTTCAACGCCCCTCCGAACGAACACCGTCATGGTCATCACCGGCATCAGATAAATTCTACCATTCAGCGCCAATGAACGTTCCAATGATGTCTTCAGCTATGGCGAACCGCGCGAGGCGATACGAAGAAGAAGATGCACATGCTTTAAACGAGGAAGAGGAATTTCGAAGCACGATGCCACCGCATGAGTATCTTTCAAGGCAAGTAGATTTTTCGCCGATGCATTCGTGTTCGTTGTTTGAAGGTGTTGGTAGAACCCTAAAAGGAAGAGATATGCGTCAAGTTAGGAATGCTGTTTTGAGCCAAACAGGTTTCTTTGATTGAAAGCTACTGAATTTTGTATTTTTTGTTTGTTTTTGTTTTTATTTTCGACCTATGAATTTTGGTTGGGAAATTGCATATGCATAGAAACCCTAATCAATGGATATGAAATTCAAGACTTGGTCAACAATTTAGAAACCCTAATCAATGGATATGAAATTCAAGACTTGGTCAACAATTTTGCTTAGTGTTTTTTATTATAGAAGTGAAAATTTTCAATTTTATTATTTATTGTTTGTTGATTTTTGGAGAATTTATGTGAATTATAGAAATTCTGTTAAAAAAGGAATAACTAGTCCTATACCATTGGAACTGGGCAAAGTGCAAAGTAGCTTTTGCTTTTAGATATTTGCTAGAAATTTTTTGTCTTTATATATGGTTTTGTTGATGGTGGATGTTTGTTATTTTGCTGCAAATTGGCAGCAGACGTGCTTCTGTCCTGAAGCCACTACTACAGCTTCTATTTTAACACGGTGCCTCAAAAGCGAAAGCGAGTAGAAGTGGTTGAAAGCCAAACTAAACATCGGCTTAGGAATCATGACGAATATATTAATATAAGAAACATTTTCCAGAAACAGACACCTGTATAAAGATACAATTTTGTTTTTTAAAATCATTCATTTTATCTCTCTCCTCGAGCCAATATCAATACTTATGCAGGTTGTATTGTATACACTGTGTCGTTTTTGTGTGTTTAAATAAAGCATCATGTTGCCGATAAGAAAAATTGGTGTCCAAAATCTTGTTGAGACAAAAGTCAACGTTGATCTGATTGTGTAGGCTATTCCTGTAGGATGGGGAATGGCAACAAACATAAGCCTTTGTGTATTCATTTTGTGTATGTTAGAATGACATAAATGGAGTTTGGAATGTTGAAGATAAGTAAAGTTGGCTGGTTATTTAGTTTCTTTATAGACTTTTAAGTTTAAATGTGTTGAACTCTGTTTCCTCTAGACTCATGTAGCTTGAAAAATGGAAACACATTACCTAGGACTTTTCAAGACAGGGAGCTTTGCATCTTCCAGACTCATATAGTCCATATACTTGCATACTAGGTTTCGAGAATTGTTAAACATCGTGCTCATTGGATTACGAATAGCTCAGTCCGGAGAATCTAGGTTCGATTCAGCTGACCAAAAGGTTTAAACCCAATAGTAGTATGTCATGTAAACACAATGACAGAGAGAACGTAAGTCATGCAAAAATATTACTTATCAACTCAGAAAATGATAATAAGATTAGCACACTAAGGTTCCTCTGTGAACCTTGTTAAACAGTCATACTGACATTGAGGATTTCCCTTATTTAAACCACTAAGGTCAATCTAACAAGAAATATTTACTCTCATACTCTTGATAACAGGTACGAATTTGAATGTACCAACCCAAGTTCAATTTGTGGGAGACATCTTAAACATATTCTTTGTCCCCTCCAACCAACATTTTTTTTTCTTTTTTTTTCTTTTGTGAATTGTGGTATATTGAGCACAGAAAATTACGTGAGAGATAGAACAGAAAAAATGGAGAAATAAAATTGTGTGTGTGTTAGAGAGAGAGAATAATTCCTCTCCAACAAAAAATGTACACAAAATGTCACGAATTGCTGTCCACATGAATTAGTACTGCCGTGTCTTTTTCCAATCCTCAAATTTAGCTTTTTTACTGGCTGTTTCTATATATGTATTCAACGTAATCTTTGCCCATTCTCGGCATTTTGCATCAATTAAAATGATGGCAGACATTATTCACCCAAAAAAAAAAATGAAGGCAGACATTTTTACTAGTGTTTGGATATTTATTCCGTAGTTAACTCTTGAAGTATATACACAGATGATGTTTTACTCCCGTAATAGGTTTATGTGTGCTAGATTTTATTTGATTTACACTCAGGCTCTCGTGTATTCGGGAGTCATGTTTTCCTCCACTTTCTTTCTTATCATCTGTTTGATATTTGTTTTAAAACATGTAAGGCTTCTCTCTGACTGTCCTTTATCTTTAGGGGGTATACACACTTTCATACAGCATGCAAATGAAGTAACATGCACAGCAGAGATGCCAGAAGAAAGTTTGATAGCTTAGTGAAGGATTCATAAATTTTTCTTAGACTTCTTATTGTTGAAAATGTAATGACTTTTGGTTCTAATCTGGTTGCATGCTGTAATGCAATTGCTTTCAATTTGATTTGTGTGCCTTTTAATTGTTATCGTTTTGCTTTTTCTCCCACAACTCAAAAAACAAATTGTTGAAAATTCAACCCCAAACGACATAACTACTATGACACCAATCACGCAAACAAACAGAACTGTAACATAGTGAAATGATTGTTCTTCCAATTTTGAACAGAACCCTTTCATCCCATGACAGGTTGCTCACAATATACAAGAAATTAGAAGTTGGAATGTAAGAAAGGAGAGAAGGCTGAACAGTGCATCAATGGTAGTTTCTTGTGGCCTTGAATTATCTATTCAAAAGTGTTTACAACAAGCGGATATAACAGTGGAATCTGAATGTCTTCCTTGAATGTATTGGGCATTTTGGTTCTCTCATTTATGGTTTTGAAATTGGGACTCAAGCTCTTCAATTTTATAAGGTGTAGTGTTGTACTATTATAACAAGGGCTTATGCGTAGCTATTCTCTTTGAGCTTGGGTTGTTCTTTTGAAGGTCAATTGTGGATGTGTGGTATGGGGAAGATGTGCCTGTTTTGAGCCCTGTTTAGTTTCCCAACAATCTAGCTTTAGGAAGTTACAGAGTGCATTGCCTTAACCATTCCTAGAAGCCGAGGAGTATGAGTGTTGGTTCGTAGGGTGTGTGTGAGTGTTGAAAACCATGAGATATTAAGTTCGATTCTTCCTGATAAAAAATGCTAGTGTGAGCTAGGTTAATTAATAAAAATCTTTATAAAAAAACTTGATGCTTCAAAGATAAGCATCGAACAACCAAAGACGGTTTTGAATATTTCCATCAAAAGATGATCTTCAAAAGATTACTATTAGAAGTGTATCCAGCATCTCGTGTTACAAACGTTAAAAATGTGGTCCTTCAATATTAAGTGATGATATTGATCTTAGAATTGACTTAGAACACGAGAGATCAATCAAAACAAAAATAAAACGAAGAAGTTGAGTCTTTTCCTCCAAATCAATGGCGCCTAGAATTTTTTATTGTCCGAAAGGTTATTTTTCCCCAAATTCTCAATGACTTTTACATTGTTACAAACTCAACATCCATCATTTTCTTTGGAGAAATGATATTTGTACAACCACTTTGTGACAACTTTTTAACAACTTTCTCTCACATACTCACATTATACTCTTATTCTCTCTTTTCCTTTTTTTCTCTTCATTGTTTTTTATCAATGAAAAGAGAGAGAAAAGAGGTTGTCACAAAAGTTGTTTCAAATAAATGTTCAAATATCATTAATATTTTCTTTGTGTCAATATTTATTACCCTTTAATTAGAACCCCTTTCATGCTATCTTAACACTTTTTTCTCTATCGTTTGATCATGAAAGATGCAATCAGTGGCGGAGCCAGAAAAAATGTCAGGGTGGGCCACTAAAATTAACTATTGAAAAATTGTTTAAAGTCTCGCAAATTAGACCTATAATTGAATTATTTAAATTTTTCGGGTGGGCCACTACACCAATTTGCGGGAATTTGGATCAACCGAAACCTAAAATCGACATAAAATTGTATAAAATCTCGCAAAATAGACCTATAATTGAATTATTTAAATTTTCGGGTGGGCCACTACACCACTTTGCAGGAATTTGGATCAAGCAAAACATAAAACCGACACAAAATTGCATAAAATATCGCAAAATAGACTTATAATCGTTAATTTTTTAATTTTTTTGGGTGGGCCGTGGCCCACCCCAGCCCATGAAGGGCTCCGCCACTGGATGCAATAGTGACTTGATTAGTTGATTACCAAAAATAAAGGAATTGGTAATCAATGCAAGTGCAGATGAATCAGTACCGACCCAACATATGTTGAGACTTAAATCGAAATAGTATTTATTTATCATTAGAACCACTATGACGGCATAGTTTGTAACACATGTTAAACAATTTTTTTTGAAAGAACATGTGAAACGTGATATTTTTCTGGTGGTGATCGGGATTTGAACCTCAGATCTTACATATATTATACATTTTTCTTACCAACTGAACTAAACTTAAGAGGACATGTGAAACATGATATAATATAATATTAAATGATGTCTAATTTGAGCATAGCAATATAAAAAAAGAGTTGTATTATTTGAACACAATTTGTAAGACAACTTATGGTATAACCATAAATTTACAAAAAAATAAAGTATTGAAACAAAAATAAAAATAATAGAGAGAAAGTAAAAATATTTCTCATAAAAAAATGATCGTACAAATATTATTGAAGAAATTAGAGGCTTAAAACTTTAGTTTTATGGACTTTAGGGTTGGGTGAATGTGTTGAAAAGGTGAAAACTCAATTTTTCTATAATTACATCTCGGTTTATACAATGCAAAGAAATCCTAGATCATCATCAATTTGAAAACGAAATCACTAGAAAAGAAAGACTCAATTTGGTCTTTTCGATTATCACTCTATTGTCACAGAACCTAAAATTAAAGTGCATGAATAATATAATTCATATTCTAATATTTTCTTTTAAACAGTCTAAATTAATAAATTGTTTAAAAGAAAAAAGAGTCTAAATTAATTAAAAAAAATTACAAGCTAAATTAATAATTTGTTGTTAGTATTGGAATAATAATTATTTTCTAGTCGTCAGGGTTTGAATCTAAAGTTTCTAACTCCTTTATTCTTAATTCAAATAAGTTGAACTATAGTAAAAAAAAAAAAGTCGAACTATCAAATAAAGTAAATAGACTTTTAACTCCCAAGCATAACCCTGGTAAATGATTCACCACGTAAGCATTACCTTCAACTAGACCATTGATCCATGCTAACGCACGGGTCATTTTAAGAAGTAAATATTCACTGTAAAAATAAAACAATGTAGTTCGCTTGAATGTAAAAATTGTCGTGAATCAAAGCATAATGTCAATTACGATAGACTTTGTTATTGTTCCATAATTCTAAGACGCAGTTTCTGTTACTTTAACATAACATATAATTTTAAAAGGGAAACTGAAGTTCGTTGACATACAAATAGTTTCAATAAGTAAGAAAATGAATAGTACACAAAAAAGTCCTACACATTACGGAAAACTTCTTTGTAGACCACATTTGATGCAACATCGATACAATCGCCGTCCTCGTCATTAATCAATATCTTTAAACCACCCCTCGAACAATACGTGTGAGTAAGATATGATGGTCGAGCAATAAAGAGTATTACTTATCACGATAAGCACAAAATAGTGGAACAAAATTAGGAAATGCCCAACATTTTAGGATAAAGATTAATATGAATAAAATGAAATTAATATTTTTGATGAGACATTTTTTTTTACTTAAGAATTGGCATGTAAATAGGGAGGGCGCAGAACAAATGGATGCACTTGAAGTGGAATAAATTTAGGAAATGCCCAACATTTTAAAATAAAGATAAATACAAATAATATGAAATTAATATTCTTGATGGGGCAGTGTGTTTGACTTAAGAATTGACTTGTAAATAGGGTTTAGGGGCGCAGAACAAATTATTAGGATAGTTGACTCGGGTGAAATGTAGTAGTTACTTGAATGAGAGGAATTAGGATTTTTAGTTTGTTTCCACCCAAAACATATTTTAGAGATGTGGATGAAATCTCGTACTTATTTGAATGAGAGAAATAAGGATTTTAGTTTGTTTCCACCAAAAAGTTACTTTAGAGATGTGGATGAAATCTCTTGGCTACTTGAATGAGAGAAATTAGGATTAGAATTTAAGTTTTTTTCCACCTAAAAAATATTTTAGAGATGTGGATGAAATCTTTAGTAGTTACTTGAATGAGAGGAATTATGATTTTTAGTTTGTTTCCACCCAAAACATATTTTAGAGATGTGGATGAAATCCCGTAATTATTTGAATGAGAGAAATAAGGATTTTAGTTTGTTTCCACCAAAAAGTTACTTTAGAGATGTGGATGAAATTTCTTAGTTACTTGAATGAGAGAAATTATGATTAGGATTTTAGTTTGATTCCACCCAAAACATATTTTAGAGATTAGGATTATTAATTGTTAGTAATAATGTTACTAAAAGTGTCACCAAAAGGTAGTAATTGTTACTAATAATGTTACTAAAAGCTATGCTACTAAAATGCTTCAATAACACAGCAATGCTACTAAATATAGTTTGAGGAGCACAAACACAAATATAGAAATCAAAAACCAAAGCAAGCAAGGCTAAATTAATTATGAAATTCAAGGGACATTTGCTAAATTCAAAGACAAAAAAATAGATGCTTCCAAAACTCTAAGCAACTAAAACTTAAAATTCAAAGTGGAAAGGTGTTGCACAATTTATCTAAACATGGACTAATTGTAAATAACATCAAGGTAGATGATATCATGTGACCCAACCATCGGAGCACCCCCTCTGATCTTCACACCTTCACGGAGCCTGCGAGCTTCCATAAACCTATTCCAACGCCGTCCAATCTTGAAGTGTTCATAAGGAAAAGTTGCAAAAGTTAGCTCACACACCCATAAGTTACCGCAATCGTCGATAATATTCACAGTTGTCTTGAGTGTATCAAGCATCTGCGGAACATTGCCGGTGTAAAGTAGAATCTGCAAAATTAGAAATCCATGTAACTTATATCAACTAAACGGAAAAGGAATAAAAGAAGTTAAGGTGGACACGAAAAGTGTATCATACTATGCAACCTTTAGTAACATCATACTCAGTTAATTTTTTTTCGAAATCAAGAACCATGTCAGTGATATTATGACGATAAGCGAGAAGAGATGTTATTGGGGGGAGATAGTCATCGAAAGTTGCTTGCAAATTCATCTTGTCTAGAAGGAAATGCATAGGGGGATCAAAAACCAGGTAGGGATACTCTTGTGAAACCTATCAGTCAACTATATATCAAACTGTCTGTCACCAACAAAAACCAAGGTAATTCAGGCACCAAGATCGATTCCGTAAAAGTCACGAATCACTTTCCATCCCTTTGTGAGAAAAAATGCTCCGTTTACTCTGTCAACCAATACTTCAAACTTGTTGGACTTAGGATCATTCAATATTGCATAGCGTCCAATTTGATCTCCAAAATCACCGCCAAACATGTTTGGCAAGCATACTGCACCCTAAAAAAATAACAAACAAAAACATCACAAACATTGATAAAATAGAATGCAGATAATTAAGAATAGGTATATTTCGCAAAAAACACATACAACATCAATGTCATATTCAGCGATATATGATCTGTATTTCAGTCTCAGCTTGTTGATTGCTTTGTCAAGATCGGAAAGATGGTTTTTCACCAACAGACCTACAAAAGATTAAAAGGGATTGAAAGAATGATTTATACTTTACAACATCGAGGAATAAGAGCAAAAGTCTATATATTTAGTATAAACCAGAGTGGAATGAAGATATGGTTATGGTTTTAGAAAGAGATTTCAGTTTAGGAGAAATGATTAAAATATATTGGCGAGGGTTTGGAGGAGGGGAGTTAGGAGATATGGTTTATGGAAATCAATTAGATAGGTTTTAGGAGGAGTGAAGTTAGGAAATCATGGTTAGGGTTTGGAGGAGGGGAATTAGGAAATATAGTTAGGTTTTGAAGGAGGGAAAAGTTGCTAAAATATTAGGTTAAAATTAGGGCAACAAAGCTTTGTTTAGGAATAAGAAGATAACATTAATAACAATATTTCATCAATTTTATTTTACATATTATCATAAAATAAATAAATGTAATGGTTACTTTTTCGGTGGTTCCTTTCTTCCTTCAAAGCATGACGTAAACCCTTCACATTTTGCGCCTAATTTTAATAATACATTGCCATTTTTGGTAACATAACACTCTTCAGTCATTTTCTTTGGGGACAAAGGACAATACAATATGCCAATAATCTGTCAAGCCTTCACTTCTACAACGTTTCATTCAATACTGTAGCGGTGATACATTTGTTAATGAACATTTTATTCTGATGCACGTGGAGGTTATTTTCTTCCTTAAAATAGCTTTCATTAGACTTAGAATGAAATTAGTGCTTCTAATTTATTTATCCATATATTTAGATGGCATTCAAAACAATCCATCATTTTTTTAAAGAAAAACATGCCATCATATATCTTCATAAGAGATACTTTGAACAATTAATCATTGTTTTTGAACACATGAGTGTACACCAAGTATTTTTCTACTGTGAACATGCAGCTTAGTAATGCATGGCTCTAGCAAAGTCAAGCTATTAGCTTATAACATATATGCTCGTATGATCCAATCCAACTATAATTATTTGGTAGCAATAAATTTCTCACGATATTATAACTCTCTTTTTTATCTGTTTATAGTATTTTCATATACTACTTTAAATAGTGTTGAACTTATGACTTAAAACCTATTTTTCCCCTACTTTTTACTATCATCATTTTAACTACGAAATATTTTGTTATTTTTTATTTGTATTTATTTTTTGTTGTGGCCGGGGTTTGAACCCCGGACTTTACATATATTAGCACTATTCTTACCAACCGAGCTAAGTTCACGATGATTTTTTTATTTGTATCTTTTTTTTTTGCAGTGATTTGTATCTTTTTTTTTTGTGGTGGTCAGGGTTTTAACCCCGGACAATGCATATATTATGCATTGTCTATACCAACTGAGCTAGCTCACGAGGACGGTAGTGATTTGTATCTAAGGGTGTTCGTGGGTGGGTTTGGGTTGGATTTGGCCAAACCCAAAACCAAACCAAATAAGGTACTCCGGTTTGGGTGAGGTAAAATAACCACCCGTTATACTATTGGGTGGGTTTAGGCAAACTCATTAATTTTTAGGTTGGGTTGGATTGGGTAATGGATTACCCAACTTATTTTTCTATTATTTTAATATTAAATGACTAAATGACAAGTCCTCATAATTTTGTTTTAAAATAGTACTCAGCTTTTTAATTTTCTTAAAAAAGATATTTAACTTATTTTACTATAATCTTATGCATCATAGAATATCAAATAATAAACTCCATCATAAAATACTTGCAACAAATTAAAATTGCATGACATAAAATTGCATTAGTATCAAAATAATCAAAAAGTGCAACATATTAATTTGTAACTCTAGTATGTTTTGATTTTCAATATATAGGGTACCATTAGTATGTTTTGAAAATATAACTTTCTTCTACCCTATGAAAATAAGGATAAAAAATATTAACATTAATGGATAAATGGGTTTTTTGGGTTTGGTCTAGTTTTACCCGAAACCCATTTATTTTTATGGGTTTTCCATTTTTATAAACATACCCACCCAATAACCAAACCCAATTCATTTTTTTGGATTTGACCAGATTTTCTGGGTTGATCCAACCTATGAACACCCCTTGTATCTAATTCAAGGTTAATTTTACGGGAAACTTTATATTTAATTTACTAACATTTAATCTTATTTTTATAGGGAAACAACTATATGCTCCTCCTACAGCGCATATATACATGTACATGTAAATGAGAAAATTCGGTGGTCACTATTCTTCTAATTCCGCTGTCTCTCTTGTCGCTTTTAAGAAAATAGGAAATTTATTAGGCTAAATTGTATTTTTGTTCCCTTCACTATTTAGGTAGTATCGTTTTGGTCTATTAATAAAAATTTGATTTATTTTGGTTCATTAACTTCTCCCCGTTACACATTTTGGTCCTTTCCGTTAGTTTTAATTAAAAAAACGTTAGATTTTCTTCATTTTCTTCTGAAATTTTTATGGCATTCTTGTTGTTGAAGGTTGATGGAGATCATATGAAAATGAAAAAGAGGAAAAGAAGATGAAGAAAACCTAATGTTTTTGAATTAAAACTAACAGAAATGACTAAAATGTGTAACAGAAAGAAGTTAAAGGATCAAAATAAATTAAATTTTAATTAAAGGATCAAAGCAATACTATCTAAATAGTTAAGGGACCAAAAATATAATTTAGCGAATTTATTATTTCATCAAAAACAAACAAATTTGGAGGACATGTGATTCGTTTCCATCAAATAATTAATTCGATGTACAAGTACTTGTTATCATGATTTTGTAGCAAATGAGTAAGTTTACTACAATTGTGTGGATGCTATGCTTGGTGGTACAAAAGGGAGCCTAATTATAAGCCACCCCCGTTATTGGTAATGGAAATTCTTTCACGTGAAAGAATTCAATTATAATGAAAAATAACTATATACTTGCAACAAAAACGGGTTGCATATTCAATGATCATGTTTGGCATGATGTTGGATCATTCATCCCCACACTTGGTCGCCCTTTTCTGAAAGAGTTAAGATGCATGCTTATTATGATTCAGGCCCGTCCCTAAGTAAGAGCAAGGAGCTCCGTAGAGTCAGGTCTCCAATTTACGAGGCCTCAAATATTTGCAGGGATAAATGTATAATTGTTGGTTGCAAGATAAAAAAAAATAACACTTTTACTTACGATAAATTTTGTCACTATATGTCATTTTTCGTAGTTAAGTGTCTATTTTTTGTACGTAAAAGTCATTTTGAACCAATGTTTATATATTTAATTACAACCTAATTACTTATCATTATAAGTGGTGTTGATTTTTTTTTTTAATTCTTTTTATAAAAAGTTGTCAAGATTACAACTGAATAAATTGTCTGGAACGGCCTTGTTAAGATTTAAGATACCTTATCCTATGAACATAATTCAATTGATAGACATTCGTTTATAAGAGCAACCTACAACGCCTTACTTATTCACACTTAAAAAGTATAATATTCTTGATAAAAAAATATGGTATTTTAACCACTACTCTATTTGAATTAAAATCAAGATAAACTACTATCAAATACCTTATAAAAAGTGTGAACTGCATCTATTTTAATGGACTTTTAGTATCTTTATACTCACAATATATAATAGATCTTTGCTTATAAAAAAATTAATTTAATTCTTAAAATATGGTTGTTATATACTCCCTCCGTCCCAAATTGTATGTCACTTTAGAAAAAATATTTGTCTCAAATTATACGTCGCTTTACAATACCAATGAAACATTAATGTTATTTTTTCTATTATATCCTTAATTATTTATTACTCTTTCTTTTTTCAATTCTTTCATTTATCTTTCCCATATTATTTATTAAGGACAATTTTGTAAAACAACTCATAACATCTCTTTCCCACACAATATTAATTACATTTCTTAATATGTGTGAAATGTCCAAAACATCATACAATTTAGGACGGAGGGAGTACAAAATTTAACAATTTTGATCAATTTAGTTTCAAGTGTCTATTGACTCCACCAAAAAGATTACTACTTTTGACTCAAAATATAATAATATAATTCTCCTATTTTGTGGTCATAAAAATAAGTAAAACCAAAGTAACTCCACTCTATTTAAGCTATATTTATTATTCTCAAAATATTCTTCAATAAAATAAGTTCTCATACAAAATTCAATGAAAAAAATGGTAGTTTAGAAAATGAATTTACTTTTTGGTGAACACTAATGTCATGTCATTTTTTATATTTAATATTATAAATTTAAGTTAATTATTTTCTCCAAAAATAAAAGTTAATTTTAATTTGGTCAAATGCATCTAAAGATCTTTTAAGTTTTTCATTTTTTCCAAAGTCGTCCTTTAAGTTTCAAAAGTCTCAAACAAGTCCTTTTAGTTTTTAAATCGTTTCAAACAAGTCCTATAGTAGATAGCATAGTTGGTAATTGCTTCCTTGAACTCATCTTTGGTACCAAATCTGGCTCATAACACCTACTTAAAATTAGTCATCTTTTTAAGCATGGCAAATGGTGGATAATGCTCTTTGTTGCTATCATCTAAATTATCACCATCATCCTTTAAAATGACTTGTTTGTAACGATTCAAAAACTAAAAAGACTTGTTTGTGACTTTTGAAACTGAAAAGACTTGTTTGAGACTTTTGAAACTTAAAGGACGACTTTGAGAAAAACGAAAAACTTAAAGGACATTTAAATGCATTTGACCTTTAAATTTTAAACTAGTTTTATCTACCCGAACCGGTACTCAACAAAACTCTTGAGTACAAAAGAATTATCATTTTATGACATAATAAAAAAAATAAGATTAAAATATATCAAGCGTAGAGATGAAAATAATTAATTATAAATTTTACATAATAATATTAATAGTAAATTAAAATATATATTTTTTGGAAGAAAAAATAACAGTTTATAATATATTATTTTCTGCAGTATATTATACAACTAATAGATGATTATTAAACATAATTAAAGGTAATGTTAAATTATATCTCTATATATGCATACATATGAGAGATTGATCAATGAGTGGGAGATCAGGGCTATTAGACAAAATTCAAGAACTACAATAAATAAAGATAAAGGTGTAAAACGAATTATAATAGATGATACTCTTCATCATATAAACTAGTTCCAATTTGTCCATATAATTAAGTTTGGATTGATTCAAGTGACATGCAGACTACCTACCTTGTTTAGAGTCCCGTAATGTGAGTGAAAAAATATAGACGATGAATTGGTCCACTCGTGTCTAAACAAGGTCCAATATTGTGACCTTTTAATACCGTGATCATGACTCATGACCTACTACTTACGGTTCATTAATTTCAACAAAGGAATGTGGTACTTCTTTAGTACTTCCATGTAATTTTTTTGTTCTTCCTTTTTGACACCATAACACGTAAATTCCTTGTTAATTAACGCCTCTTATGCATGCATTCTCACTACAAGGATATAGGCTCATTTGAAAGCGACTTTTTCCTACTTTTTATTTAACAAAAGCAAAGTGAACTCATATCATTAATAACATTGTTCAATATAAGTAGGATAAAACTAAAAAATATGGTGACTAATCTAAAATCATGTTGTCCTTAGTTAAAGAATGAGCAACTATGTTCGTTTGTTGTTTAATAAACTTCACCTCGAAGTTGGAATGTAAAGAGAATTGAAAAATAATATGAGAAACAACAACAAAGAACTCGGAATCACCACGACACTTAGACGAGATTGCTTGCCCAAGTGTAGCTGAATCTGACTCAAACACAACCCCTATGTTAACTTTAGATTAAGGCAAAATTATACTATGAGTTCTTAGGTTAATTTTAGATTTCATTTTGGCTTCCTATGTTTTTTTCGTTTCATTTTGATCCCTTAAATTACAAAAGTCGGACAATTTGATTCTTAAGTTTTTTTTTTTTGGTTTCATTTTGGTTAATTAACTTGCAAATATGAGTTACTTTTGATCTTTTAAGTTACAAATTTTTGACACTTTAGTTCTTGCTATCAAAGACCAAAATTTCTTAATATTTGTAGCTTAAGAGACTAAAATAAAACGAAAACAATTTAAAACCAAAGTGTATAACATATATAGCTTAAGAGACCAAAATAAAACAAAACAAAATTAAAGAACCCAAGTAAATCCTATAAATAATTTAAGAGATCAGAGTGTAATTTAGCTAAAATTAAATAACCTATGCTTCATTTGTTATTATTGTCCTAATTTATTTTTCCGTCTGATTTTTTAATGTAAACAAAGTGATAAACACCACCTAAAAACTCACACACATAAAAAAAAATATCCCAAATTTAAATCCGGATAATCATAACTTAATCTCGATATTATCGGTTGAGGTATGTCTTACATACATCTTTGTTTTTTCTTTTTAAATACTAGAGTTTTGTACTTAAAAAAGCCTATGCTAGCTTTTTTGCTTGTAGATAGAAAAAAACATGAAGTTTCATCTTAACATCTACTTTAAGTCTCATTGTTGGACCGGTACTTATTACCACTTTCCATAGAGTCACGGATAATCGTATTTTTGTTTTGAAAAGTACCACTTTTAATTCGTTTCGTACCGACTTTATTCACGTGATGCATCAATATGTGTGGACACCAACGTAAAATTTTTGCTACAATATCTACATGATACAACTATAAAAAATTTATTTAAGTAAATTCTCACATAACTAAACTCTACATGCATGCAAAAACTTAACTATAGTTAAGTGGACACCAACAACTAATAGCAGCTTACATTTAATATGATTTTAAGTCACAAGCTGTCACTATATATAACTACCATCTTCTCTTCAACATTCTCTAACTTAGTTATCTGTCACCTATTGCTATTTCTTGCTTTCACATCGTTCAATATGGCGTTTGTTCATGTTATCACAACACTTCTTTTTGCATTAGCTCTTGCAAGAATTGACCCTTCTGTATGCCAAATGGTAAAGGGCAAAGTTTCTTGCAATGATTGTGCTCAAGACTATGATTTCTCTGGTTTGTCTCAAATCTCATCACATTTTTTTTAATTACTTGATTTCAGATTATATTAATGTTCTGTTTAAAAAATATATTTTAACTAACTCAATTTCCTAGCTTATTAATATATCCTGAGCAATCCTAGGTAAGTATATACTTCATCTGATCATATTTATAAGCAAAAATCAACTTTTTAAATTTATTAAATATCTAATATATTTTGTCTTAATATTGACCAGATACATTAGTCATTCGTTGGAGTACCTAATGACATCAATGATGAAAATTCTGTGCGGTCACAAGTCACAACTGCAATAGTGCGTAATCTATATAATAATAGTATTAAAGGCTTGTGCAAGTAATTTTGTACAATATCAAATATTGCCACATAATTAATTGTACTTCCACCGTTTTACAATACTTGTCGCTTTTGAGGAAATTACACATACTAAGAAATCAAATAATTTTGCTATTTTTAATAAAATTCTTTGTATTTTTCTATAATACCCTTATACCCATTTATTATTTCATTCTATTATTTATCCCTCTACAATAAATAGGTAAGTGTTCTCTCAAAAAAAAAAAAAGGTAAGTGTATTATTGATAAACCAATAATTAACATTGCATTGAAATTTGAAAGTGACGAATAAAGTGAAACAAAATTATTCTCTAAAAGCGACATGTATTGTGAAACGGAGGGAACCGTGATTATAATTAAGCTTTAAAAGATTAGGTAAATTCTTCAAAATAATATCATATAATTCATGGATCAAATTCTTTTCGGTTTCTCAAAGGAATGGAGGACTCTATAATGACATAGAGAGACGAATTAGTGAGACGAATTAGTGAGTTTGATAAGTTTCTTGTTTAATGGGATCCATAAAACTCATTAGTATGTATTTTCTTTCTCAAATGAAATTCTATTTCTTTTAAAAAGAGAGAGGATCTTGATCCATAATTCATATCTATTAGGACAGCCCCAACAATTCTAAAGACCTAAAACGAACTTTTACATATGTTGTTTTACAATTTTAATAAAAAATTCAATTCTTAATATTGTAGATTTTTTTTTTAGAGAAATTCTTAATATTCTAGATAGATATATAGAAAAGTACAAGATATATTATTGTAATGTCTTAGTATTAATCACATTCTTTAATTCAATACTAATTAACATCTTAAACTACTTTAAAAAATGGGACAAAGTTAATATTTTATTGAATAATGTTAGGAATACACTTTCTAACATACACATATTAACATACTCTCTTTTATATGTTGAAATTCATATATTGATCCCACAAAATTATGTGGATCCGATATGAATTTTAATCAATAAAAGAGACTAGAGAATGTGTTGGCATGTGTGTGTTTTAGAGAGTGTGATGCTAGCACTTCTCGTATTTTTTAGCTATAGAACATACATCCACACATTGAATCTACAACTCTACCATGGTTTCAGGAATTAAGGTCTCAATGAAGTGTGAAGGTGTGAAAAACATGGCAATGGCAACTACAGAAAATGATGGCTCCTTCATGGTTGATCTTTCCACAAGCCATGCAAAACTTCCTTATGATAATTGTCATGCAAAACTTCTTGGTGGGCCAAATAACCTTTATGCTTCAAGAAGAAACCAATTCTCCCAAATTGTGAAGGGAAAAGAGGAAAATAGCTACACACTATCCACTCCTCTCAGTTTCTTCACTTCTTGCCCACAAAACAAAGAATGCAAAACTGAGAAAAATGAGTTTGGTTCATCAAAAAGCATCAATTTCCCATTGCCTCCAGAGTGGGGTTTGGCACCAAGTAGTTATTATCTTCCTTTCTTCCCCATCATTGGAATACCATGATCATATGTTCCATTAATTACACTATTATATGGTTTTGTTGTCACACCTGGAAGAATGGAAGGCACAGACCACAGTGGTAAAAAATAATAACGTATGTTTAAGAAGTTTGTTTTGTGAAGGAAGTTCATTTCTTTATTTTATTTAATTTTTTGTTGCCAAGCCAGTTCATTAAATTCTTAGGTTGAAAAGCAGATAAGTATATCTTGCTGTTTTGTCCAGTATTTATGTTGAACTGTTATGATATGTAAAAGCTTTATTCTGAATATGTAATGACTTGAGTTAATCCATATCAACCATATATATCCTAACTAATTTTGTAATGTAATTAAATTTTTATACATGAAGAATCATAGCAAATGAGTCTTCGGTAGAAAAATGGCCACTCTTTGGTCTAGTAGTCTAGTGGTTGAAGCTCGCACATTTTAAATGAGGAGAAATGGGAGTGTCTGAGGTTCAAACCTCGACTCCTGCATATATTATCCAATGTCTCTACCAACAGAGTTGACAACTCTGCTCATTAGGTAACTTGATTTATAATTTGATCTAGTTGCTAACCGTTGGGTCATGAGGGTGTTAGGTTACTTGACACGTCACAACAATGTCTCTTAAGTGACCTGAGCGTTGATACCACATGAGAGGGAACCTCACTAGTTTGGGTAATTAGATGAAGCTAAAAACAACTACGCAAGTAAGATTGAACACCCCATCTTCTTTTAAATTTGGGTCATTTCACTTATTTTTTTGCTCAACTTTAACGCTTCTTCTATCAAATGTGAAACTTTATCTCAAACTTAACACATAAGGTAAATAACAAATTCCAACTCTATCTCGTAAGTTAATCACAAACATTTTTGCTAAAAAAAGTTCATATACAAAATATAAATTTTGGAATTTGATTTGTTTAGACTTAAATTTGAATTTATTGCACCCAACAATCCACATATTCATGCTGATAGCACGTTGATAATTGTTGAGTACCAATTTCAAATAATCCATATTTTAAGATCGTTATTTCATTTTTTAAGAGTAAATTACACTCTCCTTCTCTAAGAGAAGCTTGAATTACACTCCCCTTTTCTTTTATGTTAAAATATAGGCTAAAGTGCACTTTTCCCCCCTTAACTTTCAAAAACTTGCAATTTTGGCCCCCTAAGTACAAAAACTACAATTTTGCCCCCCCAAGAATTAGGCCCTTTGCAATTTTGATCCTTTTGACCAATTTTGACCGGTCAATGCCTACGTGGCATGCCATGTGTGTAATTATTGAATTAAAAAAAATTAAAAAAGCCACATAATCATTTATAAATTAAATAAATTAAAAAGAAATTAAAAAAACTCAAAAAAAAATAAAAAATAAAAGTAAAGGAAAAAGGAAGAGGCGTGACATAACGGTTGGTTTTGGATCGCACATACTGGAAGACAAACATTCTTACATCACTACTCATTCCATAGAATTGGGTTGCTGCAAACTTGAGGGTAAAAGTGTGAAAATGAGTGGATTTGAGAACGAGGTGGAAAAAAAATGGTTAAATATGTTTTTGATCCTTATAAATATACCAACTTTTCGTTTTAGTCTCTCTAAATTTTTCTTTTAACTTTTAATCCCTTTAAATTTTCAATCACTACTTTTGGTCCCTATTTTTAAGTTAATTTTTGTATTTTTTTAATGAAATTGTGCAGAAATGTGTAGAATATTGTAAAAAACATTACCCCAAAAAATTAGAATTTGTTAACAAAACATAATTAATTATGAATTTTTAACCATCAAACGTATAAAAATTCATATTAAATTCATGTTTTGTTAAACAATTCTAATTTTTTTTGGGAGAGTTTCTTATAATATTATGCATTTTTCTGCATAATTTTATTCAAAAATATGTATTCTACATATGAGTTTACTTTAAGAAAGGGACCATAAGTGAAGATGAAAATTTTTTGAGGGACTGAAAGTTGAAGGAAAATTTTAGAGAGAGTAAAATGAAAAGTTGGTATATTTATAGGGACCAAAAACATATTTAACCAAAAAAAAAACAGAGAGGAGGTTAAAGTTTGAGAAACAAACTCAGAAAATGTCACACCCTTCCTTTTTCATTTTCTTTTAATTTTTAATTTTTTCTGATTTTATTTAATTTATAAATGATTATGTGGCTTTTTTAATTTTTTTTAATTCAATAATTACATACGTGGTATGCCACGTAGGCATTGACCAGTCAAAATTGGCCAAAAGGATCAAAATTGCAAAGGAGCTAATTCTTGGGGGGCCGAAATTGTAGTTTCTGTACTTAGGGGACCAAAATTGCAAGTTTTTGAAAGTTAAGGGGGAAAAGTGCACTTTAACCTAAAATATACACTCCTCTCCCTTAAAAAGTGAAATTTATACTCCCCTCCTCAATGAGATGCTTGAATTACAACCCCCTCTCTTTAATAATTAAATATGCACTACATTTAAATCAATTTTAACATAAATATATATTTTTATAATATATACTAATTTTGAACCACCATTTAAAAAATAAATTTGTTTCTTTATAATTTAAATGTCAATGATAATTGAATTTAAATATTTTGTTATTAATTTTATAATTTATAGTACAAAATTCAATTTTAAATAACCATATTTAATCGACTTTAGTAATTTTTCACATATTTTAATTTTATTTTGGGTTGTTTCATATTTTAAAATTGGGTTTAAAACTATATGTTAATGAAAATGTGAATAAAAAATATCAATGTAGTCAAAATTTGATTATATTAAAATAGACCCGCAATACTATTTTTCTTTAAAGTGTGTTAGTTTTTTTTTTTTTTGCTAGATTATTAAATATAAAAGAAAATATTAAAGGACTAAAGCGTAGATTTTAACATAAGAGGGGAGGGAAATGTAATTCAAACTTCTCTCAAGAGAGGGGGGTGAAATATTTTCTAATATATTTTGAATAAGAAAGAAGAAAAATGTATATTTTAACATAAAAGGAGAGTGAAGTGTAATTCAAACATTTTAAAGTGAGAGGAGTGTAATTTATTTATTTATTTCTTTAAAATTAAAATATGCATCAAAATCTCAATCTTTCGATCTCGATCTAACGACCACTATTATGTTAACCAAGTGGATTCCTAGAGTTGGTCAGCAAATCCATAAGATGACATATTAAAAAATGCGATGATGATAATTGATAACCATGATACAAAAGCATGCCTAAAATGAGGGAACACATTTTGGGGGGCAAAACAAAATGACGATTTCTTTCTTCGTAACCGCGTTGAAGTTTCTAACCCATTTCACACGGAGAATCTCTCTTATCACATCTTTAACTAATATAATAATGACATCCACATAGGTCATAAAACTATATATATATATATATATAAGCTTAGCTCATTGGAAATAATTATAATGTACCAACAGTAATTATATATACACAATCAACCACAAACATTAATATGGGGGATTCCCCACCTGGTTTTCGTTTCTACCCAACAGAAGAAGAGCTAGTTGGCTTCTATCTACACAACCAGTTGGAAGGACAAAAGCATGAAGACATAAACAAAATCATACCTCTCATTGATATCAATGGCAAAGAGCCATGGAACCTTCCAAGTACGTAACTCATTCATTTCATTCTTCATGATATATATCACTTTTATAATTTTTATTGTCTCAAAATTATTCTCATTCAAAATATACTTCAATATCTCACAACACTAGAAATATAAAATTAGCTATGAAGAAATTTTTTTCTTTTTTTAGGTTCATTAAATAAGTAATGTATCTGGTTAACAATATAGATCAGATACATCAATTATTCAATGAATCTAGAAAACTAATCTTTTCATATATATGAGACCGAATGTAGTACATGTCTAAGGGTGACACTTTCATTCATGTAAATATTTTCTAAGATATTATAACACATGTCTAAGCTTTTCATATATATGATGACAATGTATATCTTGCTTGTAATCAGCATTTGCAGGGGAGAGATGTCGTGGAGACACGGAACAATGGTTTTTCTTTTCACCAAGACAAGATAGAGAGTTGAGAGGAGGAAGACCAAACAGAACAACATCTTGTGGGTATTGGAAAGCTACGGGTTCTCCTAGCTACGTTTACTCTTCTAACAACAAAGTCATTGGAATAAGGAAAACCATGGTGTTTTACATAGGAAAAGCTCCATCTGGAAGGAAAACCAAATGGAAGATGCATGAATATAAAGCCATTCAACAATCTGACCAATCCAATACAAACCCTCCTAAGGTATATTGGAAAAACTAGAACTCGTTAGTATGATTAGTATTAATACTAATCATGCTAATGAGTTCTTATTTTTCTTCCATTCCTTTTTTTTCCATTCCTTTTTGGATCGTGTTTGAGGTTTGCATTGGTTATGTTTGACCGTGATTCTTAAATAATGTCACATTTTGAAGTGTGATTGAACCGTAAGATATTTATCATAAATTTATAACTTAAAAAGTGATGTGCTACAACAATAAGATTGTGATGTCATATTTCGATTTTTTAGCATGTACAATGCTACTAAATGCGATTAAAGTCATATTGGTCATATTTGACTGCGATTTTATACAATATATAATAAATTTTGACGTGGTCAAAGTTTGATCACGATATAGAACTGTAGTCATAAATTCACATGTTATCATAACCTTAATTTTTTAATTTTTCAATTGATCAATAATTTATTTTGGTGTGTTGTAGCTGCGACACGAATTCAGCTTGTGTCGCGTTTATGTGATATCGGGAAGCTTTAGTTCGTTTGATCGAAGACCATTAGAGAGGCCAATGACGGAGTTACAACATGCTGCTTCAACAAGTACTCAACAAGTGGTGGCAGAGCTCAATGGATCAAACTCGTATGCAACTTCTCGAGGGATAGAGAGAGACCATGATGCTTCTCTTAATATTGGAGGGTCAAGTGGCACAAATTGGAATGATGTACCAAATAATGGGGTTGATGAACCTGAACCTATTTGGGAATGGGAACAACTAAATTGGATCTAACCTTTTAAGTCAAAACATGCATATACCTTGCAAGACCTCTTCTTGTGGATGTGGTTGGTAAACAAAGACCAAGACAATCATCTAAATGTTGGGCATAATTAAATCCTAAACCAGGAATTTGTTTACAATAGAAAAAAGTAATATCTTGTCATTCTTTTAGAAGTAATCACATACTATATTTATGTTTTTTTTTTAAGGAAGACTATATTTTCCTTATGTTATAGTATGAAGTTTTCAAAGGATGATTAATCTTTGTAGAAAACCATAGATTCTGCTCTCCAAAACACATTAATGTTTTGAATATTTCTCCATCTCAAGTGTAATGTCGTTTGTAAAAAGACTATACGGTGATAATAGGCTAGACGTAAAAGAGGCTCATATCTTGGTCTATATTAAGTTTAAATTAGATATTTTTTAGAATAGACGATGTTAAGGCATTTTAGAAGTCTATTTAACTAAATACTGCAATCCGAAAAAAAATATTCAAAACACATGTATATTTCTTTCTTTCTTTGGTGGAAAGGGTAGGCATTTGTCAATAGGTGGTAGGGTGGTCCTTACTAATTTTATCTTGAACAGTTATCGCTTTTCTACATCTCATTTTTTAAAGCTCCAAAAGAATTTATCAAAATACAAAGAAGATTCTTGTGGGGTGGGGGCTTGAAAAATATGTATCTCTTCTAAGCAAGTGGTTGTGTTAGGCAAGATTTCTCAATCCAGAAGGAGCCACATTTGGAAGGCAAGATTCTTTATGGTGGCATGTTCAACACTAGATTTGGACAATTTAGAATCAAATTGGTTTTCCTAGGTGGTGCAAAAAGAGCTTGGAAATGACGTTAATATTTCTTTTTGGAAGGATTGGTGGATCGGAGAGCAACCATTGTATTTATGTTTTCCACAGCTAGTTAATCTATTATCAAATAACGACTTAATGTTGCAGATTCCGGTTATTGGTGGAAAACAAATGCTTTTGGACGTGGAATTGGAACATGCCGAAGTTAATGTTGCTAATGAGATTTATTGATCCAATAGTTGAAATTAGCTTTTACATAGTGCAAGATTCGTCTCACTTGTGCATTATAAAATTAACCTCAAACAATACGTATTGTTCAAAACATTTTTTATAATGTGGGATCAAAGGATATCCAATGGACTATACTCATAGTTGGTGTGACCTTTTTTGTTTCTTATAAACTAACTCTAGTCTCTAGTATAGTATCCCTAAAAAACAAAACTCTCTATTGATCAAATTTTTTCAAGAAGTAAAAATATAGTATAGTAGTGTCGTTAAATGACATCATTAATTAACTTCAGGTTCGTCGTATCTGCAACCAATTTAAGCTTGCGCCAAAATTGTATGACAAAGGAAAAGAATCATTTTGGTGCTCTCAGTTTATGATTCCTTTTTGTCTCCATACACATCTTTTTCATTACCAAACTTCTCTTTACTGTTCTGTTCATTAATATTACCAAAAACAAAATATCACAGTTGTTATAGTCCTCTTTTCCACACAATCATTTCTCCTTCAATCTGACCACAATCACAAAACAAACAAAAAACACCCTTCCGCAAAAGATGGGAACTAGTCTTATGTTAATTTCTCCACCGCCTCCAACAAAAACTCACCAACTCACACCTTCAACATTCCCTTTCCTCAAAACCCATCAAACAATATCACTTCCTTCTTCAAGAAAAACTAATACCATGATCAACAGTACCAAAAAGTTTGGAAATTTCCTTGACTTAAAATCCGAGTATCAACCCGAAGCCTTAGATTTCGATCTTCCATGGCACCACCCTTCTGATCGTTCTCAATTCGACGTGATCATAGTCGGTGCTGGCCCTGCAGGAATTCGCCTTGCGGAACAAGTTTCCCTTTATGGAATCAAGGTTTGTTGTGTTGATCCTAACCCTCTATCTATGTGGCCAAATAACTATGGTGTGTGGTTGGATGAGTTTGAAGGACTTGGGCTAGAAGATTGTTTAGATAAAACATGGCCTATGGCTTCTATTTATATCGATGATAACAAAACAAAGTATTTGGATCGTTGCTATGGAAGGGTTAGTAGGAAGAAACTTAAGGAGAAATTGGTTAAAGGTTGTGTTTTTAACGGAGTTAGATTTTACAAGGCTAAAGTATGGGAGATTAAGCATCATGAGTTTGAGTCTATTGTTGTTTGTGATGATGGAACAAAGTTAAAAGGGAGTTTAGTTGTTGATGCTAGTGGTTTTGGTAGTAATTTTACAGATTATGATAATCATAAGTTGAGAAAGAAAAACTATGGTTGTCAAATTGCTCATGGAGTTTTGGTTGAAGTTGATGGTCACCCTTTTGATTTGGATAAAATGGTTTTGATGGATTGGAGAGATTCCCATTTGGGAAATGAACCTTATTTGAGAGATGGTAATTCAAAGTTTCCAACTTTTTTGTATGCTATGCCATTTAGTTCCAATTTGATTTTTCTTGAAGAAACTTCGCTTGTTAGTCGTCCGGTTTTGTCTTACATGGATGTGAAGAGAAGAATGGTTGCAAGGTTAAGGCATTTGGGAATTAATGTGAAGAGGGTATTGGAAGATGAAAAGTGTTTGATTCCAATGGGAGGACCTTTACCAAGGATATCTCAAAATGTGATGCCATTTGGTGGAAATTCTGGTATAGTTCATCCTTCAACTGGATACATGGTGGCTAGAACAATGGCACTAGCACCTATTGTAGCTGCTTCTATTAACGAGTGTCTTGGCTCTACAAGAATGATAAGAGGGAAAAATCTTTATGCTAATGTTTGGAATAGTATGTGGCCTATTGAGAGAAGATTTGTTAGGGAATGTTACTGTTTTGGAATGGAGACTTTGTTGAAGCTTGATTTGAATGAGACTAGAAGTTTCTTTGATGCATTCTTTGATTTGAAACCTTATTACTGGCAAGGGTTTTTGTCTTCAAAATTGAGTTTAAAGGACTTTGCTTTGTTAAGCTTATCACTCTTTGGACATGCCTCAAATTCATCTAGGTTTGATATTGTCACAAAGTGTCCTGTTCCATTGGCTCAATTGATTGGTAATATTGCTTTAGAATCTATAGGATGATGGAAGGTTTTGAAATACAAATTTATGGTTTGTTCCCGTCATAGCTGAACTTTAAAATTGATCTATTGAATTATCAATAATAATATCATAGTTTACTAGTTGATAATTAGTACATTGAATTGAATTTGTTATTGACATCCACTGCTTGAAATATCTAGCAACCACTAGATATAAGAACATGGTTGGTTTTATAAATTGTTCTGTTGTTATGTATTTTTTTGTTTTTTAACTATCATTTTGTTTTTACTTGTTTTCAAATATTACACGTGAAACAAAAAATTTAGCACAAGATGAACCAAAAATGAGCTGCATAGTATCAGAATTCAACAAGGTACTAACACATGAAATAATTAGCAACATAGGGGAGTGGATTAATAATGGGTGGTCATAGAGGCTATCTTGGAAGCGTAATGCTATTGATTGGGAGGCCTAACTGGTGCAGAATTTGAATACGCTGCTGCTGTCAGCGTCTCCAAGGCAGGACCAGCCTGATACTGGGTCTGGAAACTAGAGTCTACACAGAGATTCAGCTGCAAAAGCTGATGTAGAATGCTGTCAGATTTATATGCAGGCGACGAGTTTAAAGTAGCATATCACCTAATTTGGCGATGTGTCGAAAGTCCAGGTTTTCGTGTGGAAGCTCCTGCAGAAGAGGCTGCAGTCAATGTTGAATTTAATCACAAGAAACATTATGCCTGCGGATCATAATTCATCCTTTGTGTTCTGTTCTGACAATAATTAGAGCGAGGAACATCTATTCTTCGGCTGTCAGTGAAGTTTTGTGGTTTGGTTGGAGTTTTATCAGTGGATTGGAGTGTCAATTGTAACTCATGTAGATCCTGTGGTTCATCTGCTGCAGCATAATGTGTCTTTATGGGGAGTGAAAAACAAAAGGCTCGCTCGGTCTGTTGTTGTGGTGAGCGGTTGTTTGGTCTCTATGGATTGCTAGAAATAATATAATTTTTATGGACAGTATTCCTAATGTGTTCAATCTCTTAGTTGGAAATGAATGTCGTCGAAAATAGGTAGCAGACCGAAAATGACATTCTCTGGCTGGAGTTTATGCTATTTAGAATGTTATAAAAGTTGAACATTGTGTATTGGGGTTGAGTACCTTATGTACTCATATGCATCTTATTTGAATTAGAGCTTCTATTTCAGTTTTTCAATATATTAATTACTTTTCTGATAATGAAAATTAAAATCAAAGCTAAATTTCACCATTGGGTTTTAGGTGCAAAAGTGGAACATCTGAACATGGCATATTCTCATGCACATGTTATTTCGACTTAGAGCTTCTACAAATTACTTGTATCACCTAGGAGGAGCATGCCATTGGTTGGATAATAGGCTTTCACTTTATGTGGCTCTCTATTTCATGATAAGCTTTAGAGAAACTAAAGTAGTAATATAGACATTAAAGTAATAACGTTGATTCCAAAACAAAGAATACCAATATATTTTTACAATTTTCTTTTTCTAATCCTAAACTGTCACTTCTAACCCAAATAACACCCCTGCGTGCATAGTGATTCCATTGTTGACAAAATAAATGTCCTTCATCTTCTTAAAAGCTTGCCATGTCAACAAACTATCTGACGCGGCTTGATGAGAGTTTCCGACCGCCCGGCTGACCTTGAGTTTAGTGGCAACACGTTCCAGACCACCATATAAGTTGCAGAATTTGATCATATACTTCATATCATAGACATTCTGTCCAAATATTTGTGTTAAGATGCTTAAGAATTCCTCCAATCGAGACGGTAAGTAATTCTGAGTCAAAATCTTAACTAGATACCCAAAATCATATGAGCTGTGAAATGTAACCCAAGAAACTCCACTGTTGACTAGTCCAGACTTCAGTCTGAATAATTTAGCAAATTCTAGAGAATCGACACCGTAAATTAAATTACGTTTAAAATCGATGCCTTGACGACGAAGCAATTCGATAGAGTCTGGATTTTGAAGATCACGGTCCACGTCAAAATCTTTGAAATTAAATTCCCAAATATAGCTGTATGCAACATCTCCAGGTAGGTTACCATTTGCATCAGTGAGAGTAAGACCTAGTTGAATCAAGTTGAGATTATCCACGTTAGCCTTCAAGAAACTGTACTGTTCTGATGGATCCATATGGCGGAGGTGATACGGTATATTGGGATCAAAGTTAGGTGCAACGACGACACCAGGAAACTCGGTATCCATTGATACATAGGGAAACATGTGAACGAAATCTCTTATAAGATCAAATTCACGCTCCAGATTTTCAGCCCACACCTGACGAATCTTAATAGGTTTATTTGAAGCATCCTCCTCCTTCACTTTGGTCATGATGATGGAATTTCTTCAACGTAACTCTCGATTTGAACTTCAACAACTCTCAGAGCCGCTTCTCAATAGAGTTATTTTTTTCCTTTCTTTTGCGATTTGATTTTAGGTTATGAGGGTGGGTGGTTTTATATTTATACAAAGAGGAAAGTTGTTACTTGGAAAGTGGGGAAGTGATTGATATCAGTTTATAAATTTTGGATCGGTTATAAGTGATTTGATTTGATTTACTTTTATTCATCAGAATAGTAGGATTTTTGTTTTCTTTTATTTAACTTCTAGAAAAAAAGATTTTATTATATTTTTCCACAAAATAATGATTTGATTTTTTTTTTATGAATGAAAGCTTTTATTTTTACAGAATTTGATTTTCTTAAAGAAAAAAATTGTTTTTTTATTCATACTTAGTATATCATTTTCTTTTTAATTGGTTTAAATATTTGTAAATTTTTAAACCAAGAAATTTGACTCAAGTAGTCAACAAACGCTACTAAAGATGATTTTCTCATGAGATTATGGACTCATAACGAATCCTTATTATACTTTTTTTTATCTTCTGAACAAATTCCGAATTACTAGGGCCCTTATTTCCTCAAAACCAAAGTTTAACACACAAAGGAAACATTTATAATTTTGCATATCTCTTTTATATTAACATAAATATATAGTGAAATATTCTTTAAAAAAATATATAATGAAATATTATAACTAAGAGTCCTTTTCATGGTTAAGGTATGATAGAAATTGATAAGATAGTTGGATAACGATATATGATAAGATCGAAAATTTTAGAAATAATTATATTAGTAATAGATAAATATTCATTGTGTCGAAAAAAAATTAGCTATATTTTTATACTTCGATAACTTTCATATCAATTTTATTTTTTCAATTAAAACATTTTTTTATTTTTTAATTCTAAATTATATTTAATTTTAATTTCTATAAATTACATAAAACAGCATCATTCCATCCTTCCTTAAAAAAAAAAAAAAGCAATATTTCCCCAAATTAGATATAACTTTTGAGTTTACTATTAAATATATTTATTTATTTACATTATTTTATATTTGATAATATTTTATTTTTTATTTTAATTATTATTTTTTATGAATAGAAATATAACTGGGTATCTAGAATTCACACTGCTCACACACATATCAACCATTTACACAAGACTTCGATTATATTTTGAACAATTTTTTACCTTCCAAACTATATTTTATAACAATAAGGAAAAAGATATTTTTTATCATATCATGTTGTTTTAATGGAACTTTAGAATTTCTTGAGGTATAGTTTTATCATTTATTATGATCTTATTTAAGTCGAAAAATTAATTTCTACAGTTGTCATACAACTATCCAATTAAAAAAAGAAAAAAATCAACTCCACTTCACAATAAAAATTTCACTAAGTATAGAAAAATAAGGTCTGGTCACCTTGGATTCTCACACCCCTACCCTCAAACCATCCGCTGGTGTGCAATTTGTTGTATTCAGATTTAAACGCATGGAATCTAAACATAATCAGTGCCAATTTTTCCATAGCAGATGCAAAACTATTCTTAGTATTCCTCTTCGTGCTCGCTGCCTCCAATATACTCGAGTATGGAAACACTCTTTTCATTTTGTATATTGATTGATAAGCGGCAAATTACGTCATATTTTATAGCATTTATCAACTTGTTTTGTAAGTAATTCAATAAAAAAAAAAAAAAAACAATTTTATATAAATATAATTTATATTTGTAAACTATGTCAGAAAGCTATTATGTATGTTTCCCATACCTTTTTATAGGTTTTGGACATGACTACGCCAATATATATCAAAGTAAGACAAGCACATGCGCCAAGATCTAAGTCAAAACATCACAAAGACATCTCCATCAAGAAGATTTTGATTTTTTTCTTGAATATGAAACCTTGAACCTTCATCTTTAAATTTAAATTATGTCTCTTGTCTTATGATAGAGGAGCACCCATTTAAATTATATGGTTTTGTTCAAGTTGGGGAGAGAAAGGAGGCTTACTTGTAAGACAATTAACATGGTGAATTTTCAAAATACTATCTTGATAACAATTAGAATAATGAAAAGAAAAAGAAAAGAAAAAAAAAAGAAATAAGTTGTCAAAGGTAGTGTATTACAAATGTTTATATCACCAAAGGATTGTAAAAGAGGAGATTTGTGATTGTAACTAGTTTTGTTTCTTGTATAATATCAAATGTATGAATGCCCCTCTATACCAAGGTTACTTTGATTCAAATGCTCATGCAAATGACACTTCTTTGTAACCATTACAACTCTCAAAAAGACCTTAGTGATATATGATTTAGTGCTTTCAAACTGATATGCTTAGATGAATGCCTAGCTTGATTAGAATGTTAGCATAATTGTCGGATGTGAGTTCAAGTTCACAAATGTTCTTCAATTATTTATTTTTTAAGAAAAGGTTCTTCAATTTTATTATTTACTTGTAAATAAGTGTGTTAGGTGTGATTCATTAGTGATTATGTTGTTGACTTGGAATGTATGAAATGAATTAAGTGTATTGGACGAACGCATAAAAAGAGGTCTATAGATACAATCCAAACAGCAGAAAAATCCTCTAAGAAGCTTTAGATCAATTCACAGTATGCCAGCAGAATGAATTCAAACATAAATTCAGATTTTATTTTAACATGTTCAATCATTTGATAAATTCTAAACAAATATTACCCATCATTTTAGCCAATAGCTCAGGACACTTTCTGGCAATAGCAAACCTAGATGGATTTGAGGCATGTGCAAACAATGACATACTCAACCAAACAATGTCATTTAAAGTCAAGCTTGAAGAGAGGAACCCTTGCATGTAATAAGGTTTTAACTCAAAGAATGCATCAAAAAATTGCCTAGTTTCATTCAAATCAAGCTTCAATAGAGTCTCCATTCCAAAAGTGTAAAATTCTCTGGAGATTCTGCTCTCAATAGGCCACATACTATTCCAAACATTAGCATAAACTTGTTTTCCCCTTATCATTCTTGTGGAGCCAAGACACTGATTAATAGAAGCAGCTACAATAGGTGCTAGAGTCATAGTTCTAGCCATCATGTATCCAGTAGAAGGATGAACTACACCAGAATTTGCACCAAATGCAATCACATTTTGAGGTATTCTTGGTAAAGGTCCTCCCATTGGAATCAAGCCCTTCTCATCTTCCAATACCCTTTTCACATTAATTCCCAAATGCTTTAACCTTGCAACCATTCTCGTTTTCACCTCCGTGTGAGACAAGGCCGGACGGCTAACAAGCGAAGTTTCTTCAAGAAAAATCAAATTTGAACTAAATGGCATAGCATACATAAAAGTAGAAGACTTGGCATTACCATCTCTACAATGGGAATCTCTCCAATCCATCAAAACTACTTTATCCAAATCAAAAGGGTGAGCATCAACTTCAGCTAAAACTCCATAAGCAATTTGAAAACCATAGTTTTTCACCTTATGATCATCATATTCAATAAATTTACTTCCAAAACCACTAGCATCAACTACTAAACTCCCTTTCAAATCTACTCCATCGTCACAAACAACAATAGACTCAAACTCATGATGCTCAATTTGCATTGCCTTTGCCTTATAAAATCTAACACCGTTAAAAACACAACCTTTAACCAAGTTCTCTTTAAGTTTCCTTTTATTAACCCTTCCGTAACAACGATCCAAATACTTGGTGGTTCTATCATCAATATAAATAGAAGTTATAGGCCATGTTTTATCTAAACAATCTTCTAGCCCAAGACCTTCAAACTCATCAAACCAAACACCATAGTTATTAGGCCAGATAGACAGAGGGTTAGGATCAACACAACAAACCTTCATTCCATAAAGGGAAACTTGTTCTGCAAGGCGAATTCCTGCGGGGCCAGCACCGATTATGATCACATTGAAACAAGTGTGATCAGAAGGGTGAAACAATGGAAGGTCGAAATCCAAGGCTTCGGGTTGATACTCGGATTTTAAGTCAAGAAAATTTCCAAACTTTCTGGTGTTGTGGATCCTTCCTTGATGTTGTTTTCTTGAAGATGGAAGTGATGTTCTGTTGTGATGGGTTTTGGGGAGAGGGAATATTGAAGGTGTTGTGATTGGTGGAGAAAATAACATAACTGAAGTGTTCATGTTTTGTATTGTACATATGCAGGTTCGTTGACCTTAACAATAGGATGTGTAATGTGTTAGTAACTTGCAGATACATAAAAAAGAAAAATATTATATGAACACGTCTATATTGCTATTCCTTTTATAACCCTCCAATTCCTACTTATTAAAGGTTATTTCGGCTAGAATTTGAACTCGAGTTCTA
Organism: Medicago truncatula; assembly: GCF_003473485.1. NCBI lineage: Eukaryota > Viridiplantae > Streptophyta > Magnoliopsida > Fabales > Fabaceae > Medicago > Medicago truncatula. Next base: position 42,551,939 of record NC_053043.1, read on the forward strand.
TCCAACGGTTCATTTTTAACTAAAATTCATCAACTACTTTAATAGATATAAAGTTCGTTATATTATATCAATTAGTTACACTGATTAGTTAGTTAGATTAGTATAACTAAATGATATAATTAACTTATATAACTACATTTATATCAGAGTCTATCAATTCGATCATCCACCGTTTATATTCATGTGTCAAGTCTAATAATGTTGATTGTGATGGATGTATTGAAAAAAATCTAAATTCCATGTAGAAAAGATATAAGATAAGGCCACTTGCTAATTAATCTATATGATCAATTAGTAAATCATATAACTAATTTTATATCTAATGAACTTAAATACAATCACATGGTTAAATCATCTGTTAAATCTTCACTATTAAAAAACTAAAACGTGTATTATAGTTCAATTTGTTAAGTAAGTCACTCTTCTAAAAATAGTAATAAATGATTACCCACTTGCTTAGGTGCAAGTTCCAAAAATGCATCTACTGATTTATTTAGCAAAAATCTACAAAGCACGATACCGCAACAAGTGGATGCGTTGAGAAACGTTGTTGCTACAATTAGGAGTAGCTAGGAAGGATTGCCAGCTTTTGTTGTTTTCTTGAGATCCACGGTGAACATGAACAATTAGATATTTACTACTTACTAATTAAATTACAAGCTAACTAATGTTTACATGTAGGATTCGAGCTTCAAATTCTCCAACTTCACTTCAAAAACATCAGTTTGGTATGTTAGTCTAACTTATAGAGGCTAGTTGACAAAAAAAATTAACATTACTTTCATATGAAAAAAATAAATTATATTATATTAAAGACTAAACTGTATTTTTCGCCCCTTAAGTTTTAAAATGTTGCGATTTTGACCCCTATTTAAAAAATGGCAAAAGTGACCCCATGTTTAGGGAAATATGATCTTTTGACCCCCTAACATAAGGGAAATATAATCTTTTGACTCCTTATCTTCTCAAAAAGTTGCGATATGGCCCCTTTTTTGAGACACGTGACATCTTCTCAGCAATTTTGGGACGAAATGGACCAAAATTGTCATTTTTTTAATAAGGGATCAAAATCGCAACATTTTGAAACTTAGGAGGCGAAAAGTGCAGTTTAACCTATATTAAACTAATAAGGTTTGACCCGGAAAAATATGATTCAATTTACATCTAGGCAACCCCCTCATACAATACTTGATATTAGATTTGTGTCTGAGACAACTTATGAAATCCTTACATAAAATTGGGATATCTAATCTAAAGATATACAGATATACAAATCATCCATAAGAATATTTATTTAATATTTGTTCTTACAATCATTCATTGGTTTAGTTAGTTGTTTTTTTGTCATTTTGGTGGTAGTAGGAACCTAACAGAATCACATAAGAATGTTTTTGGTACTAGGTGGAGCAAGTGAGTTCTTAACAACTCCTTGATCATAAACCTTATCATAATTAAATTCTACACATAATTTCAAAAACCTTATATATATACACATCAGCAACAGTTTCAATATCACATACAACAGAAAAGTTTTCTCAGTATCAGTATATATCCTTCAAGAGAGCATTTATAAAATTTGATTCAAATGGATTCAAGAAGAGAAGTTGAGGAATCATCAACAGCTCCCATCCTAGAATCCAAAAGGACAAGAAGCAATGGAAAAGGGAAATCCATTGATGGAGATCATTCTCCTCCACATGCTGCAACTGTTGTTACCACAAAAGCTACTCCACTACAAAAAGGTGGAATGAAAAAGGGAATTGCAATCTTAGACTTTATTTTGAGGCTTGGTGCCATTGGTGCTGCTCTTGGTGCTGCTGTCATTATGGGGACTAATGAACAAATACTTCCTTTCTTCACTCAGTTCCTTCAGTTTCATGCTCAATGGGATGATTTTCCAATGTTTAAGTAAGTTCATTTTACATAACGGTGATGTCCCACTTTCTTGTATTTTTGGTCCTCCTATCTTAACTGAAACACAATTTTAGATCTCTTATTTCTAAATTCAAAATTTTAGTCCTCTTGTTTCAAAACTTTTTTCTCACAATTTAATTTGAGGTTTGCTTTTTGTGACGACATGAAATTATATTCGATGACATGACATTGTTGATTTGAATTAGAAACAATAAAATTCTGAAAAATAGGTTTACATTCGATGAATGAGATCAAAAGAAAAAAAAAAAATATCTTGTTAGAGGGTTCTTTCCAAATAAACACTCTCATATCATCAAATGTAATCCACGTCATCAATTAAAATGATAGCGTAAAAAAAAAAAAAAAAAGTCTCAAATAGGTTCTCGGAGAAAAATCATGACATTTGCAAAACTAGGGACTAAAATGCCAAAATTTTGAAATAGGGTGACTAAACTATATTTTTTAGGAATAGGGTGACTAAAATATTGTTTAAGATTAAAATAGAGAAATCAAATGTGCATATAATTGTTTTTTTTCCTCCCTTCATATATATCCCTGCAATTATACCTGGGATCTTTACTAGTTATAGATTTAAAATATCATCCTTTTTATGGATCTAAACATGCAGGTTTTTTGTGGTGGCAAATGGAGCAGCAGCTGGATTTCTCATCCTCTCCTTACCATTCTCAATTGTCTGCATTGTTAGACCCCTTGCAGCCGGTCCGCGGTTTCTACTTGTCATCGTTGATTTAGTAAGCAAAAATTCAATATGAGTAATGATAATGCACAAATCAACAATCATCGTTATATCTTATTTCAAATGATCATTCAACACTTAACTAGAAAAGAAAAAAAATGTTGACTACTTAATTGCAGGTATTAATGGCCTTAGTGGTTGCAGCTGCTTCATCTGCTGCAGCTGTTGTGTACTTAGCACACAATGGGAGTCAAGATGCAAATTGGAATGCCATTTGTCAGCAGTTCACTGATTTTTGTCAGGGTTCAAGTTTGGCTGTGGTTGCTTCTTTCGTTGCGTCGGTTTTCCTAGCTTGTTTGGTTGTTGTGTCTTCTGTAGCTCTCAAAAGGACTTAAAAATTGGAATTGAAGGATGATGGTTGATAGAAAGTTAATTGCTCTTTTAATGAGTGTTGTAAACTTGTTTTAGTTTGTGGTTTGTAATTGATGTTTATAACATTGAAGTGAAAAATCATGTTTAACGTTTGTTGTTGCAACAAATTCTGTATTGTAAAAAATGCTTCTTTATCTTCTTATTTGGTTGAATTAATTTGCAGCAGATTAATTTGTGGTAAAAAAACAAGCTTAAGAGACAAATCCAACACCATCAAAATATTAAACAACATAGTTAACAAATTTAACTAGATAAAACAATAGATAAGTAAATTCTGTATAGTAGCAATGTTACCATTGTAAATCCAATAACATTAAAAAGGTTTTAAAATAAAACAAATCACAAAATTAATCCAACCAAATAAACCCGAAAATATAAAATAAGTAAAAAAAAAAAAATCACCACATAATTTCTCTAGGAAATCAATCAATAAAGTAAATCAATCCCAAAAATATTAGTTTGAACCGATTGAATCATACCCGTTTTGCAATCCCCTAATTGGAGGCTATGAATCCCGAAAAACGGAGACGTACCCATATCGGATATGTATCGGATACCGATACTCCACAGATACTTGTGAATACGTACTCACGAAGTATCGGAATTAATTATTTTAATTTAAAAAAATATTTTATCTGATACTTATAGGATAATCCACAGATACACAAAGATACTTATAAGATACTTCACAGATATGTAAACTAGAGATGATGACGGGTAAGAAAGTGAGACAATGTTGTAAAAATTCAGTTGAAATGTATATGATTCAATTTTAGATATGCATAAGTAAAATTGTTTCTCGATGAACCACTTAAAATTATGATTCTTGTGGATGAAGGTAATGAGAGAGATGTGATTCAATTAATCAACAATAGATAAAATTTGTGTTGAATGCTTCTCTCGATATCCTAACAAACGAAAATAAAATATGGTTTATAAGAAAACTTTACATACATGTAATAATGAAAGGTAATAAGTGCTTATTTTCTTCAAGTGTTTTACATATATATATTTTAGTATAAAAATTTTGTTAACGTATTTTAGCCGTATCGTATCCTAAATTTTTGAAAAATTGTGTCTCCGCGTACCCGTATCATATCGTACCTGCATCCGTATCTGTATCTGGACTTCAAAGATAGGAGGCAATACATAGATACCACATTCACAAAAAAAAAAAAAAAAAAAAAAAAAAAAAAAAAAAATTAGGAAACATGAATCAAGCAAGTGAATAATTAGTGGTTTTTCTTTAATGTAAAAATAAATTGTGTTTCCTTATTATCAATTGATAGCATAATCCGTGGGTTTTCTTTAATTCGAAAATAAATTGTGTTTCCTTATTGTAAATCCTCATTCCTTTTTAAAATTTATTTTTTTCAAGATAGCATAATCAGTCTTCTTAGCTCGGTCCTAATAAATTTTGGATAGTTTATAGAGTCTTGCACGATAACAATATTTTCATTCTAGCGTTTGGTGTCCGACAAGGTTTTTCTCAAGTTTTTCAAGGTAGGTAATCTCTCATCATGAAACTTCTAGTTGTCTGCACATGATTGAAGTATTATATGATTATTTTCTATATTTTTAATTCAATTTTTAGTATTTATAGTAAAGAAAAATAAGATCTTTCATTCTAAATCCATCGGTTCAAACACACTTTTATGGTTTGTTTCACATCAGAAAAATATGTCTCAGATATATATGTTGTTGAGCTTCGTGTTGTTTAGGGTTTTTTATGTAGCGTTTATGTCAGATCTTATTGATTTTTTTTTAGGATGATCTTATTGATTTTTATTTGTTTGTGTCAGTGTTGTCCTATGAAATTCACAACAATCATTTTCCCTGCATTTTTCTCATGTTTTTTATTTCCCTGATTTTGTTAATTTCTATTTCGATTTCCTTCTGAAATTCAGGTATTTACTGTTTTTTATTTTCTTTTATTTCCCATTAAACTAGATTGATTGATTCTGCAAGGGTGCTAGAGATTTGATTGATTCTGCAAGGGTGCTAGAGATGAATGCGGCACCCAATAACAAAAATTCATTAATTAGTTTCTTATCTTTTTGCAAATGTGTTTTTTTAATCAAGGAAATAAATTACTTTTTTGAAATTAAGGAAATTAGTTTTTTTAATTAGTTTTTTATCTCTCTAAATATCTAGAATTTTGTTTTTAATTCATATAAAAGAATTGTACTTTTAAGTTCTATAAAATGATTTTGCTCAACCAAAAAAAAAAGTTCTATAAAAAATTTCATCGATATTTTCCATTTTTGTGGCGAAAAATGTTAAGAAATTAAAAAGTGTGATTTTTTTGTGACGAAAACGAAATTTTGGATATTTTTAAAGACATTTACTAAATAAACCTTTTTTATTAGGAATGTTTTTTTAATAAGTTGCTCGTTGCTCTCTTATTTTGTATATAAGTTGAGATGTTCCTCAGCTAGTGAACTCTAGTTTAGTTTTTTTTTAATTGTTTAAACGTTGCAAATATTTTTTTATTTTCCTATTTTGGCCAAACCAATTTGAGACCGAAATTGCGCAATAAAAAATGAATGACTAAAATTGTGGTTTGACAAAAAAAAAAAGGGACTAATACTGTATTTAAGGTTTTTTTGTTTTTTTTACAAGATATTGCATTTAAGCCTAAATATTAAAAACTAACGGAAATGTTATATACAACAAAGAGAACATTGCAAATGCATAGCGAATTGATTTTTCCTGTTTATCAAACTTTGACTAACCATGATATGTTGCTGAATATAGCATTGCTCTGCAACTAATTAACATCAGTTATTTTCTCAATATTTATCGTACATATTTTTTAAGAATGTTTTGTATTCCTTTTCTTTTTTAATACCATAATTATTCGTTCTCATTGAACAAGAACTGAATAGTACACAAAAAAGCATAAACTTACTAACTCAAAATTAACACATGCAGGTGCAATTTAAGTTGTTTCCATACCACACCCAACATCGCTATCCAATATGAAAATAACTCACGATGAGGTACAAATTTATTTTTTTATAGATGCTTTGAATTTCTTTCTATTAATTATTTTTGTATATGCTATGTAATCTTTTATTTTGATAACATTCATATGTGAAACAATGGTCTTGAAAGTATTTTAAGATGATTTCTAGTTGTATAATTGTGTGTGGGGGTTGTACTTGTATCAAATCTACCAAGGGAAAAAAAAATCCTTATGTTAAACTAGTTAATGCAGTGAAAAGGACGGAATTGGGAAAAACATGCGATTCCTCGGATACGTGTTCTTCAATATGAAATTGTTTTTCATTAATTTAATAATGTAATGACAAATCTACCCTTCCACTTACAACATGTTTGAGAAGTTATAAATATGTTTTTTGATAAATAACTAGTGGGCGTAGTTTGCTAACTTGCACCTTAGTGTTTTTAAGTGGATGCAAGTTAGCAGCCCCATCTTTATATATATATATATGCAAAACAATAGTCAATCCTTAATTATGTCATTCTTTGATTTTTAGGGTTCTACCATTCTTGTGCAGGGACAACAAACCGGTCTTGGGCTAGCATATGATGCACCTTTTGGGGTAACTCCTTGTTAACTTAATACTAATGTTAATAACCTATTTGAGTTCGAATTGGTGAAAAAAATAATCATTTTCTTATGTTAAATAGTATTATTAAAAATACTATTTAACATAAGAAAAATCCATCATCCGGTAACCACAGGATGATCCACAAGAAAGGTGGCAGGATTCGAACCTATGGCCGGCCCGCCCCTGACCTGCTGGGTTGGGTGGCCGGGTTAGCACCCCTCGTCGCCCCTGAACCCGAAACAGATGCGCTGCGCTACCCAGCGCGTAACCTTGTCTCCCCTACTCCTCTTCTGGTTATGCCATTACCAATCGCGGGTAACCCCCGGGCCGGCCGCCCCTGACCTAATAAGTGATCATTTGTATTTCCTTGATCTTAGAGTATTACATAGATACCAGAGATTTGAAGTTTATCCAAGACCTTCCAAAGTTATCACTCGATATATATTTTTATCCCTCTTTGGTGGGGTTTCTGGTCCTATGAAGTGAAAAAAAAAAAAAAAAAAAAAAAAACTCCTTCTAAAGTGGGAGGGGAAGACTACTCTCTCTTCCTATTCCCTTTCCTCCTCAAAGCCCGGTCTTTATTTCCCCTCCTAACTCTCAAACAAACCCTAATTGTCAAAATTATCTTCAATATTGAACGAAATGCATGCCTATATTACTCGTTGAAATACAATATTTTTTAAAGTGGAAGCAATAAGGATCAGAGTGTTGGTCATTTAACTAAAGCGCCTTGGATATTTGTGTTGGTTCACGAGAATATCCTTGTAGATCGCACACAATAGGCAAAAGCAATCACACAAGTGAGAAACACCACATTTTTGCCCAAAATCTTAAGGTAATGGGTTCATCCGGTCACTTATAAAGTGTCCAACCTCTGTTATTTTAATTAATATGTGACTTTTAACTCACACTTGCTACTACACCATGGCAAAGAGCCAATCAAACCAAGTACATACACAAATAACTTTGCTTACATAACTTGAATCCATATAGATGATTTATTCTTTTACGGTGTTGACTTTGTTGACATTGCAGGAGATGGAACAATCTGCATTCCTCCTGGTGACCTTTCCACACACAGGCAGTCGTCATGGTCAGTTCTGTTTGCATCATGTAAGGAAATGACAGTAGAGTTTAGAGGATTACTTATCGCGATCTCTTCCTGCTGGATGATTTCCTTGATTTTTGATATAGGTAAACCATATGATTGGCATGGAAAGAAAGTAACAATGCCATTTGGAGGGAGAACAACCCTGATGTTTATGACCACTGCTTCTTGGGTGCTTATTTTTGGAGCTTCATGTTTTTTATCCATATGTGCTGCCTTGCATTTAAAAATAATAATGGTTGTTTTGACAATGGGGTCTGTTTATTGCCTATTCAGATTGCTGGGCAAAATCACCTCTTACCAAATCGTGTTTGGTTCTTCCAATTACGAAATCAATGGTATTTGGTTGTTTTTTGGTTGCTTCATTGTAAATTGTTACTTTTTGTCTATTTTGTTTGTAGTGTTTTATAGGCGATTGAGTTGACCTGTTTGCATAGGCAAACCAGGAGACCCAAAGAATAGTAAAAATAAATGAAGAAAATGATCCAATTATCAGGATTACTTGTTTTGTAGAATTATCCTTTGAATTTGTCTTTCATTTGATTGACTTAGCTTCAAAAAACAATGTTATCTTATTGTTTTATCCCATACGAACAAATTCTTCAATGTTGATATGATTTTAAGTTAATATTCTATATACGAGTAATGCTAGCAAAACTCCTTTTTTAAGACTCTCTCTAATACTCACTCTTTTATTGGTTTAAATCATTGTGAGTTTACATTTTGAAAATTGAATCCATAAAAAGTGGTGAGACATACTTTGATTTCATCCAATAAGAGATTGAGTGTCAGAGAGAGTGTTGAAAAGTGAGTGTTACTATCATTCCTCCTCTACGTATAGGCTAAAAACTAGCAATTTCCTCTCTTTCACTAATGAGGATCTCTCAACCCGCATAGTTCATACTCCTTCCTATCACATTTATGAGCAAAAAATAATTTTTTAAGTACATCCAATAATTAATGTATATAACCCATAAATGTGACCAGAGGGAGTATGTCTTAATAAAAAGTCGCCCAAATCCGACCATTTAAATTTTATGATTATAACAAATTTATTTTTAAATTTATTTTTGTTACAAATTGATCTTTCAAGTTATAAATATATACACCATTATCTTATTCAGTCTTGATTTGAAACAAAATTGATCGACTAATTGATTTATAATATTTTTTTGGAGAGAACTTGATTTATTATATTCTTGATGAAATATTTACCTGTAAATTTAGGCTTGAATTCAAAAACAAAAAAGAAGAAAATGTGTAAGTAATTAGGTTTGATGTCATAAACACTTTTAGATCTCTCACCTCAATGTTAAATTATCCATGAACACTTTTTAACGAAGTTGATTGAAACATGGAGACAATATAAATATTTTATGACTTAAAAGGACTAGACCAGTTTGTAACAAAAAAAAAAAAAAACTTAAAAGGACCAATTGGTAACAATTAAAAAACTTAAAAGACTAATTTGTTGTAATAAACATCTAACTTAGAGATCGCGAAATGTATTTGATCAAAAAAGTCTAAAAAATATTCATTTTTTTAGGGATTAAAAAAAGTTTCATTTATCTAACAATTAATGTTTTTATTTTCTAATTAGACAATTCCAAACATTGGATTAGATAATATGATATTTCATTCGACTTAATCCGAAGGAGCACATCGGTTTGTTACTTACTTCTTTCAATGTGGCAATGCTTGGTAAACAGGGTTGAAAATTTCTAAAGGATCACTTTAGTCTTGTAACTCGGTTGTTTAAAGCTCGTTATTTTTCTAACATTGATTTTATAGGTCAAAGATTGGAAATAATCCGAGCTATGTGTGGTAACGATGGTTGTAATAAAAGGAGCAAGATGGCGAATAGGAACCGGTGAGAAGATCCCGTTATTTGGTGCACCGTGGTTAAAAGACGGGCTATTTTTGACAGCTGACAATCCTATTTATGCGCCCCTAGCTCACGTAAAGGTGAAGGACATTATTGATCAATCCTCTAAGGAACGAATACTCCCTTAATTTATAATATGTTTGATATAAGTACGACCCAGCTGATATTGAATACACAGCTACAAACTTTAGAAGATAAGTTGATTTGGAAAGGTGAAACAAATGGTAATTATTTGGCGTGTAGCATTTATAGAATGTGTGTTAGTAAAATTGTTGATGATTCCCATATATATATTCTAGGTCATTGGAAATTGGTTTGTAAACTCAAAGTTCCACCAAAAAGAACAAAAACAAAAAACTCACTTGGCATGTGTATCTTGGGTGTTTTTCAACTTGAGCTCTCCTGGGTAGTAGAGAGGTGCATTGTCCAACATATTGTGTCATATGTCGTAGTAATTATGAGGATAGTATTCATGTGTTTTTGGAATGTCCTAATGTTGTGCAGGTTTGGCGTGATGTAAATTTGTGGGAAAGTATTGATAGAGTACTTCACCAAAATTATAATATGGATGCGGTCATTTTTCTCTCTTGCAACAACTTACTGCTAGCCAAAGTGAACTTTTTGCTAGTGTTTTATGGAGTTTTTGAAAGAGAATGAATTTGAAGCTTTGGCAACAAAAGAATGAAACGAATATGCAGGTGGTTGAACGAGCAACACATTTTCTTAAAGATTTAAAATCGGCTCAAATTATCTGGGGAAGTCGTGATGTGCAGACAAATACAAGTTAGCTGGATTCAAATCGACATGTTATGATACGGTGGGAAAAGCCAGTAACCGGGCGTTGCAAATGCAACATTGATGCCTCGTTCTCTTCATCTATGAACAAAGTAGGAATTGAGATATTCGTGATGATGCTTCGCAAAACAGTTTGGTTTTCCCCTCTTTGTGATGTTGATATAGGGGAAGCAATGGGTTTGCATACGGCTCTGGAATTGACATAAGAACTATGAAGGCTACCCCACAAAAAAAAGTTCTATTTTCGGGAAAAATTAGCGATAAGGATGTGTTTATATTTACTGATGCTGATTGAATGGGATCTATTACAAATAGAAAGTAATTTAAGCTTGTTTCATGGTAACATGATTTAACAATAATTTTCCGGTGCTTCACAAGAAACAAGATGAGGAAAAAAAATTAAGACACAACATATACATTAATTCGGTTTGTAACTCAAAAATTGGATACTCAATGATACTTCCCAAGAAGCCCGCCAAACCAAGAATAAATTTGTTGGCAAAAAATTTATTGTGATTTAAACTTGCTGGTCTACAATAATTACGCGGTTTGAAATATGATTTTATTTCTTTTGTTACTTTGCACGAGACTTCTTTTCTCTTCACCATAGTTTTATTCCATAAGATTTTTCTGATAAGATTTTTAGTTAGACATTTTTTGTGTAATCTTGGATTTTGGTCTAGTGCTCCCCAAGTGTTTGTTTCTTCACTTTTTTTATTTTAATCAATTTGTCAGGGTGCTACAGATGTTATTTGATAGTTTTTGGGTGCCAATATAGTTGGAATGTCAATGTGCTTTGCGATGCTTTTGCACTATAATTTGTGTTTTAAAAAAATTGAAATATGATGTTACATATATCAAGTTGTCTTAAATTTCATGATTATTGTCCCCGAGCTTAGCTCAGTTGATAGGGACAATGCATAAAATATGCAAGGTCCGGGGTTCAAATTCCGGCCACCACCAAAAAACTTCATGATTATTAATAGGAAAGAGGAAGTTGGATTAGAGAGGTTGCAAAAGTTTAGACGTGCGAAGCTAAAATGAGTGATTTGAGATCCAAAGGCAACAGCATAGAATGAGAGGTTAGACAAGAGAACGTGAAAGCTGGAACGAAAGGCTGGAGATGAGAGGTATAGGCTTCACAAATAAGGCAAAACGGGAATAGGTTTTCATAATCTTATCGGATTGTAACCCAGTAAACTTAAACGATAGAAATAACAAAGGGTGAGCAGATATGATCAGTAATATTATTATCAATTTTATCATATAGTATTGGAGCATCAAACAATAGGATATTAAAACTTTTAAATATACGATTAAAAGGATGTTGTATAAAACTACTCACGTCTTTGTTCTGTACAAAACAATAACCATGTCCGTGTCAATTTGATCTCTAAGAAACAACCACGAAGTTGCAATTTCCCCGCTAAAATTACACTAAAACACGGGTGGCAATAGAATCGTACCATGGAGTCATTTGACTTACAGACAATATTTTAATAGAATTAGAAAGAATTAATAAAATTTAAGACCAGATGAAAAATGCCCAAGCTAAGCAATATTAGAAAATATGAGGGTGTTAAGCCAGAATTAGCAAATATAATAATGTACAGTATTATTATTATTATTTATTGTAAGAAAATTATTTCCTTGAATCAATTTGCTAGCTTTGGTTTATTATTTCACTCTGCGTGATTGCAAAAATAGTCTTAAAACCAACACTATAGTGGCAAACGGGTAATAATTTCGCAGAATATCACTCATTCGTTGATACCACAAAACCCACATAGCTTCATAAAAAAATGAGACATCTTTCAAGGAGAAGACCATTTAGACATCCCACTAAGTGGTTGAAGACAATTTAAACCCACAAAAATAAAATTGAGTAAGTCATGAAATTGATTAGGGTGAGGTTTAGTATGGGAAATGGTACTTTTTTCCCACCATGGGAAAGCCTTTTTTTAACCCTTAGATTGAGTAGTACCACCATTGTTATTATAGTCTATCCACACTATATTTTTCACATCATCTCCAACCTTAACAACTCATTTTATTATCTTCACCTGTGAAAATTACATCTCTCAATTTATTTTTGCCTACAAAAATATTCTTGAAACAAAATAGAGAGAAATGGAGAGAAAACAATCTAATTTGAAACCCAACTATTCATCTTCATTCGTTCATACATTTATGTGTTCTTCAAACAAATCATTCATCTTCACCAATTTTTTCTTCCTAAAATTTTAGATCTGGAACATCACAACAACAAGAACAGACAAGAGAAATAAAATTGTATAGGATAATTATTTTGTGAGTTTGTTTCAATAGCCGGAACAGAACAAACACAGTTGTTGGGGGTTTGTGTTGTGTGGTTCCTATAGTACGAGCTAGGAACAAAAAAGAAGCACTGTCACAAATTCATTCATTGTACTTTCTAAAATTTGCATTGGCCAGGACAAGATTTTGGATAATTAATTTGATTTTGGTCCTCAAAGAAAATAAATTGGAGAGTTCGGATTTACTTTGATAAGCTTTTACTGAGTAACAATTATGTTAAATCATTTAATTATAGTATTTATGTTTATACTGAGATTTTGTTTTAAACATGTAAAATAAGATTGTAACTTGATAATCATAACTAGCAAAACTGAACAAAACTAATTCCCTAATTTAGCCGATGATTAAAGAAGAAGAAGAAAAGGAACAAGATAAGAGTACAAGAAATTTCCAGTGAAAGGTGTTCTAATGGAAAGATATGGAAGATGAAAATAGTGGGTGAGAGAGAGTGGTTGGAGAAGATAGTAAAATAAAAATCTAGTGATAAGAGACTATGATAAAATTGTGTTCCTTATTTAATCTAATGGTCAAGAAAATCTTTCCCATGATGGGAAAGAACTCCCCTTTTCTAGGCTAAATGCAACCATTGATTAGTAGTCAATCTAATAAGAAGTATAATTTGTTACCATACATCAAGGCTGAGATAGCACAACAGCAAATACTATGACTCTAGGTCATCAACCTAACAAAATCATACAATTCATAATGTTTGTGACAACAATAAAATGTATATCATACAATGAAAACAGCTCTGCCTTTGCTGCCTAGCCTGCAACTGGTGTCAAATGGCAACTAGCGAGGCAAGTACCTACGAAAGCACCACAACACGGCAAAAAACCAAAACTAAAAAAATGGTGCACAAAACAACCCAAAAACCATTAACTTCATGATTGGCAGTGCCAATCACAACTCGGTAAGTGGTTGTTTTGTACACCCACACATATAAACCCCAGCACAATCCCACAGTGTAGATAGCAGCCAAAATGAATCTTTCACGCAAGGGCCAAACAGATGCAACTACCACATAGTAGGAAAATAAGAATCCAAACAACCAGGAAATTGAGGGGATAATAGAGGAAAGAGCTTTCCCCGATGGAAGAATTTTGTCCTTGCCATAATGCACGGATTTACCTATAGAACTTATGAAATAGACCATAAGACAACCCACGAAAAGGAGTGTAATGAGTCTGGCAGTGGGAGGCATTTGCTCGGGTCCAAACCGAGCAAACGACAAATCAGGCACAAGAGATGAACCCTACAAAATTTTACCAAAAAATAATGTAACAAAATCATATATTAAAAGTATGCTCCCACTGTAATGTATTATAAGCAGCCTCAAGAGAGGTTTCAAGAGTTGCAGGCCCAAGAGAAAACAAAGCATGGCATGTGTCAAATATGTAATGTAATGTAAAGATATAACTCGATGACAATTAAGACAAAAACAAGATAACAGAAAACATATCATATGAACTGAAAATGAGTGTGGCAGGCAGTGCCAGAATAAAAAATTACATTATTTCATTGTTGTGTATATCTCACTTTCGCTCTTTCTAATAGTTTGATATTTTCCAACATTTCATGTAATTAACAAGATCTGATTTATGTACACAAGAAAAATAGACACATTACTTGGAATTTCACAAAACGTAACACTCAACATCATCTGTTTCATTCACAAAAGAAGACATGGTCAACCCCCACAAGTTTTGAAATTTCAGGTTTTCATTATTAGAACCATGCGCTTCTAAGATACAAAATTATTTATAATTTTAAATGCATGTTCTTGATCTTTCACCCAATTTAGCATACTCTAGCTTCTACCTAAAAACATATATGCAGAATAGAAGCTTTGCATTCCCTTTCATAAAAGAACCGACAAGGTTGTTATTGTTGAGACAAGGATCTGAACCCCAAATAAAATCAGTCATCTTTTTTTCCTGTTGTCCCCCCATCCCACCCCATTAGTATTTATGAAGTATTGACATGTTAAAAAAGATTCTTCGAATCGCTTATCTATAGATTGCTTACAACACAGGAACTAAATACAGAGATGACATATCCAGACTGAAATATCTGAGAGAGGAACCTGGGAAACTGGAACAACAGAAAGGCCACGAGGAATGCCAGATTGTTCGCTCTCCTGCAAAGCACAAGTCAACAGTGTAAAGAATATAATTAGTTGGAGATAGAGGGATAAAAATATATAGAAGGATTCAAGTTATGTCAGCAAATATACCATGGTATCCAAGACACTTTAGTTAAATGGCCAACACTCAGATCCTTATTGCTTCCATTCAGAAAATATATTGTATTTCAACTAGTAATAGCAATATGTATTTTGTTCGATATTGAAGATAATTTTGACAGAAAAATATAAACCATTTAGCTTTGTTTGGGAGTTAGGAGGGGAAGGGAAGTGAGGGGGGTCTTTGAGGAGGAAAGGGAAGGGGGAGAAAGAGTAGTTTCCCCCTCCCACTTTGCATGGAGGTTTTTTTTTCCTCTTCATAGGACCAAAAACCCCCACCAAATATGGAGGAATAAAAATATATATCAAGTGATAACTTTGGAGGGTTTCAGATACCCTCAGATCAAAGAAAATATTACTCATAGGTACTCTCATTCTCCAAGAGCGCTTTGTTATATATTTTGTAGCAACATAAATGGCCAAATTTTTCCTATAACAAAGTGGGTTTTTACTTACAAATGTTATTTAAATGTCATTATTTACAACATAGAAAGTGAAAATTTTAGTACCACCAATTTGAACTCAAATAAGTTATTAACATCAATATTTAGTTAAAAATGTTATATATGAGGAGGTACCCCAAAAGGTGTTTCATGTGCTAGCCCAAGATGATGCACAAGAGTAGTAGAACCTTGGAAATCAAAGAACGACAATTATTAAACAACCATATGTTGAACATATATATTTGCATGTTAAAGGATTGACCATTGTTTCAGCATCATCAGTTTACGGATGATTCACAAAAGACCAAGTCAGCCCACAGGTTTTGAAATTTCAGATTTTTATTATTACAATTACACGCTTCTAAGATACAAAAACATTTTCTTCTTTCCCTCTTTCCTTAGACATTTCCTTTTGATTTATTTCCAACTTTAAATTTTAATCTTAAATGCATGTTCTTAATCTTTCATCCAATTTAGTATAATCTAGCTTCTACCTAAAACCAGATATGCAGCATAGAACCAAAAAAATCAGTCATTTTTTCTGTGCTTCTAAGATACAAGATCACATTCATCTTTTCCTATTTCCTTTTGATTTATTTATAATTTTAAATGCATGTATGTTTGGTTTTAACCTCTCAACCAATTTAGCATAATCTAGCTTCTACCTAAAAACAGATATGCAACATTGAACCAAATAAAATCAGTCATTCTTCGTGCTTCTTGGATACAAGATCACTTTTTTTTTTGACAAATCCCATCATGTTGCACTTGGTTACATTGAATTTTGATATCATGGTCACATTGTCTCTATTTTTTTAAGACTTAAATATGTATTTCATCCTTTGCAATTAGGGGTCGTTTAAAAATTGGTCCATGTAATCGCTAATCTTAGCATTTTACCCTTGCATTGTTTAATCATTTAAAATTTCGTCCATCTCCCCACTTAATCACTGCCATGTCACTAATTTGATGACGTGACAATAACTGTCATACATGAAACTCCAATTTTACCCCTGAGTTTTCAATTCTTTCTTCAATATTTTGTCCTCTTCTTAAGGGCAAAATTGGAATTTCATGCGTGGTAGTGATTGCCACGTCATCGAATTAGTGACGTGGCAGTGATTAAGTTGGTCAAAGGACGAAATTTTAAATTATTAATGATTGCAAGGCTAGTTTGCAAGGATTAGCGAATATAGGGACCAATTTTTAAACGACCCTTAATTGCAAGGATGAAATACATATTTAAGTCTTTTTTTAATAACCCAATGTCGCTCAAATATTTTCTTATCCCTATCACCCCGAAAAATTTATATTAAACCCCTAATTATTTTCTTTTATGAAATATGTTTTCGTAAACTTAACTCAGTTAGTACATAATACACGATTTTAGTAAAAGATAATACATGATTTAATTTTTTTATAATATAGTGTCTTTTAAATAAGGATAAAAGTAGAATTAGAAAATTAAAATGGTCTTGTTAACGAGTGTCCTCGGGACACTCTTTAAGCATTCTAAATTAGGAAAGATTTTTTTTTTGGTTTTCGCACCGATTTTCGACCCATCAAAGGTGGACGACTCCGGCTCATGCGTAGAGGCATGCGCACTGGCATTGAGAAAATTATTTTTAAAAAAAGTGAAATTGTTTAATTTCCAATGCATTAAATACACATGTTTTTATAAAAAGTTACTCCTATTTAAGACCCTTAACAAGTGTCCCGGAGGTACTTGTTAATATTTTCCAAATTAAAATAGGTTCAAATTCTATCGACATTCCAAATTGCGTTCCGTTCTGCTCCATTCCGTTATGTTTCATTCCGCTTCATTAGGTTCAATTTCATCGATCCAGAGCCTAAAATGAAAATATTGCTATTGTCACCTTCATTATATAAGTTTAAATCTAAACTAAAACTTATAAGTTTTTTTTTTTGAGGGAAAAACTTAAAAGTTTGTGCATGAATTTTAGAGGTGTTCATTGTTTCATCTATAAATAAGAAAACAAATCAACAATATTAATTAGAATTATGTTTTACGAGATGAATATAATAATCTGAAAGAGCACTTATATATCTATAAACTCATTTCCCTTTGTCAAATGATACTTTTAGTTTATTTATTTATAAAAAAATGATGTTTATAATTAAGGCCAGATAAATATTTGTTAAGGTGTTCCGTGAGCATAGCTCAGTTGGTAGGACAATGCATTATTATATGCATGGGCTGGAGTTCGAACCCCAAACACCATAATTATTCATCTTATAAAGTTTATAAGATGAATTCTAACCGCTATACTATCTTCAGGCCCGGTCTTGAGGGTGTGCAAGGTGCTCAACCAGGCCGGACCTCCAAATGCTACGGGCCTCTAACGAAAAATTAAATCTAATACCCACCCCCCACTTAAATAAAAAATATATATGTTATATCATTTTCTTTCTTAGTACACATTTGAGTTTCTTTTAGACTCTAATTCTCCTTTTTGTACATAAATTGGATCCTTTCAAACCACCCCTAATTTGTATAATCACTTAATGGAAAGCTATTTCATTGAAAGAATCACAACAATCATTTTTTTCTTCGCATAAACCATTCATTTTACCCTTTTCCACAACAGAGGAGTGACAAATCCAAACGACACCGGTAGATAAATTTCACCTCTTTCACTTAATTTTTTTTTAATTCCTTTCATGTTTAGAAGTTCTTCTGATTCTGATTTTTTTTAATGAAATTTAACCACACAAAAAAATTACGTTTTATTTTACTAGAAGACTATTTTAAAAAGAGAGCCAAACCTCCTATGTCACAGGGACGGCCGTGGCTATCTTACAAAAAAGAAAAAAAATCCTTGTTACCACCACCTTAGAGCAATGATCTGAGTCACTAAACCACCGTTCATCTATCATCACAAACCATTTATTGACTAAGATAGCACGTGCCATCAACTGTATAAACTAACCACGTGTCATAACCTAACCTCTATCTCACGTGCCACTCTCTTTTCCTTCCACCGTTAAAAACGCTATCGCATTCTTCTTCCCATTTCTTTTTCTCAGTTTTCTTTTTCTTTCCCCTTTTTCTCCGACACAAAACCCTAATATTTTCCCCAATTTCTCTAATCTTTCATCAATTTTTTCGATTCTCACAGGTTTAACTTCATCTCTCATTTCTCTCCCTGTTAAATATTCACGATTCGATTTTCCGCGTGCGATTCTTGTTACGAATTGAAAAAAAAAATGATTTTTTTGATGAAGTTTTTTTGGGAGGTGGTTGCAGGTTGCGGTTGCGGAGGAGGAAGCTGAATCAACGGTGGTGAAAAATCTCGGTAAATTCGACATCTCAAAGAAGGTTTTGTTGTTTAAAGTAGTTGAAGGATTTGGGTCTGATGAGAATTATTAGGGGAATGCAGAGAACGTTTTGTTGCGAGGATCTGAAGAAATCGTTCAGCAAAGGCATTGGAATCACTGCTCCCAAGGCAAGAACACGCGATAAACTCTTTTGGATTAGGGTTTTGGGTCACTAAGAAGCATGACTCGTATCTATGTTCAACGTGGTTCTTCTGCTGCTAGTGGTAGTTCTCAGAACACTAATTCTAACCCTAACCCTAATCGTGCTGGGTCTTCTTCGGTTCGGCCGGAGCAGGTTACACAGGTACAATCTGTTACCAAGGATGAGGAAAGTGGAGAGGAGGAGCCTGGATTGGTTGTTGCTGATGATGTTTTGGAGTATGCTGGGAGTAGTAATAGGGCAAAGGGTGATGACCCTTTAATGGAAAGTCTTCATTTTGAGGAGAATGATACTCATACTCCTTTAGGAAATGAAGTTTTGGTTGATCTTCCTGGGAAAGATGTTAAAGAAGAGGTTGAGGGGTTGCAAGAATCGAGGGAAAGACCAGTGATAGAGAAGGAGGGATTGTGTGAGGATAATCCTGTTGTTAGTGGTGGTGGTGGTTCGTCTCCTCCACCTCCACCTGTTCCACCTCCTAAGCCTTCATCAACTAACTTAAATTCAAGAAGGAGTGCATCGGGGTCTCCTAATGCTGTTAATGTAGGATCACCAAGGAGAGGATCTGCGTGGCCTGTTGTTGTTTCGGCTAGGACTTCGCCTGCTGAGTCTCGACCTTCATCTCCCCGGGCTCATAGTGAAAGTGAAGGGTATAATAGTGCTGATGAACAAAATCCATGCTATGTGTCCTCTTATGATGACGTAGTAAGTTGATGATTACCTTGTTCTTGTTAAGTAATTAATTGGTGTATGTTCTCATGAGCTTAATTGCATAATTTTTTTTATATCCCCAGTTAGGCGAGGGAGGTGTTAGGTTAAAGTAATGTTGTTACAAATGACCTTGTTCGTGATACATGTAGGACATAATTTTTATGGATTATTCTACCAAGAGACTTGTAGGAATAAGGTGGATAATTTGGTCCTTCTCTTCAATGCTATAAGAGAAGAACCACAGTAATGAAGTAATGTTTAACTCTGATAAACTATCCTACACTTTAACTGGGCTACTTCATTTAGACTTCATCATTTATTTCTAGTTATGACTAAACTAAACTTGCTTGCATCATTGCGGCCTAGTTTTGAAAGAGTTGTTTGTTAGGTTTCCTATATTGGCATGTTAATGTTGGGTTTTATGATTGTATCATAGTGCTTGAAGGTTTTGTAATGCACTATTGCATGTTTATATATTAGTTAATTAGAAGGTTGATTCATGGCCTTCACTGAGATAATATCTTATATTGAAATGGTATTTGCATCCATGTCAGGAAAGAGAGCGACAGTTTGAAATTGATATTAGAAGGGTAAAAGGCTTTGAAGTAAAAAGAATGTCAGAGGATGGGAATTGCCTTTTCCGTGCTGTTGCAGACCAAGTGTACGGGGACTCAGAATTGTATGATTTGGTCAGGCAGATGAGTGTAGATTATATGGTATGTTAATGTTGGGCTAAATATATTTTTCCTTCAGTATCCATATTTCTGCTTTGTTGGATCGTAATGTATTGTACCTATTAGGTTAGCTTCTAATCAATTTTATGACTTACTGATTTGATTTCCACGGGTTTAAATGGTATTCTCGCAAAATGAGGAATTTATTATGAAGGTCCCTGGGTTTTGTGGTTGTGATAATAAGTGAATTTTCTATCAATTAGTGACATTCTGCAGAATTAGGAACACTGCCACTACCAGTCTGCCATAGGTGGTTCTAAAACTAGGATTTAAGAAGATTTGATTTTAGGTTAGCGATTCATATTGAAGGTTTTTAAATGCATCTAGGTTTCACTAAGTCTATGCACGCCAGAATGCCTGGGGCTGGGCAGCATGAATTTTTTATTATAGCTGGCCAGACTTATGACCTTTTGTTACAAAATCAAAGAAATGTTAGGGTTTTGACTTTTGAGAATGAGTTAGTGAGAATGGGTGTTTTTATCTTTTAAGATGTAAATAAGCAAGGAATAAGGGACTAATATATTGTTATTAGAAGTAATTGAAAGTGAAACATGAACAGTGTTGGAGATAATGAAGTCCTGAACTTTAACTTCTAAGAGTAGTCTGCTCTAGTTCAAGCATATTAAACCTAAGCCAACAAATGGAATGAAGGAAATAATTTTCTTACATAAATAATGCTATTATCCAGACATTATATTTGCTCATTCTGGTTTAACTCCCTTGATGTATTGTGTTACATCATATTTTCTCATTTTTGTTCAGCTGGCCCATTTCTCCTCTGGTCTAGCTTTTGATAATTATTTCTAATTCTACATAAATATTGCCTGTGGACTGTGAATCAAACTAACCTCCCATCATGGCATGATTCTAATTCCATTCCATGTTTTAGTGTAATTTTAGTGGTATAAATGCTAACTCATTAGATTTGCTCATTCTTGTTACACTCATGTGGTATAAATGTAAATTTAGCGGTATAAATGCAACCTCGTGGTCGTTTCTTGCTCACCCACTGTTATGAAGGAAAAAATGTTCTTACAAAAATGATATGATATTATATAGGCTAACTCATTAGATTTGCTCATTCTGGTTACACTCCTGTGGTTTATTGCACTACTACATCTTATTTTCTCACTTTTGCTTAGATGGCATATTTTTCTTCTGGTCTTGCTTTTCATATACCTTTTAATTCTATTGAAATATTGTCTGGTGATCAAACTAATTTTGTCGCACATTCTGATTTCATGTCTTTAGGAGCGGGAGAGGGATCACTTTTCTCAATTTATAACAGAAGGTTTTACCTCATACTGTAAGAGGAAGAGAAGAGATAAGGTATGTCGGAACATAATTTAGGCTTCTATGTGGTTTTATATGTTTTATAAACCTACGCCTGCATTTGCTGGGCTTTTAGGCTTCTAAAACAAATATGCCAAAATTTCCCTTGCATGTATTGTTTTTCAAACAAATTTCTAAATATTTAGGTTTGAATCTCCACAAATGTTTTGAAAGCTGTACTTATGGTAGTGATTAATGCAATTAGCAGTTGAAAAAGCACATGTACACACTTCAGTGTGCCAATTAATCTGGCTGTGGGTTCTGATTGTTCCCCTCGCCCAACCCATATTTAGCTTACACCATCTCCACAAATATTTTGAAATTTGTTTTGTACTAACAGGAGTGATTTATGCAACCGGTAGTTGAAAATTCACATGCAAATACTTTTTACATGCAAAATAATCCAGATGTGGGTTATGATTGTTCCCTTCTCCCGGCCCTTTTTTGTTTAAACCACATTGTTTTATTCAAGATATTTAGATTGTTATCTGTGATTAAGTCGTCATTTTTTCTCCACTTTCCGCTCTTCATTCAGTTATTTTCTTTTTCCTGCTAGTTACGTTGTGCCATGCTTTACTCTTCTAAGATGTTCAGACAAGCTTATTTTACTTTAGCTTTGCAGTTCTTTCATGAACATTTAGTTTTTTTCTATGAGAAATTTGGCAATTATATCACCTTGTCGTGATAAAGGGAATTATTTGGCATTCATGCTATGATCGAATAGTCCATAGAATTGGCGGGGATATAGACTTGGGTCTTTGGTGTTTAATTTAGGTGCAGCAGTGGCTGTTAATTTTACTCCCTTATAGCTGTGACACAGATTTCCTTTAAAGAAGTGTGTTTGGCTGTGTGTGCTTTGCAAAATTTTAAATTCATTAATAGTTTATCTGTGTATCTGTAGCATGAATTTGATTTAAAATAGTTAGTTGGTAACTCTTGAGTCTTTTGGTGTGTCGTGACATTTTATTTCCCAAACTTTTTATGTATACTTGGTCTTTACTTTTTCAACCGTGAAGTTACAGTTACAGTTATACCTAAAATCATATATTAGTTAAAAGTGAAGCTTGTCTTTTGAAGTTATTGAACCTATAACGTGTAGATATTAGCATTGACTGGTTTTTTTGTTATAGCCCATCACATACGATAAAGAGATGACATGTTATTCTTAATGAAATTCTAATCATTGTGTATCTCAAATCTCACATGTTAAGAACTTCCACTTGGTTTTGAATGTGTCAAATTCACGCAGAATTTATATTTTCTATAGTCAGTGCACACTTGATAAAGTAAATTAAGAGAGATCTCAACAACTAATGGAAAAAAAAAATTGTTGCTTTTAGTTTATTACATGTAAACACATTACAGGATTTTCTGGAATTTATTCACTTGATTTTCTTGTTAATGATTGAGTTGACAACTTTTACCTTTCCCTCTAAAATAAGGGATCACTTTGAATTTTACTCCGTTATATTTCAGTTCTAACACCACATGCAGTTTAGTTTGTTGGCTTATGTTGATAGTTGGTACTTTTTAACTTTTTTGAATAGGCGTAAATATGTTAACCCTTCCTGGCAGGTTTATGGGAACAATGTTGAGATCCAAGCCATGTGTGAAATGTATAATCGACCTATTCATATATACTCCTACTCCACAGGTAGAGCTTATCTTACATTTTTTGTAGTTGTTGCTTGTTAGTCATCTACTATATTATTTAATAACATAACTTACTGATGCAGAGCCTATCAATACATTTCATGGAAGTTATGACACCGATACGCCACCAGTACGCCTAAGTTTTCATCATGGTAACCATTACAACTCCCTTGTTGACCCACGGCGTCCCACAATTGGTGCAGGACTCGGGTTCAGCTCTCTTCGTGGGGTGAGTACTTTGCTATTGTATACAATGCATCATTCTTTTCTTCTTTCTATTTTATTGTATGATGCAAATGTTAATAATACTTGTTAATCTTCCAACT
The DNA here is from genome assembly GCF_003473485.1 of Medicago truncatula. Lineage (NCBI taxonomy): Eukaryota > Viridiplantae > Streptophyta > Magnoliopsida > Fabales > Fabaceae > Medicago > Medicago truncatula. The sequence continues at coordinate 42,575,625 of NC_053043.1, forward strand.
GACAAAACACAAATTTGTGTTGTGCGTATCTATAGAAAACATTGAGTATTATAGAAGCCCCAAAGAAAGGGCCCTATATAACTTGGTAATTGTCTCAATATTACATTGAACAGAGATTGATTGGAAGATGGTTGACGGTACATTTTCATTTACAATGCAGACAAATGTTGACAAAGATCAAGTCAAGGCTGCTATTAAATCTCAGCAAGACCAACAAATCGATAATGCAAGTATTTTGACTTGAAATTTTTAACAGCGTGAATACTTTTTGTTCTTTGAATTGAACTTGACGCTGCTGGTTTTTACAACTTCCTTCTGACAGGCACTTTTAGCTGAGGGGCGGTTTTACTCTGATCTTGAGCTCACAGAGAAGGAAATTGAACTTGCCGTGATGGAAGCTTCTCGGGCTGAATACCTTGCCGGTGGTACATTTAAGCAACAACTTGGCAATCGAGAGTCGTCTACGTCAACTGCTGAGCCATCTTCCTCTGGAGCAAGTTAGTATCTCTTCTCATACAATTTGGTTTATTTGCTTTAAAAGCAATCTTGCAGTTCTATTGGTTGCAAAAGCATTAATACCTTATGAAATCAAGTTTAACAAAAGCAGTTTAAGAAGTTTTCTTGCATTTTCCCCCCCAAATTCACCCATCTTAAATCTATCAGTAGACAGACTCATATTGTCGGTACTTGGTCTTGATGTATTTGTTGAAATTTGGTGGACTAAATAAAGCTAACTTGGTGTATTAATGTGAGTTGCAGGATCGTCAGGTAGTGATCCCAAGATGGAAAGTGGGAAAGGAAATAATTCTAATCTTAGCAGCAGCATGAATATGTTACTATCGATGGGATTTAGTTACCTGCAAGCAATTGAGGCATACAGCATATTTGGGGATGATGTTGATTCTATGATTTGTTACTTGTTGGAAACTGGCAGCAGTAGCAGACGTAAAGGAAAGGCTACTGAATGACACGAGATTTAGTTCGTTAAAAAAATCATGGAACTTAAGTTTTCAATTGTCATCCAGATCGAATAAATAAATATCCTGTATTTACTCTAGTATGTTTTCGTATCTCACGTCTTCACTAAGTTGTTAGAGAGAAAATTGAGCAAATAATATAATTTAGTTTGTTAGTGTAATCCCAAGTTTGATAAATGAGAGATTATTTGCAACATTTTTCAAGGGCCAAATCTATTATACATCTGTATGGGACGATTATATTTATCCAATTTGATTACTTGATGCATATTTTATTACTCAATCACCATTTAGGCACTCTGCCAAAGTTGCCGGTCTTTAACCATCTTGGGATCCTTAACTAAAGAAAATAACATGTAGGAGTATTTGTATTGAAATTGGTATTGGGTGAATGAAATTTTGTACAAAATGTTTTAAATTGTTAGAAAATTATTTCAGTAGAATTTTAGGCAAGTTGTATAAAATTTCTAATTCAATGGCGATTGAAATGGGAAGGATCGGTTGTAATAGAGTTGATGACTCTTTAAGAATGAATTGTGAGCCGTTGAAATTCTGTCCTTTGGATCTTCAATTGTTATTGTGACTTTTGAATACATTAGATCATTGGGCAATAGAAGCACTATGATTGAAACATTGAGATGGAAGCGGTCAACAAAGCAAATGATACATTGTCTCGAGGGAATTATTCGATAAGTTGGAAGTGGTAGGTTCAGGAAGAGTTTGTTCCAGGAATCCTGCTGTGAAACTGATCTATCTCTTTTCTTTTAGCTTTGATTAGACGTGCGGTGGATGAAGAGGTGATCATGGTTCCAAACACACTCTTATTTTATTGACAAACTTTCGTCCATTGAATTCATCTAAATGTTGAGTTTGATTTGAACTCGTGTTTTTGTTATGTTCCACGTTTTTGGTTTTTGATGATGAGACACCGATAATTGATCTACAACTTCGTGGCCCACGACACCGAATACAACAAGTTCAATGGAAACTTCATTGGCACAAAGAAGGATCCGTTAAACAAACTTGTGTACATTGCGCGACATTACCCACTTGCGCACCTAGCATGTGCCATAAAAAGAATAGGGTGATAATAGTTTTCCCTCGCAAGGTAATTTAAAACAGCAAGGCTTTAAATTTCAACAAATATATTTCACATACCTAGCGAAACCGCACCAATTTATAAATTTATGTTTAACATGATGTTCAATAAATTTTAAGTAGATAGTTATACGACAAATTCTATTGTACACCCAAAGATTTGAGTGTATTGGTACACTAAATCAATAAATTAATAGTTAAATGTATTATTTTTTGAAGAGAAAAATTATTTTCTATCATCTATAATTATAATAATTAAATTTTATTTACCAAAAACAATAAAATGTAAAAAAAAAAAATTAGTATGATTTTTATAAACAACAAAATGATATTTTCTAAAATATAAATATCAACAAATAGCTCTTTATTCCATAAAAATAGTAATTAATTTAAAGATTTTTGAAGTATGAGTACCGATATACTTTAATTTGCAGGTGTACCATAGAAGTTCTTTAGTTATACTATTTGAATACACTCTGATGTTTTTAAAAAATATGAACTAGACTTAATTAAATTTCTATAAAATCGACTTGTAAAATAAAAAATAACCATATCTCATATAATGTGAGACTCTCAACAAAATTTTTACCGAAAAGAATAGTAGTTACTAGAGTTCCTTTCCACGGCTGTTTCTAAAAAATCACACATTTATTCATAAGTACACTAATAGAACAAAATGGTGGTTTTATTTTTTGAAAGTGTACTTTTGGACACATTTAAGTGGTGGGAAAAAAAAAAAAAGCTACCTTGTTTTCACAACTGCAGTAATTATGATTATGATATGCTTGTCAAAGGTACTAGTTTTTGACAGGACAAAGAGGGCATGGACCAAAAGACGAAAGAAAAAAAAAGACAAAACAGAAGCAGTTTTTTCACGTGTCCACTGTCATTCCCTCCAAATTTATGTCTTGGGTACCCTCCTTGGATAGGATTTCTGTTGCCATTGCAGTTGCCATTTAAGGTCGGATTTATTTATTTAATTAAAATTAAGCTGTGTACTCACTCACTACTCAAGCATTTTTTTTCCTTCCCTGATTTTCAGATACATTCTTCACATGAAATTTATGTGCTAGGAATTAATTTAACTGGCTAATATTTTAAGTCACTCCCCCTTAAAAAAAAAAAAATTTAAGTCAGTCGTTAATATCTAAAATATATGAAATTCGTCATTTTTCGTTTATGTATTTATAAACTTAACCGATGAATTTCATATATTTTAAGGATTAGTTAGTAATTTAATTTTAAGGAGGTATTCCCTCCGTTTCTAAATATAAATAATTTTAATTTTTAGATTCATTCAATTAATGATGTATGTGGTTCATAATACGTACCACATACATCATTAATTGAATGAACCTAAAAAGTAAAATTTGCTTATATTTAGAAACGGATGGAGTATTGGTTAGTATATTAATATAGTTGGAGATTAAATTAAAAAGTAAATTACAAATTAAATTGATGATTTATTCTTTTTTTTATTTACCTCATCAAATAATTTTTTTTTTAGTTTGTAAATGTAACGATAAATATCATCTAAAAGATGTTTAGCCTAATAATATCAACATTGCTAATCGTAATTGAGTTAAGTGTTACAAACCCTCCTCAAATAACTCTACAATAGAAACCATCAGTTAGTAAATAGACTTGTTTGTTAATTAATCATCATAACCACTAACTAGAATAAAACACCCTCAACATCACCACGAGAGATGTCAAACATGCTTCTTTTTGAAGAAAAATACATTTTTTTAAGGTTGAAGAAAACTTGAAGTCTACTCTCTCACATTTTACCAGAAGAAAACTTGAAGTCTACTTCCAAACTGTTTACTTGTTAATTAAACAATATTTTAGAATAGCCGTAAAAAATTGGAAATATTTGAAGAATAAATATGTTAATAATTTAGATTTTCGGTGAATACTAGTAAAAATACCCGGTACAGTGATAATATTAATCATAGATGTTTTTATGAATATATTAACTAGCATATATGGAATATATATGTAACACAAACATATATCATTCACAAATATTGGTTGCATATTCTTTTTTTTTTTTTTTTTTAAGGATTGCATATTTTTTTATATATATATCATTCACATATATTGGTCCATCGTGAATCAAAAATTAAAAAATATTTAAAATTTCAATAGTAACATACATTATTGTTTTGAAGTAGGCGTTTTCTTTTTAAGGTGGGAGTATTTAAGTTAGATGATAACTTAATTGATTCTAGATTAATTAAAACAATAAAAAATAAATATGTAACTTGTATTGAACCATCTCTAATCATGTCACGTTAAAAGATGTGAACTTTTACCTCTAAAGATTATTGTCAAATGCCGTTGAATTTTTTGATAATTTAATCTTTAACATCGATACAGGTAGATCATTTATAAAGATGATTATTGTAGCATTCACTTTTAGAACAATCCTAAGTGTGATCTATAGATTAAATATTTTCTTTTGTCAAAAAAGATATTGTCGGAAAATTAACGTTAGTTTTTATTGCAATATTTTCTTTTATTGGACAGATAAAACCTTTTTATTTTTTGATGGATGGACAAATAAAACCTTAAAAAGTTGCACAAACTAAAAAGAGAGGGAGTAATTAACAAATTAGTTGGAAGGTTATTTAAGTAATTTCAAAATTCTATTTCTTGATGAAGAAGCTGAGTCTGATAGACTCAAACACGGGTTCACCTGCATTTCATTTTCCATTGCACTCTTTCTACGTCTTTCATCATCTTCTCCTTCTCACCCAACCCTAACCCTAACCCTAATCCCCAATTTTCAATTCTAGGGTTCAATCCCTAACTCAACAATGTCTCAGAACGGGAAATTGATGCCGAATCTCGACCAACAAAGCACTAAGCTTCTCAATCTCACTGTTCTCCAACGAATTGACCCTTTCGTTGAGGAAATTCTCATTACTGCTGCTCATGTTACGTTCTATGAGTTTAACATCGATCTTAGCCAATGGGTTCGTTCATTTTCACCCCCTTTTTTTTGTGTTTTCTCTCTCTAGTTAGTTTCTCTCTCAATGTTGTGTTTGATTGTTTTGCAGAGTCGTAAGGATGTTGAAGGATCTCTCTTTGTTGTTAAGAGGTTTGAAATTTTGTATTTTGTTAACGGGGTTGATGGGTTTTAATTGATTTAAGTGGTTTAATTGGGAATTTGTTTTTAACTGAGGTTAATTGTGGTTTTGTTTTTTTAATTTCAGAAATACTCAACCAAGATTTCAGTTTATTGTGATGAATCGTCGGAATACTGGTTAGTGAGTCTGTCTGTTTTTGTTGATTCTAAAAATTTTCAATTTTTGTTAAATTTTCTTATTTGGTTTGGTTATGAGAACTTATGTTTTGCTCCCAAACATGTGTCCAATGGATTATTTGTAAACTAGACTATACTAAGCAGTGTTATCAATCACCGATAGGGGAAAATGATTTTTAAAAATCCGCTACTCAATATTGCTTTAGCGCCCGCCACTATAGCTGCAATATGACAACATTTTGTACTCCATCTTATATTGTGAAACACTAGTGGTTTTAACTTCTATTTGCGCTGTATAACTTCTATTTAACAACACTGATAGGAAGTGAGATCAAAACACTGTCGTCAAATCAGAAATGCTTGAATCAGATGCTATTACATTTTCTGTTAATATGGTGGCTGCATAAATTTCAGTTTGTCACCTAGGTTGTTGGAAAGTTAGTATTTTTAGTATAGTTTTTTGAGTTACATTCTGGTCTTGGAATATTTAAGTATGTAATTATTCCTCTATATTTGCTCGTGTTTGGTAATAATATATTTTATAGTTAGTTGGTATTCTTTTATACTTAAATTTATAGAACTTGTTTTAGGTTTGGCTATCGGCCTCCATTTTCTGCATCTTGCACTCAATATTTTGAAGTGTTGTCAAATAGTGGCACTATATCACAGTGGATGTTGAGGGATCACTTATAAAAACCACAATTTTATACTAGTTTCACTATTATATGACAATAGCCAATATCAGCTGCTATTCCACTTTTTGTTACCAGATGTAGCGGCAATAGATGAAAAAAGCGAATTTTAGGGTTTTTAAAAATAGTAAACAAAGAGTCTGCGTGTGCACCAGACATGACCTATTTTTAAAATTGAAAAACTGAAGAGTTGGTGACTATTACTCTTATATTCACCGTAATGTGCCAGCCTTTCAATATGCAAGCCATGCTTAGCCTCCATTCCCTTTTTAATTTTCATGCAACATGCCTTTTTATATTTAATTATTGACTTATTTCAACTGCTATTTGGCTTCTACTATTTGCCCGCAACACTATCTGAGTATCTGCTATCATTTCACATAGTAGGTTTTTCAGCATTTTGCTATTTTCCGCAATCCACTATTGATAAAAGTGATATTTAGAGTGTTGCGAATTATTAATCAAAAATTGTACATTTGTATTGTAGATATTGTTTTGTGGATGAAAATATACTTTTGTGATTGGTGGTGATTGAGAATTGATAATGCCCTATCTCCATGTATGTATTTAATCCTTGTCATTGTTGGCATAAGCAGAAAATTTGGTGGAAAACCTCCTGGGGGATTTCGAGTATGAAATTCAGGTTCCATATCTATTGTATAGAAATGCTGCTCAAGAAGTGAATGGTATTTGGTTCTATAATGCTCGCGAATGTGAAGAGGTTGCAAATCTTTTTAGCAGGTATTGTTTTCACGTTTTGGTGAAAATGTTTGCTCTTGCGGTGTATCTGAATTGTCAAGGGAGAATACTCCATGTTTGAACTTGTATATTTTGTTTTCAAAATAACTTATAATAATATATTTATTAGAGAGATTTAGGAATGTAGGATTTTAAAGAGTAGTTAATACAATTTCAGAAAATATTTCCCTGGAATAAAGGGTAATTTACCATTATAGTTTTGAAAGCTAAACACCAATGTGCTGTACCTATTAGGGTTTGGATGTGCCATCTCTCCCTCTGCCAGTTCCTCTGGATGATTAGTTGAACTTAAGTGTTAACGTCCAAATACAGTATTTGTTTTGTATGCCAGTCAATTTCAATTTACGACCATTAGTTGGAGGGTTATGAAGTTAGTTGATGGTATACCATTGATGACACATACTAGGCAATAATTGACTTTTTTGTTCAATAATTTACTTAAAATATCTAATCTTTTGAGCATTACCCTGGATTGCAGATTTATGTTAATATATACAATCCTTTAGATATTTCCCTATACACCCAGACTAGAAATTTGTTGCACTTCTTTGAGAATAGGAAAAACCTTGATTTATCGTTATTGATATTTTATTGTCGAAATGATTTCCTTGTAAAACCTGCAAAAAATAAATAATCAGAATTGTACTTTAGACACATTCAATGGGGAAAAAAGTTTATTACAACTATTTCCTAGTAAGTTATCTAAGAAACGGCGAACATTAGCAGTGGATAGATAGGCTTTGAATGGTGTGCATTGTATTTGTTGTTAGAATTTTAGAAAGGCATACAAAAGTACAATTTTTGTTAGGGCCGAGAAAAGTATATAAATTATAGATTATTTATTTAGTGGTGGCTTTGGTTTCTGATGTTCTTATGAATCTAAATTGATTTGTAATTCATAAAATCATCATTAAATTCTCACCTCACAGGCGTACACATGTGCATCTGGTCATCATATATATATTCTCACTTATGTTTGGCTAATTTTCAGGATTCTTAATGCATATGCCAAGGTGCCTCCAAAGTTAAAGGTCTCTTCTACAAAGAGGTAATTATATGTTTCTAGCAACACCTTATTGCTCTCCAATGAATGGCAGAGCTGGTTTAATCAATATTATTATATTTCTTTGCTCTATCTACCCCGTTCTACTCTACTATTATATATTCATATCCATGCATTTGACAAATGCATGGGGTTTGAAGTGATCTTCATGGACGACTTCTCTTTCTGTTGCATGTTTTGTTTGCGAGTTCTGTCTGATCTCTATCTCATGTAACTCTACTTTGATGGGTCATACCTATCTTTCCCAACACACTTTCATGGACGGTTCTGTCTCTATAAGTGCAGATCACCACTTGCATGTCGATATATAATGACTTTGCAACTCACACCTTGGGCATGTTGTTGTATAATGTTATTTTGGTTTGGAATGGGATAAGTTCTTTAATTTGTCTATCTTTGTGTCATTTGTATACATTTTAGAAATTCGCACCGTTTCCCTTTTCAAGGGGGTTCCCATCTTTGATATTCATAAATATTGGCACCATGTTGCATTCTTAGATTTCTTCTTTGTACTTTGTCCGCTTAAGCTTTGGATAATCTCTTACCCTCCCCCTCATTGTACTATCCTCATTTTATCTTTAGGAAAAAAAAAAAGTAGTATTCCCATCAAAAAGATTTCAACATCAACAGTAAGTGATTATTCTGTAGTAGACAGATAAGTTATGGATGCATACATTGTCATATTTCTGTACTCTATACTTCATATTCAACTAATGAAGCCTCACTTGCATTTATTGCAGTGAATTTGAGGAACTGGAAGCAGTACCAACTATGGCAGTCATGGATGGTCCTCTTGAGCCATCATCATCAATTACTTCCAATGTAGCTGATGTTCCTGATGATCCATCCTTTATAAATTTCTTCAGTGTATGTACCATTGCGAACACTTTTCTTTTGCTCCAAATAATTTGTTACGACGACCTTTTTTCCTTTCATTTTCTAAATTGTCTTGAATTGGTTTTATATCTTGCATGCTTATCTTGCTTGTGTCCTTTGGTTCCCTGGTACATAAGCGCTCCTCATTTTTTTAATTTTTAACCATATTCGTGTAAAATATTTTCGTCTATGTCGCAATAGTCTTCTCTGCTTATTGATGTTGGAGAATAAGAGAATTGAATTAAATTAACAAATGCAAACTGGATAAGTTAATTGATGTTTTTTCTTTTAAAATTGGGAAGGGGGAAAATCATTAATTAAAGTGGCACTAACAACCATTTTACAATTCTCCCCAAGGGGATTTGAACTCCATCCTTTGTGGGTATAAGGTCAAGACTGGGATTAATTCCAAATACAATTTTTAATTCTTCTTTCAACGCATGTACCTACTTTAGTTCTGACATTCTTAGTGACTCACATTTTTGGATTTATATTTTGAATTGAAATTTCATTGGTTGTCCATTTTTTACACACTTTTTCTATGCTAGACTTGTTTGGACATATTTCAAAACTATAAGATCTGCTGATGAGCATATGGTGCTCCACTTATGATCATTTTCATTTGTATGTAAATATGTAATATTCAGCACATGGATATTTTACAAATTTGTTCTTGTTAAACATTTGTAACTCAGTTCTGATCAGGTCGTTTATTCCTGATACATTATTATTACAGGCGGCTATGGGTATCGGGAATACTTCAAATGCTCCGATCACCGGACAACCTTATCAGTCTTCTGCTACAATTTCTTCTTCTGGGCCAACTCATGCTGCTACACCTGTTGTGCCACTGCCAACCTTGCAGATACCATCTCTTCCAACATCTACTCCGTTTACACCCCAGCATGATGCTCCTGAGTCCATCAACAGCAGCAGCCAAGCCACAAATCTTGTGAAGCCTTCTTTTTTTGTTCCTCCCCTTTCTTCTGCAGCAATGATGATGCCCCCTGTGTCTTCATCCATACCTACTGCCCCTCCACTTCATCCTACTGGTACTGTACAACGACCTTATGGTACTCCAATGCTACAGCCATTTCCACCTCCAACTCCACCACCTTCACTTGCTCCTGTTTCTTCTCCCCTTCCAAACCCAGCTATTTCTAGAGAAAAGGTTCGAGATGCTCTGCTGGTGCTCGTTCAGGTTAGTTTACTTTCTTGGGAGCTAGTAATATTTATGATCTTGTCACACTATTCCTTACTAAGAAGCATAGATTATACCATTATTTATTTGTTTGTTTGTTTGTTTTTCCTCTCAATTTCTAATTTCTCTATTTTTTGGCTGCATGGTAGGACAATCAATTCATTGATATGGTTTATAAAGCGCTGCTGAATGCTCATCAATCATGACTTTCGAGAGGTGTTTAATTATCAACTCACTGGAAGGATTGTTTTTTGGGCTGAATTACATTTGCTATAAGTTTTAGGCCAGGCTTTAATCATGTCCTAAACTTTTAAATGTTTCGGTCATAACAATTTGTAAAATTGGTTTTGCATTGTGACTGCCATTTTGATCTTGCTAGTTTCCTGAATGTGTCATAGTTCAGTTTTCTACGGGTTAAACTGCCATATCAACTATATATACTGACATAACATGGCAGGAAATGATGAAGGTCCAGATGAGTGGTTATAGGGGTGCTAAGGTTGTTATTAAGTCTTGTTTATTGTGTATTTTATTAAACTGTTATGGTAAGACGACTTTCTTTGCATAGCACACCATTTGTCGGTGTTTCATTTTTCAACAAACATGGACTCTGTTGCATAATGTAAGTATATAGTCAGCCCATTTTTTGTGTGAATTACACATCAACTGAAAAGCATTCTTCTGACTGACAAATCTGTTTATCCTCCACCCCTAGTGATTTTGCAATATCTCTACATTTTTTTTAACAAGATGCGATATATCTACATCTATCAACCTCAAAATTGCATTGTTTTAGGTAAAGAATTTTAATATTTATTTTTATTTTTGTTTGTGAAATTCTAGGCTTGAGTAGTTGACTATTATGCAAAACGTATTATATCCTTGAAAAATGTAAGATATATGTACAGGTTACATACACAAAAAATATTAAAAGATCAATTTTTAACTCATCAAACCCTTTGTCCAACTCAACTTTTGTTTTTAAAAACTATTTCTTCACTTCCACAATACCCAAACACAGGAAAACCACACAACTAGTATTCTGAATTTGTACACATTCGAGACATTTTTATGGAACTATTTTATTCCACACCAATTAGTTTATCTCAAACCTTCCTTGATATATTTTCCCACCCCCATCTCCCACACCTATTTGTCTGCAACATTTTCCTGTATGATTGTATCTTATTAATCTCATTTACTCATTTATGATCTCCTCTTCTCAAAAACTAAATAAATCGCATCTTTATCTATTACCAAGTTAAATAATCTATCAAATTTGTCGTGTAATTTTGTACTCGCAATCCAAGGATCCCTTTTCAATCCAATGATCCCTCCAAAATAATGTGTCCAAACCATTTTACCACTCTTATTAAATTATCAATCCTACACATATACTTCCACCGTGTATTTTAATATTTTATATCAATGTCATTGGTCACCCACTTTTATTCCCCACAACCATTAAAAGCTATCAAGTCCTATCAAAGGAGGTTTGGTCCATGAGAAGAGATTAAATTTCTTCAATGTAGTAAATCAAAGTTCAAATTTCGACCGGGAGATGTATCCACATTTAATGTTCGATACGTCTCAAATTTGTTTTGCTTCAATAGAAAGAACATGTTAGAAATTAAAAAATCTCTCTCAAGTTCTTACCCCTAACTCCCCATCCTCCTCGGTTACGAAAATCATTTCTTATTTTAGCCAATGTTCATTCCAACCAACAATAAAGTACTTTTGCCGCCTCTACCAACAATGTTGACATACATTTATACTCGCCAGTAGAGTTTTATAAAGGTTCACTTAAGTTTCGAAATAAGTTTAAAAATTACAATACAACTTTATTGCTATGGTGTTTGCCAATATTTTCCTTCCCACAATTTATGGTTCATTCACGAATTATAGATTTGTCACCTTCAACTCCTATAAACACCAAAATGGTATCCAAAATACAATCCTAAATTCCCAACTTTATTGATTTGTTCATCATTGTATTACATGGTTTTTATATAATACTATGCCGACCTCAATTAACGGACAAGACTTAGTTGTTGTTTATCATTATGTTAAATCCTTCAACAACAATTGGAAAGGAAAAAAAAGGTGAGAACATGTCACCCTGTCTCGGACGGATTGCACTTGTGTGACATAATGTTACATGATATTGACTAATTCAAGTGTGAGATGTGACAATACAATTTTTGTAAACATAAAAAGATGTGAAAGAGAAAGAAAATAGTTGAATTGACTTAGGCGTCACAATTGGATTCGTCGATGTCAATGACGTTCTCTCCTTAGTGGTACACAAATGGAGTCCATCTCAAATCCTTGCAATAACAAACCTTTTTTTGTTGGATTACCATTTACCAACTCAAATGTTCATGGAGATCTTGAACATCTTTCTCAACTGTGGCACAATTAGTTCAAATTCTTTCAGAAGCGAATGCTTTAGAATATTCCATTCTTGTAGCAGCCACCGCTTCGGATCCTGCACCTCTGCAATTTCTGGCCCCATATTCTGGGTGTGCCAGTTCATCTCTTTCAACTTTCAAGTCTCATAACCTCTCTTAGAAACTCCCAATATATCGAATCATATGTTATTCTAAAGTCCACATAGAATCATACATTTACACCTATAAAAAATAAAACATAGTATCTTTTATGATGTCAACCTTTCAATTCTTAAGGAAATGAGCTACCAGTGATCTAAAAAAAGTTCAGCTGAGATGTAAATAAAAAATACATATAACTTTTATTACTAAGACTAAAAACACCGATTATTTACATTTGTAACGACTAAAAAATAATTACCGATAAAAATATTTACTTTTGTAACGGCTAAAAATAAAATTATGGATATTTATAGAAATCAATGATTTAATTAACCGTAAAATAAAAAGGCAGTTTGTCAAAACAAAAACAAAAAAAGTTACCGAAAAAAAAAAAAAGCATTTTCTTTAATATTTGAAATTAGGGGTGTTCAAAACCAAACCAATCCAATATAAAAACCGTAAATCGAACCAGCCCAAATCGAAACCGTAAAAAATTGCATTTTGTTTGGATGTATTCGGATCATTTTTTTACTCAACCGCATAGTTTGGTTTGGTTTTCGGTTTTTATTTTACCAACCGAACCAAACCAAATCAAACCGCAACATAGCAAAAACACTAATTAAAATCGATGTCACCTAGACTAATACTAATAGAAACTCAATGAAAACTTTTATAAAATGGCATATTTGTTCTCTTGTTAAGTTTCTTCTTTGCTTTTTATTTCAAAATGTATTTATGTTCTACTTGAACTTACAGAGAATGATAAAATCTTGGTATTTTACATTTCTTACACAATAGAATTAATTTTTGTCCACATTTTTAATTTGGTTTATGTTGTTTGGTGAAATTGAAAATGAAAATGTAATGTGGAATGAAATTAAAAACATTATCGGAAACATTGTTGAAAATATATTGCGTTTTAGGTTTTTAACTCGATTTTAATGTTGGAATAAAATAATTCTAGTGTCCCAAAAAAAACTGCACCAACCGATCCAACCCAAACCGCAATGGTTTGGTTCGGTTCATATTGTATTTTAAAAGTCAATCAAAGCAAATCAAACCGAATGATTTTCGGTTCGGATGACTTTTAGCCTCAAAACCGAATCAAACCGCTTTGCGAACACCTCTAATCGAAACCATTATCGATTTAGGTTAAAACTTCATAAGCATTGCACTGTTCCTTGAACGAGTGAAGTGAGGAAGCAATGACTCGTTTGAGCTCTGAGCAGGTATTGAAAGACAACAATGCCGTCAATCCAAGTTCAATTTCCAGTCTTCACCTCACTCACAAAGCTCTTTCCGATGTAACTTTCCATCCACCCCCTTTTCTTTTCTCTAACCCCTTTTGTTAAAACCCTAAAAAATCATAACTTTTTTGAATCTTTGTTAATTTCCCAGGTATCATGCTTAGCCAGCTTCAATAAATTGGAAAAGCTTGACCTAAAATTCAACAATCTCACTTCACTTGAGGTATTTTATTTCTTAATTTTTTTAAATTAAGAATTTATTTTTGAAGTGTATTTGATTGGATTTTGTATGTGTGGTGTAATAGGGATTGAGGGCATGTGTTACTTTGAAGTGGTTATCAGTTGTGGAGAATAAATTGGAAAGCTTAGAAGGAATTCAAGGACTTACTAAGCTCACTGTAAGTAGTAGCTAGCTACTTTGTTAATATCAGTAATATTTTTTATTTTTAAAGTTTAATTTTTAAGCCATATCCTATATGTATGGGTAGCTTAGAAGGGTTTATTTGTTATTGATAGCTTTTCTTGTGTTAAGGGCCTGTTTGGATTGGCTTATTTTTGAGCTTGTGAAAAATAGCTTATGCAAATAAATAAGCTTTTATGTTAATTCATGAGTTCTCACTAACGCAAATTTTATCTTCATAAGCTGTTTTTTCATAAACTACCTTGACAAGCTTATGAATAATACATAAAAACTTACATAAGCAAAAATATAAGGCAATCTAAACAGGCCCTAAACTTGCTATATTTCTATTTCTATGGGAAAATAGGATACGCACCGACAATGTAAAATAATTTTTACACTGTCATCCAATAGTAACCGTGTATTCAACCAAATTACCCCACTACATATATGCCCCACTTAAGGGTATGATATGGAGAAATAGTTGATTCCTAATGGATGCAAGTGTAAAATTAATTTACACTGACATAGCATATCCATTAAACTCTATTTGTATGGATTTAATATATATATATATATATATATATATATATATATATATATATATATACATATACACTGTCAGTGTAAATATTTTTACACTGTCAACCAATTTAAATCCTCGGATAGTCAGATCGTTAAAAACATGTGACTTTAATCATAATTACTTGTAAACTTACATATGATTGATTGTGATTTGTTGGCAGTGTATCAAAATTAAATTCTGATTGTATTGAGAAACCAAAGTTGTATGATTAAGGTCATGGAGAGTCTTCTCATCTTGAGATTTATGTGATTGTAGTTCCACTAATGAAACTGAATTTCAAATGGCTGATAGAAATTATCTTGGTCAAATGGCCACCGAGTAGAATTGTTTAGTTTCGGATGAATAAGCTGTTTTATTTTGCCAGTGACAGTATTTTTGTGTACTTATATCTTATTAATATACATGTTATGAGTATCTTTATGGTAAGTACAGATTTATTTCCATGTGCTCGAGTTTATAGTTATTGAGATTATATTTGTTAGAAAGTAGAAACCTTTCATCTCACAGGTCATGCTAAATGTTTAATAAAGCGTAATGCTTACGGTCTTAATAGCGTTGTTACGCTTGTACAGAGAGTGGCATTCTGCTGAGTTATTTTCAGAAAATGGGGATTCTTCATTTCACTACTTTTTCTTGTGTTTGTTTTGTTTCCACATCCATATGTTCAGCATAATTTACTAAACATATTTTTGTCGAACGACCTGCCTATGCTTATAATTTGTAATAAAATGCAATGAGTTATATGAGAATGTAAGAGTCATTTTTATACGATCATGTGAACCAGGTACTAAATGCAGGAAAAAATAAACTTAAATCTATGGATGAGATTGGGTCACTTAGTACCATCCGTGCCCTGATTTTGAATGGTGAGACTTCTTACTTTATCACATGCCAGCCTCGTCTATTTTGAAAGTTGAACTTAGAACAATGCATGCAAAAAATATTAGTAGTGAATCTTTATATATATATATATATATATATATATATATATATATATATTTCTGTCTTTCTAATTTTTACAATCATGTTTACTTTTGTTTTTGACAGACAATGAGATTGTCTCCATTTGCAATCTTGATCAGATGAAAGAATTGAATACTCTCGGTATGACTAATTGTCTTCAATTTCTTTGAAGTCTTAAGATTTTCTGCGCTAGTAGGATAAGTTTCTGCCACAGTCCATCTTTTTCAGACTTTAGCGAGTGAGACGGCTTTGATGCTGTGCTTTCATCACAATAGGCTATATTTTAGTTTTGATTGCTTCTTAGTTTTTATCTATTTATAAAAATGATGCACTTTTTGAAAGCAAATGTTACTTGAAAACAAGAGAGTTTGTAAGCTGGAAGTATAAATAAAATAAAAAAAATTACTCAAAAACTTTAGTTCTAAACTGTTAAAGTAATTGATTCAAACTTTTTGATAGATCCTATTTCCCAAGGGATTTTATAAGAAGAGGAGGTTTATCAACATACAGTTGTTAAATTTTTGTATGCATGCAACACAACTCACAGACACATGCGCACACTATGCACCTGTTGTATGTTTGAAATGCAAACTATTTTTGGCCAAATAATATCTTGCTGATGGTTCCAGCTCAAATAATTTTTGAAAATCTCTAATTTCTGTAGTTCTATCTAAAAATCCTATCCGTAAAATTGGCGAGGCTCTGAAGAAGGTGAAATCCATCACAAAGGTAAAGTTTCCCCCTAAGCTGTTAAGCTCCTTTGGTGCTCATTAGTTATTTCAGTATTGTATTCTGATTTCTCCTAATTCCTCTTCTGGTTCCAGCTTTCCCTTTCTCATTGTCAGCTTGAGGGTATTGACACTTCCCTCAAGTTTTGTGTTGAACTGACAGAGCTTCGTCTTGCTCACAATGATATTAAGGTGTGCCTTAAATTCGTGACGCGGCTTTGCTTTTTGATTCTACATACTTTTGGAATGTTCAATGTGGTTCATTCATATCACATTTGCTTTTTGACTTAATTTCTTTAGAATATTTTGCTTTATATTGTGTACACTATTGTGCTAACTTTTGGATTTCAGTCTCTCCCAGAAGAACTAATGCACAATTCAAAGCTTCGGAATTTAGATTTGGGGAATAATGTGATCGCAAAATGGTCAGATATAAAGGTTTGTCATCTGGAACTCTTCCAACAACATTTTATCATTATCTAGAACACTTAACCATGTACCTTCATCTTGTATTGCAACTGTAGGTGCTCAAATCACTCACCAAACTGAGAAATCTCAATTTACAAGGAAATCCTGTTGCTACAAATGAGAAAGTTATAAGAAAGGTGATCCCCCTGTTTTTTTTTTGGTTCAAAATGTTAGTTTTTATGACATTTTTAAATTTCATCCTTAAACAACCATGTGTATGATGTTACAGATTAAGAATGCATTGCCAAAGCTACAAGTATTCAACGCCAAACCAATAGATAAAGATACAAAGAATGAGAAAGGTCACATGACCGATGATGCTCATGATTTTTCATTTGATCATGTCGATCAAAATGAGGATGATCATCTTGAAGCTGCTGACAAAAGGAAGTCCAATAAAAAAAGAAAGGAAACTGCTGATGCATCCGAGAAGGAAGCTGGGGTCTATGATAAGGAAAATACAGGTCATAACAAGGATAATGGAAATAAAAAGAAAGACAAACTCACAGGTACTGTTGATCCTGACACGAAGAATAAATCAACGAAGAAAAAGCTAAAAAAGGACGACAACAAGCCCTCGGAAAAAGCTTTGGCTCTTGAGGAGAATGTTAATAGGACTGAGAAGAAAAAGAAGAATCGAAAGAACAAGGAACAAAGTGAATTTGATATTATTGATGATGCCGAAGCTTCATTTGCTGAAATTTTTAACATCAAGGATCAGGAAAATCTGAATCATGGTGGTGAAATGAAGCTACAGGACCAAGTGCCTAAGGATTTGAAATTGGTGAGCAGCATAGAAACTTTACCTGTCAAGCATAAGAGTGCCAAAATGCATAACGTGGAGTCTCTATCATCTCCAGGAACAGAAATCGGAATGGGAGGTCCATCAACATGGGGAGATTAGTTATAACTTGTCGAGATATGCCGCTATGTTTAAAAACCTGCAATTTTTGACTCTTGACTCATCTGTTAGTTTTCTCATTGCATCTCTCCTTGTTCAGGGTGAGCACATTTATTTTCTGCTTTGTTTTTGACATTTTTGACCAGTAGGAATCGAGCTCGGTACTCTAGGGTTTACAACCAACCACTTGTGCTAAGCCCAGGTGGAGGCTAACATGTGAATTGCACATCAGATTCTGGCCCTGCTCGTGATGTTTGTCTCTTTAGATTCAATCAATACCTTTCTTGCCTTTTCCATTATTTAGTGAGTTTTTTTTGTAACCAATTACTTCAAATGAATTTCTTCATATGCCATTAAGTTTCACGTCTCCTCTCCCCTCCCCTTTTTGCATGAGTACTATGAAATGCAGTTAGAAATTGTTGTTGCTATCCAAAGGGGGTTTAAAATTTCCAGTTACTCTTATTTGTAATCTTCATCCAAAAATGTAATTGTGTGTATACATGTCAACCACTGGCAAATGCAACAATATCTTGGTATCCATGTATAATCAAAAGATATTTTTGGTACATTGAAGTTCTTGTCCTTATTTAAATTTATAATTTTATTTGAATATGCAATATATGTTGGGGTAAACTGTAGTTTTTTCTTTTTTTAAAGTATTTTTTATCCAATATGTGTGAGATTGATTAATTCTGAATAGTGATAACGCATTTTGCTTCTCTGAATAGAAACAATTCATTTTATACGGTAAAATTAGTGGATCTCAGTTGTTGATGATTGAATAAATGAAGGCTAGGATATGTTTTTGTAAGGTCTTGATGTTATTTTTTCAATTGGTCAATTTTATTTTTTTATAACACAAATTTTGGGTGAGGAGATCGAGCACTGGTTTAAGGCGTGAAAAGTCTTAAACCGCAAAGAACGTTTACAAAGAAATTGACATTTACCTTCTTTCAATCTGAGACCTATCTTTTTATCTCTAGATTAAACCGTTTATTTATTTTATTATTGATTTCATTGTAATAATTTCCGTTTAATTTGTTAGAAAGGAAGGATCATATTGATATAATAACTTTTGTAAAAAAGAGACTATTCTAGAACAAAAAATGCTATCACATTTAGTATTGGACATATCTTGAATAGGATTAAGTGGAGGGGAACCTATGATGAATAAAATAAAAGTGCTATCGAATTTGAAACAGAAAAATAAATGGAGCTACTTGAAACAGAAAAACAGAAGGCACACATTGAGATTTTTAGAAGTGATGTGAAAACATATAGAACCCGCGTACAAAGAGTAATGTTTATTGAAACTACTCTTCTCCTAACCACAACTAGACGGTCTTACAAATTATAAACGTGTGAAGTACTTACTTGTCGCAATTTGGACATGAAATTGTCAGCGTTTACAGTTACACTTCAATGTCAACATTGATTGGAAATGTCAAAATAAAATGTCAATATTGATTGAAAAACAACAACGAAACCCATACGCAGCCAAAAACGAAAATATCTTTTCATGGACTAGTGTGTGTATCTTTCGTTCTATTTCTAGTCAAAATTTATTTTGTATAAAATATATCAAAACATAAATTATTTTACGTTCAACTTACTTTTATTAAAACCATTTAAAGACATAATACATTCACTCTAAATTAATTTTTATCGATGTAAAACCAATGTTTTCTAAAGTGAACCTTGCATTGAAATGTTGAGAGTTGAGACCTCTCTGTCATCATTTAATTAATGTAATAGTTGAATTAGATTATAAATAAATAATTCGAAAGTGATCCAATTGAAGTTAGGGCAAAGTCCTATATGGACTAATCAAAAATAATTTGAACATGAGATCATGGCCAATCCTAAGATTTTTGGTGCCCTAGACGAATCAATAAAGATGTACGTTTTTAATCATTCAAATGTCTTTTTTCTTGCATTTTCGTTGGAAAAGATTCGTTCATAGGTTTTCTAAAAACGTATTTTCAATAGAATCAATCAAAGAGAGTTAAAAACAAATATTTCTATATAATACTAACTACTAATTAAAAATAATGATTTTTCTGCTCCTTAAAAAATGGTGTCATGGATTCATGCCCTTTTCACCCACCCTCAGAACATAAAATAAAGTAAAAACATAAATTACACCTTGTTCACTTGCTTGCTTTTTAATGAATATTGACAATGATATAAAAAAAATTCAAATCTGTTTGATTTTAACAAAAATAATTTATTTTCTTCAAAGTTGAATAATTTAATTATGCTCCGGACGTTTATCTTAGTAAAGTTATTCACCTATCGAAAAAAAAGGTACAAAAATAGTTATCCTTTGAACAACTTTAATTTTTTTTTTTATTCAACTTTTGATTGTTATGTTTTATTAATTTGTCAATATATTTCAATATTATTATTAAATAATTAGAAACATAAAAAGAAAAAAGACGTGGTTTGGTTTCATTTCCCACAGACAAAATAATAGCAAAACATGTCAACTCCACATACTTGCTTAGCTCAAAAAGGATATAACAGTGCTGATAATTAAGTGGGATAATGATATTAAACCAAACACATAAGAAAGTGATTAGATCAGATGAACAATGCCTGTAAGAAAGTCCAAACCGTCTAGTCCAAATTAGTGTATCTTAATTTTCATCATTGATTAATCTCTTTAAAGTTTCAATCAAAATAATAATTATTAAAAGTGATAGGTACACATGCATGCCAATTAAACAAGCCAATATGAACTACTTACCTTTGATGATGTATCCGCCGGAGCCATTATTAAGAGTTTAATAAGAATTTGACTTATATTATATGTACCGACAACGTATAATTTTTGCCTAAAAATACATAAATATTTCGATACACTCAATCAACTATACAAATAGTCAAAGAGATATTTTTATGTATCTTTTATTATTTTCCTCTTTCTCCTTTGAGCTGTCACACAAGCCCTAGTTTCTTCTCCTTCATCCACCAAAGAATGGTGACTTAGGGTCAATTTTTGACCCAAAATCACCTCTCTGACTCATTTTTCTATTTTCCTTTTATTGAAATAAGTAATTTCACATCTATTTTGTTTTTTATTTTGTGATTTCGTCGTCTTCGTGCGACGTTGGTTGTTCGTTGTCTTTGTGCGACGTTGTTTGTTTTTCTTGTTTCTCTCAGGTATTTGATCACTTCAGATTGTCAGATCAGCTTCGATCCAGTGCAGATCCAATCAATGACTTTGGCGTCATCCACGTTGCAGATCCGGAAACATGGTTATTCCAGAGATTTAAATATAGTCATATGTGTAGGCATTTGTACTTTGCCGTTTTATGCTATTAACATGGATGTTGTGAACCTGTTCACAGATTCATCCTTTTTGCTTTTAGCGAATTTGCATTATATCGATGTACTCTTACAATTGAATGAATGAATATCTTTTATTTTGTCAAAAAAAAATAAAATTGTCAAAGAGATTTATAAGAGAGTATATATGTAACAATTTTTTAGCGTAAAATAGGTATCATTTGTTTCATTTATAAGGCTAGATTCGAACTCATAACAGCGGGTTAAGTTGAAAGTGATTTCTTATCTTTCATCCTAATGTTCATGGATAATATTCGTAAAAAACTGAATCATTTAAGATAATTTTTCTAGAATTTTTTTAATAGTCAAACTTGTATGTAAGATTCGAGTCTTGCGTATGTAGTTCGGTTGGTGTGTTAAAAGACATTGAACGAGTTTAAATAAGGAGGTCCCCAACTGAATCACCAAAAATGTAATACTTGAGAGAATCTTCAACTTCATCGGCAATTTACAATATAACTTATATATAACTTACCAATGAACTTTTTTTACTAAATTAAACTTTTAGTGGGATTAATTAATTGTGATTGTTTATACATTTTAAATTGATCAGAATCTAAGAAAAATGATTAAAATGAGAAATTGGTATTAGTAATTTCTTCAAAATTTTGATTTTAGTTATTGTGACAGATGAATTAAATTTTTAGAGTTTGTTTGGTTTTATTTATTTTTGGTGAAATAATCATTTTCATAAATTTTCGCCCGTTTGTTATATATATATATATATATATATATTTAAAAGAAGAATCTGAACAAAAGAAAAAAAATTACTTCAAATAAGAAGTTTTTTTTTAGGGAAAATAAGAAGTTGTTTAAAACTTTAAATAGCTTGTTAAAAAAATCATTTTTTTCATAACTGAACTTTTTTAGGAAAAAAGTAGATTTTCGCTATGCTAGAGAATAAAACAACTTCTCTCTCTTTCTTTTAAATAAAAATTATTCTCTAAATTATTGATTCTCAATTTAGTTTTTTACAATCCGTAAGAAATAAAAGGGTCTTTTAATCTCAAATAAACAAAACTATAATTGATTGATGGTATAAAATATTTTCATTTTGCAACTGCATTAAAATCATAAAGTTGAGAGGTACATGCGTACAATTAGATCAGATAGATATAGTTGGACGATGGCGGAAGTTGTTAGATGAGCAAATTGCACAGTTGATGGACTGGTATACAGTATACAGTATATGGTATGAACCCTACCAATTTGGAAGAAGAAAAAAGTGTCCAAAACCCCAACTATCAACTACAACAAGCAAATTGCGTCCCTATCTATCTATATATCTAAAGTCTTGTTAGTGGATGTGAATACCAATTAATTAATACTACCATAATTCAATTCGTATCACTAATTTCAATGTATTGTCTCGATAAATATTGATTCAATTGGTAATAAGTTTAAATATCTCCGACAAGAAAATGATTTAAACTATTATGACTGACGTGAAGATATCTTCAGCGGTTGATTTGTAAGTATCTCCGCAAGTGTTTTGAGTTTTAAAAGTTGTCTTAATTCTATTGAGTCTTTAGGATACAACTCGTCTAAAAAAATATAAACAAATTCAAGGTCTTACAAAATCGTAGCAATAGCAAAAGTGATTTTTATAAGAGAATTGTTGTTCCCACATTTGGTTTGGCTATGTCACACGAGTAAATTACTCAAATGTCCCTCGGCAGTAAACTACCGAGGAAAACTGAAAACTTCGGCAGTTAACTGCCGAGGAAACCTCAAATCTGTTTTTTTTTTTTTTTTTTAATTCTTTAAGAATATTCCGCGGTCTTTATCATTTTTGATTGATTTTTCTTAATAATTCGTTTTTAATTTTAATGATTTGCCTTCCTTATTTATTTTAATTGTATTACTCCTTTAAATCTTTTTTTTTTGTTATAACTGCTTTGATCTTCAACAATAGTGAATATTTTATTTCCAAAGAACTTTCACGGAATTTTCTTCTTTTATTTCCTTTTTACGGAAATATTCACAATTATTTTAATTGTATTACTCATTTGATCTTCTTCTTTTTTTGCCTATTTTATTTTCAAAGAACTTTCACGAAATTTTCTTCTTTTATTTCCTTTTTCTTTGTTTTAGGCTTAACATTTAAGTCCTCAAAAAACATTTCAATAAGTGTAAAAATTAAGTATTTGAATATTGTTTTGCAAATTACTTAAATAAAAAAAAATCTTTGTACACAATTATTTTAATGTAGAAAATATAACAACATATTATACCTTAAAAAAAATCGTTGTTTTTTAACGATTTTTTTATTGTTATTTGTATTTAAGTAATGTGCAAAACAATATTCAAATGCTTAATTTTTACACTGATTTAAATGTTATTCTTATTAAGATATATACACATAAGTATAATATTGCAATTGTTTAAAACGTACCAAAATAATGATTGAAACATTCAAAATCAATAAATATTATTAAAGATAATTTATGGTTTTTGTCAAAAAAAAAAAAAAGGTTTGTTATTAACGACAGTTTATGGATTTTGTCAAAACAGGTTTGAGGTTTCCTCGGCAGTTAACTGCCGAAGTTTTCAGTTTTCCTCGGTAATTTATTGCCGAAGTTTTCCTCGGCAGTTAACTGCAGCCGTATTTCTAAAACTTCGGCAGTTAACTGCCGAGGGGTATTTGAGTAATTTACTCGTGTGACACAGCCAAACCAAAAGTGGGAACAACAATTCTCTTTTTATAATATGTGTGAGTAACGAGTAAATTTTGGACAAACCCAAGTTACAATGAGTGTCGGTATAAGATTCAACCATCTAAACCTAGTTTGCTACAAATATTTTAAAGAAGAAAAATGCAAATTATTTTTCAAAACATCTCAAATCGCTGACAAAGTTAGAAAAATAAAACAACTAGTTAAAGAAGAGACGAAAGTTTCCATGAGTATAACTCGGTTGGTTAGAACAGTGATTGCAATATATAAAGGCTCAAGTTTGAACTCTGCATTACCACTTATTCATAATACGTAAAATTCTAGCTACTTAAAAAAAAAAATATTACATAATACACAAAACTTAGCTCTCAAATTTGTGTTAATTTTACTTATCAATAAAGAGGTAATAAATTATTGAAGTGAACAATTGGGTGTGTTTTCTATAAAAACACCAAAAAATTATTTTCAAAAATACGCCAATCTCAACTAAAATGTCATCTTCCCTAAATCATAATAAATTATGAAGAGTGTTATGAACACTCTTTCTAACACTTCCTATTTTATTATGTGAAACTCATGTGGATCAAACATTTTAAAAATTAATCTCACATAAAATGGTAAGATCCATATGAATTTCATCAAATATAAGAGTAAATGTGAGCAAGAGTGAATAGAATGTTTCTAATAAATAATGGTTCATTTCATGTGTCTATGTCTTGTTGATTATTAGGAAATGGTAGCGTTCCACATAGCTAAGAATTAATGGTTCAATTCATGTGTCTATGTCATATTGATTAATTGAAAATGGTAGTGTACCATGCAACTCAGAAGTCCAAGCTCAAAATGGACCAGACTCAATCCTATTACTCTCTTCGATCAATATTATAAGAAAAAATCACTTTAATGATAAACTTGGGACAATCATTCAAGAGTTAAATATGTTCTTAGTCCTTATAAAATTACAAACTTTTAAGTTTGGTCCTTGCTTAATTTTAATAGGTTTTTTAGTCCCTGTAAAATTACGAACTCTTAAATTTTTGAAAGATTTTTTTTTAGACAAGTTTAGAACACTATGAAATGTTTATTTTCTAAAATTTAGAATTTTGTAACATAAAACAAATTAAATATGGATTTTTTAAAACGACAAATGTTAAAGATAAAATTAATAAAATCTGGATGTAAAAATCAAATTTTGCGACAATTTTTTACAGAGAAACTTTTAGTAATATTCTTAACACGTCCTGCAAAAAATTGTTCAAAAACTCAAGAGTTTAAGCATAAATTAAACAAATTAGAATTTAGGAGGAACTAATTCTGGGTGCACAATTTTTTTTAGGGACTAAAAGAACTGTTAAAATTAAATAAAGACTAAACTTAAAAGGTCCAATTTTATAGGGACCAAAAACATATTTAACCCATCATTCAATAAACACAAATAATTTTTTTTTTTATTAATAATAGTTATCAGAGAGAGTATTGTGCATAAACAAAAATGCAGATCACACTCTAGAATCATCAACCAGATCAAAAGTTATATCAATTAGAAAAGAGAATACATGATTTTAAACCGATCTTTTCACTTTCAATTATACGACAAATGTATTATAAACACTTGGTATACAAATAAAATTAAAAGAAAAAAAAAAGTACACTGGTATAGTAATATAATAGCACGTGTGCGCGTGTATGGTCGATTATTTTACGCAAGGAAGATTTAAAGATTTTCGTGGGACCTAAGGATGATGATATTGACACATTCAATTGACTAATAGATAATGCAAATCTCATGCACTTTTCCTCACTGTTAATGTTAAATCAATAATTTTTATGTACGCGAAGAAACTAAAGTTCACACACGTTTCAATCAAAAAATTTAGTTGTCAATGGTCAATATATCACAATTTGTGTTTAGCAACAAAAAAAAAAGTATTGCTATATTTTTATTTTTGATGTAAAAGTATTAGTAGCTTGTTTATTTATTGTTTTGAAACAAAGTTTAATTTTGACAATGGGGATACCACATTAATTACCACTAATGAAATTAATTAGAATGGCCCAACTTAGTTTTACGTATGAACTCGGGCTCTTCATCGGTCTACATCAACCAGCCTCAAAAATTACCGTACGAAACAGTGGGAAAATAATCGGATAAATTTTGTTTGTATTGTATTAATATATGAATCAAAATAATCTATTCAATAATTTACCATTTACTAAAAATAAAAATGAGTGACTTGTTGAGTTGGAGAAATTGTTGTTTAGTAATATAAACATTTCATGAAATAAATGATGTATATATGTGCGACTTCTTTTAAGTGTTTAAAGTAAGAAGTTCTATTTTAAAAAGTGTAAGTCCAATGAACGTAAAAATGGTGGGTGCTAGTAGCTCCCCACCCCAACAAATAGATATCATCCGCAGCTTTAGGAGCTAGTAGGAGCTAGTAAAGCAAGCACTTGATTCACAATGACATTCTGAATGTTTTTTTTTTTTTTGATGGAATGACATTCTGAATGTTTTCACTCAAAATTCTCACATTAATGATATGAAACCCATTTATCCAACCATAAATTGATATTTTTACCATTGTCAATTTTCCTCACCACATGCCACTGAAAGTCGTTCAAGAACCCTGAGAAAGCTATCTATAATCGAGAATCAAAAGGTTGAGAAATGCAAACTAAACTAAAATAAGAACTTCTCCCATATTTTCTAAGAAGCATTCAACACCAAAGATCATCTGATTTTTGAATAAAGTTCGAAAGCATCTTTATGAGAAAAACCTCAATCATATATGTTTTTTTTTTATCCCTAATTCGCCATTAAGCTTTTGTTGACAACATATATCCCACTCTATAAGGTGAGCCTTTCTCCCGTGCTCAGTATTTCCCCACATGAAAATACGTTGGATTTTCTCGATCTTATCATAAATAGATTTGAGAATCTTCACATAAATAGATTTGGAGGATGCTTTGAGATCATCTTATAACTTGTGGTTGAACCTAAAACGACCCTACAGAACCGACTTACGAGTGAAGATTGTCCCTACATATAAACACATGTTTGAATCATCTCTTATTCGATGTGAGACTCTTCAACATTCGGAATTTATATATGGAAAACAATACAAAATAAAATTAAGATATTAGAAAACTTAATAAACCTGATCAAATATGACAAATTTTTAAGAGGGGGTATTTAAAAATGAATTTTATGTTATTAGCCACTAAATTAATAATAAATATTTAAATTTAATTGACGTTTCGTAATTAAAAGAAAATGAATTATTTTTTTTTATAAATGATGGCTCAAAGCTAGTAGATTTTATAAAAATATTTATTTATGTTAGAATGAAATATATATTTTAAACAAGATGATTGTAACTCAAACATCTTTTAGAGTATAACTTATAGTTTAGTCTAAGTTTTTAATTCTTCACGGAATTGAATATATATTTTAACTTAAGAGAAAAGAAGAGTGTAATTCAAATTTTTCATAGGAAAGAGAAGTGTAATTTATTTATTTATTTATTTTTATTTTTTATAACCTACGTACTTCAAGTAGCGTTTGACCCTATAATTTATAATGTGACATTCTTTATTGAAATTTTACTTTTACTATCTAAATTTAAAAGTTAAACATCAATAAAACTATATACTTTTATGTTTATCAGTTAGTTCAACCATTAATTTTATGAAACACTACAAATTCAATCAACTATCTTATTAGTATCAATTTCCCCAAAAAATTTACCAATATGAATTAATTGTTGTTATAAGCTAATAAACTAGCTTATAGTAAAAGTTAGGGGAATTGATACTAATAAGATAGTCAAATGAAAAAACATCGGTTAATTTTTTTTTTTGTACATGACTTTCTGCAAAATCAACAAGTTGAGAAAGAAATCAAAGCTCTCGGTTCTGGTGCGACACGTGGTTGTTGTTTCTTTTACGAATTAAAAAAATCACGGTTTCTCAATTTTGTTTTTTTATTGAAATTGGGTTTCTTGTTCTGCAATATGTTGATTTGGTAAAAATAAAATATCAATAATTTTATTTATTGATAGATAGATGGAGTAAAAGTATTTGCTTTAAAAACTCACACACATAAGTCAAGAATCCCGAATTCGAATTCAGATCACGACATTAAAACTTAGCAATTATTAACCAGATATATTTGTTTTTATAATTTATTGTGTAGACCTTAATGACTTAATCAAACTTTACTGCCATTTTTTATTTCCTCTTTTTGTTTCATAGGGTATATAAGTATAAATTTTTATTTTATTTTATTTCTTTAAAAAATAGTAAGGGTCAAGACCCACGTACAAGTATATATGGGGCCGTCCTTGTTTAGAAGATGCGTACACATAAAAAAGGTAATTCAATGAACACGGTTTACCGATTAGGAAAAGGCAAAGCTAATGCATATCCAAAAAATTCTGAAAACTTCATAAATCGTTGTCCAAAAAAGAGCTTCGTGAATCATTATTTAAGCAAGTTGTTAGTATTTATCCATTAATCAATGGAAAAAATTGACTAACAAACCCAATCAAGAAAAATCCAAAAAGAAGGAAATATCTTAGCTGATTCCAATCAAACAAAGAGGAATTTAAATATTATTATTCGCGTAACGGGGATTACGCCAACTTCATTACCACTAAACTAAACTAATTAACAGCCACTCTTGACTCTTGACTACATTATTTCCTCAAATTGTTTGTATTTGCCACTGAACACGCAAATAACGTCCCTTTCCTAATCCCTCACCACCTATCACCATATTTTTTTTTTACAATGAGTAAGTATTATTCGTAAACAATTTACAAAATAGCTATTTAAAAATCACACAAGTGAAGAAGGGGAGTTCTCACACTACTACAGTAAATCAATATACTATCCACCTATATAAAACCCACACATCTCTTCCCCTCTCCACACTTTCATTTCTCACACAACACAAAATCTTCATCCTTTTCCTCCTAAAACCCTTCCAATATTCCAACACAAACTATCAACCTAATAACATACATATTCATTTATGGATTCACCAATCACCACCATCCACCCCTACATACTCCAATCCCACATCCTCTCCCGACTTGACGGCACATCACTCACCTCCGTCTCCTCCACCGC
The DNA here is from genome assembly GCF_003473485.1 of Medicago truncatula. Taxonomy (NCBI): domain Eukaryota; kingdom Viridiplantae; phylum Streptophyta; class Magnoliopsida; order Fabales; family Fabaceae; genus Medicago; species Medicago truncatula. The sequence goes on from NC_053043.1 coordinate 42,604,569, forward strand.
CACCCACCTTCACAACCTCTGCACAGAACACCACCTATGGCAAAAAATCATCACCTCCACATGGCCATCTCTCAATAACCCCTCCGCCACGTCACTCATCTCCACCTTCCCATCCTCTCATCGCTCCATCTTCTCCGACTCCTTCCCGTCCATCCATTATTCATCTTCATCTTCAGATACTTCTTCTTCATCTTCATTGGCTTTATCTGCTCCGAAGGAATTATTCTCCGCAGTTGATTTATATTACAAGGGCAGACCTGTCTTTTCAAAGCTTCTAAGAACAGAAACACATAAAGGATGGTTTCTTTGTTCACCTCTATGGATTGAAATTCTAGAACCAAATGAAATTATTGAAACAAATATTAAGTTTGAACAAAACGACGTCGTTGAATGGTTAGAACAAAATTTGAGTCTTAGTTGGATTATTATTGAACCGACACGTAAGCGTTCGGTTAACTTGTCAAGCCGGTTACCGGTAACAGTTAGAAGACATTGGCTTACGGGGGAGTTAGAGGTTTTATATGGTACGGTAATGGGAATGGTGCAGTGTATGGTGAAGGTCACGTGCTGTGGGAAAGTTGGGGGTGAGATGCACGTGACTGGGGTGAGTTTTAGTATGGAGGATATGGATGGAAGACATTTGATTGGGAGGGATAGTTTGGGGATTTTGGTTGGGGCTATGGAGAAGGGTGAGAGGTGGAAAGTGGATATTGACAGAGAGAAGAAGAGGTTTGAGGAGTTTTGTGGGAGGAAGAGAGAGAGGAGAGAGAAAAAGTTGAGGAGAGAGAGGGTTATGGATATGATTATTATGGTGGTTGCCATTGTTGTTTTTGCTTTTCTTTTTCGATTTGTGAGGTTTTGGGTTTGATTACACCTTGATTACAACTTACAAGTAAGTTTACTTTGGGATTTTTTTACCTTGTACATGTAGGGGTGGGAATAGATAGCGTAAAATATTACTACTAATTAAGGTTGATAGAGAAAAAAGAGGAAGTGAAAAGTTGTAATACAAAGGCAACCAACATATACATTATACAACTATTATTATACAATAGTACACTATAAATGTATGTATTGGAAATTCAAAAGAGAAATGATATTTGAACATCTATTTTATGATAATTTTTGTGACAACTTTCTCTTTTATATTCATATTATTTTTTACTTTATCTCTCAATTGCTTTAGTTTTTGTGTCAATAATTACTTTTTCTTTGTAAATTATGATTGTCCCAAAAGTTATCAATCAAATAGTTGTTCAAATAACACTCCTTATTTCAAAATTTGTTGAATCATTTCTTCTTTTGATTGATATACTATGGTTAAGCACATTAAGAGTAATGCTGGTAAGAGAGATATTGTGTAAGAATTTACATGATTTTAACTTCTGAGTGTGTTTGCTATAGATTTTGAATATGAAAACACATGAAAATGAATAGTTATGTGCAGTGGATTAGTTGTGAAATCAGAATTCGAATTGATTTGTAACATTATTTTTCTAAACCATCCAATTTAAGAGAATGATGCCCTCAAATATGAAGCATGTACTTTTAATTTATGAAAGTTATTTAATTTCAGGTAAAGTTTTTGAACATCTATCATGTTTTTGAACCAGGGTATGAATTGGAATATAGCAAAATTGATTCTACTAGTAATAATAGACAAAATTGATCTAAGATGGGAAAATTTTCCATTGTCCCATATACTAAAGCCCGTCGATGCAAAAAGATATTAGTTTATTCGACGTCACGTTTCTTTAGGCCTAACCAAATATTAGTTTATTTTAGACCTAACCAAATATTGATTTCCCCCATAGTCAACTTCTTCTTTCTTAAAATATACACTTAGTAAACTCTTATTAACAAAAAAAAGTTCATATATTCGTAAAAAAAAAATTTAATATAAATGATTTAATACTTCAACTATTTAAAATAAATATAAATCCCCTAAAAAAATATTGATGTTTTAATATAGTTTTTATTTTATTTGACTCTAATTTTTATTTGTCAGTGATAACTTAAAAAATTATTTTCGGCACGACATTAGTTTGTGTAGGCCTAAACCAAATTTTATTTGGAGTTGAGATGGATTGGTGGAGACATGGTTTAATGCATTTGTTGAGAATTCGTTTTTGCAATTGGTTAATAATCCAAACTTACTGGTGTTTCATGTTTTCTGGTGTGAGGGTTCGGCTGCTGTTTGTGCAGTGGTTCTGTTTTTGGGGTAGTTAGTTTGGTTATATCAAGCTTAGGCTAGTTATGTTCCTACTGTATTGGTTGTTGTCTGTTTTAGCAGGATAGTGATGTGGTGTAGGCACATTTCCTTTGTATAGGTGGGTTTGGCATGACCTTTGGGTTGGTTTGGCCTCTAGGTGTTCCGCCTTGTTTCGGCGCCTTTGTATGTTCTCATAACTACCCCGGTTATGACATCCGGCTTAACAACTTATCGCAACGAATATAGTCATTGTGACATGTAACGTAAGTCAACAATAATTGTCGTTGCAAAACCTTTAGTTTTCACAGCGACATCAAATGTCGATGCAAAACTTTTCGCAACAGAACTTATGCCAACGACATGCAACGATATTTTTTTCGCTGGGAAAAACACATTTCGCAGCAACGTTGCATTTTTCTCAACGACATATATCGCTGTCAAAAACCTTTTTTCTTGTAGTGGTACCACATTCATCGTCGTTCTCCAATCTATCTTGGATGAGATATTTCATTCTCTCAACTTTAAGATTCGATTGTCCAAATATCTTATATTTATAGAGTAGCCAATAGTTGTGCGGATCTTCTAGCAAACTTGATCACAATGGCTAATTTAATTGGACTATTGTAGATTCTCATGCTCTTCTCTTAGTCTGAAGTTACATTTTGATGTATAGCACCTTGAGGCTTATTACTTAGTTCTTTCCTTCTTCTATAAGAAAAATAGATAAAAATAGCACCAATATAATGATTGGGAGAAAGTTGTGGGTTTGTCTTGCTTTTTCCTTTCTTGTTGCTTGGAAAAGTCTGTCTAGTATAGCCTCCTTTGCTGTATAATAATAATAGTAAATAAGATTGTTTTAGCTGTTGTTGAACTTGTCTGTTTCAATTATTTCCCCACATGAAAAAGGCACTTAAATGTGGATGTTTCATGTTGGTCCTTGAATTTTCATAAGAAATAATAACACATTTTTGTTGTGAATGATATAAATAACACATCTTTAGCATCTTGTGAAGGAAACATAGAACAAAATCTGGAGTATCTTGTTTTGCCTTGTTGGCAATGTTTAAAATATGGACGTTTCTCAACAACCTGAACATGTGGATGATGAGAGATTGACGAATGTGGCCACTAGAACTTCGATAATTTATCTTTTTTTTTTTTTTTTTTTTTTTTTTTAAGGAATCATTCAAGTATTCTATAACTTCTATTCTTAACATCAATTTTCTTATCTTATCAAAATAATAATGCCACCAAGCACTAAGGTCAAAACGTTCCATTATATAATTAAGTGAACTTTTAATCAAAGTATTTGTAAAAGTTCAATCTATTATCACTGTTGAATCATGAAGACTGTTTGATTTTATTCAATAACATGAAAGATGAGTGTTAAGGATACATGTTTAATACATATTTTTAAATACACTCTTAGGTTATTGGTTAAAATTCACATGTGTCTTATCAAATTTATGAAGATCTACATGATTTAACGAGATCTTTGTAAATTTTAACTAATAAAAGAGATCATGTTAAAAAATGTGTGTTGAAAGCATTATTTAACATGGAATATTCATACATTGACTTACGAGATGAATTACTTAAAAATGTTCTAAAAAGATATATCAATTGTGAATGGTCTTAACATACATGAGATAAGAGAACATGAAGATAGAAGTTGACTTTGCCGTCAAAAAAAGAAGAAGATAGAAGTTGACTTGTGTATTCAGAAACAATTTTCGTTAACAAGTCATAAAACAAACTCTTTCGTTAACAATATATGCATGTTGTTTTGAATGGTTATACTTAGTTTCAATTTAGATTTTTTTTTTTCCTTTCTATATAATCTTATGAACAATTATTAGTGATTTTGCACTTTAAAAATGCTAGATTTATATTATTCTTATTCTTATTATTTTATAAACAAAGAGAAATTTTATTATATAAGAGATATTCCATTCCATATCAATGTTCAAAGTGCATACATCAATTTATTTTGAAGTTCAAAGTAACAACCAGATGGACATTTTAAAGGACAATTAAATCAACCAGAATACACTAAATCAGATTCCCTACCAGCTCTATCAACAAACCACCCCATGGCACCATTTTGATTTGAGATATGATTATCGAATTATAATTCGCAACCCCGTCTTGAAAAATAACTTTGTTCTGAGCCATAAGCACCAAACGATGGTTACCTAAATAAGAACAGGAGTTCTCTTCAAACACTTGCCCAGGACCAAGTTCCATGCATAACGAGATGTCAAACACCTTCGTTATGGTTTACACCTTGAACACGGATTCATTTATTTATGGTGGGCAATACATTATGCGAGAAAGGATTAGATCAAGGCCAGTCTAACATAATAAAAGGTCTAAAGCAAAAATTTTAATGTGGATTTTAAAAGTATTTTTTTAATAGAATATTAATTTTTTCTTTTTTTGGGTCAGGTAGCCTAATGGCTAGAATTCACCTGGTGAATAAGTGGGGTGTCCGGGGTTCGAACCCCGACCCCTACATATAATAATGCATTGTCCTACCAACTGAGCTACGCTCACGGGACAACATAATATTTATATAAAATCAATTTTGTGGAGACCAAAATTTGAATTCATGACAAGAGTAATAAAGGCCGTTTTGATAATTAGTTAAGTTATGCAAATATCTGTAATTTATTGTCATATAATATAATTATAACCCAATTAATTTTTTAGGGGAATTTTTTCCATCCAAAATTTTGAGGCTTAAAGCACTTGCTTGGGTTGCTTGGCCCTAGACTAGATAAGAAGATATAGTTACTAAACTGAATATCAGTTTAGCAAAAAACACAAGATATGTCATGAATGGGCAGACATTGCTCCCTTGTAGCCAAAACCTCTAGATGAGATCGGGAAATGAATAAAAGGAGTGGTGGCGGGGTCTCCATGCCATGCATCAGCCATGAGACACTGTCGTTTAGTTTTCTTTCTGACCATTGGATTTGTTAAACATCAAAATCCAGTGATGACTTCCTCAATGTTGAGCTTGCTTGCATGGGCCCTACCTCGTGCCCTTCTGGATAAATGATTAATTGGAATTTTGGATGTAGTACACTACAATGTTTTTAAGGTAAACTCTTTAGTAATGAAAAGAATTTTATCAGCTTATAAGGGTAAATATTGGTCGTCATTGTATTCATATTGTGGTCACTAATAAATTCTTTTTCATCATCAAATAGTATACCAAATGTATGACATGGTAAAAGAATGAAATCATAATTTTTATCAAGTACGAATCAAACACATAATATAATTTATATCATAATATGCCTATTCTATCTGCACACCAAACAAGCTTTAGTGTTTAGTTCAACATTTTAAATAATTTTTTCTCAGTTCAATAGGACACTTTACTAATTGATGACTCGTTGACACACTTGGATGGATTATGTTAATATGTTTTTCTGCAAGATGCATGTTAATAGAATCTGTCTTATAATTATCAAATCACTATCATCAAACCACCATTATTGAACATTCAATGTATCAATTAGTGTATATCTTGACTATGCTCCAATGAGAAGAATTATTTGAATTACAATTAACTTTCTTTCATGACATTATTAGAATATTTGTTTTTTTCTTCATGACACCTATTGAGCAAATCATTGACATTTTAATAGGAGAAATAGTACTATAGTATATCACTTTTTCTAACTTCTAACTAACCAAATGGCCATTGAATAGTGACCACTTTTCTTCATATCTTCTTCTCATTCTTCTTTCACTTTCATAATTCTCTGATCCCTTTTCCTTTCCCTCTCAATCAACTTAAAGCTTCAATTTATTGCTAACCCTTAACGTATCTTCCAATATATGTTGACATATTCCCACTTTTTTGGTCCTCAAATCCCTTTACACATTCAAATAACGCTATTCTAGGACCAAAAAGAACAAGTATACATGATCTTTCACAACCCACTTTACACTAACTTCAATGCTAATAGTTCCTTCTTACCAAAACATTGGAAAAAGCCCATGATGATGACCTCAACTTGAACTCACTCAAACATTCCTCCCATAAAACTTTTGCATCCAAACCAAACACCTTCCTAACCTCATGTTTTTAAATTGCAGTTGCGATCGCGTCACAATTCTAGATATTGCGATCAAATATTATATCGCTGGCCAAGATCGCAATCGCGGACCTTTTTTCCCATTAGAATCATCACTATTTACATATGATGCAATAAATCTTACAAATTTGAGATATTTGCTCACTGATTTTTTGTTTCACAATTTCCATTATGTCCTCGTGTCAGACAAAACATCTTAAACAGAAACATAACAAGATCAGAAAACGAGGTTGTTCCTCCACTTCTTCTTCATCACCCTTTTCAAGAAGATATAGATTTAAGAGAGCCATTTTGATGGGAAAGAAAAGTGGGTACAATACACCAGCACCTATGTGGAAAACAAGCTCAAAGTCACCTTCTATGGCAACTCATCATCACCATGCTATGAAAAAGACAGCTTTGCATTCTTCACGTACTGGATTACCCTTCAAAGAGAAGAAAGAAATTTCTGTGTCTGCTAGAAAACTTGCTGCTACACTTTGGGAAATCAATGATTTAACTCCTTCAAGGATCAAGAAGGAATCAATGAAAAGCAATAAGGAAAGAGACAAAGTTGAGAGGTTATGTAGATCAGTGTTGTTGGGACCACAAAAGTTAGATCCATTGGTTAGTCCTTTCTCAGAGGTAAATTACTAAATTCATATAGAAGTTTTGTAGATTTTATTGTTTTCAAATGTGAATTGTGAATAAACTTAATTAGTCCAATGGTGAAATGAAATCTTTTTTTTTTTTTTTTTACAAATATGATTAAGGTAAAGCAGAGAACAAAAGGTATTGAAGTTGATGGCTGCAAAAGAAATGTGTCAGATTTATCTCATCAATTTCACTTTGTTGATCCCTACTTTAGAGGCATGGATGCTGGTTGCAATGCTGATTTAATAGAGGTAAGTTTTGTAATGAATCTAAGTAACCAATTAGAAATGTGGTACAATATTTCATTATGCTTGATCATCATTTACTATACCATTTTTTTATTAGATTAACTAATGATGAACATGATGATATGTTACAATAATACAAATAGACACATAAATTGGCTGCGAAATTTTTAAAATTTGTTCACTTTGATGGTCACGCACTTTTTAGTTGACGGTAATACAATAGAATCACGTTGAACTACTATGATTGACAAAAGCTACAATTTAGAGCTTCAACAAAATCACGGCGTGTCAACGTGTTTTTTTTTGCTAAATTCCCCAATCCAAACATACACTTAACATATTATTATATATAAAACTTAATTATATTAGTTTTGTCAAAGAAAAAAGTTAGTTATATTAGTTTGTTACACAAGTTAGTTGTTCTTCTTATTGACCATATAAACCTTATGTATGCATTAATGCAGTTCATTCTCTCTTTATCAATATAATTTCCATTTTACTTCTATCAAGAATAATAATACATATTATATTATGATTTCATCTATACTTATTTATTTTGGTCACGGTTGAGAAGGATCAAGTTAAACTATGTTGAAATGCAGAAGGTTAGCAATAAGCCAAAACACAAGAAGAATTGTGGTAAATGTAAGGTTGGAGTCAAGAACCGTCTTAAGGAAGCTAAAAGCAGTATATCTACATCGAAGAAGCTTCTAAAGGTGTTAAGTCAAATTGTTGTTGAAGAGAAGCATTCGTTGAGAAGCATGCCCCTCATCTTGGCTATGAGTAACGAGCTTGATCGTGCCTGCAACCAAATCGATCAATTCATTCAAGAACAAAGCTCCAACCAGAACAATATCGAGTATCTCATGAAGCATTTTGAAGAAGAAAAGATTGCTTGGAAAAGAAAAGAAAGTGAGAAGATTCGCGAGGTGAAAATGAGCATAGTGCAAGAGCTTGAATTTGAGAAGAAGATAAGGAGGCAAACTGAGAGACTGAACATGAAGATTTCCAAAGAAATGGAGAACATAAAAGATTCCTATTCAAAACTCTCTAAGGAACACGAAATGGAGAAAAGGGCTAAAGAGATTTTGGAGCAAGTTTGTGATGAATTAGCCAAAGGCGTTGGAGAAGATAGAGCACAAGTAGAGGAACTGAAAAGGGAATCGGAGAAAGTTCGAGAAGAAGTTGAAAAGGAGAGAGAAATGCTTCAGTTAGCCGACATTTTGCGCGAAGAACGAGTCCATATGAAGCTCTCAGAAGCCAAATATCAATTTGAAGAGAAAAGTGCAATGCTAGAAATTCTAAGAAATGAGCTTGAGAACTTTATAAGAAATAAAGAAGAAGAGAAAGGTGATGATATTGATGTTAATCCAGGGCTTAAGAAACTCAAGGATCTTGAATTCTATTTGAACAAAACATTTTTGGAATTCCAAAATCTAGATGAAGATAATAATTCAATTGAGCATGAAGATGAGTCAGTTGAGAGTGATCTTCAATCAATTGAATTGAATATGGACAATGACAAAAAAAGCTACAAGTGGAGTTCTTCTTGTGAGAATATTCCACTTTTTGAGGCAAAAAGAGTTTCAATTGATAAAGATATAGGGAGAAGATCTTTTAAAGATTGGGGAAGTATTTGCTTCAACAAGGGAACTACAAATAGTACTAAAAAGAAGGACTTTGTTGGTATAAATATTCAAGAAAGTTTTGATCAGCTTGAAAGTGGACAATCAATTGAATTTATTTTTGGAGATGAAATACAAGAAGAAAATGAGGGTTATACCTATAAGCCTATGAGTCTAAGAGACCATATATCATTTCCAGATTTTGATAAAGAAAGTGGTAAACTTTTGAGTTTGAGGTACATTGATGGGGAAGCTGAGGAGAATGCCCTGGCTTTGGAGGGACATGATATGAAGAAAGATTATGCACGAAGAAAATGAAAGGATAATTTTTTTTAGGGTTAACCGTGCTTTACCCCTCTGTGTAATATAGGTAATTTCGAGTTTTCCCTCCTGTAAAATTTTCTTTTTGGATTCCGTCCTTGTAATTTGAAGTTTTTTGGTTTTGGACCTTCATGAATTTTGACTGTACAAAATTGATGATATGACAGTGGGGTAAACCGAAATTTGCTCAAATTAATAGGGTGTAAACCGAAATTTGCTCAAATTGCAGGGGGGTAAACTGAAATTTCCTCAAATTACAGGGGGAAATTTTTTTCATGAAGGTCTAAAACCAAAAAATCTTCAAATTACAAGGACTGAATCCAAAAAAAATATTTTACATGGAAAAAACCGAAAATGACCTATATTACAGGGGGTAAAACACTATTAACCCTTTTTTTTTATTTTTTATAGGCTAGCGTTAGTATCATATTGAAAGGTTATTCAATTTCTGTTCTTATGTTACTATTTATTTTTCATGGAGAGTTTATTTTTTGACAAATTCATGGAGAGTTTATATTCAGCACAAAGTTTAGACAAACATATTCTCAAAATTTACCTAAAGTTGTGTTAAACTAAATCAAACCTAAACTATTTTCATTCATATATTAGGACGTCAACAAATGCATCAATAAAAAAACTCAAAACAAAATTTGTTTAATATTGATTGATTGAATTACCTGTCTCTGTCGTTACTCTCATCCAACAAAAACATAATTTGTAATTGATTAATCGAAAAACAGTTATATTGATTGAATCATGTACATCTCCATTGAATTCTCACAACACAATCTCACTTTTTTACCCTTCATTGTTTTCCAAGATACATATATTTGAAGTATCTTCTAAGTATTTGTGGGTATCTGTCGAATATCCTATAAATATCTGATAAAATATATTTTTTAAATTAAAATATATTTTAATTAAAAATATCCTATAAATTTTGATACTCCGTAGGTATATATCTACGGAGTATCGGTATCCAATACATATTTAATATGGATACGTCTTCGTATTTAGAGTATTCGAGCTTCATAGATAACAGGTCAGGTAACATTATCTATATTATTTTCTAATCAAATTTTAACTGGTAATTGGAGATGGAAATTTGGGTGCTTAATATATATATATATATATATATATATATATATATATATATATATAAGTTCAAATCTTCCAATCCTTCTTCCTTATTTATTCGTTTCAACGTTAACGTATGATGCAAGTAAACAAAGACTAAACTTCGGGCATTATTTTTCTTTTAGTTAGCTTTGTGCTTTAATAAAGCTACTTTTCTTGCCAGTTGCCACCAACAAGTCTGTATCAACAAACAGTGAACGATGTAAACGTATGGAACTCTGACATGTTCGCATGGTCGCATAATTGTATCGAGTTAATCTCATTTGGATTCTTTGAATCATGTATTAGATGAGATGTGAATCATGTGATCTCAAAAAAGATTTAACAAGTTATCTCACTTATAAACCATTTTTGTAAAGTTAACTTCAACTTAACTTAAATTCTAAGACCATTTACAATGGCAAAATATATTCAACAACCCTTAACACCCACTTTTTCAATTCCCAACACTCCACATTATTTTCTCTCTCTTAATTTAACACCCATTTAATTTTTACCTCTCCAATGATTTTTTCATTCAACACCTTATCCCACCATATTTTATTTTTTATTCTTATTTAATTTTATATTTTTGTTTTTATAATTACATAAAATTACAATTATCGATTATAATTAAATTAAAATGAAGAAACACTTAACAATTTTTTTTTTGTAAAAACGAAATTTATTTAAATAATTTTTTTTTATTTTCTTAACATAAATAAAATGCAATACAACAAACTAAATAAACACTAAAACTTCAAAAGAAAGGCTAATACAAAGCTAATAATAAGATTAAGAGAGTGAAAAACTTGATTTTTTTTTTCTGTGTCCAAATCAAATGATCCAAGTCTCTATTTATAGAGAAAAAAAAAATACGAATTTTGGTAAAAAAAAATAAAATTATTTGCAATGAAATAATTGGGTCCAAATTATTAAGAAGATAAAAATCCGAGCAGCCAATCAGCGCGCGCCAAGTGTCTCCGTGGGCCAGGCATTCAACATGTTGAATTGTTTCAACACTTCCCTCCTCCAACTCACTTTTTTCCCATTTCAACACCCCCCACCTACAATGGTTCAACAAGGGTTCAACATGTTGAATGGCAAATTCAACATGCCATTGTAAATGGTCTAAGAAAAATTGTATGTAATTTACTATGGTAAAAAAAATCAACATGTGCTTACATACTGATTTGATGATTAAGAAATAGACATTGAGAACAGTCATACATAAATGTATAGAAAATTGCACACAAATGAAAGACAAACTGCGCCAGTAACTCTTTTTCATTTGCTAAAAACTGGGGATTAAACTAAACAATTTTTTTTACACTATTTGATTTAAAATTTGGTCACGGGACTGCACAAAACAGGTAACAAGGAATTGGACCTCTACAATAATTCTTCTCTCCAACCCATTGGAGTTGATGGTGTTGGCTTGAAACATTATAATATGCTAAACTTAAGATCTTAAGTTTAATTCTCACGATGTCTATTTCGGTAAATTAACTTGGTTTTTTTAAAAAAAAAAACCTGTCCCCTGCCCAACCATGAGACAACTTTGTACACACTATCAAGAATACAAAAACTCTAAACCCTTTGTCTTTTTTTTTTTTTTTTTTTTTTTTCATATCATGTACTTTGTATAATATATATTGTTTTGCAAATCAAATGCTTCCTATCCATTTTTTTCTTTTCAATTTGACAAGTCTATGATACGTACCGAAACACTTATGTTCCGAACAAGACTAAGACCCAATCTAGATTGGACTTAGACGAGAACATAATTCAAGACCATGCTCACCATTCAAACATATCTTCATAGTTCATAAACACTAGCGATTCACATCACACGATGATCCGTAGATTGGGTTAAGATCCTCTCAATTTATAATCTTATTTATTTCTTCCATTTGGAAAGAGATACACGCAAGAATGTCTGGAAAAATTATAAAACAATTAAGGCAAATGCTAACTTGTGCCCTCAAGGGCACATGTTAATAAACTTAGGGAAACGTTGACATGTATCAAAAGTCGTGCATTCAACTTCTTAAAAGTTGACATGTTATGTTTTCCAATGCAAAGCTGCTCTTTTTAAGTTGCTTAACATGTACCCTAAGGACACAAGTTAACATGATTCAACAATTAATGGTGGTGAGTATAAGTATGAGAGAAAATTGTCATAAAATTGTTATATAAATATCATTTCTCTTTATTCTATCCACTACTACAATAATTTTAAAGTGTTTTGGCGTGTTTAAAAAAGATTTGGATACATTTAATGCCACACTTTTACATTTATATTTTAAAAGCTGGTAATGAAGAACATGAAGATAATAAGAAACGAGAATGCTATCATGATCGCTTGTCACACATATTAATGTCACAAAGATGAAAATTATGTATTGAAAGGTACATCAATTTATTTTTTTAAACTTTAGATGAAAAAAATTCCCAACAAATACTTACTATTTGTCGAAAACTTATCGTATACTCTTAAAACACAAGTTAGGATTATCTATAAAAAAAATTATGGTATAAACAAAAAAAAATGAATTTATTGATTGGTGAATTATTTAAGGGTTAATAGTGCTTTTCACCCCTGTAATATAGGTCATTTCCGGTTTTCGCCCCTGTAAAATTTTCGGTTTGATTTACATCCTTGTAAAACTTTTTTTTTCTAGAAAACATTATTCCCCCATCCAACTCAGCAAATTCGCTTACGTGGCGCTGATTTGACATTTTTTTTCATTTTTTATTATTTTTAATTAGCCACGTGCAAATAAATATTTACACATCAGATTTTATTTTTAAAATATTTGAAAATAAATTTTAAAAAATAAAAAAATCATAAAAAGATTCAGTTTTTTTTCCAAAAATTTAAAAAATCGAAAAATAATTTTAAAAAAATTCAGAAAAAATATTAAGATTTTTTCCGAAATATAAAAAAAACAGATATGACTATTTTTCCGAAATATAAAAAACAGATTTTTTTATTTTCTGATTTTTTAAATTTTTGAAAAAAAATTCTAATTTTCTTTTCGATTTTTAAATTTTTTGGAAACAAATATGACTATTTTTCTGTTTTTTATATTTCGTAAAAAATCTTAATATTATTTTGTTGAATTTTTTAAAAATTATTTTTCAATTTTTGGAAAAAAAAACTGAATATTTTATGATTTTTTGGATTTTTTTATTTTTTAAAATTTATTTTCAAATATTTTAAAAATAAAATCTGATGTGGATATATTTTTTACATGTGGGCAATTAAAAAAATGGCAAATTAGTGCCACGTAAGCGAATTTGCTGAGTTAGATGTGGGAGGAGTTTTTTCTAAAAAAAAAAAGTTTTACAAGGATGCAAATCAAATAAAAAATTTTAGAAGGACGAAAACCGAAATCTATATTACAAGGTGAAAAGAAGTAACCCATTATTTAATAGATGTCCATTTATTTATTAGAAGAAGTAGGAATATGTGAGTAGTACTGACTATAGATGAAGTCAATGTCTGACATGATTAATAAAAGAAAGAAAGATAAGAAAAACCTGAAGAAAGAAACGGTGGTAGAAAGCAGTATTGCACGTGGGTGGTGACACATTGACAACACAGAAAATAGAACCGCACCATTCCTCTTCTTTGTCTTTACTCATTCTTTGCCGACCCTTCCCATACCCCCACTTGCCTTACCTTGCCACCCTTAACCAAGCAAGCAAAGAACAATCACAATCAACCTTTGCAACAGGTTTTGTATATACTACTAACTTAAACCTTAATTAAACCCTAGCTAACTAGCTCCTTTATTATTATATTATTATTATTATTATTATTTGTGTGTTGAGGAGGAAAAAATATAGGAAGATGGAGATTGTTGTTTCAAAGGAAGCTCAGATGTCTATTGCTGCTTCATCTATGTTTCCTGGTTTTAGATTCTGTCCTACTGATGAAGAGTTGATTTCTTATTACCTTAGAAAAAAATTAGATGGTCATGAAGAAAGTGTTCAAGTTATTTCTGAGGTTGAGCTTTGTAAATATGAACCTTGGGATTTACCAGGCAGGTGTCTCTTTCTTTTCTATGTATTTTTGTTTTTAATTTTAAATATTTGGAACTTATTTTTTTATTTTTTGCTTTCAATTTCATGTGTTGTGTGTCGTTGGTTCTTAAATACTTGGAATAGTTTATTTGGAAGGTGTTGGATTGTGAATTATTGGGTTGATTTGCTTAGCTGGAATTGTTGGTATGTGACATGAGAGTTTATTCAATTCAATTACACATCATTTTAATCACGCTTTTGGAAATTGAAACCCTAGCCCGTGTTGGTATCACGGTGTGATACCATAATCACGTCGTTGTGATTATGACATATCCACCTTGATACCATACCAAGTTTCAACATATGAAAAATGAAACCACGTGTTTTGAGCATTGAAAATGTTATTTGGTTCCACACCCAAAATATGTACGTTGGTGGAACCTGGGGTGATTCTTATTTCTATGTTGTGTGTGAACAAATAAATCACTATATAAGTGTACAAACAGAGGACTTTCTTGGATACTTGCATCTAATTACTGCATTGTATGAATTTAATGTAGGGTCCATTTATGCCTCTCATTATTATGTTGACCCCCCATGGAAAACCTACACATATGTGCCTGAGTAGTTTCCTTATCACTAAATCCCCTCACCCTAAATGCGTTGACACCAACACATTGACATAGACACGATAGTCATACATTGACACCGGTAATAATTTGAGAAATGTTGTTTAGAAGATAAACACAATTTAAAATTGCTATGCATGTTTGAAGTTTAAATTTATCCAATTAACTCAGCAGAAAATTTGTAAGCTGACTAAATAATACTTGTTTCAAACCAGCCAAATCATTCATTCAATCAGATAACGAGTGGTTCTTCTTCTCTCCTCGTGGAAGAAAGTATCCAAATGGTTCACAAAGTAAAAGAGCTACCGATTGTGGCTATTGGAAAGCCACTGGAAAAGAGCGCAACGTGAAATCGGGTTCTAACGTCATAGGTACGAAGCGAACTTTGGTGTTTCACTTAGGCCGTGCCCCTAAAGGAGAAAGGACAGAATGGATTATGCACGAGTACTGTGTCAGTGACAGGTCTCCGGTGGGTAATAATCTGAATGTATCCTTCCTCTCCCTAAGGATGTTAAAATGCAATAGTGATTCATAACTTCTATGTTTTTTGTTTGTTATGCATGTTTCAGGATTCTTTGGTTGTTTGTCGTCTCAAGAGGAACACGGAGTTTCGTGTTAACGATGCTTCAAATAGAGCTTCTTCAAGTCAAATAAATCCTGTACATTCACATGAAAGTGATTGTGCTGGTCAAATAAACCCAGTAAATTCACATGAAAGTAATTGTGCTATCTCAGAAGGCGGTACTGATCATAGAGAAAGGGGTATCTGTGAACAAGAAAAGGAGGTTGATGGTAGTTCGAAACGGGGAAGCAGCAGTTATGGTTCAGCTTCAATGGAACAAATTGATTCTATGTCTGAATCAAATCAGCGACCAGCTAATGACGGTTTTTTGACAGACTCTTCGGGCCAGCTAAAGGTATAAAATTGATTTTGAAGTTTGAATGTTAACAGAAAGAAACTTTTGTAACAGGAGAATGAGCACATTACATGTATATTATCAGATTCAGCTTTTTGCATCGGATAAAATTGAGCATTTAATCTTACTTACACCTTTGTGATGTAGATGGATGAAGAGGATTGTTATGCTGAGATATTAAGGAATGATATCATAAAATTAGATGAATCATCAATGTCTCAAGGAGCTCAAACAAGACCAAATAACCTTGCACATTCTCATCCATGCCAAGGCACTGCACAACGGAGAATACGATTAAGGGTTCCGAAATCAACGCATTCTCAACCAGGAGCTCGTTTCTCAAAAACAATGCACCAGTCCAAGAGTAGCTTCATTGCCAGAATGACGAACCGTTTGATGATATTTGCTTTCTTCGTTTTCACTCTCACGGCTATATTATTTTGGTCTTCATTGGGTGGTCACAAACAAGTTAGAAATATTGTAGGAAAATTTCAGGTGTAAATTGTGATTAGTACTATCCAAGTTTCTAAATTCCATTGCTGTTGTACCGCGCAGCGGCCATAGGGAATCTAAATTCACTAAACTGGGTTTAAGAGGACTGATAAATTTTTAGAACAATTTCCTCTACTTCACCTTTATGATATGGCTCTGGAAGTGTATTTTTGGATAACATTTTGTGGTTTTTTGAATGTGCACATCAAAACTGATTATGTGAGAGGGAAAAATTCCTTCTGAAATGTTGGTCAAAGAAGACTGATATTTTGTACTAGAGGTTCTAGAAAGATGGTACTAACCAAAAAGGACCTTGCAGTTGCAGGTCTCCTAACCTCTAAAGGCCTTAAAAATGACCTGACATTCCTCTTAAGAACTACCCTCATATCTGTATTTTATCATAGGTAGCTAAACTATAACCACTTAATATTCTCATATGCACATGATAATTTACTTGATTATTCTTGGATAATTTCAATTGCTATCACTAAAACTTTGATCTTAAATTAATTTTTCTGCAAACTTATTTTTCTGTCAAATGAACTTAAAGTGAACTCCGTTTACACCGACTATGTATGTATGTTAGGGGTGTTCATATTGAAGTTGATTTAAATGAAAATTGCAAACTGTTTTTTTTTTTTTTTGATGTCCGGGGTTTGAACTCGAAAAAACTGAATATTATTGGACCTTCTTCTCTAAAAATTGTTCCGATTATAATTAGTATTAGATATTACATTATTATATTATTTGTTGATTTTCATTTTTTAATGGTTTAATTTAATTTATACTTTTGGTCAATATACTTTTGACTATTTTATATGTTACAAACATAATCAATCATTCTTATTTTATAATATAAAAAATTTAGTATTTTTGTAATTTTTTTTTGAAGTAAAGTTGTTTGCATTATGTAATTATAAATTGGATCAAGCGAAACTAAGGCCAATTTAATTGAACCAAATCAATTCTTCTAAAGAAGACACCTAAAAAAATCTTTTAAAGAGGACATCCAAAATGAACAAAATCACATAAGACTCAAATCTTTGAATCGGATAATTTTTTCATCTCAAAATGAATACAAACTACATTGCAAACATCCTTTATTTTCAAATTCTATTGATATTTTACTTGTTGAGAACCACTACGTTGGATCCATTGGACCAGGTTAAATTTCCACAACATAAAGAATCCATGTTTAGATAATGACTAAAAAAACACTCATATTTAACGTCCATTTTTATTTTTTTTTGGTAATGACATCCAATATAAATCGAATATGATTATTTCTACTGGAGCAAATCTTTAGAAAAAACAAATTCTAATTGACATTTTATTAAAATACAAAAACTTTTCATAGACTTGAGTCCTACGATACACTGTAGTGTTCTCAACCATAACATATCGCAAACTTCATCTCCCCCGAAAACGCGTTACTCTGCAGGTTTCAATCACACTCATCACCGTCGTCGCTTTCACCTTCCAACCGACCTCAACCACCGCGTCACGTCACTCTCCGTTTCCATATCTTACCTCCTCCCAAACTTACTTTCTCACCCCCCAACCTCACACTCTGAGGAAAGAGGGGGAAACCCTAAACTCCTCACAGATCGATAATGAATCTAGCTTCTCCTCAATAACACTCTTCCGTAAGTCTTCTCCTTCCAATTCACACTCATTTCCTTAATTATCCATCATCTTCAATTACTTAACCCTAATTTCAATTTTCACTTTAATTCTTTTACCATTTTTTTGACTTCATTTGACTTTCACGCTTATCAAATCAACCAACTGTATCTTTGTAAGTTGTAGCTTATAGTTAATTGATTTTGAATGTTTAACAGGTGTTGATACTGTAATTATTATTATTAGGAGGAATCATGTCAAGGCCTATGTTGCTTGTTTTCTTGTTGATTATACTTATAATCACTTCGCAATTCGAGTGGAAGCAACCACTTGTGTCTGATGTTGAGTCCAACTCTAGTGTAACTCAAAAGCAACATCGTATTTCTAATGCTGAAGAAACTGTTAAAGAGAAGGTTTTTCAGTTTTTTCTTATCTCTTATTTATGTTTAGTTTATGAATTAATGATAAATATCTCTGTTTTCGAGTGTTTAGTTGATATAATTGGTAGGTTTAGTTGAATTAATGGTAGGTTTGGTTTGTGACTGCAACCCCAATAGCTTAGATTGTCTCTTGCATATTGTTATTGTTATAGGCTCTGTTTGGATAAACAACTTATTTTCAGTTTATAACATAAGTGCTTATCATGATAAGTGCTTGTGTATAATGTATTTCTATAGCAACTAATGAAGTAAAGATAGATTATTTTTGTATAAGCTATATAGGAGAATTAATGAAAATAAGCTGAAAATAGATTATGAACAATTTTATAAGCTGTTTTCATAAGTTATCCCAAACAGTCTCACAAAACTTATGAAAGCATATAAGCTCAAATAAGCCAATCTAAATAGGCCCAATGTATTGTATCACTATGTAAGGGACTCATTTACAAGATTGTGCACATAGCAATATAACATAGTTTGGGAATATCAACACCCAAAACAAATCTAAATTTTAAACATTAGCATAAATCTCATCTTGCACTTGGCTTATATCTCAGGGTGGAGTCCAGTCAAGCGTTATTTATACCGTGTCATTTCATCTGAATATTTTTTCCGGAAAAACAATTGCTTGACTAAATTATTCGCATAGGATACCGACAAAAAAACCATCAAACTCACTGCCCAGGGAACTGAAACCCATTAGCAACAAAAACCCATATTCCCTGAATTTTTTACCGCCCTTTAACAGCAAAAGGACCAATATAATTCCCTGTACTAACAAAAATGTCTTTGATTTCAAAATCCACGTATGGTTAACTTCAAACCTTAGAATAGTATAGAAATGACAGAACCTTGAATGATAAACATATTTTGTAATCTCTTCTTCATATTGAAGATCTGTATTCTTGGGCCTTCACTTTTGTGGCATTATAATGATGGATTTAAAGAAAGGGAAATGCTAACAAGAGCCCTAGTGCCCTGAGGGCACTTGATGGATTTAAAAATTAGATTTTATTTTTTTTCAATAACCATTTTATTCCTATGGAACAAGTTCCCGTGATGGGCAATTTGAGGAATACAATTACCTTTCTGATTACTTTAAGAAAAATAATGAAAATAACTATATTTACTAAAGTGTGTGATTGGGTTTTAATCTGATTGGTTGCTTCCTTAACAAAATGATTAAAAATGGCAATGGGGTAGCAATTTGTTATGAATTTCCTTTGCACATCTTACCAATTCTTAACCATTTAGAACGGATATATTACTTTATATGGTAACTTGGAGCTTTTGCTTGGGGAGTTGCATTTTTTTTAGCCCTTTTGGTATTCATTGGCATTTTGTTGGGGAATTGTGTGCACGCACATAAGTGTTTATAAAATTCATCAGCAATGCTCAAGTTCTGTTCAATAATGAAGCACAAATATGTTTGTTTCCTTCACATTACGGCAAATTTTAAAATAATCTCTTTACCCGTCCTCTCTTATTTTCAGCCTTCTCTCTCATTTCCTAATTCTAGAATTTTCTCACCCACTACTCTCTGCAACTTGTTCCATCTGTTAGTCGCAGCCCATTTTGAGTGGGTATTTTCAATATTTCCTATCCTCCTAACCAATGTAGTCAGAATCGAGATCCTACGTAGGATTGGTCGGCCAGTGAAAGAAAGTAAACACAAGGCACGTAACACGGTTTGTAAGTAGGATCGGTAGGTTGTTGATAGAGTTGAGAGGAATAGATAGAGAAAATAGAGGAAAAACAGAGGAACCAAGCATAAAAACAGAGATAATAGAGGAAAAACAGAGGAACCAAGCAACAAAATAGAGAAAAACAGAGGAAAAACGGCAAAAAACAGAGGAAACAGAGGAAAATGGCAAAAAAACAGAGGAAACATAGCAAAAACGAACCGGAGTAAAGTCGAAGGATGGTCGAGGTTCTGTGGAACGTAGAATCGTACTCTCCTACGAGCCAGCACTCGATCCTGACTACACTGCTCCTAACTACTGAGGATCTAACATACTCCCCCTCACCCCCAAAAGATTCACAGATTTGATAAATTTGACCGATTTGTGCAAGGAAACACAAATGTGTGCAATCAATGAAATCTTATGAAAAACAAATATGAGTTTCCTTCTCATATTAGTAAGGAGTACAACTCCAATCCATTGCCCTTCTCATATTAATAATATATTTCCATACTCTATTTCCAGAGTAGCACTAGTAATATTCAATATTCCATTCTATTTTGCTTGGTTCGTATCTACTTATCATATATTTTTCAAGCATATTTGTCTTATCAAATTGGATACCCTGCTTCTATTTTGTTTATCTTATACTGTAATTCTTTCGAGTTAAAACATTTCATTTGAGTGAATTTTGGCGATGCAATTTAAATGTTGTCTCACTGGGAATAGTGATGCATTTATGGGTTTAGATTTGAATGTCTCTTTTTAAGAACATTTGCACTTGTAGAAGATATATACAATGTTCAATGGAACATCACATTCGTTGGAAAATTGCATCCTATCCTCTGTATGATTCAATGTTTATCAGTCATTATATGAAAATATTGTTCTAAATTTTGGAGCCTGAGCCATAAACTCTCTCGGTGCTAAAGACAAAATGTGTCACACCAAAAACGAGATAAGAGTCAGTTCAGATAGAATATTCTCCAAATACTTGTGTTAGAAAAGTTGAAATAGTCTAACAATGATTATGGAGTTTTCTAAACAACAATTGTGTGCATAAGTTAAGATCAGCTTCGACACAATCTCCATAAATGGTTTTATCATGAATTAGAAATCAAATACTTATATCAGCGGAAAAACTCTTGTACATTGCTCCTTGCGGTCCTAAATAAGAGAAAGTTAGGTCAATAACCAGTCCTAAATAAGAGAAAGCGAGGTCAACAAAAGTCAATGTGTTTGGTCTCTGACAAAATACGTCGACTTTTGTTGACCCAATTTTCTCTTACATTTAGGACCATAGGGAGTAAAATCTATTTCAAGTTGGCCCATGTATTATGATTCTTGTCATCATTGTATATAACTTAGTGCTATATCTTTGTATAATTGTTACATGTTTCACGTGTAAGCTTTCTAACTCCAAATTTTATAACAGATAAATATCTGTTGTGGCCATGCTATTTTAATTTTACTGAAGTTCTCTTTAAATGATGGTGCTCTCTGCAGATTATTTTAGTACAGGAGAAGAATATTCGAAGACTTAATGAACTTGTGCGGCATCTTCAGGAACAACTGCAGCAGTGCAAAGGAAGCAATGGAACTATAAATAGCACCGTAGGTCCTCTAACTGAGCGGATTCTTGAGCTTGAGCGACAACAAATTTTAGAGGATTAAGCCTTTGCAGCATGTTAATGAAGCTAATCTTGATGCTCTAGTTGTAAAGTTGTTTCTTAATTCCTTCAAAAGGGGTTGTTGTAAGTTGTAACACATTTGCTACCTGTATGAATTACTAATTTGAGCTCTATCTAAATGTAAGTCACTCATCATTTGTATGATTTATTAATATGAGCTCTATCTCAATGTAAGTCACTTATCATTCGACTAGGGCTGGAAATGAGTCGAGTCGAACTGAACCTGTCTGAGCTCGGCTCGACTCGATAAGAATTGGTTCGGCTCGAAACTCGGCTCGAGTTCGACACGAACTATTTTTTCAGCTCGAGTTTGGCTCGTTTAAAGTTCACGAACAGTTCGGTTCGGCTCGTTAGGTTCAGTTCGGTTGCTCAACTCGTCCAAAAAAAATTATAAAAAAAAAGAAGTTAATTCATAGATCTTTGATATTTTATATATAAATTAAATATTGAATTAAAATAAAAGTTCCCACAAACATGCATATAATAGACATAAATTATATAAAGTTAAAGATTGCATAAATATGAAGAAAAATATCTGATACAAGTAACAGAGACAAAAAAATCCAACAAAATTCAATTAATTGTGAACAAAATTCATAATATTCTTTTACTTTTAAACTCCAACTGCTCTTCCCTTCAAGACAAAATTGTATTCAGCCACATTTGTCACATTTGAATTAATTTTTTTTAAAAACTAACTCAAATTGATTTATATATATAATCAATAATCGAGTCATCTCATGAACCTAACGAGTCGAACTATATGTAGCTCAAGTTTAGCTCATTTAATTAACGAACTTAATTTTCAGCTCAAGTCCAACTCGTTAGGTTCATGAACCAAGTTCAACGGATTAGATATCGAGTCGAATGTCGAACTATAATCGAGTTGGTTTGGTTCATTGTCAGCCCTATATTCGATGGAAAAATGCAGTGTTTAAATATTCTGTTCACCGATAAATATCAAAATATGGCCGTGAACCTACTTGGGTTGGCTTGGGACCTTGGAATGTGCTCTTCCTCAAGGTCTCAAGTTTAAAAAAAATATGGATCGGCCGTTTTGTTAAGAATAGAGTTAATATCATGAGAACTGTGTGAAGAGAATGGGTTGGAAAGGGAATGCAGCATTGCTAATGCTATGTTGCAATATTTGGCCAGATGTGTTATTAATTTCTTGAAGTGGAGGTGAAAACACTATTAGACGTTCGTTCAACAAGAAATGTGCGCTATTTCTTCATACGTATTTGATGTCTTTCATGAATCTTGACTTCCCCTTTGATTTGCTATAAGTCTATAACCTATAGTTAATCAAAAGTGACCAAGAAAATTGTTTGAAAATTCTGGAACGAAATCTGTCTTTTATCTATTTGGACAGAGAAAATTCAATACGTATAACTGTATAAGTAAGATTTGCATGAAGGTGATCATTTGTTTGAGCACGCACGCATTACGCGTATAAAAATGTCAACTACTAGAAGTTAAAATAATAGTCCTAGTTTAATGTGAACAGAACTGCAAGGAAGGTCATAACTTAATTAAGGCACTCGTTTTTAAATAAATGGAAAATTAAATAACCTGTTGACATTTTAGAAAAAAACAGGGTGGGTGGATATATAAACATATATAAAAACAATCATACGAGTTTCTTCTTTGTGTGTTGGTATAGCCACTTTTCGTAATCCTGATCCATTTCCTAATATTAAAAAGTGGAAGGTGAAGACTTTTTTAGTTTGTATGTTAACCACGACTCTTCAACTATAAATGAAGACACACAACACAAAGTTTATATAATGAAATTAAATTAAATGTGATGACATTTTGTAACATGTCCAATTGTCCAACTAGAGAATAGTCAAATTGTTAATTTATAGTTCTCTTTAGCTTTACACAAAAATAATAAAGATCATTTACATACATCAGTATATGTATATGGTCTGGATTCAGCAGTGCATCTAAAATTCCGGGTCAATGTGATCAATTTCCTGTATCATTAAAGCAAACAGTTTCTCTTAGCAACGTGCATGGTATAAACTCTCTTATTTTAGCTTTCTCCATTACTAGCCACAATTAAATAAATTTAATGCTTAATATTTAAAGTCAATCAAACACCTTCCTCCTCTGTTCCTTTCTCTTCAATTGCACAATATATATAATGACCCTATTTGCTCCACATAACATAAACCACTAACATAATCATAATCCTAGATATTTTACTTCCTTTCATTGCAACCATTTTAGAAAGTTCTTAGGCATATCTTAGAATCAGAACCGCCGATACACTTCAACCGACGGTCTATAAACTCATCATCGTCAGCTATGTCTTCCGAGTTTTCGACTACTTCATCAGTTTGTAGTACGGACTTATCATGTGTGTCTTCTGAGGCTGAAGAAGAGACAAGTGCTATGGTTCTCCTAGGTTGTCTTCAATGTCACATGTATGTTTTGTTATCCGAGGCTGATCCCAATCCAAAATGCCCTAAGTGTAAGAGTACTGTCTTGCTTGATTTCCTTAACAACAAACAAAATACCAGAAAAACAAGCAGCTAGCAAGATGATGATGCACACCATGTATAAATAATCAGAAAGATACAAATTAACATGTATTTGTGCTATTCTATTTCATGTTGCTATTTAATTAATTATTATATATAGATTGTTTTAAAAAAATTAATTATATATAGATGGTTGATTACATTTTCCTCTTGAATTTGCTTTTCGTTAGATTTCAATGTTTGGAATACAAAGGTAAAGATAACCATTTAAATTTCATTTCATTTCACCGTAATTGCGATTTAATATTATTGCATAGGTCTTTATAATATTTATATTGCGACTGTAATTGCAGCATAATCCGCAATTTAGTACTATGAGAAATACAAAGATTGTTTTGAATTGGCAAAATAAGAACATGCAAGTCAAATAAAAAAAAAGACGAATTGTTCGTGATAATTTGATTCTTAAATGGAACAATATTTTATAAGAATTTACTTAACTCAACTCTGAATTACTAGACCTCTTTCCGCTAGAACTAGAGGGTGAACCAAAAAAAAAAAAGCAAGCAAGATAGGTAGAAATTTATTAGTTTCCAGCGCCTCATTTAATGTATGGGTATGTACTATCTATTGATAACTACAAGAGCTTGAACTAATAAGCACCACACCCTCAAGTTGGGAGGTAAAGGTTGACGACACCTTAAAAATCAACTCACTTAATCAAGAGTTTAGCA
Source organism: Medicago truncatula (assembly GCF_003473485.1). Lineage (NCBI taxonomy): Eukaryota > Viridiplantae > Streptophyta > Magnoliopsida > Fabales > Fabaceae > Medicago > Medicago truncatula. Next base: position 42,629,565 of record NC_053043.1, read on the forward strand.
TAGCTTTGGTAATTACATATGTTGTTTGCTGAAGTTTAAGAAAGGAGAAAAGAACATGTCTTATAAAATCACTATCTCTATCAGTGTATAAAATCACTAGGCTCATGATTTTTTTATTATTATTATTATTATTATTTTATTTATAATGTTTTTAGGTATACACAACAAACTAATTTTTTTTATAGACAAATGTTAATAATTAATTGAGGTTACTTTTTTTTGTCAAAAAACCTAATAATTAGAAATTCACCTCTAAGTGAATAAGTGGAAAATAAATTATGAGTTCCAACCCGTCCCCTAAAGAGAAATAGAAAACATTTGTTGCTATTCATGTTGTTACAATAGAAATCATCCCTTAGAGAGAAATAATATCATATAGAGGTGTTACAATTTTTATTTTTTTTAAGAAACAAACAATGTCAACTAACAAGAAATAAACAATATTCAACACATACATAACAGAAAACTGACATCGTCAAAGACAAAGTTACTAAAAAGAAAATTGACTATAACCCATGAATTTCCTCCTATGCAACATTTCTTTTACGTCTCTAGTTGGACGTACCATCACCCAAGTCGTTGTGGATATTTCCTTAATTCCAAATTATTGAAAACCACTTGCTCATCTTGAGATCTTAGAGTGATTTCACATAGCTCCATGTTTATTGTTGTCGTGACAGTTATAAAAAAAATTAGTTCCAAAATGAAGGGGTGCTTCTACATCTTCATCCATATCAAGAATTAGGATGTCGCAGAAAACCAGAGATCAACCACCTTGATAGGAAATAAATATCACATGAATTACATTTTTCACCTTTTTGTAGGCCACATTGGACTTTGGTGTCTTCATAAAAGTTCTAGATATGGATGTTATCTTTCATGTTCCACTGTTCCTTATCCATTTTGTGACCTGGAACTCCATATATGATTAAAATACCGCACAAACTTCACGTAGAGATCAACATGCCTCACTCGTTTTCTTTTACTCTTTTCCCCATTTCTCTTCACTGTAACAATCGTGATGGATATACTACAAGAGCCCCATTTCTCTTCACTGTAACAATCGTGATGGATATACTACAAGAGACAACTTGATTGTTCTTGTAAAAAACATAGCACAACCATTGAGTTGTCTGGTTAGGTGAATTCGAGCCAGTTTCAAGGTCTTCTTTGTATATTTTTAGTACAGTGTTAATTTCTTCAGTTCTAGCTAAACTCTACTAAAACAAGCCTGATAATGGCTCAAAGGATTGTAAAATCACTCAAAGGACTGTCAAATGACTCTTAAGGTGCACTAAAGACATAATATGACATACTGCCATCAAGTTATATTTCGCAACATTTTGTAACATGCTTTTTGTATCTTCGCATTTTTTTCCCATATAATTTCCATAAAAATGAAACCCACTAATAAATGTGTGCATGACTCAAGATTCAAACTTATTTTATTTTGTGCATAACTTCCAACAACACATAACTCGACGTATAATCTAAAACATTAAATTACACATTATTTGTATTTTAATACAAAGATATATTTTTTTATAAAATCTCCATACATATGACACTCCATTTATTTTTCTACAACTTAAGGTATGCTCTTGAATATGCAGTGAGACAATTTTGTATCTTTTGAGATAAAAATATCCTGACAATGCATTCTCTATCCATAATGATTATTTCTATCAAATTCACTCACTTTAATATTCTCCTATAATCAATCCAACAACATCATCTTCTCATAGACCAATTTTGCCCCCACCGCTTTCACCTTAATCAAATTCTCCACTTTAAAATCTATAAAGCAATCGGGTTGGTTGGGGCATTAGAGTTTTACATTTGAATGAGAATAATATTATTTATTGTCTGAAAGTTTTCTAAGTATATGGTGTTTTTGTGATATTTGGCTTTTCACAATGCTTGATATTCTTTAGTCATTTGCTTTTTTTTGTTGCTACTTCTTAAATCATACTTGGGTTTAATAGTCTTTTATACTCTCCTATATTATTTCCCTTTTTCTTCTACCAATGTTCAAACTTCTTGCAATTTGTTTTGGTTTTATCTAACTTTTTTTTTTGTTAATTTTTTGCAGATTCTTTACATGACATTTTTTTATTCTTTTGAAAAATTGTTTCATGTCTCTTTAATAACATGCCCGTTTTTCTTTGTTTACAAAATATTTTCTATTTTATCTTTGGATATTGAATTAATATGGGATCTTTTGCTATATTTTTTTAGTTGGAAAAATCTTGATGTTGAACTTAGCTTATTTGCCAAAGATTTTGGTTCTCTTATCATGTAACCACAAGAAGTTTCATAGATAGAAGTACAATTGTTGCACAATTGTGACATATACTAAAAATATCTTAACAATTACTTGGAATATACAATTGTAGCATATTCTTCTTTAACTTTCTATATTATAGTGATTTTACTTTCAATATTATGGTTACTACATAATACTTGTCTTTTTTTTTTTTTGGTAGATACATAATACTTGTCTTTATTAAAACATGACTATGTCTTTGAAACCAATTAAATAGAAAGATTAAATATTTTAACCTGATTTCTAATTGTTTGAATTTCATGTGTTTTTTCACTAATTTTCCTCAAGTACGTCTATATGTCTTATTTCACATGATTGTGAATATTGTATCATGTATTATCTCTAATTGGTTTATCCATGTAAGTGATATGTTTATCTTGTCATGTTGAAAGAAAGGCTAAGAGTGGAAGATTTTAGAAGGCAAACATATTGATGATAAGCATACTCTGATTGTACCAAGAAGTATCAATGATTGAAAGAAAAAAAATCATGGTTCTTACATTATATATCTATATGTTTGTAAAAATGAATTTTCATGTAAGTTGCAATTCTACTTAATTTTTCTTGTTTTTGTCGAAGGAAGCAAAAAAACCTTTAATAACATATATTTTAATACCCTTTTGAGATAAAGTGAAATCTTTGGTAACATGCAAATATCTTTAAGACTCTTTTTGGATTAATGGAAATAAGCAGAATATAAATGATCGAAATGGAATATAACATATTTTGATTCCATTATATTGTTTGAGTATTTTATAATGTAATAGAACAAAGTTCCTACTCCATTGTTTGGAAAATAAATGGAATAAAATGAGTTACAATATTTTTTTTTCCATTTCTACCCTTATCTAAATATATCATGTAAAACATATTATTATTAAAATTCTTGTACGTGTGACACTCTAATCTAATGACAAGTGCTTATGTTGCTCTAAACTATACTCACAAATACAATCACAGGAAACACAAATTAATAATCCTACATCTATTTGATAAACAAAATGATATTGTTCACAAAATTAAATGGCTCACCATCACATCCAGTTCAAAATTTTATTTCACAATCATATACGCTTCAATATCATTTTTCAGTATTTAAAATGACTGATTGCTTTTATATAGTTTCTTTTAGTTCCAAACTTGCAATGTTGTTCACAAAATGAAAAAAATAAACGGCTCACCAAAAATAAATTACTCTATTTTTTCAATATTTTTTCTATTTGATAAACAAAACTCATCGGTGAACAAAGCAATGCTATTTTTAAAAAAATGTCACGAGTAAATAAAATAGGGTACATGAAATCCATAAAAAATGACATAACGAAGAAGAAACATGATGATACGCCGGCCTTGTGAAGAAATGATCGGTCACACCGAAGAAGAAGTGAGGAAGAAAGACGTGGGAAGTATGAGTATTTGAATAGTGGAAGAACAAAAGTAATTAAATAAAATAAGGGTAAAATGATATTATTGCAAACAATGAAATTATTATATGTCATTTTATTCTACAACACATCTCAAATTCAAACATAACTAAAAGGGCATATTAGAGGTATTTGGATTTCAATACGGTATCTTATCAAGTCTTGTTGTGTTTTTTTAATAGATTCGTGCATCCCACAAGACAAAACGTCTTGTTTAAAAAAATAAAAAACGTATCATAATGTTATTTTTCAAAACCTTAATTAAAGAACTATCTCACAGACATTATATTTAATTCACTCTCAATATGAATAATTATTTAAACCATTATTCGAATTAAAAAAAGAGTAACATTTTACATGCATTTGGCGATCAAACTAACACAAAACAATCCATAATTCTTCTGATTTTGCTTAGTTTTATCTATCTCATTAGTCAATTTTAATCATCCTATTTGAAAAGATCAAGAAGTACTGTGGTGTTGCACTGGGGACACTTTGGCTCAACCTCTGATGAAAGAACATACATGTAACATTTTTGACAACCAACAAGCACCATCTTCTTTGTAACTGCTTCTCCATGCTCCTTATTATCTTTTTTTGTTGAAATTTCTGGATCATCAACAATACTCGAAGACACCAACTCCGGCAACTGATCAACTGATGATCTAACTTCATCGGAAGATGGAGGCCTCAATTGCAACTCTACACTCTTTGTATTGCTCATTATGATAGATGTCAAGTTATCCTTAACTTTCAAGCAATGTAGTTCTTACTCTAAATTGTGGATCTAATTATAAGATTTTTTTTTTCTTTCTAAAAAGATAAATTAAGTAATATTTCTTTTTTGACCATAATTAAGTAATATTTATTAATATTGTAAAAACCCATACATGTAATTCTTGCGTGGATACACATTTGAACATATCATTTAGACATAAACGAAAAAGGAAAAAGCAGTAATAATAATAATAATAATAATTAAATCAAATGTATTTTTAAATAATTAAATAATACACCATTTTGACATACACTAAAAAGGAAAAAGCAGACAAACAATAAATAAATAATATATTTTTTTTGAATAATTAAATGAGATGTATATCATATTATTTAACTATTCAAAAAATATATTATTTAATTGACTCAATTTAAAAATGTTTTAATACTCTTCTAGTCTTTACGAAAATACTTTTTATCCTTGTGAATATATGATTTTTTTTATTTATGTTTTTTGTTTTTCTATTTTTTTAGTCCCTTTTTTAAGGAACTATTTTTTTTAGTCCTTGTTTTGTTTTATTTTATTCCTAACAAAATTTAACTATATTAAAATTCGTCTGTCGAATATGTAGAGTATACTACAAGTATAATTTTAGTCTCTAAAATATGAGCGGAGAAAAAAAGATATAAATAAATATTAAAACAAATTAATGAGACCAATTATTATTTGAATAAATTTTGCAAAGACTAATACAAAATAACAAGAAGAAAAAAGCAAAATGGAGTATATTTAGAAGAACTACAATAATAATAATAAATTATAGGGAATAAAAAATAAAAATAGCATATTCCATGGACCAAATTTTAGTGTATCATTTTTTCTTCTAACTTTATCCTTACATAACATATTTTATATAAAAATTTATCAATTTCTATCCAATTAAATAATTTTTTTTTAATAATCACATAAATTTTATTATTTTTATTGAGACGAGGAATATACGAGCACCTTAATGAGTGTGAGTGTGCAGGCTAGTCTGAGATAAAATTAATTCTTCTACGAGTAAGAGATGTATTTGTACTTTTAAAAAAAATAAATGTGCGATGTATTTAAATTGAAATTTTATATCACAATCTTGATTAATTTATTGAGTCAAGCAATAAAATATTCACTATTCCTTTGTTTATTCAATATTTGATATTAGGAGGAGTTAGGAGGAATGTGGGTAATGGTGATACTTTTTTTTTTTGGACAAATACATGGTTAGGGGATGTTATTTTTCGTGATAGAATTAGGAGGTTGTTTGATTTATTACAGAATTAGTGGATGTCTGTGGCAGAGTTGTTTCGGTTAGGGTGGGGGAGGGTAGCCACGCTGGGAAATGGTGTCATCGGTTGTTGGTTTGGAAGGAGGAGTTGCTAGGAGAGTGCAAGGGTTTGCATTGTCATTTTGTAGGATAGTGAGGACGACATATGGCTTTGGCAGCTCCCCTACGCAGACTATATTGTTAGTGTCATTGAAGAATTTATTTTATATTTTCTATATTGTTGGTGTCATTAAAACAATAAAGCATGGTTTGTTACACTCACAAATGTTTATATCGATACTTTTAATTAAAATTAAAATTTCATGAAAAATACTTTTTTTGGTGGTGTGCGGAATTCGAACCTCAAACTTTGCATATATTATACATTATCCTTACCAACTGAGCTAAGCTCACAAGGATGAAAAATACTTTTTATAAACAAAGATTAAACTATGGACTCTCTGATTACTATTATAAACAAAAATTGACATTTTAAATTCATTTAATAAATGATGTATGTGATCTTTAATATAGATCACATACATCATTTATTGAATGAACCTGCAATATTAAATTTTGTTTATAATAGTGATCGGAGGATGTAGTAACTAATTAGTTGAGTCAGTACCCATTTCAGGAAGGAAAAAAGGCTTAGCACCTGTTTGGATACGCGTTTTCCAATCCCAAAAGCGAGTTTAGAGATTCAAAAGCCATTTCACCATTTTTTAAGATGTTTGGGTAACTGCAAAAGCGCTTCAATCAGCCGTGATTCTAGCTCCAAACCCACGTTTCCTCAAAGCCATAAATTGGAGCTTCTGCGGCTGCTAAAATCAATTCTGCAAAAGCCCCAAATTTGTTTCCAGCTTTACCCTTCTTTTCTGCTGTGTTTTCTTCCGCGATTTAGTTTTGTTTCACTATTGCTTGCTACCGTTCATATTCTGAAGGTTAGGGAAGCAAGATCAATGTTGTTTCAGAAAAGGGCCATTCGATTTTTTTTTTTAGTAAGCCCCCTCAATTATTTCACAGATGCTGTTTTCTTTTTTTCTTTTCACACCCTTTTGATTTTTATATTATATTAAAATATATATATAATTAATAAAAAAATTAAAAATTAACTCTTATAAACTAATATCATTTTAAAGTGAATCCTTCAAAAAAAAAAACATTTTAAAGTGAATTTATGAATCAATTAAAATGCATTTATGATTTTAGATAAGTTAAAATAATTATCTGAAATATGAATAAGATATTTAGTTTTAAATATAATTAAAAGGATAATTTAGTCATTGTACGTTCAAAATCAATTTTAATTTAAATTATCCAAACAACATCAACCCATAAAAATCATTTTAAGTGAGAGTATCCAAACATAAATCAATTCACATCAGACTCACTTTTAATCAAAATCAATTCTCTCAAACTCAATTCTATCAAAATCAATTTTCACCACCGCCATACCAAACACACACTTAGTAATTTTGTGTCAAATAACTTTTTTCAAAAAGTATTATTTTTTTCTAAATAGAAGTTTAACTTGGTCCTCAACTTCAAAAATTGTCAATTTGGTCGTTTAATTTTATTTTATTAACACATATTGCTCATTTTTCGTTCAAAACTTTAAACCAACTCACCCCAACTTCATTTGTAAGTCTAACATAATGATTGTAGACCGAAAATATGTTAAAAAAAATTATAGAAGGAAACATTACTTCATAGCATCTAATCTATGATCATAACATGGGAGTGCCACTAGAAAGTACTAACAAATAAATACTAATGCTTGTCCTTGGTCTCCTTCAAGCCTTTCTTCTTTATTCTTTCTTGCTTCATCAATTTTTTTTGTATTAACTACTAAAACAAAGGATGATATTTATCTTTGCAAGAACCAGTTCTACATTACCACAGTGGCAGATACAAACAACATTTAATGGGCAAATGCGATGTCCCTAATTTAGAGAAAAAAAGGGATTATATAAATCTTAGGAATTGGAAAAGATGGAGGATTTAAAAATATTATGACTTGGGGATGATATTTTTTTTTTTTTTTTGAAATAGCTTGGGGATGATGAAATAGTTTTATAAACCTTATAATTTAGGGAACAATAAAGGGTCTCGCTATGTTAATGTGTGAATGTTGGCGATGATACGTACCAAGTAATAGAGGATTAAAGAGTGTAATACGGAGAAGAAATTTATTGCCTTTAATGGTAATTTCAACTTTAGCTATGCTTCAGAAGTGGGGTTTTGTAGAAATTAAAAATTGTTGTTTAGCATGTGCACAAAGAGGTACGTTCCATAACCAAATTTACCGACCATTTTCTAACTTCTTAGAAACTGCACTACCAGACCGGTCAGTATCCTTTCCAATTTGGCAAATATCTTGGAAATTGCTCCTTTTCGATCAAAAATTGCTCCCTTCCATACAAACTGACGAAAATACCCCACGTGACTTAAGTCACGCATGTGTTATTATCCAACGTGACTTAAGTCACGTTTGCTACATTGGTACATCTCACGTCAGATAACTCAAGTAAGTTATAACCCCAACATGAGTTAATTCATGTAGGTTATACTTTAGCGTGAGTTAACTCACGTTATTTTGGTCAGTTTATATGGAATGGACAATTTTATATGGGAGATTGGAGAAGAACAATTTTCAAATATCTTTCCACCACAACAAGGATGACCGTGGTTCCTCACCAACCTTAAAGCCCGTCTTCCCCATAATATAACCCCGTATTTCGCTACTAACACTTCATTCCACAACTCCTCTTCCTTACCTAATAACTTCTGCGACCATTTAGCTAAAAGACTGACATTCACCACTCTAAAATCTCTCTCACCTTTAAACCACTTTCACTTTTATGTTTACACACCTCATTCCAACTAACTCAACCAATCTTCCTCCTCCTGTTTAGACCGCCGCACAAAAACTCCCTTTGAATTTTAACAACCTCCTTCCATACCTTGGTAATTGGTAGCCATTTTAAGAAAAGAGATAAAAAAAAAAAAAAATCAGAATTGCACTAACCACCGGATTAATAAACACAATCCTCCCTGCCCGAACTAATATTACTTATCTCTCACGAATAATCTTTACTATATAACTAAGTATTTCAAAAAATTTAATAGGTACGATCAACACAATATTATTAAAATTTGATACTTTCTATTAAGGAAAAGAAAGACGTAGTATTGAATATTACACGAAAATGCATCTCATGTAAATTCATTTTCAACATGCGGCATTATTTGAACCAATATCAGATTATAAAAACAGTAACACAAAATCCCCCCTCCCCCCCAAAAAAAGTAACACCTTACTTGCATTTTCAACCATACTAATTAACACACTTGTGTTCATTACTTCATTCTTATCTTAACTGTGGATCGGTATTAATCTTCCTCTATAAAAAGATCAAGAAAAACTGTAGTCTTGCACTTGGGACACTTTGGTTCAACTTCTGATGACATAACATACATGTAACATTTAGGACAACCAACAAGAACCATCTCCTTTGTAATTGCGTTTGCATACTGCGCTACATTATCTTCTTTTGTCTCCGTCGAGGCTCCTTGATCATGAACAGTCATCTTTGATGAATTTGATATTGAAGACGAGGATGAACATGGTGACACCAACCCCGGCAAGTGATCAACTGACGATGATTTCGATTCCTCTGGTGATGGATGCCTCAATTCCAACCCTCGACTCTTTCTTTTGCTCATTGTGTGTAGATGTCAAGTTAACCCTTAATTTTCAAGCAAAATAATTGTTACTCTAAAAATGTAGATCTAATTATAAGAAGAAGAAAAGACAAGATGAATACAATGGCACTCGTGTAGTTTGGTTGGTTATATATCCCTCATCCAATGAATCAATGACATATCATATTTTCTTTCGAATTCATTATTTTAAAATAAATTCAAATGTTAAACGACACTACTAAAAAAACAATATTTAGTGAGGGAAAACATGAAATCCCTCTATAATTCCATCACTAAATTTTGCGACCAAATAACTTGTGAGGGATTTATTTTTTCCATCACTAATTTCCCTCTCTAATTTTGTTTTTTCTAGTAGTGTAAATTTTGTCTATAGAGTATCAAAATCCAAGATATCTAAGAATTTACCCAAAAAAAAACTAGACAACTAGAAACAAGTTGTCTTTATTTTATTAATGTTGTAATCCATACACACAATTTTTGTGTGCATACCCATTTGAACATATCATTTAGACACACTCTTTTTGTACATTAGCTTGTAAATATACCGCATTTTGTTTTTGGTTCATGTTTTTATGTTTTAGTCTCTAAAAATTTTAACTATATTGGAATTAGTTTGTGTAATATGAAGAGTATACGTATAGTATAATTTTAGTCCTCAAATATGAGTGAGAAAAAGACTAAAATAAATATAACAACATGTATTGTTGTGACTAATTCCTATTTGAAAAATTTTAAAGAATCAAAGTGATACATTTTTTAATATTAAGGGATCAATTTGAGCCTTAGAATAACTTAATCGACAAAAAAGGTAAATGAGTCAACACTATATATATACTTTTCTCATTGTCAACTATTATTTATCAATTTGATTTGATTAGCATATGAAGAAACAACATTATAAAAAAAAATTGTAGAAGTAAATACGTGAATATATACCTTATGAAAAGATCCACGGAGTAAGAGGGTAACGCAAGAATATATATCTAAACCAACGAAATCTTTGGGATTTGTTAGAGCAGTAGTATATGCTTGATTACAGAGCAGACTCACAGGGACATAAACACACCATTATATAGCAATGTTAATGTGTGATGTTTGGTGATGATACGTACCAAGTAATGTAAGATTTAAAGAGTGTAATACGGAGAAGAAAATTTATTGCCTTTAATGGCAATTTCAACTTTAGCTAGGCTGCAGAAGTGGGGTTTTGTAGAAATTAAAATACTGTTGGTGGGCATGTGCACAAATGCATTGTTTAATTAATATTGGTCTATTCTTGTCGTTAAATATTGACCTCATTTTGGATACTAGATTATTGGCCTCGTTAGGTAGGGAGAGATAACAGAATATAAACGTGGTTAAAAATAATGTGAAAAATAAGTGTATGTAATTATGTATAACTTCAAAAGTTTATCTAATGGTAAAAAACGATATGAAGGTTCCGTGTTTGAGCTTTCATTGATGTTCTAGTGGAAGAAAATGGATATTTATTTGTAAATATTTTTTTTTGAAGAATAAAAAATTGATGATACTAACACTGCAAAATGGTCTCCTTAGCACAAGATATGCCGAAGAAACTACTGAAAAGAAGCAGTTCAAACAATGTATAGAATTAGTCTATCCAATGTCTAAACACGACAGAGGACTCGACCACCACATATGTTTTCCAAATACAAAACTAGTCTTTTTGGCTTTCAACCATCACAAAGAATAATATTTTACTTTGTTTAGTAGCTGAACTATAGAGCATTCTTTTTGTTTAAATAATATAGTATTTCTTTCATTCCATAAAATCCAAACAGTTAGAAGCCAAATAAGCTGAAGAAAGGACCTCCGCGATTTCAAACCACCTGTATAGTGAGCAAACTGAATAAAGTGATTAGAAATCTCTTGATGGTCTACACCGTCGAAACCAAACCACGAACGCACTGAGGGCCCCAGTGACCCAAAGCAAGAGCATGACAGAAACAAGTGACATACATCCTCCACCTGGCCGCATCCAGAAACGCACAAACACACCTCTGCATCAATAACACCTCGCGATGCCAAATTTGATTTTGTAGGAAGGCGATCACAAAGAAACCGCCAACCAAAAATAGACACCTTTAGAGGAACCTGTTTATGCTAAATTAAATTGAAACCTCCTAAATTGTGAGCATAGCATACATACCACAAACAGAGTAACCTCCTGACAGGTCCGATAACCACTCTGCCTATTTGTAAATATTTTGTGTACCAAAAATTCTTCCATCTCAAATTGGAACATCATATTCTCTCGTCTTAAATTTTACTCCTAAGGAATAAATCACACTCTTTATACATATAAAACTAAAATAAGTTTATGTGAAAATAACCAAAATAAGGTAATCCATCTTTTTTTTTTTTTTGGTCTAGACTCTATACGTTCTTATTATTACACCATGAGCAGAATAAGACAAAAGGAGAAAGTTTAGTTGAATAACGTACCGTACAAGTTATCTTATCTTAGTGTAGTACTAGCTAGATTATAAGTAAATTAGCTTTGTATATAAACACTCATTGTACTCCTTGTACTCAATTAATAAGTTTTGTACTTTTTTCTCTCATTTCATATTACTATTATGAATAAAAAAAAATATTTTGTTAGATTTATTGAAGAACTAATGTATTTCATCTATATTATAAATCAGATATATTATTTATTCGATTAACTTTGTATCGTAACTTTCAGATGTCTTTTTAAGTATATCTTATGCAGAAGACTTCTTGGTTTGATATTATAATTCATTTTAACCTGTTTAAAATAAATTATTCAATTAATCTGAAGAAATAAAAAATGTAGTTATATATGAGTCCAAATGAAGTATATGTCAAAAGCCCAAAAATAATATTATCTGCATCAAAATAGTGATTTATTTGTAAGAGATGTATCTCTACATGTTAAATTATAAAATATATCAGATCGAGATATTAATTTTCATAGTTACACGCAGCAATACACATCGGCATAAAAAATAACGAAATGTATAGTAGTAATTGTCTTAAATAGACCATTTATGATAGAACGGATTGGGTGAAATAAGAAGAAAAGGAGACGAAACTCATACGTAGAAGAAATTCAGAAAAAAAGTAAATGTTCGCACACAAATAGTTAAGTTAAGCTGCGCTGCACCGGCTACGTAAGATGTACACTACTAGTACAAGTACTCAAATTACTGAGTATACCTAACATCGATTAATTAATTTGACTAAAGTGAATTCACATGAATGTCAAGTTTGAATTCTTTTCTTTTCTTTCTGTCCTATGATGATTGGTTTACAATTTTTTCGGTTCTTTTTAAGTGTCATATTTTACTTTTGTGCAGATATTAAGATAAAAATTGTTCCACTGGTGAAAAACTCGAATTTAAATTCTCTTAAATAATTTATGTTTTGATAGAGTTCATCGACTACTTGAGTCAAATTACTTGATTTGAGTCTAATCATTTAATTTCTTTTTCTTATTTATTTTTTTGGTAGATGGTGTTATTGTTTTTTTATATGATTATATATCTTTTTTATTTCTTTAAATGATAGTATTAACCATTTATTACTCAAAAAAAGTCTTAACCATTTAATATTTTCAATATCTTATGTAATATATAAACTTTTTACGGTCACATTTATAAGCAAATTTTACTTTTTTAAATTTATAAATGATTGGTGTATATGGACCATAATATAGTCCTGATACATCATTTGTTCAATTTTTTTTTTCCAACAAGCTAAAATAAGATATATTAACACACAAAAAAGTGTCACTCCTTAGCACAAGGAGTGCCTATAGAAGAACACTGTTACAACAACCAATCTTAATAAACAAATGAACAAGGAATAAATATTTCAGCCAATACCCAAACAAATTTGTTCAATGAACTTGAAAAAGCAAAATTTACTTATACATATGATTGGATAGAATATATATTACGAGTTACATTCATGATATATGTGCATTTTCTTTCTACTATTGAGTTTTGCTGACGGCTTCTATGTAGGAAGTTAGATGGATGATGCATACAGAGGCATAGTAAGAAGGACAGTTTTTAATTGTGGTGCTGTATTGAGTTTTGACTAAGGAGACAAAGTGTTGCAAGAGCTGTCCTGATTCAAATTTTGATTTCATAGGGTATATCCAAATCCAAGTGTGACGTGCGTGGTCATCTATAACAATAAGAAAAGAGGAATAACCATGAATTCGGTTAATGGCAAGTGGTCCCTAAGGCTTTGTTTGCGAGTTGAATTTTGGAGGGGAGGGAAAGGAAAGGAAAGGCTTATGGAGTGGTAAACCCTTGTTTGTGAGTTTTAAAAAAATAAGAGGAAAGTTTTTGGGGGGTTTTGAAGGGCTTCATTTGTCCAATTTTAAAGTTTCCCAAATTGGGGGTTTTGGGGGGTTAAACATACAAATTGACAATTTTGCCCTCTTAATAATTCAAAATTCCAATTTTAGACATTACTAAAATTATTACTATCTTTTTTAAAAACAACTTATTCAAAACAACTTATTTATACAAAACAGCTTATTACGACCTCATTTTCAAAAACTGCTTATTCAAAACAGCTTATTTATGCAAAACAGCTTAGTACGATCTCTTTTACAAAAACAACTTATTCAAAATAACTTATTTATACAAAACAGCTTAATACGATCTCATTTTCTAAAACCGCTTATTCAAAACAACTTATTTTTACAAAACAGCTTATTACCACATCTTTTTCAAAAACAGCTTATTTATACAAAACAGCTTATTACGACCTCATTTTCAAAAACCGCTTATTCAAAACAACTTATTTATACAAAACAGCTTATTACGACCTCATTTTCAAAAATCGCTTATTCAAAACAGCTTATTTATACAAAACAGCTTATTACGATCTCTTTTTCAAAAACAGCTTATTCAAAACAGCTAGAAATAAGTTGTTTTGAATAAGCAATTTTTGAAAATGAGGTCGTAATAAGTTGTTTTATATAAATAAGCAGTTTTGAATAAGCTGTTTTTGAAAATGAGGTCCTATTAAGCTGTTTTGTATAAATAAGTTGTTTTGAATAAGCGGTTTTTGAAAATGAAGTCGTAATAAGCTGTTTTGTATAAATAAGCTGTTTTTGAAAAAGAGATCGTATTAAGCTGTTTTGCATAAATAAGCTATTTTGAATAAGCTGTTTTTGAAAAAGAGGTCGTAATAAGCTGTTTTGTATAAATAAGTTGTTTTGAATAAGCGGTTTTTGAAAATGAGGTCGTAATAAGCTGTTTTGTATAAATAAACTGTTTTGAATAAGCGGTTTTAGAAAATGAGGTCAGGTCTTAATAAGCTGTTTTGTATAAATAAGCTGTTTTGAATAAGCTGTTTTTTTTTAAAAGAGGTAATAATAAGCTGTTTTGTATAAATAAGTTGTTTTGAAGAAGTTGTTTTTTAAAAAAAGATCGTAATAATTTGTTTTTCATAAGATAAGCTGTTTTTTAAAAAGAGGCCGTAATAAGTTGTTTTGTATAAATAAGTTATTTTTAAAAAGTGATTGTAATAAGTTTTTTTTTTATTTTTATAAATAAGTTGTTTTGAATAAGTTGTTTTTTAAAAATAAACTTTGACAATAGATCGTAATAATTTGTTTTTCATGAGATAAGTTGTTTTGAATAAATTAGAAGTTAAATTACGAAGTATAACAATGTATTGATTTTAAGAGGAAAAAGGGTAAAATAGTAAAATTATAACATAAGCCCTCCATCTTCTTACCTTATTGGCTTTTTAACTCCCAAACAAGGGGAAGGTTTTCCCTCCTTTCTCCCTTCCCTCCCTTTCCTTCCCTTCCCCTCCTTAGCCTTTCCTTTCTTTCCCCTTAAAACTCGCAAACAAAGCCTAAATGTTAAAATTAACTACTACATCCCTGACAAAATTATAGAAATTAAAAAAGATGATTCTAATATTAAATTTGTTTGTAATTACTATTGTTTTTACAATTATATCTTTTTAAGAGAGGGAGAGTTGATTTATATTGTCAACATAATATTTATTGTTGATTGAAGACAGATATGTAAAATAAATAAAGGTAAGTTAGTAAATATATAATTAATATAGTTGAAAATAACAAACGAGCCTTATAAAAAAGGACATAATTTTTTTTCAAAATGACCTTATAATTAGGGATGGAGGTAGTATATCAAAAGTTGTTTTTTTTAGTGTTACAACACTAATCAAAAACAAAAACAATAAAAAGAAAAGGATAAGAAAGAAACAACAACTACTCTCTAGCTAGAAAAGAACGTTTCATTCGCATCAATCTTGAGGAGATGCAACAAATCATTGAGAGGAGAACCATAGAGTAAGAACTCAATATTTGAAGAGGCTCCTAACTTGACCATGAAATCCGGACATTGATTTCTCTCGTGAAGAGTGTGACAAACAATGACGTTTGCTTGCGCTATTAACTCCTTTATATCATGAATCAAAACCACATACACATGGAACTTCATGGAGGGATCTTAAATGAGATTGACATAATGCAAAGAATTAGAGTAAAACAATGCGGTCAATAAAATTAAAGTCTTTGGCAAGAAGAAGACCCTGATAAAATAGCATATAATTCAGCATACACAATGTCAGATGAACTATGAATATAGCCGAAAAACCTGATAAGTAAAAACTGATGTAAGATTTTTACATGTCATAAAACTATTTACACGTAAGTATAATATGATCGTTTCCGCAGGGAGTTGTGTATTTCATAAGCATTTTCACAATATTTATCACATTAAGTGTTTGGGTATAAATTGTTTGTTTGTGTAAAACTATTGTTTTATTCGACATAAAAGTAAAACGAGAAGAGATAGGGCTATTTCGCTTGGGGTCAGAGATATCAACAAAGCGTAACAGTTGCAATCTCTCGATCAAATAACGGATTCTAGCCTTTTAAACGATATTATCACAATCACTTGATAATATCATTCGTGTCCAAATGATATCGTTATTTATAAGGGATCGTTTAAATGTCAATTTTCCAAACATTTACACAATCACAAAGTCGATTGCATTGTATAATCGACGATTTCCCAGCCGTTTGAATGACCCAAAAGCATTAAGTTCTAGATTAAAAGTGATTATCAAATATTAACATCTATGTCTAGAGTGATAACTTAAGATAGATTGTTATTCTATTTCTTAGATTCAAAAGTATTTGTCAATATCATATTGAATAAATAAGTTAGAACCATATATTAAAAGATCAAGAGTTTACATAATAGCTTGTTTGAATACCTCAAAATCCACAAGGGTAGATGTACCTACATATGTCTATGATAGCTTTGCAAAGGATGAAGAAAAGATGAAGATTAAATGCCTAGATCCATGATGTCTCAACAAATCTTGGGTTGAATCTACTCCTAACTACCTTGCTATGTGTTTCTCTCTCTAGAAAAGCCTTAGTTCTCCCTCTAAGTATGCAGAAAAATGAATAAAACAATAGTAGTATGGAAGAGAGAGAAGGAAAAACTAGTTAAATGGGTTGTGTTTGAACAACTCGCTTATGGCCAAATAAACTCGCCATAAGAGAGTTGCACGAAATCTGCTTCTGCACCAATGGTTGTGCTCCACGTGCCCCTTATCCTGTTGAATCTTCTGAATTCACCATGAACACGCTTATGGCGTGTATCCTCTAGAGAAAACTCGCCCATGGCCAAAAACTTGCCTATGGCGAGTTGCACTTTTGTCCTTTGGCTATTTTTTGGTCCTTACTTGTATTTTCCTGCACAAAAGGGTAGAGTAAGACATACAAAACATAAATGGCATAAATGCACATAATTGAAGTTTTTCCATAGATAACTAGTAAAGTAAGTCACCAAAATGCCTAAACTAACATATGAATTAAATCACTACTGAGCACTTATCAAAAACCTGCATCATTACGTAAAACGCCATCATAACCAGCTCTAATTGGAGAGCCTAGGTAACTACTATCGACATTAAGGATGAGATTATTATTATTATTATTATTATTATTATTATTATTTCACTTGATGAATCTCTCATTTGGAGCACCTTGGAAAGTTACCATCTGAATGTTGAAGGAGAGATGGTTCAGGGACCAATTATCATTACTAAAGCACATCATATTTCTATGTCGCCAACCCCACCAAACAGTGGTGGCAAAAGTGGTAGAGTGAAAACTCGTGGTGCCAACCTCTAGCCAATTATGCGCTTCAGGAGTATTGAAACAATTTGGATGATTGAAAAGTTTTTAGAGAAATTATAATCTCGCACTGTTAACACCAAACATGAAATATTTGGTCGAACTCATGATTATGTCGACAAGGCAGATTGGTTATTTCAACATGTTGCAAAGTGCAAAGGGATTTCGACCAATAACAAACAGACTTCGACACACCGCAATTTCGACCAAAGACAAGGAGAAATAATTCAAAGTTGCAATTGGAGCGCATGGCGGGTGTTGTGAATTCGATGAAAAATCACACCAATAATAACTTGATGTGTGGAGCAAGGGATAATCAAGCAACCAAAACAAAGCGTATGGAACAATTAAATACGAGCCAAAAAGTAGAAAACAACTGCGAGAAGAACACAAAGGAATTTGTTGACCCAGTTCGGTCCAATCTGACCTAGTCTGGGGGAGAGAGCAGCCCTCCGATCCACTATTTGATGAGTAACGTTACAAAGAGAAATCAATGGGTTACAAGAATAAGTCTCCCGCCTAATTCTACCCAAAGTCCCAATCTCTTCCCGTAACCAAGAGACTCCAATCCTAATAGTGTTTCTTTCTATCTCAATCTCTACTCTCCAAGTTTGCTTTGATACAAGGTCTATATTTATAGTAAAAGTCCTGCTTAAAATCTATAACAAATCTGCCTAAAATTTGTAACAAATCTGTAACAAAAACTGTAACAAATCTGCTCCCAAAAATATGTTTTATTTTTATCCGCCAGCGCACCATCGTGCCACGATGCGACCCCATCGTGCCACGATTTTTCCAGTGCCTTGCCCAAAAAACTAAAACCTCCATCGTGCCGCGAAGCCCAGCCGTCGTGCCACGATTGTGCAGAAACCTGATTTTAAGTTAACTCTCACAATTCTCCACCTTGACTTCAAATCAGTGATGATGCCGATCATCAACCTCCTTGCTGCTCAAACCCTTGCTTCCCACTACTCCAAGTAGCTCCACAAGTTTACACCCTCAACCTCTTCAGCCATCGGAATGTCTTCCGCCTTCTCGAAGATGCTTGTAGTCCAACTACACTAGGAATTTCAGGTAGTTCTACAAGACTATACCATAACCTCTTCAATACGAGATATCTCCCGCTTTCCTTGAAGATCTACTTGTACCCAATCACCCTTGGCTTTCAGAGTAATCCACAAGTATACACCTCAACCCCTTCAGCCCTCGGAATATCTTCCGCCTTCTCGAAGGTCCTTGCAGTCCAACTACACTAGGAGTTTTAGGTAGTCCCACAAGCATTCACCATACCGTCTTCAACGCAGAACATCTTCCGCTTCCTTGAAGATCACCTTGCATCCAATCACCCTTGGCATTCTTTTAGAGTAATCTCGCAAGCCGTGCTACACATTCTCCAACTTCATGAAGAAATCCCTTGCTCACCATAGAGCATAGCACCCAAGGTCTTCATAGTCGTACCATTACCGGTGTGTTCAACTCCACCTCACGCTGAGCGTACTCTACCTCAACTAGCAAATGCGTACATCCCACTATGTCTTCAACCTTGAAACTCCACCTCAACAGGTAGATCATGAGTATTCTTACCACCGCCTCTCCAAGCTGATGTTGAGTGTTTAACGTCTCTCCAGACGACCACCGCTCCACTAGGCATCAATCCCAAGGCGAGACACATCACCTTCTTCATCCTCCAAACAACACCACACCATCAGAGCACCCGCATGCTCATAACCCTCAGAGACAATTTGTGCGGAGCTACCATCCTCCGGACAATCCTTCTTGAAGTGACCCATCTTGTGATAGTTAAAGCATTCAAACCTTGCCTTGTTTCCACTCTTTCTCCGGTTACCTCTACCTCCACCATTCCCTCTTGTGACACTTAGGCCATCACCGTATTCATGAGTCAAGTCCTTGGACTTGGTCAACTCCTTGGTTCTCAAAGCCGCTTGAACTTCTTCCAAGGTAACAGTGCCTTCCTTGCCATAGAGCATGGTATCTTTGAACGATTCAAAAGATTTCGGTAGAGCACACAACAAGAGTATAGCTTTATCCTCGTCCTCAAGTTGCACCTCAATATTCTCCAAGTCATCTAGGATTTTGTTGAACTCCGTAAGTTGCTCCATGATGGCCTTTGACTCTACCATCCTGAATGAGTAGAGTTGTTGCTTTAGGAATTGCCGATGAGCCAAAGACTTTGTCATATACAAAGATTCCAACTTTGCCCATATCGATGCCGCGGTTGCTTCCTTTGCTACTTCTCTCAAAACTTTATCCCCGAGGCACAAGACAATGGCACTCCTGGCCTTGTCCACCATCTCGGTCTTCTCCGCTTGTGACATGGTGACCGGTAACGAACCTTCACCCTTCAAAGCTTTCTCACACTTCTGCTGTATTAACACCGCTTCCATCTTTACCTTCCATAACCCGAAATCGTTATCTCCGGTAAACTTCTCGATATCCCACTTTGAACCCATGGTACTTAATTATCCTTCGACCCTTGCCCCACGGTGGGCGCCAATTGTTGTGAATTCGATGAAAAATCACACCAATAACAACTTGATGTGTGGAGCAAGGAATAATCAAGCAACCAAAACAAAGCGTATGGAACAATTAAATACGAGCCAAAAAGTAGAAAACAACTGCGAGAAGAACAAAAGAAGAAGAAGAACACAAAGGAATTTGTTGACCCAGTTCGGTCCAATCTGACCTAGTCTGGGGGAGAGAGCAGCCCTCCGATCCACTATTTGATGAGTAACGTTACAAAGAGAAATCAATGGGTTACAAGAATAAGTCTCCCGCCTAATTCTACCCAAAGTCCCAATCTCTTCCCGTAACCAAGAGACTCCAATCCTAATAGTGTTTCTTTCTATCTCAATCTCTACTCTCCAAGTTTGCTTTGATACAAGGTCTATATTTATAGTAAAAGTCCTGCTTAAAATCTATAACAAATCTGCCTAAAATTTGTAACAAATCTGTAACAAAAACTGTAACAAATCTGCTCCCAAAAATATGTTTTATTTTTATCCGCCAGCGCACCATCGTGCCACGATGCGACCCCATCGTGCCACGATGCGACCCCATCGTGCCACGATGCGACCCCATCGTGCCACGATTTTTCCAGTGCCTTGCCCAAAAAACTAAAACCTCCATCGTGCCGTGAAGCCCAGCCGTCGTGCCACGATTGTGCAGAAACCTGATTTTAAGTTAACTCTCACAGCGGGAAACAAGGCTAAAGTGCATTGAAGATTATTTCCTAGTGTCTTAGCGCATGGAAGTTATTTTCTAGTGTCTTTGGAAGTTATAGGAAGTTATTTCTACTTTTAATATGGACCATATGATTTAGTGGTAGTTTTCTCTACAAGGTATATATATATATATATATATATATCAGTTTGTAATAATAACAAGGAGTTGGTTTCTTGATTGCTTAAACTCGAACACCCCCGTCGCGGAGCAAATGAGTTCACGAGTGTATGGATTGACAGATTCCAACCACCCTTTACATTCCTCCAATTTAATATAATTGTTCTTGCTTTTTCCTCTTTCTTTTGCAATTTGCATTTCTTTTCATCTTTTCTTTCTTCTTCTTTTGAACATGCTCACTTGAGCATTTTTCTATTACTTTGTCATGAGACAATTTGTTATTAAAAGATGTTGGATGCAATTCTGACAATAAAAAGAACAATAATTTTGTTCTTAAAGAATGCATGAAGTGATATCATAAACCGCGAGGCTTGAACGAACCCTTTAAAAAGATATTATCCGATGCTAAATCATTGATGGATAATGAAATTTACTTTACCAAAAATCGGTGTAAAAAACGCAAAACAAAGCAGTCACAGAGCGCTATAAGATCAAGATGGATTCAATGGGTATTACGTGAGAGTGAAGGAAAATGTTCAGTTGGGTAATTGTGAGTGCATGGTGGATAATTTTGCATTTAAATCATTGAATATGGCTTAAGGTGGTGATCTCATAAAATTATTTAGCATAGAAGAGGTGAAACAAGCAATTTGAGATTGTGACTTGTGAGAGCTTTAAAAGTCTAGATAGTGTTAATTTTGGCTTTATCAAAGGATTTTTATGAAGTTTTAAAGATGATCTGATGTGTTTCATCACAGATTTCCATCGCAACAACAAATTGGTAAAAAATAATTAATATTATTTTCATAGCTCTGATTCCAAAAGTTGAGAGTTCATAAAGATTATCGAATTTTCGCCCGATTTCCTTAGTTGAGTGTTTTATAGGGAAATAGTTAGGTGTCATTGGTACCATTAGTTCATTTTTATGAGAGAATGATGAATGAATGAGTAAAATAAATTATTTAGATGAGAGAGAATGAATGATTAAGAGAGAGATAGGAACAATGGTACCAATGACACCAAAAGCCAATGGCACCCAAGAGCTACCCATCTTTATATGGTGTTGGCTAAAGTTTTAGCTAATTGTTTGAGATCAATAATCGGTTTTGTCATATATGAGGAACAAACCACATTCATTCATGGTCGTCAAATTCTTGACAATATTTTAATTGCGAACGAGTTGGTGGATGAAGGTCGAAAGTAAAAAAAAAAAAAGAATTAATTCTTTTTAAAATTGATTTTGAGAAATTTTTTGACTCAATGGATTGGAATTATTTGGACAGAGTTTTGACTAAAATGAATTTTACCACATAATGGAGGAAGTGGGTCAAGGAGTGCATTAATATCGATGTGGCTTCTGTTCTTGTCATGGTCATTCGACAACATAGTTCTCTTTTCAAAGAGGGCTCCGTCAAGGGACTTTCACCTTTCCTTTTCTTCATAGTTGTATAAGGTCTGAAAGTTATGATGAAAGCCACGTAGTTGAGGGGTTATTTTCTGGTTACAATGATGGCGCTGAAAATGGAGTTACAGTATCCCATCTTCATTTTACAAATGCTACTTTGTTAATAGGTAAAAAAAGTTGGGCTAACATAAGATCCCTGAAAGTTATCCTAATTCTTTTTGATGTGATCTTGGGTTTTAAAGTGAATTTTCAGAAGAGCCAATTAGTCTGGGTAAATGTTTCTAATACTTGGTTGGTTGAGGCTTCAACTATGGTGAATTGCAAAACATGATTTCTTCCTATTTATTATTTAAGTTTACCCATAGGTGGTTATTCTCGTAATCTAAGTTTTTGGAAGCCTTTGGTTGACCATATTAAGTCTAGATTGTCGGTTTGGAAGAGCAGATGTCTATTTATGGGGGGTCATCTGGTTCTCATGAACTCCATTGTGTCATCTTTACCTATCTATAGGGAATAAGGGTTACGAGAATTAGGAAATTTAATATGGCTCTTTTGGGGAAGTGGTGTTGGAGGTTGAGGGAGGAAAGAGATATGTCATTGTATAGAATTTTAGCGGCACGTTATGGGAAGGTTGGAGTTTGGATTTGTGTAGGTGGAAGGTTATATTCGGTTTGGTGGAAAAATCCTCATGCTATTAGTGAAGGGGTTTGTTTGGGGCAGGGAATTGGTTCTTGGATAACTTAGGTCGTTGTGTTGGTGACGGGTCATCTACGCTGTTTTGGTTTGACCCTTGGTTGGAGTCATGTCTTTGAGCTAGCAAAGAACAAAATGGTGTTAGTTTCTGAGATGAATCTTTTAGGATGGGGAGACGTGGAAATGGAAAAGGTGTCTATTGGCCTGGGAGGAGGAGCAGGTTCAGGAGTGTAGTGCATTGTTACATAATATTGTGATGCAGGTTGGTGTGTTAGACAGGTGACAATAAAACATTCATTCATCTCAATGTTATATGGTCAATTTTGCTTATCACTACTTGACAACTATGGAAAATGTTACGACTCATGAATCTACATACATCATTTGGCATAAGGCGATCCCTCTAAAAGTCAGTCTCTTTGCTTGACATCTTCATCAGAATCACATTTCTACTGCTAATAATATTTTGCGTCATGGCTAACTTCAAAATTCGCAACAACTATGTACGGGTAGATGTGGCTCACATGAGGACATTAATAGTTTGTTCTTGAATTGTAACTTTTTTGTTATATTTGGACTATGGTTTCTCATTGGCTAGAGTGTATTATGGTGAATCCAGCTCTCTTAGCGGACCATTTACATCAATTTGGTCATCTTGACGGTTCTTCCAAACATCATCGTTCATCTGTGTGTCTTTTATGATTATCTTACGTCCGGTGATATTGAATTAAAGAAACGATAGAATTTTCAAGCACAAGGAGCACTATTTGCATCAATTGTTCAACAAGATTAAGCTTCAAATTTTCTGGTGGTTAAAAGTGAATACGCTGCTTTCTCTTTTGATTATCATTTTTCGTGGCTTAACCCATTTTTGTGCTTAGGAGCTATCACTTAGTATGTGATTTTCATTTTCTCTTTTTTGCATGTTACATTACCTTGACTTTGTATCCTTTTGATTTAGCCTATTTTTTCTAACACACCTTGTGTTGAATAGTCTTAATTCTTTGGTAATATAATTTCATTTTAACTGCTTAAAAAAAACATTGTTGCAAGACAAGTCTCACAAATTGAAATCAATATTTTATTTACAATATATTTTACTAAATATTTTATTTACATTTAGTATATTACAATTTTTTTTATTAAGTATGTTTAGTTGTATTAAAATGAAAGGGAAAGAAAAAGTATAAAATTCTGTTTGATGAAGACTACATAGATGAGATTGTGAGGTTAAATTATGAAAGTAAATCGAATGTAAAATGAATTAAGAGCATAGAGATAAAATTGTGAGAGAAAATTAGGTGTAAAATTAAGGGTTAATAGAGCTTTATTCCCTGTAATATAAAACACTTTTGGTTTTCCTCCCTGTAAATTTTTTATTTTAGATTCCGTCCTTGTAAAATAAAGATTCTTCAGGATTGCCCCATATGCCTTGGGACTCAGCAGAATCTTTGATGTGTCACTGACGTGGCATTTTTTATATTTTTCAAATTTTTTTTATTCCAGGTGTAAAATTCATTTTCCACCTCATTTATAATAAACAAATAAAAATTTTAAAAATCTGGAAAAAAATTATTATTTTTTTTTTCAAAAATTTTAAAAATCGAAAAAAAGTCAGATTATTTTTAAAAAAATTTAAAAAATTAAGTTCCAGAATTTTTTTAAAAATCAGAAAAAGCATTCAGATTTTCTAAATTAAATTTTAAAAATAAAAAAAATTGATTTTATTTTATATTTCAAAATCTTTTATTCCAGAATTTTTATAAATTCTTTTTCGAAATTAAATAATTAGAAAAAAATTCAAATAATTTTTACAAATTCAAAAAAATCAGATAATATTATTTTTTTTCGAATTTTATAATTTTAATTTAATTGGATTTTTTATTCCTGAATTTTTATGAATTATTTTTATGAAATCAAAAAATAAAAAAATTCATTTTTTTTTCTGAAATTTCTGAAATTCATTTATTTTACTAGGACGGAATCTAAAAAAAAAAATTACAAAGAGGAAAACCAAAAAATGTTCTATATTACATGATAAAGTTGTGTTAACCCTAAAATTAATTAGGAATTTATAGCTTATAAGTTCTGTATAAGCTTAGCTTGCACCTCTCTTCTCGCATATATATTGTTAGAACTAACTTGTTTTTCAATAACATGAATCATTTTCTCTTATTTCTCTAGGTTGTTTACTTGTTTCTTGTATTTTATTATTTCTTCATTTAGTGTTATGAGCTTCTCGATATGAGTGCGCGTTCGTTAAAGGTATCAAAGGAGTAAATAGTCAATTTTCCCTCTGAAATTGTAAGTTTCATCAATTACCCTCTTGAAATTAACAAAACTTCAATTACCCCCCTGAAATTTCACAACGTTAGTCAATTTCCAAATTCCAAAATTAATAGTTAGCTTTAATATTTAACTATTAATTGTTTGTTTTTAAGAAAAAAATAATATAAATTTTTAAGTTTGGGAGGCATTTTGCACATAAGTGCAAAACTTCAGGGGGGTATTTGCAAAACGTCATGTTCACTAACAAAAAAATTTGACGGAGGGGGTAAATTGACTAACGTTGTGAAATTTCAGGGGGGGTAACTGATGAAACTTACAATTTCAGGGGGGAAATTGACTATTTACTCGGTATCAAAGCCTTGTAGCTGAACCATTTGTTGAGTTAAAGATAGACTTAATTGCACTTCTGGACCCCTATCTTTTCAAAAGTTGCGGTTATGGCCTCCTAACTAATTTAAATACAAAACAGCCCCCTATGTTTTGATTCTTTGGCAGTTTTGGACCCCCAATCCATTAGTGAGGTGCCACGTGTATTATTTAGGGGGCCACGTGGCACCTCACTAATGGACTGAGGGTCCAAAACTGCCAAAGAATCAAAACATAGGGGGCTGTTTTGTATTTAAATTAGTTAGGGGGTCATAACCGCAACTTTTGGAAAGATAGGGGTCCAGAAGTGCAATTAAGCCTTAAAGATATGACAAGAACTTGATCAAAGGAAATTTGAGCAAAAGAATCATGGATGGGAAGTTGAATTCTTACACTCTGTGTGTTTAGATGCAGAGTTTAGGAGGGGAAAGGAGGGGAAGGGATGAGAGGATTTACTTTTCATTTTTAAATTACGGACATTATGAAAGTTTTTTATAAAAAGTTAACATATTAACATGATAAATGATCATATAATACTTCAATCACAATTAATTTATTATAGAAAAACATGTTATATAATTCATAATTTAAAAACGAAAAAGTAAATCATCTCCTCTATTCCCCTCCTAAACCCTCAATCCAAACACACTTAGGCTTTGTCTGTGAGTTTGGAGGGGAAGGGAGGGGAGGGCTTTGGGGGGTTGAAAATATATAGAAAAATGGACAAAAAATTCACATTTTTTTAAAGAACGATTTTTTAGAGAATGATAAACTAATACTTATGATTAATATACTTTTAATTTTAAGAATATTATAACAACATAGATTGAATTTGAAAAATTCATATAAACCCTCCATAACCCCCTAAAACTCTCCCCCAATACAATTTTTGAGTTCCCCCAAATGAGGGAGATTTTTTATTATGAGTAAAAAATTAACCTCCAAAACCCTCTCCTTCCAATGTCTTCTATTTCTTCCACTTGCTCCTTCTTTTTTCCAAAACTCTCCCCTCCAAACACTCAATCAAAGCCTTAGTGTGAAAAATGTTCAGAGACCAAATGTTTGGCTCTTCTTCAGTTGGTTCCTCTTCCGCATCTTTTTGAGAGCTTATCACTCTTCCTTAGAATCCTTTGATATATGGGGTAAAAACAAAATATGAAAGATACTTTCTAATACTTTGATTGGTGGGAAATGAACATAGTCAGGATCCTCTCCAAAATGACAATCTCAATTTTCATTAATTTTTTTAATAGTTATTGGTAGCCATTGCTAGCAAATGTTGTTTAATTTAATTGTTTCGATTCATTTTGCCATTTTAACTAAGGAACAATAAAATATTAGAATTTTTTACATGGGAGATGCAGACATGAGCCGGAGTGAGTGACAAAGTGGCTGAGCGGCAATGTTGGGGGTTGGTGGTGGTGGAAAGCGGCGCAATGGGTGCAATTGTCGCGATCGACACAAGTATTGGAACCTTCGGCAGGTATTATGACAATTGAATGAAACTTTTTCGTTTTCTTTTTAATTTTTTATTATCAAATATTAAAAAGTTAACTGAAGTTGTTGATAAGTTTTTTTTTCTTCCTATGTGTCTGTTAAATATGAATGGAAATTGAGATTGTTATTTCCTCTCCACATGGAGAGGATTCGGCATCGGTGGGCATGCAATTCTTATTGACAAGAAAAACTCCCTAATTACAATATATTTATTTATGGAAAATGCTAACATGCACCCTCGAATGAAAACATAAGAATATTTGGACAATCAAAGCTATCATTTTTAATTAACTTTCACACCCTTTCCATTTTATCTTTGGGTAGGATTTTTTTTGAAATATTTTATCTTTGGAGAGATAGATGCACCTAATTCCACAAAAGACTCACCCATTAAAAAAAACATTACCATATAACAAAAGTAGTCTTTCAGAAAAGAAAAAAAAGATCTACTCACGATCAACATAAATTAATTAATTAAGCAATTGTAAAAAAAAAACATAAATTAATCAAGCATGTTTAAATAAATAAAAAATGCATACATTATTATTTTTTTTTTTTTTGTTAAGTAACACAGTGCTAGACGCCTAGATCCGCACACTTCGTGACTTTTGTCGAGTACCAGCTCAGTTGTACATTCTGAGACAAATTCCATATGACAGTGTAATCATAATTAAGTACTTTTTTTACTAATAATTAAGTACATAAATATGCATGAAAAATTGTACATAATAAAATTTCAAATTGTAATCCTACTCCTTAAGTACATTGCACATAAATATGCGTGACAAAATATACATTCTAAAATTTCAAATTTTAATCCTACTCCTATGACCAGAAGTTAATTATAAGTTGATTTTTTATTCCATGAGGAATCAAGCATAACAAAAGTTACTGTGCATGTAACTTTTTTCCATATATAAAAAGCTGAACGAAACTTCCCAAAAAGAAAAGTTAAAAACAAAAAAGAACATTTTTAGAAAAGGGTGGTTGAGATTGAGACTATATAATAATCAAAAGCAATTAGAAATAAAAACAAATTATTACTTTGCTTAAACATTAATTAAACATCAACAACACAACTTTGCAAAAACTGAAACTTCACCGCCGGAGCAGAAACTCCGAACCCATCATCACCCTTATCACCGGCGACCTTTATAAACGCCGGACAGTTCACATCAATATGGTACCTTCCAGAAACCCAAGTCCCTACTTTCCACTTAACCCTACCGTTGACTTTAACGTTGACCAACACTCCTCCTGAAGTTTGATCTTGCCTTAGAATCTCCGACAAGTAAGGCGAAACCGGAACAGCCGCGCCGTATAGTATAGGTGACCAAACCGCGACGTCACGGTGGCCTTGATATGTTTGTGGAAGTTCAGTGGCTAATGAGATTTGTTGTCCTCTATAGGAAGCGTATGCGTCAAGTTTATGATAGTAAATGCCTATTTTTGAGTTTGGATTGAAGGATGAAAGAGTGACTTGAATAGTGAGGGTTATGGTGTTGGGTGTAGGGGTGGTTGAGGATGGTGTTTCTCCGGTGGAGGAGAGGTTGAAGGCGAAGACGGTTGCGTCTTGGAGGATGAAACGGGGTTTGGTTGGTCGGAGGATGATCCAAATAAGGAAGATTACGAAGAGTATGAGGATTATAAAGCTGAGGATTGCGGCAAATATGCGACGGATGAGTTGGCGGCGTTCATCTCCGTGGAAGTCACATTCTTTAGTCATGGTGGTGGAAATTTTATATGATGACTTTGCTTTTGTGTTTTGTGTGTATTTGGAATGGAAAGAAGTATTGCTTTGCTTGTAATGCAAACACTGATTTTGGAGAATGTTTTTTCTTACATGGAGTATGTAATATATAGGTGAATATTGTCCTCTCAAAAAAAGAAAAATATATAGGTGAATATTGTAATAGGGTTTGGGTGGGTAGTTAGTTTAGTCTTTGTTTTCATATGTATGTGTTGAAGCTTGTAGTACACGGGAAGTTGGTTGAATTTTAGTCAATTTTTATATTCACATTTATGATTATAATGTGATGTGCATGTTTACTTCTGTTTTAAGTTTAACATCATTTTACTCCTTTTTTTTGTATATATCAATTTACGGTAGCACATGCAAATAATCATTTGAGTTTGATAGGACTATATGAATATATACTTGGATCCACTATTATAATGCATCAATTGTGAAAACCGTTATATCTAAATAGAGAAAAATTGTCCTTAACTTTTAACCCGATTAATAATGTCGAAATTATTGGACAAATTTGTCTACAAACAAAAAAAAATAAGCAAACTTTTTAAACTAAATATAATAGTCTCTACAGCTGTTGTGCTATTAAGCTCCAATATAGGATGCTTGCATTTTCCTATATGATCCAATGGCTATCGATATGTTGATTACATAAATTTGTAAAATTGCAGACTGCTAAAAATCCTGAATTTTATATCCTATAAATGTTAAGGATTACTCTTGAAGTGTGGGTTTTTTTCTTTTTTTGTTAGATAGACAAAATTTGAAAGCCATTAGAAACTTAAAAACACAAGTGGAGGAGTCACGGCTCAAACCCGGTCATGGTGTCTAACAATTTTAGTAATTTTGTCGATTGAGCTAAGACTTATAGATGAAGAGTGGGTATTTTCGTTAATGTAAAAATGGTTAACAAAACAAGAACAAAGTACAGGAGAATATGGCATACATACACTCATACTATAGAACAGTAGAGGAAGTCACTTGTTCACAAAATTCCTCAATTCCTTAAATGGCATGAATCGCATGAAAAGTGTTCGTAGAATGTTTCCATCCACAGGACAAAAATTAAACACATACGAATAATTTAATCATAGAAATGCATCGAATCCATAGCAGAGGGTTGGAGAATTTTTTGTCACTGATTTCAGTTACATATCTTTTTTTACTCTACTACGCATTTTTGGTACTCATAAATGCAAACTACTAAGGGATAGTAAACAATTATTTCCTATATAAGGAATGGTCATTACATGTGACATCAAACTACATCCCAAATATTGATGAAACTTAAGAACTCACAATTATCAAATGTAACGCTATCATAACTGCTCCCTATATAGAGTTGCTCTAAATAAAGTACTCATCAAATGTAATGGTTAATCAATCATCCATCGATATGAAATGAGAGTTTGTTAAGGTGAATTAGAAAGAGATAGATTATAAAAGTACTCCCTCTCATTTTCAAATCAATTTTGTAAATGTTAATTAGGTTCAATTTCAAATCTAAATGATATGAAAGTCATGTTGATATAATAGCACAGCTCAAGTTGAGTAGTACATCACACCCATAAGAAAAGATAAACATTATGGTAACATATATGTATAATTTAAAAGACTAAAGTGTATATTTATACTTGAGATTAGGAGGTTAAACTATTACCATTAAACAAGCACCTCACTAACTTAAGTTTGGAAATATGTGTAAAATTTATACTTTTGGAGGAAAAAAAGATAAAGAGGCAAAGTCTAATCAAAGGATGTTACTTTGAAATTTCTTGTCACTATAAAGTCCAATACCGATGTTACCGCAATTTGGAAGTGTATCCATTGGAGGATATGCACATACAGATGGACTAATGCATCGTTTTCCATAGATGTTAGCAAAGGAGGTCCTTTTTCCAACACATGATGAATGAAAAGTATGATACTCCTAACTGTTTTGATTAATCAAAAGTTGGATTGTAGTGGATGATTTTGTTCCCAACAAACTTTGATTAGATAGAGGTAGACTGAAAAACGAACCCGTGGGACCTTCACGACCATATGTGAGTGACTATAAGTCCTTACATTAGATTAGATTAGATTATGGTAATAATTTTATTTTATGGTTGTTGGAAGTGGGTGATAGATATGTTTGGGAAAACAACCACTTAGTACCAAATTTGCCTTGTCTTTCAAGGTAGACATGTAGGCCTTTAGGAACATACCATGTCCTCCTAATGCATGCCCTCTTTCAGGTCATTTTCTCTGAATGACTTGTTAATTTCTTTTATGATAATTTGGTCGTCAACTTTATTTTACATGACTTTTTATTTGAAATAAAATATCACTATCATCACAAGGGTATTCACAAAAGTTCCTTTTTTATTGCAAAGGAAACTCATAATAATACAATCTGGAGAAAAATGAAAGTTGCACCTAAGAAATAGATGCCCTTGTCAATATATAAGTAATATCGTATCATAATTTAGCTCGTAAAAACAATTTAAAAGTTGTTGTATTAAGATTTTGAGTATAAGAAGAAAAAAAACGATAAAAGAGTTTTATAACTCAAGTGAAAGTAAAATTTATTGAAAATTATATTGATCAAAAGATAGTGATTTGTGTACATAGTACTCATATTTATAGAGTTCAATTAAACTAACTAATTGAGTAAACTCTAACTAATGTAACTAACCAACTAATATTAACTAACTCTAACTATCTTAACATGTTGTGTCTAGCTGGAATGACTCTACAATCATCTATAATAAAATCATATTTGAATTTCACATTGTGAAGAAAATCATCAACAACTTAATTGTTTGTAATCAAATTTAAAAATGATATTTCTTAGACCATAAGCTATTAGTAATCCAATGAAGTGCTTGAAACAAACTCCAAGCTACTACTAAGCTCACAAAAGTCATTAAGGAATACTTCGTTTGAAAACTTTTAACATTTTTTATTTGTATTTATGTCCGAGTAAGACTTTCTCTTAAACTACTAATCCCGGATTGAAAGCAAGAAAACAAATGTAAAAAAGATGCGTGGCACTGGCCTGGCTACATATACGTGCTTGCTAGTAGGAACTTTCACCGTATGCATGCAGATATACGGTGACATGCTTAAAGGACTTTTCCAAATGAATATAGCATCCTTACCGTAACATATCACATATGTCATAGGGCATCTTGTCTTTAAATTAAAGATCCAAAAGGGGATGATTTATGCCCATAAAAGGTAAGGATAAGCCTTTATAGCAAGTGGGTATTTTATTCCTGAGATTTGCACCCAACAGATTCATATAAATCAGAGTACAAATTCATTTAGTCCTAGAAAAAACTCAGATCTAAGTTTGGGGAAAAATAAAAACAAACTTTTTAATTAGTCTCTTAAAAAATAAATAATAAACTGGGCCATCAAAGAATGGATAATGAAATCATAACAATAATTAAAAAGAGACAATTTAGTCATTGACAATAATTGAAACGAGACAATTTAGTTCCTACAACAGAAAAAACTTAGAATTCAAACAAAGTCATTCATTGAAATGCAAGAATTATTCAATTGTCCTCATTGTTACAACCTAGCTAGTGGTTTGATTGTGATGACATTTAATGTGAGATTCTCGATTCCAACTTGAGTCGCCATACTTCCCCTCCCAGCATTGAGCATAATCCAAAATATCAATAATAAAAAATCACATGTTTCAAAAGATTCACAATTTAAAAAGATTTGTGACATTAACTTCAACATTGGCAATTTGTGATAGAGTATCTTGATGGTGTACTTTACAAGCTTCTCTCACTCAAATCTCAAACCGAATTCCTCTATGTTATAGGATAAACTTGCAAGCAAGTGACCTTTGGGAGACTAGCTGTACTTTACAAGCTTATGATGAGTAGAAATCTACATTATGAATGCATACTTGATTGTGAAATGAGAAGTTAGATATATAGTTTTTTTTTTTTTTTTTAAATTGGGATAAAGGAATATTAATTAAAATAACACTGATGAATCTAAGAGCGTTCGAATACACCTTAAAATGCAGCAGTATTAAATATTTTAAAGGCTCACACTAAAAAATTAACATTTTTAAAGATTTAAACTTCGTCTCATAAGATAATAAGATTTAACTCTTACACTAATATAACTTTAGCACATTGGAAAATTGGTTTATCGTCAAACTTTTTATTTGCTAAAATGAAGTATGATACAAGACAAATCAATTTTAATACTTCTCATCGTAAATTCAAACACTTTCTTAACTTCCATCGAAGAATTCATAGTAGAATTTCATCTTAACATACTCTTAGTATTTTTTTTTTAACGGTAAATATTAATAATAAATTGTTATATTAGTTTTTCTGTTTAGTTTGGTTTAAATCTAGAATCTCCAACTCATTATATTTTAATACAATAAATTGAATAAAGTTGGCATCGGAAAATGAATATAAATAAAGGGAACCGTGAAAAAACGCAAAAGTGATATGTAGGAATAGAGTAAAGACGGTCACTTGATTTCACTTCATAGATAAACACTGAAAATGCCGGTGATAAAATGGAGAGGAAAAGCAAAGACAAAAAGTAGATAAGGGATGGCAATCCATAATAAACACCTTAGGCTTTGTTCGCAAATTTGGAGGTGAAGGGAAGGGAAGACTTTAAGGGTGAAAAATCTTTCACATTTTTTAAAAGAGCATTTATAAACTAATACTTATGATTAATATATTTTTAATTTTAAGAATATTATAACAAGATAAATTCATATAAACCCCCCCCCCCCCCCCCCAATACAATTTTTTAGTCCCCAAGTGGGGAGGGTTTTATACTTTGAATAAAAATAAGCCTCCAAAGCCCTTTCCTCCCAATATCCTCTATTTCTTCCACTTACTCCGTCCTTTTTTTTCTTTCCAAACCCTCACTTTCCTTCCCCTCTAAACTCGCAAACAAAGTCTAGGGACATACCATAATTAGCTATTTCAGCATAATCAGGATTAATGAATTTAAGCTGAGAATCTAACAAACAAATACTCTATCTTCATATACAAAGGTAACTAGATGATTAGGTTCAAATGGTTGATGAGTTCTCATAACACGGAGAGAACCGAATTCGATTCTGTAAAGAAAAAAAATTGACCGTGAATTTACTTACCTCTCGGTTGAATATCTGATTATGAGAACCATTTTCCCCTAAGAATCAAAAGATAACACCAAAAAACAAAAACTTATCTAAATTTATGACATGAAATACATTTTTGTTCAATACCAAATAATTTACTCTATAAGAACAGTGCATACTACCTGAGAATAACTAAGTGAGTATAAGTATAAAAAACTTCATTTGAGTTATGTGTCGGTAAGACCTGAGCATACCCATACAAGACTATGAGTCATCGATCCTCTTGATGAAGACAATCTAATCGATCGAGCTCAGGGTTGATTTAGTCGTGTCGATTTATTATGATGTTGGGTCCATCAAATGAATATATGATTATGTTGTTTTATGGTCGAAAGACATAAGACTCATGAAGGGGTCTATGTCACTTACTTATATAAAGAACATCATTTGCTGTAATTCATGTATTCTTATCTCTTTTCCACTACTTTTACATCATTATCTTCAGATCGACTTTGACATCACGATGACTTTTGTAGATATCTCTCCTTGGATTGTCGTTATCACATTGATTGGCATAAAATTCACCTTCGACAAATATTCACCATCGTCAAAATTACTCGAGATTGATTTATGTTTTTTTTACTAATAAAAATTTAAAGTGAGGGGATGATCTAATTTATGTTTTCTTTTAAGAACAATATTCATAACAACATAAAATAACTTCTTTAAAAAAAAACATAAAATACCTTATAATATTATTTCATCTTTGATCATTGAAATCGACCTAACATGATATGATAAAAAAAAGTTATACTTAATAAAACTATTTACCCACACACGCCCATCGGAGAGAAGAGAACTATTTCACAACTACAAATTCTCCTTTTATGTGTTTCCTTAGTGACATATTACAAAGAGATTAGCCCAAATTTTACATCCTCGTTCTCACTAAATAAAACACTAAAACCCCAAGAGAGACTTTGAAAACTAAAAAAGTTCCATTGATTTCCCGCCTGAGTATATCAACCGAAGAATAGAAAGACCAAAAGAGCAAGAAAATAAAACCTTAAAAATAAAGGCATCAATACAAAAGAGGGGCATCACCAAACAAAATCACATGGAGAGCTTGAGTTTCATCCTTCCTAGATCTTACCAAGTCCAAGCCCTAAAGGTGAAATCTCGTCCTACTTGGGTTTTACTAGAATCTTAACCAAGAAGATTGATTTTTGGTTACCTAGCACTTGCGGGGTAACCAACCCTCTATATTGGCAGTAACACCCATCTAGTTTAAGTGAGTTGCTTGTAAGTGGAACAACTCATGCATATATGAGGATATGCTCAATGATGGGTTGGGTTATGTTTCTCATCAATAAGAGTTAGAAGAACTCTCATACCAAGGTTTCTCTCGAGATCGCTCAAATATCCCAAATATTCATTCAATCATACAAGGTACACAATCTAGTATTAGTGTTTGTCTTGATGTTAGTTATATATAACGAGAATATATGATTTTGTTGTAGTACTTTTTCTTCAAATTATTTCCTTTACATAAGTTATTGTGTTTACCATTTTATATTTTTTATCTATATATCCTACTTCTCCTTCTTCTCTTCTTTTGGAAACTGCAAAAGTTTGCATAGTACTATTACACGTAAGTTCTATTTGCTGTTTTATTTGACTTAATTGTCATTAAATTCCTAATTAAGATGCAACAAGCTTACATTTGTGGTTGGCTTAGTGATTGGTTTAAGACCTTGTAGTACTAACGCTAATTTCGATGGACTAAGTACATACAAAGCTATGTTCTAGCTTTAAACGAGACTCTTGCAAGTGGAATATGAGATTGAACCCTTAGAATAGTCAGCTTTTGTGTTGAATACTGAGTTTTCTGAAGCGAAGAAAAATGCTACATTCTCTTCGAGAAGATTTTATGAAACCAATCTTCGTGAGATTTAACATTTTCCCAAAACTATTTACATATGGTATTTACTAAAAATTTCAAAATTAATTAGATAAGATTTGAGTGTGTCATTGTGAGCAATAAAAAGTAGATAGACAAACACCTTTTTTAACCAATATTATTTTTGAGAAAAAATATTTTTTAACCAATATTTAAATAACATTATTTGAGTTTAATCCCTAAGACCGCTTTTTATAAATAAAAAATCATTTTTTAAATAAATGATGTATTTTTTTTTTAATAAAAGGAACATATATGTTAATTATGCATGTCAAAATACAAGTGGGTTTGGACCTCTATTGACACATCTTCATTCCAATAGTTGTTGATAACATAGAAAATTGCTCTTCTCCCATCCAAAATTGTTGACTCTCATACAAAGTAACGAAAATACCTTACACGTGACTTAAGTCACGTAGACGTTATACACATCGTGATTTAAGTTACGTTGAACTCCGACGTAACTCACGTCATTACAAGGCAAATTGAGCTAACTCACGCTGACTTCTGGTATAGCAGCAGAACATCGTTAATTGCATGCTATCAAACCATTAATGACTTGTAATCAATACACACTCATAATTGATCAAAATTACATCATTTCACGATGTTTGGATTATGAAGGAATATGGAAATAAAGAGTCTTGGATTAAATTGTTTACCGTGTCTTACATGCGAGATCCCTAGTAAATCTTATGTATTAACCAAGGCAGTCTATATTTTTGATGATGACCACCAAGTGCTGCTTGAGTCTATAGGGGATTGGGATGTGAAGTTGATTGTTTACAATTCTAGGAATAATACTTTTAATTTTACTAAGTTTCTTCAAAACAAGAGTTCTTTTAATATATGGAATCGTGACCCAGAAGTATGCATTGAGAGTTTAATATCACCTTGGTCTTAATGTTAAGATTTAAATGCGGGTTATGTCATTTGAGCATGAGATTCAGGTGCAATCTCTCTTTGTTAATGTCTATTTGTGTTAGTTATTGTGTACTTGTTCTGATTACTGATTACTTAATAGATTATTGTAAATTATTGGCCCATTGATTCTCCAACTAGAGAAATTGTAGTTATTTTCATTTATTTGTTTGTTAGAGACTTAGGAGTTTTTTCCTTTTCATTTTATTTTTTGTTAGACGATTTATGTTTTCAATTGAATCCCTTGTGCTTTAGAAACACCATGTGTTTTACACCTTATGTCTTGTTAACTGCTCTGAGCAAGAGAGCAATATTTTGAGACTTTTTAGGATCCAATACCCCGTCCTTCTGATTTTGAAGGGCAAGAACTGAACGTGAACTAGTACCCGTTGGTTTTGGATTTGGTGTGTTCACCACAAACAACATTTCTATCATTTCCTGATTCACCCTGCATCCAATTCATTTCAATCCAAACCACTTTTGATTCTAAAACACATTGCAATATAGTACTAAATAAACATCAGATTTATTAACTACTTATAACTAACATTCCCAAAATAGTTACGATAACAATCATCTATAATAATATGAAAATGGCATGGTGATAAAAGTTGGGTTGAATTGAAACTCATACTTAAAACAGTTAGGCCTGAAATGATCTCAAACCATTTCATGATCAGAACTAGCCCTCACTTTATCCCAATGAGAGGACTTTAAATATGATCAAATAATATACTACAAGTCTTGTTAATTTTGATTTTTGGCTGAAATATGAAGATCATTTGGATTACATTGTTATTGGTGATACTGATAATGTATCATATCAGTATCACCAAATCATGGTGAAGGTATGCAAGACCCTAATCAATTCCAAGTTCGATTCTATACTTAGTAGGTCGATCCAACTCTTGTGAAGTGAATCATATAAAGTACCATTTGGCATGTACTCATAAACAAACCAACAAGCTACAATCCAAAATTGAGAAGCAACAACAGAATAAGATAAACATGTTCTTGTGTTTTATACTTCCCAAGTGTCTCTACCTCTGCCCTCAACGCCTTGTCCGCAAATAATTTATCTTCTAGTGACGAGTCCTTCAAATTTAGACTCTGCAACCTCAAATTGTACATTGCCCTTCACCCTCCATAATATTCTTATCCATCAAGGACTCAACAATCTCTTTTTGATCAAAATTTATCATGTGAAAGCTCTTAACATAATACGAGAAAATTATGAAGAGAATGTGTACTCATGTTCGACAACATAATTGAAGAAACTATTATTCCAAAGGAACAGAAGAAAGATGAATTATGTTGGTCTCAGTCAGACTCAGGTCAATTATCCCTCAGGCAGGCCTATGCTCATCTTATTCCTCCAAGTTTCAATCATTTTTGGGCAAAGCTTGTATGGAACATCAGTAGTATTCCTCCTTCATGCATAATGATCTTCCCACTGATGACAACTTAATGCTCAGAGGTTGCCACATGCCATCAATTTGTAACTTGTGTCTCAAGGAAGTGGAAACAAGTCTGCACATTATGTTTGAATGCTATACTACGCTAGAAGAATATGGTGCTGGTTTTCAACTTTCAAGTATTATCAACATCACCTCAATTAACACCTCATAAGTTATGTGGAATGTAATGGAAAAGCAGTGGTCCCTTCCCCGCAATGCAAGGTCACAGTTCTGTCTGCTATAATTAACAATGTTCCCTTCAAATTCTGAAAGCTTCAATCCTCATGTTCTAATAATCTATGAATTGAAAAGGGAACATTGAAGCTTTCAGAATTTGAAGGCTGTAGAGCATAAGGATCAAAACATCTGACACTGAATGTGAACAATTGTTTGAGCTTATTTTTAATAGGCTTAGGTACCGTTTGGCCCGACTTTTTTTCAGCTTTTCTACGTTTTTAAGGAGAAGCTAGGCCAAACACAATATCAATAAAGTACCTTCGAAAAAGAGTACTTTTTTTAAAATGCATAAAATTGAATGGAATGAGCTTTAACCAAAAGTTGTTCAAAAAACTATTTCTCCCCAATTTATTTCACAAGCACCTCTCTTCAACTCCCGCCGGCAACCTTTTGTTTTATTTTTTCAATACGCTTTTTTCATCCATTTTATTTTTTTTAACCGGTCCATTTAATTTTTTAATGAGGTTCCATTTAAGTTTATTATCTATTTTTTTAAGGAATTTTATTATCTTTTTATCACTTATATATTAATTTCAATATTTTTTGATCATCACAACCACGCAAATATTTGTATTCACGCTGTCAATGAATGACACCGAATATTTTTATTCCCTTTCTTCAACCACGGAAATACACACACACATTAGTGTTTAGAGTAATACTTTATGTTCCTCTTTCTGTTTTTTTTTTTTTTTTGTTATGCTAATGCGTATAATTTTTGTTAGTGTTGTGTAATGCGTATAATTTTTTTTATAAAATTTTGATTTTAATTAAAAGTACAAGTGTAGTTGCCTAAAAAATTATACTTATATATAATTTACACATTTGTATTGTAACAAACTATGCGTATCTTTTTCTTATTAAAAAAACTAAACATATCTTTTTCAATGACACGAGCAATGTAACAAATATAATATTATATATATAAATTCTTATCTTTTTGACCAACATTAAAAATATGGTATTCTTATAACAAAATTTGTTATAGAGTATAATTGGAAAAGAAAAAACCAATTATTCTCATTATATATACACACATATACATATTATAGATATGATTGAGCGTGACGAAGAAAGCAATATAAATGAAGAAATCAGTTCATATAATCCAGGAAGAGTGCAAGATGGAGGCTACATGAATAAAGTTAGAAATCAAATAGAAGTTGCGTTGATGGAGAGTAGAAATATTTGAGTTTGTGATGATTTATGTCTTAAAAAAAAAATGATTATTGTTTTTAATTTTCCAAACTACTTTGATATTATTTATGTTATTATTTGAGCCTCCTTAAATTATTTATCCTATTCAAATATTTAACAAGTCGTTTATATGATGATACAAATTTGTATTCATGTTACACAAAATAAACGTCATTGAGTAAATTGAATACAAATTACCAATACTATATTTACTCAATGACGTTTATTTTGTGTAACATGAATACAAATTTGTATCATCATATAAACGACTTGTTAAATATTTGAATAGGATAAATAATTTAAGGAGGCTCAAATAATAACAT
Organism: Medicago truncatula; assembly: GCF_003473485.1. Classification (NCBI taxonomy): domain Eukaryota; kingdom Viridiplantae; phylum Streptophyta; class Magnoliopsida; order Fabales; family Fabaceae; genus Medicago; species Medicago truncatula. The sequence goes on from NC_053043.1 coordinate 42,669,827, forward strand.
AAATAATATCAAAGTAGTTTGGAAAATTAAAAACAATAATCATTTTTTTTTAAAGACATAAATCATCACAAACTCAAATATTTCTACTTTCCATCAACGCAACTTCTATTTGATTTCTAACTTTATTCATGTAGCCTCCATCTTGCACTCTTCCTGGATTATATGAACTGATTTCTTCATTTATATTGCTTTCTTCGTCACGCTCAATCATATCTATAATATGTATATGTGTGTATATATAATGAGAATAATTGGTTTTTTCTTTTCCAATTATACTCTATAACAAATTTTGTTATAAGAATACCATATTTTTAGTGTTGGTCAAAAAGATAAGAATTTATATATATAATATTATATTTGTTACATTGCTCGTGTCATTGAAAAAGATATGTTTAGTTTTTTTAATAAGAAAAAGATATGCATAGTTTGTTACAATACAAATGTGTAAATTATATATAAGTATAATTTTTTTAGGCAACTACACTTGTACTTTTAATTAAAATCAAAATTTTATAAAAATAATTATACGCATTACACAACACTAACAAAAATTATACGCATTAGCATAACAACAAAAAAAACAGAAAGAGGAACATAAAGTATTACTCTAAACACTAATGTGTGTGTGTATTTCCGTGGTTGAAGAAAGGGAATAAAAATATTCGGTGTCATTCATTGACAGCGTGAATACAAATATTTGCGTGGTTGTGATGATCAAAAGATATTGAAATTAATATATAAGTGATAAAAAGATAATAAAATTCCTTAAAAAAATAGATAATAAACTTAAATGGAACCTCATTAAAAAATTAAATGGACCGGTTAAAAAAAATAAAATAAAATAAAATGGATGAAAAAAGCGTATTGAAAAAATAAAACAAAGGTTGCCGGCGGGAGTTGAAGAGAGGTGCTTGTGAAATAAATTGGGGAGAAATAGTTTTTTGAAGTAGCATTCAACAACTTTTGGTTAAAGCTCATTCCATTCAATTTTATGCATTCTAAAAAAAGTACTCTTTTTCGAATGTACTTTATTGATATTGTGTTTGGCCTAACTTCTCCTTAAAAACGTAGAAAAGCTGAAAAAAAGCCGGGCCAAACGGTACCTTAGTCTATGCCCAATCTTCGAATCTGACATATAGCAAAATATAACCTCTCTTCTTTATTTTTTCTTCAAAAAAAAAAACTTTCTTTTTTATTTTATTTTTTTGACCAATAACCTTTATTTTTGTGTTTTCTTTGCGAAACCATTTTTTCATTCTTTGTGACTTTAGTTCAATTGATAGATACATTGCATTATATATGTACGAACTGAGGTTCGAACATCGAACTTATTCACCTTAAAGATGAATTTATAGTCACTAGATTAATTGACAAATAAAAAAGGTATCCTACTATGATATGCCAATCATATGTGAACAACTCATTGTAGAAATGATATTTGTACAACCCATTTGTGACAACTTTTAGATAATTTTCTCTCATACTCACATGATGTTTTTGCCCTCTCTCTTCCTTTTCTCTCTTCATTGTTTTTGACCAATTAGAATAGAGAAAAACAAGGTTGTCACCAAAGTTGTCATCAAATGGATGTACAAATATCATTGCTCTTGTTAAAATTTGTAGAACACATGTGTGTCATGTGCAATCCTTATAAAAGAAATGAACAAAATAATACTAAAACATAATAATATTATTGGAAGATTTTAAAAAATAATAATAATAAAGGGTTTAGGGACCAATATAAAAAATGTTGAAAGTGTAAGGACTAATACTAAAACTTTGCAATATTTTAATTTTGAAAATTGTCTTTTTGTGTGCCACGTGGTGTGTAATAATTGATCAACGTGGCACACCGCATTTTTCCTTTTTTTTTTAACATGGACTTAACAAAAGGACCAATTGCAAATTTTTTACGAAGTGCACGGACCAATATTAAACAAAAAAAAATGTAGGAACTAATATCAAAATATGGTCAAAAGGTAGGGACCAATGACATGTTTAAACACGTGTTTTTACTATGTTTGATAAAAACTTAATCTTTCTTAAATATTTAGTAAATATAACATACGTATGTGTATTGTTTCTTTGAACCTTTATAAGATTTAATCACACACGTATATGTATTGTTTCTTTGATTTTACAATAAAAAATCACCAGAACTGACTTTGTCGCTGTCTAACATAGTTTAATTGTAACACAGTTTAATAAAAACACGTGTTCAGTATTTGTCATGCAAAATTGTCTCCATAATATGGTTTAAATAGAAAAATAATAAAAAGTAGCATGTGTTTGCTTAGATATATCTCATTTTAACTATTGATTTTTATCAATAGTTGAGATGTCTTGTTATAGTGAGAACTTGGACCAAATCCGTAAGACATACATGCACTCGAGAGCATTGCTAAGCAAACTCTACTCAAACCTTAAAAAAGAATCTTAAAAAGAAAAATGAAAGAGAAAACCATCTATTGACAGTTCTAGCGTTATCCTTCCATTATTTGCAGAAATCAGAATTGAAGCGGATCCATAATTCCTAGCAAATAACCCACACATACTTCTTTTCTTAGTATCTCGGTGATCATAAAACCGTTGTATCTATCAGACAAAAAAATGCAATCTTTGCTGCTTTTTATTGTGATTTTACGCGTTTCGATCGAAAAATAAAAATAAATCGAAACTTATTTAGAATTCTACGAAACTTTACAGACCTTCTATATATATTCAATTTTTAGATCGACGTTTTGATGTTTTGATTTTTGAGTTATTGGCGCATTAAAAATTCGTATTTAATTCATCCGTTGTCGAAAAATTTTAATTTTTTGCGGGAAATGTTTTTTTTTTATGTTTTTAATATGTGTACAAAAAATAATGAAAAAATTCAACCTCTATATAACTTTTCCAGACGCGCAGTTGAAAAAATATTGCAATTTTACGCGTTTCAGTAAAATATTCAAAATAAATTGAGGATTACTCGAAATACTAAGAAAATTTGCAGATCCTTTATATGTATTTTTATAGAGGTGTCTGCAAAAAAAAAAAAAACAACTCAAAATTCAATTTTTAGGTTGATGTTTTGATGTTTTCTTGTCTTAAATTTTAGGCGCGTTAAAAATTCATATTTAATTCATCCCTTGTCGAAAAATTCAAATTTTTTGTGGGAGATGTTATTTTTTTGTTCTAAACATGAGTGCAAAAAAGCGTAAAAAAGTTCAACCTCTAGGACCCTTTTTCGGACTCGCATTTGAAAAAAATTGCGATTTTGCATGGTTCGGTCGAAATGATATGAAACTTAATAGACACCTCTATAAAAGTACATATAGATGATGTGCAAAGTTTCGTAACATTCCGAATAAGTGTCGATTTTTTTATTTTTTCAATTGCAATTTTGCGCGTTTCGGTCGGAAAAAAAAAAATCGAAACTTATTCGGAATGTTACAAAATTTTTCACATCATCTATATGTATTTTTATAGAGGTGTCTGTAAAGTTTCGTAGAATTCTGAATAACTTTCGATTTGTTTTGATTTTTCGATCGAAACGCGTAAAATCATAATATAAAGCAGCAAAGCCAAGGCAGTTAACTGCCTCTGGAGCCAGCGGCAGCCGGCGCATATACCAGAGGCAGTTAACTACCGCTGTAGGTAATTTAGTCATGTACTTGTGTAATAGGAAGTATTCAATGTAAAAAAAGCAATTTTCTTGATGCATAACAGAGGAAGTTAATTATAGTTGGTTCACAAGCTGTCAAATTGTTTATGCTCTAATAGTAGTATCAGGCTTGCTGCTCAAGTGCAAAATATTGTTCTTGAAAATGTGGTTGAATTACTAGAACAAAATGATTTTATGTTTTTATTTGTATGTCTCAAGATACTTCTGGTACAAGTTAAATTTTATCATTGGTATTAGGCTATATTTTAACAGGGGTTCATAATCTCTATCACATAAAAGGAGATCAATGCCTTTGACATCGTATCTTATCTCCTACTATCTATACAGAACTACAATACAGACTTTTTAAGGCTTTTGCGGAACATCAATAATGCATTTATCTTTCGTATTCTGCCCATTCTATAGGTAAGATTACAAAGCATTGTAAAATAAGCCATTTATACAAGTCAAAAACGAATTGGATTTGACTCCATATCACATCCCCCACTAGGGCTGGACAAGGACCCGCGGTCCGACCCAACCCGCAAAAAACCGGAGGAAACAACCCGATATGTGCGGGTTATAGCGGGTTAACGGGTCTACGGGTTATAAATACGGGTATTTAAGGGTTTAATTGGGCAGATGCGGGTAGATGAACTTCAACCACGGGTACCCGAACCCGCCCGTGAATACAAATAACTTATGGGAATTGATGATAATAATAACTGCTTTCATTTGTGGTACAAGTTTTTTAGCAATATAATAACACCTTTGTTTGACCAATTCAATACTATTTTATATCACATTTATTTTTATTTACTACTAGGATTTTACTTTGTAGTTATTTCCTTTTATGTTTTCCATTAAAACGTTACAGCAAAACATCATCTCTCTCACGGCTTCTTCACCACCACCATGCTCCATCAGTATCACTTACTTTTCTTCAAACATTAACACCATGCTCTGTCAGTCTCCCTTATTTTTCTTTTGACTACGTCCCTCCTCTTTTCTCTTCTGCATCTTCTTTTACTTCTCAAATCTCAGTTTTTATTTCAATTTTCATTTTCTTCTTGATGTTTTTGTTGGTTGATGAATGATATAGATCTGAGGTGAGGCTACTGTTTTTTCAAATTTCTATTATGAATCTTCTCAACCTGCGTGAACCCACCCGTAAACCCGCAACCCGAAAGACCCGAACCCGTGCAAACCGAAGAAGAAAAGCTAGCTTAAATGGGTCTGTACACACAAACCGCGGGTTGAGCTGGGTCGAGCTTTCAGACCCGAACCCGCCCGTTGTCCACCCCTATCCCCCACTACCTATAAAGGGATGCATATTAATCTTAAAACTTCTTTGCTACAACAACACTTATCTCCGTGAATTATCATATTAGGTAATATGTCTCATAAGTGATCATTAATTTTAATGTGTGTAGAGAAAAACAAGACAAGTTCAAGGATTTTCCATATTCACCTAATGCCTGCCTCAATGTTAATATATCTCAACAATGCCTAATTCATTGAAGTTAAAAGAGAACAAACGTTTGCACAAATATTACATACTAATTTTCATTCAAAAGCCAATGCCTTTATAAAATGCAGTAATGCACAAATCCCCAACTTAAACTCATCCTGAACTGACCCATTGTTGTCAAGGTACAATAATGGCATTTCAGATATAACCACAGCCATGAGTCACGAGTCAGGACTCCTCTAATCTCAAACTCTCAAAATTAATAGCAAACCACAAATTAGAGCTCAAAGTGCAGACAGAAGCCACCACATGTATGTCATGATAAAAATGTACTATGCAGTAACAAAGACCAGCACAGATCCCAAGCAGACTCATTTGACACCACATGGGTACCCGAATCAGCCTGTAGGCTGTACCACTACCATCCAGCAGTGAAACAGGACAACTCATGTCTGATACCCTTTTGCCAAAGTACAATTCAAGAGTTCAGAAAATGGCAAAGCTAGCCTGTAACTGAATGGTTAACAGCATCGCTCAACAACAAATGTGTCTTGTTTAGAGTCAAAGTTCTTGACTCTTTTTTTTTCAAAGGCAAAAAGGAATTTTATTTATGTACTTAATAAGAACAAGACATCCTATTTGGTAAGGAGTTACAACCATATGAACCATTTTGTAAATCCCCCAAGCATTTCCTTTAACAAAATAAAATACCATGGCAATCAAAACTCGAAGTTCTTAAATAAGTACTCGATCAACAACGGCCTTCCTATTGGATGATCAGAAAAACTCACATAACCCACTATATTCTTTTCTAAGGTGTAAGTAAAAGGATGAACGCAGATTTTCTAATAATGGACTGTAGCCGAAAAAGTAGAAAATTATAAGTTGTTTCTTTTTGTTAGAATTTACTAATTTTTCCATAATTTTATCAATCTTATCCTTGCAAAAAAAAAAAATCAAGGAACAGCTAAAATCAGAATTAGAAATGGACACTAAAACAAAAGGCCTTAATGTAGGATAGTCGGATACTCGGAAACACTAGCAAGAAAATAAAATAACACTCCATATATATTCTTCTCTGAGGTGCAAGTAAAAGGTGAAACACATAAATTTTTCTTTCTTAAGATGATGGAGTGTAGCAGAAAAAGAAAAAGGTACAAATCCAAATTTAATTTTCTTTTTTGTTAAAATTTACTCCAAACATAAAATGCATTTTTCATAATACTATCAACCTTCTTGGAAAGAAGAACAGCTAAAACCAAAACTAGAAATGGACAACAAGTTTCATTTTTGATTTGCCAGTTTTATAATCTAACTGATAGGTTTCCTTCATTCTTTAGCAATATACGCATCAACTCACTAACAGATGCCAAGTTCAATTAATGAAAAATGTAAAGCTTGTTATGAAAGAGCAATGTTATTTGAACAACCATTTCTTCTGACAACCTTTTGGACAACTAAATTATACAAAGAAATTTAGATAGTGGCACAAAAATCAAAGCAATAGAGAGAGAGTAAAATGATAATGTGAGTATGAGAGAGAAAGTTGTCAAAAAATTGTCAAAAAATGGTTGTTCAAATATCATTTCTCGCTATGAAAAGGCTATGAAGCACATGCCCCAATGTCAGATATATATCATGTACAACACCGCCATGACACCAACACATATGTTTACATCAAATTATGTCATTTTCTCAAATCATTATATGTGTCGACGCATCCGAGTTTGAGTTTGTGCTTTATAGAACTACTAAGTTCATAAGAGTGTGATCATTAATGATAACAAAGCTAATGATTGCTTTGTCATAATCTGAATAAACCTAAAAATAACATTGTTAAGTAAGGAATTAGCCATTACACTCAGCAGCAGAATAGACCAATTCTTCAGTCAATGATCAATAACATATAAAAGTCAAGATTCACAAAGCATATAAACTAATATAACACGTGAAAATTATATACAATCATAAACTAATCATCAATACTCGATTTCGTATTAAAATCAAAACCCATAGTCATAAACCACTAAAAACATTAATCACCAAATCCAATTTTCAAATCTAGCTAGGGTTTCAAAAAGGGGAAAAAAAAACCCTAAAACAAATTAAGCTAAACCCTTAAACAATTCAATTCAATTCAAGTCCACACCTGACAATCTCTATATCCGCCAATCAATTCACCAGAAGTCGAATTTGACGAAATCCCAAGATCAATTTTCCTGCACAAAACCTTCAAAATCCTCGTCCTAAACCTCCAAGAACCCGAACGAAACGAAGATTCAGCCACAATCTGCACATCAAACGGAACAGAACCTTTTGATCTATCACCATTAAGAGCGTCAACCACACGCGAATCAAGATAAGCGTTAACAGCAGAAAAAGTAGCATTAAGATTCGCTTCAGATTTCGTGTCCATTTTAAACGGAGCAAGATTGGATTCAGCGATGTAGTTAGAGTGATAGAAGATTGAAGAACGGAGAGCGTTATAGTTAACGGAGAGTTTGTTATTACCGTTGCGGACGTTAAAGGTGAGACGCCACGTGCCGGTGAGGGATTGGGAGGAGGTGTTGAAGGAGGAGAGGGAGAGAGTGGTGAGAGTGAAGGTTGGGAGGGAAGGACGAAGGACGAGCCAGGTGATGACGAGGATTACGCCGAAGATAACGGCGAGGCAGATCATAGTGGCGAAGAAAGCGCGGAAGAAGGAGCGGGAAGCGTATGAGCGAGGTGGGGGTGGGTTGTAGTATTGAGGGGGTGCAGCGTAGGGGTATTGAGGTGCGGCGCCGTTGTGGTTGTTGTAGGGTGGTGGGGCTGGGTAGCCGGTGGCAGGTTGCTGCATAGTGTTGTTATTAGTGAAGTGTGTGGGTGAAAGAAAAAGTTGAGAATAATGAAGAGAAGAGAAGAAGACTGTGACGTTTTATTAGGTCATTTTTGTTCAAATATAGAATGTTGTGGGGAGTTAAGGAATTTTTAATTTTTACAACAATAAAGGAATACGAGTTATTACAAACGCGTCAAATTACTTGCTAACGAAGGCTAACGGTAATTGAGCAAACAATTTGAATAAGAATCAAGTAGTTTCCACGAAGAACAAATTATTCAGCAAAATCTAAATGGATTTTTAAAAAGAATAATTACCATAAGATTTTACTTAAGAACTAGATTAATATAAAAAAGGTTGTCCATAATTTGAAATTCCGATGGAATGTAACTAAAGTTTGGTGAAAAATAATTGTTTTATCTAAAAATTGAATTCAGATTGTCTTAAACAATTGATTTTATAGTGAAGTTTATTAATTATTTGATCTCATATTTTTTATTATCTTGACTCCGATTTTGTTATTTTCCATTTGAAATAAACACGAACAATTTATTTATTTATTTATTTTAGACGAAGACTCAACTTGGTCATTCTCAAACTTCTCCTTATTTAATTTAGTTTTCGATAAAATAAAATACTTATAACATTTTTATATTGGAATAAATTAGTTGATCTATATAATGAATGGATCAAGAACTAATTTGTAATTTGTATAAAAATGTTAAAGACAAATTTAAATTTTATTTTTGTCAGAGATTTAATTGGGTCACGAGAAAGTTTTAAAGGATGAAAAATGAATCATTACTCTTTATTTTAAATGGTGATTGTCGAGTTGGAGTTTTTAATTCATGCAACAAGAAAGGAATTGTTGTTTATTTTTTTTCAAAAGGAAGGAATTGAAGTTATTATAAACACGTTTATTTTACTTTTTGAAGAAATAAACTCGTTTACATTATTAATATAAGGCTTAATTGCACTTTTGGACCCTTATCTTTTCAAAAGTTGCGGTTATGGCCCCCTAACTAATTTAAATATAAAACAAGCCCCTATCTTTTGATTCTTTGACAGTTTTGGACCCTCAGTCCATTAGTGAGGTGCCACATGTATTATTTAAGGGGCCACGTGGCACCTCACTAATGGACAGAGGGTCCAAAACTGCCAAAGAATCAAAACATATAAGGCTGTTTTGTATTTAAATTAGTTATGGAGCCATAACCGCAACTTTTGAAAAGATAAGGGTCCAAAAGTGCAATTAAGCCTTAATATAAATAAAGGTAAAGAGATTGTGTCTTGGTTCAAGCCATAGAAGATTTTAAGACTTAAATAGCATTGTTTGTCTCTTAACACTCCAAAGTCCACTTGAATTTTATTAACCTTTAACCTTTGAAGTTTATCTGAAAGGTAAATAAAGTCTAATCAAGAATTAGACCACCTATATATCGAAACTTAGTAATCGCGTGAGCTCAATTGGAGTTATAAAATTTTGGCATGTTGCATAGGAATTAAACGCGTACAATTTATTTTAGGTGAGGACAAAGTTGATCATAATTGTAGAGCTGTAATCTAGGATTAAACGACTAGGAAGACTCGGTTGAAATTGGATTTATTTTGGCCTGCAGCAAAAAACATATAGCTTTCGAACTTTGGCATATGTTGTTTGTTCGTTTTTGAAGAGTTGAAGTGGTATTTATTCCCACAACATAGAGAGAACACAAGTTCACAACCAATGCAAAAAGAACCTATTTTAGACATTAATTATTTTAGTATAATTAAAGATTTTCGCAAGACAACCAATGCAATATTGATTTAGACAACTTTTTTTTCTCTTTTTGAAGAAGTAGACAACCTTATTAATGAGATCATATTACGGTTGTGATCGATAATGATCATATTTAGACATTACTAATTAATGATTTTCTTACTCAATTTTGACGTTTGTTTCAAATTATATTTCCAGATTTTTGAAAATAAAATCATAAAAATATACATGTGCATGTATAATTATCTATTATAATCTCTATTTTTAAGTTTACTTGGAATAATATAATGTTAACCAACATCAATTTTCTAAATATAGAATAAAATTTACAATATATATATTCCAACGAATGTTATTCCTAAAAATAAATTTAGTAAACTTAAAACAAACTCACTCTTATATTTTCAAAATGTATAATACTTTTGAGGTTATTATTCTTTTGCACACCTTATGCTAGGAATGCCTTTGGTGTGTTAATATATTTCATTTTAGTTTCTTAAAAAAAAAAACACACCCTTATATTTTAAATGTAACGAGAAAGATCTTTGGTTTGCGCACAAAACAATGTGTGATCTGAAGAGAGAAAAAGGGACAAACAATCAAACACTGCACTAGCCAGAATAATTTACCCGAAAATATAAGGTTGAATGTAGTGCAATTATTTTTAGAGGGATTCTTGGTTTTTTTTTTTATTAAGATTCTTGGTTTTTTTTAAGAGTGTTTGACATAATATGAAATGCTAGTAACACATATTTTAAAACATATTTTTTAAGGGTCCCTCTAATATGGACCTCTTTTTTAAAGGTCCAAACATGGACCTCTCCAACTTAACCTGCCATAGCCTGTTACAATTTTTTTTAATTTTTTTCACTATACTCTTTTTATCTGCTTCTTCTCCACGTGCTATATCATCTTCACGTAATCCTTCCAAGTAGCTTTCTTGATTGTGATAAACCTGTTTCTACGTTTAATTAACTATTAATTAATTAATAATATGCAACATATTATATATTATTCAGTTTCTTTGCTCTCCCAAAAAACTGAAGTAAAAAACAAAACAAAAGAAATGCAGTTTCTCCACCGTCTTCCATTCTTCGGTCATCGGTGGGTTTATTTACCGTCAAAATTAATTCATTTTTTCACAATTTTTAACTGTTAAATGCTCATTTGTTTTATTTTTACCGAAAACTTGGTAAATCAGATCTAATTAAAACTTACAAGTTCTTAAATCAAACATGTTGGAAACAATAAACTGTCAATACCTTTTTTTGAAGAAATCAGATCTAATTTGAAGAGACTGTTCATACCCATTTGTTGTACTACACTATTCCTTACCATGTAGCACTATTTCCATTGCATTCCTTAATTCACTTTAACTTGCAAATTAAAAATGTGTGCGTGTTGGGGAATTACAAAGGGATGGTGACCATGGAAATGGATGGAAATGGAGGCACAGTAAAGGGCATTCTCTTGTAACAAGCAAAGAAAAAGGGTAGCATTTTTCTATTTTAATTTTATTATTTGATCAACCGGTTGCATTACCTAGTACAGCAAGTTGAACTAAAAGGTCCATGGTTGGACCTATTTTTGAAAGGTGCATATTAGGGCTCCCCATTTTTTAACACACTTTTTTTTTTGTTAAAATTCACATGGATCCTATAAAATTATATGAGTCTCATATGAATTTTAACCAATCAAAAAAATTGTGTGTAAAAATATGTGTAACATTTCTCGGACACAATTATTACTACGAAAATGGTGTTTTAAAAATAATATATAAATAAATTTAGTAAGTGTTGGTGTGAGATTGATCGAGAGAGAAATATTTATTTAAGTATAACCTCAAATGAAAAATGTTTGGGTAAACACACATAAATAAATAAATTAAAGAGAAAATGATTAGATGATAGGACTAAATTATTTTAGTTTTAATTTTTTTTATTTGTATGTGCGTCCAAACATTTTTTCAGTTTTTTTTTTTTTTTAAGAAGCTAAAATGGAATTTATTAAAATCAAAGTGAATCCTAACCAGCACAAGGAATGCTAGACTAGGAGTCGTAAAGTAACATACAAAGAAAACAAAAGTTGTACCAAAACCATCCCCCAAACATACATAAAAAAAACCCTCAACCAACGTCACAAGCTATACCACCCTCAAACAGCAACGTCAAGAACCAACACAACAACCAAACAACCTTTGAAAAACAACCGGTAACTATAACGATTGAAACAACAACAACCACCACGAATCCACCTTTGCAACAACAACAACAACAACAATCAGTGCAACAACAAAATCCACCTTCACAACAGCACCACCATCGATCCACGTCGACAAACCACCAGATAACAGAGTAGCCAAACCGGGTGAGAAGGTTATGATCGAACCCAACAGTTGAAGACCCACCGGCCCTTCCTCACACCACCAAAAATGTGGCCTACATCACCACCTCACACCACCATCACCTCCTCCACATAGATCTGGATCAGAAGGAAACAATCACCACACAAAAACACCAGACAGCATGTGTTTTTCCAACAACCGCAAACTCAACACCCACAAGGAAGACAATCACAAAACCCCCAACACAACACAACCCACAAGCTCCTCATCATCATCATCGCCCCACCCCCGAACTCCCCACCCACAAGAAAGAGACAGTAAACTTCGCCTCCCAACTCAACACCAACCACCACTTGTGATACCCATCACAAACAACCACCAAAATAACCATCAACTCAATAATCCATGACCTTAGATCTGAGATCACCAAACACAGACTACATCACCACCACTTGGACATCATCCAAAACAGCAACACCACTCCCTGCATCACCTCCATTCGAAACTTCACAAAAAACAGTAGCACACTAACAACACTACCACTCTAACATCACCAACCGAAACATCTCCCTTGGTTGCCAATTCATAAAACAACGCAGATCCAGATCCGGATATGGTTCATATCCGAGTTCGCATCCACCACCACTACAACCACCCACAAAAACCTCCCCGAAAGTCACCACGAATAGCAAACCATCACCCAAAAAAAAAAAACAACCACCAGGAACAAACTATGAAAATCCATCACGGTTTATGTTGCTAAAACCTTCCAAAGTTACCAGTGATGTAACACCCCGTTACCCCAAAAACAATTAAATAGCAATATACATCAGAGTAATTCCACAACGGGCATGCTACATGTCATTTCAAAAGTTCTTAAATAGAAAATAAAACTATTTAATCAATTCAACTTATTATATATGAAAACATAGCAACGAAATAGTTTTCAAAATCCATAACCTCATGAACATCCAACAATAGTCTATGGCATTAAAGGCCTTAACATAATTCAACATCATAGTTCAAAGACAACAAAAGGGCTCCACACCACAAGTTCCAAAATTTGATACATGGAAAGGAAAGCAACAATAATAAAAATGATAAATCCCATCCCACGTATCAGAGCCCTAGACACGACTTTGAGCCACCACCTACTACTCAGGATCACCTGCAAGTTACCCATAGGAAGGGCAACATTTTCAAGCAGAAGGGGTGAGATTCACAACAATAATTATAGATATTAAAATCATCAATTGAATCTAACACCCTAATCAACAATACTTTATCTTGTAAACATATATATGTATAAGTCACAAGCAACAACAACATCAACAATACACCATGATCACAATGAATATATATATAAATGCATATTCAACACCAACATCATCCATCAGATAATAACTGAAATCAACAACCAAGACTCATGCAAATGACATGACCACTGCTAAGACACCATCTTAGACTTCTTAATGAAATGCAATATGCATGTGGTACCAAACAGGACCGAAGCCCTCACCGCTTTTGAATGGTTAAAGCATTCATCAGGACTGAAGCCCTCACCGCTGTTGAGCAACTAGTACTCCAGGACCGAAGCCCTCACCGCTGTTTTATGCATATGCAATGGACCTACTTGTGTATATCTACATACAACTGACCATGCAATGCAACTCCATGTGACTCCACTTAAACAACATGTATGATTCAATAATTAACATACATTTAAATCATCATCAGTATTCATCAATCCAATCAACCAAAATAATGTATGATTATATACAACCATGCTCAAATACAACAACACCGACCACTACTAATCATGCAAGCAAGTCAACACTCAGAAACTGTGCAACTCGCCTCGCGAGCACATCTGCTCGCCATGGCGAGTTCACAAAACACTAGCTCGCCATGGCGAGTTCAAGGCGAACTCGAGGCGAGTGGAAATCAGATGCTCTCGGGAAAAATGCCATTTTCTCACTCAAATCCAAATTCTAAGTTCCCTATTCATCTTTTTAACCTAAAACTTTCACCATTCATCATTAATATCATCTAGGTACCATAAACCATCCCCAAAACATCTTATAACAACTTTTCAAAAATCAAGTTTTATTCAGGCTTGCTCGCCATGGCGAGTTGGACTGCTCGCGAGGTGAGTGATGATGTTGTTCACTCGCGAGGCGAGACATGAATGCTCGCGAGGCGAGCGATGAACATCAGTACGGGCAGAAAACTGGTTTTTCCCAAAAATCTCATTTTTCTTCCAATCACTCCCCAAATCAGTTTACAGATACATAATTAAGTGTTCTATGCAACCAGGAACTAATTCTAACATCAAAATCATGTTTACAACTTCAAAATCCTCATTCTATCATAAAACCCCAAATTCCCAATTCCTCACCAAAACCTGTTAAATACAAAATCAGGATTTAATAACTACATTCTTGAAGTAAACCTCACACTTACCTTAATTCAGAATGAAAAATGCACAGCAATTGAATTCTCTGGGTTCTACTTGCTCTTCTCTCCCTTTCTCCCAACTTGACAGTTTTCACGTACAAAGCTTCTAACTTCTCTTTTCCTAACTTCCCATTACTTAACTCCCTATATTTTCACTTAACTCCCCATTAACTTTAATAAATATTAAATAACTCCCCAAACTCCAAAATAATTATTATTTCATACTTATTCTAATTATTATTAAATAAACCATATGATAAAATAATACACCACATAAATCACCCAAAAACACACATATATATAAATATATGCATATACTCCACATAAATCACCAACCTCATATATAAATATAAATATATATATATATATATATATATATATATATATATATATACACTCCACATAATAAAATAATTAAATAAACAACTAGGGCGTTACAACTCTCCCCAAATCACAGAATTTCGTCCTCGAAATCTTACCTCAAGCAAACAACTCCGGATACGACTCCCGCATCTTACTCTCCAGCTCCCAAGTCAAACTTTCACCAGTCGCTCCACCCCAAACGACTCTCACAAGAGGTACCTCTTTACCTCTCAAGGACTTCACCTTTCTGTCATCAATCCTCAACGGCATAGTCTCAACTGTCAGGTTGTCCCTAACCTGCACATCATCCCTTGGAATCACATGTGAAGGATCCGCAACATACTTCCGAAGCTGAGAAACATGAAACACATCGTGCAAGTTCGAAAGATGTGGTGGCAAACCAACTCTATATGCCACAGTACCAACTCTCTCTGAAATCTGATACGGATCAATGAACTTAGGAGTCAACTTTCTCGACTTCAGCGCACGACCAACACCCGTCAAAGGAGTGACCATCAGAAAAACATGATCACCCTCCTGAAACTCAAGATCCTTTCTCCGCTTGTCATGGTAACTCTTCTGTCGACTCTGCGAAGCTTTCATCTTTTCTCTTATCAACCTGACTTTCTCAGTAGTCTCATGAACCAAGTCCGGTCCCAACACAACACTCTCACCCGACTCAAACCAGCATAAAGGAGTCATACACCTCCGACCATACAAGGCTTCGAACGGTGCCATACCAATACTCGAGTGATAGCTGTTGTTATAAGTAAACTCAATCAAAGACAAGTGACTATCCCAAGCTCCACCTTGTTCAAGCACACACACTCTCAACAAATCTTCCAATGATTGAATCGTCCTCTCCGACTGACCATCTGTTTGAGGATGATAAGCCGAACTCAACCTCAACTTCGAACCCAAGGCGTCCTGTAAACTCTTCCAGAATCTAGAAGTGAACCTCGGATCTCTATCCGACACAATACTAGACGGAACACCATGAAGTTTCACCACACTGTGAATATAAATCTTTGCTAACTGCGCTACCGGATAATTGATATTGATAGGAATGAAGTGTGCCGACTTTGTCAACCGGTCGACAACAACCCAAATAGCGTCATGCCCTCTCGGAGTGTTCGGTAAACTCGTCACAAAATCCATAGATATACTGTCCCACTTCCACGCCGGTACATCCAACGGTGTCAACAACCCTGCAGGCTTCTGATGCTCAACCTTGGACTTCTGACAAATCAAACAGGCATAAACAAACTGAGCAACATCTCTTTTCAAACCGGACCACCAAAACAGTTTCTTCAAATCATGGTACATCTTTGTAGCCCCCGGGTGAATACTCAACCTACTTTTGTGACTCTCCTCAAGAATCAACTTCTTCAACTCTTCATTATCAGGAATACAAACTCTACCTCTGAACCTCAGCACACCCTGATCATCAACCTTAAAATCACTATCCTCGGTATCATTACCTGAAGTCATCAAATCAACAAACTCCAAATCCACTTTCTGAGCTTCTCGGATACTGTTCAAGAAATCACTATCAATTTTCAACATTCCCAACTGTATACTCTGAGATGACAATTCACAGACAAGACTCATGTCTCTGAACTGTTCTAACAATTCAAATTCCTTTACCATTAAAGCAGACATATGCAAAGTCTTCCTGCTCAAAGCATCAGCAACAACATTGGCCTTACCAGGATGGTAATTCAAGCCAAAATCATAATCCTTCAGTAACTTTAACCACCTCCTCTGCCTCATGTTCAGTTCCTTCTGGTCAAATAAATACTTCAAACTTTTATGATCACTGAACACTTCAAATCTGGAACCGTACAAATAATGTCTCCAAATTTTCAAAACAAAAACCACCGCAGCTAACTCCAGGTCATGTGTAGGATAATTCTTCTCATGAACACGCAACTGCCTAGAAGCATACGCTACCACCTTACCATCTTGCATCATAACACCACCTAAGCCCAGCTTAGATGCATCACAGTACACAACAAACGGTTCTTCTGGTTTAGGCAAAATCAAAACAGGAGCAGTTGTCAATCTTCGCTTCAACTCATTGAAACTACTCTCACACTGAGCATCCCACACAAAAGACTTACCCTTACAGGTCAACTGTGTCAACGGAAGAGCCAATTTCGAAAACCCTTCTATGAACCTGCGGTAATAACCAGCCAAACCCAGAAAACTTCTGATCTCAGTTACCGACTTCGGAGTCTCCCATTGTGATACCGCATCAACCTTTGAAGGATCCACTGCAATACCACTACCAGAAATAATGTGACCCAGAAAGCTCACTTCACTTAACCAGAACTCACATTTCGACAACTTTGCATACAACCTCTTTTCCTTCAACACTTGCAACACAATTCTCAGATGCTCTGCATGCTCCTCCTCATTCTTGGAATAGATTAAAATATCATCAATAAACACCACCACAAACTTATCCAGAAAAGCATGGAAGATTCGATTCATGTACTCCATAAAAACACCAGGCGCGTTAGTAACACCGAAAGGCATCACTTTGTACTCGTAATGACCATAACGTGTCCTAAAGGCCGTCTTCTGCATATCTTCATCCTTCACCTTTATCTGATGATAACCAGACCTCAAATCAATCTTACTGAAAATCTTAGCACCAACCAACTGATCCATCAAGTCGTCAATTCTAGGAAGCGGATACCTGTTCTTGATCGTAACCTTGTTCAACTGACGGTAATCTATACACAGTCTCATACTACCATCCTTCTTCTTGACCAACAACACCGGTGCTCCCCAAGGTGAAGCACTGGGTCTTACAAACTTCTTATTTAACAGGTCCTCTAACTGTTTCTTCAACTCAGCTAACTCAGAAGCTGACATACGGTACGGTGCCATCGACACCGGCTTAGTTCCCGGAACAAGGTCAGTTGAAAATTCAACCTCCCTCTCTGGTGGCACATCAGGAATCTCATCAGGAAACACTTCCGGAAATTCATTCACTACAGGTAACCCATCAATCACAACTTGATTTTCTAACGACAATTGTGCCATTAGAGAATACATCAGAATTCCATCACGTTCAAACTGTTTCATCTGTTTTGTAGACAGAAGCTCAACTTCACCTTCTTCCTCAGCAGAAGAAAAATGCACCGTCTTACTATAGCAATTGATATGAACTCGGTTATACTCTAACCAATTCATACCAAAGATAACATCCATATCCGTCAACGACAGACAAACTAAATCAATCACAAAATCTCTACCAAACATAGATATAGGACACCGCAGACAAACAAGAGAAGTGGTTACTGAACCCTTAGCTGGAGTTTCAACAATCATTTCCCCTTTCATATCAGATACATCCAAACCCAACTTATATGCACATTCAATAGCAATAAAACAATGAGTAGCACCAGTATCAATAATAGCAATTAAAGGAGTACTATTAAAGAAACAAGTACCTCTGATAAGTCGGTTCTCATTAGGAGTCTGCGTACCAGTCAAAGCAAACACCTTCCCACCAGTTCTAGTCTTCTTCGATTCAGGACACTGTGAACTAATATGACCTTCTCCATGCAATTGTAACAGACAATGTCCCCACGCTTGCATTCAGCTAAACTGTGACCCTTCTGACCACACCTGAAGCACTTCCTATCATCTCTTCCACAAACATTACTCTTGTGGCCTTTCTCACCACACTTGTAGCAAACAATCTCAATAGGAGCATCTCTCCTCTTGGGCCTCCTACCATCACCCATCTTCTGCTTTCCTTTGACAGCAGGAGCACTGTAAGGCTTAGGACGATTCTGCTGTCCCTTACCCCTCCTCTCACTCATTATCTTGTAATGAGCTTTGGTGTCCTCTTCATAGATTCTGCACCTATTAACCAACTCAGAGAAGACTCTGATCTGCTGATACCCAATAGCTCTCTTGATGTCAGCCCTCAACCCATTCTCAAACTTGATACACTTGGAGAACTCAGCTGTCTCCGCACTGTAATGAGGATAGAATGTGGCAAGCTCCACAAACTTAGCAGCATACTCTGTGACAGACATGTCACCCTGCTTCAACTCCAGAAATTCAATCTCTTTCTTTCCTCTGACATCCTCTGGAAAATACCTGCCCAGAAACTCCTTCCTGAACATGGCCCAGGTTACCACAGCATCATCCTGTTCCAACACAGGCAATAGACTAATCCACCAATCATCGGCCTCTTCAGCTAGCATGTGCGTCCCAAACCGCACCTTTTGAACCTCAGAACACTGCATGACCTGAATATCCTTTCAATCTCCTTCAGCCATTTCTGAGCACCGTCAGGATCATACCTACCCTTGAAAGTTGGTGGATGATTCCTCAAGAAAGTCTCTAGCATCCTGGTTCCATCGTTACCAGTCTCAACCTTAGGTTGTTGTTGAACAGCTTGAGCTACAGCCTCAAGCGCAGCAACAAGGGCAGCATCACTACTTCCAGTCATCTCGAGGTTCTACACGACAAACAACAACTCAGAACAACAACAAAAAGCAACATTAAAGTTGACACTCTATCCTAGGTGGCTCAACACGACTCTACTACTTGGCCGGACGGACCAACCAGGCTCTGATACCAAATTGCAACACCCCGTTACCCCAAAAACAATTAAATAGCAATATACATCAGAGTAATTCCACAATGGGCATGCTACATGTCATTTCAAAAGTTCTTAAATAGAAAATAAAACTATTTAATCAATTCAACTTATTATATATGAAAACATAGCAACGGAATAGTTTTCAAAATCCATAACCTCATGAACATCCAACAATAGTCTATGGCATTAAAGGCCTTAACATAATTCAACATCATAGTTCAAAGACAACAAAAGGGCTCCACACCACAAGTTCCAAAATTTGATACATGGAAAGGAAAGCAACAATAATAAAAATGATAAATCCCATCCCACGTATCAGAGCCCTAGACACGACTTTGAGCCACCACCTACTACTCAGGATCACCTGCAAGTTACCCATAGGAAGGGCAACATTTTCAAGCAGAAGGGGTGAGATTCACAACAATAATTATAGATATTAAAATCATCAATTGAATCTAACACCCTAATCAACAATACTTTATCTTGTAAACATATATATGTATAAGTCACAAGCAACAACAACATCAACAATACACCATGATCACAATGAATATATATATAAATGCATATTCAACACCAACATCATCCATCAGATAATAACTGAAATCAACAACCAAGACTCATGCAAATGACATGACCACTGCTAAGACACCATCTTAGACTTCTTAATGAAATGCAATATGCATGTGGTACCAAACAGGACTGAAGCCCTCACCGCTTTTGAATGGTTAAAGCATTCATCAGGACCGAAGCCCTCACCGCTGTTGAGCAACTAGTACTCCAGGACCGAAGCCCTCACCGCTGTTTTATGCATATGCAATGGACCTACTTGTGTATATCTACATACAACTGACCATGCAATGCAACTCCATGTGACTCCACTTAAACAACATGTATGATTCAATAATTAACATACATTTAAATCATCATCAGTATTCATCAATCCAATCAACCAAAATAATGTATGATTATATACAACCATGCTCAAATACAACAACACCGACCACTACTAATCATGCAAGCAAGTCAACACTCAGAAACTGTGCAACTCGCCTCGCGAGCACATCTGCTCGCCATGGCGAGTTCACAAAACACTAGCTCGCCATGGCGAGTTCAAGGCGAACTCGAGGCGAGTGGAAATCAGGTGCTCTCGGGAAAAATGCCATTTTCTCACTCAAATCCAAATTCTAAGTTCCCTATTCATCTTTTTAACCTAAAACTTTCACCATTCATCATTAATATCATCTAGGTACCATAAACCATCCCCAAAACATCTTATAACAACTTTTCAAAAATCAAGTTTTATTCAGGCTTGCTCGCCATGGCGAGTTGGACTGCTCGCGAGGCGAGTGATGATGTTGTTCACTCGCGAGGCGAGACATGAATGCTCGCGAGGCGAGCGATGAACATCAGTACGGGCAGAAAACTGGTTTTTCCCAAAAATCTCATTTTTCTTCCAATCACTCCCCAAATCAGTTTACAGATACATAATTAAGTGTTCTATGCAACCAGGAACTAATTCTAACATCAAAATCATGTTTACAACTTCAAAATCCTCATTCTATCATAAAACCCCAAATTCCCAATTCTTCACCAAAACCTGTTAAATACAAAATCAGGATTTAATAACTACATTCTTGAAGTAAACCTCACCCTTACCTTAATTCAGAATGAAAAATGCACAGCAATTGAATTCTCTGGGTTCTACTTGCTCTTCTCTCCCTTTCTCCCAACTTGACAGTTTTCACGTACAAAGCTTCTAACTTCTCTTTTCCTAACTTCCCATTACTTAACTCCCTATATTTTCACTTAACTCCCCATTAACTTTAATAAATATTAAATAACTCCCCAAACTCCAAAATAATTATTATTTCATACTTATTCTAATTATTATTAAATAAACCATATGATAAAATAATACACCACATAAATCACCCAAAAACACACATATATATAAATATATGCATATACTCCACATAAATCACCAACCTCATATATATATATATATATACTCCACATAATAAAATAATTAAATAAACAACTAGGGCGTTACAAGTGACGCCGCCGCCACCCACCACAAGAAGCCCGAACCAGAACAGTGTTAACAGTTTATCTGAGAGGACGAACTACCAGATAGGATGAGGGACGACAGAGGTGAGGTGTTGCGGAGGCCGCGCCTCATCGCACCACCATCATTTGGATCTACATCGTGATTAATAGTGGTTGGATTTGAGGAAAAGGGAAAACGGCGGTGTGGTTTTTGGCTATCGGATTACTGAGTTTTGAAGGGGAAACAGCGGTGTGGTGAAATTTAGAAACAGCGGTGTTCTTCACATACTAGGTCTAAGTCTAACAATTGACTCGTGAAGAGGATTTTTTAGAAACGGCAATCATTTTTCAGTTGATGATCATATTTAGACTTTTACTACTTAAATGCTTCAATTAATTAAGGATTATGGCAAGACAATCAATGGAATCATTATTTTCGCAAGGCCGGGATGGATAATGATAACCAAGTGCAGAGTGGCCAAACATTACATGAGGCCTAAAGCAAACTTTAAAATGAGGCCTTTAATAGATTTCATTAAAATTATTTACTTTTGTTTAAATTTTATTTTTAGTATTTTAAGACGCAAAAAATTATCATAATCAACTTCATTTAAATATTATTTTATTAATTTTAGTTTTGAAAAATTTCATTCAGTCAAAATGATTGTTACAAGAGTTTTTTTCTTTTTGAGGATAATTGTTACAAGAGTTGTTTGTTAACAATATTCTATAAACAATATGGTTTTCTGATACAAGGCTTGAATCTTGTAAGATTGTTTCTTTATTCTAACACCAGATATTTGATTATGATTTTCTTCTTTCATATTCTACCTATTATGGTTTGTTTACTTTAAAAATCCTGCAAGATTGTTTCCTTATTTTGTGACTAAATATTTATGATTTTCTTATTTCTTATTCCATAATATTTTTATGTGAGATATGACATAGTTTCTTATGAAATGAATTTATTTGATCATGATTTTATGCATAATATACACTTTGGAGATGTTAACTTGTAAAGGATATTATTAGGTTTATAAATATATTATTTAGTCCTTATAAATATAGAAACTTTTCGTTTTAATCTTTAAAAAAAATTCTTCAACTTTTAGTCCCTCAAAAGTTTTCTATTTTCATTTTTGATCCCTCCTTTTAAGTAAACTCATATGTAGAATTCATATTTTTAAACAAATTTTTGTGGAAAAGTTTATAATATTATAAGAATCTCTCCAAAAAATTAGATTTTTTTTTAAAAAAAACATAAATTAAATTAAAATTTTACAATATTCTAGACAGTTCAACACATATTCATTAAAAACTACATGAGTTGACTTAAAACTAGGGACCAAAAGCAGTGATTGGAAATTTTATAGGGTCTAAAAGTAGAAGAAAATTTTAAGAGGGACTAAAACGAAAATTTGATATATTTATAGGGACAAAAAACATATTTAATCCTATATTAAAAAAAAAATTTAATCCTATATTTATAGACAATTTGTGTTGCCTAATTACTCTTTTGAAAAATATGTATGATTTATAAAGTTTAATTTGTTGGAAATTTTTTGTATTTAGCTCTTTTTATATATTATATATTTATGGTAATGAAAAAATTAAACAAGGGATTTACAATTTAAGTTTCATAATGCACAAATGTCTAGTTTTAAAGGAATAAAAAATCAGATTTAGTATGCTGGAACACAAATCATGGGGCAGTGGCAATTAAAGCTTGACAATCATCACTTGAATAATACTAAAAATACTTACTTTACGGAATACATGGTGGTACGGCATTCAAAGTATAAGCAATTAACAGAATTCGTAGCTTTTCGTAGTTACATTCCCGTACCATTCATCATTACCCTTATCGTAAACTAGAAGTTTACAAATCACTTGACCAAAAAAAATATATTTACAAATCATGTTTTAAATGTTGATTCTATATTTAACAATCCCTCAAGGATTTGCTCAAATAATGTTTTTGATTGATAATTTAATGATTTAGTTTCCAAAGAACAGTAAAATTATTGAAGGCTCTTAAAGAGCACACTGTTACATGGAGGAACAAAGTTACACATTGAGATTGCATTATATTTCTCTAAGTCTCGTGATTTTTTTTAATAAATTTTTTAACAAGATTTTTTTTAATGAATCAAGCATCTTCGGGAATACCCACCCGTCCCCGTCTTAGTCGAATACCTTTTCATTTCTTCCGCAAGTTCGTATCTTATAAGAATCATGTCGTAGGTCCACCACTTTCATTACATCGATGTGGATTGCCCCGCGAAATAGCAACATAGCTATTTCAGACAATTCTAATTCGTGGTTTAATTCAATTTAGAGATATAATATTGTTGAGATCACTCTTAGTTTAATTTGGTACGAGGTTTTAAATGGTTTGGTGTGAAATTGATGTTGTTGGGGAATCTATTTATTTTGGTCCAAACTTTTAGCTCTCTTGCCAAGCTTTGTGAAAGAATCAAGCTTCGGCCTTTTTTGGTGGTTTAAGCCGATATATGTTACATTCGAATTTGATTACCAATTTGTGAGACTTAATCCTATTTTCTGCTTATCTGTTGTTATATAGTGTTGTTTGTTTCTTATGTTTTTTGTAGTGAACTTGATTGATTGTATGTTTCTGCGACTTTGATGAGTTGGTTTCAGCACACCTTGTTGAAACAACAACTTATCATGTTGTTTTAATATAATTTTTTTTGGCCTTTTTAAAAAATAAAACATTTAGTTGAAATACATTAAATAAGAAATTATCTTTAGAGACATGTAGTAATTTATCTTTATTATATACAATCCAATATTAATATTCAAATATCCTTAAAAAATATTTATACTCAAATAAACATACATGTAATAAGAAAATATGGTAATTCAAGTTTGAAACTAAAATAAACGAGGATTTTAAAATCTTTTGGTTAAAATTTATTGCGATTGTCATTATATATTATGTAAGTGCGTAAGTGAATTAATGTATTTGATTTAAAATTTGTAACAGATACATCAATATATATTGATCTATTTTGGCTTATATTTTAGGACAGATGGAGTAAGTGTGGACCAAATGAGATAGTAATGACTAAACATATGCATAGAGTCATACATTCATACCATGTAAAATGACAAACAAAACATTGATTATGATGCGGTAGCAATTGTGAATTGTGATACCTTCGAAACCCAAGTCGAACGTTGATCAAAGCTATTAACACTAAAGTCAACTAACCAAATCGTTAAATATATTCATCTCGTACGTAAAGATGAAAAATACAAAGAGATATGCGGAAAGTGACACATTAAATCGAGCAAGTCGAAAACCGCGTGAATTAAATGGAGGATAAGAATTCCACATCCACGTTTTTTTTTACAAGAATTCCACATCCACGTTGTAAATGGAGTATTTATTATTTTTTAATTAATTCCAATTTTGATTCACTGATTTGGTCTCTTTAAACTAGTTTCTTGGTTGCCTGCTTAACTATAGATTTTCTGTGTCTGTATTGGAATGAGATTTTAAAGGACTATTTTGATAGAATTTTTTTTGAAGATTTTAAAAGATTTTGATGAATTGTATTGATTTTGTGAGATTTTAAAAGACATTTTTTAAAAGACTTTTTACAATTAAGATTTTTGATGCAAGATTTTACTGAATTTATTAAGATTTTAAAGGATTTTATGGGATTTTCAAAATTTTAAAGAGGTCAATAAATTTAAAGATAATTATATTCTACGGTATAGTATTATTAGACATATACATCAATTGCAACAAAAACTATAATAAAAACAATTGTAAAAATAAAGTACAGTAGTTATAAATCAAACAATAATAATAACGTATAGACTTTAATTTTAAATATCATTGAATCAATGAACGTATAGACTTTAAAAAAAAAATGAACGTATAGACCGTTAGAGGTATAGTGGAGCAAGTTGATTGATTATAATAATTTGATATATAATTAGACGGATAAATTATGTTAAGAAAATTGCAAGTTACAGTTATGAAGATTTCGAGGATTATGTTTGGCAAACTAAAGAAATAATATGCACTTGTCGTAGCAGAACATAAAAGATTATGGGAGAGTATCACAAAATTTCAAGAGTTTGTGTGAGATTGTTGGATGAGTTTATTTTAAATAAAAAGTCTCACACAATCTATTTCACAGATGAATTCATTAAAATCTCTCTAATTTTCAATACCAAGAGACATTTTATAAGTTCCTAGAAATCTTAATTGAATACCAACGGATTTCGTTGTATTTAAAAAAAGTCTTGATTATCTTGATTGAATACCACAATATTTATTTAAATTTTATAAAAGTCTTGATTAAATACCACCAAACTTTCTAGGATTGGGCCAAGTGATAAGAAACAAGAGGAAACTATAGGCCATTTGTTTTCAAGGGACAATTCATCTTAAGAAATACTCTCTCCGTCCCAAATTGTAAGACGTTTTGGTCATTTCACACGTATTAAGAAATGTAATTAATATAGCATGGGGAAGAGAAATTATGAGTTGTTTTACAAAATTATCCCTAATAAATAGTATGGAAAATATAAATGAAATAATTGAAAGAAGAGAGAGTATTTAATAGTTAAGGATATAATAGGAAAAGTAACATAAATATTTCATTAGTATTGTAAAGCGACATATAATTTGGAACAATTTTTTTTTTCAAAGCGACATACAATTTGGGACGGAGGAAGTACTAATTTTTAAGATGGATGATACCATTTTGTGGACAAGAGGAAACTATAGACCGTTTATTTTTAGGCTGTCATATTTTTGAAAGTTTATGGAGTCTCTTGTTGGGCAATGGATGGACATAACTATTAGAGGATAATTATCATGCAGAAAATATCTCCTATAGTTATTGTTTAGATAGCAACAAATTATAGAGTTGACTTATGACAATCAATTGTCATTCATAGTCATTACAATATAGTTGACTCGGAGGAATCAATTGATAATTATCCTCTACATGATTTTTTTTTGTGTATTGGAATGAAATTTTAAAGGACTATTTTAATAGAAAAAATCTTGAAGATTTTAAAAGACTTTAATCGATTATATTGATTTTATGGTATTTTAAAAGATTTTTTTTAAAAGACTTTTTACAATTAAGATTCTTGATGAAAGATTTTACTGAATTTATTAAGATTTTAAAGGACTTTATGAGATTTTTAAGATTTTAAAGAGGTAAATAAATTTAAAGATAATTATATTCTACGACATATACATCACTTGCAACAAAAACTATAAAAAAAACAATTGTAAAAATAAAGTACAGTATCCCTTTATTCCAATCATTAACCAAATCATGATTTGTTGCTATCTAAAGGGTAATGCTATCGAGTGTCCTGGGGGCACTAGTTAAGGACCAATAAAATTAATTAGTTCCACTTAATTTACTTTAATTAAAGTGAAAAGTTGATCAATTTAATTAAAATAGGAATGGTTGTATTCAATACTCATTAAACTCCTTCAATATGATTTTGTATTACATATTTTAATTGGATATGTTTTATCTTTATAATTGCAAATTTATTTTGGACTATATAATATTTGTCTTAGTTTATTTATTTCTACAGCTTTTAATTAAAAATAACAATAGTTTTTTTCACCGAAAAAAATCATCGAAAAAAAATTGGTTTGAGTATAGGCTTTTCAGTGAATTGGCTTGCAAGAAAAAAATGATTAAAAAAAATCACAGAAAAAAATCCTGGTTGGAGTAAAATTCACAAGAGAAAAAATTGTTAAGATATGAAAGGAAGCAAGGGGACTAAAACAAAAGATTCAAAAAAGTTCACAAAAAAAAAACAAATGAAAGGAAGCGTATCTTTCTAAAGAATATTAAATGCAGCATTTTTCTATTTTAATTAAGTTGATAAACTTTTCACTTTAATTGAATGAAATTAAATGAGACACATTAATATTATTGTTCCTTAACCAGTGCACCGGAGGCACCGGTTAGCAAAACCCTTATTTAAAACTAATAGCTTGAGAATTACTTTAGTAATTTTCATTAAAACACATTTGTTAACTTGCACCAATTTACTAACTTAGACTCACTTTATATTATTACAAATAGATAGATTGAGGGTTAATTTAGTAATTTTCATTAAAACATATTTGTTAACTTGCACCAAATTTGCTAACTTTGACCCACTTTTATTTTATAACAAATAGCTTGAGGGATAATTTACTAAACTATCTCTTACTTTAAATTGGTTTACACTAGTGGATATTGATTTTTTTGTCCAAATAAAAATGCTTACTTTTGTTAACTTGAACCTTCATATTTTTTGTTGCCTAAGTTAGTAAACTTTTATATATAAAGATGTTAAATTTTTACTTGTTAAAAAAACTAAGAATAAACATATTTTTTTAGAGCAAAACTAAGAATAAACATGTTAAATTTTTTACACAAATATCCCATTAAATCTCATAATAGAAAATATTTATAATTTAGAATATAATTAATACCAGAAGTTATTAAAAGAAGAAAGAATATAATATTACAAAACATTATTAATTGGGGAGGCCTAGATTACCCTCTTTTGTTCAGAGAATTTTACCATTTTAAGATATCAACCAATCAAAATGTAATATATAAATGTAACATTAAATGTCAAATAAATGAGTCTTCTATAAAAAATAATCAATTTTAATAAGGTAACTTTTAATTTTTATTTAATTATATTTAGGTATACAATCTTAATTAATTTACACTATATGGCTTGTAACAATTAAAATTTCACATCAAATTCAATCCATCATGGCTGTGTTTGATAACACGAATAAGCTAGCTTATAGCTTGTTGGACTAGCTTATAAGCTTGTTTTGATATAATAAAATGTGTTTGGTAAAAAGCTTTTTTCACTAGCTAATAGACTTTTTTGATATTCTATTTCAAGTAGCTTTTAGTTTTTTATATTTTCTTTCAATTTTAACGCTATTAATTTAATTTAATTATTTTTTAATAAAACAACATTCTCTCTCTCTCACACACACTCTCTCTCTCTCTCTCTCTCTCTCTCTCTAAGCTATTAGCTATAATCACATAAGGTATCGTGACTTGATTTTTCTTCTTGATTTCATTTTTCATTTTTGTTTCTTTCTCACTACTATCGTGACTTGATTGCAACCGTTTCACACTTATAATGCAACATTGGTGATTTTCAACTTTGACATGAATTCCAATGATGCTTCCATTTTTATTTGGGGTTTGAGTTTGATTGAATTGTTTGAGATTATATAAAATTGTATTTTATCACACATATTTTACGTTTGATTAAGATAAATGGATCTTCAATGCGTTGATTATTAATTTTATTTTTGTTACAATATTGGTTATTAAATTTACTTTTGGAATTTGTTTTATTCAAATCATTATATTGTGTTGTTATGTTGTTTCTGTTCCTGGTGAATTTTGTGTTGCCGAAATAAACATTTGTTGAGATTGTGAACACGGTGTGAGGTCGGTTAAAGCTATGGAAGAGAAGACAGTGAAATAAATAAATAACAAATAATGCTAATACTAACATGAATTTCATAAGGTTAGCGTTAATTCGTGAGCAATTCGTGGATATAGCTTTTGGAACAACACCGATTCTCACAATGTCTGGAATCAAATGGACGACAACGATTCTCACGACAATTATGAAACGACGACAATTATGAAACGAGAGAATTGAACAATCAAGATGGGAAGAAGAATGAAGAAGAAATTGCACGTTATGTGTGTTCTAGGTTTTGAAATAGAACAAAATTTATGAACGTATGTGGGGTGTGTTTGGTAAAAATAAGCTATAAGCTAGCTGAAAGCTGAAAAACTAGCTTATAGCTGATGTCTTATAACTGATAGCTGATACTCCCTCTGTCCCAAATTGTACGACGTTTTAGGCATTTCACACATATTAAGAAATGTAATTAATATTGTGTGGGAAAGAGATATTATGAGTTGTTTTACAAAATTGTCCTTAATAAATGATATGAAAAAGATAAATTAAAGAATTGAAAAAAGGAAGAGACATTTTTTCTAATGTATTTATTTTTTAATATTTTAATTGATGGTTAACTATGTTTTGGATCCCTATAAATATTCAAACTTTTGGTTTTAGTCTCCAATAAAATTTCACCGACAATTTTGATCTCTGTCTTTTTTTTTTTTTTTGTACAAAAGAGGGCAAAAGCTTATTGATCTCTACTTTTATGAATCCCAAAAATAAGAGGAAGGTGAAAAAAAAATGCAAGCAAGAATATATAAAATTTTACAACGTACCGTAGACTAGTTATAGTTAAATATAAAGCATTACTTTTAAGAAACATATATAAAACGTTTATTAAAAAATAAAATAAAGTATGACAATTTTTTTTCAAAGGAGAAAACATGGCAGTGGTTTTATTAAAAAATATGCTATGAAATTGACCGTTATTTTTTAAAGCTATGAACATGTTGTTTTATTAAAAAATAATTAAATTAATAGGGTTAAAATTGGAAGAAAATATAAAAAAACTACCAGCTATAAGCTCAAATGCTACTTGAAATAGTTTATCAAAAAACGCTATAAGCTAGTGAAAAAAGCTTTTTAGCGAACACATCTTATTATATGAAAACAAGCTTATCAGCTAGTCCAACAAGCTATAAGCTAGCTTATTAATGTTACCAAACACAGCCATGATGAGTTGAATTTGATGTGAAATTTTAATTGTTATAAGCCTTATAGTGTAAATTAATTAAGATTCTATACCAAATATAATTAAATAAAAATTAAAGTTATCTTATTAAAATTGATTTTTTTTTATAGAAAAATTTACTTATTTATTTGACATTTAATGTTACATTTGTATATTACATTTTGATTGGTTGATATCTTGAAGGAGTAAATACCTTTTAAATAAGAGAGGGTAATGTAGAAAAAACCTTATCCGTAAGGAGGAAATAGGAAAGAAGCAAACATATACATTTAAAATTCTAATCATATTGCAACACAATCCTATAATATATGATATGATGATTACAACACATGCATACCATCTTTCATAAAAAAAAAAAAATGCATACCAAGGTCCAAGGGAGTAAAGGAAACAAACAAACATATTTGATTGGATATGCAGCCTGTTGTGTTGATGTGACCAACATTGTACTCATGATACTCATAATATTGGATGTGGCAAGAGAGGTTATATCTTATCTTATTAAAAAGAAAAATTAACTGGGAATAAACAACCATAACACACCATCATCAACAAACAGGATCCCCACCATCATCGTACGTTTCTCTTCTTATTGTCCTGCAAGCATGTTGGTGATTTTTTTTTATCTAATCGTAATTGGGTTACTGAAAAAACTACTACTACTACTACTGCAGAATATGTACAGAAGAATATTCTTCTTTCACCTCCACCTAGCTTTCAGCGTGGCACTCCTTCCCAATACCTAGGAGCTTACCCATGTCCTTTATGGGAACAAATCCAACATCAAGATTACCACAATAAATGTCCAAGAACTTTTCCCTACTTGGCCATATTCCAGCTTCAAATACAATTCTAGCCAACATTTTCACATCAAAGTTCACTATCCCTTTATTCCAATCATTAACCAAACCATGAGAAACAGCCTTATAAGCTGATTTGGTGGAAGAATTTCTTAAGCTAAACTTAATCTTCACATCTTGGTCACTTGACTTCTTTAAGTAAATGGGTTGCAGCACAATAGCCCCAGAGAGCCCCACCGATCCATAAAACACCGAGACAGAGAAACGATCAACTATCATCTCTATCTTTTTGTTTGGGTTTGTTATGTTTAGTTCAACCTCGAACATGCCTTTTAGCTCTGAATCAGAGACAGTGAAGTTGGACACAGAGATTGAGCTGACTCGAAAATGAGTTTTATGTGGGTCCATGACATTCCAAGCTATAGCGATGATGACAGTTAAAGTGAGAAAGAGTAAAATGAATGTCCAGGTAAGTCGACGGACTACACCGAGAGTAGAGGACCCCGGTGTCCTAGAAGAAGCATTGGTGCTGGTATGAGGAGGCTGAGGCTCCATGTAAATTTTGGAATGAAGCTGGGTATGTGGTAGGAGTTATGCTATAGCTAGTAGTATAAACAAAATTTTGGAACAGAGCTTTTAGTATTGTCTCTCTTTAGCAACAAACAATCTTTAAGGGGAATGTATATTGTTAAAGACAGAAAGGGAAAGTAGGACAATGAATATATGTGATAATTGCAAAAGGTGAGGTATATATATTTATATATAGTAGTAACTATGAAGAGGTAGGAATTCTGACGTATAAATTGGTGGTATACTTTAAACTAAGTAGCAGCAGCTTCCACGAAGCATCTTGGAAATAAACATGAATACGAGAAGCTAGCATTAAGAGGAATTACACGTATATGCATACATATACATATGAATAAAGATAACAGTGAATTACCAATCTGCCATTAAGAAAAGAGCATGCTTCTTTAATAAAAGTGAATGTCTCTATCGTTAAGACCTCCTGTCTGTTTTGTTCTATTTATGGATGGATGGTTTCATTATTTATTTGTACAAATCATTCATTCCTAATTCCTAGTTTAAGTATGGTTTCTGACTTTATGTGTCATTATATATTGCTTATTTTATTTTTCCTTCTGATTTTTTGTTTATTCCAAGATTGGAGAATATTGCAGTGTACATGAACCGTTAACTATGTTTGGCCATAGCATATACCGTATATAATTAATTGTAATTTGGTCCACTGGGTTCAAATCCGAGTCACCACATTTCACCGTATCCATGTGTGTATTTATTTGAGTATATGTTAGCCATTAGGTCAATCGCAAAAAAATAAAAAATACAACTAACTGCGTGTTTATCTGTTAGTTTGAATTGTTACTATTTACAGCATCATAAAGGCACTAACGAATGAGTGAAAAAAAATGAGAGAAGAAACGATAAAACCTGTTTGTTCTCTTAATTCAGGTGGTACTTGGAAAGCTATGTAACAATAAAGCAAGAAAAGACATCAAAGACAAGTAAACATTCCAAGAATAAAGAAACCTTACTAACTACGACCCCCACTTTCCTCAACCATCAATCCTTTTAAACTCTTGGCCAACCAAATAGCTGTCTCCCTTGAGGAGACCTTATCTTTTCCAAAGGGCTTCAGAACAACCGCAAGTTCCTCCAATCTATTTTGCTGCAGCAAATCTGCAGACAATTCTAACAGCCCTTCAAGTGCATCAGCTCTCTGTTTGGAAGATTTAACATCAAAAGATTCATTTCCTGGCATTTCCTCTTTGGCTGTAGGAATGCTATATTTGTTATATTTAGCGGAACCAGGTTCTGAAACTAGAGAATCAGGGATTCTCACATCTAGCACTTCAACATCAGGATGTTCAGAAATACTTGACTTCAAGCTCAAGTTTCTGATTTCCAAATTATCAGTAGTATTTGAGTTCAAGCTAGTAACTTCAGAGCAATTTGAAGATTTAAGGGACAAAGGAGTTCCCACATTTCTCATTTCTAAATCATCCTTTACAACGTTGATGAGTGTACCAACATCTACATTTGTAACTCCCTTCTCCGTTGATTCCTTTACCGGAAGATCACTCCCCACCCGGTAACTGCTATGGCGTATAACATGGATGACATCATCAAAAGCTGGGGGAAGATGGCCAGAAGCAGGCCTTTCTGTTGCTAGATTCTGTAAAACCATTCCCTTCTCTTCTTCTAAAACTTTCTGGCTTGAAATTTTAGTAGATATATTCAGAGGTGCAATTTCAGCCACTGAGGACACTCTTTCCCTCACCATGAACTTGTCATCACCAGTTGAGATGTACATAAGCTTTGGCTGGCTAACTTTATGAGGCCTATTATTTGGCAAGCTTACTGGACTAACTTCACAAACAGACTTTTTTCCAGAAATGGAAAGTGAATGTTTGAGAGAATTGATTGAAGCCATTTCCTTACAAATATCTTGAAGGTTTTTGATTTCTTGTGTGACTTTGGCAGACGGAACATCACACTCAACGACATCAGATGTAGTTGTTTGATTTATAAGAAAACTATCATACATTACTGAGTGATCCAGAGTTAACCTGGGACTTACTTTCTCATTACGAGTAATGGTATTCTGAAAAGTTGGTGTAAACTGAGAGGATTCACCAGAAATATTTTCATCAGGACCACCACTGTTGGCACGTGATCCCACAATTTCAGTGTGATTAAAACTCCCATGTTCAGGGGGTGTTGGTTCACTCAAGTCAATAAAAGTGTTTGCAAAGTCAAAAAGTTCAAATCCTTGAATAGAGACTGAAGATGAAACAGAGTTGCTGGTTGCTTGCATTCCTTTGGTACTACTTTCAAAAGCCTTCAAAGGCTCTTTAGAAACATGTGGCAGATGACCGTTAGGCAACCGATGATGTCCCATCTTAGCCTCCTGACCTATTTTATTTGGATCTAACCTTTCTGTATCATTTGCTGCATTTGGCATATCATGCCCGGCTTGCTTTATGCGTCCCAGAAATGAGGGTGGCTTAAGTAGGCTTGGAGGAGTCTTTTGTTTTGGCCTTGCAGAAACTCCAGGTACTGCTACTACTTGTTTGATAGGACCACATGGTGGTGTCACCTTATGTCGAGGTTTAGTTTTTGGTGTAGATTCTATCATCGGTAACTGCTGTCATGGATAAATATACAAGAAATAAGTTTCAGTGTCATAGGGAGATCATTATAGGTAACAAATATATCATTCTAATGGTAATGTACCTGATATTTTGAAGTATGTGATCCCTGGATTCGTTTTGAAGAATGAAGGGTTGCTTTTGAAGGTGCTAAGGTTGGCACCTCTACATTAGGCTTCAAACCATTTACACCAAAATCGGATTTCGGAAATTTAGACAAGGTTTCTGTATTAATTTTCTGTGTTGATATACCACCAGCCTTCATCAGACTTTCTCTCATTGGAGACCTCGTCTCTTTAACCTTTTCATGTTTTGGTCCCATCTTTACATTCTTAACTGTTCTTGCTAGCTTATATCCAACATTAGAATTGTGTTCAAGGTGAGTTTGCTTCCTAACCTCCTGTTTATCTGTTTTGGCGTTGACATTGCTAGAGCTGTTTCTTTCTCTACCGGGCATGATAAGGTCAGACCCATTATCATCGATCATTGACAGGTCTACCTCAGTGATTTTTTCATCGCCCATTGGTGCTGCTTTTGAAACGTTTCTCTTATTTGACATCAAACCACCTTTGTCACTACTCGAACTATTACTTTCTTCACTTTCTGCCATGTTTTTTCGAGGAACATGGACAGCAAAAATTGGCTTTTCAGGAGAAGAGGCTGATGGAGAACAGAGAGATGAACAATATTGATGAACATAAGGCTGCAAATAAGGGTGCTTTAAGATATCGGATGCCTGTGTAATACATAAATGAAAGTTTTCAGGATATGTACCGATGGGAAACTTGTTTCACAATGAAAATAATGTTGGTCTTTAAGAGAGACTTACTGTTGGACGATGCTCGGGGTTTTTCCTTAACATGCCTTTTATCAGTGTTTTCCTGTGTGTATGGATGTAAAGTTTAAGATTACATACATGCACAGAGAGGAAAGTAAAAAGATTTTTTTTTTATGTGGCTCTGATAGTTATCAACTTCATGTTCATTGATGATGCTTACCGGACACCAATGACATTTCTTACAGTAAACAAAATTTGAAGTGGTGCAACAAATGCAGTGTCTAACTGTGCCATAAAGTTCACCCACACAAACACGTGCGTCTATACTAGTAACTGTATATCTTTCTGCCATACCTATTTGACTTCAACGGGTAGTCTGAACTCAAGTGATTACTAACTTTCTATTAACAAATGATATTGGATGATAAGCATAGAAAAAATAGAAACTTACAAGGATGGAGAATAACAGGGAGGCAAAGTACCAATAGAGGAACGGTTGATCTTGCTTATCAATCCATCCAAATCCTGAAACAGTACCATTTTTATCAAGAAAAAGGAACCATGATAAGATACCTCCACATACATAAATATCCATACAATAGTAGAGAATCACAAAAACTTTCATTATGTACTGATGGAAAATCAATCACAAAGCATTACAAACTGAAAATCACCAAGCAACTCTATTAAAAAAGTTCTGAAAATGGAAGCAAACTTAATGTTAAACAGTACCCCCACCCTTAACGAACAGCATTTAAGTCTATTTACAAAGCCAACAAAAATTTAGAACTCGGTCATAGATATCAGAATAACAGCCAAAAAATAGGTCAGAATAAGGATTCTGGAAAGTGGTAGGTTGGTATAATTCTGAAAGCTGGTAGCTTTGCAAAATACTGCATTAATCTGAATAGCAACCTAATTCAATTATGCCTAAATTTTCTAGTTTTATTCCTTTCGACCATTTACACAAACGGATACCATGTCTTTTTTTCTGGACAAAATCTTAAATTTGCTTATTTTGGATCCTGAAATGAGATATCGCTTTCAGATTTAACTTGGGAATAACATTAGCAACAACAACAACAACCAAGTCTTATCCCACTACGTGGAGTCGACTACGTGGTCAAATTGCGCCCTAAAGATTACCATAAAAAGAATTCACTAAAGATTACAGTATATCCATATAAAGTTAAAAAATATCGGAACTCTTAATATAACAAGGTTATATAATTTTATTTATGCAAATTAATACCTTACCTATTCTGTTGCATGCAAATGCTACTTTACTGACTTAAACGAAGAAATGAGATATATTCATATATGACTTGCTGGTAGTGCATTAAATGAATGACTATACTATGGCATATCTGTTCTTATCAGTATATTATGGCATATCTATAACTATTAAGTATCAAGTGAAAATCGAGGAAATCTTACAAAAGCTTTGAAAGCAGGGCGGTGAGCAGCCATCTCATATATACAACACCCTGAACAACAAAAAGGTATTTATACTGTATCAAAACCGATATCAGATAGTCGTCGAAAAATAAAAAATTACCTAGTGACCAAATATCAGATTTGAATCCATAAGGAATATCTGTAAGCAGTTCAGGGCACATATAGTTCGGAGTTCCTACAACCTGTGTACAAATATTTAGAACAATTAGCCAATTCCACAACCAGTGACTGTACTCTATCCAATAAATGAATACTAATTATATAGCTTAACAAGATGGTTCAATTGTCATATTATCAACTTCAAGTAGCTCAAAATTATTAAAAGTTGGATTCGATCCTTACAAAATATGAGCAATAATGAAAACAAAAATTACATAATTAGATATTCTTCTAGCAGAATCAGATCTAAGTAGAAACTATAAACTTCTTATTACGAGCTTTCCCGTTCTAGAATATTCTCCACCCCATAGACACAAGTTATAGGTGCCAAATACATCCCTTATTAAATTAACATACACCTACTATCAATATATAACTTAAGACGGTTTTAAGTGTTGCTGTGATCAACCCAAAAGAGAGAAAATATATTCGTAGGATAAAAAATGTAAAAATAATGGAAACAGTGGAAGCATTTGAAAATATTTAGTTACAAGTAGAGGAAGTTATTAGAAGGATTTCAACGCTATGTATTAGTCTTTTGCTCAGGTATAATTGTTTAAAACAAAATTTTATACTTTTTGTATTGAAAAAATAACTGATTAGGCTTAGTTCTTTTCGGCAGCTACAACATAGATACCGTTTTGGTCTAAAATTAGATGTTGTGCTGAGAGTCCAGATTTAATAGCAGAGCAGTAACAATAAAATGAGCAACAAGGTGTGCAGGAACATTTCATCCGGACAATATGAAGATTGAAAACCCTAAACTCATCATAACTCTGCTTCGGCTCTTCTCTCCAAAAGGTGTTAGCAATTAGGATGCATCAATAGATTCAATACTAAGGAAAATTATCAGAACAAATTTAGCTTGAACCCTTGGATTCATAGAAGAAGCAACAAGCTTATAAAAAAATATAAAAGAAGAAAGCAACAAGTTCCTTATTTCATACGTACCGAGGAAGTCAAATCATCAGCTTTTAGTGTCTTAGCAAGCCCAAAATCCCCTATATAAATATCAGGAAATTACAAACAAATTAAGGATGAAGAATTAATCAATCATATTAACTCAAATGTAATAAAAAATGGTGTATGAACTGACCTAAGCGAACATCATGATCCTTGGTGAGAAAGATGTTAGAACACTGTCATCAAAGTTTGACAAAATTTAACTTGGTATACTCATAAGTGGAATTAAAAAAGTATAAAAGGCCATGCAGTTTCTTTATCCATGTAATACCTTTAGGTCACGGTGCAAAACAAAATTTGAATGCAGGTATTCTACTGCCAACAATAATTGAGTAACCCATTTGCAAAGTTTCTGACCAATGTCAAACACTATCAACATGAGCAAGCAAAATATTTAACAAATATACAAAATTTAAGAAAGTCAAAGTATAAACAAGAATACCTCTTCAGGAAAGTAAGCCCCATTCGATTTTTTCATCAATGCTGCTCTGAAAAGATTTGAAGAGAAAACGAACATAAAGAATTTTAAACAATTGAGTTTTTGGGCTCATAAAATTTTACATGGTACTGCGTTAGTACAGGTATTATCCGAAGACTCACATGTCTCCACCTTCACAGTATCCAGTAACAATGCAAACATAGCAACCCTACAATAAAAGTAAAACAATCAAAAACTTAGATGAAAAGGAATCAAACAATCACAAACTTACCATACAAACTATTTCTAGATTACAACAGAGAGAGCACAACACAAAAATAACATAACAAATTGTGAAAGTGTGCTAGAACAAGCTAATGATACGCATGATTTTGATGGTTTTGAATTAAATTGATTCGATTAAAATTGAGGTTTTTTTTTTTGACGGAAAAAAAAAATTGTGTTTCAATATTTTTACTATGAAAGCTAAAACTTAGACGAATTTCTTAGTTCAATGCAATAACTTCTTTTATTACTCTTAATCAAACTGAACTTTGGATGGAAAACAATTTTGACTTGCAATGAAACACTTGAATGTTAACTAAAATTTAACATAATTTTAACAATCAATTTTGACTTGCTACCAAACAGTTGTATCGATCAAACTGAAGTTTGGAAACAAAATGTTGTATGTTTTATATTCCTCCGTTTCATATTGTGTTTTAAAGGTAATATACACTCTCTAAGAAAAGCATCGAGTTTTACTCATTTTTATGATAAAATAACCTTTATTTACCAAAATTATGCTTATTATTAATAGTTGTTGGTTTTAGGTAAAATGAGATATTAGGTAAAAATAGTTAATAATTCATTGTTAATTTAAGAAGAAAATTAATATGAGACAAGCAAATACAGTAATATAACTTTCCCCAATTATAAACAGCTTTTAAAACGGAAAACAAATATTTGTCTCTTAGTCTCATTTCAAATTACTAAATATAGACCCTAAAATCCATCTTTACATATCTAATGTAAAAGCAAAAAGTCAACCACCTTTCACAATCCAATATGAAAACAAAGATACACACATAAAGTCAAGGATCTAGTGGTGTATCTCACCTTCTCAACCCAAGCCTCCTTGAATTCAACAATGTAAGGATGCTTAATTCTCGCAATTAGAGCCATCTACAAATACAATTCCCAAAATCAACTACACCACTTCATATTATCAAACAACAAACAAGATAAACAAGCTATGAAGCACAAACACCAATCACTAAAGACACTCACACATCATCACATATAATAATTTGAGAAAATAACATAATTTCAATATAATTACACAGTGTCATAGACAAACACATCACATCACCGACACGTGTCAGACACCGAATACACATTTGATTAGAAGTGTAAGTGATAGTAAGCAAGAAACTAACAAAACAAAATCCAATTACTACCTCTTGATGAGCAGATCTTCTACACCGTTCCGTTTGCCTAGCAAGCCTAATTTTCTTCAACACATATCTACAACAACAAATTTAACATAAACAAAGCTTCAATTCTCAAATTCAAATAAAAAACTTAACATAAAACACAAATGGCGCGAACACATTACCTTTTCTTCTCCACCTTGTGATTAACGAGAATTGCAGCACCAAATGCACCGCGACCGATCTGCTCCATGATCTCATACTGATCCATCTTAAACACCAATGCAAAACACGAAAATGTAGATATCAAACGCAATTTGAATTTCAACGAAATTTCAATTGAATTTCAAAGCATTGTAACGGTTTTCGTTTTCTTCTTCTACTACATTGTTTTTGAAAGAAACCGTTTGAGAAATGAATGAACGTTTTGTGGTTATACTCAACTGTTTCTCACTTTCACGCTGGCAATGATGATTAATTATGTTGGTTGTGGTAAAAGTGATAGTGTAAACAGTGTGATTAATTTGTGGAGTAATTGCGTTGATTACGGTTTGATATTTTTGAATTCGAGAAGAAGAAGTGGTTTCTCTCTCTAAGATGAAGAGAGAGAAAGTAAGAGGGAAATGGTTTATTTATGGTTAGAGGGGGATACACCGACAGCTGGTCTTTCAACTGCCTCTCACCTTTCAATTTTCGGTATTTATTATTGGATTTTTCTATCATGTTAAGAAGTTTAAAATAAAAATTTTGTATTAAAACTTGTACATTTAATATTAAATATAAAACTTTTGAATAAATAAATGTTGTTTTCCAAAAAAAAGTTACTACTATTAGTTATTTTAACATGAGCAATGTTGCACATGTTAGACAAACCCTTTATTATTTTGATTTTCTTTCATTTTCACGTTTACTTAACTTTTTGATAAATCAAAACTATAGTAGTAATTCATTTAAAAAAAATTCTTACAATAATTTTTTTTCAAGTAACCTGGCAGACATAAAATGTGGAGAAGTTGAGTGTTTGAAGTTCAAACTTCAACATTTACATATATTATGCAACGTCTTTATCAATTAAATTAAACTTACGCAAGAGTCCAACAAATATTTTTTCTTACACGCAGCTATCAAATTGTTAACTTTAAAATTCTCTACTTCACACATGGTAGATATTTGGATTTTGGACCACTAATCATTTCGTCAATCTTTAATCAAAGTATATAAAAAAATATGAGAAATGTTAACCAGTGCTCCGAGACACTAGTTAAAGAAACAAATATAGTAATATTTGCATGGAAAGTTGTGTAATCAATGCATTCAAAACTTAAAAAGTGTCTTTTTTAATTTACAATTTCCTCTTTTGGCTTCCTTAACCAGTGTCTCTGGGGCACCGGTGGTTAACATAACCCAACAAATATTTATCAGAAGAAATTAGTTCCTTAACTGTATCTTTATTAAAATAAAATCATTTAATGAATCTCATATAATTAGTCTCTCTTTTTTGTTACAAGGCTAAAGGAAAAATAAAGAACAATAATGTTGATTAAATTATGATTAAAATGTCTATTAATGGTGATTTTAAATTAGTGTATATCTAGTACTGTTAATCACGGAAATGAAACATGTCAATTATGAGTAGGAAGTTAGAAGGACAATAATGTTCTGTTTTCTTGTGATTTTAGAATTAGAAGGAAAATAAGAGTCGGAACTATAATAAAGCCAGCTCGAAAGTAACTTTAGGGTGTACTCGGTTGAGTAAAGAGAGTGATAAGTGGGAAAATCGTGAGAACGATTATGAAAAGTGATTTTTTTAAGGGTATTGTTTGATTAGATAAAAAGTGTGAAGAGGAAAGGGAAATATTATTACGTTTGAAATGAAAAATAATCGTAATTAAGAAAATTTATATAAAGTCATTTTAGTTTTAGGCAAAATTATAAATTTGATCTCTTAATTTTTTTCTTTCTTTTAATAACCCAAAATAGAACTAGATTAAACAGAACATTATTGTCGCAGATTTATGTAGATGATATATTCGATGGAGTTAGTGAAAAAACTGTCGGTCTTGATGATTTATTAGATAAGATCGGTGGATTGCATGCACCAAGCGCTAAAAGTTCCATTAAAAAAAAAAATAGCATGATTTTGATGACTTCATGATTGGGTTTGGTGGAAGCAGCATATCCAATAATGGGAAAGCAACCATTGAGAAGAATAATCCTCGGAAACCAACTGCCATATCTCATAATGGCCGTTTTTAGTATTGGAAAGCACAACATCTTCAAAATCATTCCTGGACTCATTAGAGCAAATCACTAAGAATGGTTCTAAACATACAAGTGGCAGCTCAACACCTCCCCATTATCGAGGCCTTCTCCCAAGCCAACGAATGTTTCAAACTCAATCAACAGCTCAAGTTTATCATCATCAATAGATGAGGTTGAGAACTTTGCCAAGGGCCGAGTGTAGAGTAATCCTAATAGAAAAGCAAATGGCATAACATGTGTGCAAGAAATCAATTCAGCAAACCAAATATTCAACAACAAATTGAAAGGTCTTGTTAAGTTATCTACCAATAGTGCACCGAGATATTAAACCAAAGAACATACTTGTGGTTGTGGATGACAATATGGAGCCTATTACAGCTGATTTTGGCACTGCACTATGCAAGAAGAAGTTTGAGGATTCTGATTAATTTCATAGGTTCCATAATCACTATTTCTCGTGTATCATAGGTTCCATAAATTTCAATCAATAGGATCTAAGAGGGTGGTCTATCATTCATTCGAAGAGTCATCATGCATGGAAGCACTTTTATCAGAACAAAAACTCGGAGTCGAGTTCTTCATAGATGGAGGAGACTCACGTAGGAGGGTTTCCTTAGTAATTTATTAGTATTTTATTGTTTAAGTTTATATTTATTATTTGTTTGTTTTATTTTCAGTTTGTTATTTTTAGGCCCATCAGGGTTTGTTATTTTCCTTTTTTTTTTTGGTGGTCGGGGTTTAAACCTTAGACCTTGCATATACTATCCATTGTCCATACCAACTGAGTTAAGCTCACGAGGAGGACTATTATTTTCCTATTTAAGCTTAAACAGATGTAGCCTAAGAGGCATAACTTTTATTCAATCAATAATATTTTAGAGAGTTTTTTCTTAATTTCTGGTGGATTCCGGAACCTTATTTTTACAATTTTGTCGCTTGCAAACTAAATCTTTTTTAATATAGGTTTAACGCATGCTAGCCTACGCTCGATTTAGAGTGAGTTTGTTTGAACTTAAAAAAAAACAACTTATGTTAAAACAATATCTATAGATTTTTTTGTTGAAATTTAAAAAAAAAAAAATTAAACTATTTATGTTTGCATCTATAAAAAAAAAAAACTTTTTTCCTACCGAATTATCCCTCTTAATAGATACAACCCGGCCACAACACCCAAACTTGTTCCGTTTGCAGAGTGTTTTTGCAGTATTTCAAAAGCCACTGTCAAATACAATGATCAATCAAAATAGAATATAGAATCCTTAAAAAATTTGAACAACTCTCATAACATAAATTCCTTTGTTTCAACCTATTAGGGGTTTGGTTTATTAACGTCATGGCCAAACCTCATGAACTCAAACCATTATACGCAACACTTCTCAACAAATGTTTTTCCTCGAAAAACATAAACAGCCTCAAAATAATCCATGCACGCACAATTCGTTTAGGTATTTCACACGATGATTTCATTCGAACCAAACTTGTTTCTTGCTATGCTTCATGTTCCAAATTGCACCAAGCAAATATTCTTTTTTCATTCACAAATCGCAAACCCACTTTCCTCTACAACTCTCTCATTAGAGCCTATTTATCTCTCAACCTATTTAAAGAAACGCTTTCGATATTTCGTGAAATGAGGTTGTCTTATAAACCCTTTGATTGCCACACTTTGCCGCTTGTGCTAAAATCTTGCGCTGGTTTATCGGCGTTAAGGCTTGGGAAACAAGTTCATGGAGCTGTTTTGGTAAATGGGTTTGCGTTAGATTTGAAAAATTCTAATGCTTTGATAAACATGTATGCTAAATGCGGGGAGTTAGAGTTTGCGCGCAAAGTGTTTGATGGAATGTGTGAAAGGAATGAGGTTACTTGGTCGACGATGATGGCGGGTTATGGAATGCATGGTAGGTTTGAAGAGGTTTTTGAGATGTTTAATAGAATGGTGGAAGTAGGAGAGAGGATGGATAATGTGAGTTTTACGGTTGTTTTGACTGCGTGTAGTCATGGCGGGTTTGTCGAGAAAGGGAGGGAGATTTTTGAGATGATGAAGGTGAGGTTTGGGGTGAAACCTGATGTGAGGCATTATACATGTATGGTGGATATGTTGGGGAGGGTTGGTTTAGTGGAAGAAGCAGAGAAGTTGACATTGAAAATGGATGTCAGGCCTGATGAAGCTTTGGTGGGTGCTTTGTTTGGAGCTTGTAAAACTCATGGGAGGGTTGATGTTGCTGAGAGAGTTGCAGAGAGGTTTTATGGGACAGAGCTGAGTGTTGTTGCATCCTCAATTTGAATTCAATATACATGATGTTTTCTCATAACAAGACAAGGCTATATATAGACTATAGTTCATTCTTTTATATCTTTCTAGCATATGGGACCTATCTCATCATGGGTGCTAGAAAACCAACCGAGGTTTTAATTTCCCTATAGCTACATGTAAATGAGATGATAACTGTTGGTGTAAAATTTTTCTCTTTCAATATCAACTGCATCATTTATTTAAGAATATAGTTTTGTTACTTTAGTTCTTATTTAACAAATTGTAAATTCCAACATAGTAATAAAGATCTAGAGATTAATGAGTTAGATCAAAATATAGTTTATGATAGAACACTATAATGTAATTTGATCCGTGTAACTGACTCCATTTTGTGGGTAAGACTTGGTTTTTGTTATTGTATTCCAGCATAATACATTTACCACTTTAAAGTTTAGACAAGGAACATCATTAACATGTTGCAATCAGTCATAAACATAGTCTACTGAGATAGAAGAAAAGGATTGGGAGA
This sequence comes from Medicago truncatula, assembly GCF_003473485.1. Classification (NCBI taxonomy): domain Eukaryota; kingdom Viridiplantae; phylum Streptophyta; class Magnoliopsida; order Fabales; family Fabaceae; genus Medicago; species Medicago truncatula. The sequence goes on from NC_053043.1 coordinate 42,714,301, forward strand.
GGAAAGAAAATAGAAAAATCGAAAAACGGAGGGAGAAAAAATGAAAATTTGAGATAAGCAAATAATCAAACACACACGCCAGTATACATAAATAGAAATCTAGATAGAGACATTGTCGCTTGTAACATGGATAAGCAAACTGTGTTTTTTTTTTAACAGTATGATTTTTCTACATAATTCATATAAGATGCAATAAAAATTGACTATATACCTTTTGCTACATAACATGAGGAAAAGTTTAGGTTTTAATGTTTTTAATTGGTACATTTCAGGTCTAGTGAATGAGTTATGTAACTGTGCACTCAGTCACAAAATTCAATCATCAACATCAGATTCTTTTCCAGAGAAATCAGGAACATAGCCATATAAGTGCAGCTCAAAAGACAAAAGCTCCAAGGCTGAGTAAATATAATCATTCTCTTCATGATATTTATCACCGGACACAAATTTATGAATGCCGGAATCAATCTCAATGGAACTAAAAGCTAGATTCTTTTGTAAGCCACGTTCTTTCATTTCCCTCCTAACCTTGCTCGCACCATCCCATTTTCCAACAGCAGCATATATGTTAGAAAAAAGCACATAATTTGAATCTCCACCAGGGTACAATTCAACTTGATACTTCATCACTTTTTCAGCCAATTCAACATCCCCTTGAGTCCTACAAGCTGCAAGCAATGACCCGAGCACCACTTCATTAGGCATCATAGGCATTTTTTTTATCACATCCCAAGCCTCCTTCAACCTCCCTGCTCTACTATAGAGATCCACTAAGCAACCATAATGCTCAATCCTCGGCGAATTTCTATGATCTCTTTTAATGTCAGCAAAGATTTTCAGTCCTTCGTCAATCAACCCAGCATGACTGCACGCTGTGAGTGCACTCGTGTAACTAACTCCATTCGGCTCTAACCCTTCCTTCTTCATTGAACGAAAGAAACTCAAAGCCTTGTCAGCAAGCCCATTAACCGCAAAACCAACAATGATCGAATTCCACGACACCAAATTTCGCTGACTCATTCCATCAAACACTTGACGAGCAAGCTCTATACACCCACATCGCGCATACATATCTATTAAAGAATTCAAAACTTTAACATTATCCCTAAACTCTTTCTTCATCACAAGTCTATGAACCCACAAGCCAAGACCAAGTGCACCCAAATTAGCACACGCGGAAATAATCGCAATAACAGTCACAAAATCTGGCACAACACCAGCCAGCTGCATTTCTCGAAAACACTCAAGAGCTTCTTCATAACACTCTTTCTTAACAAACCCACCAATAACCACAGTCCAAGAAACAACATTCTTCACAGGCAATTTATCAAACAGTTTAAGTGCATCATCAACATCACCATTTTTCATATACCCATCAATCATAGTATTCCAAGAAACCAAATTTCTAACACCCATTTGATCAAAAACCAATCTAGCATAATCCAATTTCCCACATTTGGCATACATGTCAATCAATGCAGTACCCACCATCACATCATTCATGGCAAAGCCATGTTTGAAAGCGTGTGTGTGTAATGCAGCTCCAAAGGTGATGCTGGTTTTGGAGGGAGAGTGGGCACAAGCAGAGAGGAGAGTGATGAGGGTGATGTGATTGGGTTCGACTTCGGCTTCGAGCATTTGGATGAATTCGGAAGCTGCTTTGAGGAAATTGTTATTTTTGCAGTGGTGAGAAATTGAGGATGTCCATGATACGGTTTGGTTTGAGTTGGGTTTGTGTTTTAGAGAGAGTGTTTGGTTTTTGTTGGGGTTGTTTGGGGGAGAAAATGTAGAGGGAGGGTGAATTTGTGGAGGTTGTTTTGGAGGGTCAGGGTGGTGTGTTGGGGTTGCAATGCACGTAGTAAGGATCATTCTTCTCTCAATCGTGGTGGTAACTGATTTTTGGTTGAGTACCTATATCAAAGTTGCTCAAATTGCTCTGGACACATATGATATAGCCGAAAAACACTCTTTGGTGTGTTGGGGTTTTCGTTTTCTTCTTCTGCTACCAGTGGCGGAGCCAGACAAAAAAAATTGAGATGGCCGTCAGCAAAAAAATTCTCACACATTCATTTGTTCAAGTTTTTTTTTTTCCATTCCTAAAGCAGAGCAATAAAAGGAACAAAACACAAACAGCAGAGCAATAAACAAAATAAATCCTATAAAGCTCCAAAAGAAACAGGACTGCAACACAATAGCAGAAACACACTTCAGCCAACACCAAACCTACTAGGCAGCCACACAGTTACCAGCATATATCAGACAAGCAGAAACACGCTATAGCCAGCAGTAAACCTTCTTAACAGCTGCTCACAACACCCAGCAGCAAATATCATCGGCCTTTCTCTTAAAAAATGAATAGATTTTTTTATTTTTCATCTTGACTTTTATACAGTTGACAATGCTACTGCCAATGAGAAACAAATATCAGTACATGAGAAACATAAACACCCAATGACACAAATCTACAATTGATATAAAAATAGTGTTAAGACTCATAATGAAACAAATATACAATTGACAATGTTACTCCCAATGTGAAACAAAACAGCAACAACATACACACCCAATGACCCAAATATCACTACAGCAAGCAGCAACATACACACCCAATGACACAAATATCAGTACAGCAATAAGATACACACCAAATCCACTAAACAAATATCAGTAAAGCAGTTGAAAATTGAATTAGGTAAGCAGTATTATTAACAAAATCAAAAATCCCCTTTTGTTTTGATTAGGGTTATGGGAAAATTGAAGTTGAAAATCAAATTCATCAACAAACAAAAGGAGATTGAAGCAGTATCGTTACTAAACAAATGAAGAATCAGAGATCCTACACTTACAGTTTTTTAACAGTTTTAGGGTTTGTGGAGAGATTGAGACAAATGAAGATTCAGAGTCAGAGAACGATACAGAGAGAAGAGATGGTGGCGATGAGTTCGACGGAGGTCGCCGGTCGGGGCCTGATTGCCGGTGAGTGAGGTAGAGGAGATGGAGGTTCCCGGTCGCAGACTCGCGAGAGAGAAATGGAAAGGATACGCTTCTTTTCGTTATGAGAAAAAAGGAATGTGTGAATGGCATAGCTGTAATATTCAAATTAGCTTAAGGGTATTATGGTAATTTCACAAAATTAATGGGCAGGACATCGCCATACCCAGTCCTCACGTGGCTCCGCCACTGTCTACTACATTGCTTTTGAAAGAAACCGTTTGAGAAATGAATGAACGTTTTGTGGTTATACTCAACTGTTTCTCACTTTCACGCTGGCAATGATGATTAATTATGTTGGTTGTGGTAAAAGTGATAGTGTAAACAGTGTGATTAATTTGTGGAGTAATTGCGTTGATTACGGTTTGATATTTTTGAATTCGAGAAGAAGAAGTGGTTTCTCTCTCTAAGATGAAGAGAGAGAAAGTAAGAGGGAAATGGTTTATTTATGGTTAGAGGGGGATACACCGACAGCTGGTCTTTCAACTGCCTCTCACCTTTCAATTTTCGGTATTTATTATTGGATTTTTCTATCATGTTAAGAAGTTTAAAATAAAAATTTTGTATTAAAACTTGTACATTTAATATTAAATATAAAACTTTTGAATAAATAAATGTTGTTTTCCAAAAAAAAGTTACTACTATTAGTTATTTTAACATGAGCAATGTTGCACATGTTAGACAAACCCTTTATTATTTTGATTTTCTTTCATTTTCACGTTTACTTAACTTTTTGATAAATCAAAACTATAGTAGTAATTCATTTAAAAAAAATTCTTACAATAATATTTTTTCAAGTAACCTGGCGGACATAAAATGTGGAGAAGTTGAGTGTTTGAAGTTCAAACTTCAACATTTACATATATTATGCAACGTCTTTATCAATTAAATTAAACTTACGCAAGAGTCCAACAAATATTTTTTCTTACACGCAGCTATCAAATTGTTAACTTTAAAATTCTCTACTTCACACATGGTAGATATTTGGATTTTGGACCACTAATCATTTCGTCAATCTTTAATCAAAGTATATAAAAAAATATGAGAAATGTTAACCAGTGCTCCGTGACACTAGTTAAAGAAACAAATATAGTAATATTTGCATGGAAAGTTGTGTAATCAATGCATTCAAAACTTAAAAAGTGTCTTTTTTAATTTACAATTTCCTCTTTTGGCTTCCTTAACCAGTGTCTCTGGGGCACCGGTGGTTAACATAACCCAACAAATATTTATCAGAAGAAATTAGTTCCTTAACTGTATCTTTATTAAAATAAAATCATTTAATGAATCTCATATAATTAGTCTCTCTTTTTTGTTACAAGGCTAAAGGAAAAATAAAGAACAATAATGTTGATTAAATTATGATTAAAATGTCTATTAATGGTGATTTTAAATTAGTGTATATCTAGTACTGTTAATCACGGAAATGAAACATGTCAATTATGAGTAGGAAGTTAGAAGGACAATAATGTTCTGTTTTCTTGTGATTTTAGAATTAGAAGGAAAATAAGAGTCGGAATTATAATAAAGCTAGCTCGAAAGTAACTTTAGGGTGTACTCGGTTGAGTAAAGAGAGTGATAAGTGGGAAAATCGTGAGAACGATTATGAAAATTGATTTTTTTAAGGGTATTGTTTGATTAGATAAAAAGTGTGAAGAGGAAAGGGAAATATTATTACGTTTGAAATGAAAAATAATCGTAATTAAGAAAATTTATATAAAGTCATTTTAATTTTAGGCAAAATTATAAATTTGATCTCTTAATTTTTTTCTTTCTTTTAATAACCCAAAATAGAACTAGATTAAACAAAACAATCAAAGTATAATTAATGTTAAGATTGAAAAGATACAAAAGTCAAGAAACAAAATACACATAAACATAACGGCGATACCAACCCAACAAAATAAAAAAAATCAAAATCCAAGGGTAGCTACACCTAAACACATAGCACTCAAATATTCTATTGATAGAAATTGTAGGAGAATCCCTTGGCTTTATTTTTACGAGAATGGTTAGTGCTCCGGGGGTATTGGTTAAGTAACTAAAAGAGGTAAGATTTTATTAAAAAGTTGTGTAATAATTAGTTAGTCAAAAGTAATAGTTTATATTTCTAAGACAATTTTTCTACTTTTTTTATTCCTTAACCAATGCTCCGAGGGCATTAGTTAACAAGACAGGGCTAAAATATGGTTTTAGTCCCTGCAAATATGTCTCGTTTTGGTTTTAGTCCCTGTAAAAAAAAATGTTTTTGGTCCCTGCAAATTTTTTTATTTTTTAAAATAGTCCATGACCCCATTTTTGTGATGATTTGCATACTGCCACATGATGACGGAACCGATTTTATAGTTTTTGGTCTCTGCAAAACATTTTGTTTTTTAAAAAGGTCCTTGCAAAATTTTTTGTACTATTTTCAAAAACAAAAAATTTTGCAGGGACCAAAAACAAATTTTTTTTTACAGAAACTAAAACCAAAACGATGCATATTTGCAGGGACTAAAACCATATTTTAGTCTTTTTTTAATCCACGACCACACTAAAAGTTTCACCAAACCAATAAGATGACTTTAAAGTCTATCTTGATTGCTAAAAACAGTTTGATTATGTTGCGTTCAAATCACCCACAAACAAGCAATCCATATCAAGTGAAAACACTTCATCACATTTTTCCCATGAAAAACCAAACCTATAAATTGAGTAAGAGCTTTTGTTCTACAAAGCACAACTAATGTCTAGCCAAGACACAACATCTGCCCATAACTTACAAACTGCATGACAATTAAAAAACAAATGACTAGATGTTTCGTCTGTGATACATTTGTCCATACACAAAGGGGGTGCTATATTGCAGACATCCTTACGAGACAAGCTATCAGTAGTTAGAAGACGATCATTTGACAATATCCAAACAAATAGCAAAACCTTTAATGGAACCAAATTATTTCAAGAAATCTTATACAATATAGAATAGAATCTAATATTAAATCAAACTTAGAGATCAGCTTATAAGCCTGTTAACTAAGTATATGCCACCGAGATTAATATCTAATTGTCAAATATCATCCACATCATCCTGCAAAGAAATATTAGCTAAGAGAGTAATGCATCCATCAACTAAATCTTCCTCCCAAACAAACAAACAAAATTCTCAAACTTTAGCCCCTTCCTCCAAACCACTTGAAAACACCACGTCCTTCACCGAAACATTTTGATCAACTAAAAGATTGAATAACCTACTAAAGTGATCCTTGAACACCTCCCCACCCATCCACGACTCAATACAACAAATACATATCTATTTTCTTCAACATATTCTTACAAAACCATCTCCTTCCACGCCCTTCATCACCCTTCTCAATACAACAAATACATATCTACCACCATAAGTCTCTTCTTCGTTTTTTACTCACCAACTCAATTAAAAGTCCATATTTCTCAACTAAAACTTTATGCCAAAGAAGTTATTTTTCTCTCTTTAACCTCAAACACCACTTTTCTAAGAGAGTTAGATTAAAAGCTCTTGAATTTCTCACCTCTAACCCACCTTTTTCTTTTCATTAATACACTTTGTCCCAATGAATCTTATGACCCTCCTCAATCAAAAATAAAAATGATTTAAATAATGACTTAATTATATATATTGTATCAGGAGGAGCTTTGAAAAAGGAGACCTATTGTTATCAAATTTGGTCTCTTAAATTATTTATGATTTTCATTTTGGCTCCACAACTAATTGTTGTTACGTCTAGGTCCATTAACTGCATTTATGTTAGTCAAATTGGTCTCTTCCCATTAGTTTTTAACCTCAGTCCCTCTCATTGTTGGCGTGAGTCAATTTTCCGGGGGTGTTTTGGTTGGCTATAATGACTTACATCTCCACTTTGACAACCTCGGTTCTAAACTTTCAGAATGCATCCAATCTCGTAGTTAGTGTGACTTTTATTTAAATTTAAAAATACCATAAATCAACTCGTTTTTTTTTTTGGTAGTGTATTATAAATCAACTCGTTTACATGAGAGCGATACAATCCATATCTTGGATTCCAAACTTTTGATGTATTTTTTTTGCCTTTTATTTTTTATATTTTAAAGAAAATGTCTATGAGAGTTGGATGACACACTACAACAAAAACTACTTTGATTTTTATAAAACTTTATGTATCAAATGATTTAAGAACCAATAACCAATAATTTCTAAGAACCTTGAACAAGTATTTGTTGATCTTAACATTGTGTTAAAAAAAACTAGATATGAAATAAATAAGAGAAGTAGAAACAGGGGAGAAAGAAGGAAGCATTTTTCTAGTTTTTTTTTTGGTTACAAGCATTTTTCTAGTTTGATTTAAGAAAGAACAAGTCTATTTGTTTTGAATTCATCTGAACACAAACCATCCAGCATTGCAATTGCAAGCAAGTGTCACGTTCAATGAAAGAGGAACAAGATGTGTAGCTCCTTTCTTTCTTAATTCTTATCGTTTTTTTAATAGAAAATGTTAACAAATTATATTCTTAGAACATTTTTTAAACGGGGCTTGCGCAAATAAATGGTGAAATTTGACTCATCGGTTTAATCATTTATTGGACAGGAAACATAGTTTTCAAAAAATTTATTATTATTTTTTGTTTAAAAAGGTGCATATTTATGATTTTGAAAAGTATTTAATTTGTATTTTAATAATTTTTTTTTTAAGATTCCTTAAACAATACCCCTAAAACATTTTGTTAGATAAAATATAGCAGATAGGCCAGAAGTTAGTTTATACTTTATAGCATATGAACTTATCGTGAATAAGATAGCTAATTAAATTTGTAATGTTTACTAAAATTAGATGTTGAAGTAGTTTTTTTTTTTTTTTTTTAAAACAAAAAGTAGGTAGCAAAGATGCTACACTACGAAAAGATGTTGAAGTAGTTTATAAATATGAAATGACATAAAAAAATATGCGTTTAATTAATTTTTTTTAAAGGCTAAAGAAGTATATATTAATAAACCCAACCAAAAGTCCCCCCGGCACATGGTGTACCCGAGAAACTAACAATCTTGTGTGATAATTTTTATGACAACTTTCTCTCTCATACTCACATTATATTTTTACATTTCCTCTGTTGTTTTGCTTTTCTTATCAATATCTATTTTTTCTCTGTAAATTTATGGTTGTCTTAAATATTGTCATACAAATAATTATTCAAATAACACACATCTCCAACACAGCCACATCACAAAAAACAACAACGAGAAGGAAGAAAGAGAAACTAGGAAACAACTCTTATGCATGACAAAGGATTATGTTGTCAAACAAGATAATAAAAATTGAACATAACATAAGTCAATTTTAACCATCAGAAAGCAGCCCGCAATTTAACCTTTTCTCTTAAACTTTGAAGAATGTCTACCTTATGTTGAAAATTCTCTCATTTCTCTCCTTTCATATGACTCAAATAACAGAAATTCAGATAACATTAAAAGTCAACCGAGCATTGTTCGAAAATCTCCCTAGACCATCAAATTAAAGAAGGCAATCTTGTAAATTGTCATGAAGAGCCATCGAAAAACCTAACCAACTAACAGGAAATCAAAGACCAAAATCTACCATACAAATCACATTTAATAAAGAAATGATCTATATATTTCCACACCCTCAATCTACTGAACAATTAACATCAGAAATAGTTAAAATATGTCACCTAAACAAAGTAGATGGTTAAAATATGTCACCTAAACAAAGTAGCCTTTGCTGGAATCCGACTAAGGTCTAAGGAACAACTGCCAGACAAAAATATTTATTTTAAGCGGGATTACTTTAAGTTACAACACATGACTAAAACTCATATTAAGTTACTTTAAGTTATAACAACTTTTGTATTAACTTATCACAAATTACTATAATATCATAAAAATAAACTATATACTCGTGAGAAAATAATCATTACCAAACGTTTTTTTTAGTCAAATAAACTTATAAGACATAAACTATAAACTTAAAAATAGGTATTGCCAAACAAACCCTTATTAGGACGACTCTTTAAATTTACTCCCCAACTAGTGAAATTGCAAATTGCTTAAAGAGTTTTGTTAAGGAGTGTCTTTAAAAGTATTTGTTAAGAATTTAAAAATAAAAATAATTGATAATTTTTATATAAAAAAATTGTTTTTTAATATTTCAATGTGTTCAATACATAAATTTAGGATAAATTTTTATTTTCAACTTTTTATCAAGTGTTAAAATTGTTGCATTTCACTTGCTTAAAATATGTTAAATTTTTTTTCCTCACAGCCAAGAAAGAATGATGTCTATCTTAAAAATGTATATTTAGAAATTTTTTTTTTCTGCCCTTGTTTGTGTCCAAAAATACAAAAATGCCTCACTTTTGCAAAAAATTGCATAAATGCCCTACTTTTCAGAATTTTCTGGTACCTTGCAACCCCCGCTTGCGGGGTACCTTTAAAATTTTTTTAAAAAATTTTAACTACCCCGCAAGTCAAATTGGCATGGTATTTTTTGATTTTTTTTTTTTAAAATTTTATTGCCTTGCAACCCCCACTTGCGGGGTATATTTAAATTTTTTTAAATTTTTTTTTAATACCCCGCAAGTGTAACTTGCGTTCCATTTTTTTTTTTAAAAAAAAAAAAATTAAAACCTTGCAAGCGGGGTATATTTAAAATTTTTTTAATACCCCGCAACCCCCACTTGCGGGTTTTTTTTTGGGTTTTTTTTTTAAATTTTTAAAATACCACTCTAAACAAAAATAATAATAAACAAAAAAAATACTACAATATCTACGATTATTATCAAACATGTATTATTTCATCTACTATAAATACTTCGTTTAATTTTTCAATTTATCATACCATTTTAACTTATATTAATAATGTAAATTTAGGCGTTGACAAAAAAGTAATTATAATAATAATCATAATATTTACAAAATTAAAAAGATACGAAATACAATAAATATGAAATAAAGACTAGAGTTTTACTGATGTCTAATATTAATGCAATCTTTGCGCGAATGATCAGGCATCCTACAAACGCCGCATCTTCTCTCAGTTTCCACATCGTCCATTTCGGTCCTAATGCGAGTAATTGGTGGACGACCTTTCTTTGCCCTACGCATAGACTTGTCGGGAACCACCTTCAGTCCTTCATAATTAGGCCAATATGTCTGGTGGTGAACCACGTCGAAGTGGATGTTGTATACGGCGTATACACACTCATTCGTGAATTTGTTATCGACAAAAGTCTTGTAGTCATGACAAAAGCTAGAACATGCGGCAATGACATGTGAGCATGGTAGGTGTAACGCTCTGAATCGTCCACAATCACACCATTTATTTTGCAGGTCTACCTTGTATTCTCCCTTTGGTAATCCTTCTCTATGGTCGATGGTTTCACGGACGGAAAAGGTATACCGATCCCGATCAAACTGAGTGACATGATGACTGTTGGATTTAATCACCTCATTCCTCAGATATTTCATGCTGTTTTCTGAGAATGGCTCACCAGAATTTACCCTTGCCGCTGCCTCATGCCCTCTTTTAGCAAACAAGGCCGCCAACCTGTAATATGATGCTTTTACAATAGCTGTGATAGGGAGTCCTCGAATACCCTTATACACGTTGTTTTGTGACTCTACCAAGTTACTTGTCATATGGCCCCATCGTCGACCATCGTCATGTGATTGAGTCCACTTTTGTTTGGGAATATTGTCGACCCATGCTAAAGCCTTTCGGTCTGCAACAGCAATTTCAGAACGGTAATATTCGAATGTAGGGATGTTCATGGCGTAACCTGCATTGTTTGGGAAAAAGTTAAATGTGTCTTTTTAAACAAATAATATGTCGAATTTACGTGGAAAGAGATATGATTTTTACCCATGCCTTCAACTTTCTTCTTAAGTTCTCCATCCTTGAATGATCTCATAAAGTTTTGTGCAATGTGTCGGACACAATACACATGGCTTGTCGGAGCACCGTGCCATCCATTCTGTGGATCATCATACGCGCTCTTTATCGACACATGTCTATCAGAAATGAGGCATATGTTCTCCTGTGGGGTGACATGCTGCCTTAGATTCTTCAAAAAGAAATTCCAAGCCTCCTTGGTCTCGCCTTCCACGATTGCAAAAGCAATGGGAAATATCTTGTTGTTCCCATCTTGCACAACAGCTAACAACAATGTTCCTTTGTATTTACCATACAACCAAGTTGCGTCAATTTGGACAATGGGAAATATCTTGTGTGCTATATTGTTGTTGTGGTAGACTTTGGTGTTGACTAGAACTTGATGGGTAATTTAACTCAACATTAGATGTTGGATTCGTCATCTCAAACATAACATAAAGCTCTATATAGGACAAAGAACTGTGACTTTTATGTACGTTAAACATAAACTCGACATCGTCGTTATCTGTTATTCTTAACGCCTGGTAGTGAATTGTGGTAGTTCCAACAAACATGGGATTCCGGCATATAATTTCAGACACAACCATGTTATCTCCGAGACATAACTTTTTCACTATTCTTTTTTTGAGATGCAAGTAAGTACTAGCCATGCTCACTTTAAAACCTTTGGTATACTGACTTTGGAAAAAAATGCCGGATTCATTTTGTTTAACTTCTCCATTGTAGTACATAAAAATGTTTATATTTGGTGCCATTGAATGGTTTGATGTTAAGAAATGAGTAAGAGTATGAAGTAGAGTGGTGTGATACAATTATAATTATAACAGGTTCACCACTTTTATAAAATTGGGTAAAAAATAAAACGCAATGGCCAAATGCTTCGTCACGCGCCAGCACGCACCAGTTCATGGCATCACGCAGCTCCCACTTGCGGGGTCGGGCACTCACGCGCCATCTTCATGCCAGCACGCTACTCCCACTTGCGGGGTATTACTTACACGCGCCAGTTTAATTGGCCCTTCAGATATAGCTGGTCAGTACAAATAATGCATCTACCATGCACGTGATTTAGCATGGTTTGGTCATTTCAGTCAAAAAATTTATGCAGAAAATAATGCATTTTTTGCATGCAATGGTCATTTCTACATGCAATTGTCATTTCTACATGCAATACTGTTGAACAGCATGCCTCTGCTTTTACATGCAATTGTCATTTCTACATTTATTTGAACACTGTTGGCATGCATGCATTGCAGTAGTAACACGTGATTTCTTCACTTCAATTAAAATACGACACTACTATTTCAATTTCTTTACACATAGTTTAACATTACAAATACCACAACCTTATTCTTACTCTTTACTCTTTTTATATCAATCCTTTTCTTCCTTAATTCTTACTCTTTTTATATCAATCCTTTTCTTCCTTACTCACTCACGTAACAAATGGCATACTTGTGGTTGGAAAATGATCTTAGATCCACGGAAAAACACATCAGAAGATGGGTATATATGAATATTAATTTGTTAATTTTACTTACATTTTTTAAATTACTTATTATATCTTCTCTTTTTATTTTTTGTTAGGATGCAGAGGGTGTACCTCTTGTCACTCGTACACGACAACACATAGTACCAAGTCCTTTTATTCAAGATTATCTACGTCAAGCTGGATTTTTTGAGGTTTCTCAAATAGAGCGTTACAAAATTGATAGGCACATTGTAACCACTCTTGTAGAAAGATGGCGGTCCGAAACTCATACTTTTCACTTTCGAACGGGTGAGTGTACTATCACTTTGGAAGACGTCTATATGTTACTCGGCTTACCTTTTGGAGGTTCAATTGTTACGGCTCCTCCAACTCTTCCGTGGAATCTTTGTGCTCATTTGTTGGGAATAACTCCTCCGGCACACAAAACTGATGGTTTTACTCTCTCCTTGTCGTGGTTAAAGGATAATCTGGTCGATAATAACTTCAATGAACAATCTCCTCCAGAGGTAAAAATACAACACACTAGGAGGTACCTACTATACCTCTTTGGAGGGTTCTTGTTTCCAAATACAACTGGATTATTTGTGCACACCTCTTGGTTGTATTTGTTAATGGATTTTAATGAAACAAGAAAACATAGTTGGGGATCGGCAGTTTTGGCTTACCTTTATCGTGGCTTGTGTGAGACCTCACATCCAAATATAAAAGCACTAAATGGATGTCATTTCTTGTTACAAGTTTGGGGATATTGTCGGTTGAGTTATATCGCTCCGAGAAATGATAACCTACTCCAGTGGCCGCTAGGATTAAAGTAAGCGTGGCCAATTTTTTTTTTTATTAACCCACTCACATATTCTCGCTTCTTATTAATATTATTATTTGATAAATTAGCTACTAATTTCTTTATATCATTTGTTAGATGGACAGGTGTAGGTTCAAGATACTACGAGAATCCAAGCCATGATACTATATCTTACAGAAAAAAGTTTGATGACATACTACCACATGATGTAATATTTTAATTGATTTTTGAATTATGAGTTCATATATATATATATATCAAAATTGTTAACCTTACACTACAACTTCTCTCTTGTGCCAGTTTAAATGGAGACCTTACAAGAAGGTTCCATACAACCAGCCTGAAGACTATTGGAAATGGACAGCAACAACCTTCCTTATATGTTTTGACAAAGTTGAATGACATCCAACTGATAGGGTCAAGCTTCAATTTGGTTTGCCACAAGAAATACCCGGGGTCCCAAGAGACATGCGACAATTTCATACGGTGGACAAACGATTCAAGACGTGGTACCAATCAAACGGTTTTCGCTTTCCAGAAGAAATCTTACATTGGGACAACCGACAGAGTCATACTTTACCTCGCATGCGGCCAAGATCACTCACCCCAACTCATGCGTATATTGAGTGGTTGACAACCACATGCAACCCACGTCTAAGGATTTCAGTTGACACAAAACCATCAGATTCAGATCCAGACGAACAAGAAGAGCTGGAACATGAACCCGAAATTCACAACAACCAAACACCAATTCATGATGATTTTTGGGATCAAGAAATTTTTTCTCAACTACAAGATCATCAATCCCAACCACATACAACACAAAACATTCATGGTTCTGTAATGTATGAATTTCTCGCCACCCCCCAACAAAATGTCATCCAACCACCACCATATACCTCCCCGAGAAATGCATATGAGCCCCATTATGAGTCAACTTACCAACAAAATTCAATGCCAAATTATGGTTACAATGACCCAAACCAAGCTAGCACATCCAACACCAACTACTTCTCCTATAATGACTCAAACCAAGCTGGACCGTCCAACACCAATTACCCCCCCTACAACAGCCCACAATACCCAATGTACACCAACCAAAACTACAACCATCCACCAACACCAACAAACCTATTATTTCACTTCTCTTCGGCTTCGTTCAACGACAATGAACAATTTCTGGATATTGGATGGCAAACAAGGGAACACGATGTGTCGTTGTCATTGGGTTATGGTAGTCAAATACAATCAGCTACAGATAACAATGACGAAGACCAACATGACCCTCAAGTAAATCGCGGAAGAAATCGTCGAAGACGAGGGTGTGGGACGGCCGGGCATTTATAATAATTGTAGATATTATGATATTTAATTTGTTTATTATTTTTTTTCCTTCTTTTTTGTTTATTATTTTTTTTGTATTTAAAAAAAAAAATGGAACGCAAGTTACACTTGCAGGGTATTAAAAAAATTTTAAATATACCCCGCAAGTGGGGGTTGCAAGGTAGTAAAATTTAAAAAAAAAAAAAATCAAAAAATACCACGCCAATTTGACTTGCGGGGTAGTTAAAATTTTTTTAAAAAATTTTAAAGGTACCCCGCAAGTGGGGGTTGCAAGGTACCAGAAATTCTGAAAAAGTAGGACATTTATGCAATTTTTTGCAAAAGTGAAGCATTTTTGTATTTTTGGACACAAACAAGGGCAGAAAAAAAAAAAATTTCGTATATTTACTGCAGACGCATCTTCAGCCAGCCCATGAAAATCTCTATTTTAGAGCAGAATTAGCCACACAATCACATCAATCTTTTTCACATTTTTCATTCGGGATGACTTCATACTGTCATTGGATGAAGACAGTAAATTTCAAACCAAAAAAGTGAAATAATCCATAATTTCCATTGCCATAATTTCTGTCTAGTCGACTTACTCACAGTGGTACCACCAATCATGACTACTTTTACCTTAAACACCTAGTACAAGTACATGTAGCGGTAACGAAATAAGAAGAAACAATCACAGTTACACAAGTCACAACACTGCGTTTAGTTTAGTAGGACTTTAGGATTTTATTTTAAATTTAAAACTAGTTACAACGGGTTCAATAACGTATTCGATAAAAAAAAATTTGAAAGAAGAGATGTTAAAACGACGGAACATTGTGATTCATCATAAAATATATATGGACTGATTAAGAGAGCATATAATCAGTTTATGAGATTATGAATTGACATAATATTTAGGATGAAAACAATTGGAACCAATAAATGAACCAATGATGTTTGAATTATGATTACATATTATCCCAAATTATAAAATAGAGTGTTATTGTTATAGAGTTACCAAAAAATGATTGATACCCATATTTACATCAAATGAAATAAAGCAAAGAAGTAGCATCGGTGAGTGAAGATAATCTAGTCTAGGATTAGAGTTAAGGTGATCTGTTGAAAGTGAGGATCATGAACACCAAATCTTTATTTGGAAACGACTTGAACGTGCATATTTTTAGGTGGCTTCTCTAGATCAAAAATTAGCTTGTCACCTACCTCTAACATATGTTCTCGGCAAAATTTGAACCATTGGCCGCCTAAGTATTTTCGTAACTTGCTATCTTTGTCGTTATCAAGCGACACTTATACCTTTTTTTGAGCTTGTTTGTCGATGAGTGTGATTGTTTTTCGTGTTCCTTTTAGAAATGTCATCGATATCTCATTTGAGAAGTGCTAGGTACAAAACAAATTGCAGTGTTAATTAGATGTTATATATATATATATATATATATATATATATATATATATATAAGTACATTTCTAAAACATTTACCAAAGCATTATAAAGATTTGCTGTAGATAAAGAGCATGTTCTATTTTATTCAAGAGATTAGGAAAACAACATTACAATTAACATGATACTAATTGGAATCAATGAAGGAACCAACAATGTGCAGATTAACGTTATATAGTAGTTAGGTTTATAAAAGAGATTGTAAGTGTCAAAGATTAACCAAAAATGGATTTTTGCCAATACTTACATCAGACAGAATGAAAATAACAAATGGCATCCCAAAGTCAAGATAGTTTACGATTACAGTCCAAAGTGATACATCAAAATAGTAGAAGTTCAAATAGTTCAACAACAAAGATCTACGTTGGAACAACTCGAACGTGCAAGTTCTTCTGTGACTTTTCGAGATCAAAGATGAGCTTACCACCTTCTTCCATCACTTGTTATCTGCAGAAATTAAACCACTGCCCACCCAAGTAATTTTCATAGCTTGCTCTATCGGCAGTAATGAGGTGACAATTATATTGTCTATGTGTCTGGTCATCAATAAGAGTGATAGTTTTGCGCTTTCCTTTCAGAATCGTTCTTGACACCTCGTTTGGGAAATGCTAAACAGGAAAATAACTGCAATATTAGTCTAATGCATATTTACATGGATAAGATGTAATCGAATATAGTTACATATAATTTATAAAATAAAGGTAGCATAACTGATTTTAAGCTAAAGAAAATGTAACATGACTTCTAATTTATCTTCCTATAAAGTCTAGATAAATGCATGCATGTACATTATATGTACCCCGTTGACCAATTAACATTGTTGAAACAAATGGAAATTAAGCATCACTTCCGCATGTGCATATATAGCTAGCACCATTTGACATTGATGTCTTCGAACATTTAGTGCAACTCTCATAATACAATCCAAACTGGTTAGGATTGAATTTAGTTGTTTTCCAGATAGTGATGCAATATGTTTCCTAACACAAATTATGCACCTAAAATAAAGAATAATGCAATATGTATTTTTTAATTTGTGCGTAAAAAAACTCAAAGCATGTTTGTGCATAAAAAAGCAGACATTGACTAAGTTTATAAATTCATCAATTGGCCTAACCTGAGACAGTTTGGAAAAATCGTTGTACGAAGTACGTTGAGAAGAAGTCGAACTCTGACTTAAGTTCTAACTGAAGCTTTGACTCTGAGCTTGAGAAGTGTTAAGGTCACGACAACAATTCAAGAAACATGGTCAAAAAACAATTAAATCGAAATGTGAAAAATAGGTTACTCTAACACTGTATTGTGAAATCATAATGCAAACTTACTAAGTCTTAAACTTATCAACAACAGGATGATGTAGGTTGATGAGCAACCTCGAACCTGACCAATTGTTACATATATTTGGGTTGCCATTGACTACAAAATGGAAGCAAAGAACTCAAGGTAAATAGATGGTAAATGATAAAGCTACGGAGTATTTTTCCCATAGTGTTACATCAACTATATTCCTACTACATAAGGAAATACATTTCTCGGGTCTTTATCAAACTTATACAAAATTCTATCATCTGATGCTGACAAAATAGAAAATAATATCTTTTGTATTTAGCAATGTTTAGTTTTTTTGAATAAGAAAAAGATATGCATAGTTTGTTACGATATAAAGGTGTAATATATACACACATAATTTATATATATATATATATATATATATATATATATATATATATATATATATATATATATATATAAGATAAGCATAATTTTTTTAGGCATCTATACCTTTTTTGAAGAAAAGACATCTACAATTTTACTTTTAATTAAAATCAAAATTTTATAAATATTATACGCATTAGCGTAACAAAAAAACAGACACACATAAAGTATTACTCTAAACGCTAATATGTGTGTCTGTATATTTGCAAGGTTGAAGAAAGAAAATAAAAATATTTTGTATCATTAAATGATAACGTGAATAAAAATATTTGTGAGGTTGTTATAATTAAACGATATTTAAATTAAATATATAAGTGATAAAAAGATAATAAAATTTCTTTGAAAAAAAGGTAATAAAATTAAATGGAACCTCCTTTAAAAAATTAAATGGAACGGCTAAAAAAAAATTAAATGGAAGAAAAAAAACATATTGAAATATAATATTAGAAAATAAAAGAAAAGGTTCCCAGCGTGAGTTGAAAAGAGGTGCTTGTGAAATATATTGTCGAGAAGTAGTTTTTTAAAAGTAGCATTTAACAACTTTTGGCCAAAACTCATTCCATTTAATTTTATGCATTAGAAAAAGTTCCCTTTCTAGTAACTGAATTTGGGAGAAAAAATTGGAAAATAGTTAAAAATAAAAAAATTGGAAAATAGTTAAAAGTTTTTAAAAATATAAAAATTGGAAAATAGTTAAAAATGAGATAGCACTCAACCAAGCAACACTAAAAAAAATTATATGCATCAGCGTAACAAAAACGCAGACAGACGGCCATAAAATATTACTCTAAACAGATATAAGTATTGATTCTTTAAAAAAAAAAAAACAGATATAAGTATTGAGTACATCACTCATATATACAACAAATATTACAAAAAAATAAACGATATTCAAAAGAAAAAATACAAATATTTTATGAGTGATGTATTCAATTTATTTAAAGTTAAAAAATTATTCTTCTAAGTCAATGTAAAGGGTGTGGTTATCATGCATAAAGAAATCCTTATGCACCGTGCATAAATCTCAGCCCATTAACCGGTAGCCCAACATAATTGCTTCATACACTCCTGAATGAAACCAAACGCGGGACAAAACAAAACGAATCAAATGCGGAAACAAACTGAATCATCACCGTCGGTCATCATCATCACCACCAGAATCTTCAATCTCATCATCAACACCGTAATTCATCATCATCACCGTCATTCACCATCATCATCACCGTACCGAAATCATCATCATCATCACCATCGTCATTCATCATCATCACCGTCAATCAAAATTGTATATGTTAGTTGGAAATGATTTCAGAGTGTTGATTTGGTTCAATGACAGTCACAAATGTCCTTATTATAGTATGTTTTGTATAAAATTATGCCAAAATCATTTTGCTGTGGAAATGGTTTTTGTGAGTTGTACTCCAAAACCATTAGATGTATTTAATGGTTTCCAGCAGGTGAAAAAAACTAAGGACCTAAAGCCATTGCCATCATTCAATTTTGGATTGACACAATTGGAGGAGGAGGATATAAATGGTTTATGTGACTTGTACTCCAAAACCATTTTGCTGTGGAAATGATTTATGTGAGTTGTACTTCAAAACCATTAGATGTACTTAATGGTTTTCTTTGATCCAGCAGGGTGCATATTACAATCAAAAATAAAAAACATATGGAATTTTCTAACCATAACAGAAAATTTTCAAAACCATTCAGTCACCAACTTTGAATTCTTAGCAACAAAATCACAATTATCAGAAAAATTTCCAATTTGATTTCGACATTTTCTCAAACCAGATCCATCATCAATTTTCCCAATCAAATTCAAATCAATCCCTAATCCCTCCAACTCATTACTCCAAATTCCCCTCCTCTTCAACGCTGTCCTTTCACAATCAACTTCAATTGAACTTCTCTTCCGTCGCCGACGCGTGTAAACAAACAAAAGCGGCGGTTTTGGAAAATCCTCCACAAAAAACAACGTCATCTTAGACATGGTTTTTTCAATTTCAATCGTTGAATCATCGATTTCACCATTACTGAACTGAATCTCGTTCTCCAGGATTATTACTGAACTGAATCATCAATTTCACCATTACAAACAAAAGTTGGTGCTTGAATTCAAAGTTGATAGACTTAGGATTATTACACGTGTAAAACAAATCTGATGGTTGTGAAGTGTTTATGTAGGGTACATAAGAAAATGACTTATGCATAATAACTTTTGCCAATATTTATGTAGGGGAATCTTAATGCATATCCATTCAAAAATTAAGAGATGTTCATTAACAATGTGCACTTTTATATTTTGAAAAGAAAAAAATTACATCTGTATAATTATTTTGTGATAACTTTCTTTCTACAAATGCTTGTTCAAATAACACACTTTAACGTAAAAGGTGTACATTGCTAATCAACGTCTTTTATATTTGTTGCTCCATGTTGTAATAGGTTTAGAGTACTTCTTGTTCTCTTGTTGTCTATTTTATATAATCTTCTATTTTTTTTTTTTTTAAAAAAGTTGTTTGTCCTCATAATCTCAATTGTTAGAAAAGATCTCCAAAACATTTGTTGAAATATAACAAAAAAATTTCACATACACAACTTTTGACATCAGACATCGTATAAATATGTGTTGGATTTTGTTACTATTATTTCTCTCACTTTGGTTGGAAAACAAACTAGCTCGAGATGTTTTTTATATACGGTGTCGGTTTTGTGTGTTAAAATAACACTCCTCGAAATATAATGGTCATGCAACATTCTCAAATAATGTGGTCGGTTTTAGAATGTGTTTATTATGTGTGTGTGTGATTGAGGTTGGTAATTTCCTTCACAATAGTGCTATATGTCCCGAGTTAAAACACAACGAATTTATCTAAAAGAGTTTCTCACGTTAGATTAGTCCAAGGCTGAAAAAACATATGGTGGGATGCAAAAGAGGGACCTACTACAATAAACAGTGTATGGGAATCTGTTCGGGATACATTCGCGTCAATTGTGCTCGCGATAAGAAGCATTTTCCTTTCCTTCAAGGAAAAAATCTCCAATTGCTGGTCAAGGTTAAACATTCATGAAGGTATGTCATTTGGTTTGCTTCATGCTATGCAATAGAGATGAGAGCTAGACATGGGTATTGACAACGTCACTTTTGAACTCAATTCAAAATAATTAGTGGTGAGATTCAATAGTTAGGATCAATGCAATCCATCCAAACATTCTAAATCCTTATGCTTTATACCCTAGAAATACATTTTTGTTAAAGACATCTAGGCCTCCAAACAAATTAACTGATACTATTGAATTGACACAATTTCTTCCACGTCTTTTATCTTATTTATTTGTAACACTTTAATCGTCATTTATCTCTTTTGACACTTTCAAATCTTTTATTTCTATGGTTTCCCTTTATCTTTCTCTTTTGACACGTTCAAATTCTTTATCTCTAAAAATGCGTACAAGTTAGTCATTATTTTTTGTATTTTATTAAAACAACGCTGAGGTGGCTTGCTAAGAATTATTATTAGAAGTAATACTTTTATTTTTATATAACTTTTTTACTAAAAAAACCTGAAAAAAAATATCTTCATCTTTTTCGTATATTTATCGAGTTCAACATCATCTTCAAACCCATAAAACTTTATTATCAAATCAACATCCTAAATCTTCAAATTTGTAGTGGCTCAAGATCAAAATCCATGATCTATCATAAAAAAGAAACTCAACTAAGAAAGAAGAAGTTTACAACACATCTTAATCATCCAATTGTTGATGATTCGAAGTTTGCAACACATATCAAAATCTCAATTTAATTTCATCAATTTCCGAGTTTAAGATGATGATTAAAAGAGAAGAAAATTTGTAGGTTTGGTGTTTTTTGGGTTCTAATTCGAGCTACTAAGATTTAGGGTTTTGATTTAACTTTATGGGTTTGAAGAAGAAGATAGCTATAGAAGATATTTAAGATGATAAACATATAAAAATAAAGATGAAGATTGCTTGATTTCAATTTTTTTATTGAAAAAGAATATTTAAAAATCAAATTATTATTAATAATCCTACATGGCAAACCGCCTCAACGTTTTAAGATAAATAAGATAAAGAACAATTTTTTTGCTAAAAAAAAAGATAAAGAACCATTTCATTTGAATAAGTTTGCCTACTTAATACTAATAAGTTGATATTTTGCATAATTTCCATGTAGCTTAGTTGGTTAGTTGATTGAAGTGTGTGTTTGGTTTTCCATTTGCAACATACTAAATCACATTTTCCAATACGTTTTGTCGTGACTTTTAGAAATTCCAAATATTAACTTCTACGATAACATAATTTTTTGTTGTGATTTTCATCAAACTCCGTTTTGCAAACGTTGTATCAAATAGACACAATTTTTGTTTTTTTTTTTTTTTTACTCTTGGGTGGGAGACAAAGTTATGCATAAAACAAGCTGATTGTTTGGTTTAACCCGTCCTATGTAAGTAACTTCGATAATCTGTTGTTAAGCCAAGAGGCTAGCATTAGCCAATAATTATTCAAATTTAAATGAGTACTCCAATAAGAAAGATTTCATGAAATGTGCATGTTATTATTATAATAGTAAAGATTCATAGAAAAATCGGATGAAGACCTTCAATGATACTCTTTAATTTTGAACTTGAGTAAAAATTTAGTAAATAATTCTTACAAATTGGAATATACAAAAGTGAAATCATGTAAGCAGATTATGCGACAGAGAGAATCAGATATGGCCACATCCCCAAAAAAGTTGTATAGACTCAGAAAGGAAACATGACGTATATATTGATGCTCCTCCTATCTTTATTTGACATTCCAAATCAAATCATAATAATAATATAAAATCATATCATATCCTTTCTACTTTTTATAGTTCTTTATTAACTTTTGATATCATATTTTTTAAGATAGATTTTGCATATGGCAGCACCTGCAACCAGGTAATTTTCGACAACCAAATATATAAGACGGCTCTGTCACATAGATACACAGAGGTAGCAGTGAAAACGTACAGATAATGCTTCCTCATTAGTGTCTTTAATCATTAATTTCTTCCCAAATGGCTGCAACACCCATCATTCTAATTTCTAATTTTTAATTATTAAATCCTTGAATTATCCCACCATTATAAATATATGTGTCTTCTTCTTCACAACATGCATATTAAATTAACCTAGCTACGTATCTCCAATATTTATAATGGCTTCTAAGTTCATCTTTTCTTCTGTCTTTTTACTTGTTCTTTTCTGCTTGCTTTTTATCAAGGAGACTTCTGCAGGTTAATTAATCTTCTATTTCTGTTCTTTTTATTTCTTTTTTTTGAATAAGTTAAATTTTTTCATGTTTCTTGTTAAAGTATAATTATTCATTGTATTAGTATATATAATAAATAATTTATTTTTTACTTGTAGGTTGCAATACTGCATATGCATGCTCTTATGCTAATGGCGAAAGTCTCAAAATGTTCCAAAACAGGAAGGTTTGTCACACTATTTTAGGCTTCTAGCATAAATACATATATCCATTTTTTTCTATGAAAATAAAATATTTATTTTTATTATATATTGTGCAGATGCTGTCTGGTTTGAAGGTTAGTTTGGAAGGATCTTCAACCAAGATCAAGTATGGTGAAAAGACAGTGGTTGGAGAGTTGAGAAAGGTTCCTACAGGTCCAGATCCACTGCACCATCATAACATTGGCAACCCTATTAAGCCTGAAAACCCTTGAACTCATTGAAGAAAAACTAGTTTCTATGTTTTGGTCTAGTATTTGTTACATGTAGTCATGTGAAAATGGAAGTTTAAGTCTAAGTAATTTTGTTTGTTTTGTCATTTTGTAGAAACATGTAGCTTGTTAATTTCTGTTCTTTCTTGTGTTTATTAAGAAGTTTGTAAGCTCATTCAGTAGAATTTAATTTATCATCATCTTTTGGTATATATCTCTTGTTTTAAAATTAACAGAGGTTCCATGATTTATTTTAATATAAATAGATTGTGAAAGCAATTTAAGTATAATAATAATAATAATAAAAAGCGAGGAATTTTTTTTCTCTCAAATAAATACTCAAATTTTGGCCATTAAAATTGTATGACTGTATCAAATGTAGTTCACATTAATGATATTGCATAATGATACTCAAGTTGTAAAATTTTAATCAAATTTGTTCTTCCGTTGGTATTTAGAGTGCTAGAAATAACGTTATATTAGTACATCAAGGATGAATTTGAAACTAAGTGAGTAATACCATGTATGCATTTGATAACTAATAGATTCAAATAGAGTAACACATGTACCCAAAAAAAAAAAAATCAAATAGAGAAACATATTTTTAGGTACCTTTGTTTTGGCTAAAGCTGTGTCATTACCGTGTACTGTTTCGACTGATGTAGGAGAAGCGTTTGGGTTGCACGCTGCTCTCCAATGGTTGAGCGACATGCAGTTTGATAGTGTGGATTTTGAAACAGATTCTAAATTGTTTGCTGATGCTTTTCTCTCTGATAGGAACGACACATCCGAATTTGGCTGCATTATTTCTTCTTGTCGTTCGTTGTTCACTGCTTTATTTTTCAACTCTCGGGTGGAGTTTGTTAGGCGACAAGCCAACGAGGTTGCTCATGCTCTTGCAAAAGAAGCCACATTACTAGCTAGTCCCGTTGTTTATTTTGAGATACCCAATTATATTGAAATTATTATTATCAATGAAATACTATAAGCATGTTTTCTTAAAAAAAAAATGAATTGTTTTAGAATATTGCAAACGTAGAGAACTTAATTAGGTTGATGTTGAACCTCCACAACAAGGGAAATTTAACTTCTTAAGCCTTTGTACCAAACAAATATCTCCATTGAAGAGAAAAAAAATATACCCATAGAGAAGAGGGTGTTACTAAATTTTTTTGAGGTAATTATATATAGTTTTTTTAGGATATGATGATACAAAGCTGTTAGTAAATCTTGATAAAAAAAAAACTGTTAGTAAATGATATAGTTAGTAATGTGATTCATTTAATAATTTTTTTTTTTGATGTAGTGAGTTAAAAAAAACAAAGTGGTTATGAAGTATACCATTAATAAATTATAATTAACTTAAGGCTTTTTTTGGTTACAATTAACTTAAGGCTTTGTAACAACATAGATTACTATATTTTTAATTTTAAAAATATTATAACAACACATATTAAATTTGAAGAATTAAGAAAAATTCTATGGTGAAGTCATGAGAATGACTTTTCTGGTGAAATTAATACTATAGCATCAAAAGTGTTGCGAGTAACACCTCACTGTTTGTACAGTGACATCAAAAGTTCAGTCCTCATAGTATCATCAATTCATCAAATTAACAAGAATACACTTAATCTAATTTTTTATCCTACCTTGTTTTAAGTGTAACACCCTACAAAGTGTAACACTTAAGACTATCACATGATACCAGCAACTCTGTTTCCATGTTAAAGATGCCAACGATAAAATAGTACCGGTAAGTTCAAGATGTTGCAAGCATTATTAAACATTAAAATTAAAATTAGCTTTTTCAAAAAAGTCAATTTCATGAATGCACCATAGAAGCTCCCTTAATATAAACCTTCCAAAACCCCTCAAAATCCTCCTCCAAATTTTTTTAGTTCCCTCAAATGAGGAGGATTTTGTATAATGAAGAAAAGTTAACCTCCCAAAGCCCTTATCTCCCATTTTTCTTTATTTCTTCAACTTGTTCATTCCTTTTTTTCCAAGCCTTCCCCTTTAAACTCGCAAGCAAAGTCCCAGTGTATATGTAAAAACTCATCCAAGTACTTAAAAAAGAGAGGTTTTATATTCTAGAAGATCTTAGCCCTACAATTTCTATGAGTAAAAACAACAACTAAGTCTTACGGAGGTTCCTTTTTCCACCAAGTGTGTTCGTTTATATGGATCAAATTAATTACACTATAACCATAATGGTTTGTCATAAACCATATTTCAGTTCAACTCATTACGTTTTAAATATTTTATAATAGTTTTTCTAATATATTTTTTTTAGGTTTTCATTTGTCTATTTTGATCTGATTATCCTTAATATTTTATAATCGCTCTTTTGTATAATGAAGAATCAATAGATCTCTTTACATGCTCAAACAACCTAAGCATATTTTCCCACTATTTTTTCTACTGTAGATGCTACCCTGATTCTTTTTCTAATATCATCATTTCTAATCTTATCTCATTTAATTTTACCACATATCAAACGTATCATTCTACTTTTCGCTATGCTTATTTCATTTTCATATTGATTCTTCACCATCAACAATTTGAAGGAGTAACATGAGTATTTATTTGTTTTCTCTATATTTTTTAGTTTTTCAAATCTGTTTGTGTTTTTTTCTGTATTTTGGTTACAGCTAATTAACGGATTGGACAGAAACAACGTTGACATGATGTGTTTTTAGCTTTTTTCGTCAGGATACTACAAAAATATACTACTCTATATACGCAGAAGATTTCCTTCAAGTCTTGTAATAAATAACTAACTTGAAGTTTCTATTCTCAAATGTGTTTGCTCATGCTGACGTTGGGTAGTAGGATATGAAAGCAATCATTACTACTTGGGGGACACAATTTAATCATTTTTATTTCTTTAAAAATCACCCAAGTATCTATATATTTGCAACATTCCAAAAGCAAATTTGGCATCATCTTAATTAAGAAAATGTTAATTGAAAAAAAGTTGTTATTTGAACAATTATCTTATTCACAACTTCTGGGACAGTCATAAATTTACAAAGAAAATGAGGTATTGAAAAAGAAAATTATCATAAAAGTTGTAAAAAAATTGTTATAAAGATATCATTTTCCTTGAAAAAAATCAAATAGTCCAATTTTCATAACACCGAACTCATCAATTTCTATAAAAACTTACTATTTAAGGTTGTCGAAGAGTGCCCTTATAAAAACTTATTATTTTATTTTTTTCTGCAATTAAAAAAGAAAAAAAATAAGATTGTCCCAAAAGTTGTATAAAATGGTTGTACAAATATCATTATCCTTTAAAATATAGTATGATGAATTTTATATTTTGTGTATGTTAAACATTATGGAAAATGCTAAAGAGTGTTATTATGATTCTTGTTAGAGAAATTTATATAGAAACATTCTTGTGAGAAATGGTGAGAAAACGTTGATTCAACTTTTTGAATGTTTAAAAGACGAGGAGTGTTATTTGAACAACCATTTGGTTGACAATTTATGGGACAACCATAATTTACAAAGAAAAAATATGTTACAAAAATCAAAGCAACAGAGAGATAAATTAAAAAAATAATGTGAGTATGAAAGAGAAAGTTGTAACAAAATATGTAAGGTTTCTACTTTTTTAATTCTTAACAAGTGTCCTTGTTAGCCAGACCCAAATATTATTCTATACCACTCATTGAGGATCACTTTTAGGATGCACAAATGCATAAATTGTCTTTGATGCGCAAGGGTAATTAAGCCTTTGATTTTAGGCTAATTAAATCTAAGGTGGGCGAGTGAACTAAGTCTCCCACCATGAGTGCGTTATGTGAGTCGTTTGATGAGTGAGGTTATGAAGTAAATTTCCCTAATGGCTTCAGTAGCTCATAATTTTCAAAAATCGTGTTTCTTCCCTCTTCTGCTCGTCAAAAGGTGATTTTTCATTGACCTAGGTGTCTAATATATATAGGCGAATGTTTCCCATAATTTCAAGAACAGTTGGCCCGCGATGCAGAGTCTTCCTGTCGCGACGCAAGTTGAGATGAGAGTTAATACCTTACATTTTCTTTAGATCCCATGGCATGCAACTTATAGTACATGACACAAGTTGATGCGAGACTGAACATGGCTAATTCCCTTGAGATCTTGCAACGCGTAGCGCATAACATACATCACAAGCGAGGCCAAGGCTAGGTTAAGCTATTTTCTTCAATCCTTGTTCCATTTCTTCTCACCAAAACGTCTTTAATGATTATACCCCAATAATCAATCATGATAAACTTGTAAAAAGCATAGCACAGTCACAAAGTTGTCTGATTTTGGTGGATTTTCATGGTTTCAAGGTTATTTTCCAGTTTTTTTTTCCTGTTCAAGACTTTTTATCGAATCATTTATAAAACTCGACTAACATACAATCTCACTTGCTACTTTAACTCTAAATTGACTCAAAGGAGCCAAAAACCCTATATGATTTTCTGTCATATGTAAAAATGGTCATGTCAAAGTTTTTTAGTTAAAATTAGTCATGGTCAAAATGCACATGAGGGGCTACTAATTATAAAAGAAGGTGAAAATGAAGAGGGTGAAACTGAAGTAAAAAATACAATTAAACTTAAATATAATTAGAGACATATGGATACTAGTCATTATTTAGGTTTTTTTTGGATGTTAAACCTCATCATAAAAAAGTACCCAAAAATGAGAGGAGGAACAAAATTTTCAATAAAGTTAAATCGAGGGACCAAAAAACTAGTTTTTTAAAAAGGGGTCGTAAACTTCATTTATTGTTTTTATTTTAAATAAGGGAATCAAAAGTGCATTAATTTTAGTCTATTTTTTATTGTAATAAATGCATTTTTCACCATTTAATTTTTTGTGCGAATTCAATCCCGATGTCAAAAAAAATAAATTTGTGCGAATTTGTTCCATGGCAATAAAAAATTTAAAAATATTTCAAATATAACAATATTATAGAGTCAAATTAATTAGAATTTACTCATATTTCAATTACAAATGATGATTTATTTTGAATAAGAACATAAATACTTGAAGGATCATGAATATGGCTTGAAGGAAATATAAATAGTTGAAGGAATCATCCCCAATCCCCCGATTTATGGCATGTTTTTAGTTCCAACAGAGTTAATGAGTCTATTGTGTAATGGGTTTGGACCTGAAGAAACCATCCTCGCCCTTCCGATTTGTGGTTTGTTTTCATCCTCAACGGAAACACTGTCGCTATTGTGTATTGGGTCTGGACTTGTAGGAACCTTCGTCAATCCTCTGATTTGTGATTTTTTTTCAACCCGATAGGAGTCAGCGACATTCTTGTGTATTGGGTGTGCATATGGAGGAACCTTCCTCAACCCTCCGATTTGTGATTTGTTTTCATCCTCAATGGAGTCAATGTCGCTATTGTGTATTGGGTCTGGACTTGAAGGAACCTTCCGCAATTCTCCAATTTCTGTCTTTTCCCCATATTTGATTCTTGATGACGATGATCCTTGCTTACCAACCTTTAAAAATATAACTTTTGTATTTCAAATTAGACAAAGTTTTATTTTAAAATGTCGAATATGCAAAAATATTTTTATGAGTCTTTAAAAAGAAAATATTTGTAATGTCATCTTCCTTTGTAAGATTTGGAAGAACAAAAGTATGCCATTTCTTTGTACTAAATTAATTAGTTAAAATATAAACTGTTTTTCAAAAATAAAAATTAATATGTAGACAAGCCTATAACAGTGTGACAAACCTTCCATTTTCCTATCTTATTTAGACTTTCTCCATTAGCATCAACGCATGCATACGCAGAACTGCAACCTGCAAGTAAAGAAACATTTATTTATCATTAATGAAAAAAATTACTCAATAAACACATGTTCATTTCTTGTAACCAAGAAATATATGAATTTGCAGCAAACAGAAAAAATTGTTCATTTCTCCAAATTAACGTTTTCTAGTACCTGTTTATTTCTACAAAGATTTTATTGTTGCTAGCTACTGTCTATTATTTATTATATGAATGCTTTATAGTCCAAAAACTATGTACTAACATGAAGTAAACAATGCTAAATAAACATGAATAAAACCTAGCAAAATACAAACCAAGTTTTTTTTTGAAAAAACTAAATGTGAGAAACGGAGTATAGAAATAGAATATTGACAAACCAGAAGTCTCCCTTATAAGAAGCAATGAAATAAGAACAAGTATAATGACAGAGGTAGGGATGAATTTTGACGCCATTGGAGTAGAAGAGAAATATTAGTGGTGAAGAAGACTAATGCAATGCACGTAATTATAGTCATGTGTGTGATTCAAGGATTTCAAAGAAATGATTAAAACATAAATGCACATAATCTTGTTATCAAATGGTGGGGCTGTATGTGTGTGATTGTTGAAACGCGTGATTTGAATGTAAATGCATATCTGTCTTTAATGAATGCACAATGATTTTGTACTTAGATTTTGTACTTGACATCTTTAAAAAGTGATAATTTAATCTTCAAGTTTTGTGCAAACCCTATCTAGATCGTTCAATGTTAGGCTGATCATAAGACGAATACGGTCAAATTAGGCCACTATGATGTAGGCGAGTTTTCTTAGTAATTTATTACTATTTTATTATTTAAGTCTATCTTTATTATTATTTTTTTCTTTTCAGTTTGTTATTTTTAGGCTCATTAGGGTTTGTTATTTTCCTATTTAAGCTTAACAGATGTAACCTAAGAGGCATAACTTTTATTCAATCAATAATACTTTAGAGTTTTTTCCTCATTTTTTGGTGGATTCCAAAACCCTATTTTCACAAGTTTGTCGCTTGCAAACTTGTTCTTTTCAATCGAGGTTTAGCGCTTGCTAGCCTACGCTTCCGTACTGCGTCAGTTGGTATCAGAGCATGTTTCTCATGTTCTTTTGGGAGATCAACCGGTTAGGAGGGCATATATTGACGGATTAGCTGCGACCATCAAAGCTGTGGCGGATCTGATGACGGCGTTATCCTCAACAACCACGACTCGAACGGTGGTGTTGACGGCTAATATTGTCAACATCAACAATAACAAAAATCAAAACATGATATGTGAATAAATTAGGGTTTCACGTGGTGGAAACAATCGAAATATTGAGTCGGTGTTGCAAAAGGAGACTTTGACATTCAAATCGAGCGTTGCACTTGACAATAATCCGATTTTCGGATCTTCGTTGTTGCAGGTTTATGTAGATGATATATTCGATGGAGTTAGTGAAAAAACTGTCGGTCTTGATGATTTATTAGATAAGATTGGTGGATTGCATGCACCAAGCGCTAAAAGTTCCATTAAAAAAAAATAGCATGATTTTGATGACTTCATGATTGGGTTTGGTGGAAGCAGCATATCCAATAATGGGAAAGCAAGCATTGAGAAGAATAATCCTCGGAAACCAACTGCCATATCTCATAATGATCCGTTTTTAGTATTTGAAAGCACAACATCTTCAAAATCATTCCTGGACTCATTAGAGCAAATCACTAAGAATGGTTCTAAACATACAAGTGGCAGCTCAACACCTCCCCATTATCGAGGCCTTCTCCCAAGCCAACGAATGTTTCAAACTCAATCAACAGCTCAAGTTTATCATCATCAATAGATGAGGTTGAGAACTTTGCCAAGGGCCGAGTGTAGAGTAATCCTAGTAGAAAAGCAAATGGCATAACATGTGTGCAAGAAATCAATTCAGCAAACCAAATATTCAACAACAAATTGAAAGGTCTTGTTAAGTTATCTACGTAAATTCTTATGGTATTTTTCAAGATATTATAAGTAACCCTTCAGCTTATGGTTTTAGTGTTATAAATGTTGGATGCCGTGGAGTAGGAAGGAACAATGGTCAAATTACATGTCTACCAATAGTGCACCGAGACATTAAACCAAAGAACATACTTGTGGTTGTGGATGACAATATGGAGCATATTATAGCTGATTTTGGCACTGCACTACGCAAGAAGCAGTTTGAGGATTCTGATTAATTTCATAGGTTTCATAATCACTATTTCTCGTGTATCACAGGTTCCATAAATTTCAATCAATAGGATCTAAGAGGGTGGTCTCTTATTCATTGGAAGAGTCATCATGCATGGAAGCACTTTTATCAGAACAAGAACTGGGAGTCGAGTTCTTCATAGATGGAGGAGACTCATGTAGGAGGGTTTCCTTAGTAATTTATTAGTATTTTATTGTTTAAGTCTATCTTATTATTTGTTTGTTTTATTTTCAGTTTGTTATTTTTAGGCCTATTTTTTTGTGGTGGTCGGGGTTTAAACCCTAGACCTTGCATATCCTATTCATTGTCCATACCAACTGAGCTAAGCTCACGAGGAGGACTATTATTTTCTTATTTAAGCTTAAACAAATGTAGCCTAAGAGGCATAACTTTTATTCAATCAATAATATTTTAGAGAGTTTTTTCTTAATTTCTGGTGGATTCCAGAACCCTATTTTTACAATTTTGTCGCTTGCAAACTTAATCTTAATCTTTTTAATATAGGTTTAACGCATGCTAGCCTACGCTAGATTTAGGGTGAGTTTGTTTGAACTTAAAAAAAACAATTTATGTTAAAACAATATCTATAGATTTTTTGTTGAAATTTAAAAAAAAAAATTAAACTATTTCTGTTTGCATCTATAAAAAAAAAACTTTTTTCCTACCGAATTAACCCTCTTAATAGACACAATCCGGCCACAACACCCAAACTTGTTCCGTTTGCAAAGTGTTTTTGCAGCATTTCAAAAGCCACTGTCAAATACAATGATCAATCAAAATAGAATATAGAATCCTTAAAAATTTGAACAACTCTCATAACATAAATTCCTTTGTTTCAACCTATTAGGGGTTTGGTTTATTAACGTCATGGCCAAACCTCATGAACTCAAACCATTATACGCAACACTTCTCAACAAATGTTTTTCCTCGAAAAACATAAACAGCCTCAAAATAATCCATGCACGCACAATTCGTTTAGGTATTTCACACGATGATTTCATTCGAACCAAACTTGTTTCTTGCTATGCTTCATGTTCCAAATTGCACCAAGCAAATATTCTTTTTTCATTCACAAATCGCAAACCCACTTTCCTCTACAACTCTCTCATTAGAGCCTATTTATCTCTCAACCTATTTAAAGAAACGCTTTCGCTATTTCGCGAAATGAGGTTGTCTTATAAACCCTTTGATTGCCATACTTTGCCGCTTGTGCTAAAATCTTGCGCTGGTTTATCGGCGTTAAGGCTTGGGAAACAAGTTCATGGAGCTGTTTTGGTAAATGGGTTTGCGTTAGATTTGAAAAATTCTAATGCTTTGATAAACATGTATGCTAAATGCGGGGAGTTAGAGTTTGCGCGCAAAGTGTTTGATGGAATGTGTGAAAGGAATGAGGTTACTTGGTCGACGATGATGGCGGATTTTGGAATGCATGGTAGGTTTGAAGAGGTTTTTGAGATGTTTAATAGAATGGTGGAAGTAGGAGAGAGGATGGATAGTGTGAGTTTTACGGTTGTTTTGACTGCGTGTAGTCATGGCGGGTTTGTCGAGAAAGGGAGGGAGATTTTTGAGATTATGAAGGTGAGGTTTGGGGTGAAACCTGATGTGAGGCATTATACATGTATGGTGGATATGTTGGGGAGGGTTGGTTTAGTGGAAGAAGCAGAGAAGTTGACATTGAAAATGGATGTTAGGCCTGATGAAGCTTTGGTGGGTGCTTTGTTTGGAGCTTGTAAAACTCATGGGAGGGTTGATGTTGCTGAGAGAGTTGCAGAGAAGTTTTATGGGACAGAGCTGAGTGTTGTTGCATCCTCAATTTGAATTCAATATACATGATGTTTTCTCATAACAAGACAAGGCTATATATAGACTATAGTTCATTCTTTTATATCTTTCTAGCATATGGGACCTATCTCATCATGGGTGCTAGAAAACCAACCGAGGTTTTAATTTCCCTATAGCTACATGTAAATGAGATGATAACTGTTGGTGTAAAATTTTTCTCTTTCAATTTCAACTGCATCATTTATTTAAGAATATAGTTTTGTTACTTTAGTTCTTATTTAACAAATTGTAAATTCCAACATAGTAATAAAGATCTAGAGATTAATGAGTTAGATCAAAATATAGTTTATGATAGAACACTATAACGTAATTTGATCCGTGTAGCTGACTCCATTTAGTGGATAAGACTTGGTTTTTGTTATTGTATTCCAGCATAATACATTTACCACTTAAAGTTTAGACAAGGAACACCATTAACATGTTGCAATCAGTCATAAACATAGTCTACTGAGATAGAAGAAAAGGATTGGAAGAGGAAAGAAAATAGAAAAATCGAAAAACGGAGGGAGAAAAAATGAAAATTTGAGATAAGCAAATAATCAAACACACACGCCAGTATACATAAATAGAAATCTAGATAGAGACATTGTCGCTTGTAACATGGATAAGCAAACTGTGTTTTTTTTTTAACAGTATGATTTTTCTACATAATTCATATAAGATGCAATAAAAATTGACTATATACTTTTTGCTACATAACATGAGGAAAAGTTTAGGTCTTAATGTTTTTAATTGGTACATTTCAGGTCTAGTGAATGAGTTATGTAACTGTGCACTCAGTCACAAAATTCAATCATCAACATAAGATTCTTTTCCAGAGAAATCAGGAACATAGCCATATAAGTGCAGCTCAAAAGACAGAAGCTCCAAGGCTGAGTAAATATAATCATTCTCTTCATGATATTTATCACCGGACACAAATTTATGAATGCCAGAATCAATCTCAATGGAACTAAAAGCTAGATTCTTTTGTAAGCCACGTTCTTTCATTTCCCTCCTAACCTTGCTCGCACCATCCCATTTTCCAACAGCAGCATATATGTTAGAAAAAAGCACATAATTTGAATCTCCACCAGGGTACAATTCAACTTGATACTTCATCACTTTTTCAGCCAATTCAACATCCCCTTGAGTCCTACAAGCTGCAAGCAATGACCCGAGCACCACTTCATTAGGCATCATAGGCATTTTTTTTATCACATCCCAAGCCTCCTTCAACCTCCCTGCTCTACTATAGAGATCCACTAAGCAACCATAATGCTCAATCCTCGGCGAATTTCTATGATCTCTTTTAATGTCAGCAAAGATTTTCAGTCCTTCGTCAATCAACCCAGCATGACTGCACGCTGTGAGTGCACTCGTGTAACTAACTCCATTCGGCTAGAACCCTTCCTTCTTCATTGAACGAAAGAAACTCAAAGCCTTGTCAGCAAGCCCATTAACCGCAAAACCAACAATGATCGAATTCCACGACACCAAATTTCGCTGACTCATTCCATCAAACACTTGACGAGCAAGCTCTATACACCCACATCGCGCATACATATCTATTAAAGAATTCAAAACTTTAACATTATCCCTAAACTCTTTCTTCATCACAAGTCTATGAACCCACAAGCCAAGACCAAGTGCACCCAAATTAGCACACGCGGAAATAATCGCAATAACAGTCACAAAATCTGGCACAACACCAGCCAGCTGCATTTCTCGAAAACACTCAAGAGCTTCTTCATAACACTCTTTCTTAACAAACCCACCAATAACCACAGTCCAAGAAACAACATTCTTCACAGGCAATTTATCAAACAGTTTAAGTGCATCATCAACATCACCATTTTTCATATACCCATCAATCATAGTATTCCAAGAAACCAAATTTCTAACACCCATTTGATCAAAAACCAATCTAGCATAATCCAATTTCCCACATTTGGCATACATGTCAATCAATGCAGTACCCACCATCACATCATTCATGGCAAAGCCATGTTTGAAAGCGTGTGTGTGTAATGCAGCTCCAAAGGTGATGCTGGTTTTGGAGGGAGAGTGGGCACAAGCAGAGAGGAGAGTGATGAGGGTGATGTGATTGGGTTCGACTTCGGCTTCGAGCATTTGGATGAATTCGGAAGCTGCTTTGAGGAAATTGTTATTTTTGCAGTGGTGAGAAATTGAGGATGTCCATGATACGGTTTGGTTTGAGTTGGGTTTGTGTTTTAGAGAGAGTGTTTGGTTTTTGTTGGGGTTGTTTGGGGGAGAAAATGTAGAGGGAGGGTGAATTTGTGGAGGTTGTTTTGGAGGGTCAGGGTGGTGTGTTGGGGTTGCAATGCACGTAGTAAGGATCATTCTTCTCTCAATCGTGGTGGTAACTGATTTTTGGTTGAGTACCTATATCAAAATTGCTCAAATTGCTCTGGACACATAAGATATAGCCGAAAAACACTCTTTTGGGTGGTAAATGTTTTTCTTTTGATTATATCTTGAGAATTACTATTGACACATTTGGTTTGGCTGAGACACACGAGTAATTTACTTAAATGTCCATCGGCAGTTAACTGTCGAAGTTTTAGAAAACCGGATGCAGTTAACTATCGAGGATTTCCTCAGCAGTAAACTGCCAAAGCGTCCTGAAGCCAAGACAGAGGCAGTAGCTTCATTTCCTGAACCTGTAATGTGTTTCAAACACAAAACACAACATATGTACCTGTTTTTTTTTTTTTTTTTTTTTTTTTTTTTTTATGCATAACGGTTCAAATGGCAAAACAAATATTGGCGCAAATGCACAACTTAATTAAACCAACATTTTTATACCATTAAACAAAGTAAAATATCCCATGAAATTAAAAGTAATGTCATCAAAATACAAATATACTAATCAATGTCATCAAAATACCAAAACTAAAAAACAAGTCCTAAAAAACAAACTACTACTACTGGTCCTGGTCCTGCTGGTGCCTCCTCCTCGGCCTCTAGCCTCGCCTCCTGGTCAAGATCAGCGAGATCTGCTCCCAAAGATGGCTCATGGCCTGAAACCACTGCTGAGGGGTCATGATCATGTTCTCCTCTTGGCCTAACTGCGCATCAGCGTAGGCAACAGCGCCACTAACCATGTCATAGGTGTCAGGCGAGCTTCTCGTCTCCTACCGCTCCCACTGTTGTGCAATGATCTGCTCTTCAATTGCTGGCCTCGGAAGATCTCCTGGAAGAGGTGGCAAAATCTGAGGGCGAGACACCCGAGTATACCATAACACATAGCCATCCGTCATCCACCATGTCTGCTCTCCTGTCTGCTCACCCCAATCGGCCGCCTTAAGCGTGTGAGTGCGGAAGTCGACGAATGCCTTCACAAACTGAGGCGGTGACAGCTCTACAACATCGGTCGGATGTCTGGGGACGGTCTGGACGTATCTGTACTGCCTCAAAACCCTCTCGGACAAGTGACGGTACACCCTATGAACACCGCACATAATCCAACCTGAATACCAAAAAACCTCCTCAAAATCATGGATCTCCCTGTGCTCTTCGTACGACCTCCAACATACGTCATCAAACTGTATACGATCAAGCAGTGACCGATACGTGACCCCCTCTCCGTGACCCTTCTGAAGCTTCCACCTCGCCGCAACCGGATAGTTTTCCATATGGTCAATGTTGGGATTAACACTGTAAAAGCCAGGAAAATGCGCGAAAAACCATGTCTGCACAAACCAAACAAATCACATTTATAAATTATTATGCACGAAAAAATATAACAAAAAAATAAAAGTTAAGGTTCACATTTATAAGTTTCTTCTAGTCAGCAGTGTCACGCTCCCCCCAAGAACTCTGTCTCTAGGCCTACACACCTCAGCTAACTCGCGGTATAGGTATGCGAGTGTCATCCCTCCCCAGGAATAATTACGCATCCCCGCGTAGCCCTCCTCCATGGTCGTCAGATAGACCAGCTCGATGCGTTTGTTGCTTCTATCACCAAACAACAAGCATCCTACAAGATATAAGAGATATGACTTTACACAAAATGTTTGAACCCTCTGCAGCTCCTCCATCTCCTCTGCATCCTCCGTATCTGCCAATACGTTAGCCCTATCAAGGTACCTCGTATATAGCTCCCTCAGCTTCGGGTAACTAATGTACCCACCGTACTCCGTACCACAAATTTTCTCCGCCTCCTGCTGCGCCACACCCAAGTGCCTCATCAGTAGTGCCGCTGCCTCATGTTTCGGCATATTCTTCCCATGGCTCCGCCCCTCAATCTAAAGATGCGTCAGACATGCGACATCATCCAAGGTCACAGTCATCTTCCGCAAGGGCATGTGAAAAGTGCTGGTCTCGGGATGCCACCTCTCGCATAGAGTCATCAGCAGGGCATGAGGCACAGTGGCGTAGCCCAGGTAAACCAAATCATGTAACCCGCTCTCCCTAAGCGGATCCCAAAACCAATCCTGATTCCCGTTTGGGCGTCCGAGACTCAAGATTTTAGCCCCATGATTAATCGATTTTACCACACGCAGCTTACGAATCTGAAATAATAGAAAAATAAACATAGTTTAAACAATTTATACATTAAACAATGTAAACATTTAACTAAACAAAATTAAACTTAACAAATGCAAAAATAAAACATAACACATGTAAACCTTAAAACTAAAATGAAACGCATAACAAAATAAATTTAAATCATAATTAAACATAAAGAAAACAATAAAAGTTGAAATAAAGAAAAGAATTAAAAAAAAACACATATAAAAGTTGATATAATAATTAAACAAACACACATATAAAGGAAATAATTAAACACAAAGAAAAACCATTTAAAAAAATTACACTTACGTTCTCTGAATTATACCAAACCGGCAACGCCACATGATTGGCATAAGAGTGCAACAAAGATAGGTCGTCCGGTCCTCCAGGAAAGGAAGGGTCCACATGTAACACCTCCGGGGCAGCAGCTGCTGCAATGTTATCATCATCTCCTACATGTTGCTGCTCTGGTATATGATCCTGGTCATACCCACCATCTGTAACGTCGTGGTGTACCTGATCCTGATAATTCAGGTACTCCACCTGCTGGCTCGGATCAACCACCTGTGACTCTTCAGGTTGTGTAGCCTGAGAAGCCTCTTGCGAACTCCCTGAAACATCCACCCTCCGACCTCTACCCCTCTTTGGGATGTGGCCGCTTTGCCTCTCCCTCTCTAATTCATCGCACGCCTACCACCAATCATCTTAGATGGATCAATGAGAT
The DNA here is from genome assembly GCF_003473485.1 of Medicago truncatula. Classification (NCBI taxonomy): domain Eukaryota; kingdom Viridiplantae; phylum Streptophyta; class Magnoliopsida; order Fabales; family Fabaceae; genus Medicago; species Medicago truncatula. The sequence continues at coordinate 42,752,817 of NC_053043.1, forward strand.
CCTGATCGGCCATATCTACAAAAAAAATTATAAAATTAACATCATTCAACTTATACATTCAACCACTTTATCAAACACACTAAACCTAAACTTTCACATTCAACCACTTTATCAAATAAACACATTGAACCTAAACATTATCATACACACTATCATTCACATTCAAACATAAATAATCAAATGCATTATCATACACATTCAACCTAAACATAACCTAAACTAAACATAAACATTCATCTTCGTTGAAAAATCAAAACCACATTCAACCTAATTCAATATACACTTTTTCGAATTACAATCAACATCATATCCATAACCTAAACTAACTAAATAATCAATAAAATGTTCATTGAGACATTTTATCAAACACTTTGTGTGCAAAGTATCAAACATACTCAAAATGTGTTCTTTTGCCACCATTGAAAACCACATTATACTCTAACATCATTCAATCATCAATTAAAGTCACTACATTCAATTATAAACTACATGCAATCATCAAATATTCAATTCCTACATCAACCCTAACCACATGAAAACTACCTTTTTTTTTATAAAAAAAACCTACACAAACTAACATTATAATTAAAAATGAGTCAAGATACTTACTTGTGATTAAATGGAGATGATGCACTTGATTTTGTTCAAAAATCGAAATTTGAGAAGTTGGTTGGTTTTGGAAAGCTTTTGAACACTTACAATACTCAGAAAATTGAGTTTCTGCTTCTGTTTATGTTGAGTTTCTGCTTTTGAACACTAACACTTGTTTATGTTTCCTCCATCCAGCATGCTGACATGGCTGTTAACTGCCACATGATCAAAAAAAATCATGCCACGTCATAGAGGGGGTAATTGACTATTTTTTTTTTAAAAAAAATCTGATTTTTTTTTTCTTTTCAAAATTAACATTTGTGCCCCCCACTCACCTTGCAAATATCCCCCTGAAATTTAACAATTACGTGCATATGCCCCCTCAAATTTAAAATTTACGTAGGATATACCTCCTCAAATTTATACTACTTATATGCAAATATCCCCTTCAACTTTAAAACTTTTGTACAAATATCCTCTATGTAGACTGTTTTGCTTACCGAACAAACTATTTGTTTAAGATGGAGGTTTTGAGTAGTGGTAGGTAAATCAGCCCCCTTGGTAATATTATTAAGCTGACCAAAAAATAAACAAATAAGGAGAGATTTGCTCATTGTTGCTGTTAGAAAATTGTTTGAATCATCATTAAAACCAATTGAACAAAACATGTATGTTCCTAAACAATTAAAGCAGGCACTGATAAGTCATATCATTAAAAGCTTGTAAACAAACTAATAACATACTATAATAATGAAAAACGAATGCTGATACAAGCAAATTTGGTACTACAGACCTTTTGGAGTGTCATTTTTCACTAATAACACATGCATTGATGAAATAGAAAATATGAATCCATTGTTATACATCCCCTACATGAAACTAATGAAACTGTACCTAAACTTCCACATTCAAACGTTGCAGCAACACTTACAAAACTAAACCACATAAAATGTTCATCCTGCTATTTTGGCCTGTCACATGAAATACAAAACTAGAAGACAGATTGCTTTAATCTAAATGCAGTAGTTAAATTTCATACAAATTTACATTTCTCTGATGCACTACTAAAAAATCCTCTGAAATCATTACTTAAGGACATAAAATAACAATTTAAGGACTCAAATGCCATGCGTCAGTCTTAATAATGATAATGCATGATATAACAATTTAAGTACATAAAACCAACAAAGAAATTTTCAAGGACTGAACATACCCAATTTGAGGGGTATATGCACGTAATTGTTAAATTTCAGGGGAGTATTTGCAAGGTGAGTGGATGGCACAAATATTAATTTTGAAAAAAAAATAAGATTTTTTAAAAAAAAAAAAAAATATAGTCAATTATCCCCCTGTGAGGCATGATTTTTTTTATCATGTGGCAGTGCCACGTGGCAGTTAACAGCCCTGTCAGCATGTTGGATGGAGGAAAATAACGGAGGAGGGTATTTGACTGACGTTTGATAATTTCAGGAGGGTTTTTGAAGTTTTGCAAAATTCAGGGAAGTTTTTGACGAAAGTTACAATTTTAGGGGGGTAATTGACGACTATTTACTCTATCTTTTTATGTTAAAGTAGTCTTACCTCGTATACAATGGAACATAGTCAGGTCTCTGAGCTTACATTTAAAATTTAGTTTATCACGTTTTGAGGGTTTAATCCTTTGCGTTAAACTCTACTTTGTTGGTCAAATATGTTTAACTAGTGTGTTAACCCGTGCAATGCACGGGTGATAGACTATTATTTTTCAATCTCAAATTGTTTTATTTTATTTATTTATTAATGAAAAGTATCTACGCACCATGAATTTTTAAATATGTCAGTATTTTTGGTTAAAAATAATGTTAGTATTTTTTTGCCACAATGATGACAAATATGTGTCACATGTTTTTATGTTTATCAGTGATAAATATATGTCCCGTGTTTTTATGTATAAATGAAAAGTATATTTATGGGTTTCAGATCGTCATCGATGAAGCGCCGCATCGGCTGTCCTGTTAGAGTCTTGCTTTGTGTGGATTCTATTGTGGTCACTGGTTTCGTTCAACGTCGTTATTGTCTTGTAGAGCTATGATGTTGACGCATTTATGAGTTAGTCTCGGTCTGGATTTTGCTATTTTTTTTCATTTTTGTTTATTGGCGTTTATTTTCGTTTTGTTTCGTGGAGATGAAGATGGGTGGTGACTTTGTTTCGACTCTGTGATTTTGTTTGAAAATCTTAAGTCTGATTTTCTGGATTGAAGGTATGGGTTCTTTAGTTCTAGCATTGTTGGATGCATAGCTCGATTCAACATGACTGGTTTTATCCTGATGTTGCTCGAAACAGCTAGGTGCGTAGATGCTCTGTGGTTGATGGTAGTAGTCGTTCATCATACCTAAAATATTGTATCCATTGTGGTTTCTTCTTGCATCGTTGATGGACAATGGTAGATTTATGTCGTTTGTTCTTCCCTTGATCTGGACTGCGACTAAAGTTTCAAGACCACAGCGACTTTGTGGATTTGGTTCGTAATTGGTTGTTTTGACTCGAAAGGACGTTTATGGTCTTCTGATACTTTGAAGATAGTTGTTGGAACTTGGGTCGTTTCTGTGTTGGCAGACAATCGTTGGATTGTCGCGCCCCTACGTGAGTTCGCTAGATTGTACGTGGCAATGGTTGTTTATGACCGTTCTTTTTTATTACCATTTTTATATTGAATTGTTGGGTTTTACTTTTGTGGTTTACTAGGTCAGGTCGTTGGCCCTCAACCCAAGTCTTGTATTTCCTTCTCTTGATAAAAGCTTGTCCCGTATTTTTTTATATTTATCAATGACAAACATATAATTTTATTGAAAAATAATAGTCTCTTATTTATTTCAAAGATATTTATTATTATTGAAAAATGCTTTCCCTCGATGTTTTTTATTTTATTTTATATTTATCGGTGATGATATTTATCTCGTATCTTTTAGTTTTTTATTTTGACAAAAAATTCATATGCAAGAAGCAATGTAGTCATTTGAGATTGTAATTTTTCAATCAATACAAAATATATCTTATAAATAAATAAAAAATGGTGTCATTAAAAAAAATTGTCTTAAATGGTGTAATTGGACTATGACTTTTAAGATTCAACCTTACATTGCAACATGTAACTTTTCTGTTAAATTTGATTTTGACATGCCATATGTATTGTTCATTTTAAACATTCTCAAATGTATGTATAGAGGATTTTATTTTAAATAAACACCACAATTTACGGCCTTAAGCAGTATTCTTATTCTTTTGCTCGAATCGAAACCTTTATGAGTTGGAAGGCTTTCAACTCAATGGAATAGTCGGATGCTCAAAAATGAATTTTAATTTTTCAAAACTGATTTTAAACTAGATTAATAATTTTAATTTTTCAAAATTGATTTTAAACTAGATTAATAATTTATGAAACCAATTTTAGAGATAAAAACGGGTTTTTTTACCTTTCATTGAACTGAAACCTTAAATTGCAACATTCATTTAACTAAATTATTGAAGAAGGTAGTGGTTCTACCATTTGTTCACAGAGGGGCGGATCTGGACATAAGAAATTAGTGAGGCTAATTTTTTTGTCGACTAACTAAGAGACATCATAAATCATTTAATTTTAAATAAATGAGATGAGAAACCATTCAATTTCAATCTAAATGTGGATAACAAAGAACGTGAGACCGCACGTCCAGAGAGGAAAATGATAAAACTTGGTTGAGAGGAGAGGTGAGGGTGAGGTCATGAGGAGAGGAAAGAAGGGTGAGAGAATCAAAAACATCTATACATGAGTTTACAATTACATTTTTTTTTTTTGAAAGGTACATATATGTTGAAATACACAAGTCTACATATAGCTTTCCAATGCTTGCATCAATTTTGGTTTCATCACAGCCACAGCTTCTCTATAATTTGCCAAGCAGTTGTAGCATTAACTTGCCAAAGAACTCCATAAAAATCCAGCACACATGACAAATTATCCTCATAACGATGGCCTACTTCAAAACACAGTAGCAAATCTGCTCCTAATCCTATTCAAACTGAGACCTCATGAGACAGAGATATGTCGTGTCGTAGAATGCATCAGTATCCAGCAGATTTTATTTAAATGTATATGTTGGTAGAAAATAGTTCAGGTAATTCTTAGACAAGACAAATTTTTTCAGTGTAACATGTTAGTTCAATAATCAACTTCGTACAACATGAATATCACAAGAAGTACACATAACTTGCCTTGTAAGTTTTAACACAAATTCATTACTATGAAATATAAATTGTTTTTTTGTGTAGGCCAAAAACCAAAACAACATTTATCTACATCTTGGTATTAGTACTCTGCAGTATTTTAGTGTCAAAAGCAATACAAAGACTAAAATCAAATAACTCATGCCTTTTAACTGCAGAAAGAGAAGAAAAGAAAAAAAACAGACATGGTGAATCCAAGTAAAATTCATAAAAAAGAAACACAAAAATCAAATGAAATCTACTTTAATCATCTAGCATCAGCAGAAGTGAAAGAGTCAGCAAATCCAGTAGGCCTCACTGCAATACTTCCTTTACTATCTTCAAGACTAGCAGCACTATAGCTAAACTCACTGCTTTCTGCATCCTTCCAAATTTTCAACAATTGAGGAAGTTGTCGAGTGTCTTCAACAGCAGAATAGCAATCGAATTCATCATCAACTGGTCGCCATTTCTCCACTAGTGCTGATAGTACATTGACAGCATGACTCATATCTGGCCTATGGTATGCTTCCCTAGCAGTGCAGTGTCCAGCAAGTTCTGCTACAATAGTTATACTTTCATGTGTTTCGTCGTTTGGTTCCAAAGCTGGATCAAGGGCAGCCATAAGCTTTTCTTTGTTAGATTTAATTCGCCAAAACCATTCGGCCAAGTATCGGATTTCCTCTGACCGGCTCTCATCAAGTGCCGTTAGTCCGGTTAGAAGTTCCATTAAAACCACGCCATAGCTGAACACATCAACTTTTGTGGTGATTTTCCCCATCACTGAAAAACATTTAGACAAACATGCTATGCTGAGACGCCACACATTGATAAGTACGATAATCACTATGATGCAATGTTGATTTTTGTTTTTTCCATAGAAATGAGACATTTTACACACTACCTAGAATTTTCTATTTTAACAACATTGTAAATGAACATAAACCAGCAGAAACTACATGCTGATACTGAAAAGAATGTAGTGATTCCACAATTAATTATATGCTGTCAATGCTCAATTGCTACAACTATTTCTTAGTTAGAAATTAGAATGAAGACAAGATTTTAAGCAAGGTTATACCTGCATATTCAGGGGCAAGATAACCAAATGTTCCAGCAAGTTTGGTTACCACAGATTTTTCACCATTCGGGGCAAGTTTTACAAGACCAAAATCCGAAACTTTTGCACGAAAGTCATCGCCTAGTAGAATATTAGAGGACTTGAGATCTCTATGGATAAAGGTCTCGCGAGCGAGACCGTGAAGATATTCCATTCCTCTAGCAACATCTAGGGCTATTACAAGTCTTTGTGCCCAAGACAACGGCTTGAACTCGAACTTTTTCCAATGAAAAAGATGCTGACTTAGAGCCCCAAGTGGCATATACTCATAAACTAAAAGTCTCTCATTTCCTTCAATGGAATACCCCAAAAGAGATACCAAATGTCGGTGACGAACCTTAGAAAGAACATCTATTTCAGATTGAAACTCATCCAATGCCTTACTTCCAATAGCTCCATTCTCCATTCTCTTCACTGCTATATTGGTTCCATCTTCTAATTCCCCCTTGTAAACAGTTCCAAATCCACCGCGGCCTAGTTCATTTTCCGATGCAAAATTGTTTGTAACCTTGCGTAGCACTTGCACTGATATAACATGGTTACCAGACTCAATAAAGTAAGAGTTTTGAGTTTCACCACTTAAGCTACTCAGAGAACTTGTCCCAGTTTTTCCTGATAAGCTTCTAGTGTTATTGCTTGAAACAGCAATTTTAAATACATTGTTCGAATCAGACGGATCTCGAGGGTGAACCACAATCGAACTCGGCACGTCCAATGAGGTTTTCTTGTTCTTGAAGAAACATAAAAAGAGATAAAGAACCACAAAAGCTACAACTGCAAACACTGCAACTCCAGCCACTGTTGCTACTGTCTTGAAACTTTTGTGATTTGAGCTTGGAACTAGCTGATTAAGTGAAGATGGAGAATGTGAAGGGTTTTTTGCCGAACTCGGGCCACTAATAGTAGGACTAACACTCCCTCCAGTTTGATTATTAAGAAATGGGTTACCAACAGTAATAACCTTCACACCATCATGAAAATCCGGTAACGGAGATTCAAGATTATTGTCACTTAAATCCAACAACTTCAATGATTTCAATTTAGTAAAATCACTAGGAACTGTGCCGGTTATATTATTTCCAGCGAGCCTAATTTCAAGAAGTGAGTTTAACTTAGCAAGTGAAGGACTTAAACTACCATTAAGCTTATGTTTTGGTAGATTAATTATAGATACAGAGTTTGAATTGCAGCTTAATCCAAACCATGGTCCTGTACTACTTGTGCATGGTTTATTACCTGACCAATCGGAAATTAGAAACAACGGATAATTCAGATTGTTCAGAAAATCAAGCAGTGCAGTAACTTCTGGTGAACATTCAAGTCCTGGCTCAGTTTGACAAAATAGATTATCATCATAAGTAAAGTTTGCAGCTTTAAACTTTGGTATTGGACCCATTAGCATATTATTGTTCAAAACAAGTAAATCAAGATTCATTTCTGCTAAGGATTGTGGAATCAACCCAACAAATTGATTGCTATTGACATTGAGTTCCTTCAAAGAAGTGAGATTTCCAATATTGTATGGAATTGTACCTGAAAACTTGTTTCCATGTAGCCAAATCTGTGTTAAGAAAACCATTGAAGCAATAACATCAATTGAACCTGTAAAACCACCTTCTCCTTCTTGGTTATTCAACCACAGAACCTGAATTGAAGATTGAGCAAAAGTAGCCGGAATCGGACCCGAAAATTTGTTGTTTGAAAGCCTTAGATTTGTGAGAGATGGCAATGTGCCTAGAAAATCAGGCAATGAACCAACCAAATTACAATGAACCAAAGAAAGATTAGTTAACTGAACCGATTTTTCCAAATCCAAAGGAAATAACCATCCATTAGTACTAACATTGAGTTGATTTTCCTCCAAAGACAAAACCCTAAGGCTTGTTAATCCATTGAAGAAATCAAAAGGGATAGCTTCAAATGAATTGTAATCCAAGAAAGCGAATTCCAATTTTGATAAACCGCGAAAACTAGGCAACATTCCGGTAAGATTGTTTCGTTGAAGACCTAAATTGTAGAGTTCTGAGAGTTGGTTAAAGTTTTGTGGCAATGTTCCTCTAAGACCAAGATTCTTAGCTTGAATCTGAGTGACTCTATCATCAGAACAAAACACATAAGGCCATGATGGAGGACCACAAGGATCATTGTTACCTTTTTCTGGCCATTTCAAGAGCTCTGGATTTTCCATCCCTTTTCTAAAATCATTCAAAACTTTTAGATCATTAGGATTTGTAGCACCAAAGCATATTGTAATGATTGAACAAAAACATATCAACTTGGAAATTTGTTCTATCAACATAACTCCCATGATTGGCCTAAAACAAATAACAACCAAACATTAACAAGGAAGTTTTCTCCTAGTAAAATCAAAACCTTGTATGTGACAAATATCAATGTCTAATTTCTATGACCTTGAGACATTCAAGAAAGAAGTTCAAGATGAGTGTAAAAGTGAGTGCTAGCCTAGGTAGTTATTGTTACCTAAAGTGTGTATAAACAAGAGAATATTTTGCTTTATTGAGGAAATGTTGAATGGAAGAGTGAGAAATGAAGTTGCTGAAGTTGGAAAAAGAGAACAAGAGAATGTGATTGTAGAGTGCCTTCAACTTTAGCAATTTTTTTCCTTTCTTTTTTCAGTTTAGTCTACCATGACTGTCGCTGAAGAAACCTTTGCTTTTGCTTTATTTATTTATTTTTTTATATTTTATTATTCTCAGATTTTTTTCTTTCTAACAATAATTCTCAAAGTTCATTAACTAGCTAAGTTATATTTTGCATTTAAGAAATAGTATAATAAATACGCACATTGACGATGTAAAATAGTTTTATAAATATCCATTGAACGAAAATCCATCATAATCTTAATTACGTTTATTACCACGTAATTTATTTTTATTGAACATTTGTATAAAACTAGTTTACTCGAGTCTCTTTAACACGCTCCTTCTTAAAGGGGATTAAACATCTAAAGTGTGTTCGATGGAGTATATAATTTCTATTTAATCCTTAAAAAAAAAAAAAAAAAAAAATCTGTTTAAAACATGGAGTATGAATGAAAGATAGGAAAAGGAAGTGTTAACAATAATTTTGTCGCATTGGTTGAGATTACCAAGTGGATGATATTCCTCCACATAGAAATTAAGTGGGTCCATTTTGTCTTCCTTTAGGATATTTTCTATAAAAAAAAAAAAAAACAATGTGGTCCTAGGAGGCATTTGTAGTGCTTTTGAGGCGTAACATCAGAAACATTGTATTGCTCCCATTCCATGAATTAATGACCACCGTAAATAATAATGGACAGTAAAAGATATTAAACTCAACTTGGGCATACTGGCCTATTTTCTTTATAAATTGTTGACGATGTTTACCCTATTCTTCGGTCTTTGTTTGTCATTGATACTGGATGCATTTGTATCCAGCTCTCTACTGCATGATAATATTTCATTTCTGATAAAAAATAAAAATAAAAAGTTTAATTAATTTGGTTTAAAAAATATTATATAGTCAACCGTTTGTGTCTAACGGAAAGGACTAGACTCTTATACATATTGTCACAAGTTCATGTTTGAATTTCGGCTGACATGCACGATGTCCATATTCAAGACGTCGTTGAACAATAAATATGGACACACATTTTTTTGTTGGAATTTAAACTTTAGTTCGTCATATTTGTAGAAGACTAGTGTCTTTCCATATTTGATTATTTTCTATAGACTAGTAGTATATCGTTTAATGTCTTTTTTAAAGAAAAAGATGAAAACAAAATAATGTTTTGCAATTGTTAATTAAAGTAAAAATAATTTAGTTTAATAAATATTACTTGATCAGTCCCGTAATTATTGACATATTTAATCATTTCATTTTATGCAGATTAGAAAATATATAAATCGTTCCGTGAGTATAGCTCAGTTTGTAGGACAATGCATTATTATATGCAGGGGCCGGGGTTCGAACCTCGGACACCCCACTTATTCATTTTATAAGGTGAATTCTATCCACTAAGTTACCTGACAAAAAAAATAAATATATAAATCAAATATAGAGTGGATAATGCTTGTAAAATAAATAATTTCATTAAACTATTGATGTATTTATCAACATCATAAATTAAAATTAAAAGATGTTAAATTGAAAGTGGATCATGCAGTATTAAATATAATGTCCAATTAAATAAAAAATAATAATTAATATCAAAATGAAAGTTGAGGGATCAATCATTTTAGTACAACTTTTTATAAATAGATTATTTTTTGCATGATAGAGAATGTAAGATTTTAAAATATAATTAGATGCTTGAATTTTATTGCTGTTAAACCTCCTCTTAGAAGAATATAAAACTCTTCTCTTAAATTTATTCACACATAAGAATATTGTAAGATCAAACCATAATTGCATGCAAAAGAAACCAGACAGATACCCATTATGGTAGTACTGTTAGTTTTGAATGTTGACTTCTTTTCTGCGTACCAAACCAAAAAAGAAACAAAAATGGTCGGTCTCAATCTCAACTCTAATCTAGATTATAGGCTTTGATGGTGGGAGCTCAATTTTAAGAAAAGCTCCGCTGATGTCGGTGTTCAAATACCTTTTAAAATATGATTACTCCAAAAGATTTTGAAGTTACGTTTTTCCTTGAGGTTTTGTGCGGGGTAATTATATTTTTAAGAGTAAACCCTTATTTGGGTCACTTGAAAGTGTACCTCGCAATTAGACACATTTCTGAATCAAGAAAACGAACTAAAAACTTCCTCAATGTCTGTTCCGTTAGTCATACACGTTCAAAACGTTAAACTTCTGTTAAATCTAATGATGTGTCATTTAGTATGGCCATGTCAGATGCTTACATGGGATGTCCATGTTGGTGAGGGACGAAATTGATAACAAAATCCCTTTGAACTTCTGAAAAAAGAAGAAGAAACTCAAATCTTCATCTTCTTCCTTCATTCATTCCAAGATTAGAATCACCCGGGTTTTTCTCAAATCTCACATCTCAAAAATCAATATTTTTTCATTTTTCTTAGATTTCACCCAACAAACTAAAGATTGGTGTAGAAATCTTCGAAAATGTTTTCTTTCTCTGGACTTTACAACATAAAAGGAAATCAATAAACACCAACAACACAAACACCACAATCACATACACGACGAAGAAAATGAAGAACCCTACATATGAGAGTTGACGTTGTTGGTTTTCAGAAAGAAGATAATGGTGTTGCTGTTGATGTTTAGTTTTGAGAAAGATGATGATGGTTCGATTTCTTGATCCAGGGACATATTTGATAGCGAGGTACACTTTTAGGGACCCAAATAAAGCTTTACTCTTTTGTTTCTGGTACCACAATTGGAGCTTGGTGGGGGTTTGAAAAATGAGGGTTTTATGGATTTGAACTGACTGAAGGAACTACCGTCCCCCCCATTCACTCACTCATCTTCATTTCTAAATTGAATTTCGGATTGGAGGTTTACTTGTTGTCTGTTTTAGATGCTTTTAGGTTTTTTTTTCTTTCTCATTTCAGCTTCAGATTTGCATTTTCTTTTTCAACAGATTTGTCTCCTTTCTGTTTTTACAACAATAGTCATCATGCAATTCAGGCATGGGTTGAGATTTTTGCTTATTTCAAGTGTGGTTGAAGTGAATTTAGGCTTGGTTATTATGTTATTTCTTATCTAGTTTAAGTTGTCTTATGAGAAATAATGAGCTTCCAATTAGTGCATGATGTAAGATTTTTACATGTATTAAAACTATTTACATGTGAGTATAATAGGATCGTTTCCGCAGGGAGTTGCGTATTTCATAAGCATTTTCACAATATTTGTCACATTAAGTGTTTGAATATAAATTGTTTGTTTGTGTAAAACTATTTTCCTATTCGACATAAAAGTAAAACGAGAAGAGATAGGGCAATTTCGCTTGGGGTCAGAGACATCAACCAAGCGTAACAGCTGAAATCTCTCGATCGATTAACGGATTCTAGCTTTTTAAACGATATTATCACAATCACTCGTGTCCAAATGATATCGTTATTTCTAAGGGAAAACATCGATTTCCTAAACATTTAAACGATCACAAAGTCGATTGGATAGTTTAATCGACGATTTCCCAACGGATTAAATTACCCAAAAGCATTAAGTTCTAGATTAAAAGTGATTATCAAATATTAACATCCATGCCTAGAGTGATAACTTAAGATAGATTGTTATTCTATTTCTAGATTCAAAAGTATGTGTCCATATCATTTTAAATCTCAATAAAACAATAAAAGCAAGAATAACAACAATATTGAATAAATAGCTAGAACCATATATTAAATGATCAAAAGATTACATAATAGCTTGTTTGAATACCTCAAAACCCACAAGGGTAGATGTAGCTACATATGTCTATGATAGCTTTGCAAAGGATGAAGAAGAGATGAAGATTCAATGACAAGATCCATGATGTCTCAACAAATCTTGGCTTAAGTCTACTCCTAACTACCTTGCTTTGTGTTTCTCTCTCTAAAAAATGCCCTAACCTCTGTCTAAAAATCAGAAAAAGTCTAATGAAAATGTTAAAGAATGGTTGAAAAGAGAAGAGAAAACTATTTATATGGGTTATCTCTGCGCAATTTCGCTAATAGCTAAATATTTCGCTATTAGCGAAATTCTGAAAATCTTCTTCTGCTCTAATGAGATGGCTCCACGTGGCCCTTATCCACTTGATCTTCTTGAGTTTCGCTGCAACTTCACCAATGGCGAAACCTCTCTGTGAGTTTTTCGCTATCAGCGCAATATTCGCTAATAGCGAATTTCTTCAAAACAGCTTCTATGACTTCGCCAATAGTTCGCCAATGGCTAAGTCTCTCTGAAACATTTTCGCTATTAGCGAAATATTCGCTAATAGCAAAATTCTTGTGAACTTTGGCATTTCTTTATCCTGGCTTGTATTTTCCTGCATAAATTGGGCAAAATCAGGCATGTAAAGCATAAATGGTAAAAATGCAACAATTGATAGCTTTTCCTTAGATAACTTGCAAAACAAGCCACTAAAATGCCTAGATTAACACATAAAATATGTTGCTTTTGAGCACTTATCAGTGCCCTGTGATGTTGTAATGTTGTGGTGTGTTAAAATTGGAATTTCGTTTCTATTTTTTATTCGTCTTTTCTCAATTGATTTCAATTGTTTCTTTTGTTGTTAATTTTTTGGGTTTTTTAAATCTTTCTTGAATTTGGTTATAGAGTTTTGAGAAAATTTAGAATTTTTTATGTTGATGATGATCTTGAGTCGTTGGGTTGTGGATTTTGAGTTGGAGATGAAGATGAAAATAAGGAGGAAGAATCAATTTCGATTTTGATTTTTTGGTTTATTTGTATGAATATGAAAAATTATGGGCAGAAATGTTGGACAGAATGAGTTTATGAGTTGTGTTGGAGAAGAAGAAGTAATTGGAGGTGTTGGAGAAGATGAAGACAAGAACATAATTCTGGTCATTTTGGTCCCTCGTCTACATGGAAAGCCAATACAGCAGCTGAAGTGGCATGTGTAACGAACACATCATCACCGTTAATATCAAGTTAACGTTTTGGATGCATTTGACTAACAGAACAGACATTGAGGGAGTTTTTAGTTTGTTTTCTTGATTCAGGGACGTGGCTGATAGCGAGGTGCACTTTCATGGATCCAAATTAGGGTTTACTCTATTTTAAAAGGAGGTATCTAGTTAGAGTGATTCGGGAAATAAGTTCTGATAATCCGTAGTTTGATCGTGAGATAAGTAGAGTTAATAAGAGTTGTTCCATTCAAAAATTAAACTCAAATTCTTTTAAATATTATTTTTTTTGGTAGAATTCATTATCCATTTGAGTCTGATTGGTTAGTTTTTTTTTCTTCCATGAAAGTAAATTTACCTCAAATCGTTATCAATAGCGTGAGCAATAAAATATCATCACATAGGATCAGTGTATGATGGGTCAATACATTAAACTTGTCTATAAAAAAAACTCTACCAAGAAGTTTGAACAGAAAAATAATAAAAGAGAAAAATACAATCCTAAATTATAAAACAAAACTTTGAGATATCTCTCCTGAACTATGAAAGTTATACTCGGTTAAAGATTCTAAAATATATATGGTTATAGTTATTAGATTTTTCAAGTGAGATCATAAGCTTGAGCTCCGTTTTGTAGAGAAATATTAATGCTATTAGTGTCATTCTGTAAGGATGGCTTACCAGGTAATCATGGAAAGGCATAATGTTAAAGAGTTTATGCAAAATCTGGAATAAGCTCATACCTTTGATTATGGGTGGGCATGGTTCAGTTAACCATATTAACCGAACCGAACCGAACCGAAATGTTGAAATGGTTTGAAATAACCGAACCAAACCGTTTAAGGCTTTGATTATATCGATGTTTGTTTGACGGTTTCTTCAAAATAAAATAATGACAAAAGATAATTTAATAATTAGGGGGTGTGCTTAAGGCGGATAGATCTTAATGTCCCTTTGATTTACATTTTATTGAAGTTGTTGAATTTTGTATAGAGTTCTACATTGCTTAGATTTTTAGATTGTTGAGTGTATAAATATGCTTAGACATTCCAATAATTTGAGATATTTGTAGATTTAGATTGTATAAATAATAAATGTATTTAAACAATAAAAAACTTAAGGTATCTTTTGAGATGAGATTCATTTTCATTTAACATTTTATACCATTGTGCATTTTACTCTTAAGTTTGGTATTTTCCTTTTGATAGGTTTGGAGTAAGAGCTAATGTTCACAAAAGAAAATACCTATATCAAGAGTCATAGAGTAATCAAAAACAAAATTTTCGCTGTCATCGTAGACCACACAACCACAAGAAGCCTTAGATCCCAAAATTAACCATCACTATTGATTTTAATTTTATCAAGCAATTTAATGTCTAAAAATTCATGGGACTAAACCATCAAAATTGATTTTAACATAACGTTCGTTTGAGTATGTTAGTTTGTTTTAATTCAAGTTTAGTTTCAGTGATAATCACAATCAGTGGTTAATCACAAGTTTGTTTTAGTTTGTTATGAAGTTTGTTACAAGTTTGTTAGAGGTTAGCAAATAAGGTTGTTAGAGTTTGTTACATTGCTTGTGCTTCAAGCAACGTTTAGACTTGTATATAAGACCATTATCTTGTACATTCATTATATAGAATCAATAAAGATCATTTACAATTTTCATCATAACTTTCTTCTCTCTCAATTCTCTCTCTAATTCACATAAAACCTTAGAATCAGAAACTGCTTCTGAACAGTGCTTCTGAACAACTGCTTCTGAACAGTGCTTCTGAACAACTGCTTCTGAACACAGCTTCTGAACAAAGCTTCCGCTTCTGATTTTCTGCGCTATCAAATTGGCATCAAGAGCCTTTGGTTTCGTTCTAAGGGGTAATCAAGATCTTCAATCACGCAATTTGTAGAAAGAAACGCTGAAGGAATCACCATGAATGGTAGCAGCAGTTTCAACACACATCTTCCAATTCTTGAAGCACGCAATTGGGAAAGATGGAGTGCAGTGATGAAGAATCTGTTTGGAGCACAAGATTTGTTGGAAATTGTGCAGGATGGTATACATGAATTAGCTGCGAATGCTACTGAGGTGCAAAGGAACGCACACAAGGAATTGAAGAAGAAAGATTGCAAGGCTCTGTTCTTGATTCAACAAAGTCTTGATGAAGGAAACTTTGAAAGAATCTCAAAATCACTGAGTTCAAAGGAAGCATGGGACATTCTTTCAAAGTATCATGAAGGTGATGATAAAGTGAAGTTGATTAAGCTTCAATCTCTGAGAAGGAAATTTGAGCTGATGCAAATGGAAGATGATCAGAAGATTTCTGAGTACATCTCTAAACTCATCAATCTTGTGAATCAGATGAAGGCTTGTAGTGAAGCTATCACTGATCAACAGATAGTTGAAAAGATTATGAGGACCCTATCTTCAAGGTTTGATTTCATTGTGGTGGCAATTCAGGAATCAAAAGATGTTAAGACATTGAAGATTGAGGAGCTGCAGAGTTCATTAGAAGCTCATGAATTGATGGTTTCAGAAAGAAGCAATGAAAGATCAATTCAACAAGCCCTGCAAGTTCAAACTATCAAAAAGGATGATTATGATAGGAAGAACTTCAAGAAAGGGAAGAAAAACTCTAAGGGAGGAAACTGGTCTAAAGGCAAGAACAATGGATCTGATAAAGGTGAATCTTCAAAGGAAGGAAATTCTAATCAAAAGAAGAAAGTTGATAAGAAGAAGATTCAGTGTTTCAAATGTGAGAAATTTGGACACTATGCCTCTGAATGCTGGTCTGGTAAAGGAAAGCAATCAAAAAATGATGAAGAGGAAGCCAAAATTGCACAAGATGATTCAGATTCTGAATCATTATTCATGATGGTTACAACAACTAGTAATGAGAGCTGCAATTCAGAAAGTTGGTTCTTAGATACTGGTTGTTCTAATCACATGACAGGAAACAAGACATGGTTAAGAGAAGTGGATCCTGGAAGAAATACAAAGGTGAAGCTTGCAGATCATAGAGTCTTGGTTGCAGAAGGAATGGGGAATATTGCTATTGAAGGAAAGAATGGGAAAGTGGCAATAATTGAAGAAGTTCTCTATGTTCCTGGAATGCAGTGCAATTTGCTGAGTGTAGGTCAGTTCATTCAGAAAGGATACTCAGTTACTATGAAGGACAACACCTTTAAGTTGTTTGATAATCATCAAAGGTTAGTTTTGAAAACTCCTCTTGCAAAGAATAGAACTTTTCAGACCAATATGAAAGCTGTAGAACTGAACTGTTTATCTGCAATGGTAAAAGATGAAGATAGTTGGTTATGGCACTATAGATTTGGTCATCTCAATTTTAGAGGTCTTAATCAATTGGTTGATAAAGAAATGATTCTGGGAGTTCCTAAAATTGAGATACCTAACACAGTCTGTGGTACTTGCTTGTTGGGAAAGCAACCAAGAAGTGCATTCAGTTCAAGTTCAGCAAGTAGATCAAAGGAGCTGCTTAATGTTGTATATTCAGATGTGTGTGGTCCTTTAGAGGTTCCTTCATTAGGAGGAAACAAATATTTCATCAGTTTTGTTGATGAGTTTAGCAGAAAACTCTGGTTATATTTGATCAAGGCCAAAAGTGAAGCATTTGATATGTTCCAAAAGTTTAAAATCTTAGTTGAAAAACAGAGTGGTAAATCCATTAAGATTTTAAGAACTGATGGTGGTGGAGAGTATACCTCAAAGGTGTTTGAGAAGTTTTGTGAAGACAATGGCATTGTACATGAAGTCACTGCTCCTTATACTCCACAACACAATGGTTTGGCTGAAAGAAGGAATAGAAGCCTGCTTGACATGACCAGAAGTATGCTAAAGATGAAGAAGATGCCTAATACATTTTGGGGAGAAGCAGTAAGAACTGCAGCATACATCTTAAACAGATGTCCCACTAAGAAACTTAATCAAATTCCTGAAGAAATTTGGTTAGGATGCAAGCAGTCAGCAAAACACTTAAGAGTGTTTGGTTCATTGTGCTATATGCATATCCCTGATGCAAAGAGAAGGAAGTTGGGGGATAAGAGTGAACCTATGATACTGGTTGGCTATCATGAGACAGGTGCATACAGATTGTATCATCCTCTGAATCACTCTATAGTGATTAGTAGAGATGTAAAAATCTGTGAAAATGAAGCATGGGATTGGACTAAGAAAGAGAAGAGTTCCAGTCACACAATTCCCACAATAATTGAAGATGATGATCAAGTTGAACAAGTTCAACTTGATACTGAAGTTCAACCTGAAGTGCATGTTGAAGAGAATCAAGTCACAAGAACTTCAGTTAGACAGAGATTTGCTTCAACTAGATTAGCTGGACATGAAGTCATTCCAGATAATGTAGTTAATGAAGAAGGGGAATTTGTTCATTTTGCACTATTAGCAGATGCAGAACCAATCAATTATGAAGCAGCATTGAATGAAGATGTATGGAAGAATGCTATGATTGAGGAGTTGAATTCAATCAACAGAAACAACACATGGAAGTTGATTGAACTGCCTGCTAGTAAGAAACCAATAGATGTGAAGTGGGTTTTCAAATTGAAACTGAAGCCAAATGGTGAAGTAGCCAAGTACAAAGCAAGATTAGTGGCTAGGGGATTCATGCAGAAGGCTGGTATGGATTACTTTGAAGTATATGCTCCAGTTGCTAGATTGGAAACTGTGAGATTGATAGTTGCTATAGCTTGTGGAAGAAACTGGCCAATGCATCATTTGGATGTAAAATCTGCTTTTCTAAATGGTCCTTTAGATGAAGAAGTGTATGTGACACAGCCACCAGGTTTCAAAATCAAAGGGAAAGAGGATATGGTGTACAGATTACACAAAGCTCTCTATGGATTGAAACAGGCACCAAGAGCTTGGAACAAGAGAATTGACAGCTTTCTTGTGAAGCAAGAATTTGTTAAATGCAAGTCTGAGTATGGTGTATATGTGAAGAAAGGAAGTGAAGGTAATCAACTACTCATCTGTCTTTATGTTGATGATTTGATAGTGACTGGTAGTGATATGAATGAGATAGAAGCATTCAAATCACAGATGATGAGTGAGTTTGAAATGTCAGATTTAGGAAAATTGACATACTTTCTAGGCATGGAATTTACTGAAGTTGCAGAGGGATTGGTGATGCATCAAAAGAAGTATGCATCTGATATATTGAAGAGGTTCAATATGATGAGCTGCAATCCATCATCATCACCAGCTGAGACAAATGTAAAACTGGTGATGAATGAAGATGAAGAACCTGTGAATCCTACATTGTTCAAGCAAATTGTTGGTTCACTGAGGTATCTATGCAATAGTAGGCCTGATATTGCATATGCAGTTGGCATAATCAGTAGATTCATGAGTGAACCAAGAGTATCTCACCTGCTAGCAGCCAAAAGAGTGATGAGATACATCAAAGGAACACTGCAGTATGGCATTTTATTTCCTAAGTGCTTAAATGAAAACACTATTGAGCTGACAGCATATTCTGATGCTGATTGGTGTGGAGACAGACAAGATAGAAAGAGCACTTCAGGGTACCTATTCAAGTTTATGAATGCTCCAATTTCATGGTGTGCTAAGAAGCAACCAGTTGTAGCATTGTCAACCTGTGAGTCTGAGTATATTGCAGGGTGTATGGCAGCATGTCAGGCAATATGGCTTGAAAATATACTCAAAGAGATGGAGATAGAGGTTAGCAGACCTATAGAATTGCTCATAGACAACAAATCTGCTATAAGCTTAGCAAGAAATCCAGTTCTGCATGGAAGAAGCAAGCATATAGAAGCCAAGTTCCATTTTCTGAGGGAGCAAGTGAACAAGGGAGCACTTCAGATTGTTCATTGTTCTACTGAGCTGCAGCTTGCAGACATATTCACTAAGGCATTGAAGGTTGACAGATTCATCAAGCTCAGAAGCTTGATTGGAATGAAGGAAGTGGAAACT
The DNA here is from genome assembly GCF_003473485.1 of Medicago truncatula. NCBI lineage: Eukaryota > Viridiplantae > Streptophyta > Magnoliopsida > Fabales > Fabaceae > Medicago > Medicago truncatula. The sequence continues at coordinate 42,772,250 of NC_053043.1, forward strand.
TGAATTACGGGAGGATGTTAGTTTGTTTTAATTCAAGTTTAGTTTCAGTGATAATCACAATCAGTGGTTAATCACAAGTTTGTTTTAGTTTGTTATGAAGTTTGTTACAAGTTTGTTAGAGGTTAGCAAATAAGGTTGTTAGAGTTTGTTACATTGCTTGTGCTTCAAGCAACGTTTAGACTTGTATATAAGACCATTATCTTGTACATTCATTATATAGAATCAATAAAGATCATTTACAATTTTCATCATAACTTTCTTCTCTCTCAATTCTCTCTCTAATTCACATAAAACCTTAGAATCAGAAACTGCTTCTGAACAGTGCTTCTGAACAACTGCTTCTGAACAGTGCTTCTGAACAACTGCTTCTGAACACAGCTTCTGAACAAAGCTTCCGCTTCTGATTTTCTGCGCTATCAGAGTACACCATCCATGCATTTTATGATTGATTCTATCAATTTTAACACATGACCAACAGAATCGGCATAACAAATACTCAACACCTAAGAATGAATCAAACTCAGTAGCTCCCACTTGTTAGAGGATTTAGCTTCAAAAATAAATATATTTCTTACAAGCCATATATACAGTAAAGAGAGACAAAAAAATATACTCCAATTGGATGGACAAAAACTATAGGTAAGGCATACACTAAATAATAGCCAATCATACAAATTATAGCAATAAAATGATTGGCACGTCACAAAAGTAGACAAATATTAGATTTGAATTCTGTCCATAAAATTTTTTCTGCAACTCTCTAAAACATCTTTATTCTATCTATATCTCTTTTAGTATACAATCAGTTATTTTGTTTATGTATAAAAGAAACAAAATTAAGCCTGAATAAAATGGAAGGTAAAAGATAAGTTTTTGTGCCTAAGAGCAGGATATTTATACTGTAATTAAATTGGAGGTTGGAGTTTTGAATTATCATATATTCTCTACACTTTAAAATTCAAATTCCTAAAGCATGTTAAGAGTTTGACATCCAAAGTAACTTTATTGCATGGTAATAATTAACTTAAAAATACAATGTTTTTACTTTGCAGCATATACTCCGTATATTAAATTATTAGCTAGTCACATACATGAAATGTCTCTGTCTGTTTTGAGACCAGCTTTAACAGTGTAACATGCAATGCCAAAGTACATTGATTGATGCCATATCAAAGCATGACAAGTATACTCACAATTCCCATCCATACCAGCCGACAATGTTTGTTCATACCTTTTTTCCATGGTCCCTCCAAGTAACAAATGGGGACTGGCACATTAGTAAGGTCAAACTGTATCAATTTAAAGGTATATATTCAATAATTAGTGCTATTTATTTTAAGCCTCCACTAATTGAAGTGTGCCATGCCTTTAGTTTGGATGTGGAACATTTTTATATACCCGACTAATAGTAATAAGTCATAAGTCATAATACACACATAGACATTACAATAACAGAAACTAAAAACAATCTTATAAATGAGATGCCAAAGTACTTGAGGGTCATGTTTTTTCTTCATTCTTTTCCTTTATGTCTGCATATCATTGCAAGATTTTATATGTCTGCACGCAGTCCGCCAAAAGAATAATTGATTATTTTATAATGTTTAAAGAATATTTCGAAGATAGACTTTAACAAAACCCTTTTTTTTAATCTAAAAACGAACTTAAAATCTAAATCGTGTGTGCGAGCAATCATAAAGTTATGATTACACACAATTCATATTCACCCTTGGATTCCACTTGCGCATATGAGGGTCCCTAACCTAGGAGGAATTGCACTCATCTCTCACAATGTATATTTAAATAAAGCATATATGTTCGCCTCTCTTAATATACGTTTAAATGACTCTGGTTTTCAGGGAAAAGGGACCCTGGTAGTCAGGAATTTGGGCGTGAGATAAGTATAGTCTGACCAAGAATTTTTTCACACAGGAATGGAAATCAGGTTCTCCCAAATAATTCATCATTTAGTAAAACTCATTAACCACTTGAGCTCAATTGCTTATTTTTTTCTTCTCCATTTTTGTTTGTAGAAGACATCAATCTTGCATCAATTACACACATTTTACTATTATGCAAAAATAAATGGGAATATAATTAAAGGGAGATGAGTGCAATTTTCCAAACAAATAAAGTTGAATGTTCATTTAAAATAAACGAAGTTTATGCTTTTTTTAAACATATTTTAGCAGAGATGCATGTAACTTCCCTTACTTCCTATGACTATCAAAGTTTCAAACGACATAAGGTTTTGGAGAAAGTATATATCTCAAAAGTTAATCTGTTTTCCACAAGGGCATTTTATCTGTTACATAATTTTGAACGGCTTCTATAACTTTGACAGAAAACGTCTTGTCCTCCGGATAATAGGCAACAGGATCTTGTAGTAGAGGCAATGGTAGGTTCAGGACACCTTCAAGTGTTGCATGTAAACAATATGCCGAATATGTTACATGATATCCACCTTCCTGCACAATAAGAAGTCGTCCATCACTGTGTCTCATCGCAAGACCGTGAACTATTCGCCCAATTTCTCTGTAGCCTTCCATTGTTAAGCATTGCCTTCCATTTGGATCAAACTGAAACATATGCAGAGTTTAATGTAAGTGAATACAGCTTTGTTTTACACAGGATTATTAAACTCGATATTGTTTGCACTCATTTCTTTTGGTTTCATGGAAATGCAATAAGCTGTTTTCATAAGCTCTCTTGAATAGTCTCACAAGTGCTTATGTCAAATAGATAAACTCAAATAAGTTAATCCAAACAAGTCCCAAGTCCATTCCATAAAAGTCATATGTAAGTATCTTATCAGGTTCTCATTTCAACAAGAGCACGAAATCAAGTCTACAAAATCTTGTAAAAAAAAAACCTAATTACAATCAAACTATAAATGCGAAATAGCAAAAAACAAAGATAAATAGAATAACTTACTGCACTTGAGTCTTGTCCTACAACCAAGACGATCATATCAGGCTCAAATTTATGGATTGATGGAACAACCAACTCATTGAAGGCATATACATATCCATTGTCCCCAGTTCCATTTGGCAAAGGTATGTTCAAGTTATAACCATAACCTTCTCCATCACCTAGCTCATCAATAGAACCACTCTGCGGATGAGATGGCCCCCATGATCCATGGTTCATATGAAGAGAAACGGTAAGGACTTTATTAGATGAATAAAATCCCTCTGCTGTCCCATTTCCATAATGAACATCAATATCTATAACTGCAACTTTCTTACATCCAGAATCTAAAGCTAGCTGTACTGCTAGACCGGCGTTGTTAAGGAAACAGTACCCATCAGCCTGAGAAGGTTGAGCATGGTGACCGGGTGGCCTAACCAAAGCATAAGCAACTTTTCCATGTCCGTCAAGCAAATGCTTCATCGAAGACAGTGTAGTCCCGGCGGCAAGAAGTGCAGCATCCCACGACCCAGGGTTCAAGAATGTGCCGGCACAAAGGACCTTTCTCCCTTTTTTATCAGCTTTTACCAGTTCATTTATGTACTCTGAGAAATTACAGCATTGAAATTATATCATTCACTGTGTCAAATTGTTTAAAGTGTAGCCTATAGCAGGGTCAGAAAATGAGAGATTAATAGAGAAAATAAAAGCAGAAAACTGTGAAAACGGAACTTGAATTTGAATTATGATTTTCAAAAATACAGAAATGTTACAAAGGGATTATTTATAGTGTGTGTGTGCGTGTAGCAGAGTTGCTCCAACTGAATTCAAGGAGTGCTGGGAAGTGGGAAGATCTTATTTAGAATTATCGTTGGAATAGGATATATAAACACTTCTCAAGTTGGAAAGAAATTACGAAAAATGGTCCATGACATGTTCATAAGATCCTCCAATTGGCTTATAAAACCAACGTATAATGAGCTTATGGGAGTTAAATCAACTTTCACTTTAATTGTAAAAACATATTGTATTTATAAGCTACTATATGAAAAATGTTTACTGAAAAGTGCTCAATTAAGTGCATGTTTGTAAGACCAGTGAGTCACCTCACCTCCACTGTGTGGTCATTAGAAATTCAAATGTATAATTTCCCTTCTACTGTGCCTCGGAAGTGAGAAATTTATGGTGCATTGTGGATCTAAACATTGCCTAAGTTGTTTATCCAAGTTGTTTACAGCACGGTAACAAAGTAACAAACAAACTAACTAACTGATTTTAACTGTAAGAAGGATCTAGAATGCAAGTAATTCAATGCATTATCAGGTCGAGACTGAATTAGTGTTTTGCAAGATCTTTTTTGTGAATCAGGATTCATCTCAATAAATCGGAATTCAAGATGAGATTCATGTTGTCTAAATAGATACACTCTTGAAGTTGGTGAATCGATATACAATTCGCATGTATCATAGGATAATATGATGCACATAGCACATTAAACTATCACAATGATTTGAATTCAAGAATATCTATTCATGTCTAAATTACATTGTACATCAATACAGTGTGCACAAGAATATCTATTCTAGAAAATATCAATCTTCACAAACCCAAAATTTGACTTCCAATGTTAAATAACTACTAACTAAAGTGACTGAAGTCACATCTATAAAGTTTCAGCTTTGCATGCATGCAAAGCATAAATTTTTATCTAATAAACTATCAATTTAGTCCTTAAACTATAACCGTATCAATTCAACCACTAAACTAACTAGTTTATGAAATATATAACACCCGTCAATTTAGCCGCTAACATTTTAATGAGACTAAATTGATGGGTATTTATATTTTAAGACTGGAACTGAAAATAAGAGTGAATATGGAAAAAACAATTGATAGTACTAACCAGGAGTGTGAAAAGAAAGGAGCTCAGGGATGAGAGCATGTCTACCAAGGTGCCAAGAAACATAAGGAGAGATAGGACCTCTTTTGAGGATAGAAACCATGTTTTTGACTCTGTCTGAGTTTTCAGGATGTTTTTCCAATATGTCTAAGAAACCGGGGTCAATTCCTGTGTCAAAAACTCCATTGCCGGTATCGTGTTTGAGCATTCCTTCATGCCAGAAAACTTCGATTTTGTTCACACTGGAAGATTCTGCTGCCGCATCTCTATTCGTTGCCATTTGAATCAAGAGAGGGTTGGTCGGTCACTGGTTCAACGATGTTGATGTTGATGTTGATTGGGATTCATTGGATTTCACTTGTGTGATTTTGGGGTTTTGTGAGGATGATGCAAAACCCCAAATCAGAAGTCTTTGGGTATACAAGTGAGTATAAATGATAAAATTTAAAACAAAAATAATTTAAGTACATCACGTAATATGATTTTTATTTTTTATATTATGATTCTTGTGTGTCCAAATAAATTTTATTTAATGTTGTGTCTATACCATAATTGCTCGTTAACATCACCCTTTATCTTAAAAAATAGCGGTAATTTGTTAAGAAGCTAAATATGTTCCTAAAAAAAAACAAGCTAAATATATGATTATTTTATGGAAGTATGTCTTGAAATAATAGCATTGGCGTGAATAGTTGTGTTTCGTTTTTGAATGTATGAGAAATGCTAATAAATGTTGTTAGGGTATTCTTTAAAGACCTTAAATAGTAACTTTTTATAAATTCACTGCATTGAAAATTATAGTGTATGACTTTTTAAGTGAATAATTTCCTTATTTGGAATCCTAAAAGAGTGTCCTTAAGGCACTCACTAGCAAGACCGTGTGTGAGAAGTGAAAGTATGTCGTGTATAATTGTAAATCATGTCAATATTACTTGAAATAATGACACGGGTATAGACAGTTGTGTTTTCGTCTTTTAGAGTATCTTCTTGGCTATAAAAGAAGTGTTGTAACATATGGGTAGAAGAAAAACGAATAAAAATCCAGTGTGCTTCAATAAAAATATGTCATAATTTGGTTTGATCTTTCTGAAAGCTCTAGTTATTATGTTCATGTCTTTAATTCCTCTATAGAGATGCAAGCTTGATGCTCTATACTCGCCTCATAAATGCGGATCTTGTGTATCATAAAATATTTGACTATTGATCCATGTTATGTTCTTCTCTTTTACGAGATGAGAGATTTAATTGGGCTTAATTACAAGAATGGTCCCTTAACTAATTATGAGATTTCATATTGGTCCCACAATTAATTTTCGTTTCAATTTTGTCCCATAAGTTTCCTCCGTCAGTCAAATAAATCCATTATGTTAACTTTTGTTCAAAAATGTTAACATTCATCTTTCTCCTTCATCATCTTCATCCTCAAGCCCATAAAATTCATCATCTTCATACACAAACCCAGAAAAATTCATGAATTTCATCAAAAAACCCGAAAAAAAAAAAACTCAAAAATTAAACCCAAAATATTATCTTCATCATTCAAAATTAAAACAAATTTAGACCCAACAAAACTTCAAACAACATTAACACAAATTCAACCCAAATTAACAAAAGTTATAACCATAAATTAAAGCAACAAATTGTAAATTTAATTTTGCCAAAAAAAAAAACAAATTTAACTAATTAACCTAAATCATAACAACAACAACACACTCTCCCCCCTTTCCCCACACCACTCACTTATCTTCTTCTCCCTCGTCTATCTTTTCACCCCAACCTCTATTTAATTCCAAAATATGAAGAAAAAAAATCCTCCTTGATGAAATCAACGATTTGCAATAATAGAAATTCATCTTAGATTCACATCGATTGGTATTATTGAGGCATAAACTTGAGTTTGATTTCAATTTTTCAAAAAGAAAATCTGCAATTTTCCCAATATTTTTTCTTCAATTCTTGCATTCACGAGAAAATCTGCAAGTTTAGGGGTAATGTTTTTGTGTGTTATATTAAGATTACCTCAAAACAATTGATCCATTTCGCGTTTGATTCGTGCTTTTGGAGTAGAAATTCGAAATTAAATTCATGTTCATGCGTTCATTTGTGTTTTTACAAGTTCATGATAATTCTTTATTTATGTTTTATGATGATTTGTATGTTTTGATGATGAATCAATTCAGTTTTCGTATTTTATTCTTTACTGGTTTCGTGTTTTTCTACATCTTTGCTTCAAATTCGAAAATCTGTTATTGCTGCAATTTTCCAGAAACTCATGGTGTTCATCATCATCTTCATAACTTTGAAAGGATTTTGTAGAATTTTAATTTAATTTTATGTGTTATTGTTGTTTGAAGATTTATGGGTTTAAGTTTTGAGTTTAAAATTGTCTTGATTTTGTGATGTTGATGATGAATTTATGGGCTTGAGGATGAAGATGATGAAGGAGGAAGATGAATGTTAACTTTTTTGAACAAAAGTTAATAGAATGGATTTATTTGACCGACGGAGAAAACTTATGGGACCAAACTGAAACGAAAATTAATTGTGGAACCAATGTGAAATCTCATAATTAGTTAAGGGACTATTCTTGTAATTAAGCCTTTTAATTGTTAGTATGTGCTTGAGACTTTTATTTGCCCATGAATGACTGTTTTATGACTCACTCAACAATTTAGCCAAGACTAATTTCATAATGAGAAATGATAAACAAACACAGGTTTTTTGACACAAAAAAGACACCAATGGCAATTTTTGTAATTTCTTTTAAAGTGCAAGGATAATTTTGTGAAATCATCCCTCTCTCTTGTGTTTGTGTGCCTCTTCTCCCTCCTCACCTCACTGATCTTCTTCTTCTCTTGCTCTGTAACATACCCTTACGACGACCCAGTATCACCGGAGAAGGAGGCATGGTGGTTGAGATCCGAGTGGAAGAAGCACGGTGGTGGTTGTGTGAGTTGGTCAGAGAAGAAGGATGTAGTGGTGGTGGTGAGAATGACGTTGGTGATGGCTAAGGATGGTGAGATCGGAGAGCCATGGTGGTATGTGAACAACGACGCGGGGTCTGAGAAGAAAACTAAGGGATGGCGGTGGTTCTTATGTGAACGGAGATCGGAGTGGATATGAGGAGAGAGATGGTGGTGGTGATGTTGTGATGGACGAAGAAAGCTAAGAGGTGGTGGTGGTGTTGGTGCGAACTGAGAAGGAGGAGCAATGAAATGACGATGATTGTTGGTTGTCGATGGTCGGAGAGGAGCCATGGTTGGTGGTTGTAGTTGTGGGTAGGACGAGAAAGAAGCAGTGGGGACTGGGGAGGAAGAGAAGAGAGAGAAAGAGGGAAAAGAAAAAAAAAATAATACAGTATTTTATACGGTGGTGTCTGTATTGTGTTTGATATTATGTGTTCAGTTATCATTACTCTTTCATAGTATGTAAGGCACCCGGCCTCCAGATGATTTTCATCTTTCCTGTATTTTTACATGTCCAACCATGGTGGTCATAAAAGACTCCATACACCTAAAGTTATATTGTGGTCTCCTAATGTTCAAATTGCAATAAAGAAACATGAGTTGAAGAACGATAAAAACTTCCCAAAAACAAATGATAAAAATTTTAATCATCATTAACACCTTCGATGGTTTTTTTAATAAGTTAAATTAGTATATCTAAATTGATACCGAAGATAATCAAATCTGAAGCTTTAAGGAGGAGCACTCTAAGATCTCAAGCCAACACCATCAGACTAACCCAAGTGGGTTGCACCTTCGATGGTTTAAAATCAAAAAGAAAAAAATTGATGTATTTGAGAAGAAATAATAAAGAAATGAATAACAAATATATTACTATTAGTACTTGGTTTAGGATTTAGGTATTTTCAATTCTAGAGTTTTATTTGTGCCATTTGTTTCGGATCAGACTTTGGGTCAAATTCACTTAACAAAACCCAATTACAAAGTAACATCCAACAAGAAGACAATCCAACGTTCTTTCTTATGTCTATATAAGGAACACTCTGCTACAACTCAATGTAAGATCATTATTTTCCTCCAAACCTCTCAACCTTCTGAAGTTTATTTTATTTTAATATTATTTCCTTTTAGAGCTATTTTACTTCAGTTGCATATTATTATATTTCAGGAATGAATATTCGATGGATTGAGTTTTGGAGCAAAAGAAAAGGGTTTGGAGCTGATTTGGAACGAAAATACGAAGATTTGGAGACAAAAATATGTCTCCCCTAAGTCAGAAGCTTGGCACAGCCCGTGCTCCCACTGGCACGGCCGTGCCACCTCCCATGATTCCCTTTTGCTGCTTTTGCTTAGATTTTAAGCTACTCTATTTAGTTTTGACCAAAAAGCCCGCAGTTTCTTGTGGAACATTCTAGTGATGTATTGCTTAGGTTTTAAATCGAATGTAAACTATAAATAGAGTAGCTAGCCATCACAACAAATCATCTTTTCTTCTTGGAATTCAATAAGTGACAATTGTCTTTCTTAATAAAAGTTCTTTCTTTTACTTTCTTGTTATTTTATTTATGTTCTTCTTCTTCTTCTTCTTCTTCTCTATGTCTACAATGAACATGAGTGAGTAGACTTCTCTTGTCTTGGGATTGTTGGATAAGTCTAATGACATAATCCTAATCAAACCAAGCTTTAACCCTAATCTTATGTAACCCTAGTTTCTAATCTAAATTCAACCGTTTTAACATGAAATTAACCATTATCAAACTGTAGAAGCGAAAGTGGAGGGTTTGATAATTGTTAATTCATCATCTCAAATATCAATTTATAAAACGAGAATGGAGTTTTGATATTCGAACAAGTGAATTTAGACAAGGAGTGCAAAGGCAGCGAAATAGTCTTTGCAATCCTTGAGACATATGATGTTTTAAACTTTAAAGCTTCTTCTAGTAATCAAATCAGCGAAACAGGTTTGATTGCTAGAAGAACACTCTCATTAGGAGCGAAAGGAAATATGAGAGGCTAAAGAGAAACCGGTTTTTAGAAATTAGGTCTAACATAAGGTTCTAGATTTAAGGTTTTGGTTTGTGAAGGATTTGTCGTTATGATGAACCAATAATCCCAAGGCTCTTTTTATTATTATATTTTATTTTAATTAAAAATCCAAACTTTATAATCTCAAACTCTCATCTAATCATTATTTAAAGTTAATTGAATTCATAACTCCCTGTCGGAACGATACTCTCTTTTTACTACTTCGGTAGAACCGTGCACTTGCGATTTTATCCCATCAATTCCCTTCCAACTTAGGCGTCGAAGCATTTGTACAAGTACACCGCCCCTCTGTTCCACCCCTACGGGTCTTCATCCATGGATTCCGGCTAGTTCTTCTACAACAGAGCATGTTCTTCCACCGATCCGTCCATAATGCAAGTTTCACTATCGTTCTCAAGATAATCTCTTCCCGATCACCCTCATATTTTTTTTGTACATGTATTCCAAGGGAAAAACAAGGCAATGAGAGGTGTACATCAAGATGGTTTGTTTTTAAAAGAGAGAAGAAAGAAGCTTGGGGATGAGAGCATTTTTTTTTTTTTTGGTAGATAGACGAAATGACAAAGTTATTATAAACTCACACACACAAGTGGAGGTATCAGGGTTCGAACCCCGATCATGACATCCGGCCTAACAATTTCGACATTTCTACTAATAACTCCTTGTTTTATGAATGATGTATATAATTGACGAGCCATTGAAATGTGCTTTTGAAAATTAAATAAGTCCTCCTATATATCATAAATATAGGGAGAGCCTTTAAACTATTTACCTTTTTCCTGTATATGATTTATGTTCTCCCTCCGTTTTAAAAATGAATGTCGTTTAAGGTTTATACACACATATTAATAAATATATTAATTAAAAAAAAAGATATGTTATTTTACCAAATTATCCTAATCAATTATTGGTTTGTTTTCATCAAAGAAAAAATAATATTTTCAAAGTAGTGTTTATAGTATTAATTGAAGGGTACAATTGAAAAGAAAAAATTATTATTGTATTTGAAATTGAAAGTAACATTCATTTTAAAACAAATTTTTTGGCTAAAACGACGCTGATTTTAAAATGGATGAATTATATAGTTCGAGTACCCTTTCTACCTCTAATTTATTTATTTTGCTGTGAACATAAACAGCACACATGTATCATAAATTTATAATTTTAGACATTTATATAGAACTCGAGTACATTGTTTTAGTACAAAATTGATGTGTAAAGATCCCTATAGAAGAACTACCATTTAAATTGTGACAACAACACTTTGTGTGCTCACATATTTATTTTCTTCTTTCACTAGTGACTATTTTTGCTTATTGTCTCTAGTTCCGACCCAATACTATAATCTTGGATTATGATTCTTTATATTCTACGCACCATACTGCAATTTTAGAGAATCTGTGTCATCTAATCTGAGTGATCACTCACCAATGTTAACATTGACAACATGAACCGAACCGTCACTATCAGAAATCGGTTGCACGGTTCCCCTATGAAGTAACTGGCAGGGCACAAAATTTGCAAGTGATGCTAATTCTTCAACAGCTTCACAAATTTGCTCAACACAAATCACAATATCAATAAGCAATGATGCCACTGTCGAAGCTGGTATTATCTCGAAGTGATCAGCACCTTCCCAGGGATTTGTTCTTAGAACAGCTTTAAGACATTCAGCAGCATTTTTAGCATTTAAAACATGGGAATTTGGTGTTGATGACTTGCACATTTTCTTTATCATCAATGATGATTCTTTTAGGGCTTTGCCTGACTCCAAGCTAATATTTGTGCATGATTCTTGAATCCTGCTTCGAAATTCATATGGGGTCTGTTGAAATAAGAAAATAAATTAAAATAAGGTTAATCGCAATGTTTAGTCAGTGTATAATTTGAGTTCGGATGGAAGAGGGATATTTTAGTAATTTTTTTTTTTTTTTTTGGTGGGTCGTGGCCCATCTAAACCCTAAAGTAACATGTTTAGGGAGCTAAAATTATATGTAAAAATAGAATACCATACTTTGGAATTGATGAGGTATAGACTAAGTGCTTCAATTTTGTAAGCACAAATTCGTGCCAAGTTCCCAATCTTTAAGTATTGCTTCCATGGATGACGAAATCTGAACTTGCCATGACGAGGTTCCCATCTTGCCAAAACAGCCTATAAAAGTCGGAAGAAAAAACAAATTAAATGATTAGGTTATTTAATCGATGTGCATCGACGATATAAGTTTTTTTTAGTGAAGCAAAATATCAAATCACACGATCATATATTTCCAAATATCTATATGGTGAGATGTTATTGGGTTTACCAGTATTCGAATTTTATAATGACAGATTGATAATAAGATGAAATTATGGATTTTTTTTTGTTGTTGATTAAGATGTTAAGCTAGAGAACATAGTTATTGGTCTTCACCATTGTTTCTTCACTGGTTTTTGAAGAGAGGACACTTTTATATTTGTGGAGAAATTGCTTCTCATTTTCAGCTACTTCTGTATTCTCTGAATTGTTGAAGTACTCATCTCCAAATCCTGTGTGTGCCACCATTAATTTTCATTAGTTTGAGGAGCAACTCTTGCATGAACACAACTATATATTAATATTGAATAATTATATAGTAGTAGATTTAAGACTAAAGACCAATTTGGTTATCGACAATTTGTTGTTGGCATAATTCAATCTTTTACAAAATGATAATCAATCAAACAAGTCTTGACATTATATTTATGACTAATTTGTTCCTCATATAAAAATATCAAGGACTAATTTAAGTATTATTTTCATAATTGGATTGCTAACAAATTATGAGAGACTAAATTGAGTTTGTATTCTATCCCTCCCAAAGAATCAAAACAAATAATATTTTGTCATAGAAAAAAGAATAAAAACAAATAAATAACGTGGAAAGGCAGACACGTTTGGCTTATTGCGAATCAATTTGGGCTTACATTATTTTTGACTCATTTTGGATTTTACCCATACATCCCATTTTACTTCTATTTCCGTATTTAGGTGTAGAAAAGTACTTAAATTTTAAAATCAATAAAAAATTAAAAATTTATTCCTACTGTAGTAAGATGATAAAATATGATTAAACATTTTGTAAAAGCTGTTTATATTATTTGTGTACAATTATTGAACTCAAAACAATGTATATAAGTTATAAATGAACTTAAAGCTAAAAGATTGACAATGTAAGGTCAAACAAAGGAAATATTAGATAGTTTATGGTCTAATAAAAATAGGGTGGCAACCGGCAACTTAAGACTAAAAAACTAGATGACTCTAGGCCTATAGGTAAGAAAAAAGTTGTTACAATTTAAGGTTAAATACAACAACAAAAAACTTTATAATTTAAGGGGAAATATTTTTACATAAGACATGTAAATAGTAAATGAGAGTATATATTATTAAATTAATTTATATGCAGTGTAAAATTTATTCACATACGTATCCAATAAAAACATGTCACGTAGATATTTGTAAATATGTTTTATAAAACTAACTTAAAAAGGTGACATCATTAAATGATTTGATTGAATGTACACATAAAAGTTTACATAGTCCCCGGATACAAATTAAATTTATATTATATATATATATATTTAACAATATATTATTTCTTAAATGATGCTAATATTTGATTCAACATTATAAAAACTCACCTTCTAAAAAGTCTGCTAACTTTTCAATATTGCCAGCAATCTTATTGTGAAGATCTTCTCCAATCCAAACAGGGAATATGAAAACACAAACTGTAATAGCTATACAGCTCCCAATTATGATTGTTAATAACCTCTCGTAGGCCATTTCTAGAAGTTCATGACCAGTCACATCCGAAAGAGATACCAAACAAAATGTTAGGATGAATATGATCATCCCATAATCATATCTAGCCTTCAATTTAGGGGAAAATCTCATAAATGTCACTCTTTCAGCTGCAAATTAAAAGAAAAAAAACATTATCTCCTTTGCATTAGTAAAAAAAATTAAGTTGTCTGATTATAGTTAGCTTTATTAATAAGTATTGTCTCTGGTCCTATTTATAAGAGAAAGTTTGGTCAACAAACGTTGATGTATCTTGTCTGAATTTTAAACAAGATACATCAATTTTTGTTGACTTGACTTTCGCTTATCAATAGAACCGGATAGGGTATTAGGAAATTAATTAAATTTTACTTACCTATGACAAAGACAAAGATTGAAGTCATTACAACCTTTCCTTTATCCCCACAAAGAGTGGCTAGTTCGTTACTTGCAACACCAAGAGCACCTGCTAAACCCGTGGCCAACATCCTATTGAAACCTTTTCCGAGTGTTGCACCTAAAAATTATTATGATGATTATTATTTTTAAATAATAAGCATCTGTAGTGTGTTATAGAGTATGTTCGTATGAGTAATTAAATATATGATGATTTCTTTATCACTCAAATTGTCGAAAAAAGTTGATGTAATTAGCAGATTATAAAGCAAATTAAGTTCAAACATCACTATATATATATATAGCTGCTAAAGTATCACGAATTGAAAACTATAGATAGAAACAAATGAATAATTCATCTAATTTTGTAGTTAAGCGTAAGGGATGCAAATATTATAGATCAAGTTATTTTTTTTCTTCTTATTTCATTTTTTTGTCTTAAGTAGAAGTTTGCCCTAAGATATAAGTAAGGTTTGATCAAAAATCATTTTAGCTAATTTGAACCTGGATTCGCCTACATCAATAGTTTGTAAAAATTATATAAGTTCAGTATTTAAAAGGACTTTAAATGAACGAATACTTACCCACAGAAAGTTCGAGGACAATAACAACGGTAAGAACCGCCCAAATTATGTTGTCACCAAAACCATAAAATGAGGGACGAAAATGATGCAAAATATAAATCAACACTAATGCCAATCCGACTTTGAAGGAATGAATAACCCTTCTAGGGTCATCTTGGCCAATCTCTTTTACCATATTTATGACCTTCACTAACTTAGCCCATGATTTCTTAACCAAGTTTCGAAAGGTATATGTGGAGTCTGCTGTAGTGGATTCAACATTTGGTGACACCATTTTGAAAAATTGGTCTTAATTCAAGGGAACTAAAGTGCTTGAAGTGCACAAAAAAAAATTGCAAGATTGGAAAGGTATCTTTAGCTTACTATGTTTTTGTAAGCTTTTAGCTTACTATGAACTTAGTGATATTGTCATGAGCTAAGGACACACACACACATATATATATATATATATATATATATATACACACACACACACATGTTTGTATGAAGTGGAAGACGTGTATAATGTGTCACATATTAGCTTAATAAATGTTTCAGTTGCTTTCTCAAAATAAGTCATTAAAAATATATTTTTTTTGTTATTCATTTTAAGGATTTTAAATTAATAAGACATAAAAAAATGGCTTATGGGATAACATAGGGGGCGTTTAGATTATTTGAGGAAACCTCTAGGTAGTTGATGTGTTCGGTGGTCCTGATTGTAGTACTTACATGAAAATGCACGTGTACAAAAATGATGAATATGTTCGGAACCCTATAGTGTATGGAGTGAAAACTACATGAAGAAAAATTATTATTGACGGTCAAAAATTGTTGGAACAATAAAAGAAACTCTCAGAAGTCTCTAATAACTGTAAGAAACAGTTGTCAAAAAATAAAAAATTAGTCCATGGTGAAGCATTTTGACTTCAAGTCAATGTGATTCCTACATGCTTAATTGTGAGCTTTAATGTTTTTATTTTTCTTTATTAGGTACATTTCTTGGCTTTAATGTTATCAAATATTATTTGTAAACAAATATCATAATAGTAGAGGTATGGGACTTTAGGTTCAGGGCCTATTTGAGAGTTTAGAAAGGGGAGAGAGAAATTTGAAGAAGGAAAAAAAAATTAGAGAATTTTGGGAAAGAAGTGCTTTGGGAGAGAAGAGCTTTGGGAGGGAGTTTATTTTTTTAGGAAAATGCTATTTCTTTAGAAAAATAACATTAAGAATATTTTTCAAGACACAGCTGACAAATTTTAATTACTTGATTTATTTGTTCACTTCCTACTTTCAGCCACGCTTCCTTGAATTGTGGCAAATACTGTATTATAATTGGATGTTTTTTATTTTTGAAGAATTTTTGATGTTATATTTTTAGAGATATAACATTGCTCATTTTTTTATTACTAGATGGTAACAACCAGTAAATATCCGAGGATTCGTACGGATATTTGTTGATGCGGATGATTTATTTCAATTCAACATATTTTTTATAGTTTTTTTTAGGACATATTTTATATAGTTAAAGAAGTTGACAAGAAATATTCTTTTATCCTTTTTTAAAGAGAAGTCGATCCAACAATTATATTCTTTGAACCTTCTCCATAAGAAATATTATAAATGAATGAATTTCTTATCGACCGAATTAACATTCATTTGTAATTAAACAATTTTTTTGTTAAAATATTCGTATTTTATAATATAAATTTTACTTCCATTGCACTATTTAAGGCGTTTTCTTCCTTAAAAAAAAAAAAAAAAAAAAAAAAGGCGTTTTCTGTAGTAGTCGAGCAAGCTTCGAAGAAGAAATAGAAAGTTTACCATTCTTGAACGATGGAAATTTTGTGTCACATATTTCTTGACTTTATTACCGTGTGTTTACACCCGCGTTAAAAAATTCAGACTTCATTTCCTAAACAATAGAAATTTTACATTTTTCTAAGAATCGGTAAATAGAGAATTGAACTTTCCCTAAAAAAAAAAAGAAAATTGAATTTATAAGAGTCAAGTTTAGAGTCAATCCAAACTCTAGTTTTCTAGTGAGAGAAACTCCAACTTTCTTTCTAAACCTTCTTTCTCCTTCCTTAATTGAGGAGGGGTGGTTTTAGTTTTTTTTTTTTTTTTTTTACCTAGAATCACCCCTCTACTTCTTTTCTCCTTTTTCTTTCAATCTAAATAAGTGGTTTCACATATATCAAGTTTTTTCTTTTGTGTTTTTTCGTGATTTCGTCGTCTAAGTGCGGCGTTTTGTTGTTCATCGTTTAGTGCGACGTTTGATTTCGCATCTTGTCGCGGTGTTCGTTTAGTTTCTACTGAAAGATTGACATCGGTCAATTACAAATTCAAGCAATGATTTGGACGTCAACATTGCAGATCCAAAAGCATGTGAATTTCGGTGATTTAGGTTTTATCATATTATTTGTAGGCATTTTGCCGTTTTATGCTATTAACTTGGGTGTTGTGAGTTTGTTCACAGATTCACCCTTTACGTTCTTAGCGATGTTTGTATCTGATGTACTCTATCGATTTGAATGAATGTATATCGTTTTGTTTTTGTAAAAAAAAAAAAGAATTGAACTTATAACATATGCCACGAGGGTAAGAATAAGTCAGGATGATCTACATAATTCTACAATTTAATTTATGTCAGATCAAGGTCAGACTTTTTTTAAAAGATTGGGAGGATACTTTAAAAAATATGAATTGCATATTTTAAAACCGTTATAAATAACATGTTAGCAAACCGTTATAAATTATGAAAGTGATTTTTTTTTAGTTTCTACTGAAAGATTGACATCGGTCAATTACAAATTCAAGCAATGATTTGGACGTCAACATTGCAGATCCGAAAGCATGTGAATTTCGGTGATTTAGGTTTTATCATATTATTTGTAGGCATTTTGCCGTTTTATGCTATTAACTTGGGTGCTGTGAGTTTGTTCACAGATTCACCCTTTACGTTCTTAGCGATGTTTGTATCTGATGTACTCTATCGATTTGAATGAATGTATATCGTTTTGTTTTTGTAAAAAAAAAAAAAGAATTGAACTTATAACATATGCCACGAGGGTAAGAATAAGTCAGGATGATCTACATAATTCTACAATTTAATTTATGTCAGATCAAGGTCAGACTTTTTTTTAAAAGATTGGAAGGATACTTTAAAAAATATGAATTGCATATTTTAAAACCGTTATAAATAACATGTTAGCAAATCGTTATAAATTATGAAAGTGATTTTTTTTTTTATACATTTATTATTTTAGGAATTTTTTTAGTTGAAAGAACAACTTAAAGAGGTTTGAAAACCCCGTAATTTAGAAGGTTTATAAACTTTCGTTAAGTGGTTAAATATAAGCGTGACAAAAATCACACGCACCACTTTGTAGAGGTTTAGAACTGTCGAACATTAAAACCGCCGCAAAATTGTATAAATCTCCTAAAATAAACCTATGGTTCTTTTTTAAAAAATTTCGGGTGGGTCGTGACCCACCCCTGCCCATGAGGCCTCCGCCACCGCCTATTTAGCTAAAAATGTCATACTAGTGACAAAAAAAAAAAAAAAAAAATCATTTAGATCAATTAGATGACCTATTTAAGTAAATGTGAATAATATTTTTATTTTTTTTGAGAGAATGAATAATATTTTTTATAACGATAATTATTATGTTAAATTTCACACTTTGGATTAGATTATAAATTTGTTAACTTCTTCAAAAATTTAAGCTTATTAATCTACATTAAAATTCTGCATATTTAAATGTATATATTTTTTTTTTTAGAGAATTACATATATTATTATTGTAAACTCAAATTATAGTGGAATAACTTGTCTTAAGTGAGATTTGTACTTTGACCTTTTAAAGTCACAAAATCAAATTTTTATTAGTAAATTGACATCAAATTGTAGTGTATTGACCCTTTTTTTATTGTTATGATATTCATTTATTTTGGGTCAACTTTTTATGATATTTATGCATTGGACTTAGAATGAAATGAATAAGTACAATGAATACAAACAAAAATGTTACTTATATATGCCTCTCTCAAAATAGTGCTCTCTAACCTCACTAATAAACTCTCATGCTGACTCAGCTCTTAAAAATTTAATTAATAAACTTTTTTACACAAAAACTAAATAATTCTACACCACTATATATGTAAAAATAAAATAACAAATTCTTCATGTAAATCTTAATCATATTTTTTACAAAAGTTTCTCTTTACTTACATTAAGATTAAGATGATTGATTAATTTATTAGTTGGTAACATGTTAGCATTTAGGAACTCCCATTATGTGTCAAGTTTGTAGAAGGCTAGTTAATTATAATAACATGTTGAGGTCCCCTACTATCACTGCATGTTTGTGGAATTTCTTTTTCATCATCTGCAGCAACTTTACTTTCCTTGTTCTTAAATTTTGCTAAGGTGGATAATTCTTGTATTGATTCTGCAAGTTTTTCAGTGGAAGAAACTACATCAAGCAATAATGAAGCCACAGTTACAACAGGAACAACCTCAAACAAATTTGTGTCTTCCCACAATTTTGTTTTGATCATGGACCTTAGGTTTGTGGCATAAATCTTAGATGTTGCAATGTGAGTTTCTGCTGAGGTTGGTGGAGCCATTTTGTGGATTGATATTGATAATTGCTTTAAAGCTTTTCCAGTTTCCATGCTCATCTTAATGCATGGTTCTTGTATTTTGCTTTTGATTTCCTTTGGTGTCTATAAAAAAAGTGTAACATATTAAAATATAAGTCATTAATTTCTACAAAAAATACTGAACTTTGCAATAAAAATATCATGTTAATTAGTACCTTAGTGAAGTTGTTAAGGAAACCATTAAGGGCATCAATCCGATATGCACATTGCCTTGATAGGTTTCCAATCTTTTGATATTGTTGCCAAGGATATTGGAATCTAAAACGACCATGGCAGGGTTCCCACCTTGCAAAATTGACCTACAAAATGTATTAAACTAATTAATAAGTCAGAGTTAGACAATGGATCTAGAAATTCGACGTTGTGAGAACAAGACTCATATATGTAAATCATAGTAGATATCAAATTCAAATGTATTGAAAAGTCGTGGAGTGAAGACACTTTGTAATCTTTTTAGTTTTTGAGAAAAATAAAGGCTAAATTACACAATGTGTTCTTTAAGTTTGTGGTTTGTAACAGACTAATCCTTTTAAGTTATGTTGGTCGCACACAAGTCTTTTGAGTTTGAAATTTGTAACAGATTAGTTTTAAGTTATTTTGGTCACATATAAGTCCTTTTAAGTTTGTAAATATTTTCAATTTAGTCCTTCTGCCACATCATCATTTTGGTTAACAGAAAGACTAAATTGAAATTTTTTACAAACTTAAAGGACTTATGTGTGACCAAAATAATTTAAAGGACCAATCTGTTACAAACCTCAAAATTAAAGACCCCTGGTGTAAATAAATTATTACAACTTAGTCCCCACATGAACTTGGAGGTGTGTCAATATGTTTAACTAGGTACTAAGTTGTTTCAGTTTATTTTTCTCAAAATTATGTTATTTTCTCAATATATATGAAGAAATCTTCTATGGACATTTTGATTTGATGAGTCAATTACAATAACATAATTTTGGTTTCTTTTCCTCACCAAGTTATCTTCGACTTGTTTCGCATTAAGAACACTCTTATATCCTTGCATAAGTGATTTATTTAATTCTCCAGCCTCTAGTGTTCCAAAATATTCATCTCCAAAACCTACAATTTTCCAAGAATTATCAATTTCAACAATTATGAAACATTAAAACTAGTACATGCACATAATTCCATAATCAGAATTTACAAAATTGTCTTGCTTGCACACCTTCTAAAAAGTTGCCAAGTTTTTCGATGTTTTTTGATGCTAGATTGTGAAGATCACCACCAGCCCAAACAGGGCACAAGAAAATGTTAACCAACACAGAAATTAATCCACCAACTAGAATTGTTGTTACCCTATCTTGTGCAGTATCAATTATCTCATGGTCTCTATAACTTGATACAGATACCAAACAAAATGTCAAGATAAACACTAGCAAACCATAATCATATCTTGCCTTCATTAGAGGTATAAATCGAATATATGTAGCCCCTGCAGCTGAAATGATTAAAAAAAAATGCGTTGGTTAGTATTGTTTTTGATAGTTCTTACTGGTGAAATTATGAAATATACAATTAGAGAAGTAAATATTACTTGCTAGAAATATTATGATTCCAAGAAGTATAGGTTCAATTGTTGTATTTCCTCTTGAAATTGAATGAACCATGTAATAAGATCCAAGTCCAAGAACACCTGCCAAAAATGTTGCTAAACCTCTATTTAAACCTTTTCCAAGTGTTGCTCCTGCATATGCCACATAATCAAATTAATTAACCACCAGTTAAAATTCATGTCCACATTATATGTACTTGTTTGATGCTAAATTCATGTAATAAGCAAGAGCTAACATGCATTTTTGAAGTTTGGATTGCATGTATTCATCGATTACACAAATTCTCACACATTCAACATATTAAAGGTCGTTAGATCGAGATCGTACCATCCTTTTTTTTTTTTATATATATATATAATATTTGAACAGTTCAGTCTTAATCCAACAAGTGGCAAAATAATATGCAATATGACGGACCGAACTTAAGACTAGAGAAAAACTTAATAGACACTAAACTTAAATGGAAATATGGAATGACCAAAAACATGCATGATTAAAACCAAGAAAAACAAGGAACAAAACTTGCCTACAGAGAATTCGGAGACAACAACAACAGTCATAACAGCCCACATTGCAGAAGAACCAAAACTATCATAGAGAGGTTTAAGATAGTAAAATGTTGAAACCAATGTAATAGCAAATGCTACTTTCAAAGAATGAATGACCCTTCTTGGATCTTCTTTTCCCAATTCCTTCAGCTGCAACATCACATTTACTACTTTAATAGTAAACTCATTAGGCAAGTTCATCAAACATTGCCAAAACTTTGTGATCACACTTGAATTTGGTTCAGACACCATTCTATAAAAATTTCACAACCCTAACTAAAAGTTTTAGAAAATTTTGTTATATGGGGTTGGTTTAATTATATTTATTATGGGAAATATTTGAAGCTTCTGCTCTATTGAAAACTGGAAGAGCAGATAGCTTTAGAAGGTATTTGGGTCCATACATCCTATTTATAGTTGAGGAGAGCACACAAATCATAAGCTGAATAGAATGAAGAGTCAAATAAATTCTAACAAAGTTTGACTTCTTTTTTGTGCTATTATTATATTTACTAGTTTTTTTTTTTTCTAGTGGAGTCTCCACTCAAATCTCATACTGTTTCTTGTGGCAGCTTTGATTGTCACAACTTTTGAACTTATATTGTCTAATCAATGAGTGATGTAAGGAGTTTCTGCTTACAGTTTTTAGGAAAAATTGCTGTGAAATATTTTCACAAAGTAAACCGAGCCTAATAACTATTCTTTAGGGACTTTAGGATATTTTTAACGTTACATTAGGGTCTCTTTATTACTTTGTGAAAATATTTCCTATTTTTATTTTTTAAAATTCTTAGTTTTACTTGTTAATAAGGAAAAAAAATCCCTTCTAAAAAAAGGGGAAAAAAATGATACCGGAAATAAACAATTGTTTTGCATCTTCGAAAACAAAAAAAATATCGAAATCGTGCATCATCTACTGTTAGCATTTTTTTCTTCTCTCCAAACCGGTGAGTCTCTTCAAAAGTCTCTCGTTGGATGAAAATATAATTTTGTCTGTAAATAAAAACAAAATTATTTACTTAAAAATTAAACAAATTTAATTTGTCAAAATTTATCTGTAATTCTTTAAGTTATATGTTTGTATCAGATATCTAAAGTATCTATTTAATACAAACAAATAACTTAAAAGATAACGAATATAATTGTCTTTTTATAATAATTATGTTATAGATCCAAAGTATTCACTCACCATAATTAAATAGGATTACCGACTATTTCTCTATAGAATAAGCTAGTTAACACACAAAATGTGTTCTCCACTTCCAATAAAATATTTATGTAGCTTATACATAACATTCCTCACATTAAACAAATGTAAAAATTTAAAGAGCTTTTTGGTGAATTGCACTACTTTCTTATTTTAATTTTGCAACAATAATATTTAAACACCAATTTTTTCTTGCACTTATTAAACAACTTATTTTCTCTCCATCTCTCCTTTTTCAACATCGTCAAATATCACATTTATCACATCAGATTCTCTATATCTTTCTCTCTCAAGATATCATTGGGTAAAAGGTGAAGTACACTGTATATATACATGCATTAGTGGGTTTTTACAAGGGCTAAGACACCAGGTTTGAAGACACATAGCACATATATATTCTTTATAAGTTGCTTTGCTTTTCAATATTTTTTTTCCTTCTAAGAACTGGCGGCACCACTGGCAGCCAGCCAGCCACTAGTGATGGCGATCGAGATTGCTTAAAGAAGTGTAGTGGAATAAAAGGGTTGAGTAACAAATATTTTAAGGGATAATAGAACTTGTTTATCATATTAAATATGATAAACCCACTGGTTAGTACTTAAATAATTAGTGCTACAACTTTTATGGCTTACACACTATGTCCACCGTTAGAACTTAAGAGATGAACAAAAAAAGGTTGCTAGGGTATGATGGAAGACGCCCCACTATGCATGGCCAAATGATAAAGTTGCAACTTTTATGGAAGCTCCTGAGAGTCTTGTAGGTGTAGCTCAGTCGATGGCTACGACATACAATATTATTTAAAAGGATTGTAGGTATTGCTCAATTGATAGCTAAATGAGACATTATTTATAGGGTCAGGATTTAAAACTCTAAATTTCTCACACTTAATGTGTATGAATCTAACTATTATACTACTTAAAAAAAAAATCCCTTAACAAATTGACAATATATATAGCTGTGTTATTTAGTTATGATATAAAACATCAAAAATCGACAACAACTTAGATGATTAATATGTAAGTTTAACAAATGGTTAATTAATATAACAACTTATAATCATCTAGTGAATACAATTAGTCAAGTTTCATTAACCATTACTTTTAGGTGTTGATCAATTGTGTCCAAATATACGTGATTTTCAAATATACATTTTGATGGCATGGTTAATGAGGTGTGACCTATGTTATATACATTAACTAATTATCTAAATTGTTGCCTATTTTGATGTTAAATTGCGTGTCAATATATTATTTCTCAAAAAGAAAAGGTGTAGTATCATCACAGTCATTTTTATGCTTAATTACTTTTTATATTTTTACCACTTAGCTTATTTTTGAAGTTCAAGTTGGACTCAAATGTGTTACTTTTATCCTTTAACTTTACTATGTTAATAATCAACATATGTTTATCATTTTCGTCAAATACATGTAAGGAAGTTGGTGAAAGATGACGCTCAGCGGCGGTTCTAGAAACTTTTCATTCTAGATACTAATTCATTGTAGGTGTAGTCATTACTAGTCATTTTTATTAAGTGGTAAAAAAAAAGTATTTAAGTATAATGCAGTACACCATTTATCTGCTCACACACATGCAAGATCTTAATCTAGTTTATTATACTTATCCTTATGCTACATGATAAAGTGAAAATAGAACCATAGACATATATTATACTTAGGGCGTATATTTGAATTTTGTTGTTCAAATAATACAACTGATTATTAATTAGAGCATCTTGAAGCCAGATGGCTTGCATATTGTCTTCTCAATAAAGCAATGTGTTGCATATATTTTGTTGGCAATTTGAGACGCGTGATCATCAAAGAAGAGATGAGTGTTTCTGTTTGCACAAGGTTTCCATGTTTCTGATATCCCTGTAAAGAAAATTAGTTACTATTCAGTTCGGCCCGCCAATGCCAACATAAGCCTATAAAAGTTCGACTCGGATCCTCTCCGAAAAAGCAGCTGTATGGATTAACTAGTTAAAAAATTGTTGCAACTGCACCGTGAGAGAGGATCTGAATCTTGTTAAATCACACATTGAATAACCATTTGAATTTCTTCTTACCATATTTGTATCCAATTTCTCTTAGATACATAAAGGACTCATAAAGATCTGAATGCATAAAAGTAAAGCCAGGAAGTTGAGACTGCAGCTTTTGAAGTACATTAGGCAAACGATTATTATAATAGGAAATTTCCCTGTTTATATTCTCATTGCATTCTCCTCTTGGTCTTGGTTTTGGAGCAAATGATGGAAAGCACCCAAGTGGCGCAAGATTATTCGTGAAAAACCTTCTAGCTCCTAGGTTGTAAATTTTCTGCAATAAGCAAATGATTGCACAATTGAAATAAATTTCATTTGCTCCAATTTTATATTGTGTTAAACCCAACTTATTTCTTATATTTTTTTATTATTTTGTTTTTTGTACTAACCCTCCTTTATGTATAATTGCAGTTTTTTTGTTGTTGAAGGAATGTATGGTTGCAGTTATAGAGTTAAAAAGAACAATAAATTCTGTCACATATATATACCTGCAAGCGTAGGGAAAATTCTTTTAGCAGATAGGAAGAAAATTTTCTAGAGCCACGGAAGGTTCTGTTAACCAAGTGTTCACACCAGTAGAGACAACAAACAAGGATGCAGATAGATGCCTCTATAATTTTTCTTTTTCATCAAACATATGTGGCAAGTTATTCTTAATAACCCTTGTGAATGACTTTATCTGTTTATCAAGAGTCAAAGGAAGAAGAAAAAAATACATGACAACATAAGATAAAAATTAAGAACTCTTCAATTCAAAGAATAGCTAAGCTTATGAACTTCAAAAATGTAGGTATCAAATTTACATTGTTAGTTTCTGGAAGAATGCCCCCGAACCAGTAGACGCAAAATTTATGCCCGTCGTGATTTTGTTTCTTTGAGCCTTTGAAAGTCCCAAATAGGGAGGAACAAAGGGTAGCCCTAGATGTATAGCTGTGAAATGAAATGTGAGTCAAATAAATCTATCAAGTCCGGACACTGGACACTACACATCAATACCGATATTAATTTGAGAAAAGAGAATGTGAATTATATGTTTTCTCACCTATGTAAACAACAGTTGTTTTTCCATTAGTGCATCGACCAGTAGGTTTGGCACCACCAAAGTCTATACCGTAAGGAGGAAATTTTGCATTTGATAGAATTGGAAGATAATTGTTGTTACCACTGTCAACAAGGGAATCACCAAAAACATAGATAGCTGGAATATGTTTTGGGTGATATGAAATTGTTGACGATGCTAGGGGTAACAACAAAGTAATTAACACATAAGAAAAAGTGAGATAATTTGTGTTCATTTTCTGACACCAATATAGAAATAGTGTGGGAGGGGGTGTAAATATAATAAACTGGACTGTGTCTCTAGTCACTTAGAGAGATTGACCAACTTCTTCTCTCCTTTGTAATGATTTTTAAACATTTGTTTGGGATTTTATAGTGGTATAGATGGTTTTCTATAACAAAATATATATCAATGTGACTCGGCTTTTTGGATTTTTTCCTTTCAAGAACTTCCCTTAATTAGTTATGCATTTGACGCTATTACAAGAATAAGTAAATAAGAGATTCCTTCTTTCCAATGTGGTATTATATTACAACTTTTACATTAACATCAAACTCAATGGAATCTTTGGTTTAGGGAAAAACACAAAAGTACGTGGTCCAATAAATTACAATTATGCATATACCTACACATTAGTTGTTTTATTATAGGTCTATTATTTGTTCCCCTAAAAAAAATTGTATTATTTGTTACTTTAAAATCTATACCTACTAATAAAGGCAACAAAAAAAATTGTATCATTTGTTCCCCTACACATTAGTTGAAAACCTATTATGAGTAGAAGAGCAACAAAAGAAAAAGTGCACTGCTAAGATAAACACATGAACCTTTACTTTCCATACCCTTCAATATCTATCTATACATCTGATATAAATCACAACACCAACTTCTGAAAAACTACGCCACCATTGCGCTAAAAAATCCGATGCATGTCATCTGAGAGTCGAGCAATACATCAGAAGATAACTACGCCAACAACATCATACATTATAAGTCGGCCAACACCAGAAAAATAAACACTCGGTTACAATATACCAATACATATTCTTAGTCTTTGAGATGTTTTTCACTACCTACGCATTCATTCCCCTTCAAAATGGATTCATATATGAAAAAATCATATATGAGACGTAAACAGAAACAGTTAGACAATGTTAAGACCGCCTGAAATCTCGGATTGGATTTGATGTTGGTCATGGCAAAACATTACTTGACTTGCTCTCAACATATCCATACTTCAGAAGAAACCATGCAACAAGTGATCCATTTCATACTATTAGGCCTTCTGGGGTAAAGAGTTATAACGCAACATGGTGTCAATTGCATTGGATGAAGATGCATTACCCTTCATCGTTTGCTCCAGAAGACGAACGAGTGACATAAATATTTCCATCCTCGTTACGTCCCTGTTTGCCTGGAAATTAAACCAGAAAGTATTTTAGTCGACATCAAAATTAACATGCAAAAGAGGGGATCTTCCTATAGTTAAGACAACATTCGGGTGATGAGGTTTTGTTGTTGCGAACTTACAACAACTTTTTGCTGGTATTTTAGATATGCTAACATAAAAATTAAGGAAATCAAGATATCCATTTCGTATATAAGAAAAGTTAGTCATATAACATAAAATAATTAAAGGGTTAAATATGTTGTAATCCGTAAAAAAACCACGACCTTTTAAATCTAATCTCTGCAAAAAAATTATTCAATTTTAGTCAGTACATATTTTTATGGAGTATTACCTCCACAATGAAACGTGCCCATATTTTGTCATTGTGAGCTTCCATTACCCCCTTCAAGATGGTTAAGCCTAATCCTCTTATTAAGTCAGCTATTTCCAGAAAGAAACCCCGTTCCTCGCAAAGCATCTGTAAGAATAAGCAAGCAAACAGATTATAGAGGTGATGAAAGTTAGAACCAAAGAATTATATATCTATAAAGCACCATCATTACCTCGATTAGCATCTGACGAGGAGTATTCAAATCTTCAACTATAATAGGACAAACCATTGATTGGGAGCCAACCTCATATGCCCATGTAGCCCCTCCCTCAAAGTTGTCTTTCAAAACCAGCCCACCTTCCTTACTAATAATCTACATATTTACAGAAAAAACAACACATTTTTATCTCTTATTAGTAATTCCTCAACAAATTTGTGTCTACATGCGTGCACACCAAACTTGTGTGTATGTGCATGCGAGGGTGAATATTTTCATACCTTAGACTCCCCGTTTTGTTTCAGCTTGTCAGCATGCTTTGTCACACTTTGCAAGAAAAGCATATGCTTAATGGTCCGTTCCAGCAGTGCATCTATGCTACACTGTTAAATCATAAGAGATAGATGAAAGAGGAAAAAAAAAGTCAGTACTTGAGAATCTTTATTTTCTTTTAAAAAGTCTGGAAAGAGACAAGATATAAGAGAGGAAATTACTTTTGATCCATTTGGAACAATTTCTCGTAACTCTTTGACACGATCTTGAATCATTTGGCGATCTTTAGGTCGAGGCCTGGGATTCTCTCCTGGTTTAAGCCTTTTGCGATTAGATTTGCAAGCTTCATCCGGGCGCTTAGAGTATCCAGTTGAAACACTATTTTCATGCCTCACATTGCCACCATTCTCCAACCATGAACTAAGTTGAGAACCACATACAGTTGTAGTTTGAGAGCATTTTCCACCATCATCCTTGCTACAACCAGACCTTAGAGAACTAGTTTCTACAGCACCCATTTTACCTCCATTCTTCGAAAAACCAAACAATCCCCCTTCGAAATTACCGGACATAACCTGCTTACAGACACGAGAGGGAATAGAGGCGGTACTATTCCCCGTCAATGTTGTTCTGCAAGACATGTCATCGGAATTCTGTTTCAAAGTCGGTTTGGCCGTTGAGACCACCGCATCCAAGAGGTGGTCTGTTGACATCCCAGAAAAAATGCCACCGTCCAACATCGATTCATTGACCGTGTAATAATGATCAGAAGCCGTACCCTCCCTGTTCAGACATGATTCCTTTTTAAGCTTATTTTCTGCATTGCCATCTGATTCATCAGCAAACAGTTCATTCCAGTGTCCTTTCAGAAGTTTGTTTTTAAAATCCACACCTAAAATATCAAACAGGTCATCACCACCTGATGGAGGTTGTTGAGCACAAGCTTCTTCATGTTTAGGATTCGCTGTCATCATAGATTGAATGGTACCATCATTTTGAAAGCAATCACGGACAAAACCTGGGATATGACCACTATTCGGCACATACTCCTCGGGATTAAAAGAGGGGATGCTATGAGCCTGAAGGATGTCATAGTTTATCTTTTGATTTGTTGAAGCAAACTTAAAGGTTGAATCTTTATTTTGAAGTTCATTCCCAACTTGTGCTCCGGATAAATTAGCTGCAGATACTTTCGGTGATTTTGAGCTAGTAATCAGATTTTCCCTCAAAAGACTATTCATTCCACCATGTACCGGGATTCCTCTAAGTAATGAAGTACTGCTAGAACTCAGATTGTGGCCGAAGTTAAGGCTTCTGTCTGTTTTCTGTTGAGAAATGTTTAAGGAACTTGAAACATTAACACAAGGGTTAACATGATCACAACTCCCAACTACAGATAAATTTTGCTGTTCCATATATTTTAGACTACAATCCCTTTGACCGGATTGACCAAACGGCGCAGAACCGGCAAAGTTGTTGAATTCAGATCTTGCATTATAAGGAACTGAATGCTTTTGCAGGTTTGAACCAAAATTTGAGGGTATTACTTTAGCCTCCACAACTCTACCCTGAAAATTACAAATTTCTCCGCTTAAAGGATGGAGTGTTTGAACATTAGGCTTCATGGCATGAGATGAATAACTCTGGTGGTGGTGATTAGAGCCATTGACTACTGAAGGAGCGGAATTCGAGGTCATGACAGATGAATCAACAGACGAAGGCACACCAGAAGTAGAAGGTCCATCAAGTCGTTCGTTTGAAAGTTTGGCAGAATAGTCTTCAGATAGAAGGGCATTGGGAATACACCCGAGCTGCAAGATCAGGCTCTTTACTTCATGCACAAATCCCATATTCTCCATTATCTGTACCATTAAAATTGCTGTTTAGTTGAGAGGAATAACGGAATAACATTCATGATTTTAATAATACTCAAATGGCAAAACAAACAACAATTCTAGACAAACCAACCAAAAAATTGTGATCGGGTAATAACGTAAGGATATCACTCAGATCTAGGATTATTCATGATTCAGTTCAGGAAGGAAAACCGAACCGAACTATTAATGGTTTGCCCCAAACCGAGCAGATATAAAGGTTCAGTGCGCTAGTTATGTGTTTCCAAACCGAACCAGAACTACCTTTACAGAAAACTGAATTGTACCTTTTCCAATCAAACTTGCATAATAAAAGTATAAAACTTTAACAAAAGAAAAGGACTTACAGGCAAGAAAGAACCAATTTGAACAACTCCATGAGGAAGCACAGGAATAACTGCTACTGTCTGAGAAAACAATACAATACAGTAATTACGAAACAGCAATGAAATGCCTAGAACAAAAAGTGGAGCAAAATGAAAATCACAAACCTGCATTCCAGCTGAAAATTGGTCATGCATTTCAGCATATACCTAAAAAGAGCAAACTAGTATTAGAAATCGAAATAAATTTCAGAAGAAACTTATTGATCATCACTAACACTCGTACTAGACACAGGAAACATTGGATCCATTCTACGTTATAACAACAAAATTAGCTACGTACCTCAGGTGGATATGCATTTTTAGCGAAATCGTTCAAGAGAATCCACTCATGACTGTTGGTAAATGCCGAGCGTCCGATTATACTGAGTAAAAGCAAAAAGCAGCACATGAGTGCCATTGAAACAAGAAACATGTCAAAATGAATGAAAACATGATAAAATACATACCCTTCACCTGCAACAATGACTAGATTATTTACTGTCATTTTGTTAACCAAAGAAGAGACTTTATCCTCCTCTTGAATTCCTAGATGAGGCGATTGAAACTCAGATGAAAACCAACTCCCTTCCCCGTTTGGATTCGGAAAATTCGACATCCCATCAATGCCATGAGGGGAAGGACACGAAACGGGTTCATAATAGCATTCTTCCCAAATTAATAGCCTGCCAAGTCAAACCATATTCAATTAAGTCAAACCAAGAAATTAATTTTACTGGAAACAATGAATCACCATATAGTAAAAAGCTAATGGAGAAGCAGAAAAAATTGACATATTCAGTACTTCATAGTGAGTTTGACAAAAACACGGTGAGACCGCAATTTTGTTGAAGCTCTAGATTTTTCGAAAATAACAGTAGCACACCCTGATTCTACCAAACTCACCGTCAATCCAAACACGCACTGAGTCGGTAAAAAATAAAAGATTAAGAAGAAGAAAGCAAGGAAATAGAGATTATTTTTAGTTATCTATTTCTTCATGTGAGCAGTGACACATCACAACAATAGTGGTGAGAATGACAGAGAAGGACCACAAATCAAACCCTTGAAGAGAAAAAAAAAATCAATTTTTTTAAGTGGAAAATAAGGCCAAATAGAATGAAACAAGAAAGACAAATTCTGAATTGCAGAATTCTTTACAGAATCACAAGATAATCAATCCAGTTGGTAGTGCATCTGGTAAAACAACAACAGTCAAATATACTTCTTTTGAATAAATAAATGCTATAAGATTCTGGAAGACAAAACAGAAGCTTACAAAGCACAAAATTCCAAAGAAAGAATGAATATTCAGCAAAGTAAGAATATAAATCAAATCCAAAAAGCAGTGACCAATCAATAACACTTAGGCATGTCAATCATATATCAAGTAAACAAATCAACACCAGAAATAGAATCCAATGTGAATAGAAATTTTGTATGAGTTATTACACAGACAAGCATCAAATCAAATGTTTGGATTGTCATTGATTTTGGCAGGTGACTTTGTCCAAAGTTTGAATTGATTTCCTAAATTTGATTTTAGATAAAAGTGAGTTTCACTTGATATGATTTATGTTTCACCTGAAAATGGTTGTGAATTTTATTCTTTGTAAAAGTGAGTTTCACCTCAAATAAATTTGTGTAAAAAACTAAAAATTATCATGTTTTGAGTCTAAAGCTACAAATTCTAGCATCAAGCTAGAATCAATTCTAAAAGCAAAATCAATTCTAATCAGGAACCCAAAATCATACTAAAATCAATTTTGACTTTTAAGTCAGAATCACTTTTAACTCTCTAAAAATGAATCCAAACATACACTTGTAGTTTCAACAATATCACAGTGTTATTGTGATTTTGTCAAATTCACTATGAATCCAAATATGCATCATGCATGATGCTTGTATATTCAATCATTAACATTCCATCAAAGTTAATTTGGACTAATAAAATTTTCACTCCCACCCAAGGTTACCATTTTTTGCCAGATTAATAAAACAACAAAGAAAGTAAAGAGAAAACTGCAAAAAAAAAAAAAAAATGAAATAACCCTAAACATTTAATTAGAATATCGCATAAACAAAACAAAAAACTGCAAAAACACAAAAGAAAGAACAAAAAAAGAGTTTAATTTTGATAATGTTAGCATGAATCACTCTTAACACTTACTTAGAATTGTTGCAACCAATCTTCCAAAACACAGCATAAGACCATTGATTATTCCTACCACAGAGAGTCTTCAAGGCTTCTTTCAACAAAAAACCCATCTTGGAAATTCTCAAAACCACTCTTAATTCTTTTTTCTCAGAAAATGGATGAAACAATAGTACTCAAGAACAGAAAAATACAAAAAGGGTCAGAGTCAAAGTTGTTGAGCATGCATTTTCAAGCAAGTTTTTTTTGTGGAGGGTTTCAAATCCTAACTACCACGGCATGACGCTCTTCCAGCTTGTTGTGTTCTCAATCCTCCACTTGTTTTTGGATCCAAGTTCAGTTTCCAGCATGCCATTTCCAGCTGAACTAGTTCTAGAGAGAGAAAGTAAAGTATATTTTCAGAGAGAGAGAGAGTGTTTTTTTCTACACTATGCCACGAGATTCAAGTTTGTGGAGAGTTGTGATGTTTTCCATTTGAAAAAGATAAGAACTTTGGAGAGATGAATGTTTAAGAATGAAATGGAGCTTGATGGGTTTGTGTGAAGTGTTGAGTACTTGAGAGGGGTTATGTGTTAGTGTTGCTTAAAAAAACAGGTTTTGTTTCAGCTTCTTGTGAGTGTGTGGAAGTGGAACTGTTAAGAGAGAGAAAGAGAGAGATGTTTGTGTTATTGTGTTGTGTGTGGTTAGAGAAAGAGGAAGGGTTTGCAGAGGTTGCTTTTCGGGTTATGAAACAGTGTCGGGAGTCAGAAAGAAAGAGAATTGTGTTTTGTTTTGTTTTGTTTTGTTTTGCTATGTTTGGTGAATCATAGAACGTTATTACAGAGAGAGAGTGAGTGAGTGGGGTTGGGAGTTGGGACTATTGAGGAAAAAGAGTAGTGGCCATGATATGATATGGTACTATTACTAGTCCTAGTGCTGGTTACTATCATCCTTACGTCATAAATATTGCTGTCATTTTTTAACCATGGTGGTGGTAAGTGGTAACAACAAGGGTTTCATTGTGTTTTGAGTTTCTATTGAACATCAATACTCATTGGATATGATTAGTAATTGAGGTGGAAAAATCATGATGTAAAAGGAGGGAGCTCTTCACATTCTCCCATTTGTTGCCCCGACCTAAATATTGTTCTAGAGAAATGTTTTTCAAAACTAAATTTTTATGTTTTGAGTTTCAAACGCACATCCAAAGAGATACTAAGTCATTCATTGGATGAGGGGAGAAAAAAAAGGGGAAGTGTATTGCGCATATACATGTCCATATTTTAGCAATTGATACTCTTTCTCCTATGACCTTCTTCCCTTAACCTCTCTCCATGTTTCTTTTTGCAACAACACAAAGAACTTCTAATGGAACACAACTAGTTTCTCACAAATTTATCATTTTTTGTTAACAAAACTTAACATTTCGCACAATTTCTTGTTTCATTCTATGGCTTAAGTCTCTATTAACTACTCCTAAATTTTGTAAATACTCATGCTATTACCAATTCCCCAACATAAAACCTTCACATAAGAAACAAATGGGAGCTTAATTGGGAAAATCATGATGTAATAGGAGCCCTTCACATTCTCCTATTCACTGCCCCTATCTAAATATTGGGGTATTAATCATGAAAAATTCTAATTAAGAAATATCTTAGAACATTAGTTAAGGAACACAAATATAGTAAAAATATATTGAAATTGTGTAATCAAACTTTTTAAAATGTAAAATATGTTATTTCCAACGTAATTTTTTATTTCTTTAACTTGTACACAATTGACGTCGATTAGCACGATATATAGATCAAAGTCTCAACTCAAACTTACATTTAATTTTTTTTTTGTTACCTCTCTTCTCTTATCTTGTAGTTATTGAATTACATCGGGTATTTTCTTAATGCATTTTGTACTACTATTTTGTTGTTATACTTATCCTAATATTTATATGAGAATTTCATTCCTATGTTGCATGCCTTCCTGGCAAGAGAGTTATGTAATACCACATGATAATTGTTGTTTTAGTGTTATAAAAACAGCCTATCATTCTCCCTCTCTTGGTTTTGGAATCAGCTAGCTATGTCTAGGTATTATTTGTTTAATTGATTACTCCTTAAGCATTTATTACCCCTTAAGTTGTGTAAGATTGCACAGATTAGAAAAATCCTTTGTTTAATAACATAAACAACCTCACAAGAACAACTGTAGGATATTTATACAACTATTCATAGGAGAACCTTTTTCCCTCTTTTTTAGGGAAAAACAATAGAGAGGAAGATGAATATAGAGACTTAGCTTGTGCAAATATAATTTCTCTGAAGAAAAAAACTTTGTCACTATATATATCTCAAAGGATAATGTTTCATGTACACATTTTTTTCCATACAAACATTGTACCACTCCATATGAGAATGTGTGACAGACAATACATGTGAGTTTTTTGTGTGTGGGGGGACCACAATGACATTTGTCAAAATTGTGTGTGGGTGTATAAGTGGTACATACCACCTAAGATGGTCTATGTATCAGTACTCTATCTCAAATTGTGTGTATTTATTTTTTGGTCAGGCTCAAAATGTGTGTATTATTATAAGGAAATGCCAAAATGTCTTTAATACATTTTTTTCCCTTTTTAAATGCATTCATGACACTTGTTAAGACGTTAAAAAAAATGATAAGTCACAATGTTAATCCTTTAGTTCGACAATTAGTGACCCATTTGTGAAAAGAATGTTCCAAAATAAATAACACTTTTAATTTTTGCAATATTAATTATTTCTTTTTATATTCTACCTTTTAATTATCATTATTATGTTTATCACTTTCAAATCAATATATTCCACTATGATAATTTAGTAGAATTATTACTTTCTATTTTCTTTTTACATTTTACTTAATTCGTGTGAAATGATCAAATATGTTATTCATTTTGAACCAAATGGATAATAGTAATATAATAACTCTATTAACAATTTTAATATAGTCATAAGTAAGATAATGATGCACCTATTATCCTAACCTGGATCATAAGCATTCAAAGTCTAGGATAGCATGTGAAACAAAAAGAATACATTTTCACATGTTCATAAACAACTTTTTGTTCTCAATTATATTCTGTTCTTGGTTTTAGATGTCTTTATAGAGTCAACAAAAGAGAAGGAAAAAAAACATTTATTTTTCTAACTTTTTATGTCTATTCTTGAAACGAAATTGTCTCTCAAGTTTTTATTTTATTTTATACACTACTATATATTATACATGAACTATATGAATAATTTTAGTCCCTCTTGTAATTTTTAATTTGATCCTGTGTGACTGTGATGGTGGTCGGCTGACATGCATTCCAGTCATTATCCTAACCTTTACATTAAACTAATATATAAAAAGTATCTTTGCTAATTGAGACACTTAATTACCTTTCTTGGACTGGTTTGAATACTATATCCTTTAATCATTCAATATCATCACTAATTATGAAACTTTAAAAAATTTATATGATAGAATATAGTACAATAACTTAGGTTATGTGGTCACGCAGCTATGAGAGGTACCGATGATACTATAGATTGATAAAATTTATTAAGACATATGGTTATTCACAATGCAAGCAAAGCACATGTCAGTGAAAATGGGATTGTAGATGATTGGTTGGTCACTATGCTCTGTCTTTCATTTTGTGTGTGTGACAAATAAACAAAGAGGCAAAAAGGACATAAAAAGATGGATCAC
The DNA here is from genome assembly GCF_003473485.1 of Medicago truncatula. Taxonomy (NCBI): domain Eukaryota; kingdom Viridiplantae; phylum Streptophyta; class Magnoliopsida; order Fabales; family Fabaceae; genus Medicago; species Medicago truncatula. Next base: position 42,808,250 of record NC_053043.1, read on the forward strand.
TATAGTTGGAGACACGAGTCTATACTTTTTTAATTTTATGCTTTCTTTTTTACTTTTCTTTTTTTACCTAACTGTATAGCATGTGGTTATTTTGTGGAAGAACAATGAAAATTAGATTCCTTTTCATAGGTAGAATGAAATGTATTTGGATTTCTTTTACACAAGAGTAGATAATTACTAGTACATGTTATTAATCATTATCAAAATGAAAACAAATACATGATGATTATTTTTACAGGATCAAATTAACAGTTAACAATGCATTATATTATATGCAATATGTACTTATAACATGAACTCGATTTATACAAGTAAATTGTTGAGACTTGAGAGTTTTGATATCTAATGGAGAGGGTAAATATAATTTAATACTTAGATTAATGGGAGTCTATTCACCTCTTTTGGTGTTTATTAATGAATTCATTAGTAAATTTAGGGTTGTTCAATGTTTTCTCACTTGGATTTGATAAAGTAGTTTTTCATCTGCAAACCTGAAAAACAAAAAATACATTCAAAAATCAAATTAATTAAGATAAGACATGTTTTTAAACTAAACTGATTAGTAAAAGACTCGGCCAAAAGTGTTGTTGTAATTTTATACCTTCATTGACGAAGGGGAGCCTTGACACAACAGTAAAGTTGTTGTCACGTAACTGAAATGTCACAAATCCATAAGTTTAAGTCTTGAAAACATCATCTTGTGTAAAAAAAACATGATAAAAGTGCGTACAATACACCAAAAACGGTGAATCAAATGACGACCACACGTTGCCTACTATGTAGGCCAAGGCCCTCTCTTCATCTCTCATTTACTTGTTTATATTTGTCTCATGCATACATTTGGCATCACCTCTAGAAGAGAAAAGACAACATATGTACAACCTCTAGCCCTTTTGTTGTGTTTTTAATTAATATTTTAATTATTGGTAAGAATCTTATGTTTGACGAGATATGGTATGATAATGTGTTTATAAGTGTGCACATTCTTCAGCTTACAAGTGGTTTTGTAGGGTTGAGTTAAGTCCACCCAAATTTTAAGACGTTAGTAGAGTCTATCTAAAATCCGTTGGACCACTTGCTTTTGCTATCGAGTCACTCGGGTCACGCTCCAAATGTTCGGTCCCAAAGGATGATGTATTAAGAGTTCCAACAATTTTTAGGGTTGAGGTAGGTTAATCCAAATTCTAAAAATTATGTATAAGTAAATTTGGCCCTCACTATACAAAAGTTTAGGGTTTGTTACTGGGTGAGTCCTCTTCCCTAGACCTTGGCTCTGTTTGGTAAAAATAGCGGATAGCTGATAAGCTAGCTGATAGCTTTTAGCTGATAAGCTATCTGATAGCTTATAGCTGATAAGCTAGCTGATAGCTTTTAGCTGATAAGCTAACTGAAGTGTTTGGTAAAAATAGCGGTTCAACTAGCTGATAAATGTAAAATGACATAAAGGGTATTCTTAATTCATAATAAAAATTATATCATTAATTTAAGTATTTGTAATTTTGTAAACTAATTTTTCTTTAAAAAAATACTTTAATTTTATTAATTTAATATATCCTATGTATTATAAATTAAATTAAATTAAATTTTATTCACTAAAATTTTATCTTATATTTATTATCATTTAAGTGTTTCCACTTTATAAAAAAAATAACATTTACCTCAAAAACAAAAAAAAGGTAGCACTAATAGAGTAATACTAATAACAGAGAATAAAGAAAATAACACTTACCTCAAAAAAAAAAAAGTAACACTAATAGAATAATAGTATTTTGTTTCGTAAAAAAAAAATGAAGGTATATATTTTTCAAAAAAAAAAAAAAAAAAGATCAGCTGATATATACACAAAAATTGGAATAAATGGATAGTAGTCTTTATTACGTAGCTTATTATAAAAATTATAATGGATAAAAATACAATTTAAATGAAATAATAAGGGTAAAATTGGAAGAAAAAGTGAGAAGCTATAAGCTATAAGCTCAAACGCTACTTGGAATAGCTTCTGAAAAATAGCTTATAAGCTCGTGAAATAAGCTATAAGCTCATGGTGAAAAAGTGTTACCAAACAGAGCTTTTTTTGTCAAACGAGCTTATAAGCTATAAGCTAAAAGCTAAAAGCTCTTTTTTTGGATAACCAAACAGAGCCCTTGTGTACGTCGGAGCTGCGTCTGACATATTCAAGAGTCCAAATTATGGTTGTTTATTCTATATTTTTATCAAAGAAGACTAGTAAAGTGGAAAGTGAGACATTATCTCTTGCCAGAAGAATAGTTTCATTGAATTCTTTGTTGGGTATAGCTTCTCATTTGTATTTTGTCCATTCTTCAAAGCCCCTCGAAAGGTGCTTAATTTCTATTTCGAGGTTTTTTATTTCGGGTCACAAGAGGAACGGAAGAAAATAACTTTAGTTAAATAGTCTTAGGTATGTAGTAAACCAAAATACATGAGATGATTGAGAATGAAATTCTAGATTTCAATCCAAACAACGTTTAAATCTAAAATGTTATATATATATATATATATATATATATATATATATATATAATAATAAAGCCAATCAAACTCAAATCAAGTCAATGTTATTTTATTCTTAGATCAGATTAATTTTTTGTCTCAAAACTGATTCATATGAAAAGGAGAGTTTAAGGATTTTGATGTGTCTTTATCTTTTCATTTAGCTCTAAATGCATAAAGGGGGCATTGAGGGGACAAAAAATTGGTTTGCTTTGTAGTGGTTTATGGTATACAATTACACGTGTAAATAATCCTATATGGGAATAATTTGGCAAACCGTTACCAGTCAGTTGTTAGCAAAGCAATATGCTCAACTAATGAAGGTTCTTATTGCTATTGATTTGTTTTGTTGCCCTAATTTATGGGAAATTAGTTGAATTATGCAAAATGTAATGCCCTTTCACATTTGGTATGGGGTAGCTACTATCTAGTTAATTCTTAGAGAGAATAATTAACAAAAAAGTATTTCAGACAAAGCTTGTTTACAAACTACTGGTTAACAAATGGCTAAATTACCTTTTTGATCCTCTAACTATTTAATTGGTATCGGATTGATCTTCTAACTAAAAATTGATTTATTTATGTCCTCTAAATTTCTCAGTGTTACTACATTTAGTCTTTTCTGTTAGTTTTATTCAAATAAACGTTAGAGTTTGTGTTATGTGGGTCCTCTAACTTTATTTATTAGTCATTTTGGTTCTATGCCTTGTTAAGGTATTATGATTAATAGTGACTGATATTATTGGTAACTGTTATGGTTCATATGTATGTGTGAAACAGGAGGTCAGATACCCACATAACACAAACTCTAACGTTTATTTGAATAAAACAAACAGAAATGACTAAGTGTGGTAACGGTGAGAAACCTAGATGACGAAAATAAATCAATTTTTAGTTTGAGGACCAATTCAATACCAATTAAATAGTTAGAGAACCAAAAAGAAGCAACTATCTAGTTGAATTATTCTTAAGAGAATAATTCTTAGTTAAACTTTCTTATGTGACTATATCCATAAATTATGATTTTTATCGTCTTTAGTCACATTCTTTGTTAATTGTCGTCATATGGTGAAAATGATAGCACACCTGTCTCTTTAAGTATTTCAGACAAAGCTTGTTTATACCACAATAAAAAATAAAATAAAAAGACAAAGCTTGTTTCAAAGTCTATTTAATTTTAATAAAGTTTGAAAGGCTAATTGTTTGTTGAGTAAATTAAAGACTCAATTTCATCCAACACAAGTTTTTTGAGACCAAGTTAGTCAGTCAACCAAAAATAAGAAAAAAAAAATAGTCTCTTAACATATTTATATGAAGTACAAACTAGTCTTTTTGTTAATTTTGACTCACTAAGTCCCTTGCTAAAAAAAAACCCAAAAACTAAATTTTTCTTGTACGAAAATGTAAGATATTAATTTAAATATTATATGTTGTGAAGACTGAATTGAGCCACGGGAAAATTATAAATGACTACTTAGATCTTTACTTTAATTTGTTTTATTTAAACGCACAATTTAATTTATAAAAAGAATTAATGAGCAAATAATGAGGGATGCGATATGTGTTAAAATGTAAAAGTTGTATAGCGGTTAAAATTTTGTGAGAGCTCTGCCATCGGACCACTGTAAAATTACAGTCGGTGCACCGCAACCATTAGCCAACCACCGTTAATGGTGGAGTGTCAAACAAGTGTACAAGTTTAATGTGTGTCAACTTTTTTGTATATATATATATATATAACTAAAAAATTAATACCAAGGGTAGTAGTGACCTAAGAACTGAACCATAGAATGGGCAGGCGAAAAAGTGTCAAAAAAAAACAACAAAAGCACGGAATAGTGTCCCTACGACGTTAACAATAAGTCCAATTTCCTTTCAATTCTATATAGAAACAATTAAGATGGAAGAAAAAATTAGATAGAAAGATCTTTCAGTAGGATTTTGCAAGGATTATAACTAGAAATAGTGCAAAAGATAGGGATATAATAAGGCCACCCCAAAGGATTTGGATGATAATGATGACAGGACGGGAAGGGCTCTACAAAAGTCACTATGCCGAAAATAAAGGGATAAGCTCAAATAAGCTTGAGAATATTGACTTATGGCTTTATGCAAACCACCAATTCACAATGTACTATGTAGCAACTACCAACATGTAAACGAATCAATTTTTCAATATCCCCCGTTTTGGATTTTCCTATCTTTATCTTTATAATCTTTAGACTTAATACAGTTTTTGCCCTTTAACTTTTACGAAATTGCGATTTTAACTCCCTTAGAAAAAGACTACAGAACTGTTTATAAGTTTTGCAATTGTAGCAGTTTTGACCCCTCAAAATCAATTTTTGGTAAAAAAATAACATGTGGCACCTCACTTAGAGTGCTACATCAGCGTAGATCGGATCAAAATTGGCCTTAGAGACTGCCACAAATGCAAAACTTAGGGGGAGATTTTGTATTTTTTTTTTTTAGAGGACCAAAATCGCAACTTTAAAAAAGTTAGGGAGCTAAAACTGCTATTAAGCCTGATCTTTATTGAGTAAAAAAATTGTTTATCTCTATCTTTATAATATATACATGTAAGATAAAATTACATGACCAGCAAAATTGACTTACTAGTAAGCATCAATCAAATTTAATTTTCTGGGAAATTACACTAGCCTTTTTTCAATATTTTCACTCAAGTAGTACGTTTGGATTAACAATTTAATCAAATGTGTATAGCACAATTTAATTACACTAGCCTTATGGTCTTGCGAAAATTCGACAAATGAAAAAATTCTTTGGTTTTTAAGAGATGTTTGTTTTCTCTACAAAAAAAAAAATAAAAAGAGATGTTTGTTTAAGGATCGCCTTGGATTGTCTATATTCGATTCTTTTAACTCTTTTTTACGTTCTTCTTGTCTTTTATTACTTTTGTGTTGGGTACAACACAACCTCCCTCCAAAGCTCTTTGTATTTATTTTTCTATTATTATTATTAGGATTATACTAACAAATGCCCAGAAAACATTTATTAAGAATTCAAAAAGAGGAAATTATTTATGAGTCTTACGTACAAAATGTTCCCTTATTATTATTATGCTTCTATTTGATTTGGGGTTTTTAGAGGTGCTGACCTAGGAGACGTCTAAATACCACTTTGATGCAAGTGTTTATGAATAAGATATTTTCACAACAAAATAAAACATAAAACTAAATTATTTTGATATAAAGTATACTTTATTTTTGTAAGAATTCAACAGACAAATACCAAAAAAAGAATGTGTTTTCATAAACTATTTTGAAGAGCTTTTGAAAATAAGAAGAAAAAAACTTTTTTTGAAAGAAGAAGAAAAAAACTTATAAACACTTCATAAACTATTTTCATAAGCTCTACTAAACAATCTTATGAATGTTTGTGTAAGTAGATAAATTTAATTAAATCACTATTTTCTCTACTTTATAAGGAAATCGCTATTTCTTAACAAGTGAATGATATTCAATCCATAAAAAAAAAATGATTAGTCTTGTGATTCATGAAGTAGTCTTCTTAGGTGAGGATTTCTTGATTTTATTTTAGTGACTCTCTGCTATGTCTTGTTCTTATCAAGTGGTTGGCTGCATATGGAAACCAATCAGGACTCTTTTGTTTTGGTGCAACATTTTCTCAAATTTAGCTCTTCTCTTATGCAACAAAATTAGGATGCCACAATTAGTTTGGGTTATCAACTACTTGTTGTATATTGTTGGAGCGAAATAATATCATTTTCAACGGGTAGGTGACAAATATCTTGAAGGTGACATTGCAAATTAAAATATATTTTTTTTCGAAGGATTGCAAACAAACATAGCAAAAACGTGAAGAAAAATAATTAAAAAAATTTAAACAAACAAACAGTCTTTGTCATTTCTTGTTTTTTTCCCCAGAAGATGAGGTTAGAAACCCTAATCGTTTATAGTATTCAATATTGGAGTAAATTGATTCTTTGTAATACACTGCTATTTTAATATAACTATAAAGCAGATGAAAATAAAAAACATGCAAGAGAAAATGTTACATTTTGATGCAATTCTTAAAAAAAAAAAATCATTGTTTCCCCAAAGTTATGTTAATTCGTGGATTGTCTAAGAGTGTGCGTGAGATATAGATAAAAATTATAAATTAAATAAATTAAACGAAAGTAAAATTAGAAAAAAAAAAAAAAAAAAAATTACACCATAGCTTGATCTTGATGTTTCATTTGGACATTAGCATGACCCTATTTAGTTTATTTTCTTTCAGAAACAAAAAGTGCTGGGCGGTGTCGTACACTTTTCTCACGTATCACTGTTGAACTCCTAATAATTCATTAATTTGGATAAGATATCTATATTAGTGGTAAGTAACATTTTCATGCTATTTGTGATAAAAACTTATTGGAAGGGTAAGATTTACGGAAAATATAAAATCCTACATAAAAATTGTGAAGTACGTTGGACTAATTTTAATTAGTTGTGGAATAAAGCATCCTAGAATTTAAGGGAATGGTACAATTGCATTAGCTTATATATGTTTTATTTTATTTCAAAAGTTGGATAAGGCAATGAAGCCAAATTTAAATGAAACAGATAAGCCTACATGGAAGGATAAGAAGTTCACACCTTGTATGACAAGAGAAGTTAATTTGCCACTTGTTTTGTTTAACATGTGGCATGTATTAATTCTTCCCTATAATTTTTCCTCATTTTACACGGTCTTATAATTCTTTTTTCGTGAGGTCTGTGTTGTATTTTAAGAATTGTGAGTAACTTCCCTTAAAAAAAAGAATTGTGAGTAATTTATCCAACATTTAATCGACATCAATTACTATCCAACCACTGAAGATTCGTGTCCTTCAAATAGTGGTGGCGGCGGCATGGTGTCTATATACAAAATGTGGGTGAAGTGCATACTTCTTTCATGTATGTTATTTGGACATTTTTGCAACCATGAACTTGAAGGCTATGTCACTGAATGTTAGGTTCATATAAATAGTACCTTCCTCTGCATTTTGTAATTTAGCCTAATATTTTGATCATTATCTGTAATCTTTAAGATTACATGTTAGATTAAAAAGACAAAGGTACAAAAAGCTTACGCAAACAACAAGGTAAAATGCATGTATATGATTATCTTGAGAGCAATGCAGGGATGGACAAAAACATGCATGATTATGGTCCATCATTTTGCTTGCGTAAGCTTGAATTTAATTTAAAGTTAGAATGGCATGCAAACCGGTGGGATTTAGTATGGGAAAAGAAACTTATTTTCCATCATAAGAAAGTTTTTTGATAGTCTGTCCACACCATATCATCTTATGAACTTTACTTGACATTGGTAGTAATTTATACAAAAGCAAATAATTGATGCAGCTCAATCTTCTCTCCTCTTTCAAACCTTTTCTTGTGAAGACACAAAAATGCCAAATCATTTTCTTATTGTTCAATTTTATTCAATAACCTTCAATCTCTTTTTGTTTTTTTACGGAAGCTTCAACTTTTTCTTATGGCATTTAGGTTTTAGAGAAATGGGTTCTTGTGTGTCAAATCTCGTTAACTCTTACATTTGTTGGTTCAACATCATGAGTAGACAAATCAAAAATTCCATTCTTTCCAATTTCATTACGGGCTAGTTTGGGTTTAGAATTTCTTTTTGAAGGAGGGTTGGGTTTAGAATTTGATGAATTCTAAGAATCCAATTTTAATCTAATTGAGTTTCTATTTTAAATTAAAAATATAATTAATTTTTTAGAATATTAAAGTATCTAGTTTTCCTGGAGGTTGAATGAGGGTGAGGACTGTGGTAAAGCAGCAGGATTTCAGATTGTGAGATTGCTGCAAGTTGGTGGGTGAGAGAGAGATGGAGGAGAGTGAAAAAATCTTGTGTTCAATGTCTATGATAAAAGTATGTTTCTTATTTAATTTAATGGTTAAAATTAGCTTTCCTATGGTAGGAAACAAGTTTCCTTTCCCATACTAAATGCCACCAGCAAAACCAGTTTTTCCTTTTGTTCTTTTCTTGTTTGACTTTAACCATATATAGATGATTGGTACTCCCTTCGTTTCAAAAGAGAAATGATACTTTGTACAACTATTTTGGTATAAATTTTGAACAACTTTCTCTCTCATACTCACATTGTATCCTTATTCTCTCTCTTACTTTTTCTCTCAGTGTTTCTTTTGACCAATAAAAAGATAGAACAAAAAGGTTGTCCCAAAAGTAAGAAATGGTTGTACAAATATCATTACTCGTTTTAAAATACATGTTCAGGTCAACCACTTCACATATGTCAATGCACAATTTTGACCGTTAATATCTTTAATTATCTAAAGTAAAAAATTATAAAAATTTAATATTTTGAAAATATTTGTCGAGACAAATCAAACAACATCTTAAATGCTAATATTTGTATTTATACTTAAAAAGTATGGTCAAAGTAAGTCAAGTGAATAGTGCTTGTTGCAAAAATTGGACATGTATTTGAAACGGAAGGAGTATATGGATAATGAGGATTCATAGCATCATCTTTAACATCCTTATAACAAAGTCAAGGAAAAGACTTTAATTTCCATTATGAGTGAACACATAGCATAATGAGGATCGATCTAATGATCTATGGCCACATAGACGCATAATATTTTCGTTTGGAAATCACAACTATACTAGTATGGACACATATGCTAAGCACGGGCTAGCATTTTGTCATATTTGAGGGAGACGATATTGTGATGTATAAGTGTGATTTAAAGTCCCACATTGAATATAAGAGTATAGGTTGAACAACAAATAAGGGAAACAACTTATATACTCAGGCTTTAAAAAGTTGGATGAAGATGTGATATCATTCTTACTTGTACAACTACTCTTTCTCTAATGTGTTGGCTCCCCCAAAAGATCAAACAGTTGCATCATAACCCAATTCAACATTGTGGGATAGTGGGAGTGGTTTTGGTGGTGAATCACGAACACTGAGAGTTTGACGCCTAATGAAGAGATGTTAATGTGTCAAGTGTGAGTTAAAATTCTACAATGTGTGCAATAATATATGTTGAGCAACATATAAGTGAGATGATCCATATACCTAATGTCTGAAGACTTTGGGTGAAGATGTGATGTCAATCTAATTTGTGTAGTTGCTCTTAGACTAATATTACAATACAGCTCAATATAGGCTCGCAACGAAATTCCAACATTATGATCATTTGGTTTGTTAGTTTTTATATGTCATTTGTTTAATTTTTTATCTTAAATTTTAATTTTTGGATGTCATTCGCTTTCATACATTTTTTTTCTTCAACCTCAATTATTTTAAATTTCTTCACTTTTAGTTTTTGGTGGGATCTGACAATGGAGAAATGTAGATGTGTCCTGTTGAGTTGAAAAAATACATGATTGTTACACATTTTAAACAATGTGGCATTTTTTAATGAGTCTAATATTTTGGTAGCATAATTACCTTGTAATCTCCAACTTCAACAAATTAAATTCATAAAATTACCAGCAACTTATTGTATTTCCCATACTCTCTCAGATAAAACATACACTCCTTATTTTTATCCTTTTTCATTTTTCTCATGTTAAAATTCATTTTTCATCTTCTTTATTTCTCTATTATACTTTCTCTCTTCTCGTGAAAAAAAGGAACAAAAATAACATTCTATGAAACCACCACCAACACATTTTTTTTTTATCATGTTGTACCTTTGACCTTATTTTCCTATCTCATCATATAGAGATGCAGAGAGTCTCACATTTAAGAAAAATATGTTAATGTGACATGCGTGAGTTAAACTTTTATATTGGATGCAAGAGTATATATTAAATAACATATAAATAAGATAATCAATATACATAATATCATAAGATTTTTTGTGCAAACGTGGTGTCAATCTCAATTGTCGAGTTTCTCTTAGTCAATTATGATGATCCGACCCATTGTAAACTTCCCCAAAACTCCAAACGTTATGATATTTATTTTTTTAGTTTTTGGATGTTATATGCTTTATTTTTTTATGTTGAAAATAAGTCTTTAGATGTCATTTACTTTCATGCAATTTTTTTATTCAACCTCTAGTATTTCCAATACCATCATTTTTTGTCTTTAGTTTTTGCATAAGGTTTTTTTTGCTAAAAAAGCTTCAAATTTCAAATAAACATAATTTGGATATAATTATGCATTGAATTACTTTAGCACAAAAAAAAAAAAAAAACTTATCAATCAATAATTGCCTTGATACACGTCCTATTCTTTTTTTTTTAGAATGTTAATAAAAATGTTATTTTACCAAACTACCCTATGAAATATGTCTATAAATTAGACATATGGTTAACAACTCACATCACAACTCCTCTCACACTTTTTTCTATTTTTTCAGTTGTTTATTATTTGTTCTTCGTAGCTCTTAACAACCAAATAACCCTCTAATACACTTTTGTTTCTGATATTCTAATTATTTGCTCATGGCTTGTGGAAGATATATACAAAGATAAACTCTTTTACTCATCGAAAATGGTTATACAAGATAGCAAGACTGTTATACAGTTTTTAATGCATTCAAATTATCAAAATCAAAAATTTTACATGTTATAGTTGTTCGTTCAACTTTTTTTTTTTGTATTTCAATTTTTATATTGTTTGTTTTTTCGTTGTTTTGTATATTTAAATTATTTATTTTGTTTTTCAATGTGATTAAAAATGGTGACTCGCTGGAAGAAGAAGAGTTATATAATGAATCCTTAAAAAAAAAAGAGTCATATAATGAAGCATTACAGAGAATTGAGGAAAAAATGTATTTATTCTATTGAAAATTTTAGTGTTGTGGGTTGTGAATGCGCCTTTTATTCCCATGATTTGTAATTATTAATTAATTTTATATGACATAAACATGAACAAGTCAACATCTCTATTATAAACATTTTTCCTATTTTATTTTGATAGTACACGTGACAACCTTATATTGAAAGGTGCATTTAATGTTTTCTTTCATATACACATCAAATTGTATCAGGATTGCAACCGAAAGTTTTATTCTTACATTAAAACTTTTATTCTTCTGATAAAACTTGTCGCCTTCTAAAGCTCCTGTTAGTTCTAAAATTTCAGTGAAAACAACCTGGTTGGCATCAGATGCTGAGTGGTAGGACCCAACAGCTCTACATAGAAGAAGTTAAGAGGATTGTTGTTGAATTGTTGATGGAAAGGGATGATCTGAAAGAAGTTAAGAGGATTGTTGTTGAATTGTTGATGGATTCCATCAACAATTCAACAACAATCCTCTTAACTTCTTCTATGTAGAGCTGTTGGGTCCTACCACTCAACTTTGAAAAATCACCTAAAGGAAAGGGTTGACTTGTTTCCTCTTCGAGTCCAGTCTTAAAAATGGAAATTGCTTGAGTCTCAAGAAGATGTTTCAAACGATTCTTAGTGGGATTCACTTCCTCGATAGTATTCACTAAGCAATAGAAATAAAAAAATAAATTATGAGAGAATCAAAATTAAACCCTATATTTGTTGAACCAAAAATCTTTTTGATGAATGTTTTAATGATAACAAACATTATGGAATAAACGCTAAGTTTTATGAATGGTGATCTACTGATGTTTGCACTTAAGTCTTTTCAGAGAAGTAGACAAGAATTAAGTCTATTACAAGTGCATATATATTCAATGAAAGAATACCAAAACAGTAGCATCACAAGCTCAAAGAAGATATAGAAAAAATATTGTTTGAATCAAATGAGTGTTGATTGAAGATTCAACAAGAAGATGTATTTTATGATCAATTGACTCATCCTCGTCGCCACATGGTTTTCAACAAAGCCTTAAAAGATTCGAGGAATAAAGGATTAATATTTGAAAGACACTCAATGAACAAGAAACATTGTGTGGAATCACTAAGAGGAATTATGAGAAGAATTGCATCATCAAACAATTCAAGGTTGATTTACCAAAGAAGATATTGTCTTCTTATATAGAAGAGAACATTATCAACTTTGATGAAAAGAAGGTTCTCATGATGAAGATGATTATTACACTCGAAATTATTCTCATTACTTCATCGAAATAATTAGAATCAACTTTGAAGAGAAACCAACCGATGAATGAATTATTCATTAATTGGAGAATTATCAAGGAAGAAAATTCATGATCATATGCATGAAGATTCTATCATAATAAACATAGGATGATCCAAGAATCTTCCATCATTTTTTAAGATATGATTCGGGAGAATAGAAATCAATCAAAGGAATTTTTACTTTGAGAAAAGTTTCTCATGTTCTTACAAAGAACATTCTGGTCATACAAAGTGAAGAGAACATCCTCACTTTATGTGTTTTTAACACATATTTACATTTATTATCTTGTTATCTACTAATGTGTTTTGTGAGAATGTTTCAGTGAGAATGTTCTTGAGAACGTTCTGACCTCACAAAGATAACAAAGCATCTTCATCAAAGCAAATGACAAAAATGATCTTTTGATAAATGTCAAGAATGTGCAGAATCAAAGATCAAGAAAAAATTGTTATTCTCTTTCTCTCACCAAAAGAAGGATCAAATGATCATAAGAATCAAGATCCTTAAAGGCATTAAAAGGAATAAAGTGAAAATATCTTCAAAGAATTGATCACAAGTGTTCCTTGGAAATAAAGCAAGTGACATCCTTGAGTGACATCATTGTATGACATCAAGGTGACATCAACAAGCTTCTACAACAATATTACAGCTTATAACAACTTGCAGAACATGTTCCTTCTTTGCTCAAGTTTGGCTTGTACAGAGAGAACGTTCTGGGTAAGCAAAACCACCAAAGAAAGATCTCAAAAGTTGTTCCTTATGATAAAAGCATATGACATCATCATATTACATCAAGATGACATCAACACGTGACCAGCAAGTTTCTACATCAAGAGTACAACAAATGACATCTTGCAAAATGTGTTGCTTTGGGCCCTCATGTGGCTTTTTCAATCCATTAAGGAATTTTGAGGAAAAGGAATATCCAAAGAAACAATATCTATCTCTAAGCTACATGACATCATCAAGATGACTTCAGCAAAAATCATCAAGTGGGCAGCAAGTTACAAAAGGCTTGATCACAGCTCATCACCTACTAGCAAGCACGTGCTCTACAATTTAGTTCAAGTTTTGGTTGGAACTGAGAGAATGATCTGGGCGAAACTGAAGAAACATTCTCTACATGCTTTCTCCCCAAGTCTCTTTGGAGCCAAAATTCAAATTCAAATTGGAAGCACAACAGCTCTTTATTGGCTTGCTCTCCAAGGGATTCAGCTCTATAAATAGAAGAGAACATTGAAGGAGAAATGCAAGAGTTTGAAATACAAAGCAAAAACTATCAATCTCTTCAACATCTCTTTCAACAATCATCTTTAATTCTCATTGAGAACATATTTATGAGTTTGTACTCATACAAGGATAGTTTGTTTGACATATAAAGTTCCAAACAACATCCTACACATCTTTTGTTTGAGACACTAGATCCAAACAACATCTTTCTTATTTTTGTTTGAGACATTCGATCCAAACAATCACCTTACAAAGAGATAACTAGATCTCAAGTCTATTGGGCTTAATAGTTTGAGATAGGAAGAGTTCCAACCTTTCTTGTGCGAAAGCAAAGAATTGTAGAAGCCTGCTGAGGTTGATAATACAGTGGTTACGAACTGATCTGGTGTGATCAAGACCTTATAGTGTTGGTTAGAAGTTTCTACCAACTGCATACTATAGTGGATAATCTCACACGAAGTGTGGGGACTGGAAGTAGCCGGGTTTGGTGAACCAGGATAACTCTCCTATGTTATTCTTATTTCTCTCTCCCTCTCTCTCTCTCTCTCTCTCTTTTATTTTTACACGATATGCACACACTATCACAAGCATTAATATTTATTTATCTCCAGAATGTTCTGGTCCTAATTAATCACAACCAAATTAATCCAGAGTTCTCTGGTCCTTAATTAACCATAATATTGTTTTATCATTCAGTTTAAATAATTAATCTTATAACTATTATCCAGAACATTCTGGTCCTTGATAAAACAACTGTTTAAATATCTAAATATTTTATAATCTTCTTTTATCTAACATTTACCAAGAATTTTCTTGAGTACATAAACTTGTTAAGTTTCAGGATTAAATTTAAAAAGGGTCACAATTCAAACCCCCCCTTTCTTGTGACTATTTCTTCCACTTCAATATTGATTATCGTAAAAGTATGAGAGAATTGAAATTAAACAAAAATAGCGAATAGTATAGTGAATTGGTTTCAAAATTATAGAATCTAATGAATCCGAGAATCGATTTGTTGTGAAACATCTTCACCTAAAATGTCTAATAAGCATTTATTTTCTTAACATAACACATTTACATTTGTCTATTGTCGAATCACACCAAAGACAAAAAGTGAAGCAATTTAAAATAACATGAGTTGAATAAAAAAATTACATCAAAGTGAATGTCATCCAAGAACTAAAATTTAAGAATGTTAATAAAAATGTTATTAGACATAAAGTTAAGAGGATTGTTGTTGAATTGTTGATGGAAAGGGAAGAAGTTAAGAAGTCCAAAATCCATCAACAATTAAACAACAATCTTCTTAACTTCTTCTATGTAGAGCTGTTGGGTCCTACCACTCAACTTCGAAAAATCACCTAAAGGAAAGGGATGATTCGTTTCCTCTTCAAGTCCAGTCTTAAAAATGGAAATTGCTTGAGTCTTAAGAAGATGTTTCAAACAATTCTTAATGGGATTCACTTCCTCGATAGTATTCACTAAGTAATAGAAATAAAAAAAATAAATTAGGAGAGAATCAAAATTAAACCCTATATTGATTATCGTAAAAGTTTGAGAGAATGGAAATTAAACAAAAATAGCGAATAGTATAGTGAATTGGTTTCAAAATTAAAGAATCTAGTGGATCTGAAAATTGATTTGTTGTGAAACATCTTCACCTAAAATGTCTAATAAGTATTTATTTTGTTAACATAACACATTTACATTTGTCTATTGTCGAATCACACCAAAGACAAAAAGTGAAGGAATTTAAAATAACATGAGTTGAATAAAAAAATTACATCAAAGTGAATGTCATCCAAGAACTAAAATTTAAGATAAAAGAATTTAGAAAATGACATTCAAAAATGAACAAAACAATTCATCACAGTGTTGGGACTTTCAGTGGAGTTAATTTCTACTGAGTTTGATAATCATGTTATATTAAGAGCAATCACATAAGTCATATCGACACCACATCTTTCAAATCTTTAAGGCATTAGGTGTAATTATTGTCTCACTTATGTAACTCATCAAATTAGTACCCTTATTTATCAATTATTAAAATGAGAGAAATGGTAAGGAAAAATAGTGAGTTGTTGGTAATTTTACGAGTTTGTTGAAGAAAATTGAGTAATTATGCTACCAAAATATTAAGCTCATTAAAAAAATTCCACATCAATTTAAAATGTCTAATAAACGTGTATTTTTTCAACTCAGCAAAACACATTTATAATTTTTCTTTCAACTTTCATCAGAGACCAAAAGTGAAAGAATTTGAAATAATAGAGGCTGAATAAAATAATATATTGCCTTGAAAAAAAGATTTGCATGAAAGTAAATGACATCCGATGTCTAAAATTTAATATTAAT
This sequence comes from Medicago truncatula, assembly GCF_003473485.1. Lineage (NCBI taxonomy): Eukaryota > Viridiplantae > Streptophyta > Magnoliopsida > Fabales > Fabaceae > Medicago > Medicago truncatula. The sequence continues at coordinate 42,824,422 of NC_053043.1, forward strand.
AATATTAAACAAATGACACCTAAAAACTAACAAAACAAATCATCGTAATGTTGAAACTTCCGGTGCAGCCTACATTTGGTTGTAACATGGTATTAGGTTAAGAGAAATCACACAAATGAGATTGACACAACACTTTCATACAAATTTTTTTAGGCATATGTATATAGTTCATCTCACTTATATCTTATTGAACATTTTATCTTCCATCTATCTATTGTAGAATTTTAACTCATATTTGATACTTTAACATCTTTCTCTTAAGTGTGCGAGTCTCCAAATTTGTAATTATGTGACATGGTCAAATAAGGTCAAATGAGGTCGCAACATTGTCAAAAAGATGAGTTGGTGGTAATTTAATGGAGCGAGTTTTATGTTCATTTCTTTCATGAGAAGAGATAAAAGAAATTGAAAAGGAAAGAAGATGAAAAATAAATTTGATATTGAGATAAATGATATGAGGGAAAAACAAAAGAATTGTATGTTTGTCAATGAGGTTATAAGTAATGGAGTGATTTGGTGGTAATTTTATGGGTGTGGTGAAGAAGTTGGATGGTAATTAATTTATAAAAAAAAATGTAACAACATTTTTTTTAATAAGCACAAATCATGTCAACTCAACATTTTTCTATTGTAAAATCCAACCAAAGATCAAGAGTGAAGAAATTTGAAATAATAAAGATTGATTAAAAAATAGTGCATGAAAACGAATAACATCCAAAAACTTATATTTAATATAAAAATAAAGTAAATGACATTCAAAAACCAACAAAACATTTAATCTTAATGTTTGGAGTACGGATGAAACATCACATTAGGCTTATTGCGACTATACAATTGAGATTTACACTACGTTATCACCAAAACTTTAACACATTAGCTATATTAGTCATCTCACATATATGTTTCTTAACATCTACTTTTGCATCTAATGTGAAATTTTAAGTCACAATTGACACATTAACACGCCTCCTTTATGTGTGAGACTCTCTTCTTTATTGTGACACATTAACACGCCTCCTTTATGCGTGAGACTCTCTTCTTTTGAGATCCGGTGACATATCCAAATAAGGTCAGACAAAGGTATACCATTGTAAAAAAAGGTAAATTGATGATGGTTTAATGGAGGGAGATTTGTGTTCCCGTATTTTATGAAAATAGAGAGAGAGAGAGAGAGAGAGAGAGAGAGAGAGGTTAGCAAAAGAAAGAATATGAAAAAGAAATTTGAACATGAAAGAAATGGTAAGGGAAAAAAAAAGTAGTGTTTGTTTTGTCTGTGGAAATATTGAGAATAGAGTGAGTTAGTTGTAATAAACATGTACTTTTGGTGAATAATTTTTTTTTTTTGAGCAAACTTTTGGTGAATAATTATATCACCAAAAAATAGACTCAATAAAAAAAATTTACATCGATTTAAAATGTCTAATAAACATGTACTTTGTCAACCCAAGTACCTAACATAACAAATTTGCATTTTTTTCGTTGTCCAATCCCATCAAAGATCAAAAGTGAAAATATTTGAAATATAGAGGTTGGATTAAAAAAAATTAAAGAAAGTGAATGACTTTAAAAAATTTGTATTTAATAAAAAGTAAAAAAATGACATTAAAAAAACAATAATTTGTTATATTGTTCAGAGTTATGGGAGCCTACAATGAGTTGTATCATCATATTTGAGTAATAGAACCTCAAAATGAGATTGACACCACATCTTTACCTAAAATCTACGACATCAAGTATATTAGTTATCTCACTTATATGTTAACATGACATATTAACATCTCTCCCTTAAGCGTAAGTCTCTATTAATGTATATTAGTTATCTCATTTATATATTAATGTAAAATTTTAACTTAAACATGACATATTAACGTCTCTCCCTTAAGCGTAAGACTCTCTGTGTATGTGATATGGCAAGATAACGAAATATGGTCAGAAGCACAACATCGTAAAAAATATGGTTTGATGGCGGTTTCATGGAGGGGTGTTTTTGTTTGTTTCTTTCGTGCGAAAAGAAAAGTAAATTAGAAAAAGAAAAATGAAAAAGAAATTCAAACATAAAAGAAATGTTAAGGGAAAAAACTAGGAAGTTTATGTTTTATCCGTGAGAGTATAGAGAATATAGTGAGTTGCTGGTAATTTAAGGCGTTGGAGATTATTGAAAAAATTATGCTACCGAAATATTAGACTCATTAAAAAAATACAACATTAATTTAAATTGCATAATAAGCATTTATTTTGTTAACTCAGTATAACACATCTAAATTTTCCATTGTTCCCACCAAAGACGAAAATTGAAGGAATTTAAATAAAAAAAATTGCATGAAAATGAATAACATCCAAAAACTAAAATTTAAGGTAAAAAAATTCAGCAAATTACACCCAAAAACTAACAAAACAAATCATCATAATATTTGGTCTTTTGTGAAAGCATACAATGAGTTGTATCATCATATTAGGCTAAGACCAATCATACAAGTGAAATTGAAATCGCATATTCAAATTAAGTCTTAAGACATTAGCTATATGGGTTCCCTAACTTATATGTTGTTCAACATCTACTCTTGCATACAATGTGAAATTTTTACTCACACTTGACAAATTAACATATCTCCATAAAGTGTCACAACCTTAGTACACGTGATTCACCACCAAAAATTGTTCCTCACAATGTTGAACTGGGATATGATACCATCGTTGGACCTTCTAGGGGAGTCAGGCTAATGTGGGTCGATACAAAGGAGAAAGAACAATCACACAGCTGAGAATGATACCACATATTCATTCAAAATTTTAAGACTCAAGTATATAAGTTTTTTCCACTTATTTGTTGTCCGACCTCCATTATTCTATCCAAGGTTTGGCTTTAACTAACATCTGATACATCATTAATATTTTCTCATGAAATTCTAATCCGTGCTTGGCACGGGTGTCCATACTAGTTTCATGAAATGAATACGACTAGAACAATAATTCGTGCTTAACATAATCTAAAGGAAATGCTAACGAGTGCAATGTATTTATAATAATATAGACACACTTAAGTTAAAATTGTTTAAGTAAAGCAAACATCACGTTGATTCGTTAGATAATAAGTTTTTTTTTTTTTTGTTTTTTTTGAATAATTTAGATAATAAGTTATTAGGTCTATGCTATTGGTCTTTGAAATTTCTAGGTTAGTAGTAGTCCATTAAATTTTTGTTTGTAATCTTTATTATGTTATGTCATTGATATAATTGGAACCTTAAACGTATTATTTGTTATACCCATTTTTCCACTCCACCCTTTGTTCTTTAAACAATTTGAATCTTGTCAATGAGTTTAGGTTAAACAGTTTTTTTTTTTTAAACAAGTGATAAGCTAAGGCTTTTTATTTGATGACAATTACGTTACCCATCAATAAAAGAAGTGTAGAGTTAATAATAATTTGCTTTTTATTTTAATTTTTTAATGATATATCGAGCTAAGGTTTAACTGCAGTTTTTATTTTATTTTTAAATCAACTGCAGTCCACAAGTGATTTTATTAGCCCAAGTACTAATGACAAAAATGCGCAATCATTGGAGCGGTTCTTTTTAGGCCCTCTAAAAAATTTGGGAAATAAATCCTATATGACATTTTTCCTTCAGAAAAAGAAATCCTATATGAAATTTTCTTTAATTTTAAAACCTTTTGGTAAAAAACTTTCGGAGGACATTTTTCAGCCAAAAGAGATATTGAGGGGGTTTAAAAAGAAATTTTCCAACTGTTGGGGTGGGTGAGCCATAACCGTTTGTTTTCTTTTTTTAATGGTCCAAAGTTCTTTTGGGCCAAGCTTGAGTTGAGCAAATCAAACAGAAATAGATTTTGCTATTTTCACTTCAATAATTGCTCCAACTGTTGCTCGCTACCAAACGCCTTCCCACGGCAGTAAAAAAAGCAAAATATTTTGAGTAAATAAATCATCAATTTATTCCTTAAACTATCAATCCTTCTTCAATTTAGTCTCAAAACTATAAAAGAATATACTAAATAATCCGTAAACCATGCAAAATCTGTCAATTTAGTCCCTATGTATATGAAAATTCATCAATTTAATCCTCAATATCTCATATGTAAACTTTTGATAGATTTCATATAATTTAAGGACTATTTAGAATATTTTAATGACTAAATTGGTTAGATATTGATAGTTCAAGGACTAAATTGATAGTTTACTCCATTTTGAGTAATCCAACATCAATCCCCTAATCATATGATATTACTGGTGAGGTTTTTTTGGGTATGAGGTGGTGAGTTTCTTTATGGTCGTTTATAGTTTTCATAGTCTCTCTTGCTCTCTATTGTTTATTTTTGAGGGTGTAAGATATGGACTAATCATTTGTTTGTATGTACTTTAAATTAGCCAATCCCTTGTTTTTTTTTTGGTGAAGTTATTCCTGGCTTTATTATATGTGAGTTTGTCTAACATGTGCAAATTGCACTTGTTAAGAAAACTAAATGTAGTAACTTTTCATTGAAAAACACTAATTATTATTAAAAAAATTATCTATTTAATATAGAATACACAAGTTCTAAGACAAATTTACCATTTTAAATTTCTTAACATGTGTAAATTTACACATGATAGAAAAACCCTTATTATATATGAAAACTCATTTTTTCCAATAAAAAAAAAGTGGGGCTGAATTGTCTTAATGAATGAGTGATTTTCTAATGTGTCAAGTTCCAAGAGAAGCAAGCCAAATTGTGCTAGTAACTTTTTTTAGCGTGTGCATCTCTGCAGTTTGAACATGGAACCAATTTGAAACATCTACTCTTTACGACTTCTCAAATGTACATCTTAATAATACAAATTTTGTATTGTACAAAAATGCAGAGAGAAAAGTTCTTTCATTCCATGTTTAGCTGGACATATGAAAAAATTAAATCAACGACCGAAGAAAAACTTGTCTTCAGCAAGCAACTTTTTTTTTTTTTTTTTTTGAAAGAAGAAAGCAACTTTTGTTGAAACCATGGTTTGGGACAGTTTTAGTATATTTTATGGTGTGAACGAATCAATAACAATAATGTTGTATCTTTTTAATTGTTCAAATGTCTTTCTTGTATGCTCAATGCAATGCTGTGTAAAATGCATGCTCTTAAATACTACATGATCCAGATATAACCCGTCACACAGGCAGCACACAAATGCATATGCCATGCATGATAATGATAATAAAAACTAAATCCCGCCACTTGGACACCACTAAGAAATGCAAACTAAATCCCGCCACTTAGGCATCACTAAGAAATATGATATTAACCCGCCCCTAAGGCAATTACAATCAAGTATTAATGCATCATCACGCACACAAACCAAAAGTCAATCATTTCACAAACTCACATTTTCATCTTTCTCTTCCTTAATTCATCAAAAAACAAATGTGACATTTCTTTTCCAGCATCACAAAAACATATAAAGCATAATAATATAAAATATATCAATTCACACCACATTATCATACACAACTTTTATATCAAACATAATTAAGAATAATCACTCATAATTAATAATAATCACTTTTAGAAAGGATTAATTTTACCATGAAAATACGATTTCATATCAAACATAATTAAGAATAATCACTCATAATTAATAATAATCATTTTTAGAAAGGATTAATTTTACCATGAAAATACGTTTTAATTATTTTCTTTTTAAAAGACAAGAATAGAAAGGATTAATTTTACCATGAAAATATGTTTTAATTATTTTTCTTTTTAAAAGACAAGAATTGTTACCTCAACTTAATAATGCCTAGCACTTAGTATGAACGTGTGGGAAAAAAACCCTTATTGCCACCTCAAACTCATAACTACTGTGCAGACACATTTTCTCTCACTCCAGGAATTATTTTGACGATCGGACCGTTGAAAACGAAGAACCACATGCGAAGAACATGCTGCCCAAAAATTAGCCCAATCAAACGGTAGACAAGATATAGAGATTGGAGTATGGAAGTAAACAAGATAAAAAAAATAAAAAGGACATAGAGTATACCTTAGACTTCCATGAATTTTAAAAAGAGAAGAAATGAGTGGCTTGATAGACTTATGATAAGGGGCTGTGTCGCAAGGATATAGTAAAGGGGCATGGTTGTTTCTAGAACTTTGTTGTTTGTAGATAGTAAGCGAAGAGGGCTTGATGCTCTCTTAATTTTTAAGCGAAGAGGGCTCGATGTTCTGTTAATTTTAAGCGAAGATGGCTTGATGCTCTGTTAATTTGAAGCGAAGAGAGCTTAATGCTCAGATGGTACCACATGCATATTGTAGTTTTTGAGTTGTCGTTGTTTTTGCATCGTTGAGTTGTCGTTGTTGTTACATTGTTGGACATAATTAATTGATAAATTGTAGTTGGAATTATGTGAACTATTGTTGATGATGATTTGCTGTTGTTTTATGTTGATAAATTCTCTTATCTAAATTATTGTTTATTAGTATTGCTAATGATGAATAAATGTTGTTATGTGTTGTTAAATTCTTTTAATGAATTATATGCTTATTATTATTGAATGTGAAATTTCACCACTTTTGTTTGAATGTTGCCTCTATGTGGGTAACGTGCAGATAACCAAGAGCAACCGCTGATGTGAGTCGATTTCTCGTGCGTCTTAGGAGTCGCTCTGATACGTGACAGGATAGGGATGTCTATGTGTTTTGTTTTTCCTTTGTTACGTATCTTTCTATAACTTGATGTTGGACCACTTTTAGGTGGATTTTATTTATGTTGTTGATGTTGAGGCCTTAGTGCCAAGTATTGTTTAAACATTAAATATTTTCCGCTGCGACGTTGTTTTAATTATTGGAAGCAGTTGCTTTAAATAAATAGTGAATTTAACTCTATTTGTGTTAAATATTATTTTGAAGAACGAAATGTGACATCATGTTTGCAATGAACTCTGATTTATTTTATATCTTTTATATGTTGGAAAAACGGGGTGTTACAATTGGTATCAGAGCAGGTTGGTCCAGTCCGACCATGTGTGTTAATTGTCTGTCATGTTATCTATGTGTACTTTGTTCCTTGTTTGAATTGTGTGCAACGGTTGAGATGTTTCTTTGTTATCAAGTCAGTTCTAGTCAGTTCTCTTATTTTCTTGAGTTGGTCAAGACTATCAAGAGTTCGACCTATATCTTTTAGACCATAGATTTATGGTTATGTTTTATTATGTGATCATGTTTAACTGACTAACTTTAATGTGGTTTTTGTGTATTGTTTGAAGTTTTTATTTTGTTATATATAGTTTATGATATTTAAGCAATAATTAAATTCATTTTCTCTTGTGCTCTGAATTTCGAGGACGAAATTCTTTTAAGGGGGATAGAGTTGTAACACCCTATTTTATTATTTATTTATTTTATCGAGTTTAGTGTCTTTTTGTATAATTTATTTGAATAATTGTGATGTGTTATATGTTGGTAATTATTAGTAGTTATTATGAGCATTATTAGTGATAGATTATAATTAAAATAGATTAATGAGGCATAAGGGTAGAATGAAATAAGAGATTAAGTGAGAAACAAACTCAGGTATTGATTATAAATAAATGAGACCATTAGAGAATTAGGGTTACAACAAAATAGAAAGTCAGAACACGTGAAAACAGTTTTGGGAGAAAAAGGGAGAAAGTGAGAAGTTAGAGAGAAGAAGAGGAGCAAGCTTGCAGAGTCCGAATTCAATCAATCTAAGGTAAGGGTGGGATTAACTTCTCTAATAATGGGTTTATAATTCTAAAATAGGGTTTAACATGGTTGTTGTTGTTTGATTTTGATGATTAGAGAAATTAGATTTTGATTTGGAATTGATTGTTAAAATAAATAGATAATTCAATGAATTAGTGTACAAATTGGTGTTCAGGTTGTAGAATAATCTTAGGTTAAGTTTCCTATCAAATTTGGGTAGATGAAATTTGGGTTTTTAGGTGAAAAAGTGTGTAGAAATTGTAACAGCAGGGGAAAACTCGCTAGAAGTTCGCTATTGGCGAAATCCTCTGTAACAATTTCACCAATAGCTAGATTTTCGCCATTAGCGAAATTGCACTGTGACAACATACTCTGTTTTATGTTCTTGCGTCTTTTTCATACGTTTCTGTTTTGAATTGGCCTTTGGTGTAAACATGAAAGTTTTAGATAATGTTGTTAGATTTCCAATGGCTTTGGTTTGACTTGAAAATGTTTTGTGGGTTTTGAGTTATGATGAAAACACTCCAAGTAGGTCTTGGAGAAATTTTAAGGAAACTTGACATAACTATTTCCAAGTCAACCTAAAACTTATGGTTTGTTCCCAAACTCCAAAACTTGAGTATTATGAGTTTAATTAAGGTATGCATGCTTGAGTTTCGAAATTATAAGTGTGTGAATGAAATCATTGTTTATTTGCGAAGAATAATGTTGTTAAATTGTGAAATTCTTTTGTGGATAATTTAATATGTTTCTACGAAGATGATTGATGAATTATTTTATGAATGTATATGTTGATGAATATGATGTTATATGATGTTGTTCATGATTGATGAATTATTATTTATATGAATGTATATGTTGATGAATATGATGTTATATGATGTTTGTCATACCCCAATTTTTGACCTAAGGCCCCACTGACACATGTCACTCGACTCTGATCCATCTCTGATTTTTCAGTAAAAAAATTCGGCAGGGAGGTATTTTAAAATACCTCATTTTTGATTCCGAGTCGGACCCTCTTTTCTCTTTTTATTTTCTTTCCATCTTTTATTAATTTTAATTTTAAGATTAGTTACTTTTTTTTATATTTAATAATTTTTATTTTCCATCTTTTAATTTTATTTTTCTTTAAATAATTTAGTTTAATTTGTTTTTATTTCGTATTAGATTTATTTTATTTTATATCTTTTTAATTAATTAGTGTCCAAAAAAAACAAAGTGTCAATAGGTCCAAAATAAAATGTATAAGGTCTAAAAAATTTTCAAGTCAAGTGTCAACTTTAACATTCCTTTTTCAAAATTTACCATAATTGTCCATCATTTCCATTAAACCAATTTTCCATTTTTCATCAACCTCCTCACCTATAAATAGAGCCCTCATTTCACACAATTTCACATACCAAAAGTTCTCTTGAGTTGTCAAAGAACTTTTCTCGAGCTATTCTTTTCTTCTCCCTCTTTTTTCTGTCCCTTCGGAATAAGTCCCTTCGGTAATTTTTGTCCCTTCGGTTGTCAATTTCTTTTATTTTCTTGCATTTTATTTCTTTTTAGCATTTTTGACATTTTTTTTATTTCTATTTAGCATTTTAATTATTGTTATTTATTTTCCAGCAATTAGAATGTATTTAGGTCCAATGTAAATATAAATGAGAAAAGTGTGTGGGTGTGTGTCCTTTTATTTCTTTACCGCCTTAGATATATCCAAAAATGCAAAAAATTAGATTAGGGATTTTGTGGTGATCCAACGTCACTACAAAAATCTACGCGCTTTTATTTTTATTGCTCCATTAGTTTAATTTTTATTTAATATTCCAAAAAAAACAACAAAAAACATGCAAATAATCAAAATCACAAAAATATTTTCATAATAAACCTTGATCCAAATCAAGTGACCGCATTTTTATTTTATTTTCTTAATCAAACTTCAATCAATTTAACTTTACTTTAAGTCTCTTTTTTCAATATTAAAAAACACAAACAAATACTCATTTGCCACTTGACTTTTCATTTTAAAACCTTTTTCAAAACTAATAAAAAACACTCAACAAATCAAACGTCAATTTTTACCCCGAACTACGAGGTTTTGATCCCTCACAGGTACGTAGGCAGAGGATCATGTCCTTCCAAATCAATAAAATGTAGATAATTAGGTCTTTTATTTTTCCACTTTAATTCCTTCTTTTTAAAAATAATAACCAAGTTTATAGCACATTAATTAAATAAAATCAAGAGGTTCCCGTAGAGTACTACGGACATAAAAGGTGCTAATACCTTCCTTTTATGTAACTAACGCCCGAACCCTAAATCTTTCAAAACGGGGTAGTTTGAACTTTTTTTCCCCCTTTTTCTTAAAAAATTAAATGTTTAGTCGTGAAATAAATTAGTGAGTCAAAAGCTAATCAAATAGCCTTGATCTCCGAAAAATGACGCGACAATGTTGTTCATGATTGATGAATTATTATATGAATGTATATGTTGATGAATATGATGTTATATGATGTCGTTCATGATTGATGAATTATGAAGTCATAATGCGAAGTCGTCGTCGTCGTCGTTGTTGTTACATTGGTAATGTCAATGCATAATCATTTTAAACGAAGATGGCTTGATGCTCTGTTAATTTTTTTAGGGAAGAGGGCTTGATACTTCGTTAATTTTAAACGAAGAGGGCTTGATGCTCTGTTAATTTGAAGCGAAGTGAGCTTGATGCTCAGATGGTACCACATGCATATTGTAGTTGTTGAGTTCTCGTTGTTTTTGCATTGTTGAGTTGTTGTTGTTGTTGTTACATTGTTGGGCATAATTAATTGATAAATTGTAGTTGGAATTATGTGAACTATTGTTGATGATGATTTGCTGTTGTTTTATGTTGATAAATTCTCTTATCTAAATTATTGTTTATAGGTATTGCTAATGATGAATAGATGTTGTTATGTGTTGTTAAATTCTTTTAATGAATTATATGCTTATTATTATTGAATGTGAAATTTCACCCCTTCTGTTTGAATGTTGTCTCTACGTGGGTAACGTGCATATAACCAAGAGTAACCGCTGATGTGAGTTGATTCCTCGTGTCGTCTTAGGAGTCGATCTGATACGTAACGGGATGGTGATGTCTATGTGTTTTGTTTTTCCTTTGTTACGTATCTTTCTATAACTTGATGTTGGACCACTTTTAGGTGGATTTTATTTATGTTGTTGATGTTGAGGCCTTAGTGCCAAGTATTGTTTAAACATTGAATATTTTCCGCTGCGACGTTGTTTTAATTATTGGAAGCAGTTGCTTTAAATAAATAGTGAATTTAACTCTATTTGTGTTAAATATTATTTCGAAGAACGAAATGTGAAATCCTGTTTGCAATGAACTCTGATTTATTTTATATCATTTATATGTTGGGAAAACTGGATGTTACAATTATTACAGACATCACAGTTAGCAGAGAAACAAAATATTAAGAAGTGTATAAAAGACAGAAACTTAGAAACAAGAGTTATTCTCAATCAATCAAAACATTAATAAACCTGCTGCAGCTTTAGGGGAGGTTTATTACAGACATCACAGTTAGTAGAGAAACGAAATATATCAATCTTCTGATAAAACTTGTCGCCTTCCAAAGCTCCCGTCAGTGCTAAAATTTCATTGAAAACAGCCTGGTTGGCATCAGATGCTGAGTGGTAGGACCCAACAACTCTACATAAAAGAAGTTAAGAGGATTGTTGTTGAATTGTTATTAAATTACAGACGTTTATATGGTTTGAATACGAACCTACTGCACCACTTGAAGATGTCATGACTCTTTCGCTAGAATGGAAAATGTAAAAATGAAAATGTAGAAGCTGCGTAGTAATGGCGAAGTTTCTTTAGGGTTTGTAAATTTGTACTCGGTTTAAACCCAAAATAAAGTCATTGGGCCGAGTTATTGGGTCTGATCCAGTAATGTTATCTTTTCTAAAACTCACACCCACCGTACAACTCTATATTATGGTTATTTTGTAGAAAATTGCTTGACACAATAAAGAATACTAAAATACACTAGTTAAATATCAAAATACCCCTCATCAGTTCGGCACCTCTGCATTGGTAGAAGCTTCATTTTCTGGACATGTTATGTGTTTTAAACACATAACACAATCTGTCTGAATATTTTCACAACACAAACAATAATAAATTATCACCAGCAACATTCATTCTTTATATCTAACACAATATAACAATTTACAAATAAAGATATAAACAACACAACATGCAAATGCAAGCATGAATCCAACCAACTACAACTTCAGAATTGACATGCATCGTTCAAACAATACTACAACTTAAGAACATTTAACTGATGTATAGTAGAAAGATATAAACAATACGGCATACAAACACAAACATTAATCCATGATCTATCAACAACACAATAACGTAAGAACTTGGCAAATGGATTTAACGCTGAATCAACAAGTAGAAAAACAAATACTTTTTCAATTAGACAAAATGAAAACAGAAACAATATATATTTATTACAATACATAATACAACTTGGTCTCACCAGTTTTCTCAGGAGTGGCATTTTTTCGTCTTCATGAAAGAAACTGGAGTTTTTGAAGCAGATTAATTGGACCTTTTCTTTCCCTTGTCAACCTTCAAAAGTAAAAGACAAATTGTATCAAATCACCATAACAATTAAAACATAAAATAACACCTTGATAGCAAATGTACCATTACCGTCTTCACAGTTTCATCATAATCTTCATCTTTCTCCTCCTTTGGATCAACAACCTTCGCATCTTCTGCAGGTGCAACCTCCATGGCACGTGCAGCCTCAAGCCTAAACATTAATAAACTAGGGAGGTTTATTACAGGCATCACAGTTAGCAGAGAAACAAATCATAACTGCTTTTGAAAAAACTTGCCAATGTCATGTAAAAAAATTAAATAAATGAAGAGCTTGCGTAAAGAGAGAAGAACAGATACTTGTTTACAATTATGTCAATTTTTCAAGAAGTACCGAGGGGAAAGTTTATCTACTATCACACATTCAAGACAACTATAAAATATCACTAGGACACACCTTAAGAATGGATATCATATTAAGAAGTGTATAAAAGACAGAAACTTAGAAACAAAAGTTATTCTCAATCAGTCAAAACATTAATAAACCTACTGCAGCTTTAGGGGGGGTTTATTACAGACATCACAGTTAGTAGAGAAACAAAATATACCTAATATTTTGATAAAACTTGTCGCCTTCCAAAGCTCCTGTCAGTGCTAAAATTTCAATGAAAACAGCCTGGTTGGCATCAGATGCTGAGTGGTTGGACCCAATAGCTCTACATAGAAGAAGTTAAGAGGATTGTTGTTGAATTGTTGACGGATTTTGGAGTCTGGGATGCTGTGGTGCAAAATTTTGAAAGGTATATTTTGCACCAAAGCATCCCATCCTCCAAAATCCATCAAAAATTCAACAATCCTCTTAACTTCTTATATGTAGAGTTGTTGGGTCCTACCACTCAACTTCGAAAAATCACTTAAAGGAAAGGGATGATCCGTTTCCTCTTCAAGTCCAGTCTTAAAAATGGAAATTGCTTGAGTCTCAAGAAGATGTTTCAAACGATTCTTAGTGGGATTCACTTCCTCGATAGTATTTACTAAGCAATAGAAATACAAAAATAAATTATGAGAGAATCAAAATTAAACCCTATATTGATTATCGTAAAAGTATGAGAGAATGGAAATTAAACAAAAATAACGAATAGTATAGTGAATTGTTTTCAAAATTAAAGAATCTAGTGGATATGAGAATCGATTTGAAGCGAAAACAATCCGTGTGTTTTGTTAATCCTTATTGTGTTCTTTTGCTTAATCTTTCCATGAGTTTGTTCTCTTAATCGTTTACCAGATTCATTGAATGAGGTTTGAGGTTTTCTAGTTTTGCCAAGGTTTTCTAAATTAGTGGGTTACCAAAATCGTTAACGAAATTTGGAGGAATAAGTTTGAGTGTGTGAAATAGAAATTCCTGAGCTAGAAACCTTATAAAATTCAGTGTTGGTTTATATTTTGACAGACTTATTTCAAACAAATTAATTTTGGAAAAAATTGTTTAAAATTATTTATATGTAAAAGTGATATTCTACAATTTAAAAAAATAAATGAATAATTTGAAAATATAATAGAATTATAATTTCTATATTCAAATTAAAATTCAGCTTTCATTCGAATAAATTATTCAGAGATGAATAAATCGGATTTGAGTCTTGCAAATACCTATATAGAGTTATTCAAAAAAAAAAAAAAACCAATATAGAGAGAGGAAAATATACTTTTTTATTTTATTTTTTATATAAATATAAGTGCTCTTTAATCTCTAATATCTTCCTTACATTAGGGCTAGTATTGCAGTATCCCTCACTCTAAAATTTTCTATGACAAAAAAGAGTTGAATATATAGGCCGGTAGAATTGTCACTCAGTAGTATATTCTTCAATTTAAAGATATTATAAACTTTTGCCTATAAAAGATATTGTAAACGGCTTCTTAAGAATCAACTACTTCTTTTTTTTTAATAGAAATAGTCAACTAATAGTAATATAAGTAGCATTGTTTCAAAAAAAATGTAATATAAGTAGCATGCCAATTGGTCAATAATAATAATAATAATAATAATAATAATAATAATAATAATAATAATAATAATAATAATAAAGGTAAATAGAAGTCTATCAACACCATCCTGCTGTTGTTTATTAATCAGAAAAAGCAAAAGCATTTGTCAGTCTTCATAGATGAAGGGAGAGGTTTTAGGGTCTAAGTACAAAATCTTTTGGCCAAAGGTGCAAATTAAAATTTTTCAGGGTGTGCAAAATATCAAAATATAAGATTACTGGTGCCATATTTTAAAGTTCAGGGTGTGCTGGTGCACACCTTGATGATGCAGTGGATCCGCCCCTGCCTCTTATAAGCATTAGCTAAATACAATTGAAAAAACGAAAGAAGTAACGGTTAAATATGTTTTTAGTTCCTATAAATATGTCAACTTTTCATCTTAGTTCCTCTAAAATTTTCCTTCAACTTTTAGTCTCTATAAAATTTTCAATCTTCACTTTTGGTCTCTTTTAAAGTAAACTCATATGTAGAATTCATATTTTTTAATAAAATTTTCCAGAAAAATTTAAAATATTATAAGAATCACTCCAAAAAAATTTTTTTAGAATTTTTTGACAAAACATGAATTTAATATGAATTTTTATATGTTTTACGGTTAAAAATTCATATTTAATTTATGTTTTGTTAAAAAATTCTAATTTCTTTTAGGAACTTTTTTTAGAATATTTTACACATTTCTGCATAATTTCATTAAAAATATACAAAAATTAAATTAAAAATAGGGACCAAAAGTAGTGATTGAAAATTTTATAGGGATTAAAAGTTGAAAGAAAATTTTAAAAGGACTAAAACGAAAAATTGACATATTTATAGGGATCAAAAATATATTTAACCCAAAAATAATAACATATCATATCAGAGTACAATGTGAACTGTGAATGGTTATGTCCTGAGAAGCAATTTTTAGCATAAGGTGGCATGCTGTCAATCTCACATATTCAACAATGTTCGAATATGCAGATTTATAAATATGCAGTTTGAATTTCTAATGTTCAGAATTATCAATAAGTTAACAGAAGTTTGCCAGGGACAAGTTTTAACGAGAACGAGTTTGCATCAATACTCATCATCATGTGATTGATTCCATTTTGGTATTTGATAGTACCTGATCAGATGATGACATCAGATGCGATGACATCAGATGCGGTTGCCTTTGGTTGTCTGTGAGCGCTGGAATGGCGGGAGTGTGTACTGGCAACACTTCGACGCTCAAGTCAGCGAGAGTTTAGAATGGGGGTAAAAGAATATCGTACGTACCTTTGGGGATTGCTGAGAGTCCCCTTATAAAGTGGAGGCGCATGAGCCGTTGTTAGTGGCACACATGGTTACAGAATCGTGGGAATCGTAATTGTCGAAGCGTGCTTTAAGGGCACATTTGAAGAGTCGTTTCAAGTACATTTGAACTGGTCCTAAAAGTGCTATGAGCACCACCCCCTACGAGTAATGACCCAAACACAAGATTTGAGCCTTTTTGGATTGAGCCTATGAAAATGGGTCTTGAATGTATTTGCTCAGTCGATAACAATATTCAATTGAAGATCTAATTTTGGTATTCAAAGGAGTTTGTGGTAGAATATTTAATTTTGAACAAAAGAGAGGATTAAGTGAGATTTAAAGATTTAACTCGTTGTTTTTGTCATTTATTTCGGTTGAGTTGAGTTACTTTCAATTTAGTCCATGTGCTGCATCATTTATCTTGTCAGCTCAAAACATTTATGTAAAGTGAGGATAAAATGACAATTTACTCTTTTATTCATGTTATACACAAGTACTTGACCAAAACCAAAATTTGCAGCTAATTTCTACATTTTCTCCTACTTTGATTTTTAGCCGCAGATATAGATAGAAATAGGCTAGAGTGATAGACTTGAATAAACTTGCAAGATTTGAGTCTAAACCAAATTTTAAAAGTTAAGCTCCAGTCTGACTTATTGACTGCTATTGTTGCAAGACAAATTTAGAAACCTATTGTATGGGGTCTGAAAAAAATTGTAATAAATATTTTAAACAATCATCTAATAATTTTAACGTAAATATTTTATCATAATAATGATGATCATGATAAAAATGAATCTGAAATATAAAAGAATAATAAAGTCATCTAGACCTATCTTAATAAGATTTTTTTGGTGAAGTGGAAAAATAAGAAAGAAATATATGATAACAAAATAAAATGAGAGAAAGTTTGAGATCTAGCACATACACGAGCTTAACTGAGGTCAATGCAGTACTTTAGACCAATAAGATGCATTACACAAATTAATGTAAGTAATTGTTTCCTTCATAAAATTAGGATCCAAAAAATCCGAAACCAGAAACTTTAATTTCACCATGTCCATGTATACAAAAAATAAAATCTTATGAATTAATTGTGACCAAATTAGATCATGAAATCATGGATAAGAAGATAACAATGGAACAGGAATACATGTAGAATTCTTCCAAACAGTAGAATGCAATTTGAGTATCTCCTTAGCCCTCTCTTTTGTCTTGAAATTACTATCAACTTGAAGCACCAAACACAACTTTGAAACTGCTCCAACATGCAACATTTCATGTAAAACTCTAGAATTTGCAGAATACCTACAAATAGAACTCATAATTCTAACACCTCTATCACTTGCAACATGAGAAACCCTCAAAATTTTCTTTGACACAATAGCCAATCCTGCTCCATGATTCAACAATTCTGCTCTCCCTTCTGCACAACCACAAATTTGATCCAAACCTATTAACATCAATTCACAAACCCTTCTTTCCGAAACATCGAAAAGAAGTTCGATTAGGACTAAAACCACGCCTCCTTCAACCGCTTTAATTCGGTTTCTTCCCCATGGTAAAAGCTCCAGAAGTAGTTTTAATGCAGCTTTTGAAGCTTGTTGTGAGATCTTATCAACTAGCACTCTCATTATCTCTTCAAAAATCGCCTTTTTTACGCTTATTAATTGAATCGGATCGGATACTTCAAACGCCGATTTCAACAGCATTGTTGCATAACCTCTAGATTGGTAGCTTCCAAGCTTCAAAACATGAAACAATGACTCAATAAATTGAATGCTTTCATTGTTTATCAGATTCTTAACATGTTCTTCAGAAGGGTTAAGATGAAACAAAATTTCAATAGCTGCTTCACTCAGAGAACTTGAATTTAAATTGTTCTTCATGGTTAAAGCTAGAAACTCTATTGCACCTGCAGATTCCAAACATTTTTTGTTCCTTTCGCTTTCGAAGACGATAGAACGAAGCTTTACAAGACAATTGAGTTGTTTTTCTGGGAATTTCTTTGCTTCATTGAGGAGTTTAAGAATCTGTGTTCTATCTATTGGTGATTTTGGTGTTGGAATACGTTCAACACCAAATGAAGCATTAAGGGTACACCAAGATTGAATCAAACGACGTAAAGTATGGTTTGGTATAAGATTATTAAGATCGGTTTCTAATAAGGTTTGTTTTGTAACAGGACAAGTATTGTTTTGGAATGAAAATAACCATTTTTCTATGTTTTCTCTGTCGTACGTAATTCCTGTGGAAAGTGTGACAGGATCTTTCATAAGTTGTAGGGAAATTGGGCAAAGAAAATGTGAAGGAACATCAATTTCATCCATATAAGGAATATGATTGTAATGAGAATAGGCACAAAAAAAAAAAAAAAGGGGAAAATAAAGAGTATTGGCTAGAGAGAATGGTGAAAAGTTGAATTGGATTGAGGACTAAAATTTGTGAACGTTGATAATGAAATATTTGTTGTGGAGAAATTGCAAAATTTTATACAAAGTTGTTATGAACGAGAAAGTCAACACACGGAAATTGAGAGAAATGGCGAGGAGTGTGTGAATTAATGAGTACCTTTTCCAAGACTTTGGAAGGAGACAATAATGTATAAACAAGTGGATTTCTTATCTTTGGTATTAATGGGACGTTGCTATATGTATATATAGATATAGTATATGGTGATAACATTGATGATTATAAATTCATGAATAGGAATTAGTTATAATGATACTTACGACCTAGCTTATGTCAAATCAATATAAAATCGTGATTTAAATATATGAAGTTTAATTTTACTGATTTATTATCTCGCTAGCCTATTTAAAAATATGTCAAATTATTTATTTAAATATTCTGAAATATGTTTTTAAGTAGAGCAATATATCATATTAAACTCTTAAAAAAGGTCAAATTTATACTACTTAAAAATAAGCATATGACATACTACAAACCAAACTTAAACTTTCAATTTTTTTGACTAAACTTGAGTAGATTCAGCTATTGTCACACTTGAAAATAAATATGTAAGCTGTTTAGGGAGTAAAAGTCGGTGTTGCAAATTGTATTAAAAAGCCTAATATAGAGGCTTTTGACTTTGATTTTATAGAATTAATTAATTAAAGAATACTATATCTATATATAAAAAGGGATGGACATAGTACAATTTGATGTATAGACCTTAATGGTTGCATGGGTGTTGTGTTGCCGACAAGTTCTGATAGGGCTCATGCATTTTACCATTATTAGATGCACTTCTCACGCTTTTCTCGGCTAGATCCATTAATGCTTCTAGTTTTATTTATTTATTTTATTATTATATAGTACTTGGAAAGAAAATTCATAACGTGTTGGGAGCTGGAAATTGCATTGGTGTAGTTCTTGTTTCCATATCTTTATATTACTAGTTCAACATGGTAAGTTTGATTTTTCATTTTATAATGTATGGTATGGGATTCGAGAGAAACTATAATGTGAATTTGTGAGTATGTATGGAAAAAAAAGATGAGATGTATGTGCTAACAATAAATAAATTTCTACAATCACGAGGAACGTATATGGTAGCTAAGATAGAAGTTTTTTCCTCTCTTTAAAGAATTTGGTTTATGGATTCTCTTAGAGATGTTATTGTCATAACTATTAGAAGAATATTAATAAATTTTCAAAGTTTCATTATGAGTAAAATTGGTTTGCATAGATAGCACAGAGAGTATATTATGTATTTTACACCGTTATAAAAAAAAAAACGTTTTAATGAAAAAATAAATGCTAATAAGCTACACATAAATTAACAAAATATATAAGTGATTCAAAATAAGTTATTATTAAATCAAATGTAAATTTTGGTCGACAAATAAATCTCAAAATTGACTATTAAAATAGATAATTGAACATCATTTATACAAAAATAAAATAATAACACTTACGTAACTATTATTAACTCTATTGATTAATATATGTATACTATAGTACAAGAAAAGTTTGATTCTTGTTTTTAACTTTTGTGTTCCTTTCCAAGCCTACACTCGCTATCTTTTTGTTTCATTGAATTGTTGTTGTATATTATATATGGCACTGAATGATTCCAAATATAGTCAAAGATAAGCAACCGTATAAAACAGAAATGCATAGTATATATAATATATATGTAGAAAAATGTGTTTACTTTGCAACAAGGACAACTAAAAAATGTGAATTCCAGTATTCATTCTCATAAGGCAGTGAGATCATGTGATAAATGATAATGCAGAAAACTTGTATTTTAGGTGGAAAAAAAGACACGTAACACACTGAAATCACCACATGCCTCAAGCAAAAATAAAAACAAATTTGGCACAGCCATGACTAAGGAAAGTGGTTAATTTTTTTTTCTTCAAAACTCTCTTAGGTTAGAGGACCGATTAATTTGAGGTTTAATTCCACCATCCACTTGTCGTGTCCCATTTAAAGCGTCTCTTTTAAAGCCGGAACAAAATTATGTATGTAATCGCTCATCAAAATTGACATCAGAGAAATGGAATCAAAAATTTTTAGAGCATAAAAATGGTCGTTAACAAAGTTCGGTCAAATACAAATAGTTGAAGTGAATTTGAATTTTGGTAAGAGCAATATTTGATCTTACTTAATTTATCGGTATATATCTCTCCATTAAACTTTAGATTATCAGGATCTTTTCTCTCACGACCAAACCATTTAAGCCATAAAATAAAGACAAATTATTATTATGAACTTCATAAATTTTATGGGCAACTGTTGCTTGCATGATAATGCTGTTTGGAATTTTCTTCCCACAAACATGGTCCCTTTGAACAAATTAAATGAAATAAAAAAATATTTTCCGTTGTTTCTCGTTGTATAAAATATATATATATTTTTTCATACGTAAGTCAATTTTTATGATCTGATCTCGATAATCATGTGCTACGAAATTATGATTATCCTCACGATCACATTCACATGGCATCGGAAACTTCGATTCTAGTCTAATATAAATTCAATATTACCGGATTCCTAAGTTATAAATAAATTTACTACCAAATAATAAAGAATTAAATATTGAAATAGTCTATATAAAATTTTGTCAACAATTCTAGCTGGAAGAATCAAGAAGGTGCCTTTGTTCTAAATGAACAAATAGAGCCGGAAGGGTGCAACAAAAGTAACTTAGAGAAATGAAGTGCTTTAATCTTATCTTATTATTATAAGACATTTTTAAGGGCTTTTATAAAGACATTTTTGTTAGGTTCTTTGTACTTTGTGCTTATGTGATTTTATTTGATAAGTACGTTGAATTGTGTGAAAATTAAAATCGTGAACGGTCAAATAGAGCAGTGATTTGGTTCAAGGGAGGATCAATATGATTACGATTATATTATCATCACAAACTAAGCAAGGATGTCAGTTGCGTACCTCGTGAGAGTAATGGCCAGAATTTCATTCTTTTACTATTTTAATAATTGCAAATCCAACCAATGGGTTGTATTAATACAAGTTGTTAAGCGTGAGTGTTGTATATAAGGACTATACTTGGTTTCGATTTCTAAACTTTTTAAGTGAACCGAAACATGATCTCCGAGTCGAGATTAAGGTAGTGTGTGAATTCAACTCCAACATACATTCCATCCCAGTTTAACCGATCCATTTGTAAAAAAAAATATTGTTCTAAGAATTTTGACCCATCTCACTTTTCAATGCAACATTAATTATTTGTTCCAAGAATCTTGATCCATTTCACTTTTTAATGCAGCATTAATTATTTTTCTCCAATTATAACTCTAATTAATACTACTACTACTTTCACAATTCTCAATTCAATATATTTTACTTTAAATTTATGATAAAGAATAACGCACCAATACTTGAAAAAGGAACTCAAAACTATTTTTCTCTCTATTTCTTTTATACACTTTTCTTAATATGTGTGAAATGGAAAACTGACTCAGTTAAACTGGGACGGAGGGAGTAGTTACCATTGGATGAGTTCCCGTAAACATAATTCGGTTGGTAGGCACATTACATTATATATGCACGGATCGTAATTTGAACTATGAATTCTCCACTTATTCACATGAAGTAGTCAAGTTCTAGGCATAGGCTACTTGACAACAAAAATTTTAATCACTTATTTATCTGAGGTACTGAATATATATATATATATATATATATATATATATATATATATATATATATATATATATATAGACTCATAAGTATCCAAAAATGAATTGCTCTATTATGGATGCTCTAAATCCTCTTAGGTTGTGTTTCATAAAACTTCTTTTGTTAGATTGAGAAGTGTGAGTATATTATATAAACTATTCTCGATCTCAATTCTCAAACATGTGGGACTCTTTGGGTGAACCACAAGGTTAATGCTATATGTCAAAACCTCCAATTGCAAAAACAGGCCATAGTGTGAACCACAAGGTTCATATTTCGTGTAGATTTAGAAAATATGCACGAGGTTATATTTTTCCTAATACTACAAGGTTGAAATAATGATGTAAGGTCATCGTGAGCTTAACTCAGTTGGTAGGGACATTGCATATTAATGCAGGGGTCGGGGTTCGAACTTCGAACACTCCACTTCTCCACATTTAAAATGTGTGAGCTCCAGTTACTAAACTACTTGATCAACAATATAGTTTAAGACTTTAAATTAATTTGACAATCAATTTTATTTTTCCATCTCTAATTTCCGTTACGATTAATTTCAACTTTTTCAAAAGTTGTATTATTTTGAATTTACTTCGAGTAACTCTCAATTATTCTAACCTCTTCGAAATGTTTTTGCTTCGAAATGGATCTACTTGATTCGAGAAACAAATGATATCTCCCTCGAAATAGAATTTAAATTTTGCATGTAACAAAGAAAAACACTTATATGATTACAATCATTTCGACACCACATCTAGACACAAACCAAAATACATGTTATTTATTATTTTAAAAATATGTAATTCTTTTCAATTTCCCTTTTTTTCTTTCTTTCTAAATATGTGAGTCCAAGACTTCCTCCCTTATAATCGACTTAAAAGTTCTTACATACAATACAGTGATAGTATCAATACTTTTCCTATTATGTAGTACGTGTGAATATAGGAATTAATTTCTTATCGTGTATGAGCTTGTGGTGGGATTATAGGTTACCTTTTATGGAAAACACATAAAAAAATAGATAATGAATGTTGTCCACTATTGGAAAATAGGGACAGAACAGAACCATATGCTCTCTCTTGTAAAAAATTTCCATGAGAACTGTCCTTCCCTTGTGTCAACTGTCAAAGTAGTGGCCTCGGTTCATTATGTGGCTCTTTCCTGTTGGCCACTTGCTTCAAAGGTCTTTTTAGAGCATATGGAATGGGAGGTCCCTACTTAACAAGGACCACTCCCCATTAAGGATCCTTCATCGGAGGAAGAAAAAATGAGTTCCCGTTAAGGAATGAGTAACTATATAAGGACCCTCTCTCTTGGGTAACTAACGGGTCCCATATTTAAAAAATTAATAAAATATGTACTAGTTGTTCCCACTTGCATAAACGAGTAATAAAATGTGTACTGCTTGGCCCCACTTATAAAAAGGAGTAATATGTAAATTATTTTTGTTTAATGTGTTGGAATATTTTATTATTTAATAATATTCCAATATCATTATGTGGGCAAATATCGTAATAATAATTATATTAGCTATTTATCAATTGTGAGCCTTAATTGATTAGTGATCAAATTAAGTAATAAGGCTAATTAGATTTCTATTTTGGATATTTAATTATTTAATTAGTTGATATGGACTCAACATGAGTGGATGTCCGGATGGCCCATTAACGGAATAATGGGAAACCCTAATGGCCATCCAATATAAAAGAGGCTATGGTCTCCAATACACCGTACACGACAATACTCTCTCTTCTCCCCATCTGAAGAGAACTTGAGGCATAAAGATACCGGTTGAGGAAGAACCAAATCAGCCGCCGCTAACTCTATTGTGTGTTTCAGATCATCTCCTCTCTTTGGTTATCGTTGTTGATTAGAGGGCTGCTATGAAAGTTTTATCCAGGTATTCCTAATACCCTAATTCTTAATATCCTTGATAAATCAAACATGTCGTAGATCCGATCATAATCATGTTCAATGTTTTGTTTGCTTCCGCTATTGATTCATAATTGTTGAACATGTTTTATGAAATCTGTTTTTATTAAGACTTAAATTTCCAACATAATGATGTAAAGATACTGGGACATATTTAAGTACTACCTCCGTCCCTAAATATAGGAGCCTTTTGCCAAAATTGCGGAGATTAAGAAAGTGGGTTGTAGTATTAAATTTGTATAAAATTACAATTTTTTTTACAATTTTATCCTTAAGAGAGAGAATTAATTTATGTTTTCAATATAATATTTATTGTTGATTGAAGAAAAAGATGCAAAATAATTAAGGGTATGTTGGTAAAGAAATAATTAATGTACTTGGAAATATCAAAGAGGTCTTATAAAAAGGGACAAATTATTTTTTCAAAAGGGTCTTATAATTAGGGACGGAAGTAGTACTTTTCTTTGAAATCCTTATTAGTATATTGTCATTGGAGTCATTAAATCTTTAATAGGTACTTTTATTAAAAAATTATAAATAAGTGATGTGTCCCGTGGGGTCCATTTAAGGATTCCTTGTTAGGGAACTACCACAGAACATATTTGAACCAAAACATATTTTGACGAGAGACCTTAATAAGTAAAATGTCTTGTTAACGAGTGTCCTCAGGACACTCTTTAAACATTCCAAAAGAAGAAATGATTACATAAAAAAGGTCAAAAATTTCAATTTCCAATACAATTATTACATTAATTTTCAAAAAATAATGGCATTCAATACCTTTCAAATACTCTATAATGGCACACGTTTTAAGCATTCAATACCTTTATGGGAAATATATATATATATATATATATATATATATATATATGGAAGTTATGGTATTCAATACCTTTCAAATATATTTAATGACACACATCTAAATTTTTTAGGGAGGTGTAGGGTATTATGCTATGCATAATTCAAATAACAAAATCAAGAATAGTTCATGACTTCCTTCTATAGGATCCTAGTTATACGCTGCTTTTCATCAAATAGATCTATCTAATCCCTTTTCAGTAAAAACATTACATTTCATTCTATTAATTAGACCATGTAAAAGAAAAATCTCCTCTAGTAGGAAGGTAAATATGATGATTGGAATTAAACCAAGGTTGAAAATCATTAGAAGAAATTTGAGTAGGATGGCTATTGCCTCTATATTCACGTGATCACAAATTAGTATTGAAATCACCAATATTTGTGTTTTCTTTTAAATAGTGATATGGC
Organism: Medicago truncatula; assembly: GCF_003473485.1. Lineage (NCBI taxonomy): Eukaryota > Viridiplantae > Streptophyta > Magnoliopsida > Fabales > Fabaceae > Medicago > Medicago truncatula. The sequence continues at coordinate 42,849,404 of NC_053043.1, forward strand.
TACTTTGAAGTTGAATCTTCCTTTGTTTGATGGAAGGATGAACTTCTCGTTATGACAATACATAAGTTCAAAAATCGTGAAAGATTTGCGAAGCCTAAAAGAGAAGTCGAAGAAGTTGAAAGAGTATTCATTCTGCAAATGTGGTTAGTTATGAGAATATTCTTAATTTTACTCTTTGAAGATAAAGCTAATGACAAAGTGATGAAGTGTAGACCGGGGATGAAGGGAGAATATTATGTTATGATTATGGATGTAGGTGTGAAGCAAATCACAATCAATGTGAGATTTTTTTTTTTGTTTCTTTTGTGGTTGTGCTTCAACTTTGAAGAGATCTTCTTATGTGTTTTTCCCAACATCGCGAAACTTAGTGTGAAATGGGGTGAGCCCCAATCCACCCACTCCATAAAATTATTTCTTATTTATTTGTGAAATTAAGAAATAACTCTCATTTATTTATTTATTTTTAAAAAGAAGACTAAATTATATTTTCGGACCCTTAAATTATTATTAGATTTTACTTTAATCTTTTAAGTATCTTTGTTTCATTTTGATTCCTTAAGTTACAAGCATTAGACATTTTGGTTCCTTAAAAAAAATTCCTGTCATTTTGACTCTTAAGTTACAATTATTAGACACTTTAGTCCCATTAAATTACAATTACAAATGTTAGACACTTTGTTCCCTTAAATTACAAAATTGACACTAATATAAAGGATCAAATTTAGTGTCTAATATTTATAACTTGAGGACGCAACTATTAAACTTTGTATTTAAAGGAGCAAAATAAAACGAAAATAATTTGTTAGACCAAAATATTTAACGTTTGAAACTTAAGAGTTTAAATTGAAACAAACCCTACCATATTTTGATTCCATAATGTATCATATATAAGTATTTTTTTTATATTCATACTTTGTTTAGTTTTGTTTTAACTCACCCATAAAAAATTATATTCATACATTGAATTAAACCCAAGAATGAAAGTCGACTTTGACTCTCCCTCATGCCAAATGAAACAAGCTATTAGTGTGTTAGTGAAGGATAGAAAAAAAGGAATTGGTGTCTATTTTGGGGTCCCATATATATAATGAACATAAAGGACTGTTTATAGAATAAATGAATAAATTAAATACATGGTTGAGCACATACTGAGAAAGTTCTTTCACAAACATCTAAATTATAAACCACTAGAAATGGGTGAGTCCTAAGAACAAAATTCTTATTTGTTTCTTCATTAACATTTTTAGGTCATATTCCTAGAATAAGCTTTACATTGTCAAGGATCCCCATTCGGACAAAAAATTTAACTCAAATAATGCACCCTCACGTAATCTTCCACTATATTTTGTCGTTTTGGGCGGTGAAAAATATTTAAATGATTCATAAGTTGTTTAATTATTACATGAAGGCAACTATGAAAATATTAATTATTAAATACCCATAGAGCCACTATGCATGGCATCACGTACATTTTCATGAATGAATTAATATAGTTGTACTGATGAAATGAAGTACATAGGTCAAACCATACGCTTTATCCTCATGCTTTATGGGCTATGCCTATACATTAAAGAATATTGATGAAAAGTATTTAAAAAAATTGGCCATGAAAAGTTTCTAAGGTCAATTAAGCTAATATTCAAATGATGCAAGCTAATCCAATAACTATATATGGGTTTGAGAAACATAGACTTGATGGAGTCCAACAAAAGGGTAAATGATCCAATGGTTGACAATGATGTTTCTTATGCTAAATACATGGTCACAAATTAGTTAATCAATGAAGTGATTAGTACCACAAATATTTCATATGCTTGTGAATATAATAGATCCCTAAAAAAAATGCTTGTGAATATAATAGAGAATATTATATATGCTTAATATAATCAAGCAAAAATGATAACTGAGTTGTCATCTAATTCCATTAATTAATGATAGCAGAATATCAAATTAATTAAATTAAATTTGTTTTGTTTGACTTATACTTAATGATAAGTGAGCAAACACATCAATAAAAGTTGACTCAATTGATAAAAAGTTGACTCGCTCATTGTCGATATGAAAGACATCTTTAGGTGTCTCTATCAACTCCTATAATGTGAAATTCGTAGTGGAGATAGTTAATGGATGAAATATATGTTAGGTTAACAAAAACATTGAAATATGTTGCATGAAAGCAAACATTATAACATAGATAAATTGTATTGGACGACTTAATGGAGAGGATTGCAGGAACCATATGTCTTTATTTGGCCAACAATGTGATATATCACATCATGGACTTCAAATCGGAGGTCAATATATTCATTGAAGTCCTTGATGAACAAGTTGTAATTGAATCAAAGGTTGTACATGCTACAAATTTCAATCAAGTAATCAATTGCAATTTAATCTATTTGGAAAACATCAAAATCGTAAAAACGTCACAAGCTACACATTGGAGCTTCTAAAAATCATGATGAGGGAACTTGATACTCAAGGTAGAAGTTGACCACACTCAATTAAATTCACTGGTGAAACTTTTTTTATGCAAATAAGGATCTGATGTATGTACAATTACGAAGACTATAATATCTCAAGATAAGTGATATTCATTTAAAGGAAACTTCTACGGTACACTCACAAAATGAGGTGTAAGGTTTATCTTTTCCAACATTTGTTTTTGGGTCTTGGAATTCAAAATTAAAAACTTTTAATAAAAAACAACAAAATTTTGACTTTTAAAAGTTGAATAAAGTTGAATGCACAACTTTTGAGACAATTGTTTTTTTTTTTTTTTTTAAATTTCTTAACATATACCCTAAGGGTATATGTTATCATTTTCCTTTGTTTTTCCATTCACATTGACCCGAAATTTAATCTTAAACCAAATGGTTTAAAAACTTATAAGCATTTAAAACTTATGTTACACCACAGTGGTTCGGTTAGTGAAACTTTACGAAAGATCTATGACAAGGAGATAGCAATAATTTATTGTTTTCATTGTCTAATTTCTTTTTTTTGGTAGATAGACGAAATGGCAAAGCCATTATAAACTCACACACACAAGTGGAGGTACCGGGGTTCGAACCCCGGTCATAGCATCCGGCCTAACAATTTCGGCATTTTGCCAGTTGAGCTAGGACTTCTGGATCATTGTCTAATTTCTACATACGCTTGGTAATTAACCATGTCCTTGTTTGTAAAAGGAGGGACAAAAAAAAAAAAATCCACATGCATTATTCTTTCTCATTAAACTATTATACGGTTAAAATTTGTTTGCCATGACCGGGGTTCGAACCCCGGTACCTCCACTTGTGTGTGTGAGTTTATAATGGCTTTGCCATTTCGTCTATCTACCAAAAAAAAAAAAAAAAGCTTAAATATGTATTTCATCTTTATAATTAGAGGTCGTTTAAAAATTGGTTCATGTAACCGCTAATCCTAACAATTTACCCTTACATTGTTTAATCATTTAAAATTTCGTCTCTCTCCCCACTTAATCACTGTCACGTCACTAATTTGATGACGTGACAATCACTGTCACACATGAAATTCCAATTTTACCCATGGGTTTCCAATTCTTTCTTCAATATTTTGTCCTCTTCTTAAGGGAGAAATTGGAATTTCATGTGTGCCAGTGATTGCCATGTCATCAAATTAGTGACAGTGATTAAGTTGGTCAAAGGACGAAATTTTAAATGATTAATGATTGCAAGGCTAGTTTGCAAGGATTAGCGATTATAGGGACCAATTTTTAAACGACCCCTAATTGCAAGGATGAAATACATATTTAAGCCTTTAAAAAAGTTAGAGGTTTGACACTTTATAAGCGACTATTACTTTGCTTCCATCCTAAGCTATTTTTGTGAAACAAATGTCAAATAATATTAATTTGTTGTCCGTGAGCTTAACTCACTTGGTAAGGGATAATGGATTATATATATAGGGGTCGGGGTTTGAACCCCGGACACCCAACTATTTCACCTTTAAGGTGACTTTCTCCGGTCGCTAGGCTACTTGACCAAAAAATATATATATTAATTTGTCTTTTATTACTTAAGTTATTTTCATCACTTTTTGTTGTTGATAAAAGTGATTATGAATTATAAAAAAAAATAAAAAAAATGAATATGAATTTTAAAACTAAGATGAAATAAATGCCTACATGAGAAGAAATGTGTAATAACCCATTTGAGTTTACCTCGTGCGTCGGCTTGGGACTTTGTAGTGTGTTTTTCTCAAGTTTGATTTTTTTTAGTGTCAATTTTATTGGGTTAAGTTCATAGATATTTATGCTCTGGGTTTAAATAAGGTCAACATAAGTGGACAGTGGGATTAAAAACCTTTCGAATTCATTGGTTTTTAAACCGGATACCGAATTTTCAAAAAAATACATATAAATATTTTTTTTAATTAACTAAAAAGTTCCCAAATAAAAAAATACTTAAGTTGGAGATGCGGGGTATCGATCCCCGTACCTCTCGCATGCTAAGCGAGCACTCTACCATCTGAGCTACATCCCCATATATTTGAGGATCTCGAACATTAAATATTAATGAAGCACAGACACTCCTAGGATTAGGCGTGTTGCGGTGTCGGACATGTGTTGTGTTCGACACTAACACGACACCGACACTTATAATTACACTGAATTATGTTATTTCTTCAAATTATTAGTTGTGTCGACGTGTCAGTGTCTGTGTCGTATCCGATGTTCGTGTCCGTATCAAGGCTTCATTATATCAGTGATTCTCCTACTAGAGATCTAAATCATAGTATGTTAAATTGGACGATTAATCTACTCTATTATACTTGAGATGACGGTTTGAAATTAGTATGGTGAACTTGATATTAGATTGAATCAGTATAGTAAACTAAAAAAATAACCATTAATTACAATGCTAAATTGCCAATGCACTTCACCAATAATCTTCTATATAAAATCCTGATCACTACATTTAATTATACTGATTCAATCTTTTAAATCAATGGTTGGTTTTTTACTTCACTGTAATGATCCAGCCAATAAAATCCACCATGGTAGGTAACTGTCACTTTGTTTGGGAGGCAAGTGAGGCAACCGTCACTTATAAATTTTATAATTAAGCACGCGATCGGTTGTAGTTATTTTTTTTAACTCTCCAACCATTTTGTTTTTTTTTTTTGAGCAAAAGCAAGATTAATTCATATAATCCAAAATCAAAGAGTATAAAGTAGTTGTTACATGATAGAAAATATGGGGGCTAGGATGTGATAAGGAAGCTCTAGCAATACTATGAGCAACTTTATTAGCTTGCCTCCGAATAAACGACACTACAAAGTCATGATTGCTATTTAAGAAACTTCTACATTGAACAATAAGATCACCAAGCTCATTATGAGGTGTTGCATGTGATTTGATGATCTCAACCAGAGTCTTACTATCTGTTTCAAATAGAACTGCGTGCATTCCATTTGTTGTAGCCATTTTTATCTATATCGAGTTTGAATTTGTTTAATTTACTTCATTTATTTATGAGATAAATAAACACAAACGACCCCCTAAGCATAGCATTGAGAGGGACATTGTATTGTTATATACAATGATGAGATTTGAACCCTTATAGGGATGAGAAAAGGCTAAACTAAGTTAAACTTTGCAAAACCTAAGCATGGTTTGTCTAAGTTTTTAAGGCCTACAATCTTTCATAAACTTACTTTTGAAAATTGGCTTCAAATTTGTGGTTTGGAAGAACAGAAAAATCGTGACACGATTTTGACAGCTGAAGACTGTTATATAAGTGTTCTTGTGCAGATTTTGAAGGAGAGCTTGAAGTGAGAGAAACTTGAATTACAAAGGAGGTAACTTTAGGGTTGAGTGTCTTTGTAGTGAGGATCTCTTGGGTTGGGAAACATTGTAAACACCTTGGGTAGTGAGATTTCACCATTGGAAGGATCAAAAGCTTCCTTTTGTGTCTTCTCTTTAGGGTTCATCATTGAGAGAGTGGGTAACACAAATGGGTAGAAATTAGGTTTTGTTCTTGTGTAAGCTTGAAAGCTTTTTTCTTATAACTCTTTGAAACACTTTCATCATACTGGATTGGAGAGCTGTTATCCCCCCCAGATTAGGTCATATTGGACCGAATTGGGTCAACAATCTTTTGGTGTGTTTGTTCCTTTCTTTCATTGCTTATCTTTGTGCTTTGTTTATGCTTGTGGTGTTGCTCTACACTAAGTCTAGGTCTGTTTTGTTGTTGTTGCTTGGAGACACTTTACACATTGATTACCACTTCCTTTGCTCCACACATCTTTGTTATTCATTGGTGTGATTTTTTACTAGTATTCACAACACTTACTTTTTAGACCTGACTTTGATCTCACGAAAATCCGATATGGTCTGCTAGCCTGTTTAAAAATCTATTTTATATGAACATCTTTAAATAAGTAACGTGATCAAAGAGTATACAGACGAACGAACTAATAGATCAATGATATTAAACTCTCTTTTGATATTTAACATGAAGGTTTAAAAAACTTTACTATATATTATATCATATTTCAATTATTATTTACCTAATTAAGCTTTAATACAATTAAATATGCGGAAAATTAATGGTATGTTTTAAAGAACTTTACTACATATATTATATCATATTTCAATTATTATTTACCTCATTAAGCTTTAATACAATTAAATATGCGAAAAATTAATGTATACCAACAAGCTTGAATTACTCTAAATATGTTTCTAAAAAAGCACATACATTCTCTATTTAAGAAAAAAGTCAAGTCCGCCCTGACGTAGGCTAGGCCTTAAGTCCCTACAAGCTGGTCTGACATATTCCCATCCCTAAACCCCATGCACCAACATATTCATCTCAAAATGCGAGTTCTAGTCAATACGCTACTTGACAACAAAAAACACAAATGATAAATCGATGACACACATTTAATATGTGGATATTCCACTAGAGTAAAGATCCTCTCCATTTGTCAAAGTAAATGGAGTATGCAATTTGGAGAGAGATGAACAAAAAAAAAAATGAATGCTTCCAATAAATGTCTCACCATCATTAATTGTTGTATACAATTTTCAAAATTTGTTGTGTCTTTATCCTGGGTAAAGATCCTCTCCATTTATAAAAATAAATGGAAGTTGCAATTTGGAGAGAGATAGACACAAAAAGTAAGTGGTGGATCCTATCTTTAGGTGGGTTCCACAATCATTAATTATTTTTTACTTTTTGTGTGTCTTTATCTTTCTAAATGGAACAAATGGAAAAAGTTATAAATAGAGAAGATCTTAACTCCTTTATCTTTTCAAAGGGAGGAAATGGAGAGAATTCTAAATGAATCTCATTAATTAATCAACTTTTGTCCAACAATAAATGAATCATAAGTAAATAGAGCAAACCCAAACTCATCTATATCCTACTTTACTTACGATTAACATTGAGTTCATATCGGTTAAAAAAAAAAAAAAACATTGTGTTTATATCACAAGTAAATGGCATAATAGTCGATATACTTTCTACATGTAAAGAGTGAAAATTTGGAGAGTATATCAATTCTTAGCACCTATGCTGAGTTTACACACTCAATTTGCAATCTCTAATTATATATCACTTTTCCTACAAAAGAAAATTCTCTTAGAAAATTATACTAACTTTATAAGATGTAGTAAAAAGATATTATAATGGGATTTTTCAATATTTTGTGTATAAAAAAAAAGGTCATGTGAACCAACAACAGCCCTCCCTTTACCTATACTATTAAAACCTTAAATGATGTTATGGCATCTGTTTGAAATGTGAAAATAACTTAATGGAAACCAATAAAGGGAATCTTTTCACTCAAAGTAGCTTTTTGGCACCTTATAAATACTCCTCACTTCTCCCTCTTTCACTACCATCCATCAACTACAACCATTATTCCTAACATTTGCATCATAAAATTTTAGGTCTATATCTCTGTTGGATGTTGTTTTGCTGCCTCAGGTAATTCAGTAAATTTTAATTTTCAAGCTTTATTATGTGTATTATTTTCCTTTCTTTCTAAACCCGCATGCATTCATGTACTAGCCCAACCATATACCCTTTGTTGCGATAACTTGGAATTCTATTAAAACTAATAGCACTAATCCATGTTGTAACATGTCTAAAAAAAGTACTATGTGATAATTAAATAAAGAAAGGTGATAACACATGACAGAACAAAACGCAAGATAGATAGATTCATCCTTTCTAATTTTCATTTTCCTAATTAGTGTTACTTACATTTTGCAGCTAACAACAAGATTCAAAGCAAAGAAAATATGGTGATGCAAGTCACTAGTGAATTGGATATATGGAGTTCAATCTTGAACCAAAAGAACAAAGATGAAGCTTCACAATCAAAAACTCCTCCTTATATTCATCCACTTGTGAAAAATTCAAACAATTATCTAAGTGCTAAGAGTCTTGAAATTTGCACCGAGAGCCTTGGATCAGAAACTGGCTCAGATGGTTTCTCTTCTTACACATCATCTGAAGATAACAATTCAAATGATGATGAAAACTTGAAAGAAAAGGTGGACATGGTGAAGAAGATTCGTTGTTTTCCTCCTCCACTTCCTTCACTTTTTAGTCAAAGCCAACCACTTCAAATGACACCCCAACGTGACAATGGAAGGCTGTTTTTGTTCCTACAAGTTGTGTCAGTTCCTTCACATAATAACTTCTTCACCAAGCGACAAAATGGTCGTCTTGTCCTCTCGTTTAATAATGATGAAGAAGAAATTGATGATGAGTTTGAGGAAGATGAGAGTGTGATAGAGAAAACACATATGTTGTCTAGTGAGATAACAAATATTTCTAATTTAGAATTAGCTGTGAATAAGTCAATTTGGTTGGTTAACAAAAGACCAAAATGTTCAAAGTTCAACCAAGTGTTCAATTTTGAGGATGTTAAGGTTGTGCAACATGGTTCATTGCCTATGATCAACGGTTATGAATATTACTGGAGAAACAAGGCTACCAGAAATTTTGCTCCTAGTGATCAACAAAATAGTATTAGCAACAAGGTTGTTAACGTTGTCTCTGGAAACATGAACATAAATCAATTAGCTTCAAATGAAGCATCACAAGATTCACAACAGTTGTTTGTTTTGAGAGGTGTGAATAAGGATTATTTGGTTCATAGTTTGAAGTTTTGCAAGGATTCTAGAACTACAAGGTCTTTTATGTTCTGGGACCAATGTTGCATTGCTACCTGATCTCTCTCTCTCTCTCTCTTTCATTCATCCATGTCATTTTCTCTCTTTTTGTTCAACTTTTTTTTCTTAGAGTTGTGTTCAAATAAAAAAAAAAATGTAAGGGAGAGATATGCACTATACACTGTTTTTGGTATTGATCATTTAAAAAAAAAAATGTCTATTGTATTGACAATTACACAACCAAAATAATATAATGGTATGTTGATGATGTTCAAGTTGAACATATGTATGAACATGTTGAATGCATAGTTGTTGAAGTGGTGCATGTTGAAAACAAAAGTATTATATAAGTGGGGTCACATTGCATAAACATCTAAGTATTTATTAAAAAATACAATAAGTAAGTCTCGTCAGCCGACCCTCTGATCCGACCTTGCATCCCTGCCTGATCTCAAGTGGAGGAGGGGGGACTAGGTTAGTTCTAGTTTTAATTTGACATTTTGTTCCATAATGATCTAATCTTCTATTAGAGGATTACCTTTGAACCACATTGGTTGATTTGGTTAAATTTTCTTTTTGAAAATTTTTCCTTGTAAAGAAGATTGGTCTCCCTTGCTTCTGTACGAGTGAGAAGTAGAATCAATCTTGTGCCGAAACCTATAGTGTTTTGTGGTGGTGGTGGTGTTAGATAGTTGTGATTTTGGGTATTGTCGGCCCCTCCCATCTCTACCGCTATTTGGTGGTTCGCTCCAATATCTTCCTGCCGGTGGTATTTGGTGCTTGTTGGTGAGGAGGAGCTAGGTATTTTCTTAGTTGCTTCTTGTTTTTGGCTTCTTTATTATTTCCTTGCCTTTAATAATATTGTAGTTCTGGTGTATTTTTTTTCGTTATTCTCTCTTTTTCATTAGTAATTTTTTTCCTGAGTGAAAAAAATCCATAATTTTATTTTGTCATTTTAAAAAACACAAGTAACCCAATGATGATTTTTTACTAGCTTGGGAAATATTTAGGTCACTGCACAAACTTTGCCTAATACAAAATTTCTGGAAACATTTTTTTTCGGTGGCAATGTGTACAATAAGGATCTTCTCAATTTAATGGGCATGATGTTGGACACTGATTCCAAACACATAAGTGTTTTTTTCTTCAATATAATTTAGATTAAATATACATTTAGTCTTGTAAGTATATTACTTTTTGCTCTTTAGTTATTGTAAAATTTTTTATTTTTATTTTCATCCTTGCAAATATATTCCGTTTTACTTTTTATTTTCATTGTTTTGTTTTAGTCTGCAATATTTATTTACGAAGGAATTGATCTCTCAAATATTTGGAATATTTATCTTAGTCCTATTAATATGAGTGGGAAATGAGAAAAATGGATAAAATAAATATTACAATATATTGTCAGGGCCTGCTCAAGGGTCATGTGACACAAACATGTAGTTTTAGGCTTCAAGATTTTAGGTTGAAAAAGAACTCAAAATATTTAATTTACTTATAAATATGTAATATGAATTTTTTTGAATGGATCTTTGCCAAGTTGAGTCGGTAAAAGTGAAGGCCTCATATACTCTTTGTCCTCTTCGCTCCAACAAATCATGATTTTTTTTCTTTGCTCCAACAAATCATGAATGTTTTTTTTTTTTTTTTCATAAAATTATGTAATATTTTTTTATCATAAAAGGCCTCACAATAAAAATTATTTTAGGCCTCTTAACTTGTTGGGGCGGCTTTGTATAATGCTGAGATCAATTCTTATTGAATAAATATTGCAAAGACCGAAACATAACAACAAAGATTAAAATCAAATATTATACCAAAAACTTCCCATTTATCTGTGTAAGTTTTAAGTGGTGTTATATTTGAAAGGATAGAAAGTAAACAAATATTTTTACAGAGACTAATAACAAAACAAAAAAGCCATAGCATAACATGGTGACGTTAGAGATGAAGGTCATAGTGCTTCAATTCTTTAATAGTATAGTTGAGTTTGGGTGTCAGGGTGGTATTTGAAGCATGGCAAAGAGTGCGACCATCTTAGGCGTTAAAAAATAAGTATAAAATTTGTGGCTTAAAATAATATAAAAAAAAAAGTATTCATTAAGCTCAAAACAAAACAAAAAAATACTTGAATTTTAAAGCGAGGTGTCGGTTATTGATACAAATAATTTTTTTTCTAAAATTGAAAGTGTTGCAGTTATTAGTGATTTTGGATATTAAATAAAAAATCAATGTTTTTACTTGATTATTTCTTAACATAATAAAAACTATCATTTTATTATTTTCACACTTCAAGAATTCAATTTTTTATATATTTATTACTAAGGGTGTGAATTGTAGGTTTGCCCTGAACAACCAAAATTTCACAAACGGGCATTTTGAATGGACATGAAGTTTCTGTTGCAGCTTCTGCAGTGGGTATTTTGGGGCTTTCCATTAAGTTGTGTTGTTGTTGCTACTTAATTAGGAGTATTGAGGAAGGCTTTTGTTGATGTAATGTTGTGTCTTGAAGGAAGTAGAATTAGAGCAATGATATTTGAACAACCATTTGTTAACAATTTTTATGACAACCTTCTTTTTCTCTCTTTTCATTGGTCAAAAACAACGGAGAGAGAAAAATGAAGAGAGAGAGAGAGTAAGAATATAATGTGAGTATGAAAGAGAAAGTTGTATAAAAGTTATCAAAAAAAGTTGTACAAATATCATTTCTCATAGAATTATTAGTCGTTCTTGTTTGCTTTGGTGGCTTTGGGTGTTTGGGGATTTTGGTTCGTTCTGTCATGAGTTTTTTGAGTGATCTGTGAGCTTTTAGAGCTGCGATCATACCGGTATTAATGCATCAAATTTTATTAGAACTCCGCATTTAAGCGTATTTAGACAACATGTAGTAATATGGAAACCTTTTGATAAGTCTTTGTGTTGCACCTCTTTCACCTAATCGATTCCATTTAGTGGGATAAAACTTGATTGTTGTTGCTCCATTTTTGGGTTCATCTTGTGCTCAATTTGGTTTTTATGGAAAGTATTTATTTGTCATTAAAAAAAACAAAGCAAAAAAAAAAAAAATTACCTAAAAGACTCCACTTTGTCTGTGTAAGTTTTAGGTGGTATTTGTCACTTCGTCTACATAAAAAACAAAGATTTTTTCTAAACTAACTTTAAAGAATGGTGGATAACTTACCTAACAACCAATGGAAATAAACTTTTATTAGTAGGGTCAATGGTAGTTTACGAGTGCCACTTGAAAATGTACTTATGTTGCTGATGTTCATTGCTTGGTAAATTACCCAATATTTTTTCATGAGTTTAATTTGAAGATCTTTCATTCGTGTAATTTATATTGCGATAAAATTTTGGCAAAATTACTACAGGTGTCTTTTATTTTATTTATTTGTATCAGTTGAGTCATTTTTGTTTTTTGTCCTATTCATATATTTTTTCTCTTGAAATGTTCGCAAGTTAGTCCTTTTTTTTATTTTCAATAAAAAAAACACTCACGAGGCTTGCCACATATGATTATTAGCGTTTGTGTTTTGATTTGAATTTTACGGGTTAGATGAAAAAGATTATGATGATGAGCACGTAATGAAGTTGACTGTTTATATTTTGAGTTTTTTTAATGATAAAAAATATTTCTAATTAAATATATTACTAAAAATCATATGTGGCAAGTCAACTCAACACTTTTTTTAATAAAAAATAAAATAAAGAAAGGACTAATTTGTAAACGTTTAAAGATATAAAGGATTTGAATGAGATAAAAAAATGACTCAGATGTTACAAATAAATAAGATAAATGATTTGAATAGACCAGACAGATTAAGAAACCTTGAATAATTTTGCCTAAAGCAAATTTTATATCTAAGATTGAGTAAATAGTCAATTACCCCCCGAAATTGTAACTTTCGTCAAAAATCCCCCTTAATTTTGCAAAACGTCAAAAACCCCCCCAAAAATTGTCAAGCGTCTGTCAATTACCCCCCTCCGTTAATTTCCTCCATCCAACATGCTAATGTGGCCGTTAATTGCCACGTGGCACCGCCACATGGTCAGAAAAGTCATGCCACGTTATAGGGGGGTAATTGACTATATTTTTTTTGAAAAAAATCTGAATTTTTTTCTTTTCAAAATTAACATTTGTACCACCCATTGAATTTGCAAATACCCCCTTGAAATTTAACATTTATGTGCAAATACCCCCCTCAAAATTTAAAAATTATGTGCAAATTCCCCTCTCAAATTTAAAATTAATGTAGAAAATATCCCCTCAAATTTATAACTTATATACAAATATCCTCTCCAAATGTAAAACTTATATGCAAATTACACCTTAAATCATAAAACTTTGATGGTAAAATAAAACTTATTCTTAATCTATAATTTACTATATCTCTAATAACAATAAAAAAAAACACATCTTTAAAATAAAACAAACATAAAAATCACAATTTCAGATTAAGAATAAGTTTTACTATGTCCATTTGCATAAAAATTTATAAACTTTAAATTCTTTGGCTTTATTATGTCACTATTAGTAATGTTGAGTTTTTAAAATTACATTATTTTCCCAGTCTTATATATTATGTCCTGTTTTGTTTCATCCATAAGTCTAAGCATTTTTTTTACTCTACTAATTGATCTATATTTATTCATCAACATGAAATTTTGAGATTTTTTAATTGTTACCAGATGTTTGAAGACAATTAACAGCAAGAAGTATGGAGTTGATTTGGTTTGCTTCACATCTCATCCTACAACTGTTATTTACTCTTCTAAGAATGGTTAGGATGGTATGTGTTATATATACCTGTTTGCATCAAAGTTTGAATAACTAAATTGTTTTTTCTTCTCAGAACAAGTACAATAAGTTTTACTTTACTATAAAAATTTTATGATTTAAGGTGTAATTTACATATAAGTTTTACATTTGCAGAGGATATTTGCATATAAGTTATAAATTTAAGAGAATATTTGCTACATAAATTTTAAATTTGAGGGGGATATTTGCACATAAATGTTAAATTTTAGGGGGTATTTGCAAATTCAGTGGGTGGTACAAATGTTAATTTTGAAAAGAAAAAAAATCAAAATTTTTTCAAAAAAAAAAAAATATATATATATATATATATAGTCAATTACCCCCTATGATGTGGCATGACTTTTCTGACCATGTGGCAGTTAACTGCCACATCAGCACGTTGGATGGAGGAAATTAGTGGAGGGGTGTAATTGACAGACGCTTGACAATTTCAGGGGGGATTTTGACGTTTTGCAAAATTCAGGGAGATTTTTGACGAAAGTTGCAATTTCGATGGGGTAATTGACCATTTACTCATCTAAGATTGAACGAAAATAACCAGCAAAAATAGAACAATGGAACAATAGAACATTTCAAACTTGTCCTACTCGGAGGCTATGTGAAGATAAGAATGCCTTGTCATGCATGAGCTTGTGGTGGCTTTAAGTTTATGGGTTACCTTTTATGTAAAATACACATAAAAAAGGACGAGCAAATTGAAACAGAAAATTTGAGAAAGGTACTGAAAATAGATTCTGATGTTAGGACAAATAGATTAGATAGTGAATGTTGTCCACTCGAAGTCTCTTTCTATGAAAAATGTGTTACTATTGGGAAATAGGAAGGGCACCATATGCCATCTCATACAAATTTTCCATGAGAATTGGTCTCCCTTAATTATGTCAATTGTTTAGTAAGGAGCCAAAGTAGTGGCCTCGGTTCATTATGTGGCCCTTTCATGTTGGTCACTTGCTTCAATTTTGACCAAGACAAATTTTGAAATTAGACCTATTAATTAAAGAATCCATGAATAAAAAATTTGTCTTGAAAATGTAACAAGTTGTTACTTTTGATCAAGTAATATTTATACCACTTTTTAAAAGGAAAAAAAACTTATTTATTGATCCTCCTCAAGACATAGGTATAATTTATCAATTTTATGATCAGGTTGTGTGTCTTGTTAATTTATTCATAGTGGCATTTATCAGATTATCTTTGATTTTTGGATTTTCTATTTCTCAACTATTGGTATCAATGTCAATTACTCCAATGATGTGAAATTTGAAGTGGGAATGGTTGATTAGTGAAATATATGTTAGGTCAACAGAAGCATGGAAATACGTTGCATGAGAGCAAACATGATAACATGGATAAATTGTATTGGACGAGTCAATATTCGTCGAAGTCATTTATGAACAAATCGTAGGTGAATCAAAAGTTGTACATGCTACAAATTTCAATCAAGCTACAAAATACTCTATTTGGAAAACATCAAAATTGTCAAAACTTCTTAAGCTACACATTAAAGCTTCTAAAAATCAAGGTGAGAGAACTTGAGGAAGTTGACCACACTCAATCAAACACTCACTAATGAATTTATTTTATGCAAATTAAACAAGGGTCTCCGGTGCAGAGACTGATATTGGTGTGTTGATTCCTCTACTCTCTTGTCATTGTTTTTTTATGATGCTTGAGAATTATGATGATGATGATGAAGAAGAAGATGATGATGAAGCATGATTGTAATTGTTCTCTTTTATTTATTTGACTTTCATTGTGGGTTTGAAATAATTTAATGATCATTTCATATAATTTATTTTTATACATCTTTTTGTAGTTTATTATAATTTTGTGATAATTAAAATGAGTTTTTCTATCATGTGTAAATTATTTTAAGAAAATCAAAATAGTAAGTTTATATTGAGTCTTGTGCATTTTCCATCAATTAATTGTTCCTTAACGGGGTATCCGGGGGTACTGGTTAGCAAAACCTTTAAATAAATATATAATTTTTAATTAATAATTGTTATTTTCAATAAAAAAAAAGTTATTATTTTTAGCAGCTTTAATATGTGACATATTGCACATGTTAGACAACCAATTAAAATTTATAGTTTTAAATATATTTTAAAATTAATATTGACAAAAATAAATTATAGAATTCAACCGTTAAATTAAAAAATTTATTAAAATATGTAGCTGATTGTTTTAGGCCAAAAATGATAGAAATGGATCTTCTCAATTGGAATTCTCTCTTCTTCTTATTTCTCGATTGTTGCATCCCAATCTTCAAATATAATATAAGAGAGAAATTGAGTAATAAAATTAATAAAAATAATGAGGGCTTGAATTTGATCGTTAAGGTGCGATAATTGAAAAGATGAGAGAATTCTAATCAAGAAAATTCATTTCTCAAGAATGATAGTAGCCGATTTTGAGTCCCCCACAAGCCAAAAGAAACAAAATATTGGTGTGTTTGTGAAGGATAGAAAAAATGGAATATATCAAAGAATATGGAATATATCAAAGAATATGGAATTATTTTCTGGAAAACACCACCGTAACCGCTTTTTCTGGCGCATTAACTGCTCTTCGGCGAAGCTCCGGTGAAGCTATCTCAGCCTGTTCTTGCCATTTTTCTCGGCGGTCCTCTCTCTACTACACGGCGGTTGGCACCTTTACTCCTCAATTCCAAGTTTTTTCCTGATTTTCTCATTTTCCAGTGGTGTTCTCACCTTCATGATTTTGCTCCGGTGAACCCTCGTGATTTCTTCTCCGGTGAGTTTATCACCTTTTCCTCTGAGTCATGGCTTCTATGGATGCTCCAATCCCTACGAAGACGAATTTGCCAGAAGTTGGAAAATCCTTTGCTCAAGCTCTCTCTGGCGCTTCCTTCGGTGCTGATTCCAGTGGCAATTTTCTGGCTAATCTTCCTCCGAAGGTAATTATGGGAGATTCGGTTAGGGTTAAGATTTCTCAAGCCGCTTATGAAGCAGGATTATCTGCGTGCCAATCCAATCTCCATGGTCGTTTGACCCTGCACAAAGGGGATTCACCTTTAACCCCACAAGCTTTGAAAGCTAAACTTAGCAATCTATGGCCTCAATTGCGCAATTGGAGCTTGAATCCTTTTGGTAAGGGTTTTTTTGAATTCAATTTTAATTCAATTGAAGATATGAAGCATGTCTGGGCTCTTGGTGTTGTTAATCTGAAACCTGGGCTCTTGAGGTTTTATTGTTGGACAAAAGATTTTACTCCTAAGGCACAAGCACAGACACACGCACAAGTTTGGGTTAGGCTCCTACATTTGCCACAGGAATATTGGAGCAGGCAAACTCTTTTTGAGATTGCTTCTGGATTTGGAACACCCCTCACAATTGATGAGGCAACCCAAAACAAGCGTTTTGGTCTCTTTGCCATAATTCTTGTTGATGTGGATATGGCTGTGAAAATGTTTGAGTCCATTATTGTGGAAAGGGAAGGTTATGCCTTGACTGTCATGGTTCAGTATGAGAAATATCCTCTTTTTTGTGCTCATTGCAGGTCCTTAGGACATAACATTCATGCTTGTTCAAAAATGAATGCTGACACTAGTGTGAAAGCCACTAAAAAAGTCAACAATGTTAATCATAAAGCTCAACATTACTTTGATACAACCAGCAAGAAGAATACTGAAATCATTGTTACTAAAATGAAGGAGGCTATTGATAACAATCACACTGAAGCAGTTGGTAAAAAGCCTGATAATATTTCTGATAAGAATGACATGCATATGGCTCAATTGGTTGCAGATCATGATATTGAGGAAAGAGAAATTTCTGCTAATGATATCACTGCAGATGGAGTCGTAAACAATGTACAATATGTAGCTGTTCAATCTCAGACCAGTGGAGAGCAATTGAATTTAACTCTTCACAATTCATTTGAGTTGCTTGAAAATGACTCTGTGCATGTCATAGGGGAGGCTAAGCCAAGAGATGAGGAATCCAATCCCATTATATTGGATATGCAAATGGATAAAAATCCAAATGTGGAGGACAATTATCTAGCGAAAGAAAAATTGACTCATAGCACAAGCATAGAGGTCCCTGGTCCTTCTGCTCTAGATCAGCCCAATGCTACTTCTGTGTCATTTGGGGATGTTATGGACCCTATTTTTGATGAGACCACTATATTGCAGCCTATCATTTCACCTATCACCACTAATGATGAGATATTAGGGCAAGACAAGAGAAAGGTGCAAATTACTGCTGGTCCTAAAAATAAATCAGCTGCATGTTTAAGAGATGGTAAAGTCTTGAGCAAGTTATGGGGTGAGGAAGAAACTGATGCTTCTGACAACACGGTTGATCCAGAAACTAACACTGAAGTGAATAAAGCCAAGTTTCCATATGCTGCTAGCAGAAAAAGCACAAATTTAGGAGGAACCAGTTCACTCAATGAGTCATTCACTCCATATGTTTCAAATAAACAAAAGAAGAAAAACAAACTGCAGAGTCCTAGAGGATCGAAAAATAAGTGCATTCACACTCGTGCTAAGAGTGGCATTTCAAAAGCCTATAAAACATGATGTGTATGGCTTGATCTTGGCTCTAGTTTGTTCTTTGTTGCTTTGCTTTTAATGTAACCTGTTACTATCCTCAGTTTTTCATCTTATCCCTCCTTAGAAGTGGTTTAAGGCTACTTAGGAAGTGACTTTGCTTTTCTGTCTTGATTGTCTATTTGGGTATTGGCTTAGTCCCCCCAATATTGTACTTTTCCCTTTATTCGTTTATTGCATTTTTCTAGCTTTATCAAAAAAAAAAAAAAAAAAAAAGTGAAGGATAGAAAAAATGATTTGGTGACTTTTTTGGGGTCCCATGTAATGAACAGTCAGTAGAATAAATGAATAAATTAAATATATGGTTGAGGGCATGCTGAGAGAAAGTTCTTTCACAACATCTAAATTATAAACCACTAGAAATGGGAAACTCCTAAGAAAAATAAAATTCTTATGTTTCTTCTTTTAACTTTATAGGTAATAATATTTTTAGAATTATCTCTACATTGTCAAGGATTCCCATTCCGACACAAAATTCACTTAAACATTGCACCCTCACGTCATTTTCCACAATGCTTACTTTAGTCTACTTATATCCTTATAGTTTTTCTTCAAACAAAAAAAAATTGGTGAATCTATCATTAAAATCATAGATGGAGGAAGTATTTGAAAATAATAATTGGTGAAAATTTTCAAGAGGTCAATTAAGGTTAATTTAATTTCTAGCTTAGGTCCACAGTTCATGCAAGCTAATCCAATAATAACTATGAGGTTTGAGAAACATAGGGTTTGCTGGAATCCTAAAAAGTGAAATAATTCAATTGTTGACAATGATGTTTATTATACTAAATACATGGTCATTGGTCAGTGATTAGTTAATAAGATCAAGTGAGCACAAAATTTTCCTATGGTTGTGAATATAATAATAGAGAATACTGTATTATAGTATATGCTTAATAAGCAAGAATGATAGCTGAGTTGTTATCCATTTCATTCTTATAATTTATTGTTATAAAGTGAAGAACTTGAAAAACGAAATGCAGATTCCCATAATGTCAAATTTTATGACGAGGCAACTCCAAATCCATCCATTGCATTGTATACAAACTACAAAGTACTTTTTTTATATAGAAGAATATAAAATTAATTAAATTAAATTATGTTGTGTATGTCTTCGTGAGCTTAACAAAGCTATATATGCCTTAGGAAGAGAACCACACCATGGTGCTATAATTTATGCTTTCCAACTTGTCCACACTAATTAGTTTTAGTTTTGCTTCTGATATGTCTAAGGGGCAATGCAAGCGATTGTATCTATGATTCTATATGCCACTTCGTATTTTGTATCAAAGTAGTTGGTGTCAACTAGTTTCAGTGTAATTCTCTTCCTAGTGAACAAGTAATTTTTAAAATTATTAAATATCACATCTGTTAGCCAGTATTTTTGAATACTTATCTTCAATAGGAAGTTTGTTGAGTCGAAGAGAAGCAATCTTCAAGAATATGCTGAGTACATTTGAAAATTGATAAGGGTAAAAGAAAATATTTCGACAAGTTCTTTGGCTTTGATTGGAGAAATTTAAATCTTATTTCAAGATGTAAGATCAAAGGTCCAGACATATGGAAGCATGTCAAAACTATCGAAGACATGTAGTTTAAGACTGTTGGTCATTTTTAGTTATTTTCTTATGTTATATATAATAGTTTTTCATAGGGAAAAAAATCACGAATCATTTATCAAAAATTATAAAAACTCAAAGTTCCAGTGTAGAGAATAACAAGTGTAGAACGTATGTAACAATGATTTGCTGAACCAATTATTCATTAATGCAATGCAATTACTTTCTTTTAATTTGCTTCACTTTTTCTTCTAAAGTCTTTTATTTTAAATTCTAAAACAAACAACTTGTGGGTTTATGTTGAAAAGGACGGTTATCTTCATCTTTTTTTCATATCAAAAAGTTCATAAACACCATGAACATTCAAAGTTTTCTGAAAATTATTTTGCACAACATGTCCTAAGATTTCTAGTTTGATTATACAAATAACTTTTTAAAACTAGCAATCTTGTTTATCAAAAACACATGTAAACAACATCATACCAAAGAGTGTCACATTAACGTAAGTAAAAAAAAAGATGAGTCTAAAAAATAGTCTAACGAAAAATGATAATTATGGAGATGCGGGGTATCGATCCCCGTACCTCTCGCATGCTAAGCGAGCGCTCTACCATCTGAGCTACATCCCCATATTGTGAAAACTAAAATGTTTAACCATTTTTACACTTATTCCGAATTAACTTACATGTCATTTGTTCGAAGTAATCGAATATTGGTGATTCTCTTATCAAAGATTTAAATCATAATATGCTAAATTGTGGAAAATTAATCTCTATTATAGTTGGGCACACTTTTGGTTATAGGCTTTTTTTGACAGTCCAACAATTTTTTAGTTATATCCGTTTGGCTGATATTTCCTCATATATTTTCACCAAACATGTTACTTACATATTCGGCCAATAATTGGACTTATGCAGTGATTGATCCTTCTTTACTCATGATTAACATTCTGTTCATATCACAATTAAATGATATACTACCTAGTCCATATATAAACTTTCTGCATATAAGGAGTGAACAGCATCAATTCCTAGTTTCCTACACGAGTTATTTTACATAAGATATAGTTTGTAATTTGCACACAAAATTTTATAAAATTTTGCTGATAATTATATGCGTTAATACAATACAAAGAGCGGAAAGACGAGCACGTCTTTCCGCTGAGTATCCGTCTTTTCGATAGTATATATAATTCTTTAAAAGTAACTCTTTAGAATTACCCTAAATCTTAACCATTGATTTTCATTATTACAATCCTCTTAGAAAAATATACTAATTTTATAAGTAGGTAAAAAGATAACTATTTGTTGAAATGTGTCTCAAAATTGATGTTTGAAGTTTGAAAAAATCGTGGCATGTTTGCAGGGCAACGTGGCACGATTGAATGGTTCAGTTTTTGGGTTGCCACTGGAAAAATTGTGGCACGATCCAGGAGGAACGTGACACGATGCAGGAGATAAGATCAAGTACTTTACTGCTACCAACTCCATCGTGGCACGATGGGCTCGAAACGTGGCACGATGTCGCGTATTCCTGAACACTATTTAAGACTTCATTCTTCATTTTTTGTATAGAGCTTCAAGAGAGAGAAACTAGGGAAATCAAAGGAGGTAACTTTAGGGTTGAGGGTCTTTGATTAGGGTTCTCTTGAGGGGTTCTCTTGGGTTGGGAAACATTGTAAACACCTTGGGTGAGTGAAAATCATTGAGTGTCTTGTTCATTGGTGAGATTGGGAAAATGGGAATAAATTAGGGTTGTTCTTTGTGAGCTTGTTGAAGCTAATTTCTTGTAACTCATTTGTATCTCTTTGTAAGAACTCTTTGATAGTGGATTGGAGAGATCAATCTCTCCCCCAGATTATGTCAAGTTGGACCGAACTGGGTCAACAATCTTTGGTGTGTTTGTTTCTCTTCTTTCTTTATCTTTTGCTTGTGGTTTTGAGCTTTTCTTTTTTATTACTAGATTAGATCTAGGTGTTGTTATTATTGTTGTTGCTTCTTGTTGGCTTTGATATTGGTTACTACTTTCATTTGCTCCACACATCATAGTTTGTATTGGTGTGATTTTGAATCCGAATTCACAACACTATTTTATGGTGCATAAGTAAGATAGTATTGTATCATGCATTTTTTTTTTTTTGTATCAAATATGTTTTTAGTTCCTACAAACTCACAAGTTTTTATGTTAGTTCCTATAAGATTTTAATGGTAATTTTAATCCTCTGTGATATTGTAATTTGTAAAAAAAAAAATAGTCCCTATTTTGAATTTCTTTTACAAAATATGGATATTTTTAGTTCTTCAAAATAGTTCCTATAAAATGTGAATAAGGATCAAAAATCTGTAAGGACTAAACTTAAATACTCATAAGAATTTAAAATATATTTATTCCTATTTTCTTTTTTATTGTTAAAACAATTAATATCAACATATTTCATTTGATTTAACGGTGGAAATCCAATTGTGCAAACAAGATCCTGAATGGTACAACACATGTGTCACTTGTACACTGTAAATCTAGATTAAAAGATAATGTAAAAATTGTTACTTTTTAAAATTTTGTATAAAACCATTCCCTCAAAAAAAAAAAAATGTGTATAAAACCTCATGTGGACATTGAACCAATAAGAGCCCTTCCTTTAGCGATAATATTAAAACATAATTTAATTTGATTGTGGCACCTTTTTAAAATGCAAAAGAGAAATAATATTTGTAGAGCCATTTTCTAACAACTTTTGAGACAACTTTCTCTCTCATATTCACATTATATTTTTACTTTCTCTCTCTATTGCTTTGATTTTAGTACTAATAGATACTTTTCTTTATAAAAATATGGTTGTCAACCAAATTAATATTCAAATAACATTCCTCAATGGAAAACTAGCAGACTAGAAACCAATAAAACCATAGTGGGGATCTTGATACAGGTCAAGTAGCTTTTTGGCACCTTATAAATACTCCTCATTTCTTCTACTTTCACTACCTTCAATCAACCACAACCATTCCTCTAACACTTTGCATTATAATTTATAACCATCCTAACCCTTTTTTCCAACCCCTAGTGTTCTATACCTCTACTGTTGAATACTATTTTGTTGCTTCGGGTAATTCATTTAAATTCTTTTACAAGCTTTATATGTATATTTTTTCTTTCTAAACTCACATTCATGTATTAGCCTAATAACTTGAAATTCTATTCCCCTCAAAAAAAAAAAAAAAAAACTTGAAATTCTATTGAAACTAGTAGCACTAATCCATGTTGTAACATGTCTAAAAAAATTACTATTGATTAAATGATTAATTAAATAAAGAAGGTGCGATAACACCCTCTTTTTAATTTTCATTAATTTCTAATTATAGTGTGATTTGCATGTATGCAGCTAACAAAAAGGTTCAAAGCAAAGAAAATATGGTGATGCTTTTCGGGTCTGAAAGTGATAGAAACGGTTCTCAAAATGGGTTATCTTCATCTCCAATGAAAAAATACGATTCCACCATAGTCACTGGTGAATTGGATATATGGAGTTCAATCTTGACCCAAAAAAAGAAAGATGAAGCTTCACAATCAAAAACTCCTCCTTATATTCACCCACTTGTGAAAAATTCACAAAATTATTTAAGTGAAAAGAGTCTTGAAATGTGCACTGAGATTCTTGGATCAGAAAATGGATCAGATGGGTTCTTTTCTTCTTACACATCATTTGAAGATAATAATTCCAAGGATGGTGAAAAATTGAAAGAAAAGGTGAACATGGTGAAGAAACCACGTTGTTTTCCTCCTCCACTTCCTTTACTCTTTAGTCAAAGTCAACCACTCAAAATGAGGCCCCACCGTGACAATGGAAGATTGTTTTTGTTCCTAGAAGTAGTGTCGGTTCCATCACATAACAACTTCTTGGCTAAGCGACAAAATGGTCGCCTTATACTCACATTTGCTAATGAAGAAGAGAAAATTGTTGATGACTTTGAGCAACATGGTTCATTGCCAAGGTCATTGCCTTTGATCAATGTTGTTCCTTTGATTCCTAATGATCAACAAAATAGTATTAGCAACAAGGTTATTGTCTATAGGAACATGAACATATATCAAGGTTCAAATGAAGCATCAAAAGATTTACAACACTTGTTTGTTTTGAGTGAGAAAAATAAGGATTACTTGGTTCACAATTTTGGGTTATGCAAAGCTTCTAGAGCTACAAGGTCTTTTCTTTTAAGGGACCCTTGCTACGTACATTGCTACTTGACCACTCTTTTATTATTTATTTATTCATCCATGTCATGTCATTTTATCTCCTTTAAAAGATAATGGAAAGGGAGAGAAAATTATCATATTTGTAAATTATTGTTGTATTATATTTCTTTTATGTCTATGGTATTATTGATCATTTTAAAACAAAAAAGTCTATGGTATTGCCAATTACACAACTAACCTATAGTTTAAGGTTCATCTATATAACTCGTTTTGACAGTCTTGTCATCATGCTTAAATTACGATCATTATA
This sequence comes from Medicago truncatula, assembly GCF_003473485.1. NCBI lineage: Eukaryota > Viridiplantae > Streptophyta > Magnoliopsida > Fabales > Fabaceae > Medicago > Medicago truncatula. The sequence goes on from NC_053043.1 coordinate 42,874,019, forward strand.
TTTGAACACTTCATATTCTTCTACATTCATATAACATTGTATTTTATCTCTTTATCTCTCTTTCTATATGATTTTTTCTTTTAAATCTTCGTATAATAATTGTAACTTATCACATCATCTTCTCTAATCTTTCTCCCTCGAGAAACATAAACTCATATGGGTGTGCATCAAACAATTTTCTTTAAATAATCATGTTTATTTTCCAACTTTATTGATGTTGTATCTAACTTCAAATGGTGTCCTTCCTCATTGGCAGGGACGGTTTTACCACCCAGCTAACCTGGGCACACGCCTGGGTTCAGTCCCGAATCTTGTAGGAGACCCATAGGTGCCACTGCAGTCCTCAATGTACCTATAACTATCATATTATCTAAAGTATATCATATGTTACATGGTGTTGCAGTGGATAGGTGCGCTCTTTAACCCCATTTGGGTGTGGGTTTGATTCATGTTGTAACCCTCCTTTTTTATTTTCTATTGTATTAAAAATATTTTTATTCAAAAGAAGAGGTCATGTAGGGAATTGAACCACGGTTCTCCATGTTAGTTTCAACAAAACAACCCACCGCACCAATTCACAGTTTTGCTAATATTTTAAAACTGTTTAATATATACTTGTTTTATGATCCGCTATTTTCAAAGTATTAAATGTACACATATTCTTGATGTATCTCTACTATGAATATGCTATGATTTGTATCTATGTCTATACTTTTAAATTCCAACACATGATCCATCCATCCCTGACATGTTGCATCTCATGGCAAACTCAAAACGGATGCTACTACATGAGTAATGTTAGTTGGACATCCACACCATTGATGGTGGTTGATGGTGGTAGCCCGACAACGGAGCTCCAACAGCCCCACAATTGTCGGTGGCGGAGCTCGAGCTCCTCGCATTGGTCGGCTGCCTCCCACCACCAATAGTAGAGAACAAGATCAAGAGAATTATGCAATTATCAGGAATTAAAACTTTCTCTATTTATTGGATAATTTTATTTGAAGAACCAGAAGTTGTACCTACATGTGGTGCGTAAGCGTTATGGGTGAAATTAGGTCGAGCCGAGCTTTGTTTAAATAGGCCAGGCCTAATTTGAAAAACTAGAGTTTAAGCTTGACTATTAGCCTTTCAAAGAAGATTTGGCCTATTTTTAAAAAATCTACCATGTCCTGTTAGCATGTCTAAAAACATATTTTGTGTTGAGGAATTTAAATAGAACATTTGACCTATTTATATAAAAAAGACTAATAACCATATATTTCTTAAAAGACTAATAGGTCAATAAAATTTTGTAGAGTCTATACATCCCAATAAAAATTTGTAGAGCATGTACATCCATTATTTAAATTAATGAGCTTTTTAAAAATTTTAAGCCTAACAACATATTTACAAAACGAGTTAGGTCGAGTTAGACTTTAGGTAGGTCAGGTCATAGGCCCTTGACGAGCGGTCTGGCCTATTCCCACTCATAAGCGTACCTACGGTGCATGGCATTAGACTATGATTCCAAACATATAAGTTTGTGTTTGATTATAGTGATGAAAACTAATGTTGATTAAATTAATTTTTTAAATTAACATCAATTAAAAGTGAATTGAATGTAAGCGGTTTGTGTTAGGATATATGTTCATAAAATTGAGTTGAACAACAAAGTTGAGCATAAAAATCATGTTCGAGATCAAACACTACAATGGGTTTTAGTCGAAATCAATTCTAGAGTTAAAACCAATTCTCCTAAAAAAAACATCCAAACATTTCTACATATTTTGAACTAATTTTGTAACCTAATCACCTCCAAAATGAAACCAGACATACACTAAAATGTATTTCTCTTCATTATATTTAATTTTAGTTCATTGGCCTCTTTGTTTGCGTTAGGTTGGGAGGAAAGGGTGAGGTGTGGAGTTGATGGAGACGGTTGTGAGTGTGGGAGGAAGAGTTATTAGCGGAGTTTATTGGTCTACTTCATGATGTTTCTTTGCAGACTCAACTTTCAGATAAGTGGCAGTAGCAGCTTGACCCTACAGGGGGTTATTCTGTTCGCGGCGTGTACCATTTTTTGACTTCTCAGGAGGCCCCTCAGGTGGATTTAGTCGCACATTTAATCTGGCATAATCAGGTGCCTTTGAAAGTTTCGGTTTTGGCGTGGAGATTGCTTCGTGTCAGATTGCCAACTAAGTCAAATTTGGCAACTCGTGGCACTGTTCTAGCTGAAAAATCAACTATGTGTTTCCGGTTGCGGTCAAGTTGAATATGCGCATCATTTATTCTTAAATTGTGGCACCTTCAGCTCTCTTTGGTCGTTAGTTCGGCATTCGATTGGCTTTTCGGGCATCGATTCTCAGGTTCTTCCATATCATTTTATCCAATTTATGCAACAGGTGGTCTGAAAGCGCGGTGCTAATTTTTACAGTTGAGTTGGCTACTCGGTATGTGGATGGTGTTGAATGAGGGTAATAACAGATTATGTAAGAATTTAGAGTGTTTCATACCACAGTTGTTGGATAAAGTAAAATATTATTCCTTGCTGTGGTTGAAAGCAGATAAAGCCAATTTTATGTATTGCTTTCAGCATTAGTGGTCGAGCTCCTCTACTTGTTTGAGCATCGGCTCATTTTTGTTAATCTTTGGCTTAGTGTTTGTAGTACGTCATTATTGTCGGTGTTAATATAATCTATCTAATCTTGTAAATTGAACGAACTTAACCACCAAAAAGAGAGGTACGTCCTTAAAAATAAAAAAAAAATAAAAAGATGGTACGTGTGAGGATAGGAATGCCCCGTCATGCATGAGCTTGTGGTGGCAATGGCCTTATAAGTTACCTTTTATGGAAAGTACAAATAAAAAAGAAGAGCAAATAGACCAAGAAAATTTGAAAAAAAGATACTAAAAATAGCTAGGTTCTCATCTCATGTTAGGACAAATAGACTTGGTGAATTAACGGTGTCCACTCGATGTCACTGTCTTTCTGTGTATAGGATTTGCAAATAGGGACAGAATCATATGCTGATCTCCCATACGAATTTCGCACTAAAATTTGGTCTCTCTTATTATGTCATCTGTTTATTGTTTGGTACGGAACTAAAGTAGCAACCTCGGTTGGAAAGTATTCATACTCTTTATTATGTGTCTCCTTCTTGTTGGTCAATTGCTTTAATTGTCTTTTATTTAATTTTTAGGAGAATAAGTTGTGAATGTTTATAAAACATTTTGAAAAATGATAAAGTAATTAATATTAAAAGGATATAGAGAAAGGAAAAGACACATGCAAAGTAGTTTTTTACGGGTGAAAAAAAATATTAATCTTTGCTCTAACTCTGTCTACGGTAGGAGATCTTAATATGATGTATGATTAAATTGATCAAATATACTTACATGTACATTGGATTTTATATGTGTGTGTCTATATATATATATATATATATAGGATTTTGCTAGAAGCCATACATGAAGTTGTCTTTTAGCAATCTACACCTCAATGTGTGATTTCCACTTTTTTTAGTTAAAACTTTGCTAAAAGACACCTTCATAAAAGGTGTCTTCTAGGAAAACTCATATATATATATATATATATATATATATATATAGAGGATGTATCATGTGAGAATGATAATTTTATGTGAGAATATGAGAATTAATTTCCAGCCTTTGGATTAAAACTAAACGGATGAGATTAAAAAGTTTCATTTTACAACACATAAGCCTCTCTCTACTCTATCATTTCTTTTAATTCTTCCTAACCGCTTCATCTTCATCTGCTCACCATTTCCAACAATTAACTTCATCTGGATTGTTCATAAAAATAACAACTCTATGAATCTCATTTGATATATAAATCATTTCTTTACATCCGATGCCTATTTTAAGTGAACCTATTGTTGTTAACTGTTCATCTTCAACACCCCTTTGTCAAACCCCCTTCTGTTTATATTTTCGAATTCAGGGTGAAATTCATTTTTCAATCAATTGCTTTCTTAGTCATCGCATCATAAAAAAGGTTGATATTGAATTCATTGTTGTGAAACAAAAAATTGTTGTGTTTTATACGAAATCAGTTCTTTGTTTGATTATGAATTAGATCTCCAACAACTAAGAAAATAAATTAAAATGTAAAATTTGATTAAGTTTTTGTTTTGTTGACTGTTCATCTTCAACATCATTTTTCCAGCATCTGTACCCACTTCTTCATCGCCGTCGGAATCCGACCACCGTGGAAACGTGTCGTGACCAACTGGCAGCTTGTTCAGTCATGATTTTTGTTTTCTTTCCCAACATTTTTTTGGATTGGTTTCTTTCTATGGATTTTCCGACATCGGACATGTGCATGAAAGTGGCGACGACGGGTTCCGATCGTGAATCGGTGGTGACGGCGGGTTTCTGACCGGGAATCGGTGGCGATGGCGGCGTTGAGCTGGGGAGGGTTGGGTTCGCTAAGGAGGGGAAGGAGAAATAATAGAATAAGAAGAGAAACATGTGTTGTTGTATGAGTCATTTTAATCTCAACCATCTATTTAATATCCAAGGGCCTATAATTGTTCTCACCATTCTCACATACAAAAGTCATTCTCATGTGATATGTCCTCTATATATATATATATATATTGATTGTAAGTTTACATAACTACAAATTTTAAATTTATTTGAAATTTTGTGTTTAATATGACAATGATCAATAATTAAATTGATGAAATTTAATATTTTATAAATAGTTATTATACGAAATAACTAATTTTACTTTTAATTATCACATGTAGTGGCTTAATCCCCTATTATGTTTGGGAGTTGATAAGTGCTAGAAAGTTGTATTTTAAGTGATATATTTTAGGCACTTTTGTTACTTATTATGCAAGTTATTAAGGGAAGAGCCGAGAGATAAGTGATTATTGCCCTTTCACGCTTTATTTATCTTACTTCACCCATTTGTGCAGGATTTGAACTCAAGACATCAAGCAAAGAGCAAAAATGAAGAAAAGTACAAAAAGGCTGAAAAATGAAGGTTACTCGCCCCCAACTCGCCATGGCCAGTAGAAGGCGAGCAATTCCAGTAGCCAACAGAGATTACACGCCACCAACTCGCAATGGCGAGTGGAAGGCGAGCCCACTCGCCATGGCGAATGATTTTACTCGCGAGGCGAGTTAGGGCGGTTTACCCTCTCACAGCTGACGTGGCACAAACCCAATGGCGAAGGAACCTCAACTCGCCCTGGCGAATGAAGGAGCTCGCGAGGCGAGTAGATGCAGAATCAGAATTCTATAAATAGCCCACTCAACCATTTCATTGAGATACTTAGTTTTCTCTGAGTTTTTCATACTTTTCACTTGTAATATTCTTAGAGAGAGAGAGATAGGGCTTGTGCTGTATAGAGTGGGAGTGATAGAAATTGAATTCTACATCACTTTGTTGAGAGATCACAAGTGTGTAATGGATCTTTCTCTTTCAATTCATTCTTGCAAGGCTTCCATGACAATGAGTAGCTAAATCTCCTTTGTTGGGATTAGAGGTACTTGATCATAGTTTAACATGTAATCTTTTGATCTATAAATATATGGTTCTAGCATTTGATTTGATATTGATGTTATTCTTGCACTTTAATGCTTATGCTTGATTTAATTGTGATTGAGAAATACTTTTGAATCTAGGTTTAGAATAACCATCTATCAAAACATAGGTTCTAGACATGGAATCGATGTTTTGATAATCACCTTGAGTATCCAAACCTAAAGCTTTCTTATCATTCAATAGATTGAGAAATCATCGATTGAACGATAAGATCGACTCTTGAATCATTCAATAGTTTGAGACATCGACCATTGAATGATACAATTGATTTCACAATATTGTTTGGACACGAATGGTGTTGTCGAGGGATACGTGATAATATCAAAGAAAAGCTAGAATCCATGTATGATCATTAGGTTACGTGTGACGCTCGATCAAGGAACTCTAATCCTAACAAGTTTTACGCCCTATTAATCTCAATTTTATCATTTGCAATTGAGTTACTAAAACAAACAACCAATTATCTTTTTAACTTGGAATGGTATTTGGTGTCGAACGGTCCGCGATATCGCACTAGTCCCTGAGGAGACGATATAAATACTTACAATTGTTTGATGCAAAAATACTACATCAGGAGTTCCAATTTAACTTTATTTAGTTTCAGTTTTATAGCGTGCCTACTTTGTTGATAACACGCTAAGTTTTTTCTTAGTTTTTTTATGTAACTTTATGTTATCCTTAATTAGCTTTTCTGTAACACTTCTTGTGCTCGAGAGATTAAGTTGCGTTTAATATATACCATTTAAACTTCTTAAAAAAAAAAACTAACTAACTAACTTTTCTCATTCAAGTAAACTGGTGCATAATATATATATATAGAGTATGTATGCATATTTGTCGTAAGCATTGTAAGAAATACTTGTTTTGTTTTGTCTGGAAAAAAAAAAAAAAAAAACTTGTTTTAAGCTAATAATACTATTAGTCGATTTTGACCACAAACCAAAAGAAAAAAAAAAGCTATTAATGTGTTGGTGAAGGATTGAAAAAATGATTTGGTGTCTTTTTTGGGGTCCCATGTATGTATAATGAACAGAAAGGAATGTCTATAGAATAAAATGAATAAATTAAATATATGGTTGAGCGTATAGGGAGAGAAAGTTCTTTCACAAAATCTATATTCTAGACCACTAGAAATTAAGAACGAAATTCTTATGTTTCTTCTTTTAACATTTATAGGTAATATTCTTAGAATAAGCTCTACATTGTCAAGGATCCCCCATTCCGACACAAAATTTAACTCAAACAATGCACCCTCACGTAATCTTCCACTATATTTTGTCGTTTTGGGCGGTGAAAAATATTCAAATATTCATAAGTTGTTAAATAATCACACGAAGGCAACTATGAAAATATTAATTATTAAATACCAATATAGAGCCACTACTATGCATGGCATCACGTACACTTTCATGAATGAACTAATATATAGTTGTACTCAATTGAAATATATAGGTCAAATACTACGCTTTATTTTCAACCTTTATATTTTATTAAAGAATTCATGGAAAGTAATAACCCAAAAAATTGGTGAAAAGTTTCCAGAGGTCAATTAAGCTTAATTTAATTTCCAGTACTAGCTAGGTCCACAATTGATCCAAGCTGATCCAATAACTATATATGAGGTTTGAGAAACATAGGTTTGATGGAATCCAACAGAAAGTTAAATGATTCAATTGTTGACAATGATGTTTATTATGCTAAATACATGGTCACTGATTTGTTTATCAGATCAAGTGATTAGTTACCACAAATTTTTCATATGCTTGTGACTATAATAATAGAGAATATGATATATGCAAAAAATGATACCTGAGTTGTCTCATCCAATTCATTTCTATATTTATATATTATAAAGAACTTGAGCGAAAACTCAGATTCCCAAATGTAAAAACCAAATCCATCCGTTGCATATTGTGTACAATTTTTTTTTTAATTTAAGAATGTACAAATTAATTAAATTTGGTTGTGTATGATGTTTTAACTGCTAAATGAACACTTTTACATACTCACAGCTATCGAAAACATATTTATTGCTATTGGACGTGGAGACTTATGCATAATTAGTCGAACCATGTGATTAATTTGTGTCTTCTTTATTGGTTTTATTAATGTTCCAACCTCAAGTCGATCACGTTATAGAGGTATTACAAGCTTTGTGTCTCATATATGTAAACTCTTCTGATTTGATCCTTTTTAAAAGGCACTTTGATGGATAGTGGAGTGTGTTCTATATAAAAATTAGCATCAACCTCAATTCTTAAACAATGTGAAACTTTTTTGTGTATCGAAATAGTAACTCCCCCATCAAAGTTAAAGGGATAGAGAATCTACCATCCCTACTTGTGTTGGGTCACTAGGGGACCATATCGAGGCTTGAATAACCACACAAGCAAGAGAGACACAACACTTTTATCCAAAACCTTAAGACAAAGGGTTTATGGGTCATCTTACTTATAAGTGTTGGAACAAAATGTGTTTCACAATAAACCTTAATGAGTTTTGATGATAACAAGGTATTAAAAATTGTCAATTGGTTATTGCTAATAATTGTTCAAGTGTACAGGACCATAGGCAAAGTCATTCAATTTCAATAGGTCTTGGAAGAACAATGGAGAGCAAAGGAATCCAAAGCATCTGAAGAAAACTGCGTCTGAAGCTAAGAAGTGCTTCTGAAGTACCAAGTGTCTCTGAAGTAATGACGTCATCAGAAGCAGAAGTCCATCAGAAGCAGAAGACCATCAGAAGCTATATCATCACCAGAAGCTGCAATTGATCAGTAAATTTAAACTGAAGATTCAAAGGAGCTGTTTTTCGTTTCAACCTCATCTAAGAGAACGAAGAATTGAAAGGGAGGTATCAACGGTCATTTGGAAAGCATTGGATACTTGTCCTTCGCTATCAGAGTTGACAAAGTACAAGTGTACAACCACTACCTCCACTACTCTGTTTTTGTCTACGCTACAAGACAAGACAAGCCTGCAGAATTGTTCCTTCAAGATGGGAATGAATTTGAAGTTGATCCCTCAAATGACTACACCCAAATCAGGCAAAAGATTACTGGTGGATGATCAAAGGAACTCAAACGACTCTTTAGACGTGCTAAAAATCTCAACGTCTCTTTCACACCTCTATATAAAGGAGTGAGGACTTGAAGATTGGTCAGAGACATCAACACAAGTTAAAAGCGCCAAAACTCTGCCAAATTTGATTCTAAAAAGCACATTGAATTTCTGCACTGATTTGATACATCTTAGAAATTCTTAAGTCTAGAGTCTTTATTGCATTGTATTGTGAACACCACTGTTAGTATATCAAGTGTTCAAAGTCAAACATTTTCTCTGTATTTTTGTTTGAATAGAAGCCTCTTGCCTGCGTGCTTGAGCATTAGAAGACTCTTGCTTTAGTGCTTGACCATTGGAAGACTCTTGCCTGCGTGCTTGAGCATTTTGAGAAGTCTCATACTTAGAGAGTATTGAGCATTTGTAATTTTTGTGATTCTTAGTGAAAATCTCCTTGGAAGTGCAAGGGGGACTGGACTACTTCCGGTTTGTGGAAGGAACCAGGATAATTGCTTGTGTCTCTCTTTCTTTTCTCTGCTCTGTGTTATTCCGCTGCATATCTGATTCTGAACATCACATCAGAAGCATTCCTAACCTGCTTCTGAAGTGTTATCAGAAGAAGAATTTTTAGAGAAAAAGAAAACACAATTCAACCCCCCCCCCCCCCCCCCCCCTCCTTGTGTTTTTCTCACCTTCAATAAGGTGTTCAACCTTTACTATTTTATCCGATGTGGGACATATAACTCACACTTGCACACAACAACACTCCCCCTAAAGTGTGAGTCCATCAATTCATCATGCTCCCCCTCAAGCGGAAGCTCTTACTTGGTTGTATCGTCGTTGCTGGTTTCTCTGCAAACGGATCGATACTGCTTGTACCGCCGTTGCTGCTTTATGTGCAAACGGATCGTCTGGCCTCGATCGTACCCTTCGTCGAACGGGGCTCTGATACCACTGTTGGGCACACAACAACAACTTGAAGTGTTAATGTTTCGACATTAAGTCCAAGACACCACGTTTTTGAGATATTGTCTAATTTAGATCTTGTGTGTGAATCATCATGATGGATAAAGTGTGAGTGTTTCATATAAACTATTAGTAGCTTCTATTCTAAAATAACAAAGTAGAACTTGTTTTAGTGTACCAAAATAATTAGTTCATTAAAAGTTTTGTTATTTGATATTTCTCAACCCTTTGTCTCTCATGGCAATCAAGATCAATTGTGTAATATGGTGACCACGTCCTTCCTTGTACGGAATAGGAAGCAAAAAAGCAAAGGTGTGACGCGCATTCTTCGTTTCCACATAAATTATACCTTATGATTAAACTACTATATAGTTAAAAATTAATCTAGAAGTGTATGATTCTCCTTCAAACAATGGGGGGTATGATTCCTTATGATTAAACTTCACCTTTCTTTTACTATTATAGTTTCATTGATGCGTGCTTGCTCTATTAATATATTATTTTTGCTTACATGTCCTTGTCAATTAAAAAGGTTTTGCTTCTCTTTAATTTACATCATTTTTGGAGGCTAGGGGTATGAGTGATGGTTTGTTCATTCTTCTATGGAAGATCATCATTATTTCACCTCTATTCCTAATTCAATTTATTTAAAAGTATATGTGTGTGACACAAAACCAGCAAATCATTAGCCAAGTTTTGTAAATAATATCGTCAAATGTACAAAATGTTAAAAGTGGGGTTTTTATTTTAAAACATGCTTAGAAAAATAAAATTGAAATAACCATGCAATGATTATGAATCCTTAAAGCAAGATGAAATAATGTCTACATAAAAGGAAATTGTGTTAGCTGAAACTTCACTTATTCAACGCAAGGTCATCACCATCTCCCGCAACTCGTAGATTTCAGGTCGTGATGGATCAAAATCTTACTATGCTAAATTGTGTGGAAGATTAATCTCTTCTATATATTATACTTGAGCCCACGGTTGGTTATATGTTTTTTTAATAGTCCAACCATTTTTTATTAGTTAGTTATATCCGCTTGACTTTTTACATGTAATTAAAGAGTGAATTAGAGCATCAATTTCTAGTTCTTGTCTATACACTCATAATTATATACTTCTTGAGTTCCTTTTTATAAGACCACTTTATAAAAATTATGGATATTAAAAAAATTTGTCGGAATAATTAGGGACAAAACAATTTTTAAAATTGTCTTATAATTAGGGAGGGATAGAGTATAACACTTTTCATACAAAACAATTCTCTTAAAAAAATATACTAACTTTATAAGTAGTTAAAAGATAACTAAATGTATATGATGCACGGGTAAGATTGAGTTGTATCATGCACAATTTTTCACTATTGAATCAATAACTCTCGTCTTATCTCATTAAATTTAATAGTAGAACTTGTTGATCCAAATGTAAAAACTAACTTATGTATTGTATAACACCTACCTCATTTGTGCACGTAAAAATAATGATAAAAGATGATGTAAAAATGTAAAAAGAAATTCATTATTGTGTGTTAAAGCTCGTATGGCCATTGAACCAATATTAGGCCTCCCTTTAGCCGTAATATTAAAACCTTAGTTGATTTTGTGGTACCTTTCGAAAAGGAGAATATAACGCACTGAAAATAAATAAAACCAATAATGGGGATCTTGATACAGATCAGGTAGCTTTTGGCACCTTATAAATAATCCTCAACCATCAATCAACCACAACCATTCCTCTACGACAGCAAGAACCATCCTTACCCTTTCTTCTTCTTTTACAATTAGCACTACCAATTGTTGCCGAAGGTAATTCATTAAAATTCTTTTTCAAGCTTTATGTGTTTTTTTTTCTCTCTCTAAACCCACATGCATGTAGTATCCCATGAATCATCCTTTCTAATAACTTGTAATTAATTCTATTAAAACTAGTTAGCACTAATCCATGTTGTGATATGTCTAAAAAAAGTACAATGTTGATTAGATTGATAATATTATTACCCTTTTTCTAATAGTCTTACTAACATGTATGCAGCTAACAAGAAGATCCAAACCAAAGAAATATGGTGATGCAAAACTCACACTCAAAAATCACAAGTGAATTGGATATATGGAGTTCAATCTTGAACCAAAAGAACAAAGATGAAGCTTCACAATCAAAAACTCCTCCTTATATTCATCCACTTGTGAAAAATTCAAACAATTATCTAAGTGCTAAGAGTCTTGAAATTTGCACCGAGAGCCTTGGATCAGAAACTGGCTCAGATGGTTTCTCTTCTTACACATCATATGAGGATAACAATTCAAACGAAGATGAAAACTTGAAAGAAAAGGCGGACATGGTGAAGAAACCACGTTGTTATCCTCCTCCACTTCCTTCACTCTTTAGTCATAGCCAACCACTTCAAATGATGCCCCGCCGTGACAATGGAAGGTTGTCTTTGTTCCTACAAGTTGTGTCAATTCCTTCACCTAATAAATTCTTCGCTAAGCGACAAAATGGTCGCCTTATCCTCACGTTTGCTACTAATGATGAAGAAGAAATTGATGAGGACTTTGAGGAAGATAAGAGTGTGATAGAGAAAACGCAAATTTTGTCTAGTGAAATTACAAATGTTCATAGTTTGGAATTAACGTCGGTGAATAAGACAATTGGGTTAGTTAACAAGAGACCAAAACGTTCAAAGTTCAACCAAGTGTCCAATTTTGATGATGGTAATATTGTGCAACATGGTTCAATATTGCCTATGATCAATGGTTATGAATATTACTGGCGAAACAAGGCTACTGGAAATGTTTTCTCTAGGAACATGAACATATATCAAGGTTCAAATGAAGCATCACAAGATTTACCACACTTGTTTGTTTTGAGTGGGAAAAATAAGGATAAGTTGGTTCACGATTTGAGGTTTTGCAAAGATTATAGAGCTACAAGGTCTTTTTTGTTAAGGGACCCTTGTTACATTGCTACCTGACCACTCTTTTTTTTTTTTTTAATTATTCATCCATGTCATGTTATTTTATCTCCTTAAAAGAAAATGGAAAGGAAAGAGGAAAATATCATATTTGTAAATTATTGTTGTATTATATATTTCTTTTATGTCTATGGTATTAATTATTGATCATTTTAAAAAATAAAAAGCCTACGTTATTAACAATTACACAACTCCTAAAATATGGTCTCAGGTTCTACCGTCTTGTCATCATGCTTAAATTACAAAAAAAAAAAATATATATATATATATACATATATATATATATATATATATATATATATTGAACACTCCATATTCTCCTCCATTCATTCAACATCTTATTTTTTTTCTATTTCTCTCTTTCTATCTCAACTCTAGCATATCACATCATTTTCTCTAATATTTCTCTATCGAGAAGTATACACTCATATGGGTGTACACCAAACATTTTCCTATAAACTATCAATCATGTTTTCTTTCCAACTTTATTGATGTTGTATCTAAGCCTATGAGGTTTCAAGTGGTGTACTTGAATGGATTGCGATGAGTTGAACCATTAAGTTAAGTTCACAAAGAGGTCAATTACCTTATCAAATAGCTAAATATATGGTGAAAACCTAATTTAAAAATTTAGATAGTAACGAGGATGGTCAACCCTCTCATACTTGCTATATTATCTACTATCTTCAAAATCTTAAAGATACAAATATTCTTGATCAATCTCTATTATGATTATGGTATAATTCGTATCTATGATCTATGCCTATACTCTTAAATTCCAACACATGATATTCAATTCATCCTCCATATGTTGCATCTCATGGTAAACTCAAAATGGTTGCTATTACATACGAGTAATGATAAGTGGACATACATTTGACACCCCACCGTTGGTGGTGATAGGCCGAGGGTGGAGCTCCAACGGACTCGCTTTGGTCGGCCGCCTCCCCCCACCAAGTGTTTATAAGGGGGAAAGGTCATAGAATACATTCCTAAAAGAATCTTAAAGCAACCAAATTAACCAAAGTGTTGCAGTTGCTGTCGCGGTTGATAAACCAATGGCCAAGAGTTCAATAACTTCGAATAGATAGTTGTTGAAGGGGTGCATGTTAAAGACATTACCATGATCACCTCGTCTTCAACAATACTATAAATCAATTGCTCAATTTCAATCAAGAAATTTCTTATTTGTCTTAGATGACTAGTTCCTCGATCTATTGATCATTAAGAGCCCAAAATTGAATTAAATCGTGATTATTTACAACAACATGTGGTAAGCGTTGCAACCAAGCCTATGACTTCAATTCCCGCTAATGCTAAAACTCAAATCTCAATATTTTTTTATGATATGAAAATATTTGCCAAATTTTTTAATATACTCTCTTAAATGAGGATATCGCCGTTGATGATGAGTTTACTGTGGTTACACTGAATCACAAAGATATAAACTTAGAAAACAGTAGAGGTGACTTAAAAATTATTTAGCATGAATTTTTGTTCTGCCCTCTTATAATTATGTTCTTTTGTTTTCTTTTTCTAATTGTTTTTGATAATTTCTTTTTTTTTTTCATCAACATATTTTTATTATTGTTTTAAAAGAAAATTATTAACCCAGTGGTGATTTGTTACTAGCTAGTGGAAATGAATTGTCACCTCCAAAATGGAATCAAGCATATACTAAATGTATTTCTCTTGAATATATTTTATTTTGAAAATTCTGTCTTCGTGTAGTTTCTCTTTCACGATAAAATATTCAATTGAAAATTGAATGAAATTAACCAGCAAAAAGAGAGCAATGGAACAGTTCAAACAAACATGTCCTACTCACAGACACATAGTACGTGTGAAGATAGGAATTCCTTGTCATGCATGAGCTTGTGGTGGCAATGGCCTTATAAATAAATTACCTTTTATGAAAAAGGAAGACCAAATAGACAAAGAAAATTTGAAAAAAGATGCTGAAAATAGCTTGGTTCTCATTTCATGTAATTAAAACAATAGAATTGGTCTTCCTTGTTATGTCATTTCATACTCTTTATTATGTGGCTCTTTCCTATTCGTCAATTGCTTCAATTGTCTTTTATTTTAGTTTTTAGGAGAAAAAGTTGTGAAAAGACTGTTTATACTAGTTGTTTTTATTTTCGTCAAGTATTTTTATACTAGTTTATATCCAACTTTTGTTACATCCAATACAATATTGTACCGCTAGAAAGGAATGTCTATAGAATAAAATGAATAAGTTAATATATGGTTGAGCGAGCGCATAGGGAGAGAAAGTTCTTTTATAACATCTAGAAATGGGAAATTCCTAAGAACAAAATTCTTATGTTTCTTCTTTTAACATTTATAGATAATATTCTTAGAATAAGCTATACTATTTTCAAGGATTCCCATTTCGACACATAATTTTACTCAAACAATGCACCCTCATGTAATCTTCCACTATATTTTGTCGCTTTTGATGATGGTGAAAGATATTCTGGTGATTCTTCACTTGTTTAATTACACAAATTATAAGACAATTATGAAAGCAACTCTAACTCTAAACAAATTAAATACAACATATTAATTATTAAATACCGAATAAAGTCTCCACGGCTTTCACACTTTCATGAATTAATGAACTAATATATAGTTGCACTCAATTGAAGTATATAGGTCAAATGAATTCATGGTGAAAAGTTTTTAGAGGTCAATTAAGCTTAATTTAATTTCCAGTACTATAGGTCCCTAATCCAATAATAATATTATGAGGTTTGAGAAACATAGGCTTCATGGAATCCAACTAAAAGTTAAATGATTCAGTTGTTGACAATGATGTTAATTTATTATGCTAAATACATGGTCACTGATTTGTTTATCAGATCAAGTGATTAGTTACCACACATTTTTTATATGCTTGTGAGTATAGTAGAGAATATGATATATGCTTAATTTAGCAAAAATGATAGCTGACTTGTCATCCAATTCATTTATGTATTTATATATAAAGAAAAGAACTTGAATGCGAAAACTCATATTCTCGGAATGTAAAATTTTATGACGAGGCAACTGTAAATCCATCCGTTGCATATTGTGTACAAATTATATGTTTCTATGGAAGAATGTACAAATTAATTAAATTAATAAATTGGCTGTGTATGATACTGATAAATGAACACTTATACATATTTACAGCTATCAGAGACATAGTAACTGTTTTCGGAGACGTAGGCACAGTTGGACGAACATAGTGATTAATTAATTTGTCTTCTTTATCGGTTTTACTAATGTTCGAACCTTATGTACGTGACATCAAGTTATCAATGTATTGTCCGTTTTGTGTATGTAATCTCTTCTGATTTGGTCATTTTTAAATGTCACTTTGATGAATAGCGACCAGAGTGTGTGTTGTCTATAAACTTTCATCAACCTCGATTCTCAAATAGTAGCTCCCGAGTCAAAGTTAAAGGGATATAGAGCATGTCATCCCTTGATCGAGTGTGGGATAGGTACGACCCATGTCTGAAGTGTCAATATTTCGACATTAAGTTCAAGATACTACGTTTTTTAGATATTGTCTTATTTAGGTCTTGTGTGTAAGACATCGCGGTGAATAAAGTGAGAGTGTTTCACATAAACGACTCGTAGCTTCGATTCTCATATAACAATGTAAGACTTTTTTAATGTACCGAAATAATTTGTTTCTCTTTAGTTTTTTCATTTGATATTTCTCAACTATTTGTCTATCATGAACCCTGTAATATTCCTTCCAAAAAAAAAATGAACCCTGTAATATGGTGTGACGCGCATTCTTTGTTTCCACATAAATTATTCCTTCTGATTAAACTACTATATAATTTTTAGACTACTTTATTCAAAACAAAAAAAAGAAGTAGTTTTTAGACTATACTATTTAATTAAAAATTATAGGTGTAAGTGTATGATGATTCTGCTTCAAGCAGTAGGGTTGTAAGTTTTATAGCCGCCCAAACATATTAGGCTCTCCCAAAGGCGATTCTTTGCTTCCTTCGTAAACCATTTTCATCCAACAAATGTCACTTTCTGTCTCATGGTAATATTACTTATATTATGTGCCTGGAATCCATGCATGCTTTTTTTACCTCACCTTTCTTTTATTATAGTTCTATTGGTGCTTGCTTGCTCTATCAATAAATTGTTTTTGCTTTCCCTTTTTATCATTTTTGGTGGTTAGGGGTATGGGAAGAGAGTGATGGGTTGTTCATTCTTATATGCAAGATCATCCTTATTTTATTTGACCTCTATTCCTAATTAATTCAATTTATTTTAAAAGATGAGTGTGAGTGTGTGACAAAAAACCAGCAAATCATTAGCTAAGCTTTGTAAATCATTCATTAGATCGTCAAATGTACTGGTTACATACTTTGAGTTTAAACAAACTTTTCAAAAAACATGCATAGAAAAATAAAATTGAAAAAACCATGCAATGATTATGAATCCTTAAACTAAGATGAAATCGATGTCTACGTAAAAGGAAATGTATAAGCTATTTTTTAATAATAAAAAAAAAAAGTAAAAAGCACTCGGTTAAAATAAATGGTGCAGCGAAACAAAAAAAATATGGTGCAAAAAAAGAGAATTATGGAGATGCGGGGTATCGATCCCCGTACCTCTCGCATGCTAAGCGAGCGCTCTACCATCTGAGCTACATCCCCATATAGGATATTGTTGAATGGCTAACCCTTTTTAAACTTATTTTGAATGAACTTACATGTCATATGTTCATGTTTGAAGTAATCTAACATCCAATATTGGCGATTCTCTTGTCGAAGATTTAAATATGTTCTGAACTGGGTTAAGGCTAATAACCTCAACTGACTCGATCACCTCTTGCTTATAACTTATGCGTGGATCATAATGGAATCACCATAAATTCATTGGATCAAGGTCGTGTAAACTAATATGGACCGTTCAAACTGGATCCAACACTAGCGCTTGTCACAATTTGCTCATATTGTCTTATGAGGAAAGTTGTTCGGATAAGAGTTTTTAGCGCTTGAAACCCTAATTCCTTATTATAAAGTTTAACTCATATGTGCACATATTTTCTATCTTAAAAACCTCACACATTTCGCGCATTCTTACCTGATCGTCAGAGTGTTTGCAGATACATCACCTCCTCTAAAAAAGAAAGTAGTTACTAAACGAAAGTCAATCACTTAAAGTCATCACCATCTCTCAACTCGTATATGTCAATCCTGGCGGATCAAAATATTAGCTCTGTGGAAAATAATCTCTTCTACTCCCTCCGTCTCACAATAATTGTCTTTTTACCTATTTTTCTTTTTCTCAAAATAATTATCACTTTAAAATACCAATGCAGCATTTATTATTTTTTTTCATTATAATACCCTTATTTATTGAACTTCATCCAACTTAACTACTCCACTAACTACAGTTAATAAGGGCGTTTTAGTAAAAGATACTAATTTTACCATCAAAATCAACACAATTAATCATTTCCTTAATAACCATGCATCAATCTTAAACGACTATTATTTAGAGACGGAGAGAGTATTATACTTTAGCACATGGTTATATGTTTTTTACAGTCCAACAATTTTTGTTTAGTTATATCCTTATACATTTTGACTAAACATGTTTCTTACATATTCGACCAATAGTTGGAGTAAATGCAGTAATGATCCTACTTACTTATAATGTGCATTCAGTTCATATCACAATTAAATGCTATAGTAGTCCGCATATTTCCTTTTTACATGTGATTAATTAAAGAGTGAAGAGCATCAATTCCTAGTTCATGTTTATACACTCGATTTACAATCTCATAATTATTTTTAACACTTTTCATGCAAAGCAATTCTCTCCGAAAAATATACTAATTTTATAAGTAGTTAAAAGATAATTGATTCATCCAGAAGTCCTAGCTCAACTGGTAAAATGTCAAAATTGTTAGGCCGAATGCCATGATCGGGGTTCGAACCTCGGTTCCTCCACTTGTGTGTGTGAGTTTATAATGGCTTTGCCATTTCGTCTATCTACCAAAAAAAAAAAAAGATAATTGATTCTATATTCCCTAAAAAAATAAATAGTGTTGTACCATGTGCATTTTTTTCACTATTGAATCAATAAGTTTCATCATATCTCACTTAATATAATAGTCAAATTTGTTGATCCAATTGTGAAAACTAACTTATGTGTGATACAACACCTACTTGCATAGAATATACGTTAAAAAAACAATGTAAATTGTAATTTTTCAAAGGGTTAATAGTGTTTTACCCCTGTAATATAGGTCATTTTCGGTTTTCCTCCTCTAAAATATTTTTTTTGGATTCCATCTTTGTAATTTAAAGATTTTTTGGTTTTAGACCTTCATGAAAAATTTTACCCCCTGTAATTTGAAGAAATTTCGGTTTACCTTCCTACAATTTGAGCAAATTTTAATTTACCCCCTGTTAATTTGAGAAAATTTCGGTTTACCCCCTTGCCATATCATCGATTTTGTACGGTCAAAATTTATGAAGGTCAAAAAACTTCAAATTAAAAGGACGGAATCCAAAAAAAAAAATTACAGAGGAAAAAATCAAAAATAACTTATATTAAAAGGGGTAAAGCAATATTATCCTTTTTTTCAAAATTGTGTGTTAAAGCTAGTACGACCATTGAACCAATAACAGCCCTCCTTTTAGCCATAATATTAAAACATTACTTGATTGTGGCACCTTTTTGAAATGGGAAAATTATACCATACTGTAGAAACCAATAAAGCTATAATGGGGATCTTGATATAGGTCAAATATCTTTTTGGCATCTTATATAATTGTATAACTACTTTATTATATCTTTAAAAAAAAACTATTTTATTATAATTTTTTGACAACTTTCTCTTTCATACTCACATTATATTCTTATTATTTTTCTTCTTTTTTCCCTCTCTATTATTTTTGACCAATAAAAAAAGAGAAAATGAAAGCTATCATCAAAGTTGTCCTAAATAGTTGTACATATATCATTACTATTATAAATAAATAATCCTCATTTCTCCTACTTTCACTACCATCAATCAAACACAACCATTCCTCTAACATCCTTTCCTCTTCTTTTGCAGCTAGCACTCCCAATTGTTGTTTGTTTTGTTTCCTCAGGTAATTCATTAAAATTCTTTTTCAAGTTTGATGTGTATTTATTTTTCTGTCTAAACCCACATTCATGTACTAGCCCAAACATCCTTTGGAATAACTCGAAATCCTAATAAAACAGGTAGCACTATTCCCTGTTGTAATATGTCTAAAAAAGGTACTATGTTTTGATTAAATAAAGAAGGTGATAACATGTGACAAAATAAAACACAATAGATAGATAGATTCATCCTTTCAATTTTCATTTTCCTAAGTAGTGTTACTTACATTTATGCAGCTAACAACAAGATTCAAAGCAAAGAAAATATATATGGTGATGCACAAGCTAGACATTGTTACCATATTGGGGTTTGAAAGCAATAGAAACGGTTCTCAAAATTCACACTTAAAAGTGACTAGTGAATTGGATATATGGAGTTCAATCTTGAACCAAAAGAACAAAGATGAAGCTTCACATTCAAAAACTCCTCCTTATATTCACCCACTTGTGAAAAATTCAAAAAACTATTTAAGTGAAAAGAGTCTCAAAATCTGCACCGAGAGTCTTGGCTCTCAAAGCAGTTCAGATGGATTCTCTTCTTACACATCATTTGAAGATAACAACTCCAATTATGATGAAAAATTGAAAGAAATAGTGAGCATGGTGAAGAAACCACGTTCTTATCCTCCTTCACTTCCTTCACTCACAAGTCAAAGTGAACATGGTCAGAATCAACCACCGTGACAATGGAAGGTTTTTGTTCCTACAAGTTGTGCAGGTTCCTTCACACAACTACTTCTTCGCTAAGCGACAAAATGGTCGCCTTATCCTCACGTTTAATGATGAAGAAGAAGACAGAGAATAAATTGACGATGAGTTTAAGGAAGATGAGAGTGTGATAGAGAAGACACAGATAAGTAGTTTAGAATTAGTGGTGAATAAGGCAATTGGATTATTTAACAAGAGTCCAAAATGGTCGGAGAAGTTCAACAAGGTGATTAATTTTGAGGATGTTAAGGTTGTTCAACATGGTTCATTGCCACGGTCATTGCCTTTGATCAATGATTATCAATACTACTGGAGAACCAAAGGTTACAGAAAATGTTACTGATAAAAAAAATGTCATTAGCAACAAGGTTTGTGTCTCTGGGAACATGAACATAAATCAAGTTTCAAATGACTTGCCTCGACAATTGTTTATTTTGAGAGGGAAGAATGGAGATTACTTGGTTCACAATTTGAAGTGTTACTACAAGGATTCTACAATTACAAAGTCTTTATTTCAAAATCTATTCATTCAACTCCAAAACCCTATTAAATTACTAGTATTGTTTATTATTATTCATCTATATCTTATTTTTCACTCTTTTTCTGATAGTTGTGATCAAATAAAAGAAAATTGAGAGGCAGAGAAAAATACTAGTATATCTATAAGATGAGATGAATTAGTTAACACTGTCATATTGTTGCATTACAATACAATTATTTATCCAACATAAACTAATTTAAGTGACCTTTCAGCCAAAATTTGGTAATCATAATCCTGAAAACCCGAAGGCTGAAAGATGTGAACAGAGCTATAAGAGGTGGATCTAGATTTGATGTCCTTTCTAAATCCAATTCAGATTATGCTTATTTAACATATCTTGTTCTTGATGCTTTTCGATTTCTGATCACCTTTGAATATATTATTGGCTAAGGTAATTTACCTAGAGATATATGATTAATTAGTTAAGATTTGTTTAATGTTCTACAACTCTTTTGACAATGAGTTTCCCTAAGAGATTAGGATTATATATTTGTGGAGATGATATTACTTGTAAAGATTCAGTATCAAAGCCATAAGGGTAAAACATACATAACCACTCAAAAGGGTCTATAAGTAAAGCTCTTCACACAGAAATAAAGGTACACATTGAAACATCATTAACTTAAGCATTGGAGTGTCTTTGTCGGTGCAGTTTCGCTCATTCTTCGACAAGAACAATGGTGCCGTCTGTGGGAACGAAGTTAGAAAATGGTTTGTTGAAACCTCTCTACCTCCACAAGAGTCGTCAGCCAACAAGAGGACGATGCCAGTATAAGTTTCCACATCCCTTGGGAAATCTTCATCATGAGTTGGTCATTGATGGGGGACAACTCTCTCAGATGTCTAGCACCAAACTCTTAAAAAGAAAGTTCGATGTGGTGATTGCAACAGAGGATGGTCCCTGCCCCGACTTATCTAGGGGAGACAGTCTCGGGCGGAGGATGCCATATCCAAACAAATATTAGAGTGACACTAGTAACTATGGATGGATACGAGTCGAACTTGCCTCAACTTAACTCGCCTCAATAAAAATTGCTTCTGCTTGAAATTCAACTGTAATTTGATACGAATTTTTTATTGCTTTAATATCGGCTCATTTTAAGTTCACAGCCAATTCAATTCATCTAGTTAGATTCATCTTGTTTGTTCGTATGACATAATTCAAAAGTTATTAATTCAATTTTGTAAAAAATGCAATAAAAATTAGGTTCGAAAACATATTTATTCTGACTCAGAAGGGGAAATGCATTGGAGTACCGATGTGTACCATGCATCCGAATTTTTGTATAGTAATGTACATATCTTACCAAAAACAAGTCATTTATGGATCTTATCAGGAAAGTCGTGCATGTCTGATACAATCCATTTTTTACTTCGCAAGGATCAAGATCAAATTAACATTGAATCTCTTTCTACTGGAAAAAGAAATATTTCTAATCTTTTAGTAAGTAATGATGAAGTAAAACTCAAATTATTAAGTTTGAAGACCTTTGGTACAAAAGAAAAGGGGATTAGCAATTATTCAATATTGAATCAAATGATATGTACGGATCATTCTCATTTAATGTATCCTGCTATTTTTCACGATACTTTTTATTTATTGGCCAAAAGACGAAGAAATCGATTTCTTATTCCATTCCAATCGATTCAAGAACGAAAGAACGAACTAATGCGCCCTTTTGGTGTTTCCATTGAAATATAAAATTATATAAATTAATTAAATAATAATTTGAAAAACATTATTAAAGGAACACACATATATATCAAATTTAATTCATTTAATTAACAAACTTATTTTTCAACTCAAGTTATGTTCATTTGGTTCATGAGTAAAATTCAACAAGTTGAAGGGAATTCGTATATCAAAACATAATAAATGTTGCGGATAAAATAATAAAATTCTCTTTCAATGGATACTTATGAATGAACATGATCAGAGATCGAATCATTACCTCTTGTAGCGCAGAACCTTTGAAGTCGGATTTATGTAATCTATCACAAGTACCACTCAATCGGCAACGCCTCTACTCAGTCTACATGAACAGTCTCCTCCACTCACAATGCTAGCTGCTACGAGATGAAGGCTTAGAGAGAAAGGGTTTTAGGGTTTCAGAAATCTAGGGCTTCTAAAAGTGGTTTCAGGTTTTCACTGTATCTTGCTTCTAATTTTTTGTGATCTGACGAAACATTTATGTGATAAAGATCTTGTGCATTATTATCCTTTTGCCCTCATATCTATAATAAGGCCTAATATGTCACCCTTTTCAAGTTCAATATTGGACCCTTAGACATTTCTTCTGTTATTTAGGAGGTACAAATTCCATCTAGGTCACTCATGTCCCTCAAACATGATTCGTCGAGTACCCATCAACCAACGTAATAGTCCTCCTATTACGTTCTTACGGACGGCGTTTGTACGGCAACAAAGTACTTGACTCCTACATCTAGGGCGCATAGTGGTTTCAGGTCAAACGGTAGAATACACCACTTATCACTATGAGAATGACTTGTGACTTTTACAAAATGTTCTATGTAACATTCTCATGGCAGGTTGTAACACCCTGTTACCCAAAAGTAATTAAATAATAACAATTAATTCCCCAACATCAGAGTAAAACACAACAGGCATGTCACACTACATTTTCAAATTTCTAAAATAGAATATAAAAATCTATTTATTAAACATTCAATGAAATCATCATTTACTTAGCAGCGGAATATTATCATCAAAACATCAACAACTGTTTAAAACCTCCAAAAGAATATCTTGGCATAAAGCCTTAACAACATAATTCAACCAACATAGGGCCACAACATCAAGTTCCAAAATAAGATACATAGGAAAGAAAAACAATAATAATTCTCATCCCACGTATCAGAACCCTAGACATGACACTTGAGCCACCACCAACTACTCAGGATCACCTGCAAGTTACCCATAGGAAGGGCAACATTTTCAAGCAGAAGGGGTGAGATTCACAACAATAAAATATAGATATTAAAATCATCAATTGAATCTAACACCATATAAACATCAATATATCATCTTGTAAATATAATTATATATTTCACAAAGCAACAACAACATCACTATCAAATCACTTCATCATCATATATGTATAAATATGTACTCATCAAACCACATCATCAACATCATCAATATGGCAATTACAACCCACAACCAAGACTCATGCATGACATGACAACACCACTAAGACCCCTCAATAATGCCGATATGCATGTGGTACCAAACAGGACCGAAACCCTCACCGCTTTTGAATGGTTAAGGCATTCATCAGGACCGAAGCCCTCACCGCTGTGAACAACTAGTGCTCCAGGACATGAGTCCTCCCGCTGTTTATGCATATGCTATGGACCTACTTGTGTATATCTACATACAACTTGACCATGCATACATTCTCATATGACTCCGAAACTATTCAACATGTATGATTTAATAATGTAGCATACATAACAGCCATCAGCAACATCAACAAACAGTAATCCAGCAATCCAAAAAGATGCACAATTAGTCACGATTATGCCCAAACAATAACATCATTCATCATCATTCAAACAAGCACAAACAGCATACAAAACTGGGTAGCTCGCCTCGCGAGCTCAACTGCTCGCTATGGCGAGCTCGCAAAACTGGTTACTCGCCATGGCGAGTTCAAGGCGAACTCGAGGCGAGTGAAAATATGGGGCGCTCGGAAGTTTTTACATTTTTCTTACTCAAACTTCAATTCTAAGCTCCCTATTCATCTTTTTAACCTAAAACTTGTTCCAGTCCTCTTTAAAATCATTTAGGCACATTAAACTATCCCAAAAACATCTTATAACAACAATTTGAAAATCAAGTTTTCAACTGGGTTGCTCGCCAGGGCGAGTTGGTCTTCTCGCGAGGCGAGCTATGAAGTTGCTCACTCGCCTTGGCGAGCAAGGCTACTCGCGAGGCGAGCGATGAACTTCTGTACGGGCAGAAAATTGGTTTTTTCCAAAAATCCCATTTTCCTCCAATTCACTCCCCAAATTAGTTTACAGATAAGCAATGAAGTGTTCTATGCAACCATAACCTAATTCTATCATCAGAACAGCAATATCTACCCCAAAAATCATTAATTCATCTTAAACCCAATTTCTCAATTTCCACCAAAAACCTATTAAACTCCAATTCAGAATTTCATATCTATACTACTGAAGTAAAACTCACCCTTACCTTAGAAATTACAGAAGAAATGCACAGCAAAAATGGTTCCTTGGCCTAACTTGCTCTTCTCTCCTTTTTCTCCCAACTTGACAGTTTTCACGTAAAAAGCTTCTGACTTCTATTTTCCTAACTTCCCAATTACTTAACTCCCTTTATTTTCATTTAGCTCCCCTTAATTCTATTAAATATTAAATAACTCCCCAAACTCCAAAATAATAGTAATTTCTCACTTAATCCAATTATTATAAAATAAACTATATACTAAAATACAACACATCACATAAATCACCAAATTTATTTAAAATCACATAATAGACTCTAAATAACTCAAAAATAAATAAAACAACGATTAGAGTGTTACACAGGTCAATTCAATATAAATATTACCCTTAATATTTATATTTTATGCGAAGACTTGATAACTCATTATCAATGATTTGTGAGGTGTGATCATCAGTCTACTCACATAATTTATACTAAATATAAGGAAAACTACCCTTTTCAGCTTTTTTGGGTTAAATTTTTCTTTCCAAAAATGCCCTCAAATTTCAATTCAAATAACACATGCAACAAATAGATAAGAATAAATTTAAATATTAAAATAAAAGTGTAACAAACACAAATGTTCAATTTTTTCCTTTATCATTTAATAAGTGTAACAAACTAGATGAGCACATCTACACTTACTTTTTCATTATCCCATTTATACCCTTTTTTATAAGCAAGGAGAGAGGACGGGTATTAAGAGGCAACATCGACATCTCAACTAGGTTGGCACCCCGAGAAACCTCCATCCTATGCCGCCAAACTCTAAAAAAATTATTTAAAAAAGGGAGAAAATAATTACAAAGGAGGTGTCACTAAAAAAATAACAATTTAGATTATTTTTTTTGTTATATTGTTTGTTTTAAAGATTTTTTTTGGGTTATATTGTTGGTTTCATTGAAATAGATAATAATGGTTAGTTTGATTTGTTATAATTTGAAAGAGAAAAATATTTATATTTTTACTTTTAATCAAAATTAAAATTTGATAAAAAAAAAAAAAAACAACGTTCAAAATTTGTAAACGTTAGCGTAATAAAAAGAGCGGAAAGACGGACACGCGAGTGCTCGTCTTTTCGCTAGTAATCATAATAATCTATATGCTTTAATGTTATCCCACTTTACACTGAATCTTGATTACGGATGTTTTAAGAATAATGTCATTGTGTTTAATGATATCTTGCAATTAAGTAACATTTAATATTCCATTTAAACGAATTAACTATTCAAAGGACTTTATTATTCTAAAACCATAAACATAATAAAGAAATGCCTTTAATAAATAAATATTTGATAGATGTATCATGTTTTTATAAAGAGAGAAATGATATTTGAACATCCATTTTGTGACAACTTTTGCTACAACTTTCTCTCTCATACTCACATTATTTTTTACTTTATCTCTCTATTACTTTGATTTTTGTGCAAATACCTATTCTTTCTTTACAAATTATGGTTGTCCCCATAAGTTGTCAATTAAAGATTGTTCAAATAACACTCCTCTTTTATAAATAATTGACCTCTAGAGCTTACACCAACACAAATTGCTTCAGGAAAAAAAAATGTTCAACAAGTAAATTGTTGAGTCGAGTTTTGAACTATTTTCAAGTAGATTATGTTCATTTTTTGTCATGCTAATAACAAATCTTGTTGTTAAATATTTTGAGTGATCTATTAGTATTTTTATATATGTAAATCTTTTTTAATCTATCACAAACGTTTATTTTTATACAGATTTTTTATTGAATATAATTGGTATTTTATTGATGTACAATTTTTACACATGTGTTTTTTTTGAACAAGGTAAAATGGAATTATATATAACCAAACCAAACAGCAGCTCCCAAGCACAAGGTGTACCTAGAGACCTACTAAGTACACCAAGTATGTCCAAAGCTACAAGAGAACAAAATAGAAGTTAGCCAATATCCAAACAAGTTAAAGAGCTTGACCACCACCTCTGCGTGCCAAAAACAAACATGACATTTTTTGCTTTCAGCCAACCTAATGATAACAATTTAACTTTATCTAACAGACAGGGGATAAAGGTTACAACATTATTAAACAGTTGGTTGTTTCGTTCGTTCCAGACAACCCAAGAACTCAGAAGCCAAATCAGCTGCAAGAATGAGCGCTTAGCTTTACCCGCACCTGTCATATAAGTAAATTGCAACAAATGATCGGAAATATTATTAGTATCAACTCCCACAAAACCAATCCATTCACGAACAAGCTGCCATAGCATTCCAAATGTCGGACAAGTAAGGAAGAGGTGTTCGGCCGTTTCAATGTGGCCACATCCTGAAACACAGTAAGTCGTCGTTGTTGGAATAATCCCACGGACAACCAAATTAGCTCTCGTCGGCAAACGATCATGAAGAAGCCTCCAAGAAAAGAATAAAACCTTCAAAGGAACCTGACGGTGCCAAACCAACTCCATAGGTGTATCCATACGAGGTGTAACCAAGTCTATCAGCATATCATAGGCACCACGCACAGTGTGACCCCCACCAGGATTCGGGAGCCACACCCATCTATCTGAAACATGAGGGAAAACAGAGACATCAAATAGTAAAGCCCTACACTCCTCTAACAAGTCCTCCTCCCACGCCCACAACCTTCGACGCCATCTCCAACCATCCCCACCATGACTTAGACCACGAGAGAACATAGCAGCCACTGTGGCATTTTTGTTCTCAGCTAAATCAAATAATCTAGACCCCCACCAGGATTCGGGAGCCACACCCATCTATCTGAAACATGAGGGAAAACAGAGACATCAAATAGTAAAGCCCTACACTCCTCTAACAAGTCCTCCTCCCACGCCTACAACCTTCGACGCCATCTCCAACCATCCCCACCATGACTTAGACCACGAGAGAACATAGCTGCCACTGTGGCATTTTTGTTCTCAGCTAAATCAAATAATCTAGGAAACCGCGCACAAAGCGGTAAACCTCCAATCCACCTATGCGTCCAAAACATCGTAGTAGCCCCATCCCCCACCCTCCGCGACACGCTAACACCGAACCAACCCTCACCCGTAACACCATCCCCGTCACGAATCCTCCCTACCTCCTGCCACCAAGAAGAACCACTCCGCCCCCAACCTCCCACATGCCTCGCCATAACGGGCGACTAAAACACGATACCACAAACCTTCTCTCTCTACTAACATCCTCCAACACCATTTTCCTAGTAAAGCAATATTAAACTCTTTCAACTTCCTAACCCCCAACCATCCATGCTCCCTTTTACAACACATGGTATCCCAACCAATCCAAGTAATTTTTCTATGGTCCTCACTCCCCCCCTCCCAAAAAAAAATAAAAATAGAAATTATTCAATAAAGATTCAATGGAAGAGATAGGCAAGCCTCAATAGACAAGCCTAGGTAACAGAAAAGGAATTGTTCCAACTTTGCAGCTCAACACCGAAGCCGCCTCATTCAATGATCATTAATGTGATACATGTTAATCACTAAAATATATACATATATAATTATATATGTAATGAAATGTGCTTGGATTTCATGTGCAAACAAAACTTTAGAACGATGTTTGATTACTCATCATTGTCATGTTAATTTATGTTAATTTTAGATTTTGTTTTAATTAATTTTCTTAGTTTTTAATTAGTTTTAGTCTTTTTATAGTAAAAATCATCATCATTTGATATTTAGAGAAAAAAGTTGATTTAAGTTTATCAAACAATTTGTGTCTTTAACAATTTCAACACGATTTAATTCATATAATATTTATTTCTTTCCAAAAAATTCATATAATATATGTGTCTTTAACAATCATGTGACAAAAATATATCATTTTATTTGTTAAGTTACAACAACAATTGCTATAAATATTTTTTATAGTTGTTGGTCATGAATTCAAAAATATTTTTTTGTTTATAAGTTTTTATAAAGTTTACAGGCGGTTATTTCAAATTGAGACATAAAAATGCTTATTTTAGGAAAATTCTTGAAATTTAAAAATATACAATTGCATATAGACAACAGATTTATTTTTGTGATCATAAAATATTTAAGAGTTGTATATATGATCATACAATAGTTTTATTTTTGGGATCATATAATATTGATGAATTGTATCCAAGATCAAACAATTTCAACACAATTTAATTCATATAATATGTATTTCTTCCAAAAAAAAAGTTCATATAATATTTGTGTCTTTATCTCATGAAATTTCTAACTTCTTTATCTCATAAACTTCTAACTTCTTTATCTCATAAATACGTATAAAATCAACAAATAAAACTAAGGTCACTCGTTAAACCACTTGAGAATAACAATATATTTGTATTCTTTCCTTAAAAAAAATATTTGTATTCTTTAAAAAACAAAACAAAGAAACAGCACTATATATTGTATTATTAATAGTTTTCTTACCAAATTATTCGAGAACTCGTATTATTAAAGTAGATAATAAATAAACATAGTATAATACTAACCTAACAACTAATTAATGTTTATCTATAAAAAAAACATAATATAATGAAATTGAATTATTTAATTGATCTTTTTCGATAAAAAATATAGTATAATAAAATTGAATTGTTTAATGTTTATCTTTTAATATACATAGTATCAATAAAAAAAACTTTAAATTTAATCTTAATTAATTGAAATGCCTTAATTTTTTAGTAAGCTAAGCATTCAGCTTGAGCAAGTTTGTTAAAAAAAAGTTTAAATAAGTCCTTAGTCATTACCTGCCATTGGAACATTACGTTTTAGTCTCTCTTTAATATATGAGAATTGAGAATATCTTATGGATTTAGAATTAATCATGTAAAATACAACAGTATTTTTTAATAATTTTCTATTATATTTCTTCGAAATTGAATGTTCTTTCATCTTTGGTAATAACATAAAAGTTTGCCATCATAGTATAACAATGATCCAGCAACAACAAGCAGTGATGGATTGATTTAGCCTAAGGTGAATGTACAAAAAGGAATGCATAATATATATTTTATGTGACTTCTATCATAATACCTTCATTTGTTCTACTACATTTTTTAGGTGATTTGTCAGTTGTTGGAAAAATGTGCATCCCTACATTTCCACGCGCAATATAATGAGACATATTTTACCCATATAAAAAAGTTGGGAACTCCTACCTTAATAAGGCAAAATGGTAAAAATGAATCCAAACTTACCTTGCAGCTATGTCTGATAGATTCAAGAAGGCTAAAATATGGAAACAAAATATTTTACAGGGACCAAAAATAACAATTTTTTTTTACAGGGACTAAAACCAAAACGAGACATATTTGCAGGGACCAAAACCATATTTTGGCCATTCAAGAATATCTATCATAAACTTGTAATCGTTCTCTTGTTTTAAGAGGGAGTTGCACATCTACGTTGCGGTCTGCAATTAAAATTCTATGAGAATGATCAATAAAATAATATTAAATGTATATTGAATAATCAAAAAATTAAAATACCATGAAAAAACTTTCATTGTCATTGAAAGAGAGTCCATAAGAAAAGTTAAAGTTGAACAGCATAAAAAAGTGACATCAGAATCTATATGAGAAGACTTTGCCTTCTTCAATAATGTATAAGCTCGTTTGGTTATTTCATCTAATAAAACTCTCACCTATTCTATCTCCATCCTACATAAGTTGTAGGAGATAGATCGTGACACTCAGGTTTGCGAAACTGGGTATTCTTTATTAAAGCAAAGTGGCTAATATATAACATTTACATATATCAAAAACAAATTCTCCTATAGAAGGCTTATTAAAACTGACAAATGTAAAGTCATATTTGTTATTCATACATAAAAACAAAATACCAAAAGAGATAAATAAATGTAAGCTACCTGAACAATTGATTTGCAGCCTTCATAGAAGGAAGGAGGTCTGTGAGATATCTATCATCATCTGTGTTTGATTTTGCAATATTCACCTGATTGAGTAGACTGATGTCAGGTGGACATGTAAATGAGAGTCGGTTAACAGTTTATCTTTCACAATAGTATTCAACAAACATATCCTCATATCTTTGACATTTACAATAAATCACCTATCTTTGTAACATCTTAGAAGAGAAGCTTGTATCCCAACAGTGCCAATTTGTAACCATCAAAATGATTGGGATTTAGACGCCCAAAGTCACCTTGGCATTCAACCAAGACCTCAAATAATTTGAACATTGCTGCAAGCTTCTCAACGAAGAAGTTGAGTTCTTGATCAACGAGATAATCATCAGATTTCTTAGGAAAAATAAACAAAAGATTAAGGATACCGAATGTTCAGAGTTGGAAGATTTCAAGATCTCACGATGGTGTGCGGAATGCCTTGTCACTACTTTGAAATCTAATTCGACATCCTCGGCACCCGACACTACTGCGTTGAAAACATTGGATAACCTAATCCAACCACTTCGATCATGGTAATAGTATCCTTGTTCAGTGACCAGATAAAGGTTGTAATTGTTTAACTGACCCATTGAAAATTCAAGTTGCTTACGACATAACCAAGGGTTTGAGACTAAACTACTCCAGAATTGGCATGCGATCTTGAGTCTGATTAAGTGGTGAGGAGTACAACTTGCAAGAATGTCTTCTTCAATCACATCAGGAAGAGCGGTTTGTGACACAATTGATAGATTTTTAGCAAGTGTATTTAAACTATATCGAAGTAATAAAATTAAGTTCGTATCCACGAGGACTGTATTAATCTCAATTTAGCAATAAGGTTAATATCTAGGATGTGTAAATTTTATAAGTGATTGAGGCAGTAGGTTTGTGTGCATAAAATTAAATAAACAGAAAATAAAATAGTTTTGGAAAAGATAAGGAGAGAGATGAGATCAGGTCTTTCAAATCCTTTAAGTTCCCCTAATTGGTACACTGCACCTATTCTTATGAATGATTTTCTAGTTCCACAATAGTTAACAAAATAGTTCTAATCAATCCCTTGAGTTAAGACCCTCTTCTTAAACTACAGACCCTAATTCTTTAGGTGGTCTAATAATCTTTGAAAGTTTAAGCACGTTAACCTAATATTACTAATAAACGATTATACATTCCTAGACTAACCCTGTTTATTAGAACAATTCAATTAGGTCTAAGTAGAAAGCTATGGTCAGTAGTCATTCATTCTTACTAAATCATGTTTATATTTGATCAGGATATAAAAAACATTAAGAACAATTGAATTGAATAAAAATTAGATTGTCATTCACAATAAATAGAGTTTCACAGCAACATGGTTCAATTAGGGTTACACAAAATCATCTCAAATCTAATCAAAGAAAATTAACTAGACATGGTCAAATAAAAAAGAAAATTAACCGAAGAAGACTCATGCACCATTAGGATTATGCTTCCTTTATCTCCTTATTTTCTCCCTACATGCCTTTTTCTCTCGTGATGCGCGAAACTTTCTTTCTTTTCCAAATCGTGAGTGAATCCTTTAATCCTCTTGTGCAGCTCATTTTAAAACATTCTAACCTAGTTCCCTTGGTGGCAAGTCACGTTTTCTTCTCTTGGATCAAATATAAGCCCATACGCATTCTTAATTCCATTGCTTCTTGACACCTCTTGTTTTGCTCTTTTTGATCATATTTTATGTTGCTTACATTTCTTTCCTTGTGCCAAATGTTCCTAAAATCGTGTCACAAAATAGCCATCGTGACACGTTTTAACCAATGTCGAATGAATCTCATCCTGTGCTCCAAATCGTGACACGTTTTCAACAATCGTGACACAAATTTGCTTTCCTCAAAATCTTCTATTTTTCTTGTTTTCTTTGTTGTTTAAACTTGCTTGTGAACTCAAAATATCATGAAAATGACACTAAAAATAGTGAATGACTGACTGTCATCAACAATCACTGAACTGTGATTTTAGTTCATTGCAGTAGCTGCATTTATACTCATCCTCATCCATTGATGGATAAAATCAGTGATTTATTGATTTAGGGTTTAGTGATTTGGGTTAATGAATGGTATAGAGAGAAATAGGGTTGAAACTTTAAAAAAACTTAGGAATTATTACTCCCCCAACCAGAGCTCTGCTAGGGTTACGTGGCGGCACCCCCCAGGCTCTCCTGGAACTCCACCAGTCCTAGATCTGGATAACCCCATCTTGTTTTGGCCTTCCCTAGTGTTTTTCTACTAGTTTCCCCACCAGATCATCACTGCTGGTTTTTTTCCCATACCTTTTTGTTACTTTTAACCAACAAACTTATCCTTGGGCCCAATCATGGAGGGTCGAAAACTGAAACGGAGCACCGACGAAGAGGATGAAGCCATTCCGGTGGAGGCCGATGAGATGTGTAATGATGATGAGAGTTTTTCCCGCACCCTTGTTGGAAAACTCTGGACTGAGAACCCCTATAACACCAGAGCATTCAAACAAACCATGCTACAAGCTTGGAGATCGAGGAACCCAGTCGAGATTCAAGACCTCAACAAAAACCTTTTCCTTTTCAAGTTCTCATCAAAGAAGGAAGCGGATCTGGTTTGTAAAAACGGCCCATGGAGTTTTGACAGAAACCTCCTTATCCTAAACCGAATCTCAGGTAATGAACAACCATCTGAGCTTGCTATGAACAGAGCGTCTCTCTGGGTTAGAGTGTATGATCTTCCTCTGAAGCTGAGATCAGAAGCTATGGCAAAGAAGCTGGGAAACATTCTGGGCATGTTTGAAGAGATGGACATGAAAGAGGTGAATAGGATGGGAAAGTTCCTCCGAATTAGAACTTCTCTGGATCTCACAAAGCCTCTTAAAAGGGGATCAAAGCTGCACTTTCAAGGTAAAGATATTTGGGTTGATTACAAGTATGAACGTTTGCCAAATTTCTGTTTCATCTGTGGGAGAATAGGGCATCAAATGAGGGATTGTGAAGATATGGCTGAGCACGATCAGGAAGGGTACAGTGAAATCGAAGAGAAGGAGCAAGCTTTTGGACCATGGCTCAGGGCATCTCCTCTTCCAAAGATTACATACGAACTGGGCAAAGAGTCAAGCTCTAGTGCGTGTAGTAAGAATTTGTTTCCTTCGCACAGTAACAACAAGGGCCAAAACTCAGGAACTGAAACGGAGAAGGAGGATGAAGTTGAACAGCAGGAGAGCCAGACCCACCACAACGGCGCCAAAAAAGACCAACCAAATGTTGCTGCTAGTTCAGGCGCCTTAGTGCCTATGGTGCAAAATGAAGTTGAAGGAGTGGCTGAATCTTTAGGTGCGGTAACCATCTTTCAAACTCCAAAAGTTCAAACTGTTGAACAAACACCAAAAGAGGGGAAAGGCAGGAAGTGGGTTAGACAAAAGAGTGGCAAGACAAAGAAGAACCAGTCTGTCAAGAAGGTTATCAAAGAGCTAGGCAAGCGGGCCCTTGTTGATGTGGTAGTCACTGAAGCAAAATTTGAGACTGTTTGGGGATCAGATAAAAGACAAAAAGGGGATGCTGAGATGGAGGAACCTATTGAATCAACAGGAACGGTGGTGTTGGAGAACCAACACCGCCAGTCACCATGAAAATCTTAAGTTGGAACTGTCGGGGGTTAGGGAGTCCCCAGGCAGTTCGAGCTTTGTTAAGGCTCACCCGCATTGAAAACCCCCAAATTGTCTTCTTGATGGAGACTAGATTAAAAGCTAATGAAGTTGAAAGTGTCCGGAATAAACTTGGTTTCAAATACTGTCTGACTGTGGATTGTAGAGGAGCTGGCCGTGAAAGAGCAGGGGGTCTCACCCTCATGTGGATGGAGCATCTGAATATTTCCATTAAATCATATTCCCTGAACCATATACATGGAATATGTGATGATGAGGAAGGTGGAGAGGCTTGGGATCTGACTGGAATCTATGGGCATCCTGAGGAACAACATAAGAAGAAAACTTGGAATTTAATTGAATCTTTGGGGAGGCAGATTTCTGGAAGGTGGATTTGCTATGGTGACTTCAATGACATTTTGGACTCACAAGAAAAGAAAGGGGGAAATATCATAAGCCAATCTCAATTCTCGTTGGGAAGACAAGTGGTTGCTAAATGGAGCTTAAATGATCTCGGTTATGAAGGTTATCCGTTTACATGGACCAATGGTCGAGAAGAGGGGGAGAACATACAATGCAGGCTAGATAGAGGTTTTGGAAATGAAGCTTTTATCAACCGTTTTGGCCCAATAAAAGTCTGTCACTTGCCTAGATTTGGCTCGGATCATGCAGCCATCCTTTTTTGCTTGGAGTACATTAACCAAAGAAATAGGAGAAGGAAGAGACCTTTTAGGTTTGAAGAGAGCTGGACAAAGGAATCAAGCTGCGAAGCTCTGATTCGCCAATCATGGAACCGTACCACCAGTTCCTGCACACAGAAGATTGAAGACATCAAACAGTTGGGGGGTGCCTTTGATAATCATAACCTGGGCAAACTAAAGAAGGAGATATCAAGGCTAGAAGAGAGGATGAATAACCAATCTTTGTGGTCTGGAAACGATGAGGACCGCTGTCGCCTTAAAAGAATTGAAAAGGAACATGGGGAGCTGTTAAAGCTGCAAGAAACTATGTGGAGGCAAAGAAGCAGAGCTGTTTTGTTAAGAGACGGGGATCGGAATACTAAGTTTTTTCACAATAAAGCTAGCCAAATAGCCAAGGTGAATGGTATCAATAAAATCAAAGATGAATATGGGGTGTGGTGGCGAGGAGACGAACATGTTGAAAAAGTGCTCATCAATTATTTCGATAATTTGTTCTCTTCCTCAAACCCGTCTAATATCAATGAGACTTGTGAGGTGGTGAAAGGGAAACTCTCTGAAGAACACAAGACTTGGTGTGAAACGGTTTACACCCGGGAGGATGTCACTGAAGCTATAAAACAAATGCACCCCCTCAAAGCCCCCGGGCCGGATGGGCTTCCAGCTCTTTTCTTCCAAAAATATTGGCACTTTGTTGGTAGGGATGTTCAAGACTTAGCACTCAAGATCTTGAATGAGGATGAAGAACCCCATGAGATCAACAAAACCTTTCTGGTCCTTATTCCCAAAGGCAAAAATCCATCATCTCCAAAAGATTTCAGGCCGATTAGTTTGTACAATGTGGTAATGAAGATTGTCACAAAGGTGATCGCTAATAGATTGAAGCACACACTGGGTGACGTTATTGATATTGAGCAGAGTGCTTTTGTCCAAGGTAGATTGATTACAGACAATGCCCTTATAGCCATGGAATGTTTCCACTGGTTGAAAAAGAAGAAAAAAGGGAAGAAAGGGGTCATGGCTCTTAAACTTGATATGTCAAAAGCTTATGACCGGGTTGAGTGGGCTTTTGTGCAGCAGACCCTTATTTCCATGGGGTATCCTATGAAGATGGTGGAGCTTATCTTGAGATGTATTTCTACTATGACTTACCAGATTCTTATCAATGGTCAGCCTAGTACCTCCTTTAAACCTGAAAGGGGTTTACGACAAGGAGATCCACTCTCACCCTATCTTTTTATTTTGTGTGCTGATGTTCTTTCAGGTCTTATTCACAAGGCAGCCTCATCTAGAGAGATACACGGAATTAAAGTGGCGAGATCAGCACCTCAATTATCTCATCTGTTCTTTGCTGATGACAGTCTCCTCTTCTCAAGGGCAACTTCTCATGAAGCATCGAAGATTCTCAACATTCTTGCTACTTACCAACAAGCCTCCGGACAGATGGTGAACCTTGACAAGTCTGAAGCCTCTTTTAGCCAAAATGTGCATACAGAAGAGAAAAATATGATCTGTAACATGATGGGAGCAAAGGCGGTAGAGGCTCAGTCTAGATACCTTGGTTTTCCTATTCCTTTTGGAAGATCTAAAAAGGTTGTCTTTTCCGTTGTCATGGATCGTGTTTGGAAGAAGGTGAAAGGTTGGAAGGAACGGTTTTTATCTAGAGCTGGGAAGGAGACTCTCATCAAAGTAGTTGCCCAAGCCATCCCAAATTATATTTTGAGTTGCTACAAAATGCCAGTGGGATGCTGTAGAGAAATTGATTCCATGTTAGCAAAGTTTTGGTGGGGATCGAACACGGACCAGAAAAAGATACATTGGATGAGTTGGGAGAGACTATCCAAAGCAAATGTGGATGGTGGGATGGGGTTCTGTGGCATGGAGGAATTCAATAAGGCACTGCTTGGTAAACATTGTTGGAGACTTGTATCAGGGGAGCCTTCCCTCTTGGAAAGTGTTTTCAAAAGTAGATACTATCCAAGTGGTGACTTCATGAATGCTAAGGAAAGGTACCAACCGAGTTTTGCTTGGAGGAGCATTCTTAGTGCCCGGGGTTTGATTGACAAAGGAGGTCTTTGGAAGATTGGTAATGGCAGAAGTGTGAGGATTTGGGGTGACAAATGGCTGCCGGATATGAGAACTATAGAAGCCAACAACGCAGTCCTTCCTCTACAGGCTGATGCGTGTGTATCTGAGCTAATTGATGTTGACACCAAACAATGGAACAGGGAACTGATCCTATCTTGTTTTGAGAGGAATGTAGCAGGGAAGATTCTGAGTATTCCTTTGTCCATGAGGCTTCCCTCTGATAAAATGGTGTGGAACTGGGAGAAAGATGGAGAATTTTCAGCGAGGTCAGCTTACCATCTCCTCTGTGATGAAAAGTCCAAAAATCAACCTGGCCCGTCAAATCCGCAAAGAGACAAACTGTGGAAAGAGATATGGCGTGCTTTTATCCCCAACAACATAAAAAATTTCATGTGGAGACTTGCAAAGAACATTTTACCCACGAGAGCTAATCTTCAAAAGAAAGGTATAATTCTTGACACTTTTTGTCCCCTCTGCTACTGTGAACAAGAATCCTCACATCATCTTTTTCTAAAGTGTAATATGATGAAGTTATCTCTGTTTGCTTCCCACCTTGGTTCCCATATTCCGCCTGATGTTGGCTTACATGATTGGATCCTAAAATGGTTAACCTGCCAAGAATCTATAGGTGCCCAGTTTTTTTGTACTCTTTTGTGGAAATTTTGGGCTGCCCGAAATGCAGCTGTGTTCAAAGGGAGTCCTCTAGATCCCTCTCTGTTAGCTGCTGATGCTATGTGTTTTGTTCACGAATTTAATGAGGCGAATCCTAGAAGAGGTAGAAGGACGGTTCAGGAAGTTCCACAAACCCAGGAACTGTCCACTGATTTTTCTGTGTCTATTGATGCTAGCTGTGGTGCTGATGGCACAACCGGTTGGGGTCTGAATTTGTATAACCGGAGGGGGGATACATGCTTAAGCAAGTGCAAAAGAGAAGACATTAATGTTGAACCTCTACTGGCCGAAGCTTTGGGTGTGAGATGGGCGCTTCAAGTGGCTAAGGATGAAAGAATAACATCAATCACCATTTTTTCAGATGCAGCCAATGTGGTTAGTTGTATCAATGGAAGGTCAAACTTTGCAACAATAGATATGGTGGCTCAAGATTGTAGAGTTCTTATGTCTAGTATGGACAATGTTTCTGTTGTTTGGGTTGATTGGAACCAAAACTGTGCTGCTCATAATTTGGCCTCCCTGGCTAGAATAGTGGGTAATAGAACTTGGGTAAGGGTAGTTCCTAACAGTTTATTTTTTTCTGCAAATGCTAGCTCTTTTCCTTCCAATTGTACTGTTAATAGCTGTATCCCAGCTCGTTTCTAATGAAAGTGGTTTCATTTCAAAAACAAAAGGGTTGAAACTTTAAGCGCTCGAAATGAAAGGGAGGTGAGTGTAAATCATTCCATTCTTTCACATGAATCAATTAAAAAAATTAAAATATTACATAGATATGATTGTTTCGTATTTGTATATGAACAATAGTTTTATTTATGTGATCTTGTTATTTAAGAGTTGTATATATGATCATACGATAGTTTAATTTTTGGTTATAGACAACTGTTTTATTTTTGCGATCATACAATATTTATGAATTATATATAGGCTAAAATATGGTTTTGCCCTCTGTAAATATGTCTCGTTTTGGTTTTAGTCCCTGTAAAAAAAATTTGTTGTTTTTGGTCCCTGCAAAATATTTTGCAGGGACTATTTTCAAAAACAAAATATTTTGCAGGGACCTTTTTCAAAACCAAAAGATTTTGCAGGGACTATTTCTCTAATAAATGGATTCAGTCATCATGTGTCACGTGTGCAAATCATCACAAAAGTAAAGTCAGATGACCAAAATCAAAATGAGGCATATTTGCAGGGACCAAAAACAACAAAAAAAAATTACAGGAACTAAAACCAAAACGAGACATATTTGCATGGACCAAAACCATATTTTAGCCTTATATATATGATCATACAATTTCTACACAATTTAATTCATATAATATTTATTTCTTCTAAAAAATTCATATAATATTTATGTGTTTAACAACTACATGATACAAAAATCACTTTATTATCATATGATTCATTAGGTTTATTTTATTATCATATGATTCGTTAAGTTACAACAACAATTGCTATAAATATTTGTCATATGAAAAAATTGAAGTGTTAAAAGATTTTTTTTCTTCAATATTTTACATTGAACTTGTCTTTGAATGTTAAAAAAACAAATTTTAAGTTAATTTCATATATTAAAAAAATCTAATAATTAACGAAAAGTAGCATAACTATATAATTTATAAACATATGTGACACAGAAACATCTCTAGTTGTATAGTTGTAGTATAACAACTCAAAGCCTTTGTAATTAGGAGTTAAATAAATGAAAACATGTTACGATGATTTTTTGTCTATATACACAAAGAGTAGTGATATTTGAACAATCATTTTTGACAACTATCATGACAACTGCATTTTCCTCTCTTTCTATTGGTCAAAAAAAATGGAAAGAGAAAAAGGAAGAGAGGAAATAAAAACATAATGTGAATATGAAAGAGAGAGTTGTCAAAAAATTATCATAAAATAGTTGTATAAATATCATTTCTCATACACAAAACTACAAACAAAGTGATTTAGAGTGGATTTTTGACTAACTTTACGCAATATCCTACCACATAATTAAACACAAAATTGACACAATATGTGTCGATCTAAAAGTCAACGGCAGTTGTAAAATTTGGAAGTTATGAGAAAAGAAAATGTTTCATCATATATGAATGTTGCTGAATTTAAATGTTTTTAAACCATAAGTCGAAGCAAAAAATTGACCAATAAGATAAAATATATATAAAGTTGGAAGTCATATCACATAATTTACCATAAATTTGAGAAGTTTGTTACCCATTTTTCTCCAAATCCAACTGACTTCAGCCCAGTAATATAGTAGAGTATGATCTACAATACTCTGAATCTTCGGTTTTCCTTCTCAAACTTTCTTCTTTCGATCTAACATAAGGTTGGTACGGTTGTGTGGACACAATCAAAGTATTACGAGTTATGAGATTATAAATTCAATGTTAAACCGAAACACAAATTCAATGTTAAACCGAAACAACATTTTCTAGAATATTTCTTAAAAAAAAAAAACATTTTCTAAAATATAACAGTTAAAACGTTTCATAATGTGATGAGATTAATTAAACAACGAGTAGCAAGTGTTTTTTTGTTTGTTTTTTAAGGAGAGAAGCATAGCTAGGGAAAGGGTGCCCCTTCAAAAAAACAATGTAATAAATGTCTAACTAGGTTAAGTGAGGTCACGATTCATTTTTTGTAACGTTGTAACAAATAAACAATAAATAAAACAATTAAACTAGATCATGATTTGATTTATCGAAAATTGTGTATTCAATGTTTTGGAATTTTTATAAATAACTACCGAAAAGATGGACACTCACGTACCCGTTTTTCCACTTTTTTTATTGCGCTAACGTTTGAAAATTATGAACTGTGTTTTTTTAAGAAATTTTGTTTTTGATTAAAAGTAAAAATATAAACATTTTTTGCGTTCAAATTATAATAAATCAAACTAACCATGATTATCTATTTCAATGACGCCAATGATATAATAAAAAATATTTTTTTTTAATGACACCAACAACAATCTTTATTGTAGAAATAATTGTATAATTAGGATAATGAAAAACTAAGTATAAGTATATTCATCAAACTTATTACACTTTTTAAAGGATAAAGGAAAAAAAAAAAACTGGACATATATATACACTCATATCTTGTTTGTTACATTTTGATTTTGATATTTAAATAAATTTATTGTAATATATTTGTTATATGTGATATTTGTATTGAGAGTTGTAGGGTAATTTTGAAAAGAGAAAGAGTCACCTCAAAATAGGCAAAACATGTTATTTTCTTTATATATAGTATAGATATATGAACATAAAGAGTTGGCGCTAGATTTTTTTTATTTCTAAAAATAATCTCTAGAAATTCATAATATAAAATTTATATATATTTTTGGGTTAAATATGTTTTTGGTCTATATAAATATGTTAATTTGTCATTCTAGTCTCTCTAAAAAAATTCTTCAACTTTTAGTCCTCCAAAAGTTTTTCATCTTCATTTTTTATCCCTCCTTTAAATTAAACTCATATGTAGAATTCATATTTTTGAATAAAATTTATAATATTACAAGAATCTCTCAAAAAAAATAGATATTTTTTAACAAAACATAAATTAAATATCAATTATATTTCAAAAAATGAATTAAATATCAATTAATATATTTTTTGCGGTTAAAAAGTCATATTCAATTTATGTTTTGTTAAAAAAATCTACTTTTTTAAGTGATTTTTATAATATTTTACGCACGTCTGCACAATTTTATTAAAAAAATATAAAAATTAACTTAAAAATAGAGATCACATGATCGATAATTTCATATAGACAAAAAAAAAATAGAGAAATTAAAAAGAAAAATTTGTATATTTTGGTGGATAAAAAACATACTTAATACTACTAATAAGTTGATAAAAACACCTGACCAAAAAAAAAAAAGTTGATAAAAACACGTCTGTAATGACTGTCGTTCAAAGCTAGAGATTGTCGTTTAACCATATTCTCAGAAACTCAAAGTACTATCATCGAATCAAAATCAATTCCTAAAAGAAAAAGAAAAAAAGAAAAAAAAAACCCTAAAAAATGGGAGAATCAAACTCATCCACCATCATCGAAGACGATTTACTTCTCAAAAATTTCTTCGCTGAAGTCAGCGAAGTTGAAAGAGACAATGAAGTCCTCAGGTATCTTCGTTTTTCGCTTTCTCATTAGGGATTTTAATTTTGGAAATTTTTTATGTTTGGTTTTAATTTTGAAATGTTTATGCGGAAAATAAAGAAATTAGGTTATTGGGTTATTGAATTAAGTTACTACTATGCATTATGCTGATTAAAATTCGCGTTTTTTTTTTTATTTACAGGATTCTGGGTTGTTTTAAGTTGAATCCGTTTGAGCATTTAAACCTATCATTTGATTCATCTATTGATGAAGTGAAAAAGCAGTACAGAAAGGTAATTGCTTGCTCTACAGTTGAGAGTTGTTTGTTGTCTTTGTAGCACCGAAACTTTTGATGGAAGGCGTGTCTGGTGTGCGACAGGTTTCAGTGTGTGATTACATTTAGTTAATTCATTTTTTCAATTTGTAACGGTGTTGACGTGTCGATGAGTGGTATGACTAGATATGATAGAATTACAATTGACAATATATTAGAGAAAGTTGGGTTAGCACCTATCGTAGAAAAGACGGTAGAAGCTAGGCTTTCACTGGTTTGGACATATAGAGAGAAGGCCTGTAGATTTTGTAGTCAGAAGAGTAGATCAAATTCAGAGTAGTCAACTCACTAGAGACAGAGGAAGACCTAGGCAAACTTTACGAGAAACTATTAAGAAGGAATTGCATATTGATAAGTTGGATAGGGATATGATATTTTACAAGATATTATGGTGGCGTTTGATCCATATAGCCGACCCACTTAGTGGGATAAAGCTTGGTTATTGTTGTTGACGTGTCAGTGTTGTGTCCGGTGTTTGTGTCAATGCTTTATAGTTGATTGTTTATGTTAAATGTTATGTTGGCCTCTTATAAAATTCTCTTTGGGTAATCCTTTGTAGATATCATTGATGGTTCATCCTGACAAATG
Organism: Medicago truncatula; assembly: GCF_003473485.1. Lineage (NCBI taxonomy): Eukaryota > Viridiplantae > Streptophyta > Magnoliopsida > Fabales > Fabaceae > Medicago > Medicago truncatula. Next base: position 42,917,268 of record NC_053043.1, read on the forward strand.
TAAACATCCACAGGCAAAGGAGGCTTTTGGAGGTACATGTTAAGACATGCTTTATGATTATTATTCAAAGTGGAATTGAACATGTTGTTATTGTTTTCCTCATTGTTTATTTCTTGTTTCCTTGGACGATATTTAGTTACATGCTTTATGTTATTCAAAGTGGAATTGAACATGTTATTGTTTTTGTCATTGTTCATTTCTTGCTTCTTTGAATGATATTTAGTTACAATGTTGTTTAGGGAATTAGTTTTTAGACGAACTAGTTCGAATCCTGAAACTTACTACTGTAGTATAATATACATAAATTGATATTTATAATAATATGATAAACTTTACAATCAAAGCAAGGATTGGGGCATGGATGAATTACTTTTATAATATTATTTAGACAGGAAAATTTGGTAGATTGGGAAAGGTTTCTTCTTTCTTCCGCATCAATAGTGGAAGATAACTTTGAAAGGTTCAACTAGTTATGTATAGTTACCTCACATTTCCTCACAGATTGTTTAAAAACAGTTACATCTCATAGTTTTACACTAAATTGTATGTCCATTATTACATTTTGTCTCAATTACTTCTTCATACTGTCATCTTTATTGGACTTCAGCTTGACCAATACAGTGATATGTTGGTTACATATATGATGCCTAAGAAGGAAATTTATAGAATCTACCTTGGTATTTTTTATTCCATTCAAGTGTTATTTTGGTTGATATATACATTACTGTGTGTGACTGCAATCTCAAGAGTGTCGGGACGTAGGATCCCATTTTTAACTTTTAGCATGATTATATTGATTCTGTTGTTGTACAGAATGCTCTCTGACATTATACTGTTATGAAGTAGCATAGCATGCTCTTTTTTAACATATTGAAGAATGGATCAGTTATGAATTATGATAAAATCTGATCATTTCTGCAACATGATGGCTCACATGAAAATTTGTAATTCTTTTTAATGTGTGTTGTGCTATTTACTTGAATGCAGCACTAGCAAAAGCACAACAATTATTACTCGATCCAAATGAAAGAGATTATCTTCTTAGCCAAGTTAATTCAGCAAAAGGTTAGTGCAAGTCTGTCTTTAATGCTTGTCTAGTTGTTACATGTCTTTAAAGTGCAAATTATTTCTACCAAGGGTTGCATTCATATCATGGAGAGAAGATGTCACACAACTACAGTGATTTGCAACACCTGGTTTACTATTTTTATCAATCTAATGGTAAAAAAATCCTCATTATTTTTTCCCAAGTGCTAGAAGATCATTAACGATGTTTGTCTCACATCTGAGATTGAGTTTTGTGACTTGATCTTGAGGTTGAAAGTTTTTGTTGGGCCACGTCTATGCACTTACCCTTACAGTTCTGTATACACCCTGTGGGGTAGTTCATCAATGTGTTTTAAACATGAAAACCTAAAACCTTTTAATTCGGGTCTATTTTTTCTGTTATTGCAACGTTTTCCCCCTATTTTTCTATCCCACCCCTGTTTTTTTTATCTCCATTGCATAGAAGAAATGTCTGTGTAGAAGCAAGGGCGTATATTATATAAAAGAACTAATTTTTTTCATTGATGTGAGTTGCAGAAGAACTTAGAGTAAAGAGAAAGAAACATCTGAAGAAAGATACAGCCTCAAAAATGAAGTCCTTAGTTGACGAGGTATATATAGTTTTGTTAGGGTTCTCTTGGTCAATATATGAAGTCCTTAGAATACTCCCCCTTCTCGTGAGTAAATTTCATTTTTGGTTGTGTGTCTGTCTTGCACCACCCTTGTGGTCTATTACACGCTAGAGGTGGTGACATTACCAGAATTTGATCATGTAAGCTTCGTATATTACTATTCAAGAAACAATATACCCTTGCTTATTAAAAGGAAGTACTTTTTTTCTTTATCAGGGAAAATATGATAAGCAATATGAACAGTCAGAAGAATTCAAGCAGGAGCTCAAACTTAAAGTTCGTGAACTATTAACGGAAAAAGAATGGAGGAGAAGAAAAATGCAAATGAGGGTATGTTCTTATTACTTCTCACCATGCACTCATTCACACATTAAATCATTGTTTTATACTTAGACTGAACTCAGAATCGTACGAGTTTTAAGTGTGTCTGAACCAACTGGATGAGTCTACGACATGATGATCATTTTTACTAGGCATTCCTAAAATGACAGTGATTAGGTGCTTTTTAAAAGGTCTAGCTTTGGTCATTTACAAAGCATTAAAAATTCTGTTATCGTGGTTTGCTTTATTATTTAGAACGTTCGTTTTCGTGCACATGATGTTTTCCCAAATTTTGGCATGGCATCAGAAAGTGCTAGTGATAAGAAAATGAGATCATTAGAAGTCTGTTTATCTATGTAAATTTGGCCTGAGAAATTATGTACGCGAGAAGATTTATTGTCTTGTGACCTTTTAACTTATTAAATATTATGTAGATATCCGAGGAGGAAGGCAGATTAAAAAAGGATGAGGAGGAACAGAAAGAAATATGGAAAAGAAAGCGTGAGCATGAAGAGGAATGGGAAGGAACAAGAGAAAAGAGGGTTAGTTTTCAGTTCCATATTTAAACTTCATTTTATACGTCAAACTGGAAGCTGTGTTTATGGGTCTTTGATTAAAAGTGAATATTAATTTTGGAATTGTGCCTATGAAATCTATAACTAAGCTGTGAAGTGTTCTAGAATATGGCCAAACGCCAAATGATATTTGTGTTCTGTGTACTTTCTGACTATCTGTGATAAAGTTTAGTATCGATGTGACAGTACATGAACGTTACTTGTGATTGTGATGAGATTATTTATTAAGAAAAATATTTGAATTGAAGGTGCGCCATATCAGTCTCACAAGAGTCCTTGCAAACTAAAATGCTCTTTGTACAATTTGCCAAGGTTGATTTCAATTCTATGACTTTCTTAGGAATCATAGGTACTAATCATGGTGGTAATATTTCGGGGTCTTTGGATAATAATCTTTTTTTGTTTTTGTGACAAAAGTTGGATAATAACCTTAATAATCCATCTTTGTAGGTTCGTTGAATTTGTAACAATAAACTATTTTTATAACAAAATCTCAAATGACTTAAACTTGTAGCAATTATAGGTTTTAAAATTTTAGAGGGTGGGTGTTGTTATCTGGTAGTCACCATCTATCACAAGCCTACATGATCAGTTTTCTAAAATTCATTATCAATATCACTACTTTGCATAGTGGTAAAAATTAACATGGACCACTTATGTCAACGACCAATTGCCTGAAAAAAGGTATCTCTTAACTAACACTTCCACTCACATGAAGGCATTTAGCCTAGTTTTTTTTTTTTTTTTTTGAAGGAATTTAGCCTAGTGTATTTGTTGCAAGAAATCTAAACATGATTCTAGGAATAATTTTGGGCAATGTATATTTTGTTTGTTACATGGTTGCAAATTTTATTCCCAACTGTAAAGCATTCCTAGGAAGAAAATAACTTCCCCATTTTCATTGTTTGCATCAAGGAATTCGGAAACTTGCCCATGAAGCGTGAATGAACTTTTGTATTTATTTTTTATTCTTATAACTACCTTAATCCCCGCCAAGAATGATTTTAGATAAATTGAAACAAATGTCCCCAAATGTTGGCATTTGACGAGGCTTACACCACTTTATTTAATACTGAAATTTCATTCCATTATTAGAAGAATTGGAGGAGGCAGTTTCACCATCTAAGGAGCTCTTCGGTTGTTTGTTACATGCATGCGAATAGTTTTTATGTAATCATCAATAGGAAACTACAAGATTTTTATTTGAATGGCTAGTACTGCAAATAAATTTCATAAAATGAGACTAGCTTGTAAACCTTGGTTTGGAATATTATTGGTTTTTGTCTATTCAATCTGCTTTGAATTCATTTAGCATTATCAATTGTTGTTTCGCTCATCCTTCCATCAGCAGTCTAAAAGTAATCAAAATGGTGCTAAATACATTCTCATATGTATCACATTCCCTATAAAAATATGTTCTAAATTATGGTGTGGAGTATCTCTTTTTCCTCGTCAGAAAAATTTCATGCCGTCAAAATATATGGATGAATTGACACAATCATTTCATTATCACTTCATCAGGTATCCAGCTGGAGAGATTTTATGAAGGGTGGAAAGAAGGTAAGATATTAAGCTTGTTGGGTTTATCACCAACTACTACTACTTGACGCATGCATACACCGTCGAACACATAGTGATTTGCTTAACTAACGTTACATTTTTGTTGTGGCTGTAGAACAAAAAGGGAGAAATTCGCCCCCCTAAGCTCAAGACAGAAGATCCTAACAAATCCTACGTTCAGAGGCCTGTAAAAAGAGGCTAGGGTGTTTGGTCACAGGCGATCTATTCAACAGGAGTCAAAGAAAACTTAGCCATGCGCCCTTTGTGTCAGTTTGATATTGTAATGATGTTTATCTCTAGGGTCATGAGAGGCATCTCAATGGAATGTAGACCTCCAAATGAATTCTGATTATTATTTTGCCCTAGCACTGATTGATACATAGGAGGAATTATCAAAGTTGTATTGCCTTTACAAAGGGTTTTTTAGAAATTGTGTAAACTATTTATATACCAGTCATCTGCAGTGAGCCAGATTTTAGGTTAGACACTTTGATGTAAGAAGAAAAAAAAATCATTCTGATTTAGTTACCGTTCAATGTAAAATACCCAGGTAACCTATATCGATGATTTTAAAACACCATTGCAGTTATTTAACTTTTCTATTTTTATTTGTGCCGTAGAGATTTATACATGATTCGAAAGTCAAAACTTCAGTTATGATCCAGCTTCAAAAGTCTTACTCCCTCCATTCCTTTTTAAGTTTCTCTTTTGAAAGAAAAAAAAATTGTTCCTATTTAACTGTCATTTTTAAATGTTATTTATTGCGGAGAAAGAAATATATGAAATGAGATATTAAATAAATAAGATCATTACAGTAAAAGTGCAACTTATTGCATTAAAAATAGTAACAATTATTGACTATCTTAACTTATGTAGTATCAAAATTGTCAGAGAATATTGATTCTCACAACAAAAATTGATTGTACAAAGACAAAAAATTACAAATCAATAATTGATTGTACAATAATGAAATATTACAAATCAACTATAATACATGGACCTATACGACTTCTGATTTATTTATCAGTTACATTTCAATGTAAAATACCTGATGACCTAAATCCATGGTTTTAAAACGTCATTGCAATTATGTAACTTTTCTCTTTTAATTTGTGCCTTAGTGATTTATACATGATTTGAAAGTCAGAACCACTATTTCGATCCAGCTTCAATGTCAAGTTGAAATTTGTATCAAAATTCACACTCGTCAGAGAATATTGATTCACACAAAAATTGATTGTACAAAGGTGAAAAATTACAAATCAACAACTATGATACAGGGACCTATACGACTTCTAATTTATATATATCTCACCATCACGTAAAAACCCAACAATAATAATAGCCTAAGGGCAAGAAGTGAAAAATGTATAAGAATGGGAAAAATGACAATCCATGATACAGAACCACAACCTTGACTTCATAACCTATGCTCAAATTTACAATGGGTGGGTGGACTCGTAGTGCAACTTCTACCTTTGTCAAAGTAAACCTAGCGGTGGCAACCAACCTTGCGTGTCGAATGTGTATCTTCATCAATGCATGCTGATTGAGGGGTGAGAGCCAAAACTAAGAAAGCCAAGCTTTCTGCAGGGATTAAGATCATAGGTCTGGAGACTCCCGTAAATGGCATTCTGCTATATACAAAACACAAACAAGGCGATAGCACGAGCCAGTAAAGTGTGAAGATTAGGGGCATCCTCAATAATCACTATATCCAAGCGAGTGAACCTCGGTCATTTGTAACTGGGGGCCGACCTCTAGTTGGTGTTGGTGGTCTGTTGGCATTCAACTCCTGCACGTAAAATTTTAACTTTTGTAAGCAACATAACAGTGAGGTTACACCAACTATTCACTTAGATGTGTTTGTATATATTTGATATCCTATAACATACTATGTTGTATAGTGATTTTGATAAACATGATTTTGTTGTTTAAATAGTGGTACTATGTTTTTTTTAATGAAAAATATCTGAAGGAGTACCTGCATCCATGTATCTTCAATATGCCGTTCTGGTGATGTTTCTGGTGAAGAAATTGCAGGGGGTAGAGGATGAATCAATTTAGGAACTACAACAAGGTCTCTACCCAAAACCAATATTGCTCCAGCATTATTTGCAGTACCTGTGGGAACAACTGGAAGAGTCAAAATTTGAAAGAAAACGTGATCTAAGGACAATGTGTAATGCAGAAGTCAGCAACATATACCGCAATAATTTGTAGCCGAGAAAAGTGTGATCAAATGTCCCTGGGCAAAACGCTCAAACCCATCCATCACACATTCATGTGCACGGACAATTAGCTGGAGATCATTGTTGTTGCAAAATTCCATGACTCGATCAGGCTGAAGTACAGAACCCCATTTAAATGAGCATGATACCATGTATAAAAAACTATCAAATAGCATAGGTTAAAACATTATTTAAAGTATGCACACCATCCAACAAAGAAACTTTTACAATTCAAATAACACCGATCACAGACAGATTGCAAATTAGAGCAAATCCGGAGTGCCCGCAGTCGTGCATTCATGATAACACTTCCACCAGCATATGGATGGTGGTAAATAAGAATCTACCACCATTAATCAATTTCATGATCTTTTAAATTTAAATACAAAGCCTAGCTTATAATTTACAAATATAGTATTAACACCCTTCAATTTTCAAGCTTCAACGAATGCTTAAAACCAGTTGCCTTGACGGCCATTTAGATTACCTCCTAAGAAATCTTTACTCGAACTGTTATTTTACTCAAGACCAAACCTAGCAAATCCTTCCAAAGTTCTTATATTCTGTTCCTCTAACCCTACTTGTGCACATGCACTAATAGCGCACACAGTATCTCGTTCCATAACCTCAGAATGACAGGTAAAAATCAATGCATCAAACACAGTTTTCCCTATTATCTCGTCTAATCTCAACTTGGTCCATATTATATCTCCATAATGTGTGAGATCTTAACATCAGCATATTAATATGCATTGCCATATTTCTTCAAAAAAAAAAAAAATATGCATTGCCATATTATCATCTAGAAACGCTGGGACTACCAAATTACTACATATTTATAGGAGCACTCACCCCAAAAGTAACTAACCCTGGACCTCTAGCATTTGGCCGCAATCCTTCCACACTGTCATTCTCTGTAGGATCAGACCTGGAGAAAAACATTTCATGCTGTTATTATCCAGGACACGAAGTACAGATATAAACAGCAATGATACACAAGCGCACTAACCACAACAGATCCATAAGCACAATTGACCCTGCTTCCATTGGAATTGGTCGTTGAATATTCTCAATCTGTTCTATATGATTTATTGAACGACCAATACCCCCATGCATGCAAATAATCTTCTTCTCGATTAAAGCAGCTAGAGGAAGCCAATTAAATAGACGGTTAATCCGATGCCACGTCCAAATTCCGTCTCTCTCCCCCTGATCAAGAACTTACACGGTAAGTTGGTTGGTTACTCAACATAAATAAGAAACAATATCAGGTTGCAGAGATTCCTTACCATCCTTTCAATGCACTCTATTCGAAAACCAAAGAGGGCATTAATATCTGCAGCTTCATGGTTTCCACGTATCAAATGTACATTAGTGGGATACTCAACCTGCAATATTCACAAAACAATGCATAAATTTGGGGCCATCAAACCCGCGATGCACAAAGACAACTTAAACAATCGAGAGTACCTTCAGAGCAAGAAGAAGGGTTATAGTTTCCAAGCTGTGCTGTCCCCGATCAACATAGTCTCCAAGGAAGAGATAATCGATATATCTGAAAGTCATTTATACAAAATTTATAAAGGAAAAAAATCAAATGCATCATATATACAAAATTAATAAAGAAGAAAAATCAAATGCATAAATCACCAGTGTTATAATAGTCTTAATATATGGATCAAGCCTAACTTAACCCTTCAAAGACGTGATCATTTACTTAAAAGTAGATTAGACTGAGGTGATTGAGTGAAGAAACAGAGCCATGAAAAATAAATTGAAAACGAAACGACTCATCTATAATATGCACATGTGAGGTAATCAATTAAAACTTTGCTCAGGGATGAGAACTCAACAATATAACAAGGGTATGAAAACTAATAAAGAAAAACAATTGACCTAAATATAGAAAGTTAGTCGTGATTTTGGTTTGGCAACTTATACATCAATAACCATGATTAAATACCCTGAAAAATAACTAAACAAGAAGCTTGCACCATTTTAAAATATCTGTTGATCACAAATAAAACCATCAATGGGATATACAGAACTTACGCAATGTCACCAGCAGTTGATGGTGCACCATACTCGTCAAAAAGGCGCATGAGATCCCCAAACTGGCCATGTAAATCACCAAATATTTTAATTGGTGCACTAAGTTGTAAGACACTTGGTTCACTTGAAAATATCCGCTCAGCACTGTCACAAAGATCAGCAATTTCATTACAGTCTAAGAAAAATTGCCGGCGTACTGGAGGTTTCCATCCACGGGGCTTTAAGAGGTGTGCTATGACCTATAAAGATGGTAAGAGAACGCCATAAGAAACAAATCTAATTATAAGACAAAACAAACATGCTTTATTAAAGTTATCTTAAACAAACATGGGTATGTGTATGTGTATATAAATGTACAGAGTCAACAGGATACAGACAGAAACCCCAAAAATATCAGAAAATGTTAATGCAAGATAGAGTAAGTAGTGACAATAAAATGGTCAATAAACATTACCAATAATAATATGAAGTTTTTGTCTAATATAATCAGTGACTAATTATTACGCTTTCATGTTTGATAACTAGTTGTAAAGATGAATCTGTACCTTTTTTGGCACACTATTGATGGACATCTGCCGATCTAATAATTTTCTAGCAGCAGTTGCATTTTCCGGAGTCCCGTAACTGACGCGCCTGCCTTCATTTTCAAATTGATCAATTGAAAGCTGCCTAACCATGCCGCCTAATGCTCCACCAGTTTCTGCAGCAATAACTACCTGTAGAAAATTGAACATTTATTTCTTGCGCTTAAATATTTTATAGATACTTATACACAACATGACTTTTAGTAATTAGAATGTATCACCCACAGCTCTGTGATGCAGCCGAACTCCACCAGAAGCGATGTTATTTGCTACAGGGTCAGGCTTAATCAAGGAGGATGTGTGTTTCCCACTTGGGGTGGCCTCAGCCCCACGGTCTCTGTCAGGTAATTCCACTTCTCCATTTTCTTGTCGCGCCTTTGCAGCAGCCAGTGCGGCACTAATAGCTTCGGCTTCTGCAGCAGATGCTTCAACCAGATACTCAACTCCTTTCGCAGTTCTACTGTTAAAATTAATTTGAATGAATGATTCCAAAGCAGCAACATAAAATACATCGCACAATGAGAATGAGTCTTTCTTACCGAGGTCCCTGAAGTATGGCATTTTCAGTGCTGATGTCAGTATATATGTCACCATTCATAGGGGGTGCAACTGGATTTCCCAATACAACAGAACCATCAGCAGCCACTTCAGTCATTGTTTGCCTTGGCCTATCATCAAACCCATATCGTCCAGGCAAGCGCCCTGCTTGTACATTAGATGCAGCTGCTGCAGCAGCATGTGAAGCAGCAGATGTTGTTTCAGCAGCAGCAAGATCTTCAGCAACTAGCAGGTCATCCAGCAACACTCCTGAGGCATAAACACAATACATTCATGTCAGTCAAGCTATTGAAGTGATGAAATGATTAAATCACAACACGAAATCCCAAATTGAATATTTACAAAGAATCTACAACAGAAAACTAGTAACATAGAGGAAACCAGAAGATGTGTCAAAAGAAATTCTGGCATGATGCCTTCTTTGATTCTCTATTCCACCACGATCAATACAGTAATGTTATTGAGTGTGTTCATGCCACTGCTTTGCAGTTAATACTTTATCTTTCAGTTAGCAGTTATAAGTGCTTGACCAGTTAGTTAACCATTCAGGTGTTACCCCTCCCCACTATATAAGTGTGTGCTCTTGTATTCTGTAAAACAAGTTTCAATCATTCAATAAGAAGTATTCATTTTCGTTTTACTTTTATCTGCCTTCCATTATTCTTTACACTCCATAGATAGTACAGACTCAGTTACTACCTGTTAATTACATACAAATTGATTCTAGTTGATTTTTCAATATATACAATTAGTAACTTCCTAATTTATAAAAAAAATAATATAAGAAACTAATAACGGCAAAGGAATAATCCGGTCACCCCTGGAAATAAGATGAACCTGCAAATAGTTATAATTATGACTTACCGCCACGTAAACCACCGTAAATAAAAATTAGGTCACCAACAGCTGCAGCTGCATGTCTACAACGTCGAGTCAACTCAACTGCGGCGTCTCCACCAGCTGCATCAGCACTGTATCTACCAGTTCTTGGAGTGGTAACAACAGATTTTGTATCACACCAAACACCAGCAGCAGTGTCCAATACTACAAAAGGGGGAAGAAAAAAAGTCAGATATACAGCACCATTTGGAATATCCCTAAATATTGCATCCACAGAAACAAATCAATAGAAGTGGCCATAGGTAAAAATTAGTTAGGGCACCAAAAGAATGGACTGAAACAAGAATGATTTCTCCAATATTTGAGGATAAAAAACCATTTGAATGTCAAATTATAAACAATATAAAAACATAATGATAATTTTATAGATAAATACAATAGATAGTTTTATATCATATGCACTCCAAATTGTACTCAGAGAACCAGTTAAAGAAACAAATGAAACAACACTGATTGAGTTACCTGCAACACTTGATGAGTCTTCAACCATCCGTCCTCCACCAAGAGCCCCACCAGACACATGCAGCCTTGCATTAACAAATACCTAGAATCATTAAATTAAGCATGATCCTTGAACATATAGCCAACGAAGAAAAAATGAGAAAAATATATAAGAAACTGAATCTAACCGCTGCATGCTGATATCTTGGAGATGGTGAGACACCTGGGGCGATTGCCCATTCCCAACGACCATCTCTATGCTTAGCAAGTCCATATGCACTAGCCAATGGCTGCAAGATAATTCCCGTAATGCTTAGGATAAAACACTTTGCAAATAACCACCCAAAAAATGTCCAACAGAAGTTAAACAGGTTTATTCATTAAAGTAAAGGTTGAGTAAGAGATAGCATTGTTCAGTTGCACTCCTAGTTTCCTGAAATGTTTTGTTTTCGTTTTTTCCAGCTCTTGATACTTTTAGAATTTGGGCTAGGACTAACTCAACCCAACAGCTAGATCAAGTGGTGAGGATTGCCCAAACCTTTATAAAGACTACTTTGGTCATACCTCTAGTCAATGTGGCATCTCAAGTCTCAATACTCTCTTTAACGTCCAAGACTGGACATCTGGAGCATGGAAAAATCCAGGTGGCCCAATTACAACACCCTTCTTCTGCCCAGGTCTAGATATATATATTTGACCAGAAAAAAAGAAAAAAAAAAAAAAGGACTAAAACTCTGAAGGGTTGAAGACTATGAGTGGCCCAACGGATCTAGAATAATTTCTGAAACCATCGTAAAAATTGAAAATACGGCCACCTAACTCAGCCCAAGAGCTAGCACCGGAGGTGAAGATAAGACAAAAATTACAAGCTTCCTCAGAAAATCAAATAAACATAATGAATAGATAACTTACGACACTATTGGCATCCCTTCCTCCACAAAGAAGAAGAAGTCCATCAGAGCGTGCACTTGCAGTTGCATACCTAGTAAAACAAGCGAAAAATTTGACAAATCAACCCCACATGATGATAAATTGTACAAAAAGATAGCCAGCTTCATAAATATAATAAGGTAGGTCTACACTCTACAGAGTTATTTGTTTACACCTTCAAAGGTGAAACAAATTAATCTCTAGCACTGAAAAAAAACACAGCAATAATAAGACAAATTCATCACATATAACAAAATATTAATGCCAATAAAAATTGTCAAATTAAGTTAAGCTTCAATTCAAATCTTACGCAAGTCTGCAGACTCTTTCATGTTTTCACACATATAAACAACAAGAAAATGAAGGTGAGCTTATTCTACAATCATAATTCTCGTGAAAAATAAAGCAATTACAAATATGGTCAATTAAAAAAATGATAGAAAACAGAGCACAGAGAAAAAAAAGAACAATAAAAAAATATGGTCACAAATATGATAGAACACAGAGCACATAGAAAAAAGAACAATAAAAACATATGAAGATTTGAAAAAAGTTTACAAAATATAAACAATATGAAACATGCCAATTCAATCAATTAGAGTTACTACATAAGTCAAACTGGAAGAATTCTGTGTTTAATATAACCACTCATTCATTTAGTTTGTGCAATAACATGGTCACAATCTTTAGAACCCAATTCAAGAGGTCAAGTCAAAGGCTAAAATGTAAACAAACACTATCTCGTGTTCTTGAGAATTAAAACTGATATGTATAAAGTGAAGTCAAAATATCAGTCTAGAAAGGCAGAATTTAAGGAGATCGAAGCATACATGCATGGAGGTGGACCCTCTCCTTCTGGCTCTAACTTGCGCCATTCATATGGCTTGGCAGCAGTGTCCAAGGCCCATACATCAGCCAAAGGTCTCTTTCCTGGAAAGAAAAGATGAAACAAGTGTAGCATCCATTAAATTTCCAGAGACACAAACAAGAAAAAAAATATAAATGGGATAGCATTCGAGAGTTACCAACTTACCATCATTGCCTCCAATTGCCATAAGATACCTCTGACCCACCAAAGCCATTACATGTCCATAGCGTGACCCTGGTCCGGGGCCTTGAACAGACACTCTACATATAATTCAGAACCGTTTAGATTATATAAAGTGCCATTGGAATTTGGAAACATTAAGTCATCAAGGAACAAAAACGCATAGGTTATGTGTCTAACCTATGCCATCGGGGCCATTGCTGAGTGAGATCAAGCACGTGAAGGTCTTCTGCCGACAAACCAGCAGGACCAATGCCACCCTAGGTAACAAGGCAACATTCCACAAAGAATTAAGCTTATCATTTAAAGAAAGAAATAAATCCACCAACATTAAGATAACCTCAGATATCCCCTCAGTGTTACCTGAATAACCACCATGGTTCCCACGGCAGTTGCCACATGGGCAGCCCTTGGTGTTGGAGGTTCTCCAAAGGGAGTTAGCCTGCATTATATTGCCATTATAAGCACTGTGCAGAGCATCGAAGACTATAAAGTATTAATTATGGCTTAACAGAGGTGGGAAAGAATAACCTAAGTCTAAACTCACCTAGACCATTTATTAGTCAAGACATCATAACAGTGGACATCAGCTGTAGCACCAGCTAAACCTGCAGCACAAATGGTATATTAGCGGTCGTGATAAATTTCACTGTAAACACTGAACACTTATCCCTCAATTACTAAAGCTATAAAATATACATTTCATTCTTTTTTACAAGAGAAGCTCCCTTCAAACCAATCAATATTGACTCTTCTTCCAAAGAAAAATGTATAAAATATTGATAATTGTTCAATTGGTATGCAGATGAATTCAATTCTGAAATAACCTAGAAAGTTTACAACAGTAATTTATGACATACCCATAAGTTATTTTCAATTAATTTCAATAATCCCTCCAAAATAGCTTATGAATAAGTTCTTAATCAAATTCCCAAAAATAACTTAATGTATAAGCATAACTTAATGAATAAGCATTTAGTTAAGCTATATACTCGACTGTGTCCTTATTAACTATTACTAAGATTGCTGTACATCAAAATTAATAGACAGCCAAGGGTGCTACTCTGTCTGGATGACTTTGAGTTTAAGAATGAGAATAAAACCATTTGGGGATCCTACTGAACATAAACAACAATTTCTTACCATTTTCAACAAATGCTGCTTATTGTCAACTTTACTTAAAATGGATACTCTTCACAACATAAACTAAAACCATTCTTTATAAAGTAAAAAACAGGGTTGCTAGAGTTCATATACCACTGAACCAAAGATGATACATTGTCAACCGGAAAATTGTACTTGAAAAGGAATGTCGGTCCAACCTCATTGTTACATTCTAGGACCTTCACCTACAAAATTTATCTTGTGCAAGAGTTTACTGTTGACACACGGTATCAACTATCAAGGCTTTATGGCCAAGGGGTCAAGATTCAGTCCTTGCCAGCTGCCACCCCTTCCACCCAATTCTTCATAATTAAAGTAAATTTCAGCTCAAGGAAATTTACGCCTGTGCATTATCTGCTTCAAACCTAAAGAACTCTTCCTCAAAGGGTGTTTAAAGATGTAAAAGCATTTTGAGGCCTTTAACCTAAGTTGTTACATTCTAGGACCTTCACCTAAAGATGTTATCTTGTAGAAGAGTTGGCTGTTACCAATTAACATGGTATCAAGGCTTTATCTGCTTCAAGTCTAAAAACCTCTTCCTCAAAAGTATTTAGAAATGTAAAAGCATTTTAAGGCCTTTAATGAGAGAAACTAGTTTAAGGTGGTTCGACGCATTGGCAAAAGAACAACAAAGGCCCAATGTGACAAGTAAAATCTTACAGAATATAGTTTTATTGAAAGGAGTATAAGAATACCAGGGAAAACCATAGAAGATAACATTTAAAAGGCTTTACTCTAATGAATTACATTACATGGATCAAATTTAAGAGTTATGTGATCCATGTAGCAGATTCAGTTAAGAGAATTCGATTTGATTGTTGAACTATCCAATAAATCAATGATCAGAAATACCATTTCCACTCATTACCGTTCAAATCCTCCCCATCCATCCATCCAAGTTAAACTATTATTGATCTTAGCAATCAACAAAGCAAGATTTTATCCCAATTAAAGATCAAAAGCACCTAGATACTGTGAAAATAAACCCTAAATATCACCAATCCATTGCAATCGATTCATTTTCATGACCTAAAACAATAACCCAATTAGGGTTATTTGCATTCAAACAGCCCTAGTAACTAATAAATCCATAAATATCACCAATCCATAGCAATCAATGCATTTCCATGACCTAAAACAACAACTCAATTATGATTATTTGCATTCAAACAACCCCTGTAGCTAATAAACCTTAAATATCACCAATCTATTGCAATCAATGCATTTCCATAACCTAAAACAACAATGCAACTTAGGGTTCTTTGCATTCAAACACCCCTAGTAACTAATAACTAAACATTAACATAAAAATTCAAAACCCACCCACATGTGCAACTAAATTCAACTCAACCTCAAAATACCAATTATGCAATGAGTATAGTTATCAAACTAACATTCATAAGTATTCCTGGAAGGAGCAATTCTTGACCAGGTTTTACTTACCAAACCTCCCAACCGAACTTCAAATTACCAGAGCCCCTTCCCCGGAACCATAGAAAAAACTAACATTGACCAAATCTCAACAACAACAAAGATAAATTCAAAGTTAAATACATACGAATTCCAGCATTTCCAGCTGAGGACGGAGTCCCGGAAGCCGCGGAATTCCCTTCAAGAGCAGTAGCACCACCAAACAAAATCAACCTCGGACCAATATACCCCGGCGTCCCTTCCTCCCCAACCGCCGCCACCGCCGTCAACGTATGTCCACACCTCGGCCCAGGTCCATCCTCCTTCTTCTCCAAAATCGCATTTACAACCGTATAATTCGGTGCCAACCTCGGTCCAACCACCGCACTGTGCTGCACCTCCTCCACCGGAGATCCACCCCCAACCACCACTGCCGGAGCTTCCGTCACCTCACCTCCCTCCACCACAGCCTCCGCCGTAGCAGCACCAGGTTGATCGTGATCGTGACCGTGATTATGACCAGGTTCCGATAGCATCGATGAATCAACCTCCATTTTTGTTGAACCCTAAGTTTGAATCAATTTCGTTAAAATCGAAGGTGAAATTAGAACGAATTCGCGCTTAACCTCATTTGAATGAATTCGCGTAATGAACGAATTTGAATGTTCAATTGAAAAATCTTAGCTGAAAATTCAGATCGTTGATTCTTTCTTCAATTTCGAAGAAGAAAAAATTGAAATAGATGAAATTTTTTTAACATAGTATATATATATAGAGAGAAGAGAAAAAGAAAAAAAGTTATTAGGTTTTTTTTCTCTTTTTTTCTATTTGGTGTTTAAAGTTGAAACCTGAAAAGGAAAGGAAAAGAAAAAAAGCAGAAGAAAGAAATGAGAACGAAGACAGAGTAAAAAATTAAAATAATAAATAATAAGTTTCGGTCATAAAATATATAAATGCGATAAATAATAATTCTAGTCAAAAAATGAAGTGAATTTCTTTACTAAAAAATGAAATTGCTTTCTTGGACATGTCTTTTTCTGTCTCAGTGAGTTTGAAAGGAGGGTGTTGTGTCTTTCAATCCCTATATTTTATTTTATTTTTGTCTTTTTAGTTATTAAAAATTGTTTTTTAAGTATATTATGTTATTATTTTTTTTCACTTTAGAAATGAAATAAAACAGGTTTCTGTAAGCAGTGTTGGCGACAGAGAAAGATAATAGGGCAAAGATTTGGTGTAATATTTTTTTAGGCTAAAATATGGTTTTTTTTTTTTGTTACAAAATTTTAAGGTGAGGGGATGGTGCCCCAGTCCAAGGCAGGGAAGATCTTCGGGCTCAAAGAGCACTTACAAAGGTAATTACATTTACCTCCCTCCAAAGGCACCAGCGGGACTCGAACTCGGGTTCTCTCGGATTCAAGACCTGTCTTTTAGTATATATATATATATATATAGCGAGTTTGGGTTTTAATCCCTGGTAAAAAAAATTGAAATTCATCCCTGCAAAAAATTTTGTTTTTTAAAATAGTCCCTGAACCCACTTTCTTGCTTATTTGGCACCATTTTGCTTATATAGCACTTGCTTATTTGACATTTAATCTGATTTAAATAAATTGAAAATAAATTAATAAATCAAAAAATGTTTTTATTTATTTTTATATTAGATTTTGTTTGTTTTAATTTTAATTTCAACTATTTGCTCAGCAATTTTTCATAATCAAACCTCTATCTTCATCTTCAACCATTAGAAATCACACAACCCAAACCCATAAATTCATCCAGAAATTTAGAAATTGACATATACCCAAATCCCATGAGCAATAGATCCATGAGCAAAGACGTCGTCACTGACAACAGAAAACCATCACATGCTCTCCAAAACCATCACCACCACCACTCACCGCCGTCACCGACAACGGAAAACTCTTCTCAAATCGCAACACAATCCACATCGCATCAATTTAAGAAGCCAAAGGCAAAGTCTCTCAAATTGAATATGTACGTTTTCTGCTCTTGACTCTACTCTCACTTCCAAAAACTTCGAAGCTAAATGACACCGTATGGAACTCAAACGTTTTTTTCGATCAATTGGGTCAAGGTTTAATCACCCAGCGTTACTTTCTTCCGAAATTCACCCTCGGCCGACTTTACTGAACCAATCAGAATCTAAAACAACACAACACAGATCTCAAATATGGATGTGACCTACCATCAACAATGTTTCTTTTTTGTATAACAAGGAATGAAGAAGGTGTGAAACAAAAAAAAAAAATGCAGAATTTGACAAGAGGAAGAAACGAAGGTGGGTAGTGGTGATGAAGTTGTAGGATCGTTGAGAAGTCAAAGAGAGAGTCATGAATTGAGGTTTTGAAGATTTTTGGCAATGAATTGGGGAAGATTTAAATGATTTTCAGAAGTGAATTGAATGATTTCTAGAATTATGGGGGAAGGGTATGAGAAGAGAAGTTGCATATACGTTTTAATGGGTTTCAAAGCTTTCTTTTCCCCATTTTATTTTAATGATTTTAAAACAGACAAAAACTAATATAAAAATAAATAAAAACTTTTTTATTTATTAATTTATTTAAATCAAATCAAATGCCACATGTACCGTCTATATACAGTCAGCAAGTGCCATCTAAGCAAAATGGTGCTAAATAAGCACGAAAGTGGGTTCAAAGACTATTTTAAAAAACAAAAAATTTTGCAGGGATGGATTTCATTTTTTTTTTACCAGGGACCAAAACCCAAACTCGCTATATTTGCAGAGACCAAAAATATATTTTAACCTATTTTTTACAAAGAAAAAAAAATTGCTGATCGAGATTGCATAAAGCCATAAATCATTTTAATTTAGGGTTGTGTTATTTTTTATTTTTATTTTTGGCGAAGTAGGGTGGTGTTATTTTGATATAAAAAATTGACTATTAAACAAAGTATTAGATGATTAATCTATTTAGAAAAACAAACATTTCACAACTTTAGTGATATTTTATTTATCTCATGTCTAACTTTATATTATTGATGTAGTATTTTTGCATCAAACAAAAGTAAGTATTTATATCGTCTCCTTAGGGATTAGTGCGATATCACGGACCTTTCAACATCAATTACCATTATAAGTTGAGAGTACTTTGGTTGTAACACCCTGTTTTCCCAACTTGAAATTTTTTGCATAAATCAGAGTAAAACAACTAAACAGGATGCTGCACTTCTTTCAAATCTGAATATAGTAAAATTACTAATTATCTCAATCATCAAATTAAATCTTATTGCAGCGGAAATTATTTCAACGTTTAAAAAAACCTTGGCACAAAGGCCTCAATGTAAAATCTCATAAAATTATTCCAATGACATGTTCATAAAACTTCATAAGATAATACGTAAGGAACAGAAAGCAACAACCAAAATTCTCATCCCGTTACGTATCAGAGCGACCCTAAGACGCGACACGTGAGAGAGTCGACTCACTTCATAGCTAATCTTGATTACCTACAAGTTACCCAATTGTGAGGGCAACATTTCCAAACAGAAGGGGTGAGATTTCACATTCAATAATAATAAGCATATAATTCATCAAAAGCATTTAACAACTTAAACGTCATCAATTAATAACATTAACTCTTCTTATAATACTTCATTAATAACTCAACCAACTTCTAATCACCATTAACTTCATATTCATCACATTATATACAACATCATATAGCACATAATAATCAGATCATGAACATCATCTTATAACAACATAAACAACACATCATATACATCATCTTATAACAACATAAACAACACATCATAACATCATAATCAATATCATAAACAACATAACAACATCATAATCAATATCATAAACAACATCATATAATCTTCATAAGCACTTCATTAACAACACGTGGATAGAAGACAACTCAACAACTTAACAACTCATGAATGACAACTCATCAACAACTTAACAACTCATGGATGACAACTCATCAACAACGACTTTGACTATGTGGTACAAATCCAGGGTATCAAGCCCCCAACATATTGAGCATAAATACACTCTCAGGGCATGAAGCCCTCAACTTAAAGAGCAAAAGCTCACATGGCATCAAGCCCTCAACGTATTGAGCATAAATACACTCTCAAGGCATCAAGCCCTCAACTTAAAGAGCAAAAGCTCACAGGGCATCAAGCTCTCAACATAAATGAGTATGCATGGACTCAACAACTAATGCAACGACAACCAACAACTTCAACGACATCGACAACAACTTACAACTTTAACGACATTGACAACAACTTACAACTTTAACAACTTGACCAACATATGCAACTTAATGATTTAATAATCAATACAGCAGAGACAACAACATACGACAACTTCACAACATAGCATCATTAATAATAACAACTTGAATGGTATAACAACACTATTTTCTATATCATACATTTTCCACATAAATATATGTAACTCAAATTATTCAACAACATTCACATAATAAATGTATTTCAAATTATCCAACAAAGATATTCACGTCAAACCAAATTAGATCCATCACAACATAGGTTAAATACTCTTAAACACCCTAGTTGAACTCATAGTACTTCTAGTTTTGAGGTTTGGAATTATTCCTTAAGTTTTGGATTAACTTAGAAACGATTATGCTGAATTTTCATAAGATTTCACTAAGACCTCCTTGGAGTATTTTCATCATATCTCAAGAACCAAAAATCATTTTCATGTAAAACCAAATCCACTGGAAAACTAACTCAATTATCTACAACTTTCATGTTTACACCAAATGCCAATTCAAAACAGAAACGTGTGAAAAAGACGCAAGAACATGAAACAGGACGTGCTGTCAGAGAGCAACTCGGGAAAAACCCACTTTTCACCCCCAAAATCCCAATTTTAACTTCCCTATGCTCAAATTTGATCCAAAAACTTGTCTAACCATTTCTATACATGTTAAGGCACTCAAAACCATATAAAACTTTGCACTAAAAATAACTCATTAAACGGTAAGGTCCTCTCTATACACCGGAGCCCCTTCTTTCATTGAATCCTCATTCAATCAATGTTATTGTGAACTTGTACAGTTCACACTTATGGGCTCTACCCATGAAATGGAAGACTGGTGCCAACAGTTCATCACGCAAGAAAGGACTCACTGAACCGAGATCACTAACTAAATACTAATATATATTTCTATTATTATATTATCTATTTATATAGTAATATCATAGAATATAAAATACTAATGGAATAGTAATAGAACTGTCACCGGGACCTTTTATTATGACTACGGCTCGTTGCATGCCTTGATCTACTACTGTTCGAATAGCATTTGCTGCTGCGGTTTGAGCGGCAAATGGTGTCCCCCTTCGTGTACCCTTGAATCCACACGAACCGGCAGAGGACCAAGAAATCACCCGACCTCGTACATCTGTAACAGTCACAAAATTTAACTGTCTCAATTCTCGGGCTATTGCGGAAAAAATTCGAGTTCCTTTTGGATTTCCTTCTTTATCAATGAGAACCGCCGCATTATCATCATACTTTATTATTATACCATTACTACGTTTTAGTTCTTTACAAGTACGTACAATTACAGCCCTGATCACTTCAGATCTTTCTAAAGATGAATTTGGTACTGCTTTTTTGATTACAGCAACAACAATGTCACCAATATAAGCATACCGTCGATTACTAGCTCCTATGATTCGAATACACATCAATTCGCGGGCTCCGCTATTATCGGCTACATTTAAATAGGTTTGAGGTTGAATCATATCATTTTTTTCTATCTTTCAGTCAAAAAGTTGAAGTAAAAAAAATATTCTGTGTTCAAAAAAAAAAAAAAGAAACCAACAATTACCATTTTTTTCATACTAAAGACCTATTTCGTTCTAATGATTATTCTGAAAGAATGAATTGAGTTCGTATAGGCATTTTGGATGCCGCTATTGAAATAGCCTTTCTAGCTATATTTTCTGGGACCCCTCCCATTTCATAAAGTATTTTGCCGGGTTTAACGACAGCTACCCAATATTCGGGAGATCCTTTTCCCGAACCCATACGCGTTTCGGTAGGTCTTACTGTAACAGATCTGAACATCAATTCTACACAAATTCAACATATTTTCTACTCTATTAACAACCAATTACAACTTCAAAACCTAATTTCTAAATTCCCATAACTACAACCTACAACATGTTAAACTCAATTTCACCCTTACCTTAAATTAGATGATCGGACTCTACAAGATTGCTCCTCTTCTCACAAGATTCTTCTCTTCTCTGACTTCTCTCTTCTCGTTTCACGTAATCCTTATTTTCTAATTCTATCTCTTCCCTTTTATGTAAATCCTTAACCTACTTATTTTCTCTTATTTCCAAATCTGCCCTCCAAGTCTCAATATTCTATTCTAATATATATATATATATATAATATAATATAAAATATTTCCATAACAAATAAAAAATATATCTCTATAACAAATATATTTCTATAACATATATATTTCTACACCAAATAAGAAATATATTTATACACCAGATAACATATGTATTTTTACACCAAATAACAAATATATTTCTACACCAGATAACATATAGATTTCTACACCAAATAACACATATATTTCTACACCAAATAACATAACATTTCCACTTATTCCACTAAACTCTTCTAATTTCCAAAACAGCCCCCACAACTTAATCTTATTTTATTTTCAAATCTTATTCTATTAAATAATAAAATAAGCCACTTAATAAATCAACAACACATCACAAAAATCATATAAATCACATAAGTTATAAAAATAGACTCTAAACTCAATAAAATAAATAAATATTAAAATAGGGCGTTACATTAAGCGTCAACCTTAACCTAATGATCACATATATCGATTCTAGCGTTTTACCGATATTATCACGTATCGCTCAACAAGATTATTCGTGTCCAAATAATCTTGTGAGATCAACTGTATTGTTCAATAGTTGATTTCCCAAACTATTAAACAATCCAATAATCGATCGTATCGTTTAATCGACGATTTCTCAATCTATTCAACGATCTGAAAGCTCTACGTTCCGATACCTTGTGTGATTATCAAAACATCAATCCTATGTCTAGAATCATTGTTTTGATAGATGAATATTCTAAACCTAGATTCAAAAGTACTTTTCAATAACAATTAAATCAAAGATAGGAAATGAATTGCAAGAATAACTTTAATATCATGTAAATTGCTAGAATCATATAATACAAGATCAAAAGATTACATTTTAAGCTCAATCAAGTACCTCTAATCCCAACTAAGGAGATTTAGTTCATCATTGTCATGAGAACTTTACAAAAGTGGAAGGAAAGTTGAGAATCCATGCCAAGAACTTGATTTCTCCAAGAATCTTGATGAATCCACTCTTCAATCACTATTGCTCTATGAAAAAGAAGAATTTCTCCCTATTCTCTCTCTCAAATGTAACAGGATAACCTCTGAAATGAAGGAAAGGGGCTTTTATACTTGCTGCAAAATTTGCACTTCCTTCCCGGCATGAAATATGTCGTTGTGGCGACAGACCGTTCTTTACGAGTGGGTTTCTGCCATGTCATCATCCACTTGCCTTAAACCGCCTTTTCCTGCCAGGCAGAACATTTGTCGCCATGGCGACATTTAGGCAGAAAGAAATTGGTTTTATCTTGACATTTCCGTCATGGCGACATTTAGGCAGTAGCAAATTGGTTTTTTCCTTGTTATTTCCCGCTATGGCGACATAATGTGGCCAGGGCGACAGTTTTCTTGTTTTTGCTCCTTTTTGTGTTTCTTTCATTTGTTCAAGTCTTGATCACTTCTTTTCTGCACAAAGTGGGTAAAGTAAGATATAAAAACACAATGAGGCATTTTCCTCCTATTTCATAGCTTTTCCTCAAATAACTTGTAAAACAAGTAATGAAATGTTCTTAAAATACATCATGAATTTACACTTTCTTGCACTTATCAATTATGAGGGTTATTTTTCTCTGAGAATCGAAAAATTAACACATTTAAAATTCATATTTTAACATATCAAATGTCACCACTATGGATAAAAAAAAAAAAAAAACTCATTAACCCATCTAAAAAGGGACGGGGTTAGGTGAATCAACTAGAAGCGTAGGGTTGAAAACTCAACCTCGTCCTTTTTGTGATGAGTCAGAGGGTTGACAGGTTTACATGCTAGTGTTTTTTTTATAAAAAAAAACATTTACAAAGATAATGTAAAAAAAAACATAAAAATAGTTTAAGGAAATCAAAATACTATGTACTTAATCGGCCAATAAAAAATAGAAAATCATATTTGATAGAACAACACAATACAAGACAGAAAAACAGTGGTCAAACTCTTACGATATTAAATAATTTTTTGTCATATACAATTTTTGGTAGACAATAAGATAGTTTTGTATTTTAGATAAATTATACGTGGGACAAAAGGTGATTTTGTGGTTTGGTGAGGGACACAAATTTCGGTTTTTGTCTTGTCTCTTGCCTCTGATTTATTTTGTTTCAAAAAAAGTTTTACAAATCAAACATTGTGCTACTGGAGTTGTTTAGTGCTTCAATTTTTACCAGACCAAACGCACCCTTTAAAAATTCGTGTTAGGCATTTTTGTAAAAAAAAATTATGTTTGACACGCTAGGATAAAGATAAGGAGGCAAATGGCGACCTTCTATTTTATATATCTATTATTGTTGTTAGAGAATTATTATTATTATCATTTTTTAACAAGTCAAAATGAAATATATTAACGATACCAAACGTAATTCAACCCGCACAAGACGTACTAGGAAAGAATCACACCAAAAAAATTTGTACAAAGTTAATGATGCTTGCAACAAAGGAGCACCATCCATAGAGCTAAAACAATAATGAAAAGATTATGTAACAACACTCATGCAAAGTAAAGGGTGCCGCCCCAATTCATGATAGCTAAAAACAAAATTACACATATTTGCTTTCAACCATTGGAAAGATTGCAACTTTACTTTGTCAATAATAATAGTGAGAGCCGAGGGTGTATTGTTGAACACTCGGTGATTCCTTTCCTTCCAAATAACCCAAACACAAACTAGCCAGATTACTCTGAAGAAAAAATGAGTAGATCGCGACAATCCCACGATTTGACCAAACTGAATAAAATTCTCACCAAGCGTTCCTGTTGATACCAAAGAGATGCCTAACCATTGCCAAACCAAATGCCAGACACCTCTAAAAATGTCACAACTGAAGAAGAGGTGTGCTGCGGTTTCTGCTTGACCACAACCACCTGTACACATGTTGTTCGCAACCTGAAGAACTCGCCGCCGCACTAAGTTATCCTTCGTAGGAAGTCTGTTGCGCAATAGACGCCACGCGAACAATGAAACCTTTGAAGGAACAAACTTGTGTCAAACATCAATGATGGACCCCCTATCGATAGGCTCATCCGGTGTCGTAAATTATACGCACCACATACCGAATAGCCATAAATAGGATTAGGAAGCCACTTCCAATAATCATTACAGTTATCCTACAAAACAATGTTACACAACAAAACATCACACTTCCTCACACTCTCCTCCTCCCACACTAAGAGGCGTCTCCTCGATCTCCAAGCATTTCCTCCTTCCCCCCACTCTCTAGTCACCATATCCACCACCAATGCCTCTCTATCCACCGTTAAGTCAAAAAATCTAGGAAACTTGACCCTTAAAGGCATGTTGCCTACCCAATTATCATACCAAAAAGAAGCACTACGTCCATTACCCACAACCCGTCGCGAGTTATCGTCAAACCAACTTCCCACACCTAAACCAGCCCCTCACACACTCCAGACACCATGCATCAGAGAATTATTATTATTATTATTATTATTAGTGTTGAAACTATGTGTTGTCCATTCTTTTTATTACGTTAATGCGTATAAATTATGAACTTAGTTTTTATGAAATTTGGATTTTAATTAAAATTATATGTATAAATATTTTTCTTTTATATATTAGGTATTTATTTTTTACACTCTTATATTGTAACAAACTATATCTATCTTTGTCTTCGTGAGTATAACTCACTTGGTAGGGACAATGCATAATATATGCAGAGGTCGGAGTTCGGACCCTGGACACTCCACATTTAAAATGTTTGAACTTCAGTCACTAGACTACTTGACTAAAAAAATTAGAGTTAATAGTGTTTTACCCCTCTAATATAGGTAGGTTTGCCCCCCGTAAAATAATTTTTTTTTCGTCCTTGTAAATTTTTGTTTCCAGCATACCCCCCTAATAGGCCATTCAAAAACCAAAGTTTCTGGATTTTTTTCCTTCTGAAAATAGCCTATTAGAGGGGTATTTTGGAAGAAAAAAAATTACAAGGACAAAAACGATAAAAAATATTTTACATTGAGTAAACCAAAAAATGACCTATATTACATGGGGTAAAACACTATTAACTCAAAAAACTATATCTATCTTTTTCAATAACAACAATAATACAACAAATCCTATTTATTTTTTTCAAATATAACAAATCTTTCAATTCCTCAACAAAAAAAATAAACAAATCTTTCAAAATAGACATTATAACAAACATAATATAAATTCATACCAACAATAAATCATTCTTTTTTGAGGGAAACAATAAATCATTCTTACAGTTTGTCAAAGGAAAAAAATCATTCTTACAGAAAAATGTATTTAAAAATATGATTGAAAATGAAAAAAAAAACTTTAAAACCATATAAAAAAAAATAGATATGACATACTCCCTCCGTCCCAAATTGTATGTCGCTTTGGGAAAAAATTGTCCCAAATTATATGTCGCTTTACAATACCAATGAAATATTAATGTTACTTTTCCTATTATATCCTTAACTATTAATTACTCTTTCTTCTTTCAATTATTTCATTTATATTTTCCATACAATTTATTAAGGATAATTTTGTAAATCAACTCATAATTTCTCTTCTCCACCCAATATTAATTACATTTCTTAATACGTGTGAAATGGCCAAAACGTCATACAATTTGAGACGGTAGATTATATAATTCTAAAGGTAATGGAATCTTATCGACAAGTCCACGAGGACCAATTACATGCCAGATCAACATGGTATCTTATTATCTTCAAAATCTTTTATTTTAATCCCTTGGATTTGATCAATCATCACTAGCATCATTATTTGAATGCAACATGCAAAGAATAAATATTCTAATTGAAAATTATGTCATATGTGTACAGGGAGAAATGTTTTCTGACCTAGTTTTTAAACTACAATATGTGCACATTAAATTCATGTAAAGTTTAAACTATTTAAAATTATAAATATAATACAAAAAATATTTAATGTTGTGTTGAAGTACGAGTAATCAATCTCAAATTGATTATGGATGAGTTGATGTCGAATATATAAAAATAAGATATACCACTCATATATTCAATATTTTAAGATGAAAAATGCTTTTTGGTGCGAGAGAAAAATTCGTCGGAATTGAGCGAATGACTTGGCAAGTTCAAAATATTCGGCTCTATCACCTTGATCCCACAAAACATTAACTTTTTACTACTATTTTTTATTTTTGTGCAAACCCACAAACATTAACTAATATAAGTAACCAACCACTGCTCCCTCTCTCATTATAGTATAAGCCCCCTTATATTATTCACATTTCTTAAGATTTTTATTTTTATTTTTTAGCAATTTTTAAAAAGAAATTATTAATGTAGTTAATGTGTTTGTTTTGTGTGTTAATATTATCAAATTTTTCTTTGTTTGTATGTGTTTTAAATTTGTTTTTTCATGTTTCAAGATAAGTTAGTAGCACTTAATTAATTAAGGGTATATTTAGTAAAAAAAAATAATAAATGTATCTTGTAATTTGAAAATGGGTTTATATTTAGGGATAATTTTTTAGTTAAATGTGTGTCTATATATAGAGACGGAGGGAGTAATTTGTATATATGCCTAAAATTATTTTACACATCATTTGATGCATGTATAAAATTATTTTAAACATGCACAAAAAAATATGATTAATGTGTAAAATAAATATACACCGACACAATATACAATTTGATAAATATTTTTTATTTTAATAAAGTGATCGTTAATTTATTGATTAATAAAGCAAATAATAGATACACTTCAACTTGCGTATGTTCCGTAGAAGTATATACTCTCTTTGGTCATATTTATAAACAACTTTTACTTTTTTAAATTCATTAAATAACCGATGTATCTAAAAAAGCAAAAATTGCTTATAAATGTAACCAGATAAAATATATGGGTGCATTTCTATGTGCCTAAGGTTAAGGTGGGAATACTATTTTGACCATTCTGATTTTATTTTATTTTTTTAAAAAAAATACTTTGTAATTAAGCATGGTTTTTTCTTTCAAAAATATTAGTTTTTTTTTAAGGAAGTATGAAAATAAAATTGGTATTTTTTTCTAAGAAAGTAAGATTTTGCACGTAAATTACTAGTTCGCGTGTTTTGTGCGAAATAACGTTCGCACCATATAGCACAGTTCTTTTAAGATTTTGTGTGAGATGTGATGACCAAATCTCTTGTAGTCTTAAATCATTGGTCTATTGTTGCACTTTATGCTCCCCAAACACCCACAAGTGTTATTTGAGCCTAGTTCCACACTTCGATTTAGTAGAAGGAGCGACATTAGATCCCAGTGTTTGGTTCCTTGTATTAAAAAACTTTTTGGTGATAGAGTCAACACCCAACATATGTGTTACGTCGGTTTAACGACGATGCAAGTAAATGAGATGAGAGACACATATTTAAGGGATTGTTGTTCCAAGTGTGAATGGTTAGTCACATAATTGACTATAAGTTTGTTCAATCTTGAATATGTGAGGTGAGTTTGAAGTCTCAGATTGTTTGAAAAAGTTAGATCGAGCAACATATGAGTAAGCGAACCTTGAATTCAATGTCTTAATATCTTAGGTTAGGATGTGATTTCCAACTCATTTGTGGTTTCTCTTGACCCAATGTTGACAATCCACCATACTCCCCTCATGACTTAACATGTTGTGATCTGGGTCTCGACTATGACCCAAATTGTTGGAAGAAAAAAAACACATTAAAAAAACAAAGGAACATAATCACAACAAGCGAATATAACGTGGAAAATACCACAAAACAAGTTAAAAATTCACCATCGTTGTCTAATGAAACCAAGATAACAACAATGTACAAGTTATTACACTACATAGATTTCCCTCAAACGATCCACAACTCTTGTAAACTCACATTCTCCGTAGCAAATATATATAACCCACAACACTATAAAACAAGAGGATAAGATAAATGTATTAGTGAGGTATAAACTTAAATGTTTCTGATTGAAGCATCTTAAACAATGTCTCAATTTTTTGGCATTCTAAAGAAAGAGGAAGACCAAATTTATACACACCAACTATAGTTATTCGTTATAAGATGGGCTAGTGAGAAACATTTTAAATTTATATCTAATCTAACTCATATCTTTCTTTCTCGTTCGCAACTCCCCTATTTTTGTGTAATGTAAAATTTGATAGATTCCTAACTCTTATCGACTTTTTTCAATCAAGTGAACAATTTTAAGGTGTCTGTATCATTTTTGCATGGCAAACACAGAATGAGATTTGGGCCAACATCAAAACACGAATAAGGCCCAATAAGTACTAACTGTGACATCACGTGCAATACGACGAGTGTACTGTTGTATGGAGTACAATGGAACGAAAGGGATAACAGAACTCGAAAGCTAAGAACAGAATAATCACACGCACGCACGCACAAAAACACCACTTTAAGATTGTTTTGTTTTCCCCTAACTTTACGAAACACAACACAACATAAACACACACTATATATATAATCTAATCTATCAAAGGTTCCAAACCTCTTACGAAATTGTTTTTATTTAATGGTTGTTGCGTTTTTAATCCAATGGGAGCTCAAAAGAGCATCCATGCTGGCAAAGGTTACAATTTCATTCAACATTTCATAACAATCTTTCATTTTTCTCTGTTTTACTATTGATGATGATTGTGTTTTTGTTTTTCAGCAAAGATTGATGTTAATGTTGATTTTACTCACAAGCTTTGTACTTATTTGATGCTCAATACCTTCAGGTTTCACCTCAATTCAATATTTTATTAATACATATATAATAACGGATTATTAATTTGAATTTTTCTTTAACAGGAGTGATGACAATCCTCTTTCACTAGTAATTGGGAGGTAAGATTTTCAGTTTGATCAATACTGGTTTGATCAGTAGTGCATTGGATTGTTGGGGCTATAAAGCACGGATACAGACACCAAACACGACACCGACACTGATAATAATTTGTCGAAATTAAATAATTGATAATAGCCGCATGTGTTTTTGTCGGACACTGGACACATCTTCAATATGAAGTATTGGTGCGGCATATGTTGAAGATATTGGTTTTCCCATAATTTTGTAAATGAATGACTGATAAACTTTTTTTTTATTAGTCTTTGTATCAAACATCCAAATTTATTTGGTGGAAGTGAGAAGCTTGATGTTTCATGGGACAAGGGTTTGTATGATTCGAATATTTTAATCGCTTATAGAAGGCCACGGGAAGAATGTTTTGCTCATCAGTCTTTCGTGGTGCAGGTTGGTTTTGCTAGTTTTTTGTTTATGTTTTTGTTTATCATTTTATTTTATGGCATGAGATTCTGCTAGGCAATGGCGTGAAATAAACTTTTGTTTCAATGGATTTTTCTGTGGCAATTAGAGGATTTCAAGCAATGTTATTTTAAGACGTTTAATATGTGAAACACACAAATTTGAGTGAAATTTTGTAGCGAAAGCAAGGTATTAAGTTCTACTCGTGATCATTGTTTTCCCCTTTGCAGCATTCTCTTTCACCAGAGATCGGAATCCATGGTATCCCCGTAAACAATTTCTCCCGCTCGGGAAGTGGAGGCGTAAATTTATCTAGATTATCAGTTGGGATGGATCTGAAGGAACCTGCGAGTTCAAAGTGGAGCAGCACAACCAGCATAAAATTTGAGGTTTGGACGTGTGATTTTTTGTATCGAGGATAATATCGAAGACTAGTTTGCATGAGTTTCTTTGCTTTGCTTTACATTACATTACTATTTCTTTTGGTTATACACGAAGTAGAAATTAACTCGTTAAACCATCATGCAGCATGTTCGTCCATTAAACGATGATGGTCGCAATATAAGCATGGATCGTGACGGGTTTGCTTTGACTTGCAGGTAACCAAGGATTTTAGTATTCCGATTTTCAAAATGTCGAACTGATTTTGATAATGTGATATGTACATTGCTTATTGCAGTGGCAGTCCACATGACAGTATGGTAGTCTTAAAGCAAGAGTCTCGACACACAAAGGCAAACGATCATAGCTTTTTTCATGTAATGAATTACATTCTTATTTCCAGTTTGATTCCTAGTTCCTATTTATATGGCTATTAACCAATTAGTCGTGTATCTGAATTATGCATCTATTCCATTGACTGAGCGCACGACCTTTTCAGTTTAATCTTCAAATAGAACAAGGTATTCCTGTTCTTTCTAAGTGGATAATTTTCAACCGATTTAAATTTGTTGCTACGAAAGGAATCAAACTTGGACCAACACTTCTCTTGACAAGGTGGGTAATTTCTGATATTTCAAATACATAATATTTTTCTATTTGACATATTGCAATTAGAGAAGCAACAATCTGGAGCTATAAATTAAAATAGAATACATTAATGCTCGGGTTCACCAGTAGGACATATTTACACAAACTTTATACTTCGCGACTCCTAATTTTAACCTGAAATAGAGTTACCATATTTTCTATGTGATTATATCATTTTCTTATCACAGTCATTGCCTTTTCGTCTGACAGACTTACAGGTGGTTCAATCGTTGGGGACATGGCTCCTTACCAAGCATTTTCCATTGGGGGGCTTGGGAGTGTCCGAGGCTATGGTGAAGGAGCAGTTGGTTCTGGGAGATCATGCCTGGTGGCTAATAGCGAACTGACTCTCCCTTTGGTATGCAATAATTTTTACAAATAACTATCATATAATGAAAATTGCGTCCGAGATCATGTCTGACCTTGGTGAATGTTCAGCACATGTTATCATGATAAATTATGAATTTTAAGGTTATCGTTTCTGTTCAAATTTTCATGATTCGCCCCGTGCATGACTGATTTGAAAGCGATCAATGTTTTCTTGTGAGCCTCCAAAAATGAAAGCAGATGACCACAATTAAACATATAATTTTATTACATTCATCGGAATCAAAATGTGCTGTGCTAAATTAACTGATGTCTTTTTCAATATAGACTAAGATGTTGGAAGGTGCAATTTTTATGGATTGCGGAACAGATTTGCGGACTGGTTATCTTGTACCTGGTGAGTAATATCATTTTGCTCAAGTTACTTGCAACTTTTCTTTATACTATTTATTCATTTGGAATGTTCTTTGTTTATTGCTAACATTTACATCCAACGATTTTTAGCACGGTTAAATATGTTTATTTTTGGTTCTGTTGAGGTAACTGAAGCTACCTAAACCTATTGGCACCTTTAAATAGCTAAATTGAGCACCAGAGATGAAATCCCAGTGAATATCTCTATGTAGCTTATTGTTTTTAGTCCTGAACCTTGATTGATATAATCCCTAAAGAAATGAGAAATCTATATATTTCTGTCAAAAACATCAACCTTTAAGAAAACTGATAAATATTCAAAGAACCAAGTGAGAATGGTTGATTTGAGTAGGGAGGGAGGGACCGTTTTGTGTCGGGAGTAATGTGTTAGCAAAAACACTGCAAGCTTAAATTAAGTCATCCATAATTTGACCTGTGAACCTAAAGTCATCACAACAACTTTTGCTTAAGTTTAAATTCTTTCTATGTAAAAACATTCATTTGAGGCCTTACACATATGGCTATACTCTGTGTTTTCGTGTCTAATACTAACTTATGCAAGCGCATGCATAAAATCTCCACTATATGGGTTTGATGGAATAAGGGAGCTTCAGTGTCAATGCAAACTTGCAGTTGATAGAAAAATCCTTTATTTATTTAATAATAAAATAAGAGCTATAATAATCACAAGAAACCACAAACTAGTAGACCATGAAAAGGGTTCCTCATTATTTAGAGTTTTATGATGAATACAGGTACCCAGTAGGTTTTGGAATAAACTTTATAAATGGAGTGGAGGCATATGCTTGATTGCAACAAATTAACCAACATCTGCTAGTTTATATCAGTCATACTTTAGGCACTGTTTAGATAAATAACTTAAGTGTTTGTAGCATAAACGCTTACCAGATAAGTGCTTATGTATAAGCTATTTCTCTATTAGAAGATAAAATAAAGTCAAACTGTACTGTTTTTATATATGAGGTATAAACTGTTTTCATAAGCTATCTTGGAGAGCTTATGGAAATAATCTGAAAATAGTTTATAGACATGTCATAAGTTATATCCAATTTTTCGTAAGCTCTCCAAAACAAGCAAGTGCTTATTGACTCTCAAATAAGCCAATCCAAAATCAGAGTCTCGAAACAAATGCTTGGCAGCTATGTTGTTAATCCCAGATAGTGTCTCGTTGACAGCTACATTGTTCCCAGATAGCGGTACAGCAGGTAGCGGAATATCCGCTATTGCAATGACTAAAAATTGGTGTACAAAGTAAACATAAATACTGAAATAGACAAAAATACACAAAATTAAAGAGACCATCATACTTAATAATTAAAGAACTTAAAGTACAAAGCAATAACACTTAAAAAATATGACAGAACTGAACTAAATGTAGGAAGGTGAGCATAACGATTGTTTGTGAGCAAGAACAGAACATTACCCTTAAAAGGGACTCTTAAAAAGTATGTTTTTTAAAATAAAAAAAATAAAAAAAAGATTTGAGGAATTTCGCCCTGAAACTGTAATAGCGGATGCAGTAGCGGTTTGTGGCCGCAATTAGCAGCCATGCTAAGTGCTATTGCTGACTGTGGCTCGTGGTCCAAAAGTGCTGCGCCAAACCCTACCACTGCTACGCTGTTCCGCTATATCGTGCTATTGACAACATAGCTTGACAGTTTCTTTTCTTTTCTTTTGAGCAAGGGTGTTTAATTGTCACAACTTCTGTTTTTTGTCATGATTTTTACTCTTAAATTGATCTACATGATCATGCTTGTTTGTTCTATACACTTTTTTGTGTGTTTATTCCAGAACCATTTCAAATGTATTCTCATACTGTTAATCTCTTGAAAATTCAGGTAATCCAGCTTTAAGGCATGGTAAACCAGGATCAGGTGTTGGATTGGGATATGGACTTAGATTTAAATCACAATTTGGTCATTTTCAAGTTGATTATGCTATTAATGCATTTAAGCAAAGGACACTCTATTTTGGCCTCAGCAACCTTGCTTCATGAAATCCTTAAACACAGAAGGTTGCAGAACTCTTGCTTTTCTTTGTAGTTTATCATCCCACGATAAAGATTTATAGATTATGGAATGATAAAGCTACAGATGCTGCAAAGTTTATCATCAATCCATATAGCAATATGAAGTGCATTCTATTTAATTTCTAACTCCGTGCTATATTTTGCGTGTGGAGTGAGAAAGTTATTGTATTCTTTTTATTACAATTCATAGCAGTTGCAAAATTTCTTGGCATTTTTTAAAGGCTTTTTGTTTAGGGTAAATGAGTGCAAGTAGATTGGTTTATTGTAAATTTCTTTATAATCAAGCTAGAAGGAAAATAAACTATGATCAAGTGAAAATGACAAGTAAAAAAATTAGCAGACACAAATCACAATGTTGGAAACTTTGTTGAAGTAATATGTTATATGTTATGCAGCAGGTTTTCTGCTACATAGCACAAATTAAGTGTTGGGATATGCTTGCCGCGATGCCAAGGGTGTCGAAGGGTAGTCCGAATTTGTTTCATTTATCCTATTAAAATGGATTTCATTAATTTATCATTTGTGTCTCTCTTGAACGACCATTAAATGAAACTTGCTAAATGAAGCAAATTCGGACTCGTCCAAGGGACTTGTTGAAACAAGTTAGGTTTGTTCTTGACCTTGGATTTGGATAGGGTCGAAATTGAAATTGTGGTCCTAGACCTGATTAAATATGACAGTGTTGATTCAATTAAGATAGAGTCTAAGTGGGACATGACCTAATTGATTTAAAGTATAAATAAAATAAAAATGCAAAATTATCATAGCAAACAAAAAACTATTTGATGTAAGACTTTTCTTTGACTGATTAGTATTTCTACCTGTTCATTTTGTTTTTAGCACAAGGTGGCCTTGCCTGCATTCACAGCAATTAGACAACAGGTCCAATTTTAAAACTGCAACTTGGAATGAATGCCGAAATTTGGTAGGTATCAACAACTTAGCAGATTCCCTTAAAAAAAAAAAAACAACTTATCAAACATAATCTATTATGCTATTATTATATTAATTAATCCAAAAAAATAATCATAAGAGGGTCCGCCGATTAAACTAACTAATCCACTATAATTTTATAATTTTTAAGGAATTTTGTTTTTATACTAATATGCTATTGAAAACTAGCATCTGTTTAGATTAACTTCTCAAAAAGAAATCCTCTTTAATTGTTATGTTGATAGTTTTTTAATCAAACTTTCAGATATGGTTTGTTTGATGTGGGATTCAACATGATTTTTTCCTTCAGTGTTTAATGCATGTTGAATTGTAAAATGGATGAAAGAGAGGATGAATGCATTCAATACAATTGAAACCTATTCCGGTTGCCACGCGGCGCGCTGCAATTGCTTGAAAACGGGCGCGTGACTGTTCAGAAGGTGGAGAGAGAAAACGAGTTTTGGATAGATAGGGACACATGGGACATTTTAATTGGTTGTTCGGATTCTTATCATTTTAATAATTGGACCTCAATTATTTTGTTGTAAATTAATTTAAAAAAAAAACAAAATTCATGATTTTTTTTCTCTATAAATAGAGACTTGGTTCATTTGATTTGGACACAGAAAAAAAAACCAAGTTTTTCACTATCTTCATCTTATTATTATCTTTCTATTAGCAAACTAAGTGAGTTTTAATCTTATTTTTAGTGAAATGGATCCCAATAGTAATCATTTCAACACCCAAAATTTTTCTAATTACCCATTTAATTACGAAAATCCCAACAATTATCCAAATCCAATTCAATTTTTCAACCAACGTCCTCAAAACGTACCTAATTTTGGTTTTACACCAAATTTCAACCAGTCATCCTTTGTTCCAAACTTTCATGCATATTATGGATCTAGATCCGAGTTGCGTGATCCAGATGTTCATCACGAATTGCAAGCAAATCTATTGAAACACATATGAACAAAGTTTGGAATGTATCGTGATTGAAGATGATTTGTATCGTACTAAATAAATTACTTGTGTGCTGTATGCTTAGTTTTTTGTATTGCATTTTAAGTTATTTGTGTGTCGCGTGCTTAGTTTGTTGTACTTGCATTTTAAATTAAGAAAATAAAAATAAAGTATTTTACAAAATTTTGTTTTTCCAAAAATACTAAAAAATAAATAGTTAATTGTATTATTTTAATTTAGTTATAATCGATAATTTTATGTAATTATAAAAACAAAAATTAAATAAGAATAAAAAATAAAAAATGGTGGGGTAGAGTGTTGAATTAAAAATCATTGGAGAGGGTAAAAGTTGAATGAGTGTTGAATAAGAGAGAAAAAATAATGGGGAGTGTTGGGAATTGAAAAATGGGTGTTAAATGGTATAAACCATTGGAGATGGTCTAAAGAAAGAAACCTCGATCAAAAATAGGTTGGTGAAGGCTACGTTAAAATAGACTAATGTAGACTATCACTTTTGAATGCTTATTAAAAGAGACTATTTCTTAATGTAAATTATAGTTATATTTTATTGGATATTGTTTGTTAGTCTACTACCTATATTATAGGATAGTTAATTTGGGTTCTCCCTGGGTTTCCTTTGTATATATTCACATTGGGGTATCTTCCCTGATATAGATTGTAATATACATTCTTTCAATCCAATGAATACCCATGAGGAATATTGAGCTTAATCTCTCTTTGTTTCTTAATTCCTTAATTCAATACTTATTATAGCTTATCTTGATTTTACATACACGTAATTGAAGAAAATTACAAAGCCACGTCCACCTAATTGTTGGTCTCACCTTTTATGCTGAAAAAACACATAATGGTGGTGCCTTGCAAACCCTAATCAACGTGGTTGATAGTTGGTACTGAACAAGCTAAAATGTTAGTTACATTGCTTAAACGTGGACCAGAATTTGCACACACCCATTAAAGTATGATATTTAGAACAAATACATTTTCACAATTGATTCGTTAAGAAACGAATCAAACCCTAATTGATAGGTTACTTAAAATGATATATGAAAAGCGATTTTAAATCGGATCTGAACAGGTTAGAAACTATTTTACAAAGATAAATCGGTTTAGGACAAAAAATGTTTTGGTTTATAAACTTAAACTAAAAAGTGAATCCGTTCACATTGTTTGGTTAACTCGTCACTCAGCACAACTTTACCTGTGACGTCTCATACGGAACTCATGTTTGGTAACACATAGTGATTGCTCTTGCGCCCCATCATTTGCTCACAATTTCTAAAAATTAACAATGAGGAGTTAACTCCCAATGCACTTTTAAACAAAAAAGAATATCGATCGAAAATTACAACACGATAGGTTGAGCAAATAAGAAGACCAATTGAGCAATCACATGTACTCTACTCATTAGTTGGAAGTCCACTCTTGAACAAATGTATTTCAGTAGATAACAGTAAATCGAGAACAAACATTAAAGAATAAACTAAGTTGGTGCTGGCCTGTGTGGTCCCCCTTCTGTTGTTAGCAAGTGAAGCAAAGTGGTACGATTTTCTTTGTCCTTAACACAACACAATAAACACATAACAGTGTTACATTGGTAGATCCTACTGCGGGCCCCACTCTCTTGTTAGAACTTAGAAAACAACTTGGATCACCGACAACTTCAATTTTTGTCGACACTTACACCGTAACCAAAGCTTATCCATGACAATTCTCGATCGTTGCTTAAAAAACACTTTTATCATCACCTTTTCAAATTTATTATTTTCTCCCTAATTTTAATACTATCTCTTTCCAATTTTCACCATATTTAAACAGCAAAGCATGAATTAATCATAGTACTCCTTGTCATTATTATAACCAAAAAAACAAATATCTAATATATGTTATAGACTAAATACATCAGCTACTGAACAAACTTTAAAAGTGATCTTGTGTTTATAATAGTGATCGGAGAAAGTATCATTAAATATACTTAGTAGTATTAGCTATTGCCATAAGATTATGGGCACATAATTAATCAAGTATGAACATAATGCAACTGCTAAAATATCTTGCTAATCCAAGGAAAGGAATCTGATACTACTCCACACACATAATGAAATTAAAGCCACTATAAGATAGTACCTTTCACTTTCAGTTTCCACGAAAGAAAGTGATCACATGAGTATACAGAAAGACCCAAAAAGAAGAAAAGTGAAAGGGGAAAGGGTAGGGGGCCAATAGAATTAGGAACCAGAAAAGGGAAAATAGAACAGTTGCAAAAAGGATCAATTGCAGAATTCACAAGCAATTGGCCAAATTTGAACGGAATATTTTTACATCATCAATGTTACCTCATGTTCAGGCAACACTTCATGTTTTTTGACCAAAAGAAGTACACTTTTGGAACTTCTTACTAGTATGTTTACACGCTTCATATGTACAAAAATCAGATAAGACAAAATTACCTAA
This sequence comes from Medicago truncatula, assembly GCF_003473485.1. Classification (NCBI taxonomy): domain Eukaryota; kingdom Viridiplantae; phylum Streptophyta; class Magnoliopsida; order Fabales; family Fabaceae; genus Medicago; species Medicago truncatula. The sequence continues at coordinate 42,955,577 of NC_053043.1, forward strand.
ACAATCTTCTATGGCAATTTACTTAACCAACTTGCACCAACTGAATATAGAAGAGCACCTGCCTCTCTTTTTTTACTCATCATCTACCTATCTCTCTGTTTTCTTGAATTTGATTCATCATTAATGAAATATGGAGTCGGTCCATCAGAGAGTTTCCGGTATATAGGTTGTGAGCCGTACATTGCTTCTTCAAACTATATACCACCATCAAGCTATAGCCACAACATCATCAAGCAATATCATCTCAGCCATAAATATCTTCACATTCACTGAAATTTTTCATCTGCAAGAAAAGAATAAAATTTGATCAGAAAATGTTATCTCAACTGCAGAATCTGATTAAGAAACTAATGGAAACAACATCTAGAACACGAGCAGAAAAAAATCTAGAAAAATTATTCTAATAGGCAGATAGGAAATTCCATTATCCATAAGCATAATAGATACTCCAGATCATGCTAACCCAATATCCACCATCCACTCTATAGTTTTTTCTATTTGGTATCCAAAAAATTTAGGTGACTAGTTCCCAGAACCTCAACATTCACCAAGATCTATTCATGTCACACCTTAAAAAGCGCTGCTAGAGGTAGTTGCAGATTACCCGCTAATCAGGTTTTCACATTGATATTAGGATTTGGACTCACGTCCTCAGAATCTAGTACTCTAGTTTTTTAAAATAAAAGATAAACCACCTAACATTCTAGTATTCTGACATTCAGCACACAGTACATCCTAAACCATTTCTTCGCCACAAAGCATGAATACCACAAACACAAACAGCAATTATACTCTCCATAATCAGCAACGGAACCCAATTCCTAATTTCTAAGTAAGCACAAATGCACTTTACACACCACCACCCACACATTAAGAAGCAACTCGAAGTCCCTTCAAAATTCTAATCCTCAAATGTCAAAATCTCAAATTGGCTTCGATTCCCAACTAAAAAAAAGTAAGTAAATGCACAAAACCATAAAGAAGATAAACCACCTAAGATTCTAGCACCAGAGATAGTTGCAAATTAACTGTTAATGAGGTCTTGACATCAACATCAAAATTTAAACTCACATCCTCGTGAAATATGAGCCGTAACCTTACCAATTGGACCAACTGTAACTACTCTAATTTTCACAAAAAAGATAAACCACTTAAAAGATTCTAGCACCATGCTTTTGACATTCAGAACACGATACATCCTAAACCATTTTATCACCACAAATACAAACAGCAATTATACCCTCTGTAATCAGCAACAGAACCCCATTCCTAATTTCTAAGTAAAACACAAATGCACTTCACACGCACACACCACCGGAGTCGGATTCCTGCAGTCACTCAATCAATGCATTGCAAGATCGGAGGGTGCAGATTTAACACTAACAAATCTATTAAAAATTACTGATAAAAAACAGCTGGATTCACCTGCACTCACTAGTTGACCACAGTGAATCCATTTCCCACACCACACATGAAGAAGCAACTCCAAGTCCCTTCAAAATTCTAATTTCCTTTGATTCCAACAAACAAAAAGTAATTTGAACTAACCCCTAAAAACATCAAGGAGTATTTCAAGCACAGATACAACACAAGCATCAAACCCAGATTCTAATTTCTAACATAAAACCTGATACATAATAATTCCCATCAAATAAAGTTCCAAACTTTTCTCATAACTAATTGAACCCATCAATAACAAAAATGAAAATAGTAATATCAATATCAACAGTTTCACAATAACAACATACCATATCAAGATCTTGAAATTTCTCCCCAAATTTTCAATCTTTGAAAATAACAGATTTGGCAATACCCATCAATGGTTCCAAGCAATCAGGAACAAATTTCCTGGCAAACAAAAAACTCTCCGAATTAGTCGACTTTCTCAACCGGAGAATAAGCTCCGGTGACACTTCCTCCGGCTGATACGTATGAGGATGCCCGTTAACAGTCCCAGTCCAATTCACATTGGTAAGTGTATAGCCAGTAACACCGTCAGAATCCTCCATAGACAACAACGTAGGAAAATAATGTTCTTCAGGATAACACTCATCATCACGGTAACAAGGAACCTTAAACTTCCTCCACAATGTCCTATCCTTAACAACAACCAAAGCATGTTTTCTTGTCAAAGTAAAAAACTGCGACCCAACACGAAATTTCTCAAACGGAACTTCCGGCATCATCGCGTAACGACCACGCGCTGTGTAACGCTTCCATAACCTAGGTCCATTGTTGATAATTTCAATAAAGCTTTTATATTTCAACCGAACACCAAATTGGGTTGATTCCGAATCGGTTAAATCAAACGTCGGTGAAAGAAAAAGTGATTTATAGATATAATCAAATGAATGAAGAGGGATGCAATATTGGGAAAGAACGATGAAATAAGCATTGGAAGCATCGTCGAGGATCGCCGAAGCAAGTAAACGGCGCGTGGCGGAGATTAAAGTGGGTGAAGCACGGTAGGTTTTCTTCGAAGATATAAATTTGAAGATGGGGTTGTAATTGTTGCTTGAACGGAGGAGCGTGAGGTTCACGCGCGGGTCGGAATGAACATAAACATTGAATAATTTAGATGGGGTTGTTTGGAAGAAGAGATTCCAGAGAGGGGTGAAATGGAGATCGGTGTTTGTGAGGAAAAGGAAAGCGATTTTGAAGGTAGGGTTTTTGGAAGAGAGATGAAAGAATTTGGAGGGGTGTGAAGAGGAAGAAGGGGGTGTAGAATGTGAAATAGCGGTGTTGAAGAGGTTGATGTCATCGAGTTCATCGGTTGGGGAGATTGGAATGGGAGAAGGATGAGGTGGGAGAATAGCAGGAGCGAGAAAGAAGAGAATTGGAAGAGAAAGAAGGAGAGAGAAAGTTAGAAGATATGGGTTTGAGAACATTGAGTTTGATATTAGGGTTATTATTCTCCAGTGTGGAAGTTGTAACACTCTTGGAGAAGAATGAGGGTCTGGAATTGTGAATGTGAATCTTGAATCTTAGATAAAATTTTCTTGTTCTTGGGTTTGGGTTTTGGGGGTGAGAATAGAAATGGGAATGATTGAGAGAATAGAAGAAATTTGGGGGTTTTGTTTAATGTTTTGATGATGATGTTATGTTAGGTTTGACGTTGAAGATGGTAAAACTACTAGCTGTTACAAAGAAGTAAGGTTTGTTTGGTTGTTGATAACTTTTTCTGTTTTTGTTTTAGACTAAACGCGTGCTTAAAAAAGAAAACAAGACTGAAAAAAACTGAATTTTAATATTTGAATCAAAATGTAACGGTATATACCCAAAAATAAACGGAGAATTATATTTAAATCAAGAAATTGAGTAAAATGGGACACCCAAAATTAATCATTTTTAAATTAAATAAAGCTAACTCAACTTGGTATATACACATAGTTATTATATGTGGGTTCAAACTTCACTTCTCACTTATTTACCGTAAGAACTGGATTTTTAACCTCTAACTACTCATTTATATTGTTTGGAGTTTTTTTTTTGGTTACATATTGTTTAGAGTTTGAACCCCATACAATATCAGTGAAAAATTAATTCAATTAAAAAAATAATTAAATATGTTAGAATCAATTTTACATTTTTAAAATTAATTTTGATCCATATAAAAGTAAAATCAAACATTCACCAATTTTTATTAAAAGTTGGTTAAACCTGTTTTATACCAAGAGAAATGTTAGAAACACTTTCTTTTTGATTTCTAACACTCACTCTTATCTTTTTTATCTGTAACACTCACTCTTAAATTACTTAAATTAATAAGGATCCTATCACTATGAATTAAATCTATGTCCAATCTCATCTTATTAGTCATAAAATCCATCAAGCAGCATAATCGAGACAAAAACGTGAAAACCAAACATTATCCCATCAAATTGGATGTGTTAGAGTACATTTATTACATTTTTCTTATAGAAAAAAAGTATGTGAGTTGAACTATAGAGGCTCATCATCGGCAGGATAAACCCTAAGATAAATTCATTGGCTATATCGCTATCACTAATGATTAATTAAAAGTTTAATTGCAACCTTGATCTTCTCTTTTGATATTTTTTATGCTTTGATCTCATAATTTTGAAATCCGCATATTTGATCCCTTAATTACCCTTTTTTCAATTTTTTATAAATTGGACCCAATATTTTCAACGACGCCAATGTGACACAATATAAATGATGTCTCACTTAACTTCATGCACATATGGATTTTTTCGGTTTCACATTCCTATACATTTCTTTACCATTTTCTCCTTAGTATATGAAGCTGTTTAAATTATAGAGGATTCGCAAAACAATTGCAAGGAGAATCACAATGAAGAATCATAGGTTCGGGTTCACAAATGTTGGAAGAAGATAGAAGAAAGGTTTGATCTTTGATTGACAAATGTTGATGGAGATGAAATGTGATTAGGGTTCTTCTATTTTTTTGTCAAGTATTTTAGTGGCTAGAAATTCACCTCTTAAGATGAATTAGCGGGAAATTCTGGATTCAAACTCCAGTCTCGACATATCGCAATTTTCCTGCCAACTGAACTATGCTTCCATATTCTATATGTGAAAAAGATTCAATTTCAATTTTTCATCATAGGGTTAATTAAATTTTTAGTCCCTATAAATATTCGCAGTTTTGTTTTTTGTCCTTACAAAATAAAATTACATTTTTTAGTTCCTGTGACATTTTCCTTAAGCATTTTAGGGACCAAAAATGTTGATGAAATTTTTTTATAGGGACTAAAAATGCTGACGGAAAATTTTATAGGAACTAAAAACACTAACGGAAAATTTTGTAGGGACTAAAAACTGTGATTTATTTTTATAGGTACTAAAAACAAAACTGCAGATATTTATAGGGACCAAAAACTTAATTAACCCTTCATTCTATAGTCAAATATATACATACGTTAGCGCGATAGAAAAACAAGAGAGACGAGCACTCCCATGTCCGTCTAGACGCTAGTTAAAAATAAAAGGAGTACAAACTTTTTGGTATGACCTTTTTCTTTTCAAATTGACCCTTATATAAACTATTTTATTTAAAATTTATTCCTTATTTATTTAATTAAATTATCGAATTTTTAAATATTGAAATTTGCATGGAAAAAGCTACTAAGTTTTGTTGGAACATTTTCTCTTTCAATTTTACTCTCACTTAAACTTTTTTTTCTCACCATTTTATTCTTCTTCTTTATCAATAAAATACCTTAATTTTACAACATCTCTTATTTTTATGGATAAAAGTGGAAAAACACGCACATTAATACCATCTCAAATCATTATGTAGTTTTGCGAAAATTCTAATATAGACCATTACAACAAATGGTCTGTGTCTAAGGATTTCATGAAGCAAGGTTGCTGAGGCCAAAATAGAGAGTCCTTTGCTTAAATTCATTAATTGCATAATCAACTTGAAAATGACCAACACCTGATCCTGGTTTACCATGCCTTAAAGCTGGATTACCTGAATTTTCAAGAGATTAACAGTATGAGAGTACATTTGAAATGGTTCTGGAATAAACACTAACAAAATAATGTGTATAGAACAAATAAGCATGATCATGTAGATCAATTTAAGAGTTAAAATCATAACAGAAAACAGAAGCTGTGACAATCAAACACTCCTTCTCCAAAGAAAATAAAAGAAACTTGCAAGCACTTGTGAGACTCTGATTTTCGAGAATGTTTGGGAGAGCTTATGAAAAATTGCATATAGCTTACGACATATCTATAAACTATTTCCAACTTATTTTCATAAGCTCTCCAAGATAGCTTATGAAAACAATTTATAACTTATATAAAAATTGTTTGACTTTATTTTATCTTTTACTAGAGAAACAACTTCTAATAAAAACTTAAATAATATAGCTTATTAAGCAGAAATTGTTGCGATGACTTTAGGTTGACAGACAGGTCAAATTTTTTATGCTTGCAGAGTTTTTGTTCACATTATTCCCAACACTTAAGAGTCCATCCCTACTCCATCAGCCATTTTCACCTGGTTCTTTGAATAACTATTATCTTAAAGGTAACAAAGGGTGATTGCATTATTGAAAATATAATAATTCAAGATACAGAAAAGTAAGAGTACATTTATAGGTAAACTATTATGGCCCTAGCTTTAGGCCAAAACTGAAATGTAAAACACATAACAAAAATATACTCGAGATCTTAACAAACAATGTAGATTTCACCTAAACCAAATATATTTTTTAACGTCACAGTCGATGCAAAATCTGTAACAACAAAGAAGAAAGGGAATTGTTGTTACAGATACACCTAGTGCAAATTCACCTTTCTAGCAGAACACTAGTAAAGGAATTATATGGCCAAATAAGTGCAAAAAATGAAAGCAGATGGCTATAGACAGTCTTCAACTAACAATTGAACTATGATCTACTGAAATGTATGTCGATGACGAAAAGCTAAGTTGTACACGGTGAAAAAAGCGATATTTATCGGCCAATGTTATGATTAAGTGGCTGAGGCTATAAGTAAATTTGCATTTACATCACCCACCGGCAAAACTAAATTAAGTTTGTTTTGACTGACAAAGACACAAAGTTAATAACAATCAAATCATAATTACGACAAGGAGTTAAAAACAGGAAAAAAAATTAGACGATTGTTCAAATACAGAAAACGCATTCAACAAAGTATATTAGCAGATAAATAAAATATTACATTGTTTTTGGGTAAAATAAGTGTTGGATAGTCGTCCAAGACTCTGTCAAAGAGCTCTTTTTCCCAACAGCTATCCTATTGTTTTCCTCATGAGAATTTAGCTTTTTCAGAATTTGTATTCCCTTTGGAGATTCATCAAAATATTTCGACAAAGCTCCATCCCTCAAATTTAGAATTTCTTTAAAATCTGTCATAGTCTTCTCCCTTCCTTCCTTTGCAAGTTGAAGTTCCTTCTCCAAATGTTCTATTTTAATGTCAAAATCCTGCTTGTCTTTCAAGAGTTCCTCGCAGCGTTTTTCAGCAGCTTTCTTCTCATCAATGAGTGATCTGAGCATTTGAAAAATTGTGTCGTGCTCTTGTTGGTGATAAAAGGGATGTCAATACGAAGGCTATTTACAATAATCTGTACTGCAGTGAAAATACCTAGGTTGACACCACTCAAGTACATTTTGAAGTCCTGAAGATCTTTAACCACTTGGAGAAGTTCGTTGTAGATGGCAACGTCAGAATAAATTATCTCAAAGTTGTGACTAAACAAGACCTTTAGTTTTTCCAAATGCTCTACTACCTTGGAATTACAAGAGTCTTGACTCTTGAGAAAAGGTAATTGAAGCAAGCTCTTCAGTCTCGACAATATCATAATTTGTAATTTGATCTCCTTTGGGAGAAAAATCCAAATGTTTCTCTATGGTTCTCTCTTGAGATGTATATATCAACATTGAGACGTTCATCAGCAGTAATCTCCAAAATAGGTTGGATATACGTGGCATCCTTTGGTTCAGAAATTTCATCTGCATTCGGCTGTGAAGAATTTGGCTAACACTTGATATATAATTCAATATATATGTATGTGATACATCATTCAATAAAAAATATAGGATGTGATACGTGTGTGATACATCATTCATTAAAAACATAGCTCTTAGTACACTTATTTACTACAGACATGGGCCTAAAGAGGAGTAAGATCATCTTGTAAAACATTTTCAGAAAGAAACTTACTTGAAATAAGAAGGTATTGCTTATTGTTGGCTTCTACTTCTGGATGTATCTGTCTAGGTTACTCTGGTGGTAATGCAGTCTCTAGAATAAAGAAGGAATAGCTGGGTGATACTAGTATACTAATTGGTGGAACGAATATGAATGGTTTACGTGAGAGAGAGGAAGCACAGCACAGTCAATACACATTGGAATCATGAGAAAATATTAAAACCAATGTTGGTGGCAGCAATTGGTAACCGTGAAAAACTGAAGGGGTGCAAGAAGAGAGGGAAGATAATAAAGGAAAAGAGAAGGATATGCTTACTGCATTAGTAAGTATCATAACCTTTGATTTTGTTTTGATCTTAGGGTTTTAAATTAAGGGCAATGGTTAGCAATTAATCATAACGTGACTTACACTCTCCCTTTCACTATAGTTATTGTGATTAATCTTTAAAATCAAAACAAAATAAAAGGCTATGATGTATAGTAACTTTAATAGCTTATTTATCGAGTAAACATGTAATGATCTAAGATATGCCCGTTAGAATGATATAAGTTCAAGTTATATTAGGTGATCAGTCAGGCTCTCAAGAAGGATCTAGAGATGTCATTTGACTAAGTTGTTAGAATGTCAATGCTATAAATAATGGAATGGTAATCATTATCAAATGAAGAATTTAGTTATATTAAAATAGTGTAGTTGTAGGTTTTAGTCTCTTTTAATATAATTTCTCTTTCATTTATGAACAACCAAAAAGTTGTTCATAACAAAACATATCGTTCTTAAAGGAAAATAGGTGATGAATAGGTAAAAGAGAGAGGAGTAGTAAAGTTAGCAATCTATGTATTTAATGCATTGAAATTTATAATATTTGAGTTTTTGAATCAATCATTTCTAAATTTAGGTTCCTTAAAGAGTATCTCAAGGCACTCTAGCAAAACCCTAAATTTAATGATGAAGTTTGTGCTTTATTAAAACTCGATTTCATATGTAAGCATGTTCATTGATTTTTGAATCACAATAGACCTAATCGATGGGTGTGTGCACTCTCATATTTTACAAAATAAATGAGTGATCAGCTTACATTTTTACACTTTTATTTTTGCATGAATCTCGTCATGTTTGAATGTGTATGGAGCGAGGTCATGGAAAGGATCATGACCATCAATAAAGGGCTTAAATTCCTTAGTATTTGGACCAATCTACTATTGGTATTGTAGATGCAAACCAGGCAAAAAGACAAAAAAACATTGTCGTGAACAATATAAAAAAGTGGGGAAAATCCTATTGTCCCCAATCCGGCCTCTTGTTTTAGAAATACTTTGAATATTTGTGACCAACAAGATCTTGGATATAAGGGAGATCCATGCACTTGGGCAAATAACCACCACGAACAACATCATATTAAGTCCAGATTGGATTGATTCCTGGCTACTAGTCTCTTTAAGTGGTAAAAAAGATGCGATGAATCTTATCTTATCTTATTATAATTAAAGAATGGAAAGTGAGTAAATATTTTGGAGTTAAAAAGAGCTAGGGCCTTATGGCTTCAACATGGTGATAAAAAACATGGCTTCGTGATCTTATTAAGATAAGAACATTCTAGAAGCTACACGATGGATCAAAGGCAAGAACATAAGGATACTGTGATCGAGTATGAATCTCACTATGTTGCGAAGGCAAATGTTTTTTCTATTGTCACTGTTGTAGAGTGACTCAGACTTGTGTAGATATTTTGAGTAGTCTTTCTAGGATTTATGTTTGTTGGGTTTGGAGAAATGAGATCAATGTTAGAATGACACATGATTTAGGACGGACGGAGTATCTATTTGTGAATTCCAATAAAGATGAAATCGGTTTTTCCCTCAAATTATAGAATTATGGTCTTTTGACAATGAGTCATTTGAGTTTCAATATAATTTGTTTTTAATAAAATATATAAATATATTGTTGGCATAAATCATTATTGTCAACATAACACAATTTTGAACTTTAAAAAAAAAAATACAATTTTAACATAATATTTTTTTTTTTATCAATAGTTAATTGTTTCAAATGGTAATTGACATGAATTCCTTAAGTAAATGGTAGAGGGTTGGATAGTCTAATTAATTTGAGGAGAAAAGAGTTGGAGGTCCTAAATTCAAATATGTATCGGGAAGAAAAAACTAACACAACAACTAATTATTAATATTGGTCATTAAAAAAAGTGCTAAAGAGTTTGATCTCTAATGTTTGCGTATGAAAAAATCTGATTGAAATAGGATAATCTATTTTTCGTGCTCGAAATATTTTTTGTAGAGATTCACGGTTAAAAGGATATAAAATTTATCATCTCTCTCTTCCTTCCTCTCTCTCTCTCTTCTCTCCTTCTCAAACCCTAGCCGTCACCATTCTCTTCTTCTTCTTTCTAGAGGGGTGATTTAGGGTCAATTTTGACTCAAAAATCACCCCTCTGAATTGTTTTTCCTTCTATTCTAATTCAATAAGCGATTTCACATATTTTCTACTTTCTTTCGTTTGTTTTTGCGATTTCGTCGTCTCTGAACGACTCTGTTTGTTTTGATTTCCCGTCTTTGTGCGATGTGTTTTTGATTTCTCGTCTTAGTGCGGTGTTTATTTGATTCAGGTTGAAAGATTAACTTTGAGCAAGTGCAAATCCGTTCAATGACAATGACTTTGGCGTCGTCAACGTTGCAGATCAGGAGACATGAGTATTCTGGAGACATGAATATAGTCGTATTAGTCATATTTGTAGGCATATGTACTTTGCCGTTTTATGCTATTAACATGGATGTTGTGAGTTTGTACACAGATTCATCATTTTTGTTTTTAGCGAATTTAAATTTATATTATATCGATATACTCTATCAATTTGAATGAATGAATATCGTTTATTTTTGTCAAAAAAAAAATATAAACTTCCTACATTTTTTTAAGGAATATAAACTTCCTACATTTCTCGATAGAGATTCAATGTTATAGTTGGATATAACATTGTATTAAAAACAAAAGAGTTTTAATTTTAACTATAAAATAAGATACCAACTCTTTTATTGAAAAACATAAAGTTTGATTTATATACACGTGTAAAAAAAATAATGCAAACATCATTTCAATGAAGTATAATAGCTAAAGTTGAGGTCATGAGTTTAAAACCAGACAAAATATATATATATATTTTTTTTTTTTTAAAGAATAGAAAATCATTTTTTTTGAGAGAAAATAAATTTTGTAAATCGATGAATAAATATATCTGAACTCATCGATTTAAAAAATGTAAATTTTACACGGATAGTGTATAAATTAAAAAAATAAATAAAAAAATAAACGCAAGCCCAATCCGTCAGCCCATTTCATTAGAAGGTTTGCGATTCGGAAAAACAAACCCTAAAACAACATCTCAGCCGCTGTCGCACTGAACTCAACTCTCTCCTCACCGGAAAACGGAGGAACTCATCGTCCGTCGCAAGAAAATTCACTGTCCAGGTAGGTTCTCCTTTCCGATATTGATTTCATAATTCAATTGTAACAATTTCAACTTATAATCTTTTATTTTCCTTCTTTGTAGCAATTAACAATTCATAACCATGAGACCAATTCTGATGAAAGGCCACGAGAGGCCATTAACATTCCTCAAGTACAACCGTGACGGCGATCTTCTTTTCTCTTGTGCTAAAGATCACAATCCCACCGTTTGGTTTGCCGATAACGGCGAACGTCTCGGCACTTACCGTGGTCATAACGGTGCTGTTTGGTGTTGTGATGTTTCGCGTGATTCCGGTCGGCTTATTACCGGCAGTGCTGATCAGACTGCTAAGTTGTGGAATGTGCAGACTGGTCAGCAGTTGTTTACTTTTAATTTTGATTCTCCTGCTAGGTCTGTCGATTTCTCTGTTGGTGATAAGCTTGCTGTTATTACTACCGATCCGTTTATGGAACTTTCTTCGGCTATTCATGTTAAACGCATTGCTAAAGATCCCTCTGACCGTAAGCACCAATGTGTCTGTGCTTTATTGATGTTATTATGTCTGTCCAAATTTGACAACTACTGATGCTAATGCCAATGTTTGTTTGTTCTATTCAGAGACTGCGGAATCTTTGCTTGTAATTAAGGGTCCTCAGGGAAGAATCAATAGAGCCATTTGGGGACCACTAAACAAAACCATTATCAGTGCCGGAGAAGATGCTGTCATTCGTATTTGGGATTCTGAGGTGAGGTCTTGCTTCTTATTACCTATTTTTATTTATTTTGTAAACACTCACACACGGTCCATGTGATAGAGATTCGACGAAATTTTACAGTTAGGGATAGAGTTGGTGACCTAGGTGGTTTGGACGTGTAGAGAGGAGATCTGTAGTTATGCAGTAAGGAGAGTAAATTAGATGGAGGATAGACAATTCACTAGAGGCATAGGAAGAGCTAGAAAAACTATAAGAGAAACTAATAAGAAGGATTTAGAGATTTCTGAGATGCATATGAATATGGTATATGATAGAACATTATTGTGTGCTTTAGTGGGATAAGGCTTGCTTCTCGTTGTTGTTGTTGCAAACACTAAGGCTTTGTTTGCGAGTTTGAAGGGGAAGGGAAGGAAATGCTTGAAAAAAAAAAGGAAGGAGTGAGTGGAAGAAATAGAGGACATTGGAGGAGGGGCTTTGGTGGGATTATTTTTCTTCAAAATAGAAAACCCTCCTCATTTGGGGGAACTAAAAAATTGTATTGGAGGAGGGTTTATATGAATTCTTCAATTTTAATATACGTTGTTATAATATTCTTAAAATTAAAAATATATTAATTACATTAATTTATCACTCTCTAAAAAAATACTTTCAAAAATTGTGAAAAATTTCTCAATTTTCCCCTATATTTTTCTCCCCCCAAAGCCTTTCCTTCCTCCTCCCCTCCAAACTCCCAAATAAAGCTCAAGTAGTCTCTAATACTATCTCCAGTTCTCCACCAACTACAACTACTTCATTCTGTTTGACTTGCTTGCAGACCGGAAAACTACTAAAGGAGTCAGACAAGGAATTGGGCCACAAAAAGACAATAACATCACTCGCCAAATCTGCTGACGGTTCCCATTTCTGCACTGGATCCCTTGATAAGTCTGCTAAGGTATCATCATCATTTTATTTACTTTTTTTTTTATCTTCTGTAACATACCATGATATTATTGCAGTCCACTTAACCTGTTTCCTTTCTTTTTTGCAATACTAATGGATGTTTTTTGGCTATTAACTAGATTTGGGATAGCAGAACATTGTCTCTGGTCAAGACATATGTGACAGAACGCCCTGTCAATGCAGTTACTATGTCACCTCTTCTTGATCATGTATGTATTTCTGTACTGTCAATTGTTTAATTTAAGTCGTGTCCCGATATTCATATAAATAACTTTGCTAATCTATTCAAGTAATAATTAATGGGGGAGTTTGTTTGAAGGACTTAAAAATTAGTCCTAGGAATAACATACCCGGGAATATAATGTTGGGAGTTTGATTCTTGGGTATTTTAAAAAAAAAACTGTTTGGCGCATTCTGTAACATTCCTAGGAAATTTGGAAGTTTTTTTTTTTTTTTTTTTTTTAAAATATATAAAATTCAATAGGAATCCACTTTCCCACCCTTTAACATGGGAATATTGGAAGTTATGGGAAGTTATTCTATTCCCAAGAACCTTCATACCCAGGAATAATTGTTTATCAATCTTGTAAAAAACATGGGTATACTCATTATCCACCCATGTATTCCCAGGAATGTAATTTTTAACCTTCAAACAAACACTCCCAATGTCTTTCTCCTGCATAAAGGTGTCCTATTTGTTTAGGAAGCTGGTTAAAAATTTGCATAATACCCCAACACCTTTCTTTCTTGGTGTGAATTTATTCTCCATAAACTACAAAATTCTCTTCTGCATATCCCAATTGCTTAATAGTCCTGGAAACAGCCTCTTGTGTGAAAACAGGGTAAGGCTGCGTACAATACACCAAATGGTGGGACCCCTTCCCGGACCTGCGTATGCGGGAGCTTTAGTGCACCGGGTTGCCCTTTTTTTAAATATCCCAATTGTTTAATAGTACATTGCAATAAATTCTGATATCTACTTCAGTTTTCATTTTACTGTTATTTGGTACGTGTATTACTCCAGTCATTGTTTGGTTTTCTCTATTCCTTACCCTGTGTTATTTTGTAGGTGGTACTTGGAGGTGGTCAGGATGCATCAGCTGTCACAACAACTGATCATCGTGCTGGAAAGTTTGAAGCCAAGTTCTTTGATAAGGTAGATAGTTTTCCTTCCAATACCATTTCAAGTTCTTGAAGGTGTCTATTTTTCATATTTCTTATTTTGTTTCATTTGTTTAGATTCTTCAAGAAGAAATTGGGGGTGTGAAAGGGCATTTTGGACCGATTAATGCACTTGCCTTCAACCCTGATGGAAAAAGGTACATCCTTTATTTTTAATCTTCACCTCTTTCTGTGTTGCAGCATATCATATTTTTACTGTTGGAGATCTGCAATTCACTGATGAATTGGAAAAATGGGCTACCGTGATTATGTTAATGCCTTACTAGCAGAATTTATATCCACCATTGATTCACATTTTTTCAAGAAACAAAACCCGATTCGCATAATTGTTTGAAATTTCAATATTTTTCCTTATGCTATTTACTTGCATGATTGTCTAATAGGCATATTGCGTAATAAATATCAACAGATTTTAGATTGTTTGGCCAACCATGCTCAATTTTTCTTCTTTATATTGCATTGATAAGAAAATCCTTCATTGATGCTGTTTCTTTTCAAAATACGATTTTGCTGTAGTGTTGGGGACCTCTTGTTCACAACAAAGTAAAATCCATGGAAACCTTGAAATATTTCCTAAGGATATAGGACGGATTGATCAATAATTGGAATATAGCCTTGTTCTAATTTACAAGTTAATCATAAACAGGCGAAATTGTTCATTTTTACTTGTCTGATGCCATGCGGTGCCCCCATTTAACCTTCCAATTTGATGGATCTTTTAAATTTATGCTAAGCAGTGTGCTTATTCAAATGATTTATGCCAGACATTTTTAAGGATTTAAGCTAGACATCGGTTTCCTGTATTATGTAATTATCATGGATAAGGAGTGTGATTATTCCAACATTTTGGTAATGTTTCCTGTATTATGTAATTATCATGGATAAGGAGTGTGAATATTCCAACATTTTGGTAATCGAAGATGATCAATGTAGTAGTAATCGACACATTTGTTGAGATTAAATTATTGTTTCAGATTATACGTTGTTGAACTAAGACTATATCTCACATTCTTCTTATTTTGTAGTTTTTCAAGTGGAGGAGAAGATGGATATGTACGTTTGCATCACTTTGACCCAGATTATTTCAATATCAAAATTTAGTGCCTAGAAGTTAGCTTTCAATTTCTTTCACATAATATATTTGCTGACGCTGTTGTGTACTAAAGCTGTTCCTAGTAATCCTTTTGTAACAACATTATGAATGAATTTTGGTTGGTGTTGGACTCCCGTATTCAAGATTTTCATAGCACATCATTTGAATTTGGGACATATTTAGGAGCTTGGCATATCTTTTTGTTGTTAAAGCACATCACCTTTTAAATTAGGTGTCACCAAAATATATAACTCGTTAAGATTGTGTGGAAGATTATAGGAATGTGGAGAAAAAATGATGGGATATATTAGGTGTAAAATTCTGACATGGTATGTGAAAATCTTAGAATAGGTACTGTGACAAGTTTTGTTACGTTAATTTTTTCCCCTTGAGGTTCTAGTACTAGACTAGTATCACTCTTTTAAGAGTTATATATTTGTTTTCTTTTATTAAAAATTAAAAATAATATCTAACGCTTTCTTTATCACTTTAACACTGGGCGTAAACACAAGAGAACTTTATCTTGATAGTTTCAACTCATTAGGTGGTTAGATTACATACTTTAAATTAAAATTGGCATGGTAACCTACAAGACCTTGTATTTGGCATTTGAAGCCATACATTCATAAATAATTTTTAGGTATTGTTGTCTTCTTTCTTTTGTCTTTGGAAAAGTTGTTTTCGTTACACTAGTGAGAAGCCGTGCAAAAATATTAGGGTATGTTTGTTTCTGGGTTACAAAATTTATTCCCAGGATTAACTGTCCTATAATGATGGGAATTTTTTTCCAAGGAATGTTTAATAAAAGTGTTTGGATAACAATTTAAGTTCCTGGGAATAATCTTTTAAAATTTCTATCAATTGTAATTATTTTAAATATTATAAAAATTATGTTTCATCGTGTGTATAAATGGATGTTCATTTTCCTAATTAATTAAGATAATATGTACCAAAAAATAATAATAAGTACATGTAAAAGAAGAAAAAGAAAATGTTACGGCAGTTAAGGTATGGGGTTAGTGGATTAGTGGGGTTAACACATTATTTTGCACAAAATAATCGACGGGAATGAAGTTTTCCATGGGTATAATTCTTTCGTAGAAATATATCTTTTTTCCTTTATAACAAACATGGGTATAATTATTGATGGCCTCATTATGTTTCCAACCTCCTATTCCCAGGAATAAGTTTTACAACCCTCAAACAAACACACCCTTAAGTCTTGCGATGTGCCCTTTAATTAACACCAGCATAACAATATCTAAAATTGGAAAGAAGCTAACATAGAAAGTTAACTAATGAGACTGAAATCAATCACAGGGTATAAAGTCACATATGTGGTTGGTTAACAACATTAGAAAGTTCCTTAAAAAAAACATTCGAAAGTTGTCACAATTCAATAACTACACGTAACAATTTTTTTTTGGTTGAACAATACACGTAACAACAATTTTAAACATCATTACCTAAACTTTTTAGATGTTCAAATATGAACGAAATCAATAATAACAATCTAAATTATGCTCAAATATATGTATTTTTGGGTACAAAAGACAGATATACATATGTTGTCAAACAATCATTTTTTTATTTAAAAATGTGTTTTGAATGAGAAAGAGATTCCCTCCTGTGACTTTAATCTCATACTTTTAATATTAAAAGACATGTTTTTCTTAAAACACACTATGATTTTTCTTTCATTCAAGTTGTGAAAAAGATGTTACAATTCTTCTTCTTTTATAGTCAAGAAGGAACGCAAAAGATAAAGATAGAATTATTCATTCACATGCCACTAGTAAAAACACTATTGACGTGCATTATAATTACGTAGGGGTGACAATATGATCCATGAGATCCATATCCATCCACTACAAAATCCACCCAATCCATCCATCAAACAAAAAAAATTGTTAATGAATTGGTTTGAATCCATCCATTTAAAACTAGAGCATTACTTTTCCCACCCTATGTCTTTCCTCGCGCGCCCTACGTAAATGAGTAACGGATTTTGTAATCCGGAAACTTCAAAAAATAGGACGCGTTACATGATGTTTCCGGATTACATAATCCGGAAACCCTCTGAACACCATTTTTCAAGGTAAAACAGTCCGGATTATATAATCCAAACTGTATTAGCATAAATTCTAAACAAGTTTGTAACATGGATAGTCATTTTAGGGATAATATTAATCTTCCTAACTCTCATCCTTCTGTTTTGGGTCATTGTTACCCGTTCTTAGGCAAAAATCGGGTTTTCAGACTACTTAATCGAATTGCTCCGAATCTTCCCCATAAAATAAAAAAAATTCAAGGACTATGACTCCCGTAGAATTCAATGCATATACGTTCTGATAGGTAGCTCCGAGCCTCCAACCATACTCCCTTTCTCAGCTTTGACTCAAATTCCTTTGATATTACATGCTGCTATCTACATTGATTGTACCTCACCTTCTGAATAATCTCATATACTTCCTTCATTACACTACCATGGTTATCTTTGCCTTTTGGAAAAAAAAAACCATTGTTGCCTTTCTATCTGATCAGCAGGACCACAAAACATACAAAGTGACAAAAAACTTGATGATGCTCCGGAGATGACCTTCGGATGTCCTCAGATTCATCAATTCAACCACCCTCAACTCTTTGGAATTTGAAAACGTGCAAACAAATATTTTTGTTTTTAAAAAAGCATAATAATAATACTCAATACAATAATTTTAAAAATAATTGGAAAAGCCGAAACTATTATTGATAATGTGATATTAACAACGATATACTACACCCATTTAGATTAATTTAGTGGTGTTGACTTGAGAGACTTTAGAATGTGTTCATTTTAAGGTCTCAAATTTGAAGTTTAACTTCTTCAAAAATTAATGACCATATTCCAATTCTTTCATGCGGGATTTAAACTATTGTCCCTCAAAATAATAAAGTTAAGTCCTTACCACTAAACCGACGCCTCTTAGACATACTTAATAAATTAATAACTTACAAGAAAAAATTATTTAGTTTTTTTATAAAATACAAGAAAAGTTATAATTTACAACTTGGGGATATCTGAGATGCATGAAAAGTTGAGAATATGTTTTCCAAAGTTTCCTCTTCGATTATAACTATGCCACAAAATTTTAACTGTGTTATAATTTGGTGCATGACAGAGTTATATGCAAAAACACTTTTATAATCTTAAAACCTTAATTGTACCACTGATCCATCAACGAGGGCAATAAGACTTTCCTTTGATGTCTAAATTTTGTCTTCAACTTAAACCACAATATCTTGGGATCCTTTGCATTCAAGTATGTTGTTTGTAATCCATCATCAAGGTGGTGTTTGATTATCCCATTTATTATCAACTTTCTCTTTGCCAATTCCTCTTAGTCAACTCCCAAATTGTCTACTTCAAGGATTTTGTTGAGTCCCAGACATGCAATATACTTAATTAAGTTGTTTTTCCAAGTTATGTAGTTGCCCCAGTCATGTTTAAAATTTTGAATGGTGCTTAACATTCAACATAATTATATCTAGAATACATAAGAGAATAATCAACATTTAATGTATAAATTATGATGAAAATAAAAAAAAAACATTTTATATAATAACAACAATTACAAAAACCATGACAATGTTTTAAATTTTAATCTAAGTTTCTATCAAAACAAATGGTAATAATCCAGGCTAAGTCTAGTAATGGTAAAATACTAAATATAACTAATCCTACATAACATTTTCCTAATTCTTCAATATTGATAATACTGATAAGGAATAAAACAATGACAAGTAGAGTGACGTATACAAGAAAACATTTAGCCATTTTGAATATGTGAGTAAATATTTTGAGAATGATGTGAAAATTATGAATGAATGTGAAGTATTTATAGAGTGAATTTTGTAAAGTATATGTTATTGTTACTGTTGAGAGATAAGGAAATAATGTTAAATTTTTTATTCATTACCATTAATTTTATTGTTCGTTACCGTTGATTTTACTGTTCATTACCGTTGGATAATGATGAAAATATTTTTAGTGTGTTAAATATCATCTAGCTGTTATGAGACACATGTGGTAGATAAAATTAAAAGATAACATAATGAAGTAGAATGATATGTTTTTTTTTTGGTACAAGTAGAATGATATGTTTAGATTTATCAAAATGGTGTTTTTACATGAATCATAGGTGCTATTTATACTACCAAATTTATCACTATTACATGTATGAAATTATTTGCTCTATTATTGTAAGTTGACATTTAGATAGATAATTGACCCTTACTATTATAAGTTGACGTTATAGATAGATATTTCACAATTATAGACCTATTATTATAATTCTAGGACTAGGATAATTTAGGTTTTATGATTTTTTATAACAATATTGTTATTTTCTTATGATAATTCTAGGACTAAGATAATTTCGGTTTTATGTTTTCTTATAACAATATTGTTATTTCAAAAAAAAAAAAAAGATTTCTTATAACAATATTGTTGTTTTCTTTAGTTGTTGCGGGGATTTATATTGTTGTTATACATTAGATAATTCACACATGGTTAAGAGTGGAATTTTCAATGGAATACCGGAGAAGTCAAGGATAGACGAAATAGGTGGGAAAGAATTAAAAAAAAAAAAAAAAAAGTAAAGATTTCCTCAAAAAATAAAACCAATAAAGATATTGTCAAAAAATATAAAAACAATAAAAATAAAAAACATGCGAAGAAAGATCTAGAATAAAAACCAAGATCCACATGTGATGCAAATCCAACGGTCCACACTTTCTCACTAAATCACTTGGCGCAAAAATAATTCTAGATCCTTCTAGTATAACCTAAAAAAAAACCCAAGATTAAATCCTAGCCGATCATTAAAAAAAAAACCACTATATAAACGCGCGACAATTACTTTCCCACAGCATCACGTAGTTCACAACTTCACAATTCCGTTGAGATCTAACAAAAAAGAATTCACAAAGCTTGAAAATTAGGGTTAGGTTTTCGACTTCGATTGTGAAATTTGTGAGATTTGAAGATGTTTGGAAGAGCCCCTAAGAAAAGTGATAACACTAAATACTATGAAATTCTTGGTGTTTCGAAGAATGCTTCTCCTGATGATTTGAAGAAAGCGTATAAAAAAGCTGCGATTAAGAATCATCCTGATAAGGGTGGTGATCCTGAAAAGGTTGGTTTTTTATCTTTGTATTCGATTATTGGATTGTCTGATTTGGTTTGTTATTTGATCAATTGATGTTGATGATTGGATTTGATAATTGTTGTGGTTTGAATTTGATTAGTTGATTTTAGAATTAGTTTGATTGAATTAGGGTTGTGGGCTGCTGGTAGAATGATGTTTGTTGGGGTTTATTTGTTATAGATTATAAAAAAGTGATTTTTATGTTCATAAATTTAGAGATAAGTGATTGATTTGTTATAGATTATAAAAAAGTGATTTTTATGTTCATAAATTTAGAGATGAGTGATTGATTTTGTTTAAAAAGTGGAATTTTTAGATATAATTGATTGTTGTTAGTTGTATTGATATTGAGTTTACAATTGGGATTGATATTGATGATTGAATTATATAATCATTGTTGGGATTGGATTGTGATTAGTTAGTTTTAGGATATTGATTATACAATTGGAATTTGATATTGATGATTGAATTATATAATCAGTTTTAGATTTAGGTTGTGATTAGTTAGTTTTAGGTTAGTGTGACGCATGTGTTATGGTATCTTGATTTTGGTTTTTGGTGTGATTAGTTACTAGATGAAATTAGGAATTAATTTGTGTTTTTTTTTTTCTTCATATAGTTCAAAGAGCTTGCACAAGCTTATGAGGTTTTGAGTGATCCTGAGAAGCGTGAGGTATATGATCAGTATGGTGAAGATGCTCTTAAGGAAGGAATGGGTGGCGGTGGCGGTGGCCATGACCCATTTGATATATTCTCATCCTTCTTTGGTGGAGGTGGATTTCCTGGTATGGTTTCTTGTTTGTTATTTTAATTTTAATTTAGAAGATTAGGGATTATTCAATCGATAACTGTTGGTATGATTATTTCTTAATCATATTGTATTTGTGAACAGGTGGTGGTAGTAGCAGAGGAAGGAGGCAGAGACGTGGTGAGGATGTCGTCCACCCCTTGAAGGTATCTTTGGAGGATCTTTACCTTGGGACATCTAAGAAGCTTTCTCTTTCACGAAATGTCTTGTGCTCCAAGTGCAATGGGTATGTGTTATGGAAGGTCTATCTGCATGTTTGTTGGTATTTTTCTAATGGCTCGAAGTTCTTACTTTGTTGATTGATTTGATTACAGGAAAGGTTCAAAATCTGGTGCTTCAATGACCTGTGCTGGTTGTCAAGGTTCTGGTATGAAGATTTCTATGAGGCATTTGGGTGCTAATATGATTCAGCAAATGCAACATCCTTGCAATGAATGCAAGGGTACTGGAGAGACCATCAGTGACAAAGATCGATGCCCACAGTGCAAGGGAGAGAAGGTCGTTCAACAGAAGAAAGTACTTGAAGTTCATGTTGAGAAGGGAATGCAAAATGGCCAGAAGATCACATTCCCTGGTGAAGCTGATGAAGCGGTATGTTTTGGTTCATAGCGTTCCTCAGTTTGAGCTCGATTGTTGAAGATCTTGATACCGATTTTAACTTTTTGTTTGTCTTGCAGCCGGATACAGTTACTGGGGATATCGTCTTTGTACTTCAACAGAAGGAACACCCCAAGTTCAAGAGAAAGGGTGAAGATCTTTTTGTAGAGCACACATTGTCCCTCACCGAGGCTTTGTGTGGTTTCCAATTCGCGCTGACTCATTTGGATTCTCGCCAACTATTGATTAAATCAAACCCTGGAGAAGTTGTCAAGCCTGGTATGTGGATTATTTGCATCTTGATTACTGCATTGTCAAAATATTTTTGAGTAGTTGGAATTTTGTTTTGCTTTGGTATATTGAAATTTTCAATCTTTTTGGTTATTGCAGATTCATACAAGGCAATCAATGATGAAGGAATGCCAATGTACCAGAGGCCTTTCATGAAGGGCAAGCTTTACATTCACTTCACTGTGGAGTTCCCCGAGTCTCTGACTCTTGATCAGGTTAAGGCTTTGGAGACAATTCTCCCAGCAAGGCCTGTATCACAGTTGACAGACATGGAGCTGGATGAGTGTGAGGAGACAACACTTCATGATGTCAACATTGAAGAAGAGACGAGAAGAAGGCAGCAAGCTCAGCAAGAGGCATATGATGAGGATGATGAAATGCCTGGTGGTGCTCAAAGAGTACAATGTGCTCAGCAGTAATGAGTTTGGAGATATCCTTCATGGATGTGTTTTAGCTTTGGTGGGCTAAACATAGTGGTGTCTTATCAAATGATTTTTGAAAAACAGTGTAGCATTTATTTCCGTATAAAGATATCCTATATGGTTAATTTTATAATTTGTTCCCTTGTGTTTACAAAATTGCAGCTACTCTGAATTTACTCTTCCTCTCTTATTAAGCAATTTTTTCCTTCCTTGCGTGTTTCTTTTTTTTTTTCTTCCTATTATTTAGATAGCTGAAATGGAATACAAGCATTTTTCACCGATTTCTTCCCCTAGGTTAGTGTATTTCATTATTCATTAAATTTTAAGATACAATCAGGAGATAGTGAATGATTATTTTGGAATAATTTTTTTGACATGTGAAGCATCTGCAACTTGCTTACAATCTAGTTTTAAAACTGGCATGAGTAAAAGCTCGTGCTTAATTTGTGGTAATTTGTTTATTCTGATTCCACCCATCAAAAATTAGTTATCATTCAAATCAGCCATAACGTTTTAAACTTCATTTTTAACTTTCTTAGAGAAAAACGTGAATTTCATGTTCTGTCAACAATATGTTTTGTTTTGTTAAGTTGGTTTAACCAAGGAGGTCAAGATGCCTTGGAAAAATATTTCAGTAAAATCTCTATTACTGTTTGGTTTCACTGTAGCAGCTTGATTCTGATCATCCCTCTTGTTTCCGATATTTAATGGAAACTTGAATTGAATTTTCGGAATTCTTTTTCTTTCAATCGTCTCTGACCTTCGGTCTCCACTGGCTGCGTGCAAGTATTTTGACCAAAGCGAAATGTGAGCAAGGGGTTAATTCAAATGTATAATTTATGTTTAATCTCTTGAGTTTTTGAATAATTTTTTGTAGAAGTGTTACTAAACACAAAATTTAAAACATTCACATTTAATTCATTTTATGTTAAAAAAAATTAAATTTTAGTTATTGAACCTTTCATAGCGTTCTAAACTTGTCAAAAAAAAATCATTCAAAATTTTTAGAGTTTAAGGATAATTAAATAAATTTTGTTGTAACAGAGACTAAAATTAGAAGTAATTTTTTTTGTAGAAGCTAAAAAACCTATTAAAATTAAGGACTAAATTTAGAAGTTTTCAATTTTATAGGGATAAAAAACATATTAATCCTTTTTTTTTTTCTTCGTAAATTCATTCTTTTGTTTTTACCGTGGAAATTTATTCTTGTTCCAATATTTATTAGCATTTTAAGTGTGGTGTTGAGTTTTACTCCCTCCGGTTCTATTTATAAGAAAAATTTGACTTTTTAGATACATTGAGTAATTAATGTATCTTAATATAGACCAAATTCATTATTTATGTAATGAATCAAAAAAGTCAAATGTTTCTTGTAAATAGGACTAGATGGAGTATTATTTTTCTAGGAGTGTATTAATATGCATACACACCAAACAAATATTTAAAGTGTGTCATAAATCATAGGGAGAGTATTGAATCTAATAGCTCAAATCTTGCAGCAGACATTGTTGCAGGGGTACGACAATGTCTCTGTCGAGGATCTAGATCCTTTAACAACCCTCACCAATAGCCTTTGACCATTCAAAAAGGAAAATATTGACACATAAACAACATATCATACTTCAAGGTACATCAAGTATAGTGATTGTGACAAAGAATTTATGGAAATAAGACAAGACATACTAATAACGGAAACGACTTTCTTGCTTGTTCAATTTTTATAACAGCATCAGTTTTATAGCAACATGGTAATTTAAAAATGTATATGTTCTCCTGAATTTCACAGCGCATACAATTTTGTACTTCTGCAATGTTCTATTGACCTTTTTTAGCAAAGTTATGTTGCAGGTGATCTAACCATCTTCCTGGATACATTTTGCATTCGGTGGTGAAATACTATATGATATGTAATTGATTTTTAGATCATTCATTCTCCCGTCTAAAACCTTAAACAATGCCTTTAAAGCAGTGTAGATCATTTGGCTGATCTACCAAGACAATTACAATGTTTATATACATTGTTGCAATGTTTTGATAGGAGACATAAAGAGGATATGGTAGATAACAACTGAAATATTATATGTGGTTTCATTTTTATTATAGCACTGGTTATTCATCTCAACAAATGTGGTTAGATGAACTGGATAATAATTTCATCAAAGCATGTCAAGGTAACGTTGTAGAAGTCCAAAATTGTATGCGTCATGAATACAGGGAGAATGAGTATATTTCACTTTACATAATTATGTTGCAGAAGAACCAAGGTAATCAAAATAAGACAGAAGACCTAGTGGATCCCTACCTAGTTCTATTGAGGTGTCAGCTCCTGTTCCAAATCCTAAGGGAAAGGAGTCTTGCAAATCCATTTCATTAAGGAGTGGTGAGAGATACGAACGTCTGATGATGACCACCCTGAGGAATTAGAATCTCAAGCCCCAACTCAATCAGATCAAAATCCCAAACAAACCGTGGAAGGACCAGAAATTGAAGTAAGCAAATAACAGTCAGATGCCACAAGTATGTAGGATGGACGCCTGCTTGCCATATTGTCTATCCTACTTCTTTATTCACTTTTATCACAATATAGACAACAATGCTTGGTTGCCTTTTAGAGCGGAATAATACATCACAAGATTGAAACTTACACAACAATAGGTACTTACAATCATGAACAATATAGAATCAAAATCTATTGCAGAAAAATGGGGGATTAAATACATTTTGTAAACCACTTTCGCATCAGTTTCAATAATGATTTTGTTGAGCTCCTCCTCCTGTGCAATCTGCATGCACCATCTGACCCACTGTGTCTGCCATTGTTGGACTTGGATCTAGTCTCATCATTTCCTTCAAGTAATTCCTTGCCACCAATCCCTGAACAATATATCCCTCCTTAAAGAGCCTGCATCCTGCATCAGGACTCAGGAAGGCTCCATGTCAGGTGAGGGAGGCACATTCATGGAATGGGCATTCATCTCTGCATTAGCGTGGTTGTATCCCGGAACTCATATGATGCCTTCCAAAGAGTTATACAGAAAAGTTGTGGCATAACAAGGATCAATATCCTCTCCATATGGAGACGATCCCAGCCCGTATAATGGTCTTCACAGTTCAATCATTTTTCATCGTTTCAAGTCGGTTTGCAATGACACATGGGTCCCAAGTTGAGAAGAAAAGCACACCAATTGCGCCATCTAAAACTACACAAAAATTAGTTCTGATTTTCCCGCAGCCAAATGACAAAGGGGGCATAACTTTTCCAGCTCCATCCCTTCTTTACACAAATTGAACCGGTTGGCAGAACATTTTTAGCTACGCAAAGTAGCATTTTCAAGCACAATTATTTCTTCTATTTAGTCCTAAAAGAATAAGAAAATGGTATCTAATCTTTAATATTTTATAAATAGTAGTACCTCAATATCATAAAGATTTAAAACGAAAGGTAGTCCTTAAAGCACAATCCTTTCTCTCTTAGGTTCACACCTATTGATATACAGTATTTTCAACAGCTCCTATAAATAACTTTTCACCATAATCAGAAATTAAAACCTTTACACTTTAATTTTTATTTCTTAAAGCTGAAACAAACAAATAAATAAAACCTTAAAAGTGATTTTGAGAAGTGAATTTTTGTAAAATGATCCGAAACAAAGACAACACTTCATCAGTGTCATCAGCAATTATTGTGAAAATACCCTATCAGACGAGGTTAATGAAATTGAGTATCTCCAAGAGGCAAGAATCATATTGATATTCACACTCACACAGAACTAACATTCTCCTATATTCTCCCAAGCAATGCCAGGTGTTCAAAAAACACAAGTAACATACCTAATCTTGGGGAATATCAGTCTCCTTTTGGAGATACCTAAATAACTGAAGAATTGTATATGAAGGCTTGTCCCATGATTTGATACATAATTTTGCCACAGCTAGAAGACTTTTAAGCTCCGTATACTCATAACTGTTTCCAAGATCAGGGTCTAACATCTTATCTATGGAACTAAAAAATCTGGATTCTTGTATCCATTCAATTAAATCAGAACCTTCCATCTCCGAAGATTGACCTGTTACAAGTTCCAGTATGAGCACTCCAAGTTGGAATATAATCTTGCAACTTTCCGGCCCCATGCAATCTGAAATGAACAATGCTGATGAGCATATAAATATGTAAATTACAAAAGTGAAAGTTTTTTAAATTTGATTTTTGTTGCAAGAGTATTAGAGTAGTTTACAAAGAGAAGTGACCTTGTGAATATGGCGACGAACTTCCACCGGTAAGGCCAAAATCAGATAGCTGTAACAAGGTAAAAACAGACTGAAATCTCATTTGATAATATTCTAAATTAGATTATTTTTATATTTGCATTTGGAAATGATCAATCAGATATGATACATTATAGTGAGATAAAGGGAAGTATTTCCTTACTTTAGGGGTAAAGTTCTCATCTAACATAATATTGCTAGAGCTGATAGAGACATGACTTATTGGTGGTTCACTGAAGAGAAACAAGTATTCCTGCATTGAGAATCAACATATGTAAGAAGGAGCCAAAATCAGTTAAACATGGTTGGCAAATTTTGTGGCTTCTACTAATAGCTTGTAGCTTCTACTAATTACAATGTTCTTCTCATACTCTGTCCATTCATATAATTTACAGAATTTACTATTTTTTCTGTCATTTTCTTTCATCTCATTTTCTATTAGCATCACTCGAACATTTATGAGAATTGATAATTTTCCCCCTTTAAGTACAATAGGGAAAATAGAAAACAAACAGATTGTTAGCCTTCCTGCCTAAAGTCAAATTTTTGGTAGGTTAAAGATCAATTTCTAAATGACACTAAACACAAATTGAACAGGCATAAGATAACTCATACAATCGGCCATGAAAACCAAGTAGCCTAGTATATTACTATATTTCCATCATTCTTTTCGCAAAATTGACCAAGCAATTTTCTTAACACAGAGTAGGTATTGAAAATCTTCAATTTAGCAGGGATTATATTTATCCCACATCCTAAATTTTAGGTTTTTCAAATTAATTGTAACATAAAGTAAAATATGAGTGCATTATCAAGTTAGACATGCTTTAATTTACAGAGCTTACCAGTGCAGCCACAACACCATTAGCTATCTGCAACCTCGTCCTCCAATTTAAGGGAGTCTTTAAAGGGTCTGTTAGCATCCAAACATTATAACAAAATAAAAATATTGCAAAATTCATCAAGATACTCCTCTAAACTTCTTTTTTTTTCGTTTCAAAATTTACCATTGAGATGTTCCTTTAAGCTTCCATTATCTATGTTGTCAAATATAAGCAGTCTGCAGAAATAACCAAATGCAAAAGTTACAAAATTGCAATATCTATCTACCCCTGTACCAAATAAACTCTAACGGTTATAAATAATAACTGTTCATGTCCAAAAGCATACAATCTCATCCTATAAAAATGAATAAGAGCCAGTTTGGATAAACTTTTGAACATTTACAAAAAATTAATTATCAAAAGAATCTTGCAATAACAATGATGTATCTTTTTCATAAAAACAAACTGTGATGTTTTTAAATATTAATATCTTACATAAGTTAAAATTTACTTCAACATCTCAATTATTTTAAAATAAATTCACCTTCAATTTACCCATTAGTGAAGATTTTTATTTTATAAGTGCAGAACCATTAACATAAAATAGGAATTCAATTTATATACATCATCAGTGTAAAGATATTTTACACTATCAATCAATCATAATCGTCAGGTCATTAAAAAATGTGTATAATCGCAACTAAAAATGTGGAACCATCACTATCACCATCACCATTTATAAATTCTAATCATGCAAATTTTCATACTCAACCAGAAAAATCAATAAAAACGAAAAGAAAAATGAAAAAAATGTGAAACCTCTTGCTCTTGCGATCATGTCCCAAAGAAAAGCCTTTCAGAGAAAGAAGATGTCGATGATGCAATCGTCCCAACAACTGAACTTGTCTATGAAAATTCTCATCATTTCCTTTATCAAAATCTTTCAATTCTTTCACCAAACAAACACCACTATCACCAAAATTCGCAGCATATGCAGAAACTTCAGAATTGCTATAAACTATTCTTTGAAAACTATCAGTTGCTTTTCTTACTTCCTTGTACGAAATTCTCCTCACAAAAAACACCGATCCTGCACAACAATTCAACAAATTACATATGACTCAGACACCGGATACGACACTGACACGTGAATACTACTAGTAAAAGTATGAATTAATTGAATGTAATCACGTGATACAGTTTCTATTAGATTGAAAATGAGTTACCGGAGCGAGATCGGTGAAGCCAATGGAGAATGTGGCGGCGGAACTTGCGGATCAAGGGATCCATTGTAATGGTGATGATGATGAAAGAAGCGTTGTCGGTTAGAAGAAATAACGGAGTTTGTTAGGAAGATAACACCGTCAAATTCCATTACTTCACTGAAAGAAAAACGAATCTGTTGGGATCAGATTTAACGTGCGTCGACGTCATTTTTTACGGGAATTGTTAAAAAAGTTGTGAAAGGAAAGAAAATTGTTTATTTAGAAAAAGGAATGCGTAACTGAAAACTGTTTCTGTTTTAAAATTTAGTTTATAGCGACTAAAAAGTTCGGTTATCTTAAATTAATTTACGGAAAGGGTTATGTAGGTTTAGATGCTTCCATTGCAGGAGATTCAGTTCAATTTCCGAGAGCTTTCAAGGTTTATTTATTGCTTTATGCTCTTTTAATAACACGGTGAAAAATGTTGGTGGGATAAAAATTGTGTCCTTTACTATATATACTCTCGGTAATTAGTAAGTTTGCCATCATACAAGCCACTAAAATTGGTCAAATGGTGATGAGTTGGGTAGGTCCTACTGTCCATCATTGCTTGTTTCTAGAGCATTATCAGTATATCGGAAAAAAGTGGGAAATAGATTTCATGCTGTAATAGCAGGCTTCTGTAAAGTATCTCAGCAGTCCGATCAAAATTATACGGTTAAGATCATTTTCTTAAAAAGATATACTCCCTCCGTCTATATATGTAAGCATTTTTTTCCTATAATAAAATGGTGTTTACATATAGGGACGGAGGGAGTACTTTTTAATATTAACTGTTCAATCTACGTACAATTATTATAGCATCAAATTCAGGTCCCAATTAGTGGTCTATCACATTGTAGAGAGACTAGCTAAGAGCATCTACAATGGAGACATCCATTTTTGGGTATTTAAATGGATGCCGCGTGTACACATCACTTATTTATAAATTTTTAATAATAGTATCTAATAATAACTCAGTCCCTTCAGCGCAGAGTCTCACAAAAAATTCTTAAATGAGATCCACTAATCAACTATCAATAAATTTATATCATTGCATTTCAATTTTTTAATATTAAAAGAGTGAGGGTCCCGTTTAAAAGTTAAGATCTTAAGTAAAACCCCCGATCTTATAAGACCTTGAAAATAATTCTCCCCAATAGAAGTACCTAATAGGTATCGGATCTTAAATGGTTAAAAGCCTCCCATTAAAAATGGTCTAATAGGACATGTGTAGGAGCCTATACTTCTTACCATTCTCAAAACTAGTAAATTGGATCATGTGCTCCACTCTTTTCTCATTCCCTCTTATAACTCTATCCTTCTCTTTTAATACTCTCTATGTCTTAAATTACATGTTGTTTTGATAAGAACAAAAGATATTATAAGTTGTTTTATAAAATTGTTCTTAATAAATGGTAAGGGATAGATAAATTAAAGAATTGAAAAAAAAATAAAGTAATAAATAGTCAAATGTATAATCTAAAAAACAACATTAATTCTTCTTTGGTATTAAAAAACAACTTATAATTTAGAACAATTTTTTGTCCTAAAGCGGTTTATAATTTGGAATGGATGAAATATATTTTTATTTGTGAAGTTAAGAGAGAGATAAAGAGTTAGGACATAGAAGAAAAAAAGAGTGAAGATGACGATTCATATCCCAAAATTAATAAACTTCACTGTGTATAACATATTCTGATAATCTTTTTTTATCTTAAGGCTTAATTGCTATTTTAGTCCCTTAGCTAATTTTTTGGTATCGGTTTGGTCCCATAACTAATAAAAAGTCTGTTTGAGTCCTTTAATTTAATTTTTGTTACACCTTTTGGTCTTTCCGTTAGGTTTAATTAAAAATGTTAAGTGTGGTACACGTGTCATTTTGGCATTAGTTGATTTTTTTTTTAGTTTCTTCATCTTCTCCATACAATCCTTCATCTGCTTTTTGGAAAATCTGAAAAATCACAACATGAACATTCAAAGAAAATATGAAGAACACAAATGAACATTCAAAGAAAAACTCATAAAAAAATCTATAAATTCATCAACAACAACATTATCACCACCACCATCATCATCATCACTTCATCACTACACCTCCACCACCATAAACAACACCACCTAATCTAATAACCAAGATTCATCACCCCATAAACAACAAAAATCACCAATTTTCTTAACACTGTCAAAACTCCAGATCTGCAATTAGGTAACAATAAACACTGTCATCACTGTTAAAGTGACTAATTACAACCCAGATAGTTTTTTTTTGTTTTGAAAAGCCAATATTATTAAGGCAATCAATCCCTTGAGAAAAGAGAAAAGTTGCCAAGAGAGAAACAAAAAGAACCCCAATGCATAGAGCATACAGAGAACTGATACAGCGGTAAAAGGCTCCCACACCACTAACGTAACACGCCTACAGGGGAGCCACAGAGGTACATCAGTAATCACAAACAACCAAAAAAACAAAATTGAAACGGAGACAAAAACCCTGCCTACGCTAGAAAAACACAGCCAACACTATAAACCCATACTCCCTCCTTCATTCGGATCTTCAATTTCGAACAACAACATAAACCCATAAATTAATTCACCTTCTTATTTCCTTAAAAAAAAACAACAACAACAACAACCGATTTCTAGATCACGTCGCGAACTCCGTTGCGTTTTGTTTTGTTGATTTGTGTTTGATTGATTCTTTGTTTTAAGACTTCATATGATCTAGAATTTTTTAGGAGAAGTTGGGTTTGTTGTTATTTATTTGGATTTTGCATATTATGGATAAACTTTTGGATTTGATGCAAATTGTTTTTGGGTTTTTCTAGGATTTTTTTTTAGTTTTGGATGAATGTATGAAGATGAAGAAGAAAAAGAGGAAGGAAGATGAAGAAAGGAAGAAAAAATTCAGGCGGCGACAGTATACCAGTACTTACAATACACCTTCAAAATCCAATGGTTTATGTTTTAAAAAATAGATTAAACGGTTAAGATTAAAAAATTATTGAGGTTTACAGTAGACAATCTATAAGGTTAGTCCATCTAAGATATTTGGGGTTAACCCCGTAACGGAAGGGACCGAAAAGTGTAACAAAAATTAAATTAAAGGATTCAAATAGACTTTTTATTAATTATGGGACCAAACCGATACCAAAAAATTAGTTAAGGGACTAAAATAGCAATTAAGCCTTATCTTAAATAGTCATTTTTGTTTTTGAATGTGTAACGAATAATTACAATTATTTATCAATATAACGAAATTACAAAATAATCTTTGATTGTGCACTCTGTAATGCTTCCTTTAACTCTATGGCCTGAGACCTATTAGATGGTTGAAACGTGGTTGGTTAGCGTGGGAGTATTAAAATGGGGTGTAGGTGTATATACCCGATTTTTCGTTTTATTTATTTTAATCACTTTTATTACGTGTTTTATTTGTTTGTGTATGATTATTCATCATTGGGTGCATTTTCATGGGTTTCCATGTTAGAAGGGTATTTTAGTCATTTTGAACTTAGGGGTATTTTGGTCATTTTATGAGAACGGGTAAAATTATAAGTTCGATGAGAATTACTTTTAGTGGTTAGTGAGAATAATTGTTTTACTAAGTTACTAGAGTAAAATTAAGATTTTACCGTTTAGTGACCGATAATGATATTCTACCGTTATTTGACCGTTATTAGTGATTTACCATTTGGAGTGTAGAAATATTTTTTGTTTGAATAGAAATGAGTTAAGTCCATTAAGTTGAGGGTTAGGCCCATTTATGGGACTTACTACAAAAACCTAGTCTTATGAGAAATTTCCTCACACTTTCATTTCATAAGATATTTTTGAGAGAGTTAGATAGAGAAAGTGGGAGCAAGAGAAGGAAATGGTTAGAGAGAAGAGGACTTGAAGAATCAAAGGTTGGGAGAAGAGCTAGCAGCAAAATTGAAGCCTAAGCTATAGAGATTAACCTAACTAAGGTAAGGGGGTTAGAATTCATCATAATCACTTATTGTTATTTTCAATTATGGTATGAAAAGTGCTTATTTGGGTGAATTGATTAATTGTTCATAAATGATGAAATTCGTGCTCTAATTGTGATGGCATGTTTAGATGTATGAAGTTATGGATAATTGAATTGTTGTTAGTTGAATTACATGTTCAAAGTATGAGAAAATGGAATATGTTGAAAATATGCTTAATTGGTGAATTATGCTATGTTGTTGATAAATTGTGATAAGTTTCATGATCAATTGTTGTTGTTGTTGCTAAGTGATGTTGTGGATGATTATTCATGGCTTGGGTATGCATGATTCTTGATTTGTTGTTGAGAAATAAGTTGTTGTTGTTGGTTTGGTGAAAATGGGTACTTATGAGTTTTGCTCAAATTATTGGATTGGGATATTGTGTTGTTGAATTATGGTTGAATTCATGTCTAAATGAAGTATTGTTGAATTAGATATGTTGTTGTTGTTGAATGATATTATGGGTATTCCATTTTATGAAGTGGTTGTTTGTATTGGTGAAGTTGTGCTAGATGTTCATGTGAAGGACCCAAAGTGAAATTTGATATACAAAGTTGTTGACTGAGTTGTCTATCTGGTTGGATGAGTTAAACTTGATGAAATTTATGTTTTTATGTTGTAGTTGTGGTAGTCGAGTCGTTTGGGAGAAATCAGGGTTTCGGGTGAAAATTCAATTGTTAACCGTTTTGGAAAAATGAGTGTTGTGTAAGGCCTTGGAAAATGAAATTGGGGTTGTTGAAACTTGAATTTTTCTGTACATTAAGATAGGGCTAAGTGTCATGAACACGTAGGTGAAAACGGCATCGAAAATGGATTAACGGTTTGAGTTTTATGCGCGAAAACGTAGAGGTTGAAAATCTGGGCTGTCTGTCAAACTATAATCGTGCCACGATTCAGGGCCATCGTGCAACGATTTTGATCAGGATTTCAGTCTTTCTGAACCTGGAAAAATCGTGCCACGATGGGAAACCAACGTGCCACGATGTTGTCTTTCTAAAAACCTTAAAAATGCAATTTTCTTTGATCCAATTGTTTCCAAACTTATTCGTAAGTATAGGGACTTTATCCTAATAATTTAGGGGTGTTTTTATGAAAGAATTAACCTTGTGTAAAAGGAGTCTAGTGAATCTTTGTGTTGTTTTGTCTTGAGATTTATCCATGTTGGCCGGTGGCCACTTGATATGGTTTTTGGTCGAAAATGTTTCTTGAGCCAATTGTCTTATGAATTATTGTGATCATTCTTATATGACTAAGTGAAGTTGTATGATTGAAAGATTGTATTGGATATGATTGTTTATCATGAGGTGTGTATGATATCTTACTAGAATGTAATGAATGCTTGAAATGGTGAAACTATATGTGATAGTCGATGTTGAATGACATTGTTGATTATTGATAATCATGTGATGTGTGATGATGAATACTATGAATTGATTGTGTATGGACATGTTTTCTTGATAATGAAAATGTTGTGGAGATAATCAATATAATTGGGAGTTGTCCTATATATTGAGGTGAAAATTGTGGATTGTTGTCGCATTATCGAGTCCTTGTACATGTCCATGCATCATAGTTGTGTTGAGATTTTATATGATGTTTTATTCATTATTGGGCTCCGGCCTAGCAGAGATCAATTGTGATCTAGTTTTGGGCTTCGGCCTTGCAGAGATCATTTGTGATCTAGTTTGTGGACTTCGGTCTTGCAGAGACCCTTGGTGGTCTGGATTCAGGTGACGACCTTGAGGTGATTTGGTACCACATGCATATATGTGTCAATAGGTGCATATCTTGACATGAGTCTTATTGATATATGTGATTGGTGATTGTGTATGAATAATTGTGAATTGATATTTGTTCATAACACATGTGATTGGTGATTATTGATGTAAGCTATTGGGGTTTTGATGTAAGTATATGTATGAGAATATTATTATTGATCAAGTGCATGATGTTTAAATTGAAATATTCATGTTAACTGTTATTTTGATTATGATGATGTAATACTTACCCGCAGTGGTTTTGACCGCCTACCTGTCTGTATGGATGGGTAGACGTTGTGCATGGATAGTTGCTTGGTGAGTCTTTTGTGCTTGGTGGATATCAGGAGCTTTCTCCGATATCAGTGTTAGAGTTTAGTCGGCTCTGATCTAGGCTTGCTGTCTCGGTCTAGATTAGCTTATTTGGACTTTTGTTATGTTTGGAGATTACCCGTATATTGGGATTTTGATATGCATCTATGTTGATGTAATTATTGATTCATGACATGTATATTTGGATTACTCTGGTTTATATTGCGCTGCGACTATTGAGGTTTATATACATGTTTATTGTTTTTTGAATTTTAGATGATGACGTAGCCTCTATTTATTGAATAAATGTATTATTCGCATGTTTAATTGCTTTAATAGAAATATGAGTGTTACAGTAGGCACGAGAGATGTATGCATTTCTTGATCGAAAATATGAAAATTCGCTGCAACTACTATTTGAACTAACGAAATGCATCATGAGTGACTATTTTATAATTTTGCTACATTGAAGGACTATTATTGTGGCTACTTTGTTACACGTTCCGATATGAAAATGATTATTAATTTTTACTAAAAGAAGGGCTTCTAGCTTAGAGGCTCTATTACATCCCGAAAAAGATTTTAGTTCAATTTTTTAGGTTTCTACTACTAACTAGTAGTGTGATTAGGGAAAAATGTTGGGAGTAAAAAATATTGTATCGTTTTATTAAACTGCAAAAGATAGTATAAGTGTATGTTTGACTCAGCGGTGAGAAGAATTGATTTTGTAGAATCGATATTAACTAAAAATGAATTGAAAGTAAAATGATTTGTGTTTAGTTACATTCGTATAAAAGTGGGTTGGACTTTAAATTTATTTGTAAAAATCAATTCTAAATTCCTAATCTACAAGCTCAAACTTTAAGTAGAATTAATTATGAAGACAAAATAAATTCTACTCAAAAGCAACTAAAATACCAAAATTAATTCCATACTTCAAGAATCCATTTTGACTCTCGTGAAACCTAATTGTCATCATTCAAGCCACTAAAATTGGTCAAAGGGTGACGAGTTAGGTAGGACCCACACTCAAACTTGATTGCTTATGTAGTTTTATCTATTTATTTATATATCCGAAAAAAATGGGTCCATCACATTATATAGAAAAGATAATTTAAATGAGACTATACTTTTTACCATGCTCAAAACTACTAAACTTTGTCTGTGCATAAATTATCCTGATAATCTTATGGTTTAGATGCATTTTTAACTTTTAAAACTTGCGATTTTTGCCCCTCAACAAAAACATACTAATTTTGGCCCCTAACTTTGTAAAGTCAAGGATAAAAGGCGAAAAAATTCAACACTTTGTAAAATCAAGGGGTAAACTTGTTATTTTTAGGGGGCCAAAATCACAATTTTTGAATAGTTAAGGGGGTTAAAAGTGCATTTAATACATTATCACATAATATAATATTAATTAACTATTATTGTTATTGTTTTATCTCTTAAAGAAGTTTTATACATTAACATTTTATCTACGGTCATATGCTCGCACACAACACTCACACACACACACATACATACATATATATTTATATTCGATATTGAAAAACTTTCAAATTCATTAAAGATAGATTTTGGAGGAAGATCAACTCGTGGAGTATTAGGTACCTTTCACAAGTCGAGCGAAAAGTTTTGATCAAATCGGTGCTTTAATATATTCCTTCATACATCATGAGTATTTTCTATCTATCCAAAACTATTACTTTTTTTTTATTGAAAAAATGTTCAACTCGTTTTGGTGGGGCATAATAGACAAGATGTCATAGGAAAAATTGAGCATTCACAAAAATAATGGGGGGTTTAGGGTTTAAGAACTTACAAGCTTTTGATAATGCTATGCTAGGTAAGCAAACTTGGAAGTTCATGAATAATCAGAGGATATAATTATCAGATTATTCAAAGTTAAATAATACCTGCATGATGACTTTATGGAATCAAGAATTGGACAAAATCCAAGTTATATATGGCATAGTACTTGGAGCTTCAAACATGTGGTAAAAAGGGGATATAAGTGGTGCATTGAAACTGGCAGCAATATTCCTCTTTGGGACCATAATCAGTTAGGTGTCATGAGTTTCATAAGCAATCAAAGTGATCATGACCTCAAGCTGAAAGATCTCAAAATGGTAGATTTGATGTTCGATCAAACGAGGATATGAGACATAGGATTTATTTGAAATCTTGTAAGTGCCGGAGACGTATAAAAAATTCTACAGATTTTAATGGTAGAGTTTATCCTTCATTATAAATGGAGTTGGAACCATGAGAGGATTGATGTGTATTCGGAGTCAACTGGTTATTGTATCATTCTGCAATATCATGTTGACTGGAACCATGAGATGAAAAATGCAAGTTCCTTCTAAAGTACAAAACTTACTTCGGGGAGTTTGCAAGAACCATTTTTCCATGCAGGTTAAACTTCATGGTCGTGGTGTAAACTGCGTGATGCATGTTATAAGATAGTGGACACCTATTTTTCAATTGCCCAAACAATATGTAAAATGACGATGGTTTATCAGCAATAACCTATCTGTACTAATTGGAGGAAACCAAATTTGCGTTGTTTCAAATACAACGCTGGTGCATCGTTGGATAGAGCAAGAATCAAAGTTGGCTTAGGAATGTGCATCAGGGATGAGCAAGGGAGCTATGTCATTGCTAAATACAAATGTCTTTCAACTTTGAGTTTATTAGGAGAAAAACCAACTAGGTTGTTCATAGTTTAGCTAGGACGATCACATCTTTAATTAGTTTACAATTATTTATTGATATGCCTACACGTATTAAAACTATTGTTGCTGACAAATTGTGTTAGGAACAAGTGTGTTTTAAATTAAATGTAAATTTTATTACTAAGATTCAAGTTAAACTGACATAATATTTCATAAAATATGTATATCAATGCAAACACGTTGATATACACGAGCCATGTGTGTAATGACTTAGGTTTAAAACGAGAATTTCTCATTACTCTATATTTAAGATGTGTGAATTCAATTAATATTTTACTTCAGTAAAAATTAATAAAGTAGTTCATAAATAAACACATCTTTTTGGTAAAAAAAAAAACACACCTTTTTTTTTAATGATTAATTAACTTTATTAAAATCCTTCAAAAAATTAACTTTATTAAAAGACAAACTATTCAAAAAAAATTAAGTTTGATTTTTAAATGGAACATTAATTAATTTGTTTTTTTTTTATATCAGATTTCACTGTATATTATCAGAGCATATTCCCCATAAATCCGTTATTAACACAAAAAAAAAAACACAAACACACACCTTTTTCATGACCAAAAAAAAAAAAGTAGTGTCTTAAATGTTTGATTTGTTGGCGAAGAAAATGATGTGTAATAAAATTTCCGAAACGCATATGATACACTAGTATTGCATTTTTCTTCATTTTTGCAATTTGCATTGCATTCTTTCACTTGCGTTACTTCTTCAATCTCTCTAATCCCATTCCTCTCTCTCGCTCTCTCTCTCAAATGTTGAAATCATAATCTCCATTTTTTCGAACCCAATTCAAAATCTATCTCTCTCTCTACCCAATGGAGTGTTCCTCAGAAGATTCTTCAGATAACACTCAAAAACCAGACTCAAACAACAACAACAACAATCAACGAGTTTATTTTGTTCCTCACAGGTTAGGGTTCTTACAAACTCGATTCAATTTCATAATTTTGAAGTTTTTTTTGTTTTTAATTGAATGATTTTACTCTTGTGATTCACTTTGATTTTCTATGATTTCGATGTGATTTGAGTTTGTGTGAATTGATTTGAAGAAATTGATTGAATGTGTGAACTCTGAAGAGCGTTGATGGATGATTTTGTGTGTGTTTGTTTCAGGTGGTGGAAGGATGCACAAGATGCAATGCCAGTGGATTTGGATAAGAAGAAGGGGATTGTATATGCATCTTCGCCGGGTTCATCATACGGTCCTATGAAGATAATTAACAACATCTTCAGCTCAGATCTCGTGTTTAATCTTCAGAGAGAGGAAGAATCACGGAACATTCTGGAAAATGGTGAAGTGGGTGTTTCTGGTAGGGATTTTGCTTTGGTTTCTGGTGATATGTGGTTGCAGGCACTCAAGTGGTGAGTGCTTTATTCGATTCTGTTGTTTTATATCTGATTTTTGTGTGAGCAATGATGGAAATTTAAAGTTGAACTAAATTAGGTTCAAGTTAGATTGTTCCATGATGCAGCATTTTGATTTCGATATATGGTTTAGATTTATGATCTTATAACTTTGTGTGATTTAAGTAGTTGGATTGATACTTTGCGATTTATTAAACTATTCTAGCCGTTCGTATCCAAGGTCCTGTTTTTTGACGTTATTAATTACTCTGTTTCGTTGGAAAAAGAATAATACTTTAGGACTGATGTTATGGATGAGAAGGCTAGTGCAGTCATTATTTTTTGTGTTAATTGCTGAACTATTTTGGGTATTTATTCTTCTATGTTAGTTCGCTCTCCAATTTTCTATAGAAATGGCTCACTTGACCATTAATATGTGATTATCGCCTATATGAGTAACACTTGACTGCTCTGCTTGGCATATATAATACACGTGACTCTCAAACTTTAAAACAACCGGCAATGTTAGTTATACATAGATTTGACGATTGATGAAATCAGTTTATAAGGACATATTACTGATTTTGTATTCGTGAATAACTAAATTAGCATATCTGTCTTTGTTTATACTCTTGATTTATAATTTCCAGTATCAAATAGTATGTTCCTTAATAAGTGGATCAGAGATTTATTGCTGTTTTTGCAAGTATCGGTTTTTAGTTGTTGACTCACAATAAGAAATAGTTTGTAGTTCATGCTTCTTGATGCAACTGACGAAAGTTTTCTGAAATCCACCATATGTAGTTTGTTCTGTACTTACATCTTCATATCTTCATTCTCACATGTTTTGATATTTCATTTAGGCATAGTGATTCAAAAAATGCAACGAAAGATGACAAAGGCTTTTCAGCAACCGACACTGATATGGGAGATGTATATCCTTTACAGCTCAGGCTTTCTGTTCAAAGGGAAACAAATTCCTTTGAAGTAAGAATAAGCAAAAAGGTATATTATTGTGTGTCTCTCTTTTAGTTGTGGCTACCTCCCCCCTTTCAATTTATTTTTAGCATGTTTCCTGTCCATGATGTAACTAGTAGTAAGGCATTTAATTTGGTAAATGTGTAGTTATGTTGTTTCATGGAATACTGAGAAGTGAGAACTGAGATGTTAGGTACACTAGACATACATTAGATGTCCTCTATCATTGTTGTTTTATACTCATTAAAGGACTGGTTGAGATGAAGCATTCGTATTATTCATTCCTCATTCAGGTGAAACATTGTGTTTGGATGGGGCTAAGACCTATAGTTTTTGAAGACAATGTTAAACACAATACAAGTGTATATTCAATATCGGATAATTTGATTCAACACAAGTGCTTATAATTCACACATCACGAAGAAATCATGGATTTTATTTGTTCATTATCTTCTTATTATTCAAATTCTATCGGCTCTTCACACTCATTTCATTCTTTTTAGGACAATACAGTTGAGCTTTATAAAAGAGCCTGCAAACTGTTCAGTGTGGATTCAGAGATGGTAATGCAATATTATATTTACAGTTCGACTTATGTGTGTTTGTGATTGGACAATTCAACTGTTACTGCACTAAATTGACAACTTTGATGCATATTATTGTACAGTTACGCATTTTGGACTATTCAGGCCATATAACCTTGCTTTTTAGTGATGGCGAAAATCATGTGCCCACAGACTTTCAAAGGCAGTCTGATCAGGAGGTATGCGGTACAAGATTTTAATTAATATGTTTTCATTCATGCCTGTCTTTGTAATTTAACTTTTTAGGTTGAAATTTGATTCAAACCTTTCCCTTTTTCCAATGTCAGTGATGAGTATCTGTTATGTTCCACAACCCTTTGATGATTAAGCATTCTGTCTAAGATTACAATTTTTGCAGATTGAGAGTTTTGGGTAGTTGATAGATACACGTTTTTAAATTTATAGAAAAAGAACTGTATCAAGTTTAGAATGCAGGTCCTATTGTACACGACAAGCACTGTGTTTCTTCTCCCTATG
The DNA here is from genome assembly GCF_003473485.1 of Medicago truncatula. Taxonomy (NCBI): domain Eukaryota; kingdom Viridiplantae; phylum Streptophyta; class Magnoliopsida; order Fabales; family Fabaceae; genus Medicago; species Medicago truncatula. The sequence goes on from NC_053043.1 coordinate 42,996,495, forward strand.
ACTCTTGCTTGGGTTCCTTTATTTGTAATTATTGCGTAGGACTTTGATACCTATGTAGAGACTATTATGAGCATATGATCTGTGTTAATTGGTATTTCTATATTGATGCATGATATTTGATTGCTATATTGCAAACACTATTCAGTAAATGTGCAGGATAGAATAGTTAAGGTCTAATTACAGTTGAATTTATTTACATGTGATCAAATATTAGTTTGGATTTTGGACAATTGTTTACTATAGTTTTTTTTAAGAAGTTACTTATTTACTTCAGATTTTCCTTATACAACGATTTCTCTCTCTCTTCTTTTTATGCTTTTTTCTCAGAAGTTTTTGTTTGTAATTCTGAATGTTAAGTTTTGACATTTTGTATTCCTGCTTTATTTCAAGTGTCAACCTGTGTCCTGTAGTGAGAATTGACCTTTTACATTAGATTTGTCGAGGGATGCTAGAGTGTTATATTCAAATCTACCTTATTGTACCTGTATGCATAAATGCATTAAGTGATTGTTATTCAAATTTCTGTGAGTGTTTTAAATTGTTTTTTATTCTGATACCTCATCTTGTGTGTCCCTCTTTATGGATTTTATCAAAATTTACAATAATGACAGTATCTTATGAGAACTATTGGCTGTGAATGTGATTGAATTCCCTTATGAGCCATACTAACTTTTACTATGTCGATACATACAGAATCTTCTGGAATTGCAAGTTTATGGGTTGTCAGACTCAATGAGATGTAGGGAAGGGAAAAAAGATTCTGGCAGTGCTTCAATGAAGATGAATGGTACTGCTGATTGTACGCGTGCGAGTTCTTTGACATTCTGTTTAGGCCCTGGTGAAGCTGGTTCCTTGGGACTAACTGGATTACAAAACCTAGGAAATACTTGCTTTATGAACAGTTCCCTTCAGTGCTTAACACATACGCCGAAGCTTGTTGACTATTTTCTGGAAGATTATAGTAGAGAAATCAATTCTGACAACCCATTGGGCATGAATGTATGTGACTATTTATTCATTACCCATAATCTATTAGTTTTATGTGTCAGGATTTATGGCTGGGATACTTTTACACTTATGATGTCTGTCACTAAATATTCCTTTCTCGGCATTTCTTTGCCAGGGTGAGATAGCGTCGGCGTTTGGAGATTTACTTAGGAAGTTATGGGCTCCTGGCGCAAGTCCTGTGGCACCAAGGATGTTCAAATCAAAGCTTGCTAGATTTGCACCTCAGTTTAGTGGGTTTAATCAGCATGATTCCCAAGTTAGTTAATCTGGCCCTTTCTTTCTATGTCTTAAGCTTTTGGCTTTACAAGGTTCATGTTCCATGCATTCTTACATTGTCTACAATATTTGCGTATGTATATTTCTTTCTCAACAGGAGCTTCTTGCATTTTTATTGGACGGACTTCATGAAGATTTAAATCGTGTTAAATGTAAGCCTTACGTAGAAGCAAAGGATGGAGATGGTCGACCAGATGAAGAAGTTGCCGATGAATATTGGAATTATCATTTGGCTCGCAATGATTCAGTCATTGTTGATGTGTGCCAAGTATGTACTCATCTCATTTTATGCAAATTTTTACTTGATTATTGATACATAAATGATACATGATGGGAAGAACCTCTTAGTGTCATGGTTGTTGATAAATCTATAGTTTCTTACAGAAACTTATCTTAGAGTTTGTAATTGTGTGTCTAACTTAGGTTAGATTACCTTGTATTTATAACGGTGTTACATACAAATAAATAAACGGAACGCCTAATTGATCAGCACTAATTTGGGAATCTGTACATTCTAGGAATATTAACAGATAACTAATTTTAATACTCCTCCTCAAGCTGTACACAATGCGCCTGGACAGTGACAGTGCATAGGGGTGGTGGGGAAAGCACTATTGTGCTTTCCGGAGGTTTCCAATTCGATCTGTGGTGGCAGTCGGTGTTGGATCTGACAGGAACAGGTGCAACTGCTGAACACAGCCGGTACTGATGGAAAATGGTGCTTAAAAGGAAGATCACTAGAACAGCTTAATGAAAAAAAGAATGAACAGTAACCCTAGGATAATATGACTACTGATACCATATAGAATTTGTAATTTTGTGTGTCTAACTCAGATCATGCAAACTTGCATTTATATTTGCGTTACAAGTAAATACATAATGCCTAATTGATTAGCAGTAATCTGAGAATCTGTACAGTGTAGAAATATTAACATGTTACTAATTGTAACACTTATTGTTGGAAATTCCACCTTCATTGCGGCCTGCCCCTAGCCATCCAAATGCGGCATTTGTGTTTCCTTCATGGTGTGAAGGGGTTTAGTCCCCCATTGCTTAGAGATATGACATGTGTAGTGTTTATAAAGCTTAAGCAGCCCTCACCTTACAAGCCATTTTTGTAAGGATGAGTTAGGCCCAATATAAAAACCTGAGACACATAATGCACATTCATAATTACTTGCACATTTACAAATTTAGAAAAGCTTAAGCATCCCTCACCTTACAAGCCATTTTTGTAAGGATGAGTTTGGCCTAATATAAAAACCTGAGACATATAACGTACATTCATAATTACTTGCACATTTACAAATTTAGAAAAGCTTAAGCAGCCCTCACCTTACAAGCCATTTTTGTAAGGATGAGTTAGGCCCAATATAAAAACCTGAGATATATAATGCACATTCATAATTACTTGGACATTTACAAATTTAGACAAAACAGTTGCTTAATGAGTTTAAACTTTTAAACAATTGGTTGTGACTATGACTGAGGTTCTTATTTCTGTCTGTCATGCTAAATTCACAAGTTCAAGAAAACACAGCTTGATTATTGTCAATCCAAGAGAATCTTGATGATATATACAGACAATATATTATTTAGGACAGATCATTTAGTCATCTAATTTCTGTACACTTCAAATATAAGTTTCACATCACATGTATCATGTTGATAATTGTATCATATGATACAATTGAATTGGTTTCGAAAATTACAGTTAACTTCTTTAAGTGTGTGTGTTGGGACATATCTTGCAAGAATAACGGGTTTATGTGAGAGGTGGGAAAATTGAACAATAACCATTGAGGCTTTCATAAATGATCAAGGGTATTACGATATCAAGTCGTAATACCTTTTTTATAAATATGCATTTGATGCTGAATGCTGTTACTTTTAAGTGGTCTTTTAATCTTGACAATTAATGGAATCTAAAATGGATAGGAATTTATGGTAGTAGTAGTTAGATGTGTTAGGAGTTGGAATATTAAGAACATGTGCTAGATTTTTAATTCATGATACAGAATGCTCTGCGCTCCTTTCCTGTTTCTAGAAGACTGCTTTTTCCTTTTTTGTAAAGATTTCTTTGAGATGAACTTTGCTGTCTTTATTATGTTCATGTGGAATATTTTGGTTACTTATTCTTCCTGATGGTAACTCTTTACTTTGTGGGTCACATTCACCATTTTATGCAGGGCCAATATAAATCAACGTTAGTTTGTCCTGTTTGTAGGAAGGTGTCTGTGACATTTGATCCATTCATGTACTTATCATTGCCCCTACCTTCAACAACAATGCGGACAATGACTTTAACCGTTGTTAGTAACACTTGTGATGGAATGTCTCAATTATCACCATATACAATTTCTGTTCCAAAACATGGAAAATTTGAAGATCTTACTCGTGCTCTTAGCACTGCATGCTCTTTGGGACCTGACGAGGCTTTATTAGTAGCCGAGGTATATACTTTTAACTTATTTGTTTAAACTCAAATTTGAACTCAGTTCCCCTCTACTTAGAGTTTCTTTATTGATACATTTCAATCTTGCAAAAAGCTATGATGTCTGAAGCTAGGGTCTGATACAGGTATACAACAACCGCATCATACGTTTCCTTGAAGATCCAGCTGATTCATTATCATTGATCAGAGATGCTGACAAACTAGTTGCTTACCGATTTCCGAAAGATAATGTGGATACCCCTCTCGTCGTCTTTATAAACCAACGAATGGAGGAGTAAGTCAATATGTTTCTGATGACAAAAGTAATTTAAACATGAAAGAGCGACCTTTTTTTTTGTTGTTTTTTGTGATGCACACTGTTGAATGTCATGAGCTGTTTCTGTTGAACACTCAAAATCAATCTTAGGCTACAATAGTTGAATACAATTACAGGCAACTTTTCTAGAAAGTAGTCCTGCCAGACGAACCTTTTAACTGGAAAAACTGGGAACATATGTACAATTTTTTTACCTCAAACACATTGATTATCAACTGACTTTAACCGATGTCCACAAAACTTTGGAGAAAAAAATTTGAGCTGACCCTAAAAGTTTTATTTATTTACTTATTTTATCTAAATGCAGTTTGATGGTTGCATTGTTAGTGTTGTAGCTTTTCATTATGATTAAATTCATCCAAACTAGGGTTTTTCTAATTCTTACTTATTGAGATATCTTGCTTTCAATGCAATTAAGTTGTATGCAAAAGTCAAACAGTTGCACCCAATTAATCTGAATTAAAATTTCCGTAGGAGAATGTTTGTTTGTGAGTAGTCTTAATTTCATCAAACTTGTTTGATAATTCTCGAGCAGTCCCGGACTTACATATAGTATTTCCCAAATTGGTTAACCTTTAAACATTGAAAAGGATAATTTTCAATGAGTTCATTAAATAGAATTTTGATTCTGATATTTAATTCCACAGTGATGGTTAAATGTAAATTAATTAATTATTTAAAAGCTTGTAGTATTGGGAAGACTTCAGTTATGATGTTAATTATTTAAAAGCTTGTAGTATTGGGAAGACTTCAGTTATGATGTTAATCTAAGTTACCATGTTTTTGTATAATTTTAATAGTTTCAAACCTGATTTTTTTCTTTTGTAATTTTGGCTAGATCTCTAATCAATGGTTCTCTACCATTTCATTTACCTGATCTATTTCAAAATCACATATTGCATTGTCCAGTTCATTGTAATCCAATAGCTTTTTAAGTTTTATTTACAAGGCCTTGAGAGAGGTTCTACCCTCCCTCCCATTATTTTGTGTACTGAGGTTCTGAAATCTGTTGGTAGCAAATGCAATATCAAGCACGGCATCTTTTTTAGAAGGTTCTTGCTAACAAGTGCCCTAAGGGCATTGTTTAAGGAACCCACAAAAAGAAATTATGTCTTGAAAATACAAGTCAAACACTTATTAAAGTCATAACCGTACAATTTCCAATGCAAAAGTTGCTACTTTTAGATGCTTAAACAATGCCCTTAGGACACTTGTTAGCATTTTCCTTTTTAGAATAATAAAAGGATATCGAGTCATTTGCAAGCTAGGTTGTTTCACAAAGCTTTTCTGACTTATAATCAAATACTATATCATTCCCTTAGATTCACATAAAGACTTTCTTTATGGTAACACTTGTTATTTCCTTGCCTTATAAAGATTGTATTTGATATAATTCTGTCAGGCAATATATCTACGGGAAATTGGCTCCAAATTGGAAGGCATTTGGAATTCCTGTTGTGGCTAGTCTCTGTAATATTGTAAATGGATCTGATCTCCGCAATTTGTATCTGAAGTGGTTCCATCCATTACAAGATTTGATCGAAGAAACTTTAGAGAGTTGTGTTGTGTCTGAGAGAACGGAAGAAGTTGCGGAAATTGAAGGCGTTGCAGATTCTGGTTCAGATACCATTGTAAATGGGTTAGATACGCCTTCAGATGGAGAAATGGAGTTCTACATAACAGATGATAAGGGGACTGTCAAGAATTCCAAAATATTAATGAATGAGCCACTTACAGTAAATGGAGGGTTAAATCCGCTGCACGTGCTTGTATGTTGGTCAGAAAAACAGATTAAAAAATATGACACCCAGCTTTCTAGTTCGTTGCCTGAGGTCTGCAAGTCTAGCTTTTTAGCAAAGAGACCTCAAGAACCAGTTTCTCTGTATAAGTGCCTTGAAACATTCTTGCAAGAAGAACCTCTTGGACCAGAAGACATGTGGTTAGTTACTGTGTTTATGATATAAAGAACTTTGATGTGCATGCCTGTCGCTCTTTTTTCGATCTAAGAAATATTTTAAAATGGATGGGATTATTATACATAGCAAATAATTTTAGTTTCAGACGCATATGAGCACAACATTTATATTTTCAACTCATAACTCTACTATGATGTCTGCTATTACACTTAGTGGCAGGGGCAGGTGTTTGTTTTATAATTATCTAGATTTCTATTTACACTTCTTTTTTTAACGGTTCTATTTATACTTTTATCTTCAGATAAAATTTCAATATAATTATTTTCTTTATATTTTCCCTTCTGTTATATTATCTAATATCTTTATGTTTAGACTGGATTTCTGTTTTCTTAATGTTAAACTTTTAAACACGATCTGGGAAAACATGATTGCTGGACTTCGTCTAAAAGTATTGCTGTGTCAACACTTCATTTAACTATTTCTGGTCTTTTGTTTTTATGTTCTATATACTAGGGATATACACTTGGAACATGGCCATTCTTCATGAATTACATATCTTTCAGCCTTACTAGTATCTAAGGTGCAGTTTTCTGTAATGTTAGGTATTGTCCTGGCTGTAAAAATCATCGTCAAGCTAGCAAGAAGTTAGATCTTTGGAGACTTCCTGAAATTTTGGTCATTCATCTCAAGAGGTTTCAATATAGTCGATTCATGAAAAACAAGCTGGAGACATTGGTTGACTTCCCTGTGGATAATCTTGATTTGTCATCTTATATTACCCATGGGAACCAGAAGTCTTATCATTACACACTTTATGCTATCAGTAACCATTTTGGAAGCATGGGGGGTGGTCATTATACCGCATTTGTACATGTAAGTACCTGTTATTTTTTTTTTTCTTTCTTTTTTTTTAAATATTTGTCCTCTTCATTTTTAAGCATGTAGTTTGGGTTATGACTGAGAAATCAATAGAACATACTGAATTTCTAGAAACATTAAGAACAGTTTAAGACTTTGACAACTCATTATTTTTGCCTTAACTGTGGATTGAGTTTTATGCCTCTATTCGTTGGCCTTTTCACTAAATATTATGAAAAATCGTTCATATGTGGTCGACAATCGACATAACCATGTTCTTTCTGAAATTGTTGATGGCTTTTATTATACATAAAAATTAAATAAACAGCTCTTTAAGCAACTGTTAATATTCTTCCTCATGTTCTTCTGCTCTTGTTTTTAATGTAGCATGGTGGGGATCAATGGTATGACTTTGATGATAGCCGTGTCTATCCCATCAGCAAGGAGAAGATAAAGTCGTCAGCTGCCTATGTTCTTTTCTACAGAAGAGTTTCAGAAGTATTAACAGAGAGAAGAGAGTAGCATATAGTTCAAACAGCAAATTGAAGCTAGATACCATTTATTCACATTATTCCCATCCCAGTCTTACAACTGTACAGAGGGTGAACCCTGGTGCAAAGATAAGATTCCTTCCCTGTGACCTGGTCTTCAGAGGATCCAGTTACAGAAATAGTTTCTGCTCATGCAGTTAAGATCATGTACATCCAACCGGTTTCAAACCCTACAATGTCGAGTGCATGGTGCACTGAACTGCCCCTTTTTTGAGTCTTCTTACAAGTATACTTGACAAGTTAGCATTCTTTTGCCATTTACTCTTACAGTTTAGGCTAGTTGGAGTTTCACCAGGGAAATGGTTACTTTAAAACTTAGAACAGTATACTAAGGAAGACTAACATAGTAAAAACTAAGGTGAGTAACATACCTATTGGATCAAAGCATATTGTTTACAAATGTCTATCCATGTAAAGAGAATTCTGTTTTGAAGAGCTGGACCGGATCCTGTCCATTTATATTTTTATTCGAATTATGTTCATTAGCTTCCGTAAGCGATTTTGAATTCATTGATAGTTAGTTCAATCTTCTGTAGGTAAATCAGGACGTTGCCAACATTTTGATTTTCTTTATGGTAATCAGAATGTGGCGTGACTGAAATTCATATATTCTTTTGGAAATGAATATTTGTTTAAATGAGCTTCGGTATTTTCTTCGAAGAGTTCAAATTTTGTGATCCATCTTAATTGTATATTATCTTGTGTGTTTTCTTCTCGAGTTCGGAAACTATGAGACTGAATAGAAGTTGTATCTCCTTTTGTGTAACCTGATATTTGTGCTCCCAAGATAACCATTCTAAGACTGTGTTACTGGTTTCAGTCTTAGATCAATAAAATATTGATCACTGTAGGCGAAAAGAAAATGAATAAAACAAGAAATTTGTACGAACCAAGTGTGCAAATTTGATGTTTTTCAGTTGGATAGCTCAAAATGTATATGATCGACCGATAAATTGTGTTTTCATTGAATAATGAAATACAGACTTTGCCGTTCTCATAGCAACCCTGGATTTGAGCAACACTGTTATCCTCGGCACTTCTTAGTTTAAGCTGGATGTGGTTAGTCCTTTGGGCAGAGCTTTGGTAGTCAAAATTCGTTCTCTTCTTTAGTTGGATTGGGAAATTGTTGTTCGACACTTGTATTGAGAAGCTAACCAGTGTGCGGTTGCTCCTTAATTCAGATATTACGTGTTATGATGCTTGCCCGCCTCAATTTAGTCACTTGTTTAGGAAAATTGCTCTTCTCTCTTTTGATTAATATTGCCGATTTCATAAAAATTATTATTTGCTTTTTTATATAGATATTGAAAATCGCAACGAAAGCTAAAGAACTAAACTCCCTCTACAATCATTAAACAATAACAAGTACATAGAAGATATACAATGATCAAACAGTAACAACTAAAGAGAAGGAGGAATAATCATCTCCACCAAGCCAAAATATCATTCATAACCAGATGTGTAAGCTTATATGCACAATAGTTAGTCGATAAACATGTTTGATCTTACACTTCCAATGATCATAATCCATAAGAGCGCACATTTTGGAGATGTAAAGTATGCCAGATTCTCAGATTTACGAGACTTCACTATTCCCACCCCGTGAGAGAAGATATTAATTATTACATCTCTACCAGAAGAGAAGTGATGGCCAAGTTACCCGCCGACTTCAAAACATATGTTTCACTTTCTAAAATCACACCATTCGTTAACTTCATTAATAAACGGTATACGAAATAGATATTACAAAAGTATAAATATGAGAGTGATAAATAACGAGGATATAAAAGAACAAAATTAAGAATTCAATATGTTTTTTTTAGGGGAGGAATTCAGTGATGTTGTAAAACAATATATAAAATAAGATATTGTTTTACCAAAATAACTTATATTATGCGACAAAGTAATAACATCTAGTAATATAATGAACAAATTTGATATACTATATAGATTTTTTTTAATAGATAAAAGTTTAGGTGAGTTGGGTATTAGATGATGAAAGAGGTAATTATAAAGTATCCATTAATAAATCGGTGACATAAGTTGAACTCACACTTTTGCAGGGCATGAATCATTCTCTTACCGATTGAGTCGACTTTCGTTGGCGGTAATTTTTTTTAATATTTATGTGAAAGAGTAAGTATAATAATTGAAGTAGTTTTATTTTGACAAAAAAAAAAAAAAAAAGAGGAACGAGGTAGTACTCCACATATGATAGTATAGGAAAATATAACAATAGATCAAATAATTATGAATATTTAAAAGGATTCTAAAGACAATTTTGCAGAGAGTAATGGGATGTAACAAAAATGGATAATTACAACCAAAATTGTGAGTTGAGAGAGGTAGGAATGCAATGCAAGAAAAAGTTAAAGATTGTTTGGTTTGGTTGATGAAGGAATCTGTATCTGTGGCTATTTGGGTGCGAGGGTCCTACTAAAAAATTGGCAACAATGTAAGTGACAGTCCGAATTGATACAGAGAGAGAGAGAGAGAAAGAGAGAAGAGACATTCATTTATTATTGTTTTCTGCAAACAAAGATTAAAGTCAAGTCACACATCTATCTAGCTATCTTTCTTTGTTTCCAACAAGATCCAAGTCACACATGCACCCCACCTACTTAACTGATTTGACGTTTCAGATTCTCTACTTTTAACGTTTTCCTATCTTACAATTTCTTCCACTGCTGTCATCTCCTATCCTTCATTCATGTATTATATACGATGGCCATACTCCCTCCCTCCCTCCTTTCCTTCTCCCCTTCATTTTCGTATGGATTCATAAACATAATAAGAGGTGGTTAGTATTTATTTATTTTTGGAATACAACCTAATTCATCTTTGCAAAATCGACATTTAAAGTAGGGATACATCTTCTCATAAACTCTTTTGAAGAGTTAAATTTTATTTATTTATATGGTTCAGGTTTTTCCCAATACACTATTTCATGCCCATGTGTACCTAAATGGTGTGCAATCTGATCAGTGGGTGTAAACACTTAACATTGTTATAGTTAAGTTGAATTATGGGTGTAAACATTTTTTTTTAAGAGGGGTCAATTCAGTGGTAAAAACTTGAATTTACAATCTTAAAGGACATGATTCGGTTTTACCGCGAAAATTGTAAATGACAATTATTATCATTGTTGTAAATAATAATTTTTTCTTTCTCATATTTTTAAAATGGGTGCAAACAATCATGGTAATAAGAGTTTTCTATCATGTGTAAATTTGCACATGTTAAACAATTTAATATGACAAATTTATCTTAAAATTTATGTATTTTATATTAAATATATTACTTTTAATTGTTTTAACATGTGTAATATTGCATATGTTAGACAAACTCTATAATAAAACTTTCAAAAATTGATACAATACACAGTGAAACCGTGTGGATACACAATCGATCGATCATCATTCTTGCTTCCCAATGCATTCTCACCTTGACTTTATAAAGCTAAAACCTAACTCACAACCATAATGTGATTTTTGAAGAACCCAAACACATACTATATATAAATTGAGTAGTGATATTTGTACATCCATTTCATACAACTTTGATGACAACTTTGTTTTTCTCTCTTCTTATTGGTCAAAAACAATGGAGAGAGAAAAAGTAAGAGAGAGGAAAAGAAAATCATGTGAGTATGTGAGAGAAAGTTGTCCAAAAGTTGTCACAAAATGGTTGTACAAATATCATTTCTCTATATAAATTGAGGCAATTATGAAAATTTGGAGATTAAAACACAAGAAACCGTGTTTTAATAATCAACATGTTTTTATATCATCAAATTTTGATATTTTTAGCTTCTTAACATTAGAGACGGTTGACTATAAAAGAGCTTAAAGAGTCATGCATTGTTATGTCTCATATATTCATAAATGTTGTGTTTAAGATAATTGATTTTGTCATTTAAAAGAGATTAGCCTCACAGTTGGTTGTCTATTTGTCTTTCATTTATCTATAATTCATCGTAAATAATAGTAAATAAAGATATTAATGAGAACCTGTTTTAACGAGCCACAGTACAAATTTTTTCTTTCCCATATTGCAGTGTTGATGAGCAATAGACCAAGGTTTACTATTTTTGTTAGGTGAAAGGGGATTATTATTTTATATATATATATAAGACTGTTAATTTACACCCATCTAAAAGCATTAAGATGTAAATTAGCAAGTTACATCCATCTAAAAATATTAAGGGGGCGTTTGTTTTGCTACCGAAAAAAACATTCGTAGGAATCTAAGGCTGAAAATAAATATACCTTTGTTTGGTAAATGGGAACAAAATAAAAAACTGGGAATAAGAAATACCCAGGAACCAAGAAACACCCACGATCCCCCACTTTCTTCTCAATTTTATTCCCATGAAATGAGGATAGGAATATTGTATTCCCAGGAACCATAAGACCATATACTACTTGAAAATCCATTACTACCCTTTATCAGTTCGGAGCCATTTTTGAATACGTAACTGTTAGCCTTCAAATATCCATTATCATGAGCATGTTTTGTAAATCTTGAACAATGGAATATACAAATGTTCATTTAATTCAAAAGAATAATATACAAATGTTCATTTAATTCAAAAGAATAATATACAAATGTTTTTTGTTTTGTTTGGAATATACAAATGTTTATTTAATTCAAAAGAATAATATAAGCAATTTCATCGATTAGAATGAACAATGGAAATTAAAGTTGTGTAGAAGAATATCCGGAGATAATTTATGGACATTTTCATGAGCATGTTTTGTAAATCTTGAAGGTAATGTAAAATAGAGTCGTACACTTTTATATTTTGAAGGTTTCACCGAATAGACATTAGGGGTATTTTGATAATTACAATGTTCAATCCAAAGAATATACATTGCAAACCAAACATATTTTAGCTATTATATGAAAAAAAAATTAAAAAATATTCCCAAGAATTAAATTATTGACCAAACACCTTTTTCTATATTTTTCTTGTAATAAGGTTTCCACTTTTATGTTCCTCCGAAAGTTAATCCCAGAAATAAATTGTATATCCTGCAAACAAACGCCTTCTAAGGTGTAAGTTAGCACCTTACAGCACTTGATTATATACACTCATTTTTATAAATTTTATCAAATTTTTTACACTCACCTCACTGATTTACACCCACTTTCATCATTCAAAATATTGTTTCCTTCAAAGTTTGTCTCTATTGTTTCTTTTTTTAAGGATCTTCCTTAAGATAGTTACAAAACTGCCATTTTATTTAAATTTAATTAGAATAGAAACAAAAAGATGTTTTAGTAGAATACGTGTAGCTTACTAATTTGCACCTTAATATTTTTAGGTAGGTGTAAATTAGCAGCCCATATATATATATATATATATATATATATATGGGTGGGGATATTTTGACTCCAAGAGTAAGTGTAATATCTTATTCTAAATCTTGACCTTTAATTCTAATATTGGTTAATGGCTTAGATTAATTGATATGATAGACTTTAATTCCATTTTCTATTGTAGTTAACATTTATCACTACAAAATAACAAAACAATAAATGTCTTTTAATTACATGATTTTTTTTTCTTCTTCTATTGTTTTTTTTTTATTTCACGCTAAAATATTTTTTGAGGGTTAAATTAAAATCCTTTCCTTGAAATAAAAATTAAACATGATTAATACATGTGTAGGTAAGTGTTCTTACATTTGTACATGTTGTCTTTATTATTTAATTTAAATTAATGATTAAAATAACTAATTTTACTTATGTTATGTTGGATTCACGTGTTTTTAGTTTTTATTTTTATTTTTATTTATTTTTATTTTTTATGTTATGTTGAATTCTTGAGCTCTTTCTCAAATAACATCAACATCTATGTATGTTAGTGACAACAAAAACTAATTACGATGGAGATGATTATTTTAATTTTTCGTTATTTATATAAGAAAATACCCAATTTTTTTTTATGCAATTATTGTAAATGAATTAGATATAAGAAAAGACTAGGGTTACTTCCTCTATCATCTTTTTTTTTTCGTGACAGATTAGTACAAAAATGCGTGTTTACAAAAAAAAAACATAAGAAAAGATCATGATTATAATGAAGAAATAAAAAAAAAATATGTCGTATAAAAAATAGTAACGGGAGAAAGAATAAATATGCAATTCTTTGAATTTTACAATTGTTTTCTTTAAAAAAAAATATATGCAATTTTTTTAGCGTAAAAAAAGTAAAGGGAGAAGAAAAAAAATTCTTTTAGCGTAAAAAAATATATGCAAATTTTTTTTTCTTATGCAATTTTTTTGAAGGAATAGAATAGAATGAGTGAATCTTGAAATTTTTATTTCAAGGAAATGATTTTAATTTAACCCTCAAAAAATATTTTTGTGTGAAAAAATATCATGCAATTAAAAGACATTTATTGTTTTGTTATTTTGTGGTGATAAGTGTTGACTACAATAGAAAATGAAATTAAAGCCTATCATATCAATTAATCTAAGCCATTAACCAATATTAGAATTAAAGGTCAAGATTTGGAGTAAGATATTACACTTACTCTTGGAGTCAAAATATTCCCTATATATATATATATATATATATATATATATATATGGAATGCTAATGCACACTCTTACAAATTGAGTTTCTATTTCTTCCAAATTGAAAAGTTTAAGCAACATTGCTAATGCACACCTTCTAATTCCCCTATTTGTAACTGTTGGCGTATAGTACTCGTGTACTAATGTTGTGAGGCGAGTGCCTTGAATCAAGGATCAAATATGATGATTCTGAGACAGCCATGGCCCCATTAGATTTAGGGCATCGCTAAATAGTTGAATTTTTCATGTATGGCATGCGTATTTTGATCATTTTGAGCCCACTCATAACACTGTGTTAACCATATGTCATGTCAACATTTATGAAATAAAGTTCGTAGCTTTAGTAATTTCATTTCATGAAGCTGCCTTTGGGAAGAAGTTCGTTTTCTACTGACCTTCATTTTGGAAGAAATACAAAACCCTATTTGTAAGAGGGACCTATTTTAAAAATATTTTTATAAGTTTGGGAAGAAGCTCGTTTTGTACCGACCTTCATTTTGTAAGAAAATATTTCTATAAGATTAGGAAGAAGCTCGTTTTGTACTGACCTTCATTTTGGAAGAAAATATTTTTATAAGTTTGGGAAGAAGCTCGTTTTCTACCTACTTTCATTGTGGAAGAAATAGAAAGCTCAATTTGTAAGAGGTTAAAAATATTTTTACAGTAATGTGACCTATGACCGCATAAACGTGATTTAAACCAACGAAATATCCTATTTTCATGGTTGAATTGTTGTCAAATAAAAATCAACGATAGATATTTCATCCCTTTAAAGACACAAATTATAATATAATTGTAGACCCAATTTTTCCAAACACAACCGGCTTGAACCAATTTGGATGGAGACCCAAGGAGAGGTTCACAAAACAAATATCCTCCCACCATAACAATGAAGATGATGGTCATGTATATTAAGGTTCCCTAAATTTAGAATTCCTTATCAGCTGATAGGAGTGTACATGGGTTGGACGAGCTCAACTAATTAATCCAACCAAACAAATAAAAAAGAGTTGGGTTAGATTAGGTGACAGGTACGGTTAATTTGAAAAAGATGAGAGGAGTAAAATTTATAATTATTATCCCAATTCCTAGCCATCCTACTCAAGTGTAAAAGAAATAAATTCTATTTTTTCTCACTTACCTTCTCCCTCTTCAAATCAATGTTTATGATCTCTCTCTCTCTCATCCCTTTATGTTGTTTTGGTAGAATATTCTTCACGGTCGTAACTGTAACAAATGTTCCACAACCTACCTAGCTTTTGGCTAACGCTATTGTTATCCCTCCCTCCCTCCTTCACGCACAATGTGTCAATTTGCCACCTACTTATCTTGCTTTGGTCATAGTTACACATCTCAAGCTTTGTCTCGCACATGTATTAATATTTCTCGCACATACTCTCTCTCTCCTCCCTTCATGTTTTTTTTGGGTAGAATATTCTTCATGGATGTAACTGTAACAAATGTTCCACAACCTACATAGCTTCTGGCCAACGCTGTTGCCACCAATATCCATGCCTCTCACCTTCACGCACAATGTGTCAATTTGCCATCGCCTCATCTTGCTTTGGTCACGACCACACATCTCAAGCTCTGTGTCACACATGTTTTCATATTTCTCGCACATGTTCTCCCCCCCCCTCTCTTCATGTTTATTTTGGTAGAACTGTAACAAATGTCCTGTAACCTTTCTAGCTTTTGGCCAACGCTATCCCTCACTCCCACCTTCACACACAAGGTGTCAATTTACCACCTACTCATCTTAATTTGGTCACAGTCACACATCTCAAGCTCTGCCTCGCACATGCTCTCTCCCTCTCTCTCTCATCCCTTCATGTTTGTTTAGTAGAATATTCTTTATGGATGTAATTGTAACAAATGTTCCACAAGCTTCCTAGCTTCTGGCCAATACTCTTGTCAATGTCCCTCCCTCGCACCTTCACGCACAATGTGTCAATTTGCTACCTATTCATTTTGCTTTGGTCACGATCACACATCTTAAGCTTTGTCTCGCACATGTTTTCATATTTCTGGTTGGTGTTCTTTATATTCTTCACTCTCAAACCTTGGGTTGTTTCATATAAAAAATCTTGCATTGATGGTGACTTTGAGAGCTTCAAATCTATTGGAAAGTTTAACATTTGTAAAAGATAGGGAGATAACGTTTAAAATTTGCACGCAAAAAATAATTTTGAGATTTTAATTACTCGAAATCCAGTCCAACCCAATCTGAAATTGACTGGATTTATCTTACTCAATCCACAACGCTAATCTCAAGTTTATCCACTAAATCCAACCTGAGTGTCTATTATTGGGTTAAATCTCAGGCTAAATCAACCCGGTATAAAGCGACCCATGTACATCTCTACTATATTTTTAACAAAGTATGTTAATTAGAAAACATAATCAATACATATAATTTAAAAATCATTATATATATATAAGGTCAATTTTAAAATAAAATAAAAAAGAGATTTATGTATAGGGATAAGATATAGTACTAATTAAGAAAAACACATCAAGAAAAATTATTGAAGAAGCTTATAATTTATAATGTTTACTCAACAAGTGCCTAAGTTCAACATAATAGTTAATGCAATCACAATAAAATCATTATAGGAAAGGGAAATACATATACTATTATTACTTAAACAAGGTGAGGGGAAGAGGTTAATTTTGATAAGAGTCCCCCATGCAATTGTGTGAATGGGAAACTGTATTAACCTCATTTTTTTTTTCACGTCAAGAACAGAAAAAAACCAACGGATCGATAATTATATAGACTTAATTCCATTTTATATGTATCAATAGAATCCGTTAGACTTTTGAGTAGCTTCCCCAACCCCATGGTCCAACTTTGCTTGCTTGCTACCATCCAACTTTAATCCAAAGTGAATGTGAGGAAAATGTGCCCACTGCATATATATTCATATTTAAACGAGACAATCAGCTGGCAGAAAAATCAGTGGTACCAAAGTTTTTGTACCACAATCTAGCAGTTGCAAATTAATATTGAAGGGTGCAAATTGGCTATCAAAAAGTTGCGATAATTTCATCTTTTTGGCTAGCAAATTAATATTGTTAAAATATTTTTAAAAGGGAAAATGCTAGTAATGTATTTAGGGTGGAATTTGAACATTTTTACTATTTATTATTTCACTTCTTAACATCTTCACCTCAATCACAAAGTCAACCTTATAGTTGCATAATATCATTAAAAGGAAAGCATAAAATGGAATGATCACGTATGTACTAGTCTAGGGCCACTATAACTTTACCTCATTTTCTATTAAAGATTATTGGACTGTTAAATTTGCTTATAAAAAATGCAAAGAAAAATGATAATTTGTTCATATTTGTAAAAAAAAAAAAAAACTCAGCTTTGCATGCACGATTGCATTTGTCACCATAGTTGCTTAAATAAGAACAACCCTCGTTATAGGAAGCACTTGAAGTATATTATTGGTTTCCCTTTATATATATACCTCAAATTTTCAATATTAACCTTTGGCCTTGAATGGTAAAGTTTCAACAAAAATATTATGTAAACGACAAAGTTATCTCTTATTGTGTAAGCCACACATGTGATGGGAAAAATTGATATGGAACTTTCATGCAATCATGTGCCAGAATGTATGTATATGCTGAAAAAGGAAAAATAGTTATATGTTAAGATTTGAACTCACGTTTTTAGCTGCTGTGCTAAATGCTTCCCTGTGACTGATATCTGGATTACTAGCCTTAATTCTTTGTATTTCCTCCCTAAAACCAAAAGATAGAAGGCTCTTACATATATATTTGTAAATTTGTTGAATGATTACATGCATATCTGATAAAGTACTACCTCTAGGTAGCCCTATACAGTATATATTTAAGACTAAAAAACAAAAATTATTAAGCTCAAGATGCATACTCTTAAGTAAGACTAAAATGTGTCACTATTTTTATTTTATTTTGTAATTAGAACAAACAAAAAAATCCAAATTTTTCTAATACATAGGATGGGAGATAGTATATAGTAGCATCTAATGAATAAGCAATTGCATGTCTAAAATTAGTTTTTTTTAAGGACCTAAAATTAGTTTTAAAAGTTACATAAAAAATACATACGGAGAAAATCAATAAAATTTTGATATCATTATTTATCTTCTTTTTTTTCCTATAATGTTGATAATTTATCATTTCATTTCATTTCATCTATTTTTATGTCTTCAACAACTAAGACTATTATTGATAAAACTATAATTAATGTTGCATTGAACTTTAAAATGTACTTTCCTTTTAAAATGTTGCTGAGTTTCCAATACTTATTTTGCATATATTTTTTTTATTAGGATTAGAGTGTATTCTATTGCTAAAAATAATTAAACTTTTGATTTGCTGAAAATTCATCTGACATGGATTTATATTTGTATAAAATTATTTATGGTTATAGCTGATATGTCTTTTTCTTTAATATATTCATGAATTAGTGTAGTTCGACCAACACTATATCAATTGAATCATGAATAACCATTGTCATCAGCTTTGTGATTAAACTAATTTTTAGAGCATTGAGACCAAACTCTATTAAACTATATACATTAATTAGAGGTAGATACACAAAAACACAAAAACACAAGAATAGATGGAGAGTTGATCTTAGAATTGCAAATTGGAAAATGTTACTTACTTAATGAACCGATTATAAGCAGAAGGAACACGTTGTCTCTTCTCTGGAGCTGTATTAATCATAAAATTATATAATCAGCTTGAACTATCAAAGAAATTGGATAGTATATATGTAACAATAAGTATATGATTTTCTTTTCTTTTTTTGTTTGAAATAAATATGATTTTCTTCCAGGACCAAAATCAAGTGGGGCTAAAGTATTTAACAACAGGCCCATTAGTTGGAGGAATTACTATCATTATATAGGGCAAACTCAAGACACTAAAATGGTATTGAAGTACCACTACCAATAAGAATCATCATGAGGTGTTATAAAGAGTGAGATGAAATTCTTACTTAAAATAGTAAATGTGTGAATTAATTATGATTGAGTGGCTAAAATAAAGATTTTGTGAAACTAATTAGCACATGTATATTGGTCTAGTTCTAGGGCACAACATGATTGCAATAAATTAAAGAATGGGGTTAGTTTTGTTATGAAATGTCAACATCTAGTTGGGGACAGTTAAATGATGATGTGAAGATAATAGGCTAATTTTGGGTAGTTTTGTACCTAAAGAAAGTGGAAACTCAGAGAGATGAACGGCCACTCTTATGAAAAATACTCAGTTTTTTAGGACAAGTGGCCTCAATCATGACCTTACTTTCATTTACTTCTGCCTGTTGTGTTGTAACTAACTAGTCTGAGTTATTTTGTCCTTCAAGCCTGACCTTATGTAACGAAATTGTTCAGTCTGTGGCCTAACCAATTCCTATTACCCCCCAGGTTAACTTTATTCATATAATAAATAACTTAATCATCAAGTGCTCTCTCCCTATTGTCTTAAATATAAGTAAATAGGTAAATGTATTTGATACAAATTTAAGACCGAAGATATTATATTTCTTTTGATTATATCATGTTTAACATTATGGTATCCTTAGGTTTTATTGGGTAATAAGATGTCCAATATCCAATCATTAAATCATATGTAATTTTTTTTTATATTTATATCATTTTAAAATGATATTAAACTTGAAAGTAATTTTATACACATAATACTAGCACCAAACAAAAGTATGGAGTATCAATTTTTCACTCATGTTATATAGAATAGGGAGTACAAGTAGAGTACTCAAAACTTGTTATACAACATAAATGATTTTTTAAAGTATATAAAAATTCATTATTTTAATTCGTAAATGTATATAAATGTGTCTCTTTAGTCTCAAACATATTAACAATATGTTTGAATTAGGAGCAAACCGCGATGACACGACACGGTAACCTTGAAGCTTCAATTTGTAGCTTCATAAAATAAAATTTGCGGTAAATATGGATTGAAATGCAAGATTTCCTACCGCACTGATCCAAACTTAGATGAAGAGTATGGACTAAATTAAAGTGACAAATTTCATATACTTAAAAATTAAAACTTCTTATTTTTTATATTTCTTTTTCCTTTTTATATATTTAGGATTTAAGTTGGAAAGAGTGATATTTGAGAGAGCCTTTTTTTGAATTGAGAGTTAGTTCAAGTTTAAAAATAAATATATATACTATTTGAAAGAATTGAATTAGGTGGAAAAATGAAATTGATCTTCAATTATAATGTTTTTGACCATAGAATTAGAGGAGATATTTCATGTTATTGGATCTGAAATTTTT
This sequence comes from Medicago truncatula, assembly GCF_003473485.1. NCBI lineage: Eukaryota > Viridiplantae > Streptophyta > Magnoliopsida > Fabales > Fabaceae > Medicago > Medicago truncatula. The sequence goes on from NC_053043.1 coordinate 43,016,777, forward strand.
CAGTTTCTTTTAATTTTTTTAACTAGTAGATCAAAAGGCTAATCAATTTAGAAGGAAATTATAGAGTGTGGGTGTGAGTAGCACTCACGACGAATTGGAGGAGTCCTAGGTTGCTCATGGACTAAAGGCTGAAATGCTTTGCACTTTGAAGAAGAAGATGATGATGATGATGATGATCCTACAACTTCCTTCCTGCTTGCTTCTTGATGACAGTTTATAAGCTGCTGTTTCTGTAAATTCATTACAAACAAATTAGAAACTTAACTTAATATAAAAGACATGATAAACACATAGAGTTTAGTTATAAACTTGTATATATGTATGTTATGATGCAACATTTCATTTCCATATATAAGAGTCATTTACCACAAATTAAGAAGAACAATTTAAGCAACTGAAAATGGAATTAATTATACCTGAGGGTGATCTTGTTGAGGAGTAAAAGATTGAAGTGATGTTGCTCCCATGTTAACAGAAAGCAAATTAGCACAATGACCACATCTAACTGTCACTATAGTCAGCAAGCTACTGCATGGAACACTAACCTGCAAATTAAAACTTTATTACTATATAGTTCCTACCTAGCATATAAACTAAACTAAAATCAGTTGAATAACCTCAAAGAATCTGTCATAATTAATAGGAGGAACAGAAAGAAAGCTACAAGCCTATATAGTCATATCTCTATCCTCTTAATTGGGATTCTCAATGCTTTAAATTCATACTTTGGACCATCATTTTCTTCAATATTAGTACAAATATTTATTTTTGTTTTTTTCAGTCAACTATCACACTCCAAACACCAACTTTGAAAACTAATGCAACTAGATAGTTGAAGAAAAATTGAAAACATAAACATAAGAGGACAAATAAGAGGTTGAGAGTTGAGAGAGAATGAGAGGTGTGTACTACTGTACAGGTATAGGAAGAAGTGTGCATGTGCAGTACTATATGAAATTGAATATAAACAAGTTATTATTATAGCAAGGAGGAAGCATTTGCATATAGGATCTGACAAATATGACATTGGTTTAAATATGATAAAAGTTAGCACTCTCACAATGGTGCGCATTACTTTTTATATTTTCTGACACTGCAAGCCATATATGATAAAAGATAGAAATTGTGAAGACTCATTCAGAGACCTCATATTGAAAGAGAGAGAGTGAAAATGACATGACTTGAACAGAAAAAAATCATAAAAGCTATAGACAGATCAAAGGATAGCATATAGGGCTATCTATGAATAAAGAAAAGTTCAAGATTTTGATTGATTTTTCATAATCATGAATCAAACACAATAACAAGATTAATTTCAACAGAGAAAGAAAGATGGTGCTTTCTTAAAAGGAGTAATTTCAACACACATTTTTTTATGAAAAAAATAAATAAAGATGAAATAGGTTTTTTTTTTTCTTTCTGGTTCTTGGGATGAATTTGTCTTGACTTGATTAATAGATCTCTACAACATGTCCAAAATTGTGAAAAAAACTTGATCACAAAAAAGATGACCATTCACTGCCAAATCATGATGAACAGAATACCACCCAACTTTGACAGACATATCAGAGAAAGAGATTTCTTTTCATGTTTAATAAATAATAAAATAAATATGTTAATTTTGGCATATGAGATCACATGATACTATTTATTATCCTGAATAATTAAATAAATCAATTTAAAAAGGGAAAGGGATTCATATATAATAGAATGAACCCTAATATACCTTCTCTGTGAGTCTAGCCCTACCTATTCATTCATTCACAGCCTTCAAATTATGCATTTTGGATTTTTGTTTCTAAACAAACAAACACCTTGGAATTGCTTCATTCAATCTTATATTTTATAATTTATTTATTTACCACCCTTCAAATTAGCACTATATGTAGCTGAAATTCTCAGTATATATATATATAGTAGAGTTTATACGGAAGAAAACCCAGTTGCACTTTCTCATAAAATATAACATAAAAGTTAATTAATTCTTGATCTTAAGTTAAATTCAAGAAATTCACTTCACTTATTCCTTGTTATTAAGAAATATAGGAAACAAAATTAAATTAGATGATGAAAGACATGATAACAAGGTTAGAAAAAACAAGAGAATTCAGAATTGTACCGCTAGAGTAGTGTTGCAGAAGTTGCAGTGAACATAACAAACACGTTCATTTGTAGCCATCATATTCATATCCATTGACATTTTTTTTTCTTAAATTTGTAGGTAATTGTCCTTTGTTTGTGCTTATATAAGCAGATCAAAGAGGAGAGAAACTCTTCACTGAAATAAATTGAACAAGTTAGATCAAGAATTTATAGACTAGCAAGAGGAATATATATTAAGCCAAAGAATCATAAAGATTGTTAAAAATAAATATAAAAAAACTTCGATAATTTTTTTAATAGAAAAATAGAGATAGAGAGAGAGAGAAAGAGAGAGGATGTGTACAAAATTGTGAATGGTTAGGATGGGACTAGACTGGTCGGGGAAAACAAGATATTAATAAGTAGGGTAAAATAAAATTAATTAAAAGTGGGTTATGAATTATGAAGAAAATATATTTTTGACAAGATTATGAAGAAAAGATTGATTAGAAGAATGAATGTATGTTTGTGTGCGCGTGTAAAAGAAGAGAGTGGGTGTAGTGTGGGGTGATAGTGTTATGATTGAGAAAATGAGTGGGTGGGAGTGACCTATCTCTCTAATCTTACTGGCTTTCTGTAGCGGACGAGGGGGGCGAGATATTAATGTCACCTAGCTTGCTTAGAATGTTTAGGGATCTGAGATTATGAGAGAAAAATTAATTAATTCATTATTACTATTTGTATTTGTATACAAATATTTGCTAGCATATTAGATAACTTTGACAATGCATACCATTTAATTTGATAGATAATGAAGTTATTTGATTAGAAATGCATTGATTAATGGATTTGGATTGCATGTCGTCGCAAATTTGAGCATTATTCATATTTTTAGGATATTGATATTCGTTGGATTAAGATTATATAATGCAAAAAACATGTAGATTTTATTTATTTATTTTAAATATAAAATACCTAACTTAAATTCTAGACCGTTCAATCTTGGTCTAACATTTTTAATGTTCATGAATGCACATATACATAAAAAATATCAGGAGAGATCAATGAACAACTAGATTTTAGGATCTTGTATCAAATGAAACTAAGCTTAAATCTCTTAAATAAGGTCTCAAGTTCGAGCTTTTAATTGTGGACAAAAAATTATATGGTTGCAAGGAGCCATTCTTCAGTATTGGACATAATTATTTTTTCAAGTAGAGAATAATATTGTTAAAATCAATAGATATTTGTGATTGTAACAATTATATGGTTAAAGAAATTGCTTCTTGATGAATTATAATATCAAAAGTTGATGAGGAGTATCTAAAGTTCAGATTTGGATCCTCTCATGCCTTTTTTGTGCAGCCTCCTCTTCTTTTCTGATCCAATAGTTGATTGACTCATAAATGAAAGAAAGAAAAGAAAAAAAACAGTACCAAAGAGAGAGAAAAAAAAAGTGAATGAATGACTTAGATTATGGCGGAACAAACAACATGAGAGAAATGGTTGGAGAGAATCCAAATCCCTAAATTTCACTTTAGATATGATTAAATAACATTAATGGCAATCAAAGACATGATTAAGTTTGTGTCATTCAATGCAATAATGCCGTGTCTTCATAAATAAATAAAAAGTATTAACAAGTTCCTTTTAATATTGTTTAAGGAGTTAAAAAAGTGATTTTTGTGTAAAAAATTGTGCATCTTTTTTTTTTGGTGTCCGGGAACCTTGCATATATTATGCATTGTCCTTACCTACTGAGATAAGTTCACGCGAACAAAAAAAAATTGGGCATTTAGTACTTAATCAAAATTTTGACTTATATTTTTAAATCAAAATTTTAACTTATATTTTTTAAAACAAAATTTCTTTTTGAGTCATGCTTACTTGTTCCCTTAAGATACAACTTAAGAAGTTGAAAAAGAAATTAACCAATAAATTTTGTATTGAAAAGATAAAATTTTGAACTTTTAAAATAAAGAATACATAATTTTCAAGATTTTATTTTCACTTTTAAAGGAATTAACCAATAAATTTGTATTGAAAAGATAAAATTTTGAGTTTTTAAAATAAAGAATATATAATTTTTAAGATTTTATTTTTACTTTTTAATTAGTTTCTTAACTTTTCTTAAAAAAAATTAGTTTCTTAACTTATACCCTTAAGATATAATGTAGTATTTTCCTTTCTTTTTATAGATTCATGCATAAAGGCAATCTTTAGTATGACCTTTTTACTTATCATCATGCTTATGGAAGATAGACTATTAATTTGATACTAATTTAGTACCCGCTTTCATCTTTTCAAAGAATTTTAGGACCTTTTTTCAAGTCTTGTCTGACCCTAAATATGGGCTACGAAGTCTGTTTGATCAAGTTCAAGGAATTCTAAGATGTGAAGTACTAAATCAAGCTGTCTAAATCATGTTATTCTAAAGCTCTAAATGCTAATTACGTAGTAAGTCAACAAAGTGTAGTAAGGATTATTAATTTTTATTATTAGTAGTGACGTGGAAAGAGTAGGGAAATAAATGACAAAGATTGGAAATTAGGTTTTGTCCATTTATATATGTCTGTGTGGGTGTACTATTTATTTACAAAGTGAATAGACATCTTATGATACACATTTCATGTCTTTCTCCTGTAAAAGTCTTACACGTGGGGTTTATATCATCATTATTTAGTAGTTTAGGATTTTCTTTTTTGGCTTTCTCATTTCATTTGTTTCAAATTAAATAAACGCAAAGATATATTGAATTAACACAACGAATCCTAAACTTCACTTAATGTTGTGGCTAGTTGGTGGCTAGGTATAGTTTTGCTATGCTGGGTGATTTATTTCATAATTTTCCATGTTTATTATCTTTGGTGGTTGTCAAAAAAGAGGAAAGATTTGTTCCTAATCTGACATTGAGTAGTTTTTGTAAGATATAGTTTTCACATAATATATCTTCAAGAAAACTATTATAATATTTTTATATATTTTGGTATATGTGAATCTTTTACGTAATAAAAAAAATTAATAACAAAGACTTCAACATATTAATGACCCTTATTCAAATATTAATAAGAATGAATCTCTCTTTAGCAACTAACAAATTCCACTGTCAAAAAAAGAAATAAAATATGCATAAGTTGATCTTGTAACATTCCAGACGACTTTAAACATGCCGACTAACTCTACAAACCAACACGAGTCTTTCCAGCGTGTTTTGTCCTCACTCGCACGCTAACCAGAAAACTTCTTGGAATGGGCTACCAAAAAAGAAGATGCATCTTGTTGATATATAAGTAATACCAAACAATTCTTATAAGCCTTCCTTCAACCAAACAATTCTACTACATTTTATATGCTATCATAGGATGTTGGTTTTACAAAATATAGATTATAATGGATGATTGTGGCTTCAAGTGTTTTGCATAATATTAGTTGCGAACATGATTTGTGATGCAAATATAGAAGGAGTGGGTTTGGTGTAGTCCGGAGCAAGATGTAGCCTTTTATGTAACTGAGTGTTTATGTGGTAGGTATATTGATGTATTCAAAGTTACTTAAAAAGTTTTGTTTGTTGTTTTTGGTCCAATTTTTCCTTTGGTGTTACCGCATCTCATTTGCAGAGGTAACAACAATATGATATCCTTAAATTTTGTATATCAGTATATATTTTATGATTTTCTCTATGTAACAATGTTGCCTCTGAAGTGTGTAATGTTTCTTTTCTATTGGCCGGTGGTTTGTCTTATATCATAATTTCTTTAGCATTTTATTCAAATATGTTATGCTAAAAAATAATTATTATTAATTTTTTGAATATTTTCTTTTCAGGCATGTTTAGAACATGATAAAAAGAAAAAGGAAAAAAGTATTAGATTGAGTTTGTCGTCTCCCCATTTGTTTTTCACTATTTGACCGATCAGACAAAGGAACCAACAAGGACATATTATAACCAATCAAACGTCAATGCAAACAGTTCGCACTTCGCCCCCGATCTCCAGTTTCGTCGTTGTCATCATCTCATCCCACGCTGCCAGTCTCCAGTTCACCGTCACCATTTCTTCGAGGTAGAACACTTCTTAACAACGTTTACTTTTGTTTTGACCTAATCCTTTTTTTTTTTTTTTTTTTTTTTGTGATTTGTAGAGAATTGTTGAATCGAAAATGTTTTGATAATTGATGTTAACCTATGAAGTCCGAATACTCCAAAATGAAGACGTACTAGTATCGAATACCGATACTCCGCAGATACTCTCAGATATATATCCACAGAGTATCAGAATTAACTATTTTAATTTAAAATATATATTTTATCGGATACTTATAAGATACTTCATTGAGACGTATCCTGGAGGAATAAATGAAGGGTAAAAACATGAGATTGTGTTGTAAAAATTGGAGATGTATATGAGTCAATTTAAGATATGAATGACTATAATTGTTTTTCGATTAACCAATTAAAAATTATGTTTTTGGTAGATGAAAGCGAGAGAGAGAGGAGATTCAATCAATCAACATTAAACAAACTTTGTTTTGAGTTCTTTTATTGATGTATTTGTTGATATCTAACATGTGAATGAAAATAGAATATGATTTTTACGAAAACTTTACATTTTTATTTTGATCACATGTATTATTTTTTGTAAATTGTGACTTTTATGGTTATATAGTCAATGTTTTTTCTAAGTATTTTACATGCATATAAATTTTAGTATAAATATTTTATTAACGTATCTTAGCCGATTGTATCCTAAATTTAATAATTTTGCGTATCTGCGTACCCGTATCGTATCGTACCTGCACCCGTACTATCGCGGAACCACTACAATTGGATCCTCTATCCTCTTAATGTTAAATAAGTTCCTTTCTTACTGTTGTAGATTATCTTAACTTGCTTTTGTTTTATTCTCTAGAACAATTAAATTTTTTTGTTGTTGAAGAAATTAATTGTTGGCTGATTGAAAGAAAAAACAAATGTTAAGGGAGAAGAGAAGAAGATGCAGGAGAGTTTTTGTGTTTTTTTTTAAGGAAGAAAAGAAAAGGGGAGGAGATCAATGTTACGCTACATTTATTAAAATTAATGATTATAGTGAAGATTAATCTAATGGTTAGTATTGAATCCTCTCATCTCTCATATTAAGAAGTGCTCTCACTTGATATATATATATATATATATATATATATATATATATATATATAGATTCATTCCAAGTAGTTTTTTGTGATGGTGGGTGATAAATAGTCAATCTCTTACTTTAACAGGTATGTGACTCGATGATTACATCAATGATTAAGAAATATACATGAGATAATTGTATTTTATTGGTGTTTATAAATTGTAATTTTTTTTTATGGTTGAACTGAAAAAAGTAAATCAGATCATCAAACAAACATTCAACGTTAGAAAATAGATAGTCACAACATACGTTTTTCTTGATGAGTGGAATTGCTCTTCATCTTCTTGATTTTTAAGGAGACAATTAACGGCATGTTCTGCTGCCGTGATTGATAGCTCCACCATTACATTCCTGGGGAACAAGTTGAATGGAGAATGTTTCAAACTTCTTTGCGAGCATCATAGCTTCAAAGCACAACTTCCTCAATATTTTATCTGGTGTCTACCAAGGTTTCCCGTACTGCTCCACAACATTCGCAGAACTTCCTCAAACATAAAATTAATCCTTTATAACGAACTCCTCAAACTTTTCGATTGTCCACAGATTTGCGAAATTTGTAGAACTTGTTGCCGTCATCAACAAATAAAAGAGCTTATCCTAAAGTTTAGTTATGTTATCCTTCATTTCAGCAAGTTGTTTTGTCACATCCAATTTAATGGATTCTACATTCATCTCAAGTGACTTCAATTGCATTTCAAGATCCGTTACTTTAGTGTTCAAGTCGTCTCCCACGGTGATGTCTGGCATGATGATCAGTTGAAAGAGCCAAACTTACTCAGATTATAAATAGAAAGCTGAATAATTGTAATTGTTTGATTGCACTTTTATGATATCTTGCTCTTTTTTTTTTAGAAAGTATGATATCTTACTATAATTTGTTTCTATATTTTTTAAAGGATATTAAATCTATAATAGAAATTACTATCACCTAAATTTATGCATTAAAAATTTCATTTTAGTCTAGCCTGAAAATCTAAAGAAAACAAGGTGGAACTGTCTCATGGAAATTTCATTTTGGTCAAACCTGGGAAAATTAAAGACAAAGAGGTGAAATTGTATCATGGAAATGATGTTATGATAGTGGTTTTCTACTATCATGCATTTCACTAAAATATGTTTTTGAAACATTTGATGAAATTAGTTTTAAAGATAGCAAACTAATTATTATTATTTAGGAAAAGGGTGACAAATAATATTGATTTAACTGAATCACGACTCTAAGAACTTTAATGCATAGATTTCATACACTCAAATAGTTTTTATATTTAGTGGGACATTAATTTAGAGGAATATTTATGTTGGTCGTAGATTATTTCTTGATATACAATTGTACTTTGTGCAAGACTGCAATGGAAACTATGTTTGATCTTAATTATATGTTTTGATTGGTGTGTTTGGAAAACTAGCAATATATTGCTTCAATTTACTTTCTTCATTCTAGAATTTATGCACTAAAAAGCTATGTAATTTTGGTAGTTTTTTTGTTAGGTCTTTCATTTTACAGCCCAATACATGCGTTTTTTTTTCCCGTAAGATACAACAAGTTATTTGTTAAACTGAAATTAAGATAATAGTTAAAATTGCTTATAATATTGATAAAACTTAATTAAAAATCGTTTATTAAGTATAATTTTTTCTGTTGATATTTATACCATAAAATATATAGTCCATCGAAGACAAAAAAAAATACTTAAAAAATATAGATAAGTGGAAAAATGTCATGGATTTTGGCATAACTTTTTTGTTTGTGCCTTTTATGGATGGGCCTTTATATGGTTTTGTTTTATTTTTTTAATGGATAAAAAATATGATTTATTTGTTTATGTTATATATCATTTGGATTGAAGGAAAAATGGTGTTAAAGTCAATGGTGTTAAATTAGGGAATATTCAAAATGTCGATATTCATTATTGGAAGTATAATGTTACTGATTTTATTTTGGATGGAAACAATGTTTTGGTTTGTGACATTTACAAAACATTTTTTGTTGTTTTCATGTTGTTAAGTTGTTGTTAATTAATTATAATTTGTATGATTTCTTGACAAATCTATTGTAGCATTTTCCTCGATGTGTTGATGAGAACAGTTTGTATATCAATCAATCTAAAATTCTTCTTTTTGAGGAAGAAATCAGTAAATCTTATGACTGTGATGTTCACATTGCATCAAGAAGCATGCATCAGAAATAAACAGGGAGAGGATGTACGATTTTGTTCTTGAAAAGGGCTTAAAAGTTGGTGATGTTATTTTGTTCACGATCAATAATTCTCCTAATAGGATGTATACTATAGTCGTTAAGTGGGACTGATTCTATGATCGAATGCGGTGGCTCAAGGTTGTTTGTATGATTGTCTATTTTTAACGTAATGTTTAAGTTGTGGAAGGTTTGACAAAAAAATGATTGTCCTATTTATTGAAGTTTAATTTTAATTGTTTTTTTTTTTTTAAACTCGGTTAATGGTTGGAGTAATGAATTGAAGTTTATGTTAAACTATATACAGTGAATTTATGGTTTACATTTTCTAATATAATTCAACAATAATTGTTGATAATTGTCTGACTTTTTTTGGGGATAATCTTGCAATTTCATGAAATATTGGATCACATGTCACATCATTTAACAATTCTATATCTCAGACTTAAATCCAATAATCTGAAGGTGGGATCAAATTGAATGATTTTAAAACTAAGGGACTAAAATTAAGTACAAATATAGGACTAAAACTACAATTAAACCTAAAGATTTTAACTAAAATTTGGTTGAGTACCTTATGTAAAGCCACTATTCAAATTCTAAAACTAACTTTATAGTATATTACAACTAAATGTCTCGATAATTCATTAAGAAAATGATTTCAACAACATTTTTTTAAATTAACCAAAATATAATAATAGTATGTTTAATTATACCAATCATCTCCAAATATAATTCATTAAGAAAATGTTTTCAACTATTAAGGAACATAATTAGGAAACGTAAATGAAAATTTATCGCCTCAAAAATTGAACTTTCAATGAATATGAGAGAACTTAAGTAAGATATAAGAGATTAAAAGTGAGAAGTTGATGCATGATTTACAAGAGCATAATTAAAAGATAAAGAAAAAAAAAACCAAAGATTAAACCATATGCTAATTGAAGCTTATTTCAAGAACATAATCAAAAGATGAAAAAAAATACAAAACATCTTAACAACAATATTGACAACAAACATGAACATCTCTATCTCTGATGGAAAAGAATAAGAGCTATCAAAGTAAGAAACAAAGAAGCCTATTATTGCAACATTGTGATCCCAAAAAAGAAATGTTCTTATACTATTTGGAGAGATAAAGACACACAAAAAAGTAAAAAGTAATTAATGATGGCGGAATCCATTTAATGGTAGGACACACTACCTATTTTATGTGTCTATCTCTCTCCAAATTGCATACTCCATTTATTTTGCTAAATGGAGAGAATCCTTGCCCCTCTTCTTACATGTGTTGAATTGTGACCTTTATTCTAGTGATATACCCAAATTTACTTTTTACACAACATCTTCAAACTATCTATCTCTTATCAAGACTGAAATAAAATTATGTGCATATGTTTGTTACTTTATTTCGTTTGTTGTTTTAACTGTTGTGCTACCCCATCCCCATTCTGCTCAATATTTCAAATCTTCACAATACTACTTGCAAAACATAAATTAGATTAGAATGTGGTTTAAGTATATTCAAAGAAGCATATGATTGTAACTAAGTCTAACATGGCATTCTATTACCAATTTACTGTATTTACTTCAATTTGTGACGATATTGATATGACTCCCTTTTACAAATGATACCAATGATGAGACAAATTCATGTGAGCATTAACCTCATTCAATACTACAATTAAATTTACAAAAGGGCATCTAGCCCGCTAAAGTTTATCATCTTTCATTGCTACCTTAAAAGAGTTGTTCTCCTATGGTTTTCTCACTTTCCAAGAAGCTCCATAAAAGTAGTGGAAGTAATTGTTTAAGATGTTCATATCTTAGCTTATTACAAGTCGGATAACCCAAACGAGTTCAGCATGCTTAGTTGGACTAAGGCAAAAAAAAGACGAGTCTTTGAACTCATTCGTATACTTTTTTAACATCGAGATGTGACCTTACACACACTTCTACAAGGTCTGAAATCAAGTATATTATTTGTTATTTTTGCATCATATTTTTTAGGGAATTTTTTACTTTATTTTTTTTCACAAAGGAATTTATTTATTACTTTATTGTAATTTTCTAATATTAATTAATGTTTTTTTTTGAACAAGCAAAAATGGAATATATTAACACTACCATAACAATCTTCACAGCACAAGATGTACCGAAAAGACTACTATAAAAGATACAAGTTGGTCTAAGTAATTACAAGAAGTGGTTAACCAATGCCTAAACACGACATAGGGCTCGACCACCACAAATGATCACCAAACGTAAAAACAACCTTATGTGCTTTCAACCACCACAATGAATAGTATTTTACTTTATCTAATAATTGATCAATAGAATTTTCTTTGTGTTGAAAAATCCGATGATTTCTTTCATTCCATATAACCCACGTCGTGAGTAACCAAATGAGCTGAAGAAAGGATCTCCGAGCTTTCAATCCACCTGTATAATGTGAAAATTGAGCACAATGATTTAAAATATCACAATGATCAGCCCCATCAAAGCCAATCCAAGACCTCACTAAAGGCCATAAAGAACCAAAGTCGTTGCAAGACAAAAATAGATGTCGTGCATCTTCCATCAAGCCACAACCTGATACATATAAACACGCCTGAAAATCCAAAATACCACGGGTTGCTAAGTTAGACTTAGTGGGAAGTCGATCACGAAGTTAATATTTGTTTTTACAATAATTGATTCAAATGAGATCGAAATTCTGAAAAGGATTAATCTAAAATGAACCCATATTTTCGACTCAAAATTCATCCAAACATCATTGCAAATAGTTTACACTGCGAAGTTTGCTCACCACTCTCCAAGTTCATCCTCCGCCACCGTTCTGTTTAACGGTCTCCGTTTCTTCAAGGTAAGAACAATTACCGTCAAATCAACAACACTCTTTTTTATTTTCGTTGCGATTTCCATAGAATAGGTTAACAAGAAATAGTTTTCAAAATTGTTATTAATTAGCGTCTAATTTTATATGAATTGCTATAATTTATGTTTTTGTGTTGCTGAAATGCATTCAAGATAGTTTTTATCTTATTTCATACTCCCCCGTCCATATTAGATGCATATTTGAAAATGTGTATTATTGATATGACATATTTTGATTGTATTTTTTTTTTTTTACTAATATATAAAGATAAATAATATCATATAAGATGTTGTTGGATTCGTCTCGATGAATATTTTTAAAATATTATATTTTTATAATTTTTTTCTAATAAATAATTGAAGATATTAAATATAAAAAAATATGTAGCAGTATATGTGATAGAGTCAACTCTATCACTTAATACGAGACGGAGAGAGTAATACATAAGTATCGATACGGATGCTAGACACGGGACACAACAATCAGAGTGGCGGAGCCACGGCCACTAATCAAAGTATACTACCCTTGAGCTATTATGAAAATTACAAATGTCACTTTTATTTTTTCCTATCTGAATCGCTATTCCTTCTTCTTGTCTTAGAGAGCAGCGACACCTCCTCCTCCTCCGTTCATTACCGCCCACCGCCGAGACGTCAGCCTTCCATTACCGCCGCAACGCCCTCCAGCTGTAAGTACTGATTCTGATTTGATTCCTTTAGTTTGTTAATCAATTTGGTTTCACCTTCACCTTAAATTTTTCCATAACCCTAATCAAAACAAAAGGGAAGGGAAATGGAAACTGAAATTAGTGTGAAATTGAAAATGTGATGCTCGGATTTTGTGTACTCTTAGTGTAAATTTGTTTCTGTCATTGGGGAAATTGAAACTGTGTTATTTGATTTTTAACTGAAATTGAAACTGAAATTTTGTTTTGTTGCCTGCAACAGCAAGAGGCGCATTGAAGCAACTAGCAACAGAGAACGAAAATCAAAGAAGTGGGAACAATGTCGTTTATGAAAGGAGATTTGCTTTCTCGGTCCAGAAAGCTCGTCAAGGGTTTGGCCAAGGCCGAGCCCGTTTGGCTCAAAGCCATGGAACAGTTAATCTCCTGATCTTTCATGTTTGAACTTATTTTCTCTTACAATGTCGTTTTTTTTTTTTGTGCCACTTGAGAATCTCCTATCTAGATTTTTATCTTTGATGACTCTTTTTGTTGCACAATGGTATTTTTTGTCAATGTCTGTTTCTTTATTCTGAGTTTTTCCATTTTCAGAAATTTATTTAATTATTTTTCCTGTATCACACTTAGGATTATGGTGCTAGAGACGTTATTTTTCCCAGTCTTGAACTATGCTATACTTTTTAGTTTATTTATTTAGGAATTCTTTGGATGTCATGTGTTTGCTGCTGAATTTTTTATACGAATATTTATTTAAGAACTGTTAATCATTTATGGCCTTTTTTCCTTTTATATAAAGGTTGAAAACTCGTCTAATATTTTGTTTTTATTGTGCTTACCAGGGCACCACCAGCAACGTTTCCTCGACCTGAGGGTAAACTGCAGACCATCACTTTTCCTGAGGATGTTTATGTTAAGAGTTTTTATAAAAAATACCCAGAATCAAAATACCATGATCCCATCAAGTATGGTCTTTTTTCTCGTCTCTGTTGTTTTTCCATATTCTATGCTTGAAACATCTCATCCCAGTTTTTGTATTGCCGTAGTCTTTTATGAATTTGGCTTGTATATGGTGATACGACATCATCAACATGAAGGAAACTTGTAGTTGATATTCTAAATTTTGATCCATGAATGGGTAAATGTCGACCTTCAAGAATTTTTATGTTTGTTATCTAACTGTAGTGCTTAATTTTCTTTCTTCAATGTTCAATATTGTGGACTTCTTTCTAGTGGGTGAACTGAGTTCTTAAGTATGAAACTACTCATGCGAGCTGTTAAACGACCTGCTTCACGTCTTCTCGGATTGTATGAAAAGAATATGTGTCTATGAGTCTGTTTCCTTTTGCTATCTGTTAATTGTTACCTTACCTTGTATGTTCAGTTGATGGTTTTGTGGTCCTCAGCTGTTCTCTTTCCACAAACTATTATGTGATTTACTTGGTTTCTTAAAACTTTTTTTTTTTTTTTAATATAAACGCTCCTCGCTAATTTTATTTATTTTATAAGCTGGTTTTATCAATTCACTAGGAATTCCTCGATGGAATAGTTGTTACAAATTGATGGTGCAGGCATAGTGTGTGGTAGTCTTTTTTCTAGATGCTTCCATCTGCATCAGAAGGACTATTAAATTAGTTACAGTTCATGTCTACTTGTTTGTGGTCCTCATGTTTCAAGTTCAACAGGTTTTCTGCTATCGATCCTGCTCCGTCTCGATTATTCGCCTTAAGGGTTCTTGAGTTAAAAGAGCATGGCATTAGTGAGAATGAAGCAATGGAAGTAGCAGATGTATGTAACCTAAATTGATTCATGAATATGTTCATTCCGCAATTTGTTCTTACTTTTTGCCCTCTAATAGTTACATTTTTTGTGTGTGCGCTTTTTAGATGGAATATATAGCAGAGAAGAAGGCTAAGAAGAAAGCATATGCCCGTCTGAAGCAAATTGCGCGCCTTCAAGGGAAGAAACTGCTTCCAAACCCATTTCCTTGTCCTGTCAAGGAGATTCAAGCCGAGGAGAGGAAATTTGTTCGTGATCGTTTCTTCAATCCCAGCATACGTGAACTTGTGAAGCAAAAGAAAGAGGAATCCTTGCAGAGATTCGGAGGAAATAATTGGTGATTTTCAGGGTAAACTTGAACAATATATTGAAACTTTGGCTCTTGAGCAAACGGCGACCTTTGCAATAATAATACAAATCAGTCCGTCACTATAAAGGGCATACTTCTGTCCTAATACTATTTAGGTATTTTGTTGTAATTTTTAAA
This sequence comes from Medicago truncatula, assembly GCF_003473485.1. NCBI lineage: Eukaryota > Viridiplantae > Streptophyta > Magnoliopsida > Fabales > Fabaceae > Medicago > Medicago truncatula. Next base: position 43,032,047 of record NC_053043.1, read on the forward strand.
TCAACTCTGCTAGAAAGTTTTGCCGGAATTTCATGCAAGTTTTCGCTTCGGTTTAGGCCTATAGCTGCTATCTTGTGTAAAGGTCTTTGTTTTTTTGCCAGTTTGTTCAACAAGTTTTCGTCGTCGCATTTAAAATTATGAAATGCTTCCTCAATAAAGATGCATAGATTTACGATTCTTTTGGAGTAAACCATTAATTATGAATTTCTCATAATAATTTACACGTGTTAGTGCAGTAAATAGAGCGGATAGATGGACAAGGAGTGCCCGTCTAAACACTAGTATATATGTAAATGTATACAGCTGTTACAGCTATTATTCAAACAAAGCAACTAGTTTAGTTAAGCCTAACCTTATCGGTCTATGGTACCATGTTGGAACATCATTGATTTGTTTTTTGATTTTTTTAAACATAACATGCACATTTGATAATGACATGTTGAATCATCCAGTTTTCATTGTACCTATCTGACTATCATCGGTTTAATGTCAGGTTAGTTTCATAAATGGTCGAATATATAGTGATCAGACCGGCTTTTTGATTGAACCAGTTGCGTCTGAATTTTAAAACCATGTAAAACAAGTCTAATAAGCCACATTGAAATGGATTAGATCAAATCAATTTTTTTAGATGAGTCTACTTTTTAGATGTAAATATCTGACTTATCAATCAATGGTACCATGTTCTATCCCCATTGATTTGTTTTCTAATTTTTTTTTACATAACACACCCATTTGATAATGACATGTCGAACCAACCGATTTTCATTGTATCTATTTCACTTTCACCAGTTTAATGTCGGGTTAATTGCATAAATGGTCTTATATATAGAGTGATCATACCAGTGAGGGGTTTTCGATTGAACCGGTTTGAATTTTAAAGCTATGCAAAAAAAATAAAAGTCTAAATTAAATCACATTAAGGCTTTGTTTGGTAAAAATAAGCTATAAGCTAACTGATAGCTGAAAAGCTAGCTGATAGCTGATGACTGATAGCTTATAGCTAAAAAACTTGCTTATTAAAAATAATGTGTTTGGTAAAATTAGCTGTTGAAGTGGCTGATAAGTATAAAATGACATAAAAGTACTTTTTTTTTTAATATACATATAAACACACATTTTTTTGTAATGTATTTATTTTATTAATATTTTTAATTATAGTTAAATATGTTTTTGGTCCCTATAAATATTCAAACTTTTGGTCTTAGTCTCCATAAAAAAATTCTTCGACCTTTAATCCTAAAAAAAAAAATCACCGACAATTTTGATCTCTGCTTTATGTATCCCAAAATTAAGAGAAAGGTTGAAGCAAAAAGTGAGCTAGAATATATAAAATTTTACAACGTACAAAAGACTAGTTATTTTATCCTTTAAAAAAAATAGGCTAGTTATTTTTGTGTGGTGTACGGCAGGTTAGTTATAGCAAAATATAAAACATTTCCTTAAAAAAATACACACACATATATATATATATATATATATATATAAAGTGATCCTTAAAAAAAAACTACGTGGCATTTTTTTTAAGGGAAAAAATGGGACGGGTATAAAGATGAACATGTGTAGTTGTTTAATTAAAAAAATAGTTAATTTAAATTAATAGGGTTAAAGTTGGAAGAAAATATAAAAAGCTACCCGCTATAAGCTAAAAAGCTACTTGAAATAGCTTTTCAAAAAACGCTATAAGCTCATTAAAAAAGCTTGTTACCAAACACGTCACGTTTTCATCTAACGAGCTTATAAGCTAATCCAACAAGCTATAAGCTAGCTTTTTTTTGTTACCAAACACTGCCTAAATTGAATTGGATCAGATCAAATCAAATTTTTTAGAAGAGTCATACAAACTAAACTAAGTGTGAAATTATCTTTAATTCAGATGCTTTTTTTTTTTTCTTTTTCTTTTCTTGTTTCAAAATCAATCTAAATTTTACCACCAACACTCCAATTTACCCAATTTAGACAACAACAGATTTCTTTATAAAAAAACAAAACACAGGGTGTTGGAAAACAGGAGATTTTTCAGGTAGAAAAAGTCAAAAAAGGATAAAGGAAGTGTTGGATCCTTTATATCTGAAATTACGGGTAGAGCTTGTTGTTTACAAGTAGATGAGGGGACCAAGAGGAATGGATCTTCTGATCTGTAGTCCAATTAAACTTTCAAGATAATGGCACTTTTATGGTTGAAGAGTCCACATGCATGCAGAAATAGCAGGTTAACGCACTAAAAGGAAACCTCCTTGATGTAGATTGTTCATGTTATATTGATTGCACTTTCTTTTTAGTCAAGACTAATTCTAGTTCTTCAAGAAATATTTGGAATACAAGTAGATATTTGGAAGAAAAAAAAATACAATTTTAAAAAGATAAACCAAGAAAATTTAATTCAGTCTAATCCTTTAAAAAAAATAAAAAATTGATTCAAGTTGGTCTTTAAAAAATATACATACTTTGGCCCTATAAAATTATAAATTGGGATAATTTAGTTCAATATGTCACTCCTCTGCATCACAAAGTTAAATATGTTAGGTCGTCAAATTATGGGACAATATTCTCATTGAAAGACCTTATACAGTTGTTGTTGTTATATCCTATTAGAAGAGATAAAAAGTAGTTTCAAATTACAGACTTCTTCATCACTCTCCACTTGTGATGTGAGTTGGAGTGAAAATGCTTCAAATTCTGCTACTTGTGAAAAATTGGCTAACTTTGCTTACAAATGAAGCATATGTTTGGTATTGAGAATTGGTTCCGAATGAATTAATGTTGTATAATTGATTCCGGATAAAAGTGAGTTTAACGTAAAATGGTTTATATTTGTATATATTTAAGTAAAAGTATATTGAACAATAAATTCAAGGCTAAAATCAATTGTAGAAGTCAAAATCTACAATTTCTAATTCGAGTAGAATCAATCATACATATGATAAAGTCTTTTTTGGGTCAAGTAGTCTAGTGACTAAAAATTCACCTCTTAGGTTGAATAAGCGAGGTGTCCAAGGTTCGAACCACGACTTCTACATATATTATTTAACGTCCCTACCAATTGAACTAAATTTACGAGGACAAATAAAATCATTTTTTTTTTATATTCAAACAGAAACAAGAATTAAAGAAAACATTTGAGTAAACCACCAAATTAGTCCCTATCTTTGTACCAAATTCTCAAATTGGTCTCTGACTCTATTAATAACTCAATGGTCTTTGTCTTTGTCAAACATTTCTTAGATTGGTACTTGACTCTATTAGTTGTTTTGCATTTTAAGCCATCAACGTACCAAATAAGATCCAAAAGGCATTATGTCATTAACCACTAAATAATATCTAAAAGATACTGAGTCATTAACACTCAAAATACAAAACAACTAATAGAGTCAGGGATCAATTTGAGAAACATTTCACAAAGACAGAGACCATTTTCAGTTATTAATAGAGTCAAGGACCAAATTGAGAATTTGGTACAAAGACAAGAACCAATTTGATGGTTTACTTGAAAACATTTATTTGGATGTAGTCTTATGACCAATATGAGTTTTTTTTTACGATAATATTGATACGAAGTTTCAACTGATTTTTTTAAGGAATTGTTTAGAGTGACCGGTCTCCATCGAGAAATCTATAGGTACACAAGTGAATTCTCCCCCAACTAAATTTTTTTATACGCATTAGTCATAAATCAAACCTCTAGTCACATGTTTAAGGCTCAAGTAAATTCCCTTACCATTTGGAATTCAATGTTGGTCATTGAGTCTTTTTTAATACAAGTATTTCAACTACTTTATTTTCTTTATACTTTGACATTTAGCTTAAAACGTAATTAACAAAAAATATATTTCTTTTTTTTTCTTCATATATTTGCATATATAATATGCAAATATATGAAGGAAAAAAAATGAAATATTTGATCTAATATCTATAAGTGACATACCATTATCATGACATTATAGTCTATAGAAATCTTTTTTATAGTTGGATGTGCAAATTTTTCATTACATTAATTATTTAAAGGTTGACGAAATGATGCACAATTATTTATTTTTTATTTTGTTTACTCAAATGACACACAAATTAGTGAGTATTAAGTTGGTTTTATCTTTTATTTATTTTTTTAACGAATCAAATGCTTATAATAAAAAGGTGGCATATCTCATAATTGATTCTTTGTGTTTCTCGAATGAGTCTTGTATAATATCAGTGGTTTCAAACAAGAAAATAGGGTTTATTAAAGTTCTGAAAATTCTCTCAAAAGAAAAAAAAGTTCTCAAAATAGGTAGGTGAATATATTGAGATAAGGATATTTTGACATCATCAAATTCGACACAAAGAATAGGCTAACACAATTCAAAAATGTGATTAACATGGTTCAATTGATCGATAATAAATACAATGAGATTTTCTAAGCCGTTAATCATTCATTGAACTCAATTAAATACAATTTTCAGCGTCATTAACCATAATTTTCAAGTACATATTAAAAAACAAATTGAGATTAACAAATCTCATGAATATTTGAACACCTAAAAATCAAGTATATTTGAACGTATTTTGAAGTTTGAACACCTAAAATTTAACATATATATATATGTAGATATTTGAAGTTTGAAAACTTAAAATTTATGATTACAATCATGGTTAACTGGGTTTAATTGATGATTAGTTAATTACAACATCTTACTATAAAAGGATGTTGAACATATATTTAAAATGTATTGCACATATAATTTTTTGTCGAATTTGATTTTAATATTTAATGTCAAAATACCAACAAAAAAACTAGCTCAATTTTTTTTTAAAACTTAATTTTTAATTTTGAGAATTAATGTTGTTGTTAAACAACTGTTGCAAATGGGAGACAAAAGTTTTGCCTGAAACAGAATTCTGACCCTTGCAGAAAAACCTTTACAAACATAGTAATTCTGCTAGAGCATAGGATAGCCTTAAAACAACCGACATTGTTTTGTCATAAAAGGATGTCATACGTGATGGCATCGTTGACAATACATGGTTGATGATGTTTTGGAATCAAATTTGTATATACCTTTTATTTTTTTGACAAAAAAGATTTTGCATATCAAGCACTATTTTGGTTTGGTACGTACGTATTTTATCCTGTACACAATTTGTGAATTAAGGAATGGCCACATTAATTAGTGTTTAATGACGATACCAAGCCACTATCTTGAAAGTGGCTCATGGCACTATCTTTTGTGTACAATGTATGCGTAGGAGATACACTCCTTGAATTATATGTAGGTTCTAGAGTAGAAATTATTTGTAGATATTGTCTTAAAATTTGATAGAGTAAGATTTTTGTGATTAGTCATATTAGGAAACACTTGGGATTTGATATCAAGACTAAATATGCTTCAATGATTTTGATAGTGTCGTGGACAAATTGTGCAATAGAAGCTCAAAAATGGATGGAATATATTTGTAATAATTTGAAGAAAATTGAAATGAACCTGATCATGAATTCTATTCTTTCTGTCTTCCCTTCTTACCACATGTGTGTGTCTCTTCTTCCCAAGAGAATATATATGTGATTTATTTGATAGCTATAGATTGAATAGAAACTTCCTCTTCAAGGCAGACTTTGGGAGGGCCTGGGAATAAGGAGTTTCCTTTCTTTAATGAGGTTCTATTCGACTGCCTGCCCATTTGCCAAGCTTGGATAAGATGTCCTTAACTAAGAGAAATGACTTGGGGCTGAAGCTCTATAGGTATATCTCGGTTCCTCACACCACATAAAAGAATAAATTAACTCGGGCATCTCGTCCCACTCGAAGACTATGAAAGAGGATGATCGCTCTTTTGGCCTTTACAAATGCGTAAACTGTTTTGGAGATAATCTCTGAACACATTTTGTGTTTCTAAAGGTTTGAGAGATAACTCTTGAAGGTTATTTTTCAGGATAAAGAGCAAATAGGCGGCCAAAAGAGCAATCATCATGAAAAGATTATTTCCGGCCTCATTCAAATTGAGTTGGTAAAATTATTAGAAAATTGCTCTTTCAACTTCTCAAATTGCTCCCAAGCATTCCGAAAATACCTTTCCTGTTAACTGATGTTTGAGAGACTTTTTAAATCGATTAAACTGATTTAAAAAAGTGATTGAACTGATCTAAAAATAGTCGAACGACATTTAAATACCGTTAAACCAACGACAATTGAAGAAGCCTAAAGAGTAATGTTCAAATTATTAAGTTTTGAATTAGGCTCAACTCATTTTTATAAAATAGACTTGTAAATTTAAATGGGTAATTCTTTATGATTTTTTCTAAGACCTTGGGATTTGGATTTTTTTTTATAAATCAACACCGACTTTGATATGCGGATAATAAAATGAATAACTCAATTGATAGACTTTGATTCATTTTGAATTGGTCCAAGTTGTCATTCTAAAATCAACTTCTATAAGTTTTATTGATAAACATGGTAGAGTCCATCAAAGAGAGAAATAAGTTTAGTGGAAGATTTCTTATTGAAAATTGATAGTAGAATGAGAAAAGATTACATCAAGTGTTGGATACACTTTATGAAGTGATCCTAACTAACCTAACAAATGTTACTAATCTGTAGTAATTAATATTAACCAACTTATAACTATTTAGAAAATTGATGTTTACACTCTTGTGAAGGCTAAAAAACACCATAAAATTCATAGGTTATTTGGTATTTTAACGGTGTTTCCAGTATCCTTTAATGTGGGAACAACATTAATCAACTATTTATATCGAACTCTAATTAATTCTAACAGCCCCAACAAGTTGGAAGTTTGTATTACTAGAAAAATACAATTTGTAATCGCACTGACTGAACAAGAAAAATTGATGAAGAAGGTGGTAGTGGTAGAGATGCATAATTCCTATAGTTCTTTGTTCTTCGACTAATTCTCTCCATACTTCCAGCGTTTCCACGATTTCCATTCCAATAGAATCAAGAACTTTGATAGGGTGGAACTTGTACAAAGAATGTAGATGTCATTACCCCCACCACCACACACAAATCATAAAACTATATGAAAGGAAAATGTTATACAAAGTCTACCGTTAAGATTAAACGTGTAATTTCCATGTGTTTTTAAGCAAAATCTGAAGTAAAAACAACAATGATAAAAACTCACATGCTCAACACTTATAGCATATTTGGGATTGCTTTTGCATAATCCAAATGACATGAAAAACAAATGAAGAGAATATGCAGTGAAATTGCTTTAATTGATAGAGTTTCTTCTGACCCCCACAAACTACTACTACTTCCTCTAACTCTAACCCACCAAAATATGTTATTAAAGAATGACACTCTTGCAATTCCCACCTTAAATGTTGTCTCATCAAATCATAAAACTAATTTTTTTTTTGTCAAATTCTAACCACATATTAATTCATTTGCAAACAGTACTTCATCCTTGGAGTTAAGTTCACCTGAATGTCTATGACCGTTGACCATAAAATGGATAGAAAGTTACCTCATTGTTTCACCAAACTAACATCTAGAATGTTGAATTCTGCATTTTGAAAATCTCCAATTAATATGTATCTAACAACCTTTACTCACAAATCAAACAAATGTTATATAAAGCGAATGTTTCTACCCAGTCAATATTAACCTCTGAAATACTACAAGTTGTAACCAACAAATGCCAATGAATCGTACTCAAGCATTTCATTTTCAAATGTACTTATCAGACTGATGAATATGTTTTTTTGAGTTCTTATAATAATATTTTTGTTGATATTCTAATATAGGGGTTAAAACATATTTTGATTTAAACAAAACTCTAATTTATATTTTGATCTATTATCTTTTATAAATTGTGATCATTATATTTATATATTGTTGGCATGGTGTTATATTGGCCATGACTTGATATATTATGCTTTGTTGTTGTCTGATGTAAATAGGGTGTCATGTTTAATATTCTAGAGTTAAGTAATAACTAGAAAAGGGGTACCTTAATATCGTCATAGTCCATGTTTGTTTTGGTTTAAAGGGCTGAGCTTTTTAAATAAATTTTGCCAATTTAAAACAAGAAAAACTTGCTGCTATTTATTTTTTATGGGCTTGTGTGTGTTTTATTGTAAATGTACCTAAGCTGAATCTTATCTTAATTTTTTTTTTTTATGTATCAACGTATTGTATTTGTACTACCTATACGGGTTTTATAGGCCATTTCCACTATTCATCAGATATGATTTTCGAAATGATATCTTTCTCATAATTGAATTGAAAAGGAATCTTGGGATCAAGAAAGAAGGGATGAAGATATATGCAGGAATCACTCTATATATTGACTTGTTGAGTCCAGAGCAAGTAATTCTTTTCATCAAGTTTGATTATTAATGAGTGTGTTAGCTGCAATTTGGACAATTCTTTGGTAATTGTAGGAAGATTAAGAGAAATTTTGAAAGAACTCTGACCAATTTCATCGTGAAGTGACAATTTCTCCTTTGATGAAGCTCACGAAGCTTAATAGAAACAATAATTATGATGAAGTATAGGCTTTCACACCCGGTGGATCTTTTTTTTTTGTTGACAAAAACAAAACGATATTCATTCATTCAAATCAATAGAGTACATCAGATACAAACATCGCTAAAAACGTAAAGGGTGAATCTGCGAACATACTCACAGCACCCAGATTAATAGCATACACGGCATAATGCCTACAAATAATATGATAAAATTCAAGTCACCGAAATACCCATGTTTCCGGATCTGCAACGTTGACGCCCAAATCATTGGTGGAATTTGTAATCGACTAATGTAGATCTTTCAATTGGAACTAAACAAACACCGCGACAATACGCGAAATCAAACGCCGCACAAGACGACGAACAACACAACGCCGCACTTAGACGACGAAATCACAAAAAAAAAAACAAAAAAAAAACTTGATAGATGTGAAAACTACTTATTTAGATTGAAAGAAAAGAGGAAAAAAGATGTAGAGTGGTGATTCTAGGTCAAAAAATGACCTAAAACCACCCCTCCTCGATCAACGAAGGAGAAAGAAAGTTTAGAGATAAATTGGAGTTTCTCTCACTAGAAAACTAGGGCCAACTATTTTTTATACGCCTAGTGGATCTTGAAGGATATTGATACCACGTTTTTTTTTTTAATCAGCAATAGGCTAGGCTAGTGCAAGGTGCACTTAACCCGCAAAGGAGGAAAAAGAGTACAATAGATACCTTACAAAGATCGCACAACCACCTAAAGATCTTGATAAAAAAACCTCCTAAAAACATGTCTCCCCTGTAAAAATGGGATCTAGCGATACACATTCTTTGTTCTCAATCTTATATATTTTCATTGATAATGAGTATCTAAATGAGTATTAATACTTTATAGAATGTCAATTTAAAAAACAAAAAAAAAAATTTAGAATGTGATATTGTTAACTCTGACTAACTTGTCTAGTTGCATGTTGCCTCTAACTATGTTAGTCAACACTTGACCCTAACTGACTTTGACAGCTAGATGCCATATCAACATTAGTATAACTAACTTGATGTGGAGGCATATTATGCATATAAAATATTTAAAAATAGTATCATAGTTTTTTTTATCCGTTGGTATTCTTTTTTACTTTTTATTTTTATGAAATCTATAATTTAAAAGTTAGGATTAATGGTGTTTTACCCCCTGTAATATAGGTCATTTTTTGTTTCTCCCCTGTAATTTATTTTTTTTGATTTACCCCCTGTAAAATTTTGTTTTTTGGAATACCCTCTAATAGGTCATAAAAAAACAATTTTATTTTTTTTTTCAGAATTTTTTCGTTTTTTTATGACCTATTAGGGGGGTATTCCAAAAAAACAAATTACAAGGGGTAAATCAAAAAAATATTTTACAGGTGGGAAAACAAAAAATGACCTATATTACAGGGGGTAAAGCACCATTAACCCTAAAAGTTATTATTAAAAAGGTAATAAAGTTACAAACTAGATTTTGATTTTTTAAATCAGGCCAATAAATTGTTCAAAATAAATCGAGTCCAATTTTTATTTAAAAAAAAAGATAGAGAGATATGTTTTTGAAACAACTTACAAAAATTCATAAAAATTGTTGTTCTCGTTTCAGTTTTTGCTTGAAAACATGTGAAAATTACATATTTAACATCAACAGTAGCTAATTATCGCTCGACTTCCTTCGTTTTTTTTTTCTCGAACGGCAGTTAACTACCGTTAAAGTTATACGTGTAATTTCCATATGTTTTTAAGCAAAATCTGAAGTAATAACAAGAATGATAAAAACTCACATGCTCATCACTTATAGCATATTTGGGATTGCTTTTGCATAATCCAAATCACATGAAAAACAAATAAAGAATATGAAGTGAAGTTGATTTAATTGATAGAGTTTCTTCTAACCCCACAAACTACTACTACTTCCTCTAACTCTAACCCACCAAAATATGTTATCAAAGAATGACACTCTTGCAACTCTACTTTTTTTTTTTCTTCCTTAAATGTTGTCTCATCAAATCATAAAACTAATTTTTCTTGTCAAATTCCAACCACATTCATTTGCAAACAGTACTTCATCCTTGCAGTTAAGTTCACCTGAATGTCTATGACTGTTGACCATAAAATGGACAGAAAGTTACCTCATTGTTTCACCAACTAACATCTAGCATGTTGAATTCTATATTTTGAAAATCTCCAATATGTATCTAACAACCTTTACTCACAAATCAAACACACACACTACAAGTGACTCACCTACCTACCTTTCATATTTGAGATCATGCATTCAACAAACCTTTTTTCTCTATGCTTAATATTGTAACATCCATGTGCCCTTCTACTAAAGATTTGAGTTTTTACCTCTTTAGTTATGCCATACATGACGCTAACTCGAGGACTCGCTATTGTAATTCTCTTGTTTGCTCTCTACTGTGGATTAGACCCCTTCAAGCAAAGCCCTATCCAAGGCTTCCCTGATTTTGAGGTGCACAAAATTAACTTGCCATCATGGTCTGAAGTTCCTCTGGATCATGACAAAGACAACTTGTTGCTGAAATCGGAGCTCATGTTTGTGAACCAAGTGCAGGGACCGGAGAGCATTGCCTTCGATTCTCATGGTCGTGGCCCTTACACCGGTGTTGCTGATGGAAGGATTTTGTTTTGGAATGGACTGTCTTGGATTGATTTTGCATATACCTCACCCAACAGGTCATGCTTCTCTTCTTTCCTTATAACTTTTCCAACCTAAATGCTTAGTGCAAGATAATTTTGTCATTGTGTTATCTTTCTGCATTACTAGAATACTGTCAATAGTTATCAAATTCATAAGCTGTAGTCATACTCTAATAGTGCAAGCTTATTAGTATGGGATAAATGTGGCTAAAAGCTACTATAGTACTTCTATTCCTAACTTAATGTTGGAAAACTGCTTCGTGCAGACTTTTTACCTCATAGGCTCATATACTAGTAAAGATCTCATGCTCTTGCAGCGATCTGCCAAAAAATTACAGAAAATACATGTGAAAGTCTGCTACATTGCATCCGGGGAAGATTTTTCTTAAGATGAATAGATAAGGAAGATTTTTCTTAAGATCGATAGATAATTTGTAGCTATGTAACTTTGCAATCGTGTGATAATATTTCTCGAGCTTTATTTCTGAACACAGGTCAGAACTATGCAATCTAAAGGCATCTGCAACACCACTTAGTTATGTTGAAACTGAGGACATCTGTGGAAGGCCTTTGGGACTCAGATTTGACAAGAAAACTGGTGATTTATACATAGCAGATGCATATTTCGGGCTTATGAAGGTGGGGCCTCAAGGTGGTTTCGCAACATCTCTTGCAACCGAAGCAGAAGGAGTACCATTTAGATTTACTAATGATGTAGACATTGATACAGAAGGGAACGTTTACTTCACCGATAGCAGCACTAAATATCAGAGAAGGTTGTTAGTAATCTCTTTACTTGTTAACACAAAAGTTTGGCTGGTTTTATTGGTGCTGACTTCTGATGTCATTCTACATGCAGGAATTTCATTCAGCTGATACTTTCTGGTGACAATAGTGGGAGGGTTTTGAAATACAATTCTGCCACCAAGGAAACCACCGTTCTTGTTAGAAACATTCAATTTCCAAATGGGATTTCCTTAAGCAAGGATGGTTCCTTCTTTGTATTTTCAGAAGGAGTAATTGGAAGGTGTGTGAATAATCAACATAACCCTTTTTTCGTCTAATAACGATACACTAATGATGCAAACAAGTTTTACAAAGACGTTCAAAATATTTTCCCATTCTGACACAATATGTTTAGAAAGTAATACTGTGATTAACTGATTATGCAACATGAGGATGAAATATGATTGGACATCTTTGTAAAATTTGTTTGCATCATGCATGCATAGTGTAAAGTTATTAAACTTTTCATTTATTACTATATTCAAGTCCCTTTTTTCTGTAGGTTATGCAAGTATTGGCTAAAAGGAGATAAAGCTGGAACTTTAGAAATCTTAGCAATCCTACCTGGTTTTGCCGACAATGTGAGAGTCAACGAAAATGGTGACTTTTGGGTGGCTATCCATTGTAGAAGGTATATGTACAGTTACATAAATGCTCTCTACCCAAAGATTAGAAAAGCCATACTCAAGCTACCTATCCCAACAAGGATTCAATACCTGCTACATATTGGAGGCAAAATGCATGCAGCCGTCGTTAAGTATAGCCCTGACGGTAAACTTCTGCAAATATTGGAGGACAATGAGGGAAAAGTTGTTAAAGCAGTGAGTGAAGTGGAGGAGAAGGATGGTAAACTCTGGATAGGAAGTGTTTTGATGCCTTTCATTGCAGTTTATCATTTGACATGAAGCACAAATATCTGTACGTAGCAGAAACCATAAGTTGATTTTTTTACCACCTCCCTGTAAAGTAGAGACCATGAAAGTAACAAAATGAACTATCATTCCTTCATCAAACTACAATAATACTCCAATGAAAATTGTTGTAAATATTTCAATCTTAGATGTTTATACACACACCCACAAACCCACCACATTCATATAATTCATCAAATTTGCTTTCATTAGGCTCCAACTAGAAAGAGGCGAGGAGAAAATTATCAAAATACTACTAAATAGGGGAATTTCTATGGTACACTCACAATTTTGAGTGTACCGGTACTCTTGTTTCACAAAATATATAAATTAAAGATCACTTTAATGAAATAAAAAAGTATTTGTCAATATTTATATTTTAGAAAACATCATTTCATAAGAAAAACCATCATTTCATTGTTTATAAGGATCATATTACAAAATTTACATTTTGTCATAAAAAATAATCAATATTCATTGTTATGAGTAATAAAAATTCTTAAAAATTAAATTTTATTTCTTCGAAACTTTTGGTATATAAAATTTAATTATCTTAGTTGTCAATGATAGAAAATAATTATTTTTCTTCAAAAAAACAACTCATTTATTATTAATTTTACGACTTGGTGTACAGATACACCCAAATTTATTGGGTGTACCATAGAATTTGCCAATAGTTAAACCTGTATGTTTGAATCCTTTAAAAATAGTGCAAGTGAATACTTTTGTTTCTTCATAGCTGTTCCTATGTAATCGGAGGCTCGGCTCTCATGTTAAAAAATGCCCTTAATAAAATAAAAACTTATTTTCTTAAAAGAGCAGTTATCTATTTAAATTAAAAAGTAAAGAAAAAAAGTCTTTATTATAACTAACACATGAAAGTTTAATATTCTAATCAATAATATAGAAATACAATTTAAGCGAATATTTTTATCAATCTTCTAGGTTATATTTTCCTTAGTTTGTACAAAGTCAAAAATAGAAGGTTTATAATGTTTTTTTAGAGAATAGTTATAATGTTTGTTCTTTCAAATAAAAAATTATAATATTTGTTGTTAGAGTTTAACTATCTTATACAATAAGTATGGGCTAAAAATTACAAGTGTTATAACAAAATAAGAAGAAGAAAAAATTATATTATGTTTTCATTTGTAAATATATAATTCAATATTAAGGAGAATTTGGCTGAATTGAAGAGAGGATAGACTAACCTCAGGAAGAAAAAAGGAAATGAAAAACATAAACCATGGGTGTTGAGGGTTGACCCAAGGAATGCAAGCTTGCAACTGTACCGCTAGGCCACTTCAGTAAAACTCATATGTAAGTCACGCTACATTTATTTATGAGTATTACTTTTCCCACCCTATATGATTTTCGCGCGCCCTACGTTTTTTTCAAAAATGTCCTTGAGGTTTTCGAATTTCATAATCCGGAATCATGTTTACTATTTCGGATTTTATAATCCGGACAATTCTTATGTATAATCAGCCATCAGAATCTCTCACATTTCAACAGTTTTGAGTTTTGCTTTTAAAAACCACAAACTAGTTCAAATTTTTATGAGAATATGAATAATTAAAAAAAATAAAAAATGGGTCTAAACAATGGAATTTAGGATTTTGAAGGGCGGAGTCCGAAAACCCAATTTTTGACTAAGAACAGGTAACAATTACCCAAAACAAAAGGATAAGAGTTAGGAAGATTAATATTGTCCCTAAAATAGCTATACATGTTATAAATATGTTTAGGATTTGTGCTGATACAGTTTGGATTATATAATCCAAACTATTTTACCTTAACAAATGGTGTTTAGGGGGTTTCCGGATTATGTAATCCGAAAACATCATGTAACGCGCCCTATTTTTTGAAGTTTGCAGATTACAAAATCCGGAAAAATCCGTAACTCCATTTTTCACCCTATAACAAAGGAAAACACCATTCCGGATTATGAAATCTGGAAACCTCAAATGCATTTTTGAAAAAAACACAGGGCGCGCGAGAATCCTATAGGGTGGGAAAAGTAATACTCTTTATTTATTACTTAATTACTGGGCTATAATTTTTTTTTAGGCCCGTACCTTGGGAAGGCCCAGCTCCATTGAGCTGTTTGCACCCCCCAAGGGTCGGGCCTGACAACTGGTAACTTAATCCAATGAAATAAGTCCAATATTTATTTGAATGGTAATTTGCAAGGGTTTTACTAATACAAACTAAACATCATACGCAAGATTCTAGAGATGCAGGGAAAAAAATTACGAAAATTTAACCTCAATATATTGTATTATCAATTTTTTACATCACTAGATTTTCATTCCCGCTCTCTTAGGCATTTTCATCCCCGCACTCTTAATTTTAGAGTCATTCACCTATCACTACAACAACAAAAGTACATCATATTTTTAGACAAGTTTAGATCTCATGCCGTAAATTTTTTTATTTGAAATTTAAATGCCACCGAAAACGAGAGATGATGATGTCATACAAAAATATTTTTTGGAAATTTTTCACTACTAAACTAAAACGGGCCTCGGATCCAAAAAATTTTACAAAAGCTCTCAACCCCCTCTCTCTTATGTTTAATTCAATTCTTTTCCTTTAACCGATTTCTCTAAACTCAAAGGAGCATCCCTTTCTCCACTCGTTTCTTCTTTCTTCACCTCTCAGTTCTTATTTTTAAGGGTAGGCTACTTTCATTATTTTACTCAATTTTTACACATTAATTTACAAATAACGGACTTTTATTTGTAGATTAGCCCTTTTCCTTTCAAATCTGGAACGAATAATATTGAAAAACTAATAATGTTCATTTTTTGTGTCAATCTTGTGTTAGCCTATAATTTTTTTTGGTACCGTCGTTGATGGGACAATTTTTCTTCATTCCCACTGTTTTTTTGGAATTTTTGTGCTAATCTTTGTAGTGTCATATTTTTTTTTTATAAGGTATGAGAATAAGTAACTTATCAGCATATTAAGAGCCCGTTTGGAATAACTTTTTTTAAGAAAAAAATCACTTATTTTAAAAAAATAATCACTTTTAAGAGTTTTGCATTCGGTTTTTACAACTTATTAAAAAAATCAGAATCTAAAAAAAATCTAAAAACAGCTTCATATGAGGAAAAATATTGTTTAAAAAATTAAACTAATTTTGTAACAAAAAATCCATTTTATATAGTTGAATCCAAACAAACTAGATTGTTTGTTTAAAAAAAAAAAGATTTTTATTACGGTAAAAAAACGCAAAATAAATTCTAATTTTTCATAAAATCTTTAAAATATAATCTCTAAATTATTTTATGTCAAAATCACTTTTATTTTAATCTGTAACTAACGAGCCATAAAGGTTATTGCAAGTAACTTCTACTCTATGGAACTTTCCGTTTCTTTATTTTCATTTTAACGTATGCATTTTTCATTGGTTTACTTTTCATGATTTTGTTTTATAATAGTGTATTTTCTCAGCGTTATCTACGTTATACAAATAATATTAATGTTTTTATTTTATGTATAATATTTATTAAAAGTTCATATAACTCAGTAGTTATAAAAGAAAAACGATTAATCATATTATGACCCATATTTTATTAATAAATTATTAATATCTGTTTAAAGTATAAGATAAATAAATTCTAGTTTTTTTGACAAAATAATAAATAAATTGTAGCTATCTTAATTGAAAAAATTATTAATTGTATTAATGTTTGTGTTATATGTATAATATTTATTGAAAATACATATAATTTAAAAGTAATAAAAGGAAAAAGATTTCTTGTATATAACACATAATTTTTTGTGGTGATATAACATGTAACTTGTTAAATAAAATATTAATATCTACCTCAAATATAGATTTAAATGGGGACCCTCAAATGGACGGTGAGATTGGATCTCTCGGGTTAGTCAGTCAGTGGACCTGAGTTTTAAAAAAAACTACTTAAAACATAAATAAATCATAGTTATCTAAGTTGAAAAATTATCAAGAGTGCATTTTTAGAATGAAAATAATGAACAAATGTAGGAAAACAAAATTATTTGCTTATAAATATATCAAATTGATTAAAATAAATAGTTTAATTAAATAATTATCTAAAATTTTCTATATCAATTTAATATATTTAAAAAAATGAATGAATTATCTATTAAATTTGACAAAATCTATGCTAAATAAGATATAATTTAAAATGAAATTTAATGAATGAGAAAATTGAGAAACGAATAAATAGTTTGAAATAAGTACAAAACTTATGTGAGTTTCTTCGTGTGTTTTTCACGTGATAGTTAGATAAAAATACACTTTTCATGAGTAGTTTATTTAGGAACCATATGAAAAGTATCTAACAAAATACACCTAAGTTTCTTGATAGAATTAAAATAAGGATAAAACTCATGTGCATAAAATATTCACAACTTCTTTCAAAAAAAAAAAAAAAACTCACAACTATCTATGATTCCTCAAATCCACAATTTTTTCAAAGTTTGTTATAACCACAAAAAATAAATTTCAATTATGTGAAGAACCATACAAAACACTCTAAGTGTTTGGTCCCTTATACTTTCATCATATTTTGACATTAGTCTCTGCACTTTTTTTGTTTGATATTTGCATCTGCACTTTGTAAAAAATTTGCAATTGGTCCTTCTATTACATTATCCTCCCTTGAAATGTACATAGATCAATTGCATTTTTTTAACAAAGTGCAAGGGTCGATGTCAAATAAAAAAAGTGTGGGGACTAATGTCAAAATATGGTAAAAGTGCAAGACAAATGACATATTTAAGCCATTATTTATTTATAATAAAAAGGTTTAAATATGTCAAAGGTTCCTGCAAATATGACATATTTTGATTTTGGTCATTGTAAAAACAAAACATTATGTCAAGTAAGAAATGGTACTTGGTTACATTCTAGATTGTTGATGGTTCGACATATTTGGGATTATAAAGACATTAACTTTGATTACAGGAGTTTAAATCATATTTCAGTTATCTTTTACGAGTATATATAGTAGTTTTGTATGAGAAATATGGGTCATGAATCATTTACAGAAATCCTAAACACTCAAAGTATCCATGTCAAAGAGAGAAACGAGTCCTAGGCAAATGTATGATTTTGCGTACCATGTTCTTTATTCATTTAATCAAATGTTTTTTCTTTAAAATCATTTTGCATTTACTTTAAATTTGTCTTTACTTTTTTAACAAACATTTTATTTCGACTTAGTCGAAATAGTTGTTTAAATTTATACTTTTTGTAACAAATCTATGAACATTCAAACATTTATGAGAAATATTGCACAAAATATGTCATTGGATTTATTAGTTTGATCCTGCAAGTAACAAATTTCAAAACTAACGATTGTTTACCAAAACTACCGGTAAACAAATTGGCACGTCTAATGGGACCCTTTTTTGTGCAAATTTTTTATAATTTCATTTCTTAGAAATTTTTCATTGTGTTGGTATATTCTTTCTTTCCATAAATTATTCTTGATGTTCACGTGTGTATGCGCTTAAGAAGTGGTAAAACTTCCACATCCAATACACATAATAACCTTCAAAGTACACAAGAACAATCAACCCAAACGTCAGTTAATGGCGCAAATGTTTCAAATACTATCGGAGTAACCTTTCGGCAGTTATTGGGGTAACCGCCCCTGCATCAAATTCGACATTGGCAGCGTCAATGCGTTCTAAACCTGTGGCATCTTTGCCAACACCAGTGAGTTTTCCAACAACACCCATGGTTACAAATTCCACAAATAGAAACTCTATTGATCCTAGAACCCTTATGTGCCACAATTTTCGTTACCAATAACCACAAATTCTCAAAGTACTACTAAATAGTTAAACCTGAATGTTTGAATCCTTTAAAACAATAGTGCAAGTGAATCATTTGAAACTAGTGTACACATAAATTATTGCAGTTTTAAGTTGTTGGAAAGTGGGAAAAGAATAATAGAGAAAGATCATAAAATCATTGTTGGGTAAGGATTTTGGGTGAATGATTTAGCTAAGTGAATCAACTAGATTTATCTATGCATGCATAAACTTTTTTTTCTTCTTGGAAGCTGGTAAGTTAATACAATGAAATAAGTCCAATGTTCCATTTTGAATGATAATTTGCAAGAGTTTTGCTAATACAAACTATTAAAGATCATGTGCAAGATTCTAGAGATGTAGGGTTAATCGTGTGTCATTTTTCTTAGAACAGATACATAGATAGAAGATAGACATATGAACTTTCTCTTAAGAGATAAAGTAAAGTAATATAGAATAAACAACAGAAAATACATAATTGCCTAGCCAGGCATGTTGTATTACAACAAAGAATCATTTTGCTATTGTATTTCCACTTTTTCCAGAAAATCACTTATTGAATCGGCACAAGCCTATCAAAAATATGGTTCAATGCCTGGTTACAGTTCAAAAAACCCTTAAATCCTAACACAATCCTACCCAACCATGACATTGGAGAAACATTCTTAATTGAATCTCTAAATACATATATGCACTAAAATGTATGACAAGTAGACTAGTGAAGCTTTTGCTCACTCGAAAATCCACATGAAGGAAATAATGAAAGACAGCAAAAAGAGCAAAACAAAAATGTGGGAAAATCACACCCATAGTAGCTGGCCATTATCTCCAGCGAGATCTTCATATTCAATATTTTTAAGATCGTTGAGATTTCCATCAATCTGTGAATCTGCAACAAAGCATGTGCTAGCAGCGTGTAAATAGCCATAATAAAGGAAATTAAGCTAAAAACTGAGCATAATTAATTACAATTAGGCAAATTGTAAACTAGAAACAGATGAGTTTTCATGCAAAAACACAGTGATAGCTTGTTTGTCAAGCGTGCATTACCTTGCTTTAAGGAACTTTGCTAGCCATAAAAAAAAATGTGGGCTTTTTCATTGACAAGAGGTGAATCTAGAATGGTTTCTAAAGGTTCCAAGCATCCAGCATGCTGTTTCCAGTAGTTTCCCTACAAGAAACATTCATTCCATCAGTTATAAATTACAACAGACATTAAAAATAAACAAATAATCAAACCTTGGATTTACATTAAACAACTGCTTTATGCAGCAGATTAACATGTAAAAAGAAGAGATATATAACTTGCTAAGAGAAAAGAAAAGAAATAATGACTCTATTGAGCTCACAAGTTTTTTTGCTTAAGAGGAAAGATATGAATCAATACTGTCAGTCGCAATACATGGAAATGATCATGTGACCAATTCTAGTCACTCCATTCCACACTTACCATATGGTTGGTCTACTTTTACATCAAAGGCAGTTCAGGAAATTCTAATAGTATTCACTACCTCCATTCTAATAGTTCAACATGTACATTTATATTACAAATAAGAAAGGCTAAATTACATAATACTTGGATTGGATCTTAATGTCAAGCAATTCCAGTTCATCATGTTTTCATGACAATAATAAGGATAATCCCCCCCATTCATCAAGTCAACAACTTCAAAAACAAAACTAGAAATAAATAAAGTACATCCAGCCAAACGCATCACTATCATCTCCTCTCCTAGTTTAGTTTAACTTTTTGGAGTATTCACATAACATATTTCGACCATAATTAGGTCATTCAATTTGAGACTGAGGAAGTAAGTAAGTAAGTAAGTAAGTAGTAACGCACCTCTTCTGTGTTCAACGACGCCTTTCCTGGGTTGACCCATCATCGAAATGGGTTTAACCTGCTCCACCGGCACAACTTCTTTCTCCTCCTTCATAGGAAACAAAACCCCATCAATCCCTTGAACAGAAATCCTCCCATCGGTATAAATATCCGGATCAAACAAATAACCCGACCCATCACCATCTCCAAATTTAACAGACCCATCAGCTTCCTGAGCCACAACCTTATACTTCAACCTCAAAGTCTCATACCTAACCTTCCCAAATCTCCTAACAGCATTATACATACTCTCTTCCGTTTGATACTCAGGGATAATATGGTAATACATTATCTCCTCCGGTGAACCCGGTTCACTTAACTCCTCCGTCGTTAACTTCGCCATTGCTTCGTCATTCGGCGCCAAAACCGTTAAAACATAACCCTCCGAGACTAAACGACTCATCTCCGTCGCTAAGGACGTTAGGTTTACGAGTATATCCGCCATTTCTTTATAACCACCGTAATGTAGTAACGTTTTGATGAAATCCTTCACTTGTAAGTCTCCGTTGAAGTGATGGTGTGGTCCTCCTGGTCCCGGCGCCGGTGCCGGAGCTAGTGATGGTCCCGGAGCTAAAGCTTCATAAATCGGAATCTCCGGTGGTGAACCTGGTTTTTCCGGTGAAGATTTTTTCAATTTTCTCGTGTCAGCTTCTGGTGCTCCTTCTGGTTTAACAGCGGTGATTGAACTGAGACTACGACGGTTGTTGAAATCATCCACGACGGCGCGTGGGATAAGAATTTTCTGAATACCGTGGATGACACCGTCGGGTCGGGTAATGTCATTCGGGTGGGTTACATTCTCTTGGTTAACCATGAATTCTCCGGTGGTGGTATTTGTTTCAAGGTGGAGGTGATAGTCAGAGATGGATTTGAAACGGGTTGACCCGGATTGGATTCGGGTTGGAATGACGTGGGAAAGAAGGAGGGTTTGGAGGGAAAGAATGTTACCGGGTTGGAGAAGAAAGTGTTTGAAATCTGGGTCAAGGTTACGTTCGAGTGCTACGTTGTTTGGTGCAAAGATAGTGATGTTGTGTTTTGAGACAGTGTTTTCTAGTGTTTGTAAGAGATTTGCTTTTTCGATTAGGTAGGTGAGTTCAGTGTAATGTGAGTCGAGAAGTGCTATTAGGATTGAGTTTGAGTTTATTTGACTAGTTGGTGATGAAGATGAAGAAGAAAAAATGGTTAGAGAGATAAGAAGAAGAAGAATGCAAGAGATGTGGTGAGCCATGGTGAAGAGAGAGAGTGAAGAGTTGGGTTGTGTAGAGAGAAGTACTTACTACATGTTGCAGTATAGAGACAGAAAAAAATATAATTGGGTTGCAGGTCTGTGATGTTTTGTGTTCAATGCTCTGTTTTGTTCATGTGACGTATGGTGGAAAACAGTATTTAAACAATGGATTAAATGCATATAACATACGTTTCGATTTAATTTTTTTTTTTTTATTTATTTGTATACGTTTCGATTATTAGTTTATTGCATTAAACCTCCAATTCCGAAGGAAATGAGGTCCTGGTGGTAATTCAAAATTTGATTTGAGAGGTGGATATATCTTGATCAAGAATTGTTTCAATTATTTCGAATAATTCGTCATTTGTGAAGTTAATTAATCATTTGAGTTAAATCCTTTGATTTATGTTTTGATAAAAAGAAAGAGTCATGCAAACAAACCGAGATATTTGTTAAGGAATTACAAAATGTAGATGTTATCCACAAGCAAAATTATCACATCAGCGCAATGCTCTTGAACTCAAGTCATTATAAAATTTGAGTTGAATATTACCTATTGAACCAATTTTTATTGATTATATTTACTACATTTTATGCATAAATATAGAATACTCCCATGTATGAAATATAAAATCCTCGAGTATTATTTATTTATTCAAATGGTTAGAAGTACAGAAACCCAGACGCAGGTGTTTATATTTTTTTAAATACTAAACCAGTAAAAAAAAAAAATTTAGTAGAATATTGGAATTAGAGGGTAATGGAGAGGAGGTGGCGGTATGTATTATATATTTTAGCGCCTAAATAAAAAAATTAGTTAAGTTGATTGTGTCGGTTGCATTGGGGAAGTGAACTAATACAAACCAACGTGGCTGGCGAATTTGGATTCTACGGAAAAGTGAAGAATTGGACCTGGTCTGCATGGGGTCCACTCCATTAGCCAGCTACTACTCAGAGCTGGAGAACACACAATAATTCTAATGTTTTGTTTGGTTGAAAAATTAATCATGATTTTCATCATTGAAATTATAAGTATATTGAATTGATTTGTCAAATAGAAAATGCTTACTCCTACATGTGCTTAATTTATGAAATTGAAGACACGCAATTGATTATTATGACTTTATATTGCAAAGTAGAGGTAGACAAAAGTCTTAAAACAAACTTTTAAAAATATGCTCCAATGGATCATGTCTTTAAAAGAAATTGGCAAATCTGATACGGTCAAATGACAAATGGATTTACAATATCATCAATTTTATGAACTAATTTAACAGAGTTTAGAGAAACATGATAGTTTAGTGTTTCACTCATATAGTGTATATATACACCCATAATGGAGCAAGAGCAACCAGTTTTTTTTTATATAAAATGGAGCAACTGGCTGATGTTGCGGATCTAAATTTGCATGGTAATGTGCAATGTGCATCTATCTTTGAGGCAGTATGGTCAGCTTGATACCATTCCTTGGTGCACAAAGCAAGTAAAGTTGATATTTTGCTATATCTTGATTGACATTAGTGGCTGTGGTTCCCACCTGGCATAGGGTTCTCTTACTAAAAGATAAACCAATATGACTTGAATAAAATGCTTTTATATTTATGATGATATTTGGAAAGTTAGAAACAACTTTATTTTCTCTCAAATCTGCGTGGAGTGAATTGTATCACAAGGTTTTACATCATGCTTATTTTACTAGCAAAATATGTGTACGGATACTAGTGTAGTGACTCTGCTGCTACTCGACAATTGATCAATGTTGTTTGGCAACACCCTGCTATTAATTGCTTCAAAAATTAACGTTGATGGATCCCATATTGACTCTAGTAGCAAATAGTATGTTCTAATGGCCACTTTGATAGAGAATTTTTATCATAATTTCGACTATTGCAATGTCGTGCGGGCTGAGCTTGGGCATTAAGACAACTTATAAATATGTTATAAACTTCTTATAAGTTCTTTTAAATAGTCTCTCATAAGGAGTTACGTCAAGAGACAATTTCAAATAAGCCAATTCAAATAGACTCATAGTTGGATATAAGTTACACACAGTCCACTTTGAGGTGAGACACCTAGATAACTTGTCACTCAGAATATCAACTGGCCAGAACATAACTACTGAAGTGGATTCACAAAAATAGAAGTATTTGGTGTTTGTACATCTCTTCTTACTTTAGAGAAGTTGCAGAATCAATGGGACTTTCTAACCAGAGTTTACCATCTTTTAGGACTTATCTGACTACATATATTTACGCAGCTGGCATGGGTTGCTTGATAATAGTTCAGCAAATACTCAATCAAGTACCCCATTTTTCAGTTGTACTTGTACCTTATAACTGGCATTTACTTCAAACAAACTTGAAAAGCAATCGACTAACTATTTTTGACAATACTTATGGGAACCTAGTGTGTTTTTTGTTTTATACAAATTAATAGTAAACCAGCTTTTTTCTAGTGGATCTAAAATTAGGTTTAATTATCGCACTCTTTCTAAGTTGTTAAATATCCCTTCAGGTTATCCCTCATTTTTCCTACCACAGATTCAAAGGCACATTATTGATAGTTTCGCAATCAAACACGATTTCAGCATATTATTACTAATCTCCAGCCCAGATGATGGTATATTTAAAAACAAGATTTATCTCTAGGTAGAAGAGACACGTTTTATGTATAAAGATTATCTAAGGAATATCTATAAGTTTACAAGGTGAACTGAATATACAATCACATTAAGGTTACTGAGTTTAAAACAAATGAGACCACCATTGCATCTTTTTTTCTTAAGTTCTTTATTTCCAATATGAGAATTGTTGGTCATCTTTTGTAGGTAAAAGGATTATCAGCCAATAGGCAATGCACCACATCCACGGTATTTCATATCCAGTAATGGGAAACTCTATTTCTACCTGATATGATAGAAAAATCCATCAGCACACAGTAATGGCATAATTAGAATTAGAACTAATGCAATAAGAGACCAAGTGACCAACAAAAGGCTTTCAAATCCAGATAAATAGCTGGCATGCTTTCAAGTTTCATACAGAAACATGATTGAATATTTTATTTAACAGAAAACGGAAAATCGAGACAACATGCATGTTTGTTGGTAGGTCTATGCAGACAACAGACAAAATAGAAAAAAGCAAGCAAAGAAAAACACACAAAATCTACAAAGAAATATAATGGTCATTGGATTACAAAAAATTGTTCCGACTAGTTTATAATCAGAACATGTAAGGGGGGTTGGGTAGCTCAACTGGTTTGAGCTAAGGGATTAAAGGTGTTGAGGAGTTAAAGGTTCAAGGTTCAAAATACAAACAAGGTAGATATTACAAAGAATCCAAGATCAGAACAATGCAGACACGGCATCAGTCGTGACAAGAAAAATACTAACATAACAATGAACATACTAAAAATTGCCATTCAAAAAACAAACCAATCAGAACATGTACAATTCTCATTTTAAATAACTTCAAAAATCAGTATAGTTAAGATTATACCTTTAGGACAAAACAGATCTGAGTTCAAGCAATTCCTTCTATATGCTTAATTTGAACTGGAACCTGCAGTGCAAGATGTTTTTGAGTTATTGTCTCTCAAAGGACTGTCCCTTTCAGTGTCTGTTAAATGCTGATCACTTGATCCCTGAATTGGGCCATCTGCTAAGTTACTTGGAGCAGTATCACTACTGCTTCTATTATTGTCTCTGGTCTCCAAGCGTTCCATCATGCGTGACACAGTTGCAATCCCTGCATTAACTTCTCGCTTAACTTCAGATCCAAGATCAGACATAGGGCTAGTCCGAGAGAACCACCTTTCCTTCCACCCTCTTGTGCTCTTAGAAATTGACTCTTTGTATCTTAAAGACAGTAAAAATTTGAAGTTCAGGTTACAATGGGATGACTGAACAATATCACAGACACATTACAAAGAATAGTCACTTTATCCAACTACCTTGTAGACACGGCATTTAGTTTAGATTTCAGAGATTCTGAAAATGACTGGAGTTCTGATGGTCCTGCTCTGTCTTGGCTACTTGGAGAAGACTGATTAGGAGATCTCCTGCTTTAAGTTTGAAGACATAGCCGATAAGAACGTCAACAACTAGAAAACTTGGCTACTATTAATTTAGAAGCTTTCAAAAAAATTACAGAAATCCAAAATGGAAAATCATTACCTGCTGTTATAAGATAATCCCAGATTGTCAGTAGCAAGAGCAGCAGACCCAGATCCTGAAGCAGAAACCTGGTCGGTTTGAACTGGAGGAACTAAAGTGAGCTGTGGTGGTTCTTCTCCGGTCGCAGGAGTCTGTTCACCATCCCCTCTCTGAGGTGGGGAGGAAGAAGCAGGAGCCATGGGAGGTGAATTAGGATGAGCTGAAAATACCATATACTGTGGGCGACCTTGAGCTGATGACCTATTTCTCTGGCCTTCCCTTCTAGCAATATGGCGTGCTCGCCCCATTGCTGCTGCAGCAGCAAAGTGTTGGAGAATACGCTCTTCAAGATCAGCATCATTTGCTCCAACTGGCAACTGTATGAGATCAGAAAAAATCACATAATGGATGATAAACGGTACAAATATACTTCCAAAGTAGCACAAGTATACTACTAACATGTTGTAACTCAAAATCCCCCAGTGTTGGATGATGAAATATTGTGGCATTTCTAGTCGGATTGAACCTAATGTTCCGCTCTCTCTCAACTGCCTCGAGCAATTCCTGGCTGCAATGAGGAAAGACAGACGAAAAGTATATAAATAAATAAATATAATGCCAGGAGACAAATAACAAAATAAAGTGTATAAAGAACAGTGTGAAAATTACAAACCCCGTTGGATCCTTGAGACTGATAGATTGCCAACACATGGGGCACTGGGAGCTCCTCTGACACCTGCACGATAAAAGTAAGAATTCATGACAAAGTCATACCCCTCCAAGCATTTCCATTTGCCAAATGCGCCACAAAAACAATGATCCAAAATATATCAGTCAATATGGTAAAATTATAAAATAGATGGTAGTCAGGAAAGCCAATTTCCATACAACACAAACAAGCTAACTAAAGAATGTTGGACCAAAAAACAAGAAATGTGAAAATATGAATATCACGTTGCCTTTCTTTTGAGAAGCATTTCACTTGTACAGCAATTAAAAAGAATCAAACCAAATTAGCAGAGCAAGATTTCATGGAACGGGGCCACATATATGAAATAACAAACGCATAGTGTCTGGAATGCTACTCTACAAAATTGGCTATATCAAATTGGGTGTTAGCCTATCATGAAGGATAACAGGCCTTGTAGAGTGGTACCTAAAGATAGGCTAACACCCAATTTGGAATTTTGATTTCGGTGTTGTCCTATCTTTAGGGGCCACTATACAAGGCCAGTTATCCTTCAAAATCAGGAGCCGGAAAAGAAAAAAGCATTTCATAAATCACTAAGCCCTTTTTTCAGTGTCACTAAAGTCAACTAGAAAATAGAAAGCCATATCACTTGAGGAAACCCCATTGGTCTCCAAGAAGCATAACAGCAACTGTAAGAGTTGCAATAATTACTGCAACTATAATCAACCAAAGGAACGCCAATAGTTACCGATACCATACAAAACCGATTTAAAAACTAACAGACGAAGAAAGGCAATACCATTCGAGAATACATTGAAGATGAAACTCATGCTTGCAACTTGTCACCTACAGCAAAAGTAACATCAAAATGTTAAAAAAAAGACAAACAAAACAACACTACGGTGATCACTACTACAAACTAAACACAAGGAATCATTACCGTAGAAGGATCACTGTCGATGAATTCTTCAAGACATATACTACAAGAATCATCACAAGCATCCTGAATTCCACCTTCAACAAAAGCAGCAGCTGAAGTCAAATGCGCCTCAGACTTCGTCTCATTCTCTTCAATCACAGGAACCTAACAACAAACAAAAATTCAACCAATCAAACACCAATATAACATCGAAAAATCAAAACTTTTTATTCGAGAAAAATCAAAATCAAAATCAAATAACAATGAAGCAGGATTCAACAGAACGAAACACACAAAAAATTATATGAAAAGAAAGGAAATTAATCGGATCAAAGTGAAAATCAGTGAGTTTAATCGGTGTAATTACCTCGTCCATTGAGAAAATCGAAAAATCGAGAAGTGAATTGAGAAAACCCTAGAAGGAAGGAAGAAAGAGGGAAAGGGGCTTTTGTTTTGTGTGTTTGGTGCGGTGATGTAAGGTAAGAAGAGTGGACTGTGTGGGTCTTTGTTCTTGTTCTTAATCTTTTCCTTTTTCCTTTACCTTTATTACATTAAATATTGTAGGAATTTTATTTTACTAGATTACTGATTTATACTTAAAAATTTCTAAGACTCTTTTAAAAATTTCTCTAAAAAAAAAAAACTATTTTACAAATTAGAAGGTTAAAAAAAAGTAAATTTTGTCGCATAAGACTTTGATGTAATGGTAAGGAAAAATGTAATATGAAAAATTTGAAAGAGTTTAGTTTATTGTAGTATTACTTGATTTGAGTTATTAATCTCTAATTTAAAAAAGTTTTATTGTATACAATTAATTGATTAATTTAAAAAAAATAATTGATTTTTATTTTTGGGTACAGTTAACAAATTTTTTAATTTCAGTTTGATTATTATTACAACTTGGAAGAGACCAAAGTAACCATACCTTTAACTTAGTCTTGGTCCACCACTAACTGTGGTTATGCCACGTGGCATTCTGGTGGAATATCTTTGACGAGTCTTTCACCTTACGCGGATTTCTATGTACTTGGTTTGGTCGTCTCATCATAATTTCACGCAATCACGGTGTGCACCGCCACCTTCATGTCGACATCGGCAAACAATTAAAACAAAATTCAATTATTAATAATTAATAATAATAACTTAGGGGCTTTCCCTAAAAAACAAAAAATAAGAAAAATGTTAACTAATACCTCCGGATCACTAGTTAAGAAAATCAAATACTCGCTCTATTCCTTTTCTTTTAATGTTTTAGAATTTAAACTTTATTTCAAAAAATTTGATGTTTTAGAATTTTTAATGTTTTTTATCCAATTTTATCCTTGTTGAAAAACACACTTTAATAATTAAATAAGTTGGGACTATTGACTTATCACAACTGAATTAAAAAATAGGTTAAAAAATTTAGATGAAGTACAACTGCCGAGAAATAGTAATATGAAATAATAAGAATTACTTCAACTACCCATGCACTATTTAAAACTGGAAGGAAATAATCCAAAGAAAAAAAACAATTGCAGAGCTCCCACGTTTAATTTAAAGTCATGTGATAAGTTTGAAAAAATTGAAAGTTTAAATAATAAATGCAATTTGTGTGGTGAGTGTCAATAATTAAGGAGATTAGAATTTTGAGAAAAAAAATCAAGGAGTAAGTAAGAGTATTTTAGTATAAACCATACAATTATTTCTATAATTTAATAATTTCTTAATATTTGTGCAATCACCTAAAACATCAAAAGAAAAGGAATAGAGAGAGTATAGTACATTAAAAATTGTGTAGTCAAAGTTTTCAATACAACTATTTACTTTTTTGTTTTCTTAACTAGTGCTCTGAGACTACTAGTTAACAAGATCCAAAAAATTTGGGGTTGTTTTAAGGGTGTTTGTGGTTCGGTTTAGTTCAGTTTGAACATAAAAGTTATCTTAAATGAGGGATAAAACATTATGCGGTTCGCTTTGGTACGGTCAGCATTTAAAAAGTTATTTGAACAAAACCAAAAAACATAAAACAATAATAACTTCAGATCTGTTTTGTGGTGTTCGTGATGCGGTTTAGTTCGGGTTGGAGCATAAAAATCATCCTAACCGCGAAATAAAAAAGTATGTGGTTCGGTTAGTTTTTTTTTTTTTTAGAGAAAGTATGTCAGTTAGCTTTTAAAAAGTCATTCGAACCAAACCAAACAAACTTGAATTGGATTGGTTCAGTTGGTGTAAATTTTTTAAGACGATACAAATTTTTGTATCCAACATTAAAATCAAGTTAACAAAGCTAAAACATATTTCAAACAATATTTTATATTTCATCCAACATAGACAAAATTAAAAACGTTGACAGAAATTAATCATATTATGTAAGAAGTATAAAAGACTAAGATTTTATCATTCTCAAAAAGTTCAACTTGCACATAAGTATACATTGTTGAAATAAAAAGAAAAGAAGCAACTTAACAAGAGAAAAAATATGTCATTTTATAAAATAAAAAAAAAAGTTAATTTCTATGAGTATCGATCTAGGTGAAATATGTTTAATTATTGTTTTTCTTATGTTTTTTTTTAACAAGCCAAAATGGAATTAATAACCAAAAGAGATTCGTCTCGCAGAAGGTGTGCAAAAGAGAATCACTTCAAACATATACAAATGTCAGTTCACCGGTGCCGTAAACATAGACACCGTGTTTTCAAAACCAAAACAAAGAAGATTACATAAAAATACCCATACAAGACATAGTGTTGCCATCAGTCATGGTAACTGAAAGCAAACATATGCAACCTAGCTTTAAGCCACTGAAATGAAAGTACTTTCACTCTATCAGATTTAACGCTAATTGAAGTAGCCTTCTGATTAAAAATGTGGTTGTTCCTCTCCTTCCAAATTGTCCACACACAAGCCAGTCAAATTAACTGTAAAAAAGAATGTGAAAAATGCGGTAAACCCGCCATATGTTCAAACTGAAGATAATGGTCTCAACATCCCTTCGGAGCGACATATGATAAACCAAGCCAAAGTAACATTTGTGTCCACACTCGACCAAAGAACTCACATCTAAAGAGAAGGTGTTCGGAATTCTCTAATGAGCCGCACCCTCCCACACAGGATATGTTGTTCGAATGCAATACCTGTCGACGTAGCAAGTTATCTTTCGTAGGTAGTCTATTTCAAAATAGTCTCAAAGCAAACAACGACACATTTAGTGGAGCTTGCTTATGCCTTACATCTTCCACCAATCCCCTTTCAGGAGGGTTGTCCGTCGTCGTGAGATATTGATAGGTTCCCTTGACTGAATAGTCGTGAGCGGGATCAATAAGCCACCTCCCCCTATCATGAACATGAGCCTGCAAAACAACATCATGCAGTAGTATAGAACATTTTGTGACACTCTCCTCCTCCCAAGCATGCAGGCGCCTACGCCAGCCCCACGCATCACCTCCATCCTCCCACCCGCGCCTCTCCATGTTTTCCACCATCACCCATCTGTTTTCAGTCAACTCAAAAAGGCGTGGGAAGCGAACCCGTAGGGGAACTCCACCCACCCAGTTGTCAGTCCAAAAATAAGTTTCTCCTCCTCCACCTACTACCCTTCAGACATTATCTTCAAACCAACTCCCAACTCCCAAACCGACACCAGTTTTTCTTATGTTGCGGTTTTGTTTGGTTTAATAGGTAAAATAAAAACGCAAATCAAACCAACTAATGCGGTTGAGTAAAAAAATTATTTGAATACATCCAAATCAATTTTTTTTGTGCGATTTCGATGTGGATTGGTTCGATTTGCAAATTTTCTATAGGATTGGTTTGATTTTGAACACCTCTGATCTATTTAGTAGAAATATGCTATAAGTTATCTTATAATTAAAAAGTTAGCTTATCAAAATCACAAAAAGGGAGAAACAAATTTGTGAAAAATTTGAAAAACAAAAATTAAGATTCAATTACCTTTGAAAATGGGAATGAGAAAAACTCTCAACCAAAATTAGATTTAGTTCTAGCAACTCCTATAACAGAAACTCGATCAGAGTGGCATTTGAGGGAATTAATATTCATAATTTTGCCCATGGAAGGGGAACTTTTTGTTTCTTTCATTTTCCTTTTATTTGTATATCCAAATCCACCACCCATCATTTTCAATTGATTTAGAAGGAATTGAATTTAAATGGAGAAGAATGAGGATGAAAATGAAGTTATGGATATATAGGAAGAAGATGAAGTTACTGTTGAAGAAAAATAAAACATTTTTTTTAAAAGAATAATAATTTAAGAAAAAAAAAAAAAAAAACCTCTTATGTGTCACAATATTTGTCCCACGTGGAGGAGACATTTGTCGACTTAACGGACACATCATATACAACCAAACGACATAAATAGATGGAGGGACAAAAATGATTGACGTTTTGCAATTTCAAAGGGTTTTAAAG
Organism: Medicago truncatula; assembly: GCF_003473485.1. Classification (NCBI taxonomy): domain Eukaryota; kingdom Viridiplantae; phylum Streptophyta; class Magnoliopsida; order Fabales; family Fabaceae; genus Medicago; species Medicago truncatula. Next base: position 43,063,984 of record NC_053043.1, read on the forward strand.
TTTCATTAAATAGTTAAAATGGTTATTGAACGAAGCTTATAATTTCGAAAGATAATTGCCTATTCAATCAGATACAATAACTCTCGAGGTAGAGATAGAAGATAACTTACTCAGAAGAGAAAAGATAATGATCTTGTCATGGTATGAATTATCTTCGTTCAACTAACACTCATCATCCAAAAGTAATATAAAGAAGTGATGAACCATACCTATTAAATAAATAAAGATGGTGACTAATTTACTTAGGATTTGAACTCTAAACTTCCTTCTTTAAACTCTTTGGGCATTCTTATTCTACGAATAGAGATACGATGTAACTAATATAGAACAATTATAAATCTGGATTTCTTTGTGCTCATTCTATAATGTTATTCATTTTGCATTAATCTCGATCCTTGGCTAACTTTTTTTTCTCTTTTTTATATTTTGATTGGATCAATCAACCGTAAAATTAATAAAAGTACAGATGATTTAACAAAAATGACATGAAGAAGAGAATAGTTTCAAAACCAAAATGAGTGCATTTTCTTTTTGAAAAGAGAGACAACTTTCATAACAAACAATGAATTGGCAAAAAGACATTAAATGACTTTGACATGATAATTCATGACACCACCACCAACCTCATTTTCTTATTTTAGTTAGAAGATAGTGGCAAACTTGCACCATATTCATTACTATCTTACCCTTAAAACACATAAATGATTGAATTCCACATCACACACCAGAAAAGGTAAACAAAGCATTGAATTCTTTTTGGATTTCAACACCTGTATCTTCAATCTCAAATGTAAAAATCACATTATACAATATACAATCACAATAATTTTTTTTTGAAAACATATACAATCACAATAATAATGATTGTACTAACGGTTATTTTCTCCGGTTTGCAATTCATCCGGTTCATGTTTCTGAGAAGAACTGCTTCTCCAAAAACCGTTTACGCTGAACCGGGCCCATAAATCCTCCTCCGGCAATTCCTCCTGGGCCAAAAGCTCCTCCATCGTGGGCCCAACAACAACCGTCTCAGGTCCAGGTCCACCGGGCTTTTCATGCTCCAAAAAGTTCTTCATATCCTTCTTCATCTGTTTCAGCAACCTTTTCTTTCTGTTATTGATAGCTGCCTTCTTCCACAAAGAAGCCGGAACTTTATACGTTGCAAGCGCCACCATATCCACCACCGCACATGGGACACAGCAGCAGATTGCTGCACACTCCGCTGTTGCATTTCCAGCCACTTCTCCGACGCTGCGACGACGGTTTTGGAGTTGGTTCTGGCGAGTCATTATGGAAAGAAAAAGAAGAAGAAAAAACGTGAAAGAGAAGGAGGAAAAGACTAGAGAGGTGGTGGTAGGAACGGAGGCATGAGAGAAGAACGCCGGCGAGGCATTTGAGAGGCTACCTCATGATGGGCCGGAGCAGGAGGAGAAAGAAGAATAGGGTTTATGATAAATGAGAGAGTACTTTTGAAAGCGGTTAAAGTGGGAAATGGTTGGGAGAGATTAAAAGGTGGGATTGAGAGAAGAAATATAGGAATATGAATGAAAACATATGAGCATAGTTGATTTGGTGTGCTTTTGTTACTATTTATATTCCTTTTTGGATATTTACCACCAAAAATTTATGTATTTTCTTTTGGCACCGAAATCCATACATAAAGAGTATTTTTTTTTAGTTTAAAACCTACCCATTAAGTTATTTTATATGTCGCATCTCATTATGTGTTGTCATGTCGTTCATTGATAAATAAAACACGTCATATCCCCTCAAAAAAAAAAAAAAACACGTCATACATTTCAAACAAATTAAAGGATGTGGCAACACGTACGTTTAAAATAACTAACAATACAAACAAATTATATTATTATTTTTTTTAATTATATTATATTTTCTTTATATTGGAATGCAACTTTTACTGACATCCTAAAAATGATTTATACATCAAGCCATGTTTTATATTGTATATGATAGTCATTGATATATATTTTTGAAGTATTTTACAAAGTGTTATTATAACTTTTGGGGAATTTGTTGGGTGGGGTTTGAGGAGAGAATCTAGACCAATAGACTAAAGATCACCACGAAGAGGCTATGTTATTTCACTTCTTTTATATAGTTTTCATTTAATTAACTCATTGTCGCACAATGTTAAGAAGTAAAAAAATGGTTTATAAGTCTTTTTTGATTTTAAAAAAATGTCGAAATTATTAGGGTACATCTTTTGCATGGGGATGGAACTCAAAAGAAACTAAACATTCCTTTAACAAGAAATTATATGGAACATCATGTAATTTCAATATCTAATCGCTTATCAAAACATTAGAGCACTCAAAATAACATGATAAAGAGTAATTGGACAACTCAGGACGATGACCAGTTGAATTGTCATTTCATTACATTTATTTCTCTAAGGCATATAGGACGATCTACATGTTGAAATATCATTTTGTTGCAAAAAACTATACTTAAAAATACTAAACTTTTCTTTATTACTAAACAATTGTATTAATTCTATTAGCAAAAAAATAAAAAGGTATTCATTCATTCTTTGACAAGTGTTTTTTTATAGTAAAAAAAGTGTTTTTTTCTCTGCAAATTCAACAGTTTATGGATGCTTAACCTTCCTCTTCGAATGTGGCTTAGTGATCTTTCCTCTTAATCTTGTTTTTGTCCTGCAACATTAGACTACTTAAGAGATTTGAGTCTAATTCCTTTTTTTTTTAAGAAATATTTGAGTCTAATTCTAATGGAAGGAATGTGGTTGATGGCAAGTGGTTTGATATCGTATTAGTCAATTGATCAAGAAAACGTCGAAAGAGAAAAAATTAGGAGAAACTGAAATCATCATGTATCCACAGTTTTATGTAATATTCATGGACATGTCATTTTAGCTTTCTTAAATCTTTAGGTTTTGTTTGGAAGTTTAGAGGGAAGAGGAGAGTTTTGAAAAAAGGGAAGGAGCAAGTGGAAGAAATAGATATATTGGGAGACAGGGTTTTAGGGGTTCATTTTTCGTCGTAATACAAAATCCTTGTCATTTGAAGGAGCTCAAATATTGTATTATAGGAGGGTTTTCTGAGGGTTTTCAAGGGGTTTTTGAGGGATTATATGAATTCTTCAACTTCAATCTTTGTTGTTATAATATTTTTTTATCTCTATATTTTCCATCGCCTAAAGTCCTCCCTCCCTTCCAAACTCCCAAACAAAACTTCATTGAATGATAGTACCTCTTTTGCTCGTCGGAACAATAAAATAATAAAACTAAACATTCATTTAACAAGAAATTATATGCAATATCATGTCATTCCAACACCTAATCTTTTATCAAAACATTAGATCACCCAAAATATAACATGATAAGAGCAGCTGCGCTGCGCTACTCAGGACAGATGATCAGTTGAAATGTCATTTCGTTACATTTATTTCTCTAAAGCCTATAGGACGATCTGCCACAAGAGGACAAACAGAGGGAACAGTTCTCGACACAGATTTTAAATCTCTGCAATGACTTTAAAGTTTAAACAGTGGGACACAACAACACAGGGCCAGATGAAGTTTGGAGAACAGCCATGAGTTGTTCTCTTACAATTTAGAAAAAATGGGGTCAATTTGTTTTCAAGCAGATACATAATTAGCGTTAAACAAAACATGCTTTAATTAAGTAGAGAACTAGTTACAACATCACAGAACAAAATAGTTTAGGTGGCATGGGAAATGCCTTCTAACAATAACTTTGTTTCCTGAATAGATGTCCTTAGATTTCTCATCTGCTCCTCTACCTTCTCAAAGGTGCCTACACAAGACATGGAAGATAAGAAATTGCTATTTGCAGCAATGATCATGGATGCTTGTAACTCTTCAGCTCTTAAAAAATCCATTTGCAATTCTTCCCCTAGAATCTTTGTTTCAGCCTCCTTTAGATCATACTCAAACAAACACTGATGGAGATCAATGATCAAGTGTTCCATTTCCAACATTCCGTTATCTCTAAACTCCAAACACATTTCTTTTTCATTCATCGCGCGTTGAAGTGAAAGCTCTTTTTCCTTCGTGTTCTTCAAACCTTGTTGTATTTCTAATCCAACAGCTTGTATCTGACTCTCTACATTTGCCACCTTCTTGTTTAGATTTCCCAGTTCCTTTCTAATAACCCCTAATTTTTCTTGAGAAAGCTTCATCTCTGCTTGCAGCTTTGTTTTCTCTTCTTCTAACTTGAGTAAATCAAATGCTTTACCACTAAATTGCCAACTTTTAACTGATGAATCTACGCTTCGAGTGTTATCAATAGCAAAGAGAACTTTTTCGCCTTCACGCTTGCGATTCTCTTCTTCCAATTTGGATTTGATGCCTGCAATATTTTTGGCTAATTCAGCTTCAGATTCTTGGTTCTTCTTTAAAGCATTTTCCAACCCTTGTTTGGAAGCTTGAAGAGAAGCCAACTCCCCTTTCTTTCGGTCAATATGAGATGCCAAGTCTTTCACAGCGGCTCTTGCCTTTGCTTCCCGTTGCTCAAAATAAGAAAATGACTCGTGCTTCATAATATTTGACAATGAGTATTTGAGGGCAGATAATTTTTTATCAGCTAACGTTCTTCTATTATGTGCTTCATTAAGTTCAAGGTTCAAGGATTTAAACTGCTGATGTTTGACCTGAATATCGTGTTCTATCACTTGAATTTCTCTAGAGAGCTCATCAACCTGTACAATTTCATTTTCGGCGCAGCTAAGCGTTCTGACAGCCTCTAAGATTTGTTCATCAACTCTTTCAAGCTTCTCTTTAGCACAATTCAATTCCATTGATGACTTTGCCTCATGGAAATTTGCTATCTCAGTGTCCTTTTCAGTGTTGTCCAGAATATCAACCTCATTATCCTCCTGTACAAGCTTTTGTTCTTCATGTCCATCTGGTTCAAGGCATAAATCAGACCCGGATATAGTAGGATTGTCCTCATGTCTACTATCACCTCTATCTTGTGCTTCCTCAGAAACAGTTCCTACTACCGAGTCTCTTTCCCCTCCATCGACTTCAACAAGCTTTTCCATGCAGTCGAATTCTCCTTTGGTTTCAACTCTTCCATGTTCATAACATGAAAGAGTTCTTTTAAGATCATCCTTCTCTTGCATGGCTCTTTCATACAAACTCATCAACTTTTCGTTTTCTTCATTGATTTCCATGAGCTGATGTTGGAGATCTTCGACCACTCTTTTCAATGTGGCCTCCTCTTCTCTTTTTTCAAGAAGGTAACTATTTTCAACCTTGGATTCAATTTCTTGAGAATTCTCACCTTTAGTAATATTTCTGTTACTTTCAGCAGTAGCCTGTTCATACAGTTCAATTAATTTACTGTTATCCTCAAGCAGGGCTCTAAGCTTCACCCTTAGCTCTTCATTCTCCCTTGACAAGATAATTGCTGTCTCATTAACCTCTGCTTCTCTCTGACTAGCAGCAGCAATAGCATCAACCATTGTCTTCAATTCAAGTTGGCTATTGATGTTAATTGGCATATCAGTCATTGATGGAGGGCCAATTGGCTCCCTTCCTTCTGTAGCTTCACTTGTTGAAGATTTCTCTTGTTCAACTTTTGCTTTCAAATCATCAACTTGCCTACAACAAAAACATATGCATATGCAGAAACAGTGTGAAAAAGGAAATGTACCTAGAATCACGTTAGGCAAAAAATTTGGTCCAATTTAAAAGAATCAACCATGGCAAAATTGTTTATGTGAAAAATTTGAGAGCAAACAATACCTTTCCAATTTTTCTTTCTCTTCAAGGCAAACTTCTAGCCTCTTCTGAATGGTGTCCATTTCTGCCTGGTTTTGTATAGCCTGTCAAAGGTAAGGTAATATTAGGTCATAGAAAACCACTGATATTTGACTGCAAAATTGAATTAAGCAGAAAACACAGTACAAGCTAGAATGGTTTAGACCTGAATGCGGAGAAACTCATTTTCCTCCCGAAGAGAAGATTGCCAACGTGACTTTGGACTTGGCTCCTGAAGATAAATATTAACAAGAATTAAATAAATAAATAATGTATAAATGTAAATTTTAAAATGCAGGCAAGCAAAAAAGAAACTGAATATGCAAAAACAGAGAACATAGGCATATATAATTTGTTTATATTATCAAACATGTTTCCTTATAGATAGACATGCATAAATTGAAGAGAGAGAAAAAATAGCAGGCTTCCTTATTTAATTGCTGGCCATATGATCAAATTGATGTATGCCCCCGAGAAGATTCAAAGTATTATAATTTTGAGGGGCTCAAATAACCAAACTACAGTAAACTTGTGCATAGAAAGAAAATAATATAGATTTTGCTCTTGGTCCAAGATTGGTGTTTCCCCTAACAAACTCTAGTGTAGAAAAGGGTATAAAAATAAGTAAACAAAGAAGAACGTCAGAAGACAACAAAATAGAAAGCAAGTTCGAAGCCACATTCTCTATTCTAACAGTTGAGCACCGGTATCATTCTTTGATTTAAACTGTGAGAGGCTTACTTTCAGGAGATTCAAAATATATCCAACATTTATTGTAATATTGCTAAATTGAGCAAGATCTCATGGGCAATACAAACAGAAAAGCACATTGGATTCAATTGTTGGATATTACAATTACAATATCGGTTATCTATACAGAAGCTCATTCATTAACACCAACTAGTCTGAAAATCTTGTAAATTGGTACAATCAAAATCTTCTAGGCTTTCTAACTTGCATATATACTGAGGTAAAACATGAATATGAATATATATGCAGAACACTCGATTATTCTTACCTTATTTGAAAGAAGATCGCCATCACTATTCAAGTCCTCCACGGTGTCAGCATTTGTTTTCTAAAATTTGCAAAAAGAGTAGGTCAACTTAAAAATATGACAGAAGGAAAAATTTATTATTGTAAAAAAATATGAAAACCTGAGCCATTACCATATCGGGTTCGTGCATAAATTTCCAATCTAGTGCTTCTAACAACTGCACATAAATGTGAAGAAAACACAATCAAAATCTTTTAAGGTGAGGGATGCCTCCCTTACATATAAGCACGCTTTAGAGTCGGATCACATCAATTGTGAGACTCACAGTAGCAAATAAATATGAATACGGGAAGATTGACTAAAAACTTAAATGAACTAGTACAAAAACACCCCTCCCTAGTCCCTACCTTGTTTTGAAGTACCATGATTTGTTCATTCATTAGTTCCCGTTCACCTCCCTCATAAAATGACTTCAACCTGTTTTGGAGATAGATAAGCATTAGCAGCATTAATAAAACGTATCAAAAACCTGTTTTTGTGAACATGGCTAACTGTTTCTCTCGACAAGAGCAAAAGCTTGTTTTCTGGTTTCAAACAATTTGCATACTAATGTTTTATGATAAACAATGTAAAGAAACTATGTGATATTATTCATAGTTGAGTGCTCATTAATTATCATAAGAGGTCATTTCCCAACTATTCTTATAATCGTGAAATCGGAATGAGATATTTAAGTTGCACAAGAGAACAAGAAAGAGATAACAGCAAAGTTAATCAAAAAAGAAGACTCATGCTGAATCTGCTGATTTAATTAAATTAAAAAGAAAAGAAATCATGCCTTCCTATTTCTTCTTTAAGCTGCAAATTTTCCATAGCAAATCTAGTTACGTCTTGACTTCGATCCACCTTGGCCTGCAGGACCTCAATTTCCTTCAAATGTTCCTCTTTTTCGCTCAGCAAGTGTGTCTCAGCTGAAATCTTCCCGGAAGCAACTGCTTCTAACCTTTTTCTTTCAGCCTCTCGAAATTTGAGCCTCATCTTCAAACCTTGTATCTCATCTTCCCTTTGCTTGACCTGAATCATCCCATAGTGCAATCAGTTAATTTCCAAAGATTTACATCACAAAACAATCAAGAACTACTGTGATAAATAACAGATATATATTAACAAAAACGAATAATTATCAACGTACAATATGAATTAACAAAAAAGAATAATTATAAACGTTCAATATGAAGGACAATACAGAAATACCAAAACAGAGATCTATGATAACCTAAATTAGACTTAAACTGATAATAAAAAATTCTCAATTGGATCTAAAGCTTGTCTTTTGATTTCCTTTTCAATGAAACATTCAAATAAAAATGGTATACAGAACGCATTAACGACTATACTTCATTTCACATATACCAGCTTCATGGCCGCTTCATTTTCTTCTCTCAGTGCCTGCAATGCTCTCTCTTTGTCCTTTTCTCTTCTAAAGGCCCCAACAAGGGCAACTTCATAATCTTTTTTCTGTAACAAGAAAAAGAAGCATATCAGTAAACATAGTTATAAAACTGGATGATTTCTCAGACACGCCACAAATATCTACCTGAGATACCCTTTTAGCAGAAGTTAATGGACTGAACGATCCTTGGGCTTGGGCACCCTCCCACTTGAAGGACGATATTGGAGAACCTGGAAAGCTAATTACTGAAGTGTCATTATCCTGAATTTCTCCTCCGCCAGCTAAAGATCGCAAACGGGATACTTCTTTCTGAAAAATGAAATTGCATTCCATATCACATATTTGGTAAATCTTCTTTGAGAATTAACATGACATGAACTCAAAGTTGTGTTCTATAGATGAAATGTGAACGTAGTTTTGCTCACCATAACACTTTTTTATGACAAATAATTCATTGAATTCAACAAAGTATATTGTAATATTGATAGACTCAACAGGTATTAGAAGAGAAAACAAGAAAAGAATGCAAGAATAGGACAGAACAGCCCAGGGATCTCACAATCTCTGGACAATGTGGAGACCGGTCCGCAAGTACAAAATTGTCTTGTAAGGTAAGTAGTATCACTCTTTATAAACTCTTGTAAGACCTTAGCTCTTTTTTTAATGCAGGACTTGGCTTTACGTACTATATCATATATATAAAGGCATGAACAATCAACCACATAAAATTAATGGAGCTGTTCCACTACCCTTCAAAGTCCACATGAAATTAAAAGGTGAAAGCAAAACTCTTCCTAACCATTATAATCGTCTCATAACCAATTCAATAGGCATGTATATAGCGTTATTTGATTCGAAATGACATGCCACTACTAGAACCAAATCACTTTACCATTTCTGTATTTAAAAAAGAGGGAATGGGCCACCAGACACTTTCTATGCAATGACATTAAGAACATAAGAAGAAAAGATTAATTAAAATTAGTGTACCTTAAGTTGTTGAATTTGAAGTCTCATTGCAATGACATCTCCGGATGCATCCTCATTTACAATGGCCTGAAGAAAAATTACATTACATAATAGACACATTAAAACTCCCTGAACTGATTACCAGAAAAGAGAACTATTTAATAAGCTCTCATTAGTAGGACTAATATATTAAAATTTCTCTACGGAAGCTTATAACTCTCTTTGAGTACAAACTTGGAATAAAACAATATCTACAATTTTGGGCAAATATTGGGAGTAAACTAATAAATAAGAATCAAAAGTACGAAAGACATACATTGTTCTTGATGAATTTAGCACGTTGTGCGAACTTCAGTGTGCTTAATGTCTCAAGCGAGCAACTGCAGGAGTTACTTATTGTCATTGAAATATTGAAATATAAAAGCATTTAACTAGATGCAGCAAATAAACATAATGTGGTTAATGACAGAAAATACGCCACTACAAAATTGGACAGTGAGATTAAGAATCCAGTTACTATGACAAACAAGCAAAACATTGAAACTTGATGACTCCTGGTTCCAAAATTTCTTTTATGTAAAAGTAACCAAGTCCTTATGCAAAGATGATTTGAACTAAAAGAAAGACATTCACTAACCAAATAGAGGGGCTTATATTTGCAATTATGATAGTTTTTGCATTCCCTCCAAGAGAATCCTGAAAGGAAGAGACAAATACTGATCTGATTAATCGATAATTTGCAGCTCCTTACTCAGTCATAAACTAATTCAGACACTAGTAAGTAAATTTTTGCCTAACATTAATGAAGATATTTTCAAATATCTTCGTAAGTTGCAACACTCCGACAAGCTTCTTGTTCTGTATTGCTGATTCTATGGCTCATTTATTAAATATAGAGCTTTTCAATGTAATTGTATGTCATACCAAAGTTATTATTGTGAACTTGCAAAATAAAAGGGTAATGTAATTTCAAATATCCATATCCAAAAAACTTACAGTTCCTTCGCGACAACTATTTCATTTTAAAACACTTACATCTGCTACTATCAATCTCCAAATATTGAAATCTAATTGTGAACTGGGACCACCTAAGCAATACGAATCTAGAAAATTTGGACACTGACCTGAAGTAAAAATGTGAGCTTCGAATCGCGGTAAGGAACATGGTGTGACTTCCCATTAGATATACTGACTAGGTTCATAATCACAAGCCTGCAATTATAATATTATCACCTATGAGGTTAGTTTTTAAGTAGAACGCCACATTGATAAAATAGACAGTTAAACAAAATTGTCAACAAGGATACCGACCCCAAGGTTGAAAGAGACTTGTTGATATTAGTAGCTTCCTTGAGGCGTTCTCCTTCAGCACCAGAACTCTTCTGCCTAATGTCAAGAAGGATATATAGGTAAACAGGCATACAATACTTGCAAACCAAGATAGCATAACAGGAAGACAAACATGCATATACATTATTACAAATAATTACCTCTCGGATCCGGCCAAATCAACAAGATTGAGTCGAGCAAATCGAAAGTGAGTTACTCCTTGAGATTCCCACTAACAAGAGATAGTTAAATTAATGTGTCATAATAATATACTAGTAAACAATACAAAATGTTAAGTTTATCTTTTGCATACACCAGAAGATAGAGAAAAATTACTCACTTGACTCTCAATGATGCAGGTAAATACACTATGAGAACGGCTGCTAGCGCGATTCATATTAGTAGCAGCCACCTTCCTGTTCGCGGCACCCTAAATAAAATCATAACTTGTAATCAATGTCTTTTAACTAGTACGTCGAAGAGAGGTTCGTTGGGGTAATACAATCAATTGTTGAAAAACAATACTCAAGAGTAAAGGTGGAGGCATTATATACCTGAACAAGTAGTTGAATGACATCTCGAGCATTACTAACTTCTACTTCCTTAAGATTTTCCACATAAACACCTTTCTTGTTGTCTTCTCTTATCTGCGACATGATTATTGTTTAAGAAAAAAAGAAGCGGAAAGTTGTATGATATAAAATGCCTCTTTCAAACATCGAAGAAGTGATGTGAATAGTTAGTCGTTACCTGCAGATTGTTAGATGAAGGGTCCAAAAGATCAAGGATCTGTTCATTGTATATCTCCAAGAAAGAACATTTGCACGTGAATTTTAACTTCTCATCTCTACGGGCCTCTTTGTCCTGGTGAAAATTACAAAAATAACAGACTAAAACTAAATCCAAGCAAATTTAACTACATGAATAGAGCCATATTATTGTCTAGACTAATAACCAATTCAACTTCAGTATGAAAAAGTGAAAATTTAAAAGTATTATGCAAAATGTTTTCTGTTTTCTCAATTATAAATTTATTTTCAATATATTCATATATTTTAAATATGTATATACAAAGTAGTGAAAAACAATAAAAATACTACTTTTATAATTTCTTGTGCAGAAAGAGGAGTGAAAATAAGGTGTCACAATGAAAAAAACAATAATAGCATTAGTGGGGTCTTGAGGTGCACCCCTTGTATGAATGGCTTAATGATCATTGCAAACTTGCTTCTTAAAAATGGTGTTTATAAAATGATCGTAAAAAACCTTGTCTTCATTTGGGACTAGCTCAGAGACATTGCTTACTCATTACTTGAGTCATAAAACCCTAATTAATGGCGAGACTGTTCTTAAATAATGACTGAGCCATTAGTATCTAATTGAACACCATAATAAATTATACCTTCTGAATTCTTGAAAACAAGTGCTCAAAAATTCTTGGTGTCATCCCACAGTTGACACTGTGTCGTCTAGTTCCCCCTTCAATGTCACCGAGCATGGTGTGCGTCTTCCCACTTCCAGTCTAAATGCAAAAACAATTACTTTCGGTGTGTAAAATTGTTACAAAGTTAAATATGTAAAATAATCTACAGAAGATATCACAGTATGAAACATTTTTTTCCTTACTTTAATATTCTATAATAATATTGAACTAAATAAACAAACTAACTAGAATAACAAGAAGAGAATCAAAATAATGACTTACTTGACCATAAGCAAACATGCAGCTGTTGTAGCCTCCCATGCAATTATCTACCATTGGTAAACCAGCTAGTTTAAAGAGATTCTCCTGTAACATAAGTTATGTGAATGTGAAAATCAAGCTTAAAAAAAAACTACAGCATTGACACTTATTACTTAAACTTGCACAATAGTTCTAATTCCAACCAAAACGAATGGATGTAACAAAATTTTACCTGGCTAACGGTCTCATCTGCAACAAGATCGAAAGTAAACCGCGCCTCAGGAGGTCCAGTCCAAGTAATTGTCTGACAACTCTCTTGCCTAACGCATTTACTGTTTCCTTGAACCGATATCTCGTTATTGCTTAGAGGACGCATTCTAATAATAACCTAGCTCACAAAATTTAAACAAAATCAAACTTCATTAGCTTAAACCAAGTCATAATCATACTCCACTCCTAAACTATATAGAAAAATAACCATATATATCAAACATTTAAATGCAAAATTACTGTAATTTTTAATTTAAATGCCAAACAAATTTATAGCTATACAAGCCTATGTTTGATTCCACGTTTGGAGCAGCCATAACTGATTCCCTAGTAGAATTTATTTTGCCTTCAGAATTGATACTAACTTGAAGCTAGGCTCTTTAGCGTTTGAGTCTAAACATGATTTTCACACTTAAAATTATTGTTCAACTTAAAATTATTGTTCAACTCACTTATAAGTAAAATCAATTATACAAAGTCGATTAATTCATAATCAATTTATTGGTTCAACTTAGAGTAAAGAGTATTAATTATGGACCTGTAAAATTGATTTTGACATGTTTGGTTGCTAAAGCTAGGATTTGTAGTTTTGGACTCACTCATTTTTACATAAACCACGCTTATGTTCAACTCACTTTTAAGTAAAATCAATTTTATGAATCAATTTTTTGTCACTGAGCACCAAACATGCTTAAGTCTAGTTACGAGATTCCTTTATTCAAATAAAACCAAATTACAAAAAAAAAAAGCAAAAAATCGCTAATAGCATTCACTCCACAAAAGTGAAACACATTAAAATTTTGATTTCATGCAACTACTTCAAAAAAAATAGATATATTAAAAGGCTTAATTTAGATTTTGTGAAGTTCAAATTGAATATTTCTACCTGAACATTATGATCTTTCCAGAAAGAAGGATCTTCACACAATTCAAAGCTTTGCATGGACGAAACCGCGGCACTACTTTGTCCAACAACAGATTCATCATCCCAATCGGTAATATTCCGAACTGCAGAGCTTTGAAACAGATTATTATCTTTAACCGAAGATTTCACAAGATCTGGAGTGTTCTGAATCAACGAAATTTGTTCGGATGGATGATTGTGGAATCCGAATCTGGTTTTAATCGCGCTTGCAGCCTCTGATAGAAACGGCATTGTAGCGATGAATGAAGGAATTTGATGAAGAATTTGTGGAAATTGAGTTCGGTGAAGTTTTCTAGGGTTTGAAAAGGGAAATGAAGTTGAAAATGAAAGAGGGAAATGAAATTTGAAGTTGAAATTTGGGAATGATGAAGAAGAAGGAAGAGTGGGTGTGCGAGAGAGAAGAAGATTCTGTGATCTAAAGGTGGAGAGTGATTTGGCTGAACGGTGGAGATGGATTTGAATTCAAAGTTTGGGACCGTTTGAGATTACAGATTTGAATTGTTTAGGATGGAGCCAATTCTAACTTTACCCTCCCCATTATTTTTTTTTTTATGAAATAATCTTTTCGTTTACTTTTCTTGTGGTCAAACTTCATATTACTCGTCTCCGTGATTTTAACTCATTCAGACGATAAGAACAATGCATAATTTATATAATATTTGAAATTTGAATCTCGGACACCACAAAAAAAAACTTTATATTACTGTCGTCTCTTCTCTATAAACCAAAGGGTTAACAAAAAAAATTGATATCTCATTTAATCTTTTACAATCGTCTTGCATCCAATTCAGTTTCTCAAGAAAAAAGTTCAAATTAATTTTTCTTGCATCCAATTTAGTTTCTCAAGGAAAAAAAATCAAATTAATTTTTTGAGGTTTTTATATTGAAGATGAATTGGTTTTGGGAAAAAATTAAATTTATAGTTTGTTGAATTTTTTAAATGTAAAATAATAAAATTCATTTAAATGTTTTATTGAGTTCTTTTATTCCTAAAGAAAAAATAAATAAAAAAAAAATTTCCCCTAAAAAAATAATAAAAATAAGAATTTGTAAATATATTTTTTAGATGAAAAAGATTGAGTATGAATATTTTTAAAAAAATAAAATTGTAATCTATTGCATCGATGAGCGAAATATATTACAAAAATCTATCTTGCTAGTGTAATTGATTTTGAGTTGCATTATCAACCTAAGATGTTTTTATGTCCATTGCATGTATTTGATGTAGCAAATAAGATTGGGATCATCTAAGTTAGTACCTCATCTTGATTAGTTATTATTTAGTTGATAGATAGTTCCATGCTTATCTTTAATAGAAACTTTTGGAAAACGGATAAGTTTTTATATTTTGTTCTTTGTTGTTTTCTACCTTTCTCCTTTTGTGATGAGAATACACGAGCCATATGACCTCTCTTATTATTTGAAAGAAAAAATTAATTTAGTTGTATATATATGGTCAACTTATAAAGGTTGTCGTTTGTTTTGTTGATCAGTAAGAGATGATATTGTTCGAACTATCCTCGTTGTACAATTATCTCTCTCTCATTCGTTTCTAACATTGTACATTTACTTTGTGTAGGATACTATCAAACATGTAACAATGCAATCAAAAGGGAAAGACAAACATTCTTATTGAGTAAAGAATTATATGCAACAATGTCAAGTTTAATGCCTAACTTAAGCATTACAGGGATTACAGACTTGGCAACATTAAGTTTCCCCTCTTTGCATAATGCTTCTATCAGTGTAGTATATGTGAACAAGTCAGGAACTACTTTATGACTCTTCATTTGGTGCAAGAGAGGAAGAGTTTTAAATTGGTTGACACACAAATATGCATATAAGAGTATTAAAAGTGATGATGTCTGGAGAAATATTTTTCAAAAGCATCACGAGATACAGGTCGAGAGCTTCATCTGGTTTACCCTCTTTGCATAAACAATCAAAGATTGTATTGTACATCACTTCATCTAAAGAGATGGAATGACTTTCAACTTTTGCGAGAAAGAGTATTGTAGCAGAAAAATCTCTAGTTCTGCAGATAACATCGATCAATGTTTCAAATGTAAAACGGTCCACTTCGTAACTAGTGTAACAGCCTGATTTTTAGCTAGATTTATTTCAATTACTTGTATTTTGTGTTTTATGCGTTTGTGTGTGATTATTCATCATTGGATGCATTTTCACGGGTTTCCGTGTTAGAATGGTATTTTAGTCATTTTAGACTTAGGGGTATTTTGGTCATTTTGTGAGAACGGATAAAATTATAATTTTTGGTGGGAATTACTTTTAGTGATAGTGAGAATAGTTATTTCATTAAGTTACTAGAGTAAATTGAGATTTTACCGTTTAGTGACATTTTACCGTTATTAGTTAATTACCGGTTAGAGTGTATAAATATTTTTGGTTTGAAGAGAAATGGGTTAAGCCCACTAGAAACTAGGTTAGGCCCATTAAGGGTTATACCTGATGAGTTGTCTTAGGAAAATATCACTTCATTCATTTCATAAGATATTTTCTAGAGAGAGGTAGAGAGAGAAAGTGGTGAAGAGAAGAAAAAGGGTTGAGAAGGAGAACTTGAAGAACTAAGGATTGGAGTGAGCTGAGGAGCTAAATTGAAGCCTAAGTTGGTATTAGTCTTTATCTAAGGTAAGGGGGTTAGTCTTTATCATAATCATCATCATTTTTGTAAATTTTCAAATGTTGTATGAATTTTTGCATAATGGATAATTGTTGCTAAATTCGTGCTCCAACTGTGATGATATGTTTGTATTCATGAATTGATGATAATTGTAAGATTGCTGGTGAAATTACATGTTCAAATATGTAAAAATGATAAGTTGTGAAAATTGTGCTCAATTGGTGAATTTTGCCAAGTTGTTGTTGAATTGAGTTATGATTCCTGTTCAATTGATGTTATTGTTGTTAATTGATGTTGTTGTTGATGAATCATTGTTTGGGTATGCATATTCATGAATTGATGATGAGAATTTGAATTATTGTTGGTGTTTTAGTGAAAATGGATGAGTTTGGTAAATTGGCCAAAAGTGAGATTAATTTTCATGTTCAATGTGTTTTTGAGTATCCTTGTGAGTTAGTTGACATATAAGCATGTTTTGGAAACATAATTGGGCAAAGAAGGATCAAAATTAGGGATTTTGGGTGAAAAGGGGTTCAAAACCGTAACATTTTTCTACAGAATTTGGAATGGTCGCTTAAGCGACGCTGCAATATGTGTAGGGTTGGGAATAGGCCAGGCCGGCCTACAGGGGCCTATGGCCTGGCCTGTTTAAGCCTAGCCTGTTTATTAAAAAGGCTCGGCTTAGGCTTTTTAAAAAGCCTATTTAAGTAAATAGGCCAGGCTATAGTGGACTTTTTAAATAGGCTTTAATGCTTTATAGTGAAATATGTTTTTAAGGCCTTATAGTGATAGACAAATCTTACACTGGAATAGGCTTTGAAGCCTATTAAGCCTATTTAAAAGTAGATAAAATGGAATGTTTAGTGACTTTAATAGTAAATAGGCTTGTAAATAGGCTTTCAGGCCAGGCCAGGCCAAAATAATAGGCCTATGAAAGGCCATATGTAACGCCCTAGTTATTTATTTAATTAATTTTAATCTATGTGGAGTATATATATATTTATATATGATGGTTTGGTGATTTATGTGGAGTATATGCATGTATTTATATATATGTGATTTTTGGGTGATTTATATGGTATATTATTTTATTATATGGTTTATTTAATAATAATTAAAATAAGTATGGAATAGTAATTATTTTGGAGTTTGGGAAATAATAGGAGTTATTAGAAGTTATGGGGAGTTAAGTATAATTAAAGGGAGTTACATTTTGGTGGGAGGTTAATACAGAGAAGTTAGAGTAGTTTTACGTAGAAGCAGTTTTTGGGAGAAAACAAGAGAAAACCAAGAGCAAGAGAGAACCAAGGGCTGAGCATTGCTGTGCATTTCTTCTTCAATTTCTAAGGTAAGGGTGGGATTTACTTCAAGATTATAGTTATTGAATTCTGATTTTGTGTTTAACAGAGTGTTGGTGAGAATTTGAGAAAAAGGGGTTTTTATGATAAAATGATGACTTTGAAGTTGTAAGCTTGATTTTGGGGTTAGAATTAGGTTCTGGTTGCGTAGAACACTTAACTATGTATCTGTAAACTGATTTGGGGAGTGATTGGGAGAAAAATGGGATTTTTGGGTAAAACCAGTTTTCTACCCGTACAGAAGTTCATCGCTCGCCTCGCGAGTAGCTGTGCTCGCCATGGCGAGTGAGCAACTTCATAGCTTGCCTCGCGAGCAGTCCAACTCGCCATGGCGAGTAAGCCCGGATAAAACTTGATTTTTGAAAAGTTGTTATAAGGTGTTTTGGGGATGGTTTAAGGTACCTAGATGATAATAAAGAGGAATGGTGGAAGTTTTAGGTTAAAAAGATGAATAGGGAACTTAGAAATGGAGTTTGAGTGAGAAAATGTCACTTTTTCCCGAGAGCACCTAATTTTCACTCGCCTCGAGTTCGCCTTGAACTCGCCATGGCGAGCTAGTGTTTTTGTGAACTCGCCATGGCGAGCAGATGTGCTCGCGAGGCGAGCTACTCTGTCCCTGATTGTTGAAATTGCTTGCTTGAATAATAATGGTTGATGTTGTTGTTTGAGCATGGGTATATATAATCATGCATTGTTTTGGTTGATTGGAGTGCTGCATTACCGAATACTGATGATGGTTGATTGTATGCTATTTATTGAGTCATACATGTCATTTAAGTGGTGTCATATGGAGTTGCATTGCATGGTCAGTTGTATGTAGATATACACAGGTAGGTCCATTGCATATGCATAAAAACAGCGGTGAGGGCTTCGGTCCTGGAGTACTAGTTGCTCAACAGCGGTGAGGGCTTCGGTCCTGATGAATGCTTTAACCATTCAAAAGCGGTGAGGGCCTCGGTCCTGATTGGTACCACATGCATAATTGCATCTCATTAAGAAGTCTAAGATGGTGTCTTAGCAGTGGTCATGTCATTTGCATGAGTCTTGATGTAATGATGATGTTGATGTTTGATATACATTCTTATATATGTGTATTCATTGTGGTCTTGGTGTATTGTTGATGTTGATGATATTATATACATTGTATACTACTTGTTAAGTGGATGATTATGATGATGTTGTTGTGATTGTGAATAATTATAATATTTGCAAGTGAACATGTTGAAGTTATAGGGTGTTAGATTCATTTGATGATTTTAATATCTATATTTATTGTTGTGAATCTCACCCCTTCTGCTTGAAAACGTTGCCCTTCCTATGGGTAACTTGCAGGTGATCCTGAGTAGTTGGTGGTGGCTCAAAGTCGTGTCTAGGGCTCTGATACGTGGGATGGGATTTATCTTTATTGTTATTGTTGCTTTTCCTTTCCATGTATCAAATTTTGGAACTTGTGGTGTGGAGCCTTTTATTGTCTTTTGAACAATGTTGATGAATTATGCTAAGGCCTTTAATGCCGTAGGATGTTGTTGGATTGAAAACTATTCCGCTGCTATGTTTTCATATTTTATCAAGTGGATTGATTAAATAGTTCTATTTTCTATTTAAGAATTTTGAATTTGCAATGTAGCATGCCCGTTTGGTGAAATACTCTGATGTTTGTATGCTATTTAATTGCTTTTGGGTAACGGGGTGTTACAATTTGGTATCAGAGCAGGTTGGTCCGTCCGGCCAAGTAGTAGAGTCTTGTTGAGCCACCTAGGATAGAGTGTCAACTTTATTGTTGCTTTTTGTTGTTGTTCTGAGTTGTTGTTTGTCGTGTAGAATCTCGAGATGACTGGAAGTAGTGATGCTGCTCTTGTTGCTGCGCTTGAGGCTGTAGCTCAAGCTGTTCAACAGCAACCTAAGGCTGAGACTGGTGGTGATGGAACCAGGATGCTTGAGACTTTCCTGAGGAATCATCCACCAACTTTCAAGGGTAGGTATGATCCTGACGGTGCTCAGAAGTGGCTGAAGGAGGTTGAAAGGATATTCAGGGTCATGCAGTGTTCCGAGGTTCAGAAGGTGCGGTTTGGGACGCACATGCTAGCTGAAGAGGCCGATGATTGGTGGGTGAGTTTGCTGCCTGTGTTGGAACAGGGTGATGCTGTGGTTACCTGGGCCATGTTCAGGAAGGAGTTCCTAGGCAGGTATTTTCCAGAGGATGTCAAAGGTAAGAAGGAGATAGAATTTCTGGAGTTGAAACAGGGTGACATGTCTGTCACAGAGTATGCTGCAAAGTTTGTGGAGCTTGCCACATTTTATCCTCATTACAGTGCGGAGACAGCTGAGTTCTCCAAGTGTATCAAGTTTGAGAATGGGTTGAGGGCTGACATCAAAAGAGCTATTGGGTATCAGCAGATCAGAGTCTTCTCTGAGTTGGTTAATAGGTGCAGAATCTATGAAGAAGACACCAAAGCTCATTATAAGATTATGAGTGAGAGGAGGGGTAAGGGACAACAGAATCGTCCTAAGCCTTACAGTGCTCCTGCTGACAAAGGAAAGCAGAGGATGGGTGATGATAGGAGGCCCAAGAGGAGAGATGCTCCTGTTGAGATTGTTTGCTACAAGTGTGGTGAGAAAGGCCACAAGAGTAATGTTTGTGGAAGGGATGATAGGAAGTGCTTCAGGTGTGGTCAGAAGGGTCACAGTTTAGCTGAATGCAAGCGTGGGGACATTGTCTGTTACAACTGCAATGGGGAAGGTCATATCAGTTCACAGTGTCCTGAGCCGAAGAAGACTAGAATTGGTGGAAAGGTGTTTGCTTTGACTGGTACGCAGACTCCTAATGAGGACCGACTTATCAGAGGTACTTGTTTCTTTAATAGTACTCCTTTAATTGCTATTATTGATACTGGTGCTACTCATTGTTTTATTGCTATTGAATGTGCTTATAAGTTGGGTTTGGATGTATCTGATATGAAAGGGGAAATGGTTGTTGAAACTCCAGCTAAGGGTTCAGTAACCACTTCTCTTGTTTGTCTGCGGTGTCCTATATCTATGTTTGGTAGAGATTTTGTGATTGATTTAGTTTGTCTACCGTTGACGGGTATGGATGTTATCTTTGGTATGAATTGGTTAGAATATAATCGAGTTCATATCAACTGCTTTAGTAAGACGGTACATTTCTCTTCTGCTGAAGAAGAAGGTGAGGTTGAGCTTCTGTCTACAAAACAGATGAAACAGTTTGAACGTGATGGTATTCTGATGTATTCTCTAATGGCACAATTGTCGTTAGAAAATCAAGCTGTGATTGATGGTTTACCTGTAGTGAATGAATTTCCAGAAGTATTTCCTGATGAGATTCCTGATGTGCCACCAGAGAGGGAGGTTGAATTTTCAATTGATCTTGTTCCAGGAACTAAGCCGGTGTCGATGGCACCGTACCGTATGTCAGCTTCTGAGTTGGCTGAGTTGAAGAAACAGTTGGAGGACCTGTTAGATAAAAAGTTTGTAAGACCCAGTGTTTCACCTTGGGGAGCACCGGTGTTGTTAGTAAAGAAGAAGGATGGTAGTATGAGACTGTGTATAGATTACCGTCAGTTGAACAAAGTTACGATCAAGAACAGGTATCCGCTTCCTAGAATTGACGACTTGATGGATCAGTTGGTTGGTGCCAAGATTTTTAGTAAGATTGATTTGAGGTCTGGTTATCATCAGATAAAAGTGAAGGATGAGGATATGCAGAAGACGGCCTTTAGGACACGTTATGGTCATTACGAGTACAAAGTGATGCCTTTCGGTGTTACTAATGCGCCTGGTGTTTTTATGGAGTACATGAACCGAATTTTCCATGCTTTTCTGGATAAGTTTGTTGTAGTATTTATTGATGATATTTTAATCTATTCCAAGAATGAGGAGGAGCATGCAGAGCATCTGAGAATTGTATTGCAAGTGTTGAAGGAAAAGAGGTTGTATGCTAAGTTATCAAAATGTGAGTTCTGGTTAAATGAAGTAAGTTTTCTGGGTCACATTATTTCTGGTAGTGGTATTGCAGTGGATCCTTCAAAGGCTGATGCGGTATCACAATGGGAGACTCCGAAGTCAGTAACTGAGATCAGAAGTTTTCTGGGTTTGGCTGGTTATTACCGCAGGTTCATAGAAGGGTTTTCGAAGTTGGCTCTTCCGTTGACACAGTTGACCTGTAAGGGTAAGTCTTTTGTGTGGGATGCTCAGTGTGAGAGTAGTTTCAATGAATTGAAGCGAAGATTGACAACTGCTCCTGTTTTGATTTTGCCTAAACCAGAAGAACCGTTTGTTGTGTACTGTGATGCGTCTAAGCTGGGCTTAGGTGGTGTTTTGATGCAAGATGATAAGGTGGTAGCGTATGCTTCTAGGCAGTTACGTATTCATGAGAAGAATTATCCTACACATGACCTGGAGTTAGCTGCGGTGGTTTTTGTTTTGAAAATTTGGAGGCATTATTTGTACGGTTCCAGATTTGAGGTGTTCAGTGATCATAAAAGTTTGAAGTATTTATTTGACCAGAAGGAACTGAACATGAGGCAGAGGAGGTGGTTAGAGTTACTGAAGGATTTTGATTTTGGCTTGAATTACCATCCTGGTAAGGCCAATGTGGTTGCTGATGCTTTGAGTAGGAAAACTTTACACATGTCTGCTTTGATGGTGAAGGAGTTTGAATTGTTAGAACAGTTCAGAGACATGAGTCTCGTCTGTGAATTGTCACCCCAGAGTATACAGTTGGGAATGTTGAAAATTGATAGTGATTTCTTGAACAGTATCCGAGAAGCTCAGAAAGAAGATTTGAAGTTTGTTGATTTGATGACTTCTGGTAATGACACTGAGGATAGTGATTTCAAAGTTGATGATCAGGGTGTGTTGAGGTTCAGAGGTAGAGTTTGTATTCCTGACAATGAGGAGTTGAAGAAGTTGATTCTTGAGGAGAGTCACAAGAGTAGGTTGAGTATTCACCCAGGGGCTACAAAAATGTACCATGATTTGAAGAAGCTGTTTTGGTGGTCCGGTATGAAAAGAGATGTTGCTCAGTTTGTTTATGCATGTTTGATTTGTCAGAAGTCTAAGGTTGAGCATCAGAAGCCTGCAGGGTTGTTGACACCGTTAGATGTACCGGAGTGGAAGTGGGACAGTATCTCTATGGATTTTGTAACGAGTTTACCGAACACTCCGAGGGGGCATGACGCTATTTGGGTTGTTGTCGACCGGTTGACGAAGTCGGCACATTTCATTCCTATTAATATCAGTTACCCGGTAGCGCAGTTGGCAGAGATTTACATTCACAGTGTGGTGAAACTTCATGGTGTTCCGTCTAGCATTGTGTCGGATAGAGATCCGAGGTTCACTTCTAGGTTCTGGAAAAGTTTACAGGACGCTTTGGGTTCGAAGTTGAAGTTGAGTTCGGCTTATCATCCTCAAACAGATGGTCAGTCGGAGAGGACAATTCAATCATTGGAAGATTTGTTGAGGGTGTGTGTGCTTGAGCAAGGTGGAGCTTGGGACAGTCACTTGCCTTTGATTGAATTTACTTATAACAACAGCTATCACTCGAGTATTGGTATGGCACCGTTCGAAGCCTTGTATGGTCGGAGGTGTAGGACTCCTTTATGCTGGTTTGAGTCGGGTGAAAGTGTTGTGTTGGGACCGGATTTGGTGCATGAGACTACTGAGAAAGTCAGGTTGATAAGAGAAAAGATGAAAGCTTCGCAGAGTCGGCAGAAGAGTTACCATGACAAGCGAAGAAAGGATCTTGAATTTCAGGAGGGTGATCATGTTTTTCTGAGAGTCACTCCTTTGACGGGTGTTGGACGGGCTTTGAAGTCGAGGAAGTTGACTCCTAAGTTTATTGGTCCGTATCAGATTTCAGAGAGAGTTGGTACTGTGGCATATAGAGTTGGTTTGCCACCACATCTTTCGAATTTGCACGATGTGTTTCATGTTTCTCAGCTTCGGAAGTATGTTGCGGATCCTTCTCATGTGATTCCGAGGGATGATGATGTGCAGGTTAGGGACAACCTGACAGTTGAGACTATGCCGCTGAGGATTGATGACAGAAAGGTGAAGTCCTTGAGAGGTAAAGAGATACCTCTTGTGAGAGTCGTTTGGGGTGGAGCGACTGGTGAAAGTTTGACTTGGGAGCTGGAGAGTAAGATGCGGGAGTCGTATCCGGAGTTGTTTGCTTGAGGTAAGATTTCGAGGACGAAATTCTGTAATTTGGGGAGAGTTGTAACGCCCTAGTTATTTATTTAATTAATTTTAATCTATGTGGAGTATATATATATTTATATATGATGGTTTGGTGATTTATGTGGAGTATATGCATGTATTTATATATATGTGATTTTTGGGTGATTTATATGGTATATTATTTTATTATATGGTTTATTTAATAATAATTAAAATAAGTATGGAATAGTAATTATTTTGGAGTTTGGGAAATAATAGGAGTTATTAGAAGTTATGGGGAGTTAAGTATAATTAAAGGGAGTTACATTTTGGTGGGAGGTTAATACAGAGAAGTTAGAGTAGTTTTACGTAGAAGCAGTTTTTGGGAGAAAACAAGAGAAAACCAAGAGCAAGAGAGAACCAAGGGCTGAGCATTGCTGTGCATTTCTTCTTCAATTTCTAAGGTAAGGGTGGGATTTACTTCAAGATTATAGTTATTGAATTCTGATTTTGTGTTTAACAGAGTGTTGGTGAGAATTTGGGAAAAAGGGGTTTTTATGATAAAATGATGACTTTGAAGTTGTAAGCTTGATTTTGGGGTTAGAATTAGGTTCTGGTTGCGTAGAACACTTAACTATGTATCTGTAAACTGATTTGGGGAGTGATTGGGAGAAAAATGGGATTTTTGGGTAAAACCAGTTTTCTGCCCGTACAGAAGTTCATCGCTCGCCTCGCGAGTAGCTGTGCTCGCCATGGCGAGTGAGCAACTTCATAGCTCGCCTCGCGAGCAGTCCAACTCGCCATGGCGAGTAAGCCCGGATAAAACTTGATTTTTGAAAAGTTGTTATAAGGTGTTTTGGGGATGGTTTAAGGTACCTAGATGATAATAAAGAGGAATGGTGGAAGTTTTAGGTTAAAAAGATGAATAGGGAACTTAGAAATGGAGTTTGAGTGAGAAAATGTCACTTTTTCCCGAGAGCACCTAATTTTCACTCGCCTCGAGTTCGCCTTGAACTCGCCATGGCGAGCTAGTGTTTTTGTGAACTCGCCATGGCGAGCAGATGTGCTCGCGAGGCGAGCTACTCTGTCCCTGATTGTTGAAATTGCTTGCTTGAATAATAATGG
This sequence comes from Medicago truncatula, assembly GCF_003473485.1. Taxonomy (NCBI): domain Eukaryota; kingdom Viridiplantae; phylum Streptophyta; class Magnoliopsida; order Fabales; family Fabaceae; genus Medicago; species Medicago truncatula. Next base: position 43,088,678 of record NC_053043.1, read on the forward strand.
TTGATGTTGTTGTTTGAGCATGGGTATATATAATCATGCATTGTTTTGGTTGATTGGAGTGCTGCATTACCGAATACTGATGATGGTTGATTGTATGCTATTTATTGAGTCATACATGTCATTTAAGTGGTGTCATATGGAGTTGCATTGCATGGTCAGTTGTATGTAGATATACACAGGTAGGTCCATTGCATATGCATAAAAACAGCGGTGAGGGCTTCGGTCCTGGAGTACTAGTTGCTCAACAGCGGTGAGGGCTTCGGTCCTGATGAATGCTTTAACCATTCAAAAGCGGTGAGGGCCTCGGTCCTGATTGGTACCACATGCATAATTGCATCTCATTAAGAAGTCTAAGATGGTGTCTTAGCAGTGGTCATGTCATTTGCATGAGTCTTGATGTAATGATGATGTTGATGTTTGATATACATTCTTATATATGTGTATTCATTGTGGTCTTGGTGTATTGTTGATGTTGATGATATTATATACATTGTATACTACTTGTTAAGTGGATGATTATGATGATGTTGTTGTGATTGTGAATAATTATAATATTTGCAAGTGAACATGTTGAAGTTATAGGGTGTTAGATTCATTTGATGATTTTAATATCTATATTTATTGTTGTGAATCTCACCCCTTCTGCTTGAAAACGTTGCCCTTCCTATGGGTAACTTGCAGGTGATCCTGAGTAGTTGGTGGTGGCTCAAAGTCGTGTCTAGGGCTCTGATACGTGGGATGGGATTTATCTTTATTGTTATTGTTGCTTTTCCTTTCCATGTATCAAATTTTGGAACTTGTGGTGTGGAGCCTTTTATTGTCTTTTGAACAATGTTGATGAATTATGCTAAGGCCTTTAATGCCGTAGGATGTTGTTGGATTGAAAACTATTCCGCTGCTATGTTTTCATATTTTATCAAGTGGATTGATTAAATAGTTCTATTTTCTATTTAAGAATTTTGAATTTGCAATGTAGCATGCCCGTTTGGTGAAATACTCTGATGTTTGTATGCTATTTAATTGCTTTTGGGTAACGGGGTGTTACACCATAGGCCAGGCTCAGGCCTGCAAATTTTTTCGTAGGCCAGGCTCAGGCCTATCAAAGCCTGGTCTGGCCTGGCCTATTCCCAACCCTAAATATGTGCATATCATGGCATGACACGATTGCCTATTTTCAGCACTTCTAGAATTTATGCTTTTTACACCCATAGGCTGTCTAAAATTGCTACAGACTCAATAAAAACATCAAAATAATTGTTTCTTCAAAATCTTCTATTTTTTCTGCTTTCCTTGTTGTTTAAGCTTGCTTGTGAACTCAAAACATCATGAAAATGACACTAAAAATAACGAATGACTGACTGTCACCAGCTCACACAATTGTGGAGAAGTTGAGTGTCTTAGGTTCGAACCTCGACCCTACGTATAAAATGCAATATCCTTACCAATGAGCTAATTTCACGGATTTGTTATTTTAATCTTTAGTTTTTGACCTTTTTGGCTCTGTTTGGTAAAAATAAGCTATAAGCTAGCTGATAGCTGATGACTGATAGCTGATAGCTTATAGCTGATGACTGATAGCTGATAGCTTATAGCTGAAAATCTTGCTTATTAAAAATAATGTGTTTGGTAAAATTAGCTGTTGAAGTGGCTGATAAGTATAAAATGACATAAAAGGTCATGTTTTTTTTTTTAATATACATATAGACACACACATTTTTTTGTAATGTATTTATTTTTTAATATTTTTAATTATAGTTAAATATGTTTTTGGTCCCTATAAATATTCAAACTTTTGGTCTTAGTCTCCATAAAAAAATTCTTCGACCTTTAATACTAAAAAAAAATTCACCAACAAATTTTAATCTCTGCTTTATGAATCCCAAAAATAAGAGAAAGGTGGAAACAAAATGTGAGTTAGAATATATAAAATTTTACAACGTACAATAGACTAGTTATTTTTTCCTTTAAAAAAAAATAGGTTAGTTATTTTTTGTGTGGTGTACGGCAGATTAGTTATAGCAAAATATAAAGCATTTGCTTATATATATATATATATATATATATATATATATATATATGTAAATTGCTCCTTAAAAAAAAACATGATATTTTTTTTAAGGAAAAAATGGGGCGGTAATAAAGATGAATATGGATAGTTGTTTAATTAAAAAAATAATTAATTTAAATTAATATGGTTAAAGTTGAAAGAAAATATAAAAAGTATGCATCCGTGACGCAACGCAAACATTGTTGGGCTTTTTTTTTTTTTAAGGAAAACACTGTTGGCCTTTGAAATGTTGAATTAAAATATTTAACAATGAACGAAATCATTTATCATTTATTATTACAACAACTTACAAGAAGAAGAAGATAGAGTGTGGGTGAGTTCAACATCTTAACATTTTCACATTGAATCATGAATGAGGTTTTGACAAGAGCCGATGTAACTGCAAGCACCGCTTCATCATTATCCCCTTTTGTTCCTTCCTCCAATCTTCCTCTCATCTCCGCTTTTCTCTCTTTCGCTCTCGCTCAGTTTCTCAAGATCTTCACCACCTGGTGCGTTACGATTTCAATTTTCACTCTCACTTTATGTAATTTTGTTTTTTCGACTTTTTGCAATTTTGCAAATTATGGTGAATTAGGGGTATAATAGATCCATTCCTCGCTAATTCAGTTATCGCCTTTGCTTAATTAGGAGAATATATGAGAGATTGTGCGGTTTATGACTTGATTTCTATATGGTTAAGTGTATGTTTGATCCCGCTGTGATTTTGTAAAATTGATTATGGCTAAAAGCTATAAATTCTAACTTCAAGTTAGAATCATTTCTGGAAGCAAAATCAATTATACTCAAAAGAATCCAAACATGTCAAAATCAATTCTACAATTCTACTGTGATACCAAACACGTACTTTGAATCCTCTAACAGTGAAACTAAACATACACTTATGTTTGGAATCAATATAGGTTGCACAATGATTTTACAAAATTGCGCCGCCAATCCAAACATGTTTAAGTTTTAGTTTACACTATTAAAGTTGGCTTAATTGCACTTTTGGACCCCTATCTTTCCAAAAGTTGCGTTTATGGACCCCTAACTAATTTAAATACAAAACAGCCCCCTATGTTTTGATTCTTTGACAGTTTTTGACCCCCAAGGCAAAAAAAAATAAAAAAAATTGACCCGTGGCACCTCACTTAGGGTGCCACGTCAGTGTTGACCGAGTCAACAATGGACTGGGGGTCCAAAACTGCCAAATAATCAAAACATAGGGGGCTGTTTTGTATTTAAATTAGTTAGGGGTCCATAACCGCAACTTTTGGAAAGATAGGGGTCCAAAAGTGCAATTAAGCCATTAAAGTTTTATCATGAGTGAAATACAAGAAATTTTGTGGCGTTTTAAATACCGGATGATATCGTTTCATTTATTATTTTTTGTTTTCAGTTTTAATTACAAAATTGTCGCACTGTTTTAAATTATAATTGTGTTTTTCAAAATTGTTGTTGTGAATTCGGACTCAAAATCACACCAATACAAACTATGATGTGTGGAGCAAAGGAAAGTAGTAACCAATTTCAAAGTAAACACAAGCAATAATCAACAATAACAACACCTAGATCTAATCTAGGAATCAAAGTGAAAAGCACAAAGCCACAAGCAAAAGATAAAAGGAGAGAAGAGAGAAACAAACACACCAAAGATTGTTCACCCAGTTCGGTCCAAACTTGACCTACTCTGGAGGAGAGATTGATCTCTCCAATCCACTATCAATGAGTTCTTACAAAGAGATACAAAAGAGTTACAAGAAATTAGTTTTGACAAGCTCACATAGAACAACCCTAATTTCTACCCTTTTTTCCAATCCCACCAATGAACAAGACACTCAATGATTTTCACTCACCAAGGTGTTTACTATGTTTCCCAACCCAAGAGAACTCTAATCAAAGACCCTCAACCCTAAAGTTACCTCCTTTGATTTCCCAAGTTTCTCTCTCTTCAAGCTCTCCTTCAAAATATGCAAAGAACACTTATATAGCAGTCTTCAGCGTCAAAATCGTGTCACATTTTCCATCAATCGTGTCACAATTGATGCGTACGACCCAAGGTACGACCAACCTTATCCTGAAAAACTTGCCCAGCAAGTCGAAAATCGTGTCACGTTTTCCCAAAATCATGTCACGATTGGACACCCTGAAAACAGCTCTCGACATTACCAAAATCGTGACACGCTTGCCAAATCGTCTCACGATTTCTCTGCTTTCCAACTTTGCAATTTGAAGACATACACAACAATTGTGTAGGAAAGGAATCACATAATCACTTCATGCTTTAAGATTATGTGTAGAACCTCTAAAAAAAAGATTCTGTGAAGAAAGAAGTGAAAAGTCTTTTTTGTTTTCACTATTTTTTTACACATTAAAGCAGGATTAAAAGTGAAAGCAATGTGTTATTTTGTAATTCAAACTAAAGATAGTGAGTGGAATCAGAAAATGAATATAAAATCCAAAGTGTGTTTTGTCTCTAGAAGTGGACGATTTTGTTATGAGATTGGAAATTTGGAAGTTTGAGCTTAATCTTTTTCCAAAACTTTTCTCCTAGATACTCAGGTATAAGGAAAAGAGATGGGATTCTAAAAGGTTGCTTGATTCGGGAGGAATGCCTTCATCACATTCTGCAACTGTGTCGGCTTTGGCTGTGGCTATAGGTTTCCAAGAAGGGATTGGGTCATCTGTCTTTGCTATCGCCGTCATCTTGGCATGTATTGTATGTATTTCATCCTTTCATTCATTTATGATTAAATAGACTGTTCTGTTCTTGATTAGCTTTGACTTGCAACTTCTTTCACTTTCACCAAAGCTTATTCATGGTTTTCCATTTTTCTGGTTCTTATTTCTGATTTTTATTTCACTTATTTTTTTTATACTTGGATTCTTACATGTTTGGGCTTAGTCAGTCGTTCCTTATTAATGAACTTGGATGGTATTAATAAGTTTATTTGAATGAACGAATAACAATGACCTGCATAAGTTTAGGATTTGGAAAAGGAAAAAGTACAACAAGCCTGTGACACTCTTTCAGCTTCATTTACAAGTTTTATTTGGTGTGCAATGAATCTATCTTCTTTAAGACCTCGGGTGCTCTGATTCCTTATTCTTTCATACCTACTGAAAACAACTGCACTAGCATTTCCATGATGATTGTCGGTGCTTCCATTGACAGAGTATTAGAAATTGCATTGTATGTGTTTGTGATTAACATTTTTGTGGCCTAATCCATTGTAATTAGCGATTTCGACCCTAGTAGGCGCCCCAAGGTATCCTCACAGTTGAGACCCTTTGGGTCTGCTATGGGGAAAATTCTTGAGTCGGCAGTGGGATATCCTTTTCTTATATTTTTATATGGGACTGAGCTGCCTCTGAAATGTGCAACTTCAAATATCGAACTTAGGTTCTTTTTTTGGGAAGACTCATGTTACCAACTCTACAAATACTACCATGTTGGTATTAAGTACTATTTCTTTTATATGCGTAGTTTATAGTCTACGAATTTTAAGTTCATATGTAAATAACACCTTTTTGTGTCATGTAAACTACATGCACATTGGAAGATGCTACAATATGTTGATTGTTATTTTCTTTATAATTATTTCTTCAATAGAAATTCATAAGGAGTTTTTGTCTATTGAGTCATGCTTCCTTATTTTTGGTGTCAGTTTCTGGTTAAGATGGTATTTGTTTAGAGCCTGGAAAATGTAAATGTTTTTACTGGTAATTGGGGTTTTTTTTGGGTTGATTTTAATATTCTTAATATAGTAGTGACAAAATTAGATTTTGTTACTTTTATAGGTAATGTATGATGCAACAGGAGTTAGACTTCATGCAGGCCGGCAAGCAGAAGTAAGTTCTTCTACTTATGGTAGTGTTATTGACTTGCTTTACTTCCCCCCGTTGGTTTATATACACATACATACTCATTTCATATGTTGCTTTCTGCACATTGCAGTTGCTTAATCAAATTGTGTGTGAATTACCTCCAGAACATCCTCTGTCCAATGTCAGACCATTACGTGATTCACTTGGTCATACTCCACTTCAGGTGTGGTGTGCTTTTTTCCAAGCTTACTGTTGTTACCATACTTATTCTTATAGAGATGTCTACTATTTATTATGTTTAGTGACCAACAGTTTTCATTCACAAGTAATACTTCTGTTTGGAGTATATTCTCTCGAATGAGCAGAGGTTCTCCAAAAACTCTTGCAATGCCATTTTCTATATGTAGCCAAACCCATAATTCCAGGCCTTATCTTTCAAAGTACAATTGTGAACATAATTATTTGCATGAATTAGTTGCCATGCACCAGTTGTCTATCAGTATCTTAAATTTAAGATTCGGATAAGAGAACCGCTTTACGCAGTCCTCTATTTCTGAACGTTCAGTAATATAGTAATCATTATAGCATTATAACTCGACTTCCTCATTATTCAAGTATCAATGTACCTACTATTTTTTCTTCTTCTTTTGCACAGGTTGTTGCTGGTGGTTTACTGGGGTGCATTATAGCATTTTTAATGAGAAAATCAAGTTAAGATGCAATGCTATGTGAATGATACTAATTATTTATCTTGTCACAACTGGCCATGCACGCCGAAAAGGAGAGCATCATGGAAATGGCAAAAAAGCTTGCTTTTGTCGCAAGCATGCATGCGAGTAAAGAGATAAGTATGTTAAGGGTTCTCCTTGGTACTGGGAAATCCATCGTCCCCATTTTTTGAACATTCAAACTTCTCTTGTGAACTATAATGTATTGGTTTATTAACTGTCTTAATTAATTGTTGATGATTGAACACGATTTGGGATAACACTGTCCTTTATTTGACTTGTTTTCCACACATTGTGGGTGGCATTTCATTTTCATCCATTAGAAGATTAGTAGATTAAGGTTCGTTTCAAGTTGTGACCTGTCAAAAACTGATTGTCACGTGTTATCTAATAGGCGTTATAATTTTCATATTACCCGAAGTTACATGTTAGAACTTGTAAATTGGATTTTACCTTGCAGGTTTTTAGAGATTTTGGTCTGCTCCACAGTTCACGTAATTTTCATCGGAAATTTGAAATAAGTCATGCGATGCTCTCCATCTCAATCTTCAATCTCAAATGATGTGTATGCTCGAATATCAATAATTCTATGCTCTAAGGGTCCGTTTGGTACGCTAAACAAGATATGATAACTCCTCTCGATCCAAAGTTTGATGACACAACATGATATGATGAGTTAACCGTGAAACTTATAATATCTTGTCTCATTAATTCAAATTTCTATATTGATCCAAAGCTTGATGACACAACATGATACATGAGTTAATCGTGAAACTTACCTTATCTGGATAAGAAAATATAATTTAAATTTAAAAACTAATTATGATAAAATATAAATAAAAATATCAATAAATGATCCCTTAAAAAATATCAATAAATGATTTTTAACAATATGTATTATTTTTTTACTAAAAAAAAACGATATGTCTTATTTAGTGCAATCTCAGGCTATTGTTTAGCTATATAACAAATCAAGTAAGCTAACCCAACTTCGTTTAGGTTGAGTTATTGGCTTTCCGATAAAGTATATGTTTGTTCAAAATCAAAATCTTGGGTGGAATTTGAGATGGACTCCAAAGTAGTTGTCGATATGATTAACTAAAAGCTCACTTATGTCGTTTTTCTTCAACCTCTCATACATGAGATAATTCCTCTTCTTCAACTTTCTTCACGAAAAACTTCTATATATCATATTTACCGTGAACTTAACCGATATATAAGATTCCTAACTAATAAGGGGCACGACTCTCCTTTCACACACACTAGTGTAAGATTGTTACTATGTCAAGTATGTTTGATATTATAATGAATATTCAAAATCAAGGTTACCACCACCTAATCTTTCTAAAAACCATAATTTTCTGCGAAACCACGGTGGTTCATCGTGATTCTCAAATGTTACCGCGGTATCAATACACATCAATTCAAATCAAATTAAAATGACAATAAAGCCGTTGGATTGAAATGATCGAAACTGAGCCAAATGCATAAACTACACAGTTACCGCAATAAATATCATTTATACATCGCGTGTGTTTGTTACCACGTTGGTTTTGCCTCCCACCGTGCTTTTTTCTAACTCTACAATTTCAAGCTTCACAAATATCACGGTAGCCAGGCATTGGGAAGCAAGAAAAGTAAGTCAAACGTGATACCAAACAATGCCATCATCACTTACCACTTTCGCTCTCATTCATCTCTACTCCATTTTCAAACCCCAAAACAAATGGAGGGAAAATAGTCGTCAATTTCTTCTTCAACTATTTCATTCCCAACAACACTAATTTCATCAACCAAAAAAAAAAAAAAGCGAAACTCTCACTACTGTATCAATGGCGGAACTCGCAAGCCCTAATCCAACAACGGTTCACAAAAAGCGACTTCCGACGCCTGCAACCACTTTTTTCGTCGGCTCCAATGACGACCAACTCGAACGCGCCGCTGCTCGTGCTGCACGCGCTGCTGCCATCCGCCGTACTGTTAACTTCCAATCTCAACCCTCCGATTCTGATCCCTGTCTCAATAAGCAACAGATTCTTGAGTTGTTCCATAATTGCATTAAGCTTGCTTCAGAAAATGTAATAAATGATAATCACCACCGTGTTCAAGTTCTGAATTTGTTTTTTAGTATTTTTATTATTGATTGTTTTTGTTTTTTTTATTTGTGTGCAGAAAATTAATCAGAAAAATACATGGGATTTGGATTTGATTGATCATCTTACTGATATTATTAGGGCTGAAGATGACAATAATACGGAGACTAATTTTCAAATGGTAAGTTGCTTTTATTTGAGTTTAAGCTATGAAGCATTGACACATACACCACACACAGGACTGTGACACGTCGACATTAGTAATCAGTAATAATTTATAAAATGACCTCATTGAATGTAATTATATGTGTCAGTGATGTGTGGTTGTCGAACACTGTCGGACACCATACATGCCTTCAATCAGATACGTCGGTGCTACATAGTGGTTAAGTCGTTAAGATTTCCTTAATTTTTTCCTTTTTTAGGTTTGTTTATTTTTTTGTTCATGGTGTTTCTTTATGTAGACTCACTTGCATTTATGAATCTCCAATGATTTTATATCCACTTAAAATCTGGAATACTACATTCACAACTAGATTTCTATGTCTCAGTAGCACTAAAATTGTTGATCGAAGACGTGTGTACGACACGTGTCTGTGTTGGTACTTACTTCATAGCTAGATTTTGAGAAACAATGTTTTGTTTATAATTGCGCGGATGGGACATTATGGATTATGATATCACATTATGACGTAATTTGATCCATGTAGCCTACCAACTTAGTGGGATAAGGCTTGGTTGTTGTTGTAATTGCGCGGATGGGATAAATTATGGAATCAATCAGATAGCTGTGTTATCATTAATAAATTCATCGACATATATATGCATGTGATGTAATATTGATTGATTTCTTATTTGGGTAGGCAAGCTGCACTCTTGAAGCTGGAGTCAAAATTTATTCATTAAGGGTGGATTCAGTGTATTCTGAGGCATATAAAGTCCTTGCTAGAATGAGTAGGGTGGGCCAAGAAACTGAGCAAGGTTATATTGATCACGCCCTTTTATAGTTTTTTCAAGTCTAGTATTTTTTGAACTTGTTTTCCCCTTCATAGCAATGTGCCTTGTCCTTTGGTTGGTGGATTGGGACTGTACATAATGACTTTATTCCTCAATTGTATGACACGTTATCTAATTTTACTTAATGTTTGGTGTATTGTGAATGTCTGAAATCTGAATGGCTGCAGTATGCTTTCTACATTACAAATTTTTAGTCTTTCTGCAGTTCTCCTTCACAAAAATTGCCTTATTTTGACAGTTTGTCTTCTCTCTTTTGCTCTCAAATAAATTTTTATAACAAAGAGGACCAACCATAAATGCAGATGTTTGCATTATAATGGAAGTACCCACTCCTATAGGATTGGAGTTCTTTCTAGTAGAAACTATGAGCATTGCATAGTTGAAAGAGAAAATGGGAGAAACTAAGATAATTCTGTTATGAATATTTTTGTTAAACTAGGTATATTTACTCTATTTAGTTTCCCAACGGTATACTAATGTCGATTTTATAACTATTTTATATTTTATTATTTACTAGTTCTAATGATGTCATGATATTCAGACGCTACTCTAGCGAGTGTTAATGGTGAAGGTGGACGAGAAGAAAGCAAGAAAGGAATAGACAAAAAGGTCGGTTCTTTTGATCTGTGAACTGGACTTGCTTGAATAATCAAACTTCAAACTTATTGATAAAGTTCTAAGTGCCTAAGTGGTGTTTGTTCATGCAGTTGTCACCTTTGTCAACACTGGAATCATCTTTTGAAGCTCTTAATGTAAAGAAGTTTGATGGTGATCTCAAATCTCATTCTGTCTGTTACTTGTTTATGGTGTGGAAACGAGATTTATTGAGTGCTGACCATGTATTTGCTTTTTTCAGTTGCGTTTGCTGTGGATCCCCTCTATCGTAAAACATCAGCAAAATTTGATGAAGGGGGAGCCAAGGGTCTTTTGATGAATAACCTCGGGGTATATGGTAGATGTAGGGTGCTTTTTGATTCACTAGATGTGCCAGGGAAGTATTTAGCTAGTCAAAACGAACATGATGTTTCAGATACAGTGGATCTTTCTTTTGCAAGAGGTATGTTGCTTGTTGAATATCTCTGGCAAAACCGTTGCCACATTATAAGTACAAACGTCAATATGGATCAGAGACTTACATTGTCTTCTTTATAGATTGTGTTGAACAGATGTTATCGGACATGCAAATTAAGGAGGAAATTTCTCCAACTCTCAGGGTGATAGTAAATATATTAGACGAAACTGATAGAAGGCCTTTTGACTTTCAATCTAATGGGCAGAAATCATCACAAGAGTTTGATGCAGCTATTGATTGTGAAGTTGGCGCTGAAATGGAAGATTACGAGAACTTCCCAACTGGGCCCTATGAACATGACAACCAAACATTTGTCAACGAAATGGGCTCTAATGATGCAGACCCTAATGTTCCAAGTTATCCTCAGGTTTTGTACTGTTTTAGCCCTAAAACGTCTGTGCCTGGCGGAGCCAGAAATTTTGCAGAGCCTGGGCAAAATATTTTCATAATATATATTAAACAGTTTTAAAACAATAGCAAAATTGTGAATTGGTGCAGTGGTATGTTTTGTTGAAACTAACATGGAGAACCGCGGTTCAAATCCCTACAGGACCTTTTTTTTGAATAATAAAAATATTTTTAATACAATAGAAAATAAAAAAGGAGTGTTACCACGGATCGAACCCACGCCATAGCGGGATCAGGTAGCGCGCTTAACCACTGCAACACAATGTAACATAACATATGATATGTTATGCATAATATGATAATTATAGGCACGTTGAGGACTGCTGTGGCACCTATGGGTCTCCTACGAGATCCGGGACAGAGCCCGGGCGTGTGCCCAGGCTAGCTGGGTGGTAAAACCGCCCCTGCCTGTCTTGGAAGATGCTTTAAAAGATAAATATTTTTATTAAGTGTTTGGTTTATCTTTTATAACATTGTAGGAGGAAGAACCTTTTCCTTCCCAAGACCTTGAAATGGATGAACTATTTGGAAATGTCGACGAGTATCTATCTTTTAGTCTGGGTTTTAGGTCAAAGAAAAATGCGTGGGCTGGTCCTGATCATTGGCAGTACCAAAAAGCTAAAGGTGGTTTTAGGAGTTTGTAATGGACTGGTGGTTTTATGCATTTGGGAGTTCAGCTTGTTAATTGATTTTGAAAATCTTTCAGGTTCAGAGTCAGAAGTTCATTGTTCAACTGAAGATGCATCAACCCTCAAAACTAGGCCGCCAAAGACTATGAAACAGATCGAAGTTGATTTAGATTTCACAAATTTTCTTGGGAAAACACCTCCAGATATCTTTGCTCCTCCAAAGAGTCCCAAATCGTTATTACTTTCTGAAAATAGACCTCATTGTGTTACAAAACTCCCAGAGGACTGCCACTATGAGCCAGAGAATCTTGTCAAGTTATTTCTTTTGCCTGATGTAAAGGTATGTTCTTTAGATTTAGAATTTAGTTTCAACAATCTCTCTCCAGGTTAATATTTATTCGTTTCTTTATGTTTTCTTTTCTTTCTTTAGTGTCTTGGGAGGAGGACGAGAAAGCTCTCAGGTAATATGTGCTTTTGGTATCCCAACATTTCTTTCTTTATATCCTCCAATTCACTGTCTTTCCATATGGAGAATATTTTAGCGTGTTTTCATGTATTACTTAATTGCATCTAAAACGTAGGTGTATATACTGATGGATCGACAGAGCAATGCAACAACAATGAACCATTCAATTCATGGGATAATGGAAGTGTTTGTGATGGTGAGTATGATGATGCACATAGTGACATGGATGACTCAAGCACACTTATTTCTCAGGCTCGTCAGGTGGGTTTAAGACGCTATTGAATAATTACGCAATTGCTGTTGATATATATATATATATATATATATATATATATATATAAACTTTTTTTTGGGTATATACATGTTGATGAAAGGACAATATCTTCATGAAAATATATTCCTCATCATGCTGATATATCATTATTTTGGGTATCATTCATATGCATGCTGGTGACAGGATATCATTCATGAAGACATAGATTCCTCATCATTAATTTTATTTTCATCACAGTTTTCCAAAAAGTTATTGCCATTGGAGTTATAGCTTAAGTTTGGTTATTTCAAAATACCACAGATCAATAAAATTGAAGTTCAATATGACAAAACGTCCAAACAAGTTGATGTTCAGGCACTGAAACTTACTCTTTGGAACCATATTGAAGAATCCGTTCACCTTCGTTTTCAGGTATACTAAGGTTTCATAATTTCTTGAAAGGCTCTGCCTTGTACCATACAATCCTCTCCTAGTTTAATTAAAAAGCATCATTACCATTGTAGCCTTCCCTCACTAAAATTATATTCTTGCTGCAGTATTTTGTTTATAACATGCTATGTTATTTCAACTTTATTTTCTATGGCAACAACTATTCAACTGTAATGCTGTATTTTCGCTTCCTGTTATATGTGCCTCGGCGATCAATTTTATCTTTTGCTCTTTGTAGTTGAGCAGCATTTTCTAACTGTTTTTTTTCCTTAACATCTCTTCATACTAAAGGGTGAAAAAGAAACGGTATCTTTCAGAGATGTTTTGGCCAACTTTCCAAGTGAATGCAATGCTTCAGCAACTGTTACCGACATATCTCCACATTTGTGTTTCATATGCCTATTGCATTTGGCTAATGAGAAAGAGTTGAGCATCCAAAGCTGTCCCGATTTGGATGATCTTCACATATATATGCCTACCTGATGTTGCCTCTAAAAGTGGAGCAGTTTAGACACTCATAGCTTCATCCCAGTAAATAGGAAATATTTTGGTAAGTTTTTATGTGCAGTTCTCTGGCTTTATTTCTTTGCACAAATTCCATCTAACCTTTGTTCATAGGCTAGATCTCATTAGTAAACTTCTAAAGCACTTTTAGGATAACAGAAGATCGTGGATAACAGGTTTCGGCTGTAAAGCATGGATGAAATATATACATTGAAATGAAAATTAGTCCATTGGTTTCAGTTTTACTGTATAACTCGTTTTTGAACTGATACGGTATGTGTTGAGAGATTGAGTATTTGGTAAAGAGATTCTATCTTCTATGATATTTTGTACCATTAAGACAGTCCATGGCCCATGTGCAAGTCTATATTTGACTAGAGCTGTTGTTTGGAACAAAAAGTTATGTCGGACACCGTATAAAATACATCCCGTACTAGGTTTTCTCATGATGATGATGATCATCACCGGAAGAGTGAAAATATTAATAAAGAAAATCAAATTTGTATGCTTATACGGTGTATGATGTTAAAATTTCTATCAAAAAGTCACTTCTGTATTTGATTTCCCATGTTGATTTATATTTAATCAAATTTTCTCCTTTGAAAATAAACGGAGGGTTACTTAAATTAAATGTGTTATAAACTGAGGCTTAACTTTGAAAAAATACCGAGGCTTAACTTAAATGTATACCGTAATAAACTAAGGCTTAATTTAAACGTGTAACCGTGATTTTATTTATTTTAAAAAAGCCAGGCTTAAATTAAATGTGTAATAAATCCACAAATATATAGGCATAAACATGTGGAGAGAAAGAAAATATAGTACGATAGTGTATAAGGCCAACACGTTTATTTCCTCTGCCTCATATGAGTATGACCCCTCAACATGGTCCATGCACTTGTTTATCCCTTGTTGTGTTTCAATAATGCAGTTTTCCCCTTTAATTAAACGCTTAAAATAAATAAACCCGTTAATATTGGAGAAGAAGATACATGAGTGTCATTCTCTAAGGCTTGAGAAAAATGTTCTAAAAGAAAAAGAAACAAGCAGAAAATACAATGGATTTTTAGCTTAGTTATTTTTGAGTTAGATTGTAAACAAGTAATTAATGACATTCACCATGTAAAATCCAATCGATCAAATTTGGTTCTATTCTTGATTATTGTAGAGCTATTTTATTCAGATACAATATCTATTAGGTTGTTTTCACTGGGCGACAAGCTAACAGTAGTGTTTATGCTTTGACACGTGCATTCTCTTATGCTTTTGGAGTGATTTTTCACTCCCTTCTTTGTTGTATTTTGAAGTCTCTTGGTAATAATTTAAGTTAATTTTGTTTGAGTAAAAAAAAACTGAAAAATCAAACCATTGAGGTGTGACCTCCATCGAACCCATTTCTCTTCCCTATCATGTCACTGTCACCAAAACTACCAACCATACCGGGACGTTAAGGGTGGCTGTTGTTGTGTCCCTCGTTGGATAGATTGGACTATTTTTGGTTACGGAGACTAAAAAGCTTCAAAAGTTAAGCCTCAGTTTATAATTTGTATCATAGTTTATAGAAAAATGTTTGTTAAACATCTTAAGGGTCTGTTTGGGAAACCAAAAAAAGAGCTTTTAGCTTTTAGTTTATAGCTTATAAGCTCGTTTGACAAAAAAAGCTCTGTTTGGTAACACTTTTTCACCATGAGCTTATAGCTTATTTCACGAGCTTATAAGCTATTTTTCAGAAGCTATTCCAAGTAGCGTTTGAGCTTATAACTTATAGCTTCTCACTTTTTCTTCCAATTTTACCCTTATTATTTCATTTAAATTGTATTTTTATCCATTATAATTTTTATAATAAGCTACGTAATAAAGACTACTATCCCTTTATTCCAATTTTTGTATATATATCAGCTGACTTTTTTTTTTTTTTGAAAAAATATATACCTTCGTTTTTTTTTTTACGGAACAAAATACTATTATTCTATTAGTGTTACTTTTTTTTTAATTTTTTTGAGGTAAGTAAGTGTTATTTTCTTTATTCTCTGCTATTAGTATTACTCTATTAGTGCTACCTTTTTTTTTGTTTTTGAGGTAAATGTTATTTTCTTTATAAAGTAGAAACACTTAAATGATAATAAATATAAGATAAAATTTTAGTGAATAAAATTTAATTTAATTTATAATACATAGGATATATTAAATTAATAAATTTAAAGTATTTTTTTAAAGAAAAATTAGTTTACAAAATTACAAATACTTAAATTAATGATATAATTTTTATTATGAATTAAGAATACCCTTTATGTCATTTTACATTTATCAGCTAGTTGAACCGCTATTTTTACCAAACACTTCAGTTAGCTTATCAGCTAAAAACTATCAACTAGCTTATCAACTATCCGCTATTTTTACCAAACAGAGCCTAATTATACACTTTGAGAGAGAAAAATATATATAAAAGAAATCACAATCAAATAAGGTGTTGAATGATCGTTAAAAATTACAAGAATTACAAACATTAAGGTTGTCCTACATCGGTCTTTAAGTAAAGGGAAATGCCCTTTTGAAATTTTTCTTATCCCTTTTTTATAATAATTCTTTCAAGTTTTCAACTACACTAATTATTTTTTCACCATCATATCCTTAATCATGGGAGATCTTTTTCTGCGAGCTTAAATAAATAGTATGCAAAGCCATCAATTTATCGAATATTTATATATCTAATCAAATTATTTCTGTGGCTTACTTTTCATAAAAAAAAAAAAGAGGCTTAGATGCGTAATAACTAATATCCACACATATAGATTTGACATGCGGAGATAATGAAGGCGTATTACAAGGCCAAAAACGTCTCTTTTCCTAATGACTAATGAGTATGACCCCTCGACACACGATCCATGCCTCGACACATGGTCCATGTCAATGGACACTTGTACCTTGAGTTTCAATAATGAAGTGTTCCCTTTCAAAAGAAAATAAATCTATCCAACAAAAAGAGAAATAAATAACCTCTGAAAAACAGAGAAATAAATAAAACCATTAATTAATATTGGAGATCAGGCATTTAAGTAACAGTCCTCTCTCTCACACGTGAAAAAAATGTACAAAAGAAAAACAAGCAAATAGAAAATTAAAAAACTGTTGTACCAAAAAAAAAAAACTCAGTAGCTGTTTTTTTATTTTATTTACAGAAACCTACAAATCCAAATAATGAAGTTAAATAAGGTAACCACCGTCACAAATAATTAAATAAGAATATTTAAAATGAATGAAAGAATCTAAGAACACTAGAATTAAATAAAAGGTTTGTATTAAAATATTATGAACTTAACTCAATTGATAGGGTAAGAATAATGGATAATATAGATAAAGTTCGAACTTCGAAATGATATCAACAAAAAAAGTTTTGTATTCAAATATAATATTTCTATAAACTTCGAAATGATATAAAAAAAAAAAGATTTGTATTCAAATATATTCTTTCTATAAGAATGCCGTAATGTTAAATTTTCTGAAGAATGACTTTGCAATTTATTACAGTCTGTGGAGTATAACTTAATTATTAATATCTGCAATTGAACCAAACCAAATCAAAACATAACCATAAAGTGTGACCTCCACCGAACTCTCTTCTCTTCTTCTCTACCATGTCACTCCCACCACCGATACCACCACCGTCCCTAGCAACTCCACCGAAAGCAAGGCCAACGGAGCTACCGATCCGGCAGATTCCGGGAAGCCACGGATGGCCGTTGCTAGGTCCCTTATCAGACAGGTTAGATTATTTCTGGTTCCAGAAGCCAGAAAACTTCTTCAGAACACGAATGGACAAGTACAAAAGTACTGTGTTCCGTACCAATGTTCCACCCACGTTCCCTTTCTTCACCAACGTTAATCCTAACATCATTGCAGTTCTTGATTGTAAGTCTTTCTCCCATCTCTTTGATATGGACCTTGTTGACAAAAAAGATGTTTTGGTTGGAGATTTTGTTCCTAGTGTTGAATTTACGGGAAATATCAGGGTTGGTGTTTATCAAGATGTTTCTGAACCTCAACATGCTAAGGTACCACTATGACACTACCTACTTTCTTAGATTTCTTCTGATCATGAAATTTCATTTTGTCAATTTTGTTTCTTAATTATGAACTTTCTAACTCAGCGGTGTCATAATTTGATAACAATAAACTATTCTACTACATGAATGTATAAGACGATGTTGCTCTAATCCATCAATTTATCGAAACTGCAAAAATTTCCCTTGTCATTTTGTTGTTCAAATGTATCTTTAGTTTGTCGATTTATTTTTTAAATGTGTGTTTTTTTTTTTTCTTTTCAAGTTAGACCATACAATTACTACAAAAGAAATATTGTTCATGTGTTTACAATTTCGATAAATTTTAAAGATTATAATGACATTTTACATATTTAAAGATCAAAATTGTTGTTTACTCTGTTTTAGTGTTACATTTTCAGAAGATCACAACTAATCGTGATTTTAAAAATAATTGTAAATAAGGACAAATGTTTTCAATGATAGGATATGATATTTATGATTGATTGGAAGTGTAAAATATCTTTACTATTCAAATTAAATTAATTAATAAGTATGATTTTTATTAGGAAAATTATGTGGGAAGATTATGAAATATTAATCTGCATGGGTATAAAAAAACATTCTGAGAAATTGTAAAAAAAAGTTAAATAATCATTTTCGTCTTTGAATATGAAATAAGTAACTACAATTCGTAATGTATCGAAATTTTAAAATAATCTTAATTATGCGTTCTTTTAGGCAACATAGTCCATGCAGTTGAAATAATCTCTCAATATTTTTTATTTTTTTTTACAAAATAATCTCTCAATGCTGACAATAACTATTTTCTTTTAATACTTATATGACAGTGAGTAACTATAATGAGAGACTAATATAAAAAAAATAGAGAACTGCTATGTGCAAAAGCTCAAACACACTCCTTCATCAACAATTTAAATCATTTAGAAGGCTACCGGTTCTCTCGGTTTCAGTTTACTGCAATCACGTTTTATTTTTAATTTTTCTTTTATTTTGAGTTTTGCTATCTTATATTTTTATATTTTATTTATCAAGCCATTACTTTCATTCACCATTTTTTCCTAGTTAAAACCACCATCAATCAATACTAATGAAACACAATAATTTAACCCTTAATCCATCACAAACCTTCTCCTTCACATCCATGTACAGAAAATATAAATTTTGAGAGAGGGATGCAATTGACTATTTAGCAGTATGTAAATTTGTAGCCAAAACAATATAATTAAAATATAAAAATAAAAATAAGAATACAGTAACACTTTGAACCGGTTAACAAGTGAAGCGTTAACTTCTTTTGCAACGTGGCATTGTGAGTAGGCGTGTGTTAAAAAGAGAGTGACTGAGCGTTTGTGCTTAGCATTTTTCAAAAAAATAAATATAATGAAAGACTAATATGACACTATTAACATATCATTTCAATGTCACATATTATTTTGACTATCTTAGTGAATAATCAATGATTGTTTTAAGGTTATTGTGACTATATAATAAAGGACGAAAATGATTATTTATCAAAAAAAAATCGTAAAAGGAGACAAAATATACGGGAAGATATTTTTGTTATCGTATGGACTAGGATGGTGGGAAGTCGTTTTCAACTTTTTACTTTATTTTATTATTTTTGAAGGTTTCAATTTTTTTTTCCGACAAAATTTAAGATTTTCTAGTTAAAAAATTTAAGAGAATTGATATTTGAACAACTATTTTTTAATATTTTTGTGACAACTTTCTCTCTCATACTCACATTGTTCTTCTACATTCTCTCTTTATTACTTTGATTTTTATGCCACTATCTAAACCCCTTTGTATAATTTGGTTGTATAAGAAGTTGTCACACCAAGGGTGCGTTTGATTTGCTAAAAAATGAAGGACAGGACATAACAACTCAAGTTGTCCAGTGTTTGATTTGTAAATCTGTTTCAGGTACATAACAAAAACTCATATTTTTGTCCCTCACCAAACCACAACACAACTTTTTGTCCCACGTACAAATTGTCTAAAATACCAAAATAACATTTTGTCCCTCAAAAATCGTATAAAATAAAAAATTATTCAATGCCATAAAAAATTTGTCCTTGTGCTGTTTTACCTTGTATTGTACTGTTCTATCTTATACTGTTCTGTCTAGTACTTGCTGTTTTGCAAACCAAACACACCCTAAAGGGTTGTTCAAAGAACATTGCTCAAAATTTAACTGTAGGACCGGATATAGTGACAACTTACACCAGACGCCGCTATAAACAAGGACATATCATTATTTATTGTACTTTTTTTGGTCTAGCATTATTTATCATGTTGAGTTTTATTTTGTGTTACGTTAATAATAATTATTGAGTTTAATATTATATTTTTTGACAAACATTGGTTTTAATGTTTAATTTGCGTTTACATTGTTTATTTTCAAATTTTAGTGATGGCCACAAACAAGCAAAATATCCCATTGTTGGCTTGCATTTAGCCTGCCTAGATTATAGTGGTGTGTTTGTCCCGTATTATTTGAAATCTCTCGACTTTGGTATATTTTTGGGACCATGACAATTGATAGAAAGATTTTTTTGGCTACCACACATTTGTATTTGCATCCTCACAACTTCTCAATTTTTTTCTTTGAGAATATTATTTTTGTTCTTTTTTCACAAGAATTTGCTTTCTGAAGACTTTCTTTACGAGTTTGAAGGGGAGGAGATGACTTTGCGTAAAATAATGAAGTAAAGGAAAATGGAAGAAATGACAATCCCTCAACTTGAGTATGAGTTGACGTAAAAACTCTAGGGTCTGTTTTGTTTTTGGAAACATTTTTTTGTTTTCATTTCATATTCTCTTTTCAAATTTCAAGAGTTAGAAAATGTTTGTTTTAATTTCTCATTTTTAAGAAATGAAAATATCGAAAACGTGCTTGGTTTGACCAATTTTAATTATCAGTTCATAAAATATTTCATAATATTGAGAGGCCTAATCCACAATAGAAATACAGTGATATAAATAGATTCATCACACAACAATTAGCATTTATTTTGATCAATTAGTAGTTCTAAAACATATAGTAAACTTCATGCAGGCAAAGAGTTTCTCCATGAACATTTTGAAGCAAAGTTCAAGCATATGGGTACCAGAACTGATATCAAACCTGGACATATTTTTGGACCAAATTGAAGCCACACTGTCCAATTCTTCATCAGTAAGTTACTTCTCCCCACTGCAGCAATTTCTGTTCACGTTCCTAAGCAAGGTACTTGCCAGAGCTGATCCTTCCCTTGATCCCAAAATCGCCGAATCAGGCTCCTCCATGCTCAACAAATGGCTTGCAGTTCAGCTTCTACCGACAGTTAGTGTCGGCACCATCCAACCACTCGAAGAAATCTTCCTCCATTCCTTCTCTTACCCTTACGCTCTTGTCAGTGGAGACTACAACAAGCTCTACAACTTCATTAAACAACATGGTAACGCTCTCTTTATTTAAAAGTGTAGTTTTTGTTAAAATTCTCAGAACCTCATACGTAGTATATAATTTCTTTCTTTTTCATAAAATAATACTCTAGATTATATAATTTGATTGCATCAGGTCCCATCAAATTATGAGGTGAAAAGAAAAAAACATTTGCTTAATTTATTTGACGTGTAATAAACAATATTGATAACAGGCAAGGAAGTGATAAAAAGTGGAACAGAGTTTGGGTTGAGTGAAGATGAAGCAATCCACAATTTGCTTTTTGTGTTGGGTTTCAACTCATATGGTGGGTTTTCAATTTTTCTTCCAAAATTGATAGATAGCATAGCGAACGGTCCAACCGGTTTGCAAGAGAAGTTGAGGAAGGAAGCGCGAGAGAAAGGCGGTTCTACTCTTGGGTTTGACTCGTTAAAAGAATTGGAACTAATAAATTCAGTGGTTTATGAAACCCTTCGAATGAACCCACCGGTTCCACTTCAATTTGGTCGAGCCAGAAAAGATTTTCAGCTCAGCTCATATGACTCCGCGTTCAATGTGAAGAAGGGTGAGTTATTATGTGGGTTTCAGAAGCTTATAATGAGGGACCCGGTCGTGTTTGATGAACCGGAACAATTTAAACCGGAACGGTTCACTAAAGAGAAAGGAGCCGAGTTGTTGAACTATTTGTATTGGTCTAATGGGCCACAAACCGGTTCGCCAAGTGGGTCCAATAAACAGTGTGCAGGTAAGGACATCGTGACCTTCACCGCGGCGTTGATTGTGGCACACTTGTTACGTAGGTATGATTTAATTAAAGGGGATGGTAGTTCCATTACTGCCTTAAGGAAGGCCAAATGAAGAGTTAGGGTTGGTTTTCAACGTCTGTGATTATCAAAGACATATTAATATATTTATATTTTTCTTTATAAAATTGAGCTTGTATTGTATTCATTCATAGAGTACTTGATTAGAAAATTATGATTAAAGTGAGCAGAGTTCAATTATGATTTTACAATAGTTTACTCAAGTAAGTTAAGTAAGAAAAAGAGAAGAAATGAAATGTGAATGAAGTCAAAAGTTGAAATAATTGTTGAATAAAAGACCTTCCTTATACTTGAACATGATGCCTTTCATTGTTCTTTCAAGATTGAAGAACTTTTACAATGAAAAAACATAAATGAATTTAGGACCATTCAATTAGCAATGGTGGTACCACATAAATGAACAAATAGTAAAGCTAGCACCATTGATTTGCATATTGTAGACAAGGGTATCCCATATTTTCCTTTCCCAAACAATCCTTTCAAAAATGGCAAGTAGCATAAAACCACATATGCACTACAAAAAACCTCTCCTGCTCCATATCCATCAGCACCACTCTTTATTAGTGGTTTCCATCCCAACCAACTCGTAAAAATTGCTATGAGTTGAACAAGCAAAATTGTAGTGCCCGGTAGAAAAATAAGTGACTCGTTAAAAATGAACCTACCGGCATTTTCATTGGTACTTTCATTAGAAGGTACTTGTTCTTTCTTTGTTATTTCAAAATTGGTGTCTGATATTCTCAAGTTCTTAAGTATGATAGTTAAGAATCCCAAAAAACAAGAATTCATGGTTGTTATTCTTCCCATTCTTTGGTTGTTCCACCATGTTCTGATTGATAATCCTGACTTTACGTGCTCTATTAGATTCGATACGTTGTAGATCACAAATAGAGTTGTTGGGATCCACATACTGAGTTCCTGTTAGAGCAACATTGTCACATACATATAAGATGTTTAGATGATAAACAACAATTTTTATAATATGTAATCTGAATTATGCTAACCTTGTTAGGCAAGAAACTGGAGTTGGTAATGATGCAATAGGCAGGTAGAAGAGCATAACATATTTCAGGGATAGATCTTAATGCCCAATTAGTGATCCAAATATATGACAAGCACTCTCTAAATTGTAGCTTACCAAATAGGGTACCAAAAATTGGACAATGCTTGCTAAGGAAGATATCAAGCAACCCTGTAGACCATCTTTTATGTTGGGCCATTTGGCCCAAGTTATCTTGTGGTGAACAGCCCATAAAAGCTATTGGGTCTGGTGAACAAAGCTCAGATCTCCATCCTTTCGTGTGGAATTTGAGCCCAGTTAGTACATCCTCTGATGTTGATCCATATAACCATCCCACCTAATATTACCAAAAAGTTAACATAAAAAACACATTCGAACTCTAGACTTCTGGTTAAAGCTGAAAAAGATTACTCCACGAGTCATTTCACCAAAGCCCTCTTGGATATAAAAGTTTAGGTTTGGACCTAGCTAAGAAAATTATTTTGAAATATTTTTATATAATATGATAGGAACCAATTTGTAGTCTTTGATTCAAATATTAATCCTATTTCCCACACCTGTTTACCCCAAGCAGTGTTGTATTCATAATCACAACTAGCAACTTTGCTTGCTGCTTCAAGGTCAAGAGATTTGTGAAGGTCAGATGTAATCCCTTCCAAAATATGAGTAGCTGATTCAACAAATCCCTTTGAGGTTCCAAATTTTTGCATTGTTTCTTTTTCTGATAAAAACGTTCCTACACAAGATACCAAAAGTTTATATTTCTTAGGCTAATTGGCTAACAGGAATTAGTCCTGCTATTTTATAATAGCATTAGTTTCTCTTCAACAAAATATTGATTTTGAAATAATGAAGAAAAAAAAATTGTAAGTATATCTTAATATACCATTGGTGAAACCTTGACCCTTCTTTGCATTTTGAATTTCATTAGGAGGAGAAAGACCATACATAACTTTTCTTCTATGAAAGCAATTTGTTCCAGCATATATAATCCCTTGAAGTCCAGCAAATCCACTTCCTATGTACTACAATACACAAAACAAGAAATGATTTTTTGTTTATTTTTCTTTCCCAACATTATATTGGTCCGAGTAGAACTGCATTGAGTCGGAGATCCTTTAAGCAAAATCTTGAGTTTGAGTCTTGTAGATTGAAAGAATGTGATTGAGAAGAGAGTCCCCACTAAAAATGACCAACCATATTTTCCTTCGGCAGAGGTTAGTCATGCCGACGAAAATGAGTCATCGACAAAGTTGATTAATACTTCACACTAATAACATGGTAAATTGACTCACCATAGGCAAAGCCACAAGCTGATTTCCATAAGCATCATCTTTTACCGCATCATAGAATCGTTGTGGACATTGAGCAAATGCAACTTCTTTTTCTCCCTTTGAATCCAACAAAATGCAAAGGGCATGTAGTACAATCTTAGAATTGTTCACATACATGTCACAATCTAAGTTTAGCATAAAGGGAGCATTTGTCATCAATCCAGAGACTCTTGTCTGTATACAATACACATTATGAGAACTTTTGAATCGAAATTAAGGAAACACATTGCCTTATTACAATGTTGTAATGAAAGATTAACAATTCAAGGAGTTGATTGAAGAAATATAAATGTTACCAAGACATTCATTGCACCAGCTTTGTGATGATGTGGTTGTTTTGGCCTCTTCTCTCTAGATATGTAGATTATGTGAGGCATCACATCAGAAATACCTTTGTTTTCTCGAATTACCTATCAATATATGAAGTAAAACATTTGATGATAATAAAACTAAGAGAAATTACACTTCCCTCCCATCAAAGATGCTTGAATTACACTCCCCTCCCCTCTTATGTTAAAATATACACTTCTCTCCCCTCTTATTTAAAACATATTAAAAAATATGTCACTCCCCTCCCTTGAGAGAAGCTTGAATTACATTCCTCTCCCCTTTTATGTTAAAATCTACGCTTTAATCCCTCAATTTTTTTTTTATTTCTAAAAATCTAACAAAAAAAAAATCTAACACACTTAAATGAAAAATAGCATTGCGGGTTCATTTTAATATAATCAAATTTTGAATACATATTTTTCTTTATTTTTTATTCACAATTTCATTAACATATAGTTTTAAACTCTATTATAAAATATAAAACAACCCAAAATAAAATTAAAATATGTGAAAAATTACTAAAGTCGATTAAGTATGATTATTTAAAAGTGAATTTTATACTTTAAATTATAAAATTAATAAAAAATATTTAAATTTAATTATTATTGACATTTAGATTATAAAGAAACAAATTTATATTTTTTAAATGGTGATTCAAAATTAATATATATTATACAAATATTTATTTATGTTAAAATAGATTAAAGTGTAGTCCATATTTAATTATTAAGGGAAGAGGTTGTAATTCAAACATCTTATAGGGGAGGGGAGTGTAAATTTTACTTTTCAAGGGAGGGGAGTGTATATTTTAACATAAGAGGGGAGAGGAGTGTAATTTAAGCATCTTTGAGGGAAGGGGAGTGTAATTTAAGGACTCATCATTTATATATCGTGTAGCAGATAGTTTTTTTCTTTGATAAAATATTGTGACACATCTAAATGATAAAATATAATTATATGTATGTGTAAAATAATTTTACATTTCTTTTGCTTTTTAGTGACCTACTCATAGACAAAATAATTGGTCACGAAAGGTATTGATTTAAAGACCAAATTCACGAGCTTGTTGATAAAAAATACATTCGTAGCTAAGTCGATTTTGTGTAGACCCAAAATTAAGAATGAGTATAAATATGATTTTAAGCGTGTGTTTCATTCTATATTATTAACTGATTTTGATTGAATTAAATTTGTAAAATTGATTTTAGTTAAACATTAATGTATGATCAAACAATTTTTGTTTGAGTAGGTTTAGGATAAAAGAGAGAACAATAAATTTGAGTATAAAGGTTACATTTGGCCATAATACAAATTATAAAATTCAAACAATACGAAATCAATTCTAATATAAAACCTTAAAACATTGGAAAAACAATTTTTAGTCTTTAGTCATGTTGATTTAGTGTGAGATTGATCAAAACTAGAAACACAATCTGAACCAATAACAAAACCGACCCTACCCAAGACAAACCTGTCATCAGAGTACAATGTACAGCCTGAAAACTTTATGACTTCAATAATGCAAGTGGTAATAATGGTATGTGATTTTTTTTAATGGAAAATGTATGCACAAAATCATTTATATTACTGATACGTATTTCACTGCCAAAAATATTTCTATTGCCTTCTATAAATGTTAATGTTACCCTGATTATAGTTGGATGATTTCTTGCTTGTGTTTGTGAGAAGACAGCAAATTCTCCCATTAGTTGACATGGAATTGACTTTTGGGCTGCATTTTCAATTTTGCTACTAAGTTGTTCATACTCTTCCTGCAAATTGTAAAAAAACACAAGAACCCATTTTTAGCTTCACACATGAAGGAGTTTTTTTTTAGTTGTTATTATTAATCCAAGATCCAATATTGCATTCTAAAAATCAATAAAAGAATAATCATTATTGCAGTGTGTGACTGTTGCTGACCAAACATTTTTCCTATTTTCAATAATAATTTTGATGTATCATTCAAAAAATAATAATTTTGATGTAGTCCACTTTCTTTTTTCCTTTTAAGAGCATTATCATTTTATAAACAATTTCCACTTACTCTATTTTTTACACCTATCGGCTGTCATTAAAGGTGTGAAAACGACATCTAGCATGGTCAAAGAATAAAACGTTCACCAATTCCACATAAAATCACTTAAAATTAAAGTCACATGTTTATATTTGAAAATTGATATGGTCAATATATATCATGTATTTATTTATGTCTAAATAATGAATCAATTTATTTATTTATTTTTTGACAATTTTAATGGATCAAATATTAATAATAAAACATCAAGATATCATTCTAAGTAAGGTGTTCAAGTACAACTACATTTACATATTCTGCAGGACAATTATTTTATTTTTGGTTTACAGCTGTACTCTGAATAAAAATCAACATATTAATAATTTTTTTTAAGATGTGCTATTTGAAAACCATTTTTTAATAACTTATGGGACAAAACAAAAATATAAAATGTAATGTGGATATTAACGCGGAAACTATATGAGGAAAAAATTATTATATAAGCTAAAATGGTTTTGTATATTTTGTTTATTAATTTGACTCAAAATGGTTGTCGATATATCATTTCTCAAGACAAAAGGGGATTTTGTCTCCATTTTATTAAGTAAGTAAATCTTTTTATTTATTGAAATGCAGCTAAATAACAAAAAAATTACCTTCATTTTCAACCAATCATGTTTGAATTGTGGCAAGTCATTATTATTAGCCATGGCTTCATCACAGAAATATCTAAATGGTGCTCTACATTGTACATTGTACTTCTTACAAAATGGTACCCAAATTTCAGCAAATTTGGCAGCTTCCACAAGAGCATAGAAGGTAAGAGTTGAACACCCATCATCAGAAACATAACAAGCTAGCTTATTAGCAGGATAATCAAGTGCCAACAATGATAACACTGTATTCACTGTGATTATTGGTGGTTCTAGCACTGGATCTGCTGTTGTTACAAACATGTCCAATGCTGGAAGCTCAGAATCAGATACCCTTTTGGAAAAAAACAATAAATAAATAAATAGTTAGCAAATTCAAACATTAAATATATACAAAATCTCATCGATACTATACCCTGCCTAATAGAATTAATATTAGTATAAAGTTTAATTAGGAGTAAAAGATTTCAATGTGGGAAATAGTGCATCATATTCTATATAGTATATACCATATCGGGTCAATTGGCTAAATCGATTTGAGATAAGAGTTAAAAGCGTTAAAGAACCGATGTTAAAATTTGGATAAAGAAAAAAATATTAGTATAATAACTAATAAATTCTGATTATTTGTTGTCACTATTTGCATGCATTCACATAGTCAACACAACGATGAAAGTTAAATTGAGATCACACGATTCATATTTCAAGGTCAATATTTCAGATTTAAAAAAAAAATAAATCAAAATATGCATTAAAATTTGGACAATGATCCCGATTCAATAACCACCGATGTATTGACTACGTGAATGCATGCAAATAGATAATATGCAATTAAGCATTGTTGGATTTGTAGTATTTTGATTTGAGGAGTCTAGCAAAGTATATAGAGATGTATAAACTTACCTAAGCAAGAGACGATCTAGGAAGGTTTTGGTATGTGCAGGAGTCCATTTGGTGCTCATGGTTGTAATCCAAGTGATGGTAAACCATGACTCACATAGAAATGCAACAAAGCAAGAAAAATTGTGGTTATTGTAGGAAGAAACACGATAAGCAAGAAGTAAGAAGAGGAGGAGCAATGTGAAGGAATCCATAACTCTTGAAAATGTGTGTTTGACCCATATTTTTTCATAGAGAGGGAGAGAAGTTTTGTTCTCCATAACCATTGAACAAATCACTTAGGAAATTACTCAAGCCACAAATGTGTGTCTTTTTATTCTATCCCACTTGTGCTTCATGCTTTGGAGGACAAGTACATATTTAAGGAAAAAACAAAATCATGGTTGGTTGGCGTGGTCTTATGGACAATTGGGATTCTATGCATATTCCTTGTATTCACTTGGTAGTGTTAATTGTTAAATTAAAGACTAGACGACTTGAAATTTTGAGTTTCAAAGAAAAATTAATTTATTAAGTTTAATTGTTTAAAGTCACTTTGAATGTGTGTGTTTTTTTTTTTTTCTTTTGACAATTGAGAAGTTTAATTTAAGGTTGATATAAGATTACTTTCATTTGTTAAGATTTGAGAACAGAAGTTTGAAATTACTTATCAATTTTTTTTTTGAAGGAGCCTTATAAGTATGATGACACCCCGTGATCTATATCTATATAGAATATTTTGAAAGGATCAATGTTATATGGATATATATTTGTAAAATATAAAGTTTTTTTTTGCAATGATAAAAAATGGTTGCAAAGAAAATCTTATCCCATGGACGTGGCGCTGACATATATACTTGGACAAAACATACACGGGCAAGAGAGTTGTCTATATAATATGAATATGAATAACGTTTTCTATACATGGACAGACCAGAAAAAGAAAATAAATTATAAATTAATGCAAATTGCATCAAAAGGATCCTTACAAATTGGATGGGTAGGTAATTATCTTTGGACAACAGCTCTTATCTCACTCTCACCATAACAGTTCACTTGTGCATTGCTACACGAAATTTTTTTTTTTCTGCCCTTATTTAATTCCAAAAATACAAAAATGCCCCACTTTTGAAAAAAATTGCATAAATGCCCTACTTTTCAAATTTTTCTGGTAACTTGCAACACCCACTTGCGGGGTACCTTAAAAAAATTTAAAAAATTCACTACCCCGCAAGTGGGACTTGCGGCCTACTATTTTTTTTTTTTTTTTTAAATTAAATAACTCACTTGCGGGGTGTGAGTTATTTTTTTTTTTTTTTTAAAAAAATAATACATTGCTACCCCCACTTGCGGGGTATGCATAATTTTTTTTAAAATTTTTTTAATACCCCGCAAGCCCCACTTGCGGGTTTGTTTTTTGTTTTTTTTTTTAATTTTTAAAATAAAAATAATAATAAAAAAAAAGAAGGAAAAAAAATAATAAACATATTAAATATCATGATATCTACAATTATTATAAATGCCCGGCTGTCCCACACCCTCGTCTTCGACGATTTCTTCCGCGATTTACTTGAGGGTCATGTTGGTCTTCGTCGTTGTTATCTGCAGCTGATTGTATTTGACTACCATAACCCAATGACAATGACACATCGTGTTCCCTTGTTGGCCATCCCATATCCAGAAATTGATCAGTAGAGTTCAACGAAGCCGGAGAAAAGTGAGATAATAGGTTTGTTGGTGTTGGTGGGTGGTTGTAGTTTTGGTTGGTGTACATTGGGTATTGTGGGTTGCTGTAGGGGGGGTAATTGGTGTTGGACGGTCCAGCTTGGTTTGGGTCATTATAGGAGAAGTAGTTGTTGTTGGATGCGCCAGCTTGGTTTGGGTCATTGTAACCATAAGTTGACTGATAATGGGGCTCATATGCATTTCTCGGGGAGGTATATGGTGGTGGTTGGATGATGTTTTGTTGGGGGGTGTCGAGAAATTCATACATTACAGAACCATGAATGTTTTGGGTTGTATGTGGTTGGGATTGATGATCATGTAGTTGAGAAAAAATGTCTTGATCCCAAAAATCATCATGAATTGGTGTTTGGTTGTTGCGAATTTCAGGTTCATGTTCCGGCTCTTCGGCTTCGTCTGGATCTGAATTTGATGGGTTTGTTTCAATTGAAATCCTTAGACGTGGGTTGCATGTGGTTGTCAACCACTCAATATACGCATGAGTGTGGGTGAGTGATCTTGGCCGCATGCGTGGTAAAGTATGGCTCCGTCGGTTGTCCCAATGTTCGCACTCTTCTGGAAAGCGATAACCATTTGATTTGTACCACGTCTTGAACCGTTTGTCTATTACATGGTACTGTGTCATGTCTCGTGGGGGCCCTGGTATTTCTTGTGGCAGACCAAATTGGAGCTTGACCCTATCAGTTGGATGCCATTCAACTTTGTCAAAACATATAAGGTAACTTGTTGCAGTCCACTCCCAATATTCTTCAGGCAAGTTGTGTGGAACATTCTTGTATGGTCTCCATTTAAACTAGCACAAGAGATAAGATGTAGTGTAAGGTTAACAATTTTGATATATATATATATAAAGTCATAATTAAAAAATCAATTATAATATTACATCATGGGGTAGTATGTCATCAAACTTTTTTCGGTAAGAAATAGTGTCATGGCTTGGATTTTCATAATATCTTGAACCTGCACCTGTCCATCTAACAAATGATATAAACAATTTAGTAACTAATTTATCAAATAATAATATTAATAAGAAGTGAGAAAATGTGACGAAATAAATATTAAAAAAAAAATTGATCACGATTACTTTAATCCAAGCGGCCACTGGAGTGGGTTATCATTTTTCGGAGCGATATAACTCAACCGACAATATCCCCAAACTTGTAACAGGAAATGACATCCTGTTAGTGCTTTTATATTTGGGTGTGATGCCTCACACAAGCCACGATAAAGGTAAGTCAACACTGCCGATCCCCAACTATAGTTTCTTGTTAGATTAAAATCCATTAACAAATACAACCAGGAGTTGTGCACAAATAATCCAGTTGTATTAGGAAACAAGAACCCTCCAAAGAGGTATAGTAGGTACCTCCTAGTGTGTTGTATTTTTACCTCCGGAGGAGATTGTTCACTGAAGTTATTATCGACCAGATTATCCTTTAACCACGACAATGAGAGGGTAAAACCATCAGTTTTATTTGCTGGAGGAGTTATTCCCAACAATTGAGCACAAATGTTCCACGCAAGATTTGGAGGAGCCGTAACAAATGGTCCGCAAAAAGGTAATCCGAGTAACATATATACGTCTTCCAACGTGATTGTGCATTCACCCGTTCGAAAATGAAAAGTATGTGTTTCAGACCGCCACCTTTCTACAAGAGCGGTTACGATGTGTCTATCGATTTTGTAACGCCCTATTTGAGAAACCTCAAAAAATCCGGTTTGACGTAGATACTCTTCAATATGAGGACTTGGTATTATGTGTTGTCTAGTACGGGTGACGAGAGGTGCACCCTGTGCATCCTAACAAAAAAAATAAGAAATGAATACAATTAAAACATAATCAAAATATAAATTTAAATAGTTCAATATATATTGAAATTAATATTGAACTATAATATTAAGAGTAGTATTAATAATTAAAAAATGAAAACGACATTAACAAATTAATATTTATATATACCCATCTTCTGATATGTTCTTCATTGGATCTGTGATCATTTTCCAACCACAAGTATGCCATTACTTTATATAATTTGTTTGAAATATTGGTTGTATGTGAGTGAGTAAGGAAAGGATTGAGATAACTAGAATATGTCTGAAGAGTTAAAATATAGTTCTAGTATTTATAATGTAAAGTTATGTGTAAATAGGGGAAGTAGTTGTGTGGTATCGTAATGAATGAAGTGAAGAATTCAATTCATATCTTTTACTAATTCAACACCTGCAAAGCAACAACACATGCAAAGCAACAGTCTTAAAATAAATATAGAAGTGACAACTGCATCAATAAATATAGAAGTGACTACTGCATCAGAAGCACAGAAGCATGGTGTTCAACAAGCATGCTACTCAACAGTATCATATTAATCAAGTAAGATATGACTATTGCATGCAAAATACATTAATTTCTTGGGAGAAATTTTTCACCAAAATGACACATGCATGGTTGATCACGTGATGCATGCAATCCATGAAAAAGCAGTACCTTTAATCCAATCCAGCTGGCGCGTGGGGCGCGTGCTGTCCTACCTCGCAACTCCAGCTTGCGGGGTACCCTCCAGCTGGCGCGTGGGGGGCCTAACCCGCAACTACAAGTTGCGTGGTACCCTCCAGTTGGCGCGTGGGGGCGCGTGGGGGCCTAACCCGCAACTACAAGTTGCGTGGTACCCCAACCATTTTTTTTTTTAAATTTTTTTTAAATTTTACCTCACAAAATATTATAAATGTGGTCCGCATGTTACGAGTATATTGCATCAAACCACTCTACTTCATACACGCTTAGTCATTCTTAAGACCAAACCAAATCAATGGCATCAAATATAAACGTTTTTGTGTACTATAATGGAGAAGTTAAACAAAATGATTCCGGTATTTTTTTTCAAAGTCAGTATACCAAAGGTTTTAAAGTCAGCATGGCTAGTACTTACTTGCATCTCAAAAAAAGAATTGCGGAGAAAATATGTCTCGGACATAATATGGTTGTGTCTGAAATTATGTGTCGGAATCCCATGTTTGTTGGAGCTACCGCAATCCACTACCAGGCGTTAAGAATAACTGATAACGACGATGTCGAGTTTATGTTTAACGTACATAAAAGTCATAGTTCGTTGTCCTACATAGAGCTTTATGTTACGTTTGAGATGAAGAATCCAACATCTAATTTTGAGTTAAATTACCCCTCAAGTTCTAGTCAACACCAAAATCTACCACAACAACAATATAACACACAACACTGCAATCCCTCATCGTCATTGTCCCAACCGCACTACAACCCGTCATCGCAACCGTTTCAATCACAGTGGTCACAAAATGTGTACGAACCACCACAACTAATAACTCAACCTCATCCCTCTCAACCCGAAACTTTGAACGATGAAATCAATATATTCACCTCCCAATTCCAAGACCAACCAACTGATGAAGTTCAAGATGATGAAGACAATGATGATGAAGAACTCCTTGCCGCACAAAACGGTGACGAGAACGAAGAAGACGATGAAGACGATCTGCCACAACTACCAATTTTACCAATTAGAGCTTCTTACAACCCACCAAGGTCCATGCGCAACGTCAACGATGACCACTCAACTGAACTTTACCATTCAATGGCTCTTCCGGTCGATCAAGGTATTGCCCCAGGGATGCAATTTCATAACAAGAATGATTGCATTCTCGCAATTAAATATTATCACATGAAAAAATCAACCGATTATATTGTGAAAAAATCAGATCCTGAAAGGTATGTCATCAAATGTAAAGATACAAAATGTGGTTTCAAATTGCGGGCCTCGTGGAGGAAAAAAACTGATAAATGGGAGATTGGGAACATGAATGATCATACATGTGTCTCAACAGAAATGACACAAGATCATCACAAACTTAGTTACAATGTGATATGTGAAAGTGTTAAATCACTACTATATATGGATGCCTCAATTACAGTGAAGGTTATAATTGCACACATCCGAGAGAAATTTAATTACACAGTTTCATACAGAAAGGCATGGAGAGCAAGGAATAAGGCGATTGAATCAATTTATGGTAATTGGGAGGAGTCTTATGAAGAACTACCACAGTGGTTGATGGTCATGGAAAAAGATTTGCCAGGAACAATAATTGATTTTCAATCAGACCCATCAACAGAAGTGGCAAATGAGACCGTCTTCAAGCGTCTCTTTTGGGCCTTTCGTCCGTGCATCTCAGGTTTCGAATTCTGCAAACCAATTGTCCAAATTGACGCAACTTGGTTGTATGGTAAATACAAGGGAACATTGTTGTTAGCTGTTGCGCAAGATGGGAACAACAAGATATTTCCCATAGCTTTTGCAATCGTGGAAGGCGAGACCAAGGAGGCATGGAGTTTCTTTTTGAAAAATTTAAGGCAGCATGTCACCCCACAAGAGAACATATGCCTCATTTCTGATAGACATGTGTCGATAAAGAGCGCGTATGATGATCCACAGAATGGATGGCACGATGCTCCGACAAGCCATGTTTATTGTGTCCGACACATTGCACAAAACTTTATGAGATCATTCAAGGATGGAGAACTAAAGAAGAAAGTTGAATGCATGGGTAAAAATCATATCTCTTTCCACGTAAATTCGACATTTTATTTGTTTAAAATGACACATCTAACTTTTTTCAAAACAATGCAGGTTACGCCATGAACATCCCTACATTCGAATACTACCGTTCTGAAATTGCTGTTGCAGACCGAAAGGCTTTAGCATGGGTCGACAATATTCCCAAACAAAAGTGGACTCAATCACATGATGATGGTCGACGATGGGGCCATATGACAAGTAACTTGGTAGAGTCACAAAACAACGTGTATAAGGGTATTCGAGGACTTCCGATCACAGCTATCGTGAAAGCATCATATTACAGGTTGGCGGCCTTGTTTGCTAAAAGAGGACATGAGGCAGCGGCAAGGGTAAATTCTGGTGAGCCATTCTCCGAAAACAGCATGAAATATCTCAGGAATGAGGTGATTAAATCCAACAGTCATCATGTCACTCAGTTTGACCGGGATCGATATACCTTTTCCGTCCGTGAAACCATCGATCATAAAGAAGGATTGCCAAAGGGAGAATACAAAGTGGACCTGCAAAATAAATGGTGTGACTGTGGACGGTTTAGAGCGTTACACCTACCATGCTCACATGTCATTGCCGCATGTTCTAGCTTTTGTCACGACTACAAGACTTTTGTCGATAACAAATTCACGAATGAGTGTGTATACGCCGTATACAACATCCACTTCGACGTGGTTCACCACCAGACATATTGGCCTAATTATGAAGGACCGAAGGTGGTTCCCAACAAGTCAATGCGTAGGGCAAAGAAAGGTCGTCCACCAATTACTCGCATTAGGACCGAGATGGACGATGTGGAAACTGAGAGAAGATGCGGTGTTTGTAGGATGCCTGGTCATTCCCGCAAAGATTGCATTAATATTAGACATCAGTAGAAATTTAGTCTTTATTTTGTTTATAGGATGTCTAGTGATTAATATTAATATTATTATTATTATTATTATTATTATTATTATTATTATTATTATTATTATTAATAATTACCAGAAAAAATTAAAAAAAAAAACAAAAAACAAACCCGCAAGTGGGGCTTGCGGGGTATTAAAAAAATTTTAAAAAAAAATTATGCATACCCCGCAAGTGGGGGTAGCAATGTATTATTTTTAAAAAAAAAAAAAAAAAACTCACACCCCGCAAGTGAGTTATTTAATTTAAAAAAAAAAAAAAAAAAAATAGTAGGCCGCAAGTCTCACTTGCGGGGTAGTGAATTTTTTAAATTTTTTTAAGGTACCCCGCAAGTGGGGGTTGCAAGTTACCAGAAAAATTTGAAAAGTAGGGCATTTATGCAATTTTTTTCAAAAGTGGGGCATTTTTGTATTTTTGGAATTAAATAAGGGCAGAAAAAATAAAATTT
Organism: Medicago truncatula; assembly: GCF_003473485.1. NCBI lineage: Eukaryota > Viridiplantae > Streptophyta > Magnoliopsida > Fabales > Fabaceae > Medicago > Medicago truncatula. Next base: position 43,124,420 of record NC_053043.1, read on the forward strand.
CTTGCTACACTTTAAGATACTTCCTATATCCTAGTAGAATAAAGTTACTGGTTGTTATTTATTCTCATATTTGCCAATCTTAAAGTTCACACAAATTTTCTGTGAGAGTTGGTAATATTTTAATGCGAGCAGATTTCAGGGACATGTAGGACAAAACTGATCCATTTATAAGCCAATCTCAGAAATGGATCTTATCATTTGTGTGCCAAAATAAATAAATAAATAAATTAGACACTGATTGCTGAGGAACATCAAGTGGCACTTAGGCCTACCAGCCCTACTGTAGGAAAATGCTTCATTATTTTAGGGCAATGTTTAATGTGGAGCACTTGAGTGGGTGGTCCACTGTAGACCCGCACTTGAAAATTGTTCAAAACTTCAACCATTAATTAATGACTAATACCTCAAAATAGTCCTTGAATTTTGAAAAATCGGTCAATTTTGTCCTTGAATTTTTTGAAATATCAAATTAGTCCCTGAATTTTGCAGACGTCCATCAAATCAGTCCCTCCGTCCAAAATGTCCGTTAATAGTGATGATGTGTCAGCCACGTGTACAAGGACTAAACTGATGGAAATTGTCAAAATTCGATATTTAACATTTCAGTCTCTTTTTTCCTGTGTTTCCAATTATACCCCTCTATTACCATTCACTTTCATCCTCACATTTTCACTCAGAAGCATCACACAAGTCCCTAACCTTTCACCTTCCCGCCTAAACTGTCACCCTCTTCACTTCACCAAAATCATCATCATCACCGGCGATCATCCTTGGAAAAGATTCGGTTTTGAAGTTAGATTTTGTGGTTTGTCAAGGTATAGCCATTAAACTTTGTTTTCCATTCACTCTTGTTCGTTTGTTCCTGTTTTGTGTCCGTTTTTTTTGTGATTTTTGGTTTTAGTTTTAGGCATTATTTTTCAACTTTTAACTTCATATCATGTTTCGTTGTTGTTTGTTTGTGATTGTTGTGTGTTTGATTGCGTTTTTGAACGAAATCACGTCCTGATTTAAACAAATTATAAAAAGGGTTTGTTGAGGTTCGTATTGAAGTCTGATTTGCATTTTTTATGTTGTTTTGCTTTTGATTTTGACGATGTTAGCATAATTCGCAGGATGGAAGACTCTATTACGATAATTTTGCATCACGGTGGTTGTTTAGAGCGAGATGAGTACCGGAGGCTGCAATACGTCGATGGTGAGTTTTGTGTTTGGGAGAAAATGGATGTTGATCAATTATGCTTGTTGGACATTGAGAAGATGGCGAAACGTTGCAGAGGATCACATTGATATCTGTTATGATAATTCAAGGACCAATTTGATGGTTTTTTCATTAATTTGAGGATCAAAATGATGGATATGATTATAATTCAAGGACCAATGTGATTGAATTTTTTTTGACATCAAATAACCATTGTTAAACAAACCTTATGCAGAGGGCAAGCATAGAAAGGCCTTCCTGGGTTATTGACAGTGTTTGCTCTTCTTACAACACAAATTCTAGGACACCAACATTGAAGCTCTCCCACATCATCATTGTACATAGAGCTTGAAGATGAATACCGGTTGTTGTAGTTGTTTTTGCCCATCCGCGCACCGCCCATCAATTCTAAACACTGAATCTACAAGTGGGGAAGAAATTTCGAACCAATACATTATGTTATGAAATGATTCCAAACACTGAATCTACCGATATGTTTTTGGGGAAGAAATTTTACATCAATTTATGGAAGAAATTTTGGGGATTTTGAACTCTATGTAAGGAATTATAACATTAGGGTTCCAAATTTATATATTTGGGGAAGAAATAGTCCTTAATGAGGAAGTGGAGAAAGAGCCGTTACTCACAAAGAAGGAAAAGAGCCGTTGGAATTTTGTGAAAATCCATCAATTTGGTCCTTGGAATTTTGTGTAAATCCATCAATTTCGTCCTTCAAAATTTTGTGTAAATCAATCAGTTTGGTCCCTGCTTGCGTGTCATCTGACGTGGTAAGCTTTGTCAGAGGTTAACGTGACACGTCACTTCCGTTAACGGACCAAATTAACGGAGGGACTAATTTGATTGACATTTTGTAAATTCAGGGACTAATTTGATATTTCGAAAAATTCAGGGACGAAATTGGTCGATTTTTCAAAATTCAAGGACTATTTTGAGGTATTAGTCATTAATTAATAGACATTGTCTTTTGAAAGTAGAAATTTACTCTTCTCTTGTGCCAACTTATTTTTGGTCGAACCAATATCAAGTTTCTATCTCACCGTGTTTCAAACAAAAAACGTGATAGTCCATTGTAAACCATTATCGAAGTGCTCCACCATAGAACCAACTTTAATTTTATTTAGACAAAATTATAAATTTTACTTGATGTAATCTATTTGATTTTCAACCTAACCACGTGTGGAATTATGTGATTTCACACAAACATTATGTAGACTGTGAAAATAATCTCAAAATGTGACAATCCTCATTTTACTACGCAAAACAAGATTAGAAGTGTATTTAAGATTTTAAAATGAATATTTCCTCACTAACATTTTAAATAACTTCACTGAAACTATCATGCAATGCAACAACCCATAACGCAATCCATTTTTTTCCTGTTAATCTCTCCGTTCCCATTCCTGAATTACAATCTTCTTAGACTCGAGCACAACCACGTTAACATGTCGCTGTTTTTTCAATGCTTTAGCTTCTCGTACCTTTAGATCTTCTAAGAATAACTCTACAAAATTCTTTTCTGTTTCTCTATTCAGCTCTGGATTTGTGCTTTCCACAATCTAAATTAACAATTCATTCAAGCAGATAAAGAAACAGTAGTTGTAACGTTTATATAACTAATGAGAAAAACAATTAACCAATGTAAGTAATCAATATAGTTAACTTTTACATGTAACCGTTTTTTTTTTTTTTTTTTTTTATAATAACTTCATGCAGAGAAACAATGATATAGTACAATACTGAATACATTCAAGACAAATAATTGAATATGATCAATATGTAATGGTAAGTTTACATGAATACACAAAAAGGAAAGCCAACATCACTGACTTGAATATTATAGATAAAGGAATCCCATGCTTTCCGGTCCCAAACAACCCTTTAAAAAATGGCAAATAACATGCAACCAAGTAAGCACTACAAAACACTTCTCCAGGCCCATATCCAAGCCCACTTCCAACACGTGTGGCCCATCCAAATAAGCTAGTAGCCAATGCTGTGAGTTGAACAAACAATATTGTTGTACTAGGTAGAAATATTGGAGACTCATTGAAACTAAACCTACCATTATTAGATGATTGGTCTATTTTCTGTGTTATTTCAAAGACAGGTTCAGATATTCGTAATAACTTAAGTAAAATGGCTAAAAATCCGAAAAACCAAGCACTCATTGTTGTAATTCTCATCATCTTCTGATTGTTCCACCATGTTCTAATTGACAATCCTGTTTTTAAGCTCTCTGATATAGTAGATATATTGTATGTCACAAACAAAGCAGCATGTATCCATAGTTTCTGTAAAATTCATCATTTATACAACCGTTAGTGAAAAGAGCAGTAAATTAGTTATTTAATATAAGAAAATATACAATGTTTTTTAGTGATATAATAAAAAAAGATGATACACTAGCTATATGAAATAATAATAATAAAAAATGCAGAGAAGAATTGATCAAGTAAATATTATGTTGCTAAATCTTGTTCCATACAAGCACATTTTGGTTCAACATTATACAAGCACTTCTTGTATTCGTTTTTTTTCATTACTTTCTTCTTGATATTTTAGTTAGCAAACTAGAATAGTGTAGTATGTAATTATAATCTTGGGTTCAAATGCATGTAATATCTTAATGATAAATAGTTATGTTCAGTTTGAATTTGTTATGAGTTCAAAATAGAGTTGGTAACATGTATTTATGTTTTGTACTCACCTCAGGCAAAAAGTTGGAGTTAGTGAGAATGCAATAGGCAGGTAGAGCAGCATAACAGATTTCAGGGACCGATCTTAATGCCCAACTTAAGATCCAAAAATACCCAAGAGCCTCTCTAAATTGGAGCTTACCATAGAGAAAGCCCAAAAATGGATTGTGCTTGCTGAGTAGAATATCAAACAACCCTGAGGCCCATCTTTTCTGTTGGATCATACTTACTATGTTATCTTGAGGTGAGCAACCCATAAAGGCCAATGGATCTGGTGAACACATTTCAGATCTCCATCCTCTTGTATGAATGTCCAACCCAGTAAGTACATCCTCTGACGTTGATCCATATATCCAACCCACCTAATATTTTCAAAAAAGACTAGAAGATTATATATTTTTACCTAAGTTAATGCATATTATTACATAAAAAAGTTAATCCATAGTATGAGCATTTTAGATCATCTTATGAAAAGCTTACAAACGTCCATGAATTTTGAGAGATTATATTGAAGAAATTAAATAAGACGTGCCTTTGGATATATTGTCTATGTTGCTTACCTGTTTGCCCCAGGCAGTGCCGTATTCATATGTGCAACTAGCAACTTTTTTTGCAGTCTCAAGAGTGTTACAGAGGTTATCAATACGAGTAAATGTTTTCCCTTCTAAAGCATGAGTAGCTGATTCAATAAATCTCTTTGAAGTTCCAAATACCACTTCCATCTCTAAAAAATTCAACAAAAGAAAATGCATCAAGTAATTAAGTTGATTATTTTGTCTAAACCTTCAATTTTTAAAGGACAAATGTTTTTACTATACAATCTTGTCATGAGGTAAATAAAGTGTGTTCATATATTATTTCAACTAAGAATCAAATTTAGGATTTCTCAAATAATTTGACGCTATCTAAAGCAGATTAACCATTTGTATCCAACCACTTGGTTGATAAAATTGTAATTTAGATGTTTGCAGTTATAATTTCTTGATTTGTTTTTATATAAAATTATTATGCAAAGATATCACATGATAAAAATAACATCCCAACTATGCTGATATCACAAAACTATCACCTATCATTTACATGATTCTAATAAAATTATTAAAAAAGATAAATAAACAAAGAAAAATGTAATTTATTTTCTTGAAATTAAAAATTCCTAATATTTTCAAACTAAATTTTAACCATATGTAGTACTTTTTTTTTATATGGAATCATATGGAGTACTTAGAAATAACAAGTTTCAAAATCATCTCTATTATAGTAATTTTTTCTTTTCAAATGCGTGCAGCCGCGCGCACACACATATGAAAAAAAAACAATAAAGATAACAAAGAATGATTGTAGAATAATAAATAATAAATATACATGTAGTTAATATAAATTACCGTTGACAACATCATCACCCTTCTTTCTATTTTGAATGTCGTCATGATCAGGAGAAAGGCCATAAATTACTTTTCTTCTATGGAAGCAATTTGTTCCTGCGTATAGCATCCCTTGAAGTCCTCCAAATCCTCCCCCCAAGTACTATATTGGACAAAATAATTAAAAAAGTTATTCCCAAAAAAAGTTTCTTTATAGACTAACATGTACACTTTATTAATGTTTTCAACTTCATGCAAATGTTTCCAAACAAGAAAATTTCACTCACCACAAACAATGCCACAAGCTGATTTCCAAAAGGATCGTCTTTTAGACCATCATAGAATTGTTGGGGACATTGAACAAATGCAACTTCCTTTTCCCCTTTTGAATCTAACAAAATGCACAAGGCGTGTAGAGCAATCTTAGGATTGTTCACGTGCATGTCACAATCTAAGTTCAATATGAAAGGAGCATTTGTCATCATTCCAGAGACTCTTGTCTGTTCATTATACAAATGATAGAAATTTCAGATTAAAAAATTAAAAGCATTAGTTTTATTCTCTTTTAATCACAAGAGACATACTTAGAAGTTGGATGTTCATATGTGATATTTCAATATGAATTTAAATAATTATATATGGTTGATTACGATTTATTGACAATGTGCTTTTTGTAGTGACAATATAAGAAAATTATTGTCCAATATCACATTTTTTTCATTGTTAAATATTTCATAACACACTTATATTGACACAATTGCATTCAAGGAATTGAAAACAAAACAAAAAACTTACTAGCACATTCATAGCACCAGCCTTGTATTGATGCGGATGATCTAACTTTTTCTCTCTAGATATGTAGATTATGTGAGGCAAAGCATCTAGAAGATTTTCCTTATTCTCCCATATCACCTACCAACACAAAGAAAACAATTATGTTATGATGCATGCATCATTTACATATTTTGGCCGCAAGGAAGTTGTATTTTTAAGATTAGAGAAAATCACAAAATTTATCCATGGAAAATTATCTTGTTCTTCTCAAAGATGTCATGATTAGCTTATGAAATACTTTTTTGTTTCCTTTTTTTAAAACATCATTTCTAAAATTGAATCTTTATTTAAATAATTTTTTGGGGTGATCCATTGGGTTAGATGATATCAGGTGTGTCTTACATTCATTGAAAATATTTAAAATTTAGTGTTTGGTTGGTTGGATATTAGTTGTGTCATGCAAAATAGTTTGATGGAACATGCTCAATCATCTTTGTAGTCTATGTTTAAATCATAAGTATATTGTAAAATGTTATATTTAGTTTGTATATATTGTGTTTGAACTATTTGGAAAGCTCCGAATGAAAGATTTTTCAACAAAAGAAGCTTGTTATGGAATAATTCTGGTATTAAATCTAAAAATAATTGTCATGACAGTGGCTTAAGATAAATATCAAATAATTCAAGGTTGATTTACATCAATAGTAGATAAATCATATTATGTGCTTGACATGAAAGTTGTGCTTTATTAAAATTGGTAGTAGGGTTTGTTTTGAGGTGGAGTTAGTTTGTTCTTTGGTTTGTAATTTACTAGTTTTTATCTTTCACACATCTGCCTTGAATACTTTTTATTAATATTTTTTCTTCTTATTAAATAAAAAACTTTACTTGATATGTACCTTGATTATGGTTGAATGATTTTTATGATTTGTGCTTGAGAAAATAGCGAACTCTCCTACAAGAGGAAGTGGATTTTGTGATGCATTCTCAATTTTACTTTTGAGGTACCCGTATTCCTCCTGCAAATAAAGACAACAAAAATTTCATGAGATGGTAATAAAAATTTCATCTACTCGACTCTTGTAAAATTTGTTCATCAGAATAGTGTTAAAAGAGTTCGTAAAACAGGTGTCCCTTAAAAAAAAAAGAATGAGTTTGATTTCTAAAGTCTATCTATTAGAAAGATAGCACAATCCCATATAAAAAAACATAGGTTTCCTTGTTGACGAGATGATTAGTTCCATAGCAGGTTCAAATATTTTTAGTCGTGAGGTACGTTGAAACGCCTAATGTGTCACATATTATGATTAGTCAGAAGAAAAAAACTTCATGAACGCAATAAAAATGTACCCCTTTAAATAAAACAAGTTTTAAAACAAAAATTTCAGATATGAATATTATCCTAATGAATTCACCTCTCAACAAAATCAAATTTAAAAAATCATATGCTAGCAAATTACCTTCATTCTTAACCATTCTTGATAAAATTCTGGCGACTCTTCTATGTTGCTTACAGCATTCTCATCACAAAAGTACCTAAAAGGTGCTCTAACTTGCACATTGTATTTCTTACAAAAAGGTACCCAAAGCTTAGCAAATTTAGAGGCTTCCACAAGGGCATAAAAGGTAAGAGGTGAACATCCATCATCAGAAACATAGCATGCTAGCTTGTTTGCTGGATAATCAAGTGCCAACAATGACAACACTGTATTCACTGTGATTATTGGTGGTTCTAGCCCTGGATCTGCCGTTGTCACAAACAAGTCCAATGCTGGTAGTTCATGTTCCCTATAATGAAAAAAAATTGTAAGCACCACAATTAATAATTAAATAATAAATAATACTAGGACTCTTGATTTAATAATTAATTAGACATTAGAAACAAAGATTAGAAAGAAATTACTGAAAGCATAACAACATGAAAATTGCTCTTCTCCCTTTTAAAATTGCTCATTTCCTTGACTAAGGAGTTAACTTACGCTGGACACTTTTCAGCAGTAGTTAACTCACATTGACACTTTTTAAATCGGGTCAACCATTTTTAAAAGTGTCAACGTGTGTTAACTACCGCTGAAAAATGCCGAACGTGAGTTAACTTCTGCTGCGTCAAGATAATGAACAATTTTGAAAGGGAGAAAAGTAATTTTCTAACAATATACCTAAGCAAGAGACGGTCTAGGTGGGTTATGGTATATGCAGGAGTCCATTTGGTGCTCATGGTGACAACCCAAATGAAGGTGAACCATGACTCACAAAGAAATGCAACAAGCCAAGGGAAGGGATAATTGTTGATATATAATATACGGTAACCGAGAAGCAAGAGAAGGAAGAGCAAAGTGAAGGAATCCATCACTCTTGAAAATGTGTATTTCAACAAAAATTTATCATAGAGAGGGAGAGGGTTTTGATTGGCCATGTTGAACTCAAACAGAGAAAACAAAACAGAGCCTTCTTTATTGGTTGCAACTCAGAGCCGGACATACATTTATAATAAAACCTACTCACTCGTCCCTTGGTTTTAAAACAATATTGTTTTTAAAATAACTGTTGCATTTTCCTTTTTAATATAATATTAATTATTTTTTTCTATTTATAACTCTAATTAATATTACTTTCATCACTTTCAGTTCATAATATTTCACTTTACATTTATGATAATGGATAATACACCAATACACACATAAAACTATTTTTCTTTGGTAAATGTTAACTTGTGCCCTTAAGACATAAGTTAAGTAATCAAATGTAGAAGTTTTTATTTGGAAATTGTGTATTCAATGTCTTAAAAATCTCAAAAGATATAATTTTAATATAAAACTTATTTTTTATTTCCATTTTAAACTCCTAAGGGCACAAGTTAACATGACTCTTTTTCTTTTTCTTTCACTTATATATTTGTCTTAATATGTATGAAATGAACAAATGACTTACTTAGATGCAGCAAGTAATTCTTATTAGATGAGAATTTCTACTCATAGCCATACATTTATAATAAGACCAACCTCTTATTAGATGAGAATTTCTATGGTACATGTGCAAAAGTAACATATTCGAAAGCGATAGTCTTTGGATTTTTTAAAAGAGTTATTAAATACCATCTACATATTTTAATAATTAAATATTATTCACAAAATTTTATAGCAAAACGTTAGGGTCTCTTTCGTAGGTTGGAGGGGGTAACTAAAAGAAATCGAAGATTGGCATACAAAGGGTTAAACATTACTAAAAGACAGAAACTTTTTTTGTAGTTTAAATAAATTAATAGATTTGATTTTTTTTAAAAATCATATAGACAAAAGAATCATTTTGGCACGGAGTATAAAAAATAAATAAGAAACCATGTGAGTACTGAGTGATGATGGAGCTAAGGCATTATGTGTAATTTGGATGGATGCTTCGTTTGTGGTTTCTGGTCTAGTTTGGGATGGTGTACACAATTGTTTTTACTTAGCTTTCGATAAATCTTAGAGAGGTTGAAGGACAAAGGCTCCATGATTATTATTGAAATTGAATTTAATCTCTCTCTATACTCCATTTTACTCTTGCATACTAGATAAAACCTTATTTCTCTTTTAGCTTAGTGTTGTAGCATTCCTAGAGGCTTTTAGTTTTTTCTTTCATTTCGAAAAAAGAAAGAGATATTTCAAATACTCAATGTTTGAAAACAAAGCCATTATAAATAATTTTATTTAAAAGCACTATAATGGCTATTTCGTTTTATGCATAATTTTGAAACAAGCTTACACAAACATTGAAACATAACTAAAACTTTTTATGGTTGAAGATCATGTGAGTGTGAGAGGTACACACTTCAACATTAGTTCATCACGACACTACACTAGCACATTCGTACAAAACAAATCTGACGTAATTAAATGTGCATGCTTCCGCCAAAAGAAAACGTGCATGATTTGGCATTTGGTAACATAATTGAGGTGACAATTGAGTAAATGCTGCTCTCACACTGGACCATATCTAATTAAGGTCCATTAATATATATGACAGATGACGTTATTGACATTATGGTGCAATTGTTTGTGGTATATATACTATGTATATCCTTCAAAGATTCTTTAGTGGAAAATTTCGTAGAACATCCACAAATAGAAATCCCAACTTTCAGGTAAGCAAGAAAAGACAGTCGAACACTACTTTATGATATTTATGTTAACCCGACTTTAATTAGGATCACTCATTTTAAGTGATATTTTTGTTAACGGCACTTTAATTGAACCATTAGTAGGGGTGCAAGGTATTTCATGTTAGGTTTTTTTATGGAATTAATCATTTAGTCGACAATATAACATTCAATTTTTTTTTTTATTATTTTTTACTTAGGGTTAGGATGCCTCCTAATCGAGCAACTACCAAAATCGAACTCGAATTTTCCTCCTTAAGAATTGTGTTATCAAACTCTCATTTCTTATAATATTTTAATGATCATATATATACTAAACATTCAATTGCCAATCACTAAAAATTTCATGTCAATATATTTTAACAATGATTTATTTGCTAAATTATTTGTTAAGTCTATATAGAAAAGATAGATAGCTTCTACAAATCGCATCTCTCTATGATCCTTCCAAGTTAGAAAAAATATGAGAAATTAATGTCTAACATCTAGCCGGTTGAAATATATAAAAGGATAGGGTTGTGAGCATGCGTCTGGGTTGCGTGTGTATGAGCAGTGTTCAGTTAGGTTAAATTCGATGTTGTTAGTTGATGTTATAGGGATAGCAGCCCCAGAGTCATCTGTGTTTAATTTTCTCCTTTCTCGGGCTTAGGCCCCTTTGTTTTAAAAAAAAAAAAGGATAGGTTTTAAAGATTGAGATTTGAAGGTTAAGAAAACATGTGAAAAAACAATAGAGAGGATCCATTTTCACACTCTGTAACTAGTAGCGGAGATAGGAATAATTTTATGGATGTGTCAATTTGTTTAATGTATAAAAATATATTTTATCATTATATTTTATTATTAGTTAATTCAAGTGATTATTAACTTGTTGTTTGCTGAACATAATTTAAACAAGTGTTTTAAGAATATTTTAAGATAAATATTATATTTTTTATACTATGTTACGCATATATTACGAAGATAAGGATTGTTTTTAATAGAAAAAGAAATTGTGCTTTAATCACAAAAAATATATGAGAGATATAATATTAGATATATAATAATTAAAAGCAAACATAATCTAACTAATGATTGTTGCTTTAGCGGCTAGGAAATCTTTGTGAATCTTGGTTTGACTCCCCTTGATAATTATATTGAATAACTTTATTTAAAATTCATTAGAAATTAAAAACAGTACGTGCCATGCAAGATTCAAACTTTGGACGAGGCATGGCATCTTTCAAATTAACCGCTAGGACACACTATACAATATTCATTTGTAAGCGTAACATATAATATACAATATTAGATATATAATAATTAAAAGCAACCATAACCTAACTAAAGGTTGCTGCTTTAGCGGCTAAGAAATCTTTGTGAATCTCGGTTGATTTGACTCTCTTTGATGATTTTATTGAATATTTTTTTTAAATGCATTAGAAATTAAAAACAGTGTCATGCAAGATTCAAACTTGGGACACAGGACATACATGACATCTTTCAAATTAACCGTTAGGATACATACTATACAATCTTCATTTGTAAGTGAAATTCAATTTTGATAAGTTTAGTTTATCCTAATCTTGCTTTTTCCAAAAAAAAAAAAAATTTGTGCGAAATAAAATTATTTTAACAAATTTGCATTGCTTATACACTCCCCAATTATATTATAAACATTGGAAAAAAAAAAAAAATGCACCAACGGTGCAACCCGTGTTCGCACGGGTACAACACTAGCACCTGGTAGAAATGATTTTTTAAGGATATGGGTGGACCTTGGCCCACCTATGCCCATGAGGGTTTCACCTCAGACTCTTTTTACCATAATTTTAAACCGGTTCAAGTCACATAATGGATCGGTCGTGCATTTAAACCGGTGTGGCTCGGCCAAATCCGGTGACTTGACCGGTTTGGTGAACCGGATCGGGTCAATGCAACAGTTTGATTTTAAAAAAAAAAAAAAACTGGAAAATGGAAGAAAGTGAGACGGTGTGCAGTGCAACAGTAGATCTGAAGAAGGGAAGAGACAAAGAAGCAGCTGTATGAACTTGTTTGATAACTTCAGAAATTTAATGGAATGAACTCAATCCAAAATATTAAAGAGGTGGTGAGATGGGTTAGAAATTTAATAAAGAAACTTAAAAAATGAGTATCAAGCACGTGAGATATGAGAAGGGAGGAACAAAGAGACGGCGGCACAACACTACATGTATGGTTTTCTCACTTGTTTTGCCGTTTTTTACATTTTAGAAGATCTAGTCCTCTCCTTTGTTGTTTTCGGGTCAGCATAGTCCATGAGTTAAAAGCCCATTGCTTTTACTAGTCCAGTGCACATGTATCTTCCTTTTCTTTGTATAATAATAATATTCACGTTGCACTAATATAATAATAATAATAATATTCCTTCAAAAACTTGTAAAAAAAAATTCTTCAAAAACATAATAATAATAATAATTATTATTATTATAACAAAATAATAATAATAAAACATTACCGAGTTATCTTAACGAGTCATCCGATTTAATCTGATTCAGTCATGCAGTTCAACCAGTGATTCAGTGGTTCGACCAATGAACCAGTGACCCGATGACCTTACCGAGTCGATGACCGGTCCGGTTTTTAAAACTATGCTTTTTACTCATCTCCAAGAGGGGTATTTAAGTGTTTAAGAACAAATATGAAAACTTGTAAAGTATTTAAATTTTAAATGGTTTATGTAAGTTTCTATAGCTAGATAAGGTGTTACACATTTTGAGATGGGTATTTTGAGTAATAGTAAATAAAAAGTACATAAGGTTCTGAGAAAAATTTGAACAAACTGTACATAGAACTCCATTAAATCTCAAGACTAATACTACTATCAACTTACAACAGCAATTCTACTGAAGTGCACAAAAATAAATGTAAGAAGTGCTGACTTGAAAATGGTAGATAATGGAATCCCATATTTACCCCTAGCAAACAACCCTTTCAAAAATGGCCAATAACATACTACTAGATACACACTACACATTAACTCACCTAGTCCACATCCATTCCCACTATGAACTACTAATTGCACCCCCAAAATCTTAACAACAAGTGCTGTCAACTGCACAAGCAAAATGGTTGTGCCAACCACAAAAGCTGGGGACTCATCAAATGTAAACCTACCAGCATTTGCATCATCTCCAATAACACCAGAAGTTGGACTTTCCTTTTGTGTTACTTCAAAGATTGTATCAGATATCCCTAAGAGCTTAAGCATGGCACTCAAAAATCCAATAAACCATACACTTGTTGATCTCATTGTAATCATTCTCTGATTGTTCCACCAAAATCTTAATGATAATCCTTTTGACAGATACTCTTGTAGTGTATGTATAGTATAGATCACAAAAAGAGTTAAAGGAATCCATAGGCCAAGCCCCTGGAATAAGATAGTGAAAAGGTGAACAAAAAAGTAGTATATTAAACTAAAAATTAATGAAACCTTATACAATATATATAGTACTAACATTTAAGAGTTTAACACTGTACAACACAGTTTTACACTTGCGTCCAATTATATCTCACAACACTAACACTTATACTATCTTCTAAAACATCTTCAGAGATATACACATAGTTGTTTTTTACACTCATTGCATCATCATTAAACTTAGTTTGGATAAACAACTTAATTAATCGTTTATATCCAAATGCTTATCATATGAATACTTATGTATAAACTATTTCTATAAAAAAAGATAAAATAAAGTCAAACGATTTTCATAAGATATTATGGAGAGCTTATAGAAATAAGTTGAAAACAATTTATAAACATGTCTTAAGCTGTTTCCATAATCTCTAACAAATAGTCTCACAAGTATGTATGCCAGTAGATAAGCTCCAATAGACTAATCGAAAAAACCCTCAATATTTAATTCAACTTGCTATAGAAATTTAATGCGAAAATCGAACCTTAGGAAAGATACTGGTGTTGGTGATTATGCAATATGCAACTAGGGCTGCATAAGAAACTTCAAAGACCGAACGCAAACCCCAATTGGTAAGCCAACAATAAGATAAGCCTGCCCTGAATTGGATTTTACCAAAGAGGGTACACATAACAGGAGAATGCTTGCTAAAGAAGACAACAGTGAGGCCTGAAGACCATCTCTTTTGTTGGATCATTGTAGTAAGTAATCCTCCGGGAGCGCAGCCCATGAAGGCGGTTGGCTCCGGTGTACAACATTCTGATCTCCAACCTTTTCTTTGCATATTCAATCCAGTTGGTACATCTTCTGATATTGATCCATATAACCAGCACATCTGATGTTTCCAAAATCCTTAAAGTTAATTAACAAAGTTTGAAAGAGATGCAGCGACAATATAAAATAGTTTTACACCAACATCTAAAGAGAGTTCATGATATGACCACACAAGCCAACTGTATGACCGCAATTTAAAATTAACTGCAGAATGTTTGATTCTCATTGGACGTCAGCATAAAACTAGTTTACATTGACAATGCATGTCTCCTTTTCTCATTAACAAAATATAAATTTTGCAAATAGTTTGTGAAAAATAAATTTCTTATGTAACTTAATTACCTGTTTACCCCAGCTAGTGCCATATTCATATCCACAATCAGATACTTGGATTGCTTTATCAAGAAGATTGGAAGGACTAATACCATCAATTGAATTACCACTCCCTTCAAAAGCATGTGTTACTGATTTGACAAACTCTTTTGAGCTTCCAAATTGTTGTATTAACATCTTTTCTGTTATTTTTCCTAATAAAGATACAAAATAGTGAGTTTTTTAGTATCATATAGGAATCAAATATAATTTTACTTTGACAATACTGTCCATATATATAACAGTATATACGGACAGTATATACTGTTATATATACGCTAAATGAAATGATAAAAATGAAGATATGCAAATGAATAAGTGACCTTTTCTTCCATATTGAATTTCATCAGGATAAAGACCATATATAGCATTTCTTCTATGAAAGGTGTTTGTTCCTCCATAGAAAGGTCCTTGAAGTCCTCCCATGCCCTTTATTATGTACTGCATAAAGCGAAAAAAAACATAAAAAAACTTATAAACACTAAATTGTAAGAGGTAAAGTAAGAGATGCGTTTGAAGATGTGAAGAAACCTCAAATGAAGCCACCCATTGATTTCCAAATGGGTCATCTTTTATTCCATCATAAAATTGTTGGAAACATTGAACAAAAGCAACATCTTTTCCATTTTTAGAATCCATCAAAATGCACATAGCATGTTGAATAATCTTGGGATTGTTCACAACCATGTCACAGTCCACGTTCAACATAAAAGGCGCATTGGTCATCAATCCTGAAACTCTTGTCTGCAAATTTCAATTAAGAAAGATAAGAATGGTTCCCAAAAAACTAAGCATTAGATTATCAGAACACTAAATTTTAGTCAGAAAAATTACCAACACATTCATAGCTCCTGCTTTGTAATTGTGTTCATACTTTGGCCTCTTCTCTCTAGATATGTAGATTAAGTGAGGCAATCCATCAGAAAGACTATCATAGTTCTCCAATATAACCTGCCAACGCGTAATGTTAGTCTTTTTGGTTTGTTCGATTTCAAGCATGAGTACTTGGTCCTACATCGACTAGGAATGAACGAACTTAGATATGTCTAGAAATTTTGGTGAAAAAACAAAGATTACATGTACTATATAGATGCATGAATATTTTTTACTATTTATTTGTTACCTTAACTATACTTGGATGATTTCTTTTTTCTGTATTCAGGAACACTGCATATTCTCCCTCAAATTGGAATGAAGTTGAATTTCGTGTCACATCTTCAATTTTGTGGCTAAGATTGTCATACATATCCTGCAACAAACACAAAAGACAAACCATTTTGCAGTTCACTATCTTTATGTCATAACATGTATATCAACAATTGAAGGGTAATATTATACTACTTACCTTCATTTTTAACCATTCTTGTTTGAATTCAGCTGAATCATCATCACTATTGGTAACTTGAGAGAAATATCTAAAAGGTGCTCTAACTTGTATATTATACTTCTTACAGAAAGGTACCCAAAACTTGGCAAATTTAGAAGCTTCCAAAAGACCATAGAAGGTAAAAACAGAACAGCCATCATCAGAAACATAACAAGCTAGCTTATTAGCTGGATAATCAAGAGCCAATAGAGACAAAACAGTGTTCAATGTGATGATTGGTGGTTCAAGTACAGGATCTGCTGTTGTCACAAACAAATCCACACATGGAAGCTCATTCTCAGGTAATCTAAAAAAAAAATTGAAAAAAGAATTAGCAATACAAAATCGGTGCATGACTTCATGGAAATGTTGTTAACAGCGACCGGCATAAACTGCAACATCAAGATTAATTTTGATATCAATCTTGATGAGTTGCATCGATTACATACACACAGTAAAGACAGTAACTTATAAGAATATCAAATATCGTGACGCGAGAGTTTATATTGCATACCGTTGAAGGAGACGGTTTGGATATGTTTTGGTAACAGCAGGACTCCATTTGGTGTTGAGAAGAATAATCCAAGTATATGTGAACCAAGATTCACATGAGAATGCAAGAAACCATGGAATTGTGAAGGTTTTGTTGCTGATGATGAAGAAAATACGGTAACAAAGAAGAGAAAATAAAAGGAGTAGAATCAAGAGGTCTATTGCTCTTTGAAGTGTGCGTTTAATCCATATTTTTTCGTAAAGAAGGAGATTTTCTTGGTTGACCATTCTGCAAATGGTAGAAAGCAAAGAAGAATAAGAGCAAGATTATTATATTTGAGATTCTTTGGAGAACAGAGAAGTGTGCTACTGCTATATATGCTACTATCTTAATTATAGGGTAAGATTATATTTTAATGGGAAATGTTAAACTAGTATCTTGAAAGTTAGTCTAATCGTGCATTGGTAATGAAAAAGTTTGACATTTTTAAAAAGAGAAACGATATTTGTATCATATTTTTCGACAATTTTCATAATAATTTTCTCTTTTATATTTACACCATATTTTTATTTTCTCTCTTTATTACTTTGATTTTTGTGTATATCTCACTTTCTTTGTAAGTTTATGGTTGTACCAAAAGTTGTTATAAAATTGGTTGTTCAAATAACACAACTCTTTTAAAAATATTTCCTCCGTCTTTATATATAAGCACCTATTTGAGTAAAAATTTGTCTATAAATATAAACCCCTTTTTCAAATTACTAGATACATTTATTATTTTTTCTTAAACATATCCCTTATTAGCTAGATACATTTGACAAAATGAAAGGTTGCATGTGATGACAAGTAGTAAGGTGCATGGTGTACACATGGTGTAGTGTATGAGCAACACATGTTGTGGTGCATGCATTGGAAGGGACACTTGGTGTTTTGCATGAAAGACAAATGACAAGTGTTTTCATGCATGTAAGACAACTTTGTCTTGCTTCTCCTATAAATAGGACCATGAGCAAGCATTCACAACACACCGCAAGAGAAAAACAACAAAAAGCAAGAGAGAAAGAGAGCCTTGCTCAAGAGAAAAGTGATCCTCATAGAGAGTTTTCTTGTGAGAGAAATAGTGAGCCAATTTGTGAGAGTGTTTCTTATAAATTGAGAGTCAGATTGTAATGAGATCCACCTAAGAGTGAAGTTGTTGTATTCTCATTATCGTTATAGTGAAAGTTTAAGAGGCCCAAGGGTCCCGTGGTTTCTCCTTTCTCACATTGAGAAGGTTTTCCTCGCTAAAAATCTATGTGTCTTTACGCAAAGATTTCAGGTTTTCGCTAGTGCCTATTTTGAGTTCACGGAGGAGAGAAATTATGCAAGTGGTTGACGGCGACATGTATTTTAAAATAGGCTTAATACATCATACGGTCGTAAAGAAATGATTAAAGTGAAAATTTACGACCGTGTTGTAAATTTTCTTCATTTGATCATACTGTGTTGTATTTTCTTCATTTGATTCCTTAATTTATTTAGAGGACCAAAGTGAAAAAATAAATAAATTAAGGAATCAAATGATGTATTAATCCTTTAAAATAAAGGGAGTATTTTTTAAGTCCAAAAAAGAAATTTTATCTTAGAATTTGTGTATTAAACATATTGAACTTAAAAAATCAACTTTTCATACATTAAATTTAAATTTGTAAATTTTTTCCTTAGTAAGTGCCTTAAGTCTTAAGATACTTTTTAAGAAGTCCAAAAAGAAGAAATTTTATCTTGCGATTTGTGTATTCAACACATTGAAACTTAAAAAAAAACTTTTCATACTTTAAATTTGTAAATTATTTCCTTAGTAAGTGCCCTTAAGATACTTTTTAAGTCTAAAAAAGAAATTTTATATTGGAATTTGTGTATTCAACACAATGGAACTTAAGCAAACAACTTTTCACATATTCCCTCCGTTTCAAAATGAGTGTCGTTTAAGATTTTTACACACATATTAAGAAATACATTAATTAAAAGAAAGAGAGATGTTATTTTACCAAATTATCCTAATCAACTATTGGTTTGTTTTTCATTAAAGAAAAAATAATACTTTGAAAGTAGTGTATATAATATTAATTGAAGGGTATAATTGAAAAGAAAAAGTTATTGCATTGAAAACTGAAAGTGACATTCATTTTAAAACAATTTTTTGGGGTAAAATGATACTCATTTTAAAACAGATGGAGTATTAAATTTGTAAATTATTTCCTTAGCGAGTGCCCTTAAGATACTACATTTGTCCCTAACTATAAGACTCTTTTGTGTTTTTTCTTTGTTTATTTTTATAAGACCCCTTTCATATTTCAATATACATTAATCATTTCTTTACCACCATATCTCTATTTATGTTGCATATTTTTCTACAATATATAATAAATACTTTATGAAAACATCCACTAATTCTCTTTCATAAAAGGTAAACATGTAAAACAATAAAAATTGTCAACCAAATTAATTCTTAAATCAACTTTCTTAATTCCCGTGTTTTTCTTAAAATGACCCTATAATTAGGGACGAAGGTAATATTTTTTAAAAAATTTAAAGAAGAATTTTTTTTAAAATTTGTGTATTCAACACGTTGAAATTTAGAAAAAAACAATTTTTCATACATTAAATTTGTAAATTATTTTAGCATATGTTAGCATGACCCATATTTTAATCCATCAATCATTCCTTAGTACATTGGTATTAAAAGAAACTTTTCAAAAACAATTAAAATAAGAGTGATCTAGAGAAAACCTTAACACTCAAACGATAAATAAACCTTGGGTAAGCCACAACATCAAATAGCAAATTTTTATCCATTGTGCAGTTGTTCTCCTTATTGTATTTTATTTTTTGGGTAGAATATTGTATACCTTTTTTTTTTAGCAAACATCATGCTCATAAGATATTAATATCGACCGTACCGACTTAAATTTTTGTCTCTGGTTTTGTACCATATAGGCCTCTACAGATTGTATTCTCAAATGACCAATGTCCCAATAAGATAACATGTGAGAGAGCAGTACAGTCACAAGTATCTTGGATATAAACATGTATCTGCGATATGTAACTGCAGAGATTAATCTTTCAAACTATAAATAATCATAAACATTTGACACAAAATTTGTAGGTATAATTTTTTATTATTATTATTTTAAAAACATATTAATTTATTTTTCCTCTTTTCTATCTTTTGTCAAATGTGTGAGTATATTGGAATAAAGTGTCTAAATCACTTAAGAAAAATGCTAGAACACTTCCTTTTCAACGTCCTTTCTTAAGACCATGACTAGTATGCGGTTGTATATGTTGTTCAATTAGTGGTGATAAGGAGTTTGGACAATTATTGTTAATCGTGTCAAGCAAGTTGGCTTATGTTGGTTCTCAATCATCATTTGTACAATTATCAATCAATATATACTCTACGAAATATCTTTGCTCTAACGGCAATCAACATGAAATAAATTCTTTTTAAAGTCTAACTCAATTGGCGATGTCGATATTGTTAAGTTAAACACCTTTATTTGATTTGAAACTAGAAATATTACACTTGTGTGAGTTTGAAGTAGTCCAATTTTTTTTAATTGGACCATCACATTTTTTCCTTAAAAACCAATTAAAACAATGCATTTTTGGAAAAAAAATAAAGTTTTGAAAGGAATTTAATATTAGATTAAAAATCCCTTCCCCTAAAAAAAACAATAAGAATAGATTAAAAAAAATCAAGGGCCCAATTGAATGAGTTTTTATTTTTAGTTTTAAATTCTATTTTCAAAAACCATTTTAAAAAAGAAAACAAAAAAATAAAATTATTTGGTGTTCTCATGTTTTAAAACTGTTTTTCAGAAGAGAAAATGAAAAAGTTTGTTTGGTATATTTATTTTCAAAAATTATTTTGAAAACGTAAGAAAAGAAAACTTGTTTAGCATATATTTTATTTTAAATTTTAAAAAAGTTATTTGTCTCTATAAATAGACAATATCTGTGGTACATCTGAAACAAGAATCTTGAAATTATTAACATCCCATGTTCTCAAATCCTTCTCATTTTCCCATCCTTTTTATCTGATGTACATCTTTTTTCCTTTCAATTACATAGCTAATAATTTTATATCAATTCAATTAGACACTAAACATTGTAGAGAATCATCTTTATCACTAGTCATTCCAACTGACTTTTTTTTAAACAAAAAAGAGTAGTTAGCAAAGTGCTGTTCTACCAAAAATATATTATAACAAAAAGCAAAGAACAAAACAAAGGAGGGGGCTAGACCAAACCTCCTTAATGAGCAACAAACCTAAAGTTAGGCATCCCTAACTTGTTTTGAACAAAAAAAGAAGTTAGGCTGCTGGGAATTTGCATCAAAATTGATGGAAGATTACAAGATAAACTTAAATTAACCAAGTGATCTGTACATTGGTTTCCCTCCCTAAATATGTGTGAGATAATAAAATTCATATGAGCTTAGCCCACTTAACTTGGGAAAATGATGATTTTTTGAAAGCATACGCATCTTTCTGAGTTAGATCACCTTTGGGAGAGTGTTTCCAAACTAGTTTGTCTCTCTGATTACCAGAAGAAAGAGTAACTTGTGAAACAAGGAATCTCAAGTTGGGGAAGTATTGATTCAAATCTTCTGATATATTCCAAGTGTGATTAGTAATGTAGCTATCCAATTTCTTAGGTAACAATTGGACCAAATGATCATGCAAGTTGTAAGTTTGTGGAAGCACCTGTCTACACCAAGAGTCTGACCAGAAATTTATCTATTTTCCATCACCAACAATCCAAGAACAATTATCCTTGATAACATGAAATTCAGCCTTAACTCCACTCCAAATAGATGAGGAGATGTGATGAGTGATGCATCTGTGATCTCTAATAACTCTGCTTCCGATGAAAATTGCTTTTCTGACTTCCAGAAGTTCCTAATAACACATGGAAATATCTAAAATACCCTGAGCGGTAGTTAACTACCGCTGGTTTTTTTTTTTTTGTCATTTCCATATGTTATTAGGAACTTCTGAAAGTCAGAAAAGCAAGCGTCGCTTCTGATTATGTTTCCCCATTACTCATCTTATTGCAGTAAGTTCCAACACATCTTCAGGTTAATAGCCTCATAGTCATTCCAACTAACAGTGACTACAAAAGCACTTGTAATCGAAGAGAAATCAAATAAGTAATGCCATACTTCAAAATCAAAACACCTTTAAGTTTGTTGACTAACAAATGAGAACAAACAAGGAGGTACAAAAAAAAAAACCAATTCTGATCCACCAACACCCATTGCTATCCAAATAATTAATTAATTTCCATGTGGTCATTTTTCTTTTAGCATTTTAGCAGAATAAACGCAACAAGAATCAACCTTGCTCTATGATACAATGTTAACAAAAGAGAAAAGAGCTAGGGTTTTAATTAGAGGACTAAAGTTCAAGAATTACACAAGAGTATTTATACTAGATATTTGAAAAGACTAAACCACTCCTAGTCCAATTACAACCAAATGTCTATTACATATTGTCAAACACTTCGAATAAGCATAGATTAGCGATGCAATACTAAGGTGTTACACATTTAAATTCTATAGTTACTTACGGTGTTACACATTTTGTGTCGAGTAGTTTAGTTCATTTGAATTGTCACACTTATTTAAAGACGGATAGAGTAATATATAAAAAGTAAAGGAGTCAATGAGAAAAATGAGAACAAACTGTACATAGAAATCCATTAAATCTCAGGAGTAATATCAACTTATACAAGTAATTCTACAAAAGTGTACAAAAATTAAAGCAAAAAGTGCTGACTTGAAAATGGTAGATAAAGCAATCCCATATTTACCCCTAGCAAACAACCCTTTCAAAAATGGCCAGTAACATATCACTAGATATACACTACACATCAATTCACCTATTCCACACTCATTCCCACTATGATCTTCTAATTGCACCCCCAAAATCTTAATAACAAGTGCTGTCAACTGCACAAGCAAAATGGTTGTGCCAACCACAAATGCTGGGGACTCATCAAATGTGAACCTACCAGCATTTGCATCATCTTCAGCAGCACCAGAAGTTGGACTTTCCTTTTGTGTTACTTCAAAGATTGTATCAGATATCCCCATGAGCTTAAGCATGGCACTCAAAAATCCTATAAACCATACACTTGTTGATCTTATTGTAACCATTCTTTGATTGTTCCACCAATATCTTAACGAAAATCCTTTTAATTTATACTCTTGTAGAGTATGCATAGTATAGATCACAAAAAGTGTCAAAGGAATCCATAGCCCAGCTCCCTGGAATAAGACAGTGTGAAAAGGATAAAAAAGTAGTATATTAACCTCATAATCAATGAAATCTTTCGTCGAGAGTTTAACGACTATACACGACCAATAAGTTTTACACGTATATTAAATTATATATCACAATACTAACCTAACCGTTGTTATATTATTTCCAAAAACTGTTAAAATTAGTCGGAGATTGGTTATAATTAGTTGCAACTTGCAAGTTGGTTAAGCTTAGTTAGGATCACTAAATAAAATTGTATTCTACACTCACTGTAACCAGCTCGCAACTAACTAGGTACATTTAACAAACTCCAACTGATTTTATGATTAAATGCACGTGCAATATTTTTATACTGTCGGTGCATACAGTTGTTAAGCTCAATGTTTAATATAACCTTGGCAGTAGAAATTGAATGTGAATATCTAACCTCAGGAAAGATACTGGTATTGGTGATTATGCAATATGCAACTAGGGCTGCATAAGAAACTTCAAAGACCGAACGCAAACCCCAATTGGTTAGCCAACAATATGACAAGCCTGCCCTGAATTGGATTTTACCGAAGAGGGTACCCATAACAGGAGAATGCTTGCTAAAGAAGACAACAGTGAGGCCTGAAGACCATCTCTTTTGTTGGATCATTGTAGTGAGTAATCCTCCGGGAGCGCACCCTGTAAAGGCGGTTGGCTCGGGTGTACAACATTCTGATCTCCAACCTTTTCTCTGCATATTCAATCCAGTTGGTACATCTTCTGATATTGATCCATATAACCAGCCCATCTGAAGTTTCAAAACATAATCAAGTTTCATATGCATTTTTTTTTTTAAGTTTGTGTAATTGCATAGTCTAAGGCTTATTAACAAAATTTATATTTTGCAAATACTGAAAAATATACCTGTTTACCCCAACAAGTGCCATATTCATATTCACAATCAGATACTTTGATTGCTTCCTCAATAAAATTGGAAGGACTATTGCCATGGGTAGAATAATCATTCCCTTCCATAACTTGTGTTGCTGATTTCACAAACTTCTTTGAACTTCCAAATTGTTGTATTAGTATATTCTCAGCTAATTTTGCTAGTAAAGATACAAAATAGTGAGTTTTCTAGTATCATATAGTAATCAACTATTAATACTAATACTATCCTCATATAATAACTCAAGCATTTTGTAATTTAAGCAATTGATTGTGCTTAGGTAGTTAACGGGTTCTAGTTAAGGACAAATCATTCGAGAGAACACGAGTTTGACACCATATGTGACACCGCTCTATCTCTATCTCTCACTTACTTTTTCATCTTTCACAACTTACACAGATTACGCACCATATTTTTATCAATCGTGTTCATATCACATTCTGATAAAATAAAGATATACAATGAATAAGTGAATTTCTTGTGAGAGCAAGACCTTTATTTCCATGTTGTATTTCATTAGGATAAAAACCGTAAATAGCATATCTTCTGTGGAAGGTGTTTGATCCTCCATAGTATGGTCCTTGAAGTCCTGCCATGCCCCCTATCATGTACTGCAAAAAGCAATACATAATTTGTTCATAAACACAAATTTATAAGAGGTATGTAGTAAAGTGAGAGATGCATTTTATAGTTGAGATAAAACCTCAAATGCAGCCACCCATTGATTTCCAAAAGGGTCGTCTTTTATTCCATCGTAAAATTTTTGGAAACATTGAACAAAAGCAACATCTTTCCCACTCTTCGAATCCACCAAAATGCAAATAGCATGTTGCATAATCTTGGGATTGTTCACAACCATGTCACAGTCTACGTTCAACATAAAAGGAGCATTGGTCATCAATCCAGAGACTCTTGTCTGCAAATTCCAATTAAGAAAGACAAGAATGAGTCTCTGAAACATAAGAATTAGTATTTCGCAGAACTAAATATTGGTCAGCGAAATTACCAACACATTCATAGCTCCCGCTTTGTAATTGTGTTCATACTTTGGTCTCTTCTCTCTGGATATGTAGATTAAATGAGGCAATCCATCAGAAAGACCATCCAATATAACCTGTCAACGCATAATGTAAGTGTTTTTTGTTTTGTTTGAATTCAAGCGTGAGACAGTTAGTTTCATATCGACTAGGAATGAACTAATTGAGATGACATGAATACTCAAACATTTTAGAATGCAACAACCAGAAATACTTGCCAGAATTTAGGATGTGTGGAAATATTAAATTAAATTTTCTACAGGCTAAAATTTGTTTAATTGTAAAGCAAGGAAAACATGTACTCTATAGAAACATTTAATTTACTGCAATATTTATTACCTTAATTATACTTGGATGGTTTCTTTTTTCTGTATTTGAGAATACTGCAAATTCTCCCTCAAATTGGAATGAAGCTGAATTTCGTGTCACATCTTCAATTTTGTGGCTAAGATTGTCATACATATCCTGCAACAAACACAAAAGACAAACCATTTTGCAGTTCACTATCCTTATGTCATAACATGTATATCAACAATTGAAGGGGCAATATTATTTTACTTACCTTCATTTTTAACCATTCTTGTTTGAATTCAGCTGAATCATCATCACTATTGGTAACTTGAGAGAAATATCTAAAAGGTGCTCTAACTTGTACATTATACTTCTTACAGAAAGGAACCCAAAACTTAGCAAATTTAGAAGCTTCCAAAAGACCATAGAAGGTAAAAACAGAACAGCCATCATCAGAAACATAACAAGCTAGCTTATTAGCTGGATAATCAAGTGCCAATAGAGACAAAACAGTGTTCAATGTGATGATTGGTGGTTCAAGTACAGGATCTGCTGTTGTCACAAACAAATCCACACGTGGAAGCTCATGCACTCTATTAGGATAAAAAATAACAAAAAATCAGCACAAGACTTGAGAAACTAATTAGCAAGAGAAATGGTTTTTTGCAATCAAATTTAGACAACTTTTGCGAAAACTTTTTAAATGGTTAATGCAGATTAAACGGTGATTAATTACGTTCAATAGATAGTCAATGGATATGAAACTCATTAACCACCAATTTGGACATAGTTAACCATAATTTTCAGGTTTTCAACCAAATGTACGTAGTTAATCACGTCCAAATTAATGCATAATGAAGTCACTTTGATGATAAATAAGCTTTGATCATCATATATCTATTTATCATCTACGGAACGTAAGTAAAACGATGTCAAGAAAATTGTCTAGATTAAATTGTTTAAATAACACAATAGAATTGCAATACAAAATCAATGTCAATGTAATAAAAAAATGCTTAAACCGCGACATATAAACTGCGACATCAAGATTCTTGATGTCAATCTTGATGTCGCCACAACTATTGATTAAATCACATCAATCAATTACATACATTTGTTAGCAATTTATAATAATATCAAATATCGTGACGCGAGAGTTTATATTACATACCGTTGAAGGAGACGGTTTGGATATGTTTTGTTAACAGCAGGACTCCATTTGGTGTTGAGAAGAATAATCCAAGTATATGTGAACCAAGATTCACATGAGAATGCAAGAAACCATGGAATTGTGAAGGTGACGTTGATACGGTAACAAAGAAGAGAGAATAGGAGGAGTAAAATCAAGATATCTATTGCTCTTTGAAATGTTCGTTTGATCCATATTTTTTCATACAGAGGGAGATTTTCTTGGTTTGCCATTCTGCATATGATTGAAATTCTTCAGAATAATAGCATGTTCCAGGTTTATTATATTTGAGAATTTTTTAGATTTGGATTCTTCAGTGCTGCTGATTGATTGTTCCAAGAGAATGTGCTACTTTTAAGGGATATGTACAATTCTATTAAAAAGTACCTAGGAAAATATAATATTTTTTAATCATCAATTATTTGTCCTTTTTTGTCAAATAAACATCAATTATTTGTCCTCTTTTGTCCTTTTTTGTCAAATAAACATCAATCATTTTGTACAATTTCCATTTAACATATAAATCTCAAACCATTAGTTAAATTGTTTTTTCTCAATCATTTGTACAATTTCCATTCAATATATAAATCTCTAAGGCATATTTTTGCTCTAAAAGTAATTAGTATGTTTCGAAGAAAAAAAAAACAGTGTTGGAAGTTAAGCGTTTTAGAAGCAATTAATATCTCTAGATTATAGAATTGATTTTATCATATTTGGAAGACTTCGATAAGAATTGATTTTGATCGTAGAATTGATTTTACTTAAACTAAAATTTGTATCTTTTGACTTCAACACTTAATTTTTGTCTTAAATGTATTGGCAAATATACTTTTATGTTAACTTTTCTACGAGGAGAAAGTCATGGTAACTTTTTGGATTACATATAAGGTAGTGCCGATGTGCCGTAATAGTTGGTCATCACCATGGTCAATTTCACTTTTAACCAAAGATATAATAATTAAAAGTTTGGATGGCCAAGATATGAGAAGGGTGGCCTATAAAGGAGAAGAAGGGAAAAACACAGTGATATTTGTTCACTCAGTTCAATCGAAATTGAACTACGTCTTAAGGATTAGTTCGATTTTTCAGAATTTCTCTCAATGACCAAGGGAACACCAATTTATCACCAATGTCCTTTAATGTGTTTCCCAACTCTAGAATTTTCCCAAAAACTCAAACTTTTGACCCTAAAAGTTCCCTCTTTTGTAACCCTAAAATTTCCACCTTTTCACCTCTTATTAGAACTAAAAACCAACCCCTTCTATATATATAGGCATCACTCAACTCGTCTTGCACTCCAAACAACAACCTTGTGGACTAAAAGACTTGCCAAGCAAGTAGGTAAACAAGTGAAGCAACCACTTTACTTGTCTTGCCCTTCAAGAAATAATCTTGCGGCCTATATACCTTGTTAGGCAAGAAAACCACCTTATATTTATGCTTTCTTGAGAGAGAAAAAAAAAACAACGCCTTCAATTTTCTTGAGAAACTAGAAAGAAAAAAAATTCCACCAAGATTTAGAGTTAAACACAACAATTCTCCACCTTGACTCTAAATCAATGGTGATTCCACTTTAACCATCAACCACCTTGCTCCTTACCCTTGCATCCAACTATATTATGTAGTCTCCCACAAGCTTCCACCTTTACCTTTTCAAACATCGAAACGTCTTCTTCCTTCTTGAAGAACTTCCCTCAAACTACCTTAGGACTTTTAGGTAGCTCTACAAACTTTCACCATAACCTTTTCGGCCCTGGAGTGATCAAATTTCGTCCTCTTGAAGATTCTCTTGCCTCCAATTACCCTTGGTCTTTTAGGTAATCCCATAAGCCATTCCATACCTTCTTCAACCCCCAGACCGTGCCTCTCGATTCTCTTGAAGAATTCCTTGCTCTAAACTATAGCATAACACACAAGGACTCCATGGTTGTACTATTATGGTGCCCTCATTTGTCTATTCCTAGTTTCACTAGTGGAAGACTGCACCTCAAGCCGAGCTTTCTCCATCTGAACTCTCAAATGTGTATATCCATTATGCCTTTCACCTTATAACCTCTAAAGTTGATCATGAGTTTTATTACCTCCTCCTCACCAGACTGGCCTCAAGTATTCTTATCATCTCCTCTCCAAGTTGATGTTGACTTTTAACATCTCTCTAGACAATCATTTCTTCTACATGAAGGTCAACTTGAAAGTGTCATCATTTTCGATGTGAGATACCCCCCTTTCTTCCTTCTCCCAATAAGACACCCCATATCACCCACATCTTCTCTGAGACAACTTCAAATTGCATGAAGAAATCATTGGCCCCTACTCGGGACAATCTTTTTTACATCATTGTCTGATGTTATTTTGTAGGTTCCGAACACTGACCGTCGGAGTTGGCGCCTTGGTACAAATTGTGGTTATTCCGTCTGTAGTGTTTATCATATGCTCACTACAGATGACAGTCAGGTGTTGGACGCGGTTTCAAAATTGATTTGGCACATACATGTCCCGGTAAAGGTGTCTCTCCCTGCGTGGTGACTTTTCCGCAACTGATTACCCACCAAATCAAATCTTGTGGCTCGTGATATCATCTCTCAGGAGGCTCAGATGTGTGTGACTGGGTGCAGTGAGGTGGAAACGGCGCAACATTTGTTCGTTTCTTGTACCATTTTTCGTGATTTATGTTTCTTGTTCGTGATTGGATTGGGGTCTCTAGGGCTGATCCATTTGCTATAGCTGACCATTTTCATCATTTTACTTATCTGTCAGGCGGGTCGGTGACAAGACGTTCCTTTATGCAACTTTTGTGGCTATTATGCGTTTGGGTTCTGTGGTCCGAACGTAATAATAGATTGTTTAAAAATAAGGTGACAAATATTCATCAGTTGGTAGAAAAAGTAAAAATGCATTCGTACCGGTGGATGAAGGCGGCTAATGCGGTTTATGTGTTAGGGGTCCATGGTTGGCTAGCTTGCCCCTTTGATTGTCTGGGCATTTGATTTTTTTTGTTCTTGTTGTGTGTGGATAGTTTGTAAACTCTGATTGCATCTGAAGGCACACCTTGTGCTGAAAATGCGATCCCGTTGTTGTTAGTATATATAATTTCATTTTTGCCTCTTAAAGGATAAATTAAATTTTTCAAATAAGTAAAGAGATCAAAGTGATATATTTAAGCCAAAAATAATGAAAGGTAAAAAATCACAAATTTGGCTGCATAACAATGGAATTATTACGAGGATTCAAGTATTATTTGTTTCATATATATCATCAACGTAGTGAGCATTCAGATATCGTTGAAGGACAATTTATAAGTATTTCTACAAACACTCTTTAAATTTTAAGATTTGCCGTATCTTTTGCAAGCCATTAAAATCGAACTCACCTAAACAAGGAGATTATTTTACCGCAATATGACACAAAGAGTTAGACATTCTCCCAATTCCGCAAGGGAGTGTGACTCCATGTATAAACTAAATTTATATTTATAAAATAAAATAAAAACTGAAATTAATTTTTTATATAACTAAACTTATGATATTTCTTTTCCAGGAACCTAAGTAGCTCTTGCTATATACCTGTAGCTAGAGAGACAAACATTTCTACTCTCTTTCAAGTTTCAATATATTATACTAGCATGTGTCAAGATTTTTTATTTATTTTTGGGTACAAATATGCCAAGTATTTATCCTATACCTCAAACTCAAACTACATATTTAAAGAGACTACTAGATTATCTTCCGGTCATGTTACACGATGAGAACTGTCTTATGCTTTTATTCTGGTAACATTTCTTTTAACAAATTAGTCAATAAAAACTTGTGCAGTTTACTTTTTCTTTTCGTGTGTATCCAAGATAGTTGGATCTAACGCTTCAAGAAAATAATCGAATTATTAACCACGTGTTAAGGAATAAGGTTATCTACCAACCTTATCGAATCATGTTGCTAATTTATATTTTTCTAACAAAATTATAGCACTTGTCAAAATAAAATAAAAAACAAGACTATAACAAAAAATAATAATTTCTCATATATCACGGCATCTCATTCGTAAGTAGTTTCAAAGAAGCTGTTGACTAAGAATTTGTATTTTTTTAAGGGATTTCGTTACATCTCAATATGTTGATTTTATTTAAAAATATACAATAATTAATTAAGACGTGCAAATTGATCCAAGCATTAGTCCTAAGTCCTAGCTAGTTACAGCAAACAAAACATCCCGTCATTAATACCCTTCCCATTTTCAAACTTATGTCGACTTCAAAAATTAATTGATTAGATTTATTTATACAAGAAATATGAAAGTCATCATAAGACTACTATATGAAGTAATACATTTTATAGCATTTTTTTAACAAACTACTTTAAGTAGGGTTTGAATTGATATCTTCTTATTTTCTCTCTCAAATTCAACCTTATATATAATTTAAAAAATCAATATTAATTAAGAAATAATTTTAATGTCATTTCATATTTATCGGTTAATAACACCTAATTTTATCAAACCACACGTATTCAATCTGGTTTATATATTATCTACTATAAATTCATCCATTGTTATCAACTAATTTATAAAATTTCGCTATCTTTTACGAAACAAAGTCTTAGTAAAGAATTCAAGTTTATTGTAGGAGGACTTTAGGTTTTCCCTTGTCACTGATGAGATGAGAACTTTAGGTTTACCTTAGTCCCCTTGAACGAGACCTAATTCGCTTAAACTTTTTATCATAATTTATATTTATATTTAAAATAAAGCAAATGTAATGTTACATACAATATTCAACGCAAAACATATGGTATTATTCTGAAGACTCGGTTCGCCACTTCTCCTATTTGATAGCCGAGTCCAATTGCATCATTGACTATCTCTCTCTCTCTCTCTCCCTCTCTCCCTTTCTCTAGTCTATATCCCTTTGTCTCTCTTCCATTTCATTGAAATTTATGGCCAGTGGAGGCCTTGGACTCTCCATTGATTCAGATCCAAATTCAAGCTTCTTATACCATAAACAAATAGAATTCTCAACTCTTTTCCTCAACACAACAACTCCAAAAACTTCAAGTGGAAACTTATATAGTCACAAAATGGATACCACAAACAACAAAAACAAAAACAAAAACAAAAACAAATCTCCATTTCAAGTCAACCATGAAATATCTCATCAACCATTTGATCATGAAATGAGACCTATCATCAATGAACTAGACTTTTTCTCTCAAAACAATAACCATCACAATCATTCATCTGCATCTGCATCTGCCTCTACCTCTACACCTCCCTCACTAAATCTTCATCATCATCATATAAATGATCATTACACCGATCCTTCTCTCTTGGAATTCAAAGTAAACGTGAGTACTCACTCTTTATAATATATATTATATTATTATGTCACTATTGTATAAACCATGGTCTTAAATTGTTGTTGCGGTTACCATGTGGACCTTGATATTGTGGCCATTTGTTATTGATATTGCATACTTAGACTTCTAATTAAAATATTTGCAGATTACAATTTAGAATTTGCATAGAATATTCAATGAGTTAACCCTTCAATATTCCGTAGATATCATATCACTATTAGAAAACATTAAATTGGAGAAGAAGAAAAAACAAATTTTCCCATAAACAAAGGAGAAGGGAAAAAATAAAATTTTTCACTAATTTTCTCATTACTAAATTTTGGTTGCTATTTAATTTTTTCTTCTTCTAGTAGTGATGTTTGTGCACATATTATATATGACATTGGTGATATGCTTATGAATATGTGATGTTTCAATATAGACTAGTTTGAATCTTCTCACCACCAACACAAGCAATGATCAATCCATGATGGAGGAAGACATAGCAAGTGATTCAGAAGACAAAAGAGCTAAGCTTGAGGTAGAGAATGTAACAATAAATTCAATAATTTGATGAAGTCCTAATTGAATTATTAATCATTGAGTGGTTTGTACAATTAAATTATTTTTCAGCTCGTCGTTCTTCAAGCTGAGCTTGAGAGAATGAAGGTGGAGAATCATCAACTGAGGAACATGCTTGATGAGGGTAATAGGAAGTACAACACATTGCAGATGCATTGGATGAGTATGGTGCAAGACAAGAAGGTAGAGGATTGTAATGAAGAGCAAAAACAAGTGATGGGTGGAAAACTTGATGAGGAGAAACAAAATGGGAATGGTGGAGTTTTGGTTCCGAGACAATTTATGGAGCTTGGATTGCCTGCTAATCATTCTGATGCTATTGATGAACCAAGAAGTCAAGATCAGTCAAAATCACTTGCAAACAACAATGAGGAAGGTTCCAAGGATGAAGAACTTGTGTTAGATCATGACAAAAAGGAATCTGATCGGGGAAATGAGAGAAACGGTAGTCCTGCTGATCGAGTTTTAGCTGCTAATAATAATAATAATGTTGCAAACTTTAGTCCTCAAACAAATGTTGAACAAGCTGAGGCCACTATGAGGAAAGCAAGGGTTTCAGTTCGAGCTCGATCCGAGGCTAACATGGTACTTCAATTTCACATTTTAGTTAGAAGAATGAAATTTTTGTTTTGGCTTTTATATGATGCTAAAGTTTTTATTCTTTTGTATCAGATCAATGATGGGTGTCAATGGAGAAAGTACGGACAGAAAATGGCGAAAGGAAACCCGTGTCCTCGAGCTTATTATCGATGCACCATGGCTTTAGGTTGTCCGGTGAGAAAACAGGTATGTTATCCGATATAAAAGTTAGTTATAATAGTTAGTGACACCGGTACTTTTATCGTATGTCATGGTCATTCTCAAACATAATTTCCTGTTTTGAGTTCTAAACTCTGTCAAGTTTTACTCTGCCATTGACCTTATATGCATGCTCAACTAAATAAGTTGCAAATTATGTTGCATAGCTCATGTACTTCTACTAAAAAATGTCATGAGTTTGAGATTGATTTAGCTAGGATATATAAGTATACAATAACGTCAAATCAGTCATGGCACATGTTTCATTCTTCAACATTTCAAACCTAGATCGTGTTTGGATTAACAGTTTTATTAAGCACTTATCATATAAGTGCTTATGTATAGACTATTTCTATAACAGAAAATAAAATAAAGTCAAACTGTTTTCATATAAGTTATAAGTTTTTTTCATTAGCTATCATGAAAAAGTTCATAGAAATTACCTGAAAAGAGCTTATGGACGTGTCATAAGCTATCCCAAATAGTCTCATAAGTCTTTGTACTAGTAGATAAGTCCAAATAAATCAACCTAAAACAGACCCCTAATGAGGTAGGTTGGAGTCAAAATATTAAAATGAAGTAACGACCAAAGTCGGGTCACAATTCTTGATACTACGCAAAATCACACTCAAATGCAGCGGATGCGACCTTAGTTGCAGTAGCACTGCAAACTTAGAGATGTAAAAAACCACGTTGTCACCCTCGCATCCTAGGTCACCGTCGTGAATCTTTTTTTTATAAAACCCGAATTAAAGTTATCAAGCTGTTTGTGTCTAACTAGACATCAAAATCTAAGACATGTAACATAATTTGCACAGGTACAAAGGTGTGCTGAAGACAAAACAATACTTATCACAACATATGAAGGACACCACATTCATGCTTTGCCTCCAGCAGCTATGGAAATGGTACAAACAACATCATCAGCTGCAAGAATGTTGCTGTCAGGACCAATGACAAGTGCAGATGGACTAATGAACCCAAATTACCTCACAAGAGCAATCCTTCCTTATTCTTCAAGCATAGCAACTATCTCAGCATCAGCTCCATTTCCAACTGTTACATTGGACCTAACTCAGTCACCAAATCAAAACCAGTTCCCTAATAACCACTCAAACCAGTTCCAATTTCCCTTCCCTCAAAATTTTCTGCCTCAGGTTTTTGGTCAGACATTGTTGAACCAATCAAAATTTTCAGGACTTCAAATGTCTCAAGATGCAGCAAACAGTTCTCAGCAGACACCACAGAACCTTGCTGACACAGTTAATGCTATTGCAGCTGATCCTAACTTCACTGCAGCTTTAGCAGCTGCTATTACTTCAATTATTGGGGCGGCGCAGCCAAACAATAACAACGGTACTAGCAATAATGGTAACGGTACAATAGCTAATAACAGTAATGGCAATGTTACATCAAGTAACAATACCAATGGAAGCCCTAAAATCAACAATCCCAACTCTTCAGTAGAGTAGCTAGCTCACAAAGTGATAACTTCATAGCAGTCTCTCATTTTTTGATTATTTTCTCTCCTTCAGTCGGGCTAAAAAAATGTAGTACCGACATTTTGCATTGAAGGCGAGTCTGGAGTCCGACATGTGGTGGTGCACGACACTGACATATCATTTTTTTCAAAAAATAAGTTGAGCTGAATTTTTCCCCACCTCTCAACTCGAGAAATTTTGTTATCAGATTGTTAAAGATAGTTTGAGATTTGTTAGATGTAGCGGAATATTATTTTTTGAACAAGAGATGTAGCGGAATATTGTTTATGGTAGTTACAAGTTATTTTGATGAACCTTGCTATATGGTACGACAGTTTGTGCACACAAATTGCTCGATATGTGAAATTCTCTTTTAATTGATGCTAGCTTACATTTTTTCTTCTTCTTAAATACAAGACAAACTAAGATAAACCAAACATTTAAAGAAGTATACATTTTTTTGACTTGTGTACCTCACCGTTTGACACACCAGTCTAGATGCACCATGCAAGCCAAAGTGATTTGAAAAGGCACCCCTATAAGACAAAGGTGTTTGTGATTTCTCAAATTCTCATAAACAATCATATATAGGATATTATATTGGTTATTTGGATTCAAATAAAAATTCAAACAGACTCAATTACAAAAAAAAATAAAAAAATACATTCGTGTGTTTCCCACAAATTTGTTCTCGTGCACATTAGCTTTTTCCTATTTTTATTGGTTGATTCTTGGTTATATAATTTAGGATCACTTTATAAAGTGATCATACATTCATTGTAATCATCTTCATTATAACATCAATATTTCTCTCATTTTATTTTTTCCTTCGTTTTGTTGAGCTCTACCATACTTCATACAAATATCTATAGTTGATTATATTTTCTATATTAATGTTAATAATGTCTTTACAATTTTTCTAATGGTTGTTGATAAAGCTAAATCCCAAAGAGAAAATAACAATGGGAAGAAGATAAAAGAAGAGAGATATAGTAGCAGTTGTGTACCAAATGGTAGTAGCTTGTGGGAAACGAAAAAAGGAGTCAAGAAAATCGTCTGAGAGTGGTTAAAAGATACGTAAAAAAGAGATTAAGTTAAGATAAACTGTGTGAGAAAAGGATAAAGAAAAAGAGAGGGGCATCTTCATTGTCTTTTACCTTTTATAACCCATTTGACATGTAGAATAATTTGCTAGGTTCGAATGGTTAATGAATTTTCGGTTAATGTTTTATAATTTATGGAATCTCAGTTTGAATAATAGTTGAAATATATGTAATGTTGAGGGCACGTCTAGAGTCGGATACATGTCAATGTCGCATTGACACAATACTTATGTATGTAGTTATATTTAATTATTCTTGTTTCTCAAATTTTTATCTTTGTTGATTTTTAGTGTTGTGTATATGAATGTATCAATGTTTCATAGGCTCAAATCATCATTGACCAAACTTTATTTAATTTCCACAAGAGTTCCCGATTACCAAGACTCGACCTTCTTCTAAGAACCATAAAGTTAAAATAAAAGTTTAATATATTGGAATATGTTTAAATATGATTTTCTCAAAATAGTGATTTTTGTTTTGTTTTAGTCTTTCTAAATTTTTTGTTTGGATTTAATACATGCAAATTCAAACGATTTTAATAATGGGCATGCCCATACTATAAAGAAGAGGTTCATGTAAAACGATACACACTTGGTAGAAAACCACTTGGTCTTTGATTTGGATGTAAAGAATTTGACTTTGCTTCCCCTTGAAGTAAGTCTAGTTTCCTCCATGGTCTTGAAATTGAAAACTTAGGGAAATAAG
Source organism: Medicago truncatula (assembly GCF_003473485.1). Taxonomy (NCBI): domain Eukaryota; kingdom Viridiplantae; phylum Streptophyta; class Magnoliopsida; order Fabales; family Fabaceae; genus Medicago; species Medicago truncatula. Next base: position 43,160,793 of record NC_053043.1, read on the forward strand.
AGGGTTGTTTGTTATAGATTTTTTTTAAGAAAAATATCATTACAAAAACACTTTTGAAACTTATTTTCTCTCCTTTAAAGTAAATCTAATTTTTATTTAGAAGTTACTCTTAACAACTTCTAATTTGAAGTAGTTTTTTGATTTTTTTTAAATTCTGAATTTAAAAAATAAAAATTGTAACAAATAGACGCAATACTCTTAAATGACTATTTTTTTTAATGTGATTTTTATAGGAGAAAAAAAATAAGTGCAAAAAATGGAGGCAATTTTTATATAGTTGTATTCAAACAAACTAAAATTATATTTCAAAAAAAAATAAAATAATTTTAATACAATAAACAAACACAAAATGAATTCTTCTTTTTTATAAAATCGCTAAATCATCGAATATCAAAAAATTTAATGGTTTTTAATCCAAAACAAAAAATCCTTAAATAAAAGAAAATATTTTATGTAAAAAAAAAAGATAAAATTAGTATTATGGGAAATTGTGGGGGTGGGAAGGATTAGAGATAGGGGTAGGAAAAAGAAACTTACAAAAATGTAAAGGAAGTAAGGAACGAATTAGGCTTGATCTAGATGTTCTATCGGGCTTTGAAACTGTACACAGGTATGAAAGATCCAGTTCCAAGCTTTGGCTAAAGAAAATTGAATTTTGCTCTTCACCCAGCACATCACGCTGCGTGACTTAACTCACGCACCTCACAAGCTCTGCGTGACTTAAGTCACGCACCACTAAGTCTTTACGCGAGTTAACTTATGCAAGTTAGTTGGTGGTAAAAACTGAAGCACAAACGTTTTTGGGACGGTGGTCAATGCTTTTGATTGGTTTTTACAAGTTTTTTTTTTTTTTTTTTTTAAGTTTTTCACACCTTATTGGACCTCATTAAGTGCTATCTACCTTATACCACCTACAAAAACCCTCAAATACTTTCTCTTTTCCTCACATTTTCTCCTCCCACTCTCTCCCCCTCTTTCTCTTCTTCTTCTTCTTCTTTGTTTCTATAGTCTCTAGGGTCTTTATACCCCTTTAGGTAAATACCGGTGGCTTTTGAGGGAAGTAGTAGTCCGTTAGGTTGGGGAAAAAGACATCATCCCTTGAGGTAAAATTAGGTTTGCTTCCTTTTACTCCCAAAATCTTTTTACCGTGGGTAAAAAGAATCATCATGGGGGTATAAAAGGAACCAAATTTAAATTTAACTCAAGGGATCTTGTTGTCGTTTTCCCCAACAGGACGGATCACTACTTTGCCTAAGAGCTATTGGTATATACCGAAGAGGGTAAAATATATGTATTAATTATTGTATTGTTTGAATCATATTAATAAAATGAGAGTTATATTTATTAATTTTGTTTTTTATTTGTATTTATTTTTGCATTTATTTTATGTTTATGATTATGTATTGAATTAATAAATATTGAATAAATAAAATCGATTTTATTTTCTAATTTTGTATTTAACGAATAAATAAATTAGAATAAAAATTGAATTAAAATAATATCGAATTTATTTTAAGTGCATAAATAAATTAGAATAAAGTGACCAAATAATTTAGAATAAAGTAAATAAAATATTTTAGAATAAATAAAAAAAAAATAGCCACTTTACGCCACTTAACGTGCGCACTAGTTTACACTTGCGCTAGTTAATTAGCGCAGGGGCATTTTGGGCATGGCTGCAGGGTGCGAGTGTTTTGTGCTGGGTGAAGAGCAAAATTCAAGAAAATTGCTCTTCTCTCTTTGATTTTTGTTCATTTCCACATGAAATTTCCCATATTAACTCCGGTAGAAGTTAACTGTCGTTCCGTATTTAACGACAGTTAACTTGTACTAATCTGACGACAGCTAACTGCCGTTGCGTTTCTTTAAACATGAAACAACAACCCATTTAATCCATTTCACAAAACTCGATCTCTAAAACTCTCTCAAATCATCCAACACCAAATCTCTTCAAATTCAAATCAGCCTCACTCAAAAACAAGTAAGTTTTCATAATCCATTACCATTGACATTTTATGTTTATATGTTACATTTTTCCTCTTAAATTAGAAATGTTTTAGTTTTAGGGTTTATGTAAATTTTGATTATTTTTTTGGTAGTAAATGTTTATATGTTTATGTTTTGGTTTTTAGTTTTAGGGTTTACGTATATTTTGCACTTTAAGTGTTTAATGAAATGTTTGAATGAGTTTTTCATTGATTGTTTTTAATTTTTTTTTATGGTGTAGATCTGAACCAATGCATATTTATCCAGTAGATCTGAACACGAATTTAGGTGCAGTATACTACAATGGTGGAAAGCCCAATCTATTCAGCGTTTGGGTAGATGTCACGTCAGTAGATTTGAAGGATCACCTAGACCAAATAAACCGACGACTCAACCACAGAGACACAAGAAGGGTGGACGGAGTTGGGTATCGACGTTCATCGATCGATCCAATTGGGAGATTGCAGTTCAACTAGATGATGGTCAAGAACGACGACGACATGAGGAGCGTGTTCTTTATATTTAGTCAGCACATCACTACATTACCGATCGAGTTGGATGTCTCGTTAATGAGACCTTATGAAGATATTCTCAAGAGTTTGATTCGGCCAGATAAAGATTAGGTTGTATCATTATGTTGTGTCATTATTTTGTTGGATTTTAATTTAATTCTTGTTTGTTTGGTGAAAATGTTACCATTAAAGTGTCTTATACTTAGTGTAACGGTTTGTCAATCTTTTGAAAACTCAAAAAGATGAAGAGAACACATTTTGAATTCTAACTAACAAGATGTATAGATTCTCGCATTAAATTCCTTCCTATAAGAAGATGATGTCGAGAGGGAATTCATTTCCAAGATGTTTTTTTTTAGCTTGATCATGTTTCTCTGTCATTTGAAACTTGTCAGTTGACAGGGTAGTAGGATTAAATTCAAAAGAATATATTAGAATGCTACTTTCTCGACATTACTCGTCTTATACGAAAGAATTTGATGTGAGAATCTATATAGCTCGTTAGGTAGAATATATTACATTCTACCTTAGGGAGAATGTAATGCTTCTTGAATTGCCCTATTTAAACGGAGATAAAATTAAACTATAAATTAGAACTTGATTTTTTTTTTTTATTGTTTTAGAGTTGATTTAATTTTTGCGTATTTGTGTTTTTTTATTTACGATTTATTTTGGAAATGATCTTTCTAAGACATGCAGCTTATAATGAATGAATGAATGCTATTATTGAATTAATGTATGAAAAAAAAAATCCAAGTTTAGGGGCTTAAAAAAACAGTCATGTCAGCACACCATAAACTTAGCGGCTCTTTACTACCGTTGGGGCAGCAGTAGTTAACTGTCATTGGTAGCGAGTAGCAGTTAACCGCCACTGGGGTTAACTGAGGAATGAGTTTGTAACTGAAAGTGTTTTAACGCTGGCTACTTCAATTAACCCAAACAGAAAGTTAACTATAAACCAACGAGAATTACAAACGAGCCTGTTTGAAACACTTCCCAAAAACTCTTTTTTAATTTTTAAAAATTTGAAAATTAAAAACTTTTTTGCTAAACTATTTTTTTAAAATTACAGTTTTGAATTTTTTAGTTTTAGGAACTAAAACTAAAACATGTAAAAGGATAACTATTGTGAGAAGAGGATTTGTATATTTCAAAAACTGAAAACAAAAACTATTTCAAACAGGCTCTAAGTGAACAACAACACCAAAAACCCTTTCAGAAAAGAGAAAAAACACCATAAACGTCCCTAACAAAACACCAAATGTAAAAAAATGAACCTAAGTTTGATTGTTATTTTTTTTTAATTCGATTTTTATTAGTATTTATGTTATTTCATCAACCACCTTGTTGGCCAAGCTCCATAATTTTCTGTTAAAAAATGATTGAAAGAAAGCAATGAAGGGCATGGTGATTATTTGTACTCTTTTTAATGATTCCCCTTTACTTTGTGTGCGTGTGTGAGAAAGAGAGGGACATAGTTACCACTTTGATGTAATTTAATTTAGGGTCCCTCTCTCGACCCTAGCCATTGAGTAAGGGACAAAAGGGATGAACCTTTTTTCCTTTGGTTTTGGATCTTGTTTAAGAGCACTTGGCACCACACCATACCATAACGGAACGTCAAAGCAAACATGAAACGTCATTCTATTCTTCTACTACACATTTTCATTTGTCGGCTCATGAACTCCATTATTATTGGACGAGAGAGAGAGCAAAGTATCATACTTTTGTGCCTTTTTCTTTGATTTCACTAACTAAGCAACAATATGGTCAAGCTACAAATCAAGCAATATCATTATCTAAGTTTTCTTTTTATATATATATTTTGCATATTTCACTTATTCTTATCATGTTTGTATTTTTTAGTTTGAGTTGAGAGGTGGTTTTTTTTCCCTTGTTAATTAAATTACACGACTCAAATTACACGACTCCCTCCTTAAAAATATAAGTATTACAAACTCTTATATTTATTGTCTTAAAATTTAGGAAAGTCGTAGTGTCACACTTGAGAGTAGATAGTTGAATTTAAGTGTAAGTAATTTTGTCCACGTTAACTATAAATGAATTAAATGTTTTTCTTTTAATGAAATGAATGAATTAAATGTTGAATATATATAATAAAGATAACTCATATATCTATTCTTCTCAAAGTTTAGAAAAGAGGTAATGTTTCGTTCTCTTTTTGTTATGGAACATTCCTTTTGATGCTACGAAGATGCTTTAGACTCCCCAACAAAAGTATAATTTTTAATTTTCAATTTGAATTTCATGAAGAAAAAAAAACTATTTTTCTATGTTTCTATTTTCTAAGTATAGGAATTATCAAGGATGTTATGCGGTACCTAGCAAGCCTTTCATTTTCTCTCATCTTCAAATTACTTACAATCAAGTTCATACTCTTTTCTAGCTATAACACCATTCTACCTTCCAACTCACGTTAGTTGATACATGTACATTGTTTATTTAACTTGTGCATAGAAACGAGTTCAATTTCCTTTTCTTCAGTTTTTCATAAATTTTCTTTATTGTTAAAGGTAAATCATATTCAATACACAATCATATATTAAATACATATACTTCTTTTCAACAGTAATTAAACTTCTTTTTTTAAGAAGCTAAATTAGTTAACACAAATTGGCACCAGAGCAACGCTAATTAAAGTTTAGATGCAATTTTCAACTAGAATTTAACCTTAGATCACCATATTATGAGAGTCTAGTTCTATTTTATTAAAATTTAAAAGTACTATTTGGAGAGTGTTTCATGGGACTTCAAGTTGTACCATACAAAATATGGAAATGGAAATCGTCATCACTCAATCCTCACATATAAAACGTGATTTATAGACTTAATAAGTCTCTTTACACGCACGTGTTTCAGCCTACGTGTATTTATATTGGCCTCACTTTGCTTTAGTTCTTTTTCCTTAACTACGCGAAAATCCATTTCATACATTGAAGAAAATAGGACCACGTGACTTGCGTGTGATCCAAGCATCATTCCTCACTATAACACCATTCTACCTTCCAATTCACGTCATTTCAAGTTACTTAATTTAGTATATCACTTAATTGATAAATATGTATATTTTTATCCTTATTAATACAACTTAATTGATATTTGCAAATATATCTAATTTTTTATTTAATTTGTCTAAGCAAACGAGAAAATGTGATAAAATGTATCACTTTCAACTTAATCAATGAGCCCATACGTAAAAATGAAGAGCACCAAGACCAAATAGAATAGAGCTTATTGACTTGATGTACTACTTTAAATCCTCTCTCTTCCATCTATCTCTCTATGCGGGTCTCTCGCTATTTTAATATTAAAATAATAAAATATAATAATATAGACTAATTGATGCATGATATATAATTATTGGGTTTGCTAAAAAAAATTATTGGTTAAACACATTTAATATTTTAAAAAAAAAATGCTGAGTTGAAAGAATAGAGTACTTCATCTGCTTTCATACATAAAAGAAAATTGAATCAATAAAAATTGATGTATCTAATCTAATTTAATTGACTTTTTTTTTTTTCTAACACATAAATATTTAAAATTAAAGTTCTCAATTGTATTGTAAATGATTTAAAATCTTTGGCTAGAGTCAGTTCCACCATCACATGTGCCATCATAAAATTAATCTTTACAATTGCTCGTATACATAATTGATTTATGAAAATAAATAAATTAAATTAAACTGCCGGAATTCCTTATAAAAGAAATTATATTATTACTAACGTTTCATAATGCTAAGTAGTCAATTTAAGAAAGTTGGACTGTTCCAACTAACTGATGTAATATGACAGAAATGCGCTAGGTGGACAGTTATTGGTTAATTGTATAGATATTAATTTGGCTTTATGCCTTTGCTCCTTAAATAAATAACACATAACTGCATCACCACTTCTCACTCCTAACTCCTAATCTAATATCCCAACCCCCCTACTTCTACCTGCTTATTTTCTTCTTTGATTTGTAGTTTCAACCTTTTAAGCACTTTTTAGGTACTTCCACCCTTTAGCTTCTATGTCACACCACCAAACTAAATGACTAAAACCCATTTTATAATTACACATGTTCAATTAAGTGTTTTAATTAAAAATTAATTATGTGTATTATTTTTTTTGTATCCTTATGCAAAGATGGTGAGTTGGGGTTAACCTTTATTTCACGCCTAAGATTGGACACTTGTGTTTCCAAACCATGAAAGCTAACTCACGTAATGATATAGGTTTCGTGAAGTTGAAGAGTGTTAATGAATGTCAAAAGAAACACTCACCAATTAGAAATTATTTTGGATTGTTTTTTTAAAATGACACTTTTTTACCATTATTGATTAGTAAAGCAAAATCGTCTTCTATGTCATATGATATATAGTTCGACCCTTAAACTAAAAAATAACATTAAAGGTTCCAAAATTAAAATAAGAACAAAGGTGTTTGGAGAATAATGAAACAAAACGAGATAAAAGTAAGGATTAGTGCACTATTTGAAATTTTCAGTTTTTTAATGCATTAGAATTTCATTGTGATCTTACCTCAGTTGGTAGGGATATTGCATATTATATGCAGGGGCCAGGGTTCGAACTCCGGACACTCCACAATTTAATTGTGTGAGCTCTAGCCACTAGACTACTTGACAAAAAAAAAAAATTTCATTCACGCAATAGTATAGGTTAATATCACAAAATTATAGAAATTCTTGATTAATATCTCGATAGATATTATTATTCATTGTGTAAATAGACAATTAAGTCTATGAATTTATAACTATTTAGTCCATAAAATTGTACATGTCAAGTATATGTGTGTATTACATTGAATCGTTAAAGAGAATGATATAATATATTAAATGAACATGTGACACTTGACGTCGACTCTACTTCACTGCCACATCTGAAGAACGAAAGTGTTGTTGTCATGTCACTTGATATGATTTTTTATTGAATTTTGGTTAAAATAACACAATTGGAAAAGAAAAAAAAATAAGTCCTAACCTTTTATCCAACAAATTTTAAATAACAATTTTGTCCTCTGAGATGTATCAACTACATCGAATTCACGTGGACTATCACATCTTTATTTTAAGAGAAATGATATTTGTACAACTTTTGCTCTCATACTCACATTATTTTCTTATTCTCTCTTTAACTTTTTCTATCTTTATTATTTTTGACCAATGAGAAGAGAAAACAACAAGGTTATCCCAAAAGTTGTACCAAAAGAGTTGATCAAATATCAGTACTCTTATTTAATGTGCATGTCATGCTCAGCTGTTGAGTTTAATTGAAGGAATTTTTTTTATATGTTACCATTTCAAGAAATGCAATGTTAAGAGCTAATTTGATCAATGTTTACCATTTTAGAGAAAATTATTTCATATTCACTCCGTTTTATATGCACATTGTCAAATACATACTTAAAGGATCTAAACATCTGCTGGCGTCACACTAGCATATAAAATTATCATTATAGTTTACTTAGATGATAATTAATAACAACCCATTATAAGGCTTTTCATGGCTTAACTAACCTATATTTTGATTAAGCTTCTAGAAGTGGGGATATTGAGTGACATGACAGTTGGTACTTTTGGGGTTAAATTTTCTGGATACTTGCCACAAAGCTTGATAAAGTTTTCAACAACTTATTGTATTGAAGTACGTTGCACTTTTTCATGAGCAAGTTATCATGACAAATATATGAAATGGAAATGGTTTTAATTTCACAAATTCATGAGAGTTGTTGCCTTATATCAAATTGACCAATCCAAATTCTTTAGAGTACCCTCTACTTTCAATGAGTTTCATGCGTCCTATAGCTTTCTAAAGCTTCAAAATACTCATCCCCCACATAAAATTCAGGACCATAAAATAAATTATTTACAGTTATAGATTAAAAAATAAATAAAGGATTTTTCAAATAAATAAATAAATAACAGCAATAAAAATTTTCATGAGGAACTAAAATTGAACACACAAATTATATGTAACAGAGCAAAGGTGTGAACTTTTTCTTTAACAGAACACATGCACTTGTTGACCAATACTATTCCTCACCTGCATTTCTCAAAAGTATTATTCCAATGTTGGAGCTTATTATATGTCTCTATTCACATTATAAAAATCAAACATGAAACATGTTATAAAAAAACAAAAAAGATTCTAATCTCCAACCACATAGGTAGTTGAAACCACCCCAATTCACCACCTTGCCACTAAAACCCCCATGTACATTTTTTCAAAGTCTTGCTAAGTATATGATACAAAACAAGGAATTAATCCCATTTTGATTATCCATCTAATCTACCTAACTCAGACTCTCTAACATTTCTACCCCTTTACTTTCACCAAATTAAGTCCAAATCAAAGTATATTTTGGTTACCGTTTTATTACCCAATCACTTTTTTTTTAAGTCAAATAGCATAATGGTTAAAATTCACATTTTTTAAGGTGAATTAGTGAGGTGATCGGAGTTCGAACCCCGACCACTGCATATAACAATGCATGTCCATACCAACAGAGCTATGCTCACGGGACCCAATCACATTTTTTTTAAGAGATAGAAGTCTAGTTTCGTTTATATCAACTTAAATTGGTATCTAGATGGATGTAATAATTCACACACTATACAAAAAACTTCTAGGTTAAATTTTCCACGTGCCATATAATAATAAATTGCCAACTAAGCTGCCACAACCACCCAAATTTGAACACGTCCTAAACTCCCCTTTGAAGTAACACTCACTCCCCTCTAAAGGGAAAATAGCTTCAACTAATTAAGTAAACCAACCAATAAAATTAATCTAAAAACTCATATTCAAAGTGTGCCTATTTTTTCAACTATTATATAAAGGCCGCAATATCAAACCATAGCCTTAAACACAAAATATGGAGATGGAGTGGACTAGAGGCAACATCATCGGACATGGCTCATCCGCCACCGTCTACCTCGCCACCTCTCGTCGCTCCACCGATGTCTCCGCGGTTAAATCAGCGGAGACATCACTACCAAACTCAAACCAACTCCAGAGTGAACAAAGAATTCTTTCTTCTCTGTCCTCTCCTTACATAGTTACCTACAAAGGTTGCAACTTTTCAAAGGAGAATAACAAGCACTTGTTCAACCTCTTCATGGAGTACATGCCCTTTGGAAATCTCTCTCAGGTGACTTGCCGGAACGGTGGCCGGCTCAACGAGGCGATGATAGCATACTACACAAGACAAATTGTGGAAGGACTTGAGTACTTACATTCAAAAGATGTAGTGCATTGTGATATCAAAGGTAGTAACATATTGGTATGTGAAAAAGGAGTTAAAATAGGAGACTTTGGTTGTGCAAAGATGATCGATGAAATTGCGCCAGCTGCCGGAACACCGATGTATATGGCGCCGGAGGTGGCGCGCGGCGAAGAACAAGGGTTCCCTTGTGATGTTTGGTCACTTGGTTGCACTATTGTTGAAATGGCAACTGGTTTTTCACCTTGGTCCAATGTGGAAGACTCTGTTCATGTTCTGTATCGTGTTGCATATTCTGACGAAGTTCCTATGATTCCTTGTTTTTTATCTGAACAAGCAAAGGATTTCTTGGAGAAGTGCTTAAGGAGGGATTCTAAGGAGAGGTGGAGTTGTAGTCAATTGTTGAAGCATCAATTTCTTGATTGTGGTGTTGAGAAAATTGAAGAATTTGATTCATGTTCACCAACTAGTATTCTTGAACAGGGCTTTTGGAATTGTGATGAAGGGTCAGAAAGTTTCTTTTTTGATGATTTGGGTAAGATTAATTTTGTGAATTGTCCTGTTGGTAGGATAAAAAAGCTAGCTTTGTGTTCAAGGGATCCATGTTGGAAATGGGGTGATGAGAATTGGATTACAACTAGAGAGAATGATGCAGATGCAGGGTCTTCAATTAGTGATGAATTGGATTTTGATGAGTTAGAGAAAAGTGATTTTAGTGGTAGAATTAGTGGTGATTATTTTGGTTATGATTATTCTAATTGTAAGATTAGGGATGTTAGTTATGTAGCTAATAGCCTTAATTTTGGGAGAGGCATTGGAAGGTTGATGCCCCAATCAACATTAGATTTTTTATAATTTGGTTATTTGGGAACATTTTTTGTTATGATTTAAAACACTCATATTACAAACTTGCCATTGTAATTTCTATTGCAGTTAATGTTTTAGACACTTTTTTGGCCACTAGCCTAACTAAATTTATGTTTTGGTAGGTTGTTATATTGTATGTTGGTAAACTAAAGTATTGTCGCGGACATTTAAAGAGTCTATTCTCTTGAAGTAATTGAGACTCATTCAAAGAGATTACACGATATAACTGAAAGTAATTTAAAAGTTTGACATCTCCCACAATTAGAGATCAGAATCTGAACCAAGTATTTAACGGACCTAAATGTCTACCACTCATGCTGCACACCATATTGGTTGGACAATTTAAACTTTTATTTAATGAAAGAAGTAAATTATAAAAATGGAACCAAAAGGGGTGAGTGAAAAGAAAAGACAGCAAGCTGGACAGGCCCCAGCTGCTACCTTAGTTTTTAACTCCCAACCTCTCTTCTGTTCGTTATTTGTCATTGGTTGATTCCAATGGATAAGAAACAAAGAGACACCAAGGTTAATGCAATGTCTCTCAATTTCCTCTCTATGTCTTGGTGTGGGTCTCCCATATGTATTTTTGTCTCTCTTTATGTGTGCTTGATAGATGAAATTCGACCCTCTTGTAGCAAACTAGTATTGATAAAAACAGGTAGTGAACCACCGTAATTAGGATCTTTGACACTGCGGTGGAGGTGGTTCCAAAGCTTTTCCACAAGCTTCGGTCATTTAGACCGATTATGAGACTAATGTTTGATTGCTTTGGTCGCAGCTTAAAGCTCTTCACCTGTCTTCAAGAATGTGTTCTGCGGCGATAGAATTTTGGTCCTTCGTCACAACTCACAACCTCAATAATGTTGCCTAACCATCTGATTTTGGGGTGGATAGATTTATGTCAAATTCCATGTATCAAGAGAAATACTGGCATGAATTGTGATCAATAACAGCGAAGACCAAAACTTAGGAGGAAACATGTGGGTACAGACAACAAAAATCGATATTAACGGAACAGAATTTATTCTTTTGTCTAAAGTGAAAGGATTTCACACTAGTATTGATTAGAAATTAATGAAATTATGTGTGTGTGAGAAAGATACCATGAACTTAGACTTTATTTTTTGTGACCGGTAGGAAATCAAATTCGGTACCTTGGTTTAGAATTAGAACACTCACATATTCAGTCATAGTGCATCAATTACTTGCGCTAGACTTCATTACTACGAACTTGTTAGTATGTCAAAGTCTCAACAAGAGACTCATATTGGATGGAAAAAAATGACGTTGAACATTATTTAAGTGAAAAGACTCATATATTCAATGTCTTAAGATTTTTATAAGGCAAAAAAAGTGAGAGTTTCTTATTGTTTTTGATTGAGATTAAGGCGGACTTGGGCCAGGTCTTAAAGCCTTATAAAGATGTTGGGTTGGGTCTTACAAGGTCCAATACCAATCCAATGTTTTTACTTTTCCACCATATTAATTTCTTACGCGCCCTATCTTTCTTTACAAAAATGTCTATGGGGTTTTGGATTCTATAATCCGACATATAATCGGATTATAGAATTCGAAATATGTTTATATATAAGCAGTAATTATAATCCACTCATTATAGCAGTTGCGAATTTCGCTTTTAAAAACAATCAACAAACAAAGTAAACAATGATAAAATTTGTTCAATAAAATAAAAATATAAAAATACCTCAAAAATATTTAAAAATTAGGTAAAACTAATGCAATTTTTTTTTGAATTTTTATGAGAATATGAAGAATTACCAAAAAAAAAAATGAAAAATGGGGTTTTTTATTGGGTCGAAGAAAAATGAGTCTAAACAATAAAAAATTTGTATCCTTGATTTTTTTTTTCTTCTGATTTTATGGGAATGTTTTAGAGCAACCTGATCAAGTAGCCCTAAAACCGGATTTCAGATTATGGAACACGGCAGGAACAACTAACAATGATCTAAAACACAAGGGTGAGGGTTAGGATTATTAGTATGGTTCTTAAACTGGCTATCGAAGATACAAACAAGCTCAATCTTTGTACTGATAAAGTTTGAATCATATAATCTAAATTGTTTTTCTTTGAATTTTTGACATAAGAATCAAGAGACAATAATCAAAATATGAATCAAGAGACAATAAACTAGGTCACCGATCCTCTACTACGAATGGTGTTGGAACCCAAGAGAGTGTATTACTCGGAAGTGAAGGCTCGGCTTTGGTGGGGTTGGTGTTTGAGTCTCGGTTTTTTGGCTATTCCTCCTGTCATAAAATTGGAATTTAGGCATGGTTTTTTTGCTTCCTTTCATAGGTTTTTTCCTGCTTATTTATGTATTGCTTGCGGCCTTGGTAGTTTGGGCTTGTCTGTGCTCTCAAAATCCTGTAAGGGTGATGACTTGCTTTTTTGTAACAATTCTGCCACTTGCACAGCTTGTGCTTGGCCTATCTAATGCTATTTCAAAAAAAAACTAGGTCACCGATACGAATCAAAGTCACGGATAGTAATCCACACCAAAATAAACTACCCTTTAGAGCATGATTATCGGTTCAATTTTACCGTGTCTTTACTGAAGCAAAAGGCAATATGTCAGAGAGAGACAGATATTTGGCATGGTAAGAGAGTAGCAAAACTCAACAAAGTGGCATTGCATTGCTACCGTGGTTTTACTTATTGTTGGATTTATAAACCATTATAAAATTAACTTATGAATTGAAAAGGTGTTATATATTAATATAAAATGCAATTGTGAGCTATATTGTGGGGTTTTGTGGGACCCACTTTAAAATTTTAGATGAGTAGTATGGATATTTAAAAAAATGTAAGAGAGTGGTTTAAATAATTGGGAAGTGTAAAATAATATATTATATTATGTGGGACCCATTTATACCACCCAAATGGGTGGCATGGATGTGGATGCTCTTATATCTAGGGCTTAATTGCCCAGATATGAGTCAAGAGACAATAATCTAAGTTACTGAAATTTATAATCTTTGTAAAATTAGATCCTTAGTAACCCAAAATATTGATTTTTAATTGATGTTCAACCAAGCTTACACACCAATTGTATTAAAATACAAAAAAATATTAAAACTTCCAAAATCAAAAACTTAAATGTCTGTTGCCATTTTTTTTATCTATTTGTTTGACTTTGAGAATGGAAAACAAAAATCCTAGCTTAGCATGTTTCTAATTTAGCTTAGCTTTAATTATGTAGTTATATGATATGTAAAATATTAATAAAATAAAATAAAAATAGAACATGTATAACTGGATTGGACATACAGATGATCATATGAGAATTTTGAAATTAGTAGCCTTAATCGAACATGATTACATGACCAAATTTAAAAGTTTCAATTTGGTTGTGTCCTCAAACATTTTGAACTTTTTTAGATTATAGTTTTGCCTAAACCGATGAACACATCTACCATTCAGTTACCTCATTATTTATGGCACATTATTAACATTTATCCATTTGCATTCATAATTTAAAATCACAATAAAGAAATTAACAAAGAAAATTGAGGATTTGAAAATAAAAGAAAGAGGAATTCATCTTCATCATTTTTTAGTAGTCTCCACGTGAAAAGATCAAATCTTTTTTCTTCAACATTATTCCAACTCTACTTTTTCAATTGTTTTTTCATGTTTCTATTTATGTGCTCCAAACAAAACAGCACATAGTTCTGCATCTCTGCACTGCTACATAACTGCAACTTTCAGTCTGCTCTCACGAATCTAACAGCACAATTTGGCATCTTCTACAAACCCTAACCTGATTTTGGAGTATAAATAAGAGGAAAAAAAACAGGATTAAGGGAAAAGAAAGAATAGGAGCTGAAAACAGAAAAATGTAGCAAAGTTCTTCTTCTCCCTACAATCCACAAAAGCCTCCACCAATCTTAGGCATCCACACCATCACACAACAACAACCTAAAGCAACATAAAGACGCTCCATTTCTGTCTATGACATTGAACTGCATGTTGCTTGGCCATTGAAGCTAGACGCTGTAACTAACAACCAAGCCAGCTCTTCACCTTCACCTTTGAATCATCAAACTAGATTTAAGTTTGCAGTAGGGCTGAAAATGAATCAAATCGAATCAAACATGACTGAGCTCAACTCGACAAAAATAGGTTTGCCTCGAAACTTGACTCTAGATCAAAACAAACCTTTTTTTAAGCTCGAGTTTGGCTTGCTTAAGGTTCACGAACAACTCAATTCCGTACAATTAGGAACAATAGAAACTTAACCTATTGTTACAGTCCCAAAAAAAATAATATTAAAAACTGCATTTACTGTGAGTAGAATAGTTTAAATTAAAGGTATAATTGAAAGATAAACAGTCAACCCAAAATCATGTATCCTCTTTATATATAGTATAAATTAAATCTTTTAAATACAAAAGTTTGCAAAAAGATAAATATAAAAAATAATACCAATTAGATTGTTTTGTCGTCCTATACACGTCATATCAAGGTTGTCAGACTCGAGAGTCTAGATAAATTTGAAAAAGGTCTGTAAACTCGACTGATAGACTCGTATGAGTATATGTGAAAATAAATTTGACTTTAAAAAAATATATGCAAGTGACGCATAAATGACATATATATTTATAATAGAAACACCAATTAACATAAAAATAAAAATTTCAACTTCATAACAAACTTTTCAACCAAAGATCCCCAATATTAAAGCAAAAAAAGTAATTAGATACGATCATAGTTCCTTCTTAATTGACTATTACATACCGTATGCTATATGTTGTTAGTATAAAAAATTTCTTTCTTGCTCCTACCATGTCCAGAAAAATTACACGAGTATGCCTTCTACAATAGAGCTCCTCATCAATTTAGATAACTTTGTGCATATGATGTTTTTATTAATAATAAGGAATTGATAACGACAAAATATGCAGAAAATCATTCAAATTGAATAGAAACTCTACTATTTGCAGAAATACTCGTGTATTTTATTGACCATGGTGGATTACGTCGACGTGATTCTCACCCTTGCTCGCAGCTCCGACTTGATTTATCCGGTCAGGTTCCGGCGACGTGATTGCGACGTGATTTCACCGGCGCGGTTGCACGGATTTCTCCAGCGATTCTGTTTTCTGGCGGTTCTATTTCCAATTGCACCCTATTTTCCAATTTCTCCTGTGATTCTCCATTTGCACCCTGTTTTCCAATTTCTCTGGCGGTTCTCTTTCTCTGTCTCTATCACGTTCTCTTTCTCTGTAAGTCTGTAACTGTCTCGATCGTGACCACGGTCCCGATCCCGATCCCGGCGGTTGGAATCAGAGGGTTTGGGATCGGAGGAGTGGTTGTTGTTATTAGTGGAAAGGAGAAGCTCTTCTTGGTCGCGTTTGTGACCGGCGACTTGATTGTGGCGGCGTTCGAGTGCTTAATCGAGGCTTGAATCCGGGCTTTGGGTTTGGTTTAGGTGACCTTGGAACTAGCCGATGGTGGTCGCCTCCTCTACCCGAGGCTGATTTCCGACGGTTCTGTTTTCAATTGCAACTTGCCGGATCAAAGAAAACTATTAAGTACATCTAATGGTTTTTGAGTCCAAAAACCATTTCCACAGCAAAATGGTTTGGCATAATGGGCTGGGATTTATGCAGGGTGCATAAGGATTCCTTATGCATGATAACCGCACCCTCCTTTCTCCACGCAATTAATCTAAAAAATCTTTATTGAAAAAAGCCTTTGCAAGGATTCAAACCTGAATCTTAATGGCCTTTTCTCAACAATTTCACGGCTAAGCCACCGACAATTTTCTTGATTTAATTTTGCTTCCATTAATTGATATCCAATATCAATCGCCCTTTTAAACAAATCATTAAATCTCTTATTTATAAATGTTAACCCGTCTAGCTATCCTTAACCCTAGTTAAACACTAGTTTTAATCTCAAAATTTCTCTCCTTTCTCCACGCAATTAATCTAAAAAATCTTTATTGAATAAAGCCTTTGCAGGGATTCAAACCCGAGTCTTAATGGTTTCTTCTCAACAATTTCACCACTAAGCCACCGACAATTTTCTTTTACTTATAAATCTTAACCCGTCCCGTAAAATTAAACCTAATTTTAACTTAATTCTCTCGCCTAATTTCTCTCCACACTTTTGCATTTAATGTTTATCTACAGTCAAATTATATTTCTAATTTCATGCGAAAATTAAGTCCTATTTTTTCTCTTACTTTATAAATCTTAACCCGTCTCGCAAAATTAAACCTAATTTTAACCTGATTCTCTCGCCTAATTTCCCTCCACACTTTTGCACTTAATGTCAAATATTTACTTTCTAAAATATTATGTTATGTGACATTACCAATGACCATGTCATGGAAATATTATGTTATGGTACTATACCAACGTATATGCTTCTTAATATTTTGACCTTCAACTAAACTATTTTGTTACCTATTACTGTCAAATATTATGTTATGTTACCTATTTTGTTAGCACGGATCATTGGTCTAGTTGGAAATAAATTTATCAAAGGTTTTGTGAAATCCCCCTTTGAACTCTTGAAAAATTCATATCTTGGAAAATTTTATATCAAAATTGTTAAATTGGGAGAAAAATCGATCGCATCTGAGTTGAAAGAAATTGGATGTTTAATTTTGTTACCGTTGGTGGAGTTACATAGTTTGTTCAACTCTTGTGTGATTTTTTTTCTACTATGTGATGCTAGGTTTCTATTTCCATATACGGTGGTGATGAAGATGGTGGGGAGAGAGAGGTGTGAATTTAAATGAATCAAGGATGAAAATACACTCATACGCGGTGAGTGATATCCTTCAATCGATAATGGCTTTAGAAATATTGATTCATTAGAATAACCTACAACTATAACCTATTTTTCTTATGAAACAAGCTACGTACCCTACCCAAACAATAAGATCTAAAATCTACCAATTTCACAAACTGTTTTTATCATCAACATAGGAAGATCTCTTTTCTATACACTCCAGCAATTTCCTAAGATTCTGATTATCTATCAAGAGACCATCATATTCCATAAGGAACCCTTCAGATTGCTTCTTAAAAGCTTCCACTTCAATTTCCAAGGACTTAACCCTGCTTCCTTTTACCTCACATTCAGATTCTAGTTTCTCAATTTTGAACCTCAATGCACCAATTTCTTCCTTCAAGGACGTGTGCTCCATTGCTTTGATGTTTGTATTGTTCTGAAAACATCGATTTTGTTTCTTCCCTGTCTCTACGGCATTTCTGAGAAGTCGAAGCTCTCTTATGTAATGATGCAATCTATCTATCATGAGAGAGAGGAACAGAACAAACCCTGTCCACGATCACAAGATATAATACAATTAGAGTGAATATATGAAATAAATTAACCATGATTTGATTCTTATTAAAACTATGATATGTAACTTTTTTAAAATAGATTTTTAGTCAAAATTTATAGTTGAACTCGTTTTTCCATATGCAAACACAAATGATTTTATCTTCAATCCATTGTTAGTAAGAATCAATTTTTCAAAATCATCTCACTTTAAAATAAATTTTTGTTGCTGCAGAATTAGACATACACTAAGACCATCTTCAAAAGGGGTCTTATAAGACCCGAGTTCTCACTTACCTTCAATCTTAAGTGAGACACACACTTTTTTAATATTAAAAAATTAAAATGAAATTATTGATAGTTGATTAATGAGTCTCATTTAAAAAATTGTGTGATGCTGAGTTAAAAGGATTGAGTATTTATTAGGTGCCACTCTTAACAAATTATAAATGATTGATGTGTACGCATAACCTGTTTAAGTAGTCGAAAATGGATGTCTCCATTGTGATGATGCTCTAAACCGAATGTAATAATGATGATGATGCATTATTTATGAATAAATGAGAGTGAAAGTGACGGTGGTTTGATTTTGATTACCCAAAAGAGAAGCTTGAAGTACGTGGTTGGACAAGAGTACTTGGTCGGTGGAGTCAACAGTTGCAAAACCTTCAATGGAGCGACGCTGTATCTTAAAGATATTGTATAGTGCAGAACCGAGCATGGTGACCACCGTGCCAACGACGGTTTTAACGATGACCGGTCCCCGACCTCGCTTGACTTTATTCAAAGTAATGATTACAAGATTCCTCAGCGGAGTCTTGAACAAAAAGCTCATGATCATTAACATTTCTACAAATATCACAGCATACAATAGTTGCAACATTTTTCTTTTTTTCTAAACTTGATTAATTGGAACATAAAAAGCTTAGAGTTTGGATGTAAATGTGTTCTATTTATCATTATGAAGTATTGATAGATGGATAGACTGAGATTTGAGCGCGTGAATTCAGTGTGCATGTTGTGTTTAGGAAAGAAAAATCATAGTCGACATAGATGTTGTTATTATTGTTGTTGGATGTGTGTGGGTATTAGGTACGTATAGTGTGTGTAGTGTATGTGTGTGGTATGGGCAGTGATCCGGTGGCAGTGAGTCAACTGTTCCATCCATTTTATTGATTCAAATTAAAATACACATCTTAGTACACTATCTTCTATTGATTCAAATTTATAGGATCAAATTGAGACTTCATTTGCAGTCTAATTAATTATCTTTTTTGAAACAGCATATATATTAGAATGAAGTCTTGCACAAAAAGTCCAAAAGGCCACTGTTGTTACAACGAGGCCAAACAGGCGCAAAACAACAAACACACAAAGATGCAGGAGACTACAAAAACGGAACCTTTGAGCAAGCTAAAGCAAAAAAAGAAAGAGTATCCATTTATGTTTTTTTTAGGGAATGTTATTTTATTTATTTTTTTGTCAAGTAATCTATTGGCCAGAGCTCACACAATTTAATTGTGGAAAAATGGAGTATCCGAGGTTCGAATATGAGATCCTACATATAATATACAATAACGCTATCAATTGAGCTAAGCTTAGGCGAATAAATTTTATTTTATATTTATTAACTAGACATCTTAACTAGTCAGATGTCTACAAATCTATTTTTTTTACCCTCCAAATCTAATTAAATAAACTAGTTTTATTCTCTAAAAAAAAACTAGTTTTATATTTCCACCGGTTTTATTTATAAGAATCAATTGACTTTTAAATTTATTAAATAATTGATGCATCTGGTAGACCAGATACATCAATTATCCAATAAATCTAAAAAGTCGATTGTTTCTTATAAATAGGAAAGAGAGAGTACTTTTCAACTAAAAATTTGCGAAAAAGCTAAATTTTGGATCTGAATTTGCTGTTGTAAATAAACACTCACAGATTCACATAATTTGCTATTGTAGCCATTGGATGCAAATATTTTAACTTTATCAAACTATCCAATAGTCAAGATTAAAATTGTGTTTTTTTAAATGCACCAAATCCATGTCCCTAAAATTTCAACCAACAAAAAGGTTCCTAATAAGATATAGAAATTAACGGTAATCGTTGTCCTGAATAGAGAAAGGGCATGTCAAAATAAAATATTCCTTGGGATCCCCCTCTTATGGATTTGGGTTTGGAAATGATTGGGGAGGCTCATAAGGCGACTTAAAACAAGTTATTATATATAAGAAATGATATTTGTACAATTATTTTTATATAATTTTTGTATAATTTTCTCTTTTATATTCACATTATCTTCTTATTCTTTTTTTTTTTTCTCTCCATTGTTATTGACCAATGAGAAGAAAGAATAACAAGGTTGTCACAAAAATTGTACTAAAAGAGTTGTTCAAATAACATTACTCAATATATATCGAGGAACTTTTTTTCCTGGATAAGAGATTACATTTAGTACACACCTAAAAAACTCGACAACCACCCCTTCACAAGGGCCAAATTCTAGGATCGCGTTCTAGACCGAAACTTTGACGCCCATCTTGGGCTTATTGTAAAACTTTCTAACAAACTAGATCCACCTTTGATATTGTTCATTGTTCATAATGGCTTCAACATTTTTATTGGTAACCCAACAAGAGGAATTAACGAAGATACTAGCAACACCATGTTTTGAGCAAGCGCTAAGAAAGCTATATAAGTGAGAGGCGGGATATTAGGATATACCACCTCCGTTCATTTTTAATTGTCACTTTTGAAGAAATTTTTTGTTTTTATTTAAGTGTCATTTTCAAAGTTCAATACAACATTAAATGTTATTTTGTCATTATTACCATTGGTTATTTATTGCAGATAGAGAAATATATGAAATGAGATATTAAATTATGAAGGTTATTATAGAAAAAAGATAAATTATTGTATAAAAAGTAGTAAAATGTATTTGTTATCTTGGTTTGTGTAAAAGACTCAAAAGTGACAATTAAAAAGGAATGGAGGGAGTACTAAATAAAAAATTATTTGAGAAAAGATGCATGAGTGATGGAAGAAAAGATGTGTCGTGAGGCGGAAGACCAAGAAGTTAAAGTGTGGCAACCCATGAAGGTCAAGGAAAGCAAATGACGGAAGTGAAGGCAAATTGGACTCCTCTCCATATTATATAATTTTTCTTTAAGGATATCCCAATTAACATTTCCACCTTTTAAAGCTAGACTAGATGTCCATCATTGGATAGGGTAACACTCTATGCTACAAAATCTTCATAGGGACACTTGACCACATCGCCCACGTTCGGATAGCCGATTATCCGGACAAATTTTAGGTTGGTTTTAGTAATTTAAGGGTAAAACTCAAACATATTTGATAGAAAAATGATATTTGAACAACTATTTTTTGATAATTTTTGTAACAATTTTATCTTTCATACTCACATTATGTTTTATTTTCTTTTTTCTATTGCTTTGATTTTTGTGTCAATGCCTTATTTTATTTTATTTTTTGTAAAATGCTGGTTGTCTCAAAAGTTATCATATAAGGTAGTGTTAGGGACACTCTCTTTTCAACACTTTCTCTAACACACACTCTCTTATTGGATGTAATTAGTGTATGTCCCACCACTTTAAGTGGAATCCATTTCCAATGTGTGAGACCCACCTTAATTTAAACCAATAATGAAGTGAGTGTTTGAGAGAGTGTTGCTAGCACTATTCATCATATAAATAGATGTTCAAATAACACAACTCTATTTGATATGACACATCAACCAAGTGAGAAGCTTGAGAGTTGCTTCGAATGTTTCAATTGTGACACTGTGAAAATGAGCAATGATACATAGACATACTTATGTGGGATACACCCTTGTACCTGCACATAGAAATGCAACATGTGGTTTTCTCTCTCTTATGTGTATTAGGTGTCATGTTTTGGTTGATTGTGAAAAGGGTGGTACAATGTGTGTATGATAAAAAGGTGTCTATGTATCTTTTTCTATGAAAATAGAGGGGACGCACAAAACCACTTTTCATCGTAACATTTTGGAAGGGTCTTACATTTGGTGTGTTAAGAGATGCTCTAATGCTCTGAAAAACCAATTCCATTTGCGAGATAAAATTTAGTGATCATAAGCATAGTGAAGATGATCATGGTACCTAATGCAAGGCTGCCATGGGTGGCCCTGAGCACGGACCGAAGGGGCGGCAAGCCAGGGCACCATAATTTTTACTACCTATATATATATATATATATATATATATATTCTCATAAAAAAATGTAAAATGCTAGTTGTCGACAAACTTATAAGGCATTACAAAGTCAAAACTAATAAATGACGTGACTAATGAAATATAGAATAAAATCAGTTAACTACATATAACAAAAAAGGGAGCTTCTACGAAGAAGTCAGGAAAATGACTTCTTCGGTGAAGTCGTCTGAATGGGCCAATCAGATTTTAAGTGATGACACGTCAGAAATCTTAATAATGTTACAGTGTAGTGCGGTCTACAATACCGTAAGTGAAGAAAAACTTTATTTCATGATCTTAATAGTTAGATTTACTTGATCTTTATGTTATTGTGGTACAACATCTACACATGAATTTTCTTCTAGTACCAATTCTCTCTCCTTTTTATTTCTCTTTATTTATTTATTTATATTCTCTCTTCCAGATTTTTATTAAATCAACATCTTCATCTTTCCTTCATCTTCTTCATCATATCTTGATCAACTTATTCATCATCTTCATGAGAGAGAAAAAAAAACCAGAAATTAAAAAAAAAATGAAATTACATAATAAAAAAAAAACATTACAATTAAATACATTTCCATAAAAACAATTCCAATTTCAATTCCTCATTTCCCAAATTAATCCCCTAATTAAGTGTATTTCTCCAATTTTATCTTAATGAAGACCTCAATATAATTTCATCCCATGTATTTTCTGATTTGTTTTTGCTCTTATCCACCGTGTTTTTGAATTGCGAAAGAAAAATCAAAATTTCATAACAAAAATGATACTATTTAGATCATTATATTGTCCTTTGTAACACCTATTTGCTAAAAAAAATTATTACGTAAGTTTTACATTTAATCTTTCAGTTTTTCTTACTATAAACGATATAAACACTTAATCTTTCAGTTTTCAAAGATAAGTGATATGGTATGAAAAAGTATAATAACCCATAAATATGAGTCACAAGTTGTTCATTATAAACCTACAAGAGTCTTTGAAATTCCTCTCAAATTAACAAAAAAAAGTCTTTGCAAATCTAAAACTCTAAATCAGTATATATATTAGTTTTATTAATATTAGCTATTTTAATTTTATTTTTAATATTTTTTTTTGAAATAATTTCTAATAAAATTATAATTAGGTATCTACTATACAATATTAAATAAAATAAACGTCAACATAATATAATCAACCAGGTCATGAAATATGACCTTATTGGAATAAGAACGAAGCAGAAACTGAAATTTCAGAAATCGAAATCTTTTTTTTTTTTTTTTTTTTTACAACATATTAACCTTTCCAGAAATTTCAGAAATCGAAATCGAAATCTTTCGGATTTTACAACATAGATTTGGATATATTTTTTTTTTAAAGCATAAATCTGGAAATTTTAATAACACAAAAAAAAACTGGATTTTTATTTTATTTTTTCCGTTTATTAAACGCTTCTACTTTAGTCCAATAAGTTTGTAATATTCAACAAGCTAGTGGATGAGACTCGCCAACGTCATAGTTGATCGGCATGAATTTTCTTCTATTTGGCTCAGTTACACTAGATGTTTTTTGACATGCTACGTCACTGACTTGTGAATAACCAAATGATGCTCTACTTGTTTCTATTTCATGTACTCTTAATTGAATTCCAGTAATGTGATTGCTAAAAATTTTAAAATCAATTCAGGTCTGTGGAGATAAGTTCAAGTTGCGTTGCGCAGGAGATTAAGCCAATCCATACTTCACGAAATAACACAGAACTGCAAATTTTAATTTTTGAAGGTGGTGGCGGCGGCCATCATCATGGTGGTGGATATGGTGGACGGGTTTTATGAACAGTTTATCATAGAATAGTAAAAAATTATAATGCAAAACAATAAATAAATAAATTGGAATAAATGGGTTGTTGAAATAGAAAGAAGAAAAAGTGAAAAAAGAGAAAGAAATTAAATATAGTGTGAAAGACAACACAATAAGACTAGTGAGGTACTTAATCCGATGGTTCAAAAAATCTAATAAAACTAGTCTTCGGTAGAATATATTGAGCAGATGCACAACACATACTATGCAACAATAAACACACATGACACATGGCGCATTATTATTGGATGTAGGATAACTTCATCAAAAAAGTCAATTGAATAACTTCACCATAGAATTTCCCAACAAAAAATTGATGAGTCGTGAGTGAAAAGCAAGTAAATAGTCTAATTGGGGCACTAAAATTAAAATAATGATGTGGAGTGTTATGAATAATGAAGAGTTAGATTTTTTGCCTTTTGCATATTAACACTCAAAAATCACAATATTCTAATTCTCATTCTCTATGTTTAATCTCTCCATCTCAATTTGTAAACAAAAAATATTTCTCCATCACAATTATGCAACTGTTAACATGAACAAACAATTGCTAAAAGCATAAGTGCCGCATATCATTGATCACAACTTCATTAAATATGACTAGGTGCCAATTGCAATTGGCAAACAATTTATTTATTATTCAATAATAGTCATACGAATTTTCACTTTTCAGGAATAAAATGTTTATTATTTATTTATGAGATGCTAATTTTATGATTTTCACTTTTCAAAGATTGAATTATGATCCTTGTGTGTTGTTTTGATAAACATGTTGTCTTTAGTTAGTTAAACTTGTTGAGTGAAGCCTAGACTCCGGATCATGGACTCTAACTTAGAGCTAATCGGTTCACATTTCAAAGATTCATACTTGTGTTCTTCTTGCACAATATAAAATAAAATGTTTGATAGTCTTTCCGTTCATTTCTCTTATTCTTATCATGTTTTGTGAATTTTTTTTATAGGGGCACCACTCTTTTGATTTGCCAAAGACATCCAAATTTAAAGGACCGGCCGTGAAGGCTGCTAAGAGTTGGTAGATCACAATAGCTCAACAAATGTCCACCAATAGGAATATTTTCAAGAAAATGGAGATTTCAAAAGAGATAGTGATGACGTCTCATCTTATGATTTTTTAGCTATGTTTTAGAGTGATTTTCTATGCATTTGAAGATGATATAAAGTTTTTAGAGTGAGTTTCTCATGGTTTGGGAAATGTTTTGGTTTAAGTTATTGTAATTTTATTTCTTTCCTACCTAGACAACTTCATTGGCATATTGAGTCTTTTATGGTTTAAATCATGTAATTCGACAAAGCAAGACACCTCATGGAAGTTATGGAAGCTAGATAATAAAGTGCAATGAAGGTTTGAAGACAAACTAACTTGAAATTTTTTTGTCCCAAGTCCGAAGAACATATCAAGGGGGAAAAACACTTGAAGAATAAAGAAAAATCGAAAAAACGATGTTTGGGCCATGTGTCCCGTGCACAACCCTTGTGCATTGTTGCACCCAGAGAGTTGTTTTACTTTCTGCCTCATGTGCGCCGCGCTTGTGAGGGCATGTGCCCCACGTATGATGAGCGTAAAAAAATTACCACGTGCATGTTGTGTGCAAATTTTTGCCTATTTAAGGCCATTTTTCACCCATAAATATTTATGAGAAATGTTAACGAGTGCTCCCGAGGCACTCTTTAATTAAGCACCCAAAATGGTAAGCTTTTATGAAAATTTGTGCATTTATTACATTGAAAATTGAAGTTTTTACTTTTTTAAAGAATAATTTCTTCATAAGGAATGCTTAAAAAGTGACCCGAAGACACTCGTTAACAAGACCCAATATTTATTTAGTAATCGGGCGGTTCATAGGCAAAGACGGGGCGACGAGAGCATCAAAGAGGGGTGTTTTCCAACCCCCTTCCACTTGTTATAATGTTTTGTCAATGTTGATCTACGAACGGGTAGGCAATCTAGAGACGATAAATCAATTTAATTTTTTATGATCTATGCACGGGAAGACAATCATGGAGAAGATCAATCAATTTAATTTTTATCGATCTACTCATTGTGACCTTTTTGAAGACGAGCAGTTCCATTCTTGTTGATCTATCCACCAATAACCAATCTGAAGATGATCATTTTTATCAAAATTGAAGAACCTATCATTCTAACAATGCAGTCATTTATTATGATAAGGTATACTTGTGCAACTTTTGTGAAACATTGACAGACAGTCTGCATTTGATTCATTTTATCACAACGATAATATGAAAACGATTGGTATTCATATTTTTAAGAAAATAAAATTAAATAAGGGCAACTTAGTACCTCAATTTTGTTTGGACAAATAAAAGTAATTCAAAAAAATAGTGAAAATAACTAAATTTATATTATCTTTGTCATGATACTTATTTTTTTTTTTCTTCATAAAATCTCGAAACATACATTTATTTCATTAATCAATCTAACCACACACAAAAAAATACAACTTAGAAACTAAAATGACAAACTCAAAAGAGCGAACAAAATAAATATACAAAAATAATTAAAATAAAAAAATAAAAAAACCTAAAGAGACACGTCTTCCATGTTAAAGGATTGGGATAGACATGTGGTTTCTGCACCATGGTACTTACCCTATCTATAATGAGTTTAATACCAATTTTCCTTTTATACGGTCACTGTTTTTTTCTTCCCATTCTTTATAGGGAAATTATATGGTACATCCAACAATTTAAGTGTATTGGTACACCGAATTTTTAAATTAATAGTTAAATGAGTTATTTTTTGTAGGAAAAAAATATTTTCTATCACCTATAATTATAATAACTAAATCTTATTTATACCAAAAACGCCAACACAATAAAATTTGATTTTTCTGAATTCCTATTACTCATAATAGAGAATTTTGATTATTTTTTACAATAAAATGTAGAAAAATTTAGTATGATTTTTCTAAAAAATAAAATGATGTATTTTCTTATAAAATGATATTTTCTAAAATATATATGTCAACAAACACCTATTTTCTTTCATAAAAAATGATAGTTAATTTATAAAAATTGTAAGCGAGAGTACCGATACACCTTAATTTGCGGATGTACCGTAGAAGTTCCCTTCTTTATAACACTGTTTTTTCCTTTTCTTTTCCTAATAAGACTTTAGTCTTTTCTTCATCAGCAAGTTATCAAAAGTTAATTTTTTTCCTCCCTCTTCTATATCTGCACTCACTTTTGATTGTTGCAACAAACAAACAAAAATCCATAACCGAATTTTATCCTATATAGTGGTTATCATCAGAGGAATTGGAGTGTATAAATTGAGGTAAAAAAGAGACTGGAAAAAGTAGAGAAAGAACCGAAAAACATAGAGCCTGAAAGAGTGAAGTGAGGATAACGAAAGGAAAAACATGGAGAAAAACACTAGTTTGGGAGTTTGGAGGAGAGTGGAAGGTTTTGCATCATCAGTGGAGCAAGGAGAAGAAATATAAGACATTGAGAGAGAAAAAGGGCTTTGAGGGTTTATTTTTTCTTCCAATCTCTTGCACTTGCGATTCTTGATTTGCAAAACTCTCCTCTCCCCTTCCTTTCAAACTCCCAAACAAAACTTAATGAGAAAAATATAACAAAGTTCTTCTTCCTCTCCCTACAACCTACTGTAACCACCACCAATTGTACCAATCCACACAACTTCATAATCAATAGCAACACATACACTCACACCACACCAACCATAAGACACCACCGTCATCAACGAACCTGCCCGGAATTGGCTTCCTTACGATGTTGCGCCGGTGCCGCTTCTTATCTCCGTCGTGGATCGCATATGAGGTCTCGTTTTGACCTCTTTCCTTTTGCTGCTGCGTTTATGTTTTTTTTTTTTTACGAAAACTGCTGCGTTTATGTTTGATTTTTTCTTTGAGCAAATGCGTTTTTGCTTGATAAGTAATAAATAATTAATACAGTCGAATGAAAAGATAAACAATAATAACTTTTTTTTTTGCAAGAATAGTAACATTTTTATGTTATTATTGTTTTTGCTTGATTTTTTCTACTACTAAAACTTTTATTTATTATTAATTATTTTTTATTATCGTTTTAGTGCTTGATTTAATTAGGCAAAATTACATAATTTGTCATTTAACTTAATTTCAGGTAACGTTTTCGTCTTATATATTCTTTTTGTCCCGATTTAGTCATTTATGTTATAAAATGACAATATCTTATCATTTTTTTTGACAAGAATATCTTATCATTTGTTATTAGATTTTTTTCAATGAAATCTGATTTTTTAGGTTTGTATGATGAAGATTTAGGTTTTATGTGTTTGATGAATTTTTTTAGAGTGTTTGATAATTCTTTTCATAAAAAAATAAATAAATAACTATGTTGATATTTTATAACATAAAAGACTAAATTGAAACAAAAAAAAAAGACGAAAGTGTTATAAAAAATTAAGTTAAGTGACAAGTTGTGTGTAATTTTGTTATTTAAATAATGATTTGTGAATAATTTAAGTCTAGGCTATGTTTGGTTTGGACAACAAAATGTACCTTTTTTTTTATAACAAAATGGACCTTTAACGTCGACTGATCACATGGTTAGACAAATTTGTGTTTAGAGTAGTGATATTTGAACAACTATATATGTGACAACTTCTTTTTTCTCTCTTTTTATTGGTCAAAATTAATAGAAAGAGAAAAAGGAAGACAGAGAATAAAAATATAATATGAATATGAAAGAGAAAGTTGTTACAAATTGAATGTACAAATATCATTTCTCTTGTGTTTAATAGTGCTTTTCTGTTCTTTATTGAAAAGTAAAACCTTGAAATACAAAATTTTGTTAAACAGAGAAGAGAAGAAAGAAAAGTAATTGGTTTTTGTGTGCTAGCCACTTCAAATTCACTTAATTAGTTTGGTTACAATGCAAATATTTTCAATTCTCAAAATTTAAGATTGATGATTATTCTAAATCTATTTTAGTTTGGTCATCAACAAAATAAATTTAAAACCAAAAGTTTAAATTTATAACAACAGTAATTACTACTTCATAACCTCTCTGTTTTCCTCTCAAAAAAAACTTTGTTTTGTCATCAAAATATTTTAACGTAAAACTAAATTTAGTTAATACATGTGGTGAATGCGGCAAATCCATTTTTTATTCGGACAAATTTAAAAGACGGTGACTACGTCAAATACACTTTTAGTTTGATCATGACATATCTCAAAAACGACGGCTATGCCAAATCTTCTTCTTTTTTTTTTTTTTTTGGTCTAGAGCCAAATCTTCTTTTGATTTCGTTATAAAAAAATCTCAAAGTTTGATTTCTATTTTGAATCCTATTTCTGGTCATCCCAAATTCCAAACAAAAAAAAATTAATTTATCAAATTTCAACGCAACAAAATCATTTTCTTAAATCAACAATTATTTGAATTCTCCATCACACCAAAAGATATGGAGAAATAAGGGATTACTTTTGTCAAATACAATAATAGATCTTTTACATTTTCTTCTATAATTCAACGCATTATATTTTTGTTTAAAAAATATTTTTTAATTCACATTTATTAGTAAGTAGAAAATAAACATCTTTGAGTTAAAAACTCAAGGGTGAACAAATAAAATAAGTAGATAAATTATAACTCAAGGGTAAACAAATAGAACATGGTTATGTCTCCGACATTAGAGTTTCTTATTGATTCTGATAACTTTGTGCATGTGGTGTCTTTATCCGTGGTTTGACTTATTTTCTTTCTAAAATTCAATGTAGTAGTGAAATGATGCAATTTACGTCCACCATGACTGTTATAAACAAACCCAAAATGTATCATCAAACTATTTTAACTCTCGTTGTAGATTTAACAAGACCCTAAAGGTAAATATTGTTTTAGGATAGTTAAAGGCAACAATTGAGGGTTCCTTTTGTCCCATGGTGGGGTGGAAAACCATGAAAGATAATAGCATCGGAGAAACAGAATGAACAAGAAAGAAAACAACAATGGAAAAACGAATAAAATGAGCATAAAGAAATCAAAATGAAGAACGCTCAGATTTTATAGAAGAACTCCTTTTAAATGTTTAGAAGAAAATCATAATCCATACTTGTTCAATTACTCGTTTAAACAATGGTTCGGGTGATTAAACATGTATGAGTTACGATTTTGACCTAATCATTTTAAACAAGAGTTCTTGTAACAAATCTCGGGGCTCAACATGGTGATATCTTTCTTGCTCTTTTGTTTGTTTTTTCCATTTTCACTTTCTTGGTTGTTTTGTTTCACAATTTTCACTTTCTTTTATGATCTTCAATGTTTATCATCTATGATGAGTCATACTCATAACAATGTTTTAGTATCTTTTTAGAGTCATTTTACATTGATTTAAGTCTGATTTAGGAGAATTTTAGTTGAGTTTTGCAATAAGTTGAGGCATCATCAAATGATCTTGGAAGACCTTTGAATCATATCAAAATCATCCTAACCAAACAACTTTGTTGTCATGCTATATTTTTTACAAGATGTATCAAGGATTACTTGGGGGCATGGTGACTATTTATGGTAATGAGAACTTGGAGAAAGAATGAAGAAAATGATGAAGCAAGCTACTGCCAATTGCGCCAAGGCGTGGGAAAAGCTACGCCTCGCGCATGAAGATAAAAAATCAGAGAGGTTGGCTTCTGCAAAATGCACAAAGATGTAGAAAAAGTTGAACCTTGCGGAGGTCCAGTTAATGCACTATGAACCACACACATAACCACACGCTCATGTTGGTTTATGGAGTCAGTCTCCAATTCCGAAAGTTGTATGGGATGTTACAAAAGGCAATGCATTGTTTTTATTTTTATTTTTTACCTTTATTTTGCAAACTTAATATATATTATAAAAACATTTTCTATTGTTCCTAATTTTTATTTTTATTTTTTTTAAAAAAAAAGGTAAGCTCTTTCC
The DNA here is from genome assembly GCF_003473485.1 of Medicago truncatula. NCBI lineage: Eukaryota > Viridiplantae > Streptophyta > Magnoliopsida > Fabales > Fabaceae > Medicago > Medicago truncatula. The sequence goes on from NC_053043.1 coordinate 43,191,754, forward strand.
TCCCTTCCTCTCCTAAGCCTCTCATCCAAACACACTATAATCCTTTTTTTAAAGGTCAGTTAGGGTTTGTAGACTTTATAGTGTTCAAGTGTCATCAACTTTATCTTTTCATCTTTGAGTTACTTTAATTTGTTTCAGGTTTTGAGGGTTTGGATGTATGTGGTAGAGAAAAGGAGAAGTATTAAACAAAAGACTTGCTGCAAAAGTTGTACACAATGTAAAAAGAGGGGAGACTTTTTTGTCTTGGAAGGGTTAGGGCCTCGATTAAATGTGTTGGTTGGAGGTGGATTTATGGCAGTGGCAGGTCTCTGTAGCGGTTTTGGTGGTGCGCTTGTTGTGTCTTTCTGGTTTGGTCCGAACAGAAGGTGTGGTAGTCATCTACTGATGATTGTTTAGGCGCTGCAGTGCTGTTTTTGCTACCTGTTTTTGGGTTGGACCGTTTTCTACTAGGGCTCGTTTGGCCGGGGTCCTGTTCCCTTCTGTTGTTGTGTTTCTTGTTCTGCACTGGTGTTGAAGCACAGCTATGCGTGCGTCAGTTGAGCACGTATAGTTTTACTTCACTACTTTGGTGTGTTGTTTGGTTTTTGGTTTTCCGTCTATATGCGGGGTTTTGTGTATCCTTGGTTGCCAATCCGCGGTTTAATGCTTCTTGCATTTTCCGTCGTGAATAATATTTGCTATTTCAAAAAAAAAATATGTAAAACTCTTAGATGGATACATACATAACAAAGTGTGTTTGATCTGCTAACAGATAAGTACCAGATATAACAGCACAAGACAAATTTGTATGGTATTGAACAATTTTGTGTCTTATCCGATGTTTGATGGACAAAATGCTATTTTGGTATTTTAAACATCATGTATTTAGGATGAAAAGATGTGTTGTGGCTTAGTGAGGGACAAGAATTTCAGTTTTTGTCTTGTCTTTTTCCCCAAGTTTTTCCAGTCTCTTGGAACAATTTTACAATCAAGCATAATACAACTAAAGTTGTCATGTCTTATTCCATATTTTTTTACCACATCAAACGCACGCAACAAATAAAAATATGAGCCATCATTAAATTTTCCACAAATTCAAGATTCTATAAAAAGGTGTTGCACATGTTTATTCACTGCAATTTTGTTACTAATCGTTGGAAAGAATCAAATCTTTGGGGCAAGATAGAGTCATACATGACGTTAAGTAGTAGTTTTTCATCCATTATCTTTGATATTCTTGGAGTGTTTGTAGCGGAAAACCGTGCTAGATTTGTAGGTATTTTATGGAGTATTTGGTGCGAGCGCAATGCATGTTTATGGGAGCAAAAACTTGTCAATGCACATGCATCCTATCATTAGATACGGTTCGGGGTTACATGTGGTGCCACCGTCCCAATGATAATGTGCAATCTGCTACTCTAGCTTGGTCTAAACCACATGCATATTGGATCAAGTGTAAAGTCGATTGTGCTCTTTTCAAAGTTGATGAAAAATTTGGTGTTAGTATCTCTTTTCGTTACAGCCTTGGACATCTTATGCAAGCACACTCCATGGTAACTATACTCCTTAATAATAGCTCTTATGTGAATGAACAAGGAAATTTACTATCTAATTGTAGTATATGTTTTCGAGACAGCCTTGGACATCTTATGCAAGCACACTCCATGGTATTTCCATTTGTTATAAGTGCAGCTGAGTATGAAGTTACCGCTCTACAAGAAGCCCTCCAAATTGCTCTTGAACTATGCCTCAATCGGGTAGTTTTCGAACCTGATTGTTATATAGTTGTAACTACACTCCTTAATAATAGCTCTTATGTGTATGAACAAGGAAATTTACTATCTAATTGTAGGACTTTACTCATATCTAATGCTAGTTATGATCCGGCTTATATTAGAAGACAAGCTAATAGAGTCGCTCACAACCTTACTAGAGCATCTAGATTACATGCTAGTCGCAGTACTTTCTTTCATCCTCCATTTTGAATTCACTCTATTATTTTTGATGAAATGAAATGAGCTATCTTTCCAAAATATATATATATATAAAAGGTATTGTACGAACTTTCAAAGTTGTTGAATGCCTATCCAAGACATCATTGTCTCATTGCCTAACAACAAATTCAAACTGACGTATAACAATACATATAGTTAGCATATGAATGTCATGTGGAAAATTAAACAGTGAATTAAATTTTGATTTAAGAATACAACAAATAGAGCAATCTATGGCCTATAATTTATCATCTATAGTAATCTTGACTAGTACAAAGGAAAATTGGCTCGAGTTAAGCCTTGAAAGAGAAACAAACTATTCAGCACCGATACTTCATATTGAATGCATGTCTAGTTTTCAATATTGTGAGCCCCGATATTTTGGTATCATGTCCGTGTATGTGTTAGCGCTTCACAGAGAATGAATGAAGCTTATAACGACCGAATTCAGTGACCTACGGCTCGACCACACCGCAAAGCATTACTTGGTATTGGGTACTCATCTCTCCATGAATTAGCTGGAGAATACACACGAAGATAAAATTGTTGTCCTAAGTACTGACGAGCCCAATTCTCGGACCTAACATTCCACATTCCCACATTGTCCAAAGGCATGTACACTGCACTCCATGATTTGGGGTACACCTATGTAGTAGTAATCAAAACACAAAGAGCATGCAAATTTTTCAGTCACAATTTAATCATAACATAACAAACTTAAAATTCTTTACGAAAAAATTATCAAGCTTGGTACCTGAACTGTGCAACGAGAAATTGTGTCTCCTAAATTGTAATTTGACCTGCTTGCAGCTGACCATTGGCCTCCATCCATTCTGAAAAATGAAAATATAGATGTCATAAAAATGTTAGAATATTATTGAAGGACTAATATGATTGAAGATTTTTCAAATTCCGGGTCTATTTCAAAATAATACTAATTTCAAGGACTGATTTGATAGTTTCTACAAAATTTCAAGAACTAAATCGGTTTTTTACTCAATTATGAATATAAAAGATATAGTTTGCTTGCATGCGAGGAAAAAGATTGAATTTTGTTTGGTGAAACTTACCCTACAACAAAGAAGTGATGGCCATCAATGTGCCAAGATTGCACACTGTCTTCAGGATTTTCAAATACAATCTCGACATAGCCTCGAAAATCAGCGGCCATAACAGAAGTTTGGAGGTAACCACCACCACCTGTGGGATTGTCCGGAATACTTCCAAGGCTGAAAACTCCCGAGATCTTGAAGTAATCCGCCAGTTTAAGTGGTGTATCGGCAGGGATGAACGAAACACTATTAACAGCATATCTTTGCTTGCCATTGATAACTGGTGCAGAGTTTTCAAGTCTTATTGTACGCGTCGTGTTTATCAAACCATAATGGTAAGATCCTTGCGGATTAGGTCTTGGTCCACTAGCCGTAAGATTCCTCCTGAGTAATGAATTTTTTTTATAGTACATCACTCAAGGATCACGTAAACAAGTTTGTAACAGTAAATGGACTAAGAATGAATGAGAACAATACCTGAGGGAGCGAGCTTGTTCAAGAGACCAATCGATTTGAGATGTGAGGCCACCTGGGGGAGGACCAGAAACAGTTTTTGCCGAGTTACTGTAGTGAAGTATGGAGGTAGCTGTTAATATTTGAGAGGTAAATCGTGTTGAAGCAACGATATAATAGTCTTGTGGTGGTTGATCAGCAGTAACCAATACAGAGTAACTCTGCCCCAAATGAATATCAAGGGAATCATAAGTGTTTTGTAGTGTGTGGATTCCTTCCACTTCAACTAGTTTCATCTTATGACCTTGAATTCTGAAATTGATGGAAGTTGTGAGTCCAACATTTGATATCCGGAATCTGTATGTATTGCCTGCCAAATAAGCAAGAAAACTGTAATTACTATTGTTGAGTATGACTCAAATTCACAAAACTCCTAATTCATCGCTGGAGTTTTTGTGTGCGGTTAATTTATCAGTTTTCTTTAGAATCGGATTTGGTGTTCTAACAAATATCCATATCATAGAATCAATCTAGAAAAAAATAAAATGCTTGAAGTTGTTTAAATGTACCTTGATCAACCGTGAATGTGTAAGCATTAGAACCGCGACCATTGATGATAAGCCCGTCTGGTAAAGGAAGGTCACTTCCATTGTCTAGAATGGCCTTCAAATCCTGAAAGAAGAAATACATAAATATAAATATACTTATAGTTTATGTGAGATTTCTCAAATATTGAACACTACTTCTCAAATGGCACAAAATGATAGCAGAAGACATTGAATTGAGATCAGACGACTTAGCTCACACATTCAATAAATTAATTTTAAACGATCTTAACTAAAGATTTAAATAAGACGGTCGAGATCATTAACTGCGTGACACATTTACTACACGAAATATGTCTACTTCTAGAAGAGTAAAGCTACTTACAGTGTGATTTCTGTTGTACCAATCTCCTGCCAATATGGTGAAATCATTCGATGGAGGAGGAAACGGTACAGGAATCATAGGGCGGCTGTTAATTTTGATGCCACCATAACCACCTGCGGCCTTGTGTAATGCAAGGGAGGGAAAGTAAAAGTAGCTACCAATCTGATCTTTTACTTGAAGAACATAAGTAAAGTTCTGCCCTGGTGGAATTGGACAGTTTGTTCCATATACTCCATCTTGCCATGAATTCCTCCTCTGCTGCACTCCATTCCTATTAAGAATCATCACATACTCTTAACATTAGTCTTTTTTGGTGTAAACCGGGTATCCTCCGTGCACAACTGCGGAGACTAATCCCTCGAGCACTGTGGGACCCAAATGGACGGCAAGATGATACTTTAAACAAGAAAGTTAGAAGAGAGAGTAAACTAACCAAGAAATAAGGAAAGGTTGATCCAAGCTATTGAAAACACTAACAATCAAGTTATCATTAGTGACAGATTCAATCTGTGGTCCTGGAAACTGTCCATTTATCAATATCCCCTGCCATTTCATAAACCAAATATATATATATATTCACTATATATTTCACATTTTTAAAAAATAAGAATCACAAAGAAAAATAATTTAGAACACAAATATAACCTGTTGTTTAACTCCAAGAGGATAAATATCTCCATAGGTAACATTCCAAGTATAGAACCTATAAGGGTCTTCTCCATTTGAACTTGTCACAACAAGCAACACTACTAACAAAAATGAGAGAAACCCTAGTCTCATTGAGTACTTCATTTCTTCAAACTCCACTTTTTTTTTTCCTTTGGCTCTAGAGGTTTATCAAGCTATGAGATATAAGGTAATGTTTTGTTATGCTCTGTCGGTGTAATAATGAGAGAGAAAAGGAGAGGATGCTTCATTCAACATGAGTAATGGACCAGTCTTCTGTCATTCTGTGTATGAGCTGTATGTATTTCAGTATCTTATTCTTTGGAATGTGTGTGACATGACACAGAACCACATTATATTACAGAATTTTTTTTTTGAGGGAAAAATTATATTATAGAATTGAATAATACAAAGATAATAATATATTAATTTTTTCCATAAAAGTTGAATGCACTAAAATGTCACATACCAAGAATGGTACAACTGTGTGAGGTCATTTTCTTTGTCATGAAGGAAGCATGCATGACGAGGAAGGAGGACTAAATAAATAATTATGAAGAAATAACAACAAAGTTAAAGCTTAGATTTGGTAGAAACATCCAATCATTAATTTAATCTGGACTTAACTTTTATCATTGAATTTAAATTTTGTTATTATTTATTTGGTCCTCATTGAGAAATTGGTATGTAGCACAATTGTGTAAAGTAGCTACCATGAGATTATATCTCTAATTATTGTGAGGTCAAAGTTAAATTTGGCTTATTTTCTCAAAATGCTACTATAAGCTAGTGATTAAACATGAAGTGGAATTATAATTGATGATAATCTATTTTTTTTTTTCTTTTTATGTATGAAGATCCTATAAACAAGATTCGTTTTAACTAAAAACAAATCACTTATTAGTTACTCCTCCGTTCCTTTTTAAGTGTCACTTTTGGAGAAATTTTTTGTTCCTATTTAACTGTCACTTTCAAAGTTCAATACAATATTAAATGTTGTTTTATCAATATTGTCCTTAGTTATTTATTGCAGAAAGAGAAATATATGAAATGAGATATTAAATGAATAAGTCATTATAGTAAAAGTATAACTTATTGCATCAAAAGTAGTATCAATTGTTAATTGTCTTGGTTTGTGTAAAATGTCAAAATGTGACAATTAAAAAGGTACGGAGGGAGTATAGTATAATCTCTAAAACAATTAAGTATATCAAGTGCATGCACAACATTGGGCAACACAGCTGCAACAAGAAAATTGTAGGGGTGTAATTTGATTAGTAGACCTCAATATTAGTTTTTAGTGGACATTATTTTACAACAGACTATGGGTTAAGGTGAAAACAAGGAAGTGGCAACCAATTGCAATGTAAGAATAGTTTTGTTTTTTTTTTTTTTTTTTTTTTTGCAATAAAGAATAGTTTTATCAAGATCTAAACTTGCTGCAACTTTAAATGTTGTAAGATCTGAAAAAAGGAAACTAATAAATGAAATACCAACCCACAGAAAACAAAACCCAATAAGAAGATAGAGAAATGTTAAAAAAGAAAGTTATATAATAGTAAGAGTTTTTCTACTTGCACTCTAGTTAATCATGGTTGCATACCAAAATGATAAGATTATCTTTTCATAAAATTTGATTTTCAAAAAGCCTATTCCTTCTTTTTTGGTTACACCCCAAAACCCTTCTTCCAAAACCATAATTCTCCAATCGATCGATTGTGTTCTGCAAAGATTTTCAAAACCATACTTTCTCACGTCCATTCATGATTTCAAAGAAAATTCGAAGCAAATCAGGTTAGCAAGTGTTGTTCTTCAATCGATTGTGTTTTTCTTGTTGTGGGTTCTCAGTTCTGATTTTGTGTTTTCCTTGTTCTGCGATTCACAGTTCTTCGATTTTGTAAACTCAGTTTAAGTAGGTTCATGCAAACTCAGTTTAAGTAGGTTCATGTAAACTCAGTTTAAGTAGGTTCATGTTAACTCAATTTAAGTAGGTTCATGTAAACTCAGTTTAAGTTAACCTTGCCAATGTAAATTAAAACCGTAATCGTACAGTGCATCATTGCAGTTGAAGGAAAAAAATTGAAACTAGCAAATAGAAGAAGAAATTCACTTACTTATATCCAATTGAGTATGGATGAAAAATATTTTGATTCACTCTTTAATTTTCATGGAGATTGATATTGAACATCAAATTGTTTGATCGATCGCTTTGTGGGGTAAAAGAGGGTGAAACTCACTGACAATGAATAAAATTAAGGTTTTAAGAAAATTTATATAAAAGGGCAATTTTGGTATTATAAAACAAATTTAAGAAAATTTGGGTGTAACCAGAAAAACATGGGGTATAAATAGAAAAACTCTAATAGTAATTGCATTGAAAACCGTGTAATTAATATTAAAGAAGTCAAAAATGTTTTTTTTTTATGGTAATAATTTTCTTTTTTGGCATCCTTAGTCAATGCTTCTGGAGACTGGTTAGCATGACCCAAGAAGATATTCATCCCCTCAAACAATAAATATTCCAAAAAATAATCCAAAAAATAGGTAAAGTTACACTCGCAATCATTTAAGTCAGACTTTTTTTTTCGGATGGATCCTTTAAATTTTCATTTATCTAAATTGATCATTTCTGTTACATTATAGTACTTTCACCACTATCCTTTTTAATATCGATAAAACTTACATAAACATGTACGATATGCTCATATCATTTCTCCTCTCGCTTCTTCTTATTTAAATTTAAATTCTCAAATCCAAAAACTTTAAAACCAATGTATCTCATTCTTCCCAAAAATGCCTTTGTTTTGTAAGAATGGTTAAAATTTACGAACCTAAAACAATAAGTTATCATTGTGTGTGATGAATGGACACTTGATGTTGATCGTCTCTAATTGTACAACAAAATTTATGATTCAGAGTCACAAAATATAATATAAAAGACTACAGTGCAACAAGAGCATAATTTAAAGACTAACAACGCAAACAAATGTATCATAAAAGATCAATTTGAAAAAAAATTACACTTAAAGGACCAATCAAAAATAAAGGTAAAATTTAAAGGACTGCATGTGTAATTTTGTCAAGAAAAAACATCATGTTTTAAGTGATCAAGTAAGAAATTCAAAGTTCGGCAAACTTTATCACAACACCAAGATATATAATCTATCACAGCAATAATTAAACATCAATATTAAATTTATTACATTCTGTTCCAAAGATCGTTCTGGAAGCTAAAACTCATAATAAGTACTATTACAATGATGAAGTACAAAAATAAACTAGAGCCGTGACCAAGTAGACTGATCAACAATTTTGATTAATTCAGCAAATAAAAAAAGAAAACAAAGTCAAATTTGAAGTTGTCAAGGGGAACTCTCTTCAGCAACAGCTCAAGAAAATAGGACCTCACCAAATACACATTTGGTAGGTTTATATCCTTGGACTGTACAAGAGGGTATCTTGGTTTAATTGATTCCGACCATTTTCATTGATGAGCTTTATTAAAAGCCATCAATGAAATTTGATATATGCTCCCACAGTTATCCATCACAACCTGTGTAAGTAGAGAAATGTAACATTTTCAGTTTTTTTTTTTTAAATTTTGTGTTCATTTTATATTGCTAAACCATAAACCCTAAACAATTGTGAGAGAGAAAATGGAATCTATAATAAACAAGTATCATGAAAAATAAACAGGACTAGAAGAAGCTCATAATATACGTGTAGTTGATGTGCATTTACCAACCAATATATATTTACCTTGAAGAAGCAACACCAAGATGCAAAGAGCAGTAACATATAATATTCTATAGTCCTTCTGCTTAGAGAAATTAAGAAGAGGTTGATAGTTTCTTTGCATGCAGCTGCTCCATATTGATGAACACCATTTAATAATTGAAACATTTTTGTAAGGAAAAACACTACACAAGGTTTGATTATTGACTTGCATGAAAGGCTTCATAGGTTGGGCCCAAGGCCCGTCATGGTGCTATCTCCACTGCACAAGCCAAGATGCACATTCCTAGTTGAAATTATTTAAAGACATTAGTGTATGAGATTTGAAAGCTTGTTTTTTTGACCTTCATTGTTTTCTAGAAACACATGGAAATGATCAAAAACCCAGCGGCGGTTAATTTGTGTTCGTTTTTTAGTTATAAGTCAGCGGTAGTTAACTACCGTTGAGATGTTTTTGCTCATCTCCATATGTTTCTAGGAAAAAATATATGTAAAAAAACAATTATCTGAAATTTGGCTTTGTCAAATTCTTTAATGAGGCATTGATAAATTATTACAATGAATCCATCTTTTTCTTGCTGAGAGAACCAAAACACCCCTTGTTTCTATTTATATTTATATTTATATATAGTTGATTTTTTTTAAATCTTTTCTTTTTTGTGGACAGAGTTTGAACCCTATACCTTACATATATTATGTATTGTTCAAACCAACTGATATAAACTCACGAAGATAAATCTTTTAGTTCATTCGTAAGCTTGAGAATTTATTTTTATTTTTTTTGAAGGATGGCTTGAGAATTGTAAAGTATATTTTATAATTCCCACGGGTCAAGAGCATGCTAGCTTTTAGATTATTATATTGAGATAAATAAATGATCAATAATCAAAGGTAATGCGTCAAAATCAATAAAGACTACCTCCACTAGAAGACAAGTTCTACATGAACCATTTTGATAGGAGGTCCACTATACCAACTGAAGGATGGATTAGTATTTGAAAATCTTCGATAATTATACGATGATTAGTCTAAGTTTCAAAAGTAAAAAATCATAATCTTTTTTATTATAATGTATAAGAAAAATAAACATGTGCAACTCAAAACTCCATTGATTTGGTTTTTTTGTTTTTGTCAAACCAACGGCAGTCGTCGTTACAGTTTAGTAATAGATGGTCCATCTTAGAACTGGTCCATAGCTTTCTGGTTTCTAATATCAATGAATGTTTTTCTTATACTGGATTATCAAGTGATGGATGTTGAGAATCACAAATATTAAGAATTTGAAATGGATTTCGATAAAGATGTCACATGGTCGAGGTCCTACTAATCAAGAGTTTAATGTTGGGAGGTAAGTAAAGTTTAATCAATATTTTTTTTATCCATAATCAAACTTAAATTCTCTCAAACGATTCGTCCTTAGATATAATTTTTTTTTCAAATGATGTTTTTTTATATTAAGATATTTTTTTAATAAAACAATTACTCCACCCATTCTTAAAATTTGATAGTGTAAGGTATTATCACATAGATAAAAGAATATCAACTGATTGATTTATTATTTTTGTACCTAAATACATGTCATATTTAAAAGAAAAAAATTCTCTTAATATTTGTTTTATTTTAAATTATTAGATACATTTATTATTAACTTTTGAAAAGAAAAAAAAACACCTTGTTATTTTAGAAATGTCCCTACACAAAGTAAACAAATTGAATACATACCAACTTTTTGGGGGTTGAAGAGTTTAAGGTACAACATATGGAGGCAGGAGCGGAGCCAGAAATTTAGAGTTAGGGGGGTCGAGTACAAGGAACATTTTTTTTAGCGAAACTTTGGTTATCTCTTGCCCGAACTCCGAATCACCATGTTGTACGAGTGTGAAAGACATGAGATTTTTGTCACAGGAGAATAAAATCCATTAAGGACTAAATTATATTTTAATCCCCTATCTTTAGTTTCTCATTTTTTGCTTTAAAATAGTCTTTTATTTTCCAAAGTTATATCATTGTGTTTCATTCCATTTAAAATATATTGTGGAAAGGAGCATATGCGACAATTTAAAATAATATAACATATAAAACTAATGATATTAGTTGTCTATTAATCTAATAATATGGTGAACATTTTAATTAGATTAATTAGGGGGACCATAGTCAAATATATATTTTATAAAACATTCTAATATATTTAATTGTAGTATATAAAAAAATATTAAAAATATAGGGGGGATCATGGCCTCCATAGGCCCCCCCTCTCCCTACACTATTTTATGGAGGTACCTAAAAAAGTCTAGGATTGTTGGATACAAGATTTCCAAGAGTGCGGAAGGCATTGTGAGGGTTAAAGAGGTAATGGTGAATCTTGTGAAATTAAAAAGTGTAGTTGGATACAAGAATAATCATCAATGGGGTTGATTGTTAAATTGACATCATTGTTGTTTTGAGGAGAATTATGGTGAAATATTGACTTAAAAATAGGGGTAGTTTAGTCTATATAAAAATTTATATTTTTACCTCATTGTTTAAAAGTACCAAAAATGGGGATTCTTGGGAAACTTAAAGCCTAAGGGTTGATACCTTTTATTGTCGTGGCTTGGGTTCAAAAACAAGAGGCAATAAGAGGTTACACAAAGAGAAGAGCATGGATTTAGTGTTGAGTGCTTTTTGTGGAGTTTTTGCATGAGATGTAAAATAACCAAAAGAGGGAATTTTTAAGGAAAGTTAGTGATTAACATTGAGGATTTTTTGGTGAGAGACACATTCTAAATACTTTGGCTAGAAAGATTTCATTAGAAGAAGTATTCAAGCATTCTCATTTGCATTCTTGATAGGTTTTTTTGGTGTGTTTTTTCCTTTACTCTCTTCATCATTACTTTGATTGTGTGTGTGTGTTATACATTTGGGTTTTTAGATTTGTTTTTGTTTGAATATTGTTGCTTGAATTGTTTGGTTGTCATTGTTATTTGCTCAGGTTTTTCATAAGGGTTTCAATTCATAACAAATGGCACCCACCATGGGGAAACAAAATAAATTATATAAGCGATCAACATGGGTACCAAAATTGACACAAGAAGTATTTTGGAAACAACAATTTTGATTCAACATAAGTGTGTAGATGCTTTGAAGGGTGGGGCATTGATTCTGGTCAACCTAGCACAATCATAGAAGACTAAGATGAAAGATAAGTCAAGAAATTTCATAACATTGTGCCTCATAGATAAAATGTTAAGGGAGGTCATGCAGAATAAGATCGCAATTGTGATGGGGATCCCCCCGTGCTAAAGAGGTTTTGGAGAGACCTTAAGCACTCGCCATCAACTTTGAAAGGCATTGGTAATAATACTCATTATCAACCTTGAGAAACGATGCTAAAAATACTCATCGTCAATCTAGATAAGTGGTATTAAAAATACTCGGTTAGCTTGAAGAAAGCAGATTACTGATTTTTACATGTTACAAGGTAATAGGCCTAATGTATGCACGCGTTTGAAAGCTCTGGTGGAGAAAACTCATCTTAAGACTGAGTCTTCCACAAGTAGAACTAGAAGAAGACAACCAAAAATGGCTCCTCGCTATTTGGTAAGGAGTATGGATAGGGGAGATATTTTTTCGCCAAAACGGTACGACTATGGAGATGATGTCCATTATGATTTAATTGTGGTTGAAAAGATACTAGACTCGTAACCAAATATTTGCAGGAAAGCATTTGAAAGCAAAAAAAAATCAGACTTCGAAACTTGTGGGACTACAAATGGTAATTGGATGCAAGGAAAGACATATTTTGCCACTTGTGGGACTACCTCAAAAGCCAAAGGTACTTGATTGCAAGGAAATATTCAAGAGTATGGAAGACATTCCGAGGGTTGAAAAAGTATGGTACAACTTATGGGCCTACCTAAAAAGTCAAAGTTAGTTAGATACAAATGGATCTTTAAGATAACGAAAAAGGGAACATTCATGGGATTGAAGAGGTTATGGTACACCTTGCAGAGTTGCTTAAAAACTCCGAGGGTAGTTGGATGCAAGATCTTTAAGAGAGTTGAAGGCATTATGAGGGTTGAAGAGGTTATATTGAATGTTGTGGGACTACCAAGTGTAGTTGGAGATAAGGATAAGTATCAATGTGGTTGACGGTTAAATTGAAATCAAGGGTAGTTTAGTCTATTTAAAAATTGCCTATAAATAGAGATTTTTTTGTTTGAAAGTACCAAAAGAAAGGATCTTTAGGAAACATAACGGCTAAGGGTTGATACCTTTTTGGGAGTGTTGCTAGGGTTCAAGAACAATAGGCAAGAAAAGAAATCACAAAGATAAAAGTATGGCTCTTATGTTGAGTGCTTCTTTCAGGGTTCTTGAATAAGAGACAAAATCACCAAAAGATATAACTTTTAGGGAAACTTAAGGTCTATTGTTGAGAGCTTTTGGACGAGAATTATGGATGAAAAACATATTCTAAACACCTTAGATGGAGAGATTTTATTAGAGAAAAATTCAAACTTTCGCTCTTGTCTTCTTTAAAGATCTTCTTGTAGGTTAAGAGAAGGAACACACAAGGTTTAAACTATAGTTTATTGTTGAAGTTGAACTTTTGTAACTTATTTGTATCTTTTGCAAAGACTTCTTGAATAAGAGACAAAATCACCAAAATACATAACTTTTAGGGAAACTTAAGGGTTGGGGTTGAGAGCTTTTGGATGAGAATTATGGATGAAAAACATATTCGAAACACCTTGGGTACAAAGATTTCATTTAGAGAAAAATTCAAACTTTTCCCTCTTCTCTTCTTGAAAGATCTTCTTGTAGGTTAAGAGAGGGGGAACACATAGGGTTAAAACTATAGTTTATTGTTGAAGTTGATTTTTTTGCAACTTATTTGTATCTTTGGTGAGGACTCCTTGATAATAAAATGGATAGTTTTTCTCTCCTACATACGTAGGCCAATTTGGGACAATCTAGCTGAACAATCTTGATGTGTTTGCTCTAATACTCTCTTTATTTTTGTTTGTTGTTTTCAATGTGGATTTAAAATACAATTATGTTGCTAGGTTCGTTCTTAGTTGAATGTTGTTGCTTGAACTATTTAGTTGTTGTTTTCCATTGTTATTTTTCTCTACATATTATCTTGTTTGTTTTGCACAAGGGTTCAAATTCACAACATGATCATTATTATTTTCTCTACATATATTTTTTTTTTCCATTTTTCTAGGTTTTATCTATGTTCGTAAACATTTTCTCTCTTTATTTTATCATATTTTTAACTTACAGAAAAATCCACGGGCATGGTCAAAACCCTGAGTTTTGAAACAAAACTAAAATGATTAAACTACAACAATTTAAAAATTGAGGAAAAATTAGTTGAAATCCTCTTCATTTATGAAAGAAAAAGTTAAATATAAGGACCCATTTTTAAAATCATTTTTAAATATGGATCCCATAAAACTTTTGTGCATATCTATCTCTTTAAATAAAGCTCCACGTTTCTTTTGAAAAATTGAGAAGATGTTTATCCATGAAAAAGTGATGGTAATGAGCAAAATTACTTTTGAGGTAAAAATCATGATAGTTTCTCAAACTGCCATCTATACGTTTAAATCTATCAAAATACAATAATCGAAAACGTGCTTCCAATATCTCTGTATTTTTGGGGTCGGTTTGAGAAATATTTAAAAAAATTCTTGATTAAATGGCTTGGACCATGAACCAGTCCACAATACACGGTCAGTGCATTCCCTCAGTCACAACAGTTGGACAAGAAATTATAAGACTAATAATCTAAACTTCATTTAAAATCTAATTTACCAAACTTAAAATATATTGTTTGATTTTCATTCTCTTAACTTACCATAAAAGGTCTTTATCAAAATAAAAAAACTTACCAAATAAGGAAGCGTTGAGGGTCTCCTATTTGATTCGCTCAATATTTTAATTTCAACCTCTAATGTTAGAGCATGTATGTCTTCCTCACTTTTCATTGGCTAATTTTATGAATAAATCAAACTTCAAGGTTGAATAACTTCAAAACATTAGTCAATGACATTTCCGTACACAAAATCCATAAACCTACCAACATTAGGATTTTTTATTTTTTTTTACAAGATTATGACAAGTTATTGTTTTTTCATAGATCTATCAACTAAATACCATGTGAGACTATCTCTTGGTTTATTAGCAACTTTATTTCACCGCATCAAACATATTAATCAATTAATTAAAAAACTAAATTAGTTAGCTAAACGAAAACAAACACAAACACAATTTTTTTTTAATCAACAAACACAAAAATGTTTTGATCTTATTTATTAAATAAATAAATGATATAACTTTGATCTTTGGATTTTGGCATGTGAAGAAGAATATTCATAGAATCAAATTAAAAGTAGCATAAATGTACCTGAAATCAACAGAAATTAGGTCCCTTAATATAGTTGTGATGGCTTGAGATCAATATATGGAAGGGACACTGCACTTTGATGCTTCAAACCAAGGTAATATTTCCTTCAAAGATGTTAAATTTCAGCATTAATTTCTACAATCAAAGACTCTCTATGAACAATAACCTAAACCAAACCAATTTAAATCATCAAATAAAATTGTGTCACTTTGGTTGTTCTAGAGATATTTAAGAATTGAGATCATGAAAGGAGTGGCCTAGAAAAGAAAGTTTCCTTTAATTTGTTTTTTCATATATATATATATGATTATTCATTTAATTTGTAAGTTTAGAAAATAATGAAACAATTAAATGAATCATGGAACAATGAACAAGAACAGAGAAACATACCAGCTGTGAATGAGGAGAATGAAGTAGGTGAAGAAGCAGCAACAGAGCAACTAAAGTTTATGAGTGTAGAAACAAAGCAGTGGCCACTTGTCCCATTGGGATCTCTTTGCCTCTATTCTCTCTACCTTATTATACACACAAGAGACTTTAGGGCTTAAATAATAAATGAATAACCATATATGGTCCAAAAATACAAAACAAAATAATATACTTTATTAGAAAAAATTTCATATCTAAAATATTAAAATTATTTTGAGTCAATTAAACGAACCTCGACGTACCATAAGTCCTAGCTCAACTGACAAAAATGTCGAAATTGTTAGACCGGACATCATGACCGGGGTTTGAACCCCGATACCTCCGTTTTGTGTGTGTGAATTTATGATGACTTTGCCATCTCAACTAAGAGATGCTTTAATTGCATAACCTCTCCTCTTATGAGAAAGAGCAATGCTATATACATTTTACTTCTCTCTTATAAAAAAAAAAAAACATATCTAAGATAAAATTACTCTATGAGACTATGACCTCCTTGAAAGCATTCAAACGCAACACCTTGAGGTTGCAATGCAAGCCGTTATGTATCAATGATCTAACACCTCAAGTGTGACAAACAATCTTCTCATTTCAACATAAGCAAACTTCTAATGTATAATATTTTCTCTTTTTTTCCTTCAAAAAAAAAAAAAAAATTTCTCTTTTTTATTTACGATTCATTAACGTATGGTTTCAAACCTAATAAATAAAATCTTGAGAAAATTACTAAATCCGATAAAAAAAAGATGCTATTTAAATTGACTTTTATACTCTAGAACCATAACATTGATAATAAATTAATGTTCGAAGTTAATTATTATTGTCATTTAAAGTTATAAAGAAATAAAAATTGATTTTTTAAATATTGTCTTAAGTTTTTATGGTGGCTTAAAGTTAATTGTTATCATAAAAAGAAATAATTTGTCTTAAGTTTTTATGGTGGCTTAAAGTTAAAGTTAATTTGTAAAATAAATTAAAGAGTAATACAAATTTAATTTTTAAGCAAGAAGCGTATAATTCAAACATCTATGAGAGTATGAAAGGAAAACTTACTCTATATAATTAACTCACAAAAAAAGGACATGTATATTTTAACATAAGAAGACAGTCAAGTGTGATTTAGATGTCTCTTAGACAGCAGAGTATAATTTATTAATTTTTTTATAAATGATAATAAAAATATTGAATTTTGTCAAAAGAATTTTCATATTTACTCTTTTATTTAATTAAATTTTTAGAGAAAATTACACTCATCTTTTTAACTTATGCTTTAAATACATATATTTCTTCATATATACACCTATATAAAAATAGAAGAGGTGATGTTTTTTTTTTTCTTTCTAATTTATCAACTAAAACAAAAAATAGGAGACGTGTGTGTCATTTAATTAGAACAATGGGAAGTTTACATGTGATATTTTCTCAATTTATAAAAGTTGTGATTATCTACAAAATACTAGAAATGTATGTGTTTTCTGGCAAGAATCTAAAGTTATAAGAATTTTTAGCTCTTTAGTAAATTTACAGAATATTCCCACAAATTTAAATGTTCTGAAATGCTATTCCAATTTACCCCCGAAGAATATGCTTAAATTGCAAATTTTCTTTACAAACAATCTGATAAAAACAATCTGAAAAACAAACCTATTAAAATAAGGGAGTATGCTAAAAAAAAAAATCTCATAGATTTTTGCCACTAAAAATATTCTTATTTAAGATAATCAAATGGTATATAAAAACTCAAATCAAATTTAAACTTTGATTCGTTAAATTATACTTATTTAATCTTATTTATAAGAAACAACAAAAATTGATGTATTTGATTAAGAATTTGAACCAAATACATTAACTTTTTTAACGAAAATATCTATTATAAATAAGATCGAAAGACGTAGAAGACTGACCTCTTTCGCTAAATCCAACCCACCTTAGTTGAGAGTGTGCTATTGAATAATATGAAAAGAAAAGTGAGTTCGATTTCTTCTAATATTTAACAAAATATGTTAAATAAATGGGTCTGTTTAATAAATCCTTTAATTATCAATTAATTAATACAATTAGAAATAAAGGGATCTAGGAAGAAAGGTGTTACATACATTCATTGAACCTAGACACATAAAATGAAGAAAGTACGGAGGAACATTTTGGTTGAAGGACGAGCTGTAAAAAGTTTGGTATATCACGATACATATTCGAAGGAACAGCATCTTTGTAACGTTTTCAGGAAAAAAACAAAAGCAAAAAAGAATAGAGCATCAACATCATCAACGATTCATCTTTAGTAATGTTCCCTTTCTTGTGTATAAAAACATTATAATATATCATTCAACCACCACGCCACGCATTTGTGTTTTCTTGCTCTTTGGGTGCAACCAATGGCTCATCACTCATGTTCTTAAGTTCTCTATTTTTTAGGGACTCAATCAAGACGGAAATATGTCTATAATTCAAAAATGGAGTGTTGCAAATTGCATATCAATCAATAATTCAAACCCAAAAAAAGAAAGAATATAATTTGGCTCTTTTAGTGTACCATAGAGTCGTTATTATTCTTTAAGAATATATAAATGATATTTGAACATCCATTTTATGATAATTTTTGTGACAACTTTCTCTTTCATACTAACATTTTTTACTTTATCTTTCTATTGCTTTCGTTTTCGTGCACATACCAACTTTTTCTTTGTAAATTATGGTTGTCACAAAAGTTGTCAACCAAATAGTTGTTCAAATAACACTCCTTTTAAGAATAATATGGTACTCCATCAGCTTCATAACAAGTGTCACTTTAGCAACAAAAAAAAAAAACTTTCAAAACGAATGTCACTTTATATTTTTGTGGGTTTGCAAGTGTGAGTTATATGTCCCACATCGAATAAAATAGTAAAGGTTGAACACCTTATAAGTAAGGGGACCCATAAACTCATTGCCTTAAGATTTTGGGTAAGAGTGTGGTGTCTCTCTTGCTTGTACGGTTGTTCTAGCCTCGATGTGGACGGTCCCCCGAGCTCCCCTTGTGACCCAACAGTGGTATCAGAGCCCCGGTTCGACGAAGGGTGCGACTGAGGCCGCCGGTCGATGGACTCACACTTGAGGGGGAGTGTTGGTTTGCAAGTGTGAGTTATATGTCCCACATCGGATAAAATAGTAAAGGTTGAACACCTTATAAGTAAGAGGACCCATAAACCCATTTCCTTAAGGTTTTGGGTAAGAGTGTGGTGTTTCTCTTGCTTGTGCGATTGTTCTAGCCTCGATGTGGACGGTCCTCCGAGGACGGGTTTTACCTTCCTCGTCCCCATACCCGATTCTCATATATTTATCCATTAGCCTATCCATACCCAACGAGGATGAGAAATTGAATCTCATCCCCGTCCCTGACGGGTTCGGGTATCCCCACCCCATCCCCGTATCGAATAATTTTTTTTAATAAAAAATAGAATTTTTTTGCATCCCTAAGAGCAACGTTGTAATACATTATCCAACAATATGCTCACTTTAACATTTGTTAGACGGAATGATTTAGTTGATCCTTTAAATATCAATGGTAGTTTTTATTAACATGACAATTATCAAACAAAATAACATATATATCAACATAAAGTAATTTTTTACATTTGGGACGGGTATGGGTTCGGAGTGGGTACCTATATACCCGTTACCCGTCCCATACCCGTGTTTTGAAATCGGGGAAAACCCATACCCATACCCAAACTCAGTCAAAACGGGGAAAACCCGTCAAATTGGGTTTGGTTCGGGCGGGTAACCGCGAGTATGAGTTTTGTTGTCATGCCTACTTGTGACCCAACAATTTTCAATACAACTTTAATTTTTTTCTTCCAACTTTACCCTTAATAAATACTCCAACTTTTCTCTCACACAATTTTCAATGCAACTTTAAGTTTTTCTTTTTTGCTTATAAAGTAAGGGCAATTTAGTAAAAGTGTTGTGTCAAATAATTATTTCATTCCATTTCTTAATGTGTGTCAAAACCTTAAACGACACTCATTGTGAAACGAAGAGAGTAATAAATTTTTGAGTATGTTTGCAAAGGATTTGTGATTCCAGAGGTGTCAACTTAGTTACGATGTCTATCGTCACTTTGATACAAGTTCACACTTTTGCTTTATCTAATAAAGAAGAAATATGGTACTCCATATTTTATATTTCTACGAACCTAGACTCAAAACCATACCATGTTCTTGTACTATAAATTACATAAAAACAATTGAAAAATCACAAAAGAATTAATAAGTAGCAAATTTATAAATATATACTCAATAGCATCGAGTGGATTAAAATAAGAAAGACACAATAAAATCAAATTGATATAAAATGTACATGTATATCAAATAAATCTGAAAATTTAATAATTCAAACTTAAATTCAAATTTCTATGAACCTAGACTCAAAATCATATTATGCTCTCATACATTATATTACATATAACCAATAAAAAACAATTGGGGTCAATTTCACTCTTTCTGAATTTTCCACCCAAAACTCATTTGGGGTCAACTTTGTTGATGCATCATATTTATTACTTATGTGGCAGAACTCATATGTCTCACTTAATCAATCTCAACAAGCACATGTTTAATGTAACCAAAAAAAACAAGCACATGTTTAATAAGCGCTGATAGATCATTAATAACTCACATAAGCAAGAATGATTCGAAATTTGGACAAAAAGAAACAAACTTTTACAATAGGAATTAGCAAAACTTTTTTTTTTTTTGAAAACAGGGAAATCAAAATTGTATT
The DNA here is from genome assembly GCF_003473485.1 of Medicago truncatula. Lineage (NCBI taxonomy): Eukaryota > Viridiplantae > Streptophyta > Magnoliopsida > Fabales > Fabaceae > Medicago > Medicago truncatula. The sequence continues at coordinate 43,212,141 of NC_053043.1, forward strand.
TTTGTTAGAGTAAAATGAACAAAAGAAATTTGAACAAATTAAAATGAGATATAATATTAACAACAATGATTCATTCCGTACAAGGTGTGCAAGGGCGAAACCACCTAAGAGTATTTACAAGATCAAGGTGGGCAAAACAAGGAAGCACCACCAAAGCTAAACAAATTACAAGTGGACACTCATGCAAAGAAGCGGATGTTTCACCAATTATAAAAACTATAGTGAAAAGTCACCTGTTTTGATTTAAACCATAAGAAAGAATTTAATTTGACCTGTTCGACAAGAACAAAAAGATTAGAGACCGTATTTTGGAACATACGGTTGTTCCTTTCCTTCCAAAGCATCTAAACAGAGGCAAACCAAATTATTTTCATGAATGTATGAGTGAATCTAGCTAGGCAACTCCGTCATAGAAGTGAATAGAATGAAATATTGTTTGATGTCACCAGGAGAAACCAAAGAAATATGTAACCAACGTCAAACATAAGACCAAAGAGAGATGAATATATCACAATATAAGAACAGATGTGTTGCCGTTTCCAAACCTCCACAACCTGAAATGCAAGCCGTATCTATAGGTTAAATGACATTACCACCGTACCAAATTATCTTTTGTAGGAAGTCTATTGCGGAGAAGCCGCCAAACGAACAGAGACACCTTTGACGGAATATGCTTTTGCCAGACATCATCAACCAGAGTCCTATCCAAACGATCATCGGATGTGGTAAGAAAGCGATATGCTCCCTTCACCGAATAACCCTGAATAGGATCTAACAACCAATGCCAAGCATCATGGACATTTTTCTGCAAAACAGTGTTGTGAAGTAAAACAGAACACTTCCTCTCACTCTCCTCCTCCCAAGCAAACAAACGACAGCGCCACACCCTCTCCCCTCCCCCAACCGCACCAATATCCCTCCTTGCCTCCGCCACCAAACACTCCTTATTCACAAATATATACTTAATAAAATCGAGTTGACGAATCGTTTGAGTGAACCCAAATTCGATTTCTGGTGAAAACAACTTTTAATCATATTTTACATACCAACAAGCTTGACCCTAGATTACAAGGAGAACTGAAGCTTTAACACACAAAAATTGCAAAAAAAATTTATGTAATTATTATGAACAAAAATTCTTTTTGTCATTATTTATTATGAACAAAAATTTACATATGTGTCTCGTCTATATTATAGACTAAATACATCAGTTCTTCAATGAATTTAAATATTGAATTTTTGTTTATAATAGTGACCGGAAGAAGTATTGAGTAATTTTGAAATCAATATTATTAGGAAAAAAATTAGGAAATCAAATAATTTTTATTTTTAAAGGAAATACTTTTAATATATGTTGAATTTTACATTGATCAAATCAAAATTAAATAAATATTTTAGGCCGCTAAAATCAAATATTTCCGCCCTAGATCAAATAAGTAATGATATTTGTACAACTATTTTGTAACAATTTTCTTTCTCTCTTCTTATTGGTCAAAAACAATAGAGAGAAAAAGAAAGAGAAAGCAATAAACCAATAACACAATATAAAGATGAAAAAGAAGTTGTCCAAAAATTATGATAAAATAGTTATATAAATATCATTTCGCAAATCAAATACATATTTTACTTGCGTGTATGAAAGTGGTGTTTACGGTCAATCCCATCAACCTGAAATTTAATTTCACCCCAGAGTATGTTCTTATAAACTAAGGTGTGAACATTGTATATTTTTTTCTTTTTTTTGCAAAAACCGATATGGTGCCATAAATCGAGGCTAAAAAATTATCTCACAAATTTTTCATCACATCACAATCTATATAAGCACATGCATGGTGGTTTACGGGGCTTGAACGCTTGAGAGCATCTAGGGCAAACATCAGTATCCAACATCCAACGATGATGTTTTGTTAAGAGCTTTCCATGTGAGATTTTCCAATGGAAAGTACGGATTCTTGGAGGACTAGTCCACTTCCCCACTAAGTTAAAGTTAGAGACTCAATTGGGTTTTAACGATCTCTACCATCAAAGTTAGTTAGACATATTTTGATACCAAAGAATTGAAATATCTGTTCATTTTATTATTTATTTTTGTTTGAAAAAACATGTTTATTTTATTTTAATGTTTCTGAGACCTAAATCAATTATGTCTTTTTAAAAATTCTCATAATTTTTCTCAATTGTTGCATACAATTGACAGAATCTATACTATATTTTATACTAAATATATAAAGAAAATAGAGGGTTTCGGGGAGATTTGGGCTGATTTTTTTTGTTATTTTAATTTTACCCTTAAACAAATTTTTATATAATAATACTATATTATTGGTGTTATTAAAAAAGGTAAAAAAAAATGTTATATTTGTTGTATTATTTTTTGAATGATATATTTGTTATATTATTTTTGTCATTGAAAATTATAAATATAGTTTCTTAAGTTTGTTACATTTGAAAGTCAAAAAATATCTATACTTGTAATTTTTTTATCTATATAAAAAAATTATAAAAAATAGTTATAATCTACAAGCGTTAACGCAATAAAAAGAGCAGAAATAGCATGTGAATGCCCATCTTTTCGCTAGTATGAATAAAGAGCATCTTTGTGTTCTGTCCATATCACATTTTATCTTCCGAAACATGTTTTTGCCGTCCCTACTTAAAAAAATTCCTCAAAAGATATATATATATATATATATATATATATATATATATATATATATATATATATATATATATTTTTGAATAACTTCCTCAAAAGAATTGAATCCTTGTGAAACAAGAATGCCTTCAATTGCGTTGCTTGATCATTATTTGCTATGATAGCATGTTGCAATTTTAATATTTTATTCATTTTAGTGTATGCAAACATATACAATGAAATCACTGATATTTCTGCACTTCTACTTTTACGTCGTAATCTCTCCATCTAGTCTAAAATCAAAATCAAAATCAAAATCAATATATAAAAAATCTTAATGTCGATTTGAAAAGAATATAACAACTATACGTGCCAACTTGGCAGGTGGATGATACAACAATAATCAAGACATGGCATTGGATACGAACCAAGCATGTTCCTTTTTATTATGGTGACATTACACAGTTACTACTACTTGCAGCTTCTATCTTCTCTTCTGTTTGTAATGAAATGAAAATTACATACTCCCTCCGTCCCAAATTGTATGACGTTTTGGCCATTTCACACGTATTAAGAAATGTAATTAATATTGTGTGGGGAAGAGAAATTATGAGTTGTTTTACAAAATTATCCTTAATAAATGGTATGGAAAAGATAAATGAAATAATTGAAAGAAGATGGAGTAATTAATAGTTAAGGATATAATAGGAAAAGTAACATTAATATTTCATTGATATTGTAAAACGACATGTAATTTGAGACAATTTTTTTTCCCAAAGCGACATACAATTTGGGACGGAGGGAGTAGATTTTAAAAACATGCATTTATTTATTTAGAATAGAAATGAACAGACACACTCCAAGTTGACAAGTGGTAAATGCTGTGACAAGAATCAAGACACGACATGAATTGCTAGCAAATCACACTCTAATTGATTAGGACAACTTAATTGTGAAAGAATGCACTAACATATACTACTTTTTAGTTCCTTTTCTTAGGTTTGAGTTTGACAATGTTAATAAAAAGAAAGATTTGACATACTAAAGTGGATCCATACTTTCTAAGACTAAAGTGCATATTTATAATGGAAGGGCCGACCTAAGGGTGAGTTAATTGATACCCTTGCTTTAGGCATTCTATGGTTTTATCTTCAATTTAAACCCTAACAAAAATTACATAGTGTGTTCACTCTAAGATCTCACATACAATAATACTGTGTTTGGTCGGGCGTTACTATACAAAATCTCGCGTCCCAAGACTCATAAATTGTGAAAATAACAAAGCTCTAATTTGTAGAGTTGGCCAAACGCATGGTTGGTGGGTATTCCACCATGTAAACAAACACATGCTAAGTTTTAGAAATCGAATTCCCAGCAACCATTGGGATCACACATGCATTCACGCATTTAGGTCATTAGTGACCGTTTGATCAAGATTGGACGGTTAAAAAAAAGAAAATTTGAATTTTTATTTTGTAATTCAAACTACCAAACTTGAATCTGAATCGTTCGCTCTTGATCCATCTTGCTACTTATGTTCAAAACGCGCGGAAGGCCACCACCACCAGGGAGTCACATCCTCAAGAGTAATACGCATAGATAATTTGAAAGATATTAAAATCTGAACCATTAATTTTCGCTAATTAACATATATTATTCCTCACTTAGTCTAAACAGATCTCCCAATTTAGAACTACATATTAGGCTAAAGCCTTATACCTCCCATCCTTCTTGGATAATTGCTGTTTAGTCCCTCCAAATTTCTGGAAAAGCCCCTCATTTATCAGAAGTTAGTTTCCAATGGAATAAATATATCGAAGCCTGCCGTGTTTCTAAGACGTAGTCATCTAAGCAAATAAAAAATAACTTATACATCACACTATCCATAAAATGAATCGATGTTGTAAGATATGTATCTGTTGCTATGGTTTAGCTAGGATCTACTGGTTGTAAAACAATGTCAAACCACTATCCCATTATAAACTCTTGTAATATCTATAGACAAGACAACATACTATATGAAAATTCATTACTTGGTCTAAGAATATTTTTAGAGGCTTTTATTGGGAGGCATAAAGCCCTTGCGTTGGCCCTGCAACTTCTTATGTATCCGTTATGAGATGGATCCAGTTAAAACAAATAAATGACAATTTTTAAGGTCATAATCAACTATTTTATCATACATTACATAGTAACCATGTGAAAGCTTCTTTTTTACTTGAACTTGACATGATGTTGTCACCAAATCCTTTTCAAGACTTCATACTTGAATATGTTGAAAGCTCACCAATAAAAAAGAATATAGCTACTGTCTATATCATATGGTTGTATCTATGGGATAGCATCCAAGCACTCGAAGAAATGTTGCAAATTCCTGTAAGGACATATAATGATTTTAGTATATAGTCGAGTGCTCATTACAAGGACATTAATGGTTTTTTTTCCCTTTCCCTTGAATTCAAATCATAAAATAACATGTAAGAAAACACACCTGCAGATGTTCTAAAGCGGTTTGTGCTCGGGGCTCAGTCATAGATGCCTCAAAATCAATATAGAAAAGGTAATCAAAGTATCTGAGAAATACATAATTTCAAAAATCTAAGTTTATCATCAATTAATGCAGAAGGATTGAGGACAAAATGTATCCAAATTAGACACATTTTAACACTGTAGCAAATAAAGAAAAACTAGGTTGAACAGCAATGTGCTCTGATATGAAAAGGAAAAAATATAACTCACTTGGCAGTTCCAGTGTTGGAGTCATCAACGACTCTTAGTGGCCGATTTCTTTGTGGGCGACTTTCAATCTGATTTCATAGTACATACCATTAAAGTCGTCCTTTAATCATCATCAACTGAGCTAGACTAACAAAGGAAATACTTTTCCATACCTTGGTTAAATTTATGTCCCTCATTGCAAATACCGCCAAAACCTTGAACAGCACCCCAGGACCTTCATTCAGCGTAAACACAATGCTTGTCTGAAAAATAATGAATGATTGGTTCCAGAGAATCTAGAAGCGTGATTATGATAGAACAGAGTCAAAGGTCAAAAGGAGTTTTCACCTTAAAAGGCTTATTGGATCTTGGAATAATTGGATCCCTTGCAAGCACAAGATAACGACTGATGATTTCAGAATCATCCTGTAATATAGATGCATTACATTAGACCTTTCATTGAAAAGTTTGAGTAGTGTGTACCAATATACTAGTCATTATTTCAAATACGAAAGAAATCCATAGCCATAAGAGTATATTTGTTCATAGGTAAATAATTGTTCATGAATCATTGGTGTAAAGAACAAATTTGTAGTTACAAGAAAAATCAGGGGTTAGATAACGGAGCCAGTTGGCAGATACACCGAAACAGTTTAAGTCTCGAGTCATCCACATTATTCCGAGGAAAAGGGCCAAGAATTCATAGAGTTAGATAGCCTCAGTAAGAATGTTCTAGAAGTTTAAAGAAAGGGTGATGTCTTAGCTAAACAACATTATGGAAATTTAAGACATTTCTGTCTAGTGCCATCAATATCAGCAGTATATCATGTGAGATCCTTTAACAGATCACTTTGAGCTTCCAGCTAACAGAATAACCTTTTAGGAGATTTATTCATGGATATGTTGGAAAATTATAGAAAATGAGGGTCCATTTTAGACAATCAAGAAAGGCAGTAGGTTGAACAACACACTGCAGCTGTAGGCAGAAGAACATATTGTTTCCAGCCAACAACTATATATTCTAGAAGAGTATACACAATTAGTCACCCTTGATTTTTAACTTAAGTGTCAACACTGAATTCATAATAATTTCCCAAATACTTTATTAGAAATTATTGGTGCTCCCAGAGCAAAAATTAATCTCTTGCTTTGTAGTATAATAATCACTGTCTCCGACTTCAACTACATTGTTGAGCTCAAAGCATAGAGATTTTTCATGCCCCGGGGAACTAAAGAATTTCTCGTATTAATATAACTATACTCTTAAACAAGATCTCAACTACATTATAACCATCAGTCCATCACTGACATCAGAGCACTTTACCAAAACAAAACATTTTATTTGAAAAGATCTGATACCATTGCTTAGTTTATCTGACTTCAAATGAAGGGTAACAGGAAACAAGTAAATTGAAGATTCTTTGAAAAATGAAAATGATAGGTAGGGGTTTTACCTGGATTCCTTCTGCAAGTACATTAAGCCCATAGATTTTGGCAGCTCGAATGCTTGCAATGGCACCGGTATCATACAGACTATTTGAAGCTACAATCTAGTGTCGTGAACACATTAAGGAAAACAAAAGCAAAATTATTCTCTGCTAAAACGTTAGAGAAACTTAAAAATCACATTATACATGGATTACCTGAGCAGCACCTGCCGTATCATCAACATTTTCTCTGCTAACACCTAATTTATTCAGGAAAGTATCACTTAAAGCAAGTGCCTGCATGAAAAAAGGCATTGAGATTTCGACAAATCCAATGTGCCTAATACATACTCAGGTATGTACAACACACATATAACACTCTTCAACTAAACTGTATGTGGAGAAGATGCCGATGCTTAAACCATACAAAATATAAATACTTGTTATACGCCTATTGTTGTTTTAACTAATTGATATAACAATTATTGCTCAGCTTTAAAGAGAAGGACTCAACCAGTGTGACACTTTAAAATTCAACATTACATTGAAAATTAATTCCATTAACTTTATTAGAATGAGAATTAAGCATTTAATTTGGCGCTTTATGTTGCTTAGGATTAGATGCAACAACCAAAATTTTCTGGTAAAAGAATATAAGTTCGATGTTTAAAAAGCCTGAAATGAGAAACAAGAAGACTGACCTGAGAATGACTTAAAACACGTTTAAGGAACTCTTTTCTGACACCAGGCATAGCTAGGAGGGAGAGGTTAGTAGCCAACTGCACCTCACCAACAATGTGAAGCCTATGACGAAGAAGTAAATCATAGTTCCGGTGAATACTTCCACCAGATGTATTTTCAATTGGAATGACAACTTTATGAGCCAGCCACAACTCAACAGCCTGTCACAATTTTTCAAAACAAAAAAGGTTATCGAGTTGGAAAATGAAAATCACTTCCATTAAACATAAAAATTATAAGGAACAATACATAGTTATATGAAATCTAGCTTAAAATTTCAAACCTTAAAAGCCTCTTCAAAATCACTGCATGAGATTGTTTCACAATTAGGGTAAGCTTTGAGTGCAGCATCCTCGCTGTATGATCCTGGTATCCCCTAAATCAGTAATCCAAACATATAATAATGAACGTGAACATTAAATCAAACAGTAACGAACATCACACGAATCATGATAATACCTGATATGATATTCGTACTTTGGCTTGATCATCAGAAGCAGCATTAATATCAGATATGGATAATGGCCCTGCACAAAAACAGTTGTTGCGAAGTCTGAGATCTGAGAGTAAAACTCATCACAAAATATAAAATGAAAATGCATAAGGTCAAAAAATAATGAACTAAGATGGAAAAACTTAAATTGAACCTATGACTTTCTAAATGATTACAATTACAACTAGTCTGATCAAGAGGCATATTAACTTCTGAACAATGTTTTAGAGTATTCAAAATCATGAAAATGTAGTAGTTGAATGAAAAACCAAAATGAAATTAACACAAGATGGTTATGTCAAAAACTTATTCAAATTGAAAGATATGACTCTTCAAATATATTTGATAATACTGTGAAAAAATATATATATATTTGATAATAACATTATCCAGTCAAGTAAGTTCTTTCCTTGTATTAGCAAAAAGTAAAATCAAATAAAAGTTCCCTCCTTTTGATTTTTTAATTCCATTTGAGGTAGAAATTAGTATCCAAATCTTCCATGGATACTTTATCAACAGATACTCTTTTCTTTAGTCTACTCTTCGACTGAACAATGTTAACAAAGTTCCCAATTTCAAATCGAGAAAGTCAACTCAGTCAACACATTTCAAATATATAGTTAATCCCGTTCAATGAATGGTTAATGAATATAACAAAGTAGCGCAACTCGTTAACCATCAATTAAACACAATTAACCACAATTTTGAATGTCGCTAACCACAAAAAGTTAAATACTATCTCCGTTCCTTTTTAATTGTCATTCTCTGACATTTTACACAAACCAAGACAACCAATAAATGTTACTATTTTTGATACAATTGTTTTTACTTGGTCTTATTTATTTAATATTTTATTTCTTGTGTTTTTCTCTCCGTAATAATTATCTAAGGGTAAGATTGATAAAACAACATTTAATGTTGCATTGAACTTTGAAAGTGACAGTTAAATAGATACAAAAAAACGGAGGGAGTAACTAGTATGTAGTCAACCATAGTCTTGCAAATTCTCACAAAATGCGTGCAATTTCAATTAACAACTTAGAAAATAAACTAAAAAGGCAAAAAACAAGAATGACAATTTATTCATTCAAGTATACAAATCAAGCAACCAAAAATAGAATAAACTAAATCCACTATATAGTCAAATAAATATTCAAATTCAATTCAATTATCAAAAACATTTAACAAGGTTCCTTAAACAATACTCCTCCTAAAGTAATAATCTTGAAGCAAGTAAATTATAAACAAAAGATATAGAAGATGAAACTACCCACTTGGAAGGGAGACCAAATCTTTATGCAATCCATGAGAGACATCACCACCACTACCCACTTGACTTTGATTGTGATCAACCACATGCATCATTGTCTTTGTTCTTTTAACAGAAAACCCACCAAGGAAAACCCATTTCTGTGCTCTTTTCAGCTGATTTTGACAATAAAGATGAGAACTTGAGAGCCCTGGTACAACAAGAGATGCCATAACCATGAAGATTAATTAGGTCAATGATTCTTCTCACCTCTTTGCAGTGTACTTGAGAATACACAAATACATTACAAAGAAATTTGAAGTATGAGAAATGGAAAAAGGGAAACCGAAAAATGGAAACTTTGGTTATTTTGGGAAAAGAAGACTCTTTCATAGTGTGTGTGTGCGTGTGTGTTTGCTTAGCTATGTCACTCTTTGAAACTGAGAAACCATGACCAGAATAAAAATATAATATTATTAATAATTATTATTATAAAAATGAAAATACATATGTGATATTCAAATGCAAATCCAATTGATTAGCTTAATTCAAATGCAATTGATTATTATAAAATAAAAAAGGTCAGTTTCTTGTTGCTGTGGCTGGGTTGATTGGGTATGGATGGAAATTTGCTCATGGTTTATTATTGATTATTTTGACTTTCATTAGTTGACCCACCACTATTTTTCAAAAAAATTAGTTAGCACAAAAATTATTAGAAGAGTGTGAGAGATTAGTATCATCATGAATAGGTTAAATGAATGATTGTTAGGGTATAGAGAAGGGGGAGAATTAGAGTAGTTATCAATTGCTAAAGCAATTAGTTAGTTGGTTGGTTAGTTAGAAAGTATATCTAAAGTAGTTAAAAGTTGTTAAAGAAACTAGTGGCATTGGCATATACAGAGAAAGATTATATTAAACTTTTTTTAATAAAATAGTGACTTTAGTGTAGTAGGGAAAAAATTTGGAGGACAAATTTTTCTCATATTCTTTTATATTTTCTCAATATAGGTGTTTTTAGTTTTTGGTGTGAGTTTGAATCTCACGTTGAAAAAATAGATGATCATCTTAAGTCAAAAGATCCATTATATATATATATATATATATATATATATATATATAATGTTTTAAGATTTTGGATGAAGGTTTGATATCTAATTCATTTGAATGTTTTAACCTAATGTGATGTCCCCTTGTATTGTAGGGTTCCCCTAAAGATCCAATAATAGTATTAGAGTTAAGGGTTTAATTTAAAGTGATTGACTCCTTATATTGAAAATCTACATGAAAACAGTGGTCAGATGGTGTGTCCCGTTAATGTCGAGAGTCAACGATGGTGTGTGTGGATAAAAAACTTTTACTTGAAAGAGGGTAATCCAAAATGAATAGAGCTCACATTTGAGAGGAGGGGGGATTATTTTTGTGTAGGTAAGAATCTCATATTGAATAGAAAAATGGATGTTAGGTTCATGGATTGCAAAAGGTTGATCATAAAAGATAAATCTTGAAAAAGTCATGAACTTGAATCTAGGTAGAAAAAAAAATCTCTTCTACGAAGAGTTATAAGAGCATGTGTACATTAATCAAGTTCTCTTCAGTACACTTGCAATGATACAAGATTTATTGTAATATTCTCTAGTCTCAGAGTAAAAGAAGCAATCTCCCTCTCACTTATTTCATATCACTCGGATACAAACTCAACCTTGTTGCAATCGGTCTAATAGTGACAATAACATTTTGTATAAAAGGGTCTAAAGATACGATAAATACTTGTCTTCTCAAAGGACTTAATTTAGTCAGGATCTTTGAGACGACAAGGTAGTTTTAGACTAAATTAAAAAACTTTACGGTAAACTCAACAAGTTTGTTGAAGCAAAAATGTTAAAGCACAAAAGACTTAAGAATCAAATAGCTTTGTTAAAAATCCAATGTATAGTCAATTCGACATAGCATATTGTGGTGATTGTAATCGGTAATTATAGTGGATTAATTAAAAAAATATTACAGAAAAATCTAATTACAAAAAATATATTACTTTAAGGACCTAATTATAAACTTTTTTTAGTTTATCAACTTATGAAGAGAAAAAAAAATGAAATGGTTTGAAGACCTGTAGAATAATTAAACCAATTTTAAATCACCTTGATATCTGGAATTTGAATCCCAGACCCTTGCATATATTATGCATTGTTCATATCAACTGAGTTAAACTCACAATGACAAATCATCCTATTAATTTAATTATCCATCACCTAATTCTTCTTGAAAAACATTCCCGATATGCATTTTCAATACATTCATCCATTCAATCACATAATCTCTGCGAAACCACCGCCCACAACAACACCATAGAGAGCCCTTGAATCACAATTAGCGGCTCACACTCTAGAAAGTAGAGGGCTCTCACATGGAATGCGTTTGTTTTAGATTTTTTTTAAGAAAAAAGCTACGTATTTTTTATATATTAAAAAAAAAACACTTGTATAATTTTAAAGTGCTTGTTTATGATTTTTAGAAAAATTGTTTTAAAAAAATGTCTTTAAAATGAGGGTGCATTTGTTTCAGCTTATATATAGTTATGTATTAAAATAATTTAGATATTTTAGAAAAATCCAAAACTATTTCAATTTATTTACTACCAACTTTTTTTTAACTAATTCATGTACGCTAGCTCTTTGTTTTTTTAAAAAAATAGCTTTTGAAAAAATTAATTCTAATAGCTTTTTAATCAAAATAGATTTTTTGATAAAAATTATTTTATAAAAAACTTAAACAAAGACTTAAAAATGACAAAAGTGATGTTTTTAATAAAAAAAAATTATTCTTTTTCTAAAAAAAATTAAAGACAAACGCACCCAAAAAGCTATTGGGATTAGTTTTTTTTTAATATTCTATTTCTTTTTTAAAAAATAAGGAGATAACACATGAACTATTTAAAAAATATTTTTTAAAATGAGGTTATTTTGTTGAGTAGTAAACAAACATAAATAGTTTCATAAAATCTCTAAATTCTTTTGATACGGAATCTACCTTGGTGGGTAGTACACAAACATGAACTAATTAAAAATCATTTTTTGATAATTTTTTAAGTAGTAATTAAAAAAAACAAAAATAGTTTTAGATTTTTTTTTAAATCTCTAAAAAAATTCTCTAAATTCTTTTAATACATCATCTATATTTTTTTTTAAATTGAAACAAATACACTCATGATGTTGATTTTCTTTATCAAAGTCCTAACATATATGAGTCTCGTTTTCATGCCTAATTTGTGGAAGTAAGGGACAAGTTTTTTTTTTTAAAGGAAAAGAGCATCTTATAGCATTTCAGTAATAATAAGAGAGTTTATACAACCGAGGTACATGATAATAAATATTGGGACTAGATGATAATGTGGCAACCCCAACATAGGTGTGAGCTACCTCATTTGCTTGTCTCCTGTTAAACTCGACCTTAGAGTTTGAGAAGTTTGTATTAAAGAGACTCTGACATGCTGAAATCACTTGGCCAAATTCTGTAACATCAATCCGACGATGGTTAAAGGCATCTGCTGTAATCTTTGAATTCAAGACATGATATACAAATTTCTACTACAGATGTCAAATTTTTATAGAATCAATTTTATTTCTTTTTTTGAAGAGGCTAAAATGGAATATATTACTAAATCAAAGAGTTCTACCTAGCACAAGATGTACCAGGAGAGAACAAAAGAGTCACAAACTGTATGCACAAGAAAAAATAAAAACAACAAGGCTGAGATAAAACAGTTAGCCAATGCCTAACATAATAAACGGATAAAGCCACCACCCATAATAGTTCAGAGGAAGAGAGGTAAACTTTGCCTTCAACCACATAAATGAGAGCGACTTTATTTTATCAACCACGTGAATAATGGAGCATTCCTTGACTTTGAATATCATGTTATTTCTTTCTTTTCAGATTTTGAGTAAAATGAACCAATTCTATTTCTATAATCTATATATAGTCTATCCGTTTTTTTTTTTAGGGGATATATAGTCTGTCCTTAAACTCTACAGTACAAACTAATACTATTTCCAAGTTTTTTTACCGGTAAACTCTAACAACTTAAACTCAATATATTTCATGATTTTGAGGTCAAATTTGACAATGAGGTGTAAAAAGTCAAGCTCACTGTTTATAGGAAACAATGCACACATTAACCAACACATTTTTTTTATTTAAGTCGGTCTTGAAAAAGTTATGATGTAAGAAAAAAGTCACCCACACTATATAGTATATCAGCAATTAATAAAATGAAGAACACAACCACAAAACTTTGTCAAACATGAAAGGGATAGCTACTAACCTCTCTGGACGATCACACATCCAAACAAGCTGCATCCAAAATCACGAAGTTAAGATTAATATTTCAGCCAGTTAGGTGGGTAGGTGCCACCCCACACATACTATTTTTTTTGACTGAAACATATACTTTTTATTTTTTGAAAGGGACTGAAACATATACTTGTGACTTCATAAAAAAATTATTATAAAATTGCGGGTCTCCATATAGTTTTGGACTTTTGGCCGGTTTCTTATATTTTATCAAAGTTTTCAATCAAAATGACTAATTACTATCAATTGTGGTGTGAAGGTTGTGTTGGCCAAAATAAACATTTTTTGATATTACAAAGAATAGAACTTTGAGAGCACTAGGTCGACTTTAGAGTATCTTGATTGACTTTACAACCATAAGACTTGGAAGTTTAGTCTATTTTCTTCATTATTACTACACTTTTACATGAATAAAACATATTTCAAAATATTCATAACATTACATAGATTTTTGAACTTAAAATGGTTAACATTTTGATTTTTTTTTTCTTATCCCTTAATATAAGACACTTTACAAAATTTTATACAAATTAATAATTTCTTTACATAAATATCCCTATTTGTTTTATAATTGAAAATGTAAATTTCTTCTCTCTTATGATATTAGTAACTATAACGGTAAGTATGTTACTTTTAAATAAAGATCAATTGTGGTATTGAGTCTATGTTAGAGAATTATCAATCCTTATTTGAGATACTAAAATTAATATATCAACATATTATCAAGAATAATTATTTTTCTTTGTTTCTGTTCAAGACAACGTTGAATATTAAATGTTGACATTTCTCTCAACTGAGATTTAAACATTAGTTTGTCATTCTATTGGAGTCGTCCTTGCTGTTAGATCCAACTTCCGTCGACGAGGACCAACCCTACATGAAGGCCAATGAGCTTCAAGAGTTAGGAGTGAAAATGTCATTGATTAGAGGAAATGCTAGGAAGCTAAGGGCACAATTAGAGTAACAAGTTGTTAAATTTCTTAACCTTAAGGCATATGACAAGATTGGTCCACATCATACTAGTAACATCGTCATTATTGAATTAGTTTAAGACTTACTTTTGATTTTGGGGTCTACTAATCATACTTTTAATTATGAATTAAGTTTAGCTTGTCTGTCCTTCAAAAAAAGTTTGGCTTGTGTGTGTCTAAACACTTGATAACTTAGGTACCATATCATTAGTGTTGTGTACATCTAAGGCACCATATATGTCATTTAGTGTTAAGACTATATATGTCTTTCCTTTGTACAACATTTAGTAACTTTGAAAGAAAGAAAACACTTTGTGTGAGATTAGAGAAATGCACTAGAGTGATTCTTTGAACCAAATTTGAATCTTATCAAGAACCATATTACTTTTGTGGTGTGTCTCGAATTTTATTATTTCTTTCCTACTTTGCATTTTATTATCTATCTTTGCCCTATCATATACTAATTTGTTGAAAAAAATATCACTTGGTTAGATCCTTCTACTCATTTGGAATCAACTAAATTCATATCACCCGTTGGTTTTGAGAGTAATTCTAATATGGATAAATATGATATGATTCACAAAAAAAAAAAATCAACTTGGGTCAAAGATGATTTTACTGTGCTTCAAGCGCTCAAACCATTGAAGGTAACACACATAGAATAAATATCATTTGTTGACCGTGTAAAAAAATTAAAGTGACAGTACACTAAAATTAAATTATTGCTTTACACCGACAAATTCAAAATAAGCGTATATTTTTTTTAAGGAATTTTTATAGACATGCATTATTATATGCAGGGGTCGAGATTCGAACTCCGGACACCCTACTTATTCACTTTAAAAAAGATGAATTCTAGTCATTAGACTATTCGACAAAAAAATATTTATTTAAACCAATTTATGAATAATTTAATAGAAAAAATAACTACCACCCAAAAAAAAAAATCAGAAAAAGGAGTATGGACATTCCAAGATCTTTGAATTTCTTCTTTGAACCTTTACACTACGAATTCCCACCATCTCTCTTGAAGTTCTAAGCCACTTTCTTTTCTTATAAATAAGAGAATTTGTGAGGAGTTTTATCATCCCATCCAAGTGAAAACAATCCAAGAGTGATATAGTCCCGTTAGTGTAGTTCAGTTAGTAGTTATCAGGGATAATTTGTGTAGGGTTCGGGATTCGAACCCCAAATTTCTCACTTCTCCACACATAATGTGTGTGAATCTAGCCACTAGACTACTTGATAAAAAAAAAATCCAAGAGTGATAGAGAAAAATAGAGTTTTAGCAATCCCTTTGAGAGAAATAGAGTATTGTTTCTATCATAGTTTAATGAGAGTTGAGAAATATATTGTGTTTCATCCGAGTCGGGTGAGATTGAAAGATATCCTCTTGTATATCAAGTGAGACTGTTATCTTACTTTTCTATTAAAGATATTTTATATATTTTCTTGAACTAAATCTCATGGTTTACTACTCTATTCTCCTTCTTTTTTTTCCACTTGGTACCAATTTTTAGTTCACATCGGATGAAAATTATGCATATTTCCCAACAATAACTTTACAAATATAATTTTACACAATATTTAAAATGTAATGAGGCATTGTCTTTGCAGTCGCAATCTAGTGGTCCAGAATGGTTGGTGCAAGTCATAACAACTTAATTAATATATTTGAATGTAAGGTACCAAAGCAATGGACATTCAGTCTCTATCAAAAGACCCTATATTTCGCCTCATTGAAGGCATCGATCCATGCACATGAATTTCCAATAACAACCTTTCTTTCTTAATTCATTCGAGGCATTATTTTGTTGTCATTTGCAAGGTAGTTTCGAAAATTTTGATTCACGATTACATATATATTGTCGCCGTAAGAGGAAGGTAATTACACACACACACTTGGCTACTTATTTTTAAAAGCATTTTTTGAAATTGAGAAAAATTAATAAACTAATTTATAGTTGCATATTCGTGGGAAAATGGTCATTGGTCAAACATACATACAGTAGCACTAGCTGGTTTCATTATTCCACTATGCTTCTTCATAGGCTCTCCAAATTTTGCAAAATTGAAAGAGACATAGTATATATATCTTAGCAAGGAGAAATTCAGGTATGGAACTATATATTATATGCTGGTGAATTCTTCTTCTGTAACATATGTAGTACCACTCCTTTAATTTGTTATGCTAATTTTTTTTTTTGTTGCTTAAATTATTTAATTGTGAATTAGGATATTGAGGATGAAGATTGAAGAGTAATCAGTGATGAAGAAAGCAAGCAAGGTATTGGCGCGCCTCAATTTGAATACATGGCTATAAAAATGCATCATATCAGCCATGTAGTTTGATTGAGCCGCGTCAATATCTTGTTTCCATCTCCAAATTTACCAATCTCATCAAATCAAATTAACACCACAATCAAGGTATGCATGTATATATATTTTTTTTTTCTTCTGTTACTGGTTCTCATATAGATGCATATATAATTATCATACAATATTCATTCTCTTTATTTCTGCAGAAAAATAAATAAACCTCTTTGTTTATGTCTCCTCATGTAGATGAGTAAATCTACCTAATATATAAATGTGAAATTATATGTATTAGATATAGCATATATATATGGAAAGGATAATTCTTGATGCAGAACATCATCTCCATGAAAATTATAATCCAGATTTCTGCAGCTTTCGAGTGGTAGATTATATAACTAGCTTGCTTAATTATATGACGAAAATACAATACATATAAAACTTTGTTTTTGAAAGAATATAAAAGTTGGCAGTAGGTAGAATTGGGGTCAATCAATTATACTATTGTATTCTCTGATGATATATATGTACATAAATAGAAATATTTCTATAAATAAATATAACCTGCAGGGTAAGGATGTAGCCAGAGAATCAAGACTGCACTTGTTGTTATTATATGTTCATATGATATGCAATATTTTAATTTTATTCAATTTTTTTGAGAGAATATCTTGTTAGCATTTGGTTAGCTAGTTTTTGTTAAGCTGTCACATATATATATATATATGAAATTACACTTAATTATATATTTATAAGCTGTCACCATATAGCAAGTAATTTGATTGAAATCATTAGATGATGATAATATCGAACCATTCAAAAGTTCTGAGTTCATGTTTAAAACCTTGTTGAGGAGATTGAAAATGTATAGTGATTAGATTTTCATTTAGTGACTCTAGTTAAGTGATTATTAACTGTAATAAATCTGAATCCAAAATATAAGTCAAAATAATTTTGATGTATCCCATCAAATATTATGGCTAGGATATTACTCACCCATTTTGATGTACCGGATGAGAGAGACTGAGTAGAGAGGGGACCCGACAGTACCACGGTATTAATGAAGGGAGGGAATCCTTCGTTTTCATGAGAAGCTAACAAGCTAAGTACTCATTGCACCCTGACAAATCAATATGACACCCAGACAAATCGTGCCATCCTCCATTGACCGTTCATACAATCCCTGTGTTTCCAAAGTACGTAGTCTATTTTTATGAAAGACCAACTATTGAAACACATTGTTGTAAAAGAAAGAGGAGAAGAGGGGGAGAGAATGTGAGACGATGGTGTGAGAAATGGTGAAGGTTTGGAGGGTATTTATAGGGGGAATGGTTGCATAGAGCGTAACTCCCCATAATGCAGGTCAAAAAACTTGTTTCAAAGGGGTTTTACCGACCATTAATGCTGGTAAAAACCTTTGAAAACGTGTTCTATGTGGTGCAGACTACCGGCCAAAAACATTGACTTGGTTTGGATTATATAATATGAATTCCTGCCCATGGTTTTCGGATGATATAATCCGAATTTATTCGATACTGGGTGAAAATGAGAGAAACTACGTGTCGTATGTAGGTAGAGGGACATTTCAGATTATATAATCTGAAACATGAATTTTTTTTTGTTGTCCACTTTGCACTGACAGTTTCTGTGGTCCAGGACGCCCAGATACCTCTATAAATAGGTGTCCCTGTTTTCATAACCAGAAACCACACAAAAAAAAAACATGGTTCTTTGATCCGAACACCAAGCTTGCTGAAATTTACTACAACGGGGAAAACCACCCCATCTGTTCAGGATTCGTACTGATGTCACCCTCTCCGGGTTGAAGGGTCAGATAGATCAAATCAATCGTCAACTCAATTGCAGAGAAACACGGAGGGTGGATGGTGTTGAGTATCGACGTCTATCGACCTACTCATCCAGGAGTGTGCGGTTCAGCCGAATGAAGCTCATGAACGACGACGACGTGAGAACCATTTTCTCGATCTTTAGTTAGTACAGTACTAGAGGGTCGATCGAGTTGGACGCTTCGTTGGTCACATCTGTTGAACAAATTCAGAAAAGTTTGATTCGGTCCAGGAACTACGAAGAGATCAGTGCACTCCTCGACGCACCACACGAAGACATTAATTTAGTTGATTAGTGATGATGTGTTATGTTTTATTTAATTACGTGTTTTATGTTGTTTTTATTACGTGTTAGTTATATGTTGTTGGTTTAAGTTGTTTTATTATGTTTTAAATAATATATATATTATTTAAATTTTCATTATGATTTACTTTACATCAAAGATGTTCATCTAACGCTAAAATTTGAAGATCATTCATTAAGCTCAATTTTATAGCGTGTGAGTACAATTCAGATTATATAATTCGAATTTTACTAGGGTGTAAGTACAATTCGGATTGTATAATACGATTCTTTCGTATGGTCCACATTGTCCATATACCTCTATAAATAAGTGTTTTTTGTTTCATTTTCATTACCATTGAAACACACACACACACACACACACACACACACTAAAGAAACCATGTAAATTTTTGCCATTGTGTTGAGGATCTTTCTCACGCGGTCGCAAATAGATAGCTCTCTATTTGACTGCATGATGAAGATCTTCAGCATGATGTCAAAAAAAATATAGATAGATACAAAGAGGTTTTAACTCTTGATTTGAATATCAAGAGGTTGCTCTCTATTTAAATACCAAGAGGTTGCTATGAGCTAGATCTTGGTGCCTTGGCGATATAAATATCTTAGTTGGCAAGACAACAATATCTAACTCAAAACAATCCTCTTGAAACACCTTGTCTTTCATCGTTATGTTACGGATCTAATTTTGAAGAGGTTTTTATGAACTTGATCAAGTTGGCCTGCCGATCGAAATATGTCAGTTGGCAGGCCTGCAAGATCAAGTTCAAAAACACCTCTTCAAACACCATCCTAGAATATTATGTTGTTTAAAGTTGTTTACTTGTTTTATTTATGCATTTTTTTTTCTTGTATGTTATCATCCATGAAAAGCCTCCAAAAACACGGTCTGGTGATGTTTGGATTATGCAATCCGAATTTTTTTTGTCCGTTCAGATTATATAATCCGAATAAACTCAGTTTTTTTTACGGAGACGTTTCACCAAAGGTTTTGACGGTTAGTGGAGTGTTTAATGCATTTTTGGACAGTGGAACACATTTTATTTGACTGTATTTATCATATAGGACTTGTTTTAGGCTATAAATAAGCTTGCATTTTTAACAAATTCTTTCATTCTTCACTTCACCTATTTTCTTACTTTTTCTTCAACATGTTTTTAGTTTTTTTAGGAGTGTTTATGGTGTCATGGTCATTGTTGACCATTCATATAATCGCTGCAATTGATTTGCAGCTTATGCAGAGATTATACGACGGTCAACGTAGACCTTTGACACCAAAAAAACACAAAAAATCACAGTTCAAAATAGTTCGGATTTTATAATTCGAAATATACTAACAATATAGTTCGGATTATATAATCCGAACCATAAGTATTTTGGTATTTTTTTGCAAGGCGCGTCAGAATAACATAGGGTGGAAAAAATAATAGTCGAAATTGTATGTGATTATATAAGTAGGGGTGTACGAAACCCGACCCAATAGTACAACAGTCCCGACTTAAGCTCAATACGCCAGGTCTGACACGGTCAAAAATATAATCAAGAGCAAACTTAGTTTATATATTATTTCTCTATTTTATAGTAACACTCTCATACTCCACTCTACTTTTTCATTTACTCATACGCACACTTTCTATTTTGACGATTGTACACTTTAATATATACATTGTTTATTTTGGTAATATAGAATGTAAATTGTTAATAAATTTCTAAGACTATATGTTGTTGGTTCCTACTACTGTTAATTTTTGGTTTTTGGTTTTTTTTGAATGGCAATTTATTTTTATTTTTTTTATATAAATAAGGGGATTAAATTCCAAGTATTACACCAGAAAGAGAAAATAAAAACACCAAAACTCCCCAAAGAAAAACCACCAGCACCCTCAAAATGCCGAATCCCCTAAAAACAGCTCCTCAAAGAACCAACACCGCCAACAATGATGAATTAGGCACCCGATAGTGATTTTGCATCAAATGTTCAGCTTCGACCACCATTCAAGTTTCGGTCTATCGGAGGAGACATCACAACATCCTGAAAGGACTTGAGTCACAAACTTGTTCCGGACCTCGAATCAAAAGCGATCGGCCCACAAGACTCCTAACACAAGTCAAAAAGGCACCTATCAACTCACGAACCACCAGAGCAGACACCTGAACCTGTCCAAAAACTCAACCAACCAAAAATCCGATGTCAAAATCCAAAGACAGAAAAAAGGCGGAACAGTAGCGCCAAACGAACCAGCTCGAACACAAACAAATCAAAATAATCCACCAAAACCGTCTGCATCACCACCACCTGACTATTCACCATCTTGGATTACTCTACTGCAACATTAAGATCATCTTTGATTTATCAAATTATATAAGTACTGGAGCATGATGACTATTTGTGATTCTTGGGGATGGAATTATAGATACTGGAACACCATACAACTACTTAAATTAATAATGATGTTTGTCCTGAGATTAAAAAAATGTTGAGTAATTGTTATTTTTTTAAATGTTTATGTATTGGTGATTTGTCTTGGGCCGAAATTGTTGTCTTGGTAGCGGTCCATCTTTATTGGACTCGTAGTTTATAGGGTTTATGGTCATATTAAGGTCTAAAAATTATGATTATTGCTTTTTCTACTCTAATCTTCTCATACGTTTTCTTTTTTATTAATAAAAATGCTCTAGCGGATTTTTGAATTTCCACCCGGTTTTTGGGTGGAAAATAAGTTTTTCACCTATTTAGATTATACATTTCAAAACCCCAATATATCGAAGATCTTTTTCTTTTTCTTTTAGATTATAAAATTCAAACACTCCAAGAAAAAACCTCTTGTGCCAAGAGTTCTGGTAAAATTGATTCCAATTATATAATCTGAACTGCATCATCACAAAGACTGAGCCTATTTGTAACAAGGATAGCCAATTTAAGAACTATCCCTCCTTGTGTTTTAGGTCATTGTTAGTTGTTCCCGTAGAGTCCTAGTCAAAAATCCAATTTTCAGTCTATTTGATCGGATTGCTCTGAGATTTGCTCAAATATCAGAAAAAATTCATAGATAAAGACTTCCTTAGAAGGGACTTCATGGGGGACCCACCCATCAAAATCCAAAATTTCATCGTTTGGATCCCTTTTTATTTTTTTATTTTAACTTTTAATATTCTCATAAAAATCCAAAAAAAATTGCATTGGCTTTATTTGATTTTTAAAAATAGCTGTTAACCAATATTTTTAAAGGCTATCATTTAATGCAGTCAAAATAGGTTGACCTTATCATCGAAGAAATTGTTTTCTCATTCCTATCGAAGTTGGACTTGCTGAAAATGCTCGAAAGCATGTGTTTTAGTTCGACAGGCGAAAAAGTTACCGAAGGACAATTTGGTTGTGGTTCGGATAAGGTCAAGCAACGGATATTTTCAAGACACGTTCGAAATTCAAATCAAATGGATAAGTATCGTTAGTTTACTGCAGTTATAGTTTTAAATTCAAATCTAGGCAGTTATTTCTATTTGTATAAATAGTAGTTTTTCCCTAGGGAAAAAGGGTCGCAATTCAATCATACAAAAAACTTACAATCAAATTATCCGCATGGAAGAGAGAAACGAGTCACAAGTTGCAATGTATGAACATGTGTACCAATTTACATTCAATCAGTACAATTTAAGTTCATTTCCTTAAATGTCTTTATAATTTACAGTTTACTTGTTTCTTTTGAGCAATTCATTTACCGTTATTTACACCGATTTCGATTGGGTTCAACTAAGTTGAATTCAATTGCTTTTTTTACTTTCTTTTCTTTATCAAGTTCTTCAAGAATAACATTAAATTTCTGGGAATAACAAACAAAGTCGATATGATTAAAAAAAATATACTAGATTTTTGACTCGTGCTCCGCTCGGGTTTATTGTAAAGGGATTGACATACGAATAATAAAATGCAATATATAATTGGTAACGGTGAAAAAAATAAGTTGTAAGGTCACGTCTTTCCATTTGCAAAGCTATAAATATCAAAATATATAATTTTTGTGTTGTGTGTGAAATTTTTACACGGTTTAGGTGTTTTTTTCATTTGAGAGAAACACGTTTAGGGCTTGGTATATATAACCAAGTTTACATGAAATTAGGATAGCCAAGTTTGCATGCAAATTAGGGTATTATATTTGTAAACATATTAAATAAGTGTAGAAAATATTGTCAAAAAAAAAAAAAAGGCAACAAAATAGGAATGAAATAAAGGCATGGAATTGGTTCAGAAAAAAGTGTACAAAATATTGTAAAAAAAAAGGCATGAAATTAGCGCGATGGATTTTTCTAATATTGTGTACAAAATATTGTAAAAAAAAAAAAGGCAAGAGGATTATAATGAAATTGGTGCGATCCATTTTTTTAGTATTAAATAAGTGTACAAAATATTTCCTTAAATAAGAAAGTGTACAAAAAATTGTCAATCAAAAAAGTATAAAATAGAAGGTATCAAACATGATCATTGATATGCTCATAGTTTCTAGAACAAACGTGTAGCATCAAATAAGTGTAGAAAATATTCCCTTCAAAAAAAAAATGACAAGAGGATAGGAATGAAATTGGTGTGATGCATTTTTTTAGATGAAATTTGTTAAGTTAAATAATTGCAAACTAATAAAGCAAATGAGTGGAAAAAAATTAGGTTAAATTGCTGCAGATCTAACAAAATTAATAAATAAGGATGATAAAACTCGGCCTAACCCATCCTTTTCACCGCTCTCGTTTGCGGATTTTATATAATGGGTACAAATTTTTATGTCATACTCTCTCCGTTTCAAAATTTAAGCAAATTTTACTTTTTAAGTTCATTTAATTATGTGGTCCATATTATAAATCACATAAATCATTAATTGAATGAATATAAAACGTAAAATTTGCTTATATTTTGAAACGGATAGAGTATATATATATATATATATATATATATATATATATATATATATATATATATATATATATATATAGAGAGAGAGAGAGAGGGGATGTCATGTATATATTCATCATTGCCAAATATTTATCTCGTATTTTTGTAAGAGACAAAACGATATAAATTCAAATCATGCTCTTCAAGTCTACACTAATCACCCAAAACGATGACATCTCGGTCACATTTTACACATCAAAGTTGAAGGAGTATGTGGCCGACCACATATATTTATAAGACGAGATACAATTGAAAGTATATGAAAAACTTTTGTACGCTAACAATGCATTAGAATTAAGCTCATTTTTATGTTATAAACGTAGATCCATGTTATCCACTGCCATAGTAGCCACATACACACAATTTTTTATTTCTAAAAATTTATATTATTATTATTACTATTTTTTTTTTGACCAACAATTTTATTATTATTATTACTATTAAAAATATCACATAAGACCATTTTACTATCTCTAAAGAGATTTGAACTCCGTCCCACAGGTTACAAGGTTGATGACCATTTTACAACTCATGATTTTATTTGTCTGGAAAAGTCCAAATAAATGCAATTTTTATAAGGTATTAAAAATATTTAATTGAATTTTAAATGATTATAAAATGGGTATATTTTTATTAATTTTTGAATAAAAATGGGAGAATTATCATTATTCTTTTGGCTAAAAAATGGGCACATTATTTATATAGCTAAAATGCGTACTACATATAATGAAAAGCATTAATTATGTAGAAAATTCAATATATAATTATGAATAAAAGTCAAAACTAAAAAATTAAATATAGTATTGATATTTTTAATATTAATATTTTCCAAATAAACATAGAACATTCTTTTAAAAAAAATATATACATATAATAATTTCAGGTGGGAATTCAAATGAGAAAAAAAAATCATAAAAAAAATCATATTGATAAATTGAAAACTTTGAAAAATACATACTTAATAGAAAAATAAGTTTAATACTACCATTCAATAAAAGGAAGAAAAAAAAATTATGGAAAAGTTACTTTCATTGAAATTTCAAATTAAATATTTATTTTTAATTGAGCTACACACATATACATTTAGGCATTTATATATAACGTTTTCATTGGTCTTTTTTTTTTTGCAGTGGCCGAAATTTGAACCTTAGACCTTACATATTTTATGCATTGTCCCAACCAACTGAGCTAAGCTCACGAGAATGTTTTTTTAGTAGTCTACAACAAGATTTGAGAACACAAAAAAAGAAAAAATACAAACAAATAAACCTTATATATATATATATATATATATATATATATATATATATATATATATAAAATATTTTCTGTTGCAAAAATTATATATCTATGTTACATATGCAACACATGAGGTGTTAACTTAGCGGTAAAAGTTTAACCTTGTAAGTTTAAGGTACATAGTTTAAATCCTCTCAATGATGGTTGTAAAATGATCGATAATGTCATTTTAATTATCAAATTTACCTATATTATACACACACAAATTTTATATACATATATTGATACATATGACTTTTAGTAATCGAATTATTGATGTGAAGTATCATTTGTCAAAAAAAGAAGATGGTGTGAAATATTCACCGATCTTGTCAACATTTAATCTATGTTAACCTGGTTGAAAATCTTTAGTGATTGAGGTCTTCCATTCAAACCATATTTTTTCTTCAACAAGATACAAAATAACAAAATTGAGACCATATTTAATCTAAATTTTAAGTGGACAATGTAATTTTGGTTTGTGTATTTAATTTATATACACCGATATTGTAAACGTTTTGTTAAAAAAGAAACAATAGCGTAAAACGTTTTGCACATGCATCAAATTAACTTAGTTCATGATGTCACTTTGTTTTAATTACTTTCTAAATTATTCATACAAATATGCACTTGATTTAATTTAATTGGAAGATAACACTTACATCCTATGAAGCTCATATACATAATACCATTTGTCGATACAGAAAAATTTAAAATTCAAAATACGATACGGCTGTGATACTTCATAAAAAAAATAATAATTTAAACTACATATTAAAACTCAAAATACAAAATATGGACTAAAACTCAAAAGCAAAAAAATTGGCGCAAAACCTAGACCAAACAGACATAGAAAAACGATAAGGCACAATAATGAAATTGCCTTCACACAACAATCAACAAGAGCATCGTTCTCAAACAAACAAAGAGACACAAAACAGACGGCGGCAACAATAAAAATATAAATGTAAGTAATGTTGATAATAAAGAAAGCGACAATTAGTCAATTACATATATAATATAACATAAATAGAAAACATCATTACTTAGTCAATTGCATATATACCAAATATAATAGAAACATCAGTAGCCCATACATATCAGTTTTCCACTGCCTATCCCTCGTATCCCAGATGTATCTGAAAAGTATCGGATAATTGTTTTTTTTTTTTTAAATAAAATTTAATCTTCATATACTCTCTTGATACGTATCGGGAAGTATCAAGCAGATATCAGTGCAGGATACGCAGAGGATACGGTACGTCATCTATTTTGAAGTATCTGGGCTTTAGAGCTTACATCATATGTGCCTTAACATTACTATATCATAAATATAACTAAATATACGTTGAGAGTATTTTATTTACATTTAGTGAAGAAAGAAGATGATAAACGCGTCTAAAGATGCAACACAAAGCATGTAACGCGGAGCGAAATGATTGCTACACCTTTAATTGCACAAATCATCTTTTTTCATTTTTTTCTTCTCTTTTTCTTTCTTTCTGTCTTTCCAAACACCAAATTTACCCCTCAAACATACTCTCTCTCTCCCTCTCCCTCTCCCTCTCTCTCTCTCTCTCTCTCTACATTTTACACTTCTTTAATTCTTTTTCTTTCTTCCCCTTAAAATTCACTGTCTTTCTCTCAACAAAAATAAAAGGAGAATACAACCTTGTTCCCTTTTACATATATCTGTCTCACTTTATCTCTGTTCTTTCTCCGTCTCTTTTTCATTTTCGTTTTTCTCCTCTCTTTTTCAACATATCTTCTTGTCTCTTTTATTTTTATATATCTCCTTATCCTTTTCAACATATCTTTTTGAGAGAAGTGAAAAACTTTTGATAAAAATAGAGTCTTACCCATTTTCAACAACATTCATTCTCATAAACCCCGCTTCATTTCACGGCGATCGAGATTTAACTGGATCGCCTGAACAAAGGCCGAAAAGGATCCAAGTTGAATCTTTTATTTTGAGAATCTATTTATTTATCTAATCATTTATTATCAGCGCAAAGGTGGTAAATTAATTATGGCGAAAACGATCTCGAACAACGATGAAAATGTTGAGGTTGACATTGATTCATCAAAAGACGATGTTGATGCTAGAACTGGCATGAAGAAGGGACCGTGGACCCCACATGAAGACATGATTTTGACAGAGTACGTGAATAAGCATGGTGAAGGGAATTGGAATTTTGTTCAGAAGAATTCAGGATTGTTAAGGTGTGGAAAAAGCTGCAGACTTAGATGGGCTAATCATCTGAGGCCGAATCTTAAAAAGGGTTCATTTTCTGAAGAGGAAGAAAAAATCATCATTGAACTTCATGCTAAGCTTGGAAACAAATGGGCTCGAATGGCTACTCAGGTATTATATTATACTATATTTTATAAAATAATAGTAATAAAAAGATTGTATAAGATTATTTATTTCAGTTTTTTGGACTAAAATCATTTATTCATTATTATTTTGATGGTCTCTGTTCATATCATGTCATGATTTTTAGTGCAATTATATATTTTGGTTTTCAACGTGAGCATTGATTGGTTTTATTCTATTTGTGATGTAATTGTATAATTGTGAATTTTTATGTTTCTAGAAAAAAAATTCTTCCACATTCGGATATGAAATCAGATCTATAATTATACTAGTATTTGGTTTTATAACAATCCAATATGCAGAACCTGTAGCATGAAACAAGGGGAAAGGAAGGAAACTTCATTTACGTTTCTGTTATTCCAACTTTATTCAATCGTATAAAAGTTAAAATATTAAAGATTGTATACTTTTTGTTGTTATAAACATAAAGAGAGAAAGTTGTGTTTTCAATTTTACCCTTTGAGCATCAATTGAGTTTCTTTTCGCTCTAACATTTTTAATAAATAATTTTGTACCTAGTGAATTTATGATAACCATCATCAAGAAGCTGACCTCAATCATTGTCTGAATATCAAATTGCCATTTTTGTTTGTTTCTTTCAAATATGTGCCCTACTTTCTAAAAGCTCTCATTTAAGGTTAAAATACTCATCTTTATGTCTTTTGTGTACTTTGCTTGATACAAATTATTTGTTGAGAAGTTTGCTTGGTAGAACTTGTTTATTGTTTCTCGGTAAAGTATTAAGAGTTCAATTCGATCTTTACTGCAAACAAATTAACTATTAACATTTGTTTATAAAAAAATCTTTCTCCGAGCACCTGAAAATGTTTTGTTGTTTTTTCAGTTGCCCGGAAGAACAGATAACGAAATCAAAAACTTTTG
The DNA here is from genome assembly GCF_003473485.1 of Medicago truncatula. NCBI lineage: Eukaryota > Viridiplantae > Streptophyta > Magnoliopsida > Fabales > Fabaceae > Medicago > Medicago truncatula. The sequence continues at coordinate 43,240,674 of NC_053043.1, forward strand.
GAACACAAGAATGAAAAGGCGTCAAAGAGCCGGCTTACCTCTTTATCCTCCAGAAATCCAAGCAGAAGCTATTGCATACAATGATAAACTATTGCAACTACAACATCAACCTTTATCTTCTTCATCATTATCATTTTCTTTACTCTTATCTTCTTGTTACCCTAAGAAGATTGATGATCCAAACCATTATGATTATAATCTTCTAGAGAACAACTCTGGTTCTGCTAACAATCACAACACCAATCCATGTCCACAATTCAACTTTTCCAATGATGAAAACATTGAGATTAATGAAACTCTTGCTTTGCAAAAATCACCTTCACTTTCACCTTATCCATCTTCATCATCAAATCTTTTCAACCAGAATTTTACTCCTCCAAGTGATTCACATGATTACCAATACTCTGAAAATTTGAGCTTTGAACATCATGGATTCAATGCAGGATCTCTGTATGATTCTAAAACTCCTGCTTCATCTTATGCTAGTGGCGTTGATGGTAATTTTATGGGAAATTCAAGCATGGTTAATGATTACTATGAAGTTGCACCATTATCACATGATGGAAAAAATAGTGGACTTTTGGACGATCTTGTGATGGAAGGTAGAAGTATTTCTTGCAATAAGGGGGATGTATCTCATAAGAGGAAAAACATGGAGGGTGAAGAATACGAAGATGAAGAAGGCATTGTTCCTTTGGTGTCAACCATGAAGAAGAAGAAGAGCATTGATGAGAGTCAGAAGAAAGATTTTAGCTCTTCTCAATTGTCAACAGGTAAAATCACTCAACTCTTCTTGCAATTTGACACATTCGATTCCTATTAGATTATCACATGCATAATAAAAACTCAAGTCAATATTGTTGTTATATAGAATTAACATTGTTACATGAATTTCAACTCACTTATTTTATGTATATATATGTTGATGGGATGGTTAGATACTAAGAAATTATTTTGGTGGTGAGTTGGTGTCTCATTCTATACATGTGACATTATCATCAATTCTTTGTGAATATTCAATAATCATGAAAACTAGAAGAGATTACAAGTGAATATTTTGAAAATGTTGTGATTCGTGGCTTTAAATTGTGGTTTGCAACCATAATTACATACAAATGATGAAGAATTTTGAGGTCTCTTGCAACGAAAAATTTAATAGCACCGACTATATTTTGCTCCAATATAAAAATGAATTTAATTTGTATACCCTGATTTTAAACATGCATTTAATCAAATCACTTTATAGTTTTACTTTTATAATTAATTCCTAAAATATTGTTACAAATATCTTGGTGTCGTGATTTGATTGAATGCTGGTGTAAACATGTTGTGATCGATACAAGATGAATTTTTATATTGTGATTGAAAATTTATATTTATGATAATCAAACATATATTTAAGTTTTTGAACAATATTAGGACTTTTCTTTTCATTTAATTTGATGACTGTATAAATAGTGTCAAAGAAAAAGATGCTCTTGTACAATTTCTACTCATTGCATTGCATTCATATACTCTTGTATGATTCTTGCCATGACAGTGCACTAAAGTCATATGAAACTTGTAAAAAAAACAGGAAAGAAACCAGCCCAGGAGGATCAGACGGAAGAACTGAATACAATGTATGATGATGATTTGGATTGCTTGCTCAACAATTTTCCCTCAGAAATACCAATGCCTGAATGGTATTGTAGAGGAAAAAGTCAGTCATTGGGAACTGAAATTCCAACTGATGAAAGCGGTCCCACCAATCAAGAATTTGCTTGGACTCTTGGATCAAATTGGAACAACATGCCAGGCATATGTTAATTTGAGCTCAAAGTTGTGTTTTGTAATGATTACAAAACGAATATTCGTAGTGAAGTAGATGGTAGAACCATATGATGTAATAGTTAGAATATTTAATGGTAGAGATTAGTAATGCTCATATGGGTTGGATAATATAATGACATTAAATTTTTATCCGTAGTCAATTTATGTTATTTAGAATATGTTAGAGATTGGTGTGAAAGTTTGGATTTTTGGATACAAGTGTGCTTTATTTTTAGTCTCATGTGTTCTTATGTTTCGAAACATATTAAATCAAGTTTGCTTATTTCTACTTGTTTAGCATCGTATAATGTTTTTTTACATATATTGTTGGATGGCGATGGAGCACGATGATTATATTACATTATATTGAGAGTAAGCACACAACTGAATTTGACACTACATCTTAACCTAAAATTTTAAGGTATTAGATATGTATGTTATCTTATTTATATGATGTTCAACTTCCATTTGTCTGTCAATATTTGAGGTTGATATGCTTTAGAAATAAGTTTTTCATCCATATATTATGATTGTACCATTGTTGGCTCACATACATCAATGATATACGTTGTTTGACCAACATATTTTTACAAAAACTTTTGATACAAAGAGCCAGTCAAACCATTGGCTCTAATACCATTTTTTCGATCGTGAGAGGATCATGTTGATAATCGAATATGAGAGATTTGATCGTACCGAGATGAGCTCATTGAAAAACTACCAAAAGATGCCTAGCAAAGGTTGCGGGGATCTGATATATCACTTGCTCAACACACAAAACCTTAATTGAGAAAACAATATCATTACGAGACTTTCAAAACAACTGAATGCCAAATCAATGATATAATCTATTCTAAAAGAGCTCAAAACAATATCAAACCGGTCAAGCGGGGTTGCCAACTACCACACAATACACACAGGTAGATTCCACAACATCCCGACTTTTTTTTTTTTTTTTGAACAAGCTAAAATGAAATTATATTAACAAAGGCGATAGCAATCTCTTAGCACAAGGTGTGCCTAAAAGACCACTACCAATAAACAAAGAGAACAAAGTAACAAAATCAAGAGGAAACATCCTCCGGTGATTAGTCAATGCCCAGACAAACCATAGGACTTGACCACCACATCTGAGTTCCAAAAACAAAAATGACATTTTTAGCTTTCAGCCACGCTATATGTTTTTCAGCCACTCCTCACTTTATTTTTTTGTCTATGACTTTTACACCTTCACTTTGATTTCATTTTGTTTAGCACATCATCCATCACAATTTTTCACCTTTTCTTTTTATATGATATTTTTGCTATACACGACTTTTAGAGTAAAAAAATCATTGTTTTACTATTATTTATATAAATTATTAGTGATTGGACGATATATATTTTATTAAGTATCTAAATAATAATTTTTTTTTTATCTCTAAAAAAAAACTAATTACTTTTTTTTAGGTATCTAACTAATAGCATTATTAATTTATAAAAATCCGATAATGAGTTAAAATCAATTAAGTGGCCCCTCTAAAAAAAACATCAATCAAGTGACAATTTGTAAAAAAAAAATAAAATAAAAATTAGTGAGATAATATCTCTGTGTCCTCCTTTGCAAATATCTAAGTCTTTTAGGGATCATCAATGCTATATCCTACGAATTTCACGAAACTGTGCAAATGCTGTTATCAATTTTGCAATATTTTAATATTAAAAAGAAATAAAATTGGGTGTTTAAAGGAATACACGGCAATGCCGGGCTTACTCTTATTTTTCTTAGATTTTATTTTCGTGGAAAGATGCATTTCCCTATCAAGGATACTATTGAAATACTTTTCAAAAACTCTTTTTTAGTTTTTAAAAATTTGAAAATTAAAAAAAAATTTGCTAAATTATTTTTAAAACTACAGTTTTGGAAATTGTTTTGAAAATTTTAGTTTGGGGACTAAAACTAAAACATGTAAAATGATAAGTGATAACTATTGCGAGAAGAGGACTTGTATATTTCAAAAACTGAAAACAAAAACTATTTCAAACAGGCTCTATATGTTTTTTCGTTTTTTTTTTTGTCAAGTAGTCTAATTACTATAATTTAAGATGAATAAGTGAGATATTCGGGATTCAAACACCGATTCATACATATACAACGTAATATCTTTACCAACTAAGTTACGTACACCAAAACTATGTACTTGTATCTCTAGATGGATAACAACATTAATTTATGTACTCGTCTCATAAAAAGAATATATATATATATATATATATGTACTCCCTCTCGTAAGAAATTCATTAATATATATACTTGCACATTTTTAGTGCCTAAATACTTTTTTTATTAAACGTTTTCTTTCTTTATATGTGTGTGTATATATATACAATAAAATAATTTTATTTGTTTTAGGTCGTTCACGAATTAACTCAGACAACTCCATCAAATCCCAGCTCCCATGTTATAGAGGATGCATCCTCATATATTTGGTACATTTTAGCTAATGAATTTCTTCCATAAAAAAAACTTTTTAGTTAGTTATTTATTATAAGAGAAACTTTAATTTATTTGGTCAATGGTTGAATTTATTTATTCGACATTAAATATGATATCATATTTAAAAAATAAAATTTTTGACAAATATAATGATTTTTGGTATTTTTTCAAATTAAGATTTTAACCATTTATATCTTTATATTTAATTTTTTAGTATAATAATTTTTTCCAATTATAAAATTTCCAAATAGTTTTTTAACTTTTGTTTTACAAATTTTATTTTTATTGTATAAATAATCTTAAAAAAAATATTTTAATTAATAATTTATTAATTATTAATAAATTTCATATTCATGCATTTCCCATTTTTTTTGTAAGACCAAGATAAATGTTGGGCATCCGGGAAATATTGTTCACATAAAATATTGTTTATCATTATCACGTTTTATTACTTTTATTTTTATTGTTGTTGTTATTATTACTACCATTAATATTATGAGTTTAATGGTGGTAGGTTGACAGTCTAAAATAATTTTGCGCACACAATCACTCTAAACATTTAGAATTTCCACATCAATTAATGTTTTTAATTTATGTGGCAATTCAGAATGTTTTGATTGGCTATGTATGCAAAGTTATTTTGGACCGTTAACTCTTAAAAAAATGATGGTGAGTTAACGATCCTTATTATTCTTATTCTCATCATCATCATCATCATCATCATCATTATTATTATTATTATAATTAAAGGAAGTATAAAAAATATGTCCATATAATATGAACCTCCAAAAAAATGGGTCAAAGTTGAAACCACACAATTTGTAGCAAATTTCAATAAAATATTATACATTTTTTTTTAATAAAATTCCACTCTTTTCCTTTTTTTTTAATATATTATTTCATTATTAAATTCACTATTTTACTAAAAATGGAAATTAAACACCAACTAATTACTTTAAACACCAACTAAAAATGGCAATGGCCCATATCTGGGAGTTCTATAATAGACAAAACTTTTTTTAAAAAGCATCATACGTTCCCCTTATTTCAGCGTGATATATTTTAATTATATTCACAAATATTTTCTTAAGCAAAAGAAAGAGGCATGAAAAAGGATCGGTTATTTAAATTATAATCACAAATATTTTCTTAAGCAAAAGAAGCTTCAAAAAGGATCGGCTATTTCTTTTTCGTTTTCTTTTTTCTTCGTTTTCTCTATGTACCAAAAAAAAAAAAATATTAGCACCAGTGAACCAAACTCAAGAACAACAAACCAATAATATTATTAATAAACATGTTACTGAAGTTTTTACAAAAGTTTTCTACACTTTCAATGAATATCAATTAGAAAGATAATATATATTAGTGAGAAATTTAAATAAGAACATAACATTTTTTTTTAAGTATGGTGTTGTGAACACCTACACTGGTTCTTATTATACTTCACATGGATGAATGGATTGCAATGAACGAACGAAAAATCCCAAAAGAGCAACATCCAACTAGTTTGAATAAATTCTCTTTTATTTTGGAGAGAATATTATCATTAGATATTAGATAATAATACAAAACGAAATAGTCATTGAATGGATTTGTATGACATAGTATAACTATATGTTGTCTCTCTTTTGTCTAAGAGTGGATTCTTAAAGATAAGGGGCTTTTTAGAGAATCACTCAATTGTATTTGAAGATCAATTAGTTGTTGTTCCATTAGAGTTTGTTGTGTGATCTTCGGTATGATATCTAGATGATTGTTTTGATATATTCTCGTATCAATCATCTAGAAAATAACTTTATCGGATGGTTGAACTTTAACTTTCTTGAAGTTCGCCATGTCAAGAATTGTCATATCCAGATGATGGCTTCATTCTATTAGCACAATGATGATTTTCATTGACAATGATTCGTTGTTGGTTTCCTTTAGACTTGATCAATTTATCTTGTGCTTGTTGACCTTTTTAATTTTTTCATAAGTAGTTCATCTTCTTTAGTCTTATTTATGACCATAAGATCAACCTTTGTTACTTTTCATGGTATATATAGCAGTATACCAAGTATTACTATATCCAAGGAATTGCTCTCTTATTATTATTGTCTTGTTGACTACTCACACACATGAACACGTAGTTAGTAGATAAATTATTCATTTATTATTACATAATCTAGGGTTATTATATATTGAACCTATTTGGTTCTTAAAACATATTGAGAAAGGTAGAATATAATGAACACATGACATGATTAGTTTTGTGCTGATTTTGGCCAAAACATATTGAGAAAGGTGAGAAAAGTATTGTGATGTTTACCATTTTCATTTCTCAATGCAAAATAAAAATGAAAAATGGTTAGGCCGTTTGAATGTAGCATATGATGTAGTCTACAATATGCTCAAACTAGGCCATACATTTTTTTTGGATAGTGATACATAAACCACCTTAGATGACATATATCACTTCTACACCCACTCCCACTTTTAATAGTCAAGATCAAGATGTTTTTGAAAACTTATTTAGTGTGTGTTTGGTTTAATTTTATCCACGCCACCACACATCTAGTACCCCATTTAAAGAAGCTCCAATTCAAAGAGTTTAGGGAGAAAATCTAAGTTTCACATAGGAAACATGTAATTACAAGTTATTAAAGGACACTCTTTATTTTAAAAGTCAATTTTGTAATAATGAGTTATGCCCAAATTTTAACACAGTATCAGAGTCTATCACTTTAGGTCATCTAACTATCCACACAACAAGTCTAAAAATGTGAAATTTGGGTCTCGATCACACTTTAAAAGCTGGATGAGGTTCGAATCGATATATTTTCTAAAACTACAATCACACTTTATAAACCTTTGGATCGTAAAAGATGTTACTATTAATAGTTTAATACAAAATAGATCTTTGAATATATTAATAAATCATAACATACTTCTAAAAATGTCAGGTTTAAATTTATAAAAGATCGACAGATAATATGTGAGACATGAACTTTTGTCAAAAATAAAATAAAAATTGAGACATGAACCTTTTTGATATATCTATCTATCTATCTATTCAAAGTCAAAATAGTTAGGTTCAACCTATCTTATGTGATATGACAGTATGACACACAACATAAAATAGGTGTGGTTCATGCAAATGAACCCTGCCCTAATCAATCGCTTATTTCCCTCTAATTATGCTCCCGATTTCCATTGCATCCCATCGCTCACGTAGAAGAAATGGGAAAGAAATAGAATTAGACTGCTTAAAACATGGCAGGACAAGACAAATATTGAATCATTCATTAATAAGGGAAAATACATTCAATTCAAAGTCCTCTTAGAAAGAAAAAAATAAAATAAAAGACAAGATGGAAATGGGTCATGCTATTTTTTTTTTTGTTGTACAAGTCATGCTACCTTTTTATTCAATATAATTATAATTAGAATATATAAGCTCGATCTTTTTAAGGAAGATCAATTTAATCTCGGACAAAAAATAATGCTCAAACTAGTCATTGACATTTTTATATTTATGATAAATGAATCTTTTTTTTTTTATAGATGAAATAACAATAATCATTGGAAAAGGAATGCTAGCAACAGACAAATAGAAGAGCCGATCACGATGTCCGACTTTATAATTTTAATATTTTTTCTCCGTATAAAATTGCCAACAAACAATTTTGGTATTATTTTCGTGAGACAAAATTGGCCACGAGGAAATCGTGAAAGACTAAATTAAGTTTTTATCAATTTGATTAATATTTTCTAGAGAAAAATAGTCTTCATTATTTTGAAGAGAAATATAGTCTTCATATATACCCATGTATATTAATGTCTGCAGCGAGTCCGTGAAAAAATATACACCTAACGTGAGAACTCTCTCTTCCCTCTCGGTGCCGGGTCTCGAAGAGTACCTCTAAGTTGTAGGGCACACCTTGCAACCAAGTGACTTCTCAGGAGACAGGCACCGTGAAAACTCTCTCGAGCATTAATCAAATTAGAAGAATTGTAAAAGAGCATCAAAATCTTCACTTCTTAGCACGGATATAGGACCGTATTACAGTTCTTTTTAAGTTAAAATGACTTAAAAAAAAAGTGTAAAGAAGGTAAATGAACTTAAAACGGTGCTTTTAAAAGTAAAATTGTTGAAAATGTAAAATCTATTGAATTAAGATTACAAGAATTTAAAAAAAAAAAAAAAAAATTAAAAGAAGGTGGAAGAACTCTTATTTCTAGAGATGAAACGAAGTACCTCTCATTTTAAGTATAAATACCTAATCCCAACAATTTTTGTAGGTATTTATAGTACTTCTCATGAATTCTGGACCAGAAAGGAAGAATATGAAGGTCAGCAACCTCGCTAAGCGAATTCAAAGCTAGGTCAAAGTGAGGGTATGTCAGAAAGTGAAGAAAATCAGATGATGTCATCGTGGATGTGGCTAAGCGAGCTGAGCGGCTTAGGTGAGCTTAAAAGTACTTCAGGTGAAGAAATCATTGTGGCTAAGCGAGCTTCTTCATGGCTTAGCGTGGATCCACTTTTCTGCCACTTATAAAAGACAACTCAGACCTCTGTTATTGGGATTAAGTTTAGTTAGCTATGATTATATTGTAAACTTTTAATCTGGCTGGTTATATATAATCTCTATATCGTTATGTTCATGATTTATTTTTGTGCTTAATGCTTTTCCGATGCAAAACTCCGAAATTGATATTTAGATTTAGAAAGCGCTAAACATAGCCTTTTTACTTAAAGGATGTGAAATAAATTCATCCATGGAACTTAATAGCTAGACACACTGTTAATTTCGTAGTCACAATACTATTGGGTCGTACTGCCATTATATTGATTAATCGCTTGAGACATCGGGGGTTAATAGGTATAACAAAACTCTTGTCGTGCTCCGGATACGGAAGCGTATGTGAGCGATAGGTGAAAGCATAATTGAAAAATATATAATCGATTAAGAGATTACATTAGAGTAGTTAACATTATCTAATCCCAATAACTTGTCTGTTATTTCTTCCTGAATTTATGTGTTGTGAGTGTGAATGTTAACAAATACAACTTCTTTTTTTTCAATACTTAGAACAATATTAATTGTTGAATGATTTCAATATCACACTAGTCCATGTGAAGACGATAACAAAAATATTTACTTTTGATATTACATCACCCGATTAGAGCACTTAAAAGAGAACTGGCTATTAGCCCCTAATCTCTAACAAGCTTGAGTCATATAGTAACATGTTTGTCGGTCTAGGGGTAGGGTGGTCCTGATTAATTTGGTCTTAAATTCTATCCGAGTTTTTTTCATCTATCTTTCATGAAGATGTCGATCAAAGTGTGGAAACAGATTGTCCGACTCCAAAGGATCTTCTTATGGGAATTTGTAAAGGGGTGACTAAAATTTATTGGGTCAGGTCATCGAAGGTCTATAAGTCGAAGAATACAGGAGGTATTGAGGTTAGGGATTTGAATATAGTTAATTTGGCCAGCTTAGATAAGTGATGGTTGAGGATCATCTCTAAGAGTCATGCCTTTCGGGGGATATTCTTACTGCTAGGCATAAGGAGCAAACAACCTTATAGTTTAGTGTTGGTTTTTTTTTTTTAAAAGTACAAGGATTTAAGACAAACAACAACAAAAAAAATACAGGGACCAATGCCATATTTAAACCTTAAAATTATTACATATCCATTCATAGAGGAATGTTTGAAACAAACGACTAATTATAATGAAAATATGGTTCGACATATATTGTACTCATAATAACATTATTATCATGCAAATATGGTATTTGGGTACTAAGCCTTAACTTGAACAACAACTTTTCCAATGTTAGAATTAGAGAAAACAGAGTTTAAGCTTTCCAAAAAGTTCTCAATTCCGATATTGATTTTACTCTTTGGCTTAATTTTGCCTTCTTGTAAGTATTTTTCCATATCTTTAACAAAATCTCCAAAACGATGCAAATATGATTTAATCATAAAGCCCTCCATCCTCACCTCCTTTCCCACCATGTTCAGAAGATTTCTAATGCCTTCTCTTTCGGTCCAAACCTATACCAACATTATAACAATTTACTAATTAGAAAATTGAAATTTTTGGGCATTTTTGGTAAATTAATGAGTACACTATATTACCCTCATTCACCTTATTATATTGAGATATCATCCCACAAAGAGGTATTCTAGCATTTTTGTTCACATGGTTAAGTACAGATTCGAGCATTTTACCACCAACATTGTCAAGGTAAACATCAATACCATCAGGGAAATACCTGCAAAATTCTAGTGAAAATATCAGAATATTAACTTAATTTTGAAAAACTAAAATATATATTAATCAATTAGGGTAGCTAATTTTAATTTTAGTGACCGCGGGTTTGAATCTCACTATCCATATATAAATTGATCGTGTATTTTGTATTTCTTTTTATGTTGGGTCGATTGGGTTTTGGAGTCAGAGCATCCACGGGAAGCATCAATATTTGTAGTACTTAAATGAGTCACAAGTATATACATCTAACAAAAGTTTTAAATAAGTCTCATCAATAACTCTTCATTGTATCTATTTGTTCCATATGTAAAGTGTAAACCTTGATCTTATTAAGTACTCAAAATCATTGTTCCTCAATGGAGGTACTCTCAGGCACCAGGTCTTAAATGTAAAAGACAATCATTAAGGATGGTCTTAGGATCCTCTTTATTTCTCCGAATAAATGAAGAGTTCACTTATGAGAGAGAAAGAAATGTAGAAGAGTTTGGTGGATCACATGTTTAGTAGGACTCACTAATATTTTCTGTGTGTCTACTTTCTAGTTCTTCGAATGAAAAACCCCATTATTTTTAGAAATGGAGAGCAACTTGATATGGGCTGACTCTAGCATTATATAGCGGGTTAATAGGTCTTTACCCCCTGTAATATAGGTCATTTCCGGTTTTCCCCCTGCAAAATTTTTATTTTGATTCACCCCCTTATAAAATATTTTTGTTTTGATTTACCCCCCTAATAGGCCAAACAAAAACGAAAAATTCTTGAAAAATAAAATAAAATTGGTTTTTGTTTGGCCTATTAGGGAGGTAAATCAAAACAAAAATATTTTACAGAAGGTGAATCAAAATAAATTTTTTACAGGGATGAAAACCAGAAATGACCTATATTACAGTGGGGTAAAGACCTATTAACCTTTATACAGCAATATAAAAAAAGAACGGAATATATAAAGAGAAAAGGGACGAATTACGACTTGCTTAAAGCAGCATCAAAATCTGATTCTATATTGTAGTTGAATCCATCATCATATCCAAATTTCTCTTTAATGAGCTTCACCTGATAAACCAACCAAGTATGTTTTAACTTGTAAGTAACATGTCAAAAAAATTAGTTGTAAGTAATTTGAAGGGTCACTTATATAAGAAAAAATCAAATCTAAATTCAACAGTGACTCATAAAATTTATCCTTTAAATGAATTTAGCTTTGGGCATGAGCAATTTTGCATGAAATTTTACAGCCAGTATAATTATAGCACTCAAACATACTCAAAGTAGGTAATCATGTACAATGTGTGTGTATATACCCGGAAATGTGGTCTCTTTTCTTAACTATTTTTCAACTTCTTGTAATAAAAAACATCGAAAAGGGCTAACTCTTATTTGGCATATTATAGTTTGAAAGATTTGGGAGGCACGAAATGTGGTTATTTTTTCTTCGAAGAACCCAGAGGTGGAAGACATAGTTGACACTATAAAATTAACCTCTTGGAGATTGTTTCTAGCGAGAAAAAAAGGGAGGTCTTGTTTGTATTTTGAATGGTTTTTCAACCTGTTTCTTTGTTTTAATTCTTGATTCATGGGTTTGTTTTTAGGTGGGTCGAGTACCCTTATACTTTAATTCCCATTTTATGGGTTAGGTACTCTTTGTACTTTTCTTATTATTCTAATAATTTTTTATGTTAAAAAAAAATATATTACTTGTTTTGTTGTTTATGAGCTGACTCAATAAAATTTTGAGAACATTTAGTTGTGAAATATAGTTATGATGTGGTTTGTATTTTTGGTTTGGAGTGTTTGTAGTTGAATACTTTTTTTTAGGAGATGTTCGGAGATGAATACATTTTTAGTTTTGTATATCAATTTGCATGTTTATGTGGGTCAGAACTTTATGTTTCTATTTATCCTTCAAATACTTTATAATAGGGATTGTTTTAATTCAATATTTGTCTTTTCTAAATAAAAAAAATTAGAAGTTAAAAATATAAGTATTTTGATTTTTTTGACGAAAAAATAATTGACTTTTAAAAATTAATTTATTCCAGCAAATGAACTGAATTTGATGAGCTGAAATAAGTTATTCGTGAACTTTAAACGAGACATACTCGGCTTAAAAAATGTTTGCATCGAACTCTAATTTCGGACCAAACAATTATCGAGTTGATTCGACTCATTTCACCCTAACATGAGACATAATAATTGTAAGATACTCATGAGTCATGACTTATCAGAAGCGGAAAAAAAGTTTAAATAAGTTTTTTATCCTTAAAATATAGCAAATTTTAATTTTGATTTTAATCTCTAAAAAATAAAACAGGATGTGTTCATCCTCGCAAAACTTAGTGTATTATTTTTGGTCCTTAATGACCAATTTATTTTCATGTTAATGTCAAGATTGTCACTTTTTATGTTCAAAAAATGTCTATGTTATTTTTTTTTTTTTTTTTGACAAAATATGTTATGTTTATTTATTATGTTCAACATTTGTATGTCCATATTACAGTTAAATAAATATTAAAAACTTGTCAAAATTATATACAGTATGGATCAAAAACGAAACAAAAAAGTTATGAGGATGAAAACATTATGTATTATTTTTAGGATTAAAGTCAAAACTTGCTCTATAAAAAATAAGTGGAAGATAATACTGCTAGGTTACCTTATCATCAGAGCCAGTGCTGCCAATGACCCGACATCCTCGTATCTTAGCAAGTTGACCAGCAATCATACCAACAGCACCAGATGCAGCAGATATGAACACATTTGATGCTGGCTTTGGGTTTCCTAGTACCTCTATTCCCAACCATGCTGCAAACCCAGGTACTCCTGCAATTATTTAGTTAATATTTTTCTTTTTAAAAAAATTATCCTTAAACACAAACCTCATTTTAAATTATTTGTTTTTATTTGGGACAATCAAATATGAGTATTTTTTTTTATTTTTTTTTTATTTTTTATATTTTAGACCCACTTGAATACTACAAAGTATCTTTAAAAGATAATAAAACACGCATATAGTTTTATATATTTCTTCAAAAAAATATACAGTTTTATAGAAAAATAATACTTAAATTTAGTGGAATAATTTTTCTTCTAATTTTTTATACTTTAGTTAAACTAATTGAATAAAATTTACAACTATACTTATAATTTTTATCAATAAAAGTGGAAAACGAACCTAAAGAACCAAGATAATCAGACAGTGAAATCCCATTAGCAGGATCAATTTTTCTAATTATATGAGAAGAGGGTACAATGCTATACTCAGCAACGAGACCATATCCATTCAAAAGGATATCCCCCTCACTGTATTTACTATCCTTCGATCGAATTACCCTTACAACCGCAAATGTTGTAAGCACCTGCAAATATATATTCACATTATTCAATGAATTAAACAATAATATGCATGCATATACGTAGATAGTTATAAATAATGTACCACACTTATTAAAAAAAAAAATACTAAAAGTTAAAAGTATCACATTAAATAAGATAATATTTGACTTAAGATAATAAGTCGATTTTGTAGGGCTTTAGTGAGACTCAACCCTAATAACCCTAATTCATAATAAATGTACCTGATTAAGTTGATATTGTGGAATGAAAAGGCCTTCAAGGGTGCCGGTGATTGTTCCGCGAAGATATGGATCAACAGAGAGAAGGAGAGTTTCGACGATTAGATGGTCATCAGGGATTGATTCATGGGCAAGAGAAAGAGAAACAGTGCGGAGTTTAAGATGATCCGACGTTGGAACACCCTCAGGAGAGTATGCAGCTACGTACCATTCTTTGTTTTCTACCAAATCTCCCATGTTTTTTACTTTCTAGCAGCTAATAGTTCTAATTCGGATGCAATGTGCAATGTTTGATTCAGTGTCTGCAATTGTGTAAAAGGAAGATCTAATTAAAGATAAACCTTGAACCAACACTAATCATCATTCTCTGTTAAAGCATTTTCCACAATGATTTATTAATTCAATAAAATGATGGCACACAATTAAAGTGCATCAATTCATTTGGGTCTAAACCAACAAACATACCACTAACCTTGGTCTGGTGTCTCCTGTACTCAAATGTTTGTTAATTTCCCCATTAGTTAACACTGATTAAATTGAAGACTTTGCTACAAGTAATAATGTCTTGTGTGTATAGAACTTCTGTTTGAATATTTTATATTCGCTCTATCTCACTATAATTGTTTTTTTGAAAAAGCTAAAATGGAATATATATTAAACAACTCTAGGCGCTAAAGCACAAGGAGTGCCAAAACGCCTAGGCACAAAAGGTACACAATCAATCATGTACAAGCTAATATGGCGCAAAAACCAAGAAAATAAGGAACAACAAGCTAGAAGATTGAATTTAAGCAAGTTAGAGGATTTCGCCGCCATTCTTGATGGTCAAAATCAAAATTAGTGTATATCTCACTATAATTGTTGTATTTGATCATTTAAAACAAATTACAAAAATATAATAAATAAAATAAAAAGAATGGTAATTTTACTATATTATTCTTATTAACTATTTGATATTAATTTTTCAATTGTTATAAATGTAGAGTGGGAAAAAATAAGTTGAAAGGGAGTAGTTTTTTTACAATTTTTTTTGTTCAAGTAGTCTATTGGCTAGAAATTCACTCTTAAAGTGAATAAATGAAAAATTTAGAGTTCGAACATCAGCCTATGTTCTGCATATATAAAATGTGATGTTTTATCAACTGAGTTATGCTCACGGCGACCTTAACTATAACAAAACAATGCATAATTTCACAATTTACTCTCACCGACCTTAACTATAACAAAAAAAAAAAACATAATTTCACACTTATTAAAAATGGTAATTAAGTACATCTAATTTTTTTGATTTCATATTAAAAATTAAAATACAAATACATTTACTAACTTACCCCTTGTTAATGGTCACCCACTCGCAATATTAAGAAATTAATATAATTTAAGATATATATATATATATATATATATATATGACATTTCAAATGAGAGGACTTTTTAAATTATATATATAGGGCATTTCAAATGAGAGGACTTTTTAAATTTTATATATATATATATATATATATATATATATATATATATATATATATATATATATATATATATATATATATATATATATATATATATATATATTTGTGTGTGTCTCAATGGGTTCGTGATTTCTGTCTAGATCATCAAAAATAGTCTGATGCATATGTTTGGATTCGATTAACCGATCACCCTATGGAATGTTGGTGTTCTAAAACTTTATTTGAGATTATGTGCGCTATTGAAATGCTTATTTCATTAGATGAACCTACTAGAAATAGAGTGCTCTCAACAACAACGGAAAGTTTCTAGTGGTTCTTTCATGGAGTCCATTTAATTTGCACGAAAGAGATTGATCGATTTGGTGTAGTCAGGTCATGATAAAACTTGGTGGGTTGATATAATCTATAGTAAAAAAAATGTCTAAGTTGCACTCATCTATTTGGTGGTGCAAACCAAATAAACCCATAATAATGTTGAATATTACATTCAAATGAAAATTGTAACATCTCTAGTCTTGAGAGAAAATAATACAAACAAAATGATCAAGCATATATACAGTATTTGGACACTAGGCCTTAACTTGAACAACAACTTTTCCAATGTTGGAGCTAGAGAATAAGGAATTCAAGCTCTCCAAAAAGCAATCAATTCCGATATTTATTTTATTCTTTGACTTAATCTTGCCTTCTTGTAAGTATATTTCCATATCTTTGGCAAAATCTCCAAAACGATCCCAATATGAATCTAGCATAAAACCCTCCATCCTTACTTCCTTTCCCACCATATTCAGAAGATTCCTAATGCCTTCTCTTTCTGTCCAAACCTATACCAACATTATAACTATAATTAGAAAATCAAAGCTTTGTGCATTTGATAAATTATTGAGTCATATATATGTGCTATGTTTAAAATGCATTTGATGAAGTGTACCCTATATAACCGTGTCCACCTGATTATATTGAGATATCATTCCACAAAGAGGTATTCTAGCATACTTGTTGACATGGTTAAGTACAGCTTCAAGCATTTTACCACCAACATTGTCAAGGTAAACATCAATACCATCAGGAAAATACCTGCAAAATTCTAGTCTATATATTAGTAATTTATGTCATGAATCTTTCTAAGCACAAAATTTATGTCATGAATCATTCTAGGTAATTTATACTTCACAATTTAGTAATTTACATTTGGCAAGTTCCTTTATACAGGGCCAGTCCAATCCTTATGCAACTAAAGCAATGGTTTTAGGCCTACCAACGTTTTACGTTAACGTATATTAAAAAAAAAACCCGAGTTTAAGCCAAAAACAACATGTGATTTAAAAGTTGATGTCTCTAACCTCTAGTAACAATGAGTTTGAGGTGTGCCGTGTGCCGGCCTTGCCTCTTTATACATCAATATCTAAAAGGAAATGAAATGATAAAGAGAAAAAAGATGAATTACATACTTGCTTAAAGCGGCGTCAAAATCTGATTCCGCATTATAGTTGAAACCGTCGTCATATCCAAATTCCTCTTTAATGAGGTTGACCTAAAAAAACCAAAAAAAGTGTAACTTGTAAGTAATTTTCTTGCGAATTTTCATATATAAATTACAAGAAAAGAAAGAAAAGATAAGTCACCTTATCATCGGAGCCCGTGCTTCCGATGACCCGACATCCTCGGATCTTAGCAAGCTGGCCAGCACTCATACCTACAGCACCAGATGCAGCAGATATGAATACATGTGATCCTGGTTTTGGATCTCCTATTACCTCTATTCCCAACCATGCTGCAAACCCCGCTACTCCTGCAATTTTGAAAAACAAAATATACTTAAATATAAGTCTTACTTAAAAAATACTACGCACATTATGTCAAAAAATTATTAAGTGTTTTAGGAGATGAAAAATCAAAATTGAACCCATCTATATACAAAAGTGCTTATAATCAGGACTAGGGTAGTAATTTTTTAGGACCAGGGTAATACTCCATGCGGTCTCATATAAGAAAATATTCTTTTTTAGATTCATTGAATAAATAATGTATATGGTTTTCATTGTAAGTCAGGTACATTACTTATTCAATGAACATAAAAAAAGAATTTTTTTCTTATATATAAGATTGGAGGGAGTAGTTCTTTAAGAAACAGGTACATTAAGTCTATGTTTAAATTCTCATATGAGCCTGAAGAATCATAATAAACCATTGTGATTTTGATAAAAATTGTACTTTATATTTCATTAATATTGTAATATTACCGTGATTTTTCAAGTTAAACATGTCAATTAAATTATTAAAAAAAACATGTTTTTTTTTTGTCTAGTTGCCTAGAAATTCACTTCTTGAGGTGTGTTGCATATATAATACATTGTCTCTACCGACTGAGTTAAGCTAGTGAGAACTAAACACGTTGTATTTAAGAAATGGTTATAATTTTTTAAGGAAATGGTTATAATTAAAATGTCCCTTTTTAAGAAAGAGACATTATATTTTTTTTGAAAGATGATATTTTAAGAAAAGGATATACATACATACACATATACATATATATATATATATATATATATATATATATATATATATATATATATATATATGCTAACTTAGACCAACCTACAAATATTAAAGTGTTAGCAAGTATGCACCTTTTTATTTGGACAAAAAATACTCACTTGTGACCAATGTAGTCAAGATCGAGATCCTACGTAGAATCGGTTGGTTGGTGAAAGAACGTAAACACGAGGAACGTAACACGGTTCGTAAGTAGGATCAGTAGATAGAATTGAGAGAAATGTATAGAGAAAATAGAGGGTAAACAAAGGAACCATGCATAAAACAGATATAATAAAGGGAAAACAGAGGAACCAAGCAACAAAATATAGAAAAACAGAGGAAACAGACGAAATACGGCAAAAACAGAGGAAACGGAAGAAAATGGCAAAACAAAAAAAAAAACAGAGGAAATAGAGCAAAACCAAATCAGAGTAAAAATTGAAGCACGGTCGAGATGTCGTGGCACGTAAGATCGTGCGATCCTACGAGCCGGGACTCGTTCTTGACTACATTGCTTGTGAGTATTCAAACAAGTTTTAAATGAAATGTTATTTTTGTAAATTTAAGAAACATTTTTTGGAATGTTTTATTGAAAATTAAAAAATTGAGTGCAATTTACTAAAGTGTCCTTTATTTTAAATTGGTTTGATTAATGGAGGCAAGGAGATTTTTGTCGAAATGAAAAAATACCTACTTGCTAGACCTTTTTAGTTTAGTCTAAGTTACCAAACAAATATATATAAATATATATTTGGGTGTGAAATTAAAAAGAAATATAGAAAACGAACCTAAAGTACCAAGATAATCTGACAGTGAAATCCCATTAGCAGGATCAATTTTCCTCATTATGTCAGAAGAGGGTACAATACTATACTCAGCAACGTAACCATTCCCATTCAAAAGGATATCTCCTTCAGTGTATTTACTATCCTTTGATCGAATTACTCTTACAATTGCAAATACTCTTTTAAGCACCTGCAAATATATATATTCATATTATGTAATGAATTAAACAACAATATATGCATATACATACGTATAAAATAGAGTCTAGAATTGAATATATAAAAATCTCGTAACATCACTAAAATTAAATCTCCAAATTATTAAATATCAGAATCACTTTTTATTTCTTTCTAATACGTAACAAACAACTCATAAATGTATGTACCTGATTAATCTCATGTTGTGGCATATAAAGGCCATCGATGGTGCCGGTGATTGTTCTGCGAAGATAAGGATCAACGGAGAGAAGGAGAGTTTCGACGGCTAGATGGTTATCAGGGATTGAATCGTCGGCAAGAGAACGAGAAACAGTCCGGAGTTTAAGATGATCTGAGGTCGGAACACCTTCAGGACAATATTCAGCTAAGTACCATTCTCTGCTTTCTACCATATTTTCCATGATTTTTCTCTTCTTTCGTCTTCTTCTTTCTAGCAGATAATTATAGTTTTACGTACTTCCCATGCAATGTCACCAACATGTAGTGTTTGATTCTCACGTATGAAATTGCATGTGGCTTATGCTTATCATTTGTCAAATTAGATGCGGAAATGACGAGGAAAAAATAGAGTATGGAAGATCTATTTTTAGATCCGGCAGAACATTAATATATAGCCATGCATGCAACTTTTTTGAGGAGCTTTTTTTTTGGGCAACCTTCTTGAATTTGGAATTTCTTTTTAAACATAACCTAACTAGGAAATTTTAATTTGTCTAGAAAATAATAACATATTTTATATTGAAATAACAAATTGTGTTCAAGTGCTTAATAAACTTTAACTTCGGTGGTGTCTAACATCGACACGACATCCACATTTGTAATTACAATAAAATGTTTTTTTTTTCAAAATTTCATCAATGTTTACGTGTTGGTGTCTATGTTCGTGCTCAATAAACTTCAACGAAAGACAAATTATTCATGAGAATATAATTTGATTCTTGGTTAAACAATTTTTTGTATAGCAAAAAATAAATGACATGTAAAGCCCAAAGCATTGAAATATTCAGCCACACTAACCTAAAAATTAATAGATTGAAACATTCAGCCACACTTACATAAAAATTAATAGTTAGCACATCCAATCAAATAATTACAATTAACATAAAAATTAATAGATTGAAACATTCAGCCACACTTACATAAAAATTAATAGTTAGCACATCCAATCAAATAATTACAATTAGGTTGGACAATAATAAAAGTTAGGTCTAGTTAACCGGTGTTCATGTTGCACTGGTTAACATTTCCAATGAATCATTTCCTTTTACAATTTCTTTAACAAGTGTCTTGGGACACCGGTTAACATTTCCCATAAAAATTAGATATATTAAAAATGGAAGACTTACTTGCAGTATTAACCCCTCAAGTTTCACAAATGTGTGATTTTGACCTCCCAAGTTTAAAAGGTGCTATTTCAACCCCACAAGTTTGTCTCCTTTTTTGATTTACCACCTCCATTCATATTTTGACTAAATTGAGATGTGGATTTTAATCATACATGCGGCATGATCTAATTAGAGTGCCCTAGGCGAAGTCGTCAACCATATCCAAGTTACTGAAAAACTCTAAGTACTCCACAACAACATATGTTGCGTTCTTGTCTAAGAAGATGATGGAGCCCACCAAGAAAAGAAAAGCATATACACTCTGATGGTGTCGTGATCAATTAAGTTGTAACTCGTGGTGGTGAGGTATGTCAGTCCACTTTATCTAATGGCGTCCACGAATTCGAACCACATTCCAACTGGACTATTTAGACAAATCTTTTTTCGATTTTAGAATATGAAAACATGAACAACATATTTTGGATTCTAAAATCCAAACGAGACCATTACGAAAGAAAGGAGAAAAATTACAATTGAAAATGCTGGATTTAAGCCTAACATCTTGTTTAGTAGTTAAAAACTTCACAAATGTGATGGATTCAAGCAAGATTTAATGAAAAGTGGCACGATATAGTAGGTTTTGGATTTGGCGGGATTGAGTTTTCTTTTCAATAGTAAATAAAAATGAAGGAGTAGGAGGAAGAGGAGGGATTCGAAAGGTATATAGGATGGTGCCATTTAATTTGGGAAAGCAAACTTCTTTCCCATCATAGGAAAGTAAATCTCAACCATTAGATTCAAGAGAAACATTGATTTTATCATAGTCTTTCTACATTATATTTTTTCCCCTTTATCTTCAACCTTACAATCATCAACCAAATATGATTAGATATATTACTAGATTACGATTTCATTTTTTAATCAGATTTCAATTTTAGTTTAGTTTTAAAGGAAGCGTTATGAAATCTGAAAGCTATTACTACTGAAATGGAAAACAATGTTGGAATGTGGAAGCAAGAAATCATGATGATGGAAATAGAAAACGAAGTGTTTGATTCATCTGAAACTGATTTAGATTACGAATTCGACGCGCCTCGCTTCTTCGATTTCACTGCACAACAACAACAATCTCTAACTCAACTTCCACAACCTGAACGGTGGTTTCGAAACCACCGGAACCTATCCTCCTTCTCGTTCGTTCTCTCATTCAACTTTTCTTCTCTATCTCTCTTTAGTAAATGAGTGTTCTTGTTGATTCCATTAGAACAAAAAGGGTTGTTATGGTAATTTCAAGCAATTACAATGAAAGAGTTAATACCAAAATCGGTGGTGCTGGTGGGGTTTATTTGTGTTGGTTGATGATTGTAAGGTTGAAGATAAAGGGAAAAAAATATAATGTAGAAAGACTATGATAAAATCAATGTTCCTC
Source organism: Medicago truncatula (assembly GCF_003473485.1). Lineage (NCBI taxonomy): Eukaryota > Viridiplantae > Streptophyta > Magnoliopsida > Fabales > Fabaceae > Medicago > Medicago truncatula. The sequence goes on from NC_053043.1 coordinate 43,262,567, forward strand.
TTGAATCTAATGGTTGAGATTTACTTTCCCAGAAAAGAAGTTTACTTTCCCAAATTAAATGGCACCATATAGGATGTGTTCAGATTATACAATCGGAACAAAAAAAATAAAAAATGCTCTAGGTGTTTTCACAAATACAAGGAAAGAATGAGGGTTGGGACGTAGTTAAAGACAAAATTAGTAACACTAGCACCTTAGACTGTCACACATTAAAAAAAAAACATAACCAAAAGATTAGGCAACAAGTTTTTTAAGTTAGCAACTATTTTGTGTCATCATTATTTAAAATTAATGTGTCCGTCCCTGCAAAATAATCTTAAATATTATTACATTCACATGAATATCTTTTACATATCCAGAAAAGTTTGAAACAGAAGACCAAAAGATGAAAAATATATGGTTAAAACATACACTCTGCGCAAATAATACATGATTATGATCAAGCATATATAGTATTTGGACACTATGCCTTAACTTGAACAACAACTTTTCCAATGTTGGAGCTAGAGAATAAAGAGTTCAAGCTCTCCAGAAATCCCTCAATTCCGATATTTATTTTATTCTTTGACTTAACCTTGCCTTCTTGCAAGTATTTTTCCATATCTTTAGCAAAATCTCCAAAACGATGCCAGTATGATTCTAGCATAAAACCCTCCATCCTCACCTGCTTTCCCACCATATTCAGAAGATTCCTAACACCTTCTCTTTCGGTCCAAACCTATAACAACATTATAACAATTTACTAATTAGAAAACCAAAGTTTTTGTGCATTTAATAAATTATGTAGTCGTGTATATATGTGCTAGGTTTAAAATGCAGTTGATAAGGTGTACACAATATATGTTCACCTTGTTATATTGAGATATCATTCCACAAAGAGGTATTCTAGCATGCTTGTTGACATGGTTAAGTACAGCTTCAAGCATTTCACCACCAACGTTGTCAAAGTAAACATCGATACCATCAGGAAAATACCTGCAAAATTCTAGTCTATAATATTAGGAAGTTAACTTAATTTTCTAAAACTAAAATATTTAACTAGATCCTTCTGAGTATGCCAATTTATGTCATGAATCTTTCTGAGTGCAAATTTATACTTCAAAATTTTCACATGGATGGTTGCTTTATACATGGCGGTCCAATTCTTATGCAACTAAAGCAAGGGTTTCAGGCCTATGAGCATTCTACTGAACATATATTAAAAAACTGAGTTTAGTAAACAAAAAAGGTATATGGTCTAACAGTTGAGGTCTCTTTTTCTTTTCGGTTTCTCATAGGTTCCCTCCATCAGAGGTTATTCTCTTTCAACTGGAATTCGATTCTTGGTTCTCCATGTTGTGAAAGACGAGCCCCTTCCACTAAATCCAACCCCTGTTGTTAGCAGTGGAGGTCTCTAATTTCTAGTAATAGTGGATTTGAGATGCAAAAGTTTATTTTACTTTTTTTACTTCTTATATATGTTGGGTTGGCCTTGCATTTATATAGCAATATTTGTAAAGGAAAGGCATTGATAAAGAGAAAAGACAGATTACTACTTGCTTAAAGCGGCATCAAAGTCTGATTCCTTATTGTAGTTGAATCCGTCGTCATATCCAAATTCCTCTTTAATAAGCTTCACCTAAAAATCCAAAATAAACTGTAACTTGTAAGTTTCAAGTTGTAAGTAATTTTGTGTATTTTTTACATACATAAAGATGGATCCTCAAACAATTTCTTCAATCCTTCATTACAAGGGTGAGTTAGTGACATGTTTAAGTGTAACTGTGTTTTGTTTTTTTCAATACACAAACACATGTTGTAACTGTTTTTGTTTTAATTGATGTACAAACCAAATCTGTGGACCTGATTTACGGAAATGGGAATCATGAAACAAAGCACAAGGTTATGACAGTCTAAAGGGTCTATCAGAAAAAAAACGTTTGAAAGTATTATAATGTAACTAGATTTCCCCTGCTATCAGCACCGGTAGGAGTGAAAATATCTGTATGGATTGAATTACTTCATCTGCACTAGAAGGTGTGTAAAGATTACTATCGAAATTCCATCACTTGAGCCATGATTTTCACTATGAATTGTGCTACTTCCTTTCATTGTTTATCTGTCTAAGAAACCTTTTTTAGGTGTTTCTAGCCATTGTGTTAGTAGGACAATGTGGTAGTCTGGTAGACTTGTAGCTGATGGAAATATGATTTTTCCAAATAAAGTAAACAAGATGAAAATGTGTCATCTTTACTTTCTCATTCATTTCATGGTGTTTTTCTGTCATTTGCTAACCATCTATTTTCTTTTTGTAATTTATTTCCTACCATGTTGCAATATGTTTTAGCAAAAGATTACATATTTTTTAATGACGTATTGTTTTCTCCTCTGTCACACTATGGATGTGCTTGAAGTCTGTTAGATATATACAATTTCAAACAATTATGCCCAACATGCATCGCACGGGTCCATGATCTAGTGATTTCAAATAGAGAAAAAAAGAAAAGAAATGATAGGTTACCTTATCATCAGAGCCAGTGCTGCCGATGACCCTACATCCTCGGATCTTAGCCAGCTGGCCAGCATTTATACCGACAGCACCAGATGCAGCAGATATGAACACATTTGATCCTGGCTTTGGATCTGCTAGTACCTCTATTCCCACCCATGCTGCAAACCCCGGTACTCCTGCAATTAATTAAGTGTATACTTAGATTTACAATGAATTTGGAAAAATCACAATTACCTAAGGAATGAAAAGTAGACATGTATAGAAAAAACTGACCTAAAGAACCAAGATAATCAGACAAAGAAATCCCATTTGAAGTATCAATTTTTCTAGTTATTTGAGAAGAAGGTACAATACTATATTCAGCAACAGGAGCATTTGGATTCAAAAGAATATCCCCCTCACTGTATTTACTATCCTTGGATCTAATCACTCTTACAACTGCAAATACTGTAATGACCTACATACATAATGAATTAATATGCATATAGTTAAAGTATAGAATAAAATGAAATAAAAAATGTACCTGATTAAGTTGATATTGTGAAATGAAAAGGCCTTCTGAGGTACCAGTGATTCTTCCACGAAGATAAGGGTCAACGGAAAGAAGGAGAGTTTCAACTGCTAGATGATTATCAGGGATTGAATCATCGGCAAGAGAAAGAGACACAGTACGGAGTTTAAGATGATCTGAGGTTGGAACACCTTCAGTGGAATATCCAGCTAAGTACCATTCTCTGCTTTCTACCACTTCGTCTCCCATGCTGTTTTTACTCTTTAGCACCTGATACCTGATAGTAGATAGATAGTTAGTTCCACTTCCACTTCCACTTCCACTTCTTTTGATGTAATGTCGTGTAGTATTTGATTCATGTGAGACCAATAATAGCTTATCAATTAGGTGCTTTACCACTTACACTTCTTGATTGCCGAAAAAAAGAGAAAACGCTAGAAGGAGGGGTTGAACCTCCGACCTTGTGGTTAACAGCCACACGCTCTAACCAACTGAGCTATTCCAGCATCTTGCTTTATTATTCACATGTGTTTTACTTCAATCGTTCTAACTTTTCACCAATACGTACATCAATATAGTTTTTAAATTAAACTATCATAAAAATTAAAAAAATTTAGTCTATAAGCGTTCAAAAACTTTTTGTTAATCATCTAAATTCAGTCCATCAATCTCTCTAATCTCACATTTTCTCTAACTTCATGATCTTTCAAATTAGAGAACAAATAAAGTTAGTTTTAGTCATGGCTGGTGTGGATCCTTCAATGATGAAAATGTGTAGAGAAGCTTAACTAGGATGGAGGAGATAGAGAGTTCTTCATATCAACTGTTTTTATGGTTAAAATTTTGTTTGTAGAACAACAAATACAAGTGTCAACCCAAGAAGAGAGTTTTGCATATGAAAATAGACCTTCAATGTGGCTTCTTTTTTGAGTGGAAGAATATCACTACCACGTGATAAATATGAGAATGAGGATAAATAACAAAAAGTTTTCTAATGTTGAGAGACACAATTATTGTTTCTCTTATCAAGGACTCGATTATTGTTTGTTTTATAGTAATTTTGAGAATATATTGATGTATTTTAATAGTTTATGATCTATTACCAAACAACTAAAGGAGGACTAAATATTAGTTGGCGGAGTAATTTATAAACATTTGAATATATTTTAATATAACTTTCGAAGAAAAAAAAAATTAATTAGTCCAGAGACTAAATTGATTTCAATCAAATATTAACGCCCATACTTAGGTCACAAGTGAGGTGGTCGTTGAGTAAAAAAAGTCCAAGGGTGGTTGTCGAAAAAAGAACAGAAAGTGAGGTGTGGATTTGTTAAATTATTACACGATGCAATAATTCTTTTTTTTTTTATTGAAATAAAAAAAAAAAAAAGTTGCCCTTCAAATTAGACTTTCCCTGATGATTTCAAACCTTAACCACCCTTCAAATTAAGGTAATTAATTATGAAACTTAATAAAAGGTAGTTAAATTCTACCAAAAAGAACATGAAAGGTAGTTAAAAGCAAAATTAGTTTTTAAGTGCTTCTTCTCCGGAGATACCTCTCCATCATTGGACTTAAAATAATATAAATTATGGTCCCAGATGATTTTGGATTGGACAATACGTGTCTAATGAAATAAATAATATAAACCTCGTCTATTTGCAATTTGAATACAAACATAAAGGTCATTTTCAAGTAGTTGCAGATCAGATAAGGATTGTCATGGATCAGATCATAAACTTCCCAATAACTTGTCACAGCAAAGCTTAACTATTTCACATAGGATATTTTTATGTTCTATTTACATGATTGCTCCTTGTGAACATTTCACATTAACATCCCAAAAGTGTTCTCCCCGCTGTAAGTCATATACAGGAATCCATCTTCATCCTTGTTTTCCTCATAGATTGCAGACATCATACCAGCTGCATGAAGAGAAAGAAAAGAAATTAAATCACAAAATAAATCACTCAGTTAATCACCATAAAAGAAATAATACTAATGCCATCAACTACAATAATAATCCATATATATATATATTTTTTTTTTGACAGAATAATAATCCATATATATTACCAGTTGGTGGTAAAATGTTCTTCACAAAAATGAAGATGGCCTTCTCAGGACTCAATTTGATTCTCTTCCGCACCACATACACGAACTGGCCTACAGTTAGATCAGCAGGAACCAGATACCTACAATCAACAAACAAACGACGCACCATGAATAAAGATGAAAACATACCACACACATGGACAGCAGTTAGAAATATAAACGGCACATTAAGTTGATTGTCAATATTCTAAGTAGAAATATGATTTATTGCACCAAAAGTTACTAATGTCATACTAGATATGTCAATGTCTATTATAGAACTGTGGAACTGCTTATTTTCTCCAGATTCAAAAGTCATTTTACAAAACCACTTTTCCTTTAACTGGGAGGGTGTGTGTGTTTCTGTGATGAAGACAAGGGAGAATCGTCCAACCTCCAATGTTACTAGAATTAAGTAATGAAGATTGAAAGCTGTGCAACTAACCGAAAAAATTGTTGGAGGACAAGAAATCATAAGCATGTGTAATGAAGTTAAAAAATAACAAAGGGTGCAGATAAATGTAACTTCAACCATATTTTTGACACACGGGATTTCAAGTTTCAACATTTACTTTCAATTGTTATCACTGAAGCCTAAACCAAAATCCCTCTTTTGATGTAGATCAAATATATTAATGGGAATTCACATGAATGAAATGAAATCATAAAAGCATCTACTGTTGTAATTGAGCTTGGCAATGATCCTTTTTTATTCACCAATTAACTGTTAGTGGCTTTATCATATTCGTTGGAACATTAAAGCAGAGATTAGAATACAAGTCTTTTGTATATGTTTTATGTGCTAGAAATTAATCAAGATTTTTTTGTCTAACTTAAATTATCTTTAACCATTCAACCAAATGAAATAAGATGCAAAGGTTTGCAAGGTTAGGAACAATCAAGTCTAATACCACAAACATATATGAAAAATCAATTAAATTCAGCCCTCAATAAGACACATTCCAGAACTGTGATGAAATATGGCTCTAGTCTAGCCCAAGTAAAAGTGTAAATATTTGCAAACGTCAATGAACAACCCATGTTCAACGAGGTGAACCACAACAAATTAATGCAGAGAGTAATTACTGAAACATGAAATCATACTTAAAATAAAAAATTAGAGTTCATAAAAATGCAAAAAAGAACTTCCTCTTCGCAACAAATATAAATGACTAACTTTTTTTTATCAATGTCTGGAACATCACTCTTCTCAGCCCTTTCAACAATAACCTACACCCAAAAGATTAACCAGATTAATATAAAAGAACTGATATCATCATTACATATGTACGCACAAAGGTGAAGATTAATAAACGAACAACGTACTGGAATTCTATCGGGATACTTCTCCCTTATGCGAGCAGCTTCAGCCTGTCTCCTCTCTGAATCATAAAGTTTATAGTACAAATCAGAGAGCATAAGTTGGTAACTTGGTAGTGATGGATACACAATCATATCACCCCACAAAGACAAAACCAATGCTATAATTCATACATCAACAGCTAACTCTCATTGATAAGAAATTCAAATCAGATAAACCAAATAGCAGAACTGAAAAAGCAATACAAAATAGTATATATGCATTCAAGCAATATACCTTAATTCATTGCTTACAACTAAACTAAATAGAGAAAAAGCACAACAATTTGCACCTAATTTTGCAAAACTTCATCTTTTGCAAGTAAACAATCATTTTCATCCTCCAATGTGAGGCGCTATCACAATAGTCCTTAAACGTATCAAAATTACAAAAATATGCCTAAATGTATCTTTTTTATTCTCTGATTTTCCATTCCTTCGATATTTAGTTTAGTCCTGGAATGTATCTTTCATTAGTCACTTTGGTCGATAAAATTACCAACAATTTAACAACAAGGGCACTCTCTATATGTATTTGTAATCTACATTCAATCAAGGACAATAACCACGGAGCATCAAACATTTAGGAACCAAAATAACCGTTTAATCATTCTTTTGCTGGACAGACAAAAATCGGATTCATATTACAAATGTTTTTTAGCCAAATTTTCAACTTTAAGGAACAAAATTCACATAACGATCATAATAGGACAAAACCCAATTTTTCAAATTCCAAACCATAAAATTAAACAAATAAAATGTCTAATAACCAAAACATAAAATCGATTAATTGCATCATCCAATATAACCTAATAAAACAAAAATTGGCAAAAGGGTGAAAAGAACGAACCAAGGGGGTGTTCCAATTTGAAGGAACTCTTAGCCATGTTGATGATTATGCTGCAACAAAATTAGGGTTAGCGATCGATCGATCGACGAAGAAGCAATGAAAGGAATAGAGAAATTAAACGTTACCAAAAGGGTTGAGAAGAGAAGAGAGATAAGAGAATCCCTAGAAGAAAAGCAAAGGGAAAAAAATTCTCTCTTGATTGATTGCGGAAACAAGATTGGAAAGGATTTGGCAATTAGGTAACGTATAAGGCTAAACTTGAGGACAACTCATATGCCAAAATTATTAAATTAAATTATCCGCGACATTATTTATCGCCAAAATATGACTATTTTTTGAAAGGATCCAAAATATTGACTATCATATTTTTTCTTTAAAGAAAATGACTATTATATTTTTATTTTGTCGAGCACCAAAATATGAGTATTCGAAATTATATTTTTTCCACAAAGTACAAATTAATTATGAAAAATTTTAAAAGGTAACAAAACTCAAATATCTAAACAATTGAAATTTGAGTTGAAGTCTCTTATTTTAACTTCTTAAGCATGCTTGCCAAAATCTTAAAAAAATTTGATCTCTAGATTCTTTTACCCGGTTCTAACCGGTTTTCTCGTTATTTTACCGGTTTTTTTAGACTACGGTTTTCGGTGCTTGTTCGGACCGGCACTGGCTCCGGTTCACGGCCCAACCAGTTGAACCGGACGGTCCGGTCCGGTTTTAAAAACATTGCTTTGAACAATTAACCCAATAATGATTATATTTTAGGAAAAAATATCCATAAACTTTGCATAAATTTAAGTTGGCAAAATTATTCTCGTGATCTCTTAACTTAACTTTCCATAAAAAAATCATTTAACTTAATTTCAGATAACGATTTCGTCGTCTATCTTTTCTTCATTTTGATCAATTTGCATAAGAATTTTCACATTTCGAATTTATGATTTTAGTTTGATATGAGTTCTTGGTGTTCAAACTTATTCTCCTTCACTCATGTTTTTATATGAATTTTAGACTTGATGCTTAAAAATTCATATGCAAGCAAACCAAATAGATAAAAATGACGTGAAAAAAAGATAAATGCTGAAATCGTTATGTAAATAAAGTAAAGGATGATGAGTGTAATTTTTCCATTTAAGTTTCTTAATTTTCTAATTTTATAAAAATAAAAAGTTGAGTGAAGAGGCAATTTAATGCCAGAGAAAAGGAAGAAAAATTTAGTCCATGAGTAAAATCAATCAAGACAAGGTAGTCATTACCTTTTTTTGTTGTTTGTTTGGATGATGGAGGAAAGGAAAGAAAAAAAATAAAAAGAGAGAAATATGTGAATTTAAAATTGACATGAATGTGCTTAAGCAAAAAATTATATATGGTGCGGAAGGAAATGGTGAAGGAACTAGTTTTTAAAATCTGGTTAGAGGACTCTGGCAAGGGGATCATGTATCTCCTTATCTTTTTATCAAATGTGCGGCAGGACTTCCACTTTTTATTTCATGGTATCAAAGTGTGTCATGGAGCATCGCTCCTTACACACATGTTATTTGTTGGCGATTTTATTTTTATTTTTAAACGTAAAAGAAAGTGAAGATAGAGCTTTACTTTATACTCTTCTTAAATACGAGAAGATAGTAGGTAAAGCCATGACAAGCAAAAATCAAAAATTTATTTTAGCAAAAATACTGGCACTCAGATGAAGGAACAATTACATAGATTTTTTTCCAAGTAACTGAAAGTGTGAGATCATACAAGTATCTAGGGCTGCTCTCTTTCATTGGAAGGAAAATGAAGGTTATTTTCAATTATGTTCGGGATCGCATTTGGAAGCGCATAGAAAGTTGGCATGGGAAGCACTTATTCAAAGCAGGTAGAGAAATACTTATTAAATTTGTTGTGCAGTTGGTTCCGGCATATCAAATGAGTATTTTTCTTCTTCTTATGTCTACTCTATGAGAGGAGATCCATGTATATTAAAGATTTTCTAGTGGGATTTGAACATAAGTAATGAGAGCAGTATAAACTAGTTGATTAGAGTTCTAACTAATATCATCACTAACAGAGGGAAGGAGAAGCAACTAACGAAGAGATAACAACTAACGAGAGAAACTGTTGTAGAGAGGAGGAGGAGCCAAAAAGAGGAACGAACAGACCAAACCAAACGAAACCAAACAAAAAGAGAAGCAACCAAATCGAAGAATCAATATAGAGAGAAACGACCAAAGAATCAATAGAGAGAGAGAGAGAGAGAGAGAGAGAGAGAGAAACAACCAAACAAGCAAGTCAATAGAGAGAAAAGTAACCAGACAGAAGAGGGTCAATCAAACAAAAAAAGAACAAATAGGAAAGGGAGAAATCAAACAAAATAATCAATAAAGGCAGAAAAACAAAAAAGAAACAATAGTCATATCAATCGATCATAATAGAGAGAGGAATCAATGAAGAGAATGGAAGATCGTAATAGAGAGAGGAATCAATGAAGAGAATGGGAACAAAGAAGGAATAACAGTCAAAGAGAAGAATCTAATCAACAAGACTTCCAACAGTAGAAATACATCAAATAAGCGAGATAACTCACTCGTACTAAACTATGATGTAGGAAGGTTGACTTCTCATAAGAAGAAGTTGCATGTAAGAAAGGTTCAACAGGAATTGTCAAGTTTGACGTTCGATGTCAAAATGACTATTATTTTACCTTTTTGAAAAGGGAATTGACCTACAAGATGAACTCATCGCTTTCTCATCAAATATGATATTTTAAAGCCATTCGAGTTCGTCCGAAGCACGAAAATTAGCTTTTATTATTTCAACTTAATTTTAATAATTTTCGATTTTAGTTTCTGTATATTTGGCCCATTAGGGTTTCCTTTAGTATTTAAACGCTTAGTTGTAGCCAGATAAACATATTTTCATTGAATAAAATTTCAGTCAGTTTATCTCATTTTCCGGTGGATTTTAGAGCCGTTCTTAATTCACATGTTTGTTGCTTGATTTTTTTTTTTCAATTTAGACTTAACGTTTGCTAACCTACGATTCTCACTGTGTTAGAATATCAAATCAACATAGAGAATTGGAGAATCACAAAAATTGAAACACGCCGCAAATAGCATGATCTACCAAAATTAGCAAAACCAATTTCTTCTTCCAAAATTGGACTAACTTTCTCTAGCCAAGAAATGTAATCAACCGACACATCAAGTCATTCATTTCCAAGATAATCCAAAGGAACACATTTCCAAAAAGGAGGAACACACAAGTTAATAACCACACATGTGAGCCATACCCAATTGGATGTCTTGAACGCCCACTCTCATGATTGGTCATTAACTTAATCTAATCCTCAACGCTTATGAAAATCTTGTTGTCAAAACAATATACACATATAGGATTTTGATTTGTTGTTGTAGAAAAGACGGTCCAAATTACACATCAAGTTTAATATAGTTAAATGATCTTAACCATTAATTAATCTAAATTGGACGGTCCTGGTTTGTTTCAACAGAAAATGTATGTCTGCACATATAGCTTCTCATTCATCACCCGCACCACCAGAAACCTCCCTCATCCATAATCCAACTTTCCATTTCCAACACCCATTCTGATCTCAAACCAATTTCTGTTATGTCATTGTATCTACAGTGATCCTGTCAAAACGTGCCACTTGTGCGGCCATGCACGAATAGACATAGTTGATCACGCCTGGGAAGCAAACAGTGGAAGAAGATGCTACATAATACTCGAACCTGTGGAGTTATTGAGCTTTTCTTTGCAAACATAAGTCCATGTGTTAAATAATTTCAATGTATTGTCATCCTCCATAATCCTGCACCTCACGCTTCATCCTATCCTTTCATTTTTTCCCTATAATTATTTGATGTCCATATCAATACATTTTCAATAATTTTAAACAAAAATAAGACGCACTTTTTTAATATACTTTTTCATTTGTACCCGAATATATATATATATATATATATAGTTTGCTAGGATACACCTACTAGTTTTTATTAAGGTGTTTTTTAGCAAAGATATAACTAAAAAGTTGTTAAATACACCTTAAGGTGGATGTTGCTAAAACACTCCTTTTAAAAATAAGTGGGTGTATGTTAGCAACCCATATAGGCATTTGCTAGAATACACCCTCTTATTTTTTAAAAGGTGCGTTTTAGCAAGTTATAACTAAAAAGTAGTTAAATACACCCTAAGGTGTAGCTTGTTAAGACACTCCCACATAAAAATTAGTGGATGTGTTCTAGCAAATCCCTATATATATATATATATATATATATATATATATATATATATATATAAATTTTTGACTTAATGTATGATGATCATTTAAGTTATTTGTTTGTAATATATTAGTCCTAAGTTTTACTTTTGGAAAAAGCAAAATTAACGATACGAATTATTGATGAAAAAATGAATTCTTTAGTAATTTCCTTCTCACAAAGTGTAGCGACGAAGTTAGAGAGAAATTTCACTTTTTTCCTTTCTAAATTTTATTAAAAAATTGGAAAGAGTTTTGTATGAATAACTGCTCCAAAACACTAAAATAGAACAAGAAGAAGAAAGTAGAATAATCTATTTTGGCTGCAACAAACAACTTTAGTTGACAAACATGATGGATGCTCTCTGCCACCCTTCCTATTTCTCCCATTTCATCCTCAATAATTATTAGTATCATTTTTAAATAATTATTCTACAATTTTTTGTATCATTTTTAAATAAAATAAATAAAAAAATTCATTCTCCAATTTTTTTTTAAATAAATCAGGACCAACAAACAAAATGGATTCATGTATCTTCCAAGTGGGTAAATTTTTATAGTAATTTATTTCAGAGAGAAAATAAATCATAAATCATTTAATTAATTGTTAAGAAGAGAATGAAAAGGACGTTTTAACAAATTTAAGGGGCCTTACCGTTTGAAGTATAAATAATTGTAATTTTGGAGTTTTTTTAATGATATTTTTTTAGTAAATAGTTTTTGAATTCAAAATACGACGACGAAGGTTAATAGTATTTTTTTTTTAGGGAAAGAGCTATTATTTGGGATTTTAATTTTTCATGAAGATTGTTGTGAATTCGTTGTGAAAATCACACCAATAAAAACTTGATGCGTGGAGCAAATTAATACCAAGTAATCAAATCAAGTGGGTAGTAAATAATTCAAACAAAAGTAAACAGCAAGAGATAAAAGGAAGAAGGAGAACACAATAATTTGTTTACCTAATTCTGTTTAATGATGACCTAGTCTGGGGAGAGAGCAGCTCTCCGTTCCACTATAATGATATGAGTTTCTTTACAAAGAGATATTGAGTTACAAAAATCAGTCTTCAAACCTAATTCTACCCAAGTCCCAGCCTCTTCCCATGACCAAGAGACTCAATCCTAATAGTGCTTTGTTCAAGGTGATTCAAAACAATCCCAACCCTGGTGTTGTTGCCAAGAGAAATTCTCTATAAACCCTAGTTTGTATGTTGGCTTCTAAACCCTGTTTTTCTACACACTTTATCATCTGATACAAGGTTTATATTTATAGTGGAAAGTAACCCTTAAAATATGGAACAAATCTTCACTGAAAATACGTTTTTGTTATTTCCTTCAGCGCACCATCGTGCCACGTTACGATTCCATCGTGGCACGAATTTTTCAATGACTTGCTTCAGGATCTTGTTTCAACAATCATGGCACGTTGCTTCTCCATCGTGGCACGTTTCTCCAGATTCCTTATTTTAAGTTAACTCTCACAAAGATGATGAAGACTGATGAAAATAAAGATGAATCCTCATAATTTTTTATTGGTGGTTTTCTATTTTTAATGAAAAATAATAAAAGAAAATATAATTTATTAATTCAAATTTCTCCCTTAAACAACAAAATAAACGTCACTTAAATCACTTAAATACTAATTTGTGACTAAACAAATTAAATGACTAATTTGTTACAAACAAATAACTTAAAATATTTTATAGTGTATTTAACTGATCTGTCCAGTAATGAGAAGGCAACAATGGCGTGCGGTGTTCCCGTACGGTGGTGGTGCATTATTCACAGCAAAGCGCCTACAGACACGTTAACACTCTAACACTCAAATTAGTGTAGAAAATGAGGCTGAATGCATACAAGTGGGTGGAAAAATGAATCGTACCTTGAGGTGATGTTGAGCCACTCTTATATAGGAGAAGAAGGCACTAACAACTTCCGTAAAATGTGGCGCCTTATCAGGGAGCCGTTGGAGGCTACGTGTAAGTTACAAGAAGCGCGGTGGTACGCACATCCGAAACTAGCGTGCTTACTCAGGACGTTGTGTCATGTTTCGAGGGTTTGGGTCCACGTGGTCTTCATGAGATTGACGTTCTAGCCGGTCCAGAACATTAACCCATAATTTTCAATGATCAATATAAATGTCAACTAACATAAAAATAACGCATTGTATAAGTGTGAGTAGGGTTTGCCACTTGGCTCATCAGTTATCAAAGTTAAACAAGCGTAGAGGGAAAATATTTGAGTGGTCGCACGATATTGGCTACGAGATTTGAATAGACAAATAATACAACATATCATCTAATTATTTAAAAATACTCATTATTAACTCTTTTTCTTTTTTAATTTTTTTTTAAGTGTGCCCAAAATCTTGATCTCACACAAGTTTTTCTAGTAAAACCTTTTTTTTTTTTTTTTTAAGAAATAGTAAAACGTTAGATGTGCCATATGTTCTTACAAATTTAAACTACCACATCAAAATGAACAATCACACAATTGAGATAGACACAAAATATTTATCGAAAATATTAATATTTTAGTATAAGTTATCTCACTTATATATTTTTCATCATCCACTTAAAAAAAATTAACACAACCGTTTTTCAGTTGTGTCGAGGTCTACTTATGGAACTCCACCCACAACACTAGAGTTGCTTATTTACTAAAATATTGAGTTGGCCTTAGCTTTTGCCTATTACATGTCCATGGGCTTTCGAGACTCTTTTATGTGTGTAGCTTTTTTGAGAATTACGTTTCTCCCTTTTAAAATTGTCCATAACTCAGTTAGAGTTAACTCCTGCTGATATTTTAAGATTGGTTGAACTGACTTAAAAAGTGATTGAACCGATGTTAAAAGTGTCAATGGGAGTTAACTCTAGCTAAAAAATATCGAGCGGGAGTTAACTCTAGCTGAGTTAAGGAGAAAACAATTTTTGACTATTTTTAACGAAAAAATATTTATAAAATTGGATAAAGAACAAAAACTATTATACCCACAATTCTCACACGTTTGACACGTCAACAGATAACCTCTTAACAACTTGAACAATCTCATCTCAGTTGATTAAACATGAAGTATTAAAAAAAAATGTGTTGTTATCAACTTCTCCAAAAAATAATTTTGAAATAATGTCCCGTATTGAATGATATATATAAGTAACGATTTTCCTTGCTCTGTCATGTCATGAAGTAGGCCCACAAGGCACCACACACAATCCTTGTGTTCCTTGCCTTGTTTGTATTTCAACATCCTCTAATTTCTCTCCATATATAAAACCTGCAGGACGTAGCAAATATATCTCACGAACTAGCTAGGTTACATATAAACGTAAGAGATTTAGGAGCACTACTTGAGAGGCAAATTAAAGTAAAGAAATGGGTGAGTGTGGGTCAAAAAGAGGTCAGAAAGATTGGAGGTTTGGAAAGAGACTAAAAGAGTACAGAGGTAGATTTTATATAATGAGAAGATGCCTAGTCATGTTACTCTGCTGGCACAAGTATGGATGATCACTTACACTTGTTTGTTTCTTTATCATCTTCACTGATTAATTTGAAGAAAAGTTTGTGTAGTGTGGTCATTCTCTCACATGTAGCTATTGTCACCCAGTATCATATCATATGTGTATGTTACTATTATGTATTCATCTCTTATCTCACATGGTTCCAAAATATATTTGAATTAGGAAGCATGCAAGCATAAGGGTCTATCTTTGTATAACTATGCTGGATGTGTATGGAAGAAGAGTGAAGTCCAAGCATTCTTTATTTATTAATGTTATGTTTTTGCGTCTCTATCTCTCTGTCTTCTATAACTTACACACATTTTAAAAATGATAGTGCATTTGACATCACAATTTTGATGTCAGAAATATCATTTCTCTTATTGTATTTTCAATCTTTATTACTAGTTAATTTTATTCTAACCTTCATGGAGAATTAATCAATTCTCTAAACCTTTTGTTGTAATGAAGAATTGAAGATACCACAACTTATGCATCAAACAACTCATTTCAAATGAATAAAGAATCAAATTGATAAGAGTGATCATGATCACACTATAGGGAAGTATTTCATCATGATTAGAAACATTTCAATGAAATTATTACCATTTGAAAGATTTTCTTTGCAATGATTTTGATTGATGTTGAGGTCCTTTCTCCTATGGTGTGCAACTACCCCCCTTACCAACACGCTGTTTATTAGCATATAAAGAAGAAGGCATAATCTTAGTTCAAGTTACCCGAACTAACTCATTTGAATTTACTTGTAAATTTCACTTTACATTTCAATTTCATTTAGTAAGTTTGTGTGCTGAGCTGGCACATAGTTGTTGTATAAATACACTAATCATGTATCATTGCAAGCTATTGAAATCATAACCGTTTTTCTCCATTGTTGGAGCTTTCTCTTTTCTCTTCCATGGTGGTTACTTTTACTTTTATGGTATCAGAGCAAGTTCAAACTTGCTCTGCTTCCGCAATCGCTATTTCTCTAATCTTTTATGCTTGATTACGTGATTCTCTTCTTAAGATTACGTATCAATTTGTTCTTCTTCTTCTTCGTTTTTCTGCTGTTTTTCATCGATTCAAGTTTCGTTCTTGATTCGTTTCTTTGTTCGATTTAGCCCCTTTTTCGTTCAAATTCGATTTTGTTCGGTTTGATTTGTTGAATCATGGTGAGAAATAACAACAATCAGAATCAGAATCAAGATCAGAGTCTTGATCCCTATTTCGTTCATTCGTCTGAAAATTCTTCAACGGTTAGTGTTACTCCACAGTTAACTGGTGAAAATTATCATTCTTGGTCAATGAAAATGAGAAGAGCACTGGCAATGAAGAACAAGTACAAGTTTGTTGATGGTTCCATACCAATACCAGATGAAGATGATCTCAATCGTCCAGCTTGGGAAAGGTGCAATAATCTTGTTCATACTTGGATTATTAATTCAATTTCCCCTTCAATTGCACACAGTGTAGTTTTCATAGAACATGCAATAGATATGTGGAATGATTTGAAAGATAGGTTTATGAGAGGTGATCGTATTAGAGTTGCTCAATTACATCAAGAGATTGCTAATTTGAAACAAGGAGATCATAAAATCACTGATTACTTTACTGAACTAAGGGGTTTATGGGAAGAATTGGATCAATATAGACCCATGCCTCAATGTACTTGTCCTATGCCCTGTACTTGTCTTGCTATGAGGAATGCTAAAGGTTTTAGGGCAGAGGATAGAGTCATACAGTTTTTGATCGGCTTGAATGAAGAATATCAAGGAGTAGCCTCTCAGGTTTTATTGATGGATCCAATGCCACCAATTAATAGAGTATTTTCTCTAGTTATGCAACAAGAGAGGAAGTTGCAGTATGCTGTAGTTTCTCATGTTCAAAATACATCTTTAGAAGACAATACAGGTCTGGTGAATGCTGTGAATGGCCAGAAACAATTTGGAAGAGGTAGAGGAGGTACTTCTTATCAAGGAAGAGGAAGAGGAAATGGTAGAGGAAATGGTAATGGTAGATTCTGCACTTTCTGTGAAAGAACAAATCATACTGTTGAAACTTGTTATAAAAAGCATGGTTATCCACCAAATTGGGGAAGAGGAGGTGGAAATTCTTATACAAATATGGTAGATGCAGAAGATACTGAAAGTAAGATCAATATGGGATCTACAAGCAGAAATGATGAAAATGCAGGCATTACTCTTACAAAGGACCAGTATCAGAATCTTATGTCACTATTGGAAAAGAATAATCTTGAAACTAAGTGCTCAGCTAATGTGGTGAAAGGTAGCAACTCTATTTCACTCTTTGAAAGTAAATCACTTCTTGCTAGTTTTGATAGTAAGCAAAATGATCCTGGATGGATAGTAGATACAGGAGCAACTCATCACACTTGTTATGATTTGAACTGGTTCACTAGCTATAGTAAAATTGAAACTATTAATGTCAATTTACCTAATGGAAGTGTTATTGAAGCCTGCTACATAGGTCAAGTCAAATTATCTAAAGACTTGAGCATAGATAATGTTCTTTATCTACCAAAATTTGCAGTGAATCTTATTTCTGTTAGCAAATTGTGTAGAGAGCAAAATTGCAAATTGGAATTTGAGGCTGATATATGTATAATACAGGAAAAGAACACTTTGAGGAAGATTGGTTTAGCTAAAGAGAAACATGGATTATATTACTTGGAGACTGATGAAAGGAATAAAGTCTCAGTCTCAAATATCTCAGCTCAAGTGGAATTACACCAAAAGCATGTCCCTGATGGTGTACTATGGCATCTCAGACTTGGGCATTTGTCACATGATAGAATGATTTGTATGAATAAAATGTACAGCTATGTACCTGTTAGTCCACATACTGCTTGCGATGTATGTCAGATGTGTAGACAAAAGATTTTACCTTTTCCTATAAGCAGTAGGAATGCTAAAACTGCTTTTGATTTAGTGCATTTTGATATTTGGGGGCCATTTAGTACAACTTCTGTACATGGTCACAAGTATTTTCTTACAATTCTGGATGATTGTACTAGACATGTTTGGATTGTTATGTTAAAGAATAAATCTGAAGCTTCTTATCAAGTTAAGAATTTTGTTTCTATGGTTGAGAGACAATTTGAAAGAAAGATTAAAATGATTAGAAGTGATAATGGTCCTGAATTCATGCTAAGAGAATTCTATGATAAAAAGGGAATAATACATCAGAGGAGTTGTGTTTATACTCCACAGCAGAATGGAAGAGTAGAGAGGAGACATCAACATATACTAAACATAAGTAGAGCCCTGATGTTTCAATCAAAACTGCCTAAGAATTTTTGGTCTTATGCTGTTCTACATGCAGTCTATTTGATAAATAGAATTCCCACAAAGATTTTGAATAATAAATCTTCATATGAAGTTTTATACAATGAAGTTCCTGATCTAAGTTCTTTGAAGGTTTTTGGTTGCTTGAGTTATGCCTCAACATTACCTGTTAACAGATACAAATTTGACCCTAAAGCAAGAAAGTGTGCTTTCTTAGGTTTCAAGTCAGGTATTAAGGGATTTGTTCTTGTTGATGTGCATACCACGAAGATATTAGTTTCTAGAAATGTGAAATTCTTTGATCTAGAATTTCCTTTTCATTCATCTAGCATCATTTTCATTCCTAACACACAGATTTACCTTAATGATAGTAAACCTGTTGTGTCTCATCAAACAAATCAGTTACCTATCACCTCATCTTTCACTGATGTAGTTGTTTCTAATGAAGACAATAGTGAAGCATTAGAAGCAGAAAATATGATTCAAACTAATGAAGGAGAAGTTGAACCTGATCATACTTTACCTGCTAGAAGATCAAGAAGAATTTCTCAGGTTCCCACTCGTTTACAAGATTATGTTTGCAACTCTGTCAGTTGCAATTATCCTATTGATCAATTTCTTAGTTACTCTGCTCTTTCTCCAAAGCAGCATGCTTATGCTTTTTCATTAAACACTGAAATTGAACCTCCAAATTTTCAAGTTGCTAACCAGGATTCAAGGTGGATAGCAGCTATGCAAACTGAGATAGAAGCCCTCAATGCTAATCATACTTGGGAGTTTGTTGATCTTCCACCAGATGCTATCTCTATTGGAAGCAAATGGGTTTATAAAATCAAAAGATATGCTGATGGGACAATAGAGAGATTCAAGGCTTCAATCAAACTGAAGGCTTAGATTATTTTGAAACATTCTCACCTGTTGCCAAATTATCTACAGTGAGAGTGTTACTTAGTCTAGCCTCTATTCATGGTTGGTATTTACATCAACTAGATGTAAATAATGCCTTTCTCCATGGAGATTTGCATGAAGTTGTGTACATGAAAGTTCCCAAAGGTGTTACCCCTCCTAAGCAGGGTCAAGTATGTAAATTGCTTAAATCTCTATATGGTCTCAAACAGGCTAGCCGTCAGTGGTTTGAGAAGCTTACACAGTTTCTACATGCTCAGGGATTTATTCAGGCAAATTCAGATCACACACTTTTTACTAAGATCACTGCTACTTCTTACACTGTGATTTTAGTCTATGTAGATGACATCATACTTGCTGGTACTTGTTTGAAGGAATTTGAATGTCTGAAGGACGCTTTGGACAAAGCATTTCGCATCAAGAACTTAGGAGAACTTAAGTTTTTCTTGGGACTTGAAGTAGCCCGTTCATCTAAAGGAATCTCCCTTTGTCAGCGCAAGTATTGTCTAGAATTGCTTACAGACTCAGGATTAACTGGTTGTAAACCAGTATCCACACCTCTTGATCCCTCTATTCGTTTGTCTCAAGACAATGGAACACCATATGCAGATATCACTGGATATAGACGTCTAGTTGGTAGGTTACTTTATCTCACTACTACGCGCCCTGACATAGCTTTTGCAGCTCAACAGCTAAGTCAATTCATGGCTTCTCCTACTGAGTTACATCATAAAGCTGCATTAAGAGTCTTAAGATACTTGAAGCGTTCCCCTGGTAGAGGCCTTTTCTTCCCTGCAAATTCTGATTTGCAGCTCCTTGGCTTCAGTGATGCAGACTGGGGAGGTTGTGTTGATACACGTAGATCTATATCTGGCTATTGTTTCTTTATTGGTAAGTCTTTGGTTTCCTGGAAATCAAAGAAACAACCCACTGTTTCTTGTTCCTCTGCAGAAGCAGAATATAGGGCACTAGCATCTGCAACAAGAGAACTTCAGTGGCTGTGCTTTCTTCTGCATGATTTGCAACAAGCACCATCTCGTTTGCCTGTGCTTTACTGCGACAATCAAAGTGCTTTACACATATCTGCCAATCCGGTCTTTCATGAACGTACCAAACATCTGGATATTGACTGCCATTTAGTTCGTGAGAAGATTCAAGCAGGAGTCATGCGTTTACTACCCATCACTTCTCAACATCAGACAGCAGATGTTTTCACCAAGGCTTCTGGTCCTAGGCAATTTCATGATTGTATTGTCAAACTTGGGATGGTAGATATCTACCAACCACCAGTTTGAGAGGGGGTATTAGCATATAAAGAAGAAGGCATAATCTTAGTTCAAGTTACCCGAACTAACTCATTTGAATTTACTTGTAAATTTCACTTTACATTTCAATTTCATTTAGTAAGTTTGTGTGCTGAGCTGTCACGTAGTTGTTGTATAAATACACTAATCATGTATCATTGCAAGCTATTGAAATCATAACCGTTTTTCTCCATTGTTGGAGCTTTCTCTTTTCTCTTCCATGGTGGTTACTTTTACTTTTACTGTTTGTCCATCTATTTTAAAAGGATTTGTTTGATGCAATCAAGCACGTCTACCTTCTTCTTTATAACTGAGAAGTTTTGCAGATGTTTCGAGTGATTTAATCATGGAACTCGTTCTCATTGTTAGGAAAACACTAACAATAGATACATGATCAAGAGTAAGCTTTAGTTATTGTCAAATAATTTTTTAGGAAGTATAGACTTGTGGATATAATTGGGGGTTTTATTTGAGTGTATTAAATTAGATATGTAGTGTGTATAGAAATTAGGATTAATTGGCTGTATACATTGTTTGTTGTTATATTCTGCAAGTTTTAATTGTTTGCATTTATCTGAAAGGGGTTCAAGCTCTACTAATATCTTTGAAGAAAGATAAATATAAATAATTTTATAAGTGTTCTTTAAGTCCTAAGTTCTTCCCTACTTTAAAATTGGTATCATCCCCTCAACGTTCAGCACACATGACCTTGTTTGGGATTATATAATCCGAAACAAACCAGCACCCAGCAATTTTTTTTTTAAGAACAAATGGTTGAAGAAATGCAAACTAACCTTCAACCTAGTGGTGAAAAAGGGTTAAAATGTGATAAAATAGATCAATTTCACTTCAAGAATGACACAATGTGTGGTGGTTTAGATTTTGAATTGTTTAGGGAAAGGTAGGGCATAAATTCGTAATTGTAAAAAGGAGGGGAGAGTTATGAATTCTGATTCTTACTTGTATATATGCATGTTACGGATTATATAATATGAACCATGTTTTTTTGGGCTCGGGTTATATAATTCGAACATGAGGATTTGAAAAGAAATTCTCATATTTATCTAAGACATTTAAAAACTTTGCTTTCCGCATCCCAATGGAACAAGGTGGTTGGTGATAGGCTGATAGCTAAGTTAGTTGCTCTTTTTATTTTTTTTTGGTGTAAATCGGGTATCCTCCGCGCGCAAGTGCGTAGACTAATCCCTCGAGTATTGTGGGACTCAAATGGGCGGCACACTCTCCCTAAGAGACACTGTTGCATGTCCAAGACTGGATTCGAACCCAAGACCAACTGAGCTAAACTTACAGGACAAAAAATATATGTTGTTGATTTAGAGTGTCTTTTTTTTTTTTTTTCCGTTAAACATAAAAGGCTTATTACATAATTGGATTATTCAACCAAGTTTTTCATTTGTAAATTTTCAACATTTTGAGAAGTTACACTTTGTACGTCGGTATATATACTTTCACTCCAACAAACCATAAAAATGACAATTTTACCTCTTTTGTTATTGAAGTTTTCAACTGCATCCCATAAAATTTTTTAGGTATGTAAAGTGGAAAATTGTTTTTCTGACATACAAAACTTCCTAAAAACATATGAAAATATCGTTTATACCCCCAATAATAGTTAACAACTGCTGGATTTATTCTACGGTAGTAAATTACTATTGTATATCAACACAATTTTAGGAAGAAAAGAAAAATTCAACGGTAGTTAAATACACTGAAGCATCAAATTTTTTATTTTATTTTTTGTTATGACAGTGCCATGTTCTTCCATGTAACAGTGTGTGTGCGACTGATCTCAAGATTTATATTGTTGGAATTTAAACATTAAGTTCGGCTACGATCAAAGCCATAATTTTAAGGTAAATGAGAAAACTACATGAGCCAACCCCACTGCAAAATCATGATGTCAAAATTTATATACTTTTTTATTAAACCATAAAGTACTGATTATAATAATCAAAAAAACAATATTGATGCTCTACGGTTACCGCTGGAGTTTTTTTTTTTTTTTTTTTTTTAAGTTGTGTTGGTATAAAGCGGTAGTTAACTATTGTTAGACAAATTCGACGGTAATTAACTACCGCTGAGAACAAAAACGTCATTTCTATATATTTTAGGAAGTTTCGTATGTCAGAAAAACAATTTTCTATAAAGTGTTATCGACTTAGCAAAAAACTTTAAGGCCCATATTCCAGGCCGCAGTCCAAAAGTAACTCAAATCTCGCATTTAGGTCACTACTCGCAATACACCCCCCCCCCGCCGCAAGGGAGATGCTCGTAGCACTTCAAATAACCAGTTGAAACGACTGTAACATCTCTTAAATGTGCCCATAACTTTTTCCCAGGCGTTAAATTCCCACGATTCAGTAACCGTTGAGCACACCCGTGTTCCCAGTTTTATAGGTATATTTGAAACATCATAAAAACTTTCACCATCAAATTTTTTAGTTTTTAAACGAGGGAGCAAATAATTAGGAATCTTTTAAGAAATTCATAATTATGAGAAATGAACATTTATAATTAATTTGTCCCTTAGAAATATCCACAATTTAGGTGCATCCTCATTTGTTGCATCGACAGAAGGATCTACGACTGAAGGTGCAATGTCTGACTTCACATCAGTGAGAGGATCCACACATGCAAAGATATTAGGATGCTTTGAATTTTATAACACGAAACACAAAAACCATGTTCTAAATTATACTCTCTCCGATCATTTTTATGAGAGACAAATTAATTAACTAAAGTTGATGCATTTATAGTATAATCTAAACAGAGTAATTTCATAAAATAAAATGTGGTGGAAGAGAACGGATTCAAATAGTATGTACAATGTGTTCGGATTATATATTCCGAACAAGAAAAACACACTCTAAATTTTAAAATCCAAACGAAAATATTTTCGAGAAAACAAGGGACGCACGAGAAGTATGGTGAAAAAGAATTTCACTGAATGGTCATTACAGGACTATACTGCAGACTTAGAGTCTTGGAGAAGATTCAATTTTCAAAAATGAACATAATGACAATGTGAGGTATTTCATAGTTTTTATCATTAAGCTATTTCATGAATTCAATTGTTACTACATGCGTTTTTTACCATTTTACAAAGATAAGTTTGGCTCCTCACATAGTATCGCTATCTATCATGCATTTACTAGTATTGTCGTCTAACACCTTCTATAACTATTCACAACTTCGTTGTCATTATCATCACCATCATAGGGAAGGAAACCTTTGTCATTGCCCCTTCCACCATTGCCAATGTCATTGTCACCTAGTAATATTTTCACTGCCAATATTTGTCACCTTTCAACAACCGCATGTGCATTATACAAATATTGTTGCATTGACTTATAAGTTATCTCCGTATGAGAACACTGAGAAAAATACTAAGGTTAAGTCACAACGAAAATATAAAAAAATCGACCGTATAGTTCAATCCAAGGAGAGATCTAAACTATGGTTCAATTGAATCAATGAGTTCAATTATGGTTTGTTTTATGCTTAATAATTACACCTTCTGATCACTATTATAAGCAGGGTCGGACCTTGGGGTGTGCAAAGAGCTCAATGGAGCTGGACCTCCCCAAGGTAAGAGCGTCAAAAAGGAAATTATAGCTCAGTGGTACTACCCCACTAAATAAATAAAAATTTCTTATTCTCTTTCTCTCTGATACCACACGTTACATCACCATTACTCCATCAAATTTTTTCTTCTTCTTCTTCCCCGATTTGATTTCCTTTTCCTCTTCTATTGTCTTGTTTTAGGCCTATTAGAATTGGGTCATCTTGCTTTTGCTGTTAGGTGGGTGTTTTTTTGGGAGGGTGATTTGAGGTTCCTCATGTATACGGTAGTGATTTTCACTTTTGGGTGTATTGCATATATACGACACCTTGTATTTATTGTTCTTTTAAAAAAATACGTTTTTATTTTATTACGGGTCTCTTTTCACTTACAGAGCCGAGCCTCCGGATTCTTAGGAACGACCTTGATAATAAGCAAAAATTTACATTTTAGATTCATTAATTAAATGATGTATATAGCCTTTATTATAGACCACATACATCATTTAATGAATGAATTTAAAATGTAAATTTTTGCGTATAATAGTGATCGGATGATGTATGGTTGATTTAGATAACTAATAAATCAGTAAAACTAAATTGAAAAACATCCATTAAAATCAATATTAAAGACTTACCTATATTACATCAAAAGAAAAATATAACTTACAATTGTGACACTAAATTCTTAAGAGAAAATGCCTAAATTACGAATTTAAGGCTTTGTTTGAAAGTTTGAAGGAGAGAGAAACTAAAGATTTTGGGAGTGGAAAATAAAGGGAACGGATAATCTTTTATATTGTATGAAAGATTATTTTTAAGAGAATGATAATTTAATATTTATAAATAATATTGAAGAATTCATATAAACCCTCGAAAAATTTTCTCCAATACAATTTTTGAGTCCTTAAAATGAGAAAAATTTTGTATTATGAAAAAAAATGAACTTATTAAAATCATCCTCTTCTAATATCTTATGTTTCTTCTACTTGCTCGTTCTTTTTTCCAAACTCTCCCCTCCTTTCTCTCTAAACTCGAAAACAAAACCTAAAAAATTAAATTAACAAAGACTTAAAAAATTTCAAATTTTCAACCAACATGCTTTATTACTTACTGCATTTACACTTTTCCTAATCTTCTTTCTTTTTGTTTGGTGGTGACCTAACCTTCTTTCTAAAACAGCATATTTTCATGTTTGGGGAACATGAGTAGTGGAGGAATCTCCTTACTGCGTTATTTAGGTTCTGCACTTGTTCAACCACTTGATGCATTGAAGTTGAAGTGGTACCACAACAATTAATCAATGAAAACGGCAATATTAATTAATTCCATTTTTGTGTCTTTCTTGTGGGTCTCATTTCCTTAGATAGTTGCAACTTCAATAACACTTCCACTTAAATTGAAAATTTTGAATACCTTATATCTCCCATTCAAGAAGCAAGATCAAGTGATAACAAATAACATGCATAACCAAGAAAGGGTCCGGTCAATTTAGGAAACACTGACGTTTCCCTCTGTCCAATTAATTTGTGTGGACACAAATTTGAACAACATTATTTAGACACACACGCAAATAAAACAAAAAAAAACATGTATTTTTTTCACAAAATTAAATAACATGCAATTTTTTTTGTTTCTATTACGTGTCTAAAATATTCATGCAGAAATTACTCTTCATATTCATTATGCCTATGGCGATAATGGAAGCTTGAAACTTGTAAGATTAGTTTTTTTTTCTTCCATTTATTAGAGTTTGGATGGAGACTTCCCTTTAATCCTTAAAATGTACTCGCTCTATTCCTATATCTAAGCACCATTTTATTATAGGTAAAATATGCTTATATATTGGGATGGAGGGAGTTTTTTTTTTTTCTCCATTCGCTTTTTACATTTGATTTGACATTTAGGATCCATTCAAATCCATTTTTATAGGGTGGCTGCAAATTGCTCCAATCAAATTGGCATTTGGCTTGACAATTGCGTTGTGATGTTGCACCACTTTTGCTTTGTGATGTTTAATTGAACCACTTTCTTTTTAGTTTATTGGATAATTAATAAAAATATATATATATAGGTCACCTAGCATTGTAGGTTGAAAAGTCCTGAATTGTTTTGTTTTGTGGAAAATGTAGAAATAATTGGAATTTTGCCTAACAAAAACTCAATTAAATGGAAGGAATGGTGGCAAAAACCCACCGAATATTCTACTATATTTAAATACTTTCTTGTTCTATAATATATATGTCATTTTAACAAATAAATCACGAACTAAAAACATATAGAAAAGAGAAATTATTACTTACTTTACAAAAATATTTGTCATTATCAGTAGTAATTATTTATTAGGAGCTTGATAGGCATGGAACTATTAACATAATATAGTAATAAAATGGCCCTTCAAGCATTAAAAAAAGAATGGATTGAGAGAACTATCCCATGCTTCCTATTCTAGTAGCTACCATGGTCAATCTCCTTTTTATTAAAATTGCAGAAGGGTCCATGGGACAACACTTTTTACTTTCTTTTCTTCTCTCTTCTTATCTCTATCTCCTGCTCTCGTGTAATTAAAATGAAAATTTTCTATACTTCTAAAACATATAGAAAATGAAAAGGAAAAAAAAAAAAAAACTATTGCAGCCTAATTTCATTGCTACATTTAATTATAATCTTCCTGAGTTAGGAAGAACTTGAAGCTGCCTCTCCTAGAAAGAAGCACTCCACAAAGCTTTCTCACCTTCTCCACATTTTTTGTGGACTTCTTTAATTCTTTCAGCAGACCTACAAATTCCACTGCATGTCCAATCAAATGAAGCAACGCATGCATTGCCTGCTTGAGCCTTCCATTCACAATCTGCATGAAGGACCAATTCAAGAATTTAAAATTATTATCACAACTTATAAAACAAATAAAGATTTATTGGATATTGTATTTGCAGTGAATACAATAATAGAATCTAGGGTTTAAACTGTTTATGAGATGCTTTGAGAATGATCCCAAGAGGGGTATTTATAGCCCTTTCAAGGCTTGTTTTTACGTGACTTAAGCCCCAAGCAAGCTGGGTTTTAAGTCTTTTTACTAAGCTCTAGATACTTCTAGAAGCTAGTTGAGGCGGCGCCTCAGGAAGGCGCGCCTAGGCCTCAGGAGCCCTTCTGGAGGGCGCCTAAGCCTTTCTAGAGGGCATTCGAACCCTCAAGAATGTATTGACTGTCCAAATATAATTTTTATTTGTATATATGAATCAATCATCTATTAATGTTGGAAAAGTTTTCACCTGTTGTACCACAGC
Organism: Medicago truncatula; assembly: GCF_003473485.1. Taxonomy (NCBI): domain Eukaryota; kingdom Viridiplantae; phylum Streptophyta; class Magnoliopsida; order Fabales; family Fabaceae; genus Medicago; species Medicago truncatula. The sequence continues at coordinate 43,290,022 of NC_053043.1, forward strand.
ATAGTCTACGATCATCTATGTGTTCCACATCAAGTCCAATAAACCAAGCTCCTAACGAAACATCCTCATTTGCATACTTGTGAAGAACATTCCTAACACAAACAAACACACAAAGTCAATTAATTTAACTTCAATTATAATTTTTTACTTCATAAGTAAGAGGAAAAAGTGGTTACTTGTTTGTAGCAATATACGTGGCAAGATCTTTTGAAACAGCATACAGTTGTCCTGTGGCATGACGAAAGTACTTGTTTCCTGTCTCACCAAATTTCCAGTATTCTGGTTCGTGGTACCTTACTCCTCTGCAAGAATTTGACATGTAATGTAAGAAGCTAGAAGTGAAATGTCTCAAATTTACCACTCTTCTGTTAAATAAAAAATTGATAAAGGAAAATTGTTCTCACTTTTGTGCAAGAACCGGTCCGGATTTCATGCATCCGATGTATACTCGTGGTTTTGATCGATGTCTAATTAGAGTTTCTCCGAGCGTTGCTGAAAATAGATTGAATTGGATACTAAGACAAACTTGTATTTGTATTAAAAAGATGACATGATTCATTGGAAACATAAAACCATTCCTAGCATAAGTACTTCTAAAACTGTTTCGGAGAGATTATAGAAACAACTTATGACATGTCTGTGAGCTGTTTTCAGCATATTTCCGTAAATTCTCTCGGATAACTTATAAGAACATCTTATACCTATATTTACATGAACATCATCATCAACTTTGATATAGAAGTCAGCATCCCACAAGTTAACAGCAGTGGCAAAATAGGTCTTTGTCTTTGCTGATAATTCAAGGTATCCTTCAACATGATCCTGCACAATCAAAACACAAATTTGAAAACTTATTGCTTTTTCTTTCCTCCTTCAAATCAATGTGATCATACTATATTTTCAAATGTTATTGAAGTGATCATTACCAGCCTCAGGAAATCTCCATGTTTACTATCTTCTGCTTCAATGGCTCTATCTAGGATACCACCTGTCGTGGCACTAGAGAAAGGAGTAAAAAAATAAATTTATAAGTATCTTGAACTCACATTTTAGGTCAAGGGGCTAAAAACAAACTTCGAGATAATTATAGGAACTTAAATCGTCGAAACTATAGAGATGAGATGGCTTACCCATGACCAATTACAAAGCGGATGATAATGCCCTTCTCTTCCTCTAACTTCTTTCTTTTCTCACCTATTTTCCAAGTTATCACCAGAGAATCAACATCAGAGATCATGGCCAATAGTTTATAAAGTGTGCACAAGAATATAATGAATACAATAGAAAAACAGTTTAAAAACTATCCATTCACATAGAACAAACATGTTTTATATAGTTCTTCAATCATATTTTACGATCTTATCACACATTGTAAACAATTTTCGATAAGTAATAGTATGATTTGGTAAGATGGTAATATATGATCGGACGCATGTGTAAAATAAGGAAGCCATGACTGAATTATGAACCTTGTGGCATCCAAGTGGCGCGAACGGAGTCTCTTCTTTTTCTGCTGCTAAAAGCAGTGTTGATTCCTATAACCATTAGGTACCTTCTCCTACCAGTTGATTCACTTATCTTCATATCTTCTGATACAGGAGCACCACTTTTTAGAGACTCTTGAGCTGCTTTAGCAGAAGCTAGTTCCATTTCCAAATTTGAAATAGTCTTGTCCAAATTTCTACATTCAACAACACAATTATTACACATGTTAATTTGATATTCAAATAACAATCAATAAAAATGAGAAATAAGATCATGTTATATGTAACTCACTCTATGGTTTTTTGTGTCTTGAAAACGCCTTTCGTGTCGCGCTTCACTTCCTTCTCTTGCAACTAAAGAAAACAAACATAAAATTAAAAATATAGAAATTTCATACATGATACATGAAACATTGAATTAAATGTAACAGTGCTTACAATTCTTGTATTACAACCCTCTGAAACTAAATTTAATTGTTCAGATTCCATTGCTGTTGTCCTTGCAAGTCCTTTAGGTTCAGGAATAGTCCACATCCTGTCACACATTTAAATTTCTTGTTAGAAAAACATCACAATAACTCTCTCACAAAGGTACCATGGTAAGTTGGTAACAAAGCATAGCCAAATAAGAATAGAACAATTAAATATTTTAAGTTGATATCTTAGAGCAAAGTATAGTTAATAACTCTCTCATGATTAAACACTTTAAATTAAAATTATAATATAAGATTTTCATGTGGCCATCCTAGTTAAATAAAATATTAAAAAAAGACCTAAAAATAAGTTGGACTATCACTATTTTATAATAACTAGGTAGATCCCAAAAATAAAAGATCCATCTATCTATCAACATTTCAACAACTAGTAAATAGTATATGTAATTGCTTCAGTTGCAACTACTAAGATGTGCCAATTCATTATTAGGTGTCAGAGGTCTCCTTCACCATTGATAATGATAAGGCATGTGCAGTAATTGTTAAATAGCAAAAATTTTACTTAAATAAATAAACTAGATGATTATTTAATAAACATTAGTAAATATAATTTAACATCCAGTGATTAAATTAAATGTTCACACAATTCAGAGATATTAAGATGAGGTTGGCAATGTTAGTTAGAATTGTCTAGAATTGACTTGACATAAGGGTCAATCATATAGAAGACTTTCACTTCAAACCAAAAATTGTTAGTAATGGTTTAGAATCATTTTTACCAATCAATTCATTTCAGATCCATTTCATTTCTCTTCTGATGGAACATAAGATAGGGGAAGAAAATTTAAGGAGACTTCAAATTTAAAAATCATATAATATTTAAAGGAACTAAGTTCATATAAATTGGAAAATCATAGAAAAATCAAGTTTTTATTGGTAGAACATAAGTTAGGGTGAGAAAATTTAAGGAGACTTCAAATTTTAAAATCATATAATATTAAAGGAACTAAATTCATAGAAATTGGAAAATCAATGAAAAACAAAGTTTAAGGAAATTCAAATATACCAATGACTCAAATGAATTAAGCAATGGAAAACTAGTGATAGAATACTCTTATGAAGATCTCAAAACACCAAATATATACTAAAAAAAATAATATTTTTAAGCTTAGAAAACAATGGAAAACACATAATAAAGCAATCATCAATGAAAAAACAGGACAATACAGAAAATTCATGTACCTGTTGGTGAAAAACATTCCAGCACAGAAGCTTCCAATACACAAGAAAATCATCCATTTCTGTGACATAAAGCTTCTAGGAACAACCTCTCCTCTACTTTTCCAAGTCATAGCTTTATTTTCTTTATATACTACTATTTTTTTCTCAAAATATTTTCTTCTACATGGAACTTAGAAACCAAAAACCATGTTCAAAACTTGGTTTCCAGAACAAAACCGAAGAAACCCACTTCCAGAAGAATCAGAGTGAACAGAAAGTGCAGAAAAGAAGAAAATTTGGTGTGTTTTTGGCAGAGAAAGAATGAAAACAGAGTAGGTACTCTGTTTTGATGTTCTGTTTTTTACTTTTCACTTCTCGTTTGGTTCTTTCTTTGTTTTCCTATGTGCCACGTTATACTTGTTCTTTGCTTTGTGTTATGTTTGTGTTCTCTCTCTCTCTTTCTGTGTCTGTCTTTGCAGGTAAGGGAAGTTGAATACAACACAAGCAAGAAGACTTTCTAACCGCTCAGTTTTATAAGACTTATATATTTACCAAATGGTCCCTTGTAGGGTCCTTTCTTAATTTATTGCAACTTCAGTAACTGTTTATTGTTATGACATTAATGCCCTTCCCATCTTCATGGCCATAAACATGAGCCATGCTTTTCTCTCGTGGAGAATATGTGCAATGGAAACAACTATTCCATCACTTCACATGGGTTTGTGCTCATCCATGCAATTGATGGGGAAATCAATTCGTTGATATCATGCATTCATATTGTTCATGGATTTGGATAGTTTCATCTTGATCGAATGATCCATATCTTAAATATGTATCAAGTAATCAGAAGAATCATTTGATTTAAATCGAACAGTTGAAATTTCATAAGTGTGTTAGTTTGAAATAGTTTAGATCATAGAAAATTTATATTCCTATTAATTTTCTTTTAATCTAATGACTTAAATTGTATGGTTAAAGATGTTACATAGTTGACACATTAAAATTCATTTAAACATCCAATGAGTTACATTTAAAATTTATGGTCAAAAGGTTAAATAGTTTTTAACTCGATGAAAACAGTTTCTATTTTTATTTTCTTAAAATTTGTGTTACTTTTACTTGTTAACAAAAATAAAATTAGAGACTCTTATGGTGATGTATTTCTTGAAAAAGATAAAATGTCAAAAGAACAAGTTGTACTTGTTTTTAGAAATTCAAAATGTTTCATTTTATTAACAAAATAAATGTATATTCTAAAAAAATAGAACAAAAAATCACAATAAATAGACCCCCTAAACATTTTGGAATAGTTGGACCATACTCAAATGCTTTGGATCGTTTGACTACACATATTTACAGCAGAACATGCAATCAAATTCTAGACAATTTCGCCATTAACTTTTCACTACTATATATATACTGCAGCTTCATTTTACTATAATTTGACATTAATGAAATCAATGCATTTTCTGATTAAGCCTGTGTTAATAAGGAATGTGTTGCGATTGGTTTAATGGAACCCAGACAAAAAACTTAAAAAGGTTATGTAACTTATGCTCTCTTCATATATATTTTTTAACCTTTTGCTATTTTTTTAGTAAATTACCTTTTATCTTTTTGAGTATTACATAACGTGGGTTGGTATTAATTCTTGACAATGATACATCATGTATGTATGCATAATATTATCCGTGAATTTTGTTTTCCTTTGTTTGAATTTTTGAGATAAGAAAGTTGAGATATGCTCAAGAATAAAGATAAAAGAGATGATGGACAGTGACCACGCTAGAAAGGTTCCTCCAGTTTCATATGTCTTGGCGGTGACTTTTATGTTCTTCAATCTAAATTTAAGAAGGTAATAGAAAAATATAAAGACGTTCGTAAAGCCTAGCTCAACCGACAATATCAAAATTGTTAGGTTAAATGAACACTTTCATCCGAATTTCAGTCCAAAATTTTGCAGTGTGTGTGTGAGTTTTAGTGGTGTTTACCACTTTGTCTAGAGACGGAAAAAATATATACACAGAAACGAGAGGACTAGTAAACCCACAAAGCTGGGTAAAAAAATATTACTAGGATAATGTATAATTGATTGTGATTTGTTTATATGTAAAACTTTTTACTCTAACAATGTATACCAATTAAATTTAATTTTGCATGCATGTGTTCAATCGTATGGTAGAAATATTTTAAAAATTATATAATAAAATGCGTATAATTTGATGCTAAAAAGGTTTTTGAAAATTTTCATGTACACACAAGTTAAACTTATAGGGAGATACTTAACTTCAAAACCGCAAAGTTGGGAATCACTTTGAGACAATTAAGACAAATCATGTGCATGTGCATGAAAACAGACTTTGCCATAGAAATAGAAAAGAATATTATCTGGGATGATTATTATTTTTTGACGGAACTATCAAGGATAAGTATAATTGTTATTTCACTTAACTAATTATATTAATTAATTCAGGCTTGCTTATAGTATAAACCAATTGTCCCACTGATACATTAGGCATATAGTACATTACCTATATATTCTTTTGCATTTTGTAGTCACACTCATATATGCTGAACCGGTCCAGGATAAATAAAGGTACTACCTATTTCAAAGATTAGCATACGAAGATAGGAACTTTTTTCTTTCATTGATACTTTGCTTTATCATTATTAATGGTAATAAAAGATATCTGGTTGAGATATATTGATATTTTCCTTATCAAGTACAAAGGAATATTTCCATTTAAATACCTAAATGGTTTATTTAGTGTAGAGTGTGTTTGACAATTGCATCCTCCCTTCAGAGAATACAGGACCTATATATATATAGTTCTATATTAGTCTAGGATTAATGGTGCACTTAGATAAACCACTTAAATCCCACACAAAAATAAGATAAACAACTGAACTACTTTCTAAACTGCGTTATGAATCTTCTGAGCATTTTGGAACTAGTACCAAGATTTACATATCATGTTTTAAGATTAACGAGGTTGATTTATTTATTTAATTATTGATAATTGAAGGAGAATTATTTGAAAATTAGTATTTTACTGAATAGTCGGTCGAAGGCACGTGACATGGATCTAGCAACATGAAACGTGGCCCATACTGATTGGATGGGGTCCTAACTCAACAATAGTCATGTGACTATTGCGTTTCTGACTCACGTGGGTTCTGTAAAAGTGGAATCTTATGGGTGACGTCACGATAATGACTGACACGTGTCATGATTTCGTGATGTTTAACGAAGAAATTTAACGTTTCCACATCCGTTGAATAAGAGACATCCTCCTTTGCATGGTGGAAACATCCTCCCTTGTCTCTGTAGGTCATTATCTTCACATGATAAGAGGATGTATGCACCCGTCGACATGATAAATACTTCATCCAAACTAGCTTAACTAGTTAAGCACTAAGGGTGTGTTTGTTTCAAGTTTACCAAATTTATTTCTAGGAATAACATTCCTTGGAATATAAAGATGAGAATTTTATTCCAAGGAATTTAGGAAAAATATGTTTGGTTAGCTTTATAATATTCCTAGGAACCATAAAAATAGGGATTATAATAGGTAAACTATTTATGAATTTATTCCAATCTCCATGGAAACTTTATTCCCACCCTTTTCCTTGGGAAATTTTTTCTATTCCCAGGAACATTTTATACCAAGGAATAAATTTTAATAAACTTGTAACAAACATAGACATATACATTTCTATCATTTTATTCCCGGGAATCAACAATTATAACTTGAAACAAACACACTCCAATACATCAGTTAGACAATTAATTTTAAAATAAAATATTGTTTATAATTGATATCTAAAGGAGTATATGATATGTTATATGATATAGTTGTAATGATCATGTAATATGGTTTGTATCCAAACTCATTACACCAATTAATTCATTGGATCCTCTTCGGAAGATACATTTAAATTCAATGTTGATGGTAGTTTTCTGGAAGATTTGAGTTGTTTAGGTGTTGGTGGTGTTGTTCGCAACCACGATGGTGATTGGATAACTAATTTTTCTCACTATGAAATTGGAGGTGATACGTTATTAACTGAGTTACGTGATATCCAGATAAGTTTTGATTTTTGTAGTCTAAAAGGTTTGTGTCAACATTATTTTTGAAAGTGATTGTTTGGAAACAGTTAACCTGATTATTGATGGTCGTGATCATATCTTGCACATTTATGCTACTTACATCCTTCATATTAGAGATGTTTTACATGGAACATGCAAGGTACTCTGCTCGCTGGAAGTGACATCCGCCTGACATGGAATCTCTCATACTGAAAAATAAGCTTGAATCTTAGTTTTGCCTATCCGTCTTTTTTCTTTTTCTTTTTGTCTCGTTACTTTGCAACACTACCAAAAAAAAAATATGATATATCATATTTTGTCTATACACTCTTATAAAAACCAACTAATTTTATAAAAACCACAAATTATCTTATTTTCTTTTGACAAAATGGTGAAGTCTTCTTCACCATTTGAAAGTATTGTTCCACACTCTCCTCGGGATACATCGCGAAAGTCCCATGATTAAATCACCCAAGTCAATTTATTTTTTACAACTATATATCCAAATTAACTCATTTTTCCAACGATAGAATCTGAGACTTTTTTTTTTTGAAGGAAAATTTAAGAATGAATCGGCTTTATGTGCAATGCTGGTAATAATGTGACCATATAATATATTGTGTTCGGTTATGTGCATGTTTATAAAATAAAATTAATGTAATGTAAAGTGGAAATGATTACTTGTAGGGGCAGAAACGAAGTTCATATATGTAGAGATGCATGATGCATGTGGTTCAAAGCATGATATCACGTTACCAAGACAGAGTAGGGTAGTGAGCAACTCCATGTGGTTCAAATTCAAACTAGTTTTTTGAATACAACTTTCACATGTTATCGATTAATAGAGCAACGATGTAGGGAACGATAAAAAAGATTATTTATTAAACTAGATAGATGTTCCTATATGCATATGGTACACGTAACATTCCAGCTTGTAATGGACAGAGCTGAGTGGTGAGAAGGAAAATCTAACATTTTTGTGGTGTCCACCCTCGTGATCAAGTGATTATTTTCTTTTAATAATTACATTAACAAGTCCAAGTAAATAATGATGATTGACTTGAAAAATAAAATAGCACGAGTGATTAAATCTTCTTTTTTTTACTTTTATACAAAACAACATATTTAGGCACATCAACTTATATTCACGTACCCTTAAAAAAAACTTGTATGCACGTAATTTTACAAACTGACCCTTGATCAATGCTGTTACTTGTTATTTTTATTTTGTTTGCGAGTTTGGAGGGGAAGGGAGGGGAAGACTTGAGAAAAAAAGGAATAAGTAAGTGGAAGAAATAGAGGAAAATGGAAGACGAGGGCTTTGGGGGGTTAACTTTTCTTCATAATACAAAACCCTCCTCATTTGGAGGAACTAAAAAATTGTATTGGAGGAGGGTTTTTGGGGGTTTTGGAGGGTTAATAAGAATTCTTCAAATTTAATTTATGTTGTTATAATATTTTTAAAATTAAAAATAAAGTAATCATATGCATTAATTTATCATTCTCTAAAAAACTACTCTTTTAAATTTTTTGAAAGATTTCTCTATTTTTCCTCATATTTTGCACCCCTCAAAGCCTTTCATTTTCTTTCCCTCCAAACTCCCAAACAAAGCCTAAGCAAAAGTCTATTGATTAGAGTACATAGAATACTCATATACTCAAAACGATCATTACAAAAGAGTTGCATTACGTCCCTAAAAAAAAGAGTTGCATTACACATTTTTAAGACAAGATAAAGAGCAATTCAATCGATGAAAAAATATATAACTTTTGCTTCTATCCTCACAACTAATGAACCATATCCAAGATAATCTATTAATACTATCAATCATGTCCTTTAAGTTAGCTATTTTTTTTATTGAAGAGAATGGCTTCTTTTTTTTCAACTAAATATACCAACAAGTAGTTAACCATATTCTTTAAAAAAAAAAGTAGTTAACCATAAAATATGAGTTACTTTTTTTTTTAGCATGTTTTAAGTATAAAGTTTTCACTGTCGTTTAGCAAAGATTAATTTTTATTTAAAAATCTGTAAGTTTGTGATCTAACTCTTTACCATTTTCTTAAACGGCCAAAATTCTTACCACTTAAACCAATTTATTTGTGAGACGTTAACTAGACCTCGGGAATATACACCCTCCGGTCACTAATATAAGCAAAAGTTAATATTTTAGATTCACTCAATTAATGATGTATATGGTCTTTATTATAGACCACATACATCATTTAATGAAAGAATCAAAAATGATAATTTTTACTTATATTAGTGATCGGAGGGTGCATGTAGTAAGAGAAGTGATATGGACACTCTTTTTCTAACCTTCTAACACTCACTCTTTTATTTATGAAATCAATGTGGGTACCAAACATTAAAAATGGATCTCACATAAAGTGGTGCGGCTTACATGAATTTCATACGGTAGAAAAGTGAATGTCAAAGAGAATGCTAAAAAAAAATTGTCTCTATCATTTCTCATGCACTAATTATAAAGTTGAATCTCCACAACATCCCGCTCCCTCCTTCCCGCATGCTAAACTCAAGTACTTGCATCAGTTAAAAGATGTCGTATTTGTCTTTATTAATAAGGACAGATTATAGAACAAAAATATAAGTACAAGATCATAAGCTAGCTCGTAACAAAAAACATATAATTTTTGTTTTTTTAATATATATTTTCCTCACAAATAATCGATATCATGGATCCAATTGTCAAAATTTTGTGGTTCACATTAAATTAAGTTATACACAACATGAAACTATAGATGAAAGGAAAGGGCAGCCATAGTGTGGAAATGGTCAGAGAAAGATGTATGTATCTAAAGTTGGCTGTCACATGATGCTATTTGGTCACTTTAAGTACGAGTACTTGTTCATTTCAAGTACCCCCTTCATTCTCTACTCTCTTGATGAAGCAACCCAAACCAAAGCTGCTATTGCACGAGACAATACTAACTGTAACAGAACATGGTTGTTTGCTTGTACTTATACTATTGTCATAGCAGTTACAATAATTTACCTGACAAATATTTCAATGCTTACATGGCTGCCTGGTTACATTATATTATTTCCCTTTCTTTGAAACCATACATACATTATGGTTAAAAGTGAGATAAATTTAGGTCTAAAAATCAATTCTAGAATAAAATTCCAAATTATAGCTGCAGCTTTTTAATCCAACCGGGTTAGCTGGTTTTGGCCGGTTTTCACCGGTTAATGATGTCATCTTGGATTGATTGCACAACCGATCTGATGTGCTTATTGGATCGGATGCAGGTCTGATTCCCAGTCAGTCCGATCTGATTTTTAAAACACTGATTATAGCTTCATTGTATAGTTAATTTTAAAAATAAAATCAATTCTATTTCAGAACAAGCAAACATGCCAACAAAAAAAAAATTACAGCTCGATGATCAATTTTAACTTTACCAAATGTGTAACTAAGTGTCTGCATTTATGTACGCAATCAAAAAGAGATTTGAGGAATACAAAAAAGAAAAGAAAAAAAGTGTAATATATCTTGTCATAAAGGTTCCCAACAATGAACTTATCAAAGGAATTCAAATGTCAATTTATCTCTTTAAGGAGACCATTCTTCTACTCTTCAGAAGTACGTATGAGTCCTTTTTTTTTTACCAAAGCAATATGAGTCTTATAAAAGCTTGATTGTAATTGTACACTTTGCCCTAATCAAAATTGTACCTTTATTTTCATAGAATGAGCAATTTCTCAGCTAGGATGAACTGTGCCAAGATATCATTTTATACAACTCTATACCATAAATAGATTTGAAAGAGTACCTAAATGGGGTCTCCTCCTAGGACCCACTAAAATTACTTACCATCCAACTTTTATTCACATATTCTTAATTATTCTAAGAAATATAGAAACCTAAAATACACATCTACACAAATTCACATTAGACAACAAACACAAAAAGTCTAAACATCTAGATGATTCTTATACTTTTTGCTTAATAAATAAGATTATGGTCCAACTAACAGAACTAACCCACCCAAAATATTGACAAAAAGAAAATCCTCATAATCATAATGGCATTTTTTATATTTTCTCCTTTATTTCTTTCTTCTCCAAATTTAATATAGAAAATTAATACTAGAAATTAAGTGCTGAACTTAGAGACAAATGCAGACATTGATGACTTTTTAAAAATGGACTATGGTCATTTACTATATCTGGACCCATGAGTTGAGGTGAATATGGCCCACAGTCCTTATGAAATTGGGCCTTTTACTTTAAATGACCGTTCATGTCAAGCAGCCTCTTTGTTCCAGCACACCATGTCATACTGTCAATCATCACACCTGGGGGCAAGCAGTGGAAACAGATTATAATCATTTTTTTACCAGCCACTCTTTCCTTAAATGGGAAGAAAATATGGGAAAGGTAGTAGATATATCATTTTTTTACCGGTCATTTACTAAAAATATTGCAAGTTAAGGAATAAATATTTTGTTGAGAGAACATAAATATAGGTATGAAGTGTCGAACCACACTCTAATTGGTTGTAGATATATCATTTTTTTACCGATCATTTACTAAAAATATTGCAAGTTGAGTAATAAATATTTTGTTGAGAGAACGTGAGTGTGGGTATGAAGTGTTCACACTCTAGTTAGTTGTAGATATATCATTTTTTTATCCGTCGCTCCCTCATAGTTTTTTTTTTTTTTTGGTCTTAGATGAAGTGGTAATCCACTGAAAATAAACTCACACACAACTGTGAGGTCCCGGGTTCGAACCCGGGTCACGACGTCCAGCCTTGCAATTTCGGCATTTGCCAGTTGAGCTAATATTTAATTAATATGATTGAAATTTATTTATAAAAAAACTACTATAACTGAATGTAAAATTTAAAAGAAAATTACATATATGGATTATGCTAAACTTTCAAGTCTAAATTTATATTTAGATGAGTCGTTAGTTTGGCAAGATTACAATGACACCATAATCTTACTGGACCTCTAAAATATGATTTTTTGCCAAAATTTTGATGGTTGTGAAGTTGACAATCTCGTCACTTCAACTCTACTTAGCAGTTAGGATATTTGTTAAACAAAAATGAAATTATGAGATTTAAACTAAGAAAAACACAAGTTAATATAAAAGAACATGTATTACCAAACCACTTAATTTTGAAAATCTAAATGAAAATGAAAAAAGAAAGTATAAAAAAGGTTATAATTATTTTATTTTTTTTACAAATTATAGGTATGCAAAAGTATCATTGTTGAAATTTCAAGTATATGAGTGCAATAACAAGAATATGATAATGGAGTTTCAAAAAAATAAATATTATTGTCATTGAAAATACAATAAATATTCATCAAATTAGTTCCGTTCGTTCAATTTGAACAACAATACACTCGTGCACTTTAGCATTTCAGTTCTTCGTGGTTTCTCTTTCTTACACAAAACTAATTATATTTTTTAATTTATGTAAAATTTCCAAAATTACGTATAATTTGGGACAGATGTAGCACATATAATTTTATTATTAGACTCATTTGCATTTCACATGGATAACGATCCATGGGATTTCATGGAACTAGTTATATATTCACATTTTAATAAATAATAAATTCAATTTTAATATATGATTTTAGCATGAATTTAATATATTCACATTTCACATGAATTTATAATAAATTTGCATTTTGAAAATAAGTATCGTTTTAGCAAATAACTTTCATTTTAAAATAAATGTTTTTTTTTTCTTTTTTAATATAACTAATTGATAGATTTCAATTTTATCCTCATATTAATAGTGTGTATCACTTTTAAAAAAAAAATCTGGTAGATAGATGAAATTGCAAAGCCATTATAAACTCACACACATAAGTGAAGGTACCGGGGTTCGAACCCCGATCATGCCATCTGGCCTAACAATTTCGACATTTTGTCAGTTGAGTCATTTTAAGTTATTATATGACATTATGCTTTTATGACAACCATTAGTAGAATAGTTGATGGAACAATTTTGTAAAAGAGTAAATTACATTTCCCTCCCCTCAAAGATGCTTGAATTACACTCCCCTCTTATGTTAAAATATACACTCCCCTCCCCTCTTATTCAAAACATATTAGAAAATATTTCACTCCCCTCCCTTGAGAGAAGCTTAAATTACATTCCCCTCCCCTCTTAAGTTAAAATCTACGCGTTAGTTCCTCAATAGTTTTTTTTTTTTTTTTATTTCTAATAATCTAGTAAAATAATAATCTAACACACTTCAAAGAAAAATAGCATTGCGGGTTCATTTTAAATATAATCAAATTTTGAATACATATCTTTATCTATTTTTTATTCATAATTTCATTAACATATAGTTTTAAACCATATTATAAAATATGAAACAACTGAAAATAAAATTAAAATATTTAAAAAATTATTAAAGTCGATTAAGTATGGTTATTTAAAAGTGAATTTTAGACTCTAAATTATAAAATTAATAACAAAAGATTTAAATTTAATTGTCATTGACATTTAGATTAGAAAGAAACGAATTTATATTTTTTAAATGGTGATTCAAAATTAGTATATATTATAAAAATATTTATTTGTGTTAAAATAGATTAAAGTGTAGTCCATATTTAATTATTAAGGGAGGAGGATGTAATTCGAGCATCTTATAGGGGAGGGGAGTATAAATTTTACTTTTCAAGGGAGGGGAGTGTATATTTTAACATAAGAGGGGAGGGGAGTGTAATTCAAACATCTTTGAGGGGAGGGGAGTGTAATTTACTCTTTGTAAAATTGTTACTCCTTCTCGTTTTTTTATTGCTTTTCTATATGAATGATCTTAGATTGAATGGTCTCAATTCAAAGAAGGGAACATCTTAAAACTCAAAGAACAATTACAAATAAATTGTATTTATCTTCTTTTAAAAGATTAGTGATACTCAAATCTGAAACCTCTAAATCTAATGTATGCTTTTTACCACTAAATCAACACTTAAGTTATACAACACTTTGTCAATATTTTAAAAATAATAATCTTGCCACTCTAAGGATATTGTTTAAGAAACACACACAAAAAAAAAAAAAAACTTAAAAATATAAATCAAACACATTTAAAAATCATAATTACATAACTTTCAATATAATTAGTGTATTTACCTGGTGGTGCCCGGATTAGACATATTCAAGAAGATAAAAAAATTATAAGTATGATATCCGCAAATAAAATTTATCACGGATTGGTATAGGATAAATATCTTAATAAATACACACAAATATAATAAAATATACCATATTATAAATACTCGTAAATGTATAGATGCACATACAGATAAAATTAATTGGATTTAGTAAAATTATTAACATATATAGAATAAAATCAATTTTTATGAATTTTTGTTATTTATGTTACATAAAATATTAGGAATTCAGTGAAAAAGTTAAGTAAAATATTGGGTTAATAGGTCTTTACCCCTGTAATATAGGTCATTTTCGGTTTTCCTCCTGTAAAATTTTTTTTTTGATTAACCCTTCTAATAGGCCAACCAAAAATGAAAATTTCTTGAAAAAAAATATAAAAGTCAACTAAAATATTGAATAGATAAGATCAAAAGTTTGTTGAGATATTTATGCCAATTCAAATATTGGTTTAAAAAATAGAAAAATAATAAAAATATTACGAATAAACTTGAAAGTGACATGTTGCATAAAAAACCTTATTTTAAGTATATACTATTGACATATTTATATGTTTAAAGCCTTTAAAAAAAAAAAAAAAAAAACAATGCACTAAAGTCATTTGTTAGCATTTTCATTAAAACCAACATTTTGTCATAAAAAAATAAAAAATAAAAAAAAAATAAAAAGTTATACCACACTTATTTTAGAATTAATGGATTATATCATAGCTCAAGCCTCGATCCTTCCCTTTGCTTTCTTTCACATCTCATTTTGGAAAGAGGTATATGTGCCGACATACTGCAACAAAAATATTTCCTTCACTAATACTAAAGTTTATTTAGTCCAATAAGCTTCATTTGTTAAGGAAGAAATATCTAACTTTTTTTTCTTCGTGGGGAACAACTGAACAAACACATAATTAGTGACATTTTATAATCCATAATTGACATATTCACCATCATTTCCCATTTTAGTAAGAGGGTCACATAAATAATATCATTTTTGGCCATATGCAATTATTTTTAGTACTGTAATTTCAGCTTAAACAATCCACCACATGAAGAGGTATTGCCACGAAAGAAAAAAAAAAAAAAAAAAAACTCTTTGAAGTTGCTTAAATCATTGGCATATTCATCATAAGTTTCCCATTTTAGTAAAGAGGGTATTAATATTAATAAGACTTCACCTAAATAATGTCATTGTTTAGCCACGTTCAATGATTCTTCTATCAGTAATTTAACTTTAGCTAAAAAAATCCACCGTAGGAGAGGGTAATGCCATAAAAAAAATCCTCTTTGAAATTGCTTAAAACTCGAACATACTACACCCTCTAGTCTTTATTACAAAAAGAAAAACAAAACAAAAAATAAAACTAATACAATCATTAATTGTTGTAACTTTTAAAATATTTTTACAAATATGCTTTTATAAAAAATTACAGAACATTAAGGGCCCGTTTTTTACGGATTAAATAAAAGTGATTTTGACATAAAATAATTTAGAGATTATTTTTTGGAGATTTTGTGAAAAATCACAATCTATTTTGTGTTTGTTTACCTTAATAAGAATCACTTTTTAAAAAATAATAATTTAGTTTGTTTGGATACAGCTAATCCGAGAGAATCATTCTCTTTTAGTCGGTTGGTTCTTTCATTCTCCTACCCTTCCATTATCCTCTATTTCTTTCACTTTCTCATTTCTTTTTTTCCAAGTTCCTCCCCTCCCTTCCCCTCCAAATTCGCAAACAAAGCCTAAAGGGATGGCTAGACGAATTCATGTGTGGGTGAATATCGAGGAAATTATGAATTAAAGCAGAATTTTTGGTCAAAATTGGGATGAGTTTGAAAATGCACCCACAAGTGTGGATCATGGTGTCATTTCTAAGTCCATCTCATATTTCAAATGTTTTTCATAAGTTCTCTCATCGGAGGTAGTCATATTTGAAGCATTATCATACACTAAATGTGAGGACCTTTTAGAGCTGATATTCGAATATCAGTTCACCATGTTGTAGAAGTCTAATTTTACTACAGACGACTAGACCAAATCAGTTTCTGAGTTTTTGGGGACTAGGGACAACATACAATTTAGATCTCAACTAATAAACATCATTCAAATTTTCTCTCTCATCTTCTCGCCTCTCTCCACCATCTCACTTCCTCTACCATTTCACTGTGATTACCTAACCAAACCACCAATCACAACACACTCACCTCACGCAAACGTCGAATCCTCGTTGTCCAATTATCCACCATCATCAAATCTCACCAAACTTGCTAATTGATCGCAATTGAGTGAAGATTGACGCTAGTTGTTCTATTGACTGTGATGAAAATGCAAAAAATCACTCAAAAATCGCAAGGTTTTGAAGTATATTGAAGTTGAGTGCAAAATAGAAAATAACTACTTAAAAACTACAATCTAGTTTATATAATGAATATTTCCTGCAGTTATCTACTAGAGGTTCAAATCGAAATTTTGAAAATGAACATCCGCTAGTTATCTACCGAATGTACAAAATGCAATTTTTAAAATGAACATCTGGTAGTTATCTACCTAAAGTGCAAATTGGAATTTGTTTCAAAATCAACATTCGGTAGTTATCTTCAAGACGTCTTATTAAGAACAGTTTCATAATTTTAAGGGGGCTAAAGAGATATGAGGACGGCCTAAAAAAAATCTCTTGGAGTTTTAATATTGATTTGTTTTGGGCTTAATGGATCCCTATATTTTTTTTATTTGAAAATTGCTTTTCTGACATTGAGAACTTCACAATGATGCAAGTAATTTACTAAATAACCCCAGCGGTAGTTAACTACCGTTGGGCTAAGCGGCGGCTGTTAACAACCGTTGGCTCCAGCCGTAGTTAACTACCGTTAATATTGATGAGAGAGAAAAAAGTATCTGCAGTGCAATTCACTTTCTTCATTCTTGTGGGTTTGATTCTTCGCACTTGTTGTTGTTGTTGCTCTTTTTTAGGAACAAGAATGGATTTCAATCACATGAAACAAACTGTTACCAAAAAAATCACATAAAACAAATACAAATAAATTGAATCAATGTCAACAAAACCTAAACCCACATATGAGTTATTCCAAACATAAGGTGTATAACGAAAATTCACAAATACAAAGTTAAAACTTCAATAAATATGCATAAAATATTGAAAATTAAAAACAGAACTAACTACATATGATCCAAAACAAAATTACAAAACCACATAAAATTGGTACACATAACATAGGCAAAAATCAACAAAATTCTTTAATCAACAAAATTCTTTAACTACATGATTGAAATAAGGAATTTAATTTACGGTTCAAATTCAACTCATTGATTTGGTTAATTAATCAAATTCAATGAATTAATTGTCGAATTGAGTTTTGAATTATTTTTGAATTAGCTCGGTTCATTGTTAACTTTACAAAACAATTGTAGTATTATTTTTCCTTTACGATTGTATTTCTTTTTTTTTTATTGCTTTTTCAAGTAATTTCATTGTAAATTTTATTTCGGTAAATATAGTTAGACTTTTCAACTCTTTCATCTTTTAATTTAATTTCACCATTTTCCAAAAACATTTTCCATGAACCCTTCTCTTCTATTCTCATCTTCAACATTAATCAGACTATCTTCAATCTATTTGCACTATTTATTTTCCCAGACCTGCATACATTTTTATTTTATTTATTATCTACCTTCCATCTTCGCATGCTTTTTTTTATTAGATTTTTTTACTTTTCTCCTAATCATTTTTAATTTTCTGGTTTCTTTTAGGTTGGAGCAATTGATTTCTTTTTTTCAAACATATAATTTGTGTTCAGCTTTCTACTCAATAGAGCTTTCCAGCTCTCAGTTTCCCCCCTAATGTTCTTCCTTCTTATCAATGTAAGGTGTGCCTTTTCTCTCAGTCTCTTTGATTTTTTTGACTTTTTTTCATATGTAAATTCTTTTGTTTATGTTATTGTATTTCACTGTGTTGATGTAAAGTAAATTCTTTTGTTTATGTTATTGTATTTCACCGTCTTGATGTAACTATTTTGTTTGTTTGTTGTCTGTGTAGGAAGGAAGCAACTTTTCCATAGAGGGAGATAAGCATAAAAAGAGGATATCTAGAAGAAAATGGCATTGTTTTAGCATCGCTTCGCTTTTTAATAATTTATATTTTTGTGTATAAAAAAATGGCATTGTTTTTTATTTTGATGTTTTTTGAGCAGTCATAATACTACTAATTTTCTTTTAGGTTTTTATTTTTCATGACGAATTTTATAGGTCATGCTGATTTTATTCTACAACCTAAGAGTTGTATGCTTAAATTTAATACTTAAATTTTCTCTCAAAAAAAAATTTAATACTTAAATTTAAATTTATTATAAATATGTTATAACTTTTTTTACTTTCTGAAAGTGTTGTTTTTAAATTGATAGTTTATGCTGAACACTTGAAAATTTAAGTGTAATTGTACGTTCAAAATTTAAATTAACAATAAATGAGGTGTTTTAAAATTTAGAAATTGACAAATAACTCATTATTTTATAAAAGTGAGTGTGAATTATTTTATACGGTAGTACTATTTGTCGCGAGAAATGTCGTTGATGAATATATAATCACTCAACACATTGAACAATTTGTGTCAAAAAAAAAATATCATCCCATAGGCAGCACAATGTTTACGCGCATTCTCTTGTTTCTCTCTCTTTTAAAACACTGAATATTTACGTGTCCGGCAGGGATTCTTTGCAAAGTGGATTGAACTACATATTTATTTTCTTTTTTACATGCACGTGTTGCGCACAATAATTTTGTTTTGGACTCTTTTTCATTTGAGTAAATGTAACATTATTATTGCATTGCGGAATACAATGGGATAAAACTATATTAAAAATTACAGGAAAAAGTGATGCAAATTGAGGCTTCATTATGCATTTCACTCATATTCGTGGAATCATGAAGCTCTTGCGAAACGTCTTCTCACTATAAATAGCATTATTCTATTTTATATTTAATTCTCTTAAAAAAAAAAGTCCATGTGGTACACGAACACTTAATAAATTGTGGGTTATAAAACATGAGTAACCTTTTTTTTCTTTTCTTTTTGAAAAAATTCAAATTCTTAGAGGAAGTATGGGTGGGTGAGGTTTTGATCCCATTTTGAGCTTCACATAAAAACTTTAGAACACTGCATCACCTCGAATTCGGTGTGCTTCACATTTCAGGAAGCAAAGGTATTTTCTGCAATTGTCATTTCTACAGATTTCAAGACCCGATGTATAATCACCATGGCTTGCACCTTCGGGAACAAATTCAAAGTCAAGAGTTGTTTTCTCTTACACTTACATGGATAACATTATTCAACCCGACAGATGGTATGATCATTTCGGTGACACTCCTAAGTCCAACCTGGCGGAGGTATATTATGGCGAATACAGATGCAGGGTCGGGATCCAACTTATCTGGAAGACCTCTTTGGGTTCAGAGATTCGTCGACATGTAGGCTCCACCTTTTATTAGTACTCATTTCATCGAAGGGGATGCTTGGCTCATCAACACTAGCTGAAAAGAATCCGGCTATGTATGGATTTACTACTGTGATAAATAAAACAAATATAGGCAAAGTAAATGAATATTGTGTTAATTTACTAGAGACAATATTAACAGTATCATGCTAATTATTCTCAATTGTACTTCCTACTCTAGTCCACTAATTGATCCTATTGGAGTTCACGGCAAAGTAGAATATTGTGTTAATCACCGAAGAAAAAAGAAAACTTGTGTTTAGACCCACACAAAAAAAGAGTAATTTTTTATTACTTTTGAGATATATTAACTTATAATGAATATTATACATAAACCAAATAGAAATATTATATATGTAACCTGGATAACGCCTGAAAAATATGTTAGTGTGTACGTGGGCGCGTGCGCGTGCGTGCGTACCATTACCTTTCAAGTGTTCTTATGAAGATATTTTAATTTTAATTTAGGGTGATACTAAATTATCCTCACCAATCATCTTCAAATTTCAACGTGGTTAGGTTTACAATTCCTCTTTATTGGGACACATCTTAAGTAGTGATACCATGAGCAGTGATCACTCATGGCCACCCCTTTCAAGAACAGGACCATCCCGCCCATCAATCTAATAGTAAGCAGCACAGAAGAATTGACCCGGAGGGCCTGCTGACAAGGAGCAAAACGAGAATGTTTCCGACTAATCAGCAATACATATCCGAGAAGAATCTCCGTGATTAATCCTCCAATGATGCCAAAATTATTGGCTTGTGAAATGATTAATACGAGACCTGAGCGGATTATGATAGCTCCAATGAGAGTCCATATCGACTTATTCGGATGCATTATCAAATCTGATAATGTGCCTCCTACCAAGCCCATTATAGCACCACTGACACCAACAGAGACACTTGTTGGTATGAATAAAGCAGAAAATAAACTGCTTCCCATACCAGACATGGTGTGCAATATTTCAATTCGAACATATCCAAATTTCTTCTCAAAATATATGTCGTAGTACAGAATATTGAACATGTTGGGCAGTAAGCGTGGTGTAATCGATCAGATTTCTTGAAGTACATAGTACCCATCTTCACTAACGTTAGAGGAGAGGAACCCAGAAGAGGGTTCTGTGTGATTGGCTGAAAAGATAATATGCCGAGAAACGAAGCCAGGCAAGAATGAGGAGCGATCGATGGACAGTTATACTCATACATTGTGAGAATAAACAACACCAAACTGGTAGTTTATGATGAACACTTGAAAATTTAAGTGTAATTGTACGCTCGATATTTAAATTAACAACTAAATGAGTTGTTTTAAAATAATATATTATTTACAATTATAATAAATATTAAATCTTAACAAAAGTGTCTGCGGAATTTTTTATAAAACGATTTTCTAAAATTTAGAAATTGAAAAATAACTCTTTATTTTATAAAAGTGTGTGTAAATTATTTTATAGAGTACTTCTATTTGTCGCGAGAAATGTCGTTGATGAATATATAATCACTCAACACATTGAACAATTTGTGTCAAAAAAAATCACCCCATAGACAGCATAGACGTTTATGCGCATTCTCTTGTTTCTCTCTCTTTTAAAACATTGAATTGTCATTTCTACGGATTTCAAGACACGTTGTATGATCACCATGGCTTGCACCTTGGGGAACAAATTCAAAGTCAAGAGTTGTTTTCTCTTACACTTACTAGGATAACATTATTCAACCCGACAGATTGTATGATCATTTCGGTGACACTCCTAAGCCCAACCTGACGGAGGTATATTATGGCGAATACAGGTGCAGTGGGTCGGGATCCAACTTATTTGGAAGATCTCTTTGGATTCACAGACTCATCGACACGGAGGCTCAACCTTTTATTAGTACTCATTTCATCGAAGGGGATGCTTGGCTCATCAGCCCTAGTTGAACAGAATCCAGCTACTTATGGATTTACTATTGTAATAAATAAAACAAATATAGGCAAAGTAAATTAATATTGTGTTAATTTACTAGAGACAATATTAACAGTATCATGCTAATTATTCTCAATTGTACTTCCTACTCTAGTCCACTAATCGATCCTATTGGAGTTCATGGCAAAGTAGAATATTGTGTTAATCACTAAAGAAAAAAGAAAACTTGTGTTTAGACCCACACAAAAAATGAGTAATTTTTTTATTACTTTTGAGATATGTTAATTTATAATGAATATTATACATAACCCAAATAAGAATATTATATATGTAACCTTGATAATGCCGGAAAAATATGTTTGTGTGTGTGGACGTGCGCGCACGTGTGTGTGTTTCATTACCGTTCAAGTGTTCTTATGAAGATATTTTAATTTTAATTTAGGGTGATACTAAATTATCCTCACCAATCATCTTTAAATTTCAACGTGGTTAGGTTTACAACTCCTCTTTATTGGGACATTACTTAAGTCTATGACCCCATAAGCAGTGATCACTCATGGGCACTCCTTTCAGGAATAGGACCATCTTGCCTATCAATCCAATAGTAAGCATCACGAAAGAGCTGATCCGGAGGGCCTGTTGATAAGTAGCAAAACGAGAATGTATCCGACTAAGCAGCAATACATATCCGAGAAGAATCTCCGTGATTAATCCTCCAATGATGCCAAAATTATTGGCTTATGGAATGATTAATACGAGACCTGAGCGGATTATGATATCTCCAATGAGAGTCCATATCGACTTATTTGGATGCATTATCAAGTCTGACAATGTGCCTCCTACCAAGCCCATTATAACACCACTGGTATAGCTATCAAAACGGGCGGTCCTGCCCATTTAAGGTTGGCCCTAATGGGCTTCGTGTTTTATCGGGCCGGGCCAAAAAGCCTAGTTGGAAAACGGGCTTGAAATATACTACCTGAACCCGGCCCTACACGGGCCGCGGGCTTAACGGGCTGGCTCGTATTAAAAATTACTTTTTTTTAAAAAAAGTACTATAAAATACTCCTGTAATTTTCTTTATAAATAATATTTTTAATATGTTTAAATAATGTCTAGCACAAAAATAAATTGTAAACAGTTTTGTACAAACGTCGTAAACTAAAACGGCGAGGAAAACAATTTTAAATAAATTAGATACGTTATGGTTATAGATATTTATATATTCGATCTTTAAAATTATAAATAACGAAACGAGTAAATATAATTTTATATTTCATTTATATTTGTGTTAAATTCTTTGAATTTTTACTTTTATTTTTTAGTTTATAGTCAACTAAGTAAAGAATTATTTGAAATAATATATAATGGATAGGATTTTTTTTATGCGGGCTAACCCAAACGGGTACCGGGTTTTTTAGGGCCGGGATAAAAAACCCTATTAAAATTCGGGGTCAATATTTAAGGCCCAAGTCGTATAATTAATCGGGCTAAACAGGCCGGCCCATACGGCCCGGCTCGTTTTTGACAGCTCTAACCACTGGCCCCAACAGAGACACTTGTTGGTATGCATAAAGCAGAAAATAAATTGCTTCCCATACCAGACATGGTGTGCAATATTGCAATTCGAATATATCCAAATTTCTTCTCAAGATATATGTAGTAGTACAAAATATTGAGCATGTTGAGCAGTAAGTCTATGACCCCTGCATGCAGCCACAAACAGGTGAAGAGGCGGTAAGCGTGGTGTAATCTATCAGATTTCTGGAAGTACATAGCACCCATCTTCACTAACGTTAGAGGAGAGGAACCCATAAGAGGGTTATGTGTGATTGGCTGAAAAGATAATATGCCGAGAAACAAAGCCAGGCAAAAATGAAGAGCGAGTAAATATGATTTTATATTACATTTATATGTGTTAATTCATTGAATTTTCACTTTATTTTTTACTTTGATAAGTAAAGAATTATTTGAAAAATATATATAATTTATAGGATTTTTTTTTGTTATGCGGGCTAACGGGCTACCCGCGGCCCGTTCGGGTTAGCCCTAACGAATATCTTGATTTTTAGGGCCGGGTTAAAAAACCCTATTAAAATTCGGGCTCAATATTTCAGGCCCAAGCCCTATAATTAATCGGGTTAAACGGATCGGCCGTTATAAGCGTGCCACTATTAGAGTTCCTTTAGTAAAACTATGACAATGTTAGGTGGAATAGATTAAGCTTGTAATTTGTTAAACCTAAATTAATGTAATATGTACAGATTGTTTTAGATCATCACGTGTCTTAGACCCTGCAATTTCCATTTAGTATTAGGTTAGGTAGAGTCAGCCGTTCTAAACAAGTGCTACCCTTCTAAACAAACACATAAATACAGCATTTCTATGAACAAAACAAATAAATTAATCAAAACCAATTAACACGAGTCTGGTCTATAATAATCTACTAAAGGGTAACGGTCTAACAGAATCTACTGAAGCAAGTACTACGCAGTTTGAAGTTTGTTCGACTGAACAGAAGGAAAAAAATGTTCGTGAAAATCGTTATCATTATCATTTGGTCAAAACGGTCCATGAGTTTGCAAATCGGAAAATACATTTTTAACATGGGAAAATGTAATGGGAACTTATACATAGACTAATTACCGAGAAATTAGTCTTTGAAAGACCAAAACTTCATTGGCAAATTCTGTTGGCAGTAATGTGGAATCAACATTTGAAAATTGATGTTCCCACATCAAAGGTTGCTAGGAAACACCACGAAATTACCAATATAACTTCATTAACTGCCGATCAATTTTAACCGACCGTAGTTCACTACCAATGAAAATTGGGGTTAAATTTGTCATTTCATGATGTTTCTGAACATTGTGGGAAGTGTGAGGCAATTTTCTCAACATTTGGAGACTGTGTTCAGTTAATGTGTCCTTCATAATCTCTAACTTGTGGAAACTATTACTATAATAGAACAAGACAATTTGCATTTTACTTTGACTCATATTTTACAATTACAATTTCACAGATGCATTTTCCAATTAGAAAAAAAAAAAAATAGAACAAGACAATTTGCATTTTACAATTTCAATGTCCAATTTGCCTATTCGTTCATTTGTTAGAACAGGACAACAGTAGCCAAAACAACTGACATTAGGCTCATGTTTGAAATGACAAAATACAACACAGAACAGTATCATAATGCAATCAGATGAAAAACTTATCAATCAGAAGAAACCTAGTGACTCTGTTTCATCCTAGACATAATTAATTCCTCTAGATAGATTGTGCAAAGTATTGTGTTGTGTACTCAATAAGATTCATCATAATAATGTCTTCTAAAACAAATTATGTTCTAGCATGTTGAAAACTATATGATCAGTGTATGAAAGGATGGCTCTGTATTCCTTAGATGTAAATTGCGCTAACAGTTTAACCCATAAGATGCATCAGAAGACAGGTTAACCTGTTAATCAAAGATCAATTTCACGTACAATGCAGGAAAAGTAAGTAGTAATATCAAATCAATGATTTATGTCATAGCATAAACCATGGGCACCCGAGTATTTTTCCTGTTCTGCTGCAAGCAATTGCACTATGCTTATTTGACTAAATCCTCTTCTCTGCACTAAGCATTTATTACTAAACCACCAACAATACAAAACTAACTGATTATCGTCACCAATTTGATCAGCAAGACTATTTTTCCCATGTCTTCAATGAATGAGACACAGTGGCTTTTATGAGCATCTGTAACTAAGTGCAAGTTAATCACCTAGTGTTTGACAGAATTGTGATGTGATCGTGATTTTATTTGAAGCTCTAAAGGGTAGTTTTTGCAATGATCGATTCTGACATACTCACCAATAATCCAAACATACAATAAAACTTTCTTCATGATATTATCAACTATTAATAAATCTCAAACAACATTTAACTTTCGTCATTAACTGAGGTAATTATGTCAGGTTACAAGTTCAGAAAAATATTCAATAATAACAAATTCACACCCAAACAGGACATAATTTGGAAAACAAACATGCTAGAACAGGGGAAAATATGTGAAATCATGGAACCAATTTGTTGCCAGCATTACTTATGCATAAACAAGTAGTAATTAGCCAACATCAAATCAATAAACCAATACAACAGTTACCAATTGAAACAAAACCGTGATAAATTCAGCATAAATGTGTTACATAATGAAACATAGACACAAATCCTTAAGCAAGAGATTGAAAATAATCTCAAGTTAACAAATTTACACTAATAAACATTGTAAAGCAAACACTTTCGATAGAAGTGGTGTCCGGTGTCTGACACCAGCACATGTGATTCCAATCAAGCTCTATTGCACCGACAATTCTAATTGAAGGCGTATCCCAGTGTCCGACATAGACACTTGTAATTACATTGAATTGTGTCATTTTCTCGAAATTTTATGTGATGTTGTGTCAGTGTCAATGTTGTGTCCGATGTCCATGTTCGTGTATATGCTTGATAGCATTCTATAAATATGTGTTAGTGATTCACAGCTAATAAAACCCTAATCAGATAATAAAACAGATAAAAGTTATGTTTTAGAAACGGAATCTGACAATTCAACCAATTGAACCATAAAAACACTATCTACGATTCAATTATTTGAGGAATTCAATCACAGTTTCACCTCAACTTCAAACAATTGAAGCAAATTACATCATGACCCAGACATCTTCTGGGTTCAATCCGATTCAATTTCTAAAACATTAGGCACAAGTAAAAAGTTCCAAATTAATTAATTAATTAATTAATCAAACACATGTTATACCAGAAAAATTAATCAACCGCGTTCATAAATAAGGATTTCATTATAGAATCTAACAGCATTCAAATCCAACAATAATCACGGCGCTATTAACACCACAGTCATAATTAAAAACGGCAAAAACATAAACTCAATTACAAAATTGAATGCACTTTATTAATTCAACTTCTATTGCAGTAATTTTTGCACATAATTAAAACGAAAAAACAAAATTCACGCTAAATCTACAAATCTAAACAAAGAATTCAATTAGCAGCGATAATATCGCCGCCAAATGATTCAAGACCAAGATCTGCTGAGTCAGCAGCAGCAGGACTACCAGGAACAAAGAAAACTGACTTAGCAGCGACCAGTTTCTTCCGTTGTGGACATCGAGGACCGTAGATCCCGGAGAAGAAGGAAGGGAAACCATCGGCAGAGACGGCGGTGGTTTGAGGCTGATCGGAAGGTGGAGGCGGCGGTGGTGAGGCTGGTGGACGGTAGATTGAGATCTGAGAGAGGGAGTTGAGACGGTGAGATCTGGCGGTTATCTTTGAGTCGCGGAGGCGAGCTAGGGTTCCTGGTTTGAGGAATTTGTGGAAGTGGTTTGGTAAAGTAGGTCTTGTTCTCTGCTTCATGGTGATGGAAGAAAGAGAGAATTGGGAGAGAGGTTTTAGAGAGAGAGAATTGGGAGAGGTTTTAGAGAGAGAGAGGAGTGGGGAAAGAGAGAGATATGGGAATTATTTAAGGAGGAAGGAGATAGGCGGGAAAGTGGTGAGAGCGGGGTTTGTGTGATTTTTTGGGTTTAGGTTTTGAAAAACAACAAAACTAGGGGATAGAGGCGGGATCTTGATTCTTTCTTCACACCTTGTTTTTATTGATTTTTGGCTCCTTCTCTCCTACTTTGTTTTTATTTTTATTTTACTTCTTTTAAAAATTTAACTGTTTTTTTTTTTTTTTTAACTCGATATCTAATTCAATGAATAATTAATCTAAAAAATCTATCATATCATTCATCAACAGGAGTTCAATTAAAATTGAAGCAAAATTTTAAATATACTGATTCAATACAGATATTGTTAGCATTTAGAATAGTCAGATCTAAAATCTAAAATGGAATATATTTTTAGACAAGTGTATTATCATTGACATGCTTTATTTGTTTACTATCTAACTTTATGAAAATGAAAATGGATTCTCACAAAAAAAAAAAATTGAAATGTTTATCAATTTTCACTTTGTATTGTGTTTCATTCTGATAATAAACATATTTTTAGACAAGTGTATTATCATTAACATGTATTGTGTTTCATTCTGATCTAACTTTAATGAAAATGGATTCTAATTTTTAAATAAAATTAATTATGCGTGGATTTATTCCAAAAATTATTATGTTTATTCTTCAACATGCCTTGTTTGTTTAATCTGGTATAATTTTAATTAAAATTGGATTTTCTCAAGTTTTACCTTTAATTATTCTCTTTCTTTTTACTGATGTCGTCCTTATTGTGGTTGTTAATTGTCTGTTTGAAACCGTGTTCAAAGGACTTCAAACGCACGACTACAAAGAAACTTGAAAATCTAGCTTCACAAAATTCATGTTCAAAGGACATTGAGACGCGAGAAACTTGAAGGAAACGCAAATCCAAACACAAATTTTTATAAAAAAAATCAAAGTTTTCAATCTCCAATATAATAAATACACAAACTTTCATAGACAACAATTGTAGTATTAAGATTGAAATCATCACATGCTCTCATTATTTTTCGTAAAAAAAATCACCTGAAATTATTTAGTTAAGCGAAAAATTCTCTAAATAATTATAAGCTCTAATGTTTTATAATGTAAAAATAAATCTTAAATATATAATACAAAGTATTTTTATAAATCTTTTACTTGATTACTACATTTTATTGAGGGGTTGATTACAACTAAATATTTGTCTCCCAAAAAATAATCGACATATCTGTGATTATTTATTTAAATATGTATGATTTTATAGCGACATAATATTTTTTTAACTCATTTATGATGTTTATTTTAGATAATACGTAATGATCAATGAATTTCAAGAATGAACTTATGAAAATATGTTAATTTGTCCAATGATTTTAAAAAAAATTTATAGGTGTTATGAGATTTTAATATTTTTTTGGAGATCGAGTCATCCGGTTTAGTCTGATCTACTTAACAATTTTATTTTACAGGTTAGCAGTTGTGATCATTAGCAATGGAATTAGATTCGGCAGTTGGTTACTCTGAGAATGGAACTTATCAGTCGTTTGTTCAGTCAATTCCCCATGTTCAAATTCTTGTTGCGGAACTTCTCTGGCACAAAGACATTCCATTGAATGTATATGTGGTTGCTTGACGTCTTCTCATAAATCGGCTTTCTACCAAGGACAAAATATTTAGGTGATGCATCCTTGATCAAGACTCTCAACTTTGTGTGAGCAGGTGTGGTGCTTCAGAATCGGCTAATCACCTGTTTCTGAATTGTCATTTCTTCAGCAGCATTTGGCAGAATGGTTGGCATTGGATTGGTTTCTCTTTGTTGGATCCTTCATGTGTATTTGATCATTTTATGCAGATCAACTTTTTACTTACAGTTCAAAAGTTCAACAATATTTTATGTATGTTCTTTGGTTTTCTTGTGTATGGATATTTTAGAAAGAGATGAATAATATAATACTTAGCCAAAAGGAAGTCTCTATTCATCATATTTTAGATAAATTCAAGTTACTTTCCTATTGGTGGCTGAAGGCAAAATATGTTAATTTAGCTTTCGGTTATCATGGGTGGTGGTTTAGCCTTCTATCTTGTTTAGGCATTGGCTAATAATACTCTTTCTTCTTGTAAGACTCTAATGATTCTCTTTAGTACATCATGTGCTACGAGGAACACTTTTTATTGTCAAAACAATTAATTTTGGCTTGTTAAAAAAAGGGTTATACGACCGAGTCATCTGGTTTAATCCAGTTTTGTCATGCAATTCAATCAGTGATCTAGTGGTTTGATAATTGACCAGTGATCCATTCGGATCGATGACTGATGCAGTTTTTAAAACATTGACTGACTTATCATGGCAGAGATTTTTTTTATGCCAAGTAAACATCCATCGACAAAGAGGAAGATTAAGCAATAAATTATCATCAATAAATTTATTAAAATGATTGAAGTAGTCTAGACGAGACCCGCCCTTAATCTTTATTTCCACTTATGAATGAATAACATTGAAGTTGCCACACATACACAAGTTGATATGCCACTGATTAGCCATTAGCTTACTTAACCGACCCCAAAGCACCTTCCTGCGCCCATATTCACATGGAGCGTACACATTGGCGATGTAAAACTTTTTGTCACTCTTAATGAAACACCCTAGAATAATAAGAACATTTTTTTCAAACTCGTAGTCAACAACACATCCACCTCTAAATAATCCTACATATTTCAGATACCCCGCAAAACCCTAATCGATGGTCGCCAAGAGAAACCAAATGAATTAGAGTCCCGTAAAGTTTCACATCCACAATCATCAATCACCTCCATCTTTGTCCTGAATGCACGACATTGTAGGCCTTGTATCCCGAACCAAATTAAAAATTTCATTCCGCTTCACCATACCTCCCAATCCTCTAACATTATACTTCCTTCCTACCCATACATAGAACCACCCTTCACACTAACAACCACCACTACTCACATGCCCTCACTTCCCTCTCTACAACCCCTTTGACAAAATTAACACCTTCCTTACCACACGCGGACTCCCTTTATAACATGTAATCCCCCCTCTTTCTCCACCCTTCATCTTAGATAAAACAATAACAATAATAACCTTGCAACCTTTGTATTTTACCCCAATAGACTTATCAATCCTTCATGCATCATCTATTGTGACTTCATGTTTATCACGTAAAACCATCAAAATTTTCATATCACAATTAACCGATAAATAAGAACTACTAGAAGATAATTGAACCCCTGTTACCTTCAGCCTTAGGTGAATCATAAACGACTTTCAACATGTTCCCTCTACTTCTCTTTAATGTTTTAAACATAACTTTTATATCCTTACTCGAGAGTCGCATTATTTTCCGTAGACCATTGAGTGGAGTTTTCTCGTGCCTACCATGATCCTTCTTGGTTGTACAAACACCACCGGACTCTCCTTGACTACCTTTCATCGTTACTGAACCCCATTAAGTCTCCTTTGCACAGCAGAAGAAAAAACAATACACACACTTCCAACATTGGGATCTTGCAGACGCTCCTAACTCAACCATCTACCAACACTAGGGATGTGTCATTTCGGCGGACAAGAGAGTAAGCATTGTCCCAAACGACATGAAAGAATCCTTGCCAAACTCTTTGCAAAATGCCCAGTAAACTAATCAACACTAACCTCTTTCTCAACATTGTTATCCTGGTCTTACCGAAAATTCCGCGCTTTCACCCACCCATTATTTATCTAGTCTCCCCCTAGCCTTAGTACATTTCATAACCTTTTTAATAACGGTGCTCGTAGCTGGCTTAATAGCTACTCACCCTATAACTCCAACACTTTATTTAACGTTGTAGAATCCGAATTTCTCTTAACTCGATCATTATCTTCACAATTAAGCTAGACATCATTTAAATCATAAACAAGTGTGTCAATTACAATGTCGCCGTCATTCACTCTATAGGTATCCCCCAAATCATAACTAAAGGAATCGAAATTAGATCTCCTTCGTTTATATGAATTCTTCAAATTTAATCTATGCTGCTATAATATTCTTAAAATTAAAAATATAGTAATCATAGGAATTAATTTATCATTTTCTAAAAACTGTTATTTTAATTTTTTTAAAAGATTTCTCCATTTTCCCTCATATATTCATGGTACACAATTGCATGTCCTAATCTCCTTGCTGGATTAAATTACCTCTTTTGCTCGACCCCTTGCTTGATTAAATTACCTCATTCTAATTTCAATAATTTAAAGGATTATTTTGCTCGACCCCTATAGTATCAAGGATACAAACTGATTTATAGTGACTGTGACACATTGTCATATTTTTGTGAATCGTATTGCTCAAACACATTAATCCATTCGAGAGTTACATACTTTTGTGATTTTTTTTTTTTTTTTTCTAAATAGTCTGACAGTGAAACTCAAAAAACTAAATGCTGAGAAGCAGGAAATTGTAGGTTTGAATTCACGCCCTAACATATCAAATGTCCCTACAAGCTTTTACCATGTCACTTGTCCTTACCAGACATTTTTTGTGGTCGTTTTATTAGATGAAGAAGGCGTTATTTCTCTTAGGACTATATATATATATATATATATATATATATATGTATTCTTCAAGTGTATTCTTGTTGCATGCTTGAGAAATTGTTTTTCCGTTGTAAATTTGGTCTCATAATTTGAGTCTTGGAGATGTCAAACTACTGATGAAAATTGCAGTTCAGAGCTTTTGTTTCTTACTTTTGTGTTTCTTCTTTTTCTTGTTTGTTTTTTACAAGTCAGGGTGGATTTTCTATTATCTAATGGTAAAACTATTTCAAGATTGAGTCAACCTTGCATGTTAGGATTCAAAAGGAAGCCTATCCGCTCCGCCTAATCATGAATTTCCTCAAAATTGCTCCTCCCATTACTGGATATACATTCGAACCCAAATGCTGACTGCTGAGGTTTCGTTGCAGGGACTTTTGAAAACTCCCTCAAAATATTTTGCGATGGTTAAAATCCTCGCAAAATGGCTTAAAACCTGCCACAATCCAAATGCATTTTTGTCCGTAGTTTCCAATAAGAACTAAGAAGGAATATTCAAATCCTAGAACATTATGAGTAATTTTATTTTCATTTTTTTTAGAGGTTTCTTTATAATCATTTGTTGAACGCTAGATAAACATCTCTTCGTTATATTTATTACCCCACATATACTTGGCTTGCACGGTAACAATATATACTCCAGATTGCTCCAGAACAACTTGCAAAAAAAAATACTCCACATACTTAAAAAGGTCAACACTGCAGAAAAAAGAAGGTCATATTCTGTAAAAAAAGAAGGTCAACACTGCAGAGACCTCCAAAAATCCTATACCAATTAAGCTTATTTTTCATTTCATAAACACCCTTCATACAGTTAATGGTTTTGCATTGATAACTTTCCGGAGTGCTAAACTTCAAAGAAAAGAATGGACACCACAAAAGGAGTAAGAGTTCAAAATATATTCCATCTCATTCCATTCTATATTATGTTATATATACGGATCTACAATTTATCTCTAATATTTGCAGTGGTCATCAAATTATTTGCAGTCATGATCAAAATGTTGTTACCTTAGATGTCAATGCTGCCAAAGATTTATTACATTCATCTGGTTACAATTATCTTGATGTGAGGTAATCAACAAAGGATCGAGTTTCTCCAATTTCCTTCTTTATCTGTAATTTTCAAAAGGAATACCTAACATACCTTTAAAAAGAAAAAACTCAAGTCCTTTTCTTTCTTTTGCCCCTTTAAATAGATCAGTGGAGGAATTCAACAAAAGCCATATTGAGAATGCTATTAATGCACCCTATATGTTCAAAACAGAAGAAGGTAATAATATTGTGTATTTAATGGTAGCACACTTCACTAGTCTTCAGGTTCAACTTTATGTGTCTTAATCATATAACAGGACGGGTGAAAAATCTTGATTTTGTTAACCAAGTTGCAGCAATATGTAAGAGTGAGGATCACTTAATTGTGGTAAAAACCTTTTAGCTCTCTAAAATATAAAGTAATATGCACGCATAAAATAGCCTATTTTAAATAGGCTCATTTTACTATAATGAATAACAAATTCAGGCTTGCAATAGTGGAGGAAGATCAAGTCGAACTTGCGTTGATCTACATAATTCAGTAAGTCTATAACTATAACCAACCTCAAATTCACAATTTTTTTTAAAGGACAAATTTCATCGGGGACAATTGTATAATAATCGATATTTTATCGGATGTCTCCGAAGGAACATTGTAAAATAATCGATAATGTCCCTTGAACTGTAATATCGTAAATCTATATACATACATATATAAAATAGCTTTTAATCTTTTCTGCATCACTTTTGTCTAAAATCTATCGTATATGTCATATAATTTGCAAAACGCAGGGATTTAAAAATATTGTTAAGATTGGGGGAGGCTACTCAAAACAGCTTGCAAGTTCCGCCCATAATTTTATATGTATGAACGTGTATTTCTATAAATCCTTGTGAACTTACTTAACATGCGAGTGTTTGTAAACCCACTTCAGGTGGTAGGTGTTGATTTGAATGGCATGTTTTTCTTAACGTCTGATGTTCCATCTTCTCGAGTGACAATTTCAATGAGTTAGTATGGTCTATTAAAAAAAAAATCCAGTGTATATCTAATTATTTTATTTTATTTTTGACAAGTCTAATTTTATTTTATGAATATTGTCTAGTATAATTTTAGGTGGGGTCTAGGCTACTTTGAAAAATCGTGGATAATTTATCCAACAACCAATCAAATTTAGATACATAAAATAAATTTGCAAATGATACCCACAAGCTAATCTTTACGCAATTCAGAAACATACTCATGCTATTAAATTTTATTAATTGATCGTTAAATCATCCACAATTATTTAAAGATAGTTTAGAGAAAACTTTTTATTTCTTTAACAAGAAAATGTTAAAGCGGTGTTATCTTCCTTTATGGAATAAATTATACAATATCCTTACCAACTGAGCAGAGCTCACGATGACGAATAAGTAGCACTCTAATAACGGAGCTGGCCCATGTATTTTTATTTTTTTATTTTTATAATAATATGAGCATCTACTAACTATACAAAAAAAAAAAAAAAAATCCCTGTTTTTTCCATTTTTGCCCTTGAGGGGGTATTTGAGTCATTTCCTAATTGTTGGAGTCTTTTTGTTGACAGCATCACTATTTTCACTATATATATCGAAGTTATACTAGTGATACCATTTCATATTTCTCTGCTTTACCTCCGGTTCCGGTTACCATCATCATTCTCAGATTTCTCTCTGAATCCAATTATCATCATCGTTAATCAAAGGTTGGTTTTTGATTTTCTTATCCACATGCATGTTTATTCTTTGTGTTGTTTTTGCGGTTTCTTTTCTTCCCTTCTTCATGTGGCTTAATCGATTGAGAGATTAGGTTTGGTCTGTATGTTGTTTTTGTTTTAATTGATTGAGAGATTTTGGTTTGATTTAGGTCGATTTTGGTTTTGGATTTTCTGATTTTTTGTTGTTGTTGGAAGGCTGTGTTCTGGGTTTGTGTTTATCTTTGGTTGTTTGTGTTTATAAGATGTTGTTGATTGGCTTTGTTTGTACTTTGCATGCATGTGTTATGGCATGTTGATTTTGTTGAGTTGGTGTGTTGTTGTTTGTTTTGTTTGATTCTAGCAATGATATCAAAAGTTTGTTGGTTTTCTTATTTGGTGTATGTTTTATAGAAAATTTTATGTTTAGTTTGATTATGGTGTAAGTATGATGATGAATATTTGGCAATGGTATTGAAAATTTTGGCAATGGCATTGAAGATTATTGATGCTGATACTGTTTTTGAAAGTTTTATTGTATGGTGAGGTCATTTGATACATTGAATATTCTTGGTCTGTTATTTGATGTTTCAAAAAATGGCACAGAAAAATCTTGCAATGATTCAGAAAATATGTTTGCTCTCTCACTTGATGTGTCAAAAAATCTTGATTTAGAGTCTTATGATATTCATGGTTTGGAAAATTTATTTGGTGCTGAAGGTATTCCCAAAAGATCCTATAACATTGATGCATGATAAGATTATGAATCAATGGATTGTCAAAGAATCTTCTTTTTTGGTTAAAAAAAAAAAAAAAATCTTGGTGAAAGTATGTGTTTTGATAGTATGCCAATCTTCTTATAACTCAGTACCATCAAATCCTAGATATGGTCTATACTCTATAGTGGTATACATGTCCTAATATTCTATTATTTTAGTCATATATCCTTAAATTAAAAAGTTCAAACTAACAGGATACTAACAATCATCATTGTCTTTTTTGCAAAATTTCCAATCAAATTTTCAATCATTCTAGAAAATTTTCAGGTTTCCAATAGGTCTTTTAATCTTGGTTAGAAACTGTTGATAGTATGCAATGATAGTAAGCGGCTATAGTGTAGTGTTGTTTGAACAAATTGCTATAGTTCTGTTATGAACTAAAAACCAGTGGCATAGCGGAATTTGAAAAAACGACTATTTTTGGCGATTGACAACACTGATATACAAATATATAGATACATTATGCAAAGTTTACACAATATTGTTTCTATAAGGATTAATTTTATATCAAGAGTTCAAGTCATGACTTCATTATAAGATGTGGAATATCTTGAAATTTGAATATAAATCTACTTATAGATTATCCATTTTTTTGCAATGTGTATATGAATTTCTCTGTTGTTTCAATTAAATGATCTCAAAGTCAGTTAGAAGAGTTTATTTGAGTACACATTTTTGGGTTATAACCAGATTGTGCAATTTAATGAGCTCAAAGTCAGTTGGTTAGAAGGAAGGCTTCCAAAACAAACTTATTTTCAGATCATTTATAATCCAAAGGGTTGATTTCACAATGGTTCCATCTTCTGTGTAAAAATCTTCTTCTGCCATTTTTCATTTTATTTTGTTCTTTTTCCATTGAAAGATCAAGATTTTTCACTATAATGGGTCATTGTACTTCAAGCAGATGTTTGACAAGTTATACCAGGTCAGTAGTATCTCGAACTCTTGCTGATAATTGTTTTTGTATATCCTTTTCGCAGATGTCATTGAATTGTGTGTAAACTATTTGCAGGCTGATTGGAAACCAGAGTCACCAAGTAAGTTTGGTGACATGACTGAACTAATCAAGTCTCTAGACTCGATAAAACTTGAAGATAAAAAACCATCAGGTTCTTTACCATGCTTATTCTAATATTTCTTTTATGCCAGATTTCCAGTAGCAAAATTGATTCTTTGTTAGATTAAAAAATGTCCTGCTGAAGTTAATTTAGGAAAAAAAAAAGGAAGATATGCTTTTCCTACAAATATCAAACAACCCCTTTCATAAAACTACCCATCTCTTAATTCTGTTACTTCCCTATATCAGTTTGGTTCTGTAATTTTTATAATGCGTTCTCTCATCTGATCCTTTTTGTGAAAGGATGAATTTCATGAAGGATTGGTTTTCAGGCCGCAAATATAGCAGTATGCTGCTAACTCTGTTATCCTTTTTGGTCGGGAAGAGCATTGCAGAATAAGGAGATATTTTCTCTGATATTTGTATTGTCATCTTGAATTTTACAATGAAAGTGTTGGATTGGGGTGAGGATGGTGCTGCCACCGCTGCGGAAACTGCCGCTTTACGTGCATCCTTTAGGCAGGAGGTTGCCGTCTGGTACAAACTCGACCATCCAAATGCCACGAAAGTAATTACTCACTCTTTCAAATCTCATTTATTGAAATTAATGACTGCTACTGGATACAATTTTGTATTGATGAATCAGGAATAACTTTGTATATTTGTGATTGTTTTGTATTTATTTTTGCAACAGTTTGTTGGAGCTTCAATGGGAACTTCAAATCTTAAGATTCCTACAAAAAACTCTTCAACCAACAATCAAGGGAGCCTTCCTTCTAGGGCATGTTGCGTCATTGTCAAATTTCTTCCTGGTGGAACACTAAAGCAATACTTTATAAGAAATAGGTGGAAGAAACTTGCGTATAGGATTGTGGTTCAGTTCGCTTTGGACCTTTCCAGAGGGTAAGTCTCCGTTTTTACTATCCCTACAATTTAGAAACTGCAAATCTTATACTGATATGATGAATACTAATAACAGTCATTTTTTGCTACCATCTTGATTCATAAATATAAGAGACTGCTACCCAATTATATCCCTACAAGATGATATAATGAGAGAACGTAAAGTGACTGCTATTTATTTTTCGTAAGTGGCTTGGAACGATATTTAACCTACAATATAGATATATTGTCCTAATAATTCATCGTTTTCATTTCTCTTCCTTTATGTGAAACATTTACAGATCTTTTTACTAGAGGAATAAACATCCAAGCAGTTAATGTTGTTATTAACTTTGATTTTCCAAAGAACTCAGAAACTTATTTGCACAGGGTATGTTTGATTTCTGCTCATTTTGAATCCATTTTGCTTTGTACCAATTCCGTGTACATATTCTGATGGATGTTCTGCTTTTCGTAGGTTGGTTGGTCAGGGAGGTTTGATGATGTGTCTTAATTTCATTATTATAATTAACTTCCTGGTGTTTACAGATAACACCAATTCCATTCTATCATTTGAACTATGTCACCATTTGATATTTGAGAATCAAAATCCACAATTGGTTACCTTTAAAATCTTTATTGTTGTTGCTTCATAAATAAGCAACTTATGTATTTGATTTGGAGTATTATTGTGCAGTCTTGCTCTTCATTGACATTGTTTTGTTATGGCCAATAAAGAAAAAGTAACAAAGGATCAGCAGTATATTTAGTCTTGACACTGTATTCATATCATAGTCTCTTATTGTTTGAGATAACTTAATATAAACCAAAGGCATACATCAGTTAAATTATATTTACTTACAGTTTCATTAATTCAATGGAATGTAATATTGTGGTGTGTATTATATTGTTATATCATCGAGCGAATTTTTTATCAAACGCATTACTGAACCCGTGCGAAGCACGGGTTTGTAACTAGTTTACAATAGAGTTTTCCACTTTTATTGTTTAAATTAATCACGTATGTATGCATAACCTATTTTGCAATTTATTTAGGGTTATTATTTGAATAAACATTTGATTACTCAAACTAACACTTAAAAGAATTACGAAATTGGTCCTATGAATAATTTTATATCATTATATTTTAAGAAATTTAATTTATTTTAATAGATTTAAGGGTTCAAATTGAACATGTAATATACGCGAAGTCTGACAAAATTACCTTGTATAAAAAACACAAATTCTAACTTTGTAATTTGATATTCATCGTATTAAGTGACATAAAAATTGAATTTTATGTTTTACATGCATGTTTAGAACATAGTTTTTCACATTAAATTAGAATTTTCCGACAAGAGAATGAATAATTGTGAATTGAGTAAATAGTCAATTTTTCCTCTGAAATTGTAAGTTTTATCAATTACCCCCTTGAAATTAACAAAACTTCAATTACCCCTCTGGAATTTCACAACGTTAGTCAATTTATCTCTCCGTCAAATTTTTCTGTTAGTGAACATGACGTTTTGCAAATACCCCCCTGAAGTTTTGCACTTATGTGCAAAATGCCCCCCAAACTTAAAAATTTATATTATTTTTTTCTTAAAAACAAACAATTAATAGTTAAATATTAAAACTAACTATTAATTTTGGAATTTGGTAAAACTACATGCATATATACATCAAAATAGGCTCCAAAATGGGGAAAAATATGTATTTTTTAAAGTGACAATAATGGGATGATTTGTGGATTAATATTGGGGGTTGTGTAGTTTAAATAGTTTGAGCAAATTGTTGAAGGAGTTAAAAGACTAAGATGGTGAAGGAGAAAATATAAATTTAAATCTGATTATTAATTTGTTTATAAACCTCTAAAAATAATAATTTGTCTATTAGAAATAACCATTATTGTCACTTTAAAAATACACATTTTTCCCTATTTTGATGTATATATGTATGTAGTATTTCCAAACTCCAAAATTAATAGTTAGCTTTAATATTTAACTATTAATTGTTTGTTTTTAAGAAAAAAGTAATATAAGTTTTTAAGTTTGGGGGGCATTTTGCACATAAGTGCAAAACTTCATGGGGAAAGTATTTGCAAAACGTCATGTTCTCTAACAGAAAAATTTGACGGAGGGGGTAAATTGACTAACGTTGTGAAATTTCAGGGGGGTAATTGAAGTTTTGTTAATTTCAGGGGAGTAATTGATGAAACTTACAATTTCAGGGGAAATTGACTATTTACTCATTGTGAATTTTTAAAACATAAAAACTCAAAAAATAAAGCAACGAAACATCTCAACCTAATTTTTTTTTTTGAGCTGGTTCTTTTTGCAGAGATATCTATAAAAAATACATATGAAAATGATTAGAAAATTTTCTTAGCATGCCTACATTTTTTTTTATTTTTTTTTATCTAAATGTGAAAAATCGCAATTTTGTTCTTAGCGGGGGGCTTTAGAGGTCATGGTCCCCCATATTTTTAATAATTTTTTTTATATGCCAAAAATACCTTTATTAAAATGTTTAGTAAAATATATATTAGGACATGACCCCTACTTAAAAAATGTAAAGTTTTTTTTAGTGTTATTAGATCAATTGACAACTAATATCATTAGTTTTATACTTAATACAATTTTAAATTATCTTGTATTTCATAAAATATATTGATATGGTTATCTCTATAACACATTTTAAATGGAATGAACCACAATGATATAACTTTGTGGAATAAAAGACTATTTTAAAACCAAAACAGAAGAGCAAATTAAAGCCTAAAATAAAAATAATAGATAAAAATACAATTTAGTGCTTAATGTATTATCTCTAACATTCTCTTGTGACTAAAATCTCATGTGATTCACACTCGTAAACAATATTTTCTATTTAGTCAATTGCCATTTTTTTTTTTGTAAAACCTTCAGTTCTTAGAGTAATGGGATCTTTGTGATCCGAAGTTCGGCCGAGAGGTAAGTAACGTCAAAGCTGCGTAAATAATATAGGGTTAAATATGATTTTAGTCTCTACAAAACCACGAATCCTAGCCCATTTGGCAAAAATGGTTGAAATTGTTTGGTTGGATGTTTGAACCCCGACACCTCCACTTGTGTGTCTGAGAGTTTATAATGAATTTGGCATTTCGTCTATCTAAAAAAAAAATAAAGTTAAAAATTTCCTTAACAAACAAAAAAAATATTACACCTTTTGTATTTGAACATTATTTTTAGTTAAATTATATTCCTTATACTCGGTCCCACTAACTTTAAGTTTCTGACTCCGCCCCTGATTCTTAGTAAGCACATACTAACAGGTCAAATTTAGTTACCTAATTTAATAGCTTATTTATAACATGATAAGAACTTCCACCACAAAATTTTGAATTTTAAAATGAGAGACGAATTAATTATAAGTTTTCGTTCCTCATAATTATGAATTTATTAAACAATTCATATTTATTCGTCCCTTGTTTAAAATCTTCTAAATTTCATGGTAAAGTTTCTTATTATGTTATAAGTAAGCTAGTAAAATTAGGGAAAGAAATTTGACCCATGAGTATTTGCTTACTCCGAACAAAACAACAATTTTACAGATTTAGGTCAAAAAATAAAAATAAATCAAAGCTTATTTAGAATGCTATGAAACTTCGCATATACTTTCTATATATTTTCATAGATATCTCTACAAACAAAAAAAAAAACAGCTTAAAATTCGATTTCTAGGTCAAGATTTTGTTTCTTTTGTTTTTTGAGTTTTTGCACTTTAAAACTCTATAATTAATTTATCTTTTGTTGGAAAATTTTAATTTCATGTGGAAAGTTGTATTATAACTTCTTAAATATGCATATAAAAAATATGAAAAAATTTAACCTCTAATTCACTCTTATGGAGTTTACAAATGGAAAAATATGAGGTCAAAAAGAGGAAGAATGTCAAATATAAGGCTATAATGTGTTTTTTTTTTTATTAGTGTTATTTTTCATGCTTCTCGTATATTATAGGTTCAATATGAACAATTTTTAATATAATTACTAGTTAAAAATGTGTATTAGTACGAGTCAAAAAATTTAAATAATAAAGGGCATGATATTAATTTAATTTTGATATTTATATGTGGGTGTAGTGATGTGATATATTTCTACAACTTTTACATTATGTTGTTAAAAAGAAACCAAACAACAAATATTTGCAAATAGATCTGTATGACATGGTTCGTAAACAAAATTCAATATAAGTATTTTTTTTGTTAGTGGCCGGGGTTTGAACCCCTGACCTTACATAATTTTTTTAAAGTATAAGTTGTCAACAAACGATCATATATTTCTCTAAGTATTTCCAACCACAATTCAATAATGCTTACAACAAGTTTTTTTATCACATATATGCCACATCCCGATTGGGTTGGAGAAACCATCACCACTGGACTCGTATGATAGGATCACATATCCAAATGAGCATGTTGATAATATCAAAACTATCCTTGACTACGAAGGTGCAGAGGGGTTGTAAAATGCAAAATCTTAGCCATGACACTAAGGAAATGCATTATGACTTGGCACAAGAGTCTTTACTGAGAATCCAATAACTTGTGGGAGGTGTTATGTCACCAATTTATTGCATACTTCACGACATCCCGACGCCAACCAA
Source organism: Medicago truncatula (assembly GCF_003473485.1). Classification (NCBI taxonomy): domain Eukaryota; kingdom Viridiplantae; phylum Streptophyta; class Magnoliopsida; order Fabales; family Fabaceae; genus Medicago; species Medicago truncatula. The sequence continues at coordinate 43,332,059 of NC_053043.1, forward strand.
AGATAGTAGCAACCCTGGAGGCCATTGTCCAACGAAAGAATGAACCACTAAGGAATATATTGAATGCTTTAACAAAGAAGTTGTCAAAGTTTGAGGAATCAGTGAAAGAATGAAGATGTACCACTCGAAAGAGGTCTCTGAAAAGGAAGCGACTTCGACAGGGCAATCAAAGTCGAATAGCCACGAAATCTCTATGATTTCTTGAATAATGCTAAAACCTACATAAGGTACGCAAAAAAACTTGGAGCCGCGGAAGTTACAAAATCTTGACAATTGGAGAAGAAGCAAGATGAGTTATGTTATGTTATCGTTCGGGGTATAAAATCTAGTTACAAAAATGTAAATATCATTCATATGACATGACATAACATTCAAAACACGTGAAACTGTCAGGTGAACAATCAAAGATCACATCATACCTTCAAACGACGAAAACTATCAGAGAGAAACTAAAATGTCACATGCTTAACATATTTTGGAGATTTTTTGCTATTTCACAAATATGAGAGATATTTTAGCGAAGTTATAGAACTCCAGAGGGGTGATTGTTATTCACTCGATTTGAAGAGTTCAAATTAATTTTTTGAAGTTAAATTAGCTCACTCAAATTGAGAATCAAAATTAAAACAAAAAACACTCTTTACTCTCAAACTAATACCACTAAACCAACCTAAGTTGGTTGAGCTCAAATTAGTTAATTGCTTCTCGTCGTTACTATTGGAATTTCTACTTCTGGTTTAATTTTCTCTAATGGCTCTTAGTTTAGACTATGAGAAATGCTAGCAACACTCTCTTTTGAGCACTCTCTCTAGCACTCACTCTTTTATTGGGTGAAAATTAATGTATGTCCCACCACTTTATGTGGGTTCCGTTTTCAAAGTGCAGGTCCTACATTGATTTCACCCAATAAAAAAGTGAGTGCTAGAAAGAGTGCTCAAAAGAGAGTGTTGGTAGCCTTCCTCTTAGACTATTTTAACCAAAAATAATGTAATCTTTTGAAGAAAAAAAAGGCTAAAATATGGTTTTGGTCCCTGCAAATATGTATCGTTTTGGTTTTAGTCTCTGTAATTTTTTTGGTCCCTGCAAATGTGTCTCGTTTTGGTTTTGGTCCCTGACCCCACTTTTGTGATGATTTGCACATGACAAAATTTTTTGATTTTTAAAAAGGTCCCTGCAAAATATTTTACTTTTGAAAATAGTCCCTGGATGGACTATTTTAAAAAACAAAATATTTTGCAGGGACAAAAAACAAACAAAAAATTACAAAAACTAAAACCAAAACGAAATATATTTGCAGGGACCAAAACCATATTTTACAAAAAAATAAATATATATATATATATATCCAAAATGCAAGGAATCATCCATGTGTAAGGTGGGCCTCCTATGGAATATTTTTATCGGTCTAACTTCGGTGGCAGAATATTATTTGGCTTTTCAAAAACCCTTTCACATGAAGAAAGGGAAACCAAAATATTATACAATGCAGCGCAGGTACTTGACTCCCACACAACCCTAGTCCCATGCCATTATGAATATTCCACTTTCAATGGTTAGCTTTGGATGCATAGTTTGCGGGCCAAGTGAGGTGGGTGACACTGCCACACGACATGAACCACATCTAGCTGCGATCCTTAACTCTCATTATCATTAACTGAATATGGACACGAATAATGAGCTAGTACTTTTTAAACGGAAACAATAAGTACTAGTTACTACTCCTTCCGTCCCTAATTATAAGACCATTTTGAGAATTTCTTTTGTCCCTTTTTATAAGACCCCTTTGTTATTTCCAACTACATTAATTATTTCTTTACATACATGCCCCTATTTATTATATATTTTTTTCTTCAATCAACAATAAATAACATGTTGAAAACATAAACTAACCTTCTTTCTTAAAGGATAAAATTGTAAAAACAATAGTGATTACAAACAACTTTAATACAAATATCCACTATCTTAATTCCCGTAATTTTGACAAAAGAGTCTTATATATAGGGACGGAGAGAGTACTATAAAGAGAATGATTCGTTACGTTGATTTATGATAGGCGTAAAATCAATGTGGTTGAAGACACATGGATTGGAATGGAGCCATGAGAAGTTTCTTCGTGAAGAGATGGAAAATAAAATAATTGAACTATGTATACAACTTGAACACACACACCAGTTGCAGATAACATTCTTTTTTGTTAGTTGTCAAAAGACTTAAAGTCAAAACTATATTCTCTTTTAAGTTAATAATAAATTCATTGTTCTATTATTTTGTAAAGAATATTATCATAATTTTTATTTACTTTTTAGTTGTCTATTCTTTATAATTCATATTTGTCTACAACTTTATATAATTTAAAAAGGTTTTTTACAAAAATTACCCAACGACAACCCTCACTCAAAGATTCTCTTCACTTATTTTTTACACCTCAAAAATAGTTTTCATGAAAGAAAAAAAACTATTTTTCAAAAATAATTGGCATCCCATTCATGTATGGTAAATCATTAATGGGTTATGCTAACAAGTTTTAACTTTAAAAAGTTAAGTTTATCACTTTTCACCATTTTTCAATACAATATTTCTATTCTTATGCTATTAACCAATGCCTTAATGACACTCTTTAACATTTTTCATCATTAATTTAAATCAATATAATACCGAGAGAGTTGACAACATAACTCTTCTTTAGGAATTTTTTTTTTGTCTCCTAGCCGACTCATGAATCGGTTCAATAGCAAACCAAGACCGAGTTCATGAAGATACATTTTTTAAAGGACTAAACTCGTGGAGATACATTTTTCTAAAGGATCGAACTCGTGGAGGTACATTTTCTAAGGCAAATGCTAACTTGTGCCTTCAAGGACACATGTAAAGGAAATCATTATATAAATATATGTATCAAAAGTCATGCATTCAATTTCTTAAAAGTTGACCTATTTTTCCACTGTAAAGTTGCTCTTTTTAGATTGCTTAATATGTGTCATATTGACACAAGTTAAGAAGACCCTTGAATTAAATAAAATGATCATTTAAATATGACTGATACAATTATTTTTCATACAATTATACTAATCAATTTTTTTACCCACTAATCATTGTTTGAAATTGTAATGATATGATTTTTTATTTATTTTTTACTTGGTTAGTGTCGTAATGATTGGGTCATATTTTTGTTAATTAAGTGGTCAGAAAAATAGAAACATCCATTCCACGGTAGAGCGTTCCGCTCTCAATTGTCCTAACGCAGCCACTCAAACACAAACACAATTCTCCCTTTCTTCTAGAACAAGAAGAAAATATAAAGCACGCTACCCTAGTTCACTTTCGTTCGTAAACCACACGCCACTTCCATTTTCATTTTCACATGCGCGATTTTCATAACCATGGCTTCTCTCAGAGCAACACGTTCCAAACTCTTCCCTCTCTCTAGAACCTTCTCTTCACCTCTCTCTCGTCCTTCTCCGGTTCGATCTCCTGCTTTCACCTCATCCGCCGTCGCTAACGCCGCCCGTTCCACCGTTAACCGATGGAGTCACGGCGTCCTTTGGAGATCTCCTTTCTCTCTCCGTCCTCAGATCAGAGCTGTCGCTCCTTTCATCGAACAGTATCACCGCAAGATCGCCACTTCTGGTATAATCTCCGATCAATTTTCTACTTCTTTTTTCTGATTTTATTGATCTTATTGAATTGATTCATCTCATAATCGTTCATTTCAGCTTTTTTTTTTTCCGGTCAAATGTTATTTTGATTTTTTGATTTTTTTTTAATTTCATTTTGTAATCTTACATTTCAGTATCGGTGAGTTAAATAAGAGTAGATAATTTTGGAATCTTAAATTCGGCTTTGCTTATTTAATATTTGGAATTAAGAAGAATGATTAGGAAGTTAATGTTATGATTATGTATAAAATTTTGTTTTCTATTTGTTATTGAAAATTGTGTTTCGTTGATACTAAGGATCGTGAAGTTTGATTTGTATTGTATCCTAGTTGTATTTATGTAATTTGTAGTTTGATTTATAATTACTAATATTTGGTCCTGAATTCCGTGTTTTGAGCTCTGTAGCACCTACATCGCTTTTCAAAGGCGTGTCCAATCCCACACGACACCACACATGTGATTAGGTTCAAATAATTCATTTGCTCATCAAATTGTTAACATGTCAGCATATTAGTGTAACAGTGCTTTGTAGGTTTTGAGTGGTTAGTTGATACATTTGACTTCTCTCAATGGCATGTCTGGTGTTGTGTCCGACACAGACACAGACACATGTGTTTACGTTCAAATAATTCGTTTCCTCAAATTATTAACGAGTCAGCTTATTAGTGTCAGTGTGCGGCTGGTGTCACTGTCTATGTCAATGCTATGAGCTCTGTAGCACCAACATCTCTGATCAAAGGTGTGTCCGGCGATGGACACGCGCCGTGTCTGAAACAACACCGACACATGTGATTATGTTCAAATAATTCATTTTATCAAGTTATTAACGTGTCAGCATATTAGTGTCACTGTCTATGTCAGTGCTTCATAGGTTTCGAGTGGTTATTTGATACAGTTGCCACTGCAGCTGGTGAAAATCCAAAAGTATCTTGAGTGGTTATTTGATATGAAAGGATCGCGAAGTTTGATTTATATTGTATTTGTATTTATATAATTTTGTAATTTGTAGTTTGATTTCTAATTCCTATGACATTTGGTGCTGAGTAGCTAATTGATATATTTGTTATTGTAGCTGGTGAAAATCCTTTCAAGGGAAACTTGACAAGTCTTCCCAAGCCTGGTGGTGGTGAATTTGGAAAGTTCTACAGCCTTCCTTCTCTCAATGATCCAAGAATTGGTAATTTTTAGTTTAATTTGGCTTTTGTTTCGTTTTTGAATTGTGTTGTTGTTTTTTGGTTACTAGAGTTTTGGTTGAAATGTGTGGTATTGGTCATTTTGTTCAATTATCATCTTTCTTGATGAAGGACCAGTCTATTCTTGTTGCTGACGTTGTCAACTTTTTGGGTATATGACAGATAGGTTACCATATTCTATCAGAATTCTCCTGGAATCTGCCATTCGTAATTGTGACAATTTCCAAGTTACTAAAGCAGATGTTGAAAAGATTATTGACTGGGAAAGCACTTCTGCAAAGCAAGTTGAGATCCCTTTCAAGCCTGCTCGTGTTCTTCTCCAGGTACCTTGTTCAATTCTGGATGCAGTGTATTGTGATCCATGAATGGGTCTTATTAAATGATATGCATTGTTCCTTAAACCATTTCTTATTTCTTTTCCCAGGATTTTACTGGAGTCCCAGCTGTTGTTGATTTGGCTTGCATGCGTGATGCTATGAATAGGCTTGGCAGTGATTCTAATAAGATCAATCCTCTGGTATAAATCATTTTATTTCCTTTTTGTGATTTCCTTATATTGGATTTCATTTTATGGTAATCACCGTGTGTTTGTTTCAAGTTTACCAAATTTATTCCTAGGAATAACATTCCTTGGAATATAAAGATGGGAATTTTATTCCAAGGTATTTAGGAAAAATATGTTTGGTTAACTTTATAATATTCCTAGGAACCATGAAAATAAGGATTATAATAGGTAACTATTTATGAATTTATTCCCATCTCCATGGGAACTTTATTCCCACCCTTTTCCTTGGGAACGATTTTCTATTCCCAGGAACATTTTATACCCGGGAATAAAATTTAGTAAACTTGTAACAAACATAGGCATATATGTTCCTATCATTTTATTCCCGGGAATCAACAAATATAACTTGAAACAAACACTGGTGATTTCAAAACTTTAGTTCTGTACCTGTAGAGCGACTCGTTCCTTTAACTGATAGGAATGCTCTTATGAATCAGATTGAAAATATCTGTATAGTCTTTCTTTCTTTTTGATGAAGTTGTGTAGTATATTTTCTAAGTTTGCTTCTTTAGTATAAGTGGCTATGAGACTGACCAATACTTATTGCCAGGTTCCTGTTGATCTAGTTGTTGATCATTCAGTTCAAGTTGATGTAGCAAGGTCAGAGAATGCAGTGCAGGCTAATATGGAGCTTGAGTTCCAGAGAAACAAGGAGAGGTTTTCTTTTCTTAAATGGGGGTCCACTGCTTTCCGTAATATGCTCGTTGTTCCTCCTGGTTCTGGTATAGTACACCAGGTATGTTCAGAGTCGAGCATATAGACATGTCATGGAGTATATTTTTCATCACCATAATTATTCGTTTATCGATACTGGGACTTATAATGTCTTGGATGCCAGGTCAATCTTGAATATCTTGGACGAGTTGTTTTCAACAACGAGGGATTACTCTATCCTGACAGTGTGGTTGGGACTGATTCCCATACAACTATGATTGATGGGCTTGGAGTCGCTGGATGGGGTGTTGGGGGTATTGAAGCAGAGGCAGCAATGCTTGGCCAGGTACATTTACTTCTGAATTTTGATTTATCTGTAATAATTAACGAATGACTGTTGATTATGTCCAAAGTAATGTAATGAATGCTGACAGTTCATTAATTAGAATTACATGTTTGTATCCTATGTGTAAAACAGGCATGTGCCGTAGTTTAGTTACAGCGATGATACTAACGTTGCGTGTTATGTGATAATGACAGCCTATGAGCATGGTGTTACCCGGTGTTGTTGGATTCAAGTTGTCTGGAAAATTGCGCAATGGTGTTACTGCAACTGACTTGGTTCTAACTGTCACACAAATTCTTAGGAAACATGGTGTTGTAGGGAAATTCGTTGAATTTTATGGTAATCAAGATCTATTGCATTTCCTCCTTATTATCAGATTGTGTCGGTCTATTTACCTGGTTTCATGGTTTCTTTGCTCCAGGCAATGGTATGGGTGAATTATCGCTGGCTGACAGGGCCACTATTGCCAATATGTCTCCTGAATATGGAGCAACCATGGGTTTCTTCCCTGTAGATCATGTAACATTACAATACCTCAAGCTAACTGGAAGAAGTGACGAGACTGTGAGTACCCGATCATTATTGTTTCCGAATGGTGTGAAATGCTTGAATGACTACTTGACCTTTATTTTTGGCCAAATGTAGGTGGCAATGATAGAGGCCTATCTCAGGGCAAACAAATTGTTTGTCGACTATAATGAGGTAATACCAGATGAATACACACTCCATTTGAACAAAACAAATGTGTGCATATGTTAAGGTTATAGAATGCTGATTTGTTTTTGTATTAATTCAGCCTCAACAAGACAGAGCTTATTCATCATATCTTGAATTGAATCTTGACGAAGTCGAACCATGTATCTCAGGACCAAAGAGGTAAGATACTGCCCTTTTAAACACTTCCTAATAGTTTAATGTGACTATTGTATCATCTATATAATAATTCATGCTAAATGTTACTAATGCCAGACCTCATGATCGGGTGCCTTTGAAAGAAATGAAGTCCGATTGGCATTCTTGTCTTGATAACAAAGTGGGATTCAAGGTCAGTAATGATGTGTTAATCAAACATTTTTTCTCATGTCTCTCAAGAAATGATGTTTTGATAGTTGGTTATTATATCTTGTATTAGTTCTCAGTAAGAAAAAACACTATTGTCTGCTCATTTGGTTGTTTTTGCTTTGCGAGAATATGCTAAACAGGATAACTTTGGTGTCACTTTCTAATTGTGTTTGTCTGCATTGACTAGCATACTAGTATGTCCAAGTTGATATAATCACAAAGCCAAGTTAAAGTTGTTGTATCTTATGCAAATTGGTTCACTGTTTAGAAAAGTAAATAACTTTTGGCTAACTTGAATAATTCAAAAGGAAAACATTATGTTAAGGGAAAAGAAATCACCTATTTTTTAAAACAGAATATAAAGCGTTTGATATTTACTGGAAGTCAGTCCAATTTCCTGACCATTCTTCTGTCTCGTCATCTTTCTCACTTCCTATGATTGTTGTAATAATTAGAATGCAATGAACAAATTCTTTTTCTAATACTAGTACTTCTGATTGTTTCAACTCGTTGACCTTCAACATGAAGACACATCACTCATTTGGAAACGCAAAACATGCATTAATGTAGTCATCCTTAATGTTTGCTTTGAATACAGGGGTTTGCTATACCAAAAGAAGCACAAGGCAAAGTTGCAAAATTCGATTTCCATGGGCAGCCAGCTGAGCTAAAACATGGCAGTGTTGTGATTGCTGCAATCACAAGTTGTACAAATACATCAAACCCAAGTGTTATGCTTGGAGCTGGTCTTGTTGCAAAGAAGGCGCATGACTTAGGTTTGAAGGTTAGCCACTGATTATATTACGTAATAAAGCTATTGCTGTTTTTCAACACAACATCCTTACTCTGATGTGCTCCACTTTCCTGCCACTAATAAAAAGACATTGTCCTCCGTGTATGCTGTCCTCATCTTGATTTTAACTGTAGATGTTTTCATTGTTTGTCAGGTTAAGCCTTGGGTAAAAACAAGTCTTGCTCCTGGTTCTGGAGTTGTTACCAAGTATCTACTTCAGAGGTATTTCACGCTTATTAATATTAGATCATTAATTCTGTCATTTGTAGCATAGATTTATAATGTACTTTTCCCTCTGTAGTCTTCACAAGTTTGCAAAGATGTATACTGAATTTTAATTTGTTTGTTTAATTTTTGCACAGTGGTCTACAAAAATATCTGAATGAGCAAGGTTTCAATATTGTTGGATTCGGCTGTACTACATGTATTGGCAATTCAGGGGATCTTGACGAATCAGTTGCTTCTGCTATCTCAGAAAATGGTATCTGATAGATCATATGAAATACAATGTCTATATCTAAAGCTGATTTTTATGCATTCTTTACTCTTTTTTTCTTTCTTGTTTATATTTTGTAGATCATATTCTGCTTTAAAATGTTGTGTTGATTTAGTCTTGTATGGTTTGGTGCAGACATAGTAGCATCTGCTGTGCTGTCCGGGAACCGTAATTTTGAGGGCCGAGTGCATCCCTTGACACGCGCTAACTATCTTGCCTCGCCTCCATTGGTTGTTGCTTATGCTCTTGCTGGCACGGTATGTATGCCTAATTCATTTACAATGTCTATTATGTAATATATGAATGGTTTCCAGTTTTTGTTTTTTCCATATTCTCTTGTTGTCTTATTTTTGTTATTGCATCAAAGATTATTAATGCCAAGGAGTAAAGGACTTGGTCAGACAAAACAAAACTGACAAGTGTTAAAATTATTGGAGGCTAATCACAAGAATTGATAGTCTTTTTTTTTCTTTTTCGAATGGCAAATGTTAAGCATGTTAGTTGTTCATGTTAGTTTTTTGTTGTGGCTAGGGGTTGAACCCACAACAACCTTATTCCTCCACTCCTTAACACCCCCACCTCAACCACCTTATATCTCCGGAACTAAAGTAACAACTAAACAGGGCCACCCAGTCATGACCATGTATTGATACTGTCTGCTAGTTGTTTCATGTCCAACCTTTTCTTTTATATGTGTTCAGCTCCATGCTGTCTGTAATGTACCGGACTCGAGCTCAATCCAATGCTTTCTACCACATCTACTTTTATTTTTGTATTAAATAAATTTTAGTCCCTATAAAATTTCCAAATTTTGCTCCCTCTAAAAAATTTCTTAAATTTTAGCTCTAAATATTTCCTATCACCACTTTTGCTCCCTGCTTTTAAGCCATGTCATGTGTATCCTTCATATTTCTGAATGATTTTTTTTTCTTCTAGGAATGTTTAGAATACTATAAGAATCTCTTCCAGAAAGTTTTAGACTTTTTAAGAAAACATGAATTAAATATGAATTTTTAACCGCAAGAAACATCAAAATTCATATTTAAATTCATCCTTGTTAAAAATTTCTACTTTTGAAAGAGAGAATTCTATAATGTACTACTAAACATGACCGTAAAAAAAAAAAAAATCATAATTTAGAATGATACACATGATTTGACTTAAAGCAGGGACCAAAAGTGGCGACGTAAAATATTTGGAGGACCAAAAATAGATTAAATATTTTAGAGGCACTAGAAGCGAAATTTGAAAATTCATAGAGACCAAAAACTTCTTTAACCCCTTTCTTTTTTAATTTTTAAGGTTCTCTCCTTTCAAATATTGCCTTAATCCCAGTTGCTTTGACATTCACCTTTTTTTTCCTAAAAAAATTGCTTGCTTTAATATTCTCCTTTTTTTAAAAAATAAAAATAAAAATATTGCTTGAATATTCTCCTGACTTGAAGCTTTATTATATTGAACCTTGTCGACGTTGGTCGGATGAATATTCTCCATTTAATGTTGATGAGATAGAGTTGAGAATATATGAAGATAATTTTTTCTTCAAGTGTTTTTAATTTTAACCTTCATTGGCCTTCTGGTCAAATTTCCAGGTTGACATTGACTTTGAGAAGGAACCGTTAGGGACAGGAAAGGATGGCAAGAATGTTTACTTGAGGGATATTTGGCCATCCACTGAAGAAATTGCACAGGTGAATGATGCCTGGTATTTATCATTATGTTAAATTACTTATTGAGATATGATGACGTGTACAGAAAAATTAACTTTGGTTTTTGCTTGATTCCTAGACCGTCCAATCCAGCGTGTTACCTGACATGTTCAGAAGTACATATGAAGCTATTACTAAGGGTAACCCTATGTGGAACGAACTACAAGTTCCTGCTGAGAAGCTGTATTCATGGGACCCCAACTCAACATACATTCACGAGCCTCCATACTTCAAGGACATGACCATGGATCCTCCTGGACCTCATGGTGTGAAGGATGCCTATTGTCTGTTGAATTTTGGCGACAGTATAACAACTGATCACATTTCTCCAGCTGGAAACATTAACAAGGACAGTCCTGCTGCACAATACCTTATGCAGCGTGGGGTGGAAAAGAAGGACTTCAACTCTTATGGAAGCCGTCGTGGCAATGATGAAGTTATGTCTAGGGGAACTTTTGCCAACATAAGAATTGTAAACAAGCTATTGAACGGCGAAGTTGGCCCCAAGACGGTGCACATTCCAACAGGGGAGAAGCTTTATGTTTTTGATGCAGCAGAGGTGAGTTATCCACTAACCAAGAGGGACATGCTTTTTATTACTGATTTTTAGTTCTCCAAGTGTCGTACATAGTTTTTTCCATATGATGCTTTGCAATGGCCTTACATAATCTGCTTTCCTAAATTTAATCTGATAATGCAACTATTAGGTCTTGCTTACTCAAGTAGTTGACCATCAATTCATAAAATATAGCAATTGTAGCAAGGCTTGATATTTTGCTATGGGGTTTGTGAACTTTATTTTTTGGTTTAGTGCGACCTCCTCCTTTGAGGACGTTAGGGTATGATCATCATATATTCCAATCCACCAGGTTCTCCAATGCATACACCGCAATTTCTGTTCCTTTTTCTCATATAAAAAAGAATTGGTGGGATAGATGCCTTTGATTTTAGCGCTGTTAAGTTTCTGATCCCTTGGATTTGTTCTCATCTGACAGAGATACAAGGCTTCAGGGCATGCCACCATTGTGCTGGCTGGAGCTGAATACGGCAGTGGAAGTTCCAGGGATTGGGCCGCCAAGGGTCCCATGCTATTGGTAAGTCCCTCCATTTGTTATAGCATGTTATTTGATTTTCCATGACTATATGGTTTTCTTAATACATCCAGGATACTAATATTCCTGACATATCTGATGTCATTTTTTTGACAGGGAGTCAAAGCTGTGATATCCAAAAGTTTTGAGAGAATTCATCGCAGTAATTTGGTAGGAATGGGTATTATTCCCCTTTGCTTCAAATCCGGTGAGGATGCTGACACCTTGGGATTGACTGGTCACGAACGATATACCATTGACCTTCCAAACAAAATCAGCGAGATAAAGCCTGGCCAAGATGTCACCGTCACAACTGATACCGGAAAATCTTTCACATGCACAGCTCGCTTTGACACTGAGGTAATTGAAGCATGTCATTGATTAATGTGTATGTGTTTTGCTGATGCAACTTATATCCTAATGTGATCCATCATTGGGATTTCTCAGGATAGAGCATTTATTCAGCATTTTGAAAAACTTGTCTCAGAAATTTATATCTTTCCTTGCACCCGTTTGTTAACCTGCCCATATTTTCAGGTGGAATTGGAGTACTTTAACCATGGAGGCATTCTTCCCTATGTGATCAGGAACCTCATTAAGAAGTGAAGTCATCGTTGATTAGAAATATTAAATGCAATTGCCACTGACGTGTTCACCTTTCAAGTGGTAATAAAATGTGAGAAATGCGAATAATTTCCTATAAGTAGGAAATAATCCCTTCTTAAGGAGGGCAATTTTTTTGACGCTTCCAGGTGTTTATATTAGGCCTGTAAACTTCGAGTGCATTGATTTAGTTTTCTTATTCATTATGATAACAGCATGCCCATTGAACAATGGGATCAAATGTATTTTACACAAGCTGATTTGATCCCTGCTTGAGGCAGTGAATATTCTTTTTATATGCATCACCAATCCTCCCTACTCCCCGACTCAAAGCACATGCACACTTCTGGAGCTTGTTTTTTAATAAACAATTCCACTTAATTTTCTTGCTACCATGGATGAGTGGACCCAATAGGATATGATTAGTTGCTAAACAGTATGATTAGAACAGAACAAGTAGACCTATTTTGTTTGCAACTTAAATCATCTTCAATACACATTCAGAATCAAATTTGTGTGGATACGTAGCACTTGAGATTTGATCGTTAGCAACTTAAATCATCTTCAATACACATTCATAATCAAATTTGTGTGGATATACGGACATGAGATTTGATCGCACTTACTCATTACTTTCAAATGTACGAATCGTGCTTTTATTCTTTCTTAATTTACTTTATGGTGCTCTACGATTGTGTTGAGAATTGTCGTACTGTAGGAATTGTTCTTACGGAGCTGTGATAAAATTAATATTATTCTTGGTAGTTTTAAAAGAGAGAGATATTTGTACAACCATTTTGTAATAACTTCATTCATACCTACATTATGTTTTTACTTTATCTTCTTATTACTTTGGTTTTTGTGTCAATATTTACTTTTTTCTTTGTAAAACTATGGTTGTTAAATTAGTTAACTAAATGGTTGTTGAAATAACACATCTCAATTTTAATTCATTATGCTGCCATGGCTCAGACAATATTCATGTTAATAACTATGATTTATCATTAAGCATTATAACTTTCTGCAATTCCGAATTAGTTGAAAGATTATTATGGCTGTGTTCGGTAATACAAATAAGCTAGCTTATAACTTGTTAGACTAGCTTATAAGTTTGTTTTGATAGAATAAGATGTGTTTGCTAAAAAGCTTTTTCCACTAGCTTATAGCGTTTTTTGAAAAGCTATTTCAAGTAGCTTTTGAGCTTTTAACTTGTAGCTTTTTATATTTTCTTCTAATTTTGACCTTGTTTGTTTGGCTCCTTTCAAGTCAGAAAAACACGACTCCATTATAAACCCTAATTCGATCGATTTTCAATCACAATCAAACAGTACTTCGATGCTTTTAACTTGGGATTAACGTTTACCCATATTGCCATGCATCCTCATGCCCTGGACAAAGGATCAGAATAATAGCGCCTAATAGTTTTAAAACATGTTCCTTAAAAATCAACTATAGATATATGGTCTCTTATTTTAATTTTTTTTTTAAAGAACATGATCTCTAATTTTATAAAACAGACATTTTTTTTTTGACAAAAAAGACATTTTTTTTAAAGAACATAAAACAAAGACATGTTACTAATAGTTCATATAATAATCCCTAAAAAAAAATAGTTCATATAATAAATAAACAATTTTATATAAAATTTACAATAAATAGTAAAGCAAATTTAGTTAAATAAAATTCATAAAAAAAAGTTTTGTTACATAAAAAATATCGATTGAATTCATATATACATTTATCATTTTAGAGATAAAAATAATTTGAAATAGATTTAAATCTTTAAAAAGAAATACATTAAGTAATAAAAATTATATATATGATTTATATTAAAAATTAAACAAGTATGCTCTTTTACGTCATTTTATATTTATCAGTCACTTCAACAGCTAATTTTACCAAACACTTTTAATTTTAATAAGCTAGCTTTTCAACTATAAGCCACTAGCTATCAGTCATCAGCTATAAGCTAACTTTTCAGCTATCAGTTAGCTTATAGCTTATTTTTATCAAACACACCCTATATATACCATTGTTTATATTGTGGTAATGTGTAAAATTACTAACAATATTTTTTATGAAATTTTCATTAAAATTATTTGATTTTAATTATAAGTATAAACGATAAATATTTTGCATTTTTAATTGCTATAAACTATATATATTTTTCAATAACATCAACAATATAAAAAATATAACATAAATTCTTATCTTTTTGAATAACACAAAAATAAAAACATTTTTTATAGTCAAACTATTGTAAAAGTATAATTGAATGTGAAAAAGGCAACCAAAACCGTGTAGGGAGTATATATTTTCTCGTCAAAATGAGTTTAGTTGAAATTTTTAAATGAACAAAGATACTTTTATATCTATTTAATGATAATTTTGGTGACATTTATGTTTTTGTCTCTTCTTATTAGTCAAAAACAATGAAGAAAGAAAAATGAAAAGATAGGATAAAAACATGCGAGTATGAGAGAAAAATTTATCAAAAAGTTATCATAAAATAATTGTATAAATATTGTTTGTCGTTTTAAATCAACAGATCAGGAAGCTTAGACCTTTTTAGCTATTTTTTAATGACTTTTACTGCAACTTAGGCTACTTGCAGTGCTGAGATGTCATCATCTTTGAGATAAATTCCACCTTAGTCGCATTTTTATGTCCTTCATGTTCATGTTTGTAATACGAAGAATCTCTTTGAGATAGATTCCACCTTAGTCGCATCTTGGATATGCTATTGCTAGCTAAGAAGAGCCATTTGGCACCCTTTTATTTGGTTATTTATTTCCCCGTCCTTTTATTTGGTGTCCCTTTCCCAATTTATTTCGTTGATAAAATGCCTGTCTTATAGAATACATCAAAATAATACAAGTCAAACATGAGACATACGTCAGTATAATAGTATATATTTTGGTTTCAAATATCACATGCAAGTAGTATATTGTTATACGACCTGTATTTTTTTATGCATAGGTCATATTCTCATATATATTTTGCAAATTCTGTTTTTCTAAACACAGTAAAATTTGCTCAAAAAAAAAAAAAACACAATAAATTAATACATGGTTTACATATAATTTAGTAGATGTGCAACTGTTTTATTTGTACCAATGCGGTAATAAAAAAAAACCGTAAAGATCATACATATATATATATATATATATATATTATGTTGGAAGATTCAATGACTATTAAGTTTTTGCGAAAAGATCATAAGTATATATTATGTTGGATGATTCAATGGCTATTAAGTTTTTGTGAATAAATATTGTGTATTTTAAAAAATACCTCAAGACACTTATTAAAGAATTAAAAATAAAAAAAAGTTAAATACTGCATTGAAAAGAACGCTTTTCTAATTTTTATAAAGTAAAATATATAATTTTTAAGGTAATGTTTTCGTTTTTAATTCGTTAACAAGTGTTATGGACAATCGTTAAGATTTTCCTTAGATATTTAATAAGAAACATCTAATGATTCATTTCCTCTAAAAAAAATTATAATGACACATTTATGAGTTGATAGGTCTTTATCCCCTTGTAATATAGATCATTTCTGGTTTTTTTTCCTCTGTAAATTTTTTATTTTGATTCATCCACTGTAAAATATTTTTGTTTTGATTTATCCACCTAATAGGTCAAACAAAAACCAATCTAATGGCCTTGTGGCTGATTTATATGGCAGACAAATGTTTGGATTTCAATCTTACTCCTTGGTCTCTAACCGTAAGACCATTTACAAAAAATTGTTTATCTTTAAATATAAGAACCTCTACAAATTTCTAACTATATGTGTTACTCTTATTTTAAATCTATCTTTTATTAATACTATTAATTTGTATTTGAATATGAAAAGCAACACAAGATTTATTTATATATAAAGATAATTTAATAATAGTCACGTACATTTCAAACAAATACTATTCTTCTAACAATTTTCCTAAATCCGTTAGATATTCTTTATAAAAAGGGGAAGGGATGGAGTGTTTGAAGGAATTTGATTTTGAAGACAAAATTCTGATTTTTTTAATTAAAAATAGTTTAAATATACCGAACTAAAAGTGTATATTCTTTTCCTACCCAACTAAATCCAATCCAAGCAATGATGTTCTGTAGCCTGAATCTCAAAGTTAAGGTTGGACGAACAGTAGCACTTGTGGAACCATTCAATAAAACATCACCCATGCTTAAAATAAATAAAAATAAATAGAGCATACATTACCTATGGAAAAGAAAATATAATTGAATCTGAGATAAGAAGTGTTGCTTCACAAATTCATAAGGTTGAAGAAGGAGCTTTGAACGTTGTTCTTTTAATTTATCAACCTTTTTAACCTTTAGTTTAAACTTTAAAGTAGTTGAGTTGCGCAACTTTAAAATTAAAAGAATAAAAAACTTACTTGATTGATTCTTTACTGTAAAATACCTAAATGTACCACAAGAACAATTTGCCTAAAATTAATAATATGAACTAGTTAACGTTACAAAAGCTAAATGATCTATTTAGAGAAAAAAGACTAATTCATATCAATAAAATAACAAAGAGTCTTAAGTTCATATCTTGGAGATCATAGAAGCATTTCATAAGATCTCACTACCAATAATAACAAGCTTTTTTGACTCAACGAATCATCAGAAGCTCAAGCTTCATTTTTACATTTCCATTACACTAGTCAAATAGAATCTACTTAATTCATATAGAATTCAATGCACTATCAAATAAATAAAAACATATATTGTCTTTATTTACATAATATAGGATTGTTCATGACAATTTACTACCTATAGCTTCATGGAGTGATCCTCAGGAATACTATCTAAAGCTGGCTTCCAAGAATCTAATCCCCCATCATCAATTTCTTCAACCCTAGACACACTTTTTTCTTTCAACTTCATATCTTTTAGCAATTCCTCCAAAGAAGTATTCTTAACACCATTTTCAATATTCTTATTACTCAACACCCTTTTCAACTCTTCCTTGCTCACAACTAGCTTAATCCTCATAATCCCACTTGTAGAAGAATTACCATCATTTCCTTTATTACCATCTTGAATTTTGAACCTTACCTTCTTCTTCAAGCTATCTTCTCTCCTTGATGATTTAGGTGCCTTCATCTTCTCAACTTTCTTTATTTCTTCATTCTCATATTGTGCTGATGATATTTGGTTTTTTCTAATGCAGTTTCCCATGTTACTAATCAAGAATTTAATTCAATAGGATCAATAATGAGAGTGTAATGTATGCAAAGTGAAGTATAAATACAAAGGAAAGTAGAAAAAGCACATGGATATCCGGTTGTTACGCCGGTTACCTCAAATAAAAAATAGAAGAGAATTATGATTTGATTCTATTGCTTGAAACCGACACCATAATGAATTATGCTTTTGGATACTTATTTGTTTTATGCTATGTAAATATTTTATTTGCAAAGCCGTCCGTTAATTAGTAGCACCATTCAAAGTTTGTTTTGAGTCCCATGATCATAGCTCAATTGGTAGGACAGTGCATTATTATATGTAGGGGCTGGAGTTCGAACCCGGTACACTCCACCTATTCACCTTAGACCATCCCCAATGGTTCAACATATTTAACACCATTCAACACCCACTTTTTCAATTCCCAACACTCCACATCATTTTCTCTCTCTTATTCAACACTCATTCAACTTTTACCCTCTCCAATGGTTTTTCATTCAACACTCTACCCCACCACTTTTTATTTCTTATTCTTATTTAATTTTTGTTTTTATAATTACATAAAATTATCGATTATAATTAAATTAAAATAATACAATTAACTATTTATTTTTTAGTATTTTTGGAAAGAAAAAAAATTGTAAAATAATTTATTTTTATTTTCTTAATTTAAAATGCAAGTACAACAAACTAAGCACACGGCACACAAATAACTTAAAATGCAATACAAATAATTTGAGGACGTTGGTTGAAAAATTCATTTGGATTTGGATAATTGTTGGGATTTTCGTAGTTAAATGGGTAATTAGAATAATTTTGGGTGTTGAAATGGTTATTATTGGGATCCATTTCACTAAAAATAAGATTAAAACTTCACTTAGTTTGCTAATAGAAAGATAATAATAAGAAGAAGATAGTGAAAAACTTGGTTTTTTTTTCTGTGTCCAAATTAAATGAACCAAGTCTCTATTTATAGAGAAAAAAAAATCATGAATTTTGGTATTTTTTTTTATTTTTTTAAAATTAATTTACAACGAAATAATTGAGGTCCAATTGTTAAAATTATAAGAATCCGGACAACCAATTAAAACGCGCCACGTGTCCCTATCTATCCAAAACTCGTTTCTCTCTCCGCGTCTCTGAACACTCACGCGCCCTGTCGGCGCGTGTGCTGCACGCGCCATCTTTCAGCCAATTGCAGCGCGCCGCGTGGCATTCCGGACTGCTTTCAACATAGTTGAATCCATTCATCCTCTCTCTCCTCTTTCTTCCAATTCAACACTCATTAAACATGCCATTGGAGAAAAAAATGGTGTTGAATGGCACATTAAACACACCATTGGACATGGTCTTATAAGGTGAATTCTAGCCACTAGACTACCGACAAAAAAAAAATTGTTTTGATTTTTGCATATGAATTGGGCATCATTTGTGCACAATTATATAGACTAATTTTTTGAAATGAGTAGTACCTCTCGTCAAGTTAGAAGAGATCTCTTACCATTTCATTAATTCAAGTGTTTTTTTAGGTAGTGTTTGTTTTAAATTGTTATAAGCTTTGGAATATTTAATTAGGTTTAATTATCATGTAAGTATCAAAACTATCTTGGAATTCTCAAATAAGTCCTTAAATAAATAAAAATGTAATCAAGGGCCCGAAATTTGTAAAAAAAATTAATTAGTTCCTAAAACAATTCTTTTGATCAAAGTCCTTTTTTTCCCGTCAAGCAGCATAATTATTAGAAATACACACAAATTACTGTGAATAAGTGAAAATCAAGAGTTTGAACCCCAACTCCCGAATACTACAATGTCCTTAACTTTTAAATTATTCATATTTGTTTCCTAAATTTAGAGATTTAACTGGAATTATTTAAACTTTAGGAACTCCAATCAAAACTTTTTAATTTGAAAACATAATTACAAATTACCAACAATATTTCAAAGACCTATTTAAAAGTAACTAAATAAATCAAGTATTTTCTTTGTCCCACAAAATATCTATCATTTTATTAAATAAAAAATTGTCTCAATTTATATGTTGTTTTACAATATTAATTAGTGAAACATGAATATTTCTTTTCATCAAGGATCATGGGTCATATTTCACCTGCATGCGATAGTAAAATGGTCTAATTTAGCACCACTGGTTTTATCATACTTTAAATGAATTAATGATAGTTTTGTAAATCGATCAGAAATTCTTTTTTTTTCTTCTATAGAATATTAAATATTTTTGTAATTTGTGTGTACGTTGTGTAGTCATGCACCTGGTCACGATATACTAGATGGAGTAATATGTTTCAAGTAAAGGAATTTTTAGTTTTATTATTTTGAAAACACAAAGTAAAGGTTTAAAACTTGAATTTTCCGTCTTTAATCTCGAAGTTGATGCCCCTTAATCACTGCTAAGAAAGTGGTACATCTCCTTCAACAGGAAAATTGGTAGCCACGACAACATTAAATAAAGTAAATCTGGTGACACTTTATAACTGGTCAATCCCGTTAATTGGGTCAATATTTGACAACAATGGTGTGGCACAACAATCAAGTTACTATTTCAATTTCATCATAAACAGCAAAAAATGGTTGTCTTAAGGAATTAACAACCTATCAAATAAGTCGTCAAAAAACAATCTAATAGTAATAAGAATAAGAATGTAAAAAAAACAAAAAAGAAAAAATGAGAACAAGAATAAACTAATACTTGCTCCGTCTCAGATTAACCGAGTCATTTACTCAAATCACATATATTAAGACAAATGTATAAAAGAAGGAAAGAAAAAAATAGTTTTAAGTGCTCTTGTTAAGTATTGGTCTATTCTCCACTATCATAAATGCAAAGTGAAATATATTGAATTGAGTGTGATGAAAGTAATATTAATTAGAGTTATAAAGGGAAAAAATTAATTAAATATGTATTGAAAAGTGAAACGACTCACTTATTTTGGGATACTTTTTTTATTGAAAATGACTCAATTATTATTGGACGGAGGGAGTAGCACAATATGAATATATTTTCCTTCTCGATCCATGATCATGCAAATATAATATTGTCTGCACGAAAAATATATCGACATTTTGATCACCGAATTTATAAAGACCCATCATTTTGATTCCTGAAATTTACAAATAGGCAAAATGTGTGTTTGGTATGGCGTCACATAAAATGAAATTACGGCAGAATACCACATTATCACATTATCGTGAAAGCCTAGAATGCTCTCTTAAAACAATCGTTGGCAAGACAATAATGAATGTTATTGTGTAATTTTGTGGATGGATGAATTATTTATGTGGAAGACAAGACAATCACGAAAACATTTATGTTTTGATCCCAAACAACCAACCAACCTAAGTGGTGGGTGTAGAACGAATCCAGACGTTGGTCCAACATGTCTTTACTTTAAGCTCTAGTTCACTCTACTCAATCGTCTACATAATTTAGTAATCTCACTTCTATCACTTTTTTTTATAGATAAATGTTACTTAATTGAGCTAATATTGCAATAAACACCACAAGCAGCTCTATAGTCATCCAAAACAAAACCCTCTACATTACACTTCAGTTTTAAAACTCACGAGCCATAAGAATCACCTTATGCATGGAAAACTGCATGATTTCTTTCAAATCAAATTAACATGACGGTGAAATGGTAGCGAATCGACCAATGCATATCCGCAGACATGTCAATTTTACTCCTTAAATTTGAATAAATTCAATCTTTTTTTTTTTTTTTTTAAAGAAGTCAAACTAAATCAAGCCCTTAATAGAACTAGTGATGAAAGTCATTGAACAATCGACGTCCTCATCACTCGGCTCTTTAAACTCCCACTCGAGCCATCAAACCAACCTTATATCCCATTTTTTTCCTTCTCTATACTCCGTAGACACTATTTGTCTTTTCACCAATACGGTTTTTATTTTAGAAAAGCCCCAAAGAATGTTACAAGATTTACCTTTACCTAGAAATTAGATTAAAGCCATGTCATACTTTTACAACAAGTGTATCTTGAAGCATTACAATAACAAAGTACTAGCCTTTTCATAATTGAGATTAATCATGGCATAACAATTATTTTTTTAATGTCCAGCAAGCAAAAAATTTCCAAACAGGTACCCTCCTAGCCTTCTTTAAAAGTTGACAGGAAAAGATTGCAAGGAAGCTTGGATCAAGTTATTTTTGCTCCGTCAATCTGACACCAATTTTGTTGGTCTTTTACAATGTGGTGAGGACAGTAGATGACACAAAGTGTATTTTAACCGAAAGAAAAAAAAATCCCAACCAGAACTACCCACATAATGTTATTTTAGTATTTTCCAAGTACATTCATTTTGACTTTCTACATCAAACATGCATTTACACTTAAATCTCAAACTACCATTTCAGCTTCTCTAAGAGTTGAAGGGATCCCGACATCAAGGCGCATGGTTGATTTATATTGTTCGGGTAAAGCAGCACCAGCCTGAATGCACATTTCCACCACAGCCGGAGCCTGCCCGTAGAAATTCTTAAGCTCTCGTTCCAGTGGTGGTCCATTTACATCAGGAACATGCCACACAAATCTCGGCGGTATCAAGTCATCAAGCACTGCAGATTGCCAACCATGCTGCCCATTGCGTTGTTGGTGTTTGTGTGCCCCACAATTTTGAGCTTTGTGCCCGCTAGGGCCAACATGAATTTCAGGGCAATATCCACAGACCCTCACGTGGTACATCCTCATTAGTCTCTTGGTGCCTTTCCTCATTTGTTCCCATGCTTGGAGTGTTTCCTCGGCAAGGTGGACTACTTCCTCCTTGTTCACTGGAGCAACTATATCTGAATCCGGTATTTCAGCTATCAACGGTTGCGTAGGGTTATCTGGGACTTCATCTGGTAGTTCACTTTCATCAGCATCCACAAATTCCTTCTTCCCAATACGAATTATTGGCTTTCTTCTCCTTTTTGTGGGAAACTCTCGAATTTTAACGCCAGCTTGAATGCAGAGCTCAACCACTGCTGGAATCCGAGGGATGGAAAATCTCTGTTCATGAGTAATCCGCTTTCCAAGACGATCATAGAGGTGAAATGCGTCAATCGGTATTAATATGTCTTCCACATGTGCATTTGTCCATTCATGAATGCCCTTGCGGATGTTCGATTGTGTACCTTTACATGACTTGAATGGATGTCCAACAGGGCCTACATGGATTTCACTGCACCACCTGCATAATTTTTCCAACATGAGTAAGGATATCAAAGCACATTTTTTGAGTAGGAGGCATTAAACTACGTTTATTCAGTGAAAATAATATACAAGACTTAAATGAAATACAGAAAATTATTGGCAGGTCTAACATTTTTGTTGATTGCATCAAGTATCTGGAATATCTTATGAAGCCAGAAACAACAGCGGTCTGTATTACCACAGCTACTCAATCAAAACCAAAACATGAAATTTTGTGTAGTTTGTCAATAGTATGCTAGAGGATAGGAAGGAATAATATAATTACCCACAAGCATGCACGGGTACTACTTTGAGCAGTTTTTTCAAATTATTAATCAAAGTGATCCTGGCATTATACACGTCATATGCTTCTGGTATAAGGTTCTTCACTAGCAATCCATTCTTTGGTGCCGGCATTGGTTTTCTCCTTGGCTCATCTTTCATCTTCTTTATCCTCTCCCTAGCTGCCCGTCGCAGTTCAACAATGGGAACTGGAAAAGGCTTCTTCTCCTTTCTCGAATAATGACGATGAAAATCAGCATTTTGAGGCACTTCATTTCTATTCTTACTGCCACTGTCCTGCTTGTAAAAATGAGATGAAGGAAGAGTAAAACAAAACAGTTATATAGAGAGGAATCAAGAGTTGAACCTAATTCTAGCCAAATTGTATCCATTCTAGAAGGCTAATTCTAGTAAGGGCAACACCAAAACTCTGAAGGCACAATGAATTGAAAGCCAACTCAGAGCACGATAAAATAATGACAAGAAACACAACAAAGCTCTTGCTGAAATGAGTTTGCTTTGTTTTTATATTGGTTGTGTTTATAAGCAGTTCAGTTGCAAAAGAATTGATCTCTAATAGCAATAAAACACAAGGACTTTGTTTTCTATCTATTCTAAAATATGTCTTCCTCTAATGACATGTGATGGAATTTCACATTTCTATTTTTCATCCTTTTTTTCCTACATCTGCAATATTGCACTGGACTTTTTACTAGTGCATAAAAATTCTAATAGCCAGTTTATTATGGCTTGTCATGTTATGAAAGACAACTAATTTAGCAGAGCACTTTTGTTAGTGTGTATTAAATGAAGCAATTTTCATTTTAGGCCAAATGACAAAAACTCAATGAAAACTTGACCCGATTTATAATGGTCAAAATGCTAGGTTAAGAAAATTGTTTCTTCCCCACCTCAATCAAGCAATATAAATATGCCAAAAATTTGTATCTGGTATCTCTGAATAGGTGAATATTTGTTTATTATTTTAAACATTCAATCCCTTTCAACCAAATAGTTTTTGCTATCCTTATATATTATCAGTATCATAGGATCAGTTTAATTGTTTACTTTATTCTGGCCTCAATTCCATAGCTGCCTCAGTTATTTCTGTTCTTATGGGTTGCTGGTTTCCGAATCGAGTTACCTAAGAATCATATTTATTAAAATTTAATAACAAACAAAACCACAACTACCAATTAATATACTGATATCGATAATGTAATTCACCAAATCCGGATAATGAATAGATATAGAAATACCAAGGAGTTGAAGAACATTTTCACATTAAGTACAACTAACCAGTGACATGATTCTGCTAAAAACCCCATCAAATATACAAAATATTCATATAATTATACAAATGAAGTTCCCCCTTTAACTTTTAAAAGGAAAACAGGTATGTTTGGTATTAACAAAACAAAAAGGGGGATGTTTGGATGAAGGGTTTTGGAAGCCTAGGTCTAGATTTTGGTATATATTTGAGATTTTACAAGAATTAAAGAGTTACATGTCAGATGATCATATAACATTTCAATCGCACATAATTCATGTTTTAGAAACATTTTATATCTTTGTTAATTTAGAAAAGAAAAATAAGTCCTCCGTTCCTCTCCAAAATCCTCCATCTACACACTGACTTAAGAAAAAAACAAAGGCTAACCAACTCAACTGGGAAAAACATAAAAAGGGCACAAACATATACATCACAAAAATCACTCTAGGGATCACACCACATCTACACTCTTGTAGCTAAAGTATTTGCTTTGAAAGATTCAGTTATTTGTCATCCCCGTGGGATTGGTGTGTGATAACTAGACGACTATGTACCTATGTCATTACAATCAAATAAAAAATCCTCTCTTAGATCATCAAATTTCCCTTCTTTTGCTCTACGGATCAGCTTGTTGATTGATATTGTTAGAAACCAGAAAACTAACAGTAACAGATAATAGATAGAAATGAATCAATATGCCAACCAAAGAAAGTTCCCTCCCCATACTACCTCATATAACAAAGTTCCCTCGCGCTAAAGCTCGCTCCTCTTCTCCTCTATACCACCTGATCATTCTTGGCTACCTTCCCCTTTTTTCTTCCTAACATAGACCCTCCACACCGTGGGCTTGCGCTGCTAAAGCACAAACTCTGAATTGAAAAACATGCGTCAAATGGAAGGAGTACTGGAAGTTTAGATGTCATGTGCTTGAGAGACTCGTACTATTAGTATTAGAGAATGCAAAATAGATTCTGTAAGTGTGGTTTTCTAAGAAACTTAACTCACACTGTATGACAAGTTCTCACAGAAGAAGAAATGAGTTAGCAGCATCGAAACCCTGTGCTCTTTAGAAGAGTATTTCTATTCTTGAGATATCATTGTGTTATTAAAGGTCTCAATATTTCATTTGACATTTTTCAAAAGTCTCCAAAATACAATTGTCACAGTGTCTCCAAAATAAAATTATATAAAGTGTGTACGATGCAGGAAGCCCAACAACAGACTAAGGTATGCTCTGATACCGTCTTAGAATTTTGGGTCGGGCTAATGAAACTCATGTTCAGACCTTATCTCATCCAATGCGGTACTCCTAACACGCATCCTGCGCCCAGGACTAAGACAACTAGAGCGTGAAACGAGTGCGGAAACCTAATAGCAGGTTGGATAGCCTATGATACAATCTTATAGTTTGGGTTGGACCTAACTGAACCTTACAAAACCGGCTTGTGAGGTGAGTGTTGCCCAAGCTTTACAAACACTACACATGTAGTATTTCTAGATAATGTTGGACTAAATCTACCCTTACACCCAACATAACGAAGGTATTGGAGGCTGCAATGAAGGCAACCCAAATGTCACAGTTAAGCAGAATTTCCAACAAATAGACAAATAAAGATTTTAACGAGCTGAATAACATTGAGTGAAGAGAAAACAAAGTTAACTAACCTTGGAAGTTGCATCATAATCACTTTTCTGATTGTTTTCCTTTCTAGGTCCAGAAAGACAATATAACCGAAAGCATATATGATCATCATATCCAATTTTACGACGCGAAAATGTGTTGATTTGAAGTATATTTGAAGTGTAGTTTAGTTTAACTATATTGTGGTGGTGTTTGGTGTGACAGAATCCGATTGTGTTTGAGAGAGAGACCGTTGATGCCATTTGGTTCCACACGCATGAAGCATATGGAACTACACCAGAGGGAGGGAACGAACGAACGACAGAACAGAAGTGGTTTGGTTTGGTTTGGGAGGATAGAGTTTTGGGTTTGCGACAATCAATTGCATAAAAATCTAATTTTTTGGAAGGATAAGTGATTTAATGAACCGTGAACCGGTGACATGACCGGTTCGGTCTGCTTATTGGATCGGGCATGCAATTGAACCGGTCAAAACCGGCATGACTCGCTAAAAACCGGTAAAAATCGGCCACTCGGCCGGTTTAATGAACCGAACCGGGTCATTAAAAAAATCAGAAAAATTGGAAAAAAAATCACAGATCAGAACGATTGGCAATACAAAATCAGAAAAGCTGGAAGAGAAGAAAATAATAGAGAGATCGACGACGGAAGGAAAGAAGATAAAGATGGCATGAACAGATTGAAACTAATCAACTTGTTTTAGATCTAATATGTGCTTTCTAATTTGATATCTACTTGTTTGGATGAGTGTAGATTTTGATTTAGAGAGAATAGAAGATGAGTGTAAGGGAGGAGCGGCTGCAAGCCTCCAACATAGAAAAGTAGGGTTATGTTTTTAACTTCACCTTTATTTGATATCTAAGGGTACCATTTAAGACCTAGCAAATTTTTATCTCCCTTTCTTTTTTTAATTTAATCGTAAAAGTAAATATATGGGAACTATGTTTGTACAATTACTGTTACTTGACCTTTTCAATTTTGCTTCAAGAGTCAAGACTTTACTTTTTTAAATATTACTTATATTGTACACCTTTCTTCAAAATAATTTTATACACCTATATCTTTTATAATTATTACGTTATTGATTAATCATAAAATATATTAAACAAAACTAACAAAAATATAGGGAATATTTTACATACTTATGTTATTTTATAATGAGATTGTAAAATTATGTTAATTTGTCAAAAAAAAATTTAAATTTGTATAGATGTCATGAGTTTTATTTATTTATTTTTTAAATAAATTTTTACATGTCAAGTCACTCAATTTGATGCAGTTTAATATACATATAATTTTTTTTAATGACCGAGTTATAAGACCGAGTCATCCGGTTCTATCATGCGGTTCAACCAGTGACCCAATGGTTCAACCAATGACTCAGTGACCCAGTAACCTCACCGAGTCAATGACCGGTCCGAGTTTTAAAACTATGCGGATTTAACTCTTTAAGTTATTTATTATAAAACCTTTAAATCGGACCGGTCTAACCGGGACTTGGTGGTATGTCCGGTTCGAGCAAGTAGTTGGATCGGGCATGTAATTTGCCCGTAGGAACCGGTGTGAACCGGATGGTTTCCGGTCAAACCGGTCACTCGGTAGGTATACGAACCGGACCGGTTTTCTGAGAGAGAGAGAGAGAGAGAGGGAGAGAGCGCTACAGCCTACAGCTACATCTTATAGAGAAAGAGCTTCACAACATTCAACTATGAAGAGAGAGGATAAAAAACTCAAAGAGGAAGAAGCATGAAAGGATAAAACATTGAAACATTTGGTCAAAAGAAAAGAAATGAATTGAAACCGGCGGCTGCTACTGTAAGTACTATAGATATTAGGTGACAACTAGGGTACCCATAGAAGAATGGTGGGTAATTTATCCCAACCAATACACATTAACCACATAAGCACATTTTTAAGTGGTATCCATGAACTATCTTGATCCCACCAACAAATTGCTCATTTTCATTGATTGGTGGGTAAATTCCATTCTTCAAAGGTAATCTAGAAAAAACCTAGATATTAGGGTTTCAAGTTTGTAGTGAGTAGCTGGTGGTATAATGGGCCTCTCATTGAGCCCATATTTTATGTTTCATTTTTTTACGTTGTTTGGTCATAGGCAGGGGTGCATGTATACACATATCAAACATGTCATCTCAATCCATCACATAGTATATTTTTTAATTAGTGTGTTTTTTTTTGGTTACCTTTATGAATTACTTGACAATAATTTTGGAGACAAGACAAAGTTTATTGTCAACTAATTTAAATTATTTTTTTGCAAATATTCAACTAATTTAATTGAAAAAATATATTTGCGAAATTATGTTTTTTGAACAAATTTGTGAAATTATGTTAATTTATGTGTCATGATTTTTTTAATTTTTTTTAATAACATACTCATTTGGCTCAAGTAGGATAATATATATACAATTATATATTTTTATATAGACCGAGTTGTACATTCGAGTCATCCGATTCAAACCGATTCAATCATGCGGTTCAACCAACGACTCAATGGTTCGACCATTGAACCATTGATCCAGTGCCTCTACCGAGTCGATGACCGAACCGGTTTTTAAAACTATGGTTATGGTTAAATAATACAAAGGACTTAATTGGTATGATTTTTTTTTTAAAGGACCAACCTATTATAATTAATTAATTTAAAAGACATAAGTTGTAGAAAGAAAAAAAAAAACTTCAAGGATTAATTTGTTAAAATTAAATAACTTAAAAGATTTTTGGTATAATTTAGCCTTTTTAGAACATTTTCGTTTGAAATTTAAAAATAGTGCTTGATTGTTTGTGGTCAGTCAAAATAGTTGCTAATTTAAAATGGTTTTTTAATGTCGATAATAACTTCTTTTTTTTTATAGAGACAGATATGATAATAAATAAGTATTTATAAAATTAGTATGATACTAAATAAAGTATATTGAGAGACCGATATAACAATATTAACAAAGCATTTTAACGTCATGAACTATTTTGACTAACATAATACATAATGAAGGATTATTTTTTAATTTTGATACATTGAAGAACTATGATTACTACTAGTTACACATTGAGGAACAAAAATAACTATTTATCCCTTTCTAATTATAGGTTAAATTGCATTTTTTACCCTTCAACTTTCATAAATTGGTGACTTTAGTACTCAAAGCTCAAACTTTCGAAATAATACTTTTAGCATCAAACTTTTGTAAAAGTGATGTGCTTCTTAATTTTGATCAGATCAACGCATACGTGGACACCAAATTTAATTACTTAGATGTCACATCTATATTTTATTATTTGGCTAAATTGCGCTTTTGACCTTCATGAAATATTATTTGCTATAGTGATTTTCTCCAAGTTTTTCGGTTAGCGGCAAAGAAAACATCGAGATTTCATTATTATTCTAACATCTTAGAGATGATTTGAAGTTATCTCATTAAAGATTAAAATATCTATATTTACCAACATTTTAAAAGAAGAAAACTCTTACGCATATATTATTATTGACTTAGAAACTAATCATAATGGATCTCTTGTGATGATACACGAGTCGTTGCCTTTTCTTTCTCTATGACGTTGTTAACATATGATATAGTGGTGTCATTTATTAGGACGTAGTTTTTTTTTTTTTTTTTTTTTTCTTTCATGAAACTATTTTTTTAGAAATCATATTTTTACAACATTTAGTGACAACGGTTGGACAACTCTCTCATATTCACATTGTGTTCATACTCTCTCTCTCTCTATTTTTTTTATTCAATAAGAGTAGAGAAAAAAAAATTATCTCAAAAGTTATCACATAATTGTTGTACATATATCTATTTTTTCAAGGGATGAAACAAACAAATACATCTATAACAAAAACACTTTTTTATAATTTAATTTTTTATAAATAAAGCGTTCATCATGGGTTAAGTATATTTTATTTAATGTTTATATATCTATTTGAGAAATGATATTTGAACATCCATTTAGTGACAACTTTTGCAACAACTTTCTCTCTCATTACTCACATTATTTTTTACTTTATCTCTCTATTGCTATGGTTTCCATGACAATACCACTTTTTTCTTTGTAAAGTTATCACCAAATTGATTGTTCAAATAACACTCCACTATCTATTTAGCTCTCGTTTAGTGAAAATATAAGCATTATAAATTTAGACTTTTAGTATAAAAATGTTATTCAATGAAGCAATTAATAAAATATTAGCCATAAGTTCCTCAATAAAAAAAATATATAAGCCACAATTAAGCAAGGCTTAAAAATCAAAGAAGGTTTTAAGACATACATATTGGTAACCGGGTTCGTTTCGGTCTGCTGCTTGGCTACCTTATCGTACTATTCTTTCTTCAGAAGGTTGTAATGTAACGCAGCCACTTGAATCGAACCTGCTTTTGAAGTCGATTTTTCAATTTCTGACTGTCCTTATTGGCCTTATTTGTCAAATGGTGTTTTTTCAGCAAAGCCTGCATATGATTACTTATGTGCTCGGACCATAGTTGATAGCTCTACCTGGAATAATGTTTGAAAATGAGAGGAGCCTCAAAAAATAAAATGCTTTCTTTGGCTGCTTTACAATTATGGATTGAAGAATAACGTTAAAAGATGGAGTATGGATTCTAAGAGCATCCACATCCATGTCACTCATATGGATGGTATAAATGGGTCTCATATAATATATTATATTATTTCACACTCTACCATTAGTATTTTGCTCTTCTCCTAATAAGTTTCGCTCCCACCCAACCAAACTTACTAAAATACTCATGCACTAGTTAACTAACGCATGTGTAAATCAAACGTGTTAAACCACTCAACCACATTTTCTTAAATATTCATACCACTCTTCTAAAATTTTAAAATGGGGTTCATCAAACATTACAATATCTCTTACATTTATATTTTATATTATTTTTTATCAAAGAAAATTGAAAAACTACCGTTGCAATGCATTACCACGGTGCCAATTAAAAAGCTGACACAATACTATTGAGAAATGTGTGGACACGGCAATTTGCTGGCGATATTTATGCTCTAATGAGTTATGCGCTAAATTTCATCGGCATATTAACATTTCTCGTATGTATCGACAACAAACCAAATAGCACGGATTGAACTGTTTCAATACATACGAAAACTCTATTTTGATCATCAACCGTTAAGTTATGTTAACCTTTTACAATAGACTATAATCAATATTTATTTTAATCGCCGTGTTAGTCATAGTTTTGCATAACAGCCTTTAATTGTACCAAAAAATAATAATACAAAAGAAATATAATATGCGGATAAGATCCAAATTATTTTAGTTTTCCAACTCAAAAGGTAATTCCTGCCACCAACCACCACCCACAGTCAAATGCATTATTTAGTCGATTTTTGTTGATTTTTTCCTTTTGAACGGACTCTCTTTTTGTTTATAAAATTGCATTATTTGTTGCTTGGGATGATAATAAGCCAAACAGGTCTACAGGGCTTACGTTTAGTCTATAATAAGTCTGACCATGATTTTTTTTCTTTTTTCTAACAGAGAAGGTTTAGATTTTTTTTAAAAGTCTATTTATTTAGTTAAAAAGATCGGACCATAAACTATAAGAAAAACTTCTTAGCTTACTAGTCGGCATACATAAGTAAATATGAATGATGTTGATTATTATTAATATTATTATATTATGTTTATACTACGAATTAAATTATATGGTTGTAACCTTTTCGATAATTTTAGTTTATTAGTATAGATTGATTTTTCGTATATTTAAATATTTTATTGTAAACTAGAATTAAAACATGATATAATATATAATTAAATTTTTTAAAAATTCGTGTTAAATATAAAAAAAGGAGTTTAATCTCATTAGTTCGTTTGTCTATTTAAACTTAGATCACATTACTGATTTAAAGATGTTCACATGAATATGGTTTTAACAAACTAGCATACCATATTAATAGGCTAGGCTTAGGCCTAAAAAATAAGTTTATATTGCAGGCCAAACTTAGACCTTTAAAATTTACATAGGCGAAACTTAGGTCTTGCAAAGCCTAACCCGATCTGACATATTCTCACCCGTATTTTCGCCTCCTTTTGTCCTACTATTTTAAATGTCACATTAATTTTTTTTGACATAAACTAAAGAATAAACAGAAAGAAAAAAACAATTCTAATTATGGGAAATTCTATGGTGAAGTCATTAAATTGACTTTTTCAGAGAAGTTATCCTACATCCAATAATAATGCGCCACATTGTTGAATGATGTCATGTGTGTTGACTGTTGTATGGTATATACCGTGTATCTGCTCAATATGTACCACCGTAGACTAGCTTTTTTGAACTATCAGATTAAGCAATTCACTAGTGTTATTGTGTTCATAATCTCCTTTTTGATTTTTTCTTCCTTCTATTTCAAAAAATATTTAAATAAACCTTTTTATGATAATCCTTTTTATAAAAAAATATTTCATTATTAAAAATAAATAAACCAAAGAAGATTATGAACATCATCACCATCTTCATACGTTCATCATCTTCTTTATTGAACAAAAAACAAAATAACTACTCAAATACATCTCCAAATAACATGAATCTCAATATTTTCTTCATCTCCATTTTCTAATCAACACAAAAGTCAATTACCCTAATTTAAATCCAACTCTTGATGGACAAGTAGAGTGTTAATTGCGGCTGTTATGCGACAATATATACTCTCAGTGGATTAGTTGCAGAATTATACATATTGAATCAAGAGCAGCTATGCTTTTAGTTAATTTCCAGCAATTAAAAAGTAATTTTTTTATCAAATTGAGACGACAAATCTCTATGATAGATGCACAAAAGAAGTGATGTGGTCAGGCTGAAAATTAGTATGTCCATCATGTTATTGGTTCAACGAGTACTCGTTTATGGGGCAACAATATTGGTTAAAGTATCAACGACGTGAATTGAGAGGAAAAATATAATTATCGTAAACATGGTGACTTTAACCCAATCCATTTTTTCAATTTTAATTTAAAACAATTTATATAATCATCATTTTCGTCTTAATAGTTTTTAGGCTTAATTGAACCTTAGGTACTCTAACTTATTTTTTTGGCTTAATAGGAAAATGTTAACATTAAAAACGTACTAATAAGTAATAATTACCATTAAAACGCCCTTAAAAAAACTAGCATTTCCGTTTCTTCTTAAAAAAAAAGCATTAAAAACGTATTAAGTGTGATTCAATTTATACAGCTAGCATTAAATACGTATTAAGTGTGATTGCAGAATAAAAATTATTATATTTTTTTAAAGAAGAAATATTGGCATCGAAAATTTATTTAAAAACAGTATCAAAAATGGCTAATTAGCTCAGAAATTTGCATTAATAACGATATCAAAAACATCTTACGTTCCAGAAAAAGAAAAAAAAATCAAAAACATCACACAAAAATTTACTTTAATGCATAAGTTTTTTTTATATATTATACACTTTTAAATTTTTAAAAGGAAGTCTTTTTCTTGAAAAAAAGATTTTATATTAAATAATGACAAGTTAATTTGGAGAGTAAGAGATTGACATTTTTTTAGGCATTAATTGTATGTGGTTGAATCATGGAAAAAAAAGATAAATATTATTCATATCTTTAATATAAGATAATTATTATCATATGTTTTATTTAAATATAATTTTTTAGACAATGATTAAATATATTTTCTTAATTATAAACATTTTTTAAAATTGTATAAGATAAATAAGTTTCCATAATATTGTGTGCAACCTATAATATTCTAAAAAAAATTATGCAAAATTTAAAACAATTTAAGATATTGAGTATAAAGTATTTTATTTTTAATTTAATTCAAAAAGAAGTGTTGAATGGGAGGGAGGTCTGAGCTTTGAGAGGGAAGTAGGTGTGCAAAATCAAAATTGTAACCACCATATCATCTATCTTTTAATGTCTAAAATTGAAATATATTATATATAATATATATAAGCATGTTATATCTACATTTTTTTTATTATGTAATTTCATTTTTATTTTATTTTTTTTGGGTTTTTTTTTTCTCTCATGAAGATGATGAATAAGTTGATGAAGATATGATATGAAGAAGATGAAGGAAAGATGAAGATGTTGATTTAATAAAAATATGGAAGAGAGAGAATATAAATAAATAAAGAAAGAAAAATAAAGAGGAGAGAAAATTGGTACTAGAAGAAAAATCATGTGTAGATGGTGTACCACAATAACATAGAGATCAAGTAAATCTAACCATTAAAATCATGAAATAAAGTTTTCCTTCACTTACGCTACCGTAGACCGCACTACACTGGAACATGATTAGGGTTTTTGACGTGTCATCATTTAAAATCTGATTGGCCTATTCAAACGACTTAAGTCATTTTCATGACTTCATCATAGAAGCTCCCTTCTATTAAATCATGTTTACAAATTATTATAACAAGAGAATTTTTTGTGTGGATCATAGAAAGTTACGGGGCCAGTAACAAACTCCCTAGGAAGCGTGGAAAGCGTGGGTACTTTCACAATGAAGGACAAATTGCCAAAGGTGTCGAAACTAACATCTAGATTTGATACTATAAGGATAATGGATATCAACAACGGCCTTTTCTTGGGTCAAATTTGATCTTGAGGCTGACATAATGAGTTATAGGATAATGAATTTGCTTTTTATCGGTTTGTGATTCTATTTTCAGTTAAGTATTGGAGGGAATTAGAATAATGAGTAATTATATAAGTAACTATATATCATATATTTTTTCTATGTAATGGAGAGAATTAGAGTAAATAAACTAATTATTAAAATGATATAATACTTTGCTTTTTACGGTTTAAAACTTTTTCTTTGTAATCCACAATTGTTTTGAATCACTTCCATAACTAACAACTTGCCCTTTTTTTTTATTATGAGAAAAATTGATATTTTCATTTGATTAAAAAAGCTAATTATTAAAATGACATAATAGTTTGCTTTTTACGGGTTAAAACTTTTCAATAAAAGAAGATTATGGTAGAAAATGAAAAAGATGGAATTGAGGTGAATATGGGAAGAAGAGAACGGGGAGAACACCGTAACAATGAAACACCGGAACATGCAAAAATTTTAAGGAGCAAGGATGTTAAGGGGTCGATATGTATCTTAGAGGGGATCGAGGGGAGTACATTGACGAGAAGACAACTTAGTTTAAAGACCTCCTACAAATCCAACGAGATGGAAGCAATAGGTGTAAAAGATGGAATAAATTGGCTTGGTAATTTGAGGATATCAATTTCATAACCGTACAAATATCAATAGTAAAAAAAGTTAGAGATGTCTATCCTATGTTTTTTTTTTTTTTTTACAATCTCATTACATCAGCACCAAACATTGTTGTACAAATATAAAAAATTTGTCATCATTGATTACATCACCACAAATAAAAAGTACTACTACTATATATTTATTACACACTGATGAATTAGAAGATGTATGTGGTGAAGAAGCAGCCGCATACACTATAAACAATTCATTTATAACATTCCACCAATCCAACAAGCCTTAACTACTATCGTTGATAACAATAATTCACCACCATGGCTTCATTGAAGCAAAACAGTGCTGAAGAACCACTATTGTTCAACCACAGTGGTACATCTCAGAAGCACCATGAATCTGATGGTGAGCTTGAAAGGATACTATCAGACACCACCGTGCCATTCTTCAGCCGTATCGGCTCCGCCACATGGATTGAGCTCAGACTCCTTTTCTTGTTGGCTGCACCAGCTGTTTTTGTTTATCTTATTAATTATGTTATGTCTATGTCCACACAAATCTTTTCCGGCCACCTTGGTAATCTTGAACTTGCCGCGGCGTCTCTGGGGAACACCGGGATTCAAATCTTTGCTTATGGTCTCATGGTAAGTATTCATCTCTCTCAGCAAATATTTAGTTTCAAATAAGTTTGCCATAACAATTGTTGTTGCATGGACCATGGTGATTCTTGATATTTCAGAGATAGAGCAAACTCAATTGTGATTTTGTTGAAATTTTGATAGTATACAAAATCATTATGTCTCAATTAAAATTGGGATTGCAAACCACTGTTTTAAATCCTGATTTTAAATCACTATCATGATTCTTAATATATATGAAGAATCACAGCCAAATGCGATTTTTAAACTACAAGCATGGTACAATTATCTGCGTGTCTAGGTATCTCGGCACTTGATACAAAAGTCAAAATTTATTTGGTCCGGGGTAATAGTCAAAATGTATTTAATCTAAATTTAAATCAAGTACATTCTTGACTTTTGTTTATATTTAAGATTGGAGTATCGGAATCATGGTAAGAGTTGTTTCACAAAAGTAACACCGTATCTTTAGTAAAATTACCATAATGTTAACAAATTTAATGAGATATCAAACATGTATTTTAATGTCACGCTTCAAATTATGAACATTATTTTTTTATCTGTTTCGTTTTTTTTTTTTTCTAGTAAAAGAAATCATTTACTATTTTTTGTTTTATTGATAAATCATTTATTATTATTAAAAGTTATTTGGTATATTAAGACGATGTAATTTTTATTACATATACGTTGAATCAAATCAAAACTTATACATACATATTTTTTTGGAAATATTTTAAGAATTAACTTTAATTATTTTTACACTATTAGTGCATAAAAACTAATATGTTATTATCATTATTAATTTATTAGAGGATGTTATTATTATTAATATTATTAACATTTATATTAACTAATTTACTGTTGTTACAGTTGGGTATGGGAAGTGCAGTTGAGACACTATGTGGACAAGCATATGGAGCAGAAAAATATGGCATGCTAGGAACATATTTACAAAGATCAACAATTCTTCTAACAATAACCGGTTTTTTCCTCACAATTATTTACGTATTAAGTGAACCAATCCTAGTATTCATTGGACAATCACCAAGAATAGCTTCTGCAGCAGCACTTTTTGTGTATGGACTTATCCCACAAATATTTGCTTATGCAGTAAATTTCCCAATCCAAAAATTTCTTCAAGCACAAAGTATAGTTCTACCAAGTGCATACATTTCAGCAGGAACTTTAGTTTTTCATCTAATATTAAGTTGGGTTGTTGTGTTTAAGATAGGGTTAGGACTATTGGGAGCTTCATTGGTTTTGAGTTTTTCTTGGTGGGTTATTGTTGTGGCACAATTTATTTATATTTTGAAGAGTGAGAAGTGTAAGAGGACTTGGAATGGGTTTACTTGGGAGGCATTTTCGGGGTTGCCGGAGTTTTTTAAATTGTCGGCCGCGTCGGCGGTTATGCTTTGTTTGGAGTCTTGGTATTTTCAGATTTTGGTTTTGCTTGCTGGACTTCTTCCTCAACCTGAGTTGGCTCTTGATTCTCTTTCTATTTGGTAAAGTATCTCAACTTTGTAGTATTTTACAATATTTATTCCATTAATTTTTTTAAAAAAAATATCCATTATTTCCAATGGAAATTAATTGGAAACACCCAATTAATGCACACACATGATTTTCCTCTGTAAAATTTGTGTCTTTATTTAAGGTGATAAAAAATGTTATGATGAAAACGCAAGATGCATGTGAAGGGAAGGTTGAGAAACAATATGACTTTACTAACTGTGGTTTGATATATATGGGATAGACACATTTTTTGGTGGTGGCCGGAGTTCGAACGTCAGACCTTACATATTTTATGTATTGTCCTTATCAACTGAATTAAGTTCACGGCACATTTATTAGTATAACTAATTAAAGTGATTATAGTATGTCTTTTCTTAAGTATGCCCCATATTTTTGGCTTCTTGTTCTTTATTCAGCCAGCACAAGAAAAGCTACATAATTTGTTGTTACTTTGTATATAAATTCAAATGTATGTTATACAGTATAGAGTATACTCTTCCTGTTCTGCAATACCATGTGCATAAACCTTATCCTTATCACTACCAAAGAGATGCACACAAAATGGTTAAGCTAAGATAAAGTAGGAAAAAAACAAAGAAAATATGGAGAGAAAAAAAGAATACAGCTCAAAAGTCAAAATTGCACACTCTATGTTGTGATATTTTTTGTTATATAATCTCCCCCATCATGACTCTATGCATTTTAGAACATCAACTGGTACACAAATTAATAAACTTGTCCTGTTATTCAGATATGGGGCCATTGGAATTATTAGGTACCTGTTTTGTTTTAACCATACTATCACATGCCACCTTTTAATGTCACGTGAGGAGATTCTATCATTCTAAGGTTTTAGGTTCAATGTTTGGTGTTGATTTGTGATAGTCGTACAAAAAGAATAGCATTGTGGTCCAATTTGCTCTGGCCACTGTTTACTGTCAATTATTGATAATATGTTTGTAATCTTTGTTTTTTTTTTGGTGAATTCATGTGAAGTCTAGAATATATATATAATATTGGATTCTTATAATATATTAGATACACACGTACACAAACAAGTTTTCATTTTTGTTTATTACTATTTGTGATTGCAGTACCACAGTTTCTGGATGGGTGTTCATGATCTCAGTTGGATTCAATGCAGCTGCAAGGTTAGACTCTAGTCAAATTAGTTTACATATATTATTTGAGTTATAGGCCTACCATCGGCACTTTAGATCGAAGATATGTTTGAGTATCCTACACATAACGTGTTAGCTAGCACTCATGTGTCAATGTAGCTAGTGTATATACTATATATATGGTGATATATATTATTGAAATTGTTTGTACTAAATAACTTGATATTAGACATAATCAACATGTGCAGTGTGAGAGTGAGCAATGAACTAGGAGCAAGAAATCCAAAATCAGCATCATTTTCAGTGAAAGTGGTGACAGTGATATCCTTTATAATATCAGTAATAGCAGCACTAATTGTGCTTGCATTGAGAGATGTTATTAGCTATGTTTTCACTGAGGGTGAAGTGGTGGCTGCTGCTGTCTCAGATCTTTGTCCACTTCTCTCTCTTTCTCTTGTCCTCAATGGCATTCAGCCTGTCCTATCTGGTAAATTCATTACTACTTGTTTATTAGTATTACCCTGTTAATTAGTAGCTAATTAAATATATACATGTTAATTTTACATGAATGAAGGGGTGGCTGTTGGGTGTGGATGGCAAGCTTTCGTTGCTTATGTGAATGTGGGTTGCTATTATATAGTTGGTATACCATTGGGGGCGGTTCTTGGCTTTTATTTCAATTTTGGTGCTAAGGTATGTTATATATGATTTTTTAATGGTGCTAAGGTATGTTATATAGTTGGTATTACCCTGTTAATTAGTATTTCAATTTTGCTTATATGATTTTTGTGCTAAGTTTGTATATTCAATTTAAGCAATTTCTTCTAATGGTGTTTTACTTAAAATGTTGAAGGTTACAATGTCAAACTCTTACAACTAAATCAATAACACGCGAACTTCAACATATGTTTAATTTTTTTGTATATGTATGGTATTTGCTAAATATATATATATATATATATATATAGTTTAACTGAAAACAAACATATAAATAATATTTTCTTTATGGCTATATTTGATCTTTTTGTAACAGGGAATATGGCTAGGAATGCTTGGTGGAACCACTATGCAGACAATTATTCTAATGTGGGTCACATTTAGAACGGATTGGAACAAGGAGGTAAAAGACAACTTTGCAATAATTTCATTTCTATGATAATGATAACATTGTGCAGGAAATGGGAGAGTCATTAGTAGTGTGTCTAATGAAAAAATGTCTTCTTTGTAGGTGAAAGAAGCAGCCAAGAGGTTGAACAAATGGGAGGAAAAGAAAAAGGAGCCCCTTCTAAACTAAAAAAATTGATAATGGTTTTGTGTTGGGGTTTGAAAGTTGAAACCTAATAAACCATTTTTTAAATGGAATTCGATTAGGATTAATCCTATAAACTATAGTGTCATGAGAGTTTAGTATTTTTTTTGCTGCTTATAGAGTAAGCTACCATTCATGTGAAATTATATAGATCAATCTTTTAAGGTAATTGAAATTTATTTATGAAATCAATCTCTTTGATCATATGTTTTTCATACACTTCATACATAGATTGAATTTATGATGAAGGGGTTAAGAATATCAAATACCAACACTTTGTTACATTTAATTTGCGAAAATGTATTTCAAATTAAATGTCTTGTAAGAACAAAAAAATAGGTCAACCTAAATATATATATATAAAAAAAAAACCATTACTTTTTCCACCTTATGAGCTTCTCGTGTGCCCTATTTGGATTCTAAAATCCGAAATATTTTAACGTGTTTTGGGAGGTTTTATGAGATTTTTATACAGTTCAGATTCTATAATCTGAAATGCATAGGACGTGTAAGAAGCTCATAGGGTGTTCTCTTTGCTTGGCGTCTATTCAGTGATCGATTGTCAACGAAGGATAATTTGTATCGTCGTGGAGTTATGATAGGTTATGCGTTGGTGGATCGCTCGAATCTTCCACTCATCTATTTTCACACCGTAATATTTTTGGTGATGTCTGGCATTTGATACACCGTTGGTTGGGTGTCTGCTCGGTCCTTCCATATGATCCGGCGGATTACCTCATTCAATTTGGTTCTGTTGGTGGTAATTGTTCTACGGTGCGACAATCAATCTTGCATCTGATTTGGTATGCCACTACGTGGGAAATATGGAAAGTAAGAAATAGCAGGTTATTCAATAATAAAGTATGTCCATCTCATCAAATTGTCGATAAGATTAAGTCTCTTTCCTTCATGTGGCTGAAAGCGAAACTTCCTAACCTCGTTGTCAACTACCATGGTTGGTGGCATAATCCGGTCACTATGTTTGTCAAAAAAATATATTTTTTAATTATATTTATAAAGCAGCCCTAGCTTTTTCTTTTTGAACCTGAATTACAACATCATCAATCGTTAATATAATCTTCCCCAAAATAATTGCGGCTTCCTGCCTTTTTTTCTTTTTTTAAATATCCAGAACCATGAGATATTGTTTGTTTTCCTCATAAGTGTTCTATTTAGTAAGAGATTTTTATCTTCTATGAACACTTCTCCCTCATACCCAAGTTCTTCAGTAAAGTGCACACTACTTGTGAGAGTGATAAGTTTGGTTTCTCCATCCAGATTGGACTGGACATAGATATTGAGTCTTGAGATCTTTGAGATAACTCAAAAAGATATTTTGGTTCAAGTTTGTAAGTGTCTCATTGATATTTAGCCCCTCTGCTTGCTTTAATGTATGATTGGTAGGTATGTCAGAATCATGATGATCGGTCGTGATTTTTCATAAGTTATAATAGATCATATGATTATGACACGTCCAACGTAATATCAAACATAGACTTAGTCACTAATGTCACAAACTAAGACCTTATATAAATAATGTTCTAATTGAAAAGTGAGGATTGATCACTACTAGGGAGGATCACAAACATAGGCATAACCACAAAATTGACAAGAGAACGAAAAAATGTCTATTACTGCTATCTCTTAGTTTTCCGTAAAGGATATCGATTGATTGACTATATGGATCAGATTTATATTCGTAAAGGATTAAAATGAGATGCTATTTGTTATGATTTAAAATGACATGTAGGAAATTACATTTGACGAAATAATAATTGGTTGAGGTAAATGAATATGTGGCTAATAACCGTCAAATAAAAAAAGTTTGAATTGTGTATAAATAGGATTTAAAGATATCTCCACACATAGATTTAGCATTTAACAATATCTCAAGGGAAATTCTTTGTTACCCATCTCACTATGGTGGGTATTTGTACCCATGACATTTTAAGTCGGTTAAAATGTTAACTGACGTCATAAGATTTTATTTTTTTTTAATTTTTTTAATTTTTTTTTAGAAACCAGATTTTCTTTGATACCAGAGTTTTAGCAGAGTGCGGAAGACTTTTTCTATAGAAAAATTTAAATTCTTTTGTCTAGTTTTTCGAGTTGTAGAGACAACTTGAGCTTTGTAATTTATTTATCTCTTTTTGTTCTGAGATTTCAAAATCTCTTTTGGGTGGTGTTACTCTAAGGCTTTAATCCCTAATCGATGGTTTTTCTGTTTCTTCAAATATATATTTCTCAGCTTCTATCAAGGAAAAACTATTTCTTGCTAAATTTCTAAATATAGGTGACCTTAGGGTAACTAAAGGTGTAAATAATTCATCAATATGAATTGTATTTTTTCCTATAAATTCTATGCTATGGTGTGAATTACTCAAAGAATAATTAATTCTATAACATATTGTAAAAGGATGATTACCCTTTTTCATAAAATTCGAGTTTTCCAACTTATAATGAAAAACTATAGATCTATCTAGATCTTTATCTTTTAGGGATAATCCCATTTGTAAATTTATATCAAATTTTATTTTTTCATATTTTAAATTACACTTTACTTGTGCAATTGTTGCTTGTCTTTTGTCTAAAATCCTAGAGTCTTCTAGGGCTATTTCTAGAGGTGAATCAATACCTTTCATAAAGGTACTTTTGATTAAAATTTGAATAGTTGATATATGAATATAACCACTTTTGCTTTTTTCTTTTTCAGAAAATGTTTCAATTCTTTTTTCAATTTGAGTTTTTTGTATGGTAGATATGAATATATTTCCTTGAGTATTTTCAATTGAAATTGCTTCTTCTTCTATCATTATTCCAAATTTCAAAATATTTTTTCTTGAGAAAAATTCTTTGAATTTATTAAACTTTCTTTTGAAATTTTCTTCAGCAGTTAAAGATAAATCTGATTCTTCTATCTTATTATCTATTATGTCATCAGCATAATAACTAGATGTTCCTTCAAAGTATGAAACCTCGGTCATATTCTATGTTGTTTATTATGTCAATACTATGATACTGAAAAGTAAATTTTGAATTTAATAAAGATATATTCATACCTGATTTGATCTTCTTTGAGATTTTGTTGATATTTTTGGTTTCGTTGTAGTTAGATATAATAATACCCCGTTTTTCCAATTTTAACTTCCCTATGCCCAAATTTGATCCAAAAACTTTTCTAACCATTTCTATACATGTTAATGCACACAAAACCATATAAAACATTGCACTAAAAATAACTCATGATCTGAACATCACTTCTACCAAATTCAACGGATTTTCTACTCTATTAACAACCCATTACAACTTCAAAACTTAATTCTCAAAT
The DNA here is from genome assembly GCF_003473485.1 of Medicago truncatula. Classification (NCBI taxonomy): domain Eukaryota; kingdom Viridiplantae; phylum Streptophyta; class Magnoliopsida; order Fabales; family Fabaceae; genus Medicago; species Medicago truncatula. Next base: position 43,374,995 of record NC_053043.1, read on the forward strand.
TCTCATAACTACAACCTACAACATGCTAAACTCAATTTCAGAATTATACAACGTAGAATTAGAGAAAGTTAGTCCCACCCTTACAAAATATAAACATTCGAAGATGATATCTAGCTACAACAAAACCAAAAATATCAACAAAATCTCAAAGAAGATCAAATCAGGTATGAATATATCTTTATTAAATTCAAAATTTACTTTTCAGTATCATAGTATTGACATAATAAACATTATAGAATATGACTGCGGTTTCATACTTTGAAGGAACATCTAGTTATTATGTTGATGACATAATAGATAATAAGATAGAAGAAGCAGATTTATCTTTAACTGCTGAAGAAAATTTCAAAAGAAAGTTTAATAAATTCAAAGAATTTTTCTCAAGAAAAAATATTTTAAAATTTGGAATAATGATAGGAGAAGAAGCAATTTCAATTGAAAACACTCAAGGAAATATAGTCATATCTACCATACATAAAACTCAAATTGAAAAAAGAATTGAAACATTTTCTGAAAAAGAAAAAAGCAAAATTGGTTATATTCATATATCAACTATTCAAATTTTAATCAAAAGTACCTTTATGAAAGGTATTGATTCACCTCTAGAAATAGCGCTAGAAGACTCTATGATTTTAGACAAAAGACAAGCAAAAATTGCACAAGTAAAATGTAATTTAAAATATGGAAAAATAAAATTTGATATAAATTTACAAATGGGATATCCCTAAAAGATAAACATCTAGATAAATCTATAGTTTTTCATTATAAGTTGGAAAACTCGAATTTTATAAAAAAGGGTAATCATCCTTTTACAATCTGTTATAGAATTAATTATGCTTTGAGTAATTCACACCATAGCATAGAATTTACACCATAGAATTTATAGGAAAAAATACAATTCATATTGATGAATTATTTAAACCTTTAGTTACCCTAAAGTCACGTATATATAGAAATTTAGCAAGAAATAGTTTTTCCTTGATAGAAGCTGAGAAATATCTATTCGAAGAAACATAAAAACCATTGATCAGGAATTAGAGCCTTAGAGTAACACCACCCAAAAGAGATAAATAAAGGCTAAAATATGGTTTTAGTCCCTGCAAATATGCCTCGTTTTGGTTTTAGTCCCTGGTAAAAAAAAAATTTGTTTTTGGTCCTTGCAAAATTTTTTGTTTTTGAAAATAGTCCCTCCAGGGACTATTTTCAAAAACAAATAATTTTGCAGGGACCTTTTTTAAAAACAAAAATTTTTGCAGGGACCAAAAACTACAAAATTGGTTCAGTTATAATGTGCCACGTATGCAAATCATCACAAAAGTGGGGTCATGGACTATTTTCAAAAACAAAAAATTTTGCAGGGACCAAAAACAATTTTTTTTTTACCAGGGACTAAAACCAAAACGAGGCATATTTGCAGGGACTAAAACCATATTTTAGCCTTATTACAAAGCTCAAGTTATCTCTACAACTCGAAAAACTAAACAAAAAAATTTAAATTTGTCTATAGAAAAAGTCTTCCGCACTCTGCTAAAACTCTGGTATCAGAGAAAACCTCGTTCCTAAATAAATAAAAAAATAAATTAAAAAAAATTAAAATTAAAAAATCTTATGACGTCAGTTAACATTTTAACCGACTTAAAAGGTCATGGGTACAAATACCCACCATAGCGAGATGGGTACACAAGTTGTCACCATATCTCAAATATATTTCAATTTATTTTTAAATCATAGAATCCATATCGATCCTACTAGTGTATTTAAGATAATTTTCTACCACCTTGTATAATACTACTCATTTCCAAGATAATAGAATTTACATTATTTTACAGAGAAATTTTAATACGGATTATCATTAAAAGTGGCCTATTGTGAACTAATACTTAAGAAATGTTTAAAATTTCAACCCCTCCTTTGATATAAAGTTCGGATATGGATACGAATGTGGGTACAATACGATACAGGTTAAGATACGTTAACAAAAAATTTATATAAAAATTTATATGTATGTAAAATACTTGAAAAAAATGAACATTGATTACTCTTCATTATTATAATATTATAAAACTAACAATTTTGTAAAAATAATACATATGATCAAAATAAAAAAAATGTAAAGTTTTCTTATAAATCTTATTATATTTCATATGTAGGGATATCGAGAAAAATATCATTAAAAGAACTCAACATAAATTTTGTCTAAGATTGATAACTAAATCACCTCCCTCTCGTTACCTTCATCCACGAGAAGTATAATTTTAAGTGGTTCATCGAAAAACAATTTTATTGATGCATGTCTAAAATTGAATCATATACATCTCTACTGAATTTTTACAACATTGTCTTACTTTTTTACCTTTCATCTTTGTTTAGATTACATATATGTGAAATATCTTACAAGTATCATTGTGTATCTGTAGAACATCATATAAGTAACCAATAAAATATATTTTTAAAATTAAAATAAATTTTGATACTTCGTAGATACATATCTGCAAGTATCCGTATTGAATATCGGTATCCGTATTAGTGACTTGATTGATTTGAATTTGATTTAAACAACGAAAAATAAATATATAACTCTTATTAAACCAATATTGATCAAATCACCATTTTAATCATGATGATGATAAATATTAAATATGATAAGAGTCATGAGTTTTTAGTTTCAAAGAACATCGTTTATCGTATTTAAAATTTCTGATATTTTAAATAATGGTTTACGGTTGACCACTTATAAAAGTGGTCTACCTAATAAGCAACTTTTATTTTTCCATAATAAAGTTGAAAAAAGTATTAAAATGAGTAATTTTTTTGACTCAACTAATGTAATCTATGCAACCACTTGATGAGACTAGTTTATTTATTATGTTGGAACATGTATGTTCTTCTTCTTCACTCAAAGTACCTTTTTGCACTTGTTGGGTTTTGTCCTACTGCTTTTACCAACTTTTCTCACCTGGGTACCCATCAAAATGTAATCTTTATTCCATTTCAATAACTTTTCATTGTGTATGAACAAGTTTTAATCTTTATGCTAAAAAAATTATTGGGTTGCTTGAAAATTGAGTAAAAAATGAAGCTTTTTATGGTTTTGTACCTTATGATTTGGATTTGGGTAATTCTCTTTTGTGGTATTACTGTTCATAGTGAAAGGCCTGAAAGTGTAAACATTGGAGCAGTTTTCACCTTTGATTCAGTCATAGGTAGAGTTGCAAAGGTGGCTATGGAAATGGCTGTTTCTGATATCAATTCTGACCCTACAATTCTTAGTGAGACTAATCTCAACTTGATAATGAAGGATGGTATGTGTAATGCTTTTCTTGGATCAACTGGAGGTAACAAGCTTCAACCTTAACACTACTTTTCTTGTTCTTTCTCTCTTTTTTGGTTTTTAAGTTTAAATGATGCATTGAGATGATAAAACTTTTGAGTATATGCTATAAAAATGTGAAGTTTGATATTTACTAGTATATAGTATGTTATGTTAGAGACAATGTTTTTGATGATTAGATTATGTCACTTTAATTTGTTGATTTTTATTTGCTTTTAGGATTTAGTCTAGTTATGTTTTTTTATTTATTTATTAGAGTTTTAAGATGCAGTGGAACAAGAAATTCATGACCTTTTTGCCATTTCTAAGTTTAAGCTTCAAATTTGTTAGTTTCCTATATTGTTGACTTGTTTCCTTTTAAATTCTCAGCCAATATTTAAATTTTTCTAGTCTGTTGGATCAAGCTTTATTACCTATGAAACACCGACAAATAGATGACACATTGACACCAGTAATAATTTGAGAAAGCAAAATATTTGGATGTTACCACGCGTGCCTTTAATGTGAAGTGTTGGTGCAACATAGTTATTGCTCTTTGGATGAGATTTTTCCAAATTTAAATCTGCAATTGTATAATTTCTACGTCTGATTTGAACATTATCTGTTGACAGCTTTTCAAGTACTTGAGCAAGGGGTTGCAGCCATAATTGGTCCACAATCATCCGCCATAGCTCATTCGATTTCTCAAATAGCCGATGCAGTCCATGTTCCCCTTATTTCATATGCTGCAACTGATCCAACCCTATCATCCCTTCAATTTCCTCTCTTTTTCCGTACTATACAAAGTGACTCAGAGCAAATGGCCGCAATGGCCAATCTGATCGACTTTAACGGATGGAAAGAGGTCATTGTTATATTCTTGGATGACGATTATGGAAGAAACGGAATATCTGCTTTGAGCGATGAACTTGAAAAAAGGAGATTGAAACTAGCTCACAAACTACCTTTAAGCATTCACTACGATCTAGATGAAATCACTAAGTTGCTCAATCAATCCAGAGTATATAGTCCTCGTGTTTTTGTCGTTCATGTTAACCCAGATCCGAGATTGAGAATTTTTTCCATTGCTCGTAAACTTCAAATGATGACTAGTGACTATGTATGGCTTGCCACAGATTGGCTCTCTGCTACCTCACATTCATTTTCGTCAGCAAATCAGAACTCTCTTAGCATTGTCGAAGGAGTTGTTGCTCTTCGTCAACACGTTCCGGATTCTAGAAAGAAAAGAGATTTTATTTCTCGATGGAAAAAAATGCAAAAAGGTGTAGCAAATACTAGTTTGAACTCCTATGGATTTTTCGCTTATGATACAGTTTGGACAGTTGCACATTCAATTGATAAATATTTGAAAGTATATAATAACATTACTTTCTCTCTTCATGAAAACAATATGGTACCGCATACGGAAGGAATTGGTATTCAGTTTGAGAAGCTCAAAGTCTTCGCTGGTGGATCTGATCTTGTTAACATATTATTACAGTCAAATTTTAGGGGCCTGAGTGGTCAAATCCGGTTTAGCTCGGACAGAAATATCATTAGTAGTGGCTATGATGTTATCAATATCAATCAGATGAAAATTAATAAGGTTGGTTATTGGTCTAATCACTCAGGATTTTCTGTTCTACCTCCCGAAGTTCTTGCGAAAAAGAAACATCGCAGGGTTTCCGTAGATCAGAAGCTTGGCAATATAACTTGGCCAGGTGGGAAAACAGAACGACCGCGCGGCTGGGTGATTGCTGATAATGCGAAGCCGCTGAGAATAGGAGTGCCAAAGAGAGCAAGTTTTGTTGAATTTGTAACTGAAGTACAAGAGATTCATCAGATGCAAGGGTATTGTATCGATATCTTCATGAAAGCCTTGGAATTTATTCCGTATGAAATTCCGTTTGTATTCAAGCCTGTTGGAAACGGTAAAGCAAATCCAAATTATGATGCACTTGTCAAAAAGCTTGATGAAAATGTAAGTGAAGACTTGCCATTTGTCTCAAAATTCGCCAATCAATGATTTATTAGATACTAGTTATTCGTGAAATCGTGCTTTTATGTGTTCAACAACAATGCTTTTATATGGAAGTTTGTTACAGGTATATGATGCAGTTGTTGGAGACATTGCGATTGTAACAAACCGCACAAAAATTGCGGACTTTTCTCAGCCTTTTGCATCGTCAAGCCTTGTTGTAGTGGCTCCTATCAACAGTTCAAAATCAAATGCTTGGGTATTCCTCAAACCATTCTCCCCAGATATGTGGTGTATTATTGTTGCATCATTTATGATGATCGGAGTGGTTATATGGATTCTTGAACACCGAGTCAACGATGACTTTCGTGGTCCTCCTAAGAGACAACTTGTAACAATGTTTATGTAAGCCATTTTTAGTAACTTCATGCAATTTTCCTATATAATTATTTTGATTATCTTGTGTTTAAGATTATAACTCCATGCATTTTATTTCTTTTTCAGGTTCAGCCTCTCAACCCTGTTTAAGACAAATAGTAAGAAAAATTCCAAACTCTAATAGTTCCTTTATTGCCTTTTTTACTTTCTAGAGGTCATCGTATATTTGTACTTGAATTAGTGCATTTTTAATATCTACATAGAAGCTTCATTTACCATAGTCAATGCAACAACGCTAGGTCTTGTTTGGATAACAATTTAGTTAAACACTTACAGAAAAAATAATTTAGATAAGTGTTTCTTGAACAAAAATCTACTAAGCGCGTGGAATTAAGTCAAACTGTTTTCATATAAGTTATAAGTTGTTTTCATAAGTTATCCTGGAGAGCGTGTGGAGTTAAGTCAAAAACAATTTATGAACATGTCATAAGCTATTTCTATACCCTCCCAAACAGTCTCACAAGTGCTTATATTAGTAGATAAACTTAAATAAGTCGATCCAAACAGGCCTCTAGACAACTGGTTTCTTTTACGTACATTATGCACAGATAATATTATTCAACTGGTGTCTTTTACTTACATCAATCTAACAAACTCTCGCATTGTCTTCAAATCAGATAATACCATAAGCTCACTTTCTAAAATGGTGTTGATAGTATGGCTTTTCCTACTGATGGTGATCACTGCTAGCTATACAGCAAGCTTGACTTCAATTCTCACAGTGGAGCAGCTTTCGTCGCCGATCACAGGAATCGATAGTTTGATTGCAAGTAACTGGCCTATTGGATACCAAGTAGGGTCATTTGCTTACAGTTATCTGACAGATAATCTTTATGTATCAAGTTCAAGGCTTGTTTCCTTAGGCTCCCCTGAGGAATATGCTGTAGCACTTCGGAATGGACCGTCCGGTGGTGGTGTAGCAGCTATCGTAGATGAGCTTCCGTATGTTGAGTTATTTCTGTCAAAAGAAACTGATTTCGGTATTATTGGTCAGCCGTTTACTAGAAGCAGTTGGGGATTTGTAAGTGCTATCTAACTAGATCTTCAAAGTAATTATGTACATGATTAAAATGAAGTGCTTCAGATTTCCCTACATCATTGGTAGAATAGATTGTTAGGGATGTATGTTTTTTAATAGGAAAAATTCTAACAACAAATTTATTTCCCAATGTTATGTATACCTCAGAGCTATTTTGATACAAAGGCTAATCTTTGTGCTACAAATCTTTCATTAAAATATTCCAAGAGAGAATTGCGGGATATTTCATGCAGTTCTGCTAACATAACATTATATTTTCATCATCTTGTAGTTCTGTTGTGTATGACTCATATTCGCTGATATGTGGACATATATTTGATAAGTGGTTTGTTGATAACCTTTTTTCTTGTCATTCATTGGTTAGTTATAAGGTAGTTTAGTTCGGTTTGTTTCTGTTATTGTTTGTTAAGGGATATTGGGAGTTATTCATCTTATTTATAATCCTTTGTAATATTTAGTTCAATCAATTGATTAATAATGGGTTAATTCAGAAAGTTTATTTTTCATTCATCAAGTAATAGCATACGCTCAAGCGTAGCGAATATTTCATCATAGAAAACTATTATGCCACTCTAATTTGGTCCGTATTATTTAAACACAACTTTGTAGCCCTAACCATTGCATAATAGAAAAACTACAACGATCACTCTTGTCAGAGACAGACACAATTGGCCGAACTCCATGATCAATTGTTGTGTTCTCGTTCGTTTAATTATCTGTTTACTTAGAGTCAGGTGTGCTATTCTAACAGGTTCGGAACAATGAACACTGTGAATCTTCTGGGTGATCTTAATTATTTTTGTTATGAAATGATTATTTGAGGCACTTCCTAACTTATTGTGCAACAACATTTCAGGCTTTTCAAAGAGAATCTCCTCTTGCACTTGACATGTCAACAGCAATTCTAAAACTAGCCGAGAGCGGAGAGCTTCAAAATATACATGAGAAATGGTTTTGTAAGATGGGTTGTCCTGGTGAAAGGAAACGCAACTCTAAACCTGACCAACTTCACCTGAGCAGCTTTTGGGGTCTATATCTCTCGTGTGGTATCATCTCTGTCGTCGCGCTTGTTCTGTTTTTGCTGCGAATGATTAGCCAATATGTTGGCTTCAAACAAAGTCAAAACGAAGTGGTTGCTTCATCGTCAAAACCACCAGAAAGTCATTGTTCGCGGGTTGTTGTTAACTTCTTTAACTTCATTGATAAAAAGGAAGATGCCATCAAGAAAATGTTCACTCAATGTGACAATCCTCATAACCCCAACTCAGAATTATGATAGTGACAATAATGATAATCATGTATATAGTATTTGTAAAATTTCAAATATTTCGTAAGTATTTTTTTTCTTCTCTTTTTCTATAAGTTCCTCCTCTTAAGGATGGTTTGCTAAATAACCCGAATCAACAAATATAACATGTTGTGATTATCAACAAAAAAAGATGTAACATGTTGTGAAATTATATACCTGAGTTACTACTTCACCCCCCACCCCCACACAAAAAAAATGTCCAAAGAATTCCAAGCATTTTCAAGCTGTGGATGCTGCCATTCCATGACTTTGCAGTAGTTTGATGAATAAACATGTTTGATTCTTAGCGAAAATCACCAATTTAGTCCATCAAACCGTATGGATTAGACAATTTAACAACATTCTAAAATAATTTATGACATTGAATTTTTTTAATTATATATATATTAGGGGGAATTTTTTTTTTAATTATATGTATGTTAGTGTTCACTTTATGAAATAGAAGGTTTGTTATTAGAAAAAGAGAGGAGCATCATATCACTTATAATACGTGACAAAATAGCGTATGAGATTTAAAAAATAGCAAAAGAGACGTTGGGATAATTAAGAGGTTTTGGACCTAGGGTAAAAAAATCTTGGTGGTGGAATGACAAGGTTCAGAGTAAAGTTCAAATCAAAAGGGAGTGCTTTAAAGATTCGTCTAGGTGTAAAAATGATGAAACTTGAGATAAATATAGGATAGCCAAAAAAGAGACCAAGAAGGCGGTTGATAGATTTTTGGCAAGTGTACCAATAACTATCGAAGTAGTAAAAATATCGTTCCCACGAGGACTGTGTTAATCTCAATTCAGCAATAAAGTTAATATTTAGGATGTGTAAATTATTTTAGTGCCTGAGGCAGTAATTTTGGTTTGCATAAAATTAAATAAACAGAATATAAAGATAGTTTTGGAAAGAATAAGAGAGAGATGAGATCAGGTCTTTCGAATCATCTATGTTCCCCTAATTGGTATACTGCACCTATTCTTATGAATGATTTTCTAGTTCCACGATAGTTAACAAAATAGTCATAATCAATCCCTTGAGTTAGGATCCTCTTCTCAAACTACAGCCCCTAATTCCTTACGTGGTCTAATAATCTTTGAAGGTTTTAAGAATGTTAACCTAATATCACTAACAAACGATTATCCATTCCTAGACTAACCCTGTTTATTAGAACAATTCAATTCTGTCTAAGTAGAAAGCTATGGTCAGTAGTCATTCATTCTCACTAAATCATATTTATATTTGATCAGGATATAAAAAGCATTAAGAACAATTGAATTGAATAAAAACTAGATTGTCATTCACAATAAATAGAGTTTCACGGCAACATGGTTCAATTAGGGTTACAAAGAATCATCTCAGACCGAATCTCTAAGAGATTTAGCTACTCATAATTGAGTTTACAAATAGCATAATCAATAGTGGAATCAAAACATACATGAACTGATAAAAGGTTGAAGAAATCGCCCTCCTAGCCGTCTTTAGGTCTCAAAATCGCACTTTGCTCTCTCCAAATCGTAACCCTTGTCTTTGGAATATACTTCAGCTTAAATAGACACAAAATTTCGCCTACAATCGTGCTACGATTTAAGTAAATCGTGACACGATTCTCCTTGAATCGCAAATCACTGAATTAGGGTTTCCTCAGATCGTGCCACGATTATGCCATCATGACACGATTTCTTCAATGTCGAAGCTTGATTTTGGTCTTCTAAAATCGTGTCGCGTTTTTACCAAATCGTGACACGATTCTCTTCTTTGTATTTTCTTCAGTTTTCTACTCTTTTGTTGCATAAGTTGCCTTGTGAACTCCAATTTGTGATCAAAATACATATAAAAAGACTCTAAAAATAGCGAATGACTGACTGTCATCAGCGGTGAGCCAAGAAAGAACTCAAGCTTCTGATGCATTATACCAATCTTTAGGTATCAAGGAAGGAGAAAAATCTATATATAAACTTGTTAAGGGACCAGAAAGACAGACAAGAGACTTGGATCAGATGAGGTGTATTAAAGATGTTGATGGTAGAGTTTTGGTTCGGGAAAGAGATTAAAGGATAAATGAAAGAAGTATTTCCACAACTTGTTTAACGAAAGATATGAGATCTTACTAGACTCTAACAGTATAAACATCAGAGGAAAAGATCGAAACTATAACTACAATCATCATATTCAAGAACTTGAGGTAAAAGAAGCGTATAAAAAGATGAGTAATGACAAGGCAGTTGGGCCAGACAACATACATATTGAAGTGTGGAAAAGTCTTGGATATAGAGGAATTGTGTGGCTCACCAAACATTTTAACGAGACTATGAGGACAACAAAATGTCGGATGAATGGAGAAGAAACGCTTTAATTTCGATCTATAAGAACAAGGGGATATACAAAATTGCGCGAATTATAGGAGAATTAAACTAATGAATCATACCATGAAGTTATGATAAAAAGTGATTGAACGAAGACTAAGTAAACAAACTTAAGTTACTGATAACCAATTTGGTTTTATACCTGAGAAGTCGACTATAGAAGTGATCTACTTACTTTGACGTGTGATGAAGCGATGTCATGCGAATAAAAAAGATTTGCAATTAGTTCCATTGACTTGGAGAAGGTGTATGCTAGAGTGCCTTGAGAGATCGTGTGGAAATCCCTAGAGAAGAAAGTTGTTAGGATTGATTATATTAGAACTATCAAGGATATGTATAAGGGAGCTTCAACTAGTGTGAGGAAACATGAGAGGGCTACCGACGATTTTCCCATAACAATTGGATTGGACTATGAGTCAACCTAAGCCCTTATCTTTTTACTTTAGGTTTAGATGTACTTACGAAACACATCCATGGGTTAGCACCAAGGTGTATGCTTTTTGTAGATGATTTAGTCGTGTTGGGATAGTCGAGATATGAATTGAATGAGAGGTCAGGGACTTGGAGATGAGTCATGTTAGAAGTTTATGGCTTCCGCTTGAGTAGAAGCAAGACAAAGTATATGAAATGTAGTACTTCAACAAAAGACAAAGTAGTTCTACCTTGGAGGTGAAAGTTTGAGATCATGTCATACCCCAAGTTACACATTTTAAATATCTTAGCTCCATAGTATAAAATGAAGGAGAAATAGAAGTAGATGTAAATCATCCTATTCAAGTTGGGTGGTTGAGATGAAGATGAACCTCTGTGTTTTACGTGGCAAGAAAATACTCCATAAGTTGAAAGAAATTTTTTACAAGACAATGTTAAACGGACGATGTTGTATGATACAGAGTGTTAAGCGGTTAAGAATCAATACGAGAATCAAGTAAGTATAGTTGAGATGAGGATGTTGTGTTGGATGACATAGGATTAAAAATGAACCATTTGAGAGAGAATTGGGGTAGCACCTATGTCCTATATTGTAGAAAAAATAGTAGAAAATATAGACTTAAGTGATCTGAACATTTAGAGAGAAGACTTGTAAATGTTGTAGTAAATCAGATGAAGGAGAGTCGCATAAAAAGAGATAGTGAAAATTTTATAAAAACTATAAGAGAAACTATTACGAAAGATTTAGCTATTAGTGAGTTGGATTCAAATGTAGTTTATAATAGAACATTATTACGTAATTTTATCTACGTAGTCAATCCCATTTAATGAAATAAAACTTTGTTGCGGTTGTTGTTACTACCTCTAATAAGATTTTGTTGTTGTTATTACACTAACTTGGTATTTGAAGTTTTTACCCTCATAGACGATCTATAGTCTCAAATTTATGATTGAACTATTTTTTTATCTGAATATATACCATAAAATCACTTTTGACATTTTAAATCAAAATTTTACAAAACCAAATTGTCTTAAATTGTCCTTTGTGGACAATTTTCATTTTTTTTTATTTTAAGAATTTAGTTAATTTGAGAGACCAAGTTAATCGTCCTTACAATTTTAAGAGTTTAAAATTCACGATTCAATCTTAGTTCCTACAAAGGGTTATTTTTATTTGAAGAGAAAATGGACACAAAATATGTGGTACCATGCAAATACTTGCTAGTTGACTTCAAAGTTGAAGTCTTGCTCCTTGGCCTAGTGGGTCCGCCTATACACGCCCATGTGCTCCATTATTGTCAAGATGCTCGGATGGGTAAAACCAAGAAGTGACTACGTTATTTGAACAAAATTTTTTTAGAATAAATTTATTTGAAACATAAGTTAAAGCAAAATAGAAAAAAAAAAAATTGTCTTAAATATACCCAAAAAATAGTTGTATAAATATATTTTTTAGAAGTAAAAGTAAGTTAGAAAATCATTAAGATCACGAAAAGGAATTGTGACGTCAAAATACAATATTAGTGGACATGAGATAAATGAAAAAGCAAACAAAATGACAAGAAAAGGGGACTATGTCCTTCAGAAAGACGCATCTAGAGCACCAACTAACAAAGTTTTGTTTTTTTCTCGAAGAAGCATCAACAAAAAAAGTCAAAAACAGATTAGTATGAGACTATTGTAACATAAAGTGTATGTTTGATTTCATTTTTAGAGAAGTCATAATTGATTCGTGGTGTAGAATTGGTTTCTGATTTGTTTGATTGTTTTCCAGACAATTGATTTTAGTCATAAATATATAGTTCAACTTACTTTTACCTGAATATATCTCAAATACAAATAATTTTATTTTCAACTCACTTTTAATCTAAATCAATTTTATATAATCAATTTAGTCAAAATCAATTCTTAATATCCAAACATATTCCTTTGACACCATGTTTATTTCTATCTCTCTATTTCTTTTTATTTTCTACAACTTACATTGGCTAAGGAATCTATAACTATAAATTTATCTTAAAAATATAATTGGTTACTTTTTATTAAGTAATAGTTATACCATTTTTATTTTATAAAAACTTATTCGTTTTAGTTATTTAGCCAATATCCTTATGACAACATTTAACATTCTTCTTTTAAAAATACATATCATATAGTCGACATCACAATTTTGGTGTCAAAAACACCATTTTTCTAATGGAATAATAGAGTGAGTAGACACGATCTTATCTCACTAAGAATGCTAGCAAGTAGCAACCATACATTACGAGTCTCCATCTTTTATTTGTGATTGTTAGCTGAAAAGAGCAAACACTTGATTCGTATAATGAAAAGGACAAACACTTGATTTGGATCAATTGTCCCAATAGTGAAATAAACGGTTCCATTACACATACATATTTATTTACGTGCGCACTACCCTCAAATGAAAATAGAGAAATGTGGTTCCATATTGGAACACATCAAGCTCATACGTTGGACCAGTGGGTCTACATTTCTTGGCCATGTCTCTATAACATTTTTCATCGATATTATATCTTCAACAACCCTACAATAGTACAAATAATTGAAACCTGCAGAAATTAATTTCTTTCATTAATTACAGAAGATGTATTTGGTTGTGAATGTCATGCCTAGGGATGACAAAGCGGGCCGTCCTGCCCCATTTAGACCTGCTCTGCACAAACTCGCTTAAAGTAGGACGAGATGAGGCGATTCAAATTCGATGATCGAGACTATTTTTACAAACTACAAACTAAAATCATCATTAAAATTTTATAGGGACTAAACTTAAAAACTCATAATTTTGTAAGGACTAAAAATATATTTAACCCTACATAAAATCACAGTATTACTAGTAGCTTGTTTCATAAGACCCATGCTGGTTTTTTTTTATTTTTAAAAATTGGGACTATTTGTAAAAAAAATGACACAACTTTTAAAATGTAGTTATTGCATAAAAGACTTTTTTATCCCTCATTTAACGTTTCTGTTTTTATTACTCTCCGTTTCACAATACTTTCTCTTTTGGAGAATAATTTTGTTTCACTTTACTTGTCATTTTCAAGTTTCAATGCAACATTATTATTGATTTATCACTAATACTCTTACCTATTTATTGTAGAGAGAAATATAGAATGAAGCAATAAATAGTTAAATGTATTATAGAAAAACACGCAATTTTATAAAAAATAACAAAATTTATTTGATTTATTGATATGTAAATTTCTCAAAAGCGATAAGTATTATGAAACGGAGTGAGTATTACTGGATATATTTAATGTTTCATAATATATTTTTTTGAGGGAATATTTCATAATATTTTATTGGAAAATGTTAACTAGTGTCCCGAGGACATTACTTAAGATCCTTCCATGGTAACTTTTTTATAGAAGTTTGCGTAATTATTGCATTGAAAATTGAAAAATTTAAGATTTTTAAAAAATAATTACTTAATTTAAAATATTTAAAGAGTGTTCTAAAGACACTCGTTGACAAGACCTTATTTGTTAACATAATCAAAAAGTTACAATAATGAATTACTACATTGATTTTAATGTTTTTTTTTTCTTCTTATACTACGGATCTGAGGAAGTAAGTAGTAGTATACACATTAACGAGAAATGCTAGAAACACTCTCCTATTCGGTGAAACTCATTTGAGTCTCATCACTTTACGTGAGATCCATTTCCAATGTGTGGTACCCACATGAATTTCACCCAATAAAAGAGTGAGTGTTAGAAAGAGAGTGTCTATAGCATTCCTCATTCCTCATGCATTAACTCCTTCATGTTTTTTCTTAATTTATATTCTTAGTGGAAAATGGTCATATAGAAATCTAAAATTCGATCGAATTTTTTAATTTTTTTGGATAGAAATTGAAAAAGCTTTGAATGATTGTTTTAACCAAAGATCAAATTTAAGTACTCTCAATTAATTCAAACTTAATTGAAGTTTGTTAACGACTTGAATTAAACTACTTATTACAAAAGAATCGTAAATTGTAAAAGGATAAGAAACGCAAAAGTTCCATTTCTTTTTTATCTCATCTTTTTTACTTTTTCTAGGGTGGTGCTTTGTTCTCTGTTCTTATTTTTACTGGCATCATTTATGGGGGACAATCAGATATGAAGCACCTCCCCCTAAAAATAGGACATATTTGAAGTACCTAGACATTAAATATGAACGATTTTTCAACTCTAGTGGTGGATGGCGTTTGTTTTACTTTATACATGAATAAGTTTATAATAATGATATATTTTGCTGTTGCAACGATTTCCACATAGGGCAAGATTAAAAAAACTAAAAATGAAAAGTATAGTTAAAGTAATTTTTTTTTTTACTAGATCCTAAGCTTAACCCTTGTCAATATAATAAATACAATATTTTTTTTTATACAAAGTTTTTATCCCGTTGATTGTTTAGCCAATGCTCAAAAACATTCATTAGCATTTCATAATATTTTAGGATTATTATGATTTGAATGTTGCTAGTACTCTACGAAACTTGCAAAAAGCATTTTACATAATGATATTATAATTTTAGTTAAAAGAATTTTTCGGAAAATAACAACCCTTGAATTAGAATCATCATTCACACAAAAAGACGGGGTCAAGGTGTGGCCTACAATCACACAAGTCTATTTTCTATATATCATGAATCTTTGATGTGCAAACGTGGTAATCATGATTCTTATATTTTATTAAAAAAATGTTAACTAGTGTTTTTAGGATACTTTCAACGACTTTTAATAGTAAATTTTTATATAAATGTATTGAAATTTGAACTATATAATTTTTTAAAAGAGTAATTTTTAAATCTGAATCTTTAGTGTGTCGGAAACACTCGTTGACAAAATTCATTTTATTATTGGAGCCTGATTGTATGAAAGGGCTCTAATTATTGTCCGTTGGAGACAAACATCGACTTCATTGCTGTTAATTTGGTCAACTAGAAGTGAAGATAAGAATAGGAAAAACATCAACAAAATAAAAGCATACACATGCATTTTCTAAACCAGTTTAAGTTTGCGAATTTATTAATCTTTCCACTAGTAGGAAAAAGACTTTTTTACATTCTTTGGAAATGACTTTTTACATTGGTTTATAGGCGATGTAAATACTACCATCTTTATACTTTCACATAAACAACCGATGGGAAAACTAGTTTTTTACATGACTATATTTCAAGATAATGTAAAAAGTCTTTATCCTGCACCTGATGGACTTTTCACAGCCACTTTTAGCAACAGATGTAAAAAGTGGGCCTATCTATCATTTGTTTCGTTTGATAATAATGGTATTTATGCTCATCTCATATCGCGTGGATATCAGATAGACAGATATTTAATATATTTTGAAATATTCATGGGTGTTTGTGAATATCATGGATATCATTAAAAAATATGCAATTTTCTTTTGTAATTATACACCAACAATAAATAAATTATTTATCATATTATATAAATATGTGTATACGGGTTTCGGGGTTGGGCAGTATAATACTTTTATCTCCACCCATATTTATTTAAATTTGCGGGTAATTACCCAGACCCAAGCCTAGACTCATGAAAGCGGGGTTTTATCCTATCCATTGCAGGTATTTTTTGCGGATACTCATCAGGTCTGGATCCAATTTCCATCCTTACTCCTACCGGTCACATTTATAAGTAACAAAATACTTTTAAGGTTCATTGAATACATAATGTATTTAATATATTTTATAAACCAAATATATTTGATATTTAATGAACTTAAAAAATAGGTTTTTTTTTTTATTTTTTTATTTTATAAATGTGATCGAAAAATAATTTTTTGTTTATAAATGTGTCTCGAGTAATATCCAAAGATTTCCTAACAAACAAATGACACGAAAAGGTAGCATAGCAATCACACAATGATGTAGTGGTAATGAACACTACATTACCAATTTCGTTTTGGAAAACACTGTTTGGGTGAGTCAAATAAAGTTGTCTTCTGCCGCCATCATTATCCTCCGTATTACTTGTAATCAAAGTCAATTAAATTCGTTCACAATGGATATTTATTTATTTCATAAGTTTATTCTTCATTTGAGAAAAATAATTTATGTTTTTATCACTTCTTACAAGTTGCATAAACGATGTATAATTAGGAATTCATTAATAAAAAAATAATTAATACAATTAGAAATTTAAGGGGTCTTAGAAATGTATATTTGATTCTATTTTTGGAGGAGTCAAAACTAAATTTAAAGATGTAAAATTAATTTGATATGTTTGATTCTTCTAAAGTAAAATTGTAGCTTAAAATTCTAGAATTGATCCGTAGATTCAATTTTATTGTTCGACTCACTATTACATGAATGTATATAAACATAAATTATTTTACCTTCAACTTTAATTTTTGTTAGAATAATTCTACATAATCAATTTACTCAAAATCAATTTTTCTCAGTGACGAAACTAAACGTATACTAAAAATGACAAGATAAAATCCAAAAAAAAAAAACTTTTATATTTAAGATAGTAAATACTATAAGACATAAATTCACAAGTTTGAAAAGAGTATATCACACCACTTTTAAACATGTGGACATTAAAATCTTTACAAATTAAAAACACTTTACCGTCACCATCACATACCAAAAATAATATCATCATTTCATCCTCTTTTGATCAATAAAACAAATAAAAATAAAAATGTGTGACAATCATGTAATAATAATTGACTAAAGACACATAAAGATGAAGCCATCTCTAGCAAGAATAACGTGGGAAGACAATTTGATTCTTGAAAAGGGTCTGTAACTATATATGATTCTTTGCTTTGAGTCTTCAAAGTTCAATCACATGCTTTGATATACATCATAATTAATGTTAGAATCTTTGCAACTTGAAACCTTTTTATACATGATGCAAGTTTAGCTTTGAGGTTTTCTTAGATACTCTTACTTGTTTTAGAGGTATTTATTTTACAGTTTATTAATTCTTTTTTTCTTATATTACAAATTTAATATGCATGTGGGTCTTCACTTTGCTACCACACCTACTTATTAATACTGTTTCAGCTTTTGTCTTCACTTTGGAATATCTCACCTTGATTGGTTTATATATGGCTTCATCATAATTTATTTATAAGCTCATATTTAATACATGAAATAAAGTCTTTGATCATGCTCATGGCTTATTTTTTTATATCCAAGTATGTCGTATCTAAGTTTTCAAGTCTAAAATTTCTTATTCTATGATATGTTTCTTTTTATTTTTATTTTTGCTATGCAAAAATGAGTTGTTACCTTTGTTTGTGACTTTGTGCTGATGTTGAAAAGGTTGTACTTGACAGGTGTTGAGTTCTGATGTTGGTTTAAGGTAGAACAAAAATTGCAGGATTTCAGAGGTTTTTCTGAAAAATGGAGGTGTTAGGAGTAAAGGGTTTTGTCCTCTTGTTTTTCTGTTTGTGGATTCCAAATGAAGTTGTGGCTATCATTGGAAACTCTACTGTTTCTTCTAGACCAACTGTTGTGAAAATTGGAGCACTGTTTACTGTTGATTCTGTGATTGGAAGATCAGCTCAACAAGGAATCAAAACTGCAATTGATGATGTTAATGCTAATAAGACTATTCTTCCTGGTATTAAAATGGATGTTATTTTTCATGATACAAATTGCAGTGGATTTATTGGAACAGTTGAAGGTATTTGTCAAAAACTTTAATTCTTAATGTTCAATTTCAGTTTCAGGTTTAGTTTTGGGGAGGAATACACACACATACACATACATATATCATATTCATATATTTAAATTTTGAATGGTTGGTGTCTTTATTTATCAAGAGTAAGTTATACACTTCCTTATTTTTTTTGTTTTTCTATTACTTATTTCTGGTAATTTTTGGTCTTAAACCTCCGGTTTCTCGGGGGAAATAAGTTAAGCCTGACCAATGATTGTTTCAGTTAGGGCTCGAACTCGAGTACTCCCCGTTCAATTAGAACTTAACTAGAACTCATTAACCACCATCCATTTCTAGTATAAGACTAGTAAGTATATAATCTTCCTCTTATATAGGATATATTTAGAGAAGAATTTCTTATGGCACCCTATTTGCAAGTCTCTGTGTTTGAAAAAGAAGTGAACAAGCTTCATTAATTTTTTTGATGATGTAGCTTTGCAGTTGATGGAGAATGAAGTGATTGCCACAATTGGTCCACAGTCCTCAGGAATAGCTCATATCATCGCTCATGTAGCTAATGAACTCCATGTACCTCTTCTTTCATTTGGGGCAACAGACCCTACCCTATCTTCTCTGCAATTTCCGTATTTTGTCCGAACCACGCACAGCGACTATTTTCAGATGTATGCAATTGCAGACATTGTTGATTTTTGTAGATGGAGGCAAGTAATTGCCATTTATGTAGATGATGATTATGGAAGAAACGGAATTTCAATACTTGGAGATGCGCTAGCAAAGAAACGCGGCAAGATATCTTACAAAGCTGCATTATCTCCTGGAGCCACCAAGAATGATATCAGTATCTTGCTAAATAGTGTGAACTTAATGGAATCAAGAGTCTTTGTTGTTCATGTTAATCCCGATTATGGTTTAAATGTTTTTTCTATTGCCAAGAATCTTGGAATGATGACTAGTGGTTATGTGTGGATTGCAACAGATTGGCTTCCTTCAAAGTTGGATTCAATGGATCCAGTTGATACTAACACATTGAAACTCCTTCAAGGTGTTGTAGCTTTGAGGCATCACACTCCTGATACAAATCTCAAAAAGAGTTTTTTCTCCAGGTTGAAGAACGTAAACGGCACGGCAACTACAAGCTTCAATTCTTATGCTTTATATGCATATGATTCTGTTTGGTTAGCAGCTTATGCTCTTGATGCTTTTCTCAAAGAAGGTGGAAACATATCTTTCTCATCTGACCCTAAGCTGATTGACACAAAAGGAAGCATGTTGCATTTGTCTTCGCTTCGCGTTTTCAATGGTGGTCCAGACTTTCTCCCTACACTTTTGAGAGTGAACTTCACCGGTTTGAGTGGTCAGATTCAGTTCAATGGAGACAAGAATCTAATTCGTCCATCATATGATATCCTTAACATCGGTGAATCTGGTTTCCGGAGAGTCGGTTATTGGTCTAATTACTCCGGTCTATCAGTTTTAGCTCCTGAAATTTTGTACAAGAGACCACCTAACAGTTCAATAAGCAACCAAAAACTGTTCAATGTTCTGTGGCCCGGAGAAACTATAGCAACACCAAGAGGATGGGTTTTCCCAAACAATGGAAAGCCTTTGAGAATAGCAGTGCCTTACAGAATAAGCTACCTTGAGTTTCTTTCTAAGGACAAGAATCCACCAGGAGTTAGAGGCTATTGCATTGATGTCTTTGAAGCAGCCATAAACTTGTTGCCTTATCCTGTTCCGCGACAATATATATTATTCGGAGATGGTAAAAGAAATCCCGACTACAGCCAGCTTGTCAATCAGGTTGCACTAAAGGTAAGTTTCTAAATCTAATTTGCAGCCTCACTTAGTGATTCAATGATCATATGGCTCAATTTGGATCCCTAGCTTCCAAAACAAGGCCAATATTTAAATGCTGTATCTAGAATTGAGTTTCCAATTTCCAAGGGAGTTTCAAGTGTCTTCAAATTTTAGTAGTTACGTTGATTTACTTTTTTCCTTTTTCAGAACTTTGATGCAGCTGTTGGAGATGTTACAATTGTCCCAAACCGAACAAGGATTTTGGATTTCACTCAACCTTTCATGGAATCAGGGCTGGTAGTTGTTGTTCCTGTCAAGGAGATCAAATCAAGCCCTTGGGCTTTCCTCAAACCATTCACTGCTCAAATGTGGTGTGTTACCGGAGCCTTTTTCCTTTTTGTCGGAGCTGTTGTATGGATTCTTGAGCACAGGCACAATCCAGAGTTCCGAGGTCCACCCAAGAAGCAAATTATGACAATCTTTTGGTTAGTATTTTTAACCATTTAAAATCCTTTCATCTTAAACATTGGAAACTTCGTCGTTCCTCAAGCCATTCTTGATGCACGGCTTGCTTTAGCATCAAGTAACATATTTTTGCTGAGATTTGTTCCTTCTTTTGCAGGTTTACTTTCTCAACAATGTTTTTCTCACACAGTATGTGTGCTACAGATTCTCATTCATATACTTTAAATTTTCTCCAAATAGTATAAATTTCTGATTTTCTTGGTTGCTATGACTTGGCACAGGAGAAAACACCGTGAGTGGTCTTGGGAGATTTGTGCTAATCATATGGCTTTTTGTAGTATTAATTATCAATTCAAGCTACACAGCAAGCTTAACATCCATCCTCACAGTGCAGCAACTATCCTCACAAATTGAAGGAATTGACAGCTTGATATCAGGTAATCAACCAATTGGAATTCAAGACGGGTCATTTGCAAGAAGGTATCTGATAGATGAACTCAATATACAGCCATCTAGGATAGTTTCATTGAGAGATCCAAAGGTATATGAGGACGCCCTTACGCGTGGACCGAATGGAGGAGGGGTTATGGCTATTGTTGATGAGCTTCCTTATATTGAACTCTTTATGTCTAGTGCCAACTGCAAGTTCAGAACCGTTGGAAATGTGTTCACTAAAAGTGGTTGGGGATTTGTAAGTATCTCTAATTGCATGCTTTATGGTTTTAATTCCTAAACCTTTATTCATTTACTTTCCTAGAGAAAATTGTGCTAGAACTTTGATTGCAGATAGGCCTGTAAACTCATTTATAGATGAATTTAGCGTCTGTTTGGGTTGACATTTTTGAGCTTATCTACTAAAACAAGCACTTCTGAGACTATTTAGGAGTGCTTAAGGAAACAATTTATGACATGTCCTTAAGTTATTGTCATAAACTCTCCAGGATAGCTTAAGAAAACAACTAATAGCTTATATGAAAATAGTTTTACTTTATTTTATCTTTTGTTGTATATACAACTAATACGTAAGCCCTTATATTATAAATGCATGTGCTATAAGCTGTTTTTCCAAACATTGCCGTATTCGTTTTTTAAAATAAAGATATTTCTGAGCTAAGTTTATGCATATTGAAGCTGTTTCTTATGTAACTCTTCTATGATAGTGCTTGTTATGTACATATCTTGCATAACAATATACTGTTCTTATATTTAATACCATGATCACAGGGATTCCAGAGGGACTCTCCCCTTGCTATTGATATGTCAACTGCAATTCTACAACTCTCAGAAAACGGTGACCTGCAAAAGATCCACGACAAATGGCTTTCAAGACAGAGCTGTGGTGCAAAAGTTGACGACACTGATTCAAATGAACTCTCTCTTAAAAGCTTCTGGGGTCTCTTTCTTATATGTGGCATTGCATGTCTCATTGCTTTGATTACATTCTTTGTTAGAGTGTTCTGTCAATACATGAAATTCATCCCAGAGAGTGAGATGGAAAGTGACCAGGAAAATCCGTCACCCAGGCCAAGAAAAACTTTTCGATCTTCAAGAAGCTTCAAAGACTTGATTGTATTTGTGGATAAGAGAGAAAGAGAAATCAAGGATATACTTAGGCAGAAGAGTAAGAAAAGGCGACGTGACCAGAGCTTAGATGATCAATTTAATTCACCTACCTAAGTAAATAACAATATATATGTATATTTTTGTCCTTGTTTCTTTTATTTTTGATATTTTGGCTTATACTATAGTAACAGTATTGACACAAATTTGTCTATGCTGAAATATTTAGATTCCATCCTTCTTGGTTAGGAAATTATTGTTGCAAGATTAATATTAACACAGTATAGAAAAAAAGGCAAGCAATCTTGGTTTATATTTCAAGCCAACATACACAAGGTTTAGGAAATTATACTTTCATATATATAAGTTTTGAGTTCAAGTGCTCAACTCTGTGCTGTGAGCTATGCTTGGTTTCCTCTGGTTTTAAGGAAGAGAGTTATTCAAGAATAAGGGAGATTTTTCATTCAGAATTTGATATTCATAATAAAATTACTATTTCTTCCACAATTGCTTGTTTTATATAGCAAAATTACCATCTTATAAGCTTATATTCTTTGATCAATACATATATGGCAAGGGTTCAGTTGCAGCATATTCAATGTACTCTATGGCGCCACACTTAAAATTGTTAACAATATTACCAAGAAGCAGCTTTTGCATAAGTACAGTATTTATTGAATACAATTAGTTAAAAAAAGCTTGTGTTAAAGTTATTTTTAGTAGTATTATTTAAGTTTTAGGAAAATTAGACTCCACTTTTTTAAGAAAGGTTTGAATCACACTTTGTCCTCTTTTGTTAACATCTACATGAAGTAATATTAGTTATTACAGTTGAGTCTATTTCAACATATACAATTAAAAAAGGGTCAGTTTGCTAATTATGCCACGCTCATCATTTTGATGAATGTTGTATGGCTATCAAGACATACCGCTGACATGATCTTTGTGAAACAATAGGATTGGTTTGTTAAGCTGACCCTTTCAGAAAAACATATACAATCCTTTTAATAATAGTAAATAACTTCAAACGATCATTCCAGAACTTCTTTCTACCTTTTGAACATTTTGTGACTTTAATATGAAGTTTTAGATACATATTTTACAAAAGGCCATCTCTAAATTGGGTGTGATGGACATTTACACACTCCAACTTCCGTGATGTTGACACAAATGATGATGGGCATCACGCTGAGACGAATGGTCTACATCTTATTCTATTTTGAGATTTTACATTGATAAGTGATATTACAGAGAAAATGACTTGAAAATTGTTGTTGACACGTTTAGTTTGGCTGATAAACACGAGTAATTTACCCAAATATCCTTCGGCAGTTAACTGCTGAATTTTGAAGAAACTGGCCTGAGGAAAACTTCGGCAGTTAACTGCCGAAGAATTTCAAACCTGAAATTAAATAAGGAAATACACCTAAATTTTCCCTTAATTAAATTTAATTCTTTAATACATGATTCCTTTTATAACGTTGTTGAATTTCATTCATATAATTTTGTTGCCATAAATGAAGAAATATGAGATCCTAGAATTACATATTCAATCACGTTTCTTACTAGTAATAGAAAAGAGGTTTTATTTGTACAAAAAAAAAAGTTTTATTAATAGAATAATTACAAATATAATTATTTGAAAGAGAGGTGAATAATATCTAAAATATTATAAAGTAATAATAGGTTAATCAAACCTATGAATAATGACATACATCAATGAAATTAATTACAAATATAATTATTCTCTCATATTTCTTCATTTATGGCAACAAAATCATAAAAATAATTATGTTTAATTCCTTAAAAGGATTAAAGAATTAAATTTAATTAAGAAAAATTTAGGTGTATTTCCTTCTTTAAAATTTCAGCAGTTACGTAACTTACGTTAACTGCCGAGAGACATTTGAGTAATTTATTTGTGTTTTTCAGCCTTAGCAAATGGGTATACAACAATTTTCAAATGGTTTTAAGTGAAGGATAACCCTCACTCCATGAGTAAGCTTTGAGGGTTGTATTAAACCTCCACACAAATTCTCAAGTGATATCAGAGTTAAACTTTACAATTGTTGACCACTCATTAATTTATCAAGACACCTACATATATTTAGTGCTGCAAACTTCACATTGACAGTGACATGACCAAAATAATAATTACAAGCAGCTCCATGTATGTATTTGGATTCTCTCAATTGCGAAAAAAACTTGAGAAGGTTAAGTGGATGATCTCACCATTAAGATGCATTGAGTTATACAACTTATAAAGATTATAAGTGGGGTTCAATTCATTTTAACGATGAGATCATCCATATAACCCTCTCCAAAAATAATTACAATCGAGAGAATCCAAATCTGTTACAAGGTTTTGTTCAGAATTCAGCTTTATCCACCTCCATGTTTTTTAAAAACTGAACAAGATTTCATAAATACACTTCTGAACAGAAGAAGAAGAAAAAAATCCTTCTTTTGTCAAGAAATACACGTCCAAACAAGGGTAAACTTAAATAAGTTTTATGTAGAAAAAACCAATTTCTAGAGTTTAAAGTTGTTCCCAAGATAAAACTTCCTTTTTGAACTTCTTAAGAAGTGCTCTTACGGCTCTTGTTAGCATTACCCCTTAAACAAATACAACCAGAACTGCAAGACCCTGCCATGATTTTCAGGTAGAGTGCAATGCATGTATCACATTGATTCCATATTTATTTCACCCCATGTATCATCTTACCAGAGCATCTTAAAGCACCACTAATTGATGTACAAGGATGTAACAGGCTTGGCATTTCCCACACATAATAATGAAACCCAAACACTAACTAGTGGGATTTCTACAATCATACAAGTAATCAATAGACTATCATGTATATTATTAAAAACCAAACCTGGCCCTGTTTTATTGGGCAAGTACATCATAGTGCAGAACAAAGGCAAAGGATGTCTATTTTGCAAAGCGGAGTAAGCATGAAAGACAATTTAATTACATATAATCTTCACATAAACGATCCACAACATGGATGAAAAAGTTAAAACCACAAAAAGACCATGCAATACTCAAGACGAAACCACAAAAAGTTGTTCCGGAGGCATTTGAGAAAGTGGCACTACTCGTGATTCATGGGTTGTGACTCTCTCTTCGGAGGATCCAAATCCAAATAGGTAAATGGCTCAGTTGGCTCCTCGCTGCAATAACCACAAATGCCGCAAGCAACATAAGGAGCTTATAAAGGAAAAGCCAAGGCAAGGTATACAAATAAAGTAATAAAGGTGAAAAACTAAAACTAGAATAGCCAACTTTAATGTTTAATCATCCCAAGCAGATTTCAACAAGTTATGCCACTGTTAATGTATGTTATCTTGATAATGATAGCACTCTTTTAGTTTACTACAGTTTAAATCTACACCAAAACGTTCAGTGGCATAGTTCATAAACATTGATTTTCCTAAGAAAATACCGAATTGCAAGCTAGATAATAATCTTACCCAGGTTTAGAACGCATGCACTGCCAGAAGAGCTTGAAAGGTCCTGGAACAGTCTTGAATGGGTTTCCCTCAAAGCAAGCCTACACATTTTACAACCTTTAGGACTTGAAGATAACAACACCAAATTTATTCCGAAGTCCCAATAAATAAATTTGGAAACATGTAAAAGTATAGAGAACAGGCTGAAATGAGCACAGACCTCAAACCATGCAACCAATCTATCTATTTTAAGAAAAGTCTTTCGCTAATGACATGACATATGAAGAAATTTTACGCCTTTGTTCCCCACGATTCCATACTCTTGCACATGATCATTACTACTAGTTACATCATAATAAGTCTAAGCCGGTATAGTTTCCCCAGGATGAGCGATGACCTCTCATGCTCTTCTCCACATATGTGTGTAATAACCCTCTTCAGTAATTTAAGGATTCGTTTGCAGGTGGATTTATTTAACTTGGAATTATCAAGAACCGGTAGTAGAGCTACAGTCTTGTCCACAAGCCTATTGTGGCTTTTTTTTGGCTTAAGGTACAAGAAAGGATGTATTGAAAGGATAGGCAGGGTCTCAAACGGTGCAATCAGGACGTCCCATGATCCATATGCAGCTATGCCTCAACGCTTTCCTTTTAATTTACCATTGCATGGACAATGTAAATTATGTTTAATTGATGTCTTTGCTAGATTTAGACCGCTACATTGATATTGGGCCGAATAACTGATTATGATGAGCTATTGAATTGGATGTTTGCGTTCTAACTTGTAATTAAATTTGTAAATGTTTAATGGATTAGCCATACTGTTGTCATCAATTAAGTGTGACATAATACGTACTAATAGATTAAACTTACTTTAGTAACAGAAACCTTAATCAGAGCTGTTATAGTTGATTACCTAGTACGATGACGCTTTAGTTCCTATATGCTTGAATGAAAGTATGCCTATAAGCTTGAATATGATGAACTAATTGATTAAAATGATGCTATAACCGATCCCAATTAAGAGACTTGTGAGACCATTTGGAAGAGCTTATGGAAACAGCTTATGACTTTTCGAATAAATTGTTTTCGGCTTATTTTCATATGTTGTTATGTTATAAACGCTTAATTAAGATGTTGAATTATAAAAGAAAGCATTTGAGAAATTAACCAAAAAAATGAGGATTGAGAAATTGAACCTGAATAACATCTTCAACACGGTCATTGCAACGATGAGCTTTGGGTTCAGGATGATTCTCTCCTGTAATTCCCCATGGACTCTCTCGACGAGGCACTGGTCTTGTCTCGCTGCTCATCTTCTTCCTCTTCTTCTTTCGCAACTCAACTCTCTCTCTCTCTCTCTCTTTTGTTTGCTTCGTCCAAAAAAACTCCACTACACTTTCTCTACTTCTCTGTTGGGCCAAATCAAGCCCCTTTTTAGAGGTATTTTGGTATATTTATCAAAACATGGGGTGAAAAGAACAAAATGAAGGTTAGGGTTCCCCCAATTTTTTATTTTTTATATGGGTGTGATATTATATTTTTGTGTGAACTCTAATATCAGATTATTTATTAGGCCTTTTAGGATTAATTACTTGCATTAATCCTTAATAAGAACCCTTGCAAAAAAAAACTGAGTGGTAGTGCAAGATGGCCAAAAAATCTTCAAGAAAATCTCTATACATGTTAACTAAGATCATGGTAAAACTCATTTTATGTTGATTCGAGTCATGCTTCAAAAATTTGCGTTGAATTTTTTTCTAGACGACTTGACTTGGGTCATGACTCTAGTCATGGTATAAAAATTTGGTTTGAAAAGTACTTGGATAGGAGGAATTGATCATGTTAAAAAATTCTTAAAGTTCATATACGTGATTCGAGTCATAAAATATTTTTAATATTGACTCGAGTAAATTTTGTAAAATTTATTTTTACAATGACTCCTCGCTCATATTTTCCCTTGCTCATAAATCATTCTTTCACACTTCTAATACTAAAAGACTCTCATTCCTTCTCTAATGAAACTCTTTGTGTAACTCATAGACTACATATCATTAATTAGAAGTCGTTATCAAACAAAATTCTTTGTGTAACTATGAGAAGCTTGTTGTGGTCATTGAATAGCTTGGAGGATACATTGAGGATAATTGATAATATATTGTTTAGTTTTGATATGCAAGTGTTGTTAACTTTTTGTGCATAATTGACAAATAAATTTTTCAGAAATCTTCATTACGTCAAGTTGACTTTATTAATTTTTAGTATTTTCTTTTGTTAGGTGTTATCTTAGTTTTGAATATTGTTTTATCTTGAGATTCATATCACCTAGATTTGTAACTTCCCTCAAAAAAAATAAAATATAGATTTGTAACTGACAAATCAAATAAACAATTCAATTGATTGATCATCTGATCAATTGTGTATTTGATTATTTCTTAAATTCTTTATCTGTGATTTGAAATCATATATAGGTAACTTGAATGCATTATCCAACTGCGTAGTTTTGCAATAGATTTTTTTTAAAATACTCCTTGTTCAATTTTTTGTAAAAAAAAAAAACCCTAATGTCTTAAAAACTACACTCCTTTGAATTTAACTTCTCGAACAGAGAAGAAAACTATTTTTTCTTGCATTCTTCTGTGATTTACAAATTTGAAACGAACCTAGCCATTCTAATTGGCACATTGGCTCAAGAAGCTTTTCAATGCAATAAAAAGTTTGCAATCGAGTAAATACATTTTAATACAAATTAGTATAAAATAAAATTTGATAGGTAGACATTGTACTTTTCCTCCCATTTTTTTTTTCTAGATTAGATAAGAATGAAATTTGTTAAGTAATACAATTTAGATGGTAAAATGTGAAATATTTTATTTTATATGTTAAGATGTGAGTTCAAACATGATGAATAGCCTAATACTCCACGCTTTGTGGAAATTCAAAATAACATGCAATAAATTTAACTAATTTCCCTTGTGGGAGAAACCCATGGTAAAAAAGTGGAAGAATTACACATCAATAACCTCATATTTAAACCTATACACGTCAGTTTGATATAGAAGCAACCTGCCCATAATTTGATATTTAAAGTAAACTAACATTTACCTCATGTTAAGATACTTACACAGATCATTTGTTGATCATAGACATTTTTTATTGCGTGACACATTAAACTACATAACTTTTTCCAACATTTATGTCATAAATAATGAACACAAAAACTAATTAATCAATCAAGAAATCTAAGTTACTGAAATTGAGTAGACAAAATGGAATGTATCATACATCTTCAAAACCTTAAAGAAGGATAAAACGGATCATGTAATGAGAAATTAACCACTGTTTGCATGGTAGTGCAAGATCTAATTAAAGCACAAATGACAATAGAAGGAACATGAGAGGTTACATCAAATTAAAGCTACAACTTAATCATAATCAAAATGATATCACTAACAACTATAAATATATAGTCTTAGAAGGTGAAGAGAATATCTTAATTTTAGCTCTTACTCCCTATTGTCCTAAATATAAGCTAAAAAGTCGAATGTATTTAGTTGAAATTTGAACCAAATACATTTGACTTTTTATTTATATTTAAAACGGAAGGAGTAGCTTTTACTATTATCTAAGGAAGTCAATTCCCGAACCTTAATCCTCTCAGTCCTCAGTTGATCGTCCTGAGAAGGAAATCTTGCAAGGTGCGCTCTTGACTTCTCCCCGTTTTTTTTATATAAGCCTAAGTTCTCTTTGCCTCCTCATTATCCAAAATGCAATGCTTTTCCCTTTGCCCTTCTTCTTAACTGCACAATAGTAACAAAGTTATTAATATGTGATTTATATTACAAAAATATTATGTGATTATTAATAAAAAAAACCTAATTAGGGTTATAGTATTTGTACCTTATGTTACATTAGATGACTTGATGGTCAAGCAACTTCACCAGACAAAGAAGCCTTAATCCTCTCAACAGTACAAGCAATAAGATTATTAACCGTAGCAACAGATCCAAGAGAAAGTTTTGCCGTTGGAACGGAATCGACCAATATTTGAAATGCAACAGTCAATAGAGATCCACCACCATGTCCAGTTTCACCAACACCTCCTCCATTTGTGGTTGTCCCATCTGGTAGTATAGCAAATCCAGATGGAAGAAGTGCTACATAATCTGGATCCCCTCCATTTAGAACCACATTCATTGCAACTATGTCTACAGGTGCATATATCACAAATGACCCTGTTGTATCCGTACAACTCTCTTGCAATATCAACATGTTGCTTTGGCTTGAATTTGCACTCTACATAAAATAATTTAATATAACAAATCTAGTTTAGTCAAACATCATTAAGATATTTGAATTTAGAATTCTAGTAGGGAATTCCGTAATTCACGCATTTGGAACATCAACGAATATTCGATCAAAATTGGACGATGCAAAGTTTTGTTTTAATTTTGTAATTCAAAATACCGATTTTGAATCGAAAAGTCCAATTTTGATCAAACGGTTACGGATATTCGAGCCGAATGAATGTGGGAATTTGCATATTGACAATAGCTTTCATGTTAAAAAAATATTAGTAAATATGGCATAAAGTCAACATACATTCACTCGAAGTAGAGAAACACAATTTCCAGTATCTCTTCCATTAGCAATATGTGCCATTTCTTGGACAACTCCACCATTGGAAAGGATATCCCACTGTTTTCGAGAGTTGAAAATTAGTTAGATGAATAACATGTAAATAATTTATTAAATCAAGATGAAGATCAAAATGAAGATGGTAATATTATTAGTCAGCAAAAAAATTGTTCAAGAATTTCGTAGCCTTTTGGTTATTTTTATATAATTTTAATTTTTCTTAAAGTGTCCAATATTGTGTAATTGAATATTTTATGTTGTAGTAAAAAATGTACTCTTGAACAAAAAAAAAAAACCCTAATTTGTAAGAAAAACTATACACATGATTGTATAATAATTTGACAATAATTTATGAAAAAGTCAGATGACATAAGATAAAAAAAGGGAACAAAATTTCATGCAAAAGTTATTATAGAGTCTTCATTAAAAGGTGGAGTCGGTGTCACACTTTGTTTAGCAAATTGACAAAGATGTATTTATGCAATTCAAAGCAATTGATATAAGATGATGGAGAGTAGAAACTAGACGTATGCTAACATAAAATCATATAAGATGATGACTTCATATAAGCTTAGTATAGAATAAATACATCATACACTATAAACAAAGCAATTTTACTTAATCAAGAATAATCTAACAACCTATGATCACACAATAATGCAACCCTAAAACTTTAAGATTAGATAATGATTGGTGCATAATTGTTTTTTCATTTGAAATAATTCCTTGATTGCTTACCTCACTTCTTGAGTTTTCATCTCTAAGAAATTCAAAAACTCTTTTTGGTGGCACTGGAAGCCAAAAAGAAGTTGCAGCACTTAGAACAATGCCAGCTGGTCTTCCTGGGTCATCTACACTCTTACGGGTCATGACCCTTACATCATCAGCTCCTGTACCCGAAAGTGTTGTCCACGTGTGTGCTGTTGAGGCACTCACTCCAGCACAAAAGCTTATACACATTCTTTCAGCTAGTTTCAACATACTCTTTCTCCCATCTTGGTTTGTTATCACTAACATTACAATATCATAATGTTCGTTAATCATGAAAAATTCCATCTAAAGGAAGAAAATAAAAACCATTAAAGATATTTTGTGTCTAAGAAAAATTTAAATTTTGGTTTTTGTCTGTTCTTCCTTTAGAAAAGTGACGTATATTCAGTTTTAGTCTTCGTGTTTGACAAAAGGACCATAAATGACATACTAATCTTAAAACATATCGGACTAGAAACAAAGTATTTATAAAATTTGAGGATGAACATTCGTAATTTTCTAGAGTTAGACTAAAATTGGAATCGAATTTTTAAGAATTTTTTGGGATGAAAAAATTGGTTTTGTCTGTATTTCCTTTAGAAAAGTGACGTATGTTCGTTCAACAACTTTCGAAATAGGTGTGTGAAATTCAGTTTTAATTTTCGTGTCTAACAAAATGACGATAAATGACATGTTCATAGAAGAAATCGGACTAGAAGCAATGTATTTAAGAAATTCGAGGATGAAAACTCGTAATTTTTTAGAGAGAGACTAGACTTGGAATCGAGTTTTAAGAATTTTTTGGGATGAAAAAAATGTTTAAACAAAATGACAAAGAGCTGTGTTTTTGTATTGATACCGCCAACATCGACCGTGGGAATGTTTGTTGCCATGGCACTAGCAAGTCTTTCACATTGTCGATCTAGGGTTGCAATCCAACGTTTTGCACCAAATGCATGTCCAGAACTAACAAGCTGCTTGTATAGATTATGAACACCTCTATCATCCACTTCAACATGCTCAACCCATATAACCTAGGAAAAAAAATTAACTTATAGTTAAGCTACGTAGAGAAAAAAAAATCAAATTGCAAATGTAAACACAATCTTAATTTTGTACTCAAAATATTGTGACAAAAATAACCTTTGAGTAGCCATTGGGCATTTCTTGAATTAAGCAACCAGAAGGCCTTCTTCTTGATCTGGCAGAAGGACTAGGGCGTAAATTGTCCAAAGAAACATCCACTACTGCCCAAGTTCCATCAGCATGTTGCTTACAATACCTTACAAAATAACTCTCTCTAGTTGGCACAAGTGGTGAAGGTACTTGCAGTTCTGCTGTCATCTGAAAATTCAATTGTATTCATTTTCATCGTTAGAAAAATGTACTAATTATAGTTTTTTTTTTTTTTTAATCGGCAAAATTTATTCTCGTCGAGTTATACTAATAATAGTACCACTTGTAATGCACCATTGTAGTTCCCTGCCACCCCAGTTGATAGCACTTCCAATGTCATTGCTCTTGAGACAATGCCAGAAAAAACTGTGGACCATTGGTTCTTATAAACCACAAGAAAAAAAATAATGTTAAAAACTACAAATATTAAAAAATATGTTGCATAAGTTCTAATACTTATGAAGATAAGAAATTATTTTAATTATGTAAAGGTTGTGTCTGCGTACCACATCCATGAGAATCTCAACAAGGTTAACATGATTCATGATGACAACAGAAGATTCTCTTGAAGCTTCACATTTAAAACCAGCTGGTTTTGGACCAATTCCTCTAGGAAAAGACCTAACATATTCCTCCTCATTGAGTATGGAACCTCCTTCAAGTGTAGGCAACCAAAGTGGATCACCCATTTGTGCCATTCCAATGAGTTCCTCCATAGCAGCAACAGCTAGCTCAATTATCATCGGTTTATCGGCTTCGGTCGGTCCACTTATTGATCTAAGAAGATCTCCAGCTCCATACATATCTCCTCCCATTCCTGGTTGTCCTCCGAAACCACCAATGCCGAGTTCTAGAGGACGAGGAGGAACCGATGAAGGGGAGAGGAGTGGATAGCTCACCACTGGCTTCCCTACGTACTTGGCAGCAATGGCAGATATCCTATCAATCTGAAAATTAACACCAAAATTAAAGAAGGATAAAATATAGTTGATCATGAAGAAGATTTTTTTATCATGATAGAGATAGAATAACAATAGGTCAATCACTTTAAAACGAAATTTTGATAAAAACAAAGTAGCTTTGCAAATTTTATACTTTAGTGAATTACAATTAAATTAATATGATTGATGCGATATTAACTTTGGTCGTGGAGACAACAAAATCTGCATTGATTTTAATCTCATACTTTTTCCAACGCCGAAAAATATAGGTTTCGATCCCCTACAATAGTGTTGTTGCACCGTGCAACTGTTGTAGGGGATCCAAGACCTCGAATGTATTTGTTATCTCATTTTTTAACCGCATTTAGTTCAACCAGATTGGTCTCGATATATGTGTCTATCAATCGCACCATAAACTTGGTGTAGTTTTTGAATCAATGCGATGAATGTATACCTCTTCTCGAAGGCGAGAATTTTCAATCCTCAAGTGATGTTCATCAAACGACATTTCTCCGATAGCAGTTGGTCCACCACAATTAGGACAAGAAGCATTACTTAGAGCTTCTCTAAACCTCATGTTATCAGCGCGAAGTTTCTCATTTTCAGTTCTAAGTGAAGTATTCTCATGCCTCTCCTGTTGAGTCTGCAAACAAAAAAAAAAAATATAAATCATTCTAAGTACTCTTCATTTTTCAACCAAAAATAAAATAAATAAAAAATCCTCCAAATTAATTAAATGAAATACCTTCATTTGAGTACGTTTGTTCTGAAACCAAAACTTCACTTGCAATGGCTCTAACCCTAACTCTCTGCTTAGTTCCTTCCTTTGCTTGTCATCAGGGTGTGGACATTCCTTAAAAAACCTAAACAAACAAAACAACATAAATTAATTTAAAATTTAACTACTTTTTACAAAAAAGTAAATAGTAAATAAATAAAATGGTTATGTTTTTTTTGTTTGTTTATTTTCTTACGCTTCCATTTCTTGGATCTGATGCTGTGTATGACGGTGATAACGTTTCTTCTTAGCACGAGGTTCTTGATCTTCACCAGAATTAGCAGCTTCTTGATTTTCACTGTTACCAGATTTCGTAGCACTGTCGAATAATTCATCTTCACGGATTCTTGGAACATCACTTTCTGAAGTATTATTGTTGTTTTGTGTCATGTCAAATGGTAGAAGTTGATGATGTTGTCCAGCTTCCATTAGATTTGGCTGGAACATTTTCTACAGATCTTTAAGATTCCAAATGCTTATTGTTTTCAATCTAACAAAAACAATTTAACACATAATATATAGTATAGTACATACATAGTACATAGTACATTCAACAACAACAAAAAACAAAATCAACAAAAACAATTTTTGTTTATTTATTTTTTCTAATTAAATTGGAGAAACTTGATGAAAAAGAAAAACATGTGAATTTGACTAAGTTGATGTTTTTGAGGAAAATGAATTTAAATAGTGAAAAAGTGAAAAGGAATAACGCGGTTTCCGAATAACGAGAAGGATACTTGGACTGGTAAAATACAATGAAAGGTTTTTTTGTTTGTTTAGGTTGTTCTTTCAATAAAGACCAAATGTTGACTTAAGAGAAAATAATTATCTTTGCAAAGATAAAGTCAAAATAGATGACCCTTTATCAAATTAAATTAACATTAGAACAAAATTGTTATTATTATTATTAATTTAATATACTAAAAATTTTGATAGAAATGTGAAGGAAAAAAAAAAACAAGAAGATTCACCTGGGATAAAGAGAGAGATGAAGATAAACCAAAGACACCAACGTTATTGTTGTTTCTTCCGATCATTGAATGCATGTTACTAGCTGGAATCATTAAACCAGCTTGCATATTTCAATCAAAAAAGCTTCAACTAGAAAATCCTTCTTTTAATTTTTTCTCTCTCTTTTCTTAGATCCTTAAATGGCTTTCAGATGATGAATTCTTTGTTAGATTCTTCTGTCAGCTTTAGCGGTGTTTCAATGAGATTAATGTGCCACTTCAAAAAGGAAACAAAAACATCAATAACATGAGAGAAAAAAAAATACTCAAATATAAAAACGTGACCTCACTTTATAACCAAAAACTAAAAAATATTGGGGTGATCAAAGTCCAGATTTTTTTTCTTTATGCTTCTAAGAATTTTTAAGCATAATTAAAATGCATGTTAAATTCTTTTGTTATATTTGAAATCAGCATAGGAACAAGCATAATCAGAAAGAAAGAAAAAAGATGGAAAAAAAAACAAAAAATAAATATATGACATTCTAGCAACCCTAACTATATGGACGGAGACATAAGTATTTTTAAAAGAAAAAAACTTGTGAACAGATTTAGTTTTACAAAAACAATGATATTGGTGTGAATGAGATGTGAAATGAATTAATGATAACAAAGACTTTTTTTTTCCACTTACCAAGAGGAAGGGTAGTTGCTAAAGAGAGATAGAAGCTAGAAGAGGAAGAAAAAATGTAGATCTACTATGGTGCACAAAAAGAAGTAAAAAGAAAAGACACTTTTTTCAAAGATGAATATGAAAAAAGAAGAGAAGGTTTTTTTGAGGAAGTTATGGAAAGTTGGGTATATGGTAATAAATTAAGCAACGAAAGCTTGATGAGTGTTTTTGGACGGTCTAGCTTAAAAAAGGTAGTAGATTGTTTAAAGAGAGAAAGAAGAAGAAAAGAAGATGAAGACGATGAAGAAGGTGAGAGGACAAAGGAATTGAAGGAAGAGAAAGGAAATAAGAGTGAACGGATGGAGAGGAAAATTGTGGCAGTGATGAGTTATTGCTGAGTGTATTGAGATGGTGCAATTGCATTTAATGGTGGGCGTAAGAGGTGTAGTAATTGCTAGTAGTGTACATGAGAGAGACTATGTGAGAGAGAGAGAGAGAGAGAGAGAGAGAGAGAGAGAGAGAGAGATTATTGTGTTGTGTAGTAAAAAAAATTGGATTTGAGAGTAGATGGTGCAAAAGATGACGGCTACCAAACTCGTTAATTTTTACTCTTCCCTACTGAATTTACTTATATTCATTCACGTACTCTACGATAATGTAAATATACTCTACTTATACTAGTAGTATATATTGGTATTTGAGGAAAAAAATTACATATATAAATACATTCTGTACTTTCAAAGATCTTTATTTTTATTTTTTTACAAGAGGGCAAAGAAAAAAAAATAGAACTAAAAAGCTAATCGAAGATTCCTAGGCATGCAAGTCCTGGATAAATCATCTAAAAGGATTCTTTGGACCTCGCTAGAAGGAGACTCCAACATTAGTAAATTAAAGTGATCCGTAGAAATGCTTAAGTTAACGAGCCAATCAGCACTCCTATTTCCTTCACGTCAAGTATGGTTGAGTTGAACATTTCAACTCATCTTCGGCAACTTTCAGATCCGGTAAACTAAAACAGGAATATTCTCATTGAACTTGAAATTATCAGAAATCATGTCGATCAAAATCTCAACATATAAGGCATCACAAGCTCCAATCTTCTTAGTGTAGCCTTTGATCCATCTACCGTCTGAATCACGAAAAAGATCGCCACATCCAGCAATAACCCTCGTATCTTTGCAAGCACCATCATGTTGAGCTTGGTCCAACCTTCTTGAGGCCGCTTCCAACTTATATAGATGATGTCCTTCAACAATGCACCAATATGAAGATGCTCCAAGTTACAGTCTTCAATATCTTGGACGAATCTCCGAATTAAAGAAATTGGGTTGTTCGAGCGGATGAAATTAGCTTAAAAAATAGTTATATTCCTCCACTTTCACAAGTACCAACATGTCGTCATGAAAGTTGTCTTTCAATTTAAAGTGTTCGTCCTAACGACTTTCTTGTCGAAGTTATTGAAGAATCAATCCCTGCAATCAAAAGAAAAGAAATTAGTTATAAAATGAAAAGGAACGATGTAAATATGATTATGAATTTTTACACAAGGTATGATTTTTTTTAAGGGTACACAAGCTATGATTTAAAAAAAGATAAGACGAGTACAATTATTCAGATAAAAAAGATAAGATAATTGTACAAGATATCTTAATCTAAATTTATTTTTCAATAATCATGTTTTATATTTTTTAAAATTTGAATTTGGATTGAACTGTATTGTTGTTAAATTTGTAATTTGTTTAATAGTCCTATTTAGTTATGATTTTTTTTAAGGACCTATTTAATTATGATGTATATTTACATTTAAATTTTAAAAGAACGGTGTTTTAAGGGTAAATATGTTACAAAAAATGTCCAACCGAAATTAATAGTTACTTATGGTTAACTTTTGGATCCATTAAGTACAGATTATACTTCCTTCAAAAAAAAATACAGATTATACTTATTATTTGTGAGAATGATCGCAATAATAGGCTATTCAACAACATTGAAACTCCTATCTTATAACTCTTAGATAAATTAAATTTAATTCGTTTTGGTGGTTAAAAGCTAATAACGCCACGTTTGTGTACGGTTCTCAGAGATGGTAGTCGGATCATTTGCTTTGTATGGGTATTGACTAGCCTTTGTTCTTGTATATACTTTATGGGTGTGTTTGGTTTGCAAAACAACAAGTACTGGACAGAACAGTACAAGATAGAACAGTACAACACAAGGCAGAACAACACATGACAAATTTTTTATGGCATTGAGTAATTTTTTTGTTTTACGATTTTTTAGGGACAAAATACTATTTTGGTATTTTAGACAATTTGTACGTGGGACAAAAAGTTGTGTTGTGGTTTGGTGAGGGACAAAAATATGAGTTTTTGTCCTGTCCCTTGCCTCCAGTTTGTCCTGTACCTGAAACAGTTTTACAAATCAAACACTGGACAACTAGAGTTGTTCTGTCCTGTCCTTCATTTTTTTAGCAAATCAAACGCACTTTATATGACAGTTTATTTTTTTAGATGGTTTCTCTAGTACACCTTATACTAAAGAGCTTATCGTTGTTGTTAATATATCCCATATTAATTTCTTAAAAAACAATTGTTTGTGAGAAACTTTTTTGTTTTGAAATAGTGGCCTAGAAGAGAACAAGTTAGACCGAGTTTCGCAATGCCTTCTTACTGTGTGTGAGTGTTCCTTGTTGTATGAAGAGTGGTCATAGAGATATTAGTTGGATGTGTTGGAAAAAACTTACTCTCTAGAGTAATCATGGTGGCATTGGTTTCTCTAACATGTCTTTATGTTTGGTAAGCAAGATTATAAAACTCTTAGAAAGATGGACCATACTTCCTTCGGTCATATTTATAATAAAAAAATATTTTTTATATTTATTCAATACTTTATGTATTTGGTCAATATACAAACCAAATACATTATGTATTTATTGAACCTAAAAAAGTACATTTTTATTTATAAATATAATCAAAGGGAGTACTTTATTCCTCGCTCGCACTCTTAAACGATAGATATTTTCCCCATCAAGATTTCTTGGAAGCTTAGCTTGGTCACACACAACCCAAGCTATACATTGAGAAGCCTTTGGAATTCTCAATCTATATTCAACTTTTCCATAAAAATCTTCATGCTGAAATTTCCATCTATGCTACGGTTGAAACTAAAACAAATCTTTAATTATTATTTTTATAGAAATTAAATCTTTTTATAAAAATCAGATAAATCAAAAAAACAAATCTTTACTTTTTTTTTATTTTTATAAAAATAAGGTAAAACAAGTTAAACTAAAACAAACTCAGAAGCAAAAAACTAAACCAAATTCAATTTGATGGGTTTTTCCCGCTTTGACTAAGTTTGGGTATGAGTTTGAGTTTTTCTCAATTTCAATACATGGGTATGGGACGATAACGAGGATATATGTACCCACCTCAAACCCGTCCCGAAGGTAGAAAATCAATTTATCATCCCTTTTACATAAATAGAAATTCAAACCCTAAAGCATTTAATTTGTACGGTCAAAGTCTCAGTTTATTAGATGACACTCATTTATCTTATTTCTCTATCTTCTCCTTCCACATCTCACACCCTCGATCTATCCCTTCTCCATCACCATAGTCATCAATCATCATCATCATCTCTTTGTTCGATAATGTACGACAACATTACGTTTGGGACTGTAAAATACTTTTTTTATTAAAAAAAATATGCACTGCGGAGATGGGGCGGGGATACCCAAACTCGTCAAGGACGGTGATGGGGTTTGATTTATCATCTCTGTTGGGTATGGGTAGGGTAACGGGTAAATATATGAGAGTAAGATATGGAGACATAGAAGGTAAAACTTGTCTCCACTCCGCCCCGTTGGCATGTCTAGCATGGACAACATTAGTCTCAAAAGAACATTTGGTGGCTTATATACAAAAATAAATAAAATTGATGGCTTGATCGTTTATTTGGATGGTGAATAGAACCAAGACTAAGGATGAAAATGAGTCAAATTTAGTTATGTTCGGTTCGACTTGATAACAATTGGATCGACTTGAAACTCGACTCAAGTTCGTTACAAACTTTTTTTCAACTTGAATTCGACTCGATTCAAGCAGATGAGCAACTCGATTCGACTCGATA
Source organism: Medicago truncatula (assembly GCF_003473485.1). Taxonomy (NCBI): domain Eukaryota; kingdom Viridiplantae; phylum Streptophyta; class Magnoliopsida; order Fabales; family Fabaceae; genus Medicago; species Medicago truncatula. The sequence continues at coordinate 43,414,841 of NC_053043.1, forward strand.
GCTCAAATCAAACCAACTTAAAAGAAAGAAAAAAACTATCAAACCAACAAAAATGAAGGTTATTAATAGTCTCAACACCACTTAAATGGGTGACAAAAGCATCACTCGGAAATTTTCATAGAACTATTGATCTACTCCCACAATTTTTCATGGCATGCTAATAGCTATTCTTTTATAGAGAAACTCGTTCGTTTTAAAAAAAAAAACTAAATTAATCCATGTAAATTGGTATCAAAGATAATCAATCATGAGACCTTGAGGAAAAGCTTACTTCAAAATTTAAATCAAGATCATCGTATCAACCTAAGTAGATTAGAAACCGCTCTCTATTGTTCACAAACTTACCACGTGGGACTAATTTATGTTTCACGCTACTTTTGTTTCACTCACCCAAGCAAATGTGCTATATTATTTATGGAAAATTGCTTTGTTGATATAGGAAATTTCACAATGACACAAGTAAAATACTAAAATGTCCCCAGCAGTTGTTAACAACCGCTGGCTCCAGCCGCAGTTAACTGTCGGTGCTTTCTGTTATATGAACAGAACAACATAGGAGTTTCCAAAAATCCATTGTTACGTTTTTTGCTTCCATAGGTGCGAATTTCACAAAGCATAAGCCAATCCAAGCCAATTTCAAGCACAAAATCAAGTAAGTTTTCTGAATCCTATTGCATTGCTATTTTGTGATTGATTTGTTAGTTTTTTTGGTTAAATTGTGATTATAGAGGTTTATTGATTTTATGATGTTATGATAGTTAAGGTTGTTTGAATTGTTAGGTTTAGGTTAGAATTGTTTAGATTGTTAGAATTGTAGAATTGTTATGAAATTATGGTAGAATTTTTAGGATTAGATGAATTGTTATATAATCGTTGCGATTAGTTTTGAATTTTTATGAAATTTCGTTGTTATGAATTATTGTAGAATTGTTACGTAGGTTTTGATCGCCAATTTGTTTATGTAGATATGTCTCAGAATCAGGGAAACGTTGAGTTGAACAACAGAAAGGAGGGTGACGACAAGAAGAAAGAAAAATCGTTGATGACATGGCACGGAATCACATGTGATGATCCATCAAAAAGAAGGATTTGAAGGTGCTGGTGTATAATCATTCGAGGTTGATGAGGAGCGGGAGGACATGCTATTTTGATCCTCAGCCAAAAGTAGGTGCCCCAGGGACTGTCGAGGACAACCCGATTGACTTGTGTGGCGATTGAATGTAATTGTTTTTTATGTTTTGGATATTTTTTTGCTTAATTGTTTTGGATCTTTTTTTTATGGTACATTTTACTTGACATATTGGTACTTTGAATAAATTCGCGTTTTGAATAATTTCAATTAACATCGGATTTTGAATAATTTTGATTAAAGTCGTGTTTTGAATAATTGCGTATTCGAATAAAAACTAATTAAATCTAACGTGAATTCAAATAATTAAAATTACATAATGAATAAATAAATTCGAAAAGTGAATAAATAAGATAATTATTGTTCCATTCAAAACAACATGTATCATGCATATTCAACTATATATGTTATCACATTATTCAAGATGCTTATCAAATGTTGGATTCCTGCCGTTTAACAAGTTTGAATTACCCCATTTAGAGGAAAACAATTGTTGCAGTTGGACGTTTGTACCTTCCAACTATAACAATTGTGTTACCTTTGAATGGGGTAAATTCAAACTTTTCAAGCAGCATGACTCCAATGTTCGACCGACATTCCCATAGTTCAATTCAAAAGATTAATTTCCTGTTAGGTTTAGTTTAAATGACGGTATTCAAGTGTCAAAAGAATGAGGTCCATTTACTGACACTTCAATACCTTCATTTAAACCGGCCTAACAAGAATTTAATCTTTTGAGAGGAACAATGGGAATGTCGGTCGAACATTGTAGTCATGCCGTTTGGCAAGTTTGAATTACCCCATTCAGAGGAAGTCAACTGCTGTAGCTGAAAGGTGCATTCATTCGGTACCTAATGACGATCTTCTGGCAGAATCAAACTTTTGATGATATCTTCAGTTGATCTCAGCAACGTCACCCGCATATCGATCCACTGGAACATGTTGTGCTCCCAAAACATGCTCGTCACGTTTTCGTCGTTCGTTAATTCCACCCAACTGAATGATAATCTCCCCTCGTCGAGCGTTGGACGTTTATACCGAACGTGTTCCATCCTCCTTGTGTCTCGGGGGTTGACTCCTTGGTTGAATTCAGTCAGTTCATCCTTGAGACCTCTTAACATTACACCAAGGCACCGAACCTTCAACCTCTGAGGTTCTCCGCCGTTGAATTGTGCATGAACGTCGATCCACCCGACCATTGTTTCAAATCTACACAATTAGAAATTAAAAATAATCAATGAAAAACTCATTGAAACACTTTTAGTAAAAATTTGACATAAACCCTAAAAATCCTAAACAAACCCTAAAAAATTTATAAAATTCAAAAAAAAAAAAAAAAAAAATTTAAGCAATATAACTTCATTATAACATGTATTCATAATATATGTTAATAACATTTCAGTTCTACAACATAACTATATTCAAAATAAAAATTCAAAATTTAATAATTAAACAACAACTAAAATTATAAACATATAAACACATATACTAACTAAAATCTATGACAATAGCATAAGTGATAACTTACTTGTGATTTAGTGGAAATTTGTTTGGATGATTTGGTAGAGATTTTTCAGAGAGAGAGTGAAAATTTGAGAGAAAGATGGTGATGGTGATGATGGAGTGAATATCTGAATTATGGCTATTGACTTGAATATATCACGAACACAACGACAGTTAACTGCCGCTGGAGCCAGCGGTTGTTAACTGCCGGCACTTAGCCTAAGGATTGTTAATTGCCGCTGGGGTAAAAACGTCATTTACGTATGTTAATAAAAAGTATTCATTGTAAAAAAAGTAATTTTCTTATTCTTATAGCTGCTCTTTTTACTTTTTTTTTAACAGCTATACTCACACAAGTAAATGTGCTATATTATAACATCAAAGGTGGTATTGTGACAATAGAGATATTTATATTTCATGTAGCTTGCTCTCTCCTTTTTTAGAATGAAAAGTCAAGAGAAAAATTTCATTACATTATAAACAAGGGAAAGGGAAATGTTAACGAGCACCTCCGAGGCACTAATTAAAGACTTTAAATAGTTATTTTTTTTTTTAAAGTTTGTGTAATTAGTGCATTACAAATTAAAAATTTTGATTTTTTTAAAGAAAAATTACTTAATTTAAAATGCTTAAAAAGTCTCGAAGACACTCGTTAACAAGACCCTTATAACGATTCATATAAATTTGTTACTATATCATAAGGAATTAATATGATCTCTTGTGAGTGTAAAAAAAAATCCACACTGCCAATGTGTAACCAACTTCAAATTCAGTCCTTTCTCTTAAACTCAAAATATAAGTTTCTTTCTGTAACTGTGTTTGTTTCTTTAGAAAATGACATTTGTATTCAATATATGACATAATATTCAGAAAATGACATTTGTTTCTTCCGGGTTAATTTTTTTAATTAACTTGATATGCGTGTATATATTGAGTTGGTTCATGAATCAAACAAATGGAACTATACATAGCTTAAGTTTAACAAATTTATTTAACAAATTTAATTTTGAACTCAAATTTGACTTATTTGATTTATGAACAAAGTTCAATGATAAAACAAATGTATGTTGTTCTTGGGTTAAAAGCATAGTTTTGAAAACCGGACCGGACCGGCCGGTTGAACCGGTCCGACCAGGAACCGGTGGGGTGACCGGTTCGAGTTGATAAACGGATCGGTCATGTAATCAAACCGGACTGAACCGGCGTGATTCGGTCAAACTCAGGAAAAACCGGTGAACCGGCGGGTTTGACAAACCGGACCGGTTTGAAGTAAAGCAGAAATTAATTGAATTAATTAAGCCAAAAAATGGCAGCGCTGGGTGTTGAATCCGCGTCCGCCAGCTTGCAAAGCAATCAATTATCCACTGCAATATGAACCTCTTTTGTTTTAAAATTACTTCTTATTATTTATATATAATAACTGAACAGTTTTTTTTAGGGGAACGAAGTACACTCTATTTTTTTTAAGTAACCAAGCACACTCTTATCATTTAAATATTATTGTCCGACATCTCAAATATTTTAATAAACATTTTTTTTACAATATTTTTTTTGAAAGAAATTTTTTATTTTACTATATTTATTTGAATATGTATTACTCTCTTCGTCCATATATTTTAAACACCCATTTGATTTTATTTTTGTCCTTAAATATAAACCTTTTTTAAATTACAACACTCATTAATTATTTTAGTTTCTAAAGTGACCGAGTCACCGATTCAATCCGAGTTAATCCGGTTAAATAACTATATAAATTTAATCTAAGGACCGAGTTATCTAACCGAGTCATCCGAGTGGTTCCGATTCAGTCATGCGGTTCGACCAATGACTCAGTGGTTCGACCATTGACCCAGTACCCCCGCCGAATCGATGACCGAGCCGAGTTTTAAAACTATGGTTAAAAGAAATATGCCAAACTTGAAAAGGAAAAAATGTATTTTTCAAAAAAAAAAAAGTATTTTTCAAGTAATTCTCATAGGTTAGATTTCCACAATTCTTCATTAAAAAAGAGTGATATAAAAATATATTTTTTTATGTAGTTTTACATTTATCACCTAGTTGAACCGTTAATTTATCAAACATTTCAATTAACTTATTAATTATTATTGATCATTAATTATTGATTATAAACTATCAATTCTCAGTTATGAGTTAGCTCATCAGTTATCCGCTGTTTAAAAAAAAATATGGTTGTTCTTTTCTATAAAAAAAAAAAAAAACATAATACTCCATTACTTTTTCGATACGATACGTGGAGGTATACGTTACATAGAACTCCCACATGGACTTGGTCTTTTGACTTTTGAGACTCCTAATTTCATCTTGTTCTGATCAATCAATTTTCATCTTTATACGAGTTTTTAGACTCCTAATTTTAAATGTAAATATAAAGTGACACTCTTCCATTTTTATTTATTATCATTGTTGTCATAAATAATTGCAACCAATTCTTGGAATGGAATCAGATCATTAGATATGTTTCATATGCATAATACATAGTGTATTTAATTTAACACACAGAATGTGCATTAAAACCAAAATATTTGGCGAAATAAATGAACCAAACAGTGTTTGATCATTAATATTAATGATTTTGGTATTAAATTACAACTCTGTCAAGATGCAATATCGTTGTCGATTATAAAGAAGTTGAGAGGCATTTGAAGGTTGTATTTAGCACTTGCATAACTGCTAAACACGTACATATGCATATTACATTTATTAGAAAGGAAGAAGGTTTCATATTTCAATTGACTAAACAGTAATTTTAATATTTGAATATAATTGACATCATTATAGTGTCTAAATCTATCAAAGTTGCAAATTAATGAATCAACCCACTTGGGTTGGTAAGGTGGCATTGTCTTGTGACTTGGGAGCGTACTCTCCTCAAGATTTCAGATTTTATTCCTTTGGATGCCAATTTAGGTTGACTAATTTAACTTTTTAAAAAAAAACATTTATAGTTAATCATTGTTTGTAATTTTATAGACTAATACATATATTTGATGATCATAATGACTAACTATAGAGACACTTGATCATGTGTTTGCAATTTTTGATTTAGATTCAAGGATTATCTATTGCTTCACAATGACCGACTCATTTGACTATTTTGCATAAATTAAGAAAAATATATAAATACAAGTAAGAAAAATATTTTTACTGAAGTACTCTATCGATTATTGACCACTACAATAAGTGCAAAGTGGAAGATATCAAATTGAAAATTATGCAAGTTTATTAATTAGAGGGTATAATTGATTATTTTTTTTAAGGGTCATATTAACCGGTGCCTCCGGGGCACTGGTTAAGGATGCCAAAAAAGTCAAAAATATTTCCTTTTATGGTAATAGTAACCTTTTTATCCTTAACCAATGTCTTGGAAGCAGCGGTTAGCATTTCCCTTTTTTTAATTACTATTGCATTGAAAATTGAAAGGAGACACTCACTCATTTTTGGACAATTCTTTTTACAAATGGATCACTCATGGTAGAATAGAGGGAGTAATGACAACACATATCACATATTTAGAGCCTAAATTTATCCTATTTAATTAAGAGCAATGTTATTTGAACAACCTTTTTCTATGACAACTTGTTGGACAACCACATTATACAAAGAAATTTAGGTAGTGACACAAATATCAAAGCAATAGAGAGAGAAAGTAGAAGAACAATGTGTGTATGAGAGAGAAAGTTGTCACAAAAGTTGTCAAAAAGTGGTTGTTCAAATACTCCCTCCGTCCCGCAATCGATGACCTATTTGAAAATTTGCAATTTTGACCTGGTTTACTTTGACCATATATTTCTACTAATATACATAGATAAATAATATCATATAAGATGTCGTTAGATTCGTCTCGATGAGTATTTTCAAAATATCAAATTTTCATGATTTTTTCTAACATATTATTCAAGATATTTAAGCTCAAAATTATGCATTGGAATGCGTAATGGAGTCAACTGTGTCATGTATTAAGGGACGGAGGGAGTATCATTTCTCTTTAATTAAATACACTTTTTGAAGAGTTTGAACCTAACTTTGCTGCTAAAAAAGTAAAATTGAGTCAGACTTTAAATGGTCATACCATAGGCCCTATCGTGTGGTTTTATTTTTATTTTTATCAATCGAGTATCATTCACATGTGACTATAGAAATTAACCATTTTAGTCAAGTACATGACCTTTTTGGATAACAAAACTTTCCTTCAAAATATTTAGCACGGTTGCATTCTTATGAATGAACTAGAACCAAAACCTTCGATTAAGCTGAAAAAGATCTACCACCAACTCAATCCAAGTGATAGCTGTAACACCCCGTTTTTCCAATATAAAAATTTCTAAACATTTTATCAGAGTATTCAACATAAACGGGATATCACATACAAACATAGTCCAAAATCAGTTAAATAACAATTTAACTTCAACAATTATTTCAAACGTTGCAGCGGAATTTAGTTCGTAATCCATAAAACAGTTGGGCACGTAGGCCCCATCAAAATATCTCAAATGAGTCAAATCAACTTCACAAAACATCATAATTGTTCAACATCATAAAACATAAACATGATAGTCACGTAAGAGAATGAAGCATGCAAATAACCCCATCCCGTTACGTATCAGAGCGACCTAGACGACACAGTGAAGGCAAGGCCACTCACAACGACAACTGCACACTAAGCACAATCACCTGCAAGTTACCCATACGAAGGGCAACATTTTCAAGCAGAAGGGATGAGATTTCATAACAAAATAATGTTAATCAAAGTAATTCGAATCATAATTAACATCAACAGCATAATCATTCTTAAATAACTTTGCATATTCAAATAACAAGTATCACGTATTCACATTTCAATCGTCATCAACAACATAACATTATGGACATGACAATGTGACAATGCTCTTAGACTCCTTATATGCATGTGGTACCAATCGTCATCAAAAGTATTAATATACTTTAATCGTGCGGAGGACAAAGCTCCTATAAATCATGCGGAGGACAAAGCTCCTAATAATCGTGGTGAGGACTAAGCTCAATGAAATGCTATGCATGGACTCATATGCACAAATCACCGTAATCAACATATCAACATGCATCCAATAATTTGGAGCTAAACGTCATCGTTTCATCATGTATATATACACTATGCACTTAGTTAAATAACAGCAGCAGCATAATCAAGTCACATAACAGGATGATATCATTATATCAATAGCACATCAATTGTATCATAATTAAACTTTCATATCTTACATAATTGTACAATACATTAATCATACTCAATTAATATCAACATATCTTAAACAGCTTTACAGACTGCATTAAACGTCATCATTAGGTCTCATTATCATAAGGGGGTTCACTCTTGATCCAAACATGCGACACAGATCGCACAAACACTCAAGACACTCCAAGCTGGAAGTGCTCGCGAGGCGAGAGTTCTTACTCGCCATGGCGAGTACCAAACAATTCCCAAACTAAAGTTGTTCTGGGTCTAATCTTACCCTACATTCATTCCTAATCATTACTAGGTATGTTCAGGCACTCATAAGCGCTCAAGGTCCAACTAAAAGGTCAAAAATACAAAATCCTACATGCTCTCTGTCTTAGCTCGCTATGGCGTAAGGTTGCTCGCTATGGCGAGCAATACCAAAGGAACTCGCGAGGCGAAGGGAAAGACTCGCGTGGCGAGCGATGAATGTTGCTACGGCCAGGCTTCCTATTTTCACAAAAATCCGACGATTCACATGGTTCTAAGCCTAGTATTGATTCCAAAGTTTGTCCTAAACATTATCTAAGGTCCAGGAACACTTTCTACAGCAATTTAATTAATTCCTACCGTTAAATTATCAATTTTAGGGATTTGACCTAGTTTTCGTTTTCTCCAATTCAATCCTAATTCTTGCTAACTAATCATCAGAATTACATTCAATTAACAATACAGAGTTATTAGTCTCACCCTTACCTGGTTATGAAGAAATCGCAGCTCTCTCACTCTTGGTCTTTTCCCTTCTAAGCTTTTTCTCCCTTTCCACAAAGTTTTCACGTACAATAGTTTTTCTAACAATTAGGTCTTCCCTATTTATATCTCTTCTTAATTACTTATCTTATCTCACTTTCTCCCCCAAAACTATCTAAAATATCAAAACAACCCTCAACTAAATATTTTATATTATTTTCAAATCTTTATTTTATTTAACAATAAAATAAATCCCTTAATCTTATCAAATCTTCCAAAACTCATAACTTATCACAATATCAACCAAACCATCAATATAGTCGTAAATCATTCAAATCATACCAAAATCATGCATATATTATATAAATATAAATAATCGCCTAAACTCGATTAAATAAACAATTAACAAAAGTGGGCGTTACAATAGCTAGTTTTGGTGGCCTAGTCTATTACGATTAGGCATGACAATGGGACAGGGTGGGGGACGAGTTTTACATTCCCCGTCCCCATACCCGATTCTCATATACTTATCTGTTACTCGTATACTCAATGGGGATGAGAAATTGAACCCCATCCCTGTCCTCGACGGGTTCGGGTATCCCCACCCCATCCCCCTCCCCACATTGAATAATTTTTTTTAATATAAAATTGAAGTTTTTTTGCAACCCCTAGAGAAATATTGAAATGCATTATCCAGCAATATGTTCATTTTAACATTTGTTAGACCGATTGATTTAGTTGCTACTTTAAATATCACTTGTGACTCTCAATTCCCTCATTTATCTTTTTCTTAGTTCGCATTCTCTTCCATAGTAGGTGGAGATTATCACTGCATTCCATCTGTTATTTTCCCCTCTATCTTATTTTCTTTCTTCTCCTTGTTAGTCTCACTCATTCCCCATTGAATAAATACATATAGTTATTTTTTTAATTAACACACACATACAATTGTTATAAAAAAAATATAAAAAAAATAAATTAATAATAAAATAGTTAGATATCGACCATTAATACGTATTTAAAAGTCTTGTCTAGTTTTAAAATTTCGATTAATTTTTTTTTAGGAAGATATTATCGTTGTTAAGGGCTTCTAATCGTCTGTAATTAACAAGGGATAAGGAAAGACTCACATTAACTTCATCCGATTAAAGTGTGATTGTTGAAAACATTGTATATGTATATTCTTAGAACTCTTTTCCTTTTCATAAAACAATCTCAAATACTACTTTGTGATCAAAGTTACATGTGATTTGGACATTTGTAGTGAATCAGTGAAGACATCAATATTTTTTTGAAAGGTTGATTGCATGAATGTTAATCTAGTTGCTAATGATCAATTAAAAAATTACTATAGGCTAAATGATTTAAAGAGATTCAGAGACTAATGGTTTATCTTTTTGGTGGTGTCCATGGTTCGAACCTCGAACCTTGCATATATTATGCATTGTCTTTACCAACTGAGTTAAGCTCACGTGGACAAACTAATGGTTTATCTTTATATGTAATATAACATCGCTTAAATTATATATGTAATCTGCTGCAAATAATTCAATAATTTAAAGAAAAAAAGCAACAAAATAATTCTTTTTTTTTAAAAGAAAAAATAGCAACAAAATAATTCAATAATTAGTTGGTGTTAATGTAAATTAAAAAATAGAAGTACAATTAAATTGTGCCAAAAAAAATACAATTAAATTTGAATTAAACTAAATTGACACTCCCTTTATAGAGTCTTCTTAAGGATGGGATAAAGACTCGAATAGGATATAATATAATAACTCCAGCTAAGGATGGAATAAAGCGAAGATGGAGGTTACATACAGATCGACTAAATTGCCTGGCCTTTAGTCTGGCAGGCCAACCTAGGACTCATGCAATGCAACCATAGAAGGCCGATCAACTACCATACGACACCCACCACTAGCACTACTAACATATTATACCCAATAATTTATAGAAAAATGACATAATATTCCTTGGGGGGGACTTAACTTCTAGGCTAAGGGACCAATCACTTCACACTCAATACTCACCCAAAACCCTAAGTTGTTATCCCTAACCATAGGCAAACCTTAAGATTGTGTTTTAGACTAGAAGAACGTCTAATAGATATACTTCGGCAGTAAACTACCGAAGAAAACTGAAAACTTCGGCAGTTAATTGCCGAGGAAACCTCAAACTTTTTTTTTTTTTTTAACAAAAACCATAAATTGTCAGTAATAATATTTATTGATTTTGAATGTTTCAATCATTATTTTGGTACGTTTCGAACAATTGCAGTATTATACTTATACTTATATATCTTAATAAGAATAACATTTAAATCAATGTAAAAATTAAGCATTTGAATATTGTTTTGCACATTACTTAAATAAAAATAATAATAAAAAATCGTTAAAATAATTGTGCACAACAATTTTTTTAAGGTATAATATGTTGTTATATTTTCTACATTAAAATAATTGTGCACAAAGATTTTTTTTTATTTAAGTAATTTGCAAAACAATATTCAAATGCTTAATTTTTACACTTATTGAAATGTTTTTTGAGGACTTAAATGCTCTTTTTATTTATAATATTTTTTGTTGTTGCATTTTTTTTTATTGAATCACCATTTTAGGTTCATTAATTATTGATGACAAACATTTTTATTTTTTGTTGTTGCGTTTTTCATGTTAATTAAAGTAATAATATCTGAAATATTAGTATAAAGTAATAATAGATTAGTTAAACCTATGAATAATGACAGACATCAATGAAATTAATTACTAATAATTACAAATATAATTATTCTATCATTTGAAACATTTTTGTTGCATTTTTTTTATTGAATCATCATTTTAGGTCCATTAACTACCGATTGCAGATATTATTCATCACTCATATTTTTTCATTTATGGCAACAAAATCATATGAATGAAATCATAAAAATTATTATGTTTATTTCCTTAAAAGGATTAAAGAATTAAATTTAATTAAGGAAAATTTAGGTGTATTTCCTTATTTAATTTCAGATTTGAAATTCCTCGGCAGTTAACTGCAGCCGGTTCTTCAAAATTTCGGCAGTTAACTGCCGAGGGCATTTGAGTAATTTATTCGTGTTTTTCAGCCAAATCAAATGCGTCAACAACAATACTCCCTCGTGTTTAGGGTGTATCCTTTCAATTTATTTTGCTTCTAAAAATAAAACAAAGCTCTATTCAATACTCTCTCCGTCTCACAATAATAGTCTTTTTAGTCTTTTTTCTTTTTCTCAAAATAATTGTCACTTTAGAATACCTATGTAGCATTTATTATTTTTTCCATTATTATACCCTTATTTATTGAATTTCATCTAACTTAACTACTCCACTAACTACAATTAATAAGGGTATTTTAATAAATGATATTAATTTTACCATTGAAATCAACACAATCAATCATTTTCCTTAATAATCGTGCATAAACCTTAAACGACTATAATTTAGAGACGGATGAAGTAGTTAATTAATGAGTATGTAAAAGACAAGCCAAAAAAGTGACTCTTTCTCCTTAACTCTTTGTCCTTACATTTTTACACTAAAGATAAATGAGTTCATATGTTTTAATGAATTAGTGACTAATTTATTCTCTATATAAAAATATCATAAAGTAATTTAATATTATTTTTGCCATGACCTAATTTGAACCACGATAAAATTACAAGGGATCAAAATGAATTTTGTAAGTGAAAAATTTAGAGTAGATGAATGGTAGTGTACTACTACAAGTTCTCCCTAGCTATCGGGCCACACATTTACTCCTATAAGATTCACATTCATTCTCTCTCTCTCTCTCTCTCTCTCTCTCTCTCTCTCTCTCTCTCTCTCTCTCTCTTTCTCAAGAAAATGCAAAGCAATGGGGCTTTCCAAATTGAAAGCATATCACACGCTCTCTCCCTGCAGATTTGCTTCCCATATTAATGACTCTGTCTCACGCAAGCTGGCTCTGCTACGCCTAACACCATTTACTACTATCATGTTTATCTTGCTCACCTTCATGTCTATTTTTTTTTTCATTTTTCATTTGCATTTCAAACATATCATTTCTTCCTTCAAAAAAAAAAAACATATTATTTCTTTAAAAGTAGACTATCCATTTGTATACATAATTATTTATACACATTAATTCAGAGTTTTATCGAAAGATAAGTAGAGTTTGGTCGTTAAGAATTGTTTCATTTAATAATCAAACTTAGACTCTCCTAAACAATTTGTATTTTAACGAAACTTACTATTTATTTTTCTTATATAAAAATATACTGATTTTATAAATTGTAAATTAAAAATATAATTTCTATTTTTGAAAAAAATACAGTAACTTGAAGGGAAGATTAGGAAGGTTTTCATTGAAGGGCGTGAAAGAGTATGGGACCGTAGCTTAGGTTTGGACTAGTGAAGGCTGGAACGGTCCCCTCCCCGGTTGCTCTGTCTGTACCTATTTAAATAACATGTGTTTTTAAATTGTCTCCCTCTCTTTTTTTACACTCAAGTTACTGATTTTTATAATCATCATTTCAAATACTACAGTTGATATTTATATTTTATTTTATAATATTATATTTTTCATAGGTTTCTAAGTAGATAATCTTATCGGAGACACAAATATATTACCAACAAAGGTGACGATAAGTACAAGTACTACTCCTTTCAAAAAAAAAAAATGTATAAGTACTACTCAACTAATTCTATTTGATACATAAAAGTAGCTCGAACCATCCTCTCTAAGATAAATAAACTAAACGGTTTCGCTAACTTTTGGGATTTTCAATGAAGAAATTATTCTTTATAAAAAAATAAAATGTTTTAATTTCTAAAGCATTGAATATATAAATTTTTATAAAAATTTATTATTTAAAATTCTGAAAGAGTGTCTGTGGATACTCATTATCATTCCTCATAATTTATGGATTACATCAACCAATAATCTAGAGGGTTTACAAACCATTCATAGAATAAACAAGAGATGGCCTTCTTCTTCCCAAAAAAGAAAAAAAAATTCTAAGACAAGCTAGCTTTAATTGAGTCCATCCCTTCTTCGATTTTTTTAAGAAGTTGAATTAGTACATCTAAATGAGTACTGCTAAATAGTACGGATGCTTGCCGTACGAAATTTGACGAATACACAAAGCTGTAAGTCCCACTTTCCACAATACATGGCTGGTTAGTTAATAATAATTTTTAATAAAAAACAATAACATAATACTTGAACTTATTGGAATACATGAGTTTGTTGCGGTTAAAAAAAGCAATCCATAACTAATTCGTTGATTTTCGTTTTGTATTTCCCGTACTACTAAGCATTATCCTATCTAAATTGACACCGGGGTTAATTGAATTTAAAACTTTGAGAAAGAGTATACTCCAAAATCCGAATACAATTAATGTAAGTCTTCCTAATTTCTCATAATAACTTATGCCAAATCAACATAAACTCATTCTTCTCTTACCCGTGTTGTAAATGTTCTGACAGACAGTAAATATAGATATAGATAGTTCTCTTAGCCATATTTCAATCTTGATTCACATTGTCGTAGAACTCTATTGTGCTAAAGCCAACATCTATATGTTTCTCACTATATTTTTAAAATAAAAATAGAAAGATTATTTTTAAAAGTCTTAAATTTTTAATGACATTTAAATAGTTTTTTCTTTTGAAAAAAAAAAACAAAAAATAATTTTTTAGAGATAAAAAATTAGTTTTCTTGACTAATAAAAAGGTAATATATTTCATTTTTATCAAAATATTTTTTAACTATGTTATCGATGTGAGGTATTCTTCATCAGAGAGCCTAATGATATTATGTAAATATTTTTTAAGCATGCATTTGTCTGCAAAATAATCATTGTAACCCAAAAACAAACCATGTAAATTTATTTTCCACACATACCCCATGATATTTTGCATATGTTTTTTTAGGTTCTTTTCGGACGAAGTAATCATATTCGAGACACTGACAAACTAAATTTGTAAATATATCTTAGTTTATATTCAACTTTAGTTTATAATTTTATGAAAGATTATTATTACCTTCTTAAATTAAATTTTTTTTTTTAACAAACTAAAATGAGATATTATATAAACCAAAGTGATTCATCCCGCACAAGGTGTGCAAGAGGCCAATCATCCAAAAAGTATTTACAACATCAAGGTGCTCAAAACAAAGAGGCACCGCCTGAAAGCAAAAAATTATAAGTGGACACCCATGCACAAAAGCGGATGTTTTCGCCAAACATGATAATTGCAGCTAAAGGATACCTGTTGCGATTTCAACCACAAAAAAGAGTGCAATTTAACCTTTTCAATAAGGGTCGATGTTGGAGTAATCGTACCTTGGAAGACACGATTATTCCTTTTCTTCCACAACACCCAAACAGAAGCACACCATATAATTTTCAAGAAAGAATGAGTAAATCTAGGCAAGCCCGCCATGTCAGTAAAATGAATAAAGTGTTGTCTGATGTCACAAGGCATCACCGAAGAAATGCTTAACCAACACCAAATATGAGACCAAAGAGAACCAAAAATATCACAAAATAAGAAAAGATGTTTAGCTGATTCCACCTCTCCACAACCTGAAATGCAAGCCTTGTCAGTATGAAGAAGAACATGCCGCCGCTCCAAATTGTCTTTTGTTGGAATTTTGTTGTGAAGAAGACGCCACACGAACAGAGACACCTTTGAGGGAATATGTTTTGGCTAGACATCGTAAACCAGAGTCCTATCAAAGCATCTCCAGAGGTAGTGAGGAAACAATATGCTCCCCGTACAGAATAACCCTGAATAGGATCTAACAACCAACGCCAGGCATCGTGCACATTTTCCTGCAAATCAATGTTATCTTATAAAGCAGCACACTCCCTCACACTCTCCTCCTCCCACGCCAACGACCGACGGCGCCACACACTCTCCCAACCCCTATCCGACCCTATAATCCTTCTAACATCCGTCACTGAACACTCTTTATCCTCCGCTAACTCATATAGGCAAGGAAATTTAATTTTCAGAGGAATTTCTCCCACCCATATGTCATGCCAAAACAAAGCATCCCTCCCATCACCCACAATCCGACGCGTGTTATCTTCAAACCATCTCCCTACACCCTCCCCAAGACTCTTACGCACCCCACAAATCGCCTTCCACCAAGCCGAACAACGGCTACCACCCTCCTTCAACCTCCCACCCTTCTCACCGTACCGAGCTTTCAAAACACGGTACCACAACCCCTCCTTCTCAACCAACATCCTCCAACACCACTTCCCCAACAAAGATAAGTTAAAAACACCCACCCTCCTCACCCCCAATCCTCCATCATCCTTTGGAGTACAAATAGACTCCCAATTTATCCAGGCTATTTTCCTATTATCCTCACCCCCCCCCCCAATTTTTTTTTTTAAATATAGATTCAATAGAAGAAATTATACATGCATGAGCTTTGAAAAAGGAAAGAAAGTAAACCGGAAGAGAGGACAATATAGATTTCAAAAGCACCAATCAACCTCCGAAGAAGAAACTTGTTGTTCCACGACGACAAACAATTGACAATACGATCAACAACAAGTTTCCAGAAGGTAAGTTTCCTAGAATCACCACCAATAGGCAGACCTAAATAAACAAAAGGAATTGAACCTCTCCTAGAATTCATGACCAGAGCCGCCTCTGATAACCAGGACTCCGATATGTTAACACCTGTCAGCATGCTTTTGTTAAAGTTCACCTTCAACCCCGAAATCTCCTCAAACAAGAGCAATAAAGCCCGCATGGTGCGAACATTCAGCCAACTCTTTTCACCAATGATGATTGTGTCGTCCGCAAACTACAGGTGAGTCAACCGCACCTCACCATAAATAAAAACGGTGAAAGAGGGTCCCCTTGACGAAGACCTCTCTCTATAGAAAACTCATCCGTCGGACACCCATTCACTAAAACCGACGCAGTTGCGGTACCAATACATTCATAAATCCATTTCCGCCAAAGTTTTGGGAAATTCATGTTAGCCATTACAAAATCCAAGTACCTGAAATCGACTGAGTCATACGCTTTTTCGAAATCCACTTTGAATAAAAGCAATTCCTTATGCATACGTCTTGCTTCATCAACCACCTCATTAGCCATCAAGATACCATCTAAAATTTGCTTCCCTTTAACAAAAGCTGATTGAGGTTCAGAGACTACACTTCCCACAACATAGCGCAGTCTATTAGCCAAAATTTTAGCAAGGATCTTATACAAACAACCAACCAAAAACATAGGCCGGAAATCATTAAACCATTGCGGACTCTTCCATGTTATTTGATCTCTTCCAATATATATTACAAATAAAATTTATGAAATATTCATTAGAAAAACATCATCCCCCGTCCCTTCCAACCATGATAATATTGTATATATTTTTTTTATAAAAAATGTTTAAAGATGATATTTTAACTCGGAAATTTCAACATAAGATTATCATGTACGTGGTCCCTAAAAACCTAAAAATTGTGATTACTTCTCTTCTCTTTATTTTATTTTGAGAAATAAAATAAAAACCTAAAATAAATCTCTTCATTTATTTTGAGAAATAAAGATAATCATAACTCAAACTTATATGGATGATAGTTCACAAATTTACTCAATGTAGACATATTTGTTGTCTTTTGACCGAAATGTGAACATTTTTATAAACTTCTATAGTTTTAACATTTTCAATTTTTTTCGGTAAAAAAAATGTTCATCTTTTTTGTTTTGTTTTTTCTGCTGTCTTTATTTAGTTTCATTTTGTTTGACACGAAAGGGAACATTAATGCAAATTTGCAAAGTCAAACGATATTGTGTGTGGTTGGGTAAATGAAGATCTGGCAAATTCAGCTACACCACAACAGTTCAACGAGTTGGAAAGCAAAAAGTTGGGTGGGTCCTTAGAATTTATTGATGTTAGTGTGACTGTTAGCCCAATGAGATTCACTGTTTAGCAAGAATAAGATTAATCTTAGAGGAAACAAATTTGATAAAGCCAAAGGATTTAGGTTTGTTTGGTTTGGTTTAACAGAGAGGAGAAGAACAAATGAGGGAAGAGATTTTTATAACGTGCATGTTTGATTTAAAAGATGAGTGATGAGGAATATTTGTTGAGAGGTAATGAATATTAATCACATCTATGTTTGATTTTAAAATTAATTTACCATTAGAAAAGAGACTATATATATCCATGAATGAAATATTATTGTAGGTTGACGACAAGAAAAGAATAATTTCATTAGAAAATGACTTTGTTACAACTACAAAACTTGGTATATATATATTGTTACTTAAAAAAACACTATATACTGATCATGAATGAATACCATAATAGTGATACACAGAAAAAAGAACGTAGGGATCTCTAACACTTTAAGTATTCGACATTTACTCCATATTTATTCATTTAAATTGTAAATACATCGGCAACAACATAAATTCCATGTTGCTAAAATTAAAAATGATGAATTTGTGAACAAACTCATCATATCAAAATTAGTGTCATTATTTAACGAAAGCTTTAAATGAAAGATAATTTAAGAAAATCAATACACATTACTGAGATTATATATATTAAATCATGCGAAATGATAAATTAAGAAGACAGTGAACAAAAAATTAATTAGGCAAGTGCTTCGTATTTGTGATCCGATTAATAACTTTCAAAATAAATCACCCGAGTTAGACGAATGGACTGACTTCTTAAGTTTGAAACAATGGATGTTTGGCACGATGCCTTGTAAATGGTCTAACTCTAAAATATCTTTGTTGTGTCAACAATTGCTATCTCAAAAGGACCACAATGCCCTAACTATTTAGGGTAAATATGACCTTGAAAATAGCTTGTGGTTTGGTATCTCCAGTGAAATTCTCAACTTATTGAAAAGGAAAATTTAAAAGCTTTCCCCCCATATATGGTGGTCCTAACAAAGTAGATGTCTTAGAAGCCCCCTATAGCTCAAACTTTCAATGTAAATGTGGACGATATTAAACTTTCAACTTCTAAAGACTCCATAACACTAAAGTTTAAACCAAAGCCAAGCCTTACTTATAACGAAGACCAACTCCAACGGATCTTAACACCTTCTTGAGCATTAATGGTTAACAAATATGCGTTTGCTACCCTAGTGTTTGCTTTGGAGTTTTGAGTATAAAGAGAGTGGAAAAGAAAAGGAGAAGGGAGAGTAGTCTCGTTGCATTAAATTTTTTTGCTTCACTCGATCAAAACCCTTCAATTTGAGGCAGGCAAAGTGCATTGAGAGAGGAGTTTGGGGATTTTACATGATTTTAAATAACTTTCACATATTTTTCATTTTTTGTTATAGTGGAAAATCAAAGTCATTACTCTTTCATCATCTTCCATATCACTCTTTCAATTAAGGCGAATGATTTCTCTCTCTTTTCCTTTCTCTCTTCCCTTTCAAAGTCATCCCATTTTTTTTATTGGTCCTTTTAAGCCTGACATTTTTTTTTTGGATTGATTCTTTTAAGTTTTTATTTTGTCGAGTTGATCATTTATACTTTCACCGTTAGCCTTTTTAACAAGCTCTGTTAAAATAAAGAGTAAATTACACTCCCCTCCTCTCAAAGATGCTTGAGTTACACTTCCCTTTCCTCTTATGTTAAAATATACACTCCCCTCCCTTGAAAAATAAAATTTATACTACCCTCCCTTATAAGATGCTTGAATTACAACCCCTACCTTTAATAGTTAAATATGCACTATAGTTTAATCTATTTTAACATAAATAAATATTTTTATAATATATATTAATTTTGAACCACCATTTAAGAAAAATTAATTCATTTCTTTATAATTTAAAGGTCAATGATAATTAAATTTAAATATTTTGCTATTGATTTAATAATTTAGAGTATAAAATAAACTTTTAAATAACCATGCTTTATTGTCTTTAGTAATTTTTCACATGTTTTAATTTTATTTTTGGTTGTTTCATATTTTATAATAGGGTTTAAAACTTCAATATTAATGAAATTGTGAATAAAAAATCGAAAAATATGTATTCAATTTTTTATTATTTTAAAATAGACCCTCAATACTATTTTTTTTCTTCTTTCCAAATTGTGTTAAATTATTATTATTTTTTGCTAGATTATTAGAAATAAAAAAATTGAGGCAGTAAAGTGTAGATTTAACATAAGAGGGGAGGGAAATGTAATTCAAGCTTCTCTTAGGAGAGAGGGGGTGAAAAGTTTTCTAATATGTTTTGAATAAGAGGGGATGAGAGTGTATATTTTAACATAAGAGGAGAAGAGAGTGTAATTCAAGCATCTTTGAAGGAAGGAGAGCGTAATTTACTCTAAAATAAAACATGTGTGACATTTTAATATCGAGAAAACTTAAATGAAAATGCCAAATATACGTCTATGTCCTTTCTCACCGCCCTTCTTATTTAAATCTAAATTCTCAAATCCCGAAACTTTAAAATTAAAATACCTCGTTGTTTGCAACAACGTTTTCATTTAACAAGATTGATTAAAATTTACAAACATATATAAAACGATGAGTCATTTATATGTAGTGTGAGATGTGATGAATAAACACCTGAATATTGTTCATCTATATAATTGTGCATAAAACTTGTGGTTTATACTGTCACAAAATATAGGTCTACAATACTACAAGAAGATAACTTAAAGGTAAATGGTGCAAACAAAATGTATGACAAAGGATCAATTTTAAAAATAAAAAAAAACTTAAAATATCAATCTGAAATGGGTCTTGCTAACAACTGTCCTAAGGATACTCTTTAAGGATACTCAATTAAAAAACTATTCATTGAAAAGACATAATATTTCAATTTCCGATGCTTTTACAAAATTATGTATTATTAATAATATGAAGAAAAAAAAGATATTAAAAGAATAGAAAGAAGAGAGATGGTAATAAAGGATAAAGGGTATAATGCATTAGTATCGGAAAGTGTTTGCCTCATAGGATACTGTTTTGGACAACTTTACTCGTAGTCCGAAGTTTAATAAACAAGTTCAATTCACATATAGGCTCAAAGCACGCTATTCATACCCTCCATTTTTGAGGGAGGTGTGTTCGCAATGTTAAGGAGTCATTTACTTAAACGCCGAGACATCATAATGTCTCCTGCCCCCATGAATTTGTAACACTCGATGGTTATATACCACACCAATTGTACTCGTCGACCAACGGCTAATCAACCGTTATTACTGGCAAAGGAGACTTTTTCAGTTCTCTAAAGTACGAATTATTCTATCATTAAACTACATTATGGCTCAATATCCTGACTTGAGCGCTAAAATGTCTAGAGGTAGACCCACTGTGGTTTCAACATCCAGCTACCATACTAGACGTCGTTCTTCTGATAAGATCAAATCGACGCCATTAACAAAGTAGCAAATCTATATCAATGGCAACATGGATCTTGTTAGTATCAATTTTGTTGATATTAATGAGAGTCCTACACATGGGGCAAAGCTTTTTCTCCTATTTTTGGTTGGAGAACCCTTATGTGTAAACACGGTGTCAATCAAGCAAGAGGGAATCATGAGCCGTGGTCATGGAATCAAAACATTTGTGATATAATTTTTAATATGCAATTTACTTTTACTATTATAAAAAGCGTGTTGCTACTTGTTAACAAGTGTTCCAAAGGCATTGTTTAAAGAACCTGCAAAAAGAAATTTTATCTTAAAAATATAAGTCAAATATATATTAAAATCATAATTACACAATTGTCAATACAAAAATTACTACTTTTAGATGCTTAAACAATATCTTAATAACATTTGTTAGCATTTTCCTTATAAAAATTGGTCCCTCGATAAATTTCTAGATCCTTC
This sequence comes from Medicago truncatula, assembly GCF_003473485.1. Taxonomy (NCBI): domain Eukaryota; kingdom Viridiplantae; phylum Streptophyta; class Magnoliopsida; order Fabales; family Fabaceae; genus Medicago; species Medicago truncatula. Next base: position 43,436,293 of record NC_053043.1, read on the forward strand.
TCGGAGAGCAAACTGTATCTCTAGGGTCATACCGCAATCTTTTCCTAATCGTTTAATTAACAGCTTACTGCTTACCGTGACCTAATTTCTACAATAAGGCTCTTATTCTTCTTTGAGGGACTTTCAACTTTTAAATTCTATAAAAAATATGACGGATTGAGGGAAATTAAGAAGACAAACCCTGAAGAAGTAGGTAGGCCGATTTGAAGAAAAAAAACATGTATGGAAAGAGCGCAAGTACGCCAACTCATCAATGGAAAAATCTATCTAAAACCTTGTATTTCTCCAACTCATTATATATCTAGGCCATTCTTAATAGTTTCTCTCATGATTTTTTCTAGGTCGGTCCCTCCAGTAATTTGACTCCACTCTAACTTTAGACCCTAAAATCCTCACGTCTTCTCTCTATATGCCGAAACAACTTTGATCTAGTTTCTATCATCTTTTCTATTATAGTTGTTATCCCAACTCTCTCTCTCTCTCTCACGTCTTCTCTCTACATGCCGAAACAACTTTTTTTTTTAATACTTAAAATATAATAACAAAGAAAAAGATGGAACAACAAAAAAGGAGAGGGACCAAACCAAACCTCCTCACGGATTTACAAACCTATAATTAGGCATCCCTAGCCTATCTTTAACCACAATCCCTCTAATACTATTAGGGATCTCTAACCAAACAGTGAGACCATGAAGACTAAGACCTATGTTAGCTAAAGAGTCAGCACAATAGTTGCCTTCTCTATAAACATGAGTTACCAAAAAATTGATGCCAGAAACAAATTGCAGACATTTTTCCCATCTGTTTCTAAGATACCAAGGGATAAGAAGCTGATTAGTGAAAGCTTTAACCACCAACATAGAATCACATTCCAGCCATAAAGAATGCCACTGGTGTTGAGCTGACTCTTTAGCTAACAACTTTGATCTAGTTTCTATTATCTTTTCTATTATAGTTGTTATCCCAACTCTCTCTCTCTCTCTCTCTCTCTCTCTCTCTCTCTCACGTCTTCTCTCTACATGCCGAAACAACTTTGATCTAGTTTCTATCATCTTTTCTATTATAGTTGTTATCCCAACTCTCTCTCTCTCTCTCTCTCTCTCTCTCTCTCTCATGTTGTCATTTTTAGTTTTATCCCGTCTAATCTTACTACACCATCCGGTGCAACATTATGATCTCTCCTACACTTAACTTATAATCATATTGATTTTTTACCGTCATGTACAACATTGTTCATCCTACGGATACAGATGTCTAATAAAATAATTCCTTCAACAAAAATGGTGCTTTCGTATCATATAAAACACGACATTCTTCTAATAGTCCAACCACGAGCTGCAAGGATTTTAAATTAATGCATAATATGTAATTCTCACATCTTTAGTTAGAGGACAAGGCAGGTCCAAATCTTGCCTGAGTTCCAATTAGGTATTCATACTTCATAATCGTAACATTGTGATGTTGCCCAAGAATAATTTAATTAAATTTTTAGAATTGATTCTTGACCATATCCATTAATTTTCTTTTGGCATATTCTAGACCGTTTCCTTTTTTCAAACTCCAACTTTTTTCCTTTTCATTTTCGGGGCAGTTGGCCGTTTCATTTATTATTATTTGCTTCATTATATATATAGAGATATAAGTTTTTTAATTAAGTTGTTAAATTTTCTTTTGTTTATCTTAGCCAAGTCCTGCCAAAATTGCATGTACATTTGTTGTAGGCCATGATGATAATGATGTAAGTAAGTCCATATATATTGGGGTATGCATGTAGATGTAGAAGGAGCTGTCATGATCCCTAGGAAAAGACAAGTGGCTCCCATATTTGTCATCATTTGACTTAAAAAAGTGAATGAGTAAACAGCCTAGAAGAAATAGAAATCGTCTTCCCTATATTGATTAGGTCAAACCATGAACGAGAAGGTTATCTTGGGTTTTGAAATGCCACCGAGGGGCGAGGGGGGTCTTCCTCTCACCGGCGCTATTGAATGTTTCTTTTCTTAATTTCTTGGGCAATGCTCCCTACTTCCTCCGGTAAGCCAAAGTCATCATAATCTATTGACTTTGGTAAAGAGTGCTCTAATGACATTGTTAAGGAAATTTTATTGTTGAAATTTAACCTTTTGAAAAATGGTAACAAGTGTTTTTAAAGTATTGTTTAAATAATAAAAAACAAGTGTAATTACCATTTTAACGGTCGTAATCTGTAAAACAAAATTTCGATTTTAAAGTTCGTTAAACAATGTTATTAAGACTTGTTAGCATTATCCTAAGCTTTTTTGCGACTTAGACAAATGAAATTGTAATCGTTATCTATTCTTCCATCAAAGTTTACCTCTTATATCCTCGTAAACAATACAGTAAGAGCATTCTTGCTTGTTGCTATGGAAGGAGATTTGTTGGTTTTTAGACCTATTCTGTTATTACAGCCTTTCTATTCATTGGTCTCTAGACCTTTGATTAGTGCTTGTTGGGATCAACTAGCGGTTGAATTCACATGTGTTGTTTTATCGTTTCCATTTCCTATTTGGATCGATATTTTTGTGTGGATTTACTATGTTATGCTTTGTGTCCCCCAATAGTTTTTTGTTTGTGTCTTGATTTTTATTTTTTATTTTTTCTTTCTTTTAATATAGGCTTAATTGCACTTTTGGCCCCTATCTTTTCAAAAGTTGCGATTTTGACCCTATAACTAATTAAAATACAAAACAGCCCCCTATATATTGGATCTTTGGTAGTTTTGGCCCCCTATCATTATGATGTCTTGGCGTTTGAGTAAATGACTCCTTAACATTACGAACACACCTCCCTCAAAAAGGGAGGGTATGAATAGTGTGCTTTGAGCCTATGTGAATTGAACTTGTTTATTAAACTCCGAACTACGAGAAAGTTGTCCAAAACAGTATCCTATGAGGCAAACACTTTTCGATACAAATGCATTATACCCTTTATTACTATCTCTCTTCTTTCTATTATTTTAATATCTTTTTTTTCTTCATGTTATTAATAAGACATAATTTTGTAAAAGCATCGGAAATTGAAATATTATGTCTTTTCAACGAATAGTTTCTTAATCGAGTATCTTTAAAGAGTGTCCTTAATGAATAGTTTCAATGAACAGTTTTGGCCCCAATGTATATTTTAGTGTCACGCTTCTTGGTTTTGTACTCTTATCTATTTTGTTTTGAGAATTTTCAGTTGACCAATGTTCTTGTTTGAATTATTTAAATGCCAAAAATAAAATATTCGGCTTCTTCGGAATTATTTTTAAAAGCACTGCACATGAAATTGACCACAAAAGAGTGTTTTAATATTGATATAAAGACCTTTTAAAGCCAGTGGCTCAAGTGCATTGGAAAATCTCTGGGGTCCATTCATTGTGTTGGCGAGTTCTTGGTACATGATTAGCAATTGGCTGGGGATATCTACGTTACTTCAAAATGAAGGTCTATCCCACTTAGATCTATTTGAAGGGCTGATAGGTAGTGGGAGAGTCTTCCTAATAGAAGACATAGTGTGATATGGTTTGTCGGCATTTGGAACATTTGGAAGGCAAGGAACAACAAACTATTCAATAACAGGGAAGTTCACCTGAAAAATATCACCGAATCGGTAAAATGACTTTCTTGAAATTGGTTAAGATTCAAGACAAATAGCATGTATTACAATGTTATTGGGAGAAGATTTTCTGTTTTTACTCGATGAAGCATAAATTGCTGGTTTGGTAATATGATAAGTGAGTGTTGGTAATAGGTTAGGAGCAATGCTATATATTAAGAAAGATTCAAGAATGACATGGCAGAATAATCACTTTTAGATTGTATCAAAAAATTGTTCTGATATTAATGTTAGCCAATAAATGAGACTGAAATCTAAGGGTGATTACTGTGTCATGTCATTATTAAATCTTTCTTGATAAAATCATGCTTTGAATTGCATTAGCATAGTCCTCGTGTTTTGTCTCTTACGTAAGCAAGCATAATTAGTGGAGGACTGTGTCGAGAATTGCACATATCAGAATGAATTCATGAGCAGCATCTTTGGTTCTTAATTGCATCAATTGGATTGGAAGACATTTACGTTTTTTTCACTGTTATTTAGTAAAATTGTCTTTAAGGAGCTGTTTTGGTGTGTTTGTTGTAGTGATTAATAGTTGAAAGTGGACCTGTAAAAGGAAGTATTTTGGTTGTATCTCAAAATCTTTGCTTGTTTAGCTCCGGATTTATTGAAGATATCCTTCGCATTGTAATCAATTTGCCGGTAGCTCATTCGTGGCGCTGCATATTGCAACAACCTTACCAATTGAGCCATGCTCATTAGGACTAGGCACCTTCATTCTACTTTGTTTATATGCTATAATATTATTTTCTAAAATCTTTCTATAAAACATAATTCATCAAATTACATTGATCTAACATTACATCAATGTTAAGTTCAAAACATTTTATTCACTGCTCAATAACAATTTACTCGATACATATTTTTTAAATTTAATTATTAGATTAAAATTTTATATCACATAGATTATCTATATAATTTTTTAAATAAATCTATAATTATTTGATATATATATTTTTTAAAGAATTTAATTGATGTATTATCAATGTGCATCAAAATTGAGGTAGTACAAATAAAAACATTTAAGACATTAATTTTGAAAGCAAATAAATCAATATCATACGTAAATTACACATATTCATTCAAGAAATTAACCTTTCCGAACAAACATTCATTGTTAAGCATATATCAGAGATCAAACTCATAACCACATATTCGAAGATCCAATTATCTATCAATTCTATTCTTGGAAATTTCAAAATACTATAGTGTATGACTAAGTGAGATGACGACATAATGTTGTGACATAATAGTCAAATAAAGCCCAAAAGGTTAAAAGCCCGAATGAATCTACATATATAAATAAAGAAGTATAAGAAACTCGAAACTAAAATAGCTTTTGTTCAGCGATTCAGTGAAAAGAAAAAACTGAGAAGAGAAGAGAAATGGCGACACTTGATTCCGACGTTCCAATGGTTCCCGCCGGCGAAACTTCCTGCTGCGCTCACGGCGGTCCTTCTTCCAAGAAGCCGAAGCGCTTCGAGATCAAGAAATGGAATGCTGTTTCTCTCTGGGCTTGGGGTTCGTTTCTCTCTCTGCCAAACCCTAATTTTCATTTTCTTTTTCTACTTTACCTTGTTAACGAAACCCTAACTTTTTTAACTGAATTGCAGATATTGTTGTTGATAATTGTGCTATCTGTAGGAATCATATCATGGATCTCTGTAAGCGTGAAAATTTCAAGATATTTTTTTTTGAATTGTAATTGTTCTTGGAGAATGATAAGATAACCTAATTTTATTTGAGTTTTGTGATTTTTTTAGGTATTGAGTGTCAGGCGAATCAGGCTAGCGCCACGAGCGAGGAATGCACAGTTGCTTGGGGTATGATTCTGAACTGTATGATTCAACTAAATGTGTTTTTTTGTAGTTTGTATTGTTATTTGTAAAATGATTCTTGGTTTGATGTGAAATCTGGTTTTAGATGATTTTTAGTTAATGGTGTTTTAATTGTTTATCAGTATGTGAAGAAAGTTGGTGATTATAAGATTTAGCCATTTACCATTGTTAAAAAATTAGAAGCGGTGTTGTATTAAGAATTAAGATGATTAAACCTAAGTATATGCTTAGATTGAGGGTTTTGGATGGGAGGTTTTGGAGGCCTAAGTATGTATTTTAGTATATATATTTGAGATTTTAATAACTTGAATGAGTAACATGGTATTATGGTAGATGGCTGTATAACCTTTCAATCACACTCAGGATATGTTTGGATTGAGGGTTTTGAAGGGGATGGGGGACTTACTTTTCTCTTTTAAATCATGAACACCATAATCTTTTTTTTTTTTTTTTTTTTTTTTAAAATCAATCAAGTGTGATTTAAATATTATATGATCATTTAACATGTTCTTTTAATTTTGACCTAGCCCTCCCAAACAGACCCGTAGTTTATTTTTCGAAAATTTTAATAGTTTCCTTAATTAGAAAAGAAAAATAAGTCCTCCTCTCCCCTATAAAACCTTCCTTCCAAACACATCCTAAGCGACGGAGTAAGGATGTTTTGGTCTGCCCCATTCTAAAGCTGAACCCTCTCTAGTGTTGCTTGTGCTATAGTGTGCTGTTTGTGTGAAATGTGAATGTTCCGTACTCCTTTAAGGAGACTAAAGGTGCTAGTGCTACTCGTACTTGGGCTGTGATGTAAGCTTGCCTTAGATATTTTTGATTATTTTGTTTTTTTATCATTGCCAGCCTTAGATATTTTTGATTATTTTGTTCTCACCATTGTCAGGATACTCTGCCTCCCCCTCCTTTATTTTATTGCACTTTTATTTTTAGTTCAACCCTTCTTACATATATTTTAGTGCCATATATTTCATCCTTTAGTTTTAATTTTCTTTTGATATGGCTTCCTAATCTTTATGATTTAGCCACCAGTCCACCATCACAAATTCATGTGATTTTTGCGGTTGTATGATGAACCATACTGTAAAAAGAATCCAATCATCTCTTTTAAAAGGATGAATTTCACACTCTACACAACATTGTTGTCTTATTCATAAGTTAACTTCTTCAGAAAATCATTAGTACTTATTAACTAGAAATCATCAGCCTCCCTGATAATCCGAGTTCACTGAACATATTTTTTTGATAAGAGAAAAAAAAAAACTTCATAATTTCATATTTTGTTGGAGTTTTTGCCACACAACAGTTGGAGTTGTCGTGTTGCAGACGTCATGAGGTTGAGCCATAACCTTTTCAAATGCTGAATGAGGCTGCCTATGGTAAATTCGTAATAGATCCAACCCTTCCTTGAATGAATCTTGTTAGGACAGGAGCTTTATAGCACCATGCCACCCTTTTTGCATAAATTTATCTACATATCAATAGAGGGGGCCTTAATTGTTAATGGCAGCAAACGAATAAATACCCCTATCATGTAAGATGCAGCCCAAAGTTCAGCTACAAACAAACTTATATGCAAATAAAAGAGAACCAACAATGAACCGGTAGAAATTTAGCTCTTTGCCGACTTTAGATTCAATGGGATACTAGTAATTAGTGCTACGTTTGTTGTTTATTTTGGTTATCCCATTTTTGTTTTTCTCCTTATTATTGAGGTTTGCTTGCTTGGTGATTATAATGGCATCTAAAGCTAGATTGTAGATCATTAATTTGACAATGATAATGATGGCTGGTTTGAAATTTTGAATAAGTCTCATCATCAAAGTTTAAACCATAATGTGATCAGTAATATTTTATATATTTTTTTTTAATTTTAAATACATGCAGATTTTTTATACAAATGTGCTTTGTTGGTCCATGAGATTGGTCTGAACTTTGAGAATTAGCCATTATGATGATCTTCATTTTTATGCTTGCCCATTATGTAGATGATGTTTTTATTTGTTGCTTTAAACATATATTTGTATGGCCATAGTTTATACAGTTAACTATTATAGGTTGATCCAATTAATTGATTCAAATTTTAAATTCTTAATTTTGTTCCTTTATCATACGATTTATTGGATATATAATTTCATCACAGAGGTAGAATTTTTTTATTCTCAGTCAAATACTTGAAAACTGGTGGCATAATGAGAGTCCGTATCTGATGCTGAGACCTACATGATATCACCTGTATTTCTTTTGGTGTACCATTTTTTTGGTGGGGTGCTTACAACATAAATAGTAATTACTGTTACTCCATTAGCATTTATTACCGCTGTCAAAATCATCAGATGGAGTAGACTTCATCCTTACCATATGCAGTAATCCTGGTAGCAACCTATCATCTTAGGCTGGGGAAAAGTGGCAGAACGATAGCAGATATGGCCCTAGTCTTAGAGCGGGAGAGAGAAGACAAAGGAGGGCATGATAGTGGTGAAGTCTTAGAGTGACAGAGAATACATTAGACATTTAGACTGGCTACTATATATATATATATTTGGAAATTTATCTTATTTGATACTTTTAATGACACGGAGCAAGGGCTGGATTACTCAAATGTTTCTCTTTCATGCTCGTATCTTATGCAGGGGTTTGTAACCATGCTTTTCACTTCCATTGCATAAGCAGGTGGCTGAAAACCCGTCAAGTTTGTCCTCTAGGTATGTGGACCAATTTCCTTTTACCTTTCTTTTTCTGTTTGGACCCAGTTGATTAAATTATGTTGCTTACTGGCTTCTTGTTTCTCTGCTTGGTGTAGACAACAGTGAGTGGGAATTTCAGAAATACGGCCACTAGAACGTTGATGCTGCCGAGCTACTGCCTACTTGGACATTTGGACTTGCTATTTTTCTATTGGAACATTTATATCTCTATCTACACTGTCCTTTGTCTACTTGAGTTTAATCAGTATTTTGAAAAGGTCGCTTATTAAATGCATTGTAACACAGATACATCATCCATTTGGAAATGCGATCGTACTCTTTGAACTTACACAAATATGCTGATTTCACGATTTGGGTTGGCTCATTTGATTCCTTCGTTTGAGAGGAAATGAGCTGTCTTTGATTGGAATATACAATGTTATATGTACAAAAAGAATATAAAATTGCTTGAATTCTAGATGTTGGTTCCTTTTAATTAATCATATTATAAATCTTCATTTTTTTCCTCCAAGTGCAATCACCTATTTTAGAGGACCTTAGTTCACCTCATGACAAATTATTTTGGGAAGAGCTACGCAATATGTTACGGTGATAGTCGCATACGAAACACAAGATTTCATACTTGTCATTTGTGCAAAGAAAGTAGAAACGGTTGTGTATGAACCTCATCACAGGTTGAGTGACTGCTAATATATGCAGTCGTGATCTTTCAAAAAAAAAAAAAATGCAGTAGTGTTATTCTTGTAACAATTTTTATGCAAAGCGCAGCATTGTTCTTTGGGGAACTATTACAGCATTATTTTCCACATATTTTATATATATTTTTAAGGACAAAACTTAGGTACAATTTTTTAAGTATTTTTTGTATGGTTCTTAACTAAAAATATAAGATAACAAATTTTGAGAAAATTACGAATTTAAGGAAATTATAGGAATTGCATGTAAGTTTTTTCCATTTCTTAATTAAGTGATGAAAACATGCAATAATTTGTATAGAGTTGGGATAATTTTCATCCAATTTTAAGATAGAAGCCAAAAGACATTGTTTACCTTGCTTTAATATAACATGCTGAGTATTAAAACTCAACCCAAAGACATCATTTTCGACCTTACAACAACTTGATTTGGCACATTCTTTAAAAAAAAAAAAAAACATGATATGGCACCTAAATTCATTAAGAAAAAGAAATTCAAATGAAAAATAATAAAGTACGCGGCAGAATGCAAGTTGGGAGCATAACCTGTATTATTGATTTGAGCTCAAAGTTCATTCCTATATATTATTACGAGGCTTTTGACACGAATTCCACAAACGGACATTCGGAATTTTTATTTGATAATCCTCACAAGCAGATTTATTTATAGCTATGTTACGTATTGGAGAAAAGTTACGACGATTAAAGCAATATTACATATTCAAATTACGTTTATGTGAATATAAGCAACAAGCTGGAATAGCTCAGTTGGTTAGAGCGTGTGGCTGTTAACCACAAGGTCGGAGGTTCAACCCCTCCTTCTAGCGTTTTTGTCTTTTTTTTTTTTTTTTTTTTCCTTCTTCTAATGTTTTTCTATATTTTGTTTTCTTTTTTCGGCAATCTATTTGGTAATATACAGCTAATTAATAAGTAATAAGTATAAGCTATGTGCAATTATTGGTCTAACATGTGAAAATAAAATAGTGCACGACATTGCATCAAGTACAATTATCTATCCATCCACTAAATTCAACCATTTACTTTTTGATTGTTATGAAAAATTATGGTCGACGTTCTATCTTAAATATACATTAGTAACGTTTCAAGAAGTACAACTATCTATCCATCCACTAAATTCAACCATTTGTTTTTTTATTGTTATGAAAAATTATAGTCGACGTTCTATCTTAAATATACATTAGTGACGTGTTGATAAGCGATAGTTTTTGTCATGTGATATAATTTTAGGTCTGATATCTTATGAAAAGTAAGGAAAGGATTGTTTTCATTCGATTTGATTAGCATTCATGTGGATCATTTAGAAGCATCATAACTAATGATTTTCGATAATCAAGAATGTCTATTAGTTTCACCCATTGACATTGTTAAATTATTAGTATGGTCATGGAGCATTTAGCTCTTAGATGCTTTGGAGAGGTTTTACCAACTAACTGATTATCATTTTATTGTATTTTTGCGAAGTTGTTGTTTTGGTGCTTTTTCTTTTCTGTAAGCTTTGACCATTATATCTTTTCAATCTTGGGTTAAATATATTCTTGGTCTTTATAAATATGTCAGCTTTTCGTTTTAGTCTCTCTAAAAAATTTCTTCAACTTTTAGTCCTCCAAAAAATTTTCATCTTCATTTTTGGTCTCTCTTTTAAAGTAAACTCATATGTATAATTTATATTATTGAATAAAATTTTGCACAAAAATTTATAATAATACAAGGATATCTTCCAAAAAAAAATTAGAATTTTTTACCAAAACATGAATTAAATATGAATTTTATATTTTTAGTGGTAAAAAATTCTATTTTTTTGAGTGATTTTTATAATATTCTATACATTTTTGCACAATTTAATTGAAAAATACAAAAATTTACTTTAAAATAGGGACCAAAAGTAGTGATTAAAATTTTTATAGAAACTAAAAGTTGAAGGAATATTTTAGAGGGACTAAAATGAAAAATTAGTATATTTATAGGAACCATAAACATATTTAACCCTTTTCTCTTTCACCATGGTTTATATTTAGGTCCTTTTAACTCTTTCAACCCTTAACTTAAATGGGTAGAGCTATCTAGTATCCCCATCATACAAGTATTAGCCACAAAAAAAAAAAAAAAAATAGAAAAATGTGAATCTAACCTAAGAAAATTACACCATCAGCTCCAAGTTAGGTGTATAATTTGACCTCAGTAGATAGTGGCCTCAATTTTTTCTTGATCAGGCCTGCTGCTGTGCAAGTAGAGTTTGTTGTAGTGGTCCAATTGTTATACTTTGTTCGTCATTCTCATTGAATGTATTTGGTTGAAAGATGAGTTTTAATAAGGAAAATAGTATCCAATTCTCACAGGAAATCTCCTCCAAAGCACAAAGGTCAACCCTATTTTCTCTTTATGTACTATTTTGTTTCCCTTGCACGTTCTATACTTGACTTGGCTCATTTTTAGCCTTGTTTTTCTGTTGTAGGCTTGCAACAACTATAGTTAATTTAACTTCATTATATACTCTTGGCCCACCCCAAGATTCTATATTATATAGGTTCTCTTTTTATCCATGTTTTGCTCAATAATTAGTATACGGACCTTTTCCACATCTAAAAAATGGAGAATTTTATATCTTAGAGAAATAGTTACAAATAAGAACTTAGTAGGTTCTATTTGTAAAATTAATTTATTAATTTTTTGAGTGTGTCTATTCTCTCATAAACAGATTCATCTATTTCTTTTAAGAAATGAAGATGATATTAATTTACGAAGTTGTGTTGAGCATCGGTCGGAGAAAACAGGAAAAAGTTATGATTTTTTAAATATATGGTTAATTGCACTTTTGCCCCCTTATCTTTTCAAAAGTTGCGATTTTGGTCCCCTAACTAATTAAAATACAAAACAGCCCCCTATGTATTGGATCTTTAGCAGTTTTGGCCCCCAAGGCCACTTTTGACTTAGTCTTCGCTGACGTGACATCCACATCCCTTAAGTGAGGTGCCACGTGTCGACCATTGTGGGTGCCACGTCAGCGAAGACTAAGTCAAAAGTGGCATTGGGGGCCAAAACTGCCAAAGATCCAATACATAGGGGGTTGTTTTGTATTTAAATTAGTTAGGGAGTCAAAATCGCAACTTTTGAAAAGATAGGAGGCCAAAAGTGCAATTAAGCCTTAAATATAAATGTAAGTTAGAGATATATGAAGACGTTGCCACATGGTGTAAACTGAATAAGAAAATTGTATTTTATTAATAGGTAAGTTAAATGATATGATTTAAAAGTACATAAAAGATAGATAGAGACACTTGACTTCACATGATACAAAATAAATCCAAATTTGTCTCATATTATATGTATTATTTGAATTTTTTCAAATTATTTTATCATTTTATAATACCAATAAATATTTATTAATTTTTTTCAATATTAACTATTTATTAAAGTAGTTGTAAGTATATGGTGGATAAATCATACATGCAGTACAATGACTTTTTATTCTTAACATGTTATTTGTATTGAAAATTAGTATAATTAATTATTTTTATAAAGATTTGTGCACATATAATATGAGAGGCGTCTAATTACATTGTATTTTGATGAGTACTAGTCAATTTTGGTTCCTGCTTCCAAATCCTCCTTCCATTCTACTACTGCTCTTAAGAGTGTGCAGATTCTTTCCAAATTTTGGGGGGATGAGGTAGAAGAGGTCGAAGAGGTGATGAAGGACACTCTCAGCCATGACCTGAGGCTTGAGATGGAAGACTATCCAAGTCTATTTGAAAGCACTAAGGCAGAGAGAAAGAAGAAGAAACAGGTGAACAAAGTGAATCATTCTAGTTTTAACTCAGCCGGAATGAGGATTCGTGCCCAAAAGGGTATCTCCAAAGCCGCCTTGACATATACATAATAGTTGATTCATTTGCAGCATAATATCTGGGAATACCAATATTTTTGTTCAAATTTTCTTATAGAGAGTAGTCTTCTAGTCGTTGTTTGGCCAAGAATGGTCATACTCTTGATTTCTTGGGATAGATCCGATTTCTCTTTTCGTAGGTTTTACACTATGTGACTCTGATGTATTGGTTCAAACCTCTCCTGCTTTTATATTTTATTGCTTTGATAAAAAAAAAAAATCTTTTCTTCATTGTATTTAAATGGATTCTATTAAAATATTTAGGACACATTCTTTTTTACGGAGATCCATATATATTTCAACCAATCAAACAACGTATGTTGAAAAGAGTGTGTGTCTTGCTAGCATAATTCTTGTGTTTTTATTAAAAGATGTGTTATTTAAACACACAAAAGTTTGACATTCTATAAAATACAATTGAGATGTGTTGTGTTGGAATAAGTAAGAAAGAAAAAACAAGTCAAAAACCGTATATACATACCGTGTTGATGTCGGATTTTGTGTACATGAAACACTTCCCTTTTATTAAATAGTAAGACAATGATTTTTGGGTTTATATATTTTCCCAACCTCTGACAAAACATTCCTGTTATGCTGCTTTCTCTTCTTATGTCATAAGAGTATAAGACTAAAAGAGCATTCTCAGAATTGTTCTATGGAAAAAACAGTATCTGCCCGTACCAATGGAAACACAAATTACCAATCCGAGGAAAGTGGTTGGACTTCTTACTTTGAAGATTTCTCTAAAGACATTGAACCAAGTTACTGTTCTTCAAGTTTAGGTGGTTCCTCTTTGGTCTCAGATGCTGCTTCTTGTGCTGCATGGAAATTTTCACATAAAAATCATGTTAGAAATTCACCAAACCTCTCTAAGAAACTCTCTTTGAAGAAATCAAGAACCAAACAAATATCAGAAGATGACCCTTTGGAGGACACTGCTAGCTCACCTGTCAATAGTCCTAAGGTATGTAATTATATTATTTTTTTCATTTAATTCATTTTTTAATGATGAATATTTGTATACCCTTAATTTCCTTGTTTACAATCCTCATCTGATTATGTGCAGGTTAGTGACATGAATCCAACAACAATGATTTCAAGGAAGATGGATGATCAACTAGATGGCTCTAGGGTAATCAACTATGATTCATTCTTAATTGATGTTTTTATTTTTCTTTAAGAAATGATTTTGGAATTTTCATCTTAACTAAATACTATTGTTTATGATGATGATTTTGTAGGATAGGGGATTTAAATCAGAGCATTATCAAAAGCTAGAGACAAATGATTGTGATATGAATTTCAATGGAAAAAATATTGAGTGCGCAGATTTGAAGAAAAGGGGACTTTGCTTGGTTCCTATGTCCATGTTGGTTAATTACTATGGATGAGGTATAGTGTTTTGGTTCTTTGTCTATAATCCTCTTTCTTCTTTATTTCTCCTTCTCTTGGTGATCTCATGTGTAGGCTTAAGGAAATGGATTTGATGTAATTAATAGTAGTCCTTTGGACTTAATGATCTCGATTGTTGATGAAGATTGGACGGTTGAGATTTTGAGTTTTCAGTTTGGCGAAGGAAATGAAATTGGTTCAATCAGTAGTCATTACACTTAATATTCTTAATTGTTGATGAAGATTGGACGATTGAGATTCTGAGTCTTCAACTTGCCGAAGAAAATGGATTTGATGTAGCCAATAGTTATTGTACTTAATAATCTTGGTTGTTTATGAAGATCGGACGGCTGAGATTCTAAGTATCTACCATGCCGAAGTCACTATAAAAGACACTAATGGTTTAGATTTACCAATTTAAGTGTATGTATGAGATTATTGACTTTAGTGAATCTAAGTCCATAGCAGCTTAAGTGCTCATGTTAAATTGGTATATACATAGCATGCTCAATAGTGACTGAAATAACTTGTACCATACCTATCATTGTTCACATGCTCATAACTTGAGGTAAGAATTGATGTTTTATTAAGTTGTTCTTGAAAAGAAACTTAATTATTTAGTCTTTAATTTGGCATTCTAAATGGATATTGTTATTTGTCTCAAAACAAGATAAAAATGGATAAATTGCCTAGATAATGTTCGGAAAACATGTGGATGACATTACTATAAACTTGAAATTAATAATCTAAATGTTGGTTTCAACATAATAATGGAAAAGCCTCTCAAAAACATAAAAACAAAGGAAAAGTGTGAGGAAGAGCACTACTTCAATTGTTATACTTTTATTGGTAATGGGTACAAAAAGTCTTAATGATACGGACAAAAGTGAAATAAGTTGGATCAAAACACTGAATTTTTATTTTACTTCAAAAAAGTAAAATTATTTAAAGATTAATTATTTTGATCTTAAATTTGTGAGACGTCATAACTATAATCTCTTGATATATCAAAATTATATAACATCTCAGTATATCTTCTATTTGTAACTGCATAATAAACGAATAATATATTCAATAGCCAAATTAATGAAAGAAAGAAATATTAAGCATCAATTGATAAAACAAATTACATTTGAGATTGTCTTTTAATTTTTTATTTACATTTAGAGATAAAGTAGTGTCTCACACATTAAATCATTAAAATGACTATTTAGTCAATTATATATAATTATAGATATAGATATGATGTACACTTTAAATTAGATAAAGAAAATATTTGTTATTATACACTTTTAATTTGAATGATATCAGTGATGAATCATGAATGATGATCTCATGGCCGGAGCAAATATTTGAATGTTTTGAAATTTTAATTAAGAATAAGAAAAAAAAATGAAAAGCCATAAGATAAGAAAGTATTTTTTTTCTTCATAACGTTGAAAAACTAAGATTCGTGGGCAGGCAGTACTCTATTTTTTTATATAAGTGGCAACAGTATATATTTTGACGTAATCTCCGAAAAATATGTTTATACATAGTTTTTTTATACATAGTTAATTGTTAAATTAAACATATTATAATAGATATTGTATTAGATCGTGGTTAATTGGTTATCCAAAAATTTCATTTGCAGCATTCTACAATGGAAATATCTATTTTTGGGTTCTTAAATGGATCTCACGTGTACACATCATTTATTTATAATTTTTTAATAGTAATATCTAATAAGAATTCAATCCCTCCAACCCAGCATCATCTCACACAAAGTTCTTAAATATGACCTACAAATCAAGTGTCAATAACTTTATACCATTACATATTAATTTTTACTATTAAAAAGGTGTGAGTCCCACTTAAGATTGAGGTCTTAAATTAGACCCTGAATCTTATAAGATCCCCAAAACATTTCTCCACAATGAAGGTACCTATTAGATACCGAATTTTAAATAGTTAAGACCTACCATTGCGGATGGTCTTAGGTCCATGGCAACTATGTTGAGGGATAGGGGACAGGGAGGGGGTGTAGAATTGGCAACACTTAACATTTTACACAGTGAAAACGTATGCAATCTTATATTGTATGTCGTAAATAACAAATTTTTGTAGTTTAGTTTAGTTAGTCTAGTATATATTTTTGGTGACTTTTAAGGTGCACAAATGCTTAAATTTGTGTACCTATACACAAATGCTCATTTTACCATTGATTCAAGAGTTTAAAATTCAATGGCTTAGATCTAGGAAACACAACTCACTAGGGACTAGTGAATCTTCAAGAAAATGATAATTTCATTTATAAAAAAAAAAATAAAAAAAAATCATAAATCATATTTTTTGGTGTAAACCTAATATTCTATTTTAAATTAAGATATTTAGATGATAGTTTTTTTGGTGTAAAACAAATATCCTTCGTGCGTTACTTGTGGAGACTAATCTCTCGAGCATTGGTTAAACTAGAAGAGACTCGTACCATCTCATTTAAGCGTTCTTAGGTAAATAATTAGATGATATTTAAGTGGTGTTAATTTAAAACTCTAATTTTTCATTAGATATTAATAATTCAAAACTCTAAAATATTATTTTAAATAAATTAATAGATATAAACAATTTATTTATTTTTGTACGTATCCATTATTATATAAATATATAAATATTTTTTTTCTTCTTTTTTTGAGGGATAATTTTTTCTTCTTAATTGGTGGTACATCTTCATTATAAAATCTGTTCTATCAAAAACGAAATATAATATATACATACATAAAAATTTATAATTAGGAAACAAATTTATAAAAAAAATTCAACCTAGATTAATGAATAAGTAACAAATTTCGCCGTAAGATTAATGAATATGCACATTTTCATTTTACGGTTACCAAATTTTATAATAAAAATGTATCATTAATTAAGAGAAAAAATATTATCAATTTTTCTAATAAAAAAATAATTGTTGAAATAATGGTTAAAGTGTACCATTGAAAGAAAAAAAGTGTCATAGGCCATTTACAACTTTCACGGTTCAAATTTAAAGAATTGATATTTAATTATAAATATTTGCAAACATTTATAAAAAAAAATTGTATATATCTATCCATATATCAATTTACAATCCGCAAACTGGAGTATATTTGTAACCAAAAAAATTTGGAGTACATTGAGTTATCTTTGCAAGATCTGGTCCTGGACTGGTACGGATCGACCGGATTAAAGAACAAACGTCTACGCCTTAACAGGCTTGACACTTGGTGAACTGTGGACTGGTACGGATCGACCGGATTAAAGAACAAACGTCTACGCCTTTTCCATTTGATAGTTCAAGCCAGTCAGCTCAGCACGTCTTCAGTCGACACTCGATTGATTGTTCAAGTCAAGCCAGCCAGCCAGCTCATCTCATCTTAACTTAATACCACGTGTCTAGTTGGACGATCATCGCGTTTCAACTCCACACGCCTAGTACGGAGGAGTTGCTTCCTAGTCCACGCGCGGCCGTACTCAAAGCAGACAACCAATATGAGGCTCTGGATCACAACTTATTGGGTCTAGAATGATCAGAGAAAGGTTTCATTAAGCCAACACTTTGAGGGCTATAAAAGGGGGAAGTTTAGATGTGATGGGACAGATTCCTGATAATGAAAAACATTGTATTATTCATTTACTTCTGAAGAGTGCTCTTGAGACTCCACCTAGGACGTTTCACTGAGCAGCTCACCTGTTGTAATTAACTTGTGTTTACATACGTGAATAGGTTCATTAAATTTTAATACCGTAGATCTATGATTAATAATGCACTTGTGTATGGGTACACAAATTTATCAATTTGTGCACCCTAAAAGCCACCTATATTTTTAAATGTCAAAATTTATTAATAACTAAACTCATGTATAAGACGAACCGAAATAGACAAGACTAAAACAACATAGCGAAGGACGTCGTACATAGGTGGAACAATTAAAAGAGAACCATACACCCTTTACATCAAAGAGAAAATCCAAAAAGCCAACAAGAGACACCACCCAAGATAGAGCTACCACTAAAATCAATAAACACAACACCAAAACCAAAACCAAAACCAAAACCAGATTCCAGATTCCCGCACAACAACATAAACAAATATTGTGCCGAAACCCTCAAAATCCATCACACGTGGCCACAAAATCTTCCAACATCAACAATCTATTGCTCACACCAAAACCCTCTAACAACAACGACAAAAATGAACAACCTCTGAAAAACGATCGGGAATACAAACCCCCCGGGTAATTTAATAGTTATAAATGTGTTTTTTATTTTTATTTTACATAAGTTCATGTAATCTTATTTGAGACGTGTCACAAACTAAATGTGAATTACTAGCCGAATTTCAAACTAAATGTGGGTCACTAGCCTCTGCCGTTAGACTTAAATCTGGTTGGTGATGTAGACCAATTTCACATATTCTAGATTGATTCTTAAAAGAAATTTAGGGTGAAGAGATGATGTCTCTTGTGGAAGAACCCCGAGATCACTCGTAAATTGATTTATATTTACTTTTCTCTAAAAGGACTACCTTGGCTCCCACTTGCTACATGCGCATTCAAGATCAGTGTCCTTTTACTACTAGAAATGTATGCTTCATATATATGCATGTAACTTAATTTTGGATTTTTTTTTTTCCTTTCAAGAAATTGATTATTCACTAGAAAAACAATTGTACTTGACACAATGATTGAACATTCGGCTCACATTTGTTGTGACTTAGATTTAAGTTTGTAATTCTCTAATTGATAAATTCTAGGTAAATTCTATTGTAAATATTCAATAAAAATGGTGGTTCTCTATACCCTTGCATGAAATATGTCTTCCCTAATCTAATTTTCAATCATATGAAAAAATAAACCACTTCAAAATGGTATTGGATTTTTTTCCAATATATCCTCACACTCAAAACTATTAATTAAGTTTGGTGCATGAATATAAACAGACAGTGAGTGACCCGTACTATATTAAATTTTCATACTTAATTTATCTTTATAAAACTGTCTTTTAAGTTGAATAATATCACTTTTATAAACTCTATCCAAACCTTATCTTTAAGCAATCTTATACTTGAATTAAAAAGAAAAAATACTTGAATTTTTTTAATCTGATACTTGAATTTTCCCCAATATTAAGTTAAATATATATTAATCCAGTTATGCTGTGTGATTCTCTTGAACAATATTAGTCTTCTTTGGGGATTCTCCTATGATTGAGTAAACAATAGATACATTTATTCGGCGAATGTGTTTAATGATTGATAATATAATATACTTAATACTTTACTCAAGCAAGAAGAAAATTAAAACAAAGAATCACGAAAGATACTTCTGCAAGCTTCCTTCTATCCTAAAAAATTGTTTAATCAAAAGAAAGAGTCTCAAATTTAAATATTACTAGTTTGTTCTCCTACCTCTTGCTGGCCAGTGATTAATGAAGAATATATTCATAAATGGTTGCAATAAAGACCCCGCCATGTGCTTAAGCATTTAAAACAGGTAAGCACCGAAGAAGAAGAACACTAACTTCTTCATAAAGTTTTTTACTTAAATATTACACTGCTGTCTACTTGTCTTTCACCCTCTCCAATATACAACTAATTTTTTTTTTTTGAAGGAACTAAGATTATTTTTTGATAGAAACTAATTAAGGTTATTATTTTTGTTTATGATTGCCCATAGACATGATCAATAATTTTTTATTTTTTTTTACATGTTAAAGGACCTTTCAACATCTTAATGCTCCTACTTAGATTACAAACATGTACTACCAAACTCGGCTGCATGAGCTTGAATATTCTTCCTTTTTTCCGCAAAAGATACATATATGCTAAGTGCTGGTCTAACAAATTATCACTATATATCTTATCTAAAGTGAGACCATTAATAACTAAAGATTTTGGCTAGGAGTAAAATTGTTTTGGACCCAAAGATTTCAAGTTTAAGTCCCATTAATACCTTTGAAGAAGGTAAATGTATATACATTTTTATAAATGTTTTTATAATCCTAAAGTCTTACGTCTTGTACAGAAACATCATCCACTCACCTTAAATTTTTACTTTAAAAAAAATGTGAAACCATTGATTATCTAATAGTGGATAGTATAACTATAAAGCTTGGTAATAGGTGGATTACTAGTAATAGTGAGTAATAATATTATCGAAATACTGTGTCTAAAAAAATATTATGGAAATACCGACAAATGTCTAAAGGACACTAACATTTGTTAAAAAGTATCAAATACAATTTTATCTTGGAAATTATGCGTTGAACATTTTAAAATTTGATGTTTTTTTTTTTTGGATCTTGTTAACAGGCTAGAGCTCACACATATAAATGTGGAGAAATGGGGTGTTCGGAGTTCAAACTTCGGCCCCTGCATATAATATGCAATATCCCTACCAACTGAGTTAAACTCACATGAATTTAAAAATTGATGTTTATTAGTACATAAAACTTTTTCATTTATTTCTTTTGGCTATGTTAACTAATGTCCGTCTAACACTTGTTAAGAAAGCAACAAAAAAATCTATTGAAAAAAGCATATTCTACATTTTTAATAATTTGACTACACAAATTTCTTAATAGTTTTAGAGTCTTGTTAACGAATGTCTCATGACACTCTTTAAGTATTCCAATCTAAGAAATCATTCATTAAAAAATTGATTATTTCAATTTATAATACATTGAGTTCGCAAATTTTTATTAAAACTTAATAATTTAAGATATTTAAGAGTGTTATAAAGGAACTCGTTAACATTTCTTATAGTTTTATTATATTTAGCATTTTTTTTTATTCTTAATAAGTGTCTCAAGAATGGTTGTTAGCATGCTCCATATTATTCCCTCAAAAAAAAAAGCATGCTCCATATTATAAAAGATAAAGATGGGATCTAAGTAAGAGACATTTTTGTGTAAAAAAAAAAAAAAGTAAGAGACTTTTGAGACTCGACCAATGGTAAATTTTAGGTTAACTGAAAAAAAGTAAGAGACTTTAGTTAATTGTCTCCCTATTCCCTAGCTGGTCGGCTATATAGTAGGCATGACAATGTTGGCTACTATACATTCTGTACAGGTGATATGGTTTTTGTTTTTGTTTTGAAGAATACAAGTGATATGGTTATTGAGCTCTTTTTATTTACTATAGGAGTTAAAACTCAAGCTCTAACACATCAAATGTGATTGCAGATTTTACTGAGTTGTATTTACAAAATAAGTACAATAATATATTAGTTTCATAATATGGTTTCACATTAAAAATTGGTATGGGTAACTATTTTATTAATAAGTGTGCACATCCCAAATTAGACCTAGAATATTAGACCTATGTGGTATATTCTTTGTATATAAGCTTTGCAAGTCACCATCATGAAGCAATAATGTAAATGGGTGAACTAGTGGCCTGTTGACAGTGATCTTTGTGTAATTGCATGCCATTACCATGGCAAAATCAATGTTTTTGAGATTGACTAGGTTGGATTAGACTATAATTATGGGATAAAGAACAAGAGAAATAGGATTCATTTATGCCTAATATTGGTATAAACTTTGCCACTAGCTAGATTGAAATGACAATCATTCATTAATTATCTGAACATGGCTTTAAAATTGGTTTATCATCACAGGTTAGGTGACCAATTGTCAAATAGTTAATGGCTACTAATGATGTGATTTGTGTTATGTGGGATGGTAGATCAAAGGTCTTAGTCTAGCACAAATCCAGAGATAGAAAATTAGAGGATAATCTTATATTTGGTTCCACACATTGTACAATAATTAATCGATAACCATATTTTCACTAGTACTCATCATCGTACGGCCAGTATAATACTCCCTCTGTTCCTTTATAACTGTCACTTTTATAAAAAAAAATTGTTTTTAATTAACTGTCACTTTCAAAGTTCAACGTGACATTAAATGTTGTTTTTCCTATAAAGCCCTTAGTAATTTATTAGAGAGAGAAAAATATATAAAATATGATATTAAATAATTAAAGATATTATAGGCAAAACATAAGTTATTGTATCAAAAGTAGTGAAATATAATTGGTGTCTTGATTTGTGTAAAAAATTAAAATGTGACAATTAAAATGGAACGGAGGTAGTAAGTCTTAACTACAGTTACTATACAATTGATTTATTTTGTTTCCCATTATAAGTAAGCATCTGTCAAAAGAAAAATATTACTCCGGAAGTTTAGGTGAATGAATTAGTAAGCCACGACGATATATATCTTTGATTTCACACATAATTCTACGATGAATGAATTTTTGCTGCAACGTACTGATCTATACAAGGATAATTTGAAATGAAATGATTTATCGTGGCTATTATATGAAGCACATATATTTAATACGAAATGGATACGATACTGCACCGATACGTTGATACGGGAAAACTTTAAAATTCAAGATACGATACGGTCAGGATACTTTAATAAAAAATTAAAGTTAAACTACGGATTAAAACTTAATATAAACTATGGACTAAAAATCAAAAGAAAAAGAAAAGCGCAAAACTAGATCAAGCATACATAAAACATCAATAATATACAACAATGAAATTGTCTTCGCATGACGATCAACAATAGTAGCGTTCTCAAAACAACAACGAGACAATCCAAACACTGAACAACAACATAAATGTAAATATTAGTATTATTGATATTAAAGAAAGTGACAATTAGTCAGTTACATGTATGATATACTCCCTCCGTCCCTTAATATAGCCACCCATTACTCCATCTGTTTTTAAATATAAACAAAATTGACTTTTTAGATTCATTCACTTAATGATGTATGTGGTTCATAAATGATTATGAACCACATACATCATTAAGTGAATGAGCCTAAAAAGTAAATCTTGCATATATTTAGAAACGGAGGGAGTACCTTTTTCACATTTCTTAAGAAAAGTTGTTTGTGTAATTAATGTGTCTCTTTTGTGTGTTAATATTACAAAATTGTCATTTGTTTGTATGTGTATTAAATTTGACTTTTCATATTTCAAGACAAGATAAAAGTATTAATTAAGGGTATGTTTAGGAAAATAAATAATAAATGCATCTAGTAATTTGAAAAGGGGTTTATATTTAGAGACAAAAATAAAATCAAATGGGTGCTTAGATATAGGGACAGATGGAGTATTTCAAAAAGAGAACATCATTACTTAATCAATTATATATCTCCCAAAAATATTAGTAAAATCATGCATCTCGCGTGTATCGGTTTTCCCTCGTCGTATCCACGATAAATCTGAAAAGTATCGGACAATTGTTTTTTTTAGTAAAATTTAATAGTCGGATACTTCCCCGATACGTATCAGGACGTATCGAGCAGATATCAATGCAGAATACTTCCCCGATACGTCATCAATTTTGAAGTATCTGAATTTTACGATGGCTATACCTAATACCTATACGCTTTTGGAAGATAATAGAAATGGTCAACCATTGACTTTTTTTTTCTAAGTCGGGAGAATGGGTAGGCGTCAAGATGAGTCGTCGACATACCAACTAAGTTGGCACCTCGAAGACACTCCTATCCTATACCGCCAAACTTGGAAAATTTTATTAAAAAGATGGGAAAAGATATATACGGGGGGGGGGGGGGGGGGGGGGGGCTAGGCCAAAACCCTAGGCAAGAAGAAAACAGAAAAAACAAAGAAAAGCAACTACGAAAATCTAAAATTAGGAAAGCCAAATCTATCTCTAAAGAAATCGCGCGAACCTCCTCTGGCAATTCAGACCGTCAAACTGCACCTTGAAGGGAGCCCCCCATAATTGTTAGCTTGTCAGCACAACATTTACCTTCCCGAATCTAAAATTAGCTTCTCAACCGTTAATTTCAAATGTATAAAATTTTAATTTAAATATGAAAGAATTTAATGATATTTGTAACATAACATTGGTTTAATCACGGTACCAATAAAAAACATTGGTTTAATTACTCTATTCGAAAACAAAATTAAGATTACGGGTCTGTTTGGGAAACTAAAAAAAGAGTTTTTAGCTTTTAGCTTATAGCTTATAAGCTCGTTTGACAAAAAAAGCTCTGTTTGGTAACACTTTTTCACCATGAGCTTATAGCTTATTTCACGAGCTTATAAGCTATTTTTCAGAAACTATTCCAAGTAGCGTTTGAGCTTATAGCTTATAGCTTCTCACTTTTTCTTCCAATTTTACCCTTATTATTTCATTTAAATTGTATTTTTATCCATTATAATTTTTATAATAAGCTACGTAATAAAGACTACTATCTCTTTATTCCAATTTTTGTATATATATCAACTGACTTTTTTTTTTTTTTTTTGAAAAAATATATACCTTCGTTTTTTTTTTTTACGGAACAAAATACTATTATTCTATTAGTGTTACTTTTTTTTTATTTTTTTGAGGTAAGTAAGTGTTATTTTCTTTATTCTCTGTTATTAGTATTACTCTATTAGTGCTACTTTTTTTTTTTTATTTTTGATGTAAATGTTATTTTCTTTATAAAGTAGAAACACTTAAATGATAATAAATATAAGATAAAATTTTAGTGAATAAAATTTAATTTAATTTATAATACATAGGATATATTAAATTAATAAATTTAAAGTATTTTTTTAAAGAAAAATTAGTTTACAAAATTACAAATACTTAAATTAATGATATAATTTTTATTATGAATTAAGAATACCCTTTATGTCATTTTACATTTATCAGCTAGTTGAACCGCTATTTTTACCAAACACTTCAGTTAGCTTATCAGCTAAAAGCTATCAGCTAGCTTATCAGTTATCCGCTATTTTTACCAAACAGAGCCTACAACTTATATTCAATATTCATACTACTTTTTTTACTCCAGACAGATAATTATTACCTGATGAATGACCTATTTGTTACAAAAAAAAAAAAAAATATTATGAATGAGTTGAGGTTCACCGTTGATTTATATACATTAATTGTTTTGGCATTTTGAGATACAAACAAGAGTAAAAACTCATTTTTAAGAAAAACAATTTGGTACATCACTTTTAAGAATTTCGAAATGCGATATATTTTTTTTTTTAAAAGAAAAATGATATCATAATAATGAGTTGAGAAATGCTAACCAGTGCTCTCAGGGCAATAGTTAAGGAAGCAAATATAGTAATCTTGCATTGAAACTTGTGCATTCAACTTCTCAAAAGTATAAAAAGTGATATTTTCAATCTAAAATTTTCTTTTTTCTGATTTCCTTAATCATTATCGTAAGAACATCGGTTAACATAACGCGAATGAGTTTTACTATTTTTTGACATACAATTCTAAATAAACCAGACCCAAGACATGCACACACTCACGTACAGAAACACGGGTCTATAGGTCATAGCCAAGTACGTAGTCTAATTATCTCCTAGTCTTATAGCATAAATTTTGCCGGACACTAACTTTGACCTTTTTTTCAAGCGAATATCAATTTGTCCTCGAATATAATTTAATTGATAAAGACACAATTCATGATATATGTAAGGTTTAAGTTTCGAATTCCAGACACTAAAAAATAATAATATCGACTTTAGACTTAAAACAAATTTCGCACGATTCAATTTGATTCCTAAAAAGTAAAGTAATATCAGTTTTTAAATTGGGATAAGTTCAGTAAAAAAAACGATCCGAATACATCCGAATCAAATGTGGTTTTTTACGATTTCGGTTTGAATTAGTTCGGTTTTGAAAATCCTAGTTTTAACACTATGACATTTTCCTTGCAGGATCGAGTCATAGAGATCCAGTTAGGATAGCACTTGTGTATCATAATAGTATATACCATTGTCCAATTAGAATGTGTCACGTGGCACATAGTTTAAAAAAAAAAAAATATTAAATAAAGCATTTATAAAGTAACATTGATAGGTGACACACTCTAATTAGTCAATGGTATATATCATTGGTACCTTAATGATACACAAGTGGAATCCGATACAGTTAAGCTGGAAAGTCTCGTACTATCTAGTTAAGATGTAACTATAGTTCATTAACTATAGTGTAATAATATATATTCCGAAACACTTAGAAAGCCAAGTTTACAAGAAAGTGATTTGGATTACCTAGGCATTCAAGAAATAATCACAATTGTTTTTTCATTTTCAATTTATGGAACCCACACAATGTAACACCATGCATGTGCTACATTCTCACACTTTAATTTAGACCTAAGTTTCATTTCCTCGTTATTAAAAAAATTAGTTCTCTTTCGGTTAGACTTTTGTTGAAAACATATTTCTATTGTAGCCCGTGACAAGAATAAAGTGAGAGCGATTAAGACCCCGTGAATGCAACCAAATGGAGAAGCAGATTGGGATAATGAACACGATTGTGTTACTTAACATTGAAGTTTATCTAGAATACAATTTTGTTTCAAAAGACAAAATGAGAGACGATTTTGACAAAATCAACTAGACAATATGGTTTTGTTTAGATTGATTTATTTGAATTTATCTTCTAACATAATTTTTTTTATAAAATCCAATGTTTAAAAAAACTTATGAATACAACTTATGATCATCATAAGCTATTTTCAGCTTATTTTATAAAGTTTTGTCTAAGATATAGATTATAAAAATTACTTATACTGCACCTTAAACTTATGAATACAGCTTACATAGTTTAAATTTTATTTCTGTTTTGTTGTGGACATTCTCTGACATTGTTTATGAAAATGGCTGGCAACCAAGAACTGACAGTGCAAATAATGAGAGAACAAAATCCAATGTAACGAATAACGTATCTTTCTGGACGGCGAAGCTTGGGATTTGGACCACATTCTCTTTTGGTTATTTCTTCATTGCACCCAAAACTAACTCTAATATTTTATTTTTAACACAAGTGTGTCCAAATCTTGTTTGTATGGAGTATATGGGTAGCTCGGTTCAGATGGATTCAGTCAATTTAGTGATTTGGTGTAACGAGTAACCCTTTCTATCTTATTTATAAGCAAAATTACTTAACTTCACACATATTAAAAATGAGTCTAATAACATCCAATTGATTTGTCTCCTTGAGCTTGGTTCATTGGTAGGGACAATGCATTCTAATATGTGGGGGCCATAATTCGAACTCCAAACACCTTATTCATTCACCTTAAAGGTAAATTTTAGTCATTATGCCACTTGATAAGAATATATATTTGAATGATCTGACACCCACACACAAAAAAACCTTAGACATTTAACATCAAAAACACGAATAAAGACATCATCTAACTGAAGGCAACCACCAAGATCTAATACCAAACTTACCACCAACAGCAAAATCGAAGCCTAACCTCCACACAACATAAGAAAACAAAATTGAGGCAAATCTTTACCTCCATCGCGAATTCCCACCGAAAGGAGATCCAAAGACCTTTCTCCCACTACTCGCATCGAAAACCCTTAAAAAACCAACAAACCGACTTAATCCCTTTAACAACACCTTATAATCTCCTTCACAAATGAGTCCAAATAACACTTGAAAATTGCTTATTCCAACACTTATTCAGATTCCACCACCAATCGACCACTGATTTGTCGGAGAATACACCAAACAAACCCAAAAACTTGAGCCAAGAAACTGATTTTTGATCTTGAAGTAAAAACGATTGGTCCACCATACTTTACAGACAAATCAGTAAGGCATCCCTCACAAACTCTCAGCCCACCAAAGAATACACCAAACTAGCCCAAAAACTTAAAACTAGACACTATACTCGATCTCGAAGTAAAAGCGATCATGCCACAAGAATCCAGAAGACAAATTCCTCAAATAGTCGACAGATGGAGTGAAAGCGCAACCAAAATCAACTCGAAAAGGGCCCAACGAAAAGACAACCTAAAACGAAACACCCAAACTCGAAAACAACCTAAAATCAACAACGAGCCAATTGAAAACAACATCAAATTACAAGAGCTAGCAGCGGAGGAGACATAAAAAACCTCATATTGTTAGAACAAGCCCTTTCTCATTACACACCGAGTCAATAAACAATCCATAATTTTTTCTTTCTTATATATAAGAGTTAATTTTTTTTCTCTTATAAACAAAGGATAAAGGAATAAGGCCCAAGGAGTATGAGTTACTCCCTCCAATAATTCACCTCTGTTCCTTTTTAATTATCATTTTACTACAGATTTATCGTTCATATTTAACTGTTGTTTAGGTATTTTAAAGATATGATTTGTTATTTGTACCCTTTCTCAATTACTCTTATATTTTTCACTAAAACTAATTAATGTTGTCTATTTAAAAAAACTAAAGTTTGTTATTTTTAAACGAAATATGTTTTTTTTTTCAAACACAATTTTTTTCTTATAAAACAAAGTTTACTTTTTGTTATCTTCAACATTCTAATCTATGTCAGAGAGTGTGAATCTAGTATTGGAGAAAAGTTAAATTTTTCTTAGCTTTTGATTAGTGTGAAGTTGAGATGATTTTTAATTTGTTTTACAATTATTAAAAAATATGTTTACAATATTTAGACTATTGATAATTGTGCGTTATGGACGAGAGATAAAGTGTATTATAAATATAAGAATTTGTTGAAGAAAAAGAGAAACTAACAATTGCTTGTTATAAAAGAAAGCTCGTTATAAAAGAAAGATAACCTATTAAATTTATTGAATAGAGAGAAAATGTTTGCAAAAAAATAGGAATTTATTGTTTCATTAACACGAGGGTATAATAGAAATAAAATGTGTAAAAAGATAAATTTAATGTTACTATTCTAATACGACACTTAAAAATGAACTGAAGGAGCGTTTGTGAATCATGTGCGTCTATTTTGTGAGAAATAGTATTTCTCTTTCTAAATATAGCAGTTTTGTTGTCACAAAAATTCCACACGTTTTGCCCACGCAAACACTTTGTAGCATGTCACATCCATGTGTATTTGTCATATCATCACTTAATTGCTTCATCATCAAATTTGTTAAATATTGGATATTAAAATTGATAGAGAGCAAAATTGCGGATATTAAAACAATAAATAAAGACATCAAGTAATATAGATATAAATAAAACAAACAATTAACTATATAATAAGGTGATTGATGATACATCAAACTCTAGATCATGTTAAACTCTAGAGTAAAGTATTACAAAGTAGCACAATTGAAGTGCTCACTAGTCAACAAAGTAACAAATTAGAGCTATCACTCTTGGCAACAAAAAAAAACATATTAGAGTAATCAAAGTGCTTATAGATAAATGTAACAAAAAAAAAATGCTAATAGATAAATAAATAAAACAACATCATAAAGCTCACTTAATACATAGAGGTGTTCATCAATCTATATCAAAACAAAATACATTAGAGATGCTTAAAGACAGAATTGAGGAAATTATAACATAAAATTACATTTGTATCACAATATGTCTGCAAAAAAAAAAAAAAAAAAAAAACTAGCTTCCAAAGTAAAATAACTTGATTCTAGATTTGCAATTGCTATCAGCACCATTGGAAGTTATATTAACAGAGATGTCACACGAGCAATATGTTATAGCCTTCAATTTGATATATTTCAAAAGAATTGCTTTCCCAGGCAATTCAGTTGTTGATGTAAAATTAATTATCATCCTATTATGTACCATATCTTTCCAAAATTGTGGATTTTGTAACAATTTTCCCACCATTAAATCTGCTGAAGTGGTCACATTAATTTCACTACGTGCTGGAACAAGTTGTGACTCTATTGGAACATTGCCTACAATAGTATCATGATAATTGATATAACTTATGGAATTTTGATATTTGAAGCCTGCATAGTTTGGGTTGACTATTGTTATAACCATGCCTAAAGTCATATTCATGGTTATATTGGCTGAAAGGAAATTGAATTGAGCAAAGTTGGCACGAATAGTAGGATCCTTGGGCTTAAAGATGGTTAAAATCAAAGTTAGTGTCACAATTGAGATAATGATCAAGAACAATGTAGACACGATCAAACAAATTTTTAGGCCTCTTTTAGCCATGGTTTTGATTTTTAGGGTTATATGGAGGGAATTAAAAGAAAATTTTGGGAAAAATCAATGAAGAAAACTTTGATTTTTATGTGTGAAATTAAATTGCTGAGTAGTGTTAGATAGAACTTGTACTTTTTGGATGGAAAATTTATCTTAATATATAATGAAATTTGATAAATCGAAACAAATGTTAGGCCAAAACAATGGCACTTAAAATTGACTCCTAATTTGAGTTTGACTATGGATTATAGGCATCATTAATTTACAGGATTCTTTTGTTTTGACACCTGATTTGTCTTGTAGTAAAAAAAAATCTAACTATGTTAGGTGAAAGGTACATTGAAGACTAATTTCTGTCGATATCATGATAGATCACATTTAGTAGGATCTTTTCTTCTCCTAGTCACGTTGTTTTCTTATGTGAGACTAGAATTTTAGACCAAGCTTATTATAGAGTCGTAGTTAATTTGCACTTGCCCATACAAAATTAAGCATAATTAACTCAAAATGCAATGACAAAATCAAGGATATCATCTATGTATTTTCTTCGTGTCTTCAATCTAATTTTTTTTTTTAACTAAAGTAATACTTTATTAATACTCATGGATTTTAAAAAATCTATGTTTATACATGAATTTTTAAAGAATTTGATTTTGATATAAAATTTTCATGCTAGCCAAAATCGGTATACAAGTGATTAGATGTTAGGTGAGTTCTTTTCCAAGCGATAGAAGGTTAGGCGAGTGCTATTTTAGTCGAATGAGTGTCAGCCGATTCTTTTT
Organism: Medicago truncatula; assembly: GCF_003473485.1. Lineage (NCBI taxonomy): Eukaryota > Viridiplantae > Streptophyta > Magnoliopsida > Fabales > Fabaceae > Medicago > Medicago truncatula. The sequence continues at coordinate 43,467,205 of NC_053043.1, forward strand.
CGAGTTTATTGATTAGTATGTAGGTCTTGAAGACATTAAACTCAGTCAAAGTTCGATAGAACCGGGCAATGAGGTATGAGACCCCAACAACAACAAAACCTTATCACATTAAGTGGGTCGGCTACATTGATTAAATTACGACATAATTTTTTTTTATCATAAATCATACTTTAGTCTAACTCATTAATCTCCTAGTTTTGTTTAATAGTTTCTCTTATAGTTTTTTAGGTCTTCATATGTCTCTATTGAAATAACTATCCTCCACTTGATCTACTTTCCTTACTACAAAATATGCATGTCTTCTCTCTACATGTTCAAACTACGTTCACTACAAGAAACATTACCTTTTGCCAGGGGCAAAATCCCTGTCAAAAGGACATAATCCCTGGGAAACGCGACATTTGTGAGGGAAAAAGTCAGGGGCAGATGGCCTCGCAAAAGCAGTCATCGCAAACACTTTGCCAGGGGCTACACCCCTGGTATATCGCCAGGCTTTACCCCTGGCAGAACCCCTGGCATGTTCCCTCACTTTCGTCTGCAGCTTTCCTGCACCTCTGACTACGACTGACCTCTGACTACGACTCTGACTGAAGTGACTGACGGAAAACAACTCTGAACAGCAAAAAACCAGGGACATGCGAGGGGTTTAACCCCTGGCAAACGTCCTTATTTTTTTTTTTAAAATATTATATTTATCAAAACGAATTTTTTATTAATTAATAAAATATATTTAAATTAATTTAAAAATCAATTTTTTAAAAAAAAATTGTTTTTGTAATACAATTAGATGGTTAAAAAATCAATTTAATTAAAAAATATATATTTAAAAAAAATTAAAAATATTTTTAAAACACAATTAAATGCATATAAATAAAGTTTAATCACACAAACACTAATAAGTCTAATTAATAGGCATGAAATAGAAAGTGTACTTAATAATATTACAAACCGTGCAGGAAAATAAATATTGTGCCGTGAAGCATGGAAAACCTCCCAAAGTCATACAAACCATAACATAAAAGTAAAGAAAACACACAACAAGCATCATAAGCATCAATCATCCATCTCGAGCCCGTCATCATCATCATCATCTTCGCCCTCACCATACACTTCATAGGGGTCGTCCGCATCATCATCACACACTGGAGGAGCCCTCACATTTTGTCGGCTTCCACTCTGCTGCCCAACACCTTGCTCATTCCTATTCCAGCCTTGCTCTTGCCTAAATGTGTCCAACTGAGAGTCTAGGAATTCTTGTTGCTTCCTAACCACCTCATGGATCAGGTCCTGTTGGGTTTGCATATGGGAAACAAGCTGTTCTTGAGTCAACCTAGTGATCATATCCCGCATTTTGGGAGTGAGCTCAGGTTGCCGAGAAGAGCCCTCCCCAGCATTAAGGGTCAACTTTAGAGTGGTAGCAACACCCTTGCGGTAGTTTCCAGCTAAGTTTCCTGCACCGTACAATCGCCCCTTTTTCTTCTCACCAGCAACTTTCGTCCATGCACCTGGAGAGCGCCTCCGATAGTTGACGATCATACTCCTCCTAAAATAAATAAGAATAAAATAGTTAAAGACAAATAACCATTAACAGAAAATTAATTAAAATACACTTATGTAACAATTACCTGACATATCTTGGAGCGATCATCAACATACTGGCCTGATCGATATGTGTGGGTCTTCTTGTGGAGCTCATTTATGTATGGCTCCCTACCCAGCTTCTTTGCCTAATTGACAAGAAACACAATTATTAAGTAGTTAGTAAAACATTAAACTATATTTAACCACAAAATATTTAAAAACATACATTCTATAAAATTAATTAACAGAGTTATTATATTTAATTACCAGTCGACGGGCATGCTCTGCTGTGCTTATGCAGCCTCCCGTGTGGATGCATCCCCCTTTCTCTGATGCTCTGTTCTTCTTTTCCTTCTCTGATTTCGTCTTAAACTCTGGACTCCCCCAATAGTCCACCAACTGCCTCATAAGTGGCTCCCCGATCCAGTAGGGCCTCTTTCCAGCAGCCTCGTGACGAAGTCGGACATGTCGCAACATGTCGGAGAGGCAGGCAGAAGCTCTAATGTGAAAGTTCCTCCTGATCTGATCATAGTACCTGGGGTTCCAGGTACACTTCATCTGCATATTTGTTAACATATTTTAGGAAATTAGTAAATTATAACATATGTGCAGATAAGTTAAAATATATTATGATAAGTATTAATGTAACCTGAAAAAGACCAAACCATGCATTCTTTTCATCATCTGGGACATCACCATAAGTCTTCCAAAATCCATGAAACCTCCCCTGGATGATGTCTCTAATGGCACTGGCAGCTGGCTTGCAGGGCATGAAACTACAAAACAATGAAAACTCATATAGTTAAACATTACATAAATTTATAACAATATACATATTGAACAAAAATACATAAAGACTTACGAGTTTCCGCTAGGCACAATGATGTAACGCTCTTGATCATCTTGCGGATAATCTGCCATCTCCTCATCATCATCATCAGCACCCTGTTGGGGTTGGGGTTGGGGCGGGGGTTGTTGATGTTGGGGTGGTGGGGGTTGTTGATGTTGAGGGATCATAAAGTCGGTCTGCCCATGAGGAAATGTTGGTGGAGGAGGCAACTGGTAACCTGTAGGGAGGATAAAACCAGCAGGTGCAACAACACTAGACCATCTAGCGGGTGCAACAGCACTAGCTTGGGATGACCCAGTCGATCCCTGGCTAGAAGAAGAGGGTGGTCTGGGAAAGGGAGTCAATGTGGCAAGTGTGGCTGGATCCGCAATGTGTGTTTTGAACCGCCTCCTGCCATCCTTGCTCTTGCCTTTCTCTTTTTCTTTCGGAGGCATTGTGAATCTGTTAAATAACAAAAAAAGCGATATCTTTATTCAAACTCAAATGTATTAAGACAATATATATATACATCATCAAAAAAAAAAATATTAAAACAAGCGATATCTTCATTCAAACTCAAATGTATTCAAGATTACAATAAATTCAAATTCAATCATTACAAGGGTGGATAACAATATACTTCAAGTGTTATTATCATACGCATAGTTATATTCATCGACATCACCATCATCAACTTGATTGTCTTGCTGGTCCCCTTCATTATTATCATCAACAACGTCTTCATTCTCATCTTCAACTTCATCACGCATCTCCAAAATAGAAGGATCAACCTGAGAGTCATGCCAACTTGTAACTTGATCTACTTCAATTATCTCATTTACATGTGTCATATCATCGGCTTGGTAAGCAACTTCTTCGTTTGGTTCTTCAGTCTCGATGCAGCCCCTCGGTTTTGTTTTGATTGCAACAGACCAACCTCGTTTGCGTGGTAGAGTTGGGGGATAAGGAACATAGTACACTTGCCTAACATTGTGTGCCATGATAAACGGGTCATATTCTTTATATTTTTTGTCGACTCGAATGTCAACAGTGTTGCATAATTTATTAATTTTAGTCCATCTAGACGAGGGATCAAACCAGTCACAATAAAATAACACCACTTTATTGTCATTATATGAAAGCTCATAAATGTGTTTGATCACGCCATAGAAATCATCTTCACCTCCATTTGTAACTCCTTTTACATAATCACCACTATTAATAGTCTATTTGCCTTCCGTCCAAGAGTGGGTATGAAATTTATATCCATTCACGAAGTAGGTGTGAAATTCATTGGCACATTGTAAAGGACCCTGAGATAAATACTGTAAACGGATGACTTCATCAGTTGGTTCGGCATTATACACTCTTTGTTTCAAACCAAGCTGGAAAATATTCATGTATCGAACCAACTGTCGATCTTTCACCAAACTCCGCATAAAAAGCAATAAATTCCCTAAAAAACAATAAATTCAATACGAAGTTGTTAGATGAGTTAAAACTTATTGTTATATGGACTAGTAAAAAAGGGTAGGAATAGATTTACTTACTCAAGGTATGGTTTAACTTCCGCACAATTAATCAAAACATGAACACGAGCAGACCGCATCTCTTTCTGATCTACCATCCAATATTGAAGCACCTTGCCCGCGTGTCGACCATGAAGATTGAATACAAATAAGGTTGACGGATCCCGAAAATCGTTAACCTCAACTTCATTTCTTGTATTTGATGGAGTAAGTAGACGATCAACAAAATAATGGCCGATAAAGTATGTGGTTTCCTTGGCGGTGTAAATAGCAACAATTGATCCTTCCACTTTGGCCAGATTTTTAACTGCTCGTTTTGAGTCACCCATGAATCTTTCAAAAGGGTACATCCACTTATATTGAACAGGTCCGCCAAGTATAGCTTCATATGCAAGATGCACATGAAGATGTTCCATAGAGTCAAAGAAACCTGGTGGAAAAATTTGCTCCAACTGACAGATAATGATTGGCATATTCTTCTCCATTTTCTCAAGTTCATCAACTCTCAAGGTTGAAGCGCACAAATTTTTAAAAAATTGACTAATCTCAATAAGTGGATCTAGCACATGTTTGGGCAATGAACTAAATGCAATTGGGATAAAGTTCTCCATGAAAATGTGAGAGTCATGACTTTTCATCCCATGCAACCTTCCCGTGTTGACATCGGCACACCTGCCTATGTTAGAAGAATATCCATCGGGCATTCTCAAATCCTTCAACCATTGACACACAAATTTCGCTTCTTGGGCAGATAGGCTGTAGTTGGCTTTCGGTTTCAACAACTTCCCATTCGGTTGAGGTTTCAACTCCAAATCCTTTCTTTTGCAATATATTTGTAAGTCTTTTCTAGCCTTCTCATTGTCTTTTGTTTTGCCTTTGACATCCATCACTGTGTTAAATATGTTGTCAAAGACATTCTTCTCAATGTGCATTACATCAAGATTATGTCTGAGCAAGTTATCTTTCCAATATGAGAGGTCCCAAAATATACTCCTTTTAGTCTGTTATACCCTGTTTTTGGACTTAAAAATACTGGGCCCAATTTCATTTCAAACTTTGTCAATTATCAAATTTTCAACTGCACAGTTCAAATTGTCTCTGCTACGCAGTGTTTTCAACCACAATTTTACCTATGTTTTTCTTGCATAAAACCTTTCGAAATGTCTTTACTTGTCTTGTAAGTCATTCAAAAGTGTCTCTGAATCATTACTTTGCTTTTTCCACAGTTTATTTTAAAATTTGCAAAAAAGTCATACAGAAGGGTACTTTGGTCATTTCCTGCAGTGGGACCCATTTTCATCCTTGTGACTGTCTCTGAGTCTTTTCAGATTGTTTTTTTACATTTCATCAGTAAACCTTGTTAAATTCATTTCAAACTTGCATCTGAGTCAGTGTCAAGTCAATTTGAATCTGTTTAGGCCCTAGGGGCATTTTGGTCATTTCACACAAAATTTTGGCATAGAGAGGTTACTTTGAAGTACCTCATTTAGGCCATTGGTTCGTTTTAGTCCGTTTTGTCAATTTTATTTTAGTTTCACTTTACGTTTTGTCAGGTTACCAATTTTATTCCAATTTTATTTTTTATTTTACATTTTGGTCCCCAAAGAGGTCCAAAATTGCGTATCAGTCCAGAACTTTCTTTTTTTTTACATTTCAGTCCTTTTTGGGTTATTTGCAGTTTAGTCCTTAAAGTTTTTGTTTTTGCAGAAAAGTCCAAAGTTCATTCTAGGACCAAGGCCGTGCCACTTTGATACAAGTCCAGATGTCACAATTCCATTGGCTCAAGTGTACACATGTCAGCTATAAATACATTGAGTCAGAATCAGAAGCAATAATTACACGCCACATCACAAACAGAAACCACAATCTCTCTCCTTTCAGTTACAGATCAAAATCATCAAGTTCATCAAGAACACAAGAACCCTAAAAAAAATTTCCAGAACCAAAAATTCATACACAAATCCATTGATTTTCACATCAATCCTCAGAGATTCGTGTGAATCTTCATCACTGGATTGAAGAATTCTCCTACAATTCAAAGTGCGAGCTCACATTGAAGCAAGCTCAAGCACTGATCATAGGGATCTCTTTTTTACACAGAATCTAAGAAGCATTGAAGCAAGCTCAAGCACGTAATCACAGAGAGAAGTAGAGAAAGAATCGGAGAAGATGAAGAAACAGAACCGGTAAACCGATTTATTTTCGGTCCAAAAAGCAAGCAGAAGAATCAAAAATCATCAAGAACATTCAAGTTTTTCCAAAGATTTTCCTCCATTAAAAGTTTCAACCAAAACTTCAGGTAAAACTCATTTCCTCTCTCAAAAAGTGTTAATCACAGTCAAACCTGTAAAATCACGCGAGCAAGCATATCAAAAATTTCCAGAATTCAAAGAAAACTATAACCGTAAACACCAAAACCTAGATCCGTGAGGATCAAAGTTTTGAAAGCAAGAACGAGTACCAGAAAAGTAATCAAACGACGAAACGATGTAGATCTTTAAAGATCTAAACGTTTTTGTTCAAAAATCAAAAATCATTTCAAAACCGTATAAAGTTTTTTCAAGATCTACGTCGTTTCAAGCTGTATTTGGAAAAATAATTGCTGGATTCGTGTTTAGGGTTAAAGGACGAATCAAAAGAAGTAAGAATCTTTGAAATCTGGAAATTTAGGTCACCGGAAGTTCATAAGTCTCGCCGGAGAAGATGAAGTTTCCGGCGGACCTTCAAGGTCTCCGCCGTAGCTTCATCCTCGCCGGCGGCGGGGTTAGAGAGAGGTGAGAGATGAGAGAAGAGCTCTGAGTTAGAGAGAGAAAGGAGTGTAAAAAATGATTTAAACCGGTGCTCCTTCACTTTTATAAGCCAGCGAACCGGACCGGTCCAGTCCGGTCCATTCCCCTTTGATTCCTGGCCGTTTGATCTAGGGTTTCAGAATCCTGGATCAATCGTGTGGTTCCTGTGCATCCGGATCCCTTGGCTTTGGGCCTGGGCCTCTTCTTTTGCTTTTCTACGTTTTTTTTTTGTTTTTCTTGCTATTGGCACCATTTTTCTTTGCTGTTTGAACCCCTGCATGCTTAATTTTTCTCTAAAAAAAATCTCCAAAAATTATCACATGTTTCTTGATGTTTTTTCATGTCCTTGTTCTATTTCTCAATGGTTTTAAAATGATAAAAAAGGGCATGTGATATTTCTTGTTTAATAAGTGTGTTTAGACATAAACTTGTGCATTTTTTAGTAGCATATCCCTCATGAATTGTTGACATGTGATTTGAACTTTTGGAATGCAATTTTATGATAAATTTGTTGCTGATCCTATGTGTGGCTTGCTGCTTGTGAATATGAATCTTATTTTTCTTCTTGCCTTGCAATTAGTATATGTTTTAATAATAAATAAGGTGCAAAATGTCTTAAAAATGTGCCATGAGTTTTAGCTTGAATATGTCCTATTAATTCTCACCTTATGGCACAAAGCAAGACTTCTAAAAATTTGCCATAATGAAGGGATCATAGGTCATACACATGCTAGAGTTTTATGGCCACTTTCATGCACATTTTGTCACTTTATTAGTCTCTTTTATGTCTTTCCTCTTAATATTTTTTTGTGCACTTCTTTTATTCTATGCTTTATTTTACTAATCATCTCACTTCTTTTATTCCATTCATTTCATGAGCATTTCTCCATTTCACCACTATCTCCTCCACTTTCTTTAGCTTAGCATTTATTTTTGCAAGTTTTATTTCATTTGGTGATGTAATTTGTTATCATTGGTTTGTAGCTTGGCAAAGGGGCCATAGAATGTATTTAGGTAATTTTTGTAATATGGACTATGAACACTATGACGCACCGGCACGCACACACTCACCCTAGATGTATGCCTAGGATTGCATGGTTAGATGAACGCTTAGGTTTAAACACTTAGAAAAAATCCAACTTTTTTCCAAAATATGCAAATAACCTCACTTGAAAACCTTTTTGCAAAAAATAAAATGGGAGTCAAAACTCCTCATTTCCCTTTATTTTTCTTAAGTAAAATTTCTAATAAAACTTAACTATACTTGGACTTCATTTTGAAAAAGCTAACTCCACCTCACTTTTTTCCAAATCTCATGCCCTTGAGGCCTCTCATCTCTATTCTTCAAAATCTCTTTTCAAACTTAAAATCAACCAACAAAAACAAAAACTATTTTTTGAGAATGAACTACGATCGGTTTTGATCCCGTAAAACGGTACGTAGGCAAGGGACTTTAACCCCTCCAAGCCGAAATAAAATCAAATTCTACTTCTTCTCACCCCCATTCTTCACTAATCATACCTTCTTTTTTACAAATAAGCAATAAAACTAAAGCGTAGAAATAAACTTAGGAGAACGGTTCTTATGGAATACCATAATCGCTCCGGGTGCCTAACACCTTCCCGTAGTGAAAACGACCCCCGAATCTAGAACTTTTTAAGGGTTTTTCTCCTTTTACCCTTCCCAAGAAAAAAGAGATATCAACGGTCGAAAGGTTCAAGTCCAATTAATGGCTTGGCACCCAAAAACCATGATAACAGAAATGGCGACTTCACTGGGGACTTTTTTTTAGCGGGTCACGCCTAGTTTTCCTCAGTTTATATTTACGCTTTGTTTTATTACTTACATATGTGAATACTTGTTTACTTTCATTTGACGTGTGGGGTGAGAATATCAAAAGTCCTATACCCGGGCTGAGTGAACTTATGTTTAGGTAGAGATATAATCGACAATTCGATCCGGGGGTTGCCTCGTGTATTGGATTATGCGATCAATCTCACATAGCTGAGGCATTTTGAAGGTGATATTGTCGGCGTGTGTTGTCATGCTTAGGCACTTCACTTTCAATTGTTCGACGAAGCTATGAACCGTAGTTACCAAACCCATCCTAGCCTTTTTAGGACGTAGTGCGGTGGCTAAATTGAGTGTTGTCTCAAACTTTAGTCGTCACGCGATACTACACTCAAACTAGACCTTCTCACAAATAATCATGGAACGGGTGTCGTCCTGTACTACCATGATATATGGGAGAGAGGTTGCAGTTTGGAAACTGTGTTAGAACCTTGGTTGCTACTATCCAAAGCCTTAGTTCACCGGACGCCGTGTCCATCCGTGGCCTTGTTACTTTGAATCTCAACCCACCTTGTTCTTTGTAACTAAACAACACAATCATGCATACATGCATTCATGCATAAACATTTTTCATGCATTCATCGAAGGGTTTAAACAAATGGAAATTTTTGTAAATAATCACAGGTATGAAGAAGACTAAGTGCTACAAGTTCAAAGAAGTGGATTTGGTTAGTTTGAGAGAGTTGGCACTCAAGGTCAAGAGTCAAACAGGGTTCCGACTCCGGTATGGGGGATTGCTTACTTTGCTCCGAACCGATGTGGACGAGAAGCTAGTGCACACTCTAGTGCAATTTTATGATCCAAGCTTCCGTTGCTTCACCTTCCCGGACTTCCAGTTGGTTCCTACTCTCGAGGCTTACTCCAATCTAGTGGGTTTACCTATAGCCGAGAAGACGCCTTTCACCGGTCCCGGGACTTCTCTTACTCCTCTGGTTATTGCTAAGGATCTCTACCTCAAGACTTCCGACGTCTCCAACCATCTTATTACCAAGTCTCACATCCGGGGGTTCACTTCGAAGTATCTTCTTGATCATGCTAATCTCAGTACTACTCGTCAGGATACACTCGAGGCTATTCTCGCTTTGCTTATCTACGGGCTCCTTCTCTTTCCGAACCTCGACAACTTCGTGGACATGAATGCTATCGAGATCTTTCATTCCAAGAACCCGGTTCCTACTTTGCTAGCGGATACCTACCACGCCATTCATGACAGGACTCTCAAGGGCCGTGGGTATATTCTTTGCTGCATATCTCTTTTGTATAGGTGGTTTATTTCGCACCTTCCGAGTTCCTTCCATGATAACTCGGAAAATTGGTCCTACTCTCAGCGGATTATGGCTCTCACTCCTAATGAGGTGGTCTGGATCACTCCCGCCGCTCAAGCCAAGGAAATTATCATGGGTTGTGGAGACTTTCTCAACGTACCTCTTCTTGGTACTCGTGGAGGAATTAACTACAACCCCGAGCTTGCTATGAGACAGTTTGGTTTCCCTATGAAGTCGAAGCCCATCAATCTTGCTACATCTCCAGAGTTCTTCTTCTACACGAATGCCCCTACAGGACAAAGGAAAGCTTTCATGGATGCTTGGTCCAAGGTTCGAAGGAAGAGTGTGAAGCATCTAGGTGTGAGATCCGGTGTTGCTCATGAGGCTTATACTCAGTGGGTGATAGATCGAGCTGAGGAGATTGGTATGCCTTATCCAGCTATGAGATACGTGTCTTCATCCGCTCCATCTATGCCTCTACCTCTACTTCCCACGACTCAGGATATGTATCAGGAGCATCTAGCTATGGAGAGTCGTGAGAAGCAAGTGTGGAAAGCTCGGTACAATCAAGCTGAGAATCTAATTATGACTTTGGATGGTAGAGATGAGCAGAAGACTCATGAGAACCTGATGTTGAAGAAGGAGCTAGCTAAGGTCCGGAGAGAATTGGAAGAGAAAGACGAGCTGCTTATGAGGGATTCCAAGAGAGCCAGAGGACGACGAGACTTCTTTGCCAGATACTGTGGTCCAGATTCCGAGTCCGATGATGCTCCGACTACTTCCTATGCTTGAGGGCTTCATTTGTTTATCTTGTTGAAATTTCAAAGTCTTCTTTTTGAAAATACTATGTAGTTTTGATTATTTGCAAGATTTCTAATTTGTTTAAAAATCCTTCGATGAAAAAAAAAATAAGTCTTTCGCATTTGCATTTGCATATCATGCATCATATGCATCATGCATCGGTCACAAAGGCTTCCAAGTGCTCACTATCCCCTGGTTCCTCTGCCGCAGTGTGAAAAGTGGCTCGTGCTCAGAGGGTCTACGAACCTGATAGAACCGATCGAACCAGAGAATACAGAAGAAAGAAAAGGGCTATGGAAGAAGAGAACGCTCAGCTCCGCACCGAATTGGCATCTCTAAAGGAGGAATTGGCCAAAGCTCATGATGCTATGACTGCTCTGTTGGCTGCTCAGGAACAACCAGTTCCTGTAGTTTCTGCAGCTGCAAATGTGACTCCTACCGTAACAACTGATCTCCGCTTTATCATGCCATCCGGGTATCCTTACGGACTTCCGCCGTACTATACTGCTAATACAGGGGCAGGGACCTCTGGTACTACCAACAATGGCCCAATCTCAGGGGCAAACTTAACTCCTGTTAGTACCGCCTTGACTCAAGCCGCCACAACTGTTACCGAGCCCATTGTGAATACGGTGCCTCAATTTGTCCATGTTAATGCGCACCACGGGAGTATTGCCACAACCGGAACTATGGAAGAGAGAATGGAAGAACTTGCCAAAGAGCTCCGACGGGAAATTAAGGCCAACAGGGGCAACGGAGATTCCATTAAAACCCAGGATCTCTGCTTAGTATCGAAGGTAGATGTTCCAAAAAAGTTCAAAGTCCCAGAGTTTGACAAGTATAACGGGCTGACTTGTCCTCAAAATCATATTGTCAAATATGTCCGGAAGATGGGCAACTACAAGGACAATGATTCCCTTATGATCCATTACTTCCAAGACAGTCTGATGGAAGATGCTGCAGAGTGGTATACTAGTCTGAGCAAAGACGATGTCCACACTTTTGATGAGCTAGCCGCTGCTTTCAAGAGCCACTACGGGTTTAACACTCGATTGAAGCCGAATAGGGAGTTTCTCAGGTCCCTATCTCAGAAAAAGGAGGAAAGTTTCCGTGAATATGCGCAAAGGTGGAGAGGGGCAGCTGCCCGTATCACTCCTGCTTTAGATGAAGAAGAAATGACCCAGACATTCTTAAAGACCTTGAAGAAAGATTATGTTGAGAGAATGATCATCGCTGCCCCGAACAACTTTTCGGAGATGGTCACCATGGGAACCCGTCTTGAGGAAGCCGTCAGGGATGGAATCATTGTGTTCGAGAAAGCTGAATCCTCTGTGAATGCATCGAAGAGGTATGGTAATGGACACCACAAGAAGAAAGAAACGGAAGTGGGGATGGTGTCAGCTGGAGCCGGTCAATCAATGGCTACTGTTGCTCCTATCAACGCAACTCAAATGCCTCCGTCATACCCATATGTGCCGTACTCTCAGCATCCGTTCTTCCCGCCGTTTTATCATCAGTACCCTTTGCCACCGGGCCAACCTCAGGTTCCTGTCAATGTCATCGCTCAACAGGTACAACATCAACCGCCCGTTCAACAGCAGCAGCAGCAGCAATATACTAGACCAACTTTTCCTCCTATACCTATGTTGTATGCAGAGCTTCTTCCAACTTTACTCCAGAGAGGACACTGCACGACTAGACAGGGTAAGCCCCCACCTGATCCGTTGCCTCCAAGGTTCAGGTCTGATCTCAAATGTGATTTTCATCAAGGTGCCCTAGGTCATGATGTCGAGGGGTGTTATGCTTTGAAGTATATCGTGAAGAAGCTCGTTGATCAGGGAAAGCTGACTTTTGAGAATAATGTCCCACATGTCCTCGACAATCCTCTCCCAAATCATGCCGCTGTGAATATGATCGAAGTGTGTGGGGAAGCTCCTAGACTTGATGTCCGCAACGTCGCAACTCCTCTGGTGCCTCTACACATCAAACTGTGCAAAGCTTCTCTGTTCAGCCATGAACATGCCAAGTGTCTAGGATGCCTTCGTAATCCTTTGGGTTGCCATGCTGTTCAAGACGACATCCAAAGCTTGATGAATGATAATTTTCTGACTGTCAGTGATGTTTGCGTGATTGTGCCAGTCTTTCACGATCCGCTTGTCAAGAGTGTACCTTTGAAGAAGAATGCTGAGCCTTTGGTGATAAGGTTGCCCGGACCGGTACCGTATATTTCAGATAGGGCTATCCCGTACAAATACAATGCTACTATGATAGAAAATGGAGTAGAGGTGCCTCTAGCCTCCTTTGCCACAGTAAGCAATATTGCCGAAGGGACTTCTGCAGCGCTAAGAAGCGGGAAGGTTCTTCCGCCGTTATTTCAGAAGAAGGTAGCTACACCGACCATTCCACCAGTTGAAGAAGCAACTCCAACCGTTGTTTCACCCATTGCTACAGATGTGAACCAGCCAGGCAAATCTATAGAGGATTCGAATTTAGATGAGATTCTGAGGATAATAAAGAGGAGCGACTACAAGATCGTTGATCAATTGCTGCAGACTCCTTCGAAGATATCTGTCTTGTCGTTACTCCTGAGCTCCGAGGCTCACAGGAATACCTTGTTGAAAGTGCTGGAGCAGGCTTATGTTGACCACGAAGTCACGGTAGATCGTTTCGGTGGCATAGTGGGAAATATTACTGCTTGTAATAACCTCTGGTTTAGTGAAGAAGAGTTGCCGGAAGTGGGAAAGAGTCACAATCTGGCTTTGCACATCTCAGTGAATTGTAAATCAGACATGATATCAAATGTGTTGGTGGATACGGGTTCCTCCCTCAATGTAATGCCCAAGACAACTCTAGATCAGCTGAGCTACCGAGGGACCCCTTTGAGGAGGAGTACTTTCTTGGTCAAAGCTTTTGACGGATCTCGAAAGAATGTGCTGGGGGAGATAGACTTGCCGATAACCATTGGCCCTGAGAATTTCTTGATTACCTTCCAAGTGATGGACATTAATGCATCCTACAGTTGTCTGCTGGGAAGACCGTGGATACACGATGCGGGTGCGGTAACCTCCACCTTACATCAGAAGTTGAAGTTCATAAAAAGTGGAAAGCTTGTTACCATTCATGGAGAGGAAGCATACTTGGTTAGCCAGCTATCATCTTTCTCTTGCATAGAAGCAGGGTCTGCAGAGGGGACCGCTTTTCAAGGATTAACTGTCGAAGGTACGGAGCCCAAGAGGGATGGAACTGCAATGGCTTCTTTGAAGGATGCACAGAGAGCCGTCCAAGAGGGTCAAGCTGCCGGCTGGGGCAAGTTAGTACAGCTTCGTGAGAACAAGCATAAGGAAGGTCTTGGCTTCTCCCCAACTTCAGGAGTTTCCACCGGGGCATTCTACAGTGCTGGGTTTGTCAACGCAATCACAGAAGAAGCAACTGGATTTGGCCCGAGACCTGTATTTGTTACACCAGGAGGCTTTGTAAGAGATTGGGATGCCATTGACATTCCCTCAATCATGCATGTTTCTGAGTAATATACCTTGTTGCTTGAGTACTTTGTTTTTTTTTCAAAATAACAATCCTCTCGCTCTGCCCAAAGCGAGAGTGATATTTTCTGTAAGGGCATGTTTGTTTCGGCATTGCCGTTGATTAATAAAATTTTGTCGTTTCTTCCACGACTACTTTTTTTAGTGCTTTTTCCCTTGGAAACAATGGTAATGCCAGAAAAAACCAAAACGTCTGTTTTTTTTTTCTTTCTTATTAATTTCAAAAATCTGCATGAAAAAAAAAAAAACTCTTTCTAAAATCATCCAATCATTATATGCAGGTTGAACCATAATAAACCCGTTGAAAACAGTAATCCTACGGTTCCTCCAAATTTTGAATTCCCTGTGTATGAAGCCGAAGATGAGGAAGGTGATGACGTACCATATGAGATCACTCGATTACTTGAGCAAGAAAAGAAAGTCATTCAGCCTCACCAGGAAGAGATTGAGCTTATCAACATAGGTACCGAGGAGAGCAAGCAAGAAATCAAGATCGGTGCTGCTCTAGAGGAAGGGGTTAAAAAGAGGATCATCCAACTCCTCCGGGAATATCCGGATATTTTTGCATGGTCGTATGAAGATATGTCAGGTCTAGATCCTATGATTGTGGAGCATCGGATCCCCACCAAGCCTGAATGTCCTCCCGTCGGGCAGAAATTGAGAAGGACTCATCCAGATATGGCTCTAAAGATTAAGAGCGAGGTTCAAAAACAGATTGATGCGGGTTTCCTCATGACAGTTGAGTACCCTGAATGGGTTGCCAATATTGTGCCTGTGCCAAAAAAGGATGGTAAAGTCCGGATGTGTGTTGACTTCAGAGATCTGAACAAAGCCAGTCCAAAAGACAACTTTCCATTACCTCATATTGATGTGCTTGTTGATAACACTGCTCAGTCTAAGGTGTTTTCCTTCATGGACGGTTTCTCCGGTTACAATCAGATCAAAATGTCTCCTGAAGATAGAGAAAAGACATCTTTTATCACTCCATGGGGTACTTTCTGCTACAAAGTGATGCCGTTCGGCCTAATTAATGCTGGTGCTACCTACCAAAGGGGAATGACTACTCTGTTTCATGACATGATTCACAAAGAAGTCGAAGTATATGTGGATGATATGATTGTGAAGTCAACAGACGAGGAGCAACATGTTGAATATTTGACAAAGATGTTTGAAAGGTTGAGAAAATACAAGCTTCGATTGAATCCCAACAAATGTACATTCGGCGTCAGATCCGGGAAGTTGTTAGGCTTCATTGTCAGCCAAAAGGGCATTGAAGTCGATCCTGATAAGGTCCGGGCCATCCGAGAGATGCTGTAACACCCCGTTTTCCCAACAACATAAATATAAAAGTAAATCAGAGTTTAACACCTAACGGGCATGCTACACTGCTTTTCAAAAATCCATAAATAGAATAAAATACTATTTATTAAAATCAACTTTGATTAAATATCAGTTCATTGCAGCGGAAAGTATTTTTCAACATTAAACAACTTCCAATAAAACCTTGGCACACGGCCTCAACAAAATATCAGTAAAGATTAAATTCAACATCAACAGTTTCATAATGATACATAAGGAATGAAAACACGACAACAATTTCCCATCCCGTTACGTATCAGAGCCCTAAGACACTTGAGCCACCACTTCTAATAAGCTTCAATACCTGCAAGTTACCCATACGAAGGACAACATTTTCAAGCAGAAGGGGTGAGATTTCACAAACAATAATAATAAGCATATAATTCATCAAATGCATCTAACAACTTAAACCCCATCATATCAACAGTCATAACTCGATATCATAAACAACATCATAACAGCATCATTAATTCGTATTAACATTCTCCACCAAGCACCTCATTAACAACTCATGAATAGAGGACAACTTAGCAACTATACGTAACATCATCATTTCATAATAATAATTTTTCATCAAACATTCCATTAGCAATTCATGAATAAAAGACAACTTATCAACTTAACATAACCCTCATCAAGTACATTTAACAACTCATAGGTAACCTCATGTAATATCATAACAACCCCACATTCAACATCATAAAAGATCATCATAACCTCGTCATACTCATCAACATAAACAAAGTAAGAGTACACCACCTCTTATAGACAACAACAAAGTAAGAGTACACCACCTCTTAGAAAAACGATAAAGTAAGAGTACACCACCTCTTATAAAACGACAAGTAAGAGTACACCACCTCTTATAGAACAACGACATAAGAGTACACCACCTCTTATAAACAACGACGTAAGAGTACACTACCTCTTAGAAAACACCTGAACATAAACAATCACCAACAACAGCTTCAACTACGACTTCAACAACTTAAACAACATTAACAACTTAAGACTCTAATTCTTTGGAAAGACAACTTACAACTTTAATGACATTGATGACAACAGCGGCAACGACAACAACAACGACTTTGCATCATAATATCATAATTCATTAATTACACTTCATCAATTCTATTCCATTCTAAATCAATTATACTTCAAAATAAACAAGACTTTACTTTTAGGACTAGTCACAAATACACAAAATAACATATCTATGAATCACACATCTTTAACTAGCACATCTTTAAATAACACGTCTTTAAATCACACATCTTCAAATAACACATATTTATATAACACATCTTTAAATCATACATCTTCAAATAGTACATATTTATATAACACATTTATACACATCATCAAATAATTCATCATCTAAAGTAAACGGAAGAATTTTGAAATCAAAGTTTAAAATGGAGAAAATCTCATTTGTTATTCATTGAATTCTAAAAGCTTGTCAATTAACATATGATTAATAGCATCCATTTTCTAAATCCAAGTTATGATATCACCGTTAGAAACATTTTCAAAGTAAACCCAGTGATATGTTTTAAAGGTCTTTATCACTATTCTAAATATAATAAAATCATATGAAACCATAATGCACAAAGTAATGTCACCGAAAGCGAGAATAATTAACATGTTTTAAGGATCTTTAGAACTCTCTCATAACATATTTCATAAATCAATATTAAATGTGTAAACCGATTTTGGCAGATTGACATATAAAAGAAAAAAAATAGAAAACAGAAACATGCTTTCACAAATATCATGCATCTCATATATCAAGATCAGAAACATGAAACGATAACATTTAAAGCTTTTACCGATCGTATATAATTCTATCAAAACAACTATATTAACGTACGAGCATGATGTATAAAAATTCACATATAAACATCACAGTTCCGTTAACGAAAATCAAACATATAACTATAGCAACATAAAAGAACACGAAATCAGCGAAAAAGTCATCAAAAGAATTTAGAAAAACAACGAAAATCAACAACCATTAATTACCCATATGAGTACACAACCCTAACCCCAAATGATAAATCCAATTTCAGAATTATAGACTTAAGATCACTGAATGATAGTCTCACCCTTACCTTAGATCGATGAACAAAGCTCTACAGAATCTGATTCTCCCCACTTGGCTCTTCTCTTGGTTTTTCTCCCAAAACTCTGTTGTACGTGAAAACTGTCTCCCTTCTATTTTCTATTTCTTAATACATATAACCTCTCAATATTCCTTAACTCCTCTTAATTCTATTAAATTCTAATTTAATCCCCAAACTCCAAAATAAATCCTAATTCTCATTTATTCTATTAAATACTAAAAATAGTCATTTAATAAAATACACCACACCACAAATCAACATAAATGATTTAAAAATAATATAAAATACTTTAAATCAACTAAAAATAATTAAATAAAATAGGGGCGTTACAGATGCCAGCTCCACAGACCGAGAAACAAGTCAGAGGTTTCCTCGGACACTTGAATTACATCTCCCGGTTCATATCTCACATGACCGCAACCTGCGGGCCGATCTTCAAGCTACTCAGGAAGAATCAGCCTGTTGTATGGAATGATGAATGCCAAGAAGCTTTTGATAGCATCAAGAATTACCTGCTGGAACCACCTATCCTTGTCCCACCCGTGGAAGGAAGGCCTTTGATCATGTATTTGGCAGTATTTGATGAATCAATGGGATGTGTACTTGGTCAACAAGATGAAACTGGAAAGAAAGAACATGCTATCTACTATCTAAGCAAGAAGTTCACCGATTGTGAAACTCGGTATACGATGCTTGAGAAGACTTGTTGTGCTTTGGCCTGGGCCGCTAAACGCCTGCGTCATTATTTGGTGAATCATACAACTTGGTTGATATCCAGAATGGATCCGATAAAGTATATCTTTGAGAAAGCGGCCGTTACTGGGAAGATTGCACGGTGGCAGATGCTTTTGTCTGAATATGATATTGTGTTCAAAACTCAAAAGGCAATCAAAGGTAGCATTCTTGCCGATCACCTTGCTTACCAACCTCTTGACGAGTATCAACCAATTGAATTCGACTTCCCCGATGAAGAGATCATGTATTTAAAATCCAAAGACTGCGAAGAACCGTTGATTGATGAAGGTCCAGATCCCAATAGCAAGTGGGGTTTAGTCTTTGATGGTGCTGTCAATGCTTATGGTAAAGGAATTGGGGCAGTCATTGTATCCCCACAGGGGCATCACATTCCTTTTACCGCTCGAATTCTGTTCGAATGTACCAACAATATGGCTGAGTATGAAGCATGCATCTTTGGGATCGAGGAAGCAATTGACATGAGAATCAAACACCTCGACATCTATGGAGATTCTGCGCTCGTCATCAATCAGATAAAGGGTGAATGGGAGACCCACCATGCTAAGTTGATTCCTTATCGTGATTATGCGAGACGTTTGCTGACATATTTTACAAAGGTTGAGCTGCACCATATTCCTCGTGATGAGAACCAAATGGCTGATGCTCTTGCTACTCTATCCTCCATGTTTCGAGTAAACCATTGGAATGATGTGCCAATAATCAAAGTGCAACGCCTTGAAAGACCTTCACATGTGTTTGCTATTGGGGATGTGATCGATCAGGCTGGCGAAAATGTGGTTGACTATAAACCCTGGTACTATGACATCAAACAGTTCTTGCTAAGCCGTGAGTATCCGCCGGGTACTTCCAAACAAGATAAGAAGACCCTGAGAAGATTGGCCAGTAGATTCCTGTTAGATGGAGATATTCTGTACAAGAGAAACTATGACATGGTATTATTAAGATGTGTTGATGAACATGAAGCGGAGCAGTTAATGCATGATGTACATGACGGTACCTTCGGGACCCATGCTACAGGGCATACTATGTCAAGGAAGTTGTTACGGGCAGGTTACTACTGGATGACCATGGAGCATGATTGCTATCAACACGCCAGAAAGTGCCACAAATGTCAAATCTATGCTGATAAGATTCATGTGCCTCCGCATGCTCTCAATGTTATTTCATCCCCATGGCCGTTCTCAATGTGGGGCATCGACATGATTGGAAGAATTGAACCGAAGGCTTCAAATGGTCATCGTTTCATCTTAGTGGCAATTGACTACTTCACCAAGTGGGTTGAAGCAGCATCTTATACCATTGTGACCAAGCAAGTGGTAGCTAAGTTCATCAAGAACAACATCATATGTCGATATGGTGTTCCCAGCAAGATTATTACCGACAATGGTACAAACCTGAACAACGATGTGGTGCAAGCTCTTTGTGAAGAATTCAAAATTGAGCATCATAACTCTTCTCCTTATAGACCTCAGATGAATGGTGCAGTTGAGGCCGCCAACAAGAATATCAAGAGAATTGTCCAGAAGATGGTAACCACTTACAAGGACTGGCATGAGATGCTACCCTATGCTCTGCATGGTTACCGTACTACAGTGCGCAGTTCAACCGGGGCAACCCCTTTCTCTCTTGTATATGGTATGGAAGCAGTTCTTCCTTTGGAAGTGGAAATCCCATCTCTCTGTGTGATCATGGAAGCAAGGTTATCCGAGGCTGAATGGTGCCAAAGCCGGTATGATCAGTTGAATTTGATTGAGGAAAAACGTATGGATGCCATGGCTCGTGGACAGTCATATCAAGCAAGAATGAAGACTGCCTTTGACAAGAAAGTCCATCCTCGAGAATTCAAGGTAGGGGAACTTGTATTGAAAAGGAGGATGAGCCAGCAACCCGATCCAAGGGGCAAGTGGACGCCTAACTATGAAGGTCCTTATGTTGTCAAGAAGGCCTTCTCCGGTGGTGCTTTAATCCTTACACACATGGATGGTGTAGAACTTCCAAATCCAGTGAATGCCGATATAGTCAAGAAATACTTTGCCTAGAAATATGAAAAGAACAGCGTGGTAGGTCGAAAACCCGAAAGGGCGGCCTAGGCAAAAATGCGCTTCCCGGTGGATCGAAAACCCGAAAGGGCGGTCCAGGCAAAAATAAGGGACAAAAAAACAAATATGAAAAGCTCGCTGAGATTGAACGCAACTCAGGCAAGAATGAGCGTCTCGATGAGCCGAAAACCCGGAAGGGCGGTTCATGCAAAAATGAGATTGAAACCAAAGGCAAGTAACTATATCTGGCCAACCACCGTCCCCCTTGGGGCATCTGCAGCTGTTAATGACTATCTTCATCAAAAGCTCCTATGCTTGCGAATTCAAAGTTTTCAGGAAATGTAATGATTGCTGTGTTCAATGTACCACCAACCAATAAAAATTACCATTTTCCAAGCTTTGTGAATCCGTGGAGTCACGCCTCCGGCTGACCACCACTCTTATACATCAATTTGAGCTTGTGCTTTTGTTTGAAACTCTATTTTTCTTCTACTTTCAAAGCTATATACAAAACATTTTCTTTCTATTTTGATAATGACAATGCTTGAAACAAACATTTTGAAAATTGAAAACCTTTTGTCTATTTTGAAAAGCAAACCTGAGCAACAGGGTACATCCAAATGAAACATGCATGAGCGAGAGTATGTTGATGTCTATTTCAATATGTGTTACAAGCAGGTTCTCCTCCAGGATAGTCTGTGGTCAATGGCAAGAATGAAAAAACAGAATGAAAATGCATGAAAATGAATAGGCTCGCTAAGTTGAAAACCCGAAAGGGCGGCTTAGGCAAAAATGAGCACCCCGCTGGATTGACAACCCGAAAGGGCAGTTCAGGCAAAAATGGGGCATTGAAAAGAATTTATTTCCCCGGTGGGTCGAAAACCCGAAAGGGCGATCCAGGCAAAAATGGGATGCAAAAAATGAATGAATGAAAATTGAGAAAATAACATGCAAAAAGCATTGACCACAGATGCGACGTCCACGATACATCCGGCATTATTCTCAGTAGAGTCTTCCGAGATTCTATCCCCAGCAAGTTGCATACCTACCTGCCCTCAGCCATGGTTCCGATACGTCTCCCAACGACGTCATCTCCACAGAAGAATTCCAAGAATGTGTAATATAGCACGAGCCACTACGTGCCCAATACTCTAATGTCTTGTCTTCCCCGTGAAGTCGTGCCTACAAAATGCCAACAGTCATGCATTACAAGCATTCATACATGCATAATCATGCATATTACGTGCCCATGCATTTAATGAAACTGTTATATCATCCGTGCATATTGCATTTCCAATGTCAACATCAGTCTCAATCCGATACTCATGTCAGGTTCTCTGTCAAAACCTTGTGAGCCAATAATATCGGTCAATTTCTACCTTTCAAATCAAATCGACGTCAAGTCAATCTCAATCTATACTTTGTCAAAAAAATCAATCCCCAGTGAATATGTTTCTGTTTGGTCAAGTGGCTAGTTCAAGTCCAAGAACAGCTTGTACCCATCAATTTGCTTATGTTATCGGTCGAGTGCCCAGCTCAATCCAAGAGCAGCTTGTACCTGTCAATATGTTTCCGTTTGGTCAAGTGGCTGGCTCAATCCAAGAGCAGCTTGTACCTGTCTATCTGTTTCTGTCCGGTAGAGTAACTAGTTCGCATCCAAGAACAAGCTCGCACCTGTCTATTTGCCTTGCTTTCAGTCGAGTAACCAGTTCGAATCCTTAAGAACAACTCGTACCTGCCAATTTTACATGTTTTCAGTCGAGTCACCAGTTCGAATCCGTAAGAACAACTCGTACTTGTCAATTTTCTCTTTTTTCCAGTCGGGTCACCAGTTCGAATCCATAAGAACAACTCGCACTTTCCAATATCCCCAAGTGAGTTACCAGTTCGAATCCATAAGAACAACTCGTGTTTGTCCAGTAACCTCTATCCCCTGTGAAGTTACCAGTTCGAATCCATAAGAACAACTCGCAGTTGTCTGTTTGTTTCATTCCCGGTCAAGTGGCTAGTTTGAATCCAAGAACAGCTTGTACCTGTCCAACTTGTTTCTAGTTTCCCGTTACTCTGTTATTCACTATCTTTGTCAATGTCTACCAATCCCGCAATGGATACGACATATTTTGTTAATTCCAATCCCCATGAGGTCTTGCATTCATAATCCAAATGAGGCATGGCATGCATATTATTTGAAAATGGGTAGGCGTATTTTTACGTCCACACACAGTACAAATGCTAATATTTAAGTATCTTCATCCTGTCAAGCCAAAGACTCCGTCTCTTGACTCTCCAGACAAAGAAACTTAAATAGGGGCAGCTGTTATACCCTGTTTTTGGACCTAAAAATACTGGGCCCAATTTCATTTCAAACTTTGTCAATTATCAAATTTTCAACTGCACAGTTCAAATTGTCTCTGCTACGCAGTGTTTTCAACCACAATTTTACCTATGTTTTTCTTGCATAAAACCTTTCGAAATGTCTTTACTTGTCTTGTAAGTCATTCAAAAGTGTCTCTGAATCATTACTTTGCTTTTTCCACAGTTTATTTCAAAATTTGCAAAAAAGTCATACAGAAGGGTACTTTGGTCATTTCCTGCAGTGGGACCCATTTTCATCCTTGTGACTGTCTCTGAGTCTTTTCAGATTGTTTTTTTACATTTCATCAGTAAACCTTGTTAAATTCATTTCAAACTTGCATCTGAGTCAGTGTCAAGTCAATTTGAATCTGTTTAGGCCCTAGGGGCATTTTGGTCATTTCACACAAAATTTTGGCATAGAGAGGTTACTTTGAAGTACCTCATTTAGGCCATTGGTTCGTTTTAGTCCGTTTTGTCAATTTTATTTTAGTTTCACTTTACGTTTTGTCAGGTTACCAATTTTATTCCAATTTTATTTTTTATTTTACATTTTGGTCCCCAAAGAGGTCCAAAATTGCGTATCAGTCCAGAACTTTCTTTTTTTTTACATTTCAATCCTTTTTGGGTTATTTGCAGTTTAGTCCTTAAAGTTTTTGTTTTTGCAGAAAAGTCCAAAGTTCATTCTAGGACCAAGGCCGTGCCACTTTGATACAAGTCCAGATGTCACAATTCCATTGGCTCAAGTGTACACATGTCAGCTATAAATACATTGAGTCAGAATCAGAAGCAATAATTACACGCCACATCACAAACAGAAACCACAATCTCTCTCCTTTCAGTTACAGATCAAAATCATCAAGTTCATCAAGAACACAAGAACCCTAAAAAAATTTTCCAGAACCAAAAATTCATACACAAATCCATTGATTTTCACATCAATCCTCAGAGATTCGTGTGAATCTTCATCACTGGATTGAAGAATTCTCCTACAATTCAAAGTGCGAGCTCACATTGAAGCAAGCTCAAGCACTGATCATAGGGATCTCTTTTTTACACAGAATCTAAGAAGCATTGAAGCAAGCTCAAGCACGTAATCACAGAGAGAAGTAGAGAAAGAATCGGAGAAGATGAAGAAACAGAACCGGTAAACCGATTTATTTTCGGTCCAAAAAGCAAGCAGAAGAATCAAAAATCATCAAGAACATTCAAGTTTTTCCAAAGATTTTCCTCCATTAAAAGTTTCAACCAAAACTTCAGGTAAAACTCATTTCCTCTCTCAAAAAGTGTTAATCACAGTCAAACCTGTAAAATCACGCGAGCAAGCATATCAAAAATTTCCAGAATTCAAAGAAAACTATAACCGTAAACACCAAAACCTAGATCCGTGAGGATCAAAGTTTTGAAAGCAAGAACGAGTACCAGAAAAGTAATCAAACGACGAAACGATGTAGATCTTCAAAGATCTAAACGTTTTTGTTCAAAAATCAAAAATCATTTCAAAACCGTATAAAGTTTTTTCAAGATCTACGTCGTTTCAAGCTGTATTTGGAAAAATAATTGCTGGATTCGTGTTTAGGGTTAAAGGACGAATCAAAAGAAGTAAGAATCTTTGAAATCTGGAAATTTAGGTCACCGGAAGTTCATAAGTCTCGCCGGAGAAGATGAAGTTTCCGGCGGACCTTCAAGGTCTCCGCCGTAGCTTCATCCTCGCCGGCGGCGGGGTTAGAGAGAGGTGAGAGATGAGAGAAGAGCTCTGAGTTAGAGAGAGAAAGGAGTGTAAAAAATGATTTAAACCGGTGCTCCTTCACTTTTATAAGCCAGCGAACCGGACCGGTCCAGTCCGGTCCATTCCCCTTTGATTCCTGGCCGTTTGATCTAGGGTTTCAGAATCCTGGATCAATCGTGTGGTTCCTGTGCATCCGGATCCCTTGGCTTTGGGCCTGGGCCTCTTCTTTTGCTTTTCTACGTTTTTTTTTTGTTTTTCTTGCTATTGGCACCATTTTTCTTTGCTGTTTGAACCCCTGCATGCTTAATTTTTCTCTAAAAAAAATCTCCAAAAATTATCACATGTTTCTTGATGTTTTTTCATGTCCTTGTTCTATTTCTCAATGGTTTTAAAATGATAAAAAAGGGCATGTGATATTTCTTGTTTAATAAGTGTGTTTAGACATAAACTTGTGCATTTTTTAGTAGCATATCCCTCATGAATTGTTGACATGTGATTTGAACTTTTGGAATGCAATTTTATGATAAATTTGTTGCTGATCCTATGTGTGGCTTGCTGCTTGTGAATATGAATCTTATTTTTCTTCTTGCCTTGCAATTAGTATATGTTTTAATAATAAATAAGGTGCAAAATGTCTTAAAAATGTGCCATGAGTTTTAGCTTGAATATGTCCTATTAATTCTCACCTTATGGCACAAAGCAAGACTTCTAAAAATTTGCCATAATGAAGGGATCATAGGTCATACACATGCTAGAGTTTTATGGCCACTTTCATGCACATTTTGTCACTTTATTAGTCTCTTTTATGTCTTTCCTCTTAATATTTTTTTGTGCACTTCTTTTATTCTATGCTTTATTTTACTAATCATCTCACTTCTTTTATTCCATTCATTTCATGAGCATTTCTCCATTTCACCACTATCTCCTCCACTTTCTTTAGCTTAGCATTTATTTTTGCAAGTTTTATTTCATTTGGTGATGTAATTTGTTATCATTGGTTTGTAGCTTGGCAAAGGGGCCATAGAATGTATTTAGGTAATTTTTGTAATATGGACTATGAACACTATGACGCACCGGCACGCACACACTCACCCTAGATGTATGCCTAGGATTGCATGGTTAGATGAACGCTTAGGTTTAAACACTTAGAAAAAATCCAACTTTTTTCCAAAATATGCAAATAACCTCACTTGAAAACCTTTTTGCAAAAAATAAAATGGGAGTCAAAACTCCTCATTTCCCTTTATTTTTCTTAAGTAAAATTTCTAATAAAACTTAACTATACTTGGACTTCATTTTGAAAAAGCTAACTCCACCTCACTTTTTTCCAAATCTCATGCCCTTGAGGCCTCTCATCTCTATTCTTCAAAATCTCTTTTCAAACTTAAAATCAACCAACAAAAACAAAAACTATTTTTTGAGAATGAACTACGATCGGTTTTGATCCCGTAAAACGGTACGTAGGCAAGGGACTTTAACCCCTCCAAGCCGAAATAAAATCAAATTCTACTTCTTCTCACCCCCATTCTTCACTAATCATACCTTCTTTTTTACAAATAAGCAATAAAACTAAAGCGTAGAAATAAACTTAGGAGAACGGTTCTTATGGAATACCATAATCGCTCCGGGTGCCTAACACCTTCCCGTAGTGAAAACGACCCCCGAATCTAGAACTTTTTAAGGGTTTTTCTCCTTTTACCCTTCCCAAGAAAAAAGAGATATCAACGGTCGAAAGGTTCAAGTCCAATTAATGGCTTGGCACCCAAAAACCATGATAACATAGTCCAGTGCTGGTCAACTCCGTATCTTGGTATTGGGACAGCTCGACCATAATCAGTGACTTTTGGATAATCACAAACTCTTGTCCACACTTCTTCTGATGTAATCTTAGGTGGAGGACCAACAAAAACTCTCTCATCCTTCATGAAACCATTCTTAAGTCTTCTAAACGGGTGATTATGAGGCAAGAACGGACGATGACAGTCAAACCACGAACTCTTCCCTCCACTTTCCAAAGTAAATGCCTTTGTATTTTCCATACAATGTGGACATGCAAATCTACCATGAGTACTCCAACCGGACAACATGCCATAAGTGGGGAAATCATTAATGGTCCACATCAAAGCTGCTCTCAAATTGAAATTTTGTTTTCTAGAAATATCATATGTCAATTCTCCAACCCACAACCTCTTCAAATCATCAATTAACGGTTGTAGAAACACGTCTATGCCTGCTTTAGGGTTATCTGATCCTGGTACAATACAACTCAAAAACAAGTATGGTTTTGTCATGCACATTTCAGGAGGGAGATTATACGGGGTTACAATGATTGGCCAACAAGAATATGGTTTTTCTGAGGATTGGACATATGGCTGAAAACCGTCGGAGCGTAATCCAAGTCTCACATTCCGTGGATCTGCTGCAAAATCAAGATGTACTCGATCAAAGTGTTTCCACGCTTCACCGTCAGAAGGATGTCGCATCACTCCGGGAATTCCATTTGAATGATGCCACGTCATTTGACTAGCAGTTTTCATCGATGCAAACAGTCTTTGTAATCTTGGTATTATTGGCAAGTAAAACATTGACTTAACCGCCACTCGTTTCTGCTTGCTAATACCGTACCTCGGGCTTTGACAAAATTTACATTCCTCCAATGCTCCATCATTTATCCCAAACTCATTGTCATAAAACAACATGCATCCATTTCTACAACAATCAATCTTTTTAACTGATAATCCCAACTTCATCACCAACCTCTTCGCAGCATGATAATTCATTGGCAGATTATCTTTGAACGGAGTCACGACCTTCAACATCTTCGTAATATCATCCATACCATCATCAGGATTAAGATAATTTGACTTATGAGATAAAAGCCACACACACATAGATAGCTTAGAGTACGAAGACCCTTCATACAAAGGTGTATTACTTTCACTCAACAATCGGTAAAATCTTTGCGCCTTCTCATTCGGGGGTTGTTCCTCTTCATCATCTTCAACATCATCACCAACCTCTTCGCAGCATGATAATTCATTGGCAGATTATCTTTGAACGGAGTCACGGCCTTCAACATCTTCGTAATATCATCCATACCATCATCAGGATTAAGATAATTTGACTTATGAGATAAAAGCCACACACACATAGATAGCTTAGAGTACGAAGATCCTTCATACAAAGGTGTATTACTTTCACTCAACAATCGGTAAAATCTTTGCGCCTTCTCATTCGGGGGTTGTTCCTCTTCATCATCTTCAACATCTTCACCGTAAGACAATTCCACCCCTAAAGCGTCCGCAACCATATCATCCATCATGTTGAATTGTTCTGTGTTGACATCTTCATTGTATTCCACATTTGTTTCCACATTTGTTCCACCATGGCCAGTAGAAGCTTGTGCATTGACCCCTACCCCAAAATTCTGAAACATTTCACCATTATATGTCCAAACCCAATAATTAAGTATAAAATCAACTTTTTTTAAGTGTTTCTTCACATCTCCAGGATCGGTAATTATATGTCTGCACCTACATTTTAGACACGGACATCTAATTCCTCCCTCATCTCTACAAATTTCTTGCTCCCATGCCCATGAAAATAAATCCGTCAACTCCTTCGACAAATTGCGGTTTTAGTCCAGTTCTTCCCGGAAACGTCCTATCGTACATCCAACTTCGATAATATTCATAATACTCCATCTTCTACACGTTCCGCAACTTCATTGACATATTCCACGTCAAAAATAAATTATTACTCAACGGAGATAACTAACATTACGCGCAAAAAAAAAATATATAATAATTAATTAGTAAATAATTGTAACATAGTTTTAATTTTCATCGATAAACAACTTTCTTGTACTAAACTATTTTTGAGTCCCTCCTTTTTAAACAATATGCATTATTATATTATATTGTTTTATTTTATAAAAATAATAATTATAACATTTTAGACACGGAAATCAAACATATTTTAATTTATTAAAAAAATAGATTTTAACAAAGTTTTAATTTAAAAAAAAAAACTGATTTTTAATACACTATTTTAATAAATTGTTTTCCAATAATAAAACTTTTTAGTATAGTATTTTTAATGAAGCATTTTTATTTTCCTACGCTTTGATTAGTTTTAATTTATAAAAATAATAATTATAACATAATTATAATTTAAATATAAAAACAGATTTTTAAATATAAAAACAGATTTTAATTTATTAAAAAACACCATTATGTTTAAAAATCTGTTTTTATATTTAAATTATAATTATGTTATAATTTAAAAACTAGTTTTAATATGGCATTAACTAAACTAAAATATATTTATAAAAACTAGTTATTAAAAAATTTAAAAAATAAATAAATTTTTAATAACAGATTTAGTTTAACAACCAATTTAACTTTTAAAACAATATTTTCTAATTTTTTTTATTTTAAAACAGTACCGAAATGTACACTTGCCTAAAATTAATTAAACTAGTCCTATTTTCTTTCATATTTTTCTTTAAAACAATTAAAGTTTATTATTAAAAAAAAAACAGAATACATATAAGCAATTATTGTTTGACCATATTTTTTTTAACATTCTACTGCAACATGCATATATTACATTTTATCACAAAAAAAAAACAGCATGCAAATATTTCATTTCATCACAATAAATTAAAACAACATGCATATATATTTCATTTGATCACAAAAAAAAAAAAATGCATATATATAATTCATTTTATCACAAAAAAAAATGGATATATTTTGAAAATTACCAACATTCATGCATAATAATATTAAAAAACGAAAATAAAATTATCATGATATTAATTTTTTTTCCAGATTTTCGAAAAAAAAAATACTTTATCAAACAATCAACATATTTTACATACAACACATCATCAACATGTATATCAGTTATAGTGTTATGAGGAAAAAATATCACTAACTTGTTGAAGCTTTACAATAGAAGATCTGCAATGCAATCCAAAAACAGCAAGAGTTGGAGCAATAGCTAACAACAGGAGGCGGATAAATAAAACAGCTGCAAATAACATACAAAATAAATAACATTAATAAGTAGTAAAATTTAACATCATGATAAAACATATAACAAATGAATAATTTTTTTACCAAATAATAGAAGTTTGATGAATGTTTTGTATGAAGGTGTTGTGTTTTAAGAGAAGAAAAACTTCTAAGGGTTATGTGAAAGTTAAAACCGATGCTTCTCTTATATAGGGAAGGGAAAAAACCAGGGCCTTTCCCAGGGACACGTCCGTCGGAAATCTGGTCAAATCCTAGCTTAGGTAGGCGCAGAAGTAGGTGCAGAACGGGTTGGAAAAACTGACGGAATTGAGCAATAACCGAGGGGTTACGCCCCTGGCAGGCCTGCGACGGACAGCTTTTGGCAGGCCCTTGTCAAGTCAACTGGAACAAAGCAGGGAATCCTTTGAATTTCGGAAACCGAGGGGCAGTTCCCTGGCTTTTTCTGTCGGTTTTCTCTGACATAGCAGAGATTCCCTTAGATTTTCAAAATTCAATCTGGCGCCTAAAATAAAGCCAGGGATTTTGACAAAAAGCGAGGGGCAAATCCCTGTCTTTTGTGCCACCGGTTTTCCTTGGTATTTTCCCTGGCAAATTTGCCAGGGGTATCAAACCCTTGTCAAAATCCTTGGCAAAAGGTCATTATTCTTGTAGTGCACCTAAGCCTATTTTCAACAATCTTTTCTACTATAGGTGTTATCACATCTCTCTCTCTCTCTCTCTCTCTCTCTCTCTCCCTCTCCCTCTCTCTCCCTCTCTCTCTCTCTATCCCTCTCTAATATTTTCATTTCTGATCATATCTCATCTAGTCTTACCACAACATTCAACACAACATCCTCGTCTTCTCTACACTTATTTTATTCTCGTGTTTGTTCTTCATCGCCAACACCCTGTTCAATGAACTTTTCAATGGTTTTATGTGACTTTTATTTGCATCTATGAATCTTACCTAAACTCAGCTACGTATGTATTTAAAAATAATGCATTCTACGTCTTAAAATTTTAGAAATTGTTTTTTTAACATAAAATTCATCTGTTATTTCTTTATTAGCATGGCCTTAAATTAAAACATACAAGTACATAAAAAGTACCACCCATAGATTATGAACGTATGTGTGAAGTTAATCTAAGGAAGTGTACGTGAACTATGTTCACATGGTATACGTTACTTGAAGGTAAAGCTTACATGTTTTAAATTGACTCAAGGTTTAAATAGGTAAATCGTTCATGTAAGTTCACGTGTTTTTTGTTTTCGTCATTGTATCATTTTTTTATTCTAAAATATACCCTGTAAGTTATAAATAATTTGCTTTTGGCCCATGTCGTTATCATCTGTTACAAAAATGCATGTGTTTAACGGCAGCTGATATGGCGATGTGTGACGTGGCAAGTGAGGTTTATAAGTCGTTTCAGATGTCCACTGACAAGGTTATAGGAACCAAATCCAAAATGGAAGATTTAGAGAGGGATGCAATTCAAAAACATGAATTTACAAAATTTCAAACTAAAAACACAGTTTTCCTTTCTTCATCTTCTTCCTTCCTCTTCTTCATCATCTTCAACCTCACATTCATCAACCTTCATCAAACTCAAAAAACATAAATTAGACATTCAAACTCTTTAATCAAAATCTCATTTTCCAAAACTTGAATGAAGAAGAGGAAAATAAATGGGAGACGCAAAGGAGGAGGAGGAGGGTGATGTTTGAAAATTTGATATGATAAACTAAGGATATAAACTAAGTGATGAACAACACAAATATTATGATAAACTAAGTGATGAACAACACAAATATTTTTCAAACGGAAAAGTAAAACATATTAAATGTAACTTTTTATGAAATATATTTTAATAACATTAAAATTTATTATGCATTATGCAAACAATTGAAACATAAACTATGAATTAAAACTGAAATTACATAAAAGCAAACAACGGCAACCTTAACATAATACTCCATAAATCTATTTGTATCACCACATCTGATATGGTTCCACATCAACATCTCAGATTAAAGTCTTTCCAAACTAATGAATCTTGATTTGAGAATTGCAAATGCTCTTAACATCATGGGAACCCGGCGCCATATTAACCGTGATGTTACATGTATTGTAAGCTGTTCCCTTCAATTTGATATACTTAAGAACAATCACTTTACCAGGAAATTCAGCCTTTGATATCAATGTAAATTTATAACCTGGTACAACTTCTTTCCAGAAGTCAGGGTTATTTATCAATTTATTCACCGTCATAAGTGTATAAGTGGACACGTTTATTTCACTATGTGCCGGGACTAATTGTGACTCAATTGGAACAGTACCTACAACAGTATCATGATAAGTGACATAACTATATGATTTTTTAAATTCGAAGCTCCCAAAATTAGGGTTCCCTATTGTGACCAACGTGGATATGTTCATAATTATGGGCATATCGGGTGAAAGTAGATCGACAGGTTCAACATGGACAACAATATTAGGATCTTTAGGTTTGAAAACGGTGAAAATCAAGGCTATAGTCACAATTGAAACAATGATGAAAAGCATTGCAGATACACTCAAACAGATTTTGAGTCTTGATTTAGCCATGGTTTTGGTTTTTGGGTATGAAGAGGATTAGAAGAAAATGAAGATTTGCGAGAAATCAATGAAGAAAATTTATCTGTGTAAAATAATGTTGTTGATCGTTTGTTATATAGCTAGAACTTGAATTTTTTATTGGAAATTTTTTGGATAAGGAAAATTTAGGTTATTGGAATATACAATTAAATTAGTAATTTTTTTATAGAGTTAATTTAGAAATTAATTTATGTGCACGGTTAATGTCAAGATTTTTTTCATAGTCAATTAATTATGAATAGTCAAATGAAAAAAACAAGTATTAATTTAATTATTGTTACCTTGAAAATCACACATAAGATAATTTTGATTGACAATAATAAAACATTTTACACTGATAATAATGTATTAAAATTAAATTTTCTTTTTTTACACGTGAATTTATGTGAGAATTTATTGATATATTTATGTAGGTCAAAGTTTGTTTGCCTTTCCATATACTTTTGATTTACAGTAAAGGGAATTTTTAATCGTTCACCAAAAAAATTTGAATTTTTTAATTCAAAAACTATTTTTGATTTGGTTCAGTTGGAATGATGAGTAATCAAAATAAATATGTTTGCCTAATTTGAATGTTGAGATCAGATCAAACACAAATTTACATGATCCCTTCGTTGGACATCTAATTTGTCCAGTTGTTGTTAATATGTTTGTACTATGATGACAATAAAAATACAAAGACCCTTTAAAAAAAATGCAAAGACAAAATAATGGATATCATGTGTCTTTTCCTTTGAAATAAAAAAGGATTACATTCATATTACAAAGATTAATTCTAATGTGAACAAATTTTAGAGGAACTAAGTTTAATTTTAAATTTGAAAATTTTGATTTGCACCTTTAAAATCTATTTTATTTTATTTTGATAAAAAAAAATATCTTTCTTTTGGTTTTAGTATACTCCCTCCGTTTTTTAATATAAGCAAATTTTGACTTTTAGATTCATTCAATTAATGATGTATATGATTTATATTATAGACCACATACATCATTGATTGAATGAACCTAAAAGTCAAAATTTGCTTATATTAAAAAATGGATGGAATATATGTTTCCTGATTCCTCTCCATTGAAAATAATCTTATTTGAAGTGCGTCCAATACTAAATGTGTGTACTTCTTGCACGAACTTAATCGCCATGTTGGAGAGTCTAATATTGTATGCTAAGTCCAACCTCCCATTGGTAAAACTCCCAAAACTTTTTTCAAATTTGATAATGTCCCATAATAGTGCCTCATAAATTTGAATTTTTAATTAACACAATTTTTAACTTTAAAGTGATTTTACTTAATGGTTTCAATTGATTCAAACTAGGTACGATTCAATCGAGTTTTGAAGATATGATTCAACCAATTCAATTAGTCTTTCTAAACTTTAGCCCTAATACTCATCCTACTTGTTCTATCATGCCTTCATGCTAAATGACATCATCAATTGGCAATATAAGCACATATACGGAAATATTATTCATAAAAACCTTATGTACCTTAACTAATTACAAGGTTAACTCGAAAACTTTCCATAAAAAAAATAATGATTGAAGATTAGACCTAATTAACCCATTTAAACTTTACATGCATGTAAACATATTTCATGACTCTCATGCTTGAACAACTTCCCTTTCTCAATACCCTTCTCAAATCATAAATAATCTCACCCTTATTGTTCAAAATTGTCGCAAATTGACGAGATAAATAATTAAACCATTAAGAAAATACATTGTTGCTGAAAATCCAAATAAAATTTGGTGATAATGAGTTTGTATGAAGACGAGTGCTTGAAGTGTGTGAATGAGAAAATGGTTTTAAGTTTTTGTGAAACCTTTGTGGTTAAGAAATGAAAAGTGGGATTAGGTCGACAAAACCATAGTAAACTGATTAATGGTAGTGGAAACGAGTAGTTGTGTTATTAATGTGATTTAGTGGGGGAGGTTACACATTTAATCCGTAGTTTCCCAGATTCACAAAGTTCACTAGGCGAACATGTGCCACGCCTAGCGAACTAGTCCATAGAGGGAAATATAAAAAAATTCCATGCGTTGGACGAGCAAGTTCTCGCCTAGAGAATTTGACAGAAAACAAAATGTTTCAAGTTAAAATTTCAAGGTTTTGTCCCGTGAGCATAACTCAGTTGGTTGAGTTGGCAGACTATGGAGTTGGCAGACTATCATTTCAATCAAGATGGTTCAAATGAAGACTTCTTTGCCATTATCCTTGATACTGCATCTGTAAATAGCAGAACTTTTGTTGTTGGTTGAATTTGCAGTGTTGCATTATCCATGAGATATTGCAAGGCATGCAATGAAATTGTTGCTTGCTCCAAGATCAAACAAGGCTTTGGCAAACATGACCCCGCTGATAACAATCGGTAATGTAACCCTTCATGGATCCCTACACTTCGATGATTATCACGGTATGCAGTGTTTCCAAGGTACTCTCGACTGCTTTTCATCTATTTTGACAGTTTCCTTTATTTTGTGGCTTGTCCTGTCTTCGTCTTCCTTCTCGTTTCATTTTTTTAGGGGAGACTTCTTTAAAGTTTATTGGGTTAAATAAATAAATGGTTCCTCTAAAAAATTTTATTTATGAAATTAGTCCATACTTTTTAATCAACTCATGACTTACCCTTCATATTTTATAATGAATTTTTTTTAGAAATGTGTAGAAAATTATGACAATATTTTCCAAAAAAAAAAAAAGAATTTTTAACAAATCATTAATTAAATTGAATTTTTTATGTTTTTGGTGTTAAAAAATTCATGTTTTGTTAAAAAATATAAAAGTTAGACATGAATTAACTAAAAAGTATGGACTCATTTCATAGATGGAAAATTTTGGGGAACTAATTTCATAAATGAAAAATTTTGAGGAACTAAAATCAAATGTTGGTAGCGGAACCATTTACTTATTTAACTCAAGTTTCTTTAATAGTGACATACATAAAGAAAATAAAAAGGTAAAACACAATGGAGTCCATAGAGAAGCAATGGAGTCGGGGACATTTTTCTTTTAAATCTTTGTCTATAATCAAGAGCTTCATCCAAAAGCCAAAATAATGAACAAAAGTAAAGTCAATATCCATTGATCACTCTATCCTTTCGCTACTATCTCCCCAAAGGTCACCTCCTAGTGGTTGTATTATTTTTTTTGGAAAGTTTGTAGTGCCTTTTTTATTTTTTTTAACAATGTTACAAGTATCATATCTCTAAAAAAAAAAACAATGTTATAGGTGTGAAATATTCAAGAAGTTTAAATTGAGTCGTAATGTTATAAGTGAGCCTTTTCATTATCATAAGCTAAATATTATTAAAAAATGTTAACTGCATCCCAATGGTAAATTTGTAAGGAATTTAAACATGATTCAATGATTCCATAATCATTATCGGTGACTCTCATAATGTCACATGATATTTATACAGTGTCCCTTTATTGATTCCAACTTTTGGTTATCAATTACACAGGCTCTCGATGGAAAGGTCCATCATTTGCTGCATAATTTATGCAAAAGAGGAATGCTAGCAACACTCTTTTTTGAGCATTCTCTCTAACACTTACTTTTTTATTGGATGAAATCCATGTAGGACCTACACTTTGAAAATAAAACTCATATAAAATGGTGAAACATATATTGATTTCACTCAATAAAAGATTGAGTATTAGAGAGAGTGCTTAAAATAGAGTGTTGTTAGCATTCATCTTTATGCCAATTTTTGCATTATTAATTTGACAGCTTGGTTTTAGGTTATTAATGCATGTTAAATTTGGACTCTTCCATATGATGTGCACATCTTGTGCTTGCTGGAGTTTAATTTTAATTTAATAAAATATACTTTCTCTACCTTTCCAAAAATAAAATAATACATTCTTTACCTTTGTAAAGATAAAATAAAATGAAAAGGAAAGAAACAAATTTCATATAGTAATTATGACTCACATTAAGGTACATATTTGATTGTTTTAGATACATTTATCCATAGTTCAAATGGTGCAATTTTCCTTCATCATATTCCATAATTTAAATTATTTTTAAGCATCACACTTATTTTTCATTCAAATGGTGTAATATTGTTAGGCTGAATACATTTATGGGAGTTTGAAGTTAGGATTTTACATTTATATTTAAGTTTTTAACGTGTTTGTCATTTTGTCTACCGATAGCAATTTTTTAGAATCCAAATGGTCCTATCAATCAAATCAATCATCGCATGTGTACTGTGTGTATATAGGGCAAGTATGATGTCTTGCTAAAACAATACTTACAAATAAATTTACATTTACCTTTATGTTAAGATATTAAAAAGGTTGAATATGTAAATATGTGTGTTTACCTTTAGACCAGCCTCTCAAGTTCTTTAAATTTATTTCATCAATTGATTTATTTGACCAATTAACACAAATTAAGAAAAATATACAAATAGAAAAAGATAATAAGTAAATTATATAAATTAAAAAGAAATAATAAAATAATGTATAAAGAAAAAAAGAGATGATTATAATTTTAATCAATTACCTTATCATGTATTGAAATTCCCACAAGTTGGTCTAGTGATGTAGGTTTAAAACATTAGAGTGTACTTCTCTCAAAATTAGAAGTTTAAATCCTCTCGATGTCAACTTTCTGTAGATTAATTCATACAAAGATTTGTTCTGATTTTAATAAACTCCACGCTAGTCATTCCTTAGTCATGTCTACCGAGTTTCCAAAAACAAAACGAAAAAAATTATCATGCTTTATGTACTCTCTTCATCTTTACATATATGGAAGAAAAAAAAACATTGAATTGAAATTGGTGCAAATGGTATTAACTAGAAAACATAATTAGGAAAAAGTAATTAAAGATGTATGAACTCCCTCCATCAAAAGACAATCGACCTTCTTTGATCAATGCGACATTCACTTAACATGTTTGATTATAATTTTTTTTTTAAAAATGCTTGATGGTGCGAAACATTTTTGCAAATATCGCACGAATCATGTATTTGTTTTTATTTTATTTTGAAAGGACGAAGCATACATTTTTGTTATTTCCCTAACACTGAGCAAGTACGCACCATAAAAAACAATCATATATGGTAATTTTTATTTTAAATAATAATAATAATTTTAAAATTTGTTTCGCAAAAAATAACGAATATTTGATAAGATAACTTATAATGGATGACTTTATAACGGATAGTTGATAAGTTTGTGTATGACTAATAGCGGATAAACCTTTGATTAAATTTTTAGTGTTTGATAAAGTACTGATTGAACTATCTTATAGATAAAATGACATAAAACTGATATATTTAATTAATTTTATTTTTCAATTAAATTGTAGCGAGAAGGTTGTGATAATTAATAATAGTCTATAATCTTTAAGGTATAAGATACAATTTTATTTTTTAAAACTGTCGAATTTTAAAATAGGGGGATCAATTCCTCAAAAAGATAAAAATAGAAGGACTAAAATTGTAATTAAGTCTTTTTTTTACAAATAATTGTTATATTGTATCATTGAAAAAGATAAATATAGATTGTTACAATATAAAAGTACAAAATTTACATGCGCCAACACAATAAAACGAGCAAATAAACAGACACGGAGTACCCATCGATCGTTTGTTTATTTATAATAATAATATTAATAATAATTTTTTGGGAGAATAATAAAAATAATAAAGTGTGGATTTGTAAGTAACTTGCTTTTAATTGTGCAGATATACTTAGGTGAATAATAAGAACAGATGCTTCGCGTGGTTTGTGCGAAATATTTTCGCACCATTTAGCATCACTCTTTTTTTTTACTATTATATAAAAATAAATTGTAGCATATAAGATATTTATTTTGTCAAAAGATTAAGATATTTAATTTGTTTCAATAAATATTTTCAAAATATTAAAGATTAAAATTGTGTTAACTAAGGCAGAAAGATTATTAAAAATTGAAGAGATAATTTTTTTTTTACAATAAAGAGTAATTTTAGGAGAGAGATGAAGAATGTTTAAAGAATTGATTTATTGAGGGAAATAAAACAAGACAAGAAACAAATAGAAAAGGCATTGTTATTGTTGTTGAGAGAGAGTTCGTGGGTTGCCTCGCTTAACATCGCTGTCGTTTTGTTTTTCAGTCCAAACACAATCATTCATTCCTTGTTGCCGTTTTACTCTCTCTCTCTCTCTCTCTGAAATTGAATTCATCATTCAGCAACATGAACGACCTTCTCACTGTAAGTTCATATTTCTAATTCACCCCCCAAAAAAAAATTAATTAATTTTGATTACTGGGTTTTTACTTCCATTTCCTAAATTCAATTTTCAAGTCAGGTTTAATTTTTAGCTTTCAATTTTAGCAGTATGAACCTGATGCAATCATGTTTTGATAATTTGATTCTTTGATTTCATCACTATTAGAAGATCATAGTTAATCCCTATTTAGGTTTTGGGTGTTTCAATTCATTCTGATATTGATTGACTTAGGTGTTTTTTCTCTCTTTCTTTTTGATTTGACTTGGATTGAAATTGAACTCAAGTATCATGTTTTTATAGATCAATTTTTGAAGATAGTTTTTTTTTTTTTTTTTTTTGCAGGATTCATTTGTTAGTGAGGCTAATCATGGACAACCTTCTAGACAAGGTGATATTGAAATGGGATTGCAGGATCAAAGAAGCAGTTCTGATATGGGAATGGAAGCTTTTAATAAACAGGTTAACTATGTGTTTTTTATTTTAATCTTTTATGAACTATAGATACACCTCGGATTAGGCGTGTCTTGATGTCGGATACCTATCATGTCTGACGCAGACACTGACACATATGATTACATTGAATTATGTCATTTTTTTTAAATTATAATCGGTGTCGATTTGTTCGTGTCTGTGCTGCATAGGACTTATGCCAACATTTAAATTTGTAAAATTGATTCTAGTTAAAAGTGAGTTGAATGTGAAGTGGTTTGTGATTCACGTATGTAAATTTAAGTGTAACAATCATGTTTGAAGTCAAAAGCTACAAATTCTAGCTTCAAGTTAGAGTCAATTTTAGTTAGAGACAAAATCAATTCCAATGGAAATCACTCAAACATGTTAAAATCAATTGTGTCTGGAATCACTTTTGACTCCTCCTATGGTGAAACCAAACATACAGGGTATAATGAAACTGAGAAGTTTTGATGCTTCAAGCTATTTTTGTTCAGGATGACAATTGAATATCCTAAGTTTACTGGTATTTTTTAATTTTGTTAATTAGATCCAAGATGCTGATAAACAAATTGAGAAGGTGTCTGCGCTACTTCAAAAGCTAAAGGTATCCATTTAGTTCATTATATATTACTTTGTAGCAGTAATGTCTCCTTATAACCGTTTTGTTTTTGACAAACTTATAACCGTTAGTAAATGCACATTTGGTAGGAAGCTAATGAGGAATCAAAAGCTGTTACAAAAGCATCTGCCATGAAAGGTATTGTAACTTGTTACAATGCAATGTCTGTAATTCTTTTAGTTGAAAATACTTCAAATTGTTTATTACTCATAAGATTTTGCTGGTACTGGTTACTGAATCATGACAATTGTCTTGCTAACAACAGTGACACGTTGATTAAATATTTCATATTTATTTCGTTTGAATGTGAAATTTAGTGTTCTTTGCATGACTAATAAACCTCTTACGTCATTCTCAGCTATCAAAAAGAGGATGGAAAAGGATATTGATGAAGTTGGGAAGATTGCACATGGGGTCAAAGCAAAAATAGAAGCTATCAATAGAGAAGTAATGTGATGCTAGCTGAATATTGTTAAGTATATGTAAGTTTGTTATATAGATTTCAAATACGGATAAAAAATAGTTAACCGGGATATGTTTTATGCAGAATCTGAACAATAGACAAAAGCCTGGCTGTGAGAAGGGAACTGGTATTGACAGAGCAAGAATGAATATGACAAAGTAAATATATAGTGTATATCTTTATTAGCATACTTGATAAAAACAATTTAAGAAGCTGAAATATCTATTTTTTCTTGAAATTGCAGTTCATTGACTAAAAAGTTCAGGGATCTCATGACAGAATTCCAGGTTTGTTAGTCTGAAACACCGAACACTAGAAGCTGTTTTTCCAAGTTAATGTCTATCATCTCATCAATGTGTATGTTATATTGCAGACTCTCAGACAAAGAATACAAGATGAATATCGTGAGGTTGTGGAGAGAAGAGTTATTACAGGTATGTGCATTTTAGCCCCTTGATGAAGTTAACTGTGTTGCACTACGGTAGTACTATAGTTATTTATACCCAGTTATTCAAAAAGTATAAGGTCATCATGTCCTTGTGTTGTTAACTTTGTGATTGTTTGACTTGATTCTTCAGTTACGGGAACTAGACCAGATGATGAGGTGAGTTTGATTCATGAATTTGTTACTTAAGATGAGATATCAGCTATGCATAAGTTTTGGTTTAATTGGCTGTTTCATGACTATGTTAGACGATTGACCACCTGATAGAAACTGGAAACAGTGAGCAAATCTTCCAGCAGGCAATTCTTGAAGCAGGCCGAGGACAGGTACTTGATTTATGATCTTTTATTTGACTTTATTTTTTAATTTTAAAGAGCTATTCAGATATTATGACTTCTTCTCAATTTGTCTCTTCTTCAAACATAACCGTATATAGTTAAGTGATTTTTTCGTATTTTCATCTCATGGACGAGATATTGACGTGGTGAGCGGATGTTAGCGTGTTGTTTCTTGAGCTTAAAGGAGGAATATCTTATGTTAGCGTGTTGTTTCTCCAAGATTATTTTTATTTTGAAACACAGCTGCAATTACAAATGCAGTTACGATTTGTCGTTTGCTTGTGTGGAAAATCGAAATTTTCTTGTTGTAAAAGTTTAATTCAGAAAATTTGGGTTGTTGCAGGTCGTGAGCACTGTAGAAGAAATTCAGGAGAGACATGATGCTGTGAAAGAAATTGAGAAAAAACTTCTTGATTTACATCAGGTTTACTTACCAGAAGATCCTGGTCTTCAATATTTGTTTAGTTGACAATGGTAACATTTATAATAATATGTCTAATCCTATTTTATTATTTTTCAGATTTACCTTGACATGGCAGTGTTAGTTGAAGCTCAAGGAGAAATTTTAGACAACATCGAAAGCCAGGTTTGTGTCTTCGCTCATCCTTGATTTTTCTGTATATATATGTTTGTATGTAGAATGCAGCGCATGTTTAGTTCAATTTGCGTTAATAAGAGGCTTGTTCAGGTCAACAATGCAGTCGATCATGTCCAGAGAGGGACAACTGCACTTCAAAGTGCTAAGAAACTCCAGAAGAATTCTCGAAAATGGATGTGCATTGCCATCATCATCCTGTTAATAATAGTAGCTATCATAGTTGTTGGCGTTCTCAAACCTTGGAAGAGTTCTTAGACCCCTTGTCCATATATATAAGAGTTGTGTTGGTTGGGAAAGCATTTGCATGCGTCAGCGGGAACATCTTAGAGCAGGATTGATTTTTAAGACTTTTACTTGTTTGTATGATGCTTGATTTGTGTGTGTGATTGTCTTTTGACTTGCTAATACATCGGTGTGTCTCTGTCTGACAAAATACGAAAATTCTTATTCTTTGTAGCCTTAAAAGTTTATCATGGCTTCTTATTTCCTTGTACCATTCTAAAGCTGGTTTTGTTGCCATTTGCTTGTGACATATATTGCATTGTTGTTTTCTTCTTCTAAAGAAACTACCTTTTTTTTCTCTCATTTTGTTTCTCTTTATATGTTTTTTCATTTTGTTTTGCCAAATTGTCAGTTTCTATTCCCACCCCCCAACATGTGTCTGGAAGTATAAGTACAAGAAAAGCACAGTTTTGTTTCCGTTGGAAAGTATACTTCCAGACAGTTAGGTAGGTTCCCAAAAAAGAAAACATGTTATCCAAACAATCTTAACTCTTGAACTCCAATGCTTGATCAAGAGTTATGTTTGATAATCCGAAGTGTTATAATTTTGAGAAAAAATGTGAGGTTTATTTTACTATAATTTCCCTTTTTCTTTAATTGCTTTTCAGTATTAATATTGATATTTTGTGAATTAAAAATTAAAATAATCTCGTGTATATATAGCACAATTAAAAAATTCAAAAGGGGTGTGATCAAAGAAAAAAGAACAGATTTCCGATCTATTTTGTCCATATGTCAATTGCTACCTTTTCTTTTATTGTCCTTTGAGAAAAAGTTTCAACTACTATAGTGCCTCATATTTTTCATCTGAATTAGGATAGACAATATTATATGTTAAGAATAATTATTATTTTACACATTATTTGCACACTACATTGATAGAGTATTTGTGATTATGCGAGTTCTATAAAAAAAAATTCTTATATATATAGGGAGGGAAGGAGATTGGTTTAAAATGATTTTAAAGAAAGTTATTATAACAAAAATTATCCCTCGTTAAAGTATGAACAGTTTGAGTTGAGATAGATAAATAGGTTTTAAACGAAAGTGAGTTTGATCCTCCTATCTAGATTGCTTAGAACAACTTCAACTAGGGTTCTTACAATGTTTTTAGGGGTTCATAGAGTTTGCCATGGAAAGCATGGCATCCAAACTCAAATTTTAGCATTATATAATGATAAAAAAAATAAAAATAAAAGATTTTAGGCCCACTATAGTGATGAGCTCATTAGTAATTGTGGAAGAAATATACCATTCATTGAAAATTATGCAAGTTCTGTATGATTTGGTGAAATCCATTTGAATTTCAATCGATAAAAGTGTGCATTGAAAAAGCGTGTTAGAGAGTTTTCTGCTAACACTCTTCTTTATAACCAAAGAGGACAACGGAGAATTAGAAAGTGGTCTGGGTGGTTTTTGGCTGAATAGAGAAGTTGATCCTCCTTAAAATTGACTTATCTCTGTTACTATTGTTTTACTGCTCATCATCTTGTGAGGAGCATTGCTCCAACCATTTTGATTTTTTAGTTCATTTCAGTTTATTTTCCAATTTACAGAGTAATACCCACATATTTTCCTCTATCTGTTCTGGTTACTATTAGTTTTGTTGAAAGGAAAAACAGAAACTAACCCCACTTTAAGTAACTCAATATGAGAGCCATTGATGTTCTTAAATGTTACATCATTGAGAAATTCAGTTCCCTCCCCCCATATTGCTCAAAACTGGGACAAAATCTACCAGAATGTAGTTTTAGAGTAAAAAATAAGACACCAGAAGATAGCTTCTGGTGGTTGATAGGCTTTTGGAGCAATACGGGGTGCAGAGAGCCTCACTCTACATACGAATTAATTTGCTTAAAAGCGATTGGCACATAGGAATACATTTAAGCAAAGATCATTGCTTTTTGATTTACAGAAGTTATCCTGTGAAACTTTTGAATATAAACCATTGAGCGCAAAACATTTCAATCTTAACACTGTTGGATTCAGATTCGTTTTCTTTCAAAATCAGTTTCTTTTCCCACCATCAAACTTAGATACAGTCACTTTGTCAAATAAAGCTTATAGTTTCTTTAATGTATTACAGCAATTCCTTTATTATTTCATACTGCTAATCATTGTGTTGTCAAAATGGCATTCTGATACAAACAGGTGGCAAACGCAACTGATCATGTGAAGTCGGGTAACGATGCTCTACATACTGCAAAGAGTTTGCAAAAGAAGTCAAGGAAGTGCATGATGATTGCCATTATATTGGTCCTGCTCATCGCCATCTTTATAGTACTCGGTGTTGTGAAACCATGGAAGAAGTAACCAGAAGAGTAAAGTCACTTTTACACAAGAGAAATTTCAATATTTCAAATACATGTTTTTTCAAGTACATGTCAACATACATTTGATACAGCAGTTTAACAAGGTTCATGGTATCTCCTATTTTTACATTTCTGATAGAGGTATCTATGTTTATTGAATTGGCTTTCTGTGCATATTTGCACGGTTAATGCATACTAAGATGTCAACTTTTATATACTCTGAGTAATCAAAGGAAAAAAAAATGCACCTTTGCAATTCATGGCTATCATTTACTTGTGAGCATTGATGACTTTCTTACCGGAGATCAATGCTACCCACACTTCACTTTGGTTAGCCAACTATTATGCTTATTTAACCAATGATCTACTTATAGTTAACCACCAATCTAAGAGGGATTTGGCAACTAGTAGTTACTCCCTCTGTAAGGAAATAAAAGTAAAAATAGGTCAAAGATTTTTGTTACACACGGAGTAGGTGGTTAAGCATATGTAGGTTATTGTTGGATAGGCTAGATTGAAAGTTAATGAAAGTGATGTGTGTATAAGTCTAGCATGGTAGTATGTTCAGAAAAAATAACTTCAGAAAATGATTGATATAACTTCAGAAAAAATAAAGCATGGTAGTATGGTAGTATGTTCAGAGGTATGCATACAATTGAGGCAAGCTTGAATTTTGTGAAGTTA
This sequence comes from Medicago truncatula, assembly GCF_003473485.1. Lineage (NCBI taxonomy): Eukaryota > Viridiplantae > Streptophyta > Magnoliopsida > Fabales > Fabaceae > Medicago > Medicago truncatula. The sequence goes on from NC_053043.1 coordinate 43,511,826, forward strand.
TTCTAGATAAATAAGCTATTTATCTAATTAACACAATGGTTGAGAATTATATAAAGTTACATTGAAAAGGTAAATGGATGTCGAACGGTGGCACAACTTACAAGTTGGAGAAAAGAAATCTCATGGCCATCATTTTCTGTAAGAAATATTTGTGATCAATGGGGGAGCTTCTTTAGGGCACGTGAAGCAGCTTCCCCAACCCCAAAACCCCTTTTTTGAAAAAATTAACATGAGGGATATGAGCCATGTTGTGCCACCATCGATCCAATCTTATCAATTTTATAATCTCTTCATCAATTGAGGTAACTGATGTCAAAGATAGAATTACCTTTTTATATAATCATGTGCTCATTTCAAAGGCTTGAACATGAGCTAGCTTGGAGCTTTAGCGAAAAAGCAAGGACTACAAAAACTAATCACCTGCTTTCATACTCTGGCTGTTTCTATAATAGTATCTATAGCTAACACTAACATAACTTCCTTTGAGTATGAACATATTTTGTTTGTGATTGAAAGATGAAAGAAATTTATCTCTGTAAGCTTATATTTACAGGAAAAAGCTTCCCTAAAGTAAATTTGCCTCTAATTCAAACAAGTATGGATATATTCGCCACTTGCTCATTTTAGAGACACGTTCACTTTAGAAGTGCTATCTCTGACTCACGTACCAAACTTTGATTTCATCAAAACGAGAAGGAAAATACACGTACATACCTTTCAAACCTGTATCTCAAAAGTTATCACACCTTTCAACTGTTGCCAAAACTCATCATTACCCTGAAATATTTAGTCGGTTTTTGCTACTGCTTGCACTATCATCATGCAATATCTCAGTTATCTTGCATAATTCTTGGGGTGCTTTGAAATTTTCAACAGCCTAAGCACCTATTGTCTCCATTGCTAGCAATATCATGAGATCTCATCAGTAGAGCACATACTATTAGCCATTATCATTGCTCATCTACAACAAAAATCTTCCATACGCATCAAGGCCTCATGAAAAAACAGTGAGCTAACACTAAAGTTTTGAAGGCATGTCTGGCATGAAGAAAGAAGAATAGCAGGAAAAAAGTTTCACCAATTGCATCTTCCCTCAGCATCCATAGCGCTTAACGAGGAATGAAGTCATTGAATACCCTGAAGTTTTGATATTTTCATTGCTGAATAAGATAGCCCAGATCACAATCAAACAAAGTTTATCAACTGCAAGCTGATATTGCCCAACATTCACCACTAACCACAAGTTCCAATTTTAACTGTCTATTCTCGTCCGTTGAATATCGCCTCCAGCTATATTTGTAACACTTTCTTATCAGTAGGAGAAAGAGAGAGAACAGTCTAATTTATTGAGGGGAGAAGAGAGGCAATAGGCCATACATTCTCTAGTGGGAATTCAAACTCTGTCTCTCTGGGTTGCAAAACTAGGCAGTCACCACCGCACTAGCACCCACAGGATTACTAGCAAGTAGCAAGCAACACATTTCACTGGTCCCTTTTCTTGATTAAATTCAAACCTTCTAAAATAATTTGTTAAATAAATATCAGGAATAGGAACTATACCTTTTTCAATTAGGCACATTATCTAGGAGAATTTATTTTATTTTAAAAGTGGAGAAAATATATTAAACTTTCAGAATTTCATCTTTTCTTGATAGATGACCCACTCCAGTACTCCACGGTAGCAGATGAACAAATTTTTAGCTATCAAAACTAAAACAAATTTATGGAAGTACACATAGCCAATTAATTTTTAACCAAAAAGTACATATGGCAACTTGAACAACCTTTTTTCATTCAAATCAACTACATGAAGGGAATTACAGTAATTTATATCCCAACAAGTTTTCATATTTCTTGGCATCTTGGGTTATTACGACTAAGGGCCCGTTTGGATTAGTCTTATTTTGAGCGTATGCAAAACAACTTATGCAAATAAATAAGCTTTTAAGTATTATTCTCTAGTTTGTCAATGTAGTTTATGAAAAAACAATTTATGAAAATACAATTTTTGTTATTGAAAACTTCGAAATTAACATAAAATCTTAGTTACTTGTATAAGCTATTTTTCATAAGCTCAAAAATAAGCCAGTCCAAACGGGCGGGCCCTAAATCTACAACCATAGCATTTATTAGTCCTCCGGCATATGAAATGAAATAAACATCAAGAGTAGCACTATCACTATTTTAAGACCCCAATATGATTATCAAACTATCAAATACCAAAAAAGGTATGTCAAGCAGATTAAGCTTCGTGTAAGGTAAGGGACAAAAACATAAACCTTCAAGCAGGCAAAAAACCTCAAACAATCATGTGTCAAACATTATTAAACAACCAATGGTTGACATTTTAATTTAGTTCCAAAGCAGTCCTTTTTTTTTTTTTAACGGGAAGTGCTTTTTATCAAACAACGATAATCATATAAACTTTACTCAGATACTCTTGGCAGTTAAAAAATAACAGAATCTCACTGCATTTTTTTGTCATGTGGTGTCGTCCACTGTCCAGTTTATCTGGTTACAGTTTCCTCTTCTAATTGTTTTAGCAAGACTTGTATGAGATAGAGATAAAAGTACTGATGGTACGCTCAAGGAAGAGTAATGTTACTACTGTTTCAAATAGAATCGAAAGACATGATAAACCTGCATAGTAAATATGAAAGTTCTACTTTGTCAAATCGCTTCTGCGTCTCAGAATCTCAACACCTAAGTAATCAACCGGACCCTGAATCGCCACATGAGGCTTTCCAACCTTCACACGAACAGTAGATATTTCTTTGTGAACTTCCAAAGTAGCGATTGCAATTTTATGGGCCACTGACTCCAGAAGGTTGTGAGCTGGTCCTTCAATAACTTTCTTAGCTATAAGATATATTTCAGCGTAACTAAAAGAATCAGACAAGTTATCAGATTTTCCAGCAGGTTTGAGATCCAACCAAGCATCCACGTCTACCACAAACTTCTGTCCTAGTGTCCTTTCTTCCGCTATTGCTCCGTGAAAACCATAGAAAGTCAATCCCCTCAGAATAAGTTTGTCTCCCCCTATTAATGCATCAACACCTTCCATTCTATCCGCGCGCGCGCGCACACACAGATAAAAAAATTCTCATGATAACAAACAAGGGGTCATAAAAATGTAATATTCAGCATCTGAAAAAGATCGAAGGACAACGATGCAGTATACAGCATAGCAAGAATAAACTCAGATATCTAAGATTGATACTAGACTAACAACTGCATAGCTCAAACTCCCATTAGCTGACGAAAAACATGATTCTGTTTCAAAACGTCGCATTTGATTGACTGTTTTCATCTAAAATAGAGTTACCTCCAAAATAAACATCTGATTAAAAGTAAAAAAAACGTAACTCTATGTAGAGTTGAGAGTTCCACACTTTCATTTTTACCGCAAACCTACTTTTTATGATAAAAGTTTTCAACCATAAACCAATTCACTCGAAACCTACGAAGCACAGGCACTCCTCGGACTAGGCGTGTCCCAGTGTCGGACACGCGTCGTGTTCGACATCGACACATATAATCACACTGAATTATGTGATTTTCTCAAATTATTAGCGGTGTCGGCATGTCAGCGTCTGTGTCTGATGTCCACGTCTGTGCTTCATAGCTCGAAACTAACATTTAAAACAATATAATTTGCAACCACTCACCCAAACAGGCACTAAAAACACAATTCTTTAAGTTTTCCACTGAACTTGTGAGCTACTGAAACTGTTCTCCTTTTTTCTTTTAGGATTCATTTATTTCTTAGGATGTTAATTCACATATATGCAATCTGCTTTAATAAAAATGCAGTCTTTGCATTAAACAGAGAATCTCAATGTAAATTTAATAACTTGTTCACTTAATTTCCACATATAAATCACTTCATAATTAAATAAGATAATCCAAAATCAAATTTACAAAGGCTCAACAAAAGACAAAAAATCCATGATTTAGAATATCCACTGAGCTTTTGAGCTCTTAATACTTTTTAATTTTTGGATTTAAGATTTCTCAGAAAGTAAATTCGCATACATGCAAAGCTTTTATTATTATTATTATTATGCAGAATTTTAAAAAAAAAAAAAAAAAAAAAAAAAAAAAAGGAAGAGCTAATAAACAAAAGAGACAAAAGCATATAATTTTACTGTCATTATCATCAACAAAACAAACAGCGTACTGATAAGATCTAAGCAGAATCAGGAATATAATATTCAAAATCTGAAAATAATACAATAATAAGAAAGAGGAGTTTGATTTGAAGAATTAGAAGGTGATAGAAATAAAGAGTATACCTTGAAAAGCTTGGAATTCGATGTTCCTGCATGTATGGCTAAGGTTAAGAAGATGGATCTATTTGCTGTGATTTGTGTTTTGGGAGAGAGAAAGAGGAGATGGTGTTGTGAGGAGAAAGAGACGTGAGAGGATGAATTTTTCTGCAAAGTTTTTTTTTTTTAGGTGTTTATTAAAAACTATGAAAATTATTCAAAGGCAAAAGAAATGTATGATTAAACAATAACCAATTAACAATTTGTATCACGTTTCTAGAAGAAAAAGAAAGTAATATGCTGGTTATATTTAAAAAAATATATAGAAGTCTACGTTGAAAAAAATAGACAACTTCAATTATAGACCAGTAGGAAATTTATTTTAAAAAAATTATAAACCTAGTGCAGTTTTTTTTTATTTTTTATGTATTGTTTCTACCAATTGAACTAAACTCGCGACTCTTAAAATATATATATATATATATGCCACGTAACCTAATAATAAATTAAATTTACCCAATTTAACGTTTAGAATTTGTTCCGACAATTAACTTATTAAAATTGATTCAATAATCAAATGAGTTAAATTTGATTTGAGAATGACTAAATTGCATTTTTGGTCCCTTAACTATTTAGTTAGTATCGCTTTGGTCTCTTAATTAAAATTCGATTTATTTTGGTCCCTTGACTTCTTTCCGTTACACATTTTAGTTCTTTTCGTTAGTTTTAATTCAAAAGCGTTAGGTTTTCTTCATTTTCTTCTGAAATTTTTTTGAGATTCTTGTTGTTGAAGGTTGACGGAGATAATACGAAGAAGAAAATGAAAAAATCTAACGTTTTTGAATTAAAACTAACGGAAATGACCAAAATGTGTAACAGAGAGAAGTTAATGGACCAAAATAAATTGAATTTTAATTAAGGGACCAATGCGATACTACTTAAATAGTTAAGGGGCCAAAAATGCAATTTAGCCATTTAAGAAATGTATGATTAACAATAACAAATTAAAAATTTGTTTCACATTTCTAGAAGAAAAAGAAAGTAATATGCTGTTTATATTTAAAAAAAAAAAAATTATAGAAGTCTACGTTGAAAAAAAATAGATAACTTCAATTATAGACCAGTAGGAAATTTAAAAAAAAATAAAATTATAGACCAAGTGGCGGCATATTTTTTTGTGGTGGTCGGGGCTCGAATTTTAGACCTTGCATATTTTATGCATTGTCCCTACCAACTGAACTAAATTCACTACTCTTAAAATATATATATATATATATCTGTGTGTGTGCGCGCGCGCCACTTAGTGCGTGTAGAATAGAATAATATTGTTGGATGTCCGTGTTCACTTTTAATTAATTAACATCCGTTAATGAACTTTATTTAACAACGAATTGTTTAAAAGAATCCAAGTTCGATTCATAACTTAAACAATAGTATTTTATCTGATTTTATTTACTTAATTATCAAACAAACTCCATACTACCCAAATCTCTTCCGGCGGGAATCAGAGAAGAAAGGAACAAAAAGAATCTATACATGTGTGTGTTGGAAATTTATTCTTCAACCGTGAAGGTGGTGTGCGTCAATCTACCTCTCCAATTTGCAGCTTGGTGAAATCACGGTAAAATCAATATAATTGGGATACAAGATTTGAATATGCACTAGGTTTGACGATATAATTCTGTTAAAAAATATAGGTTTTTGTCAAAATTAATGTGTGACCATGATAAAACAACATTTAGATAGAGAGCATCATCGTAAAAAGATGTATTTTATTGTTGTAGCACAAAATTACTGTCTAAACTTCCAAATGCACTCTTTCATAGAAAAAAAAACTTCAAAATGCATGCACTCACACTTTTATTGTTCCAATTAGGAGTGAATACACAAAAACAGACATGCTGTGTATATGAACCATGCATATAGCATTTCTCTTGACACTTCATTGGCTAGTGGAAGAGTGTCTTGAAATCCAGTAATTCTTTATTTCTTCAGCTGTTCTTCCAGGTATTCTTCCCGCAATTAAAGGCCACCTGAAAATGAATATACTATATTCAAATGGTTAGTTTTATTAAAAAAAAATGATAGATAAGCCAAGTGTTAATTAATTATATAAAGGAAATATAATTTAATCATACTTCATTACCTATCCCCCACTAGTTTATGCATTCTGATGATAAGATCTTCCTCATCTTTAGAAAATTCAACCTTGGAATTTACTTGAGTACCACTGGAATTGGATTGCAGTGCTATATGTAAATTTAAAAGCAAAAAATCACACTTCCTTATCTAAATGTAGTTTGTCATATTTAATTTTTTTTAAGTAACAAAAAGATTTTTTTTTTTATTAAACAAGGTAGTTAGGTGCAAAACTTTTACATGGATCATCATCTCTTATACGTATCTTCGGTCATTATTATAAGAAAAAAATCAACTTTTAAAATTAATTGTATATCTGATGCAATTAATCTATTTTATTGTTTAGATATATCATTTATTCAATAGACCTAAAAAATAATTTTCTTATAATAGTAACAAAGGAGTACACTTAAACATTATTATGTGTAAAAACTCTTTTATTGATAAATGTATTTCTATCATGGAATTGAGTGCTAATTACCAATAATTCCTCAGAGCTAACATGCATGTTCTTAATCAAACATATATATGGGGAAATGAATTAACTAACTAAAGGGTACCTATAGAAGAATCAGAAGAAACTTCCTCAGAGGAGCATTCCACGTTGTCCATATATCTTGCAAAGGGAAGTTTGGAAAAAGATATTACTATATGGTATATAGTATTGTATGTGAATTAATAGGCGGTGGTGTGTGTGTAATATATATAGGGCAAAGTAGTATGGAGGATCAGGGTTAGGGACAATCGTTGACAAGAGTAGTGAAGAATGGGTGGTGGAGAGGATGGGAGCAAAGTAAAGAGAAGACTGAAGGTTGGGGTTTGACCATTTAACTCTACTTTTCTTTTTGTTCCTATAGGTAGTTGGACATCATTGTTAGCTCAATAATATTATTTCTGCTGGTTTAGCAATTTTCTTGCTAAGTTGGTGGTTTTTGCCACTAAAATGATCGAGCCACTATTGTTGGTTGTATTATTATTTTTTGTCTAATATTTTCAACTCATTTTTGAGTTTTCCTTCTATATTTTTCATTTTTGACATTCTGTAAAGTGGTCGTTGAAATAGTTTCACTGTTAGCTAGGGAATACAACTGTGACACATTATGTGAATATGTGACACCTACGTACACACTAATCTTACATTAATGTCACCAATTTTTAGACTAATATGCTAATAAAATTTGGTTCTTAGACACTAATTTTCTATAATCATTCTCATGTATAAATATTGATAACGTGTAATGAGACATGTCTAGTTAACTCTGTCATGTCATTCTCTTTAATGTTTAATTAAGATGTCAATTTTTGTTTTTGAAAAAAATGCTTAGATATGAATTTACCAACTTATTAAAAAGTCAAATTATTTTGACTAATACTTACATTTTTTAATATCAATTTAGTGAAGTATTCAATTTAATAGCTTTTTATATATAAAAGTGGTTTAATGACATCAACATAGTTTTTTTTATTTTTAAGGAATGACATCAACATATATAGTTGCGTTATTAGACTTCCACATTGTGATATATCAAGATTCACATTTTGTTTAAAAGAGTTGTCTATATCCAACATGCCTCAGACAAAATTACCTTTGATGGAGAGATATTATGGAAAGAAAAAAAAAAGTTGTTTCATGACTAAAGACAATTTTTCTAGGGAAACTCGGAGTAAATTTGAAATTATAAAATTATCGTAATTTCTAAATATTTTAATTTTAATAAAATAAAAAATGATCAGTACTATAATATAAATGTTAAATTGACGGATTTTATACACTTTAAAATTATTCAATATATTTTTATATTTTAGTGATTAAATTAGAGATGACATAATTTACGGGTTAAATATTTAGTGCATGGAGGTGGGTTCCATAGAGGTCAAGTTGAATGCTCTATGGGCAACGAACGACATGTCACTGTTTATGGTTTTAGAGGAGGAACAAGGAATAACATGATGATAGTTGTGTGAGTAATAGGGTCTCTCCGAAAGCTATCACTCAGAAACAATTATGAAAACTAAATAAATTGAACTAAAGAGAATATAAAATTGGCTAATCAAATAAAATACATTTCTTTCAAAAAAATAAAAATAAAAATAAAATAAAAGATATTTTTCCATTGATTTTGGTTCCTTTTCTTAATTAGATAATACACTTAATATATAATATTTTAAATAGATCCTAACCATCTATGTGACATAATCTTGAGATGTGTATTTTATTTTTCTTTTATAAGAAAAATTTAGGGTGAGTGGATGAAGCATTAATTTATGCTAGGAAAGTCCTTCCAACTCAAAAATTATTTACAAAGATATATACATTTAGTGGGTACTTATTAAGATTGTAAAATCCGCTCGCCGACCTTAGTTTTTTAATGAGAGAAACTTCAACTTCTCTCTAAATTTTTTTTATCTTTCATTCGTCGATGAGGGGTGATTTTAGGTCATTTTTGTCCTAGAATCATCCTTCTGCATATTTTTTTCTCGTTTCTTTGTATCTAAATAAATGATTTTCGCATATACCAAGTTTTTTTTTTCTTTTTTGTGTTTTTCGTGATTCTGTCGTCTAAGTGCCGTGTTGTGTTGTTCGTCGTCTTGTGCGACGTTGTTTGATTTCACATCTTGTTGTAATGTTCGGTTGGTTCATATTGAAATATCAACTCGAGTCAATCACAGATTCAATCAATGATTTGGATGTCAACATTGCAGGCCCGGAAGCATGTGTATTCTAGTGATTTATATTTTATCATATTATTTGTAGACATTTTGCCGTTGTATGTTGTTAACTTGGGTGTTATAAGTTTGTTCGCACATTCACCTTTATGTTTTAAACAATGTTGATCATGTTATTGGATCTAATGTATTCCATCAATTTGAATGAATGAATATTGTTTTGTTTGTAGGGAAAAAAATATATACATTTAGTCATTTATTTTCTTCAAAAGTATTAGTAAAGTTCAACAAGGACCAATCAAATTTAAGATCTATTTTTTTTACAATTAGACCAAACATTTGGAGTTAAAAACTTAAGATGCATTTTTTTTTTCACAAAGATGTATAAAATAAAATAATTAGATTTATGGTTTAACAATTGATCTCAAATGATTAATGAACTCTAAAATTTCATGAATTAAGTAACACAAATAAAGAGTGAACCATCATATTCGTCCTTGAATTTTCATGGGTCGGCCAAATTCATCCCTCAATTATGCGAAATATCAACTTAGTCCCTGAATTTGTCAGACGTCCATCAAAAAGGTCCCTTCGTCCAAGTGCTCCGTTAGCCATGCTGATCTGTTGCCCTGCATGCTGTGTTGTCTTGTACACGTGGCAAGAAGGAAGCCACGTGTTCAAGGACTAATTTAATTGATTTGGAAAAAGTCCAATTTTCAATTTTCAGTTTAATTATTTTTTCTTCTGCTTTTCCCATTTTGCCCGTGCATTACCCATACTTCCTCCCTCACATTTCTCTCAGAAACATCAAAAACGTCCTTGACTCTTCTCCTTCCCGCTAAAACTGTCTCCATTCTCACCTCTCCAAAACCATCATCATCTTCGACGATTCTCACGTTTTTGAAGTTGTTGTGTTCGGCTGTGGTTAAAGGTAACACCTTTCCTCTAATTTATCAAGTTTTTGTGTTCGTATTTACCATTTTTTTGTCTGTTTTTTCGTTTTAAGTTTTTATCATTTTGTTTTTGTGATCGTTGATGCTTGTCTTGTTCTTTGTTTGTGTTTGTTGCGTTTTTGAGACAGTTGTTTTGATTAGAGTTTTAGGGTTTTGGATTAAGACTTAAAAATTTAAATTTTTTTCAGGTTGGTTTCTAAAATTGATGAACATTTAAGTTTCTAATGAAGGAATTTATAAGTTGAATAAAACAGTTTCAAGGATCAATTTGATATCTGATTAAACAATTCAAGGACTTATTTGATGATTTTTTAATATAACGTAGAAATCTATTTGATAGATAGAGAAATAATTCAAGGACTAATTTGATGGTAATATTATTACAGAAATGTTACATTCCTCAATCATCTTCAACCTCTTTTCATTATAACTTTACCATAGGCCAAACATATAATGGCCTTCCTCGGTTTTTTGAAGTATTGGATTTTCTAACAACACAAATTCTAGAACACCAACATTCAAGCACTCTCACAACACCATTAAACTTGAAGCTCGAAGATGAAACTCGACTTTCATAACTGTTTTTTTTCCATATTCCCACCCCCCATCATTTCAGATTCAATTTCAATAGTTTTGCTTCAAGAAACTTTGAGGATTTTGGCTTTCAAATTCAATACGAAAAAAATTAGGGTTTGAAGTTTTTTGAATTGGCGAAGAACTGGACCATTTATAATTGGAGGATATTTTGGTGATTTTAGAGTGTAAATTGCAGATTGTGTAATTAGGGTTCCAATGTTATACAATTGGGGAAGAAAGAGCTGTTAGGGAAGAAAAGAGCCGTTTGGGAAGAAAGTCAAAACATTTTCTGCAAATCAATCAATTTAGTCCTTCGAAATGTTTGTTATTATCGACCAAATTAGTCCCTGCCTACATGCCGTCTGACATGTGAGAGGTTAACGGCCATGTCAGCCACGTTAACGCTCTGTTTGAACAGAATGACTAACTTGATTGACATTTAACAAATTTAGGGATTAGATTGATATTTTGCATAATTAAAGGACGAATTTGGCCGACCCGTGAAAATTCAAGTACGAAGTTGATGATTCACTCCACAAACAAATATAAAATAATACTCCCTCAAAAAAAAAAAAATTGAATTAAATTTAAAATAAAATAAAGAAAAATTAAAAAACCATCGTTTCAACATCTGGGAAACGCACCAGCTTTTGCTGGTCTCTCCAGCACCATCTATGTGGTTTTCGAAAACAGATCAAAACTCCTAGTTCATCTCTCAACTCAATCTCCCTCCGGCTGCCACCAAGTGCAAGTACAGACTACAACCGTTACAGACGCGCGCCGCTCCTTAACCCTGCCGTGACCATTCTTCCGCTTCTAACAAGGTAAACAATCAGCACCTTCATTCATTTTTTAACAACACCATCTAACTGTTCGATGAAATGCCCCTTTGAAAAAATCACAAATTTCTCTCATTATTTTCATTGCAGGATCATTCAATGGCTTTCAGAAACACATTCTACAACGATCTTCTTCTATACCAAAAATTGGGTCAGTCTTGTTTTGGGAACCGTGGCAGATTCTATGCTACCAAAGTGGATTTGAGGAAACTTCGACCCATGATTCTCAAGAGAATTGAGAGACGTTCCCAACTTTACCCGGTTCGTGCTATGATTCCTGTTGCCAATGAGGTGTTACTTGCTAGGAATGTTCTCATCCATGGTGTTTCTACTCTCATCAATTCGTTTCCTCTCATGGCTTGCAAGTGAGTGAGTTTTAATTTGTAATTACACCTTTTTTTATTGGTGCTTTTTTGGGCATGTTTGGATTGACTTATTTGAGTTTATCTACTTATATAAGCACTTGTGAAACTCTTTGTGAGGGCCTATAGTACGTCAATAACTTGTTTTTAGCTTATTTCCGTAAGCTCGTTGTAATCTATGAAGCACGGATACGGACACCGGACACTGACACGCCGACATGGCAAATAATTTGAAAAAATCACAAAATTCAGTGTAATTACAAGTGCCGGTGTCGTGTCGGTGTCGGACACGATGCGTGTCCGACACCGGGACACGCCTAATCCGAGGAGTGTCCGTGCTTCATAGGTTGTAATTATACTTTTTGGGCCCATTTGGATTGACTTAATTTTGAGCTTATGCAAATAAATAAGCTTTTATGTATTTATTATTCATAAGTTCTCGCTAACCAAAATTGTATCTTCATAAACTACCTTGACAAAATTATGAATTAACATAAAAGCTTATTTATTTGCATAAATTATTTTTCATAAGCTAAAAAATAAGCCAATCCAAATGGGCCCTTGGTGTATATTTGGTTTTACGGCGAGAAAAATAGAGTTTGAGTGAATTGATTCTGGCGAAAAGTTAAGTTGTGGGTAAAGTAATTTATGTTTCAATATATACGTAAGTAAAAGTGAGTTGAATAATAAATTTGAGTGTAAAAATCAATTCTAGAGAATTAGAAGCTACATTTTCTAGATTCTAGTAGAATCAATTCTAGAGGCAAAATCAATTCTACTCTAGGGAAGCCAAACATGTCAAAATCAATTCTACACCTCTAGAATCAATTTGCACTCTTCCAAAAGTGGAAGAGAACATACACTTAGAGATTAAATTGATTTTATTTTTTTAATGTGAAGAGCAAGTGCAATTGAAAATGAATTTTAAGCTTTGGGACCAAAATTTATGTGTTTGGGGTTGGTGCTCTAAAATTTATGTTGGTACTTTTGCTTTAGGAAGCGTCTTCTGTATTAGCATTGAATAAAGTTGTAATCTTTTTCTAGACCAAAAAAAAAAAAAAGTTGTAATCTTGTTGATACTCGTGGTTGCTTATGAGCAATGTATACTGGGTATGTTTTGATACTTTTAATTTTGGTTCAAATTTCCATTTAGGCAGTAAGAAGATGGTGGAAGAAATACCTGAAAAGGTTTTTTTTTGGTGAGAGAACATAAGATTGACAACATTAGCCTATTACAACATAAGTGTAGAAAGACTTCTACTTGTTACTTGTGCTTATAAATGGTGAATGTCACCATAAATCACGAGTTATCCTTTTTTCTATATAAAATGCTTAAGTTATTTTTCTTGAGTATTTGTGAGCTTTTGATCTCTGAGCGTTTTTGCCATTTAATAACTTTCAAGTGTCACTAAGAAAATTGTATTTAACTTAGACTTGTGGTATTCTCAATGTTGTAAGCTCAAATTATTGATAACTACGGTCTTTTCTAACTATGGTATTCATTTACAGATTTTGTCCAGAGATATACATTGGTGAGCAGGGGCATTTAATTCCGACTTGCCGGGGTTACAAGAGACGTGCCAAGAACCGGGTTCATGAATGGGTCAAAGGTGGTTTGAATGATATACTTGTTCCTGTTGAGACATTTCATCTTAATAACATGTTCCAAAATGTTATTAGGCATGACCAAAGGTTTGATTTTGATCGTATCGCTGCTGTTGTTGAGCTATGTTGGCAAGCAGGGGCTGATGTCCCCCATGATGAAAATCTTAGTCCAAGTAGTTCGAACTTGGAAGCTGCTAATGGCAATGTTGATGGTTTCGAGTCTTTGTCACCAAATGTTCTTGCCGTAGTAGCAAAGAAAACTTTAGAAGCTTGGGATGTTCTCAGGTCTGGGGTGGAAAAGTTGTTGTTGGTATATCCTGTAAAAGTTTGCAAGTATTGTTCTGAGGTTCATGTTGGGCCGTCTGGCCATAAAGCTAGGCTATGTGGAGTGTTTAAGCATGAGAGTTGGAAAGGAGCTCACTTTTGGACTAAAGCTAATGTGGATAATTTAGTGCCGCCAAAAATTGTATGGAGACGAAGGCCTCAAGATCCTCCTGTACTTGTGAATGAAGGGAGAGATTTCTATGGACGCGTTCCAGCTGTACTGGATTTGTGCACAAAAGCTGGTGTCATCGTGCCTGCCAAATATAATGTTTTGATGAAAGTGCAAGGTTTGTCTGGTCCGGCCAATTATAAGTTTGCAGCGGCATTAGAAGGTCAAACAACAAACTGAATCATAATCTGACACTCAATCATTTGGAGAAGAAATCTGAGAGATTCCTTTCATCTGCCATTTCCTGCATAATTTGAGGTTGTCTGGGATATCTGAATATGGATCTCTGTGCCCGTTCTTCTGTTGGTCACAGAAAGAAATTTTGATCCCGACCATATTTTGTCTCCCAAAATATTTCTGCTGAGCAAATTTGAATCTCTACATTTATGTGTGACTGGACTTAATGGACCCGCTTTTCAGATTTGATGAAGGTAATTTAATGTTCTACTTCTCCAGTCAAAGATTCCACTCAATTTTCCTTTTAAATTATATTTGTCCAATAAGGAATCTTAAGTCCAATAATTGCTGGAAATATCAACATAGGAGATACTACATTGTTGTAAATGTGTGTAAATTTTTTATCTGTGCCCAAAAAATGGCAGTTTATCGCTGAAGTTTCATTTTTCTTGAGATATCACACAAATAGAAAGATTACTTTGTTGACTGAAGAGTTTATTTTTTATCAATTATTAACTGTTTAGTTTGTATATTTGAATCTTTTAAAGTATTAGATGCACTCTAGAGGGAAAAGCGCAAAGCTATAAACGTCAATTGAAAAGTCAATGGATATAATTGTGATAAAATAAATACACGTCTGATAAATCACTGCAAGTGTATGTTAGGACTCATAAGAGCCAGGCACAGGTGCTCCGCTATTTGAGTTGGTTTATGGAAGGAACCCCCCCACCTTGATTTTCTACTTTTCAGGGGAGGCTTTACTTTAGTAGAGGCAATAGCAAATGATATATTGGATAGCGATGTGATTCTTAAACAGTTTTCTTATCATTAACAGTGAATCCAAAAACAAACGAATCATTCCGCGAACTAACAAATAGTAGAGACGTGTCTAGTAATGTGGGAGATTAGGCATGTCTTAAGTAGAGGTCAAACCATTAGCATTTAGTAGCTAGGCATAGGGGTTAAATCTCTAGCTTTTCACGAAGTATTTTTGGCCATTTTAGACAGTGGCTTAGGTAGGAGCAGTGGCCTACAAGTTTCAATTTCTTAAAGGTTGTTAGGAACCCAAAAATTGAATTCCAAAGAAAGAACACTTTTATGAAGAAATAGGATAGAATAGGAGAGAATCTCTCCTCCAAGGGTTTCACCTTCACAATAGAGGTTATACTCTATTCACAAACTTTACAATATTCAAAGATACTCTCTAACCTTTGTGTTGTCCTATTTTTATTTTTTTTAGTAGGCAAATGTTGGTGGTTAGTTTCCGGGATCGAACCCGGGACTTTCTTCTTATAACTCCTTCAATATCCCTTAGCTCACCAACTGAGCTACCTACGCGGGACATGTTATTCTATTTATACACATACTCTCTAACTAATCCAAATAACTATAACTCTTAATTACATATACTACTCTAATTAGCAATTATTCTATACCCCAAACAAACAAAGGTTCTTAAAATCACCCAATTTTCCATGTTTCTCTAAACTCAGTTGAAAACCGTCCAACCACCTAAAATGTTAATAGATATAGGCATGTAGAACAGTTATTGGTAGGGTCGGGGCTTTTTGAATTCATTGATTGAAGGAGAAAAGTTGAGGAAATGCTGAAATGTTATATGTATTTTGATTATGAAGAAGATAGTTGCAGGGAGAAGTTTTGTTTGTATATTTGCTGAATCACTTGCATTAAGCACAGATGTCCTTTTACCACATTATTTTGCATTCAATTGAAATGAAAACCTCAAGAGTGATTCCCACAAAATTGTGAATTATCTAAGCCATCAGTGTAAATAGGAATCTTTGCATCTAATCAATAAGGACTTTCATCTGATTTAGTACTTTTCTGTTTTTTCTTTGGATATTATTGGCTGGCTTGTTAAGCTATTGATTGATGTTAGTGAAGTACACTGTTACATTAATGGAATCTTTAATATTTTGTAGTCATTTCATTTTATTCAATTTTAGTCATATAAATTTGTAAAAGTAGCAGCTTGTACAACATGTACAAACAGTAAAATCTTTTAAAATTTAAACACAATAATGAGCAAAACAATAAGATTTATTGTAGTTGTTCAAAAAATAAATTAAAATAAGATTTAATGTAGAATGTGTTTTTCAACTTTTGATTCTAAATGTGACAAACAATAACAACCTATGACAAATAATCCATAACTATTATGATAAACTTCAAACTCAGACATACCCACTGCGACTAACCGTCCCTTTAAACACATAGAGCTGGTCTCCATTTTCAACTCCATGCCACCTAAGGCTACAACTATCACGCATGATCCTCTGCCTATGAATAAACAAATAATCATCAACTGGCAGAATTTTTCTGCTCAGCAGCAACTGCTTCAAGTCATTAACCGTGCTTGTATCTTTCATCTCCAATGGAATGGTGGCTGCATTAAGCAAACTAGAGGAAGTTTGTAGCACAAAGCTCAGCTTTCTAGTTGGTGGTTCTTTTGTCCGGTTTGTGGTCTTGAGGAACACAATAATTTCAGAAAATTCACGAATACCATATTCATTTAGGTTTCGGAAATCTTCATTCAGTTCCCTCCCCAAAAAGAAAAGCTTCATTGATTTGATGGGGGTGTTATCAATGATGTGAATTTTTTCCTTCAAGCTATGGACAGTATCTGTCTTATCCACCTCTATGTTAATCAGTCTAGCTGAGAATTTTACTGTGATTTGCATTTTGTTAGGATGGTGAATGATATGTGGCTCCATTGGCTTGATGGTGAGGTCAATTTTTGTGCCTTCACTGACTATTGGGTAATCTTCCATGTCTAATCCATCCAGTAGTTCAAACCCACACACTGTTAGGATTTGGTAAGCCACTGGAATAGCATGGATTTGTTCTATTTTCCTTTTGATTTCTAAAACTGTTTCTAGGGTTCCTACTTCAATGAAAAATTGGTTTATTTCTGTGGCAATAATAATCCTCATGATGGAGCCTACTATTCTTTGATTGGAAAAAGGGAAACTAGAACTAAAAGATTGATCAGTTTTAGGATATATATCAACAAACAACATTTCTAATGTGTTAATAACAAACTTTCAGTTAGCCTCATGAGATTATGAAAGAAAATGGACATTAATTTCATGTAACTCATGTTAAAGACATGAGTATTTGGTGCATCCCTTATATATTTGTATTCTAGTGCGAGGCTCAATATCACACACAACATCCCCCTTTTCTTTGTGTGTGTAATCATGCATTCTGGGATATCTTTGAAATTGCAAAATTTGTTTTGACTAGTAATTGAATAATTTTGATGGAGAATATCAACAGCACAATAAAGAAAGGGCATCTTGAAGTTTTTTTTGGTCACAAATAGGCAATAGAATCATTTTACCAGTGTTGCATCAATGTAATTGTACATTGATATTTGAGAATACACACTCAATTTGGTTTTCAATACATGCAACGAAAAAAATCAAGTTTAATGGGATCAATTCAGCAAATCTTAACTAATTTAACCATATTTAATTTATTATTCTTAAAATATGCTCTAATTAGTTTAGGATTTAATATTTTTATGAAACAAGTTTGTCCGAAGAGAAATTTAAGAAATGCAATTATTTTTATTTATTACAAATAGAGAACTTCTATGATACACTCGCAATTTGAGGTGTACAGATACACTTGCTTCCTGGATCTATAAATTTTTAATAAATAAGATTTAGTTGTTATAATTGTAAATGATAGAAAATAATTATTTTTCTTCAAAAAATAACTCATTTAACTATTAATTTAAGGGTCATGCTAACTAGCGTCCTAAAGACACATGTTAAAAAACTAAACTAGAAACATTCTCTTAAATTTTATGCTTTCAAATCAAAAAAAGTAAAAAATAAAAATAAAAATCAAATACATTGATTACAGCACAATATTTCTATTTTTGACTCATTAACTTGAGCCTTAGGGTCCGTTTGGTTCGAGAATTAGGAGGGGAGGGGAGGGGAGGGGAGGGATTTTTACGGAGGGGAGTGGAGGGGAGATATTTTTAATTAAAAGTGTGTTTGGTTCACAAGGGGAGGGGAGGGATTTTAACAGTATTTTACCGTTTTACCCTTAAACTTAATTAAATAAAAGAAACTGTTTGTTTTTACAATTTCAGAAACTGACAAAGACAAGCACACATCTAAGCCGCTATTTTATCTTAAACTGGCTCATGTATTTTGCTCCAAGCATCATATTGTTTTTTTTTTTTTGGCTTTTTTTATCGGAGCAATTCTTTGTAATATTTTTTTTATAAGAGCAATTCTTTGTAATCCTTGCATTTTTTTCCAATTGCTTTGGTAATCCTTGCATTTTTTTCCAACAACGATAACGATTAAACAAGGATAATAAAGTAGCGAATCAATAACGATGTAATTAATAATACTACGATATAGACAATGAGATGATGAAATTACTCACAATTCACTTTGGAGGAAGCCTCAAGCAATCGCTGACAACAACAAAGTAGTAGTAAGAGCGGTTTGTACATCTAACAAATAAGAGTGGTAGATTATATAATAATAAAAATTGTTACAAGGAAAATATAACAAAATAATAATAATAATTGTTACAAGAATAAGATAACCTAATAATAATAATAAGATTGTTACAAAAATAATATAATCTAATAATAATAAAAGTTGTTACAAGGTTAATATTGAGATTTGAAATTAATTTAAGGATAATTATGGCAATGCAATAAAATTTTAAAGAGATTTGCTCCCCTCCCCTCCCCTTCCCTTCCCTTCTAAAAATTGAACCAAACACTTCAAATTAAAAATCTCCCCTCCCCTTCCCTCCCCTCCCCTCCAAAACTCTCGAACCAAATGGACCCTTAAGAGTACAAATTAACATTTTCCTTAATTTAAAGGGTCTTGCTAACAGGGCACTTGTTAAAAATTTGAAAATAGAAACAATCCATAACTTTCATGTAGAAAAAATTGCTTTTTGATATTTCAATGTGTTGAATACACAAATCCCAAAGTAAAATTTCTATTTTAAACTTCTTATCAAATGTCCTTATTAAGTGTCCTAAGGTCACTTGTTAATATTTCCCTAATTTAAATATTTGGTGTATCGGTACAATTGAATTTTCATTTGTACTATAGATTTGCGTAAAAAAAAAGTGATTATCGAATTTTCTTAATTAAAATAGTCATTTATCAATAGTTTTGCTGATGTTTTTTAGTACCGCTCTTCTCCCATCTGTTTTTTCTCATTTTCAGCCGAGCGTGAGTTAACTCACGTAGGTGTATTCTCGACGAGAGTTAACTCACATGTGTATTTCTAAGCAGGAATGAGCAAAAATATACGAAAGAAGAGCAATTCTAGATATTTTTAACTCATGTCCTACCCCTTTTAGAACGTCTAGGCCAAGCACGGTCCATTTAGGGCGCTTCTTTTTCCATGGTGCAAAGTTGTTATGTCATTCAAAAGCACACTCCTAGATACCTGTGTGGTTTTGTAGAAACACATGAGGGAAAGAAAAGAAAAAGGAAGCTTTCTCCATTTAAAGTTATAATTGACCTTCATTCCAATCTATCTTGCCATGATATTGGCTAGGCTCTATTATAGTTTTGGTGTTTCCTGATTAACAGCTTAGGCCTTACTTTATTTTTGTTTTGTGAAGGGAAATGTATGTTCAAAACAAACCATATATGTTTCATTTTTTACCATACAAATGGAAATTACGTGCCTGTTTTATACCTGCTAGTGAATTTTGTCCTGAGCAAACAAATGATTTCTCAAATTGTGAAATGATAATATGATATAGGGGTCAATTATGTTGCTACAAATTTATGAGAGAGTAAAGGAGTCTTCTTAAATTGAGTAATACTAATAACAAATTAGTACAACAAGCAAGTCTTTCAACAACGGACAGCCATCACCAATCTGTTTCCTTTTTTTTTTTGTTAACTTGAAATTTAGATTAAGAAAGATACGCACTCATGCAAGGTCAGTGAGTGTCGTTAAATTCATTAAAATTTACAATGAAATTTACGTGTAACATTTAAACTTGAATTCAAGTCACTCAACGAATGCGAGCTAAATTTCAATATTGGTAGAATGTGTATGTGGGGGGCATTTAACAAGTAAAATAAATGGTATTTTCCTATATTTTTCTTGATTTTATACTTTCATTCCCTCTAATATATGGTGCATGTCCATAGTCATTCATTCCACTTAAAATATTCTAGTGGCACCAAATAAGACACATATCAAATTGCCACATTATATTCTTCTTTCTTTTCTCCAATCTCTCTTGCCTTGACTCTCTCCCTCTTCCTCTCTCATTATGCAACATTATATTTTGCATTTGCATTTTTTAGTATTATTAATTTACAAATTTTTGTATACTTTGGAAGCATAGCATGACACGATCCAAACTTCAGGAAAGTTTCATATCTCAAAACTCCAAATAAAAACATGTGGGACCAAAGATATGTGACTTTTTGTATTAATCCATACAACATTACTTGTTTCCTTACGTGCTATTTTATCCTATAGTATAATATTAATAATTTAGCATGTTCTTTTTCTATTAGAAGGAAAAAAGTAAGAAGCAAAGAGCATGTGGTTGTTTACCAATAATAAGCATCCAGCTCAATTTATTCAAGATAGGGCCTGCCTGAAATTTCAAGTGTTCCTGGTTAATCGACAAGTTAGTGCTCAATGAATAGTTTGAACTTTTTTTTTTTTTTTTGGCTGAACTGAACTTTCTTTCTCCTTGCATTTTTTATCGCAAAATCAGAATGATAATCTTTTCATAAACAGATTCTCTAAAAATTTAAATAAGTTTTTGATAGAAATTAATGTATGACTATAAATATCTTCAAAGAACTTGTTATTCACAAAACTTGATTTTGATCGAGCAATTAAAACATTTGTAACGAATTCTTGGTTTGAATAGAATTCTATCATCTAGACCATAAGAATTATAGTATAATATTTTATTTGAGCTTGAAGAAACTTTTAATATGATTTCAAGTTATTATTATAGAATAATAATGTTCTAATACTGTGAGGACTAAACAAAAAATCTAAGGTTTTTTCTTTAAAAAAAGAGCAATGATATTTGAACATTTAAATTATGACAACTTATGTGACAGCCTCTAAAATTAAGTGTTAATTTGGTTAAGAGAGAGAAAGAAAAAACTATTATAAAACTCCCATGAGTTGTTTTTAATGTGATTTTATAAGCTGTCATATATAAGTTGTCAAAATTTTGATGTTCAAATATACTCTAATTTTTTTCTTTTAAAGGTTTTTGTATGTTCTATATTCTCATAACATCTATTAAGAAAGTCAATTGTTTGACTATAATACACAATTTAAAATAGTGATCCATGTATTTACTAGACTAATTTTTTCTTCTTTTGATTTTAATTAGTTTAGTGATGAAACATACACACAAAATGTTGAAAAGTGAAGAATTATAAGTTCAAAACGGTATCACATCATATCAAATGTTCCTACAATCTTTTACTATCAAATTGTCATGGAACAACAAACTCGAAGTTTTATTAAATGCATCGTGGGAGATTTTAATCATATATTATAACAAACATTGAAATAAATCTGTTAGTGTTTTCAATAGCACAATTCTCCCACACTCATCATCTGCTTATACCTTGATGCACTCCATCTCCATGTCAAGAAAAAAAAAAAGCTCTGATTTGTACAAAGTGTGAAGAGACTCTAATGACTTAATTTATTTAATTTCATTCTTCAATTTTTATTTTCATAGCTAGCAATATCGCTATTTATTTCTCTTTCATCGATGATATATAAAAAAAAATTCTTGTCAAATAGCCCATTGGTTAGAGATTCACTTAACAATTAAGGTGACTGAAGTTTGAACCATAATCCTGTATATATTATACAATGTTTTACCAATTAAGTTAAATCCACGAAACTTTTATTTTCTTTTTAACTTTTAATTTCAATATTTATAATATTTCTGCACATACAAGATGATACTCCTTAGAAAGTGGGGCACCGGCGGCGTGTAACATTTTAGATTGTATTGGGTCGTAGTAAAGCTTTAATATTTAAGGTTAACAAAATAAAATAGTTTGGTTCCTTCAAAAGAAAAAAACAATTGATAGGACATTGCATTAGTAAATCTTTAAGCATTTACTATTTTTTTCTTCAACTTATCTTTAATTAATAGTATCTGTTTTTAATCATTTTAATCATCTTTATAAGAAAGTTTTGGATCGCTCACAGACAAATTACACGGCTGGCTACCGACACAAAGATATCTCACGACCCAGTGTAATAGAATAGGGATTATTCTTTCTTGATATTAGTATGAATATGTATAAAGGTCTTCCACTACCAAAAAAAAAAATGTATAAAGGTCTTCCTACTTCCTAGTAATTGATTTAAGAACATCGTTTATTGATTCAAAATTAAACATTAAAAATTTAAGCATATATAATAAAAAGAAAATAGTAAGTAGCAAGTGTTTAAAGATATTGGTTAAAGAAAAAAATTGTATCGAAAAATAACGAAATTATTACTTAAATAATAACATTACTTATATTTTTAAGATAAAATTTCTATATTAATCTCCTTAACTGGTGTCTGAGGCACTAGTTAACATTTTTCTTTTTTATTATATTATCTATTATCCTGTGTCTTGTATATACTCTCTCGCAGCATGACAAACAGTTAAGTAAATTGCAAGCTAACAAAGCCTTCACCACCTACTTATTTGAAAAACATACTTGATCAATAATGAACCTTCCTTTTCATTCAATTTTCCCTTTTTTGATTTCTTGTCATCACGTTCCAATATTGGAGACCAGACCATTTCTTTAATTGATGAAAATCAATCATTGGTTTATATGGACTACCCAAACCGTGATTGGTTCAAAATCTTGCATGATTAAGGGGTTTCTATAGGCTTTGCCTTTTATTTATGTTTAAGAATAATAATGTCCTAAATAATCTTACTTTTGATATGCACATGTATTTGGAGTTTGGAATCTGCTTTACAATTTACATGCCAGCTTGCTATAGTATGCAACATATGTATGAGGACAAGAAGTGACATTAAACTGGTCCCATTACACTTTAGTTACGTATCGTTCCATAAAATTCACTTCAATTTTAAATGCATGTATTGTACTCATAGTTATGTTTTACAATTAAATAGTCTCTTTATATGTGTTCCTTTGTGATTAATATATGATCCATCTGGACTTGAGATTTATGGTCTTGTGGTGATGGTCGGACTCTAAACGGTAGCTTCTTTCTCTCTAAAGGGGTGATATGTTTGCAAACATTTCGACAATTGAGCAAGAATGCATCAAATATGCGAGATTTTTAAAGTAGAAAGAGTGTGTATGTGAAAGAAGGTTATGAGTTATTCTTTATAGTGGTGAATTAGGATTTTTTTATTCTTTTAATCCTAATCCAGACAACTGACCAAGAGGGACACATTTGATCATATTAGAGAAAACAAACCTTGGATCTAGAACGAACAATCCTGATTGGCTTACATGACCCTAATTTGATGAATTTAGGGCAGTTCCATATTGTGGTTCGTGTATGCGCTAGTGGCTTGAAGTGACTCGGTTCGCTAAGGAAATGGGCCCTGACCTAGTTAGTTCAAATATACACACATGATAAAAGATTAAATTACATCAATGTAATGTTATACCAATACTACATCGCTATGCATGATTTTTTTTACATAATTTTAAAACCATTTGATACATTAGTTGTTGGATTATGAGGGGAGTCGAATGGATCATTGTTGGACCAATAACAGTCACACAAATGAGTTGAACATCATATCTTAACCTAAAACTTTAAAACATTTCTGTTTATGGATTCCCTCACTTTATATATTGTTCAATCTTTAGTTTTATGTGAGACTTCCACCTCACATTTACTAAACGTTATTGAGGTGCATAGTTTATGATTATTAATTAAAGGCTTAATAGCAGTTTTGGTCCCCTAAGGAAAAAAACTACAAAATCGCCCACTAAGTTTTGCATTTGTGGCAGTTTTGGCCCCCAAGGCCAATTTTGACTCGGTCTACGCTGACGTGGCACCCTAAGTGAGGTGCCACATGTTATTTTATTTTTTTTTGTCTTGGGGGGCCAAAAATGCTACAGTTGCAAAACTTAAGGGGCGGTTTTGTAGTTTTTTTCTTAGGAGGCCAAAATCGCAACTTCGTGGAAGTTAGGGGGCGAAAACTGCTATTAAACCTTAATTAAATTGTCTCTTATATATACATATACATAGTGATACAATGCCACAAGTCCTATTTTTTTTAGTACTTAATGTGTTTGAGTTTTGTTCCTAAGTTTTTTTTTTAAATAAAATAATTTGATTTTGTATGATACACATGCATTCAATCAAATTCACGATGATGCCACTATTTTATGTTAGTTCCAATAATATTTCTACAAATACTATGTGTAAAAATAATTATGTTTGCACAATTGGACCATTATATGATTGGAGAACTGTCAAAACAAAAATACAGCTAAGTTTTGTCAACATATGGATACTCATAATGAGTTTCAGCACTTTCTTATCCACATCGGTTTGAAATTTGACCCACTCACTATTTGACATTCGACATACTTATATGCATAAGCAAATTTTGCTGGCTATGGCAACATGATTTCCTCCTTAACAGTAGCCATAATTGTGTCCAATTATTGACTTCTAAGTCTCACTACAATTATTTTCTTGTTAAATTATTACAATAATTTCCCTTTAACTTAAATAATCAATTTTTTTTTTTTTTACTATACCTCACATATTGTATGTGGGAATCAATTTGACTTTCTCTATACAAAAGGAACTCCCAAAATGTTTCTCTATCTTTATCATCACTAATTAAAGTATTCAATTAATCAATGTATGCTTATATTCGCTAAGATTTAGATCTTACTTGCAACATTTTTTTATTAACTTTTTACCCACTCTTTAATTCATTCGTCATAGTTTTCCATTTCTTAAGAATATGTCCTGCAGGTGGCAGCAGGTAATCATTGTTAATTTAATTTGAAAATTGGCTGTCTCAATGTGATGCATCACTAAAGTAATTGACTCATAGCATAGGAGCAGGTAAAGTCCATACTTTCTTCTTCAATTCCTCTTGGATTCTAGCAAAAAGAAAAAAGGAATAAGAGAGAAGTCTAAACTTACATTCGTCGGTTATTTTTATAAAAGAGACTAATCTCTCACAACATTAACAAATCGTAGTTATTTGCTATCAAAGACACTTACATCGAGCATAATTGAGTTTGAGGAGGCATGTGGTTTCAGGACACATCTTGAACTTTGAAAAAAAAGGCAAATAGACCTTTGTATATTTTGCGTTTTGAACTCCCTTAGATATAGTTCAAAAGATCTAAGAATTCAAAAGTTTGAACCCCTAAATTAGCGTTCTAGTTCCTCCACTATGTGGTTTCGAATAGATGATTAAAATAAATATATTAAGAAAAAATGATATAAAGTTTCTTTCAAACTTATCCAAGATCTATGTTAGACCTAATCCGAATTACGAGTCCATCCAGAGTTAAGGATTTCTCAACATACTCTCCTCTTATCTAGCCAGTAAACTCATACCTAGTCTAAAAATGTAAACGTTGTTCATTTACCCTAAGTATTGTGCAAGGGCCGACAAACCCTTTAAACCATTCAACGCCTTAGTCTTGACTGATTAACGACCATGTGGTCGTCGGTTCGATCTCCATAGCCAATGTCAATGTTCCAAAGATCAAGTCATGCACACTTTTTTTGATGCATTGACCACTTTAAGTCTTGTATAAGACCTCAAGTTTTGTCCTTAGTTAAAAGACGTCTCGGTAGGGTGAAAAGTGTAAATGCTTATAAACTACCTTAATCTTGGTTCTCAAACAATGTGAAATTTTTTGGAGCACCGGAAGAGAATCCAACACTTAAAAAAAAAAAAAAAAGCATTAATATTCAACATGTAATAAATTACTAAATAAATGAACTGACGTTATTGAAGCAGTCAGAAATCCAATAATATGGTACTCACCATATCTGTCCTATAGAGACATTCCCAACTAACCTATTTTAAATTAGACTATAAACTAGTATTAAGTGCAAAAAGATACCAAAGTAGCATGTGTTATCACCTAGCATGTTTGTTAGCTGCATGGACCATATATCTCTATCGTTTTCTTTGTTTAATTTACCTAAACCAAACAACTATATATAAATCACTTACCACTGTTATGTATTCATCAACAAGAGAAATACAAGTTTTTCAAGTATCTCATACTCTTGTAGCTGCCAGCTATATACATATGAAAATGAGAAATCAGTGTAATTACTTCAAGGTTTTGATTCTTTGTATTTTAGCAGCATCAACTCATGCTCAATTGGAGCTAGGATTTTATACTAAAAGTTGTCCAAAAGCTGAACAAATCGTTGCGAACTTTGTTCATGAACATATCCGCAATGCTCCATCACTTGCTGCTGCATTAATAAGAATGCACTTTCATGATTGCTTTGTTAGGGTATGAAGTTCAAGCTTATTTATATGATTATGCTTTCACTTCATTAAAATTTATTTGCTAACATTAAGCTTTTTAATTCAGGGATGTGATGCATCAGTCCTTTTGAACTCAACAAACCAGCAAGCTGAAAAAAATGCTCCTCCAAATCTTACAGTTAGAGGCTTTGACTTCATTGACAGAATAAAGAGCCTTGTTGAAGCTGAATGCCCTGGTGTTGTTTCTTGTGCTGATATCATAGCTTTATCTGCCAGAGACTCTATTGCAGCTACAGTAAGTGCTCAATTCTATCTTTAACAGACTAAGGCCTGTTTGGATTGGCTTATTTAAGCTTATCTACTGTTTATAAGCTCTTTAAGTAGCTTAAGATTGCAAGCTTATCTACTGATACATTTGGTGATTTGTGATTTCAGGGTGGTCCATACTGGAAAGTTCCAACAGGTAGAAGGGATGGAGTCGTATCAAATTTGTTGGAAGCAAACCAAAACATTCCTGCTCCATTTTCTAACTTCACCACCCTCCAAACTCTCTTTGCCAATCAAGGACTTGATATGAAAGACTTAGTGCTCCTATCTGGTATAATTACATTCAACAATTTCCTTAGCATTAAGCACTTTCGTCGTCCACGCTAAATCACTACAAGAAAATGTTACCGACAAAAATTAGAGACAGAAAAATGAAATAATTTGTGACAAATTTTTATTTCATTTTATCTTATCTCTAATTTTCGTCGCTGATTCAACATTTTCTAGTGGTGAAATATGTGGTTTTAACTTTAATGACCATAATTTGAAATTTTTTCAGGTGCTCACACAATTGGTATCTCCCTTTGCACATCATTTTCAAACCGTTTATACAATTTTACCGGAAAGGGTGATCAAGATCCATCACTTGATAGTGAATATGCAAAAAATTTAAAGACATTCAAGTGTAAGAACATCAATGACAATACTACAATAGTTGAGCTAGACCCCGGAAGTCGAAACACATTTGATCTTGGTTACTATAGTCAAGTTGTCAAGAGAAGAGGTTTGTTTGAATCTGATTCTGCCTTGTTGACAAATTCAGTTACAAAAGCTCTAGTGACTCAATTCCTTCAAGGCTCACTTGAAAATTTCTATGCTGAATTTGCAAAATCAATTGAGAAAATGGGACAGATTAAAGTTAAGACAGGGTCACAAGGTGTGATTAGGAAGCATTGTGCACTTGTAAATAACTAAGAATGTTTTGCTGTTGATTTGTGTTTTTAGGTTTGGTTTTTTATTTATTCCATGTCATGTTGTGTCTCAATATGTGTGCTGTAATAATTTTAAGAACAAGTGGGTTCAATCAATTGTAATTTTTATTTCCTGGTTTGGTGGTACATTATGTTCTTGTTGTAATAAAGCAGAATTGATTGAGAGAAAATTTCTAGTTTTAAGCCAAAGCAGGTCAATAATATATGTGTAAAAGGTTGGTTACATTATTAGTGTATTTCTTTTTATGAACACTTTTAATTCAATGAGAAATTCTCTAAACCAAGGTGTATCCTTAAATGAATCCTAGTATTTCAATACATTAGTTTCTTACAATGAGGTGAAGAAAAAGTACGATGTATCTTTTTTATTATTTATGTCTTGAAGTCAACTGTATTAAAACCCATTTGTTAATACTTGATATTTTTTTTTTTATCACTACAGAACTAATAATATTTAAGAATTTTGATCGTGCTTGTGTTTATGCATTTTAAAATAACTTAGATCTAAAAAGTATTAACTTTCTCGTTTAAATGAGATATAGTTTATACCAACTTTTGAGAAATAATATGATTTTAAGTAGTCGTTAAAAGAGAAAATTTAGGAAGTTAAGTAGGATTTCTTTTTAAATCATACTTTCCAAAATTTTCATTTTGCCTCCACTCATATTATATAGTTCCAACCAAAAAACACGGTTCATATTTATATAATCTAAAACATGCCTATATATAAGCAAAACTCATATAATCTAAAGAGAAATAATATGTTTTTTTTGTTAATTGGGCCTTCATGTTTTTTGTTGGTCTAAGTTAGCAAACCTCATATATATAATGTTTGAAAGCATAAAATATACATCACACCGAAGTAAAGAATTAAGAAGGAAAAATAATTTCAATTTCAGACATTTCAGCTATGGAGGGTGTGCAACACACTGAATCGAAGCAAAACAACTCCGGATGAAATGAGTATCTTGAGTTTTGACACCAATATAAATTTAAGCTCAACAACCTAATAATATATGCCCACTCTAATTACATTAATAAATTACATTAATAAAGTTTAACCCTTAAAGGAACAACAAAGGAGGAAACTACAAGTAAGTGATTGAGGTTCATTGTTTGTATTGTAGCGTTTGTGTTTCTTTTAATGATTTTTTTTCTTCTTTCAGAAGCATGAAATTTTATTTTAATTTATACTACTCTCTTCGATCCTTTTTATAACAGACAAATGTTTGTATTATCAAATCAAATATATCAATTTTTGTTGACTAATTTTTGTAAGCGCCCTAATAGTTGTATAAATGGACAATTGTGTACCACTTATAGAGAGTGTGTTGCTTGATAATTGATGTTCACACTTGGCTGAAACCTAAAACACATCTAGAAAAGACCTTTATGTCCTTCGGCAGTTAATTGCCGCCAGTTATGAATTCCTCGACGGTTAATTGCCGCCGGATGCATCGGTTGTTAAATATCGATGAGATCAATTATGCAGACAACAAGTTCTGCTATGTTTTTTAAGCTAAATTTCGGTCTATTTATTACATGTAATTCAATAACATCAATTCCAGAGGCAGTACAACTCATACAGCATAGCCGCGCCTCTGGTGGAATGATACCACATATCGCCAAATTTGATTTTGTTGATAGTCTATCACGTAGCAGCCTCCACGAAAAAAATATACACCTTCAAAGGGACCTGCTTATGTCAAATTAAATCCATGCTTGATTGAACGTGTGCATGCTCCTGGGATGTCAGCATGTCACAAACGGAATAACCCCTAATCGGGTTCAAATGCCACTGCCACATATCAGAAGTAGTGTCCTACAATGAAACATCATGTAGTAACGCCCTACCCTCCGCTAGCATCTCCTCCCCTCACACCTACAAACTAAGGCGCCACCTTCACGCCTCCCTTCCATCATCCCAACCTAACAAAAACATATCCCTAACTGTGATCGCTTTGTTGTCAGCCAGATCGTAAAGACGACGAAAGCAGTCACGGAAAGGAGTGCGGCCACACCAACAATCACGCCAGAAAGAAGTGGCTGCCCCTTCCCCCACCCTCCTCGACACACACTCCGCAAGCCACCCATCACCACTACCTCCTATCTCGTCCCGAATTCTCACAATCTCCTGCCGCCATGAAGAATAACTTCGGCTCCCATCCTCCGTACCATACCTAGCCACCAACACTCAACGCCAGAACCCATCACTATCAACTAACAGACGCCAACACCATTTCCCCAACAAAGCGGTGTTAAACTCCCTCAACTTTCTAACCCCCAACCCACTGTAACACTTCAATCTTTTGATAGTTCTTCACTCTCTCCTCTAGATATGATTTTTTGTTACAAAAGATACAAAAAGATAAAAATATGTTGATGTGTCAAATAATTAAGATGAGACAAAATTATATTTGTGTCGGTCTTTTAACTTTCATAAATATATTCTTTGACAAAAAAAATCATAAATAGATAATAAAAGATAGACTATTCATTGATACAATTGATGATTAGAAAAGTTTAAAATATAACGAGTTAGTTTGTTGAAACATTTATGCTACATAAATAAATATTAAAAATAAATTAAAAACTTAAATAAAATATTTAGTTGATAAGATCAAAATAATAAATGAAGTTTGTTGATATATTTATGCCAATAGAATATTAGTTTAATTAATTATTTATGTTTGTTTAGCTCAGTTGATTAAGACAATGCATAAAATATAGCCACCACAAAAAAAAAAAAAAAAAATCCTATTTTTACTCTTTTTTTTCTTTAGTTTTTTATTGTTGGATTTTTTGTTTGAAAAGGTTGGCTTTGTCATCGCACTTTTTTTATTTTTTTTTAGAGATTGTGATCGCACTTTTAACTAACTAATTTGTTGAGATTTTTCCGATGATTGTCACACACTCTTTCCTTAATTTTGGAATTTTTTTAATTATATTTTCGGTTAGAGTAAATAGTTATGTCAACAACTATAAGATAAGTTTTCTAAAAAAAAAAAAACAAACCATAAGATAAGTTTAATTTTATATATTTGTGGTTCAAGTATTGATAAGTGCTAGAAAGTGTTAATTTCATGATATATATTAAGCACTTTAGATTACTTGTTTCAGAAGTTATCTAAGGAAATAACATGAAAAAGTGATAAAATGCATTTCTATACTCCTTTTGTCTTACTTGACCCAATTGTGCAGGAAAATAGTAACACCAAGGCAAGAATCAAAGAATGAAAATTAAAAAGAGAAGCAAAGCCCAACTCGCCACAGCGAACCATGTCGCCATGGTGGGAATAAATTCGAGAATGCCAGCATCCAGCTCGCACTCAAGCTTGCCTGAGCAAACCAGAAAGCGAGATGTCTCCATAGCGAGGAAAGGGCGAGCAAGAGGGTGTGAATGAGTTCCAGAGACCATGTTTTTGAAGTTTTGAGTTCTCCATTGCGAGATTTTCCTACCTGGCAAGCTAAGGCGATTTTGGAACACTGAAGGATGACGTGGTAGAAACCCACAGGCAAAGAAAGCTCAGCTCGTCCGAGTGAGCAAATCCTGCCTGACTAGAAAGCAAAATTATGCAGAAGTATAAAATCTCATTTCCTTCATTTAAGACAATATGTTATTACTTCTTTAGACAGAGAATAGGGCGAAGTTATCTGTTTTACATAGAGCAAGAGTGTTTGATTGTGGATTCTCTAAGAATCTTTGAGAAATCAATCTCTTAGCATGGATCTTCATCTTTTCTTCCACTTTTGTATGGTTATCATGACAATGATCAACTAAATCTCCTTTGTTGGGATTAGAGGTACTTGATCAAGCTTAGAATGTAATCTTTTGATCTTTGAATATATGATTCTAGCAATTTACATGATATTGAGTTTATTCTTGCATTTCATTTTTATCTTTGATTTAATTGCTATTGAAAAATACTTTTGAATCTAGTTTTAGAATATTTATCTATCAAAACAATGATTCTAGACATAGGATTGATGTTTTGATAATCACATAAAGTATCGGATCTTAAAGCTTTCAGATCGTTTAATAGATTGAGAAATCGTTGATTAAATGATACGATTGCCCTCACAATATCATTTAGACATGAATGATGTTGTTGAGTGATACGTGATAATATCGGTAAAACACTAGAATCCATATATGTGGTCATTAGGTTATATTCGACGTTTGATTGACGAACTCTAATCCCAACGCTTTTACGCCTTATTACTCTCCGTTTTTATTCTCGTATTTTAGTTCTCGTAGTCTTTATAACAAACAACAAATTAAACCCTAACTTAAAATGATAATCGATGTTGAACGGTTTATGATATCGCACTAGTGCCTGAGGAGACGATATAAAACACTTACTTTTGATTGATAGAAAAATACTACATCAAGTATATGGTAGTATATATATTGAACATATCATATCCTCAATTGAAACCTACAACCTACAATTGCATATCATGAAGAAATTTATCCGACTCGGATGCTTCTTCCCGCCCACACAATGTGAAAACTATAATCAATAAATCAAATCCTCAAGTTGTTCATATACAATCCACCACCACTCCCAACCACGTCGACATTGAAAAGCACAAGAAAAATCTCGATAAAAATTTCCGATCTTTCAAATATGTGTCTCATGAATCACAGCGAGTCATAGTATTTTTTTAATTCCAAACCCAATGATGATAATAATGTTTAATGTCTTATAATAATATTTGAGTCTTTATTACTTGATATACCACCACTTCGTTGACACAATGCCCTATTTTGTGAAATAATGTAGGTAAGTTTAGTTTTGGAGTGAGGTGATACTTGCATTAAACTGGAATGGCATCAAACTAGTCAGGAATAGATATCAATAGAGTGTATAAGCAAATTATACATTACCATTGAGGAATAAAAAGGTGTTGCTCATTAATAAGAGTCGCATTTCCTCAGTGATTGGTAGCATTGCGCTCTTACAATGAAGGATTCGTATGGGAATTTTCATAATGTAAAGTTCACCTAAACTTCTACTCTGTTCTACATCACAACATACACTACAAGAATTCCTCAATTTACTAACCAATTCAAAATTGCATTACTTAGGGATTTAGACCCTCGGTAATTACTGACGGAATAAACCTTCAGTAACATCCAAAAAAACCCCTCAATAACGTTACTGACGGAAATGTTCCGCCAATAACGTAAACGTACAAGGCTCTGCGTTACTGAGGGATATAAATCCGTCAGTAATAGTATAACAGATTCAATAATCCACCGGTAATGCGAGCATCCGCCAATAACACTGTTACTTGAGAATCCGTCGGTAAACCATATCATCCGCCAGTAATTAAAGCAAACAATCTGTCAGTAATGCACCTTATCCGTCAGTAATGGTCGGTTGCCATTAATAATCAAATCTGCTAGTAATGTAATGCAATTTGATTTTTTTCGCCAGTAGCTCTAATTCACAACAAACATCATCTCTCAAAAACAATTCTCTACCATCTTACTAAATTTCTTCAACATTTTTCCACACAATTATTTCTTTAATTTATCTTTCTAATTAATTTTATTTCATTAGGAAGTGCTCTAAAAAAAACAGTGGAAATTTAATTTATCTTTTTAATTAATTAATTAACTCGTTTTTAAAATAAAAAAAGAAAAAGAGTATTACTGACCGATTTTTATGCCATTGTTGTTTGTGATTACTGGCGGATTTAATATTTAATATTAATTGGAAGCAAAATTACTGGTGAATTTAGTGGATAGTATTATTGGTCGTAACATTATTGGTGGAATAAAACGGCCAATATTAATTAGTTACATTTCCTATATTACGTTATTGGCGGATTTTATCGTCAGTATTTACTGGCAGATTATTCCACCAGTAATTACTGAAGGAAAAATCCCTCAATATTACTTCCTCAAATCATCCCCAACACTACTGAGTGAATATTCCGCCGATAACATTACTGACGTCAGTATTAATGAGGGACACCAATCCCACAGTAATATCCATTACTGACAGATTTTGTACATTATTGAGGGTTTATTTCCGCTAGTAATAAGCTAATTTCTTGTAGTGGTATAGGGCCACACACTAAAATCGAGTGGGGTGATCAAATTATAAAGGTTAAAATATTATTACTTGACTAGAGTATTCCTGAGGGTTGATGATAGTCGTATCTAAATTACTTTTATGAGGTTAATTATGTTTTGTTGTTTATTGAGTCAATTTGATATAAAGTGTTATGTGTATTTGTGTCTTTTCTTTTTCATTATTTGGGGACAATTAATGGTTTAATATAAATTAGATTTATTTAATCTTTTTAAAACATGAAGTTTTTTAATCGAAGTTGGTGAAAATATTTTAGGGTTCTTTAGCTGTGACCTAAGTTCATATGAAATAGAAAATGTTATTGGATGCTCTAGAGTGTACTGTTGTGGTAACTTTGAGCAAATGAAAGTCCAAGAGGAATATATTCGTTGGTGTTCTCTTTGTTTATCTCAAAAATGTTCTTGTAGTAGACTTATATATATAGATTGTTTCGGTTAATCACTTGACCATATAATTTTTTAGTGTTCTCCATATTTTAATAAGCTTTTTCTATTCTCATAGTATATTTTCCGATAATATTTTATCAAAAGTACGAAATATATTGGTCATAATAGTGGTGGCCTTGAGCACCGTCGGGATGGACGACCGCTCAGGGACCATACATAAAGGGAGATCAAATTGTTTTACAATATAAACATATATATAGTAGATATAAATCCTTAGATGGATGCTAAACTATAAAAAAAAAAAAAAAAAAATTACCAAAGAGGGATGCTAAATTTTTTATAATAGTATATGTTAATTATAACTTGTACTCACGTTTTTTGTAAAAGTGTTTCTTAAGAAGAAAGAAAGAAAGAGAGAAAAAGAATAAAATACAAGTAGATGAAAACGAATGAAAGACAATTTTGTTGATGTTCCTTGTCTAATTGTAATGTGCTCAATAATATAATATATAATTTTTCCATAAAATAGTAGAACGTTACAAAATTTTATATAATTATTTATAAATCATAAAAGATTATTTGATAGATAATAGATATGTATTTCATAAATGTAGTAAGAGTTAGAATTTATAATCAATTTTATTTTTAACATATATAATATTTTTATTCTCATATAACATGCATGACTCAAAGAGTCATATTTAATATATGATAAGTGAAGGAAATATGAACTCTATAAAAAAAAAATATACTGGTGGTTCGCTCATGTAGTTGGTGGTGGTGTTTGCGATTGGAATGCATGATTTATTAAGTCATGTTTGTTTGAACTTGAATAATTTATACTAGAGATAGAAAGGATTAAAGGTCGAAAGCATCATCACAGAGGACCAGTACAAAATCAAATAACTTATGGTTTTTATGAAGAAAAAAAAAACCTTATGATTTTATTTTGGTTGAAAAGTCTTTCATAGCTTGGGCAATATATTTAGAGTGCAAGGCTGATTTAAATAGGAAACGTTTATTGAATGTTTAACACATTAATGGGGGACTTTGTATCTGACTCACATCAAAGCTAATTTAACAAATTGGGTTACAATATTATTTTTTGAGTGTTTACCAAGAAAATAATTTTTTTTAAAGACCAAGAAAATATTTTAACGAAGGAATTAAATTGGTTGATATTTTTTTTTTAATTTAAAAGACTAATTTGCTATTTTATAAATATGAAAAAATTTCCTATCAATTAGTTTTTTTGTCACTTTAGTTTTGATTCTGTGTATTCGAAGAAATTAATTGTAAACTTCTTTTGAATAATATAGTTCAAGATTATGGTCTCCTACAAATCTTAAAATGATCCATTCATTTATATTTTTCTTCTACATACCATTGTTCTACATCTAAATATTATGTCATCATGTGCTGCAATATTGGTATTTTTCCTTTTCATGCACTTTGCATGAATCCCCTTATTTGAACAAAGGATCTCTCTACCGATTTTAGTGCTATTTGTTTTTTTTTATTAACAGTATTGAAATGTCTATATAAGTAATCAGTTAATCATGGAGGAATCTCCACACACATTTTCATCTCTTGATCTATGATAACATAATAAACGATCTAAATTTTTAGTATGTGAATAAAATGCAAAATTCATATTAAAACCAAATATGTGTAAAAATGCTAATCGATGCTTGATTCCCTATATATTTTCAAGCATGGGAAACAAAAACTTGAGAAACCACATTGTTGAACTTGAATCTTGCATTCCTCCTCTTTCCTATGCATTTTAACCAAGTGAATGTTAAGAATTAAGAAATGCCTCACACCATCTTGTAAAACAGTTGGATTCTGTGGTATGTATGAACGCTTGGACGTCGTCATAGCATTATGGCTCTTCTTCAATGCACTTTGGACATTTACATCTAAAACCATAATCTGCAAGGGATGCTTGTCTGTCTTCAAATGGAAAGTCCTCATCAACATATGGGATCACACGCAAAAGAACGATCAAAAGAGAAATATAAGTAAGACTTAGTGTTTAGCAAATAACGCTAATTAGTTAGCAAAAGACTAAATCGTTAATGGGCTTACGGAAGCCCAATAATGACTTCCGACTTGCAGAGCACACTAGGAGTTCTATAAATTGAACCCTTGTGCTGAAGTCTTGGTTACACGTTTTTAGAAACCCTAATTCTCTGAACGCTTGGCTAGCATCGGGAACCAAAGGAGCACCGTTCGTGTGGACGAGTAGAGGCTTTGCTCTTTTTACTTTGTTGTGATCGAGAATCTTTTCTGCACTTCAAGAGGTAACAATCTATCATTGATCATGTCAAATTCGTAATGATCATTTTAAACTGTTAAAATAAATTCATAATGATCATTGGCTTATTAAAATAAATTATAAATTTTGAAAAGCTACTCTTAATATATTTTCATTTCAAACTGTTTTTAGATTTTTTTTTTCCCTCTTTATAAATCCTGTTTTTTTTTTAAACTATAACAAAAACAAATTGTTCTTTAAAGCGATTTTTTTATAAAAGTTGTAACTAACGGCCCCATAGAGCTTGTTTGCTACGGATTAGAATAGAAATGATTTTGACTCTCAATAATTTAGATTTTTTCTTTTTTTGACATTTTGTAAAAAAATTAGAATCTATTTTTATTTGTTTATCGTAATAAATTAACTTTTTTGTTTTATAAAAAAATAGTTTGTTGAATAAAACAAGCAAAAATGGATTATACTACTATTAAAAAAGCATTCTCCTCAGCACAAAATGTATCGAAGAGACTACCAAAAATACAAACAGTCTCTCACAAAAAATAACAATAGTGCTAGTCGATGCCCAAACACAACAGGGGGCTCGACCATCACAAATGAGTGCCAAAAATAAAAGTAGCATTTTTAACTTTCAACCACACAAAGAGTATGACTTTACTTTGTTTGGTAATTGATAGCTAGAACTTTCCTGATTCTTGAATAACCTAATATTGAGTTAAGGAAAGAACACCGCGCTTTCAGACCACATGTGTAATAAGTAAATTGGGTGAAATGATCATAAATAACCTGAGTATCCACCCCATCAAAACCAATCCACGCTCGCACCAATAGCCAAAGGGACGCCAAAGATGTACATGTGAGAAACATATATTGAGCGTCTTCAACATGACCACACCCAGCTACACATAGTCGCGCCTCTACTGGAATGACACCACAGATCGCCAAATTTGATTTTGTTGGTAGTCTATCACGTAGCAGCCTCCACGAAAAAAATTGACACCTTCAAAGGGACTTGCTCATGCCAAATTAAATTCATGTTTGATTGAATATGTGCATGCTCTTGGGATGTCAGCATGTCATAAACACCGCAAATGGAATAACCCCCCTATCGCGTCCAAATGCCACTACCGCATATCAGAAGAAGTTTCCTACAAAGAAACATCATGTAGTAATGCCCTACACTCCACTAGCATCTCCTCCTCCCACACCCACAAACTACAGTGATACCTCCATGCCCCCCTCCATCCTCCCAACCTAACGAAAACATATCCCTAATCGTGATCGCTTTGTTGTCGGCCAAATCTTAAAGACAACGAAAGCGGTCATGGAAAGGAGTGCCACCACATCACGCCATAAAGAAGTGGCCGCCCCATCCCCCACCATCCTCGACACACACTCCGTAAACCACCCATCACCACTACCTCTTATCCCGTCCCGAATTCTCACACACTCCCACCACCACGAAGAACAACTCCGGCCCCCATCCTCCAACCTCCTGTCCTCCGCACCATACCTAGCCACCAACACCCTACGCCAGAACCCATCACTATCAACTAACAGACGCCAACACCATTTCCCCCAACAAAGCGGTGTTAAACTCCCTCAACTTCCTAACCCCCAACCCACCGTAACACTTCAATTTTTTTATAGTTCTTTTATCTCTCCTCCAGATATGATTTTTGTTACAAAAGATACAAAAAGATAAAAAAAATATGTTGATGTGTCAAATAATTAATATGAGACAAAATTATATTTGTGTCGGTCTTTAACTTTCATAAATAGATTCTTTCACAGAAAAATATCATAAATAGAAAATAAAAGATAGACTATTCATCGATACAATTGATGATTAGAAAAATTTAAAATATAATGAGTAGTTTGTTGAAACATTTATGTTACATAAATATTAAATATAAATTAAAAACTTAATTAAAATACTTAGTTGATAAGATCAAAATAATAAATGAAGTTTGTTGAGATATTTATGGCAATAGAATATTAGTTTAATTAATTATTTATATTTTGCATAGTCACATAGGACTATATATCCTATTTTTACTCCTGATTTTAAGTTTTTTATTGTTGGATTTTTGGTTTGAAAAGTTTGGCCTTATCGCACTTTTAACTAACTAATTTATCTAGATTTTTCGGAATATGATTGTGTTACACACACCTACTCTTTCCTTATTTTTCGAATTTAATTATATTTTCTGTTAGAGTAAATAGTTTATATTTTAGATGAGACTTGCCCTTCAAGTTACACATGCTGCTATATATATTGAACATATACTCTTCTCAAGTTTAAACCTTCTCTTCTCAATTTAAGCCTAGCAATTATCATGAAGAAGCTTATCCAACTCGGATGCTTTTTCCGCCTACGCAATGCAAAAACCATTACCCATAATCATTCATCAACCCATCATACTCACTCTGTTCGTAAACAATCCACTGCTCCCAACCACAATGTCGACATTGAACAACATAAGAAGAATCTCGATAAGAAATTCCGTTCTTTCAAAAGTTTGTCTCCCTACTCATCTTGAATCGTAGTATTTTTCAAACCCAATGATGAAAATAATGCTTAAGGATGTCTTATAATATTTTGACTCTTTGTTATTTGATATACCCACTTATTTGACACAATACCCTATGTGTGAAACATTGTAGGTAATTTAGTTTAGGAGTGAGGTGAGACTTTTGCATTAAACTAGGAATGCACCAAACTAGGTCTGGAATAGATATCAAAAGAGTGTAGAAGCAAAAATATATATTGCCATAGGGGAATAAATAAAACAAATGCAGCTCATTATTAATACTTACACAATCTTCTTGTAGAGGGATCGGGTAACATCGCATATGTTGTTATTCGCGTCATTAAGCAGGGAGATAATACCAAAATAATAAGGGTCGCATTTCCCCAGCGATTGGTAGCATTGCGCTCTTGCGATGAAGGATCAGTATGGGAAATTTTCAGAATGAAAAGTTCACCTAAACTTCTATTCTGTTCTACATCACACAATATAGGGCCACACACACACTAAAATGAGTGGGATGATCAAATAATAAAGGTTAAAATATTATTACTTGACTAGAGTATTCCTGAGGGTTGATGATATTCATCATATCTAAATTAGTTTTATGAGTCAATTTGTTACTATAAAGTGTTGTGTGTAATTGTGTCTTTTCTTTTTCATTATTTGGGGACAATTAATGGTTTAAAACTACTAAAATTTAGATTTGTTTAATCTTTTTAAAACATGAAGTTTTAATCAAAGTTGGTGAAAATATTTTAGAGTTCTTTAGTTACACTTTTTATTTTGGTGGCATATTAAATGTCTATTGTTTTGCAAAATTTATATATAAAAAAATAGTTTATACAATCGTGTGAAATCTAAAGCACAAACACTCACACACGGATACGGAAGTGAAAAATAAAAGTCCAACGTTGTTGATACTATTGGCGCCGTCACGTTTGTGTTGTGTTGTTGACACTCTCTTCCAAAGTTCCAACTTTTGTTTCAATGGAACCACCAATTTGTTGTATTACCTCGCGTTGTGCCAATGAAATTACCACACTTCTCTCTCCTCCCTCACCTCACCAACTTCAGGTATTCAATCTCTTCATTCATCTTTTTCATCAACCCATTTTCATCTTCTCTTCATTTTCCTCTCTTTTTATGCAGGAATATTATCAAAAGATTTTCTCTTCAAGGCACTGCAATGACATCACTGTCAAACATGATGACCAACTTGGAAAAGGTGATGATTTTATTCATTATATCATTTGTTTATGTTCCATCACACCAATTCTTTTTTATTTTATTGTTCATGTTTTTAATTGTTGAGCTGTATGTATCACTCATATATAGACATAGAAGAGGGTCCTTTATTTTAGAGACATAGGTAGTAAATGTTAGGTGCTTATAACGCTTAATTAAGTTGTTTATCCAAACAATGCGTTTCTTTTCTGATTCTGGAAAATTTTAGGTGTGTATGCTGTAAAGGACTTCAAAGAGGATCAACTTGTTCTCAAGGACCAAATGCTTGTTGGGAATCAACACTCTTTCAACAAGGTTTTTGCTTTTTTTTTTTTTTTGTACTCATGATTTTTGTTCTTGTGTAGCCATTTTAAAAGTTTTTGTTTCGTTGTCTTATTTTCTACTTTACTTTGCAGATTGATTGTTTTGTCTGTAGCTTCTGCTTTCGTTTTATTGGTTCCATAGAAATTCAAATTGGTAGGAGGCTTTACTTGGAAGAATTAAGGGCCAACAAGAGTCATGATTGTGATGTAGGAAGCTCTTCAAAGTCTTCAAAAAACTGTCATGAAATGGATTCATCTGATGAAGAGGAGAGTACTTGGAAATGTAGTTCTGGAAGTTCCAAAACTAAAGTTCCTTTACCCGAAGGTGTTGTGGAATTGTTGATGAATGGCCAATTCAGATTGCCTTACTCTGAGAAGTTCTCTTTGCCTCAAGCTGTTCCATGCCATGGTGGATGTGGAGAAGCTTACTACTGCAGGTAAAAGCCTGTTTAGATTGACTTATTTGAGCTTATCTACCAGCATAAGAACTTGACATGTAAATGGGAGCATCCGAAAAAACTGAGATGCATAAGCTAATTTTAACTCACATAAAATGCTGTTGTTTAAAAAACTCACACTTATTATATGATTATTTTGAGTGTAAAGTATGAAAAAATCTTGTCTGATAATGTTATCCATACTTGTAGCATGTCATGTGCAGAGGCTGATTGGGAGTCCTCCCATTCTTTACTCTGTACTGGTGAGAGTTCTGATCCAAGACGTAAGGAGGCACTCCTTAAATTCGTGAAACATGCTAATGGTAAGACTCCTTTGTTATGGACATCGATAATTTTCAACAATCCACATTTTTGTTTCATGTCTTGCTTATTTATTTAATTTCTTTTTCTCACAGAAACAAATGATATATTCCTCCTTGCTGCAAAGGTAGGGCTTCATTTTGCCGAGTTTCTTTTCTTTAGTGCTTTGTGAAATGAAACATGATCACGTGCCAACAGACATACTGTTTATACATGTGTATTTGATAATCTTACCTGGCACTATTACCATCAGAGTTCAATAAGTATTATTCTGCAGTAAATGCTTGTAGTCTGGCACATTAAATTAAACATAAAAATCAATCTTGCAAAAAATTTCATTTTATAAACTATAAGACCCAGTTTTGTCAGATAGAGGCGCTATAGCGTAAACAAGTCGCTATTGTTCTATGATACACTATCTCGTACAAAATGTTGTCAAATAGTGGCGCTTTAGCACTCTAGCGTAGCATAGTTTGAACAAACTGCTATTTTCTGCAATCCACGATTGCTTTTAATTATTTAACATATTAATTTTTCATTGTCTAAGGTCCCCTTTAATTTAACATATAGATAGACTTGCATTGCATGTATTTACAGATATGCTCAACTTATCAATCAAGCTATGTTCTTCAGTCTTGCATACATTATCCTTACTAGATTTATCTGATTGGAAACCTGGTTGTATTTTATCACCAGGTCATTTCTTCTACCATATTAAGGTACCGCAAGTTAAAAGCAAATTATCCTGCAGAGAAAGAGAAATATGATGCATCCTGTGTTTCAGACCACTATAATATATCTCTTCTTATGGAAGCTTGGAGACCTATATCAATGGGATACAAAAAAAGGTTGTTACTGACTACCTTTTTTGTAAAACTCATCTACTAATCATATATACATTGTTCAAAAGAATAAATATAGTTTTACATGAAAGACTTTAATTGAAATATCCTACATTTGAAAATATAATTCCTTTATCTTATTTTGACTTCTGATGTTTAGCATTATTATATGATTTCATTTAAAATATGTCAGAATAGTGACCTCAAAGTGTCTGTAGGTGGTGGGACTGCATTGCACTACCAGATGATATTGATTCTTCCGATGAAGCATCATTCAGGATGCAAATTAAAGAGTTGGCATTTGAGGTATGATTCTTCACATGTTTATTTGCCGATTTAATATATTGCATCTAATTATTTTTTCATTGATTTGATGTTTCAGTCTCTCCAACTTCTTAAGGAAGGAATATTTGTCCAGGAATGTGAGCCATGTATCCTTAAATATGTTAATTTGGTGATATATTCGTTGTGTGCATGCTCAATGCCTTTTTGTCGGAATTTTTGCTCCAAGCCCTTGACTCTTATCAGTATTCTCTCTTGAAATCTATGGACATATCATTGGCATGTTTGAGCTGAATAATCTGTAAGAGCCAACTTTGTGGTACTTTGTTTTTCTATTATTCTGTCTAGCCATATGTTTGTTGTGTTTGCTTCCGTTAACATAACGGTAAAGTATTGTGATATAGGTACAGCCATTGAAGTAAACTGAAAATGTGAATACTAATTTATTCG
Organism: Medicago truncatula; assembly: GCF_003473485.1. NCBI lineage: Eukaryota > Viridiplantae > Streptophyta > Magnoliopsida > Fabales > Fabaceae > Medicago > Medicago truncatula. Next base: position 43,554,853 of record NC_053043.1, read on the forward strand.
GATCATGAAACGTATATTAATACCTTAATTATGTTTTGCAGTGATTTGGTTGTTGCTTCTCCTGTGGAGGATTACTTTTTATACATCAATGATATGTCGGATCCTGATAAGGTTAGAATTTTGTTCACCTTGCTTTATCATTTTATCTCAAAAAATCCTCTTCAAAAAACATTTTATCTCAAAAAATCCTCTTCAAAAAACATTTTATCTCAAATGAATGAGTTCTTTTACTTTTTTGTTATCAATGATGGCAGGAAGAAGCTGAGAAAATTACACAACCAATTCTAGATGCTCTAGGCGAAGACTACTCTACTTGTTGCGAAGGTACCAATTTCACTGCAGACATGTTATTTTTGTCTATTCATAGTTCAACTTTTTGTTCTTTACCTCAATTTTCCCTAGTATTATTGATCTGCCTTATCATTACTGAAGTTCTTGCTTTGTCTGTATTGTCTTAAGCTAGACACCAGGTTTTGATTCAAAACCTTTTGACTGATAGTTTTTATTTGACAAGTGGCTAGAAGTTAGCCTTTTATGGAATGATTATGCAATTATGTTTTTTGGTTTTGGAGGAGGGAGCTATAATTTGTTTTTCACAGTGTTGCAAATAGTGGTACTATAGCACTTTAGCATTGGAGACTTTGACGAATCCGCTATGAAAACTGTGACAATTTTAGTTTCGCTATTAGGGCAATAGCAGCCACTATTCCAGTTTCTGGTAGAAGATTTAGCATAATATTGGAAAAAGGAGAATTTTAGGGTTTTAAAAGTAATAAACCTAGCAGCCGAGTCAAATAACTTGTGCTGCTGTCTAAGCATTGTGCCGCCACTGCTCTTTTTTGAGTGTGCTGCTTTCTTGTGGCTAGGGTTTGTGCCTATATATGGCATGCATCGTTGTCTGACAATACCTGTATCCAAAAAGTGCAAATCCAAACTAAATTTCAGTCCTTAGATGTCCCCACTGGCCACTGCCCTTGTACCTGTGCAATGCATAGTGTCACTATCTCTACCATTTCCACCCTTATTCTTATCTTCTCTGCCACCATGGAACTCAACCTTGAAGGTCTTGCGCTCGATGAAGGGTGTATGACCCTGAACTTGAACGCTGATATGGCTACAATTAGCATCATTGATCATTGCTTGATTGGTCGGATCTTGACCGACAAACGGATCCGATTCAAGCACCTCCAAGAACGATCAAACCATTTGTGGCAACCGGGAAAGGGTGTAGAAATTATTCCTGTGGATCAAGAACAGTACTTATTCCAATTTTAACATAAGATTGATGCCGAGAAGGTTCTCAATGGAGATCCTTGATTTTTTGAGAACTTCAACATCGTTCTCCAAAAGATTGCGCTAGGTGCTGTCTTGAAAGCAGTGGCTCTTGACAAATGGGATATTTGGGCTCAAGTGCATGACCTACCCTTTGGATTCATCCAAGAGAAGGTTGACAAAAGTTTTGGAGCTTTCCTAGGTGAACTCAAGGCATATGATCCCAAAAATACTCCTCATAGAAGGTTTATGCGATTGAGGGTCCGAATCGATGTCAACTCACCATCAAAAAAAGAGATGAATATTGATACTCCAGGAGGAGCTTGAATCACTGCCAAGTTTAAATATCTAATAATTGGCACATTTAGCTTCTTACTTGCTGTCCTTGGCCACACGGACAAAACATGTGCCAACCTTTTTGAATATTCTATCATAATGTTCTATCATAAACCATATTTCTGTCCAACTCATTAATCTCTAATTCTTTCTTAATAGCTCCTCTTATAATTTTTCTAGGTCTTCCTCTTCCTCTTGTGATCTGACTATCAATTTGAATGAATGAATGCCTCTTTTTAGTAAAATAAAAAAGTTATAAAACTAAAGAGTTTGCATGTCTGCCAAACTTAACCTATTTTTTAAATAGAAAAACTGAAGAGTTGATGAGTATTACTCCTATATTCATCGTAATATGTAAGCCATTCAATATAAGCTATGCTATGCGTTGCGTCCACTCCCTTTTTATTTGTATGATGTATGCCTTCTTTTTATATACGATTGACTTATTTCACGGGCTATGCAATTTCCGCTAGTGATATAGAGGATTTTAGATGTTTCATTATTTTCTGCAATTCTCTAGTGATTACACTGTTTTTTCAACAACCAACAGCTTAAATTCCCCCATTCCACTTCCCTCCTTAAACATAAATTGAGTGATCAGGAAATTATGCATCTGCCATAAGAATTTATTTAGATATAACTTTTAATTACAAATGCTATGCCTTCATGAAGTTTTAATTGTGATTACTTTAATGCAGTTTCATTTTAATTATTATCCCTACGAGTTAGAATATATCCTGATTTATTTTTAAACAGTGGTTGATAAATCTATTTAACTTGTATTGCAGGAACTGCATTTTTTCCTTTGCAAAGCTGTTTGAACCATTCATGTTGTCCTAATGCTAAAGCTTTCAAAAGAGACGAGGTATGTGGGACAGAACTATCTCGATTTTATCTTCTATTTCGATTCAGTTTTAGTTGATGGCTTATTTGCCTTCATTTAATGCCAAAAAAGTATATGATTCCATTGTTTTCTTTAGCAGTTGATTTCTTATTCATGTTATTGTTTAACTTCAAAAAGAAGAAAAAAAAACATATCGCTAAAGATAAAGATTTTACGAGAGGAAAAAAGAAAGAAAAACCAATTATGTTTATTTTTTCTCTTTACATCTTTTGTATGCAATGTAACATTGAATCTAAAGATTTTACTACCTGCATGCAGGATAGAGATGGCCAAGCAATAATAATTGCACTGAGGTCCATCAGTAAAGGAGAAGAGGTTTGTTTATGCCTATATCTTATAGCCCTTTTTTTTTTTAAACTAAACAATTTTGATGAGATTTTATATACTAAATGTAAATGTTTTGTAAAATACCAATATATTTGAAGGTTGTTATCGAAGGTTCTCCATAGACACAACCAAATGTTTTTATCAAATATATTGCCATGATCAACTAATTAACATTTGGAAGGACTTTACAGATAACCATTTCATATGTTGATGAGGACCTTCCATTTGAAGAGAGACAAGCATCCCTTGCAGACTATGGTTTCAGATGTAGATGTCCAAAGTGCATTGAAGAAGAGCCATAATGCTATGACGACGTCCAATCGTTCATACATACCACAGAATCCAACTATTTTACAAGATGGTGCGAGGCATTTCTTAATTCTTAACTATCACTTGGTTAAAATGCATAGGAAAGAGGAGGAATGCAAGGTTCAAGTTCAACAATGAATTTTACAATGTGGTTTCTCAAGTTTTTATTTCCCATGCTTGGAAATAGGGAATCCAGCATCGGTTTTCATAGCATTTTTACACGTTTCATTTTAATTTGAATTTTGCATTTGATTCACATACTGAAAATTTAGAATTGTTTGTTATATTATCATAGATCAAGAGATGAAAATGTGTGTGGAGATTCCTCCATGATTAACTGATTAATTATAGATTTTGAAACTGCTCATTATACTGACATTTCAATATTGTTGCTAAATAAAAAACAGATGGTACGAAAATTGTTCAGAGAGATCCTTTGAGGGGTTTCATGCAAAGAATGCATGAAAAGGAAAAATACCAATATTGCAGCACATGATGAAATAATATTTAGATGCAGAACAATGTTATGCAGTAGAAAAAAAGTGAATGGATTGTTTTTAGATTTGTAGGAGACGACAATATAAACCAATTTGTTAACTATTTTATAAATTTAAACAAATTTATAAAATAGTAATTTCTAAAAGCAACATTCACATGCAACTTTTAAAAGCAAGTATATAACAAACAAAAACTTAAGTAGAAACGTATGACAGCTATTCAACCGAAATAAAAATCATAAGTTATATTTTTTTATAATCAAAAATATTTTTATTAAAGGGAGTACAAAGGGCATCAAAAATTTGGTGCGGGTATCATGCACTACTAGAAAATTCAGTTTTAGCGACGGAATTTTGTGAGGGTTTAACTTCCGTCGCAAATTGTGACGGATTTTGTGAGGGGTACACTTTTGATGTCATTAGCGACGGGTTTTACGAGGGGGTGTGTCGTCGCTACGGATCCGTCATAAATTCCGTCAGAAATGTGACATTACGTAGTTTTGTGAGGGATTTAGCGAGGGTTTTATTCCATCTATAACTATTCCGTTACATATTCCGTCGCAGATTCCCCAAATAGTTTGCGACGTCCTTGAATGCCATCTCAATGAATTTAGCGTTTTTTAATTAAATGATGAAAAATATGAATTAATTGAAAACTTATGGTTGAGATGAGACTTGAACCCATGACCTTGGAACTGCAATCAATGCAATTTACCACCAGGCCATGGTGACTAATTTGTTATTTCTCTTAATTGTTTTTTATTAGTACTAAGTTATTTTAGATTTTTTTAATTGATTTTTATTAGTACTAAGTTATTTTTGGTTTTTTTTTTTTGTTGAAAATCTTTCCTTTTCTTCCACACATGACCTCACTAGTTTGCATTTTTTTTCTTCATTTTTACTTATTTTTTATTCAAATCTAAATTTCGTTTAAATGTATTTTTGGTCTTCCTATTTACATATTTTTGAAGTTTTAATACCCTTATTTTAAAAACCAATATTTTGATCCTCTATTAAGAAAGTCAACGGATATTTTTGGTCCCCCAACAACTTCATTGATGTGACGCTGACTTGGCACAATGATTTAAAAAATATATTTTTATTTTACTTATATATATCAATATTAGTATTCATTATAAAAATTTCTTCAACAACCAACAACCACATACACATTTGGGGGTTGAGTTTTAAGAGTGCTGATGATGGATTGTGATTAATCTTATGTTAGTGTTGAATGTTGACGGTAAAGATGGAGGCAGTTATTTTAATTAATTTATAATATAAAAATAAAATAAATAATAATATTAATCAATAATAATGACATGGAAAATATTTTTTATACCTCATTAATACGCGGTCAGCACCATGTCATTAACGAGGATGTGACATCATCAAAATTTGTGGGGGATCAAAAAAAAATTGTTGACTTCCTTAATATAGGGATCAAAAAGTTGGTTTTTAAAATAGGGGATTAAAACTTAAAAAATGTTCGACCAAAAAAAAAAACTTCAAAAATGTGTGTACAAAAAACCCTTAAAAAGAAAATTATATCCGTTACACCATTATTATAAAAAAATTAAAATAAAAGAAAAAATAAATAGGAATAGTTGGACAACTTGCACCATTTTCTACCCATCCAACCTTTCTTTAATTATTATTATTTTTTAACAAGCAATGTAAAATTTGTAATGTTAATTTTTCCATTTTCAAATTATTATCAAATGTCGTAGAAATTTAAGTTCATACGAATAAATAAATATTTTATAATTTTTTTTAAGGATTGTAATTAAATATTATGAGCTAATTTATAATTTAATTAATAAATTATTTTTGTTTAATAATGCAAAGTTAGTGGGGCATATTTAAGTATTTTTCATTTGAATCCTTATTAGTGTATTGCCATTGGAGTCATTAAGTCCTTAATAGATACTGTTTTTAATAGATTATAAATAAGTGACGTGTAACGTGGGGTCCATTTAAGGAATCCCTATTAAGGAACTACCATTATGGATGCTCTAAAGGATGGAATGTGAAAAATGTGAATGTGAATTTACTCGTGAATTTATGTTTCAATATCACTTTATTATTACTGTACAAGTATCATGCTTTGTAATTTTTTTATCTGAATTAGATTGTGATGGTGAATGTGAAAAATACCATAAAACAAGAAGAAAAACACACATTGACTTCTATACACAAATTCCACTGAATAACGTGACAGTCCAAGATAAATTTTATAGAAAATGTAAAATGTAAGCATATCTTCAACTTCTAGCATGCCTAGATGAGCTAATTTTCCTCTATTTTTGATAGTGTCTGGTTTTTTTGTATATGACTAGCATGTTCTAGCAACTTGTCATGAAAAGTAGCAACATTCATGGCATTTTCCATCAGAAAGATCTATCAAACCTGACTCAACTTTTGAATTCAGCTATCATCATCTTGTGTTTATGAAAATCAAGTGAAATTGGTTCATTTTGAAATCATTTATGTTATTTCAATGAAATTGAAACCGGCTATTATTATGAAATTTGAATGTTATTAGAATTGATGTAACATTCAAACCATGTATTATTAGTTGATTTTGAAATTATGTTGATTTTGAAGCTGTTATAATAGGAAAAGTTAAGATGAAAAGTCGGGATGCGTAAAACATCACTTTGAATATGATGATCGGTTTTTAGTATTATTTTGTTGAAATTTCTTATGAACGACACCGAAATGGGTTGCACCGTTTCTTGGAAGAAAAAAAAAAGAAAGTAATTAAGTATGAGAATTATTAATGATAATGGATATACTCAGAACTTACTAGACACACACGTGGGGAAAAAAAAAAAAACATAACACACATAACTTTCCCTTTCCTTTCTCCTATCACTCCCGTTAGCTCTCTGTCCCTCATTCCTCTTCTTCCATTTCTTTTTCCTTCCTTTCCCAAATCAACCAATTTCATCACCAAATCAATCATCCTTAAGAATAATTGATCATCTAAGTAAAGCAACTTCATATTCAAGCTCTATTGGTATAAATTTGGGGGTTAGGGTTTGTGCTTTGAAGTAGAAGGAGAATACCCATATTGTGAGAGTTGCTCATTGAGACTCTTTGAGGTATATTTATCGACTTACAATTCTCAATTAGTGTTTATTTACACATGAAGATTCGTTTAGAAATTATTTTGTAGGTTAGAATGAATAATGTAGGGATTTTATGGTTAACTCTAGTTAGAGAAGTGGTAGAATGAGTTTCTAATTCATGAGAAAATATTATTGATGTTCAGATTCGGTGGAAATTGCTCAGGTGGTCATTCGGAAAGGCATCACTAGGAATTGAGTTCTTTCGTCATATATGTGAAACAATTTTGGGTTGTAAGGATTCATAGATATGTGAATAGGGATTAATTTTGCTATATATTTGGAACTAAAACTTCATTTCAGTTTTTTTTTGTTTTCAAATGCATTCTTATAGTTTTGGTTTGGTAAGTTATATGACATTTAATAGGTTGAAAATGTGGCTTTGGTTCTCAAGAACTCCTAATTTAAATGGATTTCATGGGGGCTTAAACAAGGTAAAATTTGTAGTTATTATTCAATTAATTGTGTAATTGATAGACTCAATCATAAGTCTATACAAGGTAAAGCTAAAATCGATTGATTTACTTTCATACTTTGTTTTGGTTTGTGAGGATAAAGATTCAAATGAATGAAGTTGCAGTACAAGGTCCTATAAAAAGTCTGCTGCAAATATGGACTTGATGACATCTACATGGATTGATTATTGGTAAATTAATCTTTTTGTAGTTGTTTTTTAATTTTGATGTCTAATATTATCATGGCCAATGCTTTTTATTCTATAGCTAATTTGGTTCTAGATTTTCAGTTGATGACATCAAAGACCATTGATAAGTTGTTGTCGGTTTTTTAGGGTATTAGGCCTTTTAATTTTGAGATTTTAAATTTAATTTTACTATTTTCCTTGCAGGTACTGTTAAGTTGAAATAAGCTTTAACAATATGCCATGGCTCCATTTGGTAGTTGAAAGAAATGCACAATAATAGGTAAAAATCTTCACTTTTTATCTCTCCCACTCATACAATAAAAAGAAAAACCTTGACCATGTGTATTAGATAAATTTCAAATTTGCAATGTTAGGATATATCCATTACTGAGAATAATTAATGTTCAGCTGAATGATATGTTCGATTTAAGATGATTTATGAGTAACCTAGAGGAAGTAATATGAAGGCTAATATAAAGGCTAACCAAAAACCATTCTTTACAACATTTGCACTTCCTTTTGTGCTGTTGTTATTTTAAGAGTTTTTGATGTCTAATATTATCATGGCCAATGCTTTTTATTCTATAGCTGATTTGGTTCTAGATTTTCACTTAATGTTCCATTCCAGATGTTGAAACAACGGTTCATTTGGTGTCTTTTTCATTTTTAATCATCTCTTTTCAAATTATTTGCAGCAACTGAGCAAAGCTTATTTCCATGAGAATAATGCCAATAGAACTATCTGATAAATCATAACTGATTGTGGGTGCTGATTATCACTCTTTTAATTTTACTAAACAGGGTTTGTCTTTTTGATTGGCTCTTTTAGAACAACTTCATGGTAACTCTTTTCAGGCTAAAATATGTTTTTCTAAAATTTAATGTTCCTTCTTTTAGTTAGATGTTGATCAAGAGTGTCCTTTGAAGTTTGCTTCTGATTCTTTTGACATGAATTTGTAGAGAAGCATTGATTTTTAAAGCACTGGTTATAAAGAAGCATAGACTTTTTTTTTTTTTTTTTTATGGAATCAAAACTTTTAGGCTAGATGTCATGCTGATTTTAACACGCTTTTTTGGTGATATTAACATGCTTGAAGCATAAACATGAAGAATGGACTACATGTCATGCTGATTTAATCAATTTTCGGGCTTAAATATATCCTAAGAATTACCATAAACCTCTTGATGAAGTTTAAGCAGGACAACAAAAGCATGATCTCCAAGGTAATAGATATATTTCATGATATTTATCTTTGGCTATCAACAAATCTGATGTATCGGATTGTAAGTTGACATATTTTAAATGCTATAAATATAGTGTTTTTATCTTTGGCTATCAACAAATCTGATGTATCGAATTTCTCATCAATTGGAGAGTTTACATGGTCGTGAGTTGCTTTATCAGGGAAAATCAATTTGATGAATGTGTCATCATCTATTGTCTTTCACGAATGGACTGTGAAAAGGTCACTGAAAAGTTACAGATTGGTATTTTCTTGTGATGAACTGTCTGTGATTTTCTTGTGTTCAAGCTCTTCTTTCTTTATCTTCCCCTTTTTATCATTCTTTGTTGTTTGTGTTTCATTGTCTCTATCTGATATGAGATCTGATAAACCATGACTGCTCTCTTGTGACCTCCTGCACTCTTAGTCTTATGTAAATGCGGATGAGGCATCTAATTGTGTGGCTTGTGATTTTATCAGAAGCATGTTTGGTAGTAGCATTCATTTTAAGCACTTCAATTGCAGCATACATAATTATATGATATGATAATGTTGGGTGGTGAGTCCTTGAGTTTTTAGTCATTTGTATATTGTTCAATTTTGATCAATAAGATTTGTACAAAAAATTAACGCCGGAACTTTATGAAGGTTGCCCATGTATGGAGAATTGAAGCTTGCCCTGTTCATATTCATGTGGTATCCCAAAACTAAGGTAAGAACATAACATGTTTGAGGGAATGTCTATTTGGACACTTAGTTTCACCCTGGATGGAGTACATATTTATTTGTGAATGGTGAAAATTCTATTGAAATTCTGTTGAAATCTTTAATCACATATTTACTTTTTTGTTTGGGATGTTCCAGGCCTAGAGGCGGTCGAGGTGGAGGTCCTGCCTTGCTGAATCGTGGCGATGGGTAAGTTTCTGAGATCAATAGTGATTAGTACTTTGTTTATTTATTTTAGTGAAATCTGTAAATTTAACTTGTTACCTATTCACTGAACTCCTCGTTTGGTATCCATTTTCGAAGAAAAAAAATCTCTTTTTAAAGCAAAATAATCACTTTTATATTAGTTTCTTATAAAAAAAGATTACTTTTTTAAAACAAAATAATCACTTTTGTACCAGTTTGATAAATATTTACAAAAAAAAAAAAAAAAAAGCATCTAAAAGAAAAATCGAACAAATGCTTAAAATCATAAGCATTTTTTCAGTAGCTTCTTAGAAAACTACGTAGACAAGAAATTAGCGAAAGAGGCTCCTTTACACAATAAACCAAACCTAAATCAAAGAAGTGGAAAATACGTAAAAAAAATTAAGGCTAAATGAAGAAAAGTAAATTACACCAACTATAGAAAAGCAAGGTTATGGCTAAGCAATATGTAATTCTCAAAAAGAAGATAAACTAATGCAATATTAAACATAAAATGTTTTTATGTTGTACTAGACTCTAGACAATGTCATTGATTCAAAGTTGAAACTTTGATTCAAAGTTACTCTTTATTTCAAATCTAAAATCAAAATAAAATGGGTTTCAATAAAATTTAGGAAGAAGTTTTCTTAACATCTTCCTAATCACATGTTGAAACTCGTGATGGGAAGATTCTTCTCCTTCTTCTGGAAATTTGTTCAAATCAAATTCGCAATCTGCTTCATCGTTTAAATCAAAATCCTTTAGCACTCTTGGTAATTTTTTTTCTTCTTCGTTGCCATTTTTTTCTTGTATCTTTTTAAACACAGCTTCAACCATATCTTGAAATTTTTTCAACTCAAATTGATACTCTTCTTCGGTTAAATCATGATCCATTAGAACTCTTGATGAAACTTCTCCTTCTTCGTTGCAAATTTTTTCTTGTATCTTGTCAAATGAATCTTCAACTATTTCTCCTTCTCCTTCACTTTTTTCAAACGAATCTTCCACTCTTTCTTCTTTTTGAATATTCATAGAGTCTTTTATTTTTGCCATCAGATTTGTTATTCTAATTTGCACTTAAATTTTTAACAACATTACAGTCTTATTTATATAATTTCTACTCTCACTATTATATGTAACAAAAGTTTGTTATAAAATCCCTCAAAAAAAAAAGTTTGTTATAAAAAAAAAAAAACTTGGATTTTTTCATATACAACGGTTTCATTATTGTAGGTAACAAATTACGTTAATCTTTTAACAATAATATAACAAATATAAAATTTATTCAAAAAACAATAATAACAAATATAATAAAAATTCTTTATTCAAAAATATATAATAATTTATTTTATCTTTTCAATAACACAAACAATAGAACATTCTTGCTCCCAATTATATACTGTGATAGATTATTATTATTATTATTATTTATTTTTATTTGTATTATTATTATTATTATATATAAATAAGAAAACACCACTTTCTCCCTCGCATCGTTCATTCTTATTATAACAAACAGATACATAACAAAACTCTAAAGTTTTTCCTCATTCACCCATCAACCAGCAATCGCTCATACCAAAATCCATTCATCCTTCATCAATCTAACTCCCAAACAGGTCCCCCAATCGGTTCCTAATCTAATTTCCCCTCTCTAATTTCCAAATTCATTTGCCCTAAATCTTCACTTCATCAATCTAATTCCCAAAACCTTCAATCATCAGGTCACTTCGATCAGATTATCGTTAATCTTACTTTGCTGCTGCAAACAGGTTCCTAAATCCTTCACTTTGCTCGGGCCGTTGCTCACTTAGCTCATCTCACTTGGCTGCTGCAAACAGGTTCCAAACTCTTTTTTCTCCTTCTCTTGTTTTTATGTTGTAAACTATGCTAACTGAATTGGGTATGCACAATTTGAATGCCTATATGTTAAGGTTTTGATTTGGGCTGTTTTATAGATATATATGTTTTTGTGTTGTTTGCTTCATGGTTATTTTTTTTGTAATTAGTAATTAGGGAGAACAGATTTTGGATAGATAATTTTGTTTTTGTTTTGAGTTTAATTAGAATACTGACAGTGAAAAAAATAAATCACGGTCAACCAATTAAATAAAATCTAGACTAATAAATGTCAAATCTTAGTTTTTTTTTTTTTTAAACTCTTTTTTCTCCTTCTCTTTTGTTTTTGTTTTTAATGAGTAATTAGGGAGAACGGTTGGTCTTTTTTTTTTCATAGTATTTTTACTATGCTTTAGGTTATGTTCTTTGACATAAAACTGTGTCCATGATTAGTTTTACAGAGAGACCAATTTATTTGAAATTTCCGTGATTAGTCTTTATAAGAAGAAGATATAAGCAAAATCTTAGTTTCCCGTAAGTTCTTAACACTTGATATTAAATTATCAAGTGATATACTGTCCATGACTAATATTGTAGTGTTGTGTAAATAATGCATTAGCAATGGAAGTACCTGATAATAGAAAGTGGATCGATAACCGTACTGATCCTAATCAGGAAGTTACTGAAGAATTTAAAATCGGAGTTCTTGAATTTGTTGAGTATGCTTTGGAACATGATAAAGATAACGTTGGAGGAGGGAGTATTAGATGCCCTTGTAAGAAATGCAAGTGTGCGAAATTTCAAATTCCAGACATGGTAAAGTTACATCTCTGTAAGATGGGATTTATGAGTAATTATTATCATTGGACGAGCCATGGTGAACCGAGTCCCCCAATTCCCCCGGTGGTTGTAAGTCACTCATATTATGGAAGTAGAGGCCGTAGAGAATTATTTGGAAATTATGAGCAATTAGTAATGGATGCTGCAGGACCAAAAATTGGTAATTACCTAGAGCAAGAAGGTCAAGACGAGGGAGAAACAATGCTAGAAGATCCTAATGAAGAAGCAGAAAGATTCTTTGAAATGTTGAAGGCCGCGCAAACTCCATTATGGGATGGTTGTAGTAAATATTCCACATTGTCAGCTTCTTTAACGTTATTAAGTTTAAAAGCAGAATATGGTTTTTCCCAGGGTTGCTTTAATGCATTGGCGCAATTTATCGGAAATGCATTGCCAGATAGTAACACTATGCCTAAAAATTATTATCGAGCGAAGAAATCAATTGAGGAGCTAGGTTTGGGATGTTCGAAGATTGAATGTTGCCCAAATGGATGTATGCTGTATTATAAGGAGGATGAAGTGCTCCAAAGTTGTAAAATATGTGGAGAGGAACGATATACACATGTCAGAAGACGGGGAAAGGATGAATTAGTTCCACGAAAACATATGTGGTACTTCCCTCTTGTTCCGCGACTACAACGTTTGTATTCCTCGATACAAACAGCCCGCGAAATGAGATGGCATCGTGAGAAACCAATGGTGAATGGATCTTTGTCTCATCCATCAGATGCAGAAGCTTGGAAACACTTTGATGAAGCATGGCCTTCTTTCGCTGAAGAACCTCGAAATGTTAGATTAGGTTTATGTTCGGATGGCTTTGCTCCATTTGATAAAACAGGAAGGCGTTATTCTTCATGGCCTGTCATTATTACTCCTTACAATTTGCCACCGTGGATGTGTATGAGAAGGGAGTTTATGTTTTTGACCATTTTAATTCCTGGTCCTTCCGACCCAACGAGGAGAATTGACGTGTATTTGCGCCCTCTGATAGATGAATTGAAAATGTTGTGGGAGGATGGAGTTGTGACTTATGATGTGTCGTTGAAGCAAAATTTTTTGATGAAGGCGGCTGTAATGTGGACGATCAATGATTTTCCAGCATATGGGATGTTAAGTGGATGGATGACAATGGGAAAACGAGCTTGCCCAATTTGCATGGAGCGCTCTAAGGCATTTACCCTTGATACTAGTAAAAAGACCTCATGGTTTGATTGTCATAGACAGTTTTTACCACAAGATCATCCGTTTAGAAGGAATAAGACTGCATTTACAAAAGATACAGTTGAGACGTCAACTCCTCCGCGAAGGCTGAGCGGTGAAGAAGTGTGGGAAATAGTTAAAGATTTACCAAGCGTTGAGGAATCTGTAGAACATTATCCTTCAGACTATAGGGTTAAGCATAACTGGACAAAGCGTAGTATATTTTGGGAACTACCGTATTGGAAAACTCATCTTCTTCGACATAATCTTGATGTGATGCACATAGAGAGAAATGTGTTTCTTAATATTTTGTTCACAGTAATGGACACCAAAGGTAAGACAAAAGATAATTACAAATCTAGGAAGGACTTAGAAGCACACTGTAAGCGTAAGGGCCTAGAGCTGCAGCCTGGTAAGAATGGTAACATTGTAAAACCAAAGGCACCATATACGTTAACCAAACAACAAAGAATAGCTGTATGTGAATGGGTCAAAAATCTTAGGCTTCCGGATGGTTATGCTTCTAATTTGAGTAGATGTGTTGACTTGAAGGAAGCAAAGTTATCTGGTATGAAGAGTCACGATTGCCATGTATTCTTGCAACGTCTTATACCATTAGCATTCAAAGCCTTGCCCAAACCTATATTGAACACACTTACTGAATTCAGCAACTTCTTTAGAGAAATTACTTCATCGTTATTGATGGAAGATAAATTGCGTGTCTTGGAGCAAAACATCCCAATCATTATGTGCAAATTAGAACAAATATTTCCTCCAAGCTTCTTTGACTCAATGGAACATCTTCCTATTCATTTAGCTTATGAAGCAAGAGTTGGCGGTCCCGTACAGTATAGATGGATGTATCCATTCGAAAGGTCAGAATATACAATCTCCTCATTACTTTTCTTATTTCTTTTCATTTGCCTAAGCTTAATCTTGATTTGGTCAATAGGTTCATACGGTCTTTAAAACAAAAGGTAACAAATCAGGCCTATGTTGAAGGTTCAATGTGTAAAGAATACCTACTGGAGGAGTCGACAACATTTGCTTCGTATTATCATCCCCCAGATATTTTATCAAGGAGAACAAGAGTTCTACGGAATGATGATGGAGGAGAATCTTCTATGAATCCTCCGTTGTCAATCTTTAACTATCGAGGCCGTCCTTATGGAAAATGTACCACTTCTTTCATAAATGATAAGGAAATGAAAGCTGCACATTTGTATATTCTTTTAAATTGTCCCGAGGTGGCGCCTTATATTACGTAAGTATTTCCAAAACATAGCATGACTACTTTATCATATGTAAATTGAAGTCTGATTTGTTTATTATATATGTAGCATGTACTCCGATATGTTACGGGAACTTGATCCAGAGCTTAACGAAGCAGATTTGGACAAACAAGTATCCACGACATTTCCAGCATGGTTTAAAAGATATGTATGTGAATCTCTATTCGTTAAAAGTATATTAACCTTCTTTTTTAGGTTGAAATTAACAAAACTTTTTCGCGCTTAGGTGCTTGATTTCAAAAATGCGATAGATGATGCGCTTTTAAGAAGTTTGGCATGGGGCCCAAGTAGATCAGTCACCAAGTGGCCTAATTATCTTATCAATGGATACAAGTTTGTGACAAAATCTAAAAATGAAGGGATGAGTACAACAAATTGCAATGTATGCGTTCGAGGAGGGCAATATGAATCTTTGGAAAATAATTACTATGGGGTTTTGACGGACATTGTTGAGTTACAGTACACATGCCATCCATCAAAAAAGGTGGTTTTATTTCAATGTGATTGGTTTGATCCTAGTTCTCAAGGGACAAGGATAGATAACTATGGAAACGTTGAAATAAAAAAATCTAGGAGATATAACAATTATGATCCTTTTATATTAGCCCAACAAGCAGAGCAAGTGTATTTTACATCCTTTCCTGAAGGGAAACAAGGTTGGCTCGGTGTCATCAAAACCAAAGCACGCAGCACAATTCAATATTCGGAAAAAAATGTACCCGAAACAACTCATGCATACCAGGATGATGCTGAACAACAAATGCCTGTGTTTGTTTCAGATGATGATTTTCAACAATGCATTGTTGACACTAATGGTGTAGAAGAAGAAGTAGTACCAATCTCTGTCTTGGACCAACTTGATTTAGAGATAGAAGAACAATATGACGAGTTTGAGGAGGAGGACGAGGAGGATTATGAAGAAGTAGAAGTAGAAGTAGAAGAAGAAATAGAAGGGGAAGAAGAAGAAGATGATGAATTTAGAAGAGGAAAAAGAAGGAGAACAATATGACTAGTCTTTTTTTCTTTTGTTATGTTAAATTTTTTAAACAAATCCTTATGTGTGATTCTTATGCATATTAATGGAAAATGCTAATTGTGCTTATGTTTTAATTTTGTGTGCCTTTTAACTTGTTTATGCCCATGTCTAATTTTGTGCGCCTTTTAACTTTTTTTTTTATGTACAGTAGTTAATTACCTAGTTTTATATGTATATAGATAGATGGAAGACAATGATATTACAAGGGGCAGTGGAAGAGGTGCTGGTATAAGCATCAACAAAGTTAAGGGAAATAAGGGAGGTAAGCATAAAACTACTTTGTCACATTCTTCTAGATTACAAGCACCTAGGCCTGCAGAAACCCAACAATCCCTATCTCAAACACATACTAACTTCCCACCTTTCCTCTCTACTTCAAGTCCACAAATGTCTAATGTCCATGCTCCCACTTCTCAAATACCTACAAATACCCAACAACCCCACTCTACAATGAAACCTACACATCATCTTACATCTAAAACACCTTCAAATATCCAACAATCCCTATCTACAAAGCAGCCTACACATCATCCCATATCTCAAACACATACAAACTTCTCACCTTTCCTCTCTACTTCAAGTCCACAAATGTCTACTGTCCATGCTCCCACTTCTCAAATACCTACAAATACCCAACAACCACACTCTACAAGGAAACCTACACATCATCTTACATCTAAAACACCTTCAAATATCCAACAATCCCTATTTACAAAGCAACCTACACATCATCCCATATCTCAAACACATACAAACTTCCCACCTTTCCTCTCTACTTCAAGTCCACAAATGTCTACTATCCATGCTCCCACTTCTCAAATACCTACAAATACCCAACAACCCCACTCTACAAGGAAACCTACACATCATCTTACATCTAACACACCTTCAAATATCCAACTTCCACAACCTACAAGGCAACCGAAACATCATCCCATATCTCAAACATTTACAAATTTCCCACCTTTCCTCTCTACTCCAAGTCCACAAATGTCTACAATTCATGCTCCCACCTCTCAAATACCTACAAATATCCAATCTCCCCACTCTACTCCTAGTCCACCACATCTTTCTAATACACATAGACCATATGATGTTGTATCTGGTGGTGATCCACATGCATCATCATCATCATGTGATGATTCGTATCCGATAGCTGGGAGTACAGATCCTACTGATAGGCGTATATGGATCCGTCCGGGACCACAGTTAACGTAAGATTTTTTATAAGATTTTCCGTTTAATTCTATAATAACTTGTATCCTTGTATTTTACTACTTGTTTAATTTTATTTTTATAGGTTTGAGCCTGCTGTTAAGCCCCCACGTGACATTACAAAGATTATGAAACGTTTGTTTCAAGGGACTTGGGCAACTTATGGAGAGTTAATGAAAAATGACACGGCTCTTGCAGACTTGTGGTATAACGAGTTTCAGGTACTGTCCTTCTCTTCCTCCAACTTGTGTTTATCGTCCTCGTTGTTAGATTTGTCGCTCAGTCCATTTGTTATTTGGAATTGTCGGTTGAATTTATCTTAGTCCATTTTTTATTTGGAATTGCTTGTATATATTCTATTCCACCGCACTGCCTACCATCATTTTTGGCTCCCTCCCAATTTTGGAGGGTATGGATTGGAATCTGTTACTAGTCTCTTATCAAAATTATAAAATGAAATGTTAGACCAATTAACATATATACAACCCTAATTGTTCAACTGTCGTCGGTACTTTTCTAATTGTCAGTACTTTTCTAATTGTTCAACTGACTTTAATAGTGTCCGGCGGTGGTTAACTGTTGTTGGGTCAACGACAGTTGGAGAAAAAACAATTTCAAAAGTGAAAAGAGAGAATTTTAATGAACATATCTGATAGAGCAGAGCTAATAAAACAGAATAAATCAATAGAAACAAGAGAATAGTGGTGAATATTAATAACTCACAAAAGAGTTACAAGTTCCAGAGCAAAGCTCCTAGTGTGATGTCCGGTTTATCCTATATTAATTACATTGCTTGTATTGCAGAGGATATATAAGTGGCTTCCTGAGCATGATCAAGACATAAAGAAGACTTATCATCATAAGGCATCTGATGGTTACCAAAATACAATGTATCGGGTACGAAGAGGAATGGACAAAGGCGAATGGATCCCTGCTCTATTGCGTGAAAAATTGGAACAAAATTGGGAAGATAGTAAATGGAAGGACAAAGCAGCAGTTAATAAGCGAAATAGAAGATCCTCTAATGGTCCATTGCACACTTGTGGGTCAATTCCAACAATTGAACATTCTAAAAGATTAGTAAGTAAACAAATTATATTTGCAGTAAAGCATAGTGATTTAAATTAATAATAATACTAATCTATTTATTTTGTACTATAGAAAACTGACTCAAACATGACTCCAAGTTGTTGGGAAGTGTATCTAAAGACACACAAAATGAAAGGTGATCCATCAAAGTGGGTATCCTCCAAATCTCAAATGGTTGCGGTAAGTTACAATTCGATGATATTATCATTTTCAGCCCTTTGTCAAATGAACATAAAACAATTGAAAATTATCTAGAATTAGTTATATCCTTTTGTGGACTTGGTATGCTGGTGGCAAGTCAAGGTAATTGGAAAAACTTTAAAATTAGTATTTATAATTGTCCTCATGTGTATATTGATGCATGCTGCTACACTATAACTCTGCCATCATGTGCTATAATTGTTTTTAGTTATTTAATCATGTATATTGTTGTATATTACATGCTTTTGTGCCATAATTTTTAATGTTATGCATGCTTATTATTGTTCATCAGGTTCTGACATCAGAACATTATAATCTTATGTTTCTTCACTTGGAAAGAAGTCATGATAACATGGTTATTAGTTAAAAACTAGTTTTAATTTGTTTAACTTGTTATTGGTTGGTTTGTATATGAATTTAATTGTAGTAATTGATTTAATTTTATATTTTTGTACGTAAGAATTAAGACAAACTCTAATTTTGTAGGATGAATATGAAAGACGGATTTTTGAAAGGAACTCACAACAAACAGAGGGGGATGATGTGTCTAATGACCATCAGTCAGACAACTTCATCTTCTTGGACGTAGTTGGAGGAGTCGACAAGAAAGGACGTATTTATGGTTTGGGGACAGAGGCAGGAAAATACAAGCCTTCTTCATCCAGGTCATCTGATGGCATCTCACCATCTGAATATGAGCATATGAGGACTGCAATATCTAAAATGTCAGCTGAAAACATGGAACTCAAGGAGCGGTTAAAGACTAACGAGGAATTGATTCGTGCATCACAGGAGGAGTCACGTTTAGCTCGAGAGCAGGCACAACAGTCACAGGAGGATTCACGATTGCTCCGAGAGCAGTTCCAGAAATTAATGGAGTCTTTTACACAAGGCCATTCGCATCTACCTCCTTATCAACCTCATCGTTCGAGTTAGGATTAACATCTGTGTCCACCTACTTGATTATTTATCATATTATTTTGAAAATTTAATTATAACTTTTAGTTTAAAGTAAATGTTCTAATACTATTTAATAATTATTTCAATATATTTTGATACAAAAGATAAGTAGTGTGATTCTTGTGAACGCAATCAAAAAGGTTTTTAATCAAATATTAATGTAATTTTTATCATATTTTATCATATTAATGTATTTTATCTTATGATTTTTCATCACCTTGTATTATATTCCAAAATTGTTTTGAGAAATAATTGAGAAATTTCCTAAACTAATTTTAAGGAAAAAAAAAAAAAAACTTATTTGTGACGGAAAACCGGAAAGTCACAAAATTTTTATCTTGCAGTATTGCGTCGGATACCACTGCGACGCTAATCAAATTCTCAGATATTTTGCGACGGGATTGTTCCCTCAGTTATTTGCAACGGTTTCCTCCCTCAGTAATTTGTGACGGATATTTTTAACGTCGGTATTTTGTGACGGAAAACTGGGTGACATATATCCATAATGTGGGAGGCTTAGCGACGGAATTTTGTTGTTTGCGACCATATCTGAGTCGCCGCAATGAGTGACGGAGTTGATATTCCGTCGGTCAATTTTTCCGACCCCCATTATTACGACGGATTTTCGAAGCGTCGCAAAACCCGTCACAAAGTCGTTTGCTACGGAATTTTTAATCATTTGCGACGGAAAACTGCCGTCGCTAAATCTGAGTTTTTTAGTAGTGATGTTAGATTTCACAGGAGCTGTTTTTTTTTTTTTTTTTTTTTTAATTCAAACATAAGCTCATAAAAAAGAGTGAAGTGAGAAGAAAAAATATATTAAAAAAAAGAGTTTTATTTCTTTAGTTTGATATATCCTAGCATTAATTATATATATTTTATTTTTTTTTGTAGTATTATATAATTCGAGTAATAATTTCTAGCATCCTATTAGATCACAAATATCATCAAAGAAGTATTTAAATATCCAGTTTTTTTGTCATTTATTTTATTATTTATGTTTTTTTATATTGCGGTTGCAGAGTCGAATTATGTCATCAACGTTGAGAAAGAAATTTTCAACCAAATGTTTCTAGAATAACCTGTTTATTCCCTTTTATAAAACAACGAAAATATCAAAAAAGCTATTTTTATTATTTTCTAAAATATAACCTTCTCTCCATCACAATGTCTCACTTCAAACAGTTATTCTCATTGTTAACAAATATAAATAACAACTTTAATGTTCCCAGGGTAGTCGTGGTGTATTTGTTTTGGGGGATTGAAATTTGGGTGTGCTGTAACTTGTAAGCTACTACATCTATTTTGGTGGGGTCAGGTAGCGTATAGCTTGTGTTGAATTATGGATTCGATCAGGTGAAGTACATATGCTTCAAAATTGATGATGCATTGTATTGATGCATATTCTCCATTGATATTTGCCCGATACATATCAGAAAAATATTTGATTAAATTTTATTGAATTTATATATTTTGCATTTAGATATTTAACTAATATTTTATTAAAGTATTCATGTCGTATCGTAGTATTGGTTATGTATCGTATCAAATATCCAGGCTTCATAGGTTCGATCTCTCAACGCTTATGTTTTTCAATACCTTTTCAAGTCATTCAAATGTAATAGAGCAAAAGCACGATGTCATTGCAAGACGTTTACCTCAAAATGAATCAGAACATCACTTCAATTCAATGGAGTTTCATCAATGAGAATGTCATGGAAAGAATCAGGTCCATTCTTTACATTCTCACCCACAAAATCTTTGAAAATTATATTTGACTAAACATGCAGAAGATAAATTACTTTAAATAATGCAGTTCTACAACTAAACTTCATAACTATTTAAACATTAACAACTTAAATTGCACTGTTTCAACAAACCACCAATTACTGTATAGCTGTTTGTCTGTATATACATGTATATACAGCTCAGATGGTAAAAAAATTGTAGGGATATTGTCAAACCAACAATATCCTTCTTTAAACTTGTGTAAATTTCGGCGCTAGTCTCTTTGAAACCAAAAAAATACTTATAATTATGTCCAACTCAGCAACTTTATTGGTCACCAGAGAGATGAAGAGATGTAAGTGAATCAAGTACGCCAACATTTCGAAATTGTGAAGTTTAAGCATCAAAAAACTTTTACATTGACAAGTATTGGTTGAAGGATGGTCATTAACATTGTCCTTGATGACATATTATCATGTTTGTAAAAGGATAGAATACAAACATCTAACATAAATTGTTACCTTGTCAGTTCAAAATGTCTGAATCTAATTCACAATTTTCAAACAAAAGGTAAACAAAGAAAAAACAATATAACTTCTTCCTCAAAGCATCATACACATGCACAGAAGCAGGTCTTTCACCAACCTAGTGTGAGAAACCCATCAAAGCTTGAAGAAAATCTAACCTAGTTTTCTCATCCGTCTAGAAAAGCTGGGAAAAAATGTATGGTGAAAGGTTGAATCCAAGATTCTGACACAAACCAAACTAGTAGACACTTATGAATAACATGTGATTAGTAGTGTTTTTTGGTTCTCATGCAGATCCAAAGAAAAGTTCCAACGATGGAGCACTGAACACATTAGCGGCAGTTCGTTCTGTTTTATACGGCGCTATGTGGAGCTCATACTTGATAAACCTCTGCAACATGATTTGTTGTTAATCATTAGAAAGAAATAATGATATGGTTATTAATAATTTAATACTATTCAGAGCATGAATTTGACTAGCTGATTGAAGTCAAGATATATAGTAACATACAGCTAACTGAGTGACAATTTCGGGATTTGTGTCGATATGCCAATCTGGTTCTAATTGACGAACAAATGACGAGCGTCCATTCTCAGTGCTGCTGAAGAGAACCTGCATAGAGGTACGAGATATCAAATAGAGGACAAAAAGGCTGTTTCAAAACATAAGTATGCAGCAGGCGGTTCGTTGAGCTCATTGACATTTACAGCATTCATTAGATACACAAGACAAACATTTGCTACAGATCACAATTTTGTTGAAGTATTCGTTGCCATCTAATTTTGTAACATCTCAAATGACAAGATACAACTCTTGCAGGCACCAGAATTTTAGGTTCCAAGCATGTCTTGAAAAGAGCGTATACAGCCAGCAAATGGCAACAAACATATATCATTATGAATTCAATAATTATGCACTGCCAGTATAAAAAAGTAGTACACAGGATTCCAATCATATTTTACCATGGTGTCGTGTTATAATATTGGTCCATAAAATACCTTCACAAATATATAGATTCTAGATTCTAGATAGTCATCTATGATTGAATGTTTTTGTAAAACTTTTTACGTTGTCCTTGCATGGTAATTAAATTCTATAATGATTATTATTATTGTGACCCCTCCCTAGTCATGATGACGATTTATTTTCTAGACTATTTCACATTGAATTTGTCTTCAGTTATCTCAACATCAGTCATAATTCTTCTACAAAAACAAATAATTAGATAAAAGTAAAGGTTCTCTCTCTAATGGTAATCTTTAAAATGGCAAAAGATGTTTCTCAGGACATCTCTGATCAAGAAGTCTATCTGTGCAAATGTTCATAGTCAAAGATAATGTTTAAAATTGTTTAAATAAAAATGATATAGATATTCTCATTTTGTCAATCAACATGTGTAAACTACTGCACACAAAAGGATGACTACATAAAAATGAAAGATATTTTTTTATAGGCAAACTTGACAAACGTAAAGTTCAACACTGCCCAGCAAGAAGGTAGTTAAGTTCTATAAAGAAAAAACACAATTGTTTGAGGAGTGTTCACATGACATACCTTGTCCTTGACCAAACCACCCGAAGTGAATACCCCTGCTTCTTCTAACGCTACAAGAACTCTTTTCTGCAGAAATAATCCATACATAAAGATAGAATGTAATCAGTTTAACAATTTTGTATGCTACAACAGGGTAGCAAGAAGAATACTAGGCCTGAGATCAAATTTAGTTTGAAATCTGAGACTAACTGCTTTCAGAAAACTCTCTACTAGCTTAAATAGCCGCTGCATGATATTAATAACTTAACAGTATGTGTGTTCCAAACTAGGAAAAGATCATAAAATAAAAACGAAATTTCATATATCTAATGTCTCAACTACCTTAAATTTTTCCCTCAAAAAACATGATATTTGTACAACCAATTTGAAACAACTTTTGTGACAACCTTTTTTCCTCTCTTATTGGACAATAACAATAGAGAGAGAAAGAAGGAGAGGTAGAATAAAAGTACAATGAGAGTATGAGAGAGTTGTCACAAAAGTTGTTTAAAAATGATTCTTCAAATATCATTTCTCCAAAAAAAAAAAACTAGCTTAAATTTCATGTTCTGAATCTTAGGGTAAGAGTTTTTGCTTCAAGTAACTACCATATCCCAGTTCATTTTTACAGAATCATTCGGTCATAAAAAAATATCCATAACACTGAAAAATGGTGAATTTGCAGCATATATAACATGAAGTATTGTGCATCATTTCCATCAAGTTCATTACATAAGACGTGATGAGTGATTAATATATGGTGATAAGTGACACACACCTCGCTTTCGTCATCCAGAACCCGATCCATGAGATATAAATCACAGAATTTAGTTATTTCCAACAATACTTCTAGCACAGAGGATCTCACAGTGGCTTTGGTCTGCAGAGAACAGAATGAACAGCATTGCTATCTCTCTGTGTTGATGTCATAAAATAAAACAAAAGTATAAGAAACGACAATTTCACACCTGAAGCTCCTCTGGACTACTTTCCTCAAGGATCACTCCAAGAAGACGACAGGTTACCTACATACAACTTATTGGTCATAATAGCCGGGAAACATAGGTCAAACAAATGTTTAACAACCAACAACACAGACTTGTAAATAAATGTTCCTCATGTCCATCCAGTTTGTACCCAACTATTTTGCACAAAGATATGCATATAACAATCTTATTCAGGTGTATTAAGAGAAAAAGAATAGTACCAGTGCCGCTTATTAAGATAGACAAAATAAAAGATATAACAAATTAAAGCACCATCCTTTAACCTAAAGAGAAACATAAAATTAGCTTGTATTTTAAAGCTGGCTTTACTTACAACCTTCACTTTTAAATAAATCAACTTATAAAGCATTAATTTAATGAATACTTATTTTAAGTTTCCCTAAAGTAATGAGATTGTTATTGATGTCGGTAAAATATATAAACTTCGTGTAAATTCTGCGTGTCTCTTGTGGGTCTATAATGAGATCACAGACTTTGTATTTATAATGGTTTTACAATAAATACATTGAATGCTTAATTAATAAGCACTAGCCTAGGAAGTTGTATACTCTAGGAGTAATAACAATCAATCGACATATGTCAACAATTCTAATCTATAAAGCTATAAACAGGTAATTTGCCATGACATGTTAATTTAACCTTAAGTAGATTAAGAATTTAAATTCTAAGACAATGGTGGTCTCCCAAATTGTCATTTCTTATGATCACAGGAGATGGTAATTTCTAGAAGGCTATAATAAACATAAAACTAAGTCTGGAACACACATCACTACTACATAAAGAGTGCATGAGAGAATATGTTTAATTACCTTTCTTCCTTCACTCAACTTCTGCCTCACTATCTGCCCCAAGGTTGGCTGAAAAAATTGAGAAAAAAGCAAACTTAGAATACTAAAGCTATAAAAAAATACAGCGGATATTAATCCACAAACATTCATGCATTGGCTGAATTCTGAATCATTAAGCAAAGGAAAGTGGGAAACAAAATAAAACATCATACCTTGACTGGCTGAAAGAACTCATCTACAACATTTTGTGCCCTTAATTCATCTGAAGGTAAAGAAGCATCAGAAGGAACAACCGACGCATTTGAATTTGTGCTAGCTCCAGGATTACTAGATGCACCACCTTGCCTTTTCCGTTGCCTCCCTTGTGTAGGATTAGGAGATCTCAACAACCTCCAAGTGAAAACAATCGCAACAGCAAGACCAGCTACCGCCCCAATAGTGCGAATATCCTAATAACAAGTACAATATCATGAGCTTTGGAATATTTACACGAGTTTAATTTTGAGACACTATTTGTGTCAAAAGTTTTATATTGTCGACAACAACAACAACCGAGAGAGCCTTATCCCACTAAGTGGGATTAGCTACATGGATCAAACTACACCATAATGTTCTATCATATGCCATATTTCGATCCAACTCATTAATCTCTAGATCTGTCCTAATAGTTTCTCTTATAGTTTTTTCAGGTCTTCCTCTACCACTAGTGATCTGACTACCTTCCATCTAATCTACTCTCCTTAATACATAATCTACAAGTCTTCTCTCTGCAATATATGCCCAACCACCTAAGCCTAGTCTCCACAATCTTTTCTCCCATCGGTGCTACCCCAACTCTCTCTTTAATGTTGTTGTTTCTAATCATATATGTAATTTTATAAGTAGTAATGATTAAAGACAAATGTTTTTAACAATTTAACAAGCATTATTGATTGATAGTGTAAAAGTCCTTATTTACACATCCTCCAAAAAAAACCAAAACATTACATTGATCATTTGTACAATCCAACTTAAACTATACCTTATTTAAATACATATTAGGTCACAATTTTTCCCCAATTTGACAAAAACCATGACACATAAAAGCTCATTTTTCCTAGTTTCTACCCACACCCAACATTAAAAGCGAAAAACCCATTTAAAGTTTCTAACAAAAAAACAAACTTCCACTCTTTGGGTTGTTAATTATCCAACCCTGGTTCCTAATCATTCAATCAACGATAAAGGGTCATAAAAAAATTCATTAAAAATATCAAATTTCTTACATAACAGTGAAAATAGAACCAATCATATATCACAAAAAAAAACAATAACAATATTTTGATATCATATATCAGATCCAATAGAATGATCAATAATTGAAAAAAGGAAGAGAGAGAGAGAGAGAGAGAGAGAGAGAGAGAGAGAGAGAGGAATACGAGAGAGAAGAGATGACCGATCTTGAAAGTAACAAAAGCACCAAAGCGTTTGATGAGGTGAAAGAGGTCTAGTTTGGAGGCATCATCGTTGTCACCACCAGACACGGCCATGTTTCACCACCGTAGGCCTCACCGGAATTTGAACAAAAAAAAACAATTGAATGAATTAACGTTGTTCAAATACAAAGAAGAAAGATGATGTTTTGTTTTATTTGTGTCTCCGTTCGTTTGCCGTCAACAACTGCGCCTATGAGCTGTCGTCAGAGGTTCTTTCCAAGTTTCTCTTCCAATTTTACCAATATCCTATTATTTTATCTTATCTTATGAATATGTCGTCCTAGGTTAAAAGATAAAAAACAAAAGTAAGTAATCATGTTTTTAGCTTTAAAATTAAACTTTTTTTTTTTTTTGCATCTATCTTAAAAATAAACATTTATTTCTTCATTAAAGAATATAAAAACTAAATGACATTCTTTTTTTTTATTAAAAAGTTTGGGAGAGTTGCTATCAAAAAGAAAGTTTAGATAAATTGAGTCTCAATACTCATCATATTATTCATTTTGAGATATAAGATTTCAACTCATTATCAACTAAACCAACTTTTACCGGCAAATAAATAACATTCTAGAGTTTTGTTATATTATAGTCATTCTCCTTTTTTTTTTTTTTTTTACTATTACCCGTTTTATAAAAAATAAAAAATAAAGGTATTTTCTCATATAAAAAAAAAAGAGGTTTTTCTTCAAGTGAAAATTTGCACATGTTAAGAAGTTTAAAATAGTAACTTTGTCTTGAAACTTGTTCATTTTATATTAAATATGTAGTTTTTTAATAAATTATTGTTGTCTTTCAATAAAAAAAATACTATTTTTAGTTGCTTTAAACATGTGCAATATTACAAATGTTAGACAAACTCAAAAAGAAATATTTTAATTTCTTTAATAAAAATATGGACAAGTTTATTAAAAATAATTGTTTTTTATATGTTGGAGAACATGTGAGACATATAAGGTGGATTCTTTATTTTCAATCTGATTTTTTTCCACACATAAGAGCATAGGATTGAACCCCTAACTACATATTTAAGGAGCACAAGTCCCTTAAACAAGAAATTCATATTTTAAGTAAATTCATATGTGGGTTGGCTCGAGTGATAAAGGATTTAGACACTTTGGGTGTGTTTGGTTTGGAAGACAAGTTGTGAAGAGAGAAATAGGTGAGAGAGAGAGAGAGAGAGAGAGAGAGAGAGAGAGAGAGTGAGAAAAGAGAAATATGTGAGAAATAGAGTAGATTTGATGGGTTGTTTGTTATAAAAGAGATGAGAGAAATAGAAGAGAAAGAAGTGTTGATTATTTATAAAAATACCAAGATACCCCTACAATAAAGTGAATAGATTGAGAATATAATATTTTAATGCAAGGGCAACAATGGAACAACAAAGTGAATAGTCTTCTGTCTCCCCTTTCTTCTCTATTTTCTTCTCTATTGTGAGGAGAAACCAAAAAGTGATGGATCCCATTACTTTTTAATCTCTATTTCCTATTTCTCTTCGTTCCAAACAAGAGAAAGTTGCTCTCTCTTCCCTCTTTCTCTCTTCCTTATTTATCTTCAACCAAAGAGACCATAAGTAACTTAGCACGAGTTAGATTCATGCGTCTTGCATAGACATGGTAACAAAACCCATACCCGCAGTTACCCGCCCGAACCAAACTCAATTTGACGGGTTTTCCCCGTTTTGACTGGGTTTGGGTATGAGTATGGATTTTCCCCGATTTCAAAACACGGGTATGGGACGGGTAACGGGTATTTAGGTACCCACTTCGAACCCATACCCGTCTAACAAATGTATGTTATTTTGTTTGATAATTGTCATGTTAATAAAAACTACCATTGATATTTAAAGGATCAACTAAATCATTCTGTCTAACAAATGTTAAAGTGAGCATATTGTTGGATAATGTATTACAACGTTTCTCTTGGGGATGCAAAACACTTCTATTTTTTATTAAAAAAAATTATTCGATACGGGGGATGGGGATGGAGTGGGGATACCCGAACCCGTCGGGGATGGGGATGAGATTCAATTTCTCATCCCCGTTGGGTATGGGTAGGGTAACAGGTAAGTATATGAAAATCAGGTATAGGGACGGGGAAGGTAAAACCCGACCCCACCCTGCCCCATTGACATGCCTAGTCTTGCATTTGAAGAAAATTGAGTTGCAAAGAAAGAACTCGTCTATGATAAATTTATATATTCTTGTTTTTTTTTTTTTTTTTTTAAAAAAAGTTTAGATTGGTTGGATCTTGAGGGATCATTAGAGTCAGGATAAATCTCAAGGTTTAAAGGAGGCTTACAAATATATTTACATATCATTCATCAAACACGGCTGCAAGAGTTGAACTCGTTTTTTTGCTTAACATGCATTCAACTTCATACCATCTAAACCAACCTTTATTGGCTAAATTCATATATTCTTCATATAAGTGAGTGCATTAAATTAACATCATGGAACAAAATTCGAATCTCACATAAAACAACAGTAAAAGGAATTGAGTTCGAATCTCATATAGAATAATAGTAAAATAATCATTAGTCTTATAATAATTTTTTTTTCTCCTTAAAAAAAATTAATTTTTTTTTCGTTCTTCTATCTTTCCTTTTTAGAAAAATTGGGTGCGTCAAATTATGTATTTAATTAAATTAAATTAAACATACATTGTAAATTAAATTGGCAATCAATTATAAAATGTTAGATGATTAGAACCTTTTTTTTTTCAAAAAAAAAAAAATTAGAAACGTTAAACTTTTACTATAACTTTTTTTTTTTTGAACTCACATACATAATTGGTTCTGATGTAATAGTAGGGTTTGAAAATTAAATTATTTCTTTGATCATTCTATCTTTCATTTTATTTTGACAAAATCACGTGATAAAAAAATTAACCAAAAAAGAAAAGTGAGAATGAGAGAAAAAGAAGACATACATCACTTTAAGTTTGTATAACTTTTATCATTTAATTAAGTACATTATATGATGACTCCAAGAATAACAAGCTTTAGGAAAAATAAAATTTAAAGAGAACAATGAATATAATTGTATTTTGTTACAACTAAAGCCAAATTTGACAAAGTTCGTATCAATCATATTCATATAAATAAGAAACTGGCCAATGAATAATCCAATAATTGCTTAGCCATGAAGAAAAAGAGAAGGACTAAACAGGGCAAGGGACCCCAAAATTGACAACAGAAAGAAAGAAAAGTACTTATGTCAGTCCATAATCCACAATTGGAGGTGGGGAAGAGCTTTGCTGATCTTCAACTGATATTTCAGTCTCAAAAGATTTTGGTGACAATATCCTTTCAATCTTCAAGCCAGTTCCATTTACAAGCATCTCTTTTTCTAAGTGCAAACAGTAACTCTCAAAAACTCGAGGGCATACCATAACTTTAAAATCCAACAGAAAGAGTAACTCTAATTCCAGCTTGTTCAATTCAGCATTGCTAACCCCTCCTACTCGAGCATATACCGCGTTGTTATAATGTCTACAGCTCAGAAAACCAAAGAACATGATGCACAAAATCAGAACAAAGACGATATTACAGTAAGCTAAAAGAGAAGTAAAACTAACCATTACTTAAAAGGCCTGGATAAATAGCTTAATTAAGCACTTATAGCTTAAGTGTTTATGCATAAACTATTTCGATAACAAAAAATAAAATAAAGTCGATCTGTTTTCATATAAACTATAAATTGTTTTTCTAAGCTATCATAGAGAACTTATGATAATAAGCAAAAAAAAAAAAAACAACTAATGGACATATCACAAGTAGTTTTCATAAGCTCTCTCAAAGAGTCTCATAAGTGTTTATGTAATAGATAAACTCGGATAAGCTAATCCAAATAGGCCTTTAAATCAACTTCAGTTCCTTTAATAGTGCAATAAAACAGTAAGCTTTAGGAGAAGTAAAATGGGGTTAGGGACTCACTCATCATCTAGCATCTTGGAAGCAACCATGACACTGGTAACTAGCAACCTGTGCACATTCAAGGATAAGACTAGAGAATCAGGGTGCTTGTGAGTCAGCATGTCTATATACACATAGCCAACCACAAAACATGATGGGCTACAATTAGTGTATTTGTATATCCTCTCCAAGTACTTAGGTATGCTTATTCCTGGTGCTCTTACGCCATGAAACAAATTCAAGCTCTTCCCTAATCTTACTGAGCCATTATTCAGCTTATCTAGTTCCTGGTTCAACTCATCTACTAGCTTTTCATTGCGAGACACCAGCTTCTCTAAGGTGGAAGAGAGGATCCACAGCACTCTTGGCAAGTTCAGCTCGGCAGGCCCTGTTACCGGCTGATTCTGCCGGCTATGGTTGCTGTACTCACTTGCTGTTAACATTTAGGCCATCTTGGTGGTTTCAGCTTCACCCTGGGGAGTTGAACTTGCAGATGCTCATATTTGCTATTTGAATGGTTAAGGAGCTAATTCCATCTCTGCATGTTATCTGGTTTAGGTGTGTGGCTCTGTCAGTAGCGAAGATTTTTTTTCTTATTTGCAAATCTCAAGCCACTAATATTCTTTAGAGGTGGTCCCATGTCTTTGTGACCTAAAAACCAAGCCATTCCTGAGAATATACAGTTGGCAACAGCAACTTGGCTTGGTTGATTCGTATACAAAACAAAACTGGATGTTCGTCTTCATACCTTGTAAATACTAGGCCCCTACAAAGGACTATAAAACAATAGCTACAAGTCAAAAAGCAAGGGAAAAATCAATGTTTTGTTAGTTTTTGACCGGTTGGTTGGTTGGTTAAGGATGTGCCATGCACCGCTGTTTCAACCAATGAAACTATAGATATTACTATAACTAAGGCTTGTTGCAGATTAATCACAGATTCTTCATAATTAACATCTGAGGACTGGGATACTGGGGATGCAACTTGGTCATTCATAAACAATGTTATGAACCCTGAGGATTACAACAAGGTTTACATGATATTATAATACAATTGCTATTATGGAATGGAACAAAATACCGCTGAAAAGCACTGTAATAATTGAACAAGGTGTTTAGTTTGTAAAAAAATAGTGACATTTCTATATGCAAGGGGAAGCAAAACGGAATGAAGCTCCCCTATCGTCAAAATATTTGAAACATGCATCATACTGTTCTCTAGCCTATACATTGTAATTCATGGAATGAAGTAAATTCTCTTCCTCATTTGATTTTTCACTCGTCGAGAGCTGCATGTGTGATTTGTTATTCATCTTGTTCCACTCATTTTCGACACGGAAAAAGATCCACTGGAATCGGCGGAAAATCTCCAAAGCAGCAATTGTAAACACCGTGAGGTAATTGTGGCGAAGATGGGCAGAAAGCTTGTATGTCCATGTGCAACGCAAAACCAAATTGCTTCCAATCACCCAAACGTAAACCTGCAATTCCATATATATCAAAACTACTTCAGAACAATGATGAAACAATCTGTTTTGTTGTTTCAGTTCTCTACTGTTCGTCTTTTTTCTTTTACCACGTAAATTTTCACACATTCAACAAACCAGATAGAAAAAGAGAACCGCGTAAATAAGATTTTACGCATGTGAAGAGTTACAATTTTCTGATTTAACCATTGATCACACTAAGGCATCATAGACTTGATCAACATTTATCAAATTTGGAAGGAAATGCAAAGACTGAATTACAAATCCTATATTCACAGATGGCCTATTTAGATTTTTTAAAATTGGAAACTAAATAAACATGGCCCCCACACACACCCCAGAAAAGATTAAAAAGCATGAAGTCCCTATTTTTGAAACTGTAAAGATACGCTCATTAACAAAGTTAAAGTGAGAAGTCTTGCGAAATGGTTACCTTGAAATCAAAACAACTGACAAATTATAAAGGAAAGGGACCTAGTGAATTCTAGCCATACAACTATACTTACCCATCTCCTTCCATACAGCAAATATGAGAACAGATGTGGTTTGCTGAACTTGAATATTCGAGTGAAGCCACTGCCAAAAGAGAAAGGAATATTTATATCACACTAGGTCACATCAGCGGTTCGAAAAAGTTATCATTCAAGTTGTGGGATTTTAGAAAAAAGAGAGAAAATATTAAGAACCTTAAATATTATTGATAATCACTTGATACTAACTGGATAGTAGCTTAATACAAAAGACTAAATACATATTCCTATTTATAGGAATACACAGACTCAATCAAGAAAAAATCATAATATAAAATATAATCCTAAGAGATACTACAAGATACTCTAAAATTATAAACTAATCCTAGGAAATAACTAAAGATACTCAAGTATAATATAAAAGATATTGTAAGATATTTATACTATTCTAACAATGAAGTACCAGCTGGAGACTAAATATTGGGAATGAAAGCAGCTTCTTCCATTTTTAGAAGTGTTTGGCTAAGATATAAAATCGATCCTGACATTAGAATCTACATTTTAGAAAGCTTAGCTTAGTTTGAAATACCATAAAGGTGTATGTAGGGCAAACATTCCTCATACCTTAGGTCCCAATCTCGAGTCACATCCCAGTAGAAAGAATACGATGAGTTCACAACACTTGACAGAAGCCAGAGAGGCCTATAGAAGTTTGTCCACTGTTCAGGGAAAACATGATATTTGAGAGCAGAAAGAAAAATCACTGGCACTGCAGTTGAGTATTTTAATGCTGAAACCATAACCAAAAGAACTTGTTAGAAATATAATATATAAATCATTCATATGTCTTTCCTGAAAGCTTAAGCTTTTAGGATAATTGGTTCATTACATAACAATATATCCTTTATGACCAAATGGTCAATTCCTTGTTGTTCCATTCTTCTAATAAAAAGTTGAGTTGAAGCTTAACGAAGATGGACTTATGCAAGGGCCATGCTTCAAGTTCAAAAAGCTCTAATAGGCGGGGGCATAATAGAAATATAATATAACCCTGTTCTTGTGTTTTCAGAAAACAGCTCAAGTTTTTTGGATGGTTCATGACAACGAAGAACGTCATTTTTAAAAACATGAAAAATTCATTATTAATAATTGCAGCATTCGGGCGCTCTTCATTGCAGCCTCCAGCACCTTCATCGTGTTGGGTATGAGGGACAGATTTAGTCTCAAATAGCCTAGAGATATCCATTATAGTTTTTATATATAAGGATTGGGAAATCCTCACCTTAGAACTAAAACCAATTTTGTGGGATATAGTTTGTCCCACCCAAAATTCTAAAATGATATTAAAGTCAATAAAAGATAAGCTGATGGGTTGCCTGTATTCTTCATGCTTCTGATCTATTAGGCCTACAGTGGGTGGGGTGGGGGGTGTGGGATGTGTTAAAATCTGTTTTAATTGCAGTCCAACTCTAGCTGTCTTCATTGCATCCTCTAGCGCCTTCACTGTGCTATGTGTGAGGCGTGGGTTTAGTTTGGTTCCACGTCGCCTAGAGATATGACTTTTGTTGGTGCTTATAAGGTTTGGGCAATCCCCACCTTATAAATTTGTTACTTGTTAGCGGAGTTGAACTAAGCTCAACCTGTGCGCAAAAGATGACTCCAACATAGACTAAAATAAATGTCCTAAGTTCGCCTGACAAATTTTATTTCAAACTGCAACAGAAGCTCTCAAAGTGAAGTCCCAAACAATTGGAAGCAACACAAGCAAACTAGAGGAAAACATACCTTAAATGGTGTGGTATTTATTTGACTACAAACATAATTTCACAATAAAAGCCAAACAGAAAAGGAAAAGAAAATGTCCATATTAAACTATGCATAACATCACTTTTGTGAAAAATGGCTTTGACTGTTGTAGTAATGTATAACAACAATTGCATAAACTTGCAAAATTTAGATGATGAGTGATACAATACAAGTTCTAAAAGGAAACAGAAAAGGGCATTAATTAGAGCAACAAAGAGATCTTACCATTCAGAAGACTAGTTTTCTCTCCAGTATCTTTGTACTGCCGGAGACATTGGTTGAAGCGGAAAAGGTAAGGCAAAACAAGAACTAATGGAATTACAACAGAGTGACTGCCACAAACAGAATCAGCTTCCAACCAAGCAATTGTTGCAACCTACAAAAAAAATAAAAAATGCATCCTCTCATGAGACAAATGATTAATTGAAGCATCAACTTTAGGGAAATCTATGTATACAGGTCCAAAAGTCTAATCATTAGTAAATAAGTTATATAAGAACGGAGAACGGTAAGCACAATCAAAATTGTAGTTGAATTACAAAGCTCAATATTATAGAATCACTGAGCTGATTGAGCTCTAGAAAACAATTTGCATGGGATAAAGGGAATTTGTTCCATAATCTCAATTCTATAAAAAAGAAATTTATTATATATTCAAGTTGACCAAATTCATGGAATGATCAGAATAGGAGACATGGATTTATAAGAACCAAACCTGTTGGTGGACCATTCTACATACTGAACGCTCCAAATCAGAAAAGACCTGCATAAAATTGTAATGACAATCAAAATAAAATTGATATGCATTAGTAAGAAACTTAGGAACTGAAATTTGGATTAGATCAACAAATTATGCCAATTCTAAACTCTCAGGTTGTGTCATGTGTGTGCGCCAGTGTTGGACCTCTGTATTAGTAACAAAGGTACATACATGCAAAAGTATATACCTTTAGACAGGCAAAAGTATACCTCTAGATCTAGAAATAATAAACTAATACTTAGGCTCAAAACCTAGTTAATAAAATCATTAATGAAGGTTAACATGGGAGAGAAAACAGATTTTTCAAGAGAAATATAATATTGGAAGGAAAACATACCTTTACCATTGAAGTTAAAATATCAGCCAAGAAAAAATCCGCGAATGATATTGCCTGTTTTAATAAAAATAGAAAAGTGTCAAATTATATGCAAGCTTAATTCCCCAACAAGATGCCAAAAGCATAAGTTGGTGAGGGATAGAGAAAAACAAGGGTAAGATTTAGGCTCAGATATCAAGTCCTAAGAATCTGAATAAATAAAGAACAACAATAATTCCCATCTAGTTTTAACACTGCAAACCCACTTGGGTTGGCCTGGTGGTATTGGCTTGGGACCTGAGAGTGTGCTCCTCCTCAAGGTCTCAGGTTCGATTCTCCCCGGTCCCAATTTGGGTGGGCTAATTTAGCTTCTTCAAAAAAAAAGTTTTAACACTGCAATAATTATGGTCGTCTTCAAAGAAAACTCATAGAAAGGTTCAACCTTCTAAGTGTTTTCAGTGAACACAGAGAAAACACAAGTAAATATGATACATGAATCAAGCATTTTATTTTCATACTTATATATTTTCCTTACATGCATAGCATAAATATAATTCAGACGTTAACAACAACTGACCACTATTTCAAGAGAAGCACATCAAGAACTATAGAACACAATACATCCAAATAAAAGAAAACTTGCCTGTAATGGGAAAACTATTCGCCAGAGTGTCCTTAAGAAGAAATATCTAGATGAAAAATAGAAGATATCAAAGGGGAATATTAAAACCATCACAATAGCAGCATACAAGAGCACCTGCAGAAGGTTACATACAAAATTCAAAATCTTCCAAAAATAAGATACATAAAAGGAAGCACAAAATAAAATTAAATATTCATCTATCATATATAAAACAATGAATAAATGACAATACTACAATATTAAATTGATAAAAGTGATAACCAAGCAAACAAATGTAATCAGTGTGGATGCATCTATTACACTGGTTGTGATGCAGCATATGCGACTTCTCCATGAGAATAAAGATAAATGTATGCTGTCATACTAGTTGGAACAATGATTGTCATCCACATAGCACACTGCAATAATCAACGGAAAAATTTTAGGGGGAAAAATACCAATCAATCACTTGAGATGAATTATTACTTATTAGAAAGTGGAGAACAAAGTATAAAAAGAGAAAAAGAATTAGAGAAATGAATGGCTGAGAACTGAGAAGAAAGCCATGAAAATTTTCCAGTTCAGCTGTTGGATTTTTTATCCAGGCAAGTGGGTTCTTGGCACAGCGGTTGATTTTGTTATCGTATGCCTATTGACTAGAATATCATAGATTTGAGTAATAGAATCAGCCTATGGAAAACGTACAGGCTGCAAATAATATAACCATAACAATTTGACCCTTCACTAGACTCTATTATGATGGGAGCGTTATAGCATCATGCAAGAAAGCACAAAGATTTCTAAACAGTAGTCGTGTCGTGTTGTATCCATTTGGGGCACTTTTAATTGTACTTTACACTTTTTTTCTCCAAATTTTTTGAACTTTCATACCACTACATATAAAAATACCACAACAGTTAGATAAATGATAGAATTTTAATATATTTAAAATGCCATAAGCTAATCTGTAAAATATTTGTTCTCTTTTTCTATTTAAGATTTCTGTTCTTATATTAACTGTATACCAATTTTGAGGGTTGAATTACATCCATGTTATATCCTATAATTTTTAAATTTATCCTCTCACATGTCCATGTCATATCGTATATCATTAGAACCTTCTAGGCATCAGGCCATTGTTCAGCAATATCATAACACTAAATTGAAACCAAAGCACACCCAACAACAACCACGCCTTATCCGACTACGTGGGGTCGACTAGATGAATCAAAAGACACCATAATTTTCTATCAAATACCATATTTTTATCCAACTCATTTATCGCTAGATCTTTCTTAATAGTTTCTCTAATAGTTTTTCTTGGTCTTCATCTACCTCCAGTGATCTAACTCCCCTCCATCTGATCTACTCTCCTAACTACAAAATTCACAAGTCTTCTCTCTACATGCTCAAACCACCTAAGCCTAGGTTCAACCATCTTTTTTACTATAGGAACTACCCCAACTCTCTCTCTAATGTTGTCATTTCTAATCAAAGAAAAGCACCCAAATTGAAAACAAAGCACACAAAACTAACAAAAAGTGTAGTGTAATAAAAGCAAGATTACTTATACCACGTTTAGTACACAGATTGATCCTTCCATTCCAACATAACATCCTCCAGAGGAATCATGTTCCTTGGTTTGTGTTTTTATATTGAAGCAAATGGTATGTTTCTTATGTTCTACACCTTGACCTTTTAAGGAAACCCTATTCTCTCCTAGGTGCACAGGAATGTCCGTTCCTTGCAAACAGCAATAAATCCATGTTTGTTTTGTACTTTATTAGTCTTGACAAGTTTTAATTAAACTTCCACTCAATGCTTATTTGATGTACTAAGCATAAAAACAGACTGAACAAAAAGAAAAGTAAAAGTTCATTGTTCAGAAAACCAAATATTGGAACAAAAAATGGATGCTAACTTCAAATTTCCAGGCGATGCCACTCCCTTTTTAATTTCCCTAATGGTCCTAAAGAAACCGATTTTATGCGCAAAATATTACATGAGTTAAAGTGATGAGTTGATACCTTCCATATTTCTCCGTGAGTCAGATGATTTTGATCAAGATCAAATATTTTTGCATAATTAACTCCACCCTGAGCAAAAACCCATAAGTTGATTCCCCAAAGCCAAACCATCAAAGCCTGGAACATAAAAATGAGATGAAACACAATGATACAATGAAGAATGTAAAGAAGATATAAAAGTATATATCCATATGTGCATACACACACAAAAACTGAAATAGTGGGAAGAAAAACTAACCGCGAGAAGAAGAGGATTAAAATACAAAAATGCTTCATATAGAAATAATTCCCGTTTGTCTGCACTCATTCTCATTACAGAATCCCATCCAATCTGCAATTTTCCGTTATGGCATATAAGGTTAAAGTACCATGGTGAAATCCTTAAGATATTATCTCAAACTCAATTTCAAACCACATTATAGGGAATGATGAGAAATGTAGTAGAGGGAAAACAGTACTGACCTTGCAACAGATGCATCCCCAAATAAGAAACAACAGTACCTGGACATTCACTTCAATTAATTCTTGAAAATTTATTATAATAAAATACAATAGAAGGAAAGAGAGCAGTTAACACAATAGACCTAAAGTCATATTGCATCTCATAATTACAATAACATGTCCAAGTCTAAGGATGATATAACTGAATGACTGTCTATTCTCAGATAAGATATTGTCAACCAACCCTAGATTGTTCTATCCAAAGCAATCAAATATAAAGCAGCTCCCGGTGTTGTTTATGGCAGATGGTGGAATATGGCATAAGGCCAAAAATACTCCATATAAACACGCCAATTTGGCTTATGACGCAACCATGACAGGCGGTTTTAAAAAAATACGCCGCGTCACTCCGCCATGGAAGTGCCTTGGCTGCCATTTAACAACAGTGACAGCTTACCAAGGAAAAAGACACATTCCATTTCATCATACAGACAACTTTGGCATTCACTCAATCAAAAGCATCAAACATATTATAGTAATATAGTAATAGAAGAGAATTTACAAAGTTCAAAAAACTTTTTAAAACAAAAAAAACCTTGAATCTCCACAACAAAACAGGCGAGGGCATCATTCCAGAACCATTCATTGGAGTTGCTCCACCCCTCGAATCATTTCCCTCAACAGAATGCAATAAACTTTCATCAGCACCATTTTCCTCCTCAAATTCATCTACAAACAGCACAGACCATAAACTCTATCAATCAAACACCAAAAACAAATACAATTTAAGTCTCTGCAATTATAGAGTGTTTTGGTTTTAGTCCCTGTAAGTTTTTTTGTTTCAACTCAGTCCCTGCAAATTTAAAACAAGAGTTTTTGAATTTGCAGGAACCGAATACAAAAAAAAAAAAAAACTTAAAATACAAAAACAAAAAAACACTATAATTGCGGAAACTAGAATCATGAATAACACTATAATTCGGAAACTTAAATAATACCAAGATCATAAACAACAGGTCTACTTCCAGATTTGCGTAAGTGAGGACTATTAGCAGGAACAGCAAACATTAATAACACAATCAACTATATCGATTGATTTTACTTCTTCTTCCAATTCTTCTCTAGCAATCTTCAACATGCAAATTTTCAAAAAATTAATAAATTAAGAAATCTATATAGTTAACTAAATCGTTATTGAAAATTGATGATAAATGATAATTGAAAATGTGGATCCAGAAAAGTGGGAGAAAGATAAACCTAACCTGATGGAATTGAATTGAATCGATTAGCGTAGCGATGAGTGTGGATCTGTGCGGAAAGGGGTTGAGTAGAACGCACACATGAAATGAAGATCAAAGTATCAAATGCGTTGTATTCTATTTTCAACTGTCTGAAAAGAGAACAGCCTTTACGCAATGCAGTGTTTTACTCAAGTAGTGTATGTATGTATGCGTCGCATGTAAGAATGATACACCTTAAATATTTTTTGGTTACGACCATAGTTTTAAAACTCGGCTCGGTTGTCGACTCGGTAAGGATACTGGGTCATTGGGTTATTGATCGAACCATTGAGTCACTGGTCGAACCGCATGATGGAACTGGATTAAACCGGATGACTCGGTTAGATGACTCGGTCTCTATATTAAATTTGTATTGGTATTAAACCGGATTGAATCGAATGACTCGAAGACTAAAATTTAAAATTTCCCAAGTTCCTTGCAAATTTACCATTTTTTAAGATATAATTTTCCCAATTCATTTCATTATATTTTTTCCCTAATTGATTGCCCTTTTAAATTTTTTTAATCTTCATAAAAAAATGTCAAAAACAATGTTAGGCATGACATTTTTTTATTTTATTTTAAGGGAATGCATGGTAAATTTCTTTTTGAGGGAAGGGACGCATGGTATATTTATTGATATAAATATAATATGTAAAAAGATAAATTTGGGCCAGCCCAATATCTCAGGATAAGTGAAAAAGGAAAACAAGGGCCCAAATTCATTGTCCCCTCTATTCACAATCCTAATTGGAAATTATCATCTCTCAAATGGGAGTGTTTGTTGCCGCCACTGCTATTTTACTGGCTCTCTAGTCATCTTTTCTTCAACTCACATTCTCTCTGGTTCTCCAACAAATCTAAGACAGATGTGAATAAACAAAGAACAGATCTAAACTTCTCTCATCATCTTTTTCAACTCTATGTAATTAAAACAACAAAGTGATGTGTTTGAAAAAATGGGTCACCACTCGATTTTAGCTTTTGGGAAGAAAGCTGATGCCTGAGAGATGACCGCCTTCATACATCCCTTCTAAATTTTTTATTTTTTTTTTACTTTTCAATGCATTGAACCGGTCCGGTTCATTAAACCAGCCGAGTCGCCGGTTTTTACCTGTTTTGTCCGAACCACACTGGTTTTCACCGGTTCAAGTGCACAGCCAATCCATTAAGCTGCTCGAACCGGACATACCACCGGTTCCCGGTCTGACTGGTCCGACCGACCGGTCCGGTTTTTAAAACTATGGTTACAGTACACCTTAAATTAGGTGTACCATTTTACCAACAAAAAAAAATGTGAACTGTTTGAGTTTTTCACTATTATTAAAGTTTTTTTTTAATAATATTATTAAAGAAATTATTAATAACAAGACTCTAGGGTTCGTTTGATGGTAGGATAGAGAGACAAGATATAATATATTAATCATATCCTGCTTAAATCTCATGTTTGATGCACCAAAAAGATATGATAAAATAAACCATTTTCCTATCATATCCTGACTTTCCTTTGTAATTTCTATCATGAATATGCTGAGTTAGAAATTATCCTGATGGGATTAGATATTCTTCATTTTTTTAAATATTTTCATTTTTAAAATAATGATAACATGTATTTTCTATTATAATTAATAACATGTCATTTTTACGATCTTTAATTAATTATGAGAGCAATTTTTTCATTTAATTATAATGGTATTATGTTTGTTATCATGTGCACATCAAACACATGATATGATTAATGTTTATCATGCCCTTATTATATCTTATTTGTATCGAGCTTTATACTTCATCCGTTTCTAAATATAAGCAAATTTTACTTTTTATGTTCATTCAATTAATGATGTATGTGGTTCATATTCAATTAATGATGTATGTGGTCCATAATATGAACCACATACATCATTAATTGAATGAACCTAAAAAGTAAAATTTGCTTATATTTAGAAACGGAGGGAGTATCATATCATGCCTCTATCATATTCTGACCATCAAACGAACCCTAAGTCCATCTGGGTCGAGACTTTTGGTTGGGAGGGGAGGGAATATTTTTAATTTGAAGTGATTGGTTCAATTTTTAGAAGGGGTGAGGAGCGGAGCAAATTTTATTGCAGTGTCAAAGTTATCCTTAGATTAATTTAAAATCTCAATATTATCTTTATAACAACATTTATTATTATTAGGTTATATTATCCTTTAAACAACTTTTATTATTATTATTATTATTATTATTATTATTATTATTATTAAGCTATAGTTTATATTATCTTGTAACAACTTTTATTATTATTTCAAATTTTTCTTATAACAACTTTTATTACTACTTGAAACAACTCTACTACTAATCCAATACTTCATCGCCTACATCATGTTGTTATCGATTACATCGTTATTGTTTTGTTACTTTTTTTTTTTTTGGTACAATTGTTTTGTTACTTTATTATCCATATTTAATTAAGTTTAAGGTTAATTTTAAAATCTCTCCCCTCCCCTTGGAACCAAACATATTTTTAATTAAAATATCTCCCTCCCCTCCTCTTCCCTCCCCTCCTAATTCTCGAACAAGACGAACCCCAATGTGTGTGATATATGAGTTTTTTTGCTGTGATTGAGTGTAAGTCATATACATTTGAAATTCAGTAATATATTTAACTATGAACATTATTGTTGTGAACAATTCTTTTTTTTTTTCCGGTCAAATAGTCTAGTGGCTAGAGCTCACACAATTTAATTGTGGAGAAGTGGAGTGTTCGGGATTCGAACCCCAACTCCTGTGGAGAAAAGAAGCAAAGGAAAAAAAATTATCAACTCACAAAATTTGGTGCAATAGAAGAAAAAGTTCTAACAACAATTTATCAATTCACAAAAAGAAAATTTGGAGTAAAGAAGCAATAGAAGAAAAAGAGAAAAAAAATTATCAATTCACAAAATTTGGAGAAAAGGAAAAAAATCTAAAAATTATGATGGATCTTGTGGTCACTTTGAATTATGTATTTCAATAAAAGTCATTCAACTCGTACAAACAAACTTCTAACAACAATTAATACATCAAAGAAAGAACCAAAAACGATACACGTAACTGAAGGGATAGAAAATGACAATTTCTTGGGAAGTGAAAAAGGTGGGATAAGAAGTGGGGGTGCAACTAACAACAATTAACACACCAGAATAACTATTTAATTTTAATTCATCGAAATAATTGTTTGAACCACTGTTTAAGAACCAAAAACGTTGCGCGTAACTGAATGGAGAGAAAATGACCGTTTATGGAAAGTGGAAAAGGTGGGATAAGAAGTGGTGGCGGTTTTAGAGGTTTGTTGATGAAGTGTAATTAATGAGAGCATGATGTCTTGAATATATAATTTAAAAGTGATATTAATTTAACAAAAACTTGTGTGGCTTAATGGCAAAAATTATGAAGGGTAACCATCTGTAACCAGGTTTAACACCTTGCACGGAATTTTTTTTCTTAATTAGGGGCATTGATGCAAAATGTATCCAAATGAATATGATTATGAACATTAGAATGTGTTAATAAAAACTTCAGATTGATCGAGAAAACTTCAAAATGAGATCAGAAGCATAAAATTGAAAAAGCAAGATTAAACAAGGAAATATGAGATAGATCAGTGAAGATGATGACCGGTGCTCATGGTGTTTCTCATCTTATTGGTCAAGATCAATTTTTTTAAGATCAAAATTAAAATCACGTGTACTTAAGATTGCAGATAGGTAGATTAGAATTGCAAGTTGAGAAGCACATGATATCGAAGTCATGAAAATCATAAGCAAGATCAGAATGAACTTTAGAATGAGAATTTCATAAAACATCAATTTGAACGATATCTTTAGCATATCATTTTAACTATATTTGAAAAGTTTAGATTCATCAAGTGAGATCGGAGATGAACTTATATATAAGAGGACTTTTATTGTGAGAGATGAGAGGACTAAATTATGACCCTTGAATTAATATTAACGAATCAGATCAAATTTGTACAAGTCTATTCTGTTTGTACGCAAGCATTCTTCTTTCTTTGTTTCTCCCAATCAGTGAAGTAATAGTTCTTAATCCCCTTCTTGATTCTTTGTTAGTTTGATTCCAAAACCGTGAATCTTTTATTAAAACAAAGTAGAATAGAGTTAATGCAACACTACGACCTTCTGAAAGAA
The DNA here is from genome assembly GCF_003473485.1 of Medicago truncatula. Classification (NCBI taxonomy): domain Eukaryota; kingdom Viridiplantae; phylum Streptophyta; class Magnoliopsida; order Fabales; family Fabaceae; genus Medicago; species Medicago truncatula. The sequence continues at coordinate 43,598,429 of NC_053043.1, forward strand.
CTCGAAAAGAGAAATTAGATTGAAGAAAGGAATTCTGCAATTTTTGATCGATGACAAGAGAAGACGCAACGCAAGGGAACGATGGATGGAAGAAGTTGTTGAAAAGATACTATGCTACAGTTATAAAAAATAAGTACCACCGTAAAGATTCATCCAAGGGTCATGATTTAAGTCTCTCACCTCTCACAATAAAAACTCCTCTCACTTTATATGACCTATATATATATATATATATATATATATAGAGAGAGAGAGAGAGAGAGGTCATTGTGATATCAAATTGATCAAAATCTGATCAAGATCACACACAACTATTGTAATTAGCCGATAGAACATCACAATCATCTTTAGGGTGTTCAATGTGGATTGTGGGAAGTATAAGGTTGTCCATAACTTGTATGGTTAGGCAGACCAAGAAAACAAGAGAAAATAGTGGAATATTTGAGAAGATCTCTCAAGCATCATATTGGAAAATCTCACAGTTTGTGGGGGATTCGACTAGCCTAGTTAGGATGAACTTTGACAGCCTCACTGTGTCATCTTCTCCATCCATTTTCTCATTTATTTGATAGTTCACAAGCAAGCAGCACGTTCATCCAATCTCGTCAAATATCAAATTCATTTTGATACATATTTCATATTAGCAAATTTTGAAGATCTTCTCAAAGTTGAGAAGTAGCCCAAATTTCGAAGTGTCACAATTCAAATCCTCCATCTTCTTGTGAGTGACATTTCTACTTCAATGTAATTAGCTATTAGCAAGATTCGATTTAAAGTTGACCAAAAGCATCAAGAACAATATACATTAAAAGGTTAAAAGTCAGATCCTTTGTAACCAAGTGCAAGTCTAATAACTTACACCAAATCTTAAGCATTAAATTAACTTAATCCAATGGCTTCCATCTATCAAATTAAAAGGAATCAAAAGTGAGACGCATACAATTCCCTCTCCCTTCTCTTGTCCCAACATTTGCTTGAAGTCATTCTTTCTAAATTGCTTTCGATTTCAATGCGTATATTTCATCGACGAGTAGAGATCAAAGTGATGTTTCTCCATTGATTGCAGACCTTACTTTTGAGAAGATTAATAAATTAAAATTAACGTGAATTAGAATATAAAATTGAAGCTTTCAATTAAGACCAATGATAACCATAAATAGCAAACACCCAATTTGGGTGACCCAAATTTACAATACCCATACATGGTTTTCGATTAAGAAATTGAAATTACTTTTGATTAATGAAACTGGAATCAATACCATGATTAATCATTGATGTATAAACAGGTTATGAAATGGAGAGATTCATCAAAAACTAAGATCATGTGTTATGTATTGAATTAATTAGATTTAATGGTTGAGATTTGATGTAGGTGTTTTAACTTACGTATGGTGTCAATGGATTATGACTCAAATGTTAAATTTATTTTTGGTCCTTGTAAATATACAAACTTTTCCTTTTAGTCGTCCTAATTTTTTATTTTATTTTTAGTCCTCAAAATGTTTTAAATCATCACTTTTGGCCTCTACTTTTAAGTTAACTCATGCATAGTCTTCCTATTTTTGAATGAAAATTTCTAGAATTGTTTAGAATATTAAAAGCATCTCTCCCAAAAACTATTCTATTTTTTTTTTTTTTTAAGAAAACATGAATTAAATATAAATTTTTAAGCGTAAAAAACGAAAAATATTCATATTTAATTCATGTGTTATTTTAAAAAAAAAAAAATCATGGGAGTGATTCTTATAATATTCTAAAATTACTGAAAAAATACAAAGACTACACAAGAATTGACTTAAAAGTAAGGATCAAAAGTGGCGTTGAATTTTTTTTTAGGAGTCGAAGAAATTATTTTGAAGGACTAAAACGAAAAATCTATATTTAAAGGGACCAAAAACATTTTTAACCAAATATTAAATAAACATAATTCAAATTGCATTAAAAAATTACACCAAGGATAACATGGTTCAACACAATTGCATATAGGTTCATCGTTCAACCTAATTTTAAAGAGTTTAGTTACTCATGGTAACATAGGACACCATAAAAAAAATTAAACATACACCAAGTGAAGAGATTAGGCTTCAATCTTGTTTCCAAGGCTGAAAAACGTCATCTTTGGTTGATTTGGTTGCACCTCTGACTCTAAGCTGTCAAGATTCAAAAATCCTTCTTTTTGGGTAAAAAATTGAACACGTACACTTTCTCATTAACAACATAGGGTGGGGTCTAGACGATCAGAGGGAGCAGCAAAATGCAATATAGATGCGACAATTTTTAAAGAGTAAGGATGTTATGGGATCAACATGGGTCTTAGCGATGATCGAGGGGAGTACATTGGAGCGAAGACAACTTCGTTTAAAGGCCTTCCACAATCCAACGTGGAGGAAGCAAAAGGTTTAAAAGAAGCGATAAATTGTCTTGGTAATTTGAGGTTTCCTTCGTTGTCTATCAAACTTGATTGTAAGCAAATCGTTGACGACATCTCTAGCAATCTCAATACCAATTTCATGTGTTGACATTATTTTGAATGATTGCAAAGCTTCACTACTGAATCATCAAAACTTTCAGATAAGTTTCATTAGAAGACAAGTAAATAATGTTGTCCACTTGTTAGCTAGGACGTCATTATCTCATGCTAATTTTCAAGTTCATGAATTGAGTTTGTTTGTGTAAAAAAAATTATTAATCAAATTCACAACCAAAATATTGTGGGTTGTATAAATGTGATGGTACAGATAAGCTAGCTAAAGTGGGTTACTGGAATATTCTTAAAGATGCTCTAATATGATATTTTGATAATTTTCTAATTTACTAACGAATACGAATATTCACTGAAATATATTTGCTTGTTTTACGTGCTACTATATGTGTACAGTCTTTTAGTTATAGTGATTTTTTTTTTAAAGGAGTTGTAGTAATATTTTTGTTGAGTAATTTACACACACTGTCCTATAAAAACTCCTGAAATATATGCATACAATGAATGACCATAGTTTTTCACTACAAATGTTGCCACGTTAGAGGACAACTCAACAAAGCAAACTTAGGAAAACCATGAATTAATAACCACCACCAATTTGTACCCTAAAAAATAAATAAGAAAACCACCATCAATCTTAATGCTACTCCTATATTTCTATACGTCAAGTATATCATTAATCATGTCACACTCAATCTACCTTGCTTGTTGCTACTATATGGTATAATTTGATGACTTATTCTTCACCATCTTGCTTGTGTTGTGTTAGCCAACAATATTAATTCACTTCTGAATCTTCATTTTCTTTTGTTGCTTTCATTCTCATTAATGGAATTTGTGTTTCTTGATCTTGGGTGATTTTTGTTGTAACAGCAGCGTTTCTTGGGGGTAGGGGGATTCCACATTCTTGGTTTGGTAAGGATTAATCTCAATTTCTTTTTCTTTTTCAAATCTTATGTCTTGTATATATATATATAGCAAATACACTTCTGATGGAAGGTGTACCCCGGTGTCTGACACCGACACATTTAATTACATTGAATTAAGTTATTTTCTCAAAATTTTATCAGTATCGATGTGTCAGTGTGTCCGTGCTTCGTATCATCTACTAGCGATCATTACATATATGTGATTTTAGTCATATAAACCTTAGTCATACAAATGATGTTTAATGGTTGTGTGACAGTGTGAAAAGTTTTAGTGCATCAAAATTAATCTTTTTAAACATATGATAAGGCCTCATCAAAATTGAATCATTGATAGTATAACAACGTTTTATGATTAGATCATGGTGTATGTGCATACTGCATAGTGGTTAAAATCATTCTGTTTACATTTAATTTCAAATCAGAATGATGCTACTCTTATTTTTGTAATGATGCTTTGATTTCTTTGGTTGTTTTACTTGAAATGGCAAAGGATAAGGAGCAAAGCAGTTCAGATTACAGAAGCTGTGTTCCGTCCAATCCGATCCATTCCGATCCAATCCATTCCATTTCATTTCGTTTCATTCCATCAGGTAGCTGTGTTAAGAGTTTTGTTTAGTTATAGTATGAATAACATCAGTGATATTTATAATAGGAGCATTTATGGAAGCTCTATGTGAGTTTTGTGGGGTTGCAAGAGCTGTGGTTTACTGCAAGCCTGATTCCGCTCGTCTATGCTTGCATTGTGATGGGAATGTCCACTCTGCAAATTCTCTGTCTCGCAGGCATCCCCGCTCGCTCCTCTGCGATAAGTGTAATTTCGACTCAGCAATCGTGCGCTGCGTCGATCATAAATTGTCTCTCTGTCAAGTTTGTGATTGGAATACAAATGACTGTTTTGTATTGGGACATAAACATGTGCTACTCACTTTCTACACTGGTTGTCCCTCTTTGGCAGAGTTATCTAAGATTTGGCCACATTTGGTTGATGCAAATTCATCAAATGCTGCTTGGGAATCACCTAGCACTAGTTCTTTGCCTAAAACTGAAAGCAGTTCCGGCCGCGGTCAGCATTTGGAACAGCAACCTGAAAAGAATGGTTTCGTTGGTTTGGCGAATGACAAGTTGGGCGAAGGAGATACGTGTGTCAAATATGAACCTTGGATTGAAAATTCTCCTATTATTCCATCAAATTCAAACTGCACACAATACTACAAAGATCAACCATTTTTATTTAATCAAGACTCAAACCAACAGAAGGTTTTGATTTCGTTCTAATCTTTTTTTATTTTAGTTGGTGACATATCTGCATACTTTTTTAAGTTTAAGTTTTTTTTAGGTCTAGACCCTCGTTACTCTCCGAGCCGGGTGGACGCACATAAGGCGGCAAAACTTTTCCAGTGTGCCTATGTTTTCCATTCACAAGACTCGAACATGAGACTGCGTAAAGAGATTCATGCTCACTGCCTCATCGACATAAGTTTTAAATTTAAGATAGCACACCAATGATCGGCATATAATTTGTGTGTTTTATTATTCCGTCATTTCAAAATATTTATCGTTCCATGTACTTTCAAACATATTCATAGTATTATCACCACACTAATGCTCTCACTCATTTACCAATATGGTGTGACAAAGTTGGCAGCTAACTGAGTTCCTTAAGCATGCGGTCATGAATTCGATTCCTGACCGATGTGTACGGAAGAGCACCTGTTGACTGTTGTGAGAGGTCAGCCCCTTTAATCGATCTCCAATTAGAAGAGTTAGTCTCTAAGCTCATTCACTCATTCAATTTAGTAAAACTAAAGATAACTAGAGACATGAATAAAGTTAAAAATGCATATATGTCATATGTGTTTTATGTGCTTTAGTTTAGACGAGTTAAAGAACGATGAATGATCTGAGCTAAGTATAATTGTTGATAAGTGATTAATATGCTCATGTTGATATGATTAGTTTAGTAGTAATATGGTAACTGTTGTGCTGAACCAAAATTGACACCAAATATTTTTCTTCTTTTAACACATTAGCTTCAAGGATTCCATGATGTTAAGGATCTAATAATTCATGAGGGGACCAGTCTATGTGAAGGTTTCAATGTGGATGATATTCAATTAAACTTTGAAAGTGCCGACGAAATAATATTTGACTGCTCTCAAACTGCCACAAAATACAACCATGAAGATGGAGGAATAGAATGTCTATTAATGGATAAAAACATTCCAGTCACAAAATGTAGCAGTCACATTGAGACTGCGGTAGAGGTTACCGGTTATAAAACATTTTTTTAGGATTTAATTTTTATACACTGTTAATGTCAAGAGTTTTACACTGTCAGCACATCACAACCAATCATAAATGTGACTTTATAAGTAGTTACGATCAAATTCAAACATGTTTAACAGTTATGATTGATTGACAGTGTAAAACATATTCACACTGACAGTGTATATGAATTAAGTCTTTCTATTTTTTTTATCATTCTCCTCTCTAAATCTCTTTAGTGAGGTGAAGTGATGTATGAAACTAATTGTCACTCATGTGATTTATTATTAGGCTTCTTCATCAGTTCAACAAGATTGTATGATTTTTCCATCATCAGGGGCTGGTGGATCAACAAATTTGATGCAGGGATTCAACAATAGTGCAAATTGTGCACTTATGCCTCCTAGTTGTAACAGAAGCATGCCTCTAGAATTTCCTCAGAGTCAAACTCATTCAGGCATATCAATTCAATTACCTAACATAAATGGTGAAAGCAATGTTGCTGAACTTCTAGATTGTGGGTTACCTCCAGTGTTTCATCCTGGTGAATCGCATTGGGAATCAAATTTGGAGGGTGCATGTCCTCAAGCAAGGGATAAAGCCAAAATGAGATACCAAGAGAAAAAGAAAACTCGAACGTAAGTGCTTTTAACTGTGTATATACGTATGAAATGATATTTTGATACAAAATTTGGCAACAAATTTCGATAACAATTTGGATGGTTAATGCAGTTCAAATATGTGATTAATTACGTTCAAAGTATGGTTAACGAACATGCATGTCGAGGTGTCACAACTCATTAACCATCTACAAACATAATTAGCCACGACTTTGAACATCATTAACCACGATTTTCAGGTTTTCATGTATATTTGAACATCATTAACCACAATTTTCAGGTTTTCAAATATATAAGATATCCATTAATCATTTAAATTGTGTTCAAATATACATGATTTTCATGTGCTCAAATGGAATGGAGACAATTTTATTATAAAAAATGTATACAACTTTCAAGACTAATATGCCTATTTAAGTTGACATGCATGGATAATCATAGGCTGAAGTCATTAGAAGTGTCTACAAATCTAGAACTATTTTGTTATTTTCTTTGTTTCTTCCTGCATTATATATAAATGTGTATTGAAGTTTATTCTCTATTGTATAATAATACTGTAAAACATAAATAAGTGAATTAGAGTGCTAACAGTTATTTGGACTGTGTTAACTATCATATGATTCTAAAGTTAACAACTCATCGAGCGTTAACTATCATATGATTCGTAAATTTATAAGTTGACTTGGTACAACAAATCAGGTTTGGTAAGCAAATAAGATATGCGTCTCGCAAAGCAAGGGCTGATACAAGAAAACGTGTGAAAGGTAGATTTGTTAAAGCAGGTGAAGCATATGACTATGATCCTCTTTTGAGCGACCACTAAACATTATCTGCAATCACAAAATTTTCCTTGCAGGATATGATTCTGATTGGTAAGCTAAGGTAGTCCCATTGTGAATACATTGTTTTGTTCATTCTTAATCAAAACACTTTTTGTCCAAATTTATGAAAAATGGACCAAATTTTAATGCAGCCAGATTATTATTCAAAACTTGACTACTTAGGTGGTTGGTACAGACATGTTAAAGCATTCAACAAGTTAGTATTTAGAAATTTAGATGAAAAATAAGATATAGAAAAGGTTTTGCATTTAGAAATTGCAGAATAAGAGATTTCTTGTATACAAAGATATTGCATTTAGTTATATATAGTAAGTAAAAGAGGTACTACTCTAGTCACAAATATTAGCAGACAAGAAGACATATTTGATGGTCTAAAGTATTAGTAAAATCTTAACAAATTTGACCTTACTCAATGCTACTATTCTCAAATAACCTTCAATAAAACAAGTTCCATACAAAATTAACTGAAAAGAAACGGTATGGTTCTGGATATGTCATTATTTTTTGATTACATCAAGAAAATTAAACAAATCAAACCCCGGTTAACCACTATTGCTAATATATGTGAAGTTTGTTATAAGTGAGACGAGTAATGAACACATTGAAATTGCATAACAGTCGATATCATTTCAGAACAAAATATGGAGGGTAAGATAAATACCATTTCATATATCAGATTATCTTTAAAAAAACTATAAAAAGAGTTGAATTGAATACACTTTTCTCTAGACTACCACCATACCTATACTTGTTGACATTAATATCTAAGTGATGCTAAAAAAATTGAGTGACCAAATTCTGATTTGTTTTCCATTTGCTTCTTCTTTTCTAACAAATAAGATAAAAGTTTGTTTCAATGCATAAAAATTGTTGAAGATATCACACATTTTCCATTCTGAATTTCCACTATATTATTTGCAGACCTACATAGTATTTCTAGCTTGCAGAGGGGAGTCGATGGCGATCCACCCTAAACTTTAACAGGTTAGAATGTATGAATCTCTAAGCTTGTGTGTCTCAAATAAACACAGGCTATAATAAGGAAGAAACGGAGAGCTGGTGTTTGAAAAGCAGACCTTATTTTGTCATTTCTAAGAAGTGATGAACCTTAGTCCTTCACAAACACTACCTTCTCCATCTCAAGATATTGTCCAAGAATAGCAAACCTTATTTTTGATTACTGAGCATTGTCAACTGTTGATTGAGATACATGTTCCTGACTTGCTGGAAGCCACTGTCCACCTGCAGCAACTGTATGCATCTTTGACAACCTTTATACTGCCTCAATTATTTCATATACTGATAGATTACACCATTTTTTATGATTATTCATAATTGTATAAACATTGATTCATTACACCATTTTTTATGATTATTCATAATTGTATAAACATTGATTCATTTCCTTCAAGGGAACTTCCTCTTAAATATGAAATTTTATTAATCTTTGCTTGATTGTTTCAAGTAAGAAACTTTACCTTTACTGTTCCAAATTGTTTGCCATTAAATTAAACAGGTCAAATTGTGGTCCACCATATAGACTGTTTGCACCAAAAACATGTGACATCATCGACGCAGGGACACAAACACAGACATTGGACACAAAACAAACACTGACACATCGACACTGATAATAATTTGAGAAAATGCCACAATTCAATGTAATAATATCTGTCGGTGTCAGACACCGACACATGTTCGGCACCGGGACATGGCTAATCCCAGAAGTGTCCGTGCTTCATAGGTGACATGTGGCTTTTATATTCAAATCAAATATCAAAACAAACAGAAAAATATTCTTTAGGTTGGTGGCACAATTGCTAAAATATTTGTAAACCCTAAGCTCTCTGTGACAAGGAATCAAATCTAATGGATTTGAGTTAAGAAAACATTTGTTGATAAGGACTAGGTGGAGTTAACTTTACTTGGCAGACATATATGGTATAGTTAGTAGATGCAACTAGCCTTAGTTAATAGACATATCTGGTGTAGTTATCAATTGCAGATAGACACAACTAGTTGATACAATTATCAAGTTCGTTTCATTTTAAGTTTAGTTATTTTCATTTATTTATGTTATCCAATTCATGTTGTATGAATCTGAAGTGTATATATGCATAACTTTTTCTAGCAAGGAATATAACCAAATTGATTTAAGTTGCAAAAGCTTAGTCTTAGCTGATTAGGACTAGACATATGCACTACTTAGCAAACAGGTGCAGTTAGTAGATGTAACTAGCTTTAGTTTCCAAGCAAACAGACACAAACTATTGATACAAATGCTATTCAATAATGAATTAGTTTCACAAGGTTGGTCACTTTAAATTATTTCTCTTATCTAATGTTTGTTGCATGAGTTTAAAGTGTATAAATACATACATAGCTTTTTGTGGCAGGGGATGAAACTTAATGATTTGAGTTGATAAAAAATGTGTTGGTTGATAAGGACTAGAGACAGTGACGCAATTAGCATATCAACTAGCTTACCTAGCAGACATACAATCACAATCAGAAAATGCAGCTGGCTTTAGTTAAAAGAAAGATGAAACGCAGTCAATGGATGAAGATGAACACAAATATTGATATTGTTACTATAATTATGTGTTAATTTCGGTTGACATTTGTTACTTTATAATATTTTAGGTTTGCAATGTATGTTGCAGTAATCTCAAGTTCTTATGTGAGTCTACACACACAAACACACACATCTTATGCAATTCATCCTTGAAGCAATGATAATATACACTCCTTTTCCCTAAAAAAACATAAAAATAAAAATAATCACTTCTTTATTCATAATAAAATACTTCACGTTTGTATGATTATTGATTATTAGTATTATTATTATTATTATTATAACTAATGTAAAGACGAGTACTCACGTGTCTATTTTTCAGTTCTTTTTATTACTCTAATTTTTGAAAATTAAGAACTATGAATTTTTTATTTTGATTAAAAATATAAATATAAATATAAATGTTTGTTACTTTCAAATTATAACAAATCAAACTAAATATGTTTATATATATTTTTTAAAGAAAACTAAATATGTTAATGTATTTCAATGACACCAACAATGAAGTACGAACAAAAACAACACAGACACAAACATTGACACATCAACATTGAAAATAATATGAAAAAAATGACACAATTTAGTATAATCATATGTGTTGGTGTCGCGTCGGTGTCAAACATCGACACATGTTTGACACAAAGACATGGCTAATTCGAGTAGCGTTTGTGCTCATACGTGACATGTGACTTTTATCTTCAAATATCAAGACAAATAATAAAATATTGTCTTAGGTTGGTGGCACAATTCTAAAATATTGTAAACCCAAAGCTTTTTGTGATAATGAATAGGAAAAAGATAGGTAGACACCCTTTTTTATACACCTCTTATGTACATCCCCATGTGTTAGGGGTATTTTAGTAATTTTACATCATATCATCACCCTCTTTTTCATCTCTTCTTTCAATGTTTTTGCCACATGTCACAAATGTGTGTGAGTGTAAAAGGATGTATGCCAGTTAAGATGGTTGATATATAAGAGCTCTAATAAATATAATCTAATGGATTTGAGTTGAGAAAATGTGTTTGTTGATAAGGACTAGGTGCAACTAGCTTTACTTAGAAGAAGACATATCTGATGTAGTTAGCAATTACATATAGACGAAAGTAGTTGTTATAACTATGTTAACTACAAGTTTATTTAAGTTTAGTTACTTTCATTTATTTATGTTATGTGCTTCATGTTGTATGAATTTCAAGAGATATATACATAACTTTTTTTTAGCAAGGAATATTACCAAATGGATTTAAGTTGCGACAACATCTTAATCTTAGGTCCCATTTGGCCTACCTTTTTATTGACTTATCTTCTACTTCAAAGTAAAAGCAGGGCCAAACAACATTTATATTAAGCTCTTCAATTAAAAAGTGACTTTTTTATAAAGAAGAAAATATGACTTTTGAAATAAGGTGATGAGACTTACTTCTACCAGGCACGCGCAACTTATTTTCCCAGCTCCACCCTTCGAATCCCAATGAACATGAATTTTATGTTTCTAACATTTTTATTTTGAGAGCAATTTTTCTGTTAAATTGGTTTTGTTGACGTCATGTGTTCTTAAACTCAATTTTGTTTACCAAGTCATGTGCTCTTCAATTGATGTATTTATTTTTTTACCGTATTTTTTTGTTAATTAATTTAATTTGTTTATTTAAAAAATTGGTTTTCTTTTTATTAAACAATCTAAAAAATTGGTTTTCTTTGACATCATGGTACTTTTTCTGGCAATGGTATATTAGTATTTAAATAATATTTTCTAATGATATTACTAGCATTTGATTATGACTTTTAAAAAAAAAATTATGATGTAAATTTAAAGGTCCATTATTTATATACTTAATCAATGTTTTTTTAAGGAAATAAAAATTATTCTTCAGGCCTTTTAATATAATTTACATTCTCATTATGATTTCTCATTTCTAAATTTTTGTTTCATTTAAAAAATAATTATTTGTTTTAATATTAATGCATGATAAAATATGAACTTTCTTAAAATTAATTCATTTTATTTGAAAATATTATCAAACACTTTATTTGGTATAAAAAAATATTATCAAACACTTTAACATAAAAAAGATTTTGAAAAAAAAGCAACATTTGCCAAACAACTTTTGACTTCATTTTTAAAGCTAATGATTTTAACTTTATGTTTAAAGTTTCTTCAAAAAAACTTTATGTTTAAAGTTGCTTCTGTCTGAAAAAAAGTTGGGCCAAACACACCCTTAGTTGATTAGGATTGGACATAGACATTAGTTAGCAGACATATATGATGCAAATAGCAGATATAACTAGCTTTAGTTAACCTGCAAATTTAATTAGCAGATGCACACAGACGCTGACTATTGATATAAATGTTATTCAATTATGAGTTAATTTCACAAGATTAGTTACTTCAAATTATTTCTCTTATTAAATGTATGTTGTACGAGTTTGAAGTGTATAAATACATAGCTTTTGTGGCAGGGGATGAGACTTAATGATTTGAGTTGAGAAACAACGTGTTTGTTGATAAGGATCTCAGAGACAAACACAATTAACAGATCAACTAGCTTTACCTAGCAGACAAAAAAACACAATTAGAAGATACAACTAGCTTTAGTTAAAGGACAGATCAAACACAATCAATGGATGAATATGAAACCTAAATTGTTTATGTTGTTACTATAATTATGTGTTAATTCCTGCCAACATTCATTACTTTATGTTATTTCGAATTTTCAATGCATGCTGCATAAATCTCAAGTGTAATATATATATATGTAATTCATCATCGAAACAATGATAATAAACACTTTTTTACTCATAACAAAATACTTTAATATTTTGGGAGTCAAATACGTAAGTAAGATGTTAACTAATATTTATTGCATGTGATTTACATTTTTATGAACTAACTTTGTTTTTTTTTTTTTAAAGAATGAACTAACTTTATTTATCATCCAATGCATGAGAATCTTAATTATTTTTCCTTTGCATAGAAAATACTAATGTGTTTTATATTTTTTTTTTAAAACATAAGAACAAAGGCGTACTTAAACATTTTCAACAAAAACAAACTCGCAAAATAATTAAAGATTAGAGTTCCTACATAATTGCATAAACTCTGCAATCTATTTTATGCTGCCAATATGCAAAGACAAACATAAACTCTGCAAAATATCAATATAGAACATGACTAGTCATTCACAATTCTTGTCATTCCTCATTTTTAGTTTCCAAATGAAAATAAAGAATCTAATTTTTACTGTTAAAAAAACTCCATTAACTCGGAGGAACCATTGAAAATTTGTAAGAATTTAGTCAGCCAAGCAGAAAAGAAAAGTGAAAAAGGGACGATAAAAAAACAAACTACTAATTCATTATCTAAATTTTCTATTATTCAACACAAATTAAGGAATATTACTATGAAATTTGTCAACAAAATCATATTTTATTATTTTAAGGATTAAGGATAATACAAATTATGACTTAATTGTCTGTGTTAGAGAGATATTAATTAAAATTGTAGCAAAAATTTAAGAGTTTAACTAAGTATGTAATTTATGATATAATAAACAATTGTTGTATATATAAATATATTTTATTTTGTAATAGATTTGCTAACATAACAACATTACTTTTCTTTTCCCGAGAAAAAAAAAAAAAAACATTAGTTTTTCTTGCTTTGAAATTGATTTTGAATATAACAACAAAAGTTGTTATTCAAACACTTAACACAAGTTGAAAATTGCACTAAATTATACATTTTAACAAGCTTATATCATTTCTATTGAGTTTGTAATTGTTAGGTTTTTGTTGATTTGTTGGTGATATTAACGAGGATTGATGCATCCCATTTTTCTCTAAAAGCATGAATAATTCTACAAGTTGAAGTTTATTTCGTCCACTATTATAATCTAATATGTGGAAAGTCACTTTATAAAATAAATTTTTAATTTGTTATTTCTTCCCATACCTTTAACATGTTGAGTTTTTACTATTTAATGTATAAACGAATCAAATATATAAGAATTATATTTTTTTACTATGAAATCGTATGATTTGTTTAATATTGTTGTAAAATAAATTATAGACAATAATTATAAAATAATTATCATCATGTAGTAGAAATTTTTATCTATAGAAGATAAAATTACTTTAGTTAACTCTATACTTTCTGGTTTACCTCTAACTTACTACCAACACACTGTTAATATGTTTGTGTGTTAATAATCGTCTTAACGAAGCTCTTCTAATCTTTGATAAGATTAAGTCTGCTGGTTATGAAGTGGACAATTTTATATTTGGAATATTGATTGATGGTTTCTGTAGAAATAAGGATTTTGATGCTGCCATACTCTCTTTAGATGAAGTGATGTTCAGCACAATCTTAAATTGTTTATGCAAAGAGGGTAAGCCAAAAGAAGCTCTCAAACTGTATAATGTGATGCATTCCAAAAATATTTCTCCAGACATAATAACTTTAATACTCTTGTATGCATGTTTGCATGTATCAACCAATTTCAAGCTCTTTATCTCTTGCACCAAATGAAGAGTTATAAAGTAGTTCTTGACATGTACACATACACAACATTGATACAATCATTATGCAAAGAGGGGAAGCTTCAAGTGGCCAAATCTATTATCCCTAGAATGCTTAGGTTAGGTATTAAACCTGATATTGTTTCATATAACTCTTTAATCTATGGGTACTGCCTTATTGGTGAAATGGATGCAGTTAGGAAGCTATTTGACAATATGCACTCTATTGGTATTGAACTTGATTTGTCTAGCTATATCACTTTATTTAATGGTTATTTCAATCGTCGGATGGTTGATGATGTTTCCTTACTTTTGCTAAAGATGCGTAGCACTGGTTTGATGCCAGATTTACATGTCTATAATTGTTTGATCCTTGGTTGTGCTGAATTTGATAGAGACAACTGAGTTTTAGATATATTCAATGAATTGTTTTACACTGGTCTACGTCCCGATACTTATACTCTTAATTTAGTGCTCGCTCTTTTATGCAAAACCAAGAAGGTGGCAGAAGTAACGGAATTGCTCAGTAAGATGGAGAATTTTGATATTCAGCGGGACACTGTGTCCTTTAATATTATCCTTCATGGATATTTTTTGATTGGAATGTTAAATGATGTGATTGGTGTCTTCTGTAACCTCTTCATAAAAAATTCCATGAGTGTGGTAACTTTTAATAGTCATTCATTCAAAGGCTCTGTATCCGCAATATGTGTCGTGAGGCATTGATGTTATTCATGAAAATGAAAGTGAAGGGATTCAATCCGAACGATGTTACATACAAGCTGCTTATTCAGGCTCTGGTGCATGCGTAACTCGGATCACGAAAAGGCTTCTCTTCTTCGCAAAAAAATGCATTCTGCTGGTCTCCCACCAACTAGTCTACCAACAACCGATGGACTAACCACTGAGATGCTGGCAGCAGTTCCCTAGAAGTTTCTTTTCGAGGAATTTTACGCATAGATGAGTTGTTATTCATTTGATGTTTTTTATATAAAAAGATACCCCTTTTATAAAATACAAAGGTTGCGGATGCACATGTGTGGTTGAAACCTGAATAAAATCATATATTCAATTACATGCATACCACAAATTCATAACATACGCCAATTGGTTTATGGACAACGGAAGAACCATGGTTGATTTTGGTATTGTCACTTTGAAATATATTTTATTATGTAAGAAGTCAATCTGATGTTAACTTGTTGGACCTAAATTGTAAAAAAATAAGACATTTTTTTATTTCTAAAAAATGGATAAATTTATTAACAAAAATCTAAATAACCAATTAGGTAATAGAATCAAAGTGTTTAATGAATTCATTTAACTTGAGTAGCTCGAGTGAATTCGAGTTCACATTTAAGCTAGAACAATCTTTGTCATATTTTACTTTTCTCGCGGCCAAACTCTGATTATAAAATCTCATTATGCTACAAATTGGAGGGTTAAAGTCTTAAAGACCAAGAAAAAAAATTACTAAACTATATACAAATTTAAACAGATAAGTAATAAATTAAGAATATAGGTATCGGGACGTAGACCAGTGTAAAGCAATTCATCTTACTGAGCAATTATGTTACTTCTTAATAATATGTTTTGATCATTTTACACAAATCAAGAAATCTAATTTATATATTTGATTACTTAACTTATTTATTAATTTTGTTTTGGTCTCATAACCAATTGTCGTTACGTTTAAGTTTCTTAATTTCCCTTATTTTAGAATCTTATGAACTTAAGTTGAGAGAATGTTTTAGAAAAATATGAGATAATTTCATAAGGTTAGTTAATTTAAATTATTTTTCTAATCTAATGTATGTTGCATGAGCTTAAAGTGTATAAATACATAGCTTTATGTGGCAGGGGATGGAACATAATGGATTTGAGTTGAGAAAAATATGTGTTAGTTGTTAAGGACCAAACTAAGATGCAATTAATAGATACTTCTTTCTTCACCTAGCAAACATACAAATAAAGTTAGAATATGCAACTAACTTTAGTTAAAAGAAAGATCAAACTCAATCAATGAATGAAGACAAACATAAATTGTTGATATTTTTAATATAATTATGTGTTAATTTCAGTTAACATTTGTTACTTTATGTCATTTCAAATTTCTAATGCATATTGCATTAATCTCAAGTTCGTATATATACGTCTTATGCAATTCATTCTCAATGCAATGATAATAAACACTTTTTACTTTATAAAAAAACACTTAATTATTTTGGGGTAAAATGTAATAAGTAAGATATCAATTAAAATCTATCGTGTAAGATTCACATTTTTATGAACTAACTTTATTATAAGGATTGGTCTCTAATTCTTTCTTGTGGTGGATGTTGAAAGCATATCTCATTATGCTCCTAATTCATATCCTTTGAGCTTTGGAGTTTATATAAAAGGTAAAAATATATATAGGGTATGATATTTAATACGGTTTGTTGCGCCGTGGGTGGTGAAGTTATATATGAATATTGTAATATTGAAGGGGAGATACTTGTAATGTTGATGGAATAGTAAGTTATATCAAAGTTCTTTCATGGAATTGATTCATTTGTTAAGAATGTAGAAACATTGGGAAAACAATCTATGATCGACATATTTTTCATGTAACATATGTATTTAAATGCTTGTAGAGAGTGAATTATATTTGTATCAGGTTTAAGTACCCCATTGTACCCCTTTGAATTGATTTCATTAAGTTTTGCTTATAAAGAAAAGTTGAGCACAACAAATTATAAATTGTAACATATACTCTTGAGTTTTTTTTTATTAAGGGGAAAAACAAGAAAAAAACTAAGTAATTCACTGCCTTAACGCACCAAAAATATCCTCAAGTAAAATGATATCTAATTGAGGAGGAGGAGTTGTCCATATTTTCAAGGAGTCGGCGTTGGTATCACCGAGCTTGACCAACCAATCAGCACATTCATTGCCTTCTCGTAAGGTATGAGTAAAGAAAACCACCCAATGAAGAGAAATGAACTTTCTAATTAAAGAGAGTAAAGTTGCATGTGGATGAAAATTATTCTCCTTAGTATCTGCAATCAAATCCAAAGCTGTCTGAGAATCAGATTCCAAGATGATTGACCTATAACCAAGATCCCAAGCCCTTTGAAGACCTCTCCAAATAGCTGAAAGTTCAGCCAATAAATTAGAAGCTCTAACACAAGTTTCGAAAAAACCATGAATCTAGACACCACTATTGTTCCTCAAAAAACCTCCAAAACCTGCATCGCCAGGAATGCCAAAAGAAGAGCCGTCCACATTTACTTTAATACAACCTTCAGGGGGAGGATACCAACGAACATGACGCACCACACGATGCTTATTGGTAGAACCAAGAGCAACAATCATGGAGGAATGATAAGAGAATATACCATCGACAGAAGCCCAGTGATCTTTCTTCACATTTTGAAAAATCTCTTCGTTTCTATTTCGCAAATCTCAAAACAAGTTACTATGAACATAGTGCCCGTCTCAATAGTAGAATGATGTGTAAACCACTGTTGACAATCTTTCATGTAAAAATCATTAGGATAATTCTATTGAGTTTGCAATAATGAGGATTGGTGCATCTTATTTTTCTCCAAAAGATGATCTATGCCTTAAGGGCACAAGATAAGAAACAAAAAATAGAAAAAAAAAAATCTTGGAAATTATGTATGCTTAATTTTGAAAACTTTAAATTTAATCTTTTTAGCTTGTGTATTTATTGATTAATTCCTTTTTAGTTTCTTAACTTGTTCCTTTAGGACACAAGTTAACATGACCCTTATTTATTTTATTTTAATGTGAACAAAGCACGAATAATCTATTAAATAATTCAGCACAACAAAATTAGAAATTGTAACAAATGCATATCGTTTCTATTGAGTTTGTATATTTTTTTTGGAACATATTGAGCATGAATAATTCTACAGATACATCAATAACAACTAATCTCAATAAGGATTATGCAATGTTTATCAAAGTTGAAGTTTATTTCGTCCGCTAATGCAATCTAATATTTGACGAGTCACTTTATAGAATGATTTTTTAGTTTTTTATTTCTAACATGTTGAGTTCTTACTATTTACTATTATAAAAGGACCAAAGAGATTATATAAAAAACAAAATTTGTATATATTTTAATAAGAAACTGTGCATTATTTTCTTTAATATAGTAGTAAAACAAATTATAGACAATAATTATGCAATTTTTTTTTTTAATAAAAATACAAAATAATCTAGGAACAATTGATATTTCCCGTGCACTAGTAACCAGTACAAATTCAATTTTAATTAGCTTACTCTTCCCCCCTAAAAATAAAAATTAACTAAATCTTGCAAAAGTTAAAGAAAACTAAAACATTGGACATGTCTTCTATCTACTGAATCTAATTGCATAAGCAACTTTTTTTTTGAATCATGATATTGGAAGAAAAAAAAAGTTTTGCATTTTCTAGTGTTCAACAATACCAACAATGTATGCTTAAGAAGTTGTTCATTGAGCTTTCTATCTATCAACCAAGAGAAAATTAAACAGACCTATTACACAAGATCATCTAATAAGAAAACATAAATTTAAAGAAACATGGAAGTACTACTATGAGTTTTTGAACACTTTATGATGGTGGTGTTATTAGGCAGGTTTCCTTTGTTCCAGCTAATGTTGGCTGGAAGTATCATCTCTACTGAGGCTCCAATAAGATATCTTCTTGTAAGATTTTGACATGTGTTGCAAAGAAAGCACCTAATATGCCTTAGGGCTAAAAAATTTGCTTCATGAACCTTTTTGTCACATTTTCTACATAAATATGCATCATCAGCTTGGCAATACAATGAAGCTTGTAATCCACATAGTTCACAACATTTATAATCTCTTGTTTTGTTATGTGAAGCACTCTCTTTAGATGTTGGGAAGAAGTTGTGTTCTTTTGGCTCTGCTCCTTTGCACATATTGATATGAGAATTGAAAAACTATAAATGAAGCTTGATAGTTTCTTGAATTTTATGATGTAATTGGAGGATGAATAAAGGCCTTTTATAACTATAACAATAGCTTGATTAATGTTCCTAGCTTTAGACAAATTCTTGTGGACAAGGACATGGATACCACACCACACCTTCAAGTAATCACGTGTCTTTATTTTACCCATTTGTCTTTTTCAATAGGAACATATAAGGTTAATTTAGTCATTGAGAAAAAGAATATGTGACTCCACTAGTTTTGACAAAATAAAAGGTTTGCAATTGATTAAAGTTTTCAAATTTCATTAGATGCTTGAAGAGTTATTATGAGCCATAATTTGTGAGTTGTTGAGTGGTTATTAGGAAGACAAATTGAGAGTACTAAGATGAAAGGTTTATTGTATGGTGTAGAATTACCACCTTTAAATTTGTGACCCACCTAAGCCCATATGGTTGCACGTAAGGCCACTTGAAAATGGAAACTGATTATTGACTTATTGATATTGGTTGGAAAGTTCTACAATTTTATACCATAATTTTGTCATGGACGGTTGGACCCATAAACTAATAATAAAAGTGTACAATTGCTAGCCATAAGATGTCTTTGTCCACAAATTGTTTATGAGGTTGACAGTTTAATACACATGTGTGGTAGAAACATGAAGAGCATCATCATATGTCCCATTACATGCATGCCACGAATTCATAAGATACACCAATTAGTTTATGGCCAAAGGAAGGAACCATGATTGATTTTGGGATTGTCACTATAAAAATATCTTTTAGTACGAATGACGTAGATCTAACATTAACTTGTTGGACATAAATCGTATGACAATAATAATAATTTATTATTATTATTATATAAGATATTTGTAAATTTATAAAATCATCAATTAAGTAATAGAATTCAATGGATTAATGAATCTAGCCGAGTCGTTCAAAAGAATTCAAGTTCACATTTATGCTAGAACAATTTTTAGAAACTTTACTTTTCTTGCGATTAAACTTTGATTTTTATGAGTTCATTCCGCTACGAATCGAATGGTTAAAGTTTTAAAGATTAAGAAAAAAAAATAACATGACTAAACAATACTAAAATAAAAAAGATAAATAAATTTTCTTCATCCCAAATTATAAACCGTTTTGATCATTTTACACAAATAAAAAAATTTAAATTACATATTTGATTCCTTAATTTATTTATTAGTTTCGTTTTGCTCTCATAACTAATTGTTGTTATGTTTAAATCCTTTAACTACACTTTTATAAATTTAACCATTTTATTTGATTTTGTCAAAAAAATATATATTGAATGTTGCATGTCTATTACATCCCTACTAACATATCAACTTTGTGATTAACATATCAAGTTTTGTTTTTGATACTTCAAATTCTTAATTGAAATCGATAATAAAGTGTTTACATTTTGTTTTTATTTGAGGGGTGTTTACATTTAGTTATCATTAACATTGAAAATTTTGTTTATCTATCTTCATTTTGTTAATCAATGACGTTGAAAAGTGTAAAAGAGAAAAACTTCAACAAAAAATGATTGTTTAAATTCAATTCGTTCACTAATATTAAAGAGTTAATTTATGTGAATAACGTATAAGGATTATGTATATATTTTTGTATATTGTAGAAGAGGGATAAGAGAGAAATAGAATCTCTTAAAAAAAGAAAGAGAAATAGAAGAAGGTCTGTCGTGACAGCGATACCACATGTCGACGAACTATCTATAATATCTTAAACATGTCTATAAAATAATTCAAAAATGTATATTGATTTCTTTTTTTTAGAGAATATATTGATGGAAGTACTCCTGGGAAAGATTGATGGCTTGATGCGTAATCATGATACATATTTCAATTTGATTCTTATGGGAGAGTAGATTTTCCAATATTCTTCATGCGAAAATACATGCGTTTTTAGTGGACATTATCCAATGTGTTTCTTAGATTCCTTGCATGTCGTTCAACTTGTCGTTATGTTAATGAGTGAGAGATTTCATATGAAAAAAGATTTGATAATATCTTTTCATCACACCTTTCTCATGTAATAAAAAAAAAATCAGAGACTAAAGTCGTTCCGTTTGCATACTAATTTTATTTTTGTGTTGGATTTTGTGTTTACACCGATTATTTGCAATGTAAACTTTATTATTCATCAGCACTTTAGGATTGGATAAATGTCTTTTTATAGTGTCCGTTTAAGTCTCACAATTTATGATATCACTTTATGCGTTCTTTAAGAACAAAATTATTGTTATTAATGTTGTAATTGCATCCAACAACTTTTAATAACAAGTTGTCTCATGACAACATAATAGAAAAATACTCAAGTGAGCATATTCAAAAGAAAGGAAAATAAAGAAAGATGAAAATAAATGCAAATTGTGAAAGAAAAAAAAAGGAAAATAACGGAAGAACAAAACAATACTAACTCCGTTCCTTGAAAAAAGATTGAGTGTTCGGGGTTCGAACCCCGGCTCATATATATATTATGCATTATCTCTTATTAAATGAGTTAAGCTAACAGAGACATTTATCAATTTAATTTAATAACCTAAATATGATTTGGCATAGTTTAAAGCTACTATATTTGGAATGGTAACGCAAT
Source organism: Medicago truncatula (assembly GCF_003473485.1). Lineage (NCBI taxonomy): Eukaryota > Viridiplantae > Streptophyta > Magnoliopsida > Fabales > Fabaceae > Medicago > Medicago truncatula. The sequence continues at coordinate 43,620,239 of NC_053043.1, forward strand.
TAGTGATTTGTTTCTGTTAGATTAAGATCAAACTGTTTAGAATTCACAGTCACTATTATTATTAATAAGAAGAAAAAAGAAATGCATTTATTTAGGACTGTCCGATCAAGGATTGATCGAATGAGGGACTGCATATTTGCTGCCTTTGTTGGGATAATTTTAATATGCATGATCACAAAACAAGTATTAATATAGACTTTATTTAATATGATCACAAAACATGTATAATATAGACTTTATTTAATATGATCACAAAACATGTATAATATATACTTCTTTAAAAAAAAAGTATAATATATACTTTTTTTTATGATAACTTAATATATCCAAAGTTGGAGTTTACTCCCTAACGAAAGGGTAAATTTCATATCGAATATTGCAACTTCCACCAACAACTCTGCCTCCTTTTTTTCCATCACAACAATTTGGAAGTTCACTAATTGCACCATCAAGACACTTCTTACAATCAACACTAGAAATGTCTCTAGTGCATTGAGTTAGCCCATAAACTCTCTCTGATTCTCCAATCTTCAATTCTCCAGTAGCATAAAGTTTATGATTCATAGAAGCTTCATTAGCAAGGAAGCTCAATAAGTCATTAGTCATGTTGTTGAATTTGATAGGATCACTAACATTTTGTACATTCAATAAAGCGAACTTGTTTGTATTATCAATTTTACCAAAGAAATCATTGTCCAAATATTTGAACATGCAATTATCATACCATATAATGGCACCCTTTTTATATGGACAAACATTGAGAATTTCTTTAGTTGCTTGTGAAACACAAGTTTTGCATTCCGAGGTTGATACATCGCCACGGCAAAGAGCTAGCCCATATGCTTTTTGATTTTGGTATTGGGTCAGATCTATTGATCCACTGCCAAAACCTGTTGAAGGGGTCTTGTAGATAAGTGAGTTAATTAGTGTTTTCAAGTTCGATTCATATGGACTATGAGCCGTGAAGTTCTCAGAGGTTGAACAAATGTGAAAAAGTGGGTCGGTTCCTAAAGTTGTTTGAATAAGGAAAACAAAAGTAAATGAGAAGAGAATAATTGTGAAGAGCTTTGAGGAACCCATATTTTGGATGAAGGTGGTGAAGAACAAGCTGGTTTGATATGAGATTTTTTTTAAGGTTTGATATGAGATTGTGGGGGAGTGAGAGAATTTATAGAGAAAATAAGTTGGTTTCTTCTTTGAGTAAAGATTAAGAAGGTTGACATTCTCTATTGACCAATTTATATTGGCTAGTTAAGCAGGCACCATGTCAACATTGGACTGTGCCTTCAACATTTTGTCTGTAGATTAGGTTTATAAATTATAATAACTTGGCACAAGAGTGACAAATTCAAGCATGGCTTTCTTCCTCTTAATAATCTTCAACACGCAGTTAATTTGACGTGTAGATTAAAATAGTTCATATATCTTCACCTTAACAATTTTTTTTAATCTAATCCTAATTTTACTTTTAATTGTTCAAGATTTGCATTTTGTCTCTTGGACAATTAAAAGTAACAAGGCAACAGATTTTCTAAACTATATTAATTCAATTTTAAATTAAAAATATAGTAAATATAATAATTAAAATAAAAATAATAAGGCAACAGATTTTCTCTATAAATACAGTAAAAATTATTCAAAACGTGTACCCAAAAAATATTATTCGATTCAGTACCTCTATTTTATGTGTTGCAAATTAAATATCTTCAGTATTTCATTTGACAACACAATGAATATGAGCAAGATGACCGATACGTACTAAACAAATAGCACACTGTCCTTTAGCAGAATAAGAAGGATTATCTTCGTAATTTTCTCCGAATTGCATTGCACGTTCACCTATTTGAAAACAGAATTTCGTCTGATGTTTTTTCATTAAAAAAATAAAATAATGTTTGTTATTAATATTATAGAAACAAGCACGGGTAAACACGCATTTTGGTTTCTAGATGTACAACTCGTTGTTATAAGGGTTCTGACTCAAAAGAAAACAAAAAAAAAAGTCTATAACTCCAAAATATGTTAATCACTTTGGTTGACGACGTTAGATTTAGTTGTTAACTCTAAAAAAAGTAGTGTTGATATTTTTTTGAGATATGTAAGTTGTGAGATGGCAACAGGGACGAGGGACGGGTCCAGAAGTGTGTTAGATGGGAGACTAACAACTTTTTGGTCCAGCCCACACAATTAAACGTGAAGAAGTGGGGTGTCCGAGGTTCGAACCCCGGCCTCTACATAAATTATGCAATATTTCTACAAACTGAGTCAAGCTAACGGAGACGTAGGCTAACAAAATTTAATTTTAAATAAGACATATTTAAATTTTATATGCTATTTACTCCAATTTTAATAAGCAAAAAATATATAAATGAAAACATTATTCCTTAACTTAATTTCAGATACCAATTTTATCATTTGTTTTTCAAGCATCAAATAAAAAAAAAAATATGAAAACACAACTGAATAACCGTAGATTTAAACACTAAGGAGATAATTGTCATCGCTATCTAAGATTGGTGTTTCGTTACTACAAGTAAATAATATTTTAAGAACCCAAAAGTCAAAACAATTCGAGTTGTAAATATTGACATTTTCTGATTGGTTTGGATAAAAAAATAATAACATGGCTGCAACAGAAAATAATGTAGAAGTAGCCACTAAGAGGATCGTCTTGTGGGATTGTCATGGTTAGTTTTTGAATGGTAGTTGTATACTTGAGAACAAGTGCAATGAATGAAACAATTTGGCCTTAGGTGACTTGGATTTAATTTGTTAAACGTCCACTATATAAAGTTAAAAGCTTAAAAAATTTAAGTGCTTCTCAAAGTTTGTGTCCTCTCCCAGATTTGCTTCGTTCTCCATAAACTTTTTTTTTTTGGACCCGTTGTATTACCAAAAGAATAAAATTAAAATTATGAGTATAACTAATTAATAAGTTATTCTCTATCCACGCTCCATATACAGGACTTGCGACTAATTTGAAATCTAATCACTTCTAAATAAAAACATTTAATTTGGATGGACGGCTGCAAATCATATTTTGCTTAAAATCAAACAAAAAACCACTTTAACGTAGAAGTTTCAATTCTCAACTTCTTAAAATCACGGCAGATTTACATCGAAACATATGTAGATGTGCTTTTGCTTCATCAAACGCCACTCCAAGCAGACAGACACTCAATCAAAAAAAATAACATAACAAAATATTGAGGCTTTAAAATTACAAAATATTGTGCAGTTGGCCAGTTTTCGTACAGTAAATTCAAAAAAATTATTTGCATAACTTGCTTTCATGTGCTATGCTTTTACTGTATCAAGAGCTCTAAATATGTGTGTGTATATATAAGACTATCAGTATAGAATCCCAGAGATCAAACTAGCTGTAGCTGTTATGTTGAACCTATGATATGAGGTGTAGTTAGAAAAAAATTAATAATCATTCTTATAGCTTTAATAAGTCCCTCTGCTGAATTCTGCCAAATATAGAACTTGGAATGTCTTCTAGCAATGCTCTTCAAGAATCTGCTTAACCATATTGCAAGAGATTTTAATATATACATTTGTTCTGTCAATGCATATAAATCAATTCTTCATATTTGCACTCTCTAATTGCAATTTCCATTAATTGACCAGAGTTAGAGTCCAACACATCACAACACTGCCTTCTTGGAGTCTGCAACTAAATACCAAAGTATAGTTTATGAATTAGCATATTATTAATTACCAAGGTAAAATCATCATCCTAAAATGTAAAAAAACATTTCAGCATGATTTTAAATTGCGGTCCAATACTGCAATTGCGACCAACATGTAAAGAATTTTGTGGTCTCATTGTAATTCGACCACAGTTTTCACATTTTACGGCGATATAAAAGTTTGCAACGCAACCATAATTTAAAACCATGAATATCGGTGTCTAAAACGCATTACCTGTTTGCTATCAAGGTCTAAGTTATTTGTAACCACTTTGATCACCTCCAGATTCTTCGACGATGTCTTGTCGTTTGAACAATTATAAAAAGATTTCGTGTAGTTGCTAATGATTCCATCTTTACCAGAAGATACATTGTCTAGATAGAAAATTTTAGGTCTTTTACAAGGGTCATGGTGAAGTTCTCTTTTGCTAAAAGTATATATTCCTGCCATAACATGTTTTTCCTTCCATGGTTTGAATGTTTCTTGCACTCTAAGAACATCTGGTAAAAGCACATTGCTTTGGAATACTTGAACAGCATATCCCCATGACACTGAAATTGTCCGTGAAAACCGTCTATCGTAGCAAACAGTTTGTTGTAGCATTCTTTGTGAATCAACATATGCAGCTTCAAATAAATGCTGTAGTGATTTTGAATTTGTCATATTAGGGAAGATTGCATCAGTAATATCCGGGTGATGTAAGGATAACAAGGGACTTAATGGATGTGCAGCCAATAAACCAAAGACGTTTCCCCTCAAATCAACCTATAATCCAATTTCATAATCACATTAATAGAGGATAAATTTGGAAGAAGAATAATAAAATGAGCGAATCAATAACCAATTTAGCCTCTAAAATCAGGACGCGGATTCCCTGCGGTCAGGGAATCCGGAATCCTAAATTTTGGAGACTAATTAGTTCTGATATCACCAATTTAGTCCCGAGAACATTGTTCCTAAATCACCATTTTATAAAGAAATCACCAACAAAATTCGTTAAATCAAAGTAATTATTTATTACCTGGTGAAAACCGGGTTCATATGTTAATCCAACACCAAGTTCTGCTATGCAAGAGAACACCCTAGCATCACTTCCATAAAGATGAGAATATCTTTCAATACATGAATCAAAAACCTTAGCTAAAACATTTGCTAAAGAAGCACTTAAAGCAAAACCACCTCCACCAAAAGCCATTCCAAAACCAAAAGTTTGAGACCCTTCATAATTTTCCGAATAAGCTCCAACATAGTACCAAAGTCTATGATCATATTTAGAAAGTGTCTTAACAAGATTCTCAGGAAAGAAAATTGTGTCATCATCACCAAACACATACCACCTAACATCAGAATGATTCAATTCAGCAGTTTCTTTCACAACACGCGCCACGCGGATCGCTGATCTTAAACCACCTGGTCTATATGTGTAGTTAAACTTTGAAGTGTCTTCAGAGACACAAATTTGAGGAACAGAATCATCACTATTAAGGTTGTTGTCATTTTCTTCAGGTGGAAGATTATCCACAAAAACACAACCTTTCATATTTTTGTTCCACCAAAGTTTGGCATATTTTTTCCTATTAGGCCATGATTTTCCACTTGAAGCAATTCCAAATACAAGATGATTAACATTGGTTGGATCAGATTCAGTAGGCTGTAGTAAAGAAGAACCAATGTTAATTGTTACTATCTTTGATGTGGTAAAGAATAGTATGGAAATAAATATAAAGAGAGAAATTGCACAAAATGAAGATGAGAATGGAATTAATTTGGTTAAAGATTTGGTTTTGATTGCTGATTTCATGATTAACAAGGGAGGTCAATGAAGTTTATGCAATGTTACATATACATGCTTGAATTATAAATATATATAAGTATATATCATATAATCATGTATAAAGTTTTGTCAAAAAATAATCATGTATAAAGGGTCACACCACAAACTGCGGCTTAAGAAAGCTAAGATAATGGAAAATTGAAACTTTATGTGAGAAAATGGTACCACATATGCATTGAAGTCAACCATCAACATTGGGAAATGCTAGCATAGGCATCCTTACTTATTACTCCTCCTCATTTCATGTGTATTTCCTCAAATAATACAAATAAAATGAACTGGATTTGTCCCGTGAGTATAACTCAGTTGATGTAGACATGTATTGTTATATGTAGGGGTTGGGGTTCGAACCTCGAACACTCTATTTATTCACCTTAAAAAATATGAATTCTAGCCACTAAACTACTTAGAAAGAAAATGCACAGAACTTTCAAAACTAAAATAAAACATTTTTCCAAAATAATATTCATTTTAAAATCTTTCGAAATACTTTTTAGTCTTTTAATGACCTTAAAGTAGACGAAAGTATTTAGTTTGGCATCCATGCTAGTTAACATATTATGGCAATTCTTCCGGTGGTGTCCGATAGATTATTAGTGAATCAATATTAGAAGAAAATTAGCAATGGACTTCAAAATTAAAATGTCTTTCTAATATCAATCTCCTACGTGTAAATTATACATTTATCCTAAACCTAGCCAACATTAGAAGAAAATAGAATCAGAATAACAGAAGCAATATTTGTCTATAATTTAGCCTCAATTATTTTGATCAAATCAACTCAAATATCCTGTTTTGATCTCCCTGAATGGGTAGATACTTACCCATGAATCACGATGTTCATTATAACAAGAGAAATTTAATAGAACAAGTATATCGTCTAGCTTAGCATGGCTATTACAATTTACATCTGAGCAAATGAGAGTAAAATTATTGTACTAACAGCAGATTATGAAAATAATCTAGACTGCTAGACTTGGGTAACAAACAAGAGAGCTTGAAGAATGAACGCAGCATGCAACTAAGTTTCAAACTGATAGAGTCTCATAACACTGCTTTGAAGAATTGATACAAACTCTAGCCTATCAAGAGGTTCAATTAAGACTGCTTGCTAAATAGACAAACATATATTACTCCCAGTGCATACTGGAAATGTATCAGTTATCAACTATAATCAGCATTTTGTTAATAATGATATATCTTTGAAAGTAATCATAGGTTTAAACCATATCAAGCATAGTTGAAGTGGTCATACCATGTCATGAACCAATTCCTTCCAAAAGCTTAAGCCATGCTGAAGACATGTGAATGGTTCTATATATCTAGCACACCACTAGAGGAAGAAATACTTTCACATTTAGTATATTTTAGAACTTAACTCTGCCTATGTTACATAACAGAACTGGTCTCAAGCCTAGAAGATCAGTAACAAAAGTAAACACACTTTCATCGAATTTTCGTGACCAATGTAAACGTTTGAAACAATCAAGTGTCTCAAATTATAAATGTTCTACAACCAGCTAAATTTGTCTTTCTGCACTTTCTAGCAGTAAATAGTCATATACTCATATTTAACATAACACTTGAAATCTGTAACACTTTTCGTATATGGTTTTATATAATCAACGTCAGTCCACAGTTCACTTCAGCAAAATCAATATCTTCATAGACTATATTGATTTAAACCAACCACTCAAATATTACAGAATGTGCAGCAAAAGAATTGGTTACTAAACTAATGACTCAGCTCTAACAGCTGGAGGAATCAATTTGTCATTTTCCCATGTATTTCCCGGATCAACAAATTAGAATTATCAACAATATGTTTACTTCTATAAACTATATCACGACATAATTCATGTTTAGGGGCTGGTGTTAGTGATCTTAATTGAAAAAGAGGATCTTTTATAACACTGCTACTATACGACTCTCTTGCCGGCTGAACATGCTTCCACCAGAAATCAGAAAGTGCTATTTTCATTACATCCCAATACTCTGGATCACGATATATCCTGAATAGACTACTACCATTAACAGTCCAAACATAAAAATCCATCCAGTCCCTTCCTAGAATCTCCATTAAACCCTGAGCTTGAGGAATATAGTGAACTGGAATTCGATACCAAGGCAAAGCTTTACTCATGTCTCCACCAAAATACGGACACTTAACCTCCAGTACACCACGAGAAGGCAAATCATATACCATCCTGTCAATTATACCATCCGGTGAAGCAGCAAGCCAACTGTCTTCTGGTTTTGAATCGTAGACCTGAAATTCAGAAAACAATACAGTATTTTCAGTTATCAGTTTGTATCTTTCAAGTGCTTCTTCCTCTTTGATATTGCTCCAACATGTGGCAAGGTTTCCAGAAAATGGTTCTATAGCACCAATCTTCTCTAACCATAGCTGAGATCTTCGCTTATGCCAAAACCCAATGGCCGCAGCAAAAGTACTAGCTGTCAGCTTCTGTTTCCTAAGTGTCTGCCAGTTTTTAAACCAGTGTTGGAGGCATGGTGCTTCAAGAACCGAGTGTGTTTCCTCAGATGTGAATTTCAACATGCCACCACCATTACCAAATCTTTTAGAAGGGTTATCAGGAGCATGGCTACTGGCATTGCTGCTAAAAATTCTCTTATTACTCAAACACGCAACAAGAGCACCCTTATAATAGCTACTTCCGTGCTTGAAATGTTGCACACGAGCAACAGATAATGAAGAACCAATTTTGTCACTGTTAAAGAAGAGAAAGTACTTATAAATTAGGCACATGAAGCAACTAATACTAATTAAAAAAATACATAAATAACATTTAAAAGAACAAAACTCTAGATAATCATAGTGATCTCTCTATGATCATTGACCAAGTACATATATTTTTAATTTCATATTAAATTTGCTAGTAAGGAACTAGTTCTCAAATGTTCAATCTTTTTTATGCTCAAAATTACACCAATGTGTAAGACAATGAGTGAAGTGACAGAAGAATGGTATTTCTAGAGTTGCAGACAATTAAATGATAATGTTAGATAACTCGTTTAAGTGTCTGTTTGGGTTGACTTATTTGAAGTTATCTATCGGCATAAGCACTTGTGAAACTGTTCGATAGAGTTTATTTTTTTTTTTGAAAGAAGTTCGATAGAGTTTATGAAAACAGCTTATGAAATGTCCATAAGCTCTCGAAAATAACTTACAAAAATTTACATGAAAACAATTTTACTTCACATCATTTTTTGTTATAGAAATAGATTAACCATAAGCACTTATATAATAATATTTAGAGTTGAATGAAAAGAAAAGTTTGTGATATCATTGAAACATTTCATCGAACACATTACAAACAAAACCGCACATGAATATGAGAATTGAAAGAGATGTTACCAATGGAGTGTTGAGCGGCGCACATTAGCTGAGATGGAGCGTTTCTGAAGTCCAATCATGGTGGCCATGGAGCCATCGATTCTGTCATGCACTCGTCAGACTCCCTTGGTCACAAGTTTGTTTTACTTCCCGACAGAGTAAATCTCGAAAGTGATCTGTATAGGAACACAAAGACACTCTCAAACATGGGTTTATTTTAACTTTTGTAAAAAGGTGTATGAATATATATCATTGTGATTAGAGATGATTTTTTTTTTTTTTTTTACATTTCCATTGATTCCAAAAAAATGCACATATTGTTTACTTCTAGAGTCTAATATCTCATTATTAACAAATAAAATTAATACAAATTTCAGAAAACAAAATTAGAAAATATCTTCTCATGTAAACAAACATGACCTTAATTCGTAATTTTTGTCTCCACTCCTATTAGTTTCTGGGTAGACAAAGGAGGATTGGACAGCTCAACTGATTTGAACTTGAAGTTCAGAATCCAAGTCCTGATAAAGAGAAAAACTAACATAACAATTAACATATTAATATTTGTCATTTAAAAAAAGGGTCTTGCTAACTAGTGCCCTAAGGACAATGGTTAAGGATTCCATTAATATAAACTTTGTCTTGAAATACAAGTCTTTACCTTTTTCTTAACAATTTTCTTAACAATAATTAAACCATTTTTTATGCAAACTTTTACTTATTTTAATACTTTAACCAATGACTCAAGGGCAATGGTTAGCATTCTCCTTAAAAAAACACTTATAGGTAGACATTGCTCATTCAATCACTCAATCTAAAAACTTTAAAATATTTTCATTCTCTAGATATTGTTCAACTCGCTTTTAAATAAATGTATTCAAATGTAAACCACTTTACTTTCAAATCATTTGATAAAAAATTCTATAGAATCAATTCATTATTTTGATCAATTCAGAACCAAGCGTACACAAAAGAACCTCACAAGCTAATGTTTTTTCCATGGTTCAGTGAGGCCTCAGTGGCAACAAGTAGTTATTTTAAAGTGACATTATAAAAAGTATGTTGAAGTGTGTCTACAAATTCAATGAAAGTCACACATCTGAAGGCCATAAAAGAAACATACATGTATATATTTGTTAGTGTGTAGTTGTTTATCATTTTGAATATGGAGTGAGGATTAATACAACCACATGCCATTATAAGAGCTATAAATAAATGGTTACCTCTTTACTAAGGTTCAAGAGAAACAATTTCTTTTAATGAACCAAAGAAACTCATGATTAAATCTTTGAATCAAGACATACATAAACAAAAAGAAAAGGACCATTACCTTTTTTTATTATTAAATAATGATTTTCTTTTACTGTGTTGTGATATATATAATAAGTTAAGGGCAAGAAACACAAAATTGGGACAAAGCTTACATTACAATGTGGATGGGTTGAGTTTGGTTTAGCGTTTTCTTTTTCAATTGCTAATTTGTTAGACTAAATCCCTTATTAATAAAATCTACCTTATTATTTGAGATAACATAATCCTGCCAAGGCCGGTCCCAAGCCCGGGTAAAAGGAGAGGGTTGTGTTAGGCCTCGACAGCCAACGTAAAACTTTGTCGAATCTCTATGACATGGCGCCGACCCCACTTAGTGGGATAAGGCTTGGTTGTTGTTGTTGTATTATTTGAGATAACATAGTGGTGAGATTAGAGTATATTACCATTTTTGGGTGAGATTTTCTTTTGAAAGTTGTAAAAGAAAAAGATTATTAATTCAAAATTCATCACAAGATAATTTGTTAAGCAGAGAATTTATGCATCAGAGAATAGCTAAAGCTTAGGGATTCTACTACACTCAGACATACCAGAACAAACTATGGGTGAACCGTGTAGCAGTACCGGTGCAATGGCATATCCTATTGATTTCTTTGATGCATAATGAAAATAAAGGTTACTCTTTCAGCCAATGGTGTATTTGTTACCTGCAACAAACAAAAAAATGTGACCAGTTTCGCAATACTCTACTCGCTACTTATTGACAATATTAATATAAATGGAAAAGGACATTCCTGATCTATCAAGTATTAGAATTCATACAACACAGCTTCCAACAGTTGAATACTAAAAAAAGAAACTGAAGAATAGGATTAATAATGAGAATATGTTATAAATCAAAGTAAAAGGAAATAAAAACAACATTGAACAACATGTCTTGGTTATTTTAAAGAGATCAATAGGATATGCATAAGTTATTGGTAGGTGAAAAAATGTCAATTTCTTAATAAATAAGCATTGGGCTATCTGAGTAGCATTTATCAATACTCAATTAGGACTTTAGTGTTTTCAGTAAAATATACAGAACTATGAAAACTTACGAATATATTTTATACAGGAGAAGGAGAGCATGATGAATATGTTGTTCGATTGTTGAAACAAGCCCAGAGTTGCTTGGAAACTTCGTTCAAAGGAACTACCCATTTTTTCAACCATCTTCTGTTTGGATAGAAAGATGGATCATATTGAGGAGATGAAGAAAACTTGGTTACTTTGGCTGAAACAGGCCGTCTCGGTGGTTGTGGTGGGAGAAAAGATGGTGGTGCCGGAGGCTGTGGGAAGAGAAGACCGAGACTACGGTTTCAGAGAATGAAAAATGAGGTGGAGAGGACGCAATTTGATTTCAGAGGTTGGTACACCTAAAAAGGTGGTGTGAATAATAGTATTTTTAAAATTGCATTTTTATTGAATTTTAATAAAACGATTTCAAAATTCCCACTCTCGAATATGGTACGCCGCTTTTTTTTTAACATTTTTAAGGATAAGTTAGGTCAAACACAATATCAAAAGTTGTTGAATGCTACTTCAAAAAATTATTTCTCTGTAATTTATTTCACAAGCACTTCTCTTCAACTCACGCAGGCAACATTTCTTTTATTTTTTAATATTATATTTCAATTTGTTTTTTTCTTCCATTTAATTTTTTTTTGAACCGGTCCATATAATTTTTTTTAAAGGAGGATCAATTTAATTTTATTATCTATTTTCAAAGGAATTTTATTATCTTTTTATCACTTATATATTTAATTTTAATATCGTTTAATTATCACAACCTCACAAATATTTTTATTCATGTTGTCATTGAATGACACCAAATATTTTTATTCCCTTTCTTCAACCTCACAAATATACACATACATATTAGCGTTTAGAGTAATATTTTATGTCTGTATGTCTGCTTTTTTTGTTACGCTAATGCGTATAATTTTTTCAGTGTTGCGTAATGTGTACAATTATTATTTTTTATAAAATTTTGATTTTAATTAAAAGTACTAGTATAGATGCCTAAAAAAATTATAGTTATATATATTTTACACATTTATATTGTAACAAACTATGCATATCTTTTTCTTATTAAAAAAACTAAACATATATTTTTCAATGACACAAACAATATAACAAATATAATATCATATAATATAAATTTCTTATCTTTTTAAATGACACAAAAAAATGTGATATTCTTATAACAAAATTTGTTATACAGTATAATTGGAAAAGAAAAAACAAACTATTCTCTAGCTTAGCTCAGTTGATATAGACAATGTATAAATATATGCAAGGTCGCGGGTTCGAACCCCAAACATCACAAAAATAAAAAATAAAATCAAAATTTTGTACAACATTTTGCCAAACAAATTTTAACTTAAAAATAACTGTAATGGTAATAATAACTGTAACAAGAACAAACACTTTACAAAATTTATTCTATAAATATTTCACCTTCCTTCATAATATTCAGATCATTATCAAAATATTTATCAATGGCTTTAAAAAAATTTCAATGTTTTCTTATATGCATCACCCTCTCTATCATTGGTTTGTTTCTTATTAGTATTATCAAGGTTGAAGAGCTAGGAGTGGGTTTCATAGGAATAATTATCTTTGTCGTTTTTCCATTATTGGGCTTGGCTTGGGTCATTACCATCTCTTCTGATAGAGAGAGGGGTTAAATCACTCTCATGGTCTTTGTGATTGTTGGTATCGAATATGATGGTATTATTATGTTTGGTTTTTTCGATTCGTGGTGTGGTGAAAGACTTTGCAGGATACTGAATGGAATTTAATTAGCTATTATCGAAGTTGTTCTGAAGTTATGTCTTATATAGTTTATGATTAATCTTTAAAGTTGTGTCCAGAATAATTGTCGTTTACCGTAAGGTATATAGTCCTTAATCCATTGTAATTTCTTTTCTTAATTCATGATATTTATAAAAAGTGATCTAATTATATGTTGATTTTGTTGTGGCTATTGTATAATGGAGTACCATTGATTTTGGTATTAATTATTCATTTGTCAAATTAAATGCTATATTGTTTGAAATAGATATATAATTCATTGCCATCGTTTCACATTTGTCATAGTCTGACAGTATTGCTAAAGAAAACTTGTATATTTTGGCAATTTAATCTCTACTTTTTTTATGAGGACTAAAATTAAAATTGACTATATCTTTTAAAGACCAAACATTTATTTAACCCATAAAAATAAATATGTTCTAGGAAAAAAATTACCGTTGGATTACAAGTTTAAAATATGAGAATTGATGCAAGAATATTTCGTATAAATTTTTTTAATTTTAGTGTTCCACGTTTTGTGTCTGTGTGGTGTGAACATCGTTCTGTATGTGGTCCGTCGTCAGCTATATTGCACGTGTATTAATTTGTGATTATGTGTCATGTAGAATGTGGACGACGTGTAGTCAAAAGTCGACCGTTTTCCACCCGTGCGACGCACGGGTATGACACTAGTAGTAGTACATTTCATCTCCTTTAATGTGCAATAGCCCCAAGTGTAACACCCCGTTTTTCCTAACATAAAAATTTCAACATATTATCAGAGAAATCATCAAATAACGGGATATCACATTCTTAAAAACCTTAAAACATAGATAAATAATAATTTATCCTTCATCGACAAAACTGCAGCGGAATTAAATTCAAATCATCATAAGTCTTGGCACGCAGGCCTCAATAAAACATTCATAAAATTCAGTTAAACACCATAAATGAATACATAAAAGAATGAAGCATGCATATCATAAACCTCATCCCGTTACGTATCAGAGAAACCTAGGACTCGGTGAGGCAAGGCCACTCACGACAGCAACACTGCACACTAAGCTCGATCACCTGCAAGTTACTCATACGAAGAGCAACATTTCCAAGCAGAAGAGGTGAGATTTCAAAAAACAATAATATAATTCAACAATCGTAATTAACAACATAAACATCTTAAACATCATTGCATCTTTGATAATCAAATATCAAGTAATCACTTCATTCAATCATCATAAATAACATAACATCTTTCATCCATTGACTCGACAATGCAACAATGCAACCTAAACCTCTTATATGCATGTGGTACCAATACAGGGCATGAGCCCCCAACATTATAGTATTAATATACTTTCAGGGCATAAGCCCCCAACAATTATTTTGAGCAAATGCTCCATCATGGTGAGTACAAAGCTCCAGGGCATGAGCCCCCAACAAATGTATGCTAATGCATGGACTCAATCATCTAAAACATCTTAATCATCATCTCATATACATCCAATAATTTGGAGTTCAACATCATCTTGTATAGACTCATGCAACTTGGTTAAATAACAAAAGCAGCATAATCAGATCACATCAACATTGTAACTTCATAACAACAATTCATTTCAATAACATCTTGATCATTCAATAATATTTCAAGTAATGCAATTAAATCACATTATAATCAGCCTAACAGTTCATAGCAGCTTCACAGACTTCAATTAACATCTTAATAGGTCACATTACTACCTAAGGGTCCAACCTTAATCAACTTATGTGAAACAGATCGCAACATACTAACTTGCATTCAGTTCTGGAAGTGCTCGCGAGGCGAGAGCATCTGCTCGCCATGGCGAGTACAAGCCAGAATTCCAACTTAAGTTGTTCTAAGCTAAACCAGGTTCAATCTCGTTCTAAATCATCATCTAATCTTTAATAAACATCTTAAGGCACTCAAAAGCATCTAAGGTTTAACTCAAAAGTCAAAATTACAGAATTCAACATGCTCTCTGGTCATGCTCGCTATGGCGAGTAAGGTTGCTCGCTGTGGCGAGCTACGACTTGTAACTCCCGAGGCGAGGGGAAATGGCTCGGGTGGCGAGCGATGAATACAGGCTCGGGCAGAATGCAGTTTTTCTAAAAAATTCATGATCTCACATGGTTCTAAGCCTAATTTCAATCCCAGAATTCATTCTAAACATAATCTAAGGTCAAAGGACGTTTTATGCATCAATCTAACAGCTTATTATCATTGGATCATCAATTTCACCTATTAACCCTAATTTCACAAACTTTCTAATTCAATCCTAACTTGTTAATTTGATCATCATAATTGTATAGATTAACACTATTGAATCATTAGTCTCACCCTTACCTTGTATGAAGAAAATCGCAGCTCTCTCTTGGTCTTCTCCCTTCTATGGTTTTTTCCTCCTTTTTCCAAAGTTTGATCGTACGTACTAATTTTTCTAAGACTAGGTTTTCCTTTTTATATCTCCTCCTAATATCTTATCTTATCTCACTTTCTCCCCCAAAACTCTCTAAAATCTCAAAACAACCCTTAACTAAATGTTTTATTTTATTTTCAAATCTTATTTTATTAAACAATAAAATAAGTCTCATATCTCATAAAATCATCAAAACACATAACTCATCTAAAACTCATCCAAATCATCTAAATCGTCATAAATCATCATAATTCACACATATATTATATAAACTAGTATTTCCACCCGTGCAACGCACGGGCGAAAAAGGATTTATTGTGACTGAACGTACAACCAAAATAAAAACATATAATGCATTTCTTAGACAAATCAAATGTTGTTGTCATCACAAAAATTTGTCTTATTGTAATAAGCAAATGTTGATTCTCAATACATAATGTATAAATGAGTAAAAATATATCCAATATATTGAATACAAATGTTAAAATCAACATAATTTTATACTAATATTATATTTATCGGAAATGTATTATAACTCATCTAGACTCGATTAAATAATTAATTAAATAAAAGTGGGCGTTACACCAAATCTAACAAGATTTCGATGATATTAAAGTTTGGAAAAAAACCTAAGTTTTACACTAGAGATACATGACTCTTGATAAGAGTTTATGAATAGGAGACACTCCTAATTTTTGAGCTTAACATAACCTCACAAAATGGATTTAGTGCGTTGATGTTGAACTGGATTGTCGGAGAGATATGTTGTCACAACATACCAAAGTAGCTTTTGTGATAGGACAATATAGTTCCAAGAGTAAGTTGTGAAACCAACAGAATTCAGCCACTACATTATCTATGGTAAATTTACAAACAAAGATAAGGTTTTTAATGAGTTTTGGTTGTGTCTCATTTGCATTGAGAGAGTACATATATATACACACTTAAGCCTTGTGTGCCAAGCTTAAGCCTTGTGTGTCAAGTTACAAATTAATCCTAAGTCTTGTGTGCCAAGTTACAAATCAATGCTAATTAACTAATAAGGAAATATATTATTATTAAGAGTCTTATCTATTCGATGTGAGACTTGAGGTTTTTTTCAATAAGTTTAGTGTTGTGTCTGACTTAAAATTTCAAAATCAAGTTTGTGAGCATCTTGTCACTTTACGCCCAAGCACATGTGGTCAACATCTAGGCGCCTAGGAAAGTGGTACAAGCTATCAATTTCCGCTCAGGCGTAGGTGGCCAGCTCCCATGCGCCCAGACACAGGTGCAGAGTGCCCAGACGCTCGTGCACAAGTTGATGTATGAAAATGCAGCTTTTCACATATTTTGAGACCAATATTATGAGACCAAATTATGGAACTTTTAGGTAACTTAAATTCTACGGGTTGAGCGTTTATGGCTGAAATTCAAGGATTGAAAAACACATTCAAACACCTTGGATAATGAGATCTCATTAGAGGAAGGATCTATGTTTCTTCTCTTGATTTTTCTTAGGATCTTCTTGTGAGTTGAAAATCGGTAAAAAGGGTAAAAATTAAGGTTTGCTCTTGGATAACTCTTCAATCTAATTTCTTTTAACTTCTTTGTATCATTTGTAAAGATCGTTGATAGTGGAACAAAAGAGTTTCTCTCTTCTTCAAATATAAATTAATTTGGATCGACGAGGTAAATTAATTTTGATATACATATATGTTGCTAGATTCGTTCCTGGTTGAATAGTGTTGCTTGGATGGTTTGGTTGTGGGTTGTCTTTGTTATTTTTTCTCTACATCTTTAATCTTGTTGATTTTGACAAAGAGTTCAAATTCACAACATTCCCCATTTTTAAATTCTTGTAAGTCTTGAGTTGAAATTTGAAAATCATGAAAAGTCTTTTGAGATCACATCACGATTCACGCATACAAATATAAAGCTAGCTTGTTGTAGATTAAAATAAAAATAATTTGAAGATTATTCTTTAGAGACTTTTGAAAATAGTATAAATTATGGTTGAAAAAACATTCAACTTGAAAACTACTCTTTTTTTTTTTTTTGCCTTTTTTTTGACAGAAAAAACCACTCATGTTTAAAAAATAAAATTTTCTCTTTTCTATTAAAAATGATTTTCTTCAAAATAATTTTCTCTTTTTTTTTGAAGAATATTTCATTTTCAACAGAAAAATCATTTTTTTGCAAAATAATTTTTGAGAAAAGCTTACACACCAATACAACTAAAACATAAAAAATAATTTTAATTTTGTTTACAAACGCGGGCATAATGTATCCATTTCAAAGAATTAATTATTTTCAAATAGTGATCTATTCAATGTAATCACGTCTAAAACAGCCAAAAAGAAGGATTTTTTTCATTTTTTTTTTTATACTCTACAACTTTGTTGGAACTAAACCTCGACACAAATGATTCAAAAATTAATTTTTCTTTAAAATAGTAAAAAAAAAAAGAAAAATTATAAGCAAAATTACATTTTAAATCTTTTAACTTAATTTTAGGTAACAATTTAATTTTTTATTTTTTTTATTGCATTTTTGTTCTTTTCATTCATTTGCATATGAATTTTTAGCTTAAAATCCATGGTTTTCTTTTCTTATGGCATCTCAATCTTCAAATATATGACCTTTCATATATGTTTGCATAAATCTTAAAGATAAATAATTAAATTATTACCTGAAATTAAATCAAAATAAAAAATACCAAGCGTTCTCAAGTCACATGACCAAAAGTACGTACCAACACAAAAATGTGCATCATTTATGAAAGATGATTAACCACATTCAACTTGAGAGAAAATATTAGCAAGTATGCTTAAACCATCTTTGTGCTCGGTTCTTAACACAAGAACACAATTGACTTTATTTTATTAGAATGAATTATACATATGTTACGTGGGACTGCTACATGGTAGAACAGCTGTTCAACAAGAACAATTCTTTTTTTTTTTTTTTTACAACAACAAGAACAATTCTATCTACATGAGAAAACTACTTTGTCTAACATAAACATTTCATGAATGTGGAGAATTGAGACGAAGTGAAGATGACAGCTTAAAAATAAAGTGTGCTGACAAGTGCCTAAAACCAATATTTAAGAAATTTTATCTTAAAAATTATAGGTTAAATATATGTAAAAGGAATAATTACATAATTTTTTATATAAAAATTATCACTTCTGGTTGTTTAAACTTTAAATAATGTCTTAAGGTCACTTGTTATATTTTTAAAAAATAAAATAAGAACTTTATGTTGATTATTGAGCTAGTCTTCCTTGGATAAAATCATAAATAAAATTATTTGAACGCATACACTATAATGAAAGAAATTAAAAGATAAAATAAATTAGTCACATCACTCAATATTATTAAACCATTTTCTCTTTAAAAAATTACTCCCTCCGTCCCAATTTAACTGAGTCATTTGTTCATTTCACACTTATTAAAAAAAATATATTAGTAAAGGATAGAGAAAAATGGTTTTGAGTGTCTTTGTTAAGTATTGGTCTATTTTTCTTTATCATAAATGTAAAGTAGAATAAATTGAATTGGAAGTGGTGAAAGTAATATTAATTAGAGTTATAATTGAAAAAAAGTAATTAATATTGTATTGGAAAGTGAAATTGGTCAATTTTTTAGGACAATATTTTTTGAAAATAACTCAGTTATTATGGGACAGAAGGAATAACATTTATGCGAATGTACCCAAATTATTTTGATTTGGGTCTGTTCCCAAGTAAGAATTTCTATTGATTATTTATGCAATTGGAGTAAAAATATGGTGTCCTTAAATCTCACGTGGAATTGTAGATGCTTTTAGGACATAGTTTAGGAAATAAAAAAGAGATGATTTTTGTATATAGAATGAATGATGTATTTATTGTTTTAATAAGTACAACAACAATCAAGTCTTGTTCATTAACTACGTCGGCTACATTGATTGCATCACATTAGTGTTGATTATAAACTATATTTGGATCAAACTTATTAACCTTTAAATCTTTTATAATAGTTTTCCTTATTGTTTTTCAAAGTATTTCTTTATATCTTTTGATCTGACTCACCTCTATCTGATCTACTGTACGTACCACAACATCTACCTATATTCTCTCTACATGCATAAACTACTTAAGCCTATTCTCTACGACATATATTTCTTTAATAAGTATTTGATTTATGTTTTAAGACAAAATTTATCCTTTAAACAATGTTTTTAAGACACTTGTTGGCAGCATGATCTAGAATACAACAAAAATTCATATTTGATTGTAGTTTTGGAAAAAAAGAACTTGAAAAAAATGTCAATTTCAATATGAATATCAAAAGTTGGAAAAAGAAAGTTAAATTTAAGGGTAAACTGCAATTAACTATTAATTATAATGTTGGTAATTGAATTTTGCTTTTATTTTAAAAATCTCTTAACTAGTGCCCCATAAACTAAAATGATAGTTTTACATTTGAAACAACGATTTTAAATTTTTTATAAAGTTAGATTCATCATTTCTCAACACATTATTTTTATATTTGATTCTTACACCAATATTTAAGCGCATTTTTTTTAGTATTTTAAAGATTTAATTTGTTTCTTTATATACGGAACTAGAGGGGAGTGTATGATAATAAATAGTCGTATATTGCATACCATATCATACCCAATAAAATCTAGAATACATGAATATTCACCAAAGAAGAAATCATATTTTGAAAATTACTACTACAAAGGAATGATTGATTTAATCCACGCTTGGATTTGTCCCACTCTTGGTTAAATTTAAAGCCAAATCTAGAAGCTTGCTACATTAATTAATTTTTCGAATCCGAAAGTATCAAGCCGTAATCCAAAGTTGACCATGATGTGGCCCAACTTGCAAGTAAGTTAGAGAAATGCCACCTTCACAAACTTCTCCTCAAAGACAATTTTTCTCTATAAATAGTTTAACTCTCACTCTCTACAACCAAAAGCAAAACCATTGGAAAATAAAAATCCTTATTAACAACCTTCATCCAAATTAAATGGCTTTCTCAAAACTCATGACAATTTTTCTCTACTCATTTACCCTAGCTTTCCTTATCCAAACATCTTTTGGTGCCGATCCACTTTTTCATTTTTGTTCTAACTCGGGCAACTTCACGGCCAACAGCCCATATGAATCAAACTTAAAAACATTAATCAACTCACTTATCTACAAGACCCCTTCAACAGGTTTTGGCAATGGATCATCGAGTCTGGTCCAAAACCAAAACCAACAAACATATGGGCTCGCCCTTTGCCGGGGAGATGTCTCACCCTCAGAGTGCAAAACTTGTGTCTCCGAGGCAACCAAAGAAATACAAAGTCGATGTCCATACAACAAAGGCGGCATCATATGGTACGACTATTGCTTATTTAAATATTCGGATACGGATTTCTTTGGCAAGATTGCCAAGACCAACAGATTCTATATGTGGAATTTGAATAACGTGAGTGACCCTTCGACGTTTAATTACAAGACTAAAGATTTATTGAGCCAGCTTGCACAAAAAGCTTCTATGAATCCTAAATTGTATGCAACAGGAGAGGTAAAGCTTGAGGAATCAAAGAAACTTTATGGGTTAACTCAGTGCACTAGAGACCTTTCTAGTGCTGATTGCAAGAATTGTCTTGATGCTGCAATTAATGAACTTCGAAATTGTTGTGATGGAAAAGAAGGAGGTAGAGTTGTTGGGGGAAGCTGCAACTTTCGATATGAGATATACCCATTTGTTAAAGAGTAATTAGTGCTAGAATTTTATTGGTTGACCTCCTTGTCAATAAAGGTTATAGCACTGCTAGAATGCATGAATAAATAAACTTTGTTACTCCTTTATGGCTTTTGTTAATGCAACATATATAAAAATGCTACTTTAGAAAATGATGAATTCAACTTATTAGTAGTTTCCACAAAGAGAACAAAAAGAAAATTCCTATAGAAGAAGAAACTCTAGAAAAATCTAAAGAAAAAACAACAATCACGTCTCAAATATGAAGAAAAAAAAAACTTATTGAGAATGCCGAAAGGAAAAATCATTTAAAGCGGCCATGGATTAATAAAAATTTATTTTATTCTACGGTGATACAAATTTATTTAGGATGGATTGTTTGTTTATAAATTGATTATGAATGAATAAAAGTAAGCGTGTGTTTGGTTATACGGTGAAAAAAATTGATTTTTGTTAAATTGATTCTATAAAATTGATTTTCATTCAAAGTGAGTTGAATGAAAAATGATTTCTGTTTGGATACCTTTGTGATAGAAGTGATTTGTATGAATTATATATTTTTTTTGAAAGATTTGTATGAATGATATTGTTTAGATATTTTGTGTCAAAATTGATTTTCGTTGTATAAATGACCAAAATGAGTTTCTCATATGGTGCATTTAAAACCTATTTCATTTTTTTTAAAGAGATTTTATTTATTTTCTTTTGCAAATTTTATATCCATTTTTAGTTATTTTTTTTACACTTTTTTAGCTAGTTATTTTATTTTACGTTTCATTATTAAAATATACAACTGTATAGATTTTTTCTAAAAACTATTGGACCCATAAAAATGGCTTTTTGATGGGCTTCATGAGCAAGAAAACTAAAAAGAGTCTGAAAACCACTGTTTCCTCCCACGTTAGTGTCTTCTTCAACCTTTTTCTTTGAGATCTCTGCAACATAAAAATTAAAACTTCACAGCCACAAAAAAATCACGCAGAGAAACTCAAGCGAAAAAGCGACAAATCGGTACCATGTACTTTCACGGCAGAGAAACTTGATTTCTAGAAGCTAGGAATAGCAGTTTCTCTAAAAATGGATTCTGAAAATGGAAACGTACGATGGCGGTGGAGTGTCGGCCGAGAACCAAACATGTTAAAACCACGTTTGATGGACAGAACGCGCTTTTGATTGTTTCCACCGGGTATCCAAACACAGACTAAATTGAATGCAAAGTAGCTGATGTTTGGATAGATTGCTGTAAAAGTCAATTGAATGTATGTTAGAATCAATTATTGAGAATTTGGGTAGTTCAACTTTTGAACTAAAATGTTAAAAGAATTGATTATGGAACGAACAAAATAATAGATTATTTAAACAAAAAGAATGTTCTATAGATCAACTACTACAAAAAGTAAAATATTATTCTTTGTGGTGGTTGAAAACCAAAAAGACTATCTTTGTATTTGGTGAACATTTGTGGTGGTCGAGTTCATTGTCGTGTCTAGGCATTGACTAACCACATTTTGTATCCCTTGTGAACTGCTTGTATTTTAGTAGCTTTTTTGGTACACCTTATGCCGAGAAGATTGTTATAGCAGTGTTAATATAATTCATTTTTGCTTGTTAAAAAAAAAAAATGTCTTCTCATAGTGCTAATGAAATAGCCAAATAGAATATTTGGTAAACTTTTTATAATTAATTATAATGTGTACTGTTTTACGTTTTTCATTTACACATCAAACTAAACAAACAATGTAATCAATCACATTTGAAATAGCAAAAAAGGAGGGAATTTCTTTTTACCATAGATTTTTTATGGATACCGATACTTTGTAGGTAAAATTAATTCAAAATTTAAATTCTCTTTGAAATAATTATACACAAAAAAATGGTCTAACAATAAATAATCGATTGACTATAATTAGGTTTCATACACAAACATTTTGGATGCTCTCATTTGTTTTTCTCTTTTTTCCTCTCTTAACTCTCTATATCTCTCTCTTAAGAGCGGTGCTATTCTTCCTGACAGAATAAATCGTGAATTCCTCACGAACCTTGTTTTCTAGTTATAATAGGGTGAAACAGAGAAAAAAGCGGAATTTGCGGTAATAAAGGAGGAATGGTGATATACACTCATCGGGATGATTTCGGGAGTATATATTTCGTTTTACATAGCAATTTCCCTCTCTTAATCCTACTCTCTTTCTCTTCATTAAAAATTAAAAATAGAATCTTACTCTCTTGTCTTAATCTTACTATCTAAGAATTATATTTTTATTATTTTTTAATGAAGAGAAATAGATTAAGATAGGGTTAGAGTTATAAGAGAAAAAAATGAAAGAAATGATCATATCTTAGGGTGTGTTTGTTTCAAGTTTACTAAATTTATTTCTAGGAATAACATTCCTTGGAATAAAAAGATGGGAATTTTATTCCAAGGAATTTAGGAAAATTATGTTTGGTTAGCTTTATATATTCCTGGGAACCATAAAAATAGGGATTATAATAGGTAAATTATTTATGAATTTATTCCCATCTCCATGGGAACTTTATTCCCACCCTTTTTTTTGGGAAATTTTTTCTATTCCAAGGAACATTTTATACCCAGGAATAAAATTTAGTAAACTTGTAACAAACATAGACATATACATTCCTATCATTTTATTCCCGGAAATCAACAATTATAACTTGAAACAAACACACCCTTAGTTTACAAATAAGATGAGTCTTACGAATCATGCATACAATATTAGTGTAGGATTTCATATGGTACGATAATTGCTTATTTAAATGCTCGGATATGGATTTCTTTGTCAAGATTGACAATACCAACAAGTGGAATGTGAGGTGAGCCTACCGGATTTAATATCAAGAATAAAGAATATTCGAGCTAAAAATCAAGGCGTTGGAGATCCAGAGTTTAATTCCTGATAAAGAGAAAAACTTACATACTAATATTTGCACATAATGCTTCTATGGATCCTAAATTATATGCAACGGGAAATGTTTGGACTAAGAATCCACATCACATTTATGGGGACTCAATGCGTTAGAGATCTTTCTATTATGAGAAATGCTAACAAGTGTCATTGGTGTACTTGTTCAGAAGTCTAAAAAATAAAATTTTTCTTGAAAATTTTGTATTCAACAGATTAAAACTTCAAAAAGATATTTTTTTCTACATAAATTTTATAAATTATTTATTCTCTTGAATCCTTAACAAGTGCATTAGTCTTTAGGACACTTTTTAGCATAACCGTTCTAGTATTGATTGTAAGAAGTGTCTTGATGATGCAATTAATGAACTTCCAAATTGTTGTGATGGAAAAGAAGGAGGTAGAGTTGTTGGTGGAAGTTGTAACTTTAGGTATGAGATATACCCATTTGTCGAAGAGTAAACAATGCTAGAATCTTATTGGTTGATCACCTTGGCAATAAAGATAAACCTTGAATAAAATTTGTAATTTGAGTGACGACTTGAAAAAAAGAAAAAAAAAATAGTGCAAAATCCAATTTAAATTATGTAAGAAAAAAAGTTGAATGCGATTTCCATTATTGCAAGTTGATTTAGTGCTCCACACATTTGTACACTTAGAAAACCAATGGAAATGAGAGCAATTGGGTATTTGATGTGCTTGATAGTAGTGCTCGGCCTAACAAGTTTAGAGCTTAAAAATAACTTTAATTGTGAGAACCTTTATAATAAAAAAAAAAAAAAGTTGCATAAGGCTTTATTATGAAAACAAACAAAAAGAGATCTAAGTTTTTTTTCTTCTTTTTTTGGATCCAAGAGATGATCCTAGGTTAAAGAGAATACGAGCCTTTCATCTTTACCAACTAATCTCATGAAAGATCATTATTAAATTGACAGCGAGGAAGTATTATACCGAATCCATCAAGAATGAAAACAAGCCAATCAAAAACATCTGTTAGCGGAAATTATGGAAAGTGAGGAGAAAAATATGGAAATTGATGGATGGCATACATGCCACATGTTTCGTGAAATACTCGTGATAGTGTTATTTTGCTTGAAATAGCATTTTTCTAAATTGTTATATTACATATATATTTTTAACTAAATTGGATTTTTTTAGACATTTTTTAAATCCAAAATTTTGAAACATAAAGCTCTACCTTGAACCATTTATCCCTTGGACTAGTCCTGGTAGTGTTGGATGCAAGCATCAGATTGAAGTCAATTTTTTAAATATAGTTATGTTTGATCCACGTCTGTTGGAGAGTATGGAGTATGGACCACAAAAATAAGTAGTTTATATTATAAAAATAAAACAAAAAAAAAGAGGTGTAGTTACAAGGTCCAAGGAAACATTCATCTTGCATTCAATCTTTATAGACACACATAATTTTTCTCTATTCTTCTATGAATATCATGTTTTATAACACATTCAACATAAACTTTTTCAAACTCAAACTAAATACATTTTAAATGTTATCCCTGATTTGTGAATTGAGAAATCATTGGGGAATAGAAGAGAGAGAATTTGACATAAAAAAATGAAGTTAACTACCGTTAGAGTTTTTTTGTTGTCATTTCATATATTTTTAAGCAACTTCTTACATGGAAAAAACAAAGTATATTATGGATTGTTTTATCTCCGTCTTAACATGGGCTAATTAAATTTTTATTAAGATTAGGGATAATAATTAGACTCATATCCAATGAATATTATCTAGTAAAATAAATAAAACTTCTTTTCTTTTTTTCCATCCTATTGATTTCTCGCGCGCTATATACAATACATATTATATAATCTGAATGACATAAACATCTCGTAAGAACCTTTAAAACATGTTAAAACATTTCGAATTTTAAAATCAAAATAAAGCGCGCGAGAACCTCATAAGGTGACAAAAGTAATGCCAAAAAATAACCATAACGGATGGAGTAAAACCCTACATTATACATATGAACATGGATAGCTATCCACAAAAATAAGCGGGTAGGGGTACCTTAGTACCCACCGTGCCTCGTACCCGCAAAATATATATTTATACTTTGTATTCATATTATTATATAAAAATATTGGCAAAATTACAGTCGTGGTCATTTAATTTAATTTTTGTAACGATTTGATCTTTTATCTTTTCTTCATTGTAGTTTTACCCTTTTAGTCTATTTACATATAGATTTTAAAGTTTCAAATTTAAGATTCATATTCAAGATAGGTGAAAGACCATCATATATTTAAAGATGGAGATGCCATAAGAATATAAAACCGTGGATATAAATTCACTTTTTAATATCTTTTAACACTCAATCTTTCACCGGATGACGGATGAAATCAATGTGGATTACACATCACTTTAAGCGAGATTCATTTCCAAAGTTTATGATCCACATTAATTTCATTCAGTAAAAAAATAAGTGTTAGAAAGAGAGTGTTGCTAGAATAAATAATAACAGTTTCGTCTCCATTTTTATATTGTTGCTGTTTTTTCTATATAAGATAAGATTTCTTCTTGACAGCATGAAAATACTTTAATATTCTGGCACCATGGATTAGTTGCATACATGAATTAGGTGTGCACCATTAGGGAACTAAAAAAGCCTCAAAGTGATTGACCTGCACATCTCCCATATATTTAACAAATCATCATTCATAAGAATTTTTTATTGCCACCCATATTGTGCTGCCAGATTTTGATTAATTAAATTGTTTGGTCTAATGATGTTCGTGCAATGCAACAAGTAAACAATGCCACAAATTTTCTTATAGTGAAACTTATAAATTACCTTCTTTGTACTATTTTAAGTGTTATTAACAAATCATAATTCATTATCAGAAAATTAAAATAAGCAATAACCAAATTAAGTTTATATTTTTAAGGTTTAGTTAGACCAAACCAAAATTCTAAGATGATATCAAAATCTATTTAGGAATTGTTGGATCACCTATTATCAAAATTTTACTATCGAGTCACTGTTCAGATCTAAACAAGAGAAGGACTTGTATATTATGAGTCATAGAGATTAACATTCAAATTATAAAATGTGGAATAGGCCAAACTTGAGTTGTTGTGAATCCAACAACTATCACCTGAAAAATCTATACATGTGAATCAGCCAAAGTATGAACCACCCCAAATGCCTCTCACCCTTTCTCTTTGCACATAAAATTAAGTAAACATAAAGAATCAGTTACAAGAGTCAAGACAGACAGGAATAGTGCATGCATTTCAACTTAGATAATCCTTCTTATTTTCTTAACTATACCAACTCCAACATTGCATGATTAAACCACTGCCAAATCATTATTCCACATTCCTTTGTGCTTATATATAGTCCTCTAACTCAAGTCAATTCTCAAATCAATCATATCTGTCTTATTAACTTTGATCATCTTTAGCATTCCATTTTCATCATATTTAGAAAACATGGGTGTACATGAAATCATTCTAAGAGTATCTTTTGTGGCTATGCTAATCAAATTGGCCATGGCTACAAATCACATTGTTGGAGGACCAATTGGTGGATGGGATACAAACTCAAACCTTCAATCATGGACATCTTCCCAACAGTTTTCAGTGGGAGACAATCTTAGTAAGTCACTACATTAATTTCATCTTTTATTATAAAAATAGCTTATACATATGCACTCATTTAGTAAGCGCTTAATTAAGGCGTTTATCAAAACAATGCTTAGTGATTCGTTCGATTAACTTTAATTTGAAATATTGTGCATCATTTTATATGAAAGTTGTTCTAAATCGATGAGATTGACAATGATATGTGCAGTTTTCCAATATCCACCAAACCATGATGTGGTTGAAGTTACAAAAGCAGACTATGACTCCTGCCAGCAAACAAATCCAATTCAATCTTACAATGATGGTGCCACAAGCATCCCTCTCACATCAACAGGGAAAAGATATTTCATTTGTGGGACAATAGGACATTGCAGCCAAGGAATGAAGGTTGAAATTGACACGCTTGCCGCTCAAGTTTCTCCTGCCTCACCAGTAGCAGCAGCACCTTCAATAGCAGACTCTCCAATGATTTCCATCATTCCCTCTGCAGCACCTGCAGAATCTACTGTTTCATCTGCAGAATCTCCTGAAGCATCAAGTCCTTTGTTTGAAGCACAAGTGGAAAGTCCTACACTCTCTCCAATGATTCCATCCACCGAGTTTCTAGCTCCTTCCTCTCCTATAGCACAACATTCACAGGATGTATCGGCCTCATCAACCGAGAAAGGAAATCTTCAAGCCTTCATTTCAATAGTGTTGAGTTTAGTAGTGGTGTTTATGGCCTTCTAAGGATGAGAAAAATCCGACTCAACTCAACCATTTTTATTGAGTCTATTTTGTGTTGAAATTTGTTTTTGGTGTGTCTTTGTTACTTTGGTGTGATTATTGTTGCTTACAATTTCAGTGATATCGCTGTTTTCATTTTAGTTTGATAAAAATATATCTATTCTCTAGTCAATAATGTGATTTAAATTTGATAAACTACTAGTACTGAACAATTTTCATATTATAGCAGATAAAGTGAAAAGGACGGGACTTCTATGAAAACATTTTAGGAAAAAATCAGTTAAAATCACTTTTATTTTCAATGATGAGACTTACATTTGAAACATCACATAAAGCATTTACTTAATTTAGATTAAGATTGTATTGTAGCAGCACAAATTTATCAAATCAACCAGTTTCCAAGCAAACTTTTAGTCTCAGAATTTTAAAAACAAACAATAAGGACAAAGTGAATCACTCAGGAAAAAAAATATAATACAAGCAAAGCACACATACAATAACGGTGATGTTATTTGAACAACAATTTGGTACATGTAAATTCAACGACTTTTTACACAGTTAACGTAATTGAAGTGTTCCAACTACATGTAGATTTGAACACTTGAAAATTGTGGTTAATCACGTTCAGATTCATGATTAATGAAGTTCATTAGATAGTTAATAGATTGCGACATGCTGACATCTGATATATCTATTAACCAAATCTAACACTTCATGAACCACATGTGCGAACTGCGTTAACCATGTAAAAAATTGTCGAATTTTTATGTCTCAAATCGATGTTCAACTAACAACTTTGTACAATAAGGAAGTGGATGCTGTTGCTAACCACTTTAAGCAACTGGAGGTCGAAGCAGATGATCCTGTGATGTATCAACTGTAGCAGGTGACATAAACTGCCACATTGAAATTCCAGGATAACCAATGAAAGGCATCAGCTTGTGGTTAGCAGTTTGTCCTTTAGCAGCCATTGCATTAGAGAGGAAGTTGGACTGTACACTTGCTAATTTGACTTGCTGTTCCAACTTTTCTTTGTCTAGCTTCAGCTTATTTTTCTCATCACGAAGCTCTTTCTTCTCGGCCTTAGAATTATGTTTCATACAGTCATATACTTGCTCACATGATTATCAGTTATTTTGAGAAATATAAAGCATAGAAACCTAAATTTAAGAAATAACTTGTTCGGGACTTGGCCAGGGCCCATGGCCCATCTCTGAACTAGACTTCTGCGCCACAAGCCCAAATCCACTCCAGAGCATTTTAAAAGCTCTGCATACTGCTGTGCAATCAACCAAGCGATGATCTGCACGCTGTGGCGAGGTCTACGTGTGCTAAAGCATATCTCGAGGTTCAAATCGGATTATAACTAAGTGTAGTAAACTAACTAGTATGAGGGAATTCGTTTCTTATATAAAAGATGGATAAAGACGATGTCATGTGGCACAAAGTGGATAACTGACCGGTGTTTTATAAAAATAAAATAAATAACAAGTTGATGGGATCTGCGATCAGCACATGTGCAAGTAGACTAAATTAAGAGGGGTTTGATTTCGCGTATAAAATATAGATAAAGACGTTGCCACGTGGCACAACATAGATACTAAATTGTGTGTTTATTAAGATGATAACTAGTAGATAGGACCTATGTGCCACACATGTGCAAGTAAACTTACTTATATGAGGGGTTTCATTTCGTATACAAAAAGATAGATAAAGATGTTGCAATGTGGCACAAGTGGATAACTGAATTGTGTTTTATAAAGATAATAAACTAAATAAATAACCACTATAATAAGATAAGGAAAATCACCTTAAGTTCTTTAACTTTTTCGCGCAATTCATCATTCCTTTCCTTGAGCCTCTCAGCTTCATTTCTTAATTGGGTCACCACTCGAACCGCGTCATTTAATAGGCTAACCTTGTCTGTTTTGGGCAGTGTATCAGGCTCTAAGACAGAACTCAATTCCATAAACCTTTAAATCATGTCAAATTGAAAAGGCTTGAGATTTAGTTTAGAAGCATAAACACAATCAGAAAGTTGCAAAATAATAGCAAACCTGTCATTCAATTTATCCCTTCGCACTTTCTCACGACCTGCCTTGGAGCTAGATGCATATGATTCTGTCCTTAACCTAAAGTAACAGTTGCATATTATTCGTTTAGCTTATTTCTTTTTCTAGTAGATGTGAGATTAACCACTCGGTTGAATTCCAATAGTATATAATATCTTTTACAAAGGCAAAGAAGATATATTACCGCTTTGAAGGGCCGTTTTCCAGTACTGTTGAATCCAGTGAGTATTCCATTTCCATGCTGCAAATATAAAGTAATCATCATGAGAAAGTTGAGAATAGTCAACCACAGAGAGTGTATGTTTGGTTCCACTTCTGGAGTATATATGCAAAGTTGATTCAAGAAGTGTTTGAATTAATTTTACCACCATAATTAATTCTAACTCGAAGCTAGAATTTAAAGTTTTAGCTTCTACAAATGTTTTTTAGCCTCAAATTTATCGTTCAAGATTAAAAACATAACTTTTGATCATAGTCAATATTACAAAATCAACTTTTACATATACACGAAAGAGATATATTACCGCTTTGAAGGGTTACTTTCCATTACAGTTGAATCCAGGGAGTAATCCATTTCCAAGCTGCAAATATAAAGTAATAATCATGAAAAAACTTAGAATTTACAAAATTCACTTTGAAATGTTTAAAATAGATTTTTCCCGCAGATTCTACAATTGATTTTTAGCCTCAAATTTATTGTTTAACTTACTTTTACATGAATTATCATGCATTCTACACACTTTTAACCAAAATCAACATCACAAAATCAATTCATTCAAAATCAACGCAAAATCAAACACACGCAAATTTAAAGGATTTCAGGTTGTTAATTAAGACAACAAATATTTCAAAGTCACCTCATATGGGAGGAAGGAGGATTGATGATCTGAGTCTGAGACTGAGGCTGAGGCATCCAGGTGAAAGTAGAAGCAGCAGCAGAAGAGTCAGAAGCCATGAAATCAGCAGCAGAAATAGATATATCATCATAGCCATAATCATAGAGCCAAATGGAGGAACCACCTGTTGAATCCATATCCATAATATTGTTGTAACCAAGGTAGAGTGTGTAACTAACTGTGTACTAATGTATTAATATCAATATCAGTTGATGGATAGTTAGTAATAGTGATGAAATAGCGTGAGAATATAAAAATACTATACATGTATCACATAACATAAAATATATATTTTTTTTGGTAGATACATAACATAAAATATTATTAAAAGCATAATAATATTATTCATTCATTCATTTGTTTGTTTTTTACTTGTCCATTGTTTTGTAATTATAATTAAGAGTAAAGAGAAAGTCATTGTTGTGAGTGTGATGTGAAATTTGTGACAGAAGCAAGCAGAAGATTGAATGTCTTTGCTTAGCAAACTCTGCAATTCCATTACGTTGAAATAGTGTATTTTGGTTCGGTATTGTTCCTTTCACACCTATTAAATTTGTGTTATGTTGACACACTAATTTGATATATATACACACTCACACACTTAATAAAAACTATATACTCACTCAATTACATATTTCATATATACATTAATAACTATTTAATTTTATGTTCTTGTCAAAAATATTATTGATACTTTACCGTTTAAAAAATTACTATAGAAAAAAGGGCAACGTAAATAATGTCTTAATAAATTTAAATTTACCAGCTAGTCAAAAATATTATTGATTGTTAGCATCGAACCATCAATTCTTAATTACTTTACTCCTTAATTTACCACTAACCCTATATCTCAAATATATATAGATAGTGTTTAGTGTTCTTATAGAATTATATGAGGCAGAAGCTGTCGTTTTATTTAAACAGCTCCAGTGACGTTTTAGCAATCACGTTATTGAAATTGACGTCCTAATCACCTTTTTTTTTTTAATGGAATAACCTAATCCTTTTAGATTAGTAAATTCGTAATACTATATCTATGCTCTTTGGGGAGCATGATAAAATCCAAAAAGAAGCCGTTTTAGGATGGCTTGATTCATGCCTTAAGTTGACGTGACTGGTGGACAAATGTTTAAAAAATGGGATGTAAAACCTATATGACTTTTGGATTATAGTAATTGGATTTAATTCATGCCTTAAGAATTACTAGTAACATATATTACATGATCCAGCTAATCCAAGTCCAACTAGCTTTTACTCTCATGAACAAATTGTGACCGTCGGATCTCGAATATAAGCAATAAAAATACTTTGTTAGGTTATCCTGAATATATGAAATGTGAAACTAATTACTATGATAAATAATAAAAAAAAAATGATAAACTACTTTTGGTCCTTTAGTTTGACAGAACTTCAAGTTAGTCTTTTAAGTTTCGAAAGTTTTAATTAAGTCATTTTAGTTTGACATAATTTCCAAGTTAGTCCTTTAAGTTTCAAACAGGTCATTTTAGTTTGACAGAATTCCCAAGTTAATCCTTTTCTTAAAGGACTACCTTGGAAATTATGTCAAACTAAAAGGACTTAATTGAAACTTTCAAAACTTAAAAGACTAACTTGAAAATTCTGTCAAACTAAAAGAACCAAAAATGGTATTTGGCCTAAATTCTAAGTTTCTAAGTTATGAGTTCTTATGTTTGAGGTGCCATTTAATATGGGAAAGTAAACTTCTTTCCTATCATGAAAAAGTAAATCTCAACCATTAGATTCAAGATGAACATTGATTTTATCCTAGTCTTTTTAAATTATATTTTTTCCCCTTTATCTTCAACCTTACAATCATCAACCAACACAAATAAACCCCACCAGCACCACCGATTGGCTCAGACTAACCCAATCTCCAACCAGTACAGGGTTGTGAAGGACTTTCCTTCTCACCAGAGTGTATGCATCCATTAAAGCAAGCACAAAACTCCAAATGGCTTGTAAACCCATTGCAGCTATCAAGTAACTGCAATACAAATGGAACAGTCAGCATTAAGTAATTCCATATGAATCCAAGCATGGTATATTGAAAAAACTGTTCATCGTATACACGCTATAAGTGTAAATTTCCAGACCACGATATTGATAGTAAAACAGCTCGTCGTATACATATTTTCATTGCTATAATGGAATCAACAAGAGAATGTGGTTTATTTGTGTTGGTTGATGATTGTAAGGTTGAAAATAAAGGGAAAAAAATATAATGTAGAAAGACTATGATAAAATCAAATTTCCTCTTGAATCTAATGGTTGAGAAAATCCATTTTGGTCATTTACACATCTAAAAACAATTTTAACACAAAAAATTCAATCAACATTTTTCATACAAATCACGTTTATTATGTATCAATTTAATCATAATCAATTCTCGTTACCGCAAAACCAAACACACGCTCACTAGTATTAAACTTAAGAGTGTGTTGTCTTTCTTTATTTTGGATTTATTATTAATATATTTGACTTCTTATCTAATGTCTCGGAAGCACCTGTTTATCTTATTATTTTTGTACTTTTATGTGTATGACAATATTTTATAAGAAAGGTTTGACCTGTAATTCAATTTTAATTTAATTTTATTGCAAGTTCCTTTTTCAAATGTTTAAATTTTACTGTCACACCTCGTTTAATTTGCGGGTGTTACATCGTCCTGACCGTCATCTTCACCGCCATTTCAATTTATGAAATCTATACTTGAGGTGGGTTCTTCATCCAAATCCCCTCCTATGCATGAGTGTGATTTGGTTTTAAATTAGAGATTTTGAATAACAAACAGTGGTTTTCATGATTCTTGAGTATAATGGGTAGAGGGGAGAGGAACCTGTCATATCATGCACTCACTTGCTAATTGGTTAAATTAGTGTGATGATGTTGAAAATCGTATTACATTTCATGATCATATAATTTTTTTTTTGTTTTATCAAGACTTTTTACTAAGTTATTATAGGTTTTTTAGTGAACTTTAGTGTGAATTACTCATGATTTTTAGAAAAAAGTCGGTCTTGCATCGAAATGAATCTTTGTATGTCAATTTGCATCTCTAACCAGAAAACTTTATAGGTATCAAAGTCTTTTCGGTAAATTCTAACAAGTTTATCTGATTAGGTTTATCTGATTAGATAATGTTTGGTAGAAGCTACATAGTGTTTTGGACTTGCTACGATAAAGAAATGGAGACCAACATATAGTTGGGGGAGGTATATCCCACGTCACAAGATATAACAAAGGATGAGATAATTTGGAGTTGAGGAATCAAAAGCATAAAAGAGGCTTTCGTCAATGTTCAATGCGCGAGGCATGTGAGATAAAGCCACATGTGACACAAAATTCCCTTATCTCTCATCATTGTGCATTGGCAGATAATCCCACGCTCAAGGCGCATAAATAGTCAATCAAATGGTGTCAATGCATTAATTAGAATCATGTGTGAGGCGTGTTTGCAACCTAAGTTTATCTATATAAACCTAGTTTCACCCATAAGTGAAGGATCCGACTTTAACGCCTCTGAGGTTCAAAGTGTGATCCAACAACCATAAGGTAACATTTTTAAATGCTTGAAATTGAAAACAAGTTTTAAGATAAAACACTTTGTTTATTATTATCATGTGTATCTAAACTTTAATAGATTATGATTGAATGATGAACCTTTATGTAATGGTTGAAACCACGATATGCATGAGTCTTATCTTAAACACAATTAAAAGGTGTTACAAGATTCATAAGTAACTGAATGCCGAATGAAATAAGAGATTTGTTTATGGAGTCTCAGTCCAACAATTAATCGTATAATTTTATTAAGGAGTAACTCTCCGTTAAAAAAAAAATTAAGGAGTAACTCATTAATTAATAATTACAAATGCACATATTCACTCCGCTGTTTAGTGTACATAATCCATTACTATTACTACCATATTTGGCCTTACACCTTGAATTGCAACAGGGTAGCATGCACCCATTATCACAGGTTCCCATCCCATTGACGCATTCTTCTGTCTGACCATTCCCTTCAAAGAAACATGTGCATAGGTCGAAGTAAGAGCATGATGTCTGAGTTACACCTTTGAATAAATTCTTGCAGGTGGCATTTAAAATAGGAAAGGGAAGTTGTTTCCCACCATGGGAAAGTTAAATTTGACCATTAGATTAAGTAATGAACACATTCTTATCATAGACACTCAACACCATATCTAAAATCCATCTTCTTCCTTGCTTCTTTCCACCACCTCAAACCTTCTCTCTCCATCTCTATCACCAGCTTAATGGTTGATGGTTTTACAATGAATTATACATTTATTTCTTGCCTTCCATTTTATCTGCATCATGAAAATTATTTAACCCATTTTCAGATGCAGTGGCCGTTTTCCATTTGTATCTTTGGTATGAATTTTGTTTTTTTTTTTTTTATGTATAATTTTGAAAATGAGTTTTCAATGTGAAGTGTGAAATGACATAAGATTACAAAGCATAATCTTATGTATATTACAAGAATCAAGTTTTTAAGATTATTAAGATCCAACATCATAGAAATTAATGGTTATGGATCTTTCACTTATGAAAATGAAACTGGAAAATCAAAGAGAAATGGAGAATTGTTTTATGGTCAAATTGAAACAGTTTGAAGAAAGGAGAGAGTGTGACGAAAATTGAAACAAAAACCCTAGCGAGCAGCTGGAATTTTCTTTATTTATTTTACCACCTGCAATTCATTTTCACTTATTTCATCATTCCTTCTAATACTTTTCTTTTCTTTCAATAAAGATTTTAATATTTATTCATTATATTTTTATTGCCAAGGTAAAATGGTGAGTTTCTGTTTCCAATGTTTGGTTAGATCGGTTGATAGAGGAGGAGAGAGAAGGTCCAATGAGATGTGAAAGGAAGCAAGAAAGAAGATGAATTTTAGATATGGTGTTGAGAGTCTACGATAAGAATGTGTTCGTTACTTAATCTAGTGGTCAAATTTAACTTTCCCATGATGGGAAACAACTCCCCTTTCCCATTTTAAATGCCACCATTCTTGCAATATACAGGGCAATTATGGACATTACAAGGGCCCACAATCTGTGAACAAGATCGACCTTCAGCTATGAATTGCACTATAAACAAACAAATTACAAAAATTAGTAAATGTTAATATTAATGTAATTGTAATGTTTCATTTATAGTTTAAGGATAATCACAATGGTTTAGTCAAAAAAATTAGCATCGAAATGGAAGAAAAAACTTACTTTTAGCAACTAAAACTAGGACAACAAAAAAACAAAAAGAATTTGGAGTGTGGATCGCCATTACACAACAATTATTTGCAATTTTTTTCTCTCTATTTGTAACTCTATTATGGATACACACTATTATTACGTGTATTTACTATCTATTTGACCAAAATATATTTACTATATCTTTAATATATTAATCAATTATATATTCATTCTCAATTATTTAGTCTTTTGCTTCGCTTGCCAAACAATGTTATTTACCTCTTAATTCACTTGCCAAACTAGCTTGATCTATTAGACCATCTACAATGGGGTTCTTCCCCTATTTAACATCATGATAAATAGGCACCTCCATTATAATACCAATTAATATGGTGCTTATAAATATGGGTGCTTTTATAGGTATCCTCTATCTCCTATTACTCATGGATCCCACTTGTAAAATTAATTCTATTTTTTTCCTCTATTAAATTGTTGTATTATTTTAATATTAAAAAGTAAAATATATATTGTGTCAAAAAAAATTAAAATATATATTAGTTGCAAGGATTAGTTTTAAAACTCGGTTCGACCCGATCGGTCGGACCGGTCAGACAGGAACCGGTAGGTAGACCAGGTCGAGCAGATAGTCAGATCGGTCATGTAATTGGCCCAGTAAGAATCAGTCAGAACCGACATAAACCGGTAAAAACCGGTGACTCGGACGGTTTTCGAGTTGAACTAGTTTAATTGTTTTTTCCCTTTTTTTTTTGCTTAATCAGAAAAAAGGCATCTTTTCTTTATGTTCCTTACGGTTTTCTTCTTTCCCTTTTCTTTGTTGCTTGATTTCTTATTTTGATTTATTTATTCTCATTATTGGTTTTTATTGTCTTTGATTGTTTCCATTATTATTTTGGTATCTATTTCAATTTTCAAACAATTGTAGGATGGGTTATGCATAGACTATAGTATACTATAATTCTTCTTTCACGTTAATAAGAAGAACATTTAACTGTTGACCAAAACAAATTAAGAGCATTTAATAAATATTTAAATGAGTGTAGCAAAAGAGCATTTAAATATTGTTGTTCACATCCTACAGGAAAAAAAATATTGTTGTTCACATGTGTGATATAGGCGTAGCTTACAATATATATATATATATATATATATATATATATATATATATATGTATATATATAAGGTGCCATTTAATTTGGGAAAGGAGAGTTCTTTCCCATCATGGGAAAGTTGATCATGTCCATTAGATTAAATGAGGAACATATTCCTATCATACTCTCTCAACCACTAGATTATTTTTTTATACCATCTTTCACACTCTCTCTCTTTCATGTCCCCACACACCCATACCACCACCACTAAATCACAAATTCAACAACCACTTTGACCACCACTGCACTACCAAACCAAATATAATTCGTTTTATTTGATTTCACTTTGAAAAATGTTGGAAATAAAATAAAATCAAACTGATGTAGATTCGATTGATTTTAGTTTTTTTTTTTACTGAACGGTTATACACTCTTGCATTTTCTACATTTGAATTTTCACGCATTTGAGTGAATGGACCATATATTCAAGATCTAATGACTCATAACCCACTAATAAAATAGGATTGATATTTGAATAATCAAATGCTGACAACTTTTTGAAACAACTGAATAAAATACACAAAACAATTGTTAATTTGATTGCGAGGGAAAAAGTATAATTAAAATGACAACCAAATAGAAATACGATGTGAAACAACTTTTATGTTCAAATAACTTTTCTC
The DNA here is from genome assembly GCF_003473485.1 of Medicago truncatula. Lineage (NCBI taxonomy): Eukaryota > Viridiplantae > Streptophyta > Magnoliopsida > Fabales > Fabaceae > Medicago > Medicago truncatula. The sequence continues at coordinate 43,658,655 of NC_053043.1, forward strand.
TTAATAAAAAAATATTTATATTTGTGAATGACCAATATTAACGAAAACTTTTGCGATTTTGCAAATGTTGATTCATGCCAGATTCCTCAATTCTTTGTCTTTGGTATGGAGTGTCGAGAAATAACACAACAATAAGTTATGGAACAATGTCACACAAACTTGTTAAGAGATGTGCGACAAGTTAAGATCTTCTTCATTTATTATTCTCTTTATTTGTTCTATTACCAAAGTTTTGATGTATATATATTTAATAAATGTATCAAACTCTACAAATATGTTCATTTATATCATTTGAAAACTATAGCAATGAAGATTGCCATTTTTATTTAAAAAATGGAGAAGATATCAACCAGTGTTGCGACGGGGAAATAGGATTTTCTATTGTTAGTGCTTTCAAGTATTCACGCAGACATGACATTGAAGATTGTTTAGTCTAGGATCTTATGACTCAGAAAATGCAGATTTCATTATTTACTCTACCATTAAAAATATCAAATTGGATTTAAACCGTCTAATTTTGATTGAACAACTTCTATTATAAGACTGCATAAACGAGTATACATGCAAACTGCAACAATTCAAGGTCCGTGGGATTGAGCTACATTGCTGATCACAAGTTGAAGCTCTACCAAAAGGTTAAGAGACGAATTCACCAATCACTAGCTCCTATGAAAGACACGCGCCGGAAACTACCAACGGGATAGGTAGGTACAAATGTAATGTAGACGCATCCTTCTCATTTTTTTTATAATATTATAACATGTATCTACCTTGTTGAAACACTAATGATATTTGTACAATTCTTTTGTAAGATAACTTTGAAACAACCTTGTTATTCTCTATTTTTATTGATCATTAGAAAAAAAATGAAAAGAGAGAATAAAAATACAATCTGAATATGAGAAATAAAGTTACTTAAAAGTTCTATCAAAATGATTGATGAAATACCATTTCTCTAATTGAAATACTTCTATAAAAAAAATTAACCGGAATCCAAATCCTTTCGTTAGCTACTGGTGTAACTAGATTTTCATTTAAATTAAACCAAAAAACAGTCTAAATAAACATCCCTCAATCTAAACATCATCACCTCAATAAAAATATGAAAAAGTAAAAAAGTGTCAGATCCACAACGACCAACCAACAAATTTTTCCCTTTTCTTAAATTCCAATTACAATGATGATCGATAAAAGCAAAATGCCAATAAAAAAAAAACTCCTAATTACCTAGGAAATAGAATGTACAGGACCTGGAGTCACAAGCGCGGAACCAGGCGTTGTAGGCGTACTAGGCGGCTCCGCCACACTCGGCGGTGATTGCACCAACGGCGGAGGAGGAGGAGGAGGAGGCGAAGTTGGATTGGAGCTGGATTCAGGCGAGGGCGGAGGAGGAGGAGGAGGAGGAGTTGGATTTGTAATCACTGGTGGAGATTGTGATTCTGCCGGAGGATTAGGTGGATTACTACTGACAGGGTTGTTAAGAGTAAAAGGAGGAGTAGGAGAGTTGAAATTCGGCGGCGGAAAAGAACCGCAAGATTGATCGGAGCATTTGTTGTTGTGGTGACGGCGTAAGACGCCAAATCCTAAGATGAGACCAGTAATAACGAGAGCAGTGACGATGAAGATGAAGATCTTTGTTGCTTTTCCCACGTAGCACATTTCTCTGAACTTGTTTAAGATTTGTGTTGTTGATGGTGGGGCAATGTTCTGAATTTTGGTTTTCTTTTGCTATCTTACTGTTTTGTTTGTTTGTTTTGGAGATAGATAGATATATATGTGTTGTGTTTGTGGGTTGTTTTTCGTCTTTTTCTTCTCATTGCGTTTTGAGGGAGAGAGAGTGAGTGTGCATAGCTACTACTGGTTGTTTTCACCGGCTATATATTGAGTGGGTAGCCATGTGATGTGATGATGGTTAATTTAAGAACTTAGAAGAAGTTAATATATATTGGTAAAGGCAATTGCCAAATAAGGACCAAGGTCATGGTCAAGGACGCTTTCTAACTTTTTCACTGCCCATAACAAGAGGTTATATATAGTGACAGACTGTATCCATTACCCATCTTTTGCCCATTAAATTAACATTACCCATTATCAAAAAACAATGTTATTTTACCACCCCATGCTAGTGCGTATGTTGATAAATACTAATGTAGTAAATAATTGGTTAATTTCGTTTTGTTCATAATACAAATTCATTTTAACTTTGTCCGGAAGAATAACAATGGAGGATTTGATACATACAACTAGTACGGTGTAGAGTATGAAGTTGAATATTCTCGCTAGTGAGGACTGTGTTATTTGTTAGCACCTACGGGGGTCCATTTCACATGATGATGAAATGGGAATCTTACGGTGAACGAGGATATATCGCAAGTTAAAATTGTTTGAAAGTAACCCAACCGTTAAAAGGGGGAGAAGTGAGTCAATTATCATAGAGAATCGAGCTTCACAGATATGCATGTCTGCCACGTCAACCTTGGTGATACGGTTGTCTTCCTGTTCCATTTACTGACCTAGTAACATTGTCTTCCTGTTCCAATTACAAATAGTGTTTGTGTATGTTTGGATCTATGGGAGTATTGATTTTGATTAAAAGTAATTCGTATTAAATGTGATTTGTATTTGAATACATTAATGTAAATTTGTGTGTAAAAATCAATTTTAGAATAAAAAAATTATAAATTATAGTTTCGAGTAGAATCAATTTCAAAGACAGAAATGACCGCAATCAAATATATTAGAATCAATTATACACTTTCAGATTCAATTCTCATCACTCTAGAAATGGAACAAAGCATACACTTTTTATTTTGTGGTGGCTAGAGTTCGAACCCAAAACTTTGCATATATTATGCATTGTCCATACTAACCGAGGAACTTAGTATATGTCTGATTGTTTGGTTCAACTTATACACCCTTTAAGAGCACTTCTGGTAGCTTCAAAAGTGAAAACTAGTAATTCCAATATGTTTGGTTTAACTTTCTCAAAATCAATTCTCATATCCAAAAGCAATTCTGGTTGAAGCTACAATTCCTAGTTTCTGAGTTAACTAGAATCAATTCTCCAATAAATTTTGTATTTTGATTATTACAACTAGTGGCGAAGCTAGAAAAAATGTCGAGGATGGACCAACAAAATATACTCTAATATATAAACATAAATTTTTCAGTTGTAATAAACGCTAAGCACAAAGTTTCATAAAAAAAAGTATTGGATCTTTGGTAGTTTTGGCCCCCAAGACCACTTTTGACTTAGTATTCGCTGACGTGGCACCCACAATGGTCGACACGTGGCACCTCACTTAAGGGATGTGAGTGTCACGTCAGCGAAGACTAAGTCAAAAGTGGCATTGGGGGCCAAAACTGAAAAAGATCTAATACATAGGGGACTGTTTTATATTTTAATTAGATAGGGGGACAAAATCGCAACTTTTGAAAAGATATGAGGCCAAAAGTGCAATTAAGCCATTATAATATTTGAGCAAATGGTAAAATTTATTGATCTAACGTTGAAAACTAACTTGTGAATAATGTAAGATACGTCTCAATTTCTCATCATACAAGGCATGACTCCTATTTTGGAGAAAGAACATGAGAAGATGAATGAAAATCACATCACCAGCTCATCACTACTAAAAAAACTAAATTTAGTGAGGGAAAATGTAAAATCCCTCTCTAATTCCGTCATTAAATTTTGCGACCAAAGAATTTGTGAGGAATTTCATTTTTTCCGTCACTAATTTCCCTCGCTAATTTTGCTTTTTCTAGTAGTGCATGTGGGTCAGTTGACAATCCTGAAAGTCGTATGACATATTTCAAATGGTATCAAAGAAGACATCACTTATACAATGTGATTCACGGACGGACCAAACAGAAGCTATTGAACATGTAATGTTTGAGGCTGAAGAGATGCGAGATTGATCGTCGACGCACAAGACATGATAATGAGCGGCTCCAGATAGCTTCTAGGAGAACCAAATTCACATTAGAATGAGAGGATTCCTGAGACCATGCAAGTATGGGACTGCATGGTCAAACGAGACTTATAAGAATTGTTTGGTACTACATATACAAAATGATGCTCTTCTTTTTGGCAGCGCATTCCGTAAGAATTCCACAGTTAAGCATGCTTGACTTTAATCAATTCTGGGACGGGAAACCTTCTGAAAAGTTTCCCGAAAATCATGCGATTGAGGAAAAAACACGCTTAAAATACCCGTGTTGGTTTGTAGGGTCAGTCGACAGTCTTGAAAGCTGTCGGAGATGTTACATGATCAATATTGTGTTCATACAACAACGGATACTGAGACTTATTAGGTCAATGATAGTAATCCAACTTTAGTATACTTGCATCTTCTTGTTCAAAAAAAAAAGTATACTTGCATCTCGGTGGTGTGTAATATTTAAGAAGGAAAATAATATGTTAAACATACTTGTTATAGATTTAAATTGTATTACTTGTTATGCATACAATATTTCTACGTTGCACATACAACATCTCACATTAGTGTCAAATGTGTGTGCCCTAATAACACACATGGATAACTAACAATATGTGTTGGTTTGAGACTTTGAAGTCTCCTTCTCTCAAGGTCTGAGGCTCAACTCTCCCTGAAGCCAATTTCAGTAGACTAATTTGATTTAAAAAAAAAAAAAAAAGAACAACGTAGGAGTAAGTGTGGTTTACATAAATATGAACATTGTAACATAAAGAGTGGTGATGTATTGAATACAATTTTTCATTCAATAATTTTCACATCTACTCTATATTCAAATTGTATTTCTTTCTCCCCCATTAAATTGTAGAGATAGAATATTAATCACGGGTATGATTAACATCATTTAGAAAAATTATGATATTAAAGAAAGAATGTAGGCATAGTCTGCAAACATAAGTGAAGCCCAATTAAGAATTATAGCCCAAAGGAAATTTTAAAAAAATAAAAAAAGAGGTCGGCATAAATAATGAGAAACACATGAACAAACGAGTGAAAAAGGACATACTGACTGACGGTCTAGAACCTCTCCTTATTATCTTTGATCATTGGTTCATGAATGAAGAACCAACACTGTCCACTTCTCTTATTATGTGTTTCCTAAAACTTGGTCCATATATATTATAAAATTAATCTACACCCTTCATTACACAATATTCATCAGTGATTAGTGTTTTCTTCTCTTCATTACATCATATGCATTGAACTGCTTAAGGTGCATATAATTTGCAACATTAGGAGGAAAGATTAATTAGTGTATAGAATGAGGATGACGATTAATACTTTTGAGGTTCACGAAAGGTATTTTCAAAGGAATAACAAAGCTATACGTGTAGATAGAGCAAGGAAGCCAAATTCAAGAACAAAGCAAGCCTTCAAATTTGATAATATTCATCGTGCTTCTGTCAACAAACAACGTTCTGTGTCTTTGGCAGAATTCAAAACTTCTGCAATTGCTGAACCTGCAGAGGTAACCATTTTATCATATTTTCCTTTTCATAAAGTAGCAAATAATTATAACATTATAATATTAATTGTTATATGATTAGTAATTTAGTATTGCTGAACGTGTTCTTTCTTCTTAAATTTGTTTTTTTTTTTTTGTTGTTTAAGATGCATATTCACGCATTGATGATGATGAACTCATTTTAGCTTTTTGCATGTTCTTGTTACAAAAACAAATATCATAAAAATCCAAAATGGTTCCAACTTTTCGTCTTCCCTTTTCTTTGAACTTGTAATATTTGTGCTGTGGCTGGTGTTGTGAGTGAGAAGATGAAACTACCCACGGGGTTATTTGAGTGGTCCACGCAATTCAGGAAATATGAGAGAGAGAGGTGTATCACCAGTAATAAAAAAGAGTACATGTGAGTTGTGACTGGCTAGTATAAGAGATTATTTTTTTTCTTATTTTATTGTGCAAAATAATGAAACCATATTCCTTATGGGAGGAGTATATGAAAAAACAAAAATAATACGAGCATTATCTTTTTTACAATAATAATAGTAATAAGGGCGTCACAAGCAATAAGAGTATGATGTGACAAAGTCATACAACAAAAATAAATGAGAAGTTAAAAAAAGGTAAGAACATGTCATGTGTCCAAAAACAAAAGGTAAGAAAGAACATGAAAATTAAAATATGCGGAATATGGTTTACACGGATTGACAGGTTTGGATTCTCTAAGGTGATTAAGGCGTAAATTAAGAAAATAAAGCCGTCATATATAATTGCGTTTTAAAAAAATCTTTAGTCGGTCTTTAGATCGGATACCGAATTTTCATAAAAAAAAAATCTTTAAAGTAAACTATTATTCCTTGTATTATTGCTTAACTATTTATTATATCCTACCAAAAAGAAATATTTATCTTTCTACTGATAAATAGCTAAGAGTATTATCACAAAACAAGATAGTTAAAAGGAAATAAAACTATTTTCCTCTTTCCTCCCTTTTCAAATCATAATGATTATGAATTAATTTTTTTTTAGAGGAATGATTATGAATTAATCTTCTTCCTTCAGTAATTTCACACGCTAAATATTTTTTAATCAATTAATTTAATGATCTTAAAACTTAGAGTACCTTTTATGTTAGAAATTCAAAAAAAAAATGTAAGAAATTCATATTTTCTTGGCGGTACTAAAACAACAATGTGCAGTAGTTTGCCATGTACTAGAAATAAGAAAAATCTGTAGAGCAAGAGGATGCATGTATGGTGTTTTGGTTATCAAGATAACGCCGACATAGAAAAATATATATGGTATTTTTAAATTTTAATTAGAAAAAATTGCATGGAGCCAAGAAAAGCTTGCAGTAGGATCTCCAAATATACAGTTCTAACATAACATTTTTGGTCATCAAATGCAGGCACCAATTGTTCCTCCAACATACGAAGATCCAATGCTTGCAAATTATGTACCTATATATGTGATGCTCCCAGTAAGTAACTACACTATTCTCAAATATCTATATACATATATGTTCCATTTCAAAAATGTGTTGGTTCCTCCTTCCAGCTAGGAGTGATTACAAACGACAATGTCTTGGAAGATAGAGCAAAACTCGAGAAACAGCTGACGGAGCTACGAGCAGCAGGTGTTGATGGAGTTATGGTTGATGTCTGGTGGGGAATAGTTGAATCAAAGGGTCCTCAGCAGTATGATTGGTCAGCTTATAGGTCCTTGTTTCAGCTTGTTCAGGATTGCAAACTTAAGTTACAAGCTATAATGTCATTTCATCAATGTGGAGGGAATATTGGAGATTCTGTTTCCATTCCATTACCTAAATGGGTACTTGAAGTTGGTGAATCAAATCCTGATATCTTTTACACCAATAGTTCAGGTTTCATGAATAAAGAATGTATTTCACTGGGTGTGGATAATAAACCTTTCTTTAATGGAAGAACTCCCATTCAGGTTAGCTATTTATAGTTAATGGAATTCAACTCTGTGTGTTACTTGATAACTCAAGTTTAACCAAACTCTACATGTACGTTTGACAAAGTTTATTGAAAATGGTTTGCAAGCGCAACTGCATTTGAGGTCCTGATGTCAAGGTTTTTGATGTGTCTGTGACCGCTTTGCAACCTCAATTGCAGTCTCATCAGTCGTATTTGACAGAAATTTTTTGTAACATTAAGGATTGTGACACAATCAAGTTACCTGTGTTGAAAAAGTTTATAGTCTATATCTTCCGTGTGACAAATTGCATAATAATTTTTTTATATGGCAATGATTGTTATCATATTTGTTTAGTTATTGGTGTTTGATGCAGATGTATAGCGACTATATGAAGAGTTTTAGAGAGAATATGGCAGATTTCTTAGAATCGGAGCTACTGATAGACATTGAAGTAGGACTTGGCCCTGCTGGAGAACTCAGATATCCTTCTTATGCAGAATCTCTAGGCTGGGTATTTCCTGGTATTGGAGAATTTAATGTGAGTTTGTGAATTTTTTGCTGTAGAAATTTGTGCAAAGTTCCACGTAACATTGTGTTGAAAACAAATCGACTCGGATCCTCTCTCACGGAGCAGCAAACAATAATAAGAGTAAAAAAGTGCTATCGCACAAGTGGTATCTTTCCAGTCCTAGTTAAAAAAATTTCTGCACTGCTGCAACGTTGGAGAGTATCCGAGTCCAAAACAAAAAGGGTTTCAACTTGACATTATATATTTACTACTCATATCAATAACATAGAGTCAAAAACTATTTCAATTCACAAACTTTATGTACTCGCATCTTAAATATTGCAGTGCTATGACAAATATCTTCAAGCTGATTTCAAAGACGCTGCAAAAAGAGCAGGCCATCCTGAATGGGAGCTGCCTGATAATGCAGGGTCATCTAATGACACACCTGAATCTACAGAATTTTTCAGATCCAAGGGAACTTACCAAACAGAGAAAGGGAAATTTTTTCTTACATGGTATTCTAACAAATTGCTTACACATGGTGATGAAATCTTGGACGAAGCCAACAAAGTATTCCTCGGTTGCAAAGTGAAGTTAGCAGCAAAAGTAAACTCTCAAATATTCAGTTCTGTTATTTGAACAACAGTGATTGAACAACTTTTGCGACAGAAATTTAAGATGTTAATGCAGTTCAAATTGGTGGTTAGTTACGTTCAATAGATGATTAATGGATATATATACCAAGTGCCAAATTTACTAACAATTAACGGAACTTATTGACCACAATTTTCAGGTGATCAAATATACACGTAGTTGAACACCTGAAAATTATGGTTAACAACGTCCAATTTGTGGTTGACGAAGTTATCTTAGGGGTTAATGATTTTCAATACTTACCGTCTATCAACGTAATTAATCACCTATTTGAACTGTGTTAACCACTTAAAAGTTGTCGCGAAAGTAGCCTAAGTACGGTCGTAAAAAAATCATTTCTTTCAATATATGGTAAATTAGCAATTCAATATTTTCACGTCAATAAGCTGAAAGATTCATTAAAAACAGATTGCTGGAATCCACTGGTGGTATAAAACTGAAAGCCATGCTGCAGAGCTTACTTCAGGATATTACAACTTAAGTGATAGAGATGGATACCGTCCCGTAGCAAGGATGTTCGCTCGACATAATGCTATCTTGAATTTCACATGTCTTGAGATGAGAAATTCGGAGCAACCAGAAGAAGCCAAAAGTTGTGCCCAGGAACTTGTTCAGCAGGTAATTCATTCTGGCTTCAAATCTAATCTAATATGTTCTCTGCAAAATCAAAAAGAATCTGTGATTGATAAACTCCATGACATGTTGCTATTCATGAAACAAGTTACTCATAATTTAGCCTGTTTTATGTTCATTTCTTTATAGGTCTTGAGTGATGGATGGAGAGAGAACCTTGAAGTTGCTGGGGAAAATGCACTTCCAAGGTATGACAGTGAAGGTTACAACCAAATCCTTCTAAATGCAAGGCCAAATGGTGTTAACAAAAAGGGCCCTCCAAAACTAAGGATGTATGGAGTCACATACCTACGTTTGACAGAAGAATTATTCCAGAAACAAAATTTTGATATATTCAAAATCTTTGTGAAAAAGATGCATGCTAATCAGGTATTGTAAATTAAAAGACGTTGATATTTTCATATTTGTCGGTGTTTGAAGCGAACTAATCAAAGGTGAAATTCTGCAGGATCTTTGTCCAGACCCAGAGAAATACTATCATTACACGGTTCCTATGGAAAGGTCAAAACCAAAGATTCCATTGGAGGTTCTTCTTGAAGCAACAAAACCAGTGAAGCCGTATCCATGGTCTGAAGTAACGGATATGAGTGTTAGTGAAGCTACTGGATTTTTCTTTGATTTACTAGCAATAATCCTGAGTGTGTTTAGGAAAAACCGAAACTGAAATCGTGAATGAAAAGGAAATGATTGATCAATAATAAAATGGGAAAGGAAATGCCTTCAGATATCTACTTCCTTTGTGTTATGAACTAGGATTTCAAACTCAGCAATGTTTGATCACTTTGCTGCAAAAAATATATAATCAAACCTTCCGAAGCCATGTCAAATTTAAGGCCTGTAAAATAATCTTACTATAGCAATAATAAGAACATGTAAGTTTTAAAATTGGACCCGATAAGAATAATGCTATTGCCAATAACCATTTGCGAATTATCATCTCACAAAATCAAAATCTCTTGTATCAGCCAACAATAGAAAATCTGCATACAATCTACTGAAAATTTAAATCAGTTGTAGAAAGTTCTACCAGAATATCACTCGACCCTATGATCATTTGTGAACAATGTACAGAATCTCTACATATCAAAAGTTCAAGCCTTAGCTCCCTGCTGCTGCAATCTTATCTTCACTACCTGCAAAAAAGAACCAGGCCTATGAAGCACGGATACGGACACGGACACTGACACGCCGACACAGCTAATAATTTGTAAAAATCACATAATTCAATGTAATTACAAGTGTCGGTGTCGGACTTGACACGTGTCCGACACCGGTACACGCTTAATCCGAGGAGTGTCCGTGCTTCATAGAACCAAGTATATAATACAAACTTGAGATTCCACACGCCATGGACAAACTATGCATGCATGTTTCTGATTTATATGTTGAATAAGCTATTTTCATAAGCTCAAAAGTAAGTCAATCAAAACATGCATGTGTTGAAAATTATGAAAAATGAAATCAATATTGAAACTGTGAAAGTTGCCACATCCGAATTTCATGAGAAAGAAAGAACAAAAAAAAAAAAAAAAAAAAATTATGGAGATGCGGGGTATCGATCCCCGTACCTCTCGCATGCTAAGCGAGCGCTCTACCATCTGAGCTACATCCCCATTTATTGATTTCAATCACCCTTTATTTTACATATTGCACTCTAAATAATATGCGACTGAAAATGCAGGATATGCTTCAGGTACGAATCTTTCTGTCTGTTTTTCCTTAGCTCATCAAATACAAACCTTGCAATTGCTCTTTAAAATACATAAACCAATCTTTTGATCGAAGTTAATAATACTAAATCTAAGTTTATTGAAGACATAGTAGTAAATTTAAAGAAAATATCTTTTATGTTAACTTTATGATTATTTTTTTGTCAATTAACTATTTATATACTAATTAATGTGAACGAATGTAATTTTTTTTTGGTAGGATTTGAAGAATGTAAATTGTTAAGTGTTCTTTTAAATATGTATTATCATGAAAATTAAATAAAAACCGTAATTACAAGTCATTTTTATTCTCGGGTGTTCCGTCTTTGTACGGAACCTTTAGTTTGTATTCTCAATTTCACCGATCTCTGTTCGTCTTAAACAGGGATCTCATTTTTAAATAAAATTTGTTGTTTAAAAAAAAAAGTCATTTTTGTTTTAAGAAGAAGAGACTAAGGTTGTGTTTGTTTTAACCTTAAAAAAATAATGTTAGAAAAATGTAGAGATTTTTTTTAGATTTAAAAAATTTCTAAAACTATTATAATTGTTTACTATCTAAAAAAAATATTTTTAACTAATTCATGTTGCCTCATTGTTTTTGTACAAAAATAATTGGTCTCAATCAAGTTGTTTGGGCTCCAGTGGTAAGAAGCTCCTTCCAAGGACGTACCCGAGGAATACCAGGTTCGATTCTCAAGGGGAACAACGTTTGGTCAGTGCGCATGCCTCTACGCACGAGCCGGATTAATCGTCCACCTTTGATGGGTCGAAAACCGGTGTGAAAGCCAACAAAAAATAATAATAATTGGTCTCATTAATCAAAATAAATTGTTTGAATATCAAGATTGAGTGAACTCTCCTAGAAAAAAGATTGAGTGAGCTCAATCCACCAGAGGTATAAGGAGCATGTTTTTAAAGAGTTGAATCGAATCTAAAATGATCTTTTTAGATAAACAAAATAAAATAACCATAAAAAATGCACACATAAATTACTCACATGTAAATGGAGGAATTCAAATTCAAACTCCGATCAATAATTTTGACGTTTTTATCCGTTAAACTATGTATGTGGACCCAAAACTAGTTCATTCAACCGGACCAAAATTGACGCCACTATACATGGAAAAAAGATAATAACTTGTGTCCAAAAGATAATATCTTTTTGACCCCAAAAGAATAAGAAAAAGGAAAAAAAAAATATACATGATATGTTTTTAGTTTTTTTGAGGAAAAGACATGATACTATGTTGATCGCAGGTATAACATCATTCTCTCCACGTCTGTGTTTCCAACAATATTCAACTTCTTCAACAACAAAATTCATCTATTAATTTATTGTTATATCCAAACAATAATACCTGCATTACTGAACCAAAACCTTACATAACACATTCAACAAATTCAACCACATTCGTTTCATTGGTTTTTCGCCTTTAATTGCACTTTTTCATCACACAATAATTTATAGGCAGTTACAACATTTTCCACAAGTTCAACGAATTATTGTTACACTAACTTTAAACCTAAAGGTGCATGCATTTGTTATTGATAGAGTTATTAAAAGGAAAATTAAAGTTCAATGTGATGAAAATTAGATTATGCAATTTTATTGATGAATTTCAAAGGAAGAAGGGAAATGAAAAAACCTTGTTATATCGTTGTTTATGTTATTCTTCTTTGTGCTTTAGAAAAAGGATGCTCAGAGGGCAAGAGGTGGAAACATGATGAGTTTTTTAGAGATCATATTGGAGAAAAGGTATCTTATAAGTTATTTATTTGTAATTTTGATTAGTATTCTCAATGTATATTGAAATAGACTTATATGAATTCAACAAAATTGTTGTTATGAGTTTGATTATGTTATTTTGTCTAGTCTACTATAATTTACCATGTAACTATTGTGAAATGTAATTTCAATCTTGCACTCCAAACAATTTACTGAGTTTGTTGACCATCTTAATCTAACTAAAAATATGCATTGCTAGCTACAAGCTTTAGTGTATGTTTGGAATCAAGGTTAGTCTGATAGTATATGTTTGGGAATCACAGTGTGTCCGGCGGAATCACGGTGAGCCACCATGATTTTGCCAAAAGCTACACTTTGTGTATGTTTGGTTTCAATTTTGGATGAGGCGGAATTGATTCTAGAGGTGTAAAATTGATTTTGACATGTTTGAATTCCTCAAGTAGATTTGATTTTGCCTCTATAATTGATTCTAACTTGAAACTACGATTTGTACCTTTTGACTTCAAATGTGATTTTTACACTCAAATCTATTGTTCAACTTTTGTTATGTGAATGTATCCAACAACTCACATTTAACTAAAATCAATACATTCAAAATCAAGTTTTTATCACCGCAGAACCAAACAAACACTTTGTAACTTCTACAAATCACAACACCATCGTGATTTTGTCAAACTCGGCATGATTTCAAACATGCACTTAGTTAAAGAACAAGTTGAACTAGTCCAATGATATCAGTTTTGTAGTTATTTGGTTGTATGATTAAATTCATCCATTCAAACCGTTGATACAGGCAGAGCAGGTATGGAAACATTGTAGGAAAGAAATGATAAAGAGGAATCATGATATCAATGAATTTGATTTGCATCTATTGGATGAGACGAGCGAAAAGAGATTTAAATTTCTATCTCCCCGTATGAAACAACACTTTCTGGATTGCATAAGAAACAGAAAGCCTCTGATTTCCGAAGAGGACGGACATTTGTCGAAGAAGCATTATGAGTCACTCTTTGGTTTATCAGACAGACATAGATATTTACTCTCAAAGTCACAACATAATCAGACACCACAGAATTCTGTTCCATCATCTGGATCATCACCAAAACCGAAAAGTCATGTTGCAGCACAAGCCACTTCTCCAACTCCTGAGCACTCATATGACGATTTTTGGTTTCTATTTGCACCACCGCCACCACCACCTCCTCCTCATTCTACTTTTGATTCAACGCATGATGACAAACAACGGAAAGCAATTATTGTTGCTGTAACTGCATCAGGAATTATAATCTTAATAGGCTTGTTGTTATGCTGTCGCGAGGTGAGGAAGAGCAAAAAAGTAGACAAAAATGACAAGCCTTTACTCATATTAAGCGCAACTGGCTTCTCTGGTGGTATGTCTATGTTCGGTTTTCTATGCTTACCTATAATGAATGATAGTGAAACACTGACGTCTAAAAGTTTCTTCTGTATTTTCAGGTAGTTCACAAAAGTGTGTTGGTTTTGAGAATTCTGATACGAGAGAATTTGGTCATGGTATTATCTATGGAATGAATCCTTCTACTGTTAGGAATTTGTCCATTAAGCATGAAAATAACGTCTCACTGGCCGAGATAACATCAGCAAATGGCAAAGGAAAAGAACCAGTGTCTCCATTAAATCCTCCTCCAGGAAGATCAGCTCCTGAGGCTCCACCACAGCCGCCGCCTCCACCACCTGCTCTTGCACCTCGGCCTCCACCTCCTCCAAAAATGGTTAGGCCTCCACCGGCTCCTCCCAAACCAATGGTAGGAAGGAACCAAAAATCCCCTCTAGGACCACTTCGTACCAGTGAGGGTGATGATGAATCTGATGCTCCGAAAGCGAAATTAAAGCCGTTTTTCTGGGATAAGGTTGCAACAAATCCTGGTCAAGCTATGGTCTGGCATGATATCAGAGCAGGATCATTCCAGTAAGAAACATTTAAGTCATGTTAAAATCAAATTTTCCGTGAAAAATTGTAAACTTATCAATATGATTGCTGAATTTTATCACAACTTAACCAGGTTCAGTGAAGAAAAGATAGAATCTTTATTCGGCTGCATCAATCAGAACAGAAATGAAAGAAGAAAAGATTCTCCATCTTTAGAACCTGCTGTCCAGTACATTCAGATAATTAACCCCAAGAAAGCGCAGAATTTATCAATTCTTTTACGTGCTCTGAATGTGAGCACAGAAGAAGTTATTGATGCCCTAAAAGAAGGTGAGTTTGTGTGTGTATCTTTCTCTCTAGGTGATTAGAATAAAGGGAAGTCTACTTTAATGTTTAATCTCAGTCGTAAAAGAAATGTGACTAACAATGATACTTTAACTCCAATCAAGTAAATTTTCTCTGCAAGTGTGAAGTTATACTTCTTTCAAAATTTTGAACCAATTTCATGATTATTTCTCTTTTATTTAACTTAACAATATATGTTGTTCATTTGACATTTGTATGTTTATGATACCAAGAAATATTCATTTGTTCTTTCTTTTATCTGTACTACGACATGATAAACTCTTACCCTGGTGATGGTTTGGTGAATGTATTGGAGTTTTTTTCTTAGATTGCACTTAGAATGAAGGTGTTTCTAAGATTCTTTCAATTATAAGATTATGCTTCATTCATATTCGCATTCAAAATCAAAAGCGGTATATGTTTTCAGCATTTCTCTTAGATTAACATTGTCAAAAACTACATCAATGTGATATACTTGTAATATGTTGATTCGATCAGGCAATGAGATTCCTGTTGAGCTCATCCAAACAGTATTGAAGATGGCGCCAACATCGGATGAGGAATTGAAGCTAAGATTATTCACAGGCGAGGTTTCTCAACTTGGACCTGCAGAGAGGTTTCTCAAGACATTGGTTGATATACCGCTGGCTTTTAAACGTCTCGAATCTCTACTGTTCATGTTTACACTTCGGGAAGAGGCTTCAAGCATTAAGGAATGCTTTACAACATTAGAGGTGAGAATTGGATTCATGGACTCTTTTTCGAAAAAACATCCAAAATATTTTGAATATTATACAATTAGTTTATAGCTATATTACAGTTCTTGGGTATGAGTAAAAATAAAAAGGATTATTTGTGATGGTCTAGTAGATGTACTTGTGTCAAAGTAAGTAAAAGGTTTATAGAAAACTGCAACCACATCAATCGTATGTGATTGCAATTTCCACAACATCAAAGACCAATGATGCGACAACAATTTAAAACCTTAACTTCAATTTCTACCTTTTACCCGATCTCCCGCTTATACTATTACAAATTCGATTGATATTTATACATTCAAGATATAAGATTAGTGGTTTGTTACCTTAAATATAACAAATTAATAATATAACATGTTTGCTATTGTTGTATCTCATTTTAATTGCAGGTATCTTGCAACAAACTAAGAAAAAGCAGGCTCTTCCAAAAGCTATTAGAAGCAGTTCTAAAGACAGGAAACCGATTGAACAATGGCACCTATCGTGGTGGAGCTCACGCGTTTAGGCTTGACACACTTTTGAAACTTGCAGATGTAAAAGGAACAGACGGCAAGACCACACTGTTACACTTTGTGGTTCAAGAGATCATACGTTCAGAGGGCATAAGAGCTGTAAAAACAGAAAAAGCAAGCCAAAGCCATTCTAGTATGAAAACCGAGGATTTCATCGATGATTCAAATGGGGAATCAGAAGAACACTATCGCAGCCTTGGCCTTCAAGTAATTTCAGGCCTAAGCACTGAACTAGAAGATGTGAAACAGGCAGCAGTAATAGATGGTAATAATCTAACAGCTGCAGTATTGAAACTTGATCACACATTGGCAAAAGCTGAAGAATTGTTGAATACTGATCTGAAAAATCTAGAAGAAGACAGCGAGTTTCAACATTCCCTTGCAAATTTTGTGGACAAAGCAAAAGAGGAAGTGAAATGGTTGATAGGGGAAGAGAAGAGGATTACGACTGAGGTTAAGAGCACTGCAGATTATTTTCATGGGAATGCAGGAAAAGATGAAGGGCTGCGTTTGTTTGTGATTGTACGCGATTTCTTGGTAATGTTGGACAAGGTGTGCAAAGAGATAAAAGTATCGACCAATAGAATAGCGGTGAAGGATTATTATTCTTCTTGCAAGAAAGAGGCTCCTTCATCGGCATCCTCTCCAGATGCTCATCAACAATTGCCTTCTGATATGCATAGGAGACTATTTCCAGCCATAGCAGAGAGAAGAATACACGACTTTAGTTCCTCCTCCTCTTCCGACGATGATGATGAGAGGTTACCAACGTAGCATGATATTAAGCTATGCAAGTGAGTTTAATTTGTCAACGCGTTCTCTAATTCATCATGTGGCAGATTTTGATGCCTTTAAAGTCAAGGAAAATTGGAGAGCAGGGTCCCAAACTTTGGAGAAATGTAAGTTTTATAATGCCGCGGAAGGGACTTGTACTCTATCTATGTGACTCTTGTTGATCAATGGAAACTACTGGATGTCATCAAAGTATGAACAGCAAGAGGGGTTCTCTTACCAACCTGAAAAATTGGATGTCAGGAGGGGGAATGATTGTTTTTGTTGTTTCTTTTCTCCTCAATTAATTCGATGAAAGTCGATTTCGATCTGAGTTAATCGGTGAAATCTCGAAGTCAATGGAATACATGACAGTAGTAGTTGAGGTATAGTTTTTTTTTCTTCAAGATTCTTCTCTATTTAATCACTGGTTTTTTGAGGGAACAATCTTGCTACTGCAAATTTTGTTTGGAAAGGTATATGATAGATGTTATGAGTTGTTACATGTTACTCATTGAATGATATATTTTAAATCTTTGGTGATCAATGTTAGAGAAATATCTACAGTTAGTTAATAATCAAAGCTTGAAAATTACTAACACATAATAAGGTACAAGAGAAATAAGCCTTTGCTGTAAATTAAAATAGTCCATCATGGCATTAAAATAAAAAATAATAATAAAAAAAATAATGCTTTAAAAAAAGTAGAAAGATCAATGATCTATGGTAACCTAAAATCTTTCATTGGCCAATGGCTTTGGAACAAAGAAGAAAATAAAGGAACTAAATTAGAATTGTGGTAGACATACACTACACATGTCAGTGGATTAGTGGATAGGATAATTTGGTAAACATTTAAAAATGGGATTTTCTTTTATACCCCATAGTACAAGTAGTGTAAATAAATGTCTTGGACATATTTAGTAAAGCAACAAATTTGGTAAAGCCAAATTCCTAAAGCACAAAAGCAAGAGCAGAAGTGGCCTCCACTCTATGTGTGTTTCCTTAGTCACTAATTAAGAGGCAGTGGCAGAAACGTAATAAGAAACACAGAATAGGCCATGGACAAAGCACAAAATCCCACCAATGGATAGAAAATGATGGTCTGTGAAACCACAAGTACCACTTGATCTGTTGTTTGTTTTAGTCCCTATCACCAGCATGCTCAATCCAACAGCCAAAACAATCCTGATCAACAACATAATTAAGACAATGGTTATATATAGATATAGATATAGATATAGTAAACTCCTCATGGTATTAGTGTTACATTTTTTACTCTAAATTCAGTGTTTTAAAAACTGAACCGAATATCGAATCAGTGGGACTTTTTATCGTGGTTCAACCTCTTTAAACCGTCTAGTTTGATTCGGGTTTTAAAAGATTGTTGAAAACAAGCAGAGGAATTAAGGATATATTACCATGTTAAAATGAGGATAGCCATTGAGAGTTGCCTATTAGGTGAAGACTTTTGAATGTCTTGTTGAAAACAAAAACAACCGCAGCCACCTAGCAAATTGGCTATAACATGGGCTAGAGACAAAAGTATTGATGCAGCTAATCCAAACATGAAGGCCTTATGACTTGGATCTCTACACTCAAATATCCACAATCTCAAGTGTTTAACCTGATTTTGTAAAATAAAAATAAAATTATTACATCTTTATATGTTGATATTTAGCAACAAAAATTGTCTCTCTTAAGATGAAATTAATGCACATTATCATGGATACTGTTGGTGCTGTTCTTCAATCGCAATACAATCGTAGTGTGATCGGAGAACAACACCAATAATATTTATTGTATCAAACAAACATACCTTGTTTTGAGCAATTTCAGCTTCGATGCCAAGAATCCCAGCTGTGACATCCATGATAACAATCAAGAGACATAAAAATATGCCAACTTCTCTAGCCATTTCTCAGAGAATTAATTTCTTTCTTCCTTTCTTTCAAGTATGCTTTTCTTTGCCAAGTGCAAGCTAAGAAAGAGAGGAAAAGATGTAGCAATGAAATCAAATATACATCAAAACAATGGTGGGAAAAGCTTGTTTTATACAAACTGTGCAAAATAAACTTTATTATACTTTATTAAGTTTGGATTCTTTTGACATGGGTGCAAGAAAAGTAGGGTATAAACCAACTCATACAATAGCGTGATTATAGGTATATATGAAGTGGGCCTAATGATTGTAAATAATGTAAATATCCTTTTTTCTACTTCAATAATATATGGAGTGATTTTAATATAAAAAATATATAGGAGTGACAAATAATTTATTTCATGTAACCACATGCAAAACCTATATATTGCAATTATTATTACCTCATCAAGCTTTAGTTTAGGAAACAATTTTGTACAAGAAACTTTTTTATTTGACAATTTTTTTTTACAATAAACTGGTACCCTCCTTTTATTAAAAGAAATTTTTTCGCATAGTTAGAAAGGAAAATATATGAGAAGAGTGGCAGAAAAAATTCTCTTCTCTTTCTTTTTGTTTTCCCATTAATCAAGTAACCAAAGAAAAGAAATGGTATCACATGAGCACGAGCCAAGGCATCAAAATAAAAAGCCCAAGAATATATAGTGAGGTGTGTTGTTCTTAATGTCGTGAGTTACACTAAACTCTCTCCACAAATACTTTATTTTAATTAAAAAATTAATTGATATGTATTTGAAGATTTCTTACACAGTCAATCAAATCATAATTGTTGGTTTATTAAAAATATTTGGTTTTAATAATTTCTAATTTAAAAGTAATACAAATGATTCTTTCAACAAAAAAAAAGTAATACAAATGATGGTTTTTAATCATTTCTAACGAGTAAAACATAATATTCTAGAGAGGAACTTCTCTCTATCCTTTGCCATGGAGAAACCGTTTTACGTCTTCTCCACTCCCACCCTTGAACCTGTTGGTGAATAGTGTGTATGACCCAATGCATTGCATGTGGGTGAAGTCAAACCAAAGAAATTTGCTACAAGCAAATTGCAATGCGACTTGTATTTGCTAATAAATGCATGGTGCATTTTTCCTTTCTGTGCATAGGCTAGTAGTTGGCACTTGGCAGTGCAGGAAGCAATAAACACCTGGTACAAGTTTTACTCTAAGAGCATGAATTTTGGTGTAAAAGGAGTGCATGGATTTTCAACTCTCACGGTTCATTACCTCTATAAATAGAGGTGTATTTTGGAAGGAAATTGACTTGTGGGTAGTGAGAGAATATGAGTGTTTTTTTTGGTGCTTTCCCTAAGAGTTTTAACACTGCTGCATGCCTAAGGCTGGATTCGAACCCAGGACCTTGGTTAAGCTAGAAGAAACCCGTTCCATCTCATCTAAGTGCTCTTGGGTTAAAAAGATGAGTGTTTGTAAACACATATATTCTCCCGTTTATTAAAAAGATTTGCATTAGTCCATAGAGTAGGCATTATTGGCCGAATTTCATTAACAATTTTGTGTGTGCTATTATTCCGCATTTATTTCACTTCCATTTAATTTGACTATGGAAATTGTTTGCATAGTCTAACTTCCATTTATTCCGCATTTTTGAAAATATTGGTCAGCGTTACCAATTTG
Organism: Medicago truncatula; assembly: GCF_003473485.1. NCBI lineage: Eukaryota > Viridiplantae > Streptophyta > Magnoliopsida > Fabales > Fabaceae > Medicago > Medicago truncatula. Next base: position 43,679,179 of record NC_053043.1, read on the forward strand.
TTCACAGAGGTGTTCTAAAGCACAGTGGTTCACAAAAATTGTCAAAGAAGATCTGGAGGAAGTTAGATTCAAGTTGGAGTCATGGCTACAGACGACGGAAAGGTGAAAATAAAAATTTTCGATGGTGCGGTTTGGATTTTGGAAGATGCATATCAAAGATTACATGTATAGAAAAAGCTACATCAACCTCTCAGGAAAAAAAAAAAAACAAATTCGATGAAGGATGATGAGTGAAACCTTCTCAGTAGACAAGCACTCGGTGTTGTGCGATTGTCGTTATCTCAAAATGTTGCTTATAACATAGCAAAAGAGAACACCACATCTGCTCTTATGAAGGATCTTTCTAGCATGTATGAAAAGCCTTCAACCTCACATAAAGTTCATTTGATGAGACAGTTGTTTACGCTTCGGATGACAAAAGGCGCATCAGAGACGCAACATAGCAAATGATTTTAGATTTTCGTAAAAATTTACGTGAATGATCTATGTGATATAAACTAACAATCCGACGATCAAATTTGAAAAATATACACCGAGTAAAACGATATTTAGCGGTGTAACATTGAAATAACTTTATCTTGGTGTAATTTGATCCCTCCTCATATAGTTAAGACCATGTACAATTTTGGCAGAAAATTAAAAAAATATAGAGACAAAAGATCAGTATGAGATTGGAGAGAATTGAGAAGAAAGAATAATATTAGAGAAGAGCCAGAGAGAGAAATGAAAGTGAGTGTCTATTGATCTTCTGTCTATGTTAATGGTGTGAAGAGAGATGTCAACATAACGAAGAGAGATGTTGTTTGGGGAAGATGAACAAATGAATGAGTTAATGAGAATTGATGGAATAAGTTAAAACCATGTGAGCTTTTTAATCTGAACCATTTATTTGTAATCTAATGGTGGACATTCATTCTCACCATTCTCACATATAAAATTCATTCTCATGAGATATGTCCTATATATATATATATATATATATGACAAAACTACCCTTGCAAGAAAAAAAATCTAATTTGATAAAAAAGTTTAAATTAATATTCATTTCTTTGTAAATTTTAATTATTATTTTATTTTTAAATATTTATATTTTAATAGGTTTAACTTTTTAGATTATATAAATTATAAAATTACGCTTTTGATAAAATCATACATATTTTTTAAAAGTTATTTATTAATATTTTTTATTTAATATCAAGTTGTATATAAACAGCCACTAGGATACATTAGAAAGTGGTTAACGAAAGCTAATCTCTCATTTATTTCCTCTTGTATTTGCATATTTTATCACCTTTATGCAAACAAAACCAACATGCACCCTTAATTTAAAACCATATGTAAATAGTTTAACTTTGAATACTTACTTTTTTTTATATGTTAAAAACTATAACATAGACCAGACCACTTTCTTGTGACTTGGCTTCTGCCTGAGGATTTCCAAGGGGTTATTTAAGCCTCATCACAGTATGGAATATGCATCAGCTTAAAGTTTGTAATAAGTCCTCTTTTGGGAATGTATTAGAACTAAAAGACGTCTGATTCAAAGAATCCAAGGTATTCAGGCTGCAAGTGATTGTGATTATTTTATTTATGGGAATAATATCCCTTTCTCTTAAAATGCAACTTGAGCAACGATCAAATAAATACATTTATGTTTTTTAAGTTTAAAGTTTGTATCAAATTTGTCATTTTAGTTAATTTAGTTTTAAATTGGTCTTCTATGAACAAGTTAGTCCTTTAAAAAAATTCTAACAAATATTATTCTCAATTTGATCCAACTTTGTTAGAAAGTGTTTACGTATCCATTTAACATTAAATTGGAAGGTCCAAAAAATATTTATGACATCAAATATGATTAAGTACATTTCATTTCTATTGTTTCACAATCTAATCCTAATTTTATAGATAAACATTTCATTCACAACATTATAAATCAAAGTAATTGGTTGATTTTGTTTCAAACTAAGACCCCGATTAATACACTATGAACCATAGTTTTAAGACGGTGAATTTGAACCAACGATAATCTTCTCCATAAATACTTTTTAACTGAATTTCATGATTATAAAGAATAATTGTGCATATATTATATGACTTAAGTGATATTAGATGTTCAGTTTTATCTAAGCAAAAAATCAATTTAAAACTAAAAATACCAAAAGGACTAATCCGTTAACATTAAACTTATAGGATTGATTATGCATTTGGCCAAGATATTATTATTGTTGCTCATGAGTTAATTCATTCTATTAGTAGTCGCATGAAAGGTAAAAAAGAAAAAGGGATTTTGTGTATCAAAAATTATTATTCATAGGGCATATGATAGGATTTCTTGGAAATTTATCAGCTACTGTTTAGATGAGCTTATTTGGGTAATGGGCAGGACACCATATTTTGGACAGACAAACTGTCTGGTGGACAGTAACTTTACTCTTAAAGATCAAAGAAGATTACATTTCAAATTTGATTTGATTCAAAAATGTAAAATTATATATGTTAAAAAAAAAATCAATTATTTGATTAATAAAAGTAGGGAACTGAAAATATCACTTACTCCCTCCGTTTCAAAGATAAGTTAGTCAAATTTCATTCTTTTATTATTCTTGTTTTGGTTTATAGTAATCAAATTTCACTTATTAACGTGAATATCATTGAACTAAGACGTAGATAGATCTCCCAACTCCATCAAATAAAACAAAAGGAATTTAATATAACCTGAGAGTACTTTATTGTTATGAAAATTAAGAGTCACTAATTAAAGTTAAACATCCAGAAATACAATGAAGATACTCAGATAACAGAAAGAAACTTAATTAGTAACCATAAAACAAACATTAAACATTAATTTAAAACGCATAAGTCATTAAGCACTTACTACACTATAATAAGCATTAGAGATAGTTATCGCTTGACAGAAGCAGGTCGAGAGAGCACTAAGCAAAAAAGGGTTAAACTTGAACGAACACAAGAAACGGTGTCGTTTTGTTTTGTTTTGTTTTGTTTGGTAATCAATCAGTGAAAGAAAGTTTTTGAAGAACCATGTTCAGAAAAATTCTCTTGTTGTTGTCTTTTTTCTGATAATTTCTTCAGCAGAGAGAATTGTTCCATGGAGAAAACACAGTAACCTCGTTCACAAAGCTTTGTTTGTGCAACCGGTGAGTTCACCAGAATCTGCAAAGCTTGGTTTCTTTTCAGCTTCTCCAAGTCATCAAAAACACCACCAGAAGCAGTAGTTCCACCACCGCCGTAGCCGACACCGTAAGAAGGCATTGATTGAAGAACAGATAACTGTGCCTGCAAAAACTTAACGTATTTGTAAGCTTCTTCATAAAGAGTAGCTTGATCCATTCTCTTGTCCCATGGCATTAGTTTCTGAAGACAGCGTGTTTTCTCGCTTAGTTTTTGTCTTCTTTGTCTTGCTAAGTTGCTTTGTGGAATCAAAGAAGAAGGTGGTGGTGGTGATGGGGTGGTTTCTGGGTGGAGACGTTTTCTGTTGGAGGGTTCCGGTGAACGGAGTTGAGGAAGACGGTGGAGAGGTTCAAATGGTGGTAGGTGTTTAGGGAAGAAGTTGAAGGGTTGTTGTTGTCGTGGTTGAAATGGGAGATATTCTTCTAATGAAGGTAGGTTAAAAGGGTGTTCTGGTTTTGGAACAAGGAAGTGTTTTTTGTTAACGTTGTTGAAAAGATCTTGTGTTTGGTCAATGGATTCAGGGAAGTTAGGAAGAGGAGGTGAATCGTCGGTTAAAATGTGGTGGTAGTTGTCGGAGAAGTAAGAAGGGTTGAGAGTGAGAAGAGATTGGAGGGTGAAGTTGGAGAAGATTGGGTCTACGGTGGTGTCACCGGAAAAGATTGAGTGTGAATTTGGGTCCATTGAAAGTGATGAGAGTGTGAAGAAGAAGAAAAGGTTGCATGAAAATGTTATGTGATGAGACTATATATAGTACTAGTGCTACGTGTATTCATCATTTGAAAATGTTAACATGTGCATCCATAAAAAACAAAATGTTAACAGTGAGTATTATATTATAAGCATATCATCACACACATACATAGGAGTAGTAGTTAACATTCATTTTGTGTGAAGATATTTTAAAAAAAAAAATTCATCTTCAATTGATCCTCATATGATTTCAAAATGATATAATAGCATAAAAAATAATTAATCATCTTGTGATTTCAAAATGAGTTCTATTAAAAGTAATTTATTTTCCAAATGATATTGAGAAATACAAGGTAATAGTAAAATTAGAAGTTGATTACACAATTGGTTAGGGCATTGAGTCTTTATGATCGATCTTGTTTGAAATGATAACGGTGCAGGAGAGACACGTGGTAAGGAGAGATTAGAGAGAGATTGTACACACGTACGTACAGTACAGCTAGCTAGCTGTGCGAGGGAGTGAGTGAGCAGTAAACAATGGTTTGTTTGTTATGTCTCTTCTTCTTCTGCTGTAGCCGTTTTGTGCAGTGCAGTGCAGGTCCAGTCCATGTTTCTGTTTTTTGTCCTTTCTCTCTTTTTGGCCTCATCCTCATCACACACGCACGCTACACCTTCTTTTCATCTTTTGTTTTTGCATTTATCATATCATATAACATGTCATCACCATATGGTTTATTTGTGCACTGTCATTCTGCTCATGAAAATACACACATTTCATCACCATGTTATTGTTATACTTTTACATTCATCATATAATATCATCATTGGGCTCATTCTTTTTTCTAGGACACTTGAATTGAATCATATACTCTTATTTACTAGTATTAAGATAGACCTATTGTTTATTTATTGAACAAAATAAATCTTTCTTATTACTTCTTGACAAAATAGATCTTTAAGTAGTGGAGACAATATCTATAATTGATCATTGTGGTTCTTTATACTAAATTTTTTTTTTTTTCACAATTAATATTATAGATATATGTCTAGATAAGTAAATAAACAATCATTCAACTATCTCTCCCTCCCATATTATTTCACATCGGGGTTTTTTTATGATAGTGTATATATAATAGAGAAGATTATTTTAGTTGTTGTTAGGAGTGTTCACATCTAAACAAATTAAAAATAAATCGCAATCTAATCTGAAGAAAGAAAAAAAGACCGCACAAAATCGAAATATATTGGATGTATTTGAATGTAGTTTTGTATCAATCGCTCGAGTTAGGTTGAATTATAGTTTTTTTTTTTAGAACTGAACCAAACCGCGCACCACATACATATCGGAGAAATCAAGAAATAATAGTATATATTGCGTCAAACAAACAAAATATATAGTTTTTTTTTTTTTTTTTGTGAAAATATATAGTATATAATATATATAGTATCTATCCCAGGATATATCATATAGTCATGTGGACATATGAATTGAACAAACACATGAATTGAGTGAGCGCGTGTATTAGCATTGCGCTCTTCACACGTAGGGGTAGCTAGAGTGATGAATTTGATGATGCATGAGGATGAGGCCAATACAACCAAATTTACAATACAATACCCTCTCTCTCTTCCATGCATGCATGATGCATCCATATACCATACAACCTTGGTAAGTAGTACTATAGCTAGTTAATACCGTTTGTATTTATCTGGAGTACTATACCATAACCACCTGCAATTATAAATCACTACTGCCTCATATGTTTTTTGTTCTACTGCACTGCACATATTAATATTAATTACCACTACCATTTCAAGACAAACTACTCCGACACATTTTCTGTCAGATGTTCCTTAAACATTACATGCATATATTAATAACCATTAACCAGTCTAGTGTATCAATTTTCATCCAATTTAAAATACTTATACTAAGACTCTAGAGAAATCAAACCCTCAAATCTAAGACATATGTATAATTAAGAAGTAGTATGATTTGGTTTGGTAAAATAAATTCGAAGAAATTATTGAACCAATCAAAGATCAACCTCGAAACAATTTGTGCAACAATTAGGGAAAGGATCTCTTTTGATTAATATGCCACCACCACATATGTAGCCAAGTGATTGCAGTTAAATAGGTTTGTCTCCTCTCATACCTGATTTTTCGCTTTATGTAACAACTTACAAATAAACTCCGATATTCTCCAACTTACTGCACCTAGCTACAACCTCAGTAGTAGTACGACTTCTTGTATGTTGTTGTGGGACCCCCAAGGCTCTAATTTTGTGTCGGTTAGGATTCATTTTTGGTGTTGCTATATGCTTTCATACAAACTAATATATGCATATTATGTCCATATTCATGTAGATATAACAATGTTTTATTTAAAAACTGCCAAATTTTGTCCTTCAATTTGATGTTAGGAAACTTTAAAATTGTGTTTTGTTTGGATGAAATTTAAACTTCAGAAAATAAACTCACTACCGAATGTTAATTTTCATAGGGAGTACATGGGTTGGGTAAACCCAAAAAAACCTAAAAAAGTGGGTTTGAGTTGGGTGATTGGGTGGATATGATTTTAAAAAATGAAAAACCCATAAAAAATAATGGGTTTTGGGTAAAACCGGACCCATACTCAATTAACCAACTTACCCAATAATTTCCAAATTTTAATTTCATTTTCATAGGGAGGAAGAAGAATAACAAATGTTTTGATCATAAATTTAGTTTAATTTTTAAAATTGACACAACACATCCTCTATATTGAAAATAAAAAAAATATTAAAGTTACAAATTATGATGTTGCAATTTATAGTTACTTTGATGCTAAAGCAATTTTGCGTCATCCAACTTTAATTTATTTCAAATATTCGATGATCAAATTTTTTATTTAATATTAAAATTTTTTATTTTATGATGCTAAAATATAGTGAAAATAGGTTACATAATTATTTTAAGAAAATAAAAAGTTGAAAACCAAAAAAATACAAGGACTCGTCGTTTAGTCATTTCATATTAACAAAAAAAAATTTGGGTGACCCACTACCCAACCCAAACCAAACCGGAAATTAATGGGTTTGTCCAAACCCATCCATTAATTTAACGGGTGAATATTTTACCTAACCCAAACCGGAGTAGAAGCCGCTTTATACAAAGAATATGACTATAAATAGATAAATCTATAACAAATAGGAGTCTCAGATTGGACCAACTTCTTATCTCAGCCACAAAAAACATATCGGTCTGGCCGGGGTTCGGTTCTTGGGTTTGGCCAAACCCAACCCAAATCAACCCACTTACACCCCTAAGTTTTCATGACTTTTTGTTATCTTATATCTCAGGCATATAGTACATACACATATACTTTTTATTAGCCAAAAATATTTCAAGCTTGCGAGATATGGTTCAAAGTTTAAAACTTGTAATCTTTTTTACTGAAAAGCGTTACCAAAAATGGTTCTGTGCTGTCTTTTTCTTTTAATTAATACAATTTGGTTGGTATTTCTTTTCTTTTCACTATTGTACACTGCTGTCATGTATAATAATAATAAAAAAATAAAAAAAATTCAAATTCATACTGGTGCACACACAAAATCGTACAGTTTTATGCGTCTATTATGCACCACCTGGTAAGAAAATAAAGGCAAAAAAACTAACCATATTTGCTTTATTTAACTGCTTCTCACACAGCTAAATTTGGCAGCTCACATTCTGGAGAAATTTTTTCTCTTAGGTTTACTGGTTTATGAACCCATCTCTAATATTGCAGTTATGAAGGTGTAGCAAACATTCTTAGACGGAATTATCTTGCCAATAGAATATTTTGACCACATTACTGGAGGCTCAACTTGAAACCCACTAAGTAAATCAGAAACTCAATGTTATATTTCATTTACCGTGAAAACTATTGAAAGTTGCTATACTAAAAGAGAGTTCAGCCCTTTTATCAAAACAAAAGAAAGTTAAGCACCTAAATTGAATTATACTGCTAATGATGCTTTGATGGCCTCCAGAAATTCGAAAGAATTGATGTAGGTAATCCTTTGCTTAATTTATAGAGTTAATATCCTCTCTACTTCCACAACGTTGGTTATCTACTACTTTCTCAGTACTAATCTTTGATCATTTTAGCCCCTTATTTTAGTTCCAAAACTTCAGTTCTTTTAGAAAACCAAAAAAAATACAACTAATCATATTTTTTCCATTTCTACTCTTACCGAAACTAAAAGCACGCATTAAGTAAATTTTACTTTTAGTAAATGAATTATGAATAAAACGGTCTAAATTTACGTAAATTATCTCTTTAGTATGTGTGCACAAACCATGAAGGACCGAATATTATGAACAGATGGAGTACTAATTACAATATCACCTGACCCAACGTTTAAATTAGCTCAAAATTCCTGCCAGCCTCCAAGTCTGATAGACAATCACAGCTCAGCACAAAGATATCGGCATCAGATTGCAAACATCCCGCAATAACGCGCTTTCAATGCTAATAACACACTTCGTCCAAAGTCAGAATAATTGTAATCATTGTGAGACCAGTCATCAGGGAAACTACATTGCAGGTTTTATCATATAAAATATTGCCCTAGTTAGCAGACTAGATGATAACACAGCAAGGCCTTGAATTAACCTTTCTATTTTCCTTCCTACCTTTCATTTCATATTACACAGGAGTAAACAATGCCCTACAATCAAAAGAATCAGAATTCAATGGCCAAGAAAACTGTACACAATAATGACCGAAAAGACGCACAAGGAAAAACGCCTAGGATTAATAATTACAGAACTCCACTCTAAAAGAGGCAGGCAGCTCTGAATGATGAACCCCTCTATATCTGATAATATAGATGTTTCACAGGGAAGTCTCCGTCCACCTCTCCATAAAATACAAAAATTTAACGGTCCCACATAACATCCGGTCTGTGCTTCAACCAATGAACCATCTCCCTGTCTAGTGTAGAGTTATTTATTACAGCATCTAACATTGGGCTACCAAAGAATTTTGGAGAACTTCTAAACAACCATATCTGGTCTTTGGGCCAAGATCTCTGTGGCTGCTTCTCCTGGTTATACACAACAGATTATCATCACTAACAACAAAGACATAAACTGCAGAAAATATATCAGGAATAAATAGAGAAGTTACTGGAAAATAAATGAATAGACAGACGGTTATTGATGGGAAAATGGGAGGGGATGGCCAAGCTCTCGAATTATTGGAATGGAGAGACCCAAAACTCTCGAATTTCTTGGCAACCCTTAGTAATAACTATCAATTTGTGTTTTTGGTACCAGTTTCTATCATATTATTGATGGAACCATATCACTTTATGGAAAATTTGATCCTATGGAACAATATTTCTAATTTGTTGTTATTTTCCCCAAAACACAGCCTACTTAGGAAATAAGTACAGAACTTCATTAATGATAACAATAATAATCATATTAAAAAGAACTAACCATTCTTGCCAGCATAGATCTGACAGTCCTTGGACCATAAACACGATTCTGTGATGGATTCTGAGCCTTGGCATAAAAGGAATTGATGTCTGGTAAAGACAAACACCCCCTGCTTGCTCTAACCAAGCTACGATCTGGATCTGTATTACTCTGATTATGCCAAAAAATCAGCTGCCCCAAACAATAATTTTCACCATATACCTTTCGGTACTCCTGAATCTCTGCTCCCAACTTATTAGTATACTTGGGCCCCAAGTCAAGTGGACTAATATGGACAGGCGGTGACGTAACGGTTTGATATTCCTGAAAGGAAACAAGAGATATTAAAATATGAAGTTTAAAATGCAAAGAAAAATCCACTGCACTTTGCCGCTTGGAATTCGTGTTTGGAAAAGCATACCTGTATTCTAAAGAAGTGCTTGGTATAAGCATAAATATGGAGCAAGTCGGCAGCAGCATCATGTCGACATTTATATGTACAAGAAAGACTTCGGATCTCATCTCTCAACCTATAAAGAAAGGGGGAGAAAACAAACATTAAAGATTGCATGTTCCACCAGGTTAAAATTACACACAGCCCAGCTAGAAACAAGAATTAATTACCATAATAGAGATTTCCGAAGCTCTTTTAGAATATCTGCCGAACTTGAAGGATCACGAGCATGAATTTTTGATTTGAGATCATTCAAGATGTCTTCTTCCACATGAGCAGCTATGCCCTGAAGAAGCTCCTCAACAAATGAGCCCTCTCCTTTCCAGAGAGACGAAACAACTTCTTCAGGACTGAGCTTCTCAAGAGGAGGTGGTGCTTTCCGCGGATCACCAAAAATACATCTCATAACATACCTTACCTGTAATATCCCATCAAAGATTAAAATCCTCTCCAAACTACAAAATGAAATGGAAAATTGCTGATGTGCAGTGGCATAAAATTGTATAAAAGGAGTTCAATTTCTCGGCTTCAACATACACAGAAGTGAATATTAAGTGCACTTAACCAATTTCTTGATCATCTAGAAACTGTCATTACATTTAACCTTCCTACCTTAACAGTATTAGCCAGGTGCTTGTTTTAACAAACCCATAATAGAAACACTAGCCTTTAGCATTCCTCCTTTGTGAAAATATTTTGCCAAACTTTTTTTCCTTTCAACGATATAAAAAAGAATAATGAATAAGCAATTATACCAGAGAGGCACACTTACCTTATCGAGAGTGACAGCAAGATTCTGAAGCCTTTGGTTGTATACTCCCTCCGCCTATGTCAAACAAAGATATTAAAGGCAAATAAATTTTTCAATGGCATAGGAGAATTTGGATTTTCAGCCTAGACTATATCACATTCAATGTGGGACTCAAAACACCCCCTCCCTCGTGCCCAAGACTGGACATCAGGATTATGACCCAAGTGGCCTAATAACAAATGATCCAACCAATTTAGATTTGGTCTAACTCAACCCTACAAAATCAGCTTGTAAGGTGAAAGATATCTCCTACTTATAATATTTTTTTAGGCCATATTACATCCAGTATAAAACTCTAAACACAAAAATGCAAACGTCATCTTTATGATAATGAAGCACACGAAGGGATCAGAGAGCACACCTGAACCTCGGCATCACTCCTTTCAACTTCAAGATGAACATCTGAAAAATATTTTCTCTTTTCATCCAGATTATGCTTTAGAATTTCTTCAGGAAGTTTAGTTCTTTCAAAATTGATGAATCTCACCTTCACAACAGGAGAAATGTCAGCCAAATTTCATACACAACAATCACAAAAACTAAAAAAAGATTGGTAAAAACACAGAAGAAGGCACATACAAGGCGAGCGGCATAGGCAACAAGCCAATCTGGCAGGCCCCCAAGCAAACAACTTCCTAAACCAGCTCTTCCAAGGTCATTATAGTCCTCTTCAGATACGATGTTTGATTCACAAGCTTCTAGCATCAAATAATGCCGATCAAGAATTCCATGCGAGTCCTTCAGAACCTGAGAGGAGTGACAACATATTTTACTCAACAGATGAAGCAACCGAACAGTTTAGATGGAAATATTAACTGTATTTTTCTGCTCCAATATATCACATTTCTACTTTTATTTCCTTAGCACTTATAAGTTGAAAATTCTGTTCTAGTCCAAACCTTTTGAAAAGCCCCTTCACCAGTCAGATTCAGATAGCTTCCTCGGCATACTTGGCTTCCACACAGACAAACTGATGCTTCGTACTCTTCTTTGCTCTACAGTGAGATGAATACAGAATAGGTACTCGTTAGACAAAGATATACTTCAGATACTTCCATAGCGTTGAATAGACAGAAATCAGCAGGCAACAGGACAAACCTCGGTAACAGAATTGTAATCAAAAGTGATCTCTTCACCATGTTGAATTTTACGAACACTATAAATACCAATTTGATACTGACCATCAACAGCAGTAACTCTGAAAAACAAGTCAAACAAAAAAAAATTAGCATGTTAAAACAAAATATTTGACCATAGAAACCATCATAATATTTAAAAGCCTTATTATGCCATCACTATGGGCCTCAAGCAGTCACAGGTTTTCAAAAGAAAGCCATGTGAAGACACATCCAAAATGAAGTAAAGCTAAGGAGATAATAATATAAAATGTACAACAAAATCAACCATGATGGTAACTAAAATAAAATCATGACTGTAATAGGGGAATGTATGTGCATAATCTTTTGTGGATATTAGTGGCTCCTCAAAAATGCCAGCAATAGCAAACCAATTTTTCCACAGAAAAGAGAACTAGTCAGGGCTGAAAAGGTCAGAAAATAGATTTATAACAATCAGATAGCATGAATGATCAAACAACTTACTTGGCTTCACAATTAGGTCGGCAAGAATGACATATTCGACTGGCGTAATTAGCCTTGTGCATGGCATCAACGACAACCAAGTCATACCCATCAGCATCTCCCTATAATGAAAATTACTAAATTAGTAAGAGCAGAACTAAAAGATGGGTGAACTGTATGGAATTAAACATCATAGGCTTGTCATTTTAAAGTGACAGGCACCTTTGGTCTCTCAAGGTAGATGTTATAGAATTCTGGTGCTGGATCTGTACTATCTTTCTGCAGAGATCTAATCCCATCTTGTTTCTCAAACCACTTCCACACAGGATAAACCTGTAAAAATATATTGAATATAAGTACAGTGCCTCCAAATCACAACATATGTCAAAAAAAGATTTCTTAACAGGACCGCCTCATTTATAGACACTAAACCATAACAGCACATCTATTCAGGAGAACAGACACCTATATGAACACATTGTGAATGAAACAGAAAACATTCAATACAAAACCTTGGCTGGCAAAGCAAAACACAGTCCGAATCCCTGAGGGGAAAAAAAAACAGTGATCTTTTTTTTTTTTTGAAAGAAAGAACCAGTGATCTTACACCTACTTAATATGTTTACATCTAAAGCATACAAATGTCTAGAATTGTAGAGAATAGATCACACCTAGTTTATTCATGACAAAGAGTACCAAAACAATTAGACCTGTTCACAGTTTCTTATTCTCTGTAGATAGATTATAGCCGAAGTATTGGACATTATGCAGCATACGTAAAAAAACAAATGTTTAGATTTTAGAAAGAATGGATCATAACTAGTTTAATCAAGTTAGAGAACACAGTATGTATGCACAGTTTCTTATTCTCTCTAGTAGATGGATTGATATTTGATAATATTTGACTTTATTCCAGAAACCTGATATTAGTCCAAAGGAAGAGCAATCAACCGCAAAACATGTATAATTTACACATCAAATAATCCAGAAAGAAATTACATGGGTGAAATTACACAAACATATATGATGCCGTACCTCTCCCAAAAACTCCACAACAAAATCATCTTGAGAGAAGCCTTCTTCCTTGTTGCAAACAACACCAAGCCCCTGCATGATCCATCCCAACAGACAGTCTGGGTAAAATAACAGTTTAAAAGCAGTGAACAGAGAATATGCCAGTGGATGAGAGAAATAACAAGAACATATACCTTTCTATAAGCTACATATTTGTCATCTGGACGACTGTTCATGGCCTTCAGAATACCTTGACACATTCTAAGCATTCTTGCATCACAACCTTCTTCAGCACATCTTTTAATATCGTCAATAATAGGCTGCAAAGGGTAGCTCATAGGAGTATTTCCAGTTCCAGTAGAGCTCCTAACATGCTTATTCAATGTTTGAAGGAGTGTGTCTTCTATAAACAAATGCTTCTCTTGCAGAGACCAATCTAACTCCTCTGGCATAGAATCAAGCAAAAGGTTGTGCGTATAAGGATCAATTCCATAAACTTCTTGCTCAATAACCTCATTTCCAAGCTCCTTCCTAGGTTTGAAACTTTTGACTTCAGGAAGTTCCATATCTGACTCCTCTGTGCCATTCTTTTGCGCACTCAGCTTCTCTGCATAATCATCTGGTAATGAAACCTGCATCTTCCTCCGCACCTCCTCCTCATCAGCTACAATGCAATAATGATCAATGACTTCATATTTCCTGGTAACTGGAGGAACCAAGCTTGCTTTCGTCATGCGAGCACCCCACTCTCGGTCATCAGTTATGAAATCCAACTCCCCCTCAGGTGAGAAGCATCCATCTCTTGGGTCCCTGGTCGTGATTTTTGAACGTACTTCATGGTCACTTCCAGACTCAGCAGTTGTGGAATCACTGTCACTCTTATCATCTTCAAAAGACCTATCAAGATCGTCAGATGTTTCACTCTCTGAACCCATGGATTTCTTATTCAACTTTGACAAGCGCCTCCTAATTTCTTTATCAGAAGTATAATCTAGATTATCCAAAATATTATGTTTTCCATTACTCCTGTACTTCCTTTCATTCACTAATCTATTTTTCTTATACTTTGAGGAAGTAGAGCTGAACATTGCTGGCGAGTCATTGTCCCATGACTTCAGTAAGACATCTCTGCCTTGCACATTTTTAGAACTAGCTTCCAACCGTGATGCCAGTTGAATAAATAATGTGACAATGTGATTCATGTCACTAGCATCACCCCGACTTTTCGCTCTATAATCAATAAGCAAACACGAGTCAAAATTTAACATAAATATTGGGGGCAAGGCAGGGAGGCAAGATTGTGAGTGTTCAGATGAAACACACCCATTTTATATTCCCCAAGAAACATTAGCTAAATGAACAAATTCAAAAATTGAGGCAACGGCAACCTATATATTATAAAATTTCGAAGATAATATCAGGATGCAAAAAACAACTAGGATTTATGCATACCCACCAAACTTAACATGGATGGAAACCAGCTATAACTGCAAAGTAGAGGCAGCTTATGCATAAAGATGAAAATCAAATGGACGAACCTCCAAGGCAAGAAGATACAGTAATTAATCAGATTTCGGACAAAATTATGAACTATAGGGTCTTTGCATCCTTGTCCTCTAAACTAATAAAGCACTACCATCTTCATTTCAATGTGTTCAACAACAGTATATAAACCAGGCATCAGGGGAGAAGGAGAACAATCACCTTATCCCAAGAAGAAAGGAAAAGCAGAAAAAAAGAGAACTTACTTTATTGCATCACGGCACATTCTACTTATGTCCTCCTTAACAGAGCTCAATCCACGGCTACTGTAATAGCCACTTTTCATTTTAGCCTCAATTTCTGCAACCTATTAATAAAAAAATAACAAAACAGAAATCATGAGTTACAAAAGGCATCTTCACGATAATTCATTTCAAAGAATCCATCACGTTACCTTGGGTACAAAGAAGTCACAGGAGTTTGTCTTCATAATTTCCTTTAGTCTTGAAGCAAGGAATTCCTCCATCCTCTTAAAACCACTTTCAGACTTCTTAATTGCCCAACGTCTTGTACGAGCATCCCTAGATAGAATGGAAGAGGACTTTCTAGCATCATATAGTTTGGACCTCTTGTATAAGTTTTGACGAAATAATTGCTTTGCCGAGTCTCTCTTGTCCACACTATCAAAATACTCTTTCAACTGACCAAAATCATCTATTCCTAAATTGCTGGATTTGGAAGCAGACAATGTTTGCCCTGTTATATGTTTAAGGCTTCTAATTTTATGAGGCTCCTCTGCAATTCCATCCATGCGTGAACTTCTGCTCTTAATCCATTTCACATTGGTAAACTTAGGAGTTAGCTCTCCAAACTGGCTGCATCCTCTAATGTCTATGGTACATAAACCAGGAAATGAAAGAAGTATTTTCTCGAGCATGTCGGCAGTAATATTGTTACAACCAATTAGAATTATAGAATTGATTTTGTCTTTCTCATAAGCATTCTGCAGACAAAATAAACAAGTCACGTGTGGAGGAAGAATGAAAAACATACCAAAAATGTGAATCAGAAAGAAGGAAATATGTGTGTGTGTGTGTGTGTGTGTCAAACCTACCATAATGTTCCACAACACAGAATCAGTACAAGAATGCCCTAAGGATGACAAATTGAGCTGCATTGAAATTTCCTTGTAAAACCTTACAGCAGCACTCCAATGCTTGCACGTCATTGATGCAAATACAAGGGACTTAAAATCAGATCTCAAAAAATGGAAAATCCGTGCTAAAACCGGACCATCCAATAAGCCCCAGCTTCCCACTTCAGAATCAGTGATACCAATTTCTTTTTCAGGAAAAGTAGCATCACCACGTAGATCCTCAAAAGTGGGTTCATTCTTGCCGATAGTAACACCATCTTCCAAACCACTGTCTTCTTCACTATCATCAACCAGCATCCGGGCTCTTTTGGCAGCTCGTGTGTCACCTTCTGAAAATTTATATGCCCCAATACACACAAAATAAATCAATAAAATTAATGAGACCACTTGAATGAAATTGCTGTAATAAGTCTAATCTCCACACAAGCATGAGACAAGGCCTCAAACATTGGTTGGAAGTTTGAACCAAAAATAATTAGCAGACAAAATCAAAATTTACAGAGATAGAGAAGAAGGGAAGGAATATGAAGGACTAATAATTACCTGATTTCCAATATATTTGTTTCTCAATATCTTTCTTTGGTTGTCTTGCATTTATCCAGGGATCCAAAACCTCGTTTATAGCAGCGGCCAACTCCCGGCTCTTGTATGATTTCATGACCAGTTCATGTAGCTTCCCGCGAGTAAAACCAACAAACTGAGGGTGTATCTTATTAAACAAACTTGAACTTGTGCAAGATTCACCGTATGAAACACCTTGAGTTTGCTGTGATGGATGATCAGAGCATGCACCCAATGTTGAACTGCTTTTTTGGTGGCTGGTGGGACAAACGTCTAGAGTTTCTGCGGCAGAGGCAATAGGAACCCAGAGTTTATCACGCTTCCTGAACACACTGCTATGCCTTTTAATAACTCCTTGATCTACTAAAGATTGTAGCTCCGAAAAAGATGAAGGCCCTTTCTCACGCCCAGAAGCATCAATGTAATACCAGTCACCCAAATGTAGCTGCAACTCCTGGATAGTGCAGAGATGGTCTTTAGGGACACCAATGAACTCCATGCTTTGGTAAGAACCTTGATCACTAACTGCTTTTGACTGAGAACTTTCTTCAGTTGATGATCGCTTACTATCGCTGGTTGAAGTGAATGGCCGAGTTGACCTTGGATGTTGTCTATCCTTGCCTCGGGTCTGGTGGCGTGATTCAGAGAGCAACAATCCCTGGTCATTGACAACACAGGCATTTATCCTTACCACCGAAAGAACATTGCCTTTCACTCCTTTGATGGAAGGAGGCTTACTTTGAACTGACCTGCTTGCAGCATTGCAATCAACCAACTCGTCAGCACCAACAGCCCACAAAGGGAGATCAAGCCTGCTTTGAGAAGGACAATACAAGTCATCAATTTCAGGCCATCGAGGATCTTCACATCCAGACTTTGGCAATTGGCACAATGGAAAACCATTATTTAGAACAACTTTTTTCCTAAAAAATCTATCTTGGGTATCATCGTTCCTCTTCCAGTCACCACCTTTGCATGACCAAAGGGTGGAAAACCAATCCTTAGGAATGCCATAGCCAAATCCATCATCCTTGTTGTCACAAGACATACTTAACTGAGATTCAGAATCTCTTGATGCTAAATCAGTACTTGAATCACAATCTTCCCTAAGGCAGGAAACATGCCAAGGAAAACCTGAACAGAGACAGACACTTTTGTCACAACCTCACAAGACATATAACTCTAAGTGCATAGCCATTTACTTTTTGAAATTCCCCAGGTGTAGAAAAATGATAATGAACAAAATAGTTTTGGGTGCATTGGCATAACACGACAAATTAAATTGCAACTTTGAGTTCAAAATAAGATGTAAATTACACCCACACTTTGTTTGCCTCTTTTAAATAAAAAAAAGTGAAGTATGATTTTATTCAGTTAATCTGCTGCCAATGTATTAAATGAATTCAAAACTTCACAACTCACAATATCAATGGCAAAGATAAAATGACAGCGTTGGATTGACGTTAACTTTTTGTTTAACGGAGAGAATTAGAAAATGTAGGCAAGCATAAGAAAAGTTTTTTTTTTTTTTTTCATTTTTTGCAAAAGAAAAGGATTATTGAGTAAAGCATGAAATGATATGCAAAATACCTTATATTTAAAAATAATTACCAAAGCGTTTTATAGACCATTCAAAAGCTATTTAGATTTCAGCCACCAACTCCTAATGCATATACTTAAATTAATATTATCTCCAAGAATTAAACTACAGTACAAATCAAGTCAATGCTTATATACATATAATGTTCAAACATGTATAGTCTCTCAACCGTTACCAACATCAAGACAAGAGCCCACTTGCCAATGCGCAAACCAACAACTCCGGTAATAAAACAACCTCAATATTGTCAGGTAACGTAAAAACCAAAATAAAATGAAAATTACCAAAAAGAACAACAATTAATATCACCACAGCAGAATACATACCTTCATAGTCTCCTAATCCATCCTCTTTCGGATATTCAAATTTCATTTGCAACGCTTCTGCAAATAAAAAATTATAATTACCAAGTTTGGAAAAGATATTCCAGATTAAATAGGGAAAAAAAAAGTTTTTAAATATTTTTCACACTTTCTAAGGAGATTCAAAAGAATAACATTGACAAAATAAAATACCTTTTATTGCCTCAAGTTCCATTCCAGGAATAACATCATAACCCTCTAACAGTTTTTGAACTCTTTCATCAATGTAGAAGTTGTCCAAAAGTTCAGACGTAAGCACATTGTCGTTGAGGTGTCCGCGTGGCGGTGAGGGGGCCAGCATTTCCGGATTATTCGCAGGAGCTGATTGAATATCTGCAGTATCTGCCAAAAGATTTCCAGAAGCTTCTGGAGGATTTACAAGCTGAGTTATCGTATCTGACACAACGGACGGAAAAATCTGAGCAACCAATGGCGACACTGCATTTTCAACTGTCAACCATCTGTTACTATCCAAGTGCTTGATAAAGTGATCTGACATTAGTACCCCTTCATCAACAAGGGCCTTGATGTCACACAATTTTGTAGGTCCATTTTCTACACCTCCATAATCAAGATAAAACCATTTCCCTGAGGACAAATCTGTCACCACAGGGACATGAGGAGGAGTATCACAAATGTCCATATCTTCTTCCATTGAAAGCAGCTCATCAGGAGGTGGCTGTGCCTCACACTGCGGAGATTCTTTGTGGTCAACTGTTGGGCTACAGGACTGCTGTGTGTCAACAGGTTGACTACTACTAATATCTTTCTCGATTGACTCATTTGTCTTTTGCACGTTTCTTTCACCTTCAGATTCTGTAACCGAACAAGCTGACTCCCTTGGAATGTGCTTATCTTCATCACTCTTACAACTATTTGGGAAGTTAAGATTTTCACTTGATGAGTTTTTGCAACTTGTTTCTTCATGAACATCTTTCGTAGTTCGCACATGGGGAGATTCTTCTCCTAAATTTGGAGTACAATCCCTGAGACCACGACGCCTACCTTGATCATGTGGCGACTGCTCGGTGCGTGCCGGACTTCTCAACTTATGATCATTCTGTTGCCAACCTTGACCTCGCGGTGACTGCTCGGTGCATGCTGGACTTCTCAGCTTATGATCATTATGTCGCCAACCTTGACCTCGCGGTGACTGCTCGGTGCGTGCTGGACTTCTCAGCTTATGATCATTATGTCGCCAACCTTGATTTCGTGGTGACTGCTCGGTGCGTGCTGGGCTTCTCAACTTAGGATCATACTGCCTCCAACCTTGATCTTGTGGCGACTGCTCAGCGCGTGCTGGACTTCTCAACTTATGATCATGCTGTCGCCAACTTGGATCCTGTGGGGAGTGCTCAGTGCGTGCTGGACTTCTCAACTTATGATCATGTTGTCTCCAACCTTGATCTTGTGGCGACTGCTCGGTGCGCACTGGACTTCTCAACTTATGATCATGTTGTCGGCTTCTGTCCCAGCTCCTCATATATGGGGACCTCTCCCGTGCATGTGGAGATTTATCCCGGCTATATGGAGATCTCTCACGACCAAAAGGCGATCGGCGCACTGGAGTGCGTTCTCTCTGATCATAATACCTGCTTCTGTCACGTGGGGACCACTCAGAATGAACAGGGCTGCGTTCATGTCTGTCGTAAGCAGGTCTGGTAGACAAAGAAGATTCATGATTTCTAGAAGAATACTTTTCTGCAGATAGTCTCGTAGAATTATTATTTCTGTAAGACTGCTCCACAGGACGACGAGAATAGTTCTCAGAGTAAGCACATCGATAATTATCATCAGAAAGCCTTCGACTTTTTAAATTTGTAAAATCTGCATAATGCTTCCGTTCATAGCCATCAAAATCATTACCGGGCCTCTTCAAGCGACTTCCAGAAGAAGTATAATCTCGGGTATGATCCTTACCATTGCTGTATGCATTTTTCTCATCATCAACAATCTTTGAACTGGTCCTTACATTCCTCGGCTGCGCATTCTCCCACCTGGAAGAATTTTTAGCATGCTGATTTCCACTTCTATTAATAAATTCTTTCTTTCGAAAAGAATCTTCCCCTGTGTACCTCCAAGAAGGTGGTGGCGTACGTTCGCGTTGAAATTTCCACCCTTTGTCCTTACCCGGGTAATTTCGTCGGTTACTAATATTACCGTAATCATTCTTCCCTCCCATTTCTCCTTTATACCATCTATCTGGAACAAACTCCCCCTTTTCATAATCATCTTTCCCGCCTCTCCATGAACCCGGACCATATTCATTCTCCCCTCTCCTACCCTTCTCACTCACTATCTCCCCTCTCTCTACATCATCCCTCCTCCAGTTCCCGGAACGAAACTCTCCCTTCTCAAACTTCTCAAACTCCCTTGTTTTCCATCTCTCCCCCACAATCTCCCCATTCTCAATCTCACTTCTTCTTGACATCACATTTTCAGGCACAATTTCACCATTTTCAATCTCAACTTCACTTCTCGGCCACTTAAAATTAGTAACCAATTCACCCTCTTCCACTTCTTCCTTCAACACCTTATCACCATTCTCAACATCACTCCCACTCTTATTCACTCTATCAAACCCTAACTCACTCTTCCTTGACTTCATATTCTTCCTGTCACCATTAACAAACTTACTGCCTCCGCAATGCGATTTCTCGGAACTCGATATTTTCTCCATAATATACTGCAAAGGCATGCATGTAACACCCCCATCACCCATGGAAATCACAGATTCCACGTTAGAAAACCCTAATTATCCCCTTCTCCAGGGCTGTTGATGCTCATGCTGCAAATTCTTCTTCTTCACCTCTTCTTAATCCTCGCAGATTCAAAAACCCTAAATCACATCACAAAAAACACAATCAGCACACACAAATCAAAAATTCAAAACCAAATCAAATGCATATAATCATAATTTAGAATATGCGAAGAACGAGAAATGAAAATTTTACGTGAAGAAAAAATCACGGTTCGTAATTTCATCAGTAAGAAGCTTGAACAAGGTGAATTGAAAAATATTGAGGAATGAAGAAATGAAGAAGATGAAGATGAGAAATTACCGAGAAAATGGAAGAGATGAGAAGATAGATCGGAGAGACGAAGAAATGAGATCGAGAAGAGTGAAATTCTCGTGAGATGAGAAATTGATGAATGAAAAAATAGGGTAATTGTAACAGTGTTTTTTCCTTCTTCTTCTTCTCTTTCGCGCTTCTGGTTTTTTTCTGTGTTCTTGGTGTTGCTATGGATTAAAGACGAAAACACGAAGGTTTTTATTTTTAGAGACTTTTTTTTATTACAATTTTTATTATTTACCAGCGAGTTGAAAGACGGAAATGCCCCTATGAAGGGGTAATAATAATTAATGATTATAGATTTGGGCTTTGACTTAATAGGAAAAGTCCAATTGAATTCATATGGACCAATTAATGGGCTGTTTATTGACCTACTTCATCAATAATTCAACTGAAAATCCTTCTGATATTTTTTTAAAAAAAAAATAAATAAAAATGCTTTTGAAATTTCTTTTTGAGTGAAAGCCCAGATCTATTAATCATTAATTCTTATCTTTTAATAGGACCAAAAGTGCATATAATCAAAAAATAACAATTATATAATTATGGAGACTATGGATGTTTACGATGTAATTTGGATAGGTTTTGAAACAATAATCCGATCCAAAATAAAAATCACATGTGGTTTGATTTGGATGACATTTTTAAAGAAGTTTGATTAGATCTAATTATATGCGGTTTAATTTAGATCGATTTTTGAATATTTAAAATAGAATTATAAAAAATTACATTAATATTACATATACATGGTGAAATATAAGATTTATGCAAAATATAATGTAAAGTTTATTAAAAAATAACATTATGGAATGAAAATGATGGATTATACTTAAAACACATGGAACAGTAGAAATATAGATTAAACTAAAAAGTGTTATTTTTAAAAAGTAAAAAATCAATTAACAATACATTATTGCAATATATTATAATAAAGTATTGAAATTAATTTATGTTGTTTGGTTTGGTTTTGAAAAGGTGATAGATCTGAGCGATTTTCACAAAATAACATTCAAACGCATCAAAAAATATTTTGTTTTATGCAGTTTTTGATTTTTTGGATCTATTTACGATTTATTTTGGATGGATATAGATTTAAAAAAAAAAACAAAAGGGTCAAAACTTGAAAAATGAAAACGGATAATGCTTAACTAAGCTATGAATATACACTTCAATAAAGTCGGATAAATAAAATATCTAACCTGAATGAGACACTGCAGTAAGAATGACCACCTTCACAAGTCAAGTTTGTCAAAGTATCGACAAAAGTATTAGCTTATCTTTATGACTGTGTAATCAATTCGGACTTCACAATATCGATCTTTTTTTTAATGGTAACTAGTTAGAGATGAAAATACCAATTGCGAAGATGAAATAACCTAGTTCTATCTTTATTCTCGTTTCTCTATACGTGGCAAAATCATTTTGATTGGTGAGAACTACGTAATTCGGGTGAGGTGTCACCAATCAGAATCGTTTACGTCTCCTAATATTTATGTTATTAAAAAATATGATAGTTTACAACTTTTTAGGGAAGAAATTGCAGTTTATAATTTTTCGGAATTTGGCAAAACCATTTTGATTGGTGAAAACTACATTATCAAACTGAAGTGTCGCCAATTAGAACCATTTATGTCTCCCGTCTTATTTTTTATTTTTTTTGTCAAGTAGTCTAGCGGCTAGAGAAATTCACCTTAAAGGTAAATAAGTGGGGTGTCTGGGGTTCGAACATTGACCCCTTAAAATATATATATATATATATATATATATATATATATATATATATATATATATATATATATATGCATTATGCCTTACTAAGTATAATAGTTTATTATGCTACAAATTTAAAATTGTATAATTGAAGACACACACCTAAAATTTAGCTTGTAATTTTTTTTCATTCCATCTTATTTCAATTTCTAAATGCATCCCTTTGTTTTTCTAACCAAACCAAATTATTTTCTCTTTTTTTTAATCTGTGTTTGATTTTCCTTTTACTTTTTCGCACATTTTCAAATCTTGATATAAAAAAAATGATGCTCAAAATCATAGGATTTTTTCTAGAGCAGGTGTTGGCGGGACAAATTTATTTGTATTTTAAATAAATAAAAATACAAAGACTAATCAAGTGTACGAACAGTGCAAGAGAAGACTTGTGGAATTAGAAAATAAAAGAGAAAGAACAAGTTTTTCTCAACATTATATTGTGTTAACATAAAAACAAGGGTTAAATATGTTTCTGGTCTCTATAAAATTGAAAACTTTTAAGTTTAGTCCTTACTTAATTTTAATAGGTTTTTTTAGCCCCTGCAAAAAAAAAATTACTTCTAATTTTAGTCCTAGTTACATCAAAGACGTTTGTTTAATTATCCTTAAACTCTTAAATTTTTTAGACAAATTTAGAACACCATGAAAAGTTCATTTACTAAAATTTAGAATTTTTTAACATGAAACGGATTAAATATGAATTTAAAATGACAAAAGTTAAAGATAAAATTAACAAAATTTGAACGTAAAAGTCAAATTTTGCGGCAATTTTTTGCAAAGGAACTTTTAGTAATATTCTTAACACAGCTGCAAAAAATTGTTCAAAAACTCAGGAATTTAAGCATAAATTAAACAAATTTGAATTGAGAAGGACTAATACCGAGTGCAGAATTTTTTTTAGGGACTAAAACAACTATTAAAATTATAGGGATCAAAAACATATTTAACCATAAAAACAATTACAAAGCCAAAAACAAATATGTCGGTCAGAAGTTAACCCTGCATAACAAACCAGCGTCCAATATCGTTATTAGCCATTGTAATAGAACGTCACTAATCGTAATAGAATGTCTCTTTAAATAAGGATCGAAGACATTGTAATAAAGACTGCGTAATACATTTTAGAAATCACAGCCAATACTAAACAATTGTCGATTATCTGCATTTGGTTAGGTATATCATTTACTTTCTTGTGAAATTTAGTTTGGTGCAATATATCTTTTTGTCGTTTACATTTTCCGAAATTGACATGTTTTCATCTACCTTTTTAAACTCATTTACATTTCTTCAATTTGCTTTTTGAAGTGATTTACATTTCAAGGACTTGTACATCTCTTGCACTTTATGTTTTATGCCAGTTTATTTCTATGCATTTTACTTTGTGCACTTTATATTTTTCTGTATATCTTTACATTCTAAATTCGCAATTATTATATGCAAATTTCGATCAATTATTTTTTCGAACGAGTCAAACTCAGTTCCTTCAAAGATCAAAATT
Organism: Medicago truncatula; assembly: GCF_003473485.1. Classification (NCBI taxonomy): domain Eukaryota; kingdom Viridiplantae; phylum Streptophyta; class Magnoliopsida; order Fabales; family Fabaceae; genus Medicago; species Medicago truncatula. The sequence goes on from NC_053043.1 coordinate 43,703,868, forward strand.
AAAAGAAATGGTCTTGTTTCAAATATGATAAATCGAAGATTAATATTGCGAATATCAACAATAAAGGAATATAAATATGAATATTGAAATTCACTTGAGAATACGAATTGCACAACTACTAAAAATTGTCATATTAAAGTGTGTTCAAGAAGTCTTTTAGGCAAGCAATCGTGAATTTTCACCGTCAAATTAGTGAGAAACTTGCAAATAATACACTTGAGAAGATAGACGACACATGTCATTCATGCATGTTAGGAGTTAGTTTATTTTCTATTTTGCAAATATTAGAACCAAATTTCATGCAAAGGAGTTAATTTGTTTCATAAAATTTGCCTACTAGATAACACATTCACTCTCATAGGATAAACATCTCACTGAATGTTGAAGCAAACAACGTATGTAAGTCAATTTTATCTATAATAATAGTATATGTTTTCCTTTTATATTTATTCTTACTTTTTGCATATTTTATGTGTATATGTTTATTTTTCTTATGCTTTTTATTTGTACATTAACATACATATGTTTCTTGCATCTTAAACTATATGCTTGTGTCCTTAAACTTATCAACTGAGAACCTCTTAAAGATCTAACTTGAGTTATACATTTATCTTTTGAGTTTATTTGTTAGAAAGAATGGTTTCCATCCCAACAAATCGGCACGTAGAGTTGATTATTTTTTTTGAGATAGGTTGTGTCAAGTTTCTAGTTATAAGAAACATATAACAATGGATAATCCTTCAAGAAGAAGAAATGCCAATCAAAATAAAATGAAAATAACAATTCGAACGAGAATGAATAAGAGATAAGCATGCCACAAAATGTTGATCTATTTTCTCGATGGAAATTACTTTTGAATCCTATAATCAATCAAATTGAAAGTGATTATGTGACAAGCCCATCAAATCAAAATAGAAATGTTACAATATATCCATATGGATTTCCACCGTGATATGTCCCTCCTATTATGGGAAACAACCTTCTAGCGTCTTTTTCATTAAAAGACACAAGGCCAGCCCTAGGCATAGGCCGGGGGTGCGACAGCCTAGGGCTCATCCCTGTAGGGACCCCGTGATTATTTTTTTTGTACATGGGGGTGTAAATAGCAAGATTTCATTTAAGGGGATATATGTAGTCAAATGTATAAAGAAAGACTCATTAGTTCAACATCTTTTCCCTTTTTCTTTTTTCTTCCTAAATTAATTCTAAAGGCCCAAACATTAACAATCCTTCAACTTTTTTATTGGGAATTTCTTTTCTCACCCTACTCACTTCTCAAGCCCCCTCCAAATTGGCAATTTTATCATGTTCATATTTTAAGATTTGGAGTGTATTTTGTGAATTTCAGGTTTTATAATCCGAATTGTTATTAACTAGTTTTTTCTCAAAACAGTGACATAAATTATTACAATGATATAAATAAAAGTGACAATTTAAAGAGACATAATTCAAATTGCCAAGAATTAAACACATTTTATTATTTGATCAAGAATTCATAATACATTTACATTAACATAATATTTATTAAAACAAATTATTTGATCCAGAATTCATAATAATCGACTATTTTCTTATTGTTGTTGATATGATAATTACTTCTTTGAAAAATATTTTTGAGGAATTAATGACATTTGAAATGATTTTGCATCTCAAAATGCTCTAAGAAATGCAATCTTATGACTTCCAGCTAAAAGTGAAGTATTTTTGTTGTAAAACAGTTGTAGATTTTCAATGGTGGTCTATATATCATAGTTTTTCATGACTGATTTATTTGAGATACATTTAATATGTGTACATATCGTTTTACTTAGGTTTGTTCCACCAGTTTTTTTTTGTTCTTATTCTTTTTTATTAATATATATACTATGACGTCCTTTCAGCAACCGATATTTTGGGGTGTTAACATAACTGAAATTTCAAAACATCGTATTATTGTGACTTGGTTCCAACATAGTTGGGATGTCTACCCCCGTAATTAATGCATATCGCATTTATCGTTTATTAAAAAACAAATACAATGTATTGTGTAAGGGGACCGTCTCTCGACCTTGGCCTAAGACCCATAAAATGTTTGGAACGACCTTGAAAAGATATTAGGATTCGATTAAACCATACAAGGGCTAGTAATGATGGTTATGTGTGTGGATTTATAAAAAATCATATTGGTCATTTTGTTTTGAACACTAATTTTCAGTATCTCAGATAACAAATGAATGACAGTAACCACAAGAAGATGAATGTGACTACTAGTCAAATGACTGGTTTTTTAAATCCAATAATTATAAATACCATTATCTACCACGACGAACCGACAAATACAAACATGCCAAATAGTTGACATATTCGAAGAACCTAATGATAGCAAAAATAATCAATGTGTAAATAATACTCCCTCCATTGCAAATTAAGCGACCTTCTTGAATGTTGCACACATGTCGATGCATATATTTTATCTTCAGTGTCTTTAATTATGTGTTAGCACATATTATAAAAATTTGATATTATAAAAATATTCATCAATACAAATACAATATCATCTTATATGTTACAATTTATCTTTATATAATAGTATGAAAATATGATCAAAGTAGGGTTGTACATAAAAAGAAAAATTGCCCCAGACCGGATGGACCGAACAATATCGGGTCATGTCGAGCGATTTATGCGGTAAAACGATTCAACTAGAGTGGTTATGGGTGACTTATGTTGGTTGGTTACAGGTTGGAATACTTGGCCCAACAAAATTCATTTCAGACAAAACTATGGATAGACCAAAGTCTAGCCCAAACTTACAAAGAAGTCTGATCGACCACCGGTTTACATATATAACATTGAGTTAAGAGTGGAGAAACCCTAGTTCCTCATTTATGTTCCTAATTTAGGATTTGCGATGAGCACAAAAAACACAAAGAAGAAGAGGAAGAAGAGAGTTCAAAATCAATTTAGAAGAGTTGAGAGATTTGTATCATGTAAGAAAACCAAAATGCTAGTGTTGAGAAAAAAAAAACATGATTGCATGGAGGAAGGTGAAAAGTGAGAGGAACTTGTTTGGTTCTTCAGCAAAACGAGGCACGCGACTCACTAAAGTTAAAATTTAATCGCAATCATCTAATTTAATTTAAGGGCCGTTATCTCATCCTCTCATCTCTCATTATAAAAGTCATCTCATTTTATACATCCCCTGTATAACATGATTTGCAACTAATGTCTTCACAGTTCAATGAATGTTTCAGTTTTTTATATATTTTTTTAATATAAGAAAATACATTTATTTAAGGAGCATAAGAGATACTTCATGCGAAATCACCAAATAAGAGATCATGTTTAATTGCATTCGGCAATTTTCCGTATTCACGCATCCATGTATAAGATCAAAACTGTAAATAAAAATTAAATCCTCTTTTCACTAAGTTTTTTGATGAAGATCAGATGGTTATTTATAGGGCCGTGCTAACTTGTGCCCTTATGACATATGTTAAGCAAACCAAAATCAAAAATATTCTATCAAGTTTTGTGCATTACATTTGTTACAAATTTAAAAACTAAATTAAATGCATGCATTTCAATAAAAAATATTATATTTGATTCATTAAAGACACAAGTTAGTTTTTCCCTTATTTATATGACAAATGGTGTTTCTTATGAAGAAATTGAGTATTGTTAACGAGTGCTTTAAGGGCACTCTTTAAGGTTTCCCAATTAAGAAATTGTTCTTTGAAAAAAAAAATTCACTTCAATTTCCAATGCATTAAATGCACAATTTCCCATAAAATTTTATTATTTAAAGTTATTAAATAGTGCCTTAAAAAAAATGTCATAAGGGCACTCGTTAACATTTCCTTTTATATAATTAACATTTATATTTCCTATCAGGGACAAACCTGAACAAGGTCGGGTGTGACAAGTGCTACACCTACCCATACCCTTTTTTTTTTTTTTTTTTTTTCTTCAGTTCACTGTATATTTTTACTCATATATCAATAAAAACACCTTTATTTTTTTTTTTTTTATAGAGGTGTCTATATTTTTACTCATATAATAATACGAGGGCCTTTTTTTGTTATTTATGCAGGTTTCTATATTTTTACTCATATATTAATAAATGAACCTTCTAGATTGCCACATATATTAATGGTGGTGGGTTGACGGTCTAAAACAACTTTGCATACACAACCGATCAAAACATTCTAGATTGCCACATAAATTAAAAACATTAAATGTTTTGATTGTTGTGTCAGTAAAGTTGTTTTGGATCGTTAACCTGCCACCATTAAACTCTGATTTTTTTTTTTTTTTTAATTTATACATGTGTCTATATTTTAACTTATATATTAAGAATAATGCTAAATGTCGCGAGAGAATTCATCCCGAACTCTCGCGAATTACGTTTTCAGTTTCTTTCTCTACAGTCTAGTTGTACCTTAGCAAACATACTCACTCCAGTGCAATGCGCAAACGCAGACGAACCTCATCCTCCTCCATATTACATCCATATAAGTGGGTTTTATAGTGTTCTTTGTGATGGAATTGTATACAAATTAAACTTGACTGTCCCTGTTTTCTCTATGGAAGAAGGTGGTATAGAATTGTAAACAAACTATGGCGACGTTCATAATAGCAATATGGACATGTGCTTCCTTCAATGGAGTTGTTAATTTTTAAGATTCTGAAAAAGAGGTCTGTGTTGCAATAGAAAGAAGAAGTTCCAAGAGTTTCGTGAGTAATTCGCGAAATATGTTTTCGCAGTATATGGCAGGCAGCGTTCATATATTAATACGGTGACCAATTTTTTTAATTTAAACAAATATCTGTATTTTTACACATATTTAATAAAGAAATAATTTTTTGTACAATTTGTACATTTATCTATATTTTTATTCATATAACAATAGAGAGATCTATTTTTATTTATTTCTATGCAATTGCGACCTGCTTTCAAAAAAAAGTGCAACACGCTTACCCGTTCGTATGCATGTATATCTTGCTAGAGCATTTGATTCATCTCTTGTACCGTAGTATATAGAAAGAGATGTTCTTGGAACAATTAATAATCATGTAATTTTTAGCTCATGGGAGGAGGAGAATGTGATGGAGTGTTCTGTGTTATTACATAACATTGTTTTGCAGAAAAATATCAGTGATGATTGGCGTTGGTTGCTTGATCCTGCTCATGGGTATTCGGTGCGGGGAGCTTACCGCTTTCTCACCAGTTCAGGCGAGTTGGTGGATCGGACGTTAGTTGACGATATTTGACATAAGCAAATTCCCTCAAAGGTGTCTCTGATGGTTTGGCGCCTTCTTCGCGACAGACTTCCCACTAAAGACAACTTGGTGAGGCGACGTGTTCTTCCTATTTATGGTGCGGCTTGTGTATCTGGTTGTGGGCAGTTGGAAACAACACCTCATTTGTTTGTATCTTGTAACATTTTTAGCTCTCTTTGGTTTCATGTATGGTCTTGGCTGGGTATTGATTTTGTTCTTTCAGGTGATCTTCGTCAACATTTTATCCAGTTTACTAAGATGGCGGGGTTGCTTAGATCAACTCATTTGTATTTCAAGATTATTTGGTTTGCCTCTGTTTGGGTTCTTTGAAAGGAAAGGAATGATCGTGTATTCCAAAATACGACTTCCGATCTTTCAACTCTAATGGCAAAGGTTAAACTAAACTCTTTCTTATGGTTGAAGTCAAAACAAAGACTTTTTAGCTACAATTGCTATGACTGGTGGAACCATCCTCTCCTTTGTATGGGTGTCCACTTGTATTAGTGTTTCTCTGTTTTGTTTTATTTTTTGGGTGGTGTTGCCTAGTTAGGCACCTTGTTTTTGTAAATACTCTTGAGTGGGTTGCCTTTTGCACACGTTGTGCGGGGTAAACCATGTTGTTAATATATTATCTCATTTTAGTTTGTTCAAAAAATAATCATATAATTTTAGTTTATTTTGAACAAATGAAAAATAGATTTTGTTTTCTTTGTAATTTTGGTTGCTACAATTATTTTTAATATAACTTCTTATTAAATTTAGTATTATTTAATTTTTTTTTTGAACAATAGTATTATTTAATTATTTGTCACATTTTTTTTGCCTCGCCGATAATGTGAGTCCAGATCCGTCTCGATTCCCTGTTCATTATATATTACCATTTTACCCTTGGAAACGCAAGAAATACACTACTTTTAATATATATCCCTTATACATTCTACATTACCATTTTACCCCTGAATGGCTACCATAAAATAACTTCATTCAATTTCGTGTCAATGTACTTTGTTAAAAAGTTAATTGTAGGTCTCTGTGATATTAGCTCAGTTGGTAGGGACAAATGTATAATATATACATGGGTCAGAGTTCGAACCCCGAACATCCCACTTCTCTATATTAAATATGTGAGCTTCATCCACTAGGCTACCTGATAAAATAAAAAATAAAATAAAAAAACTAATATGCAACAACTCCTATTTCCCAATGATATATATTTTTTTGGTAGCTGTATTCCTGACTTAGTCATGTGGAAAGCTGAAATTAGTTTCCACTTCAATATATATAGTGACTTCAAATGGATGATGACCTATTGATTATTTATTTGGTTTATGAATACGTGAACAAAATCCTCGACAACGTGCACTTGTCTAATTATGTGTCCTTATTTTACTGGTTATTATTATCAAAGTTAAATATATTTTTGGTCCCTATAAATATGTCAACTTTTTTTTTTATCTATTTCAAAAAAAAAATCAACTTTTAGTCCTTAATTTTTTTCATCTTCACTTTTGATTCATTCTTTAAAGTAAACTCATATGTAGAATTAATATTTTTGAATAAAAATTTGCAAAAAAAAATCATAATATTATAAAAAATATCTCCCAAAAAATTAGAATTTTTTAGTAAAACATGAGTTTAATATGATTTTTTAAGGTTGAAAATTCATATTTAATTTGTGTTTTGTTAAAAAAATCTAATTTTTTTTTGGGATTTTTTAAAGAATATTTTACACATTTCAACATAATTTCATTAAAAAAATACAAAAGTTAAATTAAAAATCGGGACCAAAAGTAGTGATCGAAAATTTTATAGGGATTAAAAGTTGAAGGAAAATTTTAGAGGACTAAAACGAAAAATTAAATATTTATAAAAAGCAAAAACATATTTAACCCTTATTATTATTACAAATGGGTTTCTTCGAAACAAAAAGAAAGCAAGACTCTTACAAACGGGTTTCTTCAAAACAAAGAGAAAAGATCAATGGATGAAACTAAACAACTACTAATTTTATATACGATTTACAAATGAAATAAGTCTTGCATTACAAACACATTAGATTTTACCATTAAATCAAATGAAATATAATAGGTATTGATCTTGTGTCTCTTGCAAGACAATTTTTTATTTATTTATGCTAGACAAAACCAAAATGGTATATAAAGAGAAATGATATTTGTACAATCATTTTATGACATTTTATATTGACATATCTCTCTTATATTGACATTATGTTTTTATCATCTTTTTTTTTTTTTTTTCTCTCTATCATTTTTTACCAATAAAAAAAAATTGTTATAAATTGTTGTACAAATATCACTACTCGTACATAAATTGACCCAAATAATTAATCAGTCATTGTACGTAGAGTTCTGATTTGTCTTTAGTTTTGGCATCTCATGGCACAGCTTAGTTATTGTATAATATTTTTTTTTGGATTATCAGTTATTATATAATTAAATATGTGGATTATTACGTATAGTAAGAGAATGAAGGCAACAGGAAAATCAAATTAGTTACGGTAAACTTAATTTGGATCTTGTTTTGAAAAAATATTGATTTCATGAAAACAAATTCGACAAGAGTGGGCCGGCTAGTATACCCTTTTTAACCTATTCGTTACCTCCTGTTTTAATTAAGTTGTAATTAACATAATCATTACTACTAAAAACAAAATTAATCATTCAAAAATTACTACAAAACAAATCATGCTTATATTAAATAAAAGATCAAGAAACCGCCAAATTAGGGTTGCATGAATGATGTTTTGCTCATTCTGAACTTGTACTTCTCCAATATATTATCTAAAAGGGGGAATTCTTTTTGGTTAGAGTCTATGTTTGACCATCTCACCCTCAAGTGACTTCTCCCACATTGTTCTATTAATAATAATGTTCTATTAAGAGTGAGCCAATAAAAGAATAATGTTCTATTAATAATAATTTGATTTTTTTTTTGAAAGGATTAATAATAATTTGATGAATACTATTTATTTTATTTTTTTACATTTTTCAATCATTAACAATTTATTCATATTAATGTTTCATAGTAAAATATTTTCGATTTTTATCTATCTTGTGAAATTGTAACGGTAAATAGAATTTTAACAATTTCAATAATTTGAAAAAAACTAATCCCAGTGAATTAACAGTAATAAATTGTCAAGAAAAATTAACCATGTTGAACGCTCCTACACTAGAAAAAAAAGATCAAGGGGCGCTTTATGTGTGTCTATATATAAACCAATAATGATTCCTTAAAAAATATATATAAACCAATAATGATATTTGGACCTACAATTTTTTTCTTTCAAAAAATTAGACTTCTCAAACTTTATTTAGCGTATAAATATCTTTATGCCCTAAAAATAGATTGTGTGATTCCACACTCTAAACATACCCAAAATGGCCACCGACTCTAGTTGTTTTGGTATAAACTTTTACATTTACCCAAACACACCCTAAGATTTGGCTTTATATTGAATCTATAGTTCCTTCTTTTGCTATAAATAAGGTTTCAAGATTCTCACATAGTAACTAGCTGCAACCTCTCTTTCATGCTGTTTTTCTACCCTATATCATATCTCCATATAAAACCTAGCTATATTTTTCCAATCTCCTTCAACCATGCACGTCCACATGAAAGCTGAGTTAAAAGCAACATCCATTTCCTTTCAAAATCCAACACTTTTCAACACACACCAAAACACTCCTCCTCTTCCTGAACCAGAAGAACTCAAAGGTTGTCTTGGAAGCTTAGATGGAGCATGTATTGAAAAGCTCTTACTTCATTGTGCAAGTGCTTTGGAAAGCAATGATATAACCTTAGCTCAACAAGTTATGTGGGTCTTAAACAACGTTGCTTCACCATTAGGTGACACTAACCAAAGACTCACTTCCTGGTTTCTAAGAGCATTAATCTCTAGAGCTTCAAGGATTTGTCCTACTTCAATGAATTTCAAAGGAAGTAACTACACAATTCAAAGAAGATTGATGTCCGTTACCGAACTCGCCGGGTATGTTGATTTAATTCCTTGGCATAGGTTTGGTTTTTGTGCTTCCAACAATGAAATTTTCAAGTCAATTAAGGGATTCAAAAGGGTACATATTTTAGATTTTAGCATAACACCTTGTATGCAATGGCCTACTTTTATAGATTCTTTGGCTAAATTACCAGAAGGCCCTCCTTCACTTAGAATCACAGTTCCATCTTTTAGGCCTATGGTTCCTCCTTTGGTTAACATATCAATACATGAAGTAGGTCAACGTTTAGGTAATTTTGCAAAATTTAAGGATGTCCCTTTTGAGTTTAATGTTATTGGAGACAATGTTTCATTGACTTCTGAAGATTTGAGCAATATTGAATCAACAAATTTTCATTTTGAATCAATGTTGAGTCTATTGAATCCTAGTATGTTGAATCTTAGGGAGGATGAAGCTTTGGTTATAAATTGCCAAAATTGGCTACGTTATTTATCTGATGATAGAAAGGGTCAAAATATTTCACTTAGAGATGCTTTTATGAATTTAGTTAAAGGACTTAACCCTCAAATAGTGCTATTGGTTGATGAGGATTGTGATCTTAGTGCATCAAGTTTAACATCAAGAATTACTGCTTCTTTTAACCATTTATGGATACCCTTTGATGCATTGGACACCTTTTTACCTAAAGATAGTTGTCAAAGGACAGAGTTTGAATCTGACATAGGACAAAAAATTGAGAATATTATAAGCTTTGAAGGGCATCAAAGGATAGAGAGATTGGAGTCAGGGATGCAAATGTCACAAAGAATGAAAAATGCTGGTTACTTTAGCGTTCCATTTTGTGAGGAAACTGTTTTGGAAGTTAAGGGTTTGCTTGATGAACATGCTAGTGGATGGGGAATGAAAAGAGAAGAAAGCATGTTGGTTCTTACATGGAAAGGAAATAGTTGTGTGTTTGCAACCGCTTGGGTCCCTAGTGAAATTAGGGATCATATCGGTATGGATGCACATGTGTCGTAAATCATGGATTTAGATTCTCTACAGTCAAAATATATATGCAGTCACGAAGTCAGTATATCTGAATCTCTCAATCTGAAATCTGGACGATTCATATTTAAAAAATAAATTAAAAATTTGAGTCGTCTGATCAAGATCCAAAAAAATAGACTTATTTACGATGTGACAATACAAATGTAATGATGGTAGAGAATTTGAATCCCTTAAGAGGCAATTGAGTCTACCTTAGAATGGGTTGAGGTATTGCTAAAATGGTCCATGGAGACATATAGGCTGTAACTGATCTGACTTGAAGGGAAAACGGCTCTGCATTTTCAGAATTATTTTCTTGTGGCAAATGTGTAAAGAAGCTCTACAAATTGATGGATCACATGGAAGGCAAAAAGGAAAATAAAATATGTACGTTGTCCTTTATATGAGACAAAGTTGTCTCTTAGCAATGTTTTTCCCTTTTATGCAGCTTTACTTTTGTTTCTACTCAGAGCTTTGGGTATATACACAAGTGGTTGTAAGAAAAATATCTTATCTTATTATGTATTGCCTATTTCTAATAATATAACCTTTAAGATTAGCTTTTAATAGATAGATGATAGATTGTATGATTTTTCATGTAACGTTTCGTGATAAACAATAGTTTGTTGTTTCTTCATATCTGTCCTGTTTGGCTCCTCAACAACCATATGAAAAAAAGTTAAATATGTTTTTAGTCCTTGCAATATTACAAGATTTCAGGTTTATAATTAATTTATCTTGAAAAAAAAAAGTTTAGAATTAATTTAGACTTCTCTAAAAATGAAACAAAAACATACACTCAATCAATATTTCTACTAATAGGATGTTCTAGAATACGTACCATAGAACTAAACGAATTTTCATCCTTTAAGTAGTTCTAAATCTAATTATATAACTGGTTGGTTACAGTCTTATAGATCTGGGTGCATATAAAAATGGACCACTGAAAAAATAAATTCAATGAGTAGTCATAATCAATATTAAAATGTACTATAGATGAAAAGGCCAAACAACAATTATATTTTGGTGTATATAAGGGTTGATAATGATAAGTCATAGATTATTGCATGTATGCAAATTCATATACCCATTCATACCAGTAAAGGGGGTCCATAGTTAAGACTTAAGAGGTCCCTCCTCTTGTGAATTTTGTTTTGTGTCACTTTAAGATAAGACAATAAATATTGGAGTTTGAAATTAAAAATAAAATAAGAAAAAGGACAAAAAAATCCGACCTACCGGATTCGAACCAGTGACCTAAGGATATCTGAGGTTACCCACTACAGTCCTCCGCTCTACCAACTGAGCTAAGGTCGGTTGTTGAAACTAAGTAAAATGTATTATATTATATCGTTTATTTGATAAACTGCTATTAATAAGAACACATTGTTTTGTTATCATATTGTTTTCTTTTACATTTTTTATGTTGTTGTATGCTTTTTTAAGGTTTTGATACTCAAATAATGGTTATCGTTTTGATGCTAGCTAAAAAAAATAAAAATTAATGATAGATTTTGAGTCCGAGTGATGATTTATCAATTAAAAAAACTTTTTGATTATAATTTTTTAAGTTGCGGGGTCTTTATTTTGGGTTTGATATGACTTGGAGTGAATAGTTGTCTCACGTGATTGTTGAGAGTGAGTCGAAAATGCTTATTGATATGGTTTATCTCACATAAGTTTTTAGAGTTTATCCTTCAACGAGATCGACATATTCAGGTTATTCACACTTGCAGGCCGACCCAACAAATTAAGAGGTCTAAAGCAAATTTTTTAATGTGGCAGTTAAAAATATATTTTTTTTAACAGAATATTTATATAAAATCAATTTTGTGGAGACTAAAATTTGAGTTCATGACTAAGAGTAATTGAAGTCTTTTTGGTAATCAGTTAAGCTATGCAAATGCTTGTAATTTATCTGTCATATAACATACTTATAACTAAATTAATTTTTTAGAGGCCTTTGTTTTCACCCAAAATTTTGAGACCTAAGACCCTTGTTTGGGTTGCTTGGCCTTTATGCCTGCCATGCACACTTGGCAGGAAGACAACATATGTGTTGTATGGATAGCAAATTTTAGCCTATCCTTCAATTCTTGGAATTTGTTTATTTGGAATCTCCACCTATTGAATTTAAAAGTCTCATTTTTTATGATACTTCTAGAACCGGTATGCCTAAGAATCAACGTGTAACTTAGTTTTTTTTTCTTTCCCTTTTGGGTCTCAAACCCTCTTTTGTACAAAAAAAAAAAAAGTTGTGATGAGAAAGACGTGTATTGTGACATCTTATTGCAAAAAAAAAAGCTAAATAAATTAAATTTCACAAAGGGAAAAAAACGATTTTTTTTATGAGAGGAGTGCTATGCATAGGTTACTTGTTCCCGAAAATTCACGATGCCTATTTTGCGGGTGAAAAGAAAAATGCCAAAATTCTGAAATATAATCCACTCTGCAAAGAGTCGTAGCCTCGTAGGTGATCCCATACTAAAATGTGTTGCCCAATTTGACAAGCACAAAGGCGTGGTCTTGTATTGACTCCATAAAGTTCTGCATAACTAAGGTGTGATTTACACAAGACATCCATATACTATGAAATGCACGACCATATAACTGTAGTCTCAATTAGTATGTAGATGCATCGCTTTACATATCATACAACATATTTAACAACTATATCAAAATCATATGTAACAACATTTATCTGTAATTCCACGAAACAACATTTCAACACATTCACAAATCACAATGAATGCACATAACCCCATATGGGAGCACACTTATTTTCATCATGGTTATTAACAACTCCATGAAAATAACATTTTAACATATAAACAAGGGTTAGTCCCTTTAAAAAAATTTGTTATCATTTTTGGTACCATTATAGGATTACAAATTGGGTTAACTTCTCTCAACCGGTTTTTCCCACTATTATTTCAAACTAAGAGCTCTCTAAAAGATTAGCAACTTATCAAACATTTTGTTCAAGAGCATATCCAGATACTATATCACTTGCTAACACATTATGAGAAATCAAATTTATAATTTTTGTTGTCAATCAGGAACATCTCACAAATGTCCCTAACTCATGATTAAATACAAGGTAGTCCTTTAATGTGCACTTCCGTTATCACTTTAGTCCCTGACGTTATATAATTATGTTAACTGATGACGTGACAAAGGTTTTATGCTAACAAGAAGTATGAGATGTCACAAGGACTAAAGTGAACGTAGAAAATAGTCACTTTGGTCTCTGAACCAAAAATCAATATCCTCGAAAATCAATATCCCCAAACTCGTCTCAACTAAGTGTTGCTCTTCCTCAAGAACTGGGTCATCTTCCTTAATGAAGTTGTTTTGTGGTTGTCGAAGATTTGTTGTTATGTCTCTTACAATAAACATTTACTGTGTCACTAAGATTTCTGACAGTAAACACTCACATACACATGACATTAATCATGATTCTATACAACGACGGCTAATGACTTTTTTTATAAGCTTTTATTGCCACTTTAAGTGTCGAGATGTTGGAAAAATACAAACATATAAACATATTAGTAAAAAATTCATACATTTATATTATTTAAACAATTGTTACCAAATTATGGGTAAGCAAATAGTTTTAGTATCTATTCTTGTATTATTAATCTAATTGTATTATTTTACATAATTCAAGAAAAAAATCACTAAATGATATACTTTGTAAAACTACATTTCAACATTAATAATTTATCCTAATAATCAATCACCATATTGTTTTAGTCGTCAATCAAGTATGATTGCACTACCATATATGTTTCCCATCTATCTTTATCCTATACTACTAGAAATTTACATGGTTATGAAATATGATTAGTTTCGTTTAATCAACCAATTTCTTCTCTCACTCTAGTGTTTTCTTTACTCTAATAGGAGTAAAGGCACCAAACATTATAGGTTTTGTATAAGATGCATAAATAAAATGGTCTTGTACTATTTTTTTTTATCATTGAATCAATAAGTCATATCATATTTTATTTAATTGACTTAAATGTATGATTAGTCCCTCCACTTTGACCAATTTTTGGTATTGGTCCTTGCACTATTTTTTGTTTGGTTTAGGTCCTTGCATTTTGTAATTTTTTTTTATTGATCCCTCTGTTAATTGATTGTTAAAAAAAAATAAAACTAAAGGAGTGTCACGTGGCCCAATCATTTAGCGCCACGTGGTACACTATAAGACAAAATTTTAAATTAAAATAATTCAAATAAAAAACATGCAGGCGCTTTGGTTTTGATAATAGATCTGTAATTGCACAACGAATTTTAGACTCCAAACCATTCGATATATAACGCATGCTACTCTCTTTAATTGAGTTTGTATTACTATCATCAACTTGTAACAGAACTCACTTGCAAAACATTGCGATAATTCATGAATAATAATAATCAGGCATGTGGTGAAAGAATGTCTTTGACACTAACTCTTCCAAACACTCTTCTCTTATGTCTTCCATTCTCTTTGTCATTGTTGACTGTGCAAGAGACCATCGACCATCTATTAATATATCAAATTCCATTTTTCTATTTGACGACCTTTAGGTAGGTGCGTGTCGCATGAAATTAACGTAGAAAAGATGTTATTCTTACCTCTTGATAAATTCACAATCTAATGTTACATACATTTTTCCACTCCTCATTGTCCTCATTTTATTTGAGTTATTTTAATTTAAAATCTTGTTGTGCAACGTGTTGCGAAATAATTGGGTCACGTGGAACTCCGTTAGTTTTTTTAACAGTTAACTAACATAGGGACCAATAACAATTTTTTCTACAAAGTGTAAGGACCTAAAAATTGGTCAAACTGCATGGACTAATCACACATTTAAGCCTATTTAATTTAAGGCTTAAATATGAAAAAAGTCCCTGCAAAATCTGACATTTTGGTTTTAGTCACTGGAAAAATAATTTTTTGTGTTTAGTCCTTGCAAATATAAAAAATTTGGTTTTGGTCCTTGGTATTTTGTTTTTGTCCTTGTAAAATTGATTCATATTGGATTTGGTCCTTGTAATATGTAGAATATTTGATTTTAGTCCCTCAAAATGAGGACTAAAATGAATATTATAGGACCAATTTCAATATGAAATATTTTACAAGGATTAAAAACTAAAAACCAAGGACCAAAACCAAATATTCTATATTTGCAGGGACTAAAACCAAAAAAATATTTTTAGAGGGACTAAAACCAAAACGCCAGATATTTGCAAGGACCATTTCCATATTTAAGCCTTAATTTAATTGTGAGATTTAATGATCTAATGGTGGAAACCAACGGATGCATGATGCAAGACTTGTCCCACTTGTACACCATATAATTGGCCTTAAGTCTACATAATAATAATTTTTGGTACATTGTGTTTGCAAAAGTGTCTTTTATTTCATACATCTATGCATAAAAATAAAGAAAGGAAAATAAGACAATACAAAAGAATAGATGAAGTCAAATGAGAGATAAAAAAAAATAATGAATGTTGTTGATGTTACTCTTGTACTTTCAAAGTGGTAGTTGATGTTAACACAAAAAAAAAAGTTGTAGTTGATGTAATTTATAATTTTTCCACAAAATAATAGATCATAAATACATAATAATAAGTTATTTGAAAGAAAATAGATACATCTATATTATATATGATGAAAACAATCTCTTTTAGTTCTTTTGAGCTGACTTTTCTCTTTTTAAAAATGCCCTTAATTTTCAATGCAAATAACAAATGTAACAAATAGATAAGAATAAATTTAAATATTAAAAAAATATAACAAACACGATATGAATATATATATGTCTGTTTTTTTTCTTTTTCGTTTATCCTTTAAAAAGTGTAACAAATTAGATGAGTATATTTATACTTTCTTTTTCAATATCCCAATTATACTTTTAAACAACTTTTTCTATAATAAAGATTGTTGTTTTCTATAATAAAGATTGTTGTTGGCGTCATTAAGTAAATAATTTAGATTTTTTTTGTTATATTGATGGTGTCATTGAAATAAATAATCATGACTAGTTTGATTTGTTATAACTTGAAAGCAACAAACATTTATATTTTTAGTTTTAATCTAAATCAAAACTTCATAAAAAAATATCGTTAATAATTTTCAAACGGTGTAATAAAAAGAGCGGAAAGACGAGCACATATCTTTTCGCTAGTAATACATAAATGTAACATGAGTTAAAATTTTTAAAAACTTTGTATTTTTATATATATGTAGACAGAATGATAAATACCACATGAAACTCACGCACACAAATGAGAGATATCAGGTTTGAACCCGAAACACCACAAATATTCGGCATAATAATTTAGGCGTTTGCCACTTGAGGTAGGATATACAAATTCAAACACTTTGTATTTCTAATACATATATAATATTGAGCTAGGACATACAAATTCAAACACTTTCTATTTCTAATATATATAATATTTATTTTCAGATAAAATGCATGAATCAAATAATCGTATTTAATGCATAAAGAATGAGGAGTATATGTATTTTTGTAAGATATATTTGTGATTCATGCAAGTAGTTAATATTGTTGTTTATGATTGAAATGCATGATTCCAAGAGTCACGTTTAATTCATGAGAATTAGGGAAAATCAATTGTGTGTGATTTGTCCAATATTCAAAATTGATTTTTATCATATCTTGTCTCTTTGGTTGGGCAATTTTTCTTTTTTTGGTCAAATTTATTCCGCCTAACTAAATAGTCAAAACATATACTATAACTATTACAATTTAATCAGCATAATTATTACAATTTAATTATCATAAAAATAATTTTAAATTTGATTGATAATATTTCTTTTCAAGCCACTTCCATTAATAAATAGAGTTAAAAATCATTCAGCCTAGCTAAAATTAGTGCAAATCCTTCACACAAAATAAAAAACTAGTACAAAACATATTATAAATATTATAATTTGATAATCATAAAACAAGTTTAAAATCTAGTTAATATTTTTAATTTTATTTTTTACTCAAAGTTACTTATATTTTAACTTTGATATTAGTAAATGTTCAAACTAATCTCAAAAACATATCAAAACATTTTTTTCAAGTTGATGCAACTTAATTAAGCATGCATACCCTATCGCACAAGATGGTTTCGTGAATCACCTTACAAAAATATTCAAAAGTGAGGGCGGTTCTAGAGTGGTCAAATGTACGCCCAATGTATTTAAATGCCAAATATTCATTCTTCAAGTGCGGTTGGACGGACTTTTTTTTTTAAGATGGAAATGTGGTAGATGGAATTATAAGAGACAGGATAATCTTCATTATAAGAAACGTTAAATCAAATATATCATTATAAAAAAACTTACCCGATAACGAGTATGTGTTGGATATAATTCAAATGTTAATAATAAGAACAATATGTTGAAAATGATTGATGAGTGGTGCTAGAAATACCAAGGTCGTCCAACATATTTTGAGGGCTGAAACAAACTTAAATATAAAACTTTTGAAGAGAAATAAAATAAAGTCAGAAGTTTTATAAAGATTACGAAAAAATATTGTTTTAAAAAGAGAAAATTATAATATATTGATCAATCATATATATAAACAATATTTTAAGGTCATTATTTTGGACCAGAAATTGAAGGCCTAAAACGAGGGCTTGACTCGCCTTATGCTTGAGTTAGTCCTGAGCAACACACTCGCTATTTATACACACAATCTCATAATTTCGATGAGATCATTATGAATTTTAACTTATAAAAAAAGTGTGTTAAAAATGTAATAGATAGTGTGTTGCTAATTATTCTAAGGTTGATTTCCCAACCAATTATCTATTTATTTTGAACAAATAGGCAGTTTCATAAAGTGTAATTTTTTTATATAGTTTATAAAGTGTAAATTTGGTCATGTATTAAATTTTTTACATAATATTTCTAAACTAGAAAATATATCTGATATAATATTTAAAATAATTTAATTTTACTAGTATATGTTACTAAAAATAAATTCAGTCAGAAAAAATTGTTGGAAATGATTTGAAGATAAACTTGTAATTGAGTTGATGAAGAATATTATTGTCATCATAGTATATATTTAAAGAATTATTAAGTTCTACAATGCATAATTCCAACCTAGACTTTTTGCACCCTACCACTTCAACCATCATACTCCAATTTTGAAACCCTCTTGGAAGCATCCACATATATATAGGCCCATGTAGCTTTGATTTTGGGACGAGGGTTCTGTTGGGAATGTTGTTTGCCAGTTTCACTATTGTTACAACTTACAAGGTTTCATCCTAAAAAGGGGTATGTATAGAATAGAAGGCCAATGGATTTACAAGAAATGAAATATTCTTGCAAACGTTCGTACTCAACCTCCAAAAATAAGCCGAAATGCTCTCTCTCTAAATCAATATTTCATTGTACAACAAGAACTTTGACAAAGTGTCCCAAGGTCCCTTTTTTAGGGCATCATCCAATGAGTTTTGAATAAAATTACGTTGTAGTTCACCCTCTTCTCTATTTCAGTATGTTTTACTATCACACTTTCAACTTCAAGTTACTCGATGGTTATTTCTAACATTCATTTGCAGGTTGATGTGACTGATAGATGACATTGACTGCTAGATAGAAGTGGAGTGTACTCTGTTCGAGGGGTATATCATTATCTTAGTAGTCTGCAAATGTATCAGTCATGATTGGTTTCTGAGTTGATATGGCATAAGGAAGTCCTGTTGAAGGTTTTCGTTTTTTCTTGGCGCCTCTTTCAGAAGAGATTGCCTACCAAAGATAATTTAGGTAGGCGTGGTGTCTTACTTGTTGAGGGTCCTCCGTGTGTTTCTGGATGTGGTAGCGTGGAATCGGTTCAGTTTTTTTTATTTTTTTATTTTTTAAATTGCAATATTTTTGGATTTCTATGGTACTTATTCGTGATTGGGTGGGGGTTTCGACAATTGATCCAAATTCTATAGCAGATCATTTCCATCATTATGCTTATTTGTCAGGTGGTTTGTAAAAACATCAATATTCTTTTATGCGTTTATTGTGGCTTGCTTCAGTTTGGGTGATTTGGCAAGAAAGAAACGATAAAATCTTTATAATAAGGCAAAATCTATGTCTCACTTGTTGGATAAGGGCAAGTATTTATCGATGTGGTGGATGAAGCAAAATATTGTAATGAGTTAATTTCAT
Source organism: Medicago truncatula (assembly GCF_003473485.1). NCBI lineage: Eukaryota > Viridiplantae > Streptophyta > Magnoliopsida > Fabales > Fabaceae > Medicago > Medicago truncatula. Next base: position 43,723,329 of record NC_053043.1, read on the forward strand.
CTTATATTATGACTACTTTGATAATGAGTTAATTTCATTGCCTTAAAAAAATATGCATCATTTTTTTATTTTGGTGGTGATCGAGGTTCGAACTCTAGACCATATTTTATATATCGTAAATATGCATCAATTATAAATGTAAGTTTTGATCTCAAGTTAAATTTTAATGCACAATAGGTTTTTTTTTTTTTTTTTTTTTTGAAGGAGTGCACAATAGGTAACTACCGTTTCTAGTGTTTATAAGCACATAAAATCAACAACTACGACATAACGATAATTTAGCAGAATTTCACATATAAAATAAATAAATATTTAATATAATTACCACACGGTGGTGGCAAAAACATTTATATAAATTCGTAAGCACATTTCTTCAAAAAATAATAATTCGTAAGCACATAAAATCCCAACGAGGACACTACAATAAATTAACGAAATTTAGCAAATAAATTAGATCAATATTTTATAAAATTACTATGATGTGGCAAAGAAACCCATATCCAAATTTATAAGCACATAAAATCCGTTGAGAAGGTGAAGCTATAGTTTAAAAAATTTCACATAAAATAAATAATTATTTTATAAAATTACTACACTGAGGTGACTAAAAAACCGTATAAGCAATTTTTTTTTTGACAAAAACAAAACCATATTCATCCATTCAAATCGATAGAGTACACTATTCAACATCGCTAAAATAGTAAAGGATGAATCTGCGAACAAACTCGGGGCATCCAAGTTAATAACATATAACAACATAATGCATACAAAAATATATGATAAAATTAAAGTGATTGGAATACTCATGTCTCCCGATCTGCAACGTTGACACAAAAATATTTGATTGAATAATCAATCTTTCAATATGAATCAAATGAACACCGCAACAAGACGGAAAATCAAACAACGACGCACAAGACGAAGAACAACACATCACCACACTCAAGATTACGAAACCACGAAGACAAATTTAGATCTATATGAAAATCACTTATTTAGTGAAATAGAGAGAAAAAAAGATGAAGCGAGAGTGATTTCAGGTCAAAAATTAATCCAAAACTACCCCTCACTGAAGAAAATGGAAGAGAAAAGTTAGAGAGAAAAAACTAAGGTCAACTTGACCGGTTAGTCTCGTTTATGTATAAGCATTTATAAGCTCATTAAATTCGCAACGAGTACAAATAGATATTTTAATAGAATTACTATGTAGGGGTGACAAAAAATAGTATAAACATTTATAACAGGGGCGTAGCCCTTCGTTGACAAGGCTACCCCAAATAATAAACATTGAGCCACCCCAAGCAAATTTAATCGTCGAAAATTAGCATAAACAAATTAAATAGACATTGAATTTCTTGCAAATAACCTATTTGTTTACTACATTGGAAAAGACATTATTAATCTATTTAGTAAACGGCTAATTATGAATAAATTTGGCTTCTTGAAATGCATTTTACCCAACTTTTTTTAATTTCTATTGTCATTTTTTTTCTTCATGTTTCGATTAATTTTTGGATTAAATTTGTTTTAATCCTTAATTTTTTTTTAGAGATTAAATACAAGACTAAAAAGACTTTTTTTGTAAAATTTTAAAAAATCGAGACAAAAATTGATAAATCTTTTTGTGAGGACTAAAAAAAAAAATTATAATCAATAGAACTAAAAACTTATATTTTATTGTTTTTTTATATTTGGCCCCTACATAAAATTTTTTGCTAGCTTCGCCGCTGATTTATAAAATCATAATATCCGCAATGAGTTTAATGGAATAGTACATATAAAACAGCAAATAATAAAGTCAATCTATGTTAATATTTGTATAATAAATTCACACTTTTATTTGGTAAAATAAACGTCGGTGGAATTTGGAAACATATATAAGGTGGGAAAATTAGAACCACTTGACCAACTTTATTACTATCTTTACATGCAACAAGTGCTGACTTTTACAGTTTGACCCATATCTGATTTGAAATGAACCCGCATGATATTTCTATAGAGCTTTAGTCAAACAAAATGATTAATGTGGAATGGTTATGTAAAAAAAAAAATTAATGTTTAGAATTTTGGTATTAGAATATAATATTACAAAATACCAGTCAATTATGTAAGCTACATAGAAAGTCTATATAAGTGGGCAATCCAATTTGTGTTATCGCATACTACATAGAAGGAAAGACATAAGCTTGCAAATACAATGGCTTTTACTGAACTTAGAGTTTCATATCTCACAAGCACACTTGCTCGTTGTAATTTTGGAACTTCTACTTATCAATCACGCATCTTATCTCTACAAAAATCAAGTTCAAGGATTATGCATAGTAAATTATCGATCAAGTCCATTGCTCTCAATGAGAAGGTAGCTTTTAATTAGTAATCTCCCTATTTTATGATATATCCTCATAATAACAAATCTCCAATATAAAGTCTTGAGTGACTGTGATTTGTGTGTGTCTGTTAATGTTAATGTTTAGTGTATGTTAATGTTAATGTTTAGTGTGTTTGTTTTTACTTTAGGGAAGTTAAATAAGATTCCAACCTTAAAATTGATTTTGACAGGTTTGTTGGATGTCTATTGTAGTTGATTTTGTTTTTAGAATTATTTTTAACTTGAAGATAGTGTTTATTAGAATTTGCAGTTGAAAATGCGATTTTTAAATTTAAATTCATTGATTGTTGTAGTTATAAAAGAAATTAAATTTATTGTTCAACCTATTTTTATATCATATACATAAATCCTCTCTCACCAAACAAAAAATTATTCAAAACATAAATCACTTCAAACTCAATCAATTTTATGGTTAGAATCAATTTTACCGAACATAGATAACTTTTATATTGGATTTTTTTGTAGACTATTTAAAAGTTGACTGTACAAGCTCTAGGACACTTTTAATATGTTTTGTTTTCTAACAAGTGTCTTTTAACATTTTCCAAAAAAATAAATAACAAAAGATAACATATGCATGTACCTTGTAATTTGTAATTTAAAGATTATTTGATTTTGTACTTTTGTGAGTTTTGATGGTATAAAATAGAAGTTATGGTATGGGCATATCAAAATTCGCTCAATTTACAAACGACAAAAATATTTTTAATTTTAAAATTTGATGTCATGGAGGTCTAAAATAAAATTAATCATCAAATTACAAAGTTAAAATCCCAAGTTTTTATTAAACATGGATAAACGGAAACTCGCTCTAATGATCGGGCTAAACACCATTAACACAAAAACAAATAAATGCTTCAAAAAAGTTCCAAACTATTTTTTTGACAAAGTTAAATTAAAATAAAGAAAAATCAAAATTGTACATGTTTTGAGACTTAAAAGAACTTTGTAGTAAAACTTAAAATATATGATCGGCTAAAAATGAAGGACAAAACAAGACAACTTCAATTGCATAATGTAGAAAAGTTTTTTAGTCTATATTATAAATATTTAGATTTTATTTTGTTCATGTTATAGTTGTCACCTTTACAAACTGAAGATAAGACCAAAAGTTTGGGTCAAGTCAAAAGAAGAAGCCGAGAAGCATTGGTAAACTCAAATGATCCTATTGTAACATTGAAGATGATTGACTCAATCCAACGGCTGGGAATTGGTCATCATTTGGAAGATGAGATCAATATACAACTTGGGAGGATATGTGATTGGGACCTTTCTCAAGACCTCTTTGCCACATCCCTTCAATTTCGGTTACTGAGGCATAATGGCTGGACCACATGTTCTGGTATATTACATTATCTTAATTATTATTTTGGATCAACGTCATGTATATGCTTTGAATTTTCTTATGCTTTGGTCCATTTTGTCATATTAAGAGAGAAATAAACAACTAAATTAGCATAATAATAAGACAAAACACTTCCTTAAAAAAACAAAGACAAAACACTTAATTTGATATGGTGGTATGTCTTGGGACCTTTCATTTTCCACCCTACTTGAAGGTCAATTATGATGATGAGGTAGCGTTTAGTTGAAAAATTTAATATCCATGTCATTATTAATTTGTTTTATTCAATAGTTATTATTTATAAAATATCGATTATTAAAATAATAAATTTAATTATTTAAACAATATATTTATTAAAAATGTTAATGAATGCCTTCATGACATTTTTTAAAGATCATAAGTAGCAAGTGTTTATGAAAATGTATGCAATCAATGTATTGGAAATAAAAATATTTAATTTTTTTAAAGAATAATTATTTATTTTAAAATGCTTAAAGAGTATGTTGAGGTACTTGTTAAAAAGACCATATTATATTGGGAAATGTTATATATGATCTAATACTCAATTATTATATGATTTTTTAAGTCTTTGTACTCTCTTTCAGTTAAAACTATTGATAGTCTACCTATGTATTATTGGATGTATTATTGGATTTCACTTGATAATGAATGTATTACTACTATATTCACATTTATATATATAAGATTGGGGTTTGAACCTAGGCCACCACAAAAAAAAAAATCACATTTATAATAATTATTGTACATAAAGTAGCTTACTTAGGTGCTGCTAAAAGAAATAAACTTAATGATTTGATTAGTGTGGTTGTAGATGTTTTCAGGAAGTTTTTGGACAAGAGTGGCAATTTCAATGAATCACTTACCAAAGATGTTTGGGGTATGTTGAGTTTATATGAGGCATCATATTTAGGGACAGAAGATGAAGAAATATTAAAAAAAGCCATGGAATTTTCAAGGGCTCGTCTAAGTGAGTTAATCCCACACCTTAGTCCTGAAGTGGGTAGGAACATTGCCAAATCCTTAACACTTCCAAAGCACCTAAGAATGGCAAGGTTAGAAGCAAGGAACTATATGGAAGAATATAGCAAAGGAAGTAACCAAATACCTGCTCTTCTGGAATTGGCAAAGTTAGACTCTGATATGGTTCAGTCATTACACCAAAGAGAATTAGCAGAAATATGCAGGTGACTTTATGCTCAAGATTACACTATAATAAAAAATTGAATTAAGTGTGTATTGGATGGATTGGTTGCATTACACTATAATAACACCAGATGTAAATCAATATTGAATATCATGTCACACTACCAAAAAATTAAATTAGCAACGGATATTTAAAGATGAAAATTTTGAAATTTGTCTCTAGTTCTGCCACTAAATTTAGCGACAAGGAATTAGAGACAAAATTATTTTTTCTTCATAAATATTTTGATTGTCAATTTACTAGTGTTTACTTCATTTTTCAAATTCAAATAATGTATTTCAAAATTAATTTCTGCCAATAACATTACAAATTTCATACTTCTTTCTGTCTATTACTATGTTATAAGAAATGCTACATTTCATAACTAGTTTATTTGATTTGTTTAGGTGGTGGAAAGAGTTGGGACTTGTTGAAAAACTTGGTTTTGCAAGAGATAGACCAACAGAGTGCTTCTTATGGACAGTAGGGATATTTCCAGAACCATGTCATTCAAATTGCCGCATAGAACTTACAAAAACCATATGTATTTTGCTAGTAATGGATGATATCTTTGACACTTATGGAACATTAGATGAACTTGTTCTTTTTACAAAGGCAATTAAAAGGTACGCTTCTATAGATTTTGTATGTATTTAAACTTAATTAACGATAGAAACTAATTATAAATTAACCATGCTAAACTGAACTTTATGTTTTGCAGGTGGGACCTTGATGCAATGGATCAACTTCCAGAATACATGAAGATATGCTATATGGCATTATATAACACCACAAATGAAATTGCATACAAAATCCAAAAAGAACATGGACTAACTGTTGTTTCTTACTTGAAAAGAACAGTAAGAATCTAAATATCATATTTCTAAATTTAAACCAAAGTATAGCTAAGATTAATAGGTTAATAATTGTAGACTTGGTGATTAATTTGTGCAGTGGATTGACATATTTGAAGCATTTCTTGAAGAAGCCAAATGGTTCAATAATGGATGTGTGCCAAATTTTAAGACATATTTGGATAATGGAGTAATTTCTGCTGGATCATGCATGGCCTTGGTGCATGCTACTTTCCTCATTGGTGATGGTCTCTCAAAGGAAACTATGTCCATAATGATGAAGTCATATCCCAGACTCTTCACTTGCTCCGGCGAAATTCTTCGACTATGGGATGACTTAGGAACTTCAACGGTATCACTTTGATCCCTACTAAAAAAATCGTGAATACTGAAAATCAATCAATAAATAAAAGGTCATGCTAACTTGTGCCCTAAGGGCACCTCTTAAACAACCCAAAAAGAGCAACTTTAATGTGCCCTTAGGGCTGTCTCATTACAAATATCTACAGAATAAGTAAAAAATTCAATTAAGATTACTGATATCTTACTAATTTTGATGTTCAGGAGGAACAAGAAAGAGGAGATAATGCTAGTAGTATACAATGCATGATGAGAGAGAATAATATTTCAGATGAAAATGAAGGAAGAATACACATAAGGATGCTACTAGGGAATTTGTGGAGAGAGCTGAATGGTCTTGCCACGACCAAAACCATACCTTTGTCTGTTGTCAAAGCTTCTCTTAATATGGCAAGAACTGCTCAAGTTATTTATCAACATGGAGATGATCAAAGCACATTTACTGTTGATGACTATGTGCAAACATTGATCTTCACATCATTACCTACTAGCCATTGAATGGAAGAGATACAAATTCTATGCCTATAGTATTTTATTTGAAAAATAGGGAAACATGTAATGCTTATAAAAAATAACTTGTAGATTGAAAAAAATAAAATTATAAATGACATATTTTTGTCATGGACCTTATTGTTTATTATATAAAAGACTGCAGTCTTATGGCTAAGTAGAAATAATGCTACAAGAATTATGAACTATTTTGTTTAGCTTGGGAGGAATTAACCAGTAACCACCATATTTACCTGAGGAATATTTTCATGGAGGAAAAATGGTTAAAGCTATAACAGTGTTAACAAGAGCAAAATTGGTATACCTCTATGAAATTGATAAGGGATGCGATCTTTTTTGATGGTGGCCATGGTTTGAGCCTCGTGGCTTGCATATATTATGCATTGTCTATACCAACTGAATTACGTTCACGGGAACGATAAAGGATGTGATCTAAACAATAGTCAGAGGGTTAATTTATAATCATGATAATTCGAATAATTCTCCAAGGGGAAACAACTTCCCCAACCATGGTTGGAACTGGAAGCCTAGCGAATTTAACACAATCCAAAATCTCCCACTATTCAAACTCTCCAACAAATTGGTAGGCATCATAGTTTTCAAAAGAGCCTTTTAGAAAACTTCATGACAATTCAATCGAGGTGTCATATCAAGAGATTAGAAAACAATTTAAAGAGATTAAGGAACAAAATCTCTTAATCATGGATGGTATCAAATTCTTAGCCTCCAATGCAGACTATGTCCTCCCACACAAAATTAAAATCTCTCAAACTTTTAACGAAATCTCTTCCAAAGCACATACCACATCAAACAAACCTCCAATAATTAGGTAGATTTGGGGTCTAATTCATACCGTATAGTTTCTCAGGTGATTGTCCTATTTGAAAATGTGTTATATTTTTCCTAAGAAAGACGTGGGTTACGTGAGTGATGATGATTGGTGACAACTAGGGTACTCATGGAAGAATGGTGGATAATTTATCCAAACCAATACACATAAGCCACATAAGCACATTTTTAAGTGGTATCCATGAACTATCTTGAGTACCCCACCAACAAATTGCTCATTTTCATTGGTTGGTGGGTAAATTACCCACCATTCTTCAAAGGTAATCTAAAAAAAACCTCGATGATTGTATGTTGCACAGGGACATGAGATTTGAAGTCCGTATACTTACTTGACAATAATACACGACTAAAGACAACGTGTAAGTGTCATACTAACGGACACCCGTGTCCTTTTACATGCTAGTTTACAATAATAACAATAACATTAATTATTTAAATTGATTATGCAATATATGCAAAGTTTAAAAAATGAATTGTAAAATAAAAACACATATTATATATAATCTTATAATTTGATATTCTTATTTTTTTTGACCAATAATATAACTGAAGTCCAAAAAAGCTACTTAGAGATTGATTTTTTTAATAATTTTTCAGGCATGTTTGGGACATTAAAATATGACAATACACAAAAAAATTTAATTTTTCAACTAAGGATGAATTAATTATGAATTTTTAAGGCGCAAAAAACTCAAAAAATAAATAAATAATGAAAACTCCAACCTAAAAATTGAATTTTGAACTGATTGTTTGCATAGACATCTATTGAAATATATAAAAAAGGATCTGCAAAAGTTCGTACCATTTCAAAGATTTTTTTATTTTTCAATCAAAATGTGTGAAATTGCAATTTTGTTCCGAGTAAGCATATACTCACGAATCAAAGTCTGTTCTCTAATTTTGTAGGCATGGTTAGAACATCATAAGAACCTTCACAATGAAATTTTGAAGTTTTTAAACGAGATACGAATTAATTATGAATTATTTAAGAAATTCATAATTATGGGGAATAAAAATTCATAATTAATCCGTCCCTAGTCGGAAAAATCTGATTTTTTGTGTAAAACTATGTTTTAACATCCTAAAGATTCCTGAAAAAAATCATGAAAAAATTCAATAACTAGATCACTTTTTTGGACCACACGTATATTATAGGGTCAAAAGTAAGAAGAATCTCAAATTACATGGTTAAAATATCTATTTTTTATTTTATAAGATCATTTTTCATGCATCAGGTATTTTACAGGGTCAATTTAAACAATTAACTCTAACATAAATAATAGAGACAAATAAAAATGAAAGGGTGATTTAAATATTGAAATATACGAATAATTTCAAACTTAAATATGGTAGGCTCGATTCTCAAAAATCCCCAATGGAGTCAAGGACAAATCATCTATGAAAAGAAGTCCCCACATGTTTCAATTTGTTTATAAGATGGATGCCTATGATGTTAAATTATGATCGTTATGTAGAAATATTTTTACCATGTATCTATAGGGTCGTTCCAACAAATTTGGAGGCTCGACATTGTAAGTGAAAAAAGGTATGTAATAAAATAAAAATGTGTGTGTGTATATATATATATATATATATATATATATATATATATATATATATATATATATGCGATACACCGATCACTACCGTATACACGAGGAACCTCAAACCACCCTCTCATAAAAAACACCCACTTAACACCAAAAGTAAGAGGACCCAATTCTAATATGCCTATGATTGAAGTCAAACCGAGGAAGAAGAAAAGGAAAGTCTGATGGAGTGATGATGATGGAACGCGTGGTATGAGAGAGAAAGATAATAAGAAAATTTGTTTTTTTTAGTGGGGTAGTACTTAGTAGTACTACGAAACTACAAATTTTTGTTTTAGATTCATACTTTGAGGAGGTCCAGTTCCATAGAGCTCTTTGCACGTTCCAAGGTCCGGCCCGATACCTATATATGTTTAGAGAAGCACCGGAAACCTTTGTTTTCCAACCTTCACTTTAACAATCACTTGAGAAGATACTGTTACATTGCAATCATAGGTACCAAGGGCGGATCCACATTGAAACATGGTGTGACACTTGCCACACCAGATTATTACCCATTTTTTAATAGGTATATACTCCTATAATAGTTTAAAGGTATATGATAAATATTATTTCGTGCAAATTATGATAGCTTGTAAAGTGTGTTTCAGTGGTAACTATCAGAGGCTCTTTGCTTCAATGTTTTTAGTTTGATTCCCTCCATAAGAATTTTTGCATTTCTCTTGATTTTTTTTTAATTGTCAGTAGTGAACTTTGCGCTCATTGGGAGTTTTAGAAAAACATCCTTAGCTTGCTCTTCATATGTCCTAATATTATATCTTTTATCAAGCTAAATATATTTTATTCTTTTTAATATACTTGATAATAAATATATACTTTTTTATGTGATTTTCTTTTTTAGGAAAACAATTTTTTATGTGATGAATTATTTATAAAATATTCTTTTTTATTATTGTTGATTTTAAGTTATTTGGAGTGCATAGAGAATTAATTTAAGGCATTTAGTTCAATTTTTTTTTTTTAATCATTAACTTAATGCTTATTACAACTTAAATTTTGTGTTTTTATCTTACAGTTTTAGTTTATTCTAGTGTACCATCTAATTTTTTTTTCATGACTCCGTTACCGTTTTATGTCAAGACACTAATAACACTTACATGTTCAGATGTTTGGGTTTCACTAATTACAATGGAAGAAATTTTTCTCTAATAATATTGTATTGTAGTTGCAGTTTCGTCTATAGACGATTTTTATTTTAAATGTATTGAATCAAACAATGTTATTTATTATTTTTAGTATAATTTAATTCATAGATTCTTCGTATTTTTGCCACACCAAAATACAATGTCTGGATCCGCTCCTGATAGTTACTGAAAAATTTAGTAAAAAGAACGTGGATGAAAAGTGAAAACTTGACAAGAATAGGTAAGGAAAAATTAGGGCCACATAGCCAGCTTTATTTATTACCTACAACCGACGTACTGGTGGCCACATGATATTTGCAGAGAGCAACATTATTTCAATAGTATTTGGGTCGTTTGTTCTAGGGACCAAATTTAGTACCAGTTGATTTATACGAAAAAAAAAAAGAAAAAAAGCAGGGATCTTACCTAAGGAAGGAACAGAAATAAGAGTACTCGTACAATACAATGGTTGTTACTGAACTTAGAGTTTCATGTCTCACAAGTGCACTTTCATGTTGCAATTCCCGGTCTTCAACTTATCATTCACGGATCTTATTGCTACAAAAATCAAAACCAGGGTTCATGCATCGTAAACTATCGATCAATTCCACTGCTCTCAATGACAAGGTATATATGTTTTAGTAATATCTCTCTCCCTCTCTCTCTCATGTACACTACTAGTACTAGCGCTACACCTCTTAAGTCAACCATTAAATGCAATTGCAACATCTAAATGACAAGCTAGGATTTATATGAGAAATGTTAATTTGTGTCCTTAAAGCACACATTAATGTTAAAAGTATAAATATTTTATTATAATCAATGTATTTGAATTTAATTTTTTATTTTTGATTAATTGAATACACAAAATCTAAGAAGATGTTTCTACTTTTTATCAACAAAAGAAAATGTTGTTACTTTTAAATTCTCTAATATGTGCTCTTAGAAACAAAGTTAGCATGACCCTTTATCTCTCTTAATATATATAACAAATCTCGAATCATTTAAATGATTAAAAAGTTGAATCATAATTTGGAGATCTCTTCGATATATGTTTTTAAAACTTTGTGAATTTATTTGAAAAGAGAGAACTTATATTAAAGAAAAAATTTAAACAAAAATAAATTTCTTATTAATTAAACTTTATTAGTAAAATAATAAAAATTAAATTTTATTAAAAAAAAACTTTATTATCGATAATTAAATATGTTAATGATTAAAGTTGTGCATTGACATGTCTATAGTAGTTGATTGTGACATGTATTTAAAAATAGAGGAAGTACATTGTAATCTCGTCCAAAAGGAGTGGATTCCGAGGACTGTGATGTTTATTGACGATCAAGTGTCATACAATCCAGTTTTTATGTTTGAAGTCAAATTTATAATTTCTTCTTTTTTGAATCTTAGTTGTTTATTTAAAAGGAAATGGTAACTTGTGTCCTTAGGCATAAGTTAAGAAGCCAAATGTAAAAAAGAATTATTGAAAATTGTGCATTCAATATCTTAAAAGTTTTAAAAGTTATATTTTCAATATAAAATTTATTTTTAATTTCCATTTTAAGCTCCTTATTTTGTACCCTTAGGACACAAGTTAACATGACCCTTATTTAAATAGGATTTAAAATATGGGTCATGTGAACAAATATCCTAAAAACAGTTGCTAATGATTTAAAAAAGAAAATAATTTACACCACTTTTAAGATAAAGTCATTCTTTTGACTTTTTACCAAGGGTCCTAAAATAATTTACTTTTTTAAGATATTAATTATAAATTGTGTGGAAACTTACTTATAAATTTACATGTATTTATAAATAATGGATTATTTAGGTTAATATCACCACTCTAATTTATTTTTCGCAATAATTTTATGCAAATAAGTATTTTTTCTATATATTTGGTTTTTCTTTTGTGATTTTGTCATCTTAGTGCGACACGTTGTTTTGGTATGCATTATTATGATTTTTTGTGCTGTTGTGATGTTCATTCGGTTGGATGATAGATTAACTTTGATCCATTACAAATTGAACAATGACATTGGCTTCTTAACGTTACAAATATTGAGGCTTTGATTCTTCATACACTTTAATTTGGTTATATATGTATGCTTTGTCACATTTGTAGTCATTTTATCGTTGTAGCTGTTAACTTAGATGCTGTGAATTTGATTGCAAATTTATAATTTTTTTTTAACAAATTTTAATTTGCTCTCAATCAATGTATTCTACCAATTCAAATGAAAGAAGAAATGAATGTCGGTGTTTTAGTAAGAGAAAAAAAAATGGTGTTTCATGCTTTCTGTGTTAGGTGGCACCTTTACAAACGGATGATAGCACCAAAAGTTTGGAGCAAGTCAAAAGAAAAAGTCAAGAAGCATTGTTAAACTCAAGTGATCCTATGGTAGCATTGAAGATGATTGACTCAATCCAAGGGCTGGGAATTGGTCACCATTTGGAAGATGAGATCAATATACAACTTGGGAGGATATGTGATTGGGACCTTTCTCTGGACCTCTTTGGCACATCCCTCCAATTTCGTTTACTGAGGCATAATGGCTGGCCTACATGTTCTGGTACATTATATTCTTTGCATGCATTTCCCTCAATAATTAATGTATTAGTACTATCTAATTTAATACTATAATCAGATTTATAAGTATTGCTAAAATAAAATAAAAAGGTTTGTGTTGTTTTTTGGTTGTAGACGTTTTCAAGAAATATTTGGACAAGAGTGGCAATTTCAAGGAGTCACTCACCAAAGATATTTGGGGTATGTTAAGCCTATATGAAGCATCACATTTAGGAACTGAAGATGAAGAAATATTAAAGAGAGCCATGAAGTTTTCAAGTGCTCATCTAAATGAGTTAATCCCACACCTTAGTCCTGAAATAGGTAGGAACATTGCCAAATCCTTAACACTTCCAAAGCACCTAAGAATGGCAAGGTTAGAAGCAAGGAACTATATGGAAGAATATAGCAAAGGAAGTAACCAAATACCTGCTCTTCTGGAATTGGCAAAGTTAGACTCTGATATGGTTCAGTCATTACACCAAAGAGAATTAACAGAAATCTGCAGGTGACTTTATGCTCAAGATTACACTATAATAAAAAATTGAATTAAGTGTGTATTGAATGGATTGGTTGCATTGCATCCTCGTATCAGTGACCAGTGATTGTTTGATCAAGGTCATCTGACAGTATTTGAGATTTAAAAATTAAAATTTGCTTGATTTCTACACCGTCCGACCTTTATCCAATGGTCACCAATGTGCTGAATGTAGAAATGCAAGAAATTTGTGACTGCACCAAATTTGAATCCGTATTGAATACTATATCACACTACCAAAAAGTTGAATTAGAAAAAGATTCTTAAATAAGAAACAATTGATTTTTAATTTTGCTTTTTCCTAGTAGTTCTACCTTGTTTTTTCAAATTCAAATGATGTATGCCAAGAATGCAACAATTTCCCTTAGAAATGCTACATTTTGTAACTAATTTATTGGATTTTGTTTAGGTGGTCGAAAGAGTTGGGACTTATTGAAAGACTAAGTTTTGCAAGAGATAGACCAACAGAGTGTTTCTTATGGACAGTGGGGATATTTCCAGAACCATGTTATTCAAATTGTCGTATTGAACTTACAAAAACCATTTGCATTTTGGATGTTATTGATGACATCTTTGACAATTATGGTACATTAGAGGATCTTGTTCTTTTCACAAAGGCAATTAAAAGGTTTGCTTCAGTAGAATTTGTATGTATTTAATCTTGATTAACTAGGTACATTATTATAAATTAACCATGCTAAACTAAACTTTATGTTTTGCAGATGGGACCTTGATGGAATGGAGCAACTTCCAGAATACATGAAGATATGCTATATGGCATTATATAACACCACAAATGAAATTGCATATAGAATTCAAAAAGAACATGGACTAACTGTTGTTTCTTGCTTGAAAAAAACAGTAAGAATATGAATATCCAATATCTATTTATAACAAATTATTTTTAATAACATGTTAATATAATTGTATAGTGGTGGTTAATTGGTGCAGTGGATGGACATGTTTGACGCATATCTGGAAGAAGCGAAATGGTTCAATAGCGGATATGTGCCAAGTTTTAAGACGTATTTGGATAATGGGGTGATTTCGGTTGGATCATGCATGGCATTGGTGCATTCTACTTTCCTCATTGGTGATGGTCTCTCAAAGGAAACTATTTCCATGATGAAGCAATATCCTAGACTATTCTCTTGTTCAGGAGAAATTCTTCGACTATGGGATGACTTGGGAACTTCAACGGTATCTCTCTAACCGCTACTAAAAAATAGTTAAATAGACCTCACTTATATCTTTTTACTAGTAATCATGTTAGATCAATAAATATATTACTAATTTTTATGTCTAGGAGGAACAAGAAAGAGGGGATAATGCTTGCAGCATACAATGCTTGATGAAAGAAAATAATATTTCAGATGAAAATGAAGCAAGGAAACACCTAAGGTTGCTAATAGGAAATTTGTGGAGAGAGCTCAATGGTCTTGCCATGTCAAAAACTATACCTTTGTCTGTTGTCAAAGCTTCTCTGAATATGGCTAGAACTGCTCAAGTTATTTATCAACATGGAGATGATCAAAGCACATTTACTGTTGATGACTATGTGCAAACATTGATCTTCACATCGTTTCCTAATTCCTAGCCATTGAATTGAAGAGATACGAACTCAACTATAACAAGAAGTGCATTTTTAAAAAGTTGTAAAAAGAAGTGGGATTGAATTGTAGTTTAAAAGTTCACTTCTAAAAACTATCAAAATTCTTTTAAAAAAAATCAAGAATGTGTTTGGACGTGAAAATATGTGCATTTTAGAAATTCATCACTATTCCCTTACTTTGGACGTGAAAATATGTCAACAAATTGTTTTATTGAAAAAGGGAATGTTGATTTGTGCCCTATTCTTGGTCATTTTCTTTCAAGGTTTTCCCTCTCCGTCGAACCGATCTAATTTTTTTTTATAGGCTCTCTCCTTTAATTTATTCATTGAGAGATGGTTTTGTGTCAATTTATTTTACTTGAAATCACTCTTCTTCATCTTTTTTTTTTATTTTTTTAATCTAAATAAATTATTTTCACATAGATCTAATTTTTTTTTTCTTCATGATTTCGTCATCAGATTACGAAGTTGTGTTATTCGTCGTCTCGTGGGCGTTGTTTGATTCTCTTTCTTGTTGTGGTGTTTGTTTGGTTCTTGTTGAAATATCAATTTCAGTCAATTATAGACTCGACAAATGATTTGGACGTAACGTTGCAGATCTTGATACATCGGTATTTCAGTCACTTTGGTTTTATCATATTATTTATCAATATTTTGTCGCTGTATGTCATTAACTTGAGTGTGGTGAGTTTGTTTGCATATTCAAGTATCACGTTGTCAGACATGTTGAGTATGTGGTTGTATTTTATGCACTTTATCAATTTGAATGAATATCATTTTTTCGTAACATAAAGAAAAAACTTGTGTCATTAAGATACAAGTTTATGTACTCCCTCGTACCAAACTATATGTCAATTGAACAATTTAATTTAAACCAAAAAATGTAATTAATGTCGTATTAAAAAGAGTATAATTAGGATACTTAAAAAAAGAGTATTAAAAATTAAAAGCTATAAAAAAAAATTGTCATAAACCATATAATTTACTATGTATTTGGATTAGAATCCTTTTTCTCAAGAGGATTTATGTACTCTGTTATGCCTGTTTTCTAAATGTTGATTTCTCGTAACTATTGAACTGTAATTTAAATACAGACGTTCTAGAGGTTCAGTGGTTTTGGAGGTTTAGAGGATGTGATGGACCATAAATATAGTACATAGATGATATAGTGTATGTCCTGAAGATTAACACAAGGCTGTTGGTTAGTATCGAAAAAGTTACTTGATATGTAAGTAACTAATCGTATGTGATAGATTAGATAGTATTCGGCCTATGTATGATATAGAAAGCCCATCACTATGTTGTATACACTTGCTGCTTTCATATCCATTGTTTCCTAAAAACATATGCAAATGATTAAAAAATTTAGCAGTACCGTCGGTTTTCTAGTTATAAGTCAGCGGTAGTTAACTATCGATGAATGTTTTTGGTCATTTCCATGTGTTTTTAAGAAGCAATAAATGTGAAAAAAGCAATTATCTTATATATATATATATATATATATATATATATATATATATATATATATATATATATATATATATATATATATACACGCGCACACACTATTGAAGTCAAGAAATAAAATAAACAAGTGTGGCTAGAGTTGTTGCATACACTAAAAAGTTAACACTTTTTTCTCTCTTTTCACAATTCACTTTTCCTTTCTCTTTTCTCTCTACAATCCGAACTTTAACGATGTCAATAAGATGAAGTGAAATTAGTTCATATAGAGATTTTAGAACCAAATGAAGTGCAATTTGTTCTCAACAAATGAAGCATTGATAATTTAACTTAGGCACGCCAATTATACAAGCATGAGACTTATAAGAAACTTCACCAACCTTTGAATCCTGACTTCTTTAATCTTTCTTTCTTCTATCTTGATGATAGTCGCACGAGTGACCCAAGGATTGTTCTTGAAGAAGTTTTAATGTACTTCAATCTCTTCAAAATCAAAGGCAAACATAATATTCTTAACTCAGTTGGTAGGAACAATACATAATATATGTAAGTCTGGAATTCAAAACCCAGCCACCATCTAAAAAAAAGTTGTTGAGTTAAAAAAGTGAACAAAGGATATATATGAAAATACAGCAAAATAACAGGCATCCATAGGGGTGTAAGTGATTCGGACAAAACCGATGAAACCGAACCAAACCGAAAAAGTATCGAACCTTGCTTGGTTTGGTTCAAAATCGATCCAAACCAACCTAAACTGATCTAGTTTGGTTCAGTTCTCGGTTTTTAATTTTGAGATCCAATGAACCGGTGAACCGAATGGATGCTAACATCACTCCCCACTTTAGTAATATTATCCCTCCTCACACACTTATGATTAAGCTCAAAATTAAAGTCCAACATCAAATACTTCTTAATTCATTCACTTTCTCTCATCATCGTCTCATCACTCAAAGTCTATTTTGTTTCTACTAAAAAAGAACACTAGCCACCAGTCACACATAACCCATCATCGTTCCTCATCGCTGTTGGGATCGTTCATCTCTTGTTAGTTTTTTCATGTTAGTTATACAAAGTAGTTTGAAAAACAGAGAACATTGAAAACAAAGTTCTATGAAATATTTGAGTATTTTGTATGCATGAAATACAAATTTGTGAAATTAATTTTTTAATTGTATTTTCAAACAAACTGATCAACCAAACCGACTAGTTTGGTTTGATTTCTTTTTTTAAAAACAGTAAAAACCGAACCAAACTGAACTGATGAAGATTTCATAGGTTCAAATTTTTTTTAAACAAAAACCAATCCAAACCGAACCGTTACACCCCTAGGCATCCATTCCATTTCTCACCACAAGAGAGAAGATTGCAAAAAATTATGGGACCCATTAAATTTGGATCTCTCTCTCCTATTTCTATGCACACCAAACAAGAGAAATGGGACGTATCTCTTCAACTTCTCTCTTTGCTAACTCTCTCTTCACCATTTATCTCAAACCAAACAAAGTGTAAGCAAACCCATTTTGCCTATGTAAATTCGTCTCATCATAAACTTAATTAAATTTTGAGCAATGATATTTGAACAACCATTTGCTAACAACTTTTATGACAACCTCTTTTTTCTCTCTTCTCATTGGTCAAAAACAATGGAGAGAGAAAAAGAAAGAGAGAGAGTAAGAATATAATGTGAGTATAAGAGAGAAAGTTGTCTAAGAGTTGTAAAAAAAGTTGTACAAATATCATCTCTCTTAAATTTTTACGAGCATACCTCGTATTAAAAATAATATATACTTAACATTTATACTTGTATAATACAACAACAACTTGAAATCTCAACTTGATTTTAAAGCAAAAAACTGACATTAACAAAATCAACAAAGAAGAAAAGAAACTGTGTGAAAACTAAGATAAAATTATATATCAAAAACTCTGCTAAAAACTATTTACGAGTTTACCTAAGTTTACTGCAATTCCAAAAGTATTTTTGTGTTAACCAAAAAATTTAATAATTAAATTAATCGATTATAAGTGATTTAGAGGCCATGCAAGCAAACACATCCATGTAGGCAATATACCACTCAGATTTTACTCTAATGGAGGTGAAACGTATTTGATAAAAAAAAGATTAAAGGATTCATTCATTACATTACACAAAATTAAATTAAGGGATAGTTTTTTTATAAAAATAATTAAGGGATGGTTGTAACCAAAAAGATTGAGGGATAGCATCAATAATTTTACTTATTTTGATTAATGCCAAGAGGTGAACAAACCAATACTTGGATAGCCCAAATACGGTCCTTAAAAAAGAAGGATGAGAGGTGTACAATGAAGAGAAGAAAAAAGACTCATGACTAAGTTTTGAGGAGGAGTCTCGATGGATTAGATTGTCACACTGTAGTAATTGAAATCATATAAGTGAGATTGAATATCATATTTTTATCTAAAATTTTAATGTATTGAGTTTATGGATTCTCTCACTTTTATCACAACATCTCTCTTAATTGTGAGACTTTTTGCATTTATCTTGAACCAACACCATGACTTTCTTATGCTCTCCCATCAAGTCGAATCGGGACTTTGATACTGCTGTTGGACCATGAAATGAATACACACATTTGGTTAAATCATCGCATTAAGCTAAGAACAATCACATAAATGAGATTGGATACCACATCTTTACTTAAAACTTTCACACATTGGTTTTATTGATCGTTTCGTTTATATGTTAATCAACCTTAATAGACATTTGTTATCACAACATCAACCATAGATCAATACTTGTCAAATGCATAAAGCATTAAGAATGAGTAACTTTGTTATTCAAAATGCATATAGTCACTTTCTTCCTCACAATTAACACGATGACTTTATTAGTGTTGTTTTTGTTGGGACACTGAGGGGAGCCAGGGGCCGTCCACATCGAGGCTAGAACAATCACACTTGTAAGAGATACACCACACTCTTACCCAAAACCTTAAAGTTATGGGTTTATGGGTCCTCTTACTTATAAAATGTCAAACCTTTACTATTTTATCCGATGTAGGACATATAACTCACACTTGCACACAACAGTTGTTTTAACAATAAATTAATACAAAAATTAGTTAGATAATTTTTTTTTTTCTTTCAAATTGACAGCGATCTGTCTATTGTCTTAGATGTTGCAACAACGAAAATCAAGAACTTCTGATTCTACTTGTAAAAATTTATATTAGCCAATTGTTAACATTTTGAATAATTTCTAATGGATGTAATCAGAAAAAGGTGGCTCGTGGACCACACATATCATGGAAAATACTTGGGTGACATAGAGTTTGGTGACATTGGTGACATTGGCCAATCACAATGCCACAATGCTTGTGTTTCTCTCTCTTTCACAAGCATTGTGGCATTGTGATTGGTCAATGTCACCAATGTCATCCAACTCTATGTCACCCATACAGCGGTGACATTGGTGACATTTGGGCTATCACGTATATGCAACTTAATTATTAAAGAACATAGCTAGATTTGCCAATTACATACGAACAAGGGACAAGATTGGGTGGGAGAAGGTAAAGAAATCAGAGCACCACATCACACAACGTGATTGAAGAAGGATCCAAGAAGACGTAAGAATCACGTGCATGAAGTTATATTACGCTACCTTTTAACATTATTTTATTGGTAAATGTTTGATATACATTCATATGTGTATACACTTTAAAGAAAAATAGATAAAAGAAAATATTATAGGTTAATAACGTGATAATTTGTTGTATTTTATTTCATGCATTATTATAGTTAGTTTGTTACTATGTTTTATGATTTCCTATACATGAAGTAGGCTTCTTCTATGTTGTTGTCAAATGACACATTTCACGTGCCCTTTCTGCAACATATTCAGCATGGTATAGTGCCACTAGTAGTAATCTTGGCTCACTAGTCAGTGAACATTTCTTTGGCTAGCTAGCTATGACGTTTTCAACCACAGCCTGAGACAGAGTTTCTTAGATTTTGAGGCTATGGCATGGAGACGTCACCCGATCATAGCACATGTTAATTTTATCATTTTCAATTCAATTTCAATTGTTTCTGTATCTTATATATGGATATCTCTGTGTTGCAGTTGGCTCAATTTCAATTGAGTGTGTATTATTGATGTGAAAGTGAAACCGATTTAGGGAAAAATTTGAGGTGTTTAGTTGGAAAATACTGTAAAAACTAGAGATAAAAAATGGTGGTATGAGTAACTCTAGTTCATTAATAGATATTATTTGCAAGATGAGAGTTTGACCTTCAAATTTTTTATTTCTTTGTACTTAAAGTGCACGAGTCTAACCATTATAATAATTAGAAGAAAAAGAACGGTAGCCAGAATTGTAATTTTTTTTTTTGGTTGTGGTCTGAACCTCCAACCTTATGTATTTTATGCATTTATCTATACTAATTAAGTTATGCTCACGATGACAGCCTAAAAACCTAAATTGTATTGAAACATAGGATAGATAACAACTATATTTAATTTAATCTATTCAAAAGGCAAAGGAAAAGATAAAACCGAGCTGGAAGTGGATAATCTCATGTTGCACATTAAAGATTAAACCAAAAGAAGGAGGCTTACTTCTTTTACGAGTAAAAAACTACCATGCTCAGTTCTGGCACTTATGCCTTAATTCCCATAAATTTCATTGCATTTTTTGCAGAGGCCCTCCATTTCATAAGTCACTCCGGCCCATCGTAGCATTACATCACATAACAGTGATAATTTAAGAATCTCTTACACATTTCTGATCAATATTATGTAGTATACTACTGCAAGAAATCATCAATGCAATTCAATGGAGTTTGGTACTTCACTTGAAATTTTGAGCTGTCAATCCAACTCAGATCAAACTCATCAAAATGAAAAATAAAGGGAAACCATAAAATAATATTAGTAAATGGAAAAATTTGAGACAAAATTAGAAACTAAAAAATATTCCCGTTTGTAGATTTTTTAAAATTGTACTGTGGGAAACTATAGTTTTTGGAATAATATACAGTTGTATATCCACTCACGTTAGGTTTTCAAGATTTTCCTTTTTAAAAAAAAAAAAACTTTTCAAGATTTAATAATTACTATTATGTATAAAGTGAGTATTATACTTTCTGGATTTATGCGACCCCGTCTTTATCTACTTGTGAAGAGGGACCAATCTATGAATGAACCGTACAATTATTGTGTAAACCAAGACATAGCTAGATGATACTTCCAATTCCAATTAATACCACGTTACAAATTTTACTTTCAATTTTGAAATCAATATTTTTTTTGTTACAAACTGGAACAAAATGAATAAAGAAGACAAGCAAAACAACTAAGGAATGCCACATTTGTGCTATCGGTTAACAAGATAGACGACATCTTTCTAGGGGCATCAAGCATGAAGGAAATTCCATGCTACTTATGGTCTCGACTTAGCTAAACAATCAGCAAAAGAGTTGTCCTCCTGAAGAATGTAACCCAAGTTCATTCTTCAATATCTAAGTATCGAATTCTTGATATCACGTATATATCTTATTGACATAGTGAACATTTAAATGCTCTATGAACAACTGAAGAGTATAAAGCGAGTTAGAATAGCACACAATGTCCATTAACCTAAGGGACCAACACATAAACAACCCTTGGTAAAGAGAAAAAAAAAATCCATAAAGGTAATGCAACCACAACAATATAATCTTAGCAAAAAAAAGCTTCATTATGGTCCATAACCTAATGAGAACGCCAATACTAATAAGGTCCAAATTAGTCACACACTCTCATTGGAGTTTAACACAACCGAATAAAATGGAGGATGGGGCCAAACCAATAATCTCTTCACACTAGTAGTAGGAGCATAACCATC
The DNA here is from genome assembly GCF_003473485.1 of Medicago truncatula. Taxonomy (NCBI): domain Eukaryota; kingdom Viridiplantae; phylum Streptophyta; class Magnoliopsida; order Fabales; family Fabaceae; genus Medicago; species Medicago truncatula. The sequence goes on from NC_053043.1 coordinate 43,745,624, forward strand.
TGAATCAAAAGACTACATGAACATATTTCATCAACGTTGAGATTTGAGAAATAATATCTTGAATTGGATGCTTGATGTTATAAAAAAAATAACCTTGTTCCTAAAATCCCAAATTTTCCAAAGAATAATGACAATGATCACACTATGACTATCAATAACATTACTCGATCAATATGTTAAATTCAAACCATCGTGAGGAGGGATCGAAGAAAGTGGACAAACCTTCAACCAAACCTCCATATCTTTTCCCAATTTTCCCTATCAAGATAACAAATCGGGTAGGTATTATTCTAAAGTAAACTTGATAGTTATAGGCGTGAGGGGGTGTATTTGTGACAGAGAACAATATTTTTTATTTTTTTTGCAAACATACGTCAAATTGCAACACACATCATACAACATATAATGAAAGTATAATATGTTGTAATTATAAGATTAACTATGCATAAAAACCGATATCCAAAGTATACAAAATATTTTGAACGTCATATACAAATAAAGCATATACCCGGTTGGATAACATACCCCACCCGCACACATCACACACACACATCCTAGTTCGACGATATACCATATATATTTTGAATTTTATAATTCAAACAACTTTTTTTAGGTTAACATGATATTGATACGAAGTTTCCTCCGTCGTTTAGGAGTGATTAATTTTGTCGGGGAGCCTTTGGACACATAAAGTGGGTTCTCCTCTCCAAACCATATTTTTTTTGCATATATTGAGCTAGAAATCGAACTATTGACAACGTGCTTAAGTGGCCCAAGTCTCTTATCACTTGGACAATTGCATTGTTAGTAATCCGCTTTGTATTATAAAACTCAACCGGGGCAAGATGATCAAACTTAAAGACACATGAGAAAGTCGTATGGTTGAGAAAAAGTTCGTATAGTAAAGAGTCTACGTCACGTATTGAATGAGAGATGTCTTTCACGTGTTGGTTTTGTACAGATGAGTTCTCTCAGATGTTAAAATTTTATAGTTTTTTTATAGAAACAATTTTGAATTTTGTTTTCACGTACATCTTTTTATTGAAGATGATTAACTACCCTTATATAAGTGTGACACTGATATGTACTGTCCAGCTGAAAAAGAGGTCGGCAAAGGTAAAAGCTGGACACAAAGCGGATTAACAGAACCTCACTTGAAATCATAAAACACTCGTGAATTTGGGTAAAGAAACAATATAGTGTACTCATAATATTGCTAAGTGTTATTTGGATCCCACATATTAAACTCCTCTAAAAACAAAACATCAAGTTTTATGGCATGTAAGAATAATGTAACAAAATATATAAAGGAATATAGGAAACAAAAATTAAAAACTATTGTGTGAAGAAAAAGATAATGTGAGAGAAATACTTCTTTTTAATTCAGCATTGTTTTATTTTTAACCCAGTGATATAATTGAGGGATTGAAACCAATTTATAAATGAATAAAAATTGTACTTGGGAATGAGAATCTTTATATAAAAAATTTAGGACAGTGAAGTTTATTCAATTTTGTTTTAGAAAAGCTCTTATTTCATAATTTAAAATCCAACACTTGCTCTGAAAAGCAGTACATTTTTAAATGTGCATACAGCTTACAGCTTATGACAACTGTACAATTAACACCACCAGCTGGATTCCTCCACGTGTCACAAATCCATTGGACAAAATCTGGCATCATTCTTTTCAGAACCCACTCCTTTTTCCTTTGAACAGCTTTAGCCAGCTATCACTGGTCACACCCAACGGCTACATTTTTTATTACTCACTCACATTATTTTTTTGTCACATTCCTTGGGAATTTCAAAACGTTACGTGGCACGTGATATGGCACATATTCATTACGTGGAAATCAAATAACATTATACTCCTAAATTTGTGCTATAAATATCATTGTTCTGTTCTTGTGACCCCTCACACTCACACAATTTCAGAGTAGAAGCTTCACTTCACTTCACTCTCTTCTTGTGAAGCATAAAATTCTTGTTTATTTTTTGTTAGTATCTCCTTAAACTTTTTGTGTGTTTGTTTTTTCACAATGACTAGGATGTCTTGTCTCTTGGGACTTTCTTTGTGTTTTTTGTTTGTTGGGTTAGTTGCTTCTTCTAAATTTGAGGAACTCTTCCAACCTGGTTGGGCTATGGACCATTTTGTCCATGAAGGAGATTTGCTTAAACTCAAACTTGACAATTATTCTGGTATGGTAATTAATTAACTAACCATTTATGTTTTTTTTAAGGTTGCAAGAATGAGACATTATTAAAAGAAAACATTTTTGTATTAAGTATTGTTTCCTTAAACTGAATGTCCTTTTTAAGTTTAATTGTGGATTATTTAAAGCTTAGATCTGATTGTTAATAGATTGTTTAATAAATGTTTTTATTATGGTGTACAATCTTGATTAATTATTTGTGTTACTTATAGTAAAAAAATATGGAAATATTGCAGGTGCTGGATTTCAATCTAAGAGCAAGTATATGTTTGGGAAAGTGACTGTGCATCTCAAACTTGTGGAGGGTGATTCTGCTGGAACTGTAACTGCTTTCTATGTAAGCAAAAATATTATAAATCAGCTTTTACTTCAATTTGCTCTTAGTTCTCTATGAAATTACATTTTGTTAAGAAACAATTATTACAGTATATCATTAATCAGAATGTGTTTAATACGTACAATCGTATATATCAACATATATTTAGATATTAACAATGTGTGCATAAATACTACTCAATGCATTGAACATTTGTTAAATGTGACAACTAGCATCATCCATGAATGAATAGACTAAGACTGCTAACAGAGCTATTGAGTGCTTCTACCTACTTGTTTTTAACCATTGAATTTGCATCCACATCTCAATTGACTCTTGCATTCATTATCTTTGTCGCTATATCAATCTAGCAACTAATTTTCTTGATTGCAAATATGGGGTACCTCTAATAACCATATGGAATTTATTCCACATTTTATGAGTGATTGTGACTCCACCCGTACCAATAATTGATGGTATCTAACTTTGAAATTTGATTCTTAATTTTTGTGTTGCAGATGTCATCTGAAGGCCCAAATCATAATGAATTTGATTTTGAGTTTTTGGGCAACACTACTGGTGAACCTTACTCAGTTCAAACCAATGTGTATGTGAATGGTGTTGGTAACAGGGAGCAAAGACTTAACCTATGGTTTGATCCATCTAAGGATTTTCACACCTACTCAATCTTTTGGAACCAACGTCAAGTTGTGTAAGCACCTACATTATCCATATGTTAATATACTAATTAACTTTAATTAATTATTATTCTAACATATTTTATACATGTGTAGGTTTCTAGTGGATGAGACACCAATAAGAGTACACACAAATTTGGAACACAAAGGAATTCCTTTCCCAAAAGACCAAGCAATGGGTGTATACAGTTCTATATGGAATGCAGATGATTGGGCAACACAAGGTGGTCGTGTGAAAACAGATTGGACTCATGCACCTTTCATTGCTACCTACAAAGATTTTGAGATCAATGCTTGTGAGGTTGCTGTGCCAGTGACATCAACTGAAAATGCTAAGAAATGTGCTAGTAGTGAAGATAAAAAATACTGGTGGGATGAACCAATGTTGAATGAACTCACTATTCATCAGAGTCATCAACTTATTTGGGTTAGGGCTAATCATATGGTTTATGACTATTGCGCCGATACCGCTAGGTTCCCGGCCATACCACTTGAATGTGTTCGTCACCACCACTAGTGATGCGAAAGAAATGAAGAATTCTATTACTATAACTTTGGTGCATAAAGAAATTTTGAAATTGATTGCATTGTTATATTTTTATGCATTCAAAATTATAATTAGAATTCTCTATATTGTGAACATGTCCTTCATGTGTCACATTGTAATATATTTAATTTAATGTGAAATTATTTTTATTCCATTGTTTGTTGTGCAAAATCCAATTTTATTCTTGTGGTTCCCTTTATTTTAATTGGATGGATCGTGGATCATACAATATACATAGTGTAAAAATCCAGTGAGATTCGTTGGGGGTACGGCAAGGTCACGGGTTGTCTTGGTATGAAGAATTTGGATAAAGTTACAAAATAATTGAGAAGGTGAAGCTAACAGTGTGGTCCCTAATATTTAAATTTCGAGGACCCTAGTCTATGGGGTATGGTTTTTACCCGTGTTTTGTGAGAATAATTCTTTGATTAGATCACGATGTTTTTATCCAAGATGCAAGTCTAATGCATATTTTTTTATTAATAGGAATCGAGATTAATACAATGAATTTATCATATACTTGCATATTGTTTAAAAGGAACAAAATGCAGAAAAGAAAGAAGGATCAATCTCTACCAAAAACAAAAAGAAGAAAGAACAGCAATAACCAATGATATTCCACTATCAGCTATCACGTGCTTGCACTCTATTCTAAATTTTTAACATATAATAAATTAAAAAGAAAAGGGGATAAAAGATAAAGTATTTAAAATTACAAGAGGTATAATTTAAAAAAATATATAAATATTTGTTTACATAAATAATTGAAATATTCTTTTGATTAAAATTAAGAAATAAATAAAGTAATTAAAATAAAAAGGTTTTTAAAAAATCAAACTTTGTATAGGTTCCAATATTAGTTTGACTTATTTATTAAATGCACAATTCAATATCCTTCACTTAGTGTGTGTTTGATTCAGCTTTGGATATAATTGATTCTGACAGTATTGATTCTGATAGAATTGATTGTAATAGAATTGATTTATGTTTGGATACAATAATGCATAATTGATTAAACAAAATGAACGTTGTTTGGATAGTTTTTATCAAAATTGATTTTGAATGTATAATTACTAAAATGGACATAGCTAAATTAAGGTAAATGTGTGTAGTTGAATGTATATGTAGATCAATACTAAATGTAGATATATTATTAAATTTAAATAAATAAATTTTCTATATATTAATTTAAAAATAATAAATACGATCATTAAACTAATTTTTTTTTCAAAATATTTGTTCATATATTTTATATTTTTTGATAATATTTAAGTTAAATAATATTAGAGTTAGTTGCCAAGAACGATAAAATATATCGTAAAAAAAAGGTAAAAGAAAAAATACAGTAAATCTGAATGGGGACAACACCGTAAAGGAAAATTCAAAATTTGTTAACTCATGACCATAAACATTTTTCAGGGGTTAATTTGGTTCGTTAAGTTTTCTGATTAAATTTTGTTCATCAAATTAATTACAAAGCAAAAAGAAGGAGAATTTATAAAGGGCAATAAAGGAAAATAATATGTTGTGATAATCAAAATATAAAATTTAATGTAGAATTGATTCTAGGAAAGCCAAAAGCTAAGATTTGTAGCTTCAAGGATAATTGCTTTTGGAGGATAGAAGCAATTCTTGAAAGCCAAACCAAACACCATTGAAAACTCAATTTTTCATTTTTGAGGGTTGTAGAATCACTTCTTGGTGCTGAAAAGCCAAAACAAACAGGCTCACTTTTGAGGGTTGTAGAATCACTTTTGAGGGTTAATAGATAAAATGTAAAATCACTTTTTCACTTTTGAGGGTTGTAGAATCACTTTTGAGGGTTAATAGATAAATTGTTTGCTTGTTGTTTTAGACTTTAGTGTTTACTTATTTTTTTAACTCAATAAATTGTTTGCTTATAGTATTAATATATATATATATATATATATATATATATATATATATATATATATATATATATATATATATATATGTTAATATGTTCTTTAAAAATAAAGTAAATATGTTAATATGAATTGCATACCATAGTCAAATCTTCAAACTAAAATAATGTGTTTAATACTCTTCCAAATATGTTAAAAATAGACATTAATATGATGATGTGAACTTTAGAGCTCGTTTTTCATTTACACTTTCGTGTTTCAATAAGGACAAATATTTATGATGGTCATCGTTGTCGTGGCTAATGGCTACCTTCAAAAATATCACAAGGTTGTCCAACTTGAGTCACTTAATATAACATGACAACAAGCATGCAGATCCGTGAAACTTATGCTTATATATGTCATTATGTATAATGTCACCAATAATTACACACAATAATATCGATCCCATGTAAGGGTCCCCAAGTGTGGTCCTAGTAATACTCTTTTAGTTGGATGGTTATGGGTCCTCTTAATTCAGTGCTGACATAAAAAAGGTTGACACAAGTCCCTTTTTTTAGGTCAAATGATTTAATTGAGGGGCCTATATAAATGATTTGATGAGCTGTGCAAAAATTAAACAACATTTAGAGGAGCGTAACATAACTCAGATTTAATAGCATTCAATTATTTCATATGATCAACATGTGCGACTTTGATCTGCATGGCTTATATACACTCCTTGGAGTATAAATTGAGCTATTAAATTAGCTTATAAATTTATAGATAAACATAAAAATGATAAGTTTATTCTATTTTCATTTGAATTTAATATTTTAATAATATTAAATCAATTCATATTTTTTTGTTGTTGAAATGAGCTAGATGTTGATCTTAACAAACGTTGTACTTGTCATTCAGAAAAAACAAACGTTGTACTCTAATGTTGGATTCAATATATTTATGTGGAATTTGTTGTGGCAAATTATGAATTCATCCAATTTACACACCAAGTAGTTGAAAGAAAAAAGAGGTAGAGACTAATAAATATGGAGACTTGCATTATTTTGTAACGGCAAACAAATGTATGTATGTATTTAATTGGATAAAGTATTAATATAAGTGGTACTAGATCCTTCGTTAGAGATGAAGCACAACTAGTATTCTATCCACTAAAATATACTTATGCAAGCAACCTACCCATACATTTTAATGGGTTTACAAACCATTCCATGGATATCCCTTCACAAGAGACTTGTATTGAGTTTTCTTCATCACAACACTAGTCTTTTAGGTGAATTAGGGTTCGAGTAGTTGTGTGTTTTGAAAGTTTGTAATTTTTCCATGCAAACATTGTAATTGAGTGAGAGCTTATTGGTTGAGTAATAAAATGTTATTTTTTTTCTTCTTCTTCGGGTAAGGAGATCAGAGCAAATGATTCGATCAAGGAAGGAAGAGAAGCAAACTAATGCACCACACCATTTACTTGAAAAGAAATCGGTTATCATCTTATTTGTGTTTTTCGTAAGAAGTGTTATGACTACTTTGAAGTTGAATGTTCCTTTGTTTGAAGGGAGGATGAATTTCTCCTTATGCCACAATGCAAGACTATTCGATGAAACAAGATCTTGATTGTGCTTTAGAAAAAGAAAAATCAAGTGAGATGAAAGATTCAAAATGAGAAATACAAAAAAAAAAAAAAAAAAAAAAGCAGCAAGCACAATTCGAATGACGCTTGCTTCATAAATTAAGTGACAGTGTTGAAAGAAACTTGACAAAAAATACAGGGGATAATACTAAAGATGAAGAGCAAGTGTTACTTTTATTGGCTTCACTGCCCAAAACTTTTAAATGACTTTTTTTTTTTTTTTTTAAGAAATCAAAATGAAATTATATAACACACCAAACAGCGGTTTCCAAACACAAGGTGTGTCTAGGATACCACTAAAAGTTACAAAATTTTAAGTATACAATAAACTGAGGTTACACTAGTTAGCCAAAGCCCAAACAAGCAAAAGGGTCTGACCACCAACTCTGCGTACCATAAACAAACACAACCTTTTTAGCTTTCAGCCACCCCAAAGATAACAATTTAACCTTATCTAACAATTGAGGGACTGGATTAACAGAATTATTGAATAGACGGTTGTTACGTTCACTTAACAATACTCAAGAACACAAAAGCCAAATAAGCTGCAATAACGATCTTTTTGCTTTACCAACACCTGCCAAATGAGTAAACTGCACCAGATGATCTGTAATGATATTAGGGTCCACTCCTAAAATACCAATCCAATCACGCATCTGCTGCCATAAAGATGCAAACGTAGTACAAGATAAAAATAAATGATCAGCTGTCTCCACGTGATCGCAACCAGAAACACAAAAGATATCATCCGCGGAAATAACACCACGAGTCGCCAGGTTAGCTTTCGTTGGTAATCGATCTCGAATAAGCCGCCGCGCAAAAACTGAAACCTTCAAAGGAACCTGAGGATGCCACACCAACTCAAAAGGTAATCCCATCTGAGAATCATCCCCAATCGTCAACAAATCATAGGCACCTCTCACAGAGTACCTCTCTGCAGTATTCGGAAGTCACTCCCAAATATCTGAAAACATTAGGAACCAAAGAGATATCAAATAGTAACGCCCTACACTTCACTCAGTGTTAGCAGAAAATAGTATACTGCCGCTAAATGATGTATGAGAGAGCATTGAAGGAGAGTAAACAAATAATGGATGTAGTCATGTAGATGAATCTTCATATGAAGGTGGTAAAATAAAAAGAAAAAGAAGTATTGTGGGGATTAACATGGTAGAAAATTTCAATAAACAAACATGAGTATTGTCAAGTGTCATTACTGTGAAGAGTTTGGCCACTAACAAGTTAAATAAATAAAATCCATGAAGGATTTAATAAGGATAAATGAGATGACAAAAAAGTTGAAGTGTACTCCTTTTATAAATGTGTAAAAATTATATTGTACTTTGTGAAGTTGAAATTGATATAAAATGAAGAAATACGAGACTTTAAATGAAGAGATGATAAGTTGTTTTTAATTTTTTTGTCAAAAAAAAAAGTTGTTTTTAATTTTCTTCACTACAACAACACCAGTCTTCTTCTTCTTTTTTTTTATTTTTATAGATAGACGAAATGGCAAAGCTATTATAAACTTACACACACAAGTGGAGGTATCGGGGTTCGAACCCCGATCATGGCATCCGGCCTAACAATTTCGACATTTTATTATCTTCTGGATGTATTGAGACTTAGGTAATTGTGTGTCTTTAGAGGATATACAATTTTTCTCGAGGATTGCTTTTTAGGCCCCCTCAATATCTCTTTAGGCCCCCTAAAAATACAAAAATAACCTTTATAAGACTTCCGGTAGATAAATACCGGTAGTTCATTTTAACTTTTCTCATTTTGCACCTCCGGTATGTACATACCGAAGGCACATTTTCAAACTGTTGGAATTACCAAATTGAAAACATTCACAGTATTTTTTGTACACTTAGACCTTTTGCAATTGCAACCTCTTTTGTGTCTTAGGTCCATTGGCATCATCAGTACTTGTTTTCTTCCTATATAGAGCAATGCAATATTTGGTAAAACTAGCAAACATGTAAAGAATAAAAATTATGACCTATGAGAAAGATCATGATAACTAAATTTTTCCTAGAGGTGCTAGAATGGTTGAATTCCTCAGCATTTGCAGGGCTTACTTTCCTCTTATAAGGTGCGTTTGTCGGATATACGTCGATGGTTTCTGTCAAGATAAGAGACTCGGAAGTGAAAGAATCTGCAACTACTGAAGCATCAGTTTCATGGCTCTCATTCCTAGTATCAATAAAAGATTGACCAATGACCATCCATATTGAACGGAGTTAAGGATCTTGTCACGTTTTCCACTATATGGAAACTTATAGAAGATTTGGACCCCGGTAAACCATCTGATAATTTCATACATGTAGTTGAAAATGTGCCTCCGGTATGTACATACCGAAGGTTTAAAATGTGAAAATTTAAAATGCACTACCGGTATGTAACTACCGGATATATTCTAAAGGTTATTTTTGTATTTTTAGGGGGCCTAAAGAGATATTGGGGGGGCCTAAAAAGCAATCCTCATTTTTCTCTGCAATGATTTTAATAGAAAGGATTGCAATTTTGTTATCGTGATAATTGCAATTGTGTGAGAGTATGAGAAAATTTGCAATTGTCATCGTAAAAATTGCAGGTTGAGGTATTAATGTTTTTTTTTGGTTACTTTTGTGACAAATTTCCTCTCATACTTAGATTTATGTACTATAAATTATCACGGATCCATGCATGTTTGTGTAATTGGTGGTGTGTGGGCAACTGCCCCCACTAGCTTGTTATTTTTATGGTAGAGTAATACCCCAACTTCGTCCTTGAATTTTTAAAAATCAGTCGAATTCGTCCTTAAATTTTAGGAAATATCTATTTAGTCCTTGAATTTTGCAGATGTTTATCAAAATTGTCCCTCCGTCCATAAGCTCTGTTATTGATGATGATGTGTCATCTTGTATGCTGTGTTGTCCTGTACACGTGTCAACAAGACAACCACGTGTACAAGGACCAATTTAATGGAAATGGTAAAAATTGCAGTTGTAACTTTTTAGTTGTCATTTTTTCCGTGTTTTCAACTATACCCCTCAAAATAAGGATCAATTTGATACTTATTGTGATAATTTAAGGACTGATTTGATAGATAATGTTGTAATTTAAGGTTTCCTTTGATTGATTTTATTCCAGGGAATGAGTACAAGGAGATATGGCTTGACAGGACCAATGATTTCAAATGACATGCATAAACAAACACTAGTGAGTGGTCATGTTCTACAAAATCCAATTGTTCCTGGAGTTATTAGAGTTTCATATCCAAGTTACTGGTCATCCGCTTCTACTTAACCCCAATACATGAAATTTATCCCAACTCCAGGATTTCCAAAGCAGTGTTGCTTGTTTAAATTATGCTTTTTGGCTATGTAATGACTTATGAACATCAAATGTAAGACTTATGAATTGATGTTTATGTAATGTTCTTTTTTGGCTATGTAATGACTTATGAACATCAATATGAATTATGATGGTATTTTCAACCATCAAAGTGCATGTCTTTTTACTTTTTACTTTGTTCAGCAAATATATGCACCAAAGATCACATTAAGATATGTTGGGAATTTTGCAATTTTCTGTAAATCAATCAATTTTGTCCTTGATAATTTTATCATTTTCGGTCAAATTAGTCCCTGCTTGCGTGACATCTGACGTGGTAAGCCTTGTAAGCGGTTAACAGTACATGTCACGTCCGTTAACAGGCCAACTTAACAGAGGGACTGATTTGATTGGCATTTTGAAAATTCAGGGACTAAATAGATATTTCGCAGAATTTGAGGACGAATTTGACTGATTTTTGAAAGTTCAAGAACGAAGTTGGGGTATTACTCTTTCACGGTATGTTATTGCATAGTTTTAGGTTTATCTTCTTTAAAAATTAAGTATTGCCTCCATAAAAAATCATTGAATATTTTTATTTGTGAAGAACTTACAAACACCGGTGGTGTTCATGCTTTAGCAATTAGCAGTGACTTCCATATTTTCTTAGAGTGTATTATGAATTTGCTTGCGTATTATATGATACTTAATCAACGCCAAAAAAAACTTGGTTTGAGTAAACAAATAAATAAAACTTTTAACATAAATAAGTCTCTTGATCAATGACAAAAAAAAAAAACATGAGATAGAAATCTAAATCTCAAATATCACATAATTTAAGAGACACCAGTCCTAAATTTCCGAAAATCATTTTCCTATATTTTAATTACACTTAAAAAAAGTGAAAATGTTGCCCCCTCAAATCAAAATTTCTGAATTCGTCACCATGAATAGATAAATATTATAAGATTTTTCAGCCAAAATAACAACAAAAACACAAATAGAACGCTTGGTGCAGCATCAGTTGAAAAAAATACAATGATTGATGGGTTAATTTTGAAGAATAGTTTCAGTTGTCTTTTTGATCTTGCTACTAATAAATTGGCAACTGTGGCTGAAATGTATTCTTCTGGGTGGGGGGTTGAGGGTGAAGCTTGGCAGTGGCGGCGACGTTTGTTGGCTTGGGAGGAAGAGAAAGTGCAGGAATGTTGCGATATTTTATCTAGTATTGTTTTGCAGCCTAATCATCTTGACAGGTGGATTTGGCACTTGCATGCCTCCAACAGTTATAAAGTTACAAGTGCTTATAATCATTTGTTGACATTCACCAGTAACAACTTGTCGGCTACTCACATGAATGAAATTTGGAAAAAGGAAGTGCCTCTGAAAATCAGTCTCTTCGCTTAGCGCTTGTTACATGATAGATTACCTACAACGGACAATTTAATCAAAAGACACATTTTACATTCGAATGTTCATTTCTGCGTGGGGCGATGCGGCATGATCGAAGATGCAAAACACTTATTCATCTCTTGTGATTTTTTTGGCAAACTTTGGTATGACATTTCTCACTAGCTTGGTTACCAATTAGTGCTTCCGGAAAATGTGTTAGACCATTTATATCAATTTGGCACCTTTAGCGGCTTCTCTAACAGCAAACGCTCAACTCTTAATCTTATTTGGCTATCCTGTGTGTGGGTGATCTGGCTTGAAAGAAATGCTCGTATATTTCACCAAAAAGAAGCTTCTTTTAATCAATTGTTAGATAAAGTTAAGCTCCAATCATACTGGTGGCTGAAAGCGAACCGACCTAGTTTTGTTTTCTCCTACCATTCATGGTGGTTGGACCCTTTACCTTGCTTAGGAATATTTATGTAACATGGTAGCCTTCTTTTTTGTTCATGTTTTGGCCTTTTGACACTCTTGTAATTGACTCTTTTAGCTGAGGTTTTGGCACTCCTTGTGCTGAAATCTCCAAACTTTCAGTATTTTAATCCATTTTAATTTCTTAAAAAAAAATATATAATCCAGCATATTGAGTGAAATAAAAGTTTATTTGTTGGTCGAAATAATAATAATAATAATTTGTTGGTCGAATAATAAAAGTTTATTCGGTCATTATCTCTCAAAGAAGTACCTGAAACATTTTTTTAACACTTAGATCATTCACGACAATGGCATAGACATCCATTTTTTTATAATGAGTTTTACATATACAAATTATTTGTAATTTTTTAGTAATAGTACCTAATAAGCACTCAATCCCTCCAATCCAACATTTCACACAATTTTTTTTAAATGGATCTTTTAATCAACCATCAATAATTTTATATCATAATATTTTAATTTTTTTAATATTAAAAATGTGTAGGTCCCACATATGATTTGGGGTATTAAGTGAGATTTTTGGTCTTATAAAGTATCTCAACGGAGACACTCATATTTGGGTACTTAAATGGGTAACACCTATATACATCACACATTTATAATTTTTTAACTATCAATAACTTTATATCATCACATTTCAATTTTTTATATTATAAAAGTGTGGGGCCTACTTAGGATTGGAGGTCTTAAGTGAGACCTCGAGTCTTACAAGACCGCAAAAAAGTTTCTTACTAATGGGGGTACTTAATAGATACCGAGTCTTAAATGTTTACGACTCTCTCATTGGAGATGGTCTAAGACGCCAAAAACTTTTCTTCTCAAATGGGGTATCTAATAGGTACCAAGTCTTAAACTTCCATTAAGAATGATTTTACTCAAATATTCACTCTCTTATCGGATGAAATTCACACGAATCTCTCTATTCTATTTTTTGAGACACATATGTTTGAGATATACGTCAATATTAGCCAACAAAAGATAGAATAGTGTGGGAAAGAAAGTGTCTCGGACACTTCACTTATCTACTTTCTACTCTCACTCTTTCCTTCCACTTTCTTTCTTTTCCCCATTTTCTTTCCACAACCAAACAAACACATACACGTCTAGTCTCGAAAACGATGATTTAGCGGCCCCGAACAAAACCCTAGTTTCTTGTCGGTGTCATCTTGTCTTTGAAAAACACACATCTCTGTTTTCTTCGTCATTTTTCTCATCCCAATATGCACCCTTCTTTTTCGCATTGATTCTTCTTTCTTTGAAGCTCTCTCAGGAGCGCTTCCAATTTCTCACACCTCTTTACTCAGGTAATCTATCTTTTCCTTCATTTTCTTTTCATTCTTCTATTGTTTACTTGTTTTCAAATTATGGGTTTTTGTGTTTGTTTTATTTTGATTGAATTAATTTTCACCCTTTTGATTGAATTTTTCATTTTGTTTTAGAAGTTTACATGCTGTTGTTTATACTTTGAATTGGTGCATGTTTGATATCATGCCGAAATCATGGTGGGCCATGGTGATTTTGCAAAAATGTGTTTGACTGTGCGGTGACTAAAATTGATTTTGCAGAATTGATTCTATTAAATTGAGTCTAAAATCAAAAGCTTCAATTTCTTGCTTTAAGTTAGAATCAATTCCGGAGGCAAAGTCAGTAATCAAACATGTCAAAATCAATTCCATACCTCAAGAATCAATTTTGACTCCTCCAAAAGTGGAACCAATTACCAAACATACATTGAGCTTTGGCAAAAGTGCAAAAGCACGGTGGCTCACTGTGATACCAAACCGGGTCAATAGAAACATGTTTAGAAGGAGGGGAGTGATCATTAATGTATGATGAAGGTAGTTATGGAATAACTAACACATTAATGAAGGTTATGTTGTCATTGCCATGATATACTGGTTAGCAAATTGGGTTACATTGAGCGATCTATTGAATTTGAATTGATTACACATGTTTATCTAAATTTTCCATTGACATTTCAGATTTTTCTTGCTCATTATTATGTAATGTAGTGCTGAGATTTTCTTTTATTCATTATTATTCCGATTTTTCATGTTTATCTAAATTTTACAATAACATTTCAGATTTTATTACTTTTGCTATTCATGTCACAATTTATTTTTGGTGATGCAAATTTCCTTGACATATTGCTGCTGATCCTCGTGAATAAGAACAACCATTTCAGGCATATCGTAGTCTATGGCATTCATGCTTGTAGAAAAAATCTTTCCTTTGTATAATCTGACAAGTTGCTAGAAGCATTAGAACAATGCTCTACATCGAATAACTTCTGCACTGAAAATTTTTCTTATGGTTTTGACTACTTTGATCTTCACAATGGAATAAATGTGTATGTTCCTTGCTGCATACTTTTGAATTCCACTCTATGACAGAATTATCATTTCTCTCTGCATCGAAAAAGAGTGGTGTCTGGTTTGTAGGCTAGAATGGGATATGGATTTCCTGCCGTGGGTAAAGCACACGTTTTCACGCAGTAAACGGTCTCGGCTGTTAATCAGAGATCAGACAATTTAGATTACACGATAACAAGATCAGTTTTAAACTATCTCGGTCATTACTTTGAGATCTGATTGTTGAAATTGAAAATTGCTTGACACAGTCACTACACCAATTTCAGTGGGATAGGAAATTATGGTTCACACAAGTACAATTGCTAAAATGCAATTCCAATATGAATTGTAGCAGAAGACATGTTCATTCCAGTATGAATTGAGTGATTTATTGAATTGATTAGACATGTTTGCCTCAATTTTGATATTAACATTTTCAGATTTTTCTTGTTCATTATTATGTGTTGAAGTGCTACTTGGATTGAATTGCATATGTTGGCGAAAGCTTGTGAAAAGGGGGATGGATCTAAGTCCCTGGGTAAGATACTGGCAAGATGGAGGGAATATAATGCCCAACTTGATGCCGGCAATGATGCGAATAAGCCTGTTCGCAAAGTTGCAGCCAAAGGATCGAAGAAAGGGTGTATGAAAGGTAAAGGAGGGCCGGAAAACTCCCGGTGTAATTATAGAGGTGTGAGACAAAGGACTTGGGGGAAATGGGTTTCTGAAATCCGTGAGCCGAATCGAGGGAGTAGGCTATGGCTAGGTACTTTTACCACCGCCATTGGTGCTGCTCTTGCTTATGACGAGGCAGCCAGGGCAATGTATGGTTCTCGTGCGCGTCTCAACTTTCCTAATGTTTCGGTTACTAGATTCTCTGATGAATCTCCAAACGATTCTCCAGATGCAAATCACTTGGCAGTATCAACAAATACCGAGTCCATGATAATACCAGATAACTCAGGGATAGGAGTAGAAGACAGTAATGATATGGAACCAACTTCCTTATGCTTAAGTATAAAGCAGGAGAATGAGGAAGGTGAGTCGGAGATAAATTAATCGGTTCCTTGTTGATGATGTACATTTTGCTTACAGGGATTTTGAAATGGCATGAATATTTAGCTCTTGTACTTGCTAATGATCAACTTAGGAGTAATGAATCTCGATGTTTCGTCCTTTTGATTAGCTGTTGCAATAATTTGTAAAACTAAAATGAACTTGGTTGGAAAGTAGCCTTATGCACTCTTAATATTCAGTCAAGTTTTAACTTATAAGATGTGAAATGTATTCTACATTTCTTCTCCATTTTGTTTTTGCCTCTAGGTATACACTTTACACTGCATAATAACTTGTGATCTGCCCTGGTAAAGTTATCCACTTATACTTGAGCACTCTGATTTGTGGATTATTGAATTTGAATAGTTCCATTTTTGCTGTAAATGTCAATTTCTATAACACTCAAACAGGATTGAGAGTAGGATAATGAGAATTTCATACTTTTGTGTGTCGAAAAATTTAGATTCTACTAAATTTCACTAGAAATGTTTTTCATGATGAATCTATGAGATTGTTACATTACATGTCTTATATCTTTTAATTGATATATTTTATATTTAATGAAAAATTAAGAACCAAAAAAAATGTTGACTTTGATGTGGATATGCTATATTAATTTTTTTATTTATTTTTATTTTTTTATATATATTGAGAACGTGAAAATGAACATAGAAAGAGTCAATTCTCTCTGTGTAGACCCAATTGCAAAGTCACTCCTACTCCATGACCTCACAGTGGACCAACTATGAATAAGCACCAAAAGGAACATTCAGAATCCCATCTAGCTCCAAGATTCTATGCTCCACAAATGAGTTTCAGAATCTAGAATCATTGAGCAGAGAATCAAGTTTTTTAATACAGTTTGCTCAGCAAGGAATAGTCAGTCTCTTGAGTAATACTACCAACCATCTCATTTGAACATTCTCTCTTATATTCACTTTTTTATTGGTTTAAATCATTGTGAATCTACACGTTGGAAATTGAACATACACAAAGGGGTGGAACATACATTGATTTCATCTAATAAAAAAGTAAGTGCTAAAAAAAGTGTTGAAATGTGAGTGTTGCTAGTCGAGTTTATTTGACATAAACAACACTCTCTTATATTGAGCTGAGTTTGTTATTTAACTCGGCATTTCATCTTTGCAAAGTACTATACTTTTCCTATGAGTCATCAATGAAATTTTTGCATTATCACTCTTCTTTAACTGTTTTAGGAGGGTTTTTAGTCTGAAACTCTAGAGTGTGTTTGGATAGAGAGTGATGAAGGGAAATGACTTAATTTTCTCTTTAAAATTACATATATCACTATAATTTTTTTCATGGACTATAAAATATTTTTTTTTAAAATTGAAATAATAACATGATATACAATCAGATAATACTTCAAATTCAATTACACTTAATTTATTTTAATGAAAACATTTTATATTATCCGTAATTTTATAAAAAAGTAAGTTTGTCCCCTTACTTTCCCTTGTAAGCCTGCAATTCAAATATACTCTTAAGAATTATTTCTCATTGACCATTGGTGCTTTAATTGCGAGTTTGGCCATAGAAAATGCTACTTATAAGTTGGTTAAGGTGCCCGCATATGCTAACAGGCAAATACTAAAGCCTCTAAAAAAGAAAGGTTACAATCAAATCAGTTTCATAGAGTAAAGTTGCCGGGACACAACTCTTAAAAGGTGTGACAATGTTAAAAAGTCCATATTAAATAAATATAAGTTCTTAATGTGGAGTGGTACAACATTCTTCTATTTGATTGACTAGTATTTGGAGTTATATGTTTTTCATGTGTTTAAGTACTAGCACTGTTGAAATCTTATCGAAGTATTGACCCTGCCTAGGTTTCTGACTTATTTGTATATCAAAAGTGAAGAAATGATCTATTTAGAAGATTTAAATATAAATACAAGCAAATCTAAACATGCATAAATTTAAGATTGTACTTGGTTAGACATTAATCTATTCAATCTCGCGTTTCACTGCATTCACTGTGATTTTCCAAAGCTATGAATTGGATTGGTAAGTAGATGCATATCGTCACTATGAAACTCTCCTTTTCCAAACAAACTAGATTAGCTTTAAATAAATTACCAACTTAGCGAGAATAAATAGGTTGTATCAATTACCAATAATTTAACGAAATCATTCTAGGAGAAACTGAGGAACTAAACTAACTTAAACCAGATTTTTCTCATAATACATCGAATCTAAATCTCTGTCTCGCTACATGTTGGCAACAACATCTGCATACTATTTGTCGAACTTGGTAACACAAGCTTGTGATCTAAGTAGAGACATTAAGATATTGGAAGGTCTTTGACGTGTTAAAAAAAACATCTTCACACTATTTTATTTCACAATAAGCATTACAAACCTTAGCCTCACAATCAATTTGATGAAGTCTTCTAAGAGCTTGGATATGTTAATTTTGCACAACCATTTTTGAATCAACATGCAACTCTACTACCTCGAAGTCACACTCATTGGCAATGCATAAATCCTCGAGCACATCCAAATGTTCCATGACGAAACCTCATAGCCACTCACATTCACTGCCTCCCAAAAACCCTAACCACACATATAATGATATAAAAAAGGTCAACTGTATTTAAATGTCCTTTAAGTTTTTTGTTTTTTTTAAAGTGGTCATTTAAGTTTCAAAAGTCTCAAACAAGTCCTTTTAGTTTTTGAATCGTTTCAAACAAGTACTTTTAGAGGATGATAGTGATGATTTAGATGATAGCAACAAAGAACATTATTCATCATTTGTCATGCCTAAAAAGATGACTGATTTTAAGTGGATGTTAGGAGCCAGATTTGGTACCAAAGATGAGTTCAAGGAAGCAATTACCAACTATGTTATCTATAATGCGAAACTAAACTAAAAGGACTTGTTTGAGACTTTTGAAACTTAAAGGACCACTTTGGAAAAAACGAAAAAACTTAAAGGACCTTTAGATGCATTTGACCTATAAAAAAACTATTGAGGTTATGGAGACCTTATTAGCCCTACCACACATATAAAAAACTATTTTATTTTGTTAATGGAAAATGCTAAGAACCGTCCTAAGAAAACTTGATGCTTTTAAAGAACAATACAACCCTTAGTTAATTAGTTAATATAAAGAAATGTAGAATGAAAAAACAATATTAATAGATTTTAGTTTTTGAAGTAGCTAATAAAATGAAACAAAAATAAAAAATTGAGATAATGGTTAATGAATGTTTTTATTGAGTTGATTGAGATGGTTAATAAATACAACAATAGTTCTTTAACACCTCGAATTTTTTTACACCTATTTAACACTTTATTTTTTTTCTATATCTTTTTCTTATAATGTTATAAAAATATCTTACTTATCACTTCATTCTCTCTTATCTCTATCTCTATCTTTGTCATAGTACATACACATGAATGCAAGGTTTTACGGCTCGAGAGTTTACTTCAACTCATTTTACTTAAAAAAACTTAAATCGTAAGCTAATATTGTAAATAGTTCAATAGTACAAAATATGACTTAATTATAAATGCAAAGTATACCAAACCACCATTATAAAATATTATGCTCAACTTAACATCAAAATACAAAATTAACTCCCAGAATCACATATATTGCGTGTTGTGTTGTTTGTTTAAGAAGGTTTCAGAAGAAAGAAAAGCAAGACAAGAAAGTGTTAACCGTAAAGACAAGACAAGTACTTTGGACTACTAGACTTGAAAAAAGGAATTAGATTCTAACAAAAAAATCGTCCCAAAGAAAAAGCACAAACCTAAAAAAAAATGTTTTTTAAATGCTAACTTGTAAACTCGAACGATTTTAACCGAATTTACTACGTTTTAACTCATTCAAACTCATCAAACATTATAATTTCAACAAAAATGATTTTAACTTCGAGTTAACACGATTTTAACACCTAAATATATAATTCGTTTGAATTTACAAATTAACACTTGATTTATTTATGAAACACCGAGTGTCTTCAGATGTATAAGAACATATATTCCTGATAAATACTGAAATGTATTTTTGTGCCGACTTTTTTTAAAATGAAAATGCTTGGAAGTAGTACACCGGCTTTGAGTCTCACATGTTACCCGCGCCCATGTTACGAGTCAAAAAGATGTGTCGTGGGGATTGAATCTCTTCTCTTGGTATCACAAGTCAAGATATTCTTGGAATCATACCAAATAATATCAAGTATCAACTCGATCACCTAAACCTCAATAAAAAGAAATATAAATTTATTTACCTTTGTTGAAAAACGAAATATATCAATATCACCTGCCGCCTCAATTATTATTATACAAACAAATGGCTGGTTCATATCTTATATGGATCATACTTTTCTAAAATTTGGATTCTATCAAAACACTTTCAATTTAGAAGGTACAATGCACCCACAATCATTCTTATTTTCTAGGAAGATAATGGATGTGCTGATAAATTAGCAAATGACGATGATTTTGTTATTGATCTATTTAATTAGATGAACTTTCTCTTTTTAGTAGATTATTAAAGAGGACTTTTAAGGGTTCAGTTTGATTTATCAGCTTATCGTGTCCGTTAACTTTCTTGTTTTGTTTTTGTTTTTGTTTTTTTGCTAATGAAATAGGTTAGGTTTCACCTGATCTTCTATTGTATTTTCTACTTATATGTGTGTGTTTGATATTATGAATATGTTTGTAGATGATAATTGTTTGTTAGAGGTGTCAACCTAGTTGAGACGTCTAATAATTAAAATAGATGTATGTATATACTCTTGACTTAGCAAAGAAAATAACTACACATGTTAATCGTTTCTCTATGAGTAACAACGTTTTACTATTTCACCCGAAATATGATAAATGAAAGAAAAAAACTGATTTTGTTTAAACTATTCAAAGAAAGTAATCCACATAACATTATATTTTCTCCCGAGGAAATGCATAATATTAATTAGTGCGTATAATTTATAAAAATAAATGGGGTACTCTTTTTAGACATTTTTTAGGTTGAAAATGTGACAGGTATTATTGGAGAAGAATTATTATATTTTATGATCCAATTTGTCATTGATAACACATGAACCATACTAGTATCATTTTTGGCTTGTAGCAAACAATAAATTCATAATTAGCTTTTGACAAATAAGGGATTATGTATTTTGGTTTGGTTAGAAATCATGTCACCTTGGCATCTTGCAAACGGTAGATTTATACCTTTAATAATTGTTATAGTATGCTTTATAAAATTAGACCAAACTAAAAGTTATGTAAGACTCATATATTTTGCTTTGCCACGTACGCAAAATTACGTAGTATGAGGTGTGAAACAGCCAAATGCCTAAGATTTGTTATATTCCATGCTATGATGATTACAGATCCGCAGCTATATAGTGTTAGTTATGCCCAAATGTTACAATGGATCGATGATATTTATGATGAAAGTGATTTAATCGGAAATTAATGCATTATCCTGCCATCTTCTAATTTCCAGCTACAAAATGATGCAACTGTTTTCTTCCAAGCATTTGAAACTCTGTTTGGAAAGTTAGGAAAAGGGATTCTATGCATTTCTATTCCTCATATGGAATTTGACATAAATGTGATGATGACGTTTTGGAAGAATTAACCAATACGCCATTGCAATCCTAACTGGCAATCGCTATTTGTAAGCAGCTACATATATCTAGCCTTTGACATTCAAGAAAATTGAAATTTACAAATGAAATCTACAGACATTTCGAACCCAAACTTAATTTACTACACACTAGGATGTCAACTTCCACCTTAGAATTTTGAATGAACATTAAATGAAATATAAATGAATGAGTTGAAGTGAAAATCACACTATGAATGAAGGTTCGGTTGAGAGGGTATTCCGCGTTAGTTTTTTACTAAATGCAAAAATTAAGTTGATAGCTGGCCTATCAACCACCAAGTCTAAGTTCAATTTTGAATAAAAGGTACTAGCTCTTTTACTAGACTAATAATATTTAGACATTAATCATGTTAAAAATTTAATTAACTTTAACGTGGTCTAAATTAATCATTAACCATAGCTTAGATGAATTAACCTTATTTTTATATGTGATTAGCTCGTGATTAACCAGGTGTCACTCTCTCGCATATGTACTGAAAATTAAGTGTGCATTTAACATTTTTGCTTCTATTATTTATAATCCCAAAACCAAACTCCTACTTCCTTATAATTTATTATAAGTGGGGCCCATAATTGTAACTATGAACCTCCTCCTATAAAAAAAAG
This sequence comes from Medicago truncatula, assembly GCF_003473485.1. Taxonomy (NCBI): domain Eukaryota; kingdom Viridiplantae; phylum Streptophyta; class Magnoliopsida; order Fabales; family Fabaceae; genus Medicago; species Medicago truncatula. The sequence goes on from NC_053043.1 coordinate 43,767,780, forward strand.
TTTTCCCACAAAATATATTTTACCTTTTATTCACTCTATAAAACCCCCTCCACCATTGTTCATTCTCTCACTCACACACACCTATACTTAACACTTACTCTTTTCAAGAAACAAGAAACCAAAATCTTTACTTGGCCAATATCTTATCTCTTACAACTTCACACATTAATGTTCACAATGAGCAAAGTTGGCTTGGTTTTTCTCTTGATAACTCATATCTTCTTGGTAGCACTTCAAGCCATGGAAGATGTTCATTACTCTGAGGCTCCTGCGCCAATGGAGCTTAAAAATCATAGAGAAGTTCAGCTAAGTTATCACAAGAGTGACAAAATTTCTACCACATCAAAGGAAGAAGGTGAAAGAGAATCAAAAGAAGAAAACGCTATGGCTCCAGATTATAGAAGGATGGGAAAACATCATTCTTCATCATCAGAAATGGCTGGTGGAGGTGTGATCATTGGTGGGTTAGTTAGTGCAACTTTTGCTGTTGTTTTTTGCTACATTCGTGTTACAAGGAAAAAGGATAGTGATGGTGGTGGTGGTGTTGCTCATTGATATGCTCTGTTTCAACTATTTTGTTTCTTTATGTATACATTTTAGTCTAGGAACTAGGAAGAAAATGGTGTAATTCACAAGAAAAAAAGTTAAAAAAAAAAAGAAAGAAAGAAAATGGTGATTTGGAAAAAAAGCTATGGACCTATGGTAGGAAGATTCGGTACTTATGAAACCGTTTTTATGTTGCAGTCGATTCCGTACTCTTAGATTAAGAGAATATGTAATTTCTTAATCTATTAGCAAACAATCGGCTGCACTACAAATTCAGTTGTAGACAATTCTTTTTTTTATTTCTAGTATTTTTTTTTTTTATTGTAATATGATTATAATATAATGTATCCACGCATATAATTTGGTATTGTTTACATTATACTAGAGTAATGAGTAGGGATTATATGAGATTCAATTTAATTGTTTTTGTTAGATAATTGTTTTCTTTTGCTACTACTCTGTTTGTCTGAATTCTCATTTTTAGAGAGAAAGGAAGGTGCATGGAGATTACGTTTTTGTTAAGAGTAAAAGTATAGTACTTTCTTCCACATGAAAGCATAAAAAGATCCCATAAAAAGTGTCTTAAGAAATTCATATCCCCTTTTGACCAAATTTCTGTTCATGATTCCTTTTGGTTTCCTTAATGGTTAATTCATCAAGCACTAAAAATGTTTTTACTAACATGGTGTATACAATGAGCTTTAGATTGTGTATTGATATGCATGACTAAAATATATATTTTTTCTCTAAAAAGAAATGTATGATTAAAATATGATAAAGAACGGGGGATCCTAATATTTTATAAAGCAAGAAGATACAAGTCAATATATAATAGTATCTGCACTCCTTTAACTTTTAAACAAAAAAAGGCAAATGTAAATGTAAGAGGTTTGGTCCTATAAGAAAAGGTACTACCCAAGAAGAGTCCCTTAAAGTGATCATTATTAAATTATTCAATTCTAAATCACTTTATTTGTAATTTAACAATTTTATATAATTATTTTAGTTGTCCAAGAGGGTGGGGGTTAAATAGGACCAATATTAAAGGTTCTAGTTACTACCAGTAGTTAGTAAAAGCTATAAAGTAAAGGTCGGTGCCTCTATCGCCTTGTAGAGGGAGCCACCAATTATCTAACAAATCTGCATGACAAACTAAAAAAAAAAAATCTATCTTTTTTTTATTTTGATTTCGTTTGGTGGACTAAGGAAAAAATATACTAGCCCCTAGTCAGTGTGGTTTGCAATAGTTTAGTTATTAGCAGCAAAGGTAATGCCAGCATCTCATTAGGTGTGGCTCACTAATTGAGATTGATTTTGAAAATTAGGAAGTTGACCACTATAGTAGGAACATTGTTATTAAAAATGACATTATTTCTGTACCCAAAAAAAATGACATTAAATGAAACCGAATTGTCTTATGTCACATAAGAGTCGACTTCATTTTTGACCCTTAATTTGCTAGGTAAAAAGAGTTACCAACTGCAAGTTACAGAAAAGGATTCTCTCATGTCACATAAGAGTCGACTTCATTTTTTACCCTTAATTTGCTAGGTGAAACCGAAGAGAATCCCTCCCACCAACTACTTGTGACATTGAAATTTAAAATAGATTCAATACTTGTGTAATAAAGTATTACATTTTGGTCCTCCGTTCTTAATCGATGATTGAGATTGATTAATCGTATGTAATTGACTGTGTAATTTGAATAGTTCAATTTTCTAATTAATGCTTGAAGTCACTAACAACGTGAAACTGCGTGATGAGTGACCTTTACAAATTCTAGGATGAGTTTTTGAGTTACCGGTCCTTCCTAAAATGAAGAGGCACCCTTGCACTCAATATTCCCTACACTCACATATTTAAGATATTAGCATTCGATTAATCTAGATCGAATTGTTCAAATTTAAGATCCGTATTTTTAATATACAATCAAAATTAAAATATGCAGTTTTTTGGACCGTCCTATCAAATATTACCTCCGTTCATTTTTAATTGTCACTTTTGCAGAAATTTTTTGTTTCTAATTAACTGTCACTTTCAAAGTTCAATACAACATTAAATGTTGTTTTGGCATTACTACCCTTGATTATTTAGGCATCGTTTGTTTCTGCAGAAAGAGAAGGGATGGATAGCTGAGAGGATTGAAAGTTTGTGGGAAAACGTGCTTCCATAGTTTGGTATGCATGATAGAGAGGATGGAAAGCTTCAGATTGGTGGGGCCCGCGGCTGAAAACTTTCCCTCCCATGATCTCAACCTCCAATAAAATAAATTGACCAAAACGCCCTCATTTGTGGAGCAAAATTATTTTTGGTTGTGCATTTTTTTTTTACAAATTGTGCATGTTCTTTTTTACTCTTTCTTTTCTTCGATTAACATGCTTTTGACATCAAGGCTTTACACATGTTTTTTTTTTTTTTATAACTTTTTTAAAAAAAAATTACCGTCAGATTTTAAAGTATAAAATAGCATCAAGTGACATCACCAAATACAAAGGTTACTTATGTCTTTTCAAAAATATATATCTTTCTTTCCTTTCACTTTCTTTTCACTTTCATTTATAACAAACAACTAAACAAACAATCATCTCACTTTCCATTCACTTTCTACTCACTTTCTATCCATCAACAATCTTTCCTTTCAATATCTTTTCTTTCACTTTCTTCTCTCATCCAAACAAAGTCTTAATGCAGAGAGAGAAACATATGAAATGAGATATTAAATGAGGAAGGTTATTATAGGAAAAAGAAAAATTGTTGTATTAAAAGTAGTAAAATGCATTTGTTGTCTTGGTTTGTGTAAAAAACTTAAAAATAAAAATTAAAAAGGAATGGAGGGAGTATCGTTTATCTGATGACCACCAATATCCTTAACGCGAAATCTCTAGGGTGCATATACTCCTAAAACATGATGGATTAAATGTCTTTGGAAGGGCGTTATATTATTTGTGATCGGATTTGACACACTTCACAAGTAGCCAAAAATCATCCCTAAATAAATTTATATTAATTTTTTAAAATTTTATTTTAATTGATGTGTTCTTATCTGATTATGTAAAAAATAACACCATATATTCATTTTTCATTCAAGATTGTACTTGCTACAATCAACTACTATAGTTATGATGTAACCACAATTAACATCACTACGGTCGGGCTATCGAACACGGAGTCAGAAGTGAATTACGAGTCGGACCTATTTGCGAATCGAGCGAGCTCCCCTTGCATGCAATGATGTGGTGGTGAACCTCTCATTCTAATTCAGTGCTCTCCGAACCGTGCGGGAAGGTTTCCCATCACACGGCTCACCAACTTGATCTTCCGCGGGAACCGTATGTCCGAACAGGCCTGGAAAAAGAGGTACCTCTTCCCTCTCCCTTTCGGTCGAGCATCTTCAAACCTCTCCTTATCAGTCAAGTTACTTGTTTTTAACTTATAACTTAGTGGAGTCATAATTCATTCCATTACAACTTGGTCAAACCTCTATATAAACAGAATATCCTGGGAAACTTCACATGATTAATTCATCTATAATTTGAACTAATCTCGGGGTTCAATTATCTTAAATTTCCCCATTCTTAAAAGGCCAAAATTTTATCTAGCCCAAAACAGCTTCCACCAAACAAAGCACCCACAACAAAAAAAGAAATAAAACTATTCTTTCCACTGCTTTCTCCTTTTCCTTCCAAAAAGAACCATTCTTTCATCATCTTTTTCTTGTTCTGCAAGACACAATCAATCTCTACATTCATCAAAACTCAAACATGGCTTCATCATATTCATGTTGGTGTTGGTTTCCAATCTACTTCATAGCATCTGTAGCACTTGGTGTCATAGCTATCACCTCAGCAATACACTCAAATTCCAAATCCTCGCCTGAAGTAATCCCATCACAAACTCACACACTCTCAACAAACGCAACAGAAGCACTCAAAAAACAAGGTTTTGTTCTTATGGCTGATCTTCTTCATCGTTCACCACCATTCTTTCTTCCACCTAAAAACTCAACTTTCTTTGCCATCAAAGATTCTGCTATCAAAAACACCTCACTCCCTCTTTGGTTCCTCAAAAGTCTTCTAATGTATCACACTTTCACTACCAAACTCACCATGCAACAACTCTTAAACAAGTCACAAGGAACTTGCGAAACAACCCTTTTTCGCCAAAAGAATGCATCACTCACTAAGGTTGATACTTTGCAAAAAACAGTTGAGATCAACCATGTTTTGATATCAAACCCTGATATGTTTCTTGGTGAAGAATTCAACATTCATGGTGTTCTTGGACCTTTTTCTTCTTTGCAACGTGAAGTTTTACAAGGTGGTTCTGATTTCATTCGTTCACCAACTTGTCCTTCATTCAAAACCAATTCAACATATGAAGTTGGTGATTTCAAGAACTTTGTTGAATGGAACAAGGTTGTTCAGTTACTTGGTTCAAAAGGGTATTCTTCATTTTCAACTGCATTGCATTCTGTTCTCGAAGGGATTCTGAAAGATTCATCAAGTTTTGGTTATGGTTCTGCTACAATCTTTGCTCCTCCTGATGTAAATTTACTTCATTACCCTTCTACTTTGCTTGATAGAGCTGTGAGGATTCATATTCTGCCTCAGAAATTCACTTATAAAGAACTCAGTTCTCTTCCTGTTAGGACTCTTTTGAAGACTTTGACGCCTCATGATCATCTTGAAATTGATGGAGTTCTTGGTTTTATGGAGGGTGTTCTTATTAATGGGATTCAGATTGTGAAGCCTGATATGTTTGTTTCAGAGAAATTTGTTGTTCATGGAATTTCAAGAGCTTTTAAGATGGCTGAGATTACTGCTTGAGATTACTGCTTGAAGATGTTGAAATTAGTTAAGGGTCAATTTGTCACAATATGTGTATAGGTTTTACATTTTGATGCAATCATGTAAATTTGCATCACTTTTACTTACTTTTAAATTTGTATCATTTTTACTTGCATTCTTATAGATGCAATCCTAGAACAAGTAAAACCAATTTAATATGTACGCCTAGTTTTTCACTTTGATAGTTTATGAATTTTATTTGGTGTTATTTGATCTAAAAAATATATGCTCTATAGTTGCTACTTTTGAGAAGTGTGTTCTTTCTTATGCTTGCTTCAAATTTATTTTTTTTCCTTCCAACAATTATGTCCCTGTGACCTTGTGTTATGTGCAGTATGAGAGTTTGGGACCTGATAGGGGATTTATTTACTATATCTTTGGGGAATTTCATGAAATCAAATAAACTGGGTGAAGAACACTAGTTGTGAAGAAAAATATTTGTTTTTATTGCAAAGAAATAAAAATGCATTTTTCTCAAATAATTATAGATCATTATTGGTTGTGTTCAAATGTTTGACCACTATCCATTAATCCAAATATGTCAATATTTTACAAGAAATGAAATGTTTCACTAACCCGCCCCATCCTTTTAAAGAGGAACAGATGAATATCTTGACAATAAATTAGTAGTATATCATCATAATTTGTAATGAATACCTTTGGGACAAATCAAATTGCTAAAACTCAGTATCACTTTCCAAGCTAAATCCTTAGAAATTTGCAACCATTATATATTCAATACTCTTACATTTTATGTCATGTGCGAATATCATTTCATGTTACATGTTTGGGTGTATGCGGGGTTGAGACGATATATGATTATAAATCTCTTTTATATGTGATTTTTATTGTTATCACTAGACCGACAATAATCCCTTAATTTTTGTAAGGGGAATGTCTTAATCTTTTATTTGTTTCATAGATAACTTTTTTATTTTTTCATAGATTTTCTCTAGCGAAGATAATACGATTAGAGACGTCTTATACATTAAATATAGTTATTTCTCTTCGTTGAAATGCAAACATTGATTAAGTACGTTATGAGAATCTAACCTCTATGCAAAAACCAACTAGTTACTTGTTTTATGGTTAAATTTAACTATCAATTGAGTGAAAATAATAATAATTTGGTTATTTTTCAATTGAGTGAAACCCACCTCCTTGATTGATATACATGCGCAAATTGACATATAACAATGTCAGTGGCTATATTATGTACACATTTTTTTATTAAGTTGTCTAATTATTAAAAATTCATCATTTTAAAATAAATAAGTGAAGAATCTAATATTCTAATCTCTATCTCGGTATATATAATGCAATGTCTCTGCCAACATATATAAGTTCATGGTTGTGTGAAAAATATAAAAGAGACTTAACTCCACCCACGACTAAATTGATCCTTTTATAAACCTAGTATACTATAAAATAGTATGATTTAGTAAATTAAATATATTTTACTAAGGTTTTGCTTGCAAGTTTGAAGGGAAGAGAGAGGAGGGCTTGGGAAAAAAAGAAAGGAGCAAGTGGAAGAATAGAGTGGAAAGGCTTTGGTGGTTTATTTTTCTTCATAATATAAAATCTCCCTTATTTGGAGGAACTTAAAAATTGTATTGGAGGGCGGGTTTGAGGGATTTTGAGGGTTTATATATATATAGTTATGGATCAAGAGGAAATTAAAAGAAAGAAAAACAAACTAGTCAATCTGCTGCCTAAATACCCCAGAGGTATCCGTAAGTAAGATGATATCCATTTGAGGAGGAGGAGAAGTCCACATCTTCAAGGAGTTGATATTAGTTGCATCAAATTTAGCCATCCTGAAAGCACATTCGTTACTTTCTCTCAAAGTATGACTAAATGAGACTAACCATGGAAGAGAAGAAAGCTTCTTAATGAGAGAAAGCAAAGCTGCATGAGGATGAAAAACATTTTGTTTAGTATCAACAATAAGATCCAAAGCTGTCTAAGAGTCAGATTCGATGATAATATAACTATAACCAAGATTCCACGCCAATTGAATACCCTTCCAACTAGTTGAAAGTTCAGCAAACAAATTAGTAGCTCTGCCACAAGATCCAGAAAAACCATGAATCCAATTCCCCTATTATTTCTTAGAAGACCTTCAAAACCTGCATTACCTGGATGACCAAAAGAAGATTTGTCCACGTTGATTTTAATAAAGCCTTCCGGTGGAGGATTCCAACGAACTTGATGGTCACATGATGTTTATTTAACGGGCCAAGAGAATGGACCATGGAAGAAATGATAGGATATTATTTGCCATAGGACAATCACGAGGAGCATGCATATCACTTTATGTAGATCCACAACATCTATGACAAGTATAAGAGGTAAGATGTCCTGAACCGCGAAAGACATTGGTAGGGAGGCTAGCATGCATCGCCGACAAACAAAAATTTCTTAGATTTTCAGAAATCGGTAGCCTCCAAGTCTACCTCCAACAAATAACTGGCTCTATTTGTTGAGTCGTTAGATTCGATCTAACCACCTAGCTATATCCTTAACTAGTTGAGTATTAATCATTTGAAGAAGTACTCCAAATGAGTTTATCCTTAATGTCATGAACAATGGTAATGCTACGAATTTTAGAGAATTTACATGAATTTTTCAAAATTCAATTCATGTTATTATAATATTTTTGAAATTTAAATGAATTTTTATCTTGTCATTAACATTCATTTATCACTCTTAATTTTTTTTTTAAAATATATAAAAAGATTTCTCCATTTTTTCATATTCTCGACCCAAAACCCTCTTTCCAAACTCCAAAACAAGTTTTACACTAAAGAGATTTATATAATCTGGTATAACCTGTATGAGAAAAATTAAAATCTAGGAAAGTTCCACCCACGACTGAATTGATCTTGTCTTGCTACAATAAATCCTAAAAATTCTTGTAAGAAAGGTTCACGAACTGACCCACTCGGAGCCAATGAATGGAGTGCCACTTATAATTTTCAAATATATCTTAATAATCATTGAATTCCTTTTATTGAGCTAAACAAGTATAAATAATTTTGTAGGGAAAAGTCTAAAAAGGCACATAAAAAAGGATTCAATTTAAACGTAAGCTATGATGGTTCCTTTTTTGAAGTGTGATTGCTAATCATTTTTAATGATATTTGAGACATAGTCATACACCTCTCACAACCAGTATTCGAGCATCTTTCGAAAAGATCAACATATTGTAGGAAAATTCTACAAAATACTTTTAAGACATGATTAAAGGAACAAAATTAGAAATATTAAGTTAAAATATAAAAAACGATGAATTCAGTTTTTTAAAAATATGAAAATTATAATGTCTTTAAAATACTTGTTAATATAATCCAATATTCTATTAATCAAAAACTGCTCAAAATAAAAAGGTTTGTCAAGGATAAAAATACAAAAACAAAAAATGAACCCAACCAAGGCCAAAACTTCAACATAACACTATCGAAAACGTAAAAAAATTCCGAAAAGAATAAAATATAATAGTCAAGTCAAAGAACTCAAATAGAAAATAAGACATATCCATCATTCATGAAGTTCAAACTTAAATCCTTATTTGACATATATTTTGAACCACCGCCATGATTACAGTTTAATACTCCCTCCGGTCCTATTTATAAGAGAATTTTGGGTCAACTAAAGTTGATGTATCTAGTTAAAAATTCAGTTCAAATACATTCACTTTTGTTGACCTAAATTTCTCTTATAAATAGGACCGGAGGTAGTAGATTTCACTCAAGACAAACTATGGTATCATTAATTATGTTGTGAAAATTGTGACCTATAAAATGGTGAGACATAAATGAGTGAGTTGATAGAGAGAGTGTTGAAAAATGAGTATTTCTAACATTCATCTTTCTTTAATTCGTCATCTCAAAAAAAAAAAACATTTCGTGATGAAACAACAACTTCTTTGATCCTTTAAAGGGTTTAACGACAAAATTCACACATACAATGTTAAAAATTGAAAAATCACAGTTTGATTATACACCATATAACATATCAAATATTTCTAGAGCTTATTACCATATGAGCTAAAGTTTCAAAGTGAACTATGGCCTATTTAGAACATTTGACTTTTAATGAATCATTGACTATTGGGTTATTGAAATTAAAACGTGGGGGCAAAAACAATTGAAATCAAAACGTGCGGGCAAAAACAATTGAAATTAAAAGAGAGTCAAATATTAACATTTTTCAAGTGAAATTGATTTTGTTTTTAGAATGAATTCTAACTTAACGCCACCAAGATTTATAGCTTTATCAACAAATGTGATTTTAACTCTCAAGTTTATGATTAATTTTACTTTTACGTAAATACATCTAAATATAAATCAAATTCCATTCAACTCAATTTAAAAAATAAATCAATTGTCAAAATTCATAAATGCAGAACATTGATCCAATTAAATTTTCATTAGGATGAATAGTTGTAAATTGTGATACATGTATAAGTTGTATTTCTCCTCTAACCAATATCAAATGTAAAAAAGAATCAAAATAGTCAAAAGAACAATGACTCTTTAAAATGAATGGTTGCTACTTAAGTTCATGATCCAATGCTTCTTCAAGCAAAAACCATGACTCTTCCATCAATTGAGGACTTAATCTAAACATCAAAACACAAAACTCCATCTCAGTGAGTGCACCATCACCATCAAGATCACCTTCTCTCATCATGCTCACAAGCTCATCTTCCTTCAAATCTTGCAAACCCATCAATGCTGAGTTTTTTCTTAGACTCTCCAAAGTGATCACACCTTTTTCTTTATCCATAAGTAACTTGAAACCATTACATAGTTCCTTCATTAAACCTTCACCACCTAGCTTATTCGCGATCACCGGTAACAAATCCTCAAAGTCAATTCCTTTGCCAATTTCAGCCATCCTTTAATATCAATACAAAAATTTGTTGAAGAAATATGAATGTATGTAATGTGAGTTTTTTCTTTGATGAAGGTGATGAATGAATATTGAACTGTTTATATAGATATATAAGATGAGGGGGTTCAAGGAAAGTGGTGAAGAAATTTGATGAACCCTTATAAGATGACAGCAAGGGAACAGATAATTATTAGCTTTTTGATTGTGAAGAACAAAAACAAACCGCAATTGCTTCCTTGTTTCCTAGAAGTTTGTCGGGGGTATTTCTGTCAATTTAGATTATTAATCTAATAAACTTTGACTAGGTTCTTTCAAACACCACACTGCTTCTACGTAGTTTTTTATTCACACATCTTTTTTTTTCTAATGTGGCAACAATTTGTGGTATTCCTACCTTTTGTTCAAGAGACAATTTAAAATATTAAATATAGTACTAATTAAAAATTATTTTTATTAATGGGTTTGATTGAGTAGATATACTTATAATGATATTTTTTTTTTTGGAGATATACTTATAACGATTAAAGTAAGGGTCATGCTTGTGAGCATTTCCATTAAAGTAATTGTTAGATTAAATGAAGTGGTATTATTTGCTTACTTATTCAAGTTTAACGAATATGAGAAATTATTTTGATTAAAATTATCAAAATAAAAATGTTTTATGAAGAAATATTTTATTGAGTAAAAAATAATGAAGATATATTTTATATATGAAGAATATTTAAATAAGGTATAAGAATTTGTCTTTTATCATGAAGAAACAATTCTATTTTCTTTTTTAATAAAGAGATTAGCGGCAAAAGTCACATTAAATGCAAAGAAATGAGATATTGTGCCGTCGAACTTGTGCTTAGGCATATACAATATTTTTGCAACCTTTCACTAAGCGGAAAATAATAACTTAAAAGCGATTCAAATTGTATTATGTAATTGAAAAACTATATTGTAAATTAAAATGACACTTTTTTTTGTAAAGGTGCGTGAGAGAGAGAGAATATCAATGATATTAAAATTGACGGGTTTGAAAAGAAAAAAAACTCACTCCAGGCCTTTTTATAATAGATAAATGAATCAACTAAAGTTTATGCACTCGTTAATTCTTTTTTACTCATTTGTTTATTTATTTTTATTGTAATTAACGAAAACAGATAGGCGAGTGAAGAAAAAATATTGGATGGAGTCGAGGCAGTTCTGCCCTTTGTGGGTGTCCATATGAAGGCTAGTTTTCCATTCTTGTCATTAATTGACTTTCACTAATTTTGACCAAGGAGATCATTGTCAAAGGTTGACAAAAGGATTAAATCAAAGGGGTACAAAAATATCACATCTCGCAGGGAAGTAGAGACCTAATGTCATTTACCTTTTGAAAGAATAAATAAATGGATCATGTTAATAAATACCTAAAGTCGGTAAGTAATGTTTTTTGGTGGTGTTCGGTATTCAAACATGAACTTTGCATGTATTATGCATTATTTTTGTCAATTGAGTTAAGTTTACGAGAACAAATACAGTGAGTAGTTAAATAAACTAAAAGTAGATTACTGAAAATAATATTTTTTTAAACTTTAAAAAAGTTGAATAAACAATTCTCAACAGAGATTTGCTATTTGATACAAATAATTTTCAACAGAGTATTTGCTATGTTGATAGCAATGTGAACATATATACATATGTTGAAAGGGTTCAAACATTTGTAGTCAATAACAGTATGCGTTAAAAAAATACTAATCCTTTAAGAAAAGTAGAATTTCAATTTTCAAGAAGAATATGAGTAGAACAATGAAGAAAACTTCAAGAAGAATAAGTATATTTAAATTAAGAAAAATAAATTTGAATGAAAATTGTTCTAAGTTACTTAATTCACTCAAAAATATTTTTAAATATTTTGTATTAACGTACTTTAGAATTTGTTGTATTATTGATAGACTATATGTGATTGTTTATCAGACTACATGCATCATATAGACTATGTATCATTGAATCTAGTAAATGGTTTTAAGTGATTAATAAATTTTATTAAAGACGAATTGTTTAAGAGAAATTTTAGTTTGATTCTCGAATAAAACAAATATTTTTTCAGGTTTTACATATCCATCGACAGAACTCTGGATTATCAGGTCATTTCTCCTGCTAGACTATATGTATTTAAGAATTTGTTGTATTGTTGCAGAAAAATCATGTTAGGTTATATTGTTGTATTGAAACTGAAAGATGGATTACATTCCAAAAAGTCTGTGTTGTGCAATCCATTCCAAAAACCACATGTTTTTGCATTTATTGGATTATTATAAGGCTTAATCCATCTAGGACTTTGGTTCGAAAACATGGTTGTGGTAGGTCCAAGTCCAGTCAAAAAATCTTTTTTGTTACTATATATTATGCTAAAATTTAACCTAAAAAGAAAAAATACTCTTCAAGCATTACTCGCTGATTATAAAATAAAAAAACAATTGACTTTTTAGATATATTGAATAATTGATGCATCTTATCTAGAATATATACCAAATAGATTATTTATGCAATGAATTAAAAAAATCAAATGTTTCTTTCTTATAAATACCTTTTTTTTTTTTGTGGTGCTCAGGGTTTGAACCCCAGGCTTTGCATATATTATACATTGTTCTTACCAACTGAGCTAAGTTCACAGGGACGGAGGGAGGACCTTTTAATTATGGATGAAATGAATTAACTTTGCTTTTTCTAAAATAAACATCAAGGGTACTCCCTCTGGTCCTATTTATAAGGGAGTACCCTTTAATTCATTTCATCCATAATTAAAGGGTACAAAGTAGTCGGTACATCATAAAAAATATGGGGGCTAGGGTGGGATAAAGATGCTCTAGCAATACTATGAACAACTTTATTTGTTTGCCTTCTAACATACGACACAACAAAGTCGTTTCTAGAAAGTACGAGACTTCTACAATGAGAAGCAATGTCACCTTACTCGTTAGCAAGAGTAGAGGTGGTGTGGAGCGCATCAAATAAAACTTTGGAATCAGTTTCGAACATAACATCTCACATGCCATTTGTGATGTCCACCTTAATAGCTTCCAGTAAGCCTAATGATTCAGCTTCAAGAATGTTGTAGAAGATGCAAAGTGATATGATTTTCATAGCAAGAATAGGCATGTAAGAGTCTCGAAAACACATTGTATCTCATAATGGAATTACCGTTGAAAGAGGCCGCATCAACATTACACTAGATCATATCTGATGGCGGTTTGATCCAAGATTGTTCCGTATGATCACTTATGGACCATACTTTTCCTCTTTGCATACATCCCCATTCAACTTTGGGAAGCTATTAATACCCTTAATGTTGTAAAAACATTAGTTGGGGAAAAAAGGTCAATTATGATAAAAAAAAATAAAAATACAATACTATTTGTATTTTAACTATGTGTTTAACTCCACTTTTATCATCATGTTTCAGAGATTTACTTTTTTCTACAGTACTTTTGTCAAAAGTGAGAGAGATAATTGAAAAATAATAAAAATGGATACAAATCAGTATGCACGATATTTATTGTACACGTATATGATATAGGTGTGTACCGGACATCCGAATTGGATACTTTACCATTTTAGGAGTACCTCTATACTTGAGAGCATATAGTAATAATACAAATCAAAATTTCAAAGTAGAGTCAAAGTAAAGCAAAATGAAAATTTTCGGCTTAGACCCTGCTTTACACAAGGGAAATTTTTCCTCCATAATTTAAGAGCAATACTATTTCTTACGATGAATTCCGTTCTAGATCGGCTAAAAGCTCGGTCCGTAATCAATTGAAGTCCACTACTACACAAGTCCAAGTGTGCAAAATCTTCTTTTCACCTCGGATCTTCCCTGTCTCATAATACCGCATAACAGTCCTTAATGGCTAAGTATTGATGGGCGTAGTCCATAACAGCTGCCCTATCATAACCCAATGACTCTTTCTTGAGTCTATACAAGCATCTAACATCTCTCAAAGTAGGCATTATTTCATCCTTAACCTCTCATTCTTGCTCATATACTTACTTGAACTTCGCATGATGTCTCGTAAATCAAAAATCTTTTCATCACGTGCAAATGAAAACATGAAAGGAATAAGTCTCGTGTGAATTTCTTCATTAATAATTTCTAAAGCGTAGGAACGTACCGTTACACTTGTGAGTTCTAGGCTTGCCATTTTACGTTGGAAGTTCCATGAAACACCATCAACGTTAAATATTCCATCATCAAGAAGATCACCAAGACCATCACATGCAACCCACAAAACATAGAACACATGCTCAAAACCTGTTTGGATAACAATCCAAAAGGAAAACCAACCATTCTCTACAATCCAAAAGGATAACCAAATTAATTGTTCCCTCAAACAAACAAAAAAAACCAAATTAATTGTCAAGGACACATTTAAAATCACATGCACTCTGATTGCGTAAGTCTGATCCTTTTCCACGAATGTTTTGGCAAGGTCTAAAGTCCATATTTTATCTTCCCCAATTTAAGGTCTCAATAAAAAGGGTCGGCCTAAGAGGATGCCACTAAAGCACTGCTTGCTTAAGTCTTATCTTTTTCTACAAATGTTTTGGCAAGGTCAAAGTCCATATTTTATATTTTAAGGTCTCTATAAACTGGGTCGGTCTAAGGGGATGCCACTAAAGCAAGGGCTTTAGGCCCCCGATTTGTTTGGGCCTCATATTTTTGTCTTTAAAAAAATATTTTCGTGCATCAAATTTTGTAAATATGCTCACTCTCGAAGCTCAAGTGGTATGTAAATGAGGATCATAGTTCATGTTGCAACAATGCTTAGAAGTATCTAATATCAAATTATATTACCCTATGTGATTTTGGAAAATCAAAACAAGCAACATGCTTATAAATTAGATCATCTTTTGCAGGAGATATGTTATTGCTAGATGTTGAAGAACAGAACAAAGGTGATTGAAGAAAGTGAAAGACAATTGGGTAATAAAAACACAAAGTGACAAAATACTATGTACTAAAATTAATTTTTGGGTTTACCTGTTCAAAAAATGTATAATAGTAGTACATTTCTAGTTTCATTTTGTGTTTTACAGTTTAATAATATCTTTAAAGTATGTGTTTCTATTAATGAAAATTGACTTAATGAAAACATGGTGCATTCTGATTTTTCTATTACTCATTGCAAGCTGCCCTTCTTTGGTTTTGAATTTGTTAATGAATTATTATTACTTGACAAGGAATTTTGTGAGATAAGTAAGTTGAATTTGCGGTAATTTTGAGCCTATTCGGTAAACAAGATTTAGTCCAATAAAATTTCCAATAGGTTCACACTTCACAGTACATAAACAAAATTTCCATTGAGGTTAAATAAAACTAGGTAAAATCCAATTGAAGATGTATGGAGAATTAGAACCTTACAATAATAGCACAACAAATGTATATCTCTCTTTGAATTTGATTGGAGAGAATTACAACACTAAAATAATTATCAACATAAATTAATTAGGAATCAACATATTCCAAATGACTGGTGAACTTTGTTCATCCTGGTTGAATCTTGTGTTCCTTTTACCACTTATTATCTGTAATGAGATATTATTGCATAGACTAATATATTTGGTTAAATGAGATGAACCAATTACCTTATAGATAGATAGGGTCATCACTGTTACGGAAAGCAAGAAATAGAAAATAGTCTCATTTCTCATAGATGTGAAAGTGAGTACAAGATGTTAGAGAGAGGTTGAGGAAATGGTCCCAATTGTTCTTAATAAACTTGTTAAAAGACAATTAATTCTTTTAATGTTAATTTACGTTTTTCATTATGCTTTCACACCTTGCATTAAAAGTTGCAGTAATGGTCCCAATTACTCCTTCCGTTTCATAATACTTGTCCATTTTAGAGAATAACTTTGTTTCAAAATACTTGTCACTTCCAAGTTTCAATGCAACATTAATTATTGTCTTGTCAATAATACCCTTGCATATTTATTGTAGAGAGAAAAAAAAAATAATAATAAATGATTAAGGGTATTATAGAAAACACACACATATTTTCATCAAAAATAACAAAATTTATTTGATTTCTTGGTTAGTGCAATTTCTCCAAAATGAACATGTATTTTGAAACGGAGGGAGTACCTTTTTCTTTTAAGGAAATGGTCCCAATTGTTACGTGGGTACAATTTATTATTTTAAGGAAATGCTAGAAAATAGTCTTAGAAAATTTGATTAAGAGAATAAAAAAAATTGCGTTAGAAAGTGGTGGAAAGTGATAATTCAACTTTTAAAAAGTTTAAAATTATTAATTTTAATGTAAAGTTACTATTTTTTCTTGATAATGTAAAGTTATTGCATACTCCTATAAGGTATAAGTGTAAAATAAATCTTGATATTTTCTATTTGAGGCAAGTCCATAACAGAAAGAAGAATCCGAAGTTAATTAAATCCAATACTTTATTATGTGGTACAACAACTTCAGAACCTTTATTATAAGGTACTTAGGCGACATCGATTTAATTGATTTTGACTATGTTTGGTAAGACCATAAAATTAGCTTATAGCTTATAGCAAATAGCAAAAAAGCTCATTTTGTAATGTTTTTCCGCCACGAGTTTATAATTTATTTCACGAGCTTGTAAACTATATTTTAGACGCTATTCCAAGTAGCGTTTGAGTTTATAGCTTCTCACTTTTTCTTCCACTTTTATCCTTATTATTTCTTATAAATTCCATTTTTACCTACTACAATTTATTATAATATAGCTCCTGTTATCATGGTTTTGGGGTGCCAAGCCATTAATTGGACTTGAACCTTTCGACCGTTGATATCTCTCTTTTTTCTTGGGAAGGGTAAAAGGAGAAAAAACCCTTAAAAAGTTCTAGATTCGGGGGTCGGTTTTACTACGGGAAGGTGTTAGGCACCCGGAGTAACTATAGTCCTCTATAGGAGCCGTTTTCCTAAGTTGATTTCTACGCTTTAGTTTTATTGCTTATTTGTAAAAAGAAGGTGTGATTAGTTAAGAATGGGGGTGAGAAGAAGTAGAATTTGATTTTATTTCGGCTTGGAGGGGTTAAAGTCCCTTGCCTACGTACCGTTTTACGGGATCAAAACCGGCGTAGTTCTTGCTAAAAAAACTTGTTTTTTGTTTTAATTGTTTGATTTTAAGTTTTGAAAAAAGGTTTTGAAGAAGGAGATTGGGAGGCTTCATGAGCGTTAGATTTAGCAAAAAAGTGAGGTTTGATTAGTGATTAGAAAGAAAGTCTAAATGGTTAAGATGAATTGAATTTTTCTTAAGAAAAAAGAAAGGAAAAAATGAAGTGTTGACTTCATATTTATTATGAAAATTTTTGAAGTGAAGTTCAATTGTTTTTTTTTGGAAAAAGGATGGATTTTCTCTAAGTGTTTAAAACCTAAACGCTTATTTAACCATACAATCCTATGCATACATCTAAGGTGAGTGTGTGCGTGTCGGTGCGCCATAGTGTCCATAGTCCATATTACAACATTTCCTAAATACATTCTATGGCCTCTTTGCCAAGCTACAAACCAATGGTAAATTACATCTCTAAATGAATTAAAACTTGCAAAAATAAATGCTAGGCTAAAGAAGGCAGAGGGAATACTAAATGAGATGCATGAAACATGGAAATAAACTTGTTAGTGAAAAGAAAAAAAACATAACAAGTACTAAGAAATAAAAGCATGCAAGATGGCACAAAAAGTTAACAAAATGACATTAAACCCCAAAAACTTAGGTATGAAACCTAAAGCATTCTTGGCCTCTAATTCTCATGCTTTAACAAATTTTGAAAGAGTTTTCTTTATCTCAAGTTGTAGCATGAAATTATTGGAAACATGCAAGCATGGTTTCATGCCATATTTTCTAGAATAAACTTGGCATTTTATATCTTTCAAAATATGCATGTATTGTTCATAAAATCAAGAACTTATGAACCAAATCAAAACAGCAAATCAACATGAAATTAAAGGCACAAATCTCTCATATTAACACAGCAAGTAGTTTTTATCACATATTCTCACATCAAGGACAAATGTGTGAAGAAGAATCCATAACAAATAATTCAAAGAGAATTAAAATGCTATGAATTAATTATACCAAAATTTCATAGATCCTTAATGTGCAAAAATGTCATAAAAACACTAAGAAAATATCAAGAAACATGTATGAATTTTTCTAGGAATTTTACCACAATTTTAATCAAGACATAGGTGCAGGTAGCAAAAAATAGGGGTGTGAATAGCACAGGAATAGCAAAACGTAAAGATCCAAAGAAACCAAAGGCCCAAACCAAAACCCTAAAGAACCGGATTCACAGGAGCCACAGGATTGATCCAGGATCCTGAAACCCTAGATCAAACGGCCTGGAATCAATAGGATTGGACCGGTCTTGGACCGGTCTGGTTCACTAGCTTATTTATAAGGCATGGCACCGGTTTATTTCATTTTCTAACCCCCTCTCTCTCTCTAAACTCAGAGCTTCTCTCTCTAAACTCTCTCATCTCACCTCTCTCCTCTCTTCTCCGGTGGTTGTTGGCCGGAGAAGATGAAGGTTCCACCGGAAACTTCATCTTCTCCGGTGAGAAGTTAGGGTTCCGACGAGCAAATCACCCAGAATTTCAATTTTTTACATTTTTCTTGTTCGTTTTTAAACCCTAAACACGAATCTGACCTTGATTTTCACAAATAAAGCTTGAAACGACGTAGATCGGAGAATTTCCAAACGGTTTTGAAATGATTTTTAGGGTTTTGAATGCGTGCGTTCAACACTCTTAAGGATCTACATCGTTTCGTATTTGTTACTTCTCTGATGCTTGTTCTCGCTTACGAAACTTGGATCCTTATGGATTTGTGTTTTGGTGTTTACGGTTATGATTTTTCTTTATGATTCTGGAAAAAATTTTGGATCTTGTTTGCAGGTTTAACAGTGATTATACTTTTTAAAGAGAGAAAGATGAGTTTTACCTGAATTTTGGTTGAGATTCTTGAAGGAGAAAATCTTCGGAAAACTTGAACGTTCTTTGATTTTCTCTGGACCGAAAATAAATCGGTTTACTGGCTTGGTTTCTTCATCTTCTCCGATTCTTTCTCTTTCTCTCTCTCTGTGATTACGTGCTTGAGCTTGCTTTTTGCTTCTTAGATCCACGTGAGAATTCCTGTGATCAGTGCTTGAGCTTGCTTCAATGTGAGCTCGCACTTGGAATTGCAGAGAATCGATCAATTCAGTGATGAAGATTCATACGAATCTCTGAGAATTGATACGAAAAACACTGAAACTTGATGAATTTGTGACTTTCTGGAAACGGTTAGGGTTTTGTGTTCTTCCTGTTCTTGAGAATTTCTGATTTTTGATCTTTAACAGAAAGGAGAGAGAAACTTGATTGTGTTTGTTGAGTTGGCGTGTAGTTAATGGCATTGAATCTTACACTTGGCTCTATTTATAGCTGACATGTATTGCCTCTGACCCAATTGAATTGCGCCACCTGGATTCTGACTAAAAAAAACGCAAATTTGACATTGGGCCTTTTCTGCAAAATTAAAGAGTTAAGGGACTGAAATGAAATTTACAAAGAAAGGACTGAAAAGTAAAATAAAAAAATAAAAAAAAAATTCTGGACTGAAATATGAATTGAAAAAGAAACTGGACTGAAATGCAATTTTGGACCCTTTTGGGGACCAAAATGCAAAAAGGTAAAAACAAAATAAAATTGGATAAAAAACGTAAACTGACAAAACGTAAAGTGAAACCCAAAGTAAAATTGACAAAAGGACTAAAACGAACCAATGGCTTAAATGAGGTACTTCAAAGTAACCTCCCCATGCCAAAATTTCATGTGAAATGACCAAAATGCCCTTAGGGCTAAAAACGACCTAAACTGACTCAAACAGACTTGACACTGACTCAGACGCAAGTTTGAAATGAAATTAGCAAGGTTTACTGATGAAATGTTAAAAATGAATTTGAAAAGACTCAGAGACAGTCACAAGGATGAAAATGGGTCCCACTGCAGGAAATGACCAAAATACCCTTCTGTACGACTTTTTGCAAATTTTGAAATAAACTGTAGAAAAAGCAATGTAATGATTCAGAGACACTTTTGAATGACTTACAAGACAAGTAAAGACATTTCGAAAGGTTTTATGCAAGAAAAACATAGGTAAAATTGTGATTGAAAATACTGCGAGGCAGAGACAATTTGAACTATGCAGTTGAAATTTGATAATTGACAAGGTTTGAAATGAAATTGGACCTTGTATTTTTAGGTCCAAAAACAGGGTATAACAGCTGCCCCTATTTAAGTTTCTTTGTCTGGAGAGTCAAGAGACGGAGTCTTTGGCTTGACAGGACGAAGATACTTAAATATTAGCATTTGTACTGTGTTTGGACGTAAAAATACGCCTACCCATTTCCAAATAATATGCATGCCATGCATCATTTGGATTATGAATGCAAGACCTCATGGGGATTGGAATTAACAAAATATGTCGTATCCATTGCGGGATTGGTAGACATTGACAAAGATAGTGAATAGCAGAGTAACGGGAAACTAGAAACAAGTTGGACAGGTACAAGCTGTTCTTGGATTCAAACTAGCCACTTGACCGGGGATGAAACAAACAGACAACTGCGAGTTGTTCTTATGGATTCGAACTGGTCACTTCACAGGGGATAGAGGTTACTGGACAAACATGAGTTGTTCTTATGGATTCGAACTGGTAACTCACTTGGGGATATTGGAAAGTGCGAGTTGTTCTTATGGATTCGAACTGGTGACCCGACTGGGAAAAAAAGAAAATTGGCAAGTACGAGTTGTTCTTACGGATTCGAACTGGTTACTCGACTGAAAGCAAGGCAAATAGACAGGTGCGAGCTTGTTCTTGGATGCGAACTGGTTACTCCACCGGACAGAAAGAGATAGACAGGTACAAGCTGCTCTTGGATTGAGCTAGCCACTTGACCAAACGGAAACATACTGACAGGTACGAGCTGCTCTTGGATTGAGCTGGGCACTCGACCGATAACATAAGCAATTTGATAGGTACAAGCTATTCTTGGACTTGAACTAGCCACTTGACCGAACAGAAACATATTCACTGGGGATTGGTTTGTTGACAAAATATAGATTGAGATTGACTTGACGTCGATTTGATTTGAAAGGTAGAAATTGACCGATATTATTGGCTCACAAGGTTTTGACAGAGAACCTGACATGAGTATTGAATTGAGACTGATGTTGACATTGGAAATGCAATATGTATGGATGATATAACAGTTTCATTAAATGCATGGGCACGTAATATGCATGATTATGCATGTATGAATGCTTGTAATGCATGACTGTTGGCAGTTTGTAGGCACGACTTCACGGGGAAGACAAGACATTAGAGTATTGGGCACGTAGTGGCTCGTGCTATATTACACATTCTCGGAGATCCTCTATGGAGATGACGTCGTTGGGAGACGTATCGGAACCATAGCTGAGGGCAGGTAGATATGCAACTTGCTGGAGATAGAATCTTGGAAGACCTGACTGGGGAAAATGCCGTTGTGCTGGGCATTTCAGTGCTGGGTATGTTGTAGACATTGCATCTGTGGTCAATGCTTTTTGCATGTTATATTCTCATTTTTATTTTTTTGCATCCCATTTTTGCCTGGATCGCCCTCTCGGGTTTTCGATCCACCGGGGAGATAAATTCTTTTCAATGCCCCATTTTTGCCTGAACTGCCCTTTCGGGTCGTCAATCCAGCGGGGTGCTCATTTTTGCCTAAGCCGCCCTTTCGGGTTTCCAACTTAGCGAGCCTATTCAATTTCATGCATTTTCATTCTGTTTTTTCATTCTTGCCATTGACCACAGACTATCCTGGAGGAGAACCTGCTTGTAACATACATTGAAATAGACATCAACATACTCTCGCTCATGCATGTTTCATTTGAATGTACCCTGTTGCTCAGGTTTGCTTTTCAAAATAGACAAAAAATTTCAATTTTAAAAAATGTTTGTTTCAAGCATTGTCATTATCAAAATAGAAAGAAAATGTTTTTGTATATAGCTTTGAAAGTAGAAGAAAATAGAGTTTTAAACAAAAGCACAGGCTCAATTTGATGTATAAGAGTGGTGGTCAGCCAAAGGCGTGACTCCACGGATTCACAAAGCTTGGAAAATGGTAATTTTTATTGGTTGGTGGTACATTGAACACAGCAATCATTACATTTCCCGAAAACTTTGAATTCACAAGTACAGAAGCTTCAGATGAAGATGGTCATTAACAGCTGCAGATGCCCCAAGGGGGACGGTGGTTGGCCAGATATAGTTACTTGCCTTTTGTTTCAATCTCATTTTTGCATGAACCGCCCTTCCGGGTTTTCGGCTCATCGAGACGCTCATTCTTGCCTGAGTTGTGTTCAATCTCAGCGAGCTTTTCATATTTGTTTTTTTTTTTGTCCCTTATTTTTGCCTGGACCGCCCTTTCGGGTTTTCGATCCACCGGGAAGCGCATTTTTGCCTAGGCCGCCCTTTCGGGTTTTCGACCTACCACGCTGTTCTTTTCATATTTCTAGGCAAAGTATTTCTTGACTATATCGGCATTCACTGGATTTGGAAGTTCCACACCATCCATGTGTGTAAGGATTAAAGCACCACCGGAGAAGGCCTTCTTGACAACATAAGGACCTTCATAGTTAGGCGTCCACTTGCCCCTTGGGTCGGGTTGCTGGCTTACCCTCCTTTTCAATACAAGTTCCCCTACCTTGAATTCTCGAGGATGGACTTTCTTGTCAAAGGCAGTCTTCATTCTTGCTTGATATGACTGTCCACGAGCCATGGCATCCATACGTTTTTCCTCAATCAAATTCAACTGATCATACCGGCTTTGGCACCATTCAGCCTCAGATAACTTTGCTTCCATGATCACACGGAGAGACGGGATCTCCACTTCCAAAGGAAGAACTGCTTCCATACCATATACCAGAGAGAAAGGGGTTGCCCCGGTTGAACTGCGCACTGTAGTACGGTAGCCATGCAGAGCATAGGGTAACATCTCATGCCAGTCCTTGTAAGTAGTTACCATCTTCTGGACAATTCTCTTGATATTCTTGTTGGCGGCCTCAACTGCACCATTCATCTGAGGTCTATAAGGAGAAGAGTTATGGTGCTCAATTTTGAATTCTTCACAAAGAGCTTGCACCACATTGTTGTTCAGGTTGGTACCATTGTCAGTAATAATCTTGCTGGGAACACCATATCGACAGATGATGTTGTTCTTGATGAACTTAGCTACCACTTGCTTGGTCACATTGGTATAAGATGCTGCTTCAACCCACTTGGTGAAGTAGTCAATTGCCACTAAGATGAAACGATGACCATTTGAAGCCTTCGGTTCAATTCTTCCAATCATGTCAATGCCCCACATTGAGAACGGCCATGGGGATGACATAACATTGAGAGCATGCGGAGGCACATGGATCTTATCAGCATAGATTTGACATTTGTGGCACTTTCTGGCGTATTGGTAGCAATCATGCTCCATGGCCATCCAGTAATAACCTGCTCGTAACAACTTTCTTGACATAGTATGCCCTGTAGCATGGGTCCCGAAGGTACCGTCATGTACATCATGCATTAACTGCTCTGCTTCATGTTCATCAACACATCTTAACAATACCATGTCATAGTTTCTCTTGTACAGAATATCTCCATCTAACAGGAATCTACTGGCCAATCTTCTCAGGGTCTTCTTATCTTGTTTGGAAGCACCCGGCGGATACTCACGACTCAGCAAGAACTGTTTGATGTCGTAGTACCAGGGTTTATAGTCAACCACATTTTCACCAGCCTGATCGATCACATCCCCAATAGCAAACACATGTGAAGGTCTTTCAAGGCGTTGCATTTTGATTATTGGCACATCATTCCAATGGTTTACTCGAAACATGGAGGATAGAGTAGCAAGAGCATCAGCCATTTGGTTCTCATCACGAGGAATATGGTGCAGCTCAACCTTTGTAAAATATGTCAGCAAACGTCTCGCATAATCACGATAAGGAATCAAATTAGCATGGTGGGTCTCCCATTCACCCTTTATCTGATTGATGACGAGCGCAGAATCTCCATAGATGTCGAGGTGTTTGATTCTCATGTCAATTGCTTCCTCGATCCCAAAGATACATGCTTCATACTCAGCCATATTGTTGGTACATTCGAACAAGATTCTGGCGGTAAAAGGAATGTGATGCCCCTGCGGGGATACAATGACTGCCCCAATTCCCTTACCATAAGCATTGACAGCACCATCAAAGACTAAACCCCACTTGCTATTGGGATCTGGACCTTCATTAATCAACGGTTCTTCGCAGTCTTTGGATTTCAAATACATGATCTCTTCATCGGGGAAATCGAATTCAATTGGTTGGTAATCATCAAGAGGTTGGTAAGCAAGGTGATCGGCAAGAATGCTACCTTTGATTGCCTTTTGAGTTTTGAACACAATATCATATTCTGACAAAAGCATCTGCCAGCGTGCAATCTTTCCAGTAACAGCAGCTTTCTCAAAGATATACTTTATCGGATCCATTCTGGATATCAACCAAGTTGTATGATTCACCAAATAATGACGCAGGCGTTTGGCAGCCCAAGCTAAAGCACAACAAGTCTTCTCAAGCATTGTATACCGAGTTTCACAATCGGTGAACTTCTTGCTTAGATAGTAGATAGCATGCTCTTTCTTTCCAGTTTCATCTTGTTGACCAAGCACGCATCCCATGGATTCATCAAACACTGCCAAATACATAATCAAAGGCCTTCCTTCCACGGGTGGGACAAGGATAGGTGGTTCCAGCAGGTAATTCTTGATGCTATCAAAAGCTTCTTGGCATTCATCATTCCATACAACAGGCTGGTTCTTTCTAAGTAGCTTGAAGATCGGCCCGCAGGTTGCAGTCATATGAGATATGAATCGGGAGATGTAATTCAAACGTCCCAAGAAACCTCTGACTTGCTTCTCTGTCTGTGGAGCTGGCATTTCTCGGATGGCCCGGACTTTATCAGGATCGACTTCAATGCCCTTTTGGCTGACAATGAAGCCTAATAACTTTCCGGACCTGACACCGAATGTACATTTGTTGGGATTCAATCGCAGCTTGTATTTTCTTAACCTTTCAAACATCTTTGTTAAATATTCAACATGCTGTTCCTCATCTGTTGACTTCACAATCATGTCATCCACATATACCTCAACTTCTTTGTGAATCATGTCATGAAACAAAGTAGTCATTCCCCTTTGGTAGGTAGCACCAGCATTAATTAGACCGAATGGCATCACTTTGTAGCAGAAAGTACCCCATGGAGTGATAAAAGATGTCTTTTCTCTATCTTCAGGAGACATCTTGATCTGATTATAACCGGAAAAACCGTCCATGAAGGAGAACACCTTAGATTGAGCAGTATTATCAACAAGCACATCAATATGAGGTAATGGAAAGTTGTCTTTTGGGCTGGCTTTGTTCAGGTCTCTGAAGTCAACACACATCCGAACTTTACCATCCTTCTTTGGCACAGGCACAATATTGGCAACCCATTCGGGATACTCAACTGTCATGAGGAAACCCGCATCAATCTGCTTTTGAACTTCATTCTTGATTTTGAGAGCCATATCAGGATGAGTCCTTCTCAATTTCTGCCTGACGGGAGGACATTCAGGCTTGGTAGGGATCCGATGCTCCACGATCATAGGGTCTAGACCTGGCATATCTTCATAGGACCATGCAAAAATATCCGGATATTCCCGGAGGAGCTGGATGATCTTCTGTTTAACCCCTTCCTCTAGAGTAGCACCAATCTTGATTTCTCGCTTGTTTTCCTCGGTACCTATGTTGATAAGCTCAATCTCTTCCTGGTGAGGCTGAATGGCTTTCTTTTCTTGCTCAAGTAACCGAGTAATCTCATATGGTATGTCATCACCTTCCTCATCTTCGGCTTCATACACAGGGAAATCAAAACTTGGAGGAACCGTAGGATTACTGTGTTCAACGGGTTTATTATGGTTCAACCTGCATATAATGATTGGATGATTTTAGAAAGAGTTTTTTTTTTTTTTTTTTTTTTTCATGCAGATTTTTGAAATTAATAAGAAAATACAGACGTTTTGGTTTTTTCTGGCATTACCATTGTTTCCAAGGGAAAAAGCACTAAAAAAAGGTAGTCGTGGAAGAAACGACAAAATTTTATTAATCAACGGCAATGCCGAAACAAACATGCCCTTACAGAAAATATCACTCTCGCTTTGGGCAGAGCGAGAGGATTGTTATTTTGAAAACAAAGCATTAAAGCAACAAGACACATTACTCAGAAACATGCATGATTGAAGGAATGTCAATGGCGTCCCAATCACTCGCAATGCCTCCTGGTGTAACAAATACAGGCCTGAGACCAGATCCAGCGGCTTCTTCAGAGATAGCATTAACAAACCCTGCACTGTGGAAGACTCCCGAGGAAACCCTTGATGACGGGGAGAACCCGAGACCTTCTTTACGCTTGTTCTCACAGAGCTGTATCACCTTGCCCCAGCCGGCAGTCTGACCTTCTTGGATGGCTCTCCGAGCATCCTTCAATGAAGCCATAGCAGCCCCAGCTTCCTTAGACTCTGCACCTTCAATGGTCAAACCCTGGAAAGCAGTCCCTTCAGCAGACCCTGCTTCAATACAAGAAAAAGAAGACAACTGGCTGACTAAGTACGCTTCTTCACCATGGATTGTAACGAGTTTTCCATTCTTCACAAATTTCAACTTCTGATGTAAGGTGGAAGTAACCGCACCTGCATCGTGTATCCACGGTCTTCCCAACAGGCAACTGTAGGATGCATTAATGTCCATCACTTGGAAGGTAACCAAGAAATTCTCAGGGCCAATGGTTATCGGCAAGTCTATCTCCCCCAGCACATTCTTTCGAGATCCGTCAAAAGCTTTAACCAAGAAAGTACTTCTCCTCAACAGGGTCCCACGGTAGCTCAACTGATCTAGAGTTGTCTTGGGCATTACATTGAGAGAGGAACCGGTATCCACCAACACATTTGATATCATGTCTGATTTACAATTCACCGAGATGTGTAAAGCCAGATTGTGACTCTTTCCCGCTTCCGGCAATTCTTCTTCACTAAACCAGAGATTGTTACAAGCAGTAATATTTCCCACTATGCCACCGAAACGATCTACCGTAACTTCGTGGTCAACATAAGCCTGCTCCAGCACTTTCAACAAAGTATTCCTGTGAGCCTCAGAGCTTAAGAGTAATGACAAGACAGATATCTTCGAAGGAGTCTGCAGCAACTGATCAACGATCTTGTAGTCGCTCCTCTTTATTATCCTCAGAATCTCATCTAAATTCGAATCCTCTATAGATTTGCCAGGCTGGTTCACATCTGTAGCAATGGGTGAGACAACGGTTGGAGTTGCTTCTTCAACTGGTGGAATGGTCGGTGTAGCTACCTTCTTCTGAAATAACGGCGGACGAACTTTCCCGCTTCTTAGCGCTGCAGAAGTCCCTTCGGCAATATTGCTTACTGTGGCAAAGGAGGCTAGAGGCACCTCTACTCCATTTTCTATCATAGTAGCATTGTATTTGTATGGAACAGCCTTATCCGAAACATAAGGAATTGGTCCTGGCAACCTTATCACCAAAGGCTCAGCATTCTTCTTCAAAGGTGTACTCTTGACAGGCGGATCGTGAAAAACCGGCACAATCACGCAAACATCACTGACAGTCAGAAGATTATCATTCATCAAGCTTTGGATGTCTTCTTGAACAGTATAACAACCCAAAGGATCACGGAGACATCCCAGACACTTGGCATGATCATGATTGAACAGAGAAGCTTTGCACAGCTTGATGTGTAGAGGTACCAGAGGAGTTGCGACGTTGCGGACATCAAGTCTCGGAGCTTCTTCACACACTTCGATCATATTCACAGCGGCATGATTTGGAAAAGGATTGTCGAGGACGTGTGGGACATTATTCTCAAAAGTCAGCTTCCCTTGATCGATGAGCTTCTTCACGATATACTTCAAAGCATAACACCCCTCGACATCATGACCTAGGGCACCTTGATGAAAGTCGCATTTGAGATCAGACCTGAACCTTGGAGGCAACGGATCAGGTGGGGGCTTACCCTGTCTAGTTGTACAATGCCCTCTCTGGAGTAAAGTTGGAAGCAACTCAGCATATAACATCGGTATCGGAGGGAAAGTAGGCCTAGCTTGCTGATTTTGTTGTTGTTGTTGAACCGGCATCTGTTGTTTCATCTGTTGGGCAATCGCATTGACGGGCACTTGAGGCTGGCCCGGCGGCAAAGGGTACTGATGATAAAACGGTGGGAAGAACGGATGCTGAGAATACGGCATATATGGGTATGACGGAGGCATTTGAGCTGCATTGATAGGAGCAACAGTAGCCATTGATTGACCGGCTCCAGCTGACACCATCCCCACTTCCGTTTCTTTCTTCTTGTGGTGTCCATTACCGTACCTTTTCGATGCACTCGTAGAAGATTCAGCTTTCTCAAACACAATGATTCCATCCCTGACTGCTTCCTCAAGACGGGTTCCCATAGTGACCATCTCCGAAAAGTTGTTCGGGGCAGCGATGATCATCCTCTCAACATAATCTTTTTTCAACGTCTTTAAGAACGTCTGGGTCATTTCTTCCTCATCTAAAGCAGGAGTGATACGGGCAGCCGCCCCTCTCCACCTTTGCGCATATTCACGGAAACTTTCCTCCTTCTTCTGAGATAGGGACCTGAGAAACTCCCTATTTGGCCTCAGTCGAGTGTTAAACCCATAATGGCTCTTGAAAGCGGTGGCTAACTCATCAAAGGTATGGATGTCATTCTTACTCAAACTAGTATACCACTCTGCGGCATCCTCCATCAGACTATCCTGAAAACAGTGGATCATAAGGGAATCATTGTCTTTGTAATTGCCCATCTTCCGGACGTATTTGATGATGTGATTTTGAGGACAAGTTAGCCCGTTGTACCGGTCGAAGTCCGGAATCTTGAACTTTTTAGGAACATCCACTTTTGACACTAAGCAAAGGTCTTGAGTTTTGACAGAGTCTGCATTCCCTCGATTGGCCTGGATCTCGTGACGGAGTTCTTTAGCAAGTTCCTCCATCATCTCTTCCATAGTCTTGGTTACGGGGATGCTTCTGTGCTGTGTGTTGATGTTAATACCTTGAGGCAGAGTGTGTACCAGAGGCTCAGTGACAGCTACTGTTGTTTGTGGCAAAGTAGCAATGATGGAGGCGGCATTTGTTGTAGGGGTCAGAACATTGTTAGCAGTGCCCGAGGTGCTTGCTGTAGCAACGGGAGTGAAGAACGGTGGAAGCCCATACGGAAACCCCACTGGCATAGTAAAGCGGTTGTCTGCAGAAGTGGTAGGGAGCACGCTTGTAGTTACTGGTGCGGCTGTGGTTGTAGGGATAGCTGTAGCTGATTGCTCTTGAGCAGCTAGTAGAGCAGTCATGACGTCATTAGCTTTAGCCAATTCCTCCTTTAGAGAGGCTAACTCGGTGCGAAGCTGAGCGTTCTCTTCTTCCATAGCCCTTTTCTTTCTTCTGTATTCTCTGGTTCGATCGATTCTATCAGGTTCGTAGACCTTCTGAGCACGAGCCACTTTTCAAACTGTGGCAGAGGAACCAGGAGACAGTGAGCACTTGGAAGCCTTTGTGACCAATGCATGATGCATATGATGCATGATATGCAAATGCGAATGCAAAAGACTTATTTTTTTCATCGAAGGATTTTAAAACAAATTAGAAATCTTGCAAATAAACAAAATTACACAACATTTTCAACAAGGTAAACAAATAGAGCTCTCAAGCATAGGAAGTAGTCGGAAGATCATCGGACTCGGAATCTGAATCACAGTATCTGTCAAAGAAATCTCGTCGTCCTCGAGCTCTCTTGGAATCCCTCATAAGCAGCTCGTCTTTCTCTTCCAATTCCCTCCGGGCTTTAGCTAGTTCTTTCTTCAACATCAGATTCTCATGAGTCTTCTGCTCATCTCTACCATCCAAAGTCATGATTAGATTCTCAGCTTGATTGTACCGAGCTTTCCACACTTGCTTCTCACGACTCTCCATAGCTAGATGCTCCTGATACATATCCTGAGTCGCGGGGAGCAAAGGTAGAGGCATAGATGGGTAGATGAAGACACATATCTCATAGCTGGATAAGGCATACCAATCTCCTCAGCTCGATCTATCACCCACTGAGTATAGGCCTCATGAGCGACACCGGATCTCACACCTAGATGCTTCACACTCTTCCTTCGAACCTTGGACCAAGCGTCTATGAAAGCTTTCCTTTGTCCGGTGGGAGCATTCATGTAGAAGAAGAACTCTGGAGATGTGGCAAGATTGATGGGCTTCGATTTCATAGGGAAACCGAACTGTCTCATAGCAAGCTCGGGGTTGTAGTTGATTCCTCCACGGGTACCAAGAAGAGGTACATTGAGAAAGTCTCCGCAACCCATAATGATTTCCTTCACTTGAGCGGCAGGAGTGAGCCAGACGACCTCATTAGGAGTAAGGGCCATAATCCGCTGCGAGTAGGACCAGTTCTCCGAGTTGTCATGGAAGGAACTCGGAAGGTGCGAAATAAACCACCTATACAAAAGAGATATGCAGCAAAGAATATACCCGCGGCCCTTGAGAGTCCTGTCATGAATGGCGTGGTAGGTATCCGCTAGCAAAGTAGGAACCGGGTTCTTGGAATGAAAAATCTCGATAGCATTCATGTCCACGAAGTTGTCGAGGTTCGGAAAGAGGATGAGCCCGTAGATAAGCAAAGCAAGAATAGCCTCGAGTGTATCCTGACGAGTAGTACCGAGATTAGCCTGATCAAGAAGATACTTTGAAGTGAACCCCGGATGTGAGACTTGGTAATAAGATGGTTGGAGACGTCGGAAGTCTTGAGGTAGAGATCCTTAGCAATAACCAGAGGAGTAAGAGAAGTCCCGGGACCGGTGAAAGGCGTCTTTTCGGCTATAGGTAAACCCACTAGATTGGAGTAAGCCTCGAGAGTAGGAACCAACTGGAAGTCCGGGAAAGTGAAGCAACGAAAGCTCGGATCATAAAATTGCACTAGAGTGTGCACTAGCTTCTCGTCCACATCGGTTCGGAGCAAAGTAAGCAATCCCCCATATCGGAGTCGGAACCCTGTTTGACTCTTGACCTTGAGTGCCAACTCTCTCAAACCAACCAGATCCACTTCCTTGAACTTGTAGCACTTAGTCTTCTTCATACCTGTGATTATTTACAAAAATTCTCATTTGTTTAAACCCTTCGATGAATGCATGAAAAATGTTTATGCATGAATGCATGTATGCATGATTGCGTTGTTTAGTTACAATGTGGGTTGAGGTTCAAAGTAACGGGGCCACGGATGGACACGGCGTCCGGTGAACTAAGGCTTTAGATAGTGGTAACCAAGGTTCTAACACAGTTCCCAAACTGCAACCTCTCTCACATATATCATGGTAGTACAGGACGACACCCGTTCCATGATTACTTGTGAGAAGGTCTAGTTTGAGTGTAGTATCGCGTGACGACTAAAGTTTGAGACAACACTCAATTTAGCCACCGCACTACGTCCTAAAAAGGCTAGGATGGGTTTGGTAACTACGGTTCATAGCTTCGTCGAACAATTGAAAGTGAAGTGCCTAAGCATGACAACACACGCCGACAATATCACCTCCAAAATGCCTCAGCTATGTGAGATTGATCGCATAATCCAATACACGAGGCAACCCCCGGATCGAATTGTCGATTATATCTCTACCTAAACATAAGTTCACTCAGCCCGGGTTAGGACTTTTGATATTCTCACCCCACACGTTGAATGAAAGTAAACAAATATTCACATATGTAAGCAATAAAATAAAGCGTAAATATAAACTAAGGAAAACTAGGCGCGACCCGCTAAAAAGAATCCCCAGTGAAGTCGCCATTTCTGTTATCATGGTTTTGGGGTGCCAAGCCATTAATTGGACTTGAACCTTTCGACCGTTGATATCTCTCTTTTTTCTTGGGAAGGGTAAAAGGAGAAAAAACCCTTAAAAAGTTCTAGATTCGGGGGTCGGTTTTACTACGGGAAGGTGTTAGGCACCCGGAGTAACTATAGTCCTCTATAGGAGCCGTTTTCCTAAGTTGATTTCTACGCTTTAGTTTTATTGCTTATTTGTAAAAAGAAGGTGTGATTAGTTAAGAATGGGGGTGAGAAGAAGTAGAATTTGATTTTATTTCGGCTTGGAGGGGTTAAAGTCCCTTGCCTACGTACCGTTTTACGGGATCAAAACCGGCGTAGTTCTTGCTAAAAAAACTTGTTTTTTGTTTTAATTGTTTGATTTTAAGTTTTGAAAAAAGGTTTTGAAGAAGGAGATTGGGAGGCTTCATGAGCGTTAGATTTAGCAAAAAAGTGAGGTTTGATTAGTGATTAGAAAGAAAGTCTAAATGGTTAAGATGAATTGAATTTTTCTTAAGAAAAAAGAAAGGAAAAAATGAAGTGTTGACTTCATATTTATTATGAAAATTTTTGAAGTGAAGTTCAATTGTTTTTTTTTGGAAAAATGATGGATTTTCTCTAAGTGTTTAAAACCTAAACGCTTATTTAACCATACAATCCTATGCATACATCTAAGGTGAGTGTGTGCGTGTCGGTGCGCCATAGTGTCCATAGTCCATATTACAACATTTCCTAAATACATTCTATGGCCTCTTTGCCAAGCTACAAACCAATGGTAAATTACATCTCTAAATGAATTAAAACTTGCAAAAATAAATGCTAGGCTAAAGAAGGCAGAGGGAATACTAAATGAGATGCATGAAACATGGAAATAAACTTGTTAGTGAAAAGAAAAAAAACATAACAAGTACTAAGAAATAAAAGCATGCAAGATGGCACAAAAAGTTAACAAAATGACATTAAACCCCAAAAACTTAGGTATGAAACCTAAAGCATTCTTGGCCTCTAATTCTCATGCTTTAACAAATTTTGAAAGAGTTTTCTTTATCTCAAGTTGTAGCATGGAATTATTGGAAACATGCAAGCATGGTTTCATGCCATATTTTCTAGAATAAACTTGGCATTTTATATCTTTCAAAATATGCATGTATTGTTCATAAAATCAAGAACTTATGAACCAAATCAAAACAGCAAATCAACATGAAATTAAAGGCACAAATCTCTCATATTAACACAGCAAGTAGTTTTTATCACATATTCTCACATCAAGGACAAATGTGTGAAGAAGAATCCATAACAAATAATTCAAAGAGAATTAAAATGCTATGAATTAATTATACCAAAATTTCATAGATCCTTAATGTGCAAAAATGTCATAAAAACACTAAGAAAATATCAAGAAACATGTATGAATTTTTCTAGGAATTTTACCACAATTTTAATCAAGACATAGGTGCAGGTAGCAAAAAATAGGGGTGTGAATAGCACAGGAATAGCAAAACGTAAAGATCCAAAGAAACCAAAGGCCCAAACCAAAACCCTAAAGAACCGGATTCACAGGAGCCACAGGATTGATCCAGGATCCTGAAACCCTAGATCAAACGGCCTGGAATCAACAGGATTGGACCGGTCTTGGACCGGTCTGGTTCACTAGCTTATTTATAAGGCATGGCACCGGTTTATTTCATTTTCTAACCCCCTCTCTCTCTCTAAACTCAGAGCTTCTCTCTCTAAACTCTCTCATCTCACCTCTCTCCTCTCTTCTCCGGTGGTTGTTGGCCGGAGAAGATGAAGGTTCCACCGGAAACTTCATCTTCTCCGGTGAGAAGTTAGGGTTCCGACGAGCAAATCACCCAGAATTTCAATTTTTTACATTTTTCTTGTTCGTTTTAAACCCTAAACACGAATCTGACCTTGATTTTCACAAATAAAGCTTGAAACGACGTAGATCGGAGAATTTCCAAACGGTTTTGAAATGATTTTTAGGGTTTTGAATGCGTGCGTTCAACACTCTTAAGGATCTACATCGTTTCGTATTTGTTACTTCTCTGATGCTTGTTCTCGCTTACGAAACTTGGATCCTTATGGATTTGTGTTTTGGTGTTTACGGTTATGATTTTTCTTTATGATTCTGGAAAATTTTTTGGATCTTGTTTGCAGGTTTAACAGTGATTATACTTTTTAAAGAGAGAAAGATGAGTTTTACCTGAATTTTGGTTGAGATTCTTGAAGGAGAAAATCTTCGGAAAACTTGAACGTTCTTTGATTTTCTCTGGACCGAAAATAAATCGGTTTACTGGCTTGGTTTCTTCATCTTCTCCGATTCTTTCTCTTTCTCTCTCTCTGTGATTACGTGCTTGAGCTTGCTTTTTGCTTCTTAGATCCACGTGAGAATTCCTGTGATCAGTGCTTGAGCTTGCTTCAATGTGAGCTCGCACTTGGAATTGCAGAGAATCGATCAATTCAGTGATGAAGATTCATACGAATCTCTGAGAATTGATACGAAAAACACTGAAACTTGATGAATTTGTGACTTTCTGGAAACGGTTAGGGTTTTGTGTTCTTCCTGTTCTTGAGAATTTCTGATTTTTGATCTTTAACAGAAAGGAGAGAGAAACTTGATTGTGTTTGTTGAGTTGGCGTGTAGTTAATGGCATTGAATCTTACACTTGGCTCTATTTATAGCTGACATGTATTGCCTCTGACCCAATTGAATTGCGCCACCTGGATTCTGACTAAAAAAAACGCAAATTTGACATTGGGCCTTTTCTGCAAAATTAAAGAGTTAAGGGACTGAAATGAAATTTACAAAGAAAGGACTGAAAAGTAAAATAAAAAAATAAAAAAAAATTCTGGACTGAAATATGAATTGAAAAAGAAACTGGACTGAAATGCAATTTTGGACCCTTTTGGGGACCAAAATGCAAAAAGGTAAAAACAAAATAAAATTGGATAAAAAACGTAAACTGACAAAACGTAAAGTGAAACCCAAAGTAAAATTGACAAAAGGACTAAAACGAACCAATGGCTTAAATGAGGTACTTCAAAGTAACCTCCCCATGCCAAAATTTCATGTGAAATGACCAAAATGCCCTTAGGGCTAAAAACGACCTAAACTGACTCAAACAGACTTGACACTGACTCAGACGCAAGTTTGAAATGAAATTAGCAAGGTTTACTGATGAAATGTTAAAAATGAATTTGAAAAGACTCAGAGACAGTCACAAGGATGAAAATGGGTCCCACTGCAGGAAATGACCAAAATACCCTTCTGTACGACTTTTTGCAAATTTTGAAATAAACTGTAGAAAAAGCAATGTAATGATTCAGAGACACTTTTGAATGACTTACAAGACAAGTAAAGACATTTCGAAAGGTTTTATGCAAGAAAAACATAGGTAAAATTGTGATTGAAAATACTGCGAGGCAGAGACAATTTGAACTATGCAGTTGAAATTTGATAATTGACAAGGTTTAAAATGAAATTGGACCTTGTATTTTTAGGTCCAAAAACAGGGTATAACAGCTCCATACTACTGTCTTTTTTTATTAGAAAATATTACTAGCTCTTGTTAATAAATTCACCAACCAACTTTCTTTGTAATTTTCTGTATACAATATATCATTTTTTTTCCAGAACAATATACTAATAGTTTTTTTAAGGAACAAAATACTATTAGTGTTATTTTTTTACTTTATGACTTTCGTTATTTTTTTATACAATATGCCTTAAAAAAATTGACGCAATGCAACAATATGCCTTCAGTTTTTATTTTATTTTATGAAAATATGCCTTAGTGTTATGTTCTTTATTATTTTTCCTTCAAAAAAAAAATATTCTTTATTATTTTTTTAAGCTCACGGACATGTTCTTTATTCTTTAATTGTTCTTTAAAAAATATACCATCAATTGTGTTACATTTTAATGAAATTATACCTTTCATTATTTTAAAGTATTTTTTAAAGAAAATTTAGATTACGAAATTACAAACACTTAATATTATTTGATATGATTGTATTATAAATTAAGAATGACTTTTATGTCGTTTTACATTTATCAGTTAGTTGAACCGCTAGTTTTACCAAATACTTCAGTTAGTTTATAAGCTATCAGTTATCAGCTATAAACTATGAGTTATAAGTTACCAACTACATTATCAGCTATCCGCTATTTTTTTACCGACCAGAGTCTTTATATACTTTGATGTCCCATTAACGGATACAAATGTGTCGCAAATTGAAGTCTGCTAACACCAATTAAAACAATGACACCATATATTCTGAGTTACATCTTTTACGGTACAAGTAACTAGTAATGCCATATGATTTTTTGGATTAAAAATATCTATCAGCATAGGTTAACTGAAACCATAAAGATTAGAAAGAGGATTATTTGACTTAGGGCATACCGAAACCATGCATGTTTTTGAAGCAAAAGTCCTAGTTAAACCATGAGTTTAAGAATTTTCTCTCAATCACTCAATGGATCACTGAAGCCAATTCACACAAAACTTGGAATATTTGTGAATGACACATTTAAAATCACATGCACTATGTGATATTTAATTCTGATCTTTTCCCTCAAATGTTTTGGCAAGGGATAGAGTCCATATTTCATCTTTCCCATTTTAAGGTCTCAATAAATTACCCTTAATCTAGAGTCATGATGGAGATAGAGGAGAAACCCTCACCCAATTCCTAGAGTAATATATCTATAAAATTGTTTATTGAATAAATTAGTAAGCAACCTTGTTCTTATTTAAACCATTATTAGTCTGCTTATTTGCAATTTCAGCAATATGATAAATTATTGTAGTTGCACCTTCCTTTGTAATTGTTATTTGTTTGAATTTTATATATACAGGATAACATTTTTTTATAAACAAATTAAAAGGAAATATTAAATTTACTAGAAATTTCTCCATATCTTGCAACAGGGGGAAAACCATGTAGGCAAGCAATGAGAAGATAGAGCAATAATTAAGAAAGTGGTATTGCTTCTTCTCCGCAATGGGTGGTATAACTGCAAACACTTCGACGATCAAGTTAGAATGCACTGAATATGTGAGGTATTCAGGGTATAAAGTGTGTTTACGTGTGTGGAGGCTATGAGTTAGACTTTATCATGATGAATTGGGGTTTCAAGCCCTCAAACCCTTACCCGAACAAGTGTCCTCAGAGGACTCCTATGAGAAAATCGTGGTAAGCTTGCCTTGGATCCGGTTTGGATGGTCCAACTTAACTTACACACTTTGATTAAGTGGATTTAGGGGGAGTCCATGCTATGGGCTGCGTATGCGTTGAAGTTGAGAGGTGACCCGATCCGTTGAGGTTATGGGCCTCGTCCCAGTCTTGAACAATCAGGTTTTTGGTCGGATCATCTCATCTGGTAATTACGAGAGAATTGTTGTTGAGAGAGTGCACAAATTCTCTTTGCAATTTTGTAGGTATTTTTTTGGAGCCACTCAAATAATGTCAGTAAAAATAATGTAGCAACTTGTAGAGTGATACGGTTTTGTTGTTATTTGTGTTATTTTTAGTTCCATAGATATTGTTTCATTGAACAAATGTCGCAAGTTAGAGATCACGAACTTGTGTATTTACTGCATGCATTTTACATTTTAAACAATAATGATGCATTAACCAATTCAAAACCAAAGGATTACAGCTTGTAAGAAGTAATAAAATTTTCACAATGCACAATAATGCTTTTTCATTAAGTTGAATTTGGTTGATAGATACAGATGTTTTAAAGATATTATTTAAGTGTAAAGTTCAATATGAAATTGATAATGTTTACATCATGTACAAGTTAATTCAACAACTAATTCTAGTACATTGGATTTTGTAACTCTGTGTCTTTAAACCCCAATTGTGCTCCACTTTCTTCAATCACCTTGAGTGGTCAAGGTTTGTGTTTCAACATCAAGCAATTCCATATTGATGCCTCCTATAAAGGGTGGGACAATCATATGAGTTGTCATGTACACACAACATTGCAATATGCAAACATTGCACTATTGTGTCTACATGACGGTCCAGATGATTAGACAACCCATATATAATTGTTTTCATTCCTGACCCTAGGTGGATTGGAGATAGAGCAAAAAAAATGCCTAAAATAATGTCAAACCGCAATTACTAGTCAAAAAGTACCATTTGTGTCTGGCTTTTCACAATTTCACATTTGAGAACAAGGTTAGTAAATTTATTTTATTATTGTAATAAGAAAAGAAATCTTTAAAGAAGTTTTAGTCAAAAAAGAAAAGAAAATAAGTTATATTTGATGACATATAGTAAACTTGTAGAAGTCATATGGTGTCTGATCTGAGATTGTTTATATATGGTGTCAATTGAAAGAAGTAGAAAAAAAAATGGAACTAGTGTAATAATATACAGAAATTAAGAAGATAGAAAACCAACATATACAAAATAAATCAAACCAATACAAATGCAAAAAAATAAAAATATCTTACTTTGAAAGAATAAAGAACCAAATTACCAAAAACTAGTCCAATAAAAGCAGATCATACACACTGAAACAAAAAGCTTCTGAGAGAGGGAGATAGTAGAGACTCTAGGGTGAGGGTGTTGAATTGATTTAAGAGTTGTAATATGACTAACGCTTGAAGAAAAAGAGATATTTAACAAGGAATGAATTGTGAGTGGTAGATAAAGAAAATAAATGATGATTGTAGGTTATGGACATAAGGAGGGCATTATATATAATTAAGTAAACATCAAAGGGTTTTTGAAACTTTGGTAAATGTTTGTGTAGAAACTTAAGTTGGTGATGTTTGTGTAGAAACTCAAATTTGCATAATTATTAGATTTAATTCACTATTCAGTTGGTGTAAAGAGTTTTTAAACTCTTAATCGGTCATATTATTGAAAATGTTTTGATTTTTATTTTTTACTATAGCAATTTCCAAAATTTCACACATTAGTTGTGTGATGTACTGATAATATAAATTGTTTTACAATGATTGTGCATGAAAATTAAAGTTTAATAAATTTTGAAAAGACTAACATAAGTTGGTTTCCGATTGGTTGAAAAATGCAAATATGTTTAGGAAGTCAAATATTACGAAATTAATGTGTATTTCTAATCTAAAGACCTTAGCACAATTGCACCCATGTAGTAGATGCCAACCAACTTTGGCACCGTATAAAAAGATGGAAAAGGATTATTATTATCTTGGTTAAAGCTCAAATCTACTAAAAAGATAATTGAACCTACACTCACATGTGATAAAGAATGGGTAGTGTAACGACTAATGGGTGGTGAATAAAATTGGAGTAGTAGTGGATACATACATTTCATGAGGTTTTCTATTTTCTTGATACACTCACAGTCATGAAGTTTTGCTATGAGCTAAGCAAACTGGAAAACGATATGGGCTAACTACTAGTCAATGCTCGTTTTTTTATTATTTATTCGTCTGCTATTGTAGTATTTTATGTTAAAATTTTGCTGAAAAAATATCAAATTATTAGTACTCTATCTCTACTAGACTATTAGCTAGTAAAACTATTAACTGGATTTAGTCTTATGTTTTATTTGAGATTTAGCCGCTGAGAAATGCTAATGGGTGCTCCCGCGGTATACTTTTTAAGAAAAGTTTGTATATTCAGTGTATGAGGAGGAATTGAAATGTTTGACATTATTAAAAAATTATTACTTAAATAAGAATGTTTAAAGAGTGTCATAAAAATACTTGTTAGCAAAACCCTTATTTCATTATCCGATTCAACCAATTGCACCGTAATCTAAAGATTTCCCTGGTTCAATTTTTAAAAATTAGATGAGGATATGGTGTCAAAAATTGAAACCACATGGAGATATGTTTACCAACTATATAAACATTAGAAAATACTTCTAATTAAGAGTTTAACCTCTATCGTGCACTATCGACCTTCTTGATAGCTACTATCAATTTGCATACTTATTTCTAGTTTGCTAGAAGAAGAACTGCATGATTGGTGTTTGGTTGTAAAAAAGGTTGGTTGTGATGGAATTGGGATGGTTGCAGTCTCACCGTCAAGCATTGTCAAAATATTTGACATAGTGGGTCGATTGCCTGGTTCATCTTGTACGCATAAGAGTCCAATTTGTGCGCACTTAACAAATTCATTCTCATTGCAAGTTTCACTAAGAGCTGAGTCCATTAAATCCAGCAACTTATTCTCTGTCCATAATCTCCATGCCTAATACAATGCACATGAAAATTATTTAAAGTCAATATATCACCATTCTTCATCAAAAGAGAAAAGTAATTACAAGAGTGATTCAAAGAAACATACATATCCCAAGAGGCTAGAAATTTGTTGTGATCGAAAGAAACCCGTGTTCTTTTTACCACTGAGAATCTCTAGTAGGACTACGCCAAAGCTAAAAACATCTGATTTGATTGAAAAGAATCCATCCAAAGCATACTCTGGAGACATATATCCACTACAAAAAATTGTTACATGTAGCATTTTAGCAAGCATGTAAAAACATCTTGGCCTAGTGAATATTTGAATAAATAAACAAAACTTGGGAATTGTGAATTAAACTTTTAAAATAACATTTGTATAAAGAACTTACTAGGTTCCCATTACTCTTTGGGTGCTTGCTCCAGTCTCTTTCCCCCCAAATATTTTGGCAAGACCAAAGTCTGATATCTTTGGAATCATCTCATCATCTAAAAGAATGTTGCTTGTTTTAAGGTCTCTATGAATCACTCTCAATCTCGAGTCCTGGTGGAGATAAAGCATCCCTCGGGCAATGCCAACAATAATGTCAAACCGCAATTTCCAACCCAAAAGTACAGTTCGTGTTCGGTCTTCCAACATTTCACATTTGAAAGAAAGGTTAGTAAATTTATGATTGTAAAAATGAAAGTACGGTTTAAGGAAGTTATATTATACGTATACATATGGAATATGTGAAACCAACCAAATATAAATGTGTCCAAGCTCTTGTTTGACATGTATTCATACAGTAGGATTTTTTCGTCTCCTTTAATGCAATAGCCCCTAAGCCTAACAAGATTTCGATGTTGAAGTTTGGCAATCAAAACAATCTCATT
This sequence comes from Medicago truncatula, assembly GCF_003473485.1. Taxonomy (NCBI): domain Eukaryota; kingdom Viridiplantae; phylum Streptophyta; class Magnoliopsida; order Fabales; family Fabaceae; genus Medicago; species Medicago truncatula. The sequence goes on from NC_053043.1 coordinate 43,809,161, forward strand.
TTTAAATTCTTGCAAGCCTTGAGTTGAAACACTCGAAAGCCTCTTGATAGCAATCTCTTGACCTCCAGGAAACCTTCCCTGAATAAAAATAATCATGAATAAATTCTTGCATAAAATGAATATTTTGTAGCGAGCATTGCTATTTATCTAGAGAGTTTTTATCAATGATTTATCAAGAAAAGGTATCAACCAATTAAATTTGTTATTTGATGGAAATCAAAGGAGATAATGGTGTGTAATTAAGGAAAGGTGTTAGCAAATACACTGCCTTAAAATTTTGTATCTATCATTTCCCTTTTGTAGCTGCTTAACCATATTTACCTTATAGACAGGGCCATAACCTCCTTGTCCAAGCTTGTTTGAATCTGAAAAATTATTTGTAGCTGCTTGAATGCTTCTAAAAGTATAATAGGGTACTTCAATGCTTTCACTGTCATTTTCTCCTATATTTCCTAAGCCAATCAAATCTCTCACATGCTTTTCACTGTCGTGCAAGCTCTCCTGAATTTGAATGCTCACCTTATCTGAACTCAGTAAAGAGAAGTATAAGTTATAATAACTTTCTGACCAAAAAAATAATAATAATTATAATAACTTTGCTTACATTAAATGTATTTTGATGCAATGAAACACTTTAAATTTAAAATGTCAAACCATAAATTATTACCAAGCTTGTGGCCAATTTTCTTTCTCCGTATATAAGCAAACACCACCGTACATGTTAAGATAATAATGACTATACAAATTACTGCAAGAGTTAATGGCTTTGGATAGTGTTTGGATCCTGTCCAAGAAAAAAAATGAAATACAGAAAATATATAAGAGGGCATATATATATACCATTTGATCACAATTTGAAAAAGTTTAAATCGCTATGAAAATTTAGAAATGAAAAAATGCAATATCCATCTCTAATTATGTGGCAAGTATTAGAGACGAAAAATGTACTAACCAATGTTAAATTTTTCGTCTCTAATTTTTGTCGATATTTCAACTGTTTTTACTTTTTAGTAGTGATTGTTACTGAAGTCATTCAATTCAATCTTTTTCAAAGAAAAGTCCGACTTTTTTCTTCATTTATTCCAACAGAAAATTAAAAAAATAAATTTCTAGAGATACGACTAATTAAAAATCAACCTTTGATACAGCTTAAACTTGAGGGGTTCCAGATATATTTTGAATCACAATGGCACCTATTTTCTCCACCACTACTGTTTGCAATGCATGTGGAATGGGGCCAACTTTTGCAGCTAAAATACTCATCACATTGTGGTTGTGGTGCTGCTGCCCAATTGACCTCTATTTGATCATCTTTAAAACACCAATTAGTCACATTAAATGGTGAACTAGGTTTATCATTTTGATAACTACTTGAATCATCACAGTGATTTGTATCATTCGTTTGGATATAAAACTTTCTACCAGCTTCATCAATCAAGGTAACTCGATAGGATTTTCCATCTGGCATCATGAAACTAACCTGACCTGTCAATAAGTTACAATTGAATTTGTTGTACATAGGGTCTCCACATGTTGGCCCGGTGCTTAGAGGATATGGAATTATATATGTGCCACAAGGTCCACACGATTTGGCAGTTGATTCTGCAAAATTAATTATATGTCAATTAGCGTTTAGATAGGCACTTTATATATCTGCCTGTTCATTGTTTTTAATTCGTTAACGCATGTAAATTATAAGCAATATTTTTTATAAAAATTTGACTTTTATTAAAATTATATGTATAGATAGATGTATGTGACTTTTAAATAGTAACAAACTACATTTATCTTTTCATTTTAAAAAAACTATGTTTATCTTTTACCAATATAACAAATATATTTAAATTTTGTATTTTTTTCAATAAAACCAATAATATAGCATTCATAAAACCAAATTTATTTAAGGGTATAACTGGAATAATGAAAAGTCTAGCACGATAAAATTTTGTATTCCTTTTATCAATTGTTATAGATGTCTCTAATGGGTAAAGATTTTTCTAAATTTTGTGAATATGCAATTGTATTTATAAGAGATGTGACCCACATTGACTAGAAATGGAGGGAAAAATATATACTGCGATTTTAAATGACGTCAGGCACTTTGGTCCTTCTGTTAACATGTAAGGACTAGTTTAACAATAAATGATATAATTCTGAAACTAATTTGCTAGTAAGTGATATAAATCAAGGGCAAATTTGCTAGTAAATGATACTCCCTCCGATCCTTGATATAAGAAGAAATTCACTTTTTAGGTTAATTGAATAATAGATGTATTTGGTCAGGTCAGATGTACTACTTATTCGGTAAATCCATAAATTGAATTTTGTTTTATAATAAGGATCAAATGAAGTATAATTTAAGGACTAAATAGATAGTAAATCAGATACAAGATAGCAAAAAGACGAAGTTTTGCAACATAATTAAATTTTTTTCGGTTACAAAGCTAAAACAACATAATTAAAAAAAAGCAACATAATTAAAATTTGGCGTCTCTTTTGTCTATTTGCAAATTTAAGTGGTGCGAATTGGTATTTTACTCATTTTTCAATTGTAAAATCATTTAGCATATCAAGATCTCATAATAGTGTTTTTATATCCTCCTTATAGAGTCTAAGTTGATAAATTGTTCATTATTATATATCCTACCTCTATGCTTTATTATAAATCGTTTTGACATTTTTATTATAAAATGTTGTTAATTTTGTATTGAAAAGATAAATCACTAGTAATTTTACAAAAGTAACCGTTATTAATGATATATGATAAAGAGATCGAAGAAATTGAAAGGAGAAAGTAATAAATAATACTCCTCTTTGAAGTATAAATTAAGAAGATATAAATTACCTATATCTGAACTATTGACTAGGATCGAAAAATCACGACCATCATCTTGCTCCTCTTGAAGTGTAGGTAATTGTCGTGTCCATATCCAACAAGAAAAGTAACTACGATCATTATATGTAGCTTTATATGAATAAGCATTGCACGAACACTTGTTAAGGCATAAAGATTGACAATCTGCTTTTGTTTCAGATGAGAATCCTTGGTCTGGGTTTCCCACTTTTATGTTGGTTAGTTTGATGAATATCATGTTATTGTCGGTAGCTGCTGTGACACACTGTTTGGATGATTTTCTAACACATCCTTGGTAGCGTTCTCCAAGGTAACCATGATCATTATCCGACAACCTGCGACGAAATCCTGGCAAACACTTACACGGTATCCAATTATTTTTGTTGCAGCTGCTAAAGCTACCACAATAATTATGTCTGTCACATACGTCTGATGGCCGCGACCACTCGTTCATCCATTGAATGTCATACCACCTCCAAAATTGTATATCCCCAGTAGAATTCATTAATAACCTTGATTTATCGTAATTAAAAGATCGTTGTTTGATGGTTATGTCTCTATACTTGTGCAATGAATTAGAGGTCGAGTTCTCCAACAAGTCAAGAATGATGTTGAACATCTTATCTGAATTGTGTCCATCAAATGCCCAATAAAGTTGTGACTGATTGTTTACTCTATAGCTTCGAGGGTCGCCTGTTTGTGCCTTCTGAAAGGCGAAGCTTCCAATTCCTGGATCGTTCTCATTTTTCCAAGAACTCAAAGCTAAATTTATGTCCATTTTCATACCTGGAAGAAATGTATCTGTTGGATGTTGGAAGCTTTGCCACAAGTAACCATGATCATCATCCATAAGCACTAGGTTTCCAGAATCCAAGAGCTTCACTACCCTTTTTCTTGACGAGGACGCTTCTAAGTTTGTGGACCAGTAACTTTGTGATGCATCTGCTACTACCATATTTCCATCCTTTGCGATTTGAAAAACTCCTTTAGAATCTACAATAGGGTTGTTTCTGTTGGCTACCCAAACCACTGTTTGTGGTTCCAGATCGTGATACCATATTCCCAAGTATTTTTTAAGATTCTCGGTGTTGCTACCACTTTCAATTGGTAAGGAGAAAAAACCCAGTCGAAATTTCCTTTCAAGTGAAACAAGGTTATTTGAGTTGTCCTGAGATATATTATTGCCAAAGTGTAAAGTATTTGTAGCTAAACATAGTTGAAAGCATATTAGCAAAAAAGGGAGGGAAAAAAGAACAACGTTTCTCATATTTAGTATGCAAGTTTACTTGATGAATGATGATATGCTTATTATAATCAATTAAAATTAAAAGGGTTATATTTAATACAAAGACAATTTGAACCACATGTTAATTACATGCCACTTTTGATTTTCTCGCCTAGTCAACGATAGGGCTTGCATAATAGTATATTAGTATGGTACAACGAATGGAAGACAGTTGATTTTGTCAGTGTTCTAAATTTTCCACATCTAAAACGACAAATGGAAGAGTTTTTGAAGGAAAAAAATAGGTGGATATTGGATCGGTATATAATTTAACCTACAATAGTAACAATATTTAAATATATAATAAATAATTGATTGAAAATTAATTAAAAGTTTATTGATTTAACATTTTAAAAGGAAAAAGTAAAAGAGACGATGTGATAAATTTATAATGGGACGAAATAAAAGAAAGATATAAATAAAATGATGAGTTAAATAAGTGTAGGAAAAAGTGGGATGTTCAAATATTATGGTTGATTATAAAATAACGTAAAAGAAATATAGTTTGTCAAAAGTTTAAACAATGTATAAAAACTTGTAGAAAAAAGATAAAAAAAAATTAAAAAAAAAAAAAAAAAACTCATAACAACATATAAAATGGGACAAATAAATTTACAAAGTGATCATTGTAGGATGAAAGGGGCATAAAACTTAATTTTTTTTTGTTAATTAGAGGGAGTATTCAATATTCATACTTGAATTTAATGTGATCTTGTAATGGTCAATGGGTCGTCATATACAAGTCAGTGTAGAAATCTTAGCCATTCGTTGTTGATATGTGCAGTTAGTCAAGCCACCTTACTTTTCTTCTTCAACTTGTCCTTTTCTTCGTGTGGCATAAGCTGATCCATCGGTTTCGGTCTTTGGTATATTGTTGTTGTTTTAGAATCGGAAACATATGGATATGAAAATTCAATGCGGAAACGAAGCCTTGAAAAACAAACACAAAACAGAAATTTAACATCCAAAACGACCAATTTAGAACCCCTGCTGTAAAAGAAGCCCACACTTGCATGTGTTACTCGATCTCAGTCATTAATTTGAGATTGATTGGTTTAAATTACGCTTTTACCAAATTATTGGTAAACAGTTGATTCAAGATAAAATGGCACTAAGGAAAAACATTATATCATTACTGGTCAATATAAATTTCAGAGAACAATTTAGTAACATAATTTTATAATAAAATCAATGTGATGATAGCTTCAATTTTATGAAGAATACTTTTTTCTTTGAATAACACTTTCATTTATAACTAGGATGAGCCTGGACGAACAAAAGCGAGGTGTGTGCATGGGAATTTCGCATTTGAATTCCATAGATTTCTAGCTCTACAAGTCACAATTTCCTATATTTAAAAAAAAAAAAATCATAATCTCCTAATATGTTGTCTTAATATTCTCTTGCTCTCAAAAAAATAATGTGTCATAAGAGGAATGCTAGCAACATTCTCTTTTGAGCACTCTTTCTAGCACTCACTCTTTTATTGGATGAAATCAATGTAGGACATACACTTTAGAAATGGAATCCACTTAAAATGGTGGGACATAGTGGACTCTTTGTTCAATGTATATTTTAACTTTAACTTGAATTGAACGGTGTTGTAAAGAGAAGAGTTTTGGTTTATGATCCTTTGAGGGTGCCGTTTAATTTGGGAAAGCAAACTTTTTTTCCATCATGGGAAAGTTAAACCAAGACCATAGATTTAATATTTTATAATTTGGATGGCTCAGATTCATTACCTGCTAACTTTTTGTTGGGTTATATAAAACAAAAATTGTGACCCCACCTCATAATTAAATAAGGCTTAATTGCACTTTTCCCCCCTATAGTTTGCCAATTGTGCGATTTTGCACCCCATAGTTTTAAACGAGCGATTTTGCCCCTATAGTTTTCCCCTTTCTGATTAATGTGTGCCACGTGTGTAATTCCATTTTTTTTAAAATAAAAAAAATGGTATTTTTCAGATTTTTTGGTAGCTTTGAGTTTTGTGTGTTACGTGCCTCCTTCTCTCAAAATACCATTTTTTTATTTTTTTTAAAAATAGAATTACACACATGGCACACATTAATTGATAAAAAAAAACAAGCATGAATAAATAATTGAAATAAGTAGGAATCTTGTGCAATTTATTGCTCAAGAACACTTTCATGAATTGGTAAAAAATCATTTTCAGATTTTGAATTCAGCTTTAGAAATGTAGTAGTTCTAAAACTATTGAGAATACAATTTAAGCCTTATAGACCAAGGTGGGATCACTATAAAATTTGAGCCACTTTAAAATTAGAGAGAACAATTTGGTAATAATACTCTATAGAATTTTATGTGATGATGACTTCAATTTTATAGAGAATTTTTTTTTTTTTTTTCTAACAAATTCATTGTGACTAGGACGAGCTTGTGAGGAATGTGACGTCTACATGTGAATTTCACATTTGAATTCCATTCGATGTCCCATCCTTTATTCAATCAATTTTGGTCTATTTTACATCTCCACAACTCTGGACACAACCCTTGAAAAATATCTTTCTCTCTTGCCACCTAGCTCTTTCTTCAACTATGAAAACAATGTTAGTAGCATATAACAGAAAGTCGAGTCCAATTCGAGGGCCATAAGAAGACAATATGTCGAGTAGAGGTTCGGGCGAGTGATAGTGTGCAAACAATCCTCAAGGCATTCGATGTTCACTCAAAATTCAATAGTCTCCGTCCTCACTCGCGTGGTTGTACGATTTCAGCATCGGGTGCTAGACTTAAGGTGATTTAATTTCTGTTGTCTGCGTCCTACCTGCTTCGTCCAGTAAATCGAATACTGCTTATCTAAAAACCATAGGACAATTGCATCATGTATTGGTTACCAACCAACTTTTGTACTACTAGTAGTACTTAGTAACAAAATCATTTAAACAAATTAGTAACATCATTTAGCTTGACGCTAGTATTGTGGAAAACGGAAAATAAATTAAGGCAGCATGCACACCAAAAAGCAACTTTAGCACTAGAATTTAGAAATACAATGCAAAAGCTAATGCTGCTACAATACATGAGGTATTCTTCCATGGTCACAAGACCAAATCAATAATATTTGGACACGCGCATAAAAAGATTCTCTTCAAAATATTCAATCATTTTTTTTTATCAATTTCCTCCTTATTATTAAAAAAATAATTCTTTATGTGTGTGTGACCAAACACTTTTTCTTTAGTCTCGTGACCATATTAGAATTTCTCACTATACATAATTCAGCAGAAAAAATTCAACGTAAACATTTGTTGTGAGATCTTTTATTGGAGACTGCTGCAAATACTTGAACAAGAAGAAGATGAAGAACATTAGGATGGTTGCACAAATAAATTCCAAAGCGTATGTATATATATACAATAAGTTTATGCCAATTGAATGCAAATGGGTAACTCGCGAAACAATGCAGGTTAGGTATAATAATTAATAGTGCAGTTCGTTACAATACCATTCGTTACATTCAGCATTTGCCTTAACAGAAATGGAAGTGAAAACTAGGGTGTGCTATTCTGAATTTGAAGCTTGGGAAGAGCCTCTGTAAGTGGGTTTTACAATTGATTTTGTGATTTCACATGAATGAGTTTTAAGAAGCCTATCTAAACATTTTCTCTTATAAATTTTTTGTCAATGTCAATGTACTTGAATTTAGCATGGCTAATAGGATCAGAAGCTATGTACTTGAGGGTTCTCTAAGTATAATATTAAACTAACAGATTTCTGGTCACACCAGTGTTTAAGGTACAAGGTCTTAAAATAGAGAGTTTCTACGGTACACTCGTGAAATAATGCCAATGATAATGAGGTAAAAAACAAGCAAACCACTTCACATTAATTTGTAAATTATAAAGGAATTGGAGTCAAGTACATTTATGCAACGAAACTACCATATGAGAATCGAAACTCTGAAAGATATTTGTTGAAACAAGAAGAGAATATTCTAATTTGTGTTTCCAAGCGAGGCTGGGGGATGAAGAAGTTTAATCCATTATGACCACTACCATATAATTATGTTATTAAATAGCTAAAGTTTAGTACTGTTTTTCTTTTTAATGGAAAATATAATATCTTTAAAAAATAGAGAGAAGAGTACAAGGAGTATGTGACCAATTACAAAGGATAAAAGAAAGAACAAGGCTCATAAAAGTACAAGGCTGGAGAAAAACCACTCCAAAAGACCTAGGCAAAAACAACATGCTATCTACCTAGACAGAGACATGGTTTCACTAACACTATATATAGTATACTATTCTTCACTTGCAAACTTCTTTCTGGCTAGAATTTGTGTCGGGCGATTGATGCATCCTAAAACGGTTTGACTCTTTTGGATCGTCTTGTGCGCATCTATTGAAATAATCTTCGTTGCAAGCTCCCCTTAGCGTCGGGTCCATTAAACAATCAACTTACAATGTTCATGCCTAATACAAGCTCTAAATTAATTAATTACAAATCAACATATCACAATCATCATTAACTAATTAGAACAATAAAGAGTAAACAAGAATAAACCTACATAACTGAAAACACTGGTAGAACCTTCTTGTGTTCTTTTTATTACCATTTAGTATCTCTAGCATAATGACGCGGTAGGCTAAATGTTTCTTGATGATTCTGTTCAACAAAAGAAATAAATTATTTTTTCTATCAAAAAATAAATAAATTATTTCAGAAAGTAACTTCAGAGAAAAGTAAATAATACTTTTGAAAATATTTCAAAATAAAACACTTCCGGAAATTAATACATTATATCATTTTTTATCGCTCATGCACTTTCCCAACAAACAGAAAACTAAATTTCTAGAGATATATAGATATGATATAACAAAATTGTGCAGATGCTCTCTACAGAAAATTCAACAAGCCAGGTCAACTTCACGATGCCTAGTGGAAAATCATATCAAGTCAGGTGGGTCGATGAAATTGCAATAATTTTTTACATCCAAACTAGTGGAAGAGGGAAAAAAAAGATATGCAGGAAGAAACCTTTGAAAAATGTAAGAAGATTTATTTTCATTTCATAAAAATGCATGAAGAATCCATTTCATAAAAAGATGTAGGATATCGTTAAAAAAAATGCAGGAAGAATTGTTCCTATTTTTTTTCTGTCAGAAGTAGTGAAATGTTGCATCAATAATAATTAGATATAATTTACCTATATCCAAACTCTCCTTGAACCATTGAATCTTTTCTTCCGACTTTAGAAATTGCTTATCTCCACAAGATCGAGTTCATCAATATAAACAGACTGGTTTATGAGTTTTATGGGAAATATATGTATCTTAATATGTAGTGTGCGTTTAAGACTGTTAATTCACAATATTGTTTTTGTGCAACATCAACACACAGGTGAAATTAAAAGTAAGAAAAGCTAAGGCGAGTTTAAGAGAAAGAAGAGATTTGGAGCTTTTGTACCATTGGAATTTGATGGATTTGGAGTGTTTATATAAGGAAGCATCAAATGGTCTTGATTATTTGTTGTGTAATGTAAAATAAATTAATATGAAAATATGACATGAGATTGATTGATTGGAAGAAGGATATATACCTAATCAAACTCCATGGATACAATTGTATCACTGCTAGAAAAAGAAAAATCAGCGAGGGAAATTAGTGACGGAAAAAATGAAATTCCTCACAAATTCTTTGGTCGCAAAATTTAGTGACGGTATTAGCGAGGGATTTCACGTTTTCCCTCACTAAATTTCTCTCACTAATTTTTTATTTTTTAGTAGTGTATTCACCATGCTTAATTTGATGGGGATTACAAGTGGATACATCTATTATACTCCCTCCGTTTTAAAATGAGTGTCGCTTTAGCAAAAATAATTTGTTTCAAAATAAATGTCATTTTCACTTTTCAATGTACTATTAATTACTTTTTTCACATTAAGATTTGAGGTGAATATAACATTAATTCACGATATTTGGAGATATATTTTAGTATTTTTTATTTAAAGAAGATGATGAAGATTCAAAGGAAAAAGATGCAGATGATGAACATCTTCATCATATTTTTGGATTTTTTTTCAGTTTTCATAAAAATATATTTTTAAAAATAAAATTATGTATTTTTTAAAAAAAAAAATGCGAAAAAAGATGTATATGTGCTTTTAAGAGAGATAAAGGACCTAAACGGGAAAAAATAAAGACAAATGACCAAAGTGTTACAAATAAATAAGATAAAGGACTCATAATGTAATATTGCCTTAATTATATTTAGGTGTTCAATCTTAATTAATTTACACTACAGGATTGCCTTAGAACAATTAAAATTTCACATCAAATTTCTTTCATCTGAATGTCCTTAAATTTATCAGTTATATTCATAAAATTTATTCCTCCCATTTTAATTGTTGAATTTTGTCGTTCCCAACTGCCGCATTTTTCAATATTCGTGAGAATCGTCATGATTTCAAATATCATGAGAATTGTCGTTATTTCCAGTACAACGTCAAGTATGATGACTTGAATTTTCTTTTTGATTTGATTTTTCTTGGCTGTGAGGTAGTTAATTATAACAGTTGAGTAAATCATCTGTTGTACTTTAAGGGTTGCTAGCAGGTGTTGCCGCTATGATGTTGTGGGAGTTTGCTAGCATTTTTTTGGTTGCTGCTGAAATGGTTATGTGATGAGGCTTTTGTTCTTTTATTTGGACTTAAAGGTTTTTGCTGATAGTGAGACAGGTCTATGCGTGTTAACAGATTTTATTAGGTTGGGTGCTTAAATAAAAAAAATAAGTCACGATACCTGACGTGGTTCTAGAAACAACGACAATTCTCATGATAATTGGAAATTACGGCAATTTAAAACGACAAAATTGAACAATCAAAATGGGAAGAAGAATGAAAAAGAAACAAAAATTTATCAATATGGAAGGATAAAGAAGAAGAAATTTGAAAGAAGATGTTTTTGTTCTCACGTTCGGGGTTCTGGAATGGAAGAAATTTTATGAATGTAAATGATGAATTTAAGGACATCCAGATGAAAGAAATTTAATGTAAAATTTTATTTGTTATAAGTCTTGTAGTGTAAATTAATTAAGATTGAACACCTTAATGTAAAAAAAAATTAAATAATTTGTTGTTTAAAAAAAAAAATTAAAAGTATTAAAAGTTACCTTATGATTAAAATTAGGCAAATTCTATGGTACACCCAATAAATTTGGGTGTATCGGTACACCAAGTCGTAAAATTAATAATAAATGAGTTGTTTTTTTGAAGAAAAATAATTATTTTCTATCATTGACAACTAAGATAATTAAATTTTATATACCAAAAGCTTCGACGAAATAAAATTTAATTTTTAAGAATTTTTATTACTCATAACAATGAATATTGATTATTTTTTATGACAAAATGTAAATTTTGTAATATGATCCTTATAAACAATGAAATGATGGTTTTTCTTATGAAATGATGTTTTCTAAAATATAAATATTGACAAATACCTTTTTATTTCATTAAAGTGATCTTTAGTTTATATATTTTGTGAAACAAGAGTACCGGTACACTCAAAATTGTGAGTGTACCATAGAAGTTCCCTTAAAATTAACTCTCCTTCAAAAAAAAATAATTAAGATTAATTCTTTTATTTTTAGAAAAAATCTACTCATTTATTTGACATTTAATATTAGTTATGTATATTACATTTTGATTTGTTGATATCATGAGAAGGTAAAATCCTCTAAACAAGAGAGGGTAACGTAGGCCTCACCCATATATATATATATATATACTTTAGAGATATCAGTGGACATAATATACAAACCAGATTACATTCTAGCCACTGTCCATTGTTCATATCATATTTTTATTTTCATTAGAAAAGAGATGCAGAAAAACGAGATATTGCAGACCAGCCCTCCATGGATCAACTACTTCCTTAAGCACTTGGATTTGAACACCAAACCAAGGCTATTTGCTTTAAAGCTAAGCCAATTCCAAGACGACAATTTCACTTCCTTGACCATCTTTTCAATGCACACTTGTTTTGGAATATTTTACCGTTTCTTATGAGTAAAAAACTCATCTGAGGGATTATTACTTGCATCCTTTACAAAATTATCCTAGGTGATCTGCTACATATGTTTGCCTGTGCCTATCTCATTCTAACTCTTTTGAGCTTCAGTCTTGGATAATTTTTCAAAAATAAGAAACTAACCTAACAAAATTCATTGTTTCTGTTCCCTTGAACAGACTGCAAAGCAAGTTCCAGATAGTCTCGGGGTGTTGTTTTTCTGTTCTCTTCGGTTAAATCCTGATGGAAGTCATGCCACCAAGATTATTCACAAATCACAAATAATGCATATGAGAGTAAACAGTCAGATCATGCTAAGATACAATTAAACTACAATATCACGACTCTTCTTTCTGTCTTCCGATATTTGTAACGGTTCACAACCTACCCATAAATAAGAACCAAACAGAAACTGGAGAAAACTATCCTATTTCAGCTACTTTAGACGCAGAATTTGTTCCTCCCAAATGCTATAACAAGAATGTGCTTTGCCACTTGAGTGACTAAAGAAAGTTGATCAAGGGCAGCGTCTGGAAAAATGAAACACATCGGATTCCAATTTCAGGAAAAAAAATCCAGAAAAGAATGGAAGACAAAAAGGAATAAATTTGCATGCTAAGTAACAGAACCACAAACCAGACATGGATCTGCAATACAAAAAAACGCCATAAATCTAAAACACTGACAAAAACAACGCAACAACAAGAACATCATGAAAGCAGCTAGAAGGTCTAACTTATTTAGTTTATTTAGTTAATGTGTTTCAATACCCGCAGAAGTTATGCTAGTGAAAACGTTAAATTCCAATCTTGGATATACTTAACAACTACATTTATATTGTTTTGTCAAAAAAAAAAAAAAAAAAACTACATTTATATTGCAAAATATTTCTCATTCAAGTATATGATTCCAACGTATGCTGGAGATTCCTTAAAAAAAAAACGTATGCTGGAGATTAGCCACAGAATTTGGCAGTCAAATTTTCATCAAGGTCCAGAAGGAAACGTATTCGACAAACTAACTGTTTTGAATGAATAAGAAAACAACCATATACATTATACAAGTTTAAAATCGAAGAACCACTTTCTCGTTGACTAGGTTTGAAATAGTTTCATTTGCGATCAAAATTTCACTAAAAAGCAAACAGACAATCAATACCTCTTGTCCAAGTAGCTGGAGTGGGAAATGCACAATTACTTGAATTCCACGTCAATACAAAAAGGAAAGCCCATAGTTTCTGATGAATCGAATACATATAACTATTGTTAGCTGATAACACAGTTCAAGGAAACAAGTGCTATACTTTTTAGCTGAAATTCATAGAAATGACCAAATTAGCAAATTTGACTACTACTAAACCAGACACTCTTCATTAACTAAATTTGCTAATTACTACCAATTAACATAAAGGTTAGAAAACCAAAGGCATATGATGCACATGAACCCCCAACCCAAAAGAAAGAAAATCGATTATGCAATGCTTAACTTCCTACTTCATACAACACTTGTCATATATATGGATATACATAATGCTTAATCTTTTGGATGGCCTTTGGGAAGATAGATAATGCATCAGACATTGAACGATTATTGGGATTGTGTCATTTACAATACCATTTTGGCTTTCATGATCTCCTCGGAATCGGATGGAAGGATCTTGTGACCATCTAATAGCTTAATCTATTTATCTTTGAGAAGATGATCAAATATCTAGTCAACTTTTGTTATGTCAGAGGCATACTCAGTGTGACCACATGTAGCTTTTCCCTTTTAGAATTTTAGTTGTTTGTATATCTAATGTTTGTATTGACTTACATATCGATCATCATCAAACTCAAGTCTATGATGGATAGGTGGAACATCTCCCTTTGGCTAGCACGTACGCCTCTTTTCTCTTTCTTGAATGACTTCTCTATGTGTGCTCCTCGAGTAGTCATATTGACTAGCAAGATTTTATCCATTTGATTTAACTTAATTCTTTGACTAACCGCTCCATTCAATTAATATAGCAACAACAATCCCGGCTAGGACAATTTAATTGGCTAAGAGGTGTTTCGCAATCCCGTCACTGCCCTATTACATAGCATATGAGAGAAAAAAAAAGTATTAGTAATAAAAAAAACAAAATAGAATCGAAAGTTTGACATTTTGAACTATCTGATTAAAAATTTTAAACCAAATCTTTCAAATTTTGAAACTTTTGGTAAGATATATGAATCAAATATATTGAATTTTGAAAGACACGGTTTAAATATTCATACCATAGGATGTTTTGTCGTCAAAAAACGTGAGGTAAATTTTTTTTTACTTACTCTTTTCTCGGATAAATACATTCCAAAAGAGGGTAAATGATTTTTGCAATAAAAAAAAATAGTATTCTATGTTAAATGAGACTAGTACATACCCCATCATTGACTTTGTGGTGTCTTGGTTAAAGGGGGTAAATGATTTTTGCAATAAAGATGAATATAGCTGAACGTTAAATAGATTGAAGAAGAGCAATTATCTATGTTATGGCCTATGGGGGACTTGCATTCTTTGTATCTAAAAGCAAATAAAATTTATCTTCACTTAATCAAAGTAAAAATAGCATCCAACATTATAGGAATTCAAATTAGAAACATTGAGCTGTAGCTGGCTGGATAAAATCCATAAACAAATTGAAGCTTCATTTTAAACAAGTGTGATTAATTGGAATAATCACTTAAATACGAGGATCACCGCCATCCATCATTGACTTTGTGGTGTCTTTGTGGCCATAAACTTTACTACATATTCAGAGAGAATGCATAGACGAAAACTGCGTTGTCCGTGTCTTTGGTCTGCGCACACAGGATAAAATGGCAGCACCTTGTTTTTGTTTTCTTTATACAATATTCTCCTCCACAAAAAATAATAAATCATCTATTTGTAAAAATAAAATTTGACCAAATAAGTTATCATTTCAATTTTTAATAAGTATTATTATTTTTCAATCTCATCATTTAATTAATGTTATTTACATCACTCTCAAGTCGATGACTTTCGGTTTATCTTAACCAACAGTAAATTAGTCTAAATAGTAAGAAAATTGAACCCCTTTAACAAGCAGTAAGAAGTTCGATTCATGACCCGTGTCCAAACAAAATTTAATTAAAGAGGAGAACTCACTTTATATACTCACATATTCTTCAAAAGAGATTAATCACTATTAAACGATCATGAAAATTTTGTACCAATAACTTTACAAAATTTTTTATTTACATTGATAGTAATTTTTGACAAAATTTACATTTATAGCAATAGTCAGTACACTAATACTTTGATAAAAATAATTTAATAAAAGTATTGATTTGACCTCAAGTCCATAACATTGTGTTTCTATTCTCCTCTATGATCATTGTGTGACCTAAAAATAAAAGTCACAAATTTATCGTGGTTCAACACTTCATTCATAAATCCCCAATTTTTCAACAAAATATTTTACTGTCCAACCTATAAATTTTCAAGAAAATTACAAACTCTCATACAATTTTTGCTTCAACTTTATTACATCACTATTTTTAATTATTTGAGACAATATGGATAAATAAAAATGGAATGATAATCTCTTAAAAAAGAGGAAAAGAGAATAACCAATTAGGAATGGGTATTGGCTAAATGCAAGTGGCCATCACGTGGGTGTGGTGGGGTCCCAATTCAAAGTGATCCCAACGCGTGAAATACAACTTGTGGAAGAAGCGATTAAGATATGCAAAGGGTTTATAGTAGTTGTTGTTGAATGATGAATATTGATAGGAAAGAGAAAGAAAGATGCAAAATCAAAATCCATGAATTCAAGATGACCACATCCACATGGCTTAGTTTCAACCTAGTGAATGAAATCAAGCCAACTAAGCAAATCGGAATCTCAATGATGCTTGTATGACACGTGGACATACAACAGATCACACCGTTGCTCATGTTTTGCTTTGAGAAAAAAACAAGATAAAGAAAAATATCCCAACAGCATTTAATATTCTACGTTGTTTATACTAAGTTGTGGTGTGTGGGGGTTAGAAAATGAATGAATATTTTTATATGTGAGTTTAACACTACACCACACAAAAACAAAACCTTCTTTGTTCCCTTGATAGCAGACACCTGGCATCAAGGCACACCACAAGGTCACACTCCCTTCCTGTCCTCATCATTTTGCTTCTTCTTTCATACTTCCTTCTCTCACATTTATTATATCTCAGTCATTTTTAAGAAATTATATAAATAAATGCAATATTAAAATAAGACAACAACTTCCATACCTTATAATTTACTTGGTAAATTACAAAAGTTATATAAAATTTGATTAATATTGGAAATGTTAGTTTGATTAATAGGAAGAAAAAATATGCAGTTGTAATTCAAAAAAGAAAAACACTTTGAAATTGTATTTTAAATTTTAAGAAATTAAGCAGATGTGGCCCAAATATGTGGTTATGATAAGACCTTCCCGTACATGCAGTGCACATACATTGCACCTGTGATTGCAATATTTGTTTGACATATATATTCACATTTTTATATTCGTCCTGTATGGGCATTTGTTTTTCTATCAAATCATTTGCCAAACATAATTTTTCTTTTTTATAATATTGTTTTTTTTTTGTTAAGAGATATATACTAATTTTTTTTTGAGCAATGTTATTTGAACAACCTTTTTATGTGACAACTTGTTGCACAACCACATTATACAAAGAAATTTAGGTAGTGGCACAAATATCAAAGCAATAGAGAGCGAAAGTAGAAGAACAATGTGTGTATGAGAGAGAAAATTGTCACAAAAGTTGTCAAAAAGTGGTTGTTCAAATATCATTTCTCTTTTTTTTTACTACGAGTGCTAATGTTGGGACGTCTTTCTTTTCAGAGCATGTTGGGGCGTCTTCGATAGTACAATTTAGATAATGTATCTCCATTTTTAAATACATATCATAGTCAAGTATGGTACACACGATAATATACGGTTTTAACGATCAATATCTTTAATTATTAATAATAAAAATTTAATATTTAAAAAAAAATTATTGAGATAAATCGAATAAAATCTTATGTATTAATATTTATATTTATATATAAGTTAAAAATATAACGAGAGTAAAATACATATGGATATGAATAAAAATAGTTAGTATTTCTTCACTTGTATATTTTTATGGACCTTAACATGTCACTTCAACTTGAACTAATTTTCCGTATTTTATACTTTAATAGTGTAACTATGTAAATATTTAAAATAGGTTCGACATGTTACAGCTATTTACTCCTCAAAAAAATGTTACAGCTATTTAATTTATCACATTTTTGGTTTAACTTATGCAATAACAAGAAACCGTTAATTATAAAATGACTACAATAATAAAATCAAGTAAAGATTATTCTGATTTTAAAGATTCAATAAGAGCATTTTCATGAAAGATGCTCTTCTAAAAGGTTTATAATGAGAGTGTTGATAATTGAAATAATATATATATATAGTAAAAAAATTATCATATAAAAACCCTAGTAAAAAATAATATTATAGAAATACTCAGCGAGCCAAAAAGAATACTCCGTAATAAATAAATCCTCTAAAATAATTTTTTTTTTTTTGAAGATCTAAAATAAAATAATAAATACGTATTAAGTGCATGCTTTTCTTAATTTATTTAAGGTCAAATGCATCTAAAGGTCCTTTAAGTTTTTCATTTTTCCCAAAGTCGTCTTTTAAGTTTCAAAAGTCTCAAACAAGTCCTTTTAGTTTTTGAATCGTTTCAAACAAGTCTTATTGTAAATAACATAGTTGGTAATTGCTTTCTTGAACTCATTTTTGGTATCAAATCTGACTCCTAACACCCACTTAAAATTAGTCATCTTTTTATGTATGACAAATGGTGGATAATGCTCTTTGTTGCTATCATCTAAATCATCACCATCATCCTCTAAAAGGACTTGTTTGAAACGATTCAAAAACTAAAATGACTTGTTTAGGACTTTTGAAATTTAAATGATCACTTTAAAAAAATCGAAAAAATTAAAGGACCTTTAAATGCATTTGACCTTTATTTAATTTAGAGTGTTATATACTTGTAACTTCATATACTTTTTTTCAACAATAGTTAGTTATATTTGGGTTCCTATCATAGTGATAGCAACTGCTCATCAAACTCGAAGCAGTCCGTACATAGAATTGAGAACATCTCATGAAGTTATGAAAAATGTTCAATATACCTATCAGTGAGTTTTTCTAAGTAATGACATTGATAAATACAAGTCTATGATAAAAAAAGCTAGCCACCAAATAAGTGACGTGTGTTGCTCTCGAATTATTTGTGTGGTTAAATATACAAGCCACATGATTATTTTTGTTTTATTTTTCATTTCTCATTCAACTTTGAAATCCTAAAATGTTTAAAAGTTTATATATAATTCAAGTAACATGTGAATTTATTTTGCATAGGAAGAGTGTTAAGAAGCGAAGTGATAAAGAGTTTGATGATTCAAACATCATTAAAAAAGTGTGATACTAACAATAATATTAACATTGGCTATCTACTAAGTGTGTGTCCTCATGCATGTAAAATAAAATAAACATAATTGCAGCATGTTGGAATTGATTTCTTTTAATATATTTTACTAATAAACATATTTAATGTAAATTTGATTAAAAAATTTAGTCAAAAAGAAAACTAAGTGTTCGATTTGATCCAACTCTTACTACCCTAGAAATGTCTCTTCTTGCCTCCATCGTGAAAACGTGTTCTATCCATATATTTGATTCATCCCTTCAAAATCAATATTGATCGTCCAAAAGCAATTCTCTTTAAAGATATAAATTCTAACTTTTGTGGTTAGGTATTATTAATTCTCTATTAAATGGTATTTAGGTTGATAAAATATCACTTCTTGCATTATTATATTTAAATATATATGAATTTTGTCAAAAAGTTAATTTTATCAAAATCAATCCTATCAAAATCAGTTATGTCCATTGTAAAACCAAACACATGCTAAACTCAAAATGAAATAATCTAAAAAAAAAAAACTCAAATAAAATTAAGCTATAGAAATTAAAAAGATTATAGTAATTGAAAAAATGAGTTTTTCTTTTTTTAAGGAGAAAAATGAGTTGATAACCTCTCATTTGATTATATTGTCAAATAAAATAAAAATACTCATCTTAAAATATATATACTTTTTGCTTATAAATATCAGGAAGAGGCATCTACTTTCCTCTTCTTACCCATTCTTCATCCATACCAAACCATCACAAGAAAAGAGAGAGAGAAACCAAAAACAACGAAAATTCCGCAAAAACAATATTCACAAATCAAAGAAGAACGAAACCGCGTTGAGAGAAAGGAAAATCAGAAGACTCTGATCATGAAGAAAAACTGCGAACTCTGCAAGCTTCCAGCTAGAACTTTCTGTGAGTCAGACCAGGCTAGCTTATGCTGGGACTGCGATTCTAAGGTCCACGCTGCTAACTTTTTGGTTGAGAGACACATGAGAACTCTCCTCTGTCACGCTTGTCAATCTCCCACGCCGTGGAAAGCCTCCGGTGCTAGGCTCGGTAACGCGCTTTCGTTGTGTGATAGATGCGCCGGCGGAAGAAAACTCCACGCCGACGCCAACGCCAACGCCAACGCCGGTACCAGCGCTGAACAACAAGATGAAAGCGAAGGTGACAATGACAATGAAGAAGATACGGATTACGATTCCGATGAGGATGATGATGATGTTGATGGTGATGAGGACGGTGATAATCAGGTTGTACCTTGGTCGTCAACGGCGGCGCAGCCTCCACCGGCTTCGAGTTCCTCCGGTAGCGATGAGTCGGTTTCGGTTAGCAAGTGCAACGATAACCACGATGAGGTTATTTCGAAGTTAGTTACAACGATTTCTTTGAAACGACGTCGTTTGGATCATGATTTTGAGGTAATTATTTCTTGTTGTAAATTAAATTATTAATTTTCTTCTGCATCTGAGTTTTAAAAATTTTTAATTATATTTTGTTAATTTTTTGTTGATTCTGTGATTATTCAGGTTTCGGATTCGAAAAATTGGAAAAATCAACGAAGAGAGGTGGATGAGGTTGATTTGATAGGGTGCGACGGGGAACCGTCGTCGAAGGCGGCGATGCGGCGGTATAGCGACTTAAATGGATCGGAGCATTCTCAGCCACACGATTGAGGCCGTACTATATTAGAGATATTATTTTATTTGTAATCTCTTTGATTAACTTTCTCTAACAAAAACTAAACTACTTAGATTTTTTTATAATTACTACTATGCAATGTATGCATTAGTTTATTTTTTTGTTTTGATATTTTAAGGATTATGGTTGTGGCCTTGTGGGTGATTAGCTTAGTAGCTTTGCTCAATTTATTTTTAATTGCAAAGAAATATTTTTCTTGTTTATATAACTTAGGTAAAGGATGAATTGTATGTTTTGAAAATGAGAGAAAAACCATATAATTATTAATTGTAACTTATGTTTATGTTTGTTTATACACTTCATTTTAGCTTAGTTTAGCGATTGTTTGGTTCAGCTTTCTTTTACTGCAACATTTTAGCTTCGTCATACCGTGGTTCCAAACACAAACACATGCTTAAATTCATATTTGAAGATTTAAGAAGTTGGAAGTCAATTGATGAGGTGATGAATTTTGACGGGGACGAATAAATTAGGCTGGAACTGTGCGTTCAGCAGTTAAAAGCATAAAATTAGGCTTGACATTATTGAACATGTGTGTTTTCTCAATCCGGAAGAAATTTTAGTTGAGCAATTAAAGAGTGGAGTGCATCAAACATAACCAAAGTGTTTGTTTGTTAATAAAACATTTAAAACATGTTTATATGTAGTCAAATGGAAATAGGTTAGGCGTTACTAGATCTAAAATGGAATGGTTACTTTAATTAGATATTTATATATTTATTAAATTATCCTGATAAACATGTTCATTTCTTGAGAATTTGAAAACAATGTCATAAATTTAGTGAGATTAGTAAAATGTCTTGTTAAATGTTGAAATAAAACATAATCTCTTCGATTTACTAGTCTCATTTTCAAAAAAGTAGCTCGTATTAAAAAACAACATGCAAACAAATTATGCTAAGTCCTTGATTTTTAAGAACAAATCAATTAAGTTTGACATAACTTATTTCTACCGCTATATAGAGTATCGTTTTTGAATGAAGTTTTGATTTAAAAGTTATGTATAATTAAATATTTCAATTAAAACCTTAGATCGTTTAGCTATACTATTTATTGAGAAAGTTGAATATGAAGACATCGGTCTAAGATTTAGAGTGTGAAAACTATGATAACGATTTAGTTAGAGTTGCTTGAAGTTGAGTGCATTTGGAGTTCGTGTCAATTGTTTTTAACCAAAAAACTAGTAATATAACTGCTATCTTTCTAACCTTCCGATTTTTAAAGAAAAAGGGTTTGATAATACAAAATTTGATCAAAAGTCCGTAAAATTTAACTAGTAATTCTTTTCCAATAATATGTCCTTAACTTAAACCAGAAAGGAATCAAAATAACTTTCTTCATAGCCTAGCATTGGTTACTATTTATCGATAAAATTGTACATGAAGACTTCAGCATACAATTTGGAGTGACAAAAGTATGATAAGAAATTGGTTGTTTGGTTGCTTGAAGCACGGTGCATCTGGGGTCAATGGCACTTGTTTTTAACCAAGAAAAGATAGAAACGTGTCAAAAAATTCCATCACTAGTGGTTAGACACATTATTGAACTTGTGGTTCTAAATAATAGAAACTTGTTGTTATTTTTCTTTCATTCATTCAAAGGTATGAGGAAATTGCTTCGATGAAGAGACTTTCCTTCCTAGAAACTAAGTCATGTGCCTCACTACCTATCAACAACCATGTGAATTAGTAAGAAAGTAACATAAACCTTCCAATCTTAATTACCATGCCATGTTTATTTCATGTGTAACGTTTTTGAAATCACACCAAATTTTTTGGTATGCATAATATATGCTGTTACTACCAGATATAGCCGAACAATGTCAATGTCGCAACTCCACTGCCTAGCCATATTTTGATATGCTCTAATAAATTTAAATATATATACATTATTTTATGAGAGATATTTCATTATTTTTATATTAATGGTAGCCACTAACCAAACATCTGGGAGATATGATTATTGCTTAACCCTAAATTAGTTTATTTGATTAGTACTACTATCATTATAAAATTTCAATTAATTAATATAAAGTTTGATTCTTCTTGCATGAGATTATCCTTTGAGTGAATTGTTGGAACAAATCATGACTTGGCGCGGCCGGCCATCACATCAAGTGAACATGGGAATGTGAATTCAACTTTATTGACATCTTACACAAAAATATCTACTATTTGTATACTATATCAATTAAATAAATGAAGTTAATGTTAATTAAAAGAAAGTCGTACTAGGCTAAATATTTTAAGAGCCACATAAAGAAGTTGTGGTTGAGGAAGTTTGTTCAATAATATCAACTATCAACCAACCATTTCAATTTAGAATCACGCATGGTAATGAAGACGCAAACTAGTCTAATCAGATATTTTTGAACTAGTAATTATATTTTAATGGGGTGTATTAATCAAATATTAAAAAATATTACTCTTGTCAACATAGAAGAAAATATAATAAAGTGAAGGAGTTTGTGTGGCTATAATCTTGTGGTGTATAATTGTTAGAGTATGGTGTGTGGTGTTGGTTCCATGCTTTTTATTTGTTTCTTCTCGATTTTATTTCAATTTATCACTGTCCATTGAATACGATTTTTCATTCTTGTCTTTTGAGGCATCGTACCAATGACCTTGTGGGATGAAAACGACCTTGGAATTTTTACTGACTAAATTCTCCTTATTCTGTAGTGTAGAGTTTAAAGACTGATTTCTTCTTTGATTCTTCTCTTGTTTGTTTTTGGACACGTTCAAAGTTTTGTGTCTAAGGTGGGTCTCAATGCTCTATTTAGCATTTTGAAAAATAGTGCTTCAGTCTTCTTCATTTTTGACTTCTTCTTAAGGAATAGTTGTTATCGTGATAAAGGGAGTTTAATTGATTTATCAATATGGTTAAAGGATTACAAGAATTTTATAGCCATGAGATACTAATTAAATTTATGATTGATGAGTTTGCGGTGCAAACAATGACTAACCCCATTGATCAATAACGAGACTAACCCCATTCATCAATAAAAATATAAAGGCGAGATAAAGATACAATTATCTTCGATAAAACGTGACTAACCCCATTGATTTATGAGTCTCTTTTTTTCTTTTTTCTTTTTAAGAAGTTAAAATAGAATATATTACCAAAACAATGTGACTTTCCTAGCACAAGATGTACTAAGAAAGACACTGCAAGATCCGAGCAATATTTACAAGGAAACTATACAAAAATTTGAGAGTTGTGTTATTTGAACGTCCATATATGTGACAACTTTTGTGACAACCAAAACTTTACAAAGGAAATGAGATATTGACACAAAAATCAAAGCAATAGAGAGAGAGAGAGAGAGTAAAAAAGTAATGTGAGTATGAGAGAGAAAGTTGTCGAAAATGGTTGTTCAAATATCATTTCTCAAAATTTAAAACTAGAACAAAAATAACTATTAGCCTATGCCCAAAATGGTGAACGGACTAAGCCACCAGCCATGAAAGTTAAAGGGAAGAGTAGTGAATTTCGCCTTCAGGCCACATGAAAGTGAGCGACTTAATCTTATCAGCCACCTGAAGTGTCGAGCATGTTTTATCCATAAATAGTCTGTTATTTCTTTCTTTCCAGATTTCCCAGACAGTTGCAAACCAAATATCCTGTGAAATTGGCCTCCAAACCTTTTCTGATCTACCAATATAACTGAATTGAATAAAATAATCCGGCAAAACCTGAGGTGGCACTGCAGAGATGCCCAACCACCCATAAATTAAATGTCAAACAAACCCAAAAAAGTTACAATGTAGACTCATATCACAGACAGACTCCCCCTTAAACACCGTCAAATCATACAACCTGCTAAACCTGACACAAAACGCACCCCACCAAGCCAAACATCCGTCCAGAAAAGAGTATGATTCCCTTTCCCAACCGAGGGACTGACATGATCGCTAAACCACTCATGACTACACAACTTATAAACATCACGCCTCCATAATGATGACCCACGACCACCACCCAACAACTGCCCCATCCACCCCATAGCGCGCCGACAACACCCTAAACCATAAAGACTCCTTCTCTTCAAGCATCCGCCAACACCACTTTTCTAACAAAACTATATTAAACTCCCTAATACTCCTTACCCCAAACCGATCCACCTAAGATATTTTTCTGTGGTCAGCACACACACACACACACCCCCCCCCCAAAGAAAAAGAAAAAAAATTAAAAAGAGATTCAATAGAGGAGACGGTATCTGACGGAGCCTTGAAAAAAAAAAGAGCATAAACAGGCAGAGACGATACCTGATTTATGAGTCACTTAATACACTCAACTTTTGAATCTAGAAAATATATTGATAAAATGTGCTTACACTAAAAAAAGGATAGACCCTAGATCAAAATTGTCCTCCTTAATTTACATGCTTAAAGAAGTCTGCAACCTTTTTTAGTCCAATTAAAATTAAATGT
Source organism: Medicago truncatula (assembly GCF_003473485.1). Taxonomy (NCBI): domain Eukaryota; kingdom Viridiplantae; phylum Streptophyta; class Magnoliopsida; order Fabales; family Fabaceae; genus Medicago; species Medicago truncatula. The sequence goes on from NC_053043.1 coordinate 43,833,979, forward strand.
TAAATATGTTTTTTTATCTTTATAAATATATTGACTTTTTTGTTTACCTCACTACTATCGTCACCTTTAATGTTACCAATTATCAATAAACCACCATCCCATAGTTTCAATTTGTTTTCATCTTCTACTCCTCTGGTTATTTCCTATCTTAGACTCATAATTATTTTAAAGGAATCACTTATAGAACAACTAAACATACTTCCCTCGCCTAAGTACATCTAAAACAACGTAGTGATTTGATTCAGTATCAATTTGATTCAATTCAGACATGCAAAAAGGGGGAAAAATCTGATGATGTCAAAGTTTGATACGAATCAAAGATGTTTAAATCGATTCAAGGGTTAAAAAAAAAAAGAGCAGAATTAAACAGTGATACAAATCAAAGATGTGTGATTCGATTAAAAAATTTCAGATGAAGATTGACACGAATCAAAGATATTTAAATCGAATCAATGACCTAGAAAACAAAGTTTTAGCTTCAAGATTACTTCTAAATTGTCCCAAAATCTCCTTTTTCGAACCCATAAGTCATAACTCACTCAATTCGTCCCTAAACATCACCCTAGGGTTACCCTAACATATAAGCACTAATTCTCCACTAAATTCCTTAATTCTAACAATATTTTATATGTTTAATTCACTAATCAAAAACCTTATTTACATCAATCTTTCTCTTTCAATTTATTCTCACCAACAACACTTCTCAACAAAAATCATCACCAATTCTCTCTATTGTTTTCCTATGATTATAACCTACATCATAAGGCTAATAACAATTCTAATTTTCAGAATTAATGGACACACCAAGATGAGGTTGAGAACTCTTTTCTCCCCTTTTTAAAAATTAAAGACTAAAAGATGAAGTTTATTTTAAAATTACGAACACTATGAAGTTTTTCAAAAAGTTAAGATATTAACATGATAAACGATCATATAATACTTCAATCACACTTAATTTATTTTAGAAAAAACATGTTATATAATCTGGAATTTAAAAAAGAAAACCTCTCCATTCCCCTTCTAAACACTCATTCCAAACACACTCTTAAAGTTTTACAGCAATGTTGAGTTTCACAACTAGGTCTCTCTTCAAGCTCCTCTTTATGCCTCCTTTGCCTCCTCTCTCAAAAACCTAGTTTTTCCTTTGCTCCTCTCAATTTCTTTCTTCTGTTTTCTGTAACCCTAATTCTCCGATGTTCTTCTCTATATATAGCCACTACTTGGGCTTAGTCTTTCTCACATAATTCTTAGACAAATTTGTTATCTATACCCCTAATCTGGTTACTATTCTTTCTGCAACTATACAACTTTGTTGTTTACACCACCCTTTGTCTAAACCACTAAACGCTGCACATCTTACTACTTACACCCCTCTTCTACTCAGTTTTGCTAATGCACCTCTATTTGCACTCTATTTTCTTATTCTTACTAAAACACTATTTTCTTCCTAAAATTATTCTCTTTCATTTCTTTTACCGACTGGTTAACTCCTCTACTTCCTTATTATTCATAACATCCATAACCACGAATAATTTAATTTAATAAAAATCAAGAAATCAATACTAATAGTAATAAAACAATAATTCTAGTTTTATCCAACGATAATACTTATAATATTTATTGATAATACCGACAGATTAATATTAAAAATCAGGGTGTTACATCAAGAAAATTATTCATTGTCATTGATGGGATTGTCATCATTCAAATTTTCATTAATTTTTTTATTTATATATTTTGAGGCTCAAACTTTAAACTTATTTTTTGCAGCCTAGGACGGTCGCACTGCCTCAGCTACGGTCCTCCTAGTCTTATGTATAAAAATTGGGTAGATGTGATGATCGACTATGTAATTTGGTTGGTTCCTTATATTCATAGTGAGTATCATATGTTGTTTCAGAATATCTATTATCAAAATTTCTCCTTGTTTAATTCCTTAGTTTATGTCATTCCTTTCTCTATTCAATTGCAAATTGAGAGCCTTTTCATTTATACAAGTTATTAGTGATGATAACATGTTGGTTTATTTGGAGACAAGGAATGATTTGGTATTTAATAAAAACAAGTGGATCAATTGGAAATGTCTTAGCATGTGTTTGCAAACCATGGCTACATAAAAACCACGTTCCCAATCCAATGTATCTTTTTGTGAAGAAATGCAGAAGCTAGAATTTCAAGCTTCACCCGAACATGCCATTTTTTGCTCATGCCGTGGATCCAAACAAGCCATTAGACAAATCCGTTGTTTTCTTTATTTTTTTTGCACGTCTTTGTGGTTGCATAAACCCTTGCAAAATGCAGCTTAGGTTCCTCCTGTCATCAACATCACCAAAGTCAACATAAACACCATCTCCTTCAACAATATTGATAGAGCGGGTTTTATAGGTATTATGCGTAGCAACAATGGAGTCTAGCTACTTGGATTCTCATGCTTGATTGGAATTGCATATCTCACTTTGTTGGAACAATGTGACTCAAGAGTTCATTACCATTATAATTGATTCCGATTCTACCATTGTAACCGAATTGTTTGTTTATGGAACTTGTTTTCTTTGCCTAATACTTTAGGCGTTGCTCGTTCTCGAGTGTAGTTTTGCTGGTCTTATTTCTTTTGCATGGAAAAAAATGACTCAAATGCTTCAAATGCCTCTATTATGAAATTAAATTTTCAAAATCAACCCTTTAGTCTAAAATCTCTTTTCACGTTACTCTTCCTCTTCCACTTTTCTATTCTTTTGATCTTTTGTCCATGTTCTCTCCTCTAGATTGCTTCACAGTTTGCAATTTACGTGTATTAAAAATGGCAAAAAATCTCTTTTATAATAATCTCTTGTATAAAAAATTATAATTTTTTAACATGTAATGAATTAAATATAATTTTTTTAAAACGCCAAAAAGTCAAGATAAAACTAACGAAAATTTGAACCTAAAAATAAAATTTTGAGCTAATTTATTGTGGCGGAACCTTTTATAATGTTTTAAACAAGTATGTAAAAAATCATTAAAAAATTTAAAATTTGAAGTATAATTAAACAAATTTTAATTTAACAGGGACTCAAAACACTAACGGAAAATTTTGTAGGGACTACAAAGTGTGATTTATTTTTATAGGGACTAAAAACAAAACTGCAGATATTTATAGAGGCCAAAAACTTAATTAACCCTTAAAAATATGACTACATATTTATACATCTAATTTGTAAGGAAAATTTAAAAACATAAAAATTCTAATCAACTCTATTATTTAACATAAAAATAAATAAATATTTTTTTGGTAATCCACACTTTTATTGATTGTAAAATTAAATAATATTTTTTGGTAGAATATTAAAATAAATAATTTTTTTAGGCGATAAAAATAAATATAGTTAAATTCTAATAACATCTCCACGGTCATCAATGTTGATGGTAGCTATCTTGAAAATCTGATTAAAGCAGGCTATGAAGGCTTACCGCACCTTCCTTATGGGACATAGATTTCACATTTTTCAGGATACATTGTAGGTTTTATTGATATCTGTCTGGTTGAGCTCTATGCCATTCATCGAGACTTTCGTTTGCTAGAGAGATAAACTTACTATATGCCATTTGCTATTCAGACTCTCCACAATGTTAAAAGTCATTTTACAATATTAATGAAGAATTAATGTTATTGTTTATATTATACAATTAATTATTTATTACTTTCTCTTCTATCAATTATTTAATTTATCTTTCTCATACCATTTATTAAGGACAATTTTGTAAAACAATTCATAGTATATCTTTCTCATACAAAATTAATTACATTTTCTAATATGTGTGAAATGATCAAAATGACTTATAATTTAAGACGAATGAGTAGTAATAATATGTGCAATCTTTGTCAATTTTTTTAATAAAATAATATATGCACGCTATTTTAAATGTAGAGTGAATAGGTTTGTCGGTCCTTGAATTTGCATGCACCAATCAATTTAATCATCAAATTTCTCAAAATAGCTAAATAGTCCCTTAATTTAATTGACGTCCATCAAATAAGTCTCTTAGTTAAGCTTGATTGGTAGAACATGGTGAGTTGTTTGTCCACATCACATGCCACGTCTACTAGGGATCAAGTTGGTTGAATTTACGGATTTCTTTCTTCTTGTTGCAAAACCAAAAGAAGTTGTAAAGGAAAAAACTTTGGTGATAGTGGTTGAGTTGTTGTTTTTGAAGTGGATTGGGGTTGAATATGACCAATCACTATTTCAGTGTCATGTCTTAATCGAAATGTACCTTTGTGTTCAATGATTGCATCTCCGCTTAAGGTCGCGTTCAATTGTTCATTAACTCCAATAGAGGAAAAACTCATCTTGTTGAAAATGAGATTGTTAGAGTTTGATGCTAGAAGCATGGGGTGTTTTTGTCATGACAGATTTAAAATTGAGATAAAGAAGGAGAATACTTTGAGATTGAGAATCACATGGTTCTATATTTTTTGTGCATTCTTCAAACCCAGAACAGAATAAAGTAAAATACATAAAAAAAAAAAGGGAAAATAAAATTAACTTGATGTATTTTTTAAATTTTTTGTTGAAACATTGAGGATATTTTTAATAAGATGTATTATTATTATAGAAATGCTAACAAGTGCATTTAAAATATTGCTTAAGCATTTAAAAGTAATAACTTTTACATTAAAAATTGTGCAGTTATAACTTTTATATATGTTTAACTTGTATTTTCGAAACAAAATTTCTTTTGATGAATTTTTTAAACAATACTCTTGGAACACTTGTTAGCAAGACCTTCATTATTATACTATATACTATAAAAATGTAATGTTAAATGCACGTAGAGGAAGAGGAAAGGGGCAGAAAATAAAAGCTGCATTGAAAGACAAGGATATATATAATAAAGGTAGGTATATAAGAGAAGATAAATACTAACAATTACCCTTAAATCACTTTTGATAAGAAGTTTAAAATAAAAATTTTATCTTAAAATTTATGTATTCAATATATTAAAACATCAAAAGGTAATTTTGTTTACATAAAAATTATCAATCATTTCTATTTTTTATCCTTAAGAAGTGCCTTTTAGCATTTTCTACAGTATAGTGCTCATTTTAGAATCACATTCCTAAGTATAATGTCATTGCTCAAAGCTTGAATCCTCCTCCTCCTCCTCAAATCTTTTGATTTACAACTCCCCTTCATCAAACACATCTAACCTTCTGGTAGCAAACTCTACATAAACTCGGTCATGTAAATTGTAGTTTTCTTGTCTGTGTTTTTTTCCTTAAATCTTGTATAAAAAAAAAATGTAAGGAGCATCTTTTATTTTTTTTTTTAATTTTCTTATGGCTTCACGTGTCGATTAATTTATTTCCAACTATTTAATTTAAGACTAAATTACATTTTTGGTCCCTTAACTATTTAGGTAGTATCACTTTGGTCCCTTAATTAAAATTTGATTTATTTTGATCCCTTAACTTCTCTTCGTTACACATTTTGGTCAATTCCGTTATCACATTTTAATCTTCAACAACAATAATCACAGAAAAATTTCAGAAGAAAATGAAGAAAACCTAACGTTTTTGAATTAAAACTAACGGAAATGACCAAAATCTATAAGAGAGAGAAGTTAAGGGACCAAAATAAATCGAATTTTAATTAAGGGACCAAAGCGATACTATCTAAATAGTTAAGGAATCAAAAATGCAATTTAACCTTAATTTAATATTATTACACATCCCAAAAGTAAATAAAATAAAATAAAAAAGATAAAGAAAAAAGCGATATGAGAAATTAGTCACTCTCCTTCCTACAACACTCACTTACTACTCCTTCCTAAACCCATTTTCCGCGCCCACTCCAAAACCCTCTCCATTCCACACTCCTCCGCCGTAACAATGCAGTCAACTCTCTTTTCCCCAACCTACACCGCCCTCTTTCCTACTCACACCCCCACTCCCTCTCGGCGCATATCCGTAAAATCCTCCATCTCCACCAATCCCCCTTCCATTGAACCCACAAAACTTAACAAATACAGTTCCCGAATCACCGAACCAAAATCCCAAGGCGCATCACAAGCAATCCTCTACGGTGTCGGTCTCTCCGATGCCGACTTAAAAAAGCCACAAGTCGGTGTTTCCTCCGTCTGGTATGAAGGAAACACCTGCAATATGCATCTCCTTCATCTCTCCGAAGCTGTTAAAGAAGGCGTCGCCGAAGCCGGTATGATTCCGTTTAGGTTTAACACTATTGGTGTTAGTGATGCTATTTCTATGGGGACTAGAGGGATGTGTTATAGTTTGCAGTCTAGAGATCTTATTGCTGATAGTATTGAAACTGTTATGGCTGCTCAGTGGTATGATGGGAATATCTCTATCCCTGGTTGTGATAAAAATGTAAGAATTTTTTCATGTATCTCTATGTTTTTGGATTGATTTTTTTTGTTGTGTATGTTCTTATTATGGTTTTATAGATGCCAGGTACGATTATTGCAATGGGACGGCTTAATCGGCCGAGTATTATGGTTTATGGTGGGACTATTAAGGTATGGTAGTTCAAATGTTTGATGAAATTACTCAACTAATGAGGTGGTGAATTATATAATTTAATTCATATACATTGATTTACACTGTCAATTAATTAATGAGGTGGTTAATTATATGATTTAATTCATATATACATCATCGATTTACACTGTGAATTAATTATAATTGTTGGAGAATTACGTGTATGTTTGGTTTTGCGGTGATAATAATTGATTTTGAGTGAATTGATTATGTAAAATTGATTTTGTCTAAAAGTGATATGTGTTTGGATACATTCATGCTAAAGTAAGTTGAACTATACAGTAAAAATCAATTTTGGAATAAAAAGCTAGAAATTTTAACTTAAAGTAGGATCAGTTGTGGAGGCAAAAACAATTCTACATGAAAGAAGGCAACAAAAAATGTCAAAATTAATTCTACACCTCTACAATCAGTTTTGGCTTCTCCAAATGTGGAATCAAACATAAACTAAGAATGTTTAACTTTAGTTAGTTATAACTAAGTCTAAAGTCACAAATGTATGATTGGCTGTGATCTGCTGACGGTGTCAGTCTATAAAAATTAAACGCTAATTTTTGTCAAAATGTAGTGTCCCTTTTCTTTGGGAGTGGAATAAACTGTTCAAGATAAGAATCAATTTGCATATATTGATTTGTGTGTAGGCAGGGTGGTTTGTGAGAAATGTTTTTGTTGCATTAGTAAGTCGTTTTGTTTATGATTGCTATGAAGTAAGGATTATAGGGTCAAACTTAATGTAGGAAAATAAGATAGCTGATATGATTTTGTTTGAAGTTGGTCATACGATAATCGTACCATTTGTGTACATGATATGTATTTGTTAAAACTTACTGGGAATTATGATGCAATTTAATTTAGATTTGAGTCCCTTGAACAAAATTGATGTACTTCAGGGTATATTTGGTTAGTAGAGAAGTTGAGTTAAAGCCATCACCTTCAATCTTGCATTGTATGTTTTATTTACTCATGCTGTGTGTGCCTTTCATGTGACATTTATGCACTTTTATTTACTCATGGAAATTATTGTTGTTATTATTGAAATGTGTTTCCAATTTCCAATCCTGGTAGTTAATCGTCATTCTGTTATTTTTTCCAGCCTGGTCACTTTCAGGGTGATACATTCGACATAGTGTCTGCCTTTCAGGTACGAGAAACCATTGTCGCATCTGTTACTGTGGTTGCATATTTTTTCTTTTTTATATTATATATTATTGCGTACTTATTCAAACAGAGCTCATAGACTCCGTGCACAATTTAAAATTTTCTAGGAATAGATAGAGATCATAGACTTTAAAAGAGCTCTCCTAGCTCTTCACACTAAATGAAATCTTTCTCTTTTATTCTTATTTTTCAGATATTGTAAGAGAACTTTTAACGCTTGTTTGGTTTTAGATAACATTTTCAGTTTTCAAGTTTTTCAATTTTAATTACAAAAATGTTGCATTGGAAACAACTTTTTGTAGTTTTCGTTTGTGTTTTGTACAAAACTATGAAAAGGGGTCACAAAGGGAAAAAGGTGGTATTTTTGTGATTGAAAGTGAAAATGGAAATATGAACCAAACAAGCGTATTTATTGTCAACGATGATCCTAAACAGAATGATGAAAATGGTTATTGTTCATGTGTGAAATATTAGTCCATAATACAAATTTGTTTTCCATGTGTGCCAATAATTGAATTTGTCCTATCAGGGTTATGCTACTCTTATTATTAATGTTTCATTCATTTTTGGTTTTCCTGCAGATCTATGGAGAATATGTGAGTGGATCCATTAGTGATGAGCACAGACAAAATGTTATCCGCAACTCTTGCCCTGGTGCTGGGGCTTGTGGTGGAATGTATACAGCCAATACCATGGCTTCTGCAATAGAAGCTATGGGAATGTCTCTTCCGTACAGGTAAGTATATGCATAGAATTTAAGGGTTGTCCATTTTTAGTGTGCTTCTGCTTATCCTTATGTGTTGTTTTCTGTAGCTCATCTACCCCTGCTGAGGATCCACTAAAGTTGGATGAGTGTCGGTTAGCTGGTAAATATCTTCTGGAATTATTGAAGATGGACTTGAAGCCCCGAGATATTATCACTCGCAAATCACTACGTAATGCAATGGTTATAGTTATGGCACTTGGGGGATCTACCAATGCTGTGTTGCATTTAATTGCTATTGCCAAGTGAGTAATACTTTATTAACAGAGAGCCTATTGATATATACAATCTTCAGAGAAACCTCATGTAATAATTTTTGCAGGTCTGTTGGCATTGAGTTGACTCTAGATGATTTTCAGAAGGTTAGTGATGAAGTTCCTTTCATTGCTGATCTTAAACCAAGTGGGAAATATGTTATGGAAGATGTTCATAAGGTATGCATTTAATTTCTTTGCTAATAATACATTCCCTCTATTTTTACTATTATTTTAAATTTATTTTATCATTATCACTATTTTTCCTTGTCATGCTTTCAGTGTTTATGCTATTTTAATTATCATTGTTAGTCATGCCTGAAGACCCTTTTACTTGTCATGTTTTGATAGATTGGAGGGACACCTGCAGTTATCCGCTACCTTCTTGAGCAAGGCTTTTTAGATGGTGACTGTATGACCGGTATTCTACTTGCCTTTGTGTGTTGATAACAGTATTATTTTACCAAAAAACATACACATCACTAACATGCATATTCCTCCTCTCTAGTCACTGGAAAGACCCTAGCTGAAAATGCAGAACTTTTCCCTCCTTTGTCCGAAGGGCAGGTATGAGCTTGTTGTTTCTGTTCTATGTTATCATATGGTTATGTAAGACTCCCCAATTACAACTGCGTGATTGTTAATAAATTGATCGCATGATACAAACTACAAGTTTTCTATGATATGTGATTCAGGAAATAATAAGGCCAATTGAAAATCCCATCAAGAAGACAGCTCACATTCAAATATTATATGGGAACCTTGCACCACAGGGTTCTGTTGCTAAAATTACTGGGAAAGAGGGCTTGTACTTCTCTGGTGAACCTTCTTATGCTGTTTTCTTGGAGTTATAAAAAATGTTTACTTCAACGTCATCATAACTGTCAATACAACGACTTATTGTTAACATGATTATTCTACAGGTCCCGCACTTGTTTTTGAAGGAGAGGAGGCAATGATTGCTGCCATTTCAGAGAATCCTTTGAGTTTTAAGGTATTTCTTTATTTAATATAACTGTCAAGAGATTTAAGACTGATGTTTGATGAGGTGTCAAAAAATGATATATTTGACAAGTTTACTAGTTAATCCGTGTTAGAAAAGTAATCAACGAATGCTAAATTCAAATTGTTAGGGCTAAGTTAATCAAAGTTTTAGTGACTAATATATGGAAGTATTATGGAATGAGAAAGTGGGTTGGGTATTGTTGCAGCAAAATGACATAGAGATCACTTGGTATAGTAGGGTGGATGTTAAACGAAGGGGAGATAAGGGGGATGTTAACCATTGGATTCAAGTAGGGTGGATGAAATTGGGGATTGCTTCGGCTATAAATTGTGCTTGAAAGGTACCCGTCAAACTTAAAGAAAAGTGTATCGCAGAACTATAAGACTTGCAAAATGTTATATACGATTAAATGCCAGGTGGTAAAAAACCAACAACAATGTAGGATTAGCATTGCAGAGATGAGAATGCTGTGATAGATGAGTGGGCACCAAAAGTAGATGGGATTGGGAATGAAATCATTGGAGAAAATTTAGACTAGTTCCAATTGTAAGATAGCAGTGTCTTGTCTTAAGCAAATAGGACATATATGGATAATAACGATAGGAACTTCACATGGAGGGTAGACAAATGAAAGAGAGTCCAGAGCTAGAAGTATTGGGACATGTATGGAGAATAACCATAGGAACATCATAAGGAGGATAGACAAGATGAAAGATATTCCAATGCTAGAAGTAATGGGAGACTAAGGAAAATGTAAACCAAATCATTACAAGAGATATGGAGCATAGTTATTAGGTTCCCACGATACATGTGAATGAGTCGTATCTTGATCCAAAACAAAACTGAACTTAATTGATACAAATCATTGTGAGTATTTTTTTGGCATAGATCGCAGCCGAACTCTTGATTCATTTTAATGAACCACAACTTCCCCTGAATCACATGATTCACATTCTGCTGCGGGTGCTGTCTTGAGACGGCCATGGTAAGTCGACCTGGTTTCTAAAATGCCAAAGGGTTGTTTTTGCATTCTTGTTTAAAAGTGACAGAATCATTCGAAAATAAACACTCTAGAGGAACCCATGTCAAAATCACCATTGAAAACAAACATTCTGCTGCGGGTTCTGCATTTATGGTTTACCATTCCTTCCTACTGTGCGTCTTTTTTCCATCCTGTCTACATGGTGTTTTGCTCCCTCTCTCCTCCTCTGTTCTTCTTTACTTAAAAGTGCCATATTGTTATTTGTCATATTCAATTCACGGGTCAATATAAGTCTTCCCATTCATGATTTGAATCTCCATAACATGATTTGGATTTCTACGATAAGATATGGTTCATTACCTGGGATGGCAAAAGTACTTGTACACATGGGTGCATGTTCCTGTATACCCATAATTCATAAAATTGATTATTGTTTTGAATATATATAGTACTGTTTTTCTATCCCTTTACCCATTTGTCATGCTTAACAAAACCCATACTTAACTTGTTATTTATGGTTTTAGACTTATGCGTAGGAAATCTAAGACACTAATATTTCCTTATCAAACTGTGGAGTTTCTCTTTTGAATTATACTTATTATGAATTTTTAGTTCAAATTGCTTCCATTTCACATCCTTGTCACTGTATTGATTTCTTTTACACAGATATAACCGCAGTAAATGGCAACTAAATGAAAATCTTTTTGATTTCCTCTCTGTCAAATTTACCCTTTCAGGGAAAAGTGGTTATAATTAGGGGAGAGGGGCCTAAAGGTGGTCCGGGAATGCCTGAGATGTTAACACCAACAAGTGCAATAATGGGAGCAGGGCTTGGAAAGGTCTGTCTTAGCGTGTATAATTTTATCTTCATGTTTATGCTTATCTATTTACTTTGTTTGTAAGATTGTTTTGTCCATTTTTACTATGAATTGACCTTAGGACTTTTACAATTTTTATACTTTGTTTTTTTCCATATATGAAAATCTCAATAAATATGAACCTTTCTTTTTATATTTTTTATCCATGTTTGTAGAAAGATGTTCTCCAGTCATTAGTTTTTTAGTAGAAACATGAATGCCTTTTTTCAAGCTTTGAGAACCATGATGACGTGACATTTCTTAAGGATATTGTCTTTCGATGCCGCAGGATGTTGCTTTATTGACCGACGGAAGATTTTCAGGAGGCTCACATGGGTTTGTGGTTGGTCATATTTGCCCCGAAGCACAGGTGAATTGACCATACTTTGTAATCATTTTAGTACTGCTATGATATGCTAAATATATTCAGAATGCATCATATGTGAACTGCAATCTTTAAATTTGGTCAAATGGTGTTGGAGTATGCATTTAATAATTTATGCAAGGGTTTAATTTTTTTTTTTTTTTACGTAAGGAATGCTATCAATGACTTGCTTGTTTGTGTTTTTTTTACTACAACGTTCCTAGAAAATTTCTTCTGCTCATGAAGTACTGTCAATTTCTGTTTTCATAGAACCAGCCTCTTTGGTTCTTGAAAATCAATCTATCGTGGCCTAAATAGCTGCTTGTTCTTGAATTCCGTAGCAATGATGTTGGAGTGTGAACATAATCATTAAGGAATTGTATTTAAGATTTAACTGAAGAAACTTTAGTGAGAATTAATACTCCTTAGAACAATGGGTTGTGCATGCTTTACTTTATCCTATTCTGTGAAGTAATTGTGAGTTTGTGACCATCTCTGTCTATTTAGAAAAATGCATACTGCTTCATCCAAGTGCACTTGAATGCATTTTTCAACGTTCAAGCTATTCTTTTGTAGTGGGTGTGAGTGTGTAACCAGGTGAGTTTATTATATTGGTTTGTGACTTTGAAGATAATGTTGCTTTAATGGAATTACGAACAAGTTTACTCCTTTTGATGTTTTTAATTAGAAATAGAAAAAGGAATATACTGGAGGAACTAACCAAGAACTGAAAAGTTTTCTCCAGGAAAATTGGATTTACACTTCACTATGTTGAAGAGGTTATGACAGTTGTGCTTTTATTTTCTATTTCTCCTGTGACATGTTCATGTATTTACTCTATCGAGATGGAGATTAGGGAAATCTTAAGTGTAGTTTTATGTGGCTAACCATTAATATTTCTACGTGTTTCTTTGATTGTATAGGAAGGCGGTCCAATTGGTTTGGTTCAAAATGGAGACGTTATCAACGTTGATGTTAAGAACAAGAGAATCGATGTTATAGTTTCAGATGAGGAGATGGAGGCACGTAAGAAGAAATGGTCTGCTCCACCATACAAAGCTAATCAAGGAGTTCTGTACAAGGTATGAGACCAAAACCTCCTTCCAGAAAAGATTATGTTTAAACGTTTTTATTGAGAATGGATCTTCTGCAGCGGTTACATGGTGCACTCTGCTGCAGAGCTGTTGAATTAACTTGAGAGAAAATCATCTTTATTTTCTTTCTTTTAATCCAAAGGCTCTGCAATAGGCTGCACCATGTGACCGCAACAGAAGATTCACATAGAAAACTGCGCATACAAGCACCTTTTGGATAATGGTAAATGAGCTAACTTTCCCTCCAGTTAATTCTTCCATTGTTCTAATAAAATTTGTTGTCTTTCTGGATCCAGTATATTAAAAATGTGAAGCCTGCTTCAAGCGGATGTGTAACAGACGAGTAGAGAGGACATATTTTTTGTGGCTTGCCGAGCGAAATCCGATTATTTGTCTAAGTAGCATTTTGATGAGGTATTACTGTTTTCGCTCAACCGGTGCAATAGTCTAGACTTGATTTCCACCACCTCTCTTTTGTTCTTGTTTATTTCCATTGTACCAAAAGAATGTTGTATCAGTTAGTAATGAAAAGGTTAGATTGATTCCTTGGCAAAAATTCAACAATGACTAAAAGGAATGTTGCAAACACATTTTATCGAAAATCAATTTATGTGGTAGCTATCTAATAATATGATGAACAATATCATAAATCTATTTTGCTTGGTGCCATGCTATGAAAGCAAAACTTTTCATTTTCCATTGCACGCAACAGTATCGCTAGGCGTTAGTTGTGTCCACATATCCTTTGAGGTGGGTTGTGGCTACTGTTAGACAGTTAAGGCAGTTGTCGTTACCCGCCATATTCCAATTAATGTTTTGACGAAACAAAAAATAAAACCATAATTTTTTTTAATAGACAAATGTTTTTATTTATATTGGTAACAGATAATATTTAGCTCAAATTCCGCCCATGATTTTGATTTTTTCTTCACCAAAATTGCAAATTAGTCGCAAGATCATTTCAACTTATGTATACCATGAGATAGTTTCAATATAATTTTTGAGTTCCCCAAATGAGGAGTTTTGTATTATGAATACAAAACGTTTGGGATGTGCATACAACGTACCATGAATTCGTCCATTTAAGACATAATTTTGGTGTTTTTTAGAAATCCCAAATTCTGAGTTTGAAGAACTCCATAATATTGTCAATTTCTTTATCTTCTTGTTTCTTCCTATTTCTTTTTTTTCTTCTTCTTCATAATAGTTTGTTGAAGAACTTTTTTTGTGCTGCTGACGTGGTAGGGTTGTTGACTTGGTATGATGGGTGTTGGTGATCGAGATTTAAGGTGGTTTGTATGATTCACTCACTCGATCACCACATTTATTCAAACATTGCTTTGGGAAGTACGAAGAAATAGGAACATGTTGAAACAAGATGAACCACCAACAAAAATGCTACAAACACATTACTTACACTTCCCATTTTCCAATACTTTCTCTACCAGTGAAATTTATGCAGATGCCACTTAATTATATGGGTTTCCAATACTTTCTATATATGATTTAATGGACCATTCTCAAAATGATAAAAATATCACCCAACAATAGTTTTAGAAATAGTGCTAGAAAGTACAGAGCAAACACTTCACCGTAACCAGAAACCTGTACTATAATCCAACACAACAAACTCCAAATGGGTTTTGTTGACATCATCTGAGACAAATGATAATTCATAAATTGTACCACAGTAAAGGATATTTACAGGGCGAACATAAGCCAATTATTTTATGACCTTAAAACACAAGACAATAACAAAGACAAAGTTTTCATTGTTACTACATCTACAGTTGGTTTCCAAATATGAAGTGGATCAATCAAGAGCCTCCAAATCCAATCATTGTTGTAGTAGAAAGATAGTATATTCAAACTCATGAAGCGGTATAGAAACAAACTGTTCAAACGCATACAAATTCCAACCCACACAGTCACTTTACAATGTATAATTCTTCCAGATAAGTTTTACATATTCTTCTCCATTTGACGCATGCTGTGACCATTTTCTGGAAAAAAAATACATTAAATCGCCTGTTAAAATAAATGCATATGCCACAATACATAAAATAACTCAGAAAAAAATAATAATACGATAAGAGCACGAAAAGCATGTAATGGAATCACACGGGATATTCATGCATATGTTTAGGATATTACCTGAAGTTAGTAGGATGTTGATATTGCTCAGTAATCTCATTATGCATCTGTTCTCACACACAAAATAAATAGGTTAAACAAGAAGAAGAAACTTATAATCGTTTCTCTTACAACTGCAGAAAACAACATTTTAGAAGATAGCGTGTCAATCTAGAACCAAGAGAAGACCTTAATAGTCTCTTTCACCAAACAAAGCTTTCTTAAAATGAAAATTAATATATTTGAGGATCAATCTTTTGGTTTGGTATCTCCGTTTTGAAAAGACTTCAGTTTAGTAACATTTTTCTGCTTTTGGTAAATAGCAAACGGGATTCAACCTCAACAAAGCTTAGAAACATTGGCTGCTTACTTCAAGCCTGATTTCAGGTTCAGGTAGGGAAATTATTTTCCCCAAGACTCAAAGCGATTGAGTGCTTGACTAAGTTAAAAGAAAATGACTTTTTCTTCGGTGGACATGGCGGAGACTCATGCTCTTTTCAGACAAGGAGGGAACAACATCCCAGTCCGTTGTTGGTTTTCAAACCCGACAGGACAGTCTTCCCAAGCGCCCTGCCAAATCTTATAATTGTGTTGATAAGGAAGTTGTTGTTGGAGCTGAGCCAGGAATGGCCTACCAGACATATAGGGAAGAATAAAAAGATCAAAATGCGGGGTGTAGTTGAGGTTACTATTTTAAACATATAAATGCATAAATGCAACACACAAGTGGTATACATTTGGATTGGGGCTTCGGTACAATTACACGTTGACGCTTGGAAGCGATGTTTCAATTGTAAAGATGAAAATATTTAGAGGGATAAGTTCATTTGAATTCTTACTTACAAAAAAAAAAAGGTAACTGTTATAAGTTCATATGTTCTTATGGAGAACCTAATCTTAAATTCTCAACTAACAAAAGTTATTGCTTTGAAGACTCAGTCAGATATTGAATGATCATTCCAATTTCTTTCTAATGTAAAACAGAGTCGGTAAACAATCATCATTGTTGGTTCCCACAATTCCACCACAAAGAATATCAAACTTGGACTTGAGTAAAGTAATGCAAAACTCGTCTACAAAAGTCCAATGATAACTATTTGGCTTTGTCAAACACTTCCAGTGCAATATACACCTGTGAGTTTGAATTCAGCACCAAAAAGAGGAAGAAATGATTGAATCAATCGTCTTAAGAATGACAAAGGGCACAATTACTGGTTGTAGTTAAAAAGTTAGGGTGTTGTCTGGGTTATTGGGGATTAATATTGTTTGCACTAGTTTAGATCACCTCACAGGAATATTTTGTTTACCGGACTAAACCTTGTGTTGCTCTTCTCTCTCTGCTTTGGTGCAACTACTCTGATATCGTTAAAACGTTTCTTGTTCCACCATATTCTTTAGAGCTAATAATCTTATTTCCAACCCTTTTGACATTCGATAACATCTTTCATCCAATACTTATCTATGACTATGACAATGCATGCCTGTTTCTAGGTGCATGTTTATTTTTTCTGGTGGTTGCCCGAAACAGGCATTTGCCCAAAAGTATAAAGAGTCAAGCTTCTTTGTTTGGCCACACCAGAACTCATGAAAACAAGAAGCATACAATAAATCTCGTATTTCCTATAAATCTTGTATCCACTTTTAGCGTGCTCTTGTAAAATGTATCCACTTTGTTTCCAGCTATAATTTTTTTTTTGAAGAAGCTAAATTAGCCCACTCAAATTGGCATCAGAGGGAGTCGAACTTGAGACCTCGAGTAGGAGCACATTCCCAGGTCCCAAGCCAATACCACCAAGCCAACCCAAGTGGGTCGTTTCCAGCTATAAATTGACTTGGACCATTTCAATGTTGTCAAAGATCGGCTATGGCAGACTGTGATGGCAGGTTTTTTGACAACCGCCGTGGCCAATTTGTAAAGGATGGCAGCACCATGGCATTTGATGACGGATATGGTGGGCTAAAGATGGCGAATTTTTCGGCTTTCCACCATGGTTCGCCGTCCATGACACTGGGTCATTTTATTGTTACTTACTAGAACTTGTGACGTATAACTTCTTCCATATTGATTTTTTATTTTGGTGTATATATAACACCATTTGTTATATGATCATAAGTCATTTGTGTTCTTAAATGATGCATCATCCAAGTGGATCATGACTGCTGCTGGCACTCCCATGCCACTAGCAGGCATTGGGTCTGTCTCCACAACTATCTTGTCTTCTTTACTGATGTTTACTATATTCCTAACCTCACTTTGAGTCTTATTAGGGATCTTGGCACAACAATTAGAGTGCATGTTAGTTTTGTTATTACAAGCATCCAAAGCTCTATTGGATGTGAAAGCAACAAATAATTGCTTTCAACAGTATGCGAAAGCAACAAATAATTCCTTTCAACACATGTTCAAGGATAGTAAACAGTTACAGTTTATTAGTATATTTCACATCTTAGGTGCCAATATGCAAAATCCAATCATAATACCCTGATGCCAATATGCAAAATCCAATCATAATACCCTGAAAGTGATGGCATTCCTCTTCAACCTAAACATATGATCACCATCATAGCAAAACGCCAAGCTCAACTCAAATTGCAAAATGAAAAACGCAATCCAAAAACAAAACACAAAGAAAGCAAAATGACCCTCACCCAACCCATATAATTCCAAAAATCCAAAACATGACAATCCACTCCATGCCAAATTAATAACAAGGAAAAGTTAAGTGCCTGTTTACTTTACTGTTTTCATTTTCATTTCAACTAGTAAGAGTTAAATGACTATCACTATGTACTGACAGTGTAAAATAATTTTACACCGTCATCGAATAGAAATTCATCATCTTCTCATGTAGGCTTACTTTGTAACCATCTTTTAAAAATAACTACAACATACTCTACTATTGTAACCATCCAATAGAAAATATTCACTACACTAAATATTCATCATTTCATGAAAAAATATCAAATTATAATGCTTGCGTTGCAAGTTTAAAAGTTAGAGTTAAAAAAGTTAAAAGATTAAACCTTTGTGTTCATCATCATCAGCATCATGATACTCATCTTCATGTTCTTCCTCAATAACAGGATGAAGTTCAACTTTTTCACCATCATTCCCTTCAACTCCGGCGCCACCGCCATTACTCTCCTCCGGATACCTTACAACTACAACAGGACAAACACAATGACGAACACAATAATCACTCACACTTCCAAGCTTCCCATTAGAACTTCTCTTCGTCGCACCGAATCCACGGCTTCCCATAATCACAGCACTCAATCCAAGCCGTTCAACTTCCAAACACAATCTCTCCTTCATATCATGATCCTTCACAATGTGAATTTTGAAGGGAGTTTCTGATTCCACCAACGGTTGTGCAAGATCGGTTGCTTTTGTTGATGTGAAATTGTCGAATTCGTCTTCCATTTTTTGACGTGATTCCTCGGAGGCGTCACCGCCGTCGGCGGTGGGGGAGGTGACGGAACCCCAATCGGCGCCGTAGAGGACGTAAGTTGGTCGGACGTGGAGGAGGATGACGGTGTCGCCTGGTCGGAGATAGTTTTGAACCGCCCATCGGACGGCGTAGGCGCTTTCGTCGCTGAGATCAACGGCGATCGCGACTTTGCGGTTTGAACCTGATGGGAGAGAGAATCGAGCCGGTTGATCCGGTTCAGGTCGAACCGGTGATTGTGGATTCATGTTGGAGAAAATTACGGTTTTTTGGATTAAAATTCCGAAGTTGCGAAGATTAATATTTGGAGTTTGATATAGTAACGGATCAAAGAGGAGTGTGAGGAAATTTTTCTTTCTTTCTCTATTGATGTTATTGAATTTTGGTGTTCTTTCAGTTCATTAACTGTTTTATATAAGCTTCCCAGCTTCAGAAGTTACAACAGTTAGTTTTTGTTTACTGTAATTATTAAACCGTTTTTACATGATATAATCTCTTAGATCGTTTTTTCTTTCTTTCCACAACTAGGTAAAATGAAACTACTATGAACTTTGCACATTTAAATAAAGTTGTCGAGTTTCAACTTTGGTAACGAAGTCGATTCTTCATTTATTCATTCTATAAGGGTGAAGATCTGATCGTTAGATTATCGGACAAAAATGATATTCAATAATTAGTAATTTTCCCTTTTATTAAAAAAATCAGATTATTTATAAAAATGTGTTTGTCCACAATAATAAAGATTATTTTTTAAAAACATACTTATTAAAATGATTTTGTGAAAGCTACTAAATATTAGATTTTTTCCCTTTCAAGACGATGGACAAAAAACGTATTAATTTAAAGGTAATTTTGGAACAAAATTATTAAATTTAAAATCGAGATCATTGAATATGAGAACTTTTTTTTATCTATATTGAAAGTTTTGGCCGGAATTTAGGGTTTTGTTCGGTGTTCATATTGGAACTTTGAAGAATATACTCTTCTCTTTAACTTGTTTGGGATAAATGATATCGAACGTTTTCTCTTGAATCTAACTCGCCTATTGTGGTATCATGGGTTATAAAGCGGTGCCCCTTAACCCATTGTTTTCCTATTTTCTCCTTTGTTAACCGTCTTATGATAAATGATTGTGATACAGATCAAGACATTCTGATAGCATAGACTTTGCAGCCACCAACCTATCATGCTAGCTTTCTCATTCCACCACCCCTACTATTGACTTTAATGCCAACAAGCCACCATGTGACAATATCTATTTTTACTAGATTGATGTATTAATTATTATTACTATTTCAACTACAATCTGGCCTCTAAGATTGCTATAAATAAGATCACTTCCTTCATATATCATCATCAATTGAAATATATTAAAACTTGAGTTTCTCATTTAAGAGTGGATTCTCTCTTAATTTTTGAGCCAGATTGCGAGATTACTGTTTCTCATACTTAGTATAGACAGACAAACCAGGTAGCTAATTGACTCGCCTAGAGCCATTTCATCAACTAATAAACCATGGATTTGTGTATTCTGAATTGATACTAAAATGCCCTCTAATTTGCTTTAATTTGACAATACTTTAACCAATATGTATCTATCTTATGAGACGTATTTTCTTTTTATTTGGTTGTATGAGATATACTTAAATATCATAACCAGTTGATATTATGAAAGACAGAAATACGATAATGCTTATGGGTACGTTTTTGACACATGAAGTCAAACGCCTACCAAATTGTACGAAGAACTTTCAACAACGAACAAGATCAAGATGAAGTAGCTAGGAAGCATACTCTTTGAAATAAAAAATTATCAAAACAGGCCTAGGTGATAAGTGACCTAATAAAGAGGTGGGGGCAGTAGCACATAATATTAGGATCGTTTCTTTTTTCACCTATTGATTTCTCGCGTGCTTTACCGATTTCAGTTTTTATTAATTTAAAAAGTGTAACATCTTTTAAAATACGTTAAAACACTTTTCTAATCACACCATTTTTTCAGATTTTATAATTCGAATAAGGTTAGAGGATGAGACAAAAACTTCTCTGACATTAGTAGATTGACAATTATGCCAAAAGGTCTTGGGTCAATTTATACAACAACATCAATAAGTTGCCAAGTGCTGCAAGAAATAACGAATGGCTCTTATTAAATAAAAATATAGGGGATTTTCAAAATGTTTTCAATCACAGTTGTTTTATGTTGTAAATTGTAATTGAATCCTCAAAAAACTTACATTCACGGCCAACAGATTGAGCACGATTTTGCAATATTTATAGTAGGAAGTCACAATCCTAATATACTGTTGGATGAGTGTTCAAATCCATTCCACATCAATGCCAACTGACTGCTTAACAAATTCATAAAATATTTTTAGTGTTTTTAGGTTTGTAGATTTTTTTCTTTAGTAAAGAAGGGTTTGCAGAATTTTCATTTCTATATTACTCTATTAAAAAAAATTGAATAACTTACAAAAATTTAAATAAAAAATGGAATTGGCAAAATAAATTGTCTCTAACACTCGACAACAAAATAATGCACCTCTTTCAAAAAAAAATTAAAAAAATAATGTACCTCAAATTTTTTTCTCTATGCAGTTTTATGTTTGAAATTTGGACTGATCATTACATGTATTAAGTTAGTATGTTTATTTATCAAATCAACAAGTTGATGGTTAAAACTCGAAAACTTGTATAGTTGATGATGTATAGGTTACCTTTGAAGAATTGTAGGTAACTTACCCAACAATCAATCACAATTAACCAAATACCACATTGTCCATTTTAAACACACACACACTGTGCACCAACAATGGACAATCTATATGTGCACGTTGGATGCAAAAAATTATAAAAAAAAAGGACAACGAATACGGAAGAACACAAAAAAAACATCAGAATGTAAAAACGAGCACACCAGAAAACGCATGACGTGGTAGAATGCGATTATGCAGAAACAAAATTCTCGATTATACAAAGAAAAAAATACACCAAAGAAATTAAAAAGAGAGTAAAGAAACCAAAGATTATTTGGTTAAAATAAAAAATACCCTTGCTTATTTACCATTTCAACGTTCAAAATGAACAATTAACAAAGAATTCAAGCTTTCTTTACGCTGTTTTTTCATCATAGATACTCTCTTTTATATTAACAATGGTATTTTTCCGTTGCAACTACAAGAAACAAAAATGGTACACACATTCTCGTTTCTTTCTTTGAGAGATTCTTCTCCTCCATTCTTTTTGGAAAATTAGATTTTCTAGATACATTGCTTTTTTACCATGGTAAAAAATATTGTTTTTCACCATAGTGAAAAATAGAATTATTTTCCAGTCTGAATAGGCAAATCCAGTTTTAAAGAAATATGGTAGGGGACAAAACGTGCTTTCTCTTTCTTTTCCTTATATAGTGAGGTGAATAAAACAAATATTCACCTGTCCACATAGCTCAACCAAACCCAAGAGACAACAAGATGCTGAAAATAATTTAAAGGCACATGCCACAAAAACTATATATCAATTAGGACTACATATTCATTCACAAAAATAAGTTGTTTCTTCTCTCACTCTACTGGTTTTTCACGTGTCTTACCCATTTTGAATTTTATAAACCAAACAATACTGACCAATCCTCTAAAATAGGGACAGATCTAAATTTTTTAATAAGGAGGGTTAATGCATATACTACTATTTAGTTTAGAAAGTCATATATTTAAATGTAAAATGCACAAGTTCCAAAACAAACTTATTATTTTGAATATCTTAACATGATGGAAAAGCCATTTTAACAAATACAATAAAATTAATTTACAATATAACTTTATTTTTCCTCTAATGTATTCTCTGCGGTCATATTTATAAAAAAAAAATATATTTTTTTTAGGTTCATTGAATGTATACCAAATACATTAGGTATTCAATTAATATACCTAAAATTTAGTTTTTTGCTTGTAAATATGACCGAAAAGTATTAGTTTTGTTATACGGGGTCAACATATAATTTAAAGTGAGGTCAAAATATAAAATCATCCTATTATTAGTTAAAATAAAATAATAAAAGTGGGGTCGATTGACCCAAATGCACTTAAGGTGCATCCGTGCCTGCTTCAAAACCTTCAAAATACGTTGTATGGTCACAATCTAGTTTTTAAAATTTTATAATACAAATAAGATGTGCGAGAAGAAAGAATGGTTAGAAAATAAATATAAAAAATATATGGACAATGTATGGATAACAATATATAGAATTTAGATAATAATATGAATTATCTGTTATCTGACTATAAGCAAAATTTAGCTGATAGTGACAATGTATGGATAACATTTGGGTGACGTAGAGTTGAGTGACATTGACCAATCACAATGTCGCAATGCTTGTGAAAGAGAAAGAAACACAAGCATTGTGATATTGTGATTGACCCATGTCACCAATATCACTAAACTCCCGACAATGTAGAGCCACTTTTGGTAAAGGCATGGTGTAAAAGAAATATTAACTTTCTTCATGCCACATCTAAATAGTTTTAACACAATACATAATGTGGATGACATTATGAGATCAAGAGGGTGATACTGAAGTAGGTGTTCAAAAATAAAAGGGCTAACTTATTTCGAGAATAATATTTTAGGTCAACTTGAAACCTTTAAAATGTAAGGGATCAATTTAAAAATTTTAAAACATAAGAGACTAATTTGAAAACTAAAATAAACATAAGAGATCAAATATGCAATCAAACCTATTTTAAAAGTTTAGATTGTTCCTTTTACTTTAAAATTGATCAATTTGATCTCTTTAACTTATTTTAAAAGTTTAGTCCCATAACTTTAAAATTGATCAATTTGATCTTTTAATTTATGTAAGTCAACGCAACTTGGTCTCTTAATTTATGTAAGTTAAGAAAATTTAGTCCTTAAACTTTATACAAGTTAATGCAACTTTGTCTCTCAATAGATGAATATGATAATATATTTTCATAAGTTAAAGGACTAAGTTGCATTAACCAAATTGGTCGGTTTTAAAGTCAATGACGAAATTGAATTTGTAAAATAAGTTAAAGGACCAAATTGATCGGTTTAAAACATAAAAGACCAAACTAAAGTTTTAAAATAAGTTAAAGGATCAAAGTTATATTTAAGCTTTTTTTTTTAAACATATTTTAGTATTATCATGTTATTTCTATAACATTAACACTTGAATTATTTTTATATATTCATGCTCAGAAAAGTTAATTTATTTCAAAAAACCAATTGAGTAAAATTATTTTTTCAAAATGTAGTCAAAGATATAGCAAGTGGAAACTTAGTGGACAATAATTTTTGCATCGAGAATAAAAGTACATTGTGAATGGAAAATCGGTTCATTGATCATCTTCTCATAACGTGTGAATTGAATTGGAAAATATTTCCACTTAATTTTCGTCAAGAATAGAAGAGACTTGTGTGGTACAAAAGTCAAATGTCCAATTTGTGGGATAATAATCCAAATCTTTAGGTGGGCCTGTTACGAAGACTGCAAAAGATTTCTTGTTGTTTTTGAGCTGTGAGCACAAAAAAAGGTTGAATAACTTGAACTTGTACAGTTGTACGTACATATAATAAAACTTTCTAGAAGTTATATTTGATTAACATTCTTTTATGTTGAAAAAATAAACTTCAAGAAAAAGGATGAAAGTGGC
The DNA here is from genome assembly GCF_003473485.1 of Medicago truncatula. Classification (NCBI taxonomy): domain Eukaryota; kingdom Viridiplantae; phylum Streptophyta; class Magnoliopsida; order Fabales; family Fabaceae; genus Medicago; species Medicago truncatula. The sequence continues at coordinate 43,858,258 of NC_053043.1, forward strand.
ACTACTATGTTTTATTTGGCTCTACTCATGTCCTTGAAGTGGCTACCAAATCTCAGCAGGTAGATATGATATAAGTGACCATACTTCAAGAACAAATATAACAAGAATGTAATAATGAGATATGATGTCTAAAAAGTTACACCGTAAATACATATACTAATTAAATCTTTGAAATTAATCTTGTCAAAATAATTCTTTTTTAAATCAAAACTTTTTTATTTGACAGGGATCGTCATATAAGGGTTATGATTTCCGTCCCTAAACCATCATGTGAGGTGGGGTTTTCTTCCCCGTCTCCATCCTTATTGGAGAAAATTCTCCGTCTGTAAACCCTAATACAATTATTTTTATTCACATGTATATCCCATTTATGGATATAAATTAATATCTGTATAGTAAAATGAATTTAACAATATTGTATGAAGCGGAGAAAAACTAACAAGAATAAAATTGTCATGGAGTTAATAAATGCAGCAAGCTTTATATTACTACTACCACTTACCTATGTTGTTGCACTCACATGAAACTTACAACTAATGACAACGACTTAAACCATCCCACAAGGACATAGTAATTAATGCAATTATATGAAAAGACATGCTTGACTTAATGTATGGAAGAGCGTCCACTAGGCCCTTCATTACTACATTTTCCATTCTTCCACAATATTTTCATAGTTTCTCCAATGGAAGTTGCACAGTGAAGGCTAAGTCATATTCAATATGATGAAACCATGGTTCTGGCTTTCTGTTCTAAACCTCTTCTTCTATTTACACTACTATCCTTCCCTTGCAGCTCTAACTACTACCATCTCAGCAAAACAATCTCTATCTGGTGACCAAACTCTTATTTCTGAAGGAGGAATCTTTGAACTAGGTTTCTTCAAACCAGGTAATTCCTCTAACTACTACATAGGAATATGGTACAAAAAGGTCATTCAACAAACAATTGTTTGGGTAGCCAACAGAGACAATCCTGTCTCTGACAAAAACACCGCCACCTTAAAAATCTCAGATGGTAATTTAGTTATATTAAATGAGTCTTCAAAACAAGTTTGGTCAACAAACATGAATGTTCCTAAGTCAGATTCTGTTGTAGCCATGCTTCTAGATACTGGAAATCTTGTTTTGAAAAATAGGCCTAATGATGATGTATTAGATTCTCTATGGCAGAGTTTTGATCATCCAGCAGATACATGGCTTCCTGGTGGTAAAATTAAGTTAGACAATAAAACAAAGAAGCCTCAGTATCTTACTTCATGGAAGAATAGAAAAGATCCTGCAACAGGTCTTTTCTCTTTGGAACTAGACCCAGAAGGAACATCTTCATATCTTATTCTTTGGAATAAGTCTCAACAGTATTGGACAAGTGGATCTTGGAATGGACATATTTTTAGTTTGGTTCCTGAGATGAGGTCAAATTATATCTTCAATTTTTCGTTTGTGTCGAATGATAATGAAAGCTACTTCACCTATTCCATGTATAACCCTTCGATTATATCGCGGTTTGTGATGGATATCTCAGGGCAGATTAAGCAACTAACATGGTTGGAAGGTATCAATGAGTGGAACTTGTTTTGGGCGCAGCCAAGACAACATTGTGAGGCTTATGCTTTATGCGGTTCGTTTGGGAGCTGTACTGAAAACTCAAAGCCGTATTGTAATTGTTTGAGTGGTTATGAGCCAAAGTCACAGTCTGACTGGGATTTGGAGGATCACTCAGGCGGGTGTCTGAGAAAAACAAGGTTACAATGCGAGAGTTCTGGTCACTCTAATGGGGTAAAGGACAGGTTCCGTGCAATCCCCAACATGGCATTGCCTAAACATGCAAAACCCGTGGTATCAGGAAATGTAGAGGAATGTGAATCAATATGCTTGAACAATTGCTCTTGTTCTGCTTATTCATATGATAGTAATGAATGTTCAATTTGGATTGAAGACCTCCTAAATCTGCAACAGTTACCTTCAGATGATAGTAGTGGAAAAACATTGTATCTAAAACTTGCAGCATCAGAATTTAGTGATGCTAAAAACAATAATGGGGTGATTGTTGGTGTTGTAGTAGGTGTGGTTGTCGGCATAGGGATTCTCTTGGCACTTCTTCTGTTTTTCATGCTTAGGCGAAGAAAGCAAACAGTTGGAACAGGTAAGCCTGTGGAGGGTTCGTTGGTGGCATTTGGATACAGAGATATGCAAAATGCGACTAAGAATTTCTCTGAGAAATTGGGAGGAGGAGGTTTCGGTTCTGTTTTCAAAGGAACATTGGCTGATTCAAGTGTGGTGGCAGTGAAGAAGTTGGAAAGTGTTAGCCAAGGAGAAAAACAATTCAGAACAGAAGTGAGTACTATAGGGACAGTGCAACATGTTAACCTTGTTCGTCTCCGAGGATTCTGTTCAGAAGGTACTAAAAGGATGCTGGTTTATGATTACATGCCTAATGGTTCCTTGGATTTCCATTTATTCTTGAAAAAAGACTCTTCTAAGGTGTTGGACTGGAAACTGAGATACCAAATTGCTATTGGAATTGCAAGGGGATTAACATACCTCCACGAGAAGTGCCGAGACTGTATCATACACTGTGATGTAAAGCCAGAAAACATTCTCCTAGACACCGATTTTTGTCCTAAAGTTGCAGACTTTGGCCTGGCTAAGCTGGTCGGACGAGATTTCAGCAGGGTCCTAACAACCATGAGAGGAACAAGAGGCTACCTTGCTCCGGAGTGGATTTCTGGCGTGGCTATTACAGCCAAAGCTGATGTTTATAGCTACGGAATGATGCTTTTCGAGGTTGTATCGGGTAGGAGGAACTCCGATCCATCAGAAGATGGTCAAGTTACTTTCTTTCCTACCTTAGCTGCAAAAGTAGTTATAGAAGGTGGAAGTGTCATCACCCTTTTGGACCCTAGGTTGCAGGGAAATGCGGACATTGAAGAGGTTGCGCGAATAATTAAAGTCGCTTCTTGGTGTGTCCAAGACAATGAAAATCAAAGGCCAACAATGGGTCAGGTAGTTCAAATTCTTGAGGGAATTTTGGAAGTGAATTTGCCACCAATTCCAAGGTCTCTTCAAATGTTCGTTGATAACGATGAGAACGTGGTTTTCTACACTGATTCTAGCTCGACTCAAAGTTCACAGGTAAAGAGTAACGTCTCAGCAACCTCTCAAGTCCAAAGCAATATCTCATCTAGCTCCAAGTCTTCAGCAGAAAATTAGGTTGTTTCTATTGTTATTTGTTGCTCATACAAAAAACAAAATGCCATCCTTTGATTTTAACAAATGTAATTGTAAATTTGCAATGTATGGTTTGAATTAAGCGATTCAGTTTGGATACACACTTCAGTCAAGCACTTATGCTACAAGGGCTTATCATATAAGTGCTTATGTATTAGCTATTCATATGACAAAAAATAAAATAAAGTCAAAATGTTTTCGTATAAACTATAAGTTGTTTTCCTGAGCTATCATAGAATACTAGTAGAAATAAAGCCGAAAACAACATATGAACATGTCATAAGCCGTTTCCGTAAGCTCTCTCAAATAGTCCCATGACAAGTGTACACACAAGCTACAAACTGCTAACTTCCATTTTGAAGTGCGTTCGTATAGTATGTATTTTTTATTGCATTTCAGATTGGTTAATTCAACGATTTGACCCCTAAAAAATGTTGTTAACATAATGACTTGAAACATTGGTGTTTAAACCTAAACCCTCAGGTCCACAATTTGAATTAACTAATCACACAACTCCATTCAACCTATCATAAGCTTGAAGAATAAACAATCTTCCCTTTGTTAATTGATTCATGGACTAAGGTAGGCATACTGTGATCCTCCATGGTGTCTTGAAGAACCATATCTATCAAAACTTTTTAGTCATTTTCCACAACTAAGGTTTGTTGTGACCTATAAAACACGGATACAAACACGAACATGACACTGACACTAATATGTCGACATTGATAATAATTAAAAAAAAATACAACTTAATGTAATTATATGTGTTAGTGTAGGACACCGACATATATCCGACACTGAAACATGCCTAATACGAATTAAAGCTTATTCAAGTCAAGAGTCTTTCATGTGCCGTGGCCCATAGGTTAAGCAAAGTGTGGATCATCTCCAAATCACTCGACATTAATACATATTGGTATCAGTATCAATCTGGGGTGTTGAAATAAATTGATGATTGTTGCTCATAGAAAATTCAAGAGCTCTATTACCCCACCATACAATATTGTCATCCCCATCATCAGCTAGAGGGAGAAATAAGTCGAATAACATGGTTAAATTAATAACTTTTTTAGAGAACATGATTAAATTAACTATTTATTATACCTAAAATCTTAATTAATACATGAATAAAGTATGTGATACTGCAATTATCTATTTTTGTTGTTGCGAGAGGATTCAATTGTCTATGAGAGAGATGATTGTTTCAAAAGTTGTCAAAAAGTGGTTGTATAAATATCATTTCTCTAACTTAATAAAGATCATGGGTTCGAATGATTTGGATTTGTGCTTATGATAGGTAAGAATCATCCCTAGTTATTAGATTTAATTGCAAAATGACATCCATATCACCAGTACTTGCCTGTCCTTCACGGGTACCCCCAAAGTTCTCTTTGCCTATTCCGCCTTTAGTCATCTTTTAGAAGCCTCACTCACTCTCACAACCAAATTAAATTACCTTGGTCAACAAAAGAGAACAAAACACACGTTATTTATATATTGTTTATTATTGAAAGACAAAAACAAAGGTACTACTCATAAGTGCGTGTTTGTCTAATCACCAAAACAAAATCTTTGCAGGCCTTAACCTCAATATTCTCTCGTCAAATGCAAAGTGCTCCTCTTTATTTTCGTCCTTAATTTTATTCCTTGATATTGACTCAATAATATATATACACATTCTTCTAATCTCGAACTCTCTAAAACCCTTTACCACTACTTATTAGTATCATCAACTCCTTTCTCAAACTTACACAACTTAGAAAATTATGAAGAGTGTTTCAAAAAACAAGTTCTTAACATGTTTTCGTCCTGTCATTGATTTAGATGACATGCTTGAATCTGAAACTGTCCCTGCTCCCTCTACTAGTCGTCGTAAACACGCAACACAAAATTCAGCAACCAATTCGATGTCTCTGGACCAAAATTCTCCGAAATCGATACAAAATCAGGTTGCTGGTCATCCTCCAAAACAAACACTTTCTAAGGTGATTAAAGCTGTGATGTTTCAAATCATATTGGTTAGTCTTTTAAATGAATATTGTTTTGCTATCTTTGTTTTATATAAATTGAGATTATACGCAAATTTTAGTATAATTAGTTGTTAGGCTAGTATTTTTTTTTTTCACTAGAATTTGAATTTAGTCCTTCAACTCTTCAACCCTTATATGCAAATTGAGTTTATATATTTTTTTTAAGCTTGATGATCAATTTAATTACTATCTCGCTTCTTAAATATTTTTCTTTTGCCTAACAGAATACAAGAGCTAACAAGAAGAATCTTTATAGCCAAACTTGTTTTGGATCAAAGCGAAATTATTCTTTACATACAAGAAGTTCATCATCTTTCAAGACTAATATTGAAGAAATCAAGGCAATTGAATCTCCTTTATCAAGTCCATCATCATCATACTCACCGGTGTTTAATTCGAAGAGTTTATCCAAGTCTAATGAAAGCCAATTTGAGAATCAAAAAAAGTTCCATTGCCTAGGAATATACATGGTGTTTCTCATAAGCTTAGTAGTTACAGTCTGTTGGGGTAAAGTTAATGTCATTGTTTTGACATCAATGTTTTTCTGTTGTTTTTGTCTTTGCAACACATGTTCTCACCAGCTAAAAAGGGTTGGTAAATCTCGCAAAGATGTGAGTTCAACTCTCGCTGCTGGTGTGAGGTCACACCCTCGCAGCTTTGAGCCATGAGGCTTGGCTATGGTGAACCCTGGGACCCAACTCACCTAACCTTTTATTCGCAGCGTAGCTGCAATTGCGATCACAACCAAATCATAAAGATAGTTAAAAGGGGTGCTCCTAAGAATAAAAATTTCTTTAGCACAAGTGGAAGGGCACAAGTTTCGTGTGTTGTTATCTATTCTTCCCAATTGGGAGGTAGCTGATATTGGAAGAAACCTGAAACATCTGTTCATGTCAAATTTTCCTGCTCTTTTCTCTGTTTGGCACTGTTACTTATATCTAAAAATGCAAGGTAGAGAAAGTTGTTATGAAATTCAATCAGAACGTGGTTGGTTGTTGCACAAATTTAATTTGTCACAAATCTTCACCTGAAATACTAATAGTAGATAATGATATTTTGAAATCAACATATTTGGTAATCAGATTTAAATAGTATTGATTTGACTGTTCCATTTCCCATTACTTGTAGCAAAAAAATCAATCAGGAGAAAAAAAATTGAAGTATGTGGTCATAAACTTTTACATCATAAAAATGTTTTAAGCAAACAGAACATTACTTGCATGACACGCAACGTATAAGACCTATCTATTTCTTCACAAGTTCGTGATCTATCTGTTTTCTAGTTCATTATGAGAGTTGCTTATAGTTATTGTGGCAACTATTAAAAATCGTGGTTGGGTCTAACACAACCCCACAAAACCGGCTTATGAGGTGAAGATTGCCCCCACTTATAAACAAATTGTCAAACCAACTCCTAACCGATGTGGGACTCTTAACAGCAACGTTTGGGAAACATTAAATTATGCCTATAATACTTTATCAATTTCTTTATTTTCTCACTTTCCTAAGACGATAAGAATCGTTTTCTAAGACTTAGGTATTTAAAAGTTGTAGTGAAATAATCATTTGAATTTGAATTGAATAGAATGATGCCTTGAAGATTTTTAATTTTTTTTATATATATTTTTTCCTTTCAAGAAACTTTTTTTTTTGTTTAAACAACAAATTTTATTGAACAGCTAGATCCATGATCAAGACAAACAGAGATCGGTGAATATGAGAATACAAACAAGCGTCGTATATAGGCGGAACACCCGAAAATAAACACCCTAAAAACACCATGAGGATACCACCCACCAAAATCCACGTCACCACCTAAAACAGACTCCTTCACGAAAACCACCACTATAATCCAACACCACCCGTCGTCACTACTCGCCCCCAAAGAAAAAACCCCCTCAAAATTAAACTCACAGACCTGAACACCAAAGCCGAGCCACCTCAGAAAAGCTCATATCTGAAAGATCATTCAGCTTCCAACACCTCTCGACCTCCGATTCACCGAAAGAAACCATAAAAGCCCAAAACCAAAATTGATCTAAAGAATTGACTCCTGATCCAGAATCAAAAGTGATCGGCCCACCAAACCTTAGGACCAAATCAGATGGGCACCCCTCACCCTCGGTACACCAGAGAAACACTAAATCGCGCCAAATCGAATTGCTGCTAGACACCAACTCCCGATCTCGAAGCAAAAGTAACCGGCCCACCGATAACCAGCAAACAAAAAGCATGACAAACGACAAGATATACGGTGGTGCAAACAACGAATAAATCAAAAGGAAGAAGCTCAACACAACATGACCCATTTCCTCCAAACACCCTAAAACACCTTAACAACCCCAAAAAAACGCAAACAAAAGCTAGTGACGACGAACAAGGACCCGAGTTATAGAGGCAGCCTCCAACAGAAATCACCCTCAACAAACACCCGCCTCCTCACCTAAACAACACCAACCACCCTCTAAAATAGCTTCAGTCCACAAACTGTTCTGACACCAAAACCGACCTCACCAAGAGAGCCCCACAATCCCCCACGCAAAGCTACCACCAACTAACTGAAGCACCACCACCACACAAACAGAAAACAACATCGAAATAGTAATAATAACGAACACACAGTGACCTGAGGGGGGTCTGCCACCTAACAAGCAAAATCTTAAGCACCACAACCATCAGCGCGAACAACCACACACACCACGATTCTTACAACGACAAACGATCCGGGAGTTCGTTGAAAGAGGATTAATCATGACTGAAAAAGATTCCACCACACCTGCAGCCGACAGAAACGGATCACGCTTATCGGTACCACACATCACCCCCCTCACTACATGTCCGTCACTACCACCGACCACCCTGTCGCCACCTACACTCCCACCAAACCACCCACCTTCAATCGTCGGAAACGGACCACTCAAATATGCCCCACACCTCACCACGACCACGTCACCACCCATCTCTCTCTCCCTCCCTCCCTCTCACTCTCTCCCTCCCTCCCTCCATTAAATATATATATTCATCCAACTCATCTACTATTAAATCCATTCAATCCATCCACCAAATAAATATTTTTTATAGATTGAATTTAATAATATGGATGGATTCACCATCTAACTTATTTTAAAGATCCAATGAATCAATTCAAATGTTAATATATATTCAATGGATAAAATATAGAGAAAATTCTAATTCTAAAAAAAATAAAAACTGGAAAAAAAGTGGACAAAAATTTGAAAAAAGGGAAAGAAATCTGAAAATAAAAAACAAAAAGTTATAGATAACTACCGGATGTTCATTTAAAAATAAAATTTATTATGTACATCGGATAGATAACTTTCGCATGTTCATTTAAAAATTCCATTTGGTGCATCTGATAGATAACTACTTGATGATTATTTTAAAAATTTCTATTTTCTACCTCCGGTAGATAACTATCGAAATATTTCTCATTTAACCTTTTGGTTTACTTAACAGACAAATATCATCCAAACTTTCTCTCTCATCTTCTCACATTTTTCCACCAATTCACTTCGTCCACCATTTCACTCTGATTATCTAACCGAGCCACCAAACTCAACCGACTCACCCCACGCGAACGTCAAATCCTTACTGTCCAATTATCCACCATAATCAAACCCCCACCAAACGTGCTAATTGATCGCAATTGGGGGAAGATTGACGCTATTTGTTCTATTGACTGTGATAAAAACGCAAAAAAGTTGCCCAAAAATCGTAAGGTTTAGAAGCATATTCAAGTTGAGTATAAAATAGGAAATAACCGCTTAAAGTTGCAATTTGGTATATATATTGAGTATTCCGGTAGTTATCTACCGGAGATACAAAATCAAATTTTTTTAAATGAACATTCAATAGTTATCTATTAGATGTACAAAACGACATTTTTAAAAATGAACATATGGTAGTCATCTACTAGATGTACAAAATATCCAATAGTTATCTAGAGGACATGTTATTAAGGGCAATTTCGTGATTTTAAGGGGTATAAAGAGATATTGGGTTGGGAGGGGGGCTAAAAAGGAATCTTATAAAAAAATTGATTTGGGCTAAATGTAATTTATTTGTCCAATTAGGCTTAATAAAAAAAAAAATTTGGGTCCAAAAAAAAAAATTGGACTAAATTTATTTAGTATTATTTTTTCCACCCCATCTAATTCTCACGCGCCCTATAATTTTTATAAAAATGTCCATGGCGTTTCAGATTATAAAATCTGAACACACTTTGTTTGTGTTCAGGTTATATAATCCGAAATATGCTTATGCATAATCAGCAATCAGAATCTCTCAAATTTCAATAGTTTTAAATTTTACTTTTAAAAACAACAAAAAAATAAAGTAAAAATTGTCAAATAAAATCATAAAAATACCATCGAAAAATTCTAAAATAAAATAAAACTAATGAAAATACCCTAATATCTACCATATGTACAAAATATCCCGTAGTTATCTAGAGGACATGTTATTAAGGGCAATTTCATGATTTTAAGGGGTATAAAGAGATATGAGGGGGGCCTAAAAAGAAATCTTATAAAAAAAATTGATTTGGGCTAAATGTAATTTATTTGTTCAATTAGGCTTAGTAAAAAAAAAAAATCTATTTTGGGTCCAAAAAATAAATTGGACTAAATTTATTTAGTATTATTTTTCCCACTCTATCTAATTCTCACGCGCCCTATAATTTTTATAAAAATGTCCATGCGTTTCAGATTATATAATCTGAACACAATTTGTATGTGTTTATATAATTTGAAATATGCTTGTACATAATCAGCAATTAGAATCTCTCAAATTTCAGCAGTTTTGAATTTTGCTTTTAAAAACAACAAAAAAATAAAGTAAAAACTGTCAAATAAAATCATAAAAGTACCACCGAAAAATTCTAAAATAAAATAAAACTAATGAAAATTATTTCGTATTTTTCTGAGAATATGAAAATTTAAAAAAAAAATGAAAAAATGCCTCTAAACGATGAAATTTTGAGGGGCGGAGTCCTGTAAGAAGTTCCTTCTACAGGAGTTTTGAACCTTGATTTTTTTCTAATTTTTCGTAGACATTTCAGAGCAATCTGATCAAGTAGCCCAAAATACTGGACTTTTGACTAAGAACAACTAACAATGAACTAAAACAGAAGGATGAGAGTTAGAAAGATTAACATAGTCCTTAAACTGGCTATCCATGTTACAAACAAACTCAAAATTTATGTTGATAATTATATAATTCGAACTGTTTTTCCTCTGAATAAGGGTGTTTAAGGGGTGTTCAGATTCTATAATCCGAAAAAAAAATAAGGAACGCGCCCTATTTTTTGAGGTTTTCAGATTATAGAATCCAAATTGGTGAAAACTCATTTTTTCACCCCATAACAAAGGAAACACTCAATTCGATTTCTAAAATCCAAAAATTGCATGGGCATTTTCGTAAAACAAATAAGGTGCACGAGAAATGGATAGAGCGAGAAAAAAATCAGTCAAAATTTTTATGTACCAATTCTTTGAGAAAATAGTAATATTAAAAAATATGTTCAAAAAACTAAAATAAAAATATCAATAATACATTTTAATAATCTTATCGGATGGATAATCATCCATTAGTAATCTAATAATACATTTTAATAAACGCATCATACGGATAACCATTTACTAACAATCTAATAATTAATGGATTGAATCCCTCAACAAAAAAAAATTAATGGATTGAATGAATTTGATTGGATTATTTTAATGAAATTTAATGGACTGTGATGAATTAATGACCCTTTTTTTTTATCAAGAAATTTCAATCCAAATTCATATCTATCCAAACCATTTATTTTGCCACATAATACATTAGTCGATGATATTGGCATCAATAAACATATGGCGATGGATAATATCATAATAATAGAGTAACACATGAGGATTGTTACCGATGACACCAATTCCTGTGATCATAAAAGGTTCTCAACAAATTGAAGATCACAAATTTTTCATTATTAAGACTTTGTTTGCGAGTTTTGAGGGAACGAGAGGAGATGGTTTTGGAAAAAATAATAAACAAATGGAAGAAATAAAGTATATTGGAAGGAGAGGGTTATCTAGGGTTAATTTTTCTTCATAATACAAAACCTTTTAGATTTGAGGAAATTAAAAAGTTATATTGAAGGAGAGTTTTGGAAAATTTATATGAATTCAAATTTATTCTATGTTGTTATAATAATCTTGATATAAAACATATGAATCATTAGTTTATCATTTTCTAAAAAAACATTTTAAAAAAAAACATGAAAAATTTATCCATTTTCTTCTATATTTTTCACCTTCAAAGACTTTCCTTCCCCTATCTTCCAAACCTCCAACAAAGCCTAAAAAAATGGGAAGCAGAGAATACATAACATCCCATGTTTTCGGTGGGTGAACATGACTAGGCCATCTATTTTTACTGGACGGCAAAAACAAAGACGAGAAGCATAGATATGGTGCATAGCTGGCTTCAAGGGACGTTGTAAAGTGAGGTTTATACGTAGAAATGTTGTGGGAGCATGTGGTAAAAATCTAAATTATTAGAGAAATGATATTTGAACATCCATAATAAAAATTGATTTGAGACTTTAAAATATACTGCCCTCAACGTCTTACATATTATAAATTTTTGAGGGATAGTTTGACATTTTCAAGAGAAACATAATTAACAAAAGAAAAAAAATAATATCTAACAACAAAAAGCAAGAAATGCCACGAAAATTGTTTTTTTTTTTTGAAAGGCCACGAAAATTGTTGAAGAACTTAAAAATTGCATTCCCTTATTAGTGTTTCCTTTTCGTATAGCATGTAGCGAATGTCAAGTAGGAAAAAAGGATATTTGACTGTTATACTTCTTCTGTCTTAAATTATAAGTAAAATTAAATTAAATTAAATTGGTGAATTTGATTCCTATTTTGGATTATAATCGTTAATTTTCTTTGATCATTTTTTTTGTTGGGTCATGTTAACTTGTGCTCTAAAGGTATATGTTAAGGAATCTAAAATAACTTTATATTTAAAAATATAATTTTTTTTTTGACTTTTAAGAAGTTGAATGCACGGTTTTTGATAGCTATTTTCTATAATAAATTTCTTAACATGTGCCCTTGAAGACACATGTGAATATTTGTCTTTTTTTTTGTACAAAAAAACATTTGTTTTTGTTTGTTTGTTATAATTTAGGATAGAAGGAGTATTTAAAATAAGAATAGTATTGCGGAATCCTTCCCGACAGCTTTACGTGATAGAAAAAGAAAGGTCAAAGGTAGTCAAATTCATTACAAAAGGAGTTCCAAAAGAGGCCAAAAAAAAATAAAAAATGAAAAAGCTAACTTTTTAATTATTATCAATTGTCATCATCAACCCATATTGTCCATATAACAACTGATCCTTATATTTGTGGAAAACTAAGTTTTTTTTTTTTTAGAGGTGGAAAAGTAAGTTATGACAGCATCAAAAAAAGCAAATAATGAGGTTGTAAGAGATCCACATAAATTCACTTTCACGCTTGACATTCATTGCTTTTGTCATCACATCTTATTTGAAATATTAAAATTTAGGAAAATTTTGATAATCTAGACAAGCATTCAAATTTTATATTGATTTCCTTAATTAGTGTCTATGTACACTAGTTAGTATGACCTTTAAAGTTTGCTTGATTGTCAAGATAGAGTTACAATACAATAAATTATTATTGTATAATGAGTTAAAATTTGATAATCACTTTTTTGGATAAGCACTCAAATTGTTAAAATTTATTTCAAGCAAAATTGAATTATTAACAATTAAATGACAGCAACCCAAAATTGATTAAACTCGACGATTGAGATGATGGGTTCTAAAATTCATTTAGAAGTTATTAAATCTTTGCTAAGAGTCAACACTCAATTCAGTTTCTTTCAAATCAATCAAAATTAGGGTTTAACAAAACAATTTTTAAATCCACATTTGAATCAGTTTAAAACAAAACCTAAAGAGTTAAAAAATAAAGAGGAAAAACATGGTGATTTATAATGGTTCACTCATATCCTCACTAGTGGGTTACGTTCACTCCCAAAGACCTAAGTCAATTGAGTTTTTCTGAATATTGAACATCATTGTATCAATTGTTTGTACAAATTTTTAGACCAATATTTTGCTCCTTGAGATTTCAACCAAAAACCCCAATCTTTCAACAATTCTTGATGTAACCCTTGAATTTGACCTCACAAGACTCAACCTCCAACCCTCAATAAAAACCACACTTGATCAACCAATGCAATGATCCGATCAATCCGAGAGCCTCCTCAATTTTTGCATGAGCCACATAAACTCTTGGGGTCTTCTTCAATCTAGAGACCTCAAAATTTGATTCTTATTTGATTGTTAACAAACCGTTAATTGATATTGAAATGTTGGATGAAAAAAAAACCTTAATTCTCCAAAGGAGGTGAAAGACATCAATATTTCATTTAGGTTTCAATTGCCCACAATTGAAAAACCCTAAAATATCACAATCTAGCATATAAAGAATCATTATCTAAGTAACTCACAAAATTCTCAAATTCACAATCAAAACATGTAAGATTTTTGAGTGTTTGAAATAAGAGATTGTAAAAAATTCATGTTTTTGAAAAGTTGTGTTATGTTTATTTGTATAGTTTTTTTTTTTGAATGAGCAAGAAAATGAAGTTATAAAAGTTGTTGTAAAAAAAATAGTGAAACGATTCACAAAAGTTTTATGTATGTATAAAACAACTCATACATACATGTGGAACGATTCACTTAAGTTTAGCAAATATGTTTTCTTCAAAAAAGAGTGAAATGATTTGGTGCTTGAAGTGGATAGATTCACACTTTTTCTCTGACTGTGTGAAATGATTCACTTCGCTGCAATTCACAAGTTAAAAATATCCAAAAACAACATTTAGGGAATGAATGAAAAATCGTAAAACATACAACCTAGACATGATTGTGAAGTTAAGATGATAAGAAGTACCTAGGTACACACTTCTACTTAAAAGTTTTTCATCCAAACAAAAAATTGTAAGAAATTATCTATCTATCTATATCTATCTATCTATCTATATCTATCTATATCTATCTATCTATCTATATATACATGTATTCTAACCTACACTTTGCTTACATGTCACCTCACCAATTCCCCCTTTCTAACTAATTTTCTATAAGCATTCACCATGTGGCTCTCTCTTTTCTTTTTCCTACTTTCCATCTATCTATTTATTACTAAATATATTTACATATGTTCATTCTTATAATTCTTAAATATGTAACTGATAATTGAGTGAGCTTTGTAACTCCTTCCACTATCCATTAATTAAGGAAATATGATGATAATAATAATATTTAAAAGTATAGTTGAAAAGGTGTGGTTATTTGATTATATGATACGTATGGTACATTTTTTTAGACAAATGTGACTCCTTCCACCTACTCATAGTTTTAATTTATAACCTACAAATTGAAAAAAATTTATTATGTAACTTCCAATTAATTTGTGTAGCTTTTTCCACTACTCATTGTTTTATATTGATAACCTACAAATTAAATAAATTTAGTGCATGCTTTTATCTTCTATAAATATCATTGCAAGAACATGCGAAAATTTGATTCCTCATTTTTTTTCAAAGGGTGAAGAATATTTGGAGGAGATTGAACATGGTAGATTTTCTCTATCCGATGAAATAACCATATTTCATTCACAAATACATATGCATAAGGTATATTTTAGCCTTTATATTGCACTGTTTGGATTTCATTATATATATTGTGCCTTGAACAAATTAAATCACATGTTTGGTCTTTGTTCTAGATTTTTTTTAAGGTGTTTGATAATTGACAAATATATTAATATACATGTTAACAATGAAATAAAGTGGATTTCTTCTTTTTAGTTTATAGAAAGGTAGATCATACGGCCAAGATATATGCTTATGGTTACATTCCAAAATTATTTATTCCTACTCTATCCACTTTTTGCCTATAAAAAAAATTGCATTCATAGTTCGTTAGACAAATTTTCTACGAAGCTCCTATGTATATATATTTGTAACTTATTTTGTCTCTTCCATTCCTTCAATTTTATTTTTTGGTAGTTTTCATTTTTCTCTTCCAACTTCATGTTCATTTTCTTCTAATATTTTGTTATCTAATGGATATCCTTTCTTTGTAGAGTTTTGGAGAAAGGAGAGTTTTTTTTTTAAATGGCACTTCTTATGTGAAAAGGTGGTTATCATTTTTATATTAAAATTTAAGTTTTTTCATTATTATTTTTGTTTAACGTTGTATCAGTGATCTTCTAACTTTTATGTTAACTATTTTTGCTGATTTTGTAATATGGTGGATGGTTATATTTATCACCTAATATTTTGTAATATCTGGAATTACTCCAATGAAATTATATCTAATTTTTTAGTTATTTTCTCATTCCTTTTGTTTCTTTCCACGGTCTATGATATTATAACTGTATATTTCACTCTATACATTGCATGGTAAAACTCCTATTGTCCTTAGGTTCTGAATTTTTCACTCACTTTCTTTGATTTGATTTGTGGCCTTATAATTATGAATTGTGTATTCTAAAATGGGGTTATGTGCAGTAGAAATCAATGTTTTTTTTTTGAATTAGATACGAGAGGGTTCCTTTCCAACAAGGTTTGTATTTTATCAGCTATTTAATTTACATACATTTTAATGTATAACCTTATAAAAATGTTTGTTTTATTGTTTTTATTTGTCTACTAATATTTGTTACCTCACAAGAATTGCTTTGGAATCTTCCATATCTTTCTATCTATCTATCTTCTATCTATTTATCTATCTATATCTTTCTATCTTCTTCATAAAAAACTATCCCTCTCAAATTCTATCTAATCTAATAATTAATAATAGAGAATGATATTGATATTTCTTCAAAAAAAGAAAGTAACAGAGAATGATGATGATAATGATGTAGTTAAACTTAAGTTACAAAAATTTGCCACCCCTTCTTATTTCATTATATTATAGTATAATACCTCCTTTTGTTTTTAATAATTGCATTATTATAGTGCTACTATTACTATAGAGCTGATTTAAAGTCTCCGTTCTAACGATTCCGTGTATATAGGCGTTCCAAAATTGAAGAGATGTACATATTAATTATCTTTGTAAGTTTAACGGAATTTGTAGCCTTAAGATTTCATTAATTATACATTGTGTTTTAACATGATAAATAACATATTGAATATTGTCCATTAATCTACCACTTCTTACAAATAATAGTGTTGTTTTTGTACAAAAAGTAATAGTGTATTTTTGATGATGTACCTAACTAATAGAATAAAATTTTGGACTTTTTAGGAGTAAAATATTTGTGTTCTTAAAAGGAAACTTGAGTTAACCATATGCAAGCATTATGTCTATGTGACACTTCTAAAAGAGCTTATTCTCACTCTCTCTTATTCTCCACTTCTAAAATTCATTATTTATCTCCACTATATAAATTTAATGTGTGATGTTAATAATACAAAACTAAAACGTTCACTAATATTTAACTAAAAAAACTTGAGGAAGAAAAAAAGTAAATTACCCATTGACTCCAAATAAGTAACTGTTATTTCCTCATATATTTGTCTTAATTCTCCACTTAAGTTGAACATAAATCAAGATTTGCAATCCAAAAATGTTATAATATAGCTTTTTTTTTTTACTCAAAAGATATGCACAATTTCTCTCATAAACTACAATGCTATTGCCATATCTTTATTTTTTTTAGGGAGCTGATCTTTATTCTTGAATGATGATTGAAGCTCAACATCCATAATTCAATACCTGTTATTAAACCCATAAAATGGCATTAATATAGTATTGTACAATATGGAAGAAAAAAACGAACACATAAATTGGCATTAATATAGTATTATACAATATGGAAGAAAAAAACGTTTTGAGAAATAATAAATTCTTAGCGAATATCCTATATAAGTTTGCAAAATCCCATGCACTTCTCCATATTTTACAACTACGTCCATTTTGTGTGTGCTCCTTCCTTTCCCAAATTTTTCAACTTAATATTTCAATGATTTTGTTTTAAAAAAAAAATATGCGACAATCATTTTGTTGCTTCACTAATCTTTCAACTACCTTTTTCTTTTTTCATATTCAATAATTATTTACCACTCTCTCACTCAATACGGTATCGTTTAAATTAATAAATTGATGAGTTACAAGTGTTTTTAATTGTTTATTATCCTATTGACTTTAACATACCAAAAAATAAGAATGAAATAAATAAGAAAATGGTAAACCAAAAAATATGCTAAAAAAACAATACCAATACTAAATAAAAGTTAAAGAGAAAAATATAAAAGAAATCATTGTATCAACTCATGAATTGGATTTTCAATAAATATGAGAGAAAAAGAAACAAAACTTCTAAAGACGAATCCCATTTTGACTGCTTATTTCAGTTGTTTTTGTGAGCAATATTGACAGGAAACATGAATACCTCTAACTTTGATCGAAAAGAATAAGTGATATCAAGAGAAAAAGCAAAAACACTTGCGATTGCACAAAAAAAGTTTTTATATGATTACACTAATATAATAAAATATTAAATATGATACAACTCTTCAAACTTATGAACTATGAACAAGAACCACCAAGAACTATATTAATTATCCTAATTTTTTTTTAACAAATATGAATTCTCATATAATTATTATTTACTCATTTGTAAAAATATTTTAAGTATGAATTCTAATCAAACCCGTGCAACGCACGGGTTATATACCTAATACTATGGGTAAAATGCACTCACATATTAGAAATAATTAACCTATCCGTATTAGAAAATAGAATCTCTATCATTCTCTCTATCTCTCTTCCTTACTCTCTCCCACTCACTCTGTCTTTTGGTGTTTTTGGAACTGAAATTATGAGCGTTTTCTTCTGGAAAAAGTGTAATCAATTCTAATTTCTCTGATTGTAATTTCATCAATCGTATGTACAATTACACAAATTTTGTTTGATAAAATAATTAAATTAATTTTAATAAATATTATATTTCTAATAGTCATACCATATTGGTAAGTTAATATAATTTGTTGTTTCATAAATAATTAAATTAAATTATAATTAATATTATATTAATAATAGCCATACTTTATCGGTATGATATTGTTAATATAACGTGTTAATTGTTCAAGTTGACTCCGTGATATACGTGAAGTCTAAAAAAAGGGGAACTTCTACGGTACACCTCACAAATTGAGGTGTACATGTACTCTTCCTTCATAAATTTATAAATGAACGATCATTTTATGAAATAAAGAGCTATTTGTCAATATTTATGTTTTAGAAAACATCATTTCATTGTTTATAAGAATCATATTAAAATTTTAACATTTTCTTATTAAAAATAATCAATATTCTTTGTTATGAGTAATAAAAATTCAAAAAAAATTATATTTTATTTCTTTGATGCTTTTGGTAAATAAGATTTAATTATTATAATTGTCACTGATAGAAAATAATATATTTTTTTTTCAAAAAATCAACTCATTTAATTATTAATTTAACGTTTTGGTGTACCGGCACACTCAAATTTTTGGATGTAACATAGAATTTGCCCTAAAAATAACTTTGTAAAACAAAACACAGATTCTACCCTGTAATTTGATATTCTTTGTCCACATATTTTTCATGCAGACATAAAGTCCAGAAAAGTGATATAGAGGTTGAACTTTTTATGATTTTTTTGCAGGCATGTTTAAGACGTTAAAATTTGATTTTCTATATAATTTTGCAGGCATGTTTAGGACGCTAAAATATGATACTCCACTTAAATTTAGAATTTTTTTCATAGGAATCAGATTAAATATAAATTTTTAAAGTGCCGTAAACTAAAAAAAATTGAAAATCTCAACCTAAAAATCAAAATTTGAGCTGGTTGTTTGCAAATACATCTATAAGAATATATTGAAATGATCTACAACATTTTATACCAATTTGAAGATGCCTCAATTGATTTTAATTTTTCAACTAAAACATGCAAAATTGTAATTCTGTTATGACTATGCTGAAAAACTAATATGAAAACCAATACGACAATAAAAGCAGGTCAGCCTCTTATACTCTCTTGACGATGGGCAACACGGGTGATATATCATTTGGTAACATTGATCAACCATAATATTACAAGTGTATAAAAAAACAAAAAAACTTTGTGAAATAGAGAAAAGAAAGCCACTTAAAACATTATGGTCGGTCAATATTACCAATATTACTAAATACTAATTACTATGTCACCAAAGTGTTACTCCTTGATGATGGTTTCACGAATTTTAAAAGGCATGTCATTCACGATCCATCTTTGATGGTGTAGATGTACTATAATTGAGAAAGGGTTGAGATGGAAGATCTTAATTGGTTCTTGGGATTTTTTTTTTAGAAGGTTCTTGGGATCGTTTAAAAAGGTGTAGGAGAATGTAAATGACACGTCATTTTGTAAGCCATCGGGTTCCCATGACCGCAAACATGCTTTTTCAATTCTATCCAAACTTGAACAACTATCAACTCACTTTGAATATAGAAGGGAGTAATTCTTGTGTGATCACAACAATTTAGTTACTTTATTTGGACACAAACAAAAAAAAATAATGAAATGATATATATTTTTATAATCATTGAATGATGAATAGGCTTTTTGTATGTTCGTTTAAGTGTTGTGTTTAAACTCATGTGACCATATACGAATTACTCAATAAAAAAACCTATGAACATAACTCATACAATATATGATATTCCAGTTTTATTTCATACCATCTCCCTAAATAAGGTAAAGCATTTTACAGTTTTTTTATATTATAAATGAATGCATTATATAAAACAAGTGCAGAAGATAAACTTTATAATTTACCATATCATAATGAATTTATAAGGTATATAATATCATCCATATAGTTATAGGCATTGAGGATTCCTTAATCACAACACATGGATACCGTGCAACACGTAACTTTTTAGTTGTGAAATGCATGTTCTATTTGACGCGGATAATCTTTTTTTTTTTGTTTTTGTTTTTGTTTTTGGTCTAGTCGACGCTGATAATCTAAAATAAGAGAAGAAATTGGTACAATGTCACTGTCTCATTCAATTATTCTCTATAAGAGAACAACACCCCCACACACACTGATACAGGGTGTTTGGCCTATCTTATTTTGGGCCCCTCTCATCGTTAAAGGGAGAGGCTATGCCAAACAATATATAGCAAAATATCTGAAAAAAAAAATAAAAATAGGCTTATACTTGATGGAAGAAAACGTGGCAAATAAAGAACTTCTAAAGCAACTATTCCAAGGAAGTTTCGCATCACCCATGCGAAGCTTTTTCTTCGATTGCGACTCCTGTTTGTTTTTCTAATATTTGATGACTTTTCTCTTAGACACATTACTTAGAGCAAATTGCACCCACTTTTGACTAAATAACAAACACACCCCCTACTTTAGTATTAAAACAACCACTAACCACCCTTATATTCTAGAAAATAGCGAATGACCATTGGCTAAACCTTTTTTGAGAATGGGATTTACATGTGCAATTGATTTAGAAATAGAACGAACTTACACAAATTCTGAATACAGATTCATGAAATAGAATGAACCTACACAATCACAATAAATAGAAGAGAAGAGAAAGCTTAGAAGTGGAAGAAGAAATGTTCAACAATGAAGTGAAGTAGAAGAGCTCATAACAATGTGAGGGAAAGTGAGAGAGTTAACAGAGATTTAATGGTGTTAAGATGGAAGGGAGGAGTTTGTTAATTTGATACTAAAATAAGGGAGGTTAGTGTCTGGTTTGAAATTAGAGTGGGTGTTTATGTTATTTAAGTCAACCTTAGGGGAGGTTAGTATAATTTACCCAATTACTACTTATTGGTAACACTTATGTCTTTATTTAATTCTTTTTTTTTTTCGTTTATGTTTTTATCTATCAAAACATGCAAATAGTTTATCCTTTTTTTTTTCTTTCTATTTTTTGTAAAAACGTTTTGTGTATTAAAAATGTTGATGGGCCACTGACAAATAATTCTTATGTGGATTGAAATTGATAGTTAAGGTAAAAAAATTGGATTTCTATATTTCTTATTTTCGTATTATATTAAAAATAAATTAAAATAACCTAAATATGAATGGAGAAGATTAACAACCACCACATCTTTGAATAAAGAGAATTAATATGGCTAAGACAAACTCAATTTACCCAATTATTTTCATTAAAAACCTTACGATTTCATGTCTTCCATAAGACTCAATGTGTTATAATGAAGATATTACTATTAGGAGCAGAGACCAATTGATCCAATGACTATGCTTCTTTCCCAAAATAATTTTTTTGATAGAAGCATCTATTTGGTTACACAACTCTTCAGGAATCATAAATTCTGCCTACAGTATGTAGGAAGAGCAGAGACCGCATATTGGGCCAATGTCACTCTCCTTGCTCGGCTAAGGAGTTTGGTCTTCCAAACATCCAATCTGCTATTGGTCCTGATCCATGATCTAAGCAAAGTAACCATTTTTTATCCTTCCGTATAATATAGGGAGACCAAGGTACTTGCCTAATTGAGTATGATGAGTAAAATGAACAATAGAAACAAATTTTTTCACTTTGTTTCTAGAGATATTAGTATAAAACATGAATCTAGATTTTTGAATATTAACTTTCAATCCAGAAGCATGAAAAAATCTCTTTAACACCTCTTTCACTATTCTAGCTTAAGAGGATTTAGCTTGAGTAAACAAAAGACAATCATCTGCAAAAAAAAAAAAAAATCAAATAGCTGGACCATTATTGAAGATTTTGACCGGATGCCATTCGTTGGATTAGACCTTCTCCTAAATTAACATAGAAAGTTTTTCCATGCAAAGGAAAAAAAGATAAGGATATCCTTGCCTTATGTTTTTTTTAGAAATAAAACTATCTAGTTTGTCGTTGTTTCACTTCAAAGATAAAGTAGAAGAGGTTATACAGTCCATAATAAGAGTAATAATGGAAGTAGGGAAATTAAAATCATGTAAAGTAATACGAAGGAAATTCCAATCTACTATGTCATATGCTTTTACAAAATCAATTTTGAACATAAGATAACCTTTTTCCCCTTTCTTCTTATTCATGCTATGAACTATTTTATGTGCGATAATAGCATTATTAGTGATACCTCGTTTAGGAATAAAACTACTAAGACTATTTAAATGAGGTCTAATCCTCCCCACCAACACCTTGAAAATAATTTTAAGCATAATATTGCAAAGGCTAATATGCATAAAATATTTCAAAGACATAAGATCATCAATTTTAGAAATAGAAACAATAAGAGTCTTAGTCAATTTTGGATCAATGGTACCTCATTGAAAAGAAGTAGAAATCAAGTTATGAACTTCTGAGGAAACAATATTCCAAAATGTTTTGAAGAAAATAAGTTGGAACTCATATGTACCAGGAACCTTACAAGAATTCTTCGTGAAAAGAGCAGACTCGACCTCTTCGAAAAAAGAGCACTCTATGTTACTTTTTGTAAAATAAAAATCTCATAAATGACACAAATACATTTTGTGACCATAATTCTTCTATACATGTTCATAGGACAATGTTATTCATTTCAAAATTTTCAAACTTTCAATTTTGATACATGAACATACTAAAATTCTCTTTTATATATACTAAAAAACAAAGATTAATGAAATTTAATTTAGAGAAGGAAAACATGAAATCCCTCTCTAATTATGAACATGTTTTATGAAATTTTGATTTTGATTTTCCTCAAAGATATGTCATAAATTTTGATTTTCATTTCAAAAGTGTCTGTATGTCTGTTTGTTTTATTACGCTAACGAGTGTAAATTATGAACATGTTTTATCAAAATTTGATTTTAATTTTCATCAAAGAGATGCCATCTCAATGGTTAAAGGTTGACTTTGTAACCTCAAGCGACATAGTTTGAATTTCACATGAGACAATTGTAACATGGATATTAGTTCTATTGACATTAATAAAAGAGGAAACTTATCTGAACTTTTTTCCCCTCTTCTCATTGAACAAAAATAATAGAGAGAAAGAAAGAGAGAATAAGAAGACACTTAGAGTATGAGAGAAAAGATTGTCGTCACAAAAAATTTTAAGGAATGATTGAACAAATATCATTTCTCTTAATAAAATTTCTCATTCACGAGTTTTCAAATAATATATATATATATATATATATATATATATATATATATATATATATATTTGCTGAATAATGCATTATAACATAGCCATCAACCGACATCATCTCTTTGCTGAATAATGCATTACAACATTGTGCACGAGGTTGAAAAAATACTCCTTTTTTTAATTAATTTTTAATAAAATTTATATTTAATATTTAAAATATTTTTTGAGGTTCAACAACTTAGAATTTAGTAATTTAAATCTATTAATTTAGTATGGACCAACCGTCATCATGAAATGGATCCAAGGACCACCAACTCCTTGCGACAGCAACAAGCATAGCGTCTCTTTCATGCCAAAGAGTCCAACATCATAAACTGATAAGGATTTTGAAACCTCCCCCAAGTTACAAAGTGCCAAACTTCGTGAAGGTGATAAATTCAACCGCCAACACAGATATAGAACCCCACGCCTACAACCTGTTATGTTGCAAACAGAAAGCTTCACGACCATTTCTAGCCAAATCTAATAGAAAGCAACTCAAATCCAATTGAAGGCTAGATCGTGGGACGGTCAATCAACAAATCTGAGCACCACGAGCACCGCCAACACGGTAACACCCGCACCCACCATTCGCAGCAACAATGGACAATAGGTACATGACCATTTCTAGCCTAGAAGACTTGTTACGAAGCATTTGGAGGAGCACTACAACACCAAAACATACCCGTAAGAGGGGTTTTGAAACCAGATCCACCCTCAACGAACCACCGAATGTTTGCACTCTTGCTCAGAATAGTACAATGTGAAGCATCTTGGAGGAGCAATACAACACCGAAACATACCCGTAAAAGGGTTTTGAAACCAAATCAACCCTCAACGAACCACCGAATATTTACAACGTTGCTCAGAACAGTACAAAGCGAAACAGAGGCGTTAAGGTCTTAACACCATGAAAGAGAGCCTGACACCCATCAACAATCCATATCCACAAAGAGAAAATCCAAATCCACTCTTCCATCAACACAGTACACCGCATAGAAACTCCGGCGAAACAAACCACGACGGCACAAGGGAAGGCTACCATCGTCATGTTTGTGCGAAAAAAAAACAGAACCGGCAGAGAGGAAAAAACCGGTTTAAACCACATCCACCGAAGAGAAAATGGAAACCACCATCACATCCGGTATCGAACAAAACTACCAACCGCCGCAAGAACCGCCGGTAGATCTGCCTGGGAGGTGTTGCGGGTGGCTAGCGCCGACGTAACAATATATAAACGAAACAGGAAACATGTTTTATTTTAATTTATAATAAATTATAGAGGTCCCCTCAAAAAAAATTATAAATGGATAAAAACAAATTTTTGATAAGTCATAAATGCAAACATTATTTAAAATAACGTCTTACCAAATAGATTTATTTGTTAAGTTTAGAAAAATAACTTATAAACTAATAAATTATAAGTTCGTGATGAAGTTTATAAAGAATAAACCATTGGTTAGCTTACTTGTCTTACTAAATAGACCCTTGAAATGTTATAAACTTGTAGGATTCCATAATAACTACACAAATCAGATATTTAGGATCCGTGCAGCCACACCTTTTAGCTGTGAACGTACCTGATATATTTGTGGCAGAGATTCAAAACCTGCAGGTAGAGACATGTACTAATATCAAAGCCACTTCTCCAATTATTCTCCCTATATATATATATATATATATATATATATATATATATATATATATATATATATAGAACAGCACACTCACACTCACACTCACACACACACTAAGAATTGGTAGTAGTACAAAAGCTAGTTACCTGCAGCCTGTAGTGACCATGGTGAGAACCCCTTGTGACAATAATGGATTGAGAAAAGGTTCATGGACACATGAGGAAGACAAAAAGTTGATTGCTTATGTTACTAGGTATGGCTGTTGGAATTGGCGACAACTACCTAGATTTGCAGGTATAAGAAAAGGTTAACACTAAGATATCATAAACTTTTGTTGGATAGGTATTTTTTTTTTATTGGTCGGGATTTGAACTCCGGATCATGTATATACTATGTATTGTCCCTACCAATTGAGTCAAACTAACGAGGACGTTGGATATGTATTCTTACAAATTATATCCAATCATTTAATGTGGTATGTTACTTTTAATATTTGATTAATTTGCCAAAAAAAAATTAATTATTTAAAAAAAAAAAAATTAAATTAATTTTCTCACAGTATACCTGTTCCAACAAAACTCCAGGATACTGCGAAGAATTCTCCATAAGGAAAACTATTCTTAATATTAATGTGTAAATTGGTTTTCTTCTATCTTTGTAATTCAAACCTTTAAACTCGAGAGAATTGTTTTCAGGGCTTGAAAGGTGTGGTAAGAGTTGTAGACTAAGGTGGATGAACTATCTAAGGCCAGATGTCAAAAGAGGGAACTTCAATCAACAAGAGGAAGAGCTTATCATCAAACTTCATGAAAAACTGGGTAATAGGTATCAACTTATCAACACTATCATGGCAAAATCATATCTTAATTGTTGTAAAAAAGCCGTACAAGCCATGAATTATTTATGAACACAAACAACGCACCGCAAAGAGAATAAATTAACATACTTTATTGAAACATTTCAAATCACATTACGATATGATTATAACCCAACACGAAAATGTTATCAGCCAACAATGATTTTTTTTCTTTTATTCCATTTTGCTACCATGGCTTGCCCTTCTCATCGCTTGCCTCTCTTAAATAGCAAATGTTCTTCTCTTTTTGTTTAATCTATATGCCAAATATATATAGTGCATGTCTCCTTTTGTACACTTGAAAGCCCCACTTTGAACAAACAAACTTAGTCATGTTTCCCTCGTAGCTATTTAATGGTGACACTACATATGTATTTGTATTTTTCTCAAACTCTAGTGTTAACTCGTAAGCTCAAGTGAGTTTGCGTTTTTAAGTGTGAATTTAGTGTTAATTCGGAGGTAAACTTGTTTTCAGTGAAGTCGGAGCTTGCAGTTTGAGCGGTTTAACTCCCAACAAAATCGGTGAAATCAAATAAATTCATTTGATTTTAATCGAGGTTTATGATTTTACTTTTAAAATAGCCTTTTTGGTGGTCCAAATTTTTTGTCTTTCCGACCCATAAGCCCATTAAACGTGTGAAAATGAACTGCTTTCAATAACCAAACAACTCATCTCCCACACATTACGCTTAAACGACCGAACCAAACACTATTGTATAATAGTGAAACTTTAATTTTAGTTTTTTATTTATTATAGTTTTACTAACAACTCATGAAAATTATTTTTTTGGATTGTTTGTTGGATGATTTGATGATTTTGTGGGATAATTTTGTGTATTTTGATTAACATAAACGCTTTATTTTAGGATTATATATAATTTGAATTTATAATTAAGTTAATATTTTTAATTATTGACATATTAACCTATTTATTATTGTCAAAAAAATATTAACCTATTTACAGTATTATATTAGTATATATGTCATCTATATAATAATTTTAATATAATTTTACTTTTACGTAAACTCGTACGATTTTACGAGTCGAGTTTATGAGTCGATTTCATCTGAGTAAAATATGTTGAAGTAAAAACTTGAATCAGACAACCTTCATTTGTATCTTTGTTACAAAGAAAAAAGTGAACAAGTCACATGAGACATGACCTCCATATCATTAGGAATGCTTTCTATACAAAAACAACTACATAGATCCAACATCATCCCTATTGATATAGCTTGAGTCGATGACTTGGCTGAACCAATTGTTAGATAATAAGATTGAGCTTATGCTATTGGCCTCTTTATGTTTGTAAGTTAGTAGATTTTAAAGAACTCTATCAAGTTTGTAAGTTAGTAGATTTGTAAAGAACTCTATTGGTTCTTTTGGATAATTTGGGAAGTCAAGTTATTGCCAATAATATTGTGTTTGTGAAAAATCCTCGTTGAAGACATATTTGAATTGTTTTGCTCCTCTCTCTCCCCTCTTTGGTTGTTTTGTCTTCTCTCATTTTTCTTCTGAATGTTGGTTTCTACATTTGATTGTTTGATTTAGTTTGATTTTATTTCTCTCTTTAGTGGGCTTTTTTGGATTGATTCTCGCAATATTGATTCCTCGCTTCTGTCTTTGATGATTCTTCCCATTTGGCCGATACTCCTCTCTATGGTTGATGGTGTGATTGCTTTGGTTACACTATTAGTTTGTTTTAGTTTATTGTTAGGGTTAATTTTGTAATAAGCTTAAAACTTTAGCTTCATGCATGGGTAGTATTTTGAGTCTATATTATTGAATATGTTTTTCATTTTTTGTTTGGCAAATTCTCGATGCTATTTGTTGTTGCATCGTGATTCGTGAGTATAAAGGGAGATGTTAGATAATAAGATTATACTTATACCATTGAGCCATTTATGTTTCTAAGTTAGTAAAATTCATTAAGTTTTATATATATTCTCTTGTAACCTTTTAATATGTTATGTTATTTGATATTATTGGAACTCTATTTGACTTATTATTAGAACCTTTTGTATGAAATGGTTGAGGAAGCCTCAATTCTCACATGATCACCCTGAGTATAATACTACTAACCAACTCTTTATGTGATCACCTAAGATTAGACATATTTCACCTCTTTAAAAAATTCTCTATTTGTTAGAGAGGTATGTGATTAGATATTAATTTTTCCACCACTCTATATGTGAAACTTTCCTAGTGCCATGATTATTTGTTATCTAACTGAATGTTACTCCGATGTTGAATATAAGAAACAAAACATTCACATTTGGTGCTGTTTAATGAAGTAAATGTTAACTAACTTCACACCATTCAACTGGTTTACAATAATTTTTTATTTTATTTACACCCTTAAATTAATTTATATTTTTGTGTACAATAAATTTTTTATTTACATGCAAAAAGTTTCGATAAAGAGTAGTTTAGGAAATAAATTTATTTTTTATCCATATGAAGAAAATTAAATGAAATTAACTATCATTTTTTTATTAGCTTGAATTTATATGATTTGACTTATATTCAAGACCGGAGAAAGTATCTCTATAGGGGTTTGTTTGGTGGTTAAAATAAAATAGACACAATAAAACAAGAAACTCAATGAATAAAATGGGATATGAACATCATGAATACTTATTATATCATGTATTTGAGCATTCATGATAACAATTAAATATTTTTTCCAAAATAACTTTTGATATTTTAAACATTATAAATTAACAAAAATACTAAAAAATCTAAAAAATTTAATGAAATAATTTTATATAATTTAAAGTATTCATTGACACTACCAAATAAACAATTTCAAATTTGAAAAAAAAAATAGGGGAACAAACAGTTCTATTATGAAAGTTAGATAAGCTAATAAATAAAGCTATGGTATAATAATTAATTTTAAATGATAAAACTACCGTTGTAAGAGAATTATATTTAACTTCTTAAAAGAAAAACTAAATTAGTAATCTTATCTTCTCTTATCTATTTAAATTTTTAAAAGGTCAATTACATATGGATAAAGTTAAAATTATAAATTACTTTACTGTCCTTAAAAAAAAAATATTTTCACTTATTAATATTCTAAATTATTAGGAGAGTTGATTTACTTTAAACATCTACGCTTTTTATGATGATCAAATGATTTATATAGTGCAGATGGACCGTGATTGCTTCAAATTTTCCAGGGAGAACCGATAATGAGATAAAGAATCACTGGCACACTACCTTGAAGAAGCGTTTTGTAAAGAATATCAAGTCGAAACGTGGAACGAGAATAGCAAAAGATTCAAATTCAAATAATCACCCTACATTGGAAGAACCTAAGAAATTTGAAGTAGTTTTAGAGAGCAACAATGATCCTAATATTGCAAATCAAATATCTCCGCAACCATCTTCAAGCGAATTGTCTTGCATAACAATGGACAATGCAATTCTTGATGATAATGACCTTTCTTTTATGGAAACATACATGGAGAATTTTAGTGAGAATTTCTGGACAGAGCCATATATGATAGACAATTCATATGTCCCCCATAATCACCCTACAATGGAAGAAACCAAGAAACTTGAAGGAGTTTTTGAGAACAATATCGATCCCAATATTACGAGTCCACTATCTTCACAACCATTTTCAAGTGGATTCTCTTGCATAACAACAGAAAATTTCGCTTCCACTATATCACATGAAAATTCAGTTTTTGATGGTAGTGAACTTCCGTTTATGGATGCATTCATGGAGACTGTGAGTGAATTTTTTTGGACAGAGCCATATATGATAGACACTTCCTATTCCCCATATAAGCACCCTACATTGGAAGAAGCCAATAAATTTGAAGGAGTTTTAGAGAACAACAATAATCCTAATACTGCATCTACCACAATATCATATGAGAATCCAATTCTTGATGACAATGACCTTCATTTTATGGATGCATACATAGAGAATTTGAGTGAGAATTTCTGGTCAGAGCCATATATGATTGACAGTTCACATTTCCTTCGTAATCACCTTACAATGGAAGAAGCCAAGAAAATTGAAGGAGTTTTTGAGTACAACATTGATCCCAATAGTGTTAGTCCAGTATCTTCACAACCATCATCAAATGGATTCTCTTCAATAACAATGGAAAATGTTACTTCCACAATATCACATGAAAATCCTTTAATGGATGCATTATTTCCTGCAGAGTGTGAACATGAATACTTTAGTTCTGTGTACGATGTAGAATTTTGGAGCCATACTGCAGAATAAATTGTTACAGTAATGTGGTGGTTTACTCTTTTGAAAATGACATGCCATAATACTAATAATTTCATTTGAATCCTAGTCCTATTTTTTCTAGGTGATTTTTTACTTTGAACCAATATTTGAAATAAAATAGCATTTCTTTCTCGCTTCTATATTTTTTGTTTACCATCTCTCTCTATCTCTCAAAATAGTTAATTAATAAGAAGAATATTCCTGCTTTATTTTACATTTAATGCTTTATGACGATTCTTCTTGGGGTTTGGATTTTTCGAACATAATAGTTACCATATATATTTCTCTCAATGTCAAATAAGTTTATTGCTGAGTGTGACTTGAAATTTCATCATGTCCAAAAGTGAAGGTTTTGAAAAGCTGTGTCTTTTGGATGGCCTATGTCCCATGTGCAGGACGAGTGATACCATGTGTAGGGCACATGGTCATTTTTTATGTTGTTTGTTTGGGTTTACTGATTATCAACACCACTTCACGTGTGGGGGCGTGCATGGTGGGCGGGGCACGTCATGTCATGTGTGGTGCATAAGGTCATGAATTGTACTATAAATTGTTCTACGTCAATTTTCACTGGAAAAATGTGTGTGAATCTTGGGAAATTAAAAGAGGAGACTTTTGGGGAAGGTTTAGTGACTTTTCGAGGAAGGATTTATGGGATAGGAAACACATGAGAAGATAAGAGATTTGTATGCAATTTGGGTTTATCAAGAGAAGCGATCCTTAAAAAAAACAAAGACTTAAGATTGATTCCTTTTGTGATAGATTCATAGGGCTGAAAAATAATTGTGAACACCTTAGCTAATGAGGAATCCTTACTAAATCACAAAAAACAAAAAATTAATATACATGCAACACACGTTTTATGTTGTGAACGCATATATATTTGAATAACCACACACATATCACAATCCAAAACGAAAAAGGACCACCAAGAAATACAAATGTCCTCAAACCAAGGTTTTAAATAATTTCGCGATTTCGGCCGTTATGGGTGTTGCGATACAGATTGCGGTTGTCGTGGTGTGAATTAATCACAACATTGCACAACTCTTAAATAATGATAGTAACTTAGATAACTTAGACCAGAGAAAGATTTGGAGTTCTAAACTAGATAAGGAGATAACTTATGTAATTTATGATCAAATATGTACTAAAAATATGATTTTCTTCTATCTCAATTGAAAAAATATCCAGATTCTATGTCTTTTGTCATGAACGACATTTTTTTTGCAGCCGTAACGGTGTTTCGTGGTGATTTTTGTTCACTACGTAAAAACAAAGAAAAATGGTAATGTCGGCTACTTATACCTTTTTTGTTGCGGTCATTATCTCGGTAAGAGACAGTTTTTTAAAACCATGGACCACACACGGAAGTGACTACAATAGAAAAGCAATGGAACACAACCCAACACGGATATGGGGCAGCAATATGAACATTTAAAACTTGTTGTCAATCATAATAAGTCATTAGAAGAAAGTAGTGATATATATAATTTACTTATAATTAATAATTTGATTTACAAAAACAATTGTAAATCATATACATATGATTAGAACAATTATCAATGTGGTGAGGATAGACAAGATTAAAAAAATTCTAGTAATATATTACCTTCTTGAAAGAGAACAAATGGCAAAATCATATTCAGAAACCAGAAGAAAAACAAAAGAGCAATAAGATAAAGATTGGAATGCAATGAAGTTGGTAAGCCACATGAAGTCAAGGCCAAGAGCTTGCAGCGCTCCTTATATTCCAAATATGAAGTCAAGATCATGAACCAAAGAGTGTAAAACCTAATCTGGTAAAGATTTGGAATGTTGGAGAGAGCCAATATACTGAGCGTCAATATTTTAGGGTGAGCACAGGGCCACGAGAAGTTTTAAACAAATAATTAATTCGTGGGCGTTAGTTAAATCTAATGATTGATATGGATAGTTCTCGTTTCTCACAAAAGATGTTAGTTCTCAGCAAAACCTATGTCCTTTAGTTATGAGTTTTTTTAACTCCTCCAAAGTGTAAATTAAGAAATTTGTAAAATTAAATAATGCATAAGTAAAACATAAATATAAATTACAAATTTGCAAAATAGTTTGATTTTGATTGATTAATTGTGTGTGTTGAATTAAATATGCAAGTGTGATATTTATGGACAAAACTAACCATATTGGTCAATGCATCGTGGCTAACTGAATCCATTGTTGACTATCTATTTTCTCAGGTAATGTGTTTCTTCAAGTTGTTTGATGTATGTGGCACCTCACGTTTGGCATGTTTTCTCTTATTTCACGATATGTTTTGTTTTTATCCACACATGCAACATTGCCTTAAAAAAGACTCGCCTACATAAAATACAACTAAAATGGTGAATTGTCAAGTTCCAAATGTATTCTTTTTTACTATTTCTAACATTTCTACGACGCAAACCTTAGTCGACTTGAGAAAGACCCGCCTACCTCGTATTCAGATGTTTTGGATTCGACTATTCTTCATTGAATTAAAGGGAATTCGCATGACCCTAAATTCGAATGCTTGTAGTTATGTGCTAACATCTTATTATTTTTAATTGTAATCAATATTTATGTCACTCTCTCTTTCAATTATGACAACTCTTAGGGTGTGGTTGTGCGCGTGCACATATATAACAAAACACATACATTTAAAAGCACACACACAAATTAATAAAAAAAAAATCTCATGGACACACACTTTTTTATACAAGAGCAACACCAGGTTAATCATTTTAAAAAATACGGATGATTTGATTCATTAGATGGTTAATTCAATTTATGTTGAAGATTGTGGCTAATTCAGGTAGTTGAATTAACCATAATTTTAGCTGTAAATTGAGTTTACCATATATTTTAAGGTGATTAATCAGATGTTGTCTGGGTGTATAAAAAATGGATGTCCGTGTATCATTACTGATGATTAATTGGTAGTAGTACATTACGACAAACTATCAATCTTCAGTATAGAAAATAGGTTTTGATCACATGTTGTGGGCAAAGGACTGCAACTGTGGTTTTGTGAGTGCAAGGACAGAGAAACAAAAAATTAAAAAAGAAGAGGTAAAGATGAGTGAGAGGTTAACAATTTGAGAGATAAAGACATAAAGTGGAAACAAAGAGTGTAGGAGGGAGAGTAGAAAATGATTAAGGTCCTTAGACAAGAAACCCTTTGTTGTGAAAACAAAAAGTCGATTGCTTATTGTACCAGAAGTCTGTATGGCAAGGCCAAAAAGAGGGAAGTGGATTTAGTGCCGTAAAAAACAACACAATTTTTATTTTAATTATTCGATGAGTTTGACAAAGTTACAATAATACCGTCTAATAAAGAGATATTTATATTTCCACTGATGCACTTATTTAGAAGAATCTTGATCTTCATTTTCCTCACCCGGGGCATTTCTTTTATCATTTACTTCTTCCTCGTATGGTGTTTCACTATAGGGTGTTGTCACCTGGTTTATCCATTATCTGCAAATTCTTGCACTAGTTTTTCCTTTTCATTGCCAAGCTCTTTGTCAATAAACCTTACATGAATTGATTCTTCCACCATTAAGGTTTCTTCGTTATATACTCTTTATACTCTAGGTCGTTCAAAATATTCTAAAAACACATACATTTGTGGTTTGAAAATAAGAATTCATTACAACCAAATTGATGAAAATAAGAGATATTGGATTTTCTACCTTTCCATAATTCATAAGTAGTATTCTTCAAAATAGGTCGTAGATAGATTATATTTTGAATGTAACATGCATTTGCAGCTTCTGTCCTAAAGTGAGTTGGAACATTTTTTCTAATTAATCATGGTTTTGGTCATCTCTTGAAGAGATCTATTTTTCCTTTCTAGCTTTATACAACTTCATTTTATTATGGTGTCCTGGGAGAGGAGAAATCATGAAAAAAAAGTTTTCAAAAGATGAATTTTCAAACTCTCCTCCATGATCACTTCTAACTATTGCAATTTTCAAATCTTTTTCAACTTGCACTTGTTTGCAAAAGATGACAAATATTGAGTATAATCCGTCCTTGTTTCTAAGGTATTTTATGTAGGAACATATATTATAGTCATTAACAATGACCAGTCCATACCAAAAAGAGTATAAAGAAAGCTAGGATTAGGTTGTCCCTTCTTTGTTTTTTTTTTTTTTTTGTAGACTAAAATTGATTTTTATTTTTTCTTATAGATTAAATTGGATCTTCCAATTTTTCTCAAAGATTAAAATGGATCCTCGCGAACAAAATTTAAAGAGAACCATTTTACTGGGAAAAAAACATGTTTAACCCATAGTTAATTCATAGAGAGACTAATTTAATTCCTATATGCAATTTCATTAAGGTCCTTCCTTATACCACCTGATTTTCTCTCGAGTTTTCGCATATAGAACTCTTCGCTCGTTTTGCTTTACTATCATATGCCCGCATACGGAGGGGTGCCTATGAAACCCGAATTGAGTCACCCTCATCGAGAGGCTGATCGATAACCAAGTAAAAATTATGCTAATTTAGCGAAATCGGGGATTAGTTCATAGCGTGCTGAAAGGGCCAAACCTGTGGGATACCATGGTGGACGCACCGGAGTGCCAATGACTTTGGTTTCAGTGAATTCCAAAACCAAGAAAAAAATTCCCTTATTTTGACAAGGAATGTACTTATCACATGCAATTTGGATTTAAATGAGAATTTGAAATTTTTGCAGTATTTTTTCTTTGCACATTAACTATTACGTAGACAAACTTATTATTACAATATAACATGTTTAAGCACTTGCATAAAAACTTGAGAGGCCCAGGTAACTTACTAGCTTATTCAAAGCCTTTCTAATTAATTGAATATGTAAGCTTTCTAAGGTAGTGTTATATAATGAAAACATTCTGATGCTAGTTTTCTAATGAAAACGTTCATAGTGTTTGAGACAAACTTTCAAATAGCTATTTTATGATTTCAGCTTCCTAATATATCTTGGAATGGATCTTCTGAAGCTAACTTTGCTTTCTAACATTTGCTATTTCCTATTGAGACATCAACCATTTTATGATGCTTCAGAAGGTACTTCTATGATGGCTTGTTCCAATTTTAAATTTCATTCTCATATCAGTTTTCAGATGCGATGAGCGGATAACTTTCTAAAGAAGTTTCTTTCTATTCGATAACCTTTCTAATTTTGAATTCTTTTTTTGATGGTGAGGGAACTTTATGATGGCATTCTTTATTTTCTAACACAGTTCCTTTATTCTTATTCTTGTTGGCTTATTGTTATCTCAGAACAAGATTGTTGTTCTTTCTTCAACAAACCAAGTACAAAAATTAGTATAACAAGATTTAAAACACTAAATTTACTTGGAATGTCTATTATCATTAAAACACTCCCTCACTTTTAGACATATCATATCTGTCACAAAGCCAAACCATCCCTCTATATCATTACTAATTAATACAATAATAGCTATGGAAAGAGAATCTCATTATTCAAACCATACATTACAATAAAATCAAAAGATGACATATTTTTTAATCAGTAACAGCTAACAAGAGAGACAATAAACCATCCTAATTTTCTAACAAAGACTTGAAGCTAGATGATGAGATATTGCTTTTGGCCTGAGAAGATGTTGAAGCATACCTTTTGGCCTGTGAATTTGGTAGAGAAAATTCTCTTAGTTATCTACAAACACTTGATTGAATCTTGGAATTGGTGGCAAATTCACATTCAAGGTCCCCTCGAGAATTTGAACTGCCTGACGCATGGTTGGCCTCTGAGTTTCATTTTCTTGGACACACCAAGAAGCAACTTTTATCATTTCAGTCACTTCCTCAATGTCAGCATTTCCCTCCAACCTATGGTCCAAAAGTGTAAGGATACTACCACCTTGGTTAACTACTGTAGCAGCCAAGGTTGGAAAGAAAGTATTTTGGTCATCTGCAGATGGATCAGAATTCCTTTTACCTGATACAACCTCAAAAAGCATCATTCCATAACTGTAAACATCAGATTTGGCTGTGATAGCAGCCCTAGATATCCACTCTGGGGAAAGATAGCCTCTTGATCCTTCCATGTTTGTAAGGATTCTTCTGAAATCTCGTCCAATTAACTTAGCTACACCAAAGTCTGCAACTTTTGGACAAAAATCAGCATCAAGGAGAATGTTTTCTGGCTTTATATCACAGTGTATGATACATTCTTCGCATTTCTCGTGTAGGTAAATTAGTCCTCTAGCAATTCCAAGAGCAATTTGGTATCTCATTTTCCAACCCAACACCTCAGAACTATTGTTCCCAAACAAATGGAAATCCAAGGAACGATTTGGCATATAATCATAAACCAGCAACCTTTTGGTACCTTTTGAGCAAAACCCACGGAGGCGAACAAGATTAACATGTTGCATTGTCCCTATTATACTCACTTTTGTTCTGAACTGCTTCTCTCCTTGGCTAGTCCCCTCCAGTTTCTTCACTGCTACCATACTTGAATCAGCTAATGCTCCTTTGAAAACAGAACCAAAACCACTTCCTCCTAATTTCTCGGTGAAATTCTTAGTCGCGTTATGCAAATCCTTGTATCCAAATTCCACCATAAACCCCTCCAAGAGCTTCCCGGTTGCAAGCATTCTCTTTCTTCGCCTAAGCATGACAAACAATAGAAGGGCTAAGAGTATCCCAATGCCAA
The DNA here is from genome assembly GCF_003473485.1 of Medicago truncatula. Taxonomy (NCBI): domain Eukaryota; kingdom Viridiplantae; phylum Streptophyta; class Magnoliopsida; order Fabales; family Fabaceae; genus Medicago; species Medicago truncatula. The sequence goes on from NC_053043.1 coordinate 43,895,207, forward strand.
CAACCCCGCCCACAATACCACCAATAATCAACCTTGCCTGATTACTGTTTTTACTAGCATCACGTAATTCTGATGCTGCAAGTTTGACATATAAAGTTTTTCGACTACTATCATCAGAAGTCAATTGTTGCAGATTAATGAGGTCTCCTACCCAAATTGAACATCCATTACTATCATATGCATAAGCAGTGCATGAACAGTTTTTCAAGCAAGTTAATTCACATTCAGCTGCATTCCCTAGCCCCACAGATTGTGCATATTTAGGTGATGCAATGTTTGGGATTGCAAGGAACGCGTCATTATCCCTATAAGAGGGATTGGATCCCTCACATTGCAAACTTGTTTTCCTAACACATCCACCTGAGTTATCCCCCAGATTCCATTCAGACACTGACTTTGGCTCGAAACCTCTCAAACAACTACAATAAGGCATGGAATTTTGATAACAGCTCCCAAATGCACCGCAGAAAGCATAAACATCACATTGTACTCTTGGCTGGGACCAAAAGAGGTACCACTGTTGGGTGCTATCCAACCATGTTATTTGCTTGATCTGTCCTGAGATATCCATCACAAGCCGAGATATAATGGAAGAGTTATACAAGGAGTATGTGAAATAGCTCTCATTCTCGTTCGACACAAATGAAAAATTGTAAATGTAATTTAACCTCATCTCAGGAACAAGACTAAAATTTTGTCCATTCCAAGGTCCACTTGTCCAATATTCTTCAGACTTATTCCAACGAATGAGATAGGAATTTGTTCCTTTAGGGTCTAGTTCCAAAGAGAATAGACCCGTTGAAGGATCTTGCCAATTCTTCCATGAAGTGAGATACTGAGGCTGCTTTGTTTTCTCATCCAACTTAATTTTTCCACCCGGAAGAAATGTATCTGTAGGATGATCAAAACTCTGCCATAGAGGATTTGATACATCATCATCAGGCCTATGTCTTAAAACAAGATTTCCAGTATCTAGAAGCATAGCTACAACAGAATCTGACTTAGGAAAACTCATGTTTGTTGACCAAACTTGTTTTGAAGACTCATTCAATAGAACTAAATTACCAGCTGAAATTTTTAAGGTAGCAGTGTTTTTATTAGAGACAGGGTTGTCTCTGTTGGCTACCCAAACAATTGTTTGTGGAAAGACATTTTTGTACCATATTCCTATGTAGTAGTTAGAAGAATTACCTGGTTTAAAGAAACCCAATTCAAAGATTCTTCTTCCTTCAGAGACTAGAGTTTGATCACCTGAGAGAGATTGATTTGCAGTGATGGTAGTTAGAGCTGCAAGGGAATGATGGAAGTGTAAAAAGAAGATGAGGACAAGAAGAGAAAGACAGAACCATGGCTTCCTTGTATTGATCATGGCTTCAATCTTCAATGAGCAAGGAAGCTTTAGAAAATTGAGGGAACAGTCAAATAAATGATAAATGGTAGAAGAGTCAAACTTTTCGAATTAAACTATTGTGCCATATTGTAATGAGTTTTGAAAATGATGAGAGGAGGACACGTATTCTATATCAAAGAAGAGAAGAGTAAAAAAAATATGCACATTAATCTTGGATATTAATCAGAAATCCTTTATACCAGAAAATATCCATTTACTAATATTTAAGTAACTTTGAATTGCTAAAAAAAAAAACATTAACTTTGAGAAGTAATTTATGGATACACTAAGGAAAGATGAGACTATCCTTCCTATATTTCTCTCTAATACACCTCATCCTCACACCCTTCTTTCCACGTGCTCTTTATTATGAGATGACTTTCCTCTATTCATATCATAACAATTTAATGCTTCCAAATATTACCTGAGGATTAGTCTCATAGATATAGAATTGAGTAAGCAAGTTGTTAAACTCTAAAATATTTTCCTATAATCAAGCAATAAATTTATCAAATAGAATTTGGAAAGACTTGTCCACAAATCTTAGTTTAAATGGTAAAACACGGAAATTGCTAGCTCAAATGTCGTATTTGAAGTTTGAACTCAACTTCTTCATCTATGTGTGTAAGTTTTCAATGACTGTTATTGCAAAATTAAATTGACTTAGATTTATATATTCACTACTAGGAAAAGCAAAATTAGGGAGAGAAATTGATGACGGAAAAAATAAAATCTCTCGCAATTTTTTGGTCGCAAAATTTAGTGACGGAATTAGAGACTGATTTTACGTTTTCCCTCTCTAAATTTCCCTCACTAATTGTTGTTTTTTTAGTAGTGAAAAAAAGGAAAAAATAAATAAAACATGACGAGAAATGCAAAAGAAAATCTACAAACACTATCATTCTTCTTCTGAGTTGCAATTCATCTCACATTAGTGTGTAGTTCTTCGACCCAACAAGATGGAAAATATGTTTTTAAAAACTTAAAACCAAAAAATAAAAACATTTGGAGCATGTTTGAAACACTTCTCAAAAACTCTTTTTTAGTTTTTAAAAACTTAAAAATTAAAAACTTTTTTGCTAAATTATTTTTAAAATTACAGTTTTGGAAACTGTTTTGAATTTTTTAGTTTTGGGGACTAAAACTAAAACATGTAAAAAGATAAATATTATGAGAAGAAGACTTGTATATTTCAAAAATTTAAAACAAAAACTATTTCAAACAGTTTCCAGAGGTGCAATTTTAAGCGAATGCTCACCAAAATGTTAATCCATTTAATTGAATAATAGTTTGATGAAAATGATATATCGTAATTTCTACCAATCAATAATAAAAAATAATCACATATATTTCAAATCACAATTGAAAATAAAACTCTATATATTAATGAATTTTAAATTTTTTCTTTAAAATTTTTGGCTTAATAGCAGTTTTAGTCTCCTAACTTTCTCAAAGTTGCGATTTTAATTAGCCCCTTAAGAAAAAAAAACTACAAAACCGCCTCCTAAGTTTTGCATTTGTGGCAGTTTTGACCCCAATGTCAATTTTGACTCGGTCTACGCTGACGTGGCACCCTAAGTAAGGTGTCACGTGTTATTTTTTATGTTTTTTTTTACCAAAAATTGGCCTTGGGGATCAAAACTGCTACAGTTGCAAAACTTATGGGCGGTTTCGTAGTTTTTTTTTTCTTAGGAGGTCAAAATCGCAACTTCGTAAAAGTTAGGGGGCGAAAATTGTTATTAAGCCGAAAATTTTATACAATGTTGATTTAAATGTTTTACTTATCTATGCTAAATGATTTTTATCTGTTAAATTTATTGAGGTTTTACATGTTTTTAACGGTTAGTTTTCTTTTTAAACTTATTTGTGGATCTTAAATATATTTTGTTCCAGTAAATCGAAAAAACCATTGTTGCTTGAAAATGAGTCTAAAGATAGTTTATAATGCAAATGCTCTTCAACCCTATGAGAGACTCCATTAACAAGACTTAAAAGTGAACAATACCTCAAATATGTAATGTTCTAGACTTGAGGTCCGAACATTGACACACCATGAAGAGGTTGAACCTATACCAAACTCAAGAGCTGATAGATCATTTAGCCTCGACTAGAAGGCTATTGTTCCAGTACACCAAAAAATTTTACATTGTCTAACAATATAGACTACGAATAGTTTATAAATAATATCTACACTTCTTAACTTAATAAGACACTATTAATAGATGATAACAACTGTGAGGGCTCATACCATACAAAATCCAATGCGGATAATATTTCTGAATCACACAGTGGTGTGGAATATAATTAAGGTTGGAACAAGTTTAATGTCTTAAATTATACTTATAATTTATTCACAAGTTTTATAATATTAAATATACTTACAAGAATATTTGTCAAATGATAAAAGATAAAAGGAATATTTTTTTATGGAACAAAAGTAGTCTTTTAACACGATGCACTTTGGTTCCTTAGAGAAAAACATGAGAACTTGACGGTAGAGTTGAAATGTCAACCAAGCACATGAGAATTGAATAGGTAGAGTTGAAATGTCAACCAAGCATGAAGAATGCTTATATGTGTGATACATGAAATTTCTTGTCGCCATGCGAAGCCCATTTGTCTAATACTCCCTCCAATTTTATTTATAAAAGAAATTTGAGTCAACAAAAATTAATATATCTGATTCAATTTTTTAATCAGATACATTAATTTTTGTTGATCCAAATTTTTCTTATAAATAGAATCAGATTGAGTAGTTGATACGACTACGATGAAAGCTCATTACATGCGTGAACTAATTTGGATTCATAATATATTAAATCAAACAAATTACAAATGTGCCATTATTTAATATACACTATTATTCGTTTTTAAACAAGAAATGATATTTATACACAATTATTTTAGAATAATTTTGGTGGCACCTCTTGAATATTTTCATTGTGCTCTTATTTTATTTCTTCTTTTATTCTATCTATTTTTTTTTCAATTGTTATCTTAAAATTGTCTCAAAATAATTATATAAATATCTTTATTATTTTCAAAAGCAAAAATAACTCTCATCAATTTTAACTTTTTTAGTTTTTAGGGTTAAATATGTTTTTAATCATTATAAATATATCAATTTTTTCTATTAGTCCCTTAAAAAAAAAATACATCACAACTTTTATTTCGTACTTTTTTTTTTGCTTTCGTATTGGTTTCCGACCCATCAATGGTGGGCAACAAATCTGACTCATGCGTAGCGGCATGCGCACTAGCCAAGCGTTATTCCCCCTGTGAATCGAATCCGGTATTTCTCGGGTACGTCCTTGGGAGGAGTTCCTTGCCACTGTAGCCCAAGCAACTTGGTTTATTTCCTACTTTTTAGTCAACTTATGTTTGGTACTCATATTTTTTGATGAAATTTTCCAAAAATATAATTTATTTTTTTAACAAAACATGAATTTTTAAGCTTAGAAATTCATATTTAATTCATGTTTTGTTACATTTTTTAGTGTGTCATAATATTCTACCAATTTATGGTAAATTTTATTAGAAAATATGAAGACTAAAATGAGTTGACACCAAGAGTGGTAATTAAAAACTTTTGGAGGACTAAAAATCTAACAAATTTTTATTGAAATTAAAACAAAAAAATATAAAGACTAAAAACATATATTTAAATCTAGTTTTTAAAAGGAAAAACAAAAATGATTTTCAAAACTGTTATTTTGAAAACAGATTATTAGACAAGTTTTTAATTTTTAAAAACTAAAACAAATTTTGAGAACGGAATAAACATGTCCCCGTGCAACACGTTTTACATCTGAGGCGTGTGTCCCATTTGACCCAAAAATTCAATACTCGTGATTATTTCTTCTTCTTCTTCTTTTTATTTAATTTAATGAGAAAAAAACTTGTGATTGTTAAGCAAAGAAATTAGTAGACATATCACATCACTTGCATGTCGATGAAAAATACATTTTATTTTCTTCTTGATAACATGAAAAAGAAGTGTTATGAACACTTTATTTTTAACACTCTTTTTATTTACTCTCTTATTAATTAAAATTAATGTGAGTTATTAATTTTTAAAACGAGGTCTAGATAGAGTGGTGCAATCTATATAAGATTTCATCCAATAAAAATATAATGTTAAAGTGAGCGTTAAAAAAGAGTGTATGTTTCCTTTAACACACATTTGAGCGCATTATTTTTTCAACATTTATATTTGAATTTCAACATTCATAATTGTCAAACATTTATTTAACGCCTCATTTTATATACAAGTAAATAGTATGCCACAAACACTAATCAAGTCCATGGAGCAATTTTTACTCTAGCACAATCTCAAATCAAATTTATTTAAATACACACACAAATATATTTAAAAGAAGAATAATTTAGTCACATTATTTAATTATTTATTTATTTATTTATGAGTGTGTGCTCAAATAAATAGTATACATCCAAAAAAAATATTGATATGAGTTTATGCCCAATACCTATCTCCAAAAATTTGGTACATATCCTCTATCCTTCAATTATTATATCTTATTAATGTATAGATCAACACACAACCACTCACTGGTAGTAGTACAAGTACGACAGGCTGCTAGCCAATAGTTTTTTCTTGTGATCAAAATGCTGGCCAATAAAATTAAAAGGTTTTTTTTTTTTTTGTTGTTAATTCTGTTATAAATTTAGAAAAAAAGGTTTCTGATAATTTGATGAGTTTGAGAGAATTATTTTGGGTACGTACATGCAATGCAACACAGGCTTTAGTTTGAACGCTTGTTATTTGTTTGTGGCGGAGACGTATCAACTTGTGGTCCTAAACTCCAAATGTACTCCTGTTGTACCAGCTCATTTAAAAGTGTTTATCGTTTTTTATTTGGAAAATAATGTTCATTCATACACCCCATGTTTAATTTGAGAGAGAAGAAACATAATCACAATCTGATTGATAAGTGTTTTGATAAGAGGAAAAACATAAAGAAAAAATTAAGTGGTGAATGAGTGTTAATTATAAGTGTTGAAAATATTTAATGTCTAACAATTTTCTACTACTCCCTCCGTTCCATATTAGATGATATAGTTTTTTTTTAAGGAATATTAGATGATATAGTTGACAATGTGTATTGTTGACCTGACATATTTTAACCATATTTTTCTACTAATATACAAAGATAAATAATATTATATAAGATATTGTTGGATTTGTTTCGATTAATATTTTCAAAATATTAAATTTTCATAATTCTTTTAATAGATAATTAAAGATAAAAAAATATGCATTGGTATGTGTGATAGAATCAATCATGTCACTTAATATGAGATGGATAGAGTATTAAAATAGGGAATTGTTAACTGATGACTTTTGACACTAATTAAGGAAGCAAATATAATGGTATGTTATAGAAAGTTGTGCGGTCAACTCTTCAAAAATCTAAAAAGAAAATGTTATTTTCAATTTAAAACTTTCTTTTTTTTGGCTTCCTAGAATGACCCATTAATATATGGAAATGCTAACCAGTGCCCTAAGCTCACTAGTTAAGAAGATTAATATAGAAATTATGCATTACAAATTGGTGAAAAATGAAATGTTTAACTTTATGAAAGTCAAAAAGGTGTTGTTTTTAATAAAAAATTTCTATTTTTAATATCCTTAATCATTGTCCTTAGGATACTGGTTAGCAAAACCCGAAAATATATCAGGAGTATTTTCAAATAAATTCATTGATTTTAGTGTTTTTAATTTTTCTTTCATAAAAAAACGTGAGTGAGTAACTCACAAGAGGAGATACGTACTACTTATAGACATTAGACATATAGATGATATATGTCTCTCTGTGCTTCGATTGTTCTCTCTAAGATTATTATATATAGATCTAACGGCACTCATACTAAGAATTGGTAGGAGTAAGACAAGCTATTACCAACCAGACTCTATAGAGAATATGGTGAGAACCCCTTATTGTGACAAAAATGGACTAAGGAAAGGCACATGGACACCCGAGGAAGACAAAAAGTTGATTGCTTATGTAACTAGGTATGGCTGTTGGAATTGGCGACAATTACCTAAATTTGCAGGTATAGAAAAGTTATTACAGTTAATAGTTTATGTGTGTTGTATTTCTTTTAGTTTTTGTGCTATATATCTTGGAATTCAGTACTTAATTTGTTTGCAGGTCTTGAAAGGTGTGGGAAGAGTTGTAGACTAAGGTGGTTGAACTATCTAAGGCCAGATATCAAAAGAGGGAGCTTTAGTCATGAAGAAGAAGAGACTATCATCAAACTTCATGAAAAATTGGGTAATAGGTACGTACGTATGTATCAACACAATAATAATGATATTTGTGTATATCATAAACCTATTAAATCACTCTATTTTGCTCTCCATCTCTTTCTCTCTAATGTATGCATTCAATTTGTGTATATCATATATAAACCTATCAAATCACTCTATTTTTTATATCTTTTTATATTCAAATAGTTGATAAAAAGGCACACACATGCCAACAATTAACCTACACGTCCATGAGTTTTTTAGGATAAATTTGATTAAAAGCATTTCAACATATTATATTATCCCCATCTTAAATAACATTGCAATAAATTTGACAATGTGAAAATTAATGATTCTACCACTCTTTAAAATTGTAGAATTTTCCAACCGTGGAGATATATCCATCCATTTTTTAAAAATGTATCTCTTAAATTTACACTCGTGCCCTTAATGGATATATAGATAATTTGATGAATTGATTTCCCAACAAAATCATTCTTCACTAAAAATCTCTTAAAAAGTTTTAAAAAAGTTTTTTTTGATAAAAAAAATTCACATATCTACGTTTTACACCTGGAACCCTCTGATTATTTTTGTTTTTTTGCATCATTAACCCAAAAAGCTCAAGAACTCAAAAGTTTGAACACCTATGTTAGAATCCTGACTCCGCCATTGTCAGACACCTTTTCCTTACATCCACAAAAACATTTCAATATAATGTATTCTCCATCTCAAGTAACATTACATTTAATGATTATATAACTCATTCCGAAATTGTGTACTACTCTAGAATACTCTCACTCGAGAGTTACAAATAACGGTAACACACGTCTCACATATCAAATGATCACCCAAGAATAACGAAGATAAATTTATATCTCTTTATGATAATATCACCTAAGATTGGCATATTTCACATCTTCAAAACTCTCTCTAGTTGAAAAAGGAGAGGAGAGAGTATTGACCTCCGTTTATGAATATGATGTAAAGTGCATAGACATTAATATTGTCCCACCACTCTTTATACATCTTAGAACATACTCTTTGATCTCAACTATACAAAGCTAACAATTTGTTTGGGATTGGGGGTCTTGTTTTATACATAATATTAGGGCTTTAAATGATAATCAAATGATTTATATTAATTGTGCAGATGGACCATGATTTCTGCAAATTTACCAGGGAGAACAGATAACGAGATAAAGAACTACTGGCACACCACCATAAAAAAGACTCTTGTAAAGAATAAGTCAAACACCAAACGTGGAACGAAAAAAGCCAAAGACTCAAATTCAAAAAATCACCCTACAATGGAAAAACCCAAGAAACTTGGAGAAATGTTAGAGAACAACAGTGATTTCAATATTACGAGTCCACCATCTTCACAACCATCTACAAGTGCATCCTCTTGCATATCATTAATGGACACTGCAGCTACTACTACAATATCATATGAAAATTCTTCTCTTTTTGATGACTATGACGACCTTCCTTTTATGGATGCATATGTGAGTGAAAATTTCTGGACAGAGCCATATATAATAGACAGTTTATATGTCCTTCCAAATGAAGATTCTATATTACTTGAACATGAATACTTTAGTCCTGTATACGATGCAGAACTTTGGAGCCATGGAAAATAAATCGTTACTGTAATGTGGGGGTATACTCTTTTGAAAATGTCCCGTAGATAATATAACATCATTTGCTTCCTATCTTGTCTTGTTTTTATAATTAGAATTATATTTTTTTTTAATGTTGTACTCTGAAATAAAATGGCATCTCTTTTGTAACAAAAAAAATGGCATCTCTTTCTCTCTCTCTCTCTCTTTTTTTTTTTTTTTTTAAGAAACTCTCCTGTTTTTTGTTTACTATGTCTCTATCGCTCTCCCCCAATTATTTATTTAGTCAACCCGAGTTAACTTGCGATGCAAGTAACTCAAGTGAACTAGTTTGTTTTTGGAGCTTATTACACTTTTGAATATAAATACTCTATGCCTTTAGTTGTTAATGTATGCAATTCACAATTTATTAAGGTTTTTTTTTGTTATTCTCTCAAAACCTAATCCTGTGTTTAAGGTTTTACAACACAAAAGTTTGCCTTAACTCGTTTTTACCTATTTAACCTTGAATCGTAAACTTGTAATGAGAAATGGTAGCAAAATACATTTTAACTCATACTTTTCAACACACTCTCTTTGATTGGTTATAATTCACATGGGACCCACCAAATTTATATGGGACCCATCTAATTTGGTGGGACCCATGTGAATTTTAACCAATCAAAGTGAGTGTGATGGAAAGTGTGTTGCTAGCATTCCTCGATCTAAAATTAAAATTATATAAAATTTATTATACACATGACATATGTATGCTAATATAATATTGTATATAGGTCAATATTGTAAAATATGACTTAATTATAAAGACAACGTATACATAACCCCCGTAATAAAGAATTACGTTCAACTTAACATCAAAATACAAAATTAACTTACAAAATCATAAGTTTCATAAGACTCTAAACCATCCGAAAGAGTAAGTTTCACATGTTGATAAAGTTGTTAATAAACCTATCCAAAAAATAAACTAGTTAATTTCTTCAAAAGTTCAATCTTTCTATAAGGTTTCAGAACATCATTATCATCAGTGTCTTCATCTCCAGCTTCATCAAATTCTTCTCCATATATTAAAGGGTTTTCAATATTAGAACCAAATATATGGCTTGAACCCACTTCAACATTAATTTCAATATCTTATGCTTAAAAAAAAGAATTAGATTTTTTAAGAAAATGACCCAATATATATATATATATATATATATATATATATATATATATATATAATGTTTTTATAAACGTAAACTCGATCAAGCTTACCCGAGTTTACATGAGTTTATTGAGTTTAACACGTGTTAGATCGGTCAAACTCATCAAACATTATGATTTCACCAAAAATCAAGTTTACCTCCGATTTAACACGTTTTTGGCATCTAAAAACGTAACACTCGATTTGTGGAACACTGCCTACGCTTCTCAATTTCATATTCTTCTAGTTTGTTCTATCAAATTGGTATCGGAGCCTATCAATTAAGTCAACCACATTTATATGGACACCACTTGTGTACCATTGGGATACCAATGTTATATAACATTGGCCAATGAAAGTGTGCCACATAGCAGTTCACATGCATATTTTTTCTATTTCCTCTTTAGACATTCTTATGTGGCACGCCTTCATTGATCAATGTTATATAACATTGGTATCCCAATGGTACACAAGAGGTGTCCCATTTATATACAAGCACCAAATCCAAGAATGTTGGAGTGACGTGAGGGGTGTATGGAGAAGAAAATCTAAGTTTCACATCGGATAGATAAGACTTTTGATAAGAATTTCAAAAGATGACTAAAGATGAGCCATCTATATGAGGAGACACTCGTCTTTAAAAACTCTTTAAAAACTTTTGAATAATTTTCTCTATCATACTCACATTATATTCCTACTATTTTTTTTTTCTCTTATTGTTTTTGACTAATAAAAAAGGATAAAAAGTTATCATAAAAATTAATATCATTATTGAACACATCATAAACCAAAACTAAAAAGGACTCAGATACAAATGGCCTCGAGGCCCCAAAGCTGAACACCACGGAAAGAACATGCATTGAGATGATCACAAAGAAAAGCAACCAAACACAAACCCTACACCAATGGGACAATAATACAGAGTACAGACAGCTTAAGCTTGTGGTCAAAATAACCCAACAGAAATTAGTACTAGATGTGTGTATTTATTTATACGTCGCTTAATACATAGATCACCACACACTCATACTAAGAATTGGTAACAGTAACTATAGGATAGAGAAAATGGTGATCAAATTCAAATGGATTGAACACGCTACCTAGAACCCCATGTTGTGACAAAAATGGATTGTAGAAAGGCACGCGGAAATCTGAAGAAGACAAAAACTTGATATGTATTGACATATTTTATATTTATCTGTTTCAATTATACATAACAATATAAACTTCCAAATGTAACTGTGCCTTGTATCTATGGCCGTTATGAGAGTTTAGATATGTGTAAACTTAATTTTTCTTTTTTATGTTTAATCATTTTATTATATCTATCCTTTAAACTTTCGGTTGGTCAAATTGTAAATAAATTTAAAAAATATTCATAAACTGTTGATAAAATTTTAACAATAATTACAATTTATAAAACTTCTTTTGATAGATGCAATAAAAATCATAATGGTTAATGTTATGCTATGTTTTAGATGAGCCGTTTGTTGTAATTTGGGGTCTAACTCATCCTTACAAAATCGACTTGTGAGGTGAGGATTGTCCCCACTTATAAACACATTGTCAGGCCATGTCCTATCCGATGTGGGACTCTTAACACACCCCCTCACGACCAGCATTATTGGGCTTGGTTCGTGGACATAAACAGTGGGTGGCCCGATAGCAGAAACCTGATAGCAGGTGGCCCAATGGATCTTGGAGAGGCTCCGATACCATGTTGTAATTTGGGGCCTAACTCATCCTTACAAAATCGACTTGTGAGGTGAGGATTGCCCCCACTTATAAACACATTGTCAGGTCATGTCTTATCCGATGTGGGACTCTTAACACCGTTTGTAACACTTATATTTTTGTGATTTCACATTAGTCTTAATTCGTTGTTGATTTAGATTCCACCACTAATCGATCCTGTCCACTAGAAAAAACACAACAACATGCCCAAGTAACAAATTTTTAGAAATGACTTCTGATCTAAAAGCAAAATTGATCGGCCCACAATACCCAAAAAAAAAAAAAAATCAGTCAGCCACTGGAGAGGGGACCATAACCATCCCAAAAACTTCGAACAAGACATTAACTTTCAATGTCGAAGCAAAAGCAATCAGCCAACCAGAATATAGACGACAAATCCCTAAGAGAATCAACAGGTGGAGCTATAGTGCAAACATAATCAGATTGGAAAAGGGTCTAAATCGACAACAACCCAAAATCGGCAAGAGTTAGCGGCCACAAAGATGGACCCAGTTCAGAAATCAACATGAGCATACAACACAAGAAAAACACAAAACCCCCTAAAAACAACATAAGCCATAATATTTATGAGATCTAGTGCTAAGGTGTTTCGTTAGTGATCTAGTTCTATACATTTGGTGCATTTTTCATATCTTGAGTTTTACAAATATGTAGATAATTGAATTAGTTTTTTAAGAGTATAAGATTTCTTATTGACCTTAGCTTAGTATTTGATCATTTCTTAGGTTGTGCAATTCCTTTTGAAGTGCAACAAAAGCCATTCAATTCCTAACATACATATCTACATTTCTTATGAATACATTAAAACCTAATTATATTGTTTTGATTCTGCAAAATCTCTCTATGAAAATACCCCAACTTTTCATGCGAGCTAAGTTAGTGTGGAGAACCTAACCTATTCCATCTTACGATGTGATGTGATGAGCTCCCTGAGTGATGGTGTTAAAGTCTTTTACCATATTTAAAGGGTTAAAATACAATTTTTCCTGTTCTTTCTTAAATAGTAGTACAAAATTGTAAATCAAACTCTAGGCTCCAAGAATCATCTTTTCTAAATAACCTTTAGTGATTCTTGATCAACCTAGTTAATACCCAAAACTTTCTAGTCTAAGAAAGTCAAATCTTTTTACTAAAGCCTATAAGAAAGTCAATTATCACCATAGAAATATCTTATCGTGTAAGTTCTACAAATGAGTAAGTTTCATTCATCCTCAAATTCAGGATTCCTTCATTTGGGTGTAGTTAATTTATCTTTTCTTTTTCGATTATTCCATTGATTATAAATATTTCGCCGTTTTTCTAAGGAAAGGATTTTGTCGTTTTAAAGGTGGGAAATCAAGCTAGAAGGCATTTTGTGGAAGTGGATTTCAATGATTATTGGCCATCTTAGCACATCCTAACCGCCCTATATATTTCACAAATATTAGTGATCTCAACCCTATACATTAAAATTATTATAGTTTATAGCTGCAAATTAAAAGTGTAGGCCTCAACGCCGATGCTTTAGCATCTGCCAAGCTGACGCTACCCATAAAAAACGAGCCCATTGATTTAACTTGTATCAATTACGTTTTTTTTCCCTATATATGTAAATAAAACTGCATGAATTTTTCCCTACATGTCTCATGCAATCTTGTATTTCTCATTGCTTAATTGAACAATCCATATAAATTTAGAAACAAAAATATTATGCATAACACATTGTAAATCATCCCTCGCATATATATCATGAAAATTGGAGTTGGATAGCTTAACATGTTGACATTTGTCATTCAAAAAAATATGACGAAACTTAAATAAGGAAATACCAACTAGTTGAAGTTGTTTATAAGAAAAATGATTTATAGACAATCAATCATCTATTAGAATATACCGAAATTGGTATGATATACTTCCTCTATTCCTTTTTAAGTGTCATTTGACTATGAATTTAACGTTTTTAATTAATTGTCGTTTTTGATATTCTACGTGTATAATTTTTCAATTATACTATTCCAATTACTCTTATCTTTTTCAATAAAACTAATAAATTCTATCTATTTAAAAAACTAAAGTTCGCTTTTTTAAACAAAGTTTTTTTTTTTGTTCTTTTTTAAAAAAAAATTACCTATAATAATGATTTTGTGAAGAGTTGAAATTCTATAAATATGAAGATGAGTAACATTGTAAAAAAATAAAAGAACAAATTTTATGGAAAAAATAAAAGACTACGAATGTTTAAATAGAAGAAAGAGTGGAGGACTCATTAAGACAAAAAGAAGAAGGAGAAATAGTTGACTATTGTTTGTTATGGAGAGAGAGATAAAGTGTGTTTAGAAAAATAGGAATTTATTTCTTAAAAAAATAGGAATTTATTGAAGAAAGAGATAATAACTTTGTTTGTTATGGAAAAAAAATAACACATTAAATTGATTCGAAAGAGAAAGTGTGTGCAAAAAAAATAATTTTATTTGTGGATTAAAATGGGGGTATAGTAAGAGGAAAAAAGGTCCATAAATCCACTTTCTTAAATTTGTGTTAATATTTTAAAACCAACCTTAAAAAGGAAGGTGGGAATATCAAAAAGATGTTTGTGTAATAATACCCAAGGATATAATTGTTATATATATATAGACCTTAATAGTGATATTACTTGATTTAAAAATTCATTTTATTCTTTTCCTTCTAAAAAAAAATTCATTTTATTCTTTGATGAAAAAAAATTCCATGTTATTATCATAAATTCATTTTTTATTTTGACGTGTATTCAACAATGAATTGTTGTTTTTAATTGTGAATGTATTTCATTTGTAACTCAAGTTGAAAAGGAAAATTAGATAGTCGTTTTATAATAATAATATTAGCGTCGTCCCATGTGGCGCTAAATTTAATTAAGAATCCAAATGTAGATGTACGAAGGGACATTGACCTTGTAGATTTGGCTAAAGCTAATTAGCGTTGGTCAGGTCGACACTATAAGTGTTGCGTCGAGATGTTTAGCCTACTAACGGTTTGCAGCGAGGAAATAAGCATCAGCTATGACGCAAGGTCGATTATGTTTGCCTTTGTGTTAACTTGCGCTTTTTGTGTGGGCTTTTGCTGACGCTACGGTGCAAAATTCTTAGTTATAATTATTTATTAAAGCATTTCCCACCAACCAATAAATTTATCATCATCCATTTTAGTTTTCTATGGTGTAAATTTATTATTAACCATAGATGTTAATTTTAATTGGTCAATATTACAGTTTAAACATTTAAGATTGTTTTTCAATCTTTGATAAATTTTCACAAGAATTATTTTACAAAAAAAAAAAAAACCCTTTTCAATATTTCACATATTGATGGCTCCGTGATCTATAATGGTTCAACCACCTCATCCTCACATGTGGTCAAATTATGTGCTACTATTAAAATTGTGATAGAGTTTCTTCTAACTATATTTTTTTTATGAATGCTTGATTTATAATTTTATATCAAATACAATTCCTTGAGCCAAAAATCTTAAAACCCTAAGCATCAATATCTTCAATTCCTATTGCTGAAATATCTTTAACAATATCCCAATTTGTGAAACCTTTCCAGAATTTGAACTGTCTTAAATCTTGAGCTGTTTGGAATTCAATGAATCCTCCGAGAAACATTTAACACCCTTGAACTTTCAATTGATTGATTATGCACCTCCAACTCATTGAAACACCAAAGAACATAAAAGCCTAAAAAAAACATTTCTAGGTGAAAATAATTTTCATATTCTTTTTCCTTTCACTCTTCCTATTGAACCCTCAATACCAAGAAGATGAACACCCGTACGTCATATAAATATGATCTAAGCTCACACTCAATTTCACCAACCCAAAAGAATCAAAGACTTTTCTTAGGGATTTTCTAACTATGAAGAGAGAATGAGAAATCATGAAATTTTAAGTTTCAAAAAGTGTGAGTTTTCATTTATATATGCCAAAGAAAATCACCGATGCATAAATAAAAACTGAGTTTCAATAGTGGATTAAAATCAACATTAAACAAGTTTTACACAATTTGAATCCAGACTATAAGAAGAGAGTTCCACTTTTGAAAATTGTAATGGATTTAAATCAACATTAAACAAACATTTTACCATGATCTAGCTACTAGAAATAATTTCCACCGGTGGAAATTATGATTTCCACTGAAGATTCAAAAAAATTCCGGTGAGGTTTTCAACATCGATTTGAATCAACATATAAATGATTTAACCAAGATTTGAATCCAAGGTACCAGGGACCAAAACAACATGAAAAACATACTTTCTATGAAATGTGTGATTTTAAAAAAATATCCTTTGATTCTTAAGAAACGGGAATTATTGAGGGACACATCAATGTACATTAATTCTAAACTAAATCTAGTTTTAACATCCATCAAAAGTTTCTCAGGAATTGAGTTTTAAGGTCAAACTCAATTGAAAGTTTCTCAAGAATTCAAGAATTTGCTCCCTTTTTTTATGGAATACTTATAATTTTAAAAGAAACTATTTAAGAAGCAACTTGGAAAAGACAATTCTGTATTAACTGACATAACTACGTTTATTTTGCACAACTTGACTACTTCTTTTAGGGGAACTTAACTACTTATTTTAAAGAGTGTGAAATATTTTTATTTGTTGCTTATACACAAGACCAGAGGATCAAAGTTCTTTGGTCCTCCCTCTAAAACCGCCTTACCTTTTTCTCCCCAAATCAAATCATCTTTTTCAAAGACGTAGTTACAGAGTTGGTGGTGCGACGAGAGATGTTTTTCATGCGCACCACTATCAAACCAACGAGGTTGTAACGTCTCATTTTTGACAATAAAAGTTTAAAACATTTTCATCTTAACTAGAAATTGGCTTTAAAAATTTAGCTTAAAACATCAAATAAAATAAAGGCAAAATATTTCTCACAGTCCTTTAAGTTGAATGTTTACAACAAGTAAGTGCTTTTAATTTTTTTTTGTCACAAATTAGTCCTTTTAAGTCACTTAATATTTACATTGTTACCCTTTTTTTAGCCAGCATAGTTAAAAAGGGTTATGAACCATTTAACCTTGAGGGTGTATGTCCAAAAGTGCTTATGACATCAAACAAAATTACTTAAACACATTTTTCTTCTTCAAGTTTTTTAATTCAAGCCTAATTTTACATATAAATATTTTATCAACAATACTATAAAGCAAGTAATAGATCAACATTGTGTCAAATCAAGATTGAATAATACACTTATGAACCATAGTTTTGAGAGCGGTGAATTTGGACATATTAACTTAACATTAAGTGTCTACATAAACATTTTTTTAATTAAATTTGATGAAAATAAAATAACAATGCAAATATTTTCTGACTTAAATGACCAATTTGTAATAAACAAACTTAAAAGACTAACTTGTTATAACATCTAACTTAAAAGACCGCAAATTGTATTTAAACTAGAATGTATTTCAATCTAAGAAACATTAAAAAATATTTATAAATGCATAATTGACAATTTTGAAAAATAACATTAGTAATAAACCCCAAACTAGACTTTGACTTTGATCCGGCCTATAATAATATTTTGAAACAGCTTATACCTGGAAAAAAATGAAATCAATGTGGGATGAGATATCTATATAATATAAATTTAGAACCCATTTCATAGACTTTTATGGAAATGAATTACTATTGTTTTGGTGTTGCCACATGTCCCTTTCTTTTTTACAAATGCTCTCACCATATTGATTCTCACAAAATACTCTCACCACAATCATCCTCACATATTTGTATTTAATGTTCATGTAAAAAAGGAAGTTTTACAATATCAAATTCTATTACTTGAATTTATATTAGAAATCAAACATTTCGAATTCAAAAAGTACAAATTTGAATCAAATAATTTTTTTTAATAATCAAATAGTTTAAATTAAAATTATTTCAAAAAAGATAGTTTGAATTAAAATATTTGAATTCATAGATTAAAATAAAACAATTGATTGAATTATTCAAATTTGTTTTTTATTAATAATAACACATAATAGTGTTTATTCAAAAAAAAAACATCAAATAATGTAGACATTTCTTATGAATTTGACATTTAATGCTATTAATTTTATTTGTATTTGAGTTTTATAAAATTATTCTAATTTGATGTGTTGCTATTCATGGAATATTAAATATATAATATATCTTAACAATTATTTTAATTGAATTTTTTCTTTTCACACACATATACACACGAATCTATTTATATCCAAATTATTTTGTGTTTGAAATTAAAAGTAACAAAACCAAATGATACACTTCATTGTATTTTGTATTTTCGTTCCTAAAAAATAGCATATGTTGTATTTTCGTTAAAAAAATAAAGAAGTTCATATGTTGTAATATTATTAAAAAATTGGGTCAAACTTAAATATTACTATAATCTGAAAACAATAACGAAAACAAACTATTAATAAAAATTATTTTTTTTAATGAAACATTTAGTGAGAAAATATTCACTATTATCACTGACCAAAATTTTAATTGTTTATGCTTGGATCATTACATATATTATAATAATAAAAAAAACACATAATCAGAAGAAAAAAAATGACCTCTATTTTAAATGATTATGTTACATATATATGTCAAAATCACCTATAACTTAGCATAGGAGATTTCCTATAAAAAAAAAACTTAGAATAGGAGACTTTTTTATGATACGCTTTTAATGGCTATTAAAACAATTTATCGACATTAAAATTGATTCATGACCAAATAATTTTGTAAATGAATACCCTGCATAGAACAATTGTTTTTTAGGAATGTTAAAAAAATAATGGTTATTATACTAAATTACGGTGTGAAACAAGTCTATAAATTAGAAATATGGATTGACATAATTTCACATCACAATTCACAACTCTTATCCCCCGTTTTTTATTCTTTGTTGTTCTTCTTTTTTAACTTTGATATCAATGCTCAAAGATTTATATTTCCTTTATGTTGTGACTTTGATGAATCAAATGTTCAGACAAAGATTGTTTAGTTTTTTTATTCTTTTTTCTTCATATTTTTTTTCTTTGATATCAATGTTCCAAGAGTAATATTTCCTTCATGCTGCGATTTTGATGAATCAAATGTTCACATAAAAAGTAGTTTCTTCGTCTCTCCTATAAAAAAATTATTCATCTCTCCTTTATTTTTTTTCATGTGACTTATTTTATTTTTTCCTTATGCTTTTATGACATTGTTATGCTTTTTTGTTTTCGTTATTATTCTATTTAAATTTATGGATGGTTTATAAATGAATACTATAGTTTTTATTTTTACTTTTGTGGTTCCTATGCATACAGGGTATTGAATCAAGAAATCACGAACAAGCACAAAAAATAAGAATATGGAGATATTATTTTATAGATGAAACCGATTATATGATGGTTGAGTTCAAGACAACATATTCTTCACACGAGGGCCTAGGGGAAAAAAAGATGACATTATGACAAACTTTGAGATTCCAAAGAAATTAGTCGTTCTTAGAAAATAATCTAGATAAATTTTTTACTATGATGAGTCACTATTTTATGTCTCTTATACAAAGAAGGATTGTGTAGTTTTTTTGTATGATTTATATGTAATCGGACTGAAAAATGGAACAAAGGAGTATTATATTGATGAAATTAGTTAATAAATTACTTATCATTTTAATGCTTTTTACTATTAGTTCATAATTGAGTTTATCATTTTCTGCATATTTAAAGTCAGTTTAGTCGAAATCAAAAATAAACATCATGCACACACACTATCAAATAGCAACACCCAAGTTTCACCAGCAATCTCATGTCCTCTTTTCTTCGGTAAATTGTATATTCGTTTATAATTTGTTATGATTTTGTTTCAATAATTTCTTTAATCTTTAAAAAATTATTTTTCATTATGTAGTTGACAAAGAAAGCTATGACCAGTTGTTTATTGGACGGTAATCAATAGCAATATTTTTTTGTTCTTGAGGGAAGTAATAATCTTGATTAACATATTTAATTTATCCATCACAACACCATATATGTTGTAATGTAAATGGTAATTAATAAAAAAAATATATTAATTGAGTAATATAGTTACAGCTTATTTAGTCATTTTCACAAAAGAGTAGATAAAACTCTTTTTTTCGAGAAAAATTTAAGAATGCCATGAAATAAACCTTTGACCAAATAATTAAGGAGTTTATTTTTTTCATGTTTATAAATCATGAAAATTCTAGACATTATTATTTTTTAATTAAGACAAATATCTCTAAGGATCAACAACATTTTGGATGTAATTAATTTGATACAAACTTTTTAAATAAGTGAACACATTGTAATATTTGAAATAAACATTGTAATATTTTGAATGAAATTAATTTGGCACAAACGTTCTAAATAGGCTATCTATTTTTTTCTTTGTTTCACGACATTTGATTCCAAAGACTTGGGTATGCTTATAGTAAAGGATCGTGACTTCCGCGTGAATACGATATAAAAAATTGTTAGTAATTAAGTACCTTTAAATAACCTTTAAATAAGCATAAAAAAAATCTATTTTGTTCTTTCAAAAATTAAACACATACTTTAATTGTCTTAATTATAAATGATGTGTTGAAACTTTAAAATGCTCCAATCAGGGCTATCTTAAAGAAGAAACTCATAGAGTTCTTTAAATCATTTGAGAATATAAAGTAAGTTTTCCGTTTTCCCTTAGCTCGCCTTAGTGTTGTTAATGGGTTCTACAACCAAATTTTGATCATTCACAATAATTAAAGATACAATTATGTCTTGATAATAATAAAAAATGTATAATTACTTCATTAAAAATAATAAGTAAAAAAGAGAACATTGAGATAGAGATTAAATTTTCAAATTAATTTTTTTGAACTTAAAGGTTTTTTTTTCTTAGCAACTAATTGGGTCTCAGTTTTTATACGAATCTAAAATTTGTCTTGACTTAAAATTCAAATCTACCCTCAATCACTACATATTAACCCATAAATATAAATTTTACAGTATAATATTTTTAATAAAAATTATATTACCAATTAACCATCCATTATTGTATTTATAGCAAAAACAATGACAATCAAATGATTTCAATACAGAGATATACATATGTCAACATGTATTGAAAAATAAATAAGGATGCAGACTTTCTTGCCTTTCTAATTTGAAACCTTAACTATTAGTTCCTTTATTTGCATTCTCACATATTTCATTTATTGCAGACCAAAGTTTGTGCTTTTTTTTTTCTTCATACATATATGACTCACTTATCACGTATCAAAATATTCTCCTAAATCATCAATCATAAAAAAGTTTAATAGACATGCATTTTGTCAACTGAGCATAACACATTCATGTTTTTCTATGATTAGTTTTCATCAAAGATCAAAAGTGAAGGAATTTAAAATAATACAAAAATTTAAATATTTTTTTATATTTAATATAAAAAAGTAAGAAAATAACACCTAAAAATAAAAAAATATTTCATCATAACGTTTGGAGAAAAAATTGGAAATTAGTGTTTTTAAAATTTAGAAATAAATTTAAGAAAAATAAAATTGAAAATTATATAATCTCAAAATTTATAACTTTTGAAAATATAATTTAATTTTCAGAATTAAAAAAAAATGAATTTTCGAAAATTTAATTTTAATTTTCAGAATTTTGAAAAAAAAAAATTTAATTAAAAATCAAAAATTCAATTTTCTGATTTTTTTTAATTTAAAACAAATGAATTTTCAGAATTTTGAAGAAAAAAAAATTAATTAAAAATCGAAAAATTTTAATTTTCGGTTTTTTTTTCTGATTTTTTAATTTTTTATATTTATTTTCCGATTTTACAATTTAAAAAATGAATTTTTAGAATTTTGAAAAAAAATAAACAAAAATTAATTATGTGGCATGCCACGTCAGCGCCACGTGCCATGTGGTGGTGTCCGTCCCTTCTCGCCTTTCATGGACAGGGGCAGATGTACGAAATATTATCCGAAGGATTATAAAGGAACTACGACGATTGACGAGGGTTATCCGAGTTACAAACCTCGCGATTTTGGGATACATATTGACAAGCAGAGGGTCCTATTGGATAATCGATATGTCGTCCCATACAATCCACATCTTCTCATTAGATACGGAGGTCATGTAAATGTGGAATGTTGTAACAAATCCAACTCCATCAAGTACCTTTTCAAATACGTGAACAAAGTCCCTGATAAGGCATTGATGCAGTTGTCTGTTGACGGTGACAATCGTGATAAGTCCAAGCCGGTTGATGAAATAAAGCAGTATTACGATTGTCGTTATGTTTCACCTTGCGAGGCTGTTTGGAGGATATTTGCTTTTGATATACACCATAAATGGCCTCATGTTCTCAAATTAACATTTCACTTGCATAATGAACAATCAGTACTATATGATGGTGATCATGACATCGAGGACGTGGGGATGTATAACAAGGAATCATAGACCATGTTTCTCGCGTGGTTTGAAGCAAATCGTCAGTATGTAGGCGGTCGCAATCTAACATATGCTGAATTTCCAACAAGATTTACTTTTGAGAAGAAGGACAAACAGTGGCAGCCACGTAAACTAGGATATCAAATTGGAAGGCTTCATTACACGCCGCCTGATATATGGGAGTTGTACTACATGAGGATACTATTGACCGTTGAGTTGTACTACATGAGGATACTATTGACCGTTAAGAAGGGCTGCATGAGATATAGATGCATAAAAACGATTAATGGACATACCTATGACACGTTCCAGGAAGCACGCTCTGCTTTAGGATTACTTGATGACGACAGAGAGTTTATAGATGATATCACGGAAAATGGTGAGTTAGGTTCGGGCCATCAATTGTGTTGGTTGTTTGTGCATCTCTTAACCACTAGGACAATGACGAGCCCTGATATAGTATGGGATGCGGCATGGCAGCTACTGTCCGATGATATCTTATTTGAACGTAGGAAGCGTCTGAATATTCTGGGTAATGTTTATTGTACTTATTACGAAATCTATGCACCATTTTTTGTTTTGTTTACGATCTAATTTTTGCATTTTTTTTCTCTGTCTAATAAGGCACATTTTAGAAAATTGGTTAACATAGTTCTGTTCTAAGTATTGTATGCCTATCTCAATAAATATATTTATCTATTTAAGTAGTGATAATAAACAAATACAATATTCTTTCAAAAAAATAAAATAAACAAATACACTATTAATTTGATTATACACTATTAAATAAATATATTTATCTACTGTCAACGCCACAAAACTGTCATATATAACTTTCCACTATGTATATCTTGATTAATTTGTTCCCATTTTCTGTTTTTTTCACGTTCCCATTTTCATGACATCATTTTGTAGCAGTTCCTATATCTATTTATTTTCGCTTTAAATAAATAATGGCTTGGGAAATCCTTTACAAATAAGCTTATTTTTTTAGTTTGAGTTAAGCTGAAAGAAGCTTTTTTGATTAAGAATTGAGTCGTGACTTTAATATCATTTTTTCTGTTGCATTGCATATATTCTCTTACTATCGTTTTTCTTTAGGTGTTCATATTAATTTCGTGACTTTACATTTAATATGTAGATATGCGTATCGGTGGCGATGACTTGAAGAACATGTGTTTGATTGAAATTGAAATGCTGCTTCAGGAAAACGGACGTCGCTTACTGACTTCAAATCTATGCCTAGGCCAAACGCGGCAGACATGCCAACTTTCACAAACAAGCTTATCATTGATGAGCTAAATTACAACAAAGTTGAACTGGAAAAGACACACGTTGATATGTTACTGATGCTGACTGATGAACAAAGATGTGTGCATGACAAGATCATGGAGTCTGTTGGTTCTGACGACAATGGTTTCTTTTTCTTATATGGTTACGGTGGTACGGGAAAAACCTTTATATGGAAAAAATTGTCGGCTGCTGTTAGATCGAAGGGGTTAATTGTATTGAATGCTGCATCCAACGGTATAGCGGCTCTTCTATTATCAGGTGGAAGAACCGCGCACTCCACGCTGACAGTCCCTATTGAGATTAATGAGGCGTCATCGCTTACGATGGAAAAGGATAGTCCTTGGGCAGACCTGGTGTGTGCTGCAAAGTTGATAATTTGGGATGAGGCTCCAATGATGCACCGATGGTGTTTTGAGGCAGTTGACCGATCATTGCTTGATATCATGTCCAAGAATGATCCCCTAAACGCACTTAAACTTTTTGGTGGAATGGCAGTAGTTTTAGGCAGATATTGCATGTTGTCTGAGGAGGAACGATGCCAGATATTGTTGATGCCTCGGTCAATTCGTCAAAGATATGGACTTATTGTAATGTTTTGAGGCTTGCTATTGGATGCATCTTCGGTACCTACAGAGCAGGAAGAAATTGCTAATTTTTGCAAGTGGATACTCTCAATTGGAGACGGCAACGATGCTTCGGGTGACAATGGTGAAATGAAGGTAGAAATTCCTGAAGATTTGCTGATATCAAACACAACAAATCCGTTGATGTCACTTATAGACTCTGTGTATCCCGATCTAAATGATAACCTTGGTGACCAACTATTTTTCCAAGAAAGGGGAATACTCGCACCCACGCTTGATTCAATTGAGCATGTTAACGAATTTATGATGTCGCTGATTCTAGGTGAAGAGAAAGAGTATTTAACCTCTGATTCTATTTTTAGATCAGGTGAAAATTCTGATGTCCAAAGCGAGTGGTTCACACCAGAATTTCTTAATGGTATTAAGAGCTCTGGAATTCCAAATCACAGGTTGAAACTAAAAGGTGGGATGTCCAGTTATGCTGTTGAGAAACATCGATCAGGCCAATGGACTGTGTAATGGTACTAGGCTGACAGTTATACATCTAGGGAAGAGCACGATAACTGCTACCGTAATTACAAGGAAAAAGGGCAGGTACTAGGGTATTCATTCCCAGGATGAATCTTATTCCGAATGATCCAGGACTACCCTTCAAATTCAGACGCAGACAATTTCCATTGACGCTTTGTTTTGCAATGACAATAAATAAAAGCTAGGTCAATCTTTATCTCGGGTGGGGGTTTATCTTCCTAAGCCTGTGTTCACGCATAGACAACTTTATGTCGTTGTCTCTCGAGTAACTTCATGAAAAGGTCTGAAGCTGCTCATCCTGGATGAAGATAATAATGTTTGTAAGGAGACCACAAATGTTGTGTATCGTGAAGTTTTTCAAAAAGTATGATCATTGGTTATGTTTTAGAATTGTTGTTGCTATAATATATAAAACTAAAGTTGCCTATTGTTTGGAAGTCGTTTTATTTTTAATTTCTTTGTAAGGCGTACCGGTCATTATAGACATGCAATTTCTATATAAGCAGATCCTCCTGTCATTGACTATTAATTCATGCACTTTTTAGGTTTAACAATCCGTGAAACCTTTTTTTTTTTTTTTACATCGTTGTTACCCCAAAACACAATATTTACATTACACCATTTGTTTTGTAAAAATTAAAAACAAATAACAATCGGCATTTCTGTAGCCCAAACTATATTTATACACACCCGTAAAAAATTAAACGTTTGCATTTACCGACTACGTGTATGCATTTGACAATGACTATTATATAAAAAAAAATACATATTTTTTCGTTTTTATGATTAATAAAATACATTTTGTCAACAAATATTATTACACAGTACGTCGGCGTATTTTTGCAAGAAAATTACATATGCTAAGTTTAACAATGAGTGCATCTTATGCTACAAATAATCAGTACAAGTATAATAATCCAAATATTTTTTATCGTTATATGCAATGTTTAGATATTTTAAAATATATACAAAATGAAGATGATATTTTTTTCATATCGAATTTAAAATCTATACATTTAATCAAAAAAGTTTTTTATTTCCCCGTGCTGGCACGGGTCACTATACTAGTTGATTATATAAGTGAGCCTTCCAAATTGAGATAAAACACAATCTTGCATTTGAACAAGATTTTCAATTAAAACATAAACATTGTAAATAAAATGTAATATAAACAGTTCCACAATCCTCGATTAATTATTCTCAGCCAATATGTTCTTGTATATTCTCTTTATGTTCTTCATTAAGGTAAGACTCAGACCATATATATAATATATCCTGACACTTATTATTGCAAACCCCACCTCATATACACAAATATATGTCTCAATTAGCAAACTCATTTTCGTGAGGCTAGCGTTTTTCATGACCTGGAGTTCTCTGTAGCTTCGGAACTGGGGTCACGAAAAACTTAACGACGACGAACACCTTGCTACGACGTCGCCACCTTGAAGATTCATTGCCGGATCTTGTTGGTTCTATTACAAAATGTGCTTTGGTGGTTCGCACTGTTTCACATTTGTACTTTTTGTTTTGGTTCTAAAAACCACTATAGGCACAACCACGGTGGTCGGTTACTTTTCGATTTGTGACTTCACAGTGGTGGGTGATGAATTGGATTGAGTCAGTTGCCGCTGATTTTTTTCGTTTGTTCATTGCTACGATCATGGTTGGCTTGAAATAGTTGTTAAGCTTACTTTCCTTTGTTACATAGGCAGCTGATTCATTCGCCATTCCTCAAAAGATGAATTTGTTTATAATCCAACTCGTCTCTAGTTCGATAAGATGCTTGCGGATTTTTACACACCAATTTCTTTTGTTATTTGGTTTCGAACCCTACATTGGTGGGTTCAATACTGTATTTCCGTCCAATTGATTTTTAAATACCACTTTTGTTAATCTTTTTTAAAGCACCTGTTTATGCTGATTTGTGTTTATTCCTCATCGACATTTTGTACTTTCTTTTTATTTATTATATATTATATTTTCCTTTACTTAAAAAAAACGAGACCAGATGAAATTTTGCTTGATATAAAATCCCATTTGTTGGTAAGAATTGCTCTTATGGAGTTTTGGAGGCATATCATTGCAGCCACTCCTAGCTAGATAACAATGAATTGACAAGGGCCAACTCTTTTATATCTTTATCAATATTCATGTGACTTTGGGCAGATCTGGGGGGTTCCACGACTTTAATTGCCCCTGCATCAGCTACTCATGGCCCTAGCAAGACACCTCAACTAACAAATTCATAGCTAAACAAAACGCTTCCTGCGTCATAGATGAGCAGTGATATTTTAACAATTATTTTGGTACAATCTTTAAGACAACTTTGTTGTTCTCTCTTTTCATTGGTCAAAAATAAAAGAGATAGAAAAAGTAAGAGAGAGAATAAAAAGATAATGTGAGTATAAGAGAGAAAGTTGTACCAAAATTATACCAAATTGATCGTACAAATATCATTTCTCTTTATAGATTACGTAGACAAAAATGTGTTGTTTTGGATAAGACTTTTTTATAAATAAATTGTGATTTATCATCATACAGTTAAAAAATATCATTAATTTTATGCATATTATTATGCATAGGAAAACCTAGGCTTCATAGTCGCCTACATGCCTACATGGTTTGGCTCTTATCGCTTTCAAGTTTTGTCCTTTAGATCAGAAATGAGTAAATCAATTTAAGGTATAATTGCACATTGTTGGGATGCTTAATTAAGCTGTTTTTAAGTCTATATCATAAGTTGTAAACCGTAAATTATAATTTTCTCTCTCTTCTATTAATTTTTTTTTCTTCAAAAGTTAATCAAAATAAGTTTTTTTTGGCTGATAAAAACTCACACTTAAACTTAACTAAAACATCAAGAATAAAATTTAAAAAAATTTATTTAAAATCGTGGCTGAGTCTAACACAACATCACAAAACTGACTTGTAAGATGATGATTGTTTCAACTTATAAACACATTTAGAGGTCATATTTTGTCCGATGTGAGACTATTTAACACATCTCTAACGGCCAGCTCTATTGGGTTTGGTTCGCGGACACAAATGGTGGAAAATTGCTCTTCTCCCAACAAAAAACGATCACTCACATACAAACTGACCAAAATACCCTCGCGTGAGTTAACTCACGCAGGTATATAATCCAACCTGACTCGACACATGACTTAAATCAGCGTGAGTTAACTCACACAGGTTATAACCTAGCGTGAGTTAACTCATGTAGCTTATAATCCCAGCGTGAGTTAACTCATGTAGGTTATAACCCAGCGTGAGTTAACTCATGTAGGTTATATTTCAGCTTACCGAGCGTGAGTTAACTCACGTGGGGGGTATTTTGGTAAGTTTGTATAGGAGTGAATGTTTTTTGTCGGGAGAAGAGCAATTTTCTAAATGGTGGGTGATCCGATAGCGAAAATCTAATAGCAGGTGATCCAATGGATATTGAAGAGGCTCTGATACCCCCACAAAACCGGCTTGTAATGTGAGGTCATATCAGGAGACAATTATTTATAAGTTGAGAAAATCATAACCTCACAACCCGATTTTATAGGTAATATCAGGAGACAATTATATATACCAAACTCTTTTTTTTTTTTTTTTTGAAGGGTATATATACCAAACTCTTGACTATTTACTATGAAGCTAGTGAGGTGAAAGTCTAAAATCATTAGTAAAATGTCACCATAAACCAACCCCATATATCACATGCTCCATCTAAACTTTTATCTCGAGTCAAACAAATATTTCAACAAATGGCGCATTCATATAACGAATCTGACAACCCAATATTCCAAAGTAAAAAAAGAGAAAAAAGAAAAAGCATTGCATTATCAATCTTTACTATAGTAGAGAACCTAATGAAGTAACAGGTAAGAAATTTTATTACTTAATACTACCTGCTTTGTTTAACAACTAACAAACTGAATTGAAAATGCTGCAATGTATAATTGATTATTTGGGACTGAAAATGGCATTCATGTTGCCATTATAATACACATGAAATACACGAGAATGAAAGAGGATGAGAAACAAAAACAAATAAATAAGAACAAAACTTTAGAAAAAGGGCATTTTTCGTTTTCTACAATGAACCAACCCATAGTGGTCCCAATTCCTTATGTGAAGTTGCAATCAACTCTTTAGGTACAAAAACAGATATCTCAAATTTGGTCCAACCAAATATCTTTGATAAAGAAATTGGGGTCGTTGGGACCTTTCAACGCTTCACATTTTTTAAGTCTTGTGATTGATTTTTGGACAACAAAATGAATTGATTGTATATACTTAATTTTGATTAGTGTACCGGACTGGAATCATGCTTCATTCACAAGGTGATGCCGAACAAGGTGTCAAACATAAATACTATCTCTTATGCGTATATAAGGTTCACATCATCATCTTAAAATGTGTACTTCATTCTAACCCTAGTCACTCACCTCGATCATGTATTGACTTGAACGTTATATTGTCATTTTGCATATCCACCCCCTACTCGAGGTTGAAGATATTTCATCCAAACACTACTATTGAAAGAGTCTTCTTTCGATGGTCCGTCTTATGAAGATCTCTACTAAATCAGATGAGTCCATACTTCATTGAGGATGAATGGAAAGCACTGTCATTAAAAATTAAATTAGATTTATATTGACATTGTCAAGTAAGCTCGCTTTAGCCATTCAAAACACAAAATAAGATAAGCTCACTTTATTAAAAAAATAACGGCTAAATACATGGTTTCAATTGAACGTCAAATAAATCTAGCTAGTTACACTAATTGTGCATGTCCCTTTTTCTGAAAATAATTTTAATTGTGAACAACTAAACACGTAAAAAATCAATTTATGAATTTTTTTTTTTTTTGAAAGAATCAATTTCATGAATCTTGGAATCACTTTAAATTCACAAACCAAAAGCCAACAAATTATTGTGAGTTGTGACCAATGACTCGAAAAAACTTAAGCAACTTGACAAAAAGATAAAAGAACCTACCAGAAAATGATAAAGGTTGAAAAGAAAAGACAAAAACACAAACACATAGTTATCGTAGACACTCTTCTTAGATGCTCCGTTTATAGCCGTTTTTTACGGTAATAATAGAAGCTTTTGCATATACATAATTATAGTGAATCTGGAAGACATACATGACTTGGTGTTGCCTCATACAATTTTGATCTCGATTGTTCCATCTCAAACTAATAATTGAAATCATTTGGAATTAATTTTAACCATCTACGCTCATAATAACAGTCAAGTTTGAAAATTTCTTTGCTGAAATTGATTTTATTATTGTATAATTTGAACCATCTATTTTAATAATAACAGTCAAGTTCAGTTGGTAGGGACAATACATAATATATACAAGATCCAAGATTCAAACCCCGGCCACCGCAAAAAAAACAGTTAAGTTTGAAAACTGCCTATAACTGCGTGGTTTTTCCTTAGCAAGGAATCTAAGTCAGACATAAATACATCCCCATATCTCTAGTTAGAAAACATCTTGGTAGGCCTATCACTTTTACTTCGAGATCGGAAGTTAGTGTCTAGTTTCAAGTTATGGGATGGTTAAGGTGTCTTATCCGAACGTGGAGTTGAGGGACGCCCTAGTGATTTGTTTCTAAAGTCAGGTAAGCCGATCACTTTTGATTCGAAATCTGAAGTCAGTTTCTTGACTCAAGTTTTTTTGCCATATTTTGGTGTCTTCTACGACGAACCGAGGATTGATTGGTGGTGGAATCTGAATGAGTGTTGAAATTTGGCTCAGTTGTGGTTATGAGAAGGTGAGGTAAGGGTTTATTGGTTTTTTAGCATTGGATTTGGTGTGAGTAGCAGGCGATAGGTGTGTAGATTTTGTTCTTGTGGCCATTCGCGATGTAGTTATGAGGTTTTGATTCAACTTTTGGCTATGTGGGTTTGTGGGGGTTTAGCTTGGTTAGAGGTTTGTTTTTATTGGGGTTTAAGATGTACCATGTATGCATTTTTTTTTTGGGTTGTTTTGCCTATGTACGACACCCTTAGTTTCTATCTTACTGATCACTGTCCGTCTTTTTCAATGATTTGGATATTAATAAATTTTGCCGTTAAAAAAAAGTGAATATATAAAATACAAGTTCAAAAAAGTACCATTTCCACGAAGGGTTTAATTGATAACAACTATTTAGTGTAAATTTGTTTGGAAAATGTTTTAAAAGATATTTTTTTTTTTGACAGAAAAGATGTTTTAAAAGATATTATTAGAACTAATATAAAGAAGTAGCACAATAATAATAAAATAATTGTAAAACATGATTAGATATACATATATAAAACTCTGCATTAACATTGCATATTAATTAAATCCTTCCAACAAAATTTCTTCCTTCACTCACTATACTATTATTCATTTGCCATAAGCTAAGAGACAGAAAAGCACTCCACTACAAATCAGACAATACAAAAATTCAGACATACAATCCAAAGTTACATTTTGTCTTTTTGTTTCCTCTCACATTGGAAAAAATGATATTAATTCCAATATTTTCTTCCATGTTCCTTTTCACAATCAGCAGATTTAATGAAAACCGTACGAGGATCACGTTACAGTGATTTTATCCACAAACTATGGATCAAATTTCCTTTTTTTCACATTCCCATTAATTCCATCACTATCTCATTCTATTATTGTATCTTTCTTTTTTTTCACCTTAACTTTTTTTTGTTCTATTACAGCAGCATTAATCATTCTTGTATGGACCAGAAGGATTAAATGTTGTTATCTTCTGTTCTAGTACTTCAACATTGATGATTTAAATTTTCCTTCTTTTGAAATGCTTCTCTTGTATCATAGTAGTATGAGCAACATTGGTTCCGTTGGTTTTTTCACTTTCCAAGCTTAGAAAATTTTCGTCTAACACATTAACCGGTGTGCCTGAACTTGAATGCACATTAAACATGGACTCATACTCCTCCTTCGCTATATCTTGTATTACATTATAGCACTCCATAACACTTTCCTGCACCAATGATACAAAACATATAAATTAGTAATTTTGCTCTACAAACCGATCCGGCTCCTGTGGGATACGGGATCCCCACATTCATGCACTCAAGATATTGTTGTTCGTTTAATTAAGATTGAACGGTCCATAATAAACTCGATACTTTATAAAAAAAAAAATAGAAAGAGGAGAGAAAATAATTTAGAAATGTTGTGTAAAAGAAAATAAGAGAGAATGTGTACTTTATTTACATATGAACAATTGGAAATTATTCCCAAGAAGCATGGATATTGAAAGGGAAACAACTCATGTGAAGAATAAAGAAGGGATGAAGCAGCAACTATAGATGGCTTAAATTCCATAACCTTTACATCTGAAAAACAAAAGAAATATAAATAAAAATATTAAACTTTAATTCTAGATCAAGTAATCACATTAAATCATACTATTGTTTAATTCAATTAATTATACCTTTTTGTGACTTCAATATAATTTCAGAAGCTCGATCTTTTAGAACCTTTAATGTGATATCATCAAGCATAAACAAATTTGTGAAGTAAGGAATGAAAGAGAAAGGTGTGATGGAACGCATTCTCCATTGTAGTGCCCCTAACACAAGTGCTTCCATTCTTTTTATTGTTTGTGTCTCAAAAATGAAACCACCATCACCATGATTCATAAGAGCCTATCAACAATAATATCAATAACTTTGGTTTAAAATTTCAATAATTTTTTACCTATATGGTAAAGTTTTTTTACCTGAACATCAGTAGCAGAGTACTCTGTTTTCAACATCTTTACTGCTAGAGAAAAGCAAGTTACTGCAAGTAGTTTGTTTGCCCATGGCTTTGGTTGCTGTTACATGCATACCCATTTTAATTTAGATCTTAAGGGAGCATAATCTAATTGAAAATATTCCATTTTCTTTAATTATGCTTAGGTAACAATAACTACTTATTATAGTTATATATCATTTACAAATTAAATTAAATAATTATAATATAAAGTACTGAGTCCAATAATTTTCTTACCAATATCCCTTGGTTAGCGAGGAAGCGATCCAAATAGTTGATAGCTAGGTAAGTCACAAATGGATCAAAATTACAGGATAACTACACACAAACAATTAACCCACATTAAAATTTGTTATTCTTTTTTCCATTTACATGTTTGAATTAACAATATATTTTACTGAATTAAAGTGAACCATCGTGATTTTGACAAAAATTGTACTTGAATAAAATTACAAGTCATCGTGATTTAGAAAACTCATCGTGAATCAAAACATACACAACTAAATGTTTGTATTGATGGTGATTTTGGTCTAACTAAAACAAAATCAATAGTCTTTTAGATAAAAACAAGTTAATTACCTGAGAGATCAAAGAGATGAAATCAGTTCTAACTGAGGCATCAAACTCATTTGATTTGAGGTTTTGAAAGTAATTTAGTGGAGGGATGTGGTCAGATTCAATGAGGAAAAGTGAAGAAACATCTTGAGAATTAGGAAGGTCATGGAAATATTCAAGAGGGTTTTCAAGGTCAAACTCCATGGATGTGTGGAGAAGATGTTAGTGATGTTGAGAAGTAAGGAAGATGATAAGCATTGTTATAGGGAGAGAAAAGAGAAGTGATAAAGAAAAGGCAATGAGAGAGTTTTCAGCTTTTCATGAGAATCAGATGAAAGCTACGTAGGGGGTTGAGTTGTTTTAGCTTTGCTACTACACTAGTTGCTAGCTACTCATAAGTAGTGTTTTTGCACGAAACACAATATCTCTCTTTCCTTCCTTTTGTCTCTCATTGGTGAATAAAATATGACAAATATATAAGAGGTAGTTGGGCATACTTTTGCATTGCACTACATGAGATCATAGGATATAGGATGTCCCTCATGATACGGTGGATGAATATTTTTCTTTTGTTTGGTATATGAAGTGGTAAGCGCTATTGAAACTCATACATACGATTGTAGGGTTTTGTATATTTAAATTTTGATGAAAATGTTGAGTTTTATAATATTGACATTGTCAATTGAATTGAACTTTGTAGGCTATGTGACAAATTGTAATACCTAACTTAATGAAAAGCTTACCCATTAAACTCATGTATTCATATTTAATAAAACAATAGTACTAATCACTACTAATTGAATGATGAACTTGTATAAGCACTTTTCTCTCTCTCAAGGACCTTTTTTTTTTTTTTTTTGCATTAAGAAAATAAGATTCTCTCTCTCTGTTTTTTTTTACTTATACAATATGAACTAAACTGGTTTTTGTAAGTTTAAAATATCCCTATTTATTTTTTGAATTTTGCAACATTTGTTGTTGAAATTGAATGACATAAAGACATGAACATAATGTATATAATTACATTTTGAGTTGTTGTGAGAATGAGTGCTTATTAAATACTAATAATAAAAAAATTATAAATAAGTGATAGGAATTGGTGACACCCACTTAAGTACTCAAATTTGTGTTACTCTATTGTGAACACTGTTAGTTTAAATTAAGATCCAATTTTTGGGACGTTTTGTGGACACATTTGGATAAAAAAATTGAATTGATTTACTTATGATAAGTTGAATTCTTTTTATTTCAACGTAATAAAGAAAGAATACATGATTAACCGGAGTTTTAGTCTAATAGAAGAAGTTAAACTTCCACAACATGGCGAAAAAGTTTAAATTTTGACATAAAAGATATCAACATTTGGTGTTCAATATGCTTCGACCTTCTCAAAAAAAACCTATGAAGAAAGAAAAATAAGCATGTAATTGGTCTCTTTTAGAATTCTTTACTAATTGTAACTAGGTAGTTTTCAACATATTCTTTTAAAGTAATATTAATTATTAACATAGAGTACACGAACTTTTTTTTTAATCAAAAGTGCAAGCAACGTTACGAAAAAGAAAGTCATTGCCACTATAATGGTACCACTCATTCAAATAGATTGACTATAAGCTAGTATATGTTTATTAAAGAAAAAAAAGATAAATAAACAAACAATATGGGACCAAACCAAAACTCATGAGATGGAAAAGTTAACATAATCTAAAAAACTAAAGACCATGTGTATTGCGATTTGTGTCTTCTAAGATTAAACTAGGTGGCAAAATCTCATATAGGTGTAAATCATGTTCGAAAGACCAAAGGAATCTAGCCTCTCAACACACTCTTAGACTTTGTTTGCAAGTTTGAAGAGAAAGGGGGAAGGAGATTAAAAAAAAGGAAGGAGTAAGTGGAAGATATAGATGGCATTGAGATGAGAAGACTTCGCTAAGATTTTAGAGAAAAACTCATTTGTTTGTTGCTCTTAGACCAATGTGGATGATGTATGAATTTCCTTCATGATCCAATATAACTCATCATTATATGTTGTTCAACATTTACATTTTCTATTTAATATGAAACTTCTTATTTACATTTGACACTTAACCATCCTCGTGTGAGCTTTATCCTTTCATCTACGCTCCTCTTTAAACCTAACTTTTTCATTTGCGTAGACTTATGCTTGCACCTCCACAGATTTACATACACTAATCAAAATGTTACATGACCACCACATTGTGAAAAAGAGTTTTGATGTAAGGAGTCGACTCTGATATCACACTTGACTAGCGATGGGAACCTTAAACATCAAGATTCATCAAATTTTATTAAGAGCAATCGCTCAAATGATTTGAACATCACATCTTAATCCATATTATTAAACATTATGTATATAGATTTCTTCACTTATACATTATCTAATGTTCATATTTTCATCTTATGTGACCCCTCTAAGTCACACTTCACACTCCAACAAAAATTAACTTTATTTTCCTCTAAAGTTAAATAACTAGAAGTATTATAAATTTATGATACAACTTTCTCTTGTTTGTAGCAGGGTGACAGCTATATATCTTTGTTTTGTTTTGAACAATAATTCCTCTATTGTGAATTAACAAAATCTGTGGAGTAGAGACTATCAATAGGACAAAGCATAAACGATTAGAAACATAAGTAGCTAAAAGCCACAGCCCATTTGAAATTTAAGTTAAATTTAATCTAAACTTGTCTAAGTTTTTATGATTCGTGTATGTTTTTTAGAATTTTGTTTTTGTCACTTACTTAAACCAGGCTATATGGCAACATAGGGTTAAACAATTGCTAGCAGCCTAGCACATGTATGGCTATTCTCTGATTTTGTTAAAACCTGTAAATTAAAATCTGTTTTATAATTTTAGAGTTCAGAATATACTAAAATAGAAATAGCTTGTTTTATAGTATCAATATTAAAATATGGAATCAAGAATACTCTGTAAAAGAAAAACTATGTTATTTGATTAATTAAGGGGTTGATAGTTTTATTCAATTATTGTTTCTTAGAGCATCTCCGATTCTCATTTTTTAGGCAACATACTTTGGATTTTATACACTACTAAAAAATATTCATCATGTTCATGTGACTTTGAGAGTGTAAATCAGTTTACACGAGGAATGCATATTGTTATATGTAGGGATCAGAATTCGAACTCTAAACACCTAATTTATTCACCTTAAAAAATGAATTTCAACTACTAGATTACTTGATCAAGAAACTATGGTTCATCATTGTCACATCAAATTTACGCCACTCATATATATTTTACTCCAAAAGTAAAAAATTTATACAACTCAAATTTGTATTTTTTTTTTATATATATTTTCAGTGTTATTCTATGATACCATATCTTATGGAGATATTTCAACAATTTCTATACTATCCATTTTTCTACATCATGGATTCATGGTTCCACCAATAAACCGAAAAATTTAGATATAGATTCGTCAACGGATAATGTTGCATCAAGCGAATAGTTAATTCCGAAATTGTCCCGAAATCATTTCTATTGGTCAAGCACCAATGTTTTCCGCCCAATTTCCTATTGTAAGCTGCCTCATGCATTTTCCCCACAACTTTGAATATTGACACGTAGCCTTCGTGAATTTCGGGATGATTTTTCTCGCTATGTATAGCAGCACCGTTCATCAACATATAAATCCTCTTTGACACCTTCATTGAAGATAGATGCTCTTAACAGAAGAAATGTAAACTTTCAACAGAAAAATCAAGCTCAAAAATCGGAATTTAGCAGTAGCATTTCATATCCACCTTCTCCAAACTGCACTAACCAATATGTACATGTACATATAATAGAATTTGCAATTTCGATTATGTCATTTCATCATTCAATGTGTCACAATAGAGCAAGATAAGGTTTCAAATATTTCGGGGCATGCGTGCGTTTGAACCACAAACGTGTGTGAAACTTATAAAATGGGTAAGAATTAAAAGAGATCATGTTTATCCTAGGTTCTTAATAGGCAAAGCAATAAATATTCATTAAAGGAGAATAGCCATAATAAATTGTGGAGTGAATTAAATTACCATTAATAAATTTTAAATAAGTGCAACTGCTATAGTAGCGTGATACTTTCCTTACAGCTGTTGAAACTTTAAATTACAAACCTAATTTTCACTCAAACATCAACATGGGACCATCATCGAAAGAACCTTAGTCTGCATGTCCAAAAGATACGACGTTCATGTCTCTTTATGGACGGACCAATCAGTTTAATGCATTACAAGCTTATTCTAGCCCCACTTAAAATTTACTGCATGAATTTATTTTTTGAGAGGACTGCATGAATTAATTTATACGCATCAGTTATGTAAAATATGTATTATGTATTAGTATATTATAGGTCAAATGTATCTAAAGGTCCTTTAAGTTTTTCGTTTTTTTCAAAGTCATCCTTTAAGTTTCAAAAGTCCCAAACAAGTCCTTAAGTTTCAAAAGTCCCAAACAAATCATTTTAGTTTTTGAATCATTTCAAACAAGTCATTTTAGAGGATGATGGTGATGATTTAGATGATGGTGATGATTTAGATGATAGCAACAAAGAACATTATCCACTATTTGTCATGCCTAAAAAGATGACTAATTTTAAGTGGGTGTTAGGAGCCAGATTTGGTATCAAAGATGAGTTCAAAGAAGCAATTACCAACTATGCTATCTACAATAGGACTTGTTTGAAACGATTCAAAAATTAAAAGGACTTGTTTGAGACTTTTGAAACTTAAAGGACGACTTTAGGAAAAATGAAAAACTTAAAGGACCTTTAGATGCATTTGACCTATATTATATTTGTTAAGTTAGTAATTAAACCAGAATCCAATCTAAAAGAGTTACCCATTATATGAGAGAGATTTGATTTATGTGTACACATTGACCACTTAGAACTTCTATCATTGTCATCTCCCTTAAAAGTCAACGCCACAATTATATCATTTCTAAAATACTTCAATAACTTTAGATTTAATTTATCAACAATTAATTTTATTCTTATTTTTGTTGCTAAATTAATTTTATTCTCATAAGACAAGTCTCCATTAGAGAAGATATAGTTAAGAGAATGTAGCCAATGTATTAATATTACATATCTTTTTTTTTTTTGGTTACATGTTACATTACATATCTAACATAATGTGAATGAGTGGTTATTTCCATATATTATCTTGA
Source organism: Medicago truncatula (assembly GCF_003473485.1). Taxonomy (NCBI): domain Eukaryota; kingdom Viridiplantae; phylum Streptophyta; class Magnoliopsida; order Fabales; family Fabaceae; genus Medicago; species Medicago truncatula. The sequence continues at coordinate 43,933,808 of NC_053043.1, forward strand.
GTATAAAAAGAACATCGATCGAACATATGTTACTTTAGAGTATGTATGGATTAGACAATTTTTTAACGTATGATTCTTATTCACAATAATTCTTATTTATTTTTTGAATTTTGCAAATTGAACCATATATTTTTTAAAAATTTGCAATTATAAAATTGGTGTGGGGCACTAGTCCTTAATTTTTAGCACACACCAATTTTTGTGGAGTGCGATTATTTTCTATGCTTCTCAATTTTGTTTTCATGAAAAGGAGTTGGGGATAACAAACATCAAGTCCCACACTCTACCCTGCAGAACAATAAAGATCGTATAGTCATTGTTAGGGGGTGACACAACTTATTATGTTTCCTTCAATCAAATGCCCTAACTTAATTAGAAACCAATTCATTGAAGAACTTTGTGCCGTGTCACTTTAGGGTCTGACCTGAAACCCACATGCAGTTCCTTTTATTTACTCTCTGAGTGTAAGATAGACAACAATAATATACAAAGATAAAAGTTAAAACTGATTTAGCTTTATTCCTATATAGCCAGATTCGAATCAGCAAGAGACAATATTGAAAGTTGAAACATCTCTACCACCATAAAAGAAAATTATAGGATCGTTTCTGTGACTAATTTGTATTTTTCTTATGTAAGTACTATTTAATAAGAACTCAATGACTCAAATCTAACATCTCAAAAAATAGTATTAAATGGATCTCACTAATAAGTTTTGCATATTCACATTTTAAAATTAATTAATTTCCTAACTAAAAATATTACATGTAGGCATAGAATATTACATGTAGAAAAATAATAATAAATACACTCAATAACGTTTTTTTGTTGACAAATACACTCAATAATTTAAATAATGACTTATATATACACGCTTAATCTCTCAAATAATGTTTATAAATAGAGACCTGGGGAGTAAAAAGATACATGTATGATAATATTTACATGTATGGTTCATGAATCATGACTAATTTACTGGTCAAAGGAACATGCAATTGATTAAGGTTAATTTTCGGTTGTGTTGCCTGTGGGACATGATGTCATTAACATATGTGGAAAAAAGGGAGCATGGAGACTTTGGGATCTGTCTGACTTGATTTAAGTCAAGGTGAAACAAGAATACTAATAATGAGAGCGAGTAAACAAAAATTAGATTGTTGAAATAAAACTATGTGTCATTTTGAGACTAAATTTTGAGGTAAAAGGACTAGGTGATTGCTGATTTTCTATAGAAGGAATTCTTTAGATGAATTTAAATTCAATTCTCAAATAAATAATTCTTAATCAAATTTTACTTATTTTTTGATCGAACTTTAAATTATTAGAACTCAATTTCCTTAGAGTTTGATTGCCATATTTTTCTAAAAAGTTTTATTCTTAACGGTATTGTTAAGAGTCCCACATTGGATAGGAGATGACCTGACAATGTGTTTATAAGTGGAGGCAATCATCACCTCACAAGCCGGTTTTGTGGGGTTGTGTTGGGCCCAACCACAATTTTTAAGATGGTATTAGAGCTTGTCGAATTTAAAGGTCACCTACCAATTCACGCACAAAAAGTTGGTATATTTATAGGCACCAAAAACATATTTGGTTTTTAGTGTTGCTCTTAATTGTAAACCAAAATGTATTTGGCCCCTGTCCAACCAATTTATCTTGCATAGTCAACTCTTGGGATGTTATAATTCATCTGGTAATTAAGTTGAGACAAAAAGCTGTGGAACATTGCAAAATGTCTTTTCATATGTTTCATCACTTCCAAACAACTTTAAAGAACGTTCTATTTCTTTGGGGATGCTTCAATCCTACTACTCTCTTTTTGAAGAAGAGCCTTTTTTTTTTTACTATACAAAAGTTTTAGCTAAATAGTCCTTTTGCTTTCTTTGTTAGGTGTTACCTTCTTTGACCAAAATAATAGATTCTGCTTCATTGCTTGCCTTGATTCAAGATAAAGTATAAAGAGAGAGAGAGAGACCCATTATTTGTTTCTCTTTTATTTGAAGACAATTGCTCTTTCTTTTTTTCTCTTTCCCTTTTCTCACGTTCTCTAAATTAAGTATATATATATATATATATATATATATATATATGATCATCACGAGTATGCATCCATAAATTTTGGAGATTTCAGGAAACTAATTAACAAAGAAAAGAGATTGCACGCTTCAAACCATGAACTTTTTTTAATTTTGGGTGAAGAACAAAATATCAATACTTTAACCAAAAAATAAAGCAAATAATAAAGACAAACAAGGGTGCCTACACCTAAGAATGTTCGGATCTCTAACCGATTTGAGGAATCAATTTTTGCAGTTGTGTTAGAACAAAAACTAGTATAGAAATATAAAAGAAATGAAAAATCGTAAGACAATAAGTTATGATTTGTAGTTTCTTTTTATATCTATGATGAATTAGGATTTACGGTGTTACAATTAATATATATAGTTTTGCGGCTCAGTTTATAATAATACCCCATGCTGAAGTGTTTCGAGAGGGCTATCGTCTCCCACACCCCTAACCGCCCCCAACGACAGCTAACACACGTTTGGGCCAAAAGCAAGGGGGGCGAAGGGAACTTCACAATGCTCCGCTATCTTAGCTCCACCCCTTGCCCCTCTTTTGTGTATATATGAGCCATACTCAACAAGGTGCATGTGAAAATTATCTTCTTCTTTTTTATTTTTTATTTTTATTTTTAAAGTAGCAACATATATAGTGAGGTAGACAAAGGTGGAGAATCGCATGATGATTTGATGAGTACATGTGCCACGCCATACCTCCCATGCAGAAAACAGCATCATTCTATGCTTATAGTGTTTGTAATTTGCAGTAGAGGGTGTAGACAAGGAAGTGTACCTTTACCTAGCTACTTGGGACAGAAATAAAATACATACAATAATTTATGTTTTAGTGGAATAAATGTCAGTGTCAATACATATTGTACATGGGATCGAAATAATATGTAGCCATAGATTTTTTTATTTTTTTTCCCCTTTAGTTTATCACTCATGACTGTACTGAAAAAAAGTTATGGAAGTTCCTGTTGTTTTGTATTCATTTTCTTTAAGAAGAAAAAGTGTATTTCATGATTTTCGTTAATCACGGTAAAAGGCACCGTACATGAGCATAAGACACACTCAAGTGTAGTTCCTTAAAAAGTTCAATTAGAGGCATCGGTAATGTGATAAGTATATATCCTGAAACACAAATTGCAACTAATTAGTGGGGAAAAACACCTAAAACATAAAATTAAGGTCCTCGTCTTGGATAACAATACGTTTTGGAGGGCTAGGTCTCCGATTTTATTAGTGTAATAGTCTTCTATCATGAGATGTACTTTGAACATATATCATATATTAGTCCTCACAATTTTATTTTTTTTCATGATTAGTGTACAGAATACTATTTTCACTTCTCTAAAAAGATAGGTGTTTCTCTCAACTCTCTCAATGGCATTTGCATCCTCTTCTCTCCAATTCACACCATTAACACCCCCTACCCCCACCCCCGCACACACCCTTTTTTTCTTTCATAATATTTTTCTGATGTAAAAATATAAAATAGACTATTTTCATTTTGCCAATGGTTAACAATTGACAAGTGAGGTGAGGTAGAAGTTCCACTTTTCTTGAAAAAAAGTAGAGGTTGAACAATGCATAAGTGAGAGGACACATAAACTCAATGTCTTAATGGTTTTGGGTAATGATGTTGTGTCCAGCAGTCCAGCTCACTTGTGTGATTGTTTTTGGTCTAATGACGATGATCCCCCGAGCTCCTCTCGTGACCCAACATAACGTTTTTCTAGCATGGTTGCTCTTACGGCCCCCTGTGTTGCTCAAAACAGACAAAATAGATTGGAATGCATCTTTCAATAGAAAATGAGGGGCTTTAAACTAACATGGGGGATCTAAAGAGCGTTTTTCCTCTTCTAGATCTTAGCAATGTGAAACTTAAGTTTCTTTTAGAATAGTATGATATCCAAAGGAAAATGGGCTAGGGATTTGTGTTTGACTTACAACCCAAAATAAAATGTCGACAATTTATTTTTAGGCCTTTTAAATATCTCTTCGACCCCCTAAAATTCTGTTTTTACCCCTAATATATATGTTATATGTCTGGTAGATACGTACCGGAGGGTTAGGAGTTATCTATTCGACCCCCTAAAATTTTGTTTTGAATGACATAACAGTTAGTAAAACTATCAGTTATGTTATTTTGCCATTTTAAAGTTTCCATATTGCCTCATTTGCTTTCCTACATAGCTCAATAACCAAACAAATTACATAGCTAACCATTAAGAATTGGGTAAAAGTAAAACGTAGGTTTGGAGAGCAAATGAGGTGATTTGAAAACTTTGAAATTAACATCAAAATAACGTAATTGATAGTTTTACTCATTTGTATACAAATCATTCCTCTGGGAGATAACTCTCTAACCCTCTGGTACGTATCTAACAGGCGTATATATTAAGAGTAAAAATAGAATTTTGGTGGCTTAAAACATATTGAGGGGGCATAAAAAGTAACTCTCTAAAATCTCGTATGAGCATAGAAAGCCAAAAATAGGAAAGCCCACGTTATAGAATATAAGTATTTAAACAAAAAAAAAAAAAAAAAACACATAATCTAAATTTGAGGTTGATGGTTGTGATTGGCTGAAGAATATGTGGCACCTACATGGCCTTAGCGCCTTATCCATGACAATTGTGGTGGTCGTTTTAAGATTTTAAAAAAACCAAACATAATCATCTTATTATTACATTCACCTTTCATTCTCAAACCAACCAAAATCTTCCTCATCAACCATGTCTTCCACCACTCTATCCCCTGCAACCCCTTCTCAGGTATCATTGCAAAAACAACAAAGATTTTATCTTCTTTAATATCTAATCTAAAGGGTCATTTTGTTTTTTTAATTTATTTCAGCTATGTTCTGGAAAGAGTGGAATTTCATGTCCTTCAATAGGATTACTTGTGAAGCCAACAAGAACTCAGATGATTGGTAAAGGTAAGGGAATGAGCATCACTTGCCAGGCTACTGGCATTCCTGCTGATCGTGTACCTGACATGAGTAAGAGAGAGACCTTGAATCTTCTTCTTCTTGGTGCTCTTTCACTTCCTACTGCTGGAATGCTTGTTCCTTATGGATCCTTCCTTGTTCCACCAGGGTTAGTTTTTTTATTTTATTGTATTTCTAGTTCATGTATGTAATGTTGTATAGTATAGGAAGCACTAACACAGACACAGACACGAACAATATACATGCACCGATACCGACATGTAAACACAAGAAATAATTTAAGAAAGTGAAAATGATTGTATGTAACCACATGTATCGAAGTTCTGTCGATGTTAGACATCAACACCTATCGAGCCCTTGAACACGATTTCAAATTGAAGAATCCATACTAGTCTGCTAGATAATGTATACTAACATTTTAAATAGCAAGTGTATACCAAATAATCATCGGCTTTTGATTGTACTATACCTTGGACCTAATTCATGTATCTTACTTTTCATATAGTCATGCATCTTCACTTTGCTATCTTGTCTCATTAGCATCAAAGGCTATAACATATTGTATAAGTTTGATGTATCAAAGAAGAAAACTATGTAGTCTACCATATTGCTAATTATATGTTGCATTTGCTATCCAAAAGTTTTATGATTCTTCAAACTCAGTTCCTTCGTCTACCAAATTATTAACCAGTCTCGGAAAACAATTACAGCTCAGGTTCTTCCACTGGTGGTACCGTAGCAAAGGATGCCGTTGGCAATGATGTGGTTGCAGCAGAATGGCTAAAGTCACATGGACCCGGTGACCGTACTCTTACACAAGGATTAAAGGTAAGTGTTCAATTGCAAACTGGTTAGTGTGTCTCCATTATAAGTCGTTTTCATTAGCTATTCTAGAGAGCTTATGAAAATGACTTATAGATAAACACTTATATGATAAGCTTTTATGCTATAAGCACTTAAGATACTGTTTGAAAGAGTGAAATAAATTCCTTCTCAAGCTTCCACCATAATAACTACTTTGATAAATTCAATAACAGGGTGATCCTACCTATCTTGTGGTAGAGAGTGACAGAACACTTGCAACATTTGCAATTAATGCCGTATGCACTCACCTCGGGTGTGTCGTGCCATTTAATCAAGCTGAGAAGAAGTTCATCTGCCCCTGCCATGGATCTCAGTACAATGACCAAGGAAGAGTTGTGAGAGGACCTGCTCCTTTGGTAAGCACGTTGGAAAACCTTGCCAATTGACAAACTAGTTTAGCTGCAATTTTTTTTGACTTAGAAGCATAAATGCATAATCATGAAAACAATAGCTCATGACAAACTAGTTTAGCTGCAATCCTTGGGCCTGTTTGGATTAAACTTATTTACGCTTATCTACTGACATAGACACACTGTTTGAGGAAGTTTATGAAAACAATAGCTCATGACATGTCCATAAACTATTTTCAGCTTATTTCTATACGCTCTCTAGGACAGCTTATAGCTTACGTGAAACAAGCTCGACTTTATTTTATATTTTATTATAAAAATAGCATATAAATAAGAACTTATATGATAAACATTTACGCTATAAGTGTTTAATTAAATTGTTTAGTGATAGGCCCCCATGAGCTTAACTCAGTAGAGACATTGCATAATATATGTAGGGCCCCGCACATCCTACTTATTCACCTTAAGAGGTGAATTTATAGTTGCTAGGCTACTTGACCAGAAAAATAAATAAATTTGTTTAGTGATAGGATAGCTTAGAGTTGTTCAATTTTATCTTTAATTATCTAAGCAGAATGTACTTGTTCCTGGAATACTTATGAACATTTTTGCTCTTTATGTTGGACAGTCTCTTGCATTGGCACATTGTGATGTTGGTGTGGATGATGGGAAGGTTGTGTTTGTTCCTTGGGTTGAAACAGATTTCAGAACAGGTGATGCTCCATGGTGGTCTTAGACTTCTTAAAGCTGTCTCTATATTGTAATATATATTCAAACCTGAAATTCAAACATTTCTGTTTTGTATTAATGCATAAACACATTTTGTAATCAAATTAATATTATGTCAATTGAAGATGGTATAAGGTGAAAAGGAACATGGACATTGCTTGCTTTTCCCCATAAATTTTCACTTTTTGCGTCGATCGTCTCACATTTGTTGATATATGACTTGAACAAGTGTTTATAAATGAAAGACATTTTTCACCTTATAAGTTAGTTCTCAAAGGTTTATTTAGCCTCAATTCAAACTCTTAAGATTTTGTGTCCCCTCTCATAGAGGCTTTCTTTCCTTTCCTATATCTGGTCTTCTTTTTTTCTTTTTTTTTTTTTTTTTTTTTTTTTTAAAGCAAAGCATAGTTTTCTCTCCTTATATTTGTAATGCTGAATGTATTTTATACTTACTATAGTGTGGTAATTGTAAGTTAAAATAGGAATTCTGTTAAATATAAAATATGTAATTTCATTTATTTTTACCATACTAAATCAAAGTCTGATTTTACAAGTGGTTGTTGTGGATTATGCATTATAGCAAACAATAAATTTCATTTAAAAACTGAACCAAAAATTGTGTGAGCAATTTGACCAGTTCAAGCACTCTAGTGGATAAGATAAAAAAAGAAACTAACCCGTAAAAGTGGAGGAAATAAACTGATTGGATGAGAATAGAGGAAAGACGGAAAAGTCACTTGAAGACTCAATCTTACCACAATATAAATGTGTGTGTTCTATTTTGAGTGGTACTTCCACAGTAAATCTCGCTAAAATTGTGTGAGCAATTTGACCAGTTCAAGGACTCTGGTGGATAAGATAAAAAAAGAAACTAACCCACAAAAGTGGAGGAAATAAACTGATTGGATGGAAATAGAGGAAAGATGGAAAAGTCATCTGAAGACTCAATCTTACCGCAATATAAATGTGTTTGTTATATTTTGAATGGGACTTCAACACTTAATTTTTCAATTTACACAACACTACCTGAAAGACTCATAACTTGGTGTTTAATCTTCAACATCGTTATCTTCAAGTAGTAAACATATTTCACTCCTTAACCTTATTAATGATGCAATATTTATAAATACATATCATGTTTCCTGTCTAGTTTCCATTGGATGCATGGAGCCTTTCTTTTGTAGCAACATAAGAGTAAAGAAACGTCTATGATGTCTTAGACCATCCCCAATGGTGATGTTTTCACCATTTAAGATGCGGTATCTGATAGGTACCTTTATTGGAGATTTTTTTTGAGGTCTCTAAAGACCTAGGGCTCACTTAGAGCATCTCCAATGGGAGGTCCTTACTTAACAAGGACCACTCCCCGTTAAGAACCTCCCATTGGAGGAAGAAAAAATGAGTTCCCATTAAGGAACGGGTAACTATATAAGGACATTCTCTCTCTTAGGAAACTAACGGGTTCCACGTTTAAAAGAAGTAATAAAATATGTACTATGTGGTCCCACTTACAAAAGAAGTAATATTTTAATTTTTTTAGGGAAGTAACATTTTAATAATTAATAGTTGTTTTAAATATTATTTTATCTATGTCTTCATTTTAAATAAAATATAATTCATGCAAATTATTATTATTATTTTATTTTTATTTATTTAACGAAGGAATGTAATATTTGTAATGTTAATTTTTCCATTTTCAAATTATTAGGAAATTTCGTAGAAATTTAAGTTCATACGAATAAATAAATATTTTATAATTTAATTTTTTTAAGGATTATAATTAAATATTATGAGGTAATTTATAATTTAATGAATAAATTATTTTTGTTTAAAGATGTAAAGTAAGTGTGGCCTATTTAAGTATTTTTCATTAGAGTCCTTATTAGTGTTCTTCCATTGGAGTCATTGAGTCCTTAATATGTACTTTTATTAAAATATTATAAATAAGTGATGTCTAACGTGGGGTTCATTTAAGGAGTCCCTATTAATCAACTACCATTATAGATGCTCTTAAGACCCATATTATTAAGTGGATCTCACACCACTTTTTATTAAAATAATCATCGTTGAGTTGTTTTTGTTAAAATGTAAATGATAAATAGTTATTTGTGTCAACCATTTAAACCTTTTGTTAAAAGGTCTCCAATTGAGTGGTTGAGTACTTATTATATACTATTATTAAAAAAATTATAAAAAAATAAAAGTCTCGTTTAAGACCTCAAAATTGAAAGTCTCAATTGTGATGCTCTTAGTATGGTGTCATGGTAAATTGTCCCCACCATGGTGGAGAGCATGGTTTCATGGCAAATTGTCCCCACCAAGAAGACATGTTATAATTTTCTTATGTTGGCTCGATCCCCGCACAATATATTAATTTACGGTCTCCCCAAAAATAAATTAAGTTATGATCAAAGTAAAATGGGATATTAGTATCATTGACGGTTCAAAGAATTAAAGATTGAGAAAATAGTCCATAGAACCATTGAAGTGTCAAAAACTCTAATTTAAGTGGTTTCCTTCTTTGGGAGCGTCGAGGGAAGTATAGAGGAGTGATGATGAGGAAAATAGAGAGAAATTATTCACTTTATTTGAGAGAGTATTTTTTGTTGAGAGAGAGAGAGAGTATTTTTGGTTGACATAAGAGAAGTAATGTTTGAACAAAAACAATAAGGACATCACAATTTGTTTTGGTGTGTATGTTAAAAACGGTATAATACTTGACAAAAAAGAACTACCAATATGACAACCATTTCAACCACCAATCTGTCCATCATCAATCCCCACTTTATCAACATTTGATCATCCACTTGACCACCATCGATTATCACACCAACCACCATTGATTACCACTTTGACTACTATTAACCACCACTTCGACTTCCACTAACCATCACTCCAACCATCGCCAACCACCACTTCAACCTTTGCCAATCATTACTTTGACCTTCACCAGTCACGATTCCATCCACCCCCAATCACTATCCAACCACCAACAACTACAACTCCGACCATCGAAACCCGCCACTTTTACCACTACTACTACCATCACTAGCCACTATATCCACCATTGATGACCACTCCAACAAATGTCTGATGTGTGTCAACACCACCACTTTCAACCACTATTTTAAAATTACTACTAACTAAATACATTAAATATTTGTAGTATTTTATTTCTTTTGCAAATATAATGATATAAATTGTTTGGATTAAGATATATTTATGATAAATCTGTATTTTTATGTTTGAAACTGATTTTGATTTTTGAAAATTTAATAACTCAAAAGAAAATCTGATTTTGATTTTAGAAACTTTTAAAACTCCAAATAAAAATTAATTTTGATTTTTGAAAACTTTAAGACATAAAACAGAAAATCACCCAATCATAAGGGAGTCAAGTGGATGAATAGGAAAAGAATCTCCTTCTTTAAAAAAAGGAAAAGAATCTCTTGCACATGAAAATGGCTCATATTTTTGTAAAGTTTAAGTACTATTTTTTATAATTTTTTACAAGTTTAAGCAGATTGGAACAACCTCTCAAATTTTTATTTTTTTTTGAAGGAAACCTCTCAAAATAATGTGCATTGAACAAAAATAAATTTTAAATAAATGTAAGCTAGCCGACTTTAGGATTGGAGTAGTTTATTATGGTGTGCCAGTGACGGCAGTGTGACCGCTGCAGCAAAGTGTATGGAAACAAAATCATGCAAGATTGAATTCACATTGACAAATTTTAATTTGAAATACTCTCTTCCTCTTTAATAATAAAATCATTTAAAAAAAAAATGTTTATCTCAAAATATAAGATCATCTATAATTTTTTAGATACATTCATTATTTTTTTTTCGAGTATATACTACCAATTGTTTTAAAATATGAAAAACCAATATTAAATCTATTTATACAAGAATGTTAAGTTAATGATATTACTCTTAACAATTTTATTTTAATACCAATAATTTTTATAAAATACTCATATATGAAGAGAGTATACAAATAATGATAGAATAATAAGATAAAATAAGGTCATGCTAACATGTTCTAAGTATATATGTTAAAGTTTTCACAAGTTGTAAGTATGAGTTATCTGCAAAAAAGTTGGTTAACAACAAAATTGTCCCAATAAAGTAGATAAGTATATATAATTGAAAAAGTAACATTAATATTTATATTTTAAAACGGCATATAATTTAGGATAAATTTTTTTGACAATATAGTTTAGGGTTAATTAAGTTTTTGGTCCCTATAAATATCTGCAAGTTTTATTTTAAGTCTCTATAAAAATAAATCACACTTTTTAGTCTCTACAAAATTTTCCGTTAGTGTTTTTAGTCCCTGTTAAATTAAAATTTGTTTAATTATGCTTAAAATTTTAAATTTTTTAATGATTTTTTACATACTTGTTTAAAACATTATAAAAGGTTCCGCCACAATAAATTTAGCTCAAAATTTTATTTTTAGATCCAAATTTTCGTTAGTTTTATCTTAAATTTTTGCCGTTTTAAAAAAATTATATTTAATTCATTACATGTTAAAAAATTCTAATTTTTTATAAAAGAGATTATTAGAATGTTCTTAACATGTATGTTAAAAATCATTTAAAAATATAAAAGTTTAAGTATAATTAAACAAATTTCAATTTAATAGGGACCAACACATACTTTTGGTCCTTGTAAAATTAAAATTTTCTTAATTGTGCTTAAACTTTTAAATTTGTAACATATTTTTCACATACTTACTTAGAATATTATACAAAGTTCCTCCGCAAAAAAGTGACTTAAAATTTTATTATTAGTTCCAAATTTTCATTAATATAATCTTGAAAATTTGGCTTTTAGAAAAATTCATATTTAATTCATTACATGTTAAAAAACTAAATTTTTTTATAAAAGAGTGTCTTATAATGTTATAGACATGTATGTAGAAAATCTTTTAAAAATTTAAAAGTTTAAGCATAATTAAACAAATTTTAATTTAACAGGGACTAAAAACATTAATAAAAAATTTTATAGCAACTTAAAAGTAAAATTTATTTTTATAAAAACTAAAAACAAAACTGCAGATATTTATAGAGATCAACAATTTAATTAAACCTTTTAAGAGGGAGAAGTAAAAGTTGAGGACCACCGGAACTCTGCAAGTAATGGAATGCTGCGCGCGCTGTATTTTATCAAGATGATGATTGCGCAACTCCATGTTCACAGTTGACTCACGCCCAACCAATGAATTTTTTTAGGCAATCCATGAAATAATTATAGTCAATTAAATATTTGTATTTACACGTAGACACCGGAAATACGGATAATAACACATGGACATCGATAACTAAGGAAAAGAGAATGTTAAACACATGGACAACGACGATAACACATGACATTAGTTAAATAATTAAAGATGTAAATTTTATTAAAAGTTGTGTAATTATTATTTAATTAAAAATAAAACTTTATATTTTTAAGATAAAAATTTATTTTTGGATCTTTAACCAAAGTTTTGGAAGTATCAATTAACAAGACCTTTTACAAAATTATAATAGCGAGTGTTTCGAAACACTTTTTAAAAATCTTAAATCTAAACATTATTTTTGCAAAAAGTATAATATTACAAACTCCAAATGCATTAAATATACATTTTTCATAAAATTTACTATTAAATGTTCTTAAAGAGTATTCGGAACACTCATTAATATTTTATTTTAAGAAAAATGTGATATTTAAACACTTTATCCATCAATTTTATGGTGTGTTTGTTTTAAATTTATCAAATCTATTTTCAGGAATAACATTCATTAGAATTAAAGATGTTTAGTTAACATTATAATATTTTTAGGAATCATAAAAATATGAATTATAATAGGTAGTTACACATGAATTTATTCTCATCTTCATGGGAACTTTATTCTCACCATTTTCTTTGGAATTTTTTTTTTCTATTCCTAGAAACATTTTATACCCGAAAATAAAATTAGTAAACTTCTAGCAAACATAAGAAGGTATATTTCTATCATTTTATTTTCAGAAATCTACGAATATTACTTGAAACAAACCCACCCTTACACTTTAAACAAATAATTTTATTAGTTAGTGTCAGAAGGATATTGATTAAGAAATTCATTAATAAAAACTTTATCTTAGCAACAATTAAATCACTTTTTAATATATGCATAATATATGCAAGGTCCAGGGTTCAAACCCTAACCACCACAAAAAAGAATCACTTTTTAATGTAAACTTACTTATTGTAGTACTTTAACTATACTAACATTCTCTTAAAACAAATCCACACAAAACAATGAGAGTCAATTTTACACTTTGGATAAATCCAAAAACAAAAACAAAAATCAAAAGAGATAAAATGTATAGGCAGACTAAGTAGATGGGTGTCTATCGATCTTTTCTCTTAACAAAATAAAATTGATTGAATTTAATCGTATATGACCTACATTTGTAGGACACCTACATACATCAAACATCAAACACACCTTAATATGGACTTTGTAATACATAAATCAAAGTTAAATAACACGTAAATGGTATTACAAATATCACTATTTCTAAAAAAAAATACAGTGTTTCTTTCTATTTATGTATTTTTTTTTTAATTCGTGTGAATTGTATAAAATGGAATATTCTACTGTTTTTGCCTAAAAAGTGTTTAAATAACAGTACAACAATACATAAATACATATATAAATTATAAGACTCTTCCCTCTTCCTTCTTGCCGTGTTCATGTTTGTCTTCCTCAGCGCTTCTATGGTACCTTGAAGATATAGTAAGCTCTATCTCCCTCTTCTTCTCTAATTATCTTTATCCTTCACGTAATTTAATTATTATGCTTGGTATCTTTATTCATTTAGATTTCTTCAGTACACTCGTGTGTCATAAAAGTAAGAAAGATATTGGCTAATTTTATGTCTCTTCTACTTCTAGTCTTCTACATATACAATTATATTAACTTTTTTTTTCCTGCAGTTTTAGTTTCTATTAACGGTTATTTCCTTCCTAAAGTATTTGCTCTACTATCTTCCATTTTCAATATGGGCTATCACCATACTTGTTTTGGAAGATGTAGCCATCAAGATTTTGAATCAAAGTTAAACAACTTTCGTCCACAATTTTTTGATATCATATAGATACATGCTTTGACTTATAAGCCATTTTTGTTGATTTATAAGTTTTTTTATCTTTATCTTTATCTTTATATGCATAAAAAATTTGTCACGTTATTTAATGAATACAATAAATTATATATTTTCTAAAATTTATGACAAAGCATTATTAAATGCATGTATAAAATATATTTTTATCAACTACTCCTATGTACGTAAATTTAATGGCTAGTTATATATTTTCTAGTTATGTTGGAGTACATTACAAAATAACATGTACACATTGAAGCCTTAAATTGTGGTTATATACTTTCTTGTAGAACTTGGATTGAAAAAGAATAATTCAAGGCAGGGCCATGGTCAACGTTGAGCCTCCAACACGTATAGAGGTTTATGCTTAATTGGATCTCTTACTACTTTTGTTTGCTTAAGAATGGATATGAAACTTTTTCTTAAGTTCAATTTTTTGTTGTTATTGGTATTCATAGGGAAAATATGCTGCAATATTGGTATGCTTCCTTCTTGGCAATGGATGTCTTTTCTCTTGGAACAGTATGCTCACAATAGAAGATTACTACATTTACTTATTTCCGGTATGTAATTAATTTATGAGAGGAACAATTCTTGACCAAACTTTACTTACTTCTTGAACGAATTCTAGATTACCAGACATTTATTCTAAAAAATTTATAAACCAAGGAATTTGACTCAAGTGGTTAATGAATTCCACTAAATGACAAATTGTTCAAAAGAATTTGAATTTGATTTCTGAGCGAAACAATTTTTAGCCAAACTTTACTTACTTTCCGATTGAACTCTAGATTATCGGGACTCGTTTTCCGGAGAACTGGATCACAAAAAAATATTTATTACACTTAGTTATGTGCTTTTCCTTGTATGTTGGTGAAATTTAATGTTGAAAACTAGAATCATCTTGTAAAGAAATAATTCAATTAATTAATTTTTCTCCGTGTGCAGGATTATCATCCCTCCAGGGTGCTTACACTTGTATACCAGCCATTTGCAGTTGGAACACTTGCTATATTGTCTTATAATGAGGCAAAAGTCAATACTAGATTAAGGAACCTGTTTGGATATACTCTTTTTTTCATAACCACTTTTTTGGTGTTAATAGTAAGTCCTATATCTATTCAACTAATTGTGAACTTTGATTCATTTAGGAAGATTTTGATTTTCAAATAAATTTATTGTAGTTGGATTTAGCAACATCTGGTAAAGGAGGACTTGGAACTTTTATTGGTATATGTGCAATTAGTGGTGCCTTTGGAGTTGCAGATGCTCATGTTCAAGGTGGAATGGTGGGAGACTTGTCCTACATGAAGCCAGAATTCATTCAGGTCAGCTATACCGATTATAGTTCTAAATTGCGATTCATAATTGCAATTGTGGTTACAACAGCTGCATTTTACGCGATATCAAGGTTTGCAGCGCAGTTGCAAGCACAATTTTGCTTATGTTTGATTTTATGTTTGGACCTAGTCAAACTTCGTTTGACCATAAATTGTTATGTAATTCGTTCTCGACTTTATGATTGATTTGAAACTCAAATCAATTTTACCTAAAAACTAATAATTTTAATTCCTATGGTGACAAAGATTCAATTCTCAACGTTTTTGACATATGTACGCATTCTAACATAAATCATTTTACGTTCAATTAATTCAGTCAAAATCAAATTGTCATCGCGTAATCAAACATACACTTATCTATGATATTGATATCTATGGTTCTTAATGTTACAGTCTTTCCTATGTGGTTTGGCAGCATCTGGTGCATTAACTTCTGGTTTAAGGTTAATTACAAAAGCAGCATTTGATAATTCTAAGGATGGTCTTAGAAAAGGAGCTAGTAAGTTCAACTTTTCTTTTTCTATTGTTACAGAGACATCATTAACCTAAATATCATCTAATTCATTTAGATTCTGTGATGATGTTCCAATTCTTGTTTGTTGCTATTGAAATATTCATAATATATAATTATGGCCATTTTCCTCACTCTATATACTATTTAGTTGCTAATATATATACTTGTTCATTGCAGTTCTATTCTTTGCTATATCAACATTCTTTGAGCTTCTCTGTGTTCTTCTCTATGCATTTGTTTTTCCTAAAATACCAATTGTGAAGTACTACCGTACAAAAGCAGCATCAGAAGGATCCAAAACTGTTTCAGCTGATCTTGCAGCTGGTGGCATCCAAACAATACCTAAAGAAGTACTATTTCTTTCTTCTGTTTTAGTTTCCAATGCGTCTCAAACTTTCTCATTGTTTATGATGATTTACCTTAGAATGTGATAATAGTTTCCCTTTCCCCCCTTTTTTCAGGATGAGGATCATGCACACAAACATGAGAGAAAGGGAAACAAGGAATTGTTTTTTGAAAACATTGATTATTTACTTGATATGTTCCTAATTTATGCATTGACACTATCTATTTTCCCTGGATTTCTGTCTGAAGATACTGGAGCACATAGTTTAGGAACATGGTATGTTCATTGCTACCTGCATCTGCATTCTAAATCTTTAGTATTTTTACTTTATACGAATCGAAACAACAAGGACCAACTCTTAATGGTTTGTTGTAGCAAGACTACTATTTCAAAATGAGACTCAACAATAAAACAGATAAAGATGTGTGTTCTGTAATAATATGTATCACTGAGGAAGTTGTGTTTTTAATTTTTAGGTATGCTCTTGTGTTAATTGCAATGTACAATGTGTGGGATCTAATAGGAAGATACATCCCACTCTTGGAATTTTTGAAATTGGAGTCACGAAAGATGATCACGGTAGCAATACTATGTCGTTTCTTACTTGTTCCAGCATTTTATTTCACTGCAAAGTATGGTGATCAAGGTTGGATGATAATGTTGACATCATTTTTGGGGCTATCCAATGGTTACCTCACAGTTTGTGTTATGACATCTGCACCCAAAGGTTATAAGGTGAGACCTTGAAAGTATATTATAGTAGTGTTTAATTTGGAACCGGCTTTCCTGGGGATTTCCTGCATTCACGCATTTGAGATATCAGTGGCTGTTCGATCGAAATCGGATAGCCTAGACCGTTCAGTTTTGATTGAATGGCCACCAATATCCTTAAAGCGTAAATACTAGATCTTTATACTATATGAAATCCAAATTCACATTAATATTTCATGTTTTAATTTATTGTAGGGTCCAGAACAAAATGCTTTGGGAAACCTGTTGGTGTTGTTTCTACTTGGAGGTATTTTTGCAGGGGTGACACTAGACTGGCTGTGGTTGATAGGCAAAGGTTGGTGAGATCTCAATTAGCACAAACTAAGGGAATAGTTTTAATTGAGGCTATCATTGTAAAAAAGAAAATCGAAGTATGCGTTATCTTTCTAGAGATATGATATGGCTAAATGACACAAAACAAAAAGGTGTATGTGTCATTTACACAAGGAAGGGGATGTGTATGTACAATTTTTTTAGCAAATAAAAGTAAGTGAGGATATTTCAATTAACACAAAATGCATTGAAGTATGGTGAGGATATTTCAATTTCTATGTAATTTCATTATGGTTGTATTGGTGTTTGTACCTAGATCACTAAAGTTGTTATCAAGTTGGTTTTTTTATTGTATCAGAGTATCGTACCTAGATCATAAAGGTTGAAGAGCGAATATTTTTCAACTAAATGATTACAGGGTAACCGACTATAATCAAATTAGTTGCAAGTGTTGAATATTAATCCATAATTAGAATAAGAAGTTAGTGAGTTGAGTTTGTTACTTAACTAACAAGTAACCACTATAAATAAGTTGTAATCACACTTTTTTATTCACTAATGAGAATTGATACAACAAAAATATTTTCTCTCTCAATTTCATCATCAATCTCTCTTCTTTACCATTATTTTCACAAAATGCTTGTATCACAAGAAATACAATAGCTGCACTAACAATGAGTATGTCAGTCCTTACCAGCTAGGAGAACATCCTGATTTATACCATAATTTGGTCATTAAATCCATATCATATTTGAGAAGTTTGGACTAAAAATTAGTTACTGATCCACATTCAGCTAATTGAAGGGGCAGGCCTATGGGATTTGACCTCTTAATTTTAACAACTTCTGATAGAATTTATTTGCTAAATTTTGAGCTTATAATTATTTGTTTTGGAAATTTTGAACTTATGTTCTATTCTTCAAGAGGTCCCAATGTTTAAACAAGACATCACAACTATGTTGACATCTGTCGTTGCCCGCCTATCATCTACATCATTCTAGAAATATTATTAAAATGAAAATGAAGATACCAAAGAACCCAAACCATAAAATATCATCATATTTGAATATCTTGTTATAACAAGCAAATATACAATAGTGCTAAAAAAAGTTTATACGAAAAGAGACTTGAAAAGAGAGGCTCGTGACAAAAATGGACAAAACTCAAACAGACATCTTTGTCTCTTTGCATATACTTGTTCTGTTGTCCAATAATAATAGTTTCACGTGACTGACACAAACAACCCATGTAGTAGACACTTCAGACAGTTTGGGTCCCAATCATAATAACAATCATACTCCAAAAGAATTTAATCAACGGTGAAGATGGTGCCTCACTACTACTTGTGTGATCAAATTGCATGGAATCAACGGCTAAGGGCATGTTCTCTTGGTCTGGACTACACTTTATATCATGTGGATGAGCACTGTACATTACTGCACGTAACACTGCTGATACTGTTGGTATATACAATGTCTTGTTCTTCCCTAACAGCCATGTTAATGCCATCAATTGACAATCCCGGTTGTACATTTTTCTTTCTCGGTCACTCTCCTTGGTATCCTTCTTGTGCACTTTTAACTGCACCCACTCAACAATCAAAATCGGACATTAACTTAATGTATGTTTGGTATTAAGTATCGCAATGGAATTGTACAAAATCACAGTGGTTCACCGTAATTTTAGCACATCTATCTAGAGTAATACCAAAAATGTGATGGTGCATTTTGATTTTCACAATTCTAGTGTCAATTCAAACATGTACTAAGATAATGACAAAAAATATATGTTATGGGTGAGACTTTCGATCATGTTCAATTGATTTACTCGTTGAACCGCAGTTGAAATGTATAACAAATAAGTAAAAATATATTTAAAAGAAAAAAGAGATTGGTCCAACCAAACTGCAATGTAATTGAAATTAAACCAACGAACGAACTAATCTGTCCATGTTCAACCGTTTTTTAAAATATTGGTTTATATATAATGTGTAATTAATTAATTTACCTTTTGTAATGCACTAAGACAATTGGTGCAACCAGCATAAGAAGAGTTACGACAATTCTTCTCCAAGTCACGAACAGCAGCAGTAGGGGTAGCTTTATGAGAACCAGATACATTGTGCACCATAGTAGAAACAGAAACATTAAAAGCGTTTGGACAATTTAACGAGCTTATTTGATGAAGCCTGATTCCACAGAAGCATAATATGGCATCACAACTAGCATTTGGTGTCGGTATTATAATGTTCCGGTCGCGAAGCGAGTCTTGAAGGGAGTTAACACACTTCTGAGAATCATCCGGCATCATCGGAAGATCGACTGAATTTTCCCGTGGTGGAGGAGAAATCTCTAATGCTCTTCGCGCATGAGCCGCGAAGAGCCAGGCCGCGAGTACGGGACAACAGCGGCTTCGATCGAGGTTGTTTCCACATGCATCGTTGACGCCGCCAAAGAGTTCGTTGGAGAGGTCTAGTTTGCATATTTGGGATTCTGTTGGAGTGGGATATGAAGGGAGTGTGTTTGAATGTGAAATGTTTGAAATTGATGTAAAAAATATAAAGAAAGCTAAAAGGAAAGCTAATGATTGCATTTTTTGGTATTATGTTGAGTTTGAATATTGTGTTGAGTTTGGACTTTGGAGTAGTGGGTGAGATGCTGGGAAATTTGTTTGGTGTTAGTACATAAATTGGATTGGGTAATAATAGCATACGGATGAAATGAGAGTTGATATGGTTCACAAGGTTTTGAAAGCTTTGAAGAAAAGTGTGTCAGAGAATTTGACAGTTTGTGGTGTCCTTTTCACTTTTTTTTCACTTGTTTTTTTCTTTCTTGTGTGTCATTGTTATTTCTTCATCATATTTTGTGGTATTTTACTATTTTACCTTGTTTGATTTGATTGCAAGTGGCATTACCTTGTTTGAAATTTTATACCAATCAGAACTTTGATACATCTATGAATCAATGTCTGTCTTCAAGTCTTTGTTTTTATATTCTTTTTGGATAATGATATATAATTTGGTTGGTTAACTTAGTCCTAAACAACACTACACCACCAAAAAAATAAACACATGTCGTATTCGTCGTGAGTAATGAATGACGCTCAGCCGATGGATCAAGAAGAGTCACATACCACTATTCGATTGTGCTCCAAGCTTGGAGAAATAATCGGTAAACATATTACCTTTCCTAAGAGTGTGATGCACTACAAAATCAATCATTATCGATATAATTTTTTTTATCACCGTTGTCTCATTGCCATAATGGAGTTTCGAAACATTCGCAAGCTGCATTGGGTGGATAATTGCAAAGTGTCAATGTAATAGATAATATTCCTTAAACTTGCCTCCAAACACATTCAGATCCCTTGAATCAAAGCCATGATCTCGGCATGGAGGCTAATGGAATAGCCAATATTACCGTGGAAGCCACATTTGTAATCACCGTTGGAATTCCTAATCAAACCACCACGCTGCCATACCTGGATTGGTTTGGGAGCGAGAGCGACCATCGAAATTGAAAACATAAGCATTAGTTGCATCTTCCTTCCAAGCAATTAGCCGAGTTTTCTTTTTTAATATCTTGAGTGATAAGCGTAAATTTTTTACACTAAAGCCATGAGAGGGAAGCAATTTTCGTTGCTTTATTTCTTCTTTCATTTTTTCATTTCTGACACACCAGAGGATCCACACAGTCACATGTATCACAATACCAAATTTAGCAGTGTAATCCTTAGACCAAGCACCCCATCAAAGTGGTGTACTAGAAGAGGACTCATGATCAAATGTCAAACCGATGTAGCTTGGTTTACAAGTAAACAGACAATGAAACAAAATTTAAGATTTAATTTCACAAATAGGGCAAACAGTTTCCAAGAAAATTACCTATGTGATTTAAGATGTATCTAGTGGGAATTGCAAAATGCATCACTAGCCAAAGAAAGAACTGAATGTTGGATGGGATATTAAGCTTCCATAACTGTTATGAATGACTTTTGAGGGTTGTTTATTAATGGAGGAAAATTACTCTAAAAGGGAGCAAAAGCTACAACTATATCATTCTAACATAACTAAATTCTTCATTCATTCATTCATTTGATAATGATTACAATGACCACTACATAATTTATAGCATTGACATTCTAAGAATTAAACCAATGACTCATCATAACGGGTCTCTCTACACCCTTCTAAAACATGATGACTCACCTCTAATATATCTAACAACTAACTCATCATAATCTTTACCTACTTGGACTACTCTATTATATTAGGTCTATCTTGGGTCATTACAATAACCATGTCCAAGAAACCATAGTTGAGTTGAGGTTGGAGGTGCCTATTCATGCATGATTAACCATTTTTTTAAGGAAGAGTTTCTAAGCATGTCTTGGATTTAAAGGTTAACATCGTGTATTTGGACAAAAGTTACATATTAGCATAAGGCTTCTTTCAGTAACCATGGATCATACTACACATTGGTTGAGCCAATACCAATATTGAATTGGATTCCACCATGATACTTCACTCCTTCATGATAGCATTCCAAATGAGGGAACCTTTACAATTTTTTTGCAAGAAACAAATATGATCCCCGCAAATAGATATTAAAGAAAAAAAGTGGACAATAAATTATTAGGCTTAATTGGTCCAATAATCCCCTAACTAATTTTATATTTTCATTTTGGTCTCATAATTTGAAAAATGATTAACATTTTAATCCCTCAATTTTTGCTACGTTATTCACAAAAGTCATTGGTGATTAACTTTAACAATGAAAACTGGAAATTACTATGATGAAGCATTTATGGTCCACCTTTATAGTATATAAAAAACTATACCTTTTTGGTTTTTAATACCAGAGTTTTAACTTTTGAAAAAGAAAAACAAATATACATTATTCCCTAAAAAAAAATAACTATACATTATGTATAAGAAACGAAAATATAAATGATATGTATAGCAACATCATGCATATTTCTTTAATAGATGAGACAATCCTCCAAATGCCGATAATTTACTACTTATATGCGCCTAAGGCTTTGTTTGCGAGTTGGGATTTGGAGGGGAGGGGAGGGGAAGGAAAGACTTATGGAGAGGTAAACCCTTGTTTGAGAGTTTTTAAAAAATAGGGAAAGGTTTTGGGGGTTTTTGAAGGGCTTCATTTGTCCAATTTTAAAGTTCCCCAAATTGGGGGGTTTTGAAGGGTTAAACATACATATTGACAATTTTGTCCTCATAATAATTCATTAAGAAAATAATTTTTTTATTAGGCCTGAGCCAATCTAGTAAGGAAATAGGTTACGATGGACTATGTTATGAAGGCGTACATACAAGCTAGCCCGAAGACGCCATCGAGAGAACATGATGATCAACCAGGGCTCCATTGTGAACAACTTGTCTCCTTATACAAATAGTCATTTCATATGAGAAATCTAGATCAGTTCATCTTATAAATACTAGCTCATGACTCAGGTTAAGGTACACATTCTTTAAACCCTAAGAACCTCACACCCTCGATCACATGTTGACTCGATCGTCAAAGTATTTGCAGATATACAATCCCGGGTGTGGAGTCTTCATCCCAATTGTATGACCACTTCTCTAGTTGTCGACACTCTAGGTCCACCTTGAATCATAAATTAACCACAAAAGTTGAATCTAGTGAAAGAGGATACTCTCACAATGTTGCGAACTAAGATTTAAATCTCGGTTGAGAGAGGTGCTTGAAGTAGATAAAATAGTCACAAGGAAGGGGGGTTTGAATTGTGACCCTTTAAAAATTATCCTGAAACTTAAATGTAATTCTCAAGTTGTTTACTTGAAATAGTTGAGTTAACTTTCTGACTTCAGAACGTTCTGAAGTTTATAAACAAAAACTGTTTAATAAAGTAAAGTGTAAGTGTGTGTTGTGTATACTGTAATTAAAGAGTATAGAGAAGAAAGAAAGAGCACACAAAGAAGTATAGTGGTTCACCCAATGTGGGTTAGTCCACTCCTCACAATCTTGTGAGAGTTTCCACTATGATGCTTGAGATGACCTCTCAAGTCCTGCACCTTACAATCATTGTTCACCTGAACAATTACAATTCTGTATTCTCTAAGCCTCAACAGGCTTGCACCTTTTTGCTAAGTTAACCACTAAAACTTTTACAACCTTTGCTCAAACTAACACTTTAGTACCCCTAAAGCTAGATGAGACTTTGTTACAATTTGTATGGAGGTTGAATGTTTGTGAATCAAACAGAAGAGAAAGAAGAAGAAGAGATTATCTTTAAGAAAGATAACAGAGAGTATTGATGTGCACTTATGGGAAGGTAACAAAATCCTTCAGTGATTGATCAATTTCAATTGCAAGAGTTGAAAACAATCTCAAGTTGTTTATTTGTATGCTTTGCAATGGTGCAAGTAATGCTGAGCCTTTGATCTCTATTTATAGAGTTTTTGGGCTCATATAGCCGTTGTAAGGTGACCAATGATGTTATGCCACATGTCCTGGGCCCCACAAGCTTTTACTTGAAAATCTGGGTGAACATTCTGAACATCAGAATGTTGTTGTGTTCTTCATTAGAATGTTTGATATTCCTGATGTTCTTCATCTAGGTTCATCAAGGATGAATGTCTGATGAGTTTCTGGGTCCATCCAATACGTGACATGAGATTTGTTCAAGTTTTATCCTTCAAAAGTTACTTCTCCATATGCATCAAAAGTTGCTTGAAAAAATAGGATAAAGTTGATTCAAATCTGTCTTGGATTTGGTGCAGGAGAGAGAGGATAGTGGATCTGCATCTTCAGGCTCATGCTTCAAGGAGATTTGCTTGATTCATATCAGAGTACACGTTATCTCTTATGCAAGATTTCATTTTGCTAGCTTTTTCATCTTTCCACCAACTACACTGTTCATGGCTGGAAGCATGTGCAGAAGTGAACATTCTGATCTCAGAATGTTCCATTTGTTCTTACTTTAGGTTGATTTGTAAGACTTAGGGTGCGCTTGATTTGCTAAAAAATGAAGGACATGACAGAACAACTCTAGTTGTCCAGTGTTTGATTTGTAAAACTGTTTCAGGTACAGGACAAACTGGAGGCAGGGCAAGGGATAGGACAAACTGGAGCATATTGTAACACACAAAATTATTAATTGTGTGGTTGAGTTCATGAGCGGTTTCTGCTAGGTGACGTTGGTCGGTGATGGGTAACACGTCAGTGGATAGATCAGACAAGTAGAAAGTAGAGGGAACAAGGAGAAAAAAGACAAAAATGGATTAGTGATTCTATTTTGATTTATGCACGGGTTGCTTTGTCTGCTGCTGCAATATTGTATGGTTATTGGTTAGATACCAACTGAATCAACTTTGTTGTTGTTGCTCGGTGGGTGTGGGTGAAGAAAGAATAAGACTAATTACAATTTTCAGAATTTACTCGCTATTGTTGTGAGTTTTTTTTTAATAATAATTTATGTTGACGTTGTGATTCTTGCAAGGTGCAACAACTCTGAAGCGAAACTCCATGTCACAAACGATGGAAAATGGAAATAGGGAAGAAAAGAAATTAACAGAATAATAATGGTGTTAAGGGATGTGTTTGTCTATTATAGAATAACTTAGTGGAGGTTAGTGTCTAGTACAAAACTAGAGAAGGTGTTTGTGTTGTTTTGGGCGGGCGAGCCTAATTTTCCCTTTTTTTTATTGAGAATTGATTCATAAACATACTTATGTGGCAAACCACTCTTGTACCACTCATATGTGGTATTTTTTATTAATTTCAGCAAGGGTAGTTTTGTCCATTCATACTCTCTTCATTCACCATCACTCTGAACTCACATGTTTCTTCCTCCAACCATTTTCCCTCTCTCTTCTTTCCCTTTCCACACTCCTCCTCGCCTCCATCTTCTTTTAATTTCCAGCAACTCATTCTCCAATAACTCATTCTCTATTCTGTTCATTAACTTAAAAATGATCATCATCCATAAATTTGTTCAATGTCTTTCAATTTTCCACTTAAGTTTAAAGGATAATTTTATCAGAATCAGATAAGGAATAATGGGTCATTCACATGAAATGAAAAGAACACAAATTTGTTCTACTTAATGTCAAACTGCACAAAACAAGAGCAATTGAATTATTGAAACACCCCTTTATCTTTGTTGAATGGTGAATGGTGATAATTATCACGTCTACAGGAGCAATGGGCTGTAGAAGAAGAAAAGGAACACAAAAATGAGTGAAAGGGTAAAGGAAGAGGTTGTGGGTTGCTTAAAAATAGTTTTACCTGATTCAGATCTATGATTTATTTTTGGTGGGAAAGTTTGTGTTTATGGTTAACATGAGAAGCAATTGAATTATTGAAGTGGTGTTGTTGGTCTCTGGCGATGGCGTTGATGAGGAAGGATGATGAAGAGCCAAAACAAAACCATGATGTGTGGATGATTAACAGTGATGATGGTTTATTAATTAATTATTAATTTCTTCCATATAATTATTAAAGCAAAAACAAAAAATATTAAAATAAAATGCCAGATTGGGTGGTAGAGTAGTATGGCCACTTATGTTTGTCTACCTATCACCTCTCTTTTTTATTTGATATCGGTTCAATCAATCGAACTTAATCTTATTTAAGATGTTTCAGTTACTAAATATTTGTACCTCAGAGTCGTATCTAATTGCATATTATTAGTTCTAATTTTTAGTTTTAAGGTCGTATATGATTAAGTGGTTCATGCCATTGATGGGTTAAAATTGTACAACTGGTTCGGTAAGTAGTTTTAATTTTTAGAACGAGGAGAAAACGAGGAGAAAAATGTACAACTGGTTCGGTAAGTTTATTTATTTTAGAAATTTGATTCTACTAAAGATTCTAACTAACTTATTTTCTTCTTAGTTCCATTCAACTTCCCTCTCAAGCCATGCTTCGTTGACATAGCCATTATCAGTTCATGCAAGGTTGGCTGCAACACTGTGCTATGAATCATTAATGATACTGATATTAACTTTCTTAAACTTGGTAAAACCTCTCAAATTTACAATCTTCAGCTCTAAAACTATTTCTTGCAATCGAATTGATAATATCTCATACCCTTTGTTTTGTGTTTCAACGAGAGGAAATCTTGTTGTGAATTATCTTCATTGAATAGTAAGTGGTCTGATGCAATGGTTTCAACATGTTTGGTGGCATTTGATCTAACCTTGGAGATTCTCAATGAGATTTTTTCTCCCTGAAACAATTAATTAGATTTTGATTTTTTTTTTTTTTTGAGGGAATTTGATTTTGAACTAAAAAGCTACTTTATATTATCTTTATGATTAATATCAATTTACTTATAATTTGTTAGGAATAAGGGTAATTTGAGGCCTTATTTTATTTTAAAGGGTTAAATAAGTTTTTTGTTCCAAAAATATGGGCGAATTTTTATTTTAATCCATGGAAAATAAAACGGGGTGTTTTCATTCTTACATATTTTTTCACTTTCGTTTTGGTCCCTAATGATATAATTGTGACATGTTTTTGACATTCCGTGAACATAACATGAGCACTGCTATTGTACACGACAAATAGCACACACGACTTCGTTTTTTTTTTTTTTTATTGTTATTGCTTTTATATGAAATAAACACTTAAAGCAACCGGAAATCTCGTCAGCATTCACTATATAGAAACTTCCCCTGTTAAATTCACCGAAAATCTCGCCATCTTTATTGTTTTCGCCACCGCTACCGTAGTTGTATTCACCGTCACAGTTCTCGCCGCACAAATACAACTGCATATCATCGCAACAACTCCATCCTCAAACATCAGCTTAATTTTATCCCCCAGATTTAGACACAGTAGCTCTGAATAAGTAAGAATAATTTGATTATTTATTGTTTTTTCATCAATTTTCCTTTCATCAATCTCAGTTAACCAGCAACCACCAAGTACAATTGAAATCCGCCGCGACTTTGAACACAACAACCCTTCTTAAGATTCATTGAACTTTTGACAGTCTTTGAAATCGACAGAGTTACAGGAGATGAAGTTAGGTGGTTCTGAGAAAGAGTACCCTGTTTTTTTTTTTCTTCAGATAAAATAATAATGCAAATTTAGTCAAACATTAATATAGCCTTGCCATGTCATCTTTCGTGGGTATTGCACGACTTACTATGTCGTGCACAATAGCATTTTCCACATAACATAGACATATAAAGGTTGAACATATAATAAATGAATAAAACATGAACACATTTTGAACATAAAAGAGCGATAATCTTAACATTAATATGAACATAAATTTACCATTAGGGACCAAAAGTAAAACATAAAATTTTGTGAGGATGAAAACATCATACTTTATTTCTTAAGTACTAAATTCAAAATTTTCTATACTTTTAAGGACGGAAAAAACATTTAACCATATTTTAAATTATGCTTTTTCTTATTTAAAATATAAAATATTCACGAGGGTAGTCATTGGTGGCCCCATAGGGACAGTTGGACTGGATGATAGCCTAGCAGCTCATTCATAAGTACACTAATTTTTGTTTAATGATAATACATACATATAGTATAAATATTTAGATGTACACTAATTATTTTTAATATTACGTATTAAATAAGGGTGACAATTTTCTGCTCGTGTGTTCACAAAAGTGTTTTTTTTTAAGCATTTGTGAAAAAAATAAAAATAAATATCAAAGAATAGATGAAAACAAATAAATAATTGACTTTATTAATATTTTCCGTCTAATTTCAAAATCGTAAATGATTTAATTCATAATTTATCCATAAAATAATATAATATTATTAAATTTTATGTGATTATTTATAAATAAATAAAAACTAATCCATTTATTGGACAAAAAATAGAAACATAATACATCTATACTATACTATATATATAAAGAAAATAACTGGGTGCGGTTATGGTGCATAAGGAAATCCTTATCCACCCTGCATAAATTCAGAAATGATTTTGGAGTACAACTCACAGAAACCATTTCCACAGCAAAATAGTTTTGACATAATTTTATGAAGGGTTTTGGAAATCCTTATGCAGGGTGCTGAAAACCATTAAGTATATCTAATAGTTTTGGAGTATAACTCACAGAAACCATTTCTGAATTTATGCAGGGTGCATAAGGATTTCCTTATGCACCGTAACCGCGCCCCTTATTTTAGCTCTTTTGGTCTGATTTTTTCTCTTTCCAAAATTACCCTCAACTTTCAATAAAAATAACACATATAACAAATAAATAAGAGTAAATTCAAATATCAAAACAAAAGTGTAACAAACACAAGATGAGTATATATATGTCAAGTTTTGTTTCCTTTATCATTTAAAAAGGGTAACAAACTAGATGAGAATATATATACTTCCTTTTTCTTTATCCCAAGAAAAATTAAATTTTAGATTATATTTTTTTTTGTGATATTGTTGATGTCATTGAAATAGATAATCATAGTTAGTTTGATTTGTTATAACTTGAAAGCAACAAACATTTATATTTTTAGTTTGGCTTAATACATCATTTGGTCCCTTAACTTATTTTTGGTTTTCAATTTGATCCCCTAACTATAAAGTGTCTCAATTTGGTCCCACAAATTTTCTTTCGTTTATCATTTTGGTCATGTCTGTTTGTTTTTTAATGTTTAATATTTTTGATATGTTTTCGACCGTTCGATTGTAGGTCTATTATATACCACATTGAACCACCAACACCTAATTTTTTTTCCTTTCTTCATCTTCTTCCTTCCACCACTTCTTCATACAATATACAAAAAAAAATAAATAAACATTTAACCAAAAATAAAACCCAACATTTTTACCATTTACACTTTCCAATTCTAAACATCACATTTTTACCATCAAAAAAACCACCACAACAACACTGGGTTAGAATCATAATTGAGCAGCAAAGTAGAACTCTAGAGCCTTGTTGTTGTTATCCTTAGGCGACTGATGAATGACTATTTAACCATTTTATTCAGTACATCGTTTAATTTCAAGGCAAGCAGAATTATTGATGAAAACCTGAACTTGTTGTGTGTATATTGATGACTCTTGTTGTTGGAAACAACTCGAATAGCTATTCTTCTTCAATTTAGGGCAATTTAAATGGATAAATTATGTGTGTTTATATTATGTTTTTGTATAATTGATTATGAATCATTCCTTCTGTTCTTTTCAAAGCGTTACCTCATTAATATTATCCTTAATTTCGTTCAACCCAATTTACATATTATAGTAATATTAAAGGAGACAGTAAAAATGTCCAACAAAAAAAGATATCGTTCTGCAAAAAAAAAGGGTTGAATTTGTTCCTCTGTGTTGTTGTTGTTGAATGAATAAGAATGAGAATTGATGATTGAAGAATGAATGAGTAAGAATGAGAATTAACATGATGACTCTAGGTTGTTTTTGTTGAGGAACAATGAGTCTTGATGATTGAAGAATGAATGAAATGGAGATGATGATGATTATCTGTCTGGTAGCAATGTCAAGGAGAAAAAAAAAATTATGTTTTTTGTTTTCGATATTTCTCCAAGTTTTTTTTTTTTTTCAGGGTTAATTGAAAATTGATGAAGATGATAGAAGAAGAAGATGAAAGAAGAACATAGGGAAGAAGATGGAGGAAAAAAATTAGGTGTTTGTGATTCATTATAAGCTACAATAGATCCCTTCATGATCCAACAATCTCCGTTTAACAAAAAAGATCAAACGGTTAAAAGTATGTGATTTAATAAGGTCTATTGTGGACCACCTATAAAGTTGGCTCACCTTAGACATTTAAGGTTAAAAACAAACGGAGAAGACCAAAAAGGTAAACGACAGAAGACTTATGAGACTAAATTGAGACACTTTATAGTTAAGGGACCAAATTGAAAATCAAAAATAAGTTAAGGGACCAAACAATATATTAAGCCTTTTAATTTTAATCAAAATCAAAATTTCAAAAAAAAAAAAAAACATCGTTCATAATTTTTAAACTTAAACACAATACAAAGAGAGGAGAGACGAACATGTGAGTGTCCGTCTTTTCGCTAGTAAATATAATAAGATTTAAAATTGAGAATCTCTTTTGTATTCTAACACATATAATATTTATTCTCACATGACATGCATGTCTCATAAAAACTTATTTAAACTTGAAGAATGAGGAAAACTTGTATTCTTTAAATGATATATTGCTGGTTGATGAATGTAGTTGATATTGTTGTTTGTGATTGAAATACATGATTCAAAAATTCATATTTAATACGTAAAGATAGTGATAGATATGTATTTTTATAAGATTTTTCGGTAGTTTTTGGTAGTTTGTGCATGTAGTTTTGATTGAAATTCATTATGTGCGATTTATATAACATTCAAATCTTGTTTTTAAAATTTAAATTTATTCATATATATGCATTCTAGCTTCAAAGAATTCGTCTTTTTTGATGAATAAATGGAAACATTATTGTTATCGCGATTTTCGGGTGTCAAGTCATTAATTAGGCTTGAACCTTTCAATCTTTGATATTCTCTATTTTTTCTTGGGAAGGGTAAAATTGAGAAAAAACCCTTAGATTCTAAGTTCGGGGGTCGTTTTCGCTACGGGAAGGTGTTAGGCACCCGGAACGATTATGGTATTCCATAAGAACCGTTCTCCTAAGTTTATTTCTACGCTTTATTTTTATCGCCTACTTATTTAAAAGAAATTTTATTTGAGTGAAGAATGGGGGGAGAGAAGATGATTGAGGTATTATTTTACTTGGCTTGGAGGAGTTTTAACTCATTGCCTACGTACCCTTTTAAGGGATCAAAACCAAACGTAGTTCATTCTCGAAAATTGTTTTTGTTTTTGTTGGTTGATTTTAAGTTTGAAAAAGGAATTTTGAAGAATGGAGATGAGAGGCCTCAAGAGCATGAGATTTAGAAAATGTGAGGTGGAAGTAGTTATTTTGCAAAATAAAGTCTAAGCATGATTGAAATTCATTGAGATTTTTTTTACTTAAGAAAACAAAAGGAAAATGAGGAGTTTTGACTCCTATTTTAGAAAAAAGGTTTTCAAGTGAGGTTATTCGCATTTTTTTTGGAAAATGATTTTTTGTCTAAGCGTTGTAAAACCTAAGCATACATCTAAACATACATTCCCTAATCATGCATCTAGAATATCCATGTGGGGTGTGTGCATGTGTCGGTGCTCGTGTCGGTGTACATCACTTATAGTGTCCATAGTCCTTTACATTGAGTCCTAAATACATGCTATGGTCTTGCAAGGAATTAAAAGGAAACTAATCTACCTAAAATTATTACAAACCCATTTGATATAGAAATGAGTAGGAAAAATAATGCCTAAACTATGAGATGGATGAAATATGAAATGAAATGGTTAGTATCATAAGGCATAAAAATGGTAAAAAGGTAAACAAAATTGAATAGAATAGCAAGAAAAAAAAGAGTAATGAAATGAAATAAAATGGCAAAATATACCTAAAATTGGTTATAACACTTAGACATGCACATGACCTATAATCCTCTCATCATAGCAATGTTAAAGGGGTTTGATTTTGAGCTATAATGTGAGAACAAATAGGACACATTCAAGCCAAGAATTATGACACATTTTTAAAGATATTTTGTACTTTATTTCTTGATAAAAACACACATTACTTGCAAAACAAGAAAGAAATGAAAATCTACATCCACAATCAACAAAACATACATATGATCCGCAACACATTCACCATGAAATTGCACACCAATCATCCACATCACATGCCAACATTTTATGAGAAATATACCACAAAAAAAATGCACAAACTTAGATCAAACACAAAATTAATCAAGAAAAATAACACACACATTTTTATCATTTTTAAACCGTTGAAAAATATCACAAAAGTATTAAAATGTATTAAGAAACATATAACAATTTTTTAGGAATTTTTAGAAAAAAAATTAAGCACACAGAGGTTCAATTAGCAAAAAAGCAGGGTGCAGATAGCAAGAAAATAGCAAAAACGAAAAAAGAAAAGCCCAAACCAAAACCAGGGGATCCGGATTCACAGGGAGCGTTGGATTGATCCAGGGAAGGAAACCCTAGATCCAACGGCCAGGAATGAAGGGGATTGGACCGGTCTTGGACCGGTCCGGTTCACTGGCTTATATAAAGGCGCTCACACCGGTTTTTTCATTTGTTCCTTGTCTTTCTCTCTCTTCTCTCATTCTAGTGAGAGAAGCTCTCACCTCTCTCTTCTTCCCTCTCGCCGGATTCTGGAAACAGGTGGAAGATCTTCATCTTCTCCGGTGAGGTTTGTTCCTCCGGCGTGGCGGCGCCGCCGCCGGAGTTGAACGAACTTCTCCGTTTTCAAATTTTTTTTATGTTTTCAGATATCCTTTTTTGTCCTGAACACGAATATGGCACTAGATTTTACATGCAAGGTTTGAATCGTTGTAGATCTGAAGTTTGTGTTACGGTTTTGAAAATCACTTTTTAGGTTTTGTAGTTTTTTTGAAAGGAACTTCTAAGAAACTCACAGATCTACGTGGATTTGTTCTCGTTGATACTTTGAGATGAAAAAGAGAAGGTTTACGCGTTACCTGAGTTGTTATTCGGAGATTTCGACGGAGATCTTCGGAAAACTTCGTCTTGTTGCTTTATCGCTTTGAAACCGAAAATAAATCGGTGTTTTCCACTGGTTTGCTTTCTTTATCTTCTTCACCGGTTTGAATCTCTAATTCTTTCCCTCTTCTTCTTTACTTTGATCTCTGTGATCGGTGCTTGAGTCCACCGTCAACAATGGCGGATTCGCGCCTTGAATTGCAGAGGTAAAGGTTCAATGATGATGATTCTATGTGAATCTCTGAGAACCGTGATGAATTTGATTGAATCTGTGTTGATTTGCGATGATCTTGGTGGAATTTTGAAACGGTTAGGGTTTGAGTGTTCTTGGTGTTCTTTGTGGTTCTGGATTTTGATCTAACTAACAAGAGAGAGAAATTTCTCAGGTGTTTGTGATGTGGCGTGTGATTAATGGATCCTCTTTGAAATTCTGACACTGTGTTGTATTTATAGCTGACATGTGTACTTGAGACCCAATGAGAAAGGGACACCTGTTTTTGGACTTTGCTTGGCTCTGCCTTGGACTTTTGACTTTAAGGACCTATCTGCAAAATGAGAAAATTGGAGGACTGGACCGCAATAAAAAAAAGACCTAACTGCAATTTTAAAAAGTTTTGGACTAAAATGCAAATTAAAATAATAATTGGATTAAAATTGGTAATTTGAGAAAAACGTAAAGTGAAACAAAAAATAAAATCAACAAAAGGACTAAAACGAACAAATTACTGACATGAGGTATTTTAAAATACCTCCCTGCCGAAATTTTGACAGGAAAAGACCAAAATGCCCCTAGGGACTAAACTGACCTAAACTGCCTCAAATGCGATTTTTGAAATGATTTTTAAACAAAGACTCAACAATGATTTGTACAGACCAGTTGAAAAGACTCAGAGGCAAGCACAGGGACTAAAATGGGTTCCACTGCAGGAAATGACCAAAATACCCTTTTGTATGATTTTTGAAATAAAATGCAAGAAAAGTAATGTGACGTTTCTGAGAGTTCTTAAATGACTTGTAATGCAAGAAAAGACACTTTGAATGATTTTATGCAAGAAAATCGAGCTTGAACGTACTTTGAGACAGAGACAGTAAAATATGCAGATGAAAAGAGAGTAAAGATTCAGAGTAAAACAACAGCGAATTGACAAATATCAGTGTTAAAAAAAGAAATTTGAACGAGTATTTTTAGGTCCAAAATCAGGGTACAACAATTATTTTATTCATTTATGGCAAGGTTTTTTTTTTTATGTTTGGTCTCAACCAAGAACGATGAATATAAACCAATTATCCGAACATTCATTTAAGCTTTTAGACTATTTTTTAAATGTGCGGGTAAATCGTTCATTGGTACGGAGTCAAATGCTGCAAAATACATTTTTAATCGAATTTTTTTTAAAAAAACTCGATATAATATATAGTTCCAATTATTCCTCTGATTAGATCGTTGGCATCAGATGTCAAAATTGATTAGTATATTTAATATATTTAATGATTAGTATATTAATTATTAGTATATTATATTTAATTAATATTAGAAATATTAGATTGTGAACTATAATTTCGAATGATATCTACGTTGTTTACGACATGTGATTCAAAAAAAAAAAAAAGATGTTATATCGATCGTCGTTGTATAACCATTCATCAACGGATGCAGCTTCCCATATTGGGTAAAAGTGCAAACCGATAGCCGCAGAAGTAGGAATAATGGCACCAGAAATAATATTGTTTCCGTAAAGTAGAGATCCAGAAACAGGCTCACGAATACCATCAATATCTACTGGAGGAGCTGCGATGAAAGCGATAATAAATACAGAAGTTGCGGTCAATAAGGTAGGGATCATCAAAACACAAAACCATCCAATGTAAAGACGGTTTTCAGTGCTGGTTATCCAGTTACAGAAGCGACCCCATAGGTTTTCGCTATCGCCTCTCTCTAAAATTGCAGTCATGGTAAAATCTTGGGTTTATTTAAATTTAATTATCAGGGACTCCCAAGCACACGAATTCTCTATAAGTATAGAATTAAGGGCTTGTTATTCAACAATATAACATGACTTATATACCGGTGACAGCCAATGTCAATATCCATTGTATCCTGTTATTCATCTAGATTAACACAAATTCGCTTTTTTTTTTACCTCATTTCACCATTCATCCAAAAAAAAAATGAATGGTTTCTAGAATTCTATAGATATTACTTCGCTATGATATGTAATAACGATATATATTTCGCAATGTTCACTTTATTTAATAATTTAAAATGGGTTGCCCGGGACTCGAACTCGGAACTAGTCGGATGGAGTAGAAATTGCATTCTTTAATTAAATAAACGAATAAAAAATCCCTTCCCATGCCGTGCATACATTTTTTATTGCACACGGTTTTCCCTATGTATACATCTAAACCTGAGTTACTTCTCTAGAAGAGGAATCTTGAAACTCAACTCTTAACTACATGAACATTTCATAATCTTTTATATATAAAAAATAGAAATTCGATATCGAGAATATTTAAGTATCATAAGATAACCAATCATTCATCATTGACCAGATCGTTGCTGAAAAGAATATCCAAATATCAAATCCGATTCTATTTAACCTGTGCAAAGTAGAAGAATCTCTTGGAAAAATCAAAGAAAGAATCTCTTCTTCCTCTGTAAAGAATTCTTCCAATAATTCTTCTGAACCTGATCTTTTCAAAAAAGCGCGTACAATACTTTTGTGTTTACAAGCCAAAGTTTTAATACAAGAAAGCCAAAGTATATATTTTATTCGATACATTTTTTTTTTTTTGAGGATCCATTGTAATAATGAGAAAGATTTCTGCATATTCGCAAAAATCAGTCAATAATATCAAAATCGGATGAATCGGAAATTCCATTTTTTCTAGAATTAAGCTCTTCCTTAGAGGAGGCAGAAATCATAAAATCTTAAAAAAAAATTGAGATCAATTCATTCCATTTTTCCCTTTTTGGAGGATAAATTTACATATTTCAATTATGTGTCAGATATACGAATACCATATCCTATCCATCTGAAAATTTTAGTTCAAATCCTTCGATACTGGGTGAAAGATGCCCCTTTTTTTCATTTATTACGATTGTTTCTTTATAATTTTAGTAATTGGAATAGTTTTATTACTACCAAAAACTCGATTTCTACTTTTTCAAAAAGTAATCCGAGATTATTCTTGTTCCTCTATAATTTTTATGTATGTGAATATTAATCTATCTTCCTTTTTCTACGTTGTTTACGACATGTGATTCAAAAAAAAAAATGTTATATCGAACTACAAAATATTTCCATTTCATTCATTCACATTTAATAATTGACAAAAGTTAATTGATTTTCCTAAAATAAAATTCGAATATTTCCACAGTAATAATTTGGTCCGTCCATTAATTGCTTTAAAAATTTAGTATGCATTGATATGAAAATTAAATATTTGATACTCGAAGTCATGATTTGATGGATTTTTCTATTTTTTTTTATAGATATCTTATATCTTAAAGAAATAATAGAAATTTAATTTGATCTTTTATATATGGGTTAGGATCAAATGACACCATGGTGTCAAAATTAGTTTGACACGAAATCTCATCCCTTCATTTTATTTAATCCAAAGGCTTAAAACTATCACCAAATTAATTAATATACACCAAATACTCTCTATCACTTAATTAAGAAAAATATCTATCATCATTAATTTATAATCAAACATTCCATTTTTATTTCCTAAAATTTATTTGTTCCTCTTTTTTATTTCCCCAAATTTATAAATTTTTTCAGATTTCTATAATCATACTCAAACTTCTTTTCTAAACTTTTTTATAAAATGAATGGTTGAACTCATATACCTATGGTTGTTTGAGTCATCATCACCATCAATGATATTTCTTAGTCTTTATCTCATATACTCATATTTTTTTAATAATGAATTAAATTGTATTAAAAAAAAACCAACAAGCTCGACAAATGATTCTTGAATTGTTCATGCTAATTAGATTATTTTGTCACTCATAGGTCTAATTTTTTTTAGAGGACTCATTGTGTCTCATGTTTAACTGAATTAAGATTTATCATGATTTTATAAAAATTATAAAGTTTGAGTTTGTGCTTATGGCCAAAAGAAAAAAATTAGGGAAACATAAAAAGGGTTCGAATCTACCAAAAACAAGAAGGTATTGTTTGATTATGAATTAATGATAATAGATATGTTTCTTAATTAGGTGATAGGGAGTATTTGATGTATGTTAATTAATTTGGTGATAGTTTTAAGCCTTTGGATTAAATAAAATGAAGGGATGAGAATTTGGTGTCAAACTAATTTTGACACCATGGTGTCATTTGATCCTAACCCTATATATATATAGATATAATTTTTTTTTGATACATTTTTATTTTTATTTAATTAAAAAGCATCAAATTGCCAAGGTTCCGTGGGGTTGTAAAACGATTCTCTTTAATAATTGATTCAATTAAGTTGATATCAACTCACAACAACATTATTGGTATAAAAAAAAAAAACTCACAACATTAAATAGTTTTTTTTTTGACAAAAACAAAACGATATTCATTCATTCAAATTGATAGAGTACATCAAATACAAACATCGCTAAAAACATAAATGGTGAATCTGCGAACAAACTCGCATCACCCAAGTTAATAGCATACGACGGCAAAATGCCTACAAATAATATGATAAAATTTAAGTCACCGAAATACCCATGCTTTCGGATCTGCAACGTTGATGCCCAAGTCATTGGTTGAATTTGTAATTGACTGATGTAGATCTTCCAATAGGAACTAAACAAACACCGCGACAAGACGCGAAATCAAATGCCGCACAAGACGACGAACAACAAAACGCCGCACTTAGACGACCAAATCACAAAAGAAAAAATTTGATAGATGTGAAAACCACTTATTTAGATTAAAAGAAAAAGGGGAAAAAGATGTACAAGGGTGATTCTAGGTCAAAAATTGACCTAAAACCACCCCTCCTCGATGAACGAAGAAGAAAGAAAGTTTAGAGAGAAGTTGGAATTTCCCTCTCGCTCTCAAGACCTAACAACATTAAATGGTTGGTATGCTATTTAGTGGGTTTCTTGTGATGTTTCTTAAACTTATTTGTATTTTATGCATTGATATATTTATCTTTATTTTGACTGAACACTTGATTAGAAGTCTAAAGAATATATATTTTTTTTAAAATACACATTAAAACTTTAAAAATGAACTTTTTCTAAATCTTTTTCTCTTTTAAATCCTTAACAAGATCACTTGTTAATATAACCCTTCTTTTATAAAACCCATTTTTGTAGAAGAATAGGTGACGTTATTCTAGCGTATTTTGAGCGTCATGAGCCATATAAAGAGAAAAACTTGATCAGCACATTTTTCTTCAAGTCCAAAAAACAAGTACTTTACGCCATGGTTGACACAAAATAAAAAAAATAAAAAAACATCAAGTCAAGAAAGTTAGACACATCAAAGCATAGAAATTCAATTATGCATTTAGTGTCAGTTCCTCAAGCTATCATTTGGTCATATGTAGTTCAAGTCCTTAGTCCCTAAGGAAAAAAAAGAGGAAATTATCCATTATGCATGCACCTTTAAGGTCACAAGTCTTATTAATTGCAATTGATTTGATTGGTGACTTATGGCTTTTTATGTTCTTATTGTCAATTTTATCAACAACAAAAGTTCTTATTGTCAATATGCAGTGATTAACTTTATACAGTGGCATGTATGATGCGTCCTCTATAGTTTCTAGAAAAATAATCCAAATTAAAGTGATTATTTCGTCTGCTTATTACTGCCTCCACTCTTATCTAATTGGAAGATTCTTTTCTTTCCGTGTTTTAAATATTGTCTCCGACAACGACAACAAAGGAAATATTTGTAATAATGTTTCTAATTTCAACTCCGTAAAGACGATGTTTCTATAGTGCGTAAGGAACCAATCAACCTTATGTCTCATAAAAATACGAAAGTTAGTCAAATTGTGTGGGAAGTGAAATGGAAGATTATGAGACTTAAGAGGCTTAAGAAAGAGAGAGTGAGAGATGGAGAGAAGAGACAGAAAAAAAAAAAGTAAAATAGATATAAGATGTTAAAGTTGATTTTGAAATTGTTTGTAGTTTGTTTCTGGTTCCACATTACCTAGATTTTTACACCGTTGAACATATAAATATGTTTGAATATTCTTATCCTTTAAGTTAACTTTTGAAATGAGATTTAAGCTCATTTAATATGGTTTGAGAGCCGGATTAAAGACTATAAAGTGAAAATTGGACCCAAACCATCACTAAACGTAACCATTCAACATATAATTATGCTTGAGTACATTTCAACTAAAAATACCTGCATGGAGCTATACATGGACCCAAATGTGCCAACAAAAAAGAAAGTAAAAATGTTCTTTTAGACAAATATTTCGACGTGGTTATCTTTTAGACATAATTGAGCATGTAACGACAAGGATGCACTTTTTAGCATTATTGCATAATGTCAAAGATAAACTTTAAATGAAATACGACAGCTTTTTATTGTTGTGTTTTGGAATAAATGTGACTTCAAGTTCAAAGTTCATACCATCTTTGTGTGGGCGGTAGAGGGGAATAGAAACAAAGAAGAACAAGGATAAGCCGAAGATTAGGACTATCAATCATGATTCATGAAATAAATTTGATTAATCATGATGGAAAAGGTGCATGATTGCTTTCAATCTTGTGTGATTATAATTTTGTTGGTCCATTTGTCATGTTCTTACATGTATGTACAGCTTGAAGTTTGAACTTCACCTTTTAGCAATTTGGCACGAGCAATATATGGACAATATGAAGTTTAGTGGAGAATAACTACAACTACACAACAAATTATGTGTCTTTGTTGAGCATGCAATTCTTTCCTTCTTTCTATTTTTTTTTCTTTCCCTAATGCGTGTTTCATGTTATAATACAGTATTTTCTTCTTTTTGTTTTTCATACTTAATGGACACAACCTTCCCTCTGACCCAATCTTGTTGATTCTATAGATATAATACAAGAAATTATATTTGTACAACTATTTTATATCAATTTTTAATAAATTTCTCTTTCGTATTTACGTTATCTTCTTACTACTTTTTCTTTCTCAATTATTTTTGACCAATAAAACGAGAGAAAAAGAAGATTGTAACAACAATTTTCATCAAATGATTGTACAATTATCATCACTCTATAATATAAAGAGTGTCTATCTAACATGGTCAAAAAAACTCTTTTTAAAATGAAGTAAGGAAAGAGTAAGAAAAATATATTTAAAAATGTATTTTCGTTGTTTATATTTCTTAACAATATGAAAGGAAAGAGTCCTTACAATTTCTTATTTTGATAACCTTCAAATTACTTTCAATAATTACTAAAATAATTGGTAATTAATTATTTAACAATAAAATTATGAAATATAGATAATAAGGATCATCTCACCTTCATGAACCATTGGAACAATAATTATTACAATTTTTTATAGAACTCATCGATGAAAGAAAAGTATATTGATCAATGAGAGAGTTCTTATAGAATTGTTGTTACATGAAAAAGTACGGTTAAACTTATATCCTTAATGAGAACAACTAACTAGTTAATTTTTTTTTTTTTTTTAGAGAAACTAAGTAGTTTAATTAACTAGTTAGTCTAACTAAAAGTAATATTTTATCTAAGAATCATGCTATCAACACTCGTTTTATCACATTAGCTCTTTATATCATTACTTTTTTTTTTTGAGGTAGCAAAGATACATTACTTAATAGTTAGCAAAGATACAACCTATATGAATGTTGTGGTTATTTTTGTTATTCTTTTTTCTTCTAAATTCGTAATTCCTCGTGAACAATGGAAAATGTGTAGCTCTTAAATCTTATATATTGTTTAATGAACTTAAGTTCACTCTCAAGAATTATCTTGTAAGATTAGATGATGTAGAAACACATATATGCATTCACGTCAATTTGTAAAAACCAACCAACACATTTTTTTAACTCTGCGAGAATCAAACCTTTGAGAACTAGGTCAACCTCCCGAGTCAAGATTTCCTTGATTATTTAACTATTGAGGTGGTAACATTTGTTGTATTCATGTTCTTTGGAGAGACAAATCAAGTTACGAATGCTATGGCAAAGTGTGATTT
Organism: Medicago truncatula; assembly: GCF_003473485.1. Classification (NCBI taxonomy): domain Eukaryota; kingdom Viridiplantae; phylum Streptophyta; class Magnoliopsida; order Fabales; family Fabaceae; genus Medicago; species Medicago truncatula. The sequence continues at coordinate 43,974,907 of NC_053043.1, forward strand.
TTCCTTAGACTTTTTTTTTTATGCAAGATTTTATCATTATACTTAGACATTAAAGTTTTTGAATTAGTATTTCTTTTGTTTTTAATGCTTTATTCGTAGATGTTTCCTCAGTTAATTTTACTAGAAATATTTTAGTTTGTTTTTCTTTAAGGGTCTCAAGGAAAAACAAACTAAAAATTTCTAGTAAAAAAAATAAATATCAAGTTGAGGCCTAACCTTTTTTATTGAACAAGAAAAAAAAAATCCAACCAACGTTTAGGACACACAAATGCGAATAGAGAAAGGAAACATTCACATGAAATATGTGATCACTGGTAATGTAATACAACAAATCGTATTTTATTATCAAGAGCAAAAAATTGACAACTAATTTAAAGCAAAAAATAATGAACATCACGACAACAAATTATTCCTAATGACCCCAAAATTAAATAACACCAAGAATAAAGAATGCAAACTAAAAGTTTACATACATCTAATTCTACAATGCGCAAGTGACGTAAGTCTTGCATCATGCATAAATTAACTTTCGCTATTTGATCAATAAAACATACTATTAGATTTATTGATCCAATAATGAAAAATAAACTCGTGCACGATACAAAACTATCTTACTTGTTCATATTAAACAAAGTCTGCAATCGTATATACACACATTTACAAGAAATCATTAATATCCAAAGTACTCTCCGGAATTTCGAACTTGAATATGTCACTGCAATATGTATCCCTCTCTTCCTCTGTGCAGCTATTCACATAAGTTGGTGATGGAGTTGGTGTCGTCGATAAAGGCGTAGTCGATATAACTGATTCATATCCCATACTGTTTTTGTTTCCATCATTATTTAGGCAATGAAACAATTCTGAATATTGTTTAGAAATCAAGTCCTCTCCAAAATAACAAGGATTTGTATTTTCAGCTGAACTTGAACAACTCATGTTTCCTAATAAGCCATTATTCACATTGTGTGTTTGAGTTGGTATTTGAAATTGATCTTGATTGTAAACTTGATTTTGCACTTGTTGTTGAGTACCATTAGCAGCATTATTGATTTGTTGTTGATTATGCGAACCCAAATTTATGTTGTTGTTTAATAATGTGGCCGTTGCAGCTAGCTTTAACAATTCAGGGTTCATGAAAGCTTGAGCACCACCTAATAAGTTCAGAAATGATGGGTTCATTGGGTTGGTTCCTCCTAATAAAGCTGATCTGAGAATATTAATGGAGGACATGTCAAATAGATGATCGAGACGTGGAGTATGAGTAACAGGATCAATTCCACTTCGAAGTAGTCTTTTCCTAATGTGCGTGTTCCAGTAGTTCTTTATTTCATTGTCTGTTCTTCCGGGTAATCTAGCAGCTATAGCAGACCACCTATAATGTTCATGGTAAACAATAAAAAACACTCAGCATAAAGTCTTTAAACAACAAAAACAACAAGTTAAAAAAATTTCACACTAGAAAATTGGTTAAATACATGGATGAGAAGTTAATCATGTATTTTTATTTACATATAAAAATTTAGGACAAGTGAGACACATTTTACACAATAGACTAAGGAGACTTATTAACCTCTATAAAGTTAATGGTAAAATTATTGTACTGATCATCTGCAGCGGTCGCACAAAATCCTTAGATTTAGAGATATATCTAAATCTAAGAGTCTGTGAGGTGCTGCATCATGCAGTCACTGAAGAGAATCCAAATCGACATATTTTTTTACAATTAAAAAAATTTAGGACGCTTTCATTCCAATTAAAATTTGATGAACACACGTACTTGTTTCCCAAGACACTGTGGAGCTGAATGATACTCTCTTCTTCTTCAAAGGAGAACCTTCCTCTCTTGATATCAGGTCTCAAATAGTTTGTCCATCGAAGACGACAACTCTTACCACACCTTTGAAGACCTGTAATAGTATTCAAGCAAAACAAGTTCATTAGTAATAAGTACAATACATTAGAGAAAAAGAATTTAATTAAATTCATATAACAATTTGTACCAGCATTTTTGGGGAGGTTGCGCCAATTTCCAGGTCCATGAGTATTAATGTAGTTGATAAGCATAAGATCTTCTTCTTGTGTCCATGGACCTTTTTTGAGTCCACTTTTATCACAACAAGGTGTTCTTCCCATATTTCACAAAGCTAGAAGATGAATATTTTTATGAATTTCAATAGGTATAGTTGAAAAGTGCACTCTAAGAAACCAAAAATAGAAAGAGGAAAGTAAACTTTTTGTTTGTTCTAAAGTAAAGTAAGATGACCTTGTTTTTATAGACAGAAGAAATGGAGGCTATATGTTTGAAGTCAAAAGGATTTGGTGCCGTCCATATGCAACGTATTTCAACAATCTATACACAATATGATCTTGTACTTTACATTATCAATGATGCACATTTTTGTATTTTATTTGATAAAATATATGCGTATATACGTATGCAATACTTGCATACAGTATATTGGACAATATGGACCCACCAACACACATTTAACGATGTGATACAGCATCAAAACTGAATAAATAGTTTTTTGTTTAATTCAAAAGTGGGTTATATAATTTTAATTATTTTTTATGTCCTGGAAAGAAGAATATTTCATGTGATAATTCCAAGAGCCTTGAATTATTTAAAACCTCAAAAAGAGCCTTTTCACTTACTCTGTTGAAACATAATTAATTTACACTAGCTACATGGAAAAAGGTTAGTTAATATAATTATTGTGGTGCATCATGGCTTGCATATGATAATGGCACATTTTGAAAGCCACCAATATATGAAAAATCTAAAAATTAAAATCTTTACAATGCAAAAGCACAACCAAAAATAAATAAATTATATAACTCATAAATTTATTGTGGTTCCACACTTCATCACAATCTCAACAAAAATATTTTACTATTCAACCTGCAATTTTTTATAAGAGAAAATTTCAAACTCTCTCCTACAATTTATGTACGGATAAAATTGCAAATCCCAAACTCTCACACAATTCTAATTTTTATAAGGACAAAATTGCAAACCTCTCGATTACAATTTTTGCATGGAAAAATTGCAAACCCTAATACACCCAAATGATTAGAGATGTTGTGGTGAAGAAAACTTAAACTAACCTTTTATACTATTTATAATAACAGGGTACCTCTTTTTTCTTTGCACCAATAAATACGAGACTTGGATCAGTACCAACTTTAACACAACACATTTTTCATGGAAATCTTAATAAAATCGACAACAGATTATAAGATTGGGAAGGGTATAGAAAAATTGTGAAATTCATGAAATCATGAAAAGTGGATCTTTGGAAAAAATTGACAGAGTGACCCAATTAAGAAAAAATACAATTAGATTGATCCTATTGCTTAAACTTTCTGAATTGATCATAGAGAACCATAAACTTCAACGATAATTAATTTTAGAGGTGTCTTTCAACTCAGCCACATAAGTTTCTCTCACAACTCAGACATGTCTTGCTAGCTGATGCTTTAGAGGGTGATTGCCATCCATCAAATTTGCTTTCCTCATGTTACCTTTAATAAAGAGAACATATAAAAAATGATCTATCTCTTCCCCTTCTCTCTTGTGAGCCGTCACTAAAATCATAATTTCTTCTCCTTCATCCACCAAAGAGGGGTGATTTAGGGTCAATTTTTAATCCAAAATCACCCCTCTAATTCGTTTTTCTATTTCCTTTTTATTAAAATAAGTGATTTTAACATCTATTTCGTTTTTTCTTTCGTGGTTTCGTTGTCTTAGTGCGACGTTGTTTTGTTCGTCGTCTTTGTGCGATGTTGTTTGTCTTTCTTGTTTCGTTGACGTATTTGTTCGATTCAGATTGTCATATCAGCTTTGATCCAATGCAGATCAAATCAATGACTTTGGAGTCGTCAACGTTGCAGATACGGAGACATGAGTATTCTAGATACTTAAATATAGTCATATGTGTAGGCTTTAGTACTTTGCCGTTTTATGCTATTAACATGGATGATGTGAGTTTGTTCACAGATTCATCATTTTTGTTTTTAGCGAATTTTCATTGTATTGATGTACTATATCAATTTGAATGAATGAATATCGTTTATTATTGTCAAAAAAAGAAAAAATTGCTTGTTTGTCAATACGAATCATAAAGTATAAGGAAAATGATGTTAGTCGTTAGACAAGTAGTTTTATATGTTCCTTCACATAACTAAAAGATTTTTGCTAATAATTGTCATAAAACATTTTTTAAAAAAACAAAAATTGAAACTTCATATTGAAAACAACAACTTTTAAACATTTAAAAAGTCAGAATACATATTTTCTTACCATTTTTTAAAAGAATATAATTTTATGTTAGTTTTCTTAACAGGTACTCTAGATGTACTCTTTAGTATTTCCTAACTAAAAAATATTTTTCTAACTAAAATGTTTGCCTTTTGATATAAAGAAAAACTAGTAAAATGTTTGAGTTCGTAGTCAATAAATTGCATCAGAGTTGTAGAGGGGTTGACCTTTTTCGTCGAAAAATTAAAAATGATAAGGTTGACCTAGTAAGTTTTACATATGTCTCAAGGCAAGGATGGACGGTAAAGGTTGTTCGGTTCCCATATCAAACATTTGGAAAAAATGGGCTATACACTTATTTTTTGATAGTAACAATTAGGATGGTTCAATTTTTATCCATTGTTAATTTGGATATCATTTAAAAAAAGTCATCTTCAAAATAGAAATGTATATTTCTAATTTTTTTTTTTTGAAGGATGTATATTTCTAATATTAAAAATAATATAATTTTCATTTTCTAAACTTGATAATAACTTCTTTAGAAAAAAGTCTCCGTGAATATTGCTCAGTTGGCAGGGATATGCATTATTATATGCGGGGACCGGGGTTCGAACTCCGAACACCGCGCTTATTCACTTTAAAAAAAAAAGAATTATAACAACTAGACTACTTTAAGGAAAAAAATCTTTAGAAAAAAATTAAGGTTAAGCATGATTTTATTCACTTAAATTAAAGTTTTTTCAATTTAATTTCGATCATTTTTTCCACAATTTTTAGTCTCTATCTTTTATAAAAATAATGTTTTTTAATCCCAATTGAGGGACTAAAAGCGTTCATTTTTATGAAAAGATAGGACTAAAAATAAAAGGGTCTGTTTATATGAAAGCATTCAATATTAAATTGCACATGTTTAAAATGTCTATGGAAATTCGTGAAATAAAAATTCAACTTTTCATATTTCGACACTTTCAAAATATCCTTTCTTATCCTCTAATTCTCATTATGTCCTCCTTGTGCAAGTGCAACAAGGCCCTTAGTATAGAGTCTCGAATTTAGAGGGCTCTCAAAATTTGAAAAAATAAAATAAAATATATTTATGGACAAAATTCATCACTAAATGTCATTTTTCAGTAGATAAAAGTTTGGAAGACAACATTTTAGTTGTTCCTTCGAAAGAAAAAAAGAAAAAAAAAACATTTTCGTTGTCAATTACGCATGTCCATCGGTAAATGTTTATTTGTCCGTAGATAAAAAAAACATTTTAAAACTAATTGCTCACATGTTTAATCACAAATTCGTTGTTTGTCACTAAATGTTGTGTTATATTTTTTCCCCAATTATTTTAAAATGAAAATTGTGAAAACTATAAACAGGCCTATGATTTGTTGAAGACTCTCTTTCTATTACATCACCAATGTATTACATATATTGAATCACTCTTTCTATTAATTTATAGCTCATAAGGGACGGAGATAGTGTAATTTTAAGTTGGTATTTTTCTATAAAAAAGGGTTCTTTTATATTTTCTATAAAGCGTTTCTCTGAGGGCACTCGTTAGAGCGTAAACATAAAACTATGTATGTGAACACTCTAACATTGTATATGGAATTAGTTAACAGTGTTTTGAAGTTTTTTATAAGTGAAACTCACAAACAATATATGTTTAAAACAAGGTCGTCCCCTACAATTTAGAGGTCCTTTGTAATTTCGACAATTTTCATTTAATATGTATTGGAAAAATTGAACACCATAGTTACAAACATTTACACTGTACTTAAATATATGAAAAATGGTTTAAACATGACTTTTACCTATAGACAAATAGATATTTACATATGAATAATATATAACTGACAATACAATTATTGTATTTCAAACTTTTACCTACGGGTAAACATATTTAATGACGATTTTTTTTTTTGTAAAGTAGTCTAACGGTTAGAGAAATTCACCTTAAAGGTGAATAAGTGGGGTGTCCAGGGTTCGAACCCTAGCTCCTACATATAAATGCATTATCCCTTACCAATTTAATGACGAATTTTGTATGTAGGTAAGAAGAAAAAAAAACTTCCTATTTTTCAAATTTTGAAGCCGCTAAATTTGAGGTCCTCTACGAAGGACCTTATCGCAATTGCATAAGACCGATCTTAATTTAAAAGTGAGAAATTGCATGTTCAAACTCGTCAAAATATATCAAATATCATTACAGTAAAATTTGAGTTATATTTATATTTACATGTTGCATTGAATTTTAAAAACAACAAATAAGTAACAATATTTTTTTGGTTTTTGGACATTGAAAATTGAATGAACAAAGAAGTATATGCTTCACAAAAAATATACAAACTCACGTCCAAGAAGATTGGGTTTTATGATGTGTCAACCAGCTACGTATGTTCGCGTTTCTGGACACATGTTGATTTATAAGCGGACAAATTTTCTTGAAATGAAACTATAAAACTAGGGCATATGACATGTGTTTCATTCTTATTCCACATATGAAGTCAACGATTCCCTTTACACTGTTCAAGTGTTCACATATAAGCTTTTTCATCAAACAATTTCAGGTTGCTTCTTCTATTTTAGCATCCGCAGCAATATATTCAAAAGCCATTGAAAATCAGGTGGCAAATTTCATCAACTCTTTATCTAACACTGTGGGATTTAGAAGTCAAATGCTTTTTTAAGTTCATAATCACTTCTTAGTTTTTGTTTTTTTCTTCAAAAAATAAGTATTATATTACCTTTGAGATCTCAAACGATTGTTGTTCCTGTTTTGTAAGTTACAACAAGCACAATTTCACTATGATGTCATCACTTTCAAGTTGTTGCTTGCTAAATGTGAAGTCCTTGTAGTAACTCACTGTAGACAAGCTGGACTTTATGCCACGTATATATGCAAAGAGAATAGTCCAGAAGAGGAATATATATACTATTATTTATTTAATTTGTTGAGCTTAATAGTCTTGCACTCTTTCTGTCTATAACAGTTTTGCACTGTCAACAAATGTGTCTTACATCCAATAATAGATTACCTTTTTTTTTTATTAGTATCATTCAATTTTAAAATACCATTATAAGAGTGGGATCATTTGATAAAATATTATAATAGTTATTTTAGTCTATGAATTTGTAACGATTAGTTATAATAATCTCTAAATATAGCAAAACTGCAAAAGTAGTCTCTGATTATGTATTCCGTTAAACAAAATAGTCTCTAATGTTAAAATGATTCCTTTTAACGCCATGACCTTATAGCTCTTGGAGGTTGAATTGTGGTCGGTTAACGCATGGAGGGTTGAAACGGCGAGTAGGCATGAAATATGTAAATATTTCTTGATCAAAAATAGGAGCATATGCTGCATGTAGAGACTATTTTGACTAACGTAGTACACTTGTCAGAGACTATATTGTAATTTCGTTATATTGAGAGACTAGTATAACTACTCGTTAAACATTCAGATATAAAAATAACTATTTGCCTGATTTTATTGTATGTTAGGGTAAAATAGTTTTTTTTAGTGACATTGCATACTTTCACTAATTATAGTTTGTGGTGTTGAACAATATAAAGATTTTGTAATTATTTATTATATAATATATTTAATTGACCTCCTTTTTATCCCATCAATTAATTGTTGGTTTTGTATTTTTCCCTCTTCTCGGTCTCTTTAGAAGTAATTTTTCATTTGTTCGTAGTTCATGAAAAAAAATTATAAGGTGGTTGTTATTTTTTTTTTTTTTTCTTTTTTTCCAAAGGCTACTAAAATCTTTCTAAATAATTAACAATCCAATCTCTTTAGAATATTGCTAAATTACATATTGATTTCTTAACTTAATTTCAGATAACCAATTATTTATCTTTTCTTCATGCGTCATTTTTCTCCTTTTAGTCCATCATATGATGAGTTTTCAAGTTACAAATTTTAGATTCATATGTAAATTTGAGTGAAGGACCGTATATTTGAAGACCAATATCTCGTAGGAAAATTAAACAATGAAATTGAATTTTGAAAATTCACATGCAATCAGATCAAATGGAGAAAAATGTTGTGGAAAAAGATAAAAGATCAAATCAACATCTCAAATTAAGTTAAGTGATTACAAATATAATTTTACATTGAATAATAATGTTAAACTTGAAGTTTAAAATAGAATATATTGAAATGTTCATATTGAACTAAAAAAGTTTAAACAAAACAAATTAGAATATTAATGTTATTTTTTTATGTATTAATCCTCCAGTTCAAATGGAAAAGGTTTCCTGTTATTAATCCATTGTTTGGCTGAGAAATAAGTAAAGTCTGATCAATAATTGTTTATAAACAAGTCAAATTCTCTTGAACAATTCGTCCTTGGTGGAGTACATTAACCACTTGTGTCCAATTACTTTTTTAGGTTACGAAACTCTATTCGTTCTACAAAAAGCTTGCTGAGGAAAATATTTAGGCAGAAGTGGGGTGAGGGATGAAGATTAATTTGAATCAAAATTTTATCATGGAGATATGCAGGTTTGAGTATGAAAAATCAACTTATTGTGCTAAAAAATGAGATGAATAGGTTGAGGGAGTGGAGACTATAAGGGGTGAGGTTTAGAATTATTTCGAATCAAATTTTGCAGTTAAAGACTCAATAATACTAAGTTTGAGCAACATTAATACTAGGCACCTCTTTCATGAAGATGATGATTTATTGCTTAGTAGAGTCATCCATGAAAGAAGATGTTGGGGATGATATTTGGAGTTGTGATGGGGACTAAAGCTAGGGTTTATATGGATTCAATTTTTTCTTTCATCAAATGGAGCCTATATGTCAATGAATATTGGTTCAATTGGTAAAGAGTTGAATCATTCGTCAGCTTCTGAGTTCAACTTTCGTTGTCAATGTGAGATCTTCTTTGAGCCTTGAGGTCTGTCTTGGCCCTGGTGAGCTTCCAAAGTTTTACATGATTTTCAAAGAAACTCGATACTACCAAATGCCATATTTCTCTTTTTGATCGCTTTAGAAGGTTTGACAAGTTTAGTCTGAATGGTAGTAGAAATTGACATTTTCAAATTAGATTCAAGGTATGTTAGCATTAACATTTACATTTCAACATATTACAATTTGCAGACGTCTCCATTCTCTTGGAAGAAGCAACATGGGATAATTTGTAGAGCGTAAAAGAAATTGAGGAGTTTTGAAATGGTTTCCGGACCAAAAGTGAATTTCTACGAAATTAAACTATATAAATTTCAAAAGAAATTGAGGACATTTGAAATGGTTTCATGATTTTTTTTCCCTATAACTTAGTTTCAGGTTTATTTTTATGACGTATATTATTCATCATTGATATGAACTTGTTAATTTGAATCGAAAACCATATAACAAAATATATATTTTTTTCAATTTCATTGATCAAATGTAAATATATTCTTTCAAAATTCATTATTTATGTATGATCTAAATCAACAATTCACATACCCACAACGTCACATGCAGGTTGGTAAAGTGAGTTGAGTTTGACGTGTCAAATTGTTTAACCCTCCATTTTAGATGGGATTAATTAAAATTTTAAACTCGACCACTCAAGTTTATCTACCATGTTTAAGCGGCAGAGAAAGTGGAGTGGTGAAGGGCTGAGGCGATTTGGCTCGCGGGTCATTTAAAATAAATTGTTATATTTTTTAGTTTATTTTGTTGGTGGATTAGTTTTATTTGAGAAAGATTAACCTATCTCGTATTAGAGAGTATCTTATAGAACTTAGATTCGACTATACTTCATTCAATTAAAGGGGATTAAAGTGATCCTAAATTCGACTGTTTGTCGTTCTTGAATTTCAATTTAATTATTTTGAAGTGTAAACAATTAGTAACATGTAACAACTCTTTGTGCTACGGTGTTTTAACGTAACAACTTTATTTTTAAATTTTCAATTAGAATTAGAATTGTTATCTTACCAAATGTTCTATTATATGTATTTTTTTTTTGTTTATTCATTTTTCTATTTTCCATAGTACCTTACAAGTCTAGGAGTCTAGTCAAGAGACCCTACACGTGTTTACACAAATCATCAATTCTACAACCTTAACTTAAATTATAGGTCCATGTTGCTAAGAGGGGGGCTACTCTCTTTCCATATCTAGTCTAGTCTAGTGATAATAGTTTAACCCTGTAATTAAATTCGAAGAGTTTAGCCTTGTCAACTCATCATAAACTTAAATCTTGCAATAAATAATAATTTTCCTTTTAAAAAATAACCATACGTTGAAATAATATACGTATCGTATGCATGGTTTTCCTTGCGTTTCGTACATGGTTATCGTCCGTATCTAGTCTAGACCTATTCCACAAACCGAATCCCAGTGTTGCGGGAGGCCTGAATAACAGTCATGCGTCACCATATCTTATATATGTATTTTAATTTTAATTTATGGACTTAATTATTTTAAAGTACACATCATACACATTGATCATCACATAATGTCTGTTTTTGGTAATCACTTTAAGCAAAATTGGAAGCTTGGTAGCAACTCGCATAATATTAATTAATCTACCCATCTCTTAATTAAATAGTTGAATAATATATATGTTTACAATGTGAATGTTGTTATATATGTTATTGTTGTGTGGTTATCAAAACTCCAACAAACTTTGAATCTTTGCATGGCTTTGTTTCGTTATTATTTTTTGTTGTGTTAATGGTTGCGTAGAGTTGCATGGCTGAGCTACACGTAAGACGAAGCTTTTCTCTATATATACCTTGAAAGATTACATGATGATGACGCACTAATGTTTACTAATAGGGGACTTAATTAACAAATGTTAGGGAACTTAATTAACAAAAGAGTGCAATGTTGGCTCTTCCACAATTGCACACGTGTTACCATTAACTAATATATACACACAATATTTTTTTAATATGAAGAGTATCCTATATCCGTTAATTATCATTTTTATTTAATTTTCTAATATAAGCAATCTACATTGTCGAAGGAAAATCCTAGTGAAAAGACAAGGAAATAGCTTGGCAAATACCAATAACGTACTGGAGTTTTCAACTATATATTTTGAAATTGCAATATTTTTCAATTTTTTTCCTTCCAATTTGTGATTCTTAAAAGACGATCTCATTACTTTCAACAACAAAAATAAAAAAAAGACACTCTCGTCATACTTAAGAATTTCTTCGTTCGGACGTTAGAAAAAACGGTATTTTTTCATTGTCTAGATTGGTAAATTTACAGAGGGTGTAGTTCTTAAGAAATCTGTTAAGAGTAGAAGTAGTTGCTCACTTTCTTTTCAACTCATTAAAACTTGAAGATGGGCCAAAGCCCAAATAAGACAAGGAAGAAAAGATAAGAATTCTGCTCTTTATTCAAATCATTTCAGTCATTCCCAAACTAAAAGTCTAAAATGCCCCTGCACAACTTAACATGTGCTAGTGTATTTTGTACTTATGTTAAGTCACATTACGTGACTTAACATGCACTAGTGTATTATGAGCGTGACTTAAGTCACGCACCACTGAGCCTTAGCGCGAGTTAACTCACGCTAGTTGGCCAGTGAAGAACAAACGTTTTTTCAACTTTGGTCAGATTTTCATTATTCAATTTACACGTTTTTAACCACTTTCACACGTTTTTTGTTTTTTTACTATAAATACCCTCACATACTTCCTATATTCCTCACATTATCTCCTCCCACTCTCCCCCCCTCTTACTCTTCTTCTTCTTTGCTTCTTTAGTTTCTAGGCTTTTTTTATACCCCTTTAGGTAAATACCAGTAGCTTTTGGCGGAAATAGTGGTCCGTTAGGTTGGGGAAAAAAACATCATCCCTTGAGGTAAAATTAGGTTTGGTTCCTTTTACTCCCAAAATCTTTTTACCGTGGATAAAAAGAACCATCATGGGGTATAAAAGGAACCAAATTTAGATTTAACTCAAGGGATCTTGATGTCGTTTTCCCCAACATGACGTATCACTATTTTCCCCAAGAGCTATTGGCATATACCGAAGAGGGTAAAAAATATTAAGTAGATTAGTGAATTGGAATAAACTATATGTATTGCTTATTGTAATCTTTGAATGATATTAATAAAATGAGAGTTATATTTATAAATTTTGTTTTTTATTTGTATTTATTTTTGCATTTACTTTATGTTTATGCTTATGTATTGAATAAATAAATATTGAATAAATAAAATCGAATATATTTTCTAATTTTGTATTGCATGAATAAATAAATTAGAATAAAAATTGAATTAGTATAAAATCGAATTTATTTTATAATTTCGAATTTATTTCAAGTGCATAAATAAAATAGAATAAAGTAAACAAAATAATTTAGAATAAAGCAAATAAAAAAAATTAGAATAAAGTTAATAACATAATTTGGAATATAGTAAATTAGAATCAAGTAAATAAAATAAATTAGAATAAAAAAGATTGAAAAAAAGACTAATTGAAAATAACTAGAATAAAATTTTAATAAAACAATAAACCTAAATTTTTTTAGATTAAGTGAAAAAATCTATCATACCAACATAATTTAAGTCAAAGCTTACTTGTTCTTGTTGTTGGATTGAAGTTGAGGGAATTTTGGAGTTGGCTAATTTTAGAGAAAATTGAGATTTATGTGTGTGTTATTTGAGAATGAGGCACAATGAGGTTCTGTCTGGGCTAATTACAGCACGTAGTGTGACTTAAGTTACATTTATCTTATACCTAACGCATGTTAACTCACGCTACGTAAGTTAACATGCATAGGGGCATTTTGGACTTTTACTTTGGGAATGAGCGAAACCATTTGGGTAATTAGCAGAATTCAAAAGATAATTTCTCAACCCACTTCCTCATATTAGAAAATTGTTGTATACACATGTTGTTTGGCTAAGAAACACATGTAAATGACGAAAATACCCCTCGGTAGTTAACTGCCGAGGAAAAATAAAACCGGCTGTAGTTAAATAAGGAAATACACCTAAGTAGTCAAACTCTTTAAATTACAAACATATGAATAATGATAGATATCAATGAAATTAATTACAAATAATTACAAATATTTCCTTATTAAAGAATTAAATTTAATTAAGGAAAAACTTAGGTGTATTTCCTTATTTAATTTCATGTTTTAAGTTCCTCGGTAGTTAACTACAGCGGGTATTTTCCTCGGCAGTTAACTACCGAGTGGTATTTTCATCTTTTACATGTGTTTCTTAGCCAAACAACATGTGTATACAACAATTTTTCTCATATTATCATCGGAAGTATATATTCGATAGTATATTTTTGACGAGGGACAGATTGAGAAGTTATCTCGAGATATTAATGTCTAGAACATTTGCTCTTTAAACTTTCAATTTAGCTCACGGACACCCACAATATACGAAAATTTCCCCAGCCGCATTTAAGTGTCGTTCGGTACTCTCTCAATGGCAGTTAACTGTCGTTGGTTGTACGACAACAACAATTAATTGTCTTTCCTGACATTTTTCATGTATAAAGCAACTTTCTTCCACCTCACTATTCTTTCACTAACTTTTCTCTCTCTTCCATCTAAAAACACCAAATTTCAAATTTTTTGTGCAAAATCTTGGTCTCAATCATTGAGTTAGTATTGCTAGAAGGTTTCTACACTAAAAAAACAGGTATTGCATCTTTGAATTGTTTGATTTTTCTACCATACTTGTGCAATTATAACATGAACTCGTAATGACAGTTAACTACCGTTGGAGCCAATGACATTTAACTTCCGTTGGTAGCAATAATAGTTAAGGGTTGTTGTTGCTCAATATTATTTTTGCACTTTTTCCCGTTTGTTTGCTTTGAATGATTGAAATAATTATTGATACATTATTTTTTGTAATATTTTGTCCTTTATTAATATTTATGGTTGAAAATACAGTTGATAAAGTTGTTGAGTAAAAACCAAATAGCGTCGAGTCTTCTGTGATTTGAAATCGTCTAAGCTTGACGCTTCATTTGATGCGAAACTAAACATTAGATAAGATTTTGTTGATGTGAAACTTTCTATTGAAGCTTTCGTTGATGTGAAACCTTCTTCTGTTGTTGATTCTAGTGTTTCCAAACTTCATGATAATAAAGTGGACACCATGCCATATTTTTTAATCGAAGATAGGTGGAAAGTCTGAGATGATATGATTAATTGGGTTCACCGACAAGCAATAAAGGCAGAATTTACAATGATTATAGTAAAATTCAATTACCAAAAATCAATTTTATTGTTGGCTTGTGAAAGAGTGGTGAATATAAAGAACCCAAGAAGAAGAAATTGAAGCTTGAGACACGGGTTAAGTAAATGTGGACGTTTGTTTAGGTTGTGTGGTTATTTAAAGAAGGAATATAATCAATGATGGTTGACTATTCTCAATGGAGTTCACAACTATAAAATGGAGCCAAAGTTAGAAGTGTTGGGTCATGAGGGAAGCCCAGGGGACCGTTCACATTGAGGAGAGACACACCACACTTTTAACCAAAATCTTAAGGCAATGGATTTATGAGTCTTCTTACTTATAAGGTTTTTAGCCTTTACTTTTCTATTCAATGTGGGACATATAACTCACATTTGCACACAATACTCCCCCTTAAGTATGAGTCCATCTATTCATCATGTTATGCTTCCCTTTAAAGCGGAAGCTCTCTTACTTACTTGTATCGTCGTTGCTGATTTCTCCGCAGTGGAACGACACAATGAGTCACTTGCTGCTTGTACCGTTGTTTCGCTTTCTGCACAACAGACTGGTTGCCTTGGTAGTACCCTTCGTCGAAGGAGGTTCTGACACCACTGTTGGGTCATGAGGAGAGCCCGAGGGACTATGTTAAAGAAACACCACACTCTTACCCAAAACCTTAAGGCAATGGGTTTATGTGTTCTTTTACTTTTAAGGTTTTCAACTTTTATTTTTCTATCCGATGTGGGACATATAACTCAAACTCGCACACAACAAGAAGGTCACCTTCTTGTGGATGAATTAACTGAGAATGACAAGATGGTTATTGCTGACCAAACATAGAATTTGGTGCAGGCTAAGCATATTCTCATCAATTTGAAGGGTAAAAAGAAAAAGGCTTAAATATGTATTTCATCCTTGCAATTAAGGGTCGTTTAAAAATTGGTCCCTGTATTCGCTAATCCTTGCAAACTAGCCTTGCAATCATTAATCATTTAAAATTTCATCCTTTGACCAACTTAATCACTGCCACGTCACTAATTTGATAACGTGGCAATCACTGCCACACATGAAATTCCAATTTTGCCCTTAAGAAGAGGACAAAATATTGAAGAAAGAATTGGAAACCCAGGAGTAAAATTGAAATTTCATGTGTGACAGTGATTGTCACGTCATCAAATTAGTGACGTGGCAGTGATTAAGTGGGGAGAGGGACGAAATTTTAAATGATTAAACAATGCAAGTGTAAATTGCCAGGATTAGCGATTACGGGAACCATTTTTTAAACGACCCATAATTGCAAGGATGAAATACATATTTAATCCAAAAGAAAATATTTTTTGACAAAATTAAAGCAAGTGTACAATGCAGATGAAAGATTCTGAAAGTCAATTAGAGATGACAATTCAGAGATACAAATGTTTAGCTGGGCTGTAGTTTTATACATTGTCGATTGTTTAGAACAGTGTTCCAAAAGAATTTCTCAAAATAAAAAAAAAACGCATAAACTAATTAAGAGACAATGGTAGCACCTTTGTTAGCATTTCAAAGCTTCAAGTCCATGTTCAATTACAGCACAAAAATATTCAAATTCTCCACTTTTAAACACCAACCCAACCTCAAGACCACCTTCTCTATCTCCACTTTCAGCAATAGACATACACTTAAACGAATGCACCATTTCAACTTTAACAGGTCTACCAAATCCAAAATCAGTCTCATAAACATTAAACTTAGGTGATCCTGTTACCAACAATACACTTCCCACCTCATACATCTTCTTAAATGTATCCCTCCATTCTCCTACATCTTTAAAAGGTTCATTTTTCATTTCACTTATTGCCCTTTCAATTTCTTTAACACCATTCACAAAACCATCTTCCCCCTTCATAACCTTTCTCTTCACAGTTGCATGACATAATGTTAAACAATTTCCAAAATACCCCTCTGGTATTTTGTACCCAAGTCTATCTCTACAATCACCTGCAAAACGAAAATACTCTTCTTTTTCATCATCATCATTATCATTTTCATTTCTATATCTTGTTTTAACCAAACTAGACCAAATGAAACCACAAGTTACAACAAATTTAGATAACAATTGTGGCGCTTGAACTTCATGATCATTTTTCTTCCATTGATTAAGTGCCCATATTTTCATTCTCTCAATTTCCTCTTTTGCAAAAACAATAGTTGCTTTTACATACTCTTCTTCACTAGTTTGACCAATGAGTTTCTCTTTCCATGTTTTTCTTTCTTCAAAATAATCTCTTAAGAAAACATTTTCAAGCCCTTTTGGGTCCCTAAAAATTTTTCTATCAAAACAAGGTGTTGACTTCAAGTCAACTACTTCACAATTTCTATGCATAAAAGACCAAGATTTCATGAAATGACTACAACAACTATCATCCATTACATGACAATATGTGATTGCAATGCAAAGACCATGGTTAGGGAAAACAGAAGCTTGCAAAGCCAACAAAGGGAAAATGAATGTGTTATTTTCAATGTCATTATCATCATAGGTTGTTTTGTGTGTTAACTTTGGAACAAGATGATTATAGTCTTTAAGATTTTTGGGATGGTGATTGGCTGAAAGATGGTTGAAATTCGCCGAGGTTTCGATGACGGTAAAGGTGACAGAATCTTTTTGAGTGTAGAGGATAAAGGGTTTGTGGGGTGGTGGTGGAGAGATTAGATTTCCAGCAAGAGGGAAGAAATGTTGAAGAGTAAGAGAAAGAGAGTGTTTGAGAGATGGAAGTGTTGTTTTGCAAAAATGAGTTGTTGAATGAGGAAAGTGATAGAAGAATTGGCGTCTAACATAGATTGGACCAGCTAAAGGCAAGTCAAGGAATGTGAGAGGAAGAGAAATTGTTGCTGTAGATGATGGAATAATTAGAGTTTGTTCAATAAGTTTAAGATCTTGTTGTGTAGGAGATGCCATTTGTGAAAATGGAAGGATGTGATGCAAGCTGTTTAGGAGTAGCAACATTTTCAAGAGATGTAATGCATGTATAAAGTATAATTTAAAGGAAATTGCTGAATAGCTCAAATGAAATTCAAACGAAAAGAAACATGACATTATGGTATACTTTTAAATTTTTTTTATATATGTTATTTGCAAGGGTTAAATAAGGAAATAGCCCTCCTAAATAGACCAACATTTGATTTTACTCCCTCTAAAATATTCCTTAGGTTTTCGGTCCCTCTAAAAATTTTCATCCATGAAATTAGTCTCTGCTCTACATTGAGAACATGGACGAAATTTTTTGAAGAGGACCAAAAGCCTAAGAAATATTTTAGGAGGACTAAAACAAAATGTTGGTATATTTAGTGAGACTTTTTACTTATTTAACCATATTTGCAACTATTTAAATAGACACATACAAGGGCACAAACATTTTTGTCAAAAAGTATGCACACTTGTATAATATATTTGTTCTTTTTCCGGTTGTGAATGAGTCAAGTTCTTCGCAAGGGGTGGGAGCAAACATGGAAATTTCGGAAATATTAGTGAAAGACTCAAGTCGTCGTTTCGCTGTTTTTTGCTGTTTTTATTCCGATGGCAAAAGTCATGGGGTTTTGTCCTATAGTTAAGACGTGCAGGCAGGGTAGTAATTACAAGCCATATCCTATCCTTTTATTATTTTGTTTTCCCTATTTTCACTCATTCACAAAATTAGTCTCCTATTTTAAAATCATCGAGTTTTGGTTATTTTATTAAACTTTTGTACTATATTGGTGAAACTGAAGTTAAAATTGTAATTTTTAATGAGTTTTGTTGTAATTTTAAGAGTGTTGATCACTTTACATCATCAAATCATATAATCATTTTGAAGTGCAAAAGTCTTATGAAAAATGAATCAAAATTAAATGATTTTAAAATATGGGGATCAATTTCATGATTGAGTAGAATAGAGGTCAAAAAGTGTAATTAAACCTTTTAATTATAATTTTCATCAAACTAAAGATTTAGTCAAGATATCGGTTGATATTGATAGTCATTAATTGTGATTCTATTCTTCAAATGATGACGGTAATGAAGGAGTTATGTCCCTCAACTACAAGTTTCATAGCTACTCAAGTAGATCGTTGAGTACGTTGTTTTTGGAATTTCAATTACTAAAATAAGAAATACAAGTAAAAATAAAGATAAAGATAAAGTTAAAAAGGTAAAGAGATAAACTTGTGTAAATAGTTTAAGTTTGTTTGATTGATTGTGAGTCTATCCATTTTACAAGATGAGTATTTATAGGCAAAACTATTTCTAATGGTCAAACGACATGACCTACAGTGTTTAGTCTTGTTTGAATATTTATGTGAATAGTGCGTAAGTTTTTCTTTATTGATGAAGTGTTTGGTGCCCCATGTCCGGCTGATTGTTCTCCACTTAACAACGTGATCAGCAGCCTCCAATCCCTCGAAATGTGCATTTTTGCTCATCACTCTTTGTGGTTAGTGACACTATGATAACAACGTGATCAACATTCTTCAATCCCTTAAAACGTGCATTTTTGCTCATCGCTCTTTGCAGTTTGTGACGCTATGATAAAATCTAAAAACCTTTTCGATCCAACTTTTTCTTCTATAATTACAATTAAGCTAGTCAAAGCCAACATATAATTTATCTACATTTCATTCATGCTAAACAACACGTCCACACATATGAGCTACATATACAATAAATCAATTTTACATACACTGACGACAACCTCTTCACCCACTCACTTTTTACTTTAGATTTAGAACATTCCCACTGTTTCCCTATATGTGTGGCTAAGGTTTAGTCATAGAGATAAAAGATCTTGCATAATTTGGATTAATAATTATTGTCAGGTTTATTCCTATATTCAAGTGCCTTTTGTTGGTGCATGAAAAAACGTCAAAGAGAGACACAATGCTAAACTTTTTTTTTTAGGGAAGAGACAATGCTAAACTATACAGCCAATTTGTACAAGGGTGCATATTCGTTATACATTCGCGAAATAATTTTCGTTATATCTAGCATGCTCTTTTCTATGGGAAATGATAGATACAGTGACAAAATGTATCAAGAAATTTTTTAGACAATGTATTTACTAACACATTTCCATAATTACCTCCTTTGATTTTCGACAAATCACAAATTTAATTGGTTGAAACCTTTTCTTGATAAATTTTTGATAAAAACTCTCTAGATAAATAGCAATGCTCTTTTTCTATATATTAAATAGGCCAATTGTTAGGTTTGATAGGCTTATATATGTACCCAAGTCAAACCTTTTTAGAAGCTTAAGCATGAATCTTTTTGCAAAAAGGCTAGGTCATGCCTTAAACAAGCAAGGTCATAGACCCCTGTCGAACGGTCTGACCTATTTTCACCCTTAGATTGTAAAAGTGCCTGACATGAAGCATGTACTTGTCGCAACGGTTTCAAAATGTACCTGAAAGGGGAACCGATTGAAGGGTAACATACTTTTTAAATTGGAATGAAACACAGCCGATGTCAAAAGACTTTTGCAATAGATGTAAAAACGTCTTCCTTGTGAATTAAAAATTCCAGTCTTACATTCCTCTATGTGGTTATAATATATTTTGACCAAATTAGGAAAATATTTGTAAGGTCTCAACCACAAAAAAAATAATTTATTTATATACACATATAAAAATATACATCATTTAATTATTTTCATCCACTATCTTTTTATCTTGTCAAAAAAAAAAAATCTACTATCTTTTTATTTGTGTCACTAAATGAAATTTATTTTTTGTTAGGATCAAAGAAGACTTTCTTTCTTAATCTGTCCAAAAAAAAAAAAAAAAAAGACTTTCCTAATAAATCATATGAGAAAATTATTGTAAAACCTTCCACACAATCTGCACAAGAATGCATTAAAAGATAATAATCGTACAATTGCAATTTCCAATTACATGTTCCTCCATATGGTTGTCAATTGTTGAGAAATATGGTAGACCCCAACAAAGATAACAATAAAATGAGAGAAATAAAAAATCTGAAAGGGAATAGGAAACGAAGAAAGAGGGAGGAAGAAGAGAAGGGAGAAGATTCCCTCCTGTGAAATTATCTATAGTTTCCTCTTCAGTCAAAGATCAAAATCATTAAATATTAGGTATATATTCCGTGCGTTGCACGGATTTGATTAGAATACATAAAATATGTTTATAAATGAGAAAATTAATAGTTTTGGTTAATTAGTATAATCACTTATATAATTTAGTGACAAAATTTGTTTTAAAATTATATAAAAAAAATAAGAGAATTGTTTAGAAGACAATGTTTATTGGTTTAGATAGTAAATTTGATAAATATATGTTTTCAAGACGATTAATATAGTTGTTCTCGGTCCCATAATTTTGAATAACTTTGGGTGATAAATATTTTTTTTATTGAATATAATAAATTTGAATATTTGATAGATCTATTGAATTATTCTTTGATTTAAAAAATTACTATTAAAATATTTTAAAATTTTTCTCACATCAACTGAATATAGAATACATGGAATAGATAAAAATTACTTTTAACATAGACGATGTGTCATTCATTTGTATTAGAAATTAAAGTCAAAATCATAAAATAAAATAGAGATTGTAGTTAATGGTTTAAATTTATTTTTGTTGAATTGTTTTTCTTAATGAATTGTCCTACCCTTTATCCTCAATAAATTTTAATCTTTACCATATACATTCATTTAGTGTTTCCTACGCAAGCAACTGCATATGTGTAACTTGCATCATATTCTTCAACCATGCTTCTCTATATCTTTATTATTATTTTTTATGAAAAAATAGTTGACACTTGTCTTGACATTTATAAACTAAAATAGTGTTTTTTTTTATATATGTAAGATATAGTCTTCCATATTTAATTTGTAATATTTGAATGAAAACAGATTGAACTTTTACTTCCTCATGTTCTACATTGTTGATATTTATATAAAGATTCTATTTTTAGACTATACAAAAAAAAGTAGTTTTAATTTATTCCGTCACTGAGTAAATTGAGTCATATCATAAAAACCCAAAAATAAAAGGGACTAAATTATTCAGTCACCGAGTAAATTGAATCATATCATAAAAACCAATGAATAGTCAAGAAATGAAGAATGAAAAAGAGGAGAGAAAAACTATAATATAAATATTTTCTTGAATAAATATAAAATATTTTATAAAATTATATTGATCATTTTATTTTGTCATTTCTAATATCATTTTACCATTCAATACTATGTTCTATAATATTTTTCCATTCAATATCATGACAAAAACATATTCATATTTTTAGTTTTGGTTAATTAATTTACCATTCAATATCTAATAATATTTTTCTACTAAAAAATGTAAATGACAACATTTCATGACAAAAACATATTCTTTCAAAAAAAAAAAAAAGACAACAAGAAAATATTGTCACATCCACGTTGAGGAATAAAATAAAAAAGTTAGAAAAGTAAACTAATAAGCAATATATCGATAAAAAAAAAATGTATAGCCAAAATATTTTTCTAATCTAAGTAATTTGAGTCTCTATCATATCATTGATTAGAAACCAATGAATAATCAAGAGATATGCAAATAAATAAACTAATAACCAATGAATGTATATTTTGCATATTTCTTATTAGCCTAATCAATGTTATTCATTATTGATTAAAAGGCTAATAAAAAATATGCAAAATATACATTAAAAGGGGGTGTACGGTTTCACCTTTCATTAGTACAGCAACATTCACTCATTTTACTTGGGATAATGATACATATTTTAAAATAGTTAATTGAAAGTTACAATGTGAAGCAATCAAATGAGTGTACACAATATATGAATTAAAATCTCACGTTAATGTAATTGAATAGCAACATATATACACAACAGTTAACTAAAGAATATAAAAAGTCACCAACTAAATAAGAATGAATGAGATTTTTTTGTTGCTAAGAGAAGGTGTGGAGCTATTTTAGATGTGCCACATTAGCACAATGGAAGCATAAGAACAATCCAAGGTTCTATTACAAAGATATATAGATAGATAGATAGAGTTCCAAAGGCAATTTCCATTATACTTATAAAGATGATTAATTTGTATAATCTCTTCAATTTTGGAACGCCTATACATGGAATCGTTAGAACGGGGGCTTTAAATCAGCCCTATATATAATAGCACAAAAGGAGATACTATACTATAATACAGTGAAATAAGAAGGGGTGGCCGATTTTTGTAACTTAAGTTTAACTACATCATTACCATCATCATTCTCCATTATTAATTATTAGATTAGATAGAATTTGAGAGGGATTAAGTCCTTTTTTTTCTTCTTCTTAAATGTTATGTAAGAAAAAAAAATTAGAGGAAGCTTATGTAATATATTGACATTCAATGTTACACTAAGTAATTTAAGTGGAATGAAAAGTTTTCAAGAGAGTGGAAAGTTTTAAGGGGTGGAAAGTTGTCTAGTTACATGAGAATAATTACATAAGCTTCTTCACAAAGTTTACATGAGAATGACTCAAGTTTACTTTACATTATAGAAGAAGAAGACATGAACATATAGATAAATAAACAGATAGAAAGATATGAAGGATTTCAAAGCAATTCTTGTGAGGTAACAAATATTAGTCGACAAATAAAAACAATAAAACAAACAATTTTATATACTTATACATTAAAATTCATGTAATTAAATAGGTGATAAAATACAAACCTTGTTGCAAAGGAACTCTCTCATATCTAATTCCAAAAACAACGAAAAACACATTGAAATACAGAACGTAAAGACAATAGGAGTTTTACCATGCAATGTATGGAGTGAAATATACAGCTATATCATAGATCGGGGAAATAAATAAAAGGAATGAGATAATGACTAAAAAAGTAGATATAATTTCGTTGGAATAATTTCAGATATTACCAAAAATTAGTTGATAAATATAACCATCCACCATATTACAAAATCAGCAAAAATAGTTAACATAAAAGTCAAAAGATCACCGATACAAAGTTAAACTAAAATCATAATGAAAAAACTTCTATTTTAATGTATGATGATAACCACCTTTTCACATAAGAAGCACCCTTTCAAAAACTGTCCTTTTTCGAAAACCCTACAAAGAAAGGATATCCATTAGATAACAAAATATTAGAAAGAAATGTACATGAAGTTGGAAGAGAAAAATAAAAACTACCAAAAAAAGAAATTGGTAATATAAATACGATATACCTTATGGCTTATGCATGTGTTTGAATGAAATATGGTTATCCCATGGTTATTTCATGGGATAGACAAAAATCCACCTCCTTCATTCTCCTCCAAATATTCTTCACCCTTTGGAAAAATGAGTAATCAAGTTTTTGCATGTTCTTGCAATGATTTTTATAGAAAATAAAATTATGCACTAAATTTGTTCAATTTGTAGGTTATCAATATAAAATAATGAGTAGTGGAAAGAGCTAAATAAATTAATTGGAAGTTACATAATAATTTGTAGGTTATAAATAAAAAAATGAGTAGTGGAAGGAATCACACAAATTAATTGGAAGTTACATAATAAAGAAGGCAATGGAAGTTACATAATAAAGAAGGCAAAAATGAAGGAAAAAGACAGCCACATGGTGAATGCTTAGAAAATTAGTTAGAGAGGGGGGCATTGGTGAGGTGACACATAGGAAAAATGTAGCTTAGAATACATGTATATATAGATATAGATAGATAGATAGATAGATAGATAGATATAGATAGATAGATAGATACTATCTCTCTGTTTTTTTTTTTTTTTGGTACAAGAGTGGGCAAAGCCCATACTATCTCTCTTAATTATAACATTTAATTGCTCATGTGTATTTTAATAGTTAGGATTTCCCTGAATCTTCCAATCACTCGAGAGGATCCATTTCCTGAAGGAAAAAGGATGTAATGAGGAGGGTCATCTTTACAAGGAGATGAGACAAATCATTTATGGTTACTATTCTCTTTGTTGGGATCTACCATTCTACGTCTCAACTAAACCTTTATTGAATTGCATGAAAATATATTAAATGAAAATTATATTTGAACACACGTATTCTCTCTGGTCTCAAATGTAAGAAAAATAAAATAAAATGGGTGGTGTCAAATATAAGAAAAAGTATAATAAAATGAACTTATTAAATGCCACAATTTTAAGTTTACCCTCATTAAACTCACCTTATTAATGTCATTACTACTCCAAGACAAGGGTAAAACTGAAAAAATATCACTTTTATAATGATTTAAATGTGGTCAATCCACTTTCTTAATATTTATGTTTTTTTTTTTGTTTCTTACATTTAAGACTGGAGGGAGTATTCTTTATCAGGTGTGATAAATATGATGTGTTTGTGATGTGACAAAAAGAGAGAGAAAGAAAGAAAAAATGTTGAACCATGTCAAGAAGTTAAAGATGTTTAAATATAACCACTCTCTTGTATTAAAAAGATGGATCATGCTAACATGTATCTTAATAATACATATTAAGGATTCTATAAAAAGAAAATATTTATTGAAAAAAATTAAATTTCAATTTTTTGTTACATAAATTGGCTCAATTTTCAATACAAAATTTTCATATTAAGTTCCTTAATATTTGTCTTTATTAGCATTTCCCTAAAAAGATGATAAACAAGACAAAAATTTCAATGATATCTTCTCCATCTAGTTCTTTTATAGTCATGCTAACTAGTGCCTCTGGACACTAATTAAGAAAGAAAAATGTTAACCGGTGCCTTTCAGACACGGGTTAAGAAGACTAATATAATAAAAAATGTATAATCAAACTTTTAAAATTATATAAAAAAATACTCTTTTGAATACACTTTTGTTTTCCTTAATTAGTGTCTTGGGCACTTTGTTACCATTTCCTTTTTAACAAAGAACGCTGATACACAGTGCGAAGAATTTTATCCCGACAAATCAAGAATGTTGATGTGCTCAATGAAGATAGGTTCTAAACTTCGAAATTGGTGAAATAAAAGCGGTGGTTGTGCTATAGAATAAGGCAAATTCTATGGTACATCCAATATCACGAGAACATGTCTCGCGAATCCTTCCCGACTGAACACCACATCATGCTCATTTTTTCCACTAATTCCGGATTAAAGTGACACAACAGTTTTTTCTATTTTTTTAATAACGTAAAAACCATCTTAGTAAAATTACAAGAAAAGAAATTTCGCTTGATAGAGTAATGTTGTGCTATAAGTTTGGTCGAAGCAATAAAAAACATATGTTGGGGGAAAATTTCTTGGAAAATTCTATGGTGAAGTTATAAAAATGATTTTTTGGTGAAGTTAACACTATAACATAAAAAATGTAACGAGTAACACCCCACCGTTTGTACAATGACATCAAAAGTTCAGTCCTCATAGTATCATCAATTCATCAGATTAACAAGAATACACTTAATCTAATTTTATCCTACCTTGTTATAAGCGTAACACCCCCCACAAAGTGTAACACTTAAAACTATCGCATAATATCATTAACTCTGTTTGCATGTTAAAGATTCCAATGATAAAATAACACATGTAAGTCCAAGATGTTGCAAGAATTACTGGATGAATTACTATTGATCATTAATCAGTAATTAACAATTTAAAAATGAAATCAAACATTAAAATCAAAATTAATTTTTTCAAAAAAGTCAATTTTCTAGCTCTAGCATGGAGCTCCCAAAATTCTTTGATATTTTTAGCATTATTCTTTTAACAATGATACCTTTAGCATTATTCTTTAACAAATATTGTCAGAGGGACAAGTGGAGAACAAATTCCAAGTTGTGTTCTCTGTATCCGATTATATATTTTTCTTGTGACAAAACAATGAAGAGCATGAGCAACACACATGTCTTATCTAGTCTTACGTGGGACCAATAATTTGTAACAAATTTCAAATTGAGTAGTCTTTCTCGACTTCTCCTTCTCATTCCACAACAACACAAAACATGAACAACACAAACACAAACACAAACACAAACATAACTTACGAGACCAAATTCAATCACAACAACACAGTTATGATGAAGGTAATAGAACATAGCCAAGTTGCACCACCACCAAATTCACTTCCATCACCAACAACACTCCCTCTCACCTTCTTCGACATTTCATGGTTTTACTGTCAACCCACTGTTAAACGTATCTTCTTCTACCACTTTCCTCACCCAACTCATCACTTCCTCCAAACAACACTTCCTATTCTCAAACACTCACTTTCCTTAACCCTTCAACACTTCTTTCCCTTCACCTCCAACCTCATCATCCCTCCAAATTCCCATAACACTCCTCCTTTCATACGTTACCTTGATGAAGACTCTATTTCCTTCACTGTAGCTGAATCCTCAGCAGACTTCAACATCCTCGTATCTGATTCACAAGATGCTCAAAACTGGCACCATCTCGTTCCAAATTTACCTCCACCTCGTACCGAACAAGACAACATTCGTGTTATCCCTATAATGTCTATTCCAGTCACTGTTCTTCCAAACTCCGGGTTCTCTATTTGCCTCAGTTACAACCATGTTGCTGCATACGGAAAATCGTACTTCATCATTTCATGAAATTTTGGGCTTCTCTTTCAAAAGCCATAGCAAAAAATAACAATAATTTGTCTGATCTTGATCTTCCTTCCCATGAAAGGCATAGATTACTTAAAGATCCAAAGGCTCCTAAACTCGCCTACTTGCAAGAAATACAAGATTATGTATTAAAAAACATGGAATTCACAAGTCTCGTTCGAGATGGAGCTTACGCTAACAAGGTACGAACTAGTTTAGTATTGAGTCGTGAAGAAGTTCAGAAACTAAAGAAATGGGTTGTTGATAAAAGTAAAGAAATTAAACAACGCCGCACATGTCAACATTTGTTGTAACATGTTCCTTGATTTGGTTTTGTATGGTAAAATCAGAGCAAAGCAAAAGTGATTGCGTTGGTGATGATGATCTAGTCTACTTCATGTTCTTTGCAGATTGTCGTGACCGTTCTGAATTTTCATTAGCTAAATCTTATTTTGGAAATTGTGTTGCCTCTTATAACGTGGTTGTAAAAAGGGGTGAGTTAGTTGAAAAAGATGGTATTGTTGCAGCAAATGCTATTTAAAAGAAGATAAGAGATTTTAAGAGTGATGCTTTGTTAGAAGCTGAAACGTTGATACCTGATTATATGGAATTATTAAAACCTGGTAACTCATTTGTAGTGGTTGCTGGGTCACCTAAACTTGATGTTTGTGAGACTGATTTTGGGTGGGGAAAACCAAAGAAATCTGATGCAGTGCATATTGATTCGTTCCGTTCGATTTCTCTTTCTGATTGTAGAGATGGTGGGAGGTTGGTTTGGCTCTTGAGAGGTCTCAAATGACTGCTTTCATCAATATCTATAAAGAACAATTTGGTGATATTTGTAGCAACTGAATGAAAGAAACTTCTACTATCGTCTCCAGCAGATACATGGTGCAACTCTACCATAGAACAATAAGACTAATCTAAATCATTATCTTTTACATCTAAAACAAATGAAGCCATTCATATACTTGTATTTTTTTTAGTTTTTTGTTTGTTAATCACAAAGTGGAAAACACAATCCAAAAACTTACATGCAAAAGTGCGATTCCTTAACAATTTCGTCCTTTATTTTGTTTTTTCACGTTATTTTTTTTTCTTTTGATCAACTTAAATATGGATTGTTATGATTTAAATCCTTGGTTTTACTTCGATATAAGTTATTAGTATTTAAATATATGGTTTTTCACTCATATTTTTATATAAATTTTTGATTTGATATTTGAAAATTCATTTGTAAATAGGCCAAAGAATAAAAATAACGTGAAAGCAGAAAAAGGAGGTAAAAAACGAAATCATTCTACAAAAAAGAAAATGCAATGAATAAAGTATAAGTTAACTAACAAATATATGGATATAAATTTGCGCATGCTATATCATTATAGGAATTCAATATTTTCTACTTTTCTTTTACTGGAAAAGTTTTTCTACATGAAATCAACAATTTTCTTTGTAGAATTGGCGAGATAGTTAGTCTTGTGGCTATCGTTTACTTAATCTTGACATGATTTTATTTCACATGTATACTGTTTTTTGTGATATTATAGTTAATGCTTGCGTATTACGTTTTTGGATAATATTATTTGTTATATTGAGTTATATTTTATTATGTTATGTCCAAAAGGTATATATGTTCCAAAATCATGTGCCTCCTTGGTGCGGATTCTATAAACCGAATAAGTATTTTACCCACATTGTTTATAGAATCTAAAATTTGTAAATATAATGATGCTCAGACTAATTAAAAATTTGTTGATTGGGGTTTCAGTACAATTCGAATTATATAATCTGAATCACTCAAATACACTATCAATTTATGTGATCTATAATACATTGATAGTTCATGTTGTCCAAAATGCACATAAACTTCTTAAAATTTTATGTTTTTTTGTTCATTTTTAATCCATGCCACATAATAAATAAACATTTATTCAGTATAAATGAACTATAACTTAGTTATTGTTTACTTTAACAAGGGGAAATTCAATCTGTTTAGGATATGTGTTGATGTTACATCGTCTGATTTAAAGGATCAATTTTCCCACATTAACGGTTGTTTCAACGATAAAGACATGGGAAGAGTGGTCAATATTGAGTATAATCGTCCATCGATCGACTCAGATGGAAGCGTTTGCTCTGCCATGATGAAACTTCAGAGAGACGACGATGTGAGAACCATGTTCTTTATTTTGTATAATTAGAAGGAACCGATCGAGATAGATGTTACCTTGATGATATATTTTCATGTTATTCGTGCAAGTTTGATTTACCCCTTGATATACGAAGAAATCAGGGCATGCAGGGAAGAACCGGATAGAGAAATTTGTTTGACTCATCCATGATCTTGTCTATGTTTAATTTGGCAAATTCTATAGTACACTCAAAAATTTGAGTGTATTAGTACACCCAATCAACAAATTAATAGTTAAATGTGTTATTTTTTGAAGAGAAAAATTGTTTTCCATCACCTATAATTATAATAATTAAATCTTATTAACCAAAAACGTCTACGAAATAAAATTTAATTTTTCTGAGTTTTTAGTACTCATAATAGAGAATTTAGATTAATTTTTACAATAAAATGTAAAAAAAATTAGTATGATTTTTATAAATAATGAAATGACATTTTATAAAATATAAATATCAACAAATAGCTCTTTATTCCATAAAAATAATAGTTAATTTAAAATTTTTTGAAGTAGGAGTACCGGTACACCTTAATTTGCGGGTGTACCGTAGAAGTTCCAGTTTAATTTATGTTTCTATTATTTTTGTACTATGTTGTTGTTGCTGAATTTATGTTAAACTGTGTTGTTCTCATCGTTGTAGTTGAAATGTGTTATTGTTGGTGATGTATAATTTGATTGGTGGAATCTTTGTTTAAAATTTTCTCTCGTTTTGTTTTTATAAGTTTGGGTGATTTCGGATTCTACATATAACCTAAAATAGTAAAATCACACTTTGGATTGCAAAATCTAAATGGGGTAAAACGATAATTTCAGAGGGCGCACAAGAGGAGTGGAGGCGATCAGAATTTCTTAAATAATAATTTTTGCTTAAGAAATTTAGGCCTCAAAACGAAGCAATTTGGGCCTCAAGATCGATATATTATGTGCTGAAACTTTTAAGAATCCTTGTTAGTGTTGATACAAAATCCTCTTTTAATGTTTTAAGAATTACAAACCCAATTTTGAATCATAATCTTTTGAGTTTGTTTTTATCATAATCTCAAACATGTGTTGAGAAATCGTGATCCAACAAAAAACCATTCATCATACAAATTGTACTTTAATTCTCAAATCTATTTATTACAATAGTTTGAAAAAGAATTGTAGAAGCATGCCGATGTTTATAATACAGAGTGTAACAGACTGATCTGGTACGGTCAGAAGTTTCTGATAGCAGGATACTGTATTAGATAAACTGATACGAAGTATGTGGACTAAAAGTATATGATTTTAGTGAACCGGATAAATCTCTTGTGTTCTCTTCTCTTCCTTATCTCTTATATCTGTTTAGACTACACACACACTAATCACCTTTATAATATATCTATCGAGAACAATCTGGTCCTAATTAATAATTAAATTAATCCAGAGTGCTCAAGTTCTAAATTAACTTTTAATATCATTTTATCATTTTGATCTTTAATATAATTACTCTCCAGAACAATCTGATTCTAATTAAACAACTAAATTAATTCAGAGTTCTCTGGTCCTATATTCATCATTAACATTAGGCTAAAATATGGTTTTGATCCTTGCAAATATGCCTCATTTTAGTTTTAGTCCCTGTAAAAAAAATTGTTGTTTTTGGTCCCTGCAAAATATTTTGTTTTTGAAAATAGTCGCTGCAGGGACTATTTTCAAAAACAAAACATTTTGCAGGGACCTTTTTCAAAATCAAAAGATTTTGCAGGGACTATTTCTCTAATAAATGGGTTCAGTCATCATATGCCACATGTGCAAATCATCACAAAAGTGGAGTCAGGGACCAAAACCAAAATGAGGCATATTTGCATGGACCAAAAACAACAAAAAAATTTTACAGGGATTAAAACCAAAACGAAGCATATTTGCAGGGACCAAAACCATATTTTAGCCTTAACATTATTATATTATTCTGCTCGCTAATATAATCATTCTCTAGAACATTCCGGTCGTTATTAAAACTACTTAACAAGCTTTTTCTTGAGTATATAAGCATTTTAAAGTTTTAGGATTACATTTAAAAGGATCACAATTCAAATCTTTCTTTCTTACGATGTTTATTGCTACTTCAGTCAATGTTATTTCAAAATTAAAAAATCACAATTTATTTGATAACCGTATAAAAATATATGGGAATCGTCAGGGGTGGCCCTGAGCGCGGCCTTGAGGGGCGGCAGCCCAGGACACCATTTATTTAGGGGCACCAAAATTATTATTTTTGCTTAGTAGTTATATATATATATATATATATATATATATATATATATATATATATATATATATATATATATATATATATAGGGGGCATATCACATGAGAATGAATTTCTTATATGAGAATGATAAGAATGAATCTCAACCATTAGATCAAAATGGATGGATGAGATTAAGAGATTACACATGTGCATCTCCTTATTCTATCGCTTACTGTTCATCTTCTCAAACTCACCTTCTAATGTTATCTCCTGAGTGAAATTCAACTGAATAAACACTAATTAGTTAAAGCCTTAATTCATTAAATTGATTCAATCCAACACAGAAAAATCCATTAGTTAAATGGATTGTTCATATAAGAATTCATCACACCCCACTAGTTAAAACTTTGCTAAGATTTCCATTCTCCGTTGGCAATTCCATCAATAATGGGTTTGTGCCCAAAAACAAAAACAAAAAACGATTTTGTGAATGATTTTTTTTAGAATGGAAATTAAGTAGAAGAAAAACAATCGACTGTTATCATCAATATATTCATTGTAACGTGCCTTGCAAATTGAATTGAAATTTCTGGGTTAGGTTAAGGAAAACGACTAAAGGGTAAATGAGTTCTGGAATATAGCTGAATTGAAATGGTTGAGGATAGCATGAGGAAAGGCATAAAAATTGAAATAATCAAAAGATGTTAAGGAATTTGGAACCGCAAACTCAGGAGAGAGGGAGAAGAAAAATCAGGGACGCGTGAAGGATGGAAAAGAGGAAGAGAATGGTCACATGCTTGGCACATGAGTCATTTAAGTGATGTTTTAATCTAATCCATTGCTTTTAATCCGATGACTACAATTTATTCTCACCATTCTCACATAAGTTACACATTCTCATGTGATATATATATCTTTTTAATTCGCTTTGATTTATTCTCTTGAAAATATATTTTTGGGTAACTTTGATTATAAATGAATATTTTGCAACAAACAATGTAAGGAGAAAAATATTTGAATAATTAAAAGGGCGTAATTTATATGTAGGGGTCGGGGTTCAAACCCCGGACACCCCACTTATTCACCTTGAATTCTAGCCACTAGACTACCTAACAAAAAAAACATAATTTATTATTTCGTACAGGGCACCAAAAATTTTAAGGCCGACCCTGGGAATCGGTTGCCAAAGATAAGGTGTTGTTTGTTTCAGATTTGAATTCGAGTTCTTGTAGCAACTTTCGCATGCCCGCTCCTTCAAATGTGTGAGTTGATTTTTTATTTTTATTTTTACAATCCAAATGTGTGAGATGATTAGTAATAGATGAACTTGATTTAAAATAAAACAAGCCATCCAATCATTAATAATATAATCAATCAAGGAATGGTCGTTTTATCTCATAGTCACACCAAATTGATCAATAAACAAAATTAACATTTTTAATTAATATATTAAAAAAAAAGTGTTGTAATTTTCTTAAATTCTTTACAAATAAAATAAGCTTGCTAAATAAATAATAAACAAAAAAATTACTAAGAAGGACATAAGGCCATGATCACTGTCATCATTCCATAACAATGATTAGAATTTCTGTAAATAGAATTTTTATCTTGAAAATATAAACCGTCACTTTTTATCAAGTAATAATCACATTAATTTTTAATAAAAACTTACTTCTTTTGATGCTTAACCAATACCCCAGAAACACGGGTTAACATTCTCCAAAAAAAATTACTTATTTCTTTCAAATACTATCAATATCCTCATCTTCAAACTAGATATAGTCATTAGCACTATTGTCATCCTCCTCATCAACCTGATCACTAATCCCCTCGTTAAGTCTAGTATTATTAGCAAATTACTTACTCCCTCATCAAACCCATAATTGAAAAACTAATTTCAAAAGCAAAACAAAAAAAAAACCGTGAATGTAAACCTTCAAATTGATGCACAAAGTTGAGATAAGATTCACCTTTAAATTAAAGAGTTAAATATGTTTTTTGTCCTTATAAAATTTTTAAATTTTAAATTTTAATTGCTATAAAAAATTTCGTCAATTTCTGGTCCCTGCATTTTTTGTCGTCATGTTTAGTATGTTATAAAAATCTCTCTTGCAAAAGTTTTTTTTTATTTTTTATCAAGTGATGAATTAAATTTATGCTTATATTTAATTCATATCTTGTTAAAAAATTCTATCTTTTTTTGCAGAAGAGATTGTTATAGTATTATAAACATCTTGATAAAAAATGATTCAAATATGTGAAATATATGTATGATTTGATTTAAAAACAGGGACCATAAGTGGGGGGTAGAAAATTTTTTAACAACCAAAAATTGATGAAAAACTTCATAGGGACTAAAACTTAAAATTTAAAAATTTTATAGGAACAAAAACTATATTTAACCCTAAACTAAATGTTGCACACGATTCTTAGAGAGAAGAAATGTTTAGTTGGTACAACCCTAAATCAAAAAGATTTGAGGGGCACCACACATAAATAATAAAATTTAAAAGAAAAATATTTGTTACATCAGTTAATAAGTTAATATCGTTTGTATCTATGCATGTGTGTCCAAATAAATTCTATTTAGGCTTTTGCTCACGCAGGACTTGCTCCTTAGAGAGACACGACATGCATTACGAGGGCACGCAATGGAGAGAGAGAGGGGGGGACCGATCGAAAGTTATAACATGGTATTCCGATAGTGAATGTGAGGCTAACGAGTGAGAGTGAAGATGGGTGGTGACCGATGAGCAGTGAGCTTTTATTGTTTTTACTTCTCCTTTTCTTTTCTTTTAAGCTTTTTATTTGGAAAAAGATAGGTAGACACCCTTTTTTGATACACCTCTTATGTACACCCCATGTACCAGGGTATTTTAATCATTTCACATCACATTATCACCCCTTTTTATCTCTTCTTTCAATGTTTTTGCCACATGTCACAAATGTGTGTGGATGTAAAAGGGTGTATGCCACCTAAGGTGGTTTATGTATAAAAGCTCTTTTATTTTGAGTTGACAGAGACATAAGTTAAAATATGCCATGTGTAAAATGAGTGGTGCCAGATGAAGGTGATTAAATATCGGGAAATGATGAGACATATTTTCAAGTTCAACTTACTCTTTTCTCATCTCATTTCAAAACAATACAACAACATGAGCAACACAAACATGCTTCATCATCACGAGATCAAATTCTATCATAACGAAACAGTAATTATGAAGGTGATAGAGCAGACTCAAATTTCACCACCACCAAGTTCACTTCCATCACCAACGAGAATCCCTCTCACTTTCTTTGACATTTCTTGGTTTTACTGCAAACCCCCCCTTAAACGCATCTTCTTCTACCACTTTCCTCACCCAACTCATCACTTCCTCCAAACAACACTTCCTATTCTCAAACACTCACTTTCCTTAACCCTTCAACACTTCTTTCCCTTCACCTCCAACCTCATCATCCCTCCAAATTCCCATAACACTCCTCCTTTCATACGTTACCTTGATGAAGACTCTATCTCCTTCACCATAGCTGAATCCTCAGCAGACTTCAACATCCTCATATCTGATTCACAAGATGCTCAAAATTGGCACCCTCTTGTTCCAAATTTACCTCCACCTCGTACTGAACAAAATGGTACATGTATTGTTCCTCTCATGGCCATTCAAATCACCATTCTACCTAACTCTGGCTTCTCTATATGTCTCGCGTTTAAACACGTTGTTGCAGACGGAAAATCACTTCATCATTTCATGAAATTTTGGGCATTTGTTTCCAAAGCTATAACAAACAACAACGAGTTGTCTCTTGAATACTCTCCGCCTCTTGATCTTCCTTCCCATGAAAGAGATAGAGTACTTAAACACCCAACGGCTCCTAAACTCAACTACTTTCAAGAAATACAATATTTTGTATTGGAAATCATGAAATCCACAAGTCTAGTTCGAGATGCAGCTTATGCTAACAAAGTACGAACTAGTTTAGTATTGAGTCGTGAAGAAGTTCAGAAAATGAAGGGATGGATCATTGATAAATGTAAAGACTCAACACCACACATGTCAACTTTTGTTGTAACATGTTCCTTGATTTGGTTTTGTATGGTCAAATCAGAACAAAGTAAAAGTGATCTAGTGTACTTCATGTTTTTTGCAGATTGTCGTGATCGTCGTGAATTTTCATTATCGAAAACTTATTTTGGAAACTGTCTTGCTTCTTATACTGTAGTTGTAAATAGGGGTGAGTTAGTTGGAAAAGATGGTATTCTTGTGGCGGCAAATGCTATTGAACGGAAGATAAGAGATTTCAAGAGTGATGCCTTGTTGGGAGTTGAAACGTTGATGCCTGATTATAGGGAAATAATAAAACCAGGTAACTCTGTTAAAATGGTTTCTGGGTCGCCTAAACTTGATGTTTATGAGACTGATTTTGGGTGGGGAAAACCAAAGAAATCCGATGTAGTGCATATTGATTCGTCCAGTTCGATTTCTCTTTCTGATTGTAGAGATGGTCGAGGTGGAATTGAGGTTGGTTTGGCTCTTGAGAGGTCTCAAATGACTAATTTCATCAGTATCTATAATGAACAACTTGGTGATATTTGTAGCATGTGAATGAAAAAAACTCATACTATCCTCTCCAGCTGCTACATGGTGCAACTCTACCATAGAACTATAAGATTAAGAGAGAGAACTCTAAATCATTATCACATTGTGAATAAAAGAAACTTAAACTTCCATGGTCTCCTTAACGTAATTTTTAGTAACAATTTCGTTAGTTGTATTTTTTTAATGTCATTTCCGTTCTTTTGATCAATTTACATAAATCATGGTATCCTTTATGTTGCATGGATAGACCAGATAAAAAATTTCTTGTAACGATTTTGTGTGGCGTTGAATGTCTAATAATACTATAAATAATGGCTTCATAATTATTCAGTCAAATTTGATTGAGTGGCTATTGGGAAATCTTCATGGAATCTTTTTCTTTCTTAGTAGGTGGCTTGTGATGTTTGTAGTGGTGTTGGGCGGAGGTAGTGATCGGGGCTGGCCCATATACCCATAATATGTGGAATCATTTTCTATATTTTTTAAAAATGAATATTTATTTATTTTATGATTATTTGTTCTTTCATGTAAGCCTCTTTTCCTAGCTGTCACGAGACTCTAAGACTTTGTTTGCGAGTTTTGAGGGGAAAGAAATGAAAGGCTAAGGAGGGGAATGGAAGGAAAGGGAGGGAAGGGAGAAAGGAGGGAAAACCTTCCCCTTGTTTGGGAGTTAAAAAGCCAATAAAGAAAGGAGATGGAGGGCTTATGTTATAATTTTACTATTTTACCATTTTTCTTCTTAAAATCAATACATTGTTATACTTCGTAATTTAACTTCTAATTTATTCAAAACAACTTATCGCATGAAAAACAAATTATTAAGATCTATTTTTAAAAAACAACTTATTCAAAACAACTTATTTATAAAAAATAAAAAGCTTATTACAATCACTTTTTAAAAACAACTTACTTATACAAAACAACTTATTACAGCCTCTTTTTAAAAAATAGCTTATCTTATGAAAAACAAATTATTACGATCTTTTTTTAAAAAACAACTTATTCAAAATAGCTTATTTATACAAAACAGCTTATTATGACCTCTTTTCAGAAAAACAGCTTATTCAAAACAGCTTAATACAATATCTTTTTCAAAAACAACTTATCCAAAATAGTTTATGTATACAAAACAACTTATTACGATCTCTTTTCAAAAAACAACTTGTTCAAAACAGCTTATTTATGCAAAACAGTTTAAATAGCTTATTTATGCAAACTTATTTATGCAAAACCGCTTATTCAAAACAACTTTTTGAAAATGAGGTCGTAATAAGCTGTTTTGTATAAATAAGTTGTTTTGAATAAGCGGTTTTTTAAAATGAGATCGTATTAAGCTGTTTTGCATAAATAAGTTTTTTTGAATAAGCTGTTTTTGAAAATGAAATCATATTAAGTTGTTTTGTATAAATAAGTTGTTTTGAATAAGCTGTTTTTGAAAATGAGGTCGTAATAAGCTGTTTTGTATAAATAAGTTGTTTTGAATAAGCGATTTTTGAAAATGAGGTCGTAATAAGCTGTTTTGTATAAATAAGTTGTTTTGAATAAGTTGTTTTTGAAAAAGAGATCGTATTAAGTTGTTTTGCATAAATAAGCTGTTTTGAATAAGCTGTATTTGAAAAATAGATCGTATTAAGCTGTTTGGCATAAATAAGCTGTTTTTGAAAATGAGGTCGTAATAAGCTGTTTTGCATAAATAAGTTGTTTTGAATAAGCCGTTTTTGAAAATGAGGTCGTAATAAGCTGTTTTATATAAATAAGTTGTTTTGAATAAGCAGTTTTTGAAAATGATGTCGTAATAAGCTGTTTTGTATAAATAAGTTGTTTTTAAAAAAGATTGTAATAATTTTAGTAATGTCTAAAATTGGAATTTTGAATTATTAAGAGGGCAAAATTGTCAATTTTTATGTTTAACCCCCCAATTTGGGGGAACTTTAAAATTAGACAAATGAAGCCCTTCAAAACCCCCCAAAACCTTTCCCTTGTTTTTTTAAAACTCGCAAGCAAGGGTTTACCACTCCATAAGCCTTTCCTTCCCTTCCCCTCCCCTCCAAAATCCAACTCGCAAACAAAGCCTAAATGGGATAAGGAGTCTCTATATCTATTCAGCTATTTATGACCTTTTCCTGGCTTTGGGAATTAAAAATATGGCATTATTACAGGAAAATTGTTCTTCTCCCATTAAAAATTGTTTATTCTCATCCAACGTGACGAAAATATCTCTAGCGTGACTTAATTCACAAGGTGTTAAACGCTACGTGACTTAAGTCACTTTGATTTCAGCGTAACTTAACTCACGCTGATTACATGTCAGCGTGACTTAACTCACGCGGAGATGAATACACGCGTGAGTTAAGTCACGTTGGGTATGTATTGTTATACCCTGTTTTTGGACCTAAAAATACTGGGCCCAATTTCATTTCAAACTTTGTCAATTATCAAATTTCAACTGCACAGTTCAAATTGTCTCTGCTACGCAGTGTTTTCAATCACATTTTTACCTCTGTTTTTCTTGCATAAAACCTTTCAAAATGTCTTTACTTGTCTTGTAAGTCATTCAAAAGTGTCTCTGAATCATTACATTGCTTTTTCTACAGTTTATTTCAAAATTTGCAAAAAGTCATACAGAAGGGTATTTTGGTCATTTCCTGCAGTGGGACCCATTTTCATCCTTGTGACTGTCTCTGAGTCTTTTCAGATTACTTTTAAACATTTCATCAGTAAACTTTGTTAAAATTCATTTCAAACTTGCATCTGAGTCAGTGTCAAGTCAATTTGATTCAGTTTAGGTCGTTTTTAGCCCTAGGGGCATTTTGGTCATTTCACATGAAATTTTGGCATGGGGAGGTTACTTTGAAGTACCTCATTTAAGCCATTGGTTCGTTTTAGTCCGTTTTGTCAGTTTTATTTTTGTTTCACTTTACGTTTGGTCAAATTACGTTTTTTATTCAATTTTATTTTTTAATTACATTTTGGTCCCTCAATTGAGGTCCCAAAATTACATGTCAGTCCAGTTTCTTTTCCAATTTTCATTTTAGTCCTTTTTTGGTCAATTACAGTTTAGTCCTTAAGTGTTGTTTTTTGCAGAAAAGTCCATTTTTGTACAAGGCCGTGTCACTCTTTTTTTTCAGGTCCAGGTGTCACTTTCTCATTTGTTCAGAGGCACACATGTCATGCTATAAAAGGTGCACAGTGCCACGCAGAGCCACAATCACACGCCAACTCATAAACACATTCCAAATTTTCTCTTTCTCAGCAATTAGATCAAAAACAGAAAATTCTCAGAATTTCTCAAGAACACCAAGAACATTCAAACCCTAACCGTTTTTCAGAATCACCAGAATCATTGAATCATCAACAAATTCATCAAATTCTCTGCAATTCTCAGAGATTCAATACTGAATCTTCATCATTGAATCGCCTCCTTCACAATACGAGTGCGAATCCATCGCTGTTAGCAACGGACTCAAGCACGATCACGAAGGGACAGTGAGAAGAAGAGGGAAAGAAAACGAAGAAGACTGAACCGGTGAAGCAGACAAAGGATCACTGATTTATTTTCAGTGTCAAAGCCAAGAATCAACAACACAGAAAGCACAGAATCAAGTTTCCCGGAGAAACTCAACAGAATCTCCATCACAAACATCAGGTAAAACTCAGAACCTCATTTTCAAAATAAAATCATAGTTAAACCTGTAAAAATCACGCAAGCATATCAAATTTTTTTCCAGAATCACAAACCGTAACCGTAACCGTAAACGCGTGAACCTCGCTTTTCCCTTTTCAAAAAGCATCAACGTAAGCGAATCGTTACAGATCAAGAAGGATAAAAAGATTTGATCCAAGAAAGTTTCAAAGGAAAAAAGGAGTTTCAAAACCGTGACATAAAACCTCAGACCTATAACGATTCAGACCTTGCATGCAAAATCTAACGCCATATTCTTGTTTAGAACGAAAAAGGATGTCTTAATCTGTAAAAAATTTTGAAAACGGTGGAATTTCTCGCCTCCGGTGCGGCGGCGCCGCCCTGTTGGGCCGGCAAGCCACCACACCGGAGCGGTGAAGCTCACCGGAGAAGACAACCGGAGGAGAGGAGAGAGGTGAGAGCTTCTCTCACTAGGTTTAGGGTTAGAGAGAGAGAGGAGAAGGAAAAATGGACTGGACCGGTCCTGTAATCCTTTTATAAGCAGCTGAACCGGACCGGTCCAGCTTTGGTTCGTTTCCCTCAATCTAGACCGTTGGATCTAGGGTTCCATCTCCTGGATCAATCCAACGGTCCCTGCGTTTTCCTGTGTTTTGACTTTGGGCTTTGGGTTTGGGCTTAGTCTGTTTTCACGTTTTTTTGTTTTTTTGCTACTTGCACCACTTGCCTGCTGTTTGCACCCGTTGTTCATGCTAATTTTTACCAATAAATTCCAAGAAATTTACTACGTCATTTTACTATTTTTCTTGATAATTTTCAGTGGTATTTTACTTGGAAAAGTTGATAAAAATTTTAGTGTTGTTTTGTCAAGGGTTTTTACTATTTTGAGTCACTTTTCTCGCATTTTTACCCGTTACCTCGTATGCATAATGTTTGTATTCGTCATGTTTGATTTGCATACTATTTCATATGAATTTTGCTACTGTTTGCTATGCGTATGTCACTGTTTTGATGTGTTAGGTTTTATTCTTGCATCATACGCATTATTCATCACATGTTTCCGGCTTATTTTCATCGTCACTCTATCGTCTTATGCCATACTTTCTTCTATCACTTTATGCCGTATTCTTCTTTTACCATTTTCTACTAACATTTCCTTTCATGTTGATCACTTCATAGCACTTCATTATCCTCACTATTGTCTTCTTTAGTTTAGTTTTCTCTTTTACAAATTGTAATTCATTTGGTGATGTAATATTTTACCATTGGTTTGTAGCTTGGCAAAGAGGCCATAGAATGTATTTAGGAAATGTTGTAATATGGACTATGGACACTATGACGCACCGACACGCACACACTCACCTTAGATGTATGCATAGGATTGCATGGTTAAATAAGCGTTTAGGTTTTAAACACTTAGAGAAAATCCATCTTTTTCCAAAAAAAAAAACAATTGAACTTCACTTCAAAAAATTTCATAATAAATATGAAGTCAACACTTCATTTTTTTCTTTTCTTTTTTCTTAAGGAAAATTCAATTCATCTTAACCATTTAGACTTTCTTTCTAATCACTAATCAAACCTCACCTTTTTGCTAAATCTAATGCTCATGAAGCCTCCCAATCTCCTTCTTCAAAACCATTTTCAAAACTTAAAATCAAACAATTAAAACAAAAACAAGTTTTTTTAGCAAGAACTACGAACGGTTTTGATCCCTTAAAAGGGTACGTAGGCAATGAGTCAAAACTCATCCAAGCCGAAATGAAATCAAATTCTACTTCTTCTCACCCCCATTCTTAACTAAATAAACTTCCCATTTTCAAAAGTAAGTAAAAATAAGCGTAGAAATCAACTTAGGAAAACGGCTCCTATAGAGGACTATAGTTACTCCGGGTGCCTAACACCTTCCCGTAGTAAAACCGACCCCCGAATTCGGAAACTCAAGGGTTTTTCTCCTTTTACCCTTCCCAAGAAAAAAGAGAGATATCAACGGTCGAAAGGTACAAGTCCAATTAATGGCTTGGCACCCAAAAACCATGATAACAGAAATGGCGACTTCACTGGGGACTTTTTTTTAGCGGGTCGCGCCTAGTTTTCCTTAGTTTATATTTACGCTTTGTTTTAGTGCTTACATATGTGAATACTTGTTTACTTTCATTTGACGTGTGGGGTGAGAATATCAAAAGTCCTAACCCGGGCTGAGTGAACTTATGTTTAGGTAGAGATATAATCGACAATTCGATCCGGGGGTTGCCTCGTGTATTGGATTATGCGATCAATCTCACATAGCTGAGGCATTTTGAAGGTGATATTGTCGGCGTGTGTTGTCATGCTTAGGCACTTCACTTTCAATTGTTCGACGAAGCTATGAACCGTAGTTACCAAACCCATCCTAGCCTTTTTAGGACGTAGTGCGGTGGCTAAATTGAGTGTTGTCTCAAACTTTAGTCGTCACGCGATACTACACTCAAACTAGACCTTCTCACAAATAATCATGGAACGGGTGTTGTCCTGTACTACCATGATATATGTGAGAGAGGTTGCAGTTTGGGAACTGTGTTAAAACCTTGGTTACTACTATCCAAAGCCTTAGTTCACCGGACGCCGTGTCCATCCGTGGCCCCGTTACTTTGAACCTCAACCCACATTGTAACTAAACAACGCAATCATGCATACATGCATTCATGCATAAACATTTTTCATGCATTCATCGAAGGGTTTAAACAAATGAGAATTTTTGTAAATAATCACAGGTATGAAGAAGACTAAGTGCTACAAGTTCAAGGAAGTGGATTTGGTTAGCTTGAGAGAGTTGGCACTCAAGGTCAAGAGTCAAACAGGGTTCCGACTCCGGTATGGGGGATTGCTTACTTTGCTCCGAACCGATGTGGACGAGAAGCTAGTGCACACTCTGGTGCAATTTTATGATCCGAGCTTCCGCTGCTTCACTTTCCCGGACTTCCAGTTGGTTCCTACTCTCGAGGCTTACTCCAATCTAGTGGGTTTACCTATAGCCGAGAAGACGCCTTTCACCGGTCCCGGGACTTCTCTTACTCCCCTGGTTATCGCTAAGGATCTCTACCTCAAGACTTCCGACGTCTCCAACCATCTTATTACCAAGTCTCACATCCGGGGGTTCACTTCAAAGTATCTTCTTGATCAGGCTAATCTCAGTACTACTCGTCAGGATACACTCGAGGCTATTCTTGCTTTGCTTATCTACGGGCTCATTCTCTTCCCGAACCTCGACAACTTTGAGGACATGAATGCTATCGAGATCTTTCATTCCAAGAACCCAGTTCCTACTTTGCTAGCGGATGCCTACCACGCCATTCATGACAGGACTCTCAAGGGCCGTGGATATATTCTTTGCTGCACATCTCTTTTGTATAGGTGGTTTATTTCGCACCTTCCGAGTTCCTTCCATGACAACTCGGAGAATTGGTCCTACTCTCAGCGGATTATGGCTCTCACTCCTAATGAGGTCGTCTGGCTCACTCCGGCCGCTCAGGTAAAGGAAATCATCATGGGTTGCGGAGACTTTCTCAATGTACCTCTTCTTGGTACCCGTGGAGGAATTAACTACAACCCCGAGCTTGCTATGAGACAGTTCGGTTTCCCTATGAAGTCGAAGCCCATCAATCTTGCCACATCTCCAGAGTTCTTCTTCTACATGAATGCTCCCACCGGACAAAGGAAAGCTTTCATAGATGCTTGGTCCAAGGTTCGAAGGAAGAGTGTGAAGCATCTAGGTGTGAGATCTGGTGTCGCTCATGAGGCCTATACTCAGTGGGTGATAGATCGAGCTGAGGAGATTGGTATGCCTTATCCAGCTATGAGATACGTGTCTTCGTCTACTCCATCTATGCCTCTACCTCTACTCCCCGCGACTCAGGATATGTATCAGGAGCATCTAGCTATGGAGAGTCGTGAGAAGCAAGTGTGGAAAGCTCGGTACAATCAAGCCGAGAATCTAATCATGACTTTGGATGGTAGAGATGAGCAGAAGACTCATGAGAATCTAATGTTGAAGAAAGAGCTAGCTAAGGCCCGGAGGGAATTGGAAGAGAAAGATGAGCTGCTTATGAGGGACTCCAAGAGAGCTCGAGGACGACGAGACTTCTTTGCCAGATACTGTGATTCAGATTCCGAGTCCGATGATTTTCCGACTACTTCCTATGCTTGAGAGCTTCATTTGTTTATCTTGTTGAAATTTCAAAGTCTTCCTTTTGAAAATGCTATGTAGTTTTGATTATTTGCAAAATTTCTAATTTGTTTAAAAATCCTTCGATGAAAAAATGAGTCTTTTGCATTTGCATTTGCATATCATGCATCATATGCATCATGCATTGGTCACAAAGGCTTCCAAGTGCTTACTATCTCCTGGTTCCTCTGCCGCAGTGTGAAAAGTGGCTCGTGCTCAGAGAGTTTACGAACCAGATAGAATTGATCGAACCAGAGAATACAGAAGAAAGAAAAGGGCTATGGAAGAAGAGAACGCTCAGCTTCGCACCGAGTTAGCCTCTCTAAAGGAGGAATTGGCTAAAGCTAATGACGTCATGACTGCTCTACTAGCTGCTCAAGAGCA
This sequence comes from Medicago truncatula, assembly GCF_003473485.1. Lineage (NCBI taxonomy): Eukaryota > Viridiplantae > Streptophyta > Magnoliopsida > Fabales > Fabaceae > Medicago > Medicago truncatula. Next base: position 44,019,140 of record NC_053043.1, read on the forward strand.
ATCAGCTACAGCTATCCCTACAACCACAGCTGCACCAGTAACTACAAGCGTGCTCCCTACCACTTCTGCAGACAATCGCTTTACTATGCCAGTGGGGTTTCCGTATGGGCTTCCACCGTTCTTCACTCCCGTTGCTACAGCAAGCACCTCGGGCACTGCTAACAATGTTCTGATTCCTGCAACAAATGCCGCCTCCATCATTGCTACTTTGCCACAAACAACAGCAGCTGTCACTGAGCCTCTGGTACACATTCTGCCTCAAGGTATTAACATCAACACACAGCACAGAAGCATCCCCGTAACCAAGACTATGGAAGAGATGATGGAGGAACTTGCTAAAGAACTCCGTCACGAAATCCAGGCCAATCGAGGGAGTGCAGACTCTGTCAAAACTCAAGACCTTTGCTTAGTGTCAAAAGTGGATGTTCCTAAAAAGTTCAAGATTCCGGACTTCGACCGGTACAACGGGCTAACTTGTCCTCAAAATCACATCATCAAATACGTCCGGAAGATGGGCAATTACAAAGACAATGATTCCCTTATGATCCACTGTTTTCAGGATAGTCTGATGGAGGATGCCGCAGAGTGGTATACTAGTTTGAGTAAGAATGACATCCATACCTTTGATGAGTTAGCCACCGCTTTCAAGAGCCATTATGGGTTTAACACTCGACTGAGGCCAAATAGGGAGTTTCTCAGGTCCCTATCTCAGAAGAAGGAGGAAAGTTTCCGTGAATATGCGCAAAGGTGGAGAGGGGCGGCTGCCCGTATCACTCCTGCTTTAGATGAGGAAGAAATGACCCAGACGTTCTTAAAAACGTTGAAGAAAGATTATGTTGAGAGGATGATCATCGCTGCCCCGAACAACTTTTCGGAGATGGTCACCATGGGAACCCGTCTTGAGGAAGCCGTAAGGGATGGAATCATTGTGTTTGAGAAAGCTGAATCCTCTGTGAGTGCATCGAAGAGATATGGTAATGGACACCACAAGAAGAAAGAAACGGAAGTGGGGATGGTGTCAGCTGGAGCCGGTCAATCAATGGCTACTGTTGCTCCTATCAATGCAGCTCAAATGCCTCCGTCATACCCATATATGCCGTATTCTCAGCATCCGTTCTTCCCACCGTTTTATCATCAGTACCCTTTGCCACCGGGTCAACCTCAAGTGCCCGTCAATGCGATTGCCCAACAGATGAAACAACAGATGCCGGTTCAACAACAACAACAAAATCAGCAAGCTAGGCCTACTTTCCCTCCGATACCAATGTTATATGCTGAGTTGCTTCCAACTTTACTCCAGAGAGGGCATTGTACAACTAGACAGGGTAAGCCCCCACCCGACCCGTTGCCTCCAAGGTTCAGGTCTGATCTCAAATGCGACTTCCATCAAGGTGCCCTAGGTCATGATGTCGAGGGGTGTTATGCTTTGAAGTATATCGTGAAGAAGCTCATCGATCAAGGGAAGCTGACTTTTGAGAATAATGTCCCACACGTCCTCGACAATCCTCTCCCAAATCATGCCGCTGTGAATATGATCGAAGTGTGTGAAGAAGCTCCGAGACTTGATGTCCGCAACGTCGCAACTCCTCTGGTACCTCTACACATCAAGCTGTGCAAAGCTTCTCTGTTCAATCATGATCATGCCAAGTGTCTGGGATGTCTCCGTGATCCTTTGGGTTGTTATACTGTTCAAGAAGACATCCAAAGCTTGATGAATGATAATCTTCTGACTGTCAGTGATGTTTGCGTGATTGTGCCGGTTTTTCACGATCCGCCTGTCAAGAGTACACCTTTGAAGAAGAATGCTGAGCCTTTGGTGATAAGGTTGCCAGGACCAATTCCTTATGTTTCGGACAAGGCAGTACCATACAAATACAATGCTACTATGATAGAAAATGGAGTAGAGGTGCCTCTAGCCTCCTTTGCCACAGTAAGCAATATTGCCGAAGGGACTTCTGCAGCGCTAAGAAGCGGGAAAGTTCGTCCGCCGTTATTTCAGAAGAAGGTAGCTACGCCGACCATTCCACCAGTTGAAGAAGCAACTCCAACCGTTGTTTCACCCATTGCTACAGATGTGAACCAGCCTGGCAAATCTATAGAGGATTCGAATTTAGATGAGATTTTGAGGATAATAAAGAGGAGCGACTACAAGATCGTTGATCAGTTGCTGCAGACTCCTTCGAAGATATCTGTCTTGTCATTACTCTTGAGCTCTGAGGCTCACAGGAATACCCTGTTGAAAGTGCTGGAGCAGGCTTATGTTGACCACGAAGTTACGGTAGATCGTTTCGGTGGCATAGTGGGAAATATTACTGCTTGTAACAACCTCTGGTTCAGTGAAGAAGAGTTGCCGGAAGCGGGAAAGAGTCACAATCTGGCTTTGCACATCTCGGTGAATTGTAAGTCAGACATGATATCAAATGTGTTGGTGGATACCGGTTCCTCTCTCAATGTAATGCCCAAGACGACTCTAGACCAGTTGAGCTACCATGGGACCCCGTTGAGGAGAAGTACTTTCTTGGTCAAAGCTTTTGATGGATCTCGAAAGAATGTGCTGGGAGAGATAGACTTGCCGATAACCATTGGCCCTGAGAATTTCTTGGTTACTTTCCAAGTGATGGACATTAATGCATCCTACAGTTGCCTGCTGGGAAGACCGTGGATACACGATGCAGGGTCTGCTGAAGGGACTGCTTTCCAAGGTTTGACCATTGAAGGTGCAGAGTCTAAGAAAGCTGGGGCTGCTATGGCTTCATTGAAGGATGCTCAGAAGGTTATCCAGGAAGGTCAGACTGCCGGTTGGGGCAAGGTGATACAGCTCTGTGAGAACAAGCGTAAAGAAGGTCTCGGGTTCTCCCCGTCATCAAGGGTTTCCTCGGGAGTCTTCCACAGTGCAGGGTTTGTTAATGCTATCTCTGAAGAAGCCGCTGGATCTGGTCTCAGGCCTGCGTTTGTTACACCAGGAGGCATTACGACAAATTGGGATGCCATTGACATTCCTTCAATCATGCATGTTTCTGAGTAATGTGTCTTGTTGCTTTAATGCTTTGTTTTCAAAATAACGATCCTCTCGCTCTGCCCAAAGCGAGAGTGATATTTTCTGTAAGGGCATGTTTGTTTCGGCATTGCCGTTGATTAATAAAATTTTGTCGTTTCTTCCACGACTACTTTTTTTAGTGCTTTTTCCCTTGGAAACAATGGTAATGCCAGAAAAAACCAAAACGTCTGTATTTTCTTATTAATTTCAAAAATCTGCATGAAAAAAAAAAAAACTCTTTCTAAAATCATCCAATCATTATATGCAGGTTGAACCATAATAAACCCGTTGAACACAGTAATCCTACGGTTCCTCCAAGTTTTGATTTCCCTGTGTATGAAGCCGAAGATGAGGAAGGTGATGACATACCATATGAGATTACTCGGTTACTTGAGCAAGAAAAGAAAGCCATTCAGCCTCACCAGGAAGAGATTGAGCTTATCAACATAGGTACCGAGGAAAACAAGCGAGAAATCAAGATTGGTGCTACTCTAGAGGAAGGGGTTAAACAGAAGATCATCCAACTCCTCCGGGAATATCCGGATATTTTTGCATGGTCCTATGAAGATATGCCAGGTCTAGACCCTATGATCGTGGAGCATCGGATCCCTACCAAGCCTGAATGTCCTCCCGTCAGGCAGAAATTGAGAAGGACTCATCCTGATATGGCTCTCAAAATCAAGAATGAAGTTCAAAAGCAGATTGATGCGGGTTTCCTCATGACAGTTGAGTATCCCGAATGGGTTGCCAATATTGTGCCTGTGCCAAAGAAGGATGGTAAAGTTCGGATGTGTGTTGACTTCAGAGACCTGAACAAAGCCAGCCCAAAAGACAACTTTCCATTACCTCATATCGATGTGCTTGTTGATAATACTGCTCAGTCTAAGGTGTTCTCCTTCATGGACGGTTTTTCCGGTTATAATCAAATCAAAATGTCTCCTGAGGATAGAGAAAAGACATCTTTTATCACTCCATGGGGTACTTTCTGCTACAAGGTGATGCCGTTCGGCCTAATCAATGCTGGTGCTACCTATCAAAGGGGAATGACTACTCTGTTTCATGACATGATTCACAAAGAAGTTGAGGTATATGTGGATGACATGATTGTGAAGTCAGCAGATGAGGAGCAGCATGTTGAATATTTAACAAAGATGTTTGAAAGGTTAAGAAAATACAAGCTGCGATTGAATCCCAACAAATGTACATTCGGTGTCAAGTCCGGAAAGTTATTAGGCTTCATTGTCAGCCAAAAGGGCATTGAAGTCGATCCTGATAAAGTCCGGGCCATCCGAGAAATGCCAGCTCCACAGACAGAGAAGCAAGTCAGAGGTTTCTTGGGACGTTTGAATTACATCTCCCGATTCATATCTCATATGACTGCAACCTGCGGGCCGATCTTCAAGCTACTTAGAAAGAACCAGCCTGTTGTATGGAATGATGAATGCCAAGAAGCTTTTGATAGCATCAAGAATTACCTGCTGGAACCACCTATCCTTGTCCCACCCGTGGAAGGAAGGCCTTTGATTATGTATTTGGCAGTGTTTGATGAATCCATGGGATGCGTGCTTGGTCAACAAGATGAAACTGGAAAGAAAGAGCATGCTATCTACTATCTAAGCAAGAAGTTCACCGATTGTGAAACTCGGTATACAATGCTTGAGAAGACTTGTTGTGCTTTAGCTTGGGCTGCCAAACGCCTGCGTCATTATTTGGTGAATCATACAACTTGGTTGATATCCAGAATGGATCCGATAAAGTATATCTTTGAGAAAGCTGCTGTCACTGGAAAGATTGCACGCTGGCAGATGCTTTTGTCAGAATATGATATTGTGTTCAAAACTCAAAAGGCAATCAAAGGTAGCATTCTTGCCGATCACCTTGCTTACCAACCTCTTGATGATTACCAACCAATTGAATTCGATTTCCCCGATGAAGAGATCATGTATTTGAAATCCAAAGACTGCGAAGAACCGTTGATTAATGAAGGTCCAGATCCCAATAGCCAGTGGGGTTTAGTCTTTGATGGTGCTGTCAATGCTTATGGTAAGGGAATTGGGGCAGTCATTGTATCCCCGCAGGGGCATCACATTCCTTTTACCGCCAGAATCTTGTTCGAATGTACCAACAATATGGCTGAGTATGAAGCATGTATCTTTGGGATCGAGGAAGCAATTGACATGAGAATCAAACACCTCGACATCTATGGAGATTCTGCGCTCGTCATCAATCAGATAAAGGGTGAATGGGAGACCCACCATGCTAATTTGATTCCTTATCGTGATTATGCGAGACGTTTGCTGACATATTTTACAAAGGTTGAGCTGCACCATATTCCTCGTGATGAGAACCAAATGGCTGATGCTCTTGCTACTCTATCCTCCATGTTTCGAGTAAACCATTGGAATGATGTGCCAATAATCAAAATGCAACGCCTTGAAAGACCTTCACATGTGTTTGCTATTGGGGATGTGATCGATCAGGCTGGTGAAAATGTGGTTGACTATAAACCCTGGTACTATGACATCAAGCAGTTCTTGCTGAGCCGTGAGTATCCGCCGGGTGCTTCCAAACAAGATAAGAAGACCCTGAGAAGATTGGCCGGTAGATTCCTGTTAGATGGAAATATTCTGTACAAGAGGAACTATGACATGGTATTGTTAAGGTGTGTTGATGAACATGAAGCAGAGCAGTTAATGCATGATGTACATGACGGTACCTTCGGGACCCATGCTACAGGGCATACTATGTCAAGAAAGTTGTTACGAGCAGGTTATTACTGGATGGCCATGGAGCATGATTGCTACCAATACGCCAGAAAGTGCCACAAATGTCAAATCTATGCTGATAAGATCCATGTGCCTCCGCATGCTCTCAATGTTATGTCATCCCCATGGCCGTTCTCAATGTGGGGCATTGACATGATTGGAAGAATTGAACCGAAGGCTTCAAATGGTCATCGTTTCATCTTAGTGGCAATTGACTACTTCACCAAGTGGGTTGAAGCAGCATCTTATACCAATGTGACCAAGCAAGTGGTAGCTAAGTTCATCAAGAACAACATCATCTGTCGATATGGTGTTCCCAGCAAGATTATTACTGACAATGGTACCAACCTGAACAACAATGTGGTGCAAGCTCTTTGTGAAGAATTCAAAATTGAGCACCATAACTCTTCTCCTTATAGACCTCAGATGAATGGTGCAGTTGAGGCCGCCAACAAGAATATCAAGAGAATTGTCCAGAAGATGGTAACTACTTACAAGGACTGGCATGAGATGTTACCCTATGCTCTGCATGGCTACCGTACTACAGTGCGCAGTTCAACCGGGGCAACCCCTTTCTCTCTTGTATATGGTATGGAAGCAGTTCTTCCTTTGGAAGTGGAGATCCCGTCTCTCCGTGTGATCATGGAAGCAAAGTTATCTGAGGCTGAATGGTGCCAAAGCCGGTATGATCAGTTGAATTTGATTGAGGAAAAACGTATGGATGCCATGGCTCGCGGACAGTCATATCAAGCAAGAATGAAGACTGCTTTTGACAAGAAAGTACATCCTCGAGAATTCAAGGTAGGAGAACTTGTATTGAAAAGGAGGATAAGCCAGCAACCCGACCCAAGGGGCAAGTGGACGCCTAACTATGAAGGTCCTTATGTTGTCAAGAAGGCCTTCTCCGGTGGTGCTTTAATCCTTACACACATGGATGGTGTAGAACTTCCAAATCCAGTGAATGCCGATATAGTCAAGAAATACTTTGCCTAGAAATGTGAAAAGAACAGCGTGGTAGGTCGAAAACCCGAAAGGGCGGCCTAGGCAAAAATGCGCTTCCCGGTGGATCGAAAACCCGAAAGGGCGGTCCAGGCAAAAATAAGGGACAAAAAAGAAACAAATATGAAAAGCTCGCTGAGATTGTACACAACTCAGGCAAGAATGAGCGTCTCGATGAGCCGAAAACCCGGAAGGGCGGTTCATGCAAAAATGAGATTGAAACAAAAGGCAAGTAACTATATCTAGTCAACCACCGTCTCCCTTGGAGCATCTGCAGCTGTTAATGCCTATCTTCATCTAAAGCTCCTACGCTTGCGAATTCAAAGTTTCCAGGAAATGTAATGATTGCTGTGTTCAATGTACCACCAACCAATAAAATTACCATTTTCCAAGCTTTGTGAATCCGTGGAGTCATGCCTTTGGCTGACCACCACTCTTATACATCAATTTGAGCCTTTGCTTTTGTTTGAAAACTCTATTTTTTTTTTTCTTCTACTTTCAAAGCTATATACAAAACATTTTCTTTCTATTTTGATAATGACAATGCTTGAAACAAACATTTTTGAAAATTGAAAACTTTTTGTTTATTTTGAAAAGCAAACCTGAGCAACAGGGTACAATCAAATGAAACATGCATGAGCGAGAGTATGTTAATGTCTATTTCAATATATGTTACAAGCAGGTTCTCCTCCGGGATAGTCTGTGGTCAATGGCAAGAATGAAAAAACAGAATGAAAATGCATGAAAATGAATGAGCTCGCTAAGTTGAAAACCCGAAAGGGCGACTTAGGCAAAAATGAGCACCCCGCTGGATTGACAACCCGAAAGGGCAATTCAGGCAAAAATGGGGCATTGAAAAGAATTTATTTCCCCGGTGGACCGAAAACCCGAAAGGGCGATCCAGGCAAAAATGGGATGCAAAAAATGATGAATGAAAATGAGAATATAACATGCAAAAGCATTGACCACAGATGCAATGTCTACAACATACCCAGCGCTGAAATGCCCAGCACAACGGCGTTTTCCCCAGTCGGGTCTTCCAAGATTCTATCCCCAGCAAGATGCATAGCTACCTGCCCTCAGCCATGGTTCCGAAACGTCTCCCAACGACGTCATCTCCAAAGAGGATTTCCAAGAATGTGTAATATAGCACGAGCCACTACGTGCCCAATGCTCTGATGTCTTGTCTTCCCCGTGAAGTCGTGCCTACAAAATGCCAACAGTCATGCATTACAAGCATTCATACATGCATAATCATGCATATTACGTGCTCATGCATTTAATGAAATTGTTATATCATCCATGCATATTGCATTTCCAATATCAACATCAGTCTCAATTCAATACTCATGTCAGGTTCTCTGTCAAAACCTTGTGAGCCAATAATATTGGTCAATTTCTACCTTTCAATTCAAATCGACGTCAAGTCAATCTCAATCTATATTTTGTCAAAACCAATCCCCAGTGAATATGTTTCTGTTTGGTCAAGTGGCTAGTTCAAGTCCAAGAACAGCTTGTACCTATCAATTTGCTTATGTTATCGGTCAAGTGCCCAGCTCAATCCAAGAGCAGCTTGTACCTGTCAATATGTTTCCATTCAGTCAAGTGACTAGCTCAATCCAAGAGCAGCTTGTACCTGTCAATATGTTTCCATTCAGTCAAGTGACTAGCTCAATCCAAGAGCAGCTTGTACCTGTCAATATGTTTCCATTCAGTCAAGTGACTAGCTCAATCCAAGAGCAGCTTGCGCCTGTCTATTTTGTATTTGTCTCCGGTGGAGTTACCAGTTCGAATCCATAAGAACAACTCATGTTTGTCCAGTAACCTCTATCCCCAAGTGAGTTACCAGTTCGAATCCATAAGAACAACTCATGTTTGTCCAGTAACCTCTATCCCCTGTGAAGTTACCAGTTCGAATCCATAAGAACAGCTCGCAGTTGTCCGTTTGTTTCATTCCCAGTCAAGTACCCAGCTCAATCCAAGAGCAGCTTGTACCTGTCCAATTTGTTCCTAGTCTCCTACCTACCCTGTTATCTGTTATCTTGTCTATGTCTACCAATCCCGCAATGGATACGACATATTTTGTTAATTCCAATTCCCATGAGGTCTTGCATTCATAATCCAAATGATGCATGGCATGCATAGTATTTGAAAATGGTTAGGCGTATTTTTACGTCCAAACACAGCGCAAATGTTAATATTTAAGTATCTTCGTCCTGTCAAGCCAAAGACTTCGTCTCTTGACTCTCTAGACAAAGAAACTTAAATAGGGGCAGCTGTTATACCCTGTTTTTGGACCTAAAAATACTGGGCCCAATTTCATTTCAAACTTTGTCAATTATCAAATTTCAACTGCACAGTTCAAATTGTCTCTGCTACGCAGTGTTTTCAATCACATTTTTACCTCTGTTTTTCTTGCATAAAACCTTTCAAAATGTCTTTACTTGTCTTGTAAGTCATTCAAAAGTGTCTCTGAATCATTACATTGCTTTTTCTACAGTTTATTTCAAAATTTGCAAAAAGTCATACAGAAGGGTATTTTGGTCATTTCCTGCAGTGGGACCCATTTTCATCCTTGTGACTGTCTCTGAGTCTTTTCAGATTACTTTTAAACATTTCATCAGTAAACTTTGTTAAAATTCATTTCAAACTTGCATCTGAGTCAGTGTCAAGTCAATTTGATTCAGTTTAGGTCGTTTTTAGCCCTAGGGGCATTTTGGTCATTTCACATGAAATTTTGGCATGGGGAGGTTACTTTGAAGTACCTCATTTAAGCCATTGGTTCGTTTTAGTCCGTTTTGTCAGTTTTATTTTTGTTTCACTTTACGTTTGGTCAAATTACGTTTTTTATTCAATTTTATTTTTTAATTACATTTTGGTCCCTCAATTGAGGTCCCAAAATTACATGTCAGTCCAGTTTCTTTTCCAATTTTCATTTTAGTCCTTTTTTGGTCAATTACAGTTTAGTCCTTAAGTGTTGTTTTTTGCAGAAAAGTCCATTTTTTGTACAAGGCCGTGTCACTCTTTTTTTTCAGGTCCAGGTGTCACTTTCTCATTTGTTCAGAGGCACACATGTCATGCTATAAAAGGTGCACAGTGCCACGCAGAGCCACAATCACACGCCAACTCATAAACACATTCCAAATTTTCTCTTTCTCAGCAATTAGATCAAAAACAGAAAATTCTCAGAATTTCTCAAGAACACCAAGAACATTCAAACCCTAACCGTTTTTCAGAATCACCAGAATCATTGAATCATCAACAAATTCATCAAATTCTCTGCAATTCTCAGAGATTCAATACTGAATCTTCATCATTGAATCGCCTCCTTCACAATACGAGTGCGAATCCATCGCTGTTAGCAACGGACTCAAGCACGATCACGAAGGGGACAGTGAGAAGAAGAGGGAAAGAAAACGAAGAAGACTGAACCGGTGAAGCAGACAAAGGATCACTGATTTATTTTCAGTGTCAAAGCCAAGAATCAACAACACAGAAAGCACAGAATCAAGTTTCCCGGAGAAACTCAACAGAATCTCCATCACAAACATCAGGTAAAACTCAGAACCTCATTTTCAAAATAAAATCATAGTTAAACCTGTAAAAATCACGCAAGCATATCAAATTTTTTTCCAGAATCACAAACCGTAACCGTAACCGTAAACGCGTGAACCTCGCTTTTCCCTTTTCAAAAAGCATCAACGTAAGCGAATCGTTACAGATCAAGAAGGATAAAAAGATTTGATCCAAGAAAGTTTCAAAGGAAAAAAGGAGTTTCAAAACCGTGACATAAAACCTCAGATCTATAACGATTCAGACCTTGCATGCAAAATCTAACGCCATATTCTTGTTTAGAACGAAAAAGGATGTCTTAATCTGTAAAAAATTTTGAAAACGGTGGAATTTCTCGCCTCCGGTGCGGCGGCGCCGCCCTGTTGGGCCGGCAAGCCACCACACCGGAGCGGTGAAGCTCACCGGAGAAGACAACCGGAGGAGAGGAGAGAGGTGAGAGCTTCTCTCACTAGGTTTAGGGTTAGAGAGAGAGAGGAGAAGGAAAAATGGACTGGACCGGTCCTGTAATCCTTTTATAAGCAGCTGAACCGGACCGGTCCAGCTTTGGTTCGTTTCCCTCAATCTAGACCGTTGGATCTAGGGTTCCATCTCCTGGATCAATCCAACGGTCCCTGCGTTTTCCTGTGTTTTGACTTTGGGCTTTGGGTTTGGGCTTAGTCTGTTTTCACGTTTTTTTGTTTTTTTGCTACTTGCACCACTTGCCTGCTGTTTGCACCCGTTGTTCATGCTAATTTTTACCAATAAATTCCAAGAAATTTACTACGTCATTTTACTATTTTTCTTGATAATTTTCAGTGGTATTTTACTTGGAAAAGTTGATAAAAATTTTAGTGTTGTTTTGTCAAGGGTTTTTACTATTTTGAGTCACTTTTCTCGCATTTTTACCCGTTACCTCGTATGCATAATGTTTGTATTCGTCATGTTTGATTTGCATACTATTTCATATGAATTTTGCTACTGTTTGCTATGCGTATGTCACTGTTTTGATGTGTTAGGTTTTATTCTTGCATCATACGCATTATTCATCACATGTTTCCGGCTTATTTTCATCGTCACTCTATCGTCTTATGCCATACTTTCTTCTATCACTTTATGCCGTATTCTTCTTTTACCATTTTCTACTAACATTTCCTTTCATGTTGATCACTTCATAGCACTTCATTATCCTCACTATTGTCTTCTTTAGTTTAGTTTTCTCTTTTACAAATTGTAATTCATTTGGTGATGTAATATTTTACCATTGGTTTGTAGCTTGGCAAAGAGGCCATAGAATGTATTTAGGAAATGTTGTAATATGGACTATGGACACTATGACGCACCGACACGCACACACTCACCTTAGATGTATGCATAGGATTGCATGGTTAAATAAGCGTTTAGGTTTTAAACACTTAGAGAAAATCCATCTTTTTCCAAAAAAAAAAACAATTGAACTTCACTTCAAAAAATTTCATAATAAATATGAAGTCAACACTTCATTTTTTTCTTTTCTTTTTTCTTAAGGAAAATTCAATTCATCTTAACCATTTAGACTTTCTTTCTAATCACTAATCAAACCTCACCTTTTTGCTAAATCTAATGCTCATGAAGCCTCCCAATCTCCTTCTTCAAAACCATTTTCAAAACTTAAAATCAAACAATTAAAACAAAAACAAGTTTTTTTAGCAAGAACTACGAACGGTTTTGATCCCTTAAAAGGGTACGTAGGCAATGAGTCAAAACTCATCCAAGCCGAAATGAAATCAAATTCTACTTCTTCTCACCCCCATTCTTAACTAAATAAACTTCCCATTTTCAAAAGTAAGTAAAAATAAGCGTAGAAATCAACTTAGGAAAACGGCTCCTATAGAGGACTATAGTTACTCCGGGTGCCTAACACCTTCCCGTAGTAAAACCGACCCCCGAATTCGGAAACTCAAGGGTTTTTCTCCTTTTACCCTTCCCAAGAAAAAAGAGAGATATCAACGGTCGAAAGGTACAAGTCCAATTAATGGCTTGGCACCCAAAAACCATGATAACATGTATCTACTAAGAGAACACCAGAAACTCAATTTTCCTTAATTTTCTTCATTCCTTCATTCAATTGCATCCATTTTTTCATCAGTCATTACTCATAATTAAAATACGCATAAGAAAACCCAAAATTACACAAAATATCATAAAAGCGCAAGTGTTAATATATTACATTCATATATGACAAAATGTCATAAAAAACTAAAAATATACAAAAGTCATAAAATAAGACCCTACTCATGTGGACTATGACTCAAAGTCCTCCTCGGCGGAGGCGGCACCTCCTCCTGCAGCACGCTATACTCGTATCGGATGCCCCTTATAATGTCGGTAGTGATAGGTGATAGAATTTTGGCAAGTGTACCAAATACTATCGAAGTAGTAAAAATATCATTCCCACAAGAACTGGTTTTAATTTCAATAATTCAACTACGTTGTAAGTTAGGATGTATAAAAGTTCTTTTGATTTGCCACTAGGCAGTAGATTGGTTTGTTTGCATAAAAGTAACAGAAAATAAAGATTGGTTTTAAGAATAAGAGAGAGATGAGTTTAGGTCTTTCGAATCATCGATGTTCCCCTAATTGGTATACCGCACCTATTCTTGTGAATGATTCACTAGTTCTACGATAGTTAACAAAATAGTCATAATCAATCCCTTGAGTTAGGACCCTCTTCTAGGGTTACAGCCCCCAATTCCTTAGGTGGTCTAATAATCGTTGAAGGTTTAAGCACGTTAACCTAATATCACTAATAAAGGATTATCCATTCCTAAACTAACCATGTTTATTAGAATAATTCAATTATGTCTAAGTCGAAAGCTAGGGTCAGTAGTCATTCGTTCTCACTAAATCATGTTTATATTTGATCAGGATATAAAAAGCATTAAGAACAATTGAATTCAATAAAAACTAGATTGTCATTCACAATAAATAGAGTTTCACAGCAACATGTGTCAATTAGGGTTACAAAGAATCATCTCAGAGCTAAACTCTAATGAATTTAGCTACTCATAATGGTGTTTACAAATAACATAATCATTAGAGGAATCAATACATACAAGAACTGGTAAAAGAGTGAAGAAATCGCCCTTCTCGCCGTCTTGTAGTCTCAAAATCATAACCCTTGTCTTTGGAATAGACTTCAGCTTAAATAGGCACAGAAATTCGCCTAAAATCGTGTCACGATTTAAGTAAATCGTGACACGTTTTCCTTTGAATCGCAAATAACTGAATTAGGGTTTCCTCAAATCGTGTCACGATTTTGCCATCGTGACACATTTTCATCAATGTCGAAGCATGTTTTTGGTCTTCTAAAATCGTGTCACGTTTTTACCAAATCGTGACACGTTTTCTTCCCTTGTATTTTCTTCAGTTTTCCGCTCTTTTTGCTGCATAAGTTGCCTTGTGAACTCCAAATTGTGATCAAAATACATATAAAAATTATGTAATGACGAGATGTCATTAATAGGATTTGAAAACAAATCAAGAGGCTGTTTGGCCCACTACTGCTCAACAATAACCTCCCCGTAAGGAGGGACATGAGTCGTGTAGTCAGCAACGGGCGCATGGGCGATCATAAGAAGATGGGATACACGGTAGATCCATTTCATGTACTGAATCTCATGCTTCCACACCTCGTCCTCCGGGACCGGATCACCCCTCTCTTGCTGCTAAGGACATGGACAACAAAACCCATGAAGGTCACAACCATATCCGTTGACGCAAGAGGCCCAATCATCGTAGGAGGACTTGGAATAGTCTAGACATAGCCGTACTACCTCAAAACTCGCTCCGGCAAGTGACGACACATCATGTTCCTGCTGGCCATGATCCATCAGGAGTACCAACATATGTCCCAAAAAGGCGTCAGGTCTCACCGAGACTCGTACGACCTACAAATGACATTAGCATGCTCCATCAAATCAAGCGGGTCAGCACGCTCGTACTTTGGCTCACGCTTCCTCGGACAGATCTGCTTGAAGTACGCCAAAACACATCTCTGCAAACACAAAGAGACAAATTTATACCAGCACAAGTATATTACAAACAAATATACATTTGTGATCCACTAAAAAAATAAGAACAAAATTATATTACCACAAACAAGGTCATGTAACCACCAACGACTTTAACACTTGACTAGGAGGTAAGAGAAAGCTGAGAGTACAGGAAAGCAAGTGTCATCCCACCCCATGACCAGTCGCTCAACCTGTCCAAATCCTGAAGCACAAGTAGCCATAGAAGATTAATGATTTTGCTGTTCTTGCTAGCAAAAAATGGTGTAGCCAAGCAAGAGCAACAAAAACGCCTTAATGCAGGCGGTCCTAACAAGACTCTGCTCCTCCTCCTCCTCGTTTGATGCAGGCTACTGTAGTTGATTACACCTATTCAATAGTCTTTCATAGCACTCCTTCATGTGAGTGTTATTGACAAACGCACCCCACTGGTCTTTGCACTCTTTCGTAGCAGCATTCGGCGTAAAAAGCAGCTCATGCTCCAACAGAAATATATCTGCTCATGAGTTAGATCCCTCTCCTTAATGAGCCTCCCAATGATGGGGATGTGTAGAAGACGTGCCCATGAGCTCGAACTCCATCCTCTGCTCCTCTTGAGCCTCACCCTCCTGCTGGTAAGCCTGCTCATACTGAGGCTGCTGATACGCCTCATGCTTATGTTGATGTTGTTGATACTACGTCGAGTCCAATATCTGGGACGCACCCGCCTGTGGCGATGATCCTTCCACATTATCACCCCTACCAGTCATCGTTCCCCTGTCTCCGTCTATGACGTTGAGCATGAGGAGGGCGTTGTGCCTCCGTTTCTCTCCGTGCACTACCTGTAGTGGACTCCCTCCCTCCCCTAACTCTGTCAAGTCTCTGAGACATATTTACACAACAATTCAAAAAGCAAAAAATCAATGATTTTTTTCATACGGACATTGTGTCATTTCTAACTAAACAACAGTTAAATTTCAGAAGTGTCATTTCAATCCGTAAACTACCACATTGTAGTCAAACATACTATATTCAACATTAACAAATCAATTTCTAACAAATTTCATCATTAACAATCTTAAAATCAAACAAATTTCCATTGAGACATTTTATCAAACACCTAGAGTTCAACAAAATTTCTAACAATTCTTAACTATAACCTAACTTTAACATATCACATTTCAATCAAACCTACTCTAATCAACTTCTAAACAACAATTTGTAACTTAATTCATCAACAAATCTAACATGCAAACCAAATTTCTATAAACCTAAAATTGAAAATTTCTCCAAAATTACTAAAATTTAAACCAAAAAAGGGTAATGCAAACAGTTACTTGATTTTGTGGGAGAAATTGAGTTTGAATGACGCAAGAATGATCAAAATCACACATGAAAGTGAAAATAGCACACTTTGGAAGGTTTGAGAAAGTTTGGAAAGTGAATGGTTATGTTTCTGACTTGCTGTTTATTAACAACACGCAACATGACTTGGGTTTATAACCTGCGTGAGTTAACTCATGTAGCGTGACTTAAGTCACGCAAGGGTACTTTCGTTCATTCAGTTGGACATGAGTGTTTTTTTATTATGGGAGAAGAGAAATTTTCTTATTACAGATGCATCTACTGAAGCCCAAAAAACTCAAAAAGAATGGGAACACTTACTTTAATAGGGTGTGCCTTAAGGTGAAATCCTTTACTACGGGGGAATCCATCGAGAGTGGAGATCCTCTCCATTTCTTATAAATAAATGACAATGTTCATTCCTGCTTTGGTGCATAAATGCTCAATTAATGTTTCATATTCTTTAAATACGTGTATTCATATCATGTATTTACTACAAAACTATAGTAATAGACATTGTCGTTTGTTATCATGGTTTTTGGGTACCAAGCCATTAATTGGACTTGAACCTTTCGACCGTTGATATCTCTCTTTTTTCTTGGGAAGGGTAAAAGGGGAAAAACCCTTAAAAAGTTCTAGATTCGGGGGTCGTTTTCGCTACGGGAAGGTGTTAGGCACCCGGAGCGATTATGGTATTCCATAAGAACCGCTCTCCTAAGTTTATTTCTACGCTTTAATTTTATTGCTTATTTGTAAAAAAGGGGAGGTGTGATTAGTCAAGAATGGGGGTGAGAAGAAGTAGAATTTGATTTTTACTTCGGCTTGGATGAGTTTTGACTCATTGCCTACGTACCCTTTTAAGGGATCAAAACCGTTCGTAGTTCATTCTCAAAAAAAGGTTTTTGTTTTTGTTGCTTGATTTTAAATTTGAAAAGAGGTTTTGAAGAATAGAGATGAGAGGCCTCAAGGGCGTAAGATTTGGAAAATGTGAGGTGGAATTAATCGTTTTGCTAAATGAAGTCTAAGCATGGTTAAAGTTCATTAAAAGTTTTACTTAAGAAAATAAAAGGGAAAAGTCATTGGAGTTTTGACTCCATTTTTTATAAAAATATTTGAAGTGAATTTATTTGCATATTTTTTGGAAAAAATTGGATTTTCTCTAAGTGTTCGAAACTAAGCGTTCATCTAATCATGCAATCCTAGCCATACATCTACACATGCAATCCTAGGCATACATCTAGGGTGAGTGTGTGCGTGCCGGTGCGTCATAGTGTCCATAGTCCATATTACAAAAATTCCCTAAATACATTCTATGGCCTCTTTGCCAAGCTACAAACCAATGATAACAAATTACACCACTAAGTGAACTAAAACTTACAAAAATAAATGCTAAGCTAAAGAAAGTGGAGGGAATGCTAAATGAGGTGCATGAAACATGGAAATAAACTTGTTAGTGAAATAAAGCATAAAGAGTAGCAAGAGGCAAAAACGCATAATATGCCACAAAGATAGTAATAAAATGGTAATAAAACCTAAAATTTTGATATGAAACCTAAGGCATTTGTAGCTTCTAATTCTCATGCTATAGCAAGTTTGAAATAGTTTCTTTTATCTCAAGCTATAATCATAGGATCATTAGAAACAAGCAAGCTTAGTTTCATACCAATTTTGAGATAGAATTAGCATTTTATTATTTTCTAGAATATGCATACATTGCTCATACAATCAAGGTGTCATGAATCAATCTAAAACAGCAAAATCAACATAGGATTGTAGGCATGAGCACCTCACATTAACATATCAAATGGCCTTTATCACATATTCACAAATCAATGATAAAATTGACAAAAAACAATCATAAGAAATAATCCAAGAAAGAATTTAAATGCCATGGATTAATCATACAAGAATTTTGCCAATTCCAACATGCAAAAATACCATAAAACATCAAGAAAATATCAAGAAGTAAGCATGGATTTTCTAGGAAATTTATCAAGATTTTTAATCAAAACATTGGTTCAAATAGCAAAGAGATAGGGTGCAAATAGCAGGAAAATAAGCAAAAACGTGAAAGAGAACTCAGGCCCAAAACAAAACCCAAAACAGACTGGACCTGGATCATCCAAAGGCCTCAGAGGCGTTGGATTGATCCAGATTCAGATCTGACGGTTCAAAACGCGCAGCGCATGGTAACGTAGATCAAGCATATGGTAACAACGCATCACAGCCATTCAACACAAGAAACCCTAGATCCTACGGTTCAAAATGAAAGCAAAATAAACCGGACCGGTTCAAACGTCTATATAAGGGCGCGGACACCGGTCCAGTCCATTTCTTCCATCTCTTTCTCTCTCTAAGCTTACCTCTCCTCTCGCCTCTCTCTAACCCTCACCGCCGGTGAGGATGAAGCCACGGCGGAGACCTTGAAGGTCCGCCGGAAGCTTCATCTTCTCCGGCGAGTCCTATGCACTTTCCGGTGAAAAATTTCCAGAACTTAAAGATTTTTACATCAAACGATTCGTCCTTTAACCCTAAACACGAATCCAGCAATTATTTTCTCAAACGCGGCTTGATACGATGTAGATCTGAAATTTTCGTACGGTTTTGAAATGGATTTTCTTTGATCTTTTTTTGAAGGAAAAGGTTTAGATCTTTACGGATCTACATCGTTTCACCGTTTACTACTTCTCTGGTGCTTGTTCTTGCTTTCAAAACTCAGATCCTTATGGATCTAGGTTTTGTGTTTACAGTTACGGCTTTCTTTGAATTCTGGAAATTTTTCTATATGCTTGCTCGCGTGATTTTTTTTTACAGGTTTAAACTATGATATTATTTTCTGAGAAGAGGTTATGAGTTTTACCTAAGGTTTTGGTTGAAACCTTTAATGGAGGAAATCTCTGGAAATCTTGATTCTGTTCTTGATGATTTTGATGATTTTGCTTGCTTTTGGACCGAAAATAAATCGGTTTACCGGTTCTGCTTCTTCATCTTCTCTGATTCTTTCTCTACTTCTCTCTCTGTGATTTCGTGTTTGAGCTTGCTTCAATGCTTCTTGAATCTGCGTGAAAAATCCCTATGATCAGTGCTTGAGCTTGCTTCAATGTGAGCTCGCACTTTGAATTGTAGGAGAATTCTTCAATCCGGTGATGAAGATTCACACGAATCTCTGAGGATTGATGCGAAAATTAATGCATTTGTGTATGAATTTGGGTTCTGGAAAATTTTAGGGTTCTTGTGTTCTTACTGGTTTCTCTGTGATTTTTGGTTTTGATCTAACTGACAAGAAAGAGAAAGATTGATTCTGTTTTTGGTGAAGTGGCGTGTGATCAATGGCTCTGAATCTGACTCACTGTATTTATAGCTGACATGTGTGCATTGGAACCAATAGGAAACTGACATGTGGCATTGGACTGAGAAAGGGGGCGCTGCCCTATAATTCTGACTTGAAGGACCTGTTTGCAATTTTGAAAGAAATAGGGACTAAACTGCAAAATTAAAAACAGAACTAAAAAATATAAAAATTGGACAATTTGGACTTAAATGCAATTTTAACAAAATTAAGGGACTAAAATGCAAAGTAAAAATAAAATGAATTAAAATTTGTAATTTTGACCAAACGTAAAGTGAACCTAAAATAAAATCAACAAACGGACTAAAACGAACCAATGGCCTAAATGAGGTACTTCAAAGTAACCTCTCTATGCCAAAATTTTGGGTGAAATGACCAAAATGCCCCTAGGGCTAAAATTGACCTAAACAGATTCAAATTGACTTGACACTGACTCAGATGCAAGTTTGAAATGAATTTAATAAGGTTTACTGACGAAAGGTAAAAAACAATCTGAAAAGACTCAGAGACTGTCACAAGGATGAAAATGGGTCCCGCTGCAGGAAATGACCAAAATACCCTTCTGTATGACTTTTTTGCAAATTTTGAAATAAACTGAGGTAAAAACAATGTAATGATTCAAAGACACTTTTGAATGACTTACAAGACAAGTAAAGACATTTCAAAAGGTTTTATGCAAGAAAAACACAGGTAAAATTGTGATTGAAAATGCTGCGAGGCAGAGACAATTTGAACTGTGCAGTTGAAATTTAATAATTGACAAAGTTTGAAATGAAATTGGGCCCAGTATTTTTAGGTCCAAAAACAGGGTATAACAGCTGCCCCTATTTAAGTTTCTTTGTCTGGAGAGTCAAGAGACGGAGTCTTTGGCTTGACAGGACGAAGATACTTAAATATTAGCATTTGCACTGTGTTTGGACGTAAAAATACGCCTACCCATTTTCAAATAATATGCATGCCATGCATCATTTGGATTATGAATGCAAGACCTCATGGGGATTGGAATTAACAAAATATGTCGTATCCATTGCGGGATTGGTAGACATTGACAAAGATAGTGAATAGCAGAGTAACGGGAAACTGGAAACAAGTTGGACAGGTACAAGCTGCTCTTGGATTCGAACTAGCCACTTGACCGGGAATGAAACAAACAGACAACTGCGAGTTGTTCTTATGGATTCGAACTGGTCACTTCACAGGGGATAGAGGTTACTGGACAAACATGAGTTGTTCTTATGGATTCGAACTGGTAACTCACTTGGGGATATTGGAAAGTGCGAGTTGTTCTTATGGATTCGAACTGGTGACTCGACTGAAAACATATAAAATTGGCAGGTACGAGTTGTTCTTAAGGATTCGAACTGGTTACTCGACTGAAAGCAAGGCAAATAGACAGGTGCGAGCTTGTTCTTGGATGCGAACTGGTTACTCCACCGGAGACAAACAGATAGATAGGTACAAGCTGCTCTTGGATTGAGCTAGTCACTTGACCAAACGGAAACATATTGACAGGTACAAGCTGCTCTAGGATTGAGCTGGGCACTCGACCGATAACATAAGCAAATTGATGGGTACAAGCTGTTCTTGGACTTGAACTAGCCACTTGACCAAACAGAAACATATTCACTGGGGATTGGTTTTTTTGACAAAATATAGATTGAGATTGACTCGACGTCGATTTGAATTGAAAGGCAGAAATTGACCGATATTATTGGCTCACAAGGTTTTGACAGAGAACCCGATATGAGTATCGAATTGAGACTGATGTTGACATTGGAAACGCAATATGCACGGATGATATAACAGTTTCATTAAATGCATGGGTACGCAATATGCATGATTATGCATGTATGAATGCTGGTAATGCATGACTATTGGCAGTTTGTAGGCACGACTTCACGGGGAAGACAAGACATTAGAGTATTGGGCACGTAGTGGCTCGTGCTATATTACACATTCTTGGAAATCCTCTTTGGAGATGACGTCGTTGGGAGATGTGTCGGAACCATAGCTGAGGGCAGGTAGATATGCAACTTGCTGGAGATAGAATCTTGGAAGACCTGACTGGGGAAAATGCCGTTGTGCTGGGCATTTCAGTGTTGGGTATGTTGTAGACATTGCATCTGTGGTCAATGCTTTTTGCATGTTATATTCTCAATTTCATTCATTCATTTTTTGCATCCCATTTTTGCCTGGATCGCCCTTTCGGGTTTTCGATCCACCGGGGAAATAAATTCTTTTCAATGCCCCATTTTTGCCTGAACTGCCCTTTCGGGTTTTCAATCCAGCGGGGTGCTCATTCTTGCCTAAGCCGCCCTTCCGGGTTTTCAACTTAGCGAGCCTTTTCATTTTCATGCATTTTCATTCTGTTTTTTCATTCTTGCCATTGACCACAGACTATCCTGGAGGAGAACCTGCTTGTAACACATATTGAAATAGACATCAACATACTCTTACTCATGCATGTTTCATTTGAATGTACCCTGTTGCTCAGGTTTGCTTTTCAAAATAGACAAAAAGTTTTCAATTTTCAAAATGTTTGTTTCAAGCATTGTCATTATCAAAATAGAAAGAAAATGTTTTGTATATAGCTTTGAAAGTAGAAGAAAAAATAGAGTTTTCAAACAAAAGCAAAGGCTCAAATTGATGTATAAGAGTGGTGGTCAGCCAAAGGCATGACTCCACGGATTCACAAAGCTTGGAAAATGGTAATTTTATTGGTTGGTGGTATATTGAACACAGCAATCATTACATTTCCTGGAAACTTTGAATTCGCAAGCGTAGGAGCTTTAGATGAAGATAGTCATCAACGGCAGCAGATGCCCCAAGGGGGACGGTGGTTGGCCAGATATAGTTACTTGCCTTTTGTTTCAATCTCATTTTTGCATGAACCGCCCTTTCGGGTTTTCGGCTCATCGAGACGCTCGTTCTTGCCTGATTTGCGTACAATCTCAGCGAGCTTTTCATATTTTTTTTTGTCCCTTATTTTTGCCTGGACCGCCCTTTCGGGTTTTCGATCCACCGGGAAGCGCATTTTTGCCTAGGCCGCCCTTTCGGGTTTTCGACCTACCACGCTATTCTTTTCATGTTTCTAGGCAAAGTATTTCTTGACTATATCGGCATTCACTGGATTTGGAAGTTCTACACCATCCATTTGTGTAAGGATTAAAGCACCACCGGAGAAGGCCTTCTTGACAACATAAGGACCTTCATAGTTAGGCGTCCACTTGCCCCTTGGGTCGGGTTGCTGGCTTATCCTCCTTTTCAATACAAGTTCCCCTACCCTGAATTCTCGAGGATGGACTTTCTTGTCAAAAGCAGTCTTCATTCTTGCTTGATATGACTGTCCACGAGCCATGGCATCCATACGTTTTTCCTCGATCAAATTCAACTGATCATACCGGCTTTGGCACCATTCAGCCTCTGATAACTTTGCTTCCATGATCACACGGAGAGATGGGATCTCCACTTCCAAAGGAAGAACTGCTTCCATACCATATACAAGAGAGAAAGGGGTTGCCCCGGTTGAACTGCGCACAGTAGTACGGTAGCCATGCAGAGCATAGGGTAACATCTCATGCCAGTCCTTGTAAGTGGTTACCATCTTCTGGACAATTCTTTTGATATTCTTGTTGGCGGCCTCAACTGCACCATTCATCTGAGGTCTATAAGGAGAAGAGTTATGATGCTCAATCTTGAATTCTTCACAAAGAGCTTGCACCACGTTGTTGTTCAGGTTGGTACCATTGTCGGTAATAATCTTGCTGGGAACACCATATCGACAGATGATGTTGTTCTTGATGAACTTAGCTACCACTTGCTTGGTCACATTGGTATAAGATGCTGCTTCAACCCACTTGGTGAAGTAGTCAATTTCCACTAAGATGAAACGATGACCATTCGAATCCTTTGGTTCAATCCTTCCGATCATGTCGATGCCCCACATTGAGAACGGCCATGGGGATGACATAACATTGAGAGCGTGCGGAGGCACATGAATCTTATCAGCATAGATTTGACATTTGTGGCATTTTCTGGCGTATTGGTAGCAATCATGCTCCATGGCCATCCAGTAGTAACCTGCTCGTAACAACTTCCTTGACATAGTATGCCCTGTAGCATGGGTCCCGAAGGTACCGTCATGTACATCATGCATTAACTGTTCCGCTTCATGTTCATCAACACATCTTAACAATACCATGTCATAGTTTCTCTTGTACAGAATATCTCCATCTAACAGGAATCTACCGGCCAATCTTCTCAGGGTCTTCTTATCTTGTTTGGAAGCACCCGGCGGATACTCACGGCTCAGCAAAAACTGTTTGATGTCGTAGTACCAGGGTCTATAGTCAACCACATTTTCACCAGCCTGATCGACCACATCCCCAATAGCAAACACATGTGAAGGTCTTTCAAGGCGTTGCACTTTAATTATTGGCACATCATTCCAATGGTTTATTCGAAACATGGAAGATAGAGTAGCAAGAGCATCAGCCATTTGGTTCTCATCACGAGGAATATGGTGCAGCTCAACCTTTGTAAAATATGTCAGAAGACGTCTCGCATAATCACGATAAGGAATCAACTTAGCATGGTGTGTCTCCCATTCACCCTTTATCTGATTGATGACGAGAGCAGAATCTCCATAGATGTCGAGGTGTTTGATTCTCATGTCAATTGCTTCTTCGATCCCAAAGATACATGCTTCATACTCAGCCATATTGTTGGTACATTCGAACAAAATTCGGGCGGTAAAAGGAATGTGATGCCCCTGCGGGGATACAATGACTGCCCCAATTCCTTTACCATAGGCATTGACAGCACCATCAAAGACTAAACCCCACTTGCTATTGGGATCTGGACCTTCACTAATCAACGGTTCTTCGCAGTCTTTGGATTTCAAATACATGATTTCTTCATCGGGGAAGTCGAACTCAATCGGTTGATAATCATCAAGAGGTTGACAAGCAAGGTGATCGGCAAGAATGCTACCTTTGATTGCCTTTTGAGTTTTGAACACAATATCATATTCAGACAAAAGCATCTGCCAGCGTGCAATCTTCCCAGTAACGGCCGCTTTCTCAAAGATATACTTTATCGGATCCATTCTGGATATCAGCCAAGTTGTATGATTCACCAAATAATGACGCAGGCGTTTAGCGGCCCAGGCCAAAGCACAACAAGTCTTCTCGAGCATTGTATACCGAGTTTCACAGTCGGTGAACTTCTTGCTTAGATAGTAGATAGCATGCTCTTTCTTTCAAGTTTCATCTTGTTGACCAAGCACGCATCCCATGGATTCATCAAATACTGCCAAATACATGATCAAAGGCCTTCCTTCCACGGGTGGGACAAGGATAGGTGGTTCCAGCAGGTAATTCTTGATGCTATCAAAAGCTTCTTGGCATTCATCATTCCATACAATAGGCTGGTTCTTTCTAAGCAGCTTGAAAATCGGCCCGCAGGTTGCGGTCATATGAGATATGAATCGGGAGATGTAATTCAAACGTCCGAGGAAACCTCTGACTTGCTTCTCGGTCTGTGGAGCTGGCATTTCTCGGATGGCCCGGACTTTATCAGGATCGACTTCAATGCCCTTTTGGCTGACAACGAAGCCTAATAACTTCCCGGATCTGACGCCGAATGTACATTTGTTGGGATTCAATCGAAGCTTGTATATTCTCAACCTTTCAAACATCTTTGTCAAATACTCAACATGTTGTTCCTCATCTGTTGACTTCACAATCATGTCATCCACGTATACTTCGACTTCTTTGTGAATCATGTCATGAAACAAAGTAGTCATTCCCCTTTGGTAGGTAGCACCAATCTTGATTTCTCGCTTGTTCTCCTTGGTACCTATGTTGATAAGCTCAATCTCTTCCTGGTGAGGCTGAATGGCTTTCTTTTCTTGCTCAAGTAACCGAGTAATCTCATATAGTATGTCATCACCTTCCTCATCTTCGGCTTCATACACAGGGAATTCAAAATTTGGAGGAACCGTAGGATTACTGTGTTCAACGGGTTTATTATGGTTCAACCTGCATATAATGATTGGATGATTTTAGAAAGAGTTTTTTTTTTTCATGCAGATTTTTGAAATTAATAAGAAAATACAGACGTTTTGGTTTTTTCTGGCATTACCATTGTTTCCAAGGGAAAAAGCATTAAAAAAAGGTAGTCGTGGAAGAAACGACGAAATTTTATTAATCAACGGCAATGCCGAAACAAACATGCCCTTACAGAAAATATCACTCTCGCTTTGGGCAGAGCGAGAGGATTGTTATTTTGAAAACAAAGCACTAAAGCAACAAGACACATTACTCAGAAACATGCATGATTGAAGGAATGTCAATGACATCCCAATCTGTCGCAATGCCTCCTGGTGTAACGAATACAGGCCTGAGACCAGATCCAGTGGCTTCTTCAGAGATAGCATTAACAAACCCTGCACTGTGGAAGACTCCCGAGGAAACCCTTGCTGACGGGGAGAACCCGAGACCTTCTTTACGCTTGTTCTCACAGAGCTGTATCACCTTGCCCCAGCCGGCAGTCTGACCCTCCTGGATGGCTCTCTGAGCATCTTTCAATGAAGCCACAGCAGCCCCGGCTTTCTTAGGCTCTGCATCTTCAATGGTCAAACCTTGGAAAGCAGTCCCTTCAGCAGACCCTGCTTCAACACAAGAGAAGGAAGACAACTGGCTGACTAAGTATGCTTCTTCACCATGGATTGTGACGAGTTTTCCATTCTTCACAAACTTCAACTTCTGATGTAAGGTGGAAGTAACCGCACCCGCATCGTGTATCCACGGTCTTCCCAGCAGACAACTGTAGGATGCATTAATGTCCATCACTTGGAAGGTAACCAAGAAATTCTCAGGGCCAATGGTTATCGGCAAGTCTATCTCTCCCAGCACATTCTTTCGAGATCCATCAAAAGCTTTGACCAAGAAAGTACTTCTCCTCAAAGGGGTCCCACGGTAGCTCAACTGATCTAGAGTTGTCTTGGGCATTACATTGAGAGAGGAACCGGTATCCACCAACACATTTGATATCAAGTCTGATTTACAATTCACCGAGATGTGCAAAGCCAGATTGTGACTCTTTCCCACTTCCGGCAGCTCTTCTTCACTGAACCAGAGGTTGTTACAAGCCGTAATATTTCCCACTATGCCACCGAAACGATCTACCGTAACTTCGTGGTCAACATACGCCTGCTCCAGCACTTTCAACAAGGTATTCCTGTGAGCCTCAGAGCTCAAGAGTAATGACAAGACGGATATCTTCGAAGGAGTCTGCAGCAATTGATCAACAATCTTGTAGTCGCTCCTCTTTATTATCCTCAGAATCTCATCTAAATTCGAATCCTCTATAGATTTGCCTGGCTGGTTCACATCTGTAGCAATGGGTGAAACCACGGTTGGAGTTGCTTCTTCAACTGGTGGAGTGATTGGCGTAGCTACCTTCTTCTGAAATAACGGCGGACGGACTTTCCCGCTTCTTAGCGCTGCAGAGGTCCCTTCGGCAATATTGCTTACTGTGGCAAAGGAGGCTAGAGGCACCTCTACTCCATTTTCTATTATAGTAGCATTGTACTTGTATGGCACTGCCTTGTCCGAAACATAAGGAATTGGTCCTGGCAGCCTTATCACCAAAGGTTCAGCATTCTTCTTCAAAGGTACACTCTTGACAGACGGATCGTGAAAAACTGGCACAATCACGCAAACATCACTGACAGTCAGAAGATTATCATTCATCAAGCTTTGGATGTCGTCTTGAACAGCATGGCAACCCAAAGGATCACGGAGGCATCCTAGACACTTGGCATGGTCATGGCTGAACAGAGAAGCTTTGCACAGCTTGATGTGTAGAGGTACCAGAGGAGTTGCGACGTTGCGGACATCAAGTCTAGGAACTTCCTCACACACTTCGATCATATTCACAGCGGCATGATTTGGAAGAGGATTGTCGAGGACGTGTGGGACATTATTCTCAAAAGTCAGCTTTCCCTGATCAATGAGCTTCTTCACGATATACTTCAAAGCATAACACCCCTCGACATCATGACCTAAGGCACCTTGATGAAAATCACATTTGAGATCAGACCGGAACCTTGGAGGTAAAGGGTCCGGTGGAGGCTTGCCCTGCCTAGTCGTGCAGTGTCCTCTCTGGATTAAAGTTGGAAGCAACTCAGCATATAACATCGGTATAGGAGGAAAAGTTGGTCTGGTATATTGCTGCTGCTGTTGTTGTTGTTGTTGTTGTTGTTGTTGAACCGGCAACTGTTGTTTCATCTGTTGGGCAATTGCATTGACGGGCACTTGAGGTTGACCCGGTGGCAGGGGGTACTGATGGTAAAACTGTGGGAAGAACGGATGCTGAGAGTACGGCATATATGGGTATGACGGAGGCATTTGAGCTGCATTGATAGGAGCAACGGTAGCTATTGATTGACCGGCTCCAGCTGACACCATTCCCACTTCCGTTTCTTTCTTCTTGTGGTGTCCATTACCATATCTCTTCGACGCATTCACAGAGGATTCAGCTTTATCAAACACAATGATTCCATCCCTCACGGCTTCCTCAAGACGGGTTCCCATAGTGACCATCTCCGAAAAGTTGTTCGGGGCAGCGATGATCATCCTCTCAACATAATCTTTCTTCAAGGTCTTCAAGAATGTCTGGGTCATTTCTTCTTCATCTAAAGCAGGAGTGATACGGGCAGCTGCCCCTCTCCACCTTTGTGCATATTCACGGAAACTTTCCTCCTTTTTCTGAGATAGGGACCTGAGAAACTCCCTATTCGGCTTCAATCGAGTGTTAAACCCGTAGTGGCTCTTGAAAGCAGTGGCTAGCTCATCAAAAGTATGGACATCATCTTTGCTCAGACTAGTATACCACTCCGCAGCGTCTTCCATCAGACTGTCTTGGAAGTAATGGATCATAAGGGAATCATTGTCCTTGTAGTTGCCCATCTTCCGGACATATTTGACAATATGATTTTGAGGACAAGTCAGCCCGTTATACTTGTCGAACTCCGGGACTTTGAACTTTTTTGGAACATCTACCTTCGATACTAAGCAGAGATCCTGGGTTTTAATGGAGTCTCCATTTCCCCTGTTGGCCTTAATTTCCCGTCGGAGCTCTTCGGCAAGTTCTGCCATTCTCTCTTCCATAGTTCCGGTTGTGGCAATACTCCCGTGGTGCGCATTAGCATGGACAAATAGAGGCACCGTATTCACAATGGGCTCGGTAACAGTTGTTGCAGCTTGAGTCAAGGCGGTACTAACAGGAGTCAAGTTTCCTCCTGAGATTGGGCCACTGTTGGTAGTACCAGAGGTCCCTGCCCCCGTATTAGCAGTATAGTACAGCGGAAGTCCGTAAGGATACCCGGATGGCATGATAAAGCGAGGATCAGTTGTTACTGTAGGAGTCACATTTGCAGCTGTAGAAACTACGGGAACTGGTTGTTCCTGAGCATCCAACAGAGCAGTCATAGCATCATGAGCTTTGGCCAATTCCTCCCTTAAAGATGTCAATTCAGTACGAAGCTGCGTGTTCTCTTCTTCCATAGCCCTTTTCTTTCTTCTGTATTCTCTGGTTCGATCGGTTCTATCAGGTTCATAAACTCTCTGAGCACGAGCCACTTTTCACACTGAGGCAGAGAAACCAGGAGATAGTGAGCACTTGGAAGCCTTTGTGACCGGTGCATGATGCATATGATGCATGATATGCAAATGCAAATGCAAAAGACTTATTTTTTTTCATCGAAGGATTTTTAAACAAATTAGAAATCTTGCAAATAATCAAAACTACATAGTATTCTCAAAAGAAAGACTTTGAAATTTCAACAAGATAAACGAATGAGGCCATCAAGCATAGGAAGTAGTCGGAGCATCGTCGGACTCGGAATCTGAATCACAGTATCTGGCAAAGAAGTCTCGTCGTCCTCGGGCTCTCTTGGAGTCCCTCATAAGCAACTCGTCTTTCTCTTCCAATTCCCTCCGGGCCTTAGCTAGTTCTTTCTTCAACATTAGATTCTCATGAGTCTTCTGCTCATCTCTACCATCCAAAGTCATGATTAGATTCTCGGCTTGATTGTACCGAGCTTTCCATACCTGCTTCTCACGACTCTCCATGGCTAGATGCTCCTGATACATATCCTGAGTCGCGGGGAGTAGCGGTAAAGGCATAGATGGAGTGGATGAAGACACGTATCTCATAGCTGGATAAGGCATACCAATCTCCTCAGCTCGATCTATCACCCACTGAGTGTAGGCCTCATGAGCAACACCGGATCTCACACCTAGATGCTTCACACTCTTCCTTCGGACCTTAGACCAAGCATCCATGAAAGCTTTCCTTTGTCCGGTAGGAGCATTCGTGTAGAAGAAGAACTCTGGAGATGTAGCAAGATTGATGGGCTTCGACTTCATAGGGAAACCAAACTGTCTCATAGCAAGCTCGGGGTTGTAGTTAATTCCTCCACGAGTACCAAGAAGAGGTACATTGAGAAAGTCTCCACAACCCATGATAATTTCCTTGGCTTGAGCGGCGGGAGTGATCCAGACCACCTCATTAGGAGTGAGAGCCATAATCCGCTGAGAGTAGGACCAATTTTCCGAGTTATCATGGAAGGAACCCGGAAGGTGCGAAATAAACCACTTATACAAAAGAGATATGCAGCAAAGAATATACCCACGGCCCTTGAGAGTCCTGTCATGAATGGCGTGGTAGGTATCTGCTAGCAAAGTAGGAACTGGGTTCTTGGAATGGAAGACCTCGATAGCATTCATGTCCACGAAGTTGTCGAGGTTCGGAAAGAGAATGAGCCCGTAGATAAGCAAAGCAAGGATAGCCTCGAGTGTATCCTGACGAGTAGTACTGAGATTAGCCTGCTCAAGAAGATACTTCGAAGTGAACCCCCGGATGTGAGACTTGGTAATAAGATGGTTGGAGACGTCGGAAGTCTTGAGGTAGAGATCCTTAGCAATAACCAGAGGAGTAAGAGAAGTCCCGGGACCAGTGAAAGGCGTCTTCTCGGCTATAGGTAAACCCACTAGATTGGAGTAAGCCTCGAGGGTAGGAACCAACTGGAAGTCCGGGAAAGTGAAGCAACGGAAGCTTGGATCATAAAATTGCACTAGAGTGTGCACTAGCTTCTCGTCCACATCGGTTCGGAGCAAAGTAAGCAATCCCCCATACCGGAATCGGAACCCTGTTTGGCTCTTGACCTTGAGGGCCAACTCTCTCAAACTAACCAAATCCACTTCTTTGAACTTGTAGCACTTAGTCTTCTTCATACCTGTGGTTATTTACAAAAATTTCCATTTGTTTAAGCCCTTCGATGAATGCATGAAAAATGTTTATGCATGAATGTATGTATGCATGATTGTGTTTGTTTAAATAACAAAATGGGTTGAGTTTCGAAGTAACGGGGCCACGGATGGACACGGCGTCCGGTGAACTAAGGCTTTGGATAGTAGTAACCAAGGTTCTAACACAGTTCCCAAACTGCAACCTCTCTCACATATATCATGGTAGTACAGGACGACACCCGTTCCATGATTATTTGCGAGAAGGTCTAGTTTGAGTGTAGTATCGCGTGACGACTAAAGTTTGAGACAACACTCAATTTAGCCACCGCACTACGACCTAAAAAAGGCTAGGATGGGTTTGGTAACTACGGTTCATAGCTTCGTCGAACAATTGAAAGTGAAGTGCCTAAGCATGACAACACATGCCGACAATATCACCTTCAAAATGCCTCAGCTATGTGAGATTGATCGCATAATCCAATACACGAGGCAACCCCCGGATCGAATTGTCGATTATATCTCTACCTAAACATAAGTTCACTCAGCCCGGGTATAGGACTTTTGATATTCTCACCCCACACGTCAAATGAAAATAAACAAGTATTCACATATGTAAGCAATAAAACAAAGCGTAAATATAAACTAAGGAAAACTAGGCGCGACCCGCTAAAAAAAGTCCCCAGCAGAGTCGCCATTTCTGTTATCATGGTTTTTGGGTACCAAGCCATTAATTGGACTTGAACCTTTCGACCGTTGATATCTCTCTTTTTTCTTGGGAAGGGTAAAAGGGGAAAAACCCTTAAAAAGTTCTAGATTCGGGGGTCGTTTTCGCTACGGGAAGGTGTTAGGCACCCGGAGCGATTATGGTATTCCATAAGAACCGCTCTCCTAAGTTTATTTCTACGCTTTAATTTTATTGCTTATTTGTAAAAAAGGGGAGGTGTGATTAGTCAAGAATGGGGGTGAGAAGAAGTAGAATTTGATTTTTACTTCGGCTTGGATGAGTTTTGACTCATTGCCTACGTACCCTTTTAAGGGATCAAAACCGTTCGTAGTTCATTCTCAAAAAAAGGTTTTTGTTTTTGTTGCTTGATTTTAAATTTGAAAAGAGGTTTTGAAGAATAGAGATGAGAGGCCTCAAGGGCGTAAGATTTGGAAAATGTGAGGTGGAATTAATCGTTTTGCTAAATGAAGTCTAAGCATGGTTAAAGTTCATTAAAAGTTTTACTTAAGAAAATAAAAGGGAAAAGTCATTGGAGTTTTGACTCCATTTTTTATAAAAATATTTGAAGTGAATTTATTTGCATATTTTTTGGAAAAAATTGGATTTTCTCTAAGTGTTCGAAACTAAGCGTTCATCTAATCATGCAATCCTAGCCATACATCTACACATGCAATCCTAGGCATACATCTAGGGTGAGTGTGTGCGTGCCGGTGCGTCATAGTGTCCATAGTCCATATTACAAAAATTCCCTAAATACATTCTATGGCCTCTTTGCCAAGCTACAAACCAATGATAACAAATTACACCACTAAGTGAACTAAAACTTACAAAAATAAATGCTAAGCTAAAGAAAGTGGAGGGAATGCTAAATGAGGTGCATGAAACATGGAAATAAACTTGTTAGTGAAATAAAGCATAAAGAGTAGCAAGAGGCAAAAACGCATAATATGCCACAAAGATAGTAATAAAATGGTAATAAAACCTAAAATTTTGATATGAAACCTAAGGCATTTGTAGCTTCTAATTCTCATGCTATAGCAAGTTTGAAATAGTTTCTTTTATCTCAAGCTATAATCATAGGATCATTAGAAACAAGCAAGCTTAGTTTCATACCAATTTTGAGATAGAATTAGCATTTTATTATTTTCTAGAATATGCATACATTGCTCATACAATCAAGGTGTCATGAATCAATCTAAAACAGCAAAATCAACATAGGATTGTAGGCATGAGCACCTCACATTAACATATCAAATGGCCTTTATCACATATTCACAAATCAATGATAAAATTGACAAAAAACAATCATAAGAAATAATCCAAGAAAGAATTTAAATGCCATGGATTAATCATACAAGAATTTTGCCAATTCCAACATGCAAAAATACCATAAAACATCAAGAAAATATCAAGAAGTAAGCATGGATTTTCTAGGAAATTTATCAAGATTTTTAATCAAAACATTGGTTCAAATAGCAAAGAGATAGGGTGCAAATAGCAGGAAAATAAGCAAAAACGTGAAAGAGAACTCAGGCCCAAAACAAAACCCAAAACAGACTGGACCTGGATCATCCAAAGGCCTCAGAGGCGTTGGATTGATCCAGATTCAGATCTGACGGTTCAAAACGCGCAGCGCATGGTAACGTAGATCAAGCATATGGTAACAACGCATCACAGCCATTCAACACAAGAAACCCTAGATCCTACGGTTCAAAATGAAAGCAAAATAAACCGGACCGGTTCAAACGTCTATATAAGGGCGCGGACACCGGTCCAGTCCATTTCTTCCATCTCTTTCTCTCTCTAAGCTTACCTCTCCTCTCGCCTCTCTCTAACCCTCACCGCCGGTGAGGATGAAGCCACGGCGGAGACCTTGAAGGTCCGCCGGAAGCTTCATCTTCTCCGGCGAGTCCTATGCACTTTCCGGTGAAAAATTTCCAGAACTTAAAGATTTTTACATCAAACGATTCGTCCTTTAACCCTAAACACGAATCCAGCAATTATTTTCTCAAACGCGGCTTGATACGATGTAGATCTGAAATTTTCGTACGGTTTTGAAATGGATTTTCTTTGATCTTTTTTTGAAGGAAAAGGTTTAGATCTTTACGGATCTACATCGTTTCACCGTTTACTACTTCTCTGGTGCTTGTTCTTGCTTTCAAAACTCAGATCCTTATGGATCTAGGTTTTGTGTTTACAGTTACGGCTTTCTTTGAATTCTGGAAATTTTTCTATATGCTTGCTCGCGTGATTTTTTTTTACAGGTTTAAACTATGATATTATTTTCTGAGAAGAGGTTATGAGTTTTACCTAAGGTTTTGGTTGAAACCTTTAATGGAGGAAATCTCTGGAAATCTTGATTCTGTTCTTGATGATTTTGATGATTTTGCTTGCTTTTGGACCGAAAATAAATCGGTTTACCGGTTCTGCTTCTTCATCTTCTCTGATTCTTTCTCTACTTCTCTCTCTGTGATTTCGTGTTTGAGCTTGCTTCAATGCTTCTTGAATCTGCGTGAAAAATCCCTATGATCAGTGCTTGAGCTTGCTTCAATGTGAGCTCGCACTTTGAATTGTAGGAGAATTCTTCAATCCGGTGATGAAGATTCACACGAATCTCTGAGGATTGATGCGAAAATTAATGCATTTGTGTATGAATTTGGGTTCTGGAAAATTTTAGGGTTCTTGTGTTCTTACTGGTTTCTCTGTGATTTTTGGTTTTGATCTAACTGACAAGAAAGAGAAAGATTGATTCTGTTTTTGGTGAAGTGGCGTGTGATCAATGGCTCTGAATCTGACTCATTGTATTTATAGCTGACATGTGTGCATTGGAACCAATAGGAAACTGACATGTGGCATTGGACTGAGAAAGGGGGCGCTGCCCTATAATTCTGACTTGAAGGACCTGTTTGCAATTTTGAAAGAAATAGGGACTAAACTGCAAAATTAAAAACAAAACTAAAAAATATAAAAATTGGACAATTTGGACTTAAATGCAATTTTAACAAAATTAAGGGACTAAAATGCAAAGTAAAAATAAAATGAATTAAAATTTGTAATTTTGACCAAACGTAAAGTGAACCTAAAATAAAATCAACAAACGGACTAAAACGAACCAATGGCCTAAATGAGGTACTTCAAAGTAACCTCTCTATGCCAAAATTTTGGGTGAAATGACCAAAATGCCCCTAGGGCTAAAATTGACCTAAACAGATTCAAATTGACTTGACACTGACTCAGATGCAAGTTTGAAATGAATTTAATAAGGTTTACTGACGAAAGGTAAAAAACAATCTGAAAAGACTCAGAGACTGTCACAAGGATGAAAATGGGTCCCGCTGCAGGAAATGACCAAAATACCCTTCTGTATGACTTTTTTGCAAATTTTGAAATAAACTGAGGTAAAAACAATGTAATGATTCAAAGACACTTTTGAATGACTTACAAGACAAGTAAAGACATTTCAAAAGGTTTTATGCAAGAAAAACACAGGTAAAATTGTGATTGAAAATGCTGCGAGGCAGAGACAATTTGAACTGTGCAGTTGAAATTTAATAATTGACAAAGTTTGAAATGAAATTGGGCCCAGTATTTTTAGGTCCAAAAACAGGGTATAACATCGTTTATTTTAGAAAATGGAGAGGATCTCAACTCATCCATTGAGTAAGCGCATCTGAGATATAAACATAATTTTTTTTTTTTTTTTTTTTTTTTTTTTTTTTTTTTTTTTTTGCATATAGAAGGAAGAAAAATGTAACTTATTTCATCATTGACTTACTCCCATTTTAATATAAGTAGAGTAAATCAAGGAAAATTTAAATAAAATAAGGGTTAAATGTATTTTTGGTACCTAGAAATATTTTAACTTTTGGTTTTAGTTTCTCTAAAAGTTTCCTTCGACTTTTGGTCTTCTAAAATTTTTTGAATCACCATTTTTAGTTCATGTTTTTAAATCAACTCATGTGTATCACTCAAATGTTGATTGAGTTTTTGTAGAATGTTTTGAATATTATAAGAATCTTTCAAAGAGAATTAGAACTTTTTAACAAAGTATAAATTAAATATGAATTTGTAAGTGTCAAAACCATAAAAAAAAATCATATTTAATTTGTCCTTTGTTAAAAAAAATGCAAGAGAGAATTCTATAATATAATAAACATGATTCTGAAAGACAAAAAAAATCACACAGCTTGGTGAACACCAACTTAACAAAATAAAATTGTGAAAAAAATTTAAAATTTAAAATGATACATATGAATTGACTTAAAAATAACAATGTGATGATGTTAAAGTTTTGAATGACCAAAATCAAAGGAAAAATTAAAGAGGACTAAGACGAAAATTTAGAAAATTCTAAGAAATAAGAACATATTTAACAAATAACTAATAACATGATTCTTTCTATATTTTTATTAAAAGATCAATACTTCTCCAATTTGATTTGATATGTGACCGAGCAGATCCAGATCCAGTCAAATGATTTATTTTATTTTTTTTATCAATAATTTGACCTCGTTTGTCTCGAGGAATATGTAGATTGCATATACAAATATTAATGGAACCACTAAGCCAAAATAATTAAATTAATTTCCTACCATATGCCCCACGCTTTTACGTTTTCACACATGTTAAATAATGTATTTTATGTACATGCATACATGTTCTTGAAATATACTACTATTAAGTGCTTCTCCCCAATATCATCCTTGAGATTTCACAAATGGCAAATCATAAGCTTATTGAGCAAACTGTTGTTTTTCCATCAACACCAAGAACAACAACAACTTTTCTTCCTCTCACATTCCTCGACTTGCCTTTTGCAGGTCCAGTCTATGTTGAACGCTTATTCTTCTATCACTTTCCTCATTCAACAACCCATTTTTCTAAAACAACACTTCCATCTCTCAAACACTCTCTTTCTCTTACTCTTCAACATTTCTTCCCTCTTGCTGGAAATCTTCACTGTCCTCTACCACCCCACAAACCTTTTATTCTTTGCACTCAAAATGACTCCGTCACTTTTACCGTCATCGAATCTTCAGCAAATTTCAACCATCTCTCAACCAACCAACACCCCAAAAATCTCCAAGACTTTAATCACCTTGTTCCAAAACTAACAGAAAAAACAACATTTGATGATGGTAATGACATATTCATCTTTCCGTTGTTGTCTTTGCAAGTCACGGTTTTCCCCAACCATGGTCTTTGCATTGCCATCAAATATTGCCATGTGATGGATGATAACTGTTGCAATCATTTAATGAAATCTTGGTCTTTTATCCATCGTAAAGGTGATGTAGTTGACTTCAAGTCGCAACCTTGTTTTGACAGACAAGTTTTGCGAGACCCAGAAGGACTTGAAGATTTATTCTTAAAAGGCTATTATGAAAAAAGAAAAACATGGGAGGATAATAGACTCATTGGTAAGACTCAAAGTATTGAAAAACATGATGAAGATTGTGTTAAGGCAATTATTGTTTTCGGAAAAGAAGAAATCGAGGGGATGAAAAAATGGGTATTGAATGAATGGAAGAAAAAAGATCAAGAAATCCAAGCACCACAATTTCTATCTAAATATGTTGTAACTTGTGCTTTTGTTTGGGTTAGTTTGGTTAAAGCAATGCATAGAAGTAATCATAATATTGATGAAAAAGACGAGTATTTTTGTTTCACAGGTGATTGCAGAGACAGACTAGGGTACACAATACCGGAGGGGTATTTCGGAAACTGTTTAGCGTTTAATCATGCAACGATGAAGAGAAGAGATGTGAAAGGAGAAGATGGTTTTGTGAATGCTGTTAAGGTAATTGAGAAGGCAATAACTGAGATGAAAAATGAACCTCTTAAAGATGCAACAAAATGGGAAGGTTCAGCTAAAAAGATAGGTGAGTTTGGAAATTTGTTATTTGTAAGGGGGTCACCTAAGTTTAATGTTTATGAGACTGATTTTGGATTTGGAAAACCAGTTAAAGTTGAAATGATGCATTCATTAAAGTGTATGTCTATTGCTGAAAGTGGAGATAGAGAAGGTGGACTTGAGGTTGGGTTGGCATTCAAATCTGAGGATTATGAATGTTTCTCTTCTGTCATTCAACAAGGACTACAAGCTTTGAAATTTTAATTGGTTCGTGAGTGTTTTATCTTTTAATGTGAATTTTGGATGGGAAATGTAGTACTCCAACAATGAATCATGGATTGTGGGTTTTGATTGATAATTTGAGATTGATTTAACTCTTCAATCCAAAATGTATAATAATGATGAACTTTTGATTTATATTGAGTAAACTTTGGATATGTATCTTGTCGAATTTTTTAAGAAGTTTTCTAGAAAAAATTAACACATGGGGATTAAAAGACCTCATTTTTAATTGAATTAATTGATTGGAACGGGGTGTTCCTACCGCGAAGTGTTGTCTCTCTTCTCGATTACTTTACATCCTCTTCATTGAGTAAAAAACACAGAAAATGTCTAATGTTTATTTGGCTTGCAACAATTTGAAAATTTAGGAAGTACGGGATGAGGTTGTTTTCTCTTCAAAGAGCTTTGAGGTCGAAGAGTTTAAAGAAACTATCGAAATGACCTCTTTGAGGTGGTTTTTAGCTAGGAAAAAAATAGGGTCTTTGTGTATTTTCAGTGGTTTTCAAACCCTCTTCTTTAACTTACTTCTCGATTTTATGGGATTGTTTTAGTTGGGTAAAATACCCCTTATAGTTTTTGAGTTGTGGGTCAAGTATTATTTGTACTTCTCTCCGTTCATCAATAAATTTTGTTGTTAAAAAAAAATCGTGATGACATTTTTGCAATTAAGTTGATATCGTGAAGCATTGTAAATCAATCATTATGCAATCCACATCAATTTACGTTAATATAAGAGGAGTAAAACATTGTAAGTCAAAAAAATCTTTTGAACCACAAAATTATTTGAACAAACTTATTGACCAACAAATTGGTAACAAAGAGAAAAATGAGAGAACAAACTCATTAGAAGTTTCCTTTAGTTCATTCACATGCTAGAAATATTATCAAGCTGTTCTTGAAAGATGTTGATGAAATTAATCATTCTAGACCTCTCAAGAGTCAAACCAACCTTAATTCCACCTCCACCACCTCTACAATCAGAAAGAGAAATCGAACCGGATGAATCAAGATGAACTGCATCAGATTTCTTAGGCTTCCCCCATCCAAAATCTGTCTCATAAACAGCCAAATTCGGTGAACCAGCAATCACATTAACAGACTTACCAGGTTTTGACATTTCCCTATTTCCTTGAGTATGGTCCTCAACCACCTTGAGCCGCCACCAACTTGTCTCTGACAGGTATCCACCCTCAACTCTCGCCCCACTATTTCCTTCAATCGTGTTACATGACAAATTTTAGATGACGAGTCACTAATTTTTAGATGGATCTAGATATATTTATGGGTTAAATAAATTCTATGTTCTTATAAATATTATGTTCCAAAAATAGCCCCATCGGGAGTTACTGCAACGAACAATAGTTAAAAACTATTCCCAAATATTTTTTAGATCGGTTATAGGTTTAACGACTTTAAAAAGTTATAATTTGCTATCTGAAAGAATTTGTTACATCAGTTACACGTTTAACCGCTCTAAAACATTGTACTTATTTTTTTAAAAGAAGTTAAATTAGCTCACCCGCTCCTGAGAGAATCAAACCTGAAACCTTGAGGAGCACACTTCCAAATCCCAAGTCAATACAAAAAAAACTAACCCAAGTGGGTTTAACGTCGCACTTATTTGAACTAGGTTGGACCAAAAACGAGGGTTCTTTTTCGGCATATACTCTATTAACCGATTTAAATAGTAGCAAACGGTTTATAACTAGCATTCGCAGACAAATGATAGTTAACTATTGATGTGAGTATTTTCTGAAATTTTAAGGTGCTTGTGAGCAAATGCTAGATGCTTAAAGAGCAATTTCCCATCCTTTAAGACAACCTAGAACATATATTCTAAGTTTTTACTCCTTTCAATGAGCACATGACAATTTTAAGGTGCATACTATATGTTTGTCGAGAAAATATTTATTATATAGTAATTAAGTCCCTTAACTTATTTATTAGGTTCATTATGGTCCTATAATTAATTTATTATGTTAAGTCTCTTAACTCTACTTTTGTCCGGCAAATTATAACTTTTTGTTAGTTATTGTGAAAAAACGTTGAAAGTGATACATGTGGCATTGTGATGTGGCAAAATCCTCTCATTCATCTTCTTCAATTCCTATTCTTCTATCTTCTTTTCATCTCACTCAAAGAAAAACACGCGCGCACACACACAACTTCGCAAAAAGACAAACAGAACCACAGTCTCATTCATTCAAAATTATATAGAATTGTAACCAAATAAGTTTCACATTTTACAAAACTTAAACGTTTCATCAAACAACTCATAAAATAGTCAAAGTTGAAGAAACAAATTCAACAACCCCATAAGCACATAAAGTGTAGAAATAATGTGATAATTGTTGCAGATTCATGCTTGCTTAAAAAATTATTCAAACTATTGCATTCAAAATAGTTTCAAAGAATAATATGTGAATTTAATTTGAGCTTTGATAATATATATATAAGTAGTGAGGAGAAAGAGGGGAACCAAACGGTGTTGTATTTTCACCCAAAAGCTTACTAATTTCACACAACAAAAACAAAAACAAAATCAGAGTTTCAAATATGGGTCTCTTTGGCAAAAAAAAAAAAATGACGTTTATAAAGTGATGAATGCTCTCTTTGTAAACTCTTATCAAGAGTCAATCTTTTCAACGTATGATTTGGATTTTTCTCAATACACATCATTGATCAACACTATTGGACTTGATACTTGTAAGGTCTAATTCATCCTTATAAAACATGTGTTAACTTGGATTTTTCAGAATCAATAATGCATGCGCAAATGAAGGTGATACAAATCAAAGTTTGATTGAGGGTTGTTTGCGGCAGCAACAGGTGGCCAATGACGGTCTTAATGGCGGAGGAAGAGGGGGAAGATCAATGGAGAAAGACCAAACGAGAGAGCGTGCACCAAATGTATAACCTTTTGGGTTTGTTCAGGATGCAAGTTTCTGTTCATTGTTCAAGAAGATGGAAGAAGATGATTTTTCACACATAAAAATAACAAAATGACTAATTTAACTGACGAAAGTAGAGTTGAATAATCTAAACGTAACAAAAAAAAAAACTGCCATAAGACTAATAAACAAGTTAAGGGACTTAATATATAATATAGCCATTTTTTGCATATATGAGGAAGAAAAATGTAACTTGTTTCATCACTGACTTACTCCTATTTTAATACAAGTAGAGCAAATAAGGGAAAATTTGTATAAATAATGAGTTAAATATATTTTTCGTCCCTACAATTATTTTAATTTTTGATGCTAGTTCCTCTAAAATTTTCCTTCGTTTTTTGTTCTCCAAAATTTTTAAATCACCACTTTTTGTCCATGTTTTTAAGTCAAACCATGTGTGTTACTAAAATTTTGAGTGAGCTTTTGTCGAAATGTTTGAATATTATAAAAATCTTTCAAAGAGAATTAGAATTTAGGCTTAATAGGTCATTTGGTCTCTTAATTAATTTCAAATTTTTATTTTGGTCCCTTAATTAATTTCAAATTTTCATTTTGGTCCCATAAGTAATAAAATTCATGTTTTGGTCCCTTAATTGTCTCTCCGTCGGTCAAAGAAATCCTGAATATTAAGTTTAACCCCAAATATCTCTTGTGGATCAACATTATATGTGGTCCACCATTGACCTTATTAATTTGGTTGGTTTAAACCATCCATGTTTATTAATTATATCAGTCTTTCTGTACTGAATTGGTATGGAAAAAAATTATTAGTAGGTACTGATGTATGGAAAAATATTATCAGTAAATACTATTATTGGTGTTTCATTTTGGACGTCTAGAAATATGGCGTTTTGTTTGTAAGACTAACAAAGAATATTATTACTATTTACCATTGTCATAGTAGTCTATCTTTTTTTACTATCTAAAAATATTGATCCATAGTCATTGTTTGCTTAGATTTACTATATATGAATTAAAAATAATAGAGTTTTGCTATATCAAGCGAACAAGCATGTTTGGAATTCATAACGAAGGAGAAATCAGCGAATGAAAAAAGAGAGTTGTGTGAAAATCAAGGGAAGCTGCTGCAAATAAAGCGGCAATCCACAATAAAAACCAACTGAAATACATGGTCGGGATGATTTCTCTATAATAACTTTCGCTATAAATAGCATTTTTGAAAATAATGTTATCAGTATTTAACATTATAAATCTGATTAGTATTAATAAATATAATTAAGCAATACAGCGTTGTCCCGTGCGTTGCAAGGTACTCCGACTAGTTTTATACATGCATTATCTTGAAATATACTATTTATTGCTTCTCCCCAATGGCGGAGCATAAGCTTGTTGAGATTTCAGAAATGGCAGAGCAAAAGCTTATTGAGCAAGCTCTTGTTTCTCCATCAACACCAAGAACAACAACAACTTCTCTTCCTCTCACATTCCTTGACTTGCCTTTTGCAGGTCCAGTCTATGTTGAACGCTTATTCTTCTATCACTTTCCACATTCAACAACCCATTTTTGTAAAACAACACTTCCATCTCTCAAACACTCTCTTTCTCTTACTCTTCAACATTTCTTCCCTCTAGCTGGAAATCTTCAATGTCCTCCACAACCCCACAAACCTTTTATTCTTTGCACTCAAAATGACTCTGTCGCTTTTACCATCGTCGAATCCTCGGCAGATTTCAACCATCTATCAACCAATCACCACCCCAAAAATCTTAAAGACTATAATTATCTTAGTCCAAAA
This sequence comes from Medicago truncatula, assembly GCF_003473485.1. Taxonomy (NCBI): domain Eukaryota; kingdom Viridiplantae; phylum Streptophyta; class Magnoliopsida; order Fabales; family Fabaceae; genus Medicago; species Medicago truncatula. The sequence continues at coordinate 44,061,100 of NC_053043.1, forward strand.
TTAAGCCGCAAAACAACCTATGATGGTAATGACATTGAGAATAACACATTCATTTTCCCTTTGTTGTCTTTGCAAGCTTCTGTTTTCCCTAACCATGGTCTTTGCATTGCAATCACATATTGTCATGTAATGGATGATAGTTGTTGTAGTCATTTCATGAAGTCTTGGTCTTTTATACATAGAAATTGTGAAGTAGTTGACTTGAAGTCAACTCCTTGTTTTGATAGAAATTTTTTGAGGGACCCAAAAGGGCTTGAAAATGTTTTCTTAAGAGACTATTTTGAAGAAAGAAAAACATGGAAGGATAAACTCATTGGTCAAACTCAAAGTCAAACTAGTGAAGAAGAGTATGTAAAAGCAACTATTGTTTTTGCAAAAGAAGAAATTGAGAGAATGAAAATATGGGCACTTGATCAATGGAAGAAAAATGATTGTGAAGTTCAAGCGCCACAATTTTTATCTAAATTTGTTGTAACTTGTGGTTTCATTTGGGCTAGTATGGTTAAAACAAGATGTAGAAAGGAAAATGATAACGATGATGATGAAAAAGAGGAGTATTTTGGTTTTCCAGGTGATTGTAGAGAAAGACTTGGGTACAAAATACCAGAGGGGTATTTTGGGAATTGTCTAACATTATGTCATGCAACTATGAAGAGAAAGGATATGAAGGGGGAAGATGGTTATGTGAATGCTGTTAAGGTAATTGAAAGGGTAATAAGTGAAATGAAAAATGAACCTTTTAAAGATATGGGAGAATGGAGGGATAGATTTAAAAAGATGTATGAGTTGGGAAGTGTGTTGTTGGTAACAGGTTCGCCTAAGTTTAATGTTTATGAGACTGATTTTGGATTTGGAAAACCTGCTAAAGTTGAAATGGTGCACCCATTTACGTGTATGTCTATTGCTGAAAGTGAAAATAGAGAAGGTGGACTTGAGGTTGGGTTGGTATTCAAATCCGAGGATTTTAAATATTTCTCTTCTATCATTGAACAAGGACTACAAGCTTTGAAATTTTAATTGGTTCGTGCATGTTTTGTCTTTTAATTTCAATATTGAATGGGAAATGTAGTACTCCAACAATGAATCATGAATTGTGGGTTTTGATTGGTAATTTGAGATTTTTTTTATTTTTTTTAATGTGAAAAAATAAGATGCCACATATAGGCGTAACATCGACCAAAAAACACCACGAAGCCACCGTAAGCTAAAACAGTGGAACCCCAACCAAGGGCTAAAACCAAGCAAATAGCAAAAGTTATGACGCTGAAATCTAATTAAAGCCACCAGATTTCAGTCTCATAGCTCTGCCCCAGCGGTCTCCGGACAACACCAAAGGGGATCACAACAAAAGACCAAGCCACTGCCGCGCCAAGGAGGAACAAAACGCAGCAGCAGCCACTGCAAACCTGATAATTTGAGATTAATTTAACTTTTCAATCCAAAGTGTGTAATAATGATGAACTTTTGATTTTTTTTATTTATTTTGTCAAAGATGAACTTTTGATTTATATATATTAATTAATTTTTATCTTGTCTAATTATAGTCTATGGTTTTTAAGAAGTTTTCTCGACAAAACTAACACAAGTGCAGAATGGGGATTAAAAGACTCCATTTTCAAATGATTGCTATTATCGCCATATTAAAAAGATGTTGTGTTGTGACTTGTGAAGACATTTTTGCAATTAAGTTGATGTTGTGAAACATTGTAAATGTGTTATTTAATTAACGGTGTTATAACACATTGAATGTGGTAGCATTTTCTCAATTAGATGAAAACTTGAAATATCGTACTACATTTTAAGACAATTTGTTAGGCTCAATTATGCAAACGATCCATGTAAATAGAGTTCACTTTAATGTTTGCCAAACTTATTGAACAACAAATTGGTAACAAAAGAAAAAGGAAATTGGAATGTTTTGCCTAAATTGAGAAAACAAACTCATTATAAGTTTCCTTAGTTCATTCACATGCTACAAATATTATCAAGTTGTTCTTGAAAGATGTTGATGAAATTAGTGATTCTAGACCTCTCAAGAGCCAAACCAACTTCAATTCCACCTCCGCCGTCTCTACAATCAGAAAGAGAAATCGAACCGGACGAATCAAGATGAACAGCATCAGATTTCTTAGGCTTCCCCCACCCAAAATCTGTCTCATAAACAGCCAATTTCGGTGAACCAGCAACCACAGTTACAGACTTACCAGGTTTTGACATTTCCCTATAATCAGACATCAATGTTTCAGCTCCTAACAAAGCATGACTCTTTAAATGTCTTATCTTCTTTTCGATACCAATTGAAGCCGAAACAATCCCATTTTTTCCAATTAACTCATCTCTCTTTACAGCCACGGTATAAGATGCAAGACAATTTCCAAAATAAGTTTTTGGTAATGACAATTCACCGCTATCACGACAATCTGCAAGAAACACAAAGTAGCAGTGATCATCAAGATCAACACAATCACCTTCATCACTTTTGCTATCACCCTCCTCTGCTTTTATCATACAAAACCAAATCAAGGAACTTGTTACAACAAAAGTTGACAAGTGTTGTATTCTACAACTCTCTTTACATTTATCAGTAACCCATTTCTTTAACTTCTGGACTTGTTCATAGCTCAACACTAAAGCTGTTCTTATCTTGTTAACATAAGAATCTCGAACCAAACCCGCAAATTCCATTTCATTTGATTCAGAATCTTCTAATTCTTGCAAGTATACAAGTTTAAGACCATTTGGATCTTTAACTCTATCTCTTTCATGTGAAGGAAGATCAAGAGGCGGAGAGTATTCAAGAGACAAATTATTGTTGTTTTTTGCTATGGCTTTTGAAAGAGAGGCCCAAAATTTCACGAAATGGTGAAGTGATTTTCCGTCTGCAGCAACATGGTTGTAACTTAGGCAAATAGACAAGCCGGAGTTTGGAAGAACGGTGACTTGAATAGCCATTATAGGGATGATGCGAGTGTTGTCTTGTTCGGTACGAGGTGGAGGTAAATTTGGAACAAGATGGTGCCAGTTTTGAGCATCTTGTGAATCAGATACGAGGATATTGAAGTCTGCTGAGGATTCAGCTACGGTGAAGGAGATAGAGTCTTCATCGAGGTAACGTATGTAAGGATCGGTGTTTTGGGAATTTGGAGGGACGATGAGGTTAGAGGAAAAAGGGAAGAAGTGTAGGAGGGTTATGGAAAGTGAGTGTTTGAGAATGGGAAGTGTTGTTTGAAGGAAATGATGAGTTGGATGAGGAAAATGGTAGAAGAAGATACGTTGAATTGGGTGACAATAAAACCATGGTATGTCGAAGAAAGTTAAGGGTAGAATGGTTGGTGATGTAAGTGAATTTGGTGGTGGTGCAACTTGACTATGTTCTATCACCTTCATGGTGAACTTGGTCTCGTGAGTTATGTTTGTGTTTGTGTTGTTCATGTTTAGTGTTGTTGTGGAATGAGAAAGGAGAAGTCGAGAAAGAGTGGTCCATTTGGAATTTGTTGCCAATTATTAGGAAAATACTTGGGTGGCATAGAGTTGGGTGACATTGACCGATCACAATGCCATAATGTTTGTGTTTCTCTCTCTTTCACAAGCATTGTGGCATTGTGATTGGTCAATGTCACAAATATCACTCAACTCTATGTCACCCAAGTGTTACCCCAATTATTATTGGTCCCACGTAAAACTAGATGGAGGAATGTATGAGTAATTGGAGGGTTGAGATCTCCTAAGATAAGAATCAGGTGAAGGAATCAAATTGTGTTTGGAATTTTTTATTTTTTTGAAAGAGAATTGTGTTTGGAATTGTTGGCTTATTTTAGTATATGTCGGCCGGCTCATGCATCTCGTGGAAGGTTTTATAATCATTTCCTCGTATGATCCCTTTAAGAGGTGAAAGTTGTATTAGAAGTGGCCCTAAGGAGGTGAAAATGTATTAGAAAGTTGTATTAGAAGTGGCCCTAAGGAGGTGAAAATGTATTAGAGTTTTGAGAAACCATCTTAAATTTTGGAAAACTTCAAAAATCTCCTTAAAATTGTTAAACGTATGTTAAATTTTGACCTTTTGATCCTATGAAGTGGTTGTTAATTGTACACATGGCACATTCATGCGAACATAATTTTATGCCACCTCGTAGGGGATAATTGACTTTTTTTTTTAATTTATTTTACTTTATTTGTCTACAATATGTGTGATTATTAAAATAGGCAAATGCCCCCCTTCAAATTTAACACTTACGTGCATATACCCCAAGTTTAAAACTTATGTAGTAAAACCCTCCTCAAATTTAAAGCTTATGCACAAATACCTCCTTTAAATTTAAAACGTACGTGCACTTTAACTAGCTTCAAGGTTCATAAATCATAATCATTCTTTTTTCACTACCGTTGGCAGAACTTGTTTCCCAGCTACAACTCTTGATTTTGTCCACCATGACATCTCCATTGATGACCACCTTCATTCTTCTTAGATCATACAATTAGTAAGCACTTTTTGTATGATATCCAAGCAATATCTTCGTATTCTGCCCTATCATCCAACCTCTTCCTCATATGGTCAGGTACACGTTTAAAAGAAAAATAGAGCCAAATAATACTTGTTGTGAATTCGATGAAAAATCACATCAATAATAAACTTGATGTGTGGAGTAAGTGATAATTAAGTAATCAAAACAGAGTGTATAGAAGTTATAATCACAAATAAAAGTAGAAAACAACTTGAGAAAAGAAAAAGAGAACACACGAAATTTGTTTACCCAGTTCGGTCCAAATTAACCTAGTGTGGGAGAGAGATCAGTCCACTGTTTCACTATAATGATGAATAACTTTACAAAAAAATCAATGGATTACAAGAATAAGTCTCTCGTCTAATTCTACCCAAAGCCTCAATCTCTTCAGGTGACCAAGAGACTCAATCTCAATAATGTTTTCTAAGGGGAATCAACACAACCATGGTGTTTGTTGTCAAGAGCAAACTATACACAAACCCTAGTTTGATTTCTAAACCCTTGTTTCAGCCCCCTCTATCTCAAGGTTTACTCTTATACAAAGTCTATATTTATAGTAAAAGTATCCATCATAAAATTGGAACAAATCTGGCCCATAAAAATACAAATCAATGTTATGTTGTCACGACAATTCGGCCACTGAACTCCATAAATCGGCTGTCGAAAATTCACGCATGCAAGGCTGAAAAAACCAAGTCAAATTCGGCCACCAATAAGTCCAGTTCGGGCCCCGATTTTGTACCTCCAGAAAACCAATTTTGAGTCACTTTCACAATAATACTAATTGACATGGCTTAGTGTCAATGCTTAATGACTGAATTCAAATATGACAATTCTTATTTTTTTTTGAAAGGGACAATTCTTATTTTTAGATAGTGGAACATTCTTTCATTATCAAACAAAAGGATTTGAACTACATGTGCTTCATTTTCATTGAGTTTCCCTTTTCCGGTAAGTAATTGTTCGAGACTCGGTAAGTTTGTTTTCCATGTCTCCAGAGATTTATCACCTACCTAATCTCTTGAACCCAAGTGCTTGCCTTGGTTTTCTGTTGTTAGGAATTTAGTGTCAAAATAGAGAAGATTTCTATCTGGTTTAGGCTAGTGATTTCTGATATTTTTGCACTTCATTTTTCTGTATAAATCTCTGGCGTGTATTTTGCTACTTCAGTCCATGCAGTTGGGGGAGTAATTTGAAAGTTGTCATTATAGCTTCTGAGATTTTGGATAGGACTCTATAATTGCTGGAGGTAATTGTTCTGATATGGTTTTAAGATGCAATTTAAAAATATTAATTTTTTTTTTCTCAAAGACTCTGGTGTCAGCTTTGATCTTCACCAAGGGATATTTAGTTGGCAATTTTGGTTGAGCACTGTTAATATCTGTTCTGGAGGCTAGCTTCAAATTTAAGTGTTATCATATCGTTCCTTTTGTTTGCTAGCTTTGACTAATGCCGTTTGTAATTTATTTTATCTTAGATCTTTGAGATAGAAGAATGATTATGAACTTGAAGCTGATCAAAGTGCACATAAGTTTTAAAATTGAAGGGATATCTGCACATAAATTTTAAATTTGAGGGAAGTATTTGCCTATTTTAATAATCTCATAGATTTTAGACAAAAAAAAACAAAGAAATTATTTTTAAAAGTCAATTACCCCTTATGACATGGCATAACATTATGTCCAAGTGGAGGTGGCACATATACAGTTAACAGCCATGTCACAGGGTCGAACTGCCAAAACTGATGGAGGGGCGTATTTGACAGATGTTTGACAATTTTTGGAGGATTTATGAAGTTTTTAAAAATTGTGGGTTTTTTTTAACAAAAGTTACAATTTCGAGGGGGAAAGTAATTGTCTATTCACTCATACATTATCCATCAATAAAAGTAGGTAACTCTATGTTGAGTTTCCACGGATCAAAACCATTTATTTATCTTTTACTATAAATAGATGGTGGAAGACATATAAAAGTTTTTGATTGGTGAAAAATCAACATGTGTAATGTTACCCATCTTGTTTAACATTCACTTTTTTATTAAAAAATAATTATATGGGTCCTAAACTTTGAAAATGGATCTCACTTATGGTGACGAGGCTCGTATGTATTCCACACAATAAATGAAAGAGTGTTAAAAAGAGAGTGTTAAAAATGATCCTAAACTTTAACAAATTCTTCAATTTGGTCTCTAAGATCTACCAAAGAACAATTGGATGAGATGATAATGAAAGAGTGTTAAAAAGAGAGTGTTAAAAATGATCCTAAACTTTAACAAATTCTTCAATTTGGTCTCTAAGATCTACCAAAGAACAATTGGATGAGATGATAATGAATCCTGTTATAACATGACGCGAGAATAATGAGATAATAGTAAAAGACAAAATGGAAAACGACACAAGATTTAACGTGGTATCCAACAATAAGGTGACTAATCCATGGGCAGAGTCACTAAAAAGAATTCACTATAATCGATAATTACAGATACTGAATAGTAGAGGTAACGTTACCTATAGCAAAACCGGATTTGGATTCAGTGCTGTTACAGCAGGACGCTGTAACAGATTTTGGCCATACGATCTCTAATCGACGGTTGAGATTGTTTTACCGTGTAAAATTAATTTTTTAAACTGAGTCGTCGGATCACAAATCAATGGTCAAGATTCCCTACAACGTGAAACTGCGTGCTGTTTTTACAGCGGGAAATCCTGGTCCAGCAAAACCCATTAACTATTGGTGCAAGAAATACTAACACACAAAGACTTTTATTTATATATCCAAGTCTTTGCATATTTCTTCATATTATCCGATGTGAGACATTTTCCCAACACTAATTCAAGGCATATTTCAACAAATCTTTTCCAACTTAACCAAAGATTTTGAATTAGAATCCAATCCTCATAATGTACCAGTTAAATATCTTTAAGCAGAGTTTTGTCATCCATTGTGGTTTTATCCAGCTCAAGAAATTAATCTCTACAATTGTAAGCAGAGGGTACTTGCTTTACACCATATATACTCTCTAACATATTAATTGCATAGACTAAATTGACAGATTTTATATACTTGTTTTATTTAGATAGTTTAGAAACTAAATAGAAGTATGACGATAGTTCAAAAATTAAATTGATGGTTTACTCATATTTTCAGAGCCATGTTTATGAATATAAATTATTAAAAGGATTAAATAAGTTTTTGTTTCCTATAAATATCTCAAATTTCATGTGAGAGCATCCACAATAGGGTTCATTGCCTTATTTTTTTCCTTCAAAATCTAGATTTTCACGTGTTAAAATTAGATTTCCCTTTAGAATCAAAGGAGTAGTTGATGAAATCTAAACTCGTCAATTGACCAAACAGTTAGACTCAAATGGTTAATGAATTCCACCAAAGACGAATTGTTTAGAAAAATTTGAGTTCAACTTCTGACAACAATACTATCACTCTATTAACACAATACTATCACTCTATTATTGTATTTTCATTTTAATGCTTTGATCGATTTATGTATAAACCAAACAACTTCAATCTCTACTTACAACGATAATAATTGTTGAATAGTTTTAGAGAAATGATATTTGTACAACCAATTTGTGACAACTTTTTCTCTCATACTCACATGATGGTCTTATCCTCTCTCTTCCCTTTTCTCTCTCCATTGTTTTTGACCAATAAGAAGAGAGAAAAACAAGGTTGTCACTAAAGTTGTCATGAAATGGATGTACAAATATCATTGTTCATAGTTTTAGTATCACACGTCATCATGTAGATAGGATAATTATAAGAGAAATGATATTTATACAACCATTTTAAAACAACTTTTGACAATTTTCTCTTTCATACTCACATTATATTTTTACTTTTTCTCTCTATTACTTAAATTTTTATACAAATACATACTTTTCTTTATAATAATATGGTTGTATAATTAGTTATCACACAAATGAATGTTCATATAACCAATCGTTAAAACCAAAAAATACACAATATATATCAATTGACTACAATTTGTGTTCAAATTGAGGTTAACAATGGCCGTTTTCAAAATGATGGCAAATGCAACACCTTTTTATTTTCATTAATCATCAATGAACCTAACTACTTACACAATCAAATTTAAATGTCAAAATATCATTTACCACTTGTGTAATTATTATTTTTTCTTTCAAAAGTTTATCTTAATCTCTATTAAATTTTAAAGTGGATAGAGTAGTATATACTAGAGGGGCCAATGATTAAATTATTTTGATGTGTGGACCAATGATTAAATTATGACAATGAATGAAACTATGATAATGGAATATTATAATCTCCCCCTCTAACATGGCAAAGTTGACGCTCTTCCCATTCATACACTCTTTTCTCTTTTATCTCATTGGCTACATTCTATAAACTCCCTCTCATATCTCAATTCTCCTTCATATTCATCATCATTCACGCTTCACACTCCGCGTTCCTCATTTTCATCGCCTCAGGTAAATCACGTTCGTTCATAATCACTTTTCATAATCACTTTTCACCATTTCACATTCACACCTAAACATCACGCAACAAGTGACATCTCACTCTCCTTCATAATCACGTTTCACCAATTCAATTCCGCATCTGCATCTCAATCACTTTCGTAATCATAATCGCTTAATTTCAAAATCACGATTTAAAGTAATTGTCAACGTCACACGTTATCCTCATTATTACGTTGCTTTCATATCACTTGTTTAGTTCTTTAATAGCTTTTTCATGCAATTGAATTTCAGTTACTGGTTTTGCGTTTTCAGCTGAATGCAACAATGGCGTCTCACGATTCTGAATTTCTGAAGAACTTTTGGATCCCGAATCACATTCTTGTGTCGGATTCTAAGGTTGATGATGAGATCGAAGGCGATGGACCTAAGTGTCCAGTGCTTGTTTTTGTTAACTCTAAGAGTGGTGGTCAGTTAGGTGGTGAACTCTTGAAAACCTATCGTGCAGTTCTTAAAGATAAACAGGTAAAAAAAATTCTTCTAGATTGTTAAGAGTTTTTGTTTTGTAGCAACGACACTTCTGATGATGTGTTTATGACCAACAGGACACTTGACACATGTGATTACACTCAATTATGCCATTTTTTAAAACTATTGACATTGTCGACATGTTAGTCTCGTGTCGGGCATCTGTGTGTGTGCTTCATATGTTTTTATTATGAAGGAATGAATTGAGCTTGTGTGTGTTTGTTTAGGTGTTTGATTTGGGGGAAGAGACACCTGATAAGGTTTTGAGCAGAATCTATGCGAATTTGGAAAACTTGAAGGTTCAGGGTGATCGACTTGCAATATCGACTATGGAGAGATTGAGATTAATTGTAAGTTGAAATTCCTTTTTCATGTGTTTTTGTTTCAATAGACTTTGGAAGTTTTAAATTGAAGGCAGTGGCTCGATTTCTGTGGTTGCTGCTATCGAATCAGGCCGTGACTGTGAACTGTAATTGCTTGGGGCACAACATAGATAGCTCTTATTAGACCACAATTGCTGCAACTGCATTTTTTGTTCAATTTATATGCAACTGGTTTTTTTCATTTAGTTTTTCTCATTTGATTTTTTTATATGTATTTTGTCTCTAGGTTGCAGGGGGTGATGGAACAGCTGGATGGTTGCTTGGAGTTGTTTGTGATCTCAAATTATCTCATTCACCCCCCATAGCCACGGTTCCCTTGGGCACAGGGAATAATCTACCATTTGCATTTGGCTGGGTAGGAAATCACATTTATATATTTTGTCCTTTTAAGTTTCAAGGTTACTCGAAGCACGTTTAAAACATATGCTGCCTCTGCCATGACTTGATTGTTTAAACGCTAAGAAGTTTTAATTTTCCCGATTTCTGTTCCTTGTTTGTCTGGATGCTGTTTAGGAGTGTACACATTGTGCTGCTTCGTTTTCCTGATTTCTGTTCCTTGTTCCTAGTATGCCTTTCGATTTGGTTTTTAGGTTGAGGAAGCACTAAGCAGTTGTTATGACTATGATAATAAATATTTTTAGAAAAGTATGAAAAGAATGATGGATCTTGTAAATCTTATTGTTTTATTCTGTATTGCAGGGGAAGAAGAATCCCGGAACAGATGAACAATCTGTTTTGTCATTTCTAAATCAAGTAATGAAAGCTAAGGAAATGAAAATTGACAAGTAATGAAATTTCCTCCTTTTTTTTCATCTTATAATTAATTTTTATTTTGTTTTTCTGCTAGTTGAATAGCTAGCATATTAGTCTATACTCTATAGTTACATTTCCTTCATACTATTGGCAAAATTCTACGGAATTTTAATTATAGATTTAATAATTATAATACTTGCCAAGTGATGCATAATATCCTGAATTGATTTTGTACAGGGTTAATGACAGTATAGTTGGGCTAACTGCAGTCCTCTTCAATATAAAATCAATTGACTGATATCTTAATTGAAAAGCTATAATTTCTTTTTCAATTTTGTAATTTATTTCCGTTTTCTGAATACCAGCTCAATATGATTTCTTCTGTGGTGTCATATAGTATTATAAATCTCAAACCATCATGTTCACTGTTGTTGTTTAACATTTTTATTTTATTCTTACAAGGCATTTTTTTAGTGGTTCCAATAGTTTAAGCCTCAAGGAGTACTTTGTTTCTTATAATTTTATTAATCTGAAAGCATCATGCTGACTGTTTACTATTATTATTTGTATTCAGTATTCACTCTATTATCATTATTATTTATTCTCTTATTGGGAATTGTTTAGTGGTTCCAATAGTTTAAGCCTTAAGGAGTGATTTGCTTATTCTTTGGTGTTTTGATATTCTCCCTTACTGACTCTGCTCAAGTTCTTAATACTCCTTAACCCAAAGCAAATTTGTGATGATTTTTTAAGGGATAATTTTTTGTTCAAGATCTTTAGTAAATGATTCGTAAATTTTTATATCATTTGCTCGGCTGATAATTTCTGTTGTTTTTCGTTCTAAACTCTCAGCTGGCACCTTCTTATGCGGATGAAGGCGCCGAAACATGGTACTTGTGATCCTATTGCACCTCTTGAGTTACCCCATTCTTTGCATGCCTTCCATCGTGTCTCTGAGACAGATGAACTTAATATAGTAAGACACTATACAATTCACTATTTATAAATTTCATACTACATCCAGTTCATGGTGACTGGGTGCTAAGTTTTGCAATTCTTTGTAGGATGAGTTGATGATATAGGGCTTGCAACTAAATCACACCTAGTCTGGGTTGAAGTTTTTGTTATGATCTATTATGTGCATGGGCCTTGTACAGTAAAATATGTGCATATTTTAACTTTTATCTTTGACTTTTAGTTATTAAATTTACACAGTAAACTGTGGTGATAGGTCATAAATGTTTTGTTACAGAAGTTTTAGCTTCTTTTCTAATCACTTTACTTCCTTGTGTGGTTGTTTCTTATCGTTCTTCAGGAAGGTTGCCATACTTTTCGTGGAGGATTTTGGAATTACTTCAGCATGGGTAAATATTCTGCTTCCTACTTCTATACTTTAACTTTACCTTGCTAATCATCTCTGTCCTTTTTTCTAGTGGGATCAATTAGTTGATTTAGTGGGCTCTTCATTATAGTAATATTTAATTTTGTCTGTTTCACATCATTTATTCTTGCTTATTAATTAATATTAATGAGTAATATCAAATTATGAGATTGCAAAATTCAATTTAAATTAACTATAGCAATAAAAGCTTTACTTTTCTTACACAAGCTGTGAAAAGTATGAATATGAAATATGAAATGATAAAACAACAATTTGTATATTGCTATGTTAATTTGCTTATTCAGTAAAATTCATTGGTTATCTTCATCAGTAGTGATAATTGTTTTTAGCTTGGCTATTTTTGTTTCTTCTGATTGTATTTTACTTAAAAGAATCTGTTAGAGGGAATTTTTGTTCCTGAATTCCATCAATTCATCTTGCTTAAGCAGTGGTTGAAAAATCTGTGATTCCTGATTGTAGGAATGGATGCTCAAGTTTCTTATGCATTTCATTCTGAACGAAAATTGCACCCTGAAAAATTCAAAAATCAGTTGGTTAATCAGGTATGTTGTTTTTCTGCATAATTATACATTAAAGTACTGTGCTGAAGAATAACAACAGTACAACACTACTTCTGAATGAGAGAAAAAGAGAGACATATGGTGAGTGGTGACACTGTTTTAACTACGCAACAGGCTCTCTTTATATAGGTTTAAAAGAAATTAATAGAATAATTACATGAAATTCTATTTCTATTTACACTGTGATATGTCAATTCTGTACAATAAATACAAAGATCCTAATCTTATTTTCAACAACTAGGGTGTCTTTCTCACTCTTCATTGTAATGTGTAGTTTCAGACTATTGAGATGTACTTTCATTATCCACTTTTTCTTTTTTGTGATTCTTTTTTTTTAATAACAAATGTTTTTATGTTATTGTTATGTTGTGAGTGGGAATAAAATCCTCAACCTCCCGATTACTCCACTCCTTAACTCCCCCACCCCAACCTTATACCCCCTTTATTTTTTATGGTTGATTTTGTTGTTCTGTTTAAAATTGTATCAGAGCACTTATGCTAAGCTTGGATGCACACAAGGATGGTTTATGGCTTCACTATTTCATCCTCCGTCCAGGTCAGTTCATGTAGACCTGTAGTTGATTTCACAAAGGCTTTATAGCTTGATTTTACCAAGCTGAGTGAATTAATGAACCATCTAATATTGGTCCTTGTTGTAAATTCATGAAAGTTCATACTGGTAATAGATGCTACACAGAAAAAGAGCAACCTGGTTTTTAATAGAGCTCCCACCATAGGGTGATCTAAGAAGGTTGGGCCCATTGTGGATATACTATAGACAGCCTTATCTTGCATCATCAAGAGGCTGATTCCCCGACTAAAACCTGCGACACCTGGACAAACGATAGCAACTCCCCTTGTAATATATGATACACAAATGACATTGGAAATTTATTTTTCAAAATTAGTAACAATTAAAATTGGCAACTTGCAACTGGTCCTTTAACTAAATATGTGGTTATTTTGAATTCAAATTTATTATTTTTGCTTATGAATCTTTAGAGTACTAAGTTCGCCATCCCACTTTTGATTGTTTATGAATCTTTGGAGTGTGCTCCTTGTCAAAGTCTCAGGTTCGATTCTCTCCGGTGCCAATTTAGGTGGGCTAATTTAGCTTCTACAAAAAAGTTAACAATAGGCTCGAGGAATAAACTATAAAGTACCAACATTCCCCATATTTTGACATTTCAAAAACAAGACAGATGTTATTTTCTATTCCAATCTCAAAATCACACGATATCCTTGTTGGTGGTCTTATTAATCCCTATACATACCTTCCATTTATATGCTATTATGGTAGAAGAAACACTGAAATCTGAAATATACTGTAGTCCTATCTTCACTATTGGTCATGCAAATTTTCAATATATAACCCATTTGTCAGGCAGCCATCTTTCCTGTTGGAAGTTGTTGTGGGCTTAGGTAATTCTGCTGATTTATGATCAGAACTAACTACATCGGTATGACAACACTCTCTGGTTCTTCTAAAGCCACTGAATCTAGTTGTAGCCTACAAAATCATAAAATATAAACTTAGTAGTGATTGCTATTCTGCCGCTTACTTGGTTTCTCATCTATGACGAGTCTTGTTTAACCAAGTCCATAGATTGGAATGTACAATGATACATGTAGAAATTAATTTTCAACAGAATATCATTGGGTTTTCCTTCTGTGAAATGTCAAATTATATAGTTTAAATGATTGTAAATATGATGCTTTCTATTGGAGACTGATAACAGAGTCTTAATCATTTTGAATTTTATATACTATGTAGTTCTTTCCATTCTTCATTATTTGTTTAGACCAGTGGTGAATTGAACACAGCTATGCACCAACTACACATGCAATATCATTGTATCTATCCTTAAGCAAAATTTTTTCCTATCTATATGTGTTGCCAGGAGCAGTTAAGTGAATGTAATTCGATCTTCTGCAGGAACATTGCACATATGGGAAAGGTCAAAGTCATGAAAACAGCTGGTCAGTGGGAAGACCTCGAAATACCTTCCAGGTAAAACATTTTGTGAAACTGTATCTTTTTTTTGGTTATATTGAAGTTGTAAGAACTTGGGTAGTGGAGAGAAAAATATAGTCTAGTGGAGGATTGAAACTTCCACATTAACATCATACTGAAGTCTTACAACTTGGCAATGCCTAATTGTCTATTAAGCTACAAGCTCTTTGACATCTATCTTTAGCAAAACAATTGTTCCGAAAATTTCAGGTTAATGTAAAAACTACATTTCAAAATTATAAAAAATTCATAGCAATACATAACTATGCTCGATAGTTTTCTTAGTTCTGTTAGGATATAGAATATTTATCCTTTTTCAATCTTCCAATTAAATGTTTATTCTTCTCAATGCAATTCTTGGGTTCCAAACAAAATCACTGCTGTCACGTGAATCATACCCATTCATGTTTTCAGAACTTCATTGCATTTATCATTGTATCGATTGTTGATTATTTGATGATTAACGTTTTACGACAATGTTGTCAACTACTTGTGTATGGATATTTTATAGCCACATGGCTGGTTATATCAACTTCCATTTTTTCTATATCTGTTTTTCTTTCTGCTTCTGTTTACTGTTTGAATAACATCTGATGTGTTTGTTACCTACTTTCCATTTTATATGCAGCATCCGATCAATTGTATGCCTTAACTTGCCTAGCTTTTCTGGTGGATTGAACCCATGGGGTACACCAAACAGAAAGAAGCAGCGTGATGTAAATTTCGTAACTATTTCTGAAATAATTTACTTGTTTCAGTCTTTTCCCTGTAATTTAAAGTCTGTTAGAAGTTGAAGTATTAATGATAATGCAATCAACAAACAAAACTCTGAGTATGCTATCTTGGTCAAATACAGAGAGATTTTACACCTCCATATGTAGATGATGGTCTTATTGAAGTTGTTGGTTTTAGAGATGCCTGGCATGGACTTGTTTTACTTGCTCCAAATGGTCATGGAACGCGCCTTGCTCAGGTATGTGGATACGAGGAAATATTGTATGCATATTTGCTCTTTTTTTATTTAAAGTTCTCAGATGACAACATTCTTAGTCATGTTTTTATTTTGGAAATGCTTTCCAATAATTTACTTGCCATCGATACCAATTACTATTATTATTTTATTGATTTTAAAATTCTAAATGTCTTGAAATAATCTTGTCAATAGGCAAAAAGAATCCGCTTTGAGTTTCACAAAGGTGCGGCAGATCATACATTCATGAGGATTGATGGGGAACCTTGGAAGCAACCTCTCCCAGTTGATGATGATACTGTTTTGGTAGAGATTTCACACCATGGCCAGGTTAACATGCTTGCCACTTATGAATCCAAGTCTAAAAGTGTGTATGATCCATCATCACCTCATCATAATGGTGCTGAAGAAGACGATGATGAAGACAGTTTAGCAGATGAATTTCGAAAGTTTGGTGCAGCAGAAACATTCAAAATCCCAGATGAGGTAGATATTACTCATCTTAGTTAGGTTTTTCCCTATTAGACCATTCTTTAATATTATGCAATTGACATTGCCTATACAGTTGTTTAGACCTTATATGTATTTATATATGGTAGCCTCCATCAACTGTATCACCTATTTGCTCAATTCTAGCAGCATTATGTCTGCAAACATGGTAATTGTAATTTAGAATTGAGATGAAATATTAGATTTGTTCTCAAACCTTCCTGTAGTTGAAATATATACTCGAAGTAACTTCTGTCCTTTGAATTCTGCTCAATTGTGGTAGGTTCCTGGCTTCAGTGTTTTCCGAGTGACAAAAATGAGAGTACGTTTTAATGAAGTATATGAAAATCTTCCATAAATTTTTCAAATTCAGTGTTTGTTTGTCCATTGAACTCACAAGACTTAAAATAGTGTTCTTAGATACATACTGCGTTCTACTTGTAATAATTGTAAACCTATGGCAATAACTCACACTTGGGGAGAGTTGACGATTGAATATGATCTTAATATGCACATTGTCGCATGGCTGAATGAAGACCTGATACATAAGGCCGTGTAATAAAGGAATAGATGACCATACAACTTTATAATAGAAGGAGAAAAATGAAAGTGTTGGTATAAACCAATAACTGATGATAGTAAATTCTAACCATGAAATTGATGTCGAAGTGAACGCACTCACCGAAATATAAAGTTATTTACTCAGAATGTATGCCTTTAGGCTTTCTTGTTTTTAGAACTGCGAAAATAAATTTGTGACTGCAAGGTAAAACTAGAAAATACATGCAAATTGTGTGAAAAGGGTGAACAAATTGTGGTTTTAGAAGAACAAATACCACAATGTAAACCAAGTACAGTATGAGAAATCATGCTGATTCTTGCTTATCCAACTCAGTGGATTAAGAAAAGGTGTGTCAAGGATTAGAAATCTTCACATGGAGATCGTTTTTGAAGAACTTAGCTACAGAACAGACAGTAGTTTCCCCACTCAATTTGTAATGGCCCCATTAGCCTTCTGTGGCTCCACCCTTTCTTCTCTT
The DNA here is from genome assembly GCF_003473485.1 of Medicago truncatula. Lineage (NCBI taxonomy): Eukaryota > Viridiplantae > Streptophyta > Magnoliopsida > Fabales > Fabaceae > Medicago > Medicago truncatula. The sequence goes on from NC_053043.1 coordinate 44,078,201, forward strand.
TTCTTCTTCTCCCTGGGGAAAAAAAACATATATATGAATCTAAATCTTGCTGAGAAGAACCATCAAGCTGTAATTGTAAATCTGTCTCATCTATTAGACTTTAACTTGTGAATGGCATACTCAGATTTATAGAGTAGATGGAATATCAGATTGTGTCATAGCTCAGAAGTAAAATAGTCTGATTCTCACAAATTCAACGGTTATGTTACAAGCTTGAAACAAGTTCTCAGTTTGTTATAAACAAGTTTTGCAATACCATGTTTTCTGAAAATCAATTATGATGATCTCTACCGTAAAACCAAACACACACTTAGCAAAGTTATAACAGTAGTAACTACAGCGTAGTTATATCAAATTAAAATGAAAAGCCGTAATGACAGAGAGGAGAACAACTGAAGGGCATTGAAAGTTTGATGTCTACCTGTCAATAAATTCCCTTTGCAGCTCTTTTGCTTGAACCAGCTTGGAAAGCAGCATACGGTACACATCCAAGTCCCGATCAACGCTTCTTTTGTCGATGTTCAAAGCCGCACAAAGCTGTTATATTGACACCAAAGATTAACTATCATAAATCCTACAAACATTCATAAAGATGCATGTAATAGACACGTCTATAGTATCACTTCAAACTACTTTATTGGAACTTCTAGAGGTTGTTAAAATAAGAACTAGACCTTATAGGCTCAACTTCAATAATTCTATAATAGAAAACTATAATAAAACATTTATTTGAATAATTCCAATTATAAATCATGCATGATGCCCTGAATGAATTGGGCTACCTTGTCTAAAATTGTTGGTTCTGTTGCATTTGCCAACTCAAGAAGGCGAAAAAGACCTACTGCAAAGAAACGACTATAACTGAATTCACCCTTTTCTCCTGCTCTTTTTGCAATATCCTTTAAAACCCCTTCAACTTCTCCTTCTCTGGATGAAAACTCAACCAGTGAAATTGAGTTTTGAGCCTTAGCCCAATCTTCCAACTTCTTTGCATCTATTCTGTAGAGGGTAACATAAAACATCATTTGATGCTGCTTTCATTTATGATGAAAGATTTTCCTTCAGATAAATTTTCTTGTTATGTAACTAGTACTAAGCAAAAACATATACAAATTACAAAGTAAAGTCAATAGTTTTCTATTCTTTCCGGTTGGGAATAATATGATGCTAATTAGATTTTGGCAAACAAACTCTGGATTGTGTACGGTGTGACTGCATGCAGCAGTCAACCACATCAGGGCTGTTGCGGTCTTGATCAGATGGTCTAGAAGTGGCTGATTGCGTGGAATCAAGGGTTGTGACTGCACACAACCCAAACCTCTGCTGGACATAGTCTTCAGTTGCTTACTTACAGCCGTTATTAATTATTATTACTATTATTATTTTTTCAATTATTGAGTCAAAGATTTAGATCAAGAACAACAAAGAGAAAAATAAAGAACAATATAGCAAAGGGAAATTAGTCGATCATGAAACCTGTATTGTTCTGGATCTTCCTTCAATGCATTAATATAAGCTTTGAAGATGGTATCACGCTCCTCTTCACTAGAATACCCTTCCATGAGTTTATCATAGACAGTGACAAAACCAAGAGCAAATACAGAATCATATTGGTATGATGTCTTGTATCTCATTAAATGATGTTGAACAATGAGCTCCTGCAGCACATTGTTATAGATACTCGGGATTGGTCGTTTATATGCCTTTAGGAAATTTAGCTTTGTCTCAGAAACACTAGGAACATCTGCAGTAGATGATAACCCATGACCAACTAACAATAATAAGGTTCATTGTCTTCTTTTATTTATTTAGTCTTCCATTTTTTGCAGTAGGTGTTAGAAACATAAACAAACTTAATATAAAAAAAAATTCTCCATGTCCTACACTCATGCCTATGTTTTGCAAACTCTATGATGGACTATTTTGGTAGGTGGTCTACCGTGGACTGAAACTTGAAAATCGTTGGACATTTCAATGATGGTTGAAACTGTCTTTCGAAAATAGAAGGTCTCAATCCACCTTGTCAATCAGACGGTGACTTGATCAATCTCACTTCAACAAAAATAAGGGATATGCGTGGTTCAAAACTCAACTCATATCCGTTTTTCCATGCTTTGGTCAAATTGACACTGATCAAGTCACTGTCTCAATTGTAAGGACAAGAAGGACCGAGAGCTTCTACTTCAGAGGGACGTCGTCGATTGCCATTAGAGTTTTGAGCAGTTTATAAAGACTGGTCCATGGTGAACCACCTATCAATGTGATCCACAATAGAACTCACCACTAAAATAACCAAAAGATATTCCAAACAGGATCCCTAAAAGATTACAGTACATAAGATCTAACAAGCTTAATGCCTAATCATGCATGCAACTAACAAGTATTATATCTAGTGTAACTTAACTAACTATTGTAACTAATTATTGTAACTAACAATTATATCTAATTAACATGAAAAAATCACCTCCCTTTTCTAAAATTGATTTGGAACCAAATTAACAAAAGCACAAACCTGTGACAGAAGACATGCATTGAATAACCATTTTAGAAGCAGAATTGCCAACTCTAACACCAACACAATGGTACGAGGAATCTGTCCGAATTCCAAACATATCAGAACTTGAAGCAAGGAAACGAGTAGAAGACAAAGTGGATTTTCTCTGTGAGCATTGAGAAGTTGCTGAGAATGACAAAGAAGTTAGTGCAGCCATAACTAGAAACTGAAAGTACAAGTAAAGAGAAAAGGTAGATGCAATATTAGACTCAGAAAATATCCTTCATGAAAAGGAAGGACAAAATTCAGAGAAGGAACTGCATTGCTTTCAAAATATTTGTGTTGGAAACAAAGTATAAGGAAGAAAAAAAGGACAAAAAAGCTTATCCACACTGTGAAGTCGAAAAAAGGAAACCCAAACCTTTTTGTTGTCGATATTGTAAGGAGTCGCTGACATAATGACACGTAGAGATTTGACATTCAAAATGATTTTCTAATTTTTCTTTTTTTACTCAAGGCTGGTTTTTTTTATTTTATTTTTAATGAGAAAAAGTGTTAAATAAAAAAAGTCTTGTTAACGAGTGTCCTGTAACACTTTTAAAGATCCCAAATTTAGAAAATATTCTTTAAAAAAGTCAAATATTACAAATTTTAATGCATTGGTTTTATAAAAACTTACTATTAATGATTCTTAAAGAGTGTCCCAGAAGCATCCGTTAACCTTTTCCATAAAAAAAAATTAAACAAGGCAAGCATCATCTTCTAATTAAAGTAGTAGAAAAACATTAAAGAAAATATAATTAAAATCTAAAGAAGAGTATATGTGACTCGTTAAGAAGTCGACACATAATCTTGCGATGTACATGATAAACATATGTTCTCCATCCATTGAGGTGGAGAAGAGAGACCACCTCTTAAAAGAGAGGTTGGACAAATGCATTAAGAGATGGGTTAGATGTAACTGATTAACAACAACTAGAGAGTCCATTTTAAAAATGATATTTTTGATATTCAAATGACTCTTATAACTATTCAATGTGAAATGTCCAGAGTTCTACCCTTATAACATAGGAGTATCCAAATTTATTGTAAAGATCAAGATTGAACTTACCATGAGAATTTCTAATTAGACCATCAACATTAATCTTGTGTATGAAACCTCAATGCTATGTCTCATGGAGTGAGATTGAGAATCCACATTAACGTTGGAAGAGTTGAATATTAATCACATTAATGAAATTAGCTTTGTTTGTAATCGGCGGAGTAGTTGAATACAAATCACATATTTCCTATTAAACACCATAGTATTTCTATATTATCAATATTAAAAATTGTGATGTTTCAATCAAGTCATTGATACAACCCAAGACCACATACTTACTCAAAACATCTTTGGAGATAAGATCATTCCATAATATTTTCTCCTTTTCAAAGTGTCTTAGAACATGCATAATAGTTTCAGGATAGTCGCCACATCTAGGACATAAACTATTTCTAATGATACCTTTATGATATATTTTATTTCATCATTAATTAGAATTTTATCATTAGCTATTTTTCATTAATAAAAAAAATAAAAAAATAAAAAGCTTTGTACTTGTTCGGATCTGGCCAAGACCTAATGTGTTGGAAAATGTCATGATTTGTTAGGAAAGAGGATGCTCACTATGCATTATACAATAAGCAGACTTAAGAGAGCAATTTCCATATGTAGTAAGATTTCAGTAAGTAAAGTCTGATTTTCCATTAGACGAAGGCTTAAATAATGTAATCTTCTCGCAAGTATCTTGAAGTAGAAGTTGATTGGGATCTTCCCAGCTCCATGACCATCCATAGTGTAATACAAGACATAAAAATCCATTTGACAAAGTTGAACACTTGCATGGAAGAGATACAACAAGGGTCACGATCCCAAATTCAAGTATCTTTCCAAAAGAGGACATGATTACCATTTTGAATACACTAAATACCTTTCCATGTTCTCAAGATATGAGATGAATTTTCCTATGATCAGTTGTCGAATACGAAATGAAATCTCTACAAATATTGTTAGCGACTATACAATCTGAAGTTGGGACTCTAGTTGATTGGATCACATACTCAGGAATGATAGGTAAGGAAGATTGAGCAAGAGTAATCTCATTCCAGCAAAAGAGAGGGAATTCGCTTTCCAACCTCATAATTTCCTTCTCATTTTGTCAAGAATAAACTCTTAACCAGATTTAGAATCCTTTTAATGAAGCATTGGAGCACCTAGATATAATCCAAGATCCTTTTGATAATTTGAATTTTGAATTTCCAAATCTCTACTTAGATAACTAGCAAGATCTACAGAGATATTATTAGAGAAAAGCACTTGAGATTTTTGAAAGTTCAATTTTTGACCTGATTTTCTAGTTCCACGGTAAAACACCATAAAAATATGGGAAATGGCACAAGTTTAGAAGCTAAACATATAAACCTTTTCTTAGAAATTGTGCATTCAATATATTAAAAGTTTGAAATTTTATATTTTCAATACAAAAGTTACTTTTTAATTCCATTTTTAGTTTCTTAACTTGTGCCCTTAGGACACAAGTTAACATGATCCTAAAAATATTAGTAGTGTGTTTTAAAAAAAAAATAGGGAGTCAAAAGAGTATCAATATCAAATGTTGAATTCTTCTAACGCCTCGTATCCAATTAATCTAAAGTTGTTATTTCTAATTATAAGTAAAATTGATTTTTTAGGTTCATTCAATTAATGATGTATATAGTTCATATGGACTACATGCATCATTAATTAAATGAACCTAAAAAGTCAATTTTACTTATAATGAAAAACAGATGGAATACGAAAAATTATTGATGTACATCCTCCGGTCATTAATATAATCAAAAGTTTAATTTTTTCTAGTTCTAAAATTTTTAAATGAAATAAAAAATGGTTTCGAACTATGTTAAAAAAAAAAAAAAAAAACAGGAACATCAAAAGGATTCTTAAAAGGTTCAAAACAATAAATGAACTGAGTGAAAGCAAAAAAACTTCAACAATCAGTAAGAATAATTCAAAGATTGAGGTGATTGAGGAATCACCCGTTAAAATGAAATCTATTAATTGGACAAATTCTTCATTCACAGAAAAAAGGATAAAAGATCTTAATGTTAAAACAAAGACAATCATAAAACAAATAAAAACAATGACAGAAGAAAAAAAAAAGAGGGGATTCTAACTTCAGAGATCAATTTGAATTCAAACAAAACTACTTATGATGCTAAAAGATTAAAATTAAAAAAAAAATATTTTGCAAATCTTACAAAGAAGATTTGTTCGATTAATACGTAAATCCTATTCTTTTTTCAAAATTTTCATAGAAGGGGTATACATATCCTTTTATGTATTAGTAGTATTGCTAGGATCCATCGACAACGTTTTCTTGATTTTCTTGAATCAACAGACAAAATAACAAATGTAAAAAAATCCATTTACTAAAAAAAAAATGGAAAAAAGAATTGAAAATCAAAGTATAATTCCATTTATATTAGTGACTGGAAATGACCCATTTAAACAAAATAAATGATCTATTTAAACATTTCACATATATTATGAAAAACATATAAACAAAGTGACCTAATAGTACTTTTAATACATCATCTTGATCAAATGGTGGTGAACTCACTCTTATCATAAATGTAAAATCTCAAGATATTGGCCTGACAGTGATGAAATTAAGAAGGGTGTATTAGATTGAGATTTCAAGAGATTTTAGAAGATTTTTTGATTATAGAAAAGTCATGTGGTATTCAATCAAAACTTTTATAAAATATAAATAAATTTTGTGGTATTCAATTAAGACAATCATGATTTTTTTTCAATGCAATGAAATCCGTTGGTATTCAATTAGGATTTCTCACAACTTATAAAATGTCCTTAGGTATTCAAAAATTGATAGATTTTGATGGATTCTTTTATGGAATAGAATTTGTGAGACTTTTAATTAAAAATGTGAACAAAATGCTCATTCAACAATCTCACACAAATTTGTGAGACTCACAATTTTCTTTTCCTTGCTGTCCAACGAGATTCATTTTTCCAACTAGTTCCAGATATTGTGAATTCATTTACCTTACATGTCTTGCTTTTATCTATGCCATCATACTTCTTCTTTCTCTCTGATAACCACTGTGCCTGTTTTTGCATTACTTGTAAATTGTCATCAGAGGTTATATATCTTGGTTGTGTGGTAGAAGAACCAATGTGAAGCTTTTATGTCTTGTTATATGTGTATACTAGGGCCATTTATAAAGAGATATGCAAGGAAAATGAATGATGGAATATTGCATAGGGTTTAGTATAAAAAGTCATCTAATTTGTTTTATATTTTTCATCTTTTGACGTTAATTTATTGCAGTTTCAAAGTGCACAGAAAATATTTTATAAAATCATGGTGTAATATTTTATAAAATCTTTTGACGTTTATTGCAGTTTCAAAGTGCACAGAAAATATTTCATCTTTTGAATATCATGGTGTAATACACAGTGTTGGAAAAAATAAAAACCATCTCATATGCATTTAGAAAAAAACACAATTGGTTTGTTGATATAAATCCTTTGAAATTCTGATAGTCTTTTAAAGTCTTATAAAATCTTAGGATATAAATTCCTTGAAATCCAAATTACAACATAGTCTTTTAAAATCCACTAGACTTTTTCATGAAAAATTGTCTTTTAAAATCCTAATTCAATACCCCCTCTTAATATTAATTAGATGACATAATCGAAAGATAAAAAAAAAAAAAAGTTTAATACATCCGTTGGTCCCTTAACTTAATTCTTTTTCTCAGTATGGTTCCCTAACTAAAAAACGTCTCAAATTGGTCCCTTATGTCTTCTTCCGTTACCATTTTTTTTTGTATTTCGATTTTTTTCTAAAATTTAAAAAATCAGAAAATAACTATAATTTTTTTTAAAATTAGAAAAAAAATCAGATTTTTTCGAAATTAAAAAATCTGGAATTTAATTTTCAAAATTTAAAAATATAATTAGATTTTTTTTAAAAAAAATTATTTTTTAAAAATCTGGATACAAATTTAGAAAAAAATCATTTTTTTTCCGAAAATTTTATTCCATAATTTTTATAAAATCTTTTTCGAACTTAATGTATTTCGAAATTTTTATAAAATAATTCAGATTTTTCTTTCAAAATTAAAAAGTTGGTTTTTTATACAAAAAAAAATTGGTAATAAAAAACATTTCCAGAATTTTTTTTCTTTTTTTTACAATTTTTTTATTTTTAAATTTATATTATTTTTTGGATTTTTAAAAATTAAATTTCAGATATTTTAATAATAAAATCTGATGTGGCCAATCAAATAAAATGAAAAAAAAGTCATGTCAGCGCCACATAAGCGAATCTGCTGAGTTAGATGGGGGAAGGGGGTTTTCAGGAAAAAAAATACGAGGACGGAAACCAAACCGAAAATTTATAGGGGCAAAAACCGAAAATGACCTATATTACAGTGATGGAAAATACTATTAAACGTATAAACAATATTGATTCACCCAGCACAAGTCGTGCAAAAGGTAAACCAACCAAGAATATTTACAAAATCAAGGTGCCAAAATAATGAAAGCACCAACAAAACAGGCTAAAAATTTACACGTGGACACTCATACAAAGGAGAGGATGTTTCCACCAATCATGATAACTATAGCTAAATGTCGCCTATTTTGATTTCAACCACAAGAAAGAGTTCAATTTAACCTTTTCAATTAGAATAGAAGAATTAGAAGTCGTATTTTGGAAGATACGGTTATTCCTTTTCTTCCAAAGAACCTAAACAGAAGCAAACCAAATTATTCTTAGGAAGGAATGAGTGAATCTAGGCAAACCCGCCATATTAGTAAACTGAAGGAAATGATGTCGAATGTCACCTGAGAAAACCTTAGAAATACCCAACCAGTGCCACACATGAGACCAAAGAGAGCTGAATATGGCGCATCCTAAAAACAAATGTGTTACCGATTCCGAGTCCCCGCATACTGACACACACGCCGTATTATTAAGCTGAAGGACACGCCGCCGCACCAAATTGTCTTTAGTAGGAAGTCAGTTTCGAAGTAGGCGCCACACAAATAGAGACACCTTTGAAAGAATATGCTTATGTCAGACGTCGTCAACAAGAATTCTATCCACTAGCTCACTGGTATTTAGTAAGAAAGCGATTTGCTCCCCCCACACAGAATAACAGAAAATAATATATAGAAATTAAAAATATAAGAATATGGTGAAAACTTATTCGTAATTAAATAAAAACAGATTTTTGACAAGGAAAAAACTAACAATTGATATACCAACATATTTTTTAGGGCTTACCAATTATACACATTTGTCATTTGAAAAAAAACAAATATAAAATGTTGAATATGACAACTTTTAAAAATAGATTTATACTTGATTTGTCCTCGTAAACTTAGCTCAGTTGGTATAAACAATGCATAATATATGCGAAGTTCGGGGTAAACCCCTACCACACAAAAAAAAAAAAAAAACAATTTTTAGAAAAATGTTGCAAGTTAAATTACACTGTCATGGTTTGGAATGGTCATCCTTCAAAAAAAAAAAAAAAAGGTTTGGAATGGTCAGTGTATCGGAGTGAGTATTTTGTAGGTAGCTAGCTGGCATGGTTTGGAATGGATAAGAGCAAACTTTCATTACATTGGAGTGATCTTCTTCACAGGCATATAATATCAACACTCACCAGCGTGTTGGACCACGTGCTTCAAGGACTGCATCAAATTCTGAATCCAACACTAAGGACAAGTAATTATCTTTTATGGAATGCAATAGGGCTTTTTTCCCTGCAAATATATATCATTTGAATTTTCGTCTATAAAGTTACTAATTCTTCCATTTTGCCATTGTAAATATTAATTATTTGAAAAATGGTCCTAATTACATCTGATTAGTAATTTCATGAAAGAAAATTCAAATGACATATATTTGCAGGGACGAAAATTTTATTTAAGCCAACCATCTCACTCAATCATCACTTGCCACATGGGTACCACGTTGCTAATGACAGCCCACCTCAGCAAAAAAACCTAATTAAGATCAAAAGTCAAATGATTAAATTTTGCAGTGGCAAATTGGAAGGATTAGTAATTTCAGAGACGAAAAATCAAATGACATATATTTGCAGGGACGAAATACTTATTTTAGCCTTACGGAAATACTAACCAGTATCCTAAGGGCACTAGTTAATAAGATTAATATAGAAATTATACATTGAAAATTGGTGAAAAGTGAAATGTTAAACTTTATGAAAGTCAAAAATTGTTGTTTTAAAGGAAAATTTTCTATTTTTGATATCCTTAACCAATGTCCTTCCTAAGGACATTGGTTAGCAAAGCTCTTATCTTTATCACTTAAGTATCCCGTATTCTTGTCGAATCTCGTTAACAAGTGTCATAAGACATTATTCAAACACATATAAAAATCATAAATATACAATTTCAAATGTAAAAATTATTCAATCCGTCTCTTAACAAATGAGTCTTTTGTAAAATATAAAAAATATAACATCTGGTATACATCATTTTTACATCTATTGTGCATATTTTTATTTTTAGGGGATACTCCCTCCGTCCCAAATTGTATGTCGCTTTGGAAAAAAATTTGTCCTAAATTATATGTCGCTTTACAATACCAATGAAATATTAATGTTATTTTTCCTATTATATCCTTAACTATTAATTACTTCATCTTCTTTCAATTATTTCATTTATCTTTTCCATACCATTTATTAAGGATAATTTTGTAAAACAACTCATAATTTCTCTTCCCCACACAATATTAATTATATTTCTTAATACGTGTGAAATGATCAAAACGTCATACAATTTGGGACGGAGGGAGTATTATATTTTTATTTTTTTATGTCCCTTCTGTTACATATCATTGAAAGTGCAAAGTTCAACCATTTTTCTTTTGGTAAATGTGAAAATTTTAATTATGCAAGCATAATACTTACTGTTAATCACAATTACAATTATTATATTTGTATATTTCATATTCTTAACATTCATTCAACAAATGACTTTCTCTTTATTTATATCTTTGTATCACTTCATCATCAGTTTATCATATTTTCTCAAAAAATTTTTTTTATCAATTTATCACATATATTACATTATTCTCTCTTATTTCTTTTTTCTTTCAAGATGTATTCATCCAATGAGATGTCCATGAAACATTTTTTTTTTAATATTATACACATTATTTTATGACTTGTGTCTAAACTATATGATCTGAAGGGTTATTTATTAAAAAAAAAAACTATAAGATTTAAACAAAGTAGTTGAATTTAAATAATTAGTAAGCTTTAGTTAATGATTAATTATTTGAAAGAACTCAAATTTAAATGTTAGCAGACATGTTTTTTAGTCTGAGTTTAATTTCTTTTTAAGAAAACAAACTTGTCCTCCAAAATTGATACCGATGATAATTAAACTTGAATCTTAAAGGAACACACTTTGAAGTTTTAAGTCAACATCGCTAATCCAACTCAAGTGAGTTTAGTCTAAATTTATTTATCTTTGATTCTTATTCTAGATTTCCCGACTCCATAAGGTCTAACCCTTTTTATTCACCAAAGAACAAACTATAAGATTTAAACAAAGTGTAATTTAATTCAAGTGATTAATGAACTTCGGCTAAAGACTAAGTATCCAAGAGAACTAAAGTTTAAATCTTAGCATAAACAATTTCAGTCTGAATTTACTTATCATTTGGTCGTATTTCAAATCTATAGGCCCCATATCCCTCATGGAATATGAAGGTTAAGATCTATAAAGCATGGATACAGACTCGGACACGACACTGACACGCCGACACAGATAATAATTTGAAAAAATGATATATTTGAGTGTAATCATAGGTATCGTGTTGGTGTCGGACACCGACGAGTGTCTGACACGGAAACAAACCTAATCCGAAGAGTATTCATGTTTCATAGGTTGATTAAGATAACAAAACAAAAATAAAAAAACTTATCTAAAGGTTAAGATTAAAAAATTAGCTGTATCATTTCTATTTCTGTATATAATACAAGGCAATGCCTCATTTTATGCTTGAGTAGTTGAGATCTCTCTCTCTTTTATATTCTTTTAGAACAAGTTGTTTTCTTTAATCTTTCTTGTCCCAAATCTAATCTATATATCTAGCACTCTTTCCAAAAAGTTTAAGAGTGAACTAACATAATTGTTTGAAATTGGAAAAGATTTAAAGAGATTTATACGAGCTAAGATATTCTCCAAGTTGTTCCAAACATGGAGGAGGCAATCAAAGATGGATCACAAAGAAAAAACTTTATTAGTTCTCACAAAGGCTCCTCAAGAGTACAACACTTTCCCTCTAAATCAAAGAACCATGTGTTTCATCAAGCTGGTGCAAATGTTGATGCTGTTGATAGATTTAAAAAAGCAGAAGAATCTCTTAGAACTGTGATGTACTTGAGTTGCTGGGGTCCTAACTAAAGGTTAATTAAATTATCATATATATAGCTAATGTTTTAGTAGTGATTTTTGAAAATATATGTAGTAGCTGAATGTTCATAAATTAGCTTTGTAAATATCAAGTAAATGTTCCTATTATGTGAGTGTTAGAGTGTTTATATTTATGCTTATATTATTTGATAGTTGTTTATGAAAATTTACAGACTGGGATTGAATTAAGTTATGCCTGAATTGGATTTATCATGATGATTTGTGACATGGGGAATATGTAGTTGTCTATTGTAAAGTAAAAGAGATAGTGAGATCAGGTGCGTAGACTAGTTGCTTGATATTTACTTCCATCTGTCCCTTAATAAGTGGCACAGTTGATCTAATTACGCATATTAATGTGTAATTTTGAGTTTAAATATCTTGAATAATATATTGGAAAAAATTATGAAAATTTGATATTTTGAAAATACTCATCGAGACGAATCTAATGACATCTTATATGATATTATTTATCTTTGTATATTAGTAAAAAAATATGATCAAAGTAACTTAGATCAAAATTGCGCATTTTCAAACAGGTCATTTATTTATTGTGGGATGGAGGAAGTAATATTTATGTTGAGAATTTCAAACACATCTTTATCCAAAATAGCAATTAATGATGATTCATGAGGTGATTTGAAAGTAATGTCGACAGACAATAATTGGAAAACACTCAAACCAGTACAGTACTAGCGGTAATAGTATATAATAATTGTTGTCATTTGATAAAGAGTTCGTTCATATTTAATATTCCCTTCGTCTCAAATTGTATGTTAGAAAAAAAAATTTGTCCTAAATTATATGTCGTTTTACAATACCAATGAAATATTTATGTTACTTTTCCTATTATATCCTTAACTATTAATTACTCTCTTTTCTTTCAATTATTTCATTTATCTTTTTCATACCATTTATTAGGAATAATTTTGTAAAACAACTCATAATTTCTCTTACAATTTAGGATAATTTTGTAAAACAACTCATAATTTCTCAATATTAATTTTGAGAAACAACTCATAATTTTGAGAAACAAGCTCAAGATAATTTTGTAAAACAACTCATAATTTCTCTCATAATTTTTCAATATTAATTACATTTCTTAATACGTGTGAAATTATCAAAACGTCTTACAATTTAGGACGGAGGGAGTAATAACACGAGTTCAACTTTAAGTTGTTCTATTTGTTTATGCGGTGCATTAAACGTAGACGCATGTTTTGACCAAAGCTACTAATCTTGAGCTTCACCAAAATCACGGTAGTTGAACATTGAAAAGTGATATTTGTGCTTCCACCACCAAACCAAATAGCCACAAAGTAAAATTCTTGTTGATTGATAGTTTGAAAATATATATGACATCCCTTTTGTGTCTGCTTTTGTGAGTCATTGGATATTCAATTCGTCTAAAAAGAATAATTGAAAAAAATATATGATTATTCTCTTACTATTTTTTTTCCTTTAAAATTGAGAACAGTACAAACCTCAAACCATTTAATATCTACATCAAACATGTTCAACCCTTAAGTCTAACCAATTTTATGAGATTTTTAATCGTTTGGTCTACGATTCGATCCTTGATTTGTACTATCAAAAAGGTAAATTCTATGGTACGTCTAAAAATTTGAATGTACCGGTACACCAAATCATTAAATTAACAATTAAATGAGTTTTTTTTTTAAGAAAAAGAATTATTTTCTATCATTGACAATCATAATAATCAAATCTTATTTACCAAAAGTTTCGACAAAATAAAATTTACTTTTTTTGAATTTTTATTACTTATAATAAAGAATATTGATTATTTTTTATGAAAAAATGTTAAATATTTAATATGATTCTTATAAACAATGAAATGATGTTTTTTCTTATGAAATAATGTTTTATAAAACATAAATATTGACAAATAGTTTTTTATTTCATAAATTATCGTTAATTTATAATTTTATGGTGCAAGAGTACCGGTACACTTTAATTTTGAAGTGTACCGTAGAAGTTACCATATAAAAAACATGTATATATGTTTAAAGATAACAATAACAATCTTTTAAATGAATCTTAATTGACTCGAGAGATATGTATTGAAAATATGGGCCAATCATTATTGAGGTCTGATACCGTTTTCTTTGTGATTATGAGCTTGGACTACAAAAAACAGATAATTATTAGAAAATTACTCTTGTCATTTATGAAATGGCACATTCACTATATCAGAAGCAGTTAACTGCCGTTCGACATTTTTTAGCGGTAGTTAAATGTGGGTGTGGTATTGAGAATGTAGAGATGCATATGTATGTAGCAATTGTCGTATTAAAACTTTCATTTTCATCATCAGTATATAGTAGACAATGAATGATATTATGATAGTTTAACGGTTCTGCCAAGTGCCAAGTATTCCATCTTGTCATTTCTTAACATGTCTCTGTCAAGCACCTTAATTTCTTCTAAGGCTGAGCCACCTCTTCAAAATTGGAAACTTTATCAATGATTTATGAACATTTTCTGATTTTCAGTTTTGTAAACGAGGAATAGAGTTATGTACATAAAGAAATATTCACCCGATATGAATTATTATAAAATACTCCCTCCGGTCCTATTTATAAGAGAATTTTGGGTCAACAAAAGTTGATGTATCTAGTTAAAAATTCAGTCCAAATACATTCACTTTTGTTGACCTAAATTTCTCTTATAAATAGGACCGGAGGTAGTATTGAGTAAAAACCTATTTTAGTCCCTCGCAATTTCTTCACGGCCTAATTCAGTCTCCGACAAAAATAAAATTTAAATTGATCCCTGATATTTTCATATTATGAACAAATTAGTCCCTGATTTATCATAATAGAGTGATTAATTTATCTCCGATAAAAAAATATCAGGGATCAATTTAGGTTTTATTTTTGTCGAAGACTAAATTGGACTGTCAGAAAATTATGAGAGAGCAAAATGAGTCTTCACTCTAATATGTTACTATCAGCTCAATACTCTAAAAGAGTTCTAATCAAGAGTACTCTAGTTTCTCTTTTTCATTTTATGAGGAAAAAAATCCAAAATTTAAACTTAAAAATTATTGATTGTGATTGTGAATGTAAACAAGGGCTTTAACATCACGTTGGATCATCACATCGTACTAAGAAACGCTTGCATAAATGATATTAGATATTTTATCTTCATCTAAAATCTTGAAGCATTGAGTTTACGATTGATTTCATATGTTGTTCAATCTAAACTCTTTTATCTAATGTAAGATTTAACTCACATTTTACACAGCGGTATGTATTAAGACTAGACAAATTCCACAAGAATCTGAATTCTATTCCCACCACCAATACATATAAATCTTGTGAGTTGATAAAATGTATGTACAAATGTTAGCGGTCTCTAAGCCATGAAACTTTGCTCCGGCTCTAACACACTGCCGGGGATCAACTTATTTAAATTTTGTTTATAGAAAAAAGTTATAATCATTAATTTCCTAACAGTTATTATTAACCAAAAAAGGACAAACTGCATGTACATTAAAAAAGAAAAATGTCTAAAAAAAAAAAGGAAAATGATGATCTTTCATGGCTAGCTAGCTAGCTTAAATCATGAATTTTTCTTAATTTCTGCTATCACTCTCATAATATTGGAAGAGTACGTATGTGTGTGTGAAGAGCTGTTTTTTGTGTATGGAAATATAATTCTATTTAAACAAGGTAAAAACAAGTATGATTCATAGGATCAAAATTAAGTGGCTTTTAAGTTAATTATGGTTAAAGTAAACAATTCATGTATGGATAAACTTGTCGTTTCACCAACCTTATAGTTTGTGTGTAAAAACACACATATACACAGAATTTAGATGATAAGAATGTGATTATTTAAATTTTAAATAAGATGAAAATCATCGTGATTACCATATTTGGATTGGATTAAAATGGATGGATATCAATCAAGATAAAAAATGCGCCAAAACATTTTTTTAGTATAACCTGCCTAAAAAACATTTGTTCATTATAGATAGATAAAATGCATTTTAACATTCACCATAAACTATTTATTAGTTTAAGTACATTAATGTACTTAACAAACACCCCTGTACTCAAAAAAAGGACCCTTGAATGAGAATTAGTATAATTTTACTATAAGTTCAATTATTTTGGTCAAAACTCCATTTTAATTTCAACAATGCTATTTTTTTTATCCATATCGAATATCATCTCAATACCTATGTAAATCTAAATGTTTTTAATTGAACTAAGGTTAGATAAGTTGTTTGTCCCTTCCCTACAAAAAAAAAGTTGTTTGTCCCTCTAAATATGATAATTTTAAGTTTTAGTCCTTCTAAGAATTTTCTTCACTTTTTAGTCCCTTTAAATTTTCTGTTTTCAATTTTAGTTCTTTTTTTTTTACAAAAGGATTTTTTCGATGACATATCATGGTAAGGCCATAAAATATTATTAGTTTAATAATTTAAATATTTGATCTTAAATTTAATTTGACGTCATAGATAAAGCAATAAAGATTAAAGATGAAATAGTTAAATTATTAAACTAATAGTATTTTAAAGTCTTATCATTAATATGTCATGAAAAAAGTTAGGAACTTAAAATTAAAGAAATTTTTTAGAAGGACTAAAATTAAAATTTGATATTTTTAAAGGGGCTAATTGGTAAATAAGTGTTTTTTAGGATTGAACTCTAAAGTCTAACTTAGGAGTTTATAACAACATTCACATAGACCACATTGGATATCATCATCCATAAAAAGTGGAAATTACTCTTTACACTTCAGAAAATGTTCTCCCACACCTCAAAATGATCAAAAAACTTCCAACAACTTTTAACTGATATTCGTTCCTAAGCTGAATGTTAAGGAGCGAACGACAATTAACTGTAATTAAATATCATTTTGAGGTATGAGAGAGCAAAATGAGATGAGCAACATTCTAAAAAGTGCATGAAAACAGGAGAAGCCCAAGACCATAAGAAACATATTTGGTTGTTATTTAACTTTTCTCTTTTTAAATAGAAAACAAAATAGTTTTTTTTTTGTCAAGTAATCTAAGGGTTCAAACACCGGCTCCTCATATAATAATGCATGTTTCTGCCAACTGAGATATACTCACGGGGACAAACAAAATAGTGTTTATTAGTATATAATGTATACGATTTTTTTATAAGTCTCTTTAGTTAAAATGATTGGTTATATTTGAATTCACTGTAATGGATCAATGAACATTTTTTTTTTAAAGGAAATCAATAAAGATAGTTAATCATGTTAACCTTCGCCTTAAATATGTTAAAGTCTCCAAATATTATCAAAATTACATTTTGAGGAATTTTATCATCTCCTCGTATATCTAAATTCCCTAAACATCTCTAATTTCATAATGATGATTTCATCACTTAAAGTTGAGTGAATAAGCAAATACAACAGTCACTCACTTTGATTCCACTCCTTATCATACAATAAAGGACAATTTGATATAGTACAACAAGTGTATATGGGATAGCCAAATACGAAGTACTTGTTTTCAATCCTTTTCCTTCAATTCTAAACTAACACGAGACATGTCCCTCTTGGATTTATGCCCCCACCCCATCATCATTTATATGTTGATTAAATAAAAAGAGTTCTGTTAACGAGTGTCTTCGGGACATTCTTTAAACATTCTAAATTTAATAACTATTCTTTCAAAAAATCAACTATTACAATTTTCAATGCATTTAATACATAATTTTTTATTAAAAATTTACTATTTAAAATGTTTAAAGAATGCTTCAGAGACACTCTTTAACATTTCCCATAAACAAATGGTATCACTCCCAAAACTACGGGTCCAAAATTGCTATATTATGGGCTTATTGCAAAACCACGTGTATATCTAAGCATATATAGTCCAAACCACTTGTATTCTAATAAATTAATAATACCAAAACCGCACAAGGTAAAAACAAAAGCCTCACATATATAAGCACCACTTGTCATAATAAACCTTCAATTCAAGTTTCAACTATTGTTATCAAAATACAGTGAAATTCTAGTTATTTTCAATGTGTGCAACAAGAGGAGCTTTGGTAGTAGCAACAAGTGTTGGATTGGTGGAGACATTGAAGGATCAAGGGTATTGCAAATTGAATAACAAAATCATGAGATCAATGGCACAGCATGTGGAGAATCAAATGAGATCCTTGTCTCAAGCTAATATGTGTCCTAATTCTTCTTCAACAATTTCAAAAAAGCACAGTGATGAGAATAAGAAGAAAGCTGAGGAGTCTCTTAGAACTGTTATGTTCTTGAGCATATGGGGTCCCAATTGTTAGAACAATACATGAAAAGAAAATTGGCATAATGCAAAACTGCAGAAAAATATGGTGTCACTGAAATATATCCAGCCATGTATTTCTGTATAAAACTTTTGAGCTGAGTGCTCTTAAGTTAAAAGAGCACTATTGAGGTTGGTGCGTGCACGTGTATTTCGATCGATTAGATTAGACGCGGGTTTTGTAAATTTGCTATCAATAAAAACTTGCTAGCTTATTCCATGAAAATATTTGTGATGTGAATTTTCTTTCCAAAATTTCCTCCAATTTTCAATTTGAGTGAGAATATAAAACTATTCACGTTAGAGGGAATTCATTTTTTTTTTTTTACTAAATGATGTTAATTCCAACTTCTCTCTAGGTTTTCTTTCTCTTTCAATCATCGAGGAAGGGTGGTTTTAGGTCATTTTTGACCTAGAATCACCCCTCTGCATTTTGTTTCCCCTTTCTTTCGATTTAAATAAGTGATTTTCACATAGATCAAGTGTTTTCTTGTGTTTTTATCTTCGTGATTTCGTTGTCTGAGTGCGGCGTTGTGTTGTTCGTCTTCCTGTACGGCATTGTTTGATTTTGCATCTTGTTGCAGTGTTCATTTGATTCATATTGAAAAATCAGCTTCAGTCAATCACATCACAAATTCAATGAATGATTTGGACGTCAGCGTTGCAGATCCGGAAGAAAGAATATTCCGGTGATTTAGATTTTATCATATTATTTGTAGGCATTTTGCTGTTATATGCTATTAACTTGGGTGTTGTGAGTTTGTTCGCAGATTCATCTTTTACGATTTTAGGGATGTTGATTCTGATGTATTCTATCAATTTGAATGAATGAATATCGTTTTGTTTTTGTCAAAAAAAAACATTTCATTCATAATTAAGTGGTTAATTCATGTTAATGTTAGTACAAGAGAGCATTAATGAAGAAAAATCTTTTTGTTAATTGATTTATGAGGCAAGGGATTATCAAAACATGATCATATTAAATGCTAACCAGAAGCTCATGCAAACACAAATAATGTGCAAGTGACATTCATATCTCTTATTCTTAAAAGTTAACCTGAACGCAAAATTTTACCCTAGATTTAATTTAATTTTTTCGCATGACTTTACTATATTAATCCTAGATTTAATTTATGCAAAATGTTATCTCTTATTTCTAAATCTAAACCCGTGACGCAATATTAGCCCTAGATTTAACCTAATTTTTTCGCGTGACTTTACTATATTAACCCTAGATTTAACTTATGTAAAATGTCATCTCTAATATTAGCCTAATTTTTCCATCTCTTATTTCTAAATGTTAACCCGTGACGCAATATTAACCCTAGATTTAACCTAATTTTTTCGCGTGACTTTACTATATTAACCCTAGATTTAATTTATGCAAAATGTCGTCTCTAATTTTAGCCTAATTTTTTCCTCTCTTATTTCTAAATGTTAACTAGTGACGCAATATTAACCCTAGATTTAACCTAATTTTTTTCGCGTGACTTTACTATAAATGTTAACCCGTCTTGATATACTTAACCTATTATGTTACGTTACGGTATCAAGGACGATGTCATGGAAAATTATGTTATGGTACAATACCAACGTCTATGCTTCTTAATATTATGAAATACTATATGACAATCATGACATTTATCTAAACTATTTTGTTACCTACTACCGTCAAATATTACCTTCCATATGATCCGTGTGTTAGCACGGGTCGATGGTCTAGTATAATTATATTGTATTTCCTTTATATTTCCTAGGGGTTTGTTTCCTTTAAGTTATCAGCTAGTGTATGCTTCACGTTTGATTTGAACAAAGTTTCTCAACTAACTATAATGAATTTTTTTTCTTCATATATACTGAGATTTTAACTCTTATGATAAAGCTAGAACTATAATAATTTGTTTTATCTAAGTGAAGAATTAAAAATGGGGAACTAATCATTTTAGGTGAAAATTTTCCGCAATTGAATATGAGTTGTTCATTTATCTATACGCATACGGTCTTAGTCATCAAGAGGAAATTGGATAAGGAAGATTTCAACTAAACATTTATGAAAATTGGACTATTCACTTTACATTCTAAGCGAGGGTTGTTAATCCAAAATCTACTAAATTGTAATCAGAGTCATGCACAATAATTTAGATTTCCTACACCATTGTTTAAGGATAGCAAATCTTGATTCCACTCATATAATATATTTATTTTGTCATAGAACTGTTAAATCATAGTTAATTAAAGGAAGTTAATTACAAGGAAGTTAATTAACCTTATTGGAATTGCTTAAAAAAAATACTTCTACTACTTATTCCATTTGTAACGTTATTTTTTTATATGATATCATGTTCATATTTTATTATGATTCCATTGAGTACTTAATGACATCACCGGTTATTACTTAAAAGTTTATATCTATCTTCCAATTTATCATCCACACCAAATTTCAGCTGCATGCACCAAATTAAACATCTTCACCTGCTAGTTTTCATGGTTTTGGCTTTTTGTCTCATATTACAAACCGTGGTTCCGTTCCGTACAGTACTAAACGATTCTATAATGTAAACAATGCGTGTGCGTTGAGGATAATCACGATATGAAGCACTAAAATAACACAAATTTTTGCTTACACGAGCAATGAGTAATGGCAAAATGCAAGTTGCGTGGTCCTACAATTACAAGGACTCATATATAACCCACAAAACCATGTGCCTTATTCTTTCAACTAACAATACTAGATCACCCCCACAGCCTCTGGTTTTCCTCCTAAATTATCTAAACTAAAATGTTTCTATCAGAGGGAGTATGATAAGGATGTGTTCTTGATTTGATCTAATGGTTAAAAACTAACTTTCCCATGATGGGAAAAATTAGCCTTTCCCATGCTAAACTTCACCTTAGTTTATGTGTCTGTTTCTTTTGACTTTTCAGCAACAAGAAGCAATTCTACAAACCTCAAAAGTGGAAATTGAGTTTTCAATATTGTTTGGTTTGGCTTTTCATAATTGCTTCTATCCTCCAAAAGTAATTCACCTTAAAGCTACAATTCCTAACTTTTGGCTTTCCTTGAATCAATTCTACATTAAATTTTATATCTTGATTATTACAACATATTATTTTCATTTATTGCCCTGTATCAATTCTCATATTTTTGCTTTGTAATTTATTTGATGAACCAAATTTAATCGGAAAACTTAACGAATCAAATTAGCTTCCAAAAAATGTTTATGATAATGAGTTACCAAAGTTGTTGATGAATTGGATAGGCTAATCCTGAAATTTCAAAATGGTCAAGTAAGTGATTCTCAAGTGAATGCGTTTCTTAGCAAAGTTGAAGAAATTGAAAGTAACATTGATGGTTCAACACAACACAAGTAAAAAGCTTAAAAAATAAAGAAAGCAAAAGGGGCACAAAACGTAAAAAAGGCTGGGTAGAGAGCAGACATACCAATAAGCAGAAAAAAGGTGGTTCAAGTGCTTCACAAATTAAATTATCAAAATATTGAATTTCAATATTAATTTTAGTGAAATAAAGAAGTTCACATTTATGTGTTTATACGCAGAACCAAGATCAGAGGAGGGTAAATGGCCAACTCCCAAAAAAAGGAAAACAGGTGACTTAAGGGATTCTCAAAGACAAGTGCAACATGAGGGACCTAGCACAAGTGTGCCTGTAGGGATCAATGATGTCACTAGTTTTACTAACTTACTGATGGTAAGTTTCAATAACTACATAAGTGTCACTTTCAACAAAGTCAAATATTGTGTTTTTTAAATAACTTTGTCTTCTAAATTATAGGATAACCTTGATGAGGACAACACAACATTGATCAATCACTAAAGATGTGAAGAAAATCCTAGTTGATACAAGTTATTTTGGATGTTTATTGGATATGTTGTTTTGGCACAAATGCAGTATTACTTTAGTTGATAAAAGTTATTTTGGATATGTTAATTTGGTACAAATTCAGGATCAGTTTAGTTGATACAAGTGTAAACACAAAGTACACTCATTAGTGTTGTGAATGCAGGGTGTTATGCTTTTTGGATATTTTAATTTTGTACAAATTCAGGATTAGTGTAAACACAAAGTACACTGCATTTTGGCTCTTTGGTTGCATTTTTTTTTTGCTGTTTTGGTTGCACAGTTTATTTTCTGGTATTTGGTTGCATTTTTCTAGTTTTTCCAGGCTATTTTGGTTGCATTTTTCTGGCTGCATTTTGGCTACATTTTGGTTGCATTTTGGATGCAATCCGATGTTTTTATAGATGCAATATAACATACTGCTTGGCTGCATTTTTTCTGCAATATCATCACCACTATTGTAGCCTGAACAATTTATATTACTTTACTTATGGACAAAATAATTTGAAAACAAAGCCATTCATTCAAATATGAAACTTTACATTATAGTAGCCATAAACAATATTCATAACTCAACCACTTCTAATTAATCTATATCCCTATCAAGGTTACATCCAATTCATAAAAAAGTGCATCCTAAGCCAAAGAAATCAAAATGAAACTTTACATTATAGTAACCATAAATCCCTTTTACAACCATTGATCCCAAAGTTACATCCAATTCATTCAATATGAGACAAGACATTATGTACAATATTCATAACTCAACCACTACTAATTAATCTATATCCCTCTCAAGGTTACATCCAATTCATAAAAGAGTGCCTCCTAAGCCAAGAAATCAAGTAGAATAATTTCAAAGCGCTGCAGTTTTGCACTATAACCAAAGTAGTAATTGACTCATTATCCATATCACTATTTTCGTGTCACATTCTCCTGTCAATATATACAACAGAAATAATCAGCAAAAAGCAGGGGAAAAATTCAATAACAAAAGCAAAATCTAAAAACATTCAAAACTAATAATGGTATGAAAGTATCTTGGTTATACTGATAAAATTACAATGCTTTGTTTATACTGATCAAACACATGTGAGCGACATCTAACCTTTATTGTTACAAAAATGGGTTACATGATAAGAAATAAGATATAGAAAATTGACAGTAAGACTAAAATAAGTTCAGTATGCAATCTAATGAATTGTTGTGTATGAAGAGTATACTGTGGCACCTATTCTGTATATCAGTTACTTAACAGCTGCAATGAAAAAATGAGGGATTTAGGGATAAGTCAAAGTCAAAAGGGGTTAAGATATTATTTTATTTTTTATAACTTATTCTCTATTTTAACTTTTGACCATTTCATTGATCTAAAGGTCAGTATTTGGAGAAGGAGAGAATTGGTGAAGGAGAGGATCCATATTATTTTAATCAAATTAATAAATTTCAAAATACTAAATAATAACTTAAATAATTTAAATCTACACTAAATACACAATTCTCAGTAGGCATGGCAATGGGGTGGGGTGGAGACGGTTTTACCTTCCCCGTCCCCATACTCGATTCTCATATAATTACCCGTTACCCTACCCGTATCCAACGGGGATGAGAAATTGAATCTCATCCCCGTCTCCGACGGGTTCGGGTATCCCCGCCCCATCCCCGTTCCCGCATTGAATAATTTTTTAATAAAAAATAGAAGTTTTTTTGCATCCCCAAGAGCAACGTTGTAATACATTATCTAACGACAAGCTCACTTTCACATTTGTTAGACAAAATGATTTAGTTGATCCTTTAAATATCAATGGTAGTTTTTATTAACATGACAATTATCAAACAAAATAACATAACATATCAACATAAAGTAATTTTTTACATTTGGGACGGGTTTGGGTATGAGTTCGGGGTGGGTACTTATATACCCGTTACCCGTCTCATACCCGTGTTTTGAGATCGGGGAAAACCCATACCCATACCCAGTCAAAATGGGGGAAACCCGTCAAATTGAATTTGGTTCGGGCGACTAACCACGGATATGGGTTTTGTTGCCATGCCTAATTCTCAGTGTAAATTCCCAACTAAACAAAATCACTCAGCATTAGTGTACCCATCAAATTTGATACATCAATTTTCTTTACTTAATAAAGAAATACATAAATAAACATGGTGTACCAATAAAATTTACACAAACACACTAGCGCATCAATAAAATTTACACAAACATAATTTACATACAAAATTGAAAATTTACACAAACAATTTACATACAACATTGACGAGGTTGACAGAAACTTTGTTGAGTAGCAGACTCTTTTGGTTCTACAACTTTTCTCCAACAATATCCTCTTATAATTAATCAAGGAAATTACGGTAGCTGCAAAAGAAAAAAGTAAACTATTGTGTTGAAGTTGTGCGGAAGGCGTCTATTTTTTTATTTTGATAATTAAATTTCAGAACTTTTAAATATCTTTTTAATTTAAAACAAAATCTGATTTTTTTTTTCTTCTAATTTTTTAAATTTCGAAAAAAAAAATTCATATTTTTTCAATTTTTTTATTTTTATAATTAAATTTCAGAACTTTTAAATTAAAAAAAATCAGAATTTTTTTTCTAATTTTTAAAATTTTGAAAAAAAAACTCCCAGATATTTAAAAGTAGAGAAAAATTCAGTTTTTTTTTTTTTTTTTAAATTAAGAAGATATTTAAAAGTTCTGAAATTTAATTATCAAAATAAAATAAAAAAATCGAAATTAAAAAAATTTCAGATTTTTTTCAAAATAAAAAGATATATTTGTTTTAAATTATGCCACGTGGAAATTAAAAAATAAATAAATATCATATCAGCACGCCACGTCATCAAATTTATCCAGTCAGATGCTGACTATTGGCTGTGGGGGGTAAACCAAAGAATCTTTATTTTACTGGGGAGAATCTCCAAGTTTTTATTTTCATAGCGGGGTATACCAAAAAACCCTTAAATGGCATAGGGATAAAAACCTATTAACCTTTACCCAATCAAAGAAAAATAAGAGATTCAAGTATTGCAATTATATTGCTTTACATAACATCTTTTTGTACAAAATGCATCTTCTCTATCGTGGATATGTGTTGTTACACTCTTTTTTTTTTTTTTTCTTAAAAAAAAAAAATCAACTCATTTCATTGCATATAATTGAAAAATACCATCAAGAATATGATCAATTTTACTTCGAGGAGCATAAGAGATAGATATTTTTGCAAGAGCATCAGCATTGTCATTAACTTGTTGTCTAGTAACAATCTGAAAGTTATCTTAACCTTCCAAGTATGGTACAAAAATAATTATGAGTGAGCCATTTTATGGTCTAACTGTTTTAGCTGCGCCATCACCAACTACATGTTTACGATTCATCTCAAAAATTATATTTGGTATTCCAACTGAGGTAATTCATTTGGTAAATTGTAACAATCACCAAACTTCACCTTCTGCAATTCGAATGGGGCCTGAACCAACTAGTTCTTGCCATGATAAGATGTCAATCCATATTCATCACACAAGTTCCTATTCCGACATGATTTTGGTGTAGAAAAATTGCACCATGCACATTGAACTTCACGTATCCATTTGGGGAGGTGTAAATTTATGATTAACAGTGGTGAAAAATCATTTGTTGTAGGAGTACCTAGTTTGCAAGCATGTTGTCAAGAATGTAATATTTTAGATGCTCGAGAGATAACTCTATATATTCGTATTAAATATATTCAAAATATATTTTTATAGAACCTTAATTTTGAACGAATAGTTTGAAAAAAAAAAGTATAAAGAAAGACATTCGAATAATAAATGATACAACTTTATTGATTTATCCGGGACACCAAAAATCTTAAAACCTGTCCAGGCCGTTTTATTGTCATTCTCCCAAAGGTTCAAAATTCTCTTCTTTCAAATGCTCCATGGAGTTATAACAAAAATGATCGAATGGTCTATGTGGAATTGTTTTGTACCTAAAAAAAAATGCTATAAGTAGCGAAATGCTATATATCAGACATTCTTTTCCGCTATTTTGGTTTTTTTGTGTCGTTTTGTTTTCTGCTGCTTCTGTAATGTTCTTATGTGTTTTTGTTTTTGGTTACTCTATTTGTATTGTGTTGTGTTTGTACCTTGTTGTTGTGTTTCAGATTAAAGACCGGATGACATTAGTTGTGGCCTATTTTGCAGTGGTTCGTCGTAAACCTGAAAGGGTATGTTCTATTATCCCAAAAGGGCTGTTTGTTTTATAACATGTTGGACTCATCCCTCGATATGGGTTCAATCGCGTCTAAAGCCGGTTGTATTGATGGTCCTAGCTCGTTTCTCTGATGTTCCAGGTCTGTTTAGATCTGCAGGTCTCTATGCGTCAAGTCTGCCTCCACTCCGGTACCGTCTCAAAAACCCAAAAAGGTATGCTTACTAACGTATTGGACTCATCCCTCGATCTGAGTTCTTACGTGTTGTCTTGCTCGAAAGGGTATTTTATGTTTGATGTTGATCAGGGAGCCGTTGGCACTAGAATTTTGTTATCGTGCTGGCGGTCGATCCATTCGCCATTTTTAAACTCTAATGATTCTATGTAGATGTTCACTTTTCATATTTTTTTGTAACTTGGTTTCGCGCCCGTACGCGGGTTTGCTGGGTTGCGCCTGTGATTAGTGATTTTTTTGTTAGAACAATTTAGAGTTGTCGATCCACTTGGACTGTTTTATTACGATGTATTCCCTTTTGGGTTACTCCTGGATCAGGTCTAATGCCCCCAGTCTTTGTATCTCTTTCCTTTTATTTTATATATTTTCTATTTTGCCTAATTAAAAGCTATATATCAGACATTCGAAAAATACAAGCGTCGACCTTTCATAACAGAGGCAAAGAAATTCAAGTCGGTCATGGTTGGAATACAGAGGTCATCAACCAATAATACCCATTCGCAATGCATTCACGAGAGTAATTTTCGTTACATAAAGCATTTCCACTAAACAAAATACAAAGCGTTTGGCATCAAACATGAGATATTTTAAAATCATCCGCAAGTAATTTTGTTGTCTCTAACAAGCAATGATAACACCTTTATTTCAAAGTTGTGATCGATCACAGAGACAGTATTTAATGCCATAAAAAATTTAATTTCCACCAACCGCTCCTCAGAAACACAAATTACTAAACGTGAATGTATCTAAACATAAATGACTTTATCTACAATTAACTTTTAATCAAAATCAATTCACTCAAAATCAATTCTTCGCAAAAGAGAACTAAACATTTCATTAGCAAATCCCAATTCCTAATCTAATGAAGAGAAACAATAATGTCTCCTATTTAATCCAATTTTATTTGACTAGAGTGATTGCACACAACACAAGATATTGAAAATTTGAAATCATGAAAGAAACATATTGAAAACAAAATTTTGGGCACGTTTAGGATAAGGAACCATCAGGTGGATTGGATGTGTTAGATGATAAGGCATGCTGCTCAAATATCTTACTTATCTAGCTGTGAAAGTAACGACAAAGTGGAACCAACGTAGAGTAAATGGTATTCCATGATTATGTCACATTCTTTTGTTTTTTCTTTTATTTATCTCCAAAACCACTAGACATAGCCTCTGTTTTCTCCAAACCATGTGTTTTTTTATCTTGCTAGCTCCTGGTATCTTGTTCCACTGATCAATCTTGGAATGTCCATATAAATAAGACCAACCATCACTCCTTTTTTCTTCATCAATCAATCAACAAACTCACTTTCATATTTACCAAACAACACTATCTATATCTTAATTTGATATCCAAAAATCATGAATCGTGCAACAGCAACAAGCAAAGCATGGATGGTGGCTGCAAGTGTTGGAGTTGTGGAAGCTTTGAAAGATCAAGCTGGTATTTGTAGGTGGAATTATGCTTTAAGACAAGCTCAACAACACCTTAAAAACCGTGTTAGATCAATTTCTCAAGCAAAGAATTTCTCTTCTTCTTCATTTCTTGCTAACAAACTTAAGGATGAGAAGAAGGCAAAACAGGCAGAGGAGTCTTTGAGGACTGTCATGTACTTGAGCTGTTGGGGTCCCAATTGATTAATTTGTACATAGTGATATTAGATTAGATTATTTATGTAAAGTTTGTAATATCAAACTACAGTACTATTATTATTCAATGAGGAAAGTTTATTCTTCACATATCTATGTTTCAAAGTGCATACCCGATCAGTATTGAATTTGGTGAGTGTGTGTATTACGATGATTAGATGGTAATGGTATTTTGATTACATGACACATGCTTTTTTATCACACAACACTAAATGAAAATTGGACAGATTAGATTCTAAGTTGTGGGTTGAATCCAATCTAATAAAGTTGGAATCTGATCTGAGTCATGTATATGTATTGTATTGTAACCTTTATTTAACTATTTAGATTTACTGCATCATTGTTTAAGAATAGCAAATCTGGATTCCACACAGATAGTGTATTTATCTTTGTCATAGAACGGTTAAATCATCAAGTAATTTATGCAGTTTACTTGACTCACGAGAATAATTAGTAAATCCTAGTCAATAGGAAACTATGAGATACATTTTATTCCATTTGTATAAGCATCGTATAATGTTAATTTTTTGGTTCTATTATATTCCAAGAGATAAAGATGGAGGCCATTTCGGAGTCTTTATGCTATAATCTTTATGGTGATGAAGATTGTCAATGGGTCTCCGTCCTTTGGTGGGAAATAGCGGAGGTATTTTATCTATTTGACGTAAGTTCGAAGCTAAGTTTATTTTTTCTTTTGTGGGTGAAGGGTTGGAGTGTGCGTAGATTGGAGGGTTACTCGGAAGAAGTGTTTTATTATCAACATGTATTCTAAATGTGATTTGGTGGCAAAGAGAAGGTTGTCGGAGAAGCTTGTTTTTCTACGGAACTACTTGGGTGTAGGTGCTTGGTATTTTATTGGTGACTTTAATGCGGCGAATAGTAGGGAAGAAAGAAGAGGTGTTAATGGGGTGACGAGTGTGGAGTTGCGATAAGAGATTACCTTATTTAATGAGGTTGTTAAAGATTTGGAGGTGGAAGATGTGAATCTTGTGGGCAGGAAGTTTACTTGGTTTCATCCAAATGGTCTATTTATGAGTCGAGTAGATAGGGCTTTGGTATCAGAGAAGTGGGGGAAGTATTGGGGTATTTGATTTCTTTGGGCGCTTCCTCAATATGTGTCTGATCATTGTTCATTGGTGTTGAAAACAGATACTACCGATTGGGGCCCAAAATCGTTTCTGTTCAACAATCATTAGCTTGAAAACTGGAAGTTTAAGAAGGTGGTGGAGAGAGCTTGGGGGAACCACAATGGGAGTGGTTGGATGAGGTTTGTGTTGAAGTCCAAGTTGAAGGGTTTGAAGGGGGATATTAAAGAGTGGAATAAGGCAGAGTATTGGAATATGGAGATGAGGTTAGTGAGTTTAAGGGAGGATATTGAGGAATTGGATGCTAAGAGTGAGATGGGAATATTGACTATGCAAGAAGTAGGGGATAGAATGTTGAAGTTTGCGGAGTTGTGGAGGTTGTGGAAGAGTAAGGAGGCTATGTTGCTACAAAGGTCTAAATCAAAGTGGCTTAAAGAGGGCGATGCAAATTCAAAGTACTTCCATAAGTGCATCAAATCTAGGGCTCCTAGAAATGGGATTAAGACATTAAATGTGGGCAACAAATGGGTGTACGAAGTAGGAGATTAGAAGGGAGGTGGTGGATAACCAAGTTGTTTGGGCTCCAGTGGCAAGGAGCTCCTTCCAAGGACGTACCCGGGGAATACTGGGTTCGATTCCCAAGGGGAACAACGCTTGGCCAGTGCGCATGCCTCTACACATGAGCCGGATTAGTCGCCCACCTTTGGTGGATCGGAAACTGGTGCGAAAGCCAAAAAAAAAAAAAAAGGGAGGTGTTGGATTCTTTTGCGAATCATGGGTTCAATTAGGGTTACAAAGAATGATCTCAGACCTCATCTCTAAGAAAATTAGCTAGACATAGTTAAAGGAATAAACAACATAGTAAAGAAAATAAACCGATAGAGTTCCGTCGTTGCCGGCTTTACTCCTCAATTTCTCTTCCTCGTGCTACTGTTGATGTTGTTTTTCTATAACCATGTGCCTCCTAGCCGTCTTGTGATGCGTGCCTCTCTTTTCTTTCCCAATCATGAATCTCCGTAATGCTCCAAAAGCGTGATGTGTGCCAAAGCGTGAATGAATTGCAACCTGAATAGTTTGGCCTCTTTTATAATGTTTCAAACCTAAGTTCTTTCTTTTCCTCCAAGCCTAATCACGTTTTTCTTTCTTTTGATTTGCTAAGCCCAATATATTTTTCTCATTACTTTTTATTGACACCACCCAATGATTTACAACTCCTCCTTATTTGGCTCTTTTGTATCAATCATATTTTCTCTTGCTTTCATTTATTTCCTTGTGCCACATGTTCCTGAAATCGTGTCACGAAATAGCCATCGTGACACGTTTTAACCAATGTCGAATGAACCTCATCCTGTGCTCCAAATCGTGACACGTTTTCGACAATCGTCACACGATTTTGCTTTCTTCAAAATCTTCTATTTCTCTTGCTTTCTTTGTTGTTTAAGCTTGTTTGTGAACTCAAAATATCATGAAAATGACACTAAAAACAGTGAATGACTGACTGTAATCATCTATTTTACTTATACTATATTAAAAATAGACTAATGATTAATAAAAATAATTTACTTAAATTATTTTTAATATTTTTAGTCTTATAACTAATTTATACGGCGTCAAAATTATAACTAATTTATAAGACAATTTCATATGTGCTTTGAGTCGTTTTTTTGTTGTTGTATGAATGTGTAATTTGGCAAACTAAGACATCTCATGGAAGTTGCGAAAGCTAGAGAATCAAGTACAATGAAAATTTAAAGACAAAACAATTCGGGGGAATTTTGTCTCAAGTCCCAATCTCATATCAAGGATTAAAAAACGCATGAAGAATGAAACACATAAGAGATTTTGCATATGATCAATGCGTCTCACACATTGACTACAAAGCATGAACCTTGCATACACAGAGAATAGTAATTAAACTATGAATACATTTCGCCCAACAAGGACATAGAGAGGATTCAAATAATTATAGTCGTCGTCATTACTCTGTTAACAACAAAAGAGCAGTTAAATCGAAAAGTAAATATTTTTTGTAGAACAGTTAAATAGTTAAATGTAAAAGTAAATATTTGTGTTAAATATGATTTTGGTCCTTATAAATATTCAAAATTTTGTTTTAAATACTCTACAGAATAAAATCACATTTTTTAATTTCTATGACATTTTGCTTTAGCATTTAAAATAAAATAAAATTGGCAGAAAATTTTACAGGACAACAAATGCTGACAAATTTTTTTACAACAATTAAAAGTGTTGATGGAAAATTGTATATGACTAAAAAATGCAATTTTATTTTATAAAAACTAAAAATAAAATTCTAAATATTTATGGGGACATATAGTTTTAGTTTTAAATATTATTGCTATTATTAGTTAAATTAAAGTACCCTCAATCCACTCAAAAAAAAGTGTACCCAAAAAAAATTAAAATACCATCAAAAAATTAGTTTAAATAAAGTTTAACTTTTATCACAAAAAGCGAAAAGAAAAGCTCGTTATATTATTATTATTTTTCTAAATAATTTTTTTTTTGAAAGGAAAGAAAGAAAAACAATTGAGAGGAGGAAAAAATTTATTATTAGGTTTTTAAAATCTCATTTTTTTTTGAGAAAAAAAAAAACGAAAGCTTCTTACTTGTGATACAATCTAAAGCCTTATCAGTAGAGGTGGACAGTCGGTCAGTTAGCATTTTTCATTCATAGAAATATAATTACTAAACACAGCAAAAAAAAAAAAAAAACACAACAAATTATATTCATAGAAACATAATTACTCAACAAAAAAAAAAAAAACAGCACATTTACAAATTCCAACTCACTGTTATCAAAGATTATAGTATCATTTCCTTCTTCAGCCTCCATCTCTAGTGTTTCCAAAAGCCAATGAACCCTAAACAAAAACAAGTAAAAAAAAAGATTTAATTAGAAATCTTAAGGGTGAAAATAAATATAAAAAAAGTATAAACATATGAACAAATGTGATTAGAGCTTACAAACCTTTGAGAGATCTTAAAAACTGAATTGAGATTCGGATTTATGTAACAAAAAAGAAAGGAAGGTTGAAAATCTTGATTAACATAGTTGTTTGTGATTTTTGTTTGAATTTTTTTGTGGAAAATGGAAGAAGATGAACGATTTTGTGATTTATGATTTGTGATTTATGGGTTTTTTTTAGGCTTAATTACACTTTTGGTCCTTGCATTTTGACCAACTCACGAAATTGGTCCTACCTCTTTTAAATCGAACAAAATCGTCCCTAAACTATATGTTTTTTTGCAGTTTTAGTCATATCTCCCTATTTCCAACTCCAAAAACGCACAGAAATGACAGTTTTAATCCAACCGCCTATGCTCAACCATGAAATAAACAAGGAATAAATCATGTGGGTACAAAGAATGTACTTTGTTCAGCACACTAACCAAGAAAAACCCTAATTTCTAAGACATGTTTCAGGTATGTAACATGTCTCAGAAATTAGGTTAGTGTGCTGAATAAAGTAGATTCCTTGTACCCACATGTTTTATTCTTTGTTTATTTCATGGTTGAGCATAGGTGGTTGGACTAAAACTATCATTTATGTGCGTTTATGGAGTTGGAAATAGGGAGATAGGACTAAAACTGCAAAAAACATATAGTTTAAGGACGATTTTGTTCGATTTAAAAAAGATAGGACCATTTTCGTGAGTTGGTCAAAATGGTAGGACCAAAAGTGTAATTAAGCCTTTTTTTTTTTTATGATGTTTGATTTGAAGGAAAAAACAATTTCTGATGTATGGAAGGAAAGCGGCCGCAACAGACATGAATAAGAGAACTAGGGTTTCATGTTCTCACTAACTATATATATGTGGGTTGAACTGGACTGGATCTTGGGCTGGATATTAGTGATCTAATTATGGGTTGTACTCAGTTTGGAACAGTTTTCTGTGGGTTGTAATTACAACCCGTAACCAACCAATAATAGCCACCCAAACCATTGCAACTGAACCGAATTAACCACTTAACCGCTCCGGCCCGACCCGTTACATTTCGGCCCACCCGGTTTCGGCCGGCTTTAAAAACCTTGTCCAACCCTACTTACCACCAATCGCCAAAGCTGTTCGTCACTGCCGTTTCTTCATAACTTTTTTCTTCTCCAAAAACTTTCAGGTAACATTTAATTGTTATTCGAATTTTTGTTTTTTTGCTTCTTTAATTTGATTTTAGGGTTTCATTTCTTACTGTGATTTATAGTTTTAAATTTTTAGGGTTTCGTCTTAATTCTTCGATTTTTACATTTTCATATGTTCATATGATCAATTTTATTGTTTCGTGGCTTTTTATTTTATTTTATTTTTTTAGATTGTATGTTTTTAGGGTTTAACATTGCTTGTTTAAAGCTACAATTTGTATTGTTTCATCGCTTCTTTAATTTTATTTTTAGTGTGTTAGGTTTTAGATTTTTGGTGTTTAAAATTACTTGTTCAAAGATACAATTTTTATTATGCCATCGCTTATTTAATTTAATTTTTAGGGTTATAGGTTTTATAGCTTCAACTTTTATTATTTCATTGCTTGTTTAATTTTATTTTTAGGGTTTTGGTTGATACAATTTTCGATAGTGTCTTCTTCGATCGGTACGGTATATATGATCATATTAATTTGAATGTAACATTTTTAATTTATTGCAATTATTTGTTATCATAATGGTGTCCCTGAACTACCCCGTGCACGAGGTTTTCTCAAGTTTTTGTTTGTTTTCTTTTTTAAAGCTCTTCAAAAATTTAATGAGTTTTTGAATTTTATGCAGGTCAATTCGATTCCATATCAACACAACGATTTGTTATCATCGTACAAAAACCTGTTATCACAATGTATTCTTCCAAATATTCATGAGTATAATGGGGTGAGAAGTCTCCCACTGGAGTTACATCCAGTGGTGTTACCTCTCATTAATCATTATCCTATGAGAAGCATGATTGCTCAAGCCCATAGGAGCTGAGAAGACAACGTGTATGGTTCTTGCTTCCCTAAATACCATAGATCATGTTGTATATTCTCCTGAGGCTCTTATTATATGTCTGACTCAAGATTTGGCCATCAAGGTGTGTTTTTAACAGTATATCATTAGTTCTTATTTGACATTATCATGGTTGAATAATTACAACATCATTCGTATATTTACAGTGCTTGGATTGTATTAAAATTATAACCAATCTTACTGGAGTTACATCATTCTCTACATTGCCAAAGGTTGGACGACTCTGGAAAGCTGGGCAGAACAAAGGTAAGTTTTTTAAAATGGCAACTTAGTTTGTTTTGTATAGTAAACTACTTGAATCATAAGTTGAATTTCAGCATGGTTGTGAAGATTATGCATCTCATGTTGTATTTTTTAAGTCATGCTTTAGGTTAAAATGGTATTTGTGCCTATCAAAAGCTTGAAAGGGTCATCCATCAATGGCTGGAATTTGCCTCACATGTCCAGTATTTGGGTTTATAACTGGTCCTAAGATCAGACATCGACTACTTGTTTAGATAAACAACTTATTTGCAGCTTATATCACAAGTGCTTATCATGATATGCCCTTACGTCTAAGCTTACGTAAGTTGTTTCTATATTAAAAGATAAAATAATGTTAAATTATTTCATGTATATGCTATAAGTTGTTTGGTAAGTTATCTTGAAGAACTTGTCGAAATAAGCTGAAAGAAGCTTATAAAAAATGTCATAAATTGTCTCATAAAACTTATGCCATTACACAAACTCAAATAATTGCAGTGAATGATGAAAATTTAAGATGAAAAAGTGAAGAAAAAGAGTGTCTCCTTGGATTGTCTTATCTTTGAGCTTATGAAAAATAGCTTATACAAATAAATAAGTTTTTTTTTGTTAATTCATAAGTTTTCACTAACAAAAATTATATCATAATAAGTTTTTTTTCATAAACTACTTTGCCAAGCCATAAATAACATATATAAACTTGTTTATTTGCATAAGCTATTTTGCATATATTCAAAAATAAGTCAATTCAAACGAACCCATACACAAACACTAATAGATAGGTAGATAAATATATAGATATATTTAATCAATTTGAACAAATTTATAAGTATAAGTATACTTAAAGGTTGAATGAAACCTTAGAAGAAAAAAACTATGCAAACTTGACAGAAAAAATATTGCACATATCAGACTAAGTTTATGGTATAATAATACATACAATACTAAGATGTGCACCAATTATTCTTAATGTTAAGTATCAAAAAGTTAAAAGGTAACCATTTTTAGTACTCATGTGTTCACAAAAGTGTCTTTTATTTTACGCATTTGTGGAAAAAGAAAAAAAAAAAGAATAAATAAATGAACACAAATGACAGTAAAAATAAATAATTAACTTTGTTGATATTCCCCGTATAATTTCAAAGTTGTAAATTATGTTTTATATTTTTTTTCATAAAATAAAGGAACATTATTAAATCTTATGCAATTATTTATAAAAATTAATTCAGTTATTAGAAGAAGAAAAATAATGAATTAAAAGTGTGGTTAAACACCACGATGAAACTTAAACGTTCCAACTTTGTTGGCACTTCCAAAAAATCTATTTTATATGTTACCCACTAATAAATTTATTAAAAGAAAAAAAAATTGTATTTCTAAAGTGAATAATCAGTAAAAGAGAATAATCAGTAAGCATGTCATCACATTAGATATGAATCTAATAAAATAAATACCACAAAACTCTTCCATGAATATGAAAAAAAAAAATCGCATTTGAATGACCATATTAAATCATAAATTAAAATTTCCGTTATATGTAACAATTATTAACATTCTGCATTAAAGAATTCATCTTAAGATTTATCATAAACTTTTTCAGACATCTCCCTATCAATAACACTTTCAAATATTCAAATTCAACCATCATCTTTGCTCAAATTCTTCAATATTTAGTTCTAATAATGCAACATTAAATAAATTAAATTCCTAACCAAATTCCCACGAGTCAACTAGCAAACTTTTGAATGAGTATTGTTTTAGACTTAGTATCGAACTAAACAATTTATGAACAGAAAATTGACCATAGAACTGCAATTCAAGATCTGAAAAAGAATATAAGCAAAAGGTTCACTCATGCTACCAAATATTAATCTCTGATCTAAAGCATGAATCAAATATAAAATAAAAAAATAAAAATAAAAAACACAAATCAAGATAAACTAAAACCCAAAAAATAACTATTGCTCCTCATGTTAAAAAACATCCCAATAGATTCTGAAAAAACAAAAAATCAATGGTTATCTACAACAATGTAAAATAAAATTACAAATAAACAAAAAGCATACAATGCAATAATTAATAATATTAAATGCTAAACATGCAAAATAATAAAACAATCATTTTATTTCAACATGGTCTTGTATCTTTCAAATCATAAAACCCTCTGCCTCTTTTTGGGGCTGAAACGTTCTTCGGTCGCTGGAATTGCAAACGAAATTGGCATAGGTGACAACTTTGCCAAACTGCCCAATTCATCCTGCAAAGGCCTACTAGGCGCTGGAGCACTTGCCGGAGTCTGCATTGGCAACTCCTTTGCAGGCCCAGAAGACGCATCTTTAGCGGCTTGCTTTCCATCAAAATGATTTTTCAGAAGGATTTTTACTTCCTCAGGTGTTTTCTCACAAGGTTTCACTTCTCCCTTGATCCCTAATTGAAGTTTTTTGGCTCTAGTGATTCCTCCAGTTGGGTGTCCGCAAAAATCACATAAAATTATTTTTTTACTCTCATCTTTGTAAGAACTCCATCGCCAACCAATATCAGTGGATTTACGATGAATAGGTTTAAAATAACCCTTGGCAGTTGGTGTTAGACTTGCAGATGAAGTTGATGCCATTGCAAACAAAACCGAGTAAAAATTGGGCGAACATAACTAAGCCTAAACAAAATAAGAATAAACTATTAAAAATGAAGCATAACACATAACGCAAAGAGGAAAATCGAAGCAGAACACAAGGAAAAAAGGATAAAACAAACCTTTACACAAAAATAGAGCATCAATGAAAAAACACGAAATAGAGATGAAGAACGATGGCAGGGAAGACAAAGGAACACTCAAAGAGGAAGGAACCGGGCAACAATGTAGGCTCAAAGAGAAGAAGGAACAAAACTAGATGCAGCAGCCACAATTGTGCTCTTAAACACCTAAGTAAAAAAATTAGGTCACCCAAAATATTATGAAAACACTAATATACCCTGAATAAATTAAAACAATTTAAAAAAAAAAAATCTTTAAGAGAATTTTCTCCCAAAACGACAATAACATGGTTAACAAATTTGTTCATGGTACTCTCTTAAACGACAATAACATGGTTAACCATGTTATTTTCGATTTGGGAGAAAATTCTCGTAAATATTAATTTTTTAAATTGTTTTGATTTATTCAGGGTATATTAGTATTTTCATAACCTTTTGGGTGACGTAATTATCTTACCTAGGTGTTTAAGAGCACAATTGTGGCCACTGGATCTTGTTTTGTTCCTTCTTCTCTTTGAGCCTACATTTCTTCCCAGTTTCTTCCTATTTGAGTGTTCCTATGTCTTGCTCTGCCATCGTTCTTCATCTCTATTTCGTGTTCTGTCATTGATGCTCTATTTTTGTGTGAAGGTTTGTTTTATCCGTTTTTTCCCTGTGTTCTGCTTCGATTTTCCTCTTTGCATTGTGTTTTCTGCTTCATTTTTAATAGTTTATTCTTGTTCTGTTTAGGTTTAGTTCTGTTCGCCCAATTCTTACTCGGTTTTGTTTCAATGGCATCAACTTCATCTGCAAGTCTAACACCAACTGCCAAGGGTTATTTTAAACCTATTCATCATGAATCCACTGATATTGGTTGGCCATGGAGTTCTTACAAAGACGAGAGTAAAAAAACAATTTTATGTGATTTTTGCTGACATCCAACTGGAGGAATCACTAG
Organism: Medicago truncatula; assembly: GCF_003473485.1. Taxonomy (NCBI): domain Eukaryota; kingdom Viridiplantae; phylum Streptophyta; class Magnoliopsida; order Fabales; family Fabaceae; genus Medicago; species Medicago truncatula. The sequence continues at coordinate 44,116,513 of NC_053043.1, forward strand.
AGCCAAAAAAAAACATCAATTAAGGATCAAGGGAGAAGTGAAACCTTGTGAGAAAACACCTGAGGATGTAAAAATCCTTCTGAAAAATCATTTTGATGGAAAGCAAGCCGCTAAGGATGCGTCTTCTAGGCCTGCAAAGGAGTTGCCAATGCAGACTCCGGCAAATGCTCCAGCGCCTAGAAAGCATTTGCACGATGAATTGGGAAATTTAGCAGAGCTATCACCTATGCAAATTTCGTTTGCAATTCTAACGACCGGAGAATTTTCTACCACAAAAAGGGGTAGAGAGTTTTATAATTTGAAAGATACAATACCATGTTGAAACAAAATGATTGTTTTATTGTTTTGCATGTTTAGCATTTAATATTTTTAATTATCGCATTGTATGTTTTTTGTTTGTTTGTAATTTTATTTTACATTTGATGTAGATAACCATTGATTTTTTTTGTTTTTTCAGAATCTGTTGGATGTTTTTTAACATGAGAAATAGTTAATTTTTGGGTTTTAGTTGATTTGCTCTTGATTTGTGTTTTTATTTTGTTTTTATATTTGATTCATGCTTTATATCAGAGATTAATATTTGGTAGCATGAGTGAACCTTTTGCTTATATTCTTTTTCTGATCTTGAATTGCATATGTATGGTCGGTTTTCTGTTGATCAGTTGTTCAGTTCGGGACTATGTCTAAAATAATACTCATTCAAAAGTTTTCTAATTGACTTTTGGGAAATTGGTTAGGAATTTAATTTATTTCATGTTGCATTATTAGAACCCAAAATTGAAGAATATGAGCAAGGGTGATGGTTGAATTTGAACATTTGAAAGTGTTATTGATAAGGAGAAGTTGAAAAAGTTTATGATAAATCTTAAGATGAATTCTTTAGTGGAGAATGTTAATAATTATTACATATGATGACAGTCAGTCATTTGCTATTTTTAGAGTCTTTTTATGATAATTTTGAGTTCACAAGCAAGCTTAAACAACAAGGAAAGCATGAAAAATACAAGATTTTGAAGAAACAGTTGTTTTGATGTTTTTATTGAGTCTGTAGCAATTTTAGACAGCATGGGGGTGTAAAACGCAGAAATTCTGGAAGTGCTGGAAATTGGCAACCGTGGCGCGATTTTGAGTGGCTTGGCGCGATTTTCTGACCAGAATGAAGGTTTGGTTCTGCCACAAAAATCGTGGTACGATTTCTGGTGGCGTGGCGCGATTTTTCAGAATCGTGGCGCGATTTTATGAGGCGTGGCGCGATTTTATGAGGCGGGGCGCGATTTTGGAGCAGAAAATGTTGCCTATTTAAGCTGAAGACTATTCTGAAAACAAGGGTTACGATTTTGGAGAGCTAAAGTGCGATTTTAACACCCAGAAGACTGCAGAAGGGGCGATTTCATCATCTCTAATCCAGTTTATGTATGTTTTAATTTTTCCATTGATTATGCTATTTGTAAACTCAATTATGAGTAGCTAAATCTCTTAGAGATTAGGTCTGAGATGATTCCTTGTAACCCTAATTGATCCATGTTGCTGTGAAACTCTATTTATTATTAATGACAATCTAGTTTTTATTCAATTCAATTGTTCTTAATGCTTTTTATATCATGATCAAATATAAACATGATTTAGTGAGAACGAATGACTACTGACCCTAGCTTTCGACTTTGACCTAATTGAATTGTTCTAATAAACATGGTTAGTCTAGGAATGGATAATCATTTGTTAGTGATATTAGGTTAAGGTGCTTTAAACCTTCGAGAATTATTAGACCACCTAAGGAATTAGGGGCTGTAGTTTGAGAAGAGGGTCCTAACTCAAGGGATTGATTAGGGCTATTTTGTTAACTATCGTGGAACTAGAAAATCATTAATACGAATAGGTTCAGTATATCAATTAGGGGAACATCGATGATTCGAAAGACCTGATCTCATCTCTCTCCTTGTCTTTTCCAAAACTATCTCATTTTCTGTTATTTAAATTTATGCAATCAAAACTACTGCCTCGGGCACTAAAAGAAATTTACACATCCTAGATATTAACGTTATTGCTAAATTGAGATTAACACAGTCCTCGTGGGAACAATATTTTTACTACTTCGATAGTATTTGGTACACTTTCCAAAATTTCTATCAACATATAACGATAGTTTTAATTTATGATTTAATATGGTCATTCAAGTGCACAATTTTTTTTCATATTCATGAAAAAGTTTTGTGGTATTATTCACTTTATTAGATTCATACTGTGATGACATGCTTACTGATTATTCTCTTTAGTGCAACAAAAACATGCACTAAAGAAAAGAAATTAAAGAACCCAAAGATTAGACGTTGTTGATCAACCTTCACCATTAAAGCGAGTGTTATAGGCAAGCATAAATGTAATAAGGATTTAAAGTTAGGATCTATTTGTATTTCTAACATATATATTATTTATTCTCACATTACAAACATGATTCAAAGGGACTTATTGAATACATGAAGAATGAAAAGAATATATATTTTTTGAAAGATATAAAAGTGGATCATGTATGTAGTTGGTATTGTTGCTTGTGATTTGAATACATGAAGAATGAAATTCATATTTAATACACAAAGAATGTGACATATTGTATTATTTCAAAAAATATATTGGTGGTTCATGCATGTAGTTTGTGATTGAAAAAAAAATCAATTGTATGTGATTTATCTAAATAGCATTTGTTAGGGACGACACAACACATATTGAGGCCTAAAGCAAATTTTAAGATAAGACCCTTTTAAATTTCGTAATAGTACTTCAATAAAATTAAATTTATTTTAATTTTAACTACATTTTTCCAGACATTTTAGATGCAAAATCATGTATTAAACTGATATGATCAATTTCATTTGATATTTATTTTTCTATCGATGATAGAATTAACCGGTTTAATCTTTATTGACTATATTAATTTTAGTAGAATGTGAGACATTTTTCAATTAACTTTTTTGTTTTGACAAAATCAAGTAAATTTTTAAAAATAGTAGAATATAAAGTCTTTTTTATCATGTAATTATATTTTAATATTTTTTTAGGCATATTGTAATTGCATTGGTGGCCTTTGTCCTTGAGCCAGCTGTAGCAATTGTACTTCAGAATTTATTAAAATATATAATTTTAAGTTTTTTTTGTATAATTTAAAATATTATAACATGTTATAGTTTTGAGTTTAGATTCATAGCAATTTGAAATTATATATGCATATTTTTATTTTGGTGTGTGAATATTTACATTTTGTATCAACTATATTCAATTGTAATTTCTTTATTTTGATTCACTCTAGTTGTAATCCTCCTGCAAAGTAAGACACATATATGTAGGATAGTCTGCAAACGTGCAAATACCACAAAACTTCTAGTCCTTAAATACTGAAATCACTCAGAATTTATGCAACATATATCCAGTGTAAACACGTACAAAAATGATAATTTTATTTTAAACTAAAAGAAACAAAATCAAAAACCTGAAATCACACTTATTTTAATTTTATATGTATCAGTGTCATTGTCCTCTGCTTTGGACATTAGTTGTGGCTCAGTTCATTTTTTTATTGATATAAAATGCTTGTTTACTAGTTTTGTTTAAGAGTTTAATAAGCACGAACTATAAGTGTATATAAGTTTAGTTCAGTTCGGTTTATTTCAGTAGCTAAAAATTGATTTCGTTTGATTTTTTTATATTTTTTTCAACGGTATTAATAATATATATATATATATATATGAGGGATCAAATTTAACCGCTTTAAAGTTACACCAATGTTACACCGCTTAATATTGTTTTACTCTATGCATATTTTTTAAATTTGAGCGTTGGATTGTAGGTTTATATCACATAGATCATCCACGTAAATCTTCACGAAAATCTAAAATCGTTTCATATGTTAATAAGATACATCAAGATTAACGGTTTATGCACTTTTATAGAACACAGTTAATCTTAACGTATCTTAATAAACTTTAGATTTTCGTAAAAATTTACGTGGATGATCTATGTGATATAAACTTACAATGCAACGGTCAAATTTAAAAAATATGCATCGAGTAAAACGATATTGAGAAGTGTAACATTGATGTAACTTTTAAGCGGTGTAATTTGATCCCTCCTCATATATATATATATAACTTGTCAAAAAATAGTGTAAAGGGACATTCCTTTATTATTTGGAAAAATTACTCTTATTGTCCCTTAATGTAATTTCAGATAACAGTTCTGTCTTTCTTAATATTTTTTACGTCATATTTGATGTAGTATTAAAAGTAAGTATGTTTTTATATAGTCTCTTCAAGGAATAGTGCGATCCCATAAACCGTTCAACATCGATTATCATTTTAAGTTAGGGTTTAATTGATTGATTGTTGTAAAACTGTGTGAACTATAATACAATAATAAAAATGGAGAGTAATAAGGCGTAAAAGCGTTGGGATTAGAGGATCAGAGCTCGCCATGGTGAGAAAATATTGCCTGGCGAGCTGTGGATGATCTAAAAATGAACTCGTTGAGGTAAGCTTTACTGTATTCCATATTAGTCGGCCTCAATTCAATTAATCTAAAAATCTTATTTTGTTTACTTTGTCATGATTGTCACAATACACATATTTTAAAACAATTCGATCAATATTGGTGAGAACTCACGTAGTAAAATGAGTGAATAGGCAAAAAAAACTTCGAAATTGTAACTTTTCGTCAAAATCATTACTGACTTTTACGAAATTTCAAAAACTTTCATGAAATCGTCAAACGTTAGTCAATTACCCCCTTCCGTTTATTTTGATTGTTAAACCTTGTGACGCGACAATTATCTGTACTTGTGAGACCTCGCTGAACCTTGTGCCATCCCTACTATAAACGATGTGTGCCTTGAATTAAGGATGAGCAATGAATGAGCATTGGCAAATTGCAAGATGTGTGGTCCTACGATTACAAATGAAGTCCAAATACAAGTATTGAGATTTTCTTTGATACTACTTCCTATTTCAGTTCATGTAACCACAAAATAAATACCCCCAAAAAACCAAAACCATGTGCCTTTTTTTCCCACCAACAATACATCGCCAACACAGCCTCTTGTTTTCCTCACAAACTTAATGGAGTCATCTAGTCTAGTCTAGTCTAGTAAAAACAAAACTTTAAAGAATCAGATGATATATTTGATCTCTTTTTTACACACAGAAAAAGATTCAAAAATATTTGGAAAAGTTTAAATATTTAATTGAGATAGAGGTGAGGTGAAGTATACATATATCTGAAAACCGTAGCTCCTGGTTTTGTTATATTCTTTGGGCGTCTTTAAACTTCTATATATAATAATTTCCTTCACTCTTCTAGCTCAACCAAAACACATGATACCACTTCAAGTAAGCAATTTTCTTTGTCATCTAAAAAGCTACAAAATCACTTGAATTAGACAAGATGAGTTCAACAAGCAGAGCATGGGTAGCTGCAGGCAGTGTTGCAGTTGTGGAAGCATTAAAGGATCAAGGAATATGCAGATGGAATCATACCCTAAAGTCAGTTCAAAATCATGTCAAAAATAATGTCAGATCGTTTTCTCAAGCAAAAAAACTTTCATCTTCTTCCTCTTCTTCTGCTATGGTTTCTAATGCTAACAAACAACAAAAAGAGAAAGCAAAGGAATCAGAAGAATCTTTGAGGAAAGTCATGTACTTGAGTTGTTGGGGTCCTAATTAAGAGGAGCTTTGGTTGTTGCAACAGATGTGGGACCGATGGAAACATTGAAGGATCAAGGGTATTGCACTTTGAATGGGTTCCTTAGCTCATCATGCCAAGAAAGTACTATCTCCTACTTCTTCAACAATTTCCAAAAAGCTCATGAGTGATGAGAAGAGGAAAGTAGAGGAGTCTTTGAGACCCTTTCTGTTCTTGAGCATATGGAGTCCAAATTGTAAGAACAAAAAATGGAAACAAAATTAGCAAAATTCAACATCACAGAAAAATTTGCAATAATATGTAAATCTGTTGAAACTTGAGAGCTGAGTGCTCAAAAGTTAAAATATCACTTTCATTATGTAAAATTGCTATCAAATAAAAAATTTACGTGCTTAATTTGTTGAAAAAAATTTGTAATGTGAATTTAGTTTCTAGAAAAAACCATGTCATTTAACTTGTTTTTTAATCCCACTGTTGTGAAAGTGCCTCAAAATTGAAGAAATTCACCGATTTTCAGAGCACGGTGGCCGATTTTCAACTCTGCTTTTTTTGTCTGTTGGTTCAGCAAAAATCAGTGGCCGATTTTGACAGTAGAAAATAAAACAGAAACGTATTTTCGGGCCTAGATTTATTCCAGTTTTATTGAGGATTTTTTTACTATAAATATAGACATTGTATCGGTGTAAACCTGGAGATAGAGGGGGTTGGAACAAGGGTTTAGAAAGGCAACAACAAAACTAGGGTTTTGTAGAGATAGAGGGGGCTGAAACAAGGGTTTAGAAAGGCAACAACAAAACTAGGGTTTGTGTAGAGTTTGTCTCTTGGAAACAAACACTAGGGTTTGAGGGTTGATTCACCATGGTAAACACTATTAGGATTGAGTCTCTTGGTATTGGGGGCTTTGGGTAGAATTAGGCGGGAGACTTATTTTTGTAACCTTCTCTTTCTTTTCTTTCGCTGTTTTCTACTTTTAGCTTGTGATTATAATTGTTCCATACACTTTGTTTTGGTTGCTTGATTATTCCTTGCTCCATACATCAAATTTGTTATTGGTGTGATTTTACATCAAATTCACAATACCCACAATACTAAATGAATATTGGACACTTGACATTCTAAGTTAGTGTTCTGAATCCAATCTATTAAATTGTAATCTGAATCATGCAATTTCATAATAATTAGAATGAATTTGAGGTTGATAAAAATGAAGAATTGCTACTAAAAGATCAGCCTCCCCTGTTGCTAAATTAACACAAACCGAATCCAATGACCAAAACAGTCCTAAATTCGACATTCACGCTCAGCCAATGATGCAGACTGATTAACACCGACGGCTTGCTAGATAACTATTTCCATAACAGTCATTTTATTTCTTCAAACCAAGTCTCCGTTGATCTATTGCGACATTTCCACAATATCCAGATGCATATGTAAGTTCAACGCCATAAAAATGCATATGTAAGTTCAACGCCACTTTTATGAAGCTAAAAATTCTAACTTCAACCTACAATGAGTTTATACAGAGGAGACAATTCTCACCTTATGAACCAATTTTTAAGGTGAGGATTGTCTCCTCTATATAAACTCATTGTCCTATCCGATGTGGGACTCTTAACACAATTATTATTTCTTCAAAAATTATTTATATATATTTATCTTTCAATTAAATTCTCACACCTTATAATTATCCACACATAGGTCCGTGTACCAAATTTCAGCTGCACCAAATTATACCTCATCACCTGCTGGGTTTTTACAACAAACAATGGTTTTAGGCACTTTGCTCACACATTCCAAACCGTGGTTCCGTACAGTCCTAAACGATTCTATAACTACAACATTATAATTTTGTCACTTACATGAGCAACAATGAGCACCTAGTGCAATTTGCATGGTCCTACAATTACAAATCAAGTCTAAATGTAGGGATTGATATATTTTATTGAGAAATGATATTTGTACAACTATTTTAGTATAATTTTTTGACAACTTTCTTTCTCATACTTACATGATGTTATTATTCTCTCTCTTCCTTTTTCTCTCTCCATTGTTTTTGACCAATCAAAAGAGAGAGAAACAAAATTGTCACCAAAGTTATCATTAAATGATGTACAAATATCATTGCTCTATTTTATTAGATACCCTATCTATTTCAATTCAGCTAATTAACGACAAAAATAACCCACAAAACAAAAACCATGTTCCCCTTTTTTTATTTTCCCACCCACACGCACTCCACACAGCATCTGGTTTTCCTCCCAAACTAAATTATTGTCACTTTTTCTATCCCAACACTATATATATTAACACTACAACCTTAGCCTATTTTCTACATCACTACTACTACCTCATCAACCATTAATCAATATCTCTTGTCAAAAACAACAAAAAAAAAAACATTAATCAATATCAAATTGCTTAACACTACCTTTCTTCTTAACAATTAATACAATGAGTTCAAGAAGCCAAGCATGGAAATGGAGTGTGGCAACAAGTGTTGGAGTGGTGGAGGCTTTGAAGGATCAAGGAATATGCAGATGGAACAGTGTTATAAGATCAGCACAACAGCATTCTAAACATAACATGAGGTCTTTGTCTCATGCCAACAACAAAATTCCTTCCACAAAATTGAGGGACGAGAAATCCAAGCAGTCAGAGGAATCTTTGAGAACTGTCATGTTCTTGAGTTGCTGGGGTCCCAACTAAAGAAAGAAACATTTTGAATTATGCAAAGGAAGATCCAATCAAACACAAGAGTTTTTGATCAAGATTAATTGAGTTTGAAACAAGTGAATGAATCATCCTCTTTATTGCTTTGGAACTTGAAGTGGTCTTGGAAGTGATTCAATTTTTGCATGGATAGAAATTTGTGTATATATAGGATTTACTATTATATGATATGATATGAGATGTATTTTATATGGAGATGACTCTTATTAAGCTTTTATTCATGGATTTATATAGAGTTTAATAGCTTATAGAAGAACATGAGATTTACTAAAATTCTTAGGCTATGTTTGGATATTTTAAAACGAATGGAATGGAGCGGAGCGGAATAGAATGGAGCGGGATGGAATGGAACGGAGCAGGATGAAGTTTCCATTCCATTGTTTGGGTATTTTATAGAACTCATTTTACGACGGAACGGAACAAACTTGTTTATTCCATTTTTACCCTTATTTAAAAATACTATCATATATAGAATTGTATAGTTATAATAAAATAGTAACAAAAATAATAGTAGCAAAAAAGTTTTAATTTTGTTTGAAAAATTTGTCCATCACGTTACCCCCACCAATTCCATTCGTTGCGTTTTTTACATTTTTTTATTTAATTATAATGAACTTTCATTGATTTTCATGAGTAGTTTGGCTTTGTAGAAAGGATTTTGATGTATTGGACTGTCTAGTGCTATGTAGAACAGTGTTGTAGATCAGAAATTTGTGGCTACCAATTGGAAATAAAAAAAAAACTGGGTTAAAAAGGTAATTGTCAAATTAATAGACCTCATTCCATTCTATACACCCCAAATTGGGAGGAATGAAAATAAAGGAAGATGATGGAATGGGATGGAATGGATTCCATCATATACCACTCCATTCCACTCATTTTTTAAATATCCAAACAATGGAACTCTATTATATACCACTCCATCCCATTCCATTCCACCACATGCCATCATCTTCCTTTATTTTCATTCCTCCCAATTTGGGGTGTATAGAATGGAATGAGGTCTATTAATTTGACAATTACCTTTTTAACCCAGTTTTTTTTTATTTCCAATTGGTAGCCACAAATTTCTGATCTACAACACTGTTCTACATAGCACTAGACAGTCCAATACATCAAAATCCTTTCTACAAGTTTGGAGGGGAAGGGAAGGGAGGGGAGGGTTTTGGGGGTTGAAAATATATAGAAAAATGGACAAAAAAATTCACATTTTTTGAAAGAACAGTTTTTTAGAGAATGATAAACTAATTCTTATGATTAATATACTTTTAATTTTAAGAATATTATAACAACATTGATTGGATTTGAAAAATTTATATAAACTCTCCATAACCCCCCAAAACCCTCCCCAATACAATTTTTGAGTTCCCCAAATGAGAGAGATTTTTTATTATGAGTAAAAAATTAACCTCCAAAACCCTCTCCTTTCAATGTCTTCTATTTCTTCTACTTGCTCCTTCATTTTTTCCAAAATCCTCCCCTCCAAACTCTCAAAGAAAACCTTAACAAACATTGAAGACGAAACTTGGCAGCAATATACTGGAATGATAGAAAATAATCATCGATTTGTTAGATTAATAATTGAATTAATATATACAAGATTTATAAGATATATAAACCTTGAACATAAAGTGGGGAGGTATAGAAACTTGTACGATAAAAAAACATAAACTCGTCTAAATAAGGATTTTATTTAGGTGTTATTGACTTTTTATAAGTTATTAGTGTTTTGGTGTATTTTAGATGAGAAAAAAATAATAGAAGAATTTTTAAAATAAATTATTTAAATGAGAGAGAAGGGATTGATTACCATAAAGATAGGAACAAAATGCATTAAAGACGTCAAAGACCAGCTACAACAACTTGCATTGCAATTCACTTATGATGAAAGCTCTCTTTTCTATCCAATCTCCCAATGAGGTGAGAACAACACGAGGATGTCAAACTTGAGTTGATCTTCTATCTCTTTTCTATCCATTTAATACTAACTAAGTAAAATTAATAATTTAGGTTTCTCTAACCAGTACCCTCATTGTGAGGTTAAAGATTCTACAAATAGAAATTTTATCTTAAAAATATAAGATATTACTTTGATCAAATAATAATTACATAACTTTTTCATTAAAACGGGCTTGTTTTGGATGTTTAACAAATGTCATTGGAACACTAGTTAGCATTCTCTTAATAATTTTGATGTTTTTAAAAAATGGTGTCCTAGGTTGTCGATGTCGTCTCTTCCGTCCACCTCAGAGCCACCACTGAATTTAATGATACAAAGTTAAAATTGAAAAAAAAAAATTGTTGTCAAAGCCAAAATATAATATCTTGAAAACTAAAAGAAGAAAAATTGTCACCTTTTTAATCGTGTTTGATTAGAGGTTTTTTTTTTTTAATATTTGACTAGAGGGGATGCACAATGATATCCAAATCATAATTAAAAAAAAAAAGTGAAAACAATTTTTTTAGACACGTTTAAGATAAGGACCCATTAAGATGAGTTGGATGGAGTGAATGTAATGACAAAGTGGTCCAAGGTAGATTATTTTGTTTTACTTAATTTCCAAAACCAGTAGATATAGCCTATGGTTTCTCCAAAACCAAGGGTGTTATTTATCTAGCTAGCTCATGGTATCTTATTTCAATCCATATAAATAAGATTAGCCATCACTCCTCTCTACTCCATCAATCAACAATCTCATTTTCATATTTACCAAACAACACTATCTACTTCTTCTATATTTTGATATCCAATCCAAAAACTAACAACCAAAAATCATGAATCGTGCAACAGCAACAAGCAAAGCCTGGATGGTGGCTGCAAGTGTTGGAGTTGTGGAAGCTTTGAAAGATCAAGCTGGTATCTGTAGGTGGAACTATGCTTTAAGACAAGCTCAACAACACCTTAAAAACCGTGCTAAATCAATGTCTCAAGCAAAGAATTTCTCTTCTTCTTCATTTCTTGCTACCAAATTTAAGGATGAGAAGAAGTCCAAACAAGCAGAGGAGTCTCTAAGGACTGTCATGTACTTGAGCTGCTGGGGTCCTAATTGATTAATTTGTAAATATAATTATTATATTACATAGTGATGTTAGATTAGATAAACTATGTAAAGTTTGTAATATCAAACGGCAATATTATTCAATGAGGAAAGTTTATTCTTCATATCTTTGTTTCTCAGTGCATACCCGATCAGTATTTTTTTTATTTTTTTTTGGTAGTGAGTGTGTTATGATGATCAGATGGTAGTACTTTAAATTTGCTATCAACAAAAACTTACCACATCTTGATTAATTTGTTCGTGATAAATATTTTTGAGCTGAGTGTTTAAAAGTTAAAACAGAACTATTGAAGTAGATGATTGTGTATTAAGACCGAATAGATGGAGTAGTGTAAATTTGTTATCAATAAAAGTATACTAGACTATACCATAATTTGTGTGATAAATTTTGTGATGTGAATTTACATTCCAAATTTTCTTCCAATTTTGAATTTGATTGAGACATACAAAAGAAAGATGCTTAATTGTTGTGGGATAGGTTCTAGCATCAACTTATCACACAAATTTGTATTTGGTGCAATGAAGCCAGATGATATAATTGTAGATCAGTGCTGAAAATGGGCATATTCACAAGATCGTTTGTTTATTTTTTAAAAAGGTGAATGAGAGGACAAAGATAAAGAAAATAAGAATGAAGAAAATTTAGATGAAGACCGTGTTGGTTTGACGTATAATAACTTGCTTCTTGTTGACGAGCAAAATCTTGTTAATATTGTTGATAGTACATTTAATTGGATGATCAATGTTGATACTTCAGCATGCCATTCTTAGAAAAGATATTTTCTGCTCTTATACACTAGATAAATTTGGTGATGTGAAGTTGGCTCATGAATGTTGTTGACTTTGGAGAGGCTAAATTGAAATTGTCTAATGGTACCAAATTAAATTTTAAGGATGTGAAACAATGTTTCAGACATTTGGTTGAATTTATTTTCAATAGATACATGTTATGTTATGCTATGAAAGTTATGAGAACTTGTACTTGGGGGACACTTAAAATTTACAAATGGTTCTATGATTGTTGCAAGAGGTGTGGACATGTTGTCATATGATGTTTTTTCCTTATCACTTATCTTAATTTTTAGTTTAGTCCTTAGTGTTTTTAGACAACTTGGAGGTAAAGAAAACAAAGAATTATACGATTTTGAATTTACAACATTGTGACACAATCTCTTTTATCGTGGCACAATTTTTGAATCAGAATAAGGAGTTGCTACTAACTTGTAAATCATGGAATGATTTGCAGAATCTTGACACGGTTTTGATAGCATCAAACCTGAGATTTTGAATTTAATGAAGCATCATGCCACGATTTTGGTACATCGTGGCACGATTTCAGGCGCCCAAAAATTTGTTTGTAAAAGCCAATCATGTTTCTGAAGCAAAGGTCCTGAATTTTGGAGATCTGGAAGACATTTTTGAGCTGATGATTGAAGATTTAACGATGGCTTGCCATCCATGTAATAGTCAATCCTTATGTATGTAATCATGTTTTATTTGAATCGAGTTATTGAATCTTAGTGATTAGGTCTTGAGATGAATCTGATTTGTTCTGCTTGAACCATGTAGGTTGTGAAATACTATTCTATGTAAATGCAAATATAGTTTTATTCAATATAATTGGGTGTAATGGTTTTTATATCTTGATCACATATTAAATGATTTCAGAGATAAATGACAACTAGTTATAGCTTTTAATTTGGATCTAATTATATTGTTCAATCAAATGGGTCAGTCTAGAGATAGATGATTGTTAGGTTGTGATAATATATTCATGTACCATAAAGCCTTCGAAGATTACAGGCTCACCTAAAAGATTAGGGGGATGTAATCTTAGAAGAGAATCCCAAGTCAAGAGATTGATCAGAGCTATTTTGTTAATTATCGTAAAACTAGAGAAATATTTATAGGATTTAAGTGTTGTCTATCAAATAGTGACGATTAGGGAATTCTAAAGACCTAATCATATTTCTCCAACTATCTTTACACATTGTTATTTAGTTCATGCAAGTTAAATCAATCCAATTGCCCCGTACATCCCACATTTTATACATCCAACATTATAACGAAATTGTTGAATTAAGATTAACGCGGTCTCGCATAAATGAATATTTTATTGCTTTAATAGTTTTAGTACACTTAATAAAAGTCTATCAAGAGGTATGAAGTATTCACGATTTACAAAGTACATGCAAAAATAATTAAAAATGTCATATACTTCAATAATAGTTGAGCTATGACATAGAGACTCCACTTATGTTTAGTAAGGTGAGAATATTACTACATTGGTCAATTTAATTAGAGTAGTGATATTTAAACAACTCTTTTAGTATAACTTTTGAAACAACCTTGTTGTGTTCTCTTCTTATTGGTCAAAAACAATAGAGAGAGAAAAAGGAAGAGAGAGAATAAGAAGATAATGTGAATATGAGAGAGAAGGTTGTACAAAAGTTGTACAAAAATGATTGTACAAGTATCATTTTTCTTTAATTATGACACAATTATTTTCACTCTCTCCCTCTCTCACATATTTTTATATTTAAAAAATATATTACCACATATCACACTTGAATTGATTAATATCATGTCACACTATATGAGAATCACACGTGAGTGAGATAGATATTGCTAGCTTGTGTGCCGACTTGCCAATGACAATGTCTTCTTTATTTATAATTAGATTAATATTGTCTTCAAAAAACAAATCATTAGATGAATACAAAATATATATAAAAGAAAAAGAGAGATACGTTAAAAAAAAAAAATTGGAAAATTTTATATATTGAATGTGTTAGTGGTATATATCTAACCAACAAAAACCATAGTCTAGAAAAACAACTAACAAAAGCTTTCAGCCACTGGTATTTTCCCATTCTTTGGGCATTTCATTAACTTTAGCATTTCAAAGCTTCCTATATATAACAACCTGCTTCACTCTTCTTCATCAACCAACCAAAACACAAGAATCAATTTCCTTTGTCATCTAAAAAGCAAGCAAAAGACTTCAAGAATCAATATTAATCAAGATGAGTTCAACAAGTAGAGCATGGGTAGCAGCAGGCAGTGTTGCAGTTGTTGAAGCATTGAAAGATCAAGGAATATGCAGATGGAATCATACACTAAAATCAGTTCAAAATCATGTTAAAAACAATGTCAGATCATTTTCTCAAGCAAAGAAGCTTTCATCCTCTTCCTCTTCTGCTATGGTTTCTAATTCTTCTAAGAGACAAAGAGAGAAGACAAAGCAATCAGAGGAATCTTTGAGGAAAGTCATGTACTTGAGTTGTTGGGGTCCCAATTAAGAGGAACTTTGGAAACATTGAAGGATCAAGGATATTGCACATTGAATGAGTTCCTCAGCTCATGCCCAAGAAGCTATATCCTACTCCTTCTTCAACAATTCCAAAAAAGCTCATGAGTGATGAGAAGAAGAGGAAAGCAGAGGAGTCTATGGGAACCCTTTTGTTCTTGAGCGCATATGGAGTCCAAATTCTTAGAACAAAAAATGGAAACAAAATTAGCAACATTCAAAATCACAGAAAAATATGGTGTCACTGATATATGTATTTCTGTATGAAACTTGAGAGCCGAGTGCTCAAATGTTAAAATAGCACTTTCATTATGTAAATTTGCTACCAATACAAATTTAGCAGCTTAATTTGTTGATGAAAAAAAAATTCTAATGTGAATTTAGTTTCTAGAAAAGACCATGTCACTTTTTTTAATCCCACAATACTAAAAGAATATTGGACACTTTACATTCTAAGTTAGTGTTGTGAATCCACTCTATTAAATTGCAATCTGAGTCATGCAACTTCATAATAATCTGAGTGAGTCTAGTCATATAGTGTTGTGTTTTGAGTGCAGTACTGTTAGGGTATTCTAAGACAGCAAAACTAATTGATTTCACTCATATAACGTGTTTATTTTATCATAGATTTGTTAAGTAACTCATGCAATTTTCTTAACTTACATGAATTAACAAAAAAATTGAAAAGCCAAACATGATTTTATTAAGACGATAAGTTACCAGTGGTACCACCAAAAGGAATTACAATGCTGAATGAAAGGTGTTTGATGCACCAATCAACCAGACTCCACTTACACCTACTCCAACACCCTATACATTTGAGACTAGCTACCCCAAAATTACACAAACAAAGCAAAGGTAGCATAAGATACAATGAGCCAATACTATTCATAATTCACCCACACCTGCTGCACAAACAAGGTGTTCACTGCTCACTGCTGCTAATAAACCAAAGTTAGGTGAAGATATAATTATGGTAGTAAAAATCCCGATTTTAATCCTAAACATTCCAGTGTAATTAATTTCATAAGTATTTCAAGTGTTATGTTGTTCATATTTGAGTGTTAGTGTGTTATGCTATGCTATTATGTGAGTTATGCTTATGAATTTAAATTTACACAAGTATTTTAAGTGTAATTTAATCTTTTTTTTTTATCTTGCATATACTATTTTTTTAAAATTTTATGCATACAATTAATGTAATGATTTGAAGGTGAGAAAAACACGAGGGTTTGAATTTTGTTATCCGATAGCGAATTGTGTTTTTGCACATGGTCATAATAAGATGATAAATTGTACTTATGAGAGTCTGATAACAACACTCCTTCAAAAGACGACAAGCTGAGTCAAAGTTTTCAGTTACTGACGTCATCTTCAGATGCTTCATCCTTTAGAGTCTCCATTCCTTTAGAAGCTTCTCAATGAAAAGCATCTTCTGATTAGGATGTTAACTTTCTAGTTGACCTTTCTTCATATTTTGTTTCAAATCATACAAGCTTCTCTTTTACTTCAAATACTTTCCTATACGTTCAGAGTTTAGATATTTCAAAATTAAAACTTAACTCGAGAGTCAAAATTTAATTTTATGATTCTACATATTTAAACTCATTGCGACCTTTCCACAATATCCAGATGCATGCATATCAAAAATAATTTAACCTTATTGGAGTTCTTTAAAAGAAAATTACACGCACAGCCGATTTTCCTTTTGTAAAACATCGTAAAATGATCATTTTTTATAATTATTACTTTAATATGTTAATGGCATCACCGATTATTATTTCTTCAAAATTTATTTATATATATTTTATCTTCCAATTGAATTTTCACACCTTATTATCCATACTTTATATTTATCCACTCATATTCACATAGGTCTGTGTACCAAATTATACCTCATCACCTGCTGGTTTTTAACAACAAACAATGGTTTCAGGCATTTTACTCACACGTTCCAAACCATGGTTCCGTACAGTACCAACTGCAATTTGCATGGTCCTACAATTACAAATCAAATCCAAATGCAGGGATTAATATATTTTATTGGGAACTTCTACGATACACCTCACAAATTGGGGTGTACCGGTACTCCTTGCTTCATAAATTGATAAATTTATGATTATTTTAGGAAGTAAAGGGCTATTTGTCAAGGTTATTCTTTAGAAAACATCATTTCATATAAAGAAAAACATAATTTCATTGTTTATAATAATCATATTAAATTTTTAACATTACTCATAAAAAATAATCAATAATCTTCATTATGAGTAATAAAAATTCAAAAAAATTAAATTTTATTTCGTCGACACTTTTGGTAAATAAGATTTAATTTTTATAATTGTAAATGATAGATTTCTTCAAAAAAAACAACTCATTTGATTAATAATTTAACAATTTGGTGTATCGGTACACTCAAATATTTGAGTGTACCATAGAATTTGCCTATTTTATTATATGCCCTATCTTCTATTTCAGGGTTCCACTTGTGTAACATAGTGGATTTTATGTTATATAACATTGTCCAATAAGGGTGTGCCACGTGGCACATCCTTTTTTAAAAAAAAAAATTCAATTAAAGGAGAATAAGAGAACACGTGACAGAGAAGGAGTGAAATAGAAAACGCGCGCTAACTCTTCTGCTTCCTCCTTCCACTTCAAAACAAACTCACTCACTCACTCACCATCATCATCATCATCATCAGTTTTCCATCCACCGTCGATCACCGCCGCCGCCGTCAACCTGCCATGACTGTGGCATCATAAGGTTTTCTTTTTCTTTTATCTTTTTCTTTAGAATGATTGAAATATTCATAGAAATGAGATTAACCCATAATAAAAATCAAAATTTCTATGAAAATAGAGAATAACAACAGTTGATCAAGAGATAAAACAATTGTTTTTGAACTAGTTTCAATTTATTAGGATTTGATTTTAGGAAATTTAGGGTTTTATTTAAGGATGTATATAACCCATTGCAATGTTTACTAAACTCTGTTTCTTTTTTTTAAAAAAGCTTGACTCATGTTGTTGTTGTTTTGAAAAAAGGCAAAGGGGATTGATTGATCCTTGAATTTTTTTGTTCTTATCATTCATTCTGTTTTAATGTTTTCTTTCTTAATGTTTTGTATGAATTGTTTTTTATGCCTTATGTTCTTTATTTACTTTTTAGGTTCTTTGGATAGTTTGATCAAATATGGCATCTTCAGATGTTGATTGGAAACCAAAGATTGGAATGGGATTTGATTCTATGGAAGAGGATAATAAGTTTTGGCTTGCTTATAGTTTCCGTGTGGGCTTCGGAGTTAGAGTACGTTTCGCAAACAAAAAAGAAGATGGTAGCGTATTGTCATGTCGATTGGTTTGTTGTAAGGAAGGGCTAAAAAGGAAGGAGAAAAGATACGCATATGAAGGAAAATATACGAGAGCCGGTGTTAGAACAAATTGCCCTGTAAGAATTACACTTTCTCGTAAGAATGGAAAGTTGGTCATCAATGACTTTGAAGAAGAACATAACCATGATCTACAAAATTCTGAGACAAAACACATGCTTCGGTCACATAGAAAGATAACTGAGGTGCAAGCATATGAGGTTGATTTGGCTAATGACTCTGGATTAAGGCAGAAGTCAACATTTCAACTTTTGAGCACACAAGCAGGGCACAGAGCTAATGTTGGATTTACAGAGGTGGATGTAAGAAACTACATCACTGCACGAAGAAAAAGAAGTATGGCATATGGTGAGATTGGATGTCTTTCAAAATATTTTCAACGACAATTGTTGGAGAATCCATCCTTCTTTCATGCATATCAGATGGATGTAGAAGAACATATTACAAATGTGTTTTGGTGTGATGCACAGATGATTTTGGATTACGGGTATTTTGGCGATGTTGTTTCTTTGGACACCACATACTGTACCAACTATGCCAATAGACCACTTGCTTTTTTTTCTGGTTTCAACCATTATAGAGGTTCAGTCATATTTGGGGCGGCACTAATGTATGATGAGACAAGTGAGTCATTTAGATGGTTGTTTGATACATTCTTACAGGCACACAACAACAAAAAACCAAAGATGATCTTCACTGACCAAGATCAAGCAATGGCAAGGGCAGTTGCAGATGTGATGCCCGAGACTCATCATGGTTTATGCACATGGCATTTGTTACAAAATGGAGTTAAACATCTTGGGAACATGATGAAGGGAGGATCTTCTTTGCTTAGTGATATCAAAAAATGCATGTATGATATTGACATTGAAGCAGATTTTGAGAAACTTTGGTTTGACATGATCCACAAATTTAATATTCATGACAAATCTTGGATCATTTCAACTTATGAGCTTAAAAAAAAATGGGCTTCATGTTATATGAAGGGAGTGTTAACACTTGGTATGCGAAGTACACAAGTTAGTGAAAGTTTGAATGCTCACTTCAAGTCTTGTATGAAACCGAATGTGAATATCCTAGAATTCTTCAACCATTTTGAAATAGTTGTTGAGGAGAAGAGAGCAAAAGAATTGAGTTGTGTGTATGAATCCTCCCATAAGCTTGCAAGGTTAGCATATGAAACTGCACCAATACTAATTCAAATGGGAAAAACATACACACACACACACTGTATTTGAATTGTTTCAAGATGAGTTTAAGTTATTCTTAACTTTATCTGTACCAATTAGACATGAATCTGACTCTCTTTGTGAATATGTCATCACAAAGGCAAAACATGAAGGATCTTGGAGAGTTTCATTTAACCGTGTTTCAAATTCCATCACTTGTAGTTGTAGGAAATTTGATACTTTTGGCATACTTTGTTCACATGCTTTAAAAGTGTTTGAATTGAATGATGTTAAGGTAATTCCTGAGAACTATATTTTAAAAAGGTGGACAAGAGAAGCCCGTTATGGCGTTGTGCAAGATTTTAAGGGAAAGGAGGTTGAAGGAGATCCTAACTTGTCTAGAAATCGAATGTTCAGACAAGTTGTCTCTAAGTTCATTAAAGCGGCAACTGAAGCATCACCTAAGGAAGAATGGCTCAAGTTTCTTGATAATGGTGTAGATGACATGTTCAAGAAAATAATTGAACTTCGGAAACAAGCTATGGACAATAACGGTGATAATGGTGCTCGTCCAGAAGTTGTGAGTTTGGATTTTATGCAAGCAAAGGGGTTCAGGGTACGACCCGGTTCAAAGCGAATTAAGCGACACAAAAGTTGTCTGGAAAAACAGCATAGTCGCGCTACATCTAGGCGCGCTCCACCTAAAGAAAAAAGTTCACAGGTATATGAGTTGTTATTTAAAGTACTTGTTTTAGTTTTACTTGTTTTGGTGACTGCCATAATTTTACATGTATCTTAGCTTAATAATTTGACATAATCATTTTAGGTTGATGGAGTATCTTGTTCTGCGCCTACAACTTATGAGCCCCCACAAGCACATGAGTCTCAAGTCGATTACACAACCATGCTAATGGTAATTTCAAAAACAAATTCATAATGAACTATTCATACATTCAACAAGTATCGTGATGCTAATTTTTTTGTTGTTATTAAGTTTTCTGGTTTGATACCTGGGGGGTTCCGCTGCAGGTGCCTGGGGGTTCCGGTTTGCATGTTGTTTTTTGCTGTTCAGGCGCGGTTTTTTGGAGCATGGGAACTGTGTTTTTGCTGTTAAAATCACTTAGTAGTGTTATTTTGGATCCTGTTAGTGTGCTGTCTTAGGATTGTGCAGCCACACCTCTGCTAAGTTGTTATAGCAGCAACTTTAGTTCCCCATGGTGGGTATTTTTTGGGGTTTGTCCCATTTTTTTCCTGCTGAATTATAGCAACTTCTGCCATACATTGACTTTGTATTTTGAATGGAATATACAATATTTTGCTAGCCTAATTGTGTTATAGCAGCCTCTGTCATTTGTTCGTTTCTATTTATGCGTTTTTTTCGCTTATGCATTTTTTCTCTTATTGAGTTGTTTCAATTGCACATCCATACTGAATTAAATATTAACAATTATATTGAGTTGTTTTATAATACATGTACATTGTGTCAATGATCCAATTTTCTGCATGTACATTGTGTTGTCAACAACTTTCTCTGTTTCATCTTTCACCAATTTGATA
Organism: Medicago truncatula; assembly: GCF_003473485.1. Lineage (NCBI taxonomy): Eukaryota > Viridiplantae > Streptophyta > Magnoliopsida > Fabales > Fabaceae > Medicago > Medicago truncatula. Next base: position 44,137,412 of record NC_053043.1, read on the forward strand.
TTGGTTTTCATTGATGTCTTTGAAACATTACACTTCATCATATTGAACATTTTTAGCACCTCATATATATGTACACTATAATTGAGGATGTTTATGATTTAGAAAAGAATAACATTTGTTAAACAGATTCATTAGAAAGGAGTATATTATATTATTCCAAGATGCTTCAAGCCATAACAGATGCTCATAACAGATGCTCAAGCCATAAAGAGCATTGTTCATAACATATGCTCAATTTCACAGATTTAGCAGACTAATAGCAGCATATTGCGTTTTTTCCGCTTATGCGTTTTCATAACAGATGTTCAGTTTCACATATTTTCAATTTCACCATAGCATACTAATAATAGCAATTCTCTGCAACATCATTGTAACCCTCTTTTCACTATTTTTGTCACAATTCAAAAAATCACAAATCAACCCACCTCTCAAGAGACAATTGAAAGGATATTTGTTGTTATTAGTCTACTGATCTTTACAATAACAACCCTCAATGAATCCCTTAATGAATCTCAAAATTAATTCCAAATCAAATTCATCAAATTTGAAAAAGAGTGTCGCAGGAGAGAAAGTGAAGAGGAACGGTGGCCGTTGGCGGAGAGGACGGCGGCGGCGGAGGCGGAGGGAAGTGTCGGCGGTGGCGGAGAAAAGTTGATGGTGGGTGGGTGGTGGGTTCGTCGTACTGGAGAAGAGAAGAGGAGAAGAGAAGAGGAATGCGTTTTTGATTTTTCACTCTTCTCTCAGTCACGTGTTCTCTCTTATTCTCCTTTAATTGATTTTTTTTTTTTAAAAGGGTGTGCCACGTGGCACACCCTGATTGGACAATGTTATATAACTTAAAATACCCAATGTTACACAAGTGGAACCCTCTATTTCAATGCAGGTGACGACAAAAACCATGTCCCCCTTTTTTATTTCCCACCCACACGCACTCCATTCAGCATCTGGTTTTCCTACCAAACTATATATTAACACCACTACCTCATCCAGGGCCGTCTTAACAAATTCATAGGCCCGGTTTTAATTATATAAGGGATGCAAAAAAAAAAATATATGGGCCCCAAAAAAATAAATAAGTCATTTAAAAAAAAAAATATTAAAAATCACACTTTGGTGGGTCTTGAACACATAACCTCACACTCAACAAAAAGTGGCCACACCACTAAAGCAAGCTGTACAAATTGAATTAGTTTGCTTTTAATAGATATATAACTATTATTTTCGTGGCTTACATATAATAAAAAAAAATTAGGCCCCAAAAAATTGGAGGCCCGGTGTCGTCGCCCAGCCTCGACGGGCTATGGGCCGGCCCTGACCTCATCAACAATTAATCAATATCAAACACATCAAATTACTTTTCAAGAATTAATACAATGAGTTCAAGAAGCCGAGCTTGGACGTGGAGTGTGGCAACAAGTGTTGGAGTTGTGGAGGCTTTGAAAGATCAAGGAATATGCAGATGGAACAGTGTTATAAGATCAGCACAACAACATGCTAAACATAATATCAGGTCTTTGTCTCATGCCAACAACAAAGTTTCTTCAACCAAATTGAGGGATGACAAATCCAAACAGTCGGAGGAATCTTTGAGAACGGTCATGTTCTTGAGTTGCTGGGGTCCCAACTAAAGATATTAACATTTCAATTATGCTAGCTAGGGAAGATCCTATCAAGCACAAAAGTTTTTTATCAAGATTAATTGAGTCTAAAACAAGTGAAAGAATCATCCCTTTTGTTTCTTTGGATCATGAAGTGGTCTTGGAAGTGATTCAATTTTTGCATGGTTATATTTTTCGTGTATATATAGGATTTATTTTTATATGAAATGATATGAGATGTATTTTATATGGAGATGACTCTTATTAAGCTTTTATTCATGGATTTATATATAGAATTTAATAGCTTATACAACAACGTGAGATTTACTAAAATTCTTAACAACCATTGTGACGAAACTTGGCAGCAATATACTAGAATGATAGAAAATAATCGACAATTTGTAAGATTAATAATTGAATTAAAATGTACAAAATTTGTAAGATATAATAGCCTTGAACATAAAGTGGAGAGGTGAATAAACTTCTACGATAAAAAAGCATATACTCATCTAAATAAGGATTTTAAACTCGTCTAAATAAGGATTTTATTTGGTTGTCATTGACTTTTTATATGTTATTAGTGTTTTGATGTATTTTAGATGAGAGAAAACAATTAATCAACTCTTAAAATAAATTATTTAAACGAGAGAGAATGATTGATTACCATCAAGATAAAAACAAAGCATTAAAGATCAATGACACCCAACTAAAATCATCAAATAATATTCAATGACAACAACTCGCATTGCAATTCACTTATGATGAAAGCTCTCTTTTCTATCCGGTCTCCCAATGACGTGAAAACAACGCGAGGATGTCCAAACTTGCGTTGTTCTTCTATCTCATATAGTAATGATCATATAGTAATGATTTTTATCAATTGACAAATGATTGAATGATTTACACTTTATTTTTAAGAAAAATATAATTTTTTAGATTTATTCAATAAATAATGTATTTAATTTCTATTACAAAATACAATATTTATTAAATGAATCTAAAAAGTTAATTTTCTTTTATAAACAAGATGAGAGTAGGAGTTTAGAATGATATGAAAGTTGAGATTAGGAGAATTAATAGCTAATCTTGGAATATTCATTGAAAGTTATTGATAATGTTATAGAATTTGGGGGACTGAATGTGTTTATTGATAATTAATTATGTGTAACTTATAATTTAATCAGGGTGTCGATCTTAAGATTTTTTACATTTTTTGTGGTGGTGAGGGTTTAAACCCGTTCTACCAACTGAGTTAAGCTCACGAGGACTAAGATTTTTTACTCTAGATGAAGCAATTAAGTTGTGTTCTTTTAATTATTTAAAAGTTTTTCTTTTTACATTTTTTTTAAAAGATTTATTCATAATCAAAATTCTTTAATAGTATATTTTCAATAAATTTAGTCAAAAGTTTAAAAGAAATATATTAATTTAATACTAACTAATGAGTAAAAATAATAATTTTAATATTCCTAAAAAATGGTGTACTGGGTTGTTGATGCCGCCCCTCCCATCCACGTCAAATGATATAAAGTTAAAATTAAATTCCAAAATATAATATCTTTTTTCTTGTTGACAAAGCCAAAATATAATATCTTGAAAACTTTTAAAGAAGAAAAAATTGTCACCTATTTAATTGTGTTTGATTGGAGGTTTTTTTGTGAATTTTTTTTTTTTCTGACCCACTTTTCGAAAAAAAATTCAAGTATGACCCCCTATGGAAAAAAATTCCCAAAATGACCCACTTTTGGTTTTTTTTTTTTTTTTTTTGTCTTTTAGTGGCGTTCCCGCCACCTGAAATGGCGGGACTGGCCGCCGGAGCTGACATCCGTCACGTCAGCCGTCGCGTCAGGCTGGCGCAACTTTTTTTTTATTTTTTTTTTCGTTCCCGCCGTTTCATCTGGCGGGACTGATTATTTTATTATTTTTTTTCGTTTTTTCTATTTTTCAATTAAATAATGATGATAAATAATAATAATAATAATAATAATAATAATAATAATAAATAATAATAATAATGATAAATAATAATAATGATAAATATTTAATAAAAAAACTACTTTCTCCGCGGAAACCAATTACGCCAATGTAAACTATGACCTCCCGTAGCACATAATTTATCTTTTTTGTTCCGTACGGGTCGTTGGTGTTGCTCTTCCGCTTCGTCTTCCTCTTCCTCTTCCTCTTCCACATCCTCGTCAAGAATTTCAGCATCATCGTTAGTTTCCATAGCGACTTCATTTTGCATTTGTGAAGCTGAATTGGTCCAGATTTCATTAACGAAGTCATCGTCATTAAACCCTGCTGCCAGATTTTCTATGGGATTTGTTTGTGAATTTGGCCATTGAGGTGCATAGCTTGTTTGGGGATAGTTGACAAAGTGTGGAGGGGTTGGTAGGTTGAACGAGGAGTATTGTGATTGGTCTGGATAACCGGTTTGTGTGGTGTATTGAGTTGGATTGTAGTCATCAAATGAATAGTTTGATGTTCGAGAACTTTCTCCATGATGACTTTGTTGAGAATAGCTTGGATATGGGATTGGGGTGTTATGTAAGATTTGGTTTGTGGGTTGTGGCGGTGATTGGTAAGTTTGGTTGTAGTTGTAGTTGGTGGATGGGTTAAAGGTTTGGTCAAAGTTAGTGGGTGGAGGTGTCATGAATTGGTTATAGGGTGGAGGTGTATTTGACCACATATTTTCATCTGGCACCGTATAAGCTTGTGGGACTGCAGGATAGTCACGCGGCAATCCTGGTAAAATTGATGCACATGCTTGCCTTGGGTTTGACAATAATACTTCTCTAGAAAGCCACAGATAATCTCCGAAAAATTTCCAATACCATGCAAAATATTGACGATTTGGATAAACCTCATGGTTATACCGAACGCCGTGAAGTGCTAATTGATGACGTTGGTTCCAGTTTTGGACTTGACGATGATGCTTATCTCCCCACGAGCCTTTAATTCTATCTTTTGACAAATTAATTTTGTGGAAATCTTTCAAATTTTCTGGTAAGGAAGGTGGGTGTTGCGGTAAGCCAAATTGAAGCCTTACTCTGTCTGTCTGATGTCTCTCGACAATCTGAAAACAGATGAGATATGTGTTTGCAGACCATATCTGGCTTTCTTCTTCGTTGTTGTAATTGAAGTTGACATAAGGCCTCCAGGAGAACTGTTTAAAAAGAATGAATATTAGTCTTCAATTGTTGACTAAAAAGCAAAGACTAACAGAAAGTGTAATACCTGATCATATGTCATGGTGTCGATTTTTAAACGCGTACATACGAGATTATGGCGAGGATTTTCCACGAATTTATTACCATGTTCTAGCCATCTAGTTAATTTTGAAAATGTTATAATTAGTAAAGTCTGGATAAATTTATGTAAAAATTAATAAAAAAATAACATTTATTTTACTTACATATTTGCCAACGGAAGTTGTGCATGAGCTTGTGGGGGTATCCTTGGCACGGGAGCTAAGCATGACATTCTTGACCACGCCCATGCTTGCAAGAGAATTGTGCACCCAGGCATTTCGGTATTGCCATATATTGCACCGTCACACAAGGATCTATATAGCGTGGCCAAACAAGCTGAACCCCAACTATACTGTCCAACCTCCTCAGGTGATTTATCCAACAATTGCAAAAACGACAAATGTACAAGATTACCACTATTATTAGGCATTATTCGAGAGCCTATCAAGTATAAGACATAGGCTCTAAACAAATGTAGAGTTGTGGGGGGACCTGTCATACCAACACCGTTGATATATTCTTGAAGCCATGATAATCTTATACTCTTCCCGTCATGGCGAGAGTTTAATGGCTTACTTCCTAATATAGGTTCAACAATGTCCCACCCAACTTCTGTTTTACATTGGCGTAATTGGTTTCCGCGGAGAAAGTAGTTTTTTTATTAAATATTTATCATTATTATTATTTATCATCATTATTTAATTGAAAAATAGAAAAAACAAAAAAAATAATAAAATAATCAGTCCCGCCAGATGAAACGGCGGGAACGAAAAAAAAAATTAAAAAAAAAAGCAGCGCCAGCCTGACGCGACGGCTGTCAGCTCCGGCGGCCAGTAAAAGACAAAAAAAAAAAAAAAAAACCAAAAGTGGGTCATTTTGGGAATTTTTTTCCAAAGGGGGTCATACTTGAATTTTTTTTCGAAAAGTGGGTCAGAAAAAAAAAAAAATTCTTTTTTTGTTGAATATATGAATGACTAGAGGGGCTGCACAATGACATTGAAATCATAATGAGAAAAAAAAATGAAAATAATTTTTTTAGGCACGTTTAGGATAAGAACCCATCAAAGTGAGTTGGATGCAGTGATCACGTAATGACAAAGTGGTCCAAGGTAGATTATTTTGTTTTATTTAATTTCCAAAACCAGTAGACATAGCCTATGGTTTCTCCAAAACCAAGTGTATTATTAGTTATCTAGCTAGCTCATGGTATCTTATTTCAATATAATAAATAAGATCGAACATGACTCCTCTCTACTTCATCAAATCAACAATCTTATTTTCTTATTTACCAAACAACACTGTCTACTTCTAAATTTTGATATCCAAAAATCATGAATCGTGCAACAGCAACAAGCAAAGCATGGATGGTGGCTGCAAGTGTTGGAGTTGTGGAGGCTTTGAAAGACCAAGCTGGTATTTGCAGATGGAACTATGGTTTAAGACAAGCTCAACAACACCTTAAAAACCGTGTTAGATCAATTTCTCAAGCAAAGAATTTCTCTTCTTCTTCATTTCTTGCTAACAAACTTAAGGATGAGAAGAAGGCCAAACAGGCAGAGGAGTCTTTGAGGACTGTCATGTACTTGAGCTGCTGGGGTCCTAATTGATTAACTTATACATAGTGATGTTAGATTATATTAATTATGTAAATTTTGTAATCTTAAACGGCAATATTATTCAATGAGGAAAGTTTATTCTTCACATATCTATGTTTCTCAGTGCATACCCGATCAGTATTGAATTTGGTAGTACCGTAAATTTTTTATCCATAAAAACTTACCACAACTTGATTTGTTCGTGATAAAGGTTATAACAGAACTGTTGAAGTTGATGTTTGTGTATTACAATCATGGAGTAGTGTAAATTTGCTATCAATAAAAGTATACATTACTAGACTATACCATAATTTGTGTGATAAATTTTGTGATGTGAATTTACTTTCCATCAATCAACAATCTCATTGTGGGATAGATTTTGGCGGCGCAGCTTTTTGCCCGCTTGCGTTCGATTCGAGTATAAATAATAATTTATATATAAACTTTTGAAATTTTCTTCCAATTTTGAATTTGATTGAGACATTTAACAAAAGAAAGATGCTTAATTATTGTGGGATAAGTTCTAGCATCAACTTATCGCATAGTATTTGGTGCAATGAAGCCAGATGATATAATTGTTGATCAATGGACCCTCTTACACAAATAGATCTGGGGATACATTGGTTACTGGATAAGGGGAGAAACAAGAACTATTATTCAAGTAACAGAGGCCAAAGCAAAAGCAATTTCTAAAATTGGTATAAAGTGTTGAGTCCTACATCAGTGTTGAAAATGGGCATATATATTCACAAGATCGTTTGTTTGTTTTTTAAAAAGGGGAATGAGAGGACAAAGATAAAGAAAATAAGAATGAAGAAAATTTAGATGAAGACCGTGTTGGTGTGACATAAAATAACTTGCTTCTTGTTGATAGTAAATTTAATCTTGTTAATCTTGTTGATACTTCAGTGCATGTCATTCTTAGAAGGGGTATTTTCTGCTCTTATACACAGATAAATTTGGTGATGTGAAGTTGGCTCATGAACGTTCGTTAAAGTGTCTTGATTTTAGAGAGGTTAATTTGAAATTGTCTAATGGTACCAAATTAACTCTTAAGGATGTGAAACAATGTTTGAGACACTTAAAACTTACAAATGGTTCTATGATTGTTGCAAGAGGTGATGAGATGTTGTCATATGATGTTTTTTATCACTTTTTTTTTTTTTTTTTATGTTTTAGTTTGGTTCTTAGTGTTTTTAGACCGCTTGGAGGTAAAGAAAACAAAGAGTTTCTCAAAAGCACTTTGAATTTCTGTGTTGATTTGATATATTTTAGAAATTTTTCTAGAGTCTTTCAATTGCATTATATTGTGAACACCACTGATTGTATTTCAAGTGTTCAAACTCAAACAATTTTCTGTTTAATTCTATTTGATTAGAAGTCTCTTGCTTTAGTGCTTGAGCAAAGGAAGTCTTTTGCCTGCGTGCTTGAGCATTTTTTGAAGTCTCATACTAGGTAGTATTGAGCAGTTGTAATCTGTGTGATTATTTCTTAGTGGAAATCTCCTTGGAAGTGCAAGGGAGACTGGACTACTTCCGGTTTGTGGAAGGAACCAGTATAATTGTTTGTGTCTCTCTTTCTTTTCTCTACTCTGTTTTTACTCTGCTGTGTATCCGATTCTGAACAATACATCAGAGGCAATTTGATTGCATCTGAAGTATTATTACATCAGAAGCACTCTCACAGCTTCTGAAGTGATATCAGAAGAAGATTTTTCTGAGAAAAAGAAAACACAATTCAACCCCCCCTCTTGTGTTTTTCTCACCTTCATAATGTCTTAAGATTTTGGATAAATATGTGGCGCAAGAATAAGATGCAAAATTACATGAAAAATGAATTGTTAAATGATTGTTTAGTTACTTACAATGAAAGTGATATATTTATTTACATTAAAAATAAGAAAATAACTCAATATTTTTAAGGTATGAAAAATCGCATTGAACATTTAAAACGTATATTTATCTTTTCAAAGATGAAATATCATATATTAGTCTTGCTTGTGTGGCAAGTGGCCATTATCTTCTATATTAATCATTAGAAGAGTGAAAAATATATAAACAATGGTCATGTTAACAAGTTTCTTAGGAACACTTGTTAGAAAATCAAAAGTAGTAATTTTTTATTAAAAATTATAATTTGTATATTTTAAAAAAAGTTGTATTTTCCACTTTCCAACACTGCATTTCTATTTTTGCGTCTTAACCAATGTCTAAAGAGTCCTCTTTAGCATTTTTTCTATGAATAAATATAGGTTTTATCTTATGTGAGCTTTTTATATGGAATATTTGGTGGATATCTAGATGAGTAATAATAGGTAGACGACCTTATGTGGCATACCATCATCCACCCCCATGTGGCATGGACAATTTTGTCATTAACAAAAAAAGACAAAGGATAATTTTGTCCAACTTTCTCTTCTCACTCTCTTACTTTCTTTCATCATCTTCCAGTGCTCTCTCTCTTCTCTCACTCCGTCCCTTTTTCATCTGTACCACTATCAACAACACACCACCACCAGCAACCACTGTTTCTCTCCCATAACACCACAACCACCGCCAACATTTTCCACCACCACCTTTGCCGTCAACCCCATCAACCAGCATACAACCTCCCTTTGTTTCACACCAGTAAACATAACCCCAAAAATTATGTTTTTCCTTCCATCTTTCCAACACAATAACATTGTCTCCGTTCATGCATCACCACCGGAGATAGAGCTGCCCAGAAAGTTTTTTTTATCTTAAAGCTAACAACTTAAAATTGGAACAACTCAAGATCTAGAAAACTTTAAACCTAAAAACTGTAGAGAACGGAGTGACGGACGATGGGTGGAGATTGAAATCGGTTCGGAGGATAACCATGGGTTGAGACAGAGGACACATGAATGTCGTGACTTAAAAGAAAGAAAACATCGATGGCGTGCCTGATGAGGTCGCCTGCGTGGGGAGAGAGCATGTCGTCGGCAGAGGGATGGTGGTGAAGGAGGATGGAGGTTTTGTTTGTTGGGGAGGGGGAGAGAGAAGAGAGAGAAGGAAGGAAAAGAGGTTTGATGAGAGAGAAGGAAAAGAGATTCTGTTTTTATTTTTTATTTTTTAATGATCAATTTTTTAAAGTATTCATTGTCATGTCATGGGTGGTATATAGGAGGGTGTATGACATTGGTGTGTCTACCTATCTTTTTCCATATCAAGATAGGTGTATACATGTTGTAAAAGAAAGATATCAAGAGAGTGGTACGATAGATAGATAGATGTGATAGATTTGTGATGTAATGAAATATTGAATAAGTATTTGAAAATAAAGGTTGTTTGAATATCATTTTTGTTTTTAGAGTCTTACTAACAAGACACTTGTTAAGGATACATAAATAGAAATAATTGATAAATTTTAAGTACAAAAGGTTACTTTTTTAAGTTTCAATGCAATGAATGCACAATTTCTAATACAAAATTCCTTTTTTAGACGTCTTTAACTTCCTTTGTTTTTATATAAGGAAAGATAATAGTTGTACCTTAAAAAAAAATAGAAAATATTTTATATATTTAATTATCTAACTCACAAAAACCATTTTCTTGAAAACCACTAACAGAGTAACAACAGCTTTCAGCACCTGGTATTTTCCCATTCTTTGGGCATTTCATTAGCCTCTTAACTTTAGCATTTCAAAGCTTCCTATATATAACAACCTCCTTCACTCTTCTTCATCAACCAACCAAAACACAAGAATCAATTTCCTTTGTCATCTAAAAAGCAAGCAAAAGACTTCAAGAATCAATATTAATCAAGATGAGTTCAACAAGTAGAGCATGGGTAGCAGCAGGCAGTGTTGCAGTTGTTGAAGCATTGAAAGATCAAGGAATATGCAGATGGAATCTTACCCTAAAGTCACTTCAAAATCATTTTAAAAACAATGTGAGATCGTTTTCCCAAGCAAAGAAACTTTCATCCTCTTTTTCTTCTTCTTCTTCTTCTTCTTCTGCTATGGTTTCTATTTCTAAGAGACAAAAAGAGAATGCAAAGCAATCGGAGGAATCTTTGAGGAAGGTCATGTACTTGAGTTGCTGGGGTCCCAATTAATTAGAGGAGATCATAGAACTAATTTTTAACTCTATTATTTGATCTTTCTTCATGTATAATGTATTGCACAATATTTGAAAGAGATTAATGTAAATTATGATGAATTGATGAAGATAGCAACCTTGAATTTCTCTGAAATTCAGGATTATTCTTTTTTTTTTGGTAGTGTAAATTCAGGATTATTCTAACTATGCTTTGTATTACCTATGTTCTTTTTTATCTTAAATTAGCAAAGAGAAGCAAGCAATGAAGTAAACCGAATGAACAAAGTAAATAAACTTGAGATGAAAGAAGGAAAGTTACTTAAAAAAAATCTTTTTCGTAATAAGGAAGTTAAATTCTATATTAGAGATGAAATAGGATTGTTTCTTGGTGCAAGAAGTGCTTGGGTGGAACCTATCTTTTCCATGCCAAGTTGTTGGATCAAAGAGCGTGGATTTGACAATTTTACTTTTACCATTGATTCTAAGATTGTAGATGACGCCTTCAATAGCAAATATGCAAGATGTTCCTGAATTCGGTTTTATCATTATGAAGTGTCATCTCTAATTGAGTCTAGTTATAACAATTCTCATCTTGATCTGAGAGATAAGCTAATTTGGTTGCTCATGAACTTGCTAAGGCAGCCAATATACACCGCTAGCTCTCAAGATTATTTTGATATCCTCACATGTCTTGATGCCACTTTATTTTATGAAATGGGTTAGTTTTTTGATGTAAAATCAAAATAAATTCTAAAAGGTAAATTTATAAATCCATAAAAAAATTCATAAAAGAAAGTAAAATATTTGATTGATATTTTCATTTTAGAAGGTTAATTCTAAAAGGTCAAATTTTTCTTCCCTAAAAAATAAAATGGCACATACAACTGTTTGAAATGTACACCACAATGGCACATACAAATGAACAAAATATACGTGTGTGACACATCTGTCATATAGACATGTGGTCCCAAAAATTGAGAATACACTGAATTTGATTCTGAAGCTTTTATTTACCACTTATCATAAGATAACAAAACCATTGGTTTCCGCCAATACCATTAGCTAGCTACCTCATCATGCCACTGGTTTTCCCAAACTTTTGGCCGGTTTCCTCTATTTAGTAATCTTCACACACAATCACATATCAGTATCTAAAATACATCTTCACTCAATTGCACAATCAAGCAAGAGAAACTTCTTCAATTTCCTACAGATTACCCTATATTCAACCAGAATTTTTAATTATTTCAATATGAGTTCATCAATCAAAATTTGGACAGTTGCAGCTAGTGTTGGAGTTGTGGAAGCCTTGAAAGACCAAGGCTTATGTAGGTGGAATTGTGCTTTAAGATCAGCTCAACATCATGTTAAACATCATTTCAGATCTTTGTCTCAAGCAAGGAAGGTTTCTACCTCTAATTCATATGCTATGGTTTCTAGTAGATTAAAGGAACAAAAAGCAAAGCAATCAGAGGAATCTTTGAGAACAGTCATGTACTTAAGCTGTTGGGGTCCCAACAATTAGAGCCATCAAGGGCTATTAGGAAGAAAGAAAAAAAAAATTGTATCTGGAATCATAGTGATCAGTGTAGTATAGTATCCAAAATTAATTGTCCACTATTGTGACATATATTGATGTAAATTTTGATAAATGGAAAATATAAGCGTTTATTGATATATTGGTATGTCAATAAACCCCTTGTCAATCTTATCAATCTTCTTGACCAGCTGCATTAGTCAATCCTTCTTCCTCAATATTGCTTTCATTTTCATCTTAAAACCACACCAAAAGAACACAATTACACAATGTTTATACAATGACCAATTTAATGTAACCAAACTTCAGTTACAGAGATTATATTATATTAGAGATGCATTATGATTTATGCACAGTTACAAAAGACAAGAGATTATATAATGCATTATTTAATGTAATCTCTAATATTACACTAATGAGCAAAGTTACAAAAGACAAGGGAATTCAAAACATAGAAAAGAATGCATTATGCAAACTCCTATTAATATTACTTTAAATCACAACTGCCTTAAAATATGACACCTGAGCTGACATGAAGTCACAACAAACAAGTGAAAACTTGGAATTTTTCCTAATATATTTTAAGTATTCTTTCAAAGGGAATCAAACTAGTGATTATGTGTGCAGGTTCTTATCATATCAGTAAATCACTAAACTGTAAGCACTTTAGTTCACAACATGCTCTAGCCTAGAATAGTTCAGAAAATGTAATTTGTCAGTGGATAATTTTCACCAAAAATTTTAACATTCTGAAGCATTTATTCACAAATTGATCTATAGCATACTTCATGTCAGTTTCATTAGCTGTTGCAGCTACAAATCAGAATCCATTTCGGATAAAATCAAAGTGCAAAGCAGAGAAAATCATAAAATCAAATAAGCTCAATGCAGAAAGATTCAGGAATGGAACAGAATCTTGCACAAAAATCATCTGAATCACACGGGGGACAGGAAAAAGTGGAAGTGAAAACTTTTGCTGTTAAAACCTAAAACACAATCTCCAAAAGACAACATCAAAAAGAACAAGCAAACAGACCACAAATGGAAAATTGGTACTATATTTTCTCCACAAAAAGTTGAACCATTTTGGTGTAAGAGTATGCTTTTATCATCCTTGTTGAACCAAATTACATATCGTGTGTTCTGGCATACCTTGCAAATATGAGGATATATGATGGTCTCATCACTCAACGTATTGACTAGAATGTGGGACTTCCTGTCGACAAATAGTTAACATTAATTAACAAATACATCAACCCCTAAATAATATATGTATGAACATCTTTGGTCTGAAACATAATATAACGTTGAAATCGTAGATTGTAAATAAATTTTAAGATAAAGTCTGATACATATTTTTAAAATGACTTGACAGTTATGATAGTTTGATCTTGCTTTCTAAAAAAAAAAATTAGTTTGATTATCATACCGTCGGGTTTTTTTTTAAGATAAAAGTGACTTATTCAACGTAAATATAGAAGGCAGTATCTCTTTCTCCATTACTATGTAATAGTATGTTTCATTAGAATTACAAAATAAAAAAAGAAGTATGTTTCATTAGACTTTTTTTGTAAATAGAAAAGGAGTTAAAGCCCTTTTATTAGATAATTTTGTTTAGCCAATTAAATCTCAAACTTTCTTGGATAAGGAAAATATAGTAGAATGAACAAAAAAACTAATTAATGGATGTAGATATTTAATTTTCTTTTCAGGAACTTTGAAACTTTGTAGTAAATCCATAATTAATTTCAAAGTCACCGTCCAAACATGCACCAAATTAATATTGTGAGCCTTGTTTAATTAAGTGAATAATAAAGTAAACAATTTTCATAAATATTGTGTACCTTTTCTATGAACATTTGTTCAATAGTTGTGTTAAGATCACCTTTCCATCGCATATTTTCTTCTCCCATATTAATTTTTGTGACGCATGGTGCTACTGTGAGTGCAGATGAGAAGATCTTCATTTGAGAACATCCTATAACGATGAAACTGTACAAAGATGGGAAAATGAATGCTTGTTTCCCATAGCAGAAGCTTCTCAAACTTGACAGCGAAGAAAATTCCAAGTATTCCAAGTTTTCAAATATGATGTTTTCCTCTGCTTTTTCATCATCAATCTTCATGACATCCAACATCTTCTCACAATTCTTTATTTTTAATGTTTGGAGTTGAACTAAGCTTTTCGCTGTTGAAGATGTTATCAAATAGATCAGCTCTTTGCAGTTGTCCACTTCCAAATAGGTTAAATTTGTGAAAGATGTCGCCGATGGTACCAAGCTTATCAAACTTGGACAATTCACTACATATAAGTTTTCAAGATGTTGTAGAAGAGGATGGTCCAATGGAAAGTCTTCCTGCCAGACGTGCTTGAGCTTTTCCAAATCAAAAAGAATCAACATTCTTATTTGATTTAACATTTGCTTACTGAGATAAGCTGTGGTTACTTTAGTAGGGAACAATGTTTCAAAAGAACTATTACGCACTTGAAATGTTTCAAGATTAGGAAATATTGTATGGAAATCATTCAGAAGAATGGTTGGTGTTTCATCGAAGCATTCTAAACGAAGAAATTTTACTTCATGAAAGATATTTTCTTGACAATAACCATTCAATATCCCCAACATATCTGTGCCATTTACTGCCAAATCCTCCAGGTTGGGGCTCAACTGAAAAATAAACATCCAAAATAAAAATAAATACTAACGTATTATTACACGGACAGATAAAGAAAAAAAAAATGGTGGGATTTACCTTTTCAATGCAAAACAGAGCTTGTTGAACTAGCATGTCCTGATTTTCATCAATCGAGTAAGGTTGTTGCAAGTCTGAATTGTCAAAAGAAAACATTCTTAATGCTTCACAACAATATACATTCAAAGTCTTCAATGAAGGGCAATCTAAAGTATGCTTTCCTTGATAGAAACTCTTAAGATTTGTCAAATGATACAACATCATAACTTTCAATTGGGGAAAATTAAAATTAATCTCCATTGATCCAGCTTCTTCCATTGCAACAATTTCATTGACTTCGCAAGACATTAACTTAAGCATTTCAAGATGTCCAAGATCTAGACATAGTGAATATGGAAAGATATATAACAAGCTTTGGCACATAGAAACATCCACCTTGCATAAGTTTCCAAAGCTGATAATTTCATGAGGATCCTCGTTCCATACGTGTTTTAATTTGGGTAAGCTAGACAAAGTTAAACTTTTCAATTGAGTGCTTCGTTTAATCATTATTTCTTGTGACTTCAAACCTTTCACATCAAACACTGCTTCTAATGAATCACAATCTTTTACTTCTAGTTCTTCCAGTGTCTGTAGCACTTGCATTACATTTGATGGAAAAAGTACATGTGATAAAAAATCACACCTTTCCACCACAAGATGTTTCAAATTGCAGAACACGTTGTGATGAAGTTGACCATACCACAAATCCTTTAGCTCGGGATAGTCGGACAAGGCTAAGTACTTGAATTTACTAAATGCAACCTGATCATTCAAAAGAATAAATCAAAAGACAAATCAAAATTGCTTTAATTAATCAAAAACTCTAGTCGTCATCTCTGTCTTTCACACACATCACTATTCTCTGTTGCATTTTTTAACAATTTTCATCTCCTTCAACCTTACTATTTTTTCTTACTTCCCACTAAATTTTTAAAGAGGTATCTTTCACTGAAAAGCTCATACTTTTCTCATCTAGGTAACTTTCGATCTTCATCACTTCGATTTGAAAACTTGATCACAAAATGAAAAGTTTCTTCTTCAAAGGAGAAATATAAATCTGCTCTAGAAGTGCAAAACCAAAGCAACATGAAGAAGAAGAAGAACCCAGCTTCAGAGAGAAAGAGCATAGATTCATAATTGCAAAATTTAGAGTTTGAAGGATTTGTATATTCTTATCAAATCAGAATATTTATCTAAATTTTCACTTCTTTATTAGAAAATTAGAACATTGTTAATGGTTATTTGATATGTTTATGGTTCTGTTGGTCTGAGTCGGTAACAGTGATTGTTATATGCACAAAACCAAGTTTAGACTGAGAAAGTTCTTTTTTTACTAAACTTGATTCATGTGTAACAGGCAATATGGACCAAAAATGTAGAGCAAATTTGGATTTGAGGGGTGTAGAAAATGACCTATGTGATATTTAGTGAGCAAAGAAAATTAAAGAAGTGATATTTCTTGAGACATTGTTTCGCTATATATATAATATAATAGCTCTAAATACAATTGTTTGTTATTAATGAATTAAGAAATTTCCAATCACATCCAAAAAATTGATTTTACCAACAAATGACAAAAATACCTTTAATATGAAATACATTTATAAGCTATAAGTTATCTTAATAATCTTGTCAGACCGACTCTTGCCAAACTGACTCTTAGGTTATGTTTGGATATTTTAAAACGAACGAAATAGATCGGAACGAAATAGAATGGAGTGGGATGGAGCGGAACGGAATAAAATAGAGTTTCCATTCCACTGTTTGAGTATTCTACGGAGGAAGGGAAGGGAACAAACTCTCTATTCCATTGTTTGGAAAACGGACAAAATGAAATAAATTATACTTTTTATTCCATTTTTACCCTTATTTAAAAATACTATCATATATAGCATTATTAATAAAAAAATAAAAAAAAAAGTAGACAAAAAATGTTTAATTTTGTTTGTAAAATTTGTCCATCACGTTACCCCCCACCATCTACAATACAATTTTCCACCTTCAAAATGATCATGATCTAGATAGATAGTCTTAAACTATCCCAAAGCAAATAAATTGGTGGATGAAAGTAAAACATACCTTGTCATCAAATAGTTTCTTTACAGTTCGGTTGACGTCACCCTCCCAGTGATTTCCTTCATCAGTTTGTACATTATGAAGATTTTCTGTGTTGGCCACTCCCAATGAAAAAAGTTCCATTCGAGGACATTCTTTGATGACTACAACTTCCAGCAACGGGAACATAATGGGGCATGGGCATGAGCAAAATCGACTGAGTCTTTGTAAAGAAATTAGTTCTAGAGTTTGTAAACTGCAAAATACAATCCCGTTTGTCTCATCTTTACCGTTCACTATATCCTCAAGCCAATTACACATTTTAATCTTCATTGTTGTGAGTTTGGCAAGACTCTTTGCTGTTGAGTGTGTTATCAAATTTATCAACCCATGGCAATTTGTTACCTCCAAATAGGTCACGTAACTAAAGGTAACTGAGGGTGGAACCAAATTTGTCAGACTGGAACACTGATAAACATAAATGCTTTCAAGAAACTGTAGAACTGGGTCCATTTGAAAACCTTCTTTGCATATGCATCGAAGCTTGGTCAGGTTCCGTAATTTCAACTCTCTAAATCGTGGGCTAATTTGAGTTTCCTTTTTTGTTCTTATGATTTGTTCGCCTTGGAATATCTCTGTGAATAAACACCATTCGACTAACAAGCTTACTGAATTAGGAACATTTTTCAGGAACCAATGTGGAAAATTAGCTTCGTCATTGTAGATTCCGCACACAGTAATGTGTTTCATGTTGTTTAATTGAACCCCTGAAAATTGGCTCTGCAATATCATGCGAAAATCTTTATTGTTCAAGGACAAACTCTCCACATTGGCAAGTACCTGTTGCAAAAACTATATTAAAACAAAACATTCTGCTTCAAAAATTTTAAAACAATTAAAAATGTTCTATCTGTAGTAAGTAGAATAATAACTCCAAAATAAATTATCAATTATAAAAAGAAATATTGAATAACTTATCTTCAGATTAACATAACATTGAAAGAGTTAAAACGTGTGCATGTATATTTAGAGCAAGGATGATATTTAACGCTATCCCTACCTCTTCAATCACAAAAAGGGGTTGATATTGAGATATATTGACCTCATCATTTGTGGAGCTTTCTTGGTGTATCAAAGGTTCTGCCTTAAATAGCTCTATTTTTGGACATCCGAACAACTTGATCATTTTCAATGATTTACATTGAAGAGAATGAACTCCAACAAAGAATGCCTTAAGTTTGGTCAAGAAATTAAGTTCAATGGATGTCAAATGAGGAAACACAAATTTAACCATTTCATCTGTTCCTTCTTCCTTGGCAACAATTTCTTCAATCCCACAGTTACTGACTAGAAGACATTGAAGTTGCATCATATCTTTAGCCAGTGAGAGTGGAAAGAGGCTTATCAAGTTCTCACATCCCACAACAGATACATCACTTAAATTTTGAAACCTCATAGTGTAATGTGGATCCTCTTTCCATACATGCTTCAGTTTTGGAAGATTAGATAGTTTTAATTTCTTCAATTGACTAGAATTTTGCACAACAACTTCTTTCGGAGATTCACCTCTCAAATCAAAAACTGCTTCTAATGAATTACAATCTTCGACCTCTAATTCTTCCAAGTTCATCAGTACTTCTAACAAGTTAGGTTGAAGGAGCACATTGGATAAAAAATCACATTTATGGACCACTAGATACTTCAAACTCCTAAATGCTTTATACTCAAGTCGACCATACCACAACTCTTTTAACTCGGGATATTCAGATAGTTTTAAATGCTTGAAACTACCAAATCCCACCTGCAAAAACAATTGTATTTCATGTTAGTTCACACAAAAGTAGTAGTAAAATATAGTGCAGAAGCAGATATCCCCTACCAAAAGTGAAAAACTAAAAACGTTGAGCCAATATCCTCAAGCAAATCATCATCATTTATTTATTTATTTATTCATTTATATTATAAGGTGAAATAGAAGGTGAAACTGTTCCTTTGAGTTAGGAGGCTCAAAAAGGCTCTCAACTCATTGGGGGTGTGAATATGAAAATGAAGTAAAAAATACTCATCAGCACGAGATTCCTAACCAAGGACATTTTCAAATAGTTATTTTTAAGATATAGAATAGAATGATGAAAAATACTACAAAAACAGGCCAGAAAAGATCCAACTAATGCCCATACAGGGATGTTATCCCAAAACCAAAATGTTGATTCTGTATTGTAATGTAAAGTAAAACATACCTTGTCATCAAACAATTTCGTTACGGTTACATTGAGGTCGCCCTCCCAATGATTTCCGTCATCAGTTTGTACATTTTGAAGACTTGTTGTGTTGATAACTCCCAATGAAAAAAGTTCCATTCGAGGACATTCTTTGACAACTACAACTTCCAGCAACGGAAACTTAATGGGGCATGGGCATGAGCAAAATCGACAAAGCCTTTGTAAAGAAATTAGTTCTAGATATTGTAAACTGCAAAATGCAATCTCGTTTGTCCCATCTTCTTTACCGTTCACTATATCCTCAAGCCAATTACACATTTTAATCTTCATTGTTGTGAGTTTGATAAAGCTCTTTGCTGTTGAGTGTGTTATCAAATTTTTCAACCCATTGCAGTTTGTTACCTCTAAATAGGTCATGTAACTGAAGGTAACAGAGGATGGAACCAACTTTGTCAGACTGGAACACTTAGAAACAATTAATCTTTCAAGAAAATGTAAAACGGGGTCCATCTGAAATCCTTCTTTGCATATACATTGAAGCTTGCTCAGGTGCCATAAGTCCAACTGTTTGAGTTGCGGCCTAATTTGAGTTTCCTTTTCAGTTCTAATGATTTGTTCGCCTTGGAATATGTCCGTGAAGGAACTCCACTGGACCAACAAGCTTTCGGAATTAGGAACATTTTTCAGGAACCAATATGGAAAAGTAGATTCTTCATTGTAGAACTCACACACGGCAATGTGTCTGATGTTGTTGAATTGAACCCCTGAATACTGGCTCTGCAATATCATGCCAAAATCTTTACTGTTCAAGTTCAAATTCTCCACATTAGCAAGTACCTGTTGCAAAAACTAAATCAAAATAAAACATTTTGCTTCTATATTTTTAAAACAATAAAAAATATTCTATTTGTGATAATAGAATAATAACTCAAGTTAATTATCAATTATAATAGACATGTTGAATAATTTATTTTCAAATTAACAAACATTGAAAAACAGCTCAAATTTGTACATGTATATTTAACGCTACCCATACCTCTTCAATCACAAAGAGAGGTTGATATTTTGAGATATTGAGCTCATCATTTCTTGAGCTTTCTTGTTGTCTCAAAGGTTCTTCCTTAAATAGATCTATTCTTGGACATCTGAACAACTTGATTGTTTTCAAAGATTTACATTGAAGAGAATGAGCCCCAACAAAGAATGTCTTAAGTTTGGGCAAATCTTCAAGTGTGATGGATGTTAAATGAGGAAACACAAACTTAACTATCTCACATGTTCCTTCGTCCTTGGCAACGATTTCTTGAATCCCACAGTTACTTACTTTCAGACTTTGAAGTTGCATTATATCTCTAGCCACTGAGAGTGGAAAGAGGCTTATCAAACTTTCACATTCCTTAACATATACATCATTTATATTTTGAAACCTCATAGTGTAATGTGGATCCTCCTTCCATACATGCTTCAATTTTGGAAGATTAGATAGTTTTAATTTCTTCAATTGAGTAGAATTCCGCTCAACAATTTCTTCTGCAAATTCACCTTTCAAATCAAAAACTGCTTCTAATGAATTACAATCCTCCACATCTAATTCTTCCAGGTTCATCAGCACTTCTAGTAAGTTAGGTTGAAAGAGAACATAGGATAAAAAATCACATTTATGAACCACTAGATACTTCAAACTCCTAAATGTGTTTTGCTCAAGCTGACCATACCACAAGTCTTTTAACTCGGGATATTCAGATAGGTTAAAATGCTTGAAACTACCAAATGCCACCTATAAAAACAATTGTATTGCGAGTTAGTTTAAACAAACGTAGTAGTAAAAATATAATGCATGTACAAAATAGTTTTTTACACACTAATTATTGTAAAACTACATTTAAAAATTCTATTCATTTTAAATTAAGGATAGTAATAATAATTTTCTCTAACAATAAATTTTAAATTTAGTCCAGTCAAAAGAAATATTAGTATTTGGTAGTTAGTGGGTAGATTGTTAGTAGATAAATGCTCTATATATAGGATGTAATCACCTATAACACGACTTTAAGTTTTTTCTCTTCTTTCCGTGGATTTAATGTTTCTCAACATTATTTTTTTAACAAACCTAAAAAGTATGCTATTATTAAGCATTAGTAAGCTATAAGTTCACATATTAAACTATTATATGGTGTTTTGTTTTATAAATAACCACCTCTGTTTTTTTCCAAAATGATAATTTATATTATCATTATATTTTTCTAAACGCTAAATTTTCTTTCAATTGAAGTGCTTTATATATACTAGTGTTGGACGAGCTAACACTAGTATATTGCGATATACTTTTAAAATCTCCAAATAGTTGTTTTTCCACAAAGTTTCTAACATTGTAAATTAAAAATCAACTATTATTCATCCAAAGAAAACAAAAGAAAATAGAAACCCAAATCATTATATTGTTACACAAGAAGTAAAGTGGTAAATAAACATACCTTATCTTTAAACATGTTGTATATTGTATCGTTTAAGTTTCCCTTCCAAAGCCATTTTGGATTATTTTCTGCAATTTTGACTTTTTGTAGAATTGGTGTACTTGTGCTTCCCGTTGAAAAAGTCTTCATGCGAGGACATTCCCTCACAATTACATTCTCCAACAATGGAAACTTCATGAAACACTTGCTAGAGCAAAATTTGATGATTCTGGGCAAACATTCCAATTTTAAAATTTGTAAACTTATAAAAGCAATGTCAACATTTTCTACTCCAGTAATTATTTCTTCAAGTGAATTGCAGTCTTCTATCTTCAGCAGTGTGAGCTTGTCCAAACTTCGCGCCGTAGGAGTTGTGAATATATATTTTAGCCCATTGCATTTTATTATCTCCAACTGCGTCAGATGATTAAGGGTGACAGAGGAAGGCATCAAATTTGTCAAACTAGGACAACTAAAAACATTTAAGCATTCAAGGAACTCAAGAACTTGGTCAATTTGGAATCCTTCCTCACATATATGTTGAAGTTCAGGTAATGCACTCAATGTGAGTGTTTTGATATGTGTGCGAGTCTTCTCACTTATTTCTCCTTTATCGCAGAATATCTTCTTGAAGCAACTCCGCTCAACAATTAGTTCTTCAAGAGTATGCACATTTTCAAGAAACCAATAAGGAAAGCTAGCATCTTCAGTGTCATAGCTACTCAAGCCAATACATGTCATTTTGCTAAAGAGGACACTTGAGTTTTGGGTTTGCAATATCATGTCGGCATCTTCCTGTACCATCATCAACAACTCCAAGTTTGGAATCACCTAAATCATATTTAAACAAAACGATGATTACTATTGACTAAAAGAATACAAATGTAAAAGAATTAAACATTTTAAAAAGTTTTTGGGTTGTCTTAAATTGTTCCAAATTTATAAATGAATACAAATGTAATAATTGTTTGGTATTTCAAAAGAATAACACCAGCTTTAAAAAAAAAAACACACACACACACACACACAGACAAGTCATGCAGAATATTTAATTTTATGCATACCTCTTCGGCAATGAAAAGTGGTTGTTTCGTTGAAACAGAGTGTTTATCATCTTGAAAATTTGACTTTTTTGTAGATAGAGTTCTGAACAAATTCAACTTTGTACAATCGGCAACATGAATTTTACTCAAACATGGACATAGCAGAGTATGATTTCTAGCATAGAAACCATTGAGTTTATGTAAGTTCCAAAGCAATAAAGTACTCAGTTGATTAAACTCAAATGTGGGAGCTGCATTCGCGCTAGATTCTTTCTCCTCTGCAACAATTTCTTTCATGTTTGCACAAGATTGTATAAGAAGTTCCTTGAGATGTGAACAACGAGTGGCTACGGAGAATGGTAATAGATATTCCAAGCTTCTACAACCATCTAGTTGTACATTTATTAGATTTTGAAAACTAAGAATTCCTTCAGGATCTCCACTCCATATCTTTTTCAACTCCCACAATCCATTTAAAGTAACTTCTTTCAAATGTGATGTATCATCTTCATTGTTATTTTCATTCAAAGTCAATTCAAATATCTCTTCAACTAAAGCACAATTTCTAACCTCCAACTTTTCTAGCTCAATATATGTTTTTTGCAATGAAGAAGGAAAAACCACCACAATTTTCTTGCAATTGTTCACTTGCAACATCTTCAATGTTTTAAATTGGTAATGCCATATTGTCTTCAAGTTGTCCATATCCTTCAATATGATTTTTTCTAATTTCAAAAAATGATCCTATGAATTCATGAATAACCATCATCAGTATAAATAATTATTTAAATTGCAAGCGGGAGATAGTAGAATTACCATACCTCTTTCAATGCATTATTTCTGTCTTTTTTAGCTATTATCTCCTCCATCATAGGACAATTACTTATTTCAAGGTGTTTGAGGTTCATAAAACTTTCAACCAAAGTAGAGGGGAATAAATACTTCAATCCAACACAATTATCGACAATCAAGCTAGTCAAGTTGCACATAGATTGATGATTGTCATCCCAAATTTGATTCAAATTGAGAAGTGAGCTCAATTTAAGGGTGTCCAAATTAGGAAATGCAACCTACATAAAAACAAATTAACAGAAATCATTAGTCTTATAATATGAAACATTGAAACAACATATAACTAATAGTATAATTAAAAAGTAAAAACTATGAAACAGTATGAAGTCTTCAAATACAAGAATCTATTTAAATATTTTTAAGAATAAAAACTAACTTATAACTAATAGTATGCTTATAATTTTTTGAATGACTTTTATTATCACATCTATTGTAGTTTCTTGGAAAAAATAAGCATTATAGTTTTTTTAACAGAAAATATTAATCTTGTTAATTTACTCAGTTGTTTTTTTCTTCACTAAACGTACCAATTTATATCATTTGTATCTAAAGAAGCTAAAAACAAAATAACATACCTGAGCATTGAAAAATGGTGTAGTAGAAGCATATGGCTCTAGACCTTGATACTTTTCCTTACTTCTATGATGTGTCAAATAATCAGAGGCGAAATTATCAAGTGTCTCCAAATGTTCTAAAGTTAAAGAACGCAATAGAAGAAACTCAATTTTTTCATCAGTGATATCATTATTTGCACTTGATTTGTTATCTCCGAACACTATCTCCTTCATAGAATTGCACTCGGAAACTTCAATCTTAGAAATGTGGGAAAGTTCTTTGACCATTTCATAGGAGAATAGATATTTTAATTGGACGCAATTTTTGACTTTGATAACACTGAGATTTCCAAAAGAAGTAATTGAAGGTTGACCATGACAAACATGCTCCAAGTTTTTAAGATTAAAAAGTACTAGTGTTTCCAAGATGGGAAAAGACACATGGATTTGATTCCTCTCTTTAGAGTCAACAATGTGCTTCAAGTTTGCATTATTTTGGAGGTGAAGATGTTTCAGAAATGGAAATCCTTCCCCATTTAGTTGATAAAGCACATTTTGAATTCCATCTACATCATCCAAGTACAAATTCTCAACGCATTTAATCAATGTTTTAATTCCGTGCTCCAAATGTATGTTTGTACCAAGTTTGAGCATCAATGTTTTTAAGGTTCCATCCATAATGTCAAACCAGTCCCATACATCTCCAATAGCTATTTTATATCTTTCCAGCTTCTCAAACATCAATTGCAAGTCCCTTGGCAACATCCAAGTCTCACGAACTTGTAATTCTAGAGCTGTCAAGTTGGTTAGTTTTCGAAGCTCGGCGAGACTAGCATTTTCATTTTGAACAGTTGAATTCACATCTTTCCAATTAAAAGAGGTATTTCCCATGTACAACTCCTCCAATTTAGTTAAACTTGATATGATGTTGGGTGGGACCACTTCTATTCCTGAATGGCTCAAATCAAGCATTTTCAATTGAGTCAATTTCCCTATTTCTCTTGGCAACTTGATCATTGAAGATTTCCCGAGTCTAAGAATTTCTAAATTTTGCAAAGCTTCTATTGCATCCATATTTTCCAAAATGCAAAAATCCAAAAATAATGTTTGAAGGTCTGTTAGCAACCTAAATGATGTGGGTAATGATGACAAGTTCAAGTATGTTAAATCTAGCACTCTAAGGCTTCTCATACCCTTAAAAAAAGTATCGGGGATTTCTAAAGATTGATTCTTACTGAACAAAGTGAAAAGCTTAATGTTTGGACAATCAATCGTTTGAAGAATCTCGTGCATATCACACCTATCCAGAATGATCTGCGTGCACCTTTTAAAAAAATCCTTGGTTGGCCATTCCTTATCAGATTGTTCTCTTAGAAGTACATGTTTGTCCCTACGTGCTACGGAGATAGCAAAATCACGAACAAAGTCGTGCATTTGGATATTTCCGTCTGTTTTAACTTCAAGCAAAAGACATCTTGCCTCCAAAGATTTGATTATTGTGTAAAGTCTGTTTCTTGCATCATCCATGACATTAATATGCTTCAATATGTCCAACCCCATTGCAACTTTCAGAAAGTACTCTATGTTTTCACCTATCGGTAATGCAAAAAGCAAGAAGAGAGCCCTCATTTCATCACTCTCCAATGAGTTGTAACTCAATTCCAAAGCAGAATAAGTTCCAGAGTCCATCTCTGTATGATCATTACTTTGTAATTTCCTTAATGCATCTTTCCAAGATTGAACATCCTTCTTATATTTCATTGCACACGCTACTGTCACTACCCTAAGAGGCAAACCTGCACATTTTTGGGCCACTTGAAACGGTACATCTTTCAAATTGCTATCTTTAACTGCATCCCCTACCATAAATTGAAATAAGCTCCATGTCTCCTTTTCGCTCATAAGTTCAACTTTGAAAGTGAAATCCTTTGGAACATCCATTTGCAGCAACACTTCTTGATTTCTGCATGTCATCAACAATTTGCAACCATTATGTTCATTACTATATGGAATCCCCACTGTTTTCAAATCAAGTATGGTCCATATGTTATCTAGAATGATAAGGATACTTTTCTCCAGCTTGATTCTTTGTCTTAGACGTTGTGCTCTGCCAAGAATAGTCTCCTCTTCGAATCGCAGACCCAAGAAATCTGCAATCTCCCCTTGAATTCTTTTAATGTCTGGATTTTTCGATACTTCTGCCTTAACCACTTTATCGAACAATTTATGTTCCTTGGCTATTTGAGCAACTTTCTCCACCAGAGTGGTCTTACCCACCCCACCCAACCCATAAACTCCAATGTTGTGTGAATTAAGATCTGCTAAAGCCTTCACAATGTCCTCCTTAAGCAACTCCCTTGTGTCGTACTTTTCACCATCTCTTGTTGAGGAGGAGGCTACTACATCTAGAGGGGGAAGGTAACCAACTTGATCAAAAATCCCTTTTCCGTGAACTTGAACAACATCTTTTGTAATTTTTCTGGCTTTCCTACCAAGTTGATGACGTAAAATCAAGTTGGGGAACGGCCATGCTGAGCACCTTACATTGGCACGACGAGGATCGTTTTGAAGCCCATTTGCCTTTTCAATGACCCCGTTCACTTTCTCTAACCAATTCAAAACATCCTTTTCAATTTCTTTACCATTTCCCCTTTCTCTGTCAACCGAATGGATCATTCTTTCTCTTGCAGCCTGAAGGCTTTCAACATTCTCCATTAACGTCTTGAAGTAACCTTTGTAGAATATCAAGTAACTTGCTTGACGTCCAATAGGCTCAACGGTATATTCTGCTATTTTTGCAACAACAGAAGTTAAAATTTCCATTGATTTTCTTTTCTTCTCGTCTTCCTTGTGACTTGAGTCAAAATCTGAAAGTAAAAGATGTTGTTTATAGTTGAGGGCAAAAGAAAAAAAGGGCAACATTTGAAAATGTGAGAAGACTAACACGCTACTCTTATTTTTGACCAAAAACTCTAATTATTAAATAGAGCATATGCTTTGGTTAGAATAAAAAAAAATAGACAAAATAAAATCCAAAAATAAAGGTAGATTGTGCAAATTGAATTTCATAACAATTATGTATAACCAATCAAAATTAAAGAACTTTTTTTTTAATAAAAGGATTAAATATATTTTTTATCTCTATAAAAAGATCGATTTTAGTTTTTGTGTCCCCAGAAAAATTATTTCCATCCCTTCATGTTTTAAAAGTATTGTTTTTATCCTATGTAAAATGAATTAAAAGTATTGTTTTTATCCTATGTTAAATGAAATGTGCTAATTTTTGTTTTGGTTCTTGCATAATTATTTTCCTTTGTTTTACACCGAACTCATGATTTCAAGTCCTAGGCATTTATTTTTATGTTTGATAAATACAATATAAAACATTTTAGTGTTCAACAAAATGTTTTCTGGTAGTCATGTGCTAACATTTTACCACCAAAAGTATTGGTTTAGACGACTACAGTCTACATGATTTTCCATAGACACAAAAATTAACGAATGTTGCATAATGATCGATATTAAAAATTACAAATTTATATTATAGGGATGAAATTAAGCAAATGAAAATAATTTAGAGTGACCTAAAGCAAGATTCAATCATTTCAGAGGAAATCAAAACATAATTAATCCTAAACCAAATTCTAATTAATAGCTTCAGTTAAGTATATTACATTTTACCATAGCATGAAGCTCTTACCTGCTAGATTATGAATCAATGGAACAACTGGTGCTATTGATGTGCAGAGTAAATGATCTGCAAAGAACAACAACAACAACAACAAAATATTAAAACAAACTTCAATCACAAATTGCAAAATTTTACTCTTTATTAGTGAAGGAAAACAAATAAATGTGTACCTACTACTCTCTATTAGTTGAAGAAACTCCAATATTTGAAATGAACAGAGAATATATATAAGATAACTTTCGTTCACTATTTTTGGGTTTTTTTTTTTTTTTGTTTTTGCAATAGGAATGGGAAAGTAGCAAAAAAGTGAAAGAAAAATTAATAAAACAGAAATAGTAAGAGATTAATTCAAGAATGAAAAGTGAAAGACAATGAGCAAAGGTATTTTTTGTTTCAGCTCAAGCTCAAGAGCAATAAACTGAGAGATGGGTTTCAGTTTCAGGTATTGAGGAACTATTGTTAATATGTTTGGATTTTGACTTGACCTCAATGAGTGGCTGTTATCGTCTGCAATTGCATGTACTAAGTACTAACCCTTTTGAAGAAGAAAAAAAATACACATTTTCAAATAAAATTAAGGGTTAAGGGTTAGTTAAGTTTTTAGTCCTTATAAATATATCGAATATCGTTTTTAGTCCTCATAAAAAAATTTACAGTTTTTGGTTCCTATAAAATTTTTGAACATGTAATTTTAGTCCCTGTTAAATTAAAATTTGTTTAATTATGTTTAAAACTTTTAATTTTTAATGATATTTTACATACTTTTTTAAAATATTATAAAGCATTCCTCTACAATAGGTTAGTTCAAAATTTTATTTTTAGGTCCAAATTTTTGTTAGTTTTATCTTGAATTTTTGACGTTTTAAAAAAAATTATATTTAATTCATTGCATGTTAAAAATTTCTAATTTTTTATAAAAGAGATTATTGTAATGTTCTTAACTGTTAAAAATATAAAATTTTAAGTATAATTAAACAAATTTTAATTTAACAGGGACCACCACATACTTTTAGTCCTTGTAAAATTAAAATTTGCTTAATTGTGTTTAAATTTTTAAATTTTTAACATATTTTTCACATACTTATTTAGAACGTTTTCCTCCTCAAAAAAGTAGCTCAAAATTTTATTACCACGTTCAAATTTTCATTAATATAATCTTGAAAATTTGTCTTTTAGAAAAATTCATATTTAATTCATTACATGTTAAAAAAAAATTAAAAGATTTTATAAAAGAGTGTCTTACGATGTTAAGAACATGTCTATAAAAAATCTTTTAAAAATTTAGAAGTTTAAGCATAACTAAACAAATTTTAATTTAACAGGAACTAAAACTATGTGTTAAAAAATTTTATAGGGACAAAAACTATCAAATTTTTTTATGAGAGTAAAAACAAAATTCGGTATATTTATAGGAACTAAAAACTTAATTAATCCCTAAAATTAATAAATTAATTTAGACAGTGAGAATATCTGCTTCCTAATAAATACACATTTTCGTCCTCGTGAGCTTAGTTCGGTTGATAAGGACAATACATAATATATGCAAGATAAGGTATGAGGTTCGAACTCAGATACCAAAAAAAATACACAATTTTCAAATAAAATTTATAAACTAATTTAAACACAGTCCAACAATTATAGGATAACACAGTCCACACGCTGCCTTCTCAATTGTTTATATATTTTAATTTTAAAATAAATAAATAAAAATCACAACTTTGCTCAAAAAGAAAAAATCACAACTATCGGTTCTCATATCCACATTTAAATAAATAAATATTATCTATCAAGCTTTTTCGAGTTTTTAATTTAAGAGTTAATAGTTTTTTCCTCCGATAAATAAATATGTCGTTTCCGGTTTAACTTTACAAAAATTTTAGTTTGGAATAATTTCTTTTCAAATTCACTTTTGGCTTTTCAATAAGCGGTTCCAATTCCATAATAAAACAGAAGTGTTATTACAGTCGACCATACAAAAGATACCGTTGCAAGAGCCAACAATTTAAAGTTCATCAAAATTGTTGGAAGGATACATGAGCTTGGTGATACGTCGGTGGTTACGTGGTCATTGAAAACAGAGTGGAGTGGGCAAGACGTGAGCATGTAGCCTTAGAACATAGAGTAACTTACTCTATGTAGGTGCTGCATGTAGGGTGGGAATTGGAATAGGCCAGTCTGCCCATCAGGAGTTTATGGTTCAGCCTACTAAAAACCCGATTCAGCCTAGTTCGTTTAATAAATAAGTTAAGCTTGAACTTTTTAAAAAGTCTATTAATTTAATTAGGCCGGATTTAGGCTTATAAAAAAGCCTATCAGGCCGGCTCGTATATAAGTATATTACATTTTTCCACATCTATTATATATATATATATATATATATATATATATATAGACAAATTCTATGGTACATCCAATATATTTGAGTGTACTTGTACACCCACTCTTTGAATGAATGGTTAAATGAGTTGATTTTTGAAGAAAAATATTATTTTTTATCATTTATATTTATAATAACTAAATCTTATTCATCAAAAGTGTCAACGAAATAAAATTAATTTTTTTTTGAATTTTTAGCACTCATAATTGTGAACATTAATTATATTTTAGATGTGAAAGGTTTGTGATGTAATATAAAGAATGAAAAATAGAGAGAAAATTAAATATTGAATAAGTATTTAAAAATAAAGGGTGTTTAAATATCATTGTTGTTTTTATTCAAAATAGAAGAAGATTATAAAATTTATTTGAGTATTATTTTTCTCACCCTATGGCCTTTTCCCTCACCCTATAAATTTTTCTAAAATGCCCTTGTGTAGTTCGAAATTTCATAATCCGAATTCATGAAACAGTTTCCGGATTTCATAATCCAGACAATTCTTATGTATAATCTGCTATCAGACTCTCTCACATTTCAGCAGTTTTGAGTTTTGCTTTTAAAAACAACAAAAAAACTAAGTAAAAAAATACTAAAAACATGTCAAATAAAATCATAAAAATATCACCAAAAAATTCTAAAAATCAAATAAAACTAAAGCAAATTTTTTCGGATTTTTCTGAGATTATGAAAAATTAAAAAAAAAATTAAAATGGGTCTAAACGATGAAATTTTGGATTTTGAGGGGCGGAGTCCCGTAAGAAGTCTCTTCTACAGGAGTCATGATCCTTGAATTTTTTCTGATTTTATGGGAAAGTTTCGGAGCAATCCGATCAAATAGCCTGAAAATCTAATTTTTTACTAAGAACAGGTAACAATAACCCAAAACAGAAGAATGAGAGTAAGGTGGCATTTAGGGTGGGTGAGGGAAAGAGTTTCCCATGATGGAAAAGGCTGATTTTTGAGGACAGCTGGAGGTTGTCACCTGTTGAGTCCAAACAAAAAAAAACTCTAGCTTTCATATTTTAATATTGTCTATCCTTTTACTGATTCACCACCCCTTTTTCATGACTGCATAAACTATTTCACTAACAATTTATTTTTAATATACACCATCTTATTTTGTATCAGAATTCTTTTCTAACTCAGACATAAAACTGTAAGTTTGGTGAAGTTCTTCATAGGAAAACCCAGCAAAGCCAAAAAACCAAATACTCTCCTACTATTGTTTAAGGAAAGATTCTTTGAAAACATCAATTTTTCTTTCACTTGCTGAGAGAATTTTGACAATGGCTGTTCGAGAATTTACTTCAAATTTGTTCAACCACACCCATCAGATCTAGAACAGCTATTGTTTTTAGTCAAAGAAATGTAAAGTTTTTCACAATATGTATGATTTACCCACTTAATATGTACAGTTAAAAAAGTTTATGGTTCTATTGATGTGGTGATTTTTTACATCTGTACATTTTCTTGTTGTTGTTTTTTAGATCTGAACTTTTAGTAAGAAAAATTGGTGGAGATGATGAAGATTTCATTGTAGAACACATGAAGATGAATAATTAATTTTTAATTAAAATTATGTTAAATTAAGTTGACATATCTCAATAACCTGGGTTTTTTTTTTTGGGGGACAAATCTTAGAAAGAAGAAGAAAAATTACAAGGGTGATGGTGAGCGGTCAAAACACAGTAAAGGAAGAAGAGGAAGCATGTTTTCTGTGTGAATACAATATTCATTTGATATTTAAATAAATAAAAAGGGTAATTTAATTAGTTAAGGCAATTAAATTTTCTCACCAAAAAAGTAATTGAATTTAATTAGTCAGAGAATGATTTCCTTTTTCAAAAGAATAATACCGTACCAAAAATGTGAACAACAGGTTGCCAGTGTTTAATCTTACCCGTTGAATATTTTATTATTATATCAGTGGTTCAAATTTAACTTTCCCATAATGGGAAAATACTCTCCTTTCCTAGGCTAAATGCCACCTGAGAGTAATGAAGATTAATATTGTCCTTAAAATGACTATCCATTTTACAAACATATTTAGAATTTGTGTTAATACTGTTCGGTTTATATAATATGAACTGTTTTTCCCTTGAAAAGGGGTGTTTATGGGTGTTTGGGTTATGTAATCCGAAAAAATCATATAACACACCCTATTTTTTGAAGTTTTCGGATTATAAAATCCATAACTCATTTTTTCACACTATAACAAAAGAAAACATGAATTCGGATTATGAAATTCGGAAACTTTAAGAACATTTTTAAAGAAAAAAAATAGAGAGTGCGAAAATTCCAAAAAATAATACTCAATCTATTTTATATATTTAATTATCTAACTCACAAAAACCATAGTCTAGAAAAGAAAACCACTAACAGAGTAACATCAGATTTCAGCCCCTGGTATTTTCCCATTCTTTGGGCATTTCATTAACTTTAGCATCTAAAAGCTTCCTATATATAACAACCTGCTTCACTCTTCTTCATCAACCAACCAAAACACAAGAATCAATTTCCTTTGTCATCTAAAAAGCAAGCAAAAGACTTCAAGAATCAATATTAATCAAGATGAGTTCAACAAGTAGAGCATGGGTAGCAGCAGGCAGTGTTGCAGTTGTTGAAGCATTGAAAGATCAAGGAATATGCAGATGGAATCATACACTAAAATCAGTTCAAAATCATGTTAAAAACAATGTCAGATCATTTTCTCAAGCAAAGAAGCTTTCATCCTCTTCCTCTTCTGCTATGGTTTCTAATTCTTCTAAGAGACAAAGAGAGAAGACAAAGCAATCAGAGGAATCTTTGAGGAAAGTCATGTACTTGAGTTGTTGGGGTCCCAATTAATTCTTTGATCTTTCTTCACGTATTGTGCAATATTATTGAAAGATATTGATGTAAATTATGATGAATTAATGAAGATATTGTTGGGGTCCCAATGCTTTGTATTATCCATGTTATTTTTTTTATCTTGAATTAGTAACGAAAAACAAGTCAACTCAATGAACAACAAAGTAAATAAATTTGAGATGAAAGAAGGAAATTTACTATAAAAAATCTTTTTGGAAATAAGAAGTTTACTAAAGTTTTTGTCTGTTCAATTTAATAATTTAATTGATATTTTCATTTAAGAAGGTAAGTTCATAAAATTCTAAAAAGTAAAATATTTCTACCAAAAAAAAAAGTAAAATATAAATAAATGCTTCTATTTCTTCAAATAATTTAATTTTAATATGTTTTAAAAAAATTAATAAATATAATTTAAAAACTATTTTATTAATTTTAAATATTAAAAATATGACCAATATGGTGATATCAAAGACTTATTAGTTAGATTCACCAAATTGAATGTGGAATAGATAAAAAAATCATAATAATAATAATAATAATTGGATGTGAGGGCTTAAATGGATGGGTTTATGAATGAGAGAAAAATAAAGTATACTCCACTAATAACCACTCAACAGTGAGTTTATACAATGCCATATATATCACCATTAAACTACTTATATGCAATTTATATGACTATGACAAATACATAAGGTTGTGAAAATATGCTACCAATAATAAGAATGAAAGTCATTTTGTTTTTCTTATATTTAAAATGTTTCTCTATAAAATCTAACTCAGTTGACAATACCAAAATTGTTAAGTTAAACACTATCACTTCTCTCAAAAAAAAAAAAATAAACACTATCACTCAAGTTTGAATTTAAAATTTGAATATGAGTTTACAGACCAAACAAACGTTTAAGCGTTAAGCAACTAGCATTGAGATATTTTAATATGTGTATTTTATAAGGATTTCTCTCACACGGTCGCATTTAAAAATAACCCGGACAGGGCCATACAGCTGCTTGAAATTTACACCAAACATTCACAAAATGACACATACAAATGAACAAGATGTAAGTGTGTGTGTGACACTTATGTGATATAGACATGTGGTCCCAAAAATTGAGAATACAATGAACTTGATTCTGACACTTTTATTTATCATTTATCATAAGATAACAAAACCATTGGTTTCCACCAAAACAAGTAGCTAGCAACCTCTTCATGCCACTGGTTTTCCCAAAGTTTTGGCCGGTTTCCTCTATTTAGAAACCTTCACACACAATCACTTATCAGTATATAAATAACATCTTCACTCAATTGCACAATCAATCAAAACAAAATCAACCTAGAGAACCTTCTTCAATTTCCTAAAAATTACACTATATTCAAGCAGAATTTTTATTTATTCAATATGAGTTCATCAATCAGAAATTGGACAGTTGCAGCTAGTGTTGGAGTTGTGGAAGCCTTGAAAGACCAAGGCTTATGTAGGTGGAATTGTGCTTTAAGATCAGCTCAACATCATGTTAAACATCATTTCAGATCTTCGTCTCAAACAAAGAAGCTTTCTACCTCTAATTCTTATGCTATGGTTTCTAGTAGATTAAAGGAACAAGAAGCAAAGCGATCAGAGGAATCTTTGAGAACAGTCATGTACTTAAGCTGTTGGGGTCCTAACAATTAGAGCTATTTATATTATGACACATATTGATCTATATGTAAATTTTGATAAATAGAAAATGGAAGTGTTATGAAAATTCAAAATATTATGTGTGTTATTTAGCATTATTGTGCTTACTTGCCGTCTAGTGAAAGTTGAAACAATATCATTTTGAAATACAATTTTTCTGCTCGATCAAAACCGAAGCTCAATAGAGGAAGATCTATATAATCATGTTTGCAAGTTCTTGATATTTAAATGTGATTGGAAAGTTTAATATTAGATACGTAAGATATGTGACTTTTGTTAAAAAAGAAAAGGAGAGATGTGACTAAAATCAAGTACTCCTCTGATTTGGATGATTATGAGAAAAAGAAGAGAAATTGGAGATTTCATCTCATTGATTGGGAGATTATTTTGATAAGAGAATGCCGTGGATTCCATCCCTTTTTGCTCTCTCTCGTAAATTGAGAAGAAAGAGCATAAAATTAGTAAAGCATCGACTAATATTTCCTCGGTTTTAAAATGAATGTCTCTTTAGTAAAAACAAACGATGACAGTCTCATATCATATTTTTAGAGTATTTTTATTTAAATTTTTAGTCTATTTTTATTTATTTATTATTTAATTTTGAATCACTTTAAATAAATTATCATTTTAGAGTTTTTGAATCAAGCGGTGAAATGATTAAAATTAGTGGTCTATTATCATTATTATTGGTTATATGAGCAAAGAAGAGCAAAACAAGAGGTAACATAAAGCAATTACTTTAAGAATTCATATTAATGGATGGGCTTATGTTGATCCAAGAGGAGGAAAGAATTAAAAGGGTGATCACGCACAGGAACGAAAATTGCTTTTCTCAAATTCATTGGTTCTTAAAAACATATGGAAATGATAAAAAAACACCCTAGCTGTAGTTAATTACTGTTGGCTTATAATTAGAAAATCGACGGTAGTTAACATACCACTAGATTTTTTTGTCATTTCCATCTGTTTATCGAAAACAATGAATGTGAAAACACAAGACATCGCGATTTGGAAGGGAAAAATAGATTATTCACGCATCACGAGACAGGAGGGAGGCACATGGATATGGAAAAACAACATCAACAATAGCGATTGAAAAGAAATTGAGGAGTAAAGCCCACAACGATGGAACTCCATCGGATTTTTTTTTTACGATGTTGTTTATTCCTTTGATCATATCTAGCTAATTTCTCTTGATTAGGTCTTAGATGATTTTAATTTGAACTGTTTGAATTAGGTGATTGTATAAACTCTTTTCAATGCAATTATAATCCTAGTTTTATTCAGAATTATTTGTTCTTAATGCTTTTCGTATATTGATGATATACATAATATTTTAAATATCAATTGACTATTGACACTAGCTATTGAATTGAATATAATAATTATGGTTAATCTAACGGGTCAATTTAGGGATAGATGATTGTTAGGTTATGACATAAAAATTAACGTTCATATAAAACCTTCAACGCTTACGGACTCACCTAAGTGATTAGGGTGTTGTAACTTGAGAAGAGAGCTCTGAGTCAAGAAATTGATTAGAACTATTTTTTTTGTTAATTTGTCGTGAAATTAGAAGAATAACTCTAGAGACTAGGTGCAATTGACCAAACAGCGAGAATTAATTGATTCAAAGGACCTGATCACTTTAATCTCTGATATTTTCCAAAACAAATTATTTTCATTCTATTTTATGTTAAACTTAAATACTCCCTCCGTCCCAAATTATAAGGAAAAAAACTCATTTTCTTTGTCCCAAATTATAAGCAAAAAAGACAAACTTTTATCATATTTAATTATGTTTTTTCAAAAAATTATCTTTTCCAAAGGAAAATTAAATGTAAAGTGCATTCAATTTGCTCTATTTTCATTTTCTCTATAATCAACTACCAATGAAAATTGTTTTTACATCTTCCTGTAAAACTTATTTCAAAGATAACACAAAAAACTATGTTACAAACTACCATGTTTTAGTTTTCTTAATAACTGTTTTTTTTTTTTTGCTTATAATATGGGACGGAGGAAGTATATGCTCTACATACTCCAAAATTGTTGAATCCTTTTTTATAATTAAATTGTTGAGTCGAGACTAACACAATGCTCGTTTATACGAACTTGGAATTATTACTTCAAGAATCAATACACTTGCTCAATTTCTATCAAAAATGTTTCAGAAAAAAAATGTCATTTTTGGTTTCTAATGCAAAATTAATGTTTTAAAATAAATATTTACTCCCTCCGTCCTAATTTATAAGCAAAAAACACTAATTCACACTTATTAAGAAAACTAACACTTAGTGATTTGAAGTATAATTTTTTGTATTCTCCTTAGAATAAGTTTTTTGGAAAGATGTAAAAATAATTCTCATTGGTTAAAAATTATGAAGAAAAAAAAATTAATGCAATTTGTATATAATTTTACATTGGAAAAGATGATTTGTTTGAAAAACATAATCATAATAATAACATAAAAGTTGCTCTTTTTTAGTTATATATTTTAAGACAAAAAAATAAAAAAATTTTTGCTTATATTTTAGGACGGAAGGAGTAGCATTTATGAAATTTTAACATGTATGTATCGTAAGAGCAAAAATTAGCATGACTCAGCTAAATCGAATAAATAATGATTCCCTTTTGCAGTTTTGCGCGTGAGGGCATGAGAGGGCGAGTGGGTTTTCTTGTGTTGTCATTATTAACAGCACCACTAGTAGGTAATGTTATAGCATATCATGACAAATAATATTGGATAGAAGACTTGGCTAAAAGAAACTTTTCACTATTCTTTTTGAGCACAATGTGAATCAAACAAAAGTAGAGAAGAAAAATGATGATATAAACGTCAATTTAGTAAAAAGCATAAATCGATGCCCGTGGACCGTGGTGTTGTTAATCTTCTCCTTTCTGTGGCCAACTTGATTGTGGTGGATGTTGATTTTACTTTTGTTCTTATCTTAATTGATTTTTGCTTCAAAGAGTCGACATCATAACTCTTACCTTAAACCTTTCTCTAGTGTTTTGTTTACCACTAATTATCGATTTTGTTATTACTACCTCCGTTCCTTTTTATTTGTCATATTTTAACATTTTACACAAACCAAAACAATCAACAATTGATACTACTTTTGATGCAATAAGCTATATTATAATGAACTTATTCATTTAATATCTCATTTCATATATTTCTCTCTCCGCAATAAATAACTAAAGACAATATTGGTAAAACAACATTTAATGTTGCATTGAACTTCAAAAATGACAGTTAAATAGAAACAAAAAATTTCTCCAAAAGTGACACTTGAAAAGGAACGGATGAAGTATCAAACAAGTTGAGAAAGTCTTTCACAAAACCAAAAACAAAATTTGAAGAAAAATTAATAAAAATAAAAATGACACAATAAAAATGACATATACATATATATCATATATGGATGCAATGCAGCCATCTAATGCAGCAATCATTAAGTAGACAGTTACAGGTCACTTCGGGTAATGGGAATTATATATTTGTTTTAAGGGTGGGAATTATATATATAAATAATAAATATTGTATAAAACATTTTTAATACACCAAATTATTTGAAAGTTTGTGTATTTTATTAAACTACTAGGATCATGCTAAGCAGGGCTCCTTGACCATTTGTTAAAAAAAAATTGTATTAAAAAAATTATTTTTATTAAACTTTTAAGTGGTTAATTACACAAGTTTAAAGATAGTTTTACTATATTTTTCTCACACAAGTTTTTCTTTTAACAAGTTTCCCAGCAACATTTGTTAATATTTTCTTTATTTTTATTATTTAAAATAAAATACAGTGACAATAAACATTACATTGTCAATCAATTTTTTGTGTAATGGGTAAAAATTCACTTCTAAAAGGTAAATTAATTGGGATATCTGAAGTTCGAACATCAACTCATGTATATTATTATTATGGGAACTTCTACGGTACACCTCACAAATTGAGGTGTACCGGTACTCTTACTTCATAAATTTATAAATTAACGATCATTTTATGAAATAAATAGATATTTGTCAATATTATATTTTAGAAAACATCATTTCATAAGGAAAAAACTTCATTTCAATATTTATAAGAATCATATTAAATTTTTAACATTTTCTCATAAAAAATAATAAATATTTTTTCTTATGAGTAATAAAAATTCAAAAAAAGTCAATTTTACATTTATCGATGCTTTTGGTAAATAGGATTTAAGTATTATAATTTTCAATGATAGAAAATAATTTTTTTTCTTCAAAAAACAACTAATTTGATTATTAATTTAAAGGTTTGGTGCACCGGTACACTCAAAATTTTGGATGTACCATAGAATTTGCCTATTATTATAATACATTGTCTCTACCAATTGAGTTACGTTTGTGGGGGACAATCACTCAAAAAAAAAAATTCGATGAAAAAAGAGGGCTAAAGCCCCAAGCAAAAATATTACATAATCATACAAATATCTTTAGGCATGCAAGCCTTCGGAATATCACAAAAAATGAGACTTGAAACCTCACTAGGAGGAGTATTCAATCCATAACATGAATGTCAAAAAAACTAAAAGAGAAGCTAAAATTAGTTAGTCAATTAACACAGAGGTAAGTTAAGAGATCAAAATAAA
This sequence comes from Medicago truncatula, assembly GCF_003473485.1. Classification (NCBI taxonomy): domain Eukaryota; kingdom Viridiplantae; phylum Streptophyta; class Magnoliopsida; order Fabales; family Fabaceae; genus Medicago; species Medicago truncatula. The sequence continues at coordinate 44,176,591 of NC_053043.1, forward strand.
TCGAATTTTAATTAAAGAATTAAAACGATACTATCTAAATAGTTAAATGATCAAAAATATAATTTAGCCAAAAATAAATAAATAGTATTCTTTATTTAATCTATTTTGAAATTACTACCATGGATAAGAAATGAAAAAGATGATGCTAATCAAACGAGAAAAGAGTATCAAATCTTAAACGTGAAATCTTAAAAAAGCAGCATATGACTGTAGAGAGTACACAGTAGAATCAATCAAAATCAAAACCAACTGTAAAAAAGAATGAACCAATAAACATCCGGATCTCAAACACAAAAAATCAAATTCACAAAATTGGCAACATTGAGATCCGAATTGTTCATTCATTTCCATCCATCATCATCACATCACAGTAAAATTCACGAACCAATCAATCCACCATCCCCCACTGTCACCAAATTGTCTCACTCATAAAGGCAATAACAACAACCTGTTACAATTTAAAACACAATTGTCTCATCTAGTTTAACAGATAATACCAATATTATTAATATATGTTTGGTTTTATTTTTAAAAGGATTATAATTGATTACAGAGGTGTTTCATTGATTATGGATTATAATTGATTTTTAGAGGTGTATCATTGTAGAATTGATTCTACTACCTATAGAATTGATTCTACTTAAATCTAGAATTTATAGTTTTAGACTCGTATTTATTGTTCAACTCACTTTTACATAAATGTATTTAAATACAAATAACTTTTAGTAATAATTAATTTTAACCAAAATCAATTTTATCAAAAACAATTTTCATCATTGTACAACTAAACATGGGGCGTAGAGTATATGTCGTCATCTAAGATGACCTGACAGTTGTATGTATGAGTTTTAAACGATATTTATCACTTGGTTTAACTTATAAGGACACTAACAACCTATTACAATTTAAAATATAGTTTAACCAAACAATTAATCTCAATGATTGATGAATTCCACAAATGACAAATTGTTCGAAAGAACTAGAGTTCCTTTCAGAAGGAAACAAATTTTGACCGAGCTATACTTACCTCACAACCGAATTTCGGATCATCAAAAGAAAGAAAAAAAAAACATTTTGTCGAGTCTAACCCAACTCTCACAATATCAATATTGTTAAACTATACATCTTCACTCGAGATTACTTCACATGTGATATTCAAACGATATTTATCACTACGTATATGTTTGAATTCACTTTTAGGTTCTTCAAAGTTGATCCTCAAGATATAAAATTGACTCTATATGTTTGATTATTTTTTATTATAATTAATTTTGACTGCATAATTGATTATGTTTAAAACTAGAACTTATAGATTTTTATTCTATACTTGATTTTCACAAACAAATTTAAAGTTAAATTCAAGTTTACATAATGTATTCAAACTTAAATAATTTACCTTCAACTCTTTTGATCGGAATCACTTTTATACCAAAACATTTACCGACAAAGAAAATTTAAAATAGCATGAATTTTATTTTTTTTAAAGAAGCTAAAATACAGCATGAAAATCTAAATCAGCATTTTGTATCACCGTACTGTAACAAAGCAACAGAAAATTGTGAACCAAACAACGTTGGTGGTTTCTACGTGTGCGCCCAAAAACAGCATTTTTATTACAACTACCAAATAAATCCATCTTCCACAAAAGACCCATCACTTTATTCAACAAAAAGCTCAAAACTTTTCACCCAATTCAACAACCCATTTGCCGGAAACTTCAATTCCCGGTGAGATTCCGGCGAAAAAATGGAAGTGGAAAGTGAAAAGCCAGGATCTGATGGAAAAGTTTGGAACTTTTGTAGAATGCCATTTTGGCAAACAAGTAACAATCCTTCATCATCTTCAACTACTACTTCTTCTTCATCTACTTCTTACATGCACAATGTTCATCATCAGAGTCAGAGTATTCATTCTGTTGATAGATCTGTTCCTCAATCTTCAGCTACAGTTTCTTCTGTAGCTAAATCTTTGCTTCCTACTAGGAGAAGACTTCGTCTTGATCCTCCTAACAAGCTTTACTTTCCTTGTATGTGTTTCTTCAAACTTGTTTTTCTTTTTCTTTTTTGGTTTTTTTTTTCATGTGTTTATTTGTTTATAGATTAATGTTTTGTTTTAATTGTTTGGTCTCAACTCTCAAGTATGATGAATATGTTGTTTTGTTTTTAATTATGTTACATTAAGTTAAGATTTATTGTAACGAGTGGAATCTAGAATATAACTAGAGTTTGTCCACAAGTCTGTCCTAGCTCAGCCGGCAAAAATGCTGAAATTGCTAGGCTGGACATCGTGATGGGGTGTGGAACCCTGGCTCCTCTACTTGTGTGTGAGTTTCAATGACTATTGTCATTTCGTCTATTTACAAAAAAAGAGGGTATATGATTTGAGTTTCATGTAGATGTTAATGTTTAGCCTTGCCTAGTTTGGATTATCTTTTACTTTATGAAAGCTTAATTTTTTCATTTGCAAAGAAGTTTGTTGATGATTGTGGAAAAGTTGAATAAGGGGATTTATTAAAAGCTGAAAGATATAGGCTAATTTGAAGTTATTGACAAGTTTTTCTGTTAAAAAAATCTCAGTTTTTTTTTTTGGAAACTCGATATCTAGCCCAAGAATCGATTAATTTGATTAGGAGATTTTTGTAAACTGACTCTGATTAATGTGTGGTTTTGTTTTGAAGATGAACCTGGTAAGCAAGTTAGGAGTGCAATCACAATTAAAAACACATGCAAGTCTCATGTAGCTTTCAAGGTCTGGTTTATTTCTCCATTCACTTATTTTTGTCATTACTTGTATTCTGAAATGTTGTTTGACAGAACATTCTCATGTTACTCATATAGGATAAATCAGTGACTCTTTTGCAAATTATCATGTTACTCATAGGATAAATCAGTGACTATTTTGCAATTATCATGTTACTCATAGCATAAATTAGTGACTTTTTTGCAATTTGGCTGCTGTTTCAAGTTTCAACCTAGAAAATTGAAAATTAGAAATGTTTTTCGAAAATTAGCAATTTTCCCATTTGAAAATTGAGAAAGCTTTCATCTTGGGACTTTTTCACCAAATGTTTGAAAATCTTGAGAATGTTTGCTATTTTGACTAGATGATAGGAAGTTTAATTTGTTGAAAATGATCATCTAATGCCATTATCTGTTTTTTTTTTTAGAAGTAATCACATTATTTGCGAAGGGTCTGTTTCGATTGACATATTTGAGCTTTTCTATTCACATAAACACTTGTGAGATTGTTTGAGAGAACTTCTTAAAACAACTTACGACATTTCCATAAGAGGTTTTCAGCCTATTTCTATAAGCTCTCCGTGATAGCTTAAGAAAACAGTTTATCGATTATATGATCAAGACAATTTGACTTTATTTATCTTTTTTTATAAACGTAGATTATACCTAAACACTTATATATCAAGTGATTATACTATATGCGTTAATTAAACTATTTATCCAAACTAGGCCTAAATACTAATGATGATGTCTTCTTTTGTCTTAGTTTCAAACAACTGCACCGAAAAGTTGTTACATGCGCCCTCCAGGTGGTATTCTTGCACCTGGTGAAAGTATAATTGCCACTGGTAATATCTCCTTCTAAACTTGTCTTACCAAACTATCTAATGCTTCGAATTCGGTGAATTCTCTTACAAATTGTCTCACAAATTTGGCAGTATTCAAGTTTGTTGAGCCACCTGAAAACAATGAGAAACCAACTGATCAAAAAAGCAGGGTTAAGTTCAAAATCATGAGCCTAAAAGTGCAAGGTGAAATGGACTATGTACCAGAACTGGTAATGTGCCATTTCTCATCAACCTTTGTAGTTTTCATTTGTAATGCTTGCTTGTTTATGTAAGCTTAAGTTGAAACCTTTCTGTTGCTAAGCAAATCGAAGTTTTCCTGATTGTATATGTCTGATAAAATCATATTATTGTGCCAAAAGTTAGTTAACATAAATGCTGATCAAGTTCTTAGTTTTTTAATGTACCAAATATAAAATCTGTTTTCAAAAGTGTTGTGCTGAAGACAATTATTATGTATGACTTTGTTCACAAAAACTGTGATTCTTCCTGCAGTTTGATGAGCAAAGAGATCAAGTAGCTGTAGAGCAAATTCTTCGGGTTGTTTTTCTGGACCCTGACCGAAACAGCCCTGTAAGATTATACATTTCAACTATATTTTTTTGGTATTCAAATTTCATTTGGAGTGAAAGTTGAAAAGTTTTGTTTCTTGTGAAGGCCATGGATAAACTTAAACGTCAATTAGCTGAGGCAGAGGCTGCATTGGAAGCACGAAAGAAACCACCGGAGGAGACAGGGCCACGAGTAGCTGGAGAAGGACTTGTTATAGATGAATGGGTTAGTAATTACATTTTTATTTTAGTTTACACCTTTTCTCATTAGTTTTTGGAAACTCCCTTCGTCTCATATTAAGTGTCGTTCGAGTATATTCACACTGATTAAAAAAATCATTGAATGTAATAATTTTTATGATAAATTGAGTTTCATTGACTAAAATACCCTTATTAATGAAGTATTGACTTAATTGAGTTTATCTACTTAAATAAGCACTGGTGAGACTATCTGAGAGAGCTTATGGAAATAGTTAAAGGCATGTTCATAAGTTGTTTTGAGCTCATTTACATAAGCTCTCCAAGATAGCTTATGAAAACAACCTATACAGCTCACATTAAAAAGTTTATCTTCATTTTATCTTTTGTTATACAAATAACTTTATATCAGCACTTTATGATATAAGCAATTAATCAAGTTGTTTCCATTGTATGCTCTTACCTTCCATTTTCTTAATAATTGTTTATTTGTTCCTATTGTAGAAAGAAAGAAGGGAGAGATACTTGGCCAAGCAGCAGGTTGAAGGTGTTGTTGTTGATTCAGTGTAAACTGTAAAGTACTTGTTTCTTTTTTCTTCTGACCTTATGTCAAAGATCTTTTGTATGTTCTGAAATTTATTTCCTTGGAGGCACTAATCTGTCAATTATGGTTGAGTGACCTATAAAAGTGGTATGAAGAGATATTGTGAAGACACTTATTTTTGTTTTCTCATTTCCAATAATGTTTGTGGTGGTAAATGTTATGTGAGTGAATTAATACTATGATCGGCTTTACTTCATTGTTTTTCACATCATCTCCTACAACTTGTACATAGCTTTGCTTGTTTTAATCGAAACTTTGAATCGGATTTTCACTTCATGCAATTGTTGGATTTGCTTCAGATTGCATACTGTTGTAGCCTCTTTGTTACCATGTTCAGGTTGGAACACAATTTTCAACAACTTTACAATTATAGGAAAGGAATTGATTTATCAAAAGTATGAGATTCACTTTATAGGAAAGGAAAATGAAGGAAATTGATTTTAAATTTGTTGCATATGTGCTTGTATTTTATCACAATTTTGATTATAGAACTTTCATTTCTCAATTGAATTTTTTGCATTTGGATATTCTTAGAAACTTGCGGAAGGAAAAATGAGTTTTATCTTTTAACCATTGATTCATCTCAAAAAAAACTTTTAACCATTGATTGGTGAGTAAATGTCCAACTCAATCCCTTACGTTGCTAGGGTGTCAATTTAGTCGTCCACCTTCATAAAATGTTAAGTTAGTCCTTCACTATACAGGAAGTGTGTCAAGTTAGTCCCTGAGACCTACAATTTGTTAATCATAGGGACGTTATTGATACTGAATATGTATATGCCTATAATAGACACTAAATATGTAATTACAATGACCAACTTCAGGGATCAATACAGCATGATAAACTTAGGACTAACCTTTACTAGTAAGTGAGGGAGTAAAGTATAAAAATGAGGGATCAAATCAATATATGATATACATCCTATAAAAGTGAGACTAAGTTTGACATTTTATTCATTGATAAGAAAAAGTTTAGATTGTATCGCTTGCAGTAATTGAGGAAGCATGTCCTAATGGGGCCTTCTAGTGAGACTTATATTGGCAAGTAGAATTGAGAACCCTGATAATTTTTGACTCAAATGGAACCTTAATTAAAAACATTAATCAGCTTTTATGGTTCAACTGAACCTTTAAGATTTACAGAACGATTCTTTTGTAAAAATATCCCATTCCCATCTTCAATAGTGTTGTTCCTTTCCACCCTTCAACATGTCACACCGTGTTATGAGGTATTGTCCGCCTTGGATGTTGTAAATCTTTCACAGTTTTGTCCTTGAACTCGACTTCCAAGCAAGCAATGTGAGACTTTTAAAGGTTTGCAAGGACAGTTGCCTTCCATTTGAGGCTAAGGGAGCGTGTCTGGGTTTGTTCCCCAGCGAAGATGCGAATATTCCTTTCCACTACTGCATTTCGAGGTATTGTTTGTCCGCTTTGGTCTAAGCCCTTCAAGGTTTCTCCTTTGTAAAAAAGTGTCTCGTTGGTGGAGAAGTGTGTGTTGTATATAAACTGCCATTAAACTTGACTTCCAAGCGATGTACGACTTTTTTGAAGTGTACAAGAACAAGTGCAATGATTAATAAATGTATATGGAACCGGTTTTCAATAATGCAATCATTAAGAACCATTTGAGCTTGTAGGATTGTTAGGATTTAAGTAAACGAGTCTCGTAACTTAAGTAGCATAACTTTTAGCATTTTCAATTGGAAATAAAATCCGCAGATAAAATTCTTTCATCAAGCTTTATTAAATTATTGTTATTCGTTATAATAAGTATTTATCAGATGCATTGTACTCTTAGTGCAATAAGTAGAACTTGGTCTCATGGTGTTATGTGCATTTGTGTACTATGGACAAATTAACAGTTTTAACTAGCACTTTGTTGAGTGTGGCTCCTAATTTTTAGTGATAATGTTGAACAATGTACTCTAGCATTTGAACATAAGATGTAATCCGTAAGTTTTAAGCTTTCAGTTATAAAAATAAATAAAATATATATATATATATATATATATATATATATATATATATATATATATTTTTGGTAGATATACGAAATGACAATAGTCATTAGAAACTCACACATATAAGGGGAGGAGCCCGGACTTAAACTCCGTCACGGCATCCGACCTAATAATTTTGATATTTTATCAATTGAGTTAGGGCTTGTGTGTATATTGTATCCTTTCTAATGTTTAAGACATAGATACAATTGACCAAACTTCGCAGTCAAACATCATGTATTCTCTATTTGTGTTTTTTTTTGTAACTTTTGAACCGGGTTGTTGTGTTAGACACTTAATAGAATGCATATTGTGTCGTCATGAACTTATCTCAGTTAGTAGGGACATGCATTGTTATATGCAAAGGTCTGAGTTCGAATCTCGTATATTTCACTTATTTAACTTGAAAAAGTTGAATTCTAACCATTATGTTACTTGGTAAAAAAATAATGCATATTATGTATGATACAGAGTGCATTATGCACCTCCCATCTGGCAGCATTTTGTTTTGTCTCATTTTTTTAAAGGTGCAAGTAATGAGAAATAATAGATAGGCTAAACCTTTTTATGTGAGATGAAAAGCTCTCTTGCTTTATAATATTCTCTAGATCGGAGATACAAGGCATAGCAACTTTGGAGTATTATATTTGGGTCTTAATTTTTTTAAAAAGAAAGGCTATTGCTTGAAAAAGTTCAAAAATAATTGGTTTTAAATAGTATTACTTTTATTAAATTGATGTATCAAACTTCATCACTTGAAGATCTTTTTTTTTTTTTTGAAGGGATCACTTGAAGATCTTGTGAAGCTGCATATCTTATCATTTACTATTTTTTTATTCTAATAATATAATGAGTTTTTTTGAGAGAAATAATACAAAGAATTTAATGGTTAGAAATGGACAGAAAGTTAATCAATAATAGATAAATTAGTTAGCTCTCACTGTTGTTTAAATGCTGAATTAAGTAGTATAACTAGTAACATCATAAGATAAAGTAATCTCATTTGTAAGGAAAAAACAAAGATAAAGTAATCATTCAAGAACCACAAGTGGGCAGGTCCATATAAAAAGTAAGCATATGAGCTTATCTCCTTTTGAAAAGCACATTATTTAAGTGCCAATTGTTATGGGGAATCTTGACAATAGCCCTAATGTTACTATCGTTAATGATTCAGCAACAGTTGCCAAAAAATATATATTCTGAAACAGTCGTGCCGTGTGAAGTAGTACTACTATTGTAGTATAGTATTCTTTCTAAAAAATGTATAATAATTTTGGGTTGAAAATGTTTTGATACTATAAAATGAGGATCTTAAGTTTCATCCTTAGTTTTAATAGTTTTCTTAATGCTAGCAAAAGATTTTTGTATGCGTTTTACTCTATGCTAAAACCAATTTTGATTAATTATCCTTGAACTATAAAGTTTTTGAACGGTTTTTTTGCATAAATGTTAAAAACATCCTAAAAAGTTTTTTTGCAAAGCAAAGTTCAAAGTTAGTTTATATTAAATTTTACATAATATCATTATGAGAAGGCAAAATGAAAACTGAATATTTTGATGTTGATGTGAAGATTAGTCTTGTAGCAGACTTAATAGATACTATGAAGCTTCTATTGAGTCAGAGATTTTAATTACAGTGGATTAACTAAAAAATAAAAACAAAATAACATATTTAATTTATATATATTGTCGGTATAAGATTACTTAGTCAATGAATCATAGTTGTTTGATCTCTAAAAATGTTCCACTTTAAAATTAAATTCATTTTTCAAAATAAAATAAAATTAAACTCATTATAATATTGTGTGTGTGTCAAAGTTAATTTAATTAAATTTGATATGTATGAAACGAGAGAAGTAGTTGGTAAAAAAAACAAAGAAATTTTGAAAAAATTTGTCAAAAAAAATAAATAAATAACTTTTTATATGAAAAGTTTCAACAATTCTCTATTAAGATGTTTCTTCGAAGTAATATTTTTTTCACTTGGGTTAGTAAGGTCCAATATTTTTTAGTAAGTTCCATTTTAGAGACTCACAAGATTAGAAATAAACCTTAAAATACAAAGTTATCTCAATTATTTACTATCTCGTCATTGATTGAGATGTCATGATTTTTCATATACTACTAGTACTCGGTTAGAGAATATATATATATATATATATATTTTTTTTTAGATAAACGAAATGGTAAAGTCATTATAAACTCACACACATGTGGAGGTACTAGGGTTCGAACCCCAATCATAACTGTCGCGTCATTTTTCGGAGATCAAGGCTATTTGATTAGCTTTTGACTCACATATTATTTCACGACTGAACATTTAATTTTATTATGAAAAGGGGAAAAAAGTTCAAACTACCCCTATTTGAAAAGATTTAGGGTTCGGGGGTTAGTTACATAAAGGGAAGGTATTAGCACCCTTTATATCCGTAGTACTCTACGGGAACCTCTTGATTTTATTTAATTAATGTGCTATAACTTGCTTGCTTATTTTTGAAAAGAAGGAATTAAATTGAAAAAATAAAGACCTAATTATCTACATTTTTTATTGATTTGGAAGGACATGGTCCTCTGCCTACGTACCCGTGAGGGATCAAAACCTCGTAATTCGGGGTAGAAATTGACGTCTGATTGGTTTTTATGTTTTTTATTAGTTTTGAAAAAGGTTTTAAAATGAAAAGCCAAGTGGCAAATAAGTGTTTGTTTGTGTTTTTTAATATTGAAAAAAGAGACTTTAAGTAAAGTTAAATTGATTGAAGTTTGATTAAGAAAAGAAAATAAAAATGCGGTCACTTGATTTGGATCAAGGTTTATTATGAAAATATTTTTGTGATTTTGATTATTTGCATGTTTTTTGTTGTTTTTTGAAATATTAAATAAAAATTAAACTAACGGAGCAATAAAAATAAAAGCGCGTGGATTTTTGTAGTGACGTTGGATCACCACAAAATCCCTAATCTAATTTTTTTTGCATTTTTGGATATATCTAAGGCGGTAAAGAAATAAAAGGACACACACCCACACACTTTTCTCATTTATATTTACATTGGACCTAAATACATTCTAATTGCTGGAAAATAAATAACAATAATTAAAATGCTAAATAGAAATAAAAAAAATGCAAAAATGCTAAAAAGAAATAAAATGCAAGAAAATAAAAGAAATTGACAACTGTAGGGGCAAAAATTACCGAAGGGACTTTTTCGAAGAGACTTATTCCGAAGGGACAGAAAAAAGAGGGAGAAGAAAAGAATAGCTCGTCAACACAAGCTAAAGAGGGAGAAGAGAGAAAAGTTCTTTAACAACTCAAGAGAACTTTTGGTGTGTGAAATTGTGTGGAATGAGGGCTCTATTTATAGGTGAGGAGTTTGATGAAAAAAGGAAAATTGGTTTAATGGGAATGATGGATAATTATGTGAATTTTGAAAAAGGAATGTTAAAGTTGACACTTTGATTTGAATTTTTTTTTTAGACCTTGGGCATTTTATTTTTGGACCTATTAACACTTTGTTTTTTTTGGACACTAATTAATTAAAAAGAAATAAAATAAAAATAAAATAAATCTAATACGAAATAAAAATAAAAATAAATTAAACTAAATTATGTAAAGAAAAATAAAATTAAAAGATGGAAAATAAAAATTATTAAATATAAAAAAAGTAACTTATCTTAAAATTAAAATTAATAAAAGATGGAAAGAAAATAAAAAAGAGAAAAGAGGGTCCGACTCGAAATCAAAAAATGAGGTATTTTAAAATATATACCTCCCTGCCGAATTTTTTTTACTGAAAAATCAGAGATCGATCAGAGTCGAGTGACATGTGTCAGTGGGGCCTTAGGTCAAAAATTGGGGTATGACAATAACATTCGGCCTAACAATTGTGACATTTTATCAGTTGAGCTTGACTTCTGGATAAAAATATATTAACCACGTAAAAGTTCTAATATTTCAACTTTATCTCATATACTAGTACACAATTTGATCCCTTATTATTGTTTACGAAAAGATTTACATTTAAAGAGGTCAACCTTACGTAAAGATCATCACAATAATTTTGAGGGATAAGTTATTTTTGCAGTTGCACGTAAAGTTTGCCAGAAAAAGTACTAAACATGTATATATACATCACAATTGAAACAAAACTCTTAATTAACATAATTATTAGATTTGCTATCATATGATCAGAAAATTATGTGTGATATTGTGAAAAATAAGATAGCAATATGTTACCGATAACAATTTAGTAAATGTATCAATAGAGATTGTGGATTATTTATTTTATTTTATTCATAATAGGTTTCATCTTTTTTTTTAACAAGGTAAAATGGAATATATTATATCACAAAGAGTGATTCATCTCGCATAAGGTGTACAAAGGAGAACCATCCATCAAAAAACAATGTTAATAGTCTGGTGCTATAAAGCAGCACTCCGGAAGAAAGACAAAACAAAACAATGCTACACTATAACACCCATATATGGTAAAGGATGCCGCCACCGGTCGTTGTAACGGAAGGCAAAGGTAGACATGTTAGCCTTTAGCCAAGAAAAAGACATAAATTTAGGAGAGTCTACTAAATGATCCAAAGTGTCAGTCCTCTGGTTAAAAATCATGTGGTTTCTTTCCTTCCAAATAACCCAGATAATAGCCATCCAAATTACCGTCAGAAAAGAGTGTGTAGATCGCGATAGCCCCGCCAAATGGCCAAACTGATGAAGATGCTCGCTAACGGATGTTGGAGCAATAAAAGAGATACCTAGCCACTGATAAATGTAGTGCCACACCATACCGAAATGATCACAGCGAAAGAGAAGATGATCTGATGTCTCGAAGGAACCGCACCCACCAATGCATGAATTGTCGTCTGAAGGAATGATGCGCCTAAGGTTGTCTTTAGTTGGAATGCGATTGCGGAGTAGACGCCAAGCAAAAATAGAAACCTTAAGCGGAACTTGCTTCCTCCACAAATCGTCAAACAGGCCACGCTCCGGAAGGTCACCTGACGTCGTGAGATAAGTATAAGTGCCCTTGACAGAATAGCCATAATAGGTTTCATCATGAAAGTTTCATCTAATCTTAGGAGTTATTTGAATAAATTGTGGATTTGTAGTTATTTAATCAATTAGGTCCATGTTATTCTTAGTTATTCGAGTCAAACTATAAAAACAACTCTTGTTGTTTATTATGGTTCAATTGTTCAACCAACTAAGCAGGGTGAGAAGTATTACAAAAATTATGGATTTGTTGGTGCTTAGCTAATGATTGAAGAATTCAAATTGGCTCTTGTTTAGGAGAAATTCTTGTGTAGGAACGAAACTAACTATCATTCTTACAAACAACAAATTAAAACATGACACGTCGTTTTATTTTCTTTTAACCATGATTGGTGGTGGTGAATACTAACTGCAAATAATGGTTGAGAGAGAGGAGGAGCAGTTATTTTTCATTTCTTAAATTATTTCAAAATTATTTTAAAATAAAACAATGACGTATCATATTTTAATTTGTTGTTTGTAAGAATGATATGTTAGGTTTGTCCCTACACAAAAATTTCTCCTTGTTTAGTTTGTATCATCTGGAAAGGTATTCAACTTTTCTGGTAATGAAGTGAAAATTTTGTTGATGACGTCTTCTTAGTTGGGCAACGTGATTCTTAGACTGGCTACTAAAATGAATTCAAGAAAAATTATTATATTTTAAGAGGCATATTTGAGGAGCTAAAATTCAAAGATTCATCCATGAGAACAAGCAATTGAAGATTCATTGGATTCCTCCAAGTACAATTTCATATTTTCCGCGTTGTTTAATTTCATGAACAGGATTATATGAATCTATTTGAAACAATTGTGTGAATAAAATTTGTAGTACTTTTACTTATACCTTTAAAAATTAAAACACATGTTAAAAAACTAAAAATAATGCAATTGATCTCAAATAGGGGTGGATATAGGGCAGACCAGACCAAATTTTGATAGGTCTGAGCTTGACTTACGAAAAAATTTACAAGCCTAAGTCTGATCTATGACCTATTATAGGCCGTTTTCTTGGTCTGGTCTATTTAAAAGTCTGAACTGACCTGAAAGCCTTTTTTCAGGCTTATTTTACATTAAGGCCGTCAAATAGTCATTTTGCCTGTTAAATTGGCTAAACAAGCCTTAAAGCCTACTTAAAAGCTATTTCACTACAAGTAAATTTTAACTAGATTAAAACCTACTTAAAAGCTGATAACAACAAAGTCTATTAATTGACTAATGGATAGAAAGAAAAAAAAAAAGGTGTTTATATTTTTAATGTATGCAATTATTTTAATATAAATAAATATTTTTTAATAAATAGGTATCAATAGGCCGACGTATTAGGTTTAACAGACTTTTCTGAAAGCCGGCCTAGTCTATTTAACTAAACAAGCTCTCTAAAAAGCTTAAGTCTAAACCTATCTACTAAATAGATCAGGTCAGATCAGACCAAAATAGACCAGACTGTAGACCCATGTAGGCAAGTCTGACACTCAAACAAAAAAAATCTCAAATTATTCATACATAATGCAATTGTTAGTCCAACATATGACTGGCACACTATTAACTATAGCATAACTAACAAAACGGAAACTTAAAACCGTTTTTCTAATCAACTAACTTACATATGATAAATCTAACATGTGTCTTTACATAACAAAATGAACTTAGTTTTGGTATTTCATTTGAGCTACCAAAATTTGACAAGTGTTAAAGGGTGTAGTGCATGCATGGCATTGAAGTTGGAGGTGTCCTCTAGCCTTCATTCGCATACACGTGATCAGCATCCTTAACCCATGAATCGAGGTTCAGTTCAGAGGACACAACAAAGAAGCCCCATTGATCATCCATAACGTGTCGCTTTACTACAGTTCAACGTGTGACTGACCAATGACTAAGTTCAACATGCATGAATCCTCTCCTCAATCCTCATGCAGTAGAAGGACAAAAACACCCCTACATAAGATAATGCTACCTGGGCCAGGGAAGAACAGGGTATTGATGAAATGGGACCCAACCAAAACCCATGAGCAACTGATTGGGACATAAAGTATGAGAGGAAAAAACAAGCCAGGAAAAACAAAGAAAGAATGCAACCTAATTGAAATGTCATAACGTGAGTGGGTTGTTGGATTACAATTGGATGAGTCATGAATGAAAATGTCGATAAGCCAGCCACCTATATTTCCTCGAAACCCCCCCTCCTTTATTCAATCTCACACAATAATGGTGCACTACGGACAAAAAATATTAACAATTAAAAACATTTTATCTTGTATGCTAATAGATTCACGACAAAATTGGACCAAAATATTTTGAGAGTTACTTAGTTAATTTGCAATAATGATAGGTAAACACTTCACTTTTTAACAAAATAAATTGTTATAAGAACTAGATTGATGCCGCACAGGTCGTTTGAGCTGAAATATATTTGTTAATAGCTGCAATATATTTGCCAATAAGATACTTGAAAAGAAATTTGATAATAATATATCGTCAATTGATAATAATATATCATTAATTAAATGCAACACCAAGAATTATTGAAGTTTGATAATCATCTACATGATGCCGTTAAAAAAAAAAAAGATAACCACCTGCATGATAGTTTTTTACATTACGCATTACGACATAATACTAAAAGCCCCGGATACAAAACAACACCAATGTAAATACACCAAACAACCAAAACCTTACTCTTCACTCCACAAATCAAAAACAACTTTGGTACAATAGAAAACAAATCAACTCTACAAATTAAGGATGCATTTGTCGCAATAGAAAAATTGAAAAGAGAGTTATGATAACATAATATAAAATCATGATAAACCACCTAAATGATTGTTTTTAAAAGCATATTTGATTGCAATAGATTTTTAATTTTAATTTGATGTTATTGAATGACATATGGCAGTATGACAAAACAATGGTTCATGCTGCAGCCGATGTTCTGTTCATTTTTTGGTTTGGAAATTGAACAAAAATCAATTTTATGTGATAGACAATTCTATCAAAAAAAATGTGATAGATATTTAAACCATTGAGCCCTGGGTTGGATTACAATTTTCAAAATTGGAGTCACACAATCATGGATAATTTGAAATTCAAAATGCAAAGAATTTAAAATGTTAATGTATCACGGTTAACAACATACTTTAGTTAATGCCACCGAATTAATAAGGTTTGATTCCAAAAAAAAAAAATCGAAATTCAAATTGGCAAGAATTTGGGAGGGAAACATATTAGGGTTAACATGCTTAGGAGTTAATGCAACACAATTAGAGGAAAATTATTAGGTTTAGGTGTTGCTTAACCTAATAACTTTTAAGAATAAGGGATAATGACATGTGAACATATCCAATTCTCATTATATCATTAACAAATCATATCTATTATACAATTTACTCATTTTCTTTTTCTAAGGATAATTCACTCTTTTTATTTCTCTCTAAAAGTGTCAATCAAGTTTTGAGTGTCTATCACATATTTTCCTTTAATAAAGATCAACCAGCACACAATCAAAGTCACAACTAACAAGGATTCAATTTCTACCATTGAAGTGAATTTAGAACTTTTCATATAAAAAGTTTCTTAAAATCACTCTAGCTTTTCCGTATTAAAGTCACTAAATATCGATCTTATATATAAAACTAAAATAGATTGATGGGGTGTGCCTATTTAACCCATTAAGATTAAGATGTAGGTTTTCACTTTATTTATACAAGTGTTTTTTAGGTGATTATACAACTGTTATTTATGTAAAGTGACTAAGAATTAATTTAATTTATATCAACAAATCTCATTTGTAAAGCC
This sequence comes from Medicago truncatula, assembly GCF_003473485.1. Taxonomy (NCBI): domain Eukaryota; kingdom Viridiplantae; phylum Streptophyta; class Magnoliopsida; order Fabales; family Fabaceae; genus Medicago; species Medicago truncatula. The sequence goes on from NC_053043.1 coordinate 44,192,357, forward strand.
GCCAGCATTATTGAGCTATTGAATAAAAAAGCCACTTAAATAGTTCTGATTTCTCCTATAAATACCTCATTACTCTTATCAACTCATATCATATCACAAGTTTCTTGCAACTTTATAAGCGAAAAAAGAAAAGACTCAAAGAATATAAGACAAAAGCAAAGATGAGTTATTTGAACCGTGTTTGGATGGCAGCAACAGTGGCGGTGGCACAAGGCCACACTGATCCAATCTATAAGTGCAAAACAGCTCTTGGAACTATTCACCAAAACCGAACTCGTCTCTTCTCTGCGGGCGGTGCTTTGTCGGCACTCTTGCCACTGTCCAGCGTCGTTGTATCGGACGCAACCGTGAGTTCTAAGGTTGAAGAGAAGCTGAGACAAACCGATGATTCTCTCCAGAAAGTTATGTACATGAATTGTTGGGGTCAAGGCTAAAGAATAATACCTAGACACTGATAGCTTTGATTAGAAGTGTTGGTCCTGCTTGTTGGAAACTATTGGTGACAACGAGGCAAAATTGATTCATCGGTGCAGAATCAACCCTATGTTTGAGTGAGGATTGGAAAAGAGCAACAATGGAATTCTCGTGCTTAAATTGATAAGTCTATCAGAACAAGATCTTCTTCATTCAACTATGCATGCATGAGACTAAAGGGAAATTTGTTCCAATTGCAAATTTTTCTTTTAGCAACCTGAAAACGAGTGTGCAAAGCCCGAGGTAACACAGAGAACTGCGGATTTAGTGTCTGTATTACCAAAACCGCGGATATTTAGGTTTGCTTCAATCAAGAGTAATGTTATGATCCAATTATCCATAATAATAGCCCAAGGAATAATACATTAATGGCAAAATTGGATTTTGTTGAGCTGTTGAGGAAAATAGATATTAAGGGAGCACAGAGAAGCAAGAGAGAAATTTTCGAACTGAAAATAAATTTGTCGATTATGCATAATTAGGGCAATGATTCCCAATATTGGAGTGCAAAAATGTATAATTGGAGCAATGACCATCGATGATTGGTGTGCAAAATATTTATAAATTTTTTTACTTTTATTGGTAATCTCTAGATAATCTCCAGCTAGCAGAGTAATAGCCTCAAAATCCTTGTACTTAATTAGGGTTTCCTTTAATTTCCTTGGTACTATTTTTTGTTTTCCATGAGTTGATACTATGTACTATAAGTTTAAGTTGTACTATTTCAATTTTAGAGAGGTGCTAAAAACACTATTCTCAACCCTTACTCTACCACTCTGGTTGAAATTTCGAAAAGAGCTCCTAATACGCCTCTTAATACCTAAATCAATATACGTACAGATTTCATAGATCATTTCATGTGGTAACTATTTAATTATACCTTGGATAATTCCTAATAGCATCTTATGTTTATTGGATTATCGTGACTTTGATTATATATTAATTAATTAATTAATATATAAAAGTGTTAGACGTTTTTTTTTTTTAACAATAAAAGTGTTAGACGTTGTTTATTATTTTAATGATAAATTAAAGACCTTGAATAAATTGTTTTTTCAATGGAAAATTAACTATGGTTTTATCGTTTATGATCTTATAGTCCTTATTATGCTAATGATAAGGGTGTTGGGTTCATAACTAATGATAAAAGTTCATAGAGTAAATTGTCTTTTCAATAGAAAATAAAGTCCTTTGAGTAAGTTAGCGGTGGAATGCTACGTTGGTTTATGAGATACAAATTGTAATAAAGAAAGATATCAAAGACCTAAAAATGATCAATTCAATAGTATTAGGAAAATTTCACTTTGATCTATCATGAGTTTATTCTTTCTCGTTACTATTCTTATACAATCATAAAATTAACGAATCAAACGTCAATTAATTGTGTATAAGACTCCCTAACTTGTACGATTATGGAACAAGTTCACAAAACCACATATTTCAGTTATAACAATGATTTTGAGACAGGCGTCAAAAATCCTCAATTAACCTAACAACTGGATTCAATAAAAAAAAATACTATTTGTTAAAAAAAATATTTGTTAAAAAATTAAATATTGTAAAATTATATTACAATATTATTTTTAAGCGATTTTTTGTTGTTGTTGTTTTGTTAAATAGTTTAGGGACACTAGTTAGTGCAACCACAAAACTATAAGTTATAATATTTTGATCGTTCAATTATCACTCACTTTATTATACTCTCAAACTCTACTCATTGTGTCTGTTAGTGTTAAATTTTAGATCTTTATACTAAATAAAATTCTAACTTTAAAAAATGTTATAAAATTAACTCATAGTTTTGATTTTTCTTCTTGAGCTGAGTACTAGCTCAAGATCTAGCTCAAAATTTGACAAGTGCAAAAAGGTATGTTGTACTTGTGCATGCAATTGAACTTGGAGGTATCTTGCAGTCATGCGCATGCACGTGATCACCATCTCTAGCCCATAAGCGGAGTCGACACAACAGAACAAGCCCCATTGATCATCCATAACGTGTCACTTTACTACAGTTCAACGTGTGAGTGACCAATGACTAGCTAGAACATATACATGTACCCAAAAATAATAGGAAATATTAATTCATTTATGATTTATGATAGTAGAAGGACAAAAACACCTACATAAGATAATGCAGCCTGGGCCTGGGACAAAACAAACAGAGCAATTGAAGAGAGAGTGAGAGAAAAAACAAATAAAGAAAGTTAAGTGAAAGTAACGGAAATGTCAGAACATGAATGAGTTGTTGGATTACAATTGAATGAGTCATCAAATGAAAATGATCTATTAGGAAATGCCCTCCACCTGTTTCCATCAACCCTTCCTTTCATTTTTAAAACATTTTAAGTCGATATAGTGAATCTTTGATAATAATTTTTTTTTCTAAGTAGATCTTAGTAATATAGTTAAATAACTGATATGCTTATAGATTTACCTAAAAAAAAATGTTGGAACCCACCAAAGTCCAAACACTAAGAAAACCAGCATTATTGAGCCATTGATTCAAAAAGTCACATAAAATTATATCAAAAAACAAAAAAGTCACATAAATGGTTCTCATTCCATTATAAATACCTCATTTCTCTTATCAGCTAACTCATCAAACACTTTCCTACTGTTTTTTAGGCAAAGAAAGCAAAGGCTTAAAAGAAAGAAAAAGCAAACATAAATATGAGTTACATGAACCGTGTTTGGATGGCAGCAACCATGGCTGTGGCACAAGGCCACACTGAACCAATCCATAACTGCAAATCAGCTCTGGGAACTATTCACCAAAACCGAACTCGTCTCTTCTCCGCCGGAGGTGCTTTGTCGGCACTCTTGCCGTTGTCCAGCGTCTTTGTATCGGAAGCAACCGTCGTGAGTTCTGAGCCAAAAAAGAAGTTGAGACAAACCGATGATTCTCTTCAGAAAGTTATGTACATGAACTGTTGGGGTCAGGGCTAATGGAGACAACAAAGCATGCAGAATTGACTCAAAGGGTGCACAAGAAACCCTATATGTTGTTTTCTTGAATGAGAAATATTGGAAAAAAGGAAACAATGGGATTCCTTCGGACAATTCGATACGTCTATGAGAACAAGATCTTCATTCAAATTGTGGGATCCACGAATATTTGTTCTAGTTGCAAAATTTCCTTGAATATATTGGTGGAGGCAAATACACGTACAAGTGAATGAAATCAAGGAAGCAAAGAGAATTAGAGAAGCAAAAGAGACAAATTTCCTAACATGAAATATTCCTTAGATTGGAAAAAACAGTGAGCTCGTTAAGTTTGTAATTAGTGACTGTTTAAATAGGAATTTGCAACCGATGTGATGAGACTTTTTTACATATATAGTATATATAAGTAAGCTTCTCTTTACATCTATGTGTTGTATTCGATTCTTATAATTCAATAAAGAAAGTACATTCAATCTCATTTTTGTTTTCTCTTTCAAATTCTAAAGTATATAAGTGTCTGTTCTTACAAATGGTATCGTTAGATTGGTTTGATCGTGATGATGGTGTACAATCATGAACCGTTTTGAACAATTTTCATGAAATTCTTCTCATGTTCAATCGAAACTATGATAGGTGACACAAACATATGAAGGTACTTCTTGGCTTTCAAGATGTGTTGGAGGTTGTAAACTTTGGTGTGGAGGAGCTGGGTGAAAATCAAACATATGTAAAAAAGGTAGCGTACAAGGAAGTGAAGAAAAAGTAATACAAGGTGTTGTTTTTGATTCATGAATGCGTGAATCCAATCCATTGTGATCCCTAATTCATGTGTGTTAAATTTTAGATTTTTTATACTACATTTTTTTGCTCAGTGTTTAGCATTTTGATACTAGAATTCTAACTTGAAAAAAAATGTGTTAATAAAATTAACGAGCTTACCTCAGTTGATAAATAAGGGCAATACATAATATATACAAGGTTCAAAGTTCGAATTCTAGCCACCACAAAAAAAAACTTATAGTGAAATACTTGATAAATGGTAGCTTTATAGTGAAATACTTGATAAATAGATGGTGAGGTTCAAAATTGAAAAATAAAATAAAGAAAATGGAAGAGAGAAGTTTTGGACAAGAGAGAACACATGTGCATGTAGAAAGAATGTCACATCGTGATGCTTCAGGATAAAAATCTTCGATATATTTAGCATTTTTTTCTTCATTTATTTGTTTAAATGCTGAAAATTATACATTCAATTTTTGTTTTTAAGTAGTTTAATGACTGTAATTCACAGATGTTAAATGTGGAAAAATAGAGCGTCTAAGATTCAAATTTCAACTCTTATATATTATACAATATCTTAATCAACTGAGTTAATTATCTTATATAGTTCTACACACAATTTTTAAAGAACAATAATTTTTTAAGTTACCTCAAAGAATATTTTATGATATAGAACTACCATTTTTAAATTTGTTTGCATGTAATTTTTAAGATTAAACTTAACAAGACCCGTGAGCTGCCCAAAATTTAACTAGTGCAAAAAGAGGTGTGGTGCATGGCATGGCAGAGTACTCCATTGAACTTGGAGGTGTCCTCAATCTTCATGCGCATGCACGTGATCCCATACTATGAGAACAAGTCCCATTCATCATCCATAACGTGTCACGTTACTACAATTCAACGTGTAACTGACCAATGACTAAGTAAGTACATACATCTACCAAAAATAATAGGAAAAATAAATTCATTTAGAATCGCCCTGATGCAGTATAAGGACGAAAACACCCCTACATAAGATAATGCAACCTGGGCCAGGGTCCATCAAAACAAACAGACTATTTTATGAAATGGGACCCATACGCAATTGAAGAGAGAGATAGGGGAGAGAAAGAAAAAAAAAACAAAGTAAGAAAGTGACAGAAAACAACATGTTAGAACTTAGAACATGACCAAAGTGCTAACCAAGGTTGGTTAAATTAAAGGAGTTAGTTCATATCCTATAATAGCTACACCGAGTTTAACTTCAGTTTAATTTTTGCTGTCGGTACAATACTTTTGTTCACATTTAATCTTTAATACGTGAATTAATTACAACAGAAATTTTTAATAAAAAAACCAAAAAAATATGAATATGGCTCTTGGGATGATATGGATGAGTCATCAGTCGATGTCCCTTTTGGTTGGTCTTTGGATAAGCCCGTCGCCTGCTTCCTCGAACCCGCACACCTCTCTCTCATTCACTAATCTATTCTCAATTTCTCATCATACTAGTTTTTTATACGACCACTATATTAATACTATTACTATCGTAATCATCAAAATAACATAATAACTATTACAATAAATGCAGTAAGAATCACTTTAACATTTTAAAATATTTTAAGACGATACAGTGAATGTGAATCTCTCTAATAACAGTTAAATAATTGATAACCTAATAGTTAAGATTTTTTATTTTTGACAAGCTAATAGTTAAAATTTAATTAATTTAATAAGTCAAATGAGTTTAAATAACTATCAAACAACCCAGTCGCAATCAATCATAAGAAAAATTAGATTATGAATTTATAATTTTGATTTTGAAAATGTATAAAAATTGAGATGTAATGTAAATTTAAACAAAAGTGTAATCATAATTAAAAAAAACATAATTATCATAAGATATTTTGAATACCATTATTATCTTTTTTGACAAGATTTGAATACTGTTTTTGATAGAGAAGATTTGAATACTGTTATTATCTATTAGTATAAATCTTTTGGAAAATTTTATTTAAAGTGACTCAAACAACAAAAGATAAACAAATCCCATTTGTTTGTAGCTTGAGTGTAATGGACCCACCACACCACTAAAAAAAAAAAACAATTATTGAGCTTATCTACTAAAAAATTCACATATATCGTTCTCAATTTCTCTATAAAAACCCCCTTCCTCTAATCTTCTCACACCTTTCATATCTCTCCTTGAATCCTTAAAAAAAGTCTCAGTAAAAAAGAAGAAACCACGATGAGTTACTTGAACCGTGTTTGGATGGCAGCAACCGTAGCGGTGGCGCAAGGCCACACCGATCCAGGCCACAAGTGCAAAACAGCCGTCGGATCTATTCACCAGAACCGAACTCGTCTCTTCTCCGCCGGAAGTTTATCGGATCTCCGGCCTTTGTCCGGCGTCGTTGTATCGGACATGAGTTCTGAAGCGGATGAGAAGCTAAGAAGAACCGATGATTCTCTTCGGAAAGTTATGTACATGAATTGCTGGGGTCAAGGCTAAAGAATTGGCCGAAAATTTCACCGGAAATCGTCGCAGTCGCTGGAGGATTGAGTTGAATCGGATGATGATGATGAGTTGACTCAGTTGGAGAGAAAGCCGTGTTGGTTTTCGCTTTTGATGTATATTGTAAATTTGTAACAACTGCACAGTGAATCAATGGATTTTAACTTTCTTTCTCAGTTGGAGTAAATTCGTACTACTGTTATGGATTATCATGAAATTCAATTATTAAAAAAATTGCTAAAATTTAACAAATAGATAAATTAACTTACAACTCAATTATTAAAAAAAATCTAATAAATTATTAGGATGTGAATCCCAATTTCTAGGTCAAGAGTTACAAGATTTGAACATAGATTAACTTACAACTCAAAAATCTTTTGGAGTTACTAAAATCTTATGCATCACAAATTAAAAAACAACTTTGGGTTGATTCAAATTCAAGAGTCATGTACTCATAATTCATACTGATAAATTTTCTCTGAAATTTGTTGTAAATATAATATTTGTTTGGTGTTAATCATTCCATTTTCAAGGGAAAGAGATTATGTGATCTGGAGTTTGACCAGATGTTAGTAAAATTCGGTAAAATATTACATGAATCAAATTTAGTTTCTCCATTTGTGACTTTTTTAATTATTATTTTTATAATTATTTAATTACAGTGTTTTTTGCATTACTGTTCTGCCGATGAAGCTTGTCATCATGATATATGATTGATAATGGAAATTTGTGAACATGTTGCAGTCATGGTTCTTTAATTCACACGCAGATGATTAGGTATTCCTTGTTTTTATTTTTACAAAATAGAGTAAATTGACAAATTGTTTCTAGAAATTGTGAATGTCGGCCTAATAAAGTCTCTGAATATAGCAAATTGACAGCAACCAAATTAATCATTCTGCTAATTTCCATCATTGTGGATTAACCTACTCCATTATGTTAGTACTTTACAACCTAATAAGATACCAAGTGCTAGGCCAAGCTGGCCCACGATCCACACGAGCCAGGCCGAGCTCAATAGTTTGCGGCCTAATTATAAATGGGTTGAATTGGGCTGGTTCATTTATATAGTCGGGTCTCTCGGGTAGGCGGGACATTTGACATCTCTAATAACCATTAGTATGCTGCTTATAAGGTAAATTTACATCGCATTACTTCTGCTTGTTGGTCCACTGTGTGACAAAAATCTAACTTGAATTATTTTTCGTATTATTTTGTTAGGGGTTCTTTATAGTATTTATTGATGTGTTCTTTTTTAAGTTTTTGATCTCTTAGTTTCTTTCTTTTTAGAAAAAATGCATCAAGTGGTCCTTTAAGTTTTGTATTTGAACCGGATTAGTCCTTTAAGTTTTTGAAGTTTCACATATGTCTTTTTAGTTTTTGAATGTTTGCAACTTTGTCCTTTTCGTCAGTGTCCGTTAATATAACGATGATGTGCCTGTTAACTTGATGACGTGGCACGAAATTTCATGCCTGCAACTGGAAACGAAAGATCCATCAAATTTGTTACGAGAATTGGAAGAATTGGATCGGAATGAAGCCAAGTTTTGCTGCAATTGATGTTTTGAGATTTAAATTTGGACAACAATGGAGTTTAGGGTTTTGAAATTAGGGGGAAATGAGTGATATAAGGAGAGGGATGAAGTCGGTACACGTTGCCAAACCAAAACGTACGTGCCACATCATCAAGTTAACGGCAACGTCATCGTTATATTAACAGACACTGACGGAAAGAACAAAGTTGCAAATATTCAGAAACTAAAAGGACCTATATGAAACCTATATGAAACTTCAAAAACTTAAAGGACTAATTCGGAACAAACACAAAACTTAAGGGACCCCTGGATACATTTTGCCTTCTTTTTATTATGTGATATGAAGGTTTGGTTTAGGGTCAGGATCGAATTTGAAAGTTGTCCGGAGCTGTATAAAGTCACATACAATTCGACTTACATTCATATAAATCAAACATACAACTACAACAAGAAAACCTTTAAAAAATTGTGTAATTAGGCTATAGGAAGAATGAGTTTGAGTAAGCATATTATATTAACACAAAAATCCAAAATCAAACACAAGAAGAAATAGTCTATAACCTATATCCAATATCATTCTCACCAAAACCAAGCACAAGTTAAATATCAAAATTCAAAGCAAGAAATTGAGTTGCTTTCAAATGTTTATGTTCATCATTGTGGATTATAAATTAAAAAAATTGGGAATCCCAATTTCCATAATTGCTTTCTAATTGGATTTTTAACATAGATTGACCTAAAAATCTTATGAAGTTACTGAAATCTTATCCATCACAATATTCAAAACATTTGGCTCAATTCACACACGATTCCTATTTGTAAATTTTAACTTGAATTTTTTTGTTATACTTATGATTGGTGCGTTGCTTACGGTTCTGCTAGTGAAGCTTTGAATCATTTATGACAATATAAACAATTTAACTATGATTGATCAACAGAAATTGTGAGCAAATTGCAGTCATGGTACAAATAATCCACACTCAAATGATTAGGTGTTCCTTGTTTTAATTTTTTCCCTGGTAGAGTAAATAGACAAATCGTTTCTTGTAAATGTCTTTCAAATTAGTCTCTTAATTTAGCAAATTGACAAATACAATTCTAAAATTGTAAAACAACAGCCAGATTAATCATTATGTTGATTTCTATCATTGTGGTTTATAACATGACAAGTCAAATGAACATGCGATCTCTCACGTGAATCTCAAATTAATGCAGTAAAATTTATTTTAAGTGTTTGGATCGCAAGTTGACAACTCTAAAATTGACATAAAATACATGGATTTATCATAAATGAAATTTTTGGTAATTTTGTTAGAACACAAACTATGTTCAATTGCACAACAGAAGTGCTTGTTTCAATAAGTTGTTTTTCTGATCAAGATGAATCCGATGAAACAAAATTATAAAACTGAAAGAGAAAAGAATGGAGAAATTATGCTTGCAATGTGAATCTCGTTGAGACTTGAAGTTGCATAATACAAAGCCGTTTATAGGCACAATAGAACTTGTTTGTAGAACAAGTTATCTAACTAACTACCAAACTTAGCAAGATTTCCTAACAAACTTGTAACGAACTTTTATACCCCCACGTGTATATCATGTCTCAACAGTTATGTATTAATATTCTAACACTCCCCCTTAATTCATAATTGCTGAATGTTAACAACACCAAGTTTCTTCCTCAAAAATTCAAATATGCCAAGCTTCAAAGCCTTTGTAAAGCCATATGCTAGCTACAATTCTGTAGGACAATATTGTAGTTCAATCATACCATTAGTCACTCGCTCCCTAATGAAATGGAATCTAGTCTCAATGTGTTTGATTCTACCATGAGAAATAGGATTCCTAGCAAGACTTATGGTTGATTTGTTGTCAATCTTCAGTGTTAGAGGTTTCATCACTTCACACTTGAGCTCTTTCATCATTGAATCCAGCAACAGAGCTTGACATATTGCAAATGCACCTGCAATGTACTCAACTTCACATAATGAGAGTGGAGTCACATGTTTCTTCTTGGTACACCAAGATATAACAACATCATTGAACATGAAAACATATCTTGAAGTGCTTCTTCTATCAGTTAAATCTTCATACCAATCACTATCGGAGTATCCAATGAACTCATTCACTTTACTTCTATTACCATAAGAAAATAGCAATCCATATTCCATAGTTCCTTTAACATATCTAAGAATCATCTTTTCAGCTATTATATGAGGTTTCTTAGTATCATGCATGAATTTGCTAATCACACTAACTGAGTAGCAAATGTCTGGCCTGCTATTGCATAAGTATCTCAATGACCCAACTATTTGTTTGAAGCTAGTTGAATCCAATTTCTCTTCTTCACTGCACTCATCTAACTTAGTTTGTTTCTGATGGATTTGAGACTGAATTGCAACTTTTCATCTCAATTTTATCCAGTAATTCACATAAATCGTCCAAAACATACAAAAGTTCTAGCACAACACAACCCTAAATTTTTGTTATTAATATGTTAGAGATAATAGTTCTAGTTAGAGAAAAAGAGAAAATCAAATGAAAATTAGCTTAATTGATAAAGAGTTGATTAATCGTCAGGTCGTAGATTCAACTCCCGTCAACTTGAAGATCTATTTAGTAGATGATATATGTAAGTGTTCTTTGAAATTTAGAGTCGGATCTACTATTAAAAAATAGAGAAAAATAAATTTATGCTATTATTAAAATAAAAGAGCATAGAAAACATTCTTTCATAAAAAAAAATATAGAAAATATAGTGTTATTGATTTTCAGTCAAAATAAAATAAAATAATTGATTTAGCTCACGAGGTTAATAAATAACTTTCCGATGTGAAGAACACAAGGGAGAAGCTCACACCAACAAGAGGCACTACCGTTACTCCACCGGAATTCATGTCTCCGTGGCCGTCAATTGTAGCAGCCTCATATCGTAGGTGAGTCCCTACTCAATCGTATCCACAAACAAATACCATTTCAGAAAAAAAATTCATTGTGTTCCATTTTCACTAACACGCTTCCATTTTTGTTTTTCTATACAGTTTCACTAATTAATTCACAATAGGAGAAATGATATGTGATTGATTCATGATGATGTTTGGTGCTCTCTCCCGTTACTCTCCTCGTCATGTAACAACCATATGGTATCATTCTCACCATTCCTAAATTCAATTTTTAATCCTTTTTTTTTTTATAATTCTTTTCATAAATAGCTTTAATCAAATAGCTTACTGTTTTAATGAATATTGAAAACTGTGGTTACCCGTATCCAACGATACATGCTAATCGTAACTCATTCGATACTAAACTAAACTCAATCGATACGATTCTCTACTGGATATCTATGTAGATATGAACCTCGTCTTCAATCCCAATTTAGTATAATGAGTCACTCCCTAAACTTAGTGCAGCTTATCACACTCTTTTTATCGTTGGCTATTTAAGTAGAAAAGTAGCGAGTGTGTAATTGTTAGCTATAAGCTCTAGGTCTGGTAGAAAATGCTTATCCTATAAGGTTAATGTAACTTCAAAATGGGATTTTGGTAGAGTTTTGGAAAGTTTTGTATAGTTCTACTGGTGTTTACCAAGAGAGTGATAATCTGTTTGGCTAAATTTTTAGATTTTGCACGCACACACACAGGTAGTGAGAGGATGGTTGTCTAGATTGACTTAAAGAGCTGAGCTTTGGGGACGTCATGTAGATGCCTCTTGTTTTTGATAATCATGTTGTGTTGCCTGTTGTCTCAAATCCGGTGTTTCATGAGAGAAAGTTAGGGATTAGGTGGTTATGGAAATGGAGGAAGTTCCAATGAATAAAGTGCAACATGAAGCCTCATGTTTGTGCAATATGAAGTTGGGATATGAGTATCAACCTAAACCTGTGAAGCTGAAAGAAAAAACGAGTGAATCCCAATAGTAATTGAAGTGGACAGCTGTACCACCCATAAATTCATTTCATAGAGGTTGATACAGACATTGAATTTGGAATGCTAAGACACAAGAGCTGTTAGTATCGGATCTGGTGGAAATAGGCATACGGAAGGGGTGAATATTTGTTGATAGAGCCAGTAGGACTTCATATAACTAAGTATTTATCCATACCCACTTTATTTGTGACCTTGTTGCAGTTTTAGATTGTATGGCATTTCGCACGAAAGCCAGAGGTTCCCAAATATAAACAGACAGTACAAGTTAGTCGAGTAGAAAATCAATAGTTAGAGTGGTAGGAAGGACAGGGGTGTTTCAGCTTAAATAAGAGTTAGGGTAGAAGGGAGAGGGCATTCTGTGAATTTGATAGCTTTTGTGTGAAAAGAGAAACTCTTTGCGGAGGTGAAACCCTTATAGGAGAGGACTTTCTTTTTCTATAATTCGTCCAATAAAACTGTGCTTTTCTTTAGATTTTTTTATGAATTTTCCATTTTTTTTCCCAGAGTTCCTATCTAAAATCATCAATTGACGACTTTTGGATATTTGTTTTCACTTGTAGCCGGTTAGATTATCACTAACTTAAACTTCTTAATGAAGAATGTACAATAAATTAACTGAAAATTGTTTTTGGGTCTAAATATTGATGACCCTGACTGCAATATTGACTTTATCATTCCTATCTCAACCAATCTCTTTCAAATTGGGCAGTTTTTAACCAGTTAATCCATTGGCAGTTTACGGGCTTTTTCAACGGAGACATCTCTTGACAAAGAGGGAGTGACAAGCGAAGTCTTGAAGGAATTTTGTGCCACCATTGAAAATGCTTCAACAACCAGTGCTAGAGTCTATTATGCATATATTGATAAGATGTGCAAGGCGGGAAACCTTTCAGCCTTAAGTCAAATGCTACAAATTTTAAATGACAAGAACATTGTTGTTTCACCCAATATGTATAATCTCATATTAGTGGAAGCAAGTCAAAAGAATGACATTGTCCTTTCATGTCAAATGCTCAAGAAATTATTATTGTCAGGTGAATCCCCAAGTGCAACCTCATGCGTTAAATTTGCCCAGGCTTTCAGAGAAGTAAATCAGTTTACGGAGCTTATTATATTTCTTAAAGAAATAGTATCAGAAACAAGTTGTTCAAGTATATCATCATTCATAAACAAGATCATTTTTGCTTTTGCCAAAAGTGGACAGAAGGATAGTGCCTTGGCGATATTTGAGCATCTTAGAGGACAGAACAATAGTTGTCTCGACTTGATCACATATAATATTGTTCTCGATATCTTGGGTCGTAAGGGTCGTGTGGATGAAATGCTTGACATGTTTGTGTCCTTGAAAGAAACAGGTTTTGTTCCGGATACTATTTCATACAATACTCTAATAAATGGATTGCGAAAGGTGGGAAGATCAGATATGTGCTTTGAATATTTTAAGGAAATGAAGGAGAATAGAAATGAACCGGATTTGCTTACATACACTGCTTTAATTGATATTTCTGGCCGAGCAGGAAATATCGAAGAATCATTGAAATTCTTCATGGAGATGAAACTGAAGGGGATTCTTCCTTCCATTCAAATCTACAGATCACTAATCCATAATTTAAATAAAACAGAGAACATTGAGTTAGCAACAGAACTTTTAGAAGAGATGAATTCATCATCAACTTGTCTAGCTGGTCCAGGAGATTTCAAGACAAAAAGAAGGCAAAGAAAGACTTAAAGGTCTGTGTATTTAATTTTAGCTGATTGGGTTCTTAAGGTATGGAAGTTTACATTGCCATGCACTATTCTATGCCTTGTCTTCGTTGGAATGTAATGTTGATCCTCATGAGTGACTGCCATGGTCACGTTTGAACATTGCAACTGGAGAGCATAACATCGATAATGACGATAAGTTCAATTTCGTCATTACTTACTGTGGGTTATGAGAATGATCCACTAATTTGTTAAGGCATGACTTGAATTTTGTCATCAAATAGAGACTGTATAGTTTGTCTAATTTTTTTCAATACAGAATTTATTGTGTTGAAAGGGCACATAATTGTAATCTTGTTTTAATTGGCTCAGTTAATATTCTACGTCGGAACTACCTAATTTTCAAATTTGCATTGTCAGGGTTTTCTGAAAGAGAATATGTTTTTTCTTTTTGCTCTTAGGTGTCATTATTGATTTTCTGAAAGAGAATATGCAACCATGTTCGATTAATGTCATTTTTGAATTTGATTGCATAGGTGTCGTAATACGAGTGACACCATTGAATTTGATTGCATATGATGCACTTTATTTCCAACTGTAGGAACCTCCTCTAGTCTTCTCCAAAGTTTCAAGCAAAGTTTGCCGAGGTTCACACATGTAGTTGATTCTTGATTGCAATTGCAATCTTGTTGCTAGAGTGGCTACATATTTCCTTTGCTAAGAGTCCTACATACATGAAGAAATGTTTATAAGTGGAAATGTTCTTCACCTCACAAACTAATTTTGTGAGGTTAACAGCTTGTGTTAGATTTAACCACAAATTATTTTATGAATGTTTTTTTTTAAATATTTTTTTATGGTGAAATAGCTTAATGGTTACAAATTCACCTTTTGAGGAATGCTAACAACACTCTCTTTTGGACACTTTCTCTTTTTTATTGGATAAAATCAATGTATGTTCCACCACTTTATTTGGGTTCCATTCCCAAAGTGTATGACCCACATTGAATTAATTCAATGAGAGAGTGAGTGTTAGAGAGAGGTCTAAAAGAGAGGGTTGCTAGCACTACTCTTCAACTTTTAAGATGAACAAGTGGAATGTTTGGGGGTTTGAGCTCCGGTTCCGACATATATAATGCAATGTTTCTATCAATTGAGTGGAGCTCAAGGGGACAATATTTATTTTATCATGAAACAAATATGTTTATTTTAATAAAAACACTAACAAGTATAAATATCTAATTTGATTCTTAAAATTATAATATGAATTTAGTCACTGATTGCTGACATTTCAAAATGATCCTATATCTGTAAAGGTTTTAATTGAATTTGTCCATTATTGATTGAACATATGCATAAAAAAATTACATTGTCATGCATATATATTAATCTCATTAGATAAATTAAAATTATTGATGCGTTGTCATTTAAAATCGCAGTTTCTTCTCCTTTATTCACCAAACACTACAAGAAATGTGCATGTTTGCCTAGGATCTTTGACAGTGTCTTGAACCCCTGACAAATTTTCGAGGGGCAAAGCCAGGAAAATCCATCAGAAATCGAGTTTGGGAATGGCAGGAAACGCCTTTGGGAAAACAAGGGTTCACCCCTCGCAGATCACACAAACCTCTACAAACAGCAACACGTGGGATGGCAGGTCGTTGGTGCTATTTTCCAGGACTTTTCTGAGGGGTTAACTCACACTTCTATGAGTGTCAGTGCTTTATCAGACAATTATAGAAGCGTGGGGTTATCAAGGATTCTGCTCCTGACAAAACCCTTGTCAAGTGTCTATTTGACACGACTTTTAGCACTTTTGATGGGGATTTCGTCCCTGGTAAATTGTTACATTCCCTGTAGTGAAACATTGGTGGTTTATGATCAATTTTTGACCCCAAATCACCCCTTTAAATCATTTTGCTTATTCCATTTTATTTAACTAAGTGATTTTCACATCTATTTAGTTTTTTTTTTTGTCGTTGTCGTTGTTGATTTCGTCGTCTTAGTGCGACGTTGCTTGTCTTTCCTGTCTTGTTCAGGCGTTTGTTCGGTTCAGGTTGTCATACCATCTTCGATACAGTGAAGATCTAAACAATGACTTTGATGTCGTCAAAGTTGTAGATCCGGATACATGACTATTCCAGAGATTTTAATTTGGTCATATATAGGTTTGTGTACTTAGTTGTTTAATGCTCTTAACATGGATGTTTGTTTATTTTTATTGTATCGATGAAATCTATCAATTTGAGTGAAGAAATGTCATTTAGTTTTACTAAACAAAAATTACAATTATTGCTTTTGTAAAAAAAAAATTAATTATTGCTTACTTGTAATAAAATTAAAATTTATAAAAATAAATAAATTAATTAAATCACTCATCCTCCTTCAAGAAAAAAAAATAAAATTAAATCACTCATATCTTTAGACCTTTTTTTAGTCAAATCTGCAGAACTTATTTTTCGGGTAAAGGGCTCAAAACGTTTTGAACAAATCAGTACCAACCCGGTTCATAAAAATTCGGGTTTTAGGGTTTCATGCGCCCCTATAAATTCATCCACACCATCCCTTCGTTCACAACAACCGTTCCATAGTTCCTAGATCTAGAATTTCATTTCATCAGTCATTGCATTTTAGGTTAATTTTTTTTTCTTTCTCTTTCGTTTAATTTCTCAGCACGATGCCTCCCGGGCTTCTCTGATATATCTAATGACTCGAAAGCCCTAAGCACGTGCTAGATCTTCGCCGTTCGTGTTGCAATTCAGCCTAGTTTTCACGGCTAATCTGTGTCAAAGTAATGGCTAAATCTCAAATCACAATTTTCCAATTTACTTTTTATGTTTTGAATTTGCCTCACTACACCTTTAGCTTGTTTTCCAAAAATTTCATGAAAATCAAAGCTAGTCATAGAGGCAGAAATTGATTCTCTGGCGGTTTTCACGTGGTGGTTTTAACCTATTAATGTATAAGCCTCTAAAAAAATTCGCCACACCTTTTTTTTTTGTATGATTTTGATTCGTGAAAACCTAATTTTTGGCTATGATTACATATTATCCGCGCTTCTGAGTTTTCCTATGAAGTATATCGGAATCAATGGTTGAATTTCTTAATATGAGCCAAACTTTTCTTTGTTATTATTAGTTTCTGTTAGATGATTGCATTTTAAGTTCTCTTTCAATTCCCTTAAACCCTAAGATGGTACCCCAAAATGCTCATCTATCAATTGTGGTTTCAATTTATGACATTTCATATGTTGCTAGCTGAATCTCAATTGATGAGTGTTCAATTTTGTGAATTAATATGCATTTTAGCTACCTTCAATTATTAGTGTTATACTTCAGGAAGGAATTTAATGTATCAGAGGATGTATTTGGCCGTGAGGAGAATTAATTCAGCTTAATGCCAGTTCTGCTTCTGAAAATCGTGATTGATAGAGCTGTAGTATATTCTGAGCCTTACACAATTTTTTTTTTGTTTTGAATTCAAACATAATTTGATTTAGAATGGTTTAGATCATATGGTTGTGTTTAATTTTAACTATTCTAGTTTGAGTTGTGTTTAATTTTAACTATTCTAGTTTGAGTTGTGTTTTGCATAAATTTGTTATATAAGTTTAATTTTCTATTGTGTGTTCTGGTTTTGTTTGTACCAATGATGTTTTTTAACAATCCAACTTGTCTGAGGTTGTAGTTAACCCAAGATCCTGTTCGCAGGGTGAACCTACTTGGTGTTGCTACATTTCCAATGACATAAAGAGATTAAACTGAGGTTCATTTGTCTTGTTGTTTATTACCTTTGAATTCAGTTGTATTTGTATATAATTATATGGTTTTAATCTAGTTTTATTGAGTTTTAACTATACTCTTTTCCTTTATGAATTGGTTTAGAGTCTGAATAAACTCATAGAGTTAGTGTTGTCTATCAGCTTCATCTTTTGATAACCACGAGAATGGAGTTAAATAACAGCACAACATTTCTTTATATGCTTGATCTTGTGCTTTTAAAATAACTTACAAGTTTGTGACTATTAAACTTGAATTAAATTCCTAATAGAAAGAGGTTGGTTGTGATGATTATAAACAATTCCTCGTACTGATTGCTATTGCCATGGCATGACAGACACGAATACACCCATAGAATATGAGCGTCACCCTCTTACTCTGAATTATTTGATTTTGTTAGACCCAATCATATTGGAAATTGAATTTTTTGATTTGTTAGAGAATACTCACTCCGCCCATTGCCTTTTCATATTTCACTACAAAATATAGTATTAATTAGGGGTATGTTTAGGAAAATAATAATAAATGCATCTTGTAATTTGAAAAGAGGTGTATGTTTAGCGACAAAAAAAAATCAAATGGGTGCTTAGATATAGCGACGGAGGGAGTAATTTCTTAATTTGAAGTTGTTGAAAAGTGTTTCAGGGGTAATGTGTTGTTTTTGAAAGCATTATTTACACATGAGTGCTTTGTTTCCAACAAACTCCGTATATAGATTGAGTGGTGTTTAAAGCCCTGTTGAAAATATATTGAGATTCGGGTTACGCACACCTCCATATTATAAAAATACATTTTGTTTCAACTTCTAAATTATAGTATATATTTTTCCATACATTGTTAATTACATCATTCTTTTTAATGTGATCAGATACATTTCTCCTTTTCTAAGTATGATTTGTGGAATATAGCAGTTGATGCTTTAATTTCACTATTTAGTTACATTGAAGTGTTTTATATTGCGTTGTTGTATATTTATTTTGTCGAAATTGACTTTCAATTAAAAACTTGCATTGTAAGTTGGATGTGATGATTATTTCCCCAGATGATCGAAACTGAACATACTGTGCGAATTTTGTTTCTCTTCAGAGAAATCAAGCCAAATAATCTGATCCTTCTTTGCATTATTAGATAATGTACTCAAAATTATTGATTTGTAATATATTTGTACTCAATAAACTCTGAATTATGTTTATTTTTGATGTCAGAGACATAGAGTCTTGGTAATTTGTTTGTATTGTTAGATTGGTGTGATGATTATTTCCCCAGATGATCGTAGCTGAACATACTGTGCGATTTTATTTCTCTTTGGAGAAATCAAGCCAAATAATCTGATCTATATTTGCATTATTAAATTGCAGTTAAAATTCTGTGTTACTTATCATTAATTGCCATGTTAAATATTAACTTTCATAATTCAATCAACATGTTTGCATTTTTTGTAGACATATTCAAATGTTTATATGTAATGTTGTGTAATTGTTAGTACAATGGGTGTGATGATTATTTCCCCAGATGATCGAATCTGAACATACTGTGCGAACTTTTTTCTCTTTAGAGAAATCAAGCCTAATAATCTGATGCATTTGTGCAATCTGAATAGAACATGAATAGTACACAACATATGATTTTTTGTTTGTATATGTCTAGCATCTATGTTTTTAGATTATGATTTGATTACATTATTAATGTCTGTTGTGCACTGATTTGTATATTTTGAATCATGTGATTTTTTTGACCATGCATGATCATCATTCATCACAGTCAGGAGTACTTTTTAATTTTGGAGGATTAGGCAAGGGGTATAGTTTTTATTTTAGCAATGACTATATTCAATTGCTTTATTAACGTGTTCTCCATATATTGAACGACAGACTTTTAATGCTTGCACTGCTTTTCATGTGGATTGCAAGTTTGGCTTGTCTTTTACATTTATTCTTTTGGGTTGAATTTATTCTACTTTTATTATTTGTTTTGAAGGAATTTATTTTACGTTTACTTTCAATTATCTGAGATAGTAACACACATATTACTAAGTGTATTGGAAATTATATGCAGGGGCAGCACAAAAACTTAATTTTGATATGGAGATTTTCCGATGCTGCTGCTAATTGCTGAATTTTTTGATGTATCATAGTTGACGTGTCAATAATTTATAATGATGTCTTTGCATTTTCAGTTTCATCTTTAAAAACCTTGATATTTCGATTTTTAAATTTATAAATGATTTTCTGTGGTAATGGATAGACCAAATTACGCACTCCATGTAAATGAAATTATTTTATCTTCATCATTTGGTATGTTTATTTTTAGGGACATTGAGAAACTTATTGGAAACTACTTTTCAAATGTAAATTAAATCATGAATCTTTTCTTGCTTAGTGACACTTTATTATTCTCTAACTTCAAAACACACTTTCATCTTTGTCATGCGACAATACCATTTGTTAATAATTTAGTCGTCATTTTTTATATCATCCGTTGTATGATCTTCATATTAGTTCCAACATGTGTTGCATATTGCCATTAAGTTCCCTTTCTACGTATATCACTTTAATAACAAATGAATATTTATCTTCCAACGTCCCATTGTGCAAATTAGTTTTTTGAAGGAAGCCATTTGAATTCATAAGGGCAGCTGCGGAACCAGACCAAAAGTTTTGAATGACCTCCATAAAAACTAAAACCACATAAACTCAAATTTGCATCTTTCAAAATAACAAGGGGAAAATATGGTTTAGTTATTTCAAAACCTAATGGGTTTGACTAGGTTAATGAGGGAATTGAAGGTGAAAACATCTCGAAATCCAAATTACCTAACGCCAATAATTAGAATCAATGTGATTCGATTCGATTTTGGTCTCTACATTTTACGCGATTAGATTTTGAGAATAGTTTCTACATTTCAATAAAATGTTTTTAAAATCCCTTCATGTTTCCTTCGTTATTGCAATTGGTCCCTGCTATCAGTGTCATGTTGATGAAACACAAGCAATCATACTAAGTTCAACCCCACCCCATCAAATCTCCATAACATCACCTTCCACACTCGCAACAACACGCACTTTTAACTATAACATCATCACTCTTTGCCTCCAAATCTTCCCCACATATTTCACTGGAAATGTGACAAACACCGGTGATCCGCATCTACGACGATGCGGAAAAAGATCGTGATGAAATTCCCTGCCGTTTTTCGGTGAGATTGATTCGCCAACATTGGCATCACGTTAAATATTTGACAACATGGACTATTTAAGCTAACGGAGGAAAAATGTAGGGATTTTGAAAACATTTAAAATGTAGGGACTAATTTCAAAATTGCGTAAAATGTAGGGATCAAATACATATTTAAATATCTTACACTTATGGTTAGGGCATCTATACTCATACTAAATTTAACCCCAATTATGCTTCTCCGTGCACCCTTTCTCTTTTTCTCTCGGTTCTGTATGAAAAGAAAAAACATATACAATTTACCGCTGGCTTTATGACTAAAAAATCGGCAGCAGTTAATTGCTGCTGGGTTAAATGGTATGGTACACAGAGTTTTGTAACGAATTAGCAATTTGTTGAATTATCAATTGTTGTTATGTTTGAAGTTGTTGAATTATCAATCTTTGCGGCAATGGACTTTGGAACCGGAGTACATATAGGTCGCGGTTGCCCTGCTAGGTTGAGGTGGCGGTGTACAATCTGGGTAGGATCTAAGGTTTGAGGTGTAGTATTTGAGGTTTAATTCTCATGTTGTTTCCCCGAGGTTTTTCCTTCAATTATGAATTTTCAATTCAATCCCAGAATAGAGAGAGAAAGTGGATTATAAAAACAAAAAAAGGAAAAGAGAGAAAGCAAGAGGAAATACTGGAGAGAGTAAATGAAATAATAAGATATGTAAAGTGTATTGTATTATTGTACTTACCTATTGATCCAATGACCATAATTTTTGGTTCACAATGGACCAATACTATCATGGGTCCAGCCTATACGGACCCTTGTATCTGTATAGTGAAGGACTAAGATATGGAGAAATGGAGGGCACCGTTAGTGGAGTGTAGGTGGCGGTCGTGTCATATTTCATTGGTTTAGTAATTTTTAAAAAAGTAATTTATTTTGCATTGTATCAGATTTTGTAATAATTTCTATATCTTAATTATAATGTATATCAAAAATAAATATGATTAGGAATAAATATGGTTATCCTCTATTTGTATTTTAAAGCTCACAATTTAGGTTTATTTGGTTTTTGTTTAGGAATAAAGATTTGATTCAACGAAGACGCGTTTCATTCAATGGGAAGAAAAAGAATCTTGCCATCACAGCTCTTGCAGGCAGCGTTCTCTTTGTAATTATGTGTCATACTTTCCACCATTTTTTAATGGATTTATCTGTCAATTTTAGTTGCTTGATTATGATTTTGATGAAATAGTAGATCTTATTGCAATAATAATAATGAAATAGGAGGATTCATGAAACTTGTATATTGATCTTATGCTCATAATTTGTCTTAACAATTCCTTTAGTTGATGCTAAGCCATGAAGACATATATGCATGTGCCATCTAAATGCAAGTTATGCAACATTTGTTTTCAAATTGCATCTTAGTGCCCAAAACTTACTTCTATTTTTATTTATTTCAGAAAAATCAGTGAAACCAGTCATAGCTGTTTCATAGCGGCTTTTTCATCTCCATTCTTTACTGAAAACCATGGTAACGTCTCACTCAGTAGTGTTCCAATGTCTCGAAGACACAGTTCTAGTATTCGTCCAGAAGCATACTTATACCATCGGTATACTTTATCTAATAGCATTGGATATGCTGAGAAGCCAGAATGGATATGGAAGCCATAATGGTTTTTGAATAGCATTGGAGAAGCCAGAATGGTTACCTTATCTAATAGCATTGGATATGTCTCGTGCTGGGTATTATCTTGAACCTTTGCTTGAAACTTCGATCTTTTATATACCGACATCTGTCAACCAATTGCCAACCTGGTTCCCTTTTCTATACATCTATTTGGCTATCGAGTTAGTGGTAAAATATAGGGATTTCCCTCTTATATTGAGATTCCATGTAATGATGGGAATGCTACTGGAAACTGCTTTCCAGATAGTATCTGTTGCAAGCAATTACATGCCATTGATACACTTTAAGGGAACACTTGGGATGTATTACTGGGCTGGTTTGGCATTGGCATATATTGTCATAATCATGCATTCCATCAGGTGTGCTCTTCTTGGTACATTTTCGAACATTCCTGTTATTAGTGAATCAGCTCTCCTTCATTGCCTATTTAATATAGGAGGGTTCCAGCGGCCGTTTTAGGAAGTAGTCAAGAGCATATTTGTAATTTACAACTTCTAGTCATTATCTATTATAAGCAAAAATCAACATTTTAGATTCATTGAATGAGTATATAGTCTTGAAGTGGAAGGAAGGATTGAAGTTATTGTTTGTAGACTGTAGTTGACATTTTATTCTATTATATAAATATATAAGGGATATTGAAATTCTGATATGGATTCTAATAATTGTTGTGTTGTTTTTCTTGTCTCTTCCTGTCATGCCAAAATTTAGAAACTTCAGTAATGTACATAACATAAGTATTTTTCACAGAAATTCGTATACTTTTTGTAAGACCAAACAATCTAATAAGGCTCAATGTTAGCTTTTTAAGATTTTTTGGTTAGTTATGGTCTTAAATTGGTTAACAAAAAACATTAATTTATTTGGTTGAGGCATTTAGGATGAAAATTAGGAAAGAAAACATCCAAAATAGATAGAAACAATTTAATATATTTAAACAAATAAAGTTTTACAATTTTTGACCAAGTTTTATTTATTTTTCGATCAAACATAGGATTATCAAAGCTCTTTGATCTACGGACTGTTGCGTTAACACCAAAAACAAAAGTTCTCACCTTTTTTAAACAAAAGTTGTTACATTTTTTAATTTGATTTATATAAAAACTTAAAAGTTTATAATTTTGTACTATAAACATTTTCTAAGGACTAGATTCATATTTAACTTGAAAGCTTATAATTTTGAACTATAAACATATTTCCTAAGGACTAAACTTTTTTTTTATGGATATAAGAATTTCAATGCAATTAACATACCATAAAACCGTCTAAACTTTGGGCAATTAACACACCACAAACTATCTAAACTTGAATATAATGTCACCATTCACAATTTAAGAAGGTTTAGATTATTTAATTTGAACCATCACCGTCAACAATTTTGGAAGGTTTGGATTAACTATTGATGTCTTAAGAGATATTTTTGAACTCGATCACTTTGTCTTGTCAACTGACATATTTCTATTGACAGAACAACAAGACCATGTTCATAACAACCTTCTAATAGAAACAAATGAATCAAGCATGTCTATTCTTAAATGTTTTTGTGAAATGTGAATGACAGAAAAATCATGCACTTGATAGATTCAGGTCATAAAATCTGGATTGTCCTTCGTCTTAGAAAGTACGAGTTTTAACCCATTTAAATTAATTTCAGCGAACTTGCATTAAATATAAAAATTTCAAATTCACTAAAACGTTAAACGACATAATGCATCATTGTAAAACAACTTAATAAAACACACAAAAGGTCATGGATCGATCAAACTTAAATTTTCATGTGGTTTATTCATGATAGTCTTGATTACTTCGTAGTTTCTAGACTAGATCGAACTTTTTCAAATTTATTTTAAAGATCTCACTAAGGAAGTGTCCAACCTAGTTGGTCCTTTAACAATGTACTAACCAAAGAATATTGTTCCCACGTCGTCGTTGTTCTTTAACTTCAATTGGGTGAACATAACACTTCTTCCAGCTGAGTAGGTTTGATGGACGTAGATACTCAACACCCTCCACCTTCCTTGTGTCTTTGTGATTGAGTGGACGTTTGATTTAGTCAAGTTGATGCTTCAACCCAGACGGTGTGACAACACTTCGAACCCTGAACAAATTGGGTTTTCCCCCGTTGTAGTAAACTACAACTAGTTAGGATAATAAAATGTGAAGTTTGCCTTACCCTACAAAGTACGAGTTTTAACACAGTCTTGTATTGGTTCAGATTATATAATTTGATTTTTTTTTAGATGTTTCCATATTATATAATCTGAACCATTTTTGAGCGTGGACGGTGGCAATTGGCAACAAGGTTGTACCGTTTCACACTTGTTTCAATTGAAACAAGTGTGCAACCATCTGATTCAATTTAATGAAGTTATTAATATTCACTCCACGCATCTACTTCGATAGTTTTTTTAGAGGTACTTTAGTAGTTATAATTGCTCCCGATGATTCGATAGTCTTCATTAAATTGAATCAGATGGTTAATAATCTTCATTAAATTCGATAGTTAATAATCTTCCACTTATATCGACTCTTTTTTAGAGGTACTTCAGTAGTTAATAATCTTCCACCTATAATTGAGGCATTCGATAAAAATATTTTAGTAAATAATATTAATTTTATTATTTGAAACAATATATATATATATATATCAGGGCATATCAAGTGAGAGAGCTTTTTATTGTGAGAGGGTGAGAGGAGCTTTTATCATCCGTTAGATCAAAATCAATGGCTTTATATTAAACCTCTTATTTTAGGAACACGTGTACTAGATCTTTTCCCTAATTTCATTCCTGAACGCTGAATTACTCATCTTCATCCTCTAGACTCATTCACTCCCATGGATACAAGACAATTTGTAAAACCATTTCTAATACCCACAAAACAAACGAGATTAACCATCAACGTTCGAAACGGAAAGAAAGAATGGCTGAGACAATGGACCTTGGTGCTGCGAATCTCTTTGTTGAGAAGAGGAGTAGATCTGGCGACTGTTCATATTCGGTAGCCGATTATATTCAAAGATTGCATCTTGTTGGCCATATGGGTTACAATTTGCAGCCTTTCTTCAAACTAACATAACACAAATATATTGAATTTAATACAAATAAGATTGTTAATCCATGAATATTGTGCTTGGTTTTGTGGTTGCTGTGAGAAAAGCCACACACAAAAATGATGGAAAAGCCACATGTGAGAAGAGAGTGAGTCTCGCATAATAATTTTTTTTTGTGGGAAAAGATGATTTCATTCTACTTAATTTTGGATCTGAGCTTGATGTGTAACCAATTGCAGACTGTAGAGTAAACCATTGCGAAGGAGATGAGGAGAATTGGAAATTATGATACGATGGGAAATTGAGAAAAAAATTAAAGTGTGTGAGTTCTTAAAATAAGAGGTTTAATATAAGCCATTGATTTTGATCTAACAGATGATAAAAGCTCCTCTCACCTCTCACAATAAAAACCCTCTCACTTGATATGCCCTATATATATATATATATATATATATATATATATATATATATATATATATAAAACCACGTTCAATCCAAATACGACAACTAATTTAACACAAAGGGAGTAATATTATAATTTTTTTTTGAGGGAAACGATGTTGATGTCGTTGTCAGTGTTTAAAAGACACAAAAATCTACTGTGGATTTTAAGAGTGTTAGTACGATGTTGTTCGAGAAACTAAACGGAGGTTCAATTTTGTCAATATCTAATGTTCACTAGAAACCTCATTTTCTTGGTTTCTATAAGCTTAATTTGTCATTGTTGACAAAAATATTTCATTAGCAGATTAAGAGGTTACCGAAACTTTAGTTATATGAAAGAGTTTGAAAATTGCGAAAGACATGTTTTCTTGAATCTTATAAGGAGAATCATATGCTTCTAACGTGGTCTCGCCATTGAATGCTCACCAATAATCTTCCACCTATATCGACTTTATTATCGAAGATTGTATTAGTTTTAATGTTTGTTTTCGCAAATTTAAATTTGTAGTATGTTAGACATGAAACCAACCAAATTGCTCCCTATTTAACCAAATATAATTTTCATAATTTAGTTTGCATATGAATCGAACATACTCCATCTTATATTTATATAGTTTGACTATAATTTATAGTCAAGATTTTCGTTAATCAAATCATCTTCCATGTAAAAAAAATAAAAAAAATTCCCTTTTCCAAAATTATGCAAATGGCACCGCCTCAGAGGCATTGAAAGTTGAAACTCTAGATCCTTCCATTGAAAAAGGCAACGCTTCTGCCTTCTGGTATACGTACTCCTAAAAACAAAAGAAAAGAGAAAAATAAAATATAAAATAAAAATAAAAGAATAATAATAATAATAAAAAGAGGTGGGTAAGGGTAACGGAAGAATCGAGAGTCAGGAGGAAGAAAGAAGACGATGATGGCCGGTCAATTAACCGCCTCCGCCGCAACAACCACCTACGCTTCTCTTCTCCGCCTTCCTTCTCTCCCGTAATTACCTTTTCTTTCTCTTTTACAATTCTATCGTTTTCTTTTGAGTCGTTTTGATTTTCTATGATTCGTGTTTTGCATGTGTCATCCAATTCATTTCTGCTTTTTGTGATTCATCAATTCAATCCTCTTTCTTTATATTTTCATTTGAAATTCATAGTTGTTATCTTATCAATCAAATTGTGAATGTATTATATCTTATCATGTGTCAATTGTTTGTTCTTTTTAATTTGAAATTAAGGAAGATATGTTGTCTCCGTTTGTTAGGTTTTATGGGAAGGTTTAATAGGTCTTAGTCTTACCCTACTTGAGACTAAATTTTAAATGTTAGCCCATGAAATAACCGGACATGACACTGACATTGATAGTAATAGTAATTTAAGAAAAACACATAATTGAAAGTTGGCACATTTGTGTGTGTTGTGTCTGACACAGAGTTTTAGAGTTTACTCTCTAGGTACTTCACCAGTTGGATTTGAGAATATGTGCCTTGTTTATGTTCTTACTGAAAGATGTAGAGAGATAGAAAGATATTTTGCCAATTTATAGATGTTGTCTCATGATTCAGAATTGTTTACTTTGTTGTTGTTGTTGTTTTGAGTTGTGTACTATGAAGCACGGACACCCCTCGGATTAGGCGTGTCCCGGTGTCGGACACGTGTTGTGTCCGACACCAACACTTGTAATTACACCGAAGTATGTGATTTTTTCAAATTATTAGCTGTGTCGGCGTGTCAGTGTCGTGTCCGGTGTCCGTATCCGTGCTTCATAAGTTGTGTATGTTTTTCCTTGGTTATCCTCTATTTGTATTTTAATTTTTAAAGATCACAATTTATGTGTATTTGGTTTTTTGATTAGGAATAAAGATTTGATTCAACAAAGACGCGTTTCATTTAACGGGAAGAGAAAGAATCTTGCCATCGCAGCTCTAGCAGGCAGTTCTCTGGGTAATTATGCCTCATACTTCCTAACATTATTTTAATGGATATATCTGTCAATTTTAATCCTTGGTAGTTGCTTTAATATGATTTTGATCAAATATTAGAGCTTACTGCAATAATAATAATGAAATAGGAGGATTCATGAAACTTTTATATTGATCTTAGGCTCATAACTTGTCTTAACACTTCCTTTATTTGATGCTAAGCCATGAAGACATTTATGCAATGTGCCATCTAAATCCAAAATTGTTTTCAAATTGCATGTGGTTTTTGGCTACAGCGCCCAAAACTTATTTCTAGTTTTATATTCCCCAATTTTTTTAATTTCAGGAAAATCAGCTACGCGACTCACAGCTGTTTCATCTCCATTGTTTACTGATAACCATGGTCACCTCTCACTCGGTGCTCCAATCTCCCGAAGAAGCAGTTCTAGTACTCGTCCAGAAGCATATATATACCATTGGTCTGGTTTTCGAATCCCTGCAAATTCTGAGAAGCCAGAATGGTGGTGGAGAACTTTATCATGTATACCCTATCTAATAGCAATGCAGATGTCTGCCGCTGGGTATTATCTAGAACCTTTGCTTGATAAATACAAATTATTTGAAAATGTGATCTTCTACATCCCAGGAGCTGTCAACCGATTGCCGACCTGGTTCCCTATATTATACTGCTATTTGGCTATCATGGTGGTGGTAAAAAATAGGGACTTCCCCATTATCTTCAGATTCCATGTAATGATGGGAATGCTACTGGAAATTGCTCTGCAGATTGTATGGGTTGCAAGCAATTTCATGCCACTGATACACTTCAAGGGAACACTTGGGATGTATTACTGGGCTGGTGTGGCGTTGGCATATATTGTCATAATCATGCATTCCATCAGGTGTGCTCTTCTTGGTACATTTTCGAACATCCCTGTTATTAGCGAATCAGCTTTCCTTCATTCCCTACTTAATATAGGAGGGTTCCAGCGGCCGTTTTAGGAAGTAGTCAAGGGCTTATTTGTAAACTATACGTGGTTTTGCAGTGAAAGGAAGGATTGATGTTATTGTCTGTAGTTGTAAACTACATGTGGTTTTGCAGTGAAAGGAAGGGTTGATGTTATTGTTTGTAGACTGTAGTTGACATTTTATTTTATTATATAAAGATATAAGTTATTGAAATTCTGATACGGATTCTAATAATTGGGCTGTTGTTTTTCTTGTTTCTCCTTGCCATGCCAAAATTTAGAAGCTTGAGCATTGTATATAAGTATTTTTCGTAAAACTTGCATATAAATTGTCATACCAAAAATTCTAGAACGGCTCAATGTTAGGTCCATATTCTTACTGCTCAAATCCTACTATATTAACCTGTCGAAGCATACAACCGAAATCTGCAATCTGCATTATACTTGTTTTTAAGTCATGTATTACGTTTTTCGGTTTTAGAATTGGCTGTATTTTTCCGGTGTCCAGCCCCCTCTAATAAGAGAGCGAATAAAATAGTTATTTAAACACCTTCACACAATCATACATATGGTATGCATGCATTTGGTTGTTATGGATGATTAGAGAGTGCATGCATTTGGGTGTTATGGATGACTAGGAACAGAATGGTCACTGGTTTTTGATGTGTCAAAGATTCAGACACTCATATATCAGACTGTTTTGGCTGATATAAGTGAAGAAGTAATTAAACTTAAACCTCACTGGTTAGTATGGTTGTGTACTGTTAATTTAGCTTTAGATCGCAGATGTTTGAGAAAATTAACTATAATAGGTGATAATCTTGCTGTCATATGCCTAGATAATAGATACCAATGGACGGTGGTAATTTTGCGAGAACAGGGCGGTGAATTTGTGGAAAAGGTTGTGTATTCATTTGAAGTGTTATGCTTGGTTGCCTGACTTTTATAGTTTCAACTTTCTAGTAGAAAAAATAAATGAGATTATTGGCACAATTGCTAAAGTTTTGGGATTCTTATTAATGAAATGATGATGAAACCAATAATAGTGATTGCATGTGTAAGTGCTTTCTATGAGGTCCAAGTTAGGGTGGGAATGAGCTGGGCCGAGCCAGGCTTTGCTTAAATAGGTTAGGCCTAGTTGAAAAAAATAAAGCCTAAACCTTGGTCTTTTACCGGTCAAAGGTTTTATTTTAAGCCTGACCTGACCTTTTTAAAAGCATGGTCTGGTCTATTAGTCTGTCTAAAAGTCTAGTTTGTGTTACAAATTTCAAACAAAGTTTGTTCATCAATTTTTTTCCTGTGAGTATCGTGTGTTATCTTTTAATTTTTGGTGGTTGGTAATTGGTGTGAGCTACTCTTGCCTCGGTAGATGAAGTTCATCTTATGTATGAGGGAAATACCAAGAGTTGTGTTGTATCCCAAATATAAAATAAATAAAAAAACTGAAATAATAGTAATTGTGGTTTGAGAATTTGAAGGATCAGTAATTCTTTTTGATATTATAAATATAAATAATAAATATGGAAAAATGTAATATACTCATATACGGGCCGATCTGATAGGCTTGATAAGTTTTTTTATAAGCCTAAGCCCTACATAATTAAATTAATAGGCTTTTTAAAAAGCTCAAGCTTGACCCATTTATTAAATGGGCTAGGCCGAGCCGGACTTTTTGTAAGCCGAGCCATAGGCCCATGATGAGCAGCCTGGTCTATTCCCACCCCTAGTCCAAGTCATTTGATGTTGAATATGGAATCTTGATTCTTTTGTTCTGGTAGCGTTATTGTCTGAATAGGTAATACCGTTGAAAAGTTTTTTTCTTTCTTTCATTCTTTTAATTATGTAAAATAGTTTTGTCTTGTTTTCTCCCTTTAGTGGGTTTGTATCTTGCCCTTTTTTTTTTTGAGAAAAAAAAAGCAAGATGTAAACCCACGAGGGAGAAAACAAGACAAAATTATTTTAAATCGGCAGAAAACTCAAAGATGAAATGAGCAACCAACATCTACCATAGTTTTTTGTTTTCTCCTCCTAACGTGTTTTAATTTTTTAATTGAAAATACTGATCTTAATCAGTCACCAATGTTCGGACGTTTGAAAGCGGAGAATCTCTAACTGTAAGGGAATCAGATGTGTTCTATATGGGAGAGGATTCTCTCCAGTGTAAAGAGAATCTCTCCCACTAGTGAGTTTGCATCTTGTTTTTTTTTTTTTTTTAAAAAAAGCAAGATAGAAACCGACTATAGGGAGAAAATAAGACAAAACTATTTTACATAATTAAAAGAATGAAAAAAAAAAACTTTTCAACGGTATTACCTATTCAGACAATAACGCTACCAGAACAAAAGAATCAAGATTCCATATTCAACATCAAATGACTTGGACTAGGGGTGGGAATTGACGAGTTTTGAACCCCCCAAGGGCGTGGGTTTGATCCTCGTTAGCTTCTTTTTTTATATTTTCCATTGTATTATTAATACTTTACTAAAACAAAGAGGTCCCAATGGGATTTGAACCACCGTTCTCTATGGTAGTTCCAGGAAAATAAACCACTAGGCTAATTCATAATTTTGTT
Source organism: Medicago truncatula (assembly GCF_003473485.1). Classification (NCBI taxonomy): domain Eukaryota; kingdom Viridiplantae; phylum Streptophyta; class Magnoliopsida; order Fabales; family Fabaceae; genus Medicago; species Medicago truncatula. The sequence goes on from NC_053043.1 coordinate 44,223,804, forward strand.
AATATCTTAAAACAGATTTATATATATTTTAAAAATAATTGGCACCCCCAGAAAAAAAGTTCAAGATCCGCCACTGGTAAAGTGTGTCTAGTGAAATCAACATCACACAAATTTTTTTTGCACCAATTAGTTATATTAAAAAAGAAAACAATTAATTGTTTGGATTTTCACAGTATAGCCTCCCGTGATTTTTTCACAGGATAGGATATGTGCCCGTTCTATATAATTATGTTATTTGAAAATCAAAATATAGACTCTTATGTGAGACACCTTGTTTATCTCAATTTTCTTACTTACTACCTCCGTCCCTAATTATAAAGTCCTTTTAAAAAAATAACGGAATTTAAGATAGTGGATATTTGTATTAAATATGTTTGTAATTACTATTGTTTTTACAATTTTATCCTTTAAGAAAGAGGGTTGGCTTATGTTTTCAACATTCTATTTATTGCTGATTGAAGAAAAATATGTATAATAAATAGGGACATGTATGTAAAGAAATAATTAATGTAGTTGGTAATAGAAAATGAGTCTTATAAAAAGGGACAAAAAAAATTCTCAAAAGAGTCTTATTATTAGGGACGGAGGTAGTACATTTTATAGTTATTATTCTATAAATATTTGAACTATTCTCCTCCTTTTTATAAGAGTGCCGTTTCATCTTGATGCATGTAGATGTATATTTGGGATGAATGTGTTTGATTTGGTTGAACGGAGAAAAAAAGAATGTAATTACATATATCACTGTTTTCTTAAAACAATAAATGTTAGTATTGTTAGTTTTTGTTGAAGGTGGAGTTCGAACATTGCACTCCTCACTCTTCCATGTCAGCCACCAAATTATTCTTATCTCCTTTAAAAATGTGGATCCAACATTGTGGAAACTAAGGCATCTAGTCTTATCCCTTGATGCAACGGTGCAACTTCCATTGATTTTGAATCAAGCTTTAATTTGAACTTCAATGTTCAAACCTAATTAGTGGAAAATTTGGATTCAGAAACATTACCAGTCCTATTCTCTCTATTTCAACAGTGAAACCGTTATTGACTTGTGGAGCTGAGAGGCTTAGTGATCCTTAGAAGCAAAAGCCAATTGAGGTATTAATTTTGGAGTTAGAAATGCTTGTACATTTTAAAAATCGTCAAACATGTTTGGTCGCTATAGCATTAATTTCACTATTAGACAATATTAGTGCATAGTTTCTTCTTAGTGATTATAGCAAGCTTTTTATTGTCTACTAGTACCACTACTATTCATTGCAAGACCAGATGCACTTTCCCAATGGCACATGTTAGTTAGATACTACCACCTTCCTACTAAGATTTTAGGACCGTTTTGGTGGTCAGGATAAGATAGAGCATGTATGATTAGAGTTGGCTAATATTGTAAAAATGGTGGCGAATAATGTTTAGTAAGTAAGTTGAATAACATCTCTAATAAAAAGTCATAATTATATTTGATAATCAAATGGTAACCACTAGCCATAGTCACATTTGTACATCTTTATATGGTTGCTTTGCAAAGACTTCTATATGTTTAAAACTAAGAAACAAATGTTTAAAACTAAGAAACAAATTTTCGTTTGAGTAGAAACTTGTATGCTTAGCAACGAAGGATTAACATCAATGAAAACTACTTTATGACTGGCTTACAAATTATACGTTGTCAAAGAGAGAAAATATTTGCTTGTATGCATATATATTTAGCTTAAGCCAAAGGTTGCTTGCTCAAGGTCGTTTTTAACTTTTAAACTAAGTTTTGACCCATCCACCATACATATAGGTAAGCTATTAAGCTCGACAATAGGATTACCCCCTGCAAAATTATTCATTTATTTTAACTCAAAAAATATCTTCCAACCAAACCTTCATTCAGTAGTAAAAATCCATGGGATATTACCAACAAGCTCTCATATTACCAAGAGTGCAACCGTACACGAGTCGGTTTTAAAAAAAATAGGATACACACATACCAAAATAAAGTTAGTGAACATAGTATTCAATTTAGTAGTAATTGAAAATGTATTTTGTCAACCTAGTTCTTTATATTATCAATATTATAAAATAATTTTCCTCCAAAAAATTATTATAAAATATTTCTAAAATTGTAAAAGATTAATCGAGTTTGTTTCCCAAACTAAATTTATTATCAACCAAACAATTGACTTTAAATGGTTAATAAGCTTCACAAAGAACGAATTGTTCCGAGAACGAGAACCGGAGGGTTAACACAAATGTGTTATCAAATGTTTACACACCTCAATACTATCAACTTGATATCATTCTTATAGTATGTGTGTTTGAGTTTGATTTTTTTCTTTTTGAAAAAAAGAAATATTTTCTTTTAAAATATCAATAATGTGAAGTAGGGTTATAAAAAATAAATATACTTCAAGTACCAATTGGGTTACTTAATGCTAAATAAACTAACTAAAAGGCCATTACAACTCTTAAGAAATTTCAAACAAATGGCAGATAGACATTAAAACTAAACAGAAATTTCAAGCTTTTTTCACCCCTCCAACAGAAGAAGCCTAGTTCTTCCATTTGTACTGTACACATTCCTCAATCTAATTCAACTTTCACTATCCCACGTAAATAAATAAACCATAAGGGCCGGCGAAATTATTATTTATTCTTATTTATACACATTTTACCATTTCAACTCTTAACCGTTGCCAACATAGCAACAACACCAACAAATATATTGATAAAAACCAAGTGACACGCTCAAACCTTAAAACCTGTAAAGACGAGTTAGACTCAATATAAAACCCTAATAACAACGGCAGCGGCAATTTTTCTTTGTCTCCGATGAAGGCGCGAAACACTTCTCCGGTGAACCCTCGTCAACAAAGAAGGTTTCTTCCCTCGCCTTCCATCTCCATAGAATCCACTGAATTTCCTTCCCCTTCCTCCGTCATACGTAAGTCATCAATTCGGAGCTTGGAAGACGATCGAAGACACAAAATAACAGCTGAAGAATCTGTTCTGCGCCGTCAGCTTTGGCCTTCTTCCGCGAAAAATAACTCCGGTACACTTGCTGATCACATAAGTGAAGATAGAATTATAGAACAAAATGAGAAAAACAAACACAAACACAACAAAACTAGTTTCCCTCTTTCACAAAAGAGTCACAGAGAGATTAGAACGTTTGAAAATGATCAAACAAGAGCAATTGGTGGTTCTGGAAGATTCACAGGAAAACTTGGATCTTCTTCTTCATTGAAGAAGCTTAATTCTAATAATGGTTCAGGCATTGTTCCGGGAAGGTTTTCTTTAGATGAAAATGCTAAACTATTCAAAAGAAATTCAAGCATAACTAGCTCGGTTGATACCGAATCCAACGATGAAGCTTTGGCTTCTCCAGCAAGAAAACCAGCGGTGGATTTTCCTACAAGGTTGATGAATGATGCAACATTGAGAAGGGCTAGAAGAGGAGCTTCTGATTCTAACATTGGGAATTTGAACGGTGATTCTTTGAAACCGATGATGAAGAGGACTAATTCGATTACGGGGTACAAGAGTTCGACATCACAATGGGCTTTGTCACCAGGGAGGTCAGAGTTTTCGAGCCCCACGAAGGCAAAACGAGTTGAAAAACTACTCAATTTTGGTTTTGATTTCTTCAAGAGTAAAAAATCTGTTGGCCTTAATTCACCGTCGAATGGTTTTGGAAACAATGAAGACGTTCATAAGCTTCGTTTGCTTGATAACCGTTTGATTCAGTGGCGATATGCAAACGCTAGAGCACAAATTGTGAATGCAAACATTTCTCGCCACACCGAGGTACACTTGTTTGTCTCACATATTTAATGAACTTTTATCGAATAAGCATTTCTGTAAGTTGTTTGCATAAGTTGTCCGGAACACTTGTTGAAATAAACTGAAACTAGGTTACTAAGATGTCATGTCATTAACTATTTTTATAACCTTGTTAAAACAAAGTTTATGCTATAAGACAAGATAAGTGGTAAATAAGCTAATTCTAAATGCATTATGTCTCCTTTCTTTATAGCTAATGAGAAATTGAATTAACATTATCTTGGTTTATGAATGTTTTTAGAGCAATTTGATATGTGTCTGGGATGGTCTCACCAAGTCCAGAAATACTGTTATGAAAAAGAAGATACAGTTTGCAAGAGAAAAGCTTGAAATGAAAAAAGCTTTTATATTATATTACCAAGTAAGAAGTAAACCTAATTTTGATTAATATCTACCAAAATTTTTTTTGTAATTAATTCAATATTCTTGACTGATGTATTGTTGTTTTTGATAGTTAAAGTTATTAGAAGCTTGGGGAAGCATGGAAAGGCAACATGTATCAACAATTACTGCCACCAAAGAGTGTTTGCATTCAGCTGTCTGCAGAGTTCCTCTTTTGGAAGGTGCTAAGGTACATCGGCATGTCGAGTAAAGAGTCTAAGTGATATTTGTCGATTTCAGGGATTGAATTGACCGACCATTACAATTTCAAATATTAAAATGTCTATTTTCTATAGACATGTCCATTGAAATTTTTTATATGTTTCTACATAATCTAAGTGATCATGATAGGGATGGTGCATTGACAGAATTCTGTTTATGCTTAACTTATAGGTGAACATACAATTTACATCCATTGCTATTCGTCAGGCCTCTGATGTCGCAGCTTCCATTAAGTCAATGTTAACTTCTTTTTCACCTGCAGTAAGTTTGGTTACAGATTGTGCTAGTCATTTATTATGGGTTGTGTAATTTTGGCTCATAAATTTGACAATAATTTGGATAGTTAATGCAATTCAAATAAATGGTTAAGTACACTCAGAGGATGTTTAATTGAATATAAAAAGGTTTCACAACTCCATAAACATCCACCGAACATAATTGACCACGATTCTAAATTTTTAAATGTCATTAATGTTTGAACACAAATTGTGGTTAACGGATATCATGTATATCTGAACACAATTTGGATAATCAATGGATAATATGTATATTTGAAAACATGCAAATCGTGGTTAACCGTATATTTGAACTATGTTAACAATCCAAATTGTTGTCAAATTTTGTGTCGAGATATCATTTCTCTTTTGCTATCTATGAGGGCTGCATTCATGTGGAAAAATTTATCTGTCAACAGGTTGACCAAACTGCTGCAATACTATCAGAATTGGCAAAAGTTGTTACACAAGAGAAGCAACTCTTAGAAGAGTTTTATGATCTTTTACATAACATATCTGTCGTTGAGGTATACTAGTCATTATTGTCTGTATTCATTGCTTGTAATGCTTATTACTATTAGACATAAAATCCTTTTAATTTATTTATGGTTGATTTTATCACTATGTATGTTGACAGCTTCAAGAAAGCAGTGTAAAGTGCAGTCTGGTTCAATTTGAGGGTTGGCAAAGGAAATATCAACTGCAGGATTTATTACTAGGGATTACTTCATAGGTCTCTATGTAGATATAGATCAGGAAAACTGACATATATGACAATATCTTCATATAAACTAGAAGTAGAAGTTTAGACAAACAGAAATATAGATTGACATATGTTGCTTATTTTGCAAGTTTTCTACTGTATACATGGTCCTTAGATCAAACCTATAACATGTAGGATTAGTTCACTTATTTTAATTCTTATTTCTCCATATTTTTGAGAAATATTTATTAAATATATGCATGCCTTATTAGTTGGAATGCATTTGACACTGATTGTTTAATTATTTGGTTATATATAGGTTCTGCTTTTTTCTTTGAATGATATATATAGGTTCTGCTTGTGTCGTAGTTTTGGTTATATAACTGGAGTGTCATATTTGGTGGAGTGATTTCTTGTGTATAGTACAAGCATTGGTCTAATCTTTGCGTATCTTGCGTCTAGACTATATTTTACTTCTAGATTTTCATTTTAAAAAGGAGTTTGTGCTATATATCAAACTTAAACCTTCTACCAGGAACACCTAAATGAGAGATGATAATGAATCTCTTCTGGCTTAACTAGAGGTTTTGAGTTCGAATCAAACTCTCGGAATGTAACAATGTTAAATCTTTTGAGGAAGAATTTTGTCATTCATTTCGGTCTAACCCAACTCGAGGGATTAGTGAGGATATCCATATATATAAAAAAAAAAACTCAAACTTAGTTTATGCTTTATCAAACTCAGAATGAGATGATAATGAATCTCTTTCAGCTTAGCTAGAGGTTTTGAGTTCGAATCCAGCTCTCGGAACGCAATAATTAATGTTAAATCTCTTGATGAAGAATTTTGTCATCTATTTCGACTAACCCAGCTCAAAAGATTAGTCTCTACCGTTGCGTACAGATGATATCCAAATAAAAAAGAAACTCAAACTTGCTATATGCTTTATCAATCTCATATAGTTGCAATCATGACAACTACATAATTTTCCCTTACAAAAAAAACTACATAAGTTTGTTACGTGTAATTTATCAAAATTAGTTTTGTAATTAATGATACAAAATATATAGTTGTGTTGCTAACACTTGTTTTATTGCTAAGAGAAACACTTATTTATTTATTTTTTGATAGATGCTAACAATATGTTTTAAAATTTGAGTTTCAACATATACTAGGTAATAACTTTCACTTATTGACAAATTTAATTTTTATTTTATTTTAACTGATAATTCCATAGCTACTAATCTTTATTTTAGTAAATTTTTAACAATATGTTCTTTTTAGTATACTACTATAGAAACTAATTATTTATTTTAACCTGTATTTAGTCTACATAGTCCAGAATTGACATATATGTTCCAATTTACATGTGAATTTGATCATGTTGAAAGTTTTTTAAAGGGTTAATAGTGTTTTACCCCCTGTAATATAGGTCATTTCCGGTTTTACCCCCTGTAAAATATATTTTTTGGATTTCGTCCTTGTAATTTGAAGATTTTTGGTTTTGGACCTTCATGAATTTTGACTGTACAAAATTGAAGATATGGCAGGGGTAAACCGAAATTTGCTCAAATTAACATTGGGGTTAAACCGAAATTTTCTCAAATTACATGGGATAAATCTAAATTTGCTCAAATTACAGGGGGTAAAATTTTCCATGAAGGTCCAAAACCAAAAAATCTTCAAATTACAAGGATGAAATTCAAAAAAACTATTTTACAGGGGGGAAAACTGGAAATAACTTATATTACAGGGGGTAAAAGACTATTAACCCTTTTTTAAAATTGTAAGAGTAAATAAATTGAGTTTGCAAAAGTGTACTTGAATGAGTTTGTGTATAAGCACTTGAAATGAATTTACCTAAATACAAATGTATTTGAACTAAATTTACAAATGGCACGTAAACTAAGTTTATGTAAACATACTTAAACCGAGTCTACGTAGGTATACTTGAACCGAGTTCAAATATGTAAAACACAAAATAATTAAGTGAGTTTTTTTTTTACATTTGAAAAGAAAAAAAAAAATGTTGAAGACAATCTTAGGGATAATTTGGGAATTAGAATTTTTAATTTGTATAAGAGGGGTGTAACCAGAAATGAAGAGTGTGTAACTAGCAGAAATCAACAAATATTTCTTTGGTTTGGTTTATGATTCGTGAAAGTCGAGGTTCTTTGTTTCTTCTCCCAACATAACTGAATCAGGTAATATCGTATTAGTATTTTATTTTCAATCTGTTACTTTTTCCTTTGGTTTTCTTACTATAAAGATTTTAAACTTTGCACTATCATCTATGATTAATATGATTTCATACATGGTGTGTATGATTTTACTATAAGATTCATTGACCCACTTGATCCAATGGTTGTAAAACATGCTCTATTGTGGACCACCTAGGTTGATAAGGTTTTGTTTGTTGATGTATCTGTGGTGTAAAATGAATTGAGAAAGATGTTTTATGGTACAATTGTCTAATTCCACAACGTTGAATAGTTTCATTGTATAATTACAAAGTGAAAAGCAAAAAAAAGAATGTTGAAGACAATTCTAGGTTGCTGCAAAGTATATATATCAGAAAGCAGAAACAAGAGTGCATTGGAATCAATTGAAAAAGCTGCTAAGTTTTTTCCATTAGCACCAATAATTAACAAGTTTGAAGATGTGGCTTACAATAGAGTTGGTTACACTCTTGTCTCTGAATTGGATTCAGTGTCTAGTGGAAAGTCATCATGTGATTTGACAAATGCTGTGTTGGCTATGGTAAAAGCTGCATTTGATAATGTTGATTTTGAGGTTCATAGTGGAACTCATCCTAGACTTGGTGTTGTTGATCATATATGTTTTCATCCCTTGGTTGATGCTTCATTGGATCAAGCTGCTAGGACTGCAAGGTGTTTAGCTAGTGACATGGGTTCTAGTTTGGAAGGTTAGTAGTTGCATAGCATGATTTTAAGGGTTATGAGTTTAATAACTTTGTATTGATGATGTAGACGTCTAATTATATTTCATCATTTTGTCGTATCATAGTATTATTTCTTATGTGTTTGGTTCTGTTGCGACAAAAATTGATTTTGAATGAATTGATTCTGTAAAATGGATTCTAACTAAAAGTGAGATGAACAATAAATTTGAGGCTAAAAATCAATTGCATGGCAAAAGCTCGAAATTGTAGCTTTGAGTTAGAATCAATTCTAAAAGCAAAATGAATTCTACTCGAGAAAGTCCAAACCTTTCTTAGAATGTATTCTTATAGATGCAAGTTGGTAACATAATTAGATGTATGTGCTTATATATTTACATGTTAGTGAATGATTATTAGTTTTTCTAATATATGCTAAAGGGGAATGTTATTTCTTGCGAATAAAGTTGGATACTTCTGTAGACATGGTAAACAAAAGTTCTGGCCATTTCAAGAGGATTCCCTTAAAACATAAAATTTATCAGTCTGTGCTTATTGTGTATTCATAAGTTCACCGACTTTCTATCAATTACCACTTCCATATTTGTGTGTGAATAAGTTTTGAGTTAGTTTTTGTTAGACTTTGAAAGGACCAGCAGAAAGACATCTTGATGCAAAAGTGCACATGCTTTAAGCACAAACCAGTGAAATTTGATATGGTCATTCTTGCATATTCTTTTTTGGTAGTGGCAACTTTGTGTCAAGTATTTTCTTTTCTATGATAAGAAATATATTGAAGTGTGTGTTATGTAATAACTTATCATTTGCATTGTGCATGCTTCTGGACATTGTCTTTAATCTATTAGAAGTATGCTGCTGATGAGACTTCAGAAGTGAACTCTTTCTTCAAAATCTTAGGCCTTTTGTTGGGTTGCAGTTGATCTATAACCAAAACAATTCACCTTAAAAACAAATTTCCTAAGATGAATAAAGTCATCAATCACCAGCCTTATAGGAACCTTCACCACTATTAACAAAGGAATAATGTCATAGTTGTTGATCTCGCATTAGTTAATTTTGCATTTCAGGTCCAAAATCACTATCTCTTGATTGTTGGATTTGAATTATGCCTTCATGTTAAATTCTTCTTAATTCTAAGGTTACATTTTGTTGGATATTTCCATGTTTGCACATGATTTTATTCTTCGATATAGAACACATGATTAATTTCATGATTACCATTTTTTTATACACTATAAAAATGATTATTTATGAAACTCTATATTAGCATATGTTGATCATATTTCTAAATTATTAGTTCAATTCCACATCAATGATCATCAAAATTCCCTGCAGTTCCTACTTTCTTATACGGAGCAGCACATGAAGAGGGGATGAAACTTGATTCAGTCAGAAGAGCATTTGGTTATTTCAAACCAAATTCTAGCGAAAACCAGTGGATTGGCATGCAAAGGTCAGACACTTTGCCCTTGAAACCGTATAGTGGTCCATCTCAAGTGATTCCAACAAAAGGTGTTGTGGTCATTGGAGCAACCAGATGGGTTGATAACTACAATGTCCCTCTGTTATCTTCTGATATTAGCGCCGTACGCAGAATTGCAAAACGGATTAGTGGAAGAGGCGGTGGACTTGCTTCGGTACAGGCTATGGCACTGACACACGGAGAAGGTATCATTGAAGTAGCTTGTAACTTGTTGGATCCAAAGAATGTTGGTGGTGAAAGAGTGCAACAAGAAGTTGAACAACTTGCAAAGGAAGAAGGTATTTCTGTTGATAAGGGATACTACACAGACTTTTCACAGGAAGAAATTGTTAAAAGTTACTTGGAGCTGTTTGAAGAGAGAATTTGATGTGGGAAAATTATTACTTTCTCATGCACTGAGAAGGTTTGTTCCATCTGGTGAATTTTTATTCCAGTGTCAAATTGGCCCTTCCTTGAAAGCAAAATTTATGGACTAATTTTTCATATAAAGAGCATTCTTAATATTTTTTCACCTCATTTTTCAAGTGATCATTATTTTACTGATCCTAAAAGAGTTCATTCACAATTCTCACATGCCTTCCAGTTCTGATTATCCTTCCGAAATGTTCTATGTACTGAAACATCAAATGATAAGTGAATCAATGAACCAAAGCCTTATTGATACATCTCAGCTGGCAAGTTTGGTAATGGAAATTACTCATCATAGTGTTAGTCTGTCAGATTTGGAATTTACATAAGCTAAAGTATATACAAAATGAGAAAATAATGTTCGACTTTGGTGAATTTGGAATCCGAATTTCTTGCTTGCACACAGATACCACAGTTAGTGAATCAAAGTCGTTGGATGGAGATTTGACGGCTTATACACTGAATGGCGTTTTAAATCTGTTTTACTATAGTCGAAACTAGCTGTTTGATTTCATTCAACGATTCTGATTCACTGAATCATTGCAGGAATCTTGATCTTTGAATTTGAGGTAATGTTGTTCATGAAAGATATTAATAGCCATAGAGCATAGTTCAGTGGATGGCTCTCCTGATCTTGAAGGTCAATTGCACCATCTTTTTAGTTCCTAATTAGATTAGGGGAACATATTTCATGCAAGGTTAGAAAGAAACACAGACCTCATTGAGGATTTACGGTGGAATTTACGTATAACCTACCAATTGCAGAATTTCATACTAGAACTCAAGTCCCAGCTAGTGTGAGCAGAAAGTCGGACCATTTGTGTCAACTTAAAATACTCTTATTATTGGTTAACTGTATCCAATTGCAAGTATTAAAAATAAAAGTCATAACAATGTAATCATGTTCGAAGTCAACGTCGTAATTAGGTCTATTGTTTAATATTTTCTGTCTATTATCTAAAAAACTAATCATACATCATCTGTTTCATTGTGTGTGTTTTTCCATTGATCCTTTTTATCTAGCTTAACATGTAAAACTTTATCTCATATACAAAATTAGCTCTGCAATGCAACCACTGAATCCGTCATCAACAGTAGCCAAAAAACTTTTGATCTTATTAAGCAGTTTAGGTGAGGGTGCCTAGGAAAATTACTGGTTTAGCAATTGTTTTTTGTTTGTTTTTCAAATATGGAATAGTGCAGTGGTTGGTTTAAATTTGTAGTATTATAGGCTTAATATCTGTTAATTAAAATATGCATAACCAGCTAAGAGAATCCAACTAAGTGGATTAACCATTTCAATTCTGTGGGCTTACGTGTTGGGCAAGTAATAAAAAAAAAGGTAAAGTGGAAACAAAGTTTTTTAAGCGTTTATTGAAAAGGACAGAATGCTCTTTGTTATGATAAGAGATGTATTATTAAATACAATTTTGTTGTTCTGTACGTTATGAAAAACTTATTATCTATAAGAAACTTATAAAGTGAGGGATGACAGATGGATTTAAGAAATAAAGGCTTTTAAATTGAGTTTGAGTGAAGACATGAAAAAAAAACAAATTATCTGATTAATCATGTAAAAGCAAATCAGATAGTAAAAGATTGTGAAAATATTTGATGTGTGGATACGAATCTTATAAATTTTATTACTTCGATATAAGTTAGTGCAGTTGTTAATTTTTTATCAAGAATTTAACGAATTTTATATTGATCATCAAGTTCATTTATTGGAGAGATCTTTTACTATATCAACATAAAATATTTGATGTGTTGGACACGAATATTATTATTATTTACATATCTCCAAAATTTAGTGTTCGTCATTCTGAGCTACAATATTTTTCTTTGAAACAAAATAATAATAATAAAATCTAAATAATGTCATACAATTCATGCTTTTGAGAGTAACATCTTTGTTTTCTTATATGATGGTGATAATGGAGTGACTTGGCGCCACGTGGGGACATTATTGGGTGGATGAAAGTATATTGCACTGTACTGTACCATATAAAAATGTCCACCTTGTACACGAGTTCCCACTTCAAGTTATTAGTTTAAGTAACTTTGTGAACACAAGTTGCAGCTGGAGAATTGAAGGATCACCATGGCTTTCAATTATACTACTACTACCAAGGTTAGAAAATCTCTTTTCTTATTATTTTCTTTCTGCGATTACTGATGTTAACATTAGACCATATTATATATAGCTCATGATGATACTAATTTGTTACTGCTGGTGCCAATTTTATTGATTACTTAACTGATTAAGCACATATGTTGAAAAATCTGTATACCTCTTCCTTGTTTTGAGAAATGTTACCAAAATTAATACAAAGAGAAGTGATATTGTGTACTATGATAGTGTTGTTGTTTCAGGTTAACAATATAATGCTAAAACTGTAATTAGTTAAGTTTCTGGTGTTACAAGTATTTGTTGAACTAAAACCATTGATCCTAAATCTTTTTCTTAGAATAAATTAAGTTCAAATTTCCCATTTCTTTTCTTTTCAACAATAAACCTGCAAGTTTTTTTTACTTCAATCATGTTCTTGCTTGAATAATGCATATATATATATATATATATATATATATATATATATATATATATATATATATCCTCTAGAAAATCTACTTAAATATCTACCTAAAAATGTCACGTGTGTTAGAAATTGTGGATAAGACCAAGTTCTCAGTTTTTTGCGTGGTACAATTATTATTATTTTTAAATGATAATAATAGCAATTGACATAAACTCACATGGTGTAGGGACGCTCAAACAATGTTTAATTTCTTTTTCCCAGCTAAATATTTGACTATATAAGGATGATATAGGACAAGGGTGGCCAGCATGGACGAGAGGGGCGGGCCGCTCAGGGCACCAATTCTTTAGAGACACTAAAATAATTATTTTTTTACTTAGTAGTTAGTAGTACATAAATATTTCTTTTTAACTCGATTTGATTAATTATATTAAAAATATTTTTTAGAGAACCTTATTTACGAATGAATCTTTTGCAACAAAAAATGTAAGAAAAAAGACATTTGAATAACTAAAAGGGCCAGAACACTAAAAGTCTTAGGACCGGCCCTAATACGGGAAATTGCATAGATAATGTAGTGTAATATATACCTACATTTTTTATCGGATAAATATAATCTATTTCAAGAATCAAAGAGAGAATGACAGTAATTTTGTAGAAGCAGAAAACAACTTGTGAAAATTAGTTATATTAAAGAAACTAATGACCCTATCATCTAACACTTGTACAACTTTTCATGACTCATGTCATTAAATAAGCTCTTTCTAAAATCTCCTAAACACACACACATATATATATTCTTCAACAGAACAAAATTTCACTCTCTTACTATTTGTGTAGGAGCAAAAGAAAACGGTAGACCAATCCATGTTGCTATGCTGCAAGTTCTTTATCTCGGAAGGACGCAACATCGCTACTCTTGATGCAGTTGAACGAGCTGCAAGGTCGAATCCAGAAACTGTCATTGTGAACAAATTTCATGGTAGATCTTACAACCGGGCAAGGTATAGCCTTGTGTCATATGTTTTGCATGACTGCACAGGAAATGCCATATACAGCCCCTTACAACAAACTGTGGTGGCCATGGCTGAGGCTGCATTCAACACCATCAACCTTGAATTGCATGATGGGTCTCACCCCCGCTTAGGTGCAGTTGATGACATTGTTTTCCACCCACTTGCTTGTGCGTCGCTGGATGATGCAGCGTGGTTGGCAAAAGCTGTGGCGGCAGACTTTGGCAACCAATTCAATGGTAATTCACATAGGACTCAATTCATAGAATGTAAAAAATCAATGTTTGTGTTGCATATTATGTAGGTGGTTTTTCCTACTATAGCATAAATTTCACGTCACTCGCTAACTCCAAGTGAAATATATGTTTAAGTATTGTTTAAAATATTTGGTCATTACCAACAAATAATATATGTTTACCCTTCAAAAAAAAAATATGTTTAAGTACTTGCTTGATTTTATTGTGCTGCAGACGATTCTTAGGGTTTTCAGTATTTTAGTATGCACCAGATGATTCTTAGTGATGCCTCTGCATAGCAAATTTTGCTTAAGAAAAAAAAAAAACTTTCATTTTAGAACAATCAAATCCAACAATTTTAAGGACATCATACTTAATCGACGAAATGCAAGAGAATTTCATCTATTTTTCTGTTGTCGCTTAAACTTCACTTTTGTTTATGTGAAAATGCAGTACCTGTATTTCTTTATGCTGCTGCACACCCAACAGGGAAACAACTCGACACAATAAGGCGAGAGCTCGGGTATTACCGGCCTAATTTCATGGGAAACCAATGGGCAGGGTGGACTATGCCCGATATCCTACCTCAAACACCAGACGAAGGGCCTATTGTTGTTTCAAGAGCCAAAGGCATCTCAATGATCGGTGCGCGCCCTTGGGTCGGGCTCTACAACATACCAATCTTATCGACCGATGTATCTGCAGCAAGAAGGATTGCAAGGAAGGTTAGTGCTCGTGGCGGCGGCCTTCCTACGGTGCAAACGCTCGGGGTTGTTTGTGAGGATTCCGCTGAAATAGCTTGCATGCTGTTGGAGCCTAACCAAATTGGAGCTGATAGGGTTCAAAATTTGGTTGAGATGTTGGCAGCACAAGAAGGATTGGATGTAGAAAAAGGATATTTTACCGACTTTTCGCCAGAAATGATAGTAGAAAGATACATGAACCTGATCTCGGCTAAAAAATCATCACCATAACTAGTTATAATTGTTGATGAACAATCAAAATCCAACTAGTTATTAATTGGCGTTGCAAGTAAATGAAAATAAGTTGTGATTGCCTTAATGGTTGGATTGAAAATTGTTGTGTGTAACATCTAACTTTGAAAATGGAGTATTAGCTTTTGCGGATCATTAATGTATGATTTATTACAAGCACACTTATGTACAAATACAATGCTTGAGCTCAATTTGCTAATGTTGCTGCCTCCACTTCTTGCCTACATCATTTTTCACTCTTCAGCTTATTCAACATGATAAATTCCTCATTGAATTCTGAAGGAGGAGAAAGAAAAGAAGTATCCATTAATCAAATATTTTGGTTAAAAAAAAAGAATTGCAATTTGCATGCGCCTTACTTTCTCAATTTGGATGCCAAAAAAGAAGAATAAAAATAAAAATAATAGTAATAGTAGGAGTAATTTTGGATGCCAAAAAATTTATATGCATGATATCCACAAATAAAATCCATCATTTACACAAAATGGATAGCTTAATAGGCATACACAATAACATACATTGATATTTTCGGTACTTTAAATTAATAGATACAGAAGTAGAAGTAATGGTATTGTACATCCAATTTATAATGATAATTAAGACGTGCAATTTCTGTAGAGATATTTACACTATATAAAACATCGATTTTTTTATTAAAAATTTGTTAATGAAACAAATTATAAAATTAAATAATATTTAAAAAATTATAAAAATTAAACTTATTGAATCAAATTGTTTTGTAGTTAAAATTTGAATCGAAACATGATTCAATAATTGTCATTCAAAAAATTAAACTTATTGAATTAAATTATTTTGAATGACACGTATTAACAATTAGTTTTGACCTTCACTTTTATTCCTTCAACATTTTTTCATTTTATTTTCATTCCTTTCACTTTCTTTTCTCATCCAAACAAAATCTTAGTGTATAAGAAAGTTACTTACATAGCAAGCTAGTTCATAAAATTCTCTATTGGTTAGACTACAATAGTTTGTATGAGAATTCTTTCTTGTATAAATAGATTATGTATTCTCCTTATTCATTAATAAAACAATTACATTTTCATTCATGTTTATCACTTCAAATGAATGCAACCACTGAATCAGTCGACACCAAAAATCAAAAAAACTTTTGATCTTATCAAGGAGTTTAGATGAGTGTCTGCCTACAAAAATTGCTGGTTTAACAATTGTTTTTTTGTTTATTTTTCAAATATGGAATAGTGCAGTGGTTGGTTTAAATTTGTAGTATTACAAGTGTAATTTGTGTTAATTAAAATAAGCATAACCAGCTAAGAGGATCCAATTCAGTGGATTAACCCGTTTCAATTATGTGGGCTTAAGTGTCGGGAAAGTAATAAAATATTAGGAAAAAGGCAAAGCGGAAACAAGCTTTTGACTTAATTGTATTTTTGGTCCATTATTTTTATTAATTGGTGGAACTGGTCTCTCCATTTTAAAAGTTAACAGTTTTGGTCTATCCATAAAATATTGTCTAAAATATGATGATATGACGGTGAATTCTAGGGTGATGGTTCAATTAAGTCTCTTACCGATGAACCATTATGAACAACACTCCCTCCGTCCCTCATTAGATGACCTATTTGACGATATATATTATGACTTAACATACTTTGACCATATTTTTCTACTAATTCACAAAGATAAATAATATCATGTAAGATGTTGTTGGATTTGTCTCAATGAATATTTTTAAATATTAAATTTTCATAAAAAATTTTAGTAGGGAATTGAAGATATCAAAGATAAAACATATGCATTTGTACGTGTGTCGGAGTCAACTAGATCATCTAATATGAAACGAAGGGAGTAATTAAGAACCATTGGATCAATAAAGCGCACGAATCTATTATGCACTCTATGCATCCGATCATTTTGTCTCCTCTCTCATCTTCTTCTAACCTGTTCCC
This sequence comes from Medicago truncatula, assembly GCF_003473485.1. NCBI lineage: Eukaryota > Viridiplantae > Streptophyta > Magnoliopsida > Fabales > Fabaceae > Medicago > Medicago truncatula. The sequence continues at coordinate 44,240,734 of NC_053043.1, forward strand.
ATCCTCTTAGTTCCTGGTTTTGCACAAGCCCTCCCTTCTACATTATATCGGCATATTTCCTCTCGGTGTTGTGTTAGACCAACATTATATCTCATGAAATGTTGTTTTTAACTAAAATATTAAATTTGTTGTTCCAGTTCCATCTGGTGCTACGAAGAACACATTCAAGATTTCATCCTTTTTTTAAAATTATGAAGATGAAAAGTTCAACTTTTTAAATATCAAATCATGTATGCATTATGAAATCAAGGAGGTGGTTACGTGCAAAAATTTATAACTCAAATTGGTTTATTGAAAAAAAAATTGGCATTGTTTCAAGAAGCATATAAAATGCTTTTTTTTTTTTTTGAAACGGCAAAATATATTCATCGTCGAGAGGATGAAAGAAACACCAACAACCTACTGTAAGGAAATACAACCAACAATACAACAAGAAAAACAACCTAACAATGAAACAATCTAAGCAAGGCCATAATAATGAGGCCGAGGTATACACCAGCAAAACCAAAAGCCACTAAACCCACAAGGAAGAATAATACCCTTAAGCTAACACCACATGAATACCCATGCCTCACCACCAAGCCTCGCGCACAGCAGCAAGCACACAGCCCCACAACATCATCAATTAAGGCTTAAAGCATTATGTTTGTTTTAGTGTGTCTTGGTCAAAAGAATTTATGGTGGCAGCTATTTTTTTTTCAGAATTTTTGGTTAGAGAGGAATCCGATGGGGAGGAGAAACGGAAAGGGACATGATTGTGTGTAGAAATCTAAAGTTGTTTTTATTTTTGTTTTAAGTAAATCTGAACCATTAATTAAATCAAATGGTATTTTATTCATGATCCACCAGTGAGGGACTTAATTGAATCCTCACCTTAAAATTCACATGATATATGACATGTTTTAAACGAAGTTTTTAAGAATTTTTTTTATAATTTCATCAATGTTGATCTTTTAGTTCATAATCATGATTGATGGGCTAAAACTGTCAAATTTTTAAATAGTGTGATAATTGTACAAAATAGTAAAAGTAAAGAGATCAAAACTAATTAATCTAATTTTTTAAAGGTGTTTATTGAAGAGGACATAATACTCTCTTTTAGGATAAAGAGATGTATTATAATATTATTAAATACTATTTTGTTGTTCCACACGTTATGAAAAAGTTATTATTTTTTTATAAGAAATTTTAAAGTGAAGGAAGACAGATAAATTTAAGAAATAGAAACTTAAAATTGAGTGTGACGGAACACTTACGAGGAAAAAAAAAAGTTATCTAATTAATCATGTAAAAGCAATTCAGAGATGATAAATGATTATGGAAATGTTTAAGGAGTTCATTTCTGTTCTATAAATTTGCCAACTAAATAACATATATGTACATATAGGATAAACATCGTACTGATTGTTGATCGAACAATGTATGCAACTCAATCTTAGTCGTAATAATGCTATCTTTCTTTCATTTTATTTTGATATTTTTCCGCATTTTTATACTAAATGTTCTTGTCATTGCAATTTTACAACGTTTGTTCATTCTTACACGTACGTTTCTTATACTGCAAGCAAAGACTTCAAAAGGAAAGTCTATCAAACTAAGTAACATCTTGTTTTCTTCTATAATGGTGATTGGTGATAATGGAGTGACTTGGTGTCACGTGGGACATTATTGGGTGGATGGAAAGTGATATATATTTCACTGTACTGTACCATATAAAAATTTCCACCTTGGATACGAGTTCCCATTTCAAGTTAGTTTAAGTAACTTTTTTTGTGAACACAAGTTGCAGCAGGAGAAGGATCACCATGGCTTTCAATTATACTACTACCAAGGTCAGATATCTCTTTTCTTATGTTTTTCTTTCTGTGATTACTGATTAACATTAGACTATAATATATATAGATGATGGTATTAATTTGTTACTTCTTATGGCAATTTTATTGATTAATTAACTGATTGAGCACACATATGGTAAAATCTACATAATGTTCTCCTAATTGTTTTGAGAAATATTACCCAAATTAATACTAAGAGAAGGGTAGAGGGTAGCAGCAAGAGGTATTGTTTGTTTATTTATATGATAGAGGTTAACAATATAATGCTAAAACTGTATTTGGTTAAGTTTGTAGTGTTACAAATCAAAATATAGTTTTTTTTTTTTAAGCAATCAAATATAGTAATTGTTGAACTAAAACCATTGATCCTAAATCTTTTTCTTAGAATAAATAAATGAAGTTCAATTTTCACATTACTTTTCTTTTCAACAATAAACCTGCGAGTTTTTCTTTTACTTCAATCATGTTCTTCTTTGAATATTGTATATTTATTTTTTTATTTCTTATATATCCTCTAGAAAAACTACTTGAATATCTGCCTAAAAAAGTCACGTGTGTTAGAAATTGCGAATAAGACTAAGTTCTCATTTTTTTTTTGTGTGGTACAACTATTATAATTGACAGTGAATCAGTGATTCACAATTTCACATTGTGTAGGGACGCCTATAATGTCGAGATACTCCAAAACGGAGACGTACCAGTATCAGATACCGATATTTCACGGATGTTCGCTGATATGTATCAATGAAGTATCAAAATTAATTATTTTAATTTTTAATAAATATTTTATCGGATATTTATGTGATACTCCACACATACACAATGATATTTCCAAGATACTTCACATATACGTATCCTAAGAAAAGATGAAGAGTAAAAATGTGAGACAATGTTGTAAGAATTCATTATAGATTGATGTATATGATTCAATTTTAGATATGCATCAATATAATTGTTCTCGATGAATCTAAAAGTCCTAACTCAACTGGTAAAATGCCGAAATTGTTAAGCCGGATGTCATGATCGGGGTTCGAACCCCGGTACCTCCATTTGTGTGTGTGAGCTTTGCCATTTCGTCTACCTACAAAAAAAAAAAAAAAAAACTGTTCTCAATGAACCACTTAATATATACTTCTTATGGATGAACGTAGCGAGAGAGGTGATTCAGTTAATCAACATTAGATAAATTTTGTGTTGAGTTCTTTTAAATTTTAATGATATTTTTCTCGATATCCCAACATATGAAAATGTAATATGGTTTATAAGAAAACTTTCAAAAAAAATTATTTTGATCGCATGTATTATTTTTTTAAAATTGTAACTTTTATAATGAAAAGTAATCGGTGTTAATTTTCTTCAATTATTTTACATACATATAAATGGGTCCCCCTAATATGAACCCTCTAAAAAGTGGTTCACCCATGGACTCTTGAGTTTTACCGGACATTACCGGTTGTTTCTATTTTCCTTTGAAAAAACTAAAAATAAGCAAAGAAAGAAAGTTGTGTTCCTTTTTCTTCACCTGCTTCTACGCCAGAGTTTAAGGGCAACCAAAACGAGCGAGGCTTCAGAAGTTTCTTTGAGAGCCATACCCAAATTTCAGTGAGCGGTGCAACTTGAAATCATTTTCCTAAATTCCCAGTTTTGAGATCCTTGAATGTCGATTATAGACAAATACCAAATAGTTTTAACTGAAGTTTTGAGCAAATTTTGTTTATATTGCATTAATATATTTTTGCCTACCGATGGGATGGTTGAGAAATGCAATTTCCTAACAGTCAGAAGGTTAATTATTGTAGGAATTTATTTTTTAAGTCATGAGAAAATCAATTTGGATGCTGAAGCGAAGAAAACTTTTGAAAATTAAATGTCAAATAATGTAAGAAATTGTGAGGGCCAAGGGGGAATTTTATGAAGGTTGTTGCTAATGCACAGAGAAAGCGGTGGTCAATGGAAGATCAAGATATGACTTTGGTTGGATTTAACCAACATGTGTAGGCAAAAAATATATTAAAAAGTGACATAGATAGTTGAAGGTAAATTGATGGTGCAAACTTTGAGGGATAGCGATTTACTAATGCAAATAGAAATGGGAGTATTCCAGGAAAACTGCGATTGAACTGGAAGACAGGTGGTGGCATGAATTTTTTATTTTTTTTAAGTATTTTATTAACAGGTTATGACCGGTAAAAAGTAAGGGTCCATGGATGAACCACTTTTAGGAAGGTCCATATTAGGGGCACCCATAAGTTTTATTATAAATTTTTATTAACGTATCCTAACGGTATCATATCCTAAATTTAAAAAAAAATCACGTATCCGTATTGTATCTTACCCGCACCCGTATCCGTATCTGAATTTCACATAGGGTATCTGGACTTCACATAGGGATGCTCAGACAAGGGAGTGGATCCTCTCAATTGATAATGTTTCATTTCTTTTCTAAGCTAAATATTTGACTATAAGGATGATATATGAAATTGCATAAATAATGTAGGATAACACTTGCTGATAATGTAGGATAATGTCATGATATTGGTCAATCACAATGTCATAAGTGTATAAAAAAAAATAAAAAGTCCATATCAGAGAGAAGAAGATCACTTCTGATATTGTGGTTGATCAATGTCACATGACATCGACACCCCAATGTCACCCAAATGCAACCCGACAATGTAGTGCGCAATACATACATTTCTTTTTAACATCCAACAAACTAGGCCAAATGTTGAACCTATGACATCCACAACATCTATTTATTTTTGGCTTCACCGCATTTATTTTATTTTTACATAGACAAATGTTGTTATTAATTAATTATGCGAGTATTTTTTTCCTTCCTCCGAGTTCGAACTCCAATTTTTTTAACTCTTCAACCCTTAACTCAAATCTTCTATAAAAAAAACTTTTAACTTAAATCAGTTGAGCTACCCAACCCAACCATACCATCTATTTATTTATTAGCAAAAAATTGCATTTAAATTTGAGTGAAAACATAATTTGTTCATTGACAATTTTCTCGCGACACAATTTAGTTATCGACAAAAAATAATATCAAACTAGTTCATGACATTTTTAAATTAGGGACAAATTAGTCTCTCTATTATAATGAACCAATGATTAATTTGTCTTTTGTATAAAAATGTTATGGACTAATTTTGATTTCTTTTTTATAAAGAACTAAAGGATAGTGAGAAAATTGTTAGGGACCAAACACATTGCTCAACCACAATTTGACACACGACAACCTCATTTGTAAATAAAGGGAAAAAAAAAGATTTGAGAGAGAGAAGAAAACAAAAAACATGTGTCACATTGTGGTTGAGCAATGTCATGCGACATTCCCGCCACAATGTCACACAACTGGAATCCACCATCAAATCAACTTCATGACTCTCTTAAATTAATTAGTAATTCATTAAATTAATTAAGGTTTCATTATGGTTGTGACCAAATAAAATTAAGGTTTCAATTTGTGTGAGTGTGGTCCAAATAAAATTATTTATGGTTGTGACCAAACTTAAGTGTTCCTCTTCGTTACGTTGCTCTAAGTATTTGAATATAAGCCTTTATTGATTCAATAAGCACTCATGATCGTATAAGAGTTCATATAATCATATATGATCCATTTCAACAACCAAAGAGAGAATCACAGTAAATTTTTGTACAAACAGAAAACAACTGTGAAAATAAGTTATTAAACAACTTATGAACATATCATCTAACACTTATTATATATGTATTCTCTTATTTCTTCCTCAACAGAACAAAATTTCACTATCTTACTATTTGTGTAGGAGCAAAAGAAAATGGTAGACCAATCCATGTTGCTATGCTGCAAGTTCTTTGTCTCGGAAGGACGCAACATCGCTACTCTTGATGCAGTTGAACGAGCAGTGAGGATGAACCCAGAAATTGTCATTGTGCACAAATTTCATGATAGAGCTTACAATCGGGCAAGGTATAGCCTTGTGTCGTATGTTTTGCATGACTGTACAGGAAATGCCATATACAATCCCCTGCAACAAATTGTGCTGGCCATGGCTGAGGCTGCATTCAATGCCATCAACCTTGAATTGCATGATGGGGCTCACCCTCGCTTAGGCGCAATTGATGACATTGTTTTCCACCCACTTGCTTGTGCATCAATGGATGACGCAGCGTGGTTGGCAAAAGCTGTGGCTGCAGACTTTGGCAACCAATTCAATGGTAATTCACATAAGACTTAACTCATACATAGAATGTAGTACATTGCTGCATCAATGATTGTGTTGCATATATGTAGATTGTTAGGAGTCCCACATCGAGTATATCAAAGTGCTTGATGTGGTACTTAAGCCTTGAGGTTCTCCCACCTATTGGACTAGTTTTTTGGGTTGGGCTCTTCTCATGGGCTTAAATCCTAACAATTGGTGCTTTCATTGAGAGTTGGACCACGGAAAGGGCTACCTATAGGCTGGATTAAGGTGTTCCACCGAATACTGATAGATGAGTGAAGCCGCCAAAAAGGAAAGGGCTACCATCGGGTCAGTGTCGATAGAGTGAAAGCCGCCGTGGACGTCGGCTCTTATAGAGTGTGGCAATGTTAGGAGTCCCACATCGAGTATATCAAAGTGTTTGATGTGGTACTTAAGCCTTGAGGTTCTCCCACCTATTGGACTAGTTTTTTGGGTTGGGCTCTCCTCATGGGCTTAAGTCCTAACATAGATGGTTTTTCCTAATGTACATTGGTGCATGAATGAGAGAAATTAATGATCAATATTAAGTATACATGTCAAATCATCAATCTATTAGAACGTACTCGCTTGATTTTAGTATGTTGCAGATGATTATTAGAGTTTGAAGTACAAGCATAGTTGGGAATGACTTGTCTTATAGTGATGGCTCTGCACAGTATTCTTTTGCTTAAGAAATAAAGTACACTTTTCATTTTAGAACAATTTAAGGACATCATAGAATCGTAGACATAATTGACAAAATGCAAGAGAATTTAATCCAATTTTTAAGTATACATGTCAAATCATCAATCTATTAGAACGTACTCGCTTGATTTTAGTATGTTGCAGATGATTATTAGAGTTTGAAGTACAAGCATAGTTAGGAATGACTTGTCTTATAGTGATGGCTCTGCACAATATTCTTTTGCTTAAGAAATAAAGTACACTTTTCATTTTAGAACAATTTAAGGACATCATAGAATCGTAGACATAATTGACAAAATGCAAGAGAATTTAATCCAATTTTTAAGTATACATGTCAAATCATCAATCTATTAGAACGTACTCGCTTGATTTTAGTATGTTGCAGATGATTATTAGAGTTTGAAGTACAAGCATAGTTGGGAATGACTTGTCTTATAGTGATGGCTCTGCACAGTATTCTTTTGCTTAAGAAATAAAGTACACTTTTCATTTTAGAACAATTTAAGGACATCATAGAATCGTAGACATAATTGACAAAATGCAAGAGAATTTAATCCAATTTTTAAGTATACATGTCAAATCATCAATCTATTAGAACGTACTCGCTTGATTTTAGTATGTTGCAGATGATTATTAGAGTTTGAAGTACAAGCATAGTTAGGAATGACTTGTCTTATAGTGATGGCTCTGCACAATATTCTTTTGCTTAAGAAATAAAGTACACTTTTCATTTTAGAACAATTTAAGGACATCATAGAATCGTAGACATAATTGACAAAATGCAAGAGAATTTAATCCAATTTTATACACTTAAATTGTATTTCTGTTATATGTGAAAATGCAGTACCTGTATTTCTTTATGCTGCTGCACACCCAACGGGGAAACAACTTGATACAATAAGGCGTGAGCTTGGATACTACCGGCCTAATTTCATGGGAAACCAATGGGCAGGGTGGACAATGCCCGATATCCTACCTCAAACACCAGATGAAGGGCCTATTAATGTTTCAAGAACAAGAGTCATCTCAATGCCCGATACCAATCTTGTCGACCGATGTATCTGCAGCAAGAAGGATAGCAAGGAAGGTCAGTGCTCGTGGTGGCGGGCTTCCTACGGTGCAAACACTCAGGGTTGTTTGTGGGGATTTTAATGAAATAGCTTGCATGTTGTTGGAGCCGAACCAGATTGGAGCTGATAGGGTTCAAAATTTGGTTGAGATGTTGGCAGCACAAGAAGGATTGGACGTAGAAAAAGGATACTTCACCGACTTATCGCCAGAAATGATAGTAGAACAATACATGAACCTAATCTCTAATAAAAAATCATCACCATAACTAGTTTAAATTGATGATGAACAATAAAAATCCAACAAGTTATTAATTGGTGTTGCAGTGAAGTAAATGAAAATAAGTTGTAATTGCCTTAATGGTTGGAATAAAAAATGGAAGCAAGTGCTTCAAAAATGTTGTTGTATGTAACATAACTTTGAAAATGGAGTATTAACTTATGGCAGATCGTATGATATACAATAAGCACAGCTTTGTACAATGATTGAGCTAAATTTCCCTCTCAATTGGCTAATGTTATTGCCACCACTGCATATCCTTTTTCACCCTTCAGCTTATACAACATGATAAATTCCTCATTGAATTCCGATGAATGTGATTGTCCTTATGGAGCCAGCCACCCACTACAATGGTTATCTATTCTTTGGCAACTCTAATTGTCCTTGTGGGACCATCTCCTATAATGGTCATGCTTCCTCTAGTTACGTTACCTAGTCCACATGAAGACGAGGATGCAACATTGATGAAAGGCATTCCTTTGAGTGAGTTTAGGCATTAGAATTATGCTCTTTACCCAAATGTTTTTGCCTATTCCCAAAGTAAATGACTCACGCTGAGTGAATTAAGTCACATTGAAAACTCACATTAAAAATCCAACGTGAGTTAACTCACCTTGGCTGTCTTTCAATATTTGCTTTTGTTGATAACACACAAACTCTCATCTCAACCTTCCTTTGTTGATAAGAATCTCCTCTATTTATTCCAAAATCAACAATCGATCTCTTCATTGCTAACATGTAAGTTTAAGTAATTCATCTTTCACTCTTTTTTTGTTCAAGAAAAAAGAAACTGCTCAAAGAAATTGGGTGCAAGTATGCGATTGTTGAAATTAGCAGGAGCAATTATGTATCCTATTCCTGAAATTGGGTGCATCAATCTTTTTTTTTTTTTTGTTACAAAAAGCCTTTGCAGTAACTTGGTTCTATTTTATTTTGTTTTTTGTGTTTAATACAACAACAAAAACAAAATTGTTGAACATGGTTGCAGTGTCTTCCTCTGTTACAGCTTCTTTGCAACAATAGAACAATCAGCAATCCAACAATCAACAATCGATCTCCTCAGGTTGGGATTTCAACGTGATTTTTGCAGAATTATAAGAGTTAACTCACGCAGCGCAAGTTAACTCACGCAGAGGTAATATGAACATTTACTTTAGGAATGAGCGAATCCATTTGGGTAAAGAGCAAAACTTTAGGCATTATACATTTATTCCTCTTATTATTTTAGTTGAATTGGTACGATAACTGGTCTTGTGGCTATCATGACGCTTAATCTTGACTCGTTTGAATTTTACTTGACCACAATTGTATTCGTTTTTATGATATTATGTGTTAACGACAGCGTATTATATTTTGGACAATCTTATCTCTTACGTGTTTTAATTTTTTATATTGTGTTCTATTTTGATATATGGTGTTCTATTTTGGAGTACCAAAATCAAAGTTTTACAACCCAAGAGTATGTATTTGTCTAAAATTTAAATTATATAAAATTTATTATATACATGACAAATATAAACTAATATAAGATTATCTGAAGTAAAATAACCACTCGTTATAGCATTGAATGAGTTTTAGCAATCCAACTAATTTATGGGTTGGGTTGAATTAGCTATATTTATTTTTCATTATCTTAACTATACCCTTAAACAATTTTTTTTATAATTAATATCGTTGTTGATGTCATTAAAAAATAAAATAGATTATATATTTTTTTATATCGTTAGTGTCATCGGAAAAAATAATAATGATTAATTTGATTTTTCTCTGTAGTGACGATTAGTTTGGTTTGTTATAACTTGAAAGTAACAAACATTTATAATATTAGTTTTAATCCAAATCAAAATTTCATATAAAAAACACCGTTAATAATTTTCAAATGTTAACGCAATAAAAGGAGCGGAAAGACGGACACATGAGTATCCGTCTTTTTGCTAGTAACAATAAGGAAATGGTAATAATATTATAGACTTTAAAAGGCTCAAATTAAAATGAGTTTTTCTATCATTTGTTCATGTTAAGTAATTTAAAATCGAAATTTTATATTAAAACTTGTATATTTAATACTCCCTACGTTCCTTTTTAATTGTCACTTTTGAGTTTTTTACACAAGCCAAGACAACAAATACTTTTTGCTACTTTTGATAAAATAATTCATCTTTTTCTATAATAACTTTCATCATTTAATATCTCATTTCATATACTTCTCTCTCTACAATAAATAATCAAGGGTAATAAAGGAAAAATAACATTTAATGTTGTATTGAACTTTGAAAGTGACAGTTAATTAGAAACAAATTTTTTTGCAAAAGTGACAATTAAAAAAGAAAAATATAATAAATGTTTGTTATTTTCCAAGAAAAAAAATTACTATTGTTATTAGTTGTTTTAACATGTGCAAAGTTGCACATGGTAGACAAACCCAATTAAAATTCACCTCAGATCTTCTAACGTGTTGAGCCGATCCGGAGTTCACTTTCAAAATAGGCTGAAAGAAAACAATCTCAGCCGTCCCTTGTACAAGTCATATAAAGATTGAGTAAACCATCAATTTCGTCCCTGAATTTTCAGAGATCGGGCCAAATTTGTCCCCCAATTTAACGAAATATCAAAATAGTCCCTGAATTTGTTTGACGTCCATCAATTTCGTCCATCCGTCCAAAAGGTCTGTTAGTGTGTTGTATTGGCTTGTACACGTCGGAAAAAGGAAGCCACGTGTACAGGGACTAAATTGATGGAAAATATGAAAATTTCAATTTTTCCTTTTTTAACTTCATTTTTCTACAATTACTTTTTTACCCCTATGTTTCTCATTACCATACATCCTCACATTTCATACAGAACACATCAACTAAGTTCCAGTCTGTTCTTCTTCCCTCCATTTTCACTTCTCCAAGATCATCATCCTCTCCCGCGATCAAGCTTGCATTTTTGAAGGAAGATTTCGTCTGGTTTAAAGGTAACTTCGTTCATCTTCTTCTCCTTTTTCTATGTTCGTTTTCGGCCTTTTTTTTTTCTTTTCCGTTTTTATGATTTCCATTTTCATGTTTTTATCATTTAGTTATGACTTATTACTATTTTGATTTGTATCAACTGCCTTTTTTTATGTTGTTCTGCAAATTTATGCCTCAAGGATCAACTTGATTCTGTTAATATAATTCAGGGACTTTTTTTTTTATGGTTTTTAAAATAATTCAGGGATCGATTTGATAGTAACACAAATAATTCAGGGACTAATCTGATGGTAAAATTATAACAGATACGCAACATTTCATTCATCTTCAACCTCTTTTCATGGTAAAGTCATTACAACTCTACACAACCTTAGAAATATACATTAGCATGTTGCAAAACTCAAACAAGAAGATTATAACTATCATAAACTTAATCACCCCAATCTCACTTTTTATACAATCAACTTTGTCCATCAACCTTGCCCTCCAAACCTCGTCATTGCCACTTTCCTTAGCCTTAAGCATGGACTGAACCTTCTCCATCATTCTTGTCTTTCTTCCATGAGCAGCACAAATTCCATTGTTTTTAAAGTAACCTAGTTCTTCAACTTCATCAACCCACACAACATTTAAGCACTCTCACATCACCATTAAACATGGAGGATGAAGATGAAGCTTGACTTTGATAGCTCTTTTTGCCCATATGACCACCCCCCATCATTTTAGATTCAATTTCAACAGTTTTGCTTGAATGAATTTTGCAGATTTTGGTTTTCAGATTCAATTAAAAAAAAATCAGGATTTGCAATTTTTTGATTTGGGGAATAACGTGACCCTTAATTATTGGAAGAAAATTTGGAGATTTTAGAGTGTAGATTACACATTGTAAAATTAGGGTTCCAATTTTATATATTTGGGAAAGAAATAGACGTTGGGGAAGAAGAGCAATTTCCTGAAATTCAATCAACTGTCCTTGAAAATTTAGGTCATTATCGGCCAACTTAGTCCCTGCTTACGTGACATCTGACATGTGAGAGGTTAACGACCACGTCAGCACCGTTAACCCTCCATTTTGACGGAGGGACAAAATTGACGGACATTTTACAAATTCATAACTATTTTGATATTTCGTTAAATTGAGGGACGAATTTGGCCAATTAATACAAATTTAGAGACCAAATTGATGATGATTTACTCTATAAAGATCCAACCAAATTTGTACCCAAAAAAGAAAAATCCAATCAAATTAGTCCCATAATAACAGTGACAGAATTAAGCTCTGCTCTACTATATTCCTCTGATGAAAATTGAAAGGGCGTGTGCAGTTATGCTATAAACTATGTAGACCTCACATCAACAATCATATCAAAAACTGAATCACTGTTTCTACCGCGATAGATATTCCATAGAATCTTTTCTTTTCTCCTCTCTGTATTAAACGCAAAATAAAAAACCTCTTTCCCGAGAATAGTGGCTCACTACAACTTCCCAGTAAAATTATTAAAAAAAACATAAAACCAAAATTAAGTGGAGTGCCCTAATCTACAGGTAGTGTATCAAGTACCAACAGAACTAAAGTTATCTTTTTAGCCGAGGTTCGAATCTAACTCTTGCATTTTCTAAATTGTATGTCATTTTAAAAAAAATATTTGTCTTAAATTATATCTCGCTTTACAATATCAATGAAAAATTAATGTTACTTTTTCTATTATATCCTTAACTATTTATTACTCTCTCTTCTTTCAATTCTTTCATTTATCTTTCACATATCATTTATTGAGGACAATTTTGTAAAACAACTCATAATATCTCTTTCCCAGACAAGTGAAATGTCCAAAACGTCATACAATTTGGAACAGATGGAGTATTATACATTTTGTCCATAGTAATTGAACTAAGCTCAGTTTATAGGATAATACGTGCAAAATTTTAATACTATTACAGTGAGAACTCTATCAAATCTAATTATTCTTATAAACAAAAATTAACGTTTTAGATCGTATGTGGTCCATAATGAAGACAATATAATATAGCTGATTAACCAAAATAAAAATAAAATAAAACTTTCTCTCACCTCTCTACTGTCATACAGTACTGGATTCATGCAAATAGCAACTTCTCTACGCCTTTAACCACTCTTCACTTCACAGTCACTTCATTTGTTCCCTTCGTCTCTCTCTCTAAACCTTTCCTATACCAGATGTCCAGATCTCTCTGATAAAACTTTGATGGAACCGTGTTGTTTTGGATTTCCTCATCTCTTCCCTAGTGGCTAGAGATTTTTTTTGCTGTTGACTTTTTCTTTTTCCATCATTTGTAGGATATCTGTGTACTTTCATTCCGAGATTTTTCGCCGCATATCTCGCTATACCCATTACCTAATTTTCCTTCCTTTAATACCCTCTCTTCATAACAATTTTTGATAGAAAATGTCAAACGGGTTAGAGAGAGAAAGTGGGTTCACCATGTTCAGTGATGAAGATTTAAGGGATATAGATGGAGTGAAGAAAATTGGAGAATGTGTTGAAGTAATGTGTGGTTGTACTAGTCATAGATATGGTGATGCTGTTGGAAGGCTTAGGGTTTTTGTTAATGGGTATCTTGAAATCACTTGTGAATGCATCCCTGGTTGTGAAGAAGGTCATTTTCTATCTCTTATCTCTGTAACACCAACACTTATGATTAAAGACGTCTTTGGTGTCCGACACTAACACTACACTAATCATTTTCTTAAATTACTACCATGAGTATGAGTGTCGTGTTTGATGTATATGTCGGCGTTTTACATTCTCTTATTAATAAAAATGGGCACTTTCTTTTGTTATGATTTATGAATCATGTTCATGTTGTTGTATTTCTTTGTGTCAATGTGTGTGTCTTTGTTTTGTTTCATTTAATATTGGCACGTGTCATTGACACATTGGATGGTTGTTTTAATGTGTGGTTTGAAGTTTGAGTTGAGACTATGAACTCTGTTGTGATGTTGGTTGTTTCATAGTTAGAGTGTATTGTTATCTGTCAAAGTGAAAACTTTAGTTATTACATGATTCTAGACAAGTGGAAAGTGATTGTTATGCAAATGTATTAAGTTTTTGATTAGCTAGCATGTTATGTTGGACTTTGTTGACTTTTGGTTTGTTAAAAGTCAATGACATATGTTTGGCAGAGTAAGGTACTACTATAAAATGTGTCATCTTCTTTGACTTTATACTAGTGCATTTGTTTTGTTTGTGAAATGAGATACTATTAGTATTTTACATTTAACCACACTCAGTAGTAGTTTCTTTTTGGGGATCATTTTAAATATGTACTACAATGCATGTTAAACTTGTTCCATGCATACATTATCTCAGCGTTCCTAGTTATATTTCAACAGTGTAGTTTGGAATTTTATGTTCAAACAGAGAAAGTTTGTTTAATTGGAAATCTTGTTTTTCTATTCTGCATAATGGTATCTTAACATAATAACAATAAAATTTAGGTAATTGCTGCAACTTATACAAGGCATATTACTATCTATTCACAGATTACAAAATTGCTTTAATTCTTACAATGTGGCTATTAGCTACATAATTCATGTGCTTATATTTCCCTTTATCTGTTTTAACTTAAGCTAGTCCTATTCTGTTTATTTTTGCCTTACTTTTTTTTCCACCAAGTGAATGAAAACTTGTTTCCAAGTTTAATTATTTACTTTCGTTTTCATTTTGTTTTGAATCAAAATGCTTTATTTTGTTGTAACAGTATTCTAAAATGCAGAATGCATTATCTAAATTTGACCTTATTTTCACTATGATTATTAATCCATAGACAAGTTGACTCCCGCTGCGTTTGAGAAACACTCTGGAAGAGAAACAGCTAGGAAATGGAAGAACAATATTTGGGTAATAGTTGATGGCGAGAAGGTTCCATTGTATAAAACAGTTTTGCTCAAATACTACAATCAGGCATTGAAAACAGCCAATGGATCCCACAAATCTAACAATGGACAGGCATGCCACCGTGACGAGTTTATCTGTTGTACTAGATGTAACAAAGAGCGCAGGTTCCGCCTGAGAACTAAAGAGGAATGTCGCCATCACCATGATGCTTTAGCTGATCCAAATTGGAAATGTTCTGATCTTCCATATGACAAGTAAGTTCAATCTGTTAAAGGATTACTGCTTAATTATATATTTATCCTTTGCCTAGATCTTATCTTAAAAGAATTTTTGTTTGAAACAAGTAACTTTTTGTTTATCTATAAATTTATGTATTGAAGGCGATGCTGTGATGGTTCAGGCCACTTTCCAAGTTATATGTTCAACCACATTGTGGTAACTCTGGCCATTATTCTAGTTCTAGTATTAAAGTAGAACATTTATATCACTATCTCATTTCCAAAGTAAAATTCTGATGTTAATTCATGTCTATATTACATAATGCTGAGAATTTAGTGTTTTCACAATGCAAATTTGGGGAATGCTTGTCTTTTCAAACTTATATAGTAATAAGTTTCATTGATTGCTGCATGAATGGTGTTCCAATCTTGGTCCTAGATATTGCTGTAGCGATTAGCCGCATATAATATAATGTCTTGTATGATTATGCTTTATTGCATTTTGAATCCTAAATGGTAAAAAATTAATTCAATATATTCCATATAAAAGATTCAAGTTGGGAACATAATTTGTTGCTTCTTGATAGATTCAGTTGTAATTATATAATGATAGAATTCATACTTTTCAACTTTTTTACCATGGTTATTGTTGTTTATGCATTTCATGAAGAAATAATCGGTTTCAACTGTTTTTTGTATTTCAGAATTACGTGTGATGATGAAGAAGAAAGAGGCAGTCGCAGAGTTTACAGAGGGTGCACTCATTCTGCAGCATGCAAAGGTTGCACTTCTTGTGTGTGCTTTGGATGCGAGTTATGCCGTTTTTCAGATTGCACTTGCCAGACTTGTACTGACTTTACAAGGAATGCCAAGGCTTGAGTTCATATCATCATATTCCTAAATCTTGATATTTTTAGTACCTTTTTGTTCGTATGGACTGATTTGCCAGTCCTAATCAAGTGTTTAAGATTCTAATGTAATGGATAATTGTGCTCGTGATTTTCGGATATCAAACCATTAATTGATTTGAATCGTCAATCTTTGAACTCTCGATTTTTATTCGTGGGAAGGGAAAAAATGAGTAAAAACCCTTATCGAGACTTTGGATTCGGGGGTTGGTTATGCGAAGGGAAGGTGCTAGCACCCTAAGCATCTACGGTATTCCGTAGGAACCTCTTACCTAATTTATCTTGTGCTAAATTGATTTGCTTACTTGAAAATTATTACCTAAAAATCTAAATGAAAGAATGGAGGGAGAAGAAGTATGTTTTTGGTTATTTTTATTTGATTTGGAAGGATAAAAAATCCTATGCCTACATACCCTTAAAGAAAAGGGATCAAAACCAATGTAGTTCACCTCAAAAATTTCTTTGGTGGGTTAGGTTGATTTTATGATTTTTGAAAATGGGTTTTAAGAAAAGAAAGAGGCCTCAAGGCATGAGAGAAAAAATAAGGTAAGGTTGTTCACGTTTTAATTACAAGAAAATCAAGTCTAATATGAATATTAATTCAATTAAGCATTTGATTAAGAAAATAAAAAGGAAAGACACTTGGGTTACAAACCAAGGTTTATTAAGAAAATATTTTTGGAGTTTTGCAGATTATTTGCATGTTTTTGTTGTTTTTGGAATATTAAATGAAAATTAAACTAACGGAGCAATAAAAAATATAAGCGCGTGGATTTTTGTAGTGACGTTGGATCACCACAAAATCCCTAATCTAATTTTTTGCATTTTTGGATATATCTAAGGCGGTAAAGAAATAAAAGGACACACACACCCACACACTTTTCTCATTTATATTTACATTGGACCTAAATACATTCTAATTGCTGGAAAATAAATAACAATAATTAAAATGTTAAATAAAATAAAATAAAAATGCAAAAATGCTAAAAAGAAATAAAATGCAAGAAAATAAAAGAAATGGACAACCGAAGGGACAAAATTCCGAAGGGACTTTTTCGAAGGGACTTATTCCGAAGGGAAAGAAAAAGGAGGGAGAAGAAAAGAATAGCTCGTCAACACAAGCTAAAGAGGGAGAAGAGAGAAAAGTTCTTTGACAACTCAAGAGAACTTTTGGTGTGTGTAATTGTGTGGTATGAGGGCTCTATTTATAGGCGAGGAGGTTGATGAAAAAAGGAAAAATGGTTTAATGAAAATGATGGACAATTATGGTGAATTTTGGAAAAGGAATGTTAAAGTTGACACTTGACTTGAAATTTTTTTAGACCTTGTACATTTTATTTTGGACCTATTGACACTTTGTTTTTTTTCTTTTTACACTAATTAATTAAAAAGAAATAAAATAAAAATAAAATAAATCTAATACGAAATAAAATAAAACAAATTAAACTAAATCATGTAAAGAAAAATAAAATTAAAAGATGGAAAATAAAAATTATTAAATATAAAAAAAGTAACTAATCTTAAAATTAAAATTAATAAAATATGGAAAGAAAATAAAAAGAGAAAAGAGGGTCCGACTCGGAATCAAAAATGAGGTACTTCAAAGTAACCTCCTTGCCAAAATTTCGTCTGAAACGACGAAAATTCCCGACTTTAAAAATACGAATAAAATGGGTAAGAATAGAGAAAAGTGGTCAAAATTTGGGGTATGACAGATGCCCCTATTTAAGTTTCTCCGTCACGGAGATTTAAAAAAATGAAAATTTTAAATCAACGGGTCGAAGAGACTTAAATACTAAGTACACCAATTTTTGACCAGTTGAAATGCTGAGAATGCAATGCTTATGAATATACTGGTATGAATGTCTGCGATGCAAGTATGAATGCAAGGACGACAAAAATACATTGACTGGGGAAAAAACTGATAGATATCACTGGGGAGGAAATATTATTTTATTACCGTTACTGCGGTAAAGACGAACATACGAAATGAAATACTGTCTATTACCTTTACTGGGGTAACGAACAACATAGGAAAGGAAAAACCGTCAGTTACCTTTACAGGGGTAACGACCCACATACGAAACGAAATACCGTCAATTACCTTTACTGGGGTAGAAACCAACATACGAAAAGGAAAGGAAATATTGTCAGTTACCTCAACTCGGATAACGACCAACATACGGAAAGGAAATACCGTCAGTTACCTCAACTCGGATAACGACCAAAGGAAATACCGTCAGTTACCTCAACTCGGATAACGACCAACATAAGATAAGAAAAGGAAATACCGTCAGTTACCTCAACTCGGATAACGACCAACATAAGAAAAGGAAATACCGTCAGTTACCTCGACACGGATAACGACCAACATACAAACAGGAAATACCGTCAGTTACCTCAACTCGGATAACGACCAACATACCAAAAAGGAAATACCGTCAGTTACCTCAACACGGGTAACGACCAACATACGAAAAGGAAATACCGTCAGTTACCTCAACTCGGATAACGACCAACTTACGAAAAGGAAATACCGTCAGTTACCTCAACACGGGTAACGACCAAAATACGAAAGAGAAGATACTATCAATTACCTTTACTGGGGTAACGACCAACAATATGAAAGTCACCTGTTACCGGTACGAGGATAGCTTACAAAAGTTACTGGGGAGCTAAACTGAATTGACACAAAGATTGCTCGGTGGGACCTGCCATTTGAAATAAACTTTAACTGGTGACAAACTTGAATCAAACACATTGGGGATGACACTTTTTACAGGATACACTGAAATAAGACACTTGGTAATAATGCAACCATGCATGAATGATATTTGTATGCATGCTATCTATGCATGAATGAATGAACATGTACGAGACACATATGACAGTACAACGGAAGACTGTTGAGACAAGATTTGGACAGGTCCTAACAGGAAATAGCCCGGCATTGTAGCACAAACACTCAAGAATGTTCCACGGGGATACCAATACAGGAGGTGAGTCAAACACTGACGGGTTAAAGCCCTCCAAACAAAACATTAGTGGGGTAAAGCTCAAAATCAAACCCCTGATAGGAGAACAAACCAATAATCAAACTAATGATGGGGGCACAACTCAATAATCAAACCAATGATAGGGATACAACCCAATAATCAAACTGCTGATGGGGATACGACCCAACAGTCACCCAACTGATGGGGTAAAATCCATGTTCAAACTACTGATGGGATACGACCCATATCCAAACCAACTTACGGGGTAAAAACCCATATTCAAACCAACCGGTGGGGTAAGGCCCTAAGAAACAAACACTGGAGGGGTAACAACTCCACAATCAAAACCAACGGCAGGGTCACGCCTTATAACCATACCACTGAAGAGGTAACAAAACATTAATCCAACCACTGAACGGGTAACTGCCCACTAATCATACCGCTAAAGGGGTAACGGCCCATCAATCATACCGTCGAAGAGGTAACAAAGGTAACAAACCATTTACTCAACCACTGAAGGGGTAACTGCCCACTAATCAAAACCAACGGCGGGGTCACGCCTTATAACCATACCATTGAAGAGGTAACAAAACTTGATTCAACCACTGAAGGGGTAACTGCCCACTAATCATACCGCTAAAGGGGTAACGGCCCATCAATCATACCGTCGAAGAGGTAACAAAGGTAACAAACCATTTACTCAACCACTGAAGGGGTAACTGCCCACTAATCAAAACCAACGGCGGGGTCACGCCTTATAACCATACCATTGAAGAGGTAACAAAACTTGATTCAACCACTGAAGGGGTAACTGCCCACTAACCATACCGCTAAAGGGGTAACGACCCCTCAATCATACCGCTAAAGAGGTAACAATCTATTAATTCAACCATTGAAGGGGTAACTGTCCACTAATCAAAACCAACGGCGGGGTCACGTCTTATAACCATACCACTGAAGAGGTAACAAACTCCATAATCAGGCTACTAAAGAGGTAACATCCCATTAGGCATAACTTTGATGGGATACGACCCCATAAACAGACCATTGATGGTGAAACAACCCGACATAATGTCTCAGTTGATGGTTAAGCAATCATTCCTTGGGGATAAAGCCCACCGATCAGAAACCTGGCAGAAGTTGCCATCAATCAAAGCACAGGCAGAAGTCGCCATTTAAACAAACTATTGGCATGAGTTTCCCTCAATCAAAGCATAGGCAGAAGTCGCCATTTCCCGGGATGAAACCCATCAATCAATCATTATGACAGAAATCGTCATTTATTCAAACCATCGGCAGAAATCGCCATCAATCAAAGCACAGACAGAAGTTGCCTACAATTAAACCATAGGCAGAAGACACCATTTCATCTAACCACTTGGCAGAAGTTGTCATTTGTAAATCAGTACAAAGTGATTCTTCCAATCGACCCACTTGAGCTGTGATGCCTCTGTCTTTTTCATTTTTTTCATTTCAATTTTTTTGTTTTTTTGTTTTTTTGTTTTTTTTGAATCCCTAACTTTTACCTGGACCGCCCTTTCGGGTTTCCAATCCACCGGGAATATATTCTTTTTTTGTATGCCCCTAATTTTTGCCTGGACCGCCCTTTCGGGTTTTCAGTCCACCAGGACGCTCATTTTTGGCTTAAGCCGCCCTTTCAGGTTTTCGACTTAGAGAGTTTTTTTTTTTTTTTTGTATATATTTTTTGACAGAGGTCATCTCACAGCTTTTGGTCATGCTTACCTTGCAGAGTTTAACTGTACTTGAGACGGATGTTGATGCATGTTTCACCTACTCATAAGTTCAAAGAAGATGTACCTGTTGTTTATGCTTTTCAGAAGACATGAAAAAAGTTTTTTTTAAAAGATTTTTTTTAATTTTTTTGATTTTTTTTTTTGCTTTAGGTATTAACATCAAAAATAGAAGAGAAATTTACAAAACAGAATAAATGAGAATTTCAAATAAATGGACATAGGCTCAACTTAATGTAAATGGAGTGGTGGCCTGCCAAAGGCGTGGCTCCACGGATTTTAAAAAGAGTTTGGAAAATGGTAATTATATGGAAAAGGTACATTGAACACAATAACTACTGTTTCCTCTACCAACTTTGAATTCCACTGTTCTGAGTCTTTGATTTGCAGACGCTTCAGATCGGAAGCCCTTGAACAGCTAAGATGCCTCAGATGAATCATATCTGATTTGGTGCAATTACCTTGCAATGAGTCGGAGGTCTTTTGACAGCTGAAATGCCTCAGGTGAGTCATGTCGGACCAGATTCAGTTACTTTGTCATAATCCTTAACTTTTGCATAGGTCACCCTTGCGGGTTTCAACCTATCAGGATAACCAATTTTTCACTCATTTTTTTTGTACGCCTCTAACTTTTGCATGGACCGCCCTTTCGGGTTTTCAGTCCATCGAGACGCTCTTTTTTGCCTAAGCCGCCTTTTCAGGTTTGTGACTTATCGAGCTTTTTATTTTAACAAAGTATTTCTTGACTGCATCGGTATTCACAGGACATACAAGTTTACCATCATTCTTTGTAATTTGGCATACATTTGCCCCTGGAATTGGGTAGCATATTTTTTAGCACAAAGCTACTTTCTTGACATTCACTGGGACAAGCCTTCTTTGTCGAATACTTGCTTTATCCTTTTGATATAACTGTCCATGGCACCCGGCAATAACACTTTTAAGTTCAATCAATCTTAGCTTTCATTGGAACTTCCGTTGACAGGACTTTGACCTCCATGTGGCACAGTACCTTTACATTGAATACTGAGGGATGGCGGGGGGGCTGCCCCTGTTGAAATGTGCATGAAGTACAATATCCCTGCAAGGCAGATGGTAGCATCTCGTGCCAATCTTTGTACATGAAAGTCCTCTTCTGGACATTCTTTCTTGATATTTGTAGCTACGACGGCCAAGATGCCCTAGTAGGCGAGAAATCTCAGTGGAAACTTCTTCATCATCCTCTTCTTCAGCCTCAGATATAAGGAACTCAAAGTCGAGAGAGAGTACCAGGTTTAAGTGTTCAACGGGTTTATTAATGCATGATTTGATTATTGATATAAACATTATGATTATGCAGATATGTGAAAATGATTAAAGGGAAAGATTTTTTTTGGTTTTTGTATTACCATTTTTCCAGAAAAAGCGAAAAATAAAAACAAGGTCGGGATCAAGACGACCTTTCATTAATGATGAAAATACATAAAGCAAAAAGCCCTAAACAAATTCACTTTCGCCTCGGGTGGGACGGAAGGATTTTTTTTTAATTTTTTTTTGAAAAACATAAAGCAACAAACAAACATATTAATTGAACAAATGAGTAGTAGAAATAAACATCAACAAAGACCCAATTGTAGCTAAACATTCCACGTATCAACATTAGGCTTCAAGATCCGATAGCGGATTAACTTGCATGTCTGCGTTCAATCTTAGAAGCGTAAGACCTCATCTTGGATCAACTTCTGAACTTCATTCCTAAAAGCAAAACAACGCTCAATATCATGACCAGGTGCCCCTTGATGGAAGACACAAGAGAGGTCGGGCCTATACCCAGCTGGCAATTTCTTAGGCATACAAGGAGGTGGTCTGGTCTGGACAAGCTTCCTCCTAAGCAAATCGGGGAGCAACACTCCATATTTCATGGGAATCAGATCAAACTGTGGTTGTCCCGAAGCTTGTTGTCGAGGCTGTTGTTGATATTGCTAAAACTGGGGCTGATATCCCGGATTTCGGACAACATTCATGATGGGCATAACAGCGGCAACAGAGTGAGAAGCCATATACTGTTGTTGACTTGGTCGAAACTGGGGTTTATAACCGGGATCTTGAACAACATTGGCGATGGGCCTAACAACGGCAACATAGTGAGTGGCCAGATGTTGTTGTTGAAGTAGCACTTTTATATTTGGGTCTTCGAGGGACCAGGCATTATCTTCAATCAACTTCTGAACTTCTTCCTTCAAAGGATAGCACTTCTCAGTGTCATGACCTAGTGCCCCTTGATGGGATGCACAGTTGAGGTCAGGGCAGTACTAAGGTGGCAGCGGATTCGGCACCCGAGGAAGCGGCAAGGTTTGAACAAGGTTCTTCCTAAGCAAAATGGGAAGCAAATCCGCATATTTCACAGGAATTGGGTCACACTGCGATGCTTTTCGAACCTGATTTTGAGGAATAAGCGGTTGAGAACCCTGTTGTCGAGGTCGTTCCATGCATATTGGCTGACATAGTGGCTGAGGCCGTTGCTGAACAAGCGGTGGGTCCTTTGTGGCCATCAATGAAGATACTAGGCTAGTTAACTTCACTACCTCAGCCCGAAGTGTTGTTACCTCTCCACGAAGCTCGTGGACCTCTTGCTCAAGTCGATCCATTTTTCCTGTTTGCACGAGTGTCTGCATATGCGAGCCGAACTTTGATGAAGACATTGGACCACTTTACTGATGGATTGACCTTTTGTAGGTAGAAGCAAAATATGAGACATGGACTAGAAAACTATGAATGCAAAATGATGCATAATATGCTTATGCAAAAAATGTACAATATTTTTTTTGAAGGACTTATCAAAGTGAATTGTAAACATTGTAGAGGAACATGGTTTCATTTTGAACATTGTAAAGACGTTGGAAATGTTTCCTTTTTCAAAAGGTAAGAACGAAACCAAGGAAAAAGTTCTTAACAAAAGGTAAAGCTTAGTTAAGATTTTTTTGAAGTTGTATCTCTTGGGGTTCATTCTTACAAGGTCCATACCCTTGATGTTTGCAAAAACTTGTCTTAGTCCTTCAATTTTTGATGGAAAAAGTTGTTTATGAATGAATGCATGTATGCATGGTTATGCTAAAGTACATAGAATACATGATGAGGTTAAGTCCACAATGTTGGAGTCAAGGGCAACAACGCCATTTGGTAAGGACTATGGTTTCAAATTGTACCTGTATCATGGGTTCTACCAAGTTCTCAAAGTCCTCGACCACCTCCGAATATTTATCGGGTGACGGGAGTACTCCCATTCCAATTATATTCATCGGAAAGTCTCGTTTGAGTGTAGTATCGCGTATCAACTAATTCAAGAGTACTCTCGATTAGCCACCGCACTACGTCCTAAAAGGCCAAGATGGGTTAAAGGTGACTAAAGGTCCTCAACTTCAAAGGTCACTTGAAAATAGCATGCCAAACACGAGTACTCACGTTGACAACATATACTTCCAAGATCCCTCCGTTGAGTGGGGTTATCACATGTGCCAATACCGAAGAGTACTCTTGGCATGGAACTATGATTATACCACCGTCCTATCTTAAGTTCACTCAAGCCCGGGTGTAGGACTTATCTCACCACTCACGTAACAAGGTATGTAAGCAAATATTTACAAAGCATAAACAAATAGTACAGCACAACATAAATAAAGTAAGGTGGGTTTAACCCGCGTAGAATCTAAGTCCCCAGTGAAGTCGCCATTTCTGTGCTCGTGATTTTCGGATATCAAACCATTAATTGATTTGAATCGTCAATCTTTGAACTCTCGATTTTTATTCGTGGGAAGGGAAAAAATGAGTAAAAACCCTTATCGAGACTTTGGATTCGGGGGTTGGTTATGCGAAGGGAAGGTGCTAGCACCCTAAGCATCTACGGTATTCCGTAGGAACCTCTTACCTAATTTATCTTGTGCTAAATTGATTTGCTTACTTGAAAATTATTACCTAAAAATCTAAATGAAAGAATGGAGAGAGAAGAAGTATGTTTTTGGTTATTTTTATTTGATTTGGAAGGATAAAAAATCCTATGCCTACATACCCTTAAAGAAAAGGGATCAAAACCAATGTAGTTCACCTCAAAAATTTCTTTGGTGGGTTAGGTTGATTTTAAGATTTTTGAAAATGGGTTTTAAGAAAAGAAAGAGGCCTCAAGGCATGAGAGAAAAAATAAGGTAAGGTTGTTCACGTTTTAATTACAAGAAAATCAAGTCTAATATGAATATTAATTCAATTAAGCATTTGATTAAGAAAATAAAAAGGAAAGACACTTGGGTTACAAACCAAGGTTTATTAAGAAAATATTTTTGGAGTTTTGCAGATTATTTGCATGTTTTTGTTGTTTTTGGAATATTAAATGAAAATTAAACTAACGGAGCAATAAAAAATATAAGCGCGTGGATTTTTGTAGTGACGTTGGATCACCACAAAATCCCTAATCTAATTTTTTGCATTTTTGGATATATCTAAGGCGGTAAAGAAATAAAAGGACACACACACCCACACACTTTTCTCATTTATATTTACATTGGACCTAAATACATTCTAATTGCTGGAAAATAAATAACAATAATTAAAATGTTAAATAAAATAAAATAAAAATGCAAAAATGCTAAAAAGAAATAAAATGCAAGAAAATAAAAGAAATGGACAACCGAAGGGACAAAAATTACCGAAGGGACAAAATTCCGAAGGGACAGAAAAAGGAGGGAGAAGAAAAGAATAGCTCGTCAACACAAGCTAAAGAGGGAGAAGAGAGAAAAGTTATTTGACAACTCAAGAGAACTTTTGGTGTGTGTAATTGTGTGGTATGAGGGCTCTATTTATAGGCGAGGAGGTTGATGAAAAAAAGGAAAAATGGTTTAATGGAAATGATGGACAATTATGGTGAATTTTGGAAAAGGAATGTTAAAGTTGACACTTGACTTGAATTTTTTTTAGACCTTGTACATTTTATTTTGGACCTATTGACACTTTGTTTTTTTCTTTTTACACTAATTAATTAAAAAGAAATAAAATAAAAATAAAATAAATCTAATACGAAATAAAATAAAACAAATTAAACTAAATCATGTAAAGAAAAATAAAATTAAAAGATGGAAAATAAAAATTATTAAATATAAAAAAAGTAACTAATCTTAAAATTAAAATTAATAAAAGATGGAAAGAAAATAAAAAGAGAAAAGAGGGTCCGACTCGGAATCAAAAATGAGGTACTTCAAAGTAACCTCCTTGCCAAAATTTCGTCTGAAACGACGAAAATTCCCGACTTTAAAAATACGAATAAAATGGGTAAGAATAGAGAAAAGTGGTCAAAATTTGGAGTATGACAATAATTAATTGATTTCAATCAAATGATTAGCTCCATATATTTCTTTTCCGTGTTTTCTTAACATTGCTTCTTCCTAATTACAAGATATTGTATTCTCAGAACTAAGTAAGATGATTCAACAAAAGGTTGTAGTTTGGTGGATATGATTCTATTTTGTTACATATGCTTGGAAGAATAGTACATGTTAATATAATAGGTATTTTAAAGATGAGAATCAATGTGGGATTACTATTTATCAAATGTTTTTCATACATTAGGAATTTTTTTGTTAAGGCACTAATCAAAGCTCTATCTAGTTGGCGAGCTCAGAAAACAACGTACAACCAATAGTAAATGAGAAATGCTAACTTCGTTACCCTCCTTGTAATTGCTACATGGTCAGAGTAAGTTTTGTACATTACTGAAACCTGAGTAGAGGACACAGGATCCGCCTGAGAACTAAAAAGGACTGCCACCTTCACCATGATGCTTTGGCTGATCTGAATTGGAAATGTTATAAATTATATTCTTCCATGTGACAAGTATGTTTTGAATTAATTTTTGTTTAAACCAGTAACATTTTTTATCTATACATTTATGTATTGAAGGCAATAGTTTATGGTCACTTTCAAAGTTAGTGTAGTATCTTCAACCACACTGTAACACTGATAATTATTATAGTACTATATATAGCAGTACATTTATATCACTATATCACTTTGAATGTACAATTCTGAGGTGAATTCATGTCTATGTTACATATGCCGAGAATTTAGTGTTTTGACAATGCAAATTTGGGGAATGTTCATCTTTTCAAACTTAATTTGCATTGAATGTTGCACGAATGGTGGTGTTCCAATCTTCATCTTGGATTTTAATAAGGTAGTAGTTACGAGTTTAATTACATTACATCATCTTGCTATGCATGGCTGATTTAAATAAGCATATAAATTTATGTGGCGATTAGTTGTCACACGAAAGCCTCGTGTGCATGCTTGATTTCATTTTGAGTCCTAAATGGTAAAAATCAACTTAATATATTCTGCATACATTGCTTCTTATTTTGTTTATCTAACATCTTTAGTATTTGCACTTTTCAACCTTTTTCCTACGATTATCGTTCATGAATTTCATGGACAAATAATTAGTAGCAACTACTATTTTTTTTTTAACTCAAAATTACATGTGATGATTATGAAGAAGAAAGAGGTAGTTGCAGAGTTTACAGAGGATGCACTCAGACTCAGTCATGCAAAGGTTGCACTTCTTGGGTGTGCTCATTGTGACTTATGCCGCTTTTCGGATTGCACTTGCCAGACCTGTACTGACCAAGGAATGTCAATGCCAATTCCAAAGCTTGAGCTCAAATCATGTTCTTAGATGCTGATTTTTTAGTACCCTTTAATTAAGTGTTTAAGGTTCTAATGTTCTGGATTATTAATTAATTTCAATTTTAAGTGATTAACTCGATATGTTTCTTCTGTGTTTTATTAACATGGCTTCTTTGTAATCACATGAAAGCTATGAAAAAATTATACTAGTCTTGAATTAACTAAGCTTGTGTTTGGATAAACATTTACCAATCCAACCCCGCGTCCCAATGCACGGTTGCTGTGAAAAATCTGATGCTAATATATCAAGCTTCTGTGTTGTCATGGTTTCCAATGCAATTTTATCCAAATACGACGCCAATCCAAACATACAATAAGATGAAGATGATTCAACAAAAGGTTGTAGATTTGTAGATGTTGTTACATATATATATATATATATATATATATATTTTTGGTATAAATGTTGTTGTTACATATTCTATTAAGACTTAAGAATAGTGCACGTTAATAACAAGTAATTTTAAAAAATGAGAATTAACCTTTGAGTAGGAATGGAATGTATATGATTTTAGGGTATATTTCTTTATCAAATCTTTTTAGCACATGATGAAAAATTTGCTAAGTTGCAAAGTTACTGCTCTACCCAGTTGGCAAGCTAAGAAAACAATGCAAAACCAACAGTAAATTACTTTTGGGAATGCTACATGGTTGAAAGTTTTGTACCTTACTAAAATTGCATTCTTAGCATAATCAACACCTGGTTAATTAATAATTATGGACTAAAACTAAGGGAACTTGAAATTTAAGGGTGTGTTAATTTTATTAAAATGTTTTATCCTCACCCATTATCAGCTAACATTTTTGTATTTTATGTTTTGAAAGCATTATAGGACTTTTACACCATAACAATGAGGTATGGATCACTCATTATTATCTGAGATTGAGAATCAATGCTGACTAGTGGGTTTCATCAATAGAACAATAAAGACTTGTCATTACAAATAGTTGATTAAAATATACTACTCCATTTGTGAGTTTAGTGCATTTAGATCATAATTTATTGGTCCTCCTCTAGAATCAATTTGTATTCGAAACAAAATACATTGTGAATAAACCGGAAAAAGTTTAAACCCAGTCATTCTAACTTTAAGGTCCTGTCTGTTGGGATCTCTTTATTTTAATCCTCCATAACCATAGTGAATAAACCCACTTGTGAAGTAGGTGTGCCGTGCAAATCAAACTTGACAAAATTTGTGCCAGTAACATTGCAAACTAGTGTGCCCCAATAAACTATTTCGTATATGTTTCCTTTTCACAATTCATCCCTGGTGAAAGTGTTTTTGTCAACCAAGCCACCAAGGAGGAAATCTTCAGTACAAGACTGTACAAGTAAAAATCCAATGAAAACAAATGACCTAGGTTAACTAAAAGTTATAAATTCATCTTCATTACAGGAATCACAACAAAATGAAGCATACAGTGCTTCCATCAAGTTCCTACCAGAGATATTGTTTGTACAGAGCAACCTTTATCTGGCTGGTCGCCAACCTCTACCACCTCGATGGAATGGTCTTCTTCCACGGCTAGCAGAAAATGCTCTCCCAGGGCCATCATAAGCACCAGGATTAAATTGATGATGGAATTGCGGAGGATGCTGATTATCTGAAATTGAAACAGCATGAAAATTTGATGGGGGGTTGAATTGGTGAGGAGGACCACCTTGATTGCCAGATATATGGTTTGAATGAAAATTGGCTGGTGGGTTGAATTGGAAAGGAGGACCACCTTGATTGCCTGCAATATGATTTGGATTAATATTGGCAGGTTGGTTGAATTGGAGAGAAGGACCACCTTGATTGCCTGCAATACGATTTGGATTAATATTGGCAGGTTGGTTGAATTGGAGCCAAGGAACACCTTGATGGCCTGAAATATGATTTGGATTAAAATTCATAGGTGCCTGAAACTGAGGAATGGGTGTCCATTGGTTTTGATTAATGGGCCCTTGTGCATGCATGGGATCTGCATACATATTGAGCTGTCCTCCAGGATATGTAGTCGGTGGAGGAAACCTTTGGCTTGGGTTGAACTGTTGTTGAAACGGAATTCCTTGCATGGGCAACTGCTGTTGAAGCGGAATTCCTTGCATGGGCAACTGCTGAGAAATTTGAGTATTTTCTGGATACATTGCAGACTGTTGTGGCGGAAGGGTCCCCCCATTTGGCCAAACTCCAGTTGTAAACACGTTAGGACCACCATTTGCATGTGGAAATGGTGGATTCACGTTAGTTGAACCAAAAAAGCTTTGTCTAGTGCATGGAAGAGGTGAAGAATGACCATGGGCAGCACCAATAAAGCCTTGCCCAGTGGCCTGAATAGGTGGACAATGACCATGAGCAACAGATGACCCGGCATGTGCAATAGACATTGTAGTGATGGAACCATCTTTTAGAGGAACTTGCTTCCTGTTGTTTTCCATCCTCCTGTCGGTACTTTGATTGTTTCGACCTCTTTTATTTTGTTTTACCAGTCTCTTGTACTCGGCCTCTTTCTCGTCATCCGAAAATTCTTCTTCATCAGACACCTCCTCATCGTACTGACCAGATGCATCGTATCCTTTCTTGTAAAGGTCCTTGTTATTTAGCACATGATTTACAAATTCTGCAACAAAAGAAATCAAAGTTCCCTCACGGATCCCTTCTGGAACTTCTTTTTCAGAATTGTATCGCACAACATAATAAGGATTTTTTACTTGACCAAAGACCTCATCAATTAAGCCAAGAGGTGTTTGCCTTTCAGTAATCCAAAGAATGGAACCCTCATTAAGAGGGTCATGCTTCTCCACCCCTTCAACAATGACTCGAACACCAACAATCTGTAAAACAAGTTACTTGATTAAGCTAGTTACAATGCTAATTCACATCTATTCCCCCTTGGAATAATACTATTAAATTAAATATTAATGCAACAAAATAGCAGATAAGCGTCCACCATCCAACCTAAAGAAGCTAAAAAGACGAGGTTTCAGTAATCTTACCGATGTAACAACCCCCACAGGCAGCATTTTATGATGTGGTCCCAAGTTTACATTCACAGGAGGGACCCTAGAGAGATTCTGCAATGTTCAGTGTTCACAACCACAAGAAAGCACAAAAGTAAATTAAAATTAACAACATACATCCAGAAAAGTAAATAAATTAAAAAACAGTGGTCCCCATAAAGCTCTTCATGTTAGTCTAGTCACACTTATCTGAAGCAACATAGAATAAAACTCAACCTTCATCTTCCAACCACATGTACCATATAACACATTAACAACAAAAGATAAAAACTTATATGTTGATTCTATCTAACTTTCTTCAATCCTCCTAACAAAGCTTCAAAATAAAATATTGAAGACTGAACTCAACAGATCAAAAGCCAACCTTCAACAGTTCAACCAGTCAAAGTATATAATCTATCAATTCAGATTCATCTGTTGGCACAGAAGCATAGTGGGATCAGAACCACAGGATTCAAAGTTCAAACCCACCAAGCACATGTCTTTAAACTGAATATAAGTAAAATATCATTAGCATCTAAATCAACCAGTTAATATTTCAAACTAATCAGTACGAATGACCTGCATTACCATTCAGAATAAATCATATTTGACAAATGAACAAACATTTAATCTGCAAGACGTAAATAAAATAAAATAAACAATACCTCAAGCTCGTTCGTTCTACTTTCTTGAGACTGAGACTGATCATCATCATTGTCGCCGCCAACATCAAAGCACCAGCTAGTCGTTTCCTCGGAATCATCTTCTTTATCTTCAGAATTAGAATCAACGATCTCGCCTTCTTCATACTCATACTCCTCACTCTCGGTTCTTTCAATCCAACTACTATCACTATCCATTTCATTACCATCATCATTGGCAATAATCTCATCTCTAATATCAATCATTTGAGTACCATCATAGTTATTAGTAATAATGTCGCCTCTAATTTCATCATCATTAGAGATAATCTCGCTTCTAACAACAGCATCAATAATCTCGACATTTTCATTAACTTCATTTTCAACACCGGAACACGCAACGGGAGGATCCGAAAGAGGAGGAGGGGAATCAGGGGCATAATCAAAATTAATGAAGGAATCGGCGAGGGCGAAAACGTCGTCGTCGTTGTCCATGTTTTTTGTGGAGGCGCGGCGGAAGAGGGATTAGGTTTAGGGTTAACAAAAAGATTTGATGGAATTAATAGCGAAAATTTGTACTTGGTTTCCATATCGGCAACCAATGAGGGTTTCGGTTTTGGTTTCTTTTTGGAAATGCTTACGACTGCTTAAACCCTATACTTCAGGCACGCTCATACTGGGTTTCGCTTCGTACAGACACGATTTTCTTCCCACCAAAACGCTGTCGTTTTCTTCTCTCTTTTTTTAAAGATTTTCTTTTTGAGGGAAAATAATTTTTTTTTCTTGTTATTTGTTTTTTTTACAATTGCTTTTCTCACATTGTCCGTTGATTATATCTCCTGTGATAGTTAACTCGTGTCGATTTTTTAACGAAAGTTAACCGCTGTTTGGAGTATAATGATCTTTTACTCGTGTGGAGAGCAATTGAGTATATGAGAAAAGCAATTTCTTGTTTTTTTTTTTTTTTTGACAAAATTGTTATTGTTGTTTGTTATATGGAGTAATGGGAAAGAGAAGTGCTATTCAGTACGGACAGTTGATCACGAAATTTCACGGACGCATGGTTGCAGCTATTTTGCACGTGCTTCAGTTTCTGATTTTTTTTTAATTAAGAAAAAAAAAACTCTCATTCATAGGAAACCCACTCTTGATAGAAACGAAACCCACGTTCGCCACTCACTTCCGCTGCAATTGTTTCTCCTTTCCCGCGAATCAAAACTCTGATTGGAATTCACTCTCATTTGTTGTGAACTAGCGGCGTTGTCGTCTTCTCGTTTTCGTGCTCTTGCCTTTGTGAATCAGGTATGTTAACAAATTGTGCACATATGCATACCCCCAATCTCTGCATCGTTGATATACCATGTATTCTGTTTCAGAAACAGAGTTGTGTTGAAATTTCAAATTGTGGCTATTGTGCCAGGTGTTTGTGGAAAGTCCTCACAGAAAACATACGACTTTTGAGTTCAGTTTTTCCAGTGATGGTTACACGGTGCATCATCTTTCTTAATTGTAGAATTCTAAAAGATATAAATAGTTTTGTTACACGGTGCAGTACTGCGTATTGCTTCTGTCACATATTGGTGCAATGGTTACTTGTTATTGGTGTTTGTTCAAGCTTGGATTCATATCTCTAATACCCTTGTCATTAAACGCACCATTGTCATCGAGGTCAACAAACAGGTGTATGATTGGATATTCTCCAACTGACTTGTATGTATTACAAATGGTATTGGTGCTCGAGTGATTGTTTGATAAGGTAACGTGTGGTGGTGTCAATTGACCGACGTTTTGTTGGTTATGTTATGGTGTTGGTAGGCCTACTGTTATTGTTGTGTTGCAGGTTCTATTTTCTGTTAAATTGTGTACCGTATTTTTACGACCCTCTTTTTATCTTTGTTTGTTTTGTGAGTTTTTTAGTGTGCCTTGTTGTTCTGAATTTTATCAAATATGCTTCTGTTTTCCTCTAAATACGTTTTTCATTACAGGATATTGATTATGGTCAGCTTCTGGTACTGATGGGATCTGCTAAAACAGCGAGTGTGGTAAGGAATGAGTGCAAGCACTGCTGGCCTATGCTGCCAACTGGTTTTGAGCTGATGCACAAAGAAATGATATGCAAATGGAAAAGCTCCATATCAAATAAAATGTTGCTACTTAAGTTTTGGAGCTAGATTTTGCAATCTTTGATGTATGTGGCTGATATCTACATGGCTTTTGGTGGACATGCTCGTGCCACTGCTACTTGCGCTTAAGCTATGAGATTATGATGAATTGGTTCAAAAGCAATTGTATTGTCTAAATCATTCTTCTAGTTAGGGAACCTTTTGATCTTTAGAAAGTCTATGTGACCATGAAAGAAGTCTCTAATATTAAGACTATCCATGTAATGTAATGTTACTCAAATCTATGTTATACATTTCATTGAATGAAAATTGCAGACACATCATTTTATGTATTTCAAGCTTTAAATTCTTTATTATTTTTTTTTAGAATCAGCAAATTTATTAAAAACGAGCGCGTGCGAAGCACAACTAAAACTCGCAGACACCAGAAAACATTTACAACAGGGACCGATATAGCAAAACCCCAACTGTCATAACAGCAAAACAAAACAAGCCCAACCAAGCAAAAAAATGCGACAGAAAATTCTTTAAGTAATATTACTTTCAGCATCAATAACATGATAATCCTTACAAATCAAAATATCCAAGTTCTAGCACAAAATAAAGCTAAAAAAATCTAAAAGGTGTGTCTTATTCATGTCTTTTGATGGCTGGATCATTCAACTCGCGTCTCTATGATTATTGTATTGATCATTCATGTGGTGTTGTTCCTACAAAAAGAGACAAAGGGATTAGTGATTTTTGTATTAAATTTTGCTTGTATTCCCACGCAATAAAAAACCAACAGATTGTATTTTCATACAATAAGAAGACTTCAAACCAATACCTACAACAAATCAGAACAAGTAGCATTATAGTTTGTGACCTGAGAGTAATAAGGAGCCTGCAAAGAATATATAATTAATCACTTATGTTCATTATAAAAATGTTCAAATAAAAACAAAACAACACCAAAATCTATATTTGCACCTTGTTTACTTGACCAAAATGTTCTTGATTTGGATTGAAGGGAGCTAAAGTATTCACACTACCATTTTCACTGCTACAAACATAGTTATGCTCCTGTTATAGATATTAACATGCAAAAACATAGATAACTAGTATGCAATATCATATTGAATATTTCAAATAACAAAAAGCCAATCATTTTTAATTAAATGAAAGTAAGAAATCAGGTTTACATGAATATTGTCTTGTGTCCCAGTCCCATCAATAATTTGATACCTAATAAACTCTTCATTTGTAGTATTTTGAACTACATGCAATCTTGGTCCCAGTCATAGAAAAAACTATAATTAGACACACACACTACTATGGTCAACTACATAAATAGTAGTATATAACCATTCAACCATTTAGGACTATGTTCACACTAAAATATTTACATAGAAATAGACAGACCAATGAATCTTATATTTGCACCTGAATTGCATGACTAATATATGTTTTGTTTACTTGAATGCTCTCTTGTGTGCCGATTCTATCACCAAGTTGAGAACTGAAAACGTGTTCAATTTCTTGACCTCTAGATGAACATTGGCCCTGCCATAAAAATTAGACATCTCAACTATTATACCTATAATATCAATAAATTGCTATAAATTTCACACTCACCTCTTCTTGAACTCGAATATTTTTACTATTTTGGTTGCTTTTTATACTTTTCTTTTGTGCAAAGCTTCTTCTTCACAATCTGATCAACTATAGAAGTCTTCCTTTTTGAAGGAGGACGCCCTTTACTTCGAGCTAGTTTGGGATCAAGAATGGTAGCTTGGTTTTGAGATGAACAATCTTCTTCTACAATTCTAGGAGATGTTTCATTATATGGTAACTCAATTTTCATGTTTTGAATCAAGTTCATCACTTTCACTAAATCATCTTCACTATTTATCCTCGTTGAAGCAAATTCATAAAAGGCATCACAAGCTTTACCTAAGTGGTTCATAAAATTCATAAAAGGCATCACAGCAGGTGCATAAAAAGAGTTCATACTTTCACTTCGTTGTGTGAAAAAGACTTTGTGTTAAAATGCACCTGCTGCTTGTTTGAATTTAAAGGCATTTTATGTAGGCACATCCTTTGTGTGCTTAAGCTCATTGGGAAAACAGATTTCGTGTCATCTAATTATATTTTGGCACGGTGGAGGAAGGATATAAAACGGAGGTATACACTTATTAAATGTGGTTTTGATAATTTGGCTGGAAAAACTGAATTGCAACGTGTAGGTAAAACTTGTGATGCCTTTTATGAATTTGTTTCAACGAGGATAAATGGTGAAGATGATTTAGTGAAAGTGATGAACTTGATTCAAAACATGAAAATTGAGTTACCATGTAATGAAACATCTGCTAGAATTATAGAAGAAGATTGTTCAGCTCAAAACTGGAGGAAACAACCCGATATGTGCGGGTTATAGCGGGTCAACGGGTTATAAATACAGGTATTTAAGGGTTTAATTGGGCGGGTGCGGGTAGATGAACCTCAACCGCGGGTACCCGAACCCGCCCGTGAATACAAATAACTTATGAGAATTGATGATAATCAAATGCATTTAGGGAGTAATAATAATTGCTTTCATTTGCGGTACAAGTTTTTTAGCAATATAATAACACCTTTGTTTGACCAATTCAATACTATATAGCACTAAGTTAAATGACATTTATATCAATTAAAAGTTAAATAATATGGATAAGCATGAAAGTGGTATCATAAAGCTTGACAAAAAAAAAAAAAAAAAAAGTGGTATCATAAAGAACATAGATAAGGTAAAAGACTTTGCAAATGAAAACGACGATGGTGTTGCAAATGAGATTAACAAGTTTGCAAAATGAAAATCCTGCTTTAGAATTAGTATTTTTCTTTTAAAATATCATATGATTTTTACACAGTTGATATGGAAAACAACGTGAGAGTAAAAACGTTGAAGCCGATTGTATAAAAATCGTCTTAAATGGTTGCACAATATTACAGGTTTTTCTCTTAATCTAAGCATCCAAGATGTAATAAGCCGGTTATTTAAATCAGTATTGCTAAAGCGAAAAAAAACCCATCTCAAGAGCATCACGAATTAAAAACAACCAATGAAAACTTAAAATTTTCCACAATTCATGGTAGGTCAAATGGAAAAGGAGGAAGTAAAAAAAAAGGGCTGGGTGGAATACACGATCGTGATGTATTTACATATAACTTTTTGCTTGAAATAGCAGCAATTTTCTATTTAAATTGGTTTACAAATGTTTTGCGACATCAACTTCATTGCAAAGGTGCTACTATGTCACCTTTTAATCACATACTACTATTATTGCAACCGGTTAAATATTTTGCATTAGTGAATGTCAGCCTTATATAATTTCCAGCTTATTTTCTCTCTAAAAAAAAATAATTTTCAACTTATTTATGAAGTAAAAATTTGCACACTCGTACAATTACACGGATATTTTGCTAGTAACATACTCGATTATTAATTATAAAAAAATTTCTACTTTTTAAATTCATTCACTAAATGATATATGTGGTTTATAATGAGATTGTATACATCATTTATTGAATAGACTTATAAAGTGTAAAAACTTGTTTATAATTGAGATCAGAAGGGGTACGAAAGATTTTTTTTTTCCAATGTCTTTCATTGAACTCAACATTTATCTTTTTTTTTTTGTCAAGTAGCCTAATGACTAGAGCTCACACAATTTAATTGTGGAGTGTCCGAGGTTCGAACCCCAGCCCCTGCATATAAAATGCAATATCCCTACCAACTGAGCTAAACTCACAGGGATAAAGTACAAATGTCCTTAATAAAAACAAATGAAATAAAGCACAACAATCAAACCCTAGCACAACCCTATGCCAACCCTAATTTTTTTACTCAACTATCCTTGCTTAGGCACCAAAATGCAGACTTTTCAAAATGACAACCCTGCCCTTCTTTGGCCTTCAACAAAAAGACCCTATCATCATTGACCTAGTTAAATATCAAGAGGAATACATGCAGTAAATAGACCAAGTGGTATTCATGCTACAAACCAAGTGTCAAGAGGAATGAGAGCAACAATGCAAATGTTACCTATGCAACAATCTAAGTGTCAAGAGTAATGCATGCAACAAGTTAAGTGTTATACATGCAATAAACCAAGTGTCATGACTCATGAGAAATACATGCAACATGCCAGATGTCAAGAGGAATATATGCAGGAAGCCAAGTGTTACTCATTCAATAACTCAAACGTCATGAGGAATGCATGCAACAACCCAATTTTTATCCATGCAGAAACCAAGTATCGAGAAGATTACATGCAACAAGTCAAATGTTACACATGCAATAAAACATATCTCTTTCTTTTTCACTCATGAATCCCAACCATCTCTCTTTCTCGGGAACGAAGCAAAACATGCTACTCTCCTTCATCTCATTTTTTTTTCTCCTAAAAAGGGCATATCTCGTCTTCTCTCATCACTCACAACCATGTTTTTTTTTTTGGATCCTCTATGCCCTCCCCTTCTATGCTTGTTCTCAGCAAATTTCGTGACATTCAGATCATGCATCTCCACCACAACTTCTTCAATCAGTGAATTCTTCTATGACTATTTCAACACCTGGATTTGCACCGTCAACGGGCCTACCTCCATGATCCCTTGCTCAGACATCAAACCTTATGCAGTTGGCAATTGCAGCTCGTTGTAAGGTCAATAACATGTGGCTTGAAACATATCTCCTCCTTCTCTTTCCTTCCTACACGGTACTCTCTCTCTCTATATCTATCTATCTCTCTCTCTCTCTCTCTCTCTCTCTCCTCTTGATTATTAACTAATTATTAATTAATGGGTGTAAAATAAATGTATTTCCAGAAGTTTTGGAATGATTATAGATGTGTGTGGTTTCTTTTAAAGAGTTAATGGTCTGATTATGTATTCGTTAATTTTTTTATATTGCTTATTTGTTTCTTTGCAGATTTGTAGAATAATTTTAAATAGTGAACAATCTTATAAATGTATGACGCCTAATATGTGTAGATCAAACAAAAGGCTTATATAAAATTTCTTTCATATATGTTCTTGAAGGATTTCAAATTAGTTACGTGATTGTTGTTATTTTAATAATGAATTTTTACTCGAATAATTTATTATACATTTTTTATGAATTGAACTCATGACAATAATTTTGTTCACCATAATTTCTAACAATATTACATTTTACATATAACTCAGACGTACACGGGTGCACGATCTAGTTTATTTTAATAAGGACATACATATTGTTACATTACATGCCTCAAACATGTGTGAACAAGTTGACATTAATCCTTTCTTAAAAAAAAAAAGTTGACAATAATCCTTTTCAAAAACAAGTTGGCATTAATAACACCACCCTTATAGTTCAACATTTTGGAGAGAGTCACCGTATATGTATGAATGCATGAATTTGGGGAGTGGTTATGGTCAATAGGGAGGGCTCAACACATTTTCTTTATTATTCTTTTTCTTCATTGCCATTTTACTTAATTCCCTATTTTCATTTGAGAGTATTTATCAAATTAACAAAATTACTTAATTATAATCATTTATAAAATTGAGAAGATAAACTTGTTTTTTAAAAAATATTCAGATATTTCAATAATATAGGGGCGAGTAGTTCACTTGATTGAACTAAGAGAATAAAGGAGTTAAAAAATTAAATGTTCATGGTTCGAATAAAAACTTAAATATTATACATCTATCATACATAATAGCCTAAAACAGAACACCACAACGCAAGACAAAACAACATAGAATAATTTTTTTTTAAGAATATTGAACAAACTTTTAAGGAATTAAACAATTTTTTGTCGTGTAGATGTTTGGTGGATAAATATTATTTTAATATTTTAAACAACTTATACTTGATAAAAAGTCGTATCGTAGTTTAGTAAATGACAAATATTTCAATTTTTGTCTAGTCATTTACCCTTTAATTTGTCCAATCCCAGAAAAAAATTAATTTTAAAATCAAACACTGAAGTGAGACTGTGAGAGCGTACGGCTTCCCCAAAAGGAAGGGTGCTTAGTGCTTACTGCTTACTTTAACATTAACGTGCCTTTTGTCTTTCTAAATTTTGACGGACATTAAATCGCCACTGTCAAGTTGAACATGAAGGATGGAGTTGAGTATTTGCTGGAAATCCCCATGCTATAGCTGTATAAAGCCTCTGCTGTACTCTGAGTATCACATTTAATTGTACACTCTTTGGTCATTATTATAAGCAAAAATCAATATTTTAGATTCATTCATTAAATGATGTATGTGATCTACAATAAAGACTATATACATCATTAATTGAATGAATGTAAAATGTAGTTTTTTGCTTATAATAGTAACCGGAGGGTGTATTATCTAATTTATACTAGGTGTGTTCACTTACAATTTTCACTTTTTATCTATGATAATGATAATAGAAAATATATTAGATCAATTATTTTATTTATAGTTTGCACTTTTTGGTTACCATGTTATTATAGATACAAAATTTCCACCGTTGTTTACCACACACAAATTTCCGTTGAGAAACTTGAGTACACAAAAGTGAATTCTTTTCTTTTAAAGACTTTTCTCAATATATAAATGATTGAAGATAAAAGGTTTATTTAAGTGATCCAAATCCTTTATCACGTAAACTTTCAATTCATTGTTTTTTTTTTTTTAACAATAAAAAATGAAATATATATTAACACAGAATAAGCAGTCTCAATAGCATAATGCATGCCAAACAGACTCCTAAAGATACACAGTGTCGGTCATGTCATACAAAAACCAAAAATCATTAGTTGATGCCCATACATTCAAAAGGGTTCGACCACCACCTATCAGTACCAAACATAAAATGATTTTTTAGCTTTCTGACAGCCTAAAGTCAAATATTTTACTTTATCCAACAACCCAGGAATATGAGTTACAAAATTATTAAACAATTTATTGTTACACCCAGTCCATAAAACCCAGACACAAAGAAGGCAAATGAGCTGAAGGAAAGACCTCCTAACTTTACCACCACCTCTTG
Organism: Medicago truncatula; assembly: GCF_003473485.1. Classification (NCBI taxonomy): domain Eukaryota; kingdom Viridiplantae; phylum Streptophyta; class Magnoliopsida; order Fabales; family Fabaceae; genus Medicago; species Medicago truncatula. The sequence goes on from NC_053043.1 coordinate 44,281,032, forward strand.
AATGAACAAACTCTAAAAGATGATCAGACAAGACATTGGAGTCCACCCCCATATACTTTCAATTCATTGTTAATATTTATAGTTTGTCTTTCATTTGTGTAAGACAATAAAATGTAACTTCTATAATGGGGACAAATATAGTAGTCGTTTATATTTTTTGATATATTAACAATAAAATGTAACTTCTATAATTTCTTAAGTTACTTCTCACCCTATCATTTTAATTACAAGAATTAAAAAACACTGGTGCTAATTAAAGACACAGTAATGAGAAAATATATTGTAAATTTGTCTATAAAATTAGACACTTTTTTATTAAAAATATTTACGAATTGCAAGGGGAAATCTAAATATGGACCTTTTGAAAAGGTAAAACGATGAACGTTACTAATTTTAGTAAAATAGAAGATTTATTTAAAATAATAAATAAAAAAAATGTCAAAGAAAATTAAAAAGGAATAGTAAACATCTGATCGAAATTTATAAAAGACGATCAAAAGTTGACTTTTGGACTATTTTTTTTCTTCTATTTATACATTTTTTAAGGTGAAAAACTTATAGCATTTCATTAGCAATCAAAATATAAGTACATGGTGATACATCAATTAATAATCGGTGGTTAGTTAACAATGAAGCTACCTTTGTTAATTCATGATCAATCTTTTAGTTTACCGTCAATTAAACTCAACATGAGAGTTTTAAAAATAAATAGAAACAATTGTCTATAAAACATTCGATATACCACCAAATTATGTTAGATCATTGCTTCCTATGTGGAAATAAACAATTTTCTACACTCTATTTATACTTGTTACACTTTTTTTTTTTTTTTATAGATTGTTACACATTTTTTTATCATAAAAATTATTTATAACATTTTTTTATCATAAAAAATATTTATAGGAATTCTAATAATATAAACCTTGAAAAAGGTAAAAAAAATGGATCCTTACAAGTATTTTAAAAAACAGTGAATTTTAAAAGAAAAATAAATATCATTTTATCAAAATGATTTAGGTCCCATCCTTCCCTTTGATGGTCACTTGTCCCTGGCCAAACGAATAAATGCCAAAAACAGACAAATTCATACTCATTGCCACTAGCCCTCTACCGTGTTTTTCATTAAAACTCTCGAGCCCTTCAAAATTCAAATACAAGTCCAAAACTCACCTGAAATTTTCCATTCTTAAGTACTCCTTTTTGAAAGATTATTTAAGTACTCCTATTGTGTATCTTGTTGATGTCATGAGGAAAAAGAAAAGTTTGGTGGCCGCATTGAATTGTAAATATGCTTAAGAGAATGCTAACGAATGTCTTTTGGAGTATTGATTAAAGTATTAAAAACGGTAAATTTATATTAAAAAATGTGTAATTACAGTATTGACTAAAGTAACAATTTGGATTTTCAAGACAAAATTTCCTTTAATGAAATTCTTAAAAATGCTCTAAGACACTCGTTAATCGGATCCATATATTTAATTACCGTCTAAATAACAAAAAAAATTCAAAAACCTCTAAAACACATTGGAACTTAAATTCAAAAAATTAAAATATGTGTAAATCATAACTACAAAAAGAAATCTCTAAAAAAAAATAACAAACTAGTGATTTGTTTAAATATCTCATATTTAGATAAATCACTATGTTGGCGGCTTTTCTAACAAACTTTGCATTCTCTTCTTAGTCTTAAATTACACTTTAACGTAATCAAATACTATATTTGATCCTTAGTTTGTTTCGTTTTTTCCTTCAAGACCAAGAGAGGGAGTAGATGCTTGAGCTTGGTGTTGCAGCAAAAATGCAACAAAAAAAATTAGTTGTATTTTTTATTCGAGGCCTAAAACCATACTAAGCTTTTTAGTTTAGGACTTGATCTATTTATTCAATGAGAAGCATAAAAAACAGATTTGAAGAAGTTGCACTTTAGTCACAAAAGAAAGAGTGCAGAAATTGCACAAGATAAATATAGTTATTTGAATTGATTTACCAAAACCAAATACACAGGACCTAAAATTGTAGAAAAGGAGTTCCAACTTCCAACTTGAGAAAAGTGAGAAAAATTAAAAAAAAAATATAACAAAAATAAAAGAAAACAAAATAGAAAGAGTTGGAAGTTGGAACATAAAGATCTCATTTTCATGATCATGGATAATTGAATTCAATATCCATGTGTTAGTACAAATTAAAAAGCAGCAAGTAGCTAGTAGCTACCACACTTATCTACTAATAATAATAATTAATCTTATTAATCTAGTACTAATAATACCTAGTAACTATAGTATCTTAGTCATGGTAAGAACGAAGAGTAGCTCCACAAAAGGTACAAACGATGGCTTTCCAAGATTTCACATAAAATGGGACATAGCAAAACCTTGTGGCTGTCTTCATGTCCGCCACACTTGCACCACCGCCGCACCGTGAACACGTCCCCGCTGCTGGCTTGCTCTTCTGCATCTCCTTAGTTTGATCCACCAGAAAACAAAAGAACACCATTTCTCTTCTTCTTCTTCTTCTTCCTTTCCTTCTCACAATGTAGTGTAGTTTTCTACTTTATTAGTTGAAAAAATGTGATATGTGATATGAGAAGTGGTGATGTGTGTATATAAATATTAAGTTGAAAGTGAAGCTGGCAACAAGTTAGTTGAGGGTCATAATGTTGATGAACTTTCTTAGTAATGAAGATATGAATGTGATGACCTTTTCTTTTCCGTGGCATAAAGTGTGTGCGGATACATTTCATCTTGATTTTGAATGCAGGGGTAATTAAGTAAATGATTTTATAAATATTCTGAATTTTATTCTTAGTTTTTGCAACAAAAAAAAAATCCGCAATTTTTAGTATTTATTTATAAATTTTCTGTTGGCTTTTTTATTTCTTGTAAAATTTCCATCAGCAATTTTAAATTTTATAAAAAAATTCGTCAACATTTTATCTTTAAAAATGTGAACCTTTTTGTAAGGATTAAAAACAAAATTTTAGATATTTATAAAAACCAATGTTGTATTTACTTCCTCAACGAATGACTCGGAATTAACATTCTCCTTTAATTAAATTTTTTTTTATATGAGAAAGATATTGAGGAATTGGATACTTAAAATTCATCGAAATGAGGATAAACTCAAGATTTAAAGTGGCCAAAATACATCTATTAACAATGTATTTATGCTGACAACGAAATTTAAACTTAGATTTTTAGGGGAAAAGGTCAACTTATTATCCATTGATTAAAGTTTATCATCTTTGAAAGGTGCTTTTTGGATCTAGGACCGTCAAGATGTTTTGGAGGGGAGATGAACGACATAACTTGTGACACGTGGAGGTCAAAAGAGGGGGGTTTAATAAATGTGATATGGGATGTGTAGGACCTGATTAATAATATGGTGGCAGCTGGTTAGGTCAATTTGCTACTTGCTTATCTGTGTTCACTGTGCCTTTGTATAGTACACAGTTTATTCTTTATCAAAATTATACTCGTTTCTTTTTATTGTCACATTTTGATATTTTACACAAACTAAGACAATCAACAATTGATATTATTTTTGATGTAATAAACTATATTTTTACTATAATGACCTTATTCATTTAATATCTCATTTCATATATTTCTTTCTCCACAATAAATAACTAAGGACAATATTGGTAAAACAACATTTAATGTTGCATTGAACTTTGAAAATGACAGTTAAATAAGAACAATTTTTTTTTCTCCAAAAATAACACTTAAAAAGGAACGGAGGTGGATACTACTATCTTCCACTTGGGTTGGTTAAGAGAAGAAAAATTTAAAAGAAAAGAAAAAAAGAGTGAACAATGAGAAGATTTTTAATTGTTTGATATGATGGAAAATGCCCCTTACAAAAATGATGGAAAGTGAAAGAAAGGAAACCAAAAACAATTTCTTCTCTTTGGTTGATTGAAAATAGGAGGAGAGAATAAACTATACACAAAACCCCTGTGAGTTTTGTGGTGAATATTTGAAATCAAAAAATATGTTTTTTTATAGGTTTTGGGTTTAAATTCTCAGATGTCAATGATTTACGTGTATGATCAATTCATAGATAACTTTGCTTTGACTTCAATTAATCATCGGCTAGTGAACGGTGAGATTGATCCTCTAGATTAGTTGATCATTGAATTAGATATCGAGTTTTTTTTTTAAAAAAAACTATACAAACAAAAATGTATAATTGTCTCTCAAAAATTGAGATTATAAAAAAAGGAATTGTAAAAAATATGAAATAAGTCAACTTTTGTAAGTTCTCTTTATAATCTTTTGTTATGAAGCTCAAATCGTTGATGAGTTTTAGTTAAGAAAGACCACTCAATAGAATATGAGTTCAAATTCTGTTTGGAACCATCTTTCAATACTTATTGGTACTAGATTCATCAACAATGTACAAGGTTGCAAAGTCATTTGATATGTCAATATTAGGATCAAACTCTCGTGCAGTTGATATTACACACATTCGAGATATCGATGAGCATTCAATCAAGATATGACGGTCTACATTCAAACTTGATATTTTAAATTCTAAAAATAAAATTTAAATCTGCATTTTTCTGGACCATCAGATTGGACAGTCAACAATGTCCTTTCCCCATAACTGCATGGAATCCAATTTCATCTTTGCAGATAGCCTCCTGATACTCACTGTCCACAGCATTTCTGCTGTAACATTTAAGATCAGAACCATAATTGTCAATATTATTAAATACAAACAATATTCTATGAAACAAGTTATGTCTATTTATGAACACCTACAATTTCTATCATAATCTTCCAGTTTGATTCAAATCCTAGGCCAAAAAATCCTAGGGAATAAACATCCAACGCAAAAGGTGCAAGGAACTGGTAACTGAGTTAAAAATATATGGTGTGTATACAACCATAATAGGAGACATTTGAATTTGTAAGTGCCACTTTCCACATGTTATCACTCCAGTCTCAGTCTCAGTCTTAGTCTATCATAGTCTCATAGAGCTGTCATCATGGCCCCCCTTGCAGCTTCACGTTTCATTTGTGCCGCCTTCCCACTGCCGCGGAAGTACATGTATACTTGCTGCATTTATAAATCATCCATTAAACAAGAATGTGGAAGTAGATTCAAGAGAATACATATGTTATGTTGGATTACGAAAAAAAAACCTGAATAACCCAGATGCTCAGTAATGTTTCGATGGCGAAAAAAGCAAAACCAACAAAGTAGAGTATCTGCGATTCACCACAAATGTTACAACAATTACTATCGATTAAAAATACTTGCTCCGTTTCAATTTAATTGTCACATTTGGAATGTGCGTGGTTCTTACAGAAATATTTAGTTTGGTTGACTTTAATGGTAAAATTAGTTTAATTTACTAAAACACCCCTATTAATTGTAGTTAGTCGAGTATGTAAGTGAAGTGAAATTCAATAAATAATGGTATATGAGTGGAAAAATTAATAAATGTTGATTTGGTATTCTAAAATGACATTTAGTTTGAATTATAGAAAAAAATATGAACGTGACGATTATTGAGACGGAGTATAACGATTGACAAGACATGATATCCAACTTTTTTGTTATGACTCCTTATTAAGAAACCAGATGAAAATTAGAAGCAAACAAAATAATAACTGAACTAGAAGTTGCAACATACCCCAACTACTGGATTGTAAGTCATGATCTCAATTGCAGGCAGTATACCCCTGTTACAATATAACCATTAGCTTGATTGAAAAGCAAAATTAGAAAGAAATTTACTGCCAAAATATAGTGATGAAGGACATCAAGTGGCATGTTAAATAAAAGGAATGAAAAGATTAGAAGAAAACTCACGCGAGAGATTTTCCTTTGAAGATAATTGGAGGTGCAACTGCGGCCAAAACGCAAAACATAATGTGGAACTGCTTGGAGAAAATAGTAAAAAATTAAATAAGACCGATTAGCAAAATAAGCACAGAATGAATGGTTACTTCTATGAAAAATAAATATAAAACTTGCCGAGTAGCATAAGAAAAACCAGCCAAATTTTAGAGCACTGTCCGTCCTGTAACAGGAGATGACATAGAATTATAGAACAAAACATGACAAACCAGTAAAATTGGATTCAATCAGACTGTAAACTAACTACCTCGTAGCACGATATAGAGGGCGATACCACATCACATAGGCTCCTGGTACACCGGAAATGAGGTATATAATTGAAAGAAACCATATTGATATACCTACAAGGTAAAACAAATTTGTATGAGGAACGACATGGATGCATGCCTACTATAATGAATGATAAGATACTAAGATATAACACAAACCTTCTCCTTTGAGCCAAGCTACTGTAACAGCCGCAATATTATATAAAAGACAGAAAATCAAACCTGCAGATTGTTACAAAGTTCAAAACTAAGACACTCGATAATCAAAGAAAAATTGTCATAAAGGAGGTAACATTTTGTAATTTTATTTATTGAGAGGAAAAGAATGAAAGATACATCTCTCGTTTTGTTTAAAGTTACAAAATAATACATGAATTTAAGAAGTCTTTAACATTGTCATGAGATTTATCGAAGCAAACTTGGCCGATACTGTAAGACTCAACAGAAGGGCATTCAGAGTGTTTAGTTTTTATGTTGGTGCAGCATAACAGGTTTTAGTATATGATGGACAAGAAGCAGCATCATTTATAGTTGTTTCTGCTGATGATATAGATATTGCAGAGTGAAAGAATCTTTGGTATGCCTTATAATATTCATGAAACGGGCCGGTGTTTTTGGTGCGTCTGTTTTGGTGCTGCGCTGTGTGGTTATCATGTTCATCTAACTTGTATATATACTTTTCATTTGGCTATTCTTTAGTACAACTTGCAATGAAGTTTAGTCTCATTTCTTTAGAAAATTCTTTTGTTTACCGAAAACAATCAACATGAAGCTAAGAAAACAATATTTCTATATGATAAGAAGCAAATTACATTTACAAGTCACTAGTACAAGGATGAATTTAATGAGCAAACTACTTATCAAAATGAAACTCCATTTAGTATCAAATATATCATTTTTCTTTCATCAATATTATAAATGTCTTGAAACTTCCATCAACAAGATAATTGTTGCTTCCTAATTTTGCAGAAACTGAGAAACAGTACTTATATTTAGAAACAGATGCAGGTGTTTGCATAGAAATGCCTATTCCTTTTCTGATAGTAAATTGCCAATGCACATATAAAACAGAGAACTTCCACTATTCCTCACTTCATTTTTTTTTCTTTTAGAATCTTACATCGGAAAAACAAAGGAAACAATGCTTTTAAATAGTTAAAAAGAAAGGACTTAAAGTCCTGAAATGCATATGCATTTTATTTACTAGCATACAAAAATTATAGCTTATGCAAAAAATACTGAACTATAAGGCTCATGAAGCAAAAGATCGAGTACTTTTAAGTTTTAAATGATTTGTAACTTCAGTTATGGTTTTAAGCATATATATGAACACAAGAAGAATGTGAAACTGCCTTTTCGTCCAAATGTCAGAAAACAAAGAGTTAGTTATCACTTAAATACAACCTTAGAACAAAAAGAAGGGCTTCAACGTACCTAACCATGTTGTAAACGCAACATACTGGATCGTTTGCAGATGTATTGGTATTTCATTTCCAATGTCATGATGAATGAGAGGGAAAAAAGGTGGCCAATTATTTTCCTCTATAACTATTCCAGCTGCAAAACAAAAATGTAAACCACTAAAATGAAGGCATTATTCCTGTTGGCTCCTATAAGTATAGATGAACTTAAAATACCTTTTTTTATAGCACTTTCCTTTCTTTGTAGCTCCTGCAAAACATCACTAGATCATGAGTTGCCTAATTGAAACAATAGGTTATACACACAATGGCCAAGATAACTCAAATGGTATGAACAAAATGAACTGATTTGGAATTGAATGTATAATATGACTGCTATTATTGTCATAAACTAAAAACTGATCTATAGTGTTACCCTTAAGTAGTGATATTGTAGCATCGACACTTCTCTGATCAAACACATGTATGGTGTCTAACATGTGTCAGTGTCAGATATCAATAAATATGATTACATTTGTGAGAGTTAATTTAAAATCAGGAATATGGAGAAACGTGCCACGATGGAGAAGCAACGTGCCACGATTGTTGAAACAAGATCCTGAAGCAAGTCACTGGAAAATTCGTGCCACGATGTAATCGTAACGTGGCACGATGGTACGCTGAAGGAAATAACAGAAACGTATTTTCAGTGAAGATTTGTTCCATATTATATGGGTTACTTTCCACTATAAATATAAGTCTTGTATCAGATGATAAAGTGTGTAGAAAACAGGGTTTAGAAGCCAACATACAAACTAGGGTTTATAAATAATTTCTCTTGGCAACAACACTAGGGTTGGGATTGTTTTGATTCACCTTGAACAAAACACTATTAAGATTGAGTCTCTTGGTCACGGGAAGAGGCTGGGACTTGAGTAGAATTAAGTTTGAAGACTGATTCTTGTAACTCAATATCTCTTTGTAAAAAAACTCATATCATTATAGTGGAACGAATTATAGTGGAACGAAGAGCTGCTCTCTCCCCTAGACTAGGTCATCATTAGACCGAACTGGGTAAACAAATTCTTGTGTTCTCCTTCTTCCTTTTATCTCTTGCTGTTTGTTTTTTTTTTTGTTTGAATTATTTGCTACCCGCTTGATTTGATTACTTGGTATTAATTTGCTCCACGCATTAAGTTTTATTGGTGTGATTTTCACAACGAATTCACAACAACATTCAATTAATTTATTTTCTTAAATTATCACTGGAGTCGTTGTGTTAGTGTCGGTGTCGTGTTTAGTGTCTGTGTTTGTATAATTACTTCATATTTTGCAATGAAGAAATATAATCCATCCTTGCTAATGATGAGGTCCCTAATATTTCTTTACTTATAATTGATAGAATCATTATTATTTATAGGCAGCTACATTAAATAACAACCTATTATATTGAAGCTTGGAAAACAAGTTACTAACACAAAGTGAATTGTGGTTCAAAGCAATCAAACAAGGGATCAAGAGGAATTACCTGTTCCCTTCTTTTCAATTCAGCCTCTCTAGCTTGAAGTTCTTTCTCCTTTGCTTTGAGGTCCTAAAGTTAAAAAAAAAAGATAAAATTAATTTTTTGTGAGAAACAATACTTTGGCATCATAATTTTGACATTTACTTCAACATTATGATAATCCAGTCTATACCTTTGGGAGTTCAAGAGGAATGTCAACAGTCACCCCACGATCGTGAGGCTCGTGAGGAAGGGGTGTGAGCCTTGATGAGGTTACAGAGGAAACACTTCCTGGGTTCTGTAAAATTAAGTGGTAAAAAATGTAGAAAGTTAATAATGAATGAAAAATGAGATACCACGATTTAATATATGTTTGAATTTTTGGTGAGATTGACAGAATTACAACAAACCACCACGATTCTGGCAAAAACTACACTTCAAAGCTTCAACAAAATCACAATGTCACTGTAATTTTACCCAAACTCACCGCTCATTCAAACACACATCAAGTGTAAACAAATAGAAACTTCAATTCTTGTAGTTCTAGATATTGTTTAAGTTAAAATTATATAAATAAACTATGCAACACTCTAGCTCAAATTCCAAATACATGATACATATCAAAAGTTTTAAAACAATGATTAAATAAAAAGTTGTTAAGCTTAAGCTGATATATACAAATTGTAGAAGTGAGATAAGCAAGTGGAGCTTACAGTAGTGTAGAATGCACCTCCACCATAATTTGATTGCCCTGAAGCTTTTCCTTTAGTAGATCCATCCTAATATTATTAACGAAAATACAAAATTTTATATTGAATTCAATTGATTTAATATCACTAATCAAGTTTGAATTAATTATTCCGCACGCAAAAAAAGAAATAAAATTAGGATGGAGCTTCTAAAGGAAAAGTCGAGCTTACTAATAATCCATAAATTTTAGAATACCCTAGTCATGAAACGAGATTAATTTTCATGCACTGATCGTTTTACCATGCATCAAATCCAATCAAATACAAATAGATATTTTAGAGAATAATGAAAATTAATTCTGAAAGATAACTAAAATATTCGTTGTTGATTAAATATAAATATACACGCAGCTATAAATGAAGCATGTATGTTTATATTTAATTAGAAACATTATGAATATTTTGATTAATTCTATTCGACTAATTCATGAATGATGTGAAATATAGGACGATTAATGGCATACAATGCAAAAGAGAGAATCAGAGAAAATGTGATATGAAAAAACTTACCGCGAAAGGATTAACTTCTTCTTCGGCGAAGGGATTGGTTTCGAAGTTACTCATTGTCATGGGATTGGATCGTGATGAAAAAGATAAAGAAGAGAGAAGAAAAAATGGATAGTGCAGGAATTTTGATTTTGAAGAATGAAAATTAATGATCGAAAAAGAAGGAAGGGAAGAAGAGATTTGTTTGGTCTCGCAATGAATGAAAAAAACTGAAGAGAAAGGAGGAGAAATCACGAACGGATGGGAGAAAATATTTCATGCATGTTGTTATGTTAGTTACTGTCGTATCAATTCACGGTTCAGCTCTTTTTCTCTTTATTATTTTGGTAGATACTCTTTTTCTCTTATTTACTTTTTTCTTTTGCATTTCTAAAATAGTTTTTATTAAAATAAAATAAAAATCGTTATATACCCTCCATTTATTCGAGTCTAGATATGCTACATTTATATATCTTTATTTACCGTCTATTTACGAGAAAAATAGACAAAAAAAAAAGATCAGTGAATCTATCACTAGGATTCACTTATTAAAATTGATCTCAATAAATCTACTGGTTGTACTTATATATCATAAGTGAACAGTAAATAGAGTTAATAGATGGAGCAGAAGTCGACTTCATTTAAATGTAGTAGTAGGTGATTAGATTTGGTTTGGTTTTGACAATATTTTTCTCAACAAACATCATTGGTTTACTTTGTTAACATTTTTTAAAATAAATAAAATCCATGTATGAGCTGAATGTAAATACGACCTCATCTTATTATAAATTAGTTTTAGGGTTTTGCTAACCATTATTTTTGAGACATTGATTAAGGAATCTTTTAATAGAAATTTTATTTTAAAAATGTAAGTTTTTATTTTTGATGAAATAATAATTACACTACTTTTTTCATAAAAACTTAACTGTATTAATTGCTTAACCAATGTCCCTAGGACACGTTAACATTCACCTTAGTCTTATTCCAACATTTCATTGACATATAGATAGCATCACGTAGATTTTGGAGAGAGAGAAAAAATTTAAACCATTTTAGACAAGTGAATAAGTTAAAGTGAATAATCAGCTCCATCAAAATATGAATTGTTCATGAGAATACGAGTTCGATTATGCGTGAAACAATTATACCCAATTTAGTAAGAAAAAATTATATAACTAATTTTACCCTATGAACATATACACATATTTTGTTACCAAAAAAATAATATTATAACCAATTAGTATATTTGTCTCCCAAGGAGTATAGCCCAATGCTTGAACGTGAATTGGTACAAGGATTATCAAAATTTTATTTCATTACCAGGAATGGACATAATAAAATACTAGTAACTATAATTTGCTACAAAATCACATTCCATCACCAACAATATGGAACAATCATCAAATAAATAAATGGGTCAATTACCAAGGTAACATGGGGCATGGTTTAATGAACCATGAAAATTATCACACATTAAATTATAAATATAATAACTACAGGGGTGTTGGTGCCAACAATTCTCTGAAGCTGATTGGATAAACCTCCTTGCAGAACATGGCATGTCAATATTGAATGGTTAGTATTTCTTTGGAAGTAACAAACCCTCTTATAGGATGTTGTAACATGCATGTCTTCACTAGTTGAGATTCTGAAATTTTCAGGTAAAATCTTCTTGCAATTCATTCATATATCCAAATATCATTACCATTTTCATCTTTCATTTTATTCATTTTGTTGAGAATCCCTCCTTATCATATTTAGCAAGTACAAAACAACCTCTGACATCGCTGGTCGAAATTCTGGCTCAGACTGCATTGTATTATATACAAAAAGAGGAAATCAGTTACATGACATAATCAGTAAACTATGCAAAACTGAAACTTAATTTCATACGGGAAACGGATTCCATGTTGGAACAACGTCACACATATTTTAATCTGAACCGTTAAATCTAAGTCAATGGCCAAGGTCGTTGAAAACTGATTTTGCTATGTGTCATCTGGTCTCAAATTAACACTAGAGATTGTTTACTGCGTGTAAATGTATTGTTCTCCTACAACATGGAATCTGGATCCGACTGAATAGCTTACCTGAACACATCTAGAAATAATGTCTGCAAAATTTGACAATGATTTGGCAGGGTAAGCTCCATTTAGAGAAGGATCAACCATCCTTGATAACGCATCAATGTCATGAAGTTGAGTAATTGCCCATCTCACAAGAAACTGCTCACCTCGAGGACGTTTTCTGTTCAAGATGTACATGATACAAAAATTTTAAGTCCACGAAAAGCCAAAAATAGATGCCAAAGTATTTTTGTTAAAGTGTCTCACTTGTCATAGGACTGACGGCCTGTCAAAAGTTCCAACATAACGACTCCAAAGCTGTAAACGTCACTCTGATAGGTGTAAATTCCTGACTCAAATTCTGGAGCCCCGTAGCCGTAAGCTGCTAGCAGCTGTCCTGAGAGCTGAAAATGTATGAATGTTATCAGACTCTTATAATGCAAATTACATCGACTGACGACAATTATTCCCTTCATTTCAAAATAATGCAAAAACATTTGTTTACAATATCTTATACTCTCTTACCTGACGTACAGAACCTTTAGTTATTAATGGAGCCAAACCACAATCAGATACACGCACAGATAGATCTTCATCAAGGAGAATGTTAGCAGACTTGAAATTTCTGTGTATAACAGGTGGCTGACATTGCTCATGCAAGTACCTTGACAAGGTCAACACCAAGTATTAGACTCATAAGTTTCACATAAAGATGCTTTATTGGTAAACCTCATATTTTATTAGCAATTCAAACTTGCAGAAAGTGTCATCGATGATTATTAATTTCAAGAATTAGCAAAAATAAATAGATTTCCACCCTAAAATTAATCATTCGAGGCATACTCGATAAACTCGATTTGAAAAAGAAAATAACTGAATACAAATAAGCTACAAACAACAACCTAGGATTTTTTTTATAATTGAAAGTATTTTTTGTGTCAGTAGTTACTGGGACTGGGACTGGGACTTACTCTAATGCTCTGGCAGCCCCAAGTGCTATCCGAATACGAGCATTCCAAGAAAGTCTTGTTTTGAATTCATCATCTGAATGAAGTGCTTCATACATTGACCCGTTATTGCAGTATTCATAGATTAGAAGCCTCTGTCCATGCTCTAGACAGTAACCAATAAGCTCAACAATATTTGCATGCCGAATTCTGTCAATATTATTAACCAGTTCAATAAACTCAGCATCATCTTGATCAGAAACTTTCTTGTCTAGCTTCTTCACAGCAAGTATCTGACAATTTATACAGAAAGAGTAAGTATCAGGTTTTGAATCAACCACAGTACATATGAAATTTATGGGACTTCTTGAGCAAGGGAAAGAGAAATAGGGAAACATGAATCGAAGTGTGGTTGAAAAATATCAGTAACATGTGTCATTCAAGAAATGTTTTGGCAAAATATTAAAAGCAGAAGTAGACAGAGAACACAAACATACAGATATTTTGTGCCATCTAATTCATCAGTCATTCTATAGAAAACAAGCGCAACTGATAAGCAACAATCTTACCTTCCCATTAGGAAGCTCTGCCCTATATACACTCCCCAACATGCCTAATCCTATAAGATTGTCTTGAGAAAAGCTATTTGTATACTGTTGAAGGGCTGCAATGGTGAACGATTTTGCAAATGTCGGAGGAACCAGGCTACTTTTGGAAGGATTAATGTTGGACCCTCCGGGGAATGTGGTTGGCTCGACGATCACCTTCTCCGCAGCAAGTGGTGGAGCAGGAGGTGGAGGAGGAGGTGGAGGTGGAGGTGGCATTGAATCTACATCTAGTCCACTCATATCTATGTCATGACTTAATAGCTTTGGCAATGCTTCCATTCTTTGTACATTTTTCTCTGCTTGATGATTCTCCTTTGGCCTTACAACAGCCGCTTTTGGTACTGTTCAAGAATTAAAATTTTATAAAGAAATTCAAATGGTAAAGTCGGAAAATTAAATGTTAGAAAATGAATTATGAAACAAAAAACATAAGTAAATAAATTTGCCTTTCTCAGTTTGACTAGGTGGTTGGACTAGAGCCCCATTATTCCAAGGATTCGTTCTTTCGCCTCCATATGCTCCAATCTGATGTTGCTTAGAAGTTCTGCCGACCCGTTCCCTTTTGCTACATCTTGGAAGAAAGAGAAGAAGTGCCAGTACCAAGATGATAAACCCCAATACACCAGAAATACTTATCCAAACCACTCTTTTGGTATTTTTTTTCGATTTCCCGGAACTTGAATCCTTTGATGCAGTTGGTCCACCGGCCTGTTTAGTTGGTACACGTCCAGAAGATGGTGTCCCAGAAACTACAGTTCCTGATGGTGATGTTGTTACCGGAGATGCTGTTACCGGAGAATGAGGTGGGCGAGTTGGTGCAATAGTAACATTACTATTGAGGTCAAATTGGTTTCCATCTTTTCTGCATATAAATATCACAATGAGTTATTGAAGCACCAAAATTATAAATAATATTGATATATGTCACTCGAATTTCTGATTTGGTACAGAAATAAATAAAAAAAAAAAAAAAAAAAACAGAAAATAGTGGAAACTTTGATAAAAGGAATAGACACTTCATTTTTTTCTAATACAAACACAAGAAAGCTGCAAAAATAATGGTGATGATGATAAACTGCTAGGTATTATGCTTTTGGTTTTGACTTTTAATAGACCAAGATGCAATAGTCCAGTGAGTGACCACTTCTTCAAGTGAAGCTTAATGTTTACCATTATCCTTTTTCATCTTTCCCCTCCGTTGATATTGCTAAGGGAAAACGATGGCTTTTGATTAACCAGGTCAAGAAACACAAATTTCAAGCACTATTATAATATACATCATATTTTCAATCCTACATAGGCCCTTCATCACAAATTGTTTAAATTTTTTTATTGAGTGCCACTTTATCTAGAGCAAAAATAAAACCGAAAAAACAAAAATATAACCTCGTCAAATTCACACGACTATAGAACATCTCAACTCGTATCTCTCAATTCTGAGACTTGTGTCATCTTACATTACAAGTTTAGTTTATATTGACTGACTGTATAAATGGAGGCAGCATACATTTGGCTGTTTTTTCTGCATTGCAGTGTTAAAAATTTTGCAGAAAAGAAAGTCTAGTGCCAAAATATCTTGTTTAATTGCAACACTGCACATCTTTGGAATTAACACTGCCTGGCTATATTTTCAAGTTCCATTTACATCTTCACAATCTTCCGACCAGGAAATAATCTCATTTCCGGATAAAGAAGAAAATACTGTGTTTTAAGATTTTCACCTGAAGTTGGTAATGGTTAACAACTTTTGAGGTATTGGTCCAGAAAACTGGTTGTTCTCAACATTCCTGTTCAAATAAGATAGTATAAGTGTGTATTCCCAATAGCTCTAAAATGCATTAAAAATTAAAAATAACAATAAACAAATTTCTGAACTAATAATAGGCTAAAGTAAATTTTGGCGCCAATTATTTTTTCAATGGATATTGGCCTCTATAGTTATAATCACAAAATGTTTTATGGAATTTATTGTTAATTGGACCGTAAAAAACCCAACAAGAAAGTACACTCAGTGTCTCATATATGGTAAAATAATATTTTAGATGGTTTGGACATGTATGTAGAAAGCATGTAAAAATACTCGGTAAGACGAGTAGACCATGTGAAGAATAGTCCAATAGTTAGAGACAGAAGGAGACTAAGAAAATCTATCAACCAAATCATTAAGAACGATTCAGAGGTCTTGACCCAAATACATGATTGGATTTTATGGCATCGTCTGATCCATGTGGCTGACCCCACTCTAGTGGGAACAAAGGTATTATTGATCTCTTTAGTTTTGTTCTTATCAACTTCGGTTCGTGCTTTTAAAGCACCATCTCAATATTCTTCACTCATTTAATTTTTTATCTTATTCGGTACTGGTCCCTATTTTTATGAAGAATTGATCTTTACAGTGTCTAATTATAAAAGCCTTGGTCCCTCAGGGACCAAAATCCAAATGAGTAAAATCATATGGATTTTTATCTTAAAAAATAACTATGGGTCATTTGAAATACAAAGTCTAAATGTTTATTATAATCAAGCTAATGTCATGCAAATTTTATAAGAAACGTGGTCAAGAGAAGTACAAATCTGTCAGTGGAAGGTCTTGCAAAACATCGAGTGTCCCAGACAGGTTATTATTCTGTAAATTTCTGCCAACAAGGAAAAGGTTAGATTGATTAACAGATAACAAAGATTCAAATCACTTTCTCAAGAAACGGTACTCACAAGGTGGTCACAGCTGACAAATTCTCTACAGATGGAGGCAATTCCCCGCTCAAATTGTTATGAGATAAATCTCTGCATAGCAGTTTGTGGCTCATCAAATAATTTTTATGTACAACGAAGCTAAAAGAGTTTAATTCAACAATGTATGTGTGTGTGTGTGTGTCAGTGTGAAAGATGAACTGTAATGAGGCCTTACAGATTGGTCAATCGCGTTAGAGACTGAAAGGCATCTGGTATTTCTCCAGTTAACAGATTATTATCAAGAGACCTGAAAGGAGATGATTTGATCTCATTTTAGACACTAACTTAACGGTTAACATTGGGTACCGTTAGAATATAATATAAATATAGAAGAAGTAACAACTCACATGGCAGTCAGTTCTGTCAATGTGGATAAAGAGACTGGAATACTTCCGGTGAACTGGTTACCTGAAAGAAAACTGTGAAAGTACAAACCATCTTATCATTTTTGCATAATTTATTGGAAGAGAATCAGAGATAGTATTAAACAAGTAGGTAACACATACAGGGATTGCAACGTGGCAGGTAAACTTGATGGAATACTTCCTCCAATGTGGTTGTTGCTTAGAGATCTACCTCGAAAAACGTGAAGCAATTAGCAAAGGTGAAGCAGAAGAAAAATACACAAAAAGATGCAGAGAATGCAACAAAAAAAGTGTCAAAGTTTTGAGAGATAGTGTTTCATTTACATTGATTTGATAGAAACAAACGGCCCCAAGCTATCACCCAATACTCCTCCCAAATTTGCACCAATCAGAGTTCTGTCATAGATAAGTATGCTAACAGTCATTTACTTTGTAAGATATAATTGCTATATAGAAGCAAGAAAAGCGATAACATACATTTCTTGTATGAGTGAATCATTACATTGAACGCCTTGCCACGCTTCTCCGCACGGGTCTCCCGCACTAGCAACCCACCCAGGAAGAACAGGGTTGCCCAATGCAGCATATAATCTATTAATTGCAGCAACTGATATCATACAATTACAAAATTTTAGAACTATCATATTATAATAAATTACAGATAGATGAAAATAATCAAAGAACATGTTGCGAGTAGCAACTCATAAAGGAAAGTGTTGAACATTACGAAAAGTATTGGCAAGAATGTAAAACAAAACATTTGATTGGCAACATACAAGAAGCAGTCTCGGCTCTCTAGTTTCTACGAAAAACTGCCACATGTGTATTCGCATGTTTCGTATGCAAATTTCTTCCTGACAAGTAGCATACCTCATTTATAAGTAATCGATATCACTACAAAACATGGCCACACAATCCAGTAGCCTCTGAGCCCAAAGGCAGGGCACATAGAGTCTGTCTAGATAAACTTCTCCACAAACATTTACGAAAAAATAATAGAAGTCACATTGTTCTAATTATGTGTTTTTTAAAGAGTTTTTTTGCATAAATTGAAATATACCTAACTCAAAAAATTTCAGAAGCTTTATCGTTCAACTTCTCCATAATAACCTATAAACTTATAATATAAGGAACTTTCGTGTAAGACAACTATAAACCTAATTGAAAAGCTCCAAGTTATAAGCCAATCCAAACTTGGCCTTACTGAACTAGTTAGAAGTAGTACTTTACATAAAGGTCCGAAACCGCAATGTGGGCTGCGACATAGCAGTTTTTTATGCCAACTAAACCACAACATCAGCGCAATTGAGGCCGCATATGACCACAATTCTATGTAATACCAAGGATCACGATGCGACTGCATCCTTTATTGTGGCCATGATTTAAAACCCTGAATACAAGGTATGACATAGGTAGAAGCAGAACAACAAGGTAGCATATTTTGATTTGAATAAGAAACATGTGAACATAATATAACAAAAGAAGTACAGAATCACAAATTTAATACTTCAATTTTGCAAGGGAGGTAGATTATCAAGTATCAACACAAGGCATTACTGTAGATATAGAAAATGAAAAACATGAAAAGAAGATAATCATTACCATCAGTGGGATTAGTAGCTGCAAATGAAAACTGAACTATACAGATCAACACCAATACAAATACAACTTTTTGTATATCAGTTTTCAATTTCATTCTCTTGTACAGTGAACTAGATCTCATCTCTAACATTGATCTCTAAATCAACCTCAATCTTCAACTGAAAAAACAACAACAACTCTCAAAATTCAATCAACCAAAACAAAATTACTACACATTTAAAACAATCAAACAAAACAAAAGTAAAAAAATAAATTTTTAAAAAAGTTAAAATAGACCCATTATTCCATATAAGCAAAAAAATCACATAGCATATCATAAATTAAAAAGAAGTGTGAAATCTGAGAAAAGGAATGAACTTACTTTAGAAAGTGAATAAGTTTGAGAGATAATGCTGAAAATAATAACTTTAAGAAAACTAGAGTCATAAAAAAAACTTTAAGCTTGAAAAAGGAAAGTAATTAAGAAAAAGGTATCTGGAGTGTGTAAATAAACTTAACGGCTAAGATTGGGAGTGAAATCAGTTGTGTGAATGGTAGTGGAGAAGAATGTATGTAAGCACATGGATTTACATACATACACATTGAATTCCTAAGCTTTTAGTAGCATATAATATAATAATATAATAAAAAATAATGATAATGAGTCTGATTGATTAATTAAAAATTGTGATAAAAAGAGGACCCTGACCTTAAGAAAAAGGTGAAGAAAGCAAGGGAAAAAGGTGCAGTGAAGGAGATTCTATTCTGAAACACACACTGTTTTTCTCTTTCTTTCTTTTTCTATTTCTGGGAGAGAGAGTTTTAGAACAAGAACAAAAGAGTGCGTGTAAGTAAGTGTTTCATGACACTGATCTATAAGTGCAAAAAACATTGTACATACATGCTTATCTGTTAGAAATAATAATGTTAAAATACAAACACCGGATTGGTTCAAATGGTAAAGAACTTAAAACTTGTGTGTATATGGTTAAAGTTTCAATTTCTAACTCTTGCGTGTAATAAAATCTAATTGAAGGAACAGAACTCACATTGTATATCTCATAGGTTTCTAACTCTATGCAGCGGTGAAAAGTTCGTATTAATATTTTTTTTTTGTTAAATAGTTCAGCGATTAGAAATTCACCTTTAAAAAATAAATTAGTGCAATGTTAAAGGTTCAAACTCAATCTTATATATATTATGTATTTTTCCTATCAACTAAGATAAATTCCGGTATTAATAATATGTAACTACATCCCTTAAAAAAAAAAATATGTAACTACAAAAATAATGTTGAAGTTAAGCATTACCACGCTCCCACGTCGGCGCGTACGGTTACTTTGCCATGTCTTGCTTTGCTGCCCATGTTGTTTGTGGTTTTACAATCATGGAGTACAATACATATGTTCCCTTGTCTTTTGTACTACAAAGGGCCAGTTATAGCCTACAATAACAGTTGTTTTAAGTTTGTTTATTTGTGAACAATAATTGGTTAAAGATTTTGCTCAATTGTTTAAAGATTGTGTACCAAAAGTTTACTTATATTTTTTACTCAAAATAAAAAGATTGTGTGAGAAAATTTAGTAAAAAAGAAGATTGTGTACAAAAATTAAGAGTAATAAATAGCTGACTGACTGAAATAATTTTAGTAGTTTTTTTTTGTAAATTATGAGATTGCATTAGAGTAGTGGTAATAGGTCCTTGTGAGCTTAGCTTAATTGGTAAGGATAATGTATAAAATATGCAAAGTCTGGAGTTCGAACTCCAACCACAAAAAAAATAGTAGTGATAATAAATTATTTCATTGGTGTGCTTTAAATTGTGAGAAATTAATTAATTTTATCTTAATAAAACAAAATTATGGTTTTGTACCTAAAAAAAATTATGGTCAATTTGGTTATTTTTTTCCTTTTAAAATAATAGTTACTATTTTTGGGATAAAATGATAGTTACTTGAAATTTGAGGGGCCAAATTCGGTTGCATAAAGAACAATGACCCATCATGTTAGTGAAGTTTAAGGTAAAGGAAATTGCACTAAGGTCAAACTTGTGTTAGGTTTGTATGGATTTTTGGTTTAATGTTGACCAGAGTGTATTGAACTTTCTAGAGTCCAAAAAACTTTCTAACAGGTGAGGAGTCAAAGAAAAATGATTTCAACAAAAAAAAAAAACAGATAGAAGAATAATTTCTAATATAATGTGAGATTTTTTTTTTAAAGAAATGTTTTTTTATGAAACTAATATGAGAAATGTTAATTGTTAAGAAATGCCCCCTTCAATCCTAAAAGAGGGTTGGGTCAATAAATTATGAAAGTGCACAATATATCCGGCGCTGTATATGTTCAAAGCTATATATAAAAAAAGGTTAATATGTTTTTGGTCTCTATAAATATATCAATTTTTCGTTTTAGTCCTTCTAAAATTTTCCTTCAACTTTTAGTCCCTATAAAATTTTCAATCACTACTTTTGGTCCCTATTTTTAATTTAATTTTTATATTTTTAATGAAATTGTGCAGAAATGTGTAAAATGTTCTAAAAAAAATTATAATTTTTTAACAACACACAAATTCAAATATGAATTTTTAACCGGAACAAATCTAAAAATTCATATTAAATTCATGTTTTGTTAAAAAATTCTAAAAATTTTTTTGAGTGATTCTTATAATATTTTGAATTTTTCTGAAAAATTGTATTAAAAAATATGAATTCTACATATGAGTTTACTTTAAAAGAGGGACCAAAAATGAAGATTGAAAATTTTATAGGAACTAAAAGTTGAAGGAAAATTTTAGAAGGACTAAAACGAAAAGTTGACATATTTATAGGGACCAAAAACATATTTAACGCTAAAAAAAATGGGTCAAAAAATGGGGCCCCAATATAAACAAAACAAACCTAAATTTTATTCTTTTACTATTTGATCATCCATACCCCGTTCACATTTTCTTCTTCACCATAGTTCCTTCTAATTATCGTTGTTCCTTCTAATTAACAATTTGAAATTCTATTTTTTTTTTATATTCCATTCTATCGTATGTTTTATTAAACAATAATAATTGTGTAACTATAAACAATAACAACAACATATTGGTTTTTAATCATCGTACATATTTTATTTTCAATTGATTTTTTATTTGGAAATTTGCAATTAATTTATTTTGTAATTTTCTAAGGCATCTTGTAAGCACAATTTCTTAGTCTCAAATAATTTGACGTTGATTGTCTGAGCTTCGTCGGCGAGCACAATTCAGGTGCTATTACTTTATTTGTTTTGTTTTAGGTCCTAAAGTAACAAAATAACCATGCATTCAAATTGCAATCGTCCACAAGTGTAAGAATTAACATAATCACAAAATAGAGCAATAAATAAATTTGTTTGTAAACGAGTAGAAGAGCATTCAAGTAGTGATGGATTGGTTGTAGAAGAAAATAATCTTAAACAATTTAATTAAAATTTAAAGGGAAATGTTAACTCGTGTCCCCGGAGCACTGGTTAAGGAAACTAAATGTAGTAATGTTACATTGAAACTTGTGCATTCAAAATCTTAAAAGTATAAAAAGTGACATTTTTAATTCAAAACTTTCTCTTTTAACTTCCTTAATCAGTGCCCCAACATGACCCAAATTTAAATGATGACAATCCCATCAATGATTATGATAACATTCTTGATCTGACAGATGTTGATGTAGGCATCGATGACCGCACACCCTTTTCTTTAGATATTTATGATCTTAGAAATTTGGATATTCTTGATGCTAAAACCTGATAAATTTTAATTAAAAATGGCCTTTAAAAAAATTGAATATCATATTTCCTATAAATAATCTTTCTAGGTATTTCTCATATTCTTATTTTTCTATAAAGAATGTTGCAAATATTTATGTCAAATGTTTTGAAGTCAGCATTTGAAATTTTAGAGATTGTTGTTCAAATGTTTTAATTGTTTGTTGAATTCTCTTAACTATGTTAGCGACACTTGCATTATATAAAGAAGTTTTTCTAAGTTAAAATTATTGAAAACTACTTGAGATCGTTAATGTCACAAAGAAGGTTGAGTTCCCTGACCATTTTATGTATTGAGAAAGATATGATAGAACATATCAATGCAAACACAATTTTTAGCGACTTTTGCATCTTGAAATGCTCATAGGAATTGTTTTGTATGAGCATTTGGATATTAAATAAAAAATTCAATGTTTTTGTTTTTTGTATGAAGTATGATGTTCTTATAAGATTATTTCTTAATGTGATAAAAAAAAATATCATCTTCAAGTAAACTATTTTCACATTTCGAGAATACAAAAAATTTATACTACTTATTAATTAGAGCTTAAGTTATAGGTTCGCCCTAGACCATCAAAATTTCATAGGTAGGTCTGAATACATATGATCACCATGCATTTCAAAATAAAACATTATAAGTTTCAGTAGCAAACTTGCGCTATAATTCCATATCAAGTAAACTATTAGGATGATAAAATGAAATTTAAAAAAAAAAGATCCTAGGAAACTAGGATGATAAAATGAAATTTAAAAAATAAAAAAATTAAAAAAAAAATTAAAAATATCCTAGAAGCAAACAATATCACAACTTCATATTGATAATAGTTAACTTCAATTGAAAGATCTCTGCCTCTTAGTTTGAAAGTCTCACTCTTGCTAAATGTTTGAGGTGTTTGATCTCCCAGCTCGAGGTGTCTGCAAAAAGTCAATTAAATATTAAAATGCATAATCAAATTGCAAGAGATATTTCATATGATTTTACAATGCATAAGTTAAGCATAACATATGTAATTGCAACTTCAAGTGATTTTGATGAGACATATAAAGACAACAAAAGATCAAAATATACAGTACTTCAAAGCCAAACTAAACTTCTAGAGAGAGAAAAAATAGTACCTGGAAATGAATATTATTATATATTGCATATTTCATGAGATTAGCTCCAACAATCAACCTCAGCTTCCGCATGAAATCATCTCTAGAAATCTTCTTTGACTGCAAAAGCATGACATGATACATAAGTAATATTTTATTATTTAAGACGCAGTCATCAATTGAAGCTCATCAATCGAAGATCTTCCGGTGTTGGCAGGGATTATAGTAAATTTGTCTGAGGTATCCCACAAACCAAAATTGTTTGGATAAAGGTAATAAAACAAAACGTTAAAGGATTAATAACCATAAGAAGAATCTCATAAGATAAAACTCCTAAACGTGTTAATATATCAGAGGATCAAAAAATTAAATATTAGGATGGAAATGTGTGCATTAGAGAAATCATTCTTAGATTTAAAAAAAATGTTAAAAATTGGTATTAAGTTGGACAAAGGTAATAAAACAAAACGTTATAGGATTAAAAACCATAAGAAGAATCTCAAAGGATGAAACTCCCAAATAGTTCATATGAATGTGTTAATATCATAAGATCTAAAAATTAAAGAGCAATGCTAAATGCCACGAAGGAATTTCCCAAGAATAACAAGAATACAACGATGTCCTATTTTATAAAAATAAAAAACTATTAACTCTAACTTTCACACTAATCATGGTCGTGTGTTTGTGTTAATCTACGGTGCATGTCATTTCGTGGCTTTCGTATTTGTGTCTTTCGTTGGATGAAGCATTATCCTTGCTATTAATATTGTCTTTTACATAGAAAATAATAAAAACACAAGATGTAAAACTAATGAAAAAAACTTACATTGTTCACCGTAGAATGCTCAGAGCCATCTTTCTTACTCTCATTTGAACAAACATTTGCTATAAAAAAAATACCAATCATATAGCTTAGCAGAATAAACAAATTAATGTTTTGTCAAACAAGAGTGACGCGGTTAATATGTTGAAAAAATTATATATTAATTGGTTTTTCGATGATTAACTCCTTCGAATTCACACTTCAGCGATAATTATATAATGATACAAAAACATCTATCTAATACTAATATACGAGGTAAAAAAAATTGTTAAAGGAACATTACTTCACCTTTAACATCCAAAGGGGCCTTGAAGCTGACAACGAATTCAGGATGGACTATTATTTTTCCCACCCTGCTGCCTCCTCGCGCATCCTGCAAAATTTACTAAAATAGTCTGGATTACATAATCCGGATCAGATTGTTAGTGATTTTCGGAAACAGAAATCCGGACCAGATGTTATGTAATTTTCTGTATCTTTCTTTGATGTCAACGGTCTCTGTTGATCGTTATATGAACCCCACACAAGCTGCAATGCATTGCAATTGCAGGATTCCTATGAACGGTCAACAATGACCATGACATCATCGACACCCCTAAAAAACTAAAAAACATTTGAAGAAAATGTAAGAAAAGAGGTGAAGTGAAGAATGAAGGTATTTGTTGAAGATGTAAGCATATTTATAGCCTAAAACAAGTCCTAGGTCATTAATACTGAAGGTGAAAAACACAAGAAGGGGGGGGTTGAATTGTGTTTTCTTTTTCTCTTAAAAAATACTTCTTCTGATAAAACTTCAGAAGCAGTTTGTTTGCTTCTGATGAAATGATCAGAGTCAGATTGCAGCGGAAAAGAACAGAGCAGAGAAAAGAAAGACAAAGACACAAGCAGTTATCCTGGTTCCTTCCACAACACGGAAGTAGTCCAGTCCCCCTTGCACTTCCAAGGAGATTTCACTATAATCACAAAGATTACAACTGCTCAATACTTTCAAAGTATGAGACTTCACAAAACAATGCTCAAGCACACAAGCAAGAGTCTTCCAATGCTCAAGCACTAAGCAAGAGACTTCTAATGCTCAAGCACGCAGGCAAGAGACTTCTAATCAAACAAAAATACAGAGAATTGAGTTTGAATTGAACACTTGATATACAATCAGTGGTGTTCACAATACAATACAGAAAAGACTCTAGACTTTGAATTTCTAAGATGTATCAAATCAGTGCAGAAATTCAGTGTGCTTTGTAGAATCAAATTGACAGAGTTTTGGCGCTTTTAAACTTATGTATCTCTATCTTAAATCTTCAAGTCTTCATTCCTTTATATAGAGGTGTGAAAGAGACGTTGAGATAATCAGCACGTCTAAAGAGTCGTTTGAAATCCTTTGATTATCCACCAGTGATCCTTTGCCTGAATTGGGTGTAGTCCTTTGAAGAATAAACTTCAAATTCATTCTCATCTTGAGTGTACAAATTCTGCAGGCATGGCTGTTGTTTTGTCTTGTAGCGTAGACAGAAAACAGAGTAGTGGAGGTAGTGGTTGTACACTTGTACTTTGTCAACTCTATTAACGAGAGACAAGAGCTCAGTGCTATCCATATATCCGTTGATACCTCCCTTTCAATTCTTTGTTCTTCTTTGATAAGACTGAATTGAGAATCAGTAACTTTGAATCTTCAGTTTGATTAAAGGATCAAAAGTAGCTTCTGGTGAAGATATTGCTTCTGATGAAAACTTTTGCTTCTGATGACTTTCTGCTTCTGATGACTTTCTGCTTCTGATGACGTTCTGCTTCTGATGACGTCATCTCTTCAGGAGCAGTTTTCTTCAGATGCTCAGAATTTCTTTTTTCTTTCCATTGTTCTTCCAAGACCTATTGAAATAACTTGAATAGCCTTTGGTCCTGTACACTTGAACAATTATTAGTAATAACCAATTGACAATTTTTAATACCTTGTTATCATCAAAACTTAATAAGGTTCATTGTGAAACACATTTTGTTCCAACAATCTCCCCCTTTTTGATGATGACAAACAATAGTATTTAAAATGTTCAATTGTTGTTGATCTAATTAATAAGTTGACTACTGGGACAGAGGTTTGTAAGCTCCCCCTGAGTCTAATAGTTCTTTAAGGTGAGGTTTGTAAGCTCCCCCTAAGTTCTATTCTTATTAATTAAATTTCAATGAAATACTTATAAAATCAAATCAGAAGTATTTAAAAGAAATTTAGAAGTGGTTATAGCAGGGCTCAGTGCCTTAACAAATACTATACATTTACTCCCCCTTTTGTCATCAACAAAAAGAATAGAAACAAAAGAAAGAGTATCAGAGCCAAAACAAAACAAAAGAATAAACATATAATCTTTCAGAGCAAGCAGCATTGAAAACAGTAAATATCATCAGAGTTAAAGCTTGTAAAACATATTGAAGGTGAAAAAGCACAAGATCCAGAAACAATGATAATATATATAAAGAAAGATTAAGATACAAAGACACAGCTACTAAGAACAAAAGTAAAAAACAAGCTAGAGTTGGGTGTGCAACTAAGGTTGGGCTTGCTTATACAACTGTTCTAAGAGATACTTGATCTGATCATCCTTCTTCTGAAGTAGCTCATCCTTTTCCCTCATTCTTCGTTTAAATCCAGCCTGAATTCTAGCAGCCCTAGTGATGTACTCTTCTTCTGGATAGAAAGGAGTGATGTCCAGCAGAGGCACAAAATTCAGCTCTTTCTCCTTAGCTGCTTCATGCATATCATCCAAAAGCTTTTTCAGCATAGCAGAGTGAGATGACACACATTTAGTTCTAAGCTGATCCAGCAGCTCATCAAAGTTCTTCTGTAGATCCATCCACTGATCATAATAGTGAATAGGAGGTGCAGGAACTGTTCTGCGAAGAATCAGTGCCTGAATCTCATCACTAAGTCTAATCAGCTGTTCCTCTATATACTCAGACTCCAGGATATGGTCAGGGATGGGTGAAGGTTCAGTTTGAGTTGTATGTGATGTGGAAGGTTTGTCAGAGGTTAAGTCTATTATAGTGGGTGAGTCTGGTTGTTGTTGTTGTTCTGTTGTTTGGTCAGAAGTTGTTTGGTCAGGAGCAACTTGTTCAGAAGCAGTTTGCTCCTGAACAGTTTGCTCAGGGATGGTTTGGGTTTCTGTTTGGGTTTCTGTTTGGGTTTCCAAGACAGTCTTCTCAGAAACTGTCTTAGAGGCCTTAGTGGGTGTTGGTTGCATTTCACCACCTAGATGTTTTTCTAAGTTGTGAAGGGTTGAGGATTCTTGGTGTTGGGGGGTTTCTGAAGTAGTTGCATCTGAAGCTACTTCAGAGGCTTTTTGTGTGGTTGAGTTATGTGGTGAGTTTGTTGTAGGTTCTGGGTTGGGTTGAGGTTGTTGTACACTAACAGGTTCAGGATTATCTGGATAGAGTGGATGAGTAGGAGGCAAATTGAATTTCTCACAAAGTTTAATTCTATTCTTAGAAAATTCTATTTGAGTTTGCTCCCAGTCAAGTGTTCCTAAATCTGTTAGTTTGGTAGGTTTGGTTTTTAGAAGCTTGTCTATGTGTTGGCTAAGGGGTTGGTCATCTGATTCTGTTGATGATGAAGAGGGTGAAGAGGGTAGAGATGGAATCTGAGTATTAGTTGGAGCGTTAGATGGATTACCTGAAGACTGAGCTTCTGGATGAACTGCTTCTGGAGCTTCTGAAGCTGGTTCTGATGAAGTTGCTCCTGAAGCTTGCTTATTCTTCAAGGCTTGAGAAAGCAGAGTTGCTCCATACTTAACAGTTTCTAACTCCGATGCTAAAGCAGCAATGTCAGGAGTAGGCACATACCCTGCAGCCTTGAGACGTTCATCCCTTTCTTTTTCATACAAAATCTTCATCCTTTTCTTTTCTGCTATCTTGGATGCAGCAACCTCCCTAGTATACTGCTCCATTTCTTCAGTCATTTCGAAACTGGGCATGACTATGGGCTCAGAAGTTGCAGTCCTTTTTGCTTTCTTAGGGCTTGAGTCTTCATCCCAGTTCTCTTCCAGTTCTTCCAACATTTGTGCCCTTCTTCCTTCACCTGTCTTCAGATTTCTTGTTAAATTAGACCTTTTCCTTTTGATGGTCTGAAGAGCAGCTTCTCTTTTATTTTTGGGACTTGGAGGCTTTTCAGAAGCAGCTTGATCAGAAGCAGCTTGTTCTGAACCAGCTTGTTCAGAAGCAGGCTGTTCTGCTGTTTCTTGAGTACTCCTTGTCCTTTTTCTGATAAGAGGGACATCTTCCAAATCCTCCACTTCCTCAAGAATGGTGGACATAGCAGATTTTACCTTCTTAGCTTTCTTATGCTTCTGAGCACCCACCTCAGTAGCATTTTCAGCAAGGTATTCTTCCTTGGTGATCTGCTTCTTCTTAGATTTTCTGTTTTTGGTCACAGGCAGCTCACCACCATACATTTGGTCAGGAACATCCTTCAAGCTGATTTTCTGGTTAAAGGATTTGTAGTGATCCATGATATATGCCCTTTGAACCTCCAAGGGATCTTGTTTACAGATGGGAGGAAAATCTGGGATAAGATCTGATTTGGCATCAGAAGGTTTCAAGTCAGTAGGACTCTTCTTCACATCTTTTGCTTTAATCAGATGCATAGCCCTTAGAGTCTCACCATTGATAATCTTCCCTCTAACAGTTCCCAACTGTTCATCTGTGAAGATCTGAGCTTCTTTCAGCATCTCAATAATTCCTCCCTGATGGAAAATCTCAGAGAGTAGTCTTCCATAGGGTACCCAAGACCTTTTATTCATTTGACTCTCTCTGAGTTGATGAACCATATGTCTGAATATGTATCTGGGAATATTTGCCTCTACACCCTTTATGACAAAGTGTAAGAGGATTTTATGTTCCAGAGAGGGCTGATCACCACCACCACCTTTTGGTAGTAGGTTTTCGTTCTGAATCTTCAACATAACCTTTGTCTTGGTGTTCATGTCAGAATAGGCAAAGTCCTTTACCTTGTTGTAGAGAGTTTTGTTAACAATAGCATTCCAGGGGCTGTCCTTTGGCTTTGAAATCCCAGCCTCATGTTCTCCTTCTGCTGGTCTTCTGATGACAAAGGCAATAGTGTCCTCAGTGATCCAGACACGGATTCCCATGATGCTTGATCTTATCTGGGTTTTGGAGAAAGTTTCCAAGCCCATTTCCGCTCTAGACTTCCCTTTGAGTTCAGGATTGAGAAGAACTTTTTCATCTTCTTCAATCTTGGCGGCTTCCCTGTCGTAGATGCTGGCTCTAACCCAGAAATGACGAACCAGTGTTTGATAAGTTGGTCCATTTAGAAGATTGAAGTACCTTCCCAGACCTTGTTTCTCGTAGTACTTGCCAATGTCACAGTCGTGAGCGGCCAAAGAATCAAAATCCACCGGACTTTCTGATTGAATGTTTAATTCCCATTCCTCCAAGGACATAGTTCTTCCTTTGATTTCATAAGCAGGAGTATCTATATCCATATTCGATGAAGAACCACCGGCAGAACTTGAAGATGCCATTGATATGAAGTGGTTTTAGGGTTCTAAAGAGTTTTTGAGAGGATGAGAGAATGCGTTTACTTTCGCAGAGGGTTAAGACGAAAAATAGAAAGTGTTTGTTGTGAAGTGAGTAGTGTGTGAATTGACTTAGTGTTTTTATTAAACCGTTTGCAATTCAATAGAGACAAACAAACATAGCATTAATGACAAATTGGGGGCGCGTGTAAGTATGTTAAAAAGCGAATAAAACATCATTGCCCTTTTTGTTATACTCCAATACAAATAGACCACGTCAGAGACTCTTCAGAAAACTACCTTTTGGGTAATGGGACAGCTGTTACATAAAGTAACTGCCAGCGTTCCCACTAACCAAGCTATTCAGAAGCAAAGAATAACACTTCTGAAGTTTTAGTGCTGACGTCATCTTCAGAAGCACATTTTCCTCAGAACCTCAGTTAAGAGCTTCTGATGAACCAAAAATGCTCCTGAATAAACTTCAGAACCAAACTTCTTATTCAGAGGCAAGCCATTTTTCAATCAGACACAAAATGCATGTTCAAATTTTTCTTAATAAAATCAAATCTTTCAACAGACAAAGGTTTTGTAAATATATCAGCCCATTGATGTTCAGTATCAATGAATTGTATATCTAAAATTCCTTTTTGAACATAGTCTCTGATAAAATGGTGTTTGATTTCAATATGCTTGGCTCTTGAATGTAGAATTGGATTCTTTGACAAACAAATAGCAGCAGTATTATCACAATAAATGGGAATACTGTTAGCATTGATCTGATAGTCTTCCAACTGATGTTTCATCCAAAGTAGTTGTGTGCAACAACTTGCAGCTGAAATGTACTCTGCTTCTGCTGTAGACATAGCAATAGTTGCTTGTCTTTTGCTTGCCCAGGATATCAGATTCTCTCCCAGGAATTGACAATTTCCACTGGTTGATTTTCTTTCAATCCTATCACCAGCATAATCAGCATCACAGAATCCAATCAACTTATAATCTAGGGATTTCCTATACAGGAGTCCAAGATTAGTTGTTCCTTTCAGATACCTGAAGATTCTCTTAACTGCAGTTAAATGAGATTCTCTAGGATCTGATTGAAATCTTGCACACAAGCATACACTGAATAAAATATCAGGTCTAGATGCAGTGAGGTATAACAGAGAACCAATCATACCTCTGTATAGCTTCTGGTCTACTACTGTTCCAGTATCTTCTTTGCTTAAGGTGCAGGTTGGATGCATTGGAGTGTTCATCACTTTACAATCTTCTAGCTTGAACTTCTTCAGAAGCTCCTTTGTATATTTTGTTTGATGAACATATACTCCTTCTTTACTTTGGTTGATTTGAATTCCCAGAAAGAATTTCAATTCTCCCATCATACTCATTTCAAATTCATCCTGCATTAACTTAGAAAATTCTTTGCAAAGAGATGCATTAGTAGAACCAAATATTATATCATCAACATATATTTGCACAATCAAAATATCTTTCTTAAGAGTCCTTCTGAAGAGTGTTGTGTCAACTTGTCCTCTTTCAAAATCATTTTTAATTAAGAAATTACTTAGTCTATCATACCAAGCTCTGGGAGCTTGTTTCAAGCCATATAGTGATTTCTTAAGTTTATAAACATGGTCAGGATGCTTAAGATCCTCAAACCCAGGAGGTTGTTTAACATACACTTCTTCTTCAATGACACCATTAAGAAAAGCACTTTTGACATCCATTTGATATAATATTATGCCATGATTAATTGCGTAGGATAGAAGTAACCTGATTGCTTCCAATCTTGCAACTGGAGCAAATGTTTCAGTGTAATCAATGCCTTCTTGTTGACTGTAGCCTTGAGCAACAAGTCTGGCTTTGTTTCTGGTTACTTCTCCTTGTTCATTCAGCTTGTTTCTGAATACCCATTTTGTTCCAATAATGTTCTTCTGAGAAGGTTTGGGTACCAGATCCCACACATCATTCCTTTGGAATTGATTTAGCTCTTCTTGCATAGCTAATATCCATCCATCATCTGAGAGAGCTTCTTCAACAGTTTTGGGCTCAATTATTGAAAGCAGTCCTATTAAAGACTCTTCTTGTCTAAAATGTGATCTTGTTCTTCTAGGACTATCTTTGCTTCCAATGATTAACTCCTCAGGATGTGAAGATTTGTGCTTGAATTTAGGTTGAATAACCTGCTGAGTGTTATCTTGAAAGTCCTCAGAAGCAATTTCATTCTGTACTTTTGAGCTAGGTTCTGCTTCTGAATTAGACTCGGCTTCTGGAGTGATTTCAGTTTCTGGACTAGATTCAACTTCTGTATACTTTTCAGAATCAGAAGGTTGATCAGATTCTGATGCATCTTCAGAATCAGTTGTACCTGCATTACTTTCACTTTGCTCTGAAGTTTTACTTCCAGGCTCTCTATCATCAAATTTTACATGCATAGATTCTTCAACACATTGTGTTTCTGAATTATACACTCTGTATGCCTTTGACCTTTCAGAGTAACCTAAAAAGATTCCTCTTTGAGCCTTGGCATCAAATTTCTTCAGATAGTCTTTAGTGTTTAAGATGTAACAAGTACATCCAAACTGATGAAAGTAAGAGATATTGGGTCTTCTTCCTTTAAAGAGTTCATATGCTGTTTTCTCCAACATAGGTCTGATATAGATCCTATTTTGAATATAACATGAAGTATTGACTGCTTCTGCCCAAAAATGTTTAGCTAAGTTGTTTTCATGGATCATGGTTCTGGCCATTTCTTGTAAGGTTCTGTTCTTTCTCTCTACAACCCCATTTTGTTGTGGAGTTCTAGGAGAAGAAAACTCATGGAGAATCCCATGTTTTTCACAAAAAAGTTCAAATGGCTCATTTTCAAATTCACCACCATGATCACTTCTGACTTTCAAAATTTTCAATTCTTTTTCAGATTGTATTTGAGTGCAGAAGCTGCTAAACACTTCACATGCATAGTCTTTACTTTTAATGAATTTTACCCAAGTCCATCTGCTGTAATCATCAACAATGACTAATCCGTATTTACTTCCATATAAAGATGCAGTGTTAACTGGACCAAAAAGATCAATATGGAGTAATTCTAAGGGTCTGGAGGTTGATACAATGTCTTTAGATTTGAAAGAACTTTTCACAATTTTCCCTTTCTGACATGCACCACAAAGTGCATCTGAATGATAATCAATGTTAGGCAATCCTTTGACCAGTTGTAACTTGCTAATTTTAGAAATTAATCTCCAATTAGCATGTCCCAACCTTTTATGCCATACCCATTTTTTATCATTCATTGACAGAAGGCAAACTACCTTCTGATCAGCCAGATCAGAGAAATTTATTTTATAGACATTCTCAACTCTCTTTCCCTTGAATGTAATGGATTTGTCATCCTTGTTGACTAGTGTGCAGTTGGTCTTACTGAACGTTACATCATACCCATTGTCACAAAATTGACTAATGCTCAATAGGTTATGCTTCAGACCATCTACTAGCCACACATTATTAATTGAGATGGAGGAATTACCAATAGTACCTGTACCAATGATCCTTCCAGTTTGGTTGCCACCAAACTTCACTTTTCCTCCATCTTTCATTGTAAGGGTAAGGAACAAAGCTTTCTCTCCAGTCATGTGCCTTGAACATCCGCTGTCTAGGTACCATGACCTTTGTTTCTCTCTTGCCCTTAAGCACACCTGCATTTTTGGCCAATTCAGATTTAGGTACCCATATCTTCATGGGTCCTTTTGGGTTAGTTTTGGAGGTTTTACTTTTCCTCCCTTGTACCTTAGGGTGAATGCTGAGTGGCTTCTGATCATTCAATACTTTAGGTTTGACACCTTTTGGTATTGTTTTCTCAGAAGCAGTAGCTGCTTTGTTCTTCTGATCCTTTTGTTTTAGAATTTTAGATTCTGGTTTAATCAGATTCTGATGAACAGATTCTGATCTTTTCAGAATTTTAATCTTTTGACTCTTAGGATCAGATTTTGTCATTACCTTGATCTTAAGATTCTCTGGCTTTGATGTGATCTTAGCCTGTGAACCTGAAGCTTCAGGTTTTGACTGAACAGCAGTTATAGCATTTGTACCTTCAGGCACAAAGGTGGATTTCAATCCATCCTTGATACAATCACAGTAGCTCTTGAGACTGTATTCTTTGGATTTCTCCTCAGAATATCCAATCCCTTTGCCTTTGTTCTTGTATGTGCTGTAGATCATAGAAGCAACTTTGCTTCTGTCTATTCCAGCCATAATAAAATCATCCAAGGCAATCTCATGTTTATTGCCTGAACCTTTATCACATTTTTCTTGTAGCTTCTGACAAAGACTCTTGAGTCTATCTTCATATGTTGTTGATATGAGGTTAAACCCTTTGAGTTCTTCTTCAGAAGCTTTCAGTTCCAATAGAGTTGATTTTTGTTGTTTCATCAAATCAACATATTTTTCTTTTAAATCTGTCAACTCATTGGTTCTGTGTTCAAACAGTGATAAAAGTTCTTTTAGAGAATCAACAAGTTCTTGTCTAGGGATTTTGGAATATACCTCATTTTCATCTTCTGAATCTGATTCAGCTTCTGATACTGCTTCTGATGATACTGTTGCCACTAACCCAACGGCTGCCTTAGCATCATCATCAGCTTCTTCTTTATCAGAACCAGATTCACTATCCAAATCTTCCCAGGTCGCCATCAAGCTCTTTTTGATTTGCTTTCTGAATTTACTGGAGTTGAAGCTTGATTTCTTGGATTTTCCTTTAAACTTCTCCTTCTGAAGATCAGGGCAATCAGCAATGAAATGACCAGGCTTCTTACAATTGAAGCATCCCTTCTGATCTTCTTTCTTGAAGTTCTTGTAGCTACCTCTCTTGCTCAAAAATTTCTTCTGCTTCCTTGCCAGATACTCAAGCTTGTTGGACAGCATAGCCATCTTTACAGATTGATCTTCATCAGAATCTCCATCAGGTGATTCTTCTTCAGATTCACTGGCTTTGTAGGCTTTGGAAGACTTTGAGGTCTTTCCTTTAGATGGTAAAGCAATGGATTTACTCTTCTTAGAGGTTTCATGCTCATTTAAACTCATTTCATGCACTTTGAGTGAGCTAACAAGATCTTCAACACTTAAAGTATTTAGATCCTTAGCTTCCTCAATAGCAGTTACTTTGGGTCTCCATCTTGAAGGTAAGCTTCTCAAAATCTTACTAACATGATCAGAGGCAACATAGCTTTTCTTCAGTATTTGCAATCCAGAAACTAAAGTTTGAAATCTTGAGTACATTTCTTCTATACTCTCATCATCCTTCATTCTGAAAAGTTCATACTGATGAACTAGCATCAAAGCTTTAGCCTCTTTTACTTTCTTGCTGCCTTCAAAGTTTGCACATAGAGAAGCAAACATAGCCTTCGCAGTAGATTTGTCACTCATTTTCATGTATTCGGTGCGAGGTATAGAAGCCACAATGATTCCTCTTATCTTGTGATGTTTCTTATAAAGCTTCTTCTGAGCAGGAGTATGTATTCTTCTGTCTATAGCAGCTCCTTCTTCATCCAAATCCAGATCATCAACTCCATCTTCCAGTATATCCCATAGCTCTTCATCCAATCCCATGATAAAGCTGTACATATTAGTTTTCCACCATGAAAACTCTTCTGGATCTCCATTAAACTTTGGAGCTTTTCCAGAGTCTGTTTTCTTGTCAGCAGTATCATAGTCATGCTTGACACTTGTGTATTTTGGAGTAACTGATTCCTCATCTCCAGACATGTTTTTCTAAAAGATCTTGAACTGTAACACGGTTAAGTGCTGTGATAACAGAGCAAGCTCTGATACCAATTGAAGGTGAAAAACACAAGAAGGGGGGGTTGAATTGTGTTTTCTTTTTCTCTTAAAAAATACTTCTTCTGATAAAACTTCAGAAGCAGTTTGTTTGCTTCTGATGAAATGATCAGAGTCAGATTGCAGCGGAAAAGAACAGAGCAGAGAAAAGAAAGACAAAGACACAAGCAGTTATCCTGGTTCCTTCCACAACACGGAAGTAGTCCAGTCCCCCTTGCACTTCCAAGGAGATTTCACTATAATCACAAAGATTACAACTGCTCAATACTTTCAAAGTATGAGACTTCACAAAACAATGCTCAAGCACACAAGCAAGAGTCTTCCAATGCTCAAGCACTAAGCAAGAGACTTCTAATGCTCAAGCACGCAGGCAAGAGACTTCTAATCAAACAAAAATACAGAGAATTGAGTTTGAATTGAACACTTGATATACAATCAGTGGTGTTCACAATACAATACAGAAAAGACTCTAGACTTTGAATTTCTAAGATGTATCAAATCAGTGCAGAAATTCAGTGTGCTTTGTAGAATCAAATTGACAGAGTTTTGGCGCTTTTAAACTTATGTATCTCTATCTTAAATCTTCAAGTCTTCATTCCTTTATATAGAGGTGTGAAAGAGACGTTGAGATAATCAGCACGTCTAAAGAGTCGTTTGAAATCCTTTGATTATCCACCAGTGATCCTTTGCCTGATTTGGGTGTAGTCCTTTGAAGAATAAACTTCAAATTCATTCCCATCTTGAGTGTACAAATTCTGCAGGCATGGCTGTTGTTTTGTCTTGTAGCGTAGACAGAAAACAGAGTAGTGGAGGTAGTGGTTGTACACTTGTACTTTGTCAACTCTATTAACGAGAGACAAGAGCTCAGTGCTATCCATATATCCGTTGATACCTCCCTTTCAATTCTTTGTTCTTCTTTGATAAGACTGAATTGAGAATCAGCAACTTTGAATCTTCAGTTTGATTAAAGGATCAAAAGTAGCTTCTGGTGAAGATATTGCTTCTGATGAAAACTTTTGCTTCTGATGACTTTCTGCTTCTGATGACTTTCTGCTTCTGATGACGTTCTGCTTCTGATGACGTCATCTCTTCAGGAGCAGTTTTCTTCAGATGCTCAGAATTTCTTTTTTCTTTCCATTGTTCTTCCAAGACCTATTGAAATAACTTGAATAGCCTTTGGTCCTGTACACTTGAACAATTATTAGTAATAACCAATTGACAATTTTTAATACCTTGTTATCATCAAAACTTAATAAGGTTCATTGTGAAACACATTTTGTTCCAACAAATACGGTCAATGAAAACGTGTTAGTGGTTGTTGCAACCGTCCAAACCCACATTAATGGCTCTGAATCTTTCCAGATTTTACATTCCGGAACGCCCTTAGCCCTATAGGAAGTGTCAACTTTTCTCTCGTTCACCATTATTGCATTAATCCGGAAAATATATTCCGAAAAACAGATGTGCATTCCGGATTTTATATTTCGGAATGCATCAGTCATGGCCGGTGGTCTGCATCATACGTTTTTGTCGGTGGTCAAGTAAAAAAAAAACGTGGTAAAACGTGTTTTTTGACATTTATGGCCTCCCAAACGTTTTTGACCCACCCCTCCCTATATATAGCCTTCGAAACCCCACCATTTCTCACACCATCCTCTCCCACTCTCTCCTCCTCCTCTTCCTTCTACAACCATGGTTTTCCATCGTTGGTCTTTCATAGATAAGGGTCTCGTTGAAAACTTTTAGGGTTTGTATGAACGGTCAATAAGGATGGAACCGCGCTGCAACGAAGCGCGGTTCATCTGAGGGTCATGTGGGTCAGTGTGGTTCTTAGCTTGGCCTGCTTGGGCGTAAGTTTGAGCACCCCCCACCTCCCTCAAGGGCATTGTTCTCTTCTTCCCGCCCTCCTCTTCCCTCCTCCTCCGGTTTTCCTCCAATAGGCAAACTATTGATATGTCCCATCACATACCAGTGGCTAGGCTCTTATGAGATTAGAATTAGACTCATAGGAGATTAGAAATAGATTTAGGATCTTATGTAATAAGCTTAAAAGACTTGAAAATTATTGTAATGTATTGTTCATATATTAATAAAATGAGTTGTTTTTATGTTTGTGTCTTTTTATTTCTATTTTTTATTTTATTTGCATTTTATTTTTCGAATTTTGTAGATTAAAATTGCAAAAGTTCTCCTAAAATATTATTCCGGATTTTCAAATCCGGAAACATCTGCAAAATTCTAACAATACCATCCGAAAAACGAAATCCAGACCAGGGGTAAAATTGGGAAAAAATAGGGCGCGCGAGGAAAGACATAGGGTGGGAAAAGTAATAGTCTTTGGGATATATATGTGTGTTTATATTCATGTTCCAAACCACATAGTGCTATGGGCTTTGAATGTCATCCACCTCATTTTCATATTCATAACCACTTGAACAACGTTGGTCATTGCTTGGACGAAGAAGCTCCATTTTCCCCATTTTGACACGACATAAGACCAAATACTTAATTCCATCTTCATCAACGTCACAATAAAGTGAACTGTAACACATGTAAAAACTAAATCCTCTTAGCGTTCAAATAACAACAACAACAACAATAAATTCCCTAAAAAAACAGCTACATCAACAACAACAACAGCAACAATAATAATAATAATAATGTATGAATCTCAATGTTCATTCATATGAAAACTAACCATGCATAAGGACGGGTCACAGTTGCAAGATGAACACGAAATCCATATATATTATTGAATGGAGATAATTCATAGCGACGAAGTCCATATTCCATCATTTTTTACAGTTCATCTTTAGAACAAGCAATCCACGCATAGCGAACATTGGCTTCCCCCTGAATTCCATTTGTGAGATCAGCTTGCTTTTGGAATAACTCCAGTCGTGTTTGCATTAACATGCTTGAGTTGCAGTAAATATCAACAATGTCAGACTCGGTAATGCCCAAAATAGTCATTCCTATAAGAAACATCTCCTGTACATAATCCACATTCAGTTTTCCATATATATATTCAGTGTAAACATCTAAATCTACATCTAACTATTGCTTAATAGCTCCACCAAAAACTTCAGGAAAAAAGCAATTCTCTTCCTCATCAATCCACGCAATGGGTTGTTTGAAACCCGTTTTGAAATCCACATTATGCATATGTAGAAAATCTAGTAAAACCTTTTGACCATCTAACTCTACCTCCACGCATGTCTTCTTGATTTTGAAGTCTTTTTTAACCAAGTCAACAATATCTTCTGGATAGTCCAACCATTTATCGTTCTTATAAAACATCAAACATACGGCATCCCACTTTTTCTATAGTTTAAATAAATCTTGGACAAGGACCTATAAATACCAGGACCAGAGTCATTTGATTCGCTAACACCTTCAACCAATCTCATTTGTTTGACAACCATATTTGTTGGTGTTGAAACTCCACTCAAATGTGCAGATCCATCCAATGTCTTTGAGGTTTTTGCTTCCATTTTTATCCACTAGATGACTATCTGTACACACACACGCTAAAATATAAAAGTTCGACTGCAATAGGTAAATAGAACTCTAGACCTTAAGTAACAAGAATATTTGGTAGTCCCTAGATAATTAAATCATTTGAGAATATTGAACTAGTATAAAGAATCATGTGTTCATCATGGAGAGCAAAACAAGTCATTTGAAACAATTGGACAAGTAAAATATTGTAACATTACGAAGAGAACATAATAAAATAAATGGTTAATAGGTCTTTACCCCCTGTAATATAGGTAATTTCTGGTTTTCTCCCCTGTAAAATTTTTATTTTGATTCACCTCCTGTAAAATATTTTTGTTTTGATTTTTGTTTGGGCCAAACAAAAATCAAAACAAAAATATTTTACAGGGGGTGAACCTAAAGCAGTAATTATTTTGAAAGTCATTGTAGTAAGATCAATTTATTGATAATTCATATGTAACACCTACACTATATTTAGCGTAAGTATTAACTTAGTACTGGATACATTAAAATTACAACAGAATTTCGACCGAATGAATATAAACATCAATACAAGTTCATACATCTGATAACTTGAAACATATGTCAAATACATGCATCTAATACATATGAAGAAGCATAAGAAACCATCCAAACTAGTACGACACATGCATATGAAGATAAGTCATTCAACCTCTTGTTTGTCTTTCCTTGCCACGAACAACCTGCTGATCTGAAATAAAATAAAAGGATTGGGGTGAGACAGGATCTCTCAGTGAGTTCCACCTATCCTAAGTTGTAGGCAATCTTGGGGAGCCTATGATCGCCATATGTGTGTACATGTACATAATTTAAGGATATACTGTTCTGTTTTGTCATAAACATATTCATCATATTCATAATTAAGTTAGAATGTTATCGTTTAACAAACAATTATTATATGAGTTCATTTTACGGAATGGATCCGACTAGAGTAACCCCGAATACATTCGATCTGATAACCGGCTAAATTCTCTATCTGAGCTATAATCGGACTCCTCTTGCCGCCGCGTGGGCCACCCAGTCGGAACATACTCCCACTTCAACTGGCAGAAGTGGACCATCCATTTGGAACTTATTCCCATCCAGGCATAATATGGAGCTTGTCTGAGCTATAACTTATTTGATTATAATATGAACATATAGTCTGAATATATTATCCGAACATAATTTCCTGTGACATATATCTGATATGTTTCTGATCATACTTACTCATATATGTATCATAAAGTATTTTCCCATGGGGTTAGTAGCATTTCCCCACTAACATTCATACATAAACTGATATTACACGCTCTCTTGTGTCATTGCATTTCCATTATGTTTGTATTATCACCATATGATCCAAAACAATCGTATACTCAATGATCGACTGAGTTTTAGCAAAATTTTCACACAACAACCTGTTGCACCATTGCCAAAGAATGAAACCGGTTGCAAGGAGTAGTGCAACCGGTTGCACAATTGTAACCTTCAACTTATTCCTCAGCCATCATTGAGCACACGGAATTTCAAGTAAAAAGAGCTTGCATACAGTTTATTACAAATATAATCAGCAACAATTACACAATTTGGGCAACTAATATATATAGTTAGACCTGAGTCAGTTGTCTCACAGTTCATAAACTTACAACCTACCCAAGGGAAAGTTCTATGCTAAAAGGAACTCACCTCGATAATCTGAATTCTCTAAAACAGCTTATGCTCAGCTTAAAGCTTTCGCCAAATTCTTATTTCTTTCGTGCTATGTTGTTCCGCACACAACCTTTAGGTCCAATCCTTTCAAGCATTCCAGAACCTCCATAAAATTAGGGTAACTTGGTTAGGAGATATCCCTGCCATGAACTCCTCATGTACCATCTCGAATAGCTCTCGTACGTCAAAACCCGCAGGGTCCACACCTGCAATTTCAAGCATCAGTACCCTCGACTTCAAATGCATTTTCAGAACTCATTATTAATCGATACCATACGAAATTGATATCCAACCAGAAGGGAATTGAGTGAAGATTCTAAAAATCCAACAACTAAATAATTCTGGGTTAGAAAGCTTAAGTTATGACTCAATTACCACATGTATGTCCATACGAATTTCTGCTCATAATCCATAACATTCAAGCACAATCATTTTTAACAATAATAACCCACTTTATTCAACAACACAACTTTACCTACATCAATAACAATTCATTTTGAAGCCATGACTTTATCAATTAGCCATCTGAGCCTCTTGTCCTTCTCCAAATTTTTAAATCACTATATTCTTGGCTCCAATTAGCAAACAACAAGATCAATACGACTGGAGTATTTTTTATCAAAGAAATAGCAAAAATCACAAGCACCAAAACTATAAACTCATCCATTCCTTCAAATCATGATATAGTTTGTCCCCCTCATTCACCTACTATCAATTAGTTATCCATGGATGAATAAACTAAGCATACAAAGTTGTTGCATTCACGTCAACTTCAAGAAACCAAAATCAAACCCATTAATCAACTCTTATAGAAAGCCAAAATGCCAAGATAAACTTCATTCCACTCTACCAAACAAAACAACACCTTGTTTATGTTACTAAAAGTCCCAAAATAAATTTATAGCAACCACACTACATCTTAACTATAATTACCAATTCCTTCAAGATTCATACCAAATTCTTACTCTTATTTAAGAATCAAAGCATAATTAAAGGAACTCACATTTGCTGGATTGAAGAAACTGGCGAGAACTTACAGGTTTTTTTTCTTTCAAAATCTCCTCCTAACTAGGGTTGGGAATAGGCCAGGTTTTGATAGGCCTGAGCCTGGCCTACAAAAAAATTTGCAGGCCTGAGCCTGGCCTATGGCCTTTCATAGGCCTATTTTTTTGGCCTGGCCTGACCTATTTAAAAGTCTGGCCTGACCTGAAAGCCTATTTACAGGTCTACTTACTATTAAAGTCACTAAACATTCCATTTTATCTACTTTTAAATAGGCTTAATAGGCGTCAAAGCCTATTTCAGTGTAAGACTTGTCTATCACTACTATAAGGCCTTAAAAGCCTTTTCACTATAAATCTTTAAAGCCTATTTAAAAAGTCCACTATGAAACCTAACATGCATAAACAGGCCGGCCTATTAGGCTTCATAGGCTTTTTTGATAGCCTAAGCTTGGCCTATTTACTTAAATATGCTTTTTAAAAAGCCTAAGCCTAGCCTTTTTAATAAACAGGCCAGGCTTAAACAGGCCAGGCCATAGACCCCTGTAGGCCGGCCTGACCTATTCCCAACCCTACTCCTAACCCTCTTGACCCATGCTCTATGCTCTTCTTTCCACTTAATTTCAGGTTCTTAGTATTTTAAAAAGTTATTTGTTTACATGATCTTGTTTTGTTAAAATAAAAATATAATAATAACAAAAGTCCACTGTCAACGCTTCAATAATACTCCCTTCGGTCCTTATTATAAGAAAAATTTCAAAAAAAAATTTTGGTCCAATTTATAAGAAAAATTCACAACTTTTAAGGTGTATTTATTGTTTAAAAGACTTTTATATCCCTCATTTAATACTTCTCTTTTTAATATTAGTATGTGTATTTAATGTTTCACAATTTTTTATGAGGATATATTTGTAAAAATATTCAAAAAGTTTCTTTAATCAATGATTGTATTGGTTTTGATGTTTTTTGGTTTTGTTTCTTATAATAAGGACATGTGGGAGTAGTAAAGAGCAAAGCTTTATTATAAGCTAGCAAAACAGGTCCATATAATTCAGGGTAAACTAATAAGCTAGATGACATGGATATAACAATCCACCATTATTTTTTTGTTAAGTAGAATAGTGATCGAAGCTCACACAATTTAAGACTACATCTGTCTTTAATTATAAGATCCTTTTGAAAAAAATTGTCCCTTTTTATAAGATCCCTTTTCTATTTCCAACTACATTAATTATTTCTTTACATACATGTCCCTATTAATTATACATCTTTTTTTTCAATCAACAATAAATAACATGTTGAAAACATAAATCATTTCTCTCTTAAAGGATAAAATTGTAAAAACAATACTAATTACAAACATATTTAATACAAATATCCACTATCTTAATTCCCGTTATTTTTTCAAAAGGACCCTATAATTAGGGACGAAGGTAGTAATGGAGAAGTGGCGTGTTGATGTTTGAATCTCGACCGCTGCATATATTATGAATTGTCCCTACCAACTGAATCAAGCTCACGGAATAAGTTATAACTAAATTGGATCAATTTCACAAAGTTACCATTACTCCACATAAGTAGCAAGACAACACAAACATCCTAGGGATTCATGGTATTTTCACCATAAATCATCAAACATAATCAATTAAGGAAAATTCATTCAATTCAAACAATGAAGATCAAACTAATATACGAAGTTTGTTGAAATATTTATATCAAATAAAATATTGATTTTAAAAAGGATAAAAATAAAAAGAAATATTGAGAATAAATATTAAAGTGAGACGTAACATAAAAAACCAAACTTTATATATTTGCTAGATATATATTTTTAATTTTCATAAAAAATCTCACTTAAAATGAAAAGTTTATTCTAACAAA
Organism: Medicago truncatula; assembly: GCF_003473485.1. NCBI lineage: Eukaryota > Viridiplantae > Streptophyta > Magnoliopsida > Fabales > Fabaceae > Medicago > Medicago truncatula. The sequence goes on from NC_053043.1 coordinate 44,324,755, forward strand.
GGAGTCGCGAACTTAAAGTTAAAATGAAAATGATGAAAATATTTCGTAGCACTTATTCGTCTCAAAAAAGATGAATTCTTTTTTTTTTTTGTTAAGAAAGAGGTGAATTCTAATCGATAAGCTACACAAATAAATAAATTATTATAAAAACAATTTTAAATCAAAATAATTTTATTCAAATTCAAACTTGCATAAAATATATTTTATAAGGAAAAAAAAAACAGTTTTAAAATCAGTGTAATTAGCAATCTCAAAACAAAGAATCACTTTTAATCCAAACAAATCTTTCCACAGCAAACCTTCTCGAAGATGGTAGTAATCGAAGATCGAAACGAAATTCCCTCCACCGCAGCTTCAACCAACGACGTTTCCGACGGCTTTGAAACCGCCAGTGACACCGATCTCGGCAGTGACGTCGACGCCAATGACGGCGGCGGAGCAATCAAACACGAGGAAGAAGATCATCGTGATCAGCAAAGCCACCAACAGACAGAGCAAGAGAATGAGAAGGAACAGGAGCAGAGAGATTCTCAGAGAATCATTTCCTCTGATGATGCTTCCATTGACGATGAGGAACTGAAACAGGTTTCGAAATTTTGGGTTTTGTTAGTTTTTGGGTTCTACTGATTGCTGCAATTTTTATGCTAGTTACTTTTATTTTCGATTTTTCAGCTTATTTCCATAGCTCTGTAGAATAGCTTATGTGAAAACAGCTTTACTTTATTTTATATTTTATTATAGGAATAATTCATACATAAGTTCTTTGTGCCCGTTTGGATTGACTTATTTTTGAGCTTATGCAAAACAGCTTATGCAAATAAATAATTATGTATTATTCATAAGCTTGTCAAGGTAGTTTAGGAAAAAATAGCATATGAAGATACAATTTTCGTTAGTGAGAACTTATGAGTTAACATAAAAGCTTATTTATTTGCATAAGCTATTTTTCGTAAGCTAAAAAATAAGCCAATCAAAACCGACCCTTTATATGATAAGCGCTTATAACATATGAGCTTAATTTGTTGTTTGTCCAAACGGGGCCTTATTACACTCTTATACTATCATCTTCTACTGATATGAGAGAAAATTAAGGCATGAAGAGAAGTAGAAATCCTCTGGTTTGATAAGTTTTAGGCTCTGTTTGCGAGTTTGGAGGGAAGGGGAGGGGAGGGGGAAAATAGGGAAATCGTCCATCTTTTTTGAAATAGTGATTTTGTAATTTGTAGAGAATGATAGATGAATGTTTATGATTAATATATTTTTAATTTTTAGAGTATTATAAAAACATAGATTGAATTTGAAGAAATTATCTAAACCCTCCAAAATCCTCCTTCTTTATAATTTTTTAGTTTCCTCATTTTAAGGGGGATCTTGTGTTATGAAGAAAATTAAATCCCCCAAAGTCATTCCATCTCTTCTCCTCCAAACTCGCAAACAGAGTTTAAGGTGCAAGAGGTTTTCCCTGCATAAACCTAGTTGAAGGGAGGTAGCCATGGTTTGATGGGTTTAAGGAGTCATGTCACAATTGGGGATGAGGGGTTCTCCAATAACCCAAGTTGGAGAGAGGTTCTATTCTATACATTTTTGGTCTACTAAAATTGTTCAGTATACTTTTGTCTTAATTGTATTTGGAATTTCGGGTCTGTTTCTACTTTCTAACAATGTTGAAGCGTTGAAAAACCAACTTAGGCTCCTCCGTTTACTTTGCAAAAATTCTTTATGTTTTCATTTTCTAAAATCTGTGTTTATTTTAACATGGTAGTAAGAAGATGCGAGACTCTTGAAATCAACCATTGTGATGGAGAGAAGATGAAATGCTAGTTAGGAATGTGATGCATTTTTGGAAATAATGAAAACAATTCTTTTGGCATGTCATTGTTTCTATAAAATGCACACAATTGTTCTCTTCAATTTCTTTATTAGCAAGTAAAATTAACACAAGGAAATGAAAATAGATTTTTTTTTTCACAAAGTAAACAGGGCCTTAATATTCTGTGTGCATGCCTATTAATGTTGAAGGGGAGCCTTGGTGCACAACAATTGAAATCATTTTCGGGTGACTAGAAGGTTACATATTTGAGTTGTAGAATTAGTCCCTTGTAAATACAATAGACCCGTTATGGGTCTAACTCTTCCTTGAACTTGTCATGGTTATGAACTTTCTGGCAACAGGTTTCCACAGCTAGATTATTGCTAATTCTCACTAGTGGAAAAAGAAAGCTGGTTGTTTGTGAAAAATAATTTTTTCACCAGCTTTTTAATACTGATTTGATTTCTTAAAGAAATGTTTTCTTATGATGAAAGATAGTTTTTGAGTGGTATGTTTTATGTAACAGAAAGCATTGGTTCAAGCAAATGAAGCAAAGGTAGAAGGGAACAAACTTTTTGTAGATGCAAAGTATGAGGAGGCATTAACACAATATGAACTTGCTTTAGAAGTTGCGCCAGACATGCCTTCCTCTGTGGAAATACGCTCAATATGCCATGCAAACCGTGGAGTGTGCTTTCTGAAAATGGTATGACATTCTTTTGTGTTGTTAATGAGAATAGCTTTTTCACTTATCAACCAGATAAGATATTTATCTCAATTTGCTTTTGCTTGACTGCCTCTGCCTAGTGGTCTGTCTAGCTCTTGACCTTTATATGTTTGAATTCATGTGAGAGGTCACAACTATAAGTTGATGTCCTAAGTTGGTTTTGCATTCAGCTCTTTTAGGTTTTTCGTACATACTAATCCGGAAGAATAATAAACTAAAAATTATGTGCTAATATTCTTTTGTTCAACGTAAATTATTTTAATTAAAATTTGGTTTAATAACCGAACATTGATAGGGTAAATTTTATTTTCCATTAATTTCTAATCATATTTTATCGTTTAACACAGTCTAAAGTCTAAACAGGTTTAAAGAAATAATATTATGTGACAAGAACTTGAAATATGATCAAACATCTGTCTAAAACCATTTTGTGTTGTCATTGTATAGTTATTATCAAACTCTTAATAATTTAATTTATAGAGGTAAATTACCATGTGGATGATAAAATATCTGCGAAAATGTAAAAGTTTAGCTGAAACAAGGATCACGAAAAAAGTAAAGAATACTTCCGTGAAACCTTCATACCCGAGATTAATATTCCCTGGAACTAGAAACAGTCATGAGCAGCAGCAGCAGAAAAAGGAAGTGTAGGCTGTAGAGTATATCGTCTCTGATAACATAACAAGTTTAATTTCAGGAAAGGGGACACCTTTAGAGACGTGGCCATTTTGACCCAATCATAAGCAATTTAACATGTTTTAAAAATAGTTACTATATTTATGTACGAGTATCAACCAAGTTTCTTGTAGAACTAGAAATCAAATTTGAGGATAGGTATTAATTTACTATATATTAGCTGAGGTATGTACATAGTTATTACTTATTAGCTCCCTGATGCTATAAATCTCAGCAAAGTTGGATCCCAATTTGCTTCGATCAAAAGACCTGTTTAAGCAAAAGATGATAAGAATGGCAGTCGAAACCTCATTCTTCAGTTTTGCCTTTGTTTCTACTTTTTGTCATACATGCTGATATTTTAATTTCATTCCAAATAATGTTGCTCTGCTGCGGCACAGAGTCTAGCATCACCTTTGTGTTTTTCTTTTGTCTGTGATTGACTGAGTTGTTTATTATTATCTTTGACACATATACCTCAGGGAAAATATGAAAACACAGTTAAAGAATGCACCAAAGCGTTAGAATTGAATCCTATGTATGTCAAAGCTTTGGTAAGAAGAGGAGAGGCCCATGAAAAGCTTGAGCATTTTGAAGAGGCCATTGCTGGTGAGTTCAAATTTTATAATAGGGCAGGGTAATTATACCAATGTCCTCTCAAGTTTTCACCTCTTAAACCTGACACTGTTTATCTTTGAGAATTATATCTACAACCTTTACTTTATGTACAGTTCTTTTGCTTGACACCCTTCCTTGTTTGGGGGTACTCTGTTTCCTTTTGCAAATAACTAAGTAAGGGAGTTGTAGTCTCTTAATTAAGGTTGTGAGGTGACTGTAATATTAATTGCTAACCTCGGGATGGTTATTGTTGTTACCCTTTTATTTTTGCTTTTAATATGGATGACTTTGTGTTTTGCACACTAATAGCATTTGGATTCTTACAAGTTTTTTTTTTTTTTTATTCATGATAATCATAACCAGCTCTTTTCACTTGATCAAGTTTTTCTTTCACTTGATAGATATGAAAAAGATCTTAGAAATTGATCCCTCAAATGATCAAGCTGGGAAAGCTATTCGACGGTTAGAGCCTCTTGCTGCGGTAAAACGGGAAAAGATGAAGGAAGAAATGATTGGTAAGTATTTTTGTCTTTCTCGTTGTTTTTCAAAGATTTACATATGTACTTTATTTTTATTTTTTGTATGGTGGTGTGTCGCCATGCTTTAATTGCGTTCCCTGTTTTCTTCGTTGTTAAATGTTTGTTTATTGACGCGCTACATCGTTTAATTCACGTGTTTCCGTCAAACAACTCAATCTGTAAATAGATAGTTCTTGAGTTTGGTACCACAGCCTCTATGACAGGTGGTTTGAAAAGTGATATTTTGTATCCCCGTTCTTCTAATAAAATGTTGAATTTCAGATCAAGGTAGGTGAGATTTGCTGTCTACACTGTGGTTGTCGAACTCTGTAGCTAACAAATAGAATCATAGGAGTTTATGATTCTTAGGAATCAAAACTGAACTAACTTGCTTGCAAGGTGTAAATTTGAGTAAAAACGAGTTGTTAAATTGAAGACTAATGGTCAAATCTACAACATAATGGTTATTTCCCCTTAAACATGCTTAAAGTGATAGTGGTTCAACATTTTTAAAACCCAAAATGCATCAGTTGAATGATAAGGCTCTGTAGTGTACAAAACTATAATCTCATAGTCGTAGTACTCAATTCCACATATGCTTTTTACATCCTGACACAAACTCCTGTAAAGGAGGTGAACGATACTATGTTGGGTCTAGACTCCATATAGCCCCCAACATAAAGTTACAAATCAGAAACATTAACTGACCCATTGACATTGTTGCAAGTTTGCAAAGAACCGGAACATAAAGGTTATAGCTGGTTTATATATATTATTTTAGGGAGTCTTTCAGGCCAAACATAAAGATTGTCTGAATTATATTTATTTTCATCTCTTAGAAGTGCTATGGATATCCAGACAGAACTAGTTAGTAGGTTAAGATTCTTCTGAATTGCACTTGGGACGTTGAACTACTGCATAAGCATCAAAGCTTATTATTAGTTCATTATTTTCTGGTGATTACCTAGATGCATTATTCTTTTTCATAAAAGAAAAGTTGTCTTAAATTGTGAATAGTTTGTGACACTATATTGTATGTATTTAATCTTCGCTTCAAGTGATCCTGAGTACATGTTTCACTATCATCATTTCCTTAAGACATAATTATTTCTTGATGCAGCAAAACTGAAAGATATGGGCAACTCTCTATTGGGCCGCTTTGGGATGAGTGTAGACAACTTTAAAGCAGTCCAAGATCCAAACACTGGTTCCTATTCTGTCTCATTCCAACAGTAAGTTTGGTTGAGCAAAGTCATGAAAGCGTTTGTTTTGAGATTCCGTTGTTCATGCAAGTCACTAGTACAGTTCAGATGCTCATGTATATTGTAAGAGAACTAAAGCATACAATTTTATTTCCTTCAAAGGGCATTGGTTGATTGATTCATCATGTGAAGGGGATTCATAACAAATAAGTCTTTGATAGTCTTTTTGGGGAAAATATCAAGTTGGATGTCGGTTTGTGCGATTCGTAAATCTTAGTAATACTTTTATTTAAGCTATTTTTTTAGGGAACCTGGCCAGATTGTTGATCTTTTGGCAAAGCAAGGATTAGGGTTACCAATGTCGATTAAGCTAGTATTAAGTTTCTGATTTTTATTTTTAATGTTGTGTTGACATGCTTATTCTATTTCTAGTTGTTTTTTGGTTGGGGGTAGCCCCCTTTCATTAACAAAGAAAATACATTTTTTCAAGATAAACTTGACAGTTGGTAAAAATTCCATTTTGACCCCTAATAGTGATATCAGATTATTTAGTAGGACTAGCATGAGATTTTATTTGTAATTTTGCCAAAATCCCCCCAAAACACACAGTAGGTTTGCTTTCGGTAGTGTATTCTGACAAGTTTGAGTATATAGGGGGCGAAATGAGAAACTGTAATTTTTATTTGATATAATTTTGCTAAAAGACTCAAATCCTACTTTTATGCTATGAAGGCTGGATACAGATACGGGTACGAGTACTATACGATACGGGTACGCGGATACGTGAATTTTTTATCTAATGTTGATCAATTGAATCACCTCTCTCGTTACCTTTGTCCACAAGAAGTATAATTTTAAGTGATTCATCAAGAAACAATTCTAGTGATGCATATCCAAAATTGAATCATATACATCTCTATTGAATGTTTACAACATTGTCTCACTCTTTTACTCTTCATCTTTTTCTAGGATACATATATGTGAAGTATCTTGTAAATATCCTTGTGTATCTGCGAAGTATCGTATAAGTATTCGTTAAAATATTTTTTAAAAATTTAAATAATTAATTCCGATACTTCGTGGGTGCGTATCCGCGAGTATCCGTGGAGTATCGGTATCCAATACGTATCCGATACGGGTACGTCTCCGTTTTGGAGTATCTAGACTTCATAGATTTTATGGGACTTGGTGAGTCAATCCATATGAGGTAGTGTATTTTGACGGCTCAAAAACGTTGTGCGAATTTAATCATCAAAATAAAAGTAAAAACTAAGGTAATATTTTTAGAGAGCCATTAACATGGACCCAAAAACAGTGTCCATTGGTTAGTCTGTGGATATGACCTGCAACAACCGGTAACCTCAATTTCGTTGTCTATTTCTGTGGTTTGTTGTCTAGTCTACATGTTAAATATCCTGCTTATTCTGATCCACGAGAGCAAAGCAGATAACAACAACGATTTGTATCTCATGTTTAGATCTGCAACGAAGAGCTCACTTGTGTGCTTCATTGATATGGAAGGAAAATGGGTTAAAAGAGCTTTAAAATATTGATTCTGCATATTTTGATTTACATTTTTTTTTTTTTTAGACATGAAAAATCACGTCCTCTCCGATGAATTTTGGTTGAATCAAACCGAAAATTACTTTTGAAGATTTTCTACACATATCTATTGAGATGGGATTTGGACCTTAATTTTTTATCATAAATTTATTATGGACATTGATGATTTTGAACCTTTTAATTTCGCAGTTGCTTAATATTTTTCAGGAAAAATTAAATTAATTCATATATGCCCATCGATAAAAAGGAAAAGAAAGAAAAAAAATTCGCCGTTTAATTAAAAAGAAGGTAACTTTTTCACACGTAAACTTTAAACTTCAATGCGTCATTTGACCATTGAATTCAATAATTATTTCACCAAAAATAATTGACATGTTTTATATGTTACATACCCATGTTTGGACGATGATTGCTTTGAAAGGTGAAGTGATAAAGATCCAACGATAGAAATGTAATGTAACTATGCAGTGCGGTGATGGAACCCAACACAAAGGGGCTGGAAATGACGAACATTTTGTAAAGGAGAAATTACCTTTTAAGTCTAATTAAAATAAAAATTATTTATTTAATTTAAGATAATTGTTGCGCAGCTAATTTGCAAGTCTATGAAAAATCGATGACTTCATAAACTAAGACATAAAACTTATCTAATCCAAAAAATCAATGGAGGCAAAAAGCTATGAAAAATCAATGACTTCATCATTTTAATTAATAATAACAATGTTACTAAGAGTGTTGTAAAGAATATTTGTTTAATATGTGATTATCATCCAATATACCAGTCAATTTAGTAACAGTAGAAAGAAGATGGTGCTGTCAATGATTCAGTAAACTCTACATGCCACCGTATGATCCGAATTAATAGCGAGTTTTTAAGAATATTTACTTGAGTTGAGAAAGATAGATTTTCATCACAAAATCTTTTAGAACATTTCATTTTTAGGTTTCGATTCCTCGTTGTATATAATTGAGTTTAAGAAGGAGTTGATTATATGTTTTGTTGGCATTAATCGATAGCTATGAGAGGAAGAAGAGCACAACATAATGACATTGCAGAACTAGGGTCAGTGGTCACAATTGATTGTAATGATCAATCAATGCTACCACTCCTCTCATAATATATGAAAGATAAATAATATTTAAGAAAATAATAATAATATCCTTTTTTCGTCAAAAAAGAAAATTAATTCTTTTTTTCCTGGTAAAAGAAGAGGGTGACGCCAAAAAAAATTAATTCTACTAAAAAAAATATAACTACATTTTTTATGAAATAAAATAAAATCACATTTAAATGGGTTTGTAATTCAAATCACATATGTGGTTAATTTTAGACATGCACAATAAATTTAAAGTATTCTACTAGATTATTATTGTCAATAGGAATTACCCAAAATAAAGAAAATTTGTCATAATTATTAAAAGTTTAAATAATAAAAGATAATAGCCTGAAAGAAACCAATAATAAAACTAATATTTTGACTTTTTCAGGAAAAAAAACCTAATAGTTTCACATGTACAAATTAAAAATTCGTGCAAAATCAAATCATATCATCCAAGAGAGATTATCATGATGCGATGTGATATCACTATAAATACAAACTATCTATTAATTTTTTTTCCTTAAAAAAAATTAATATTTATTTTTACCCTATCTCACTATTCTCATCATTTAAATGTTCTCAGTGAATTTAGACCAAAAATAAAAATATATTCTCAGTGAATAATAACATTCTCCTGAAGAACTAGGTACATCATTATATATCTACTTATCTATCCATTTGTTTTATTTTTTATTATATATATATATATATATATATCTTTTATGTATCTAGATCCTCGTTATCAGAAATATAAAATGTTTATATGTTTACATGTTTTATTCTTTATGTTGTTTGATATTATTTTTTTGTCAATAGAAAAAAAAACCTCTAAATTCAAAGGCGAGAATAAAATGTATTTTTTTTACTTTGAGAAGTAAGAAATATGAAAACGGTTAACGTCGGCAGACTACTGGAAAAGAAAAAAATCCAATGACGAAAATAATAATATTAAAATTGTATTCAAAACAACGTTAATCTTTACAAAGATTAAGCACGAAAGAGTTGGTTGAAACAAATTGAAAAAATAATGGAAAATTTTATTGAATCATCATTATTAAAAAAATTAGTTATTTGATAAATAGTACATAAATGTAATAAATCTTAAAATTTACAACCCTTTATATTTTTAACATTTATAATCTCAAGTAAGTGTGTAAATTGTGTACATGAAAAATTGATTGTAACAAAATTCATTCTCCATAACTCTTCACGTATTAAACATGACTCTTAGTCATGTATGCTTGATATCTGAAAAGTTAGGGAGAACAAATCATATTAGATCTAACTTTTCATGTATACAACTCACACTTATCCGCGAAATTCAATTGTTTATGAAAAAGTAAAAAACGGAGGTGGACAAACTTTTTATGTAGGTGGTTTTAACATTTTCCTTATCGATTATGTAAGTCCACAACATTTGGACATTCATTGAAAATGAACTATCATCTAAAGAAGTTTGCTCTTCCCACATCATTGCTCCCTCAAATTTTCGAAAATACCTATATCAAGATATACTGAAAAGTCATCTTCTATTCAATACCTATTGAAAGCTACATCACCATAATGAAACTTCCAATAAGTTACCAACAATATGTTTCTTTCTGTAAGTTTTGAAATGGGTATTTTTTTGAGGTCATGAGAAAAAGGCGTGGAGACAAACTTTAAGAAAGTTGCTCTATAGGCACTTACACCTTAAACTGACCAAAATATCCCAAATAGATATTAGCTATCGTTCACTCTCAACAGTTAATTGTCGTTTCAGACATATCGTATACAAGAACGCATAAACATACTTGTTCTTATTAGAAACGATAATTAATTACCGTTCGACGCTTTGGTTGTATTCTAAAGCATATTTCCACATGCGCGACTTCTAAGTGACATCATGTATTGGTGGCTTGAAGAGACTCTACATCTAAAATTTGAAGCTCTTAGAAGTTACTTACCACTTTAATGATTTTGTCTCCTCATTACCATCAACTTCTTATTGTCTTTTATTGAAGACAATTGAAAATGATTGCAGATGCAACTTATTTGAACGATAATTAATTACTGTTTCCACTTTCGGTTCCTATATACAACATGTTTGAAACAACCGTTAACTCTCATTTGAGAATGAACATAGTTTATTGACGTTGGGGTTTGGGGACACTTTTGTCGGTTTGAGGTGCTTGTAAGCAAATACTAGATACATAAAAAGCAATTTTTAACTTCTCATCCAAAAACCAAAAAAATGTTGGCCCATTTATAGGCCCATATTGGTGATTGGTGTTTATTAGCGTTGGCGTGTGTGAAGAATTCAGCTCATTATTCAAATTGTTTCGTTCATTCCTAAAGTAAATGTTCATATTGTCTCTGCGTGAGTTAACTTGCGTTGCATGAGTTAAATCACGTTGCGTGAAGTTAACTCATATAGTCACGCTAGTTATATTTTCCGTGTGAGTTAATTCACGTTGCTAGTTTTCGCACCAAAATTTCAATTTTCTAGAAAAAAGCACAATCAGAGGAAGTTGTTGTATCTAATTAAAGCTTGAAAGCACCGTCCTTTAAGAAGAAGAATCCATAAAAAAAAAAAGAGTTTTTGTATCTAATTAAAGCTTGAGATCACTTTCAATAAATTGATATAATGATATTGTATTCAGTTATATATCAGAAACCTTCACCATTTCAATGGAACTAGAGGAAGTTGTTGAATAGTATTGATATAAAAATGGAAGTTTCACTAATTTGGAATAAGAAGCAAATGAAAAAGGACGAGGAATTGGAGGAGTGGTGTGGGTTGAATTGAGTAAACTCACGCAGGGGTATTTTGGTCATTTACATTGGAAATGGGCAAAATCATTTGGGTGGAGAGCAGAATTCGTGTGTGAATCCTCTCTCTTTCTCAATCTATCTTTCCACGCGATCTGTGACTATAACGAAACGAGAGAGATGATGTACTCACGGTTCAGAACCGTCGCTAAAAACCTCAAATCCACCACAAAACCCTTCTCTTTCACCACCGCCACCACAACAACCACCGTATCATCCTCCGAATTTCCACAGAATCTGACCGAACTCCGAGCTCGTCTTGCAAGGGAATCCCCATCCCTATCAGACTTCATTTCCTTGAAATCGAACAACGCATACTCTGTTGAAGTTGGAACGAAGAAGAATCCGCTTCCGAAACCGAAATGGATGAAGGAATCGATTCCTGGTGGTTGGAAGTATGTGCAGATTAAGAAGAAACTGAGAGAATTGAAGCTTCATACGGTTTGTGAGGAGGCGAAGTGCCCTAATATGGGAGAGTGTTGGTCTGGTGGTGAAACGGGTACCGCTACCGCTACTATTATGATTCTTGGTGATACTTGTACTCGAGGTTGCAGGTTAAAACCAATCAATTTTTCAATTTTCGCAATTTTATGTTGTTTTAGTATTCTTGATAGATAAATTAAACTATGAAGCATGGATGCCAACACTTACATAGACACCAATGATAATTTAAGGAAATGTAAGTTATTGAGTGCAACGAAATGTGTTGTGTCAAACACCGTGACATGTTGCACATTGTATATGGCTTCAATATGAAATGTTGGTGCTACATTAAATAGATTTGAAATGTAGTGTGGCGCGTGTGAGAAATACAGACATTGGTATAAGCAAGTTGTATCACTTTGGTTGTTTGGCTTGTTCTGCTGAAATGATGTCAGTTCAATAGTTTGCAATGATACGTTGAATTGAGTGGCTCCATAGTTTTCAAACAGACAAATGTGTATCAGTGTATACCCTCCGGTCATTATTATAAGCAAAAAACCACTTTTTAGATTAATTTAATAACCGAAAAAACCCATCAGTTTAGTCCTTGAACTATCAACCTCTCACCAATTTAGTCCCTAAACTATATAAAATCCATCAATTCAGTCCATAGTATTGAGACTGGGGACCAAATTGATGGATTTTCACATACTGTAGGGGCTAAATTGACGGATTTTGCATATTTTAGGGACTATTTAGAACATTTTTATAGTTTAGAGACTAAATTGATGGTTTATTCACTAACTGATGTATCTGGTCTATATAGATACATAAGTTATTCAATGAATCTATAAAGTGGTTTTTTGCATATAATAGTGACAAGAAGGTGTATCTAACTACTGAATTTGTCATTCTTGAATAATGGATGAGAATGTTGATCAATTTCCTCCAAGTTTTATGTTCTTTTCATCTTTGAAGTATAATCTCATTGAATGATATTGGAGCTCTAATACAATTTTGATATGCAATTGTTGATTACGCCGATGAGTCAAGGTTGCAGTACTAACAATTCAGTTCCAAATCCCATGGATTTTTTTGCATAATTTAGTAAGTGCTAATTACATTCATCTAGAAGATTTGGTGCTTGACGGTCCTTATGAATGCATAATCTAGTGCACTCATGTATTCTAAGCTTTGTGGTTTCTTTTATGGCTCAAAGCATAGTTTCACAGAACAACTGAACAAGTGGTTGAAGTTTGAATTTCAAACTGGTTTATCCTTGTAACACACGTGCATGCGCATGCACACACGTTACGGATTTCTCTTGTTCTTTGTGTGATTTCAATATAATTTATCTTACTTAAATTGTTGTAAGCAAGTTGTAATACTTAGGTTGTTTACTGACTTGTAATGAAATGATGCCAGTTACAGTGATGAGCTGAATTGAGTGGCTCCATTTATCACCTAGTTGCTAAGCATTTAGTAGATGTGATCATATTTTCATGTTCATTACAAGTTTAAACGAAATTATTCCTAGGTACTAAAAGATTCCCTGAAAAAAAAACTTCCATATTCTAATTCTAATGAAAATATTTCTGATGGATGAGTAGAGAAAATATACCCCCGTGAGAGTATATAGCTTATTTTTAATTTGCATGACTACATTATTCTTGGAAATGTTTTAAAGTTTGGCTGCACTTTTTTTTTGTTGAGAAAGTATCCGGGATTATGATTTCATACTCATAAGAATGTTATTTAGGGGGATGTAAGTATTCCTAAAACCAGTTGAAGTTGTGTGTGGAATTTTTTTGTTATAAAATGAATTTATGTTATTTTCCAGATTTTGCAATGTTAAGACATCAAGGACTCCTCCACCACCTGACCCTGATGAGCCCACCAATGTGGCTGAAGCAATTGCATCGTGGGGTTTGGATTATGTTGTTATAACAAGTGTTGACCGTGATGATTTACCTGATCAAGGGAGCAGTCATTTTACTGAAACAGTTCAGAAGCTGAAGATACTGAAACCTAGCATACTGATAGAAGCCTTAGGTATGCATTTTGAATATATGCAGTTCCCAAAAATAGATTAATGTGATAATTTGTGAGAATCATGTTCTAACTTCTATCTAATAGTAAACAGCGATCAAGCCTGAATTTGCTAGGTGGGTACGGGTGTAATAAAAAGACGTCTATATGGATTTTAGTTAGAGCTAGTAGTGGGAGTGGGTCATGAATGTGAAATGAAGGACTATCTTTTGTGAGTTTCTTTTTCAACTTGAGCTATTTGATAGAGAGGTGAATTATGTGGTACCTAAAATGAAAATTCCCTACGGAGTTTCTGTTGATGAATTTCTCTTACACTGCTGTTTATTATCGTGACTGTTACTGTTTAATAGTATGGCTTTTAATTAAAACTAAAAAAAAAATCTTGTCTATTGGGATTTGGGCATACGGCCACGGGAATTAATCTGACAGTTTGGTTTGTGTTACACATGTTCATTATAGGGTTGAGTGGGGCCAAGTTATATTATTAAGGAGACTTCACTTAAAATAAATTTCTCCATGTGACGATTGTTGCTCTAATTTTGTTGCAACAGTCCCCGACTTTCGAGGAAATGCTGAGTGTGTAGAGAAGGTTTCCAAATCAGGATTAGATGTCTTTGCGCATAATATTGAGACAGTTGAAGAGCTACAGAGTGCTGTGCGCGATCACCGGGCTAATTTTAATCAGTCTTTGGATGTTCTAAGGATGGCCAAGGATTATGCCCCTGCGGGAACCCTCACCAAGACTTCAATAATGTTAGGTTGTGGGGAAACACCTGACCAGATTGTGAAGACAATGGAGAAGGTGAGAGCAGCTGGCGTTGATGTGATGACATTTGGTCAGTATATGAGACCCTCAAAACGCCATATGCCCGTATCAGAATATATTACACCTGAGGCCTTTGAGAAGTATCAGACTCTTGGCATGGAAATGGTATGTCTATAGCATTTATTCCCGTCGTTCTGATTTTTTTAATATTTTATTTATTTGTAAATGAAAGGAATGTATTTTGCTGGATGAGAAATAATTACTATTAGCATCCAAAGCTGTCATAGTTTTGTTGGCGTTCTCGTAATCATGATTTTAGTCAGTATTTACAAAAATCTTTTGGTGGTGGTAATATTTTGTCCACAATACAGGGCATAAAACATTTAGGCTTCTGGCTGGTATTTATAATTTTGTATGTGTTTCTCAAAAGTTAATGCAGATAAAGTCATTTTCAGCATCGTTCTTGCATATTCAGTCAGTGTAAAATAATATGTCTTGCTAATCCATAGTAAATGTGGCCTTTTTTATCCCATAATTAGCAGTTAGCAGCATGCCCTGGTGGCCCATTCCTATAGAGATTTAATTGTAGCTCTGTAACTGGCATTCTGTACATCACCATGCATGCGTAATCATGGCACATTTTTCTACTTTTAATTGTTGCATGCTGCATTATGTTAATTTTTTGAAAAGCTCTAATTTATTAAGAACTTTTTGTAGCAGTAAATCATAACTCGATCATGTGGTATGAATGATGGACTAATTCTACTTCGTATGTGATAGGGATTTCGATATGTGGCATCTGGGCCCATGGTAAGGTCATCATACAAGGCAGGTGAATTCTATATTAAATCCATGATTGACTCAGATCGGGCTGTATCTTCTCAAAGCTGAGTACCTGTTCATTATTTTTTCTTTCATTTTTGTAATTTACACACTACTGATGTGCATTATGTATAAGAAGAGGCACATGCTTACTTCATTCTGTTGATGCCCATAGCACATGTAATCTATAACTAAGATGGTATTAATGAGTGGGAAAATTTATTTGAAAAATGAAAATCTTAAAGGGGTTAATTTGTGTTCTCATCTCCCTGAGCTTATTTTGCTCTCTTTAACCCATGCAATTTATTTATACTTATTAAATGTACCTATGAAAATTGAAAGGTATTCAGTTTGAATCTATCATTTGAGAAATCGTGTGAAACTGTTGGCTTTTGGTATGGTTGAATTGAAGTGTGGTTTACTTTACAAGTGCTACTGAATTTGTGTTACTTTGGTAACTGACAATCTAACTCTACTCACTGACCTTCAATTTTAAAGTGAATTTGGGACTACTGTAGGTCCACCAGCAAGAGCAAATACTAGAATGAAATGAAATATAAGCAAAATGGAATCCAAAAACATTCGACTTTTTGGACCATTTTTGCTTATATTTCATTCCAGACCGAGTATATAATTATGGTGACAACTTGTCCCAAAGCCATGTTTAGTGTTACCGTTACAATCATTAATGGTAGCCTTGTAAAGCTGCGAAGTATTCTTTTTTGGGTTTGGAGTTATGACAGGCTGGTTAGTGTCTGTTTTCATCATCATGTGGGGGCTGAAGATGGTGAAACACTTGAAAGCTTCAATACTCGAGCGATTCTTTTTCTGCTATCATACATTCCCCAAGCATATAATATTTGGTAAAATGTGAAAAAGTTTGGTTTTGGTGGTCCATTAGTACTAACTGGTCCGCCGTGTATGTTAGGTCATTTTATCTTATGGTAGAATCCTAGGTGGGGTAAATCTTGATGAAGCTCTAGTCTTGCATGTAAATCATAATTGAACCTATTTGTCCTGTGTATTCGTGTTGAAATATTCATTCGGTTTATGTTCAGTTCTGGTTGATAATCTGCTCCACAATGAAATTCTACCTATCGATGCGTATATTGCATATTAAATTTTTGGCTAAAATATGATTTTGATCCCTGCAAATATACCTTGTTTTGATTTTAGTCCCTGTAATTTTTTTGTTTTGTTTTTGGTCCCTGCAAATATGTCTCGTTTTGATTTTGTTCTCTGACCCCACTTTTGTGATAATTTGCACATGTGGCACATGATGACTGAATCCATTTATTAGAAAAATAGTCCCTGCAAAATCTTTTGATTTTTAAAAATATCCCTGCAAAGTATTTTACTTTTGAAAATAGTCCCTCTAGGGACTATTTTCAAAAACAAAATGAGGGACTATTTTCAAAAACAAAATATTTTACACGGACTAAAAACAACAAAAAAGATTTACATGGACTAAAATCAAAACGAAGCATATTTGGAGGGATCAAAATCATATTTTAACCTTAAATTTATAATTGATATATGTTGGTGAGATAAGAGACAATGAAGGAGTCTTGAGTTCAATATCAGGAAACTAACACCCCCAACGACTAATATTACTAACATTTGCCAATAAAATAAATAAATAAATAAGTGCTTGTCATATCAAATATTTTTAGTGTTTATAGTTAATCAAGTTGTTTTCATACAAGCTATAAGATGGTTTGATAAATTATCTTGAAGAGCTTATGAAAATATGTTGAAGATAGTTTAAGGATGTTATAACTTCTAAGTTGTTTTTTTTTATAAAATCTCTTAATTAGTCTAAAAGTTATTTTAACTTTTTTTGGTATAATATATATATATATATATATATATATATATATATATATATATATATATATATATATAATATGATATGATACTACATAATAAAGCATTAAAATATGAATATTTTTAAATAGATCAATATTTATTAGAGAATAATATTGATAAATGTTTTACATTTTAAAACTAATACATATCACTCCTAAAAAAAACTAAAACATATTACAAACACATGACATGAGTAACTAAATCATATATTAAATTATACTTATCAAAATTTACTCAAATTCATAAACTCCTAGTAAAATGGAAAGTTTTCCAATTTCAATAGGAGTTACTTAAACTCGTAAAAGTTTATAAAAATAGAGCCTATAAGAGCCTTAACTCACTTTTGTGAATTAGAATTGTAAACTCGTGAAAGTTTAAGAGTTAATTTGATATTTAAACGAGGGTTAATAGTGTTTTTTATTCTTGTAATATATGTCATTTTAGATTTTCGTCCCTATAAATTTTTTGATTTGATTTGCACCCTCGTAAAATTTTTATTTTTTGAAAAAAATCAGGTTAACCTTTCATAATTGACAATTCAAAAGGTATGCATCTTTTTTTCTTTAAAAAAAAAAAGGTATGCATCTTTTATTATTTCTTTTCCTCTACTTTAACACTGTTACTTTCTTTAGCATGACATTGACAACCTTGCCCAACATGTTTATAACTTTTGAATCTTCTCTTCCCATTTCTTGCATAAACTTTCAGAATTCCCTTTCGAATTCTTTTCTGTTTCTTGCATAAAATTTAAAAATTCTCTTTTGAATTCATCTTTTCTATCTTTTGTGAAATATTATTAGAATCAGAATGATTGCAACGGGAAATAAAATTATGAGACAATCTCTTTTATAGCTTCAAATAGTAATCTAATTTACATAAAGTAACGTAAGCACAAGTAATTTTGAATCTTATAAATGATAAAATAGTAATTTTATCATTTATAAAATTACTAATGTTATTACTTCCATTCCCTGTTTGCTTGATAAGGTTAAGATATTGTCTTTGGGATGGCTGAAAGTTAAAAATGCCATTTTTATTTATGGAACTCAGCAGTGGTGCTCTAGCCCTTTAATTTGTTTGGGTATAGGCTAATGTTTGTTTTGCTGGATGCCCGATGTTCTCTGTTTCTCTTTGTATATGGTAGTCTCTAAGGCACATCTTGTGCTTTTATTGACTGCTTTATGGTTATAATATTTCATTTTGACTTGTTAAAAAAAGATAAAATAGTAATAATGAAGGGAAAATAGGTATTACGTAACAAGAGATTTTGAGTAAACATTTTTAAAAAAGATTTTGAGTAAAAAAAAATGTAACAAGAGATTTTGTGTGCAAGAACCAATGAAGAAAAAGATGTTCTCATAATTATTTGATTTTTTGAATTATCCTGTCATTAATTTTTTCTTGCAAAATCACTCTTACAAATTGTTTTTCTTTTATTTTAGTTAAATAAGTGTTTTCCACATATTTTTATTCTTCTTTCGTATGTTTCTAATTTCATGGTCTTAACACGATTCCGTTTGTTTTGATTTCTCATCTATGAGCAGTGTGTTTTTTATATCTTGTCTTTGTGTAGTGTTTATTTGATTTAGATTGAAAGATTACCTTTGATCAAATGTAAATACAATCAATGACTTTGGTGTGACCAACGTTGCATATTATGATATATGAATATTCCAAAGACTTAAATATAATCATATTTATAGGCATATGTATTCTTCGTGTTACGCTATTAACATAAATGATGTGATTTCGTTCGCAGATTCATCCTTTTTGTTTTAAGCAATTTTGAATTTATATTGTATTATGATAATCTATCAATTTGATTTTGAATTTATACGAATATCATTTAATTTTGTCAAAAAACAAATACATTCTCTCAAACAAAAACTTCACATACATTAGTAAAATAATTAAATATATTTAAAGAACTCAATATCATTTAATTTGATTTTGATTCAACTTTTGAAAATTAAATAATGATTTTTAATTATTTAAATAATCTTTCACCATCAATATCATAAGATTTTTTTTATGTTTTATATAAATTAAACAAATTCCCTTCAAAAATTTAGCAAAAAGTTTCAACATAACTTCAAGTTCCTTAACTCATTCAATACTATGTTGAATAAAAAAAATAAAGAAATCTCCTCACATGTGTTGCATCTTTCAATTTTCGTTGAATCAAAAAATACAATATAAATAATATGTTGCAACATTTGAAAATAAATCTCAAGATAATGTAAAAGAATTAAGAGTATCACAAAGTTTTTACATCTTGGTGTGTCGATTTATGTTCAATATTTTTTTGTGTACACCTTCCTTTTTACGTTTAGACATCATCATATATGTTTGTCCTTTCAAGTTATAATAATTAACATCAAAACAAAGAGTTTCTAAAGTATTTTCTAAATTTTCAAATGTTATATAACTAATTTGAACCATTGAAAACAATGTTTGATGTCAAATAAAAGAAATGAGTTAATAAGTACATTTAAAAATAAAATTTTAAGCAACATAAGTTAGTACAATTTATAATGATTTAGCTCATATTCCACGGTAACTTTAGTTCAAATCTCGTAAGCGATGTGATGAGGACATAATTGGTGAGTAAAATGTTAGGACCTAATGTTATTCGAGTTCAAGTCCTTCAAAAATGAAATTGAACAAAAAACTACTATGATTATGCTCAATTTGTAAAAAAATAAAATTAGTTTAGTGTACACAAACGTATGATTGTGTACCGATTGTATTGTATTTTTTCATCAATATAGCAATATCAAATCTAAGCTATTTAAAAATGTCCAACATAATCTTGATCCATACTCACTCCACTATGTTGCTCCTTCTACTCTTCACTTCTATAGCCGTTTAACTCTTTCCATTTTCAATCAACAATAATTTCAAAACCAAGCTAATCAAATTAGGCATGCAATATCCAACTCAACCTTGTTTCAATTACCACTAAACCACTTTCACTCTCTTCATCATTTCTTTCAAATGGGTTGTTGTATCAGCACCCCAAAAGATGACCAAAATACCCTCAAAAACCAACAAAATTTCACCCAAGAAGCAAAATGCAAAGTTCCACCACCACAATCAAAATCACCACCACATATTGTTGAAGAGGAATCTGTGAAAGAAGTTCTATTTGAAACAGAAACACCAATTTCCAAACCCCAACAAGTTCCAAATTTGACACAAGAAACAATGACCCAAATGCAAAATATGGAAATTACAAAAGACCCCATCATGAAAAAACCATTGGAGGAGGAACCTTCTGAAGAAATTTCTGTCATTTCAGAAACATGCAGTGTAGGTGAGAGTTACAGCTACAGCTACTCCACCACCACCACCACCGCCACCGTGCCGGAAACAAGAGAAGATGAAGTTACAAGTAAACGAAGGATCAGAGAGGGAACTCAGAACCGGAATCGGAATCGGAATCGAAGTCACTCCGATGCATCAAGGAATCGTTCTTACAATGCTGACAGGAATAGAGTCGGCGGGAGAGAGCGACGGCGACCCAAATCCCCGGCGAGGGTACCGGAGATTCCACCGGAGAAGAAAATTGTGGCGGGTTCACGGTCTGTTTGTCGGAGGGAATTTTCCGATAAGCTCCGGCGTGACTCCGGCACGGGTGTTTGCCGGCGTTCAAGGTCGCCGTCGTGCCACAGGACGGCTGGCAGCAGCAATGGTCGGAGTGAGCTCAGGCAGACGGAAAAGGACGGCCGGCGGTTTCCGCCGACGGAGGTGGTCGGGGACACAAACGACGGCGTTTCAGTGGAGGAGTCATTTACGAATCCGCATGTTTCTTTGGAGTGTTTTATTTTTCTGTAGATTTTGGAAGCACGTTTGTTTTTTCATGGTTTTGTTTTGTAGAAGTGATTTTCACGTGGGCATTTTTTTAAAATTTTTATAAATTATGTTTGGATTTACAATGAGGTTTTGCCAAGTTTGTTGTCAAACCAAACATGGACAAAATCGAGTTTGTTTGAGTGTTCATCTTGTGTTGAGTCTTTTTCTCACGAAATTGCCTGTGTAAAAACTAATAAAAATGTACATCTTGATAAATGTAAATTTTTCCTAGTTTTTGATTTTTGATTTTAAGCACTTCTTGTCTTGTTTAACTCTATGCTAATTTGATTAGTTGAGATTGGACAACTTTCTTTCGTCACATTCTTCTTTAGGATGATGCACTTAAGACTTAGACCATTTGCTCTTCCCAGATGCATCATTTCTTTCTTTCTGATGCTGTTGAAGTTGCAATATCCAGATGTTGGATCAGATTTCTCACTTGTTCATCTTTTGAAGTTTTTTCTTTCTTTCTTGTTTTAAGTACTTTAGCGATTAGATTCACACAAATTATATTTGGAGAAGTGAGAAATTAAAAATTCAAATCTCAACCGCTACACATATAGCTACATTTATGAAATATGGAATACTTGTTGTTATTGCAAAATACATAAACAATTTATGATCGTCATATTTCATCCAAAAATCTATCAAATACAACTAAGTACTATTTTAGACCAATCCCATTTAGTTAAATACTTCTTTGGATATTAAATATAAGTAAAAGTTTAGTCAACAAATATGATAAATGTATTTAATTTAAATTTTAGAGCAAATGTATCAACTTTTATTTATTCAATTTTTATTTATAATTAAGATTGGATTTAGTAATACCTCCGCAAAATGAATTACCTGAGATCAAAACTTCCAAAAATTAAGTTGGTTGGCCTCGACTCCAGTATGGGCATCTTCTTTACTTTATCGGGGGATGGGGAAGACAACTTCTTTTGCTTCTTGGCGTTAGTGTTGAAATGTGGATTTTTGTTTTAAAATTGTCTTGGTGTCTGGTAGTATTTTCTTCAGTTCGATAAAAGTTGATGTATATGATGAGATACATCAACATTTGTCGACTTTAATATCTTTTATAAATAGAATCAGATGAAGTATTTGGTGGACTAGAGTCTAGAAGCATGTGAAAATTATTTTAGATGGTATAAAAAAATAGATAAATTGATTTTGTACAATTGATTCTAGTTTAATTGAAGATAAAATAGTTTATGTTTAGATTCATTTCTTTTCTATAAAAGTTATGACTTTTAATTTGTTAGAGATGTTAGCATTTTCGATTAATTATATACTCAACTTAATTATCCATAAGATGTTATTTAAGTGCAGGAAAATGTCCCGTGAAAATAGCTCAGTTGGTAGGATAATACATTATTATATGCACTTATTCACTTTATAAGATAAATTTTAGCCACTAGACTACCGAATCAAAAATTGGTGTCCACCAAATATTTTGGTTTCGTGAACTTATTGTCTTTCCTCACTAACGCACGCACAATATCAACGTGGGATTTGGATTATACCAATTGAAATGGAAATGTTTGAACAGTCAATCCATCTCCAACACAACAGCACCGCAAATCCGCACCCACCACTTCCAGTTGAGAGAGACAGAGTTCCCATTTGAATATGCTATTTGTACCTCCATTTTCAAACTCATACAGTTGGTAGCATATATAACAGGAAAATTTTAATTTCGATTTCGCGTACCAATCAATTCTCGACTAGAACCTTCTTTCTCTGTAGAATAAAATAAAAAACACATCAACCCCTTAATTAATTTCGCACGAAAAAAACAAAATCTTTCTTTAAATTCTCTCATGGCCATGTCAGTTGCTTCTTCTATTTGCACCCTCCTTCCCTTCTCTAAACCCCACAACTCCGTACCTCTCTTCTCTTCCCAAACCAAAAAACGATGTCGTATCATCATCAGCTCCGTCACAGAGGATCGTCAAGCAGCTTCAGTTGTGTCAAAAGACAAGAAAGTCCTTGAGGATTCTTCTTCGCCTTCCAAGGATATCACAGAGGTAGCTACTGACACTGATATTCTCACCGGACGTGCTATCAATGCTGCAATTGTTCTCGGATTTGGAGCTTTTGCTGTCACCAAATTGCTCACCATTGATCATGATTACTGGCATGTTAGTTTCTTCTGGTTTATATTAAAATTTGCTTCTTTTTTCTTTTTCTATTATAGTATTTGAACTTAGCTCATAGATGATGATAAATTTACCGCAGATAACTGATAAACTAGCTTATTACTCATAACATAAACCAGCTGATTAAAATTATAAAAATTAACGGTTGAACTAGATGATAAATATGAAATATTGAAATGATATATAAAAAAAAATGTTTAATTGATTAAATTTTGTTCAATTAAGATAACACAGGTAAAATTGATAGAAAAATTGATAAGTTTTAAGTTATAAGCTGTTTGAAGTAGCTTATAAAAACTGTTATAATCTAGTAGAAAATGGCTATAAGCTTGTAAGAAAAAATTAATTTTGTCTTGCCAAACAGAGTCCTCGGAAAATAGTTCATTCATATGGGCTTAATTGAGTTGTTTATCCTAAGAGGTGTGAATATGAGATGACCATATTCTATCTATACAAAACTATGTTTTTTAATTTATTTCTTTACTTTGTGTTCGTGGCTGTGTTTCTTAATTTGGCTTTAACCTGACACGATCATTATAGTCAAATGTGATACTTCAAGATTTTCAATTAGTTGATTGCAAAAGTCACTCGCTTTTTACAATGTATAATAGTAAACCAGACGGAGAAGATGGTTGAATTGAATCTAGTGTATTTTCTGTATTGTAAATGGAAGAAGTTGAAAACTGATTAGGGTTTCATAATTCAGGGTTGGACACTTTATGAGATACTGAAATATGTGCCTGAACACAATTGGATTGCCTATGAGCAATCTCTGAAAGCAAATCCAGTTTTAGCTAAAATGGCAATAAGTGGAGTTGTCTACTCAATTGGAGATTGGATTGCTCAGGTATGTTTTTGAATTTGACTTGAAAAATTTATGAAGTGTTTATGTTGGATAGGGTTTTTCTTGTCAACTTTTTCTTACCAAAATATATAGTGCTATGAAGGAAAGCCTATTTTTGAGTTTGATCGAGCGCGGCTATTTAGATCAGGTCTTGTTGGGTTTACTCTCCATGGATCTCTTTCTCACTATTACTACCAACTGTGTGAGGTGATTATTGTACATCTTTGTTTTGGATTTTGGAACAATTAGTTTGTAAATTTGTATTATGTTAATTGCTAAAATTGGCGTTGTGTAACACAGGCTCTTTTTCCTTTCCAACAATGGTGGGTTGTCCCTGCTAAAGTTGCTTTTGACCAAACTGTGTGGTCAGCTATTTGGAACACCATCTACTTTGTGGTTTTGGGCTTGTTGCGTTTCGACTCTTTGGACAACATCTATGGTGAACTCAAGTCAACATTTTTGCCCATGCTTACCGTAAGAATCTATTTGTTTCTTAGGGCCTGTTTGAATTGATTTATTATCTACTGGCATAGGCACTTGTGAGACTCTTTAGGAGAGCTTATTAAAAGAATTTATACCTTGTATGAAAATAGTTTGACACTTTGACTTGATTTTATCTTTTGTTATAGAAATAGCTTATACATAAACACTTACATGATGAGTGCTTATGCTACAAGTGCTTAATTAAGATGTTATCTGTAATAACTCGCCTCTTTGTTCACATAGCTGTAATTTTATTGTAATGTCATGGAGAAACAGTCAAAATCAAGTTACAAATCATCAAAATCATGATAGAAAAATAAAGCAAAAGGAGAAAATTGATGAAAAAAAGGAGTCAGAGAGGAATTCTATAGTACAGCTAACAATTCAAGGATGAACACACGAATGATGAATAAATGAACTGTGTATAATGTTTTTATCCACAAACAATTTTTTGATTAGCAGTTTAGTTCTGTTTAGATGTTGGGTCCACTGTTAATAATGTGGGACCAGTAGCTCAACCAATCACTTGGAGGGTGTATACCCGTAGAGTGAAGGGGAATATTAGAGAATAGAACCTTCTATTCCTGCTGCGCTGGCAGCTGGCATTTTGTTAGCAGAGTCCTTAAATAGGGGAATTGGGGGCGTGAATTGGGTATTCAGTGTAATAATCATGAGTAGAATGGAGAACATTTAGCTCTCTGTAGGGGCTTGCCCTGTGGTACTTGGGAATATCTCAATTGTAATCCTTCAATTACATCAATAATATCAAACTCTTTCTCTCTTTTCATTATTTCCTGTGTTCTTATCTCTAGTTCCTACCATTAGATGACTAAAATTTCACTCTAATATGCTTCACAGGCAGGTTGGAAGCTTTGGCCTTTCGCCCATCTGATTACTTATGGTGTGGTTCCTGTAGAACAAAGGCTTCTTTGGGTGGACTGTATCGAGCTCATCTGGGTCACAATACTTTCAACGTAAGTTCTCTAGAATTATTTGTCATATCATACTGAATTATTGCACAATTTTTTTTCCAGTCGGCAGAAGTGTTTTCATGCCCATACTGAAACATTGAACGGAATGCGTTGGACCCAAACTTGGGAAAAAAAAAACCAGATTAATTGGTGTGAATTGTTTTTTTGAGTTCTTTGAGCAGTCGGTTCGATACCCTTTTGGGATATGTATCTCATACTTCCTTGTAATTAAATCTCATTTAAGAATGGATGTTAATAATATAGAGAAGAGTAGAAAAGGAAAACAAAGGAGAAGGAGTTTGCTAGAGTTCAATAAGACCGCAATTGGCTAGAATAATGAATACAGAACAATAGAGTAAGTATATACACAATAAGCAAAAAACGAAACAACACTTAATTAGAGCAAATAAATTAAGAAATAAAAGTTTTAGTCTTACATCCCCTCAAACTCTCGATGCTTTGCGAAACATTGAGTTTGTCGGTTAACAAACGTTGAAAAGAATGCACTGGATCCAAAGAACAAAAAACCAGACCAATTTAATTTGATTTTGCGTTCATTGGATCATTGATAGCATAGATTTATGATACATATAACTATTAAAAACATGAAATAAGATTCTATTTCATACAAAATCTTGTTTTGTTTCTAGGTATTCAAATGAGAAATCAGAATCCCGAAAATCTGAGGAAGTGTCAGAAACAGCAGGATCATCTACTCCAAGCCAAAATTCTGAGGTAACTAAGAAGATCGTTGTATTATTTTTCTGTCATGTTTTGAGGTTCCAGAGTCCTCGTGAAACTTATCACGAAATGAATTAGAGAAAACACTGCTGCACACATTCTAACAGTAATAGTACATTAAACTTATGTTTGCATACCTATGATTAAAAAATCTTGTGCTCTACTTAGACGATTCTTCCATCAATTTTCTCAATATATTGAGCTAATGATTTCTTTTTCTCTATATATTGTATCTGGCAGGAATGAAACTGAGTAAAATTATGGAGAAAAAACTATATAGGTCCATGGCAGTTACAAGTATCATCAACCTTGCAAAAGCATTTGATGACTCGGCTTAAAATTCGAAGGATCTCAATTGAAGTTGAAGGAAGTACTGAATAACTTTCGAAAACAGCGATGACGACTATACATAATATAGATATACTTGTTGTGCATCCTTCGGTGGTGACGAATTATTCATGTTGAAGTGATATGAGACATAGATTATTGTACATATATATTTGTTAACACATTCACGAAAGTTAAATTATGTTTTACTTCTTCTTTGGGGGTGTATTCAATCCGCCTATCATTTGCAATCCTGTATAAAGAACATACGATGCTGGAAAATGTGAAACAGCTCTTGTAATTAATATAAACTTACTCATTACCTTACAATTTTATTCTGTCAATAATTTTTAATCTTCTGCATAGATTACAGTTTGGGTTAATCCCCACCTTATGAACTCTCATAAGTCATAACTTCACCACGACCTCTATGCTTGATTTGATTAAGTCTAATGCCTTATTCATATGGGTGTCTCTCTTTATCTCTCGCTTTTGGGAAGAAGAAAATAAAAGTTTAAACTGGCTAAAGCGGTTTCCTCTTACTTGGTATGTTTTTTTTTTATAAGCAATGAGAGTGGACAAGCATCAAGCGGTATCATCGACATCCCAACTAGGTTGGCACCCCGAGACACCTTCATCCTATGCCGCCACACTCGAAAAATTTATTAAAAAAAAGGGGAAAAATAATTACAAAAAGAGGGGGGACTAGACCAAAACCTTCAAAAGAGAACAACAGAAAGAAAACAGAAAAATAAACAGAAGCAGTAGAACCCCAAAAAACCAATCAAGGGAATATTTAATTTGGTAGTCCACATCTTTCCCAAAAGAATTCAAGACGCACACCCGTGGGAAGAGTGTCTATCCAAACGACACCGGCTATAGCGTGACCCATAGATGGTGATAGTGGTCCAATAATAAAGAGAGTGCTTAATGGAGAGTGACCAAGCATTGTCCCTAATATTGTCCTTTGTTGTATACCATTCATTTTAATTTGATTTATTTTCATATTAGAAATAAAGGAGTCATAATTATTTTGAATGAAATAAGTTCCCGTGAGCATAGTTCAGTTGACAGGGACAAACATTGTTAAATGCAATAATCGAGGTTCGAACCTCGGATAACCCATTTATTCACTTTAAAAAATGTGAATTCTAGTCACCAGACTACTTGACAAAAAATATTAATGCTAATAAATGCAAAAATATATCAAACAAAAAATTAATTTTAAACGTAAATGCATAAAGCATTATGGAGGTTGGTAGGGGACAAAATCTTTTTAGGAAAATAAATAATCATCTAAGACAACAATGGACAGGCGAAAGAGGGTCCATCATTCTTAAATACTCTCACTTCATTTTTATTCTTTATTTCTTGGCTTAATTGATTTAACTTTTTCAAACATGTCTCTTAACTTATTTCTTTTATTTAATTTGATCCAATTTTGATAATTTTAATCTCCTAAAAAAAGAGACCGTTGGATTACAAAGTATAAGATTTTATAATGTATCACCAACACCAAATTTATTTACTTTCTTCTTTCTTCCCTCATCTTCTACGTTTATCCTTCATCAATATTCATCAATAAAACCCAGGAAAAAACCATACCCATAATCACTCACTCACGATCACCATATCACATTTCAACAACAACTTTAACATTCTACATTGTTCAAACAAAAATTTCTCATCTCCAATGTTCCAATCCAAACAACACTACCAAAGAACTCTTATCCTTCCTCGTATCATCATCAATTTAGGAAGGAACAAGCCAAAATTTAACCTAAACTGTGGCAATGAAAACTGTGTTAGAATAAGAGAAAGAGATAGGGGAAGGTGTTACCTGTGAGAAGAAGCAGAGAAAAAACATGTTCTCACTGGAATGCATTTAATAAAGCCTGATTTAGAAAGAAAAACAAACCACGGTTGAAGTCCAACAAAAGAATTAAAAAAAAAAAAAAATGGTTGTTTGAGGTGTAATTTTCCAGATCTGGACAAAATAGTAAATGAAGAGGAGTGGTCATGGGAGATGGAGTTGAGAGAAGACGAGAGGAGTTCAGAAGGGACACAACTTCCATAATTGTATGTTGTTGGTGGTTGTAATAGAGGAAGAAATGGATTTGGGTTTCAAAATTAGGAATTAGGGATCTAAGATTGTAGTGGAGAAATAAATGGTTTTTTAATTTATTGATGATTTAAAGATTGATGGATTAGAAATAATAAAATTGATTTTTTCTGGATTTTTTTTCTTCTGGATTTTTATGATGAAGATGATGAAATTTGTTGGGTTTAGTGATGAAGAAGAAGAAAGTAAATAAATTTGGTGTTGGTAATACACTGTAAAATCTTATACACCTTTGTAATCCAACAGTATCTTTTTTTAGGAGATTAAAATTATCAAAATTGGACCAAATTGAATAAAAGAAATAAGTTAAGGGACGTGTTTGAAAAAGTTAAGACTTATGGGACCAAAATGAATAAAAGAAATAAATTAAGGGACCGACAGATCAATTAAGCCTTATTTCTTTTATACATCCTTCCTATCAAAACCCTTCACGTCCTTTGAAATCGAAAATGAACTATTTGAGTTCATCAATTTTTCCAGCACTACATTAATTTATGTTATGTCAATTGAAATTTCTCACCATTAAGATACTAGGAGCATGTCGACAGTAATATATTAGATATGAACTCATTTCTTCATTTATATTTCTAATTAGTGTTTTAAACCGCCTATTGCATGTTTTTCTATTTGTTTATGAACTTGATCTTGTTGTCAAGTTATAGAGCATGCGTTGAAAGAAATATTCCAAAAGGAAGAAAATTAACCTTTGGAATCTGAGATCTCGTTGTATCACACAATTACACGATTTTCAATTTCTTAACACCAAATGTCTAGGAGTGTGGCGAGTACATGAAATTAGGAATGAGTTTGTTTCTTCATATTTATTTCATGTCAATGTTTTAAATTGTCAATTTTATTTTTTATCTATTTGTTTATGAAATTGTGTTTGTTTTTGAGTGTTAGAGTGTGAAAGAAAAGAAATATTCCGAGAGGAGGAAAATCAACTTTTGAGGTCTGAGATCATCAAGCATCATACATTTATATCATTTGCAATTTCTTAACACCGAAACTGTAGGTGCAACACAACGGTAATAAATTAGATATGAGATAATTTCTTCATATATATTTCAAGTCAGAGTTTTAAATTTATGATTACACATTTTTCCTATTGGTTTATGTAATTGGATTTTTATTCTTGAAAATTATAACACAAAGATAATTTTGTTGCAAATTGAATATTGATGACTAATTTTAAAGAACAATACAATCAAATATGTTGTCTAAATTTTAATAAAAATTGCCCTAGTTTAAAAAATAAAAAATAACATTTTTTTTTCTCTTGCACGTATATTGAGCGTGTTTGCTTATGATGTGTTGATATATAGGTTATGAAATTGTACGTGCATCCTGATAATCATGAATATTATAAGGAGATTCAAAAGCTTAACTATATGCTAATTAAGATGACATAACGGAAATCTTATGATATACAAATCTTGTTTGAAAATAAAAAGGATAATGAGCTTTCAAATAATTCATATTTACATTAATTTACTATAATAATAATATGTATATCTAACTCTCAAAGATGTTTTCATATTTTGATATCAACAAAAGCACTTAAGAACCAAAAATCCCTATGGGTATAATATGATAAGTGTTTAAATAAATATTTTTTTAAGTACTCTATGCGTTTGGTAAAATTAAGCTATAAGCTAGCTGATAGCTGAAAAACTAGCTTATAGCTGATGGCTGATAACTGAAAGCTTATAGCTGAAAAGTTAGCTGATTGAGTGTTTGGTAAAATTAGTTGTTGAAGTGGTTGTTAAATATAAAATGACATAAAAGGACATGTTTGTCTTTTTTGTTTTTTCATAAATTATACATATAATAATTTTTACTTAATGTATTTCTTTTTAATTATTTAAATATTTTCTTCACCAAAATTCAATTTGACATTTTTGATTGAACAAATTTTTTTTAATGAATTTTTTTTAACTGAAATTGCTTTACTATTTATTGTAAATTAAAAAAAAACGAACAACAAAAATATAAAAAGCAGATGACATAAAAAATGTCCCCTAAAAAAAGGGATATAAAACTTCCACTAAAAGAAAGTGATATCAAGTATGGGTAGTTACCTTGCTATCAACGTGATGTTTATTAAAAAATAATAAAATAAAATTAATAAGGTTAAAATTGGAAGAGAGTATAAAAAGCTATCAGTTATAAGTTAAAAAGCTACTTGAAATAGCTTTTAAAAAAACGCTATAAGCGAATAAGAAAAGTTTTTTTACCAAACACGTCGCATTCTTTCAAAACAAGCTTATAAGTTAGTCCAATAAACTATAAGCTAGCTTTTTTATGTTACCAAACACTCGTTTTGATATTTTGAATCATTTTCAACACTTGAAAAGATTTTAAAAAAAAGTTTGATATCATATTGTACATGAAGTGATTTAACTAAATAATGCTAAAACATAGATATGAGTAAAAAGATGGAGATAGCATTCGACAAGTTTGTCATGATTCACCCAAACAAGCATTGTCATATGTTCAATCGCCACAAATAATATGATTTTGCACTATGATGCATCCGATGTAAAAAAGCTGAGAAAGATAGTGCGGGTCTGAAAGATAGGAATTCAAAAAGATATGAATGAAACCTCTATTATTCTGTTCAATCTATAACAAAAAGAAAATGTACATACAAATATTTCTTGAATATTTGGGGTTGTCGAAGTGCAGATTACTTTCTTATTTTTATCATTTAGCGACCATCCTGTATTTCATAAAAATTGGGGGCGATATAATCTTTACGTAAAGACCATCCTATCCAACTTTCGGGCATTAAAATACGTTTCAGACGCGGATGATTATCATAAGAGATTCCTAACATATCATAAGATTCCCTTTCTTGAAAATCAGCATACCTTCACATGGGTTAATTCAGTCGGGTTCGGTTCTGGAAAATTAAATTCACCGGTGCCCAAACCCATCCGATAGTGCTTTGTTTTAGAGCAATGATATTTGTACATCAATTCCATGACAACTTTAGTGACAACCTTGTTTCTCTCTCTTCTTATTGGTCAAAAACAATGGAGGGAGAAAAAGGAAGAGAGAGGATAAGACCATCATATGAGTATGAGAGAGAAAGTTCTACAAAAATTGTCACAAATTGATTGTACAAATATCATTTCTGTTTGATCTAGAGAAAGCCTAGTTTATTTTTCACGTTAGCCTACTGTCTAGATTCTTGAGACCCACATCATGTCAAAAAGCTTTCACTTTTCAAAAGCTTTTATATTTACTATTTTATTTGCTTTTGTACACCACACTCTGACACATAGTAATTCAGGTCCTTTATTAAGTTTACAATTACAGTACACACACTTCAATTACAACCATTAGTATATTTTTTTTTCTTTCTTTTACAATTAAAATAATAATTAAATTCTAAAGCAAGTTGTTTCCTTTCTTCTATCTTTTTGGGTTTCTCTCTCTTAAACCAGTAAACGTTTCCAATTGTTTCCTTTCTTCTATCTTTTTGGGTCTCTCTCTCTCTCTTAAACTAGTAAATGTTTCCATATCTTGCTACCCATTTGATCTCTTCCACCCATTCAAGGTTAAGATAGAGAAGAACACACAAACCTCATGCGAGTTGCAGCAAATGAAGTCTATGACTTTGCATTCTTGTTTGGAAGAATTGTTCTAACCAATTAAAAAACTTCTGATTCAAGTTCAACAAACCTTCCTTTTAAGGGTGGTGGTAATGGTGAGAGTGTGGTGGACTGAAACAGATGAGGTAAAATACAATTTTCTCTACTCACCCGAACCAACAGACTCGTGCAACCCGCATTTCGACGTACTCGAGACCCGCTTAAACCGATCATGTGTTTGGGCGGAATCGGTCCTCTAAAAGTAGTTGTCGGTTTCATTTAGCATGGCTGTTTCGGACCCGAAGCCATCTAAAACCGCCCGATGCTCTACCCTATCCTTAACCATTGTCCTTGGGACACCGGTTAGCAAAACCCTTATTTTATTTGTATTTTAACCATTTTTTTCTTCTGTAAATGTAACAATCTTAAATACATTTGTTTAACTATTTAATAGACGTGAAAATATGACATATATGAATTTGTATTTAGGATCCGTTGACAACCAGGTATAAGTCTCTTAATTCACATCAAATCTCAACCATTAGATCTAATCAATCGAATGACTCATAATTTAATTTAAAAAAAAAAAAATAGTAGTGATACACACACGATTCTCTCTTCTTTCTCTAATGGCAGCGTCATCATTGAACGATGATGCACAATGTTTTCCAGAATTATAGAAGACACCATCGCTGCAATTCGCTCTTATTTCTCTTATCATAAGGCTAGTTCAAGTCCTTTTTCCCAATCGCCCACTGACACCTTCCAATAGACTCAACCACCCTCTTGATTTTGAAGCTTATAGAGGCAGGATCCGTTGACACCAGATGTAAGTCGAATAACTTACACTAAATCTCAACCATTAATTCCAATCAATGAAGTGACTAATAATTCACAATATATTAAATTAAAAAAAAAAAATCCAAAAACAGTGGCACATACAATCTGTCTCCTTCATCTCTTTCTGGGCGTATATCATTCATCATGTCGTCATTCCCTTCTATTTTTTCAAAGACCTTCTACCTAAACTCATTTATTCATACGATTTGCAATTTTTGTTTCAATTACTAGTGTTGAACCATCAATCATCAATCATTGCGATAAAATTATAAAATGGATTAAGGTGTTAATTTATGAAGGGTTTTTCTATCATGTGCAAATTTGCACATGTTAAGAAATTTAAAATAGTAATTTTACATTGGAACTTGAACATTTTGTATTAAATATATAATTTTTTGTTAAATAATTGTTGGTTTTAATAAAAACTTGCTATTTTAGTTACCTTAACATGTGCAATATTAACATTAATTGAAAGAAATTCCTTTTGTTTGATTACGCTGAGACTTGCAATTTCTAGTTACGATGATTTAAATAACCCTCAAATCTTGATTTTGTTCTTCTTCCAGAATTTGGGATAATTCATTTTTATTTGGCATCATAAGATAAATTCAAATTGAATTCCTACCATTGCTTTATAAGACAGTGAGCTGATGTTCTTCTGGAGAATATTTATTCAAAGGGACAAGTTTGGTAGGCTGAGAGTAAAATTTAGAGAAGATGAAGGAGAAGGATCACATGTGCCACCGTTTTTGGATTTTTTTTTAATTGGATATATTATGAATTATTAGCCACTTGATTGATTGAAATTAATGGTTGAGATTTGGTGTAAGTCATTAGACTTACACCTGAAACAATTTCAATTCAACAGGGGGAACAGAGAGATAAGAGAAGAAGAAGAGATGGGAGAAGAAGTAGAAAGGAAAAAGAAAAGTAAAAATGGTGAGTAGCATGCAAAACGACGGCGGAATTGGTGGGGAAAGGGGGCGACGACGACCCCTTGTATAGTGGATATTGAATCGGATAGATGAAGAATCAATAGTATTCTCATGAGTTTAGTTTAGTTTAGTTGGTAGAGATATTACATATTATATGTATGTGTCGGAGTTCGAACCTCGGACGCTCCATTTATCCACAATTAAATTATGTGAGCTCTAGCCACTAAGCGACTTGAAAAAAAAAAAGAACAAGAATCAATACACTCCATGACTATTTTCTTTTGTTTTTGTTGTTTGTAAATGAGAGGAAGAAGATATGCCACTAAGGGGAAAGAAATCGAAATTCACATAGAAAATAAGAAGAAGGAGAGAGTACTTGTGACTAATAAAGATATAAACAAAATAAATGAGGTCCATATTAGGGGGTCATAATTGTAATGATGTATGTTATTTGAACAACCATTTGTGTGATAATTTTTTGAACAATTATAAATTTATAAAGAAAAGTAGGTATTAATAAAGAAACCTAAACAATGAAAAGATAAAAAACCATAATATGAGTATGCGATAGAAAATTGTCAGTTGTACAAATATCATTTTTCAATTTCAATATAGTTCTTTTAAATAAATTTAATATTACTTTAATATACTCGTATCTAGACATTAAAAATACATAACAACTCGTATTAAACTATATTTCTCATACATAGCCGGTGAGTGTCTACCTATTTCTATTGTTAGGTAGAAATAGACGCTTTTTTTTTTCTTTTTCTTCTACGATGCAGTCAGAAAATTGACTTTTTGAAAAAGTTATCTTGTTTAGTTAATAGTGTAACTAGTGTTCTGCTGGTGGACCACTCTAAAACTAAATTTTACCTTGTTACAAATCAGTCCTCATACAATATTAAGGGGAATTTCAATCTTAGAGCGCAAATTGGAATCTGATTAATTTTGATTTAATCAGGGACACAATTGCAATAAGTAAAGATATAATGACATATATACCTTATTGGCAAATGTGCAATACATCATATAATCTGGGGTTCCACTTGTGTAACATTGGGTATTTTAAGTTATATAACATTGTCCAATCAGGGTGTGCCACATGGCACACCCTTTTAAAAAAAAAAAAATCAATTAAAGGAGAATAAGAGAGAACACGTGACTGAGAGAAGAGTGAAAAATCAAAAACACATTCCTCTTCTCTTCTCCTCTTCTCTTCTCCAGTACGACGAACCCACCACCCACCCACCCACCATCAACTTTTCTCCCCCACCGCCGACGCTTCCCTCCGCCTCCGCCGCCGCCGTCCTCTCCGCCAACGGCCACCGTTCCTCTTCACTTTCTCTTCTGCAGCACTCTTTTTCAAATTTGATGAATTTGATTTGGAATTATTGATGAATTTGATTTGGAATTAATTTTGAGATTCATTAAGGGATTCATTGAGGGTTGTTATTGTAAAGATCAGTAGACTAATTACAACAAATATCCTTTCAATTGTCTCTTGAGAGGTGGGTTGATTTGTGATTTTTTGAATTGTGACAAAAATAGTGAAAAGAGGGTTAATTAAGTATATAAGATTTGAGGTTAAATAAGCCGTATAATACAATTGATAATACATTAAAGTACTTAGTAATAAATTATGAAAAGCTTTTTTATAGAACACATTTGAAGTTATATTAGTATGTTCATCATCTTCACCGGTTATCAAAATTAAAAATAGCAGTTTGTGATATAATTACAAAAAAATGTTTTGTTGGAAGAACTTTGTCTGAGAATGATCCTGACTTTAGACACCTTAACTACAAATTTTTTATGGAAATTGTATACATAATGTTCATTTAAAGTTTATGCCACCGGTAATTTTTTTCTTTTTTATGCCACCGGTAAGATATTAACACTTGCTAGAAGCACTTGATAATTTCTTGAGGTTACATAAAATCCAAATCCAACGTTTTATCATCTTTACCTATATTATGTTTGTCTAATATAAGAATAGTTACTAATTATCATATGAAAATACATCAGAATTCAATGACACATCAACACTTCACAATTCTTTATGTCCAATTTTCATTCCCTATTCATTGTAACAAAACCATGTGTCTAATACATACAGTAATTACAAACTAATTTGTCCTGATACCCTTTATATCAAGAGCAAAATATAGAGATATAAAGAGATCCATAGAAGTGAAATCTGTGAAGAAAAAAAAAAAGGAAATAAGTTTAGAAAGACAAACATAAGGAAACAATAGTAGTAATTAATATGTCATAAGGATTAAAAATGAAAGAGAAAGAGAGATGAGGAAAAAAGTATGGAAGAAAAATAAAAT
Source organism: Medicago truncatula (assembly GCF_003473485.1). Classification (NCBI taxonomy): domain Eukaryota; kingdom Viridiplantae; phylum Streptophyta; class Magnoliopsida; order Fabales; family Fabaceae; genus Medicago; species Medicago truncatula. Next base: position 44,360,923 of record NC_053043.1, read on the forward strand.
AGGTATTGCTCTCTAATGTATCTAACATAGCCAAAAGATCTACAAAAGTATCTCGTTATAGTTTTAATTCTATTCTATAAGTTACATTATGATGAATGCTAAAAATGAATAAAACTAAACCTTTTCTATATCAAAAGAGACCAATACATCCAGCTAAAACAGACAATAAAAATCTGTAAAATAAACCAAACACTTGAAGACCAAAGCAAAGAGAAGAAAACAAAACCAATATGTTGCAGCTGGAACACAATGATACTAATCAGAACCTAGGGGTGGAAGAAATGCCACAACGTAGCTGCAGCACCACAACAGTCCACAGGCGGAAAACCAGCTTTGAACTACGTAGAGAATTACCTCAAACTTGATCCGAGATATACAGAAAATTACCTTGAACCAGCATTGAAGTATGCATAGAACACCCAAAAAAAACACCAGATTCAGTAAAAGCTCAAACTCCTATGGGCAGACAGTCAAGTTCAACAGGCTACAATCCAGTAGAGTTAACACACAATCCAAAAACAAAAGAATCAAGATTTGTTACACACTCTAAAATTATGCTAGCAAAATAGAAACGAACAAATGACAGAGGCTGCTATAACACAATTAAGATTTGTTACACACTCTAAAATTATGCTAGCATAAATAGAAACGAACAAATGACAGAGGCTGCTATAACACAATTAAGCTAGCAAAATATTGTATATTCCATTCAAAATACAAAGTCAATGTATGGCAGAAGCTGCTATAAAAGTGCTGCTATAATCCCAGAAAACTTAATAACAACAAAAATGCAGCAACGCCAGTGCCCCCTATGCATTCATTCCATTCAAATAGGTTGGCCCCCCTATTTCCTACATTAATAACAACTTAAAAATTAGCATCACGATACTTGTTGAATGTATGAATAGTTCATTATGAATTTGTTTTTGAAATTACCATTAGCATGGCTGTGTAATTGACTTGAGACTCGTGTGCTTGTGGGGGCTCATAAGTTGTAGGCGCAGAACAAGATACTCCATCAACCTAAAATGATTATGTCAAATTATTAAGCTAAGATACATGTAAAATTATGGCAGTCACCAAAACAAGTAAAACTAAAACAAGTACTTTAAATAACAACTCATATACCTGTGAACTTTTTTCTTTAGGTGGAGCGCGCCTAGATGTAGCGCGACTATGCTGTTTTTCCAGACAACTTTTGTGTCGCTTAATTCGCTTTGAACCGGGTCGTACCCTGAACCCCTTTGCTTGCATAAAATCCAAACTCACAACTTCTGGACGAGCACCATTATCACCGTTATTGTCCATAGCTTGTGTCCGAAGTTCAATTATTTTCTTGAACATGTCATCTACACCATTATCAAGAAACTTGAGCCATTCTTCCTTGGGTGATGCTTCAGTTGCCGCTTTAATGAACTTAGAGACAACTCATCTGAACATTCGATTTCTAGACAAGTTAGGATCTCCTTCAACCTCCTTTCCCCTAAAATCTTGCACAACTCCAAAACGGGCTTCTCTTGTCCACCTTTTTAAAATATAGTTGTCAGGAATTACCTTAACATCATTCAATTCAAACACTTTTAAAGCATGTGAACAAAGTATGCCAAAAGTATCAAATTTCCTACAACTACAAGTGATGGAATTTGAAACACGGTTAAATGAAACTCTCCAAGATCCTTCATGTTTTGCCTTTGTGATGACATATTCACAAAGAGAGTCAGATTCATGTCTAATTGGTACAGATAAAGTTAAGAATAACTTAAACTCATCTTGAAACAATTCAAATACAGTGTGTGTGTATGTTTTTCCCATTTGAATTAGTATTGGTGCAGTTTCATATGCTAACCTTGCAAGCTTATGGGAGGATTCATACACACAACTCAATTCTTTTGCTCTCTTCTCCTCAACAACTATTTCAAAATGGTTGAAGAATTCTAGGATATTCACATTCGGTTTCATACAAGACTTGAAGTGAGCATTCAAACTTTCACTAACTTGTGTACTTCGCATACCAAGTGTTAACACTCCCTTCATATAACATGAAGCCCATTTTTTTTTAAGCTCATAAGTTGAAATGATCCAAGATTTGTCATGAATATTAAATTTGTGGATCATGTCAAACCAAAGTTTCTCAAAATCTGCTTCAATGTCAATATCATACATGCATTTTTTGATATCACTAAGCAAAGAAGATCCTCCCTTCATCATGTTCCCAAGATGTTTAACTCCATTTTGTAACAAATGCCATGTGCATAAACCATGATGAGTCTCGGGCATCACATCTGCAACTGCCCTTGCCATTGCTTGATCTTGGTCAGTGAAGATCGTCTTTGGTTTTTTGTTGTTGTGTGCCTGTAAGAATGTATCAAACAACCATCTAAATGACTCACTTGTCTCATCATACATTAGTGCCGCCCCAAATATGACTGAACCTCTATAATGGTTGAAACCAGAAAAAAAAGCAAGTGGTCTATTGGCATAGTTGGTACAGTATGTGGTGTCCAAAGAAACAACATCGCCAAAATACCCGTAATCCAAAATCATCTGTGCATCACACCAAAACACATTTGTAATATGTTCTTCTACATCCATCTGATATGCATGAAAGAAGGATGGATTCTCCAACAATTGTCGTTGAAAATATTTTGAAAGACATCCAATCTCACCATATGCCATACTTCTTTTTCTTCTTGCAGTGATGTAGTTTCTTACATCCACCTCTGTAAATCCAACATTAGCTCTGTGCCCTGCTTGTGTGCTCAAAAGTTGAAATGTTGACTTCTGCCTTAATCCAGAGTCATTAGCCAAATCAATCTCATATGCTTGCACCTCAGTTATCTTTCTATGTGACCGAAGCATGTGTTTTGTCTCAGAATTTTGTAGATCATGGTTATGTTCTTCTTCAAAGTCATTGATGACCAACTTTCCATTCTTACGAGAAAGTGTAATTCTTACAGGGCAATTTGTTCTAACATCGGCTCTCGTATATTTTCCTTCATATGCGTATCTTTTCTCCTTCCTTTTTAGCCCTTCCTTACAACAAACCAATCGACATGACGATACGCTACCATCTTCTTTTTTGTTTGCGAAACGTACTCTAACTCCGAAGCCCACACGAAAACTATAAGCAAGCCAAAACTTATTAGCCTCTTCCATAGAATCAAATCCCATTCCAATCTTTGGTTTCCAATCAACATCTGAAGATGTCATATTTGATCAAACTATCCAAAGAACCTAAAAAGTAAATAAAGAACATAAGGCATAAAAAACAATTCATACAAAACATTAAGAAAGAAAACATTAAAACAGAATGAATGATAAGAACAAAAAAATTCAAGGATCAATCAATCCCCTTTGCCTTTTTTCAAAACAACAACAACATGAGTCAAGCTTTTTTAAAAAAAAGAAACAGAGTTTAGTAAACATTGCAATGGGTTATATACATCCTTAAATAAAACCCTAAATTTCCTAAAATCAAATCCTAATAAATTGAAACTAGTTCAAAAACAATTGTTTTATCTCTTGATCAACCGTTGTTATTCTCTATTTTCATAGAAATTTTGATTTTTATTATGGGTTAATCTCATTTCTATGAACATTTCAATCATTCTAAAGAAAAAGATAAAAGAAAAAGAAAACCTTATGATGCCACAGTCATGGCAGGTTGACGGCGGCGGCGGTGATCGACGGTGGACGGAAAACTGATGATGATGATGATGATGGTGAGTGAGTGAGTTTGTTTTGAAGTGGAAGGAGGAAGCAGAAGAGTTAGCGCGCGTTTTCTATTTCACTCCTTCTCTGTCACGTGTTCTCTCTTATTCTCCTTTAATTGAATTTTTTTTTTAAAAGGGTGTGCCACGTGGCACACCCTGATTGGACAATGTTATATAACTTAAAATCCACTATGTTACACAAGTGGAACCCTATAATCTGAAGTGTCATGGATTAAATACACAAATTCTTAATGATTGGTCATTTATCTTAATCAGAAAAGTCATTATCATACACCGTAGATTTTTTTGTTTATATATATATAAAAAGAACGGGAGGCAGGATTAAACATTGCGAGCAAAAAGGTTCATAACTCAAAGCAAGGGTAGCGTGAAGTCATCAATGTCAAAACAAAGGTATAACTTTCTATATTTGTGAATCTTTCTCTAGTGTGTGCCTATTTCTATTGGCTTAATTAATCAATATAGTATATTTTATATTATGATGATAGGTTGGAGGGTAAGGTAGCTATAGTGACTGGGGCAGCAAGTGGAATAGGAGCAGAAGCAGTAAAGATATTTGTGGAAAATGGAGCATTTGTAGTCATAGCAGATATCAATGATGAATTGGGTCACCAACTTGCAACTTCAATTGGGTTAGACAAAGTGAGTTACCACCACTGTGACGTGAGAGAGGAGAAACAAGTTGAGGAAATTGTTGCTTTCACGTTGGAGAGATATGGTACCTTAGACATCATGTTCAGCAATGCTGGTAACGCTGGTCCTTTATCTAGCATACTAGAATTTAACCTAAATGAATTTGACAACACCATGGCTGTGAACATTCGTGGTGCAGCTGCAACTATCAAGCATGCTTCACGTGTAATGGTGGAAAGAAAAATACGAGGATCAATAATTTGCACAGCCAGTGTAGCTGGTTTTGTTGGTAGATGTGCAGGACATGATTATACAGCATCAAAACATGGTCTTATAGGCCTTGTTAGGTCAGCATGCGGTGAGCTTGGAGCTTATGGAATCAGAGTCAATTCAATCTCACCCTATGCTGTTGCTACACCTCTTGCATGTAGAGCACTGGACATGGTGCCGAGTGAAGTTGAAGCTGTTGGCCTTGATTATGCTAATTTGCAGGGAATTACATTGAAGGCTGCTCATATTGCAGAGACTGCTTTGTTTCTTGCATCTGATGAATCTGCTTATATTAGTGGACACAACTTGGTCGTTGATGGAGGCTTCTCAGTCATTAACCGGTGTCTTCCTAGTATTAAAAAACAATAACTCATCGTTATCTTTCTACCACTTTCTCTATCATTCACTCTTTTATTTGTTGAAGCTCATGTGCGTTTGTATTCTCATTTTATATGAGATTTATTTTCTAAGTGTGAAACTTACATATATTTTCATGGAGAAATAATGTTAACGAGAGTGTTCATAACACTCCTTAAAAAATAAACTATGTGATTTGGAATTATAATGAAATAAACGTTTTTTTAGAGGAATGAAATAAATGATAAATATTTGTACTATTTATTTTTTTTTAAATAAAATATTTGTACTATTGTATATTATATATTTATAATATTTAATATTAACTTAAAAGTGAATATTCTTGTTGACCCCATTTCATTCTTAGTGGTACAAGCGAAAGTGACCTTCCATATATTGCTGCATACTACAAAGATTATATAGAGCACAATAATTGTACTATAAAGATGCTTTTTTTGCAGTTTGTACACATAAAACAACTTAGTTAAGGGGGAAGGAATATTAAATGCATTATGCATGTGATATGAAATTTTCATATTTCAACATAAATTTAAAATTTATAAGGGTATGTAATTTGAACAACTATTTGTGGAACAATTTATATGACATTTAAAAATATATAAAGAAAAGTAGATGTTGATACGAAAATTAAAACAATAGAGGCAGAAAGTAAAAAAAAAATATAAGTATAAAAAAGAAATTATCACTAAAATTATCATAAAATGAATGTACAAATATAATTTCTCAAATTAATTATATTATACTAACAATTAACAATATTTGAAAAATAAGAAGGAATCATTGAAAGAAGCCAAAAAGTGGCCCATGCATAAAGAAGTCGTACTTCATTTCTATGATGATTGATGACAATGGGCAATACATACAGTACGTGTCTTAGTTTATGTGAGAGTTACTGTGGAGCTGAGGGTCCAGTTTATTTGAAAGAGGTGAAATAAGGAGTTTTGTTTTTAAAATAAGAGGAGTGTTATGTGACACGAAAAAGTACATATTGACACGAAAACTAAAATAATAGAAAGATAAATAAAAAATAATTTAAGTATGAGAGAAAAAGTTATCATAAAAATTGTCACAAAATAAATGTTTAAATATCATTTCTCTTAAAATAAGACAGATCCAAGCTTCAACCAATTTAAAGAAAGTTTCAACGATAAGATCAGGAAATTAATTTTTTTTAATAAATATTTGTTATGTGTAGAATTTTTCACATATTAGTCAATCCTATAAAATTTATATTTTTTTTGAAACAATTTCAAAACTATATCTTTGATTTTATTTTTATCTAATTTGAATAAAAATATTTCTCTTGAAACAATTTCAAAATCATATTTTAATTTTATTTAAATCCATTTAAATATAATATATCTTTTGAAACAATTTCAAAACATTATCTTTGATTTGATTTAAATCTCATTTGAATAAAGTATATCTTATGAAACAATTTCAAAACATAGATATGGTAGTGAGATTTATATGATTTATTTTATTTAAATAAAGTATATTTTAAGATAAAAAAATCAAAATCAAATATTTGATTTTATATAAACAAAATATATTTTGAAACAATTTCAAACATATCGTGGGGAAAGATTCCAACATCATCATCGATCATAACTTCACCATAAAATGTTGTCGGTTATGAAGTATAACAGACGACGAGTTTCAACAATCGTAATATCATCATTGATCATAACTTCACCATACAAAATCGTCGGTCATGAAATAAAATCGACAAAAAGCATCATCTACCGTAATATGATCATGGTTCACCATACGAAGTCGTCCGTCATAATGTATAATCGAAACCAGAGTATCAACAACCACAATTTCATCATCCATCGTAACATCATTATACAAAATCGTCGGTCATGAAGAACAATCGACAATGGATTCATTATGGTGTTAACAACGCTAAGCAGCGCAAACCAAAATCAACCACATCACTTTATTTATTAGATTTAACCGTAGTTTTGGTCTCCTAAGTATCACAATCTTTCGATTTTGGACCCCTAAGAAAATAGAAAGTCACATGTGGCATCTCACTTTAAGTGATATGGGTGACACGTATACATTGACTTGGTCAAAATTGGTCTGGAGTGTCAAAAGTGCCAAGGGGGTAAACGTAGGGGGCTGATTTGTTATTGTTTTTTTTACAGGGGGCCAAAATCGCAAGATTGTGATACTTAGGATGGCCAAAAGTGAAATTAAGCCAACATATAATTGCTCCCAGAATTGATTACACGCATCTCTCTCTTGAATCATATTCAAAATAAATAAAGCATATCATCAGACATCACAAAAAGGAAAACAAACAACCACACAAAAAGACGGATGGAGAAAATGGTTGAAATGAATCTAGTGTATTTTATGTCACGTATATGTATGGAAGAAGGTGAAAACTGAATAGGGTCTTGTAATGCAGGGTTGGACACTTTATGAGATACTAAAATATGTGCCTGAACACAATTGAATTGCATACGAGCATTCTCTAAAAGCAAATCCAGTTTTAGCTAAAATGGCAATAAGTGGAGTTGTCTACTCAATTGGAGATTGGATTGCTCAGGAATGTTTCTTACTGGCAAGATTTATGAAATGCTTAAGTTGCACAGGTTTTTTTTTTTATCAACTCTTATAAGTTATATCCGAAATACAACTTTACGAGGCTATTCAAATTTGGTCTTGTTGGATTTGCTCTCCATGGATCTCTTCCTCGCTATTACTACCAACTTTGCGAGGTAATTAATGTATATAATTGGTTTGGAACTATTAGGTTATTTTCTATCAATGGCTAAAACTGTTTTGCATTTTTTCATATTGGCTCTTTCTCCTTTCCAACAATGGTGGGTTGTCCCTATTAAAGTTGCTTTTGACCAAACTGTGTGGTCAACTATTTGCAACACCATCTACTTTGTGGTTTGGGTTTGTTGCGTTTCGACTCTTTGGAACACCAACTATTTGATCTTAGGATATGTTTGAATTGATTTATTTGATCTTATTTACGGACATAAACACTTCTGAGACTCTTTGAAATAGCTTATGGAAACAACTTATGGTATGATCATTAACTCTCCAGGATCGCTTAAGAAGAGAGCTTATGGCTTATTTGAAAACAATTTGATTTAATTTTATCATTTACTACAAAAATAGTTTATACATAAGCACCTATTAAATGTTTATGTTATAAGTGCTTAGTTAAGCTCATTATCCAAATAAGGCATAAAATTTCACTCATGCTTCACTTGCAGGAAGGAAGCTTTGGCCTTTCGCCAATCTCAATACTTATGGTGTGATACCTGTGGAACAAGGGGTTCTTTGGGTGGACTATATTGAGCTCATTTGGGTAACAATACTTTCAACATAAGCTCTTTGGACTTATTTGTAATATCATATTGAATTATTACACAACTTTTTGTCCTAGTCTGTAGACAGCAAGAGTGTTTTCATGAGGGATTCTCTCCATCTAAGACTCTATCAATTTCTCTCATTTAGAGATATAAAGACACAAAGAAGTTTTAAAAATTTAATGGTATGTTTGTTTTCACGTTGGAAGGACCAACTCACTGTGCGTTTGGTTGAAGCTAGTATTTCAAGCTTCTTTAAAATCACAGCACAAAGCCATCTGGATGTGCGTTTTCTTACACCGCTGCGAAATTAAACAAAATAATTAATGATTATGGGATTCACTTAATGGTAAGACCCACTCTATTTTTTTTGGCTATCTCTCTCCAAATTGTACTCTCCATTTATTTTAAGCAAATTGAAAGGACCATTGCTATGTTTTATGAGTCAAGTTCATCTCCATTTTGGATCTCCTCCATTTCTTCCATTTGAAAAGATAAAAATACAATAAAATTTAAAAATAATTAATGACGGTGGAACCAAATTGTAAGTAGGGCCCACAATCTATATTTTGTGTGTATCTATTTCTAAATGACAATTTCAATTCATTTTTATAAATGGAGAGGATCCTAACTTATGTTTTCTCGCTCTTTTGCATGCTAAGCGTCACTTACTTCCTTTTAGCATAAATTTTTGCATGCTAAGCGTCTCTTACTTCCTTTTGATGAACTATGATGCACGGACACGGGACACGGACTCGAACACGGGACACGACTAATCTAAAAAAACGTAGGACAGACACGGCTATATATATTTTATATATGAATAAAATAATGTATTTTGTGAGAATAATTTATGAAGAGTCTAAAACGAGAGGCACAATTCATGTTTATTTAAACTTTCAATCAACCAAACAGAGACAAAAATTAACCAAAATAAACTTAGTACTTTCAATCAAGAAAAATAATCTAAAACAAAATGATGAAAGTATATCTAAAGTCATCAATGTCACCATAGTATTATCCTAAAGTTTGACATAGGTATATATAAATCAAATAGGACAAAACGTGTTGACCAGGTCTTGTGACCTGTGTAAAGGGGATATATTATAAAATATATACCATCGCCATGTGATAAAAGTTCATACTTGTGTTATTAATATTATTATTATACTTCATAAAGAAAACTTGTGGTCATAAAGTTCAGACACTGTTTTCTATCAAAACGTGTGGTGGTCAAAATTTTTAACAAAACATAAAGCTGCAAACAGATAACGAAAACGATAGCACAACATCAAAGAGAAAAGTGAAAAGTGAAAACCCATGAAATTATAAACAAGAAAAGAAGAAAGAAAATTGATAGAAACCTGGAGTAGACGACGACGACGGGAAGGAAGTAGACATCGGCGCCGGAAAAGGTGTGGTGGGGTAAAGTGAGCGGCGAAAACAGGGTTCTATCGTTTCTAAGTTGGAAGCCCAGAAACCTAGTTCTCTTCCTTTTTTTTTCTTTTTTTTTTTTTTTTTATTTTTATTTTCTGTCATGGGCCGTGTCCTGCTCAACTGAACGGTGTCGCGTCCGCGTCCGCTGCAAGTTTTTTTTTGTTGGATACGTCTAGATCTGCGTCTGACGCAAATCGTACGCATGTCCGTGTCGGAACCGCGCCGGACACGTCGACACGGCGGATCTCAGCCGCGTCTGTGCATCAGAGCTTTTGATGATCTATTATTTGAGAATGGATGTTTGACCTCTTAGAAGTAATAATACATAGAGAAGAGAATAGGATAGAAGGACAACCAACAGGAAGCTAGGGTTCAATAAGATTGCAATTGACGAGAATAACAAATACAAAACAATAAAGTAAATATATACACAACTAGCAAAAGGGAACTACTATTAAGTAGAGTAAATAAATAAAGACATGAAAGTCCTATTGTTTAGCACTCCTCAAACTCACAAAGCATTAATGGGAAGCATCAAGAGTTTGCTGGTTAGAAAGCGAAAATGTTCAACGTACTTCTTTCGTTCTAAAATATAAGTAAATTTGACTTTTTAGGTTCATTCAATTAATGATGTATGTGATATGGATCACATACATCATTAATTGAATGAACCTAAAAAATAAAATTTGCTTATATTTAAAAACGGAAGGAGTAATTGATTAGACTCGAAAATGGACAAAACAACAAAACCAATTTAATTGGATTTTTGGGTTCATGGAGTCATTAGTTTGATTCTTACAATTAAGCTAGATGCATAGTATAAATAGCATAATTTTTTTGTTGCAAATTAGTTTAATTCTTACACTTAACCTAAATAGCATGAAATTTGTGTTGCATATAATCATTTAAAGTTTGGAAAATAGATTATATTTCTTACATACTCTTGTCTTGGTTTTAGCTATTCAAATGAGAAATCAGAATCCCGAAAATATGAGGAAGTGTCATAAACAAGTTCATCTACTTCAAGCTAGAATTTTAAATAACCAATAAGAATGTTGTAAGATTCTTCTGACATGTTTTAATGTTCTAGAGGGTCCTTATGATATTTTTTTTTAAGTTAAACTAGTCCATCTAAATTGACACCGAGAATCGAACATAAAACTAAAATAGACAAAATTGCGATCTGACACGTAAAAACACAAGAGTCAATGATCTTGAGTACCATTTGTGTGCTTGAATAGGTCAGGAATCGGAAATTGGTGGGCACGGCCGGGATCTCCGCGAAAACATGTGAAAACTGTGGAATCATGTTGTAAGATTTTATAAGTAAGTTAAATTCCAACATCCATATACTCAACCCATATAGCTAAACGGTCAAGTGATAGAAAGGACTAACTTATTCTAATGGGAGTAACGTTTGAGACAAACTTAAAACTTTTAAAATATAAGAGACTAATTTGAAACTTTTGAAACATAAGAGATTAGCTTGAAACTTAAAATAAACATATGAGACCAAACATAAAATTATGGCATTATTTTATTTAGAAGTTTACTTTGACTTTGAAATACTATACATTTTGATATCGTGTTGTCTTTATACGTTCCATCAAAATCACATGAAGTTGCAATTACATATGTTATGCTTAACTTTTGCATTGTAGAATCATATGAACTATTTCTTGTAATTTGACTATGTCTTTTAATGTTAATTGCCTTCTTGCAGGCACAACGAGGTGGAGGATCAAATGCTTAAACATTAATCAAGAACAAGACTTTCAAATGAAGAGACAAAGATCTTATGCTTAGAGTCAACTATTGTCAACATAAAGTTGTGATATTATTTGTTCCTAGGAGATTTTCTTTTTCTTTTTTATTTCATTTTATCATCATAATTTTCAACTTTGATTTGGAACTGTAATGCATGTTTTCTACCGAAACTTATAATGTTTTATTTTAAAAAGTCTGATGATCAAATAAATTCAAATAAGTTTCTAAGATTTGAGCAAATCTACAACGTGACCATAATTATTTAGTAGTATAAAAAAATTGAATTCCCAAAGTACAAGAATAATTTAGTTGAAAATGATACGCTTTATTACATTAAGAAATAATCTTATAATTATTTTTTATTTGATATCAAACGGGATCATAATTATTAGCATGATATCGAAGTTAATTATAGAACTATTAAACAAAAGTGCGATGGAAATAAGCTCCTCAAAATAAACAAATAATAAACTCCAAAACAGCGTTCGTTCTGGTGATTGTTTTGGATTTTTCTTTGGCGCCCGTAGGCATAACTATTGCAATTCCGACGGGGTGAAGATCGAATCCAAACTCTCCATTCTCTACAATGGTGAAGATCGAAGAGATCAACGAATCCGTTGTGACCAAAACGAGTAGAAAGAGGAATCATGGATCGACCAGATTCTTTGTCTTCCTTGATTATTTTTTCATCTTCATGTTCCTCGGATTCCTCTGCTTCATCGTTTTCCAGATTCTTAGCCTTTGATTCATCACATTCTCCTTGTTCTCAACCAGGTATCGTGTCCATCTACTTTATTTATTTATTTATTTATTTATTTTTTAATTAATCGTGCCCCATAAGATGTTTTTCTTCAATGCATGCTTATAATTGTTGTACCTGATCAACCATGGGAATATATGATATGATCTCTATATCGCTTAACAAGGGGTTCTGATTCGAATTCAGCCCTGAAAATAGTGTTAAATTTCCCGAGGGAGAGGATTAATATCGGCATTTCCGCGCAGAGGATACTTGATTCACAACAAACAAAACCATGGGAATAGCTTTAAATTTAGTTCCTAAATGGCCTACGGCGTAAGATAACTTGGACTGCCTACTGATGATCAATCAATGATGAGAGACCCTAATTACAATGGTTTAGCACATTTTTTAATTTATAAAATGATTATTACATTTATTTTTTTATATGGTGGAAACTAGGCTTAGGTGGTTTGGGATGTAGAGAGAAGACCTGTAGATGATGCACTAAGTAGAGTGGATCGAAATATGGTTTTTGACCGAACGTTATGGCGTAATTTGATCCATGTAACCAACACTACGTAGTGCATTAAGGCTTGGTTGTTGTTGAATCCCACAATGACAGTGCTTATATTTTTATACCATGTGACCACATAGGAAGGCTCACATATACGATTAAATTAAATGGGTGGTGAACAATGTATTATCACTTGGCAGCAAGGCGGTCAAGATTATGAGTTAGATCATTGGATCGCACGAGTCTACGATCGACAACCAGACTTCTGTGCTGCGATGTGAGCAGGATCGTTGGAATACTTTGTCGTGGTTAAAATCGTGATTTTCCAGTGGGATCGTAGGATTGTGTGTGTGGATAGATGCAGGTCAGGTTTTGGTTATATGACATGTTTGGTTTGCGCCAATGACTACTGCACTCGTGCTGCCATCTGACTCTCCCTTTTCCATGTCACGCGATCTTGACAACCATGGTTGAGGTGGCTCATGGCCTCTCTTTGTCTATATTTGCTTTAGACTTCTATATGTTTGTGACAATGAGGGAATTGGGCTGTATGGTCCAAACTCTCTTCCAATCAAATCCATTCTCTTGTATTTTATTTAGTTTAATAGTGATTTAAGGGTTATTTTATGCATATATTATAGTTTTTATGCCCGTTGTGTATATGTATATGTATAAGTACAATTTTATCCTACGGTAGAATCTTACGAGTTGTGTTATGACACTCAAGTTACAATGTTTCACCCACTTCCCGATCATAGGTAGGATCTCGAGTTTGACTATATTGCTTGGCAGGGCAAGTATTGAATAATGAATGTCCATGTTTAGAAAGATGGTGGTGCCAGTGAGGAAAATAATAAAGTTTTCTCAATTCTTTTTTAATTCTTTTAGGTTTCTGGAAGACATTATCATCTTCTAATATTGATAGGTACAGATCTGAGGAGCCTATGCTATGTTCATAGCCTAATAAGAGTTAGTTAGGTAATTAGAAGGTAAGGTATGTTGCCTATAAACAGGGAGTTGAAATTAGAGAATGATGATCTAATTATGTGTAGAGTAATAGCAGTCCGAAGTTGATGAATTCTGGTTTTTTGTTCACCTGTCATGATTATTAGTAATAATAACAATTTGGTAGGGTTCGGCTCGAAAAAGTACAGTTCGGCTTCTTGTAAAGCTAGTTCAGGTTCGGTTTGAAACCACAAAACTGATGAACCGAACCTTTATACCAGTTCAGTTCAGGACTAGCCATCAATGGTTAAGTTCAGTTTTACCGAACAGTTGTAACGGTTCAATTCGGTTTGTTTTCCTTCTTGAACCAAACCATGAACAGTCCTATATTTGAGAGACTCTACAATGCCAAGAGGCCCAAACTTACACAAATAATAAGATCATCATTATCTAATTTGTACTCTATTTATAGGCAAGATGCCTTGTTTTCTAATTTCCTTTCTAACTAGCTACCTAACTCTTATTAGGCTATGAACATAGCAGAGGCTCCTCAGACCTGTGTCCATCAATATTAGAAGAAAATAAGGATTGTTATATTCTATTAGATGAATTATATTGTAATTCTGGGATTTCCCCTATTTGCTCTAGTAATACCAGTTGGTTTATTTCAAATACTTTTATTCAATATGACAATATCATCTTTAGAAGTTGGTATGTAAATGTCTTTGCTGGTACTTTTGCTTTATCTATGCTTGTTATATCTATTCACAAGTTATACACTTTTTCTTCTTTGTCTACAATTGTCCTCAACTTAAAACTAGCATTTCAATAATTTTTTTCCTTACAACCTCTTCTTTTGGCAGGATACTTCTGTGACATAGCAAGGCTTCCATTACAGATATTCAAGTTCAAAGGTCAAATGTCATATTTGATCAGACCCTAAATTTAACGCTTGAATTTATTAACTTTCTGTGTTGCAAAACTTTTGCTCTGGAATCCCAAAATTTGCACCATTTATCTAGTCTGTTACAGTTGATCTTTTGTTAACATATCCTTATCCTACTTTAATAATTTCATTACCTTTTTGCTTGACAATGATAAAAAATTATGACAGCTAAAGTAAAATCATGATCAAATTACACTGCTAAAACTAAAAATTGATATTGATAGCAGAGCAAATTTCCTTTGTTTTCTGTTAACTGTATCATTACTCAACTTGAAATGCCTTTTCCTTGAGTGTATTTGGGAGATGAAAATTTACTGTTTTTGTTTCTGGTTGGTGGTTTGGGTGGGGTAGAAGAGATGAAGACCACAAACAATTATGCTGCATGTGAAATTTGTAGTAGTTTGGTGTGGTTGCTTGCATATTGATGGCACACCAACTTTGCATTTATGTGCAGCATTTCTTTTGTTCATATCATGATATGTGAAGGAGAGGGAAATATTTAGAGTTGTCATTTGTCATATATGAATTGAGGAAAGGTTGATTTAATGACTTGAAGTGTGAAATTCAAGAGTTACCTTCTTTGTAATACTGAAATCTTAACCTCATGATTGACAATACACTCTTGAACACACTCTTTATGATGGTAGTTCATTTCCTAAGATGTCAACACATCACTTACAATGTGATAAATTTAGGAAACAATTAAATTAACTTATTAAAAACAAATCAACAATGAAAAAATCAAGTGGTTGACTCACGTGGCAAACAAACTTCCGTTAATGTCGTATTGATTTGGGTTACTTGAGTTTGAGTCCTAATTGAAACAATCTTTAGTCATACTTTACTTATCTCTCAACTAGACTTCATATTACAAGAGTTTATTTTCCCTGAAAACCGGAAGGTTAAGACCGGAAAAAAGTTATAAACAATGTAATCAATAGTGTGTCAAAAAACATTTATTCATTGATATTTTCATAGAATGACAACTTTGTGCTACAAAAATCAACCATAGCAAAGTCCATGAAAAGAGTAAGATCTATATTTGGTGTATTGACTATTGCAGATGCACCCAAAAACATGTGACCTCTTAGTCACTAGGCAGCAATTACAGCTGGTATACTAAGACTTTCCTTCTACAGGATAAGGCCAATTTCCAAACAAAAAAAAAATTATACTAACTCAAACTTGTGACCTATTATTCACATGGTAGTAGCTAGCAACTCCATTAATTGTTGCACCAACAAGACTATTTGATTAAATTTATTACAAGACTACATATTATGCCGTTTGCAACCTTATCCCTGCATTGACTTGTAGGACAGAGGAACATATTTACCTTAACAACTTCATAGTAACATAAGTGCAACTAGAAAAATATTCAGTATGAGCCAGTGTTCATAGTTTTTATATAGAAGATGTACTATGAATTGAAATTGTAAGAGTAAATTTAATTATAGGGCTACACACATTAGAGCTTACATCATACATAATTAATCTTAAAGTAAATAACACAATGGCTTTGCATACCATGTAACAGATAGTGTACTCTGAACACTTATTCATGGGTGCTTAAATTGGTCAAAAGCATAACAAGGCTTAGAAACTAGGTCTAATTAGTAAAATAATGCATGATGGCTCATAACTGAGTTAATTCAAGGATGAACTGCAGCTGGAACTGGAACAACACCACCACTGCCAGGAATTGGAACCTCAACACCAGGATTAGGGATAAAGGTGTCATCACCACCTGGAACATAACGGCCACGAGCTGGTGCTGATCCTGGTCCTGATTCTGATCCGGCTCCTTGTCCCCCGCCGCCGTTGTACGGATTTTGAGGTGTAGAACCAAACAAAGGCGGGAATCCTACTCTGCCGAAGCCTGGAATCCCATCAAAATGGAAAAACCACTGAGGCTCTTTCTTTTCATCGGTATTTGAGTTTTTCGGAATACTATTGCGTGCTTGACAAGTAGTACTAAGCATAATATTTGTGATGAGAATTAGTGCAAGGAAAGTGGAAGCTTTGTAAGCCATTTTGTTTACAAGACTATTGAATATTGAGATAGGTTTTTGTGTTTGAAACTAGAAGGGAGTGGCTGCATTTTATATAGTTCAAGTTTCTGTTGAGTTTGGTGTGAAATTTTTCGGTGAGTTAAGTGTTTCTTGCACAATGCCACTAACATGGTAGCAGCCTCAGTTGTTGGTTGATATTTTGTGGTTCAGTGAATTGCAGTACATTGCATTTCTTAAAATGGTATGTGTTATTTTGGCCTCATTTTTATTACCTGCTATTTGTGGAAGAATGTTACCAATGTATAGTGGCTACTAAATGAAGCCTTCACATGGCTCAGTCATGTTCAACTATATGAAGAAAAAATTGAATTGCTTCTAGCTTCATTCTTAATGTTGGCCGCATTTTTCACAACTGAATATTAATCGTCATTTACTACAAGTAATTAACCAAGTAAAAAAATAATTCTTCTTGAATTCACCGTATTGTTATAACCATTACACCAAAGAGTTTCAACTGAATAAACAAATTTCAAGAGTTTGGTCGTTCTTCAGAAAATCTAGGAAGTTGTACCAGTGAGTTTACTCGGGTGACACCTTCTAGACCTAACCAGTTTTGATCTTCAGCTAATGATGTTCCATCTTCAACATCGACAGACTCTCCTCCTTTTCCTCCTCCTATACATGTCTCATTAAATTCTGAGGTTCTCACAGTGAAGTTCCTTTGTAAAGAAGGCTCGGACTTTTGACCATCATCCGACTCAACTGGATTACCTGAATGTCTGTTGCTTTGGATGGTTGCGGAAGAATAGCATTGTTCATCACAATCTGATTCTTCTGAGTCCATTTTCCCATCCAAAAATAGACACACAACAGCACAGTCATCCATTTTCGAAGTTGGATATTTAAGTTTCCACTCTCGTGCGGCAGATTCCACCAGAACCCTCGCTGCTGATGATCGACTTGGTGCTGATGATACTATTTCCACAACCTCTTCATTGCTCAGAACATCCCATATCTGCAGAGACCAAAAGAAGACAAATGTTTGAGACCTAACATTAAACTTTTGCAAAGTGTCGTAGAACCAAATAACGTTTTCTTCTCTATAACTTTCCTCATATAAATAATATTTATGAAATTGAAATTTCTGAAATAGAAAAAACAAAACTGAACAATCAAATATACAGTAGATATGAAATTGAAATTTCTTACACCATCCGAGGCAAGAACAATGAACTGATCTCGGTCTGTGAGAATCCGGTGCGTAAATTCAGGTACAGAAATCACACCATACTCCTTCAAGCAAAAATCGCCAAATGCTCTAGCCATTGCTAATCCAGGTGCATCATCAAAAGGTAGCCACACCCTACAAACTTCTGGTTCATCTTCCAATGCAAATACCCTACCCTTGCACTTTTTAATTCTTTCAGCTTCTCCTATAAGAATATTATTACATCAAAGTTTGAATAAGTTGAAAACAAGATAAAAAACTTAAATTAAAACAGAAAGGATGAATAATGATTTCATATAACACACTTGGCAAATCAGGTTTTAAATCAACTGTCAGCTGAATTGCAACCATCGAGTCATTGCTGTCCTTGGATCCCATGATTGCTCTTGAATCACCAATATTGCCCATGTACAAATTTGAACCCTAAAAAAGTGAAGAAAATAAGGAATTGTTAGAACACCGACCTTTGTTCAAAAGAAAACATATACGGAAAAGGCAAACAAAGAACACACGCGATTTGATTACGGGGTTAAAATACTACGGTCCAAATTACAAGATTACTCTTGATCGAGCGACCTGCCCAATTATCAGTAAACTATGAGTCATACTCTACAGAAATTTATAAAAGAAACAAAACCAATATGATAGATGCTGATCTTTGATCTACCTGTTTCACGATAGTCACAGATGTGCTTCCACTACAAAAACAGTCCAAATTTGCATGAGACTTCAACTCTTTGTCCATGGCCTTGTATGCCTTCATGAAAGCTTCTCTCCACATAGAATTCACCTCATCCTCACCAGAGAAATTATTCTCAGCTTCTCCACTTTCAAACTTTATGTCCTTGGAAAAAGCTTTACTGGATTCATTTCGCCTCGACTCAGATGAATCCAAAAATGAAAGCAATTTTATGGGCAAGGCATCCCTAACTTTACGCGCTACTAGGTGACCGTATGGACCATGGCCATCAAACACACCACAGAAGATCGCATCTTCTGACACAAAATCCTAAAGAAAACAAAGATCAAAACTAGGATGTAAATTTCAAAAATTAACCAAGATTCCAAGTCTCTCTTCATTTAATGAGAATCAAACATCATCAAAACAACCATAACATGAAACATACTTACTTCCCATACAATCATAGCATCCTGATTAACACCCTTACGACCCTGCTGCGTAAATATACAAGAAGACCGACTCTTTCCATTACTAAATATTCTGTTTGGTAAGGATGCTAACTTGTTCAAAGATACAACATGATCAGAGAATGTTCTTCTTGCTTTCTTTTGACCACACAACCCGATTTCAAGACAAGATGGAATATGCGAACCGTCATTACTTTTATTGCTTGTTGAGACACAACACCCCATTTTCTCAGTTCCAGAAAGAAAAACACTTTAGATGAATATCATGCTATGTTCATTACTTTTGTACCATAGATCTCACTTGAAAAAACTCTGAGATTCCAAACTTAGTCAATTGAGTAAACAATCCTGATTCCAAAGATCCTTTCACTATTAAAAAAATTCACACCTTGTTGCTGTTGGAAACTAGCTCCTTTTTTACTCGGTCAAATGCGAAATTTGCCGTAAGCTATATGAATGGATAAAGAAACCGGCTGAACAGAAGAAGACACATGAATTTAATATTTAATATATATGGTCTGCAAGAATCAAGCCTTTGCTTAATGTAAACTAATTACAAGATAATGAAACTCAATTATGTGAAATATAAAAGTCTTAACATGTCAACATGAAATAGAATATGCTAAAAATCTGGCTGATTATTTTTGTCCTTCCCCAGAATTCACATTGACCTCATCGAAATGCGGAGTTTTAGACTATTAAATTAAATCAAATACGGGAACTGTGCAATTAAAACTTTGAAGAAAACAAAGACATAGAAGAGAACACACAAATTTAGATATTTATGGAATCCAAGATTAAATGAACATCTAGAAATGAGAAAAATACAAGAACAAAATTAGTAGTATATAAACTTGAATCAAGCAACTATATCAAATGAGAATAAAGCATTTATTTAGTTAGAAAAAACTTGAAACTTAAAAAACTTCAGTGTTTTTTTTTTTTACTTATGCAATTTTCATGGCTTAATCTATGCAACAAGGTAACACACAATAGAAGAGATAAAGTGAAAAACGCAAAAGAAGAAAAAGACAGAAAGAAAAGGTGTGATATATGATATGATCAACCGAGAATCAAAGAGGTATCCGACAAATAGCATTGGTAGATCAATCAAGTAAATGTTACGTAATGATCATAATAACTAACAAGTAAAAGAAAACAACAAAATATGTAATAGTACACAAATAAATTATTGAAAAAAATATATAAGATGAAGATCAAATATTCAACCAAAACCGAAAGAAAAAAAAAAAAAACAAGATATTAGATTAAGATTAAGTCATCATTCAAGAGAAAAATATGAAGGAAATCAAATGTGTGATATAGTAAAGAGAATGTAAAAAAAAAATAAAAAATTAAGAAACTCTAAAAGTAACTAAACCTTTTAATATATTGAAAAGAGAATGAGTTTGAGTAAGAAACTTTTTAAGGAGACACATTCAACATGAAGATCTTCTTATTTGAGAGTATTGTATCATATTAAGCATGCACTATGATGTCTAGAAGAAAACAAGGATTGATGGTACAAAAATGGAAAAATTAAGGTGAAAATGAAGTACTAGTAGTAGAAGTAAAAAAAGTACATTGATCACCTTTGTTAGAAAAAGTAGGAAAGAGGTTTGAGAATGAGAGCATAGAAAAAGGTTGAATGAGGCGTGTGGTGTTGTGTGGAAGAACAAGAAGGAAATGGTGTGATGTTATTAATTGCAAAAGCTGAGAAGACAGCAGAGAGGGAGAAAGACAGGAGTGATAAAAGGAGAAAAATGAATGAATATATTATTGCACCGATGGTTTTTGGGACTTGGCCATTTTATTTAGTAGATTTTTTTTTTTCAACATGAAAAGTTTGATCTAGGTGGGACCCATTGTTAATTATTTAACTCAAATTCTTATATGATTTGTGTTTGTGTGTGAATGTTTGTTATCACGGTGAATTTGTCTGAATTGTTGTAGCTTTTTATAAGATCACGATGATGGTAGGTGGTGGTTCATTGTAATTCTAACAAATCTATCAATTGTGATACCAAATATGAATTGTTGACAATGTGATGTTTGCGAGTAACATGTAATCAGCTTTGGAAATGATCTGTCAAGGTTTTTGTTAGCTCTTTATATTCAATCTTATCTAAGGAGCTAAAATTGCGGTAGTTTATTGTAATTATAGCAAATTCATTGTGATATCAAACATACACCGAATCTTTGTTGACAATATGATGATGTTTATGAGTTAAGTGACTATTGTAGTGATCTTTTAAAGTTTTGTTTAGCTCATTGGATTTAAACTCATCTAAATTTTTATCTAAGAATGAAAATTTGATTTAAAATATGGTGTATTTTAATTTGGAAAATATTACATAAACACCATTTATTCTCATACATCTTGTACACCCCATACATTAGGAAGAGAGAATAGGAGAGAAAAGAGAAAGTGTGCTAGTGCGGGGTCCATGTGGCTACGTGTCAGATTTTTGTGTGGGTGTTAAAGGGTGTATTGCCATCTAAGAATGTCTATGTATCATAACTCTTTTAATTTTTATGTGTATTTTTAAAATGTGTGTAAATTGTAAAAATCAAAAGTAAGAGAAAGATAGAGATAAATATATAGTATATCTTATTTCGATGCTTAAATAATACAATTCTTATTTGAAATGTGTAATATATAGAAAATAAAAAATAGGAGAGGGTCAGAGATAAACATGTCTCCATTAATAAAGTATTTTCTCCTAAACAATTAACAAATAATAAAGGCTTCTGTTTTATTAAACACACATTTATATAAATATATATATTGTGAATGATGTATATATTTATATCCTATAATATATGAAAGTAGGGATAGGATCAAATAACACCAAGGTGTCAAATAAAATTTGACACCAAATCTTATCCATTAATATAGTTTTAATCCAACGGC
The DNA here is from genome assembly GCF_003473485.1 of Medicago truncatula. Taxonomy (NCBI): domain Eukaryota; kingdom Viridiplantae; phylum Streptophyta; class Magnoliopsida; order Fabales; family Fabaceae; genus Medicago; species Medicago truncatula. The sequence continues at coordinate 44,382,930 of NC_053043.1, forward strand.
TCTAATCAATTCTATAAGTGCTCACATATTTGATTAAATGAGCCACCTTTTAATTTTAGAAACAACCTATTCTTTCTTCTCTTAGTTAAATTACTTTCTAAAAACTCTTTCCTATATCTCTTTCTCTTTAAGGATTCTATATCTCTTATTATTATGGCTCCATGCAGAAGCTTCATTCTTATTTCATTACTCTAATTAACATTTATCTGTTGCTGCTCAACGCTAGGATGATGTAAAACACATAGACATATAATTGTTTGACCTTTTTATTACCGGTAATATAGATGTTCGAATGAATTGCCTCAAAAAGAAATAGTTTGATCAATTGATTTCAATTTTTGTGAATTGAAGGACAACACTTGATGAATGTTTTTGAGAACTTATCGAGCTATGGTGAGAGGGATATCCCATTAGTTAAAAAGAGAGGACGTGGTCCCCGAATATTCAATATATCTTCAACAATAAAGGAAAAATTAAGTACAAAAATAAAAAACATAATTACAATTAAGGAAGGAAATCACCCTTCAGAAAAATAAGGAAGGAAATCATGTGAACACTATTGACTAATTTTGATCGTTTGATTAAATCAAAATGGAGGGATAAGATTTGGTGTCAAATAAAATTTGAGATCTTGGTGTCAATTGATCCTATTCCATGAAAGTAAAGCAGGATGAGAAATAGAAGGAAATAGGTTGTGATATTAATCAAAAGGACCCTTTCCAGCATGCATTATGGTGCATTCTTCTGCTACATCCGTTAGATGAGAGAGTCACACATTTAATGGCTGAGTCACACTCTTTTCTCCCTATCAAATGTGTGACGGTAACACCTCCTCCCATTGCATTGCAGCAGGACTGAACACCGTTGGCAAAAACATAGTAACAAATGGCCTAATGAATTTTGGTAAGTTTTGATATCGAATTTAGATTAGGCCTAATTCAATCTTACAAAATCAATTTGAGGTAAAGATTTCTTCCACTTATAAACATATTTTCAGGTCATATCTCATCCAATTTTGATTCTTAAACCTCCTTTGTTAGTCCAGTTTTAGATCCATTAATCAATGTATAGTTGAATCATCTTAAGAAATCAAACAATTGCAATAGAAGATAGATGGATGCTACATATTTATTGCAGGATTCATAAAAATTGTTGAATTCTGCCTTGTCATCTCTAGAAGGTGTTTCTTTTCTTGTCAGAACAATTTGAGGTTTCTTTAGTTCGTTGTGAAGCCAAGAATTATTTTCATAGTGACATTATACATCAACAAATCAAAAGTTATATGTGAACACCCACTAAGCAACAAAATAACTATTTCTTACGTCTTTTCTCAACCAAGATGTGATCCATGTATTTCAATAAGCTACTTTTTACGGCAAGCCATCAACCATTTCAAGAAGATTTGAGATCTTGGAGATTGTTTTTTTCAATGTGAAACCATAGTAATCAGCATTTCTTACATTATTTTTTCTTGATGCTTTTTCGGTAGTTCCTCAATACATTGCACCTAATTCAAACCTTCATAATCCCTGGCCTTTCCTAAATTGATCACAACATTAAATTTTTTTGGTGGAACAACGCATTATGATTGAGCTACTATTAACATGCATGTCGTATGGTTTTAAGCTCTTTTCTTTAAAAAATGGACCCAATAAAATTTGAAAGTTAAATTTTAGCAACCATCCTAAAATTCGGGTGGAGGAAACAGTTAGGCCTTCGACCTATCTACGTAGACGCCCCCATGTTTGTTGAGATTGAGAGCAACTTTATCAACCTAAGGTTTTTAAAAGAATACCGATGTGTTCAAAATTATATTTTTGAATGGGACATAATACGTTTTTTTTTGTTAAATTGTATTTTTGATCCCTTAACTATTTATGTAGTATTGCTTTGGTCCCTTAATTAAAATTTGATTTATTTTGGTTCTTTAACTTCCCTCTATTACACATTTTGGTCCTTTCCGTTAGTTTTAATTCAAAGACGTTAGATTTTCTTTATTTTCTTCTGGGATTCTTGTTGTTGAAGGTTGATGGAGATGAAAAAGAGGAGAAGAAAATGAAGAAAACCTAACGTTTTTGAATTAAAACTAACGGAAATGACCAAAATGTGTAACAGAGAGAAGAGTTACGGGACCAAAATAAATCGAATTTTAATTAAGGGATCAAAGTGATACTACCTAAATAGTTAAGGGACAAAAAATGCAATTTAGCTTTTTTTTTTTTTCTTGATGCATGAGTTTGTTTGTTATAGATTAAAATAAAAGAGATTTTGCAGTAAATAATTTGGACATTATTCTTTAGACATTTTTAAGCAAACAAACTATAGTTGAAAATTCATTCGTGTTAAAAAAAATAGTATACATTCATGGTTTAAAAATTTAAAATGATGTTTTTAAAAAGATAATCAAAGTAGCTATTTTGTTTTAGGTCCCTATAAATAGGCGTATTTCCAACATTAGTCTCTACATAAATTTTATTAAATTTTTGGTCCCCAACGTTTTTTTCCGTTAGCAAAATAGGTCATCGCTGTTAATTGTTGCTGATTGAGCAAACACTGTTAATTAGATATAATATAAGATAAGGCCTTAAATCTTCACCAATAGTTTTAAATCGGAAAATGGCATTACAAATTGACATCTCACTAACATTTTTTCTTTTTTGTAAATAGAAATATATTTCATTCACCAAAACAGATATTACAAATTTTATGGTGATAAAAAACCATAAAAAAGAATTTCGATCAAAGCTCTAACAACACGAGAAAAATCTAAGGCCTTATAAACTTAACATTAGGTTATTTAGTTTAATCATTTTGATTTAGCTAAAAAGTTCATGTACTGACTGATGCAAGTTTTGAAATCTACCATTCATCTTCTTTCGGATCAGACACTGAGTCACACTTACAGCCATTCTACTCAAGTGATGCATACCTTTGTTTCTGTTGTACTATATATATAGACACATTGCATCACTAATTTCCAATTGCCAGTACTAATGCTTATGTTACTCCATTGCAAATTATTCAAACAATATCAGAATACTCACAATTTAAGAAAAGGTGAGAATGAGTTTCATTATCCTTCTTACCCAAAATACACAATTGATCACATTTTATACCAACTTTGTTCAACGAGACACAAGTTGGTAATCTAGCATGTATTATGGATGAAAAGGTGTAATACATACCATTTTTCTCTAACTAACTTTTAAAAAATCACCTCTTAAGACATCATACATTTTCTTTATAGAAAAATTTGATTGTTGAGCAACATTACTATTGGCATTTGCAAAATTCTTGGCTACATCAAAGACTTTTTTTACTATACATGAAGCTTCTGAAGGAACTTCAATAAGTAGTACATTTCTTCCTTTAATGTAATACTTATGAACCCATTTAACTCATAACACATCATTCTCGTTAGCGAAGTTCCAGAAGCTTGATTCCAACACTTCAAATTAATAATATTCCATCCACCAGTTAACTTAGGTAAACAAAGATACTCCAAATGAATACGAGTTCTTTTTAAAAATCAAATCTACTAGTTTAGAGAAACACTCTACATACAGTTGAATTAATTTGAGCTGAGGAAGAGTAAAGACTTGCACAACAAACAACACTGACATCTCACTAACAATATTATTAATACTATTATTATTAGTATGAATAGGTGCTAATTGCAATACCTATCAACAAAAGGTGTGTAGAGTTATCCATCTTGAGTTGACACCAATCAAAATCAGATGTTTGTCTTTCACTATTTATGTTATAGACAATGATAGACAAATGAATGAATTTGAATGATGTCAGATATGCATTGATAACTATACTCACCTTTTATTGGCGGGTAAATAAGAATTTGCCATGGTAATATTTTAACTCTAAACGACCAAAAAATTAGTTAATTGCCCAATCTTATTTCAATAACATTTTGTTTGTACAAAACATTTCTAACTCCTTTTTTATGTGTTAACACTTCGGTTTCCTGAAAAAAGGAATCATAATAATTGTGAGTTTGATAAAAAGACAAGTAAAAAAGTTTGACAAAATATTACTATTACTTAAAAAAATTGAATACAGGTTCTCTAAAACTATATATCCTTAAGTAGAGTCCATTAAATTATTTGTACTCATATAGTTCATTCATACATTACATTCCAATTTAATGTTATTTTAACTTCAAGTATAGTTGGAATTCTTTTACACCCTACATTCAATATTAAGTCATATTATTTGATAGCATGCGCTGTTCATATAGCATACACTCCATTTGATTATATTTATAAACAATTTTGTTTATAAATTAATATGACTAAAGAGAGTAAAATGTTATATGAGATTGAGGGAGTATGTGAATTTAGAGCATAATTGGAATTCTATGATGACACAACACATGGATCTATACCTTAGAAACCATTGGTTGCTTTCTCATCCAAAAACCAAAATCAAAGATAAGACGATAAGGCCATGTGGCAAAAAACCAATACATCTTCCTCTCATATCACCATAACACAAACTCTCTCTCTCAACACAATCATGGCTTCACCAACACTCATAACTCCCACCTCCACACCCAAATCACTCCCACCCATCAAAACCAAACTCACCACCATCTCCTCCACCTTAACTCCAACCACCACCATACCCTCTCGCCGCCGTGAGTTCCTCTCCACCTCAGCCACCATCCTTACCACCACATTTCTAGCTCATGTCACCCCTGCATTAGCAGCTTCAGATGAAGAGTACGTGAAAGAAACAGAGGAGGTTATAAGCAAGGTAAGAACAACCATAACACTGGACAAGAATGATCCAAATGTAGCTACTGCTGTTGCTGAACTAAGAGACACTTCAAACTCATGGGTTGCTAAATATAGAAGAGAAAAAGCACTTCTTGCAAGAGCTTCTTTTAGAGATATGTACTCTGCACTCAATGCTGTTTCAGGTCATTATATTAGTTTTGGTCCAACTGCTCCTATTCCTGCTAAGAGAAGAGTGAGGATTTTAGAGGAAATTGAAGTTGCTGAGAAATCACTTAAAAGAGGAAGATAAGGAAGAAAAAGAAGAAGAAAAAAAGCACTTAAGTTGCTAATGTATTTGGAGGAAATGAATTTTGGTTTTCATTCCTCTGTTTCTTGTTATTAGATTCTTATTGTTTTTTCTTTGTTGTTGACTATTTGGTTTTTGTATTGTTGTATGTATCGAAAAACTTATATATTACATTAAGAGGCTCACTTTTTCTGTTAATAAAAGGAGAAAATTATTTGCATAGTTTAATGTATCGAATAATGGAGGTTTTGTTAACTCATTAAGTGCTTATTTTTAGGGTTAAGTTGATTTTGTTTTTATAGATTTAAGAAAGAACTGAAACTGCTTATTATTCAACCATAGGATAGAGGCCCAAGTTTAATTTGGATGTTTGAGTTTAGAAATGATAACATTCTCTGAATGGTTAGTGGTTACTGCTCTTTGGAGTTGCTTATAGGGTGGAAAAGTGTCTGGTATTGTGTAGGGTTGATGACTTGATTTAAGTTCGTTTTTTCTTAATTTTGTTGAATTAACATGTGTTGAATTATCATCTTAGGGTTTTAAATGAATTCAAGCATAGATGTATTGTAGATTATATTGGCATTCAAGTGAATGGTAGTAAGACATCTCGACTATGAACATGTTCAATGTTGAATAAATAAGAGAGGTGATCCATATTTCTAATGGTCTTCATGATTTGAATGAAGGTCTGGTGTCTCAGTCTCTTTGTTAGGCATGAGTTTTTAGCTCATTGTTGCTCCCGACCTACCTGAACTCCACAACAAGTGTATTAGTGTCTTGGTTCGGCTTGGTGAGGGAGCGAGAGCAGGAAATTGGTGTTTGGATTAAGTATAGTGATGTGGCATATTCAAACTCGAGGTTGAAATCGTTGGTATTCATGTGTGAATAGTGGTTTCAAATCGACTATGAATGAATAAAATGTTGAATATATAAACTGACCCATCAAATTAAGATTTTGGATGGATATGTAGTACCTCAATCTCTCAATGGTCTTGCATTGTTTGTTTGTCGTTGCAAATGCTCTTCGGAATCCACAACAATTAGTATAACTTGTTTTTGGTTTGAGCTAGAGATATGAACAATTGGTTGGCAATGGTGCAAGATGTGGTGTAAAATTATGTTGATGCATGGCTAAAGATTCTTTGAAGAAGCCAACATGAAAGTTGTGTTACTTTTTTCCACCTGATTTTTGGCATTTGTAAATTCCTGGAAGTTATTTATCTTGAATTGAAGTATACTTTTTATAATTGAGTATGATTATTCTTTTTGAACGATGATTTTTTCCTGTTTAAATAATGAAAACTAAGGATGTTCAATTTCAATCAATGTGGAGCTTGTTGGAGTTTCATGAAACATATTGAAATAAACCTCACATTGTCCATTGTAATAAAGGAAGTTGGAGGCCAACATTATATATTGACTCAAATTCTTTGTTACTCCCACCACCATCCCAGTTTAATCGAATCAGTTTTTCATTTCACACATATTAAGAAAAATGTATAAAGGAAATAGAGAGAAAAATGGTTTTGAGTGCCTTTTTTAAATATTGGTGCATTCTTCTTTATCATAAATGTAAAGTAGAAGGTTTTTTCTAGATTACCCTATTTTATTTAGAGGGTATTTTACCCTCTCATGATATCAACCAATCAAAATGTAATATACATTGGCAACATTAAATGTCATAAATGAGTCAATTTTTTTCTAAAAAAAGAATCAATTATAATCATAAGGTAACTTTTAATACTTTTAATTTTTATTTAATTATAGACATGATTACATTAGAGATCATTTATCTTATTTATTTGTTACACTTGGGTCATTTATCTTTATTTTTTTCCGCTTTGGTCTTTTATCTCTTATAAAAGCACATATACATCCTTTTTCTCATTTTTTTTATTAAAAAAAATACATAATTTTATTTTTTAAAATATCTTTTTATTAAAAATGAAACAAATCCAGAAATATGACGAAGATGTTCATCATCTTCATCTTTTTCCTTTGAATCTTCATCATCTTCATTGAATCAAAAAAATTTTTACACAAACATATCTCCAAATATCATGAATTAATGTTATATTCACCTCAAATTTTCTTTTAAACACAAAAATCAAACCCCTATAGAGAAAGAGATTTAGATTCATAAAAAAAAATTAGTTATATAAATTATCACGTTGTATATTATTATTATTATTTTCTAACTCAATATTGAAGTCCGACATAAAAAAAACCTCAAAATTGATAGCAACTTTGCACATCAATTTTGTTGTTTCCAGAACAATCTTAACTTTCGTAAAGCCTAACCCTTCCACCAGTGACTAAGCATCCACCATCCGCCTTGCAACATTTGTGAAATTATGGTTTTGATTTTTGTGTTTAAAATAAGATTTGAGGTGAATATAACATTAATTCACGATATTTGGAGATATATTTTAGTAGAATTTTTTATTTATTTAAAGAAGATGATGAAGATTCAAAGGAAGAAGATGAAGATGATGAACATCTTCATCATATTTTTGGATTTTTTTCAGTTTTAATAAAAATATATTTTTAAAAATAAAATTATGTATTTTTTAATAAAAAAAATGCGAAAAAAGATGTATATGTGCTTTTAAGAGAGATAAAGGACCTAAACGGGAAAAAATAAAGACAAAGGACCAAAGTGTTACAAATAAATAAGATAAAGGACCCATAATGTAATATTGCCTTAATTATATTTAGGTGTTCAATCTTAATTAATTTGCACTACAGGACTGGTTTAAAACAATTAAAATTTCACATCAAATTTCTTTCATCTGAATGTCCTTAAATTTATCAGTTATATTCATAAAATTTATTCCTCCCATTTTAATTGTTCAATTTTGTCGTTCCCAACTGCCGCATTTTTCAATTTTCGTGAGAATTGTCATGATTTCAAATATCGTGAGAATTGTCGTTATTTCCAGTACAACGTCAGGTATGATGACTTGATTTTTCTTTTTGATTTGATTTTTCTTGGTTGTGAGGTAGTTAATTATAACAATTGAGTAAATCATATGTTGTACTTTGAGGGCTGCTAGCAGGTGTTGCCGCTGTGATATTGTGGGAGTTTGCTAGCATTTTTTTGGTTGCTGCTGAAATGGTTATGTGATGAGGTTTTTGTTCTTTTATTTGGACTTAAAGGCTTTTGCTGATAGTGAGACAGGTCTATGCGTGTTAACAGATTTTATTAGGTTGGCTGCTTAAATAAAAAAAATAAGTCACGATACCTGACGCGGTTCTAGAAACAACGACAATTCTCACGATAATTAGAAATTGCGGCAATTTAAAACGACAAAATTGAACAATCAAAAAGGGAAGAGGAATGAAAAAGAAACAAAAATTGATCAATATGGAAGAATAAAGAAGAAGAAATTTGAAAGAAGGAGATGTTTTTGTTCTCACGTTCGGGGTTCTGGAATGGAAGAAATTTTATGAATGTAAATGATGAATTTAAGGACATCCAGATGAAAGAAATTTGATGTAAAATTTTATTTGTTATAAGTCTTGTTAATTAAGATTGAACACCTTAATATAAAAAAAAAATTAAATCATTTGTTGTTTCAAAAAAAAATTAAATAAAAATTAAAAGTATTAAAAGTTACCTTCTGATTAAGATTAACTCTCTTTCAAAAGAAATAATTAAGATTAACTCTTTTATTTTTAGAAAAAATCTACTCATTTATTTGACATTTAATGTTACCTATGTATATTACATTTTGATTGATTGATATCATGAGAGGATAAATTACCCTCTAAACAAGAGAGGGTAACGTAAGTCTCACCAAAGTAGAATATATTAAATTGGGAGTGGTGAAAGTAATATTAATTAGAATTATAAAATTGTAAAAAAATAATTAATGTTGTATTAAAAAGTGAGATGAATCAAGATTCTTGGGACAATATTTTTTTATAAATGGTTCAGTTATTATGGGACGGAGGAGTAGATAGATTGATGATCAAATTGTTAATTCTACGCTACAATAATGATTAAAAACGAAAATCGAGAGATGCTTTTATCTGTTCAAGTAAGTTAACTAGCTATGCATTTCCAGAAATGGTACTCTGCTTCCTTGCCAATACCTCTCTCACCCTCTCACCTGTTTTGTGCTTCATTGCTCTAATCTCTCTTGCTTAGATGAAACGATTTCTTTTTTTATATGACCATAAATGACAGCAACAACAGTGGGACGCAAAGACCCTTGTCGTGTCAAGGATGACAACGAAAATGGCGGTGATGTGCATGCGGTGGGTGGTACTAGAATCATATGTTGCGCCGGTTATGAGGTTCTCCACGTCCTTGATCTGACACCAGGAACAACCCCCGCTTCCCCAACAAGTCAAACATGCCATGACACCACTCATGGGACTTTGATAGGAGTCTTAAACAAATCAACACATTGAACTTGAGCAAACACAGAAGTGTTAGATAAGACGTCTTCGTGAAAATGTTTAATGCATTAGTTATATGAGTCATATCGCATATATGTTATTCAAAATCAAATTTTTTCATCCAATGTGACACTTGTAACTCACACTCAATATACAAAACAAAATCATGAATTTTGATAAAACTATTAAGCATATTTTTTGTCAAAATCAAAGTGACATACCATAATTCTTAAAAACTCGACGTTGATTTTTTAAAACAAATATCAAACTTTTAAAATTACTTTGAAATTTCTCTTACACGTATTAAGACAAATACATAACATTTAAAATAGTGGTTCACATTTAAAACATGGTTATATTAACTAATGATATTTAAATGACTAAATACTCATGATCGCTTGAATGATGATTCAAATATTTTTCAACTTAACAAGATATTCTAGATTCAAGTTCAACGATGAGAACTTATCAACCTTAATATTTTTTAAGAGCTTAATAGTCCATTGTAGTCCTACGTAGTTTGAGATATTAGTCTATATAGTTAGACGGAAAAGAAAATCTCCTTTACACCAAAAATATAATTAACTTTCATTTGCAAAATTCTTACATTTTCGATGGCACATTTTTATGACTATTATTATTGGCAAGTAAAAGGGGGTTTGGTAAGTTCCATTGCGTGTGTTGAATATAAATATCAGACCCATAACTCCAGTTGCACTGTCTTTACTTGTACGGCTACACAATCACGGCTCATCAATAAAGCCCACAATCGGCAGATATTGCAAAATTGTTGTTTACACTCTTAAAAAGGTTAAGAAACACCATAAAATGACAAACTTAACCTCAATTTTTCTTCGGCAGTTAACTACCGTTGGTTAAAATTCATCGAAAGTTGATGAGATTATTTTGGTATTTTAGTGGTGTTTCCCAGCATCCTTTGATGAGGGAGCATCATCATTCCAGATATTGGATGCAACATTCACTGATCTTACAATCATGTTCCTCTCGTCTAAGGAAAAAAGTACATTATATTTTCTACATATATTTTACTATAAATTTTTAAATATTTTTTTAACAGTTAAAAGTTTTCAAAATATCTTGTAAAAAAAATCATAATTTTTAATTTAATGGAGGAGGCATCCAGACCGTTGTCTGCTCTTCGGTTGTCTAATGTGGATTTTTAGATGGACACTAAGGTGTGGTGGTACATAGTATCTATGGTTGTACAACCTCTGATGCGAGGTTTATTAGAAGATTAGTCAATAAAGTTGCTCGTTGTTTAATTAGGGTAGCTCCATGTCATGCTCGTTTTCATATTTTTATTTAAATTCAATCTTGTATTTGTATTCTTATTTCCAATTAAATGCATTATTTTGTAAAAAATAATAATAATTAAAAATTCTTGTTTTATTTGTCACATAAAATTTAGGAGAAGAGGATTCTGTTCTAAAATTACAGCATACAATAATATTTTCAACGAGAATCAAGTACCCCCTCCAAAAAATAATAATAATAATCAAATTTCAATATTCTTTGTCAAGTATTATAATGATTAGAATTCACCTTAAAGTGAATAAGTGAGATGTTCAGAATTTGAACATCGACTCCGACATATTACGCATTGTCCCCACCCCACCCTCACGGAAATATCAAATCCCAATCTTTTTTCAAGGTTGCGTGGATTAAGGTGCTTCTACCTCTGCACAATAATTACTAGTATGATTTCCCCTAAAAAAAAAATACTCATAATATTTGTTTGTGGTTAAAATGAGTAATTATTTTGGGCCTCAAACCCTCTTTTGTACAAAAAAAAAAAAAACGAGCAATTATTTTGCAAAGGTGGTTGGGGGAATATCAACATCTTCGTTACCACCTTGCTATTGACTTTGAATATTAACGAAAACTTAAATTCACATTAAGTTAAGGCCGGCTTTTGGCTTTTCCCATCAAGTCAGACAAATTTGGGTATATGTTTGCGATTTTTGGTCTTGTTGCCACAATTTCCAATTTTCAAGCCTCCAAATGTAAATTTAGATAGCATTCTTGAATCTCACACATACCATTCATTTATTACGCATAGTTGAGCGTTACATGTCACTCTCATTACGGTTCAAGAATCAAATTTAGATTCTTTTAGAGAGAATCATGTTGACAACTCTCCCAACACCAAATTGATTTTACAATAGAAAATATTGGGATGGAAAACAAACTAATATAAAGAGAATTAGAGAGAAAATTTCACTTGACCCTTTAAGTAGATTTTTCTACAGCTGAGACCGAAAAAATAGTTAATACAAGAAAAATCTATGATTAGATGAACTTATATATTCAACTAATTGAGTTTTTTTTTAAGATATTCAACTAATTGAGTTAAATTCTAAATGTTTGGCGAATTATCCCATAAAGTCAAATAAAGAACACTTGAAAGTCGATAATAAATTGTGTAGGACAAATGAGTATAATTTCCTTGAAGGATTGTATCGTTAATGGTGAATTTTTCATATACAGAGGTAGAAATCGAACATGGATAGTATGTTTAAGAGACTTGAATTGCTTACTATCAGACATTTTAGGGTTTGTTTGGTTCGAGAGTTTTGAAGGGGAGGGGAGGGGAGTGAATATTTTTAATTTGAAGTGTTTGGTTTAATTTTTAGAAGGAAAGGGGAACAAATTTTATTGCACTACCAAAATTATCTTCAGATTAATTTAAAATCTCAATATTATCCTTATAACAACATTTATTATTATTAGGTTATATTATCCTTGAAACAACTTATTATTATTAGGTAATAGGTTATATTATCTTGTAACAACTTTTATCATTATTAGGTTGTATTATCATCGTAATAACTTTTATTACTGTTCGTAACAACCTTATTACTAATTCATTATTCAATCGTCTACATCGTGTTGTTATCGATTACATTGTTAATGTTTCGTTACTTTATTATCCTTATTTAATTAAGTTTAAGAGTAAAATAGTAAAATAATTTCAAAATTCCTCCCCTCCCCTTGCGAACCAAACACATTTTTAACTAAAATATCTCTCCTCCCCTCCAATAAAATCTCATCCACTCCTCCCAGTTTTCGAGCCAAACGGATCCTTAGTGTACTATTACTTCTTAATTTAATGGATTAGCTTCTAATTTTTTTGTCCATTTCAATGGGTTAGATTAGTCCATTTTCTGACAAGTTGTTGAGGCTGCGTACGTGTTGTCGTTAACAAAGAATTTAAAACCATACTAATTAGCGCCGATAAATATGCACTAAAGGGCCAAACTCTTGATAGAAAATATAGGGTTTTTGAGTGCGTCCAAGATTTCATTTTCTGCCCTTGATTTCTTGGCTTGAATCTTATTTACAAGTCACTCTTGACCTGCCAATTCCAACACTATGGGCAGTTGCTGGGAAAACTTTAGAGATTGCTATAGTGGCCTTGTCGGCTACACTAATAATATTTAATTTATAAATAAGGGGTGTCTAATATGTAATTTTAAAAAATAATTTATAGTTGGACTTTTTTAATAAGGTAAAATAAAATATATTAATCAAACGAAATATCCTACTTAGTACAAGAAGTGTATGGGTAGGACTTAAGAGTTCACAAAGTCAATTACAAAAATACACAACATAGCAATAAGAAAGCAATAACTAAGAAACAATACTCAAACCGATAAAAAAGTTCAACCATCAATGATGAAGATCAAAAGTTGTAACTTAGTTTTTTGCTTTCAACCAAGAATAAGATAATCGCTTTACTTTATCAAACAAATGTTATATTGGATCTTCCTTTTGTCGAAAGAAACAACAATTATGTTTCTTTCTAATTACCCGCTCACAAACTAGCCAAATCACATGTAGTAATGACCGGTTATTTTTGGAGTAGCCTCCAAGATTAATAAAATGAAAAATATGATCAGTCAAATGTAAAGGAGTCGCTGGATGAACCTTTATTCATTATCTGACGAACATTTAAATGGATCCAAAAAATTCGCACCTCACAAACTGATGATGAATACTTATAGATGGACGCTTATATTTTTTAGTAAAAAAAGTTGAATATTATAATAATAAATCAAATGAAGAATACATAATAATTTTATTAAAATTTTATAAAAATAGTAAGGATCACATTTAGATTAGATCCATATAATAGACACAATTTATAAATATATCTAATCTATGGGCTTTTATTTATTTGCAAGATAAAGTAAAGCTATACTATTATAGGAAGAATTTTTGGATGAAATGATATATCTTTTTAGTTTAATTAGTCTAGGTGGATACTTCAATATGTACGAGTGGGAGTTTTGTTGTCTATATCTAGTTTGATGAATTATGGTCTATGCAATTAGTCTAGGTGGATAGTTCAATTATTGTCTATATCTAATTGGATGTCCAATTTTTTTAGTGATGGTAATCATGTTAAATTAAGTATTTATATTGATTTTATTTTTTTCCGAAAAACTTAACCAATTAGCTAGTCATCTTGAGTGAATTTCACCCTGTCAACCACATTTTTTCTATCCACAACGTTCAAATGCAAGAGTTTGCACATAATGTTGGTAATATCCTATTTATTAAAAAAAAAAATTAACAAATAACAATGATCTTTGTCACAAAAAAGATCTAACATTTTAATGCATGAGCCAATTATATTATCAATATGCCATAATTTGTCACCCACACCATTGAATTGGACCGACATCATCAAACACTTAAACTTGTACGTACTGCTCAAGAAAACTTGGCTTGACATGGATCGAAACATTTGAATTCTGAATCTTTGAATCAAGCTAGGAACATACCTGTACTCTCTCCAAACTCCACATCACAATTAACTATTGAGAAGAATAATTAAAACTTAAAAAGTAAGATTACGACGTTACTAAATTTTGGTTAAGAGGTTAGGGGAAGTTGGACTAAAGCAACACGTTTATTTATGATAATAAGTCAGCCCTTTGTATAAATTTACCTAACATATCTAAAAGCAAATCTAACTAAAAGTGAATGCTTTACCAAAATTAACGAGACATCCGGCTTATAATTTTCTAATTTCTTCTTTCAAATGCTTAAGTTTCCTTTTATGTATGCTATAGTATATGACCCATTCCCTTGATTGCGTCCATTTTTAAATTATGCTTGATCACAAATCATGGTGCCTTAGTTTGTTGGAAACTCATAGTAGTAGTAGTACACATTTTTGTTTTTGTAAATTAATTCCTTATTAAAACAAAGTTTACTTAAATTAAATGTTTTAATTTATTAGCAAATCAATATAAAATAAAAATATTATTTTACATCGTCAATTAATTACGAACTATGAGTTTATCAAAAAATGTATGTGTTAGAACAACTAGTAACAAAAGATTAAATAAGAGATTGAAAGAGAAAGACAATTAACACATGATATTTGTTAACGTAGTTCGGCCAATTGTAATTGCGACTATAGAGCATTTATAGTTATGTTTCTATTTCTATGATGAGAATTAGGGTTTCAATGTTATAAGCAATATATATATAATACTACTACGATTCTCTTTACAATATTACCCCTAAACCGTATTTCAACATCATGATTTTAATTCATAAGTATTTTTGAAGACACGCATAGAGCTGTAAAAAAATGGGCCGGGCCAATGGCCCGGCCCATTAGCCCATATTTCATTTGATTTTTGTTAAAAAAACAGTATATTTTTTTAAAAAATATCAACTAATTTAAAGTTTATTAATAAAAAAAATATTAAATAAATAAACTAAATAAATATGAATGAATTTAGCTTAAAGTTTTAAAACTTTAAATTTTATAATTATTAATTTGATTTAATTGAAGGAATAATATAGAGTTTAACTATTATTCAATGTTAATGTAAAAATTATTTATATTTTTATGTCAATCCAATCATATTTTAACAAAGAAATAGTGGTAAGTAACTAGTACATAAAAAATACATATAAAAGAGTGATTAAATTTAAAAAATAAAACAAAAAAGAGTCAGGACGGGTTCGCCCAAGGCCCGCACGGGCCGGCCCGGGCTCTATAATTTGTGGCCCAATTATAAATGGGTTGGGTCGGACTGACTCATTTATGTAATTGGTCCATGCGGGCTGGACCAGCCCATTTGACACCTTTAAACACGTATATGAATCGTTGTGATTTGTCTTGAACTTAAAACTTTTACATTGACAATATATGCAAATTAATTATACAAGAACTTGGAAGAATTGTTCCTCAAAAAAAAAAAAAAAACTTGGAAGAATTGTTTGGATTAATTGTTTATTTTCTTAAACCACTTGCCATAGTGTCCACACAGAAGGGGTTTTGGGCCTCTACAAAGGAGCAATTGCAGATAAACTTCACATCACATTCTTAAAAAGTGGGGTGATTCTGTTGATTATCCGCGTATCCAACCACTACCTGTTTCCCACATAACATTAGCTTATGAATAATTTAATTTAATTTAATGAATTTAATACTGACATTAACTATAGATATCCAATGCTTCTCTTAGCAATTATTTTTTTTTGGTACATCTTCTCTTAGCAATTATATTTCTTCTTCTTTTTTGCCCACATATATGGTGTTTACGGGTCACTCCACTTGGATATATATAATGGTCCCAACCATTGTACTTGACTTTAAATTATAATCATATACCATATCTTAAATAGTTTATGTGATGCAATATGTGTCATCCCCCAATTTGAAAACCACTAAAAACTCTAGATATTTACAAAATACTATGAAAATGTCAACTTGTCTGCCACAATATCACATCTTAAACTAATTATTAATTACAGTAGAATTTTCACCAAGATAAAAATTGATTCGGGATTTGAGTTCTTTATTAAAGTTGCATATTTTTTATTCTTTATTAAAAACTGACCCTTGCATTTTGGATCAGTTTAGTTTAACATATTATCTTTATACCAAAGAGGAAGTCATCAATCATCAATTATTTCTTCATTCAGTTTACTTTCAAATTTTGCTCAAGTTTTTTTGTTGACTTCTGATTAATATCCACCACTTTTATTTTTTAAAGCTAAAGTGCTCCACTTCTATGCACACAATTAAAGAAAAAGCAAACATCCGAACTAAAAAGGTGAAAATCATACAAAGTGAAAAGCATAGATGAATTGCACGAGAATATGATGAAAATATGGTGCAAATTGTCTGGGAAGAATATGGCAAGTGTGTGTTAGAGAGATAGAGAGAGAAAGGAATCTAAAATGAGATAAAATGAATTAATTTGCGAAAGACTTGTGTTCAATTGCAGTACATATGATATATTTATCCTAACCAACTAATAACAGAAAACTGAAAAAGTTAGTTGCAAACATAACTAACTAGCTTCTATTTACACTAAACAAACTTAGTTTGAATTTCTTCTCCCAACAGAAATTCATATCATATGTATCATAATTTTTTGGTCAGATGGTTTCGATCACTAATAATGATTAGAAATCTTAGGCCTTATTCATAGAGTTATCATATTTTTACAACCATTTTGTGACAACTTTATTTATCTCTTCTTATTGGTCAAAAACAATATAAAAAGAGAAAGGAACAGAAAGAATAAAAATATAATATGAATATGAGAGAGAAAGAGAATTGTCAAAAAATTGTCACAAAATAGTTTGTACAAATATCTTTTCTCTATTTATAATAAGATGACATTTTGAAGCATACATAATGATCTTCTAGCTTATCTAATTTTCTAAGTCTTTTGAGAAAAATTATCAAATATTCTTAAATTTTTTAATTAAATGATATTAAGTCATTTACAACCATCTCCAAATGAATTTAAATTTTGTACTTTAATTACAAAGTTAAACTCTCATCACTTAACTAACACCTCAATAGTATCAAACATCTTAATTAATAACTTATACTTTATTTTGATTATTCGATTGAGTTAGGAGGCAACTTAGAGCAGCATGACCTTATTAATTTATTGATGTTTTGATTGTAGGAGTAAGGAGAGACAATTGGAGAGTAATTTTTTTTTATGAGACAGGAAACCAAACAACTTAATCTATATTTAGCTAGAGTTGTCCGTGTCCAAATATAGTCAAACTTAGTTTCAAACGACATACATAGAGAGATATCATGAGGGGACTAAAATTATTGATATGTTATTAAGATATATCAAAATTAATAGTTTATGTATTTTTATAGAATACTGTTAATTTTGGTGGATCTAAATAAAATACAATAATTTTAGAGTTATGTAAAGATTTACATTAATGATTTATGTAATATAAACTTATAATTTAGTGGTCAACTTTGAAAACTATGTATCGAGTAAGCGGTGTAAAATTAAATTAATGTTACACCGCGTTCAATATCGTTTTACTCGATTCATATTTTTTATATTTGATTGTTAGGTTGTAAATTTATACCATATATATCATCTATGTAAAATTTTACACAAATCTAAATTCATTTGATATGTTATTCAGATCCATTAAAATTAACAGTTTATGCGTTTTACTGAACATCGTTAAATTTAATCGCTCTCAAAAACATATCTAATGATTTTAGATTTGTGTAAAATTTTTATATAGATGATCCATATGATATAAACTTCCAATCTAACAATCAAATATAAAAAATATAAATCATTTGATCATTAATCAATATGATTTTGTCATAGAAAAATGTTAACTTGTGTCTTTAGAACACAAATTAAGAAACTAAATATAAAAATATAGTATTAGAAATTGTACATTCTGAATGTTAAAAGCTTAAACATTTATTTTCTCAATACAAAATTTCTCTTTAAATTCTATTTTGATTCTTTATCTTATTTGATTAGGGTATAAGATAGTGTGACCCTTAAACATATCAACCACGCATATTGATACATACTTCATCCGTTTCCAAATACATAGTGCAATTTTACAACATGCATTATTCAGATAACTTACTTTGACCATATTTTTTAACTAGTATATAAATACAAATGTTAACATGTAAGATGTTGTTTGATTTGTCTCAATGAATATTTTCAAAATATCAAATTTTTATAATTTTTTTATCATAAATAATATTTAAAGATATTAATTGTCAAAGTTATGTATTGATATGTGTTCAGTGGTTGACTGCGATATATATTTTAAAACGGAGAGAGTAACTATTAAGGATTTTAATAAAAATTTAAGTGTCTAGTGTAATCATGTTAAATGTGTAAGAAGAGTATTTTATGGTCTCTTGTCCTGCATGCTCAAAGCCAAATGATATTTTAAGAAAGAGTGTTGTTAAAGAGTGCTTCCGGGATACTCTTTAAGCATTTTAAATTAGGAAATTATTCTTTTAGAAAAGTGAAATAGTTCAATTATCAATGCATTAAATACACAACTTTTCATAAAAAATTTTCATTTATGACCCATAAAGAGTTTCTCCGAAGCACTCGTTAAGATTTCTTTTTAACAAATTGTCAAGCCAAAATCACACATAAGTAAAGACCGACTGTTCAAACAAGAGGGGCCCCCACAGATTTTTTGCAACTTCATCTACTTTGTTTGTTACTGACATTTTCTTTACGTCTTCCATCTTTTGTTCTTTTATATCCCCCTGAAATATAAAACTCCAAATTACATGCACAAACTACAAATACAACCAAGTCAAGAAATGTGAATATGATGTAATAAATTAATAATTTCTTCTTTCAAAAAAGAAAATGTCAATAATTTCTTTGTTTAGTTTGAATAGTTTTGGTGGTTGCCCATAAGGTTATATAATGCAATGCCGTGCTGTCTAATTCAGAGGGCTGAACGAATTCAGTTTCGTTTGCGTATCAAGACCATGTCAAAATTGTGGCTTTGCTTGTTCATGTTGTACCGTGCAATGCATTAGTCATTTCTCTTTCTCTAAGTTATGTACGTCGTGTTTAAGTTTACTCTTAGTTTTGTATAGGTACATCACAAAACAATGGCACAAAGTGTTAATTAATTAATGATATAAGTAGAAGTATTACAATAAAGTATTAATTTTGGTTTTGAAGTACCACTCTCTCTAATTTATTCCCTAAGATATATAAAAATAATAAGTATCATTGAAGTTTATAAAATATGTCAATTTATAAGTTTCGGCTGTCCCCGTGAACATAGCTCGGTTGGTAGGGATATTCATTATTATATGTAGGGGCCAGGGTTCGAACTCCTGATAGATTAAGATTCGAACTCCCAACACCCCACTTATTCACCTTAAAAAAGGTGAAAACTACTTGACAAAAAAAAAAATCTCGACGTTATGAAAATATTATCATATAAATATTACAATTTATCTGGTTTTCTTTCTTCAGGTTCTCCGATCCCTTTAATTTCTTCATCAAGAGGGATGTTTTGGGTCACTTTTTGATTCAAAATCACTCATCTTCATCATTTTCTATGTATTTCAATCAAAATAAGTGATTTCACATAGATCTAGTTCTTTTTTTTTCTTCGTGATTTCTTCGTACGAGTGCAGTGTTATGTTGTTCGTCGTCTTGTGTGACGTTGTTTGATATCCCGTCTTATTGCAATGTTCATTTGGTTTATATTAAAAGATTGATTGTTCAATCAATGATTCGAGCGTCAACGTTGTAGATCCGGATGCACCGATATTCTAATGACTTTAATTTTATTATATTGTCGGTAGGTATTTTACCGATGTATACTATTCTACCATATTCTAAGGCTTTGTTTGGGAGTTTGGAGGGGAGGGGAGGGTTTTGGAAAAAAGGAATGAGCAAGTGGAAGAAATAGAAGACATTGGGAGGGGAGAAGAGGGTCTTGGAGGTTAATTTTTTACTCATAATAAAAAATCTCCCTCATTTGGGGAACTCAAAAATTGTATTGGGGGAGGGTTTTTGGAGGTTATGGAGGGTTTATATGAATTTTCCAAATTCAATCTATGTTGTTATAATATTCTTAAAATTAAAAGTATATTAATCATAAGTATTAGTTTATCATTCTCTAAAAAACTGTTCTTTCAAAAAATGTGAATCTTTTATTCATTTTTCTATATATTTTCAATCCTCCAAAGTCCTCCCCTCCCTTCCCCTCCAAACTCCCAAACAAAACCTAAACATTCATTTGTTTTCATGGTAGAAATGGTAAACACACACTAACATTGAGTATTAGATTTAGATGTATCCGTGCACCTACGTTCACGCGGTTTCCCCAACTTCTATTGATCTCTCACTTTATGAAGGGAGGTACAAAATTAGAAGCAAAAGAATAAAGAGACTATACTATCATTATAATAACTGTACTTTTTCTTTTGCTATATAAACAAATTTTAAATATGCTAACAAATTTTTAAGACACTTGACTTGAATTTAGTCGTGAATAGTAAGAGATATTAGTAGTTGCATGCTTTCAGACAAGGATTTCGCTTTCAATAACTAATGTTTCATTTTTTAATTCTAAAGACTTTTGTGGTAAAACTTACACTAATGCTTTCATTTGTTGCAAAATTAAAAATATTAAAATTAATTTTGTAACCACCTAAAAGGCAACTTATTTTTTATCTTAAAAAAACAACTTAATAAGACTGATAAATTTAATACTAATTCAAATTCAGTAAAAGTAAATATAATATATTTAACCTTCCCTCTCTAAAAAAAAATTGTTAAAAAATACATCAAATAGTTTATGTAATTTGGGAGAGTTGCGTAAAATAGCCTCTGTAAAATAAAAAGCATGTATTTTACGTATGTAATTTTAGATTCTTCATATCTTAAACATTTATAGAAACTATTTTTAGATTTCGCATAAATTACATAAGCTATTTGAGAAATATTTTTTTTAATAGGATGATATCTAATTATGAAGAATCTAAAACTACAAAGGTGAAATCTGTATTTTTATTTTTACATGGACAATTTTGAGCTCTCGTCCAAATTAGGGGGACTACTTGAGATGTTAACTCAAAAGTTAATAAAACATAGGAGCAAAGTTTTGCAATTTGAGAATTTATTTCAACTCATTTTGTCTAGGTTAACTCGACTCGAGAACTTGTACGAGTTTACCTAAAATTAAAATTATATAAAATTTATTATATGCATGATATATATAAGCTAATTTAATATTGTAAATAGGTTTTATTCAAAATATTGTAAATAGGTCAATGATGCAAAATATGACTTAATTACAAAGACAAATTATACCAAACTACCATAATAAAACATTATGCTCAACTTAACATCGTAATACAAAAATTAACGCACAAAATCATAAGTTTCATAAGTCTTTAAGTTTAAGCCATCCAAAAAAGAAAGTTTCACAAATTCCTAAAGTTGCTAATAAAACTATCTAAAAAATAAACTAGTTAATTTCTTCAAAAAGGTCAGCAAACACCACCACCGCAACCCTAACCGGCGTCACAATCACCGACATCGAAATATGAATTTCCACAGTCGGAATCGCAACCCTAACTGGTATGTGCTCCCCTGTTTATGGTTTGAGAACTCAGAGAAGAAAGAAAAAGAAACGTTTCATTTCAGGAACAACGTGTTAATGTAAAGGTAACTATTTCAGTCTTTGGACTTGTAGAAAATGAATTGGGTTTTGAAAAAAAATATTTTATTTTATTTTTTAGATGTTAACTTGTAAAACTTGGTAAAAACAGTCGAGTTTACACGAGTTTACCGAGTGTTAACTCGGTCAAACTCGTCAAACCTTCTGATTTTACCAGAAACCAAATTTTCCTCCGAATTAACACAATTTTGATACCTAAGATAATCTTTAATATCATTCTGGATAAGTGATATGCTTCAGTGTAGCTGAATAGCTAAATGTATGAGGGATTATATTAGATTTGAATGAGCTACTTGATATGTGGAACAATATAATCACACCAATGCCTATAGATCTATTATTTGTTGTTGTGCATGTTTCTTGGGATGATGTCGGAATTAGTTTTCACATTGCCTTATTTCTTATTGTTGATGTGGGCATATCGGGTCTTGACTGCATTTTACTCATGTTTGCTTCGTTTTAAGTAGACTTCCTCCTCAATGCTTGATCCAAACTATAACCTAACCATATTTTTGTGTGTATGTAAAAGATTCGAGATTTTATTCCAAAAATTTAATATAATTACTTTTTGGGAAATGCTAACCGGTGTCTTGGGGCACTGGTTAAAGATATGAAAAAGAAAATTATATAGTAATTAATACATTGAAATTGTGTAATTAATTTATAATAAAGTCAAAAACAGTTTCTTTTTATGGTAATAATTTTCTTTTTTTATGATATTCAATATTTGATTTAAGGACTAACTATTTGAGGACCAATTCCACCAGGATTGAATGAACATCATATGTGACATTTAAATCTCAATTCCATTAAAGTTTTATGGGAGATATAATTGACTATAACGACCACCGACTTCATCAAATAATTTCTAAATTAGAACATAAAGTCGTTTATTTATATACTATAAGATAAGATTGTGATGTATTAATATTTTATTTGTAAGCTGTGATCACCAATCATAAAACAGTACTTTACGGTTTTATAACCGACACCTAATTATATAATTTCTTTTGAATGAGAAATTATAAAGCCTTTCGTTGTATGTAAATTAATAACTTTGCTGTCACATAACACTTTCATTGAAGTTAACGGGTGAAGAAAGAGTGGAACTTTTTACGTTAAAACTTACAACCTGGAACCAATAAGTTTTACTTACTTATAAAACATTAATAAAGGGAGGTTGGGTAGTTTAAGGATTTGAGTTAAGCGTTGAAAGGGTCTGATGAGTTAAATGATCAAAATTCATTTTTTTTTCAAAGATCAAAATTTACATCTTGGTGAAAGAAAAAAAAAAAAAATACTACATTAACATTTATCTATCTTCTCTCAAAACACATTTATCTATCAAAAAATATCTATCCAAAATAAAATAGAAAGGTAGAGAGAACTTAATTTTTAGTTTTGGAGTTGTGATTACAAACAAAACCATTCAAACATATATGGAAAGTATGTATTTTGTACAAAATTAACAAGTATTCAAGATTTCTTGTTTTCTTTTTACATTTCCACTTTTCCTTTTTTTTTTTTTTTTTTTTTTTTTGCATTAAAAAAGAATCTGGTGTACTTACATTTTTTTTTATATAAAAAATAAAACTCTTTTTGTTCCTCTAATAAATATATATAGGCTGGTAAATTTAAATCTATGAACGAGGCCAACAAAATTCCAAAGATGATAGCTACGGGGTTGTGGTATACCAACAAACCTCGTCCCATGATCAAATTATTAATATAAAAACAAAGAAAATATATTATATTCCCTCAGTTCTTCAAAAAAAAAAATTACATTCCCTTAAAAAAAAAGAAAATATATTATATATCATATTAATATTTTTGTTATAATATTATTATAATATAATATGAGTTTTCTTTAGTGGAAAAGGTCATATATGCTCATATTTAGTGTTGACAATAATTTGAATAATTTTTTTATTGTGAGAATTTATGAGAAACCAAGAAACAATGTTATATAATTTATTAGAATATAGCTAGCTCAAGTGATAAGAGATTTGAACATGTTAAGCAAGTGATCAACGATTCACTCATGTGTGGGGAGAAATTTTGTTGAAAGATGAGTATCCATCTTATGCATTAAAATATTTCCCTAGTGAGGTTAATCACTGATATAAAATGCATATTGTTTTTTAAAAAGTTAAACTAATCCATCTAAATAAACACTCTAAAACTTTATCGAGGAATATAAAAAACATATTAGTATAGTTATAAGCTTCTCTCTCTTTTTTTTTAATAATTTCTATCAATTTTTTTTTTTACAATAATAATGATCTGACAATATAAATCGAATGACATTTGAATAATAAGATAAATGATATCTTCCAACTTAATTAGATATTCTAAGTTTGAATTTAGTTTCGAAAATACATCAAGTTAAATCTCTTAAAAAGAAAATTTTTTCATTCATCATCCTAACAACTCGAGTGATTAGTCTCGACAGTTACGTGCAGATGATATTATATGATTGAGTATTAGGAGGGACAGATGAAAGACATAAATGTGTGTATAAATAATGTAATGGTGTTGCCATAATTATTGCCGTGTATCCAATCCATAACCCCCCATCTCCTCTGTTTCTCATCAGTTACAATCACAATTCTCGGTTTCATCTAGCTACATACACACACCTTCTCTTCTCTTCTCTTCTCTTCTTAGTTTTCGTGTCCATTTTCTCAGGAAAAGCCACCCTACTTTTCCGTTAAACACCGTCCACTTTTAACGCTCCTTAAGTTTCAAACGTGAATACTCTATCTATCTATCTATCTTGCTTCATTTCTATGTTTGTTTCTTAAACATTGAACAAAGTAGATTTCTTTTGAGTTTTCTTCAAGCCTTAGACATAGCGTGTGTTGAATCCACAACATTGTAGAAGAAGAATAACAAAAACATTGAAAGAGAAACAGATAAAAATAGTTTTTATGACACTTAGATTTTGCGAAAAAATAGGTGTCTAAACGTTAAAAAATAGAAAGTTTTTTACTTGAAGCAATTTGCATTTCAATTCTCTTTCTTTCCTTCTTTGAAACACAAAACTTGCAATCCTTGATTAATATCTATATATACCCTTTTCTCTGTTTTTTCTTTCTCTCTGGGTTTTCTCTGTTTTTAGGGTTGGGAGAGAAGCTGAAAAACACCCTCTTTTCTTCTTCCCTCCCTTCTCTCTCTATCTTTCATTTCTCCCTCTAAAATCATGATTTATAATAAAGGATCAATGCATTCTAATCTTGATTGTTTCGTTCGATGTACCACACCGGTTGTTCAATCTCAATTTCTACCTAAGGTTTTTGTTCTTCTTATTTTTCATCTTTGTTTTTACATGATCTTATGAATATGTTATTGTTGTTGTCTTGGATTTTATTTTTTTCTTTTTAACGTTGTTGTCTTGTTTTTTGTTTGTTTGTTGCAGTCTGAGATTACAAACCTGAACGGTTTATGGCAACCATGGGAGAGAGAAAAAGTTGAATATTTCACCTTAGGTGATCTTTGGAAATGTTATGATGAATGGAGTGCTTATGGAGCTGGTGTTCCAATCACGTTAACTAGTGGAGAAACACTTGTACAGTACTATGTGCCTTATCTTTCTGCAATTCAGATTTTCACCAGCAATAGTTTCAGGTAATAAATTTGATTTATATGGTTGAAAATTGGATTGGATCATTATAGTTTTGACTAAGTTTTAGTTTTTTTTTTTTTCTTCATTAAATTCCACCATTGTTGCTTTCATAGGTGTTCCCAACATGTCTAACACATTTTGATATTGAAACCCCACTATGTAAAGATCATGTTCATGAATTATGATTTTGTTACTGTTTCTTATGGTCAAACTTTTCCACTCGTTGTATAATAATGATTTTTAAATGATGGGTTTTAGGTGGTGGGCTATATTTTTGTTTTACTGTATTGGAATCATAGTAAATTTGACGAAATTAGGGTGACTTAGTGATTTTGTTGAAGTATAACTTTTGTCAAAATTACATTGATAAGTCGTGATTTTGACAAATTCATCATTAATCTAGAGATGCTCTGAGTGATTGTGTAAATTATGGAAATATCTTAGATTGTGATTTGGTAGCATAATTCACATAGGATTAATTAATTGAATTGCGATTGGTGTTGTTAAGAGAAATTAATTAATGAATTTGAAATGGGTATTTCAGGGATGAAACAGAATCAGGTGACTGTGAGACAAGGGATTCATATAGTGATTCTTTTAGTGATGAGAGTGAATGTGATAAATTATGGAGATGGGATGGAACTTCATCAGAAGAAGGAGGATATGAACAAGATTGTCTCTGGCATTTGAATGATAGATTGGGTCATCTCTATTGTCAATATTTTGAAAGATCAAATCCATATGGAAGAGTTCCTCTAATGGATAAGGTGTGTAAATTATTTGCCTTAGTTTTCTTATGAGTTACTCTATGATTTTTTATAGGTAAATATTAGTGGGTCACCTTAGTTTTTAAGTTACTTCATGACTTTTTTGAATTTTAATGTTTCTCGGTTCATCAATCAGGAATTCCGAATACTTTAATCATAACTCTTTTGAATTTCAATGTTTCTTGACTCATCAATTCGATTGACTTTTAAATGATTAATTTTTTCTTACTCTCTATTATTTGTTTGTTGCCTTGATTAAAAGTTTATTTATATCTATGTTTGTTTGTCTTTTGGATTTCTTAAATTGGTTAGGGATATAAATTGGGACACTATTACCCTAACAATAATTTGGTGAATAGTGACATATAGACATCCCTAAGAAAGATAAATTCTAACTTTTGACCTTTGAATAAGTAGGAACTATTTTCCTCTAAACTTATCAAGATGGAAATTAAGAATATTCCTTTATCTTTATTTCCTATCGATGTATTTGTCATGCTTTATAGCATATGTTCTTCCATAACTTTTGTCTAACTTGGATGGATTATGGTGCTTGTTACAAAAAGAACTTAAAATACATCAATCATATCATATAAATAAATGGTAATGTGCAAAAAGCATATATATTCTATTGTTGAATTTGTGACACAAATGGTTTTTTTTCAATTTCAGATATCTGAATTAGCTCAAAGATACCCAGGGTTGATGTCATTAAGAAGTGTGGATCTTTCGCCAGCAAGTTGGATGGCTGTTGCTTGGTAATCAATTTTGTCTTATCCTATCCTACTCTTAGCTACTTATTATTACTTTTTCAACATAATAATGTAACTTTGTAACAAATTTATTTAATTGAGGAATATACTTTTTGTTTTTCAGGTACCCAATATATCACATCCCCATGGGAAGAACAATCAAAGATCTTTCCACATGCTTCCTCACTTACCACACACTTTCATCTTCATTTCAAGGTATTTATTTCTCATTAATGATTTTTTGATGTTAAATTGAGGGACATAACTTAGCTATAGTACCATAGGTGGCTAGATGCAATAGATGTTCTTTTTCATTATGATTCAAACTACTCATAACTACTTTTACATAATTGCCAATCAAATCCCAACTTTCATGATATTTTTATTAAAACATAGACATGTCTATGACATTAGATGCTAGTTTTATCCTATATTAGTATTATTGAACTCGGATTCTTTGTACCATGTCTTTCTAGCCAAATATTGATCATTAGATTAAATATAACGATTACAATTAAGTTGTTTAAGCTGTATCAAATGAGTTGAGATCATGTTTGAAAAAATTCCAATTGAAGACAGAAAGATTCAAACAAAAAAAGTAACAATTTGTTTGAGTTTTTCCGTCTATTATTGTATATTTTTAGTCATGTGAGGTGAGAGAAACCTAACTCGGACCTAGTTATGCATCAAGTGTGTCACATTAACTACTCCTACGATTATTTAATTTTTCCCATACTAATTAAAGAAAGGTGTTTGATTATGTATAGGGATGGACCTTGATGATGATATTGAGGGTGGGAAAGAGAAGAAAAAGGAAGGGGAAAGCATCTCTTTGCCAGCATTTGGATTGGCAACATACAAGATGCAAGGAGGGAATGTGTGGATTGGAGGAAATCGTGGTCGGGACCAAGAAAGACTAATGTCACTATTGAGTGTGGCAGATTCATGGTTGAAGCAACTAAGGGTTCAACATCATGACTTTAATTACTTCATGGGCATTCGTCATGGCTAAAACTAAAAAAGGGATTAATCCACTACTCTAAAAAAAATATCCTCCATTTCTAGAATCTTTTGTTATTTTCCTAGCACTTTCTTGGACCATTAATTGATCCTTTTGTATTATATTGAGGGGGTGTGAAAAGAACATTGAGGATATGTAGTAGTAGTAGTAGTAGTTGTTGATACTTATTAACCCTTGAGGGCATTTTAGGACCAACGTTGAACCCTTACATGGAAAAGGGTGGTTGATGATGACTTAACTCCTTTTGATAGCCTTTATATGTTCCAAGAGGGAATTGGAGAGATGGGTAAGGGAGGGAGTGGTCATGAGAGGGACATAAGTGAGAGGCCATAGAACTTTGAGCTTTGATTGTGTATAATATTGAAAGTTTGTTATTTAAATGTCAAAATACATACACTTCTTGTGACTCAGTATTTCTTGTCCAAAAAAAATGCGACTCCGTATTTGTTTACCTATATCTTATATTTATTTTTTTGAGAGAGAATGACATTGTATTTGACATCACACTTTTGATGTAAAAAAAAAAAATCGTTTTTCTAATATTAATCACTTTCTTTTTGGTCCATAATGGTTTTGGTTAACGAATTTGATGAATGATTTGAAAGCCTCTTGCACATCGTAATCTCATTTCCCCTTGGAGTGATGAGATTCATTGTTTTTGTTTTGGTGGGCACTTATTTAACAAAGAAAAAGAAGAAAATGCAAGTAGCTAGGGAAGTTTCATGGAAAAGCAATGGACAGTTGGGTCGTATTTATATTGAATTACTTCCACGTCCATCCATATGTAAATGGTTATGAAAATATTTCTAAAAAAAAAGGACAATGAAATTATATCCCAATTTTTTTTAGTGTTAACTCTATTTGGTTTTTAGTAGAAAAAGAATTTTGATAATCTGAAGTTTGGTCAAAAAATAAATAAAATATGATAAAATATAATTCCATTCAAAAATCAAATTATTTTTTTGAATAATTTATCTTTAATAAAGTTCATTAACCACAATTTCGAGAAGACTAAAATTCTCAAGAGTAAATAAATAATTTACAAGCGACACTTTGTTTATTTGAAAAAGAACAAGACGACTTATGTAATTACTTTGATTAATCAACCCTCGTCCCACTATTATAATAATATTTTTTTATTTGTAAAAGGAACAATGATTTTCAAATATCATTTCTTAGATACTAAGGGGTCAGCGAAATTGTTTTTACTAGAATAATTTTGTTGGATTCAGCTTGGTGCCAATATCATATTAAACTAACAAGTTGTTAGATGAAGTCTATTGATAGAATAAGTCTTAATATATAAAAGTGGAAATGTGATTTAATTATGTTCTTGATGCATAAGTTTTGGTGTGGCTATAAATAGCCACATCAAAAAAATTCAAAAAAATGAAGAATTTTTTTCATTAGTGACTGAAATTTCAATAGCTAAAACATATAAAATGGTCGCTAACTTGATTAGCAATAGAAATAGCAATCGAAATGATGACCACCAATGTATAAACTTGATTAGCAAGAAATTAGTGACCAAAATTTCGGTTGCTAAGGTATAATTTTTTTTAAAAGTTGGTCGCTATTTGTTTAGCCACACTGAAACTTTGTTCTTGGGTCCGTCTCTAAGAACATAAGCAAGTGTTAATTCTTTTTTTGAGAATCATAGAAAGCACTTAAGAAATGTCAATGCCATTAAAAAAAAAAAACTTAAGAAATGTCAATTAGGAAACTTGATTATATAGTAAAGTTTCTTTGATCAGACGACTCTTTGATCTAACCCTTGTCTCATTTGAAAGCTCCGTTGTTTCTCTACAAATGGCTATGTCTTTATGCTTGGAAAAGCATAAATCTATCGGCGCACAAAGATGCAAAACGTTGTTGTGTTATCTAATTGTGAATCAAAAAATATATATGTTACATATGGAGTTAGTCACACGCAATAACTAGAAATGTTAATGATGAACTTCATATGAAGGGAAATCAAGTGATGAAGCTGAAAGTAGATAAAAAAAAGTCTGCAATAGACTTATTCAAGTATCATATCCTACATGTTTGTAGAAAGTACATTGAGGTAAAGTTTTCCTTTCTAAGAGATTAACTAAGAAAAGGAAAACCCATAGTGGAGCACTGCAAATCAAAAGATTAACCTGCAAATGTTCTAACTAATCCTTTGAAGATAAGAAAATTTGAAGAGATGAGAAAGAAGATATGAATGCATACCTTACATAGTTTGAGTTAAGAGGGTGTAATTTTTTGTACTTCAAATAGATTAGAATTTATTGTTGTATATGTGCAACTAACTAATAGAAATAAGAGTTGAGTTAGTTAGGTTTTGATCGTTCATCAAGTCTTGTCATATAAAAGGAAACAATTAATTTTATTTTGAAAAATGATCCAATAAAATAACGCAATAATGAAAATTATCTATTGAGTAAATAAAATTACACAATTTCTAGATGATAACTACTATTGATTGAGGACTTATAGAATTGGATTTTGTAAATCTCATTGGAAAGACAATCAAGAGATTTATTTGATAAACTAATAAAAAAATTGTTGTTGGTTTTGAGTGCATGTAAAATTCTTGTTGAGGAGGAATGTCCACAACATTGATGCCACAATGGTAATGTTGGTAAAGTTTGAGTAAAACTAGTTTGAGGTTGGAGTAGTGGGGGAGTGACCTTGTACACATTATGTTCATTCAATCGGCACAAAAGTATCTCTCTCATGTGCAAATCCTTCACCTTGAAATGCCAAAGAAAACAATCAATGGAAACTTTGTTAGTTTGACAAAATTGAGAAACAAAGATGAGATTTTGTGGGACATTGGGAAAAAAATAAGAAATTTCACAAATGTAAGGGTGAACAATATGTAGAGATGGGAGTAGAACCAACATGTGAAATAGGAAGAGAATTAATCACTCCTTGAGAGACATAGTCCCCCTATTACACCAAACTCTAGGCCTTTTGGACGTTTATGCTTTCCTTGCTTAAATCCTATACCCAAAACAAACTCGAACCCCAATCTGACCCATGTATATGTGTGTGCGCGCACACACACACTACAACTTTTAAAACAATAAAACATATGTGTCAAGACATGTTCAATGCATTGAAACTCTCACTCTCTATCAATCGTTGTACCCATGGACCCTACAACAACCGTTTCATTAACATAATTTATTCCTACTCTAACTATCCAAAAACCCTACACAAGTTTAGATTTGCATAATTTATCTACCTTTCATGTACTATCTATTTATAAGGAAGATAGACATAAGTACTCCTCAAAACTAAAATGAATCTCACTGATCTATTAAAATAGCAATTCTTGAAGACAAAAGGAAGAGATCAACTGTATGTCACAATCTATGAATTTTCTTTGTAATTTTTCTATTGAACAATTGACATTATTCACTTTAATTTCATTTTACCTATTCTAATGAGAGAAAGGACAATAATTTTTTTTGTGCCAACCAGATTCGAGATATTTTTTTATGCATTTTCAGAGCATAGAAAAACGACTTGGGCGTACTAATATTAATTTTTTTTTGGTGTAGTACTAATATTAATATGATATACACACTTCACTATAATTTTCTTTGATAAATTAAAATATAACAAAATCAGTAGGCCACACTCCCAAGAATGAATATTCAATTAAAGATACTTTTTCCATTCCTCGTGAACAAAACATTTTTCACGAACTGAAAGCCTACTTAAATTAAAGGGTTAAATATATTTTTGGTCCTTATAAATATGTCAATTTTTCGTTTTAGTTCCTCTAAAATTTTCCTTCAACTTTTAGTCCCTATAAAGTTTTCAATCTTCACTTTTGGTCCCTCTTTTAAAGTAAACTTATATGTAGAATTCATATTATTTAATAAAAATTTTCAGAAAAATTCAAAATATTATAAGAATGACTCCAAAAAAAATTAAGAATTTTTTAACAAAACAAGAATTTAATATGAATTTTTATATTGTTTATGGTTAAAAATTCATATTTAATTTGTGTTTTGTTAAAAAAATCTAATTTTTTTTAGGAATTGTTTTTAGAATATTTGACACATTTCTGCACAATTTCATTAAAAAATAAAAAAATTAAATTAAAAATAGGGACCAAAAGTAGTGATTGAAAATTTTATAGGGACTAAAAGTTGAAGGAAAATTTTAGAGGGACTAAAACGAAAAGTTGACATATTTATAGGGACCAAAAACATATTTAACCCTAAATTAAATTACAATATTTACATATTTTTTTTAACATTAAATAGTAATATCACTAAGCAGAGTATTATTGAAAAGATCCTCCATAATTTTAATTTTTTTAATTTTTTTTAAATTTTTATCAAAGGAGATAAAAATGTTTGGGACACTGTCCAACATTAAATATAATTTTTTTTGAAAGACAAAATATAAATAACTTTTTTTTTGTCAAAATTGGAACCATATTATAGAATTCAATCTCATTTGATAAATGATCTCAATATTACTAATTGATTTTAAAATAAAATAATAACAAAAAAACTTGTGCTTTGATGTGACTTTGATATATAAAAAAAAATAGATCTCTTTCATTTTAAATGTGAGAATGACGTTAATTTTAGAAAGAGAGTTGATAGCATTTGTCGTTGAGTGAAAACTTGGTTAACATATGTGTATCATGGTCACCACGTGAAGAATGAGGACTATTTCGTTATCGTACATTATAGATTTGGATAAGATGCAGCTAAAATGCTTCGTGGCAAACGTAGCCTCAAACAATATGCATGTGCAATTAAGATCCTTAACTCAAAAGAAAAAAAAACTATAACCATTATTTTCATAATGAATTCTGCAATTCTACCAGAAAAAAATAATGAATTCTGTAACCACTTGAAAGTGATGTATATCATCTCCCAAACAAATCTTTTGGCATTGTGTTGGTTTTTATTTGGTAGTTTAGTGATTTGAGGGACTTTTTGAACATTTAGAAAACGAGAGACTAAATTTGTGATCGAGGGGAACTTTTAAACGTCAAAAACATAAAGAAAATTATTTAATTTATCCCATCTTAAAAATTCTAAACTTTTGCAAGAGAAATTTCGATAATATATTAAATATGATTGATAAAAAATTCAAAATTTTAAAAAATAGACATGATTTGTCAAAAACATAAAAAAAATACATATGAGTTGATTTATACATAAGAATCACTGTTTGAAGAAATATTTTGGAGAAATTAAAAAAGAAATTTAATATATTTATAGGGATCAAAAACTTATTAAACCTTGTTAATTAATCTTAAAATGGGCAATAGTGGAGATTTTGAAGTTCAAATAAACCATGCATGCATATTAGACTAACTAGGGAAACAACCCATATTTGGTTTTAACCTAGCCAAAAAGAGCAATAATGGACTTTTTATACATTTGAATTGGATTTTAAAACACGGATATTAAAAATTTATAAAATTGCATTTTGTCACGAGAGAAGTTCAAACCATGAAGATGCTTGTTCAGATTCTAAAATTTTGATGTATAAATCAGATTTTTATCGTTTGAATTCTAAATTAATTATGGTTGGTTTTTCATCTTTTTTTTCTTCTTCTTTCTAAATGGTAGAAAAACACATTTTGGATTATAGAGTCTGGAAATCAAGGGGAATTTTGTAACCAAAAAAGAAATCAAGGGGAATTTTTGAAAAAAAGGAGGGGCACATGGGTGTGTGTGGGTGGAGGGAGGTGGTAGCAGTGGTGTGGTGGGGGTGGAAGAATATAACATATAATTTGGGTTCTACTTATACAACCCAAACTCTGAAGTCTTATCAGGATTTTTGTATGACATTTTTTTTAAAACTCAATATATGGTCTAAGAATAGAATCTAAAGGGTCTAATTATACCGTCTATTTACATAGGTCTCATTTTAAGTTAAACCATAACTTTGTATGGACTTAGCTTACAAATTTGATAACAGAGGAATCAAACCTGAAACATTAAAGGGATCATACACCATGGTCTCAAAAGAGTCATTTTTGGATCACATTTATATATGATTGTACCATGCATGTTATGCTACAATAAGGAAGCAAGTCTCTTTTACCCACACTTTAAAAATATCACTTATGTTTTTGAAAGAATAATTATGGATGGCATGTTTTGTTTAAAAATACACTTTCAAACGGTACAAATTTCACGTTTTTCTTTTATTTTTCTAGATGTGTGTATTCAGAGTAAAATTAAAGATGTGGAAAACCCATTCCCAATAAAAGCAAGATTGTTTCTTTTCCCACCCTATTAATTTCTCGTGTGTCTTATGCAGTTTGAATTATAGAATCCGAACGGCATAAACACCCTATAAAAACTTTCAAAAACACGTTGAAACATTTCAGATTTTAAAACTAGAATAGGGCGCGCAAGACACTCTAGGGTGGAAAAAGTAATGGTTGAAAAGCAAAATGCGGGGGTTCCAATAATAGCCCATTTATTTTATAATTTTTGGCCCAAGTAGTCTATTATTCAAGCATTTTTGTTGACTATTACTTTTCCCACCCTATGCATGACTGGCGCGCTCTGTAAAATTTTCAAAAATGCCCTTGTGTAATTCGGATTTTAAAATCCAAATTCATGTTTCACTATTTCGGATTTTATACTCCGGACAATTCTTATGTATAATCAGTCATCAAACTCTCTCACATTTCAGCAGTTTTGAGTTTTTCTTTTAAAAACATAAAAAAAACTAAGTAAAAAAATTCTAAAAACCTGTCAAATAAAATCATAACAATACCACAAAAAATTCTAAAAATTAAATAAAACTAATGCAAATTTTTTCGGATTTTTCGGAGAATAT
Organism: Medicago truncatula; assembly: GCF_003473485.1. Lineage (NCBI taxonomy): Eukaryota > Viridiplantae > Streptophyta > Magnoliopsida > Fabales > Fabaceae > Medicago > Medicago truncatula. The sequence continues at coordinate 44,417,892 of NC_053043.1, forward strand.
GAAAAATCAAAAAAGGGTCTAAACAATGGAATTTTGGATTTTGAGGGGCGGAGTCCAATAAAAATTCCCTTCTAAGGGAGTCATGATCCTTGAATTTTTTCTGATTTTCTGGGGAAGTTTCAGAGCAATCTGATCAAGTAGCCCGAAATCCCGATTTTTGACTAAGAACAGGTAACAAGACCCAAAACAGAAGGATGATAGTTATAAGAAGATTAATATTGTCCATAAAATGACAATCCATGTTAGATTATATAATCTGAACTGGTTTTCCCTTGAATTTTTAAGGGGTGTTCGGATTATATAATCCGGAAAAATCAAATAGCGCGCCCTATTTTTTGAAGTTTTCGGATTACATAATCTGAATTTGTGAAAAACTCAAATTTTCACCCTATAACAAAGGAAAAACTGAATTCGGATTACAAAATCCGAATTGCACAAGGACATTTTTAGAAAATTTACAGGACATGCTAGTAAGGGATAGGGTGGGAAAAGTAATACACTCTTTTTTTTTTTTTTTTTTTTTTCTGTTTGTATTTCTACAACACTCGGGCAAGAGAATTTCTACAACACCCGGACAAGATGCTTTCCTTAAAAAGCCAATGCAATGGATATTCATAATCTCAACTCTCAAACATTAAAAATTCATTCTCAATAAAATCAAGAAAACACTTCTAATTGTCACAGTGCCAAAAACCATTTTCATTGCTAGGAAGCCATTTCTACATGTTTGACAATAGAGAGAAATTTCATAAAACAAAAATATAAAACTCAAAAGAACAAAACAAGGAAAATGGGCACTATATATATTACACCAAGTTAGAAATTGAAGCATGACTTGAAATTGAAATTCTATTATAACCAATTCTATGGGACAGGATAGGACTTGTTATGGCACATGCATTTGTAAGCCATTGGACATGATTCAGCCTCTGCAAGGGATGCACAAACTAAGCTGACCATAACCAATCTGCATGGTGAACATGATCCGCATGCATGAGAACAATCCGGCAACCTCGACCCAGCTACTTGCATCGTGTCCGGCCGCCGTGTATGTTTTGATCTTCCTTTCCAATGCAGATTTTGGTTTGCCCCTTTGCTTTCATCTATTTTGTTTCCCACATCGAAATGTCCATGTCCTAATTAACATGAAAATTAACATAACATTAATTTGACACATTAAATTAATACATTTAGCCAAAAAAAAAAATTGTTTTGCTACAATACTTTTAGCTAATTTAATATGCATGTTTTAGTGCTTTTTTGAGTGGTGTAACATGTTTTATTATTATTATTATTATTATTCATACTTGAAAAATTGAATTGAGTGAGAAATTAGCAACAAATAGAGATGGTTTTTTTTTTTTTTTTTATATATTTTTTTTATGTTTTGTTTCAGACAACAATTCAATATTATTTTTTCTAATAATGCATATATAAAAGAACATATATTATAAAGTCAGTATATGAATAGTTAAGCTTATCAAGAAAAAAGCAAAATTAATGAGGAAAAACAAACAAAGTCTCACTCTAATTTCCACGTCACAAAATTTAGTGATAAAATTGAAGAGGGATTTCACATCTACCCTCTCTAAATTTCTCTTATTAATTTAAGTATTTTTAATAGTCATGTTTGAATGTATTAGTAATTAGTAAATAAAGCAATGTCGCAATCCAATAAGAAAATAACGTAACAATTACGTGAATCTATCTATCTAATAATCTTATTAGTAGATAAGATTGGAGACTTACGTGAATTTGAGTGGCTTATGTGCCTTGAAGAGGCGATGATTGGAACATAAAGTAAAATAAGGACAAATGCAGCAGCATAGACCAAACTCCTCTTCATCATGGCTAATTTCTCTTGCAATTTCAAAATGTTGAGTGGCTTATGTAGCTTGAGATGTTCTTCTTAGTACTTGGTGAATGATGTGAAGGAATGAAAAAAATATATATATATAGGTAAAAAATAAAGCATGGAATTGAAGCGGTTCACAGGCAAGAGGAGAGTGTGATAAGGGATTGTCACATGAAAGAGGGTGCGAATGAAGATTATTCATACTTAGGTCACAAGATTGCTTAAGGTTTTTCTTGTTTGAGGGAAAGAAGAGAAAACAGTAAGAATTTAAAACATAAGAGTTAAAAGTGCTTCTTTTACGTGATTGCTTGCATAGTAAGCACATGTATTTGTTAGGTAGCATAAATGCAGCCTCAATTTGCACTTACATTTGTGTGCTATCACCATTTTTACTATTTAATTAATGTTCATGTGCTACCTAGTTCGCATAATAAATTTAGCAACCAAAGCTTTGAATGTGACTGCCATTAATACCTTCTCTTGCATAGTATACTTGTAGGCTTAACTAATATACTCCTAGTATTTTTGTATGGTACCACAAAAAAATTAATATTTTCTTATAGAGGCATTCCATACCTTATACGTAGATATACTTTACCATCATAAGGTAGATATCTCGAGTCTTATAAGCAAAATTTCGGATTCATATCTTGTGGATAAAAAAATTGTTATTGGAAGAAAGATTACTTATTGATGTAACTAATTTATATTTCATATCAATAACATAGTTTAAAAAACTAGATATACTCTTTAAAATTTATCGGACTAAATATATGATGAAAGATCATATTACGTTCGAAAAGTTACACTAAGAGTTACACTAATTAAATAATATTGTTGATGTGACTCTAAGCATTATGTTTGACAGTGCCACGATTTCTTATTTGCTTTCCAACAACTTTATGTACTACAACAATTGCGACACGATTTTGGTCAAATCGCGGGGCAATTTTTTCAGGACTATAAGAGCTATAATATACAATTAATTTTGACTCATTTCTTTGCGAATCTCATGAAACGAAATGATGGAACTTTTAAAAAAGATAGAGACAATGTTTTAAAGGTCTTTGAGTGAGATTCTTGAGTTAGAAAAGATTGTAAACACATTGGATAAATGAAAATCTCTGAATCTCTTGATCAAGAAAAAAGATTAATGAATAGAAATTAGGTTGTTCTTGAAGATTAGAAAATTGTTATCCCATGAACAATCCCAAACTTAAAATTTTGTGATGACATAAACATTTAAATTTCTAACTAACCCTAAATAAGGTCGATCATTTTATATTTAGATGATTGACATGTAATGCAACTTAAAACATAAAGAAATGGATAAAGGGCCAACAAGGGTTAACAACGCATAACATTCAAAGGTAGTCAAAAAGACTCAAAAATACCAAATAAGTTGTCTTATTGTATGCATCTATCACAAGTATAACAATTAAGATCAAATTCAATTTCTTCAATAAAAAAGAAGAAGATATGTTGTTTATGTCATCAAATTGCAAAGTTGGAAAACATAGAAAACGTGACACGATTTCATGGGCGTGTCACGATTTTGGTAATGTCGAGAGCTGTTTTGCAGGGTGTCCAATCGTGACACGATTTTGACAGCTGAAGACTGCTATATAAGTGTTCTTTGCAGATTTTGAAGGAGAGCTTGAAGAGAGAGAAATTTGGGAAATCAAAGGAGGTAACTTTAGGGTTGAGGATCTTTGATTAGAGTTCTCTTGGGTTGGGAAACATTGTAAACACCTTGGGTGAGTGAAAATCATTGAGTGTCTTGTTCATTGGTGAGATTGGGAAAATGGGTAGAAATTAGGGTTGTTCTTTGTGAACTTGTTGAAACTAATTTCTTGTAACCCATTTGTATCTCTTTGTAAGAGCTCATTGATAGTGGATTGGAGAGATCAATCTCTCCCCCAGATTATGTCAAGTTGGACCGAACTGGGTCAACAATCTTTGATGTGTTTGTTCCTCTCTTCTCTCCCTTTATCTTTTGCTTGTGGTTTTGTGCTTTTCACTTTGATTCCTAGATTAGATCTAGGTGCTGTTATTGTTGATTGTTGCTTGTGTTCACTTTGATATTGGTTACTACTTTCCTTTGCTCCACACATCATTGTTTATATTGGTGTGATTTTGAGTCCGAATCACAACAAGATCAAATTCAAGTTCTGAAGGGTGACACTTGCGAGGAGAATCACATATCAAAGAAGTTAAAGTGTTTAGTTTACAAAGCTCTCATCTAGGATAATTGAGAGAATAAAGAAGCTAAGAACTCTACAACAGCAAAGCAATCAACAATGCATGTAATAAGTGAACTAAACTAATGGAGTTGTTGATGCATTAACTAAGGAGAGAAAAACTCAAATTGATCTTTGTCTAGCTGGCTTCGTATGAAAAAAATAAATTATTTTGCATCAATTTGAGTTTGTTTAGTAGGCCTTGTTAAGTGATACGAAACAAAAACATCTCGTATCACTTAACGAGGAATGTCAGTTCACTTAGAAGTATTTGTTGAATTTAAAGTAAGATGTTTATGTTTTGTATCGCCAATCGACATGACTGAGCTTTCGAAGTGAAAGTTTAACGTTGTTGCATATGTTAGAGTCGTCTCTCCTGTTGTCTGGACACAATAGGCTCCCTCAAGGACATGAAGTGTTTTCCTAAAGCAGCATTAACAGATTTACAGAAAAATCCTAACCATTCTTGAACTTTGGGACTTAGAAAAGATAAGGTAAGAGAAGATCGAATGTAGATAAATTGATGATTCGATCTTAAGAACAAGAGATTGAATACTCAATGAAAACTTCTTTGTATAAATTTTTTTTTTAATCAACATGAGTAGCTAATTTCATTATACTGAAAATACAATTTTTAACCATAGACATATTGACTAAGTAAGAGTATAGAAATATGATTATTTGTTGTTGAAAATTGTTCTTAAAGCTTCATGTATCGATCACCCGCGATCTAAACCAAATCATTATATTTTATATTTCTTTTATTTTATACTATATTAGTACGTATTTGTTTTAATAATAAAAAATATATATTAGAGTGCTTGAAATATTTTCAAGTCTTTTTAGATTTTTAAGATAACTTACATATATATATATTTTTTTAAATTGTGAACCTGATTGAATCGAACAAAATCTACTCATTTTTTATCGTTTGGTTTGTTTTAGACTTCGTGAGAAAAAATTGTAAAAAGCGAACCAAACCAAATAGATTGTCCCTATATACTACTACCCAAAAGTCCAAAAGGGTAGGGAGACAACATAAAAAATAAAATACCATTAATCCTTTATACCATTATTTTATGCGCGCGCCCAAATACACACTATGAAGAATCAATACCATATATATATATATATATATATGGGACTCATTCTTCATCTAGTTTGTATATTAAATACATTATTATATATGATTAATCTTTAAACTGATGCATCATGTTAATTGGTTTTGTCTAATTTCAATTAGCCTTTTCTTGAATTAGCATGTCGAATTATAGATAGAAAGTTGGAATCATCAACAAGCAAATTCAACAATAATAATAATAAACAAGTGCCTAAATTTAGGGAGGCAAAGATAAAAACAGTAGAATCCAGCTTGACCTCCACAAAACATGGACATAGAGAGAAACCTTGTACGTACACACATACATACATAACAAAATTCTTAACCAATTGAAGGTTCTCTAAACAAACAAACAACAAAAAAATTTGTCATGTATAATCTCAAGGAAATTATTCAATGTTAATATATAAACCATTGAACTATCACCTTCAACATATTTACCATGGCAAATGAATTTTATGTTCCTAAAAAATATGACTCATTAAATGATCGTAGAGGGTACCATTCTCACCGGGGCAAAAAAAAGTGTGGATTCCTAAGGTGTTGTTGTTGTTGTATTTGCACCTTATTTCTTATACTCATTATCATTATATTGGCAATTGCTCTAACTGTATATTTTCTTGATCCAAAAGTACCTACCTACAATATTGATAATCTTGATATAAAGGATTTTAATATAAAAAATGGCATCAAACTACACACAAACATTAATGTTGTTCTTAAAGCTACAAATCCAAATAAGTATATTGCTTTGGATTATTTATCCAATGAAGTTAGCATGGCATATTCAGGGTCCATACTTTCCTCAGGGCATTTCCCTCCTACCTTGCAACATGGTCATGCCACAACAAATTTAAATGTAATATTGAAGGGAGATGCTGATTTTGGACCTACAATGCAACTTCAACTATTGAAAGACCAAAAAATGGGATATATTCCTTTGTTGATAATGGTGAAGGTTCCTATTCAGCTTGTGATTGCTGATTTTTTTCATCTTAAGAAATTTGTTGTTCGTGTGAATTGTTCAATGGTTATAGATTCGTTGGAACCCAACAAAAAGCCTAAAATATTGAAGAAAGTGCTCACTTATGATTTTCATTTGTGAAGAATCATTTATTCTTGATAACTTTGTATTTATTTTCTTTCAAGCACTCTATTGAATGATATTCACATTAAGAAAGATATTGATTCGTATATCTCATAAGTCATATACTAGCCATATCAAATTGCTCTAACATTTACGAGTTAATGGTAAGTTTGGCATAATCTCAGTGTACCACGTTGATTTTACGGTGTATATCATATTGTACACTTTAAAATTTCAACAAAATCATGTTTTCACCGTAATTTCAGCATAAAAAATATTGTATTAAAATGATTTTAAGTTAATGATGCAAATCATAATTTTTTTTTTAACATTAATGATGCAAATCATAACTTAAACCTATGTAATATTTTTTTGGAGCATTTTGAAGGATGAGTGATTAAACTATTTAACTCTATGTTTTCTCTATTATTTTGTCTCATTATTGTACGTTAATCATGTACTTGTCATCGATCATAAAATAACTCATGCATAATGAAAAAGGTTTAATTTATGCCAAAGTTAGTGAAGAAGCACCAACATTTTTTTAAGAAAAATGAAAAGCACTAACATGAGCCTGAAGAAGTTTTTAATTAACTTTGTTCTGTTTTTTATACCAGCATGCTTCTAATAGATTAAAGATTGTGTCCAGAAGCATGCACACGCAAATGCAAAGTGAATACGTATATATATATATATATATATATATATATATATATATATATATATATATATATATATATATATATATATTAAAACTTATATACACACAAACATGTACAAGCAAGGACAATGCTGTGTACTTTTATATAAAAATCAATTATGTGTACGTTTTCAATTAGGCATGCATGTGTTAATTCATCACGAAGTGTTCTAAATAATTGAATCTGAAAATATCGGCATTGATCTCTGATAAATATTTGGTAAGTGTATCAAAACTATCGAAGTAGTAATAAAGTTCGTATCCACGAGGACCGTTGTTAATTCTACTTAGCAAGTTCGTTAAAATTAAGGATGTAGTAAATTTTACGGGGTTGTCCTAGGCAGTTGGATTTGGTTGCATAAAACTTAATACAAAGTAAATAAAATGGTTTGATAATTGGATTAAAACAGATGATCAAGCCTTTCGAATCCTCTATTGCTCACAGTGAGTAATTTGCCTCTCTTCTCTCTCAAAGAAATTAACTTAGCTTTACGACAAATTAACTAAGTGGTATTGATCAATCTCTTCACTCAAAACCCTTTCCTAAGTTATAACCTTTTAATATCTTAAACCGATTGAATAACTGCGGAAGCATGGTGAGAACGTTAATTCATAAGTCATAATCCTCAATTTCCTATCTCTAAGTTCCTATGTTGAATTAAACAGAATTACTATTTCAGGATTAAAAGCTAGGGTTAGTAGTCATTCAATTCCTAAGATCAATTTATGTGATTGAAAGAAGCTACGGTTAGTAGTCATACAAACAATCATAAGAAAAACATTAAGCACAAATAATTCTGAATAAAGACTAGGTTTTCATTGATGTCAAAGAGAGTTCTTAACAATTTACATGCTCACATATCACAAAGATTCATCTCATGGCTTAATCAAATCTAATAGTTTAGCTACTCATAACTAAACAATCAAATACATAGAAATAATAGAACATACATAAATCAGAACCAACAATGAGTTGGGTGAGATGCACTGCATGTTCTTCAGCTTCCTGGTGTTGTCTATGCTCAGTTTAGGTCTCCAAAATCGCACACCTTTAATCTCTGGTTGCTTCTGACTTTTATAGACACAAAATTAGGGTTTCAGAAAGTCCACCATCGTGCCACGTTTCGAGACCATCATGGCACGATTTGCTCATTAATCCTATGTGGCAGCAAATTTACTCAACCATCGTGGCACGTTACACATCCATCGTGTTACGATTTTTCCAGCATTTTCAGGTAAATTCCACGCTTCAAACGTGCCACGATTCAGGTCTATCGTAGCACGATTTCTCAAGTAGCTAAATTCTTGCATTCTTCTCCAATTTGTGCAAAACTTCTCTTTTGTGAATCTTGAGGTGATTTATCCATGTATTCAAACATTTGACTCTCAAAACATTACAAAAATGACACAAATATGACTAAAAAACTAGTGTTGACGTACTGTCATCAATCTCAAGTGAGTAATTTCCTTGTCCAGTATCAATAAATCAAATGAGGTGAGTCATTCATATTTGATTTTTCCACATTCATTTCTAGTAAAAATCTCAACAAAGCAAGTTTGAGATGGATTTCATTACAAGCTAGAGTGATATTTTTGAAACTCAAATAAACAAAGGATTTTCTTATCTGAACGTATGAAACACCGATACAAACATATATAGTTAATACAAAATACCGACACATAATCATCAATAATATTTAAAAAAAATCAAGCAATTCAATATAAATGTGTTAGTCAATCTAAAGTGCTAATGATATAAAGAAATTTCATTTCCCAATTTCTATACTCTCGTCAATCAATTTGATCCCTAATTGATGGGTGGAAGTATAGTTTAAGGACACTTTAGTTTATTTTAATAGTTTATGGATCAATGAGAGAATGATTGTTTTTTTACATTGTTTTTTTCAAATGGATCAATAATATTTTACCAATACATTCTGAAACTAGTTTATTCCTTATCCAAATGTTCATCCCATGTATTCTCAGCGAATAAGAAAACAAAGCAAAACCATACAACAACAAAAATAGCATAGGATTCTCACACGCTAATCAAGATAATGACAATCACCTAAAGCATGCATCTTCATTATGTAATGCTGCATTGAATCAACAAATTACGCACATTTTAAACAAATAATTGTACACATTAATTTGTTGGGTTTTATGTGACAAAGGTTAAGTCCTACATATAAATGGATAAAATGTTTTATACATAAAAACGGTGACTCATACGTTTAATGTATTAAGGTTTTAAGTAGAGATGTGATGTCTTCATCTTTTATGATAATGCAACATTGTCCGTTTTTGCTTATGTGCCCCCCGAATCCCCAACAAGTGGTATTAGCTTCGGCTTGGTGGAGGAATGAGAGTTGGATACTGTATTGGGTAAAATGTTGGATATATAAAAGAGTTTACACATATCCATGTTACCTTAAAGTTTTTGAAGTATTGGTCCATTAGTGCACAAATGAAACAAGTCTTGCATCATATATAAATTAGCTTTCACTATTTGATCAATAAATTTTACCATTAAATTAAATGAGATATATAATATAACTTATTTATTCAATGATAAAAACTACACTTATGCATATCGCAGACTATTCTAAATGTATATGTTAGACAAAGTCTGATTTATATATTTATTTATTGATCTAGCCAAGCCTTTATCCATGACCACGCCAAACCCTTGCATGAGTTGGTGAACCGTAAACGACCCATGTGAATTACTTATAACATGGAATACATAAGTGGTAGGTTAACTTGTCAAAAAAAATAAGTGGTAGGTTAAATTTCCCTAAAAAAAAAAGTGGTAGGTTAAATTGGTTAACGATTTTGAAATTTTGCTTTACATAAAAGCTAAAAACCTTGTATGGGGAAGAACAATCTATCAATTTATTTTGAGAACCATCAAATTGAAACCAAAATAGTGAAGGTTAGACGGTTTGTGACCACAAATTTATGAAATAGCAAATTTCTCCTTCAATTTGAATCACAACCGGTAAAAATATTCTCACCGCTATGCAGCTGTGTTCGGATGACACATTAAATGACAGTCAGTAACAAATATGTATGAAATACTTTGATAATTTATACCCAAAACATTTTGTCGAGTGTGAAATTTTATAAAGCATTTTGCGTAAGAGTTTGCAAATTACAATGAAGTAATTTGTCTTTAAATAATTTAAAGGAAAATTTTAATCGATGATACTGTTAACTCCTCAAAAACATAACAATTGTTGTTTTCACTTTAAAATTTTCTTTTTTATTTTTCTTAATTAGTGTCTGGGGCACCAACACCCTAATTTAAATTAGAGTTTTTGACCTAAATTTTTTGAACATTTGAGGCAAAATAAGCTATCTATGAGTTTAGAATCAGCCAATGAGGGACCCCACTTTGGCACTTTCTATCTAACAAGGAATATTTGCAGCCAAGAACATTCCATGCGTACTTGTTACGGTTTAGTACAATCAAACAGTGATATCAGCTCTTTTGTCCTATATATTATATATATGTGCCATTCCAGCATCAATAGGTGCGCATGCTTTGATTCTTTTTGGTGTGAGGAATGTGTGTTGTTTTCATCAATAAAAAATAAAATAAAAAGTACAATTTTAATTAGCCACTAAATTATGAATTGAAGGTTAGGTATATATCCAAAGTATGGAGTAGGTTATTATCACTTAAAAAATGGTCGATTTTATAGATTAATGACATGTTTGAAATGACAATAAAATCATGTTAAACCACTACGATTTTGGCATAAGCTACATTATGAAGTTTCTATTAATCGAACGCTGCATAACTTCTTGGTCTTGGAATCCAAGAGAATATCTAAAAACGAGGTAAAGTCTCCTGTAGTGTGGGAGCTGGCTGGTCACATTTTTGTGTGGTGTATTAGCAATTAGTATTAACTATGTTTTTTTTACTCTTTTTTCAAACAAAAAAAAACTATGTTTTTTACTCTAATTAGTATGCTTAACTGATAAGAGATGTTTTTATTTGTAAGTTGAGATCATTTTTATTTGTAAGTTGAGATCATCTTCATTTTGTAGAATAAAATTTATGAAAAAGATAATCGCTCGCAATTGGAAGATTGATAATGATGAGACACAATTTTAAAATATTTTTGGATTTTAATGATGTTTCATTTGTTCTCGCTTCAAAAAGACCCCTTTATTTCTTTTGAGAAATGAAGAGAATCTTAACTATTTTTTGGTGACCTTGGATGCATGTTTAAAATTGATTTACAAGTTATTAATTTTTTGTGGTCGAGTATTTACAAATTATTATTTAATTGTTAACATAATTTAAGTGTTACTTTTTAATTTTTTATATTATCAACTCCTTCTCTCCAATAAAAAAATTTAGAATAGGGTAAACACTAATGTAAAGTTAGACAAATACATCAACTTCATTGAGGATTTACAATGGAGTTCACATATCACCTAATAATTTATAATTACGAAAGCACGGATCTTTTACTAGTTTTAAACTAAAATTGAACTCACACTTAAATATACAATGGAGTTCACGTATAACCTACTAATTGATAAGCGAAATGATAGATACAGTGGCAAAATTTATCAAGAAAAAAGAAAATTTTAAGACAGTGTATTTGATAACACATTTCCTTATTTACACATCATTACCTCCTTTGATTTCCACCAAATAACAAATTTAATTGGTTGAAAACTTTTCTTGATAAATTCTTGATAAAAACTCTCTAGATAAATAACGATGCTCGATTGATAATGTTAAACTAAAATTGAACTCACGCTTAAGATGAGTATGAGATAGTGCCATATTTGATAAAGAATAAATTTATAAGCATAGTACATCAAACCATCATATATTTTGTAGTGTCACTGTCCAAATATCATTTCTGAATATTTTTTTAATCAATCATTATAAATTATATGGAGTGTATGCATAACTAGTCTAGGATGCACAACATTAATTGCGTGAAATGGTACGTGATTAATTTATAGTGTGCTAGAAGTGCTTAGTTTTACCAAAAAAAAAGGTACAATTTAGTATTAATAATATGGCCATCGTGGTCACAAACATGAACAATTTGATATCCATATGGTATATGCTTAATTTCCACGGGCGTAGTTATAAAATCAAAGTGCATAATTGACATGTGTCCACAAAACTAGCGACTAAGTAGTGTGTGTGGAGCAGTTATTTGAAAAAGAGACCACACAATTATTGTCACATTGTCATAGACAAAACATGTTCAATTCAATTTAACCCACTCTCTTATAAACAAAACAAACACGACCAAAAAACTCTTATATTCGTGGTGGTTGATCAGTTATTCTTAATACAATGTTCTTCCCCCAACTTTTTCACATCACAACAATTCTTCTCTAACTTCACCTTGTATTCATTTTTAGATATGTTTGACATATTGTTCGGTTGGTCCAAAGCTTCAAAATGGTATGGTAACTATACTATATATGTAAATTGAAATCATATGATTGCATGCATGATTTCATGTTTGGTTTTTTTTGTTTTACAGTAAGAAGGCTATTAAGAGAGCAAGGTACAGAATCAAGCTTCTCAAGAACAAGAAAGATGCAATAGTTAGGCAATTAAGAAAAGATTTGGTTGAGCTAATACAAGGTGGTTATGAAGAAGCTGCTCTAAACCGGGTAATTTGTTAATAATAACATTTCATAGTAATAATATTACTATTTTTTTATTTGTTGTAACTTGAAAGTAATCTCATTCTTTTATTTTGCTTTCATAGTATATCATGTATGTTCTTTCTACCATTACTGCTAGAACAACAGTTTGGTTCAGAAGAAAACAGATACCAAAACGCAAACAAATTTTATTTCAGGGTTCGGTCAATTGTGCATGTGTTTCCGACTATATTACCTTTCTATTATTCAAGCTTAGAGTTCCAGTTTACAACTTGCGTTTAAATATTATGGTTCATTTTACGATATTACACTTGAACTCAATATTCACCGGCTCAAACGACTTGTCCATTTATCTGTGAACTATGAGTCCTACCGAACAATTACAAAAAAACTTTAGGTGGAAATCTGAAAATCTATATGCCAGTTATAGTAATGAAAGTAGGAACCATTGATGGGTATTATATTTAGTGACTTAGCTTAATACTGCTTTAATTTCAACAGTTTTTGTCAAAATTTCAGGTTGAGCAGCTAGTGAAAGATGAAAGCTTGGCAGCTGCATATGAATTGTTAGACCAGTTCTGTGAATTTATCCTAACTCAACTCTCCTATATCCGAAGGCACAAGTAAAGATTGCTTCCTACCTATCTAATCTATCGACATGTTTGGAACAATGATGAGTTTGACACAGTAGCACCATGATTTTGTTAAAGCCCTAAACTAAAGTATAGTTTTTGTGTCAAACTCACCGTCGATCCAAACATGAACTATATCTTATTCTAAATTAAATACATCTTTTAAACTTCTCACCCTCGCCAAAATTTCTGTTGGTTCAAAACTTTCCATAAATCAGGGACTGTCCAAATGATATAAAAGAAGCAATTTCTAGTCTTATATTTGCATCTGCAAGATGTGGGGATATTCCCGAGCTCTTTGTAATCAGGATACTGTTTGGAAAACGTTATGGTGAGCAATTTGCAACTACAGCTGTGGAGCTATTTCCGGGGAATCTCGTTAACAAACAGGTACATTTTTGTTCGTTTCAGTGAAGGGCTATGTAGCACCGACAGTTTTGATCCAAAACGTGCCCTATATTTGACATATGTCAGTGTCTGACACCGACTTATGTGGTTATATTTAATCACTTTTACTTTCTTAAACTATTACAAATGTTAATGTCCGTGTTTGCGTCTGTGCTTCTTAGGTAAAGTAAGTCGACATTTGTTAATGATGTATGCATACTCATGAAACGTAAAAATTTACAGTTAAGAGAGAACTTGTCGAGGAAATATGTCCTGGAGGATATGAAGTACAGAGTGGTGGATGAAATAGCTAGAGCTAATAACTGCCTCCAACAAAATGTGTTAGCCATAAAGTACAACCCTGATTGGCAAAAAGTGCAGGTTCATTTTTCTATACTATATGGTCAATGTAATCATATTTATGAACTTATGATCTTATTAATTAATAGTAGCAAATAATGTTGAATGTATTTGTGCAGCTGAAAGAAAACAAAGGATATCGACTTGTCGAAAGTAATGCTCAAATAAATGCCTCAATTTCAGAATCTAAAGTCCATCCTTCAGAGATTGAAGTGATAGAAAGAGTTTCTAAACCATGTGAATCTTGTGATAATCTTTCCAAATCAAGCATCGATGATTCTTCTACAATTGTGTCAATTGTTCAGCAATATCCTCAATATATCATGAGATATCCTATCCAAAGTAAAGTAGAGAAAGTAGTAGAGGTAGATTTTCCTAAGCTACTTTCTACTTTAAATTCTAGTTTTCGAAACAAGGAGGAAAAATTGGCATTAATATCTTCATCAGAAATGATAGACTATGTTGACGACTTTGAGGAATATCAAATTTCTTTATCACGAGACGGTTCCTGTCAGGAGAAAATGCTATTCAAATTCAACTCCTCAGGTCTTTTCAGGAGTGAAAAAACTCAATTTGGCTGTGAAGAAAGTGATGTAGATGAAGCCGAATCGCCAAGTGAGTCGTCAAGCACAAGGAGCTCAAGAAGGAATAAAAGGAACCCTAGGAAAAGATCAAGAAGAAGATCATCCTCCATAGAAAAGATAGACATTGTGGATATTGGAGACATGATTTATTATCAAAAGCCATGTAGAAGTCCCTCTACTCATAAGGATGTTAGTGTCCAGACGTGCCTCGAACAGGGTTATCTCAAGTCGAAGGAATCCGATGGAAACCAAATAAAGAGTGAAGATATCAGGAGAAAAAATTTCAAACAAAACCTTAGAGGATGCAGCTTGGACCAGCCTTGTTATTTTTGCCTATATGATGAGAAAGACTGTTTGGAAACTCAAACTTTGAATCCAAAGAGAGTGATAGAAGCTGCACATGCTGAACAAGGAGTTATGCTTGATGAATGTTGTCATTGTAGACCCTTTAGTGAAGTTAGTAATGGAAACAAGGAAACAAAAGCAGAGATTATTGCTTCAAACATTGTTTCAAATCCAAGGACTAATGGTTCTCTTACATCAAGAACAGAAACTGAAGTTCCCTATTCAAGGGCCATGACAATGCCACAAATGAGGCAAAAAAAGGGAAAAGATAAGATGTTAAGGACATATTCATGTCCTTCTCAACATCCAAATCATGTTCATCCTAAGTTGCCAGATTATGATGATATAGCTGCCAAGTTCACTGCTCTCAGGAGAGAGTACCTAGAAAACAAAGACTAGAGTAGCAGTAGAAAGTCATATACATAGAATTAGTTAGTATAGCACAAGAATATTAAATTTTGAATTATTCATTAAGTAGCTTTCAGTGAGATTGTTGCTAGATACCACTAAATATTCTTTGATATTCATCTATGTAAGATTATACATGATTGAGAATAGCAATATAGGATTTTCCTTTAGCATGTACAATTCATTTAGACTTTGTTTGTGTGTTACACAAACAAATGAAGGAATAAGTGGAAGAATCAGAATACATTGGTTGGGGAGGGTTTATTCTATTGATGTATTTGGTAACATAAAAAAGCTAGCTTATAGCTTGTTGAATTAGCTTATAAGCTCGTTAGATGAAAACGTGGCGTGTTTGATAACAAGTTTTTTTCATGAGCTTATAGCGTTTTTTGAAAAGCTATTTCAAGTAGCTTATTAGCTTATAGCTGGTAGCTTTTTATATTTTCTTCCAACTTTAACCCTATTAATTTAAATTAATTATTTTTTTAATTAAACAACTACGCATGTTCATCTTTATAACCGCCCCATTTTGTCCCTTAAAAAAAATGCCACGTTGTTTTTTTTTAAGGAGCACTTCATATATATATATATATATATATATATATATATATATATATATATATATATATATATATATATATAAAAGTATTTTTTTAAGAAAATGCTTTATATTTTGCTATAACTAACCTGCCGTACACCACACAAAAAATAACTAGCCTATTTTTTTTTTAAAGGAAAAAATAACTAGTCTATTGTACGTTGTAAAATTTTATATATTCTAGCTCACATTTTGTTTCCACATTTCTCTTATTTTTGGAATTCATAAAGCAGAGATCAAAATTGTCGGTGAATATTTTTTAGGATTAAAGGTCGAAGAATTTTTTTATGGAGACTAAGACCAAAAGTTTGAATATTTATAGGGACCAAAAACATATTTAACTATAATTAAAAATATTAAAAAATAAATACATTACAAAAAAAAATGTGTGTGTCTATATATATATTAAAGAAAAAAAAAACATGTCTTTTTATGTCATTTTATACTTATCAGCCACTTCAACAGCTAATTTTACCAAACACATTATTTTTAATAAGTAAGCTTTTCAGCTATCAGCTATCAGTCATCAGCTATCAGCTAGCTTTTCAGCTATCAGCTAGCTTATCAGCTATCAGCTAGCTTATAGCTTATTTTTACCAAACAGAGCCTATGTGGTTATAATATTATTAATATTAAAAATATATGAATCATAATCATTAATTTATCATTCTCTAAAAAAAATCACTCTTTCAAAAAAATGTGAAAGATTTTTCCATTTTCCTCTATATTTTCCACCCCCAAAACCTTTCCTTCCCTTCCCCTTCAAACTCAGTAACTCACACGTTCATGATTGATGACAGTCGTCATTACGTTATTTTTATGGTCTTTTTATGATATTTTTATGGCATTTAGAGAGTCAATTGTTTGTATACATGGTTAAATCATCTCAAGATTCATAAAAGAGAAGTTCTGCACAAATAGGAGAAGAATGCAAAAATTTAGCTACTGGAGAAATCGTGCCACGATGGACCTGAATCGTGGCACGTTTGAAGCGTGGAATTTACCTGAAGATGCTGAAAAAATCGTGGCACGATGGATGTGTAACATGCCACGATGATTGAATAAATTTACTGCCACGTATGAATTAATTGGATGAGCCACATGAACAAATGTTTTGTTTTAGGTGGTGTGAATATAAAAAGGAAAAGGAGAAAAATAATTGGGCTGATCTGTATTGGAAAAGAAACAGCATTTGGAGCAAGGAAGAAAACTAGGTCACAAGGCTATATATAAGAAGCTAGCTGCATACAACCAGGATATTCACGTTTTGTGCAATCACGTTTTGGAAGGAAAAGAAGGTATCGCGCATCACGAGAAGAAAAGAGGAGGGGATAGCTACATGAAAATTCCAATATAACAACAACACTGATTGAGAGAAATTGGGGAAGAACGTCGGTAACGACGGAATTCTATCGATTTATTTTCTTTACTACGTTGTTTATTCTTTTTAATCATGTCTAGCTAATTCCCTTTGATTGAGCCATGATGAACCTATTGGAATATATGAATCAGTAGTTGAAACTTTCTTTATTATCAATATTATTCCGTCTTTATTCAGAATTATTTGTGTTCATTACTTTTGATATGATTGTTTGCATGACTATTAACCCTAGCTTCTTGCAATCACATAAATTGATCTTAGGAATTGAATGACTACCAACCCTAGCTTTTAATCCTGAAATAATAATAGGAAATTGAGGGTTATGACATATGAATTAACTAAGTAGTTTTGATAGTTTTGATCAATCTCTTGACTCAAAACTCTTTCCTAAGTTATAACCTTTTAATCTCTTAAACCTAAACCGATTGAATAACCGCGGAAGCGATGTCAGAACGTGAATTCATATGTCATAACCCTCAATTTCCTATCTCTAGGTTCCTATGTTGAATTAAACAGAATTATTATTTCAGGATTAAAAGCTAGGGTTGGTAGTCATTCAATTCCTAAGATCAATTTATGTGATTGCAAGAAGCTAGGGTTAATAGTCATGCAAACAATCATATCAAAAGTAATGAACACAAATAATTCTGAATAAAGACGGAATAATATTGATAATAAAGAAAGTTTCAACTACTGATTCATATATTCCAATAGGTTCATCATGGCTCAATCAAAGGGAATTAGCTAGACATGATTAAAAAGAATAAACAACGTAGTAAAGAAAATAAATCGATAGAATTCCGTCGTTACCGACGTTCTTCCCCAATTTCTCTCAATCAGTGTTGTTGTTATATTGGAATTTTCATGTAGCTATCCCCTCCTCTTTTCTTCTCGTGATGCGTGATACCTTCTTTTCCTTCCAAAACGTGATTGCACAAAACGTGAATATCCTGGTTGTATGCAGCTAGCTTCTTATATATAGCCTTGTGACCTAGTTTTCTTCCTTGCTCTAAATGCTGTTTCTTTTCCAATACAGATCAGCCCAATTATTTTTCTCCTTTTCCTTTTTATATTCACACCACCTAAAACAAAACATTTGTTCATGTGGCTCATCCAATTAATTCATACGTGGCAGTAAATTTATTCAATCATCGTGGCATGTTACACATCCATCGTGCCACGATTTTTTCAGCATCTTCAGGTAAATTCCACGCTTCAAACGTGCCACGATTCAGGTCCATCGTGGCACGATTTCTCCAGTAGCTAAATTTTTGCATTCTTCTCCTATTTGTGCAGAACTTCTCTTTTATGAATCTTGAGATGATTTAACCATGTATACAAACAATTGACTCTCTAAATGCCATAAAAATATCATAAAAAGACCATAAAAATAACGTAATGACGACTGTCATCAATGATACGTTAAAATCCTTGACGTGACTTACACATTCACACCAAACGCATCGATCAATGGTAATTTACATAATAAAGTTTTGGCAATTTCTCTCTGCAGTAGAGAAAGTATAGAATGATTTCATATTATTTTCAGCATAGTTTTTACTCACGATAATGTGATGTTCGTAAATTCATTCTTTTACTGTATTACCCCTATTCCCCAAGCTCTCCATTCTTTCCATTTCAATTCCAATAAAGCAAAAAACGGCGGAAACTAATGGAAGGTCTCAGCCAAAATTTTAAATTTCAAAATAGCAAATGTTGTGGAGGGAATATTTTTAGGGTTAACAGTTGGAGTAATTAAGGCAAGCAGATTAGAGGGAAAATGCTAGGGTTAAGTGTTTGCAAGGGTTTATCTAATAAAATTAAAGGGTAAGGGATTATTTAAAGGGTTTATCTATTATGTGCAATCTCGTACATATCAGTAAAAATGAAAACTTTTTATTGAAAATCAACAATTATTTATTAAAAAGAAACATATATCTCTTATCTCTTATTTATTAAAGTTAACCCGGACGTTAATTGTTGCCCTAATTTTAACCTAAATTATATGCTTACTTTTACAGTATTACCCTTGTTTAATTAAACCTATTGAATTTAGTTAATTTAATCAAAATCTTATTTTCAAACGGAGAGATCTCTTATTTATTAAAGTTAACCCGGACGCTAACTGTTGCCCTAATTCTTATTTATTAAAGTTAACCCGGACGCTAACTGTTGCCCTAATTTTAACCTAAATTCTATGCTTACTTTCACTGTATTACCCCTGTTTAATTAAACCTATTTAATTTAATCAAAATCTTATTTTCAAACGGAGAGATCTCTTATCTCTTATTTGTTAAAGTTAACCCGGACGTTAACTGTTGCCCTAATTTTAACCTAAATTATGTGCTTACTTTTACTGTATTACCCATGTTTAATTAAACCTATTTAATTTAGTTACAACAACAACAACAACCAAGCCTTATCCCACTAAGTGGGGTCGGCTACATGGATCAAATGAAGCCATAGTGTTCTATCATGCACCAAATTTGGATCCTTCATTGACCTCTAAATCCTTTCTAATGATTCTATTTAATTTAGTTGATTTAACCAAAATCTTATTTTCAAACGGAGAGATCTCTTATCTCTCTTTTATTAAAGTTAACCCGGACGTTAACTGTTGCCCTAATTTTAACCTAAATTCTATGCTTACTTTTACTGTATTACCCCTGTTTAATTAAACCTATTTAATTAAGTTAATTTAATCAAAATCTTATTTTCAAATGGAGAGATCTCTTATCTCTTATTTATTAAAGTTAACCCGGACGTTAACTGTTGCTTTAATTTTAACCTAAATTCTATGCTTACTTTTATTGTATTACCCCAATTTAATTAAACCTATTTAATTTAGTTAATTTAATCAAAATCTTATTTTTAAACGGAGAGATCTCATATATCTTATTTATTAAAGTTAACCCGGACGTTAACTGTTGCCCTGATTTAAACCTAAATTATATTCTTACTTTTACTTTATTACCCCTGTTTAATTAAACCTATTTAATCTCTTATTTATTAAAGTTAACCCGGACGTTAACTGTTGCCCTAATTTTAACCTAAATTATATGCTTACTTTTACTGTATTACCCCTGTTTAATTAAACCTATTTAATTTAATCAAAATCTTATTTTCAAACGGAGAGATCTCTTATCTCTTATTTATTATATTTATTATTATAAAAAATATGAGTGGATGGTAAGAAAAAAGAGAACATGAGTGGACCTTTAATTAAAAAAATAAAATTTAGTATAAGTGAACCAAGTGGATATGAAAGCATGGGTGGCGAACGGTTAATATGCACATGAGTCCTATAGGGGTCCTATATATTTCATGGGTGGCGGTTGCCCCTTTTCATTAGTATCTAGCTTTGTCCCTGCACTTAACCTATAATGTTGTGTTACGATATCAAGGACGATGTCATGGAAAATTATGTTATGCTACAGTACCAACGTCTATGCTTCTTAATATTATGAAATACTATATGACATTCATCCAAACTATTTTGTTACTTATTACCTTCAAATATTACCACGCACGTGTCGATGGTCTAGTTTATTATTAAATTTACAAATTCCAATGTAAACTTATTTTTTAAACTTCTTAACATATACAAATTTGCATATATGATATTAAAAAAAATAAAAATAAATACCTTAATCAAATACCAATATTAAAATCCAAGTAATCAATATGTAGACCTTTCCTTAAAAATGATAAAATCGGTGGACCATGGTGAAGTGTCAAACTACGATTGCTTATAAGCAATTGATGTTGGAACCATTATACCTTAATGAGCCAGTAAGTAATGATTATGATCACAATACTTTGAGTATTAACTATTAAGTAATTAGAGCAGCCTTCCCAATTGAAATTTTATTAGTCCTATGATATTTTAAACCATTATAAAACTGTTGTTCGACGATAACTATGTCTTACTTACCAAATCCAATTGCCAATACTAGCATGACACCTATATATCCATGTTTTTGTCACTCCCTTAATGTGCTTATAAGCTGTACTTGATTAAATAATTAGAGCAGTTGATTATTGATTAGTTATGTTAATATATAACCTTTGCATTGGTCAAAATGGGATAATATTTTCTTTGGCTAATTCCTAACTCTAATTAGTTGGAAGAGAACAATGGTGCTGCATAAATGGCCCAGTTCTTATGTTTGCGAGTGCCAACCACTTAATTTTAATATCACTAATCATCATAATATGATAATATCACAATAACAAAGTACGCCGAAATGTGAAGTAGATGGATAATTTTAAATATTCATTATGATTTGTGATACATTAACGTATGATATAACATTTACACCATTATATATAATGTTAAGTTCGTGATAAACACGTAAACTCTTGTTTCTATTTTCATTATGCGCCATGTTTTGAGCACTTCCAATCCAATAAATGAGTTGACTTGATTATTTTTTATTCTGTTCGCACTATTGTGATGAATTTTTCTTTAGATTGAATTGAAAAGCATGAACAAAGTAGGATGTGACCTCCAATATATCATTCAAATTCTACTTAGCTTCACCTTTTGCTGCTTTTATAAGGAAAAGTCAATTAATATTGAACTCTTACCTAGGAGCATCAGTACATATCTATATGCATAGTCATCGATCATCATCTTATATTCTCTTCATCCCACAATAACCGTCACATTTTCTTATTTGACATGTACTCCGACCGTTTTTAAATGCACATTGTAATAAACTATTTCATACATTTTAATGTACAACTTTGATCATTAATATATTTAATTATTTGTAATAAAAAATCATAAAAATTGATACTTTAAAAGTATTGATTGAGACAAATAAAACAACATCTTGTATACTAACTTTTATCGTTAGTTCTTTCAAAGAGAAAAACCCTAAAAATATGTTGTTATCATGTGATTTGATTGAATATTTATAAAAACAAGTTTCATACTTCATACGAATTTATATTACAACAATAATATATGTATATCCGTTAATAGTTTTCATCAATTTATCATCTTTTTTCATCTCTTATTTCTATCACATCATCAATTTATCATATCATTTCTTAATATCGCTTTCTCTTTGACGATGTATACACTCCAAAGAATATACATAAACATTTTCCTTTATATCAATCGAGATGATATATATCAATATCAATAATACCTATTCTATTGGTCAAATTAATAACTCTACTCTAGATATTTATCTGAGCCCACGGTGTAGGAGCTGGTGCCACGTGCCTATAAAATGAAAAAAATAAGTTCAGATTCCACGAACTTAGATGTTGATATTTCTCCTTTCAGGAACATTTTGTTATATAGAAATCAATCGTTGTCAACTTTTATTGTTCTTGTGATACCTTTACGAATTCAATTCTTCCTAAACTTTCATGAATGAATAAGAAAAAATAAAAATAAACGGCTATAACGATATAAATCCGTGTTAATGAGACTTGGTGTTAGTATAAATTTATGGTTAAATTGTAATTAGTGCTTCAAAGTGTGATTTTGGGTTGGCTAATCATGCTGTGTTTATTAATTCATGTAGAGAAGAAAACTAATTTTATTCAAAAAAAGAAAACTTATTTAAGAAGACTTTGACATAAAACAACAAAGTCTAAGAACAAATTAATGATGAAAAGTTTAATGTGGACCACCGACACGTGCCGATTTTTCACCGACCTTGTTGTGAAAAAACAATGTTATGGTGTTGACTTTGCAACATCTAGCACATAGGAGTGTTGTTTTAATGTTTGAATTTGAAATCCTTAGCATTGTTACACCGAAAGTGAAAGTGAGAGGAAGCAAAACGTGGATACTTTTCCTAACACAAAATTGCACTACTTTACTTGTTTAGTAGTTTTTATTTACTCAATATAAATATAAAGTGCAAGCGGTTTGAACAAAATCGATAAATTTAATTTTTTTTAAAGAGGTTAAAATGAATTATATTATCAAATCAAAGAGTTCCACCCAATACAAGATGTACCTTGAAAGAACAAAAGAGTCACAAACAGTGTTTACAAGAAAAAACAAAAACAACAAGGCTGAAAGAAACAACTAGCCTATGCCCAACATAGTAAACGGATAAAGCCACCACCCATGATATATAATTCAAAGGAAGAGAGACAAACTTTGCCTCCAATCACATGAAAGAGAGCGACTTTATCTTATCAACCACCTGGATAATGGAGCATTCTTTAGCATTAAAAATCATGTTGTTTCTTTCTTTCCAAATTTTCCACACAGTAGCAAACCAAAGCATCTGCATTATTGATTGTCCAGCCTTGGCACCACCAGCAGCATAAATAAATTGAGTAAAATGGTCCGTTACGGAATATGGCGTAGCTGATGAAATACCGAACCACCGATAAATATAGTACCAAAAGTAACCAAAAGTGTTACAATGGAATAAAAGATGAGATGAAGTCTCCAAAGAACCACACCCGGATACACACATCCGTAAATCCGCACCAATGACACCGCGACGAAATAGGTTGTCCTTTGTTGGCAACCTATCCCGAAACAAATGCCAAACAAAAAGCACAATCTTCAGCGGAATACACACAAACTCCCCCTTACACACCAATAAAAAAATCTAAAAATTAAAACAAATATAACTGAAAATTATACAATCTTCTTTAATTCGGTTCAAAAGTCGAATCAAAACAAAGGAAACCAAATTGGATTGGTTTGATTTTCGGTTTTTAGTTTTTAAACTCAACTAACTGATATATTCTTGGCTAAATTACATTTTTGGTTCTCTAACTATTTAATTGGTATTGGATTGATCCTCTAACTAAAAATTGATTTATTTCGGTCCTCTAAGTTTCTCACCGTTACTATATTTAGTCCTTTCTGTTAGTTTTATTCAAATAAATGTTAGGGTTTGTTTTATGTGGGTCCTCTAACTTTATTTATTAGTATCATTTTGGTCCTATGCCTTGTTAAGATATTATGATTAAATAGTGACTGATATTATTGGTCCTTTCTGATTAAATAGTGACTGATATAACACAAATCCTAACGTTTATTTGAATAAAACTAATAGAAATGACTAAATGTAGTAACAGTGAGAAACTTAGAGGACCGAAATAAATCAATTTTTAGTTAGAGGATCAATCCGATACCAATTAAATAGTTAGAGGACCAAAAAGATAATTAAGTCAATATTCTTTGTACCACAAAAAGATACATATCTTACCCAAAAAAATCCATATGATGCACTCTATCTCCCGCCTGAATTCATCTAAAATTGGAAATCAATATATCCTAATCATTTGATGATAACCCTTTTAAATCTATTCGATTGGATGTTGAAGCATCTTCTTTTGATTTTAAGTCGAGCAATATGCAACAGAAAGAGTTTTCAAATGCTTTTAGAAAGAAAAAAACAATTACGATGTCTTTGTTTTTAATACTGCAAATAAGTTTCAAGCCAAAAAAATAAAATATAAATAGGCATGCCTTCATAACCTTTAAAAAAAAAAAATGCCCTCATGACATAAAATTTCTGAACTAGTAACTATGTATAAACATTCCTTCCATTAAAAAAAACTGTGTATAAACATCTCTCCGAAAGAGAAAAAAAATAAAATAACACATTGAGATGTAGTTTAAAAAAAAGCTCCTCTAACCAAAATATGTAGATTAAAAAACGTGATGTCGATTTTTTTAAAAGAATTTGGAAAAGTACATAACATGTGATGGATGGAAAGAAGGACCATCACGCCTCATGCAATCATGTAGGAACAATATTAGATTATTTTAAATTGATTTTTTAAAAAATTCAATGGATGACACCTAAATTATCCGTTGATAAATTGGAGGTAATTTACCATTGTTAACAAGTAGAATTCGATTCTAGAACGAAAAAGATGAAGATGACACGTTGAACGAAAGAGATTAAGAAGTTAGATGTTCTTGAGATGAAAATAGTAACTAATTGTAAAAAAAACCACCCAAAAAAAATTGTAAGAAAAAACCAAAATACTGTTTATATACAAAAGATTTTGGTTTGTAGTCAATGTTTATGTATAAACTTCTAACCAATCAATAGTTATCCTTAAAAAGAAGTATCTTTACTTTTATTAGATAGATGGAATGACAATAATCTTTTAAAACTCATACACATTGATGGATGAGTCGGGATTTGAACCTCAATCACAACGTGTGACCTATCAACTTTATAATTTTTGTCGATTCAATTAGAGTTTGTGGACAAATAATAATCCTTATCAACAATCTTTATATTAATTTTTTTTGGCGACCTAATCATCTTTATATATTCCTCTTATATTTTGAATAATTTATATCATCCTCTTGATAACGATGTAAAGATTAAAATAGGTGATATTTTACTATTTGTATGCTATTATTTATTAATTTTGTAATGTACCATTATTGTTTTTGACTATATGTTATCTTGCTCCAAGTGATTAAAAAATGTCTAATGACAATTACATATCAATTAAAGTAAGAGCAAGCCATTCTGATGAAAATTGTTGCATTCTACAATCGTTTTGTGTGAAAATTTTGCTGAAATTTAAAATACTATTTGTTGGAACATAATGTGTGAGTTAAAAAATTCCTAGAAATCTCATATAGAGACTACATGTATATCCATCGTTAACATGTAAGATATTGAAATAGAGAAGTTGTATAGAATCTTTCGTGTCCTCGTGAGATTAATTCAATTGGTATGAATAATATATAATATATGTAAGGTTCAGAGTTCCAACCTGAAAAAAAAAAAAAAAAAAAATCTTTGATGTACCGTGGTGGTGCAGTCACTGAGAAGCAAACAATGAAATAATACTCACAAGAGAAAATATCTAGTCAATGATGATACCACCAATCAGTGCATAACACATCATGTTATACGGACAGCGAAACAGTTAAATAACTGTTTTTCTTCCAACCTACTCACAATGGAGCCCTTAAATTACGACATGTGTAAACCTAAAGACAAACAACACAACATGAACATATATCTCTCTCAAAGTTAGTGACCGAAATGTTATCATAGGCGGTTGAGGATGAAATGAAATAAAGGTGTAAAGATGATGTTTATTCCTCAAAAGAAATAAATTGTTTTTTTTTATTAAATAGATAGATGATAGACATAAATAAAGATTGGTGGGCCCATTTTTTAAATTATTTAGTGAAATAAGTCACCAATATTTTATGTGTGTCTACTTTTTTTCATAAGCCAAATACTGCATTACTTTTAAGAAATAGAATAGAAGATTTTTTTTTGAGAGAAAATAGAGTAGAAGATATAAACTAATAAAAAGAATTGGTAAAAAAAATAAAAATATATCAACTAAAAAGAAAGAGAATTTGTCTTGCCAAAGGTTCTACCTACGTATTCAACTCATATTTTACATCTTTGAATACTCGTTTTTTTACAAAAATCTTTGAATATGGTTATTTGAGTTTATTTATAGCTATATGCATTTGTGAGACAGTATAATTTTAAAAAAAAATAAGATTATAATGTATTTATAGGTCGTTTTTAGCTTATTTCAACAAGTTCTTCAAGACAAGTTATGCAGACAATTTATAATATACAAAAATATAATTTAAATTTTACTTGTATTTTGTTATATAAATAACTTATGCATAGATGGTTATTGTAATAAGCGTTTATGCTATGACATGTAAATTAAGTTATTTATCTAAACAAAACTTAAGTCTTTAAATCATGCTCCTTATATAAATTTCCTGTAATATATAATTAGTTTTATAAGGGACATTTGAAACTTAGATTTTTATCTTTTTAGAGTCACGAGAACTCACTTTAATTAGTTCATGTTTGATTTTATTTTTGAAGAGACGAAATCGAATACAAATGTGTATGATAAATTGACAAGTTTTAAGTAAAACAGATATTGTGTATGTACTTGATTCTAACTTAATGACAAATTTATTTATTTTTCTTTACACTTGATTTCTTGTTTCAAAATTTCAGTTAAATTTACTTTTACACAAATGTACTAAAATATACATTATTTTACATTTGAACTCAGTTTTAGTCTTGATTTATCTTTATCAAACACATATTTAGCTATAAAAAATTAGATTAAATAATAAATCATCTGCGTTCAACTGCGAAAATTAACCTCTTGAGTCTTGCAAATCTCTAATGGACAACAAACTATGTCTAACTTTTTTAACACTAGAGTATACTCAAATGCATAATCAAATCTGAAGTCTTAATTACACTAAAATTATCAATTATTTCATCTAAACGCTCTTAAATGTTTAAAACTTTCAATTAATTTAACAAAAATAAAGATTGGTTTGGAAGCAAAAGAAAGAACCGTGTGGGCTCCATTCAGCCAGCCACAGAAGAAAGTTCTGCACATTTTGTCCAATTCTTTGCTTCTTCAATCAGGAAAGCTAAAAATAAAAAGTTGAAATTTAATTTCAAACCACTTTCAACTTCCTCATATATAAACCAAACCCCTCTCACAACACATATTCATTTCTCACAAACAAACATCTCCCAAGGCTTTCACCACACAAGAAAAAAGAATCTCT
This sequence comes from Medicago truncatula, assembly GCF_003473485.1. NCBI lineage: Eukaryota > Viridiplantae > Streptophyta > Magnoliopsida > Fabales > Fabaceae > Medicago > Medicago truncatula. Next base: position 44,445,784 of record NC_053043.1, read on the forward strand.
CAGCTCACAAAAAATTCACCACATTCAAGCATCAAATAATAGCATTGAAAATCCATTTGATTCTCATTCCGCTCGCTCTCTCCATTTTCATTTTGTTCTTTCTTTCTATGCAAAGATTTTCTTGAAATGGGTAGCTTTAAATTTAAGTGCTTTTTCATCTGATTCCCTTTTTGATTTAATCAGATTATAAGTTTTTTTTTTTACAACAGCCCAGAATTAAAATTTTGGTCTTTCTTTTATATTTTGACCAAATCTTTATCTGGGTCATCAAATTACTTCACTTTGATTTCAATAGTTGAATCTTTTTCATTTTTTACATAAACCCATTTCAAAAAATCACTTTTTTTTTTGTGCTTTTTGATTTTGTGCTTGAGAGAGCGAGCGGAAGATAATGGCTGCAGCTAAGAACAGTGGCAAATTCAACAAAGATTTTGGTGATGAAACTCATAACAATCACAACAAGGTTACCAAGATTGGTGAAAGCCAAGTTAATTGGGAGATTGAAAAAGGAAAAAGTGTTGAAATAAGCTCTTCTCAAAGACATCATTGGAAGCCAGTTTTTGATGAAGCTTCTAATATGTCACATAATAGACCTTACAAGAAAAGCAAAAGTCCTCAACGTGAAAATCAAAACCAAAACCAAAACCAATTTCAACCTTTCTCTTTTCCTTCTTCAGCTTCTTCTTCTTCAAGGCATGTTTTTCCTTTTGCTTTTGATCATAATTCAGAACAATTTCCTCAACAATTTGGTCCCAACAACAATTTACCTTTTCACCCTCCAACACAAAACCAACAACAAATGATATCTTTTGGTACACAGTCACAACAACAGACCAATATTGTTCCATATCCACCAATGTTGTCTCAACAGCAACATCAACAACAGATTCTTCAATATTGGAGTGATGCATTGAATCTTAGTCCAAGAGGAAGAATGTTGATGATGATGAACAACAATAACAATAGGTATTTGGGGCAATATAGTAATAATAATGGACCAATGTTTAGGCCTCAAATTCAACCTATAAGCACTACAAAACTCTATAGAGGAGTTAGACAAAGACATTGGGGAAAATGGGTTGCTGAAATTCGTCTACCTCGAAACAGAACTCGTTTGTGGTTAGGAACATTTGATACTGCAGAAGATGCTGCTTTAGCCTATGATCGCGAAGCATTTAAGTTAAGAGGTGAGAATGCAAGGCTCAATTTTCCTGATCTTTTTCTCAATAAAGGAAAAGAAAAAGAAAATGAAAAAGAAGAAGAACCTTCATCACCGCCTCCAACAGAAACAACAATTTCGCCTGTTACTTCTCCTTCAAGTAACACCGCGACAAAGCAGCCTGAACCTCCTCCGATGCAGACACTTCCAATGGAAGAGTCTAATGAGAATGACTCCGGAATTGGATCAAGTGACGCGACAGTGAGTGAAGGCGGAGAAGGAGTTTCAGTTTCGCAGTCTCAAGAATTGGTTTGGAGTGAAATGTCAGCATGGTTTAATGCTATTCCAGCTGCTTGGGGACCAGGTAGTCCTGTTTGGGACGATAATCTATTTTCGCAGTCACAAAATCCGTTTTCCAATCTAAATCAACAATCAGAATTCAATGATTTTGATTCTCATACGGAGTCAGGTTCTTCCATTAGGCCTTTCTTCTGGAATAATGATCAAAATTAAACTTGAAGTTTTCTTTTGTCCTCAAACCAATGGTTGCTGATATTTTTACCAGACAACCTTTGAGCTTAAGGGTCATATACCTTATAGTCTTACCTTTGTTCATTTAACTTTATTTTTTTTCTTAACTCTTTTGTACTATTTAGTTGCTTTTTATTGATGTAGTATAGGTAGCTTAGGGAAGAAGGGAACAGTTTTGTGATTTCCTTCTTCATTCCATCCGTTATGAGCTATCTTTTTGAGCTTCAAGGATGGATTACTATATATAATTATTACATAAATTTGTAGTTTGTTCATTGTGAAGTTTGTTTGTACTGCTATATACATAATGTATGATGTATCATTTTCTAGTTTTTGTAGTTGTTAGAATTAAATATATCGACTCGCAGCATAAATTATGACATATTATTATTAGAGAGAGTTTGCCTTCCATTTAAGTCCCACAAAGCTTAAGAGATTAGTCTTTACAGTTATGCACGCGGAGGATATCCGATTTAAAATAAAAAAAAAAAAAAGACTTTGATTATGTTTCTACCTTTAACTTTTTTATTGATTTGCCCAATTAACATGTTAATTGGATGTGCAAGTACGAGCAATCAAAGTTATATTTTTATATTAAAAAAAGGAAGGACTTAGATATTTATAGGAGTATATGGCTTCCAATATATATAAGTCAAATAAATAAATATGATAGTGGTAGTCCCTAACCTAATAAGCCTTTTCACAGTCATCACCGTCTTTGGGTAGCACTAGGAATTATATATAGTTCCAATATAAGTTTGAGCAACACAATGATTTTTATGTGTATGTTTAGCATGATTTTAATAAAAGGAAAATGCTAATGAGTGTTCTGGACATCAATATCTCGAGACACTGATTAATATGTAAATTTAGATTTTAATAGAATTATGGTGTCATTTTGATTTTGATTAAATTCACGGTATATCCAAAACATACTACTCCCTTCATATCACATTGAATGGTTTAGTTTGTTTATGTGCATTATTTTGATAACATGATTTGATAATATTTTACTACTAATATATAAAGAAAAATGATATCATGTAAGATATAGTCGGATTTGTGTCGATAAATATTTTTAAAATATCAAATTTTTATAACTTTTAAAAATAGATAGCTAAAAATAATAAAGGTCAAAATTATATATGAGAAACGGTCAATTCAATCACTCGCTCTGGAACACAAGGAATAGTGTGACTTCATTTTGCTAAAATAAAAAAAAACTTGCATAACTTTACTTTATTTAATAAGGAGGATGAATGAATTAGAATATGGAAATGTTAATTGATGTTTCTGGGACACTGGTTAAGAAGCTAATATAGTATATATTGTGTTAAAAATTATGTTGTCAATCCTTTAAAAGTCAACAAAATGTATTTTTTAATTTAAAACTTCTTTGTAGTCTTCTTAACCACTCTTCCAGGAACACCGGTTAACATGAACCGTTAGAATATTGTTGTAGCTATCTTGTTTTTCTTTTTGGCTCACGATGAGTGAAAGGTCAACTTTAAAGTACCACAAATATAAATGAGTTGCTAATAGCACGTTAAGTGGCGTGACTTTGGTTTTGGTCGGATCATTATTTTTGACCGTTCTTATGCTTATTGCACACACTCTTCTTTTTATTGATTTCTTTTTGTTAGGGTTTTTAATGGAATTGTTGTACACTTACCAAACGAAATAAAATTATATGCACACCTTTCTCCCCAAATAATTGTGAAAATCTTATTGTAGTAATGAGTTATCATACCTATGGGGTCATGGTTTCAACTTATGTTATCAATGTCAAAAACTCTTTATTGAATGATATACAAATACTTTTGTGAGCGATTTTTTAGCTTTACAATTCACATACTCCAAGGTTATAAGATAAGAGTTTAATTTATATAAACGTCAGTGTAACAAAATTTTACACATATTTTTAAAGATGTGTTTCCACATCATTTACATGATTTTTGACATACGAAAATTAATTGATGTGACAACATATTATTCTATATATAATATTTTGTTTTCGTCGGTATATACAAATTAAACATGTTATTTTAAATATAATAATTAACTGATTTTTGTATAATATAAAAAAAAAATATAATTTTACAATGCCAAAGCCTATACGGTCTTTCTTCCCCTCTTCGTGACAAATGGGACACACAATAAAGACAAAAATTAACACAGCATTTCCGGTTTCCGCATTAACTAACTAAGTGCAACTAATATTTTATTTTCAAATAATTATTAATTATAGTGGGCATATAGGTGGGACCAACCACCGGCCCATGAGATTATTTACACATTTCTTACTTGTGACGGCACGACAACGATAAGTTTTAACAGCATTAATAATGAAATGATTTTAATCATGCTATCAAACATGATTCCAATGGTAAGCATTTTGAAATAAACACTAAAAAATTGATCTCAAAATATCTACTACTAGCAGGATGGTACCTAGTGACGTCCATAGTTTAGCTTGTTTCTGCCGGTCGTCATCTGCTATTAACCAAACCCTATCTTCTAATGTCACTTTGATGCAATAGGCTGCCATACCCCCATTTACCATTCATTATTGAAAAGTCAATGAGAATTGTTGTTGACACATTGCATATTGAGGTTTCCTCGGCAGTTAACTGTCGAAGTTTTCAGTTTTCTTCGGTAGTTTACTGCCGAAGTTTTTCTCGGTAGTTAACTGTAGCCGGTTCCATAATTCGGCAGTTAACTGTCGAGGGACATTTCGATAAATTACTAGTGCGACACAGCCAATACATATGTGTCAACAACAATTCGTCTTAAAAAAAACATACTTGTTTTTATATATTATTTCGGTAAAAACATACTTGAACTCGGTCTTCTATAAAAAAAAAAATCACAGATCGAGTTCAATATGTGTATCTTATAAAACAAGTATGTTTTTTGAAGACGAAGGATATGATATATATTTTATATATGATAAAAATATTTTCTTTGTTTATCATACTTATGTCATTTTTTTTTTGTTACATCATACTTATGTAATTGAAGTACAATTTTTTTTTTTTAAAAAAATGTTTTTAGTTTACTCTCTGTTTATCGCGATTTTTGTTTGAGTTATGACAAAAAAAATGCATATCGGACCACTTGATTCAATTTGGTCACATGGGTGGATCCTCACGATCTCTTTGGTCATTGTTACATTTAAATTTAATTTTGATTTGTAATCATAAGGAAGAAACGTTACCGTAGCCTGTTAGACAAAATTTCGATCATCTCTCTTTGGTGGTTGACGGCAAAAAATTGATAGTTTTACTTTTGATTACCATAATTGGTGGCTTAATCCCTTACAATGGTTAGGCATTGACATACAATTATTCTTTTTAATTTTGGTCGCTTGTTCTCACAATGTAATGTTAAACAATTTGTGTTCTATTCTGGCACTCCTTGTGCTCGAAAGAATGCTTTGTTATTGGCAATATGTTTCATTTTGACTAGTTAAAAAAATGATATAGTTCTTTTTCAAATTTAAATTTAAATTTAGATCATAACAAAAGAATAATTCCAAAACTAATCCATTTGAGGTTGACTTGGGATCTTGAAGTTTGCTCCTCTCAAGGTCTCAGATTCGATTCCCCCTGTTGTCAATTATGGGGGCAAATCTATACAGAGCCTTGCTCTGACTTTAAATGGCTTCCCCGCAAGTGAACGGTGTGATTGACCCTCTCAAATTAATCAATTCTTAGATCGGATAGTTTGATTGAGAAAAAACTTGTATGCAAAATTCCACCCTTAAGACCTTAACAACACAATTTTTTCCAAATTTAAATTTTAAAATACACAACATAAGTTTTATAAAAAAAAAAAAAGAAAAAAGGGGGAAACATAGGGGAAAGAAAGAAGGAAAAGGAAAACACGTTTATCAGAAAGTGTTTCCTCCTTCTTTTTATTAAAAAGAACTTACTATATATACCACTTAAGAAAAACGGAGAAAAAGAGTCAATAACAAGGAAAAGAAATACAACAAGGGGTTTATTTTTTATAGTTTGGTTTGTCTTCCCGAGGAAAATGGGAAGGCAATGGGCTACTTTATGAAAATAGTCTTTCACACAATACTAAAAGATATAAGATAAGTTTAACTTTAAATTCCATCGGCGGTTAACTATCGTTGGTTAAAATTCATAGACAGTTAACTGCCGATGAGGTTATATTGGTAATTTCGTGGTGTTTCATAGCAACTTTGACGTGGGAACAACAATTTTCCTGCTTTATTAGGCTCGTCATGGCAACAAATCCCGTGCCCATGGGTACCTGCCCAAACCAACCCCAATTTGATTGGGTTTGGATATGGGTTTGAGTTTTCCCCGATTTTAAAATACGGATACGGGACGGGTAACGGGGATATATGTACCCACCCCGAACCCATACCCAAACCCTACCCGAATGTAGAAAGGTCGTGTTTTTGTTTTTGTTGAGGGGTTGATAATGATATGTCATGTTATTTGGTTTGATAATTGTCATGATATAAGAACTTTCATTGATAGTTAAAGGAGCAACCGAATAATTCGGTAAGGAAATGTTAAAATGAACGCAAATTGTTGGATAATGCATTACAAAATTACCATTGAAGCTTAAAAAAAACTCCTTTTTTATTAAAAAAAAAAAATTGATTCATTGCGGGGTCGGAGATGGGGCGGGAATACCGGAACCCATTAGGGACGGAGATGAGATTTAATTTCTCATCCCCGTTGAATATGGGTAGGGTAACGGATAAATATATGTGAGTAGGGGATGGGGATGGGGATGACAAAATCCGTCCCCACCCCGCCCCATTGTCATGTCTTGTAGTGCTGAATAAGATTGAAAACCAAGGAGCTGAAGTGGGCTTTCACCTTACTACAATAGAAATTGCTCTCCTGCCCCCTTTGTTGCTCATAGGCCCTTCGGAATTCCGTTTTTAGCTCTAAATAACTTGTTCAGGAAATATAACTCTTGAACTGTTTGGTAACTCCTGAATTGTGTTCAAGGCGTAGCTTTGGATGGATTTGTGAAAAACATTGTGAACAAGAAACAACCCTTCAAATCGACAAACATAAGCAATTTTTTTTTATTAAAAATAGAACATAATTCAACAACATTTTAAACTGACAAACATTACACAATTTGACAACACGATTTAAAATGACAACATAATGTAGGTTCATTCAAACTATCAGCGTCGGTAGAGTTTGTTTAACCTGTTGGTTGAAGAGTTGTTGCTTCAACCAAAATGTTTAATTAAACTTTACCAACACTTTTGAATAAAACCAAATTATGTTATCAATTTGCGGTATTTTTATCAATTTTCTTACAATGTTACACGCGGTTAACCGAGTGTCGCAGATGTAAAGAAAATTGGATGTTCATTTCATGAAACATTTTTGCTCAACAATTGCCATTGGAGAATCCAAATCAATTGGTAGTTTGCAATCTAACCCTATGACTAATGCTTTTTAACATAGTTCATGAAACTATACTTATCCAACTATGCCTAATATTTCACCATTGACCCCCCTTTTTTTACTTGTTAGAAAACAGCATCCGAATATTCATTTTAATCTGTCTGTATCTACACATGTAGTAAATGAGTTAGGTGCTTCATTTGTCTGTTTCCTTTGTTTTCTTTCTTCTTTTAGTCATATAACTCTATCACACAGTCACACACAAACACACACTTCACCATTCATCCAAGATGGAGAACATCCAGCACAGTCATGTAGAAGTGAAGGGACTAAAGCTCCATGTAGCTGAGATCGGAACTGGTATCAACTCTATCATATCATAAACTTTTCTTGGTTGATTTGTTTCTAAACTCTGAAGTACAACAACATTTTTTATCTGTGCAGGTGAAAAGGTAGTGGTTTTCTTGCATGGATTCCCAGAAATATGGTATACTTGGAGATACCAAATGATTGCTGTTGCAAATGCTGGATACCGTGCTATTGCCTTTGATTTTAGAGGCTATGGACTTTCAGATCATCCAGCAGAGCCGGAAAAAGCAACTATAATGGACCTTGTTGATGATGTCAAGGATCTTTTAGATACATTAGGTATCAGCAACGTAAGGACCAAGATATTCTATACAATCAATTTCTAACTAGTACAATATCTCTTGTATATAGTACTCTCGCACTATTCCAAATTATATGTCATTCTAACAATTTCACATAAATTAAGAAACGTAGTTGATTGTGTATAGAAAAGAGTAATTGTGAGTTGATTTACAAAAATATCTCTCATTAATATATTCATACAATTTTATGTTCACAGACAATTTTAAATTTAATCACCAAAAAATTTCTTTTTCCAAATAATTACATATTACAAGTTGTGTTTAAGTATTAAAGGTCTAGTTTACAAGATTACACTTTAACCACTTAAATGTTCCTTGTGCCTACGTCTCACCAGCTGGAGCGACCTTCCCATTTATTACTCCCTCCGTCCCTAATAAATGCACTTAGTAATTTGTATAGGGGCTTATATTTTGAGAAGAAAAGATAAAGAACAAGACACTTTGGACTTGGAGTTTAGACTAAGATGAGAAACTTGTCTAACAGTTTTTGGATGTGAAATTTCAATTACTTCTATCAGGCTATCCTTATTGGTAAGGACTTTGGTGCCATCCCAGCATATCTTGTAGCTGCTGTCCATCCAGAAAAAGTAGCTTCTGTCATAACTTTAGGCGTTCCTTTCATACTTCCCGGTCCTTCTGCTGTCCAAAACCATCTTCTTCCAAAAGGCTTCTACATCACTAGGTGGCAGGTGCAAATTCTCTTCCATAATCATATTTATCTTCTATATACTTCCTCTAGACTTAAATATAAACAAAAAAAGTATATGTATCTGATTCGCATTTGAACCGGATGGACATATTCAAGGATGTACTTTTTTTGCTTGTATTTAAGTTCGGAGTAGTTTATGAAAATGATAAACTATTGAGTAAATTAATTCAGGAGCCTGGTAGAGCAGAAACAGATTTTGGCCGATTTGATGTTAAGTCAGTAATAAGGAACATATATACACTCTTTTCTAAAAGTGAGGTGCCGGTAGCAGGTGATGATCAAGAAATAATGGACTTGTTTAACCCATCTACTCCCCTCCCACCATGGTTCTCTGAGGAAGACTTGACAGCTTATGCATCACAATATGAAAAATCTGGCTTCAGATTTGCACTGCAGGTTCCATACAGGTAATCAAAATCTCAAAATTCAACTTAAAATGCTCTTTAATAAATGGAATGTTCAGTATTCCTACACTTTTTAGAGATACATTAAGGAACTATAGAGATACCCCTTCACATATTTAGGGACCAAAATTACCGCTTACTCATGGCATTTTCTTCGTATTTTTGTATTCAGTCTATTTTTTCCAATGCTCTAAAATAGTCTCTAACTTTAGCGGCATGCTTGTATGAATTTAGAAAACCCTGTTTATGATCCACACAGGTCTCTCACAGTGGAAAGTGGCCTAATTGATCCTAAAGTAAATGTTCCTGCACTGCTGATAATGGGTGAGAAAGACTATTGTTTCAACTTTCCTGGCATGGAAGACTACATTCGAGGTGGGGTTGCGAAAAATTTTGTGCCAAAATTGGAAACTATATATATTCCAGAAGGAAGCCATTTTGTGCATGAACAATTCCCAGAGCAAGTGAACAAGCTCATCATTGAATTCCTTGATAAACAAAGCATTTGATTTGACTGTGGTAGTTGAGGCTAAGAGTCTCATGCTTAATGTTGTGTATGACAAATAATTCCCTTGTCTGGTGTGGTGTGAATGTGATTTCTATTCCAATAAGTAATTAGAGCAAGAACTATGTAGGATTTATTCTACAATCATTAACATAGTCTACTATGAGATATTTTTTATCTGGTAAATGTTAGTATCGTTAGTATTATGTTGTAGATGCGAACCAAACTCTCTTCCTCCTTATCACTATGCTATTTAACCATCTCACTCAAATCAATGTACCAATCTTATAGCTCCCAATCTAAAATGAAACAAAAATGATTTTGATAATAATGTTTCACCAAAGTGGCCAAGAAAGATGAAAGAAGGTGGCAGTCTAAAAGTTTCTACTTCTTTGTCTAAGGATTAACCAAATGAGTTTTGTAGAGGAGAAGAGGAACACGATAGCAGTGGTCTATAGCGTCTTGGCAAGTTTACTGAATCATTGCAAGTAATAAAGGTAAAATATCAGTTTTTTTTTTATAAAGGCACAATAAAGCAATAAAAGTCGAGAGAATGCCTGAACTGTATACAAACAGAGAGTACACATGAGAAACTCTAAGGAAAGGTAAGCCTAGATTATCCCTTAGGAGCCAAGAAACTTCAAGCTTTTAACTAAAGCTTTTCAGATTCCAAAGAACTAGCAGAAAAAGACCAAATATCAAAACAATCCTATCTATCCCACCAAGATAGATTCAGCAACCAACCAAAATAACAGAAAATATGAACAAAACTGTCAACATGACAGTCGGTGTCACAAATATTTAGGATTGTTTTTTACCACATCCTTTTGTGAACGAGTATGTATCTGCTCACTACTTGTGCTTGGAACCCCTTTATCATTTAGCTTATTAGCAGGTAAAACATCAGGTTGTCAGACACAAGAACCTCAAAATTAATGTTAATTCTCTAACCAAATTACCTAATTGAATGGAAAAAGGATGTGACTGAATTGTTGATTGTAAACTGTAACAAATGTGCAAGAAGGAAGTTTTAAAATATTAATAGTGTTACCGATGAATGTCGATTGATTTCATGCATCAATAACTTTGGTCTCAAGCATTCATAGATAAACTTCCATCTCCGACTAAGAACCATAAATCATCCAATCAGTTGTCAATAAATTTCATTACAAACACAGATTAAAAAAAAATATTGAGGAGAATTTATTCAAATAATCATAAATTCAATCAAAACATAAAGGTTTCATCAAATCTACTCACTCCCAAGAATGAGAGTTCAGCTACTCATATTAATGAACATATGCTACATAGTGAATATAGAGTTACACATGATTAACAATTTATGGAAGATCAACGCCTATTTCCAAGGTTGAATCTCCACTTTTTTTGTCTCCAATGTGCTATGGATGTTTTCTCAAGGTCAGGATTATGCAAGAATCTAGAGGAGTACTGTGTTAAAAATCCTTTAAATATTGTCTGGAAAAACAAAGTGTCGCATTGTGTGCAAGTTACATTGCAATGCAACGCAGGTCTTGTACACTGGTTGAACACTCAGGCCTTGCAATGTGTTGCATTGCAAGATTCGACATAAAAGTGTTTCCAACATAACTAGATTGCAATGCCAGATGATGCCCTCACAATGCGAATCCTTTTGACAAATGTTAAGAGTTTTGCATAATCCACAATTTATTTGAATTGACACTATATTAAACACTAAACTTACATAATTAAACTAAATACAAAACTAAAAGATTTTACAGTTGAAGCTAATGAAGAACTATCCGTGGTTTATGGTCTACAGTGTCCAGGCGGAGGTTCCAGGTCGCATTGTGTCCAGTCTAGCAATATCTGCACTGGAAGTTGAGCTAGGCTTCACAGACAAATTATTTATTTTTACTACTACGCAAAAGAAAATTAAAATGGTGATTCTCCCATTAAATATTACATTTATTAAATATACTTATCTACCATAGACTCTTACAATGTGGTGAAGCAAAGTTTGGATTCCGACCGAAAGAAATACTCAAATTTAGTACGTAGTGCCCCATGTTTGGGTTGACCTTCCGTCTTTCGCGGCATTACCCACTCCTTCCATCCACGAGTGCATTGCTTCCTTAGAATGCACCTCCATGCCAATAGTTGTTTTGGTTGGGAGGGCTATAAACATGGAACATGGGTAAAAATGTCAAATTTTCAAGTTCTACTTAACTTTAATTGTTTCTAACACCTCTACGATCTTTGTGGACCTCAATAGACATGAGAAAGATTCGACTAACTCATATCCAGTTGTTTCTATATTCGTTTAACCTTCAACCTACTGAGGAGAATTCAACTGACCCTAATTCCAACTACTTGCCGATCTCGGCTAAGAAATTATTTATTTTTAGGTGTACATATATTAATATACTCATCCAACCACGTTTTAATCTCTCACCATTGACCCTTTATTTTACAGAATAGCATCTAAATATTTAATTAAGGGTTAATTAAGTTTTTGGACCCTATAAATATCTGCAGTTTTGTTATGTTGCAAAATATCTTCTATGCAGATTTTAATTTATCTGTAAAAATATCAGAAAATATTGAAGATAACAAAATCTGCAGTTTTCTGATATTTTCTGATAACTAGATTGCAATATTTTCTGATATTTATAAATATATTGACCATGAAATCTGCAGTTTTGTTATGTTGCAAAATATCTTCTATGCAGATTTTTAGACCCTTTATATTTTCCTATAAATATCTGCAAAATTTTGTAGGGACTAAAAAGTGTTTCCAATATTTTCTGATATAGGGACTAAAAATAAAATTGCAGATATTTGTAGGGACTAAAAACTTAATTAACCCTAATTAATTTGTTTGCAAAACAGCATCTAAATATTCTATTAAATTTGCTTGCAAAACAGCATCTAAATACTCTATTCAATTTATTTGCAAAACAGCATCTAAATACTAAATTTAATCTGTCTGCATCTGCACATGAAGGAAATGAGTTAGGTGCTTCATTTGTCTTATACCTTTGTTGAACTTTTCTCTTTTAGCCATTATAACTCCCTCACACACACTCACACACTTCATCTAGCATCAAAGATGGATAACATCCAACACAGTCATGTAGAAGTGAAGGGACTGAAGCTCCATGTAGCTGAGATTGGAACTGGTATACCAACACCCTTATATCAGAAAATATTCATGATTGATTCGTTTCGAAAGTATTATAACAAAAAATTTGTTTGTGTAGGTGAAAAAGCAGTGGTTTTCATACATGGATTCCCAGAAATATGGTATACATGGCGATACCAAATGATTGCTGTTGCAAATGCTGGATACCGTGCTATAGCCTTTGATTCTAGAGGCTATGGACTCTCTGATCATCCAGCAGAACCAGAAAAATCAACCATAATGGACCTTGTTGATGAAGTCAAGGATCTCTTAGATACATTAGGTATCAACAAGGTAAAGAACTAAAGATCAAGATTTTCTTTACAGTCAATTTCTACCTACTATAGTATCTCCTGTATAAATTTTTAATATGCATGAAATTTTATCACCAAAATTTCTCTACATACTTCAGCTTAGATATAAGCAGAACACAGACCCTAATAGTCAGTAAAGAGAGCAAGATAGAAAACAGAAACTAAAAATTGGTCTATGGACAAAGCTTACCTTCGGGATCATAGCGGTTTTTTTTATGAAAAATATTAGTAATGAGTTGTTGGAAACTCTGTAGCACCAATACGTATGATCAAAGGTGTGTCTGGTGTCCGACACATTTGATTAGTGTCAGACCCAACACATGTTGACATGTCGGTATGTCAGTGTTTCGTGGGATAGAAATGCTAGAGGGGGAAGTAGAATCTACGACCATTATCTCTTAACACTTATGTTTCTTCCTCCAAACAACCCTATCACTCCCAAAATTATAGGTGTTGTTTTTCACTAGAATCGGCATGAAAGTTGAGATTTCAGAGGAAGTTATGTCAAAGGCAATTTTAAGTGCTTATTGTCATTTTGTATTGAAAATAGCTCCTACAGCGCCTATGATCTATAATAGTATAGGTAATTTTTTTCGTTTATGTCTTGTACAATTTTGGCTTTGTTGAATGTAAAATTCGTGTCATAGAAGAAAAAAGTGTGAGGAAAAGGCAAAGAATAAGACTCTTTTGATTAAGGCGAAAGCGTTGTCTGATAGTTTTTTGGATGTGCAATTTTAATTGCTTGTATCAGGCTTTCCTTATTGGTAAGGACTCTGGTGCCATTGTAGCAAATCTTGTACCTGCTGTCTATCCAGAAAAAGTGGCTTCTCTCATAACTTTAGGCATTCCTTTCATGAATCCTGGTCCTTCTGCAATCCAGAACCATCTTCTCCCAAAAGGTTTCTACATTACTAGGTGGCAGGTGCACATTCTCTCCCATAATCATTTATTTCTTCTTCTATACTCTTTCTAGACTTAACATAAACAAAAAAGTACATATATCTGGTCAAAATTTGAACCAAATACACGTACTTTTCTTATAAATATCAAGTTTGGAGTAGTTTATAACAATAATGAACTGTTGAGTAAACTAATTCAGGAGCCTGGGAGAGCAGAAGCAGATTTCGGCCGCTTTGATGTCAAATCAGTTATAAGGAACATCTATATACTCTTTTCTAAAACTGAGGTGCCAGTAGCAAGTGATGATCAAGAAATAATGGACTTGTTTAACCCATCTACTCCCCTCCCACCATGGTTCTCTGAGGAAGACTTAACAGCTTATGCATCACTGTATGAAAAATCTGGCTTCAGATTTGCATTGCAGGTTCCATACAGGTAATCAAAGTCTCAAAATTCAACTTAAAATGCTCTTTAACAAATGGAATGTTCAATATTCTTACACTTCTAGATTTGAACCTTGCGAAAAGAAAAACGTAGTTGGGAGGAGAGAGTCCCCTAAAGGTGGTTTTAGTCGGTTTAGTCCTCAAATGTTTTACATTTGTTAGTTTAGCAATCAAATGAGTATTTTATTAGTCAGTTCCTTCCATCAAATTATTAACAGAATATACACTCAATGATTTATTTGTAATTTCGATACATAAAGGGATTGATTATAGCGACACTGCCTCACACATTGAGAGTGCATGTTTATATGAAATTAGAAAACATTGTTTATGATCCACACAGGTCTCTCACAGTGGAAAGTGGCCTAATTGATCCTAAAGTAAATGTTCCTGCACTGCTGATAATGGGTGAGAAAGACTACTGTTTCAACTTTCCCGGCATGGAAGACTACATCCGAAGTGGGGTGGTGAAAAATTTTGTGCCAGACTTAGAAATCATTTATATTCCAGAAGGAAGTCATTTTGTGCACGAACAATTCCCAGATGAAGTGAACAAGCTCATCATTGACTTCCTTGACAAACAAAGTATCTGATTGTGATTGTGGTTGTAGAGGCTAATTAAGAGTCCCATGCTTAATGTTGTGTGCTGGTGTGGTGTGAGTGTGTGATTTCTATTCTATGCATTGTACCTCCCATTCCAATAAGTAATTTCAGCAACAACTCTGTAGGATTTTATTCTACAATCATAAATAAAATTTCCCCGATATTTTTTTTAAAAAAAAAAGTTCAACGAAGAGTTTCATATTTTTATAAACGCTTGATAAGTTTCTTTATCCATCTCAATGAATGAAAGAGAATCTGTTAATCTAGTGTTCGGCCGAACGAAAAATAAAATTTGAAGATTCAAATCACTTGTTTGTTGAAACAATAAATGAGAAACAAAAGTCTTCCCTCGTGACATGTTTTTTTCCAATTTGCATTGAAACCTATCAAGTAGTACAAACAAAACGTGTTGTGTTTGAATTGAAGGGTTGACCTATAAAGTCAAGTGTACATACATCATTCTTCATTTTTCAAACAAGTATATACTTTAGCATTTTTTACAAACCACTCATTTCCTTTTCCTAGCATCTAATTAATTTAGTTCACTCATGTAACATCACTATTAAATTTATATCTTATTATATTTAATATTAAATAAACTCAATTTGTCAACTGTTTCTCATTCATTCTTAGTTCTTTGCCAATGCCTCAACTTAAGCTACTTTTCACTCTTCTTTACACTTTAACCATTTTGAGTTATGTTTCCACTACTGAATTTGTCTATAATACAAACTTCAACTCCAAAAACATTATCCTATATGGAAATGCAACCATTAACAAATCCATTCTCACTCTGACTAATGACACTTCTACTTCCTTCTCAATAGCTCGTGCTTTTTACCCTAAAAAAATACCTACAAAACCATCAAACTCTTCCACTCTTCTCCCATTTGCTACTTCCTTCATTTTCTCTGTCTCCCCCATCAAAAACTTTATCACAGGACATGGCTTTGCCTTCATATTCACACCTTCAAGTGGTCTAAATGGAACAACATCAACCGAGTATATCGGTTTTTTAAATCTTACAAATCAAGGTAATCCTAACGACCATGTTTTTGGAGTCGAATTCGATATAGTTAGAAACGAAGAATTCAATGATACTGATGATAATCATGTTGGTATCGACGTAAACTCTCTAACATCCGTATCTTCACATGAGGCTGGCTATTGGGGTGGGAAACATGACAAGAAGTTTAATGTGTTGAACATGAACAGTGGAGAAAATTATCAAGTATGGATTGAGTTTATGCACTCTCAGATAAACGTTACGATGGCTCGGGCAGGACAAAAGAGGCCACGTGTGCCTCTTATCAGCATGAATCTTAACCTTTCTGGAGTTCTTAGGGATGAAACTTATGTTGGATTCTGTGCAGCCACGGGGAAGAAAAGAGATAGTGTTAAGATTCTTGCTTGGAGCTTTAGTAATACAAATTTTTCAATTGGTGATGCTTTAGTAACACACAACTTGCCTTCATTTGTCCCTCATAAAGGATGGTTTTTCGGAGCAAAGGCTATAGATGTAGGAATAACCAGTGTTGTCTGTGTCTTAATCATTGGTTGTGCAGTGTTATTCATTCGCCATATGAGAAACAAAGGAGAAGAAGAAATTGAAGATTGGGAATTAGAGTATTGGCCACATAGGATTAGTTTCCAAGAGATTCATGCAGCAACAGGAGGATTCTCTGAAGAGAATGCGGTTGCTGTAGGAGGGAACAAAAGTATATATAAAGGGATTTTGCAAGGCGTTGAAGTCGCTGTCAAGATAATCCCTCAAGAGAGAGAAGGGATGAGAGAGTTTTTGGCCGAGGTTTCAAGCCTAGGAAGACTGAAACATAGAAATTTAGTAGGATTCAGAGGTTGGTGCAAGGAAGAAAAGGGAAACTTGATTCTAGTTTATGACTTCATGACTAATGGAAGTTTAGACAAATGGATCTTTGAGTGTGAAGAAGGAAAGATGCTAACATGGGAAGAGAGGATTCAAGTTTTGAAAAATGTAGCCACAGGGATTCTATACCTGCATGAAGGTTGGGAAGTCAAGGTTTTGCATAGGGATATCAAAGCAAGCAATGTTCTACTTGACAAGGATATGAATGCTAGATTGGGGGATTTTGGTTTGGCTCTCATGCATGAGCATCACGGACAAGTGGCCAGCACAACAAAAGTACTCGGAACATTAGGATACATTGCTCCAGAAGTGATTCGAACAGGAAGAGCATCAACTATGTCTGATGTGTTTGGGTTTGGAATATTGGTGTTGGAAGTGATTTGCGGCCGAAGACCTATTGATGAACATAAGCCAGGGCTAATCGAATGGATGGAGTCCCTAATGGTGCTTGATCAACTTCACAGTGCTGTTGATGAAAGGTTGAAGGCTAAGGGAGGATACACCATTGAGGAAGCTGAGAGATTGCTTCATTTGGGTTTACAGTGTTCAAATTCAGACCCTAGTGTTAGACCAGTAATGAGACAGGTTGTGAAAATGTTAGAGGGAGAAATGGAAAGCATTGAATCTGATGAAGAAAATACAGAGAAAAGTTTACTTGGAAGAATAAAATCAGCTGCAATGTGGTCTAGAACTGAAAGTACACTTCCATATAGAGATCACCCTACTTTTGAAGAAATTAGAATGTTCAGTTATAATTCTAAGACATCTACAAGTGGCTCAAGTTCAATTTTACCGTCGGATTCAGATATCATTCGGGAAGGCCGGTAATGTTGTAGGTCATTGGTTGCTGCAGATTTTAGGTTATCCATCATGTGGCAATGAATGAAGAATATTCAAGGAATAGCTTATTTGGATATGATTTGTGTACACTACCAAATCATGGAAGTTGCTATCCAATGAGTTAATTGTTTTCTACTATAATTTTTTACATATTTCATAGAATATTGTATTTATAAAGGCCAAAATTCTGTGCAAAATTACACATGGTGATCAGAGGATGTATGTAATTTAAACATAGAAAAGATAAATAATATTGTTGTAGATTTGTATATGTCCATACCTTTATTTAAAAATGTGAAGATGCATCATGTCAAAGGAAATTAGGAGGCATTATTCAACTAGAGTTCAGAATTTAGATAAAATTAAGTTTATCTGCTGGCTTTGTAAGCTCAGGCAATCTAAAACATCATTACAGCATTAAAATTGAACATGTCAAAATAAAAGTGCTATGAAGGGTCCAAAATCACAGTTAGAAGTTCAAAATTCGAGTCACTAAAACTTATCGCTTACCATCAAAATTCTGAATCCTTTCATCCTAGAATTGTTTTCCTTCAAATGTTTGTCCAAATTGCCAATTTGCAGGAGCTACATTGTAAGATGTGATTGTTTTTCCACTTGTGATGGTAACCTCAAAGGATAAAGGTTGTTTTTGAAGGTTCACATTGCAATGCCAGTTTTGTCCCCAATTCCTTGCCATTGGTATCCAGCCAGTTTTTGTTCCCTTCACTTTCACAGCAACCACTTCACCATCCAACCCTACATTGGTAATAAGAACTTGATAAAAATTATAACTTCCACTCATTGTGAATTTCAAGCCACCAGTTCTTTTGCATTTAACCCTGCACAAAAAAGAACTCCTTGTATAAGCCAGATGCCTAAGCCTAAGCATTAAAAAAAGACTTAGGCCCTGTTTGGATAAAGGAAATAGCTTTATTAAGCACTTATAACATATGCACTTATAGTTTTAAATTGGTAGCCCCAATATAAAGAATTTTGATGTCTCCTTAACAACATTCCAACCGTATAGGTCGCATTTTGCTGCTATATAAAGGTTCGCGGCATAACCACAACTGTAACCGCAGTTTAAAATATTTTTATCATATAAGTACTTATTATAAGCTATTTCTATAACGTAAAATAAAATAGAGTCAAATTGTTTTCATAAGCTATAAGTTGTTTTATAAACTAACCCAGAGAACTTACGGAAATAAGATAAAAATGGCTTATGGATATCTGATAAGTTGTTTCTATAAACTCTCTAATAGTCAATCAATATGTCTCATGAAAACATTTTAGTTTTACCTCCTATATTGAATTGGAACTATATCAGATTTTCTCTTGGCAATTTCAGCGAATGCAGCTTCTGACATCTCAAAATGCTCACTTGGAAAGTTGCACCATCCACCATAATCAGATGAAAGTCCATAGTTTGGAGCACAGAAATCTGTAACAGTAACAACGACAGAAGGACTTCCAATCAAGCACCATAAAATGTGATCAACACATCTAATCTCATAACAGGCACCACAAGTACTCCCTTTGTTGAACAAAATTGTGCTTAACCCAGTACTATATTTCCCATAATCAACCTTGTGAATGTCTCCATAACCACAAGCTCCTTCTGTAATCAATTCACAACCACATTGTCAAAACTAAAACTGGAGAGTCCCGGAACCCAACTTACTTAAACTTTTGTGCAAAAATATTAGGCCAGATGGACAAACCCATAGCCCGTAATTTTACATGGACTAGTTGTAAAACACAAGCGCTATGAAGCACGGACACTTTTCGGATTAACCGTCTCCAGTGTTGGACACGTGTTGTATCCAACACCAATATGACACCGACACATATAATCACACTGAATTATGTGATTTTCTCAAATAACTGTCAGCATGACAATGTCGTGTCTAGTGTATGTGTCCGTATCCGTGCTTTATTTACAGCACAAGCCTAAAACGACTTGGGTTTTTTATCCGGCCCACAGTAGTTGGGCTTGGCTAAATAATATGTAGACTAATATCAAATGGGCCGAGCCGATTTTACTCATTTACGTAGTTCATTTGACAGCTCTAAAAATTACCTGTAATGAGAGACCCATCTTTATCTTGGATGTATGTTGCAGTTGCAGACTTCCACTCTTCATCTCTGTAAGAAGAAACCTTGATGCATGCTTGTAGTAAAACCAGGTAGAGAAATATAGATTGTAGAACACCCATTTGAAACAAAAAGTTGTTTTTTTCTTCTTTCTAATGGAAACAATAAACACTAAACAAGGGAGAAAAAAACCCTTCTTTTTATAACTGAAAATGATGTATATTTCATTGATAAAGTAAAAGATAGAAGCTTTGACATTTTGAACCCATGTTTTTTGCTTTCTAACCAGGATTCAAGGTTCTACTTTGTAACTTAGTTTGCCTTTGTAACCCTTCTTTTTTTAGGCGGGAATGGAGGGCACAGGCTTGTAGTTGTAGGGCACTTTTTGAGAAAGAATTATTTGATGATTTGTTTGGTAGTGACTGGCAGAGGCAGTCAGTCACAGAAGACTGACTCCTCAATGTGAAAACTTGACTGCTAAAACTGTTTCTTCATTAATAATACTACTGTCTCATCATAAATTTTCATTTGTAATATTAATCTTTATTAATGATCTGTGACTTTAAATTACCAGAACAACATTTGTTTAATTTTTTAAACAATGATTTCATTTACAATTTATAAAGTTTTTATGATTAAAAAAGATTTGTTTGATAATTGTCTTTTTCACACAAGTTTATAGTTTATTTTAGGGAAAATTACACTCACCTCCCCTGAGGTCTATTAATATGACACAAACACCCCCTCTAGTTTTAAAACATACATTAACCTCCCTTAAGTTTTAATCAAATATACAAACACACCCCTTTTTGGCTAACCCCGTCAATTTCCCGTTAATTTTTGTTTTTATAATCCATCATTGTTGAATCACCATTAATAACCAATCGACTCATCGTAAGACTACACCATTTTCTATCAAACAATCTAATCTTTAAATAAGAGAGCTGCGTAGAAAGCTACACAATATTGTAGACTACATCATTTGCCTGAATTACTTCCATTGTAGACTACATCATTTGCCTGAATTACTTCGATAACATAACACATCAGTACCTATTAAAAAATACTTCATAGCTTAACAGATTAACACCTATCAATGTGCAGAGCAAGAATCATGGTGAAACAAAATCCATTTTCTACTTAAAGTAGGTCCCAAATGAAAAAACTTGGAAAAGGAGATGCAAAGTTTGGATGTGTCGTAAAGGAAATTTGAGGTTTGGGCTGGACATCACAGAAAAAATAGATAATTTAAAGTATGAATACAAAATACTTATTGTACAGAAACTATCACAATTTCTTAGTTTTGTTTCTTTGAAAAGACAAGAGGATTTTTTATATTTTGTTAAAACGGTAGTTTCCTTTTTCTTGCTAACGGCAGGTTAACTCACCGTCAAACAAGGGGAAGTAAGTGTTAAATTAAAAGATATAAGGGGATGAGTGACATTTTAAATGACCTCAGAGGAGGTCAATGTAATTATCCCTTTATTTTATGAACTTAATAGTGTTTTTTGATAAGCTTATTCATTTGGCTTATAGTTGTAGCTTATCACTTTTACTTCAATTTCTTCCCTGCAATATTAGTTGAATAAATAAATATTAATTAAATTTACCTCTTTATGTTATTGCATACTTATAAGCTACTTCAACTATTAATTTTAACAAATATTGCAAATTCAATCAGCTAAGCTATACACTATCGACTATAAATTAACTTATAAATCATTTGTTATAAGTTCTTTGGTTATAAATTAGCTTATTAGTTATCCATTATTTTATACTAAACAGGGCCTTAATTAAATAGTTCATTTGACTATTTTATTTCTAGTGCTTATAAAAATGTATCATGAAACATATTTAAACATAAAATTTGAATTTAACACAATGAATTTATGATATATGTATTAGTTATATGATAACTATGATGAAAATGTTTGTGTTTATATTTAATTTTATGTGGAGTATATGACTTGCATGTTTAAACTCATCTTATGAAATTAAAATTGGTTATGACATTTTTTTATGATCATGTTTTATTTTGCTATCTATGTTTAATGAATTCAATGTATGATATATTTTGGTCGAATATAACAGAAAAGTTAAAGTTCATGTTAAATATTTTTAGGGTTAATAGTGTTTTACTCCCTGTAATAAAGGTCATTTCTGGTTTTTCCCCTGTAAATTTTTTTATTTATTTACCCCCCTGTAAAAAAAAAATTGTTTTGGAATACCTCCGTAATAGGTCATTCAAAAACAATTTTTTTTTTTTGCAGAAATTTTCATTTTTGAATGACCTATTAGGGGGTATTCGAAAACTAAAAAAATTTACAGGGGGTAAATAAAAAAAAAATACAGGGGGAAAACTGGAAATGACCTATATTACAGGGGGTAAAGCACCATTAACCCAATATTTTAATAGCAAATGTGTTATTTTGTAAATAACAATTAGACCTTAGGGTTCGGAAAGAAAAAAAAAAATACTCACAATAATATTTACATTTACCTTCCTCCAAAGACATTAATGAAATTTGAATTGACTTAACTAGTTAGGGAAGCGAAACTAAAGCTTATACATGGATCCAGAGACTTTAATATTCCTTCTTATATCATGTATATTGATGACATGAAGATTTTCTGCAAAGGAAACAACTCCAACATCTCGATTCTCAAGAAAGTTTTTCTCAACTATGGTGAAGTTTCTGGCCAACTTGTTAAACCTAAAAAATCTTATATATTTGCATGTTCTATCAGTAATCATAGATTGATTCAATTGGCTAATGATCTTGGTTTTAACATTGGCTTTCTTCCATTTACTTATCTTGGAGTTCCAATTTTCAAAGGCAAGCCCAAATATGTCAACCTATTGCTGATAAAATCAAGAATAAGCTAGCAGCTTGGAAAGCATCCCTTCTATCAGTTGCTGGTAGAGTGTTACTATCAAGAGTGTAATTCAAGTGTATTACCATCTATTCTTGGACAGTTAAACTTTTAAAAGACTTGGAGAAAAGGATGAGAAATTTTATATGGAGTGGAGATTTAAACCAAAGAAAGCTTGTAATTATTGCTTGGAACAAAGTTTGTACGCCTTTAAAAGAGGGAGGCTTAGGAGTTAGAAATCTTTCAGATATCAATGAAGCAGGTAACCTTAAAGTTTGCTGGGATATCATGCAATCAGATTTACAATGGGATCAGTTCATTAGAAGCAGGATCCTAAGGAACAAAAAACCAGTCAATTATCATGTTTCGTCATCTGTTTTGAGTGGTGCTAGGCATAAATACTCTACTGTGCTAGAAAATGTGTCTTGAAATATTGGAAATGGGGAAAATATTAACTTCTGGATTGATTCCTGGTGTAGAGAGCCTTTGACAACTGCACTTAACATTCCCCCATCTTCATAGTCATTTACAAGCTACTCTTGATACTTGCATTCATAATTTTAAGTGGAGTGTCTCCTAAGAAATCTTAGTCGTTTGCCTAGTTTTGGAACAGAAGTTGAAACTTTTGTCCATTCCTAATTCTTACAAGGAAGATAAGCTGATTTGGAAGCCATCTCATGATGGAAGTCTCTCCTTTAAAGATGCATATCGTTTTCATACTTCCCCTCATCCTCAAAACATTAGTTGGGCTAAAACTATTTGTAATGCTGCTATTGTCCCCCTCCAAGCCTCTTCTTGTTTGGAGGATTCTTCTCAACAAGCTCCCCACAGATGACATTCTTGCGAAAAGAGGTTGTTTGCTTCCCTCTATTTTTTCTCTTTGTGGAAAAATCAAGAAACTCAATCTCACATGTTCCGTGAATGCACTTTCTCTTATGACATTTGGTCCTGGTTGTTTCACATTCTCAAAATCACCTGAAACTTTTCAAGTTTTTTGGACATCATAAGGATAGCTAAAAGAAATTGGTCCCCACAATGTAGACTGGTTGCTCTATCTGCCATAATTCACTGCTTCAACACCATCTGGTTTTGCATAAACCAAAGAAGATTTAATGCTAAGATAATCAATGTCAGATATGTTGTCAACATGGTTATCTCAGGTGCTTCTTGTTCTGGCAACAACTCACTTCTATCTGCTAATTCATCAATCACAGACTTTTCTATCCTTAAATTCTTTGAAGTTAGAATTAATCCTCCAAAGCCAAGAATCACCAAAGAAGTTTTACGGTCACCCCCTATTCTTGATTGTGTTAAATGTAACACTAATGGAGCTTCAATTGGAAACCCTGGTGATGCAAACCTATGGTGGAATTTTTAGGAATTCTAATGTTGAATTCTTGGGAGCTTTCTCAATCAATCTTGATGTTACTTCAGCTTTAAGTTCAGAATTAATTGAAGCAATGGTAGTTATTGAAATAGCTCATCATAAACACTAGCCCAACTTTTGGCTTGAAACTGAATCTATGTTAGTTTTCTTGGTATTCAAATCTTCTAAGATTGTTTCTTGGAATCTCACGAATAGATGGAACAATTGTATGCTTCTTCTTCAGCTTTTTAACTTCAATGTATCCCACATATATAGAGAAGGAAATCACTATGCAGACCAGCTTGCTAACATTGGTTTGTCTATTCTATTAAAAAACAACCAATTGTTATGGCATTCAATTTTGAAAACAATTATATTATTTATTTTGAATTAATATTTTAAATCACTTTTAACATTTTTTTTTAAGTTTACAAATTAAACAAATTAGGGATTTGGAAGGACCTGAATTCAATTCTTAGATGGAATAATTCTTGGACCAACTATACTTACCTCACAATCAAACTCTAGATTATTAGGGGCCCGTTCCATGACAATCAGAGACACCAAAAAACAACTTACAGGTTAAATTTTATAAGAAAAAAGGGCTAATTTTTAGTATTATAATGCATGCGCGCGCGCGCGCACACACACATATATATATATATATATATATATATGAGACAGGATACGTTGACATCAGGTGTCAACGAATTCGTTGACACCAAATCTCAACCATCAATTTTGTCTAATCCAATGGTCCATAATTATTAGTTCAATTAACTTGTGTATCTTTTTTTTCCTTATCTCACCTGATCCCATGCCCAATGTTCTGCTTCATCTTCTCCAACACACATCAAATAACCAACCCATTCAATATCGATTAATGCAAACCCATCCAAAATTTAGAAACACAATTTTCATGTTAATTTCACCAATCAAAGCAATTTAGAAATTGAATAACTTAATTTCAAGAATAATTCTTCCGTATGAATTTCAAGAACACAACTAAAAGTGGTGAAACTGAAGAACTCAATTTAAAAAACAATTTTTTTGTCTGAATTTAAAGAACTCAAGAACACAATTAAAAGCAATCTTTGCTTCTCACATATCTGAATTTCCAAAGTCAATTTTCACACCTAAAATTCCACCAATCAAAGTGAAGCCATCCAAAATACCATGAATTCATTATCTTCCTCTAATTCCAATCGATTTCATGAATAATAGATAAATTATATCTATAGGTTGCAATCTATATATGAGCAATAAATCAAGGAGTGGATGTGGTGGAGAGCAGCGCATTGTCCAGAACAAACAATTGAGCATCATTGTGATTTATTTTTTTTGTTGAACAAACATCATTGTGATTTTAAATTGCCATCAAAAGTAATTAAGTAAGGATACATTAGCGTGAGTCAATTTAGAGAATATTAATGGCCTTTGATTAAAATAGATTGACGGTTGAGATTTGGTGTCAATGAATCCGTTGACACTAGGTGTCAACGGATCCTGACTATATATATATATATATATATATATATATATATATATATATATATATATGAGGTTTGCTAGGATACACCCACTTATTTTTTAGAAAGTGTGTTTTAACAAATTATAACTAAAAAGTAGTTAAATACACCTTAAGGTGTAGCTTGCTAAAACACTCCCACATAAAAACTAGTGGGTGTGTTCTTACAAATCCATATATATATATATATATATATATATATATATATATATATATATATATATATATATATATATATATATATATATATATATATATATATATATATATATATATCAGGAGAAGGAAGAGGAAAGAATCATCTAATATTGATAGTATTTGAAATGTCTTATAGGATTGACCTAATTAAAGCGTATTATAGATATATAAATATAAATAATTAATGTATGCATGCTCTTTAGTGAGAGGTGTGTTGCTTTGTTCGCGGCTAGAAAAAGCAAAATTAGTAAGGGAAATTAGTGACGGAAAAAATGAAATTCCTCACAAATTCTTTGGTCGTAAAATTAAGTGACAGAATTAGAAAAGGATTTTACGTTTTCCCTCGCTAATTTTTGTTTTTTTAGTGGTGGTTTCAAAGATCAGCAGAATTCAGGGAGGCTATATAAGTTGTTTTGAAATGATGATTTGGGTCTAATGTAATATTTCCTTGACCTTGATGTAGTTCAACAAAATGATGGAATCATCATTTCTTAGAAAAAGTACGCAAGTAATATTTTGAAGAAGTTCAGGATAGAGCATGCAAAGCTGATTTTCAAGTCATTTGAAATATTTGGATGGAATATGAATGAATAGTTTGTGCTCATATAGTGTGTCTGTGTGATATGGTCAGTAGTCCAATTTTGGTAACAGTCAGACTCATTTGCATTTATTGGTGCCTCACATACCAATTGATTGATTTAGAGTACCTTACACGTAGGGAACTCAAGAGGAAAACAACATTAAATTCCCCACAGTATAGAATACAATTGTCTTCATCAGCATTACGTTTATAATATGATTACCTTATTAAATTTTGTCAACGGCTCAATTATATGGTTCCTTAATTAAACTTTGCAGGCAATAGTACTGTAGCTAAGCTAGGTAATCACATGATATTATCCCCTTTTCTTCCTCATTGTCATATTTATTAGGAACACGTGAAATATGAGAATAATAATTGTAAAAATTGCAAGAAAATCATTATAATGTGTTATTTAAATGCAAACATTAACTACATTTTAGGCTCTATAATTAATAATTCAGTCTTTCATTTAAACTAATGGATCCTTACTCCTTTGTACCCCAAAATTATATCACGCATAATTAAATTATCTCTAAACGATCTTATTAATTTGAAATCTGACGATCAAGATTGATAGTTGTATTGCGCACTTATTGTGTGAGTCCTAAATCCCTACCAACATATTGAAGACTTGGATTTGTAACCTTATGAAACTTAAATAACTTTATTTTATCTTGGTAAAAGGTGCTTATAATATTATTTACCAACTCCCTTTGGGAGTAAGCTTAATTAGTTCAAGGAGAGAAATTTAGGCGAGAGGTATAAGTGGATTTTGGAGACCAATGACTTGGAATGACATCTTTAGCAGTGAGGCTTTTTCCCGTTGACGTGCTTAATTTCACAGAGAAAGGTCCTCTCAAAGGTCCTGTAACAATGTTCCAATTTGCACCCCATAGATGATTCATTTGTAGCCACTCACTAGATCCAGCCTGCATGCCAAACACCAAAATATCCAATTAATTCAGTCTCAATATGGATTTGATCATTATAAATGTTTGACTTTCATGACACCTAATTTAAAATTAATACAATATGATTAGTTGATAGTATTAAAAAGTTTATATTAACTTCGATTATATGTTGTATGGGAGAAATGAGGAATTGAATATAATTTTCATTATAGAGGTCCCATATATCACATGGTTTTGAGTTCACAAGATTCAGGAAAAGGAACACCAAGAGGAATATTGATTACCAATAGGCACCATTATATGAGGATAACACTCTGGATATAGCATATGATAGATATAGATATATAAAAGGATATTTCAAAAGTGGCATTGCACGTGATTTCGATTTCAAGTGACATATCCACAACATTTGGAATTGTACACACTGGCCATGCCCATTCTTGTTACTACAATTGACACGAATTAAAGTATATGACCAGTGACCACGATGCCTTAATGCACGTTTGAGCAACTTCTATTCCTTTTAGCTATAAAAAAATCTTATAACTTTGGTATATATCATATCAAAAGACCCTTTTAGTGGCATTTCATTTTATGGGCACATGCATGGTTTTTTTTTTTATTAACAAAGATTCAATTGATTGGGAGTTTAGGTTTTTTAAAGGAATAAACATAGTGAAAAACTATGTAAATAAATATCAACAAGAAAAGAAAGGTGCATACTTCTTGTATATGCATGGAGCTTATGTCACCATCTCCATCTTCAAACTCCACTAGAAGTGACAACCAAAATGGTGTGGAGCCTTCATTAACTTGAAAGGCAATATTTTTGCCAGCATATACACATGTTGTTCTGCAAAAATGCAATCATAAAGAACACTAATGTTTTAGATCACTAAAAAAATATTCCTTTCTTTTTAGTCCACGTTCGGCAGCTTTAAGCCTTTGCATTTTCATATATCCATTTAATCACATCTGTCTTAGCTTGATTTATCATAAAAATAAATCTAGAAGCAGTCATTCTAATTAACACTTTTTTTAAACATTCACCTTCTTATGAGCCAAATTTATGTAGGTCATATTACTCTAGGTGAAACCCATTCTCAAAACGGTGGAAATGAAAAAAAAAATGTTAAAGGAGTGCCCTAAAGTAAAATTTACATAATAATTATTTCTTAAAATGTGTAATCAATATTTTAAAAGTAAAACAATATTCTTTTCAAGATAAATTTTCCTCTTTTTACTTCATTAACAAGTGTCCTTTGTGCCCTAAAGGACGCTTATTAGCCTGATCCATTAAATAAAAAAAACCTAGTAAAAATAGGTACTAATTCCCTTCTCTAAACTCAAAGAATACTGAAAACTAAAGAAAGAGTTATCATATGAGCATACCTTCTATAAAGAACTTGGATTTCACCTCTATTTCTGAGTTGACCATTCTCACCATGAACAGCCATGTGGCCAAAAGCAGCACCACTAAGGTCAAAATGTGTTCGGTCAGAAGGGCAGCCAGGGCATTCATCAGTTATTATAACCGTCACTGCCCGTTTTGAGCATATAGTATGGTCTAAACACTTGACCTTATAACACTCTCCACACCCTTCTCCCTTCTTATACAACACTGGCCCCACTGCCCCTACTCTTGCCCTTAACGGCTTCACATCCACCAAACTTCCGTACCCACAAGCCCCTCCTTAACAAACAACAAATCATCATAAAACAAATTATTAGCAACAAATGAAACATTATACCGAGCTGGTTAGTCAGGTTAGACACACGGGCACTAAACACGACACTGACACATTATGATATTAGTAATATATTTAGAAAGTGAGAGTGACATAGTTCATATTTTAAAGCTAGAGTTCAAATTTCAAAGATAGTTGCAAAATGATGGTTAATACCACGGTTATTAATAAAACTTTTTTTTCCGATATAAAAAGAATACTCTACTATAAGTGCTATACTTAAAATTTAATTCATCGAGTCTTCTCAGCCAGTTATTATTTAGATTTTAGAATTTACCTCTGCTACCGTCTCCTTCAGCCTCGCCGTACCAGGTGGCGGTTCCCGGGTGCCAATGTGGGTCGAAGTGTACACTGTGCTTAGACTGCCCCCGAGCAAGTATGAAGCATAAGCTTAAAAGAAACAAGACGGAGACACGGTGGTGCTTCATTCTGATTGAAGACAAAACTTAACGTGCCGCCGTAGATAGTTGACAAGAAGAAGAAGAAGAAAACAGTTAAATGTGTCACCGACACTTTGATGATTGAAGTGGTAGTTTTATTTGTTTCAAGTTTTGGTTATGATACCCTTATAGGTATTTTAGTTATTTTATAATGCATTGTGATGCAAGGGGTCCATCCAATGAAATATCTATGCTGATTTCTTTACCCTAATGTATGAAGTATATTTACTGAGTGTGCCACTGTAGTGGGTCCCATTGGCGGTTGAGGCGTTGAATCCGCATGTGCAACAAAAATGGTTTTGTTCTTTTTCCAAACAAAATTATTATAAGTTTTTGTTTGTTTTTTCTTTGATACCGTTAATCAAGGGAAATAATTATTGGCAAGCTATACATTTCTTCATCCTCTCATATTGGTGGCCATAGCGGTATCCACATGACACTGGGACGTCTCAAGGAAAATGTATGGGGCTGAATGAATGAAGAAGGACGTGACACAATTCCTCAAACTCTTTTTTCGAGCGGAAAATGTATATTTGAACATGCTTGTCACACCGGCCAACGCAACATTTGGAAAATCCCGGAAGCTAGGAACACGTCATCCTTTCTTCTAAGACCATGGAGGCAGAGGAGATTGTTGAACGATCAAAGTGATTTTTAGCTAGGAGCAAAGCGGGATCTTGTATGTACGTACTATGAATGATTTTCAAACTCTTTGATTTGTATTTTGTCGCGATTTAGTTAGGTTTCTTTTGTGTGGGTTGAGTACCCCTTGTACTTTTCTCTCTTCTCTTAAAAATCTTTTCGTTGTTAAAAAAAAACACAACAAACATCCGACACACCTTTCATATTGGTTGATACATCCTTTATTGATTCCAAACGGTGTATGCGAAGACATTTCCCTAAATTTCATTGTAGGGTTCCCTTCTTCCCAATCATACGCGGACATTCTAGTGGTTGTGCATTGTTTTTTTTTTAAGTTTCCCTAATTGGTATGTTACCAACATATTCTACCACTAGCAAAGTTGCCGACTTGTTTGCTAGATAGTTTTTTAACTGTATGGTATGTCTAAAATCATTGTATCTGGTCATGATCGCATTTTCTTGAGCAAATTCACTTTCATTTGAGGATGGATGAACCGTTGAAGCAAGGTAGTTTATTGGTTGCACTACTAAAACACAAGGAGAGAGAAACAAGTGACTAACACTTGTTGACTTGTGATTCTTCCTCAACTTGAACTCCTTATGCACTAAACACTCTTCAAACGGAGAGAAGAAACAATATGTAATGTGTCCGGCCAATTATGATTCTCATTATTCTAAAATGAGGCATCACGACATTTCACTCATATGGAGCTCATATCGATTAATTAAATATTTAATTAATTATCCAGTTACATTTGTTTCTTAATTTGATCACTAATCTATTTAGACTCCTTCTTAATATATTTAATATAATTATTATAAAGATTTTTTTGAATAGATATTATTATAAAGATATTTACCTGCATAATAACATTAGAACATAATTAAATAATAAAATGTTCTAGGTGAAAGTTAATTCCTTTAAAGTTCTCTTTTTCTATTTGCAATCACACAACATTGTACAGAACTCCATTGCCGTCAGTTTCAATATTAGTGAACCGTATGCAAAAACTGATTGTCGATGTGAGTGGAAAGATGATATTGTATCTTGATTCTTGACTTATTTGCTTGGTGAGATTTTGAATAGTTTGTTTAAATTTAATTAAAGATTCAGATTAGATATGATTTAGTGCATTATTGGTTTTGTTGAATGAAATCAGACAAAAAAAGCCAAATTAGCCAATCAATGACGATAATAAAACATGCATATATTTTTAATAATTCATCTAGCCAATCTATTTTCTTCTCTTTATTTTTTTCTTTTTGACAGGTCCACACATAAATCCTTCAATTTGCTTTTAGTGTGTGTAATGTTCATATATTAATGCTGGACCAGTAAATACAGTCACCGAATATTTTATGTTGCTTCAGTAAGTGTAGGTTATTATGCAATTATGATAATAAGATAAGTAAGAGCTTTGATAGAAACTGCGGTAATTTATTTTGTGTGTCAAGGAATCTATTGGTTAAAAATTCATCTAATAAGTACGGAAATTAGAGTTTAAACTTCGATCTTTATATATAAAATCAATATTTACCAACTGAATTATACTTATAAGGACAAAATGTGATAACTATTTTTTTAGTTCCAAGCAACCGTAATAAATTATCACATTTTTAAGTTCCGAGCAATTCATTTTTCTTGATTAATAATGATTCGTGAAGGTAAAGCAAATGGTAGACTGAGTTCAGGTTGTTGGAACTAAACTAAAATGATTGAGCCAAGCCTCAATCCATCCAAGTATAACTTGTAAAAATAGTCTTGTGTTAAAGGGGAAAAAATCTTAAAATGGTTTTAGACTTGATCTTAAAAATGGTCTTTCTAATATGGGATTGATAAATTAATTTATCTAAAAATCAGCAATTATGGAAGCCACTGCCGACCATTACCAGCAAGCGCTAAGCATAGAAAATAATAGGCTAAATAGTATGACAAAAATATTAGTTTAATCCTTTAACTTATTAAGTTTTAAATAGTATGAACATTTAAGGGATGAAAGTTGTATGTGCAGCACGTGAAAACTTGTGCAATAATCTACAAAGATGAACATTATAGATACACGTCTTCTTTGACTCATTAAACAAGTAGCATGGCTCAAAGAATTACGATTGTTGAGAAAGAAAAATTGATATAGTAGCACATGGTCGAAAGCATGAATAAAACATTCAAAATAACTTTTGAATTATCATAAAAAATCTGTAAAAAAAACAATAGAAAGTCAATGGAAATGAATGGATTAAAAAGTATTTTATATTCTTAAAAATAACTTCTCTTAATGTTGAACTAAGGAGGTATGATATTAGTAAAATGGAGGGTGTGGTTACCCATCTTTTTAGTTTTTTGGTTTGTATTATAATCGAGAACCAAATCATTTTATATCGATTTATGTCATTTTATTTTGTTTTTAAAATGAACCAAACTAGATCAGATATTTTTTTTAATTTGATTTAATTTTGTTTGAATTTTTTATTTGATCTGTCTTATCCAAACCACTTATACCCCTAAACACCATACTCAATCGACAAATATGTATAAGAATTTAAATCCAAAGACTTGAAAATATTTTTTTTTCTTCCGCAACTGAAGTGAGTGTTTACACAATTTTTCAAACATCCTCTCCCTTGATGATAGATATGGTCAAGGTTAACAGCACAAATTTGGCAAACCCTCGTTTGTTTGCATTTATCATCAGTCCCTCACATACCTTACTCGCAGGGAACTGAAGGCATACAACAATAAATTCATCAGTAGATGTATTGTCTGCACCCACGTTCTAATTAATATGACTCCCTATTAAATTATGCCAACGGTTCAATTTTATTTTCTTTAGCTTTGCAGCCAATACTATCTGTAGCTAAGCTAGGGAATCACATGATTGGAGGAACCGTATGAAATGAGTACTAACATGAGATTATTGTGAAAATCGCAAGAATATCGTTAATTATAATGTATTTCAAAGGTAAATGCAAAATTATTGTATTTTAGGTTCTACAATTAAATAATTTAGTCTTTAATTTAAGCCAATGGACCCAGTACCCGAAATTCAACAATACATTCATTCATATATACTACTACACTTCAAGCTCTCTCTCCTCTTTTGGAGGGGGCTACATGAACATGACTTCTTCATACAAATTACAAATAATTGCACACCAAAATCAACCATCTAGACTTATAAAATATAAATCACTATCTAGATAGCCATGTGCACTCAACGGCTATAAAAATAACAAGATTGGTCCAAATCCACTAATTTTTACCTTATTCCACTTGAGTAACTTTATATCTTGGTAAATGGTACTTATATTAATTATTTACTTACCACTCCCTTTGGGAGTGAGCTTAATTAGTTTAAGGAGTGAAATTTAAGCGTGATGTATAAGTGGATTTTGGAGACCAATTACTTGGAATAACATCTTTAACAGTGATGCTTTTTCCCGTTGATGTGCTTAATTTCACAGAGAAAGGTCCTCTCAAAGGTCCTGTAACAATGTTCCAATTTGCACCCCATAAATGATTCATTTGCAGCCACTCACTAGACCCAGCCTGCATACCAAACACCAAAATATCCAATCACAATTAAAAATTTAGACTCATAGTTTTATAACACACATATATATGTTGTATAGAATTTACTTTATATTCATACTCTTGAGCATAGCATAACTCAGTACATAGAGACGTTGCAGTAAATCTAAAGAGTTCGGTCCCTAGAGATGTTTGACTTTTATTACATTTAATTTAAAACTAATAGAATATGGTTAGTTAGCAATATAAAAGATCTTACATTGTTTTCAATTATATATATAATGTAATGGAGAAATGAGGAATTGAATATAATTATTGTTAGAGGTCCCATATATCACATGGTTTTGAGTTCACAAGATTCAGGAAAAGGAACACACACGACCAAGAGCAATATTGATTACCAATAGGCACCGTTATATGAGGATAACACTCTGGATATAGCATATAGATAGAAAAAAGGATATTTCAAAAGTGGCATTGCACGTGATTTCGATTTCAAGTGACATATCCACAACATTTGGAATTGTACACACTGGCCATGCCCATTCTTGTTACTACAATTGACACGAATTAAAGTATATGACCAGTGACCACGATGCCTTAGTGCACGTTTGAGCAACTTCTATTCCTTTTAGCCATAAAAAAATCCTATAACTTTGGTATATATCATATCAAAAGACCCTTTTAATGGCATCTCATTTTCTGGACACATGCATGGTTATTTTTTTTATAATTATGTAAATAAATATCAACAAGAAAAGAAAGGTGCATACTTCTTGTATATACATGGAGCTTATGTCACCATCTCCATCTTCAAACTCCACTAGAAGTGATAACCAATATGGTGTGGAGCCTTCATTAACTTGAAATGCAAGATTTTTGCCAGCATATACGCACGTTGTTCTGCAAAAATACCATCATAAAGAACACTAATGTTTTAGATCAGTGAAAAAATATTCCCTTCACGTGTGAAGAATTATTATGAGTATCTTTAAGCCTTTACCATGTTTTTTTCATAAATATATATAAGGGAACCTATATATAATCCATCTAATCCAAAAAAAGGTAAGATATGATTGAGAATGTAATACCTTCTGTAAAGAACTGGGATTTCACCTCTATTTCTAAGTTGACCATTCTCACCATGAACAGCCATGTGGCCAAAAGCAGCACCACTAAGGTCAAAATGTGTTCGGTCAGAAGGGCAGCCAGGGCATTCATCAGTTATTATAACCGTCACTGCCCGTTTTGAGCATATAGTATGGTCTAAACACTTGACCTTATAACACTCTCCACACCCTTCTCCCTTCTTATATAACACTGGCCCCACTGCTCCTACTCTTGCCCTTAACGGCTTCACATCCACCAAACTTCCGTACCCACAAGCTCCTCCTTAACAAACCATAAATCATCATAAAACTAATTATTAGCAACAATGAAACATTATACGGAGACAGACCACACACAAATACCATACATAACACTAACACGTTGTGATACTAGTAATAAATTTAGAATTATAAATTTGTTAAATGTAATTGTATGTATTAGCGTCTTGTTGGTGCTGACAACATGCGTTAGACAGCAGACACGTTTTCCATCAGAAGTGTTAGTTCATGGAGTTTAACAAACAACAATTAATAATGTTCAAATTCATATGATTATAGCTAGAAACATTATTATTCTTTAGAATTTACCTGTGCTACCATCACCCTCAGCCTCGCCGTACCAGGTGGCGGTGCCTGGGTACCAATGTGTATCTAGGTGAACATTGGGGTTAGCCTTAGGCTGTCCCTGTGCAAGTATGAAGCATAGGCTTAAAAGAAACAAAGTGGAGAAACGGTGGTGCTTCATTCTGATTGAAGACGATAATGCGTAATGCACCGCCGCAATTGTCAGCTCCGGTAAATTCGGAGACCAGCGAAAATAGTTGACAAGAAGAAGAAGAAGAAGAAAACTGATGTAGCCGACACTTTGTTTGATGGTGGCAAAGGTGGTTTTATTTTCTTCAAGGTTTGGGTTATGAGACCGTTAAAGAATTTTGGTGTTTTTTATAGTACATTGCAATGCAAGGGGTCCACCCCAACAAATATCTGTTTGGACGTTATTACCCTTTTGTTAGGAGTATATTTAGGGAAGTTGCCACTGTGTTGGGTCCCATTGGCGGTTGTGTGTGTCGTTAGGCAGAACAGAATGCATATGCAACAGAAATGGTTTTGTTCTTTTTTTTTGAGGGAAGAGAAATGGTTTTGTTCTTATTACCAAAAAAAATTATGAGTTTTTGTTTTTCTTTTCTTTGATACCGTTAACCCGTTATAGTTGTTCAAGAGACGGAAACGGTCGAATTAATTAGAAGGAAAATGAGGCAATAATGCTTTCATAAAACAACGTTGGTTTGGCAACAACATGCCGGTTCAACAGTGAACCGTATAACAATGAGTTGAGAATTGAGATTGCATGCGGTCATCGGTCATTGACTACATGCAATCAAACAATTTTAAGATTTGTGATCCTTTAATATGCGACTATCTGATTTTGATTAGATGATCACTAATCCTTTAACAACATGACTGCGGGTATTTAATAATTGCGGACAATTCGGCATTTTGGTGGAAAAAATGCAAATTGTGATCACCATGGGAAGGATTAGATTGTATCTTGACTTATTTGTTTGGTGTGATTGTGATTAGTTTGTTTTAAATTAATTAAAAAAATTAGATTTAATAGTCTAGTGCATTATTGGTTTTGTTGAATGAAATTACTAGACAAAAGCCAAATTAGCCAATCAATGACGATAATAAAACATAAAGATTTTTTTAAAAAGTCAATTAGGCAATAATTATTTTTATAATTCAATTTTATATGATACAATTCCTCAATAAACAAAAAAATAGATGATAACATTTTATTTTTTCCATAAAAAAAAAAATCATTTTATATTTTACAAACTAACATGGTCCAGTATTTTTTTTTTTTTTATTCTTCAATTTGCTAGATGTTTGTAGCTAGGCGAGCAGATTTACTAATGAATATTGACATTTAATATTTTTTTGAGAGGGACAATTTTTTTTATGTATATCGGGTATCCTCCGCGCGCAACTGTATAGACTAATTCCTTGAGCATTGTGGGACCCATGGGCGGCAAGCTCTTCCTAAGAGTTTTACCGCTGCTGCATGCATAAGGTTGGATTCGAACCCAGGGATTTGGTTAAGCTATAAGAGACATGTTTTATATCTCATACAAGCGCTCTTGGATTTTTTGAGAGGGACATTTAATATTGTTTTTTAGATTAAGTAGTCTAGTATCTATAAATACACTTTTTTTAAAGTGAATAAGATGGTGGGGTGCGGGGTTCAAGCTTCAATTTCTGTAAACATACATTTAATATTTTTAGGGTCTTGCTAACCAGTGCCCAAAGGGCAGTGGTTAAGCCGTTAATGATTCCATTAATAGAAACTTTATCTTGGAAATACAAGTTTTTACTTTTATCTTAGCAATAATTACACCATTTTTCGATGCAAATTTACTTATTTTAATATTTTAACCAATGCTCCAAGAGCAATGGTAATCATTCTCCATATTTTTATTGGCTAATAATTGTGTTATTTTGTCTTTAGTTTGTGCAATATATCCCGTATCCATTCATATACTATAATGATAGATCAGTAAATACAGTAACTTTCAATAATTTATGCTGCTTTTGTAAGTGTGGGTTATTATTAAATATGCAATTATGATAATAAGGATTAAGAGCATCGATAGAAAACCGTGGTAATCTATCATTGCTTGGAAGTTATAATCGGGAGGAAGGTAATTCATTTTTCTTGATTCGTGAAGGTAAAGCAATGGAAGAGGGAGCTCAATTGGTTGGCACTAACCTAAAACGATTGTTTATGCTTATAATGAAAAGGGTGCATATAAACTCTCTTAAAACCCTCGGTGACTTGAGTGTTAGAGTCATTGCAGGCACACCAACCTCTTTTGGAAGCAGCCATTATCCCCGTTGTATCTAAGTAACTCTTGTCATTGTCTTAAGGTTCACTCTGGATCAATCTAATTGGGTTGATCTAGTGGTATTGATTTAAAACAATAAAATATACTTCTCTTAAAGTCTCATATTCAATTCTTTCAAGTATCAATTTTGATAGATTAGTTCGACTTCTTAAAAAAAAAAATCACTCTGGATCACTTCCTTATTTATGGAGCGGGGGCTGGTGTTTAGATCCCATTTATTTTTGTTGGGTAGACATTTTTGGCCTGCACCTATCCAACTTGGCTCGTTGTCCATCCCTAAAGTAAATCATCAAACAATGCGTCTAATAAAACCAAACCAAATTGATTTGCTCGACAACTTTTTTTATATTTATACTAATGTAATAACCTGTGTAAAGCACGATATGCAAATTGATTCGCTCTCAAACTGATTTTTTTACATATTATGAGAGGGATCGATACAAACCGGTAATATATAACATAGGCTTAATTGAAATTCTTTACCTCCTATTTTATCATAGAAACGAAAACATATTTATCATCTTTTAAAATCAAACTTTTTGGTCCTCAAGTATCACATTTTTTGCAGTTTTGGTCTCAACTCATATTTTTTGTACCTCAAAAGTGATGATTTTTGCATAAATTTTATATTTCAAGATAAAATACCGCTTGTGGGACATAAATATACCATTTTTTTTTGCGCACAATTAACCATTATTAAACTTACAAATATGTGAAGTTGCAAAAAATGTGGCACGAGGGTTAAAAAGTTCAATTTTAAAAGGGGGAACAATTTTCATAAGCATGATAAAATAGAGGGAACAATTTTTGTGAATGTGATAAAATATAAGAAAAAAGTGCAATTAAAACATAAAAAAAATTAACTAGTTTCACTATTAACATGACATTATTAACGCATCAATGACCATCCGGCATCCACATTTTCTCGACGTGGTTTGTCGGCATGCTATTATCCTATGTGGATGGTAATAAAGAGAAACGAATCACTACATTGTAAAGCCAAAACCATCTCACAAAGTTTGTCCATATCACTAATCTAATTTTGATGTAGAAAGATCATTGTTTGTACTCGATATTGTATCAGGCATTGCAACCATGTTGTTATGTCAAAAACCGAAACGAGGCCTGATAATAGGCTTGTCATTTTATTGATATAAGGAAGAAAAATGGATATAAGAAACTCATACAAAGAGTGTAAACCTTGTAATGCAATATGATTCTCCTAAATACATCACCTCTAAAAATTATGTATCATTTTATACAATACTTGAAAATAAAAAGTATGTAAAAGAAAGCATAAATGTTTCGAGGTACGCCGTAGTTTTTTAATAGTATCGGTAAATAGTTAGGGTGATACCAATTTTGGTTTTAATTATATATTAAGGTACTCATGCGTTTAGACAAATGTTTTATTTTATTTTTACACATTCGTACAAGAAGAAGAAAGAAAAAAAAAATATAAAAGAATCGATGGAGATAAATGAGAGAACCAATAAATATTTTTTGTTAATGATGTTTCATTTCTAAGTTCAAAGTGATAACTAGTAAGATATATAATTTATCTAAAAAATTATATGTATATATAGCCTTCATTTTAACGTAAATAGGTTAAATTCAAAACAACCCTATGAAGGCTATATATATGTTACTAGTTATTCAAAACACAAACATAATAACTA
Organism: Medicago truncatula; assembly: GCF_003473485.1. Classification (NCBI taxonomy): domain Eukaryota; kingdom Viridiplantae; phylum Streptophyta; class Magnoliopsida; order Fabales; family Fabaceae; genus Medicago; species Medicago truncatula. The sequence goes on from NC_053043.1 coordinate 44,484,932, forward strand.
TATATACTTGAGTTAGGACTTCTGAATAGCCTATAATATATATATATATATATATATATATATATATATATATATATATATATATAGCCTTCATTTTATTTAACTCATGTGTGTGTTTTTTCACGCAGGTGGATGATAACGACTCACAATCGATATTCTATTTTTTTTTTTATGTAATCTAAAGTGGATATTTTAAAATTTGTTTACTTCATGTTGATTAAAAATTCCAATTTGATCAAACATGTGATTACTCTACATATCCTCATTTCACTTGAGTTTTATGTGAATTGCTTATTATAATGCATACAATCAACTCGTTGTGAGATATGCATTCATTTGTTAGTAATTTGAATATTGTGTCGTTAAGGGAGTGTTTGGTTGAGGAGAAGATGAGAAGAGAGAAATTGAAGAGAGAGATAGGAGAGAAGTGTCTCATCAAGGCTGTTTTGAATAGAGAGAGATAGAGAGATAGGGAGTGTTTGTTTAAAGACTGAATAACACTATTTTTTTTTTATAACTAAATAACAGCGATAAAACTAGTAAAATTAAATAGTGTGATAATCTAGTCATTTTTTTTTTTAATAAAACTAGTGTAATGAATTGATTTAATTAACCGACTATGTTAAAATATTTTTAAAAATTAATTAAAAAGTAATCTAATTCCTTTGTAAAAATAATCAATTTAATTTTTTAATTAAATTAGAATAAAAAACTACATTAATTTATATATGAGATCCTCTTAAAAAATTATATATGAAATTAAATTTCTAAGATAATAATTGTATTAGTTTTTTTTAATATAAGGATATTTTGGTCTTTTCAAAAATTAAACACACTTCTTTCTCCTCTATTTCTCTCTTTCTTCTCTTGTACCAAACAATCCATCAAATCTACCCTATTTCTCACCTCTTTCTCTCTTTTCAAACTCTCTCTTACCTATTTCTCTCTTCACAACTTCTCTTCTACACCAAACACACCCTAAATGAAATATTCCCCCGTTCCTAGATGTAAGCATTATTTGCCTCTAATAAAAGGGTGCTTAGATGTAAGAACGGATGAAGTATATCGGTTATTTTACAATTAAGAATGTTATTATATTTAGCTTTATATTGTGGTATGAAAAATTATGTTTATTTTTATTATTACCTATCAGTGCAAATAAAATAGGTTAAATTCAAAACAACCCTATGGAAGTTTTATACAAAATTTTAATACAAAACCCGATGATTGATATTTGTGTAGTTAGTTTTTTTGATAAACTAGGAGAGTGGACATGCATCAAGAGGTATCATCGACATCCTAACTAGGTTGGCACCTCGAGAGGCCTCCATCCTATGCCGCCAAACTCATAAAATTTTATTAAAAAAAGGGGGACAAATAATTACAAAAGGAGGGGGGACTAGACCAAAACCCTCTAAAAACAGGAAAAAGCAGAAAAGAGAACAGCAAAAACAACAGAGACCATCGAACAACAAATCAAGGGAGTTTGTAATTAGGTAGTCCACATCCATCTCGAAAGTAATCAAGCCTCAAATCAGTAGGAAGAGTCATTACCCCATAGATGGTTGTACAAAAATTATGAATAGAAATATTAAAGATATACTTTCAATCAAATGCACTCCGAGAGTTTTCATTGCATGCATCATATATTACATCTACTATAGTTATTATCCATATAGTTCAATTTTCATCATCAACGTTGCTGTGGTGTAGTGGTTATCACGTTAGTCTTACACACTAAAGGTCTCCAGTTCGATCCTGGGCAGCAACAGGTTAACATTTTTTATTTTTTTCTGAGTTTTGACCGGACATGAGTCATTTTTTTCGTTGCGATTGGCCTAAGGTCTTTTTTCGAAAGATTTTTTTTTTTTTTGTACAAAAATTGTGAACGTTAATTAGTGAGCATTTTTGGATTGAATTGTTGAGTATTGAATTGTTCTCAGTTATATAAGTAGGTGGATTATCATGGGGAAAAAAAAAAAAACTAAGAGCTTGACCAAAAAAAATAAACTAAGAAAAATGAAAAGAGAACGTGGATAAGAGTTTATTTTACTCAAAATTGGCAAGTTTGAAGCTTAGTAAAAATAAAGAAATTGGTTGGTGAAGAAGATACCTTTCAACTTCAGGAAAGGGATGTGTTGTTACCCATCACAGTTCACGCCATTGCTTCACCTTTTTTAAAAAATAAGAGCCTTTGCTTGTCTTGTTGTTAAACAAAATCACATGTTTCAAGTGATAAATCTTAAATTCTTGTTTTATAAGGGAAATGTTATATTCGTTATTTATAAATACGTTATTCAGTTTAATATTATAAAAAGTTTTGATAAAAATAGTGGAACACCTTATTCTCTAACAAAATTTCCATTGTGTTTGTTTTGCTGGTGTGTAACTTTTTAATTTTAAAATGGAGATACAATTTTGCTTTAAAGACAAATTGCTCAAACTCGTTTTTTTTAAGACAAATAGTACATAGATAATGAATCTTGGACAACATCATAGATAGATAAAAATAAAAGGAGATTACAAAAGATTGAGAAGACATAAATTTGATCCAATCAAAACACATACAAATGTAGGAATTAGGCCATTAGGCCTAGCAGGTATTACAAACGGTCAAACTACAACAAAAGCGGTCTAGAATCAACTCTAACGAAAAATTAGGAAACTCTAGCAAACACCCACCTAACACAAGCAAAATCTAGCGAACATGTATATGAGTGCGAAATTAGATTGCAAAAAAGTGTGGTGTAAGAACGTTCGCAAGCACAAAACCAAGAATGAGTCCAAACGAACTCAAATTCAAATTTAAAACCCGACAAGTGAACCTGGCCGTCAACATGAAACAAAACCACAAGAAGAAATAATGGTCATTTTGAGCCAAACAATCCGAAATTCAACCAACCTTTAAAGGATCTTAAACACAACCTATGAGTGTTGGACCATATCTTGTGGATCACAAGATCAAAACCACCACACATGATTCTCAAACCCATAATCACATCACATGATCTCAAATCTTGAAGTGGAAAGACAAAATTGTAACTCAAATTGAATACAATGAGCTAGGGATCAAACACATCAAAAACCAAGAAACCCATACACGATTCACATCATTCGAACCTGGAACCAACGAATAATATATTGTGAAATCACACTTAGAGACGTGAACAAATATATACAGAGAAGACCGACTCGTTTTTTGGTCGTACAAAATGAACATAAACATGTTTAAAGAAACCACTTGAGGGAGAAATCAATAACTGTCAATAAGAGCTTTCTGCATCGTACAAACCCCAACGATTGCTAAGCAAGTTGTGGCGACTGAAACCTCAAAGGGGGTTTGGTGATGGTGTAGTTGTGAAGGCCTAGCGTACCCCCACCATCATCTAAGTCTACATCTTGAAAATGAAAGTTTGGATTTGGCAGAGAAGAAGGTGGAAAGCGGTGGAAAACAATGATTTGTGTTAGAGAGAGATGAGAGCTTTTGTGTTTAGAGAGAAAAATAAGTAACATATTGCGCGATCTAATATAGTTATCGAAAAAAAAAAAAAAAACACTTTGTCTCTAAAAGAAAATTGACGCAACACTTGAATCTCTAACCGTAATTAAAAATAGATAATTTGGTCTTTACATTCAAAAAAGTCGCTAAATAATTTCTTTGCAAATAAACCATTAATCCATTGTTATTATTTTCTTTTTAACATTTAAAGAAAGTAGAAGAGTGATCATTCTTATCACTTTTCATTATGAAAAAAAGTGAATATTAAAAGAGATTGTTCGACAACTCAATATGTCTTTATATAAGAAATGGTCTTGTTAAAATAAAATAAGTAAATGATAAAAAAAAAAATTATTTTTTTTTATCAAATAGTTTAAGAGTTAGAATTCACTTTTTTCAAAGTGAATAAATGAATGTCACTGTCAACATAATAATTTTATTAATTAATTGAAACAAAGGGAAACACTAGGAGGAATATCTACACAAAAATTCGAATCTACTCCTAACCTTTCCTTATCCTAAAATGCATTAACTTCATCTCCACTCCAACCACCGTTGATAATAAATAATCAAGGGTCACCAATTAATTCACATACTCCTCACACTTTCATCATTGCAAAAACCATTTCCCATATAAAGAAAATTCCATCAACTAAAAATATACAGAATTCGAAAATCACTCTCAAACCATTTTCTTTTCTCTCTTTTCCTCTTCCAATTTTCCCTCTTCATTTTCCTTCACTTTTCTCTCGTTTTCTCGCACAACAAACCCTAACCCTAACCCTAACCAGCACGTTTTCTTCCTTACCGGCGACACATGGAGATGTCAATGGAAGATTTGCGCTCGTTTGAAATCCTCTCCATCATTCTCACCGCTTTTTTCCGTTTTGTTCGTTCTCCTCGAATACCCCAACATTTTATACCGATTACGCAAAGTAAACCTAGTTTCACTGCTGCGTTTTAAGGTTTCTTCTTCAAATTTCGCTTTTCAATTGTTTAATTACCCCTTTTTTGCTCGAAATTGTTGACTTGTTACTCGTGATTTATTGCATTTGTCAAATATTTTCTGTTAGTATGAATTTATTTATCAAATCTTTGAATATTGAAAGTAAATTATTGTTGAATTTGAGAAATTACTGTTGTGGTATGCTTCTAGGGTTTGAAATCTTGATAATAGCTTAGGAGATTATTATTTTTTAGAATTTCAGAGAAAGTTTTCGTTGAATTTGTGTTCTTGTTGGTTATTGAATTTGAAATTTCGTATTTTCGGTGGAAAAATTTGAAATGGGTGGGAAGTTGGAATTGGGGTCTTGTTCGAATGTTGGTGGTTCGAATAATCTGAGAGAGAAAGGTGCGAGGATTATACTGAGACACATTAGAGCTCAAGGGCATCCTTACATCGAGTTACGTGAGAATGGGAAAAAGTATATATATTTCTGTGTTTTGTGTCTTGCTCGATGTTATAGTGATAGTGTTGTGTATGATCATTTGAAGGGTAAGCTTCATAGGTCTAGATTAGATTATGCTAGACGTACTTTGATGAAGCCGAATCCGTGGCCTTTTAGTGATGGTCTTATATTCTTTGATAATTCATCTGAGGGTGATAAAGAACCGGAAACTGTAAATGGTAACCGAAATAGATTGTTGAAGCTAATTGAAAGTGGCAACGACAATTGTCGTGCCATTGTGGCTTTTAATGAAGAGGCTCAGTCAGATGCTCAACCAATTGCAAGGGATGATACACAAGCTGATGGTTCTATGTCGGTGATTCCATGTTTGAAGATTGCAAGTGAAGCTACTAATGTGAAAGTTAGGAAAATTGGCTTGGGGAAGATTTCTGCTAGGTTTGCTGAGAAGTATGGCTCTTTAGGGAATGAAATTAGAAGAATTTGGTGTGAATGGTTAGGAAAAGAGAATAATCAACAAGATGACACTGAGGTTCAAGAGCATGATTTTGCGGTTGTAGTTTTCCCTTATAGCTATGATTTGGGTCGGGACAAAGTGCTTGAGGTCGAGGATGCTAAGTCATTACTCCCATCCTCCTCTATGCTAGAACTGGAAGATGAGAGGGAAAGTGGTCGAAAGAGAAAAGAACCATCGTCTGACGTTGAAGATGTTGATGAAATTCGCAGGCACTATGCTTCAGAAGAGTCTCCACCTTTGAGGAATGCCCCCTCAACATTGACGCTTGATCAATCCAACAGTCAGCTTCTTCAAACTAACTTTGTTTCAAACAGGGCGATCAGGAAGGCAATCAGACGGCGAGAGCGCTTAGCAGCAGAAAAAGTATGCAACATCTGTCAACAAAACATGATTCCTGGTAAAGATGTAGCCACTTTTCTGAATCTGAAGACTGGAAGAGTAGTTTGTTGCAGTCGGAATCCAACTGGGGTAAAATCATTTCATTAATGCTCTGATCCTGTTTTGCTATATATCTATATTTGTTAGTAATAAAGCAAGCATTCGTAAAAACTTACGACATTGAAAGTTGAAACTGCATTTTATTCACAATACAATACAATACATGTATTCAAAACTTTGGAAAAGAGTTACAGTCATTTTTCACTGGGTCATGCTAGGGCAGAAGTTAAGGAACTCAAAATCGAATTAAGAAAAAAAAAATTGTATTGAAAATATTTGAATTTGAAAAACATTGAATACACAATTTCCATGAAAATATATCCTTCTTTAGTTCCTTAACTTGTGCCCCTACCATTTCTCCTTTTCATTTATCAAAACAGAAAAGTTATATTTGCATTTATATGCAGGCGTTTCATGTGTTTCATACAGCCTGCGTCATACACTGGATACTCTTGTGCGAATATGAAATGATCACAGATCGTTTAGTTAATCAAAATGCTTGCCAAAAAGGAAAGAAAAAGATTGTAACAGGTTCTGGTAAAGAAGACAGGGATATAAAACACGTTTTCTGTCCAGAGTGTCAAGGTGCTGGTCTGATCATTGCTGATGGGTTGGAGCAACCAAAATTGTGTTCTCTGTCCCAGGTTTGTTCATTACATCGACAATCCTTTCCTAATCCTACATATTATAAAATATCCCTTCCCTTTTGGATTCCTTTGAGCATTGATATCTTAATTTTAGGTGAATATTGTCTTGTGTTAAAAAAATAGTTCATTTGGAATTAATAATCTTTGTGCAGATGTTTCGACTGAAATTAAAGATAATTCTACAACGCAAAGAATGGATCAAGAGTTCTGAAGATTTGCAGAATTGCTCAATTGGGTTTCACTTCCCTTCGGAATCTGAAGAGATAGCTGAGGTCTTTTATACTTCATTGATTTTCATCTAAACATAGATAATGGTGAGTGTTTGATCTTCTAACATATATTGTGATGGCTTTGCTTACAGGAAAATGTGGAGCCAATAAAAATGTTGCAGTTCTATCGTGCTGATGACGAGCATGTTGTGAGTAAGAATTGTGCGAATGTTGCATAGGGTTTGTTGACTGCTGTATATCCGAGTACATACATTCGCTTTGCATTCTTAAGAATTATGGGTAGCTTTTTAAGTAGATGTAGGTTGAAAAAGACGAGTTATATAACCTCGCAGACAGTCTCCATATTTAACATTGTGTATACACACGTTCTTATGACATGATATGTACATGCTAAAGGAATGTCAAATATCGTTCTAGACTTCCAGTAATTTATTTCCCAATTATGTAGTTAATCATTGTTATGCACAAGCATGGATTCTACAGTAGAGATTTTTTTTTATTGCCCATACATAATCGTTAAGATCTTAGGATCAACTCTGAAACCTACACTCGTAATAATGACGAGTTTTGTATCTGCTCATAACTTGGTCTTGTTTGTTGTTTAGGCGCTTGGTATTTTGTTGATAAATTAGTCCCTTGACGCTTATTCAAATTTTGAATTAAACGACTTAATCGGTTGAAAGTCTAAATTTTAATAGGCAGATGGTTTTATGGTAGAATGTGAACTTGAATCTATGTGTAGGTAATTAAACTTGATTTCATTTCTGAACTATTTAATAAAGAATTTCAAAATTGAGTGAACATACTCCTGGTCAGTTTTGATGGTAGTTAATGGTCATAGAAGAAACTGACATAAATTTTTAGCCATTAATACTAATAGAATCAAATTAAGAATAGACTTTGATGATGCTATAAAAGTAAAACGGCTGCAGTGAAAGGCAAAATACTCACAGTTTTGTGGTCTTTTTTTTTTTTTTTTTAATAACAAATATCGATAATTAATTGTTAGGCACTCCATATGCATCAGATTCGAATAATCAATTCATCAATGAAACAGAATGTGTGCGCTATTCGTCTATAAGTCCTAACTTAATTGGTAAAAATATCGAAATAGATAGGTTGAACGCTGTGGTCGGGATTTGAATGCTATCTTTTTCATTTATGTATGAGAATTTTCAATAGTTATTGCCATTTTGTCTATTTACCATAGAAAAAAAATAGTGCAGCTATCCTTCTCTCTAGTCTGCAAAGTTGTTTCGATGAACTCAGTAGTATTACCCATGATTTTGACACACCTATTGTGATACCAAACATAAACTTTGCTTCTTTTTCAATTGTATTCTCTATTTTGCATTATTGATAATGAAAATACGTCAATAATTATTAGTATAATTGGATAAAATTATTTTTATATTTTTTTTTTGGAGTAAACTCGGTATCCTCCGCGTGTAACTGCAGGGATTAATCCTTTGAGTCTTATGAGATCTAAATGGATGATAAATCCTTTGTAAGAGTTTTAACGCTGAATTTGAACCCAAAATTTTCTTAAGTTAGAAGAGACTCGCGTCATCTCATCTAAGCGCTATTGAGTTATGTTTATATCTTTCATTTATCAAATATTATAAGACATTTTGATGTATTGGAGTTCTCATTAATAAGTTGTTGCCTCTGGCATTCAGAACCTATTTTTCAACCCTATGAGTCGGTATACACCTGAATTGGTTGCAAATTAAATGGGATAATGTAACTAAATGCAGTGAGATTTTGGAAGTTTTTTTTTTTTGACAAAAATAAACGATATTCATTCATTCAAATTGATAAAGCACATCGATACAATACAAATTCAAATTCGCTAAAAACAAAAAGGATGAACGTGTGAACAAACTCAGAGCATCCATGTTAATAGCCTAAAACGGCAAGGTACCTATGCCTATAAATATGACTATATTTAAGTCTCCGGAATCCTCATGTCTCCGGATCTGCAATGTTGATGACGCCAAAGTTATTGTCATTGATCGGATCTGCACTTGCTCAAAGCTAATCTTTCAACCTGAATAAAATAAACACCGCACTAAGACGGAAAATAAAAAACACACCGCACAAAGACGGGAAATCAAAACAAGTCGTTCAGAGACGACGGAATCACAAAAGGAAACAAAAAAAATGTGAAATCACTTATTCAATTAGGGTATAAGGAAAAACAAATCGGAGATGTGATTTTTGGGTCAAAATTGACCCAAAATCACCCCTCTAACAACAACAACAAGAAGAAGAAGAAACGGGTGACGGCTAGGGTTTCAGAAGGAGAGAAGAGAGAGAAAAGGGAAACAACCATGAGATTTTGGAAGTTTAGTACTGCCAATTTTCCACTCAAAGTCGACGCACCGTTATTTTACTCGTCCCTTATGAATCTAAGTATCCCGTAGCTCATACATATGGATAAAACTCGTCAAAATCTTCATGGGATCTTACTCAGTTCACTATAAACATAAAATTTACTTTTTATTTTTTATTTTTAATTTATGTTAAATGTGTCTCCGATTCTCACACAAGTCATGTTCTTATTTACGGTGTTGAGTGGTTACATGAAGTCCTGATTCCTGAATTCTAGCTTATTTTTTGTGCTTTTCGATTTATCTGTTGCATTTTAATTTGGTGTCCATTGAAGACAAAAACATAAACAATAGATTTTGTTAACTAAATAAACTTTAGTGGTTATCGACACAAATAAATTATAGAAACAATGAGTGTAATTGGAGGGTTAATACTTGATAGAGACAAATAGTGTTAAGATGGAAGGGAGGTATCCATGTAAATAAGGTCAGCATCGACACAAAGTTATGGATAAAAATTCATTGTTTTAAGGTGAACAAGTGAGAAATTTGGTTTTGAATCTCCGTTTCTACATATATTTTATGCGATGTCTTTATCAATTGAGGTATGTTCAATTATGTTCATGGGGACAAAGTAATATTAAACCGCAGCTCTCAATCTAGTACTAGTTCTCAATTAATTAAGCATATGGAAGAAGGTTATGAATTACAACGTCTTTGTTATTAATCAAGCAAATAAATCACTATATTTCAGTCAATGACATTTAATCTTACGCTAAATCAAACTACACACGACAAAGCCGGCAAGACTAAGATTTTTTACAAGTGGTATGGACTTGTGAACACATGACTCATGAGAGCTGCCAATGAAACATGTGCCGGCAATACGAAATCCCAGTTCACAAAGCTTCATTATATAAGCAATTCACTTGGCATTGCCAAAAAATAAAGTAATTGGAATAATAATTAAAAGGCATAATACTATTAGTACGAGATGAAAAAATTGACACGCTTCTTAATATTTGTGTTCATGGTTTCCGTTATACAATTTTCGTTGATACATGGAAGGAAACTTTGTGACACGAAAGAGAAACTTGAGACTCTTGCATTGATGCTTCCAAAAGGCTTTGTTCCACCTTCGGGGCCAAGTCCAGACATAGACTAATCAATGCCTGAAGTTGCATTCCACTGCATGCGTGTTCATGTATTTCTATTGTTTGATTTTACAATTTTTGTGACATTTTGTTTGCATGTTACTTGTAAAAAAAAGGTTAATAGGTCTTTACCCCCTGTAATATAGGTCATTTCCGGTTTTTCTCTGTAAAATTTTTATTTTGATTCACCTCCTGTAGAATGTTTTTGTTTTGATTTACCTCCTAATAGGCCAAACGAAAATGAAAATTTCTTGAAAAAAAAAATTTGGTTTTTGTTTGGCCTATTAGGGAGGTAAATCAAAACAAAAATATTTTACAGGGGTGAATCAAAATAAAAATTATACAGGGAAAAACCAAAAATAACCTATATTACAGGGGATAAAGACATATTAACCCTAGAAAAAATTCCATGATTACTTGTTTATCATTGTTATTGCAGAAGAAATATGCCCACATAAAAGTCGATCGATATCAAATTATCTTGGCTAGTTAAACTTAATTTACACCCTACATCACCAAAAATGTGATTATTGCTAACAATCATCTCTCTATTTATAAAATAGACTTAACTCGTTAATTAATTAATAATTTACTTCCACAAGTTAAACTTAGGCTAGGACAAAATCACTAAAATTGGTGTTACAATTAGTGTGGGTCGGACAAACTATTTTCCATCAATTGTAGTTCAATGATCATTACAAGGAAGAAGTGTTCATGATATTCAAGAAAGTTTGATTCAGTCTAGAATATACGAAGAAATCATAAATTGTATGGAGGAATCATATGAAGTTTGTTTGGTTGGTTCAAGATCTTGTCTCTGTTTAATTATGATGTTTCAATTATTATTGTTGGTGTATTATGTTGAATTTATTTTGGTAGAATGTGATTTAATGACATAAAAGTTGTGTGAAGGGCGGGGAAATACTTTGTCTATGTTTTAGACTATTACCTTTTCCACTTTATGTGTTTCTCATGCGTCTATTTTTTTCTTCCCCAAAACACTCTTTGTTCGGATTCTAGAATCCGAACACAGTTTGTATTATAGAATTTGAAACTTTGTATTATCCAGATTTACATAATAACATTGACGTATAATATCAATAAGGCGTAATTGAAAATGACAAAAAATTAATCAAAGTCTCATTTTATTAATAGATCATGTCTTTCATAGCACATTTACATTTACATTGAAACATATTAAACGAAATTATTAAACGCCCAATATTAAACATGTGGTGCAAGAAGATGGAAGAGGAAGGAGGTTTGGGTAATACTTGTTTCCTTTCTTGTAACACCTTCCATTTCATCATATGACTTATTTTATTACGTTGTTTTATGCTGTTGAATTATGTCGTTTGATTTTTCCTCTGTCGTTTATTTTTTTTTTTCATATGTTATGCACTATGTAAAACCCTCCAAACCTCAAGCTTAAACACAATCTAAGACAGTATTGATTATATAATCCAAATTGTTTTTGACGATTTCAGATTTTATAGCCGAAAACACAATATAACTGGGTACATTTCTTGTTTTTTCGGATTATAAAAGCCAAAACACCATATACACCACTCTTGTGCCAAGAATTCAGGGGAAATTAGTTCAGATTATACATTAGTTCAGATTATATAATCTGAACTATAGCAGCACAAAGGCTTAGCCTATTTATAACAGAGATAGTCAGTTTAAGAATCATACCAACATCCTAATTCCATCCTTGTGTTTTAGGCTATTGTTAGTTGTTTTCTTCGTCTCTCAATCAAAAATCCGATTTTTAGGCTATTTGATCAAATTGCTCCAAAACTTGTCCATAAAATTATAAGAAAAAAGGTATTTTCAATTATGTCTTCTTAATATTGTCAGTTGGTAGGGATATTGCATATTATATGCAGGGGCTGGGGTTCGAACCCCAGACACTCCACAATTTAATTGTGTGAGCTCTAGCCACTAGGCTACTTGACCAAAAAAAAAAAAATTGTCTTTCATTTTTGGGTTATTTTCAATCGTCTTCCTAATATTATATGTCAATGTTGTTAGGTAAATTTTGGCAATACAATGTTCTTTTTCTTCTTATATAATCCAAATTGTGTTGGGATTAAAAAGGGTCTTTTTGTAGAAAAAATAGAGATGCATACGGTAAGAAAAGTAATAGTATAAGTTTTATCTATGATGGAAATCTATGTTTTTGGGCCTACAACCCATCAAGCCTCTTGTTGGCCCTGTGTCTATCTCCTTTTCATTTTTTTCTCTAAACAAAAGTCGTTCAGTATGATTGATTCTTCTTCAAAGCTAGCTACATTGAAGAAAGAAAAATGATGTTAATTAGGTCAAAAATATGCAAAACCGTAAACCCATATTTAGTTTCTAGGTCTATTCAAATGTACTCAACCCCCCCAATTGGTTTCACTGAACTTGAAAAACGTATATTGAAGAATGGGAACCCAAAATCTTCAATGCTTCCAATTCTTAACCAATGGGTTGAACAAGGTGGTGATGTTATCGAACCAGTTCTCAAACGTATCATCGCTCGTCTTTCTAATAGTCGTCGCTTCTCACATGCCCTTCAGGTATATCCTTTAAACATTCAATCTTTTTATATTTAGTGACACCGGACACGACACATCGACACCGGTGGTAGTCGTTTGAGAAAATGACATAATTGAACATAATTACATGTGTCAATATCGGATACCGACACATGTAAAACACCAGATAGGCCTTTGATCAGAAGTAAGGCCTATTTAGGTTGACTTATTTGAGCTTATACACTGACATAAACATGATTTAGAATGAAGATGAAGATGTTAGGGAATTGGTGTTCATTTTGTTGGGAATGTTGTGTACAAAGGTCATGTTTGGTTAAAATAAAGTCAAATTGTTTCGTAAGCCATTCTGAAGAACTTATGGAAATAAGCTGAAAAACAGTTTATGAACATGTCATAAGTTGTTACCATAAGTTCTCCCAAACGGTCACACAAGTGCTTAAGCTAGTAGATAAGATGAACTCAAATAAGTCAATTCAAACATGACCAAAATAGTCTCATTATATACTTGGATAATTGTTTTGCTTCAGTTGTAAAAGTAAGTAGAAAACCAAGCTCTAGTCTATTGTATTCTAAGTTGTTTGGATCCTTGTGTCTTTAGTTAGTTGGTTTAACTAACTCTTTCTCGAAATAAAAAGCTCCATTTCGAATTATTAGGTATGTTTGGATGGAGGGTTTTGGAGAGCTAAATCTATATTTGGATTTCTGTTTGATATTTTAAAAGGATTTGAAATGATAACATAATATATCTGATCATTTAACATTGCAACCACACTTTTATGTTCATTTTATGGCTTCCTTAATTCAGAAAAGAAAATGAAGTTCTTCCCTCCAAAATCATCCATCCAAACACACCCTTTGATACAGTTATTAATTTATTTATTCAAATGTGTCTCTAAGTAATATTATTAAGTGTCTGTGTAATTTTTTTTTAATCAAGTGTCTTGAGAGATAAGAAATCCAAATGGAACACATTCATGTATAAAAGAGTATTTTAGAAACATCTATGTACAAATTAGACACATCAACTACAATATCTACTTTTCTTATATATGTGAAAATGGCAAAGTAACTTATAACAAGGGGCAGATGTATGTTTATGAACAAGTGAAATGAGCTATCTTGAATTCTTTTCCAACTTCTGTGGATCCTGGTGTGATTAGTTTGTTACCAGGTTGATGTTTTTTTTGGTAAGTTAAATACAAAGGCTATAAATGATTATGATACACTTAGTGGGATAAGGCTCGGTTGTTGTAAAAATGATTATGATGAAGGATCTAGTTTCAACTTGTACAAGAAATCTTAGTTTAAGAATTCACAATTATTGGGCTTGTTCATTTTTTTCATTTCCTTTTCTATTTTCAACTTTAGTTGCAAAAATGCTACCTTGTTTTCACTATGTTTGTTGTTATAAAGGTGTTCTATAGGAAATTGTGAAAACAACTTCTTGTTATTAAAGCAAGGTGCCAAAAAATTCATTTTATCTTTCTTTTTCCTTAAGTACATTTTGAGAAGTTTATCGAAATTGACTCTATGACTATAATGAATAGTCAAAGAACAAGGGAAATTTTCACCACTGTCCTTGAATGTGCATAGTTTAAGGCTGCTATTCATTTCCATCTTTCGACCACTAGTTTTAATGATCATATATATTCCATCGAAAATTTACTTTTGATCATATCATTGTCAAAACACTCTGTTAGGTATCAGAATGGATAAGCAATAACAGTAACAATGATTTATCTTCTGGAGACATTGCTAAACAGCTCAACCTGATATCTAAAGTTCACGGTCTAGAACAAGCAGAGAAATTTTTCAAAGGCATCCCTGAAGCTAAAATTGGGTTCAAGATATATGCTGCTCTTTTAGGCTGTTATGCAGAACATAAATCTTTGGAGGAAGCAGAGGTCATCATGAAGAAAATTAAGGAGTTGCGTCCCGCACACATGACAGTGTGTTATAATATGATGTTAAAACTATATGCTCAGAAAGGTAAATATGAATTATTGGATAGGTTGATGCAAGAAATGAAAGAGAAGGACATCTGCAACGGTGCTACGTTTACTATTAGGTTGAATGCTTATGCAAATTCTAGAGACATAGAGGGGATGGAGAAGCTACTAATGCAAATGGAAGCTGATCCCATGGCAACCGTGGATTGGTATACATATTCTACAGCAGCAAATGCTTATATGAAAGTTGGCAATGTCGAAAAGGGCTCAGCAATGCTGAAGAAATCAGAAAATTTAGTTAATGCTCAGACAAGTAGGATTCCGTATGAATCGAGGAGGCTTGCGTATGAATCTCTTCAAACTATGCATGCTGCAATTGGAAACAAGGACGCAGTTTATCGACTTTGGAATAGGTGTAAAAATCTTAGAAATACTCTCAACTCAAGTTACTTATGTATGCTAAGCTCATTAGTGAAACTGGATGACATTGAAGGCGCAGAGAAGATTTTACAAGAATGGGAGTCTGGAAACACAACGTTCGACATCAGAATTCCAAATATGATGATCACTGCTTATTGTAAATGGGGTCTGTTGGATAAGGCTGAGGCATATATCAAGAGGCTTTTGGATGATGGCAAGGAATTAGACGGAAGTTCATGGGACCGTTTGTCGTCTGCTTATAAAACAGATAATGCTATGGAAAAAGCGGTTCAAGCAATAAAGAAAGCAACACTGGGAAGTCGACCAGGATGGAAACCTAACGCCTGGAATTTGGTTGATTGTATCAAGTACCTGAAAGAACAAGCTGATGTGGAGCAAGCCCTAGAGATTCTGAAGTTATTTAAAGAAAAAGGCCATATCTCAGACACTACCTATGATAGATTAGTAAGTTATGTTTATGGTGAAATACCAGATACAACAGAAGCCAGTGATCTGATTACACAAGATTAACGAATGAAAAGGTTCAATTTGATGATTAAGGAAACTAATGTTTCAATGTAAACTAGATGATGAAGAAAACTAATGTTTCAATGTAAAAGATGTTTTGCAAAGGATTTATTCAATTATTTCCAAGGAGGAAAGCTTTTGTCCTGACTGGGTGCTCTGCTTATTTATTTTCCTCCTGTTTAGACACTTTTTGTTGCACCTTTCATTGTTATGTCTCTGATTTAATTAGCATCCTATTTTATTCACTCTCATTTTTGTTTTAAGACCGATGATTCAAGGGAGAAATAAACCAAAACCCTTGTGAAATAAAGGTTAGGTTTTTCCCCCTTATGTTAAGTTTCATATAGTCTCTTATCTTTTATTTGTTTTGAACCGGTCTATTACGTTACAAACGTTATATCAACATGGTTCTTCGATTACTTAAAAAAGGTTAGCTTATGTAACAATTAACAGATGATCTAATAGTCGAGTTAGCGCCTACGGCTATAATTTATTTACAGATCTTTCTTGACCATGTTGAAAGAAGTAAATGGAAGTCTAAACAACACAGGAAGCTGGTGAAAGAGGTTTTCCCTCCCTCCCTCATCGACATGGTCGCCATTGACGACTTTTTGGGTGGTTGTATTCGAAAATGATATATTTGCAAAAAAAATTAACTTATCATTCGGAAAGAAGATTCATTGATCGAGTTGGTTTAAAAATGATACATTTTAAAAAAAAATTAAGTCATCATTTTGGAAAGGAGATTCATTGATCAATTTGGTCTATCTTTTATTTTTTTAGTCGATTTGGTGTCTTATGTTTTTTTAATTGTTTCGATTTAATCCTCATAAACACCAACTCAAGTGTCATATCAGTAAACATGATGAATCTGATATGAGCTGGATTGCAACAACATCGTTTATGTGGTGGATGTTGATGACAGAGACAAAAAAAAATGACGGTTTGTGACTTTGTAGAGAAGATTTTTTAGTTTTATTTTTTGGTAAATTTGTAGAGAAGAAATATATATTTAAATCTATATTTAGAGGAGCTAAATATATATTTAAATCTTGAATTATTTTTTTCGTGAATCTGATAATAAAGTCATCAATTCAAGGGTTCAACCCCCAACTAACAACTACTTCTATCATTTGTTGTCATTCCGTAAAAAAAAAAAAAAAATCAATTGTTATAATTAAAAAAACATATATATATATATATATTTAATTTGTGCAAAATAAAAAGGACAACTAATTATCACTCTATCCATGTGTAGGTCGAATTTCATTATCAAAAGTGGGGCTTAGAAGTTGGAAAAAGAATGCAACAATTACTCTACTTTATAATTCAAAATGCAGCAAATATAGGCATACACCCTATCCATGTGTTTGCACAGATGCTATGCCGTTGGAGGAAAGTTAATCCTATATAATCCCCCATTTCAATTGTGATCACTTATCAACAGCTTATAGAGAAAGTTTGAAGAGGATGTTTTAACAACCGGTACTTGCATTTTAACGAAGCTTCCTATAAACATATTATCCCTCCGTCTCATAACAACTAAGCTATTTGTAAAAAAATATTGACTCATTTCACTTTTTAATACAACATTAATTATTTTTTTTCAGTTATAACTCTAATTAATATTACTTTCATCATTCAAAACTTTAATGGTCAATTGACTAAGTTAAACTGAAATGGAGGGAGAAGTATGAAGTAACTCCCCCTGGGTTATATACTTACTAGAATAGAGATATGAATATCAAGGGAATAATTGAAGTTATTGTTTCAGTGATGATCCTTGATTACAAGCCAATCTCTCAAGTGATGATCCTTGATTACAATACAAACTCTCAAAAATCAACAATTGTAGTAAATTTATTCGTGTGTTAAAGTTATACTACAAGAAAATTAATCCGGTCATAATTTTAATTCAAATTTGGTAAAAAAAATTTACATAAAACAATTTACTTCAATTGATTAATTTTAGTCAAATTTATCAAAAGAAGAGAATGATTTGGCCAAACAAAAGGATTGTTGATTTATGAACGAAAACTAATGATTTAATTGTTTCAACCACAATTGAACCCTAATAAATAATCCAATAGAAAAATATTAAAAATTACAATAAATGAATAAAAAAAAACAAAAAATTGCAAAAATGTACTAAACAGAAGTGACAATCCCATGATTTGAGAGTGAGGATTTGAGGAGAAATGGAAGTGAAAAGGAAATGGAGGATAATCTTTCACTTGCATAAAGGCCAAACATAAATTACACAATTGCAAACTAATGCAAAGATCTGTTGTTTTTCCTTCTGGAAATATAATACAGTTTATTTAATTTATAACAAGCTGAAAGCCAAAATAGAACAGATGCAAACTTATTCAAACATCCAGTTCAAATAATCTAAGAGAGACAGGTAACTATACCAACAACCTATCTCAGCACCAAATGTGCAACTTCTCTGATATATATGATACATCTAACCACTAAACCGAGATACCGCTTGTTTTCTGTACAGGAATGTATTGCACAAAAATATGGAATATCATTCAAAATAGGAGAAGACACAAAACTGTGCAACAAAGGAGGAAGAAACAGATTCTACCGAGCGATTTATCAGCTCGCATCAAATGCCTTCTGATCCTTGGATTACTGATCCCCGTAAGATTGTATGAATTTGGGTATGTATATATGTTTGTCACTTGGTTTCCAAAGATCCTTGCATATATCATTTCACCAAAGACACCATAACTTGTATCCAATGGATTGGGCAGTGAACCACCTGTGTTAAGCATTGGCGAAGCGTATCGTTGAGAATGGTTCAGATAATGGGGATGATAAGTCCGAGAATTATGTTGTGAAACATTTGCAGCATCAAGTGATCTTGGCAAGTTCGTCATCCATGAAGGACCAAGCGGTCTAGGTGGTATGACACTCCCTATTTGGTGATCATTGCCTTTGGAAGGCGGTGTAGTTTGGCCGCGGCCGTAGAGCGGAACAAGAGATGATTTTGAGATTTCTGATTTGCATACTGGACATTGTGGCTCTTCCTTCTGCTTCTCTTGATTTTCGGCATGGAAATTAAGCCATTTGTAAATACAGGGCCAGCAGTAGAGATGACCACAAAGAGTGACCACTGGATCTTGGACACACTCCAAGCATATGTTGCAGTCAAAGCCACTAGAACCAGAAATTGCTTCAGCACTTGCACATTTCCACATTTCTTGAGATGATTTTTCTTCCAAGGAATCAATTTGGTTCATACCCTCCTCAAAATATTGATTGAAGGCCATTCTCTTTTGTCTTACAATTTGTTCCTTGTTTGGTACCTAAATCTGAAAAGAAAAAGAGTATAAATACAAAAATTACAAATAACTGTGAACAGATAATTCATCCTTCATTGTTGAAGTTTCATTAATATAACAAAATCATGGAAGAAATTACTTGAAACTATAAAATTGTATTCAGATCAAGAAATTCATGTTATCTATAAATCCTAAACACCACCCACAAGACAATTTAAGTGATTAAGAAACTAGAACCTTCTAGGAGTTTACTTGACGTGATTGAGATTCCACAACAAATTTTGGTTGGTGAAATGAATGTGAACATCAACATCTCACCTAACTAATTTTATAGCTGTTTTAACATAAAGAGTATGTGTTTCATTTTCTTCAAAATATTCAAGAATTTTCAGCTCTAAGAGATAAGGCCCAACCACCAAAAATATGTAAATTATTCAGAACAGTTTGGGAAAAACAACTATAAAACTAAGGACTTTGGATAACCTTTGGCACTTGAATAGAGCACAATGAAACATTATGTTTTGTTCACATTAATTCCACATTCACATGTTATGTTCCAACCTACCTAAAAGTTTCTTAACTAAATATAACTACTTTCAAACAAGCAGATATAGCAAATATAATAACACCCAATAATTAAATTAAACTACACTAACTAAAAATGAGATTAATCATAAGGGAAATAGAAAAAAGTCACAATCTTGCCACCTATATCAGATAAGATTAAATGAAGGGTGTCAGTTATATTGTCCTATATTATTATTATTCTGAACAAGTACATAAGAGAGAGAAGAAAACAATAAAACCATTGACTAAAACAATCTATGGGAATTTTTTTTATATGAATCCCAAAAGTTAATCAAATCTCTCTCTTAGTCACATGGGAGAGAAAACAAGATTGAATCACCAAATACATGTTTAATCAACTTAATTGAACTTATCCACTAGCATAAGCAATCATGGAACTTAACTTATGAAAACAGTTTATGACATATCCATAAGGTATTCTCATCTTATTTTCGTATGATCCCCAAGATAGCTTGTGAAAGCAACTTATGACATGACATTCATAGATTATTTTCATCTGATCTCCATGATAGCTTATGAAAATAGCTTATAAAGAAAACAATTTAAATTTCTCTCATCTTTTGCAATAGAAATAGATTATACATAGGCTATTCTATCAATAAGCTGCAAATTAAGCTGTTTATCCAACCAGGACACAAGTACATAACAGGATACAAACCAAAAACAGACCAAAGTTGAAGCCACTGAAAAAAACTAAGCACAATATTGAAAGAAACAAAAAACCCAGAAATTTCTAAGTTACAAAAATTGAATTTTGCGATTGAAAGTTCATGATTTTGAGTAAAAATTGGTCAAAAATGTAAATAAGAAATAGAAAAGGAAAAAAAAATTGCATACTAGGTTTAATTTGAACATAAACCTCGTAAACCTCAAAAAATGAATCATGATTAGAAGAATCTTGATCGTATAACAGAGGATCGAAAGTGTAGAATATTGAACTGAAAGAGCAAGTCAAAACCATGAGAGAGAGAGAGAGGGGTCATTGGTACTTACAGAGATGAGAAACGATGGTGTGTGTTGAAGGGTGAAGAGAAGTAGAGAGAGAGAGAGAGAGAGGTGTGAAAAGCAAAATCGGTGGCAGCGGAGCGGAAGGAATGAAATGAAGAAGAGGAGGAAGAAAATCTGATATTGTTGTTGTTTTTATAGAAGAAGAAGGAGTCAAACTTTTGAGTGTTATTTTATCACAAATATTAAATTAAATTAAATTAATAATATATCAAAATTAAGGGTGGAGTTTTTTTTAATATTTAATTTGTTTTTTTTTTTTTGAAGAATTAAGTACTTTTTAACATTTCTTTTCAAGATCAGGAATAAGTATTTTTCAAGATTTTCTTTATGATGAATGATAAAGTTGTAAAACTAAAAGAAAAAGGTTTAATTGCACTTTTGGCCTCTTATCTTTTTAAAAGTTGTGATTTTGGCCTCCTAACTAATTAAAATACAAAACAGTCTATATGTATTGGATCGTTGGCAGTTTTGGCACCCAAGGCCACTTTGACTTAGTCTTCGCTGACGTGGCACCCACATCCTTTAAGTGAGGTGTCACGTGTCGATCATTGTGGATGTCACGTCAGTGAAGACTAAGTCAAAAGTGGAATTGAATGTCAAAACTGTCAAAGATTCATTACATAGGGGTTGTTTTGTATTTTAATTAGTTAGGAGGCTAAAATCGCAACTTTTGGAAAGATATGGGATCAAATGTGCAATTAGGCCAAAGAAAAAATATATGAAATAAATAAAATTGTTACTACTTAACTCATGGTCAAAAGATGTTATTTATTTAATTGTTTATTTTAAATTGTTATATATCATTGTCAAAGGATGCAATAAAACACATTAAATGAAATGTCTTTTTAACGAGTTAAGATATTCTCCATTTATTTTTCTCTCCATTTCATCAATTTGGAGAGATATAGACAAAAAAAATTTGAAAAACTAAAAAGTAATTATTGATGGTGGGACTCACTTAATAGTAGCACCCACTATCTATTTTATTTGTCTATCTCTCTTCAAATTGCATACTCCGTTTATTATACAAAATGGAGAGGATCTTTACCCTTTTTAACATAAATCGTAGCACGTCAATACATACTCTACATATTAAACCCATTTTATTTAATATTGAAAAGAACATATTTTTTAGATTTTTAAAGAAATGATTACACAAGTTTTAAGATAATTATTTTCATATTGTCTTCTTAACAAATGTCCAACATTTTCCTAATTATAATCATTTATATATGATGTCAAAAGTTTTTTTTAAGAGTACATGATGTTAAAAGTTTTTTCGTACACAATTCAAAATATTTTGACAATCCAACGTTTATGATTGATTGTGTAAAAAAACCCATGTACCCATGCCAACTTGAAGAATGACAACACTAGCATAATATTGTTATTTGTGTGGGAGGAGATGGTGGGGAGTGTGTGAAACAACTTAATTCTGCTATGGCTTTTGAGGATAGATGGATTTGACATTTATACTCGTCTCATGGTTACACAATCAACAATGCTTATGATAAACTGACAGAGGACTTGCATAATATTACTATTTAGAATTCTGAGGTTCTTTGGCTTAAAGTGGTTTCTCTCAAAGTATCAATTTTCGCTTGGCGTTTGGGTTTGAATCGTATTCCTACAAAAGACAATTTATTTAAAAGGAGGGTTCTTACAGATGTCGAGCAGGGTTGTTCTGCAAATTGTGGTTTAACTGAAGACATGGATTATTTATTTTTTCAAAGTCATTTTTACGGTAAAATTTGGCAACCCACAGGTAGTTGGCTCGGTTTCTCTACAACTTTCCACAGAAATTTAATGTCTCATCTCACTCAATTTGGTGGCCTAGGGGGATTTTCGACCAAAGTTAGATATTCCCCGTATATTATTTGGATTGCGGTGGTTTAGGTCATTTGGAAAGAGCAAAATCGTCACATTTTTCAGAATAAACAAGAGAACATTCAGGCATTATGTTACTTTCGATTATGATTACCAATTTTGGAGGCTTAATCCTATTATGTGTGTTTCAACTGTCTTGTGATGTTGTTTGTGTCTGTTTTTTTACGGTTTGTACAGTTGTTTGACTGATTGTTGTTTTTGACATTTTTGTGCATTGTTTCTAGCACATCTTGTGCGGAAACATCATGTTCTTGTTATTATATCATTATTTGGTCTTAAAAAAAAGACTAAAAATAATAATATGCTCGAATGCATATTCGAATATCTAATTAATTGTATGGATTTTACCGATAAACAGTAGAAAGATATATGACATTTTATATTTTAAAAACAAAACTGTAACATATTTTAAACACATTAAATTATTTTTATCTTTTTTTTTTAAATCAAATTATTTTTATCTTAAAAAAATTATATGTAATTTAATCTTTGATAACGTTTTTTTAGTTGAATTAATCTTTAATAACGTGGCTTGGATTCACATAAATGATTTAATGTCACATCATCATATTTTTTATTTTCAATAAAATAAAAAATCAACATTTTGAGCGACACGTGTATCTAAGTACATGATCACTAATTTTTTTCGTGTGTTACCAATAATCATTTCTTTTTTGGCTTAAAATAGTTATCATTTTTTTTTTCCTTTCAGAAAGATAATAATCACTTCCTTTTTTGTGGATAAGATATAATCACAAATCTATTGTCATATTTTATTAAGTGCAAGGTACCAATTTTTTATATATAATATAATATACCGTCCCGGTTTGCCCCCACAGAAAACTAATGTCTTATTTTACATTTTTTTTTAGAGATTTTACTTTTTTTCTTTAAATTTTATTAAAAGAAACAAAAACTCTTTTATTTTTTATTTTTTTATATATATTGGAAAAGAAACAAATACTATTGATTAGATAGGAAAACATGTATGTACTCGATTTGACGGTGAATTATAGGATAAGAAATCAATTAAGTCCCTCACCGATAAACCATAAAAATAACATCATTAGATTTTATCAATGGTTCATATCTAACATAAATTGAAACAAGAACATGTGCACTTTACCACACACAATCAGAATTTTTTCAATCATCTTAAACATCCAATTTAGGATCAAATATTTAACAAAAATTCTTCATGTTTTTTTGTCTTTTCACCCCAACCGTCATCACCGCAAACCTCAAAACTAGCCATTGCATTTGTGGCTCTTCCCTACTCTTCCATGATGTATCCCCCTCTTAGCACCATTTCTCATCTCTCAACCAAATAAAAAATAAAAAGGTAAAACAAGTAAATCAAAATATCCTTATTAGTTTCTCATCCTCGATTAAACTCTTTGTAAAACCAAATGCACAGTGCTTTGTGGCCAGGCAATGGGACTTCAATTTTTTTATTAATAATAAAATGTTCATCCTGTTTTGACTATCTTTCTAATTCTATTAGTTTCTCATGCTATAATCCCCCAAATTCATCCTACAAAATTGATGTTGCTTACTAAAACTTGTCTCTAATCCCGAAGCTTTAAGCTTTAAAACCATATCTTAAACTTCAACCGTAGATTCCTAAAATTTGATCCTTCTTTGAAATAAAATGGTAGGACAAAAATTTTAAAAACTTAAAAAATATGCTAAATTCACAGTCTTTGCAAAACAAAAGTTCATCCATTGTTAAAGTTACTCGGCAATGAGAGGAAGGGGCGCGTAGCCATAAATTTTGAATAGTGAGGACGCTATATATGTAAATTTGTAGTAGAGCCATCATCTTAGTGGAAGCACAAGCCTCCATAGAGGCAAACGTGGCTCCGCCACTGCTCGCCATACATCGATGAATCTTTCAAGCGGTTGAAAGAGAGAGAAACAACTTGGATTCGGTTTGATAATGACTATCAGGATCACGTTGTCTTACCTTTTTTTTTTTTTTTTTTTTTTTTTTTTTTTTTTTTTTTTTTTACGTTGTCTTACTTTAATCTAACACTTAAATTAAGTGGTCCATCGATGAGGGGACTTAATTGATCTATCACCCTAAAATTCACCCAATTTGGCATATTTAGCGTAGTTAAAAAGAATTAAATGCTTTTAAATATAAGTGTTCTATTTTTTAATAAACGGTTAATTTACTCATAAATCATCATTATTTCATTAATTTGATCTTGAATTACTAAAATCAATTAAAAGTTCTATTAAAATACTACTCCTATCATCCCCGTGAGCTTAGCTCAGTTGGTAGGGATATTGCATATTATATGCAGGGGCCGGCCGGGGTTCGAACCCTGGACACCCCACTTCTCCACAATTAAATTGTGTGAGCTCTAGCCACTAGGCTACTTGACCAAAAAAAAATAAAAAAATACTACTCCTATCACAACTGGTAAATGCCACAACTGATAAATGCCGAAATTGCAAGATCGGACGTCGTGACCAGGGTTCGAATCCAGGACCTCATAGTTGTGTGCGAGTTTAATAATGTATAGTCCAATAGTACTACTAAGTACTACCCCACTAAACAAAATTCCTTATTCTCTTTCTTTCTGATACCACATGTTCCATCACTGTCACTCCATCAAACTTTCGTTTTCTTCTTCCCCAATTTGATTTTCTTTTCCTGTTCTGTTGTCTTGTTTTAGGCCTATTAGAATAGGGTCATCTTGCTTTTGGTGTTAGGTGGGTGTTTTTTTAAGAGGGTGGTTTGAGGTTCCTCATGTATACGGTAGTGATTTTCACCTTTGAATGTATCGCATATATATGACACCTTGTATTTATCTTTTAAAAAATTTAAATAGAACATTGTTCTTATAAAAAATATATGTTTTTATTTTATTGCGGGTCTCTTTTCACTTACAGAGCCGAACTTTCGGATTCGTAAGAACGACCTTGGTTTTATTACCAGAATGTTGGTGACATATATAAAGTTTTGAAACTAAGTTGGTTGTTATTTTTTTAACAAACGACATAAATATTCTTCTTTTTTGAAAGGAATATAAAAAGACAATTTCTATGATACATTTGAAAATTCGAGTATATATACACTCGATCTTAAAATTAATTTTTTTGAAGAATTAATCTTAAGATCAAGTGGATAGGTATATTCGAATTTTATTAATCTCAAGATTGATAAAAGTTATTTTTTACCAAAAAAATATTAATGCTCTTTTTTAATTTTGAGGTAATAAATGGTTCTTTTTTTTGTCAAGATGCTTCTTTTTTCTAAAGTGGATAATAAATGCTCTTAAATACCACAAAATGTATGTATTCGACTTCGCATATCTTACGAAACTTCATCACCTTTAAAAAATAGTCTACACTCCATCACACATGTGGACCAATTAAAAAAAGTGTATACGTCGACACAGGCATCACAACCATTGATTTTTCTAGATTTTTCAAAATTATGGTCAAAATATATTTTTGGTCAAGTGGTCAAAATATTTTTAATACTCCAAATAGTGATAAAAAGGAGTTTTGTACTTACTTGCTGAGAGTACAATCTATAAACTAGAGTATTATTTCTTGAGGTCATGCATTGAAAATGTTAGGAACAGACGTTTAAACAGTCGCATTTTAACACACCCTCTTGTAGCATGTCATATAATATGTTTTATTTTATCACTTACGTGTGACCGGTTTTACCTGTTAAACCTTTTAAATTTATTGATATTTTAAAAATAGTCATGAATTTTCAAAATTTTACAATATCAACTTTTTCATATCGGTGCATAAAATTTGCTTTTGCAGATATAAAAACATAAAATCCGCGTCTAATAGATATGATACAAATATTTAATGTTATTTTGCTTATAACATTACAAAATATTATAAAAAATTACATTAATGTTGATATTTTGTAAATAGTTGTGAGTTTTAAATTTTTTATCCTATTGACTTTCTCGTATCAATATATAAAAAACTTCTTTTGGAAAGACAAAAAAATAAAAGACGCAGCGGACGCGGTGCAAATATTTAACAAACTTTTGATATTAAAGGAAATATATTTAATCGAAACATTATACTGATGTTGATCATTTTTAGTTAACATCTTTAAACATTTCACAATATTACAAATATAATTTGTCATTGCTCCTAAGTGATATGGTTGGCTTGTATCTAGGTCATTTGAAAGGAGTGAAATTCATGGATTTTCTCCAACAAAAATATGTCTATTGTGCAATTGATTGCGAAGGTTAAGCTGCATTCATGGTAGTGTTTGAAGGCTCGAAGATCTAGTTCTATTTTTTACTTGAGCTTTTGGTGGTCTAACCCGTTGTCTTGAATTGGTTATTCCAACTTTTGATGTTGTTTTGGTGGCTTATTGTCTTTGTTTTTTGTTTGTATACTTAGCAACTTTGTTGATTCCATTTTAGACACACCCCTCGTGTTTGAATGGTTTTCGCTTTTTAATTTAGGGTCTTGCTAACAAGTGTCATAAGGGCATTGTTTAAGGAATCCATAAAAAGAAATTATGTTTTGAAAATACAAGTTAAACACTTCTTAAAGTCATAACCGTACAATTTCCAATACAAAAGTTGCTACTTTTAGATGCCTAAACAATGTTCTTAGAGCACTTGTTAGCATTTTTCTTTAATTTAATATATTTCACTAGCTTCTATAAAAATAAATGATAGTCAAAGCCAATAAAAATATTATGCTGCTAAATTACTATTCAATTAAATAAAACATTCTTATATCAGTCCCGTGAGCATAACTCGGTTGGTAGGACAATGCATTATTATATTTCTAGTCACTAGGCTATCGGTTAAAAAAAAAAAATCTTATATCAAATAAAACCTTAACTTTCTTTGAATTTACTTTTTTAAGATATATGGTCAACACTTTCTCGAGTCAAACATTAGTATGTTATTATACTTTTTTTTGAGTAATATTATGTTATTATACTTTAAAATGTATTTAAATATCTCAATTTTTATGGTAATCTTTAATATTTGTCTGAATTTATTTTTATACGCTATAAACTAGTAAATTCAATAAAGTATATAAAATATGTTAATAAATTTAATATATTTTTTTCCTATAAACCTATCATCATATATTTTTCTTTTAACAACTATTGTAACCTTCAAATAACAAAAGTTTTTCATCTTCTAAAAAAATCAATTGAAGGTGCAATGTCTCTGTTGTCCCAAAAATTGTTCCTGCTATGTGTGTTGGTGTTGCTTTCAATGCACAACGTTCTTGGATTTCATCACCGTGTGAATATTGAAAACCTTTTGGAAGATAACTTGAATGTATACTATCCTTTATATCTAATCCTAGCAGCAATGCAAACCCTATTTGCCAAACCCTAATCCTAATTTTTTGGCTCCAAATCGTTCTGGACGTTGGATCTCTATCTTTGGGTGCCGCTATTATATCAGCCATTGATCTTATATGTTGACTTGCACACATCACAACAATCAGTTCAAATTTGAAATTTGAATCCTTGGAAATTCACCACAATTACTATGCACACCACACAACACGCGCGTTTCTTTCTCTAAAAAAAACATGCGTTTCTCCTCCGGCCTCCTCTCTAGGTTCATGTTGGTTTTGTAGCGATTGCAAATTTGTGTGAAAGCATATATATGTATGCAAGCTTTTCTTTATATAAGTTGAATCTTTCATCTGTAGCAGGCAATGTCTATTATGAAGATTCAAAACCAAAAAATGTTTGGTGCTGAGTTTTTGAGAGCTGTTTTTTGTGTGCCCCCTGTCCTGTGTGTTTTTTGCGAATTTGCTTCTGGTTTGTAAGGCAGCAGGTTTATTACTTACAACGATGTCCAATTTTTGGTGTGCTTTATTCATTTAGGGGCTGAGAATGAGGAGACTGCCATTGGAGTTAACACAAACTTTAATTGTAATAACTACATCTTAAGTTGCAGCTACTTTCACTTAGGTTGAGCATTAAAGGTTGCTTACCTCAGGATTTTAAGTAGCTATTTGACTGCATTCTCTCTGAGCAAACAATGGCTACATGTCTCATATTTACATGGTTTTTGGCTATAGAGATTCTATAAATTAACTAAAACTTGAAATTAACTTGAGAATTTTTTTGTTTCTTTCTTTGTTTGAATTGATTGAAATTGAAAAGTGATTATTGTTATTGATTTTCTTTGAATGGATCAAGGATTCCGTGGACGGAGGAAGAGCACAAGTTGTTTTCGGTTGGATTGCAGAAAGTTGACAAAGGTGATTGGAGAGGAATCTCAAGGAACTATGTGAAAACAAGAACGCCTTCGCAGGTTGCAAGTCATGCTCAGAAGTACTTTCTCTGCCGAAGTAATCGCAATTGCTGTCGCCATAGATCCAGTCTCTTTGATATCACCACCGACAGGGTAATTTCTCCGGCAATCTCTTTATAGAAACAGTAAAAAACTTTTTGCCCAAATGTGTATTCAATTAGTTACTAATCAGTAGAGTAGTATTATGATATTGCAAAACTGAGATTTAATTTTCTCTGTTATTTATTGGTTTTCTAATTTTGATTGAATCAAGTTTTTTTTTTTTTTTTTTTTTTTTGTGGAAATCCTTTGGTAGTTGTAAAGAAATCTAACAACTAGAATGGAGAGTGATATAAGATTATAAGGTTTATGTTTGTTCTCTATTTAGGGCTACTTTTTATTAGCAATTGTAAGAAATGTTAATGTTAAAACAAATCTATTTCATTTGAAAAGTATGAGGATTTGATTTAAAAAATTAAGATTATGAAGACTAAAATCACACGATACTTAAGCTAAAGGACAAAAATACAATTAAGGCTTTCAGTTAATTGCGTGCTTTGTACATTCAGGTTTGTATGGTGCAACCAAAAGCAGAAATGGATCTCCAATTTCAGTCAACAAATATGAGCAATACTTAAGTGCAGTTGCATTTGCTGTTACTACTTTTGGAACGGTTGCTTTGATGAGTGGATTCTTCCTTAAACCTGTTGCTATGTTGTGCCTCTATTTGGTGGTTTCTTATCTATTCTTGGAGTTTCTGAGGTAAGTTATATGTTCAGTTTTCCACCAAACATTAAATTTTTTCCTAGACTATAAAGCATTAAAACAGCTGAGGTTTGTCAAGTTTAAAATGTTTTGTGTTTGTATTATTTTCATTGTTCAGTTAGCCACGTGGGTAATAGACGCTCGATACGGTGTTAAACTCAGCCCTTTGTTCCTGGTACCATCTAATGCACTTTACTTTTCTGATACATACTTCTATAGTAAAAAGAATGGGAAATGAAACTACACTAAACTTGAATAATTAGTCAATGAATATCGTTTACTAAGACCACAGTTTTATGGCTTCTTCAATTGAACCAAAAATAAGACCATAATCACCGATATTGGTTTCATATAAATTTTGATGACAGTATTGAGATTATATATAAATTACATAAGAAGATATTTGTAGAAGAACAAGCCTAAAATTCTTACAATCAATCAAATAAATTGCTCAATGAAAGCTTTGTCTTTTTTATTAAGAAGTCTTTGCTTATTCTTTCCTCTAAAAAAAAAATGGATTGTACCCCGTTAATTGAGCCCTATTTTATATGTTTTGAATTTTTATTGTTATTGTTTTCAACACTATATTTAGTGATAATAACAACTATATAGGATTATCTTGGTGCTTGAGCATGAGTGCGATGTTTTTGAAATTGACTTGGTGCTTGAGAATGTGTGAGATGATTTTGAGATTGATAGTGCTTGGTGCTACTTTGCATTTGTAGCTATATTGCCAACCAATAGGCTGGAACTCTCCTTTTGTATGATTTATTTAAGCCACTTTTAGAACCTATATTTAGTTTATTATGTGCTCACAATAACATGTTCATTTGGTTATTGATTAGTGTCTTATGTCAGCATGCATCTTTCTATCCCAAGAGATCGTTATGTGAAGATTTGGATGAGAAACTACTATTGTATAACTTGAATTTACTGTCCAATTTTTATCAGTTTTTTTCCTCACTAAATTTGCAAAGAGGTTTGGGGGTTTATGTATGCTAATTAGGAAAGCTTAATAGAGCATTGTCCCGTTTACTCTTTAGTTCTTTCCTCTTTTTATTTTATTTTATTTTCCTTTTACTTCTTGCTTATTATTTTATTTCAATTATATCTTTAGTTCCTTTGGTTAGTCCCAAGTTGAATGATTGTGAACACAATTGGGATTGAACACTCAATTTCTTTGTGATTTAGATTCGCATTTCAAGATTGGTTGTGGGTTGTGGCTGGTGGGCAGATTTGTATTGCTTAGAATTTAGCAGAACTGACATTGATGTAGCTTAAATCTCGATATACACCTGACAATGCATATGGTATGTCACCTAAGTTTGTTAATTTTATGCATTCAGTTCTATGTAAATTTGAGGCACATTTCCTGAAATGTTGTATATCGAGAGATTTTTAGGAACATTTAGACTTTTTACTTTTATGTCTATTATCCTGTTTTGTGTACTGAACCTTGATTGTTTGCAGTTTATTTAACATTCAATATGCCGTGCTACCAAGGCATACTTTTGCAGATGCAACTGTTTTGTGTTTTCTTCTATATTAGTAGTGCGTGAAAGGATTTCTGATACGTTGCCATTCCATTGCAGAATTATATAAAAGCTGAAAACAGACTGAATACAAAGGCAGTGTATCAGTATGTTTGTACACTATGCACAATTTTCATGGTAATATGAATTCGATTCACTGTTGCTGTATAATTTGCTGCTGTGTATCAATCCTAACGAACTTCAACATTTTTATCCAATTAATTTCACTTTCATTCCAATTGATATGCGTTTCGGACAAATAATTGACGAGCAAACTCATATACAGAGAATACGTTTTTTAATAGACCATGTGAATTTATAAACACTTTTAGGCGAGTTGTGTCCATAATATACCACAACTACTGTTTAAAATATGTTGCAAGTGATGTTATGAACGCACGGGTGGAAAGTCTAGTTCATTGTAAATCTAAAGATGATGATCTTGGAGTTCATTTTCTTCATAATGGTGATATTTATGGTTGGGAATTGAACGATAACTTTTTTGGCACCACACTATTCTACTGTTCCTTTCAATGGAATGGTGAGCTTCATTGGTATGATATGTACAAGTCTAGTAGAGATAGTAATGTTTGTGGTGTTTGCAATTGGTATATAGGGAAATCTGGACCATGTTTCCTTAGTACACATTGTTTTCCTTGGAATAAGAAGTTATTAATGTAATGTATTTTTAATCTTCATAAATGTGGTACTTGTGGTATTGAGAACCCAATTTTTTTCCATAGTTTTAAGACTTTGTTTTCATTTTCAAGATCATCAAATACACACTTTATTTTTTCTCTTAAACTTCCCTCTCTTTCTAGTCTACCGGAGATGCAAGACTATAAATAAATTGAGTTGAGTCGAACTTGTTTAAACTCGATTCAATTTGATAAAAATTGGTTTAGTTCAAAATTCAATTTGAGTTTGATATCAACTTTTTACTGACTTGAGATTAGAATGTTTAAAGTTCATAAACAACTTTGTTTGTGTCATTAAGTTCAACTTATGAGCACGAATCACATAAATCAAAAGCCATTTTTTGTTAAAAAAAAGACAAATACGTAGAGCACAATTAACCGCTTATACTGTTTGATTTAGCGTAAGTGGTTCTATCTCTCCCCCTCCCAAACCATAATCCATTTTCATTTTCTTCAGTTTTGTTTCTAACGTCGTTTTGCTCTACGTATTTGTTGTTCTTAATTTAATTATTGAGAATTTGAGGTTTTGATTTTTGTGTTTAGAAGAAGATTTGAGGTGAACATAACATAAATTCATGATATTTGGAAATATTTTTGTGTAGATTTTTTTTATTCGAGGAAGATGGTGAAGATTCAAATGAAGAGGATTATGATTCAAAGGAATAAGATGAAGATGATGAACATGTTCATCTTATTTTTATTTTTAATAAAATATATTTTTAAAAATAAAACTATGTATTTGTTAATAAAAAAAATGAGAAAAATGAATTATATGTGCTTTTATGAGAGATAAAAGACCTAAATGGGGAAAAAAATAAAGATAAAAGACTAAAGTATACTTAAAAAAAAAATCAAAATGTTACAAATAAATAAGATAGATGTCTTCTAATGTAATTTTGCCTTTCATTTCACCAATGGACTTTTGATTAAAAGCAAGTTTTCTATACTTTAATTTTAAATAATGTCCTAAAAACAATTGTTAGCATTTTTCTTTATTTAGGATAGCAGCCCACGGTGGGAGAAGTCTGGGGATGGATGGATGGATTAAACAAAGTCTAGGGCGGCTTGGAGTTGGAGGCGTATGTTGTTTGCGTGGGAAGGGGAGTTGGTAGGGGAGCTTATGATTTTCTTCAAAATGTTACTTTGCAAGTTGACAGGGAAGATAGATGGATTTGGAGCTTGGAACCATCTTCCATTTATACAGTCCATAGTGCATAAATTTTTTTGAATATGCGGCGTCTGTGTCTTCTCTTTGGCACAAGGACATTCCAGTGAAGGTGGTGCTGTTTGCGCGGCGTCTGTTTCGTGATCGACTTTCTACTAAGGATAACCTTCATCATCGTCGTGTCCTTGACAATGATGCTCAAATTTGTGTTGATGGGTGTGGGTTGATTGAAACATATGCTCACTTTTACATTGTAATCTTTTTGGCTTTTTTTGGAACCACATTTTTCGGTGGCTTGGTGTTTCTGCGGTTATGCCTTACGATGTAGCAGGTCATTTTAACCAATTCAGTTTTTTTTGGTGGTGCTGTTAAGTCGAGGCGTTCGATCTTACAAGTTATTTGGTTTGCAATAGTGTGAGAAATATGAACAGAAAGAAATAACATAATTTTTAATGCAAAAGAATGCTCAATTATGCAAGTGGTGGACAAGATTAAGTCGTTAACTTACATGTAGTTGAAGGTGAAATTCGCTACACTTCCCTTCAATTATCATGGTTGGTGGTTCAGTCCGTTTACCATTCTAGGTATAGGCTAATTACTGTTATTTTGTTCTGGTTTGGTTCTTTTGGTTCAGGTTGTTGCCTTGTAATTATTGTTTATACTTTGTTTTGATTCTGGTGTTTCTTCCTCGACACAACTTATGTTAGGAAGGCCTTTTGTTGTGGTAATATAATTCATTTTAGCCTCTTAAAAAAAAATCTCGATGTAGGATTCTTTGAATTTGAAGGAGTAACAACCACTGCAAGTTATTTCCGAGATCATCATGGGCAATTTACTTTGGCAGGGACAATTAGGCAAAGCAACAACTTTTTTTCCGAGATCCACCAAAGGTTTTGATCGAGTTGTTTGTTGTTTTTGAAAGTGATTCTTACTGTAGTGAATGCTATTTACTCGAATCACCAAGGCTCATATGTGTTTAGTGCTATTCTTTTTAGCATTGTATTTTTTTATGTCTTCATATTTACATTTTGAGGACAAGTTTATTGATAACCAACATAGTTGTTCATATTTTTGTAAGTAAGGTTGACAATGAACCGAATCAATTCGATTCGACAATTGATTCGTCGAATTTGGTTCATGAACCAAATGAGCCGAACTTGAGCTGAAAATTAAGTTTGTGAACTAATTGAGCTGAACTTTAACTATATATAGTTCGGCTCGTTTGGTTCACGAGATGACCCGATTATATATATAACACTTTAAAAAATATTTTAAAATTTATAGATAATTGATCATATATATAATATTTTAAAAACAAAGACAAACACTTAGTAATAACAGGATAAAAATAAGTTATATTAAAATTGATAGACAACGTCATGAACAATGTTATTGCAGTTTTTAAGGATTTCAAAAGTAAAATAGTCCTGCATAGGAACATGCATGAAAAATGAAGGATATGATTATCTATCTATAACAAGAGAAACATATGACACAAGAAGGCAAAATTTGATTTGGTGGTTGCATACCGATGTTAATTACTATGTGTAATAATAGTCTCGTACAGTCCATTAAAAATTGGTATAAATTTCAATATATTTTACGGGTAAAAAATTTAAATTCTTTGACTTTTGAGTTAAGTCGTTCAAGTGGCTTTACTTATTTCCACACCTAAAGTTATGCGCTTTAAACAAACGAATTGAACCTAATGAGCCGAACCAAACTGTTCGTGAACTTTAAACGAGCCTAACTCGAGCTGAAAAAAAAGTTTGTGTCAAGCTCGAACCGAGGTTCGGACTGAGCCAATTCTTAACGAGTCGAGCTCAAATAGGTTCGATTCGACTCGGCTCATTTCCAGCCCTATTTGTAAGGGATCTAAGAACATAAAACTTGCGTTTAGTCAAATATTTAACATTATTTACATTGGGAGAATCAAACATAAGACCTTTAGGAGGAGCACACTCCGAGATCCCAAAATATATCAGATATATTTACAAATTTAAACTTTTTTATAAATATATTTACAAGTTTTAGGTAAGTACTCTTTATGTAAAAAAGTTCAAATATATTGTTTATCTGATAAATATATTTACAAACTATCAGATAATAGGGTTTGTTGAATACAGGAGACCATGACCCGTTAAGCGCACCTTGAATGCAGATATATCAGATATATATTTACAAATTTAAACTTTTTTATATTCGTGTCTTTTCCTATAAAACTATCGACATATATTATTCTTTTAACAACTATCGTAACCTTCATATATCAAAAGTTTTTCACCTCCAAAAGATTCAATTGAAGGTGTGATGTCTATGGTGTTCCCAAAATTGCTAATGTTATGTGTGTTGTTGTTGCTCTCAATGCACAACGTTCTTGGATCGCACAATCGCCATGTGAGTATTGTTAACAAGTTGGAAGATAATTTGGATGTAACTATTCATTTAATTTTTATAAAAGGAAAACATTAAATTAAAATAAAAATACAAAAACACACCAAAACTAGTGCAATAACAAAAACAACAAAATTTCACAACTAGAATTTAGAATGCCCTAAAAATAATATATATAACGCATGATCCGTTGATAGACTTACACCAAATCTCAACCGTTTGATTAAACAAATCCTACGGCTCATACAAAGAACAAAAAATCACTAACGTGACCTTTCCCCCTTTCTGTCACTATTACTTTGCTCCTCACCTTACCTCACCGTCATCTAGGTTCATTCTCCCTTTGTTCCTCACCTTCGTTTCGCTCCTCACCACCATCGACAATCTTTTCCTTTTCCGTTTCGCTCCTCACCGTCACCATTACCGACGAAACCCTTATCACAACATTGCACCGTTCTTGCAACTATCAATTGAGGGTTTCATTTTCTCTCCTCTTGTCAATCGAAGCTACATCTGAAATTCCTAGACATAGTAATATAACCTCTTCCCCTTTCTCATTCAACTTTTTTCAGTTTTTAGATGATTTTTCTTGGTTATTGAAGAGTTAACGGTTCCATTTATTTATATATTTGTTGTAACAATGAATTTTGAAACTCAGGATGAATTTATTCAAGAGTTTTTTAGGCACTATAACTAGAATTAAAAAATTTCCTAAAGAGCTAATAGGAAAAATTAATTTGACAAAATAGAAAACAACTTACCATTGTCAAAATCATGGTCTGTGACAGGGCCGATCCAATGTATTTTTAGGTCTAAAACAAAATTTAAATAGACCTTTTATGTGCGTGTAGAGAGAATAAGACAAAATTAAGAAAAAAATTCATAAGTTCCTTCAATCGAAAGTAATTTTATATGATTTGTGCATAACAGTGATTAAATATGAGCATTTTATCAGCTAGAAATCAAACTTTGGTTTGTCACATTGTGAAAGTATATCCTCTTTCGCTATAATCAACTCCGGTAATACGTGATCTTTTACAACTCGAGAGTTTACCTCAACTCGTTTTAGCTATGTAAACTCGAATCGTAAACTCGTACGAGTTTACCTAAAATTAAATTATATAAAATATTATATATATATATATATATATATATATATATATATATATATATAGGTGCCCCCTAATATGGACCTCAAAAATAAAGGTCCATTGGTAGATCTTTACATATTACTTGCTGCAACCGGTCATCCTCAATTTAGTTAAATAGTTTAATTTAATTAGCCTTGAGTGTGTCCTCTCCATCACTAAGCTCAATTCTTTCTTTCACTGCACGAACTCTCACCTTCCTTCAAGCACCAACCGGCGTGAAGCTTATGGATGTAAAAAGAGAAGAAGCCCTTGATAGTGATACAATGACTTAACCACCAAACTTAGAGACTTTGGGTTACTATTTTATTTTTATTTTTAATTCTTCATGGGAATCGATTTTTATTATCTAAATGGGATTAATAAAAATAAAATATCTGAAGTATTGTTTGCTTTTTGTTTCTGTCAAGCAGCCAGCCAAGAGATTACACAAGGCAAAAGTAAAAAATTAAGCCAACATATATGAATTGAATGTTATGTACTTTTCGTAAAACAATTTTGAGCAACTAGACATTGAACAAGAAGAAAATAAATGAAAGGCTCAAAACGAAATAGTGATGATGAAGTCCAATCTCAGTAGATCTGTATAGAAAATCTTCCATGGTTGTTTTCGAACTCCACAGATTTGGCTGCAAAAACTCATTCTCTTTTCATTCTACCAACCCTCACAAGTAAACTCTTCAATGCAGATCTATGCAGGTTGGGAAGATTAGAAGCAAGTGAGTTGTTGTTCTAGTGGGGGCCGCATGGAATGAATCAGGATAAGATTGGTACTAGTATTTACACAATAAATTCTAGTAATTAAAGTGAGAGTAACCGATTGCAGCCAGTCATTTAAACAGGTCCATCAGTGGACCTTTATTTTTGAGGACCATATTAGGGGCTCCCATATATGTATATGTAACCTAATATTTAAACAAAACATAACCAATTAACCACATTTAAATAATAAACTATAACAATAAAAAACAAAATTTATTCATCTTTAAGGTGAATTTCTCTACCACTAGGCTACTTGACAAAAAAAAAAAAAACAAAATTTATCAATACATTTAAACTCTGTTTCATCTTCAGTTGTAACTTTAACTTCAATTGTTCCATTTTTTCATTTAAATACTTGAGCAAATAATATATTTGAATGATTTCAAATCAATCAATAATAACAAGCTTCTGAATGCATTCCCTAAAATTCAATGTATGTCATTGTCACACATTGACGTAGCTTCTGTACTTAACAAGCATGGAAAAAAATGAGTTATGTTAACCGTAAAGGCAACATTTCAGCACTTTGGGATTGAAAAAAGAATTGGATTTTGAAAGAAAATGAGACAAAAAAAATAACCAAAATAAAAAATTCAAAGGTAAACTCGGACGAGTTTACACGAGTTTATCGAGTTTAACACGTGTTAACTCGGTCAAACTCGTCAAACTTTCCGATTTCACCAAAAACCGAGTTTACCTCCGAGTTTACACGTTTTTGCCACCTAAAAACGTAAACTCGGACGAGTTTACGAGTTAACACTCGATTTATGGAACAGTGTACCCCTCTTTTTGTGCATTTTGCTTTATATATAGTTTGGTGAGTTAAGCTTCCTAGCTTCCCACTTTTGCTAAAAACAAAAATTACCATCAAACAATTATATTCTTAAGTCCATTATTATTATTAGTTGCTATACGTATAAGATATTGAGAAATCTTGCCTCTTGTCCATGTTAATAGAACAAATTTAAGAATACCTCTTAATAATGACCCTGTCATTGATGAAAGATGCATAGAGCTGAACCGAAGACACCGCTCTGTAACTACCATAATGATGAAAGGACTGTTATTGCTGTGATATACAATATAGTTTAAGGAATTTCAAGCTGAAACTTCTTGAAGTTCTAGTTTAAAGATGATCAAAATTGAAACTAATGGAGTATGATCATACATAAAAAAACACAATGATCGAAATAACATTTTGATAACATGATTGTTGTGAATTCCATGAAAAATCACACCAAAACAAAATTGGTGTGTGGAGCACGTGATAATTAGGCAACGAAAACAAAGTGTATGGAATAATTATAAACACAAGGTAAAAGTAGAAAACAACGAGAGAGGACACAAAAGAATTTGTTGAATCAATGGGTTACAAATTCTCCCGCCTAATTCTACCAAAAGTCCCAATCTTTTCCGTGACCAAGAGACTCAATCCTAATAGTGTTTCCCAAGGTGAATCAACCTCAAACCCTAGTTTTGTTGTTGCCTTTCTAAGTTTCAGCCCCCTCTATCTCAAGGTTTACTACAAAGCCTATATTTATAGTAAAAGAATCCTTCATAAATTGAAACAAAATAAGGCCCAAAAATATGATTTATTTTTATGATTCTGCGCAAATCGTACTCCGATTTTGCCAGATCATGCTCCGATTTTTTACGAATGGAAAGTGCCAATTCTGGTCCAAAAATCGTACTCCAATTTTGACAGCTTCAGCAAACTTCAATTTCTCCAATTTTGAGTCACTTTCACAACAATGATAGATTTAAATTCTTTTTGTAATCTTAAAAAGAATTGTGGAGCTCAAGAACATTTACACTTTTGATGATTATATGCATTACAACTTAAAGTGATTTGAAACTCACCTAGTTACTTTGAACTACTAACTTGTACAATTGCATTCCTTTTCATCTAGTACAATTGTCTCAGAAAAGGTGAGCTACTAGTTCTAAATTTTATTCCATGTTATTTATTTTTTCAATGTGTTTATCGTTTAGTATTCGATTCAAAACATGATTTGAAGGCTGTCTTTGTTATGCAGGATATGTAAGAATACCATGAAATCATGTTATTGGAATAACAAACATAAGTTCCATACACTACAACTTTTCCTTATTTTTTTTTGTTTTGTTTGGTAGTTAAAATATTCAACTAGAAAGAGGGAAAAATGTAATCCCCGTAACCTGTTTTCCGTGATATTTTGCTTGCAATTTCATTTTCACTTTTTGATTTTGTGGATCTGTGACTTGAAATTCTAGCACTATTAATTTAAGCTATTTCAGTTACAACGCATCTGTGACATTGCTTTGTTTTCTGTTCAGGTTAGGTGTATTTGGAAGCATTGTCAATTAGCTCAAGAACATGTCAAGAGCATCTGAGAATGATGATGGCAATGAAGGAGTGGATAGTAACAACAATTTAGAGATTTGAAAAGTTTTAGATTTTATTATCATTTTATTATTTTTAGGTAATGGATAGTTGTACTTTGAATAGTTAAGTAATACCCGTATCCACTATTATTAGTTTTTTTATAATGGGTGGGGGCATACTTGTATTCAAGTATATTGAAGTTGTAATAAGATCTTCTGAAATGTTTATCAAATAGTTTATAATTATTTTTTTTTGTGACAATGGTTATCAAATTTTATTGTTTCTTGTTTGGAAGATTTGTATTATTGATAGGTGTTCTCTTTCAATAAAAGTTATAGCTTATAAGAAAAAAAGATTATAGCTTTTGTTTCGTCCCAAATTTGACTCACAAGATAGCTTTTAATAAACTTCTTTTTTTAAATAAATAATTAAAAATGACTAATATAGCTTTTGGCATTCATTAATATAAAATTAAAAGAACCTTCCCTGTTTCGGTAACTTTCCTGCGGATTGGTTCTTTTTCCTGAGGATTTCCCTGCGGAAACAGCAATGCTGCGGATCAACCTGTGCAATTTGCTTCGGAATTACCTGCGGAATGTTCACAGGAAACATTCACGGCCAGAGGAACTTCTCCCACTCTGACCAAAATTTTCCTGCGGAATTTTGTCCAGTATCCTAAGGCAATTTCCGCATGTAAGTTTCCTGTGGTTCCTAAGTTCCTCAGGAAACAATTACCCACGATGGTATTACCTAGGAACCTTGATCCTTGGCAAAATTCGCAGGGAACGGGTTTCCTTCGGAAATTTCAGTTTAATCTGCAGGAAAACCGAGAGTTTCTAATAGTTTACATATGTCTTTGTACCCTTAACGATTCAATTATTTTTCAAATTTAAATTTAAATCTACATCAGAACTGAAAAACTAACTAAAAAAAGTTGAGGTTTGGAAGAGTTGCCCCAATACTTATCTTATTTAACCTGCGGATTACAACTCCTTAGCATTATGTGTGGAGAATTGTGTTAGAATTCATGTAATTTAACCTCTTATAATCATGTGGAAGTGTTGGTGTGCAAAAAATAAGTTCATCTTTGAACCAAGACCCCTTATTCTACAATGTGTTGGTGTGCAAAAAATAAGATCATCTTTGAACCAACACCCCTTATTCTACAATTGTGGCGGAGTGTAGTGCTCTTTACATGTACACAACATGTACCGGGGAGATAGGTGTTCATGAAATGGAGTTGTGTTGTGCACGAGGTTCGTTGGAAAAGACCAGACATAGGATGGATTGCTGTGAATGTTAATGGAGCGTTCTCACTAACCTAGGTGCAGCAGGGTTTGGAGGTATCATTCGGAATCATGAAGATCAATTCATGCTTGACTTTAGTGGATCTGTTGGTTGGTAACATCATGCATGCTGAGTTGATGGGCTTGCTTACATGCAAGTTGTGTTGGCACAAGGGGTACCAGAAAGTTCACTGATTCGTTGTAAACTATTAGATCCCTCAATGAGGCAAACACATTATATCATTTATATGGTAATGAGGTTGCTTTGTTGCATGAACTAGTGCAACGTAATATGAAGGTGCATATATCTCACATCTATGGCGAAGGTAATTCTTGTTTGGATTGGTTCGACTTGACAAATTATAGAAATCCTCCTATGGATTTAGGTCCTCTTTTAATCGCTGATGCTAGTGGTGCTCGATTTGTGAGACCTTAGCTCTTTCTTCTTTTTCCCTTAGTAAAAAAAAAAAAAAAACAACTAAATTTTTTTGTCAATCTAAACCAAACCAATCTTTCGTGAGAAAGATAGATTATTATAAAATTAAATTAAAATCTAAATAATACAAATAAAAAATGTGGATTGATAAATATTTTAATGTTCGTCTTTCCGTTAGTATAAAATAAAAAAGTTTGTTTGTCTCGACATTCTTCCATCTTTTATTGATTTTATTAGAGATCATTGATGATAGATGAAAAGAAGAATGGGATGAAAATATTATTGGGAATGAGGGACGTGGGTTTAGTTTTAAGAGGAAATAGCGCTAGTAGCAATTACATATGTGAAAGTATCTAAGGAATGCCACAACATCGGAAACATCTGAAACATTGGCAATTACATATGGTCTTAAGAACTTGGGATGCACCCGTCTATGAGGTCTCCTCTCCATCATTCCTACGCTCCGTCCTCGTTTAGGCATATGATTTGCTGTCTGCCCCTCTATGTGTAAGTTATGGTCATGGTCTCCGGCCTAACCTGCGCATGTCAACCATATCTACATAACATAAAAATGAAGAGAAAAAAAAATCAATAAAAAATTCATTCAAGCATTTCATCAAACACTTGAAGTGTAAAATATACAATCTTGATTCATTGTGCTATTTCAACTTTTAAACTACCATATTAAACTTAAACCTAATCTAAACAACATTTTAAGTCAAAACATGCAAATATTGGATCCCAAACTACCATATAAAACTAGCATTTGACCAAATTTTGAAAAAACAAATATCATATAACATCATGGACGGATCTAGATATTCGGTATATGTGTGCCTAAAATTTTAAAGAAAAACTAATGCAAGCTATATTAAAAATAAGAAATAACTTTGGTTGATGCAATACAATTACAGTGAAAATTGTCTCCTATCCATTTGTTGAAAATGATTTAAAATAGCAACATTGTTAACTTTCAAAAGAACATAGTTAACTGTTCACAACTTTTGTAGCAGAAAATACACAATCAACACTTGCAATTGCTACATGCAAGAGCACAATCAACTTCAAAAGCTTATAAATCATAACAAATATGTTGCACTTATTTATTTCGCATGCGAAAGAGAAGTGTTTTGATATAACTGTGCGTTTTATTTTTATTTTTATAAAAAACTTTAGGAAATGGATATGTGGCTTAGCTACACTTTGCATCCGCCTCTATATTACTATAACAAAGTGAATACAAGGGATTATGAATGCTTGTTATTTCTCAAAACTTGCTTGACTTTGAAGAAATAAAATGGTTGTAGATTCGTTTGCGGGAATCTGGAGGGAGTTGAGTGTTTTTTTTTAGTTTGTGTAAAAGTGAGAGTTGATGTTGTTGTTCTGAATAAGAGCATAACGCAATGACAGTTAACTGTTGTTGGAGACATTGAAGTAATTTTGGGATGGTTGGGAGAAAATTAGATGCATAAAGAGTAATTTTCAAAATAAAATATAATGTTTCTCCATGTATTGCAATGGAGCAATATATAGTAACTCGTTGTTAAGGAGACACGTTCATGGATGCATGTTTTAGAGTTTGGGTATGCTCCATTTAGGTGATGCTCCATTTACTCCGTTGAGAGATTTAGATGCAAGACATGTGGCAAACAAACATTTAAGGGTTGAGATTTTAAATTAAAAAATAAGCTTTTATTTAATTAATTAAAAAAAAGGACCGCTCTCCGCTTCTTCTCTCTGCACCACGCCTCTCTTATCCTCTCCATCGCCTCGCCCTCCGTAGCTATTGTTGAAACTCCCTTCATCTTCATCGCCAAATCTAAGTTTTAAGTGTGAGAAATTCCATTCCATATCCTTAATTCTGTTTCTCCACTTCCTGCACAATCGGTTGTTTTTTCAACCTTTTTCAACAATAATTATATTGAGTATAACATCACTTGCGAGTTCAGCTTAATTGGTATGAATATTGCATAATATATGCAGTGGTTGAACTCGAATCCCTCAAATCCCAGTTATTCACGATAAAATTTTAGTCAATAGGCTATTTGACAATAAAAATTACAACACAGTTATACAGAACATGACAGTCATCCCGACTCAAACTAAAGAATAAATATAATATACTTTCATATATTATTACCACGGTTTTAGAGTGTTTAGTTAAGATCACCAAAAAAATTATTGCTTATTAGAAGTTCACCAAAGAAAATTCAACTAGCAATAGTATAGATGGCTGGGGTTATTTACTTTTTATGGATCAGCTTCTAATTTGTGATGAATCTCAAGTGAAATTATGAGAAGAGAAATGCCAGCAACAAACATTTCACCATACATTTTTCAACACAATCTCTAAAAACTAGTGAAAGAGAGAAAATTGATTAAGAGGAAAAGA
Organism: Medicago truncatula; assembly: GCF_003473485.1. Taxonomy (NCBI): domain Eukaryota; kingdom Viridiplantae; phylum Streptophyta; class Magnoliopsida; order Fabales; family Fabaceae; genus Medicago; species Medicago truncatula. The sequence goes on from NC_053043.1 coordinate 44,528,587, forward strand.
TGTTATTGGAAGTTTTGTATTTATAATTTGCAATACAATGCATCTCTTATATACACAATGCAAAACTTAACAAACTTCCTAAGAAATTTCAACAAAATTAACCAAAGAAAACAGATAACTTGTGATGCAAGTAATCATCAACTAAGATGAATTATTTTGAAATTAATTAGGTTTTTGAGACAAAGTACGCCATTGTCTCTCAAATACTCAGATACGGTGAAGTATGCCTGATGCAAGGCGATCAAGTGCCTTGTCTCAAATACTCAGATACGGTGAAGCACTGCTGATTCTTCTCACGGACGGTCTCATTTGCTCCATCATGTCCTCCAACCCCTCCAACCACCTCTCTAATCTATCATCTAAACTAAACCAAGGATCTCTCTCAGGTATATCCCAAGGAGAAACCTCTGGTGCTGATTGTTCTCGCATTCGCCGAGAAGGTCGTGAAACAGTTGCAGTATCATGTGATCTTGGTCGAATCTCTGGTGTTAATTGTTCTCGCAGTTGTCGAGAAGGTCGTGAAACAGTTGCAGTGTTGTCACGTGATCTTGGTGATAACTTACCCAACCATGAAGAAGGACCAAGTGGTCTAGGTGGTACAACAATTCCTTTAGAAGTTGATGTTGTTTTGCCACGACCATACAGTGGAACAAGAGTTGATTCTGAAATTTCTAATTTGCATACTGGGCATTGTGATTTTTCATTACGAGTATTCAACCATTTGTAAATGCAAGGCCAGCAATAAAGATGACCACAAAGAGTTACCACTGGATCTTGCACATTCTCAAGGCATATGTTGCAGTCAAAGCCACTAGAACAATTTCTGTTGGAACCTTCAGCACTAGCACGGTTCATCATTTTCAGTGATATGGTTTGTCTGCCAAGGAGGATGATGAAACAATAGTAGATTAGCAAATTATATTTTCATATAGGAGACCAAAACACCAAAAAGTTACATGTCATATGTTATTCTAAACAACAATAGTAAAAAAAATATATATATATATATAACAACAACAATAATAATCTCTCAGAAAAAATACACTAATATTGGTGAAAGAGTAGCGATTTTATCATCGGAAAATTGAAAAAAGAAGAAAAAAAGTGAATAGTTATACTCAATATAAACTCTGAAAATCTTCTCGAAGGAAAGGTTGTTAAACAAACTAGCAAACCAAACAGAACAGCAATTTTTTATGGTTTAGTGGCAGAAGTATACAGTATAAATATAGTATATGGTCAAAAGGCCATACTAGTCTAGTATAATAATTAAGAAAAAAGTTGCAATGAATGAAAGCTATCGATTAGAATACTTACATAGCTAAGAAGTGATGGTGATGTGCAGAGAAGAAGTTGTGTGTTGAAGGATGCAAAGTGAAAGAAGGTATGAAAAACCCTAACCTAATTAACTTGGTAGCAGAATATTAGATTTAAAAAGCAGCTGTGAATGTGATATATATATAGAAGCTATATAGCATAACAGAATTACCGAATTGAGGGGTGAAGTATGACACGTGTCTGATGAGAGAGATAAAGGCTAAGAGAAAGAAACTGTATGCGAAAAATCATATGATATATAGGAAAACTAGTAATTCTGTTTCATTCAAAGTTTAATCCAAGATAAAGAGACCTTTGCTATATAATTTTCCACTTTATCTTTTATTTGTTTTTGAAGGGAGGTCCCAATAGAGCCCAACTATATGCAAAGAATAAAAAGAAAGATTCACACCTCCTCGTGATTTTTCAAAAAGATAAATATTGAGTTTGTTACATTATATTCGAAAATCACATATATCTATCTATACTTATAATTTTTATCTATATTAAAAAATTTATATAAAATATCATTTGTGATTTACACACAAAATTTCTATAAAATATTGTTGATAATCTACCAGCGTTAACGTAATAAAAAAACGGTAAATTGTGCCCGTCCTTTAACTAGTTAAATATAATATTTTTTAATGTTATAGATATTGTTTTACTTTGATATTTTTTTTTTTAGAAAGAGGCCCTTTTACTTTGAATTTAATCATAGTTTTAAATTTGATATGATCTTAATTGAAATTTCTAATCAAATCTTATCTAATTCTAAAATATTTTTTTTTTTTGTAGTTTTTCTATAAATTCTCTTTATCGGAGATAATCCTATTTGAAGCGAGTTAAATACTAAATGTAGATATTTTTCTCAACTGATATTTGAATCTTGATTTGCTACATTGTAAGAGTTTAGTCTATTTTGTTTGATCCAACAACCATTGTTTATCCATTGTGACCTTAATTATCCCACTCGAGAAATTAATCTCTAATTTATGCAAAGAGTGTACTTGAAAGTGGTATATTGTCTAAAGAAGTGCTTAATTGCAGCACATATCAAAACCAACAATGGTGAAAACAAAATTATGGTTTTTTTTTAAGTTAAAATGGAGGCAACGAGTACTTACGAGTCCAACAAATACATGAAAGAGATAGTAACAATATGTAGTATGAAAAACAGAGTTGTCACAAAATAGTTGAATAAATATCATTTATCTCCACTTCGATCTTCTCCCTTCTCTTTCCCCTCATTCTCTTCTTCTCAAATATCTCTCTCTCTCTCTCTCTCTCTCTCTCTCTCTCTCTCTCTCTCTCTCTCTCTCTATATATATATATATATATATTTATTGATCTTTTTTTCTCTCTCTCTTGATTTTCTCTCTAAAATCCTGACAGAGAGATAGCAGGATCATTCCTAGCGTTTTACGGGCCTTAAATAATACAACATAATTTTTTTTAGATCATTGTTGCGATTTTATTAGTTATTCATTTCTTTTTCTTTTTTTTGCTTTTCAATACGAGATAAAAAAAAAATTAGGTAACATCTTAAAATAAATCAAATGCTTAACATAAACCAAATTAAAACAAAAAATCATAGAGGTAGAAAACAATAACACATGTGAAGTAGATCGAAAGTTTAGCACCTAAGAATAGAGGCTGAAATTTTAGCACCTGAGAATAATAACTTAAAAAAATATATCAACACTTAATTAAATTTTAGCCTTTTGGATGCAGACTTCTCCAATATCAAACCCATAACAATAATATTACTTGATACAAAACCAGTGTTAGACTTTTTAGAAGAATCAAAGATACTAGAACTCCTTTATATGTTACAAGTACATCATTCCTCTTTTTATATGCTACAAGTATCTCTATCAAGTTCATTGTGATGATACAATATCAGTGTTAGACTACTGTTAACATTGTGCCTCCCATGGGGAATTTAAGCCCATTTAATCCCTTATATCAATAATTTTATCACACATATGATAAGAAATTGTGTCACTGAAATTAATGAGACATGCATTAATTTTCACGGTTGATATGTCGGTTATGTTGGCACCCAAAAACATCGCGTATCAAATTCACCTCATCCTATATGTTATTGACAAAAAAGAAAAACAATACAAAAAAGTGGGATGGGCCACATGATCCTAAATGTATCGTACATCGTGTTTCACGATCATGAATGTGTCTCACATGATCTTGCATTATCAAATTCAATTCTACGATCCTTTCAATCAATCCAAGAAAATTGACACTACTATATTGATATAATTTATTTTTTGGATCCTCTAAAGAAAAGATTGAGATTTATTTCTCAAGTATGCTCATTTTCAACTAAAATATCATTTGTTTTGTTATGAAGATTCTCTCAATTTCTTGGATAATAAATATCATCAATATTTTTATAATTAGTGAGGCACATTATTAGGAACAAAGGGCCCAAAAATATATCACCAATTTCTTGGATGATAAATTTCTTGGCACATTATTTAGAACAAAAGGTCAAAAAAATATTATAGAGAGGGTGTATATAGAAAGCTATGTTTAATATGGGAGTATATATAAAAATCCCACTAAAAGGGCCAAAACATTAACATATACATCAGTTCAATCCAACATTTTTTTTTTGATAACTCAATAGTCGATTTTGGGGCCTATTGACGCACTTTGCTAATGTACCCCCTGTAAACCTAGGCTTGCTATACACACCTCGTCTATAAAAACAATTTTTGGACCCTAGGTCGTAGCACCAGCCTATGCCTAGGGTATACCCTGAGAGATAGATAAAACTTGATGAAGAAAGGAGAATGAGAGGATCCAAATCCCATTTCACTATTGAAATTGTTACCCACCAAAGTACTCATTCGGATGCTTGTATATTTCTTTTAAAAAAAAAAATGTAGTACGATGACCTATCCATGCTCTATTTTTATTTTTATTTTTATTTTTGTTTTTAAGATTCCAAATTGAGATTATATTACCACAAAGTTGAGTCCCCAAGCACAAGGTGTGACGGGAAGAATGTGTTAAAATCAAGAGATTACAATGTCAAGATTTTAAACAAAACAAACAAGCACTGATCAAATAAAGAAACGTGCAAGCTAAGTTATAGCATCCAAACACATAATGGGATGAAGTCACCAAGAGTGGAAATCAAAAGCAGTAGTAACAAATTTCACTTTCGACCACCAATACGTTAGTAACTTGATTTTATCGAGCAGTTAAGTCATATTGTGTTCCCTTTACTTGAAAATTCTTCCATTTCATTCATTTCAGAACACCCAGACGCAAGCAAATCATAAAAGATTCATTGCAGATTTATGGCACTTGGAAGTTGTTCTTAAGTGTCCAAACTGAAGCAAGTGGTCGGAAATGTAAGAAGGATATATCGTGATGTAACCTAACCAATGAGAAATCAAAGACCAAATTGATCCAAAGTAGTGACAATGCAAAAATAGATGATTATTATCCTAATTAGAGCCGCAACCACCCACACAAAGTTGATGTTGATTTTGAAGAAGTTCACACGGCAATAAGTTATATGAAGTAGGAATACACTTCTGTAGCAAACGTCAAGCAGATAGATTGATTTTTAAAGAAACCTCCTTATGCCAAATGTTGTGAGAATAAATTGTTGATCTAATGGGATCTGAAGTTTTCAAATGAGTTGACTATTTATCTCTGAGATGAGTGAATGCGTCATTGCAACCTCCCATCCTCTCCAACGTTTAACACAATGTTTTTAAACAACGCACTACACTTCCCTACATGCTCCTCCTCCCATGCTAATAATTGCATACACCACTTGCATGCCTCTCCATTCTCCTCCCAACCCAAAAGACTTATATCTAAAACGGACACCAATTTGTTCTCAGATAACTCAAAAAGACGTATGAATCTATCTTTTAAGACTCCACCCTCCAACCAGGGGTCCCACCAGAATAAAGTAGAGGACCCCATCACCTAGAGGGCAAGAATAGACATCGGAAGGACCAAACGACCATCCATAGATAAATTTATGATTTTCAAAATCAGCAGTTTAGCCTTAATACGGTCAACTAAAGGATACCAAAAATTTAATTTACGATCTATAGTTATGGATTGAATTATGACTGATATATAAAATAAAAATAAAGGGAATAAAGCAAAATCATGGAGAATTGAATAAATGTTTTTACCGATTCAATACATGCTAATGCGATATTAGTTTTCAAAAATCACATATGATATTCAATCAAATTTCCGGAAATCAAGCTTATATGGGCCATATTGTAAGCAAATGTGCAAACTACTCTCCTGTGCTGGTGGTGCTTCTGCTTCTGCTTCTGCTTGTTCTAGTTCAGGTTGTGAAACAGTTGCAGTATCAAGTGATCTTGGACCAAGTGGTCTTGGTGGTACAACAACCCCATCTTGATGAGCCTCACCTTCAGAACTTGATGTGGTTTTGCCACGACCATATAATGGAACAAGAGTTGATTCTGAAATTTCTGATTTGCATATTGGACATTCTGGTTTCTCATTATGTTCCCATGAGGTGCTATTGATCCATTTGTAAATACAAGGCCAACAATAGAGATGACCACAAAGTGTTACCACTGGATCTTTTACATGCTCCAAACATATGTTGCATTCAAAATCATTAGAACAGATTTTATTAGAATCTGCATTAGCATTAGCATCAGCTTTGGCCCGGTTCGACAGAATGTCCATTAACACTAGCATATGGTGCCTGAATTTGAAAGGTAAAACTGTAAATGTAACATTAGCTCCAGATTTCAAAAAATGGGACATCAAAACCAGCATAATTTCTCTCCTCTAACATTTGTCATAGTTCATACGAATTAGGCAAGACAATGCCACCATCTTAAAATATCATACATCAACAACATATTACAAACAAATTGTACTTGTGACATACATATAATTCTAACAACCGAACTTGAAACTTAACAAAAGTTTTCAAATAGCATTGCAGTTGCAGCCCTAAATATTAGCATTTTCTCTGCATCTCGGCAGAATTGATTCAACGATGTGCATTGCATGTCGGACAATCTTAACCTTTAAAATCTTTGAATGATTTTGAAGTGAAAAAACTAATTCATCACCAATAAATGAAGTTTAATTCATATAAAGATTAAAAAATCAGTGTATATGATACAAAGTAACACGGAAGAAATTACTTGAAAATCGAAATTGCATTTAAACGATCTAATAACACCAGAGTTTTGATCTCTTTCAGAAAAAATAAAGGACTTAAGATACATTTTCTTCATTTTTAACAAAAAAAGATTATGTTTTGTTTTATATTAGTTCCATGTGTTTCATATCGTTCTGTTACAAGCTGAAGGGTCTGCAATAGCTTATTGTGATTAATAAATAAAACATGAGAAAATACTAAAAAAAAATTAGAATTCTTTACAATTCTAGTTAAACTAATTTGCTCATGAAAATTAGTTACATGAGAAAATAAGGAAAATATTAGTTATGTTCAAGTTTAAGGAAGAAAATTTTAAATTTTATGATAAAAGTTTCGATCTTTATGTAAAAAGTTTGCATCTTTATATTTAGAATTACAATTTTTAACCTTTATGTTAAAGTTACATCTTGTGTTGGAACCAAGATTTAATCTTTATTAATCTTACAGCATGATAAATTTGAACTTTTGATGAATCATTATTAACTTGTAAATTTTTGGAAGCAAACTAAGGAGAAACTCACACTCATATTAGATAAACTCAAATGAAAAAGTATAAGAAAAGAGTACTTACATAGTTAAGAAGTGATGTGATGATGTGCAGGGAAGAAAGTTAGTTGTCTGTTGAAGGCTGCAACTGCAAGCAAAGTGAAAATTCCTTAATTGGCAGCAGAATGCATGAAATTGAAAGACGTTAAAAGAAATTGTGAATCTGATGTATTGACTATGTAGCAAATCAGAATCATATAGTTGGTGTGGGGGGTGAAGTAGGACACGTATCTAATGAGAAAGATGAGAGATTATGATTTTTTCACTTTATCTTAATTTATTTAAGATACCGCCTTACACAAGAAATAAGCAAGATGCAATTGAAAAATAAGTGATTCATGAATCTCTCTCACATATACATATACATATACATACATACAATCTGATATACATTTTAGATTGCAATCTAATATATTTTGATACTTGATCTGAAATATATCTTGGTATATAATATAGTATATATTTTTTGTACTCAATATGATATATTTTGGATACTAAATTTGAGATATTTTTATATTAAATCTGGTATGTGAATTATTTAATCACAAATTTTTTTACCTATTAGTTGTGAATTTTCTTATAAATAGAGAACTCATATAATTCATTCCACAAACAAAAAAGTATTCGGAAACTTTGAATCATTTTCCCTTTATAGATATAATGTCCCTTCGGAATTAAAAATGGTTTTAGAGCATGGTTCCTTCGATAATTTATGTCCCTTCGAAATAAATAATATTTTTAAGATCATAGTCGTTCCTTTTGAAATATAATGTCTCTTCGAAAATTAAGAATGATCTTAAGGATATATTCTTATTCGATTCTGGGAGAAGGTAGAGGTTAGAATGGTGGTAGCACCATATTAGAGTGGCTGAAATATCATATTGATACTTGAAGATAATTTAGATAAATTGATTAGATCGTTCAAATCCTTCTGATTATCTCTCTTTAGTAGACTGCACCTAAACCATAAAAATGCTCCTTAGATGAGCTCGTATCATAGAATTTTACTATACATTAATCTATTATCACAATGTACAACTGTATATCCCTAGATTGATCTATTTGATTGAACAATTTAATTAGATCTAAGTTAAAAGCTATGGTCAATAGTAATTCAATATTTGAAATGATTTATATTTGATCATAACATAAAGAGCATTAATCACAAATTAAACTGAATAAAACTAAATTTGCATTCATATTAAATAGTGTTTCACAACCTACATGGCTCAAATAGATCCAATTAGTTCCATCTTTGTATCTATTCACTAAGAACATAGCTACTCATAATTGAAATTTCAATAACTAAATTCAAATTAAATATTACATACATGAAGACCAACTATTAGTTTGGTGAATCTTTAGTCTTTTTCCTTGATTTTCTCTACAAAATTTAGGACCCTCTCTCCGAAAACAAGTTTAGCTTTTATAGGCAAGGTTTTGGGCGCCTCAAATTGTGTCATGATGACAAAAATCGTGATACGGTACTTTCATTGATTTCAAATTTATATTTTAATGCTCCTCCAAATCATGTCACGATTCACAAATCGTGCCAACAATTCCCAAATTTTGGTAAAAAATCGTGTCACGATGCCAAAAATCGTGACACGATGCTGTAAACTCTTTTATGCTTTCTTCACTTTACGTTGTCTAAGAACACTATAAAAAAAACATGTGATGACATCATGTCATCAATATACAAGTGCAACATACATGATACATCATTCAAAGTGATCAACTCACCATTTAAGAGATGGAAGCTAATCTAATTATATCCACATGTGCCAATAGTTTATCTCTAAGACCAACCATCGTATGGTTGCGGTAAAGTAGAGATCTTCTAGCATGATTGATATTTGATACACTTCGTTGTATTATGAAAAAAAAATAAAGAAATGCATTAATAACTATCACCATTATGCCTAAAAAGAAAAACTATCACCCATTATATTCCTTAAAAAAAAAAAAAAAAAGGACTATCACCCATTATATAGAATAGATATAATTACTTAAAACAAAATATCACCATTCAAAAAATATATATAATCACAAAAATAAAAAAAATGAAGTACATTATTTAATATTTACTTTCGACAGTAAGATTTTAGATTCGAAAACATTTCAATTTCGATGAATAGTTTGCTTCCCAAGTCCCATCCATATAAATTGAAATTAAAAACATTTTTTTTATTTAAAAAAACATTATTTTTCTTCCGAAAATAAAGCTTAATTATATTGTTGAATCTAAGGCGAAAATACAAAAGAAAATGGCTACTACATTGGTGTCATCAAATTCTTGGACAAGAACCTTTTTCCCGAAAAACAAAACCAAGATACTCATACACCGTTACAATTCCAATTCCAGTTCCAATTCCAATTCGCCACTCTCAACAACAACAACATTCATGAACCACGACGCTGTTGTCTCCTTACAAGAATGGCAAGGGTGGGGCACCACTTCACCTGTCCCAGCTATGGTCACCCAAATCGCTGAAGATTTGAAGCTTCTTGAGAAAGATTTCGATTCTCAGATGAAATTTGGCCGCGCCGGTGGAAAGTTACAAGTGAGTAATGTTGGTGTTGTTGATATTGTTTTGTGTGTGATGTGATTGATTTTGTGGATTTTTAGGGGAATTTTGGACAGCAGGAAGATAAGAAGCACCGTGCAACTTATAAGGCTTTAGCTGATTCTGAAGAGAAGCTGAAATTTTATTCGGCTAGACAAATAGCTTGTCGTGTACTTGGTAGCAAGGGCTATCTTTGTCAGAAGGTTTGATTTAATTTGGTTTTTGCAAGATTGATGTTGTTGTTGTTGTCGTCGTCGTCTATAGATCACAGACACCGGACATGACTATGTCACATTGATAATATAAACCATTAATAATTTAGGGTTTGTTTGGCAAGCTAGTTTATAGCTTATAAGCTCATATGACTAAAAAAAAACTGTAACCGTCATTTTCTCGGTAGCGTTTTTATTAGCTTATAGCGTTTTTTTTTTATAAGTTTATTCAAGTAGCCTGTAGCTTATCAGTTTTACCCCTGTTATCTTAATTGAAAAAATTAAATATTAATGAAACATATATATTTTTATGTCATTTTATATTTATGTGCTAGTTCAACCATTAATTTTAGTTTTAGTGAAAACTACAAATTCAATCAGCTAGCTTATGAGATATCAACTAACTTATTAGCTCTCCAGTATAAGCTAATTTATCAGCTATCTGTTTTTTTAGCAAACAGAGCCTTAATAAAAATTAAAAATGATTACAAATAAGCTGAAAGGAGCCGACCCCACTTAGTGGGATAAGGCTTGGTTGTTGTTGTTGTACAAATAAGCTAAAAGGAAAGTTCTATCAGACAGCAGTCAAACCGGCAATGTTGTATGGTACGGAGTGTTGGGCGGTTAAGAACCAACACGAGAGTAGAGTAAGTGTAGCGGAGATGAGGATGTTGCGTTGGATGAGTGGTAAGACTAGACATGATAGGATTAGGAATGACACCATTAGAGAGAGAGTGGGGGCAGCACCTATAGTAGAAAAGTTGGTAGAAAATAGGCTTAGATGGTTTGGACATGTAAAGAGAAGACCCGTATATGCCGTTGTAAGAAGAGTAGATCAAATGGAGGAGAGTCAGGTTAAAAGAAGTAGAGGAAGACCTAAGAAAACCATTCGAGAAACCATTAGAAAAGATTTAGAGGTCAATGAGTTGGATCCAAATATGGTTTTTGATAGAACACTATGGCGTCATTTGATCCATGTAGCCGACCCCACTTAGTGAGATAAGGCTTGGTGTTGTTGTTGTTGTATTACAAATATGCTATGCATGTGTTAGTCTCATGTTGCCGTATGATAAGTCTTCGATCTGAAGCGTCAGTACTACACAAATTGTTGTTGTTGCTGCTGAGTAATGGTTGTGGTGATGATGATGCATCTGACATTTTGCTTTTTAATCTTGCTTTCATTTTGTTTTTTTTTTTTAGTGCTGGCTTGCTATGGAAGATTGTATGTGTTCGCAAATTACATCCTCTTTGCTCTTTCCTGGAATAAAGTTTTGGTTGTATATGCATCCCAAGGTTTGCATACATGATATATATGACTTGTGAAATATGATTTGGTTATGGTTCTCATTTTTTGTGTTTTGTCTATCTTTCATAAAGTATTTACTTTTTAGTCTTCCTTCATATGCAGGACTTTTTACGACAGAACAACACTGGAAAGATTTTGTGGCAAGTTTTTGGGGTTGATTGTGCAACTTTGTGCCTTTATGGCATTCCTGAACATGAACAAATCATGTGGAATTCCTTTAAACTGGCAGGTCTCTCAATTCATAACAATTGTCAGTCACTATTATGGTTTCTGTTCATTCAAGTAGTCAGATTTCGATCTTGGAATCCTTAACCTAGCATAGTTTCTACTATTTCTACTGTCTATGTGTCTTGAATAGTTTGTTATCACCGACTTTTACTGCTTCCAAAATAATATAAGAAATGTAAAATATAATATTCTATAGTCAACCAAATATAGATGGGAATAAATGTTTATATTCCTTCATTTCAACTAGTGTCCGTTACTTAGGTCGTGGGTTTTTACCTTGATTCAGGAAGAAGTAATGTGTGGTGCCTTTATCCCAACAAGAATGCCGTTTTGGAATCAGTTGAAAATGCATTTGGTCAGGAACCAGTTGCAAATAATGAAGTATCATCAGAAAAGGTATATGCATCATTATATTGATTACTGTATTTCTAATTATTGATATAAAATTATTAATTTTTTTTTTTCAACAACCATTGAATAGAACAAAAATAATTTAGTAGATTTCAACCTTGAGCAGAAGGTTGTTTTGAGGAGGGGTGTATTGTTAAAGATATAGGACTCCTAGGACAAGCAAGAGGTTGTTAGGATATGCAATAAGAGAATATTTGTTATACACATACATATATATCTTTGTTTATCTCTTGTGAAGTCAGTGGTACTTGTGAACCAAAATTCATTTGTTATTGCTTCTTTTGACATTTTTCATATAGATTTCGCTATCTTCCATTTGGTGCTTCCGAGTAATCTATTTGTCTTAATTATAAAGCAGTTAAAAGAAGATACAACTCAGCATTTTATTTTGATTGATGGGACATGGAGCAATTCAGCGGCAATGTTTAGGCGCCTTCAGGTAACTTCTGGTTGGATTTGTTCTGCATTTTCTTCAGTTTAAAATTGAGAATTTTCGTAATATGACCATAGTTGATCATCCAATTAACCTACTGGTGATTAGGTGCCCGGATAGAATAACTGCATATTTTTATGTATAGGTTTTAGTTTCCAACTCTTACAAATGTAAGTTGACTTAATATGGAAATAATGTTTAAAACATCTAGCATAGGATCCAAATACAACTTGATACTATGTACACAATACATATTGAACATTCTACCTTGGTGATAAAGCAAATGACAATATGGTAGGATATGGAATATTGGATAATTAGCGTAATATGAGTTAGTTAGTAGAAGTTAGTTTAGTTAGTTGATAAGTTTGTTAGGTGGTTGTTAAGAGTTGTTAGTTTGGTTATTCTTAGAAAGTCTTCACATAGCCCTCAAGGGTAGAAAGGAAAGTTAGTTTTTTGAATAATTAAGTATAGTGACTAGAGAATGCTCTAGTGTGAAAGGAGACTGCTCCTTTGGGGTAGCCTTGTGTGCAAGGTTATGATCTTCCTCTGTTGTCAATACGGGCTAACGCGGCGCGGAGCGGCTGAAAACAGCCTAGCGCGTCAGAACGCGACCGAGTCGCGCGTTAGACAAAAGCGGAACAAAACGGGGTTTCGCGGCCGTTATCCGGTGGAGCGGGGCGGACCAAAAGCGGGTCAAGGCGTCCGATTTCACTTAAAACCACTTTTCAGGGTCAAAATCGTAAAATCAAAAGTCGGAACAGCTGGATCTGAGGTCGAAATGAAAGAAGAATGAGAAGAAATGAAAGAAAAATGATGAAAGAAGGAGGAGAAATATGGGAAAGAAGACTGATTCTGCAGATCTGGTTGTTTAAGCTTGCGGCGGCACTATATTACATCTGACCTAACCTTGAAAACCTTTCATAAATGAATCGGGTTAAGATATTGGTGAATAAAAGTATATGGGCTGGCCCAATCTCAATAGACTTAAAACAGAAAATGGCCTTAAACTAAAACACGTGACTTTCATTTCCTAACCTATTTTTTACCTTTTATTTTTTTCAATCTAAAAACTGGTTAACCAAGAAAAGGAAAATAAGTACATAAATACTGTGAACATTTTTTCTTATACCTTTTATCCTAGAAAAAATCAATGGTAGATTCTTTTTACATAAAACAAAATAGTAACATAATTAGATAAAAAATAACATTATTTAGTAATAATAGACCAATAATTGAATAGTAATATAAACTAATTGTAGTATATAATTTGTATTAGTTAATGAGTATTTAAATATAAATATATATATATATATATATAATCTAAATACAAATTATAACTTATGTAGTTCCTTAAAAAAAGAAAAAACTTACTTATGTTGTATAAATTAATTCAAGTATGTTTTATGTTTTGCTTAAGGCTTGTGACTTTTATTTTTTAAATTATAGAAATACTTCATGAATTGAGTAATATTAAGTTGTTTTAGTATTTCTTTTTCAACATTATAGTATTTTAGTATTAAATATATTAGTGTCCGCGTCATGTAATAGCGCCCGCGTCGCGCCCGCATACCGCACCGCGTCAATTTTTGGGGTGGCCGCGCCGCGCCGCATTTCTGCTTTGACAACAGAGTGATCTTCATTATGCACGTTTTGTATCTTCTCTTTCAATCTCACTACATCAATAAGGAATCCTTCATTCATTTGCAATCTTTATTCTAGTTAGAACTTTTCTTTTGTTTATTCAAATCTGCCCTGTTTAGGGAATTCTTTCTTATAGCAAAAGAAAGGTTGCTAACACAATAACAAAATTTTAATATTATATAAGCAACACAGATTAAACTAAGATGGGTTCATAGCTCCAAATCGGACTACACCAGAATACACATAGCATCACAAATCAAAACTGATGAAAAATTCACAACCCTCAGCAATATAGCACGCCAAAAGAACATACAATTACCAAAGAGTGAAGGATGGTGGGACTGGGTTCCCCTCATTGGAGCTAGATTCAACCCAGTAGAGGTAGGTTTCAGCTCATCAGAGTTTGGTTCATTTATCTTGCAGGCCCGTTGGGTTCATTGTAAACCTCAAAGGATAAGGTTGTTCATATTTTTCTGGTTTGTGAGTTCGATTCTGTTGGGAGCTATGGGGATGAGACTTAATACAAAGTCACTTTTCTCCTTATGGATGGGTTCATGTGGGATGTTAAATGCAGCTGTTGAGTTGAACAGCTATGAGGTTAATGTTTTGCGCACTATGGCGTTATATCATTTAGCTGTTCCAGTTTTGTTTTTCGATAAAACACCGAACTACTTATTTTAGGCATATCTAGGGGAAAATGACCATTATGCTGTAGACCCGTGTTAAATTGTACGAGTCTGTGCAAGTGTACTTGACTTTACATAAACAATCTTATAAGCGAGTTAACTCGATTTTGATTCCAAGAATCATAGACTCACATGACTCTATGGTTGAATTTGATAACCATGGTTTTTATTTTTGACAGACAACCATGGTTAGACCTATGCCATGAAGGTGATACTTGATATCAGTTTTCTGAAATAGCAGATACAGTGGCGCTATAGCGGTATAGTATAGTAGAGTTTTAACAAACTGTCGTTGTTCTGTGAAAAAGTGTTGTTAAATAGCGATTATAGCATTGCTATAGCACTGTAACATAGCAGAATTTGAACAAACTGCTATTTTCCGTGTTCTGCGATTGACAACACTGGTTGATATGAAATTCTTTCTACCTTTCCCAAAGAAAATGAAGAGGAAATCAAGTAGAGGAATGACCTATAGATTATGATCACTGTACATAGATTCAAATAGTAACATAACAATTATTGTTCCCATCTTCTCCATTGGACCATTATTTTTCAACTTTGAAGATATTTTTGACTTCAATTGTTCTACAAAGTATGGATTTATTTGCCAGAAACGTTTCCTTACTAACTGCTGCAAATGATGTGGTAGAGTGCTGTATGTTTTCTGTTGCAAGTTGCTGTCGATTAAAATAACAGGATAAAATGGAAAAGTTCCTTGTTTTAATAAACAGTACTTACATAAGTTGGCACAGTTTCTGTTGAGATAATTGTGGTTCTGTTAAGAAAAATGCATCAATTTTGGCAGCGGAATTTCCCATGCTGGGAAAAGATTACCTCTAGTGCAACAATAGTTTAATGCCTTTTCTTTTGATACATGATTCTAACAGAGATTTTAATGTCATTTAATGCTTTTTATTTTGGTCAGGATGTCATGTAATGCTTTATTTAATTGGATTTTGCTCCTCTAAAGTGGGTAGTGAGAAAAACTACGGTTGATATTGTTACCACTTCATGATTTGTAGCGGAGATGAGGATGTTGCATTGGATGCGTGGTAAAACTAGACGAGAGAAGATTAGAAATGACAACATTAGAGAGAGAATTGGGGTAGCACCTATAGTAGAAAAGATGGTGGAAACTAGACTTTGGGTGGTTTGGGCATGTAAAGAGAAGACTTGTAGATGCTTTAGTAAGGAGAGTAGATCATATGGAGGATAGTCAGATCACTAGAGGCAGAGGTAGACCTAGAAAAACTACAAGAGAAACTATTAAGAAAGATCTAGAGATTAATGTGTTGGATCGAAATTTGGTTTATGATTGAACATTATGGCGTAATTTGATCCATGTAGCCGATCCCACTTAGTGGCATAAGGCTTGGTTGTTGTTGTGCAATTACTTTACCCTCTAAAGGGAATTCCTCACTTTAAAGGAGTCTTACCGTATTGAATCATGCTTTTGCATCTTAGGATGAAAATGCCTATGTGATCTTGTACAACATTTAGACATGATAATATGAAATTTCGCCAAAGGCATAGTTTTATTTTAGACTCAATTTAGTAATATACTGACACTGCCTGCAAAGATATTTTTATGAGATATAGTCATAACTTAACATATTAAAAACATGTAATGTCCAGGTTTTTCAATTCAATGGAATGAATTAATTTATACTGAAACACCATTTACAAAATATTCATGCGAATTATGATATTTTGTTTTCAACAGGATCAAGCAAAGTCAATTTGGGGAGATGAGGACCTTTCATGTATATCACTAAATCCTGGTACTTCTGCCATGCATAAACTCAGGTGAGAGAGAAAGTGAACTTAAGATTAACTATTTATCTCTGCTTTTCCCCTTCTTGCCTTCTTATCTTAGTTATTGGATTTTTGCTGTATTTGATGTGAAGTCTAATTCCGATTTATGGTATTTCGAGGGCAGGCCCCAACCATCTTGGGATCGTACATGTACAGCAGCCGCTGCTGCTGGCCTGCTCTTGGAGCTCCACCTACTTCCGAGGTTTAGCTCAGCTGAATTGGATAAACAGGCAGAAACAGTTGAACATGCTTTAACAGTCCTATTAGAAGCTCTCACAAAGAGACGTCTTCGAATGGGAAGGTCCATAACACGAAAAGTAAGGCCAAATAACATCTGTTAGAGATCTAACCAAGTTTTTTCTGACAACTTAGTCAGCCTCTTGCAATTTTTGAAATGGGGTAATTATCAACCCTAATGAGAAATAGTGCACTAGAGTTATGCAGACAAGAATTTTCCTCCATGTTAATTTTTTACAGAGGCTTCAAGTTTCAAAGTTTAGTTGAAACAACGACTCACACATTCTTCCTTTCATTTACAACATGATTGATGCTATATCCTCCAACACAATCTTCCTAATAACCACTTAGTACTATATGAAGTGACTAGTACTAAATGAAAAAGGAAATGCATTTAATATGTTGGTAGCTTGGGTAGGAGGATATTTGAGAACAATGTATATTTTTTCTTGCAAATTTTGGATAGTAAGTACACTTATAATGTAATTCGGTACTTCATGGAATTTTGGAGTACATCAGGCATGGGGAAAAAACGATTTTAAGATTCTATTTATTGTGATTTTTTTTTCTATGACCACTGCTAGTATTTTGTGCCTCTTTTTCCTTGTGTTTTGGAAGTTGAAAACTCGAGTACTGAATAAAATCCCAGTCTATACACATTCTCTCCAAATAGGTATATATTGTCATTCATGATCCTACAAGCCTACAACGGGGTACCAAATTGGTACTCTTCCACGGATTTGGATTTACTCCAGTAAAAAAGTAAAAAATAACGCAGTTGCACACATCAATTGATCTTGTTTGAGATTGGTCGGCTTGCATCACACCTCTACCAAATAATGATCACCATTGAATTGAGATTGGATAATTAAGATCAATAGTTGTGCTACGCGGTTAGTGCGTCAAATTCAAACCCTTCTTCCTCATAGGTACCCTTTCTCGAAGTATTGTACATTCTAGATTCATAATACAGTATTTTTTTTTTTTTTACTAGGTTTTTATGGACTTTTCTTTTACAAATGTTCTAGTATGGCTCATAGCCACCCGAGGAGATAGGTGATTAAAGCAGCCCATAAACCAGCTAAGACGGCTTCATCGTGGCTAGTCCCACTTTTTACCTATTGGTATTAGTGACATCGTTGATTTAGAAAGTAGATAGCTTTAGTGGCCACTTGAGTTGCTCAGCCTATTGGAATGTATCTTTCGATGGGTTTTTATTGCTTACAAAACCGATTGAGAGCTAGTTTCCAACTGTTTTTTTCACTAAATTTGAGCAATGAAAGGGCTCTTAAACAATTCTCATTTGGCAATGCAATGAGTTTGTTGTTATAAAAGAACACTTGTAGCCTCATCCCTCATGTAGTTTTCTTTTGCATGTGTTCCAAATGTTCCATACTGCAAGCGGGTTGGATGAATTCAAACCTCGACCATATTTTTCCCCTGCCACAGTTACAAACATCCATGCTTCGTTTATAGTTATCTCTAACTATTCTCATCCCTAGATTATCTCTGTGTGACAAGGAAAGATCTTGCTTCATTATTACTTGTAGGACACGTTTTTTCTAACATCCAATGGCCACCCATGTTAAAGCACATCCTCTGCTTTTAGTGCTACTTGCATATCATCTCAACGGCTTTGATGCCACATGTTTATCCTTTAGGATTTGTGTGGGAGATAAGAAGGAAACATAGGAAAGAGTAGAGGGAAGGGGAAGAAGAAATATATCAGGGAATCTGTCACTTTTTTTGGAAGAGTATTTTTGAAGGGAGTAGATGAAAATACTTTTTTATTGAAAATAATTTTATTTATTTATTTTGAAAGTATTATAAAAAGCAATAATAGATTTGAAAATGTATTCAAAATTCGTAGAATCCCTCCAATGCATTTTGAGTTTCCTCACATTAGAGGGTTATAGTCTAATATTAGATGGATGGACTACATACACTTCTATTAGAACATCAACCCGGTTAAAAAAACAAAGAAACAATAAACACTAACAATGAATACACGATATTTGTAACTTGTATTTAAATATTGTTTACATGCAAGGTGCTCTGCTCGCTGGAACTACCCTCTGCCTAGCATGGAATCTCTTATTCTGAGAGATAAGTTTGGAACTTAATTTTACCGCTCCCTCTTTTTTATTTTTCTTTTTACCTCGTTACTTTGTAACACTACAAAAAAAAAAAAGATTAAAATTTACTGTGTATAACTTGTATTTAAATATTACGTTTGAACTTCAGATTACAACATTAAATCTTAATATATATATTCGAGAAAGGCTACCTGCTTATCAATATTTATGAGCCATACTTAACAAAAAAAAAAATTCCATTTTTTATTCATTCCTTTTATTATTATAGTCATCTTTTTTTAATTCCCACCCAACTTTTAAACAAAGCCTTAAATATATGTAGAAGACAATTAACCACTTATCTCCACACGCCTCAAGCATATGTAGAGATTAAACATCTCTCCATGCTACAATTATTAATCTTAAGGAAAATTATTGAATAAACAAATTGATTGGTATGAGAATGACATCAATCTTTTTAGGTAATGATGATACGTGGTGTGGGTTCCTCTTTGATAGTTGCTGATATAGCAAACCACCGACTCAGAATGCATCAACTAAAATAGCAGTGGGGTTGGCACTCTCATATTGGTGTCTAATATTCATATCACTCATGTTTATCTTCTTCAACTTTGACCAAAAACACCATGTTAATTTCCTCCAATACTATAGGTGTGAATGAAAAGTTCGCAAGTACAAATATCTTAATGATTGACTAAAGCTAAAAAATAATTAAATAAATGATTGACCATAAAAATTTCTGAGGTTACACAACAACATAATGTTTATGTATTTAAAAGAAGGTGAGGATGACAAATTGACAATTGTTACTCATAAGTTGAAGCATCCAACTTTCTAACTCCAGTATATATCTATATCATTAAATAATTGTTTTGTTTTGTCCATATTTTAATTTTAATTAAAATATAATTATTAATACTTGAAAGCCCAATTGGCCATATGTTCTTGGAATGACCTCTTATTCTTTCTACTTCAAAATAGTTGTTATTTGAGGCTTTGGATAAGGATTATAAAAGTTGTTGATTACTTTTAACTTTCAAAAAATATAATTGTTTTGATCTCAAATTCTTTGAGTTATCACATTTTTGTCATTTGTAAAAGGATAATCTCAATTTCTAAACGATTTGAAACTATTGGCGTAAATATCACAGTCGAGGTTAAGGGGCTAAAGGGCATGTAGCTTATGTCCCTCATTTAAAGTCAATGTTTTGATCTCAAGTCAACATCAATGCGTTTTCGAGGTATTATCTAATTTGAGTCTTGTGTGAGCCCTCGTAATTTTGTCCTTTGTAAAAACTATCTCGTTAGGTTGAGGAGTGTAAGTGATATTTATAAACTATTATTGTCCTCGATTCTCAAGCAATATGAGACAATTTTGGTGTATCAGATGAATAATAATTATCCTTTTCATAACCCTCTAATCTTTAGGAGAAGAGATATGGATAATTTATAGTTCGACTCGAATATAAGTAAAATTTGATCAATAATTATTTGAAAGTGTGACCACTTATTTTCAATGATCCAACAACCTAAACTAATTGTGAGCTAAATTATTGATACAACTACTTTTCTACAGATAAATTAGAGAGCATTATCAAAGCAAAATAGTCACCCATGCCATATTCATGTATACCTGCTTCAAGTGGCCATTTAGTTTGTTTATTTTATTTTTATTTTTTTTACAAAACCAAAGAGACATTCAATTAACTAGACAGACACATGCTATGCCTAAAAAATATTACAAAGCAGTTTAGTCCACCAATTCCAACAAGGACAAAAAACAAAAGACAAAACAACCAAGAAATAACCATATGAAAAGCCTCCCCAAGAGCAAAACTTGCGACAAAGACTGAGAATTTCAAGTACAAACAACACAATACACCAAATTTGGTTTCCTAGACACAAATTTGGTGGTGAAGTTTGTCTACCAATTATTCTATGTCCAAACTTTAACCTACTCACTTGTTTCATTATTTATGTAAGGAAATTTCACATGCCATGGTGATTGTTTGATGTAAACTCGGTCTTTTGTGGAGGCTACAGTTAGAAGTTGGAAATCGGAATCATCCTTTGTGTTATAAAATAAGAATCACATAGAAAGAAAAAAAATGTGCATAGGAATCCTTTTTATTCATAAAGGCTATATAGGAAGCTTGATGATATTGAAATTTGAAATAGACTAAAAATGTAACTTTTTTTTGTCTTAGATGAAGTGGTAATCCACTAAAATTAAACTCACACATAGCTAGGAGGTCTCAGGTTCGGATCCGGGTCACGACGTCCGGCCTTGCAATTTCGGCATTTGTCAGTTGAGCTGGAACTTCTAAACAATGTAATTTTATTTTTAAAATTTTAACATGTGCCCTAAGAACGCAAGTTAGCAATACCCTATTATTAATTGCAAAGGTAATGAAAGTGTGTGTGGGAAATTCGCACGCCAAGTGAAACTGAAAACTGTAAAAGTGAAACACAGCATGGAAATCACCTGTAAAGTTGAATGCATGAAGTTATCAAAAGTTTGAAACATCAACTTTCGGTGCTTTCACGCATCATGCATTTGTGGAGATATAAACTCCCACCTCATGTGATAAGGTTCAGTTATGTACTTGGTCTATAGAGCCAAGTGGTAAATGTTGTATATTCCTTTGCCTGCTCCAAAATTTAATAATTATATACTTTTGGCTAGTGGAGAATTTGCATTTTGCAATATATTGGAAGAAGGTGCTATGACTTTTTTTGAAGGTGCTATGACTTGAAAAAGATTTGGTCATGGGTTCTACTCATCCACTAAATGACACAATGCTGATTGATGAATCTATGCTCAATGAGTCAAGATTAGGCATCCTTTTTTGAGAATGAAAAAAAAAAAGATAAAAATTGAAATATATATTTGTTTACTTTTAAAAATATTGTAAGTTGTAAGCTCTTTGAAGAAGTTAAAACCCTACAATCGAGAGACGTAGTTCTTTCTTTAGCGTAATCCTTTAGCCGAATCCTCCGCTAATTTTCAACTTTGACAATTGACATCAACATCTTTATAACATCTATATTTATAGGCTATAGCATGTACCAAACCAGTAACAATAATAAAAGATAATCAAAACATCATTTTGATTTTGCACTACTTTACTTGTAGGTTACTCTTTCAATGAAATAAAGCAAGGCAATAGAAATCGCAAATCGGGTATATTCTTTTAAGGTTACCAAATTTTTCATATACTACTTAAGAGACTCAACATTCTTTACCACCCGAACCAAATATTTATTCTTATTTGATTCATATATTATTTTTCGGAATCAGATTCAGAAATTTTGTAACACGAGAAACAAAAGAATATACCAAACCCTGCTTGCCCAACACGCAGTGGCAAAATAATAGTATAAAATTGTTCCATCATCACAAACAACAAATTTTTATTTCGAAGAGAATATTCCATATAATTAGGAAGATTATACCAAGCAACCATCACTATCATTATTCCCAAAACAAAAAATCAATTGCAAAAGCAATATTGTACACTACCTAGATTACTTTAATTCCATATACCAATCATCTAATCAAACATTAGGATTTTTTCTCCAAAATATGAAATTAAAGAGAGAGATTTAAAATGGCCATGGAATTTACTTTTACTTTCTTTTTCTTTTATCTTTACTTTTCCCTATTTATTATTGTAATATGGTTAATTCAAGTTCAAGCATACTATACAAAAAAAAAAAAAAAAATTATAATAATAGTAGTTTAAAAGGGTGAACTATTCTTTTTTGATGTACAAAGGAGCAATTGACAAACAAGCAATTATGCACTTTCGTTGGACCTACAAGTGGACGGTGCACCACTTTATTAAAATCAACATAAGAAGAAAGAATTGTAGCTGGCACATGCAGTTGCTGGTTATAGTTGGCACATACGGTTGATTACTTGAAAGCTCTGTTCACACAAGAAGTGACTTTCTTTCAAGCCCGAGATTTTGTAATTCATAGGTTGCATATAAATTTCATTGCACTTGTAAATTTTTAATAAGGTTAATAAAATGTCTCATCAAAGCCTCTTAAGTACAACTTTTTTTTTTTTAGGTTACTAGTATTTTATAGGTATGAAATTCAACTTCGTTTAATGGTGAATAATCTTCAACTCTTTGTCGAAAACCTCTGAAACACACAAATGGATTTTTCTCTTTCTAGTTATATTTTGTTCTGTATGCAAAAGAGTGTCCGAGATCAAACTCATAATTTGGACCAATTCATTAATGATGTTTGCATATGAAGCACGGATACGGATATTAAATATAACACGAACACTGACACGCGGCACAACTAATGATTTAAAAAAATCACATAATTCAATATAATTATAAGTGTCGGTGTCGATATCAGACACAAAGACACCATGACACATCTAAACCCAACGAGTGTTTCCTAGAATTGTCTGCTAAGTACAATTCAAATAACAAAAAAATTGCACAAACATTTGATACACTCATGTTTCATCCATAAACTTTTAAAACAAAAAAAAAATAAAAATTCTAATTTATTAATTTTATAGAAAAAGGAATACAAAGCAGGGAAATAAATAAATAAAAAAGAATAAAAACTACAAAAACAAATTAAACCATCCAAAATCTTATACTTTTATCTTTCATTACCCATTAAGGATTACAAAAAAGAAAAGCACCAAATAATAATTTTCGTATCATTACAAATATTTTCTCTTAAAAGAAAGCAAAAAAGAAATATATTTTCCAACAAGTGAAATCTTCTTCTTCTCAAAACCAAAAGAAGTTGAACAAGACGAAGAAACATATGAGGAAGAAGAAAAATTCCAAACCCCACTTTCATCTATGAGCAGTTATCAGCGTTTCTATGAAACGCAAACCATCGAATCTCGGCGCAAATTTCTCCGTCGACGAGGACGAAGATCTCTCATCACGGCCTCTTCTTTCAACCGTACCGTCCTACAAAAACACAAATTCACACAACAAAATTCAAATATAATTCAAGCAAATTAAAGAAAATTGAAGAAATTTCAGATCTTGGGTTTAGAGAAGAAAAATTAAAAAAATATATGTACCTGATGATTGGAGTTATTTGCCGAAGAAGAAAAGGAGACAGCGGTGGCGGAAGCAGCGGCGACGGAGGCGGCGAAGAGGCCGGATTTCTTCATTGTGGTGGTTTTGAGAAAAACAAAAGAAGATTGGAAAATTTGTTGAATTTGTAGAGAGTGAATATGTGGAGAAGAATTAGAGAGAGAAAGAGGAAGAGAGAGAAAGTGGAAGGAAATTTGGTTGCGGAAGTTTGGGGAGGGTTTGACGGCATATATATAGGAGAGAATTGTAGGTTAAATTTATTTATGCGGCAAAAACACATTGTTTCTTTTGTGAAATTACCTATTTGT
Organism: Medicago truncatula; assembly: GCF_003473485.1. NCBI lineage: Eukaryota > Viridiplantae > Streptophyta > Magnoliopsida > Fabales > Fabaceae > Medicago > Medicago truncatula. The sequence goes on from NC_053043.1 coordinate 44,552,686, forward strand.
CTTTCTAGATGTTTTGTTTTAAGTTAATTTTTTAGTCAGGATGTTCGTTGTATTTACCAAACTATCTTTTCTTGTCAATTTCAACAGTCACACAACTCTTTCAATCTTTTTTTTTTTTTTTTGTCGGGGTTCGAACCACAGTGCTTGCATATATTATGCATTGTTCATACGAACTGAGTTAAGCTCACAAAAACATCTCTTTCAATCTAAATAAACATTTTGAGTTCGAATTCGGTTTTGAGAATAGAATAATGTTAAATGTTTTGAGGGAGATATTTGTAATCAATGTAGTCTTATTCAGTTTAATAGACTGGTTTATGCAACTATATTCATATGATATCTAATTGAAACCAAAAAAACATAAATTTATTTAAAAGAAATTAAATTAATTTTGTTTCAAGGTCATTTTTGTACCTGTACTAATACGAAGAGGACCACAAGTCAACATAAAGACAAAATGTCACTTTTGTTTTTGGAACTCAGATGTGGTGGTCAAGTCCTATAGTTTGTCTGGGTATTGGCTAATCACTGGAGATTGTTTCCTCTTGACATTGTTACATTGTTCTCTTTGTTTATTGGTAGTGGTCTTTTAGGCACACCTTATGCTAAGAGATTGTTATCGCATTTGGTAATATAATTTCATTTTAACTTGTTCAAAAAAAAAACATAAAAACAATTTTTTGAAGAAAACACCGTAGGAGTTGACAAGAAATTGAAATTGACAAAGAAGATGATCACTTGTAAGACACCACTAAATAACACAACGAGCCTCACCACACTTGTCGTATCAAAATGGATAGTTGAGAAAAGGTTTTTTTTTATGTTAACCCTCTAGTTTCTAAGGAAAATCGGCTTTAGTAATTTGGGGTTCGATCAGAAGGTAAATAAATCCTAATCAAGAATTCTTTCACCTAGGAATTGAACTAACGTTCTCTCAAACAATTCACCCATTATAAAGTTCATCAATCACTTGAGTCTAATCTTGAGAAATCTAATTTTAAAGCACATGTTATAACAATACTTCAACTCGATGAAAAATCAGTTGAAGAAGAACAAATTTAGGGCATGTGTCCATCCTCAACACACCATAGGCTGGGAATATTTCAATAAAATGATGGTTACGATCATGAAATGTAACTAAAGGGAACTTAGTTGTGTTTTACAATTTCCAATAAATAGCAGCTCTCAAAGAATAAGTAGTTGAATACTTAATTTCCAAAGTCTACTTCTGGCCAGAAAAAAATAGAAGCTTTTTAGAACTTTAAGTATATCTTTCACCGTTTTAAACTCTTTTAAATTCTTGTAATTTCAATTAAAAATACTTTATGTTTTCAACAAATTTACATATCAACGTATTGTCTTTAAATTCTTTTACTTTGTACTAACTTTATCTTTCAAGTTATTTTTTATTCAACAATTTAATTTTCACGTAATTTTACATTCTACCCTTTTAACTTAAAGTTTTTTACTTTCAAACTTGTTTACTTCAATTGTCCCCTTTTAACTTGAAGTTTTTTACTTTCAAACTTGTTTACTTCAATTGTCATTTTCATTCAAAGTCTATTAATATTTCAACAATTCGACTTTAATTTCTCTCTAAACTTTCTTTCTCCTTCGTTCATCGATGAGAGGTGGTTTTAGGTCATTTTTGATCTAGAATCACCCCTCTACATCTTTTTTCCCTTTTTCTTTCAATATAAATAAGTGGTTTTCACATCTATCAAGTTTTTTCTTTTGTGTTTTTTGTGATTTCGTCGTCTAAGTGCAGCGTTGTGTTGTTCGTCGTCTTGTGCGGCGTTTGATTTCGCGTTTTATCGCGGTGTTTGTTCAGTTCCTATTGAAAGATCTACATCAGTAAATTACAAATTCAACCAATGATTTGGACGTCAACGTTGCAGATCCGGAAGCGTGGGTATTTCGGTGACTTAAGTTTTATCATATTATTTGTAGGCATTTTGCCATTGTATGTTATTAACTTTGGTGCTGTGAGTTTGTTCGCAGATTCATCCTTTACGTTTTTAACAATGTTTGTATCTGATGTACTCTATCGATTTGAATGAATGAATATCGTTTTGTTTTTGTAAAAAAAAAAAAATGGAAATAACATGTAGTGGGTCCCACCATTTAGTGAGAGATGGATACAAAAAAGTATGTAGTGGATCCCACCAATATTAATTATTTTCAAACTTTTTGTGACTTTATCTTTCCAAATGGAAGAAATGAAGAGAGTAATAACTCGAGAGGATTTTGACTCCTTTTCGTTAGTATATATTGGAATTTGGACATTATAATTAAAAAATTATTTTAATACTATTTGTCAATAATATTTTATTTTCTTTCTATATACAATTAAGTACAACATGAAAGCGGATAGACTTACATGTTTAAAGGCTAATATACAATAAGGAAAATATGTGTCCGTATATCCACTCCTCCCTCCGTCTCAAAATGTATGTCACTTTAGAAAAAATATTTGTCCCAAATAGGGTTGGGAATAGGCCAGGCCGGCCTACAGGGGCCTACGGCCTGGCCTGTTTTGGCCTGGCCTGGCCTGGACTGTTTAGTAGATAGACCTAGGCTTAGGCTTTTTAGAAAGCCTGTTTAGTTAAATAGGCTAAGCTTAGGCTTCAAAAAAAGACTGTTAAGCCTAATAGGCCGGCCTATTAATACTTATTTATTAAAAAATATTTTTTTTATATTAAAATAATTGCATATATTAAAAATATAAACATCTTTTTCTTTATCTATTAGTCCCTTAATAGGCTTTGTTGTTATAGACTTTTATGTAGGCTATAATCTAGTTGAAATTTACTTGTAGTGAAATAGGCTTTTAAGTAGACTTTAAGACAAGTTTAACCTATTTAGTAGGCCAAATGAACTATTTGATGGCCTTAATGTGAAGTAGGCTTTCAGGCCAGTCCAAGCTTTTAAATAGGTCAGACCAGGCCTAGAAAAACGGCCTATGATAGGTGTAACGCCCACTTTCGTTTAATCGTTATTTAATCGAGTTTAGGTGATTATATTATATTTATATAATATATGTATGATTTTGATATGTTTTGATAAATTGTGGTGATTTTGGTGATTTGATGGATGACGTGTTAGGTTCTGAGTTTTGGAGGAATTGATAAGATTAGAGAATTTATTTTATTGTTAAATAAAATAAAGATTTGAAAAATATTTAGTTGAGGGCTGTTTTGATATTTTAGATAGTTTTGGGGGAGAAAGTGAGATAAGATAAGTTATTAGAAAGAGGTATAAATAGGAGAAGACCTAATATTTTAGAAACTCATTGTACGTGAAAACTTTTGGAAAAGGGAGAAAAAGCTTAGAAGGGAGAAGAGCATAGGTAGAGTGCTGCGATTTTCTTCATTCAAGGTAAGGGTGAGACTAATAATTCAATAATGTTAATTACTGTAATTCTGATGATTAGTTGACAAAGTTAGGATTGATTTAGAGAAGTTTTGGAATTAGGTTAAAGCCCTAAAAATTGATGATCAAACGGTAAAACTTGTTTAGATTGATGTAAGAACCGTCCTATAACCTTAGAACATGTTTAGGATGAATTATGGAATCAAAATTAGGCTTTGAACCATGTTGTGTGATGGATTTTTGAGAAAAACCCTAGTCTGCCCGTGCTTCTGTTCATCGCTCGCCACGGCGAGTGACGATCCTCGCCTCGCGAGTGATGAACTTCATCGCTCGCCACGCGAGCCCCTTTCCTTCGCCTCGCGAGTTGTTTGGTTCAACTCGCCATGGCGAGCAACCTTCCTCGCCTCGCGAGCTTAGGCAGAGTGCATGTCATATTTCGTGTTTCGACCTTTTTAGTTGAATCTTGTATGCCTTTGAGTACCTGAACTTACCTAGTATTGATTAGGAATGAATGTAGGATCAGAGGGAACCCAGAACAAGCTTAGTTTGTGAGTTGAGTGGTGCTCGCCATGGCGAGTAAGTACTCTCGCCTCGCGAGTACAACCAGGATGAACTTGATTATGTGTTTGTGCGATCTGTGTCGCACTTTTTGGTCCAGAGTGAACCCCTAATTGGTAATGAAACCTTATGATAACGTTTAATGCAGTCTGTAAAGCTATTGAGTTAAGTTGATATTATTTGAGCATGATTAAGGTATTATGCAATATGTAAGATATAATTGAAATGATTATGATTCTAGTAAATTGTTGTTGATATATTGATATCTCCTTGCTGTTATGCGACTTGACTATGCTGCTGCTGTTATTTAACTGAGTATGCAATGTTTATATATGAATATAATGAAAATGATGACGTTTTGCATCAAGTTATTGAATGCACATGATTACGATGATTATGATGTTTTGTTCATATGTGTCCATGCATAGCATATCATTGAGCTTAGTCCTCACCACGAAAATTAGGAGCTTTGTCCTCCGCACGTTTTATAGGAGCTTTGTCCTCCGCACGATTAAAGTATATTAATACTTATGATGACGATTGGTACCACATGCATATAAGGAGTCTAGGAGCATTGTCACATTGTCATGATTAAGATGCCTTGTTGATAATGAATGAATATGTGATTATGTGATAAGTGTTATTTGATTATGTTTCGTTGTTCATAATGAATTGGATATATGATTACGTGATAACTGTTTAGCATTTATGCAAAGTTAATAATGGAATGTTTATGATGTTAATTATGATTCGCAATTACATTGATTAATGTTATTTTATTATGAAATCTCACCCCTTCTGCTTGAAAATGTTGCCCTTCGTATGGGTAACTTGCAGGTGATCGTGCTTAGTGTGCAGTTGCTTCTGTGAGTGGCCTTGCCTTCACTGTGTCGTCTAGGTCGCTCTGATACGTAACGGGATGGGGTTAATGCTATAACATGCTTCATTCTTTTACGTGAACTGCTTATGTTTTGATAAACTCTTTTGAGATACTTATTGGGCCTGCGTGCCGAAAACGTTTATGATTTATATTTATGATTTTCCGCTGCTACGTTAAAGATATTTGTGAAGGTTAAATCATTATTTAACTGTTTTGGATTACGTTTCTATGTGATATCCCGTTTATGGTTTTTACTCTGATAATTGTTTAAGAAATTTGTATATTGGGAAAACGGGGTGTTACAATTGGTATCAGAGCAGGTCGATCCGTCCGGTCAATTAGAGAGTCGTGTCGAGTCTTAGTAATATTTATATTACTATCTTATGTTGTTGTTGCTACTTTTGTAGAATATCCGAAATGGCTGGAAGAAACGATGCTGCGTTAGCTGCTGCTCTACAGGCTGTTGCCCAAGCTGTGGGACAACAACCTAACGTGAATGCTGGTGCAAATGCTGAAGCTAGGATGTTGGAGACGTTCATGAAGAAGAACCCTCCGACTTTCAAAGGACGTTATGACCCTGATGGAGCCCAGACGTGGCTTAAGGAGATTGAGAGGATTTTCCGAGTTATGCAGTGCACTGAAGATCAGAAGGTGCGGTTTGGTACTCATCAGCTGGCCGATGAAGCTGATGACTGGTGGGTTGCTATTCTGCCTACCCTCGAGCAGGAAGGAGCTGTCGTGACTTGGGCTGTGTTCAGGAGAGAGTTCCTGAGAAGATACTTTCCGGAAGATGTTCGCGGGAAGAAAGAGATCGAATTCCTTGAGCTGAAGCAAGGAAATATGTCCGTGACAGAGTATGCTGCCAAGTTCGTGGAGCTGTCTAAGTTCTATCCGCACTATACTGCTGAGAATGCTGAGTTCTCGAGATGCATCAAGTTCGAGAACGGTTTGAGGCCCGACATTAAGAGGGCGATTGGATACCAACAGCTGAGAGTTTTTCAGGATTTGGTTAATAGCTGCAGGATCTATGAAGAGGATACCAAGGCTCACTACAAGGTAGTGAATGAAAGGAAGGGCAAGGGACAGCAGAGTCGTCCTAAGCCGTACAGTGCCCCCGCTGACAAGGGTAAACAGAAGATGGTCGATGTTAGGCGGCCTAAGAAGAAGGATGCTGCAGAGATTGTGTGCTTCAATTGTGGTGAGAAAGGCCACAAGAGCAACGCCTGTCCTGAGGAAATCAAGAAGTGTGTCCGGTGTGGTAAGAAGGGTCATGTCGTAGCTGATTGCAATCGTGCAGACATTGTGTGCTTTAATTGCAATGGAGAAGGTCACATTAGTTCACAGTGTACCCAGCCTAAGAGGGCGCCGACTACTGGTAGGGTCTTTGCTTTGACTGGGACTCAGACAGAGAATGAGGATCGTTTGATCAGAGGTACTTGCTTTATTAATAATACTCCTTTAGTTGCTATTATTGATACTGGTGCTACGCATTGTTTTATTGCTTTCGATTGTGTTTCTGCTTTGGGTCTTGATTTGTCTGATATGAATGGAGAGATGGTTGTCGAAACTCCAGCTAAGGGTTCGGTGACTACTTCACTCGTATGTTTGAAATGTCCTTTGTCTATGTTTGGTCGTGATTTTGAAATGGATTTAGTTTGTCTACCTTTGAGTGGTATGGATGTGATTTTGGGTATGAACTGGTTAGAGTACAACCACGTTCTTATTAATTGTTTTAGCAAGTCAGTGCATTTCTCTTCCGTCGAAGAGGAAAGTGGTGCAGAGTTTTTATCTACTAAGCAGCTGAAGCAACTGGAACGCGACGGTATCTTGATGTTTTCGTTAATGGCTACTTTATCTATTGAGAATCAAGCAGTGATTGATAGGTTACCGGTGGTGTGTGAATTTCCTGAAGTTTTTCCAGATGAGATTCCTGATGTGCCTCCAGAGAGAGAAGTTGAGTTTTCTATTGATCTTGTTCCTGGAACGAAGCCGGTCTCGATGGCACCTTATCGTATGTCTGCTTCAGAGTTATCTGAGTTGAAGAAACAGTTAGAAGACTTGCTTGAGAAGAAGTTTGTTAGACCAAGTGTTTCACCTTGGGGAGCGCCGGTTTTGCTAGTAAAGAAGAAAGATGGTAGTATGCGGTTGTGTATTGATTATCGACAGTTGAACAAGGTAACTATCAAGAATAGGTATCCACTTCCGAGAATTGATGATTTGATGGATCAGCTAGTGGGTGCACGAGTTTTCAGCAAGATTGATTTGAGGTCAGGTTATCACCAGATTAAAGTAAAAGACGAAGATATGCAGAAGACGGCTTTCAGAACGCGTTATGGTCACTATGAATATAAAGTTATGCCTTTCGGTGTGACCAATGCACCTGGAGTGTTTATGGAGTATATGAATCGCATCTTCCATGCATTTTTGGATCGGTTCGTAGTTGTGTTTATCGACGATATTTTGATCTACTCCAAGACTGAAGAAGAACATGCCGAGCATCTGAAGATTGTTTTGCAAGTGTTGAAAGAGAAGAAGCTTTATGCTAAATTGTCTAAGTGTGAATTCTGGTTGAAAGAAGTGAGTTTTCTAGGCCATGTTATTTCTGGTGATGGTATTGCAGTGGATCCGTCTAAAGTTGAAGCGGTATCACAGTGGGAGACTCCTAAGTCAGTTACTGAGATTAGAAGTTTCTTGGGTTTAGCTGGTTACTATAGAAGGTTTATTGAAGGGTTTTCTAAGTTAGCTCTTCCGCTTACACAGTTGACTTGTAAAGGTAAAACTTTTGTGTGGGACGTCCAATGTGAGAAAAGTTTCGGTGAATTGAAGAAGCGTTTGACAACTGCTCCAGTGTTAATTTTGCCGAAGTCAGATGAACCTTTTGTGGTTTATTGTGATGCGTCCAAGTTGGGTTTAGGAGGTGTACTTATGCAAGAAGGTAAAGTGGTAGCTTATGCTTCAAGACAGTTGAGAGTTCATGAGAAGAATTATCCTACGCATGATCTCGAGTTGGCGGCTGTAGTCTTTGTATTGAAGATCTGGAGACATTATTTGTATGGTTCGAGGTTTGAGGTGTTTAGTGATCACAAGAGTTTGAAGTATTTGTTCGATCAGAAGGAATTGAATATGAGACAGCGAAGATGGCTCGAATTGTTGAAGGATTATGACTTTGGTTTGAATTATCATCCAGGTAAAGCTAATGTTGTTGCAGATGCCTTGAGTAGGAAGACATTGCATATGTCCGCCATGATGGTCAGAGAGTTCGAATTGCTTGAACAGTTTAGAGATATGAGTTTGGTTTGCGAATGGTCACCTCAGAGTGTGAAACTGGGTATGCTGAAGATTGATAGTGAATTTCTGAAAGGTATCAAGGAAGCACAGAAAGTTGATGTAAAGTTTGTGGACTTGTTGATTGCTAGAGATCAGACTGAAGACAGTGATTTTAAAATCGATGATCAAGGTGTGTTGAGATTCCGAGGAAGAATTTGTATCCCAGACAATGAAGAGATTAAGAAGATGATTCTTGAAGAGAGTCATAGAAGTAGCTTGAGTATTCATCCGGGAGCTACGAAGATGTATCATGATCTAAAGAAGATTTTCTGGTGGTCTGGTTTGAAACGAGATGTGGCACAGTTTGTGTATTCCTGTTTAGTTTGTCAGAAGTCGAAAGTCGAGCATCAGAAACCCGCTGGGATGATGGTACCTTTAGACGTGCCAGAATGGAAATGGGATAGTATATCCATGGATTTTGTGACGAGTTTGCCAAATACTCCTAGAGGGAACGACGCAATTTGGGTTATTGTTGATAGGTTGACGAAGTCAGCTCATTTCCTACCTATTAATATTAGTTTCCCTGTTGCCCAGTTGGCAGAGATTTACATCAAAGAGATTGTGAAGTTGCATGGTGTTCCTTCGAGCATTGTATCAGATAGAGATCCAAGATTTACTTCTAGATTTTGGAAAAGTTTGCAAGAGGCCTTGGGTTCGAAGTTGAGATTGAGTTCGGCGTATCATCCACAGACAGATGGTCAGTCGGAGAGGACAATTCAGTCGCTAGAGGATTTGTTGAGAATTTGTGTTCTTGAGCAAGGAGGAACTTGGGATAGTCATCTTCCGTTGATCGAGTTCACATATAATAATAGTTATCATTCTAGTATTGGAATGGCACCGTTCGAAGCTTTGTATGGTCGGAGATGCAGAACTCCGTTGTGTTGGTTTGAATCAGGAGAAAGAGTGGTCTTAGGACCAGAGATTGTTCAGCAAACTACTGAGAAAGTTCAGATGATCCAAGAGAAAATGAAGGCGTCGCAGAGTCGACAAAAGAGTTATCATGATAAGCGTAGAAAAGATCTTGAATTCCAAGAAGGAGACCACGTGTTTTTGAGAGTCACTCCTATGACTGGTGTAGGACGTGCTTTGAAGTCAAAGAAATTGACCCCGAAGTTCATTGGTCCGTATCAGATATTGGAAAGAGTTGGAACGGTGGCTTACCGAGTGGGTTTACCGCCGCATCTTGCGAATTTGCACAACGTTTTCCATGTGTCGCAACTTCGAAAGTATGTTCCGGATCCATCTCATGTGATCCAAAGTGACGATGTGCAAGTTAGAGACAACCTTACGGTAGAGACTTTACCGGTAAGGATTGATGATCGTAAAGTGAAGACGTTGAGAGGCAAGGAGATACCTCTCGTGAGAGTCGTTTGGTCGGGAGCGACTGGTGAAAGCTTGACGTGGGAGCTTGAGAGTAAGATGCTGGAGTCTTATCCAGAGTTGTTTGCTTGAGGTAAATTTTCGAGGACGAAAATCCTTTAAGTGGGGGAGAGTTGTAACGCCCACTTTCGTTTAATCGTTATTTAATCGAGTTTAGGTGATTATATTATATTTATATAATATATGTATGATTTTGATATGTTTTGATAAATTGTGGTGATTTTGGTGATTTGATGGATGACGTGTTAGGTTCTGAGTTTTGGAGGAATTGATAAGATTAGAGAATTTATTTTATTGTTAAATAAAATAAAGATTTGAAAAATATTTAGTTGAGGGCTGTTTTGATATTTTAGATAGTTTTGGGGGAGAAAGTGAGATAAGATAAGTTATTAGAAAGAGGTATAAATAGGAGAAGACCTAATATTTTAGAAACTCATTGTACGTGAAAACTTTTGGAAAAGGGAGAAAAAGCTTAGAAGGGAGAAGAGCATAGGTAGAGTGCTGCGATTTTCTTCATTCAAGGTAAGGGTGAGACTAATAATTCAATAATGTTAATTACTGTAATTCTGATGATTAGTTGACAAAGTTAGGATTGATTTAGAGAAGTTTTGGAATTAGGTTAAAGCCCTAAAAATTGATGATCAAACGGTAAAACTTGTTTAGATTGATGTAAGAACCGTCCTATAACCTTAGAACATGTTTAGGATGAATTATGGAATCAAAATTAGGCTTTGAACCATGTTGTGTGATGGATTTTTGAGAAAAACCCTAGTCTGCCCGTGCTTCTGTTCATCGCTCGCCACGGCGAGTGATGATCCTCGCCTCGCGAGTGATGAACTTCATCGCTCGCCACGCGAGCCCCTTTCCTTCGCCTCGCGAGTTGTTTGGTTCAACTCGCCATGGCGAGCAACCTTCCTCGCCTCGCGAGCTTAGGCAGAGTGCATGTCATATTTCGTGTTTCGACCTTTTTAGTTGAATCTTGTATGCCTTTGAGTACCTGAACTTACCTAGTATTGATTAGGAATGAATGTAGGATCAGAGGGAACCCAGAACAAGCTTAGTTTGTGAGTTGAGTGGTGCTCGCCATGGCGAGTAAGTACTCTCGCCTCGCGAGTACAACCAGGATGAACTTGATTATGTGTTTGTGCGATCTGTGTCGCACTTTTTGGTCCAGAGTGAACCCCTAATTGGTAATGAAACCTTATGATAACGTTTAATGCAGTCTGTAAAGCTATTGAGTTAAGTTGATATTATTTGAGCATGATTAAGGTATTATGCAATATGTAAGATATAATTGAAATGATTATGATTCTAGTAAATTGTTGTTGATATATTGATATCTCCTTGCTGTTATGCGACTTGACTATGCTGCTGCTGTTATTTAACTGAGTATGCAATGTTTATATATGAATATAATGAAAATGATGACGTTTTGCATCAAGTTATTGAATGCACATGATTACGATGATTATGATGTTTTGTTCATATGTGTCCATGCATAGCATATCATTGAGCTTAGTCCTCACCACGAAAATTAGGAGCTTTGTCCTCCGCACGTTTTATAGGAGCTTTGTCCTCCGCACGATTAAAGTATATTAATACTTATGATGACGATTGGTACCACATGCATATAAGGAGTCTAGGAGCATTGTCACATTGTCATGATTAAGATGCCTTGTTGATAATGAATGAATATGTGATTATGTGATAAGTGTTATTTGATTATGTTTCGTTGTTCATAATGAATTGGATATATGATTACGTGATAACTGTTTAGCATTTATGCAAAGTTAATAATGGAATGTTTATGATGTTAATTATGATTCGCAATTACATTGATTAATGTTATTTTATTATGAAATCTCACCCCTTCTGCTTGAAAATGTTGCCCTTCGTATGGGTAACTTGCAGGTGATCGTGCTTAGTGTGCAGTTGCTTCTGTGAGTGGCCTTGCCTTCACTGTGTCGTCTAGGTCGCTCTGATACGTAACGGGATGGGGTTAATGCTATAACATGCTTCATTCTTTTACGTGAACTGCTTATGTTTTGATAAACTCTTTTGAGATACTTATTGGGCCTGCGTGCCGAAAACGTTTATGATTTATATTTATGATTTTCCGCTGCTACGTTAAAGATATTTGTGAAGGTTAAATCATTATTTAACTGTTTTGGATTACATTTCTATGTGATATCCCGTTTATGGTTTTTACTCTGATAATTGTTTAAGAAATTTGTATATTGGGAAAACGGGGTGTTACAATAGGCCATAGGCCAGGCTCAGGCTTGTGATTTATTTCGTAGGCCAGGCTCAGGCCTATCAAAGCCTGGCCTGGCCTGGCCTATTCTCAACCCTAGTCCCAAATTGTATGTCGCTTTACAATATCAATGAAAAATTAATGTTACTTTTCATGTTGTATCCTTAACTATTTATTACCCTCTCTTCTTTCAATTCCTTCATTTATCTTTCCCATATCATTTATTGATGACAATTTTGTAAAACAACTCATAATATCTCTTTCCCGCACAATATTAATTACATTTCTTAATATGTGTGAAATGCCCAAAACGACATACAATTTGGGACGGAGGGAGTAGTATACAATGAGAATAAATAATCATGCTAACAAGTGTTGTAGGGACACTATTAAAGATTCTAAATTTAGAAATTACTAGTCCTTAAAAAATGTCAAACACTTCAAATTTCTATGCATTTACTACACATATTTTCATAAAACCTTACAATTTAAAGTTTTTAAAGTGTATCTCGAAAAACTCGTTAGCATTTCTCTAAGAAAAGGTAATGCGAATAAAACTACCAATTTATTAAAAATAAATAAATAATAACCTCTACCCATGATTTCTATTAAAAGCCAAAATAATATTATTTTAATATTAAAAAGATATTTGTAGTTGACGGTTTTCTTTCTATAATGAGGTTCATTGTTTATTTTTCTAATAAAAATTTAGTGGATAATGTCTTAGTCTAAAGAGCATATTCAAAGAGTATTTGTATATCTGTTTACATTTTCTTTCTACAAATGCATTAGCAAAGTTTGAATTGTGTTGTTCCAAATTATAAGTCGTTTTACCATAATAATAAAATACTAATGTTATTTTTTTATTACACTCTTAATTAATCTCTTCGGTCCTTATCATAAAAAACAATTGACTTTTTATGTTCATTGTGTAAGTGATGTATCTGATCTATATTTATCACAAGATGCATCAATTATTTAATGAACCTAAAAAGTCAATTGTTTCTTAAAATAAGAACCGGTGGAAGTATTTATTACTCTATCCATCTCAACTCACGAGGACAAGAAAATAATTAATAGCGTTGACTTAATGGTAAATGTGTATCATTTACTAAAACACTCTTATTAATTATGGTTAGTGAAACAACTATAGAAAATTAAAATGCAATAAATAAGGGTATGTTAGTTACAAAAAATAATAAATGTTGTATTGGTATTGTAAAATAGACAAATAATTTGAAACAAAAATATTTAAGAAATAGGACATCTATTGTGATATACAGTTATAGAGAATTGAAATGCAATAAATAAGGGTATGTTAGTTAGAAAAAAAAAATAATAAATGTTGTAAAATGGACAAATAATTTGAAACAAAAATTTAAGAAATGGGACACCTATTGTGAAACCGAGGGAATACTCTCTTCTTTCAATTCTGTAATTTATCTCTCACATATCATTTATTAAGGACTAATTTGTAAAACAACTCTTGATATCTTTTTCCATACAAAATCAATTACTCCCGCCGTCCCTATATATAAGCACTCATTTGACTTTATTTTTATTCCTAAATGTAAACCCCTTTTCAACTTACTAGATGCATATATTATTTTTTTCCTAAACATACCCCTAATTAATATTATTGACCTGTCTTGAAATATGAATAATCAAATTTAATACACATACAAACAAATGATAATTTGATAATATTAATACACAAAACAGACACATTAATTACAAAAATAACTTTTATTAAGAAATGTGAAAAAAGAAAAGGAGGGTTACATATAGGGACGGAGGGAGTACATTTCTTAATAAATGTAAAATGTCCAAAACGTTTTATAATTTAGGACAGAGGGATTATATTTTAATCCAAGACCTTGTTTTAGTCATCTCCATGGTACTAAATAGAATCGATCATGCAATAATGTAGTAACTATGCCATTGATGATGTACTGGTATATTTTTTTTTTTTAGGGGAATGATGTACCGGTACTAGTATATGTCAACACTTTTTAGGGTAGTGTGTGTATATAAAGTAATCTAATAATTAGAAATTCATCTTTTAAGATAAATAAGTAGAGAATTCACTTTCTCTTTCTTTCTCTTTTTCTCTTTTCTAAACCTTGGTCGTCACAACTTTTCTTCTTCTTAATCTACTAAAGAGGGGTGATTTAATGTTAATTTTGATAAGGAATCACCCCTTAAGCGTTTTTCTTTATCTTTTAGTTAAATAAATGATTTTCACATATTTTCAGTTCTCTTTCAATTACTTTTGTAATTTTGTCATCTAGCAAGACTTTGTTTATTTTGATTTATCGTCTTTGTGCGGTGTGTTTTTAATTTCTCATCTGAATGCGGTGTTTATTTGATTTAGATTAAAATACTAGCTTTGATCAATTGCAGATTCAATCAATCAATGATTTTTTCGTCGTCAACGTTGCAAATCTGAAAACATAAATATTTTAATGACTTGAATATAGTCATATTCGTAGGCATATGTACTATGCCATTTTATGTTATTAATTAACATTGATTATGTGAATTTGTTTATAAATTCATTCTTTTTTGTTTTTAGTACTTCAAATTTGTATTATATTGATGTACTTTATCGATTTAAATGAATTGAAGTCGTGAATGAAGTAATTTGGGCTTAAGCTATAAGAAGTACCGATTCAATTGTCTTCCAATAAACATCACACAACAAATATTTGAATCTAAGCCTTGTATTGTTTCGTGTAGGAGGGTGATATGGTAAAAGGCATACAATTATTTAGAGGTTTTACGTTACGCGGCTTGTCGACGTTCTAGTTATTGTAGTTGAATTGAACTTACTTGTAACAAAAACAATCATGATTGATTGGACGATATTTTCTAGAACAAACCAATCATTAATCGACGCGTGTGTGGTATGGGTTAAATGAACGGGGCATCACCTTCGTCACAATTCAGGTTGTATCTTCATCCATTTTGTGGTACTTAGATAAAGAATATGAAAGTGCATACCATCCTCCAACAATTTCGACAAAAAGTTTTTTTTTTTTTTTTTTTTGAGATCAATTTCGACAAAAAGTTGATATCACTATTCTAAGGTAATTAAGAAAACACTACCTTAAAAAAATACTCAAGTCCTCGTTTATAAGTTTATTTGTCATTTTTACATGTATGTTGGAAAATTATAGTGTAATTGATGTGTATATTTTATATATGATTATTAGATGTTTTAATATTGGTCTTTCAGATGTCAAGATAACAAATTATTTGAGGCAGACTTAAGATAGTTTGCAGAGAAATATAGAGATTTGAGTGATAAGGAGATTTTGGTAAACCGTTGTAACATTGTAATAAATACTTTTCTTTCTTGATTCTCCTCATACATTTTTTATGCTTCAGAGACTAAGTTTTGGTTATATAATCAATTTTAACTTTTTTTTAAAAAAAAAAAAAGAGATTCTGGCCTTTTGGGTTCAATTTTCCATCCAAATAAAAAATAGCAACTAACATCAATAATTTTGAAAATTAAAATTAAATAATAGATATAGTTAGAAAAAAGTTAATAAAATATATTCGTTAATTTGTCAGGAGACTCTTACACAAAGGGAATAAAAACTTAAAGATCTTTTTTTTTTTTTTTACAAGAAGAAACTTATTGCATTTCATTCATAATAATAGTAAGATACAAGATGAAATTCTAATATGAATATGGAAACTAGCATGGTGCAAAGCCACTCTAGCAAAGCTATGAGCGATTTCGTTGGCTTGTCTCCGAAAAAACCTAACATTAGAGGTTAATAAATCAGAAGCTAACAGGCGTCTACAGTCATTGATTATTGCGCTAAAATTAGAGACGCCACTTTTACTACCATAAAGGCTATCCATCACGGTTTTGGAATCAAGCTCAAAGTCCACAATACCTAGCCGAAGATCGCGAACCCAGTACATGGCTGATAATAAACCTAAAGTCTCACCTAAATCCACATCAAGGAGTGGAGACATCCATTTAGTCTTGGCCAAAACATAACGACCTTCATCATCTCGAATGCACACACCAATGCCAACCTGATTCTGAGCTTGAGAAAAGGACGCATCAACATTACATTTAAATCTATCGGGACTTGGTTTAATCCACTTCGAGTCGTTCGGATGTAACGTGATGCCGAGGGATAGGATGACGAATAGACTGAGCATTCTTCCAACTAGTAAGAAGAGATCTTGCACGAGCACAAATAGCTTGAGTTGTTTCAGTAACATTGTTCCATACTTTATTGTTTCGGTGCTTCCATATACTCCAAAGGGTCACACTGAAAACTTGCTTTTGCTGCTGGTCCAGGTGTTGTAAGATACCAAACACATTGGTTGGAAAGCTTGCATCAATATCAAAAACAGCCATCAAAAGACTCCATAATCCACTCTGCTGCCAACAAATCTTGCTTTTATCACACATAAAGAACAAATGGATACTATCCTCACCAAAATCATCACACACTGCACACCTATCAGTACACTGAACTCCTTTTGATTGCAATTGAATTCTTGTGGGCAAACAATTACGACAAGCTCTCCATAGAAAATTCTTGACCTTCGGTGGCAATTTTAAATTTCAAATACATCACACACTTCAAAGATCTTATACAACAACAACCAAGCCTTATCCCACTAAGTGGGGTCGGCTACATGGATCGAATGACACCATAGTGTTTTATCATACACCAAATTTGGATCCAACTCATTGACCTCTAAATCCTTTCTAATGGTTTCTCTAATAGTTTTCCTAGGTCTTCCTCTACCTCTTTTAACTTGACTTTCCTCCATTTGATCTATCTTCTTACCACGGCATCTACGGGTCTTCTCTCTACATGCCCAAACCATCTAAGCCTATTTTCTACCAACTTTTCTACTATAGATGCTACCCCCACTCTCTCTCTCTCTAATGGTGTCATTCCTAATCCTATGATGTCTAGTCTTACCACTCATCCAACGCAACATCCTCATGTCTGCTACACCTGTCCGATAGAACTTTCCTTTCAACTTAAGTGGTACTTTCTTATCGCACAAAACACATGAGGCTCTTCTCCATTTCAACCACCCAGCTTGAATATGATGGCTTACATATGCTTCTATTTCTCCGTCATTTTGTATGAAGGACCCAAGATATTTAAATCGTGTAACTTGGGGTATGATATGATCTCCAACTTTCACCTCCAAGGTAGACTACTTCTCCTTCCGCTGATGTTACATTCCATATACTCCGTCTTGCTTCTACTTAAGCGGAATCCATACGCTTCTATGGTTTGCCTCCAGTCTCTAGCCTCCCGTTCACTTCCTCCCTCGACTCACCCACCAAGACTACATCATCTGCAAAATACATACATCTCGGTGCTAACTCTTGGATGTGTTTTGTCAATACATCCAAAACTAAAGTAAAGAGATGAGGACTTAGGGTTGACCCTTGGTGCAATCCTATTGTTATGGGAAAATCTTCGGTAATCCCATCCTGCGTCCTCACACTAGTCGAAACTCTCTCATACATATCCTTGATAGCCCTAATATAGGCAATCCTAACCCCTTTCTTCTCCGGGGCTTATAAGTCCAAGTATATAAAAGTACTAGTTTTTTTCCTCTTTTTGATAAAGAGGAAAAATAACAAAGAAAGTTAAGGAACAAAACGAGGGAAAAAATTCATCCCCCAATCACTCAATATGATATGTTGTTTTCTTGAGCATTTTATTTCCACCGAAAACAAAATAAATTAGATCAATACATCAAATAAAATTTCCAAAACTTTTATTTTTCCCTTTTATGAATTCCATTTTCCTGCATATGAATTTCCTTACTTAATTAGAGCAATCATCCATGCCATTATAGATAGGAAAGGTGAGAGTAGTGTTACACATAAGAGGAAGATCTTGTATTCTAGAAGGGTCCAATGCTAGTGTTGTCCCCTTCATCATGGCTTGAATACACCAACAAATGAACCTAGGATTTGTCCTATGTTGTGCTAATATGTTAAGCTTGTCTACATGTTGGCAACATCTTCTCAAGGGTATACCAAAACCGTAAATTTCATTTAAATCCCTCACCAAGTATGGCAAGCTATTTGTGAAGTATTCAAATATACGTTCACAAGTAGAGAAAGTAGATTCATTGTACACTTTTGTTGCATTTGCATTGTTTGATACAAAAATAAGAGACATTGATAGTAATAGTAGTACTATGATGCACATAGTGCGATCATTAGCCAGTGTGTTAGAAGAGGTTAATGCTTAGGATGCGGGTTTTCTATGTTTTATTTATAATAACTACTTGTGCTTCAAATTATAACTATGTTTAATTAGCCACCTTTGTCAAGAAATAAATAAATTAGCCACAACTATGCTCCTTAAATACCTCAAAACCGTTTATTTATTCACTTTTTCCCTCAAGGAAAGCAATGATCTGTTTCCATAGTTTGTGTTGTAATGCAACCAAAATGATAATATAATAATACAATTAAAAAAAACAATTGTTTTGATCATATAGTTGTCAAATGAATTGATCCGACCTGTCTATCTTAATTCGATGGACTAGCATGCATAAATAGGTTAGATCGATCAAGTCCACTTGCTATAAGGAATCGAAATATTGAGGCTTTATTTGAGAGTTGGAGGGGAGGAAAAGGGAGTAATTCAAAGGTGGAAAAATATTTCCATTGCATGTTAGTATTGAATAACTAATTTACATGTGATGTTTTGTTTAAAGAACAATACTCACGAGTCACGAGTCATGACAGTGTAACTATAAAAAAGAATAAAAAATTGTGTGCCTTGAAGATTTTGCTGATCCAGCCAGCTACAGCGTCTCCATAATTTCCTGAACGTTGTTGTGGGCATAAAAATGGGACAAAGAAATCGCAAACTTGGGTCACACGGTAAAGGTATGTGCCAAACATGGTGGGAGGCATAAGGAAAGGGACAACTGAATCTTGAACTTGTATCACACAAGGCAAAGACATGTGCCAGATATGTGGATCAATATATCTATCTCAGCACATTATTCAAGGGATCTTGGATCACAAATTGTACCAATAATTCGATATTCATACCCAAATTGCCCTTGGCCTTGGCCTATATGTTTGACATTCTTTTGCTAACATCCCAACGTGGAGAATGAATGAATGATAGGGTGCAACATCAATGGTGCGTTTGTTCCATCTTTAAAAAAAAAAAAGATTCTATTTAAAAGATTTAGAGATTTTTTAAAAAATTTGAAGATATTTATGTTTGTTTATTTCACTTAAAAATTACTTTCAAAAAAATAATTTTTAACTAGTTCATGTGTTATTTTGTTGTGTTTGAAAAAATAAATAGATTTTGAAAAAAGTTAATCCTAATAGTTTATCATTTTAGAATCAAAAGTAATTTTTCATAAATCTTAAACAAACACTTAAAAATGATAAAAGTGATTTTTTTAATGATTTTTTTTATTATTTATTAAAAAATCTAAAATAAACGCAAATGAATTATTTTCATCTCTTACACAATATTTTTAGAACTGGACCGGCTGGTTCAATCGATTGACACTACTACAGAAAGGATTTTTTACATCAGTTGAAAAGCACTTTTCGCATCAGGTGGCAACTGATGTAAGGTGTCATGATGTGGTATGTTCACATCTTTTCACATCAGGTACGAACTGATGTGAAATCTTCTTTTCCACATCTGGCCTTTATTCCGCTGATGTGGTACGTTCGCTTTAAAATTTAACAATAGGTTTTTCACATCAGTTTTATGATAGACACTGAAGTTAAACATGTATACTTCACATCAGTCCTTTTACCCACTGATGTGAAATCCATAAAAAAAAATTTAAAAAAAAAGCTTCTTTTTTTAAAGAATGCTTACCAAATAAGCTTGAGACCTCTTTCCTTTTATATTAAAAATAAGAAAAAAAATTATGGATATTTTAATGCTACATCAATATTTTATATATAAAAAAGTACATGCATATATAAATACAATCAAAGAAGTTATATTATAGTAATATCAACAATTCAACATAAAGCTATGACAACATCTTTGGGCATAATCTTTTAAAAAAAATAAAAACATCTTCGGACATAATATTCATCAAACTATATATATCCCAATCAAGCATAGCCACAGCAACATCGGACAATATCATCTCAACCATTAATATATCCACTACCATTTCTCATCTGCTAAGAAAAACGAAATAAAATTCAATTGAAAAAGTTATTTCAAGTGCAGAATTTGGTTAAGAAACTAATTCAAACATAGGGCTTACAATTTCAATAATGAGTTCCTTCAAAATCAAACAAAATATCTTAGATTATGTGTAGTACGCACAAAAGAAGATATTTTCTTAGATTTATCAAGCCTCAAAATTACTTCTTTGTTGGAATCAATTCTAACTGCTGCAAACATGAAACCAAACATAACTTACAGTTTTGCAATGCTACAACCCACATATTTTATCATGCCAAAGATGAATGATTGTAGGATAAAGACTAAAAGAGTTTGACGAAAGCTTACAGTTGGTGTACAGCTAAATCAATTTGAACTTCTGGTGGAGCTAATGCAGGAGATTCTACAAAGTGCAAGTAAGGATCCCTGCAAATATGGACAAGCTGAAATAATTAATTGACATGTGTTAAAAGTTAAATGTAGAATTAGTCTTGCTAACGTTTTCATCAAAATTTCATGTCAAAATATCAAATATTAAGCTCAAATTGAGAACCATATAGCTCAAATCAAATAATTAATCTTAAAAGTGTTTCAAAATATGACCCCAATAAAAAACAAAGACTTGTAGTTTTTCACTCATAGTTTGTAAAATATGGTCTCTATTATAACATGAAGACTTTAAAAGTTGTATGCTTATATTCAAGCGCAAACTGACAAATACGAAAAAAATATATAATGCTGATAACCAATCAACTCTTGATTTTAGACAAATAAACAATATAATCTCCAGCAGTTGATCAGTATTTAGAATAGAGCAATTGGGTTTCAACAACACAAACGAAAAGGACCAGTGAGTTTTCGTCAACAAACAAGACTAAAACAAATTGCATCTAATCCTAAAACACTTTTAAGGTTGACAAAAAATTAATCCTAATTCTGAATACACTTTTAGAGACAATAATTCAGTTATCGACCCAAAAAAAATTTAATACACTTTTAGAGACAAAAAAATGCATCTAACCTAAAAAATTAAAACACTAAAACAAAAGATTGACAAAATTGTTGGCTTAAAGTTTCAGTTATCGACCTATTGCATCTAATCCTAATTCTGAATACACTTTTAGAGACAATAATTATGAATACACTTTTAGAGACAAAGACAATGCAATTATGCAACCATGCCCAAAGTGCTATGCGAAATTTGCTGCCATTATCACTTTCAAGGTTAAAAGACAAATACAAATGTGGACACGATCCTAACAAGTTTATATTTAATCCATTAAATAACATATACTAATTCTTACCTCCTTGGCTGTTGAGTTGAGTTAACTAGAATAAGTTGTTGAACAATAGTGAACCAGTGCAAAAAACCAGAGGCAGCAACATCCATGAAAAACTTCCATTTCCAGTAATGCGACCTACCGCCGGTTAACTGAATGCCTCAACAAAGGAAACCTGTTGCAAAAAACCTGAAAAAGAGCCAACAATCACTAGCAAAAATATTGCAGTAAAGTTACAAGACATTAGACTATAGTGCACCAAAACTACAAATAGAAACTAGGATCAGGGGCCATAATAAGAGACATTAATGCACCTAAACCACATATTTTAATAGCAAGACATTATTTCACAATCCACATCCACAATTTCCATCTAATTGTGGAAGGCAACCTGATCTATTTCTAATTATTCAATATGCAGACCATTAATACTAACACCAGTGAGCTACATAACACACAAAGAGATGAGAAATTTAAAGAAAAAAGTCGTAGCCAAAGCTCACTACAAAGAAAAGTCTTAGCATAAAAAAACTCTACAATATAAGATTAGAAAATGAAAATAATCATAACTGCTACTACATAGTTGCAATACGGTCCCACTTCAATGGCAAATCAATGTAGCATCTTAATTATGATAGCTTTAGAAATTCACTTACTCTTCAAAATACATGTAAAATGCTATTATTTGTATTCATTATTCCCACCAATATGCAATAACACACAGAGTTATCTTGCATAGAACAAAAGGTGAATACTAAGAATCAAAAGACACATTGTTCTTACCAAACACCAAAATATAATAATAAGCCAAATTATGAACAATTTATCAACAACTTTAACAACAATGTTGAAGATTTATGTGCTAATCTTAAGAAAGACATTTTTTCTGCTCAAACTTCAACCCTCACAGGGTCTCTCAATTCAGTTTTGACAATCTCTTCCACAACATGAGTTTGAGTAGCAAAGAATAAGTCAGTTCATCGAAGATTGGACGGCAGATTTATGATAACATTTATCTGCTTCTTGAATCCCATATCTAATAGTCTATCAACTTCTTGAATCAAGTATTATTTTATAAAACATGACCAAATAAATCCTAATTAAAAAAGTTGGGCATCAAATCAAATTTAAAGCAACCCTAAAACCCAAAATCACAAATTGGCAGCAAATCAAATTTGAAGGAACACATAAATTAAAAACCCCAAATCGTAAACCCTAAAATTCAAAATCAAAAAATTACCAACATAAAATTCAATATATAAAGATGGGTATTGTGATTCACTAACCTTTCTCAATGGATTTCTAGTGAGAATTAAGACTATGAACTGAGCGACCAAGATTCTGAGAACTCAGACGCGGCGACAGAGAAAGATTGAGAGCGTGACAAAGGTTATGGTAGGGGAAGAATAACGAAGAGTGAGAGGTGATGGGGCTTTCGAGAAACATGGAGAGGTTCTGCAATGGGGTTTTGATAGAGAGGTTCACATCGAAGGAGAGAGATAAGGGTTCGAGAAAGAGAGCTTGGACGGTGAATGAATGACGGTGAGGGTTCCGATTGAGAGGGAGAGAGCGCTTGGACTGTGAGAGTGAAAAAGTTAACGAAGGAAAGTGTGGATGCGTTTCATGATAGAGGAAGGGATAAGGTAAAGGTGAATTTTTTTTACGTCAAGCAGTTCTCACCCAATGATGTAAAAATAAGTTAGCCAAAGTTTTCACTTAAATAACGAAAATGCCACCGCGTGTTTTTCCCTTCAATTCAACTATGCACTGATGTAAATGTTATATGCTATTAGGAATTTCCTTCATGTGTTTATGCCAACTGATGTAAAAACTCACTGTGTGTATCTTTTCCATCAGATATTTTCCGTGCTGATGTGAAAATTAAAACCCCATTGATGTTAAATCTATATTTTGTAGTAGTGTGAGCCAATTTGCAAATTGGTTAATTTGATCTCGGTTGATTCTTTTTAATTTGCCAGAATAAAATCAAATGAGTCTCATATTGGTTAATATATTATTTTTCACTTGTTTCAAAAAAAATATATGTTTTAATAGTTATATATTTCTTTTCCAGTCATTTGATTCAATGTAGAATATTTATCTTTTTCTTCTCTTGCCTCCTTTACCCTCAATTATTGGTAGTTACTTTGCAAAGAAAAACGTGACAGTAACCCCTTAACAACTGTATTATGGGTTATTATATGTAAGTTTCCAGTGATGGTTGGTATACTGAGTTTAGGGTACAAGCAATGATTTGTGATTTAATTCAGTACAATAACAAAAGAAAAATACTAACAAATACCTTTGTATTGTTTAAACATAAAAATAATACAAAATTGAACCTGGGTATATAAAATTAACAGTCAAGCTAGAAAGGAATATGTATTATGTTCAACATGTCTAATTTGTCCACTTATAAGTAATTAATCCAATAATACTCCATTCCATTTATCATTCATCTTGATTAAAAGTAATGAGAGTACCTTTGTCTCAAGATATTGATTTGGGCAAGTGTAACTTTTGTTATAGACAGTTTGTCATACCATAAGAGTGAGACAATTAAAAACATTGAGACACCTTTGGGCTGTGTGTGAATAACATGCATTGATTCAGGTCATAATACTTTCACGTTTCAAGGAAATTGCAAGGGTTGATGGTTTCATTGAAGAGCACAGATTTCTTATTATGAGATTATATAATTTGAGATTCAAGGAAACTTTTGAGACTACTAATCTATATGAAGGTTAGTTCTGTTAAGAGAGCACAAGCTTGAGGTCCATCATTCCAATGACAAACTATTTGAATTTGAAATAACTTATGAGACAAAAAAGATATCATTTTATCTAGCAAGGATTTAATTGATGTAAAAATCTATCTTGTGCATTCTTGTGTATTTATATGAAATTGGGGGTTACTTAGATTACTTGCAAACCAAGTGATATGTAAAATTACAAGAATTTGGCACTTAACAGTACCTAACAAGAAATTTTGATTAAGAACTGATAGACTTTTAGCAAGTGTACTAAAAATACATCGAAGTAGTAAAATAAGTTTGTATCTACGAGGACTGTGTTAATCTCAACATATCAATAACTCATGAATAAGTTCAGAAATTCATCTGACATTCATATATGATGAACACAGTAACATTCTGAAGTTCATACCGATGAACATTTTGAAGTTCATCTGATGAACCCAGAAACATTCTAAAGTTCAGAATGTTGATCAAGACTTTTAACCAAAAGTTGTTAAGTACCAAGACACGTGGCACAAAACTATTGGGCACGTCCTAACAACTACATGAGGTCAAGAAACTCTATAAAAGGGGTTGAAGACTCACTTTGAAGATACACAACTTACAAGCATACTTAAACATTTTATTAAAAGTGTTTAAAGCTTAATAGCAAAACTGATTAAACAAATCAACTATAAAGATTCCTAAAATCTTAAAGAGTGTGTAACAATTCTCTCTTATCTTTTCAAAGATATTCTTCCTCTTCCTTTTCTTCTTGTCCAAATTCATTCAAACTTCCAAATCATTTGTAAGAGAAAATCTAATATAGCTTTAAGGGTATTAAAGTGTTAGTTAAGTAGAGAAGTGTAAAGTCTTGTGTGATTTAGTAAAGAAAGTTGTGAGCCCGATGAGGCTTAGAGAATACAAATTATAATTGTTCCAAGAGAGCAAAGTTTGTAAGGTGCAAGAGTTGAGAAGGTTGTCTCAAGCATCATAGTGGAAACTCTCACAGTTGTGAGGAGTGGATTAGTCCACATTGGATGAACCAATATAATTCTTGTGTGTTCTATTCTTCTATCTCTATACTCTTTACTTACAGTATACACATCACACACAATTATTTATCTTTGATATTCAGTTTTACACTAGCAGTTCAGAACGTTCTGAAGTCTGTCTTAACTTTTCTCTTCCAAGTTTCAATTTGAGAAGTTTTTTTAAGTGCAAGATTAGAATTTAAAAAGGGTCACAATTCAAACCCCATTTCTTGTGACTATTATATCTACTTCAAAGCGAACAATACCTCGGAAGGTGGCATGTTGCACTAGAGGTTCGATGGAAACATTGACGCCGTCTGTGGGACATAGACCCATCGATCTCCCATAGCCTCGACTAGAGATTGTTCTGATACGCTTTAAAATCTCATACTGCTTGGCAATTAAGGTCAAACTAGTTTATATACAACACTTACACTCTTCAACCAAACGGAACATCTTTTATAAAAGAGAAACTATGAATAACTTACATCCAAAACAAGTAATACTTCAAAAGGTGTTGTGACATAGTACTTGGCATTGGAACGAAACAAAAATCAATACAAAATCAATGCAATTGTTGAGTTTTTCTTTTGTCAATAAAAATGTAAGTTGAGTTTTGATCAGATTAATATTCTTTTTATGCATGAAACATTTATAATTACATAGTTTCTTTAATTTTTTTTGTCAAACCGACATTGATTGGGTTAAATTTTCATTACAGGTGTTGTTAGCATTATTCTTGTGTGATGCTATAAACTTTTATTATATAGATCATCGTTAAAGTTTTAAACAATTTTCAAATATTATATGAAATGCTTTTCCACAAGGAGCAGCCAATTTTTTTTACTAAAAATATAGAAATTTGCTCATAATTTTGTGCTAAGAAGAATGACACATCACATTCGACATATGAGTTGGTAGTTGCAGAGCAAGTATGAAATACATTAGCACTTTTGTAATATTGGGATGTCAATGTCACATGACATTAACATTCTAATGTCATCAAAGTGCTATCCGAAATACATGAGTATAATCTATAAAATGAACTTGAGGCAGCCAACCAGGTGTGTGAATATGACGCCGCGAGCTTAATAAATTCATCTGACAATAATATATAATATATAGATCCAGTCATCCAGCACACATGCAACACGTATACAATTTTCTGTTTTGTATTCTAATGAAAACAAAACATAGTTTATACCACATGATCAATTGTTTGTTGACATAATCAATATTATTTGTTAAGTTATGAATAAATATCACAATGATATGAGTGGAACTGAATTTGATAATTTAAGCAATGTTGTTCATGGTTTATGCATGAAAGAATGTGATTGAAAAACGAGACTCTACTAAAAATGTTTGGCCAAATTCTTCAACAAAAATTAATGATCAACAAAATCAGTAAATGCTTTGCATCGATAATATAGTTAAAACAATTATAAAGTTATCTCAATCACTAAAATTGCAATGCAAAAATGTTTCTTCAACTCCAAATTTGATATCAACATTATATCTTTGGTTTCTTACTTTTATAATATTTTTTCCTCTTCGTTATTTCTACACTACACATATTTGAATTATATTTTATACTGTATTATGTTTGATTTGTATATGTGTTTAAATAACAAATCTCTAATACCCTAAAAAAATCTCTATTATAATTTTTTTTTGAAAGAAATCTCTATTATAATATTAATCACCTATAGTACATATAGCGCGTGCACATATATATATATATATAATTTGTTTGGAAAAGAAGTCTATTAATAAGACTACAGATTTATTCAGAAGTCTTAGCTCAACTGGCAAAATGCCGAAATTGTTAGGTCGGATGTTATGATCGGGGTTCGAACCCCGATACCTCCACTTGTGTGTGTGAATTTATAATGGCTTTGCCATTTTCGTCTATCTACCAAAAAAAAAAAAAAACTACAGATTTGAGTATATTTTTTTGGTGGTGTTTAAGTTTAAACCTTAAACTTTGCATTATCCTAAGTTAAGCACATATCTGAGTATATAAAAAAACGATGAAGAGGTTACGTAAGCTACTTAAGCCTATAAAAAAAACATGGTCGGTTGGTTTATCTTATCCTTGTCCTTTACTTTTTTTTTGAAATAATCCTTGTCCTTTACTTAAAACTCTATACATCACACAATATATTTATTCAAAATAAAAATAAATAAATAATGTATTAAAAATAAAAAGCAAAATACTGTTTTATTACTGTCCACACATACACGTTTAATTTAATTAAAATGCATCGTGAGAGGGACTTACAATATACAGTATATATTATTCAAACACTAATGAGACTTTTAAGGTGGACCACTTTGTAAATGTTAATGAAAAATGTTAACCGATGTTCCGAAACTTTTTTTTAAAATTTTAATTGATTTTTCAAAAAAATAATAATTAATTGACAAATCTTTATAAAAATTTATATATTCAATGCACGTTAATATTTTTAAGGAACAATTTTTAAATTTAAATTTCTTAAAGAGTATTCTAAAAGCATCATTAGAGAGACCTATGGTTTATTGATGACCGTCGTCATATGGTAAAGTTAATAACTTGATTATCCAAGGACATTTGTATGAGACGACACGAGTCTTTTCTAACTTAACCAAAGTTCTAGATTCGAATCCAGCCTTGGGCATGCAACACCGTTAAAACTCTTGGAGGGAGCTAACCGTCTATTTGAGTCCCACAATACTCGAGTGATTAGTCTTTGCAATTGCGCGTGGAGGATACCTGATTTAAAAAAAAAGTTAATAACTTGATTGATGTCTGATGAAATACATAAAAGGAATGCTAAGAACATTCACTTTTCAACACTCTCTCTGACAATTACTTTTTTATTGTATGAAATCAATGTATGTCTCATCACTTTGCGTGGGTTCAATTTTCAAAGTGTAGACCCACAATGATTTAAACCAATAAGAGAGTAAGTATTAGAGAGAGTGTTCAAAAGAGAGTATTGCTAGCACATCTCATACATCAGTTAGGTAAGAATCTAAAAAGTGAAATATCATTTATATTTGGGATCAACAAGAGCTATCGATATTAAAATTTGAAAAAATGATATTTGTATAATCTTCTGTGACAGTTTTTTGATAACTTTATCTCTTATACTCACATTATGTTTTTTTTTTCTCTCTATAGTTTTTGACCAATAAAAAAAGAGAAAAGGAAAGTTATCACAAAAGTTGTCACAAATTATTATGCAAATATCACTAGTCTAAAATTTGTGTACTATTTTTTTAAGGATGTTTATGAGTACACTTAAAACATCGATTAAATTATCTTCGTAACCTTAACTGAGTTGGTTTCAACAAAACATAATATCTATGGGGTAAAAAAATAATTTTAGTAGAGTTGACCATGAAAAAACATGTGTATGAATTAAAACATGGTTGAAAATTGTTTATCCTCATCAATGTCACATTCACATTTATAAAACGTGTTCTTGTCTTTATTTATCTTCTTGTCCTTTTCTTCTATGTGAAAACAACAAAAGTTCACATTTTTGCGCACAACCTAAGCAACATATTTGCCACAAATTCTCTTCTTTATCTCTGAATCAACCTCAAGCTTCATCCATGGCGTCTGAACCATCCTTTCTTCGTAACTACAATTCTGAGGGACATAAAGATGACATCTTTTGTTCATACGATGATTATACCAACGAGGATTCTTCTTGTGGCACTCATATTGATTCCAATAAGGTAATATATACCCATATGGGTTCTTGATCCTTTTTGTTGTTGATTTCATGTGTTTTATCCTTTTTGGGTAATTTTAGAATTTCGGTCTTGTTCTTTGGATTAAGAAGTGAATTAATTTTAGGAAAGTTTTCATTTTTTAGGAAAATATTATGATTGTTGGTAAAGGGATTAGGTGATTTTGTGAGAGGATTACAAGGTTTTGAGTCTAATCATTGTGGTGATCCTGTTTGGTGGAGAAGAGATTATTCCATTTTCAACAACTTTTTGTGCAAACTGTTTGATGATTTCATCTTACTCAAAAGTGATTTATCAATCATTTAACCTATGGCAAAACTTGAAAATGTAATTTTTTTTTTTTAACATGTTATCGGTGGGAAGTATTTGGGGACTGCTGATGACTAATTTCGGTGCGAAACCTGGTTTACCACCAGCTATAATGGGGTTTCTCCTCCCAACCATTTTTTTCCATCCACATGATTAAGAAATGGGGTTTATTTGAATGTAATATATTTTTGGTCTATTCTGAGAAAAAATAGGATACACACCGACAATGTAAAATAATTTCACACTGTCATTCAATAACGAGTGTGAATTCCGCAAAATTATCCCACTAAACACCACTTTTATGGTATGGCGTGGAGAAATAGTTGATTCCTATTAAACTCTTATTCTTATGCAGATGCATGATCGGGTGAAAATGAATACACCCTCCGGTCACTATTATAAGCAAAAATCAACATTTTAGATTAATTCATTAAATGATGTATGTGGTCCATAATAAAGACCATATACATCATTAATTGAATGAATCTAAAATGTAGATTTTTGCTTACAATAGTGACTGGAGGGTGTACTTATTTTAGTGTACTTAAACTTCTTCAGCAAGGATTAAGAGGCATAACTTGTTTTCCATAAGAATTAAGATAAGCGAATTGTGATAATCTCACTGTGTTTAGTGGTTATTAACTTCCTATTCCGGTTAATTACAATTTCGATGAACTCAAAAGGGAGACCTTTAGTAATCTTGATCATTCTCAAGCTTATAATTTTTATATGGGCAGGGTGTCTATAATTGTGATGATATGGAAGATGAACATACCATCAAACCTTCTGACTGGTGTGATGATTATGAATAATGTGTACTTTATATGCCTTTCAAGTGATTCTGAGTCTTATATCGACAAAATTTACCTTTTTACAGGATTTTCACATTTCAAGGATGGTAAAAACATCAACATTTCCTGCTACAGCTTATAATTCACCTGAAGTTTCTTTAAGCCAAGAGGTTATTGCAACAACGGTCGAGAAGAGTATGAAAACATGTACCGATGACCTTATGCGGTTTCTTGAGGGAATCAGCTCTAGGCTATCACAATTGGAGTTATATTGTTACAATATTGACAAATCAATTGGAGAATTGAAATCGGAGTTAACTAGTGACCACGAGGAGGCAGATTCAAAACTCAAATCTCTTGACAAACACCTTCAGGAAGTAAGTGTTATCTTTAATTGATAGATTCTGCACCATCCCGAGTTACCTTACC
This sequence comes from Medicago truncatula, assembly GCF_003473485.1. NCBI lineage: Eukaryota > Viridiplantae > Streptophyta > Magnoliopsida > Fabales > Fabaceae > Medicago > Medicago truncatula. The sequence continues at coordinate 44,582,961 of NC_053043.1, forward strand.
AAACTAAAAACCTGCCATACATTGAATAGTTTTCTTTTCTAAGGTTAGAGTGTACTTTGTTTTTCTAAATTTGCCGTCTGTTTATTTTTCTGTGTTGGTCATGTAGGTTCATAGGTCTGTACAAATTTTAAGAGACAAACAAGAGCTAGTTGAGACTCAAAAAGAATTAGCCAAACTACAACTTGCTCGGAAAGGATCACCTTCCTCAAGCCATTCACAGTCCAACGAGGAGAGATTTTCCCCTTCTGCAATAGATCAAAAGGGAACTGATAATGCATATGTTACATCATATGATCCACATAACCAGCAGCTAGCTCTTACCCTTTCTAATCAAGTTGCCTTCCAGCAACAGCCTATAGCCCCCTCATCTCAAGCTTCATCCCCGAATGTCACCGAAACCACACAACAACCTCGTTATTACACGCTGCCCACGTCTTCACCCAACCCACCAGCTGCGGCCCAGCTTCCTCAGAATCAGTATTTTTCTTCTAATCCACAGTACCAATATCATCCATCAACATTATCTCAAGTAATCCAGTCCTCAACTGTGCAACAATTTTCTCAGTATCAGCAGCCGCAACAGAAGCAGCAATGGTCTCAACCGTTGCCTCAGCAGGTGCAACCTATGCAACCACCCTTAATGCATTCTCAAATGAGACCCCCATCAGTAAATGCTTATGCTCCGTACCTTACAAGCCAAGCTACAAGTCTACCTCCTACGGACACATTTTCGAACAGCATGCCGATGCAAAAGCCATATTCAGGGACTCCACCACAAACAAGGGGTCATCATCCAACCCACCAAGGTAATCTGTATGGAACTAGTGGGGTCCACGCGACACCTCCTCCTGCGAGCGTGTATGTGATGAATGAAGGGGAGGGTGGAAGAGCAAGTTACCCTCCTCAACCTTCTCCATTTGCTCAAGGTGGATATCCTCCTCAAAATGCTTCCCTACAAAATCCTGCACCGCATAATGTAACGATCAGGAATCCTAGCCAGCAGAAACTTATGCGTAGCCATCCTTACAATGAGTTGATTGAGAATTTGGTTAGTATGGGAGTCAGAGGCGATCTTGTGGTAAGCATTATTCAGAGGATGGAGGAAACTGGTCAGCCTGTAAATTTTAACTCTGTACTTGACAGGTTGAATGCACATAGTTCACTGGGTCCCCAGAGGGAATGGTCAGGCTGAAGAACTTATACTGCATATTCTGTTTGAATAATAGTGTCCGGCAATAGTGTTGGTGTCCGACAATAGTGTTACATAGCATGTCATGGATGACTATGAGCAATGTTGTCTAGCAATGTGCACAGTACTATTTTTTGGCAATGTGCACAGTACTATAGTGTATACTCCCACGTTTGTAATATTTGAGAATTACTAATACATGATTTAATGCTCTTTTTCAAAGAAAAATTATTTAATGTTGATTCAGCATAACGATTTTTTTTTACGAATAAATCAATTATTGTGAGGAAAGGAGCATGTCCACAAGAATCTATTCAAAAGAAAAACTGTAAAAAAAATAATGTGTAAAAGTTAAAGAAAATAAGAAAGGAATTACCTAATCCATGGCGGCGATTTTACGCAATGAAAGATATAGTAAGAGTCATCATATATTATCAATTAAACCTAATTAATTTTTCATAGGCAGCGCTCTTCCTTGCTCAGAAACAAATCCGCCGCAGCAACCTACAGCACACAATGGTGACAACAAGGCAAGGCAAAAGGAACTCATACACAATCAGAGGCACCGACACGACCGTTACAGGTAATCCCTCAAATAGTTTTCTCCTTACAACTACCTGTTAAGAAAACTGCTTAAAATCGTTCCTTTTGCGGAATTGAGTGAAGTAGATGGTTCAAAAACATGGTTTCAAATTGCACCCTCAATTGCAGCTACAATATTGCTTTTATGGCGGCCTCTTCAACATCACACTGCAATTGTGGTGTGATCTACAATTACGTGTACTTGTAGTGTGGTCTTCAATCACGTGTACCACATCCTAGCTTCCACCAACTACCCCAAAACCCTAGCACCTTTCAAACAAATATATGTGAAGCAAACTAAAACGTCTATAAAATTATTTCACGCCGCACTGACCGCAATGTGCGTGGCAACATCCACAATGACAACCGTAATTTAAAACCATGTTCAAAACCATTTCAGAATCATTTACGTAAATTCTGATTCTGATTTTGATTTTGCTTTTTTGTTTTTATTGCAGTTGGAGACTATGTTTTGCTACGCCCTACCGAAGGGAACAGACCAACTGTGGCCCGTGTGGAGAAATTTGAGCAGGATAACATGGACAGAAAAAGAGTCCATGTAAGGAGGTTCTATCGGCCTGAAGAAACCGTTGGAGGACGCCAATGTTTTCATAGAAATAAGGAGCTGTTTTTGTCCGATCATTACGATGTTCATAGTGTTGACACAATTGAAGGGAAGTGTTTTGTGCACGCTTTCGGCAAGAGGCTTGCATATGAAACTGCTAACGATTACTTTTGTAGGTTTCCGCAATAATTTGCTACTGGGCGTTTGACACCTACTGCAGAATATTGAGTATTTTATGAGATTTTCTGAAAGAAAAACTGTTGATTATGATTTTATGTTTTGAAGATTTTGAAAATGCGAGATGCCTTATAACCTGGATAGGTGAATTGCAATGAACGGTGAATTGAATTTTGGTTTTGTGTGAATTATTATGCAAGGGCTTATTTTTGTTGAGCTTGCTTAAACTCTATGATCATATTTACCACCATACATTCATATGGAGCATCTGAGAAGTACTGTTGTGTTGGTTTTATGACCAGTTTATGTCCTTTTAGTTCTTATGAAAGAATCACTTCAATTTCTGGTAGGCACCATCTAGAATGTGTGGGTTTGTTCTGAATGTTTATCTGATTGAGATGTTTAGGTGAAGAAACCCCATGCTACTTCCTACTTCAATGAGATTTCTGTACCTAAACAGATCACATTGATACAGGAAGTAGTCCGGGATAGGCGATGTGCTTTTGCTTGTCCTTTTGATTAGAGATACATTAGATACAGTAATTGGATATTGGTTTTATAAAGTTATTTTCTTTTTCAAAGGAAAATAGATGAACCCTTTGAGCAGCTAGTTGAAGTTGGCCATGTATTGAAGCTAGTTTTACCATGGCAGTTGCCTACTGTTTCTTATGTTCTGATAACAATTCTGTTGATGTGAAATGTCACATGTGTGTTTCTTCATTCTTGATACCATTGTTTGATTGATTTGCTTTGTTTTCTGCATGGTTTGATTTTACACCTGAATGTGCTTCAAAGTGTTATTAGTTACACACTTGAAGAATATCAGATGATTAAACGTAGAGTATAGATATCAAGACATAAACATCTTCAAAGTCTTAAACGCAGAAATAGGTCTGATTCAAAGGTACCTGGTTCAGCGTGTACATTTGAACAAATTGATAAGTGTTGGTTAAATAGTTGCTACAGCGGCAGCACTATAGTATCGCAGCATAGCAGAATTTGAATAGACAGCTATTTTTTCGCAATTCACTTTTGACAGCACTGCTCAAATTCCTATATCTTTCAATAACTTCTACATCAAACTCATTTTCAAAGCAAAGCTGAAGTTATGGTGTCTGGATCATCTAGTCACAGTAACTCTTTCCAAATATCTTGATCTTAGTTTCTAGGTATGAGGCTATGAGCCATTTCCATAAAATGCTTTTGACCTCATTCCTAACCTTTCAGATATTTCAAAGTGTTGAATGCCAAATTAGTAGTGAATTCTTCCTTCATTTCTCATTCCCACATGATGAAGTCAAGCACTTGGGTAACACAACTAACTTACCAGGCAAAATTATAGCCAACCCAATTCTCAAATTGCCTCCACAAAACTACATTTACATAATAAGTGATCCTCCAACTCCTCCAACTTGAGGCGAAAGCCTCAACAAGAACACCTCTTTTTTATTGATTGAAGCTACACAATCAATCAAATAAGTTTTTCTCGCATTTATTGTTTATTGTTTTGCTTTACTTTACGTTTTATGCATTTCTTACTTCAATAAGCTTAAAAAACACCTTTTAAGTAAATGTTTCGACAAATATATTAAGGTTAATGGTGCTTTATCCCTGTAATATAGGTCATCTTTTGTTTTCCCCCCTGTAAAATTATTTTTTTTTGATTTAGTCCCTGTAATTTTATTTTTTTTGGAATACCCCCTAATAGATCATAAAAAAAACGAAAAAATTCTGCAAAAAAAAAATAGTCATTTTTTTATGACACCTATTAGGGGGTATTCCAATTTTTTTTTTTATAGGGGTAAATAAAAAAAAATATTTTACAGGGAGGAAAACAAAAAAGACCTATATTACAGGGGGTAAAACACCATTAACCCAATATATTATCACTTAAAGGTTCATATAACTATATTATTACTTCGACAAATTTCTTTCCCTCTTGTTAACAATTAAAGGTTACAATAAGTATATTATTACTTAAAGTTTCAGATAGATATATTATTACTTAGACAAACTTCTTTAATTTTTTTTAGCAAAATAAAAGTTTCTAGAGTATATTCAACTTTTTAAAAATGCTAATCAGTGCTTGGTTAAGAAAATCAATATAAAAATATCGTATTAAAAAGTGTAGAAAAATTGTATATTCAACTTTATAAAAAAAAAAAGAGTTTGTTGTTTTAATAATTTTTTATTTATTTTAACTTTCTTAACTAGTGTTTCAGATGAGCACTATCTTATCGTTAAAAGGTTTATATATTTCTTTCATTCTTTAATTAAAGGTTTAGATAAGTATATTATTACTTGCTCTTTAATCAAGTTCGGGTTAGGGTATCTGAATTTGTAAGCTACATCCATGGTAGCAATTCCAAGGGCCAAAACAATGACATTTTTTTGTTCATATGATGATGCCTTTACCAACGAGGATTTTTCTAGTGTCACTCACATCGATTATAGTAAGGTAACATACCCATAAGGGTTCTTGATCCTTTTTGTTATTGATTTCGTTTGTTTTGTCCTTTATGGCTAATTTCAGAATTTGGGTCTCGTTCTTTTCATTAAGAAGTTAGCCCCATTTGAATTGAACTTATGAAAAAGAACTTATACAAATAAATAAATTGTTATCTTAATTCATAAGTTCTCACTAACGAAAATTGTACCTTCATAAACTGTTTTTTCATAAACTACATCAAGAAGCTTATACATAACACATAAAAGCATATTTATTTGCATAAGCTGTTTTGCATAAGCTCGAAAATAAGCTAATCCAAACAAGCCCTAAGGAAAGTTTTCATTTTTTAGTAAAATATTTTGATAGGAAATTTTATGAGACTTCCATAGCTTCAACTCCAATCATTGTGCTGGAAATTGTTCCATTTTTAAGGTTATCATTCTTTGGAGGGTGTGGGTGTACCGGGGCCGGTGGGTGTTTGAGAATAGTCTATGTGTTGTAAAGATTTGCATGTGGTGTTACTCTCTGGTTGTCATTAGACAAGGGTCGTGGTTTTTCTCCGGTTTGGAAGTTTCCACGTTATGTTCTTGTGTTCATTTATTTTCTTTATGCCGGTTTTTTCCAACGCAATTGATGTATGCTCGTGATGATTATGGATTCACATGTCCTACAATTTTCATTTTTCATAGGATTTTAACATTTCAAAGATCGCGAAAACATCAATAGTTCCTGCTACAGCCTATAATTCACCTGAAGTTTCATTAAGCCAAGATGTTATTGCAACAATTGTTGAGAAGAGTATGAAAACATGTACTGACAACCTTATGCAATTTCTTGACATTCACATTCAGGAAGTAAGTGTTTTCTTTAATTGAGAGATTCTGCAGTCCTCTGAGTTACCTTTTCATCCATTGTTGTTGTTGCCAAACTAAGAACTTGACATACATTGAATAATTTTTTTTTTCTATGCTTAGAGTTTCCTTTGTTTTTCTAAATTTGCTGCGTGTTTATTTTTCTGTGTTGGTCGTGTAGGTACATAGGTCTGTACAAATTTTAAGAGTCAAACAATAGTTAGTTGAAACTTAAAAAGAATTAACCAAACTACGACTTGCTTGGAAAGGATCACCTTCCTCAAGCAATTCAGTCCAACGAGGAGAAATTTTCCCATTGTGCCATTGATCCAAAAACAGCTGATAAATAATGCTGCTGTTACATCATCTGACCCACATAACCAGAAGCTAGCTCTTTTCTTTTCTCGTCAAGTAGCCTTCCAGAAACAGCCTATGACCCCCTCATCTCAAGATCCAGTTCTACATGCTGCCCGCATCTTCACTCAATCCACGAACTACGGCACAAGTTCCTCAGGTTCAGTATTTTCCTTCTGATCTGCAGTATCAATATCATTCATCAACCGTACAACATATTTTCAGTATCAGCAGCCGCAGCATCAGCAACAACAATGGCCTCAACAGTCACCTCAGCTAGTGCAACCTTTGCAACCACCCTCAATGCATTCTAAAATGAGACCCCCATCAGTAAATGCTTACACTCCGTATCTTACAAGCCAAGCTACAAGTCCACCTCTCACCGACACATTTCCGTACAGCATGCCGATGCAAAAGGCATATTCATGGACGCCACAAACCGAGCGCGTACCTAATGAATGAAGGTGGCAGAAAAATTACTCTCCCAAACTTTCTCAATTTGCTCAAGGTGGATATCCTCCTCAAAGTGCTTCCCTCCAGAATCCTGCACCACATAATCTAACGGTCAGGAATCCCAGCGAGCTGCAACTTATGCGTAGCCATCCTTACAATGAATTGATCTTGTGGTAAGTATTAATCAGAGGTGATCTTGTGGTAAGTATTAATCAGAGGATGGAGGAAACTGGGCAGCCTGTAAATTTTAATTATGTACTTGAGAGGTAGAATGTACAAAGTTCACTGGGTCTCCATAGGGGATGGTCAAGGTGAAGAAGAACTTATACTGCATTTTCTGTTTGAATAACAGTGTCCGGCAATAATGTTATATAGCATGTCATGGATGACTACGAGCAATGTTGCCTAGCAATGTGCACTTTACTATTTTTTTTGGCAATGTGCACTGCACTATAGTGTATATTCCCCCGTTTGTCATATTTGAGGATTACTAATATATGATTTAATGTTCTTCTTCGAAGAAAAATGATTTAATGTTGATTCAGCATAACAATTTTTCTTTTTACGAATAAATCAATTATTGTGAGGAAAGGAATATTGTCCACGAGAATCTATTCAAAAGAAAAACAGTAAAAAAACTTAATGTGTAAAAGTTAAAGAAAATAAAAAAGGAATTACCTAATCGATGGCGTCGATTTTACGCAATGAAAGATATAGTATGAGTCATCATAAATTATCCATTAAACCTAATTAATTTTTCATAGGCAGCAGCTCTCCCTTTCTCAGAAACAGAATGCGCCGCAGCAACCTACAGTACGTAATGGGGACAACAAGGCAAGGGAAAAGGAACAAATACACAATCAGAGGCACCGACACGGTCGTTAGAGGTAATCCCTCAAAACCCTTCTCTCCTTACACCTTCCTGTTAAGCAAATTGCTTCAAATCGTTCCTTTTGCGGAATCGAGTGAAGTAGATGGTTAAAAAACATGGTTTCAAATTGCACCCGCAACCACAATTGCAGCCGCAATATCCCTGTTATGGCAGCCTCTTCAACATTGCACTGCAATTGCGGTGTGATCTTCAATCACGTGTGTGTACCGCATTATTCGTAGCCACACCAACTACCCCAAAACCCTAACAACTGTGGAGCAAACTGAAACTTCTAAAAATTTATTTCACGCCACAATGACCGCAATGTGTGTCACGGCATCCACAATCGGTGCAATTTAAAACAATATTCAAAACCATATCAGTGTCGTTTACATAGATTATGATTTTGCTTTTTTGTATTTGTTGCAGCTAAAGACTGTGTTTTGCTACGCCGTACTGACGCGATCAAACCAATCATAGCCCGCGTGGAAAAGTTTGAGCAGGATAATATGAACAGAATGAGGGTCTATGTCAGAAAATATTATCGACCCGAGGAAACCATTGAAGGACGCGTATGTTTTCATGGAGATAAGGAGCTGTTTTTGTCTAATCATTATGATGTTCATAGTGCTGACACAATTGAAGGGAAGTGTTTTGTGCACAATTTGAAGAACTACATGAAGCTTGAAGTTGTAGGTGCTAACGATTACTATAGCAGGTTCTGGTACAATGCTTTTACTGGGGCTATGACACCTGAACGCGTTGAAGTGTAAGTCTGAACACTGATTTTTTTTTTTCTAGGGGAATTTTGAGTATTTGATAAGGTTTTTTTTTTTTTTTTTTTTAAATAAATATTTTTGATTTTGCTTTTATGTTTTGAAGGTTATGCAAATGTGAGATGCCTTATAACCCGGATAGGTTAATGGTGCTGTGTGGAAGTTGCAATGAAAGGTAAATTGGATTTTGGTTTTATCAATGTATGTATAATGAATTATTATGCAGGACCTTATTTGCCGTCATACATTCATTAATTACGAAATATTTGTTCAATTTACAAAGAATCTAAGTAATGCTGTGTTGGTTTTATGAACCAGTTTATTTCCTTATAGATCTTATGAAAGAAATATTTCAATTTCTTGCAGGTACCATCCTAAATGCGTGGGCATGCCTTTTGAAGAAGCAATGAAATCTGAAGATTTTAGATTTGTTTGTTCAAAATGTTCACCTGATTTAAAGGATTAGGGACTTAGTAATTGGATATTAGTCTTAAAAGCTGTTTTCTTTTTCAAAGGAAAATAGATGAACCCTCTGAGCGGCTAGTTGTGGTTGGCAATGTGTTGAGCTAGTCTGCATACTGGATCCCATGGAAGTTTCTTATGTTATGATAACACTTTTGTTGATTTTACTTGTCACATGTGTGTTTCTTCATTCTTGGTACCATGGTTTGATTTATTTGTCTGTTTTCTGCATGTCTTTTATAAGAAAAGATTTATTACAGCTGAATGTGCTTCAAAGTGTAATTAGTTATGCACTTAAAGGTTATCAGATGAATAAAGATAGACTATAGATATAGTAGGACATAGGCACCTTCAATGTTTTTAACACAGATATGGGTCTGATTAAAGGTTCTTGGTTAGGCGTGGATTGATTTTCAGTGTTCAAAATTGAGTTGCAGTTAGTGTAAAGTGAACGACCTAGTGTTAGGGTACAATACATCACCCAAGTTCAGTTTTCTATATTGTAGTGGAACTTGAATCAATCGCTATTGTTCCGCGATATGCTATGTAGGTCAAAGTGTTGTTAAATAGTAGCTATAGCGGCATTATAGTAGTGTAGTATAGGAGAATTTGAACAAACTGCTATTTTCCGCAATTTGCATTCAACAACACTGCCCAAATTTCTATACCTTCCAATAACTCTTTGTCTCTGCATCAAACACAATTTCAAAGTAAAGCTCTAGCTATGGCATCTGGACCATCGGGTCACAGTAACTCTTTTCTAATGTCTTCGGTCCTTGAGTCGATGACTTCATTTGTTCATACAATATGAGAGTTAAATTAACCAGGACTATGGTAAATACCCATGACGCATGAGGGCTCTCACTTCTTTTGGCAACATATTTCATATATCTGAATTCAGTCTTGTTCTCTAAATGATGAAGTTGATTGCTTTTATGACATTTTTTTCATTTTTAGGAATATTTTTTATGTCTGCACATATTTAGATCACTGGTAAACAATTAGGCAGTCTTCTGTTGCGTTTTCGCAAGAGGCCTATGTAGTCGATGACAGGTAGCAGAGTGTAGTGGCAGAACATCAAAATGCTATGGTAGTATAGCAGGTAGTTGTATGACTGCTTGGTTGAAGTTTAGTGAAACAATATAAGATATTTATATTAGCAACATACTTTGATCCTGTGCAAACTAATTGAGTAAATTTATGAGAAGACTCCATGGCTTCAACTGCAATCATTGTGATGCTTTTTTTATTTTAAAAGAGATTGTTCCATTTTTAAGGTTACCATTAAATGAATACCTTGGATAGGAATCATATTCAGAACTTTTTGTGGAAACTGATCTTACTCAATGGTAATTTATCATTTTTTTCATTAATGACAAAACTTGAAAATGTACTTTTTTTAACAATGTTATTGGTGCGAAGTATCGACCACACTTTGCAGATGACTAATTTTCACCGAAATATCTGTCTAATAACCTTTAGTGGGGTCTCCCCTACCAATAGCAATTTTTTCAATCCACAAGGTTAATAAAAATGTGGTTTATATGAATGTAATCTGTTTTTTGTTTATTCTAATGCTAGAAATAAGTCAGTAAAATTTCATTATATCAAGCTAAGTTATTGAACAAGATCGGGGTAAAAATTAAGAAGTTATTGAGTTCATACTGTCTGCTGAGTTACCTTTTTCATTTCTTCTTTCTCAATGTGCCTGCCTGATTACTTTAGCTTATGATAAGCAGATATCCCTTTGATGAGTGAATAGCTGGAACGTCGTGGTATAAAGTAAAATGAAGTCCCGCAGATAAATACCTTACCCTCTCTGAATTTGTGAAGCAAACTGTTCATTATCTAATCACAGCTGATTTATATTCATTGTTGTTGTTGCCAAACTAAGAATCTGCCGTGCATGGAATACTATGTTTTTCTAAGCTTCGAGTTTCCTTTATCACCGTGCTGCATCGAGCTGTTCACCTTTTGCAGCGACCATGTACGCTTATCCCGTAGACAATTTTCTGTGTTTATTTTTCTGTGTTGCTCATGTAGATAAACATGCCTGTACAAATTTTAGAGACAAATAAGAGCTAGTTGAGACTCAGAAAGAATTAGTCAAACTTTGACTTGATCGGAAAGATTCACCCAAGCCATTCACAATCCAATGAGGAGAAATTTCCCCCTTATGCCTTAGATCAAAACAGAACTGATAATGCATCTGCTACATCATATGAGTATGACCCACATAACCAGCAGCTAGCTCTTGCCCTTTCTCACTGGGTTGCCTTCCAGCAACAGCTTATGGCCCCTTCATCTCATGCTCCAGCACCAAATGTGACCCAGACCACACAATATACTCGCTATTACATGCTGCCCGCATCTTCACCTAACCCCGCCAACTGCGGCTCGTCTACCTCAGTCAGTATCTGACACAGTATCAATATCATCATCAACATCATCTCAAGTAAACCAGCCACCGACTGCACAACAATTTTCTCAGTATCAGCAGCCATAACAGCTGCAGCAACAGCAATGGTCTCAACCGTTACCTGAGCAGGTCTAACCTCTGCAACCACCGTCAATGCACTCTCAAATGAGACCCAACTTCAGTAAATGCTCACACCTATGTACCTTACAAGCCAAGCTACAAGTCCACCTCCCACGGATATATTTCCAAACAGCATGCCAATGCAAAGCTATATTCAGTGATTCCGCCGCAAATCATGGGCCATTATCCAGCTCAACTAGGTAATCTTGAGGTAAGCATTATTGCGATCTTGTGGTAAGCATTATTCAGAGGATAGAGAGTAAATAGTCATCTTGATCCTCAAATGTGTGAGGTAGTGTCACTATAGTGACAGCGTGTGAAACATTCAAGGACCTAGACGGCTATTTACTCATATAGCACCACCCAAATAAGTTCAAGAAAATACATCTTTAATCTGCATCCCTTCAGCTCCACTAATGCCAACTCCAATATCAGCCTCCTCCTAAGTCCTAAGCATACCAACATCATCTGCACCATCACCACTAAACCGCAGTGTAAACTTCATACCTACACCCAAACAATTAAATAATGCTATCCTGTTATGTTGGTTAACGTTTATGGTGGGAAATAAAAGGATTTGTCCACCATGCATGAAGAGTAAATGGTTTGGCTCTTTCTCGGACATTTATATATTATTTACATAAATAGGCATGGTAAACCATATAAGTATATAGTTAACATATGTTTTTTTTTTAAGAACTGGATTTTCATAAACTCCTATTTTCTTGTGTTTCATTATCGATTTATGGCTTGTAGCACCTTTTTCTTGCTGTACCCATTTTCCTTAACATTTCAGTTCTATAACTTGCCCATTTGTTTTCACAAATAATTTGCAAAATGCAAAATTAGGGTGCTAGAGTAGTATAGTATCTGTGAAAACAAATAATTCCAGCACTAAGCAGATATATAACATATCTTAACCTTTGGAAATCTATTTCCCCTCAAGTAGTCCTTTAAAACTATCACAATCTGAATAGATAGATCTACCAAAATTTGTTAAGATACTACACTGCAAGGTCTATGCCAAATAAGTTAGCTTCAAAAAGGCAACAATTAAATTTGAATGAAGTATGTCATTCACCAATTCCAAGTCTCAAAGTAAAAACCCTAGAAGTTAACCAGTGAAGGACTCAAGTGAAAAAATCATCCTTTGATGGTGGCACCTCAAAATACTCATTTTCCCCATCTATCTATATTCAAATAAAAGAACATGATTACATGAAGAAAACCTAACACAAAAACCCATTTTCTGAACTATCTCTTTAATCAGTAACCATAAATGGATCCACATCCCCAAGATCAGCAACCAAAGGTTTCATATCATCTGTATCTTCATCTTCTGGCACAAAGTAAGTTGGGAAAGGAAGTATAGATGTGTCAGGTTTTTCATAAACTGCATCTTTTATAAAAACAAAGTTCCCTGTAGCTCCCGGGACCTGCATAGTGCACATCATACAAAGAGAAGCAATCAGCCCGCATAAAGCCAACATTCCAAATATTTTGGCCAGTTATTAATAAATAATCGGCCTATTAAAATAGATACAGAATGGTTACTGATTCACCATCGTTCTCTTAATGATATCGTCATACGAAATTTCTTAGCTCATATAAACATACAAGTTTCTATACTGGCAGTACTGCAATGTGAATTAAGTGGGATTCAAATTTAATAAAAAATTAAAATCATTCATGGCCAACTGTCTTAGTTGATATCCGGTTCTGTGAGGGAAGGAACCCTAGTAATCTACAGTTCAGCCAGAGGTAAATAAAATTTGAATGAGGATTGTTTCAGGCTTTCAGCCATGTTTTAAACTCGGATACTTCAGATCGATTCATCTTTAGCTGAAGCTCTTTAACCACTCGAGTTTAATCAGTTTTTTTTTTTCCCTGAGGGGATATAAAATAGTTCCTGCCCTATAGCTCCAATTTTATAAATCGTATATAAAATTAATTACCTGGCCTTTCACCCACATCAAATTTCTTGCTGGATCAATTTTGTAGACCCATAGATTTTTTACTGTTCTTTGCTTCCCACCCATTCTCCCCGGCATCTTTTTACCTTTAAAAACCTGAACAGAGAGGAAAAATATATTATCACAACAACTATAGGTGAGAAACATAAATGTAAAGAAAATAAACTTATACAGACAGTCAATCTAACATACTTTTCAATATATACAAATACATAAAGCTGTATTAATTAAGAAAGAATACTAATCTAAAGGACTCCATCCAACCTTACAAGGACCAAGCATTCCTGAAGAACCCATGGGATATGCTGAACCTCCCTTGAAATCCCACCGGTCGATTACACCCTGTAAACAGAAGATAATTTGAATTAACAGTCATGTAACTGAAAGGACATAGATCTTTAAAAATGGTAGTATCATGTAATTGCCCGATTTACTCAATGGAAGGTTTCGGCATGAAGAAACAGAGAAGTATCCGAAGTCATACATGGATTATAAATAAAATAAGAAACAGAAAAAATAAACAAAAAAACACCCCCTAGAAAGCATGAAAATCAACATATTGTAGTTCAAATTTCAGGAGAGGTCAAATAAAACGGGAGGAGATAAAAGAATAACGGTGCAGCATTACCTGATAAGTTGAAACTACTGAACATGTTTGAATTTGTCAACCTATTATTGTATCATCAGGACTATGGAGAGTGGCAACTTATTATTATTTGTTGCTGACCAATTGGAGGTGGATCAAAACACTTAAAAAAATCCTAATTATGTAATCAAAAAGAAATCATGTTAGGGTAATTCTTTTTAATTCCACAAATACAAATTTAATAATTATTGACAAAATAATAACTAAGCATTTCAACTCAAAGGATAGAAATTGGAACTCTAGCACCCAATTTATCCAAAAGTGCAGTCATTCCACATTTTACAGCTATAACACCAGTTCGTTGTGAATTCGGTGTCATGGCACTGGGTTTTGCTTCAATCCTCCTTATAGTCTCGTCTCTCCTCAAAAATCACGACAAAGCCTGTGTATATTGCATTAAAAAACAATCTTATAATATAATTCCAAATTACTTTTATTTTCATATGAATTAAGAAAGAGTAAACTACCAGAGTGCCTAAGATTATGAAAATTTCAAAAAGGCCTTAATTCTATCAAATTTTACTCAATTTAGTCCTTATGAGAGAGTATGTTGGGTATTAAAACGAGTGTAAGTTGTTAAAATATAGAGACCTAATTGATGATAAATATAGGGACCAACTTAAGGGTCTAATAGACCTATTCGAGAGAAGAAAATGGAATAAGCAAATTGAGGAGAAGGAAGATGGATGAATTAAAAACCTGAGTTGTTGAAAATGAAAGAGGCAGAAGCGGAGATTTCATTAAAAAAATGCGGTGGAGATTTTGATTCGATGGGATTACTGTTGGCTTTAACCCCTAATATAGGAGTAGGTTTTCCTCTTCATGTTTAATTAATTGTACTTCAAATAGTAACTATGTTAAGTAAAAAAATACTTTTTGGTGTACAATGTCTGATCTTAGAGAAATAAGACTAATAATTCAGAGTTCGGTCGAAAAATAAGTAAATTTTAGCTCAGAATTATTCCACCCGAAAATGAGTATGACTATAAGATAATTTTAAAATATTAATTTCCTAAAAATTCAGTTTTGGAGTAAAAATTAAAGAGTTGTTCTAGTCACACCTATATGGTTATATCTAAATTTAATTAAAATTTACAATAATATCAAAATTATTGTTTTCATATAAATTTTCTTAAAACACTGATTTTATTGTCACTATAAATTTTCATCATCTTTCACACACTAACAATCACAAATATTCAATCATTCTCAATAAAAAATTAAAGAGTAAATTAAAACGCCTTTTATTCATATTTTATTGTATATATAAAGTGAATATCTTCTTTTCTTCAATGATGCTGCTGAGTTTTTATTTTTTGTTTGAAGTAAGCATCAAACAATTTTGCCTTTTTTTTTTTTTTTTGAAGGAGAACAATTTTGCCTCTTGGTAAGCATCTAAGCAAATAGTACTTCAACAATGAATTCAAATTACTTAAGCTGATGCCAAAAATTGTAATTATAATATTTCTTAATAATTCTCCACCCCAGATGAATTATAAGCAAAATTTACTTCAAATTTTATATTTTCAATAAAATCAATTTATTAGTCATGAACTGTGATTTAGACACTTCGTTTTTGTAATTTAGAAAATAATTTTTTGGTATTGATATAACAAAGATTAAGTATTCACTTCAATGAAACAAACAAATATTAAGCATGATTAAGGCACATATACGAAGTTATGTCTCAAAATCATGTATGAGAGAGTTGTTATTTTTTAAAAAAATAACTTAAATTTAATCATTATTTCTCATAAAAAATAGGAGTAAATAATCACTTTGATATCTGAATCTGCACCTCGTTATCACAAAAGTCTCTGACTCAAGATTAATTATAAAGTAATCCCTAAATGTGCAATTATGTTATTATATAGGTTGAATTTATCATCAAAATTTTGTTAACGAGTGATGGGACAAATGTTTTATGATGACATGACATATGAAGTAAAGTGAAGTGAAAATTGAAAATGATCACTTTGATCGATCATCGGTTAACATAATTATTTAAAATCAAAGATTAAAGTGATAACGAAAGTCCACGTTTAGAAACTACTTTATATTTAATTTTCAGCGAGAGACGTGTTGAGAGAGAGACAAAGATGTGTATAGTGGACCATTTACTCTAAAAAAAAATATACCAAAGACATCAATGACCAATCACGTGAAATCCTTATGCAAGGATCAATAACTCAACCCCATATAATAGGGAATTTCTGAGCCAAGTATATCAAAGAAAAAGAACCCATATACTGTATCTTAGACATAAAATGTAGATACACGTGTTAAGTAACGCGCCTTTTTTTGTCTATCATTTCCCGCGATGACCGTTACACTCACAAGACCACTTCTCATTCTTTTCTCTCTAACTAACTAAACTAACCAATAACAGAATCATAACACACAGTCACACTCTCTCTTCCCAACTCCAATGACATGCCAACCACTCGCACCACCTCCGTCGCGGCCAAGCCCTACAACATCCTCCCACTCCACAACTCCCTCACCACTGACCACCCTTCCCTCCGCTTCCCCGAAATCCGCGCTGCCTTCTCCGCCCTCAACACCGTCGGTGACCTCCACCTTCCTCCCAAATGGCAACCACACTACGACCTCCTAGATTGGCTAGCCCTCTTTTTCGGCTTCCAGACAGACAATGTCCGCAACCAACGAGAACATGTCCTCCTCCATCTCGCCAATGCTCAGATGCGTCTCAATCCTCCTCCAGACAACATCGATTCCCTCGATGCCTCTGTAATCCGCTCGTTCCGGAAGAATCTTCTACGTAATTACACTTCCTGGTGCAGTTACTTGCATGTTAAGTCAAGTGTCTCGCTTCCTGATCTTAAAAATAATAACTCTGATCATCGTCGTGAGATTCTGTATGTTTCTCTTTATCTCCTTATTTGGGGGGAATCTGCGAATTTACGTTTTATTCCTGAATGTATTTGCTATATTTTTCATCATATGACAAATGATTTAAATAAAATCTTGCGGAGTAAGAAAAACAATGATCATTATGATTATGAACCGTTCTTTCATTCGCAATATGGTTTTTTAAACGATGTTGTGAAGCCGATTTATAAAATGGTGAAGTTTGAGGCTGAGATTAGGAGTGGTAATGGAACGGAACCACATACAAGATGGAGAAATTATGATGATATAAATGAGTATTTTTGGAGTAAGAGGTGTTTTGAGAAATTGAAATGGCCTATTGATATTGGGAGTAGTTTTTTCGATGGAAATCGTGTTGGGAAGACGGGTTTTGTTGAACGGAGGTCGTTTTGGAATTTGTTTAGGAGTTTTGATAGGCTTTGGGTGATGTTGATTTTGTTTCTTCAAGTGGCGATTATTGTTGGTTGGAATGATAGAGCTTATCCTTGGCGTGCGGTGATGGAGGAACGCGATTTGCAGGTTCTGCTTTTAACGGTTGTTTTTACATGGAGTGGTTTGAGGTTTTTTCAATCTTTGCTTGATATAGTTATGCAATGGAGGTTGGTTTCAAGGGAGACGAAGTTGCTTGGAGTTAGGATGGTGCTGAAAAGTATCGTTGCTGCAGGGTGGGTCGTTGTTTTTTCTTACTTTTATACGAAGACATGGAAGCAGAGAAACCACGACAAAGAATGGTCTGTTGAAGCTAATAAGAGGTTGATAGTTTTTCTTAAAGTTTGTTTTCTTTTTGTTATTCCGGAGCTTATTGCTTTGGCACTTTTTATACTACCTTGGATTAGAAATTTTATGGAGAAAAGAAATTGGAGGATTATTTATATGTTCACATGGTGGTTTCAGAGGAGAATTTACGTTGGTCGTGGATTGAGACAAGGTCTTGTAGATAGTGTTAAATATACTTTGTTTTGGGTTGTGGTGTTGGTTTCAAAATTTAGTTTCAGTTACTTTTTACAGATTAAACCTATGATTGCTCCATCAAGAGCAGTATTGGATCTTAAGGATATTGATTATCATTGGCATGAGTTTTTTCAAAAAGGTCATAGCATTTTTGCTATTGGGCTACTGTGGATTCCGGTTGTTTTGATTTACCTGATGGATATTCAGATATGGTATTCGATATATTCGTCTTTGGTTGGGGCAACGGTGGGTTTGTTTGCACATTTGGGCGAGATTCGAGGTATGCAACAGCTGAAGTTGAGGTTTCAGTTTTTCGCCACTGCTGCTCTTTTTAATTTAATGCCAGAAGAGCAGTTGTTGAATGCAAGGGGGACATTGAGGAGCAAGCTTAGGGATGCAATTCATAGGATGAAGCTAAGGTATGGACTTGGTCATCCTTTTAAGAAGCTCGATTCTAACCAGGCTGATGCCAAGAAATTTGCTTTGTTATGGAACGAGATAATTATGTCCTTTAGAGAGGAAGATATCATTTCTGATAAAGAGGTTGAGCTGCTGGAGCTGCCAAACAATGCTTGGAATGTTAGGGTTATTCGTTGGCCGTGTTTTCTTCTCTGCAATGAGTTGCTACTGGCTTTAAGCGAGGCTAAAGAACTAGTTGATTCTCATGATAGGAGGCTTTGGAGAAAGATATGTAAGTATGAGTTCAGGAGATGCGCTGTGGTTGAAGCATATGACTGTATCAAACACCTGTTTCGACAGATTATCAGACCTGATAGTGAAGAAAATTCTATTGTGACTGCTATGTTTCAAGAAGTTGATCATTCAATTGAGATTGGGAAATTCACCAAAGTATTCAAAACTACTGCACTTCCCCAGCTCCATAGCAAGTTGATAAAACTTCTTGAATTGTTAAATAATGGAAAGAAAGATTCTAACCGATTGGTGGACACCCTTCAGGCTCTTTATGAGATTTCTATCCGAGATTTTTTCAAGGAGAAAAGGGATAACGAACGGCTAAAGGAGGATGGTTTGGCTCCACAAGATTCAGCTTCTTCTCAGGTTTTACTTTTTCAGAATGCCATTCAGTTCCCTGACACCATGAACGAGAACTTCTATCGGCAGATTCGACGCTTGCATACTATTCTTACCTCCAGGGATTCAATGCAAAACATTCCAATTAATCTAGAAGCTAGACGGAGAATTGCATTCTTCAGTAACTCACTTTTTATGAAGATGCCCCATGCTCCTCAAGTTGAGAAAATGATGGCTTTCAGTGTTCTAACCCCTTATTATAGTGAAGAAGTGGTTTACAGTAAAGAGCAGCTCAGAACTGGGAATGAAGATGGGATATCAACTCTATACTATCTGCAGACTATATATGAAGATGAATGGAAGAATTTTATGGAGAGAATGAGGCGAGAGGGGATGATGAAAGACCGTGAGATATGGACAGATAAACTAAGAGAATTGAGGTCATGGGCATCCTATAGAGGCCAGACACTATCGCGGACTGTTAGAGGAATGATGTACTACTATAAGGCCCTCAAGCTTTTGGCTTTTCTAGATTCTGCATCAGAAGTAGAGATCACAGAAGGCTCACGTGAACTTGTTCCAACGAATCAAGATATTCCAGACGGTATCAACTCGCAAAAGTCATCATTTTCTGAAGCAAGCAGTACAGTAAGTTTGTTCAAAGGCCATGACTATGGAACTGCATTAATGAAATTCACATATGTGATCGCTTGTCAGATATATGGAACTCAAAAGGCAAGAAAGGATCCTCATGCCGATGAAATTTTGTATTTAATGAAAAACAATGAAGCCCTAAGAGTTGCCTATGTTGATGAGGTTCGCACAGGGAGGGATGAGAATGAGAAGGACTATTATTCTGTTCTTGTTAAGTATGACCAACAGCTGGAGAGGGAGGTGGAAATATACCGTGTAAAATTGCCAGGTCCCTTGAAACTTGGAGAAGGAAAGCCGGAAAATCAAAACCACGCCATCATATTCACTCGCGGGGATGCAATTCAAACTATTGATATGAACCAGGACAACTACTTTGAGGAGGCACTTAAAGTACGAAATCTCTTGGAAGAATTCAAGCATTACTATGGTATTCGAAAACCAACTATTTTGGGAGTGAGGGAACATATATTTACAGGTTTCGTTTCTTCTCTTGCTTGGTTTATGTCAGCTCAGGAATCAAGTTTTGTCACCTTAGGGCAGAGGGTTTTGGCAAACCCTTTGAAAATTCGAATGCATTATGGCCATCCTGATGTGTTTGACAGGTTTTGGTTTATAACTAGAGGTGGTATCAGTAAAGCTTCTAGAGTGATCAACATAAGCGAGGACATTTTTGCCGGTTTTAACTGTACTATTCGTGGAGGTAATATCACACATCATGAATACATTCAAGTTGGAAAAGGAAGGGATGTTGGGTTGAATCAAATATCAATGTTTGAAGCCAAGGTTGCCAGTGGAAATGGGGAGCAAGTATTGAGCCGAGATGTATATAGATTGGGTCATAGACTGGATTTCTTCAGGATGCTGTCATTCTTCTACACCACAGTGGGATTCTTTTTCAACACAATGATGGTTGTTCTTACCGTTTATGCATTTCTGTGGGGTCGATTATTGCTTGCGCTTAGTGGTATTGAAGCTGCTATGGAAAATAACAGCAATAAAAATAAAGCACTTGGTATAATAATGAATCAGCAGTTCCTAGTCCAAATTGGACTTTTCACTGCCCTTCCAATGATTGTGGAGAATTCCCTTGAACATGGATTCCTTCAAGCTGTCTGGGATTTTTTGACAATGCAGCTCCAACTTTCATCAGTTTTCTACACATTCTCCATGGGTACACGTAGCCATTTCTTTGGGCGGACTATCCTGCACGGAGGTGCAAAATATCGAGCCACAGGTCGTGGTTTTGTTGTAGAGCACAAGAGTTTTGCAGAAAACTATAGACTCTATGCTCGTAGCCATTTTGTGAAAGCAATTGAGTTGGGGTTAATATTAGTAATTTATTCATCACACAGTGCTGTATCAACTAAAACATATGTTTATCTAGCCATGACTATCTCTAGTTGGTTTTTGGTTGCATCATGGTTTATGGCACCCTTTGTATTCAATCCTTCTGGTTTTGACTGGTTAAAAACCGTGTACGATTTTGAAGACTTTATCAACTGGATTTGGTTCCGTGGAAGTGTGTTTGCTAAAGCTGAAGAGAGCTGGGAAAAGTGGTGGTACGAAGAGCAAGATCATCTAAAGGGAACAGGATTTTGGGGAAAGCTTATGGAGATAATTTTAGACCTCCGTTTCTTCGTCTTCCAGTACGGTATTGTCTACCAGCTCGGCATAGCTGCAGGAAGTACCAGCATAGTTGTTTACTTGCTATCATGGATTTATGTTGTTGTCGTGTTTGGTATTTATGTGGTGGTAGCATATGCAAGGAATGAATATGATGCAAAAAATCACATCTATTACAGATTGATTCAGTCACTTGTCATAGTTTTTGCCATATTTGTGATACTTGCTTTGTTGGAATTCACTCAATTCAAATTCATGGACCTTTTTACTAGTTTGTTAGCATTCATTCCCACAGGCTGGGGTATGTTATTGATTGCTCAAGTATTTAGGCCAGTTTTGCAGCGCTGCATAATTTGGCATGGTGTTGTTTCGATGGCTCGTCTATATGATATATTATTCGGAATCATTGTTATGGCTCCTGTTGCAGTACTGTCATGGTTGCCTGGGTTTCAAGCAATGCAAACCAGAATTCTCTTCAATGAAGCATTCAGTAGGGGCCTTCAGATAACCAAGATAGTTACAGCAGGAAAAAAATCTATATAAGTTGAATTTGATTCAATGTAATTTTTCTTCAGTGATATATAATGCTGCTGTCATGGTTACCTGGGTTTCAAGCAATGCGATTCAATTCAGGTACCCTTTTCTTTTATATCACAAGCTAATGAAAATTTGCTTAATTATGTGTGCATTTGTGTATTTAATCTTTGAGATATATAATGCTGCTTTCTCACAGTGATTTTTGAGGCTTATAATGTGTTCCACAAAACTGTTGTTACTTGACTCTTTGTCATTCTATTTCTTGCATTTTTCTGTCAATATGTTCAATTAGTATTTGTTTTGCATTTTTGGTTTAGAAGCTGTGGCATTGGATCAATTCTTTTACGATAATAGTTTTATCCTTAGTATGGTTTAGCAATTAGTATAGTTTTATCTCCATTAGTTGATCTTTTATCCTAATTCTGCAGCTCAAAAGTTAGCTCAAAGCCTCAAACTGTAAATGCTTTGGGAGAATTCCTCTATGCGCCACGTGGAGTGCTGAACCTCTGAAATAAGCCGATCCAAAAAACAACGATCAGGTCGTAACTCCAGATAGATTTTGTGTCATCGGAAGTTACAATCCGGTAAATCTAAAGGACTTTTGAACATACTGAGGGGACCATAGAGCAATTCTCAAACTTTGGTTCAAAATCAGAAGAATGGAAAGATTACTCCTTGAATGCATCCCATGTGGCCACTAGTTGAAGCTGCATATAATTAAATCATGTCGTGGCTTGCATTTTGTCATGTTTTGTTTCAATATCAGACAAAAGCTGTGGACTTCAAATATAACCATACATCAGTGTCTTACTACCAATCAGTATATGTATATCAATCAATTTATTTATAGTATTAAAACAGAATAATCATAAAAAACTTGACCAAAAAATATATATTTTTAAGGCACACTATTTATAGTTCCTGTAATAGAAACCAGTGAGTAGGCACAACTACATTCTTAGCTCAATATCAAGTAACAAAGAACTTGTTTTAAGGCACACTATATTTAGTAAAATCCCAATTTTGTCAAGTTTGTTCATTATCCCCAAATTGGTTTCAAAAACTGTAAAGATTTAATCAAGTTAGTCCATACATCCGTTGGTGATGCTAGTATGGAAATCATCAACCTTCAACTCAAACGAAGGTAAAGGACACTTTTTAATATAATTGATGTCTTATTTCAAAGCAAAGCACTAAAAGTTTGTGAAAACAAACAACTGCAAAATTGTAGTGTTTCTATATATGAATGTAAAACTTTTGATCTCTAAATTTGTAGTGTTCCTATATACAATCAAACCAGCAAGAACATTACAATCAACGAGGAAGAAGATTGATGGAAGAAAAGGATAGGAGAAAGCGAGCAATAGGTAGCAGAAAGCGAGGAAAAGGTAGAAGAATGAGGGAAGAAGATCGATAATGATAGGAAATGATATAGACATGATAAACATAATATCACAATTAAATGACATAATTACCCTTGCAATTAATTATAATTAAATATAATTAAGATATTATTAACTATACAAAGATGTAAAACAAAATTGTCAATTATCTTCTTCCTATTTTTAGGGGTGCCGTATCTTCATTCTTAACGTTCAATTAAAAAAAATTCATGGCTTCTTCAATTAAAAAAAAAAATTGTATATTGTCTTCTTCCTTCTTCAATTACAAAAGTTCTATCAAAACCTTTTGTATAACTCCAACTTGTAAAAAAATTCATACACGAGCAGCAACCTATAAAATAATTTACAATTACAATCCAATCTCTTAACGCAACTAATTGTTGTCTCTGTTGAAGATAATACGAAATTTCTAAACTCTCAGTTTTATCTCTTTTTAAATTTTACTTGAATACAAAATAGACAATCAAGAATATAACTTTTCAAAATAGACAATCAATAAAGAAAGACAAAAAAAATTAAACAAATTGAGGAAAAACTGATTATAGGGTGGAATTGGGATCAGATCTATAACAATAAAAAATATGACGTTCAAGAAATATGGAGGAAGAGGTACATGTAGATGGATGGAGAGCATTGAGAAGACGAGCGATGAATTGAGAGAGGGCAAAATAGGATTTTAGTGTTAATCATGATAGGATAATTCTAACCCACCAAAAACTAAGATAAAAATAACAAAGGGGTGAGTAGAATATGATTAAAAGTGGATTTAAGTTATCCTTTTTTTTTTTTGGTAGATAGACGAAATGGCAAAGTCATTATAAAACTCACACACACAAGTGGAGGTACCGGGGTTCGAACCCCAGTCATGGCATCCGGCCTAACAATTTCGGCATTTTGCCAGTTGAGCTAGGACTTCTGGATAGTTATCCTTTTCTATTGACGCACCAAACAACAAATTGAAACAAGATATGATAGTTTTATCCTATCCTGTCTTCCTATGCTGTGCACCAAATGATCCCTAGGAATTTAAGTTTTTTTTTCCCTTTTGCAAGGTCACATGACTCCCTTTCTCAAAATAATTAATTTTTTTTTGTTTTTAAAAAAATAGAATTACACACGTGGCAAACATTAAATGATCAAAAACAGCTACATCATCACTAAAAGTTATGAGGGGCCTTGAAATCATAAAGGGGGAAAAAGATGGGGTGCAAAATCGCTCGTTTAAAACCATGAGATGCAAAATCGCACAATTGGTAAACTATAGGGAGGAAAGTGCAATTAAGCCATTTTTTTCAAATGACAAAATTGTTTATATTGTATGGCAATAGCACCAAAACATTATGTTTGATTGTAATTTTGTAAGAAAGAAAATGAAAAAGTGAAAGATTTTTTTTCATTTTGAGTGAAAGAGTTTAATTTGATAATTGATCAAGAGATAGAAAAATATAATACTAGTAGTTTTTTTTTAAGGAGAAAAATATAAGAGTTGATAATATATTGTTTGGTGAGAGAATTAAAAGGAAAAAAAGTGTTTGTCTTTGACGTTTTGTTTGATTGAATAGAAAATGACAATATAATTTTTTTCTATGATAAGTGTAAGAAGATAAACGTGTTATTATAAATATGTGAAGATAAAGTTTTTTCTATTAAAAAAATTGAACAGGGCCAAAGCAGAGCAACTATTTTGTGTCCTCTAATTGACCATTTTTTTAGTTTAACATAACAGAGCAACTTGTATCATTTTTTTTTGGATGGTAGGGGTGGGAACCCTAACTTTATATATATTATATATTATCTCTATAAATTAATTTAAGTTCACGAGAACAAGTAGTATCATCATCTAATAAAATATGAGAAAGTTTTTGATGGACACAACCTCAATTCAAAATGATTTGGTTTAAATAAAAATAAAATTGATGTTAATTGATGTAACTAAATTATTTTTATTTTTATTTTTTTCATGTGACTAAATTTTTTGATTTGAGATTGTGACGACTTTCTCTAAAATGATAATAGGGTTGTGATATTTAAATCGTATATTATAGTTGTGATATGAATCAGATTGATATCCCGTGTTGAAAGAAAAAAAAATAGTGATGTTTTTTTACCGACAAAATGTATGAAGTGTGAACAAAAAGGGTTGGGATTTATCGAGTTTTTGACTTTGAACCGTAGCATATCCATGTTGATACTGGCACGTATGACTTTAATAATTCAGAAACTAACGAGTACTACTAGTCACATCATCACCTTTATTTATAGTCTGAAATTGACATTCACCGGTACCCCCCGTACCACTTACCCAATTAATATTGCTAAAGAGGAGAGGATCAGGATAGAACCAAAGTCGTTATTTCGTTAACCCATTCTCATATCATTAATAGCAATTTTCAATTCATCATTTTGTCACATAGTATAGTACTTCTCTGCTCCCACCTCGTGCTCTCTCCATGTGCAAAGCGTGAACACCTTCAACTCAATAATGATTCATTTGTAGTCTCTTTCATTATTCTTTCCCAGTTTTAACTCTCTTTCTCTCTCTGTTCATTTTTTCACTTTTAACGATGGAGCCTTTGCTTCGAGGCGAAAGCAGTGGCGGTTTAAGAAACCGTTCGCGAGGGATAGTCCGTCGCTCCGATGCTATCACCTACGGTTCTAACTACGAAAAAGCCGCCGCTCTCATCGATCTGGTTCGTCAAATTCAATTCATTCAACTATTATTTACTTTCAAATTTGCATTGTTGAATTGGATCCAAGTTTAGATTCACCAATTCAATACGACTGTCCTAATTCTGTTTTTGGATTGTGAGTGTTAGTCAATGTTTCGTTTCACCTCTGGCAATTGATTTTAACTTCTACTTTATTGTTCAAATCCACTTCTACCTGAATTTATTTCAACATAAAATAGTTTACATTCAACTTACTTTTAGTTAAAATCGATTTTGGTCATCACAGAGCCAAGTGTTTATGACTCGATAGTGATTTTGAATAAGCTTAAAGTCGGAGGTACTAACTTCGTCTCTACTAAATATATAAGCTAATTTTCAAATTATTAAATACATTTGGTGTTTCTTCTCCAAATAAACCTCTAATTAATATCACTAACTATCTTGGAATATGAAAAGTCAACATTAACCTACATATACAAAGCGGATTTTAAGTACATAGACATGTTAACTATACTACCAACTTTTCTTAATGAGAGTGAAATATGCAATATTTTCAAAAATGTTAATCAAATTGAAGTTAAGACAAAATAAATTATGGTAACAAGTAAACATATCAAGCTCATGTTGTTGATGGAGACACTTCACTTTTTACATTCGGACTGTTCTTCCAAACATGTACTTAGACAAATGTTAAAACTCTGAATTACAGGGGAAGTGATTCTGTTATAATAGTTATTTTGTATAGTCAGAAATGTAAAAATGGAAAGAATTTTTTGGTTTGAGAACACAAAATATAAGAGGAGATGCAGAAATGGATAGGATAGAGAAAAGTGAGAGTAATTTGGAAGTTTGGTTTCGTTTGTTACAGAAAGTTTTTAGCTCTGTTGTTGACTACTGCATTAAAAGGAAAGCTATGTGACTTTATTTTTAGTGATAAGTTGATATGATAAAATGGATTAATTGAATATATTGTAACAATTTGTATTAGGAATACAATTAACTGACTACTAACTAGTGATAGTTACAATACAACCATATTCAGTGGTACAATTTAGTTAATTCCTTCCTTTTAACTCCTATATAGGTAAACCTCCTCTCATAAACTTGTTTAATAGGAGGTCTCCTTTTATCATATTTTAGGAACAGTTTTTTGTTAATGTTAATTTTCCGTTACAGATTGTTAGCAACATAATCGCAATGGTTCTAAATGTCATAGATTTCTCTTGTACAAAGCAAAAGTAATTTCATTTTTAAATTGTTTCTCAGTTGTTAGAAGACTCCTACAATGATTTATTTCCCATTACTTTTTTTTTTTTGGTGAAAATATAGTATCTTCTTTTTTGTTCTTTCATTCAGGACTGTGCGCTGATTTTTAGAAAGAATTGCTACTCATGATTTCTAGTTCTGCTTTTGAAGTTTTTCCTATAAAAAATCTTCTTATTTGATTCCCTTTTGAGTGTGTACCTAAGCAAAAGTAGATAAAGTATTTTTTATTATTTAAAAAACAAAACAATACTTCTCTGGCTAATCATGTTTTATGGTGAGAGTATTTGACATATATATTCTCCTAGCTTCCCTATAAAAAGTATGTATGTACATACTTACTTTTTGGTCAGTTAATGATTTGTCATTCTGGTTGGAAATGCATTACACAGGCTGAAGATGGTGTTGGTATACCTGAGCAGCTTCTGGATTCATCAGACTTTCAAAGTTATTCAAAATTTTATTTTTGGTTCACTAAATTCGATCTCCTCTGGTCTCTTAGTTATTTTGCTCTGATAGTCCTGAATTTCCTGGAGGTTTGTAGTAAGCTTCGCTTAAACTTCAATTGAATAAATTGTTTTTGAGGCCTTTAGGCTAATCAAAATGAAATAGAATAGAAAGAAGATATTTCACAGTGTACTTTATATGCTACAGAAACCTCTATGGTGCGAAAAGAATGCCACACATTCTTGCCAAGATAGAGAGTATTACTTTTTGGGAGAGTTGCCATATCTAACTGCTGCAGAATGTATTATTTATGAGGTAAGAGTTCAGTATTTCAGAGCTCAGACATTATCTATCTTTTTAATGTGTAAATTACTGATGAACCTTTTACTTGATGTCATTTTGAAAATGGTGAATACCTTTGGCAGTTTATGTGTCATTTCCATGTTAAATTATATTTGTTATTCCCCTATAATTTGAAATTTAAACGAAACAGCTAACAGTACCTGTCTGTATCATTATCTTATTTACTGGACCTGAATGTGTCGTTTTAGACGATTTAAGTGTGTGAAATTGTTAAGCAAGTAATTTTAAAAGATAAGGAAAATGTTCTCCGAATTATCCTTCCCCTGCATACATTGGATAAACTACAACACGAGGTTACTTTGATGTTTCTATTTTGGCATTTATGCAGTTCTGCTGGGAGTGTCTTTTTCCTTCGGAGATTTAACTGTCGTTATCATCCCAATGGATTTTTTTATTAATGACTTCCAAAAAAAAAATCACATTTTATCATATTTGGCTTGTGTCCTTTTTCTCTTCGCGTTTAAATATGATTTCTGATCCTCTCATCAGATATGGATTCTATTTTATTTTTTTTAATGAGATTTTCTTCTTTTGTTAAAAACAATTGAAGGGTTTATTATACCATGCTAAATGGGATTCCTTATTATGGTATATTAATTTTGTTTGATCTGTAGGGTCGTTAAGGTGTCCTTATATTCATCTTTCATTTATTTTTCTGTAGTATTTTGTCTTACCAGACCTTTTTGTGTAATACAGGGAATATGTCTTGTTTTGCTAAGCATTCATACTTTCTGGCCGTTATCATACGAAGGGTCCCGTATATATTGGAGAAGTCCTATTAATTTATTGAAGGTATGTTGATTCAAGATCCTACTAATGAATATGATTGAGTAATTGGAAACAGCGCTTTATTAGTTCTGCAAATCTACCCGTCTCAAGAGCATACTTTTGAGGACCAAATTTTCAACAAAGAACATGATTTCTGGAAGGTACCGTTGGTCAATACCCAACCCACACCCCAGCCTATAGTTTGGTGTACTGAAAGACTTGAACTACAACTGAATAGCAAGGGAAACACAATGCTTCATGAATGACCAATTTTTCAAAACTCAGTAGCGAACATGCTAGGGTACTAAATGCAACTATTCCTATTAGTCTTTGATAAAATATGTGCATATAAGTAAAACAGGGGTCGTACGAGAATACAAAATTCTAAGATGTCCCGTTGATTGTCCTCTCCTCCTAAGGGTGGCTACATCTGACTCATTGCCCTCTAATCTCAAGTAATAAGTAATATGATATCATCTCATCAGGGGGCTACATCTCATTGAAAGGCTTCTCCTTTTATGAGTGGTTTGTTCCAAAGGGATGGCTCTATAGATCAAATAGCTCTATCCCCCTGGAATCATATATCATCTCATCGAGGAAGCTCCATCTCGTTAATAGCTATTTAACAAATATCTTTCACCAATGAATAGAATGCTGACCTTTTTCTTTTTGGTGTGTAATAAGTAAATTGGTGCTTTTCATATATGCTTCAGACTACTAATAAAATAATTTACTTGTATTTTCAGGCCTTCTGTCTGTTAGTTATCCTTGCTGATATGCTGGTTTATGCTCTGTATATGTCTCCAGTGGCTTTTGATTTTCTACCTTTCAGAATTGCACCGTATATCAGAGTTGTTCTTTTCGTTCTGAATATTAGGTATTGATTGACAGATCTCCATCTTTCATTTTACTTTGGAATGAATCTATTGTTGCAGATTCTCCTTTTGGACCTGTGCCTGAGAGTTTTACAATCGTTGTTCACGTTTAGGACTTTTAGTAATTATTTGCAAAGGTGGAATGGTGAATGATTGAATGGGATAGAAACAACATAGGGTAGGATGCAGCATATGTTTCATACACTGTCTATGTTGATAGTACACTTCCACCTCATTGATATTGGCTGTTAGAAACTGTTGTTAATGATATGTAATGTCCCTTGACCAGTGACCTATCAATCATCTCAAATATATTAGTACCTGACCCCTATAAATTAATTAACAAATTAGTTGTTTTTTGGGAATGGTCAAGATGTGGCAGTTAGAGAACTTGAATTGAAACTGAATTCCCAGGAATTGTACAAATATACTCCCTCCGATCCTATATATAAGAAAATTTTCAAAAAATATGTTAGTCCTATTTATAAGAAAATGTCAGAATTTTTAAGGTATAGTTATTGTTTAAAAGACCTTTCTACCCCTTATTTAACGTTTGTATTTTTAATATTAGTAGGTGTATTTAATGTTTCGCACATTTTTATCAGGGTATATTTGTAAAAATATTCAAAAAGTTACACTAATTAATGATAGCATTGGTTTTGATGTTTTTTGGTTTTTCTATTTATAATGAGGACCGGAGGGAGTATTATACACAGGAGAAACAGTGCCGAGATCCTGAATTTTGGGATCAAATCAATTAACTTAGGCGATCTATAGTGACTATGAAAGTCTAATAATAGGAATTTATCAACTAACTTAGGCGGTCTCAAATTATCAACTAGACGTTTAATGCTCTTTTGATGCCCTATCAACAGAAATTATCCATATTATCTAATACTAGGTTTCTAACAGGATATTGAAGACAGTCATAGTAACTTGAGTTAAGGGCTTCCATTCCATGTGAGGTGGCCGGTTTAGCTTTACGTTCATTTGGCTCTTATCTTAATGCTAATGTTAATTAACTTATGACTTGTTGTTTACTTACCATGGTTCACATGTCTTGATTGTGACGTGCATGTGTATTCATTATTCAGTCAAAAGAAAAATCATGTGTAAATATTAGATACTTGGCCCAACTATCATCAGATAGTTTGTAAGACTCAACAACTGTCTCAACTGTTAGTAGTTGATTAGACGAGCTATATTATGACCTCCATGGCGAGAGTCCTGTACTGTGAACATTTCTTGGTCACTGTTAAAAACTGTTGTCATGATGTGTTTCCAACTTTGCATGATTTAGAATCCATATAAGATTATGCTGGGACTAAAACAGCACACAATAGTACGGGGCAAGAACACAGAAAAATTTGAGATATTGGGAATTAGAGAGGAAGAGAGAGTGTGTCACTGTATAATTCTTGGCTTTTGTTGCTGTATCTAATCAAGGTCATTTCTGCAATAAAGGCTTTCTATTTATCACATTTCTGGTCCAGTTTTATCAATAGCCAATTTTCTTGACATTCTAACTCTGCATCTGAATTTGATGTCAGGGAGCTACGAGAAACTGTCGTCATCGTGGCTGGAATGCTTGACACATACTTAAATATATTGGTTAGTTCACTTTTAAACTGTTTCTCATTTGCCTTGCTCTCTGCTGTTCCTGTTTGCAACATTCTCAATATTCATAATCTATTGGGTTTCTTTGAGTGCTACATTTGTACTATTTAAATTTTTTGTAATCAACACTCTCTTACTGGACATATCTAATTCTCTCGAATTGCAGGCTTTGGGGCTTCTGTTTCTTGTTTTTGCAAGTTGGGTGGCTTATGTGATTTTTGAAGATACAATACAGGGGAAAACAGTATTCACTTCCTTTAGTGCAACATTATATCAGATGTTTCTTTTATTTAACACAGCCAATAATCCAGATGTTTGGGTTCCTGCATACAAGTAAGGGTTTTAACTTTCAGTTTGATTTGCTTGGCTAGATGATTTTTTTCCTTTCAATTTGAGATATCTGCAGCTGTCAATGATTATCATTTTCTGGTGTTTTAGGTCTTCACGTTCGTCTATCCTGTTTTTTGTTCTGTTTGTGCTGATTGGAGTTTACTTTGTAACAAACTTGATTCTTGCCGTTGTTTACGATAGTTTCAAGAGTGAGGTAAAATTTTCCGTACCACTACTTTTTACTATATTCCCCTGATGATAAAATTAAAATTTTGAAGAATTGGATTGGTATTTAATTGGAATGAAGCACGAGAATTTTGATTGTGTATCTATATGACTGATACCAGAACAAATTATAACAGTGCTTAAATGTTCTTTTGTTGTAGCTTGTAAAACAAGTTTCTGAGATGGATCGTATGAGAAGAGCTATGTTGGAGAAAGCTTTCAATCTCCTAGATACACATGTAAGTATGATTTTCCATGTATTTAGCATACTGTTCCCCTGTCGACAATGCTTCCTTGCTGATGTCAAACAACTACATTTCATTTTTTACGATTTTGAGATGTAATCAGTAATAGTTATATCCTATATGAACATAAAGGGAAGGTTGAAGTTGAGCGTTTCGGCATCTGATTAACAGGGCATGGGATGGTATCCATTAGCAACTGTAATGTGAGGATTTCCAGACAAAGTAGAGTAGGTTGAAAAAATATGATGAGTTAGATGTCATATGATTGGCATCACCTCAGTTAATGATCTAGAGATCCTCTAATACAGTACTTGAAACATTAAAGCACAGCCGATCCGGCCGGTTCATCCAGAACCAGATCCATAGCCGGTCTGATCAGCCTATTTGATCGGTTGTGCACTTGAACCGGGGATGATATCATCGACTTGGCTGCAAACCGGTAAAAATTAGTAGCCTCGGCTTAGCTTGTTTGGGTGGCTCATACTTTACCATCCTTTCACTCATGTGCAGAATTTTAATGGTACACAGTTTTTAGTGCCGACTTCTGCGCCTCCCAAGCTTTACTCATAACTCACGGGAAACAGTTCTGATGCTATGCTGTCAGCCTATCATGCTCACAAGGGTCAGGAAGGCTGTTCATTCTCACACTCATTTGTGGCTTGTTGTTTCGAATAGAAAAATGCGAAATTTGCAAAACAATTCTCACCAGGGACTGAACCATGTATATTGAAGTGAAACTTTACAAATGCACCATCAAACTATCTGATTTTGTATATAATATGTATATTTACATATCATATTTTAAATATAGATGGTTCTTTCCTTCAAAAAAAAAAAATACAGATGGTTCTTGTGGTCCAACTGGTGACCTAATGGTTTGACCAGTGACCCATTGATGTAGTGCCCTGACCGAGTCGATAACCAATCAAGTTTAATTACACTGCATTAAAGGATGAAAAAGTATAACTCTTACCCATCATGGTTAGAGAATGAGTTTCAGAGTACTTACTAACAAAACGTTGAACAACCATAAAACAAAAAATTAAGACTCTAAGATAGAGCAGAAAATAACTTCAACTAGGATTCTGTAATTGCCAAAAGGAATCGTCAAACAAAGAAACCAACCCTATAAAACTAAGCCTGCAATTCTACTGTTTGAACTAAAAATAGCACAAAAAATATAACACCGTCTTAGCACTCTACTATTTTCAATATAGCACTACAATCTGTCTAAGACTAATGCTAGAGGTTATTGTTACAATCATCACTACAATAAAGAAGAGACAAATATCTTAATTATGCCTACAATTCTAAATCTGTTTGAGCTTCTGTTTTATGCTTGCAGAAAATTGGATATCTCAACAAAGATCAATGTATTAGGCTATTCGAGGAGGTGAACAAGTACAGGTATTATTTCATATCCACATTATCATTGTGCTTTCATACTTATCATTTATCAGTTTATCGATTTTCAAAGTAGAAATGTTTTTGGCATTTGTTTAATTTATATATTTCTAGATGAGAATAATACATCTGTTTAGTGTGAACCCTTTAACATTTGCATGGCTCACCCTTATATTGGGATCCAGGCTCCACTTTTTAACCTCTCGATTTTTCAAAATACATGCATGGAGGGTTTTCGCAATGACGAATTAAATAGTTTTAGTTAAACTATATATGCTGTTATAACTTAACACAAAGTTCGTATCCATGTTTTTTGTTGTAAATAGTGAAGTTTTACTATTATTATTAGTAATTTGTAATTGGCCTATTAGTCATTAGTCAGGCCCATTAGGTTAGAATAGCCTATATAAACACATTAGTGGTTGTACATTATTTATCTCGTCTGAAATATAATATTCAGTTTTCACATTTTTCAAGAGGCGGCCAAGGCTTTTTAGGGTGTTGAGATATTGTAAATAATATTAGTATCCGTCAAGATATTACCTTGATTGTATTTATAAGTCTCTTTCCTAGTTTCCTTTCTTTGTGGATCTTGTGTAATTGGTTAGGCTAGCCTTGTGTAATATACTGTACATTCTCCTCGTGTGATTGTACATTCTCATCCTTATAACATGTGTTTTGATGTTTGGGGTAAGGCTAAAAGCCTTTTATGTTAGCGATATTCAGAGAATATATATGACTGTTCGCAGATTGGCTACCCTTACAATCGAGTGAGATCTGGAGTGTTAAAATTAAGAATCTTTAGATATTCCTTTAATTGTACAACTTCCTAGATGGAGCATGGATGAATGTGAGTGGAATTAACAGATTTAACTGGCTCTGATATCATCTTAGGCTTTAGATCTAATTCATCTCCATAAAACGGTTTTAAGGTAAAGATTGTGTACTTCCCAGATTTATAGGCACTACCTAGAATGCATTTCTAGTCGATGTGTGACTCAACACACACACCATGATCGGGACTGGAAATTTGAAATGTGGACTAATGCGGTTGAAATAATTGGGATGCCAACATCTTTCTTTAAGAAAATCTTACTTTAACCGAGCCTGGAGAACGGTTTTACAATATGTGGGATTTCAACATCTTTCTAATTGATGTGAGACTCTCAAGTCTGAACACACACCATGATCAAGACTGGACATTTGAAATTGTTCTAACACGGTTGAAATAACTGGGATATCAACATCTTCCTTTAAGATAATCTTACTTTAACTGAGCCTGGAAAAGTTTTATATTTGACTTTACACCTTTATATTTGATAAAAAAATTGTGATTAATGGATGTCATGTATATTTGAACACAATTTGGATGATTATAATGGAAATCACGTATACTTAAACACCTAGAAATTGTAGTTAATGACGTTCAAAATTTGTCTAATCGTGTTAATTTGATGGTTAATGAGTTGCAACACCTTGTTATATTCATTATCAACCATTCACTGAATGTAATAAACCACATAGTTGAACTGTGCTAACCATCAGTTTTGTTATTGAAATTTGTTATCAAATTTTGGGTCAAAATAACAAAACTCTTCGCATTTTTGGCGAATTGGCACCTTTTTATGACAAGATAATTATTAGTTGATCTTTCTCCTGGATTCTAACTTCATATCTTTTCCACAATATTTCTACTACATTGTGAATGTTAAAGCATAAATTGTATATTCTTTAGGACTTTGCCGAAAATCTCCAAGGAAGAATTTGGGTTAATATTTGATGAGCTGGATGACACTCATGATGTAAAGGTAATATTTGTTCTCTACTGTTCTTGTTATCTTTTATGCACATACTGATATATGCTCCCGCATAAATGTGTGTTTTAATTTAACTCAACATATTTTACTTTCAGATCAATAAGGATGAATTTGCTGATATTTGCAATGCCATTGCTCTAAGATTCCAGAAGGAGGATGTGGTAAGTTTAAGTACTCTGAATTTACAATATATGGAAAATGATTTATATGTACTGTTAGTATGAACTAATATCTGATTTGGTTGCAGCTTTCTTACTTTGACTATTTAGGAATCTACCATTCACCCACCTCAAAGAGATTGAAAGCCTTCGTAAAGAGCACCATGTTTGGATACATAGTGACCTTTGTTCTTATACTGAATCTGGTTGCCGTAATTATTGAGACAACGGTATGGCATGTTGTTCAAGTGAAAATATACATTCACAATTTTTTCCATTATTAAGCACTTCTTAACTCATTTTAACTCCAGACCATAGTCTCATCTGATGTGACCATGTTAGATATACTTGCGTTTGTCAATATATTAGTCTGTAGGTGCTATTTATCTATACTATATATAAAGGAATACATGGTTTTGGGCTGGCTTTTTCACTTCCAGTTATGCCCATAAACAAATTAGACCTACAAGAATGCTATTTTATTGGTATCATTCAAAAAGATAAGAATTTATATTATATTTTGTTATATTGTTGGTATCATTGAAAAAGATAAGTATAGTTTGTTACAATATGAAGGTGCAAAATATATATATCTATACCTATAATTTTAATCAAAATCAAAATAATTTTAATCAGAATTTTATAAAAACAATTGTTCGTAATTTATATGCATTAGCGTAATAAAAATAGTGGATAGATGGGCACGGAGTGCTCGTTTGAAGGCTAGTCATAATAACTATTTAGGAGTATGATGTTTATTGAATGCTTTATGTACTGGCTAGTTCAAATGGATGATTGTTCTACTGATGGGTAGGGATCCTACCTTCTCCAGCTCTAATGCTTATGGGAATATTGTGAATTTCTTTCCTATTTTGTACCTTACTACATTTATTTTCCTCGAAAATAGTATTGTTGAGATATGGATATTTATTATATTTAATATAGTATGATCTGTTAGTATCATTAGGAGTTATGATAGGATTGCATTCCTATTTAGATCATATCTCATGTATATAAATAGTTGGTTTTCATTCCTTTCAAGATTAATGAGAAATATTCATATTCAAGATGGTATCAGAGCTAGGTTTTTCTTTGGGTTCTGCCGACAAGGCTAACCCTAGTTTTTTTTAGTCTGTTTGGTCTCAAGTCAGCTGTGAGAGCACAACCACCGCTGACAGTTGTCGGAGCCATCGACATAGACACGCGCTCTGGAATTAGAATCAGACGGCGCCGATCTGCTTTCTGCCATCAAACGTCAATCGACACGCTGCCTTCCCGCTGCTTTCAATCGCCACTGTCATCATTTGACTCACCTTGCTGTTCTGTGTTGTTTGGGACCATCAACAACACTTGGGTCCCACTTTTTAGAGGCTTCGTGGGTCATTCTCAAGTCACTTCAGTCTGCCACTTTTGTTGTGATTCATCTTGGTTGCTGCAGATTTGTCTTTGGACGTCATTCAAAGGGTTTTGGTTTAGTGGTATGATGGTTGTCCAACCGATTTTATCTCCGGCCATTTTGGCTCTTTTTGGTAATTCTACAGCTTGTCTTTCTCACTGCATTGGATCATGGATTTTAGATTCCGGTGCTTCCGATCATGTAGTTGGTAATCCCTCTCTAATCTCTAACTTGTCACCTCCAAATATACCTCACAGTATTACCCTTGCTAATGGTTCTAAGGCACAAGTTACTGGTATTGGTCAGGCCTCACCTCTACCATCTCTATCATTGAATTATGTGTTATTTGTACCTGGTTGTCCTTTTAATTTGATATCAATCAGTAAGCTTACTGACTCTCTCAATTGTTCCATAACATTTTCTTCCAAGTCTTTCTGTATACAGGATTGTAATACAGGAAAGACAATTGGAACAGGATCTATATCACATGGTCTATATTACCTTCATAGTCAATCATCCACTATTTATTTGTGGTGTTTCTGCATCTCCGGATATGATTCATCGTCGTTTGAGTCATCCAAGTTTTGATAAGTTAAAGGTGTTGGTTCCTCAACTTTCACATTTGAAGTCATTGGATTGTGAGTCATGTCAACTTGGCAAGCATGTTAGAGCATCTTTTCCAAGCAGTCCCAACAAAAGATCCAAGTCTCCCTTTGATATTGTTCATTCTGATGTGTGGGGTCCTAGTCGGGTGATGTCTACTTTGGGATATAGATATTATGTCACTTTCATTGATGATTTTTCTAGATGCACCTGGATCACTTTACTGAAGGACCGTTCACAATTATTTGGTGTCTTTCAGACATTTTGTTCAGAGATAAAGAACCAATTTGGAAAAGGAATTCGAATTTTGCGGAGTGACAATGCAAAAGAATATTTTTCTGCACCATTCAACTCTTTCATGGCTTCTCTTGGTATCATACATCAATCCAGTTGTCCCCACACACCACAACAAAATGGCGTCGCTGAAAGGAAACATCGTCATTTAGTTGATACAGCTCGAACCTTATTGATCAATGCTCATGCACCTTTTAAATTTTGGGGTGATGCTATTCTCACTGCTTGTTATTTGATAAACCGTATGCCATCCTCAGTATTGGATAATGAGATTCCACACTCACTCTTATTTCCTAAGGACCCTTTGTACAGAGTCCCACTACGTGTGTTCGGCTCTACATGTTTTGTTCATGATCTCACTCCTGGTCGCGATAAATTGTCTGCACGAGCTGTCAAATGTGTGTTTTTGGACTATTCTAGAACCCAAAAGGGGTATCGGTGTTATTCTCCATCCACACGTCGCTTTTATATTTCAGCAGATGTTACTTTCTTCGAGGATACACCATTCTTTGCTTTACCCACTACAACTAGTTCTACAACAGATGTTACCGTTCTCAGGTGATACCTATTCCTCTATTTCACCCAATATTTGAGCCACCTGTCTCTACTCAAAGTTCTCCACAGTTACAAGGTAATCCTGAGTTCCGCCGTTACAGTAATATTTATGAGCGTCGACATGTTGAAGTTCCAGAAACATCTCCTATTGATTCTAGTGATTCAGCTCCAAAGACTATTACTACTGATTCTAGTGATTCGGCTACTGCTCCAATCTCCTCTCCTGTTGTGGTCCCACCCGAGCCTTCTAATGACTTACCTATTGCTCTTCATAAAGGTAAAAGGTCAACTGCTAATCCTCATCCTGTCTACAACTTTTTGAGTTACCATCGACTGTCTCCTTCCTACTTTGCTTTTGTTTCTGCTCTGTCATCTGTCTCAATTCCTAAGACAGTTCATGAAGCATTATCTCACCAAGGATGGAAACAAGCCATGATTGATGAAATGGTAGCTTTAGAATCCAACCATACTTGGGAGCTTGTTTCACCTCCTCCTGGAAAATCTATTGTTGGTTGCAGGTGGGTGTTTAATGTCAAAGTGGGACCTGACGGGCAAGTTGATCGATTAAAGGCTCGATTAGTGGCTAAAGGCTATACTCAAGTCTATGGTCAAGATTACAGCGATACCTTCTCACCAGTTGCGAAGATGACATCTGTTTGCCTCTTTATAGCTATGGCCGCCATGAAACGTTGGCCTTTATTTCAGTTGGATATCAAGAATGCTTTCTTGCATGGTGACTTGGAAGAAGAGATTTATATGGAGCAACCTCCTGGGTTTGTTGCTCAGGGGGGCGTAGTCTGGTATGCAAATTGCAGAAGTCCTTATATGGCCTGAAACAATCACCTCGGGCATGGTTTGGTCGATTTAGCAAAGTTTTGCAGCAGTTTGGGATGACCCGCTGCGAATCAGATCATTCTGTCTTTCTTAAATGTTCATCATCAAATCAATATATCTATCTTGTAGTTTATGTTGATGATATTGTGATTACAGGAGATGATTACGAAGGTATCAAAGCATTAAAACAACACCTATTTCAAAACTTTCAGACTAAGGACTTAGGTCCTCTACGTTACTTTCTTGGGATTGAGGTGGCTTAATCAAAGTCAGGCATTGCTATCTCTCAGAGAAAATATGCCCTTGATATTTTAGAGGAGACAGGTCTTATAGATTGCAAACCAGTCGACACTCTTATGGATCATAATGTGAAGCTCCTTCCCGACCAGGGGGAGCCTTATTCTGATCCAGGAAGATACCGGAGACTAGTGGGAAAATTGAATTATCTTACCCTAACAAGACCCGACATATCTTTTCCAGTTAGCGTAGTAAGCCAGTTCCTTAATTCTCCGTGTGACAGTCATTGGAATGCAGTTGTTCGAATTCTTAAGTACATCAAAAGAGCACCTGGAAAAGGACTTGTTTTCACTGATAGAGGCCACACTAATACCGTTGGGTATTCAGATGCCGATTGGGCAGGAGATGCGAGTGATAGGCGGTCTACTTCTGGTTATTGTATTTTTGTGGGTGGAAATCTCATTTCATGGAAGAGCAAAAAGCAAACAGCCGTTGCTCGATCAAGTACAGAAGCCGAGTATCGAGCAATGGCTCATGCTACAAGTGAGCTTGTGTGGATAAAACATTTACTGCAAGAATTAAGTTTTTGTGAGGTTGGTCAGATGGAACTCGTATGTGATAATCAATCAGCTTTACACCTCTCCTCCAATCCGGTTTTTCACGAGAGAACAAAGCATATAGAAGTTGACTGTCATTTCATTAGGGAAAAGATTCTCTCTGGAGTCATCAAAACCTCATTTGTCAATTCTAAGGATCAACTTGCAGATATCTTTACTAAATCTCTACGAAGTTCTCGGATAACTTACATATGTGACAAGATGGATGCATATGATATGTATGCTCCACCTTGAGGGGGAGTGTTGAGATATTGATATTTATTATATTTAATATAGTATGATCTGTTAGTATCATTAGGAGTTATGATAGGATTGCATTCCTATTTAGATCATATCTCATGTATATAAATAGTTGGTTTTCATTCCTTTCAAGATTAATGAGAAATATTCATATTCAAGAAGTATCATAGGGAATATTATCTCTACTTGAATCTTTAAGATTAATACAGCTTCACGGAAATTGTTGAGCATTTAACTTATGTTTCATATGACAAAATTCTATACTATCTTTGGATAGAAGACAAATTATAAATCTGCATATGGCCTAATATGCTTTAAAACACCAGACTTGGCTCTTCTGAGATAAGATAAATAAAACTTTTGTCCTATCATGTTGAATTGAATTATGAGCAATACTAATAGTCGATTTATTGTCACAACAATTTAATAGGACGCTTATACTTCATCCACAAATCATTCAATAAAATTTGCATCTGTGACAGCCCACAGACATCTTGTGTCATAGCTTGAAACTCAGCCTTGGCACTTAGTTGAGCAAACTACACCCTACTTCTTGCTTCTCCATGTAAAAAAGTTTCCACCTAAAAAAAATGCAATAACCTGGAATGACTTTCTATCAGTTGTTTATCCTGCATAGTCTAAATAAGTGTATGCTTTCATAATCAAACTTCCATCCTTTTTAAATAACAGTCCTCTCCCTGGTGTGGTTGTGAAGTTATTGGAGAATTTTCTACAAGTGTCTTACTCTTTGATTGTACATGAACTGACTTATACTACTTACTGCATAAGCTCAATCAAATCTGGTATATGTCAAGTATATGATTTCCTGACCAACTTTAATACTAGGTCTTATCAATCTTGGGACTTTCCTTTTCATCACTCTTCTTTTATTCTACTAAGTGGGGTCCAAATTTGGTTGTCTCCTTAATAAGTTTTAGTTCATATTTCCTTTGACAAATGAAAATATCCTACCTATTTCAAGTAAGCAACCTCAATCCCTAGGAAACATCCAAGTCAACCAAGATCCTTCATTTCAATTTCAGCAACCAGTTTCTCCTTAAGTAGTAGTAGTTTTTCCACTTGCTATTTTTTTGTTATAATGATATATTATCATCAACATGAACAAGCAGTTTACTTTCTTGTGAATGTATAAAGAAGTGCATATGATCTCCCTGACTCTGTCTATAACCTTGAGATACTTTAGTTTATTAACATATGATCTTCTCTGTGTCTGCTATTGGTGATTTTTTAATATAAAGGCATTCGTGTGTTGATAATTTTGTATTAATTCATAATCGCAGCTTGATGTAGAAGATAGTTCTGCTCAAAAAGCGTGGCAAGTGGTTGAGTTCACTTTTGGTAAGGGCATCCAAACAGTGTATTTCCTTGTTTTTTTGAGATATCTTGAACTGAGCATTTAAGTTTTGTAACTCAATTGTATGTTCATTCCCCTTTGTTCTTGTTAGTTTGCGATGAGACCCAATCCCACAATACTGCTGAAATTTTTTATTTTTTTTGCTTTGGTGCATTTTGTTTCATTGTAATCCACAAAATGTTTTAAGTATACAAACCTTTCTGTCTCAAGTTGATCCTTCCTTGTTGTTTTACAGGGTGGATATATGTGATGGAAATGATACTAAAGGTTTATTCATATGGATTCGAAAACTATTGGCGGGATGGTCAAAATCGCTTTGATTTTGTGATCACGGTGACAATTGGTAACTAATTTCAGATATGTGGTATTTAGATTCCTTAACATCTGGTTGAATGCATGCAGTTTTTGGCTTTTGTCATGAAATATTTTGTTTGTAGACCCATATTAGTCAGTTTGTTGGCTAATTACTTAGAGATGGGAATTAGAGGATGTAAACAATAGGAGGAGGGGAACATGAGTGAGATCTTTCATTCATGAGTGAAGAGAAGATTTTGGAACCTTGGGCATGGAGGTTTGCAGTTCTAGGTTTCTATCATATCATATTAGTAAATACTCACTGCTGTCTAGAATCTGCCGTTGTAGGTTCATAATGCATTCATTCACTTTTAGGCCCTGAATTTTATTATATGGGAAAACCCAGTTCCTGAGGCTATGTTATCTTGCTGACGGCTAATTCTAAATTTTGCAGCCATTGGAGAAACTATAGATTTTGCTTCACCTGATGATGGTCTGCCACTTTTCACAAATGGAGAATGGTATGAACTTTTACTTAGAATGTTCATGCTTCCAAATTTCTCTTTTTTTATTCATAATCCCAAATTACTGGTTGAAATGTATATTAATGTTCCTTATTTTTGGATTTATTTCACCAAACACATCTTTAATCACAATGGTGGTCTTTATTCATTTCTGTTGTGCTATTAAAGTATTATATTGGGTTATTAACTAATTATCTGAGAGATACCATCCATGGATTCATGTATTTCCAAAAATCAAGGCTTGATGCAGCTTCTCTATTAACACTGTGCGTATAGAATGACTTGTTGTATCTTGATTTTGGCCGATTGTTACATCTTTTCATTTAAAAAAATATATATACTTTTATAAAAAAAATAATCACTTTTAGGAATTTTATCAGTTTGTTACAGTTTTAAAAAAATTATAATTTGAAGGAAAAAAAACTAAAAAATGCTTACAATATGAAGCTGTTTTGAGTAGCTTCTCTTAAAAATTATTTTCCATAGATGATTTTTTGAAAATAGTGATTTTCATTACGTTAAACAAATACAAAATTACTTATGTTCTTTTGAAAAAAAAAAACTCTAAATTATTGAAATAACAAATTCACTTTTTTTTTAATTTGTAACAAGTGAGCCCTGTATATATCGTCTCACATGGACGAAAGGGCTTTTATATTAGGATTCTCATTATTGATTCAATCCATGATTAGTTTCCTATTTAAGGATAATAGTTGTGATCTCTTTAAAGGACAAAAGACTAGTTATTCTCAAATTTAATTTTCTTCAAGACAAGATATAATTGTCCTTTTCAAATTGGAATTTAAAATTAAATGATACCTTTTCTACCATGCCTGGAATATAGTTTCTTCATTTGAAGATGGGAAGTGGTGCGAAAAATAGTTTCAGTTTGTTCTTGAGCACTGCTTTGAAGATGCAATCAGACATTGTTTTTCCTGTCTCCTTTGCAGGATTCGTTACCTCCTTCTTGCAAGAATGTTGAGATTGATAAGGCTCCTGATGTATGTTAAGCGATTCCGAAGTTTTGTGGCAACTTTCTTAACTCTTATACCAAGTTTGATGCCATACCTCGGGACCATATTTTGCATCTTGTGTATTTATTGCTCACTTGGTCTCCAGGTGAGTGAAAGCCCGAGTCACGGTCATTTTCTGCGTAGATTTACAAGTTAAATTAAGGATTCATAATTGTAGTGATTGTATTCTCTTTTCTTGTTCGTTCTACAATCAATGAACCAAATTTACATTTGTCTTTCTAGATTTTTGGTGGAATAGTTAATGCTGGAAACCCAGATTTGGAAGCGACAGACCTTGCTGCTAATGAGTATCCTCTGTTCATATTTAAAACTATCTATTTCTAAGCTGTAGAGATTGGTAAGATCCTGTAATATCCGCATTTCTTCCTTGGACCTTAACATTTTTTCCAGGGGGTGAGGATGGGGTTGGGTCAACAACCTAGTCTGAACTTCAATGCTGGCCTATATATTGCTTCTAATTGAATAACTTTTACGGTAGTTTTTGTTCTTGAGGTGTTCTTCTTGACAAAATTAGCTATTTACTTTTCAATTTCAATGATTATCCAAATGGAATGGTGACACTATTCAATTTGCTAGTCTCGGATGGAGTATGGGAAGAATTGATGGAGGTATATGTGCTGTCTCTAATCCTTTCCACTTCCAATGTCCTCTTCTGTTTCATGATAAT
This sequence comes from Medicago truncatula, assembly GCF_003473485.1. Classification (NCBI taxonomy): domain Eukaryota; kingdom Viridiplantae; phylum Streptophyta; class Magnoliopsida; order Fabales; family Fabaceae; genus Medicago; species Medicago truncatula. The sequence goes on from NC_053043.1 coordinate 44,626,791, forward strand.
GCAGCGACTAATGAGTAGTACGAATGTTGCTGGCTTGCCGTTACTATTTTGTTCTATATGTTTCTGCTCTTCCTTGAACAATTGTCTGACAGTTAGATACCTTTTATTCACATTCCAATAGTTTTTTGTTGAAAATTAAACAAGATAACATTTTGTCTCTAAGCACAACATTTTTTTTAATACTTTGGATTAGTTTGATTTGCAAAAAAAAAAAAAAAGATTGAACAACACAGAAATAATTGTTCAACATTTGATATAAAAAGTTACCGTAGGACAGGACAAAAGAAGGGATGAGTGACATCACAAAATATTTTGACTCGACGAACTATCTAAAAGGCAAATAGCCCCATAGGGCCACCCAAGGAACGCATCTTATGGGGTGTTCCCACACTGGCACCCACCTAGACGGCAGGGGATTCAAAGGAGTTGTCTATGATTTTTGTGAGCATGATTGGTCTCTCTTTAGAGTGTCAATTTATTGGGCAGGTTCCAACTTGCTGCTTCAGGCATATTCAAATTGCACCTATGTCCCACATTGCTGAGGTTCTCAAGTTGTGCAGTGGTTATATGTGCAGTGGAACTCTCATCCTTTGAGCTAGATTTTGGGAGTGAGATCCAAACTTTTTAATATGGTATCAAAGCTGAATTTTGCATGCAAAGTAGAAATTGGACCCAAGTCCACTCTATGTGCGAGGGTGGGAATTGAATTTGCATCTGTGTCCCATATTGCTTAGGTTTTCAGGCTGTGCGGTGATCATATGTGCTTGGACATCCTTGTCCTTTGAGCTTGCTGTTGGGAATGAGATTCAAGCTCACTTACCAGAGTATAATACTAAGAATAAGTCTTTAGTTTTGCTAGGTTGGTAGTAAGCATTGTTATTAAAATTAATAATAATACATCTAAAATATGTATAAATTTCTTGCTGCGTGTGTAATGTAAGATTATAGGATGCTTATTCATTTCAGATAGTCCTTCCTATTTATTGTTTTATTATTTTGACCCTAACTCTATTTATGTTATTGTCATACTATGACTTCAATATGTGCTTAACATTTAGGTATTGTGGTTATCTATTTCAGAGCTATAAAGATTTAACTGGAACTTCCTGGACCTATGTGTACTTCATTAGCTTCTACTTAATTACAGTTTTGCTGCTTTTGAATTTGGTATGATTTTATTTTCCTTCATTTAATACCTTATAATTTCATAATGCGGTATACAAACTGCATTTTGGGAATGTGAACATTAGGAAGTTATTATGTTTCTCACATGGACATTCACGCATACTAATTCCTTCTGATTAAAGTAATTACAAGTTCTAAATTTATTTATTTAAGTAGTTGTCAGTTATAAGTAATCATGTTTAAAAAATTTATCAATCAAAGGGGATATATTAGCTTGGTTTTCTATACCATGCTTAAAGTGTGCTGCTTTAACACATTTTGCATAAGTTTGACATGATTATACCTTCCCTGTATTTCAGATTATTGCTTTTGTCTTGGAGGCATTCTTTGCTGAAATAGAACTTGAGGAAGCAGAAACTGGTGATGGAAATGACAAGGTTTCTATTTAATCTGAACTCTTACCGATATAGAAAATAAAAGTTTCTGTGTTTTTAAGCAGTTCAAGCATTGGTTAAATGATGTATAGTTAAGTTAAAATTTAAACAGCTGCACCAAATTTGTGGAGTGATTCATATCATATGCATTATGGGTTGAAGTTTCCGAATCAGTCTCTTGCAAATGCAAGGTTAGGCTCTATTGAGTCAGTGAGATTGAGAGAGACGTATGGTGAAACTGTATTTCTACTACACAGTGGAGTCTCTTTATATAGACTTAAAGCAATTAATGCAAATAATGACAGGAATAATTACATGATATTCTACTCCTAATTGCATGCTATTCTATCTTTATTTACATGACGATTCTATTTTAATTTTAACACCCCCCCTCAAGTTGGAGCATATAAATCATATGAACCAAACTTGTTACATATATAACTTGATTGGAGGACCTCTCAAGGACTTAGTGATATAAGCATGGATATAAGTACTTCCCTGGATATATTCTGTCGTTATTTCAGCTCTCTTTTTCATTAAAAATAAAAGGCTCATAACCCAAAATTGGTCAAATCCTTCCCCGGATCCTACTATGGCAACTAGCAAGAGCTTCATAATATCTGGTTGTCCTTTTTATTCCTATCAAATGCAAGTAGCAGGGCATATAATAAATTTGTAATTTTGACATTTTTTTAATCAGCTTTCACTACTCATCTACAAGCAGACATGTTATCCTTGTTTGTTATGATGATAAAAAATTCAGATACTTTTGAGTAATGGGTACTTACACACTCTCACAGATTACTCTGTTAGCAACACGGTAACAAACTGAATTCACTACAACTTTCTATGAAAAGCCGTGGTTTTCTGCCCTCCTCACTGTATTCAACAATCATGATCCCAATATTATCAATGGATTTGTGCAAGATGAATTTTGATGAACTTTCAGTTCTCCAAAGATAATTTTGTACAGAATCTTATTGAGTGTAAACATAGTTTTTTAATTTCTATGTGATCTGTTTTTTATTGATCTTAATGTCATTGGTACATAGTACATTATTGATTGTTTGTTAATTTACATATATAGCTTTCTAACCACTTTAAATCTCACATTCTATTTTCTGTCTCAATATAGGAAGTTGCGGGGGAAAGATATCCAAGGCGGCGAGCTCTTGGGTACGTATGAGTCCATGACTGGCATTATTTTTGTGAATATGTTTTTTGTTTCTTATGCATCCAATAAACTCTGTATCGGTTATAGTCCAACGCAACCTAAATGGTTTAGTTAGATGAAGGAACATGAATACTTTTATATCTGTAAAACATGACCTGACATAATGGACATTGGACTTTTAACAGTAGACAATTCACTTGCTCATTATACCTTATGCTGAAATTTAGTTTAATTATGAGAAATGAGTTGGTAACAATTGAGCTTCTAACTACTTATCATGCTCTAATACCAAATCTAAAAACCATTCAACTTTAAAGATTAGCTATTAGTTGAAGGCATATTAATGGTGGTCTTATTGACTATTGGTTTTCTGTAGAACAAAATCACGAAGCCAGAGGGTTGACGCTCTTCTTCATCATATGCTGAGTGCTGAGCTGGGTCAAAATCAGACTTCCAGTACATAAATCTGAGTATATTGATTTCAAGGTAAAATAATCAAACTTCATAAAATGCTTGTAGATTTCAGTGGTTCGGTTGCCAAGAATAAATTTTATGCGTAACTTTTAACAGATTATCCTCCAACTGAGTGTGATTATTAATTTTAGGAGGATTCTCGTCCTTCAATACCCTTAATCCTAAGACTACTAGAGCTGAATTGCTGTCAGGAGGGAAATATGTAGGTAGACAGAAAGTTAATTATAGAGAGAGGGTATATATGAGAGAGAATAGAGACAATTGGAGTTGTGTAACTGAACTGGGGAGAGACATTTTATTCAGTTTTTCAGCTTTTAACTTTAGTCTAATTAGATTATTCCTGGTAGAAGCAAGTACTGCTCCTACATTCCTCTGTAATTTGGTTCTGGTTCTGATTTCATTGTACTATCCATTCATACACTGGAGCTGTTTGCAATCACTCTACATATAAAATGGTAGGATGTCACCTGTTCTGCCTTGTGAGTGTAAATATGTAAATATAGACCATGCTTTCATCTTTGCTTGAGGAGAAAGCAAACTAGAAAAGGAGGAAACATATTTTGCTATACCCTGGGTTTCTGATGAAAATGTAATGCCTAGTCCTGTATATGCGACTTCTAATATGCTTTTGGAGTGATAATATTGAATAGCAATAAAATTACATGTCAGGACACATTGTTTTTTCATTTTATACCAAGTATCCTGCCATTTTGTTGTGTTTCCTTGTATTAATTCAGGCTGTAGACCAATGCCTATTGAGTATCTTATATAAATGTGAATCCGTACTTTTTGTGGTTATAGGATGCACAAAGGAGCCACATTATTCTGTAAAGTTTGTAAAAGGATCTTTCATGTGCTATATCTCCCGTGTTGTTATGCTATTTGATTGACTCGGTACGGAACGAGGGAAAGCAGTGCATTTTGAGTAACTCCAGTAATCTGTGGATCAGGTCAAACGTGATTTTTCTGTTATTTGTGGAAAAAGCACACGATCAAATGCAATTGAGAAGCTTGTGCGGAATGAGAATAAATCACGAATAGCAGGATGTTATATATTCCACGGGGCTTCTAGGTGTTTTCCGATTAGTGTGCTGTAGACCTTTTATTTGTTTGATTTTTATAATCCTTTCTGGATTTGATGTTCTGTATAGCCTTGTATTTGTACTACCAATACAATTTGGTGAGAGTGCTAACTGTTAGAAGTTATCTTTTTTTCTTTTCGTGAAGAAAACTCTCGTGAGAGATAGCATTACTCTTTTATTTAATTAAATTTCACAAACTCTCGTTTGTTTGATAACATAAAAAAGGAATACTATAGTCTATGCCGTATCCACTTATCAGTTATCCATACCGATAACTGAAGATAAATGAACCAAAGATCAATGGAGACAATAAACAGAGATGGTGAGAAACAAAAGGGAACAAATGAAGACAATATATTTTCATCACATACTTGAGAAAAAATATTCAAACACAGCTCAAGTTGCAATGAACTAGTTTTTAATCATCCGGCAAAAATAGAATTTACTTTTAATCAAAATAAATTTGCAAAATTTAGCTAATACAAATTTATGTGTGGAAATGTCAATCCAAATATACATACTCTCCTCTCAGTATAATCTAACCCCGTCCCGTGTGATGCATGATTAAACAAGAGATAAAAGAATATAGAGATTATAAAGCACAAATAAAATTCAAAATATGGTTGCTCTCAAAAACAAAAACAAAATAAAAAAGGGATACTATTAAGCTCCGTAAAAGCTCTCAAACTCTTCCGTATACATCTTTTTTTCATAGTTCCTGAAAAATGATACTTGTACAATCATTTTTGGATAACTTTTAAACAATTTTCTTATACTATTGTTGTGTTCTTTTTTTCTTTTGACCAATAAAGAAAGAAAATGAAAGTTGTCACAAAATAGTTGCACTAGTACCCTTTAGTTATGTATTAAAAAGAAAAGAAAGGAAAAAATAAGCTCCTTTTTGTTTCGGAAGTTTTTTTTTTTTCTTCTAAATATTGTTTGACTCATCCTTTTTGAAAAAAGAAGAGGCAAAAAGTATTTGGTCAACCTGGTTTTAATTTGCAAGTTGGGTTTTGGATGGAAAGAGAAGGATTTACTTCTCTTTTTTAAATTAAGGGTATTATTAAAAAAAAAATCAAAAATAAACCAAGTGTTATGCAAGTTTATGTGATCATCATATATCACGTTCTTTCAAAAAATTTAAAATATCAAAAATTATAAATTTATCCCTCCAAACATACCCAAGGCTTAAGGGTTATGTATTGATTATAAAATATTTTCATATAGTCAGTCATGAAATCGAATTTAATATAATTTTAGATGTTATATTAATTCATAAAATATCTAAATTTTAAAAAATTTCATCCTCTAAAAAAATCAGTAAATGAATCTGAAGAAAAAGTACACTCTCAACAATTAAAAAAAAATCAACTTCGGTGTATGTAGCAAAAGTAGTGTGTAGCTAACACTCATATAACCCGTAATCAATTTAATAAAAACCCAAGCCCAAACCAAAAAAGCTACAAAATTTTCACAGCAGTTCCAAGCGGCAACTTATCCCGCCAAACAGCTTGCTTATTCCCGCCATCAAACCCTTCTTTTCATCATTTCCAATTCTCCTATTTAACAAACGCGTTTCTTTCATCTCTTCCAAAATAATCATAATCTCATTTCTTTTCACTTCACCACTTTCACTTTCGCTTTTCTTCACCAAAATCGCTTCCAAAATGGTTGTTTCTCTAAAACCATCCAAATTCTACGGTTCAAGCCTACCCCGTCCACGCATCTACGTCTCCCCAGACGGCTCCGATCGTGTAGATCCCCCTATCTCCGTCACCGGCCCGCTTATGTCTTGGGCCCAAGAAGCCCATTGGTCCATGGGTGGCGTCAGCTTCAAACGTCTCCGTTTAATGGGTAAAATCGAAGGCAACGTCAAAAAGCTTCGTTCCCAGCGTGAAAAAGAATTCAAAGCCCATCCAATAAGCCCAAGCCCAAGCAAGGTAGATCTACCCAGATCTAAAAACTCTGCTGCTTCTCGTTCGCGGTCACCTTCACCGCCACCTGCTCCGATTGGTTTGAAGAGGAAGAGATTCGTTACTCTTCTTGAGCAAGAAAATTTGGTTCCGGTTGAGAAAACTCGTCGTGGAAGAAGGTTGGTGAAGAGGCTTGGTGATGATTTTGATCGAGTTGCTTCTCCGGTGAATGACCGATCTGCTGAGGTAGCGCCGGTAGTTGCTGATCCGGCGCCGGTGACTCCACCAGTGAAGAGGAGTCGGAGATTGGTGAAAATTGGCGATGCTGTGAAGAAGGTTGCTGAAGAGAAGTTGAAGAAGAAGGTTGTTGAGGAAGAAGAGAAAAGCCCTAATTCTGTGACTAGGGTTAGAGTTTCACCAAGATTGGCTAAGAATGGTTCCAATTAGGGATTTGTAATTAAATAAATTGGGTTTCTCTCTTTTATTATTATTATTATTATCTTGTTAATCTTATGTCAAAAAAATTATCTTGGTTAGTCTTTTTTTTATTTTCTTTGGTTCTTTATAGTTTTTGTAGAAGCTGGGTTCGTTTGTGAACAAGAAAATAGATTGTATTTGAAGTTAATTATGATTACATCTTTTTCTAATTTTCTAACATGTTCTTGTTTTATGCTTGGTTATCAAAGTTAAAATTAACTGTGTATATTGTTGGCTTTTCAATTTGCTTTAAGCTTGTCTGCGTGATTACATTGTGATTTTGTTCAAATTGTGACTTCACGCAGTTAGCGCTACCTTTAAGCCATTCAATATCAGGCGGTTCATGTGTTTACGATTGACTGCACCTGGTCCGATTTTATAGATTTTCCATGATTCAAGATTTATTCAACACTCCCAACCAAAAAATTATATTTTTGTTGAAACTAGATGGATAATGTATTTGTATTGAATCTATTGATTTGTAATTTAATTACCAACACACAACTCGGTCAGAGGATGGGATATGTGATGTAAAAACTTCATTACATAGAAAACTTTCACTTCCAATTTTTTTAATAGATTTTATTATATTGCATTGATATGATATATAAACAATACTTTGTTTATAAAAATCTCTAATCCATGCTACCACACTATACACTCAACTAATCATTCCAAATCGAAATTAGGATATTGCACAAAACCCCAATGTGTAGTCACTTCAATCAGATATTTATCCAGATATATCTATTCCATACTGTAGTCAACTTTTTTTCCACTTCTTTTTTTGCTAACAAAGTGCTTTGAAATTTACATCCTGTTGATTAATCCATCCCTTCGTTTTGCCCATTCTGCATGACTGTTTTATGAATAGCGATTGTGTTGATCGACTTTCCGCAGGGACAATCCCATAATCATCAGAATACTCCTCCATTCCCCCAACTAAGAATTGCCAAACTAGAGCACCTGCTCCAGACTTGTTTCTTTTTGCAGATTTGTAAACAATGTTTAATATTGTATCATACATCTTTTCTCGGTCTGATACGGTGAAGTTCTGATTCTTTTTTGATAATCCGTATTCGGAGAACAGGACCGGCTTCTTCAGTACTTCGTCGCCATCATCAATGTGGGAAAGCATCCACTTGTGGACAAATTTCAGTTGAGTTTCAATTGCTTTCTCATCCTCGTGAAACCTATGCAAAAAGTTATAATTAAAGAAAAGAAATAGCCAACAACGACAAATCTAAAAGGAGAAGAAATATTTCAGAAGAACCCTTGCTTCACTAATTAATCAGTTGAACAAGAAAAACTCATAAGAAATCTTTATAACCTTTTACTTCGGTGGGTTGTTACCTTTTCAGGGTAAAAGATAATTACCCATACCTAAGCCTATAGGTATAATGCGGAATTTTACCTTATCCATCATGAGTAATTTTTGCGGGTGCCCAATGAGTCTGAGCAAAAATGAACATAAAAACATTATAGAATTCAGGCAATGCTTACCATTGGTCAGGGTAGATATGAACGGAGGTGAAATCAATATCAGAGATTTTGGAGTTCCGGATATAATCAGACCCAAGTCTGGATGCCCAATAATTGGGGTTGACGGTCAAATCCTTTGGGTCATTAGGACCATAAAAGCCTTCATTCCCCACAGTCAGCATATGGTTCTTGTCAATCAATTTCACAAAAGCCGACATTTCTTCTATCCACTCCTGCAGAAAAAATTTCAACATTTTCCTTATTTTATTATATATTTTCCAACAGGGACTAAGACTTACAGTATAAAATAGAAAAAATGGAAAAAATTTGGATAGAGTCCTTCATATTGAACTCGGAAGCAACTAGTGAATTTTGCAATATTCAGATATGGAGAGAAAACAGCCAGGACAAGTTCATTAGAGATCATAAATTTTTTAATGGAGAAATTTGAACTTTTCAATCTCCACATGGGTCTTCACCGCATGTAGTAAGGAGGAAGCATCACATAATAACTATTATAATTTTTTAAGTTGTTATTTGCTAGCCTTTGTGTTCTATAAATATAGGGGTTAGAGTGCAAGTAAAGGACTTACTTGGAGAGTGTCACCGGAACGATCAGTCATGCAACGAGGTTCGTTAATCAATTCCCAGCCAAAAATGGTGGGGTCATTTCTATATTCAATTCCGGTGAAAGAATTTTTCCTTGTCAAGACAGTCTGCAGAAAACTCAAAGAATGCTATTAGTTTATCGAAGAATAGCCTCAAGGGCTGCAAACATAGAGCGAAAACTGAAATGCGAAGTTAAAAAGTCATAGACATTGATTTAGCAAGTAAATGAAGAAGAAATTTGACCTAGGAAAACAAAAGATACAAGCTTCATATGGAAGTCACGGATCATGTGCCAGAAAGTGTAAAGCATTCTATAAGTTGTCAGTTTGTTATACATAAGAAAACACAAAGCGGTGAAACCAAAAAGTTAAAGGAAACAGGGCAGAAGATATATTCAATGAAGCTTGAAAAATACGGTTAAGAGTTTGTGTGTATGAAAAGGAAGAAAGGTATGCATTGGTCATCTAACTCGTTGCTTCACAGCAAGATTGCACTGCTGCGGTGATGATTCAGCCCTTGGTCACCACTCCTTTATTGAGCAAATCAAGTATACATTCAATTAGCGACTGATTGAATATTCTTTCATTAACGAGTGACACCAAAATTTGTTTCCTTAAGTAAGGTCTCAAGTTCCAGTTTTGTAGATAGGAAAAATAGCATCGGGAGAGCTTACTCTCCTTTATCGGTCCTCTTCCCAACAACCCTAGGATATTAGTCAGAGTCTAACGTTATCAGAGACCGGTGTTCTATGACCTAAATGGTAAAAAAGATACCATCGCCGGTCTCAACTTCCAAAAGCCTGTCTATTTGATTCAATCTTCAAAAAGAAAAAGAAAAGAAGGACAACAAATATAACTCCTATGTCAGATAAAATGGTCTGGTCCGCAGAGAAAAACATGCAAACTACTTGTCTTGCTGTATACAATGCTTACAACACAAGTCATAGAAAACATAGGCCTACTGAGTTTAAGAATAATAAAAAACATACCAGTGCAAAAGTATTATTAAATCTAAAGTTATCATATGACAATTAAAGGCATACAACATGTGGAATCTGACATAATGACTTTAAAAAGAAAATTAAACTTGGCACATAAGAATGCCTCTCCAACAATTGGGGGGCAGGGCGTGGGGTAAAGAGAAAGAGGGGAAAGGAGAAAAAGAAAGGTAGATATATAGACAGACAAACATGCCATACCTTGATGTAATTCTTGAAATAACTACGGATTGATGGATCATAGAAGAAAGAATCATTGGAGGCGCTTAATCCTACCCCTTCTTGCCATGCCCATTTGACATACTGACTCTTCCCACCATATGGTTGCAAGTTATTTACTAAGCAAAGGAGCAGCCTTATTCCATTTTGCCTTGCTTCTGCTATGACGTAATCCAAAGCCTGTCACATACCAAATTACCAATCCTTAGTTCAGCATAATTTTTTCTTCAAAAATAATGGTAAACGAAACAACTAATTGCACAAGCAAAAAGAATTACACTACAGTAATCCAACATAAAAACTTTATTTCCTTCAATCAGGTATAACAGAAATGACAGATTTTTTTTATGAGCACATTCATAAATTGATTTTGGTCAGAAGACAGAAACACCGACACCGTTTTTTGGGTCAATTTCCCAGGTTACATGATGGACAAAGGGACAAGAAGAATAACAAAAGTCCAACATATTGCTTGTCAGATTCATCTACCTAGTAAACACAATTTTAGGAGCACAAGAAAAGAACAAAATTCTAATTGATTACACATAGATGCTGACCATAGAGAGAGAGATCGCTTGCCAATTTTTCTCTGTATTCTACCACTTGCCAGAAACAATGGTACCTCAATTAACCAAGTACATGTTTGAATTGACGGTGAGTTTAGCAAATTCATGGTGACTATGTAATCTTTTTTGAAGATGCAAATTATAGCTTTTGCCAAAATCACTGTGGCATGCTGTAATTCTGCTAAACTCACTATCAATCCAAACATGAACTTAACCATTTTCAACCCTAAAGGGACAAGCACATAACTATTACATCACTTTTTTAGAACTATCACAACATTAGATAATTATTTCCACAAAAGATGCCTAGTTTATTAGTTTGGTCCCTGCCTTCCCACCAAGATACCATTATTATAAACAATTATAACCACAGGCTATTATTAGCAATTTTGCAAAGACCAGTGAGACATCATCACACTCAGTCATGCATAATTTTAGGAAAAGAGTGCACAAACTGAGTAGGGAATAAAAAAATTCAATGAAAAGTAAACCCCAAAAAACAAGTCACCAAAACACAAACTCACACATAAAAAACTAATATGTGTCGGCAGGAACAACATGAAATTACTAAAGGGGACACAAAAACATAATCAAAACAAATCATGGGAACATAATCAGAACAAAATTACCAAAAATCAAGAGCTACAATTTACAAACAACAAAACAATACCTGAAAAACTTGTTCATCAAAGTGACCAGGTGAAATTTGAAGAGCATTATAATGACCATCATTGAAAGCCCAAGTTCTACAAACAGTGAGTCCCATATTAGCCCCAGTTTTCAGCATTTGACGAACCTTAAATCGCGAAGTAAAATCGACAGAATGATCCATCAACCAATAAGAATTCCACCCATTCACATAAAACACATTCCCATCCAACACAAACTGTGTCCCATTTCTCATCACAAAACCCATTTCTCTCCCTTCTTCAAAACTAAACCTTAACCCTCCAAAAGACATGTAAATAAAAACCACAAAAGAAGCAAAACCCAAAATGGGATAAAACAACCCATTTCCTGCAAACATTATCTCACAACAAAATTCAACAAAATAAAGATACCCTTTTGATTTTTTCCTCAAAGGGTCACTAAATTAGTAAACCTTGATGAAAATTATTGAACCTCACACTCACACTCAATTACTCAAACACCACAAACCCAGAAAAAAAAAAAAGTTTGGTTTTTTTGACAACCCAACTGGCTAAAATGTCTAGATCTCTCTCCTAGAACTTAGAAGAGTGTGAATAACTCCAAAAGACACTAACTTTAATGAGTTTCAATGAAAATTAGCTTAACCAAAAAAATGTATTAAGAAAACAGATTATGTTAATTTTGTAGTAATGAGAAAATAATTAGGAAAATTGAATTATTTATAGATGAACAACTAAGAATGAGGAAATGATTGAGGTTGTTGTTGTAATGTTAAAAGAACAACCTCAAAGAAGTGAAAAGAAGCACATGATGTTTGGTTTGGATTATAATTATCCTCAAAAATAGACAAAATTAGCGGAGATTATTGAGTTAGAAGAAACTAAAAGTGAAACCGACGGTGTGGAAAATTTGTACTGAATGAAGAAGGACTTTATTGCTATGTCCCACCTCTTTATTTGTTTCACTCTTTGTTTGGTCAGACAGTGGAACATAGTTCAATCCCGTGTTTCACTCAATCTATTGGGATATGTATTCATTTTAAATTAACAGAGGATCGTTAAAGATTAAAAATTAAAATGGTGAATGTGTCGACAATCTTACAATCTTTTTGTTGGGAACAATCAATCTTAAAAAATATAAAATACCTATAAATAATTTAACCAATTCAATAGCGCTTACCGCTTAGATGAGATAGCATAAGTCTCTTTTAAGTTAACCAAAGTCTTGGACATGCAGTAGTGCTAAAACTCTTCGGAAGAGTTTACCTCACATTTGAGTGTCACAAGACTCGAGTGATTAGTCTCCGTAAGTTACGCATAGAGGATACCTGATTTACATAAAAAAAAAGTTATCTGAATATCAATGATCCTAAATTTGCATAGTTGAAGACTTAGTCATTAGTTGAATCATTGAACTAATTTATCATCAAATATGATATGTTAATCTGAAACAAACAAACAATACAACAAGATAGAAATCAAAAGAATACTAAATCAAAATATAAAATCAAACAACGTCGCATTTAAATGATGAAATCACGAAGAAGAATAAAAACATGAAAGAAAATTTTGTTTTATAAAAAAAGTCATTTGTTAGATTAAAAAAAAGTATGCATATAGGTGATTCTTGATATAAAAAATTACACACAATCTACTCTGGAGAAAAAATAGACGATTTTTTTACTGTTCCTTCACCAACTTTGTGTCATCTTTCTAACCTTTCTTCATACTAAGGCTTTTTTTTTTTTTTTCGGCACCGACCCTAAAATTAACCACCTTTCACCACGAATTCATTCACAATACCTTGGAAATGTTTAGATCTAGACACACCTGAAACCATACCACAAAAAACCATACCAAAAACAGCCATTAAACCACAAAAATCCTTTGCACAAGCACTAAACTCTAATGTTTGTGACATACCTTTTTCACAACTGCCCACCAGTTATCAAAGGTGATTTATCTTCAATTGAGATCCATGAGGAGGAATATGATGTAGGCTTGGAGGCATGCAAGCATAACTTGCATGGAAGGATCATATGGCCAAAAGGGTCCACCCCTTTGGTTGTGGTTGCCTTGCGCAAGAAGCTTTCTGCAACTTGGAAGGACCTGGGGAGATGGGGAGTATCATTCATAGGTAAGGGTTACTATGAATTTTGTTTTTCAACAGTTGAGGACCTTAGAAGGGTAAGATATGTGGGTTCTTGGAACTTAGAGCCAGGATTATTGAAGTTGTTTCCTTGGACAAAGGATTTTAGTCCAGCTATACAACAAAAAATTTCTGCTCAGGTTTGGTTAAGGATATATGGCCTCTGACAAGAATATTGGAGACCAAAGATCCTCTTTGCAATTGCTAGTAGTGTAGGATCTCCAATTTGTACCGATAAAGCAGCTACCAAACTAATGTTTGAAAGAATATTTGGTCAATTTGTCAGAGTTTTGGTGGATATGGATATGTCACAACCTTTGAAATATAAGATTCATGTGGAGAGAAAGGAGTACGCTTTCTTTGTAGATTTTGATTATGAGAATCTTCCACCATTTTTTACTCATTGCAATATGGTTGGACATCATTTGGGAAACTGTAAGAAAATCAAAACTGGTGAGTCAGTGGAAAACAAAAAACAGGATGCAAGGCAAAATGTTAATTTGAAGACTAATCAAGTTTTTGTTCAAACCAAAGATGGAACAAATACTAAGAATAAAGATAAATAAGTGATTGATCTTGAAGCTTCAGATGGAAAGGAAAAGGAGAAAGCTAACAAGAATGAGCAAGGAAAGTTACTTGATCAAGAAGCAAGCTCCAATAAATCAAATCCAGCAGCTCTGTTGAAGGAGCAGGATAAGTTACTAGAGCAGGAGCTTAATGAACATGTAAATGAAGATGGGAGCTCCATTGGTTCAGAGTTTGTGGATGCAACACAAACTAACTTAGTAACATAATCGGTGGAAGAAGATGAAAGCACTGGAACACCTATAAATCACCAACATCAGGTTGCACTTGTTTCTTCTGCTGATACAAATCAAAGAAATATGAATTTTTTGAAAGAATCATGGGCCAATATGGCTGAGAATGCTGATGAAGAGGCAGGGCTGCTTGCAATTCTTGATAAAGAAGCGGTCTATTATGATGATGATGGCTTTCAGATTCAGTTGTCAAAGCAACAAAAGAAAGCTCAAAAGAATAAACAAATCAATAGAGAAAACTATGCAACCATATCTGAAGGTCCACACAAACCTTTTAGATGAAGAGTCTCTATTGGAATGAAGGGGTATGGCCAATGCTCCAACCAGATTGACTCTTAAAAGGTTACTTAATGTAAATAAGCCTGACTTTTGTTTTATAGTTGAACTCTGGATTAACTTTGATGCTTACCCTAGAGGTTGGTTCCATATATTAGGTTATAAACTATTTTCTACCAACAATAGAAATGACTTATTACTTAATCAATGGTGTTTTTGCTTGCACAACCTTCAACCAGATGTCTTAGATATTGATGACCAACTTGTTAATTAGGTGCCTACTGGTAACATTGACATCAAAACTAGAGTATCAGAGTTCATTATTGACACTCATTGGAATTTTGATCAAGATTTTATCAATAATTTTCCTCAATTACCTCACATTATTCAAGAAGTAACAATTGCTGCTCAAGACAAATAGGATGAGTTGGTGTGGAAAACAACAAACTCAGGTTCCTTATTCGTCAAGGAAGCTTACCAGTTTAAATCTCATCAATATCAGCCTTTAAATTGGGCAAAGCTTATTTGGTCTCAGCATATCCCTCCCTCCAAATCCCTTCTTGTTTGGTCTCAGCTTATTTGGTCCATCCTAATGGCTAGAGCTCA
The DNA here is from genome assembly GCF_003473485.1 of Medicago truncatula. NCBI lineage: Eukaryota > Viridiplantae > Streptophyta > Magnoliopsida > Fabales > Fabaceae > Medicago > Medicago truncatula. The sequence continues at coordinate 44,641,842 of NC_053043.1, forward strand.
CACAATTTAATTGTGGAGAAGTGGAGTGTTCCGGGTTCGAACCCTGACCCCTGCATATAAAATGCAATATCCTTACCAACTGAGCTAAGCTCACGGGGATTGACAATTACTCTTTTAATAAGCTTGTTTCACACCGTAACGATGAAACTTTTCTTTAAAAAAATTTATATATTTGGTCCAAATCTATAATAACAATTCATATGGGGTAAGAAATATTGGACATTATTTTTTATTTTTTAAAATATACTCTTAAACAAATTTGTCAATTATATTGATATTGTCGTTGAAAAGGATAAAAATTCATATTATATTTGTCATATTATTAATTTTATTGAAAAAGATAAGAATGACTTGTTGCAACTTATAAATCAAAACATTTATACCTATAATTTTAATCAAAAATAAATTTTCATAAAAAATATTGTTCTTAATTTATACCCATGAAATCCATTTGAGTTGGCCTAGTGATGTTGTCTTGTGACTTTGGAACATGCTCCTCTCGAGGTTTCAGGTTTGATTTCATCTTATGTCAATTTTGGTTGACTAAGTCCATAAATGGGAACTATGAAATTGGACCTCCTCGAATTAGCTAATCCTTAGACCGGATACCAAGCTTTGAGAAAAATTATTATACACGCATTAACCCAGAGTTTTTTTTTGTTTTTTTTTTTTAAAAAAAAAAAAGACAGATTACACGCTTTAACACAATAAAACAAACAAATAGACGTCCACGAAAATGCTCGTCTCGACGTAAGAGATATATTATATGCAAGGTTTGGGGTTCAAATTCTGGCCACCAACAAAAAAAGAAAATATATCTTTTGTATTTGTTTGACGAAATATATTTATTATATTAATATTAATATGTTTTTGAGGGGTATACTAATATTAATATTAAAATTATTTTTATGTATAACTGAGTTTATATATTTCCAATGTTAAAAAGTCTGACATATTTATCAAATTAAACCATCAAAATTACATTACATTAACGAGGGGAAATTGGACTTAGATTCTTTAAGCAAATTTCATGATTTTTTAAACAAATAAAATGTGCATCTCATTGTTGTTTGTTAAAGAGAAATGATAAGAACAGTTTCTCTCTTATTAGATGAAACTTATGTTGGTCTCACCGCTATATGTGGAATCTATTTCTAAAGTGTAGTATTAATATGAATTTCACTTAATAAGAAAGTCAAATTTAAAGATAATGTTAGAAAAAGAAGAGAAGGTTCATATCACTCATCTTTGTTAAATAGGAGTATAAGTTAAAATTTTTATATTGGGTGTTGAACAATTAAGTCAAAAGATTCATACACTTAATGTTTTAGGGTTTTTAGTAAAGATGTTATATCAAATTCTCTTTGGATGGTTGTTAATGGTGGTATCAAAGTTGATAGTTTGTCAAAGGAGGACGACTCTTGTGTCGAAAGTCTTCTTGATAATAATGGTCATGCGACATATTTCATTGAAGATGAGGGTTAACGGCAGTACAAATGTATGTTGATATAAAAAAATATTTCATTTGAGAGAAATTATACTCAAAAGAATGGATGAACTTACGTTTGAGATGAAGATTGTTATGTGTCAAGTGTGAATTAACCGTCTCAAATTGTATGAAAAAGCTAGTGTTGAACAAGAGGACTCAGTGGCGGAGCCCTTCATGGGCTGGGGTGGGCCACGGCCCACCCGGAAAAATAAAAAAATCAACGATTATAGGTCTATTTTGTGAGATTTTATGCAATTTTGTATCGGTTTTATGTCTTGGTTGATCCAAATTCCTGCAAAGTGGTGTAGTAGCCCACCCGAAAATTTAAATAATTCAATTATAGGTTATTTTGCGAGATTTTATACAATTTTATGTCGGTTTTAGGTTTCGGTTGATCCAAATTCCCGCAAATTGGTGTAGTGGTCCACCCAAAAAATTTAAATAATTTATTTATAGGTCTAATTTATGAGACTTTAAACAATTTTTCAATAGTTAATTTTCGTGGCCCACTCTGACATTTTTTTCTGACTCCGCCACTAAGAGAACTCATAACTGAATGTATTAAAGTTTTAGATAAAGATTATGTGTCAAATTCTCTTTATGCATTAATCCAATGTGACGATTTTTGAACCACCTTAGTTAATAGTCTTCATTTTAATCATTTTAGAACGATGTTGCGATAATGAATGAACAAATTAATTCTGACCCTCTTTTTGTTAGACTGGGGACATAATTATACGGGAAGCTATGAGATCGTTCTCAATCTCTCTCATTTGTTTAGGTGCAAAATCATGATGATTATCCATACTATATATCTTAGGATGATGATTTAATTAATTTGGACTGAATTTGTGGCTGTAAACGAATGGGAATTACCACTTTTTGTATGATAAACGCATCATATCTTATAACTCATAAGCAAATCAGTGTTTATGGCTTAAGTGGATTTGGTATAATGTCTTTTTTTGTCAAATCAAAAAGACTAATAGAGTAAGAAATCATACATTGCACTGACCAAAAAGAAGAATGATTGAATTCAAACTTCTCTCATATACATTTACTTATTTAAGCTACACAATTAATCATCATGATACTTTTAGTTCACATTGATTTGGTTCGATAAGCTTATTATGCAAGATAGTAATCTCTCATGCTGATGTTTATATATGTTTTTTCTTTCTTTCTATCGACGAAATGATGAACGCCACTTAAACTCACATACACAATTGTATGATTTTGGGTTTAAATTAAAATGAAGATGTTCAGTCTAACAATATTGACATAGATAGTTGAACTATCATCTTATGTACTAATAAAATAATACATTGGCAATACACAATATGATTATACTTATATAGTTTCTAGTAAAAGCTCTCTTGGCATGAAATGATTTTTATTTTTTAGACAAAGAATTATGTTTTTTATGGTGAACACATGCTTAGTATGTTGATTAATGATTATTATTTTGTAAGGATCAAAGTTAATTCTAGGGTTAATAGGCCTTTACCTCCTGCAATATATATCACTTTTGGTTTTGCCCCCTGTAGATTTTCTTTTTTTGGAAAATCCCCCTAGGCCAGCTACCTGTGCATTTTTGCTGATGTGGCATGTTGTGTCACCTTTTTTGGATAACGTGGCGTGCTGACTGTATAATTATTTTTATTTTTTATGGGGTACACGTGGCATTTATCATTTTTTTTAAAAAAAAATAAAAAAGATCATAATTTTTTTTAAAAAAAATGATATAAATTCTGGAAAAATTAATAAAAATTATTAAAAAAATGAAAAAAAAATCTGGAAAAACTAATATATACCAAAATTTTAAAAAAAAATTATGAAAAAAATCGAAATTATATTATTATATAATTATTTTGATTTTTAAAATTAATTTCTAGAATTTTATAATAATATATTTTCGATTTTTTTTATAATTTTTTTGACAATTTCGTTTTATATTAATTTTTCTAGATTTTTTTAATTAAATTTTCTAGATTTTTTCATTTTTTTAATCATTTTTATTAATTTTTCCAGAAATTCCAGAATTTATTTCATTTTTAAAAAAAAATTAAGAATTTTTTTTAAAATCATAAATGTCACGTGTACGCCATAAAAAAAAATTATACAGTCAAGGCGCCACGTCATCCAAAATGCACAGTCAGCTAGCCTAGGGGGGTTTTCCAAAGCAAAAAAAAAAATATTACAAGGACCAAATCCAAAAAAAAAATTTACAGGGGGCAAAACCAAAAGTGAACCCTTAATTCTATGTAGAGCATCAATGGCCAAATAATAATAATAATCTAAACTCCGTCTCTATACCACTCACGACAACCCGGCCCCGATCATGGGATGACACACGGTCAAGAAACTTTGTGTAGTGTTGGGACACCTTTGGTCGGGCTGTCAGAAGAGAATAACACTAATGTGGATGTCGGAGAATGGTATGCTCATATCCAAACTAGCTCAACACACGTTTCGACAGGAGTGCAACCTTACCTTGTGTTTGGCGTTTGAAAAGACTTCAATGTGATGATTTCAACCAAAAAATCTTCAAGAATCACACAATGTGTGGTGGTTCGGATTTTGGGTGGTGTAATAGTAGTTTTAGGGCAAAAATTATAATTGTTAAATGAGGGGGAGTTTTGATCGTTGCATATATATAAGAAGAGTTTGAATTATATAATCCAAACTATGTTTTTTTGTGTGTGCAGATGATATAATTTGAACGAAGACAAAATCAGAATTGTGGAGGGCGTGTAAGAAGGCAGACGAAAATAAATTCTCAAAACTAAATACTTCTCTTACGTTTGTGCAAGTAGATTTCACATGGGTGCTATTGATTTTTAATGTCATTGATGTCTTTAAAGTATTCTAGATGAGAGATAATAATTTATGAATGATTAAAATAAATTATTTAGATGAAAAAAATTATTAATTATGAGAAATATATAAACAAAGACGACAAATGACAATGTCACCCAAAACAAGCCAACTGGTTCCTTTCTCTTCCATGCCTGCATTTCTTTTTGTTTTTCCTACTTTAATTATTCTACCCGTACGTCTTACATTTGAGGTGGTATCTGAGGGTAAAAGTTGAGTCTTATAACCTCAAGATGGTTAATTTAAATTCCCCAAAGACAGATGTAAAATGCTTATTACTGACATTTTTTTTTGTCAGTCCAGTGGTTAGAATTTGTGAATAAGTGGGGTGTCCGCAGTTCGAACCCCAAGCCCCTGTATATAATAATGCATTGTCCTACCAACTGAGCTAAGCTTACGGGATATTAATGACACTTTAATTAATAAAGATTTATCTCTTCCCCAATTTTCCAAAAATATTCTAGCTATACAATTTATTTTGGTGCTTTTACATGTAAAAAACTAAACTTCGTCCTAGAGAATAGAGATCATTGAGATCAGAAAAAATAACAGAGGTAGAATATCCCTTTTTTATATAAGGGTTCAATACAGTAATTTCTTTCCACACATAAAACCAATCAAATCATTTCATAATGTCAGCTATTAAGGCGTTGAAGTAATCATGGTGATAATAGTTATTGAATATTCATACCTAAGGTAGAGTTCGTGATTTATTGAATATTTATGCGATATGTGCTTTGTTCTATTGCTAAATTTTTTTTTTTTTTGAGGGATCTTATTGCTACAATTGTCGAGATGCTCATTTGATTTCATATTGTGATAAATGTTACACATTAGGATCTTGATTCTTGACATAAGCGTTAAAATTTTTGAGTTCTCGACTAGTGGTGCAAACTAAATAAATTAACGAGTTCAAAATATAAAATACTGGGTTAAATATGTTTTTAGTTCCTATAAATATGTTAATTTTTCGTTTTAATTTCTCTAATTTTTTTTTTCAACTTTTAGTCCCTAAAGTCACCGCCCAATAATTCAATCTATCTTCTTAAGATGTAGAGGTCGTTTATGGTGGTGCGACGAGCGGCTTGAGCCCTCCGCACCACCTACTTCCAGATATGTCGATGGTCCTGTACGATGAATTTGGCGGTCGACCTCTTGTGGAGTCGTGAAATATGTTGCAGTTTTGTTTCTCTGTCGTTCAACACCGATGGCTTGAGTTTGTCTTTTTGGTATGTGGTGGTTGATACCAGATCTGTTTTCTTTCTTGGTGGTGGATGGAGGTTTTGTTTGTTCGCAACATATGTGGTGATGGATCGGTTACGAAAGTGGTGATCTGTGTCTGCATATGATCTGTTATGGTTTTGATGGATTTTTTGTTGTGTTGGTTTGTGGTGTTTTCCATGGTGGTGCTGATACTGGGTTTTTTGTGGTGGTGCTCGTGGTGATTTTTGGCGGTGATACTCGTGGTGGCTGGTGTTAGTTTTTGGTTGTGATGCTAGTGGTGGATGGTGCTGGTTTTTTGTGAGGATTAATGATGGTTTGTGGTGGTGGTGGTGTTGGTTTTTGCGGTGGTGCTTGTGGTGGTTATGTTTTTTGTGGGTTTTCTTCGTTGGGTTGTTGTTTATGAGTTTTTCAAATACATGTTAGGCGGTGTTGCTTGTTTCAAGAATTGGGCTATCAGTTCATTGTGGTTTTGTGGAGTGGTATGTGTTTGGGTGTTTACATGTGCTTAACTGTGCTCAACTGCAGAAGAAAAGCAAGGTGCGGTTACACGGGTTTTTGGTAGGTTTGATGGTTCTTTTGGAGGGTTTTGCAACAGTTTAGCACAAGATTTGTTTCTGCTACTACGCAGGTGTTTAGACGTTGGTTTTTGGAGATGACTTTTTGGTTTTGGTGTTTAGTTTTTATTGGTTTCGGGGGCCTCAGTAGATGGTGTTTTTGGTTTGTTTGTAGAAATTGGAGGGTGTTTTTGGTTTATATGTAGAAGTTTGTATTTGATGTATGAGTGTTTGTTTGGATGTTCCGTATATATACAACACACTTTTTCTTTGTATGTTGCTACTTTAAGACTCCTAGTCTAGCGTTCCTTGTGCTCGCTAGGATTATTTGCGTTTTGAATAAATTTTCATTTTAACTTCTTCAAAAAAAACTTTTAGTCCCTAAAAATTTTCCATCTTCACTTTTGGTCCATCTTTTAAAGTAAAATCATATGTAGAATTCATAATATTATAAGAATATTTCCAAAAAAAAAACAAATTTTTTAACAAATAAAAATTCTACTTTTTTGGGATTTTTTTTACAATATTCTACTCAATTTCATTAAAAAACAAAAATTAACTTAAAAATAGGGACCAAAAGTAATGATTGAAAATTTTATAGGGACTAAAAGTTGAAGAAAATTTTTAGAGGAAATAAAACGAAAAGTTGATATATTTATAGGAACTAAAAATATATTTAACCCTAAAATATACAAGAGTATATTTTCATTGAGGGTTTGGTTGAAACCCCCAAACCTTATACCTCCACCCTCCTTAAATAGTGAGATACTCATACTCCATCCGTTACTAATTATAAGCAAAATTAACTTTTTAGATTGATTCAATTAATAATATATGTGATGCATATTATGAATCACATATATCATTAATTGAATGAGTCGTAAATTCTACATGATGTCTGAAACGGTAAAAGCATGTTGGTGTCATAACCTTTATCTTATTTTCTTAGGGATCATAATCTTTATCTATTGATATTTGATAGGCTCATTTTATGAATGACACCAAGATTGCCTCTCGTGCTACATCATTCCATTGACGTGTCATGTTGATTGTCGGGCATCTCCCCATTTTAAGCTTTATACAAAATACAAATGTGTTATAACCTCTAGTAAAATATATTAAATTTTTTGTATAAAAAAAATATATATATTAATTTTTAAAGTATTTCATAAATAAGCCAAATAGTCTTAAGTTTACATAAAATTTTATAGAAACGATCTATATAATATAAAATTTAATTCAACAATAAATATTGTAACCAATGTAGTCCATGTATATCTATTTGCCATGCATATTGTTGACTTTTTTACAATTTTTATTCTCTTTTTTCCAATAATAAAATATTTAAAAGAAACATCTATTTTGCTTCAAAAAAAAAACATCTATTTAATCCACAAGCCAATATATATTATCTGGAGTAGTGATATTTGAATAATTCTTTTGGTACAATTTTTGGGACAACCTTGTTGTTCTCTATTGTCATTGGTCAAAAACAAGAGAAAAAGGAAGAAAGAAAATAAGAATATAATGTGAGTATAAGAGAAAAAGTTGTATAAAGATGTATGAAAATGGTTGTTCAAATATCATTTGTCTATTACCTGGTAGTCCGTAAAGTATATTAATATGATAATTAAAAGAAGGAAAATATTAATGAGTATCTCCTGGATATACTTTAAGCATTTGAAATAGTAAATTTGTAAAGAAAAATTGTGTATTGAATGCATTAGAAATTACAATAGTTGACTATTTAAAATAAAATTATTAAATTTGAGATGCTTAAAGAGTGTACGAGGGCACTCGTTAACAAGACCCTTAGAAGAAACATATTTAATCGCTAGGATATATCTGATGGTATTGTTTTAAAACTTTGAAGTGACCTCGTAAGGTTAACTCAGTTGGTAAGGACAATACATGATACATGCAGGGGCACTGGTTTGAACCTCGAACACCTCACTTCTCAACATTTAAAATGTGTGAGCACCAACCTTGTTGTTCTCTATTGTCATTGGTCAAAAACAAGAGAAAAAGGAAGAAAGAAAATAAGAATATAATGTGAGTATAAGAGAAAAAGTTGTATAAAGATATATGAAAATGGTTGTTCAAATATCATTTGTCTATTACCTGGTATTCCGTAAAGTATATTAATATGATAATTAAAAGAAGGGAAATATTAATGAGTATCTCCTGTATACACTTTAAGCATTTGAAATAGTAAGTTTGTAAAGAAAAATTGTGTATTGAATGCATTAGAAATTACAATAGTTGACTATTTAAAAAATAATTACTAAATTTGAGATGCTTAAAGGGTGTCCGAGGGCACTCGTTAACAAGACCCTTAGAAGAAACATATTTAATCGCTAGGATACATCTGATGGTATTATTTTAAAACTTTGAAGTGACCCCGTAAGGTTAACTCGGTTGGTATGGACAATACATGATACATGCAGGGGCACTGATTTGAACCTAGAACACCTCACTTCTCAACATTTAAAATGTGTGAGCAACAACAACTAAAATATTTGACCAAAAAAACCTTGAAGTGTCAAGTTGGATCTGATGTCAATTTCAATGTGTTAATTTGACTTGTTAAAAAATATATTACTACAATAATTATTTCTTTTTGACGCATAGTAATTAATTAATTACTTAATTATTTTTGACAAAGTAATTAATTAATTTTATACTTTATAATTAATTAATTTTAAACATTATAAATCCTTCAATTTAATATATAAAATTGACCAATTTTTTATTAATTTTTTTTTATCAATTTCCGATAATTATAGAATAAATTAACAAATTCCATATACTTCACTATTTATTATTTTCATATACCTTACATATTCAACTCGAGATAGCAATAGTCTAAGAGGGATGTATTAGATTAAGATTTTAAAAGACTATTTTTACAAAAAAAAGTCTTAAAGATTTTAAAAGATTGCGTAGGAATGTATTAACTTTCAAGATTTTTGTAAAAGACTTCTAAGATTTAGGTGGATTTTAACTCATAGACTTTTAAGATTTTAAAGTAGTTTGTGAGAATTCGTAAGAGTAGATGACTCTACCAAATCTTAACAAAAATAAAAAATTACAAGAGTAGATGACAGAAGATATTAAAAAATCAAAGGTATATGATAAAAAAAAAAAGAAGAAGATTCTTTAAAAAAAAAATAAAAAATAAAAGATACAATTTACAATGACAATTTTCATGAGATTTACTACTAATATAATAACAAAATCAATTTTTTTTTTTTTATAACAGTAAAATCAAAACTTTTTTTTTTTGACGAAAATAAATGATATTCATTCATTCAAATTGATAGAGTACATGATACAATACAAATCTAAATTCGCTAAAAACAAAAAGGATGAATCTGTGAACAAACTCACAACATCCATGTTAATAGCATAAAACGGCAAATGTACATATGTCTACAAATATGATTAATATGACTATATTTATGTCTCCGGAATACTCATGTATCTAGATCTGCAACGTTGACGACACCAAAGTCATTGTCATGGATCGAACCTGCACTTGCTCAAAGCTAATCTTTCAACCTGAATCAAATAAACACCGCACTAGGACGGGAAATAAAAAACACACCGCACAAAGACGGGAAATAAAAATAAACAGAGTCGTTCAGAGACGACGAAATCACAAAAACAAACGAAAGAAAACAGAAAATATGTGAAATCACTTATTCAATTATGATAGAAGGAAAAAAAATTCAAAGGGGTGCTTTTTGGGTCAAAATTGACCCTAAATCACCCCTCTGAAAAGAAGAAGAAGAAGAAGAGAAGAAAGAGGCGACGACTAGGGTTTGAGAAGAAGAGAAGAGAGAGAGAGGAAGAAAGGGGAGATCGTAAGATCAAAACTTATTCTTTGAAAAAAACGTATTGATACAAATAGAATAAACATTAGTAACGTGATCTTGAGTTAAAAAAATAAAATATAATGTCTTTTGTTTATATAAAAATTTAAATATTTCATAAACTAATTGAAAATATTGTTGGAAAATTCGAAGTTCTATTAACAAATCGTATTGCACACCACTATTAAGTTGAAAATATTACATAAACTATAAATATTGTTTGAAATACGAAATTATATTAATTAATCGTATTACAAAGTATAAATTTCAAAGTATATAAAAATAAAAATAAAAATACTATACATGTATGTGTTCAACGACGACAACTCCTTCGTCAAGAAATAAAAACGATGTGAACCACAACAGATTAAAATCTGGAAAAAAGAAAAAAAAAACATGACATAATGACACTAGAAGGAAAAAAAAAAGAAAGTGAAAGAGGATGTCAACAGTGGTGAAGTGCGAGTAAAAAAAGAGTCTCAAGAAATCTCACGTGTTTGTATGAGATTGTTAGTTTTAAAATTTTCAACTAAAAAGTCTCACAAAATTCATTGTAGCAAGGAATCCATTAAAATCTATATATTTTTAAATATTAAGAGATAGTTTTTAAGTTGAGAAAAATCTTGATTGAATATGATCAGATTTTGTTGGACTCTTTAAAAAATCATAAAAATCCTTATTGAATATCTCGAGATTTTTTTATGACTAAAAATCTTTGGCTTAAATGCTCTTTTGGTCCCTTAACTATTTTACTTGGTATCGTTTTGGTCCCTTAACTAAAAAAAAAGATTGTTTGAGGAATTTAAGTTTTTTTTAATCTCGTTTTGGTCCCTTCTGTTAGGTTTCCGTTAGAGTTTTAAAAAAAGTTAACACCTGGACACGTGTCACCTTGTCATTGACTCTGAGTTTTTTTTTTTTAAATATATATATTTTTTAAAAAAAATCCCACAGTCAATGATAAAGTGACACGTGTCAACACTTAACGTTTTTTATTAAAACTAACGAAAACCTAACAGAAGGGACCAAAACGAGACTAAAAAAAACTTAAAATCCTCAAACAATCTTTTTTTAGTTAAGGGACTAAAGCGATACCAATTAAATAGTTAAGGGACCAAAAGAGTATTTAAACCTCTTTTAAAATCCTTCAAATCTCAATTGAATACACCCCTCTAAAGACTAAATTAATTATTTATTATAAAAAAATTAATTTCCCTTTAAATACACATAAAGATAATCCCTTTTTCCCCTCAATTTTTTTCCCATTTTATTACAAAAATATTTTGTTAACATATTTATTGTAAAGAAAAAATAAAAATAAAAATAAAAATGAAAAGTCTGTTATTGCCAGTTGCGACAGGCATGGAGAAGCTCCGTGAGGGACGAGATTAGAGAGACGTCTTAGTTTTGACTGAGCTTCCTTAGTCGGCAGCCGTCGTGTGTGTCTGTAAGCATCTCCTTCACATTCTAATTTTTCATTATTATTTCAATTTCAATACGCGTTGATTTTTTCAACCATGTCCAATTTCATAGGAACCATTTTTTTATTATTATTAATTCTATGATTTATACTCTTCCTTTGTTTTAATTTTGATCATTCATCAACCCCTTTTTTTATTTTTTGAAAAAAAAATTCATTTTTAAAATTCGATGATTATTGTTTTAGTGTGATTGAAGAGTTTTCAATAGCCCATTTGATTAAATTTGATGAATTTTGAATTGGATCAGTTTTAGATTTTCAGATAGATACATAAAGCGTTGATTTTTATGTTTTTTAAGAAAAAAATCATTTTTTTTTATTGGAGAAATGATGTATGAATTATGTTAGTGACTTGCATGAATTTGTGTGAAGGTATTGTTGAAAGATAATAGGAATATTGTATAGTTGAAGAGTTGCTTGGTGGTGAAAATGGGTTGCATAAATTCCAAGACTTCAGCTGTGGATGACAGTAAGGTAGGTTTGACAAAGGATTTGGCGTCATCTAGCAAAAGGAATTTTGTGAAGAATGTTTCGAGATCGGATACGAAGAAAAGGGTTGATGGAGTTTTGGAGAAAGATAAGTTATTGGATGGTATTGGCAGTATGAAAGTTTCATTGATTGAGAAGGAAGCGGATAATGGGCCGGTGAGGTTGTATGATGATCATAATGAGAAGAAAACAAGGAAAATGGAGAAACCTGAATTGGCTGCTGTTGTTGATAATCCGAGTCTTGGAGGAAGGGTTCCAAAGGCTTTAGAAGGCGAGCAAGTTGCAGCAGGATGGCCAACTTGGCTTTCTTCTGTTGCTGGTGAAGCTATCAATGGGTGGTTGCCGCGGAGTGCAAGTACTTTTGAGAAGTATGATAAAGTAAGTAAATTACCACCTCGTTTGTTTAGTCTATGGTTGCTTACATTGTGTTTAGCTAATTATTAATTATAACTACTGCTGTCTAGTGAATGCACTTGTTGAAATTCTCTAAACATTGCATTGTTTAAGAAAATTATCCTTGTTCTCCTGTCCCGTGTAGAGTGGAATGGAAATAAATCGGTAGCCTAATTTTTAAATTCCATAAAATGATAAATTTTATTATAATGAGAATGTTTGAGTAGGAATCATACAGCAGTTTCACATTTGAAGCATAGGTGGGACTTAATATTGCTTTTATGCCCTCCCTTTCCAATAGAGAAGGGAAGAACTAAAAGATAATTGTTAGGGTGTTCAATTTGTCGCTTTCCCGTTATAACTTCTTAATTTGATGTGGCAAAGATCTTATCTCATATATGCTTAACGAGTAATGTGAAATTCTTCCCTGCAGATTGGCCAAGGAACTTACAGCACTGTTTTTAAGGCACGTGATTTGATTAGCCAAAAGGTGGTTGCCTTGAAGCGGGTGCGTTTTGATAATCTTGATCATGAGAGTGTCAAGTTCATGGCAAGGGAAATCATTTTTCTGCGTAGGCTTGACCATCCAAATGTAATAAAGTTGGAGGGATTGATAACATCGAAGAATTCTCGCAGCTTGTACCTTGTTTTTGAATACATGGAACATGATCTTACAGGACTTGTATCAGCACCTGGTATCAAATTTTCTGAACCACAGGTAGTTATGATATCTTTTTATTCTCAGTCTCTTGTTTTACATTGAGTGAGTCGATTTTTTTTTTTGTCAAAGATGTAGTAAAACCTTCAATTAGACTTCACCTAAATATTTAAGAAGCTTTGGTAGTACTTTGTCATAACATGGCATCAGAGCTTCTTAGCTCTTAGACTAAATGGTTAGGAATTCGATCCTTACCACCCTGATTCTTCTGAAAGAAGAGTTTATTTCATCACATGATGAAATTGGGCTTGTGCATTGTCCATGCTTCAACTTCAAGTGTCTTAGAGATGTAATAAAACCATCAACGAAACCTTTTTCCTAATACCTTGTGGTTTTTTATCTGTGTTCTTAATGATGGGGAGCATTGCCCTTATATAAACTATTCTCAAGCAAATGTGTGTGCTCTCCACTACGCTTAGATGCATATAATTTTAATTGATGTTCCTTGTATCTCAGATTAAATGCTACATGAAGCAGCTTCTTAGTGGATTGGATCATTGCCATAGTCGTGGTATCCTCCACCGTGATATAAAGGGCTCAAATCTTCTCATTGACAATAAGGGCATTTTAAAGATTGCAGATTTCGGTTTGGCAAATTTTTTTGACCCCAATCGAAGTGCTCCATTGACCAGCCGCGTAGTAACTTTATGGTATAGACCACCAGAACTTTTACTTGGATCATCAAATTATGGAGTTGCAGTGGATATGTGGAGCACTGGTTGCATACTCGGCGAACTCTACTGCGGCAGGCCTATATTGCCTGGAAAAACAGAGGTACAATGCATCATCAAAATCTAGTTGTTTACTCACCATGATGTATTTATTGCCTGATACCTGACTTTATGAAGTGGTCTTCACTGCCCTATGCACAATTCCATATTCGAAATCAACATACCCATGTTTAGACTGTATGCGAAAATTATCCAATTAAAATTGTGAATTAATATAGGTACCTGAAGTGCACCTTTTGTTCATTGTTTGTAGGTTGAGCAATTGCATAGGATTTTTAAACTTTGTGGATCACCATCTGTAGACTATTGGCGTAAACTGCGGCTGCCCCATTCTACAGCGTTCAGGCCTCCACACCATTATAGGAATTGTGTTAAAGATACATTTAAAGAAGTTCCATCTGCTGCTGTAAGGCTTATGGAGACCCTACTCTCTTTAGATCCTAGACTTCGAGGAACCGCAGCTACAGCTCTGAAGAACGAGGTAAATGATTGTATACTTTGACTTTTTCAATTAGATTTGATTACCGCTGTCTCAGTCTAATGTGTGTGCTTATGATCATGTAGCACTTGTTGCTGTTTCCTGCATTCACATACCTTATTAAGTAGAAAATAATGATCATATTTCTCATGCAATGCTTCTGTTTAATATTCAATATATTAAAGCAACATATTTCCTTTCTATCCTCCTGGGAGGCACTTGATTCTCCATTTTGATATTTCCTTCTCTATTGACAGTTCTTTTCAGCGGAACCCGTTGCTTGTGATCCATCAACTTTGCCAAAATATCCTCCCACCAAAGAGATTGACGCTAAAATGCGGGAAGAATCGACAAGAAAGTATGTTTTGTAGCTTGATATATTTTTTTTCTTTTTGTAAACAGAGGTTGAGGGAAAGACGATCTACGAATATTTAACGAGTATAGAACTTTTTTTGTTGTATCAGGGAAGGAGCTCTTGGGGGGAAGGAACAAAAAGTTGGGTCACGAGTTAGACAAGAGAAAGAACCTCAGTCATTTGTCTTACCCAAAGCCAATGCTGTATCTCACATATCAATGCAGGTAATCCAAGCAATTTAGAATCAGCTTATATAATCTTCCCCTGTTATGCCCTTTCCTTTATCTATCATTCCGCCACATTTCATCTCATTACATCATCATTTCATTTTGTGTAGCAAGGGCAGCACTTTCCAAACATGACAAGCCGGAATGAATCATTCAACCCTCACAGAGAGCCTGCATCTGGATTTATGGTTTTGCCACACAAACAGTCGGAAGATGTTAAAGAAACGGCTAATTATTTCTCTGGGCCTCTTTATCCGAGGTCTTCACATTCAGGTTTACTGGTTCCAGGTTCCGGCCGGCACAAAATTGGAAAAGAAGCCAGTGAGCGGCCGCTTCCTGTTTCAACTAAAGCCAACCTATCGAAACCATCTAGGACTTCGTTCTCCGGAAACCAAAAAGAAAATCCAGCTCCTTGGAGGCCCCAAGATACAATTCAAGTACAAAAGTCTTTTGGGTTGAGTAGTGGATCAGAGTCAAGAAAGCGGCATGATAAAAAACGCCATTCAAAGATAGCCGATCTCAGCCAAACAGAAAATGGAAAGGTAGGTCTCCTCACTGAAACATAAATTCTGTTCAGATTTTGTTCAATTGTTACTGTTTCCTTTTTTAACTTCGTTTGCCTTTTTACTATACTAATTGTCAGTGAAAACCTTTGCTAGCCATCGACAACGCTTAATTTTGTATACATTTTTTATGTATCTTGGTTTTTGCTGAATATAAACGCTGGCCTCTTTTTCAGGATGGGAATGTATCCAGTGGAAACAATCTATATATGTCTGGTCCATTACTGGTTTCGTCAAACAATATGGATCAGATGCTCAAAGAGCGTGATAAGAAGTTGCAAGAATATTCAAGACGAGCCAGAATTAAATAGGTCTAAAGGTGAAAGTATGAGCACAGCAGAAGTAGGACGATTAGTAGTCAATTACATACTTATTTTTAGTTATACAGCTCCATTTTTTTTTTTTATTTAAATTTTTTAATGACATTTTGTTTATCTCTCAAAACTAGAGAGATTGGGGGAGTGTGTGTGTATTCATGCACGCTCCTTCTTGTAAATAATAATAAATAGGCTTCTACAATAGGAATTTGCCGTTCCGTCCATTCTTTATGATATCCTTCTGTGTAAGTAATCTAGTAGAAAATTTACATTACTATATCTCCAACCCATATAACTATGACTGTATCCATCAATAGTTGACGTATCTTAAAGAACCTCATTGGGAGGATTAGACAGATGAATATTCTTAGCATTCAAAGTCCTTTTTGTCCCTTCTGATTTGATCTCCAGTCCACAACCCCCCTCAAAGGGGTTGTATGAGTTGGTGATCCCATTACATGATTCGACATTGAAGGATTTTGTACGATTCATTATATTTTGGAGGTTTCATCCTATTATGGTGCCTAGGTAAGATACATCTTGTGTCGGCGCAACACTCAAGGAATGAAGCTTGTAAATACCTCTTTGAACACATGCTATGTTGTTTATAACTCCGTTCCACATTATTTGGGGTATCAATTGGGTATCTGAATACTCGTGTTGAATAGAACTGACAAAGTTCTCCCTTGGAGTTTTGATGTTGCTGCATTTTCAGAGTTTAAACTCGAAACCTCTGGTTAAACTATAAGAGATTTATGCCATCTCATTCAAGCACTCTTTAGTAAGGAAGGAGTATGGGTGTTAGGAGGTGAATGTTTTGATTTTAAGTCAACATAATAATACTAACAAATAACAATATGAACACTTGTCATTAAAAAGGTTCACTTTGATTTCCAGAACAGTAATTTGTTTGTATTTAGTATTTGGAATTTTTTTTCATGGGTTTTATAAATGGTTTAGCAATAATCGCATCTTCGTAATCAGGTGTCCAACCTCGATGGTCATGACTCGACTCGTTCATTCAAAAGTTGCATTTTCCAATGATCGCCTGCAATTTTATAACACTACACCAAGAACTTTGGCCTTCAAAAAATGACACTATATGATAACATGTTATAAAGTTATAGAAGAAAAAGAAAACAATGTTAACATATCAGATATCAACTGCAGGGGTGTAGTTCCGATCCTAATCCGTGAAGGGCTTGAACAGTTGTGTTTCATTCACATCCACCAAAAGCAAAGAAGTGTTGCTATCAAAATAGCTCTCACACAACTCTAGAAAAATCCATTCCCCAAATACCTTGACAAGCACGGCATGCATCCTTTTTTGGATGTTTCACAAGCACACATGTCTTGATGAAAGTTCTATAAAACAACAACTTCCATGTTTTGGGTAGTGGTGCTGTGCAGTGTACATAAACTCAAAATAAGCTTAGACTTTGAATATTCTCTATTCATTACAGAACATGATGGATAAACTTAAAAGTTTAAACTCTAACCCTAAATAAAACTTAATAACATTATCTACCTTCCCAAATGATATCACTTGAGGTCTTTGAATTATAACTGATCATTCTAATTTCTTCAAAGGTAGGATGACCTCTGCACGGATCAGTTCTAGACCATGTTGCAGCTGATTGTATTCTTCTAAGCAAACTTGTCTCCATATTTTCACCATCACACTCAATGTTGTCAATTTCTCCCCCCAACATTTTCAGAACCTGCCTCATCATTGGTCTAACGTTAGGGTCTGAACTTGTACACAACAAACCCAAATGAAGCCATCTCACAGCTTCTTCGATGGAGTATCCTCCTTCCGTCTCCAACCTTTCATCAACAGCATTGTCCAATTGATCAAGCACCATTAGAGACTCCACCCATTCAATTAGCCCTGGCTTATGTTCTTCAATAGGTCTTCGCCCGCAGATTACTTCCAACACCAATATTCCAAAGCCAAACACATCAGACATAGTCGATGCTTTTCCTGTTCGAATCACTTCCGGAGCAATGTATCCTAATGTCCCTAATACTTTTGTTGTGTTGGCAACTTGTCCATGATGCTCATGCATAAGAGCCAAACCAAAATCCCCCAATCTAGCATTCATGTCCTTGTCAAGTAGAACATTGTTTGCTTTGATATCCCTATGCAAGACCTTAACTTCCCAACCTTCATGCAGGTAAAGAATCCCCGCGGCTACGCTTTTCAAAACTTGAATCCTCTCTTCCCATGTTAGCATCTTTCCTTTTTCACACTCAAATATCCATTTGTCCAAACTTCCATTATTCATGAAGTCGTACACTAGAATCAAGTTTCCTTTATCTTTTTTGCACCAACCTCTCAACCCTACTAAATTTCTGTGTTTCATTCTTCCTATGCTTGAAACCTCTGCCAAAAACACTCTCATTCCGTCTTCTCTTTCTTGAGGGATTCTCTTGACCGCAACTTCAACTCCTTGCAAAATCCCTTTATATACCTTTCCATTACCTCCTACAGCTACCACATTCTCTTCAGAGAACCCTCTTGTTGCTGCGTGAATCTCTTGGAAACTAATTCTATGTGGCCAGTACTCTAGTTCCCACTCTTCAATTTCTTCCTCTCCCTTTTGTCTTATATATCGGATGAAAAACACTACACAACCAAAACCGATGATTAACACACAGACAACAGTAGTGACTCCTACAGCTATAGCTTTTGCTCCAGAAAACCATCCCTTATGAGGGACAAATGAAGGTAAGTTATCTGTCACTAAAGCATCACCAATTGAAAAATTTGTGTTACTAAAGCTCCAAGCAAGAATCTTACTACTGTCTATTAATCGCCCTGTGGATGCGCAGAATCCAACATATGTTTCATCCATAAGAACCCCGGAAAGATCAACATTTGTACTGATGAGAGGAACATGGGGCCTCTTTTGTCCTGCCAGAGCCATTGTAACATTTAGCTGGGAGTGCATAAACTCGATCCATACTTGATAATTTTCTCCGCTTTTTATCTTCAACACCTTAAATTCATTGTCATATTTTCCACCCCAGTAGCCAGCCTCATGTGAAGTTAAGGATGTAAGTGAGTTTATGTCAACACCAACATGATTGTCATTTATATCGTTGAACTCTTCTACGTTTTTAGCTATATCGAATTCAACTGCAAGAACATGGTTGTTAGGATTACCTTCATTGGTGAGATTGAAGAGGCCCATATACTCAGCTGATGTTGTGCCATTTACATCTCTTGAAGATGTGAATAGGAAGGAGAAGGCATGTCCTGCAATAGAGTTTTTGATGGGGGCAACAGAGAAAATGAAGGAGGTTGCAAAGGGGAGAATGGTGGAAGAGTTGGGTGGTTTGATAGGTATTTTTTTAGGGTAAAAAGCACGGCCTATGGAGAAGAAACTACCATTAGTGAGAGTGAGAATAGAGGTCTGAATGGTGGCATTTCCATATAGGATGATGTTTGTGGAGTTGAAGTTTGTATTATAGACAAATTCAGTAGTGGAAACACAACATATAATTATGGTTACAGTGTGAAGAAGAGTGATAAGGAGCTTAAGTTGAGGCATTGTCAATGGATTAATATGACAGAAACTTTTGCTAAATTGAAATTGGTTGAAGGCTTGAAGCATAACATTATTATTCATATCTTGTATGACTAAGAAGGAACGGTTGAAGGTTGATGAAAGTATTTATTTCTGAAAAGTACTACTACTACATACCAGCTCACATTCATTGCATGTCAACACATGAATTCAAAAATAGTTTTGACAGTTGCATTGGATATTATGAAATTGTGTACATTATTAAGGTGTGGGACCACAATTTCTTGCAGTTGACAAATCACGCAGTCACATGTTGGTGACTGTTAGATCAAGATCGGACACCCATGATTTAAGTTCGGTATTTTAGGAATTATATAATAAAATTTAAATATGCTTTTTCTGGACCGTCTGATAAAGATTGGATGGCCACTAAAGTCATGACTGTGTGAATGCGTGACAAAAGTGTCTACACGAAATCCAATTTCATTTTATTGAGTGATTAAGATGTTTAATCAGGTACTGGAATTAGAGAAGTTCTGAAAATTACCTGGTAGTTAATTTTATGTATCAAACCTTCATTACACAGATATAGAAGAATTATAGTAATAATAGTCAACAGTTGCAACATTTAGTGGTTTCAATAATTTGGAATAGGGTCAAATTTAAAAAAGAAGGATGAAGACCCTTGTTAAGAAATTGCCTGTGATTTAGTCAACAGAGTACAAGAACTTGGGAAATATTTGGTCAAGATGAATATTATTCAAATCAAATGTGGCAACTATTATTAGTTACTTTATATGTCATGTCTTTATGATAAGTGTCTTAATTATAGATAATAAATCATGTATTTGTCTATACTTGTAAGAATATTAGGAAGTTAGCAGTAAGGAATGTAATTTGGACCGGTTTGGCAGGATCTGTGAAGGTTATGGATGTGGTATTTACTGACCAGATTATGGTTTGGCAGCAGATCGGGAGATAGGATCCGGTGGACTGTTATGGTTTAAAGTTGTGACTTGTGAATTTGATAGTTTCTGCATTATTTGGGGCCGGGGGCTTATGTTATGACAGTACCGGTTTTTTTTCTTCTCAGTTGTTAATAGTGATTGTGTTGCAGATAGTGAGTGGAGGCCAACTGATTCAAGTTACAAACAAAGCATTGTAAACCTATCAAAGTTATAGCCATTTATAACTAAGTGATTTGATTTAAGGATTGGACTTTGAATCAAAGTTTTCCAATAGTTTTTTGTTTTGAAGAAATCAAAGATTGGCATACTCAACAAGATAAGTTTAGAGACAGTAACTGCTAAATCAGAAAGATTGTTAATAAATCTATAGTGGTTTACTATAGTCACAGAACAACAGGAATGTAAATTCTTCTAGGATCAATACTGAAAAGACTTCCATTAATAATGACAATGATAACAATGGTAAGAAACTAACATCCTTAATGTTTAGAGTTCAAATATTACTGATTCAAATGGTAGTGAGAAAGTTACAAAAGAAAACTATGGTTAGTCACATAGAGATATCGGATTCTAAACCAAGAACTTACTTATGGAATGCTACCTATCTTACTTGTTCAGAATGTATTACAAACATTGGAAAATGCCACCTGGTTCACTTGCTTGATTTCGGTTCTCGATCACCTTCCTTCTGAGAGAGAATCAGACAATGGCTCCATACTCGCATAAGACACACTTAAACAATCTCCAGAAAAATATTTGAATGGCAAAATATCAGCAAGGGTAGGAGAGTTTAAACGTGCCGAATCATAAGAATTCTTAGACCATGATGCTGCTAAGTTTATTTTTCCAATAAGACTCACATGAACACACTCTTCATTACACTCAGTGCATTTTACACCCTCCAAAGCTTTCACAACCTGTCTCATTGTAGGTCTAACACCAGGGTCTACACTAGCACATAACAAACCCAAATGAAGCAATCTCTCAGCTACGACTGTGTTATATTTACACTCCATTTGACCCTTCAAACGTTCATCAATTGCGCTACTCAATTCACCTTTCTCCATAAGAGAAAATACCAATTCAACCAATGGTGGTTCATCCGTTACAATAGGCCTTCTACCACAAACAACTTCTAAAACCAATATTCCGAAACTATAAACATCAGTTGCAGTTGATGGTTTACCAACTTTAACTAGTTCTGGTGCCATGTACCCTAAAGTACCTATCACACTCGTTGTGTCAGCTACTCGTTCTTGATGCTGCAACCTTGCAAGACCAAAATCACCAATTCTTGCATTCATATCTTTGCCAAGTAGCACATTACTTGCTTTAATATCTCTATGCAAAACCTCAAAATCCCAACCTTCATGTAGATATAAAATTCCACTAGCTACATTTTCTAGGACTCTTATTCTTTCTTCCCAATTAAGCAACTTCGTCTCTTCACATTCAAAGATTCTTTTATCTAAACTCTCATTCTCCATGTAATCAAAAACCAGTATTAATTTCCCTCGTTTTTCTTTACTCCAACCTTTGAAACCCAACAAGTTTCTGTGTTTCAGTCTTCCTAAGCTTGAAATCTCAGCTAGAAAGCCTCTCATTCCATGCTGAGTATCATGATTGAATCTCTTCACCGCAACTTCGTCTCCTCCTTTCAAAACTCCTTTGTATACTTTCCCACTTGTTCCAATTCCTATCACATTCTCTTCAGAAAATCCACTTGTTGCATCACAAATCTCCTTATAGCTAATCTTATGTGGCCAATACTCCAATTCCCAATCTTCAAATTCTTCCTCTTTCTCTTCCTTCTTTTTTCTCAACAAAATGAAAAAAACCAAAATGCAACAACCAAAGACTAAAAGTGAACCAAAAATCACACTTATAACAAAAGCCTTAGATTTATATATGAATTTCTTTGGATTCACATATGTAGGCAAATTTTTAGTATTCAAAGCATCACCAATCGAAAAATTCGAATGACTAAAACTCCAAGCTAAAATTCTACAAGTATCAACCATTCTCCCAGTCGATCCCGAAAATCCAACATACATTTCATCCACAAAAACCCTAGAAAAATTAATAGGCTTGCTAATCAAAGGCCTATTAGGTTTTCTTTTCCCCGCCGGAGCCATAGTAACATTAATTTCAAACTCCCTAAACTCAATCCAAACTTGATAATTTTCACCACTAGACAGTTTCAACTTTTCCAATTCATCACCATTTTTTCCACCACCCCAAAACTCAGCAGGTTCAGAATAATTAGAAATAATAGAATTCAAATCAACACCAACATGATTATCATTAACTTCATTAAACTCTTCATTCCTATAATCATCAAACTCAACTGCAAAGACATGATTATAATCATTACCTGAAGAGGTTCTATTAAACAGTCCAAGATAGTTTCCTGTTTGTGCACCATTGATCACCATTGATGGTGAGAAAATGAAG
Organism: Medicago truncatula; assembly: GCF_003473485.1. Lineage (NCBI taxonomy): Eukaryota > Viridiplantae > Streptophyta > Magnoliopsida > Fabales > Fabaceae > Medicago > Medicago truncatula. The sequence goes on from NC_053043.1 coordinate 44,664,564, forward strand.
GCAAAGCCATGTGCAACTGGGAAATTCTTGCAAGGAGTGATGGAAAATATGAAAGAAGTTGCAAATGGAAGAAAATTTGAAGAGTTTTTGATTGGTTTTGTTGGTATTTTTTGAGGGAAAAAAGCACGACCAATTGAGAAAAATGTTTGGTTTGTGAGAGTGAGGATTGAATTTTGAATTGTTGCATTTCCATTAAGGTTTATGTTTGTTGAGTTGAAGTTTCTGTTATAAACAAATTCAGTTGATGAAACTGAAGACAACAAAAGTAATAGTGTTATGTTAAGGATTAGGAGAAGAGACATTAGGGATTAAGGTAGTTAAGATGGTTTAAGATTGTTTTGCATAAGAAGATCTTGTTGTGATGAATTTATTTGATTATCATAAATATAAGCTATGGTTGTGACCAAAAAGCTGAAGCTGACTTGTCTTGAGGAAGTTTAGTATGAAAGACACAAATAGAATTGGTGGGTCCATTCACAAAAAATAATTAATTAAGTTGATTAAATTAGTTAAAGAAATTTTAAAATAGTCATGGTAGCCATCATGTGCTAAGCAAGTAAAGTAGTCAAAAAAATTATAACTAAATTAGTCCAAAGTAACATGATTTTTTTGGTCAAAAGTAACATATGGTTCAAATTATCAAAACTATTGGAACTTTTATTAACTATTTGAGTTGGATAGAACTGTAATAAATGACAAAATTCTCTTTTAAAAGATTTAATCATTTTACGTTCACAAAGATCAAATACATAATTTTTGATAAATTGAAAGAAATCATTTATCCTTTTAAAATTAAATGGAGGTAAGTTGGAGTTGCTAATAAAGTAATAAAACAACTAAAATTATTTCAAGAAACATATGATTTTTTTTGTCAAATTATAAAAAATATATCATCCGACAAAGATCCAACAATAAATAGACGTGTGATGTCAGATTGGAAGGTAAGTGGGTTAGTTAAAGTGACTTTTACAATTTATTTTTATTAAAAATCAAAATCAACGAGGGACTTATTAATGATTTCCACATATATATTACGCAATTCATAAAAAATGACCACAATGACATTGATTTATAGCATTAAAGTATTTACAACAAAAAATAATAATATATTAACAGTCAGAAAAATGAATCAAATTTGAGCTTATATTGCATTATTAAAAAAAAAAAAGGAACTTTTATCTTTCATTATTAAACTTTTTCTATAACTATTTTTTTCATTTCAAATGGATCCTTCGATATAACTGAAAAACTCCAAATCAATTAAAAAATTTATACATGAATTTAATGTGTTAAAATTTTAGTTTAAGACATGGCGTCTAACTCACTTGTATGATTAAGTTGAAATACTCCCTCTGTTCTAATTTATAAGCAAAAAACACTAATTCACACTTATTAAGAAAACTAACACTTAGTGATTTGAGGTATAATTTTTTGTATTCTCCTTGGAATAAGTTTCATGGAAAGATGTAAAAATAATTCTCATTGGTTAAAAATTATGGAGAAAACAAAAATGAGAACAAATTGAATGCAACTTGCATTTAATTTTACATTGGAAAAGATGATTTATTTGAAAAAACATAATAATAGCATAAAAGTTGATCTTTTTTGCTTATATTTTGAGACAAAGAAAATGAGATTTTTTTACTTATATTTTAGGACGGAGGGAGTAACTGTGTACGTAATCCTATCAACACAATGACACCTTCATTTATTTTTTATGGTTAGGATTTGAATTGAATTTAAAAGGCCGAACAAAAAAGATAAAACATCTTCCTCCCACACAAAAAGTTATCTTCTCCAAGAAAATTCCCAATTCCAATTCCACCTCCCCCAACCCATTCCCCCATGAACGTGAAATGTTATCATCGTTTATGAAAGAATGATAATAAAAAATAAACCATGTTGTAATAAAATATAGACCACGTTGTATGTACCAACAAGATAAATATAAACTACGTTGTAATGGCTGTTCACGATATGAGAAATGACAGTGATAAGATTATTTAATTATGAAATGAAATATACTAAACATTAGCTTTTTTGGACAAAATTCTTATTGTTTGATTTTTAGGACAAACTTTTCACAGCCCGAATAAAACTTTAGACGTACACGCAAAAAATACATATATTTTGTGTTGTTCCGTGTTACAATTCTGAAATTGATTAGAAGAATTGTCCACTAATTTGCAGCTACTAAGGTTATAACCAAACTAATGATCAAATGAAGACGAAAATGTAATCCGATCATTGATTCTGTTGTTGTTTAAGATTAGATTCATACTGAACCAAAATAATCAAAGATGTTTGTTAAATGATGGAGAAGGAAAAGAAAAGCAAAAAAACATTTCACGCTGTATACTAATGATATTAGGACTAGTTTGCCTAATTGGCTATATAAACATTAATGTACTATCAAACGATGTAGCATTTATCTCATAACCAATATTAGTTTAACTAACATGTCATATAACTAACCTTTATATCACCAATAGTAGAGCATTGTTACGTTGGATAGAGCTACAAAATGTAGTGGTCACAATAGTTTTAAATAATTCATGTTAATGGGACCATGATAAAAAAAACATTTACTTAGCGTGTGTTTGAAAATACGTTTGAAAGCCCAATACCATTTCTCAATTCATTTTCACGGTAAAAAAGCAGAAGCTAGAAAACATAGCTTTTATCTAAAAGTGATTTTTCACCGTGCTTTTACATATTCCAACGCCGTACCAAACACAATATTACTATCCTAAGCTTCCCATGCATTGTTCATTATAAGCAATTGTGATATTTAAATTATGACTTAGTAGTATTTTAGAAATAAATAATAATTATGGCTTGTAGTCTTCATCAGTCTTCAAAGATAGAAAAGTCAAATTGTGATTAGTCATGAAACGTATAATGGGTCTTAATCATGCTCTATCTAAATTATTCTGGGAAGGTTCATTTTCTTGTTGCCCAAAATAAATAAAAACGTACGTGTGCAATTCAATTCATAATAACTTTGAAGAGTAAAATTTGGACGCAAAAAACGAACCAAAGTAAAATAATAAAACAAATGAATTTTAACAATAACAAGCACCAGTGGTCTAGTGGTAGAATAGTACCCTGCCACGGTACAGACCCGGGTTCGATTCCCGGCTGGTGCATTTATTTTTTGCTCGGTTTCTTTTTTAGTTCCTACGCGCTTTCATTTGTGTTAGTTGAATCTGGAAATGGAGCAAGATGGATTTTAATATTTGAATTTGTTATTTCTTATTAGAAAAATGAAAAACAACCGGATTTTAATTTCTTTTCATTAGAGACCCAGTTTTACAGGATCATGCAGAGGCTGGAGAATGGAACACAGGTTGAACGAGCAATTTTACATTTTTCAAGCCATGATTTCATTTCATAAATGTATGAACTTTCAATAGATCATTTTACAAATCTCAATCGTAGTTTTAAGACTTAATTATACGGTCCCTTGTTTTAATTTTTTTATGTATTGACATTGACGTCGTTTAGTCCATTATGAACTCACTTGGGTTGGTCTAATGGTATTGATTTGAAATTTGGGAGTGTGCTCTTTCTTAAGGTCTTGTGTTCGATTCTCTCCGATGTTAATTTAGATTGGCTAATTTAGTTTTTTTTTTTTTTTTTTTTTAAAAAGTTAGTCCATTGTGTCAATTATTCTTATGATTTTGGGTGAGACCTACGTTACAACCTCATGATAAGTTTTAGTACTTTTAATTTTGTATATTAAGGTGTTAAATCTTAATGAATTTACATTATAGGTTTATATCAATTAAAATTTTACATTAAATTTCTTTCATCTAAATATTCTTGGATCTATGAGTTACATTCATAAAACAATTTCTTTCAATCATGAACGTGAGTCCAAACACATCCCCTTCGTTCTAATTTCTTCATATACTTGTTTTGTTGCATTCATAAAATAATTTCTTCCATTTCAGAATACGTGAGTCCAAACACATCCCCCTTCATTCCAATTTCTTCTCCATCCCCTTAGATTTTGTATGCTTATTATGATCTTTTGTGTTGAATTGACTGACATTAAAATTTGTCTACATTAAAAATTACGTACAAAAATATAATCACTTGTTCATTTGAATCATGACACAACTTCAATTATTGAACATGAAAAATGCATCTAAAAGAAATGCATCCAAAAACGTTGCAGAGGCCTTAACTCTTGTCTCTTGTCACACAAAAATTGTATGTGAAAAGTATCAAAAAGTCATCATCTAAGCAGAAAATGCAGCACTAAAAAACTCCATTAATATTTATCAATTTAATTAGTGAAGCGACTTAGTACTGAACCTTAGTGAAGGGACTTTGGATTAACCTTAGTTTAAATTCTCTTTGATGTTGTGTGGTGGATTAATAAATTGTAGAATTAATTAATGTGGCGCAAAAAGGACCCCTTTTTCCTACCTTATGTCCCAAAATACTTGTTGGGACTACAGATTCACCCCCCCCTCACTTCTTCAACAAACCATTCTCATTCCCTATTTCATTTTCTCCTTCTCTTCATGCCTAAAACCACCTGTTCCATTTTTTTAAAAAAGAAACTAGAAGCTCGTAACAAACTTCATACTATTAGTTTTTCACCTTAATTTTTAAACATCATAGTACTTGAAGACACAAACATCCATCATTGCTGCAATTGCGTACCACCCAAGATTGCAGTCACATGTTGAGCCTCAACTTGTTGAATCAAGAACATGATGTTAAGGTTATCTTTCAAATCTTGTTTCTTCGATTCAAACATCAAAACATAACACCATGAAGAAAACATTAACAAAATAGAAGCCATTAAAATCTTGTTTCATTGGAAAATTGGTTTGAAGAAAAAGTATCCAATAGATTACTATCATCTAACCTACATTGAGTGCCCGACAATGGTGATACTAAGATCATTTTCAGATTAAGACAATGGAAAATGCTTTACTTGCTTGTAGAGCTGTAAAAAATGGAGCGGACCACAAAAAACTAGCCCAAAATGTACTAGGGTTTTTTTTGGCCCAAACCCATTTGACCCATATAAAAAGTGCCGGGCCGACCCATTATCAATATTTCCATTTTTTGTTGTTGTTAAAAAACACTATATTTTTTTTAAAAAATTATCAATTAATTTAAAGTTTATTAACAAAAAATATTTAAATAAGTAAACTTAATAAAAATGAATGAATTTAGCTCAAAGTTTTCAAATTCTAAAATTTAAAAATTATTAATTTGATTCAATAGAATGAATAATCTATTGTTTAATTAATATTCAATGTCAATGTAAAAATTATTTACAATTCTATGACCATCCAATTATATTTTAACAAAAAGATAGTTGTGAGTGACTAATATATAAAAAAATACATTAAAAGAGTGAATAAAAAAAACTAAAACGGGCCGGGCTGGCCCATGGCCCACACAGTTCGGGCCGGGCTCAAGAATATGCAGCCAAATTATATATGAGCTGGGCCACACCGACCCATTTAATCATTCAGGCCTTTCGGGACAGGCCGAACCAGCCCATTTAAAACCTCTATTTTCCTGTAAAATAAAAAAACACAACGAAATCTCAAAGTTTCCTTCTATTTTCAATTGTTTTTGCTTCAACAACATTAGTCAAAACACATAATCAAAATCACATTAGTTAGACACAAAAGCTCTAATTACCAGCTTGAAGGTTTTTCACCTTCATTTTTAGCTACGAAGCTAAGCTTTCATCTTTGTCTTTGGAGAATAACCGGTTCACTGGTTTGATACCAGTTTAGTTTGCAATAAAGGCTTCATTTTTACATTCGTTTTCTTAATGAAAGTGAAGCATGTGGAAATACACTTGGCATAACATAAATGAAATATAAAGATCTAAAAATAGAATTTAAAAATAAATGTTGCATTGAAAAGTTAAGTTTTTAAAATTATGAATGCACAATTTTCAATATTGAATTTATACTTTTAGTTTCTTATCTTGTGTCCTAAAGACCCAAGTTAGCAAGACCCTAACATAATTAGTAGGGGTAAATGGACAAGTGGCGTGTGATCCTAAATTAAGGAACCTTGAGTTGTGCATAAGTGAAATGAGGATCAATAGTGGACATGAAGAAAATTGATGAAGATTCTCTTCTCTCTCCCTTTGGACTCTCTTGTAGAGTAACGACTTAAGTCTTAGACTTAGTTTTCTCCTATCTCTTTTATTCTCTTTTACTCCATTTGGTCCTATTTATAAGAAACATTTGACTATTTTGATTCATTACATAAATAATGTATTTGGTCTATATTCTATACCAAGTACATTAATTACTCAATGAATTTAAAAAGTTAACTTTTTCTTATAAATAGGACCGGAGAGGGTTCTAATCAATCAATTTTATCTTAATTGAATAGTTAATTTCCAATTATCTATTTTAGTACATTATCAATATCAATTGTTACATGGTGGTGGTGAATATGAAAGATTGTGATGAATATGATTTTATTTTTTTTTAATAAAGTTTTTTTCCATTGTTTCAATAAATCTGAATTTGATGTGATATTTTTTATTATTTAATTATTCAAATGTGTGTCCACGGGTGGAGGAGACTAATTAACTTATGCCAACATCAATAACGTTTTGGATCAATTTAAAATTTTTAAAACATAATTAACCAACTTAAAACCTTGACAAAACATGCAATTAAACCTTGTTTTAACTAATAAAAGGGCTACTTTTAAAAATCAAATGAATGACTTTCAAGTAGTTAAGTCAACTTAATGAACTTATTTATTGGATATAATAAATAATTGTTGATCAAACTTTATATATCTTCAGACAAAATTTGAATTACTATTTTTTCTAGAAATAACGCGCGTTCCATTCGAATTTACCTATCCAAATGAGAAAAAAATTGTTTTTGTTCCGTCTCAAAAAAATATTTAACTTCACAAGTTTGAAACTAGTTATTGTATGTTTGACTCAACTGATATGCACATTGCATAATATATGCATGGAACATGGTTCGTACGTCAGATACTCTACTTATTCATATTAAAAAGGTGAATTTCTAATCCTAGGCTACTTAAAAAAATAATACAAAACTAGGTTTTTATTTATTTATATATAACAAAGTCCATTAACATTTTCCGTCAAAAAAAAAGTCCATTAACATTTTAAACGACAACATGATAGACATTTAGACATTCAATAATATTCCATCCAAAATCGTGAAAAGCAATTTAATTTTTAGTCCTTTTGTTTTTTATGAAATCTTTAGTCTTCTTTTGAATTGTAATCAGTCATTATGTTTCTTTTGAAAATTTGGGGCCATACTGGCCCTTGTATGTCATTTTGGCAAATATATCTAAGAATGAAAAAAAATCTTGATTTAAAATTAAACTTTTAATGACACAAAATTTGGACCGCGTTTCTAATAACTTAATAAGTAAGGCATAATAATAAATTATATTTCATCACCTAAAAAAACCGAATAATATTTAAAAAACGAGTTTTGACACCCGTATGCCATTTTGTGTAATATTCAATGGTATGTAGCACAATTGTTTGGTGCAATTGGTGTGTAAATGCTGTAAACTCTAAAGTATTAACTAGGGATGGGAATAGGCAGGTCGGCCTACAAGGGCTTACGGCCTAGCATACGACAGTCAGGTCAGGCCAAACTTTTTTTTTTTAAATAAAGAAGACCTATGCTTTTTATAAGCCTATTTAGCTTAAAAGGTCAGACCACAGGGCCTCTCAAAAAGTCTCTTAAGCCTATTAGGTCGGTCTGTTTAAGTAATATGAAGAATATTATTTATTATTATATTATATTGGGTTAATTAAGTTTTTAGTCCCTATAAATATTCACAGTTTTGTTTTTAGTCCATACAAAATAAAATCACACTTTTTAGTCCCTGTGACATTTTCCTTAAGCATTTTAGGGACCAAAAATGTTGATGAAATTTTTTGACAAGGACTAAAATTATGATGGAAAATTTTTATAAGGATTAAAAATGCTGATGGAAAATTTTATAGGGACTAAAAAGTACGATTTTATTTTGTAGGGACTAAAATCAAAATTCTGAATATTTATAGGGACAATTTACTTAATTAACCCTATTATATTTTGTACATTGAATTAAAACATAAATTTGTAATCTTTTTCAATAATTTAAGCTTTATTTGGTATACATTAATTTTTTGCATATATAAATGTATTATTTTAAACTAGAATAGAAATATGATACAATATATAGTCGAATTCCCTAAAACTTCGTGTTGATTATCAAAAGAGAGTTTAATCTGATTGAACTTTTAGTTCGCCAGTCCATTTAAACTTATATCACATTGCTTATTTAAATATGTTTATAAGATATAGGCTTTTAAACAGACTAGCAGGTCATATTAGGCTTTCAGAAGGCAAAGCTCATGTCTAAAAAGTAGACATATGACAGGCCGCAGGCCAGACTTAAGCTTTAAAAAAATATGGCAGGTCAGACTTAGGCCTTGCAAAGCCTAACTCGGCTTAGCCTATTCCCATCCCTAATATCAACTATCAAGTTCAATTCCTACTAACAAAAAAGAAGTGAAGATCATTTTAATTTTTGAGAAAAGTTGTGAAATTCAATTTGATTATTGAGATGAATAAATCAATTTTTAATTCCTACGAAGAAATCGGCCAATTTAGTCCCCATCTAAACCTCGTCATATGTAAATGTGTATTTGATCGCTAGAAAGAAGTACCACTGCCATAAAATATGACATACACAGGTATACTGAATAGAAGGCAGAACAACATAAAACAGAGCAATACATGACAAATTTGTATGATATATAACCACCGTCTTTAGTGTTCAAATAGCCACCGTCTACGTGTGCATGTGTATATAATTTTTTTAAAGGGACATAGCTATATAATTGTTACTACTAAGTTTTTTTTTCGGTCAAGTAGTCTAATGGCTAGAGCTCACACAATTTAATTGTAGATAAGTGAAGTGTCCGGGGTTCGAACCCCGACCCCTGCATATAAAATGCCATATCCCTACCAACTGAGTTAAGCTCACGGGGATATTGTTACTATTAAGTTAGTAACATGTATTTTATTATTCCCTGTAAAAAAAACATGTATTTTACTATTGGTACCGTTATGATACTTTTTTTTTCCATATGTTATAGATTTTTTTTTGTAATAGTAAAAATTGTTGATATTTTAATTGAATAATACTTGTCATTGATGCTAAACAAAAAATGAACAAAAATAAATAATTAATTTATAAAAAACTATTTAGAGATCGGAGGGAAAAAATCTGGAACATCCATAGGTTTAGGTACTATTCATCCAATAATGTAGTTTCAAGTACTATTCTGGAGCATCTATAGGTTTATGCATTATTTCCTCCAATAATGTAGTTTTTCATGTACTTCTGACGGCATATAAAACTCATTGAAGCTTGATTCACATTATTATGTTCATCTATAGTGTAATTTCCATCTTGAATATTGTTTAGGGTTTTTTTATACGACATCCCAACTTCCTTTCTATTTGTAATATTCAATTCAAAATTTATAGGTTATGTTAGGTTAGCTATTGCTCATTTGTTTTTGTGTGCTTATTCTTAAATGATTTCCCCCTTTTTTTTAGAGGAGTCCCTTATTTATTATTGTTAGGTTTTAATCGTCCTTCTTTAACTACACTTCATCATATAGTTGCTAAAAAACAAACATATAAATAGATTATTTCGTTATCTATACTATGTATAAAGAAAATATATGGTTTTGAGGTGATTTTTTCACTTCCAATTATACTCATCATATATATTTGTCTATGAAAATGTTATATTGTTATTGTCATTCAAAAAAAGAAAAAGAACTTATATCATGTTTCTCATTCTAAATTGATTTTATATTATATTTGTTATATTTTATTAAGAGATTATATTTGTTATATTGTTGATATCATTAAAAAAGATAAATATAGTTTGTTACATATTAAGGTGAAAAATATCTATACATATAATTTTAATTAAAATTTTATAAAAATTATTATTAATAATTATTACGCATTAGCGCAATAAAAAGTGTGAAAGACAGAAATGTTAATGTTAGCATACTATACTTTCCTAGAAAGATCATAACATGGTACGTTTTTCATGTGATGAATATGTTGTTGACTTATTGAAGTATTTGAAGTGTAAAGTTGTTTTTTTGTTTTTTTAAGGAAAGTCTTTGTAATGTTGTTGAATCGGCAAAAGACCCAACAAAACGAATTTAACGATATTGCTAGTTATAGCGAGAATCTTTCCACGAAAGTTTCACAAGCTACTTTTTCCTTATTATCTTCTCCAAACCATATCCCACCACCTCCCTCGTTTCTCATTACCTTCTTTGAATCTCCTCTCTTGCGTTACCTTCATCCACAAGAAGTGTAATTTTAAGTGGTTCACGAGAAACAATTATACTGATATATATCTAAAATTGAATCGATATATCTTCAATAAATTTTCACAACTCTGTCTCACTTTTTTACCTTTCATCTTTTCTAGAATGCATATCTATGAATTTGTGAACTATCTTATAAGTGTGTATATGTGGAGTATCTTATAAAATATTTTAAAATAATTAATCCCAATATTTCGTGGATATGTATCAGTGAATATCCCTGGAGTATGGGTATCGGATACGAGTACGTCTCTATATTTTGAGTATCCAGGCTTCATAATTGGAAGCAACCAAGATTTAGGTTTAGTATTATAAACATTTCATTTATTGTCTTTGGTTTCAATTTTCAATAATTGTTTTTTTAAATATTAAAAATCTTTACATAAACCATAAACCAACAAATTGTGATCACCAGAGTGCGCAAACAAAATATATGAAATCATTAAATTTATCGCTTTTTAATGGAACCTGAACTACCAAATTAGAAGACACAACCAACACCAACCATAACAACAGTAAAAAGGAGTAAAAACTGTAAATGAAGACATTAGAATTTTATATGTGGAAAACTCCTAATAAAAATTATGGGACTTAGTCCAACCAAAAACTTCCACTATCAAAATAAAGGCTACAATCAATGTCTTAATGTATCTCTAGAACTAACAAAACATCAAATAATTACAAATTATTGTGATTTTAACAACAAGAGAGCAAATTAAACCCACAAATAAGTATTCCAAACTGACACAAAGAAAAGATAAAACTTTTTAGAGAGGGGAGACATTTCTCACTTCTAGGGTTCTTTTGAACTTTGATTGTCAACGAAGACAATGTGTAATTCTTGAGTGGTTTCGTTTCAAGTGATTATACTCTTTATGATGGAGTATGCTAGTTTTTTTGTTGCATTGCATATAATTTGACTTTAGAAAATGTTATCCATTTCCCCTGTATATATATCTACGTATAGTGTCATCTACATCATTCACCACTCCACTTCTTACCGTGCATGCATTTATATTTATTTATTTTGTTAGGACGCAATGGTGTTTCTACTTTCTTAAAAAAATATCTATTAAAGGCATCGGGTTTAGGTGGGCAAGTTTTTTACTTTCTCCTTTAATGAATTTAAGTGAGTCATGTTTTACAAAGACTCATCATAATTAGAGGAAACTTTAAGGTTCATCCCACGATATCAAATATAATTACACATTAAAAAAGTCCTCATGAACTTAGTGAGAGTTGTACTATATATATCAAGTTTTTTAGGTTAAGCTTACCCTAACTATTAATCTAAGTTGAATTTAATTTTTTCAATACATCACCTCACACAAAATAGTATTGGGTTTGATGCATGGATATAAATGGCGATTAGCCGCAATGGTAGACTCTATATCACATCATTTTTTATTTTTTATATTGAGGTCTAATTCATCATTATAAAACCGACTTATAAGGTAAGGGTGTCACTCAAACTCTAGTCAAATTTTATCTTTAATTTATGTGAAACTTGATTTTTTTCAATATGAACCATATTTTTACTAGGTATACGGGTAAACTCCTTATTAACTGTTTCAACCTTCATTAACTAGGTGGGCAAGTTTTAACATACATTTTTGGTTGACCAATAACTTTAAGAAACAAATTCATAAATATGACTACCGCACTCGTAAAAAAATCAAAATTAAATCATAATTTATTGGCTAAGATATTGAACTTGAAAGAGAAAAATAATTTCTAAATCGTACTATCTCCTTTAGACATGACAACATAATCCACAATCAGGAGAGAAGATGGGGATAAACTTATAATAGTTTATCTGTCTTCGTAGAATAAACTTATATATTTTTTTACAATAATATTATTATGAAAATAAACTTAAAAAACATGTATACTACCAAGCACTATGTATCAGAGGCACATTAAAAGCTATACTATTTTGTAATCATATGATAATGATGGCACATTAAAAACTTTCAACCTCACCAATTCATTCGGACATGTATTATTAGGACGAGAAATGATATTTTAACATTCATTTTGTAACAACTTTTGTTACAACTTTCTTTGTCATACTCACATTATTTTTTACTTTATCTCTCTATTGCTTTGATTTTCGTGCAAATTAAATACCTATTTTTTCTTTACAAATTATGGTTGTCCCCATAAGTTGTCAATTAAAAGATGTTCAAATAACACTCATCTATTAGGACCCATACCGCGTACATGAACACTCACATCAATTTATTTTTAGGGTCAATGTGTTTTCACATCTTTAAAAGACAAATGGAATGATTTTTTTTTCCCTTCTTTAATAAAAGCTTAATTGTGTAAATATCAGGGGACATGATTCAAATATCACTTGTAGCACAATTATTAAAATTATGCCTTCGTAGAATGTTCCTAGCTGGTTCTTATTGTACGATGAAGAAATGAAGTGGCTACAGCAAAGAACAAATATCCACTCACGCAACACAATAGAGAGAAGGCAAGTGTGTACGTGAATTCAAGATTTTCATGTATATATGCAAAATGGGTGCTGTGAAGGTGACATAGTGACATGTTCATGTTGACTTCACTCTCAAACTCTTACTTTATAAATGCTATATGTATCACACACACCTCATCATTCTTATGTAATATTTGTGAATGAACCAGCTATCTACTAAATATCATATCATATGTTACAAGCATTTATATAAATAAATAAACATTTCACCTTATCATAACCTTCTCACTACAATTCTAAATCCCAATCAACTTTAGGTTATTTGCTGTAACAAAAATTCAATGGATCAAAATCAACAAGGAGGTCGACCTTCTTCTTCAACCAAAGTGGAAAGAAAGATTGTTGAGAAAAATAGGAGAAACCAAATGAAGATCCTCTTTTCTAAACTCAACTCTCTTCTCCCTAGCTATAATCAAAAGGTGATTTCTTTGTTTTTTTTTTCTTTTCTATAAACCAAAGGGTATCTGTTTAATTTCCATCACATTCATATTCATATATGTATATTCATGTGAGGAATAAATCGGCATTCATTGCTTGAACAAAAAAAAAAAATCGGCATTCATTGCATAACTCTTTGTTGTATTGGCTAGCTAGGACTGTTGTTGATATAAAACATTTTACACTTAGAGTGTATTATACCACAGGTAGAGTCAGGGGTGGCCCTGAGCACCGAAATTATTATTTTTATTTAGTAGTTATTACAATATAGATACATTTCTTTTTAATTTGTTTTGATTAATTCATTGAAAATATTTTTTTAGAGAACTTTCATTATAAATGAATATTGTGCAACAAAAAATACAAAAAGAAAAATATTAGAACAGTTAAAATGGCACAATATACTTGACAAAAAAAAAAGGCACAATATGACATTCATATATGTTCATTTTTTTGTTGTTTAGGTTACAAATAACCAAAAGTAGAGTACCAAAAATTTTAGGACACCAAAAATCTAAAGTTGATTGGCATTTTGGGTGCCCTGGCACAATATGACATTCATATATGTTCATTTTTTTTGACAAGGTTAATTAAAAATGTAACGAGAAATATTAGAATATATTTTTTTTTTTAAAGAAGAAATATTAGAATAATTAAAAGGGTACAATATGACATTCATTTTTGTTTGTTTGCTTAGGTTACAACAAATAACCTAAAGTAGAGTACCAACAATCTTAGGGCACCAAAAAATAAGTAGATTTTTCTTTCGTCCAGGATATCAAAAATCTTAGGACCGATCCTCAGTAGAGTACCTATATGACATTCATATATGTTCATTTTTTTTGTCAAGTAGCTTAATGATTATAATTTTATCATTTTAAGCTGAATATATAAACCGTAAATTCAAAATTCAAACCTCAACTCCTACATATATAATGCAATGTCCTAACCAAGACCAGCCCTTAGGAGGTGCAAACCAGCTATACTGAACTCAGTCTCCAAAATTAGAGGACACGATATATTTATATTTTTTTTATATAATATATACATGTAAATAATTAATATATACAAATGTCGTGATTCAAATATCATACTTGCTGAGACGGCTTAGCGGTATAAAAGGGTGCTGGCATTGCCTAGGTCTTGGGTTTGGTTCGAAGAACCCATATTTTTGTTTAATTCATTTTTCTTTCCCTTTTTTCTTCTCCTTTGTTCTTCTTTAAATTTACCCTGGATTCATGTTTTTCTTTAATTAATTTTTCTTTTCCTTTTTACTTCTTTAATTAATTATTTTTTTTATTATGAGAGAGCTTTTTGATTTGAGGTTCATCTATATATCCTCAATCCTCTCTTCAATTCAGATAAATTCTTCTTAACATATGGATTATATATTTTCAAATAAAAATACAATATAACTTTATATCTCCTTATTTTTGTTAGAGCATTTCTTGTAATTTTTGACCCATACTTATCGTACAAAATAGTAAAACACTAACAACAAATATTATAATTTTTTTTATTTGAAAGAAAAAAAATTATAATTATTCTCTAAAAAAAACATTATAGACCTTTTATTTTTGACTTTGTACAAATTAAGAAAAATAACAACCTAAAAGATTGATAAAAATATTTGCTTAAAGTTGTATTTTTATATTATTAATTAAAAACTTGATCTTTTATGTGTTAGTTACAATAATGACCTTTTTTTTTTTTTTTATCTTTAAGGATCTTATTTTCAATTTAAATCGATAATTACTCTTTTAAAAAATTATGTTTTTATTTTATCAAAGACCTATTTTTACATAAGAGCCGAGAGCTTCCAATTAGATAGGAACGACCCTGGTCCTAAACTTCCACCAACTTAGGTATGCTGATCACATAGACATAAGCACACCTCTTTTTATTATTAACTAATTAAGTGACACTATCACCTCTTGGACCGACATGAATAACACATATTAATTTGGTGTTATTTTCATTTAATACAGGAATTAGCGTTACCGTTACCTGATCAAGTAGATGAGGCTATAAACTATATAAAGAGCCTAGAGATAAATATAAAGTTGGCAAAGGAGAAGAAAGAAAGTTTAATGGGAAACAAGAAGAGATCACGTGGTGGCTGGTCGAGTTCTTATGGAGCGAAAGGAAGCATAGAGTTGCCAAAAATAGAGATTCATGAAATAGGACCCACTCTACAAGTGATTGTAACATGTGGGGTTGATGAACATTTTATTTTCTGTGAAATTATGAGAATACTGCATGAAGAGAACGTCGATGTTATCTCTTCAAATTCTTCTTTGGCCGGTGATTCACTTCTTCATACTGTGCTTGCTCAGGTATATATACACATGCAAATAACATTTTAAGTGAAACAACATATATATATATATATATATATATATATATATATATATATATATATATATATATATATATATATATATATATATACTCTCACCCAAAAACATGAAGGAGTAAGGTAACAAGCCTACTCCCACTTGGTTTTTACTAAAAACACATTGTTTACTATTTTGAAATAGTATTATCTAAAGGTTAATTTTGTAAATTTGCTTTAAAAACATCTCTAGCTGTTTTGTTTATTAAATTTTGTGAAACTTCGTATGCCAGCTGTATCTTTGTTCCATCGTTAACCATGATGTGCTAAATGCTAATAAATCACAAGAACTGAAGCATTTTAAAACGTGACACCATGCATCCTCCTTCATATATTCTATCGATTTTGTCATTGTTTTAATTTTTTTGGTGAAATGAATTTTTCTTTGTTGATTCTCTAAAAAACAAGAATAAAAATTAGTGATATAAAACCTTACGAAACTAGCTATACCGTGTCGAACCAAGGGCAAAAAATGATGATATAAGTTGAACTTTGTCGAACTAGATAAAAAGATGATCTCACGTGGGCAAACATCAAGAAAGATGATTTGTTTATTTAAAAAAATAAATGAAATTCAATGTCAATTACAATTATACCCATTAGTTAAAGTTGTTTTGGAAAAAAAAGATGGTTTTTAGTAAAAATTAAGTGGGAGTAACCTTGCTAACTTACTCCTTCATGTTTTTAGGTGGAAGTAAGTTAGCATCCCCCTATATACTCCCTCCGTCCTAATTTATAAACAAAAAACGATAATTCACACTTATTAAGAAAACTAACATTTAGTGATTTGAGGTATAATTTTGTGCTTATATTTTAGCACGGAGGGAGTATATATATATATATATTCTTTAGTCTTAACAATATTTTGCAAAGGAATCAATTAACCCTTCAACATTACATTGAGAAACTTAATTGCGAATGGTTTGTTTTCTGATTTGATTATTACTCTTAATGTAGATTCCACAATCTTTGTTACAATTTGGAGAAACCAAAATAAGCAAGAGATTGAAAGCGTTTGTGGACGGATCCATGAGCGATGTGGAAACAGATCCTCAATTGTGGGATCTTGAAATTGGAAGTGAGACTTGGGAGCTTCTACATTCTGTAGTAACCAAGAGTTTACCATAAATCCTTGATGAAGCATAGATATATATAAGGGCCGGTCTTAAGATTTTTAGAACCCTTGATATGATAAGAAATATGTATAAAGTTTTTCACTTTTTAATTATTTGAATGTCTTTCTTTTTGGATTTTTTTAACAAAAGATTAGTTCATAATTAAGGTTCTTTAAAAATATATTTTTAATTAATAGATTTTTGGTGTCTCTAAAAAATTGGTGTCCTAGACAGCCGTGCCTCCTGCCCACGCTCATAGTCACCCATGTGTGCTTCTAACGAATTTTATGTGTAGTATATGGAATTCGTCAAAAAGAAAACTTTTGTAGTATTTGGAAATCTTTCAATGTAAGAATAAAACGGAGTTGGAATCGTTTTTATGAATGTTAACAACTTGTATCTTTTCCCTTCTAATAGCTATTTCAAACAGGAGAAATGATATTTGTTCTCTCTCTCCCTCTATTATTTTTTGATAATAAGAAGAGAGAAAATAAGGTTGTCACAAACATTGTCATCAAATGATTGGACAATATATCATTACTCTTCAAACATTTTAATAGGTGCAATTGTAAATCTTCATGATGAGAG
Source organism: Medicago truncatula (assembly GCF_003473485.1). NCBI lineage: Eukaryota > Viridiplantae > Streptophyta > Magnoliopsida > Fabales > Fabaceae > Medicago > Medicago truncatula. Next base: position 44,682,020 of record NC_053043.1, read on the forward strand.
ATGTTGATCGAAGTTCTTAGTAAAATGTTTGGAGAGTAATGATATATTGTCCAACATAGTTCCTCCCAATGAAACTTTAAGGGCTAGAGGTTGCCGCTTGGTCTCCATGTATAGCTTGTGCCGAAAACATGAAGAATCTAGCCAGCATTTGTTTTTCAAGTGCAGGGTCATTCCTAGAGTTTTACGGGTCTTAGGCATAATATGAGAAAAGAGCCCCTTGTATAATACGTCATAATGTTTTTTAGCTCATTGTTGTGATTTTATTAGCTCTTTACTTTTTTTCTTCCGCTTTTCACTACCAAATATTTTTTTTAGGCAACATCTGAAAATAAATCAAATACTTTATAGACACCAAAACAAAACAAAATACCGTAGAAGAGAATAATAGCACATGCGAAATGATCATGTATGCGTCTCACATCGGTTTCATGATTATGAATGCGTCTCGCATGATCTTGCAATCCTTTCAATCAATTCAAGAAATTTGACATTACAATATTGATATAATTTTTTTTGAAACCTTAGAAAGACAAGATTAAGATTAATTTCCTAGGCTCATTTCAACTAAAATATAATTTGTTTTGTTATGAAAATTATCCCAATTTCTTGGATAATAAATATCACCAATATTTTTAATATTAGTGACGCACATTATTAGGAACAAATGGCCCAAAAAAATATCGCTAATTTCTTCGATAATAATTTTTTTGACACATTATTAAGAAAAACAATTTTTTTATAGGGAGGGTGTATATAGAAATCTTTGTGTTATAGGAGGGTAAATATAGCAAATCTTGCTACAACAATTGTTACCCATCTCAGGACTGTCACCAATGCTAAACATGCTTGGTTATTCACAACTGAATAATGTGAGATTGCAGTTGCTCTTCGAAGTAGAGAAAGTCCCATTGAATTTGCTGAACTCCATGAGAAACCCATGGACTTTGATAGGTTGCTGCATCGTGAGGAACCAACTATGTCATATATATTCTCTAGTTGTTACTGCAAATGCAGCAACAAGATCCTGCGGCCAACAACATCAGCCAAAACAGACCTAATCATACTGCAAGAAATTGCTTCAAAATCAAGGGTTATCCTAAGAGAAATGGAGGCAAAACAGAAGCTAACACAGCTGCTCGCCAATATGCACCACATCATCCTAACTGGATCATTGACAGAGGGGCATCTCATCACATTGCTCAAGATTTTTAGCATCTCACTTTGGCTAATTCCTACCCCGGCTCAGACAAAGTCTTAGTTGGTGATGACTCACATAGGTCACACAACTTTGAACACAAAACACAAATCACTTCACCTCAATCAAGTGTTATGTGTACCGAATATGAAATCAAATTTGCTTTTAGTTTCCAAACTATGCAAAACTAATAATTGTTTTATTGTGAAATACTTGAACTCGGGTCAAGCTCTGCTGCAAGGACCAATTAAGCAAGATCTCTATCAATTTCCATGTCAAATCACTCCACATACCAACCCTACAACACTCAATACCAGTCTCCACTCCACCTCAACATGGTATCATAAACTAGGGCATCCCTCTCTAGCTATTATGAAGCATCTGACAACTAATTTTCAATTACCAATAAAACTCCCATCATCTAATGAATGTAGTTCATGCTATTGTGCTAAGAGTCACAAATTACCTTTCTCAAATCATCATATTAGAAGTACTAGACCTTTAAAACTCATTTATTTAGATGTATGCGGGCCCAACCCCTATTAGATCATTAGTTGGCTATCTCTATTATGTCATTTTTACTGATCATTTCTCTAAGTATGTTTGGTTGTACCCTTTGAAAAATAAATAAGATATTTTCAATATTTTCGCCCAGTTCAAAACCATTGTGGAAAAACATTTTAATTTTCCTATATTTACATTCTTTTTTGATAATGGTGGAGAGTTTGTAAAATTAAAACATTTTTCTGGCAACACATGACATCTCTCATTTAACCACACCTCCTCACACACATGAAATCAATGGTACTGCTGAAAGAAGACACCGACACATTGTTGACACCGGTCGAGCACTACTTCATCATGCTAAGCTGCCTGGCCAATTTTTGAGTTTTGCTTTCAACACAACCACATATCTCATAAACCGAATGCCTACCTCCATTCTTCACATGAATTCACCTTATGAAGTGCTCTTTGAAAAACCACCTGATTATAATAAGCTACATGCTTTTGGATGTCTATGTTTTTCTTGGTTAAGACCTTATACCAAACATAAACTATAAAACAGATCCTCTCCTTGCATTTTCCTTGGCTACTCCTTATCCCAATATGCCTTTTACTGCCTTGAACCTATTTCTAGTCGTATATACACTTCTAGGCATGTCAAGTTCATTGAAAATCAATTCCCTTACTCCAACTTAGCTAGTTCAACCACCCCATCAACATCAATACCTCCCATTGATCCCACACTCCATACAATTATTCCTTCCTCTATTCAGACACAACATGTCCAACAAATGTCTCATCCTACCATAAACTCCACACAATACAAGGTACTCGCACTATTCCCTCTTCATCTATATCTTTACCATCTAACATCCCCTCATCTAGTGGAAATACTATCATTACACGTCCCAAAAATAAATTTTTAAATCAAAACATACCTTACTTGAAAACTTGGAGCCTTCAACCATCAATTAAGCATTAAAAATCCCTCATTGGAGACATGATTTTTTTCAGAAGAGTTCAATGCACCCATGAACAATGGTACATGGACATTGGTACTGAATGCTACTAGCAAAAATTTGGTAGGCTACAAGTGGCTCTTTCGAATCAAAAGAAACCCAGATGGTAGCATATCTAGGTACAAAGTCAGATTGGTAGCCAAAGGTTATACTCAAACACATGGGTTAGATTTCAAGGAAACAAGTGCTCCTGTCGTTAAACCTCAAACCATAAAAGTTGTCCTTACCATTGCCCTTGCCTCTGGATGGTCTTTCCATCAACTAGATGTCAATAATGTCTTCTTGCAAGGTTAAATAAGTGAAGAGGTTTACATGCAACAACCATCTGGTTTTATCCATGCTGATTTTCCTAGTCACATTTGCAAATTAAAGAAAGCAACGTATGGTCCAAGCAGCTCTTGCATGGCATGATGCACTCAAAGAATTGTACTATCATATGGCTTTACAATGAGTTTGAGTGATTCTTCCTTGTTCATCTACAAAAAAGAAGGAATACAAGCTTTCTTGCTAGTATATGTTGATGACTTGATTCTCACAGGAAGTGTTCCAATAATTCTCAAATCATTTATGAAGAAACTGTCAAATCAATTTTCAATCAAGTATCTTGGTTATCCACATTACTTCCTTGGTGTTGAACTTATCCCTACCTCTGATGGTTTGATTCTCGCTCAACATGGACATATCAGAAACTTTTTACAACCATTTGACATGAGCAAAACCCACTCACACTCCTCTTTGCAATTCCATCCCCCCTCAACTAGTGGTCGGATCTACACAAGCTGATTCCAAAATGTTTCGCAACATTATTGGAACTTTGCGATACAACACCTTGACTCGTCCAGACCTCTCATTTTCCATCAATAAACTGTCACAATTCATGCACCAGCCCACACAGATCCCTTTTCAGCAACTTAAACGAGTCATTCAATATCTCAAACTCCCCTTCAATTATGGCTTGAAACTTAAGAAACCGGCTCATATGAAATTACATGCCTTTAGTGATGCAAATTGGGGAGACTACTTAGATGATCACACTTCTACCTTAACGTTTGTAATTTATTTTGGAGGTAATTCAGTGTCGTGGCTATCCAAGAGACAGAGAACTGTGGCACGATCATCACCGGAAGCTGAATATCATTCAGTAGCAAATGCTGCAGCAGAGGTCATGTGGTTGACAAACCTTCTCAGTGGATTACATGTCAAAACACCAGCTCCTCATCTGTTCTGTGACAACATCAGAGCACCTACTTATGCTCTAATCCAGTTTTTCACTCTCGAATGAAGCATATCGCACTTGACTACCATTATGTACGTCAACTTGTTCAATTGGGTCAACTCTGTATGTCTCACATTTCTACCAAAGATCAACCTGCAGACATTCTCATAAAGTCTTTGTCCAAACCCAGGTTCATTTACTTGAGAGACAAGAATGGCCTCACCAACTGGGACTCCATCTTGAGGGGGCGTAATAGCACATAAGCATCAATTTGCTACAGCTTGCACTCATATAAGAATATTTTTCATTCATTGCATTGACCTCAATATTGATATCATAATATTTGGCATTCATTACATTGACCATAATTGTATCATATTAGGAAGTATTATTAATTTCCTTTCAATCACACTAAATGGTGATTGTCTGTTTGTATCTATATAATGTACCTTGTATCACATATTGATATCAATACAATAAGTTGAATTTCCTTAGTCCAATCCCTACAACTTCTGGAGGGACTTTCAGGGATATAAGAACTTCGGCATATAAGGACTTCTTTCCCTCAAGAGCATGCAATGTAAGGCACCATTTTTACTACCTCTCGTCGTTGTCCTCCTTCGTGTTTCAACACTCCGTCATTCATTCGAGATTCTTCGTAGATCATATCTTAATTATGAATCTATTTTAACTTTTAAAGCACAATCTTCAGAAACAAGCCACTAGAGTTTAAATTTTTATAAATGTACATTTAACGGTCTTTCTTATCCTTTATTCTTCATTTTTTTTATTCCTTATTTTATATCCACTACGAAATTGCTGAAAAGAGGTTCATTGAGCGTCAAAAAAAAAAAGTTGGTCTACATAAATATTGTATTTTTTTTTTTTTAGGAAATACATAAATATTGTCTATAATGCTTTCAAAAATAAATAAATAATGTTTCTAAGGAAAATACTTTTGAACCATAACTTTATAGTCTATCTTTTTTTCTTCAACTAATTAAATTCATTTATTAATGTTTTATAATAAATATTTACCATTTATAAAATCGTTAACATATACATTCAACTAGAGTTGTCAAAATGGGACGGCCGAAAGCCCGAATAAATAGGGCTTGGGCCTAAAAATTGCAGCCCGAATAAACTCAAGGCTTTTTAGCCCGGTCCGAAAAAACCCTTTACCCGTTTGGGCTACGGGCGGCCCGACAGCTCGGGAAAAAGAAAAAAACTTACACTATCTGGGAGACTACAGAAGTTGCCATAGTGAACTTTAGAGCTTCAAATCCTGTTGTGCTGAGGTTGAAAATATCATTCAAAGATCAAGGAGTTAGAAATCATATTTATCATTCGCAGTGGAAAAAAGGCTTGCTTTTTCTTCCTTAAATTTATTCATGGTATTGATATTTATTGTTTTCTACTTTTATAGACATTAAATATTTAGTGTTAAGTCATCAAAATATAAGATTTATCCTCTAAAAAAGTTACAAGTTTTATTCTTCTTTTGTTATATGCTTTATTATTTCAACTCAACATCGCCAATTATGAGCTGGGAAAACAACTGATGATCATAATATGATGAATATCTTCATCTGATATCTAAGTTTTTTTTTGGGTGATTGAGTTTCATTAAATTATATTGCTATGTGAATATGCTATAAACTGTGTAATTATGTGCATATAACTATGCAATTTGATTATGTTTTTTTTAGCTTGTGCAAGTTCGGTTAGTAATTAGGATCATTAAAAGATTTTTTTTTTAAAAAAAGGTGGGTGCGGGCTGGCCCGTTAGTCCGAGAGCCCGTATAGGGCCGGGCTCGAGCTCTATTATTACAGCCCGTATTTAAATCGGGCTTTTTAGCCCAGCCCTAAAAAATCCGCAACCCGTTCGGGCCGGCCCGAAACGGGCCGGGTAGCCCGTTTTGTAAGCTCTACCTTCAACCCACAAGTTAACATAACCCTTAAATTTTGAATCCTGCTCTTCACCATGCACTTTTCACTCGCGCCCGACAGCCATACCGAAAATACCCCTACGCTAGTTAACTAGCGCAAATGTAAATCAAACATGTCTTAAATTTACACATGTGTGACTTAAGTCACGCTGCATGAGTTAACTCTCGCAGGTTATAAACCTAAAGTGATTAACTCACGCGGGTATTGTTTTTCATATTCACAATGTTTTTGTGCAAATATACCGGGCAATGGTGATGAATGAATCCTAGTTCTACTTCTAATTGAATATACCAAACACAATAAATTCCTTTGAACCATCATATGTAAACCACGTGGATCTTCTTAATTCCATACCTTGAATTGAAAAAAAGAATAGTAACGGCATTTATTTCTTTAGAGAAATGATATTTGTACAATCATTATATTACAATTTTTGAACAATTTTCTCTATCATTCTCACATAAGATTCTTATTCTCTCTATTCATTTCTCTCTCTCCATTGTCTTTGACCAATAAGAAGAGAGAAAAACAAGGTTGTCACCAAAGTTGTTATCAATTGAATGTACAAATATCACTACTAATTTCGTTAAGTTATAAAGCAAAACAGTGACTTTGTAAGTACAATAACTAATAAGCATTAAAAGTAGGATAACCATTGAAGCACCGTCAAGCTCTAGATACCACAAAAGATCAAAACAGACTAGCGTGAGTTAACTCACGCTGGGTTTATAACATGCGTGAATTAACTCATGCAGCGTGACTTAAGTCACGTATGTATAAATTTAAGACATGTTTAATTTACACTTGCATTAGTTAATTAATGCATGGATATTTTCGGTATAGTTGCAGAGCGCGAGTGAAAAATGCAGGGTGAAGAGCATGATTCTTATGTTGGCATTAGTTAGCCATTCTATCAATTAATTGTTTGAAGTTGACATGTGACTAACACGTTGCACATGTGGACATACCTTAGACTAATTAAACAATAAAAAACGCCACATCAAATCAGATTGATAAAAAAAATAGAAAAAACTTAATTAAAGAAAATAGAAAAAGAATGTTTCATGTTTATCATCTTTAATCATCTTCATCATATGAACTTCATACTCTTCACTTTCAATAAAAAAAAAAACACAGAACAAAAATCAAACACACTTTATAATTTCACTTTTCATCTTTGATTTTACATTCAACTGTCCGTATTTACTCTCAAAACAACAACACCTACAATTTATAATCTCTCTTTCAAACACATTTCTCCAACTAGTCAAATAAAAAAACACAAAACGAAATCTTGAAATTTCCTTCTATTTTCACTCGTCTTTGCTTCAAAAACATTACTCCAAACACAATCAAAATCACATCTAGTTAGACACAAAAGCTCTAATAACCAACTTGAAGGTTTTTCACCTACATTTTTAGCTACGATGCCTAAGCTTTCATCTTTTGTCTTTGGAGAATAACCGATTCACTGATTTGAAACCAATTTAGTTTGTAATAAAGGCTTCATTTTTACCTTCGTTTTTTAAATGAAAGTGAAGCGTATGGATTAGATATGGTGAAGAGGAAAATGGTGGTGGTGGTGAATATGAAAAATGGTGATGAATATGAAACATATTGTTTTTTTTTTTAAATAAAGTTTTTTCCGTTCTTTTAATCAATCTGAATTTGATGTGATATTTTTGATTATTTAATTATCAAAAAGACTAACTCATGCCAACGTTTTTTGAACTAATAAATTTTTTTAAACATAATTGATCAACTTAAAAACTAAAATAAACATAAAGGACAAAACATGCAATTAAGCATTGTTTTAATTAACAAAGACCTACTTTTAAAAATCAAATGAATGACTTTTAAGTGATTAGTTCAACATAATGAACTTAATTCTTGAATATAACAATTCTTGATCAAACTTTAAATATCTTCTAACACACTTCGAATAACTAAGACTGTCTTTTCTAGAAATAACACAGATTCCATTTTACCTATCCAAATGAGAAAAAATTGTTTTTGTTTCGTCTCGAAAAATTATTTAACTTCAAAAGTTTGAAACTAGTTATCGTAAGCTTAACTCAACTGATATGGATACTGCATAATATATGCAGGGGTTATGTCCGTACATCAGACATTCCATTTATTCACATTAAAAGGATGAATTTTTAAATCTAGGCTACTTAAAAAAAAAAAAAAAAATACGAAGCTAGTTTTTTTTTTATATAACAAAGTCCATTATCATTTTAAACGACAACATGATAGACATTCAATAATATTCCATGCAAAATCGTGAAAAGCAATTTAATTTTTAGTCTTTTTTTTCTTATTTTTATTTTTATGAAATCTTTAGTCTTCTTTTGAATTCTATTTAGTCATTATGTTTCTTTTGAAAGTTTGGTGTCATACTTCCCCTTGAATGTCATTTTGGCTAAATATCTAATGAATGAAAAAAAAAAATCTTGATTTAAAATTAAAATTTTAATGACACAAATTGGACCACATTATTTTTTTTGAAACATAAATTGGACCACATTTTTTTTGAAGAAATTGGACCACATTTCTAATAAGTAAGACATAATAATAAATTATATTTCATCACTAAAAAAACAAAAAATATTTCAAAAACGAATTTTGACCCTCCTATGCCATTTTGTGTGGTATTCAATGGTATGTTGCGCAATTGATGTGTAAATGCCGTAAACTCTAGGGTATCTAGTTGAATTTCTACTAATTGAAAAAGAAGTGAAGACTATTTTAATTTTTGAGAAAAATTGTGAAATTTAATTTGATTATTGAGAAGAATAAAATAAAGAGTGAATAAATTTAATTTAATTTGACTATTTTAATTTAATATAATTTAAATTTCAATTCCTATATATGAAGAAATCGGCCAACTTAGTTTCTATCTAAACCTCTTCATGTTTAAATGTGTATTCGATCGGTTAGAAAGTAAGTACCGCTACCACAAAATATGACATACACATACACATTATACTCAATTGAACATGATAAGACAGAATAACATAAACAGAACAACACATTTGTTAAAAAAAAAAAAGGCAAAATTACTTAATTTCAGGTAACAGTTTGGACTTTTATCTTTTTTTCATTTTAATTTGATCCTTTTTGTCCATTTTCATATATATTTTCAAGCTTCAAATCTAATATTCTTATGCAAATATAGACGATAATCATAGATTTGAGTAAATATTAGATTTGGTCCTTCAGTCTTCAAATCTATGATTATCGTCTATATTTGCATAAGAATGTTAGATATGAAACTTAAAAATTCATATGAAAATGGATAAAAATGACCAAATTGAAATGAAAAAAAGATAAAGGACCAAACTGTTACATGAAATTAAGTTAAGGGACTAAAAATGTAATTTTGCCAAAAAAAAAAAAAGATCAACACCTGACAATTTTTTTTGGTAGATAGATGAGATGACAAAACTATCATAAATTCACACATATAAAATGGAAGTACCAGGATTTGAACCTCGGTCACGACATCCGACCTAACAATTTCGATATTTTTACGAGTTGAGTTAGGACTATGAGATACACCTAACAAACTTATATGATATATATGTTTTTTAAGGAAAACTTATATGATATAAAACCACCGTCTTTAGCATTTAAATAACCACTGTCGACGGAGATATATAATTTTTTAAAAGGGACATAGCTATATAATTGTTACTATTAAGTTTTTTTTTGATAAAAACAAAATGATATTCATTCATTCAAATCGAGAGATTACATCATTCAACACCGCTAAAACATAAAGGATGAATCTGCGAACAAACTCACAACATCCAAGATAATAGCATATAACGACATAATGCCTACAAAAATATATGATGAAATTAAAGTGACCGGAATATCCATTGCCTCCGGATCTGCAACGTTGACGCCCAAATCTTTGATTGAACAATCGAAGACAATGATTGTCAATGAAGACAATGTAAAGATTCTTGAGTGGTTTCATTTCAAGTGAGTATACTCTTTATGGTGGAGTATGATCAGTGGCGGATCTTAACTTAATTTGTTGGGGCGCCAAACTTCTATGAAATATATATTAAATAGTTTTAAGAAGTAGTAATGATTAATAACTGGTCTAGTGGTGTGAATTGTTTGAAAGTAGCAAGAGAATGTGGGTTCAAATCCCATCAAAAATGTTTTATGTTTTTTAATACAATTTGTAAAAGTAGAAGATCAATATGTAAAAAAAGAAGAAGCCATGGAGGTGTCAAACCCGCGACCTTTATCATATCTATGGTACCCCCTTCCACTGCAAGAGCCAGAATTTGATCAATAAAATACATCTAATATTGTATATAAGGAAAACCTGGGGGATGTCGTGGCCTCCGCCGGTCCCTGAAGAGATCCTCCACTAAGTATGCTATTTCTTTTGAACTATGTGATTTCTGGTGACAATAATGGAAACAAATGTATTATTTTATATCAAGGTGAAGATGTGACTTATCCCTTTCATTCGGTCCTGAAGCATTGTGTCCATTGTTTCTCCCGTGACCCCAGACTGCTCAATAAGTGGTATCAGAGCTCTGATTTGGCTTGATGGGGAGCAGGAGTGAATCTTTAAATGGATATTTTAATAAGAGGTGGTCTCATGATTGTGGTGGAGATTGTTTGGTTGCAAGTGTGAGTATTATATTTGCGAGTGGTTAAGTCCCACATCACCTACAGATGAGCAAAATATATATATATATATATATATATATATATATATATATATATATATATATATATATATATATAAGAGAGGTGACCCGTATATACCTCCTGCTTTAAAGTTTTGGATGGAGATGTGGTGTCTCCATTTTTTAAAGTCCTGGAGCATAAGTCCATTGTTTTGTGACACTCAGACTCCCAACCTTACATATGGTAGTTTCACACAACAATGTAAATGAAAGTTCGAATCATGGTGATCGATAAGATGTGACCACATTTAATCTCTAATGACGTCTTAAATAGGATTATCTCCATTTAAAGCTATTTACATTTTAAAAAATGAATATTTTGAAAATTGTTCCAATCTTTTTTTCCCACAAATTACCAAATGAAATAACCAAATGATCAAATTAATTGATGTGGCAACTCACAAAATGAATATGACGAATGAATGGTGAGACTTATATTATTCCTTGATGAATCGAAGGTAATTTACCTCAAATGACAAGTATGATTCGATTTTGGAATGAAGGATATGGAGAACACATGTTGAATGAAGAAGTTTGATTATATTGAGATGAAAATGGTAACTGATTGTAAGAAAAAACCTTATCGATGAGGCCTACATTACCCCTTTATGAATTGGGGTAATTTACTCCTAATGACAAATATGATTTGATTATGGTACGAAAGAGATGGAAATCACATGTTGAATGAAAGAGATGAAGAACTTTAATGTTCTTTAGATGAAAATGGTAACTGATTATAAAAATAAATATGAAGAAAATGAGATTTTTCTTTGATCGGGTAATTTACTCCAAATTTATCACGTAGTAATATAGAAAAAACACAAATGAAATATAATAACGGATGTGTTTTTATCGCATATAAATGACGTTTTTATATTTATTAATTAACGTAGCTACACATTATTAAATAAATGTGTAAAATAAATGTATACGGACTAAGATAGTAATTAAACTCATGACCGAATATTTGTTAATGAAAAAGGACCAAATATACTACCAACACCACAAATCCAATCATACCTTTTTAAAATACTTAATTGAAAGAAAAAAAATTGAAGTAGTACTATACATTTCTAGTTTCTATACATTTTTTGTTGCATTGCATATAATTTGACTTTAGAAAATGTTTCCATTTCTCATATATATATATATATATATATATATATATAATTTCTTTTTTATTTCTTTTGTTAGGATGCAAATGCAATGGTGTTTCTGCTTTCTTAAAAAAAAAAAACTATTAAAGACAACAGGTTTAGGTGGGCAAGTTTTTTTCGTTCTCCTTTAAAGAATTTAAGCGAGTCATGTATTATAAAGACTCATTATAATTAGAGTAAACCTTAAGATTTTTCTAACCTTATCAAGTATTTTAGATTAACCTTAACTTAACCATTAATCTATGTTGAATTTTATTCTTTCAATACACCATCACACATAAAATATTATTAGGTTTGATGTGTGGATATAAATAACGATTAGCTGCAATGATAGACTCTATATTATATCAAATTTTTTTTATTTTTATTTTTTTATATTGAGTCTAACTTATTATTATAAAATCAAGGTTTAATTACTCTTTTGGTCCTTTAACTTATTTTTTGGTTTCGTTTTGGTTCCTTAACTATTAAAAGTTTCGTTTCGGTCCCATAATTTATTTTTGAGTTTTCTTTTGGTCCATTAACTATTAAAAGTTTCGTTTTAGTCCCTTAACTTATTTTTTTTGGTTTCGTTTTGGTCCCTTAACTTATTTTTTGGTTTCATTTTGGTCCCTTAACTCGAATACATTCATCCTAACATAAAGGACCAAAGTAGTTGACGGAGGAAGAGTTAATGGACCAAAACGAAACCAAAAAGTAAGTTAAAGGACCAAAACGAAACTTTTAATAGTTAAGGGACCAAAACGAAACTTTTAATAATTAAGGGACCAAAACGACACCAAAAAATAAGTTAAGGGACCAAAAGAGTAATTAAGCCTAAAATCAACTTATAAGATAAATGTGTCATTCAGTCAAATCTTATCTTTAATTTATGTGAAACTTGATTTTTTCTTTCTTTCAATATGAATCTTATTTTTACGAGGTAAACGAGTAATAAAACTCCTTATTATGGCTCTGTTTGGTAAAAAATAGCGGATAGCTGATAGCTTTTAGCTGATAAGCTAATTAAAGTGTTTGGTAAAAATAACGGTTCAACTAGCTGATAAATATAAAATGACATAAAGGGTATTCTTAATTCATAATAAAAATTATATCATTAATTTAAGTATTTGTAATTTTGTAAACTAATTTTTCTTTAAAAAAATACTTTAAATTTATTAATTTAATATATCCTATGTATTATAAATTAAATTAAATTTTATTCACTAAAATTTTATCTTATATTTATTATCATTTAAGTGTTTCCACTTTATAAAAAAAATAACATTTACCTCAAAAACAAAAAAAAAGGTAGCACTAATAGAGTAATACTAATAACAGAGAATAAAGAAAATAACACTTACCTCAAAAAAAAAAAAGTAACACTAATAGAATAATAGTATTTTGTTTCGTAAAAAAAAAAACGAAGGTATATATTTTTTCAAAAAAAAAAAAAAGGTCAGATGATATATATACAAAAATTGAAATAAAGAGATAGTAGTCTTTATTACGTAGCTTATTATAAAAATTATAATGGATAAAAATACAATTTAAATGAAATAATAAGGGTAAAATTGGAAGAAAAAGTGAGAAGCTATAAGCTATAAGCTATAAGCTCAAACGCTACTTGGAATAGCTTCTGAAAAATAGCTTATAAGCTCGTGAAATAAGCTATAAGCTCATGGTGAAAAAGTGTTACCAAACAGAGCTTTTTTTGTCAAACGAGCTTATAAGCTATAAGCTAAAAGCTAAAAGTTCTTTTTTAGGGTTAACCAAACAGAGCCTAAGTGTTTCAATCTTCATTAACTAGGTGGGCAAGTTTTGACATACCTTTTTGGTGCACCAACAACTTTAAGTAACAAATTCAAAAATATAAATACCGCACTTGTAAAAAAAAAGTCAAAATTAAATCATAAGTCATCGGCTAAAATATTGAATTTGAAAACGAAAAATAATTTTTAAATTGTATTATCTCCTTTAGACTTGACAATATAATTCACAATCGGGGGAAGATGGGGATAAAGTTATAATAGTTTATCAGTCTTCGTAGAATAAATTTATATATTTCGTTTGCAATAATATTATGAAAATAAACTTAAGAAACATTTTTTTTTTAAGAAAAACTTAAGAAACATGTATACTACCAAACACAATGTATCAGTCTTTTCACTACTTTGTATACCATTTTTTTATTTTTTCTAAATGTTAAATTTTAATTTTTAACTTTTTTTTTATAAATAATTTTTTATTTTTTTATAAATAATATGATGGCACGTTAACTTTTTTTTTTGTTGAAAGAGGCACATTAAAACTCATACCGCGTGCAAGGTCCAATAAAAACCAACAATCTCACATCAATTTATTTCTAGGGTCAATCCGTTCTCACATCTTGAATTGAAAAGACAAACGGTATGATATTTTTTTTTCTTAATAATAATGCGGCTGAAAATGACATCAAGTCGTGGTCCAAAAAGTGGTCCAAAAGTGCAATTTTTTCTTAAAAAAAGAAGAAGAAAAGAAGTGTCGACTCACTGATAAGAGTTTTTTTTTTTTTTTTTGGGTCAAGTAGTTCGGTGACTAAAATTCATCTTTTTAAGATGAATAAGTAAGGTGTCTAGAGTCCGAACTTCAGTTTTTATATATAACAATACATGATGTCTCTGTCAACTGAACTATACTAGTAAGGATACTCGATAATAAGAGCTTATTCTTTTAAATCTCGATACCCTATATTCTTTTAAATACATGATGTCCCTGTCAACTAGTATATAATTCAAATCTCAGTTGAGACAGTTTTAAAATGATCACTTGTAGCACAATTATTAAAATCGTGCCTTTAGAATGTTCCTAGCTAGTTCTTATTATACGATGAAGAAATGAAGTGGCAAAATTCTGTACCACAAAAACAAATATCCACTTACCCGACACAACAGAGAGAAGGCAAGTGTGTACGAGAATCAAAATTTTCATGCAATATATGCAAAAAGGGTGCTGTCTGAAGTGACAAGACATGTTCATCCATTCCTTCAAAAAAAAAAAAAAGACATGTTCATGCATGACCTCACTCCCAAACTTTTACGTACCACACACACCTCATCACTCTTGTGTAATGTTTGCGAATGAATCACCAACTATATATATCTACTAAATCATATAAATGTTACAAGCACTTGTATAAATAAATAAACATTTCACCTTATCATAACCTGCTCACCACAATTCTAAATCCCAATCAACTTTAGGTTATTTGTTGTAACAAAAATTCAATGGATCATAATCAACAAGGAGGTCAACCTTCTTCTTCAACCAAAGTGGAAAGAAAGATTGTTGAGAAAAATAGGAGAAACCAAATGAAGATCCTCTTTTCTAACCTCAACTCTATTCTCCCTAGCTATAATCCAAAGGTAATTTGTTTTGTTTTTTAATAAACCAAAGGTGATCTGTTTAATTTCCATTTCATTCATATAAATATATTGTTAAAGAGTTTCACATCGGATAAAAAATGACTTGAATACGTGTTTATAAGTTGGAACAATCCTTATTTATAAGTTGGTTTTCTAGGATTGTGTTAAACTCAACCACGATTTCTAAGATATACACATTTCGGTCATTATTATAAGTAAAAATCTATATTTTATATTCATTCAATTAATATTGTATATATGGTCTTTATTATAGACCACGTTCATAATATAATGAATCTAAAATATTAATTTTTGTTTATAATAGTGTCATGAGGTGTATGAATATTCATGTGAGGTATAAATTGACATTGAGTTTTCTTTTAGAGATTTGTAACTATAATGTTATTTCATACATTGACATCTAAAATCACAATTGTTACATATGTTTAATGGTTTTAAAATAAAAGGATTTTACATAACTCTTTGTTGTATTGGCTACCAGGGACTGTTGTAGATGTAAAACATTTTACACAAAGAGTGTACTATACCACAAGTAGAGTACCTACATGATATTCATATTATATATATGTTCACTTTTTTATTTTTATTTTTTTATTAAGTAGGATAATGACTAGAATTCCACAATTTTGAAGCTGAATAAGTGGTAATTCGAGGTTCAAACTTCAACACCTGTGTATATAATGCAATGTCATATCAACTAAATTATACTAACATAGACATAAGAAAATCATCTTCTTATTTTATTTATTTTTTGGTCAAGTAGCCTAGTGGTTAGAATACACCTTTTTTAAGATGAATAAGTGGGATGTCCGAGGTTCGAATCTCAACGTTGCATATAATAATGTATGTCTCTACCAACTGAGTTATGCTCACGAGGAAACCATCTTCCTATTATTAGCTAATTAAGTGACATTGTCACCTCTTCTTGGACCGACATTATATATCACATTAATTTGGTGTTATTTCTAATGTAATGCAGGAATTAGCGTTACCATTACCTGATCAAGTAGATGAGGCTATAAACTACATAAAGAGCCTAGAGACAAATCTAAAGGGTGCAAAGGAGAAGAAAGAAAGTTTAATGGGAAACAAGAAGAGATCACGTGGTGGTTATGGAGCAAAAGGAAGCATAATAAAGTTGCCAAAAATAGAAATTCATGAAATGGGATCCACTCTACAAGTGATTGTAACATGTGGGGTTGATGAACATTTTATTTTCTGTGAAATTATGAGAATACTGCATGAAGAGAACGTTGAGGTTATTTCTTCAAATTCTTCTTTAACTGGTGATTCACTTCTTCATACCGTGCATGCCCAGGTATATATACACATACACACATGCAAACCTTTACACATGCAAATGTGACCGCAATTTTGGTTTAATTGCATTATGATGTTGCTGCAACTTGCAAAGACCCTATATATTATATTAAAGCTGCAATTGCAATCGGAGACCGCAGTTTAAAACTAGACTTGCATACATATTTTTTTACGATATTTAACCTTATCTTTTTATAGCGTTAAAAGATAGAGTTAAATATGTTTCATTTAATTTTGTTATGTGTTATAAAAAAATTAAACTTCTGCAAGAGAGAATTCTATAATGTATTAAACATGATTGCAGAAAAAAATAAAATTCAAAATTTTGAATGAAAAAGTTGACTTAACAACAATGATCAAAGGTGATGATGTAAAACTTCTAATGGACCAAAAATCAAAGAAAAATTTTGAGTACTAAAACAAAAAGTTTGAATATTTATAGAAACTCAAAATATATTTAACGTTAAAAAATAAGCTCAAAATTGAGTTGTATGGAAAAAAAAATTCCCAAAACTTATTAAAAAAAAATGAAACTAAGAAATAGAAAGACTAGAGTTTCAGGTATACTAAGAGACCAAACGTGCAATATTTTTTTAAAACCAAAAGTGCATTTGAATAATAAAACAATGATTCTCTTAACAATATTTTGCAAAGGAATCAATTAAGCTCTTAAACATTAAGAAACTTAAGTATGAATGATTTGTTTTCTGATTTGATTATTACTTTTGATGCAGATTCCGCAAACTTTGTTACAATTTGGAGCAATGAAAATAAGTCAGAGATTGAAAGCATTTGTGAATGGATCGATGAGCGATGTGGAAACAGGGCCTTTATTGTGGGATCTTGAAATTGGAAGTGAGAGTTGGGAGCTTCTAGATTCTATAGTAACCATGAGTTTACCAAATCCTTGATGAAGCATAAATATTTGTATCAGGGTCGGTTATAAGATTTTTGGTACCCTTGGTGAATCATATTTTTAAAGTCTAGTTTTTTTTTTCCACTAGAAAATGGCTGAAAAGAGGTTTATTGAACGTCAAAAGTAGTGATCTACACATGAATAATGTTTATTATCCTTTCAAAAATAAATAAATAATGTTTCTAAGGAAAATACTTTTGAATCATAACTTTAGTCTATCTTTCTGGGGATTGTCCTTCAGAATATGGATACATCCCAATGTCATTTAATACTTTTCCTGGTCATAATGGGAAATTATACATTCACATCATGTTATCTAGTACTATTACTTATGGAACACTTCACTTGTAGTATTTAAGTATAAATCCAAATGAAAGAATGAACTTAGGTACTATAAGTAGACGGCTAGGGTTTTAATAGAATACAAAATAAATTGACATTACAAAAGGTTATAAGCGAATATATAATAAAATCTAACGGGTTCTAACTTACTAATATAAAGGCCCAATAATTTAAGCCTAATATTTTATTATCTAACATCTACCTTCAAACTCACAATGAGTCAACAAGAAGCATTGTGGATTTGCCAATCAAAATACAAAAACATACTAAGTAATATAAAGTTCTAACACTACCCCTCAAGCTGAAGCTTACTAAGCTTTAACTTGTTACAAATTAATCCAAAAAAAATAAACCAAATCAGCTGGTAGAAGAACCAATTAAGAGCAGCAACCAAAGTGAGTTATCTTCACAGAGAGAGCAGCAAGAACCACTACCACCAACCAATCCAATAGAAAACCATCCAAACAAAAGAACAAGTAGAGAGAAGTAGCCATATAGATTAACCAATAAAGAGAAGTGCAATACAATCAATCAGAAGAATCAAAGGGGGAGAAGTGCAATCAATCAGAAGAATCAAAAGGGCGAGAAATGCAATGCAATCAGAAGAATCAAAAGGGGGAGAAGTGCAATGCAATCACTCAGAAAAATCAAAAGGGGGAGAAGTGCGATGCAATTAGAAGAATCAAAAGGGGGAGAAAAAATCAAATTGTGAGCATTTAACTCACCAAACAACCAAATTGTGAGCACTTAACTCACCAAACTACCAAATTGTGAGCACTTGACTCACCAACCAAACAACCAAAATGTGAGCACTCGACTCACCAAACAAGCAAATTGTGAGTGCTTACCCACCAAACAAACGAACAAACCAAATTGTGAGCACTATTTTGACTCACCCAACAACCAAACAAATTGAACCAAACTAAACCGAATAAAACTAAATCAAGACAACTTGAAGAACCAAAACGAACAAAACCAAACGAACCAAGACAAGTTGAACCAAAGAAACCAAGAAAGACATAGACGAACAAACTAATACGAACCACAATGAACCAAACCAAACGGAACGAAACTAAACCAACACAAACTGCAAACAAAAGCAAATCAAACCAAAAAACAATAAGGAGACCGGAAAAGTCGAACCCCAACACCACAAAAGTCATAAAAACACACCAAGACTCAAACAACCCACAAACAAGGAACTAGACTCAAACAACCAACAAACAAAAAACTAGAATAAAAAAAAAAATACATACAACCAAATGAGAAGCACGACTAAATAGAGAGGAGTCAACCGACAAAAAATCTAATAGCACACACATAACCAATTCAGTCACACAGCTAACCCACAATTCGAACACCAAATCAAAGAAGCACAATAACATAAGAAGTGACCAAGAAAATCAGAATCAACTCCATAATTGCACCGAGAATAGTATCAAACACCACACCACGTCGTATCAACAAAATCTCAAACTCATTACTACGTACTATTATTAACACTGTGTTTGGTTGGCAAGAAATAGGGGCGAGAGAAATACTGAAAAGAGAAAGAGGAAGGAGATGTCCCACTTCTCCTGTTTGGGAGACAGAAGAAAAAGGGGAGAGAGACCAAAATTGGTGGGGCCTACCACTTTTAGGTCTCTTCGCTCAGATGCGAACAAAATGGGAAGAAGTACCTTTTATCCTTGATTTTCCATTTTTACCCATGTCTCTCTCCATGGTTTCCTTTTATACCTTATATTTTTGTTATACTGCATCACAACAGCACCTTCACCACTTCCATAGTTATACATGGGTTTTTCTCATGCTAAAGGGCACTATATCTATCCATCTCTTTTGTCTTATAAAAACAATGTGTACTCTCTGTGCGTGCCTTTTATCAGTAGAAGAAGAATTGAGACATAGGAAACAAGAAGAATCAGGAAGGGGATCTGCGGTGTGTTAGTAACTTTTTCAATTTGGTTGAGAACTAATCCAATTTGGTTGAGATCTTGTTTTTGTAATTGATTTTTAATAAATATAATATAATATAATATAAAAATTAATTGCATTTATTTTAATAAAATAAAAAATTAAGTTAATGAAGGAATATATTACCATTAAACAATATAAACTTGTATGTATTCCCTAAAAAAAATATAAACTTGTATATAGTCGTCTAAAAAAATTGATATTAACAAAATGTATTAATTTTCAACACAAGGATATTTTTGTCTTTTTAATGATAAAACACACTTCTCTGTTAGAACAAAATGTGTTTCACAATAAACCTTAATAAGTTTTGATGATAACAAGGTATTAAAAAATTGTCAATTGGTTATTGCTAATAATTGTTCAAGTGTACAGGACCATAGGCAAGTCAATCAATTTCAAAAGGTCTTGGAAGAACAATGGAGAGCAAAGGAATCCGAAGCATCTGAAGAAAATTGCGTCTGAAGCTAAAGTGCTTCTGAAGTAAATGACGTCATCAGAAGCAGAAGCTCATCAGAAGAAGAAGCCCATCAGAAGCAAGGTTTTATCAGAAGCGAAATCATCACCAGAAGCTACAATTAATCAGTAAATTTAAACTGAAGATTCAAAGTAGCTGTTTCTCGTTTCAACCTCGTCTAACAAGAACGAAGATTTGAAAGGGAGGTATCAACGGTCATTTGAAGAGCACTGAGTACTTGTCCTTCTTTAACATAGTTGACAAAAGTACAAGTGTACAACCACTACCTCCACTACTCTGTTTTTGTCTACGCTAAAAGACAAGACAACAGCTCTGCCTGCAGAAATGTTCCTTCAAGATGGGAATGAATTTGAAGCTAATTCTTCAAAGGACTACACCCAAATCAGGCAAAGGATTACTGGTGGATGATCAAAGGAACTCAACGACTCTTTAGACGTGCTAATCATCTCAACGTCTCTTTCACACCTCTATATAAGGGAGTGAAGACTTGAAGATTGTAGATAGAGATATACAAGTTAAAAAGCGCCAAAACTCTGTCAATTTGATTCTACAAAGCACATTGAATTTCTGCACTGATTTGATACATCTTAGAAATTCACAAGTCTAGAGTCTTTATTGCATTATATTTGTGAACACCACTGATTGTATATCAAGTGTTCAAGGTCAAACATTTTCTCTGTATTTTTGTTTGAACATAAGTCTCTTGCTTGCGTGCTTGAGCATTAGAAGACTCTTGCTTAGTGCTTGAGCATTGGAAGACTCTTGCCTGCGTGCTTGAGCATTTTTTTGAGAAGTCTCATACTTAGAGAGTATTGAGCACTTGTAATCTTTGTGATTATAGTGAAATCTCCTTGGAAGTGCAAGGGGGACTGGACTACTTCCGTTTTGTGGAAAGAACCAGGATAACTGCTTGTGTCTCGCTTTTCTTTTCTCTGCTTTGATCTTTTCCGCTGCATATCTGATTCTGGTTATTACATCAGAAGCATTCCCAAACTGATTCTGAAGTATTATCAGAAGAAGTATTTTTAGAGAAAAAGAAAACACAATTCAACCCCCCCTTCTTGTGTTTTTCTCACCTTCATTCTCTCTCTTCTATTTCTCTTCTCTCTTTTTTAAACCAAACAATACATCAAATCTACTCTATTTCTTACCTATTTCTCTCTTTTCATACTCTCTTCTCAACTTCTTCTCTCAACCAAACACACCCTAAGGGTGTGTTTGGTTGTGGAAAGAAAATGATAAGAGAGAAGTAGGTGAGAGAGAGTTTGAGAAGAGAGAAAGTGTGAGAAATAAAGATGATTTGATGTAGTGTTTGGTATAAAAGAAAGAGATGAGAAATTGAGAAGAGAGAAGTGTTGATTATTTTTAAAAGTACAAAAATACCCCTTGAAATAAAAATCTTTTCCTAAAACTATTCTATGTTATATTTAATTAAATTTATGGATTGATTAGCTTAATTAGTTATCTGCTAGGTTATTTTACTAATAATATTAACAAGGTAAGTTAATTTATTTAATTATTATTTAAATGAGCCTATTGTGAAAAAAGAAGAAAGAATCACGTGACAACATTGCATAAAAGACAAAAAAAAAAGTGTTGTTCTCTTAAATTGAAGGGCATAAAAGGCAAAAGCAACAAAACAGTAGCTTCTCTCCTGTTTCTTCGCTAATTAGGGGAGAACAAAAAATGCATGGGACCCACACCAATTTTGTCCCTCTTCTCTCTTTCTCACCTTTGCCAAACTAGAGAAATACCACACTTCTCTCCTCTTTCTCTCCTTAGTGTCTCTCTCTTCTACATTTCTCCTCTACCAAACAGAGTGTAAGTGACCAAACAAATGCATATACCAAATACCTTTCTAGCGCGATTGCTACTATAAATCATAACTTCCAAATCTGTCCCCTTGTTGCAATTTTGATGACAATTGCCAAACCAACTAGCATAGCTTTCTATGCAATGGATCTTAGTAACAATTCCAATTGGCCAAAGAAACAAAATACAACCTCAAATACGAACAAATCAATGACGGAAGGCATAAAATTATTTCTTCAATCGAGTACTTTCAAACAACAAGAGAAGGAACGACAAAAAAACTCCAAAAGACCAATTCTAGAAACTAAACCAAATCAAACACCCAACATTCCCAACCTTTTTTTTTTGCGAACTCAACTACGGAAGCCACGAATCGTTCAAGGCGGAAGCCACGAATCGTTAAAGATATCAAAGATAAAACATATGCATTGGTATGTGTATCAGAGTCAACTAGATCATTTATTTAGGGACGGATGAAGTAGTTTCAAGAAAGAATAAAGGGACGGTTAGAATTTCAATAGAATATAAAATAGATTGACATTACAAAAGGTTATAAGAAAATATATAATAAAACCTAACCTACTCTAACTTATTAATCTAACTTACTAATATAAAAGACCAATAACTTAAGTCTAATATTTTCTTATCTAACAACTTCATCATCCCAATCCATAAAAAAATGCTGCCTTCCTCAATTTTTCAGCTTCTTGTTTCATCCTTTTTTGTTTGCTCTTTCTTCTTGCAAGTGCAACCATCCACCTCGCCGCAACCTTCGTTTCTCTCTCTCCGCTTCTCTCTCTCAGTCATGCGTGATCTCTCTCACCGTTCTCCGGCCAGCGACCACCGCCTCTATTCCGTTTTCTAATTTTGCAGGTTTGTAGAGAAGATGAAGGTAAAATGATATTGCAGATAAGTTCAACGATGATGGTGGTGGTAAGAACGGTGTGATAGTAGTTGTGATGACGGATCTGGGCTCAGTTCTCTCTCGTCAGAGTTATGATCCGATCTGGGCTCAGTTTCGAATGGATATGGAGCGTGAGTTCGATGGTTGTGGTTGATTCAAGGTGCGATGATGAAGATGGTAAACGATGTGGACGATGGTGGTGGTAGACGATGGCTGGCAGTGGTGAGAAGAGAGAACACGGTGGCTGTTTGACAGAAAAGAAAGAGAAGATGCGTAGAAGGGAGAAGGAAGAGGGTATAATATGTTTTTACAAAATTGCCACTGCTTTATGGGTGAAATATCAAAATTGTCCATGATGTTGTATTTGTGTTTCATTATTTCGGTTATCATTTCTGTTTTTTTTTTTATTATTTTAAATCAATATAAAAATTATATTGATGAAGCTTTTTCTTCTTCATTGACATCTTGTTCTTGTATCTTGTCAAATGAATCTTCAACTATTGCTCCCTCTTCATCCCTCATGAGCAATTCTAACGAGTCTTCCACTTTTTCTTCCTTTTGAACATTTATGGAGTCTTTTATTTTTTTTTCTTTTAAATTTGTTCTTTTACTTTGTACTTGAAATTTTTAACAACTGCTACTCGTCTTATTTAACTCTTCTTGGAACCATTATTTGTAACAAAATTTTGTTTAAATGTGAAGATAAAAAGAAGCAAACTTTGGTTAAAAAAAAAAACAAGTTTTAGTTTTCTAAATAGATAGCATTAATTGATTTTATTGAAAAAGATAAAAGTAATTGACAAATGGTATAATTGATAAATCGTACCTTTAAAATACCAAAATGGCAGTTAAATAGGAACGAAAAATTCACCATAAAAAAACACTTAAAAAGGAACGGATGGAGTAATAGTTATTGATTATGATAGATGTGAGTTAATTAGGAAACTTTAACCTCGTGGAGAATAAGGAAGCAACATCACCTCCAAATCCATCACTGGAAAGTGGTATGATTTTGAATGGAAATTGAACAATTTCAAATCCAATATTTGGAAAGAGCTTCTAGTAATGATTCTGTGAAGGGAAATATTTACAACTATGACTCCTTGAAGAAAATTATAAAAGACCAAATCAAAATTAGTTATCAATTAATATTGGCTTTTCATCAGTGTTAGCTTATTCATGTCTTAAAGGTGTTATCAAAGAGTCTGATAGATATTTTCTATTTTGTGCTAGCTTCTGTGTAACGAACCTTTTGAAAACAGATGAGAATGGATGGAATGTGGACTAAAGTAAGATATGGTGTGAAAGAACTATAAGGCTAAGGCATATGGAAGGAGAATTATATTCTTTCAGAGTCTCATGCATTAAAGCTTCCACATACATAGGGTCTGGGATGGGATCCCACCATTTTGCGTGTTATATGCAGTCTTACCCGTGTGGAGTGTATCAAAGGATTTTAAAATTGAAAAACTTGCATCTTGAGAAGGTAAAATGTTAAAAACCACACTTTTTTTTAACCATCCAATTTTTTGGGAAATAGACCCCTAGTGGTTTGGGGGGTAACATTTTGGTAACATTGGAGTTGGTTGAAAGGCAAGTAAAGCATAATCAAAATTGTTCTACATAGCGGTTCTCCCGTACGGTTTGTTAATAACAACACTATGAATTTAAAATATATTTTCATGTTATATTTTTCATTTTCCTTGGTAAACTACTTAACTTATCCTTTTTACATGTATACAAATAGTCCATAGCTATGAGTGTCTTAATTATATACTGAAGACTATATACGCAGAGAATTAGAATTACCAATGTTACTTAATTATTTCAAAAATATGTTAAGTGAACTTTACTTGATGCATGGTTATCTATATATTTACTCTTTCTTTTTTTTTTTTTTTTTGTTACAAATATATTTACTCTTTCTATTTCAAATTCGCCACTATTACCGGTATTGTTCACTTATTTCAAATAAGGAGTGAAGTGAGATGAATTTTAAGGGTGAAAGTAAAATCAAGAAGAAAGGGGTAATAATCATGAAGCATGTGACGTGATCTAACATTTTTTGAGTTTTTATCTAGTTTTCAAAATTTTATCATATTAATTTTCTCATCTGTACATAAAAATGTTTCCGCATATACAAGGAAGTAAAATCAACAACAAACACATTGCAAAGGTTTAACTAATTTCTGCAGGTAAACAAATATTTAATAAAAATTAAAAACATTACATTAATACTAATAAATTTCTTTACTATATTTAAATGTTTCATATCATTATCAATGTAATTGTTTTAATTAATTGGTTTTCTAACCGGTGCCTCGGGGTATTGGTTAAGCATACCATAAAAGGGAATTATTACCATAAAAGAAAACTGTTTTTGACTTTATTATCAATTAATTACACAATTTTAATACATTAACTACTGTATAATTTCCTTTTTCATATTCTTAACCAGTGCCCCAGGGACACCGGTTAGCATTTCCCTTAATTTTATATATATAATTAGTGCAATGTTATGAATGCACGTGTCTTTTAAGTTTATTGATAAAAAAACTATTTAGGGACATTTTATGTTTTAAGAACTAGAGGAAAAATTTATGGAGCATCCACATGTTTATGTACGGTTAGATTTGGATTTTCAAAATCTAATTTTTCAAAAATTAATTTTTATCCACGGAAATTATTATTGAGTTGAGTCTCGACCAAGTTGTTATCTTTAAGATTTTTTACCGTACTGTCTAAAATTATGCAAGACAAATATCAACCACGCCGTTTCTAAGATAAAATAAGGCCAGCTACAACTGTGTGATTAACCTGTAGAAAATTGTTCGTGAATTACTCCATAAAAAATGGTTACTAAGGTCACTCAATTTAATACTAAAACCACTCTAATATATGGTATTGTGACCACTTTATTATGGTATTGAGACCACTCAAATGGTGCTACCACTATTTTAACATGTAACTTTCCAAAGGTAAAAAATTATCGAAAGCATATATATACTATCAAGATCATTCTAAATTTTGAAGGGACATTATTATTATTACTAAAAAGGAACTATGATCTTAAAAATACTCTTTATTACAAAGGGACATAAATTATCAAATGGACTATGTTTTTAAGATCATTCATATTTTCGAAGGGACATTTTATCTCAAAAGAGACTATGATCTTACAAACACTCTTAATTCTGAAGGGACATAACGAAAGAGGAGAAGTGGCTCGAAAGTGCATCAAGCATAAAGAGGGAGAAGAGAGAAAGAGATATCGATAACTCAATATAACTATTTTGTGTGATTTTTGAACTAAGCGAAGTCATCTATTTATGTTGAGATTTTGTAACTGAATTTAATTTAGCTACAATTATGATAATTGTGGGAGTCATTAGTGGCTCTTGTGGATAAGATCAAAATAAACTAATAATTCACTGATCAATAACTATTGTGGATAAGATAAAAAAAGAAAGAAACTAATCCGTAAAAATGGAGGAAACAAACTAAATGAATATGAATGGAGGAAATATAGGATACTCAATTAGATACTCAATCTTATCACAATCAACATAAGTTAAAATTATGGAAAGCGATATGCTTGAATAAAAAATGATAATTACTAATATGTATGTTCTATTTTATGTGTGACTTCCATATTTTTTTTTTTAATTCACACAACATTAGATCAAAGATTACTTGGTATTTAATCTTCTTAAGACAACAGTATGAAAATGGAATATAGAATATGAGAAGAACAATTTGGAATAGAATTCTGTGTGTATATTTCTTATACTGTATGTAACTCTAGGCCATATATATATAATATATTTACAGACGTATGTTAAGCTAATCCTAAGTCATGACAGCCATGATCCTCAATCAGTGGGATCTAATTTACTGTGCATTGAAAGGAAAATAACTAGAGTTAACTATTAGAGAAGGTAAATATATACACATTAAGGAGAGTCAACTATGCATAAGATAGATATTTCCTAACACTCCCCCTCAAGTTGGTGAGTGAATGTCGTGAAGTCCCAACTTGTTTCGCAATGTCACGAATTGATCCTTTCCTAAAGCTTTAGTGAACACATCTGCTAACTGGAATCGTGTTGGCACATAAGAAGGGCTAATCAAACCAGCTTGCAGTTTTTCCCGTACTATATGACAATCTATTTCAATATGCTTTGTACGCTCATGAAATACAGGATTTGCTGCAATGTGTAAAGCTGCCTGGTTGTCACAAAATAATGGTGTTGGAGCAGCAAGTGAGACTTTCAAATCTTGTAATATGAACCGTAGCCAAGTCAGCTCCAAACATGTATTAGCCATAGCTCGATATTCAGATTCTGCTGATGATCTAGAGACTATAACTTGCTTCTTAGATTTCCATGAGATGAGAGAATTTCCGAGGAAAATGCAAAACCCTGTAACGGATCTTCTAGTGGCATGACAACCTCCCCAATCTGAATCACAAAAGGCCTTTAAGGTAAGGTCATTAGAGGTCGAAAATAATATGCCTTGTCCAGGTGCGCCCTTGATGTATCTTAGGACTCTCATTGCAGCATCCCAATGAGGTTTTCTAGGTTCTTGCATGAATTGACTCAATGTTTGTACAGAGTATACAATGTCAGGTCTGGTGACAGTAAGATAAATTAACCTACCAACGAGCCTTCTGTATTTGGTTGGATCATTTAGTACCACTCCATCTGTGGGAGTAAGTTTCAAATTTTGCTCCATTGGAAAATTGTCGGGGCGAGCACCTATCTGTCCTGAATCTTGCAAGATGTCTAGAGCATACTTTCTTTGAGACATGAAGATACCTTTCTTAGAGCGAGAGAACTCAATGCCCAAAAAATATTTCAAATCTCCAAGATCTTTGATACGGAAGCGCTTAAGAAGGAAAATTTTAAGGCGTTTCATTTCTTGAAGATCATTCCCTGTAAGAAGTATGTCATCAACATAAATGAGAACTGCTGTGAATGAAGTACCTTGAGGTTTGGTGAAAAGAGAATAGTCAGCCTTTGATTGTTGGTAACCAGCCTTTTGAATGGCTTCAGAGAAAGTAGAGAACCAATTTCTTGATGCTTGTTTGAGTCCATAAAGTGACTTATTGAGCCGACATACAACGTTCTCCCCCTGTCGGCGAAGACCAGGTGGAGGCTCCATGTACACTAATTCATGCAAATCACCATGAAGAAAGGCATTTTGCACATCTAACTGGTGTATGAACCAATTACGAGCAGCTGCAATGGTAAGAAGGCAGCGAAGAGTAGTAACTTTGGCAGTTGGGGAAAATGTTTCTTGATAGTCAATCCCTTCAACCTGAGTGTATCCCTTAGCAACAAGGCGTGCCTTATATCGCTCTATGGTGCCATCAGATTTATGCTTTATTTTGTATACCCATTTGCAACCAATGGGCTTATGACCAGGAGGAAGAGGTACAAGACTCCATGTGTTGTTTTGTTGTAACGCTTCTAATTCTGTATTCATTGCTGCCTGCCATTGTGGATCTTGGATAGCTTGATGATATGATTTGGGCTCTTTATGTGCTGTAATGTTAGCTAGAAAGGCACAATGTGTAGGAGAGATTTGTGAATATGAAAGATAATGAGATAGAGGATACCGAGTACCTGACTTAGACGTTGGCTCCGAGGAGGATGTGTTGACTTTTGCGAACATGTGGTAGTCTTTATGCCATATCGGGGGGTTCTTGTCACGAAGGGATTGTCGAACTTCTGGAATGGGAGAAGTTTGAGGTTCTGGAGTGTATGATGTGGATGAAATTGATTCATTTATAGGTGAGGCAGCGGAAGATGTTTCAGTGGATAGTTTTGTAGGAAGATTGGGCTCATGTGTAGAGGGTGTATGAGTTTGTTGTAGTTGATGATGAGATGGTGTAGGAACAGGCCAATCATCCAAGGCTTCAAAAGAAGGATGAGATGAAGTCATGTTAGGTTTAGATGCAATTGGAATGGAAGGAAAATCAGTTTCACAAAATTTGACATCCCGGCTCACAAAGAAAGTCTTTGTCTCAGGATCATAAATTTTATAACCTTTTTGTCCAGTAGGATATCCAACAAATAAACCTCTTTTTGCACGGGGATCAAGTTTATGTGTAGGGTGGACAACGGTAGCATAACATAAGCAACCAAACACTCTCAAGTGATTAAGTGATGGTGGTTTGTTGTATAATAATTCAAAAGGTGATTTGTTGGATAGTAACGGAGACGGCAATCGGTTTATGAGGTAAACAGCAGTCAATACACATTCACCCCAAAATTCAAGTGGTAGATGTGACTGAAATAGTAATGCTCGTGCCACAACAAGAATATGACGATGTTTGCGTTCCACAACTCCATTTTGTTGTGGAGTGTAAACGCAAGTTCGTTGATGTTCTATCCCTCGAGATTGGAAAAATTCTCTCATGGACATGAATTCAGAACCATTGTCAACTCTAATTGCTTTAACAGTTGCTTGAAATTGCGTATAAGCAAATTTAACAAAGGATTTCAAAATGTTTTGTGAATCTGATTTGTATTGCATAAGAAACAGCCATGAGCATCTTGTAAAATCATCAACAATAGTTAAAAAAAAACGTGCCCCTGAATGTGTGGGAACTTTATGTGGACCCCATATATCACAATGTAATAATTCAAATGGAGCATGAGTTGATATAGAACTTAAAGGAAAAGGAAGTCTAGTCTGTTTGGCCATGGGGCAAACATTACAATTATTCTCAAAAGAAATGTTATTTGTAGATAGTAATGGAGAAACTAATTTAAGACGAGATGGAGATGGGTGTCCAAGGCGCATATGCCATAAGTTTGAGGGTTGAGAAACTTGATGAGATTCGGGAGTTTTTTGTAAGGGAGACATGTAATAGAGACCACCACATTGTTCACCCGAGCCAATCATCTTCCCCGTAGCCAAGTCCTGCAATACACAAAAGTCAGGATATAAAATCACACAACAATTTAAAGATGTGGTAAGTTTGCTAGCAGACATCAAGTTTAGTCGAAATGAAGGAACGCATAAAACATCATGTAGGGTTATATTGGAATTGAATGACAAGTCCCCAATGGATGTGATTGGAGCAGAAGAGCCAGTGGGTAAATTGACAAAAGGAATGATGGAAGACTTTGTTTTAGAGAGAATGGTGTGATCAGATGTGATATGATTAGTGGCTCCACTATCCAAAATCCAAGGCTTAGTGAATACAGAATTAATAGAAGCGTTAGAGAAGAGAGACAGACCTGCAGCATTAGCATGAGTGTTGTTATTACCAGCATTATTGTTTGAAGAAATCATACTCAATGCGCGAGCAAGTTGTTGAATCTGCTCTGCCGATAATTCAAGTGCAGATTGTGAAGATTCTGCTGCGTTTGCAGCAGGGGATGACCTAGATGCAGCGCTGCGAGGTCCATGTTGTCGCTGTTGTGATTGGTTCGCATTGCTGCTTTGATTT
Organism: Medicago truncatula; assembly: GCF_003473485.1. Classification (NCBI taxonomy): domain Eukaryota; kingdom Viridiplantae; phylum Streptophyta; class Magnoliopsida; order Fabales; family Fabaceae; genus Medicago; species Medicago truncatula. The sequence goes on from NC_053043.1 coordinate 44,712,394, forward strand.
CCCATGTTGCTGGAACCCCATGTTCCGTTTTTAAACCTGCATCGATCCTCTGTGTGCCCTTTCTTATTGCAGAAACTGCAGTGAAACTTTAGAGTTCGGCAATTATCAATTGTGTGGCCCTCTCTATTACAGTGTTCACAGCGCTTGTCTTTGACAAGCTTGTTGGAGAAATTGTTTTGATGAGTGTGGATTGCAGCAGCAATGGAGAAATTCTCTGTTGTTTCAGAAGTCATTTGGCGTTGTGTTTCTTCTTGAATGACTAGAGAGTAGGCTTGTCGAACGTTGGGTAATGGTGACATCATGAGAATATTGCTGCGAACAGTGCTGTAAGAATCGTTAAGGCCCATGAGAAACTGCATCAAGCGATCTTCTTCCCTTTGTTCATCATGTGCCTTCATCTGGCTGCAAGTAGGAAGAGTGCGGTATGTTTCCAATTCATCCCAAAGGCCTTTGATTTTTGTAAAATAGGTTGAGGCTGACACGGTGCCTTGGGATAAAGAGGCCAATGACTTTTGAATCTGATATATTGCTGGAATATTTTTCTGTGAAAATTGATCTTTAAAATCTTCCCAAACCTGACAAGCAGTCTTGGCATGAATGACTCCCTTGGCCAGATCTGGTTCTACAGAATGTGTGAGCCACGATAAAATCATGCTGTTGCACCGATTCCATAGAGCATATTCTGCAGGTTGATCTACTTCTGATGGTGTTTTGATGGATCCATTGATAAAACCCACTTTGTTTTTGGCTGTGAGGGCATGAACCATCGATCTGCTCCATGATGAGTAATTAGTGCCATTCAATTTTGTTGGGACAAGCAAGTGACCAGGATGATCTGAAGGGTGAATGTAATATGGATTTGATGAATCCATATCAGAGTTGTTTTTGTTATTTGATTTGTTACTGTTGTTGTTTGATTTTTCAGTTTCCTGATCGAGCTCTGATGCCATCTTAAGACAACAGTATGAAAATGGAATATAGAATATGAGAAGAACAATTTGGAATAGAATTCTGTGTGTATATTTCTTATACTGTATGTAACTCTAGGCCATATATATATAATATATTTACAGACGTATGTTAAGCTAATCCTAAGTCATGACAGCCATGATCCTCAATCAGTGGGATCTAATTTACTGTGCATTGAAAGGAAAATAACTAGAGTTAACTATTAGAGAAGGTAAATATATACACATTAAGGAGAGTCAACTATGCATAAGATAGATATTTCCTAACAAATCTTTCAACATTCCAATTTCACACACATTCTAGTACTATTCTTCCATTAACGTAGTTCCATGTACTTGACGACATATTAGAACTCATTGAGCTGGATTCACATCATTATGCTCTCTATAGTTTCCATCTTGAATGTTGTTTTGTGTTTTTATACGCCATTCTAGCTTCCTTTCAATTTGTAATATTCAATACATAAATTAATAGGTTCTGATAGGTTAGCTTTATTTTTTATATTATCAACGATTTTCACATAAGGTGGTAAAATGATATCTTTGATATGCAGAATATACATAAGTTTGGAATACTATTTCCGGGGCTCGAACTATTGCTTTAGCAACTGCTCAAGGAGATATTCAAATTTTTTCTTTTTTTGGCATATTTTTCAATATTGTCCCTTTCTCATTATTGTTAGAATTTAATTGTCCTTTTCTTTACGACACTTCATATAGATATTAGACTTAATTGATCATTTGATACCTTAACTTAATTCTTTTTTTCGAATTGATATATTAACTATTAAACGTTTCAAAATGGTCCTTTGTCTTTGTTTTAGTCATCAATTTGGTCCTATTTTATTAATTTTAAACTCCTCAAAAAGAAGACCGTTGGATAAAGAGATCCATCAGATCTAATAGTGTATCACCAACACTTAATTTATATCACTTTCTTCATCTTCTTTCCCATCTCCATCTTCTTCATATAACTAACATTCATGAATCAGAAACCAAAATCTTGAATCAAACCCAACAACTAGCAAACACAAAATCAAACTTCGCTACCTTATGGTGATTGCGTCCGTGAGATTCGGATGAGGTTAACATTAAAAACATCATCAATAATCTTACTTCTCTACAACTCACAAGTACCTAACTACCTATAATTATCGGCAAAATCAAGTTGCAGTTTTTTCAAAAACAACGTAACCATAACCAAATTAAAATCATCAATATCCTAAAAATCAATTATTGAAATGAAAAATAATTAAATTTTATAATTTATCATCTCCAAATCATCACATATATTTTCAGTTATACAAACATAGAAAATCATACAAAGTAAAAAAAAAAAAATCGAAGACAACCCACATTTCATCAAAATGAACTTAGGTAAAATTTAGAGATAGTCAAATGAGTTTTGCGACTCATTTACCGAATTATGAGAGAAATCAATAGCTTCGGACAGAATGGACGGGTTTGAAACGGTGGGTCGCAAACAGAATGGGTGGGTTCGAACTTCGAAACAAAAACGGAGAATTGAGAGAAACCATAAATGGGTCAGGATCACAGTGATGGGTCGCAACATGAATTGGACAGTGGTTCAATTGATTTTTCAGAAAGGATAGGTTAGTGTTGGTTGCTTGAAGAAGATGAAGATGAGGAAAAACATGAAGAAAGTGATATAAATTAGGTGTTGGTGATACACAGATCTGATGGACCTCCTTTATCCAACAATCTTCTTTTTGATAAGTTTAAAATTAATAAAATAGGACCAAATTTATGTCTAAAATAAAGATAAATGACCATTTTAAAACGTTTAATAGTTAAGGGACTAATTTAAAAAAAAGAATTAAGTTAAGGGGCCAAATGATTAATTAAGCTAGATATTAAGTTGCTAAAAATAACCTATAAATAGCACTTCATATAGATATTAAATTGGTAAAAATAAAATAACCTATAAATAGATTGCTTGTTATGTGAGTATACCATACTTTCGTGGAAACTTGGAAAGGATCATATAACAGTACACGTTTTTCATGTCCATTAGTATATACACCCTCCGGTCACTAATATAAGCAAAAATCTACTCTTTAGATACATTCAACTAATGATATATGTGGTCCTTATTATATGTCACATACATCATTAATTGAATGTATCTAAAAAATAGATTTTTGCTTATATTAGTGACCGGAGGGTGTATTGTTGAATTGAAGTATTTGAATTCTTTTAAAAAGTTGTTGAATTATAGCACTGTGCACTCACGCTTAGGATAAGAAAACGGCCCAAGACCCCAAAAACGAATTAAGTCAATTATATTAAGAAGATATTTTGTTTGTTTGACTATACAGAATGAGTAGTGATATTTGAACAACTTTTTAGTATAACTTTTGTGACAACCTTGTTGTGTTCTCTTCTTATTGGTCAAAAACAATAGAGAGAGAAAAAAGAAGAGAGAGAATAAGAAGATAATGTGAGTATGAGAGAGAAGGTTGTACAAAAATGGTTATACAAATATCATTTATCATACAGAATCAGAAGATCTGAAAATGTTTAAATTGAATAAAATAATACTTTCTCCGGTCTTATTTACAAGAGACAATTTACTTTTTATATATATTAAATAATTTATGTATTTGGTTTAGGTTCTTGACCAGATACATATATTATTCAATGTATCTAAAAAGTAAACTTTCTTTTGTAAATAGGACCGGAGGAAGTAAAAAGGTCAAATGCCGTGTGCTGTAATGCATACCAAGAAAAAAAAAAAAAAAAAAAAAGGAATCTCAATTTTTTTTTAATGGCTCAATTTATTTGTTTGCCGTGGAACCCGAACAATCAATTTACGAGACACAACCAACAATAACAAAAAGGAGTAAAAAGTTGTGAATGAGGACATCAAAAATTTTAACGTGGAAAAGTCCCGATAAAATCATGGGAGAAAAAAAAAATTCACCATCAAAATAAAGGTTACAATCAATGTTTTCATATAATCTCTAAAATTCACCATCAAAATAAAGGTTACAATCAATGTTTATCAAAAGGTAATATAAAAAAAAATTATTTATTAATTAACGTGGCAATACATTTGGTAATAAAAAAAAAATCGAATATGCTATCAACACCACATATCCAATCATACATTTTTATATACTTTATTGAAAAAAAATAAATTAAAGTAATACTTTTACAGATTAAACTTTAGTTTCTATGCATTTTTTTTTGTTGCATTGCATATATATCTACAGTGTATCTACGTCATCCACCACTTCTTATGTGTGTCTTCTATGGTTCTTAAACATGGTCTATATGCATGCCGGACTTTGGGGAGTGTAAGGAGCTCAATTAAGCTGGATCTTTAAAAATTATGAGGCTAAAAAAAATTAAGTATAATATCCATCCTTCATTTAAATTAAAAAATTACATGTTACTTCTTTTTCTTTCTTCGGTACAACTATGAGTTTTTTCTTAACTCAAGTTCTATTTTATGGATATAAATTTGATGCTATCAAATCATTATCAATTTGTATAATCACTTAATCAATCAATTTGAAAAACTATTTCATTGAAAGAATCAAAACAATCATTTCTTTTTTCATAAACCATTCGTTTTCCCCTTTCCCACGACGTATGAGTGGCATTTCAAACGACACCGTTAGGTAAATTTCATCTCTCTTTCACTTAATTTTATTTTATTTTATTTCATGTTTCATAAACCATTCGTTTTCCCCTTTCCCACGACGTATGAGTGGCATTTCAAACGACACCGTTAGGTAAATTTCATCTCTCTTTCCCATGATTCTGATTTTTTTAATGAAACTTAACTACAAGAAAAAAAATTGTGTTTTTATTTTACTGAGCTTATTTTAAAAAGAGCCGAGCCTCCTATTTCATAGAAACGGCCCTGTCTATATGCAAAGTGTTTGACATAACCATGAAGATCCAATTAAAATAGGGAACTTCTACGGTACACATGCTTCAATTATTTACAATTTAACGATTATTTTATGAAATAAAGAGTTATTTATCAATATTTATATTTTATAAGACATCATTTTATAAGAATAAACATCATTTCATTGTTTATAAGAATCATATTAAATTTTTAACATTTTGTCATAAAAAATAATAAATATTCTTTGTTATATGTAACAAAAATTCAAAAAATGTAAAATTTTATTTCGTTGACACTTTTGGTAACTAAGATCAAATTACTGTAATTGTTAATGATAGAAAACAATTCTTTTTCTTCGAAAAAACAATTCGTTTCAATATAAATTTGATGATTTGGTGTACGAGTACACTTAAATTTTTGAGTGTATCATAGAATTTGCCATTAAAATATCCTTGAATGTTCTTTAGAACTAATTAAGATATTATTGTGCATGCATTATTTATTTATTCTATTTCTTTTGTAAAGACGCCATGGTGTTTCTACTTTCTTTTAAAAAACTTTCTATTAAAGGCAACGGCTTTAGGTGGGCTAGTTTTTTCTTTCCCCCTTAAAAAATCTAAGTCTGTGTTTGGATCGGTGGTGGGAGGAATTAATTTTGATCGAATTAAGTTTGAGAGAATTGATTTTGGTTAAAAGTGAGTTTGATGTAAATTGATTTATGTTTGAATACACTTGTACAAAAGTGATTATTATAAATTATAGTTGTTTAGATACTTTAGATTAAAATTGTTTTTGGATGTCTAATTACCAAAATGAGTTTTAATTGAGAAATAAATTTTAACTAATAGTCAATAGTAAAACAAAAAAAAATCTAAATAATCAACCAAAAACAGCCCAAGCCAACCCAATAGTAAAAAAAAAAAAGTCATTAATAAAAAAAACCATCAATTAAAATCATCTCCATGTTACTCATATCGTGTGCCCCCCTCTCTCTCATTTCCAGAAGCTTCAATTCCATTTTTACCATTTTGATCTCCTATATCCATCGAGAAATGATATATGTACATCCATTTTTTGACAACTTTCTCTCTCATACTCACATTATATTCTTAATCTTTCTCTTTCTTTTTCTCTCTCTATTATTTTAGACCAATAAAAAAAGAGTAAATAAAAGTTGTCATTAAAGTTGTTAGATATGGTTCTATAAATATCACAACTGATACCCATCTCTCAGTACTCTTCTACCACTTCTCCTTCTCCCATGTATAGCATTCTTATCTTATTTTACCATTTTTTTCAAGCTTAAAAGGAAAAAAACAAAAAACAAAATTATATGGTTTCACATAGGAAAGGACAACATGCATCTGGTTTAAGTTGTAGATCTGGGTTTCACAAAGTTGCTGTCAATTCTTTTTATGAAATACCATCGGAAAGCAACCTATTTCTATCCCCTCTTCTCCATGTTTGTTCCTTTTCTTTTCTGAACCACAAAACGTGGAGTCAATTCTTTTATCATCTCTAACATGTAAATGTCACTGTAGTAAGCAAAAAACAAAATTTGCACCAAGAAGAAGAGAGTGAATGTGATCTCATACAAGCCATAGCAAGCCAACAAAGTTTGTAGTTTTTTTTTTTTTTTTTTTTGCCGTTTGAAGCTCAGTGTTATGAAGGGGTAAAATAGATATGTTGTTGGTGACGTCACGTGAAGTCCGGATACGAGATACGATACGGATACGATACTGCACCGATACGCCGATACGGAAAAATTTCAAAAATCAAGATACGATACGGCTGAGATACGTTAATAAAAAAAATTATATAATTAAATGTACAATATAATTATAACCATTTTTTTAATATGCAAATATATTAACAAGATACAAATCAGCTTCCTAATCCGGTTCATTCAAAGACAACTCTGCTAACTCAATTCCAACACCATCAAGCGGTTCATACGCATCTCCACCAATGTCCCACATTCTCGATTGTCCTTTCTTATATCCATCTTCTTTCCTTGACAAGAGTCGAAGATTAGTATGCACATAAACCAAATCTTCTACCCTTTTTGGATCCATTTTGTTTCTTTTCAAAGAATGGATAAAAGAGAAAGTACCCCAATTTCTCTCACAACATGAGGAAGAACAAGGTTGCACAAGAAGCTTTAAACCCTAATTTCTCGACGGTGGCCAAAGTGTGGTTTGGTGTGGGTCGTACTAGCACCAAAAAAAGATAAAGGAAATGTATATATATTATAGTAATATAATGTTTTTATTCTGATTTTTTACAACAAAAAAAAAACAGAAATCAAAATAATATAAAGAACACAAGTATCCGTGCGTATCGAGACGTATTGGAAAGTATCAGATAATTATTTTTTTTAAAAATAAAATTTAATATTTGGATACTCTCCGGATACGTATCGGGAAGTATCGGGCAGGTATCGGTGCAGGATACGCAGGGGATACGGTACGTCATCCATTTTGAAGTATCGGGGCTTCACAGACTGACGTGTGATGCTAAAACGAGAATCAATTCTCTGAAAATTGTAAAGCTTTGAATTCTAGCTTTTGCCAGACGCGCGGTTTTGGGCAAGACGTGCAATTGTGGCGAAAGCGGACTTGGGATCCAAACACCTCTAATTCGCGTTTGACAGAGCAGAAACGTGCTTTTAGTGTTGCCACCGCGTAACCAAACAAGCACTAAGTGAGTTATGGTGGAGCCAGCAAATAGGCAAATATTTTGGAAATTACCACACTGTCCTTTAGTTACTATGAAAATTACCAATGCCATTTTTCCCTTGTGGATAATAAATTGGTACTTAGTTTTGGAGCATCATCCTTTGCATGATGTCCTTCTTATTAACACTGCCGACCAACTTGAAACTGATATTTGATATTTGTGTACTGTTGGTGTTAATTTTGTTTATACCATTGATTTATGTTAGTGTAAAATTGAATTTGTGATGCTCAAATTATGTGTACTATTAATGTTAATTTGACGACGGCCACTTTAAACTTTTTTGTTTGACTTCGCCACTTAGTTATGCATTACAAAGATTCATCATAATTAGAGTAAACCTTAAGGTTGAACAGACGTTAACAAATTAATATAATCACACACTAAAAAGGTCCTCATGACGTTTGTGAAATTTGTACTATATATCAAGTTTTTTAGATTGAGCTCAACATAACCTTTATCTATGTTGAATTTGATTTTTTTTTCTTCAATACACCACCTCACACAAACATTATTGGGTTTGATGCATAAATATAAATGGTGATTAGCCGCAATGGACTCTATATCATATTAAGTTTTTTTTTTATTATATATATATATATATATATATATATATATATATATATATATATTAAGTCTACCTAATCATTATAAAACCAACTTATAAGGTAAGGGCGTCATTCAAAGTCTAGTCAAATCTTTAATTTATGTGAAACTTGATTTTTTTTCTCTTCAATATGAACCATACTCTTACGAGGTATATGAGTAAACTATAAAAACATTTGGAACTCATTTGGATATATTTGGTTAAGGAGTGAGATATTTTTATTTATCATATTTTTTGAAAAAGAAACTCTTACGCGGATATACTTGTTAAACTAAGTGTTAATATTGTGATGATGCTCAGCCATTACCATGTAGATCATCAACCTTACTAAATGATGTCATATAAGTGTCCTTTATTAAAACGTAGTTTTTTGTTTTTGTTTTTTCCTTCTCTCATGCAACCAAAATAGAAAATGTGTCAACCTTCATTATCTAGGTGGGCATGTTTCGACATACGTTTTTTGGTGGACCAATACTAACAAATTCATAAATATGAATACCACGGTTGTAAAAAAAAAATCAACATTAATTAGATCATAATTCGATGGCTAAGATATTGAACTTTTTTTTTTTTTACAAAAGCTAAGATATTGAACTTTTGTTTTTGGTGGTGGTCGGGACGGCTAAGATATTAAACTTTTTATTTTTTTTTTATTTTTACAAAAGCTAAGATATTCGGGGTTTGAACTCCTGACCTTGCATATTTTATACATTGTCCCAACCAACTGAGCTAAGCTCACATGAACAGCTAAGATATTGAACTTGAAAGCGAGAAATAATTTCCAAATAAATGTGGATATGGATTTTTGCTGATAAACTTATAATAGTTTACTAGTCTTCATATAATAAATTATATATTTCTTTTACAATAATAGTTTATGAAATCACGGTAAGGAATATGCTCTTGTTGGGGGTGGAGGATGGTGGGGGTGCGTGGCAGTGGCACCGTAGTTTATGGGTGTGGGAGGAAGACTTGGTAGAGGAGTGTAGGAATTTAGTACTTACAGTTTCTTTGCAGGAAACATAAGTTGACAGATGGGTTACCAGATTAGGTCGGTGGTTACACTGTTCGGGGTGTGTATGACATGTTGACATCACAGGAACAACCTAATTTTCATCAAAATATGGAGTTAATCTGGCATAAACAAGTACCTCTAAAAGTTTCAATCCTTGCATGGCGGCTGTTAAGAGATCGTTTACCTACAATAGTCAATTTGGCATATCGTGGCATCCTTCTCATGGAGGCTCGGTTATGTGTCTCAGGCTGTGGGCATGTTGAAGATGTAAATCATGTGTTTTTGTTGTGTCCGACTTTCGGGACTTTATGGCCTATGGTGCGGGCCTGGCTTGGAGTCAAAGGGGTAAATTCTCATGCTATTTTAGATCATTTTTTTGCAGTTTATCCAATATGCAGGTGGCCTGAAAGCGCGTCGCTCTTTATTCCATATGATTTGGCTTCTGTGTGTGGGTTTTGTGGAATGAACGGAATGACACGCTATTCAGGAATCAACAAAGCTCTATACCACAGTTGTTGGAAAAAGTAAAATCATGCTTTTTGTGGTGGTTGAAAGCTAGTAATGTGGACTTTATTTTTGGAACACATAATTGGTGGTCGAACCCGCTTGCTTGTATGGGCATCGACCGACTTTGTTGTAGTATTGACTGGATTTTGATTTTTCTGTGATTGTTTTAGCACACCTTATGCTGCAACAATTACGATGTTTGTGGCAATATAATTCATTTTTGCTTGTTAAAAAAAAAATTATGAAAATAAACTTATAAAACATATGTACCACAAAGTACAATTTATTAGTCTTTTCACTACTTCGTAAACCATTTTTTATTTATTTTTTAAACGTTATAATTTTAATTTTTAAACTTTTTTTTTTATAAATAATATGATGGCACATTAAAAGTTTGTAATCAATCATATTGTTTTTGTTTTGAAAGGATATACTTTGTACTCATATGATGGCACATTAAAAATTTTCAACTAAAACGTGTGTTACAGCAAGGTCCAATCAAAACTAACAAACAAACTGACATCAATTTATTTTTAGGGTCAAATTATTCTCAAATCTTGAAAAAACAATCGGAATGATTTTTTTATATATTTTTTTAATTCATTTTGCGGCTGAAAATGAAATCATTCAGTTCTCCATGTTATTGTCAATTATTAATAGTAAAATGACCGTTTATACTACTATTTTTCAAATCATGCAGTTCTGTTGTGTTCAGTTCTTATTGTACGATGACGAAAGGAAGTGGCAAAGTTGTGTACAACAAACAAAGAACAGATATTCACTCACACAACACAACAGAGAAAGCACGTGGGTGAATTCGAATTTTTCATCTAACGTATATATTCAAGCAAAATAGGTGTTGTCAAAAAGGTGACATGTTCATGTTGACCTTCCTTAAAATAATATATTCATGTTGACCTTACTCCCAAACTTTTCCTTTATAAGGGCTATACGTATCACACACACCTCATCACTCTTATGGAATATTTGTGAATGAACCAACTATTTACTACATAAACCCTAAAACCCAATCAACTTTAGGTTATTTGTTGTAACAAAAATTCAATGGATCAAAATCAACAAGGAGGTCGACCTTCTTCTTCAACCAAAGTGGAAAGAAAGATTGTTGAGAAAAATAGGAGAAACCAAATGAAGATCCTCTTTTCTAACCTCAACTCTCTTCTCCCTAGCTATAATCCAAAGGTGATTTTTTGATTTTTTTTATAAGCCAAAGGTGATCTGTTTAATTTCCATCACATTCATATACATATATGTATTTTCATGTGAGGAATAAATCGACATTGAGTTTTATTTGACATCTAATCACAATTGTCATGTATGTTTAACGGTTTTCAAATAAAAGGTGTTTACATAACTCTTTGTTGTATAATGTATTGTCTAGAAACCCTAGCTGGGACCGTTGTTGATGTAAAAACCATTTTACACTTAAGAGTGTACTATACCACAATTAGAGTACTACATATTCATATAGGTTCACCTCTTCTTTTTATTAACTAACTAATTAACACTATCACGATCTTCTTGGATTGAATAACACATATACTTATTAATTTGGTGTTATTTTTAATTTAATGCAGGAATTAGCATTACCATTACCTGATCAAGTAGATGAGGCTATAAACTACATAAAGAGGCTAGAGACAAATATAAAGTTGGCAAAGGAGAAAAAAGAAAGTTTAATGGGAAACAAGAGATCACGTGGTGACTGCTCAAGTTCTTCTGGGGCAAAAGGAATCATAAAGTTGCCAAAAATAGAGATCCATGAAATGGGACCCACTCTACAAATAATTGTAACATGTGGGGTTGATGAACATTTTATTTTCTGTGAAATTATGAGAATACTGCATGAAGAGAACGTTGAGGTTATTTCTTCAAATACTTCTTTGACTGGCCATTCACTTCTTCATACCGTACATGCTCAGGTATATATATACATACACACATGGTTCTAGTACGTTTGATGTTACACTGCAAATCTTTATAGCGAGGAAAAACACATACTAACTTGTGCCCTAAGGGCTTAGGGCACAAGTGAAGGAGCTTAAAATGAAATTAAAAAATAAGTTTTATATTGAAAAGATAACTTTTAAGACATTGAATGTATAATTTTTAATAAAAACTTCTACATTTTGTTTCTTAACTTATAGTAAGGGTGTAAGCGGTTCAGACAAAATCAACGAAACTGTAAGTCCAAACCGAAAATATATCCGACCTTGTTTGTTCGATTCAAAACCGAACCGAACCAATCTAAACTGACCTTGTTTGGTTCGGTTCTTGGTTTTTCATTTTGAGATCCATAAAACCGATGAACCGATTTGATGCTAACCACACTCGCCATTTTACTAATGTTATCCCTCCTCACACGCAAACACTTATGATTAGGCCCAAAATTAAGTCCAACATAAAATACTATTTAATCCATTCATTTTATCTCATCATCATCTCATCACCGAGACTCTATTTTATTTCTTCTAAAAAAGAAACCCTAGTCGTTAACCACACCTAAGACCTAACCCAACGTTTCTCATCACCGCTAAGATTGTCCATCTATTGGTTAGTTTTATATGTTTATGCCTTCAAACTTTTGAAAATATATTGTTTCTATGCTCGTTTTCCATGCCTTTAAAATATTGAGTAAGGTTAGTGATAAAAGGTTGTTTGAAAAATAGAGAACATGAAAGAACAAAATACGAAATGCAAATTTCCATGTAATATTTTAGTATGACACATGTTTATACATGAAATGCAAATTTGTGAGAATATGAATTTTTTTAATTGCATTTTCAAATAAACCAATCCAAACCGATTAGTTTGGTTCGGTTTCTTTTTTGAAAAAGAGTGAAAATCGAACCAAACCGAATTAGGAAGATTTCATCCGTTTGGACTTTTTTTTTTATACTGAAAACTGATCCAAGCCAAACTGTTACACCCCGACGCAAGTTAACTTTTTCCTATTTTTTATGACGTGTTATTTTTATTAATGATGTGAAATTAAATTTAATAGTGTGACATTGATGAATTAGACCATAAACCACGATCTAACATTATTTTTCTTTTAGTTTTCAATGATTAAATGTAAACATATTCTTCTAAAATCCATTATTTCTAACCCAAATGAACCATGAATACACACACATAACAATATTTTGCAAAGGAATCAATTACCTCTTTAACATTGAGAAACTTAGTTGGGAATGGTTTATTTTCTGATTTGATTATTACTTTTAATGTAGATACCACAATCTTTGTTGCAATTTGGAGAAACCAAAATAAGTGAGAGATTGAAAGCATTTGTGAACGGATCTGTGAGTGATGTGGAAACAGAGCCTCTATTGTGGGATCTTGAAATTGGAAGTGAGAGTTGGGAGCTTCTACATTCTGTAGTAACCAAGAGTTTACCAAATCCTTGATGAAGCATAGATTTATGTATCCGGATCGGTCCTAAATTTTTTAATATATTTGGGGAATCAATAAAATTGTATCTCTTTTAATTATTCAAATGTGTTTATTCCTGTATTTTTTGTTGCAAATGATTGATTCATAATTAAGGTTCTTTAAAAATATATTTTCAATAAATTTTTTGCATCCTTAAAAAATTGGTGCTATGGACAACCGCCCCTCCCGATCATGCTCATGGCTACCCATGTATGCATTGCAACTTCCACTACAAGAATATATTCAAAATTCTAACTATTTTTAATATGGAATTCGTCATAGAAAAAAAAACTTTATAGTATTTGGAAATCTTTCAATGTTAAAATAAAACTGAATTGAAATTATTTTTATGAATGTTAATGTTCACGTATGTAAATACAAGTTACAATATCCGAGCTATTCAATGGAACTTTCTAGGAGGAGCTTCAAGAATACTCTAAAATAACTAAGGTGAAAAGATCATATTTAGGCTATAATGAATGGATCTTCTCTTGCATTCTAAGTGCTATCTTTTATAGTCATCACTTTCTTGACCTAATGAAACTCTCTTTGGATGTCCAAGCCCATTAGTGAAGTTGTTTACTCATTCTTTATGCATCTCCTCTGTACAAGACATGTGGAGTTGGAGCGTGTGTAACTTACATCACTTGTCCGTGTAGGACACATGACATGCAATGAAACACTTCTTACGAGGACCACAACTTTCACTTGGACAATAACATGATGAAGAGATGAAGCTTTAATTGACCTAGATGATCAAGGTGAGTTAAGCATAACTTGAATGGTAGTGCTGAGCTAACGATGACATAAATGGTCAAGCTTAGCTAAGCATGATGAAAGGTAGAAATGAGCTAGGCATGCTGCATGGTGGAGCTGAGTTAGGCATGACCTAAATGGCCTGAATGGTCAAGCTGAGCTAGGAAGGTTGAGTTGTGGAGTTGAGCTAGGCATGACATGAATGGTCAAGATGAGTTAGGCAAGTTGAATGGTGGAGCCGAGCTAGACATGTTGAATGGTGGATCTGAGCTAGGCAAGCTGAAGGGGGAGCTGGACCTGAACTATGAAGCTGAGCAAGCACGATGAATGTGGGGGCACTCGTATCTTGAACGCTCAAGCTGAGTTGTACATGTCGAATAATCAAAGTATAATAAAGTCAATGTGGTATGGTCCTCCACGCCAATCCACAGTCCACCAAGTGGCAAGCATATTAAGGCGAAGACGTTTTTTTAATAGGGTCGACTAAAATGATCAAGCTACGCTAAACACGTTGAAGATGCAGCTCTCGTGACCTAAACTCTCAAGTTGAGATGGACGTGGTTTTTTTTTTTTTTTTTGAGAGTTTAGGTCACGAGAGCTCCATCTTCAACCATCTTTGAAATTCTTGGATTCTTGTCTGGCACTAAGAGCACCATTATCGGTTGACATTGTGAGTGTCTTTGCTTTTCCCTATGTTACTTTGTCAGACAAGTGAGGATATTTGAGAATTCGGCATGGCAACTGTTCCTCTGCAATGCTACCGTGGTATTATACATTGTTGAATTTAAAAACTATTATAAAATTAAATTATGGTATTAAAGGGTGTTATATATTAATATAAAATACAATTGTGAGGTATATTGTGAGGTTTTGTGGGACCCATTTTAAAGTTTTGGAGAGTAGTATGGATATTTAGAAAATATAATTGAGTGGTTTAAATAATAAGAAAGTGTAAAATAATATAATATATTCAGTGAGATCCATTTATACCATCAATATAGGTGGTATGGATGTGGATGCACTATTTCTTTTATTTATCTTGGTATTCCTATTTTTAATGGCAGGCCAAAAGTAGCGCACATTATGCCAGTTGTTGACAAAATCAAAGTCAAATTGGCAGCTGCTTGGCAGACTTCTTTACTTTCTATTGTGTGAAAACTTCAAGTTGTTAAAAGTGTGGTTCATAATATGCTTATGGTGAAGTCTAACATGAGGGAGCCAATAGGTCCCTCATGTCATGAGGGAGTGCTTTTTAATGGTGAGATTGACCCAATGGATTGGATCTGCTCCACCTCAGCAAGAGAGCACATGCACCTCTCCACACTCAATAAAAAATCATAACATACAATCTCTTCTCTCTAACTACAATTCTCTCTCCTCTCTTCTATATCATATCTCTCTGCGTTTAGCGACTACATTGTTGTTATCGAACATGTTGGTGCAGGCCTGAGTGGAATTTTGGATGATGGGTTCTTGTATAACCGAGTTTAAATTTTAATTGTAGAAAGAATATATACTGGTTAATTACATGATTATAAATTTTGGATGGCTTAATAGTTGTGTTGGAAGATTTGGTTTTGTTCTATTCATAAACGTATTCTTGTTCTTATCTCCTCCTTTTAGATGATGAATCTAATGGTTGCTTAATATTACTTCCATCTTCTTCTTTTTTCTTTTAAAAAAAAAAAACTAATACTTGCATCTTGGATTTAAATAAATAATGGTTTTACAAACTGGAACATACTATGATCCATTCAACAGTGATGGTTTTTCAGCAGCAAGGGAAGAGCAACGTAGGGAAGAAGATGAAGCAGAGACATTTAGGGGAGAGAGAATAGTCACGTGAATGATATTTCGAATGAACAATAAAAAAGAACTAGTATTTGGCTAGTGGATTTGCAAAATAAGCTTGTGCTTTCTTCATGACTTTCGATTCCGATGAAAACTACGTAAAAATCGTTGAGTTTCATTGTGTACTGAAGGAGATCAGTTCGGATTGAATCTCGGGTCAAAACGACCCGTTTTAGAATTGACGGGCGAAGGAGATGAGCATAAAAAAAAATTGGAAAAAAAAAGCTAATATCAGCAATGAGTGACTTGAACCCCCAACCACATAGCAGCACACAATCCTTACCAACTGCAACAAGCATGCATTAATGTCACATTTGGATTTTGAATATATTTTATCTATATTACTTGTTTTGAATTAATTCAAATAATCCCTAATTGAATTCGTGTTCTGATGGGTTTCGAAGATAAAATTTATTTGGGAATTCATCTATTAATGTTAAAATTTAAAATATAAATGTTATTAAGTGTTGAGATTAAATTATTTCTCTTTTAAATTTTATCATTTATGTATATCTTTTTTATTTTGGATTGTGTCCAACTACGTGTGCTCGTGATTTTCGGATATCAAATCATTAATTGATTTGAATCGTTAATCTTTGAACTCTCGATTTTTATTCGTGGGAAGGGAAAAAATGAGTAAAAACCCTTAAGACTTTGGATTCGGGGGTTGGTTAAAAAGACGCGACTTTTAAAATACGATTGGACTTTTTAACATGACTTGACTGTTATGACTAAAAACTTGTAAATATAAAATGCATCTAAAAGTTATAAAAAAAAATGCAGATGAAGTGATTTCAATTGTTGTAAAAATGCAAGCGGGGACTTAAATGCAAGATAAAAGTTTTTAAACGATTAAAGACGAAAAACACGAGTTTTAAATGGTAAAAAAACGAATAAAAGAGAATGTGGACTATTTTAAAATATGGACAAAAAGATTTTAAACGGTCCAAATTTGGGGTATGACACTAAGCAATTTCCACGAAGTAGAAACTAAAATTTTAACGATCAGAATCTTCGTTATAAATTAATCCAACAAAATATCCCTCCAAAAAATTGTGTTCATCTTCCTTATGATCATTGTTTCCAAAAAAGTGTTAGTCTTTCTTCTGATCAACTAGGGTTCTCAAGGGATAGCTTTTCGGTAGACATGTCTAACTCTATGAGGGTCACATCCAACGGTGAGATCGAATAAACATGCTTCGGTTCCAAAGTTAGACACGTTTCAGTCACCGGGGAGTTGTACTTCCTAGTTGACTAGGCTTCTGAAGGGATAGTTTGTTCGGTAGACAAGTCTCCGGGATTCCGATCTGAGAAATTTCAGTTTCTGCTTCCTTCTAACTATGTGAGGGTCACATCCAACGGTGGGATCGACTAAACATGCTTCGGTTCCAAAGTTAGACATGTTTCAGTCATCGGGAAGTTGTCATTCCTAGTTGACTAGGCTTCGGAAGGGATAGTTTGTCCGGTAGACACGTCTTCGAGATTTCGATCTGAGAAATTTTAGTTTATGCTTCCTTCTAACTATGTGAGGGTCACATCCAACGGTGGGATCGACTAAACAAGCTTCGGTTCCAGAGTTAGACATGTTTCAGTCATCGGGTGTTTAGTCGATCCCAACACCTCCCCGATGACTGAAACTCGTCTAACTCTGGAACCGAAGCATGTTTAGTCGATCCCACCGTTGGATGTGACCCTCACAAAGTTAGAAGGAAGCAGAAACTATAATTTCTCAGATCGTAATCCCGGAGACGTGTCTACCGAACAAACTATCCCTTAAGAAGCCTAGTCAACTAGGAAGGATAACTTTCCGATGACTGAAACGTGTCTAACTCTGGAACCGAAACATGTTTAGTCGATCCCATCGTTGGATGTGACCCTCACAGAGTTAGAAGGAAGCAGAAACTGGAATTTCTCAGATCGGAATCCTGAAGACGTGTCTACCGACAAACTATCCCCTGAGAAGCCTAGTAAACTAGGAAGGTCAATTCCCCGGTGACTGGAACGTTTCTAACATTTGAACGGAAGCATGTTTAGTCGATCTCACCGTTGGATGTGACCCTCGTGTAGTTAGAAGGAAGCAGAAACTAAGATTTCTAAGATCAGAATCCCGGACACGTGTCTACCGGACAAACTATCCCTTCAGAAGCCTAGTAAACTAGGAAGGACAATTCCCCGGTGACTGAAACGTTTCTAACATTTGAACGGAAGCATGTTTAGTCGATCCCACCGTTGGATGTGACCCTCGTAGAGTTAGAAAGAAGCAGAAACTGGAATTTCTCAGATCGGAATCCTGGAGACGTGTCTACCGAACAAATTATCCCTTAAGAAGCCTAGTCAACTAGGAAGGATAACTTCTCGATGACTGAAACATGTCTAACTCTGGAACCGAAACATGTTTAGTCGATCCCACCGTTGGATGTGACCCTCACATAGTTAAAAGGAAGCAGAAACTGGAATTTCTCAGATCAGAATCCCGGAGACGTGTCTACCGACAAACTATCCCCTGAGAAGCCTAGTCAACTAGGAAGGACAACTTCCCGATGACTGAAACGTGTCTAACTCTGGAACCGAAGCATGTTTAGGCGATCCCACCGTTGGATGTGACCGTCACAGAGTTAGAAGGAAGCAGAAACTGGAATTTCTCAGATCGAAATCCCGGAGACGTGTCTATCGGACAAACTATCCCCTGAGAAGCATAGTCAACTAGAAAGGACAACTCCTCGGTGACTGAAACATGTCTAACTCTGGAACTGAAGCATGTTTAGTCGATCCCACTACTGGATGTGACTCTCACAGAGTTAGAAGGAAGCAGAAAGTAGAATTTCTCATATCAGAATCCCGGAGACGTGTCTACCGGACAAACTATCCCTTCAGAAGCTTAGTCATATGATAGAAACTTTTAGGTCCCTCGGAGTAAACTAGTTCATAATTTGACTAGTTTATGAGTGGATAGTTCGCCCGGATGACTTCCCTCCAGGAACAAATATAATTAATCCTATCGTTGATTATGATCTATAGACATGTCGATCCAACAAACTATCCCCACAGAAACATAGGCAACTAGGAAGACCATTCATACGACGACTGAAACAAAGATTTTGATTTCCGAATTTTGAGTTCGTACGTCGTTTTTAATCCTCTTTGGTCTTATTCAATTGTTGAATTATTTATATAAAAGAGAAATACTTAGTTGAACACAACCCTAAAAAATTCGGACACATACAACAATGATGATATTTTTTAAAAAAAATAATAATTTGGTCACATCACTTAATATCATTAATTTTTTAATTTATAATTAGTTTATGTGTGTTAAAATAAAAAAAATTTAGTCCAAAATTAAACGAATTAAATCATTGAATATATATGCTCACAATTCAAAAGGTTAATAGTAAATAAATAAAACAAAAATCAAATAAATGACAATTGAATGTGCGGTGTGGAGTTGGTTATGTTTATATGTTGTCAAAGGTCGCTTGTTCGAGTCGCACAATGGGAAAATATATATATTTTTTTTGGTATCTCATCTTCTTCGCCCGTTGACAGTAAACCGGGTATTGTGACCCGCGAATCGACCCGACTGGATCTACCTTGGTACACAATGAAATTCAACGAGTTTTACCCAGTTTTGATTGGAATCGAAAGGCATGAAGAAAGCACAAGCTTATTTTTCAAATCCAAAAGCCAATCACATATTTTATTTTTTATGGTTTTTAATAAAAAAACTAACGCGTTTGATTCTTTATTTTTTTGATTTAGCATCCATGAAACCTATATCAATTTGAGAAATAATTTTTCCCACGAGAAATCTCAAACTGTACAACAAACAATGGGTTATAGGTAAAACTCGAACGATTGAGAGATTTTTCTTAGTAATTTTGTTTCCCTCAAACGATGCAGTGCACATGAATTTTTTTCAAAGAAGAAAGGAACGGCTACGTTTAGTAATTTTGTTGCCCTCAAATCCTATTGGTTTACAACAAATCGAAAGTTGGATTTACTCAAACTTAGTGCACTGTATATGGTTAGTTCCTTAAAGATTGAAACTTGAAAGCATTTAACATTAGATATTGGATGGGTTTATGAGACACAAAATATACTACTATAGGTATCTACATAAACTATCACCACATATTTCAATCGATTTTTCGATTACCAATTTAAAGACATGCTATAAAAGTATATTTTGCACAACCAAAAATAATTTTTATTTACACATTTAATGCCATGAAAATGAAATGTTTTATTAATTTTAAGCTAATTTTATAACAGAAACAAAAAAATTGAGAGAAAAAATGGAGCTTGGACGGCGGAAATGTGCAGAGGGGCGGAGAAGAAAACTGATGGTGGAGGGGTTAAGCCACTGGTTGTAAAATGGGGAAGAAACTTAGAGAGAGAAATAGAAGAGAAGATATGCAAGTGATAGAAATGAGAGAAAATCATATGTAAAAAGTGTGTGGTCTGTTTTGATTGAGTATGGAGAGGTGCATGTGCTCTCTTGCTGAGGTGGAGCAGATCCAATCCATTACCTTAATCCATTCCGTTAAAAAAACTCCCTCATGACATGAGGGAGCTATTGACTCCCTCATCCTAGCCTTCACCTATGCTTATCTATAGTTATCAACACCACTGACAGAATGATTAAAAAATTTGGTTGGTCTGATGACATTGATCAAAGAAAGATGATTACACTAGCTTGGCATAAGGTGTGCACTCCTGTTAAGGAGGGTGGCCTTGGCTTGAGATCTTCTACTATAAGAGACATCAATGAGGCTGCCACTCATAGACTTTGTTTGGAGTTGGTAACTTCAAATAACCAGCGTGCCATGCTTATGAGGACTAGAGTGTCGAGATCCCAGGAAACTATTTCCTATCATAATTTTTTTGGTATCATTGAACAAATTAATTTGTCGAGGAACCATTTACCAATTTAATTAATTTGGATTAAATTGATCAATTTTTTCTTTCTATCTTTAAATATTTGGAGACAGCCAAACCAAGTAAGTAATTGTATATATATATTTTTTTATAATTTCTTCTATGAATAGAAAGTATATGTGTGGTTGTTGTCTCATCGGTAATAAAATAATTAAATAGAAAGTAAAACTATAGATGAACATACTATAAATCACACTTTATAAAAACTTGAACTCTTCCCGTGATAGAAACGAAACTAAAGAAGTCTTCCAAGCTGTCAATTTAACTTTGATTTTGTCAACAACTGACATATGGTACGTACTACTTTTGGCATACCTTTAAAGATAGGAATATCAAGATAAATAAAAGGACAAAGATATCTTATCCTTTTGCAGGGAACTTCGATCAACATCTCTCATGAAGATTTACAATAAATTTGCACCTAATAAAATGTTTAAATTACCTAAGAAGGGAAAAGATACAACTTGTTAACATTCATAAAAATCGATTTCAATTCAGTTTTATTCTTACAATGGAAGATTTTCATACCATATACTACAATAGTTTTTTTATTTTTTTATTTTTTTATTTTTTTTGTGGCGAATTCCATATGCTTCTTCATTAAGGATTTGGCAAACTCTTGGTTACCACATAGTGTAGAAGCTCCCAACTCTCACTTCCAATTTCAAGATCCCACACTTGAGATTCTGTTTCCACATCGCTCATGGATCCGTTCACAAACTCTTTCAACCTCTCACTTATTTTGGTTGCTCCAAATTGTAACAAAGTTTGCGGAATCTGCATCAAAAGTAATAATCAAATCAGAAAACAAATCGTTCATCATTATGTTTCATAATGTTGAAGAGCTTAATTGATTCCTTTGCAAAATATTGTTAAGAGTAAAGAATATATGCATATATACAATCATTGTTTTATTATTCAAATGCACTTTTGGTTTTAAAATAAATTGCACGTTTGGTCTCTAAGTATACGTGAAACATGATTTAGTCTTTCTATTTCATAGTTTTATTTTTTGTAATAAGTTTTGGGATATTTTTTTTCTTCCTACAACTCAAATTCAAGCTTATTTTTTAGAATTAAATATATTTTGAGTTCCTATAAATATTCAAACTTTTCGTTTTAGTACTCGAAAATTTTTCTTTGACTTTTGGTCCCTCAGAAGTTTTAAATCATCACCTTTGATCATTGTTGTTAAGTCAATGTTATCATTTAAAATTTTGAATTTTATTCTACAATCATGATTAATACATTATAGAATTTTCTCTTGCAAAAGTTTAAATTTTTTATAACAAAGAATAAATTAAATGAAACATATTTAACCCTGTCTTTTAACGCTATAAAAAGATAATTAAGGTTAAATATGGTAACCAAATATGTATTCAAATCTAGTTTTAAACTGCGATTTCCGATTGCAATTGCAGCTTTAATATATATAGGGTCTTTGCAAGTTGCAGCAACATCATAATGCAATTAAACCAAAATTGCGGTCACATTTGCATGTGTAAAGGTTTGCATGTGTGTATCAGTGTATGTGTATATATACCTGGGCATGCACGGTATGAAGAAGTGAATCACCAGTCAAAGAAGAATTTGAAGAAATAACCTCAACGTTCTCTTCATGCAGTATTCTCATAATTTCACAGAAAATAAAATGTTTATCAACCCCACATGTTACAATCACTTGTAGAGTGGGTCCCATTTCATGAATTTCTATTTTTGGCAACTTTATTATGCTTCCTTTTGCTCCATAACCACCACGTGATCTCTTCTTGTTTCCCATTAAACTTTCTTTTTTCTCCTTTGCCAACATTATATTTGTCTCTAGGCTCTTTATGTAGTTTATAGCCTCGTCGACTTGATCAGGTAATGGTAATGCTTCCTAAATCATTAAATGAAAAATAAAACCAAATTAAATAAAGGGAACTTCAACGGTACACTCGTAAATTGAGGTGTACCGGTACTCTTGCTTCGTAAATCTATAAATTAACAATTAATTTTATGAAATAATAGTTATTTGTCGTCATTTATGTTTTAGAAAATATCATTTCATAAGAAAAACACATCATTCATTGTTTATACGAATCATATTAAAATTTTGACATATTATCATATAAAATAATTAAAGTTATCTATTATGAGCGATAAAAATTCAAAAAAAAATTAATTTTATTTCGTTGACGCTTTTGGTGAAATAAGATTTAATCATTATAATTATAAATGATAAAAAATAATATTTTTCTTCAAAAAACAATTCATTTAAACTATAAATTTAAAAGTTTGGAATACCGATGCACTCAAATACACCATCCGATCACTAATATAAGCAAAAATCCACTTTAATGATGTATGTGGTCTTTATTATATATCACATACATCATTAATTGAATGTATCTAACAAATAGATTTTTACTTATATTAATGACCGGAGGGTGTATGTATTATTCAATGATGCTACATTGGGAATGTTTTCTTCGTGAAATTTCACAAGTATGTGTTTATGAAAAAAAAGGTAACAACTTCATTACTCCCAAATTTGATGAAAATAGGATAGGTCAAAGATTTGAGTGGTCAATCAACTACACCCTCCTTCGATCAATAATATAAGTAAAAACTAACATTTTAGATTCATTCGTTAAATGATGTATGTGGTCTATAATAAAGATCTTATACATTTTTAATTGAATGAATGTAAAATGTAAATTTTTCCTTATAATAGTGACACGAGGTTCTACAATCCTAATGTGATGCAAACTCTAATGTGACTGTGACATTCATCGTTTTCTGTTAGGAAGCAAAAGCTGTCACTAACAAATTATGATAAAACTAGGGTTCTAAGCTAAAAGATAAAGAAAAATAAACTAACTAAGATAAAATAAAATAACTTTTCATTCATTTTCATTGATTTGCATAGTGTGTCAAAGACACCATATATAGACTATTACTTTTCCCACCCTACAGCCTTCTCGCGCGCCCTGTGATTTTGACCAAAATACCCTTTGTCCAGATTGTATAATCCGAATAAAAATCGGATCCAATAATCCGAAATGGTTAGCAAATCACCCTGATTCATGTGGCCTGTGATACTTGGGCTTGGTGAGGGTGAAAGGCTATCCGAAAAACATAATCCATACACATTGGTTACTTTCTAGAATAGAAATTCCGCACACCCTGCATTTAAACTGAGCGGGAAAAATAGTCATTTTTTTTTCTTTCCGGAAAACAAAATCCGGACAGCTAGGTTATATATAGTTCTCAAGAACCTAGCTGAAGCAGACCACCTTTATCACAAACACTCCCAACACTTCCAAAAACACACCATTTAGGGCGAAAACATGGTTTGGAGCAGCAATCTGTCCATCAAGGGGGGTTAACATCATCATTTTCGACTGAATGCAAAGGTAATGTGTATATAAACCTTTCCCAATTTGTTTTTTAGGCGATTTCCTTTTGATCACGTCATATGATCTGTACTGTACCTTTCCGGACTATGCAATCCGGACTGGATTCATGCGTTATGGATTTCGAAATCTAGACTGCACCAGTACAGAAACTGTGTTCATTTTTTGACTATGCCTGTACTGTTTTCAGATATGGTTGTTCCGATTGATGCCTCAAATGTTGATCCACCTGAGATTGAACCTCCTAATGCGTTGCCGCTTCTTTTACTTGAAGACGCGCATGATTCCGGTAATGCCAAATCCGAGAATCCCCCACCACCACCACCAAAACTTGAAATTTCTCTAGGTGGTTCGAAAGCAGAGGATGCTTCTCCTCCTATTCCTTCTGTTGTACCACCTTCAGTTGTTGCTGTTTGTATCGACCAGCGAGAACATTTTACTGCTAAACACAAGTTTGCAACACGGAATGATTTGTTGGAGTGGGTTGGAGAGAAATCTAGGAAGCTTGGTTTTTCCACTATTATTGGTAAATCCGATAACAGTGGCAATGGAAGAAGCGCATTTGTTACTTTGATATGTGAAAGGGGAGGTTCATACATCGAGTACAAGAGAAAGAGTCGACGTGAGATAGCTGGTTCGGTTAAATGCGAGTCTCCGTTTCGGCTGAGAGGTTACTTGTTGACCGGTGGTGAATGGAGCCTCAAAGTTAGTGATGGTAAACATAACCATGACATGACAGATGTGTTGAAAGGTCATAAAACCGTCGGTCGTCTAAACGCAAATGAACGTGTTCACCTTGAAGAGATGGTGGATTCAAACGTTCCTTCGAGGCAAATGCTTACCAACTTAAAGAAGAGGAATCGTACCAATTCAACTACTAGCAAACACGTTTATAATGCTTCTTATAGGTATAGGCGGTCCATTAGGGGTACGAGGAATGACATGCAACATCTCTTGAAGTCTTTGGTTGATAATGGTTACGTTTATCATTGTAGGAAGTATCATAATTCTGAGGTTGTCAGTGATGTTTTTTGGGCACATTCAGATTCTATCAAGTTGTTTAACACGTTCTCTAGGGATGGCAATGGGTACTCAATGGGTAGGGTACTACAATGCCCATCCCCATACCTGCATTTATAAAAAATACCCGTACCCGTGCCCATACCCTCATGGGCAACAACTTTAGTCCCCTTCCCCATACCCTATGGGTACTTAAGTATCCATACCCGCACCCATTACCCGCACTTTAACTATGGAAAAACAAAAAAAACATCACAAATGAAATAAAACTACGATCCCAATTTTTTAAAATTAACTCATAAAATAATATGAACCGTGGTATTTAGTCAAATAGAAAATATCCGAAATATTCCTAAAAAATTATACACCGGCATGATGAAGTTGTTATTGTATTAAGTAGTTGTTTGGTTTAAGTTTAGGTTTAAGCTTAAATAGGAAAATAAATTAATTAATTATACATAAAAAATAAATAAATAAATTATGATATTATATAAATATGTACATGCGGGTCTACGAGCCTGGGCAGTATAGTACCCTTACCCGTGCCCATATCCATTTAATTTTGTGGGTATTATCCGTACCCGTGTCCAGACCCATAAAAGCGGTGTTTTACCCTACCCATTATGGATATTTTTTGCGGATATCCATTGGATCTGGGTCCAATTGCCATCCCTAACGTTCTCCACGGTGCTTGTCTTCGATTCAACATACAAGACAAACAATTATCGTCTTCCATTGCTTGAGTTTGTTGGTAACACCTCTACCATGAAAACATTCTATATTGCTTTTGCTTATATGATATATGAGAGGCAAGACAATGTTTATTGGGCGCTTGAGAGGTGTCGTGAGATGTTGCACTCCAAAGATCTCTATCCCAAAGTAGTTGTCACTGACCGGGACAATGCTTTGATCAATGTTGTGGAAAATGTTTTCCCTAAAGCTACAACTATGTTGTGCTCATATCACATTGGACAAAATGTGAGAGCAAAGTGTAAATTGGATTGCAAAGTGACGGATCTCAAAGGCAAGAATGGGCAAGCGATTAAGCATGCGTCGGTGGTGAAGACTGTGATGGCTGCATGGATGGATATTGTGGACTCCGACATAGAGGAAGCATATATTGATAATTGGACCCGGTTCAAAGTTCTATGCGCAAAATTTCCCAAGTTATAGGAATATGTTGAAAAGACAATTTTGGATCCGGTTAAGGAGAAGTTTGTGAGGTTTTAGGTTGAAAAAAACCTTCATATGGGGAATACTACAATAAACAGAGCTGAATCTGCACACACTCGGTTGAGAAAGTACCTGAGTAGTAGTATGGGTGATTTGAGTACAAACTGGCAATCCGTTCATAACATGCTAGAGTTGCAACATACCGCAATAAATGCTTCATTTCAGACGAGCATAATAATGCTTGAACATAGCTAAATTATTTATTTGAGTCTAGTTGCACTCTCTAACATTGTCGACAGTTCACTTGAACCTTGTCTTCAAGGTTCAGAACTCTCTAACATTTTCATATATTTTTTAATGTGTTGAGAGAATTGTTAACACAAATCCTTCTCATAACTTATAAAAGAATCTGAATTTCGAGTTAAGATCTTCTCCATTTGCTACAATAAAAGGCAATATCCATTATTATAGTTTTGGTGTATAAGTGTTCAATTAATGTCATATATTTTAGAAATATGCACATTTATATTTACAGCAAAACTATAGTAAAGGAAATTGACATTTATTATAGCAAATGGAGAGGATCTCAACTCCTGACTTCCATAAATCTATTTGGATGATAGTTCAAATTTGCGTGAAAAATTGGTTTGTTGGTTTGATGCGGAAATAGTTTCGAAGGAAACCTAAAATGAAGAACCTATAGAATTTATAGAAATATCATGAATATCAGTTAAAGTGACAACTTCTAACTGCCAAAAACAATGTGTTAAAATAGTAGGGTTTATGTCTCTAATTTTAAAAAGTTATTCCACATGTTACATTATTTACATCATAATAACAATAAAAATAAATTAATAAAAACAAATGTAGACTTTCTCAAATGAATATACATATATACGTGATGATAATAGAAGAGATCACCTTGGAATTATAGCTAGGAAGAAGAGAGTTAAGTTTGGAATAGAGGATCTTCATCTGATTTCTCCTATTTTTCTCAACGACCTTTCTTTCGACTTTGGTTGAAGAAGGTTGACATTCTTGTTGATCATGGTCCATTGAAGGCAACCTTGAAATTTCTTACGATAAATAACCTTAAATTGATTGGAATTTATAGAATTGTGATTAGAATTGGTTAAGTGAGTTGTTTATTTCTATTATTTAGTAGATAGTTGGTCTTTTTCTCAAACATGCTACAAGAGTGAGATGAGTTTGAAGCCTTTATAAAGGAAAAAAAAAAGTGGGGAAGTGAGATCAAGACGAACACGTCACCTCTTTGACATCATGAAAATTTTAATTTACACACATGCATTCTCTGTTGTGTCTTGAGATTCTTTGAAGACAATTTTGCCACTTAGTTTAATTTCTTGATCGTACAATAAGAACTATCAGGGTATTATACGGCGGCATGATTTCATGTTCAACCTTAATATTAATAATGCTTTCATTCCCGTTGTCTTTTCAAAATATGAGAAAAGGAAATATTTTTCACAACTACTTAGACACATACACATGTTTAAATAAATCTATTACACATCCTCATGAGCTTAACTCAATTAATATGAATAATGCATAATATAAATCTAAATTTTTGTCACTAGAAAGTATTTCTCCGAAAAGAATATATGAGGTTAATTTGTCAATTGTGGTTGCTGGGAAAGTTCGAGCTTTAGTTTAGATTTATAAATCTTTGATGAGAATGTAGTTTTATAATGCATGTTTGAATTGCCGGTGAAATTGTCAAAATCACGGTTAGTCATCGTGATTTTGTCAAAAACTATATTAAGGGTGTGTTTGATTTGTTAAAAATTGAAGGACATGACATAACAACTTCAGTTATCCAATGTTTGATTTGTAAAACTGTTTCAGGGACAGGACAAACTTGAGGCAATGGAAAAGACAAAAACTGAAATTTTTGTCCCTCACCAAACCACAGCACAACTTTTTGTCCCACATACAAGTTGTCTAGAACGCCTAACATTTCATCTCCCATAAATCATATAAAACAAAAAATTATTCAATATCATAAAAATTCGACAGCGGCAATAATTAATAATGCTTTCATTTCGGTTATCTTTTCAAAATGTGAGATTTTTTTTTTTTTAATGGAGAATAAGCATATGGTAATAGTATTTGTCCAGCTATTTAGACAAATACACATGTTTACAAAAAAAGGGTCATGTTATTGGGTGCCTTAGGGGCACTGGTTAAGAAGTCAAATATAATAATATTTGCATTAAATGTTTAAATATTACTCAAAAAGGATAATATTTGCATTTAAAGTTGTGTAATCAATGAATTAAATGCTTTCTTTTTGGCTTAAAATTTCCTCTTTTGGCTTCTTTAACTAGTGTCTTGGGGACACCTGTTAGCATTACCCTTAAATAAATGTATTACAAAAAATAAAAATAATAATGGGTATATTTTATAATAATTAAATTGTTTATATTTTTGTGAGTATACTCAAATGATATGTCTAAATAGTCCATTTAAGTTTATCCAGTGGTGTTGACTTGAGACATTGAAGTCTTTTTTTAAATCGATTTTCTTTGATATCAATTTTGGTGTTGCTTAAAAAATATATATATATGTCTATGTTTTTGTTACTATAAAGTATTTTTCCAAAAAGAATATATGTAAGGTTAATTTGTCTAAGATGGCGGGCATGCCATTATTTTCACATTTATTTTTCAGGATTATTTGCTTTGCAACTATTTGGATGATTTGGAAGGAGATGAAACCAGATATTTCAAAATACGATATCCACTTCCTTTACTCTCATTGAAAAAGTAAAGTTCAATTCATTCTTATGGTTGAAATCAAAACAAGTGGCTCTTGCTTATAGTTACCGGGACTGGTGACGACACCCCATTCTTTATATGAGTATTCTTTTGTAATTTATTTATCTTTGTCTTTGGCTGGTGCTTTAATTGTGGCACCTTGACTCTATAAATATTTTTTAGGGTAGACTCCTTTGCACACCTTGTGCACATGTGGTTTCTCCATTTGATATGCAATATATCTTCAACAAAAAAAGAGTTTAATTTGTCAATTGTTGTTGTTGGGGAAGTTAGAGCTTTAGTTTAATATTTATAAAGTGTTGATGAGAATGTAGTTTTACAATGCACGTTAGAATTACCAGTGAAATTGTCAGAATCACATTTAGTCATTATGATTTTGTTAAAAATTACACTTAAGAATTCTATCAAAATTACGATAACATGTACGTTGGGATTTCTTCAAATCTGCCGCTCATATAACAAGGTAAGGTCAGCCAACATATTTTCAGATCTAAAGCAAACATTAAACAAGACATATTATGTAAGAAATAATAACTTTAAAATTAGATTTTACTAAAAAAATCATTTTTGAAGAAAATTTGAAATGCATTAATTATATATATGCATTAAAAGTCATTGTTTTTGAAAAATAAAACATAATAATAGAAAGGAAAAATAATTCCTTCAAAAAAAAAAGAAAGGAAAAATAATTGTGAAGTGAAGCAGTGAAAAGTTGCTAACAAAACAAATAAAAAATAGGATTAATAGGTTTTTATCTCATATAATATAGGTCATTTTCAGTTTTCCTCCAATAAATTTTTTATTTTGATTCATCCCCTTATAAAATATTTTTGTAAACGAAAATTTCTTGAAAAAAAATAAAATTGGTTTTTGTTTGACTTATTAGGGGGTAAGTTAAAACAAAAATATTTTACAGAGATGAATCAAAATAAAAATTTTACAGGGAGAAAATCAGAAATGACATATATTACAGGGGGTAAAGATCTATTAACCCTAAAAAATATTTTAATTCTAAAAGAAAATTTAGTTCTAAACAAAATAAACAAATAAAAAAAATGCTAATATTTAGTTCTAAACAACATACATGGATATTTTAGTTTTTTTTTTTGGGAGAATATTTTAGTTCTTCATCGCTATGTCAAACACTCTTCATATAGATCACGTGTTTATGAATGACGGAAGATTACGCAATACGCAAAAGAAGCGATGGATGACGTAGATGGTATTGCAACATACGAAATGCAATAAACCATAACAAAGCAAGTAGGTTCAAGAAGTTAATGACTTTAATCAAATGACAAATTATTTAAAAAAAATTATGTTTGATTTTTGGGATAATCAATTTTTAATCAGATTTTATTTATCTCTCGATTAAATATCGGATTACTAAGGTCTCTTTTTTTTACTAAGGATCAAAGGGTTATTGATTTTTTTTTTGTTTTGCAATAAACTATGAGGTTAATCATAAAAGCACTTAGACGTGGTAGAAACAAGTGCAGCAGCCGAGGAAAGGACAACATACCAACTGCAGCAGATCCAAAGGATAAGTTACATTCGGAGTTAATCCAAAAATGTAGCTCATTTACTAACAAGAGCAGCGTTATCATATGTTAATCATCAAGTCTTTGATTATATTTCATCATGTATCGTGTCTATTTTGATGAATAAAATTAGTTAAATTTTTATTGTAAAATCTTTTGTAACAATATTACTTTCTCTATTTATTAAAAAGAAGCATGACTTTCTTGTTAATTTAGTGGTTAAAAGTTCATGGTGTTAGTTCTAATGTATGCTCAGTTAGTAGAGACATTGCAGTATCTAAGGATAGTGATTTGAATAATGAATTCTCCACTTATTCATTTTAAGAGGTGAATTTCTAGCCACTAATTTACTTAATCAGAGAAATTGAAACAATCAAAATATATAAATTGATTCAAACAATCAAAAAATTGAAAGTTATTGAATGTCTTTAGATCTTATTTTGTGAAAACCACTCGGTTTGAACCAAATTTCAGATTCTTTTTCAAAATCACACTGCATATAAAAATTTCAATATATTTATTTTAGGTATAAGACATAAGATATCGCCTAATCTCTTATTCATTGGTTTTATATCTTTAATAATAGTTATTAGTTTAATTTAATCTATATTTTTCACTATTTTAATTATTATATGTATGTTATATTATACATCAAACACATCATTTTGCCCTGATTTATAACATCAGTTGATAGAATACTTTTAAATAGTAATTTGGATAAAAAAAAAATGGATTTAATTTAATTCGTATTAAATCGGGTCGGATTTTATTGTGGGAATCATAAAAACTTAACCATGTGTATTTTAATCTTTAGATCTAATAAATGCTTGTCTTATACCCATCAAACTTCACCGTAAAAACCCTTAATTAAAAGTATGTTTGGCTTTGTGTTGTTGGTAGTATATTAGGTAACTTGGTAAGATAAAATTTGATAATATTTAATTTTTAAAATTTAAATAGTCTATTTTTTAACTGAAACATCAACTTGATTTCATTTCCAATAAGATTCGCAGTATATTCAAAAACATAATAAAAAAAAAAAATGAAAATAAGATATAATGAACTCTTTCAAACAAATTAAGAGCGACTTCATTTATTTGTCCCTTTAAAAAAATACATTTCTATGTTGAACAGAAAACGAAAGAGAGCCTTTACCCTAGAAAATAATGACACCAAACTCAGTTTCATTCACTTTGCAACAATTGATTCTATCCATCACCGCAAGAATCTAATTCAAACATAACATTTTAGAGTTGTTGGACCCATTTTATTGCATGGTATAACCTCAAAGCTTCGCCTATGTGGAGAGGATCTCTACTCCATTTGGATCGGCTTGACTAACAATTAATTTTTAATCAGACTAACCAGAATCTGATCTACATGTTTTACTATGGAGTTTTCTCCATTACATATATTATTTGAAGTGACGTTAGACACCAAATGTCACCACCTCTTCTAGCTATGATTCAAACCTTAGTTAACCATGTGAGACTAACCCCCTAGACCCAACCTCATTGGTAAGTGAGTTTTTTTTTTATTTAAAACTTTTGATTGTGTTTTGGTTTTCTTAATTTTTAAAATTTGTTAAACCATCTTTTGATTTCTATTTAATTATTACTGCACATTATATGCAGGGGTTGGAGTTTGAATCCCGGTCACCCACTTCTTTACATTTAAAATGTGTGATCTCTAACCACTAAATTACTTGACAAAAAAAATATTTTCCTTTTAAATTTAAAAATAAAATAAATAAAAAGGTATATATCCAACTATCTTTGTAGTACTATCGTTTTGAAAATCAATTTTGAAAATTTAAAACCATAAGGCAATGAAATAAGTGCTTATTATACTGACCTAAATTTTGTCTATGGTAATATGAGTTGAGATTCCCTTGTTTTTTCTTGGTTGCTTCCAATATAGAAATTGTTGCTAGCTGTAGCACATTACATTTGACCTTTTGAAACATTTTAAGGTCTTGTATGAGTCACTTTAGTGAACAGTAATAAAATATTTGTGCATCAATTGCGGCTTAATAATTCTTTCACATATAGATGCAAGCCAATTAGTACTTCACCGTTTTCTTTTCTTGAACGTGAACGTGAGTGGATAGTGCTTAAATTCCAGTACTTTTACAACGACTTCAAGCATCACAAATAATTTTTTCAAAAAGAATATAGTACTTCAATTCAATTCAACAATATATGTTCATCACATGAAAAACGTGTCCTGTCATGTGATCCTTTCCTCGAAGCTATATTATGCTAACATAACAAGCAACCTAGTTATAAGTGTTGTCAACACTCTTTTTTTTTTAGTAAAATTTATATTAACTCAATCATGTAGATTTCATACAACTTGATTTGATATAAAAAGGACAATTAAGTCATATAATATAATATAATATAATATAAAAAGAGAATTCGGTACTTAAAAAGTCCCTAATTTTTTTTCCAATTAACTATTTATTTTTTTCTTTAGCATTTAAACAAAGACATTTAAGAGTTTTTCTATTCACACCATATATATTTCTGGTTACACCCGGTTTTTTTAAAAAGTTTTTGATAATACCAAAATTGTCCTTTTATATAAATTTTCTTAAAATCTTGATTTCATCCATTGTCACTCTAAAATTTCACTCTCTTTCACCCATCAATGATCAAACAATCCTGATTTTCAATTAATCTCTATGGAATATTAAAGAGTGAATCAAAACATCTTTCATTCATACTCGATTGCATATAAATAAGTGAATTTTTTCTTCTTTTTCAATAATGTTGGTTTCAATTTTCTTCTTCTTCTTGTTCAACTGCACTGTACGACAGTTTCAGGTTTACATTGTTGAGGTTAACTTAAATTCAGTTTAAGTAGGTTCATGTAAACTTAGTTTACATAATCTACTTAAACTTAGTTTACATAACCTACTTAAACTGAGTTTAAGTATGTACACTTAAACTAAGTTTACATGTACATACTTAAACTGATATTACGTATAATCATTGAACAATGTTAAACTTTTAGATGTACACTTAAACTCAGTTTACATGACCTACTTAAACCGAGTTTAAGTATGTACATGAGCTACTTAAACTAAGTTTACGTGATCTACTTAAACTGAGTTTAAGTATGTACACTTAAACTTAGTTTACATGACCTACTTAAATTAAGTTTACATGTACATACTTAACTGAGATTACGTAGAATCATTGAACAATGTTGAACTTTTAGATGTACACTTAAACTCAGTTTACATGACCTACTTAAACCGAGTTTACATGACCTACTTAAACTGAGTTTAAGTATGTATACTTAAACTCAGTTTACATGAGCTACTTAAACTAAGTTTACGTGATCTACTTAAACTGAGTTTAAGTATGTACACTCAAACTTAGTTTACATGACCTACTTAAACTAAGTTTACATGTACATACTTAAACTGAGATTACGTAGAATCATTGAACAATGTTGAACTTTTAAATGTACACTTAAATTCAGTTTACATGACCTACTTAAACTAAGTTTAAGTATGTACACTTAAACTCAGTTTACATGACCTACTGAAACTAAGTTTACATGACCTACTTAAACTGAAGAGGGATTTTAGGGTGTAACCAAGAAAAAAGGAAGAGTCTTTTTGAAAATTAAATTTTATGAAAGGATAATTTTATCATTTTAGGATGCAACCAGGATTAAAGAGGGTGTAATTAGAAAAACTCGACATTCAATAACCGTGATTATTCAATCATATATAAAAAATCTTTTTGACAATTTCAAAAAAGATTTATAACATAAAAAAAATACTATAAACACTTTTTTTTTCTAACATTCAATCTCTTAGTGAAATCAACGTAGATACCACCATCTTATATTAGATCTATTTTTAAAATGTGAGACACATGAATTTCATCCAGTAAGAGTTTGAGTGTTCTAGAAAATGTCAATATCACTCCTAAAAAGTATAGTACAAAAAGAGTACTGATGATAAAATACATGTTACTTGGTTCAGAGTTACATTATACATATATATGTGTTAAAGAGTCTCACATCGGATAAGAAATGACATGACAATGTATTTATAAGTTGGGACAATCCTCATCTCACAAGTCGGTTTTGTGGAATTGTGTTATGTTCAATCACGATTTTTAAGATGGTATCAGAGCCTCCTCCAAGATCCGATGGGTCACCTTCTATTAGGTTTCCGCTATCGGATCACCCGCCATTTATATCCACTATTCAGATGTCCAATCCTAAACATGAAAGGGTGTGTTTAAGAGTCTCATATTGAATAAAAGATGATCTGACAATATATTTATAAGTAGAGGCAATCCACATTTAAATGCTAAAGATGAAAAATAACAAAAATGAACAATTTATCAAAATGAAATTATTTAGGGGAACTTTTTCTTTCGTAGAGACCAAATTGTCTCTCTAATTAACTGATTGTCAAGAATCTAACTATTGTCTCATGTTTAATTTCCTTTCTAATTGTCGTTTTTGAATAGTAAAAAGTTGATTTTTGGGTTTTCTTTCCTTCCTTTCGGTTGTAGTTTTTGAATAGTAAAAAGTTGATTTTTGGAGTTTTTTTTTTCCTTTTTATTATACCCTCATTTTATTTTATAAAAAATTTCTATTTTTTTACTCAATGAATTAATGTGATATGTTTATCGCATAACAGAATATTGTTAGTTACTTTTCTCCTCTCGAACAAATTGTTATTTTTATTTTTTTGCATACATATTCTTTATTTTTTTCATTAAAATTGTTAATTTATTTTACACTTGAAATTTTTAGCAATATTACTCATCTTATTTATAAAAAGACAACCAATGTGCAGATAAAATTGCTATGTTTGACCTTCAATAAAATAGGATGCTTTTAATGGACTCAACTCTGCCTTGAATTTTTTATTTTATAAATGGAAATAGATCAAAATACAAGTGTGGGACGAGGAAATCATAAAGGGGTAAACTAATTAGGGGGTCAAAATTGATAAAAAAAACTTTGAGGGTTGATAAAAAAAAACCTTGAGGGTTAAAATCACAAAATTAGAAAATTTATGAGGTTAAAACTTCATTTAAGCCTAAAAACAAGTAAGCATGCTATGCCCAAAAAAGACAAGTGAGTTTCACATTTTTTTTATAAGTAATTTGAAGGTGAGAAAAACACAAGATGGGGGGGGGGGGGGGGGGGGGATTGAACTGTGTTAACTTTTTTTTCGTTTTCTCCTAAGCTGAAAACACTGATCAGAAGCAAATACAATTCTGCTTCTAAAATGATTTCCGGAACTAAGTAGCAGCGGATAAAACAGAGAGAGAGAGAGAGAAGAAAGACACAAAACAATTATACAAGTTCCTTCCACAAACCGGAAGTCAGTCCTGATGAAATTCAACTTCTGGTTATCTTCTGCTTCTGATGACGTCATCACTTCAGGAGCACTTTTGTCTTCAGGAGCACTTCTGTCTTCAGGAGCACTTCTCTTCAGATGCTTCAAGCTTCATTTTTGTTGATTTCTTTGCTCTCTTTTGTTTTTCCAGAACCTAATAATGATTTCAAATTTTTGTCTATGGTCATGTACACTTGAACAAATATTAACTTATCCAATTGACAATTTTTAATACCTTGTTATCATCAAAACTCTCAAAGGGTAATGTTAAACACATTTTGTTCCAACATAACTAAGTTTTTTCCCCTAAAAATGTTTTAATTAATGATTTTAACCAATTAGTGAGCTTAAATCATTAAGAAGCATCCTAAAAAAAAAATTTGTTTTTGAGAAATGATCTCAAAATTTGTCTGAAAAAATCTTTGGTCTGACTTTTTTTGTCCAGTAGTTTACAAATTACAAATTCATTTTTTAAGTGGAATAATGGGTTAATGTTTGAACTTTGGCCTACCAACTGAGCTAAGTTCACAAGAAAAAAAAATAAGCATACAAAGGCAAACATTATTTAACTTCTGAGTGAATAATATGAGAGTTAAGACATAAAAATATACCGTAACATTTTATTTTTTTATTTTATTTTAAAGAGCCTCATTTTCAAATTTGCCTTAAGCCTGAGTCGACCTTGAGTGCATTTCTTTTCAAGTTTTTGGGTTTCATTGGTTGTATCACTTCATGAATTTGATTAAAATGTATTTCATGATATAAGTCAGCAAACACATATGATATTGGCTTATGACTTTGAAGTGTACTCCTTCTTAAAATTTCAGATTCGATTATCTCCGTTGTCAATTTAGATGGACTAATTTAATTTCTTCTTCTTAATTTTTTTTTTTGAACAAACACAAGTCTTAATTCAAAAATCCAATTATATATGATAGTGATATTAGTGGTTAATTTATTATAATGTCATGGAAAATTGTTACCAGAGGCCAAACCTCGAACCTCTTTCACATTACTCCTTATTATACCCCCTTCATACAATTTACAAAGTAACACACGGTAAGTATATTATTGGTACAAATACTAACATCAATGCAATGTTAACGCTATCATAGGAAGTGATTTTTAAGGATACATGTATCACTTATGGTTGACCTTGGTAAGTCTTTTGCCAAAACCGGTTACTCAAGGATCATTATTTAACTGTATCATTGTTCATGTCAACCTTTGTTCCTTTTATTTATTAGTTCACTCTAACTTGTCTTTGAAGTAATACCACTAGCCAAAAATGACTACATCTTCACATCATCATCTAAACTAAGATCAACTCTAGATAGGTTGAAAAATTCATAAAGTCAAAAGTTAAGCTGTTTGATAATTTCAATTCCTATAGCTGTTTGTGTGCCCTATAAATTATTTGAGAAGTTATAATAAATAAAATAAATTCCAGATGTTGAATTTCTTGGCGTGGGGTGCAAGAGTATAAACCAGTGATTCCATTGCATATCCTGACAAATAAATTCTCAATCACCAGAGGTAAGTATCTTTTCTTGTCATAATTAGGAAACTTTAACCTCATGGAGGATAAGGAAGCTACATCACCTCCAAATCCATCACTGGAAAGTAATGGTAAGTTTGACGAAAAAACAAAGGCTATCGATGAAGATTCAGAGCATGTTTCAAGAATTTTTCATCAATTCTACTTTGTAAAGCTTTGGCCAACAGATCCAGATTCAATCACTAAAATCAAAAAGGAAGAGAACGTGCTAATGAAATTGAACCAGGACATTTGTGAAGTCACTGAAAAAATCACAGAGAAAATGGTATATTATATAGTGCTATATAGAGATTGATATTTATAAATTCAGCAATAAATTTGAATTTCGAAAGAGTCTTAGAGTTTAGACATTGACAAAGAATTTATTTTGTTATGTAACAGTCACAAAGAGAGTATCTAGATTCTATGTTGAATAGATTACACTATCTACAAAAGGAACGGAGAAACCGCGTGGCGAGTAAGGAGAAGATACTTAGGGATTTATATATGGCTCTTGATGAGTTGAATTTCATGAACAAAGCATCAAAGGGAGGACGGTTTGGGGAAAAGCCTGATAAAAATGTTAGAAAAATATAGCTATTTTCTATTTAATAGCATGTTATAACGATGAAACTCATCCTTTAAAAAAAAAAGAACGATGAAACTCATATATTTATATTGTTCTGGTTTTCAAATTATTTTTGTGTAGTCTATGAATTCTGTGATGCTACATAGTTGCAAAAATTTGGCCGAGGAAAAAAATATTCTGAGGGATATAAACATTCAACAGAAAGGTGTTGCTTCATTCAAATCGCTAAAAGTTCTGAAAAAAACGGTAATTTAATAGATTCGTTTTTTTTTTTTTCTTTCATTATGAAGATTGGAGTTTCTGTGTTTGGTATTACTTATATTGCTTTTGTTGGAATGTTGAAAACTTGGAACAGATTAGGTGGAGTTTTTACTTGAAAAATTGGCAGAAGCTCCTGAGAGAAATTGAACAATTTCAAATTCAATATATGGAAAGAGCTTCCGGTAATGATCCTGTAAAAGAAAATATTTCCAACTATGAATCCTTGAAGAAAATTATAAAAGACCAAATCAAGGTTAGTTATAGATCAATATTAGCTTATTCATGTCTTAAAGTGTTATATGAGTCTGATAGATACTTTCTATTTTCTGCTAGCTTCTATTTGATGAATCTTTTGAAAACAGAAGAGAATGGAAAGAATGTGGGACCAAAGTAAGACATGGTGTGAAAGAACTAGAAGCCATAAATGGAGAATTATATTCTTTGAAAGCAAAATTAACAGAGAATCATAAGAAAAAGGGTGAAGCATATCAAAGGATTTTAAAATTGAAAAACTTGCATCATGAGGAGGTAAGATGTTAAAAACCATACTTTATGCATTCAATATATATATATTTCCATGTAATATTTTTCATTTTCCTTTGGAAACCACATCATTTATCCTTTTTACATGTACAAATAGTCCATAGCTATGAGTCTATGTTAATTTATGAAATCCAATTATACACTGAAGATTAGATAGGTAGAGAATTAGAATCACCAAAGTTACTTAATTACTTCAAAAATAAGTGAAGTGAACTTTACTTGATGCATCATTGTTTTCTATTTCAGATTCTCCACTATTACCAGCATTGTTCACTTATAAATAAAGTCCATCAGCTGGCAGAAGAAAAAGATGTATCAACCCTAGATGAGATGTCAAATTCAGAGGTTGGTAGTTGGTTTAGTTCGCTATATGTTATTTATAGGGACTTAATTATAGGTTACTTGATCGGATTGCTCTGAAATTTACATCGCAAAAAAGTTTTACACAATCATCTTAACACATTTCATCATATAGATGTTTGTTAAGAAATAAATTAATACAACAAAATGACACAATTAGTATGTTATTAGATGATAGTCACACTGATAGTGCATGATCCCGTTTCTCTTATCTTTGTTTCTTTGTTTTTGGTTGTAAGGTTGGAAAGTTTATGTTAGAATGGAACAACAATAAGACTTTCCGAGAAGATTATGAGAAAAAGGTTCGGCAATCATTAGAGAGACGGCAACTAAGTAGAGATGGGCGAAGAAAACCGATAAATCATGGAATATTATGCTATTGTAATGGTGGGAGAGAAAAGTGTGAATATTGTAAAGTGTAAATGCTATTCTGTTGAAATCTTAGAACATGCCAATATTCCGTATCTGTTAGTGTTACATTCCACTTCATTCAATTTTTCCTATGAGTTGCACTTCGAGTGGTAAAAGTTCGACATTGTAATCTCAAGGGAGTTCAAATCCCATCGAAAATAATTGTAAAATGATGAAATTGATTATTAAAAAAGTATCAGTGTCGGCTTACTCATATGAAGCATGGGGCAACATAAGTTAACATAAATGCCATTCCAATGAGTAATCTTCATAGTTTTTGTAGTAAAGATCCATTTTAGTACCTGAAAAAAAATGTTAGACCCAATTAAGTCTTTCAAAACAATAACAACAAATTTTTGTTCTACTCTTCTTGGGTTTTCCTTC
Organism: Medicago truncatula; assembly: GCF_003473485.1. Taxonomy (NCBI): domain Eukaryota; kingdom Viridiplantae; phylum Streptophyta; class Magnoliopsida; order Fabales; family Fabaceae; genus Medicago; species Medicago truncatula. The sequence goes on from NC_053043.1 coordinate 44,752,506, forward strand.
ATCAAAGTCGTTATGAAGTGGAAGGGGCAATTTCTACATCAGTAGAAAGTACTCCTATATGATTTAATTTCTTTGGTTGGCCTCCAATCACCTATTCCGGTGGATATTTCTCCAATCACCTGTTAAATATGGCCATGAAGTGGATGATATTTTATCCGATCCTTTGTTGTATCGTCAATTCCTAGGTAGTCTTAATTAATTCATTATTACATATTTACATGTATACATATCATTTGCAATACAACATGTCAGTCAATTCAGGCACTCACCTCGCCACGTCCATGTGGTTGATGTTCACTGCATTGAAAGACACTCTTGAACGGGGTCTATTCCTTCTCACTGGAATATCTCCTAAATTAATTGGGCATAGTGATGTTAATTGGGCAGGCTGTCGAAAGTTATATACTTGAAGATCTGTCATATGTGACAGGTTTCTTGGTTCTTTGATTTCTTAGAAGAGTAAAACGCAAGCATGACTCTCTATGCCTTTCACTGAATATGAGTATCGAGACAGGTCTATCACTCGTTTTAAAATAATTTGGCTTCGTGGTCTTCTAGTTGACCAAGGATTTCCCCAAATAGAAACAACACCTCTTTATGCTGACAATACAAGGGTTATCTAGATTGTTTGTTTTTTTGACAAAATGTTATCCATACTGTTTTTTTCTTTTTGAAACAATCCAGATTATTGTCAATCCAATTTTTCTTGAATGCCAAAATTATAATGAAGTGGTGAATATATATAGTTTAAACAACCCCAAATTGCTCAAAGATCATTTGTTAAATGCATCATATTTAGAAGGATTGATCAATTAATTATCCAAGTCAAACGTAATTGCTTTTATTTATTAGTTCCACTCTACCTTGTGTTTCAAGTCATACCACTAGCAAGATATATATGTCCTTTGATGGTAAAGAGAAGCATTATTGTCGTTAATTTTATTTCTCTTTATTAAAATCCTATTAACAGCATTTTAAATATAATATAACTACATAAACATAACATAATTTAAACTAAGATCAACTCTAGATAGGTTGCAAGATAAAGTCAAAAGTTAGGCTGTCTAAGATTTTCAATTCATATAGCTGTTTGTGTGCCCTATAAATTATTTGAAAAGGTATAAAAAATAAAATAAATTCCAGATGCTGACTTTCTTGGCGTGGGGTGCAAGAGTTTAACCACATACTTAGCTGCTTAAATAATCTATAAAATCAATAATCCATTGCATATCCTAACAAGTCAATTCTCAATCACTTGGTAAAAAAAAGTCAATTCTCAATCACCAAAGGTAAGCATCTATTGTGTGAGTAATTTTGTTTTACATTGCTTAGAATTCAATTATTTATGTTTTATTTTGGTTACAATTCAATGATTTATGTTGATTTAATCTCTTGTATAGACTCATATAATTAAGACAAATAAATCAAACAAAACTGATTTTCTCACTGTTTATTATGATTTATTTTTCTTATTAATTATGACTTTTATTATGTCAAAATTAAGAAACTTCAACATCATGGAGAATAAGGAAACTACATCACCTACAAAACATGATGAAAGAAGAATGGCTATTAATGGAGATTCAGAGCATGTTTCAAGAATTGCTCAACAATTCTACTTTGTAAAGCTTTGTCCAACAGATCCAAATTCCATCTCTAAAATAAAAAAGGAAGAGAACTTGATCAAGAAAATGAATCAGGACATTTGTGAAATCACAGAAAGTATCACAAAGAAAATGGTATATAATATATTTATAGATATTGGTATTTTAATTCATGTATGATAAATTTGAATATGGAATGACACTTTTACATTAACAAAAAGTTAATTTTTTACGTAACAGTCAAAAGGAGAGTATCTAAATTCTTTGTCGAAATACTATCCACAAAGCGACCTGAGAAACCACTTGGCCAGTAACGAGAATATAGTAGGGGATTTGTATATGACTCTTGATCAATTGAATTTCATAAACAAAGTAGCAAATGGAGAATGGTTCGGGGAAAAGCTTGATAAAAATGTAAGAAAAATAAAGCTATTTAATAGAATTTTTAATATGATGAAATTAATATATTTTGTGTTGTTTTGATTTTGAAATCGTCTATGTAGTCTTTGAATTATTTTAAGCTACATAGGAGCAAAAGTTTGGCCGAAGAGAAACAAATTCTGAGGGATATAAAGATTCTGCAGAAAGATGTTGCTTCATTCAAATCACCTTCACATTTAATAAATTCTTGTTGTCTTCCTTTCTATATTATGAAGGTTGGAGTTTCTTTAATTGATATTACTTTCTAAAAATATTATTTTCCACTATGCATTTATGATAATGAGAAATAACTTTGCATCTATGTTGAAATACATTAATGTTACAGTTAACCTATAAGCAAGGGGGTATAGAGTTTTGTTGGAATAATGAAAACTTGGATCATATTAGAAAGAATTATAGCTTGAATGATTGGGGGAACCTTGTGATAGAAATTGAAATATTCAAAATCCAACATCTGGAAAGAGTTTCTGGTAATGATTCTGTGAAGGCAAATATTTCCAGTTATGAATCCTTGAAGAAACGTATAGAAGACAAAATCAAGGTAACTTATAATTGGCTTTGACTTTGTACCAGCTTATTTACTTCATTTAAAGGTGTTATCAATGAGTGTGACATATGTTTTCTATTTTGTGCTAGATTCTATGTGATGAATCTTTGAAAGCCAGAAGAGAATGGATGGAATGTAGGACCAAAGGTAGACATGATATGAAAGAACTAGAAGCTATAAACAGAGAATTATATTCTTTGAGAGAAAAATTGACAGAGAAGCATAAGAAAAAGGATGAAGCATATCAAAGGATTTTGAAATTGAAAAAATTGCATCACGAGGAGGTAATGTTTTTAAAACCATAATCTATGAATTTGATATAATTGCAATTACTAGTGTCATTTGTTTTGACAAATTGACATCGATCAAGTCATTGTCTCAGATGTTCCAACGATAAAGGTCATGAACTTATACTTCAGAAGACTGATATTAGATTATTCGTTATCTTAGAGTTTGAGACGATGAGTTTTTTTAAGTACTCGTATTATGATTGAATGAAATAGTGAATTCAATGATTGAATATTGAATGTACAATTGCTATTTATATACAAATGAGACTCTATGCTAGCTTATTGTGTAAGTAACCACACAGGATTACTAAATTAAACTGACTAACTAGATAACTTGTGGCCTAAGTAATCTAGTTTTCACTTATCTGTTCACTATCATCTTCATGATGCAATAACTCGTCAATTAGGGAGCCCCAAACATGTAGAACTTGCCACATCTTATGTGTTAAATTTTAAATTTCAGATTCTCCCGTATGATCAGCATTGTTCGCTAATAAATAAAGTGCATCAGTTGGCTAAAGAAAAAGATATAGCAGCCCTTGATAAGATGTCACGTTCAGAGGTTGGTAGTTAGTTTAGTTTCCTATATATGTTATTTATTTCACTTACAAAAAACTTTAGTTCATATTGGAATAAGGTTCTTATTTCATAAGGGTTTGTTTTTGTTGGTTGCTTTGGTGTGTTTAGGTTGAGACGTTTATGTTAAAATGGAATAATAATAAGGCTTTCAGAGAAGATTATGAGAAGAAGGTTCTACAATCATTAGAGAGACGAGAACTAAGTGGAGATGGGCGAAGAAGACCTGATAAATCATGCAGCATTATGCTTTAATTTGTAATGGTGGAAGCAAGAAGTTTGAAGGTTGCATGTTAAGTGTAAATAAATGTCCTTTTGAAATTTCAGAACAGTCTGATACGGAGTATCCTTTCATTGACACAGACATCGTACATGACAATGACACTATCGATACTATAATTTGAGAAAATAAATTAAATGTAATCACATGTGTCAGTATAGAACAACAACATGTGTAATGTATGAGATATAATTTGATGTATAGGTGTTATAGAATTCCTTTAGTTTGAAAAAAAGGACCTCTTTCTCAAACTACTTGGGAATGTCTTGGTTCAACCAGGACGATTCATTTAAACAAGCTTATATATTTTCAACATATTGACATACTAATAATAAAGTAACTTACTTTAAGGATACAAATAGCCAACTACCCTGCTACAATGTAACTAAAATAACGATAAAACAATATGTCAATATTTATACTTAGGCTAAAATATGGTTTTAGTCCCTGCAAATATGTCTCGTTTTGGTTTTAGTCTCTGGTAAAAAAAAATTGTTTTTGGTCCCTGCAAAATTTTTTGTTTTTGAAAATAGTCCCTCCAGGGACTATTTTCAAAAACAAAAAATTTTGCAGGGACCTTTTTTAAAAACAAAACGTTTCTTTCCCCCCCACATGGCTAAGAGTATATAAACGGGAATTAATTCCAATTCCCACATGATGAAAAAAAGTAAAATGTCTCGAGAAGAAAATGGTCCGATTTGACCGCTATACATTGCTAACATCAGGAAATAGAATAATTGGTATTCTCGAGTAACCGGCTGAGCCGCTAAAGTGGCTAAAGTAGTTATAAATCCCGTCAGTAAAATAGGTCCTATAGAGAGTCCATCTATTCCCAATCTCCAGTAAAAATCAAAAAAATTGATCCATTTATAATTCTCCGTCAGTTGAATTAGTGGATCATCCAATTGGAAATGATAACAAAATGCATAGGTTGTTAGAAGGAGATCGATTAAGCATATAGAAATGTTATACCACCTAATTACCTTATTTCCCCTATGAGGGAATAAGAAAATTAAGGAACCTGCGGCTATTGGGAAAACTACAACTATTGTTAACCAAGGAAAATAATTCGTCATAAAAATAAGATACACTTGGGCCAGAAAAGCCCGTGCTCAAAAAAAAATACAAAATATTTTTTTGAGCACGGGTTTTTGCCAGTAAAAAAACGTATTCGTGTGGTGTTTTTTGAAACGTATCAATAAGCTAGACCCATACTTCGAGTTGTTTCAGGCCCTAAATAAACCCGAACACTTAAGAAATCCGTCGGACAAGCGGACTCACACCTCTTACAACCAACATAGTCCTCTGTTCTTGGGGCAGAAGCTATTTGCTTAGCCTTACATCCATCCCAAGGTATCATTTCTAATACATCTGTGGGACAAGCTCGGACACATTGAGTACATCCTATACATGTATCATAAATCTTTACTGAATGTGACATTGTATCTATAGTAATTTTTGAACATAAAAAATGAAAATTATCGATCTAGTAAACTCGTAAATGAATCATATATTTATATACCAGATGAATCAATGATTTGTTATAATATTGTTAATTGTTAATCAAAAAAGATGTCTAGATAAATTTAGAATAAGGAATAGAAGAGGATACTTTGATTTCTTATGATTTAGGCAATGCAAACATGATCAGAAGTTGTGTAGAATACATATTAATTTGAATTGATAAATATTACACTCACTATTTGATTGAATTGAATTTTTTTATTAATTATGATTAATTAATGCTATTTATTCAACAAATTCGATTGATTGATACGGGTTGATTTTCTGTTACGAGCAATTGCGGAAACAATAGCCAGTCCGATAGCTGCTTCAGCGGCTGCAATAGCTATAACAAAAATTGAAAAAATATTTCCTTTTAATTGGCGATTATCAAAAAAATCAGAAAAAGTTACGAGATTTATATTAACTGCATTCAGTATAAGTTCAAGACACATAAGGGCTCTAACCATATTTCGGCTCGTGATCAATCCATAGATACCAATAGAAAATAAATAGGCACTCAAAACAAGTACATGTTCGAGCATCATTGACCAACTCCTTATTAATTTTGATTCATTTCAATATGAACAACAATTCAACAGATTCAATTGACTAAAGAATATACCAAGTCTGGAACAAAAGAATATATTGGCAATAAAAAAAAAGAGTTTATACATAACATAGAATTGAAAAAAAAAAATAAAATCTTGATTTATATTACTAATTCTATAAAGATTTTTTACTGGCGAGCTACAACAATTGCACCTATCAAAGCAACTAAAAGAATTATTGAAATTAGTTCAAATGGAAGAAAAAAATCGGTTGATAAATGAATTCCAATTTGTTGACTAGTACTTATCAAATCTTGCTCAATAATCTGATTTGGTCTTGTAGTCCAAATAATTCCGTACCATGAAGTATCTGAAATAATAGTTATTAGTGAAACAAAAATACTTGTACAAACTATCAAAGTAATTCCATCCCCAACAGTCCAAAGATTAAAATCTTGGTAATATTCGGAACTATTCATGAACATCACAGCAAATATGATTAAAATGTTAATAGCTCCCACGTAAATAAGTAGCTGTGATGCAGCTACAAAATGGGAGTTTGATAAAATATATAATAAGGATATACAAACAAGAACCAGTCCCAACGAAAAAGCAGAAAAAATAGGGTTGGTAAGTAATACTACTCCTAGACTTCCTAATATAATACCCGATCCCAGAAAGACTAAAAGAAAATCGTGTAGCGTTTCAGGCAAATCCATTATATGTAAAAAAAAAAGACAAAGAAATCGAAATTTCATGACCGTATTGATATGACCAGGAAAAAAAAATTTATATACTTAAATTTTTTTTTATTATATTTTGATAATATTTTATTTTGATTATTCTCTTATCTCTTATATATTCTATATAATCTATAATATATATATAGATTATCATTATTTATAGAGTTATATATATAGTCTATTCTATACTATTCTGATTTTCTTTTTTATTTTATATTTATTTATTTTATATTTATTAAGAATAAAAATAATTTTTAATTATAAAAAATTCTCTTTTTTTATTTTATTTGAATTGTTCGAATTGTATAATCATCAATTACTGACATTGGTAAACGGCCCAAAGCAATTTGATTATAGTTCAATTCGTGACGATCATAAGTTGAAAGTTCATATTCTTCAGTCATTGATAAACAATTTGTTGGGCAATACTCAATACAGTTACCACAAAAAATACAGATTCCGAAATCAATACTGTAATTTAGCAATCGTTTCTTTCGAATATCAGTTTCCAGTTTCCAATCAACAACGGGTAAATCTATAGGACATACACGAACACATACTTCACAAGCAATGCATTTATCAAATTCAAAATGGATTCGACCGCGGAAACGTTCCGATGTGATTAATTTTTCATAAGGATATTGAATAGTTACAGGTAAACGATTTGCGTGAGATAAGATAATAATGAAACTTTGACCAATGTACCTTGCAGCTCGGACTGTTTGTTGACCATAATTCATGAACCCAGTTACCATAAGGAACATATCGTAAATATCTATGAATATTTTTGTTTTATTTCTTTCTCTTATTTGAGACAAGTTATGAATATAGAAAATAAATCTTTTAGAGTGAAAACAATTGAGACGAAGTTGTTAATAATAGATTACCGAGAGAAATAGGTAAAAGAAATTTCCATCCAAGATTTAATAATTGATCCATTCTTAGCCTAGGCAAAGACCATCTTGTTATGATAGAAACGAATAAGAAAAAATAAGTTTTAGCTAATGTAATAAAGAGATCAATTGTAGTTCCAAAAACTCCATATGTTTTATTGATTTCAAAAAACTCAGAAACGAATATGTACGGAATAGAGATATTTGAACCGCCCAAGTAAAGAACTGTTACAAATAATGAAGAAATTAAAAGGTTTAAATAGGAAGCAACGTAAAATAAACCAAATCGAATACCCGAATATTCTGTTTGATAACCCGCTACTAATTCTTCTTCTGCTTCTGGTAAATCAAAAGGTAATCTTTCACATTCTGCTAGTGAAGAAATTAGAAAAACAATGAAACCGATAGGTTGACGCCACAAATTCCACCCCCAAAAACCATATTTTGATTGCGCATCAACTATATCAACTGTACTTAAACTGTTAGATAATCCTAGTCGGTGATAACATTACTGTTCCCATCTCTATTACAGAACCGTACATGAGATTTTCACTTCATACGGCTCCTGGAAAGCCTTAAGTAAATCTAAGGACCGGGACGATTCTTTATCTTGTGATATATCCATATCCATAAGATATAGAAGATTTAAATCTATCAAACGGTTCTGAATTAGACCAATTCAATTCTGTCTGTTCTAGAAATAACTAAATACGAAAGATAAATCCATTTTAATAAAACATACAAATACAATAAGGCACGTCTGAATTGATCTCATCCCTTAAAAATCGAAATTTGAATTTGTTGAGTAATAACTGAATTCTTCAATAAAATACTCTTTTAGAATTCTCCATAACCCTCGGCATTTTGAATTACGAAAAAGAATTACACATTCGTTTCTTAATTATCATGTGAATTTGATCTCCATGAATATGAATATGGATATAAGAAATCATAGCACAAAAAAGAGATCTGCTTTTCGTTTATGATTTCTTCTTCTTTTTTCGTTCCTATTCTTCTTTGTTTGTGCTATGAAAAAGGGACTTAAAAAATTTTAAAGGATTTTTTCGTTCCTGATAGTAATTTATTTAATCGGTGGATGGAAGCATACTCTGGATCGGAGTTATGGGGAGTACTGCTTGATTTTTTCTACCAACTTAAAGCCCCAATTAGTATTCTTTTTCTATTATGCGTAAATTGTCTTTTGGATAATTTACAAAATCTGTGTTACTAATCCTTTGTGTATCTTGGTGTTTCTAACCATCCACTCTTTTTTTTATTAACCCCTTATTTTAACATCTAGGATCATACAAATGATAACTAAAACTCAATAAGGTTGGTCTTTTGAGCCCGCTTCAAAACAGGATGAAAAATATTCTCCAATCTTGGGTTAAATGTCCTCTTCTCTTTATAATTTATTTTATTTGACTTCATTCTTATACATAGAAAATGAGACTCAATATTTTTACTGCCATTTAAAATCATCATACTATCTGTTAACTATAGGTAATAGAGTATTCTGAAATTTTATTCAATATAAGCTGTTTTTTTTCACTCATATAACTATCTAATTTAGTTCTTCAATCCGAATTGTGAAAAATCAAATTAAGATAATGAAGGTTTCTATTTAATTTATTCGACTCCTTTCCTATTATATATAGTACTATAAAGAGAGGAGCATAGCAATAGCATCGAATAGCTTTTTTGGTTTCAACGAATCGCACGTAGAGATATTGATAAGACACATAGAGTTAATGGTATTTCATAACTAATCGATTGAGCAGCAGCTCGTAGACCACCCAAAAAGGAATATTTATTATTTGACCCATATCCTGACATAAGAAGTCCAATGGGAGCAATACTCGAAATAGCAATCCATAAAAAAACACCGATATTGAAATCAGATAAAACAAAGTTATAGCTAAAGGGAATTACTGAATAACTTATTAGAATTGATATTACTGATATGGATGGTCCGATACTGAATAAACGAATATCTCCCCTAGATGGAATAAGATTCTCTTTGAATAGTAGTTTTGTTCCGTCTGCTAGAGCTTGAAGAATTCCAAAAGGACCAGCGTATTCGGGTCCAATACGCTGTTGTATCCCTGCAGATATTTCTCTTTCTAACCATACAATTGCTAGTACACTTATTGTGATTCCCAATACAAGAATCAAAATAGGTACAAGTATCCATAGAATTCCATAGACCTCTTTGAAAGATTCCAATCCGGAAAAATAATTTATATCTTGGACTTCCGTTGTATCAATTATCATTTCAACGATCAACTTCTCCCATAATGATATCTATGCTACCTAGTATTGTCATAATATCAGCCAATTTCATTCTTTTAACTAATTGAGGAAGAATTTGCAAATTGATAAAACCAGGTGGACGAATTTTCCATCTCCAAGGAAAACCATTCTGATCTCCTAGTAGAAAAATTCCTAATTCCCCCTTGGGGGCCTCAACTCTCACATAAAGTTCTTGTTTGGGCAATTCAAAAGTCGGAGACGATTTTTTACCAATGAATTGATATTCAAAATCATTCCATTCTGGCTCCTTTTCTCTATCAAAGGAGCGAATTTCTAAATTTTCATATGGCCCACCTGGAATTCCTTCCAAAGCCTGTTGAATAATTTTAATGGATTCCATCATTTCACCAATTCGAACTAAATAACGAGCTAATGAATCTCCTTCTTTTTGCCATTGAACTTCCCAATCAAATTCCTCGTAACACTCATAATTATCGACTTTACGTAGATCCCATTGTATTCCGGAAGCCCGAAGCATCGGTCCTGATAACCCCCAATTTATAACTTCCTCTCTACCAACAACACCTACGGCTTCAACTCGTTCTAAAAAAATGGGATTTCGCGTAATCAGTTTTTGATATTCAATAACCCTTGTTAAAAAATAATTGCAAAAATCAAAACATTTATCTATCCAACCATAAGGTAGATCAGCCGCTACTCCTCCAATACGAAAATAATTATGCATCATTCTCATACCTGTCGCAGCTTCAAATAGATCATATATTAATTCTCTTTCTCTAAAAATATAGAAAAAGGGGGTTTGTGCACCAATATCTGCCATAAAAGGTCCCAGCCATAGTAGATGAGAAGCTATGCGACTTAATTCCAACATAATTACTCGTATATAGCTGGCTCTTTTAGGTACTTGAATATTTCCCAATTGTTCCGGTCCATTTACGGTTATTGCTTCTGTGAACATAGTAGCTAAATAATCCCAACGTGTTACATAAGGCAGATATTGTATAATTGTTCGATTTTCCGCAATTTTTTCCATACCTCTGTGTAAATAACCCAATATTGGTTCACAATCAATAACATATTTTGCAGGGACCAAAAACTACAAAATTGGTTCAGTTATAATGTGCCACGTATGCAAATCATCACAAAAGTGGGGTCAGGGACTATTTTCAAAAACAAAAAATTTTGCAGGGACCAAAAACAATTTTTTTTTTACCAGGGACTAAAACCAAAACGAGACATATTTGCAGGGACTAAAACCATATTTTAGCCTTATACTTATAGTTGATCCTTGGCAAGTCTTCTACAAAAACCTACTGCTCAATGCTTTTTATTTATGGGTCTTGCTAACGAGTGCCCTAAAGGCACTCTATTGATTCCTAATTAAGAAAATGTTTATGGAAAAAGTCAATTAATTCAATTGTCAATGCATTAAATTTATCGATTTCTACAAAAATTTACAAAAACTTACTATTTAAGGTTGTTAAAGAGTGCCCTTAATAATACACTCGTTAGAATTTCCCTTTATTACCGGTTTACTCTGCATTGTCTCGTTTCATGTGCAAGAGAAGCATTATTGTCCTTAATTTTGTTGTTCTTTATTTAAATCCCACTAGTTACATTTGAAATATCTACATGTCCATATTACTCAATCCAGTCTCATACGTAAGCAACAAAAAAAAATGTAAACACTCTTTAAGAAAGTGGAGGAAATGCAAGTCATTATAAAAAGTACTCACTTTTCAATTTTACCTTTGAAAATGCTTTGGAAAGTGTTGAAAACATTGAAATATAAATTTAATTAAAGGGTAAATTTGGAATAATTAAATTAAATATTATAATTATATTAGACTTTTGCTTATATTTGAGGCCATAAGAATTTTTTTGTTGTTGACATACAAGATTGGAGGGAGGATCATCTGAACTAATTAAGATCCCTAAACTTAAATACTCCATCGTTTTTACTATTTCACACAAACTAAGAAAGATAATTAATTTTATATGAAAAAAAAAAGAAATTATGAGTATTTTATAAAATTATATTTTATAATTTCTTTTTTAAAAGTAACATTTAGTACTTTATTGATATTGTAAAGTGACTTATATTTTAGGACAATTTTTTTTCAAATATTCACAAAGTCAAAAGTTAGGCTGTTTGAGATTTTCAATTCAAATAACTCTTTGAATACCCTATAAATTATTTGAAAAGGTAAAGAAAATAAAAGAAATTCCAGATAGTGACTTTCTTGACGTGGGGTGCAAGAGTTAGTAGCCACTTGAATGGTCCATAAAAAATCACACCAATAACAACTTGATGTGTGGAGCAAGAGATAATCAAGCAACCAAAACAAAGTGTATGTAACAATTAAATACAAGCCAAAAGTAGAAAAACAACGGCGAGAAGATCACAAAGAAGAGAAGAACACAAAAGAATTTGTTGACCCAGTTCGGTCCAAATTGACCTAGTCTGGGGGAGAGAGCAGCCCTCCGATCCACTATATGATGAGTATCGTTACAAAGAGAAATCAATGGGTTACAAGAATAAGTCTCCCGCCTAATTCTACCCAAAGTCCCAGCCTCTTCCCGTAACCAAGAGACTCAATCCTAATAGTGTTTCCCAAGGTGAATCAACCCACAAACCCTAGTGTTTGTTCCGAAGAGACAAACTCTATACAAACCCTAGTTTTGTTGTTGCCTTTCTAAACCCTTGTTTCAGCCCCCTCTATCTCTCTCAAAGTTTAGCCTGATACAAGGTCTATATTTATAGTAAAAGTATAACTCATAAATTTGGAACAAATACCACACTGAAGATACGTTTTTTTTTCTCCTTCAGTGAAAGAATATTTGCATCAAAAATATAATATTCCCTTTCAAAATATATTTGCATCAAATCGTCCTTCATACGATACAAAAATATATTTATTGTCCATAAATATATTTTCAGCACAAAATATATTTGAAACAAATCTTTTATTTTTTTAGAAACAATATTCTTCTTCCATCAAATTTTGAGTCATACTACAACATTCTCCACCTTGACTCTAAATTAGTGATGATGCCAATTTTACATCAACCACCATGCTGCTCTTTCCCTTGCTTCCCACTACACCAAGTAGCTCCACAAGTTTACACCTCATAACCCCTTCAGCCCTCAGAATGTCTTCCGCCTTCTCGAAGGTTCTTGTAGTCCAACTACGCTAGGAATTTCAGGTAGTTCTACAAGACTATACCATAACCTCTTCAATACGAGACATCTCCCGCTTTCCTTGAAGATCTACTTGTACCCAATCACCCTTGGCTTTTAGAGTAATCCACAAGTATACACCTCAACCCCTTCAGCCCTCGGAATGTCTTCCGCCTTCTCGAAGGTCCTTGCAGTCCAACTACGCTAGGAATTTTAGGTAGTCCCACAAGCATTCACCATAACATCTTCAACGCAGAACATCTCCCGCTTCCTTGAAGATCACCTTGCATCCAATCACCCTTGGCATTCTTTTAGAGTAATCTCGCAAGCCGTGCTATACATTCTTCAACTTCATGAAGAAATCCCTTGCTCACCATAGAGCATAGCACCCAAGGTCCTTCATAGTCGTACCATTATCGGTGTGTTCAACTCCACCTCACGCTGAACGTACTCTACCTCAACTAGCAAATGCGTACATCCCACTATGTCTTCAACCTTGAAACTCCACCTAAACAGGTAGATCATGAGTATTCTTACCACCGCCTCTCCAGGCTGATGTTGAGTGTTTAACGTCTCTCCAGACGACCACCGCTCCACTAGGCATCACTCCCAAGGTGAGACACATCACCTTCTTCATCATCCAAACAACACCACACCATCAGAGCACCCGCATCCTCAAGACGCAACTTAAAGTTCTCCAAATCACCAATGATTTTTTTGAACTCCACAAGTAGCTCCATGATAGCCTTTGAATTTACCATCTTGAATGAGTAAAGTTGTTGCTTTAGGACTTTCCGATGAGCCAAAGACTTTGTCATATACAAATATTCGAACTTTGACCACATCGATGTCGCGGTTGTTTCCTTTGCTGCTTCTCTCGAAACTTTATACCCGAGGCACAAGACAATGGCACTCCTGGCCTTGTCCACCATCTCGGTCTTCTCCGCTCGTGACATGGTGATCGGTAACGAACCTTCACCCTTCGAAGCTTTCTCACACTTTTGTTGTATTAACACCGCTTCCATCTTTACCTTCCATAACCCAAAATCGTTATCTCCGGTAAACTTCTCAATATCCCACTTTGAACCCATGGTACTTAATTATCCTTTGACCCTTGCCCCAAGGTAGGCGCCAATTGTTGCGAATTCGATAAAAATCACACCAATAACAACTTGATGTGTGGAGCAAGAGATAATCAAGCAACCAAAACAAAGTGTATGGAACAATTAAATACAAGCCAAAAGTAGAAAAACAACGGCGAGAAGAACACAAAGAAAAGAAGAACACAAAAGAATTTGTTGACCCAATTCGGTCCAAATTGACCTAATCTGGGGGAGAGAGCAGCCCTCCGATCCACTATATGATGAGTATCGTTACAAAGAGAAATCAATGGGTTACAAGAATAAGTCTCCCGCCTAATTCTACCCAAAGTCCCAGCCTCTTCCCGTAACCAAGAGACTCAATCCTAATAGTGTTTCCCAAGGTGAATCAGCCCACAAACCCTAGTGTTTGTTCCGAAGAGACAAACTCTATACAAATCCTAGTTTTGTTGTTGCCTTTCTAAACCCTTGTTTCAGCCCCCTCTATCTCTCTCAAAGTTTAGCCTGATACAAGGTCTATATTTATAGTAAAAGTATAACTCATAAATTTGGAACAAATACCACGCTGAAGATACGTTTTTTTTTTCTCCTTCAGTGAAATAATATTTGCATCAAAAATATAATATTCCCTTTCAAAATATATTTGCATCAAATCGTCCTTCATACGATACAAAAATATATTTATTGTCCATAAATATATTTTCAGCACAAAATATATTTGAAACAAATCTTTTATATTTTTAGCAACAATATTCTTCTTCCATCAAATTTTGAGTCATACTACAACAAAGATCCCTAAACTTAAATACTCCATCGTTTTTACTATTTCACACAAACTAAGAAAGATAATTAATTTTATATGAAAAAAAAAAAGAAATTATGAGTATTTTACAAAATTATATTTTATAATTTCTTTTTTAAAAGTAACATTTAGTACTTTATTGATATTGTAAAGTGACTTATATTTTAGGACAATTTTTTTTCAAATATTCACAAAGTCAAAAGTTAGGCTGTTTGAGATTTTTAATTCAAATAACTCTTTGAATACCCTATAAATTATTTGAAAAGGTAAAGAAAATAAAAGAAATTCCAGATAGTGACTTTCTTGACGTGGGGTGCAAGAGTTAGTAGCCACTTGAATGGTCCATAAAATCAGCGATCCATTGCATGTCCTAAAAAGTTAAGCGTAATCACCAGAGGTAAGCATTTTTTCTGTTGGTAGTAATTGATTGTATAAGTTTATTATGGTTCATTTTTCTTATTAATTATGCTTTTTACTATGTCAAAATTAGGAAACCTTAACAATAACATCATGGAGAATAAGGAAGACAATTCAGGGCATGTTTCAAAACTTGTTCATCAATTCTACTTTGTTAAGCTTTGGCCAACAGAACCAGATTCGATCTCTAAAATCAGAAAGGAAGAGAACATAGTAATGAAAATAAATCAAGACATTTCTGAAATCACCGACAAAATTGCAAAGAAAACGGTATATAATATATAGTATTATATAGAAATTGATATTTCGAATTTTTTTCATCCATGATAATAAATTTGAATATGAAATGATACTCATAATTTTTTTTGCAACAGTGCCATCAAAGGGTACGGAGAAACAGTGTGGCGATTAAAGGGAAAATACTAAGGGATTTTAATATGGCTCTTGATGAATTGAATATCTGGAATATCGAAGTAGCGAGTGGAGGATGGTTTGGTGAAAAGCTTGATAAAAATGTAAATCTATTTAACAGTATTTTTATCATGATAAAATTCATATATTTTTGTTGTTCTGGTTTTGAAATTATTTGTGTATGTATAGTCCTTGAATTATTTGAAGATACATGGGAGCAAGAGTTTGGGTGAAGAAAAACAAATTCTGAGAGATATAAAGATTCAACAGAAAGATGTTGCTTCATTCAAGTCTCTGGAAGTGCTTAAGGAAACGGTAATTTTATAAATTCAACTTACTCACTTTGTTCCATAATACTAATGTAATTTTTATTGTTTCTTTTAATTATACCACTAATTAATACTAGACGAAACAATCTCGTATTTTCTATTCTATCTATGATAATGAGAATAAACCAATAACTAATATTGATGATTTGATAATAAAATCATCATTATATTTCTTTCATTGATTACATTTTCCTAATCTGCGTATAATTGTGAAATGCTATAGTTATTGCGTAACGGGGGTAGTATATTCTTTACTCGGAAAGTTAAAAACTTGGAGGAGATGATTAGAGGGAATTATTTGAATGACCGGCAGAAGCTCGTGATAGAAATTGAACAATTCCAAATCCAACATATGGAAAGAGCTTGCAAGTATGACTCCTTGAAGAAAAGTATAAAACACCAAATCAAGGTAACTTACAATTGGCTTTTGACTTGTCAAGAACAGCTTATTCATGTCTTAAAGGTGTTATCAGTGAGTGTGACAGATATTTTCTATTTATGGTAGCTTCTTTGTGATGACAATTCTTTGAAAAACAAAAGAGAGTGGATGGAATTTGGGACCAGATCAATTAGCCCCGGAGTAGAAGCCATAAACGGAAAATTATATTCATTGAGAGAAAAATTGAATCAGAAGTATAACAAAAAGTATGAAGCAAAGCAAAGGATTTTGAAATTGAAAGAGTTGTATCATGAGAATGTATGTTAAAAACTACAATCTATGCATTTAATATAATTGCATTTGCACTCAGAAGTAGAAGTCCATGATCCGCTCCGTTTTCACGATTGAGACGGCGATTTAACTGGTGTCAGTTTGATAAAATGTGGGAAAAAAATTGAGTTAAATTTTGAGGGACATGTTTTCTTTCTTTGTCTTTGAAAAACTTGCACCAATCAGGTCATTGTCTTAATTAGATGTTACAACAACGAGATCATGAATTTCTACTTTAAGAGACTGAGATTAGTTATCGTTGGATTTTTAGACGATTTTAAGTTCGGTCCACAGCGGCCCACCAAACATGCATGTAGAACTTGATCTTATATGTTACTTTTTCAATTCCAGAATCTCAACTATTACAAGTATTGTTCACTTATAAATAAAGTACATCAACTGAGTGAAGAAAAAGATGTAACACTCCTTGATGAGATGTCAAGTTCAGAGGTTGGTAATTGTATTAGTTACATGGTATTTATTTCACTTAAAAAACTTCTGTTCAATATTGGAATAATCTTCTGCTTTGATAAGGGTTTTGTTTTGTTGGTTGCTTTTATTTGTTAGGTTGAAAATTTTACGTTAGAATGGAACAGTAGTAAGGCTTTCCGAGAAGATTATGAGAAGAAGATTCTACAATCATTAGAGAGACGACAACTAAGTGGAGATGGGAGAAGAAGACCTGATAAATCTTGCAGTACTATGCATCTGTAATGGTGGGAGGAAATGTTGAAATATTGTAAGTGTACATGTTATTCTGCTGAAATAGTAAGCAACAGTACATTAACAAAATTTGCATACATGAAACCATGTTGTATATATGGCTTGCTTTTTTTTAACACCAAACCTGTTAAGTATAAGACGAAGAATCGTTCTAATGTAAAAATTGTAGCATAGTCAAGTGTCAGGTACAATTGTTTTGGTTATTTTTTTAGCTACACTAAGAAATGCATTAACGGAAGCAGAAAGATCAAGGGATAACTTGCGAAAATAAGTTTTTTTTTTATTGATTGGATGTGTTAATTACAATGTATGAACAAACTATTTATAGTGTACCTAGGGCCTATTAGCCATGTGGCCTACATAGTGTAAGACATGTCCGGCTAATTTTCCGAGTGTGCATGATAACTCCCATGTTAGTGGGATCGTGGCGCCCTATGTTCGGCTTCAATCTCCTCTCCTCAGCATGATCTGTTGATACTATCTTTTTTCACGCATCTCTACTACTGGTCGTGCCATGTCCCTCATGCCTTGGAGCGGTTATGGGGGTTGAGATCAGCAATCGTGGGTAATGCGTCATTGTCCAGTCCCACTTTGTCTTTGACTAAGCTTTGAGTCTATAGCGACCCACGTTTCTGAGTAAGCGGTCTTGAGAAAGAATTAGCTCCTTTGCTCATATGCTCTAGCATCACTCCTTCACTCGGTTGAGGGGCTTCCTCACTGACTGTTTAATTGTCCATTTGTCAAACTCAGTTAACATGATAATTATTTTTAGGTGTAAATTACACATAGTTATGACCTTGAACATAATATATCGAATCCCTAGAACACAATTGAATTACACACATGTTATGAATTTGGAAAACAAATCACACCAATAGATTTAGATGCATGGATAAAGAGTAGGTAGCAACCAAATCCATAGTAGTCTCAAGCAACAACAACATGGCTAGTAACTAAGCAAATCAGTCCACAAAGAAAGCAAGAACACATATAAAGCGAGTAGAGAAAAACCACATCAAGATTTGGTTACCTAGTTTGATCCAACAATGACCTATGTCTAGGAGAGAGATATTTGAACAACTATCAACGAGTTTCGAACAATGAGATACAAAAGAGGTTACAAGAAATTATTTTCAACAATTTCTCTAAGAAGTACCTAATTTTCCAATCTATTCCCATGAACGAAAGCAGTGGCGGAGCCAGAAATTTTAGATTGTGGGGGCAATATTCAAATACTATAATACTAAAAATGTTATTTTACCAAAAAAATTCATATTATTTGAGATTGTTTAAGATGAAAGTGAAATAAACATCTTACAATAATGTATAAATACAAGAGAAATAATAACACTTTTACAAAATTACTATTATCAAATATTAACATATTTACGTATATATAAATACGAAGTGCAATAAGCTGGTATGAGCTCGCCTTTGTAATTTATTTGTATGTACTTAATAGGTTGGTCTTGTAGGCCTAAAAGACATTTTCTATTGTTGTAGCCCGACCTTTTTTTAGCTAAAAGGGTTCTAAAAAGTCTTGGTTTTCTCTGTTAAATGAAAAAGTCTGGCATGATCTGATGTAGGCTAGGTTGTAGGTCGTTGACCTATTCCCACTCATACTTAAGAATAGTGCAATTATTAGTGTACAATAAGAAAAAGTAATTAAGATTGCATTAAAAATTGAAAAGATTATTTAATTTAAAACAAAATTTTATTACAAATGAATCACTCATAGCACAAAAAATATATATTATGATTTTTTTTTGGGTTAAGTAGGTTGGTGGATTTGCTGAAAAAAAAAGTAAGTTGGTGGTTGGAGCTCACACATTTTAAACATGGAGAAGTGAGATATTCGGGGTTCGAAACACGACTCCTACATATATTATGCTATGTCCCTAATAATTGAGCTAAACTCACAGAAAATATATATTATGATTAATGGATCAATTTATCAATAATTGAAAATAATTTGACAAATTTTAACTTTGATAATAGGCTTAATTGCACTTTTAGACCCCTATCTTTCCAAAAGTTGCGATTATGGACCCCTAACTAATTTAAATACAAAACAGCCCCCTATGTTTTGATTCTTTGGCAGTTTTGAACCCCCAGTCCAGTGTTGACTGGGTCAACGCTGACGTGGCACCATAAATGAGGTGCCACGTGTCAAATTTTTTATTTTTATTTTGCCTTGAGGGGCCAAACTGCCAAAGAATCAAAACATAAGGGGCTGTTTTGTATTTAAATTAGTTAGGGGTCCATAACCGCAACTTTTGGAAAGATAGGGGTCCAAAAGTGCAATTAAGCCTTGATAATATGAGTTATTTTACTAACTAATGGGAGCATGAAGTAGCCTTAACACCATTTACCAGTACTAAAATTAGATTATTTATGGAGGCACATGCCCACACAAGGGCATATGTAGCTCCGCCCCTGAACGAAAGATTCAAAGATTTTCACTTCCTAAAGGTGTTTACAATGTTTCTCGATCCATGAATCTCCCCCTAAGACCCTCAACTCTTAATCTATAAGTTTCCAAAACGTTTTATCTTTTGGTTTGATAAGATTACCTAAAAAAAAATCTTGGCCTTTTATACACTCCAAAAGCTGAAAATTGGACCCTATGACTGTAACGCCCATTTTCGTTTAATTGTTTAATTAATCGAGTTTAGGCGATTATATTATATTTATATAATATATGCATGATTTTGATATGTTTTGATGATTTAAGTTGATTTGGATAATTTGATGTGTTTTGATAAGATTATGAGGCTTATTTTATTGTTAAATAAAATAAGATTCGATAAGAAAATAGAAATATGAAAAATATTTAGTTGGGGGCTGTTTTGATATTTTAGATAGTTTTGGGGGAGAAAGTGAGATAAGATAAGTAATTAGGAAGAGATATAAATAGGGAAGACCTAATCGTTAGAAAAACTATTGTACGTGAAAACTTTTGGAAAAGGGAGAAAAAGCTTAGAAGGGAGGAGATCAAAGAGAGAGCTGCGATTTCTTCATAACCAGGTAAGGGTGAGACTAATAACTCAGTAATGGTAATTGATGATAATTCTGATGATTAGTTAGCAAGAATTAGGATTGAATTGGAGAAAACGAAAACTAGGTCAAATCCCTATAATTGATGATCAAACGGTAGGAATTGATTAAATTGATGTAGAAAGTGTTCCTAGACCTTAGATAATGTTTAGGACGAACTTTGGAATCAGTATTAGGCTTAGAACCCTGAGAATCGTCGAATTTTTGTGGAAATAGCAGGTCTGGCCGTAGCGAAATTCATCGCTCGCCTCGCGAACCCTTTTCCCTCGCCTCGCGAGTTGTGCAATGCAGCTCGCCACGGCGAGCAACCTTACTCGCCATAGCGAGCTAAGGCAGAGAGCATGTAGGATTTTGCAATTTCGACTTTTTAGTTGGACCTTGAGTGCCATTGTGTGCCTGAACATACCTAGTAATGATTAGGAATGAATGTAGGACAAGATTGAACCTAGAACACCATTAGTTTGGAAATTGACTGGTACTCGCCTTGCAAGCACTTCCAGATTGGAGTGTCTTGAGTGTTTGTGCAATCTGTGTCGCACGTTTTGATCAAGAGTGAATCCCTAATTGGTAATGAGACCTAATGACGATGTTTAATGCAATATGTAAAGCCGTTTAAGATATGTCGATATTAATTGAGCATGATTAATGTACTATGCATTATGTAAGATATGAATTAAATATTATGATGCCATTGAATTGTAATTGATATAATGATATCATCCTGTTGTTGTGTGACTTGACTATGCTGCTGCTGTTATTTAACTAAGTGCATAATGTCTATATATGATGAATAAGATAACGTTTAGCTCCAAATTATTGGATGCATATTGATAATGTTAATTTATGATTCGAATTACATTGATTAACATTATTTTGTTATGAAATCTCACCCTTTCTGCTTGAAAATGTTGCCCTTCGTATGGGTAACTTGCAGATGATCGTGGTTAGTGTGCAGTTTGCTGTTGTGAGTGGCCTTGCCTCACTGTGTCGTCTAGGTCGCTCTGATACGTAACGGGATGGGGTTTTGATATGCATGCTTCATTCTATTACGTGAAACTTTTATGTTATTTTTATAAGATTGTTTAACTTTTGAAATACTTTGATGAGGCCTGCGTGCCAAAGCGTTTTATGGATTATGAAATAATTTCCGCTGCAATGTTTAAGATATTTGGTTAAATTGTTATTTAACTGTTTTAGATTATGTTAATTGTGATATCCCGTTTGTTTATGCTGTTTACTTTGATAAATGTTTATGAAATTTTTATGTTGGGAAAACGGGGTTTTACAATTGGTATCAGAGCAGGTCGGTCCGTCCGGTCAATTAGAAGAGTCTTGTCGAGTCTTAGTAATATTTGTATTACTATCTTATGTTGTTGTTGCTACTTGTTGTAGAATATCAGAAATGGCTGGAAGGAACGATGCTGCGTTAGCTGCTGCTCTACAAGTTGTTGCCCAAGCTGTGGGACAACAACCTAACGCAAATGCTGGTGCGAATGCTGAGACGAGGATGTTGGAGACTTTCATGAAGAAGAACCTTCCAACTTTCAAAGGAAGATATGACCCTGATGGAGCCCAGACGTGGCTTAAAGAGATTGAGAGGATCTTCCGTGTTATGCAGTGCACTGAAGATCAGAAAGTGCGGTTTGGTACTCATCAGCTAGCTGAGGAAGCTGATGACTGGTGGGTTAGCCTTCTACCTACCCTTGGGCAAGAAGGAGCTGTTTTGACTTGGGCGGTGTTCAGGAGAGAGTTCCTGAGAAGATACTTTCCGAAAGATGTTCGCGGGTGTAACACCCCGTTTTCCCAATATACAAATTTCTTAAACATTTATCAGAGTAAAAGCCATAAACGGGATATCACATAGAAACGTAATCCAAAAACAGTTAAATAATAATTTAACTTCCACATAATATCTTAACATAGCAGCGGAGTATTAGTTCAGAAATCATAAATCAGTTTGGCACGCAGGCCCCAACAAAGTATCTCAAAAGACTTAATCAAAACAGAAATTATCATAATAGTTCACGTAAAAGAACGAAGCATGTTATAGCATATAACCCCATCCCGTTACGTATCAGAGCGACCTAGACGACACAGAGGAGGCAAGGCCACTCACGACGACAACTGCACCCTAAGCACGATCACCTGCACGTTACCCACGGTCGAGGTAACATTCAAACAGAAGGGGTGAGATTTCATAACAGAATAACATTAATCAATGCAATAAGGAATCATGAATTAACATCCTAATTAATCTTGATCATAATCAATTTAAAACATAATCATCATTGTATCCTTAATAAGCATTTATCAAGTAATCACATAATTAATCATCATCAACAATATAACGTTATCACGTAATCACATAATCAATCATCATCAACATAGCATAATAAACATGACAATGTGACAATGCTCCTAGACTCCGTATATGCATGTGGTACCAATCGTCATCATAAGTATAAATATACTTTAATCGTGCGGAGGACAAAGCTCCTATAAAACGTGCGGAGGACAAAGCTCCTAATATTCGTGGTGAGGACTAAGCTCAATGATATGCTATGCATGGACTCTTAACAACAAAACATCGTAATCATGTGCATTCAATAACTTGAAGCGAAACGTCATCATTTTCATTATATTCATAAATAAACATTGCATACTCAGTTAAATAACAGCAGCAGCATAGTCAAGTCACATATCAGCAGGGAGATATCAATATATCAACAGCAATTCAATAGAATCATAATCGTTTCATTATATCTCACTTATTGCATAATACATTAATCATGCTCAATTAATATCAACATATCTTAATAGCTTTTACAGACTGCATTAAACGTTATCATAAGGTCTCATTACCAATTACGGGCTCACTCTTGATCAAAAGGTGCGACACAGATCGCACAACCACTCAAACAGCTACATTCTGGACTTGCTCGCGAGGCGAGAGTTCTTACTCGCCATGGCGAGTACCACTCAGATTCCCAACTAATGTTGTTTTGGGTTCAATCCTGTCCTAAAATCATTCCTAATCATCTCTAGGTATGTTTAGGCACTTAAAGGCACTCAAGGTCCATCTAAAAAGTCGAAACTACAAAATATGACATGCACTCTGCCTAAGCTCGCGAGGCGAGGAAGGTTTGCTCGCCATGGCGAGTTGCACCACACAACTCGCGAGGCGAAGGGAAAGGCTCGCGTGGCGAGCGAAGAACTTCATCACTCGCGAGGCGAGGATCATAGCTCGCCGTGGCGAGCAATGAATGTCGCTACGGCCAGGCTTCCTAAAAACACAAAAATCCGTCGATTCACATGGTTCTAAGCTTGGTTTTGATTCCAGAATTCTTCCTAAACATATTCTAAGGTTAAAGGACGGTTCTTTCATCAATCTAAACAAGTTTTACCGTTTATTCTCAAATTTTAGGGTTTTGACCTAATTCCAAAACTTCTCTAAATCAATCCTAACTTTGTCAACTAATCATCAGAATTACAGAGATTAATGTTACTGAGTTATTAGTCCCACCCTTACCTGGTTATGAAGAAAATCGCAGCCCTCTTGGTCTCTTGCTCCTCTCTAAGCTTTTTCTCCCTTTTCCAAAAGTTTTCACGTACAATGAGTTTCTAAAATATTAGGTCCTCTCCTATTTATATCTCTTCCTAATTACTTACCTTATCTCACTTTCACCCCCAAAACTATCTAAAATATCAAAACAGCCCTCAACTAAATATTTTATATTATTTTCAAATCTTTATTTTATTTAACAATAAAATAAATCTCATATCATAATCAAATCCTCCAAAACTCATAACTTATCACGTCATCAATCAAGTCATCAAAACATACCAAAATCATGCATATACTATATAATTATAATATAATTGCCTAAACTCAATTAAATCAACGATTAAACGAAAGTGGGCGTTACAGCGGGAAGAAGGAGATCGAATTCCTTGAGCTGAAGCAAGGAAACATGTCTGTGACAGAGTATGCTGCCAAGTTCGTGGAGTTGGCAAAGTTCTACCCACACTATACTGCTGAGAATGCTGAGTTCTCGAAATGCATCAAGTTCGAGAATGGTTTGAGGCCCGACATCAAGAGGGCGATCGGATACCAACAACTCCGAGTTTTCCCTGATTTGGTGAACAGCTGTAGGATCTACGAAGAGGATACCAGAGCTCATTACAAGGTTGTTAATGAGAGGAAGACTAAGGGCCATCAGAGTCGCCCTAAGCCTTATAGTGCCCCTGCTGATAAGGGCAAGCAGAGAATGGTCGATGATAGGCGACCTAAGAAGAAGGATGCTCCTTCGGAGATTGTTTGTTTCAACTGTGGCGGGAAAGGCCACAAGAGTAATGTTTGTCCTGAAGAGATCAAGAAATGTGTCCGGTGTGGCAAGAAGGGGTCATATCGTAGCTGATTGCAAGAGTAAGGACATTGTGTGTTTTAACTGCAATGAAGAGGGTCACATTAGTTCACAGTGTACTCAGCCTAAGAGGGCGCCGACTACTGGTAGGGTTTTTGCTTTGACTGGTACTCAGACAGAGGATGAGGATCGTTTGATTAGAGGTACTTGCTATATTAATAATACTCCTTTAGTTGCTATTATTGATACTGGTGCTACTCATTGCTTTATTGCTTTCGATTGTGTTTCTGCTTTGAGTCTTGATTTGTCTGATATGAATGGAGAGATGGTCGTTGAAACTCAAGCTAAGGGTTCGGTGACCACTTCTCTCGTATGTTTGCGTTGTCCTTTGTCTATGTTTGGTCGTGATTTTGAAATAGATTTAGTTTGTCTACCTTTGAGCGGTATGGATGTGATTCTGGGTATGAATTGGTTGGAGTACAACCATGTTCATATTAATTGTTTTAGCAAGTCAGTGTATTTCTCTTCCGCTGAAGAGGAAAGTGGTGCAGAGTTCTTATCTACTAAGCAGCTGAAGCAAATGGAACGTGATGGCATTTTGATGTTTTCTTTAATGGCTTCTTTATCTATTGAGAATCAAGCAGTGATTGATAAGCTACAAGTGGTATGCGATTTTCCTGCAGTTTTTCCAGATGAAATTCCTGATGTGCCTCCAGAGAGGGAAGTTGAGTTTTCTATTGATCTTGTTCCTGGAACGAAGCCGGTGTCGATGGCACCTTATCGTATGTCTGCTTCCGAATTATCTGAGTTGAAGAAACAGTTGGAAGATTTTCTTGAGAAGAAATTTGTTAGACCAAGTGTTTCACCTTGGGGAGCGCCGGTTTTACTAGTAAAGAAGAAAGATGGTAGTATGAGGTTATGTATTGATTATCGACAGTTGAACAAGGTAACTATCAAGAATAGGTATCCACTTCCGAGAATTGATGATTTGATGGATCAGTTAGTGGGTGCACGTGTTTTCAGCAAGATTGATTTGAGGTCAGGTTATCACCAGATTAAAGTAAAAGATGAAGATATGCAGAAGATAGCTTTTAGAACGCGTTATGGTCACTATGAATATAAAGTTATGCCTTTTGGTGTTACCAATGCACCTGGAGTGTTTATGGAGTATATGAATCGCATCTTCCATGCATTTTTGGATCGGTTCGTAGTTGTGTTCATCGATGATATTCTGATTTACTCCAAGACTGAAGAAGAACATGCTGAGCATCTGAAGATTGTCTTGCAAGTGTTGAAAGAGAAGAAACTTTATGCCAAATTTTCTAAGTGTGAATTCTGGTTGAAAGAAGTGAGTTTTCTTGGTCATGTTATTTCTGGTGATGGTATTGCAGTGGATCCGTCTAAAGTTGAAGCGGTATCGCAATGGGAGACTCCTAAGTCAGTTACAGAGATTAGAAGCTTCTTGGGTTTAGCTGGTTACTATAGAAGGTTTATTGAAGGGTTTTCCATGTTAGCTCTTCCGCTAACCCAGTTGACTTGTAAAGGTAAAGCTTTTGTGTGGGATGTTCATTGTGAGAACAGTTTCAGTGAATTGAAGAAGCGTTTGACGACTGCTCCAGTTTTGATTTTGCCTAAGTCTGATGAGCCTTTTGTAGTATATTGTGATGCATCCAAGTTGGGTTTAAGAGGTGTACTTATGCGAGAAGGTAAAGTGGTGGCTTATGCTTCAAGACAGTTGAGAATTCATGAGAAGAATTACCCGACGCATGATCTAGAGTTGGCGGATGTGGTCTTTGTATTGAAGATATGGAGACATTACTTCTATGGTTCAATATTTGAGGTGTTTAGTGATCACAAGAGTTTGAAGTATTTGTTCGATCAGAAGGAATTGAATATGAGGCAGCGCAGATGGCTTGAATTGTTGAAGGATTATGACTTTGGTTTGAATTATCATCCAGGTAAAGCTAATGTTGTTGCAGATGCCTTGAGTAGGAAAACATTGCATATGTCCGCTTTGATGATTAGAGATTTCAAGCTACTTGAACAGTTCAGAGATATGAGTTTGGTTTGCGAATGGTTACCTCAGAGTGTGAAACTGGGTATGCTGAAGATTGATAGTGAATTTTTGAAAAGTATCAAGGAAGCTCAGAGAGTTGATGTAAAGTTTGTGGACTTGTTGGTTGCTAGAGATCAGACTGAAGACAGTGATTTTAAAATCGATGATCAAGGTGTGTTGAGATTCCGAGGGAGAATTTGTATTCCAGACAATGAAGAGATTAAGAAGATGATTCTTGAAGAGAGTCATAGAAGTAGCTTGAGTATCCATCCGGGAGCTATGAAGATGTATCATGATTTAAAGAAGATTTTCTGGTGGTCTGGTTTGAAACGAGATGTGGAAAAGTTTGTGTATTCCTGCTTAGTTTGTCAGAAGTCAAAGATTGAGCATCAGAAACCTGCTGGTATGAAGGTATCTTTAGATGTGCCAGAATGGAAATGGGATAGTATATCCATGGATTTTGTGACGAGTTTGCCGAATACTCCGAGAGGGAACGACGCAATTTGGGTAATCGTTGATCGATTGACGAAATCGGCTCATTTTCTACCGATCAATATTAGTTTTCCTGTTGCCCAGTTGGCAGAGATTTATATCAAGGAGATTGTGAAGTTACATGGTGTTCCTTCGAGCATTGTATCAGATAGAGATCCAAGATTTACTTCTAGATTTTGGAAAAGTTTGCAAGAGGCTTTGGGTTCGAAGTTGAGATTGAGTTCGGCTTATCATCCACAGACAGATGGACAGTCGGAGAGGACAATTCAGTCGCTAGAGGATTTGTTGAGAGTTTGTGTGCTTGAGCAAGGAGGAACTTGGGATAGTCATCTTCCGTTGATCGAGTTCACATACAATAATAGTTATCATTCTAGTATTGGAATGACACCTTTTGAGGCTTTGTATGTGATGAGTCATTTATTGCTTACTTTTATATGCTTTTTAGTTTAGTTTTAATTAGATTTTATTTTATTTTATATTAGCATTATTTCCTTTTTAGGATAGTTTACTTTAAATTGCATTTTATTTTATTTTAGGAATGAATATTGGATGGATTGAGTCTTGGAGCAAAAGAAAGGGACTTGGAGTCGATTGGATGCAAAAATATGAAGATTGAGAGACCAAAATATGTCTCCCCACAGTCAGAAGCTTGGCATGGCCCGTGCTAGCCTTGGCACGGCCGTGCCACCATCCAGAGTTTCTTTTGCTGCTTTTGCTTAGATTTTAAGCTACTCTATTTTTAGCCAGAATGTAATAGCTTAGATTTTAAGTCAAATGAATGCTATAAATAGAGTAGTCATCCATCACAAATATTCATCTTTACTTGGAATTCAATAAGTGAAAATTGCTTTTCTAATTAAAGTTCTTTTCTTTTCCTTTATTTTCTTGTCATTTACCTTTATGCTTTCTCTCTTTTCCCCCATGTCTACGATGAACATGAGTGAGTAGACTTCTCCTTGTCTTGGGATTGTGGGATAAGTCTAAATGACATAATCCTAATCAAACCAAGCTCTAAGCCTTAATCTTATGTAACCCTAATTTCTTATCTAAATTCACCGCTTTAACATGGATCAACCATTATCAAACTGTGGAAACGAAAGTGGAGGGTTTGATAATTGTTTATCCATTATTCCAAATATCAATTCATAAAATGAAAGTGGAGCTTTGATATTCGAACAAGTGAATTTAGACAAGGATTGCAAAGTCAGCGAAATAGGCTTTGCAATCTTTGAGACATATAGTTTCGATCTTCAAGGGAACTAATAACAATCAAGTCAGTGAAATAGGCTTGGTTGTTAGAGGAACCAAAATCTAATAGTAATCAAGTCAGCGAAATAGGCTTGGTTGCTAGAGGAACATAAGAGAAACTGTCTTGAGAAATTAGGTCTAACATAACATTATAAGCTTATAGTTTTGGTTTGAGAAGGACTTGTTATTTAGATGAAACCAACGATCCCAAGGCTCTTTTTATTATATTAATTTTCAACCGTTTGAAAACCCCCAACTTACAATTCTCTTCTCTTCTAATCATTTCCAAAGGTTAATTGAATTGAACTACTCCCTGTCGGAACGATACTCTTTTAATACTACTTCGGTAAAACCGTGCACTTGCGGTTTTATCCCATCAAGTTTTTGGCGCCGCTGCCGGGGAGTAAACTAATTCGATTAACTCTTTCCTTGTGATTAGAACTCTTTTCTCTTCCTCTTTTCTTCTACTTCTTTTTATATTACCAATTAACTTCTTGGGTTCTCAATTTCTTATGCGAAGAAGTAAAAGTCTCGGAGAATTTATTCCTGAGATCGAAAGATTTTTGCATAAGAAAAAGAGAGAGGCACAAAATAATACTGCTATGGCTGAACGCACTCTCAAAGAGTATGCTACTCCTTCAACGGAAGAGCCACAAGCTATTATCGTGTACCCAACGGTTGAGGGTAATAACTTCGAGATCAAGCCTGCACTACTCAATTTGGTGCAGCAAAATCAGTTTTCTGGATCACCCACTGAGGATCCAAATCTCCATATTTCTTCCTTCCTTAGACTTAGTGGCACCATAAAAGAGAACCAAGAAGCCGTAAGACTTCATCTCTTTCCCTTTTCCTTAAGGGATAGAGCTAGCGCTTGGTTCCATTCCCTAGAAGTCGGTTCCATCACTTCATGGGACGATATGAGGCGAGCATTCCTTGCCCGATTTTCCCCCCATCTAAAACCGCTAAACTTAGAGATCAAATCACGCGGTTCAATCAAAAAGATGGGGAGTCTCTCTATGAAGCGTGGGAGCGTTTCAAGGAAATGCTTAGACTTTGTCCCCACCATGGCTTAGAAAAGTGGCTTATAGTCCACACGTTTTATAATGGCTTGTCATATACCGCTAAGATGTATGTTGATGCAGCTGCAGGTGGAGCTCTAATGAA
Source organism: Medicago truncatula (assembly GCF_003473485.1). Classification (NCBI taxonomy): domain Eukaryota; kingdom Viridiplantae; phylum Streptophyta; class Magnoliopsida; order Fabales; family Fabaceae; genus Medicago; species Medicago truncatula. Next base: position 44,782,261 of record NC_053043.1, read on the forward strand.
CAAAAATTATACGGAGGCTTATGCCTTGATTGAAGACATGGCTCAGAATCACTACCAATGGACCAATGAGAGAGCCGTCACCGCTTCTACTCCCTCTAAGAAAGAGGCAGGTATATACGAAGTCTCTGAATATAACCACCTTGCTGCTAAGGTTGAGGCATTAACTCAAAAATTTGAAAAACTTAATGTTAATGTTGTCACACCTTCTTCTGCATCCCCTCCTTGTGAAATCTGTGGTATATCCAGTCATATCGGTGTTGATTGTCAGTTAGGTAGTGCTGCCAATATTGAGCAACTGAATTACGCTCAATATAACCAAGGAACGAGGCCAAATCAAAATTTTTACAAAAATCCTCAAGGTTCCTATGGACAAGCAGCACCACCTGGCTATACAAACAACCAGAGAGTGGCTCAGAAATCAAGTTTGGAGATTTTGTTGGAAAATTGCATAGCTAATCAAAATAAAAATATTCAAGAACTGAAAAACCAAACAGGATTTCTGAACGACTCTCTCTCCAAACTCACTACCAAGGTTGATTCTATCGCACACACACCAAAATGCTTGAGACCCAAATCTCCCAAGTAGCCCAACAAGTGGCCACCTCTTCTCAAACACCAGGAGTCTTTCCTGGTCAACCTGAAACGAACCCCAAAGCTCATGTCAATGATATTTTTCTTGGGGATAGTAAGTTAGAAAGGACCGTTGCTAAAGCCAAAAGTGTCAAGGGAGAGAGTGTTAAGTGTCTAGGTAAGAAAGGTGTGATAGAAAGTGAGAAACCGCTTGATAAGAACAAAGCCCTTACACCATTAAGGCTTACTAAGCTCAACTTGGAGGCTCAATTCACTAAATTCTTAAACATACTTCAAAAGATTTGCATTAAGATTCCCTTTGCTGAAGCTTTGTCTCGTATGCCTCTATACGCCAAGTTTTTAAAAGAAATTTTTTCAAAGAAAAAGGCTATAGATCATAATGAAACGATAGCTTTGACAAGGGAAAATAATGCAATCATCAAGAAGCCGTCTACAAAGCTTAGAGATCCAGGAAGTTTTGCCATCCCTTGTATGATAGGGAATGAAACCTTAAACCGAGCCTTATGTGATTTAGGAGCTAGTGTTAGTCTGTTGCCCTTACCCCTCTTTAAAAGGTTGGGGATAGGAGAGTTAAAGCCTACCGAAACGACATTGAAGTTAGCCGATCGTTCTGATATCCAACCTGTCGGATATGTCGAGGACATCCCCGTTAAAATAGAAGGGATAGACATCCCAACTGATTTCATGGTGCTTGACATAGATGAGGACAATGAGTGCCCTATAATTTTAGGACGACCCTTTCTCACCACTGCGGGTGCTATAGTAGATGTTCAGAATGGTAGGATTGTTTTTCAAGTGAGTAATGAGCTGATAGGGTTTGAGTTGGAGAATTATATGAAAGGTCCCGCCCTCTATTCTTGTAACATGATTAAAGGTCATGATGTGAAAGAACGCTCAATAGCGTCATCTACGCAATATGACCTCTTTGATCCCTTCTAAGGACACTTTCTTAAAACGTCAACCTAATGACTATAAAGAAGCGCTTCGTGGGAGGCAACCCACGCATTTAACTGCTTTTGTTTTGTTTTGTTGTTTTGTTTTTTGTTTTGTAGGTAATTGTCCGAGTATGATTAGAGAAAAGGAAAAATTTTGAAGCCCCGATATCCAGAACCTTGGCACGGCCCGTGCTAACACTGGCACTGCCGTGCCAGACCTTGCCTTCCAAAAACCCTCCTAGATTCTAGAAACTTGGCACGGCCCGTGCTAGCCTTGGCACGGCCGTGCCCGACTCCAGGTAAGGATATACCTCACCTTTCATCTTCTTCTTCCTTCATTCTCCACCACAAACATCCCTCTACATTCAAACTTCTCTCAAAAACCTCCATAACCATAGAAATTTCAAACCTCCATCTCTCCCTCAAAACCTCACCAATTCCCAAAATTTCTTCACCCAATCAACCCCAAACACCATTCCAATCATAAACCCCCATTCAAAAAACAACTTTCATGCATCCAAACCAACATCACCCAAATTCGTAACCCCTCCTAACCTAACCCAAAAACCAGAAATTCTTCACCAACTTCCATCACCCAACCAACCTTTTCCACCAAAATCATTTCCCAAAACCCAACCTTCACCCAAAACACAAAAGGTCAACCAAGGTTAAGGATTAATGGCATCTAGGAAAGGTGGAGCAAGCTCTTCCGGAGGACCACAATCAAAGAAGAAAACGCAAGGCAAGAATCATGGCATAATCTTTAAGGACACCAAGCAAAGGGACAGGTATAAATTTCTTATCTCTAAACCTTTGCACCCTTGTCGATATCCTGATCCTTATACTTTGAGTGTGCTTGGACTAAGGGATAATGTGTTTAGCTTACTAGGAAATCTAGGATGGGTTGATATGCTTAGACCTATGAAAGGTTTTGAAAATTTCACTTATGAATTCTTAAGTTCTATTGAATTTACGAAGGACAAAGTGAACTTTGATAACCCCGACCATAGAGTCTCCTTCCGACTTTTGAATATGGATTACGAGATGTCTCTTGAAAATTTTTGTTTAGAGATGGACTTCGCAAATGCGGGGTTCATCCACGACTCTTTGAATCCAAATCTAAAGTCGGAAGACTATGACCCCGCTCTCTTTTGGAAACGCATTACCGGGTTAAGGCAATATAACCCCCGCAACAATAAGGCTAGTAACATTCACAACCCAGTCCTTAGATACCTCCATAGAGTCATGGCTTGTACCATTTGGGGTAGAAAAGAGGTAGGAACAACTAGGACGGATGAACTTTTTATGCTTTGGGAAATGCTTAGTAACAATCCCGTTAATACTTGTTTCTACCTACTCTATTACCTTTCCTCCATAGGTGCTAGACCTGATAATAGAGCTGAGATAGTAGTCGGTGGTATCATTACCTTCATCGCTAGGAAGTTTGGAGTGGGTGAGGAAGATGGGATAAATCCAATTGAGGGCAACAATAGGCTTAATATTGAAACCCTTGTTGCTATGAATTTCATTAAGATTCACCCACCCATGACTTATGCACTTCAGCTTCGCATACCTCTTTTGTTTCTACTTCCTAACCCATCTCGGACTAACCCCGAGGTGGAAGAAAATTTGTTGTATGTTAGTGATGGATTACAGGCACATGAAGAGCATAATCAAGGTGACGAAGAAGGTGCACACATGCACCATGAAGAGGAGCCCCATGACCATAACACCGACAATGAAAGATGGGCATGGATGCAAACCGAGGTACAAAGGATAAGCACCGAGCAACAAAGGCAAGGTGTTGAATTATCCGGGCTAAGAAATGATGTCCTAAGGGGCAACCGCATATCCGAAGAAAATAATCAAATGCTTCGGAACATGATGCAACACTTCAACCTCCAAGGTCCTCCCTATGGACCTCAATAAAAATGTGAGCTTTCCTCTTCCTCTTTTTAACCTTATCTCTTCAATCTCTATCTCATCCTTCTTCTTCTTTTTTTTTTTTATCCTATCTTGAATCATTGAGGACAATGCTTCTCCTAAGTGTGGGGGGAGCCTAATAAAGTGTCTTTAGTCGTAGTGTTTCCAAACTCCCTTGAACTTTATTCTTTTGTTGTGTTTTATTGTAAAAGGCATGAATAAGCAGCTCGTTTTTATTGTTTTATTATGACATAATTTTTTGTTGTCTCTTCAATGGTCGTTTCTTGTACATGAAAGTGATTTCTTGTGTTATAAGTATTCTTGCTATACCCACATCAAGTTTTATTGTGAAATAAATTCTCCAATGAGAAAAGCACCTAGTTGCAATCTTTGAGTAAGTGTATGAGTAGGTATTTTAAGGAACACGTTCTAGCTTTAATGGTAACCTGGACCCTTAAAAATCTTCAGAGTAAAAGTAGTATAAGTTTGAGTGGGAATAATTCTAATGTGATGAAATGTGTAAACCGAAATGGGGCGGAAGGATATCACCACACGTGGAGGAAAGGATACCCTCTCACTGACTTCCTAAATGTGGTGATGACTTCTCAAACAAATTGTGCTTGAATTAAACCCTCTAAAAAGAGGAACTTCCTAAGTGAAGTAAACAAGTTGTAGCACTAATTAGGGTGATCATAGAAACTTGGAGGAAAGGATACCCTCTCACGGACTTCCAATGTGAAATGATAGCCCCTAGGCATCTACAAGCCCCCAAATGTATAAATTCATCAAGTCTATCTTAACTCTCCCACTTCTCTTATATGAAATGAAGAAAAGATTTTTCTCGGTCATTTTAGTGTTAAGGTTAGAACCTGTTCCTCATAATATCTATCTTATACAGGAGCAAGAAAAGGGTTGGACTACACACACACACACACTCACTTGAGATTTGTTGTCGGGTTGAATAAGTTTACAAGGAATGCTTGAACTTGTGATTAGTGTACATTGAAATGAAACCTCGAGGGAGACATAAGCTTTTATTTAAAGTGTCATATATTAATCCTTTTGTTGCTGCCATGTCTATGCCTTTTGCTTGAGGACAAGCAAAGATTCAAGTGTGGGGGAGTTTGATGAGTCATTTATTGCTTACTTTTATATGCTTTTTAGTTTATTTTTAATTAGATTTTATCTTATTTTATATTAGCATTATTTCCTTTTTAGGATAGTTTACTTTAAATTGCATTTTATTTTATTTCAGGAATGAATATTGGATGGATTGAGTCTTGGAGCAAAAGAAAGGGACTTGGAGTTGATTGGATGCAAAAATATGAAGATTGAGAGACAAAAATATGTCTCCCCACAGTCAGAAGCTTGGCACGGCCGTGCCACCATCCAGAGTGCCTTTTGCTGCTTTTGCTTAGATTTTAAGCTACTTTATTTTTAGCCAGAATGTAATAGCTTAGATTTTAAGTCAAATGAATGCTATAAATAGAGTAGCCATCCATCACAAATAATCATCTTTACTTGGAATTCAATAAGTGACAATTGCTTTTCTAATTAAAGTTCTTTTCTTTTCCTTTATTTTCTTGTCATTTACCTTTATGCTTTCTCTCTTTTCCCCCATGTCTACGATGAACATGAGTGAGTAGACTTCTCCTTGTCTTGGGATTGTTGGATAAGTCTAAATGACATAATCCTAATCAAACCAAGCTCTAAGCCTTAATCTTATGTAACCCTAATTTCTTATCTAAATTCACCGCTTTAACATGGATCAACCATTATCAAATTGTGGAAACGAAAGTGGAGGGTTTGATAATTGTTTATCCATTATTCCAAATATCAATTCATAAAACTAAAGTGGAGCTTTGATATTCGAACAAGTGAATTTAGACAAGGATTGCAAAGTCAGCGAAATAGGCTTTGCAATCTTTAAGACATATAGTTTCGATCTTCAAGGGAACTAATAACAATCAAGTTAGCGAAATAGGCTTGGTTGTTAGAGGAACCAAAATCTAATAGTAATCAAGTCAGCGAAATAGGCTTGGTTGCTAGAGGAACATAAGAGAAACTGTCTTGAGAAATTAGGTCTAACATAACATTATAAGCTTATAGTTTTGGTTTGAGAAGGACTTGTTATTTAGATGAAACCAACGATCCCAAGGCTCTTTTTATTATATTAATTTTCAACCGTTTGAAAACCCCCAACTTATAATTCTCTTCTCTTCTAATCATTTCCAAAGGTTAATTGAATTGAACTACTGCCTATCGGAACGATACTCTTTTAATACTACTTCGGTAAAACCGTGCACTTGCGGTTTTATCCCATCAGTATGGTCGGAGATGCAGAACTCCGTTGTGTTGGTTTGAGTCAGGTGAAAGAGTGGTCTTAGGACCATAGATTGTTCAGCAGACTACTGAGAAAGTTAAGATGATTCAAGAGAAAATGAAAGCGTCGCAGAGTCGACAAAAGAGTTATCATGATAAGCGCAGAAAGGATCTTGAGTTTCAGGAAGGAGACCACGTGTTTTTGAGAGTCACTCCTATGACTGGTGTAGGATGTGCATTGAAGTCAAAGAAGTTGACCTCGAAGTTTATTGGTCCGTATCAAATATCAGAAAGAGTTGGAACGGTGGCTTTTCGAGTGGGTTTACCACCGCATCTTTCGAATTTGCACGACGTTTTCCATGTGTCGCAACTTCGGAAGTATGTTCCGGATCCATCTCATGTGATCCAGAGTGACGATGTGCAAGTTAGAGACAACCTTACGGTAGAGACTTTACCGGTGAGGATTGATGATCGTAAAGTGAAGACGTTGAGAGGCAAAGAGATACCTCTCGTGACAGTCGTTTGGTCGGGAGCGACTGGTGAAAGCTTGACGTGGGAGCTTGAGAGTAAGATGCTGGAGTCTTATCCAGAATTGTTTGCTTGAGGTAAATTTTCGAGGACGAAAATCTTTTAAGTGGGGGAGAGTTGTAACGTCCACTTTCGTTTAATTGTTTAATTAATTGAGTTTAGGCGATTATATTATATTTATATAATATATGCATGATTTTGATATGTTTTGATGATTTAAGTTGATTTGGATAATTTGATGTGTTTTGATAAAATTATGAGGCTTATTTTATTGTTAAATAAAATAAGATTCGATAAGAAAATAGAAATATGAAAAATATTTAGTTGGGGGCTGTTTTGATATTTTAGATAGTTTTGGGGGAGAAAGTGAGATAAGATAAGTAATTAGGAAGAGATATAAATAGGGAAGACCTAATTGTTAGAAAAACTATTGTACGTGAAAACTTTTGGAAAAGGGAGAAAAAACTTAGAAGGGACGAGATCAAAGAGAGAGCTGCGATTTCTTCATAACCAGGTAAGGGTGAGACTAATAACTCAGTAATGGTAATTGATGATAATTCTGATGATTAGTTAGCAAGAATTAGGATTGAATTGGAGAAAACGAAAACTAGGTCAAATCCCTAGAATTGATGATCAAACGGTAGGAATTGATTAAATTGATGTAGAAAGTGTTCCTAGACCTTAGATAATGTTTAGGACGAACTTTGGAATCAGTATTAGGCTTAGAACCATGAGAATCGTCGAATTTTTGTGGAAATAGCAGGTCTGGCCGTAGCGAAATTCATCGCTCGCCACGGCGAGTTATGAGTTTCGCCTCACGAGTGATGAACATTCATCGCTCGCCTCACGAGTTGTGCAATGCAGCTCGCCACGGCGAGCAACCTTACTCGCCATAGCGAGCTAAGGCAGAGAGCATGTAGGATTTTGCAATTTCGACTTTTTAGTTGGACCTTGAGTGCCATTGTGTGCCTGAACATACCTAGTAATGATTAGGAATGAATGTAGGACAAGATTGAACCTAGAACACCATTAGTTTGGAAATTGACTGGTACTCGCCATGGCGAGTAGGAACTGTCGCCTCGCGAGCACTTCCAGATTGGAGTGTCTTGAGTGTTTGTGCGATCTGTGTCGCACGTTTTGATCAAGAGTGAATCCCTAATTGGTAATGAGACCTAATGACGATGTTTAATGCAATCTGTAAAGCCGTTTAAGATATGTCGATATTAATTGAGCATGATTAATGTACTATGCATTATGTAAGATATGAATTAAATATTATGATGCCATTGAATTGTAATTGATATAATGATATCATCCTGTTGTTGTGTGACTTGACTATGCTGCTGCTGTTATTTAACTAAGTGCATAATGTCTATATATGATGAATAAGATGACGTTTAGCTCCAAATTATTGGATGCATATTGATATGATGATTACGGTGATTTGTTGATAAGAGTCCATGCATTAGCATTCATTGAGCTTAGTCCTCACCACGATTATTAGGAGCTTTGTCCTCCGCACGATTTATTAGGAGCTTTGTCCTCCGCACGTTTAAAGTATATTAATACTTATGATGACGATTGGTACCACATGCATATAAGGAGTCTAAGAGCATTGTCGCATTGTCGTGTCTATGATGCTATGTTGTTGATGATGATTGAATATGTGAATATGTGAATATGTGATAATTGTTTATCAAATATGCAAAGTTGTTTAAGATTGATTATGATGTTAATGTTAATTTATGATTCGAATTACATTGATTAACATTATTTTGTTATGAAATCTCACCCCTTCTGCTTGAAAATGTTGCCCTTCGTATGGGTAACTTGCAGGTGATCGTGCTTAGTGTGCAGTTTGCTGTTGTGAGTGGCCTTGCCTCACTGTGTCGTCTAGGTCGCTCTGATACGTAACGGGATGGGGTTTTGATATGCATGCTTCATTCTATTACGTGAAACGTTTATGTTATTTTTATAAGATTGTTTAACTTTTGAAATACTTTGATGAGGCCTGCGTGCCAAAGCGTTTTATGGATTATGAAATAATTTCCGCTGCAATGTTTAAGATATTTGGTTAAATTGTTATTTAACTGTTTTGGATTATGTTAAATGTGATATCTCGTTTGTTTATGCTGTTTACTCTGATAAATGTTTATGAAATTTTTATGTTGGGAAAACGGGGTGTTACAATGACTATCTAGTGTGCCTAGCACATGACTCACCAGCCGGTACAATTCGTATTGTATTTGCTTCTACGCCTTGCGCACCAGGATCATGCGCTTAGCGCAACCCACAAATTCAAAACATCTTGAAACTTCAAAGCAGGTGTGTCTGGTTAAGATATTTCAAGGCATATCACAACAATTCTCTACCTTGTATTTGAATCAACGAAGACGACAATGACAACGACGATGATGTCAACCATCAAGCATCTAGCAAGTTGCCCTTGCCTCAACTACATAGTCTCAAAAGATTTCACCTTTACCTCTTCAATCCTCGGAATTAATCCTGTCTTCTTGAAGGTTTTGTTGCCCAATAACCCTAAGCATTTTAGGTAGCTTCACAAAACAAAAAATTTAATTGCAGTTGAACGTGGACTACAATTTAAAACCATTATTGTCCATGAATTTTATTATTCTTCCTTTTTCTCTCTCTATTGTTTTTAACCAATAAAAAGAGAGAGAAAGAAGGTTGTCCCAAAAATTTTCACTAAATGGTTGTTCAAATATCATTACTCGTAATTAAATCCAACTATCTACATTTTAAATAACTGTATGTGCATAGCATCATCTAAACTAATATCAACTATAGATATGTTGCGAAATTCATAAAGTCAAAAGTTAGGCTGTTTAAGATTTTAAATTCCTATACTTGTTTGTGTATCCTATAAATAATTTGAAAAGGTATAAGAAATAAAATAAATTCCAGATGTTGACTTTCTTTTCTTTGAGTAATGTTGTTTTTCAATGATATAAGTTGATTTGATCTCTTACTTATTACTTATAAAATTTTTTTTGACTTGTACACTGTTTATTATGATTGATCATTTTACTTATTACTTATGACTTTGTTTATGTCAAAATTAGGAAACTTTAACATCATGAAGAATAAGAAAACAAAGACTATCGATGGCAATTTAGGGCATGTTTCCAAAAAATTTCATCGATTCTACTTTGTCAAGCTTTCTTCAATAGATCCAGAATCAATATCAATAATCAAAAAGGAAGAGAAAGTGATTCAGAAAATGAATCAAGACATTTGTGAAATCACAGAAATGATCACAAAGAACGGGGTATATAATAATAGAAATTTGTATTTCTAATTCCACCCATGATAAATTTTGATATGGAAGGAAACTTTGATATTAACGAAAAAGTTATTTTATTTTGTAACAGTCAAAAAGAGATTATCTGGATTCTGTTTTGAATCGGTTAAAATTTTCACAACATTATCGGATATACTGTATGGAGAATAGAGAAAAGGTACTGAGAGGTTTATATATGGCACTTGATGAATTGAATTTCAGGAGTATGAAAAAAGCAAATGGAGGATGCTTGGGGGAAAAGCTTGATGAAAATGTAAGAAAAATAAAGCTATTTAATATTTTTATTATGATGAAATTAATATATATTTTTTGTTGTTTTGGTATTAAAATCATTTGTGTAGTCTTTGAGTTATTTGAAGCTACATGGAAGCAAAAGTTTGGCTGAGGAGAAACAAATTCTGAGGGATATAAAAATTCAACAGAAAGAGAAAGAGAAAGAGAAAGATGTTGCTTCATTCAAATCACTAGAAGTGCTTAAGGAAACGGTAATTTAATAAAGGGTCATGTTAACATTTGTCATAGGGGTACATGTTAAGGATTGTACAAATAACAATTTATTATGAAAAATTCATTTTCAACTTTTGAAATAAATCAGATATCGGATAGCGGGTGGAGTATATACTACTGTTGGAAAGTTAAAAACGTGGAGCAGATTAAACGGAAGAATGATTTGGATAAGCTCGTGATAGAAATTGAACAATTTCAAGTCAAACATATGGAAAGACATTCTGGTAATGATTTTGAGAAGGGAAATATTTCCAACTATGAATGCTTGAAGCAAACTATAAAATATCATATTAAGGTAAATAATAATTGGCTTTGGTTTAGCCGCAGCTTATTCATGTCTTTAAGTTGTTATCAAAGAGTATGACAGATATTTTATATTTTTTGGTAGTATCTATGTGAACGGAAGGAATCTGAGACCAGAATTAGATATTGTGTGAAAGAACATGAAGACATAAATGCAAAATTATATTCTTTGAGTGCAAAATTGATAGAGAAGCATAAGAATAAGGATGAAGCATATCAAAGGATTTTCAAATTGAAAAATATAGTATCATGGTGAGGTAAGATATCAAATCATATCAAAGATTTCTTCTTTTAATCCATTAGCCTAGTGGCTAGATTCACATACATTATATGTGGAGAAGTGGGATATCCCCCCAGATACGAATCCCAACCCTGCAAAATCTATGCATTTTATGATATCTCCATGTATATTTTATATTTCCATATGTAGATCACATGATTTATCCTTTTTACGTGTACATATAGTCCATAGCTATGAATCTATGTTAACTTATAAAAACCAATTATACAATCAAAGACTATAGGTAGAGAATTAGAATTACCCAAATTTGCTTCAATTCTTTCAAATTTAAAGTTAAGTGAACCAATTACTTGATACTCCATCATTATCTATATCTTATATGTTAATTTTTCAACTGCAGATTCTCAACTATTAATATTACCAGTATTGTTTATGTAATAAATGGAGATAAAAGCCAAGGGAATATTACAAGTTTACAACAACAAATTTCTTTTCTGTTTCCTTACCTTTATCTTCAGTACTTTTCATAGTGATTCCTCATAACAATATCAGTGTAAATTGCACTCTTTGTACTGTTTCAATGAATAAATAAACAGAAGCGAATTTCCACAATTTTGTTGCTATCAATTTTTCGGTTAGTATATTAACAACATTTGCATACATGAGATCTTATTGTATATATCAATCCCATTTAAAGACAACATATGACTTGCTTTGTCTTTAACCCCTAAACCTGTTAAGTGTAACATGAAGGGTCAATTTAATGTTAAAATTGTACCATCTAATATTCAATGACAAGTATTATATTATAGCCCCTCAAAATAAAGGAAAAAAGGTAAATGCATTAGATATCATAATTGATTTTTTAGGATTTCTAATACCTTATTTTAAAGTGTACTTTTAGACAGCGCAAAAATAAGTGATTAACCTGAATTAAATGAATTCGTAAACCAGCTCACCAAAACTTGATATTAGCCAAAAAAGGAATTCATGAATGAGTTCTCCAAACAATTTTACAAATGAAAGTGAAACACTACAAATAGATAGCTAAACAAAACCAATGCTACTGTTTTACTACTAATCTACTCAATCTGTTTTACTACTAATATATTTGTACTCAGAAGCAAGCACACGATCCGCTTCGTTTTCACGATTGAGACGGTGATTTAATTGGTGTCAGTTTAAAAGAACGAGGGAAAACAAATTAGTTAAATTTTGAGGGACATATTTGTATTCTCTAGTCTTTGAAAAACTTGTACCAATCAGGTCATTGTCTCGGACATTACAACATTGGATCACCAAACATGTAGAACTTGCCATATCTTATACTTTTTCAATTGTAGATTCTCCATTATTACAAGTATTGTTCACTAATAAATAAAGTACATCAACTGAGTGAAGAAAAAAGATGTAAGAGTCCTTGATGAGATGTCAAGTTCAGAGGCTGGTAATTGGTTTAGTTCCATATATGGGCGTTGAGAGCAGAAATTGTTGGTAATGCATCGTTGTTTATTCTCACTATGTCTTTGACTCAGTTTCGAGCCTATTTTTATTGTGTTCTATATTTGATTGTCTTATTGTGAACATAATGTAAATGTATATCTATAACTACCCCTTTCAGAAATTTTGGGTTGGATTTTTTCTTCCAAAAACATCCTCAATTTTCAATACAAAAAACACATGTAACAAAAATATAAGAATAAATTTAAATATTAAAATAAAAGTGTAACACAAATCTTCAGTTTTGTTTTTCTTTATCATTTAAAAAGTGTAACAAACTAGACAAGATTATCTAAACTTACATTTTCATTATTCCAATTATACCCTTAAACAACAACTTTTTCTATAATAAAGATTGTTATTGGTGTCATTAAAAAATAGAATTTAGATTATATTTTTTTGTTATATTATTATTTTTTTGAACAAGTTTTTTGTTATATTATTGGTGTCATTGAAATAGATAACCATGATTAGTTTGGTTTGTTATAACTTCAAAGCAACAAACATTTATATTTTTAGTTTTAATCAAAATCAAAATGTCTTAAACTTTGTTCATAATTTTCAAAATTTATCGCAATAAAAAGAGGGAAAAACCCCATCTTTTCGTTAGTAAACTATAATATATTTATATAACTTAATATATTAATTCCTTAAAAAAAAACTTAATATATTAATAACAAATAAAATATCAATTGTTAAAAAATATTTTATTGTTAGACCCGTGCAAAATGGAGGGAAAGTTGCTCCATTAATGACTAATGCAGGGAACGTGAAAGTCATTCACTCATTCTATGAATATAACCATTGTTTTGTACTACGAACATAAGTAGTCACCAATAATTGTCGGTAATACAAGAATGTTTAATTTTTTTTTTTTTTTATATGGATGATATATGGAGAATCTTGAATAATTGAATAGAACCCAAAATTTCATGTTACACACTAAAATAATACTTTATTGTTAAGAAAACTCTTGCAACTCCCATCGGGAATTTCTTTTATTGCATAGACATAGTACTAGATGTATATTGTGCATCTAACACTCATCAATTTATTTTAGATTTTGTATATTTTGGCTTTATAATTAAGTGAATTTTAAAATTATTGATGCATTTATAGTATTACTAACGTCAAGACAAATACTAACATCTCTTGAGAAAAAACCACACACTAACGTGATTTTTTTTCCGCTTTTATTGGCAAGGAACAATAACATGGTAAAAAATATATATGTGGTGGTTGAAATTGAAAGGAAAAATGTTAGACCAAAACACAATATTTTTTATATAAGGGCAAAATAAGTTTTTTTTTTTTTAGTTCAATATTATTTCCATTGCTGAAAAGGAAAATTTGCAGTTGAGGAGTAGTTACTTTACTAGTTTTCCTTCTTATGAGTTGATGTGATTTTTCAAAAAACCAGGTTAGCTGCTTTAAGCTGGAATGGTGAAGGTTCTTTTGCATTTACGTCAAGCAGTGCTTCATATGATGAGGTGGGTCATACATCCAAATTGTCGTATTATTTTGCTTGTTTTAATTTAAATTGAAGAGATGATGATATTCCAGTCTACATTGAGATACACACTTCTTTTCCAAATGATCGTATAGATTGTTTTAATTTCTTAACTTGTGCAATTTAATTATTTTTATTCCTATGCATCTTGTTCACATTTATTAACTTGGGTCAAATTCGCCTAATTAGGATACTCTAGCTGTGCCAATGGGAAGAAGCCCCAGGGTTTGACATCCTTCTAATTTCTAAGATTGGCAGGGCTTTATATATCCTTTATAGAATTCAACTTATTCAAGTTGAGAACTTTTCATAATCTGAATTATCATTGCTTTTATTTTATTATGTTATAGTAACCCTTGACCGATTCCACAAGGCAGATCATAGAGGTGCTCACAATTATTCCCTTGTATGATTCTAAGATCATTGTTGCATTTTATCGTTTTCCTTTCCAGTGACTGATGGCCGTCTTGGTAAGAGATTAGACAACACAAGAACTCGCCAGGAAGTCGGCTGGGAGCCTAAGTAACCTTAGTTTTGCTCATTTTCTCGCGAGCATGTGACAGATTCCTAAGTGCATCTTTGCTGTTGGCTCTAATTAATGCGGAAGGAACAATAGAGAGAGAGATATTAGGGAATGCTTGCTGCAGACAGAAAGTTAATACGCGCTTGAAATCTGAACTGTGTATATATTTTCCTATTTCTTCATATTTGGTATTATATATGTACAAGGATGATCGGTTGTTGAATTTTCCTAAAAATGCATTAATTCCAAAGTAATAAAATGGAGTTTTTAAATATTTTCAATAAAATAGTAATTTTAAATGCCACTATCTTTCTATAGTTGAATTATCCATCAAGAATGTAACATGATGTACCTTAGCTTTGAACATGAAGGCACTCCATTTTTTTTATTTTTATTTTTTGTGCGTGATTAGCTTTGACCATGAAGATACACACTTCTTGATTGAGGCATGCATGGTGAGAGTTCATTTCTCAGCCTGTATAGTATATACACAATTACTTCATTTGTAGATTCATTCTCCAAAGCATGAAGAAGAGATTTTTTTTATTTTTTTTGTATAAGTGAGATTTTCTGCATTATTTAATACAAAGATACGGGCACAATTTCAATCAATTTTTTTTATAGGCCTAATTGATGATGTGGTCCCTTAAGTTATTTGTTGGTTACATTTTAGTCCCATAAATTATTAACGTTACCATTTGGTCCCTTTAAGCTATTTTCCGTCAACCAAATAAATCCCCACCGTCAAAACCGTTAACTCAATGTCTAAAGTGGATACACATTGTAAGTTGTCACATCACCGTTCACATGTGCCTATTTAATGTTTTGGCAAAAGACTGACGTTGAGGATTTATTTGGCTAACAAATACTAACTTAAGGGACCAAATTGTAACGTTAATAATTTATGGGACCAAAATGTAACCAATAAATAACTTAAGGGACCAAATCATTAATTAAGCCTTTTTTATATTATAAAAAATGTATTTCAATCAAAATATTGGTGGGTTTTTCAAAACTTGGTTATTTAAACAGTTTATATATAAGGTTGAGTGTTGTGGCTGCTTTAACAATTGATTATATTTGTGAGTAGACAAAATCGAACACCAAGATGCGTTTGTAGTCCAACGGTTAGGATAATTGCCTTCCAAGCAATAGACCCGGGTTCGACTCCCGGCAAACGCATTCACTGTTGTTTTACTTTTTGATGCGCAGCAACGCATTTGGCCTGGATTTGCAACATTGAAGGGAAAGACGCGGTGACTGAACAGAAATGGTGGTGCGCCTGGGTATCTTCCTAGAAATTCATTTCAATTTCTGTTTAGTGATCTTAATATTGTATCAGAATTCATAATATATAATTTGAAATTGGGATTGAACTTCATTGATTTTGTGTTATTGAACTCAAACTCTAATAATATTTTTATTTCACAATTAGAGGTATATTTCTATGATTGATGAGCTTTGCCTTGAGATTTTTGGCATGATTATTTATTTTTGACCCTATCACAACACACGACTGTATTTGTGAATGCTATTACACTTCTTCAAGAAGAGAAAGGTCTACCTGAAATTTGTTTTATCATTTTCTTCTCTGTTTGACCATATAATTTTTTTTTTTTGAATCGGCAAAATTTATTCATCAACTAGAGGGTGAAAGAAACACCCCACTCGCGGAAAGAAAAAAACGGAATTACATCCAAATAAAAACAACAAACTACGCGAGCACCAAAACATGATGCCGAGGTATACACTATGCTAAACACAATTACACCCAACTGGAGCAAAACCAAGTGCAATCAAGCACCCCACAAATACCCCTGCCTCAACATAGCTGCTCACGCACATCAGTCCTCAACAGAAGCCTCAAATAATCACCAAACCAGCAGCACCCACCCAAAACAAGGAACCACACAACGCTGGCAGCAAGAGCCCAGCCAAACACGCAAAAACCGGAACTTGCAAGCCAAATTCAGTAACCAAAATGCAGGAACCGAACTGTCCAAAAAACCAGACCACATATCAGCAGAAAAACAGTCCACATTCCAGCAAAAAACCCAAACCCGTCCGCTGTCATCTCATCAAGCAATCGTAGGGACTCCACTCCCACTCATAAAACAAACAAGCTGGGACCTTAAACCTCCCCAACAACCACCTCCAAGACAAAACCTTGATCTCGTCTACCACTTCGTCCCACCTTATGACACCGGCATTAAAAATACAATCATTCCTCGCTTTCCACATAGCCCATATTGCCGCTTGCCAAATCATTCTCAAGCCTTTCCGGATCTGTTTGACCATATAATGAACAATATAAGGGGCAGTTTTTTATGTTGTGGTGTTATGATCTTCAATTATTGTGATTTAGTCCAATATAAACGGTGCAGGATGTCATACTATTTGTACAGTTATGTTTTTCTGTTCCAACATATGAAAGTATTGCACTGAAGTGATGGTAAATGTGCTTATCTGAAATGTGAAAATCATGTGACCACGACAGGGCCAGTTGAAGTCAAATAATGTGGTCATGTAGCAGCAGGGCCGGCCCTAGGCATAGGCTGCGAGTGCGACGGCCTAGGGCCCATGCTCGTAGGGGGCCCTAAATTTTTTTTTACAGGGGGGGTGTATATAGCAAAGCTAAGGAAAAAGTGGGGTGTGTATAGTAATTCGTAACAGCAGGCCTAATTCTGAATCAATTTTTGGGCCCATTAGGAATAAAACAGAAAAAAAAAAGTGGAAAGGCCCAATAAAGAGGAAAATAATGGAATTGGCCCAACTAACACACAAACAAAAATTTCTTTTGAACAATTAGAAAGACAGATGAAAAAAGAAACCTAAAAAGAAAAACCAAAAGTTCCAAAATCAGTTCTTCTCTCCAGGTGAATTGTTTTAGGTTTATTTTTTTTTTTTTCTTTCTTATTCCAATTCTATTTGATAATATTGTTTCAATTCTCTAATTGCTTCAAGTGTTGAATTCTAATTATGTTTTTTTTCTTATTCCAATTCTCTTTGATAATCATTGTTTCAATTATCTAATTGTTTCAGGTGTTGAATTTTAAAATTCTAATTGAATGATTTATGTTTTTTCCAATTGAATTTTTTATTTTTTCATATAACATGATTTGTACTGTACACCAAAAAGCTTAAAAGCATATAGCATGATATTGATTTAAGAATTCTCTTCACGTACTGTACATATAACAGTCATTTTTTATTTTTGATATATTTTTTTAATTAATTGTTTGTACACTGTACACGTGATTTTTGTATTTTTTTTTTCAATTCAATTCTTAATTTTTGCTTAATTAAGTGTTGATATATTTCTTTTTTTTTTGTTGCACTTTTATTTTCAGGTGTTAAAACTTCGGTCTATTTTAAGGTGTTATTGCTCTCTACTTCACTTACTACTGGTACTAATATGGTTTTTCTTTTTTGTTTGTTTGTTTGTATTGGTTTATATTGAGTATCTGATTTATTTAAAGATGTTGCCTAAAAAACATTTGTCAGGTAGTGAAAAACGAAAAAAAAAAAAAAAAAAACGAAATGAAGAGCTAATAAAATCACAACAAGGAGCTCTTGATAAATTTGTTTTCAAAAAGGTAGATACCCAAGAAAATGTTCCTAATGATGTGCCAAATTTGGAAAACAACAACAATGAAAATTTGGATCATGAAAATGAAAATGAGGAAATTGATGATAATTCAAATGTTCCTAATGATGTGCCAAATGCATATAATATTGAAAATTTTGGTGATGATCCTCATTTTGATATTTATGATCCAACAAATTGGGAGAATCTTGATAACACCTCAAGGGATATTCTAGTTGAAAAGGGACCTATTCGAGAAATGAATCTTAATTTTCCCAATGACAAATACTCTAGGCATTTCTCATATGCGAATTATTCAAGAAAATTAAGTAATGGTGAGATTAGTGATCGAAAGTGGCTGGTTTATTGCAAACATGTTGACAAAGTATATTGTTTTTGTTGTAAATTGTTTAAATCTTCTACCTCTAGTAACTTGAGTTTACTTGCAACCGAGGGTTTAAATGATTGGAAGCATATTAGTCAAAGACTCAAACAACATGAAAATGGTGTCGAACATATGACTAATATGAATACTTGGAATGAATTGAGAATGAGATTTGATAAAAATCAGACAATTGATAGACACTTGCAAGAAGAAATTGTGAAAGAGAAAGAGCGTTGGAGACTAGTTTTACGTAGAATAGTTTCAGTTGTGATATGTCTTGCTAAGAATGATCTTGCATTTCGAGGATCCAAAGAAAAATTAAGTCAAGATAGTAATGGTAATTTTCTTGGATTAATTGAAATGATTGCGGAATTTGATTTGGTAATGCAAGATCATGTGAGATGCAAGATAGTAAGGCTATTTCTTTCTTTGGAGTTATTCAGCGCTTATATTCAGTGTTTTCGGGATCTACAAAGCATAGCTGGGATGTCAACCACTATAACTAATACATGTCTCATTCATCATTTATCAGAAGAAAAAAAAATGATGTAATACAAAGGGCCCTTTTTTCATACTATGCCTAAGGCCTGTAAAACTCTAGGAACGGCCCTGTGTAGCAGAAGTGTATTTTTCATGGCTGGTCTGTTCATTTGATGAGTTATATTGCATACGTGTTTGGACTCTGCTCATTTCAATCCTACACAGATTTTAATATATGGTCTCTACTGATTCATGGTATGTTTTTAGTCTAAGATTGCTTTGGACACTTATCTTTTTAGGAATTATAAACTTTTGGCTGATGTATCTTTTTATACGATTGACATTATAATTTGGAGAAAAATACATCAATTGTCACATGTGTTCTTATTTTTATATGTTTTTTACTTTACATGATATATCTGTTACCTCACCTGAATAGTTGAACCAAGATTGACATAGTAAAATGAAACCATTAAGCAATTTAAGAGTATCTTTTGGTATTATTTTGCATCATGTCCTGTGCATAATTTATCTTAATGCTTTTTGTCTTTTAAGTCTTGTATATAACTTTGTTGCACCCAGCATTTGAATGCTCAACTGTATTAAATATACAACTTGGTTTAGTGATTGATTTAACAAATACTACTTGTCTAGGTAGTCCATGTTGGGAAATAGCGTCGAGATATCAGCGAAGCAGGGAGTTGCCGCTACCATGCTTGTTGGTGTGTTTCATTTTAAAATTGTGACCGGAGAAGCCACTTTTGCTTCTGCGGCTTAAAATGGTAATTAATCATCATAATGAACTCAATTATATGCTATTTTCATTCTATTGATTATTTTGTTTTCATCCACTGTTTCAATGTTTGTTGAATCACATGAAGCTAATTATTCTTGATCTGAACTCAACTTTCAAGGTATTTTCATCGTCCTGCTGAATTATTTTTTTCCGATTGGTTTCGGCTTTTGTTGCATCACAAATATTGCTCTACAGATAATCTTAGTTTGCCAGTTTGACTATATATGATCCCTTGGGTTCTTCACACTTGTTTAGGATTCTCGACTCTCGTCGCTTTCTTGCTGAATCCCTAATTTTCGCAGTTCGACGTAACTTTATTTTGTATTTCTGCTCTTTATTAATTTTGTTTGTTTATTTTTTAGCTCCAATTCATCATTGTTAATTTTTATTTTACATTGGCAGGTATATGTTTTGACTAAAGTCATGGTTTATCTATTGTAGTCTTGGAAGGTATGGTGCTTTTTCATATTTATGACCACTACCAATTCATTATGGTTTATTTATTATAACTCTTAATTATTCTCTTTTGGATATTTATGGAATTCTGATAATCATGGGAAGTTAAATAAGTGGTCTGCTGTGTTTGAATTTTGTTCTACCTTTAATCTTGATTTTTTTTCTGAATTAAGTACTAGTGTGATGACTTCTTCTATGATTTCTCCTTCCTCTTGAATGCTTTATGAAGTTTGATGCACTGACTTTTTTTCTCTAGAAGAAGTAACACTAGTGTCAGTTATATAACAAATCAAATCAGGATAGAGTGATGTTGTTGATAAAGTGTTGAGTTAATTATTGATGTATAGAGTGATGTTGTTGATTTTTTACATTTACAACAAATCAAATCAGGATTATAGTCATCATGCAGGGGGGAGGATTCTAGTAGGTTTAATTAGAGGTCTTGTATGATCTCACTCATAACTGGTGGTTATGATTGTTCAAATTCTCTATAATCATTTGGTTATTGGGAAGCTTTTTGCAAATACTGTATTCTCATTTTAGTTGTATGTTCCATTTTTTATTTATTTTACTACGTTTTTATTGCAGTTGGTGACCTGCTACCATGAGTGGAGTTACTTGTTGTCTATGTTTCCATGGTTGGGTTCGCACCCTTGACATCAAGAGGATCCCAGAAGTACTGCAACATGCCTGCTCCTGAATTGACTCAGAAGATGTGGGATACTAAGAATATGATGTGTGCTGCAACAGAGACGTAGAAAGCGCAACAATATGTTCTGGTAACAAAACACTGAGGTCCGTGCTAGGCAGTGATTGTGTTCTGGTAACAAAACCATCAAGTGCACCATGAATTTAATATTTTACCAATTTTACTACATAATTGTTATTCTTGACAAATTCGATTATGGTTCTAATACGAAGAATCTCTTTGTATAACCTCATATTGTATTATTTGTATGACCTAATATGTTATGGAATACTAGCTGCTTATTAATTGATTGACAGTGCTTTAAATATATTAACTTTTTTTGTTATAAAATAAAGGTAAAAACTTCCTAATTGCTGTGAGATCTATTAAAAAATAATTATATTAAAACTGTAGATTTGCTATGGAATTGCTACGATAAGTCGAAGTAATGTGCTGTTGTAGATTTATTGCGAATTTGCTATGATAATTCATAGCTATTTTTCTACAGAAGATAAATTATGAATGCATGTTTGTTGTGGATTAGCTAGATATTTGCTGCGACATTTATCGCCAACAGCAGATTTGCTAGGAAATAAATCCCTAGCAACTGTCTCCCAATCCATGCTAGGCTTATTCAATCGGTAGCATTTTCCAAGCTAAATTCGTTTACTAGAACTTAGCTACGAGTTAGCTGCGAATAGTATAGCAATTTACATTTTTTGTGTGGTGTATGGAGCACTTCTTAAACTGCACACAAGCTGGCAGGTTTCAGAAATTAACCAATGTAAAATTGTCTATGTTGTTGCAGTTCTAGACAAATAGTAGCATGAGTCTTAAAGAATGTGGGGTGGAGACTTACACTACATCTGGAAACTCTTCCATAAATTGAGGGCCTTATAGTTGCTTGCTTTTGGTTTGGAGACTTAATCTTTATGTAAGGTTAGCTGCACTGGTTATGCTTATGACCCTTTTTTTTTTAAAACAATTTAGTTTGAAGTTATTAAGTTGATTAAGCAATTTGTGTACTTTATATTTGATGGAGAAGATCCAGATAGTGATTCAGTGAATGATATGTTCAGTTTTGTTGTTTATCCCTGCAAAATTTAGTAACATTTATGCAAGCAGGATTAGCTAAAAGTGTATCTAGAATTGTTTGCTAGAAGTTTGCCATGAATTATAAAGGTAACATTTTTTATATATTACTAGTAATACTCTCAAGGGTTACTAAAGTCATTTAGTAACACCGGTTTTACCAAACATTTCCCAAATATTACAAGATCTAAAGTAACAACTTATAATGACTTAGTAACATTTTTTTAAATATTACTAAATCTTAAATATGTTTTAGTGACCAATTTGGTCCCTCTCCATTAATTTACTAGCGAAAAGATAGGCACTCACGTTCTCGTCATTCCGCTCTTTTTATTACACTAGAGTTTAAAAATTATAAACGGTATTTTTTTATGAAATTTTAATTTTAATTAAAAGTAAAAATTTAAATGTTTTTTGCTTTCAAATTATAATAAATCAAACTAACAATGATTATTTATTTCAATGAAACCAACAATATAACAAAAATATATAATCTAAATTCTTATTTTTTTAATGACACCAACAACAATCTTTATTATAGAAAAAGTTGTTGTTTAAAGGTATAATTGAGATAAAGAAAAATTAAGTATAGATACACTCATCTAATTTGTTACACTTTTTAAATGATAAAGGAAAAATGATACATTTGTGTTTGTTACACTTTTATTTTAATATTTAAATTTATTCTTATCTATTTGTTACACGTGTTATTTGTATTGAAAATTGAGGGCATTTTTGGAAGAAAAAAAATTCAGCCCAAAAGAGTTAAAATGGGTAGTTTTCTTTATATATAGTATAGATTTAATTTTAGTCATTTGGTCATTTTGAAACAAAATAGACTTTTGGATCATGTAAGACCATTGAAACTAGACTATTACTTTTCCCACCCTATGTCTTTCCTCACGCGCCCTATTTTTTTCTAATTTTACCCTGGTCCGAAATTCATTTTCCAGATGGTATTGTTAGAATTTTGCAGATGTTTCCGGATTTGAAAATCCGGAATAATGTTTAACCAGAAGTTTTGCAATTTTAATCTTCAAAATTCGTAAAATAAAATGCAAATAAAATAAAAAAAACAGAAATAAAAGGACACAAACATAAAAACAAATCATTTTATTAATATATGAACAATACATTACAATAATTTTCAAACTTTTTAGGCTTATTATATAAGATCCTAAATCTATTTCTAATCTCCTATGAGCCTAACCACTGGTATGTGATGGGACATACCAGTAGTTTGCCTATTGGAGGAAAACCGGAGGAGGAGGGAAGAGGAGGGTGGGAAGAAGAAAACAATGCCCCTGAGGGAGATAGGGGGTGCTCAAACTTACGCCCAGACAGGCCAAGCTAAGAACCACACTGACCCACATGACCTTCAGATGAACCGCGCTTCGTTGCAGCGCGGTTCCATCCTCATTAACCGTTCATACAAATCCTGAAAGTTTTCAACGAGACCCTTATCTATGAAAGGCCAATGATGAAAAACCATGGTTGTAGAAGGAAGAAGAGGAGGAGAGGGTGGGAGAGGATGGTGTGAGAAATGGTGGGGTTTGGAAGGCTATTTATAGGGAGGGGTGAGTCAAAAACGGGGGAGGCCATAAATGCAGTCAAAAAACGTGTTTTACCACGTTTTTTTTACTTTACCACCGACAAAAACGTGTGGTGCAGACCACCGCCCATGACTGATGCATTCCGGAATATATAATCTGGAAAGCACATATGTTTTCCGGAATATATTTTCTGGATTAATGCGATAATGGTGGTGAACGAGGGAAAAGTTGGCACTTCCTATAAGGCTAAGGACATTCCGGAATGTAAAATCCGGAAAGATTCAGAGTCATTAATGTGGGTTTGGACGGTTACAACAACCACTAACACGTTTTCATTGACTGTATTAATGACCTAGGACTTCTTTTAGGCTATAAATGGCTTCCATCTTCAACAAATACCTTTATTCTTCACTTCACCTCTTTTCTTACATTTTCTTCAAATGTTTTTCAGTTTTTTAGGGGTGTCGATGGTGTCATGGTAATTGTTGACCGTTCATAGGAACTGTAACAGCCCGATTTTTAGCTAGATTTATTTTAATTACTTTTATTCTGTGTTTGTGTGTGATTATTTGTGCTTGTGTGTATTTAATTGTCATCGGGTGCATTTACGCGGATTACCGTATTAAAAGGGTATTTTAGTCATTTGGCGGGTAAGGGTAAAATGGTAATTTTGGTGAGAATTATTTTAATAATTAGTGAGAACCCTTATTTTACTAAGTTACTAAGGTAGTGATTAGATTTTACCGTTAGTGACATTTTACCGTTATTAATTGAAATATCGTTTGGAGTGTAGTAATATTTTTGGTTTGAATAGAAATGGGTTAAGCCCACTAGAAACTAAATTAAGCCCATTAGTGGAGATAACACAAGGGTTGTGTTAGAAGAACCAATTCATTCACTTTCACAAGATATTTCTAGAGAGAGGTAGAGAGAAAGGAGTGAAGAGAAGAAAAAAGGGTTTTGGAGAGAAGAGCTTGAGGAATCAAGATTGGGTGAGCTTAGGAGCTAAAGTGAAGCCTAAGTTGGGATTAATCTTTATCTAAGGTAAGGGGGTTAGTCTTTATCATAATCATTTGATTAATTCTTTTTCTCTTGATTCTATGCATAATTGATTATGAGAATAAGTGATTATCATGAACCCAATCTTTGAAATTCGTGCTTATGTTGTAGAGATATGTTTGGATATGTTAATTTGATGTTAAATGAATGGTTGATGATGAAATTGCAAGTTCATGGTGTATGAAAATGGGTAGTTTGTAAATTATGCTCAATTGGTGAATTATGCATGGTTGTTGATGAATTGTGATATGTTTCATGATCAATAGATGTTGTTGTTGTTAAGTGATGTTATGAATGCTAATTCATGGCTTGGGTATGCATGATTCATAATTTTGTTGTTGTGAAATAAGTTGTTGTTGTTAGTTTGGTGAAAATGGATAATTATGTGTTTTGCTCAATTGTTGAATTGGGATATTGTGTTGTTGAATTATGGTTGAATTCATGTCTAAATGAAGTGTTGTTGAAGTAGATATGTTGTTGTCCTTGGATGATATCATGAGTATTCCATTTTATGAAATAAGTTGTTTGTATTGGTGAAGTTGTGCTAGATGTTCAAGTGAAGAACCCAAAGTGAAATTTGATATACAAAGTTGTTGACTGAGTTGTCTATGTGATTGGATGAGTTAAACTTGATGGAATTTCTGTTTTTATATTATGGTTACGTTAGTCGAGTCGTTTTGGAAGAAAACGGGAGTTTCGTTTGAAAATTCAATTGTTAACCGTTTTGGAAAATGAGTGTTTGTGTGAGGTTTGTAAAATGAATTTGAGGTTGTTAAAACTGGGATTTTTTTTGTGCATTATGATAGTGCTAAGTGTTAGGAGCATGTAGGCGAAAACGGCATCGAAAACGGATTAACGGTTTGATTTTTATGCGCGAAAACGTAGAAGTTGAAAATCTGATGCTGTCTGGCAAACCACAATCGTGCCACGATTCGGGGCCAACGTGCCACGATTTTGACTAGGTTTTCAGCCTGTCTGATTCTGGAAAAATCGTGCCACGATGGGAAACCAACGTGCCACGATGTTGTTTGACCAAAAACCTCAAAAATGCAATTTTCTTCGCTCTAATTGGTTCCAAACTTCTTCCTAAATGTAGGGACTTTATCCTAATCATCTAGGGGTGTTTTTATGAAAGAATTAGCTTTGTATTAAGGGCTTAGTGAGTCCTTGTGTTTTCTTGACTTTAATGAAACATTTATGATATGAATCTTTGCAAAACTTGAATTTAAGTGAGTTGGCCTATGAAACGTTGATGTATACACTACTGCATTCATATGTGATTTGTGTATATACATGGTTGAGGTCTTAGAGTTTATTTATTTGGTTTTAGTTCATTTGTTCTAATCATGTAAAAGGTGATATTTCGGGTGGGAATGTGAAAAGTCGTGAAATGGGATTTTCATACGAACTTAAGTTGTTCTTGGATTAATGTTTAATGGTCCGGAGGCAACTTAAATTCATGAATACATGATTGGTTAAGGTTGCTTGAGAACTCTCAACTTGTCTATGTTGTTTTGTCTTGGGAATTGTCAATGTTGGCCGTTTGCCACTTGACACGGTCTTTGGTCGGAAATGTTTCTTGAACTAATTGTCTTATGAATTGTGGTGACTATTCTTATATGGCTAAGTGAAGTTGTATGAATGAATGATTGTATTGGATATGATGTTTATCATGAGATATGTATGTGATCTTACTTAGAATGTAAGGAATGCTTGAATGGTGAAACTATATGTGATAGTTGATGTTGAATGGTTATATGTTGGATATGATATTTGTCATGAAATGTTGTATGTTCTCTTACTTGGAATATGAGAATTGTTTGGAATGGTGAAACTATATGATATAGTTGATGTTGAATGACATTGTTGATTATTGATAATCATGTTGATGTGTGATGGTGAATACTATGATTTAATTGTGTGTGGGCATGTTTTCTTGGTAATGCAATGTTGTGGAGATAATCAATATAATTGGGTGTTGTCCTATATATTGAGTTGAGATTGAGAATTGTTGTCGCATTATCGAGTCATTATACATGTCCATGCATCATAGTCGTTGTTGCTGTAAAAGGGATGACTCTTTTACTTCGAGATTATTGTAAGGCAGGTGTGAGCCCTTACAATCGATGTGCAAGTGGCATCGAAAGGTGACGACCTTGTTGAGATTTGGTACCACATGCATTTATGTGTCAATAAGTGCATATCATGACATGAGTCTTATTTGGAAATGTGATTGGAGATTGTGAATGAATATTTGTGAATTGATAATTGTTCATGAAATATGATTAATGATTGTGCATGGCTTATGATTGGTGATTGTTCATGATGTATATGATTGGTGATTGTGTATGAATAACTGTGAATTGATAATTGTTCATGATATACGTAATTGGTATTTGTTCATGAAATTTGATTCATTATTATTCATGATACATGTAATTGGTGATTTTTCATGAAATGTGACTAGCGATTATTCATGATACAAGTAATTGGTGATTGTTCCTGAAATGTGATTAATGATTATTCATGATAAATGTGATTGATGATTGTGAATGAATAATTGTAAATTGATAATTGTTCATATGATTGATGAATATTGATGTGAGATATTGGGGTGTGATGTAAGTACTAATGTGTAATTATTATTGATCAAGTGCATGATGTTTTAATTGAAATATTCATGTTAACTGTTATTTGGATTATGATAATGTAATACTTACCCCCAGTGGATCTGTTATGGACCGCCTGCCTATCTGTATGGATGGGTAGACGTTGTGCAGGTTTAGTTGTTTGGTGAGTTCTTGTGCTTGGTGGATATCTGGAGCTTTCTCTGATATCGATGTTTAGAATTAGTCGGCTCTGATCTAGGCTTCGTTGTGTCGGTCTAGATTAGTTTATTTTGGATTTTGTTATGTTTGGAGATTACCCGTTTGTTGGGATTTTTGAGATGCATCTATGTTGATGTAATTTATTTATTCATAACATGTATATTTGAATTTACTCTGGTTTATATTCCGCTGCGACTGTTGAGGTTTATGTACATGTTTATTGGTTTTTGAATTTTGAATGTGGCGTAGCCTCTATTTCTTGAATAAATGTATTATTCGCATGTTTAATTGCTTTAATAGAAGTAGGAGCGTTACAGGAACCCTGCAATTGCAATGCATTGCAGCTTATGTGGGGTTCATATAACGGTCAACAGAGACCCTTGACATCAAAGAAAGACACAGAAAATTACATAACATCTTGTCCGAATTTATGTTTCCGGAAATCACTAACAATCTGATCCGGATTATGTAATCCGGACCATGGGTATTTTAGTAAATTTTTCAGGGTGCGCGAGAAGGCAGCAGAGTGGGAAAAGTAATAGTCTTGAAACTAATGCACTACGCTCATGTGCCTAGCTAGCATAGCCCGCAAAGCCAAAACATCCTGAAATTGCAAAACATGTTTCTAGAGCACCAATTCATGCGCGTAGCGCATGAGACGAAATGCAACATAAATTTCAGCTTCCAACTATCATTTGAGGATTTTTGTCCCTCTAGTTTTTCAGTTGTGCAATTTTTAACCCTTTAGTTTTATTTGAGCGATTTTGGTTTCATTATCAATGAGCTTCTTACAATGAGACGTAAAAAAGGTTAAAAAAAAAATTATTTTCAACAATTTCTCCAAAATTTCTACTAATTTTCCAATCTCTTCCATTGAACAAAAGACTCAAATATCACTCTTCCAAGGTGTATGCAGCGTTTCCCAATCCATGAATCTTACCTAAATAACCTCGACTCTAGTTCTATAAGTTACCTAAAAGTCTTCTAAAAAAAGTTACCTAAAAGTTTCCTCTTTTGATTTGACAAGATTACAAGGAAAAAAAAGGAATAAGTTAAACTCCAAAAGCTGAAAAAGTGGACCCTATGATTGTCATGTGTGCCCAGCGCATGACTCAACAGCCCATGCAATTCATACTATATTGGCTTGTGCATCTAGCGAACCAGGCTCCTATGCCTAGCTAGCGAAGCCCACAAAGTCAAAACATCTTGCAACTGCAAATCATGTGCCTAGTGCATGAGAAAAAATGCAACATAAAATTTCAGCTTCCAACAAGAGATTTCAAGGCATATCACAACAATTCTCCATCTTGCCTTTAAATCTATGATGATGTCAATTTAAGCATCAAATGTCTTGCAACTTGCCCTTGCCTTTAACTACTCTTATAGTTTCAAAAGATTTCATATCATAATACCAATGTCAAAGCGTTTAGAGTACATAAACACCTCATTCTTGCCTTGAACTTACAAAGTGTGTCATTGATTTTTGTGCCCTTACAAATCACTAGATAGGCTGTTTAATTCCATCAGTTATAACATATACAATGAGTACATAAAGAAATTTAATTTAAAATTAGTACAACCTCCGGTCATTATTTTTCTAGAGATATAACATTGTTCTTTTAATATAGATCATATATGTCATTTATTGAATGAACTTAAAATGTTAAATTTTACTTAGGTACCGTTTGGCTCAACTTTTTTTTCAGCTTTTCTACATTTTTAAGGAGAAGCTAGGCCGAACACAATATCAATAAAGTACCTTAAAAAAAAAGTATTTTTTTTAGAATGCATAAATTGAATGGAATGAGCTTTAACCAAAAGTTGTTGAATGCTACTTCACAAGCACTTATCTTCAACTCACGGAGACAACCTCATCTTTTATTTTTTAATATTATATTTCAATTTGTTTTTTTCTTCCATTTAATTTTTTTTTTGAACCGGTCAATATAATTTTTTTTAAAGGAGGATCAATTTAATTTTATTATATATTTTTGAAGGAATTTTATTATCTTTTTATCACTTATATATTTAATTTTAATATCGTTTAATTATGACAACCTCACAAATATTTTTATTCATGTTGTCATTGAATGACACCAAATATTTTTATTTCATTTCTTCAATCTCACAAATATACACACACACATTAGCGTTTAGAGTAATATTTTATGTTTGTATGTCTGTTTTTTTTGTTACGCTAATGCGTATAATTTTTTCAGTGTTGCGCAATGCGTACAATTATTATTTTTATAAAATTTTGATTTTAATTAAAAGTACTAGTATAGATGCCTAAATAAATTATACTTATATATATATTTTACTCATTTATATTGTAACAAATTATGCATATCTTTTTCTTATGAAAAAAACTAAACATATCTTTTTTCAATGACACCAACAATGTAACAAATATAATATCATATAATATAAATTCTTATCTTTTTAAATGACACCAAAAATATGATATTCTTATAACAAAATTTGTTATACAGTATAATTGGAAAAGAAAAAACAAATTATTCTCTAGCTTAACTCAGTTGATATAGACAATGTATAAATATATGCAAGGTCGCGGGTTCGAACTTTGAACACCACCAAAATTCAAAGTTTTGTACAATATTTTGTCAAACAACTTTTAACTTAAAAATAACTTTATAATTAAAAAAAATAAAGAAACTAAACAGTTTTAAATTTTTCCTTAAAGAATTTTATTTTAAAGTAGTTTTTAGACTGAAAAAGGTCTAGCCAAATAACAGTGACCAACAAAGATGTACTCCGTAACTATTCAATCCTCTCCTTTGAAAGAAAAAACCTACTACTAATAAATGTATCCTTAAAAAAGAATTAACTAGTCAATGTACAGCTAGAAAAACGTTTAGAGTTTCGTTATCAATGCCATTAAAATAAAATAAATCATTATTAAAACTAGTCAACTTACTCGTAGATAAACATTTGGCGGAACGTCATCATTTCTCTTATTAATAAAATTTTAACTATTTATTAATTATTCTTCTAAAAAAATTATTTATTTTATTATAAATATTACTATTACTATTTTTACATACACACAAAATGATAAAATCAACCATTTCATGCTTTGAAGGGGAAAATCAACCATTGATTGTTAATATCTCGCTTGATTTTTATTTACTTTTATAAACCAGGTGAGAAGCAAGATGCTTGGTCAACCAAAATATATTAACCAAAAAAAATTGTTACAAAATGGAGAAAGGGATATCTCGCTTGATTCACTCCTCTTGGGATAGAATTGATACTCGTAATTTATCATCAACAGAAAAAGTATCGATGCTCGTAATTAATAGTAACTAAAATTAAAATAAAAAATAAAATAATGTTCATAGTGATTACTAACTATATTCCATGAAATTCAGCCAATGAAATAAAATGTTTTAGAAGACATAGCCACAACACTGACACCAGCAACACTATGAAACAAAAAACTGAAGAAGACGAAATTTAACAACAAAACAAGAAGGAAAAAAAACAACAATGTTTGTAGATGCGCGAAAATTAACATTCTAAAAAGCAAAGCTTCCTAAGACCAAAGCCACCACAACACTCACACCAACAAAACCACTCAACCTCCTAGAACCCGAATGACCAGGAGATGGAGCTGGAGAGTCATTGTCAATATCACTTGGTTTTGGAGCATCTTCGTCGGTTGGACTTGGAGTCGGAGCATGTATGTTGGCAGGACTTGGTGTCGGAGCATTCCAAGCTGATGATTGTGCTGGAGAATGTGTAGGGGCAGTCCAACCGGTAGCACTTGGTGTCGGAGCATTCCAACCCGATGATTTTGTTGGAGAATGTGCAGGAGCAGTCCAACCGGTAGCACTTGGTGAAGGAGCATGCCAAGCCGGTGATTGTGTTGGAGAGTGTGTCGGAGTAGTCCAACCGGTAGCACTTGGTGAAGAAGCACTCCAAGTCGGTGATTGTGTTGGGGAGTGTGCGGGAGCAGTCCAGCCGGTAGCACTTGGTGAAGGAGCATTCCAAACCGGTGATTGTGTTGGAGCAGTCTTGCTGGTAGCACTTGGTGAAGGAGCCTTCCAAGCAGGTGATTGTGATGGGGAGTGTGTTGGAGCATTCCAACCGATAGCACTTGGTGAAGGAGCATTCCATCTAGTAGCACTTGGTGTCGGAGCAATCCATGCTGGAGACGTTGCTGGGGAGTGTACCGGTGCAACGAAAGGTGATGATGATGGACCTTGATGTCCTTTGCCATGGTGTGGAGACAAAACAACAAGATGCAACTTTTCGCCCTTTAGACAATTTGAAACTTTTCCACTGATGAAGTAAAAGGGACCTGATTTGTCCAATAGGAAAGTTGAATGTCCACTGTCCCTCTCGTGGATTGGATTCTTGGTGTTGCATGAATCATAATCTTGTTTGTTTACTTCCAACACTGAATCGGATCCTTTATGATACTTGAAATCTGCAAGACAAAAAAACACCATCGTGTAAAATAAAACAAAATTTTACACTTTTTTCTTTGAATAAGTTTATAGATTCTTTTAAAAGACTATTTACAATCCTGACTTTTAAACTTAAGACTTCAATGGATTTCGACACAAATTTTTAAGGTTTTATAGAACTTAAATCAAAGTTATTAGGAAATGCAACAAGTCATCATTAGTATCCTCCATGGTCTAAAATTCATGGTTATTTTTTTCTCATCATTTCCATTGTTATTCGTAATGAATCCCCTATTTCATTATCCATTAGTTATTAGTTATTTCAAAAAACAATTATTGTTTTATAATCGCTAAAACTATTCGTGAATATGCAATGAATAATAATTCTAATAGAAACAAATCAATTGTTTCTACATAATTTTGTTTGTTTCATAAGAAGAAGAAAAAAAAATCAATAGAAATATTATGATGTTTATAAAGTTTTGATATTTGGAGATGAAAACGAGAGAAAAAAAATTAGATTGAACTTACAAAGTGTGTCATTGACTTGAAACCTCATTCTTTCAGACCAAGAATTATAGTGTCGTGAGGGTTTGACACCCCAACCATCGTTGCCACCAACGTTAAAGTTGTATGCAGATGACAACGAAATTATGAAAATCAGCATTGACACAAACAAAAGAAAACCTAATCTCACCATTGTTGAATTATTTAGAGAAATAATTTCTAGTTGAATAATTGAAATTGAAATGTGTGAAAAGAGTGAAGGACAATAGTGTTTATTTATAGTGAGGTGACAAAGTTTACGACATTAATCATAATAATAATAATAAAATTAAAGGCAGTGTCAAAAGATCATATGCGAATTTCCAGCTGTGTTTTACTTTTATTATCATTTCAAAAGTATATTTTTTTAGTTGGAAATTTTACAAATATAATACATGGTTACGTAATTCCTTCTTTGTCTTTCAAAATAAACTTGATTTACTTTCAGAAAAAAACTTATTCCTTTTAAAAAAAAAAGATATATGTAATTAATCCGTGTACCATATTTTATTCAAAGAATATTTTTACCATTATGGGAGGATATTTTTTTTTTTTTTTTTTACCATTTGGAGGAGATATGTTATTGACTGAAAAGGATTTCAAATTAACTTTTCATTTTTATATTACGTGAGGTGATTAATCTCCATCGAAAAATATATTGGTTAGTGTGAGAGTTTTCTCTTTTCCAATTGAATTTTCTCGTACCTAAAAAGTATAAGGTTGAATATTGACCACATAATTAAGGGACATAAATTTTATACCACTTAGAGCACTCAATTGTCTAGTGTGTTAAAAAAAAAAAAAATAGTTACCATTCTAAAAGACATATTATAACCCTCATACACAACTTCAAGATCTTCTTTAGAATGTGTTCGTCGCACATTGTGTTATCTGCTTTTCAATTGATATTTCTCATACAAGACAGAGATCAAATCATTGATTGTTGAAATAATAGATTTAAATTTCTTATCACTTAGATCATTCAACTGTTTGGTGAATGAAAAAAAATTATCATTAAAAAGGACAATTTTTCTTTTGAGCATGCTAAAAATCACAAATTATAACCTGGAATATATTCTAAATAAAAATGGACTATTTTTTTAGTAAACATAGTAAACAAAGTGGCAAGCACCAACTAACATTCATACACAAGTACAAAATCCCATGTGAAGATTGTGTTATAGACCTTTTTTATTTTTATTTTTATTTTTGATGGAAGATTGTGTTTAGACCCTACGGAAAATCGAATTTTTTTTGTTAGTTTTTCTTAAATCACTTGATTGCAGGATTCTTTCTTCAATCTTGTAGTCCTTCATTTCAGACTTGGCGTCTTAAAAAAAATAGTCTTTCTCTTGTGTTACAATTTTAAAAAATAATCTAACGCCCTCTTTTATAAAAGAAATAAAAAAAAATTAATTCACATGCAGTCGATCACATTTAAAAAATGACTCAATTGCTTAAGTTACGTTTCACGACTACTAACATTTTTTTTTAAGAAACTACTAACATATTTTGTTCTTTGCAAATTTTAAAATATTGTCATCCATACATGTATATGAAAAAGACACAAGATTTGAAGCTAGTTTTCTATCTTTCAATTATACTCTTGATTTAAACTATTCTAATTACGATTTTATCTTTTTGAATGATTTTATTTAAATATTTAATTAAAAAATCAGTTAAATTCTATTATCATAGGAGCAATTCCACTACAGTAGGAACTATCGAATACGATAAAATCAACATACAATTAAGCACAAAAAAAAAAAAATAGAAAGACAGGCATGAATACGATAAACTCAACATACAGTTAAGCAAAAAGAAAACAGAAAGACAAATACGATAATATAAAAATGAGAGAGAGAGGTGATTAGGGGTGGGCAAAAAAAGAAAAAACTGAATCGAACCAAAAAAAAAATTGAACCATTATCAATAGTTCTTAAACTGAACTGAAACAGTTTGGTTTAGTTCAGAACAATTCAATTTGGTTTTAAAAGTTCTAAAATTCAATTTCGTTTGGTTTTTTTATATTTTTTTTCAACGCTTTTGATTTGTATTGCTGCTGTAGGTGTTGTTTTTGGTTTATCTCTTGTTCTCTTAGAATAAGGAGGTGGCTAAGTAGTGGGCACTTGGTTTTTATCGGCTGCTATTTTTGTTAGGTGCTGCAAGCATTGTGTTATAGTAGATGTCTTTTTGCCATATTTTAGTTGGAGTTTGTACTGTCTTCTCTTCGGTATGTTTGCATTGTTATGTTTACTGCTTGTTTGCTTTTTTCAGGTTGGGAAGTTTTAATAAATTTGCTGATTAGAAAAAAAAAACTAGTTCGGTTTAAAACAGTTCGGTTCAGTTCAAAATGCAAAACAGTTCAGTTCGATTCGGTAGCAAGATTTTTATAATCTTTCATTTACAAGTGTTTAGAAAAGGACAACAATCCTTCATTTACAAGTGTGTTAGTGGTGAGTTGTGTTGCGCTAAATAGAATAGAGATTGCAGGCAACAACCTCGATTCAACCCTAGCCACCATCTTAGAAATTCAAATCACTTTTTCTTCATCTCATAGTTTCATTCATTTCATCTTGAAAGCATAATGTATTATAAAAGGACCTGTACTTTTGTAATGTATTATAAAAGGACCTGAAATTAACTTTTTTATCTGCTTAAAATAATTTTTAGAGTTCAGTTCAAAATGACTTTGTACTATGAAAGGACAACAATCCTTCATTTACAAATGTGTTAGTGGTGAGTTGTGTTCCGCTGAATAGAATAGAGATTGGAGGCAACAACCTCGATTCAACCCTAGCCACCATCTTAGAAATTCAAATCGCTTTTTCTTCATCTCATACATTCATCCATTTCATCTTGAAAGCATAGTAGTTAGATCTTCGATTTTTAGAGTCATTATGTAATTATTCATTTTTTAATTATCTTCTCCATTTCTATTTTCGTGTTTGAGTTCATCATGAGATAAACCATTTTTGTGATTAAGGATTGATTCGATAATAATTATGTTTGCAAGTACATTTTGTTACAACCTTTAAAGCTTATTTTAAACAAACTATTTTAATGCTAATCTTTGGAAGTAAAACTTAGCTACTTTTTCATTCACTGCCAAACTCCTTGAGACCGAAAGGAGATATGAATGGAACTGTTTGTTTAATATGAGTTACGTCCCTAAGTACCGAAAGGAGAAAGGAACAAGAATGACTGCTTGAACGTAAACCAAGTATTGTAAACACCTAGAGATGCACCAATATCTATTTAGGATTCTTGTCATAGGCCATGGCTCAACCTCTGCCATAATTTAGATCTACGAATGACCTAACCTAATAATGTTGCATGTTAAGTACTATGTTTGTAATCCAAAAGGTGTGTCTTCTCATGCTTAACATGATGGCTGAGTTGAGAAATCCTAAGGCCATTAGGTTGCTTAGAAGCTTTGTGAAGCTATAGCTTACTACATTGCTATATCGATGCAGGGCCGAACCTTCGGGGTGCAAACAGCTCTATCAAACCGGGCCTCCAAAATTTGGGGGCCCAAATTTTTTATTTTTTTTTATAATGCATGTTGGAGTAATTATATAGTAGTAACGCGTAAACAATTCCAAGCTTGTAGATTTCCTCTAGCGGATGCATATTGTGGCGATACTCCCAAGGTGGGGCTCAACTCTCAACCAAGAATTTTTTTTTTCTCTTTTAATTATTTTTTTGTGACTGTATTATTAACAAACACATTAGAGCTTTTTTTTTAGTTCTTATTTTCTTTTCTTTTCATTTATTCATGTTATTTTTTTGCCCAAACTTATAGTATAAAATAACAAAGCACTAACAACAAAATTATAATTATTTTCGTAAAAAATAAAACAAAACAAATGCTATAAACATAAACATTTTTTTCTCTTTAAAAAAATTTGAGTTTTTTTTCTTAGGGGCCTCTCTTTATTTTGAGAGCCGGACCACAAATTTCATAGGAACGGCCCTGTATCGATGTATGAATTTATAGCTTCCATAACTCCGAGTTGTAGCTTTATAAATCTTGTAAACCTCTATGTTTACTAA
The DNA here is from genome assembly GCF_003473485.1 of Medicago truncatula. NCBI lineage: Eukaryota > Viridiplantae > Streptophyta > Magnoliopsida > Fabales > Fabaceae > Medicago > Medicago truncatula. The sequence goes on from NC_053043.1 coordinate 44,818,427, forward strand.
GTTAATTCATTAACCATATTTTTTCACTTGAACCTCTAAATCTTTTTAGGCTAAACTTCACTTTTCACCCTCTAAGTTTTAAAATGTTGCGATTTTGACCCCCTATTAAAAAAATGGCAAAAGTGACCCCATATGTTTAGGGAAATATGCTCTTTTGACCTCCTAACATAAGAGAAATATGCTTTTTGACCCCTTATCTTTACAAAAAGTTGCGATTATGGCCCCTTTTTTGGGACACGTGGCGTCTTCTCAGCAATTTTTGGATGAAAGGGGCCAAAATTGCTATTTTTTTTATAGGGGGTCAAAATTGCAACATTTTGAAACATAGGAGGTGAAAAGTGCAGTTTAGCCATCTTTTTAACATGTTTTATTTACTTCTGGATTTTACTATTTAGAATCCTAAAATCTTATCTTTGTTATTTGTCATTTTGGATCTTAAATAACTAAACGTAGCATTTAAAAATACTTAGAATTTATTCACTCCAATCCTTGTGGGACCGATATTTTACTTATTCTTTATTATTTGTTGCACAGTGTATACTTGCACTTAGTATGCACTTAGTGGTAAGTATTCACTTAAGGCAAAGTGTTTACAGTTGACTTCGGTAAAGGATGATGTGGAATGGGCAAAAGAAAGGTGTGGTGGGAACATTGTTTGACATCGAGAATATACCATATTTCTCCAAAAACGCATTTTGGATGCAAGTTTTGGGGATATTAATGGAATTCTCATCAGAGGAGCAAATATATTCATTTCTTGTTTTGGTTAGGAGAAAGTTTTGAGTGTCCTCAATGATGCTATCACATTCTTTAACCAATTTTCGAAAATTTCATAAACTGGCTGTGTTTGTATGGGGTCCCTTTTCATGCATGGAATATTATTTTATTTTTTAAGTTACTTGATTCTTCAAAAGGACAATTTTCAAAGGTGGACCATTACAGGTAATAAGTCTATACTTATGCTCGTATTCTTATCTCTACTTAATGTTTCGATGTTATTAACCATGTTATAAGAGATTACGGTAGATGGAATGTTGCATGGTATATAAGAGGTTCAGGGTTAAGGGTGGGTAGGTGGTCTGAAGACAATATGGTGAGTGTGGTGGGGAACGAAATCCAAACGTTCTTTTGGTCGGATTTGTGGTCGGAGGATGACCCATGCATTAAGTAATAAGTTCTTACATTTGTTGTACTTATTGGCTGAATCAAATTATTTATGTTGCTAAGATGTGTTATTTAGGTTGGGGAGTTAGTGGGAGAAATGTGGAAGTGGTGGCGTAGGTTACTAGCTTGGAGGAGGAAGTGTTGTGATTTGCTATTTAACATGTTTTTGCAGGATGATGTAGAAGATATTTGGGACTAGAATCTTGATAAATGGAAATGATACACAGTTAGCGGCGTGTACCACATGCTATCAAACGTGGAGCACGATGTTCAACATAATATTTCCGACCCTATTTAGAACAAAGCAATTCCGTTAAATGTTTCTCTGTTTGCTTGGCCGTTGTTATATAATTGTCTTCCAACAAAGAATAACTTGCTTCGCCGTCGAATTCTCCCGACTAATTCTAATTTATGCACCGGTGGATGTTACGTAGAAGTGATGTAATTTTATGAAACACCTCTATCTATAGTTTTTCCATCCAAGCAATGTATCACAAGTTTAAGGGCCCTTTTGGGTGGACGACGATGGTACTTCCATATATGAGAAACCACCTATTATAAAAACAGCACAAGAAATTTTGTCCCCCCGTTTCTTCTTTTTTTAGAAGATAGTTTTATTTTCAATCTATTTCCAACGCCCTTTTTGCAAGATTTACAAATCATTTGCGATTGTTTATATGCTTTTAATGATGCGTTTTTGTGTGTGCATTATTTGTGAATTCGATTCATAACTTATAAATATAAGATATTTTGTCTCTTTTTATAAAAGTGTTTTTTTTCATGACGAGGTCCCTTTTTATAAAAGTCATTTGATATTTTTAATTACATTAATTATTTCTTTACCAACATCCCTTCATTTATTTTACATTATTTTCTTCAATAAATAATGAGTACTACTATGTTGAAAATATAAACTAACTCTCTTAAAGTATAAAATTGTAAAAGCATAATGATTACAAATAAGTTTTAAAAAAAAAAAAATATATTATCAACTTTCTTAATTATCGCAGTAGTAACTGACATATTTTTTTTTTATATATCTAACCTGTATCTAGTTTGGAACAAAGCAATTCCGTTGAATGTTTCTTTGTTTGCTTGGGCGTTGTTATGTAATTATCTTCCAACAAAGGATAACTTGCTTCGCCGTCGAGTTCTCCCGACTAAATCTAATTTATGCACCGGTGGATGCGGGTTGGAGGAAAATGCAAACAATCTTTTTATGTTTTGTGACACATTTGGAGTCTATGAGTTTTATTTTTACAATGGATAGGTATATCTTCAGCATGATCGAATGATCTTAGCGACCACTTCACCTAATTTGCGGATTTTGAAGGTAACTCTAAAAAAAAAAATATTCTTCTCTTGGCTTGTGTTTAAGTAATTTGGAAGGAGAAAAATTGTTGTATCTTCCATAAAGAAGTCCTTATGCATCAATTAATTGATAAAGTGAATTTTTTTGAAAGCAAAAATTGATAATTTAGCTTTTGATTTTCATTTTTAGTTGCTAAATCTTGTCCAACGTTTGAGTATTGTTACCTAGCTTTTGATCTTGCTCATTCTCTTCATTGTTACGGCCTTGTTTTCGATCTATATCATTTTTTTATTAAAAAAAAATGCTTATAACATTTCATTAATAATAACTTATTCAATACAACGAGGTACAATAGAATAAATGATAAAGCTAGCTGATAATATGACAACCCCGACAAGACTCTGAGCTACCTCATTTATTTGATCTAGAGTTGTTGAAATGAGAAGTATGGATTTTTCAGCAAGCGGTAATAATCTGACTAAATTCATAGTGATGATGGTTGAAAGCATTTATTGTACGTTTGGAATCTAAAGCATAATACACATAGTCAAACCTCATGTCGTCGAGCTATTCTAGTGCATAATATAGACCTGAGGCTTTACCTACATTAATTAACCGTGCACACCCTCGGATCGGAATAGTTTTTAACAAGCACAAAGTTTTTTTTTGGTACATAACAAGCACAAAGTTAACCATCATTTCGTATTAATATATTTCATTTTAGCTTAGTATATATATAACTCATAAAAAATACAAAAATATGTAAGTTTTTATCGTTTGTTCATAAATTCGTATATGAACGGGTTCTTATAGTAAAGTAGGTCAGGGGTCGTTTAATTATTAAGAATCAAAATTAAAATAAATAACAGCACAATTTTCAAAGTATTAATAAATTATATTCCTTAAAATTCAAACAATATAATGAAATGGTCTAAGAGGCATTCATTCATTACCACAAACTAAAGAAAAGACAAGACAAATTCAACGACAGAAAATATAACAAACAAAAGCAACAACGTTTGGTAGCCCCGAAACTAACATTCTAAAAAACAAAGGAGGCTAAGACCAAAGCAACCCCAACACCAACAGAGCCTCTAAACCTATCAGATCCCGAATGAGCAGGAGATGGTGCAGGAGAATTCTCGTCGATAGGAGATGTAGTCGGAGGAGTATCACCAGTAGCACTTGGTGAAGGGGCATTCTCTGCCGAATGAGATGGTGCTGGTGCAACTGTAGTAGGTGATGGTGGAGTGTAATGGTGGTTTGGTGACAAAACAACAACGATCAACTTTTCACCCTTTTGGCAATTCTCAACGATTCCACTGATGAAGAAAAAGGGACCTGACTTGTCAAATTTAAAGGTTGAATCTCCATCGTCCAACTTAAGAATTGGATTTTTGGTGTTGCATGAATCAAAGTCTTGTTTGTTAACCACCAATACTGAATCGGATCCTTTATTATACTTGAAATCTGTAAGCCATAAAAAACCATCATAAAAAATAACACTAAAAATTCACACTTTTTGTTAAAACAATATTAGAATAATTTTTAAGATTAAATATCATAAAAGATTTCAAGAACAAAATATAATTTCTTTTGCTTTAGTACCCATAAAAGTTTCAGTCAATGCACATTATCTAAATTCATTAAAATATACAAAAAAAAAAAGTGATTTTATAAAAATAATTAAAGCTTATAAGAATAATAAGTGTATATATATACCTCCTTCAAAAAAAATATTCGTCACTGGCACATAACAGAGAAAAATGATCGGCTAAAAACACAAAAAAAAAAAATGATGATAATAAGATTTAAGAGGATTGTAACAATTATAAATATATTTAACCCAAAACGTGATTATATTTTTGTACAAAATATGATTATAGACAAAGTTTGGTTGTTTCATAGAAAAAACTCAACAGACAAATATATATCATGATGTATATCAAAGTGTTCAAAATTCAGAGATTAAAAAAATAATAAAAATAGGGTTTGGACTTACAAAGTGTATCGTTTACTTGAAACCTATTTTTCTCAGCCCAATGACTGTAACCAGCTGAGGGTTTCACTGCCCAGCCATGTTTGCCGCCCACATGAAATTTGTAAGCAGATGACAATGATGAGCTGAGAATCATCATTGACACAAAGAAAAGGAAAGTGAACTTCATCGTTGCCATTGATTAATTTCTCACTGAAGAATTTGATATATACCTAAAATATTCAGAGAGAGAATCTTATGTTATATGATGATATTAATTGAAAGATGAAAAGAGTGAAGAGGTAGAAGTGTTTATATAGTGAAATTATGATGATGTGACCGTTGTAAATTCGTTACGATATGATATCGATGCTATAGGCGGTTTCCAATAGATGCTATTAACTTTCGCGTTTTGCTGTATTTATTGTTATTATTATATACGGTGAAATTTTTTGAATTTAATTCAGATTTATTTGAAGAATTTATATATTATTTTTTATCTATCAAAAATAAAAAAGATTAATTTTATTTATAGAAAATTAAAATGATTTTTTAAATGGGAAAAGGATATGTGTAACTGATTCCTTTTTTGTATTCAAAGAAAAACTAATTCCTTTTTTAGACTTTTTTTTTTTTGAAAGCACCTTTTTAGACTATCAAAAGTAAGTAATTCCTTTCATAATTTTTTTAATTAAAAAAAAGGAATTCCTGTTTTAAAAGATATATACATAATTAATGTGTTTGAAATTTTCAAAGAATGTTGATTCCAAATGGAATACTCCATCCGTTTCTAAATATAAGCAAAATTCATTTTTTTTTAGGTTTATTCAATTAATGATGTATGTGGTCTATAATATGAACCACATAAATTATTAATTGAATGAATTTAAAAAGTCAATTTTGCTTATATTTAAAACGGAGGGAGTATATTTTACAATTATGGAGGTGTTATTTTTCATTAATTAAAAAGGATCTTAACTTTTATTTTTTGACTGCGAGATGGATCTGAACTTAAGGATAAAGTTGAATGAAAATAATTGATAAATTTTAAATAAAAAAAGTTAATTTTTAAAGTTTCAATACATTAATACATCATTTTCGAAATGAAAATTCTTCTTTAAACTTTTTAATAAATACCCGTTAACAAATAAAAGTTATTCTCATATATTTTTTTGACAAAAAAGTTATTCTCATATAAATATGTACTATTGTCAACAAAGGACAAGTATTTATTTTGATCATATCCACTAAATATTTTATTTATTTTTTAATTAATTCCTAATTTTATTTTAACATCATTTCTTCAATAGTTTTCTCTTAAATGATTATAAAATAATAATTTAAGAGAAAACCTCCCCTTAAGGAATTAGATCAAAATTTTGAGGCATGCTAATCTATTGTTTATCTTCATTCGATTTGTTATTATCATTGTTGTTTTGATTGTCGTTTCTTCTTCAAGAAGGATTAATCATTTTTTATGCATACATTTTTATGGCTAAAAACTTGACACCAACGATCTCAAACTAATGGTTTATTGAGTGTGCCAATTTGTTGTCGTGAATATATTACTCTTCAAAAGATAAACTTGAAAGAGATCGAAGAAATGTATGACTCAAGTTAGATTCTTTGGAGGTTCTTAGTTTATAGGTTTAAGGTTACAAGCATACAGTTGGAGATCGAAGAAATGTACGGATGTAAAAATTAACATAAAGTAAAAAAACACAAGAAAGAAAAGTAAAGGAACAAAGTGTGCAAAAGATAAAGTATACTAATACATATAGGTTTGAGTTTCATACATCGTTCAATGTTGCCACTGACAAGTTATCATATGAGGGAGGATGTGTTATCTATTTAAGCGTTGTGGAACGGAAATGAACTCATTCGAATGGAGTTTTATTTTAATGTTTATCAACTAAAAAATAAACTAACTCATAACATGTAGTGTGTTATGTGTCTTTTAACTTAAGAATCTTCTTTGCAAGTTTCTCTTTGATATTTGAATCTTTGGCGTTGGGAAATACATAACTGCTTGCCTAAGACTTATCAAGTGTTGTTCACATGACAACTTTCTGAAATTCCATAATTTTGAAATCTTCAAGTGACTTTGAACGTTTCTTTTAGAGCTCGTTTATTACGGATTAAAATAAAAATGATTTTGATATAAAATAATTTAGAGATTATATTTTAGAGATTTTATGAAAAATCAAAATCTATTTTAGTGATTAAAATAAAAGAATCACTTTTTTTAAATAAATAATTTAGTTTGTTTGAATACAACTATATAAAATAGATTTTTTATTACAAAATTAGTTCAAATTTCTCTCTCCTCTAAAAAAAAATATAATTTTTTGAGAAGCAGCTCTTAACAGCTTCTCATTTGAAACTGTTTTTAGATTTTGATTTTTTTAAAAAGTTGTAACAAACGGATTCAATACTCTTAAAAAATGATTATTTAAAAAAAAATGTTTTTTCTGTTAGAAAAGCTATCACAAACAGACTCTTAATTCTTTGAGAAAAATGGAACTAGTTCGCTTAAAACACTCTTATTCGAAATTTACCCATAACACATGTACAAATAAAAGAGGTCTAATATATTAAAATTTATTTTATATGTCACTTACTATTGAAAATTATTTGATGACCATAAGTAAAGTAATTTTGTTTTTTATGGTTTTCTGAATTTGACAAATCATGAATAAATTGTAAAAAAAAAAATATTGTAAGTTCAATTCCCTTTTTCTCCTTTCTAATATTTTGGATGCAATTTCTTTTCTGCTACAAAAAGATCAAGGTCTCCCTTTTTTTTTAATAAACAACATCAATGCCTAGTCTTTTTATTATAAAAAAATAAAATAAAAATGAATACCTCTCCTTTTTTACTTGTGTGTATAAATATGAATACCTTCCGTGTCTCTCTTGAGGCTACATGTGTCGCGCTCTAGTGTAAAAAAAAAAAAATGAAGCCTGCAAATTGTCTAATTTGGCAACAAAAAAAGAGGTATTTCGATTCATCTCAATTGAAATGTATGGTACCTTTTCTTTTCTTTTTTATCAAACGTCAAAACACTCACATCCATTCATTAAAGTGTTTAAGCCACTACCGGATATACACATTATTTATTTGTACTAGTATAATGACGGACATTTACATCGTTACATGACTGTGTTATTGTTTTTATTGATCAAAATAATAGAAGATGAAAAATTGTATCCAATTACTTATAGAGTTAAGCTATTTGATCGTTAAGGAATGATATAAATTCTTGAAAAAAAAATATATAAGAAATGATAAAGTAGTAAAATAAAATTTGATCAAAGGTAGGGCACTCGCTTAGCAAGCAAGAGGTATGGGTATTGATACCCCGCATTTCCATATTTTGCTTTTAGGTCTAGCGGTGCAGCTTGTTGCTCGCTTGCCTCCTATTTATGTGTAAGTAATATTGATAGTAAATATTATTATATTAAAAAATAATCAAAGGTTAAAATTAAAATAAAAAATATATACTGAAACTAGTATTTCTTTTATATAGAAGTATAAATATTTGAAATTTTTTATTATTTAATTAAAAATAATGATTAAACTATAAATAAGATAGTTTATATAAGAGTAGTGATATTTTGACAACCATTTTGGTACAACCTTTGAGACAACTTTGTTGTTCTCTCTATTCATTGGTCAAAAACAATGGAGAGAGAAAAATTGTAGAGAGAGAATAAAAACATAATGTGAGTGTGAGAGAGAAAATTATACTAAAATGGTTGTACAAATATCATTTCTCTTTATATAAAGTGTAAAATTGAAAAGAAAAAAGTCACATGAAATTCATATTCTTTTATATATAAGTATATATCAAAACCTCTCCATTCTCCCTGGAAATCAATCCTGCCACCGCTCCCCTCTCCCCATTTTGTTTTTTAATTTCAGCTAAAAAAAAATTAACAAATTTTTTAATATTTTTTAAATGTTATCCATGAATATCTGTATAAATCTGCATGTACATTAAAATTTGTAGATTATCCGTTAAACGGATATGCGCGTGGATATGAATAAAGTAGAGATTTCATATTTATCTAATGAAGGAGACACATGTCATACTATCTGCATCCATGATATCCATTTACATCCGTGAGTAAATGTAAATATTTTTGTATGTTTGATCCCTAGAGTTTTTTCTTCCATTCTTTACAACAACAAAAAAAATTAAAGCAACAATCTAACATTATTTACAACAAAACAAAACGATAAAAATACTAAATATACACCATAGCATTTCAAATTAATAGATCAATCGATGCAACTGAATAAGGATGAAGTGCAACATACATGTCCTTGCTTGCATTTGCAAGTGAAGTTCGTTGGGGCGAAATCTTCATTGGCTCTGCGAAGGAATTCTCATCCATTATACCGGAGGATGTAAGTACTGCCATTGATGAACCAGATGGTTGCACATTTGTACTTAACCCATTTATTGAAATTCCTAAGTTCTGAGAGGCTTTTGCATAGTTTACTACCTTTAGTCTTAGATAATTTTTCCCATCTTGAGAATTTTTATACTGAATTGCGGATGCAACAACTGAATAAGGAGAATTTTGGAGAGTTGAATTAAGCAAGAGTGCTCCACTAGATTCAACAAAGAAGGTTTGCATCCAATTAATAACTTGGAGTTCCATAATTCTGATAAGAGTTAAAAACAATTGCGTCTGGCCACCACGTCCACGTCGCGTTAGCTTCTTTGGTCTTTGTTAAGTTCATGTTAATGTTCATTAAAAGGGGTGCATATGAAGCCATGATGACGAGGTCGCTATTCCTCTCAATTCCAATAAGGAATGCAGCTTCAGCCACAGCTGCATAAAGACTTCCATGACCAGCATCGTCACGCCAAACAGCATACTCACTAACAAATAATGCCTTTGGACCGGATCTCGGGGCCTTATCAAACCTGGTATTCCTAGAAAACATGTCCGGAGAACTTGTATAGACATGGTATTCGTAGATATCTGCTGGGTGTTTTAGTGGATGTTCAGAACCGTTGCAGTTTGAGATAATTTGAATATCAGGATAAGTACGTTTTATAGCTTCGTAAAATTTCATGTAATTTCCTTCATAGTACTGCATACCACAATCTTCATTTCCAATAGCAACAAATTTCAAATTACATGGTTGAGGATGTCCCATGGAAGCCCTAACAGAACCCCATTGTGAATTGGCATGACCTCTAGCAAACTCAATACCATCTAGGGCTTCTTGCACCCATGGTCCAATGTTAGCGGTACTAATTTCATCGCTACGGCTAATACCGGCATTAAACACCCATATAGGTAATGCACCAAGATCCTCTGCTAGTTGGAGACCTTCAAAATAACCTAATCCATCGTCACTCCAATAACTGTAAACGTCGTTCCAGTGGCCGGATCTCTCTTCCCTTGGCCCAACTGTTTCTTTCCACCTAAAAGCATATTTTAGACTGTTTCCTTCAACCTAAGTACCACCCAAGAACCTTAAAAAATTTGGTTTCAAATCTGCCACCATTTTAAAAAGATCACTTCGAAAACCATGACCGTTATATGTATCCGAAGGCATAGCTGACACTTGATCTAACCTTATCACCCCTTTAGTTTTTGTTGTTATTTGTAAACTAGAATTATGATTTGTACCTTTAGCTTTAATAATTCTCTCCATCTTACTCCATTTTGTAACATTAAGTCCATCAGCCCTAATGCTTTTTGCACCCAAATTTACACCATTAACACCAACAAATGAAACTTTTAAATCAATTGGACCAAGTGATTTAACATGCAACACGACCTTATACATTTTACCTTGTTCAATGTTCATGCCCCAATAACCAGGATTAGAGATACCAACACCGCTACGCGGACAAGATTTTCCTTGACAAAGAATATCCATGCGTAACGCAACTTTATTACGCTCAAAACTAGAGGACATATCAGTTGATACAGTAATGGAAGATTTATTCTGATCTCCAATAATTGTCCATGGATCTATTCTTTGTGAATCATTAAGGCCACGGAATCCTGCTTCGAAACCTTTATTTTTCACAAGTTCTGCCCATAATCCCCCAGCTCCAGCATGGTTAATCTCCTCATAAAATACTCCAAACAATGTGTCTGGAATATGCCTTCCAGTAGAACCTGCATCTATAACTAGTTTTGGTATTATCTGGCTACCATTACCATTAGCATCAGCATGGCATTCAAAAATGACCAAACAAACAATCAAAGAGAAAATAAAAGCACGAAAGGAACATGAGAAATACATAGTTTTCAAGGATGTATACAATTTCTGGTGGATTTGGCTTAAATGTAATGTGTAAGATTTCAGTTTTTAATTCTTATTATCTTGTACCTATTATCTCGGGTGTTTAGGACTTTCAATTCTTAATTATGGTCATTTTATTACTTAGGTGTAATTTAGTTGCACTTTTCTTGGCTTTTTTTTTTTTTTGTGGTTTAATATTGACTGTTTTGTTTTTCAATTTGTAGTTTATCTTGTAAATAGTTTTCTAGTGATTTTTATTTTATTATTTCAAAAACACAATTCTTACGTACATTTTTTTTTTTTGAAGGAACAATTCTTACGTACATAGTAGTTCAATTAAAAAATAAAATATTTATAAACAAACAATGAATTGAACAAACAAGAAGACTTTTTTTAGGAAATTTGAAAATACACTTGAAATTATCTTAACAAGCCTACTCATTCTAGTTCTCAAAAAAAAAAAAAACCTACTCATTCTACAAAGATGTGCCATAAATAGAAAGGTTACGAAAGATTACAAGAAAGATAAAATTAAACCAAAAAAACACCAAAAACACAAAATTCCAATAAATACTCAAAAAGAGCCAACACCAAAACATAGAGGTTGTAAACGTTTTTTTTTTTTGGTGGTCGATGTTTGATCTCCAAAACTTGCATATATTATGCATTGTTCCTACCAACTAAATTAAAAAACAATTTCTAATATGTTTTTATGTAAGAGAACCACCAATCTTCTTTGGTTTGCAAAGAAGGATTTTTTTTAGACAACATACATAAATTGAAAAACGGACTTTAAGACGGGCGAGGAAAACCACTATAGAGATACATATATGGTGCCGTATATAAGTGACATCACACCAGGAATACAAAACACACCCAAGCTGCTACAAGACCACACAAACAAAGCCTATATTGAAAAGGTGAAAAAGTTTATAAACATACTCAAGCACCATATTCAATAATCTCAGATGTTGTGATGACTGAACTTAGGGACCACAATTTGTTGTAGTTAGCAAATCACACGTCAATGACCGTTCGATCAAGATCGGACGAAATTAAATCTACTTTTTCTGGACAGTTCGATCTTGATAAGACGGACGCTAAAGTCATGATTGTGTGAATGCGTGAAAAATGATTGCATGGAATTGTAATCCGCGAACTAACCTATAGTAGGTGAAGTAAGATAGATTTATTGTGTCGATCTATCCCGTATCTCTTTTTATTTCATATAGATTATAAACATATCATACACATACTTGTGCCTTTATTTTTCTTTATTTTTTCTTTTTACTTTATTATTTTAAGGCTTAAATATGTAATCGTCCCTGTAAGTTCACGAGTTTTTGGTTTTCGTCCATGTATCTTTTTTTGTTCTAAAACAAACCCTGCAAGTTACAAACGTTTTGATTTTCGTCCCTCCCGTCATAATCTGTTACGAAAACGCTGATGTGTCTAACGATGACTGACATGGCGTTGTTTGACGTGGCAAAACAAGCTTACGTGTCTTTCAAGGCAAGATTGCAGGGACCAAAATCAAAAACGAAAAATTACAGAAGGACGAAATTAAAAATCACTAAATTACAAAATTTGAAATTAAAAACCTTTCTATCTTCTTCCTCTCTCTGTGTGCCTTCTTCTTCTCTCTTCCATATTCTTCTTGCATGAGCTTGTAACATTATTTCCTTGCATTCCATTGTGGTAACTCATTCTGTTTCATTTGCGGACAACAACAGTACAACATTGGAACTAAAGTGACACTTCCAACAATGATACTTTTCACCAAAAAATAACCTGAATACCAAAACCAAAATTTGTGCATTGAAAACTAGCTAGGTTTTCAAACATTATGCAAAGGAAGAATAAGAGAATGGAAAACATCAAAGGTTAATGGCAAGAAAACATAACTTAAACCACCATAAGATTAAAACAAACCAGTTATATGATGCAGCTGAGATTAGAAACATTAATCTACTTCCACACACCAGTAAACCTTGGCTCTTTTACAAGATGAAGCAATTCCATATGCTATAAAATCATACTATATATTTTGTTCAAGTCTACAATCTCTTGCTAATTGATTTCTCCAGAAGAGAAATTGCATTTGTAAACAACTATGGTTTGAAGGTCTTCAATTATTTTATATACAAATAACTGCAATTTCATAAGTCAAGATTAGACTCCAATTTGTACAACTACATAACTCTATCAATGAACTTCTATGAAACACATATTATATTACACCATCAAATATTCATTTGTTAAATTCCTTCACATGGCTAAATTAAATTGTTGAATTCTTGTTAATTTTAAATGAAGTTAATTAAAAAAAGGATGGAAAAAACATCAAGATTTACTAGTTCTAGAATTGACCTAATGTATATAAAGACCTTCGTTGGATTACAAAATGATGCTACACTATATATGAACACAACTACCTCATCCTTCATAAAACTACTTATTGATAAACAAAGGAAAATAATTTAATTCCTTATATTATACCTGATCAGTACACAAAAACCAATAACCAGTGTTGGTTTATGTTGTTAGGTACTAGATTTTTATTATCCTACAAAGTTCACTGTCCAGAGGATGGAACAGGGTTCCCACATCAACATTTGGTTATTTGATGTGACTGTCAATTTGTGTTTGTTCCTTTTATTGAGAGAAATCATAATTCTTAAAGACCGTTTCAAATTTTGATTTGCCAACCGAGAATAAAAGAAGATTCAAAGCTAACTTATCACCTTTTTCTAAATTTTCTCCCGTAAACATGTAATTACTCATGTGACGTAGGACATAAAATGGGACAAATTTTGGCCTCAAATGATGAATTATATGTTTAGTGAATGGAGAAATCACGATACAAAGTCAGGAGAAGCTACAAATGTATCTTTACAATTTCATAGTGAAGAGAGTCTGAGAAGAAGAAGAAAGGGAATATGGAAGAGAGAGGAAGAAGATGGAAGCATCATGGATTTTTAATTTCATCCTTTTGTAATTTTCGTTTTTGATTTTGGTCTCTGTAATCTTGCCTAGAAGGACACGTGAGCCTGTTTTGCCACGTCAAACAACGCCACGTAAATCACCGTTAGACACATCAGTGTTTTTGTAACAGAGGCTAACGGCAGGGACGAAAATCAAAAGGTTTGTAACTTACAGGGTTTGTTTTAGAACAAAAAAAGATACAGGGACGAAAAACCAAAAACACGCGAACTTACAAGGATGATTTATATATTTAAGCCTTATTTTAAATCTGTATGTTTTTTCGAATCACAATTGTGCACTTGTTTACTTTAAATCTATCAACTAAGAAACCTATTAGGATCTAACTCAAATCCTAGATTGATTTGTCGAGTTCATTTGTTGAAGTGAAACGTTTTTAAAACAACTCATATAATCAGATTGTTTGATAAATATGTGAACAATTTAACGTTTGAATTGCAGGGAAATGCAACCATAAGAATTATTGAAGAGTACATAAGAAGTTACACTCACATTTAGGAGATTACAGAGTTTAGAGATCAATCAATATGTTAGATCTCTTTAGATCCCTTTGTTGTCATTAAAAATGTCTTGGATTAGTGGGAGTCTGTTTACTTTTATGTTCTAAATTGTTTTGGTATTGATACAAACTTTATGTTATGATTACCTGTAAAAATAAAGTTTAAGAAGTTATTATTGTTATATTAGGTTTTGTATCATATGTGCAAATATTGAATTTGCACACTCCAGTTTGATCTCATTGAAGTTTTCAATTAGACCAGTTGGAAATAGAAATGATTCAGAGATCAAATTGCATGGAATTTCCATGCCACTCATTCATATTGATCTATGTCATCAAGTGTAATGATATGGTGATAATCGAGGTTTAGTTATGTTATATGTTACTGACGACAACCGTGGTGGTCTCATTATTAATGTATGAGGTGGATCAGATTAAAAAGGGAAAATCTTAAGACGTTTTTTTTTTGTGTTAACCCTTTAGTTTCCGAGGGAAGGGGACTTGATAATCCGAGGCTAGACCTTGATGTAAGTATAACTTGACCAATAATTTTTGACCTAAGAATCGAAATTGGGTTTTCCTTAACGATTTATCCTTTGGTGGAGCTCAATAACCAATCGAGTCCAATCACTTGGTCAAGGAAATCTAAAAATAAATAATATTTGATGCATGTGTACATAATTATGATGTAATGATTAAGATATGTAGACCAAATGAGAGATTGTTGAATTTTTTTTTGTTTGTATAATTATATCTCAATTTCCTTATGTGGTCAAATATCTTTATAATAATTATATTAGTCATTTATCAATTTGGAGTCTTTGATTGATTAGTGGTCGAATTAAGTAACAATTATTTACTTTCTAATTTCATAATTGATTATATATTTAATTAATGGCTTAATTGCACTTTTGGACCCCTATCTTTTCAAAAGTTGCGGTTATTGACCCCTAACTAATTTAAATACAAAACAGCCCCCTATGTTTTGATTCTTTGGCAGTTTTGGACCCCAAGGCAAAATAAAAAATAAAAAATTGACACGTGGCACCTCACTTAAGGTGTCACGTCAGCGTTGACCGAGTCAACAATGGACTGGGGGTCCAAAACTGCCAAAGAATCAAAACATAGGAGACTGTTTTGTATTTAAATTAGTTAGGGGTCAATAACTGCAACTTTTGAAAAGATAGGAGTCCAAAAGTGCAATTAAGCCTTAATTAATTTATATGAGATCAATATAAGTGTATGTCAGGATGACCTATTTCAGAGTAATGAAAACCCTAATTGACAATCACATTATATATAAATTATCCCAATATAACGAACATACCACATATTATATCTTCTCCCAATCTGAATAGTGCCTATAACATAAGGATTCCGGAATAATAATAATAATAATAATAATAATAATAATAATAATAATAATAATAATAATAATAATAATAAGGCTAAAATATAGTTTTAGTCCCTGCAAATATGCCTCGTTTTGGTTTTAGTCCCTGTAAAAAAAAATTGTTTTTGGTCCCTGCAAAATTTTTTGTTTTTTAAAATAGTCCCTGACCCCACTTTTGTGATGATTTGCATACGTGACACATTATAACTGAACCAATTTTGTAGTTTTTGGTTCCTGCAAAAAATTTTGTTTTTAAAAAGTCCCTGCAAAGTTTTGCAGGGACCAAAAATAATTTTTTTTTACAGGGATTAAAACCAAAACGAGCCATATTTGCTGGGACTAAAATCAAATTTTAACCTAATAATAATAATAATAATAATAAACAAATCATCAAAATCATTCTTACTTATTTTGGTTACCATATTATAAAACAAACAAATCATCAAAATCATTCTTACTTATTTTGGTTACCATATTATAAAACAACTTCTTTAGTCAAGTCGCAACTCCCAACTCATAACTAAAAAAATTCATGGAGATGAAAATTGAGATTCAAGATGAATTCCGCCCAAACCAACTTAATAGAACACATTAATTATTAATGTTTTTCTTTCAAAAAATTCCGCTCAGGAGTTATGATACATAAACACCCTTATGTGACAATACATCCCTTGACACCCACACAAAAATCTGACATGTGGTCATATGGACCCCGCACAAGTACACTTTCTCTTTCTTCTTCTCTTCTCTCTTCCTAATACATGAGATGTACAAGGATGTATGCAATTAAAAGGTGTCTATGTAACATTTTCCTTTTAGTAGTGCGTTTTTCTTACTCTAAACGTGCGGCAGACAAGAAACTACCTTTTGTAGCTTTTACATTCCCATGTTAGAAGTGCATTGGGACGTGATATTCCCTAATTACATCTCAATCCAAACACGTTATAATCGTGAAACCAAAATGATGACATTTAGTATTGTTTCATCCCGTAACTAAGATTTTCTCATCAAGATCCAACCCGAGATCCAAGTTCAATTATGCTCGAACCCACCTAATATAACAATAATTATGCACTAAGATCAGACACGTTAACTTCATGATGGATATATCACGAAATCAATACGACGACCTTTAATAGAGTCCCACCTTCTAACCAAAGTTTCTCCATCAGGTTCGAGCCCGAGATCCGAGTTCAATTCCACCCGAACCAACATAATAAATAGACTTATATACCCATATACCTCAATCTCAATCTCATTATTCATTCATTCTTCTTCTTCAACTTGCGACAGAGCCAACAATCTCTCTCTCTCTGAGCAACAATGCCAGCCCAGAAGCGTTCCTTACCCGAGTCAATGGAAGATGAAGAAGAAACTTCGCAGCTTCTTCAACAATCTCGCCATGTCAAGCATCACCGCGAACCACACTTCATCGACCAACTCGAACAAGAGGAAGATGAAGAAGACGACGATGATGATCAACAAGAGCAAGATGAGGAAGAAGAGGAGCAAGGAGAAGAAGAGGAAGATGATGAAGAAGAAGCTGAAGAAGATGATGATGAAGATGACGATGAAGAAGGGCAGCACCATGACGATGAAAAGGAAAAATCACAAGGTAACGTTTCAGCTTTTTGTTTAAGCACTTTTTTGCGTTTAGCTTTTTTATCACATGGTTTTTCAGCGACCCAATTGGTTTTTCTCAACTGGGTTATGCTTAGTTTTAGTTGTTGTGTTTGTTCATGTTCTAAAGTTTGGTTCTTTTTGTTTTTTCAGATTCTGATGAATCCTCTGACTCTGAAGAAAAACCTGAGTAATCTCTCTTACTCTCACTCTTTCATACGCATTGTTTTTTAACTTCTGCTTTGTGCTTTGTTTTACTAGATTCATGTTTTGATCTTGTGGGTGTGTGTGTCTCTATTTTGAGGTTGCTGTTTGGTGTGAATTTTGCTGTTTGTGTTGTTGATTTGATGATATATGTTCATGTCATTTGAGTTGTAATGTCTGTATTTGCTGAATCTCTTCCTGTTTGATTTGTCATTGTTGGTTTGCATGTTTAGATTTTGGTCCATGTTTATAATCGAAAACGATTCTTTCGTTTCATGATTGAAGAAAGTAACCACTTTGGCGTATATTTCCATTACTTGGTACATTATTTGTCATGGCTTTTAATTAAGCATCAATCAACATCTATGATCTCTTTCACGAGGGTAGATGAATTCTTTTCTCCAGTGTGTGTGTCATGTTAAAGTTGCAACTGTTGAACTTTACTAATCTTCAAATCAAACTTAGGTTTTGTAGAGTTCAAGTTGTGTGTATGTAAATGTCTTTAGAGTAGCCATGTCAACTGGTCAACTGAATGGCAAAAGTTCAAAACGTATTTTTTGTAAGGATTGTCATATAGCATTTGGATCATGATTCAAATAAACTCGTAATAGTTTAGCAAGTAGTTATGTTGTTTCCTGAAACTGTATTTCATAATGAGTGTTGTTCCTTAGTGCATGTTTAGATTGACGGTGAGTTTGACAAAATCACCATGGCACCATGATTTTGTTGAAGCTTTAATATGCAGTTTTCGCCTAAATCGCAGTGTCTCATCGTGATTCTGCCACCACCAATCCAAACATGCAGTTAAATTGTTTGAGTTTTCTCTGCATTCTTTCAATGTTTGTGCATGGTTGGTAACCGTTCCTTGTGGTTACCAGTGATATTGGTTGTGGAAGGCAAAATGTTCACTATTTTAAGCTACCATAAAACACCATCCTTCACAAATTTGCCATAGTGGTTTGCAAAAGAACTGGCATTGCAATCCACCATGGCTGCAATTTGATAGCACTGGTAGCTATAGGTGCCAAAAAGCGCGCCTTTCACTGAAGGTGTTAACTTCAGAAAATAAAGAAAACACCAAAATGTTCAGTATTGTGCATTACTTTATAATACAAATTAATTCTAAGTTGCTTGCTACTAATAGTCCCAAAGACTGGCAACTGATTTTTTTAACATCCGGACTATTCTACCCCCCTTTCACAATATCATCTGGAAGTTAAATCACTGCCCTCTTTTGTTTTTCATCATAGTTGTCAATAAAGCCAGATATGCGTGTGCCTGAACCTAAAAGGCATGCCTAAGGCATCTGTGTCAGGTCTTACTCTTTAGTACCTTAGACAGGCCTTTAGCTGCCTTTGGCTACACGGTGTTTTGTCTTCTAAAATATTGAAATCCATGATGGTTTCATGCTGCATCATAATGTTTTTCAGTGACATATTCTTAATTTAATAGAGCATTTTAGGATGAGTTCATCTAGGTTCTTTATTGACATTGTCTTTAACATGTTGATTAGTGAGTTTGCTTGAAGTTTTGGATGAATGACATGTGCACATTCCTTTGGTAAAAAAGAAGTTTTAAATGGCATTGTTCAGATTTAATCAAGCTTAACTTTTACATTTTATTTGTATGGCATTGTTCTGATTTAATTAAGCTTAAGTTTTGAATGAAGAATTGAAGATCTAATTTAAACATTCTTTTCTCTTCTTATAAATACTATTCTTGAAAGGAGTAAATGATTATAAACATGTTAACGGTACAAGTTGTAATGAAAAATTGGCATGTCTGGAAGCATGTTCATCCCATATTAAATTGTTCTTTCTATCGAGTTTATGTAAATATATGCTTATTTTCTTGTTTCTTGCAGATATGTGTACGTTGAACTTTCGGATATTCGTAAAGATGTCCAATGTCCAATTTGCCTTGGTATGTTTTTGTTCAACCTTTCTGGATGGTATAGTTGAGCAGTAACTTGTATGTGATTTTGATTTTGCTACAGTCAAAATGTTACTGATATTTAGTTGGCGACTATTACAAAGGCTATCACTAGGTCCTCTTAGTTCCATATTTTCTATTGTATGTAATACTATAACCTACTTCATTATTGGGAATTCGATCATATTGAAGGAATAGTACAGTTCCATGTATTCATGCTTATCTTATGAGCATCAAATTGTCAATTATAATTATAACAAGGATGCTAATTTTCGTAGTATACTTCATTGGTCAGGCTGTTAATATCACTGTATGGTCTGTATATCATAATTCATAACAGTAAAATAAGTTCACTCATTAGAGTCTCATGAATGACTTTGATGAGTTAGATGCAATGATGAAATGTATCTGTATTTTGACATGAATAAGTCTCAGTTTGAATAATCAATTTACTAGTTTAATCTTAGATCATTTGTTACTTGGAATACATACGATACTAAATGATTGTGAATACTGATTTAAAAGGTAAAAAATTGTGAACTCGTTTCTATAAACGGGGCATGCTATTTGAGTGATGTGGAAAGTTCCATATATTTTATTAGCACTAGACATGGTTTTTAAATGTCAACCACAGTGTGATTGCCTGTTGATTTTAGCACTTGTCTTAATTGTGATTCTTCCATGCAATTTCAAATTTTATTATATATTTTTTTTCAAACCTGCAGCTTATGCTTGAATTATGGCAAACATTTCCTGAATGCTGATTTCTGGAAGACTGACCAAGCATTTTATGTGTTTGAACAGGTATTATTAAGAAGACAAGAACTGTTATGGAATGCTTGCACCGCTTTTGCAGGGAATGCATTGACAAATCAATGCGACTGGGGTAAGTCACATGAATCATTCCACCTTATTTATTTAATATGCTACTGATAGTTTCAGTTGAAGTCCTTGTCTCTACTTTGCTTATCTGAAATCACAATATACTGTTTGTATTTGACCGGATTTATTATTTATGATATATATATTTATCATCTCAGGAACAATGAATGCCCTGCTTGCCGCACACACTGTGCTAGCCGTCGCTCCTTGAGAGATGATCCAAATTATGATGCCCTTATTGCTACTCTATATCCAAATATTGAGAAGTATGAGGAAGAGGTATAATTTAACCTGCTCACAATTTTTCCTAATGTATCCTGTGTACATGCACCTTTTTTTAAAATTTAGCTAGTGATACCACTCTGTCCCATTGCAGGAGCTTGAATTTCGTGAAGAGGAGAAGAACCGAAATAAGCAGGTCAATGTTTATTGAGTGAACATATTTATGCATGCTTTCAGCTTAATTATTGTAATGTGCATGCAAACTACACTGATGATACCACATGTTTTACTAATTGATGTTAAGTTGTTGACTATCGACATGGCTACCGTAGCATACCAACTAAATACATATCTTATAAAACGAATATTGTTTAACACATGTTCCTTATTAATCTTGAATCTTATCAGTCATTATCAATGTTATCTTAGTGTTTTTCTTTTCTTTCTTTTCTGGCAGATTCAAGCTTCAATAGCAAAAGTTTTTAAACGGCAATCTGAAGCACTAAGCAAGAAACGTAAAGATACACCAAGTTCAAGTTCATTTGTGACAAGATCACAGCGTAATCAAAGAAACCTTCAGTCTAGGAGACAAAACCAAGCTAGTGATATTCAAGGATCTGAAGAAAATGAGGAAAATGGAAATAATGAAAGAGACTCATCTTCCGGTGATGAGGGGGGTACAGAACTCCGACAGAGAAAACGAAAGAGATGGACCAGAGTTCGCTCCTCTCAGCCCTCATCGTCAATGGCAAGTCCTGATGGTGGAAGCATAGAAAGTGATCTGGATATAAATAGAGAAAATCGAGGAACTTCTAGGCTGGTGACAAAAGCTAGAAAGCTTACTTGGGGAAGGGGTGGTTTTCGGAGTAACACAAGATATGGCAGTGGTGGTGGTAGCAACGGCAAGAGTTCCCGTAGTGGTCGAATGTCTAGGTTGGTTGATTATCTCAAAAACTTGAATGAGAACACTGATGAGGTATAAGTTCTTTTTTTTTTTTTTTCTCTCTCTCTCTTGTAATGGACCAATGAAAAATGATACTACGTATTGCTTCTTTATTATACTTGTATTCTTATTTCAGTTCAATTTAACAAATAGATACTGTCTTTTATTTACAGTTTGATGTTCATCTCATGTTTGTTTCTCTGGACAAAGAAACTACACAAAGGTTGGAGAAGCTTCATCTGTGTTGTCGACCAAATGTGTCTGTCAAGAACCTTTATGAAGTGAGATCCTCTTTTTCTTTCATCACTTATTTCTGGCAGTGATAGTTTTTTTTTTTTTTTTTTAATTAGTATGAATTGAACTTGATATCCAGAGGTTTACAACACACACTGCACACCAACCATAAACCTCCGTGGTCTGGCAGTGACAGGTTTTGATCAACTTGAATTTATGCCTCCACAGAATGCTTTGTTAATATATTAGCTGTGTAATTCTTCCCCATTGAAAACAATTGTATAATATGCTTTTTTCAGCGAACCAATGATAATTTTCTTATGATGATTGTCTAATATTTTTGTATTTTCTTCATAGTATATTGCTAGTCAGACTCCTTTGACAGTTGAAGAAGTTGAGATACTGGCAGTTAAAGGATGCAGCAGTGCAAATTGTGACAAGTCAGCTGATGAGGATTCAGTCCTGGATTTTGATGAGCTATCATCGTTGGTTATAGATCCACAAAAAGATGAACTGGAAATTTTGCAAGCTCATGAAACTGTGGCAGAGATTAGATCCAAAAGCATATTTAAAAGGGGCCATTTGGTGAGTATTAAGATGTTTTGTTTCCTTCCATGAAGCACAAACATGGACACAACATTGACACGTCAACCATGATAATAAATTTGAGAAAATTAATTAATTAAATGTAATCACATGTGTTATGGACAGTAGACACGTCTTCAATCAGAGGTCTAAGTAAATGCTAAAATATATATTTATTTTTTCTTTTTCTGTTGTTTCAGATTCTGGCATACAAGAGGAAGGTCTGAGGCATTATATTTATTGGTTTGGGTGGCAGGTGTTTGAGATGGACAACAATGCAATGAACTTGTTGTGTGTACATTAAAACAAAAGACCAATTGCTTAAAGTTTTTTTTTTTCTTTTTTTTTTTCTAGTTGTAACCAATTAAAGTGAATAAGTTATCCTAAAGTATACTAAATTTTAAAAACCTTCATAATGATATTATGGTAGCATTGTAATATGCTCAATAAGTTTTAGAGACATATACCTCCTAAAATATTGGTGTTTGTTTTATGACAGAATCCCAAAATATTGGTGTTTGTTTTATGACAGAATCCCAAAATATTGGTTAGAGTTTCAATTTCATACAAAATTTTGTTAATTATCGGATGAAGTTTATGCATACCAAATCTAGGTGGCGTTTAGCCTGGGAAAGTTCTCTTTTTTCAGGACAGGTGGCAGTTGGCAACCGGGAGAAAAAAAAAATTTGAAAATAGATTTTTAATGTTTTTTTTCTTCTTCCACGCAGATTTGTCTGTATTTTGTTCCACCTTTTCTCCAGATCTGGAATCATAAACCAATCTTTGTTTTCAATCTGAAAAGTATAACCGGATGCCCTATCCAATTCTTAGGCTCAATTTTGTTTTGTTCTTGTTCTTCTATTGTGCCATGTATGATTATCTAATGGATCTTAATCAGATTTTCATCGGCCACACCAAGTCTATGACGATAACGTGCATATTGCGGAGGAGCTGACCACTTCGGTGTCTGTTCACGATGACAACATCACGTTTACCGGCGGCGATGAGCCAGAGACACCGAACGAATCCAGAGACACCAAACAAATCCACTTCGGTGTCTTTTAACTTTCTGTTTATTGTTGACAGAAAAAATGGTGAAGATTAGTTCTTTTTGACAATGATGAAGATGGATATCACCTAACAAAACCCCAATTATACTCCTATAATTTATTTGGATAATTTTTTACATTAAGATACCAAATTTATATTTAAGTTATATTAAATTTCTCCATTACCTCACTAAATCTATGTAACTAAAATCCTTCAATGGCTAAACACCATTCACGACACAAAAATCCCAGAATATTAAAGAAGATGAACTAAATTTCTCTCTCCTATAATTGTTTTTTTATTCAAATTAATCCCATGATTTATTACAAAACCAATAAATGAAACAAAATTGTTATTTAATCAATTGGTGGGGTCCTTCACAATACCAAACAAAAAGTTACAACCATTACCAGGTCACAGATCCTAGCCGTTCAAATAAAAAACTATTAAATTAATGGCTGTGATTTAACTTTTCCATAGGAAAGAATTTCCCTTTCCCATGCTAAACCTCACCCCAAATCTATCATACATAGACGAAGTAGTTTTAAGAAATAGGTAGCATATTGTGGCCAACTAGATCACATGTGTTATGGACAGTAGACACGTCTTCAATCAGAGGTCTAAGTAAATGCTAAAATATATATTTATTTTTTCTTTTTCTGTTGTTTCAGATTCTGGCATACAAGAGGAAGGTCTGAGGCATTATATTTATTGGTTTGGGTGGCAGGTGTTTGAGATGGACAACAATGCAATGAACTTGTTGTGTGTACATTAAAACAAAAGACCAATTGCTTAAAGTCTTTTTTTTTCTTTTTTTTTTCTAGTTGTAACCAATTAAAGTGAATAAGTTATCCTAAAGTATACTAAATTTTAAAAACCTTCATAATGATATTATGGTAGCATTGTAATATGCTCAATAAGTTTTAGAGACATATACCTCCTAAAATATTGGTGTTTGTTTTATGACAGAATCCCAAAATATTGGTGTTTGTTTTATGACAGAATCCCAAAATATTGGTTAGAGTTTCAATTTCATACAAAATTTTGTTAATTATCGGATGAAGTTTATGCATACCAAATCTAGGTGGCGTTTAGCCTGGGAAAGTTCTCTTTTTTCAGGACAGGTGGCAGTTGGCAACCGGGAGAAAAAAAAAATTTGAAAATAGATTTTTAATGTTTTTTTTCTTCTTCCACGCAGATTTGTCTGTATTTTGTTCCACCTTTTCTCCAGATCTGGAATCATAAACCAATCTTTGTTTTCAATCTGAAAAGTATAACCGGATGCCCTATCCAATTCTTAGGCTCAATTTTGTTTTGTTCTTGTTCTTCTATTGTGCCATGTATGATTATCTAATGGATCTTAATCAGATTTTCATCGGCCACACCAAGTCTATGACGATAACGTGCATATTGCGGAGGAGCTGACCACTTCGGTGTCTGTTCACGATGACAACATCACGTTTACCGGCGGCGATGAGCCAGAGACACCGAACGAATCCAGAGACACCAAACAAATCCACTTCGGTGTCTTTTAACTTTCTGTTTATTGTTGACAGAAAAAATGGTGAAGATTAGTTCTTTTTGACAATGATGAAGATGGATATCACCTAACAAAACCCCAATTATACTCCTATAATTTATTTGGATAATTTTTTACATTAAGATACCAAATTTATATTTAAGTTATATTAAATTTCTCCATTACCTCACTAAATCTATGTAACTAAAATCCTTCAATGGCTAAACACCATTCACGACACAAAAATCCCAGAATATTAAAGAAGATGAACTAAATTTCTCTCTCCTATAATTGTTTTTTTATTCAAATTAATCCCATGATTTATTACAAAACCAATAAATGAAACAAAATTGTTATTTAATCAATTGGTGGGGTCCTTCACAATACCAAACAAAAAGTTACAACCATTACCAGGTCACAGATCCTAGCCGTTCAAATAAAAAACTATTAAATTAATGGCTGTGATTTAACTTTTCCATAGGAAAGAATTTCCCTTTCCCATGCTAAACCTCACCCCAAATCTATCATACATAGACGAAGTAGTTTTAAGAAATAGGTAGCATATTGTGGCCAACTAGATCACATGTGTTATGGACAGTAGACACGTCTTCAATCAGAGGTCTAAGTAAATGCTAAAATATATATTTATTTTTTCTTTTTCTGTTGTTTCAGATTCTGGCATACAAGAGGAAGGTCTGAGGCATTATATTTATTGGTTTGGGTGGCAGGTGTTTGAGATGGACAACAATGCAATGAACTTGTTGTGTGTACATAAAAACAAAAGACCAATTGCTTAAAGTCTTTTTTTTTCTTTTCTTTTCTAGTTGTAACCAATTAAAGTGAATAAGTTATCCTAAAGTATACTAAATTTTAAAAACCTTCATAATGATATTATGGTGGCATTGTAATAT
The DNA here is from genome assembly GCF_003473485.1 of Medicago truncatula. NCBI lineage: Eukaryota > Viridiplantae > Streptophyta > Magnoliopsida > Fabales > Fabaceae > Medicago > Medicago truncatula. The sequence continues at coordinate 44,844,158 of NC_053043.1, forward strand.
GCTCAATAAGTTTTAGAGACATATACCTCCTAAAATATTGGTGTTTGTTTTATGACAGAATCCCAAAATATTGGTTAGAGTTTTAATTTCATACAAAATTTTGTTATTTATCGGATGAAGTTTATGCATACCAAATCTAGGTGGCGTTTAGTCTGGGAAAGGGGAGTTTTTCCCACCATGGGAAAGTTCTCTTTTTTCAGGACAGGTGGCAGTTGGCAACCGGGAGAAAAAAAAAATTGAAAATAGATTTTTAATGTTTTTTTCTTCTTCCATGCAGATTTGTCTGTATTTTGTTGCACCTTTTTCTCCAGGTCTGGAATCATAAACCAATCTTTGTTTTCAATCTGAAAAGTATAACCGGATGCCCTATCCAATTCTTATGCTCAATTTTGTTTTGTTCTTGTTCTTCTACTGTGCCATCTATGATTATCTAATGGATCTTAATCAGATTTTCATCGGCCACACCGAGTCTGTGACGATAATGTGCATATTGCGGAGGAGCTGACCACTTCGGTGTCTGTTCACGACGACAACATCTTGTTTACCGGCGGCGATGAGCCAGAGACACCGAACGAATCCGCTTCGGTGTCTTTTAACTTTCTGTTTTTTGGTGACAGAAAAAATGGTGAAGATTAGTTCTTTTTGACAATGATGAAGATGGATATCACCTAACAAAACCCCAATTATACTCCTATGATTTATTTGGATAATTTTTTACATTAAGATACCAAATTTATATTTAAGTTATATTAAATTTCTCCATTACCTCACTAAATCTATGTAACTAAAATTCTTCAATGGCTAAACACCATTCACGACACAAAAATCCCAGAATATTAAAGATGAACTAAATTTCTCTCTCCTATAATTGTTTTTTTATTCAAATTAATCCCATGATTTATTACAAATAAAAACCAATAAATGAAACAAAATTGTTGTTATTTAATCAATTGGTGGGGTCCTTCACAATACCAAACAAAAAGTTACAACCATTACCAGGTCACGGATCCTAGCCGTTCAAATAAAAAACTATTAAATTAATGGCTGTGATTTAACTTTCTCATAGGAAGGAATTTCCCTTTCCCATGCTAAACTCCACCCCAAATCTATCATACATAGACTTATTGTGGCCAACTAGATCACCTTCATTGTGGAAAACGATTGCTTTTATCAAATTATTAGTTTTGTTCAATACAAATCAACGAAGATATATCAGATATTTGATTCTCTTTAAGCATTTGGTCAAAGTTTCAATCTCTAGTCTGTATGCTAGCAAATGTTAACTCGTTGAATGAATCCTAGTTGATTTGATAGATTAATCTTCGTGGTTACGCGCGTATATGCCTTTTTGATAGGATACCTTGACTTATTATCAAAATAGTCGAGTTTTATCAACTTCATCTTAAAATACACCCTTTCAACAAAAAAAAAAACATATTTATCAAAAGGTGATGATGAAATGAAAATAATCAAATTGATCTTTATGTAGAAGTTTTTCTTTGAGGCCTATAAAAAAAAAAGGCTAAAAACTATGCTCTTTAGGCAACTATGATCATTTTTCAGAATTAGTAAATGGAAGAGGATTCATATTACCCTTTCATTTGATGGATGTGCAGAGTAGGGTTTGAAATGTTGGTGTTTTGAATCTATACGATAAATTTTCCTCTGTGTGTTTTTTTTTTTTATTTTAAGAACGATAACACTCACCTTTCACATTTAAAAAAAAAAAAAAAAAACCACACATGACTCTAAATGTAAACTTAGGGACAATATAATTTATTCAAAAGTGTATTTTGAGATCACACAAATAATATATATTTTTAGATGTGTATATTTGAAGTGATAAAGGGGTGAGAAATTTCCTTTTTTTTTAAGGACATATAGATCAACCATTTATGACTAATAAACTACCTAGTGGCACTATAATTATTTGAGTTAGGATATTCTCTATTTCCTCTAGAGGAACTTCATACTACAAATATTTTCTTATAGTTTGCTCTCTACTCTCATAGAATCCTTTATTTATAGGCCTAAGGATCCTTCTACTATTCACTCATAGTACTATTCATCCTAATACTATTCATTTCTTACATGATTTATGACATAAGTAAAGTAACTACATGTTATTGCATGCTATATTAATCTTTCATCATTACTTCTTTTTCTTCTTCTTCAAGACATATATCCTTCTTTTCACACTTGACAATAGCTTCATCATTCTTCTTCATTTTCTCTTCATTACTATAGCTTTGAAGAGTTTTAAAATGTATATTAAATAATTGGACCACCAAATATGACATTATTTTATTTATATTTTCGAAACTTTGATAATGAAAAAAAAAATAGAGAGTAAAAAAAAGGAGGATTTTGACTCAAAATTACTCACCATTTTGTTTACCTTAATTTTGGCGGTTGGGGCATACTCCTTCTTGGCATGGGAAGGAGTTTACAAATCCTTAACTAAAATTTATAGATTTAAATCTTAAAACACAGGAAAACAATAGGGACATGAGGAGAATGTTATTTGATAATTAACTTTTCCCCTCAAACCATGTAATAGTAATAGTAATAGTATTTTATGTATATTTGTAACTGAAAAATACAGCGATGTTAAAGTAAACAAATCCAGATTGTACTTGAGTCTTGTACCATATAATAAATTGAAGTAGTTATCAGTACATTTATTTTTAAGAAGAAGAAGAGTTAACAGTGCATTTTGATTTCCAATCTTGATTAATCAATAGTATTGTTGGAGACCAATATTTCGTTTACGGTAGGAGAGAAATATGGTAGCAAAGACAACTAATACCTATAATAAAATAATTATTTTGGTCTACAAGTAAGTGAGTAATAATTATCCATTAAAAAAAAAAAAGTGAGTAATAATTCAAATTATTATTCTTTGCACGTGTTTGTTTCAAGTTATCTTTATATATTGAAATAAAATGATTATATGCATTTTAATGTTCGCTACAAATTGATTAAAGTTTATTCCTGAGTATAAAAGATTATTGGGAAAGATTAACATTCCCATTCAAAAGGGTGTGATACAAGCATTCCCATTCAAAAAAAAAAAAAAAAGTTCATGTGTAACTAACTACTTGTTAGCCTCTCTATTATATATCGTTCGTGAGAATATATAAATACTATCCAAACATTTTTTTTAATGCCTAAGAATAAAATTCTTCCCTATATATTCCCAGAAAATAAAGTTAGTAAACTGAGCTTGCTTCCAACATGGAAAAGGAATATTCACAACCAAATTAGTACCTGTTTAGGGACTGCCTCACATTTTGATCGATAGTTTTTAAAATGAACTTTAAATTGGCCACAAAGCCTCACTCACTCAATAACTTTTTTGATCAAGTTTACTCGCTCACTCTATATAAATTCGGAAATTTTAATCAACTAGTTATGATATCAAGTATACCCAAGAATACTTAGATGAGATGGCACATGTTTCGGTCCTGAGTTTGAATCTAGTCTTGGGCATGCAGCAACGTTAAAACTTTTGGGGAGAGCTTGCCGCTCATTTGGATCTCACAATGCTTTAGGGATTAGTCTCCGCAGTTGCGCTCGTGGAGGATACTTGGTGTACACACACAATAGTACTCTCTTTGATCCTTTTTATAAAAATGGACATCAACTTTTGTTGGCTCATCAAATCACTAAAAATAGATTAGTGGCGCCATTTTATGAAGTAATATATCATTACAACAAATCATAGTGACACCATCACTACCAAAAAAAAAAAAACTCATAATGACATCATAGTACCAAGTTTCCAGTTATACCATAATAACACAGGTGTTAGAAATTTTTTAGTAAAAAATTCTTAACAAACTTTCCATAATTCACGTGTGCATGAAACTTGTACATTTCTTAGATACATAAAAAAATATCTACAATACGTGCTTAATTGATATACTCTGTATGATACACACATCTCCAAAGACATTATTATATATATATAGTAACCAGAAGTACTCAACTATAGCAAAACAATATTTTTGTTTACCAACATGGCTCACATTGTAGCTTTTGTTACTATTTTTCTCATAACAATGTGTCCAATTTCTTCATCAATATCTTGTGATAATGTATATTGGGATTTTGTAACATGTCTTTGGTACCTTGCAGCTTATGAATCCGAACCAACAACACGTTGTTGTAAAACTGTAGCAAAACAATACGAAGAAAGTATTTGTGAATGTATTGAGAATTTGGGAAATGATTTAGATATTCGTTTTGATCTCTCTCGTATTGATGATCTTCCAAACAAGTGTCATGAACCAAAATCTTTGAATTGTTCCAAGTAAATCTTCTTCAATTACACTATCATCTCATTTTATTTTATTTTTTTAATTATAACCATATTCATCTTATTTATATTCACTTTGTTTATATATTTAATTATTAATAAGGTTTTTTGTTGTTATGTAGGATTAATCACTGAATGGAGAAAGCTTGTTTTGGTGAATAAGGGGAAGTGTGAAAAATAAAAGAAAGGTTTAAAATGATCCCGAACCAAGAATGGAAATTAATGAAGCACACTCAAAAATAGGTTTTTATTATATGAAGCTACAAGTTTATTTTTATTTTTTAAGGAATGAAGCTACAAGCTACTGTAATGTTCCCTCAAAACAAAACAAAAAAACTACTGTAATGTAGAACTAAATTAATTTTATTTCGAGTAAATAGATAATTAATCCTTGAAATTGTAAGCGCCGGTCCAACTAGTCTCAGATGTTTACGAATCAAGCTTAGAGGGGGTGTACTGAATTAGCACAGTATTAATTAGTATCTATTTGGAGGAGCTTGAATTGATTGTTTTTAAGGCGTGTTTGGTGGTTTTGTATATAAAAATAAAAAATAAACTTGCTTTTCAGGGATACACAATAAGTCATGTTTCTTTGTTAAAATGCTGCATTGGAATTGATGGTACTGGTACCTCAATGAGAACCTTATGGAAGAATATAATTGTTCAAGCTATTAAAATATTTAATTTTCAGGTCCTAAACTATTTTTTTTTTTAATAATTTATACTCTGAATATATATTAAAATGGAACATAGAAAGGGCATGTGGTGATTGTTAGATACTTTCTCGTCTCCATTCAGTGATCCTTTCAAATATTTCACACATATTAAAGAATTATAAATGAATAAGAGAAAATAATTCTTTTATTATTAAATTATCTTTTATCTTGAATTGTTGTAATCATAATGATATGCATAGTAAAATATATTAATTTGAGAATGATAAAAATAGTATTATTTTAAGGATATAATTTCTTTGAAAAGCAAAATGATTGTCCATTTTAGATATTATTTTTTTTTATTTTACAAATGAGTCACACATTATGGGAGGTAATGATAATTTATTGAACTCATGTTATTGTCCTTTTTATATTTATAAGTTAGCTGTCTAGTCCTTTAAGGTTCAATAGATTCTCTATTTTTTAGAGGTACTGTATAATAATGTTATGTTAATGATACTGTTGAAATTCTAACTTCTTTCTCCTTCTCTATTTTGTAATCTCTATCGTTAACGATGATCACGCGATAAGAGCTCGAATTAATCTATTGCAGAGAAGGTAGACAAAAAAAAAAGTTTGTTATTTTGCAAGTGATTGAATATGAATTATTTGATTCTCACTAATAAAGAAAAGTATTAGTTGGATGCAACTTTATTTGGCTTTTAAAAAAAATGCTGTCCTTATAAAATTGTTTAAAAAATCAAAGGGCTAATTTACATAAAAATATATAATACGGCTTTTAATTTAAATTTGTTTAACTTATATTTTTTAATTTAAGTTTGTTTAACTTATATTTTTTTAAGATAAAACTTCTTTTATGAGTTCTTTAAACAATATTCTTATAACACTTATTCACTTTATAAGATAAATTCTAGTCACTAGACTACCTGATTAAAAAAAGATAAAAAAAATAAAAAAAAATACTCTTGTAACACTTACTAGTATGATCCTTTAAAAACATCCTTAAGGATGATTTCGATCAGTTTGATTCATTATATCCTCTCTTCCCTTAATAATTTCATTAAACTAGCAACCATATTTTGAGGTAGAAAAGGTTCACACTTTCGGTGTTCTTTAATTTGCATGAGTACGCAATCACCTAAACTTTAGCTGGTTTAAGCGTCACTCTTTTCAGTTTTGGTATCCATCATTAATTGTAGTAACGTACAGTACTAACGTGGATTAATTCAATTATAATAAAAAATAAAATGAGATTAACTTACAACGCCCAATCATTTTATTCAAGACTGTTGATAAAAAAAAATATACTACTAATATCCCCAGAGTGAATTGATGAGCTAAACACAAGTCTTAATATAGCTAATAATCATCATTAGGACTCATGGTTCCTTTATGCATGTAGTAGTATATATCTCCAACCACTTCACTTCTTTAGTAGTTGAACCATCATTTTAAAGTTAATCTTTCTTAATGTTACACTATTCATACTATATATAGTACTATCCATCCATATATATACATACATGTTTGCTGATTGGAGTAAACTTTGAGATTCCATCTTCACCTTTTTTTAGTAATACCAAATCTCTTTTACCTATTTTTAGTACTATAAAAATTGTAATATTATCATGAAATCTGCTATTGTTGCCACGACACAAAAATTGCATGCTAGCCATGTGCACTAATATTCCTGTTTCACTTTCATACAACAAATACCCCAATCCCAAGGACATAAGTAACCATCCTCTATTGAGTAGATTTTTACCACGTAGCTTAGTAATAGTCACCAATGAAAAGTAAAGCACAAAAACACATGGATCAAAATATTCCCTTTTATACATAAAATCAAAATGCATAAGTTACATAGTACAAAGTACAAATTCAGAAAGCAAATTATTGACTGACTTTGAAAAATGAAAACAATACAACAAAAATTAACATAAACCTGCAGGATTAAATAAATATGCTTATTTTTCTTCTTGACAATTGCAGGGATAAATATGTAATATAGCTTAATCCTTCAATATTTACACTTCACTCCACTGATAATCACCATTTTGGCACCATCTTCAAAATTCAACACTCTTCTACATCAGCAGTTCATTAACCCATCCGAGATCAGGGGCAGGACAAGACAAACCATTGACGTCACCACCACCAACAACCTTATTAAGGTTGTCGTTATTTCCCAAAAACATGTTCATATTGTTGTTAATGATGTTATTGTCAACATCATTGAAACTTGGTGTCAAATTCTGATGAATGGATTGTGAAAGAATATTGAAATGTTGTTGATGATCAAATGAAGAAGAAGGTGAAACAATAAACTGTTGCTGATTCTGTTCCTCTGGAACATCAAGAGATTCAAGATAACCCATGTTTTGTATCTGAAGTGCTTTAGCAGCAGAAACAGAAACAGGTGAAGAAGAAGAAGCAGAAGATGAACCGTCATTGAAATTCATCCCTTCAAAAGAACCCAAAAGATCAATAAGCATGTCTCTATAACGAAGATTGTTACTATTAATTGAAGAACCGTAGCGTGAAAGCGATGAAACACCGTTTCGTGGCTTCATCGGAGACATAGGTGGTGATGCCGGAGGTGAAGAAAAATGAGACATACCAAAAAGTGTTGAAGTTGGAGAATTATTAGCACCATTACCATTACCGTTACCATTACCACCACAGTGACAAAACAAACAACAATTGTTTGATTTTGAAGCAACATGGTTATTCAAAAGCTTGTTATTTTTCTTGTTGCATGAAAAATGTTCATTTGAAGATGATGTAACTGGAAGGATTCTTAATTGACGAGGAGTGTGTGCAAAGAAACAAACTTTTCTCTTACAGTTTTTACCATCTTTGCATGCTTCAGTTCTGTATCTAGCAGGATGAAGCCAGCATTCAAAAACGCCATGAGCGAATTCACAAGTATCACCGCGGTTACAGCCACCGCGGCGATACTCAGGGCAAACTGTCCCTGAGTAATGAAACCGCCGTGGATCACGGCGGCGAGCTTTCTCACCGGGGTGAGCGAATGGACAGTCAGTCCAGTCGTGGCTCCGGCTACGAGTGCAGCGGCGGACTTTGAATTCATACATGCGAAAATGGTCGGAAGAGTAAGGATCGTCGGAGTCTGAGTCAGAGTCATTGTGTGGGAGGAATTTTTGGAGGATGGTGTCGTCGGAGAAGATGTCGACGGCAGCGGTGGTGTTGCGGCGGGTGAGGAGCTTTCTTGGAGGGATGTCAATGTCTCTAAGGGATTTTTTGGGAGAGAGAGGTTGGTAGGAAGAATGAAACTTGTGTTGTTGGTGTTGTTCAGCACAAATAGTAGTCATTGTGAAATGAGGGTGCAAATAATAATAAGAGTATGAGGTGTGGAAATGTTGTTAAAGAGAGAGTGTAATGTGACGATGTTGTGAATGGAAAGAAGGGGTGAGAGAGTTATTATATAGGGAGGAGAGAGTGTGAGTTGAGAAAGAGAAAATAAAATGGTGACAAGGATGGGAATAAGGGATGGTAAGGGGGGGTATGTGGCTAGGTAGCATTTGAGAGTAACATGCAAAAGAGGGTATGTGGCAGTTTGTTAATTCATTGGGACCTAATGTTTTGGCTATGTGTAATTCGATTACAAGCTCTCAATTCAACAATATCCGTGCCCTTTTGGTTTTGGGTGACATGAAAATTCTAGATCACGATATATAGAATTTTATGTATAGAATACACAAAGAGGTGTCCATGAAATGTACTTTGATACATTGCATTTCTTTTGCTTTGTCTTTTCGTTTTTTATCCGTTTCTCTTCCTTGACTTAGTATAGTTAGTTACCCTACAAATTCTCATTCATAACTCCATAATTTGCTGGATAAGCATGCGATAAAATTGTTGGGGCATGACTCATGATCAGGTCTAAGATATGGCATATATATTGAGCTAAAAACAATTGCATAAATAAGTTGCAAATCAAATCTTATCTTAACTTAATTTTAAGTTATTTACTTTTTAATTTAATCTAATATAACTTTAACTCACACTTAAAATATTATAATATAAACATCTCTAGATTAAGCTTAAGCTCGTCCATTCTTATACATATGCTCCTAACAAACGGAAAGTTTTTTATTCACTTGTATACTAGATTAAAGATAGAATAAATTTTGTGAGCTTAGTTTACTTTTACTTTTGTATATTTGTTTATTAAAATGTTCATAAAATTTACTTTTAGGATTGTTTTACACAATACAAAATCAAAAATCCCTTGATAAGTTTTATTTTGAGAGTGGTTTTAAAAAAAATTAAGGCAATAATCATAATGATTGGCGATGAGGACTTACTTAAGAGTGAGTTCATGCTATTGACATGCCTTAAATCTCATTAGATAGAGGTCCAAACCCATCAATCTAGACCGTCCAGTTCAGAACCAATGTTAAAATCCTTATCAAATTAATACAAATGTCTCTAATGATATCTGTTTAGGTGAAGACTTGACAACTAAAATTTTACTTATTCTATATGAATTTAAAAGCACAGCTAGCATAAGGTCAGATACCTCTCTCTTTACTAAAACAAAAAAAATAAAAATAAAAAATCTCACTCTTCACCCGTACAATTGTCTCACTCCCTTTAATCTCTCACTCACTTAAGCGTCGGAATACATGCATGTATACAATCCCCTTCCAACGAAGAAGAACCCGCGGTGGACAAATGACGAACCCCTCTCTCTGCAACAAATTTCAACCCTTAGACAAATCATCCTAGTTCCAACGAGATCAATTTTTAATTGAAAAAAAAAAAAAAAAAAAACGAAATGGAAACATTAATTTATTAAATAATTTCTGTACTCTAATACGTCTAAGAAAACTAACATTTAAAGCAACAAGGTAGTATTACGTATAGGGACGAAATTGATTACATAAACTATATATGGACAAAGGCAGTAATATTTGTTCATTTGCTACGCATTGAAGAGACAAAAATATTGATTTTTTAATTGTGATGGGTCATTCAAGAATTATCAAAACAGCGAACACGCACATTTTTCCTTCTTCATCAAAATAGTATAATTGTTGTATAATTTTTTTTTTCCAATCAAAACAGTATACTTTTTGGTGAACAACTCCATTCTAGCTAATCTCTACGATTTCGTCATAAAAGAAACCTGTCTGTATCAGTTGAAACTTGAAAGTATAATGTATGTTCGGTCGAATGTATATATATATATGTTCACAAAGTGATTTCATTTCACCAACTGTAATAATATTTTAACAAGAAAAACCTTAGGGATGATAAGTTAGTCGCGATCATATGATTTATTTCGAATTTAAGATAGGATCTGATCATTTTGCTGAATGTAAATCGACATAGGTTATATATATATTTTTTTTTTTACAAGAACATAGGTTATATATTATATACTTATATACATTAAATATATAATTTAATAGATATAGTATCTCTAATAATATTTTTTTTTGATGTTCTAGGTTTGAACCTCGAACTTGTATATGTTATGCATTGTCCTTACCAACTGAATCAAGCTCACGAAGATATCTGTAATAATATCTAGGTCAAATGCATCTAAAGGTCCTTTAAGTTTTTTCGTTTTTTCCTAAGTGGTCTTTTAAGTTTCAAAAGTCTCAAACAAGTCATTTAAGTTTCAAAAGTCCCAAACAAGTCCTTTTAGTTTTTGAATCGTTTCAAACAAGTCCTTTTAGAGGATGACGGTGATGATTCAGATGATAGCAACAAAGAGCATTATCCACCATTTGTCATGCCTAAAAAGATGATTAATTTTAAGTGGATGTTAGGAGCCACATTTGATACCAAAGATGAGTTCAAGGAAGCAATTACCAACTATACTATCTACATTAGGACTTGTTTGAAACGATTAAAAAACTAAAAGGACTTGTTTAGGACTTTTGAAACTTAAAAGACCACTTTAAAAAAACGAAAAACTTAAAGGATCATTAGATGCATTTGACCTAATATGTATAATAACATACTATATTTCATAGTGAAAAAAATTTGTGAATTTAAAAGAGTATAGTATATGTATGTTTTCCACTCATATTTTCAACCGGGTAAAGGGGGAAAAGAGGGTTTATCTTTCTTTCTTTCCTTTTTATTTTTTATTTTTTATTTTTATGTATTAGAGGGTTTATTTGAAGAGATTGGTCTAATAGATTATAGATAGACAAGTTATATGGTGGATTATCTTGATAAGTGGTTTAAGGTAGGTCGGTATATAAAAATTGTACAAAATATTATCAACAATGTTGTCTTTTAAAAATAGAAGTTTATCATTATCTTTGTTTTTACAATTGAGATATTTGTTTGATGGTGTTGATTTCGACAAAAAGGCGATAAATGAGTTGAATTTTGAAAGCATGCCTACTTATTTTTCTATTTTTGTCAAATTGACATCGAGCGACTCATTCTCTCAAACTTTATAATTAATTAAAATGACGATGAGTTTTTAATTTATTTTTCACTTTAGAAACCGATGTCAAACATCGGTGAAGCTTTAGACGATTTTTGAGTAAATGATGAGTCCAGAGGGGAGGCAAGCAAGTGGTATGGCCTCCCCATACATAAAAAATTAATGCATTGTATAATTTAACCCACTAATACACTCAAAGTATTCATCATTAAAAAAAAAATCGTAACTCATTCAATTCAAGTCTAATTCACACAATTGAAAAATAAAAGAAATGAAATTTGTTGAAGAATATTTTCGAAGTTTGTTGTTATCGTTCTTTCTTGTAGTTTTGAAGACAGTCTAGGCTAGCAGTTCGTTTGATGGTGTTAGAGAGGTCCATATCGGCCTGTGCATGTGGTGGTCCCTCGGTTGGACAAAAGATAGGGATATCTTTAAAAGACACCATAATTTTGAGGTAGTTTTTAGTGAAGTTTCACATATGATCACATTAGACTATGTTTGAAAGTCATTTGAAACCTTAACATAGAATAATTTCATAATATAATTTGTTCTCACAATTGAGGTAGTGGCTGAATTGATGCCAATTTGAAAGAAGAAGAAGAAAACATTAATGCCTCAAAAATTAACCTTATACTGTATTTGTTATTGTTTGTTTTTATCCAATAAACATCGTAGATCACATTAGACACTTCTTCAACCTAACATTTGCCAAAAACTCAAAGGTAAAATGTACAAAAAGATAAGTAAACATTTATGATATCCTTGGGGTTAGGGAGACCCCGAAATCAGAAATGATGAGTGGGGTGAAAAGCATGCATTTATTTTAGGCCAAAAGGGTCCAACAATCCCACTTACGAATTCTATCAGACGAATATCTTGTGTTTACAAATCCTAAGTAAATGCATAGGTCTATGATTGAACTGATGCGTGTTGAACTGTTGGTAACTTACCATCCTTCCTTAAAAGGACAGCTAGACAACTAGAGCAGTAGGGGAGTAAATTATAGGGTTATCTTTGGAGTAGTGTTTAAGTTTGAGGTCCCTTATCTGCCCTCACCTTCATTGTCAGTAATTTTCATCTGCCAAAAGACTAATGTTACTAAAAAAAAATCATGTTAACTAACGAGTTAAAGAAAAAGGTCGTCTCAGATGGAGAAGATCCTTACTTCTATCTAACTAGTATCATTGAGACATTTTTTTAAAGAAACAAAAAAGAAAAACAAACTTTGTATTAAAAATTGCATTTTTTACACTTCTAATAGATCGACTAAACAAGTTTCAAGAAAAATATATGGAGAATACTAACCAGAGTGCCTCAAACATTGGTTAAGCAATTAAAATAAATAGTAAATTTTTATTAAAAAAAATTGCGTAATTATTAGTTTCTTAACTTGTTAAGATTTTCCTACTATTAATAATCAAATATGTGGGACATTGAACCCATAGGTACTCATGCTTGTGACATTCTTTGCCCGTGAATGAGGTGTAATGCTGGCACCTGTGAATGAAATTTTGGTGATGGGCTAATTTATGCATATGCATGCATGCAGAGTGCTTACACAACTACCGACAGACTTTCAATTCTTGCCGTGACATGTGGATATTTCATGCATAATATGCAGCTGAAGAGGACATAGTCCTTGTGGATTAGGTTCTCCTTTTCCATGGCAGCATTCAAATGGTCAGTAAATTAACTCAATGCATTTGCAGATTGTTATGTTGACATCTCAGCACGACTTACCATGTCCCACATCCTCCTTTAGAATATATTGACAACAAATTTTGCATTCCATGGGTTGCACATTACGTTTTCACTGTTCTTGAAATTGAAAGGCTAAAAGTTGTATTTATTACCCTTTCCATATATAATTTCATTTTACACCGATAGAAAAGGAAAAGTTTTATCTATTCATTGGAGCCTGAAACAGATAATAATTTATAGATTGGTAAGCATTTATTTCCTTTTAACATTGTCACCAGTTATATAATGGCACTTTAGAGGAGACAATTTACAAAAACAATATCAGTACACAAGGAACTGACAATGTACTTCGTTAGTTTCTATCAGAAAGGGATATACAAATTAAGCTGCAGCATATGTTGCTCTTCCAACTGCTTGTTGATTTTACTGGTCCTTGCTATTTCTTGTGTAGTTGTTAGACAGTGATAATCTTGACTGTGGCTGAAAAAAATCAAACGGTGATCCTGCTCCAAAAGATTTTCTTGTGGAATTAGGAGAATCTGATAGTAGAGGTTCAAATACAGGATTTCTGTTTTTGGGTTGTGCTATTGACAAGGTAGAAACATCTTTCTCCATAGATCTGAGCTGAGGTTCAATTGTGGCAAGAGACAAAATTGGTCCCCCTAGGCGTTCAGCCTGCTGAAGTAAATTGATTTTGCTCGACTTATATGTGTATCTAAAGTACTTGATGGCTAGAATTGGACCCATCCCGGCTGCAGTCATGAGCTGTATGGAAGTATAGTTCCCATCAAAACATAATCAATGCAATGAATAAATAAAATGCTTAGCCAAAAAGAAATGTGCATGAACTTGGCTTCTCACTAGGGCCATGATCTATGTTAATTTATTCATAAATGCAAAAGAACAATATTTAATTTCTTTTTCATAAAAAAGGAACTCTGATGAATATGGTATTAAGTATAAGATTTTGGTAAAAGATTTATTGTGAAATCCCATGAATTAACAAAGGAAAGGAGAAATAATGGGGATTATGATTGTTGTTTGCATTTTCAGTAGTTATATTTTTACTGATAATAACAAAAATGTCACTATTTGCTTTTGTTTACATAAAATAAAGGAAATAGAAAAACAACAAAATCATTGTATGCATCCTATGAAGGGAGAAGGGGAAGAGAGAGCAGTTAAAATGAGAGTGAAGATCATTCCATGGATGGAAACAGATGAACTAAGGTACTTACAAAAATTGTTATCCAATATGATGGTTGTCGACACAACCGGAACATAATTGTATACATCCCTGACGAAGGAAGAGCACTAAAGATCCAGTTGATGACATAAAAGCCAGCCAAGTTACCCCATATTGCAAGATGTTGCAATATTGTAAAGGAACTGCAGGCATCAAACATAGGTCGGACAATCAAACAATATAATTTTTTCCAGCGGATCGAAGCAACTAACAAGTACTTTAAAACTATATGATCTTTTCCCGGTTCCCTTACCAATTAAACTACATATGCAACCAAGCAAAAGAAAATTATACTTCCCTATCTTGAGATGCTTGAATTACACTACCTCTCCCCTCTAATTTTCAAAATTACACTACTATGAAATTTTAAAAACTACACTCTCCTCACTTGAAAGATAAAAAGTGTTTCCTTTAATATATTTAAATATAAACAAATATCTTAGTGTATGGTAGCAGATATGAACTAGCCTCTTGGGTTATTTTTCTTTTCTCTACAACTTCTAGTGTTACCAATGGCTATTTTGAATATCCTAGCTATTGATTTTAGGACTTAAAAAGATGAAATTAAGATATAAACACCCTTACTATGTATTAGACGTTCACCCAAATTCTGTATTTTATTCTTCGAAGTCCCAAAGTCAAAACTAAGTTACACATGATGCTGAGAATTACAATGAGGAAAACATCTTATATTAAGATGGGCTAAACTGTGATACATATTCATCTCTCCAGTAAGGAGAGTGTAATTTTTAAAATTAGAGGGAGGGCAGGGAAATGTAAAAAAACCAAGCTAGTTCTTTTAATTCAGTAAGAACAAAAAAGCATCTAAAGTTGAAAAATCAAAGTGATGTTGTATTGTGAGAAGCTTTATTTATATTAAAGCTTACTTGGTCTCCATTGTTATTACAAAAGCCTGCAACCATATACAACCAGAAAGTGCAACCATTGAAACCTCCTCCATTTCACTCTTATCATAGGCGTATGAATGTATACTTATTATAAATACAACTATTGCCTGCAAATGACAATCAAAAACAATTAGGACCTATACAGGCATAAAATGTTTCTGTAATTAAATAATAGATTTAGAGCAGAATTTTTTTCTATTTTTCATGGAACACAATACAGCTGAAGATGATAAGCTTCCTACAAATCAGTAATTTATAAATATTGGTTACCATCAAAATATAAATATGCTCATGAAAACACTTACATGAAAGAGGGATCGCCCAAACCATCCAGCAAATGTACTAGGATTTAAAAGCCTGTTCCAATATTGAAAGTTAGTTTGATGTTCACCAATGAAGTTGTTATTAAGTGTAAGTTAAATAACATTTTTACATGTTGGTTTGTTAAAAAGGATCTTCAGCTGTAATAATTTTTTATTGTTCGGCCATAAAAATTCAGCTATCGATATTTTATTTTTTTTAAAAAAAGTTCAGTCATACTGAACTGGAAATTCTGTGAAAAATGAGAAGGCTTGGTGGCATTTAAAAAAGCCAGGGATAATAGCAGCAAAAATGGCAAACCTTCCCGCTTGGCAGTAGAATAAAATTTGAGGATGCTGGAGCACAGTTTCCTCACTAAGATCTTTGTCAAGCACACTGACTAGAACAGGAACACTAGTATAGAAAACATTATAAGCCATCAAGCTAACAGAATTGAAGAGGCTGGTTCCAGACACACCTGAAATAAATGAAAAACTGAAATGGAATAACTTGTCAGAACCTTAAAAATTTGAGAATAGAAAGAAATTGAAGTGTCCTCTAACAATAAACACTAAAAAATAAAGTGAAAAGAAAAATAACACACTGTCAATGTTCCCTTTTTTTTTTCTGGGCCACTTGTGGGGGTTTCTGTGTACTTCGTAAACAGTTACCCAACATTACTTGCAAGGGCATTGTTGTAAAAATGTATTGTTAGATTTTTTGACATTAGTGCTTGTACTGTTAACACAACTGAAATAATATTCAGAATGTTTTTCTATAGGCATCTATGTTCAAAATTGTTTCCAGCTTAATGAAGAAAAGAAAAAGGAAGACCGTTGTTGGTTGAAAACTCACAAGATTTGGATGAAGCATATCAATAAGGACTTATAGAATGAATACTGCGAAAGAAATGCCGTGCGATTGTACGAATACCGGCCATGGACCAGAATTAATCTCTTTAGGAATCTAAACTCTGCATATTAACAAAAGAATCATAAGTGAAATCTTGTAGTCATGCAGATAAAACAAGAACGAGAAACCACCAATCTGCCTACAGAAAAATATAAACCTTCAAAAGAGTGTTGAATCAAATTATGGTTGCTAAGAAAAACATAATATAAATTTTAAACATAAGAAAAGAAAAAGAAATGTGGAAAACTCTTTCAAAACTAGAATACAGATATCGTCTCAAAGGAGAAAGTTACACAGTCTTACTTCCAATGCTGTAATCAGCTGCTCTTGCTGCCTGCAATCCTTCTCTGCCACTGATGCCCACACCGATATCTGCTTGTTGTATCATCCTTACATCATTCCCTCCATCACCAATTGCCAATGTTCTATAGTCGCATGATTTTAAGATCTGTACAAGCTGCAGCAAGTAGTGGTATACAAGTCACAACAGTGCCATAATTTTCTGATAAATTGCAGAAAAAATACAACAGCAGTATTATGTTCCACCAAGAGTAAAGCACAATTTAGTCTTATCTTGTCCTTCGTCTTCTGGTAAGTTTTTTTGAAGAATATAAAAAGGAGAAGAGAAACCCAGAAAATTAATGTAAAACACAACTTCTTTCAACAAGACAAGGCAACATAATTTTATACACAAATACTGTTGTAAAAAAACACCTGTGCTTTTTGCGATGGTGTCACACGGCAGCAAATAGCAGTCCTTGACAATACTGCCAGCTCTGTAAAAGCTTTACGGTAATGCTTAAGTGCAATCTCAAGAGCCCATCCATCAACAACAAAAGCCACATCCTATTTGACGGAGCAAAACATTGAAAATATTAACTTCAAAACCTTTATCTTGATCCGTATTATACTTGTTTGATATACTAGTCCAAAAATCCAATGTATGCATACAATACAAGCAGCTTATCACTAGATTTTATTAGTAGGGAAAAAAGAACAAATAAAAGTAAGACAAGAAGCACCGCAACCAAATAATAATGATATCCTCCAGAGTCCAAAAGATACCACCAAATTAAAAACCAGAAAAAGAACATCAAAAAGCAAAGCTTCCCAATTAGTGGATTTAAGTTGATAGTCACTAAGCATACCTTGGGTTCAGAGGTAGTTATCCGCATTGTACGAAGCACTCTCTCTAAACTTCTGCAAACCTCGTCCTCTGTTTTTCCATCAATTAGTAGAAGCTGTCCCTTTGGTTCTATGAATTGAGAAAGGGAGGAAATTGAAAAAGGTTCTTAAGTATTACCATCATAAATTAAAAACCTTCTAAAGAAGGATTCAAACACTAATTGAACAATAAAAATTAAAGCAAACTGTGAACATCCTCACGTATCCAAGCTCTTCAAAAATGGGACTACAGGCACAGAAGTTAGGTAAAGTAAAGTTGAACCTATTGTGTTGATCTATGTTGATAGCCCTAGCTGTGACCAGAAACTTCAATTTCTGAAAGGATCTTAGACATTTGCAACACAAATAAGGTTTTCTAGATATTTTCTATAATTAAGCTTTTATGTATTTCCAATTATCCAAGTGTTGACAGATATAGTTTGAATAAAGGGTATAGATGTATGCTTTTCCTGGCTATGAGTGGGACACTTGTAGTTCAATTCAAACGGATACAAAAACTGTTTTATGATGCTCAGTACAGCATACCTCGCATGTTTCAAATCCTAAATCCTTCAAAATTTCAATACTCGCCTCAATTTTTTAATCAGGTTTGGACCCGGAAAAATAAGAAAAGTCTCAAAGTTTAATTGCTTTTTGAATATTAAATCACTCCCTTGGAATAACAAACAAACAAATAAGGATGACTGACAAAAAGTGACAAACACACATCCAATAGGTGTAAAAGGGTAGGGTGAATAAAGAAAAGCTGTGAAAACATTTATTATGAGCCTTTTTGTAATCAAGCAAAGGAACTATGTCAAGTTCCATATGAGTTACCGAGAGGCCAATTGTTATTTGAGGGGAGCTATATCACCCTGCAAATCTGTTTACATCACAGACTTCTTCATTTATATGTAATTTGATTTTGAAAACAAATTTTAAATTAATCCTTTCATATATGCTATTCATTCTCTTGGGCTACCGCAGTTGAAAAATTTAGCTCCACCCCTGCCATCAGTTTGGTTGAGGAATTGGACAGATTTACTACTTGTACACTTTTACTCAAATAAATGACATAAAGAGATCTGTCACGTAAACACACAGATAAGTCCGTCTGTTTCTACATGAACAAAGAGAATGGTAGGGAAACCATGGATCATATTGAGGCTCTTTATGGAGCTTAATTAATTATTTGAACAGACAGAAACACAATAAGGGTACTATTTACACGACACAGGATAAAACTACAATAATGTGCATGATCTCAAATGTGCACTACCTGGGGAAATAAAATTACATGACAGGGCAATTTGTATTGCAGTATTCTGCTTGTCGCCTGTTAGCATCCAAAAATTTATTCCAGCTTTCCTTAATGTTTCTATTGTTTCAGGAACTCCATCCTGGAAGATATCAAATAAAAAGGAATGAATGGTCATTCATCACATAAACACACAAGGGAAGTCCTTTTAATTTATTATCCCTTTAATCCCTTTAACTATCTAAAATAGAGAGAAGTTCAGTAAAAATGGAGGATTTTAAAAATACTTTTTTAAATCAGATTACAACATCCAACAACGACAGTCAGGCCTTTTCTCACTAGGTAAGAACTATCTAAAATAGATTGCTGTCAGCATATTCACCTGTAAACGATCCTCTATTGCTGTAACGCCAAGAATTTCCAAGTCATGTTCTACTCTTTGGCAGACCTCAGCTACTCTCCACTGTGAAGCATATTAAACTGAGAAAGCAAGTTCTTGTTCATTATATAAAATATAAAATCAGTAACAAGTGTGCCCTTTACCTCTCTATCAACCAAAGTGCTACTAGCTTCTTTAAACATCAAAGACCAATCTTGATATTCATCTTTCTTTAACTCACGCCACGCCAAACATAGTGTGCGTAATCCCAAGTGAGCATATTGCTCTGTAGCTTCAATGAAATGCCGGGTTTGCTGCCCTGTATTAAGTTATGGTGTCAATCATACAAATAACTGCTCAACAAATGCAGGCATTAGAGTAATCACATTCTGGGTAGTTCAGTTGTTTCAGTTTAGTTTTGGATTTTTTATCAGCCAAATTGACCCATTGTAATGATTTGACTCTAATTGGTTGCACCAGATTTTCTTTTTCAACTTCTTTTGATGGTGCTGTTTGCAGTGCATTATTATGTAAAATATATAATCATAGATGTAGAATATGTTGGGCATAGTTATTTAAAAAGTGTGTCTGTGCGTGTGCGCACGCGCGTATGTGTGGTATAAAATAGATAGATAGACAGACTGTTAAGCTGTAGGATAAAGGATAAGGAGTTAGTATAATACAGTGGGAAGATGTTTTGTATTGGAATTGGGGCCTAACTCATCGTTACAAAACCGGCTTGTAAGGTGACGAGTGCCTCCTCTTTATAAACTCTTATCAAGAGTCCTATCTACCTGATGCGGGACTTG
Organism: Medicago truncatula; assembly: GCF_003473485.1. Taxonomy (NCBI): domain Eukaryota; kingdom Viridiplantae; phylum Streptophyta; class Magnoliopsida; order Fabales; family Fabaceae; genus Medicago; species Medicago truncatula. The sequence goes on from NC_053043.1 coordinate 44,864,269, forward strand.
GGTTTTCCCAAAACTTTGTAAGGATATGAGATAAGGAGTTAGTCTGTTAGGATATGAGAATAAGGAGCTAGTTTGTTAGGATGTGAGATAAAGAGGAGTTAGTTAATTGATTAGTTATAGAGTAGCATGTATAAATAGGAGAATAGAAGGATAGTGGGATTATAGAGATTTGTAATTTCGTGATAGAGCAGTAGCTCTAATGTAGAGGGGAAAACCCTTGGAGAAGAGTTTTCTCTCCAAATCTTCCTTATTTTATCAATAAAAGTGTTCTTTCATTATCTCCTTTTGATTCAATTCTTAGGTTCCTAACACAGACATGGATATATTCATTGGTAAGTTACCCAGAGATTGGAAGTCCAAATCACAGACTTAGTTTTGGGTTTCATTTAACACAAGATTTTTTGTCAGCCTGTAGAGTGGGCACTGTAAAAATTCACCAATTTGAGGCAGAATCCAAGCCTCAAGATCAGTTAAGTCAGTTTTGAAGCCACCCAATTCATCTAAAAGTATAACGAAGTTGGAGGGTAAGGTATGTGCAAACAGTCATGAAAGAAAAACCCTGTAAATACTATTTGATTGTGTTCAAATATAAATAAGTAAAAGAACAAATAATCTAACCAGCACGAGCATATGGAAGAATAGCCTCATCTGCTCCCTTTGACAGGAGAAGGATCTTCCCATTTTGGCAATCTTTCAACACTACTGACATCCGTTTCCTATCAGAGGTGAACTCTAAGGTTTCCAGGACTTCATACTGAAGTATAGAAGTGTTGAACTTGACTTCTGAAATATTAAAGAACATGATTGTATGAGCCTTCGTAACCAACTAATTAGCCATGCTTCCAAAACAAATAGCAAATAAAATGTACCAAGTATGTTTCCACTCTTATTGAAAAAAACCATATGCAACTGAGCAGCAGCTTGAACAAGAGCATCTTCATCCTGAGACTGTGCCTTATACAAGATATCTCCAGTTTTACTGTGTACAACAGTACAAGAAACAAGTATAAATTTAAACCATTATTCTCAAGGTTTAATAAAAATGTCTTAATTAAGAAATATGTTGACTTTAACAGATTTCATATCTGGGTCCTAGCAAGGATGAAAGCAGAATCACCTCCGTGTAGGTATGACAGTATTACATATTGCCATAACTGTAAGAAATCGTACAACATCAGAAGAACCACTGGAAACAGCATTAAGAAGCTCTACATCTGCATAGCACGGGATGTAATTAATCAGGCAGGAAAACTTGCAATCCAAAACAAATATCATCATCATACAACATTCAGTGATCAAAGAAAAACATCAATGGGTGCATGCATAAGTAGTGGAAGGTCAAGAAAGGAACAATATATTAATTATACTCTTCACCGTACTACATTCAGTTCATGTACCAGAGATTTATTTCTATAAAAACTAGTGTTCCATCTTGATCATGTCCGAGGATACTAACGCCTATTAATTGAGAAACCCAATATTGTACTTCAGTTAAATACAGGTCTTAAATAAGAAAACTAAGATAAGATCGGTGAATTAAGGAAACATTTGGACCTGGTAATGCTAGAGCCCTTCGGAATACCTTAAGTGTGAGAGCAAGCTCAGCTAATTAAGGTTTTGAGGAATTCCATGAAAAACAATTATGTTATATACCAGAACCAAATAAGTGTCAAGTGCATTGCTGCTTAACCGTGTAAGCTTAAGCATTTCTTTTCAATTTCAATTGATTTAGAATGCAACTGCACCCTTTAGGTTGGTTGTTGAAGGAACCAATTTCGACTTATTTTTTGTACATGGAAACATCACAATTTGTATTGAATTTCTGAGATCATTAAGGTAGCAAGGTCAATGTGCCTAAGATACGATACAGTACATGCTCAGCACGAGAAACCAACTCTTCTATTTAGGAAATTTTCAACATATCAAGCTACAAAATTGGTATCCGGATGTGAATTTGTCGTCAATTTAAGCAAATTGTACAGTTAAGAAAAGGGTTCTGATAAAGTTACTACATGACAACAACTCAAATGAAGAGTTTCACCAACCAACCATACCTTTCAATGCATCTCCATTCTCATTTCCATAGGAAATACCACTAATACAACATCTTCTAAATATCATTTTATTCTCAGTCAGGGTGCCTGTTTTGTCCGTCAAAATGTACTCAACTTGTCCAAGGTCCTCGCTTATCGCTGTACTGTCACATATGACAAACATGATTCATAAACAAATGTGTTAAAGTTCTATTTCATCAAAGTAATTAGTAATCAGGATACACAAATCACTCACTTTGTTGCATGTGATGGAATGCTAGTCTCTAGGTCAATCATTTTCTGGTCCCAGTCAATAAACTTTGCATACATGCTCTTCACTAAATCCAGAGATACCTGCCAGAGATGGAACAATTGTCTGTATCAATCTTAGATATCGTCACATTTAAAATAATCAAAAATTAATTAAAAACTGGTATTAGCACTATAATTGTCAGTTCAAGATAATTAATTAGTTTCAATGGCATCCTTTCACTAAGTACATAAGATCATCAATGTTCTTCCTGCAAAAGATGTACCACTACCGCTCAATTTTTTATTATGGTTGTTTTTAAAATGAGAATATAAATAAAAAACATGTAGAGTTATATATATAATATAATGGAATGGAATGCAAAAACATATACCACTGGCTCACCTTAATTGAAATGGGTATCATGATGGAACAAAGAAGCTCGAACCGCAAAGGGATTACCAATAATTCATACCAAGGGCCTTCATGAGGGTAAAGAACATACCATTGCTTGAACAAAAACAAACAAACAAACATTAGGGTTCAACCTAAAACATAACATTTCAAAACATGGGAACTTCAAGAGAATAATTACAGAAAAGGCATTGAAACATGGCAAAAGTTTAAACATACGTAAAATGCGGAAAAAATCCTTGAAGAATACAATAGCAAAATGATGCAAACGATTATGAGTTATATCCTAAAATAAACCAAAGACCTTCATTTAGAGTACAAATTACGATTTAGTAATTACTCCATCCTTCTCAAATTAGGCGTCCTATTTACTATTTTCCTTGTCTCGTTATTTGTCCCTTTTATAATACCAATACAACATTTATTATCCTTTTCCCCAAACATACATTTTAATCATCTAACTACTTGACAAACTATAATTAATATGAGTATTTTAGTAAATGAAACACATTTTACCATTAAAATCAACACTACTAACCATTTCCTTAATAACCGTGTAAAACTCAAAAGGGACACCTAATTTGAGACGGAGGGAGTAGGCAGTGGCGGAGCCCTTCATGGGCTGAGGTGGGCCACGGCCCACCCGGAAAAATTAAAAAATCAACGATTATAGGTCTATTTAGCGAGATTTTATGCAATTTTGTGTTGGTTTTATGTTTTGGTTGATCCAAATTCCTGCAAAGTGGTGTAGTGGCCCACCCGAAAATTTAAATAATTCAATTATAGGTCTATTTTGCGAGATTTTATACAATTTTATGTCGGTTTTAGGTTTTGGTTGATCCAAATTCTTGCGAGACTTTAAACAATTTTTCAATAGTTAATTTTAGTGGCCCACCCTGACATTTTTTTCTGGCTCCGCCACTGGGAGTAGTCCACATGAAACAGAAAGGAAGCAAAAAACAAACAAACCAACCTAGTCTTACTAGAAACAAAAATAAAAATTGCAAAGGATGCAAGCTCCCTCAATGGAAGCACAACTAAATGAAAGGACAATGTTCTTTTTTTTGGTGTTAACCCTCTGGCTCCTAAAGGGAAAGAGCCCTAGTAATCCGGAGTTCAGTTGGGAGGTAAGTAAAGTCTGGTCAAGAATTGTTGCACCCAAGAATCGAATTCGGGTTCTCCCGAATTATTCATCTTTGGGTGGAGCTCATTAACCACTTGAGCTCAATCAGTTGATTAATATAGCAATAAAAAGACCACAAAAACAACGTAGTAACTTCTAATGGGCATAGGATTTGACACAATTATAAAGTGCATAAGAAATTAAGTTCCAAATGTGACATACTTTCCTTGCTTCCGTGTCCTTCCAAACATTACCCGCTATGCCAAGAACCATAACAACAACAATTTGGAATATGAATATAGCACCAGTCAATTTGTCGATCATGGCATCCATAGCAGTGAGCTTTGGTTCTGCGATACCCCTACTCATGCCCAATTTGGTTTCGTTACCTGAACAAATTAACATATCAGATATAAAATTCAAACTTTCTGATTAAGTATATGGCTCTAAGAGTTAAATGTGTTGTTATACATGGACTTGCCTGTATAGATAGCAACTCCACATGCCCACTCAGTATTTCTCAAGTAACATGACTGTAGAATTGTGTTTTTAATGGTTAAAGGGCATACATCATTATCAATAAATGGGGGGTACAATCGCATGTTTGCATCAAATCTTCTGACGTCTTTATCTGGACTGGGACACTCAATTACACCCTAGACACATGCACACCCACAAAGAACGAGAGTAAGTAATAAGTTTGCCTGCATAATTACTATTGACAGTAAACTTCAAACAGTTCTACAAACTATAGATACACTATAGATAAAATCTTGCCTTGATTTTGTGTAATAATTCATCATCAATTCCCATGCAAGCAGGAGGTATGACCCGGGTCTTAAGATCAGTTTCACCATCCAGTGCAGAAGTCTGAACATAATGCCATATCATAAGGTCCTTGAAATGTAATGAATTATGTTGTTGTTCCCCCAAAAAGAGGAAAAAAAGAAAAAGAGATAATAATGAAACTGTGTTTGCTGCAATGCCACACACAGGCAGAGGACCAGTTTTAGCATGATTCATGACTTAATTACCTCTACATAGCAAACTCCTTGGGGATCAGACGTGCCAACCAAAACAAGGTCACAAGGAACTTCATCATTTTCACGTAGCCATACTATATTACCCACATAAATATCCTGGGCTTGAATCTGCAACACCATCAATGAAACAACCACAAAAACAAATTAGATTTACATTTACATAAAACAGATCACATTTGTCGTTTGAAATGAGAAGCTCACATAATTCTTACTACCTCCAACATTGATACAGGGAAAACCCATAAATAATTTCTTATATTTGAAAAACCCTAACAGATAACCTATGCAAAGGATTTTGACTAAGTCAGAGTAAATCATACTGAAATGAAAGATTAACAATATCTTAAAAAAATCAACAGATTGTACTTCTTTATAAACTAAAAGACAAAATGAAGGATAGTTATTCAAATGATGACCAACTGCAGGAAACTGTAAGCTAAGTCCTTTTTAACTTGTTTTACGGCTGGGTTGCTCTGTTATCAACTAAAATATATTTCCTGGTCCTAAGCTAAGAAATACAGAACAAAAATATATTTAAGAGAGTAAAATATGCTTCTTACAAGTTTCTTGACGCCCTTCCTAACAACCCATACTTCCTTCTCATTTGCCTTTTTGTCTGAAAGATATCTATTGTAATCATCCCAGGCCTCTTTTGATGCAGAGACTGCAAAAATAAAGATAAGTGGACCCCATGTACTGGCAGGATTAACTGGAGTAATGAGAGGCCATAACTGCAGGCAAGCTATCAGCAAAAAGTACTGATTCATGAACCGGCTGAAAAGAGGGGGAAAATCAGATGGATTAAAGGATATTTATATTTCATTAGAAATTTGACACAAATTTCCCACCAAAGAAAAGCATGTTTTGCCTCAAGGAAAATGTGTGTAATACTCCTCCGTCCCAAATTAAAAGTTGTTTTAGGAAGAAAAAAAAAGTTATACCAATGAAGCATCAAATGTTACTTTTCCTATTATACCCCTAACTATTTATTGATCTCTTCTTTCAATTCTTTAATTTATTTTTCCCATGCCATTAATGAAGGATAGTTTTGTAAAATAACTTATAATTTATTTTTCTCAAACAAAATTAGTTACCTTTTTTTTGGTACAAAATTACCTTTCTTAATTTGTGTGAAATAGTCAAAACGACATATAATTTGGGATGGATGGAATAATTCATAACACTTGAGGAGGCTTGGACAGTAAAAAAAGGCTGAATCACTAGAATCTAAGATGAGTTCCATTGATGTTTTATTCTCGACCTACATTTACTTCACTGTTTAAAATTATGTTTCCATAATGTAAACTATATGATGCATGTCCAAACAGAGGATCCGATAATATGAATTTTCTCTCCTTGCAATTAAACCTCTGTTATTTAGTATCATGTCATAGATGACAGGAAATGAGGTCATGCTGGAGACCCTTGAAGCAGTGTTGTCAATTGCAGATCGCGTAAAATAGCGGTTTGTTCAAATTCTGCGATCCGCTATTTCAAAATATCTTGTACTAGAGAGCGTATTGTGGGACAATAGCGTTTCTTTCAAAATTTGCTATGCTATTAGCGCCACTATTTAACAACACTAGCAATGAATATTAACCAGCATCAGCAGAGAGTTTACCTGAACTGTTCCCATAAATTTTTCGGAAGAAAGTTCAATACGGTATATTTTCTATTTGATATCCGATTATCACAGTACAACTCATGAGATGTTTCATCATCATCAATGTAAACATAACGCTTCATTGTTGAATTCTGAGCATCTAATTGTGGATAGATAAATATTCTCTACACCTCCATTGCAATGCTCAAAGAGAACAATTTTGAAACAGTATTAAACAGCTGTGTTCTGCAAGCAACAAGGAGATTAAAAAAAAAAAAAAACAGGTTTGCACATAAATCTTGATATCATGAAAAATAAAACCAGGGAAGAATATCACCAGAGATAATTATAATAAACCGAGCATCTCAATAAGTAGCCTACATTAGCAAATTAAGGTTGTGTTTGGATTGATTATGAACACCTTATTTGGGCTTATATGACATAAGCAATTGTCTGAGTGTTCAGGAGAACTTATGAAAATAGTTTATGACATATCCACAAGTTGTTTCTCGCTTATTTCAATAAGCTCTCCATAATAACTTCTAGAAAAACAATTTTATTATATTTTCTCTTTTATTATGAAAATAGCTTATACATGATTGTTTATATAATAAGGCCCTGTTTAGATTGGCTTATACGAGCTTATCTACTGGCATAAGCACTTGTGAGACTGTGAGACAACTTGTGAAAACAAATTTCATACGCTACTTTATGCTTATTTTGATAAGTTCTCCAAGATAGCTTATCTCGTGTAATAGAAATACTTGTTCATAAGCGCTTATGATGTAAGCTGGAAATTAAGTTGTTTATCCTAACAAAGCATAGGTAATTATTGAAGAAGTGCTTAATTGAAGTGTTTACCCAAACACATCCTAAATGCCATGATATTCTTGACTTATCTAACTTAAAAAATGCAATAAAAGAATTGAGCACACAACGTGAGATATATTGTGAATGATACCTTTATCTAAAACTAAAAAGATCAAAGCTCAACTGAATGTCGAGGTTCATAGTGAATTTAACATGATCAGATAAATATGAGGCAAAAGTCTTAGTACATGTTTGGCATTACAGTGAATTGGACAAAATCACGGTGGCAATGTGATTTTGTTGAAGCTAAAACGTGTATGTTTTGCAAAATCATTGTGCCTAATTTAAGCTTAAAAAAATCTTCGTCATAGATCGTAAAATTTGAAAATTGAAATGGAACTTGGTTAATAATTTAATATGAATGAAAGTTTGCAGTTTCGATTGTGATAAAAAAAAAAAAAAAAAAAAAAAAAAACAGCATCTAAAATGGATTATGCGTTCGATTTGGATAGAGAGGTAGAGAGAGAGCGTACCTATGTGATATGAAAATGATGATCCTTTGATTGTTTCGTTTCGCACCGAAAGGATTTACGCGTATGTGTGTGTTTTTCAGATTCAGATGATTTTCGTCAATGGCGTCTTTCCTTTCCTTTGGGCTCTGGGATTTTTCGACCGCCTGGTCCCAGCTAAATTAATTAATTTACTTTTTTTTTTGTTGACTAAAACACCTTTTTTATTTTATTTTTTCTTTCACAAATTGTTAGTATATTCTTTTTTCGTCAAATAAAATTGTGAGTATATTCTTTTAGGTTAACCTTTTGATTGTTAGAGAAATGAATTTTTATAATTTGGAGTTTGAGAAAGAATGTTTTTTATTTAGGAATCGAACTCAGATTTTTTTTTAAATTTGTATTTAATGAAATTAATTAAGTTGAGTTCAATCTCTTAGTTTTATAGATTGTTAGATAATAGGTTAAATATTTTTTTGTCCTTTAAGTTCAATCTCTTAGTTTCATAGATTGTTAGATAATAGGTTAAATATTTTTTTGTCCTTTAAGTTTGAGAAAGATATCATATTAGTTTTTTAGATTTTTAAGTTTTAAATAAGTAATTTAATTTGTTAATTTAATGTATTTATTTGAAGTTTTTTAAGTTTTAAATAGATTTTTTTTTTTTTACAAAGTTTTAAATAGATCTTTAAAAAGGTAACAATCCATTAAATTAACAACTTAAAATATCTATTTGAAACTTAAAAATATAAGAATTAACCCGATATTTTTGTCAAACTCATATAGATTTTTTGGCTTTTTTTTTATGTAAATCAGATATCCTCTGCGCGCAAGCTCTCCTTAAGATTTTTTGGCTTATACAATATTAGTGTTAGTATATTATGCTGTTAAAAAAAAAGTGTAGTATATTCTATTTTTAAAATGTATTGATTTTATTCAATAAAAGAGTAAGTGTTAAGTAAAAAGTGATTTGAATTTATTTGATTGTTAGCATTTTCCATACCATAAAATATCATTCAAGTAAAGGAATATTCGTGTGTGAAAGAATAAGGATTCCTTTAAATATGCATACGACGGTGGCTGTTGGGTGAGCAAGATTAATAATGTTCCCTTCAAAAAACATAATCCGACCTCAAAATATGCATACACTGTTTGATCTCACGGCATTTTACATATTGTTGCATGGCCCCTCAAATTACTCAACCCATAAGAAATGTCGATCTAAAAATAGCTTCAATAGATTTTGAGTAAAAAAACGATAGGTTTGTACCATCAGAATGTATGTATATTCCGATTTTGAGCAAAAATGCGGGAGCCAAAGAGCAATTCCCAATTTCCCATGCATTTTTGTTTAATAAGAGGAAGAAAACAAAAAAGTGTGACTGGGAGCACTCATAGACAAAACGGAAAAATAACCCACCAGTACCGCGTCAGCAGTGTTAACTTGGACAAAATACAATAAATGGCGGAAAGTACTTTATAGTTTATATATACTCAGTGGGAGATTTTTCTCGTTATATAGTCTAGTCAGTGATATTGACAAAACGCAAGTGGAGTTTGTCTATATTATTCACATTGCCATTTTTTTCTTCTTCTCTACTTCACCACATAGCTTCAAATGGAGAAAGGAAGTGAGACTGAGAAGTGGAAATTCCAAGGGAACAAAGGTTTGAACTCTTCAGCAGTTTCTGTTAGAGGTGTCTATAACATGCTTATGGATACTATAAACAACAATCAAAACAACAAAACTGTTATTCCTTTATGTAGGGTAGATCCCACTGATAATCCATTGTTTAGGACTACCTCAGTAGCTCATCAGGCTGTAGCAGAAGCTGTTCAGTCTTACAACTTCAATTGTTACCCTCCAACTGTTGGCTTACCTGCTGCAAAGAGGTTTGTTATTCACTCTTCACCCTCGTCTTCAAATACATAATCCTATTTTCCGCTTATATCTATATGTGTTTATTAATGTCATTGTAGTACCGAGTTTATGAAATGATTAAATCATTTCAGTGTAGCAGATATGAAAATACTAGACAAAAGAAGATTAAGATTTGGCTAGAAATATGATCTATAATGGAATATGAAGAAGTTGTTTGATTTGATCTATGTTATATTATCAAATAATAAGCCTCAAGGTTTATCATTCAAATATGACACTCAGTCATGCAATTGATAGCATATATTTATATACACACTTATAATTCATCTTCCAAGACCATGAACGACATTCAATTTTTTAAGTTCAATTTGAGATTATACTACTCCATTCCTTGTGAACTATTGGTATGAATAATGATGGTATTTGGTAATCCAAAAAACAAAAACAATTTGACAGATTTTTTGTTGATTTCTTAATATGCTGGCCTTCCAAAAATAAAAACAGGGCTATTGCAAAGTACCTCTCATCTGATCTTCCATACCAGTTATCACCAGAAGATATTTTTCTCACAGTTGGTGGAACACAGGCTATAGATATAATCTTACCTGTTCTTGCACGTCCTGGTGCCAACATTCTCCTTCCAAGACCAGGCTACCCACAATATGATTCTCGTGCTGCTTCTTGTCTCCTTGAAGTTCGCTACTTCGATCTTCTTCCTCAAAGAAGATGGGAAGTTGACCTTGATTCCATTGAAGCCTTAACAGATGAGAACACTGTTGCTATGGTCCTCATTAATCCTAGCAATCCATGTGGGAATGTGTTCACACACCAACATTTAAAAAAGGTATACATGTATAGTAATAATAGAGTAAGAGTAAATCAACATTTTAGTCCTTGAAATAGTAAGAGTTGGTCAAATTTGCAAATTAGCGATTTAGTTCCTTAAATTAAACAGTCTCAGTCAATTTAGTCCTTTGTTTCGAATTTAAGACTATGATTTTAATGGTTATATGTTAGTCTTGATGCGACAAGATACTATTCAAGTTAATATGTAAGTCTTTCATTGGTTTTGATTGTTGTTCACTGAAGAGATATTTTGGTAGAGAGACTAAATTGATTGGTATTTATCAATTTTAGAGATAAGTTTCCTACTTCGTAAAGTTCATAGACCGATCCTCGCAATTTATAGGACAAAATGCTAATTTAATGTAGCATTTAATGTCTTAGAGTTGGAATCAAAATGTGAGCATTTTTCATGACTATTGTAGGTTGCTGAGACTGCAAAGAAACTTGGAATCTGTATAATTGCTGATGAAGTTTATGCTCATGTGGCGTTTGGAAGCAATCCATTTGTTCCCATTGGAGTATTTTCATCAATAGTTCCAGTTATAACAATAGGGTCCTTGTCAAAAAGATGGTTAGTTCCTGGTTGGAGAACTGGTTGGATAGCCACATGTGACCCCCACAAAATTTTTCAAATAACTGGGGTTAGTTTTTCATTTTGTTTCCAATATTTATTGTGTTATTATTAACTCAATGCTACACTTTTCTTCCTTCTATTGTAATGATAATACAATACTGTATGATTTTTGTAATTGTTTTCAGATAGTGAAAAATATCATCAGCTATTTGGAGATCACTGCTGACCCTCTAAGCTTTATGCAGGTAACCAATTTTCTAGCAGAAGCAAAATGCAAGAGTAATAGAAAAATAGTATTTTTTTTTTTAAGAATAGTATTGTAAAGTTTGTTTTTTAATATACATGTTGGTACTTTGTAATACATGTATTTTTGTTTTCATATTGTTTTATTCTTGAGACAAAAACTACAGCAACTAATTAATTAACACATTGCAGGCAGCAATACCTCAAATCCTTGAGAAAACAAAACCTGAATTCCATTTAAAAAATATGAATATCATGAAGGAAGCTGCAGACATATTCTATGATGTATGTAAGGAGATCCCTTGCTTGACATGCCCTCACAAACCAGAAGGAGCCATGTCTGCTATGGTATGTGGCAATGGTTTTAAATTTTTAAATTGTTGTTGCGGTTACGCTGCAAACCTTTATATTGTGGTTACATATAGGCAGATGTGGCCATGGGCCGCAATTGCAGTTGTCATGCTGTCATAAAGACCTCGAAAACATTGTGGCTGCAATGGCGGTGTCAGACCACCACAATTTAGAATTAAAGAGTTTTAATGTTTTTATCATGGGATCAGAAGATATCAATTAAGAGTAAATTGAATGGAACAGGTGGAGATTAATTTTGCACATGTTAAGGGCATTATTGATGATGTTGATTTCTGTGACAAACTGGCTAAAGAGGAATCTGTAATTCTGCTTCCGGGTATGAGAATTTTTTTTAGTCATTAACATCAGAATCTCAGAATTTTTTATTTCATAAAAAAAGTCATGATTATTGATGTATATACAATGCTTGTAGGTGTTACTGTTGGACTAAAGAATTGGCTTCGGATTAGTCTTGCTGTTGACCCTTCAGATCTTGAAGAGGGTCTTAGCAGGTTAAAAGCATTCAGCCTTCGGCATGAAACTAGATAATAGGTCGTATAATTTGATTGATAAAAAGAGCTTCTCTCATTCCCATGATTCTTAAAAATTGTTCCAGACCGGACTTACCCATTCGAATGGAAAAAACACCGGTTTTTTCTTCTTCCATGTTTAACCATCCGAACTGAGAAAAAGTAGTTTTTTTCTAGTCTGGATTAAAAAATCCGGAAGGATGTGGGTTATAAGAAAACGGTAGGGAGTAATAAGTAGCTCTCGTTAATGGGGGTTTGCTCCAATGTATCGGAGGTAGATTTTCCCTTACGTGTGTAACAAGCTACTAACTATCAGCACCTCTACCTAAACAATTGCAGTAATCGGTTACTTCTGTTATACTTCACACATCACATTGTTAGTTTTTCATATTTTTCTCAACTCACCGAGCCTTTATTGTAGACATTGACTTGCTCTTTTATTGGAAAAATAAGTTTGTTGTTCACTTTTTACTTACACTAAACCTATTATCTGGGTCACCACCAGAAAACACCTATTATCTTGGAATATATTGGGAACTATTAAATGCTAAAAATCAGTCCATTAAATGTTACATTTCACAGTTTTGAACCTACTCCTCTACTCAGAAAATTCCATCATCGAGTTTTGAGCGAGTAAAGTAAAGGTTTAGAAAGTTAAAATGGTCGGAATTTGATATTGTAATGGCTAGAGGTTAGTGTTCAATTATGTTTGATTTCGTTTTACTGATTTAATTGTGTTGTGTAACATGTTTTAATCCATTTAGAATTCTAACACACATGTCTATCCAAATCCCCGAGATATTGAACATATAGACCATCTTTCTAGCTATCATACGTTTAAGCTTATTCTTAACGATGTGTAACTAATCAATGAGGCTTAAATTCCAGCAAGATATTTGAGGTGAATCTTTATGCTACTCATACCATCAAGTCGTATATGAATAATTGAATGATTTTTCAATTACTTGCATATGGAGAGTATTTGATGGTATTAAAAATGTTAAAAATTACTTATATATTGAGGAGGAATAATTTGTGATGATAGTGCTAAGTGGGTTAGTGGCTATGAAGTATATACACTTAGGTGTGTCTTGATGCGTCCATATTGGTGTCTGACACCAACACAACGTCAACACAAAGAATTAAGGTAGTTGATTTTTGTGAAAAAATCAAAGCTTTATTATTTATTTATTTTTAAAAAACTAGCAAACCATATGTTAATAATTTTATTAAGCATAAGATATGCGCAAATAAGAAACAAAAAAAATGTAGAGAGTAATTTTTTTTCGTATTTTCTGAAAATTTGTAACAAGAAAAGGAAAATAAAAACGTCATTAATATCTCCAACGGCTAGTAACCCCCCAAAATGTGATTCAAATTGAAGCACCACACTGCCAAAAAAAAAAAAAAAACTCTTCCCTCTAAACTTCATTCATTCATTTCACAAACTCAAACCCTTCACTGTTTTCACAACTCATGGATTCATCAACACCACCACCAAACCAATCACTTCCCATCATCACCGCTAATCCAATCCAACAATCTCCATCACCGTCACCATCTCCTTCACCTTCCCCTCTCAGAAAATCCAAGACCCGTCTCATCGACCGTCTTGAAACTGCCGCTGATGAATCACCTGAACCCGCCGGTGTAAAACGTCGTGGCAAAACCAGACTCACTCAAAACAACACCCGAAAACCAAGGAAACCTCGATATGAAGTTGAAATTCAACAAGAAAACAAAGATGGAGCTGTTGGGTTGGTTGAAGAAGTTGGAAAACCTAGAAAGAGAAAATATAACACTCGACCCAAGAAGGAAAAAACGAACTTTCCTCAACCTTTGAGTATGTTAATGCAATGCACACTTCATATTTGAAAATATCTAACTGTTTTTGTTACAATGAATCCCTAATTTTTTTTTTTTTTTTTTTTGTTATTTTGTTTGTAGAATTTGAAGAAGAAAATGGGGTTGGTTTAGATCATATTGGGCAGCTTGTGAGTGATTTGGTTATGTGGAAAGATGTAACAAAATCAACGCTTTGGTTTGGACTTGGATGTATTTGTCTTTTATCTTCATGCTTTTCTCAAGGTTTCAGTTTTAGGTATTGAAATTTTGTTTTCAAACTCTTCAATTTGATTGCTTAACTATTACTTTATCTTGTATTTAGCCGCTCAAAATTGGAGAGAGTGATAATTTAGGTCTGATTTTGATAGATTGAGAATAGTTTAGTTTTAGAGATTATTTATGCTATTAATTTCAATTGTTCAGGATCAGATTGGAGAGAATGTCAGAATGATAGTTTAGGGACGAAATTTTGAAAGTTGTTTAGTATGACTCATAAGCACAAAAGATGGGAAAGGGTTATCGTTGTAATCTGGACCGTGTTATTATATATATGGCTTGTAACACCGTAAACAATAATTCATTCAAGTAGCAATACGAAACTACCATTGCTCTGTAACCGCAGATGTAGGCACACTTGACCGATACGAAACATTGCCTTGTGATTTCTCGTTTCTTTAATCTTCAATTACTAGTTGTTGTTCTAATAAAAGTTAGTTTATTTTTATTTATCTTTTTGAAAATTTGTGATCTTTATTCTCATGGACAAAAAACTGAGGTGTTCATACTTGATATTTCAGCATTGTCTCGGCCTTGTCACAATTGGCGATTCTCATTTTGGGTGTTTCATTTTTCTCAAATTCAATTTCTCAAAGGTACTCTTTTGCTTCTGATAGCTAATTATTCTCTAAACTAACTATTTCAGTGTGTGTTGTTATTTTATGATTTTCTGTTTGTATTTCAGCAAAGGGGTTGAAGAGAAGAGTTATGTCAAGATTAAAGAAGATGATGTTTTGCGTCTTGCAAAATTGATTCTTCCTGCTTTAAATTTTGCAATTTCAAGGACTAGAGTGCTATTCTCAGGAGAACCATCAATGACCCTTAAAGTAATCCACAATGTTCTTATTCTGAATTTGATTTTGTATAATCAGATCTTTAATAATTGCTAACAAATGATTAATAATTTTCTTGTTGCAGGTTATTCCTTTTCTTCTACTAGGAGCTGAATTTGGCCACTTAATTACAATCAGGAGGCTTTGTGTCACTGGTTAGGACACCATGAACTCTATCATCTATATAACCTTTTCTTTGAAAATCCAAATTCGATTATAGTTCGCTTTTTATCATTGTTAAAATGCTGATACATACTATAAACATACAGGTTTTTTTGTCAGCTTCACAATCCCAAAAATTTATTCTTGCTACACTAGTCAGATAGACAAGAGAGGTATGTATGACTTCATGATCACACTAACTTGTTGAAGCTTTTGTAGGTTTCTGTCTATCCACTTTTTTGTGCTTAATAGTTGAATGCTTGTGTTATATGCATATGCAGCTGAGGGTTTGAAACTATTGTTGTTCGATACATGGTGTGCTTGCACTCACAAGAAGAAATTAATGGTGTCGGTACTCTTAACATTCTGGAATCTATCTTCAATCAAAACTCGAATCTTTACAGGTAACACTTGCATAAGTAATTATTACAGCATAATATGTTCAGATCATTTATACTAATTCACAGCCTTCTGCAAAATGTCTAAAGTAAATTTTTATTAACTGGAAAGATAACTGTGGTTTGTTCTCACCTTAACATATCACTCCTGCGAAAATTTATGTTCAATTTTTCTATGTGTGCTAGGTACCTTATTCCTCAATTTATATGCAGATACAGTTTCTTACATGTTTTGCTGTTATTTTATCACTGAACAAAAAGTTAATCTTCTATCTAGTCTATATAAAAAAATGGCCTTCAACTGCAGTGTGTTGGAATCTATTCAGAAATGCGTTTCCTTACAATTCTACGCTGGTTCTTTTTAGACTCATGTTGCAACACATGAGTTACTGCTACTATGAATCTTAAAATCCAAGGAGTTATTTATTTATGGACAGATATATTTGCTTATATTGATTTTAAAACCTTTGTCATAGTTGATTCTTATCATATCATTTTTGCTTGCAGCTTTTATGTTGCTGGTACTATTCAGATACTTAAAGCAGCATGTGGTGCAGCAATTGCAAGATGGAGAAGCACAAGTAGATGAGAAGGAACAACAGAAAAAAGAACCAGTGGTGGTAAAAACAGAAGAACAGGAAACTCAACTGGCATTAGTGGTACTTAAGTCAGATTCAAAAAATAAGGAGAATTAACGTGGTTGGTGGTAGTTCGATCATAGGCGGTTCAACCAAGAGAACCCGCCTTTTATATTCCCATTAAATTCCTCTTGTGTACCGAGAAAATATTGTTGGTATGTGAGAAATTATCTCTCATGTACATAATTTCTGACGTCGTTTAGTTACGGCTAAACAATGTTAGAAAAGGAAAGTGAATAAATAGTTGTAAGAGAAGTGAACTTTTAAAGCGAAAATTTGTTTGTTTCCTTTTTTAGCATATTAATTACTTTTAAGGAGTATTAAAATGGTGCACCGGGCTGCCCTTTTTTTAGTACTTATTGGTTAAGCTAGCTTTAAAAAAAATGGAGGGTAGTTTTTATAATAGTTATTCATCTTTCGGAAAAAATCTACATTTAAAATATTTACTAATTTAATATTTACCGTAAACGTTAATCTATTTCTAGTTAAACTAAAGAAATAGAAATTGAAAGCAACTAAAGGCATTAAAGATATTACATGAAATTTACAGTCATATTTTTCAAGTTTTCAAAAACAAGTAGAAATGTTAGAGATTTTGGTACAATTCATTCACCTCAATGTCTAAATGATTTTGTTAGACTCATCGATATAACGGGTTAAAAGAATTCATCATGCATGCATCATATCATATGATATAATGATGATGTGAAGTATGGTGAATAGGTTGTTTTGGTCTCAAGTATGGTGAATAGGTTGTTTTGGTTATAATAAGAAAAGCAGACTTGTCATGTAAGAGCATTTTGATAAGATGGTAAATGATCTATTCCAGCTAAACCAGTGGTCATGAGTTATTAAGAAGAGGGATGAAACATAAAGTGAGTGAAGAACCAAAGTTTTGAATATCGAATACACATCTCTTTGACCCCGCACACATGTGACACATGTCCTCATTTTGTGTGAACTCATCCCAAAGTTTTATGTATGTATGTATGTATGTATGTATGTATGTATGTTGTTCTAGAGTAGATTAAGAATAGTATTGTTGAGTAAGAATTTGAATTGGTGTTATATGTAGAGTGCTTTTGGAGGCTTCATTTCCAACAAGATGTAACATATGTTATAAAGAAAGGATATTTGTACAATCATTTTTATACAATTTTCTCTCTCATATTCACATTATCTTCTTATTCTCTTTCTTCCTTTTTCTCTCTCCATTGTTTTTTACCCATGAAATGAGAGCACAACAAGGTTGTCCCAAAAGTTATAGCAAAAAAGTTATTCAAATATCATTACTCTATGTTATATGGCATTCAAAAAAATACAATTGAAAAAGTCATGTTAACGGGTGCGCATTTTTTAACATTTCTCTCAAAATATAATAAAAGAATGGTTATATAGATAAATGTTTACATTATAGAGGAGCCTAATCTTAGTTAGGCATGATCAAGTACATATGGTTTTTCTGTAACCAGTGGCGGATTTGACTAAAAATCTTGGGGAGCCAAATATTTTACAAAATATATATACTTTGTTTCACAAACTTGACAGAAATTGTTATGTGGTGTAGTGGTTTGCATGGCTTAAAAACTACATCGTGTGTCATGGTTCGAGTCTTGGGAAGTTATTTTTTGTGAATAAAAATCAGAAAATGGCAACAAATGGAGTCGAAATCAAGACCTTTTGATAAAAAAACGCATAGAGCACTAAGGAACACAACCAATGTTTGTTGATGATTTAATTTATCGATGACAACTTAATTTTTTTAGGAGAAGATTTAATCTCTCATGTACATAATTCCGAGAAGTGAACTTTTAAAGCCAAAATTTGTTTGTTTCCTTTTTTTAGCATATTTAATTACTTTTAAGGAGAATTAAAATGGTGCACCGGGCTGCCTTCTTTTTAGTTACTTGTTGGTTAAGCTAGCTTTAAAAAAATGGAGGGTAGTTCGGGTCATGTTAACTACTACCCCTGGGGCACTAGTTAAGAAAGTAAAAAATAGAAATTTTTACTTGAAAACAACAAACTTTTGACTTTTAAAAAGTTGAACATACAATTTTTTAACGATTTTCAATGCAAAATTTTTAAATTAGTCTCCTTATCTAGTGCCCCAGGAACACTAGTTAACATTACCCTTTTTATTATAGCGGTTCTTCTTTTGGAAAAATTCTATATTTAAAATCTTTTTTAATTTAACATTTATTGTAAACGTTCTATTTCTAATTAAAACGAAGAAATAAAAATTGAAAGCAACTAAAGGCATTAAAGATAATACATGAAATTTACAGTCGTGTTTTTCAAGTTTTTGAAAACAAGAAGAAATGTTAAAGACTTTGGTACAATTCATTTTTCTCATTGTCAAAATGATTTGAAAATCGTTGTTGACACATTTTCCCATATCTTAATAAGAATATCATTTAAATATTGATCAAAAAAATAAAAAGCATTTAAGTCCTCAAAAAATATTTCAATGAGGGTAAGTAAAATATAAGCTTTTGAATATTGTTTTGCAAATTAGTTAAATAAAAAAAATCGTTGTGCACAATTATTTTTAAGTAGAAAATATAACAACATACTATACCTTAAAAAAAATCGTTGTGCACAATCATTTTAACGATTTTTTTATTATTATTTTTATTTAAGTAATGTGCAAAACAGTATTCAAATGCTTAATTTTTACACTAATTTAAATTTTATTCTTATTAAGATATATATGCATAAGTATAATACTGCAATTGTTTGAAATGTACCAAAATAATGATTGAAATATTCAAAATCAATAAATATTAATAATGATAATTTATGGTTTTTGTCAAAAAAAAAAAAGGTTTGAAGTTTCCTCGGCAGTTAACTGTCGAAGTTTTCCTCGGTAGTTTACTGCAGAAGTTTTCCTCGGGAGTTAACTGCAGCCGGTTCCATAATTCGGCAGTTAACTGCCGAGGGATATTTTCGTCTTTCACATGTGTTTCTCAGCCAAACCAAATGTGTCAACAACAGTTTTCAAATGATTTTGGTGTCTTAAACATGCCTCAGAAGTCATCATGCATCATATAATAATGATGTGAAGTACTAATACAAAATAAATGTTATACATAATATGGATGTTGAGAATTACTTGATGGTGGAGTTTAACATGGGAAAGAAGGATTGTTTTCCATCATGGAAAAGTTATTTTAAACCGTTGGATTAAATAGAGAACATAGTTTTACTTGAATGTGGGAAAAAAATTTGGTGCTGAATGTCCATGATAAAACTATGTTCTCTATTTGATCCAATAATTTAAAATAACTTTCCCATGATGGAAAGCAATTCTCCTTTCCCATGTTAAACTCCACCTTACTTGAGTATTCACAACTTCATAAAAGAATAATAATAAGAGAGTTTCTTATCTTATACAATAATTTCTCGCATGTCCAACAGTTAAAGGCATTATATAATCTCCATTGTGTAAAAACACATTATTGTCACGTAAGATTGCCCCATAACCAAGAAATTTAATGGTTTGAACATCTTGGACAAAAAGTGATCAAACTAGAAAAGTATTAAGAGTATTTATAATGGAGACATCCATTTTTAGGTACTTTCAGATCAACCATTAAAGATATCATCACTCACATCAACATTGTGAATTGAACCCACAACGTTGCGCGTTAGTCAACTCATTACCAACTAAATCAACGTTCATTGGCAATTATATATTGATAAAAGTTATGTTGAGTTTAATATAATTTAAACTGAAGTTTAATGAAGGATAAAATTGAGAAACATAAATAATAGAATTAAAATGTAGGATTATATTTAAAAAGAACAAAAATGAAGGTGAGAAAAAACACAAGAAGGGGGGTGAATTGTGTTGGTTTTTTCTTCTTTTTCTCCTAAGCCGAAAACACTAATCATAAGCAGATAGAATTCTACATCTGAAGTGATGTTCAGGACGAGATGCAGCGGATGAGAGAGAGAGAGAGAGAGAAGAAAGACACAAAACAATTATACATGTTCCTTCCACAAACCGGAAGTCAGTCATATTCCCCTTGCATTTCGAAGGAGAGTTCACTATGTAATATCTGATTACAATTGCTCACTGCTAAAACTAGCAACAGACTTCAAATGCTCAAGCACAACTGCAAGAGACTTCATATGCTCCTGAACACAATCAAGAGACTTCTAATGCTCAAGCACAACTACAAGAGACTTCTTAATTCAAACAGAATTACAAAGAAAAAGGTTTGAGGTTGAACACTTGATATACAATCAGTGGTGTTCACAATACAAATCAGATACAGACTCTTAAGACTCTAGAATTTCTAATATATAAAAGTTGATAAGAAATTCTAAGTGAACTTTTGAATGCAGAATAATTTCAGCAGAGTTTTGGCACTTTGTAAATTGTTGTTGAGTCCTTGCCAATCTCTAAGTCTTCACTCCTTTATATATAGTTGTGATAGAGACGTTGTGAATTGACAGCACATCAAAATAGAGTCGTTTGAAGCTTTGATCAATCACCAATGATCTTTTGTCTGATATGATTATTGTCCTATGAAGGATCAATTTCAAATCCATTCCCATTGTGAAGGGACATCGTTGCAGGCAGAGCTGTTTTTCTTGTCTTGTAGCAGAGACAAAAAATAGAGTAGTGGATGTAGTGGTTGTACACTTCGTACAATTGTACTTTGTCAACGCTCTTTGAAGAACAATCATTCAATGCCTTCAAATCCTTTCAAAATAGTTGTTGCTTCACTTTTCCAGTCTTCTACATTGTTTAGACGAGATTAAATCAATTGAACAACCTTTGAAGCTTTAAGTCTTGCATCCTCTGATGAGACATCTTCTGGTGATCTTCAGCTTCTGATGAGATGCTTCTGATGAACTTGCTTCTGATGACGTCATCACTTCAGGAGCGCTTCTCTTCAGATGCTTCAAGCTTCCTTTTTGTTGATTCAATTGCTCTCTTTTGTTCTTCCAGAACCTTTTTAAGATGACAAATTTTTGTCTATGGTCCTGTACACTTGAACAAATATTAGCATATCCAGTTGACAATTTTTAATACCTTGTTATCATCAAAACTTTTAAAGGATAATGTTAAACACATTTTGTTCCAACAAAAAATTGCAAATACAATAATAATAATAATAATAATAAGAAAAACAGACTTGTCACGTAAGAGCATTTGGATGTCGAGTATATCTGATTTATGCAACAAAAAAAAATAGACATTTCAAAAGAAAATAGCAATAGCAGAAAATTATAATGCAAATTTTCAAAACTAAGATAGTTTCTCTTCCATTAATTTCTTTAGTGTGATGTACACGTTACAATTATAATGCATACTTTTATCATACATGTTGTGTTGATACTTTTTTTGCATATATTCAATGGATGTAATTCTAATTTTTATCCCTAAACAGAGAAGAGGGATGAAACATAAAGTGAGTGAGGAACCAAAGTTTTAAATATCAGATACACACCTCTTTGACCCACACACACATGTCCTTATTTTTTGTGTGAACTCATCCCAAAGTTTTATGTATGTATGTTGTTCTAGAGTAGATCAAGAATAGTATTGTTGAGTAAGAATCTAAATTGGTGTTATATATATAGAGTGATTTTGAAGGCTTCATTTTCAACAAGATGTAACATATGTTATATGGCATTCAAAAAAATACAATTGAAAAACTCATGTTAACTGGTGCACATTCTTTAACATTTCTCTCAAAATATAATTGAAAAATGGTTATATATATGAATGTTTACATTATAGCGGAGCCTAATCTTAGTTAGGCATGACAAAGTACATATAGTTAGCCTAATCTCCATAACAACAATAAATCCCGTCGTCGTCTACTTCGCCTCTGGCGTCCCTCCACGGACACACTTGTCTTCTATCTCACATCCTCTCTGATATGTGTTTGCCGAAACTGGGTTGCAGCTGCCTGGATTTCTTCTGTTGCATGGGATAGTGTCTCTTTGCATTGCAGGATTACCGATAATATTGACAGCCTCAACATCTTGAGTAAAAAGTG
This sequence comes from Medicago truncatula, assembly GCF_003473485.1. Classification (NCBI taxonomy): domain Eukaryota; kingdom Viridiplantae; phylum Streptophyta; class Magnoliopsida; order Fabales; family Fabaceae; genus Medicago; species Medicago truncatula. The sequence goes on from NC_053043.1 coordinate 44,886,649, forward strand.
TGCAAATCAAAAGAGCACTAAGAAACACAACCAATGTTGTCTTTGTCATTGCCATAATCGTAATTAAATATGAAGTTGGTGATGATTTAATTTATCGATCACAACTTAATTTTTTTTAGGAGGATGCATGTGTTTAAATAGTACTTTTTTTCACTCTATAATTAGGCATTTGTGAAATTTTAGCAACTATACAAATTAAACATGGAGTCTAAATGTGTAATTGGTTACGTTGAAGGAGATTCTTGATTGTCTGAAAGAATAGGAGAGTCAAAGAAATTTAAGTTATTTTTCTTGGCCACCAATGGGAAATTATCTATAGAGAAATAATATTTGAAGAACTATTTTTTATAACCTTTATGACAATTTTCTCTCTTATATTCATATCATGTTTTTACTTTCTCACATATTCAGATCAGTTATACTAAATCACAGCCTTGCCTTCTGCAAAATGTCTTAGTAATTTTTGATTAAGTGGAAAGATAACTGTGGTTTGTTCTGGCACCTTAACAAATCACTCCTGCACAAATGTATGTTCAATTTTTCTATGTATGCTAGGTATCTTATTCCTCAATTTATATGCAGATACAGTTTCTTACATGTTTTGCTGTTATTTTATCACTCCACAAAAAGTTAATCTTCTATCTAGTTTATATAAAAAAAAAAATGACCTTCAACTGTGATGTGTTGAAATTTATTCAGCAATGCCTTTCCTTACAATCTATGAAGCACAAACACCTCTAAAATTAGGCGTGTCACGATGTCCGACACTCCTATGACACCCGTATGACATGTGTGAGACAAGTGTCTTAAATAAGTTATTTTCTTTTCTACTTCGACACTCCTTGGACCGGTGTCCGACACCTGTATAACACTTCGTAGTAGATGGATAAATAAATGTCAAATATTGTTGTATCTTGTTATAAAACTTTTTTTAATGAAATAAATTGCCCTAGATAGATGTATATGTATGTATTTTGATTCTCAATTCAGATATTTTATAAATAAATTAATATATAGATAGCAGCGTCGGTGTCCTCTGACTTTTACATTAGCAATGTCGATGTGTCCGTGTCAGTATCGTGTCAGGTGTCTATGTCGGAGTTCATGCTTCATAACCTACAATTCTAAGCTAGTTCTTTTTAGACTCATGTTGCAACTCATAAGTAGGTGAGAAGGACAAGATGGAGAAGTTACAAGATGGAGAAGCACAAGATGCAGTGTCGGAGTTCTTTTTAGCTAGTTCTGGCAGTGTGTGGTGCAGCAATTACAAGATGGAGAAGCATTTACTTATTGGTTAAGCTAGCTTTAAAAAAAAATGTAGGGTAGTTTTTATTATAGTTATCCTTCTTTCTGATAAATTCTACATTTTCTTTTTATTTTTTTTAAAACTCGGTATTTGATCTAAGAATCAACTAATCTGAAGGGATCAATCTCACCGTCCACTTGCGGGGCCTATTTAAAGTCAAATTAAAGTTTAGTATGGACTTGTCCACCGAAATCGTGACCAAAGGCAATCGAACCTTAGAACTTGAGAGGAGCAAACTCCAAGATCCTAACCCAAACACTAGATCAACCCCAAATTGGTAACAATATTTATTAATTTAATATTCACCATAAGCATCATTCTATTTCTAATTAAAATGAAGATATAGAAATTGAAAGCAGCCAGAGGCATTAAAGATAGTACATGAAATTCTCTATAAAAAAATAAAAAAAAGATATTACTAGAAATTTACCGTCGTATTTTTCAAGTTTTCGTAAACAAGTAGAAATATTAGAGATTTTGGTACAATTCATTTACCTCAATATCAAAATGATTTTGCTGTCTTAAACAGGTATGCCTCAGACTCTCTCAAGGTAGACTCGTTTAAACAAATGTACTTTACAAATCGATATAATGGGTGAAAAGAATTCATCATGCATCATCATATAATAATGATGTGAAGTACTAATACAAAAGATATGTTATACATTATATGTAAGAGAGTTTTCCTACATTGTGACTTGGCGAGGAATGTTTGGCTTAATTTGATGACTAGGTTAGATTTGGTGTTTATTATGCCTCCTAATTTGTTTATTCATCGGAAATGTTGGAGTGGGGGATTTTTCAACAAGAAAATTCGGAAAGGATTGCGTATGATATGGGAGGTTACGATTTGGGTGTTATGGAGAACTAGGAATGGATGTATTTTTAACAATGAGGTTGTAAGATGGGAAGAGGTTGTGGAGGAGGTGAATGTTTTGTCTTGGAGGCGGTTGTTAGGAAGATTTAACATTCCAGTTTGCATGTACTATGAGTGGTGTTGGAATTCATGGGAATGTTTGAATAGGTAATGCGGCTGTTTTTTCCTCTTCTGTGGGTGTGTCGCGGCTGGTCTGTAGGTGCAACACTTGCTGCTGCTGTTCGGTTTTCGGGAGCAGTTTTTATTGTATTTTTCTGCTGGGAGCTTTTCGGCTAGCTATGTTGGGCTTGACAGGGGGTAGGCCTGTGGTTTTCTTTTGCCAGCCACTGTGTGTTTGTTTTATTGGCATGGTTTGTTTCATTGTTTTTGTGTTGCCTCTGTTTTTACATTTTTTCAAGCTTATTAGTGCTCCTTGCACGGACTTGTGATCAATAATATTCGCCTTTTAAAAAAAAAGAGTTTATTATCTTATACTATTAATTTCTCGCGCGTCCTACAATTATGTAAAAACACCCTCCGACACAAGTTTTACACTTTGCATCCTAAATATCACCCTTCGTTGGAGCATAATATATTGCACTACATGAATAATATGAAAAAGGACCATGGCTTTCAATAGTCCTTCGTGTAACTATGTCTCTAAAAGTAACCTAAGTAACCACACACTTCAAAATTAAGATAGTTTCTCTTCCATTAATTTCCTTAGTTTGATGTACGCATTGTAATTATAATGCATATTTTCATCCTACTTGTTGTACGAATACTTTTATAAAGATATTCAATGAGTGTGAGTCTAATTTTCATCCCTAAGCGTAGAAGAGAGATGAACATTAAATGAGTAAAGAACCAAAGTTGTAGATATCAGATACACACCTCTTTGACCTCACACACATGTGACCCATGTCCTTATTTTTTGTGTGAACTCGTCCCAAAGTTTTATATATGTATGTATGTTGTTCTAGACTAGGGTAGATCAAGAATAGTTGAGTAAGAATTTGAATTGGTGTTATATATGTAGAGTGTTTTTGAAGGCGTAATTTCTAACAAGATATCACATATGTTATAAAGCATTCTAAAAAATACAATTTAAAAAGTTATGTTAACCGGTGCACATTCTTTAACATTTCTCTGAAAATATAATAAAAGAATGGTTATATAGATGAATGTTTACATTACAGCGGAGCCTAATCTTAATTAGGCATGACAAAGTACATATAGTTTTTCTATAACAACAATAAATCCCGTCGTCTACTTTGCCCTTGTCGCCCCTCCACGGCACCTTTCAAGACATTGATTAGATGCATTTTCATAATATACTTACTAATTATAGTCCTTAAAGAGTGCCCTAGGGCACTCGTTAACATTTCCCCTATAATAAAATAAAATTGACTTTATTTTGGAAAAAATAGATTTAGGATAAGTTATTAACTCCTTAGTGTGCGTTTTATGTGTTAAGAATGAAAGACATGATAATTTCAGATGTATAATGTTATATTTGTAAAACCGTCTTAATAAGTAACGATAAACTGGAGGCAATGGACAAGATAAAAACTGAAATTTTTCTCTCACTAAACCAAAACACAACATTTTGTCTCACGTATAAGTTGTCTAAATATGAAAATAGACTTTTGTCCGTACAAAATCGTAGAACACCAAAAATTATTCAATATTATACAAGTTTATCATGTATTGTTCTGTTTTATGTTGTTCTATTAAGTACTTACTATTTAGGAGTTCAAACACATTCTTAGAGTATCCGTTCAAAATAAATTAACTCCTTAAAGTATCTCATTAACATTAAAATTAAAATTTCAAGTTACTAGCCACTTATTTTACATAAATCTATGTATTTTAAGTTATTAACAACGACTCACTGCCCTAAGATCACAAGAGATGGAGACATCACATCTCCATCTAAAATCTTAAGACATTGAGTATACGAGTAATCCATCTTAAATGTCTAATACTTTATCCATCATAAAGGATGTGAGACTTAACCACTTTCACTTGAAATTCATCGCTCATTCTCTCACATGTGAGTTCTCACTTCTTTACACGATCAAAACGTATCTTCCGATAGATTTGTGTCATGAGGAGCAAATAGAGGGGCTGATAAAGCAATTTCGATAAAGTATAGGCTCATCCAAGAGAAAATAATAAATAAGCCCAATGTTTACAAAACCTCAAATCCAAAATCAAAACGAAAGAAAGGTTAGGGTTTTCGCTAACATTGATTCCTTGATCAAATTTGATTTGATTGATTCTCTCAAGCTTTGAATCCATGGCGACACAAACAGCAAAGCGAAAACCAGTGTTCGTGAAGGTCGATCAGCTGAAACCAGGAACCAATGGACACACTCTGACGGTGAAGGTGGTCAACTCTTCGCCGGTGAAGACCATTCCTAACCGCGGTGGTCGATCAGCGGTGATTGCTTCCCGTCCTTCCCGCATTGCTGAATGTGTAATTGGTGATGAAACTGCTAGCATAATCTTCACTGCTCGCAATGAACAAGGTACAATTTTTTTGCGTGTGTTTCATTTTGGACTTGAAAGAGTATTTAATTCTTTAAGGCATGTGAAAAAATCTATCTTTTCCGTGATTACGTTTTGTTGTTCATTGATTGTGTTCACGTGGGAAAAAGATTATTTTGATTTAAAATTCGTTGATTTTATATGGGGTTTTATGCATATTTTTTATTGTGGCATTGTGAGATTGTTTGGAGGAACTTATGAAAATTGCTTATGACATGTTCATAACCAGTTTTCAGCTTTTTGTAACAAGTTCATCATGATAGCTTATGAAAAAAGCTTATTGATTATACGAAAACAGTTGGAGGGTTTGTTTCCATTGGTTTATGTGAGCTTATCTACTGACATAAGTATTTGTGAGACTATTTGGGAGAATTTAAGAGAACAGTCTATGACATGTTTACAAGCTGTTTTCAGCTTATAGAAAACCACTTATGCTATAATCTGTCAATAAGCTGTTTATCCATACAGGGCCATATTAATGGATTCAAGTCTTCTTACAAGGTGTGGGGAATTGGATTAAAGTGATATTGTTTTATGGTTTCTGCCAATATTGGGACTCAGTGCCCTAACTGATGCTTTCCCGAATAAGCTTTATGTAACGGGATGACTGTCTGTCTTTGTAGAAACATCATAACTTTTGAAGCCCATATGCATCCGAGCTAGAGTGTTGCAATGATTCAACTGTAGTGTTACCCAAATTCATTGGATGGTATGGATAAGTTCCTATTGAACAGTTAAACCTATTGTGTTACAGTATTTGTTAGACATGTACGGAAAGCGTAAAAAGAAGTGGTGAAAAGTTATGAATGATCTTTGTTGTCTGATTTGTGTATGATGTGCTTGGTTTTGATTAGAGGAGGAACAAAAATGTGCAGACAAATAAGCTTGCCTTGAGCTTCTTGCATGTGATGTTACTTTCATTTATAGGAATCGGTGTGGGGTTGCTATTGCAAAAAAATGGGTGGTGTGGCTATTTTTTGGTGTCAAATGAGTAGTGATGTTGCATAAATCAGGGGCAGCGGGTGAATTTTCCATTTTTTTTTTTCTTGTGTCCTGTTGAGGTGTTACCTGTCAATTTCGTGATCTGTTTTTGTTTGGTATTCTCTCTGATTTTGTCCATTCTCACGTGTTATGTTTGTATTAATACTAAAATCTTTTGCTCTATTCTATACACACTGTGTGTATATTTTAATTTGGGAAATGTTAACAAGTGCCCTTAAGGCACTTGATAAAAGGTTTAAAACGGAAATTTTGTCATTAAAACATCAAAAAGTAACTTTTTCTACATGAAAGTTGTCAATTGTTTCTATTTTTTGAATCCTTAACAAGTGCCCTTAGGGCACATCCTTCAGAAAAAAGAAAAAAAAACAAGACCCTTTTAATTTTGCCTTTTCAAACTAATGTAAAAAAAACTTCGGGTTAGATTTATTGGATGGTATCAGTAAATTCCTATACGACAGTTTCAATTGAAAGCGTATTTGCACACCACTCTGAAGCTAATGTAGAGTAAGTTTCTTTGGGTGTTATATCATAATTTAACGTTCTATTCCTTAGCTCATCCTTTTGTGCTTTGTCTAAATGCTCTTGTTTCTTGCTTGTTTTGGAAGAGGATATCACTTTGGCTCAGTTGTTTTATAATGATGATTAAATTCATTTACTTTTATGCAGTGGACCTCATGAACCCTGGTGCAACTTTAATTCTGCGTAATGCCAAGATTGACATGTTCAAGGGATCTATGAGGCTGGCGGTTGATAGGTGGGGGCGTATAGAGGTCACAGAGCCTGCAAATTTTGAAGTTAGGGAGGATAACAATCTTTCATTAGTTGAATATGAATTGGTCAATGTCGTTGAAGAGTAATTTTAGCTTCTGAAGCGAATCTTTTGAATTGGGAGGGGTTCCATTTTTTAGTTTGACCATTGAACAATTGACTGCTGTGCAGGTTCTTATATGGTACAGTCTTGCTTATTTAGTCTTCAGATTGCTGTGGTAAATGATAAGTTTTAAATATCATATCATTTTTGAAAATCGATAATGCTTGTGCTTATAATGCAACCGTAAATATTGTTAAATATTTTCCAATTTAATGTGTGTACAGTTGGTTCTCTTTGAGCAAATCACTAGGTTTTCCCTGCAAATGTGTTTGTGAAGGTAGCACGTGTTACTGATTTTTAGTCGTCACATAAAATAAGCCAAGTGTAAGTTTGGAGTAGGAGCTTTAAACAAACATAATTTTTAATAGAATTATTGTTGAAGTTGATTTGGTTCTAATTGAGCTTGAAGTAAAGTGTGTTTTGTTCGGATGTTTTTCCTTTGTAAGCAAGTTTGATTTGAAAGTAATATAAATTCTACTTGCATTAATTCTAATCAATTGAGTATCCAAGGCATACACATTTGTGTTACAGAAGTCACTTGTGTTTTCGCTATAATAATTTTGATATTAGGAAAAATAATTTGTTATTCTATTATGAAGTCAAAGGCAGAAAGTTGTGTTTGAATGCCTTGTTAGACGACTTGATTCTAAATTAAATGGATTTGGTAACAGTTTTTTTTGTTTTTGGTAAAGTAGTCTAGCGGCCGGAGAAATTCATCTTAAAGGTGAAATAGTGGGGTGTCCGAGGTTTATAGATTTAATGCATTATCCCTTACCAAATGAGCTAAGCTCACGGGGATTTAGTAACAGTTGTTTTAGAACGAAGTGTTTTATATTTCAATGTTTTTTATAAACATTAAAGTTTGCAGAGTGTAGTGTAAAATTTTCAATTTCATGCAATTGTTTTGTACTACAAGTAATCTCATGCTTGGAATCAAAACCAATTCCAGTCTTCAAGTTTTATTATATTGACACTTCACATACCGAAGAGATGCGTTTTTAGACTTTAAATAAATCAACTTATTGTGATCTCTTAATGACCCATGTACAATGGTAAACTCTTCATTACTCATGTTGTACAATGGTGAAAATGTCACTATCTCTCTAGTAACTAATTATTCTCTCATAAAAAATAATTTATTTTAATCATTTATCGAACATTCTCTCTTATCAAAATACACTAAGGTTATCAATGTCACTTAAGTATTTTTCATTTTTACGCGAATTTCATCACACATCACTCTTTTATATTTTTTTTTTAATATTAATACCGAATAAACCACCTCCTTTCAATGTAACATTTCTAAAACTTTAAATGGATTTCACTAATAACTAAATATCATTTCATTTAAATAATTATTATTTCTATTTTTGGACAAATAACTCACTACATTATCATCAAAACCATTTTTGAGGTTGAAAAGTAGTCAAATCTAATGAGAAGTTGATAATGAATAATTAAACAGTTTAATATTTTATATTTTATAGTCGGATAAATTTGTATTTTCATGTAAATTGAATGATTTGTTAAAATATTTTTTGGTTATCTCAAACAAAAATTATATCAAGAGGGGAAATTGCAATAAGTGTTTAAAATCTGTGTTAAATGCTTAATTCTTTAAATTAAGGTGGAAAGTGCAAATGAACTTATAGATTAGGGTGGTAAGTGCATTTGACCCAAAAAAGTTACGAGTGGATTCCAGTTTCGGTCTCTCACAACAAGCATAGAGTTCATATTAGACTTCTAGAAAAAATTTATTATGTATCATTAACGTTAGTACTCATAATAAATTGTGGATGAAGACTATCTCAACTCAAAATCTCTTTAGTGTGAACTTTTTCGTATCAATGAATGAAACATTCATGATGCGTTTGTTTTAGAAGTTATGAACTTTTATTTCCTCCCTTTTCTATGAAAATGTTTTTCTTCACCAATAATATTTTATACAAAGAAATAAAATTTAATAAATATAAAAATAACATGAAACAAACATACCATCGACATGCATTATTAGTGCAGTACAAATACCCTAGGAATATAACTTCAACTCTTCAAGGACTAATATTATTATCTTAATTCTAGCATGAAACTTATTTTCCATAAAAAAAAATAAACTTATTTTAATGTAAAGTAAAAAATGACCAATTTTTATATTTACCGTTGCATTTTTTTTTTCACGTAAGATTTAAATGCAATGTCCCCCAAAATTAGAGGGATTGAGAAAACAAAATGGCTAACGGCCGAAAAGCTGAGTTAGGGTTTGTCGACAGTGGCGTTGCAGGTCCTGATATTCCGTTCACCGATGAAGATATGTCTCACTGGTCAAACCCATGGAAACACACGCTCATTGTTCAAATCCTTGCTGAACAAAATCTCACCTTTCAAACACTACAACACAAGCTTCACCATTCTTGGACCAAAAATGGTGGAACCATTACAGTAACAGATATGGAAAATGGGTTCTTCTCTGTGAAGTTCGCAACTGAAGAAGATTACAATCATGCCCTTTACAACGGACCTTGGATGGTGGCTGATTCTTATCTCTTGTTATAAAGTTGGCGACCCTTTTTTTCGCTAACCGCCGAACATAGGGTTGCGGTAGTTTGGATTAGAATACTCAAGCTACCTATGGAACCCGCCTTTTCTTTCGAGGATAGGATCAACTTTTTGGGGGTGATGTTGAAGGTTGATGATAGGCTAAGTGGGAAATACGCGAGAATATGTGTGGAGATAGATTTGGATAGACGTTTGTTGTTGAATATTATGCTTTTGCTGTGGTCGATATGGACACAAGAAAGGTAACTGTGTTGAAAGAGTTAGTGATGTTTGAGAGAAAATGCAGGGGAAGATTGAAGAGATTGTCGAGGATTTAGTCGCGAAGGAAGTAGAGCTATGTTTGATGGAGGACTTGATTGGAGAGCGTAGGCAAGAACTTGAGAAAAAAGAGAAGGAGCTTTATCAAGTCATGGATGACATTTCAAACAGAAGCATTTGGAAAGCCAAGTGAAGGAGCTGGTGAATGATTTGGTGTGTTGAGACAAAAGCAGTTTGAGAGCGGAATGAAGGACCTTGAGTTAAAAGAGAAGCAGCATGAAGGTCGGGTGAAGGAGCATGAATCAAAAACGAGAGAATTTGAAGGTCAAGTGATAGAGCTGGTGACTGATTTGGTATTAAATCAGAACGAAGGAACTTGAGTCGAAAGAGAAGCAACATGAAGGCCAGGTGGAGGAGCATGAATCAAAAAAGAGAGAATTTAAAGATCATGTGACGGAGCTGGTGAATGATTTTGTATTGAAACAGAAGCTTTTCGAAAACCGAATGAAGGACCTTGAGTCGAAAGAAAAGCAATATGAAGGCCGGGTGAAGGAGCACGAATCAAAAGAGAGAGAATTTGAAGGTCAAGTGAAGGACCAGGAATCTAAACAGAAATTGTTTGAAAGGCAAGTTAAGGAGTTGGAGTCAAAAGATAACCAACTTGTACGCAAAATGAAGGAGTTTGAGTCAATAGAGAGAGAATTCGAAAGCCAAATGAAGGAGCTGGTATTGAAACAGAAGCATTTCGAAAGCCAAATGAAGGAACTTGAGTTGAAAGAGAACCAAAATGAAGACCGGATGAAGGAGCATGACTCAAAGAAGCGAGAATTTGAAGGTCAAGTGAAGGAGCTAGAATCTAAGAAGAAGCACTTTGACAGCCAAGTGAAACTGTTTGAATCAAATTATAACCAACTCAAAATGCCAAACGAAGGAGTTCTTTTTAAAAGTGAGGGAATTTGAAAGCAAAATGAAGAAACTGGTATTGAAAAAGAAGTGTTTTGAAAGCCGGATGAAGATGCTTGAGTTAAAAGAGAAGCAACATGAAGGTCGGGTGAAGGAGCATGAATTAAAAGCTAGAGAATTTGAAGGTAAAGTGGAGGAGCTGGAGTCTAAAAAGATGCATTTTGAAAGCCAGGTAGAGGAGCTCAAATCCAAAGAGATGCAATTGATTGGACAAATTGAAGAACTTGAAGGCCGAATGAAGGAGTTTAAATCAAAAGCGAGAGAATTTTCTGAAGACCGAGTGATAGATCTAAAACCAGGAACCCGATGGACATACTCTGACGGTGAAGGTTGGTTACTGTTCACTGGTGAACACTGCATCGCTGAATGCCTAGTTGGAGACGAAACTGGAACCATAATCTTCAGAGGACAACAAACAGGGTATGATTTTTTGTGTGTGCTGTGCCTTTAACTGTTGCATTGTGTTTATGTTCATTTTAAGTGCTATTGGATATGTAATTTGTTGACTTGGGATACAATTAATTTTAGTATTAAGTTCCATTTCTAAGCAGTTAAGACTGGAAAGTGTTTTTAAGGCATGTGAAAGAACCTGTGTTGCTTCGATGATTACGTTTTGTCGTTCATTGTTTGTGTAAATGTAGGAAATAGTTTACATTGATTTAAAACTTATTGATTTTATATGGTTTGAGTGTCTCTCAGTCAGAGAATTTTAAACTCTGGGACCTAATTTTATGCATATTATGGACTGTGACATTATTATTACTGCATTCAAGTAGGATGTGAGGAACTAGGTTAAAGAGTGATATTGTCTTATGGTTTCTGCCAATGTTAGGACTCAGTGTCCTAACTGAAGCTTTCTGGATAAGCTTTATGTAATGGGATAGATGCCTGTTTTTGTAAAAACATCATAACTTTTGCAGCCCGTATGTATCCCAGCTGCAGCGTTGCAACATTGCATCCGTGGTGCTAACCATATTCGTTGGATGGCATTGATAAATTCCTATTCAACAGTTAAACATATGAATTTGATTTATCGGATGGTATCGGTAATTTCTATACGACGATTAAGTGTATAGTAAGTGGCCCTGGCTGTTACATTTTATCTCCCAATCCATTCCTTAGCACATATTTTTGTTCTTTGTTTAAATGCTCGTGTCTTGCTTGTTTTTGAAGAGGATATCGGTGTGTTTTATAATGATGAATAATCCATTTAATTTTATGCAGTGGACCTCGTGAAACCTGGTGCTACTTTAAGTCTGCGTAATGCTAAAATTAACCTGTTCTGGGAACATATGAGGCTGGCAGTTGATTGGCGGGGGTGTATACAGCTCACAGAACCTGCAAGTTTTGAAGTTAGAGAGGATAACAATCTTTCAGAAGATAAATATGATGAATCTAGTGGCCGAAGTCGTTGAAGAGTGATTTCAGCTTCTGAAGTGAATCTTCCGAATTTCGTGGGGTTCCAATTTTTAGTTGGACCATTGAACAATTGACTACTGTTCATGTTTTTATATGGTACAGTCTGCTTATTTAGTCTTAAGATTGTTGTGGTTAATGCTAAGATTTACATTTCAGGTCATTTTTGATAGTTGATAATGCTTGTGCTTATGATGCAACCCTAAGTATTGTTAAATATTTTGCATATTAAAGTGCATACAGTTCTCTTTGAGAAAATCACTAAGCTTTATCTGCAAATGCATTTGTGAAGGTAGCATATGTTAGTGTGTTACTGTTCTTGCAAATGACAAACATGATTTTCAATAGAATTGATTTTCAAAATTGTTTGGTTCTAATCAAGCTTAAAGTAAAGTATGTTTTGTTTGGATGTTTTTCCTTTGTAAGCAAGTTTGTTAAAAGTTAAGTAGTATAAATTATACGTGTATTAATTTTAGTCAATTGAATGTTTAAGACAAACAAAATTGTGTTATAGAAATCACTTGTATTTTCACTAAAATAGTGTTGATATTAGGTGATATCATTTGTTCTATATTCCATCATCAAGAAATCAATTTGGTAACGAGTGAGTAGACTTCTTTAGTTTTGGGATTGTGGAATGAAATTCAATGATGGATTTTCCATAATCCCAATTCTCTATTTTTGTTCTGGATTTCAAAACCTTCTAACTCAATCTTATCATTCTTATGGTGTATGATTATATAAGTATAACTATCTAATCCTAAATATCGAGCGATGGACTGAGTTGAAACTTCTAACTCAACCATTTTGAGACAACTTTGGTACAACTTTCTCTCTCATACTCACATGATGGTCTTATCCTCTCTCTTCTTTTTTCTCTCTCCATTGTTTTTGACCAATAAAAAAAAAAGAAAAACAAGGTTGTCAGTTGTCATGAAATGAATGTACAAATAGCATTGCTTATAGTTATGTGTCCTTAGACATCAATTGATGGTCTGAAAGGTGCGGGTTGGTGTTAGACATATATGATTGAAAAAGAAATTTAAAACATGAAAATAGTCTAGATTTTTTTGAGATGTCTTGTTGGTTCAAAATACTCTTTTGCATATGTAAGATTAGACATCAGTTACATTATCTTTAAAAATTTGATTTTCATAACAAACAAAAAAAGGTTTAGAATTCACTGTCGATCATTGTGATGAAACTATAATCATTTTTTTACTATTGCATATTTTCTATCAAAACTGTATGCATTATGTCCAAAAGTAGTGATCCTTTTAACTAATAATCATAGAAAAAAGAAAGCTTAATAACAGTTTTGACCTCTTAAGTATCACGAACTTACGATTTTGATCCCTTAAAAAAATAAATTACAACCCAACCTTTAAGTATTGCCCATTTTCCAGTTTTGGTTCCCATATCAATTTTAACCGAGTTAGCGCACACGTGACACCTCAATTAAATGATAGCAACATAAACCTACCTCCATCGAAGCACCACTAATCCACATTTTTTTTTATCATATCTGACCTCTGTTTGGCCTCTTTTCATGAATTGAATTACAGACTCAAATATAAAAAAAAACATTACAAATGTTCCGAAATCATAAACAATTGATCTAATACTCCTCTATTCTTGAAGTAAAACCCATTGAAAATGACTGAAAAGCATGCTAAAAATAACGGTTGATGATCTGACATCAGTCACCAGATAGGCATTAGGTTTATAGGTCCTCTTACTTATAAGGTGTTCAACATTTACTGTTTTATCCGATGTGGGACATATAACTCACACTTGCACACAACAACACTCCCCCTCAAGTGTGAGTCCATCTTTTTCATCATGCTCCCCCTTCAAGCGGAAGATCTTACTTGCTTGTATCGTCGTTGCTGGTTTCTCCGCAAACGGACTGGCTGCCTAGGTCGTACCCTTCGTCAAACGGGGCTCTGATACACTCGCACACAACAACACTCCTCCTAAAGTGTGAGTCCATGTCGAATGGGCTCTGATACCACTGTTGGGTCATTGGGGGAGCCTTGGAGGGACCGTCGACATCGAGGCTTGAACAACCACACAAGCAATAGAGACGCCACATACTCTTACCCAAAACCTTAAGGCATTAGGTTTATGGGTCCTCTTACTTATAAGGTGTTCAACCTTTATTGTTTTATCAGATGTGGGACATATAACTCACACTTGCACACAACAACAAAGAAGACATGTTAGTGTGTCAACTGTGACTTAAAATTTCATATTGGATGAAAGAGTATATGTTGAGAAACATATAAGTGAAATGACTAATATGTCTAATGCCTTAAGATTTTGAAAGAAGATGTGGTGTCAACATCAATTGTGTGGTTGCTCTTAGCATAATGTGATGATTCAACCCATTTTAGACGCTCTAAGAATTATGAGTTTTATGATGAATTGTTTTGTTCGTTTTCGGATGTCATTTGCTTAATTTTTATATAAAAAGATTTTTGCATGTCATTCACTTTCATAATCAATCTATATTATTTTGAATTCCTTCACTTTCGGTCTTTGGTGAGATTTAACCATAGAAAAATGTTGATGTGTTATGTTGAGTTGACAAAATATGTACCTATTAGACATTTTTTTTTTAAATGTTGTGCGCTTTTTTCAATTGAGTCTAATATTTCTTAAATTAATTATTCAAAAATCTCTAACTCCTTCAACAAACCCATAAAATTAGTTTAGCTCAGTTAGTAAGGACAATGAATAATATATTAAAAATGCAGGGTTCGAACCCTACCTGAGTCCATTCTTTACAACCTCGTGAAAGAACACACAGTTCTTATTTTTTTACTAGTGTCGTTTCTCTCAACTCAAATTTTATATTTGATCTTCTTTTCTTCTTTCTATTTACTTTTCCCTATTCTCATGGAATAAAGGAACATAAAACCTCCCTCCATTAAACTACATCTCCAACCAACTTTTTTACCACGTTGTGCCTCAATTTGACATTTAAACGAAAGATATTAATGTGTCAAATATAAATCAAAGTTCTACAATAGATAAAATAGTGAATGTTGAATAATATATAAATAATATGACCTATATATATGTGCCTAAAGGTTATAGTGGAAAAGTTATAAGCTGATGGAAGGGTAGATGTTATATTGAGTTAATAAAATACATGTTTATTAAATATTTTAAATTGATGTGACATTTTTTAATGAACCTAATATTTTAATAGCATGCTAGTCACCAAAAAACTCGTACAATTATCAACAATTCATTTTATTTTTATCATGTTCAAATTCCATTCTTATCTTCTTTCTTTTTCTAATTTACTAAAGATTTGATTACGTTGGTGCAAATTTTATTGAAAGAAAACGCATACATGCATGTTTGTTTTTTAATACCTTTTGATCATTTTTTTTTTAAGGATAATACCTTTTGATCATTGAAAATGTATTTATACCCGAAAATTACATGATGTATAAGTTGTTCCGACTATTTCATTTAATCGTTCAATTTTCATGGTGGAAAGTTTTTTAATTAGTTTGTTTATGTATTTTACTTTTTTCATGACTTTTATTCATGCTTGTTTGTTCATATTGAACTATATAAGAACAAATAGCTCATGAGTTTTTCATTCATGTTTTTTATTTTTGAGATGAAGTTCTCATTCATGCTACTACTCGCTACTTGTTACTATATTATAAATATTATATGTTCATGTTTAATTAATATCGAAACTGGCTATAATAATAATTATCTGACTTCAGATGATCTTTTTAAGCTTTTTTACAATCAAAAAGCTCAAAAAATCTCATATATATATATATATATATATATATATATATATATATATATATATATATATATATATATATATATATATATATGAGATTTTTAAAATGAGAGGGTGGGAGGGTTAAATCATATCCCTTGGATCAATCTTTATGGTGGTATTTAATTTTTAAAGTTGCAGCCAAACTTTTCACCTCCTACATCTCCTCTCTCGCCTGTTATAATTCCACCTTCTTCAAATTCCATTAAGCGTGAATCATAAAAATACAAGGCTGCAAGATAACTCATAAATCAAAGTTGACGTAAACTCATGCAATCTTTGATTTAGAAAGTTAGTCAGTTTGAATTCCATAGTTTTTATATAATTAAACTTCATAGTTTTTGTGGACCTGGTAATTTTAGTTGGTTGGATCTACATTTTTTTTTACCCAAATTAATTAGATCTACAAGAGGTAACGAAATGGAAACCTAGAAAATCAAAGGTGTTTTTCTAAGGATTGAACAATTATGAAAGAAAAAGATGGCCATTTATAATTTTTGACAATGATAATAGTAACCTGAAATTTCATAAGAGAAGAGAAGCAGCGTACGAAAAAATTAAGATGGCCATTTATAATTGTACGAGAAAATTAAGCAACTATGATAATAGTAACCTGAATTATAAAGATGGCCATTTATAATTATGGAACAATTGTGGAAGAAAAAGGAAGGATGGCAGTGAAAGAAAATTAAGAATTAACAGTTGGATAAGTGTGAAATCTGAATTTCAGAAGAGAAGAAAAGCAGCGTACAAGAGAGAAGATGAAGGTTAAGAATTTAGGATAGCACATTATGTTTGTTTTAAGAACAGTCTAATCTCAACCGTTGATATTAATCTAATCTAATTTAATCTAATGGTTAGCATTTAACCCTCTCACCTCTCATCTTAAAAGCCCTCTCACTTGAAATGCCCTATATATATATATATATATATATATATATATATATATATATATATATATTGTTTTGGACTTAATTTTTCACTTCCAATAATACATTTCTTTAAATAAATTTGTCTATAAAAATGTTTTATTATTAGTGTCATTGAAAAATATAAGTATATTTGTTACAATATAAAAGTGCAAAATATATATACCAATAACTTTAATCAATATTAATTTTTATCCCTAAAGAAACACAATTGAAATTTCATAAAAACCATTTTTCGTAATTTATACGCATTAACACAATTAAAAGAGCTGACTGACTGACACGTACCCACCCGAACGCTAGTAATAATAATAATTTATAATATATACCGTATATAAATGAAATATGAGATTTTAAAAATGAAATATGAGATTTAGAGCTGCCTTTTTCACTATTCCGTATATAAAGAATTTATATTATATTTGGTATATTGAAAAAGATAAACATGGTTTATTGGATTTGTTATAATTTGAAAATCACAAACATCTAATCGCTATGCTTTTGATCAAAATTAAAATTTAATGGAAAAGCAACGTTTATAATTAACAAATATATGTCACACCTTAGTTTAATACAAATACTAAGACAATGCAAAGGGAGGAAAGATGAACATGTGAGTGCCGACTTTTTGCTAGTAATATATAAAAGAAAAACACTTTTTGAAATGAATTTTTTCTTTCATTTTTACCATTCATTTAACCAGCATGATTCTTCCTGTCAATGGCCAAGACTTATGGAAGAGGACAGAATGCACTGATCTTCAACCACCACCTGTGAAAAGGCAACCTGGTAGACCTAAAAAGAAGAGGAGATTGGATGCAAGTGAGCTGATGAGAGACAACTCAGAAATGAAGAGAGCTACATATGGAATTAAGTGTAGCAGTTGCAAGCAAACTGGACACAACAAGTCAACATGCCCACTACCTACACCAGCAACAAATCAACCTGCACCATCTGCTCATGCACAAGCAACTTCTCAGGCAGCACCATCTGCTCATGCCCATGCATCTTCTCAGCCAGCAGCATCTTCTCAGGCAGCACCATCTGCTCATGCCCATACATCTTCTCAGCCAGCACCATCTTCTCAGGCAGCACCTTCTACTCAGGTAACACCTCAACCATCAAAGACTCAAGCATCTCAGCAACCAACTCTGAAGAAAAAGAGATCACCTAGAAAAAGAAAAAATGTGGACCATGTTGCTGCAAATAAAATCTATTCAAAATGGATGTGCTTTTGCAAGCTAACAATGTTCCTAAGACCAACACAATTCCAAAGCATACAAATCCAAAAATCAACGCCATTATCAACCACTCCCTTGTTCTTGATAAGTCACTCTTCAACTTGTTTTTCTTCTTCTTTTGTTTTTCAATCTTCAACCTTTGTTTTTCAATCTTCAAATCCCTTTCATCCATAACATCATCTTCATCAACTAACTTAAAGTAACTGCATCCTTTATCAATCGAATTTCTATAGTTTCTACAGCCCCAAAATTTCTTCCCACAATTTGGATTCAATGCATCCGTTACAGTTCGAACAACAACATTTTCTCCACACCTGCAATTTCGTACTGCCCTTCTTCTCAAACTGAACCCAACCGAGCCAGATGCATATGAAGAATCATGAACCCATTGAGTATTTGTAGTGTGGTTTGACATTTTTGATTGTTTACTGAGCAATGAAGAAGAAAAAAGAATGGTGGGAGATGGAGGAAGGATGGTCACGATGGAGAAGAAGATTGGGTGAGGAAGGAGAAACAAAACCCTAATTTTCTCAATTCCTTAACCTTTTATACTGCTGACAGGGTTTTCCATGTAACTAAATGATAGGCCTACGTGGAATGCCAGCAAGGACAAAGTTAACGTTTTTTGGCAAAAATTAACAGAAGGGACCAATTGAGTAAACAGAGGTATACTTAGGGGACCAATTTGAGACAATTTAAAGTTAGGGGACCAAATTGAAATGCAAAAATAAGTTAGGGGACCAAACCTTTAATTAAGCCATACAAAAATTAGTTAAATCTCATATGTGAACACTTCATGACTATAGGAATAATATTAACATTATAACAAAAACTTTATTCTTTAAAAAAAAAAATAGTGGAATATCCTGGATTCAAACTTCAGCGCCTACATATATTACGTAATAGCTAAGTTCACATAATACGTATACTTTGTCGAGATACTTATGCCAGAAAGAAAAAACTTGTGTTTTGACATAACACTCTTACTTTCAATTTTACACTTCACACAATTATTTTTAATAATTTTTAAGTTTCCTTCCGCTAATAAAAGCGAAAAATACATGGTGATGCTCATCTTCATGCTCATAATATTAATAATAATAAACAACTTAAAAAATAGTAATAATGTTTATACCCATAAACAAATATTTTTATAATAATGTTATATTGTTTTTTTGACAAGAATATTATATTATTGGTGTTATTAAGACACAAGAATTTATATTATTTGCAATATTGTTGGTATCATTGAATAAAAACGATCATGTTTGTTAGTTTGTTATAATTTGAAAGTCATTAATATTTATATTTATATTTTTAATTAAAATTAAAAATTTATAAAAAAACATCGTTCATAATTTACAAACGTTAACACAATAAAAGAAACGAAGATGATAATAATATAACAACAACAACAAACAGTTTATAATCTACACATGACTAAGTCTTTGAAACAAAAGAGCAAAGAATATCCAACACATATTTAGTGGAACCTACTCTAAAAAATAAGTTTCCATCATTAATATATATATATTAGAAATTGGATTTGACTCCAATTAATTACCTTTATATTAATTTTTTAATATAATTTTTAATTAGGGGCATGAAAATCATAATATTGTTTATATTCATGAAAAATTTATCGAAAGAAAATGTATACATCTATATTTGATTTTTCATACCTCTTGATCATTGAAAATGTAATTAATACACCCGTTGACGTCGTTACGACTGTCTTGTGTGGAGAAGTGATGTGTCTCGTGTGAAGAAGGAGGTCATCCATACTATTACTACTCTTGTCCAAACACGCTTAACTGCAGTGTTTTGATGGGATCTGATGTATTAGTATTGGATACGATCACCTTACAATTTCATGACCTTAGTTTTTGATGGAATCTAATGGATTAGTGCTGGATATCTCACACAAACATGGACTTTCAGTGACATTAGTGTTGATATCATCAACTTGCCAACATAAATGGAACTATCATATCTAGCCATATTGCAGTCGACTTCTTAATTATTACCTTTCCCTGATTGCACGTTGGTGGTGCATCTTTCATGATCACCAATCCATAATTGGGTGTTGGTGGCACAACTTCTTTCAATGATGAATAATCCTTCAGATCACACTCCCATGTTTGGGTGGCGCATTGAAAACCATTCTCCTTCTGCCCATTATGAAGCAGAGAAACCTAAGTAGAAGCTTTCATACTCTTTCATAAAAGTTCTTATTGCCATTAAATTGACCTCCAAACTTGGTTCAACCAGCTGTCGCTGAGGAAAATTGAAATTGTATGCCCTTTAAATTATAAAACTCTATTATTTAACTTATGGTTTTCCTCTTTTTATTTTTCAAAACTTGCTATCATATTCATATATAACTCCTGTAAAAAAAAAAAAAAAAAAAAAATTTCAGTGAACAACATAAGGTCTTGTTAACAACATGATCCCTAAAGAGTGTTCGGGACACTCGTTAACATTTTTCAACATAATATTATCTTTTGTTGACCCTTGCCCATCCATTCCTAAGTTAGTTTGGACTCGTTTGTAATCCTTATCATTCATTGATGTTAAACTGGTTGGCTTGAAAAAGTCGTTTACCTTGTTTGAATCATTAAGTTGGAATTTTGATGCGGTTCAATTTAAAATTGAAAACATAATAGATCTAGACTAATTTTAGTCAATCGTTGTCGTAGTTATATTTTAAACTCGTAGACTAGTATGTGTGAGTGTGTGTGTGTGTGTGTATATATATATTGGTTTAATTTATTATTGAAACCATAATAGATTTGAGAAAATAGGCAACTTGGTCATTGATTTTGTTCTCTAAATTTTAGAATAGAAAAATAGACCGTTAATTAGTTGTGTAAGTTTCTTCCCTCCATCAACTTTAGACGCTGCTCTTGATGACGTGCATGCTAAATATTGCACTACACTAGATTACAACACTATCGTTTAACTCCGTGCGTAATCAAACATAACATTTGAAATAAACGGATGGATGAAACTAGTTGATGCAGAAGCAGAACTAATTTACAGACAGATTGTGTTTTTTCAATAAAAACCTTGAACCGTGATTACAAATTTAGAGACTTAGTTGCCGATTCACTAGAATATATTTATACTTAATTTAAGTCATTTTTGCAGTCATTTTATATTATTATGTTTGAGGAACTTCAACTAGTTCAATACTTATTTTGTTGGGAAGATTGAGATGCCATGGAAACCATTTTCAAATAAAGATGGCGGATTGAAAATAGACTATTAGTATCAAACAAAGGTGGACAGCTTTTTGGAATTTTAAGTGAAAACACAAAACCGTAATAACTTTAAAAAGAAGGGAGGCAAGGCAAAACATATAATAGTTCAAATATCCAATTATTCAATTCAAAGCTCGTATTTTATTAAGTATTATTATCAATCCAACTTTGATAGCCGCGAAGTAAATTTTGAGAGCATAATCTGAATAGCATTCTGTAGTTATCACATCATGAACCCTCCTCTCCTTCTGAAAGTTAAAAAGACGAGGCAAATGAGAAAATTGGAAAACTAATGCCCAAAAAGAGAAATTTTATCACTAAACCAGACATAAAACATCCCTAGCCGATTAAATAAGAAATTTCAAAAGAACATGGACAAAAAAGACAACTTATCCAACACTCTGCGAAACAATTTCAGCTTATTGACTTTAGACACTAATAATTATGGTGGAAAGTAGGCTTTTATAAATCTAGAAAAGAAACAACAGAGTTACAAGTGGTCTAGCTTTTCAAAAGTTCCTTTCAGCCTTTAGGACTCAATTTAACCCACCAATGGCTCAGACAAGACACTCTCATGAAGTAGATAGTACATAAAAGATTGCTTCGATCTTCAGAACACTTATCACACATCATCATTGCAATCTGATTAAACAAAAGAGATCAGTATGTACCTTTATTATTAATTTATCCTACAAATTGAATCAGTTATGGATTTAAAGACAGGATTTAAGAAGTTAAGTCACACAAAATAGATGCATATACTCTTTCAAATAATCCAACATAACAGACACAGGAAATAAAATGAATTCAAGAGAAACTCTAACAAGAATGCCGGGTATTTGTTGAAGTTATAGTTTTAAGAAAAAGAAGGAGAAGAATAAGAAATAAAAGTAGGATTTTGAATATGACAAAAAATCCTACTATCATATCCAAAGTCCGGACAATTGTACCCAAGATGTATAAAATTTTGAACAATAAGATTGATAAAAACAGAGAAATATTTATTTCCTAAAACACAAAGTAAACTGAGAATCCAGCTTGATGATATTCTCACTAATCCAAGAGCAGATAAATTTGCTCTAAATTTATACAATAAATAGTGATATATATTATCTAGCATTTTTTCTTTATCAGATTTTGTTTTTGTTTAAAGTCCAACATCATAAGAGGTCCACGTCATCCCAACCTTGCTTCTTGATCTTCAAATAGTCTCTTTGCCTACATACAAAAGGAGCATGAATGGCTTCACTAAAGATTTAGTTGCTTGAGAGCAGGGAAAGCAGAAGACACAGGGAATAACTTAATCCATTAATCTTTGCTACAAGATTAATAATTATAGAAAGATACAGGTATATGAACCCCCTTTTTCCCAAAGATATGAATAATTATATTTCATGTATATATTTTGAACATGTTTCCTATTAACAATAGCAAGACTCCATTAAGTTTAACTCGATAATTCAAAAAATACACCACCTTACCCGAAAATTAAATTGAAGAAAGAACACAAGGAATCCTAGAGATGTTTACCTACCTAATTCAAAAGTAAAACCTATCCGTCAAGTAAAACCTAACTCAAATAGGTCTCTTGACGTTTTAATATTTCAAAAAGCTCCATGACTCTATCAAATTTTTCTCATATTACTAGTCCTTGCGACAACACGCTAAGGAACAAATTGATAGTAAGTAGTTAAATATAGGGACACAATTGATATTAAGCTGTTAAAATATATGGAACTTGTTAGTACGTTGTGAAAATATATGAATCTAACCAGGGACCAAATTGACGGTTTAACAGAGCTGGAGAATCTCAGGGATCTAATTGAGTGCACCCTACAAAGTCATGGACTAATTTAGCGGTTTACTCGATGATAATTGCATTAAAGTGGTAGTGTCAGACAATACCTTCAGGAAGCCATGCGTAGCTGCGTTGAGAAACAACTAACTTCGAAGTCATCAACGCCGAAGCAGTTGCCGAATGAAACGGCAACATAGATTCCATACAGAAGCTCAATTCAACAGGACACCTTCACACACAAACAATTCCACAAAAAATAAAAATAAAATCAAAATCAAAATCACTCATTTTCAGCTCATTAAATTAACCACATTAAAATTGAATTAACACTAAATTGAGCACTATAAGCATGTAAAAAACAACGATTAATTCGTAAAAATGCTACAAAAGGAGCAATAATAGTAGTGAATTACCTGAATGCGGATTGGGATATAGGTTTGTTCGAGGCGATTCGGAAAGGAGTGCGAGCTGATTTAGCTTCTGAAGCTAGACGGAAGGCGGAGCGGGAGATGGAGGAAGATCGAAAAATCGATCTCGCGGCGGTTCCGGCGACGGAGGCCATTTTCGTTATCGGAAAGTTTTTAGGGTTTGCGTAGGTTCTGCACAGGCAACGGTTTAGGATTCTACGAAACTTTGTAAAACCCTGCTTCAGTTGATGGACTCAAAAGTGAAAAATGGGCCTAAAAAAGTTTGGGGCTTAAACTTTGGTAGAATTGTTCTTTGAATTCTGCTCTTCACACAGCACTTTTCGCTCGCGCCATGCAATCATTCCAAAAATACCCCTTTGATAGTTAACTCACGTTAGGGAAAATGTGAATTTTCTTATTCATTTGGCAGCTAGTACTGCTTTATGTGTAATTGCTATATATGCTATACCATGCAGCAAGCAACCTTGTTCTATCCACTAGTTCATATTAGAGAATTTTATCTAGTATAAACACCTGTGATTATACCATGCAGCAAGCAACTCTCGGCTACTAATAGTGGTCGCCACCTAATCATAGGCTAATATAGCCATCTTTACATGTGTTGTTTGTCCAAAACTCCACCTCATCCATCTTCTTTTTCATTGAATGCAACTTGGCCAACTTTTGATTTTGGATTGAAATGCATTTTGGCTATGCAGCAATAAAAACGCGACTGTCCTTTTAGAATTATGAACTAGCG
This sequence comes from Medicago truncatula, assembly GCF_003473485.1. NCBI lineage: Eukaryota > Viridiplantae > Streptophyta > Magnoliopsida > Fabales > Fabaceae > Medicago > Medicago truncatula. Next base: position 44,910,645 of record NC_053043.1, read on the forward strand.
TGAGTTAACTCAAGCAGCGTTACTTAATTAGCGCATAGTTTTACATTTGCGTTATGGCTTAAATGCTCTTTTGGTCCCTTAACTATTTAATTGGTATCATTTTGGTCCCTTAACTAAAAAAAAGATTGTTTGAGGATTTTAAGTTTTTTTTTAGTCTCGTTTTGGTCCCTTCTGTTAGGTTTCCGTTAGGGTTTTAAAAAAAAAGTTAACTCCTGGACACGTGTCACCTTGTCATTGGCTCTGAGATTTTTTTTTTGTAAAAAAAAATTCTCAGAGCCAATGACAAGGTGACACGTGTCCACACTTAACGTTTTTTATTAAAACTAACGGAAACCTAACAGAAGGGACCAAAACGAGACTAAAAAAAAACTTAAAATCCTCAAACAATTTTTTTTTAGTTAAGGGACCAAAGCGATACCAATTAAATAGTTAAAGGACCAAAAGAGCATTTAAGCCTTTGCGTTATTTAACTAGTGCAAGGGTAAATTTGGAACGGCTGTAGGGCGTGAGTAAAATGTGCAGGGTGGAGAGCATAATTTTTGCTCTTCTCCCACCCATCTGTTTTTACTCATTCCTGCCCTACGTTAGTTAATTCACGTTGAAAAAATACAACTGCGTAAGTTAACTCACACTCGACTACTTTGATGGGGATGAATAAATACAGATGGAAGAAAAGCAATTATCAAAACTTTGACCTCTACAAAATAAAATGAGAGTTGTTTTTATCCTTAGTTGTTCAAACTTTTCCACACATCATATATTTATATTTATTTTTCAAACTAAGCCAAGATCATTGTTCAATTGTGGCTAAACTTTTAATCCAAAACTTATATTTTAAAATACTCAAATTTAAGTTTTTTGAAACATGTCTTTTGAGAATACTCAAATTTTGATGGAGCATATTTCTTTTCAAATGAGATGTGTGTTTCCTTTTTTGTTTTTTAAATCATTTGTTCTGGGAACAAGTTTTCAGTTCAGTATTTAAACTATCATTTTTTCTTTAAATTGTTTTTAATCAATTAATTAAATCTCTACTCTATAGATTCTTAAAATTTAAAATAATAGACGAGATAAAGGGTATTTTAGAGTTCCCGTGAGTATAACTCAGTTGGCAGGGACATGCATAATTATATGCAGGGAATGAGATTCGAACCCCAGACACCGCACTTATTCACCTTGAAAAAAAGTGAATTCTACTTGACAAAAAAAAAAAAAAAGGGTATTTTAGATATTTAAATGATTTTGTGGGGGGTAGGAAGCATAGTAGAGGGGTATAATAGAGAACTTTCTTCGTAAAACTAGACTCACATTTCGGGTCAAAACGATCCACGTGAAGAAAGAGTTCATCTTCTCGAACTTCACTGCCCTAATCGCAACATTTCCTCTTCATTTTACATGAATTTCCACTCATAACATTCTCGCTCAGTAACAATGGCGTTGTTATTCAAGGTACACTATTCAACTCTATTAGGTTTTCGCTATTTGATTCAATTATTTGATTTTGATTTCAATTTTTTCTTCTTTGCAAATGTTTTAGGATCCGGCGAAGATCTCGGCATACAGAGATAGAAGATTCCCTGGAAATCAAGAAGAATTTGAGCATGCGCTTAAAACTTCAACCACCGTTTACGTTGGGAACATGTCGTTTTACACTACGGAAGAGCAAATTTACGAGCTTTTTACACGAGCTGGTGAAATTAAGAAGATTATCATGGGTTTGGATAAGAACACCAAAACTCCATGTGGCTTTTGCTTCGTTTTGTAAGTTACAATTTCTGTTCAAACTTTACAAATACTAATGTAGTTATTTTAATTTCTAGGTATTAGCCTAGGCCCTTTTTGGATAAACAACTTAATTTATAGCATAAGCGCTTAGGCCCTGTTTGGCGAAGAAATAGCAAATAGCTGATAAATTAGCTTTTAGCGGACGAACTTATAGAGATAATTTAGCTGATTGAACTTGCACTGTTTGGTAAAATTAATGTTTGAACTAACTTAAAAATATGAACTGACTTAAAGGTGATATATTTATAAATATGAAATGACATAAAAGTGATATATTTAATGAATATTTAAATTTTTTCAATTAAGATTACAAGGATGAAATTGAGATAAACAATGAAAGGTATAATATACTTGGATTAGCTTGTCATTTTTTTTTGAAGAAGACTTGGATTAGCTTATCATAAAACGCTATAAGCTAGTAAAATTAAGCTATAAGCTTGTGAGAAAGTGACAGTTACCAAACAGGTCTTTTTCATCCAATTAAGCTTATAAGACATAAGCTATTAAGCTCAAAATTATGTATTACTACCAAACAAACCCTAATTATGAAATGGCACATGTTTAATTAATATTTATTTTGTTTCAAGTAAATGACGGGTAAAAGTGAGAGTAAATGATAAGCTTTAAGCTATAAGCTCTTGAGAAAAAAATGTAAGCAAATGGTTCTTTCTTAACCATATGACCTTATAAGCTGTAAGCTCAAAATTTGGCATTGGCAAACAGAGCCTTATTCTAAGCTATTTCCTTAAATAAGCTAAAATAAGTCAGGCTGTTTTCCTGGAGAGCTTATGGAAATAAGTTGAAAACAGATTATTAACATGTCATAAGCTGGTTTAATAAGTTCTCCCAAACATTTTCACAAGTGATGATGCTAGTTGATAAAGCTCAAATAAACAAATCCAAACAGACCATTAATTTATACAAAAATGATAGTATCATACCTTGCATAGAATGTGAGTGAAACGGAGAGTGATAGAGTGATTGTGTTTAGTTATACTCCCTCCATTTCAAAATGAGTGTCGTTTTAGCCAAAAAAAATTGTTTCAAAATGAATGTCGTTTTCAACTTTCAATGAACAATTGATTTTTCTTTTCCATCTTTGCCCCTCATTAAAATAAGTACTTTAAGAAGTTAGTAACATGTGCTGGTGTCAACTTCTTTTGGGAAAAGTGAAATACATATGGGAAAAGTGCTAAACACCCATTTTAATTGGCTTAATGATACATCTTCCATTGAAAACGTGAAATACATATGGAAAATAGTAAGGCTATTTTAGTAAAATTGCTATGACATTTGACCACTTTATTCCTTTCCTTAATCTGTGTGCAATTGGCTAAAACGATACTCATTTTGAAATGGAGGGAGTAGAAAAACGTGTGAGAAGAAAGGAACTATAGATTGTATCTATTTGAATTGAATAGTGTAGTTGGTGATAATGCATTGTTAATTTATTGGCTATTGAATAAATAACGTAGTACTGATTGATGGTTTTGGGTATGTATTTAACTGAGTACCGATTGATGATTTTGGGTATGTATTTAATTGTTATTGTTACTAGATATTACTCTCGTGAAGATACTGAGGATGCTTGCAAATATATAAGTGGGACTATACTGGATGATCGCCCTATTCGTGTTGATTTTGACTGGGGATTCCAGGATGGAAGACAGTGGGGTCGCGGTCGTAGTGGCGGCCAGGTGAACAACTTTAGTGCATCTAAGTGTGTATATTTTAAATTAGTAGTCGAAGCCCATGTTTACCTGGACAATTTGATTATTTTTTGTTGTATTTTTACAAATTTTTGTTTTCAGCATTTACACCATCAGAAAAGAGAATAACTTAATGCTTCACAAATTTTTTGCTTAGAGTGAATATTTTAAACTAGTTGTCGAGTCTATAGTTTACCTAGACAATTTGGTTATTTTTAGTTGCATTTTACAAATTACTGTTTTCACTTTTCAGCATTTACACCATTAGAAAACAGAATTAACACAATGGTTACAACAAACTACAACCAAACCTTATCCTATTAAGTAGGGTTGGCTACATGGATCAAATAACACCATAATGTTATACATTCTATTTCAACTCATTATATTCTGACGTAATGTTCTGTCACATTTCAGTGCTTTACATAAACAATGTTATTTTCTTCTTATCACAATGACTCATCCTAATTTTTAAAATATCAATTATCTTGGACTCTTGCTTGAAGAGTTGTTTTTTCATTTTCTTTTCAACATACAAATTTTATATATTCTACAATAACCGTGTAGTATCCCATAGTTTTTAAGATTTATCAGCTTCCATATCCCAATGTTGTATTGTGTTATATGTTTTCCAGTTCTTATGGCTTTGTTTTCTAAGGTTGCTTTAGTTCTTGGCTGATATTTTCCGGTGCTGTTAATTTTTGCAGGTGCGTGATGAATATCGCACTGATTATGATCCAGATATCCTTTTTACTGTTTTTCATAAATTTATCTGTTATTGCCTTCATTTGTGATTCTTATTATTTTAGAATGAACTTCACATTTGATCAAGGACATCCCTACATGTTCAAACAAATAAATTTATTAGATCCACTATGATTTTACCTGGTCTAGTTGAAATTGAATAATGTATATTCCCATACCTTCACTTGATCTTGAACAAGAAATTTGACATCAAAATTACTTCAGAAAATACTCGCTTGCACTAGTATCTGTATTTCTACTAGTCTCCTTTTGTTTCCTTAATTCTACATACGTAGGGGTGGATATGGAAAGTTGGTTCAGAAAGAGTTAGAAGTACAAAGGCATCTTGTAGACTACGGCACTGGTTCTTTGGGATCTTTTCCGCCAGTTATTCCATCTTCGTGTAAGTTACTGTTTTATTTTATATGGATCTTCAGCTGCTCGTAGCAACCCTGGCTCAACATTTTACTTGTTTTTGATAACAAAATTTGATCAATGTATTTTTATTTTATTACTTTTTTAGTTTTCAGATTTGCAAATTATGTGGCTACTTATTAACCTACTTGATTTTTATTGAATGATAAGTAACAACACTGACTTGAAAGGACATCGAATTATGGACTACTCTCATTGCTTCATTAGCCCATACTTCTGTTTACATTGTTAGTTGAGCATAGCACTGTCTCTGTGTAAATATGCAATACACGAGGCAGCCTCCAACGATGTGCACTCTTTCAGTTAGCCTGTCCTCTCCTGCATCCTATTTATTGTGCAGTATGAATAATAATGCAAAGTGATGCCTTCAATAGCAAATACCGCCATAGCGTTTAGGGTTTAAATATATTTTCCTAATGGTTAAAATTCAAAGACAGTTTCTATCACTTAAATATTCTTAGACTTTATTATAATCTCCATACTGTATGCTAGGCTGAAGTATCCACATCTGTTGGTCTTATGAACTACGCACCAGCCTCTCATTGTTTTTTTTTTTGTTTGCCTTTTTTCAACTATCTAACATCCTGTTACATTTTATAATTTGTGGTAGTTCTCTATCATTTATTCTCTGCAAATTTAACGGTTCAGCAATTTTAATCTTGCAGATGGTAGACATGGTGGTGGCCATGGTCACGGTGGTTCCTATAGGCATGGCAGAGGAGGTAGTTTCATCTCAAAGCAATTTCTTTTGTCCATCAACTTTTAAGAAGCACTTTGGATTACTGTTATTATTTGCCTTTGAAATTACAAATGATTTAATTAAAATTGTCTCTTTGGCATTATAGATTATCAAAGGAAGAGATACAGAGACGATGACCGCTACACACATGAGCCCTCAAAAAGAACATCAGATCATGAATCTCGAAGGAACTCTGACCATAAGAACTCTGACCATGAATCTAGACCAGTGAGCTCTACAAATCTTGATGATGCTTTTGTCTAACTGTTCAATTATATATAATAGTTCCAGTTGCCATACCAAATAGTATGACATAGCATGTGGTGTGGAACTTGTTTCGTTAACCAAAAGCTTATGCTTCTATTTGTATTGTCATGCCTAAAATTTCTATCACTGCTAATATTAGTCGATATTCTTGTTACAAAAATGTCATTTTTCCTCCTTGCTGATCCAAGTATTATTTGTCTTAATTTGATCTGGTTGCCAGGAAAAAAATCCACGGTTTCGGGAGAGTGGTGATTCTGATGATGAGGAGGAAGATGATCGTAAAAGACGGGGTTAACCAGAATGTCATACTCAATCAAGCTGATATGCATTGAAAGTTTTTCTTCTGGCATGATGATAAGTGGCAAATTGTTGTACATCATTGCAAATTGCAAAAAAGTTACTGTTAGCTTAACCTTATGATATTCTTGGCTACATCTGCTGCATGTGGCAGTGCTAAATTGTGTCTTGTAGCAATAGTTTTCTTATGCCTTGTTTTTTCTCATAATTAGAATTAGTTAACTTTCCGGATCTGTATGCACAAGGCATCAGCTTATTAGGTAAATGATGTGGCATTGATCCTGTTTGATTAATCTGGCAGTGTGTGTGCGTGATATATAGCTTGCTGGCCTTCACAATGTTAAAATTACTTAAAATGCAATTTTATTGAAACTATCTATCTATTTATGTTCCTATGCATACTTCCACCCCTACCCCAGCCAATAGCCTATTCGTCTTGTAGGAAAAAGAAGGTTATTTGTGCGTATGAATACCCTTCATATCATTCAGTTCAGATATTGGTTAAGAACCCCAAAGTTCGCACTTTGTGCTGAAGGACTATAATGAATTTATTACACTTTAGCTCAACAAGAATGGTAAGGATCCTCCACCATTACCTTCACCATAAAAATAGAGAAAAATGGACCGCCAAACAAGGATGGATCTATATGTTAACATTCACATTGGGGACATTCTCCCTATTAAGAGCTTTATTATATATTAATCCTAAGTCTTTTATACTATATGTTATATGTTTAACGCTCCACTACGATGTAAATGAGTATTGTTCTCATTGATGGCAAACTTGATTATTAGCAAAGAAGTTATGGAGACATTCTTCCTTAAAAAAAAAAAGGGATATAGGGCACTTTTGGTTTTGCCTCCTGTAAATTAATTTTTTTTAGATTCCGTCCTTGTAAAATGAATATTCTTCAAGATTGCCCCCTAAGCCCTGTGACTCAGCAGAATCTATGATGTGGCACCTACATGGTTTTTTCTTTTTATTTTTTACTTTTTTTTGCTTGCCACGCGTAAAAAATAGTTTACACGTCATTTTTATTTAAAAAAATTAAAATAAAAAATAAAATTTAAGAAAACGAAAATCATATTTTAAAAAATCTGAAAATTAATTTCCAAAATTTTAAAAAATCTGTAAAAAATTCAAACTATTTTTTTAAATCGAAAAAAAATTAGATTTTTTTTCCAAAAATTAAAAAACATTTAGATTTTTTTTCGAAATAGAAAATTGTCTTATCTTTTTCGATATTAAAAAACATTCAGATTTTTTTCGAAATAAAAAAGTTTTTTTAATTTTTTCTACAAAGAAGGAAAATTCTGAAAAATATTTTAATTTTTAAAAATTTGGATATAAATGTTTTTAAATTCCAACTATTTAATCTGAAAAAAAAATTGATTTTATTTAAATTTTTAAAATCTTAACTTCAGATATTTTCGGAAATTTTAAATTTAGAAAAAATTCTGATTTGTTTTTGAAATTTTTTATAAAATCCAGTTTTTTTTTTAAAATACTTCCTAATTTCAGAAAAAAAAAGATTTTATTTTTATTTTTTTAAATAAAAAATAAATTCGTAAAAATTCAGGAATATAATTTTTGAATTTTTTTCTAAATGCTAACTTAATATATTTCCCATCAATGACAGGAAAACCCATATGGTATACCGTTTCCATTCTCGAACTTAATATATTTCCAAATTTTCCAAAAAAATTATACTAAATTTAAAGAAAAAATCCGAATTAAATTAAAATTATAAAATTTGGAAAAAAAAGTATTATCTAATTTTTTTGAATTTGTAAAAAATATTTGAATTTTTTTCTAATTATTTAATTTCAAAAAAGAATTTATAAAATTTCTGGAATAAAGATTTTGAAATATAAAATATTTTTTTTATTTTAAAAATTATATTAAAAAAATCTGCATGTTTTTTCTGATTTTAACAAAAATCCGGAACTTAATTTTTTTTTAAAAATATCTGAAATTTTTTTCGATTTTTAAAAAGAATCTGGAATTAGGAAGTATTTTAAAAAAAATCTGGAACTTTATTTTAAAAAAAAGAATTTCAATTTTTTAAATTTTTGAAAAAAAATTTCTATTTTTTTTCTGATTTTTAAATTATTTTTCGTTTTTTAAAAAAAAATAGATTTTTTTATTTTTTTTTAATTTTAAATGACATGTAAATTATTTTTTACACTTGGCATCCAAAAAAAAAATGAAAAATAAAAAAAAAATGCCACATCATAGATTCTGCTGAGTCACAGGGCTCAGGGGGCAATCTTGAAGAATCTTCATTTTACAAGGACGGAATCTAAATTTTTTTTTTACAGAGGGCAAAACCAAAAGTGCCTTATATTACAGGGGAGTAAAGACCTATTAACCCAAAAAAAAAAGTTATGGAGACATTCTTGCAATCGAGTATGTTATGTTGGATCACGTAAGCTTCTCTATACACAATACTAAAACATCGATAGTGTTAATTTTAAAAAGGAAAATGCTAACTTGTGCCTTATGGGCACAAGTTAAGGTTTCAAAAATAGAAATTATGCATTGAGAATTGTGCCAATTTTTTTGGTGGTAATATTTCTCAACAAATACTTTCTCTTTATAGAAACTTTAACATCTGATGCAAAAGTTAGCATGAACCTTAACATGAGCAAGTATTTCTCAATAAATAAGCTCTTTATATATAAGGCTTAAATGCAATTTTACCCCCCCACCCCTATTTTGATTGAATTTGAATTTTGCCCCCCTATTTTAAAACTTGGAATTTTACCCCCTCTATTTTAAAACTCGGAATTTTACCCCCCCTATTTTATGTTTTTCAGGATTTTGCCCCCTCCCCCTATTTTATCCACATAATTAATTATTTGTATTAAATGATTTTTAATGAAAAAATAAAAATAAAACCAAAAAAATACTAAAAAAAATGAATAAAAAATACTAGAAAAAATGCATAAAACTAGTATGATCTCTAAAAATAAAATAAAAAACTAGTATGAAAATACATGAAAATAGAAAATATTTAGAGGTGCAAACTAGTTTTTTCATGTATTCTTCTTAATTGAATTTTTTCTTGTAATTTCATTGTTTTTCTATTTTTTAGTTTTTTTTTTTGTGTTTTCTTGTTTTCCTTATATTTTTTTACCAAATTAATATTTTCTAATCGTTTCTTTATTTTTCTAGTATTTTTTGGTTCTTTATTTTAAAATAGGGGGTAAAATTCTGAAAAACGTAAAATAGAGGTGGTAAAATTCCGAGTTTTAAAATAAGGGGGTAAAATCCCGATTCAATCAAAATAGAGGGGGTAAAATTCCGAGTTTTAAAATAGGGGGGTAAAATTCAGATTCAATCAAAATAGGGGGGTAAAATTGCATTTAAGCCTATATATAAAATACAGATTGGCCTGATCGATCTAGTCATCTAAAGTTGCTCCCACATAGTTTTTATGATGATTAAGATGATTGATTTTGGTTCCAACAATAAGCACTTAGATAAAAGCACCAAAAACTTCCTTAATTAACTATACAAAATGGTGGTTTCAGACAAAATTGAATGACATATAGCAGAGAATAATTTCAATTCATGAAGAAATTTCCTAGCAGCTCCAAGATCTATAAATTTCATGAACATCCCACTAGAAAAACAAGGTGAATGTTCAATGAGAGAAACAATGGAGTAAAGGGGTAGTTTACAAGTTTGGTACATGAAAAATAACATCTTGCCTTAATTTTGCCATAGATTGGTAGGATTAGCTAAATCTGGTGGTTCAAAACATGGTTGGGGAATGCCCACCATATGGTGATCTCACACTAGTTTGAATTTTTTTTTTTCTTCTAAAAAGATTATAGTAAGATTGCATTTTCAATTTAATAACATTTGTATATTCCACAAAGCTATGTTTTTTTTTGACCAAAAAATTCCACAAAGCTATGTTAAACATTGCACTTGGGACCACCTTGACTTGGTTGCATCACATTGTTCGAGTAATGAGTGAAGTAGTTCTATGCCTTTTGCGCAAATGTAACTTACAAGCATTCAAAATTTGATTGTTCTTGTTGCTAATGATTACAGAAACCACTTTTTTTTACGGAATTACTGGAAACACATAATAATAATGTTTTCCTACATTCACAATTTTTCAAGGGTATTTAAATTTTCTGTCTGGCTCACAAAATGAAACACATTAAATGAAAAAATAGACGTTCAACACTGTATAAGTGAAAAAAACCCAACATCTTAGATTTTATATGAATATGTCGTGTTCAAGTCATCTGCGTGGTTGCTCTTAACCTAATCTTATGATCACCGATGTTTATACTTCTTTTATGACCCAATATTGATTTTATAAAAGGTGATCAACTCCTTGTATCAAAAGTCTTATTTACAATCGTAGTCAAGCAACGTGTCTCATTGATATATACGAGCTAACGACTATATATACAAGTGTATGTGGACCAATAAACTTCCATTTCCGGGGAACATATCCAAATGCGATGTCCAACCTAGGCTTTAGGCTCCCCATATGATCAACAAGTTGCAAGTAAAAATCCAACTAAAAAGGAGGAAACATGACTTAAGATTTTGCATAATTTTTGACGACTAATTTACAGTTTTTAATGGTAGTTTAATTTTCTGTATTTAATTAATTTGGACAGAAAAAATTAAATATTTTGGGAACACAGAGAGATGCTAAAAGTCCCCTTCTAACACCCTGATGTTTTTATTTGATAGATTCCACTTAATTCTAAGCTATTATTGATTAGAAGAACTAAAAGTCTAAAACTCCTAAACAAAAATTTGATGACATATAATAATAATGCTTGTGCTTTCTGATTGTTACATTAATAACACAAAATGTTACATTAATAACACAAATGTTAAATAGTTTTGGAAGAAGATAGAACCTCACACTGCAAAACATGAAACTGTGCAAGATCATGGATGCATACACCTTAAAAATAAAGCATCACAATTATCTCATTACTGATTAATTTCTTTCCAATGTGCGTGCATTGTGTATCTCTCTCACTCTAAATTGTTTAACCAAATATATTATATATATATATATATATATATAAAGAATCCTCATCATGGTGTGTATGTGTAACCTTGTGCTTCTTGCTGCTTCTCATACTCTTCCATAGTCTCAAACTCATTTTGATATTGATTCTTTTCATAGTTACCTTCATTTTCAGTGCTTCCTCTCCCTGATTCATATCCATTAACGTTGTTATACTTCTCATTTTCACTATTTACATTGTAATAGTACTTTCCATTCTCCATAAACCTTGTGTCACTCATTCCTTCTCCTTTCCTCTCATAATTGTTGTTGTAAAACTCCTTTCCATTGTAGCTGTTGTAACTGTTCTTGTTCTCTTCATTGTTGTAGTTTTTTGTGTACACTTCATTGTTGTTGTGGAAGTTTGTTTGAGGATATCCTTTTTTGTAGCTTTTATTATCATTGAAGTCTTCATTGAGAAGCTCATCTTCAAAATCTGTTAATGTGGTTTTTGGAGTTTCCTTGGTTGGAGAATATTGGCTAGAATCAATGCCATAGAGACCGTAACCGTTTCCCGTTTCGACTAAAAATTGAGGTTCTGGTGCTGGTCCTGATGGTATATTAGTTGATTCAATCTCTGGTGCAGCTCCAGGTTCTGGTGCCGGGGCTGGAGATTGAGGTAATTGAGGATCTTCAACATTGTGGGTGGTTTTGAAATGAGTAAAGAAGCTAAAGAACTTGTTTTGTCTAGCTTGAATTTGGGGTGAGAGGAAAAGTACCAATAAGAAAAGGAAAGAGACTTGGTTTGCAAGAGAAGCCATGTGTGTGTGAAACGGAGCGGAACAGAATAGAACAGACAATGAGTTATGACTGTTGAGAGAATCAAATTGTTAGGGTCATTTTATAGATCAAAAGACCAGTAAATTATGCGAGGATTGTGGAAGGGTAAGTAAATGTGGGGTATAGTATAAGAAAATTAATGACTTATAAGGTCATGATATGCATGTGCAAGGTTTTGGAAGGTCAGCATGGGAGACATAAAGATAGGTAATGTAGGGCAAACATAGTAAAAAATGACAGTTTTTGCTTTTTCTTTTAACTTGTTACTCTTTTGTTATATGAATTCAAAATTGTTTGGAGGGCCTACCACAATTCTTTGTCTTCATTGTTAGGTAACTATAATGTAGATGCTTGTTAGGAAAAAAGGGAGGGAAAGATGGAAGACAATTGTAAGTGGGAGTGTGAACTATCAGATTGTACAATTACACAATCATGCAATGGGCAATCTCTGAACTGTCAAGAGTAAAATTGAACAGTTCACTTTTCAATTTTGTATTATGACTCGAAAAGTGTAGTTCAGACATCGGTGGTTTAGGTTGAGACACCGAAGAAATTATACACAAGAGGTTCAGAATGCAATATCTGCTAGTAGCACTAACATTTCACCCTCCCCCTAAGAAACTAATTATGAACATTTTCTAATAAAAAATATTATATTTTGAATTCATTATTTACTAAAAATTAAATAGAGTACTATTTTAATCCGATCCAAATTAGATAATTTTGGTGGTCACTCTAGCACTTAATTTGATCAAGTGTGTGAATTAGAGTTTGTGTATTATGCAACACACATGTCTATTTTAATGATGATAAATGTTCAAGCAATGCCCTACAAGGTTAATATACATTTCTAGTAAGGTTAATTATTCATTGAGTGGTCTATTTGAACCAAATTAGTTACACAAACTAACCAATGTGGGCTTGTAACTAACCACCAATGCTTAAAGGAAGTTAATTGCTGTGAGGGGGATTAAGACATTTTGCTTAAAATATAATCAACGACATTGTCTTCGTAGCTTTTAGATTAACAATTAAAGTTGCATACATAAAATACTGTCTAAGTTTTTATAAGAAAAATAATAAGTTAGCTTAATGAACGGCATGATTAGTTAAAAGCACGTTTGCACTTTTGAATTTTGATATTTGATTTGTTTTGGAGTGCTGTTGAAGGAATAGTTTTTTGCTTTGGATACTGTGGCATGATTAGCGGGAGAAGTTGAAAAACAAAGGCAGAATGGGGACATTTAGAAGCACCTAAAGAACATACCTTTTGAGGTGGGTGGGTGCACATTTTGACTTTGATTTAAGTGATTTAAATATTAAATATGTTTTTGGTCCCTTTAAATATACAAATCTTTCATTTTAGTGCCTCTAAATTTTTCATTTAACTTGTAGGCATTGTAAAATTTCGTTTTAGTGCCTCTAAATTTTTCATTTAACTTGTAGGCATTGTAAAATTTTCAATCACTATTCATGATCCCTATTTTTAAGTCAATTTTTATATTTATTAATGAAATTGTGCAGAAATTTGTAGAATATTGTAAAAATCTCTTATAAAAAATTAGAATTTTTTAATGAAACCTAAATTAAATATAAATTTTTAACTGCAAAAAATTAAAATTTAATTCATGTTTTGTTAAAAAATTCTAATTTTTTTTTTGTAGAGATTCTTATAATATTATAAATTTTTCTGCAAAATTTTATTAAAAATATGAATTCTACATACGAGTTTACTTTAAAGGAGGGACCAAAAGTGAAGATGAAAAAAATTTAGAAACTAAAAGTTGATTTTTTTAAGGACTAAAATGAAAAATTGACATATTTATAAGGACCATAAACATATTTAACGAAAACATATAAAATAATTAAATTTAGTACAAAATGACGTGTCCAATTCGGAAAAGAATGCTTCTTTTCAATATAAATATATAATAGTTATCATTAACTTGACTCTCAACATGTTCCGTGAACATAGCTCAGTTGTTAGGACAATGCATTATTATATGTAGGGGCTGGGGTTTGAACCCAGACACCCCATTTATTCATCTTATAAGGTGAATTCTAGCCATTAAACTACCTGACAAAAAAACTTGACTCTCAACATAATACTAAATTTGCCAGTTATATAATGTTTTCTTAGGTGTTTGGTAACAATTGTTAGTGGCCTAAAGAACTATACTCTATGTCTTCGGCCTACAAGTTTATAAACGTAAGCCTTATACCCATTATATTTACAATTGTTTGGACAATAGATTACCATTACATATAATAAGAGGTCAATACTTACTTACATAAAAAAAGTTGATATTAATCTTATACAGTTGTGCGTATAAGATATTTGATCTACACAAAACAAGAGTTTTTTTTTTTTTTTTTTTTTTTTTTTTTTTTTTTTATGTTAACTCTATGGTTCTCGGGGAAAGAGATGAGATAATCTAGAATTTGGCCGGAATATAAATCAAGTCTGGTAAAAAACTTGTTCCATCCAAAATCAAACTCAAGTTCTCATGATCAATTTATTTTTAGTGGAGCTTATTAACCAATTGAATCCAATTTCTTTTTGCTTGGTTAAATACTTAGAGGTTTGAATCCTTCCCTAAATTAAGTTTTTAAAAACGAGAGCATGAGATATATTTAGGGGCGTGTATTGAATTGAGATTTTAAAAGATTATTTTGGCAAACAAAATTCTGAAGATTTTAAAAGATTTTGTGAGATTATATTGATTTTGTTGGATTTTAAAAGACTTTTTGTAAGAGAAATGATATTTGAACAACCATTTTATGACAACTTTTGTGACAATTTTCTTTCTCATACTCACATTGTGTTTTTACCTTCTCTCTATTGCTTTGGTATTTGTGCCAATACTCATATTTCTTTGTATATTTAGGTTGTCCCAAAAGTTGTCAACAAAAATTGTTGTTCAAATAACACTCATATTTTTGAGAAATGATATTTTAAAATCATGATTTTGAACACATGATTTTAATGGATTTATAATACATATTTCAATGTACAGATTTTGAACACATGATTTTAACTTATAAACTTTTAAGATTTGGAAGTACTTTGTGAGAATTCGTAAAATTTAAAATGACTTTGTCAAATTTTAACAAAAATTCAAAATTACAAGAATGGATGTACAAAAATATTAAAATATCAAAGGTTTGCATGATAAAAAATAGTATTAATACACTTTTTAAATTTACGATAACAATATTCATAAGATTGACTACTAATATAATTATAAAATCAAAACTTTTAATCCTTAAAAAAGAGTATTGATACTATAATATAAACATGTAAAAACACAAAAAAGAATAGAATAAAATATAATTATAAAATCAAAACTTTTATTCCTTAAAAAAAATGTATTGATCCTGATAGAATAAACATGTAAGAACACAGGAAAAAAATAGAATAAACATGTAGTAACGTGATCTTGATTAAAAAAAATAAAATAATGTGTTCAACGACGACAACAACTTCGTCGAGAAATAAGTGATTTTCTATTTCCCTTTTGTTGAAATAAGTGATTTTCACATCTATTTCGTTTTATTTTGTGATTTCGTCGTCTTCGTGCGACGTTGGTTGTTCGTCGTCTTTGTGCGACGTTGTTTGTTTTTCTTGTTTCTCTCAGGTATTTGATCGCTTCAGATTGCCAGATTTGCTTCGATCCAGTGCAGATCCAATCAATGACTTTGACGTCATCCATGTTGCAGATCCGGAAACATGGTTATTCCGGAGATTTAAATATAGTCATATGTGTAGGCATTTGTACTTTGCCGTTTCATGTTATTAACATGAATGTTGTGAGCATGTTCATAGATTCATCCTTTTTGTTTTTAGCGAATTTGCATTATATCAATGTACTCTTAATTTGAATGAATGAATATCTTTTATTTTGTAAGAAAAAAAAAAACTTCGTCGAGAAATAAAACGGAGTGAACCACAAAAATATGGAAAAAAGATAAAAGAAAAAAAAATGACATAATGACGAAAGAAAAAAACAGTGAAAGAGTTGTGTCCAGAAAAGAAAAGAAAAAAGTGAAAGATGATGTCAACAGTAACATATATTTGGTGTAAAAAGAGTCTCAAGAAATCTCATGTCTTTGTATGAGATTGTTAGTTTTAAAATTTTCAACTAAAAAATCTCACAAAATCCATTATACCAAGTAATCCATTGAAATCTATACATTTTTTAATACCAAGAGACAATTTTTAAGTTGTGAAAAATCTTGATCGAATACCACCGGATTTTGTTGGATTCTTTAAAAAAATCTTGAAAATCCTAATTGAATACCACCGGAATTATTTCTAATCTTTTAAAATCTTGATTGAATGCCTCGAGATTTTTTTATAACTATAAAAGTCTTTTACAATCCTTCAAAATTTCAATTCAATACATCCATTAAAGGTTTGAGTCCAAAACGATAAAAGTTTTTCCATGTTCTGAAATATTCTCCATGTTCTAAAATTACGTATTTGAATTGTACAAACAATCTAATCATTCAAAAGAGAAAAAGTATATATGACAATACATTCAAAACGATAAAAGTTTAATAATTTTTCCAAGTGTATAAATGTAACTTATATTGGAGGTGAGAAAGGAGTTCATCTTTGCTCCATTTATATTTGCTCCATTTACTCCTTTTGAATTTACAGATGTGTGACATGTGGAAAAAATAAATGTAAAGACAAAGATTAAAAGACATCATTGCATGCTCTCTCCACTCTCGGTCACCTAATCTCTTTCTCCTCCACCTCCTTCATTCCCAATTTCATTGCAAATCCATAACCACATGAACAATTTTGATGAGATTAATTAATTAACACTGAGAGTCTTTCTAAAATTGAAGAACAAATTAATTAGATAAAATTAGAATCACAACAAGTGGATTAAATGGATTTTAAATTAACAATCCTTTTAATCCTTAGATTAAAAAATGATTCTTAAGGGATGAAAAACAACACCAGTGTTTCGAAAATTCTTTCTATGTTTTTTACTTTTTGATTGATTTAAGAGACAAACACAAAAATCATAAATTGAAAATTAGAAAGTTTATGGAACAGGTTCTGCAAATGGTGATTTTAGAGGACGGTGCCGTGACAACACTGTGAGGCTGTGGAGACATTGAGAGGAAGAAGATGAAAAGGTGGAATGTTGTTACATCAGAGAAAGCTTCAACATACAGCGTGTCTTTTAATTTGATTTTTAATATCAACCATTAGATTTGTTACCGCCACATGTCACACATCTATACATTGAAAAAGAGTAAATTGAGGAGACTTAAATGAAGGAAAGATGAACTCGTGAGGAAGTAGCCTCCACAAGATATTCATGGGTGAAAATCCTCTTTATTGATGTCCTTCTCCATTTCAACCACTTGAAGAGATATAGACACACAAAATTTTGAAAAAAAAAAAATAAAAAAAAAAATAATGATTATGGGACCCACCATTTATTCTTTTTTGTCTATCTCTCTCCAAATTACAAAACTCCATTTATTTTAGCAAATAGAGATGATCTTAACCCGATATTCATATTTGGTTAAACTCTCGAGCGTAAATGTTTTGTGTAGCTCATTTCCAAATGTATTGTTCAACTATCATCCATTTGCTAATTGTTTTGACACAAAAACAAAAACAAAAAAAATCATTTGCTAATTGTAATACCACCAAAATCCATTTGCTAATTGTTTTGACAAAAAAAAAAAATCATTTGCTAATTGTCATACCACCAAAGTTTGTTCTCCATTACATGTTGCCAATTGCTATATACAACCTTCATTTGTTCACATCCATCGAAATCCCCACCCTATTTCTTTCAATCTCTCACACCCTCACATTTTTGTGTCCTCCCACCTTCATCCCTTCGCCTTTGGTTCTTCCTCATATACGCTGATCCCTCTCTCCACTTGCAAGATACAACAACGTCTGTGAAAATACAACGAAAGGTACACACAGATATGTAGGTTTTCCTCAAAAATCAATATCGAAAGGAGAACATACTCTACTCCACTACTTGCTAAAAACACAACCTTATCGAAGAAAATGACATCGTTTTAGAACTCCAAGTAGACCACACCACTAGTGGTGGATCTTGAGTTTTTTTTTGTTGGCGGTGGTAAATATTTATAGAATATATATTAAATAGTTTTAAGAAATTAGCAAAATTATGAACAGGTGTAGTGATTCATTTGCTTGAATACTACTACATGGGGGTTGGAAGTTCAAGTTTCCATAGAAACATTTTTTTAATAAATATTATTAATGCAATAGAAATATATAAAAAAAATGTATCGGAGGATTGAACACACACCTGCTCGGAGATTAGAAGATTGCCTAACCACTGCGCAGACCATAAATTCAGCCCAATGTTTATATTTGTTATTCTTTCTTACTATATTAATGGAGCAAAAAGATAAGAAAAATCAAATAACTCTGGTATTACCAACTACCACCCATGCCACAACGAGTTTTAGCATAGAGTAATTGTCAAAATTGCCCCATCTTAAATCAATTTTGTTTTATTTGTTGTTAGTTTTTTTTATTTTTAACAAAATTTGCTATTAGTTTTTTTTTTTTAGGGAAAAATTTGCTATTAGCTGTCCACCCTGCATTTTTATATTCCAATTTATAGTCATATTTATTTATAATATATCAATTTTAATTTTAATTTAATGGGGACTAAAATATTTTGAAAGGACAAAAACATGTCACTTTTTATAAGAACTAAAAACAAAATTTGTTATATTTATAGGGACAAAAAATTTTAGTCCCCGTTAAATTAAAATTAAAGCTACATGTTAAAAAAATTTAGAGGGACAAAAATATGTCACTTTTTTTATAAGAACTAAAAACAAAATTCGTTATATTTATAAGGACAAAAAATATATTAAACCCTAATTAATATTAAAAAAATTTGTGAAAGGATTAATATTACAAAGTTAGATACAAACTAAATTTATTTCTTTATAAATAATGTAGTAAATATATATTTATGTCATATTTTTTTAGCCCAGATTTAAACATGTCTAAGTTTTCAAATTTTAAAAATTATTGAGAATGAGCTGGACCTATTAGATTTTTAAACTTGAGATTAAAAAATAATGTATCTACAGTTCCCGTGAGCATAACTCAGTTGGCAGGGATATGTATTATCATGTAGGGGCCGGGGTTTAAACCCCAGACACCCCACTTATTTCACCTTGAAAAATCTGAATTCTAGTCAGTATGCAATCTGACTAAAAATATAAAAAATAATGTATTTACAAGTAAATTAATTTGAGTCAAATTATAATTGAGTAGAGCTATAAATTGAAATATAAAATGCAGGGTGTACATGTAACATCAAATAAAACAAAATTTATCTAAGATGAAGCAATTTCACAATCGCCCCATGCAAAAACTCGCCCCCAAGCCACATGAAAACACTATACCACACATGTTAGTAGAAATCACAAGTCACAAATAAATGATTTTCCAACTATTGAAAATAACAACAAAACACAAAAATATTCAACAATGCCTTGGAGGAACCAACACCGAAGAAGGTTCCGATGAATTAGTACCTTATCTAGTGCCAAGACAAATCCCATTAGAAACCGGCAAAATCTAAGTCTAACCCAAATCCCACCAAAGAGATATTCTTCCACCAAGGTAAATACCTATGGAAGGCCTAAAGGAGACCTCTTTGCAGTGAAATAGTAAGAGAACCATACCTCACAAACCAACACCTCTCACCAAAGTGCAAAAACCACCATATATAAGGGTTTGTCATCTACATTTTCCTAACAAACTCAAATTTAGAACATGTAGATCCTTAACATTTAGCAAACTAACCTTCATAGAATTACACACATTAGATCAATAGACCCAAGGAATTTTATTTCCACCTTTTATCTTAATCTAGATGAATCCTTTGTACATATAGGAGTTGAAACCTTTATATGTTGCATCTTAAGGTACAAAAGATAGAAAACAATGATATTATGTTTAAAATAATCTTTTTCCCCCCATGGCTAACATACTTCTTCTTCCAAGACCTATAAACCTCATGCATAGGGTTTTAATATGAGGATCCCAAATACTCGCCATGAGTGGGTTTGCCCTAACATGGATGCCCAAATAACCAAAGTGCACTACCCTAACCTTACAGTTTAAGAAATGAACTGCCGTTGACATTAATTAGTCTTCCACATTTACTCCCAATTAAACTATTCTTGGAGAAATTAACTATTAGGTCGAAAGTGAGCTCGAAACGCCAGAGGTTCTATCAATTGCATATTGTAAATGGGCGATCATCATGTTCGAGTTACCCAACAAAACCCCTTTAATTTATTTAGGGCCTCAACGATCCTTATCAAGCGATTCAACCTCCCGCCACTAGTAAAAATACAAGAGGCGAGTGAGTCACCTTATTTGAGCCCACTATGAATATTTACATCCTCCGTAGAATTCTCATTCACCAATAATGACTAGATATCCATACACGAAAACATGTACATGCTCAAGTTAACATGTTCTTGGAGAAATTAACTCTTAGGCCTAAAGTGAGCTTGAAACACCGGATGATTTTCATCAAAGACTTCACATGTTCTCCACATTTGGCTACCCATTAAGTATTTTATTATCTCCTTATCGTAAATGGACGATCATCATGCTCGAGTTACCCAACAAAAATCCATCTAAATTATTTAGAGCTAGCCTCGACGTGCCTTATATAAAGCTACTCAACCATCCACCAGTAATAAAACCACGAAAGAGCATGAAATGGTCGCCTTACTTGAGCCCTCTTTGAATATTTACCTTCATTGTAGAGTTCTCATTAACCAACACTAACTAGATATCCATATGAGAAAACATGTGCATGGCCAAATCCGAGATCTCTACTTACCGTCAAAACCTAACATCCTCATCGTATAATCTAAAAACCCCTAAGTGATAAATTCGTAAGCTTTTTGAAGTCGACTTTCAAAATAAGTCACTCACTCCCATACTTGTTGGATCAATGATTTCATTTATAACAACATCATCCAATATACATCTCTATTTTTGATGAAAGCCGACTGATTTGAAGAAATAATATACGTATAATTCTTTGGATAAAAACTATAAATACTTTTCTGAACACATTTTTATGTGTTTGAATAACTAATTTCCAGAAAAATATCAAAAGAATCGGAAAGTATACTTCCAAGAAAATTTTAGGTTTCAAGAAATTTCAATAGGAATTTTGAAAGTACACACAGTCTTATAAAACAAAAAATACAAATAAAATGTAAGTCAATTAGCAAAATATCACTGAAATAATTAAAAACATTTCACTAAAAGTACTTTACTGATTATTAGTCTCATTAATATCATCTTCCTCGGCCAATACAAAAATCACAGCCTTATATTCCCACATATTTCGCATTATGTTAATAATAATATATAGCAAAAGCTCGAGTTAAACTTTTTATGTTGGTCTACTAGACAGTATGGCATATGAACAAAGAAAGTTCTTCAATATTATATTGTCCATCTTTTTGCTCAAACAAACAAAAAGAAGTGAGAATATGAAAATTCGTCGAATTAGGGTTTCGTGACCTTGTGCAAAGAACCAAAAACATCCTCTCCTATTCAAGCACAAGATGGTGGAATATTTGGAACTCCTTGTTTCTGTAATTCACCCATCACACCTTCAAGTGCTGGAGCTTTAAGGCCAAGAGGCAACGGTAAATAGGGTTTTGATAATACATCACTAATAGCTGCGTCGATGCTCTCCTTTGACTGTTAAAACAAAACACAACACATTATTTACACACATATATAGTTACATTAAGCATGCAATATTTTAATATTATTTTCTTAATAAAATTTGACTAAATTACAATATCAAAACGTGAAATAAACTGCTGGTAAGAAATATACGAAAAACAACAAAATAAAAGGTTGTATTTATAGACACGGACGAACAATAATGCGTTGTAAATGCATGCTGTGTGTTTTGGAGAAAGAGAGAGGAGGATAGAGAGAGACAAGCAAGAAAATGACGGGATGGAAGAAATAATTAGACTAAATCATAATAAGAAACTGTCATTGTGATCCTACCAATTTGAGAATAGAGAATAAATATAATATTTTATTAAAACTTATTAAAAAATAGCGTTTTCCATTAAAAAAACCTAGATTTTTTTTTTTCAAAGCAATAAAAACCCAAAAAAAAAAATTAATAGTTTTCTCATAAATTGTAAAGAATAGTTTTACTAAAAAAATTACAAGAAAAAAGAAAAGAAAAATTACCGGATGGAAGTCTAAAAGAGGCTGAGGAGATGGCTGACCGGCGGGGACAACAACACCGGGGTCTACTTGGTACATGGCATGGGGTGGTGGAATGCCTGGAACAGTTGGAGAGCCAAATCTCTGCATTTTATAGTACTTATGAATTAATTTCCTCAATAATATGAATAAGTTAAATAATGCATTACTTTTGTGAGTAATAAAAATGACATTGTTTGTAGTGTAAGTAATTCACATAAGAATCCAAATTTGGAAGTAGAAGACAACTCTAGTAAATACAAAAGAGTTACGTGAATAGTTACCGTTGTTGTCAGAGGTTGTGGAAAGCATGGTGTTCCTGCAGTTGGTGCATTTGGAGCCTACGCGAAAAAAGAAAGAAACTATTTAGACAAATAAAATGAAATAGGGAATTAGGAGATTGGTCATTTTCTATGCTGTTTTAACTAATTAAGATGACTTTTTGTCAACAAAAAAAAAAGTAATTAAGATAACTTTTTTACTATCCAATTTTTTTAGGGTTTGCTACCTCAAATTAAATAACTTTTTTATATACAACTTTTAATTGTTAACATATATCATCTGAATTTTGGATCTCTTTTGAATGTAATAGTTCAACAACTTGAGCTATACGCATTTGAAACTTAATTTACTTACCCGTTGGTGCCAATACGAAGCGTTAGGAGGTGGAGCCGGCCGCGCAGGTGGCCAATTAGCCGGTGGCTGGTGCGGCGAATATTTAGGCCACATGTGCATAAAGGACTGATCCACAGGATGGTGCCCCCATACATGTAAAGGTCTAAAATGGTGTACTGGTGGCATGGGAGGGAAACCCATGGTTGGTGCAACCCAATGATTCACAATATCTCTTTTTCCTCCAACTCCTCTATTTGTTCCAAACAATTGCCTCCTTTGACTCCAGCTTGCTGCTTCAGCTTCTCGTGCTAACAAATGTTTCCTATGCGATCTATATTTCTACATATATGTGTTCAAAATTCAATATTCAATTTTAGAAATTAATCTTCCCTAGCTAAATAAATCAACTATAATTTACTTAGATTTTTTTTTCAAGTATCTATGTTTTAAATCTAAACTCTAACCAACAATTAATATAGGTAGATTTTTTTTTTCCCATTACATGCATAAGTTTACGTGAATTTCTATCATAATATCAAAATAACACTTTTTTTTAGTATATTGAGGTTTGAAAATAAATATATACTTGAAGGTGGCTGGCGATGTTATGGCGGGTGAGGCAGTCAATTCCCATAATTTCCAAAATTCTTGAAGGTACAGCTTTATCCACACCTAGCTGCTCTACTGCTTGTACGAATCTTCTGTGCAATTCTGGAGTCCAATCCACCTAATTCACACAACCCAACAACAAACACACAAACCCCATTATTCACTATACGTACAAATCCGGCAAATTTAATAATAAACTGTCAAATTGTGTGAATATATTTTGTGCTGGGACATTAGTTAGTTAGATTTGTAATAGGATTTTTAAGTATGTTGTCAGAAATTCCTTTGAAATAATGGTGGATCTAAGGGGTACTTTAACCTATCATGCATGGAACAAACAAACACAAAAGAGGAACAGAAAAAAAACAACTCCGAGGAGATAATCCTTAGATCTCGATCATTGATTCAAGATCAAAGTGTCTAAAATTAAACAATCAATTTCACGGTTAGAAGATATCTCTGTTAATTTAGATTGATTGATTGAGATTTATTTTATCACGCAATCACAACAAAATCTATTTTCAAAATTGTATAATATATGTTGAGAGTGATTAACTCTTTAAAATTGTAAGGAGTTATTCTAAAAATAGCTTAATTTACAACAAAAAAAAAAAACTACCAAAAATAGTTATTCCAACAAGGTTATGAGATATATCTCTCTCTTGCTTACAGTATACCCGTGAGTTCTTTTGCATTCAAAAACTTGTTAAGACTAAATATAAAGATAGCGACAGATCATTCAAGGTTAGCTCAGCTTCACATGAACTTCCTATTACCTAAATCATAAGGTATTGCCATGTGCTTAAAGAAGGAGAAAAAACCTAGCGCAAGTGGTTAGTGCGCAGATTGTGTAAGCGTTGTAAACTCCGGATAAGAAGTTCAATTTCTTATAATAAACAATCAACAAAGGGTCTTTTGAAAAGAAAAAAAAATTAAGTAAAAGGGTTTGTAACTAATTAACAAACATATACCAAATTAAATAGCAATTATCTCACCTTCACTTTTCTCTTCCCATGAGGATTATTCTTTGATTGAGATGATGATTTTCTTCCTTTCTCACCTTCCTTAGGCAATGGATTCGGCACAACGGATTCATCTCTTTTGCTAATTATCTCTTCCACACGACTCGAACTTGAATCTGAAGAATAAACTACTTTCTCTTCATCTTGTAATTTTCTCTCAATACTAACCATATTCCCATCATTACAAGATTTGCTATTTGCACCCGACGAATTTATATCCGATTCCTCACCGCTGCTGCTGAGGGAGAATTCAGCAAGCATTTCCGGGTCCATCTCAAGATCCGGTAACACATCTCCGTCGTTGAAGCATACGAAGAAATCATCATCGAATTCGAAATTGATGCTTTCCAATAAGTTCCCTTCGGAAAGATCAGCAAAGTCACATGTCTCAATTGATAAATTCTCCTCCATTTCTCTTTGGCTTTCATCTCTTATGCTACTCAATGGTGCCACTGCTAGCATGA
Source organism: Medicago truncatula (assembly GCF_003473485.1). Classification (NCBI taxonomy): domain Eukaryota; kingdom Viridiplantae; phylum Streptophyta; class Magnoliopsida; order Fabales; family Fabaceae; genus Medicago; species Medicago truncatula. The sequence continues at coordinate 44,935,468 of NC_053043.1, forward strand.
TAATCCTATTTGGCTAGTTTCTTGATTAATTTCCACACACTATAAACACAAAAAATAATAGATCAACAACCTTAGAATATAATTCTAATTATAATAATACATTAATAATAAAGTGATGAATATGAATTATATATAAAGAAAGTATAGTTATAAATTATCATAAACTATATAATAAAAGAGAACTTACATGCTAGCTAGTAGCTAGGGTAGGAATGTTTTTGCACTCAATTAAGGTTTAGTTTTCTTGTGAAAGAGATGGAACTTTTGCTCTCCTTAATGGACTTTGAAAATGGTAATGTTGCCTTTTTAGGAAGCGGCAAGGGAGTGTTTGGAAGAAGAAACTAGCTTGGATCTCTTTCAGCCACAACTTATGATTTTTGTTTGTAAGTGTGCTACTTGCAGAGTTTTGCTCTGCACTCTCACTATGCATCTACTATATAATATTATTATTTTTGGAAGGTACTTCTATATAAGAATAGTATGTAATATATTAGGCTTGTGGATGGCGTTTTTCCAATTTTTTTTATTTTTTATTTTATAAAATAAAATGAAATCAAGAATGCTCGTGAATTTTTTGTAATATAATTGATTAATGAAATTTGAAAGGTGTAATGGATATTTTTTGTTGTTGATTAATATGTGTAATGGATATGTATGAAGAGAAAGAGAAATATTGTTTGTGAGTTGAAGCTATTTTTGTCATAATTAGTGGAAATGAAAGAGATATGTGATGTGAGGAAGGGATGATGTTGTTGGTAGACAAATTGACCGCTGTATTTTCTCCCCTTCCACTTAACAGATAATGTATATATCTTGTTCCCGTGATAATTTATCAAATAATTGGCAGAAAACAAGCATGACTGATCATTAATTATGTGGTCTTTTCTTCAAAAAATAAAAATAAAAAAAAATTATCTGGTCTATCTGGAGATGAGGCGTTTGACCCTACTACTACTTAGTTTTCTATAATATTATTTTTCTCATACTTGATGTTGTATAATCATATTGAATACACCATCACTCACAACTAGATATACAATTTCGTTAGATGAATGATTTTGTGAGCAAGTAGAGTTGTACTTGATTATATTCAGTTATTTTTTATTTCCCTTTTCTATGATTATGCAAGTTGTTGTGTCAAGAATCAAGATCGACTTTATATGATGTAACATTGAATCAATTTAAATATGTTGAATAAGAACTAGGTTTCACTTTCTTCTCCAATTTCTCTTCACGTTTTTCTATAGGATTTGACACTCACTCGAAGAGTGCACTTTTCTTCACTATAAGATAATTAGAGTTATCACTAAGTACATAGTGTAGTAGTAATAATATTGAGATTGATATTGTCTTTCTAGTACGTAAGAGTAGTCACCGGGTAGTCATTTAAACCTGGTAACGAACACAACAAAAAAATTCCCTTGTCTTCGTCATCTATCTTCACCCCAAGCTTCACCAGTTCGGTGATTATGTTATCGAAGACATTGACATGTTGTTGCAAATCAGATCCTTCCTGCATCCTCAGATTGTATAGCCGGGTCTTCATGAAGAGTTTGTTCATCACCGACAAATCTGAATTCTCTAAGTTATCTCAAACCTCCTTCGGAGTCGTTAAGTTCAGGATATGATATATCATCTCGTTTGAAATAGATAGATGTATCAATCTTGCGGCCTTCTCCTACATCTCAACCAAATAGTTGTCATTTGTGTCTATCAGTTTCATCTTATGTAGTGCCTTTTATAAACTTTGTCGATTCAACATATCTTTAACCCGCCTTTGCCATAATAAAAAATTACTCGTCCCATCGAACCTTGTCACCTTGAATTTTGCACCATGGTTATTCATCATCTAATAGACTGATATCAATTCTTAGAACTTCAACTAGTAACAAAAGATTAAAGAAAACACAAATTGCAAACAATGGAACATGATTGTTTGTTCCCCCGACATCCACAGGCCACATTCGTCGCCTATAATAAACAATTGGGTCTAACACAAGTTTAAGCCAAACACAAAGGCATGTGCGGAGGGAAATTTATGTGGGTTGCAAGCACTTTGTAGGACGCTTTTAAATAAGTCCATGAATTATGAATGTTTTAACAAAGTTCCTAATTCTGTTAAATTTATTCATATTTATTCTTATAGAAGTGTGTTAGGGACTAAATTGATAATAAGTGGTTAAACATAAAGATCAAATTGATAGTAAATTTTTAAAATATAAAGAAATAATCGATAGTGTGTGGTTAATTATAAGGATCAATTTTACAGTTTATTAACGACAGTGACCTCAGTAAAATATTCATAATTAATATCATAAACTTATTTATGAGTGTTCTAGAAAGTTAAAGGCTACTTTGGCACACTTTATGAACATGTTTACGACCAATTTAGAAATTACTTGGGTATATCACTCGGCAAAAATGACCAATGTAGTGTAGCAGTTAAAACATTTGGGGTAAAAACAAAACTATTAATAGTAGTTAAGACTACTACTACAACAACAACAATATCAATAATAATAAATTTCGAATATTAGACCACCGCATGTTTTCAGAGAGATCATTTTTAGCAAACAACAAATTGAATTGCAAATTATTCGAATCTATGTTTCAGCATGTCAAATATTTTTAGGACATTGTACTTACTCTGCAAATTCAAGATAACCATTTAAGCATATAATATATATATCAGAAAAGATTGATGCATTTTACTCAGGTTTGATCATTTGAAATTTCTATATTCTATATTGAATTGAATTGAGGTGCCATTTAATTTGGGAAAGGAGGGTACTTTCCCACCACGGGAAAGTTGATCATGTCCATTAGATTAAATGAGGAACATATTTTTATCATACTCTCTCAACCACTAGATTATTTTTTTATACTATCTTTCACACTCTCTCTTTCATGTCCCCACACACCCATGTGAAAGATAATATAAAAAAATAATCTAGTGGTTGAGAGAGTATGATAGAAATATGTTCTTCATTTAATCTAATGGACATGATCAACTTTCCCACGGTAGGAAAAAACTCTCCTTTCCCAAATTAAATGGCACCTTGAATTGAATGATGAAAGTAACAAAACAAAAACAATTTGAATGATGAATCGCCATATGTGAGTGACTCACGTTGAAGTAACATTTACGGGCTATGCCGTACCCGTGAGTGCCACCCTAGAGAGAGAGAGAGAGAGAGGGGTCTACATTGTGTGTATGCCACAAACTAGTGAGACAAACTATCCTTATCACGATTCAAAGTATCTCTACACACCTCAAGTTACCATTTCCTTGTTATTGTGCTTAAAACCCACTTCACCTAAATACAAATGTTTTTGCTTAATTTCTACCATATCTAGCATATTTGATCGGAAAAATCTTCATGATCTTCTTTTATAAGTAATAAAATGCACTAAAAAGATTACATACTTCAATCCGTTTTCACAAAAGCAATACCCAAAGAGCACTCCTATATATCTAAAAAGAATTTATCACGATACGGTCACGAAAAACAAGTTAGCTTATCCTTATTCGTAAAACCATCATGATTTAGCCTCTCGCTCTAACTAGTATTTCGATACTAAAAAAAAACCGTTTTTTTATTGGGTGTTGGTCGGGGTTCAAACTCCTGACTTTGCATATATTATGCATTGTCCTTACCAACTTAGCTAAGTTCACAAGGACCAAAATAAACAATATTTAATACAAAAGAAATGCTAGCAACACATATTTTAACACTATTTTTCCAACACACTAATTTTTAATTGGTTAATTCCACCGAATCATATGGGTCACATATAAATTTAAAACATAGAAATGCTTTATTTTAATCATATCAAAAATAGATTAAAAAAAAAATCAAAGCTGTTACCATTAAAAATCATTTATTTAGTGACAATATTTTGGTCTATATATGTGGGGACTGAATTTTGCAATACGTCTATGTGATCGATTTTTTTGCAAATTTTTAAAAAGTCATAAAACCATTCTAGACGTCAATAATGATATGAATACTCTTTTTCTAACAACTTCTAACCCTCATTTTTTTTTTTAAGATAACCCTCATTCTTTTATTGAATGAAATTTATGTAAATCTTATACTTTAAAAATATATCTGATGTAAAGTGATAGAACTCACAATAAAAGAGTGGGTGATAGAAAACATATTGAAAAGATAACATTATTATCACACTACCAAAAATAGTGTGGTCACTCTAGTTGTCAATTTAACATTTTTATATCTAAATAAGCCTCCTATCTCGTTATACATATATCCATTTTATGCTTTACATTTTAATGCCATGGAAATATAATTTAGGTGATGAGTCTTTCAATTCAAGCTCAAACCACGTGGATGGAGGGACCAATGCGGTGGGAACCATTCATTTTTCTCTCGGTCAATTGACATACTTTGTTAGTACTAGAAAAAAGACATATCTGTCTTAATTTACTGATGGTCCTTTATGAGTTATGAACATGGACATAGATATTGTTTTTTCTAAAAGGGTCCTCAAAATAGCAATAATTGTAGCTGCTGGCCGGTCATTACAATTATATAAGGAATCTGAGTTTCTATATATCAATGGGAGTCTTTCTCAAAGAGGTCCCCATATTCTACTCTTCCATCAAGACAATCCAAACTCAAGGCACTGACATTGACTCTCTCTCAAAACAATAATGCAACTGGATTGAATTTTTATTATATCCTAAGTCATGGCAAAAACATTTCCCCCTTTATTTCGGCCATTTATCTAGGGCATTGTTTATGATAATCCTCAAAATTTCCTTTTTAAGTTATGATCCTATGATATTTTTGACTTTTGTAATGGCTACATGGTATATCAGTATGTTACTCTTGCATATCAACTTTGGAATTGAGATATCCTTGTTTGTGTATCAAATGCGTGTTAGAAGACTCAAATTATATAAAATAAAATAAAATAAAATAAAATAAAATAGAGGTTGAATATGGACGAACCTATAAATTTTGGGATCAGGTTTTGCTGCCGTAAAGCAGCATGCAGTTTCACACAATTTTATCTCAACCGTTCATCTCATATCGAATGGTTGAGATTGAAAACTGTTTTTATTTAAAACAATCTTTGTCATCCAACTGTGATCGGACGGCTATCACTGATTACAACATTTTGGTGTAACAGCAGAGAATCTTATTCCTAAATTTTGAGTAGTGAGAACAATTATGAGGTGTATTTAAGCTTTTAAAAATGAAATAGTGTCTGTGTATGAGGATGAATTAAATTACACTGATGTAATGTTATATCAATGTTACACCGCTCAATATTATTTTAATCGTTATATATTTTTTAAATTAGATTGTTGAATTATAATTTTATATCATATAGATCATCCATTTAAATTTTTACACAGATCTAAAATCATTTAATATGGTATCGTTGAGTCCCAGCAAAATTAATGATGTTCAATAGAAGCGCATAAACTCTTAATCTTAGTTAGTATCAATAAACATATCAAATAATTTTAGACTTACATAAACATTTACATAGATGACATGTATGACATAAATTTACAATCCAACGATCAAAAACTTACCAAAATGGGATCAGTATGTGATAAAAAATCCAACAATTAAATTAAAAAAAATATGAATCAAGCAAGTAAAATGAAGGATGCTACTAAGTAGAGCTGTCAAAATGGGCTACCCGGCCCGTTTCGGGCCGGCCTGGACGGGCTTCAGACTTTTTAGGGCCGGGCTAAAAAGCCCGGTTTAAATACAGGCTGAAATAATAGAGCCCGAGCCCGGCCCTATACGGGCTCCCGGGCTAACGGGCCAGCCCACATATATATTATTTTTTTTGTCCTTGCACAATCTATGAAGTTTGAAGTAGATTAGTCTAAAAATACATACTAATGACAGTAAGCAATAGTTCAATTGTTGATACTCCAGTGCAAATTGTTTGGTGTTTTTCAATGAGAAACCATAACTAAAGATAACTCACAGTGCGGTTAACGCCAGAATTGGGACGAAGTTCAGATATTGCAGTGTCAAATTCTTTCCCATATTTAATAGTAAACAAGTTGTTGATGTGCAATAAGTCTGGTATAGTTTGATTAGGAAAACAATTTGCTCTAAATTATACAAAACAAATAAGTGACTGTTTGAAAACTCAACAAGTACTGAGTATAAATATTCTGAGCACTAAAATGATTTACTGTAGCATATTCTGAAATTAATAATACTTACCAAGTTTGAAATAAGGGAAAAAGTGCTAAAAAATTCAATGAATGGGAATTCACTAAAAAAAAAGGTTATAAGTTCATAAATACATGAAAAAGGTTAAACAAGAGAGCAAAAATTGGGTAAAACACACCACACATAAGCGAGCTGAATTTTATTACACGGGCTGCCGGGCTACCCGTGGCCCGTACGGGTAAGCCCGGTCGGGCTACGGGCTTTTATGGGTCGGGCTAACAAGCCTTAAAAAAATTCGGACTGCAATTTTTAGGCCCAAGCCCTACGTTTTATTCGGGCTTTCGGGCCGGCCCGTTTTGACAGCTCTACTACTAAGTATAGGATATTACGGGTTGTCACCACCCTCATTTAATAAAATCTTATGAGCCCCTTATTTGAAAAATGACATTAAAAAAAAATCGCCACCCCAATAATAATACATTTTCTACAAGTTTTTTTCTAGAGGACGTTTTCTACAAGTTGTGAGCTTAAAAGATAAAAAAATAAACTCTTAATATTTTTTTTCTTTGATGTTATTTTTTGTTAGCATTTTGACATCTTATTCATCGGTGGTGAGGAATTTCGACGGAAAATTCAGCTGATGTTGATGAGCATGCACCATATTTTGATGGTTCACACGCCTTCATGAAAAATATCTCTTTAGTTCTTTAGGTTGTTTGGTTAGCTACTATTTGAATAGTGTAGAATGAGAGGAGTGCTTAAATCTTCAGTAGTAAATTATTAAATCTAGAGCAACTTCTTGATCGTTTGATGGTGGATAAGGACGTATAAACCACTCTCATCGTTTAAATGTCATTGTTGGAGTGTTTACGTTATAATTTTTTATAATGATTTGCTTCTACTTGCTTGGCTAGTTCTCTAGCTTGTTCTATTTGTATATACTTTTTTATTACTCATAGGATCTCCTTGTGCTTATTAGGGAGGTTTTAATCTATTTTGCTTTTGACCTGATAAAAAAAAAATAAAAGATACAAAAATATGCTTTATGTAATGTTTTATTCTCCAACCGTTACCTCAATATTACCAAAGTAAATGCTTCTTGCTTCTTTCTTTGGTACTTCTTTTATTTTATTTTTTTATAAAGCTTGTAGTAGTACTTCTTATATTTTACCTTTCATGTCTATCCGCATTTTCTTTTTGGTATTTCACTGTGTGTGTATATATATAATGAAATATTTGTTTTAGTTTAATTCAGTTTATGTGTTTTTAAATATAAATTTTAAAATAAAATCATATTACTAAGGAAAAATTTCTAACTTTGAGATTTTTTTTTTGAGATATTGACCATATTTTTTAACTAATATATAAATACAAATGTTAGCATATAAGATGTTGTATGATTTCTCTCGATGAATATTTTCAAACTATCAAATTTTATATTTTTTAGGCTAAAGTGCATTTTTTCCCCCTTAATTTTCAAAAACTTGCAATTTTAGCCCCCTAACTACAAAAACTACAATTTTGGCCCCCTAAGATTTAGCCCCATTGCAATTTTAATCATTTTGGTCAATTTTGACCCGTCAATGCTTACGTGGCGTGCCACTTGTGTAATTATTTAATTAAAAAAAATTTAAAAAAGCATATTATCATTTTTTAAATTAAATAAATGAAAATGAAATTAAAAAAATAAAAAAAAATCAGAAAAATATTAAAAATTAAAAATAAAATCCAAATCTTAATCTTTTATTTCTTCTTCCTCTCAAGAACAACAACAACATTTGACCCTGCAAATGAGAGATCATGTACACCAATTGACCCTTGTTCTTCTTCCTCTTCCATCACTTTCTCTGACCCTTATTCTTCTGCTCGCTCGTATGGGACCAGAAAGCCGAACATCTCGTCACCGCTTCCTCTTCTGATGTCTCCATCTCGATTCATAACCCTCTTCTTCCTTCTGCTGCTCCCAAGATTCTCTGTCATCACCGTGACGGTGTTACTGCTTTGGCTCTTATCCCTAATTCCACTTGTCTTGCTTCTCGATCTGTCGATCACTCCGCTAAACTCTACACGTTTCCAGGTTTCGTGTTGTTTTCTTGTTTTGATTTTTAGGATATTTAATTGAAATTCTAAAATAAAATTGGGGTCTTTTGTTTGTAATTTTAATTTTAATTAATTTATTATTGTTTATCGAATGCTATTTTGATGATTTTATGTTCTTGATTTCTAATTCTTTACATTGGTGAACTGATTTGACTAGCGCCATTTTAATTTTACAATTTCTCAAGGAATATATGTTTTAATTTACTTCTTTATTGTTAATATTATTTGTTAATTTTAGTGAACTCTGTATATATTTCAGCAATGAAATTCAGTAATTGTATGGTATGCATATTTGACGCATTGATGATGGTCAGAGAAAGATGGAAGAAGAAGAAGAAGAAGAATAAGGGTCAATTTGTGTGCATGGATCTCTCATATGCAGGGCTAATTGTTGTTGTTGTTCTTGAGATTGGGAGGAAGAAGAAATAAAAGTTTTTTAATATTTTTCTGATTTTTTTTATTTTTTTAATTTCATTTTCATTTATTTAATTTAAAAAATGATAATATGCTTTTTTAATTTTTTTAATTAAATAATTACACACGTGGCACGCCGCGTAGGCATTGACCGGTCAAAATTGATCAAAAGGATTAAAATTGCAATGGGGCTAAATCTTAGGGGGCTAAAATTGTAGTTTTTGTACTTAGGGGGCTAAAATTGCAAGTTTTTGAAAGTTAAGGGGGGAAAAGTGCACTTTAGCCTATTTTTTATTATATATAATTAAAGATATTAATGGTCAAAGTTGTGTATTAATACGTGTGCAGTGTTGACAGCGACGACCGACGTGTATTTTGGAACGGAGGAAGTAGTATATCAAAAAACGTTTATGTGTCCATATCATTTTTATTTCGGTTGTGTGTTTTAGTTAGAAGTCTTAAATTTGTGATGACTTACAAGTTGCATGTATCTGATGTCTTAATATTTTCGATCAAGATGTGATAGTTTTAACTCAACCTAATGATCAAACTTAGTTTTTTAGATTCTCTTAGAAGTCCCAACAATCCTAGTATCTAAACAATTCTAATTTTGAATTGCTTTCGGACATTATTTCATATTCTTTGCATTCCATTTATACTTAACACATGCATAATTAACAAAGTTCTCTCTATATATATATGAAGCTCTATTACAAAATACTTGAGTTTTTCCCTCAATAATAAATGCAAAGAATATATTTATAAACATGTTGAAATCCACTAACAATTTTCTAAAGCTAATAACAAATATATAAATTCACAAATTCTCATTTTTATATAAGCAAAATAAATTTTGATTTAGAAGAAGCTAGCAATTAGCTCAGGTGTTCCAAACAGTATAGCACACTATACACAAATATTAAAATTCAGAGAGAGATGTGTAGATGTACAGAGGGGGCATAACTCTGTAGAACATATTGGATTGTACTTTGGTGATATGGAAATGATATTTGATATTTGAAGAGCTGGCCCAGAAGGGATGGCATGATATATATGTGGATATGAACATTTTGTCTAATATGCAAGGAAGTATTCTATGCAAGATTTGTGGCAACAGTTGTTTTGTTTGGATATTTGATTTAAATCAGTATTTTGTTTGTATATGTAAATATATCCGTATAAATCCTCAGCTATAGAAACACATAAAAACTATTAATCCTCATGTAATGGAAATCACGGCCATGTGTTGGTGAAAATGAACGGCTGAGATATTTTCGTGTGTTTTGTTTACATGTGTTCTCCTAACGATAAGCATTATCCTTTTAAATAACACTCTAATTTGTTGAAATTTAAATGGATTTCATTAAATTTATTTTGGGTCTACATGCTTTTTTGAAGGACACATTTTAATTTCAACCTACTAAACGGTGTGTGTTAATAAAAAAAATGTTAGAGGATGTGTTGATAACACTTGAATTTATTTAGTGATAAATGATTGAAACACCCTTAAATTTTAAGTAAGTGATTGATCGTTGATATATGATTGTTTCATATGAAGAAATTCAATTGTGAGGGTAACAATTCATTTGCATAGATTAGTTATTGTTAATCGGTGGTGAATATTTATTCTTTTAACATGGTATGACCTATGTACCACTTTAGTTCCTCGATATTTTATTTAGTGATTTTTATTCCACGAATTTGCAATTGATATATTAAAATTTGTCATTATAAAAAATATTCCATTTATTTAAAATTCTCAAGTTGTCATGATTTATTAATCCTTGATTTCATGCCAACCGCATAATCTTCCAAAATTAATAATTGAAATTTTAAAATCATTTCTTATTTAAATTTATCATCAAGTGAATACAACACAGTTGACAGAGACTCAATATACACACAACGTCTATGATAAAATAAAAAAAAATAAAAAAAAACTCAATATTATTTTGAACCTAAATTTTAGAGAGAGAAAAATTTAATTCCCCATAAAATTTGACCTATAAATTTTTAACTATATTATTTATTCTACTATAAAAAAAAAGTTGGTGTTCCTAAAAATGTTGCAGTTTGAATGATCGCACACCTTAACCTTAAACATATTCAGAACCACTATTAAAAAGAATGAATGGTGTATATAATTTTATTTTATCCTCAAGGTTTATAACGAATATGTATGTGGTTAATGGTTGTGGGAAAAAAAAAAAATCTTTGTCAAAAATTTGTGAAAGTACTCTTTGATTGCATTGCATTTACAGTGTAGGTATTTTGAATCAACAACAAAACGTTTAACTTTTTATATGAAGTTTAACAACTCAAGAAATAGAAGTCAGTTTTTTTTAAGTCAGATTACTCTATCAAAACGCATGTTGTTTACTATGTTGGTTTAAGATTGAGACAAATGACTTTGTCATTAACGACACCTGAATTTTTACTGCTACACCCAAAAGCTTGTGTTTAGAAATATTTGTTTGAACTTCCAAAAGAAAATTGTCATTAAGGGTGTGTTTGGTAACACATCTCAATTAGCTTATAGTTTATAAGTTCGTTTGATAAAAAAAACTCTGTTTGGTAATACTTTTTCACCATGAGTTTATAGCTTATTTCACGAGCTTATAAACTATTTTTCAGAAGCTATTTCAAGTAGCGTTTGAACTTATAGCTTATAACTTCTCATATTTTATCCCATTTTTACCCATATTATTTTAATTAAAATTCATGTTTACCCTTTATAATTTATTATACTTTGAAAGAAAAATGCTACTGGACAACTCTAATGTGACATATGTACCTCCGCTAAACTAAAAAAAAAAAATATACATACCTCCCACTGTGTGTTTTTATTTAAATGATAATATATCTCACTTTTTTTTTTCCCTTCTTTTGAACCGCATAAAATTGTTTTGTAAGTCTACGATTGATAATGCATTGATTTAATAATTCAGTAAAATAAATTTCAAGAAGGTCCCTTAAAAAAAATCAAGAAGACAATTATCGTTAATTGATACACACGAAGCAATAATTCATCGTGACTATCAATTATTGCTTTTTTTAGGAAACTATCAATTATCGTTAATAATACATATAATACCCTTTAATATCAATTTTTATTTTATTTTTACATATCAATTTATATAAACTTTATTACATATTAATAATACCCTTTTATGTCATTTTACATTTATCAGCTAGTTGAACCGCTAATTTTACCAAACACTTCATTAGCTTATAAGCTATCAGTCATTAATCATCAGCTATAAGCTATCAACTATCAGCTATAAACTATCAGCTAGCTTATCAGCTATCCGCTGTTTTTACCAAACAAAGCCTAAATGTTTAAACTTTGAAAAAGGCTGGGTGTAGTATTGATAAAGGTGGTGTCAATACTAATAACCCATAATTTCCTATACACAAGAGCAAACCAAAAGTTAAAATGTGGAAATAGTTACCTGGGTTATGAAAATTGCTCTTTTCTCTTTCAATTTTACTCATTCTCACCCCAAACTTTCAAAATTAACCCCAACGCAAGTTAACTCACCTGGATACCGGACGTGAGTTAACTTGCGCTACCTACAACTAAGGGCAGTTAAATATCGTTGAAAAAAATTCTCACGGGGCTTAAGTCCCGCTGGCTAAAGTTTTCCTCTGAGTTTTCAGAAAAATGGACACTGCACTGCAACAACACAGGGAATCAAATAACCCTAGCAAATGAATTTAAGCAGATGAGAAAAGAAAGGAAAATACTTAAACCATGTGAATCTTAAGTGTTATTTGATTCTTGTTTCATTTTTTAACAAAAAAAAAGTCCTTTTTATTAAACAATAATAATAATTTCATCAAAACAAGTTCAAAATTCATATTAATCCAAGTAATTTATTATATTTTTACATATGTAAAAGAAAAACAAAAGTACAATAAGTGTGTTGTTGGTTAAGAAACTTATGCATGGTCACAAAACATTGAGATTTGAGAGGTAATAATAGTTAATGTACGTATATAAATAACCATGAATCACATGAAAATTGAAAACTTTCGCTAGCAAGACTTAAGTCCTGTGGGAATTTTTTTTAGCAGTCAACTCCGCTAGTTGTAGGAGTTAACTTGCGTTGGGGTTAGTTTTGGAAGTTCCGGGTAGGAATGAGAAAAATGAAAGGGAAAAGAGCAATTTTCTAGATTATATATTGGAAAACGAGAGTTACTCTTCATACATGCTTCAAAAAATTTTGTTTTCCCTTCATTGAGCGTCACATTTTAGATCAGTTCAACGAAATTTAAAAAATCTTTTTGAACGAAGGTGAGAGAAATATTAGAAGCCTAAAGAGTAATTTGTGTGGCCGAAGCTCTCAAATGGAAGGGGTTGGTAGATTTTTTGTCCCAAATTGGGGATTGGGTTGGGTAAGTCGGTCCAATGTGAGGGTTTTCAAGGCTCTTGCATATAATTTTGGATGTTGTTCTTTAGAGACTTAGCAATTGCTCAAAAGTATCACAAATTATTTAAAACATCTCGATGACAATTAACTACCATTCAAAAAGTTTCTTAAATCGGTTAAATCAATTTAAAATGTTTTGAATGGTAATTAACTACCGTTTTAAAGTAAATGATAGTTAATAGCATATGTCCTTTTCCTACTCCAAAAACATTTCAAAAGCACATATGATATTAAAAAAAAAGTTTTCTATATATCATCTAACCAGAGACAGATCTACTCCTTGTGAATTAGGGCCAACTGCCACCACTAATGTTTTTCGCAACAAAAAAATAAAAACTCGAAGATAAAAAAAAAAAAGAGGAATTCATATATTAGATGCACATCAGTCCCTACAATACCATAAGAAAATATAAGCTTGTAGCAAGTAAGAGATTCTTTGTTTGATTTCCACATTAAGAACCGTCATTTGTGAGTAGGCATTTAAGACTTTATCTGATGGTGATAATTTCCTTTTTGTTGAAGTACCTTAATCCAACCTATAAATAACCATTTATGCAGTCCAACTTTCAACGAAGATACCTATTTTGTTTTTACTTACAATTTTTCTCTTATCCTCTAACAATTTATTAACAACAACTAACATTTTTTCATTTAAAAAATAAAATAAAATCGGTAGGTAATGTGAGCTAGGGTGTTTTGCTGCTTGTTCTTGCTTCTAACTTCTGATTGATATCAAGATTTTTAACGCAAATGCTAAATACCACATCAAAATTTGAAGCACTATTATTGGCAAGTTATGACGCATTGATTTTTTTACAAATGATTTTCGAACACAATTCTTGACATCAACACCGTGTAAAATACAATTGGTTGCAATTTTTTTAACATTTTCCCCTCCTTGGCACGGGAGAGGATTCTCTCTAGTGAGAAACTCTCATATTTTCTGCGGTCATTAAATTTCACCATAAACTATACCCTCTCTCCTTTTTTAATATTAAAATATGTTATCTCACCTCTTTAATATATGATCATGATCACACATGAGAAAAATGTCACTGGACACAATCCCCTCCCCCTTGGCACGTCTGCAAAGTGGGTTGGTTGCTAGAACCATTGAAGGCTAGCTTGTAAGGCGTCATGGGGGTTAGTTATGTCAAAAAATGTGTTCTAATTGCACAACATTTTATCGTCGTAAAAAAAGCACAACATTTTATGACTTTTTGACAATTCTATAATACTTGTATTATATTTTTATTTTTTCTTTGTTTTTCTGTCTCTTTATTATTTTTATCAATAAAAAGAGAAAAACAATGTTATCAGAAATAGTTATACAAGTATCACTACTCTTAAACTATTTTTATTCTTTAACATATCTAAATCAAACACACTCAAAGAATTTAGTAAGAGTGAAAAAAATAGTTTTACATGATCATCAAATAAAAATTTGCATGATTTTGGCACGCAATTAATAATGTAACTTTTCTCCTCAAAGATACATCCTTCTTGAGATATTTTCCCCTTTTATATAAGATATCTTTTGAATTTTCAATTACATTAACTATTTATTTATTAACAAATTTAAATATTGTTGCTAACTTTTTTTTATTCTCGTGATTTATCAAAATAATCTCATATTTAAAAACGGAGATAATAATAACTTTTTTCAAAACTCAATATCTATATAATGAGCGACTAATCGATGAGACCAATCCCACCATATCCAATAAAGAAGCCTCAATTAAAATCAGAGCACAACTATGTATAAATTAACCCACAAAATTGGCTTTGAAATAGCATATTTTAAGGTCTCTGACATGACACCACGCCCACTACAAGAAATATTGGATTTTCCTAGGGAAATATTCCTCGGAAAACACACTTTTTTCGTAGGAAAATACGGATTTTCGAGAAAATACTGAGGAAACAAGTTGTAGGAAATTTTAGATCTATTCCTACGAGATTTTCGAGGAATTTCCGAGGAAATACTTTTTCCGACGGAATTACCGAGGAAAGTTTGGTAGGAAAGCATTGTGCAGTCTGCCACATCTGACACACGCTTTCCGACGAAAATTTCGTAGGAAACAATAATAATTAAAAATTGCACACGTTTTCCTACGAAACTTTCCTAGGAAACAATTATATTTAAAAAAAAAAAGAAATTTGATCCAAATTTTGATTTCGAAAAAGGCGCCAAATAATTCAAATGAGGTGCTAAAATATTTGGCGCCAAAATTTCATAAAAAATCAAATTTAAAAAAAAAAACGAAAAATAAAAAAAGTGCGCCAAAATTTTAAAATAACCCAATTTTTTTGATAACATGTCATATTGATAAATAATTACATAAAACAAAATTCATATATGCAAGTTAAATTTTCTTTGACAGTAACCACCTAAAACACCCCAAAAGTGCCCAAAATCCCTAACCAAAAAACATCAACTGAAAAGAATATAAATTACTCGTTATGATCATCATCCCTCTCCTCGTCCTCGTCCTCGTCCTCGTCCTCATCATCATCATCATTGTCGTCGTCATATGTTCGGTCTTCTTGAACCGACGGTGATGATTGACTCGATGGAGACGATGATTCCGATGTTTTCCTACACTTCATGCCACCCATCCTTTTTGTAACCATCCTTTTGAGTTTTCTCATTTCCTCTGCCTGTTTGGCCAGCAATTCCCTTAACTCATTCTCCGATTCTTCTTTCTTTGCCAACGCCTCCTTTTGAGATTGCAACTCCTGGTTCATTCGTTGTATCATTGCTTGCATCTCAAGAGGCAGCTCTGTAGAACGAGATGAGGACTCTGGTGGAGGAGGAACATAAAACAAATCTCCATGTACCACATTGCCGGCTAATGGTCCAAGACCGTACATTCTACCCTTTCTTTCTTTTCCTCCATCCGATCTTCCTTTTTCTGCAGCCTTCGCCCATAATTGAAGTTTAATGGGGAAGGGAATTTTCGGATACGATGGAATCTCAAGATTCTCCTTCAAAAACTCCGCTGCATTCGTGCGATAAGCTGCCTATAAAGTAAAGTAATCAATAATAAAGTCAAAACCGAAAAGTAAAAAAAACAAATACACAGCAGCAGCAAGCTATCGACACCAAAACAGAAAAGCCACATACAGAAAATGGATCACCTAAAAAACTCACTCCCTAACCACTGTCAGTAACAAAACAGCATGTCATTGATATCGTGTTCGTCTTTCGGCTAGTACATGTAATAATAGTCATTTCCTTTTTTCATAAACCATTGATATCAGCATGAAATGCAATAATATTTTGATAACTAACATACTTATTAGGCTCTTCTTAGCAGGTAGGTACTTTGGCATCGTTAGCATGATACTATATATGTAACAGAAGCTGTAGAAGACCTTTTGATGTATAAACTAAAGATCCAGCTAGTACAATTCAATTCACTAAAGATCAAGCTATAAATCATATGACCGACACACGACCCACATCCTTTGAACACAGCAGAGAACATAAAATTATTAAGAATTTACCTGGGTATTGCTAGCTCGAGCATCAACATACCGACCAAGATTCTGACTGAAACGAGTTACATCATGGATCTCTTCCAGATAAGGAACTCTACCCAATCTATTTCGTGTGAGTTGATGCAAACAATCTCTGCAATCTTGGTATTATTGGCAGATAAAACATCGACTTGATTGAGACTCGTTTCTTCTTCTGAGAACCGACATCATCACATACTTCATACCTCGGTGCATTGCAAAATTTACACGCCACCAACGCCCCATCATTTTTACCAAATTCGTTGTCGTAAAACAACATGCACCCATTAACGCAACAATCAATAATTTTAACTTCCAATCCCAACTTCTCCACCAACTTTTGAGCCTCATAAAAACTCAAGGGAAAATTGTCCTTTACAGGAGTTGTGTCCCTCATGATATCTGTATAACACTCTGAGCCTTCTTCGGCTACACTCCAATCTGACGCGGCAGCTAAAAGCCTCACACTCATTGATAACTTAGAATCAGACGACCCTTCAAACAACGACTTGTTTACTTCTTGCATCATCTTGTAAAACTTCAACGCTTTCTCATTCGGGATTGTTTCCTCTTCACCACCCTCGTTGTAAGACAGGTTCACCCCAAGTGCATCACCGACCATATCTTCCATCACGCCAAAGTTTTCACACTCCATACGCGCCTCGCTGCTTGAAGCGTGCATATTAACATCAGACTCGGTATTATTTGTAGGCTCTTGTTCATCGTGATAAATCCACACATAATAATTCTCCATAAAACCAAGGTCCTTTAAATGGTTTAGAACATCTTTTGGGCTCCGAATCAACCTACACGTACATTTAACACACGGACATCTTATCCCTCCCTCCAATTGAAAGGCATCTTGCGCCATGGCGTAAGCAACAAAATCACGAACTCCATCCACAAAAGCTACCTTAAGTTTCCTTTTCCCCGGATATTTTCTATCGTACATCCAACTACGATGGAAAATATGTTGATCCATTTTTCGCGTCGCTGCAGTTGACTCGAATTAGTACCATATATTTTTATACGTAAATATTTTTTTAATATAAATAACAATTTTTTTCTAATCACCTAAATATTTAGAAATTTGTACAAAATAAACATGCTATCACATAAAAATTATATAAAATTTTATATTTTATGACTAAAATATATAACATTTTCTAATCTATATCAAATTTTCTAAAATTTGTATGAAATAAACATTGCGTGCATATACAAATTACGAACCACAAATAAATGTTAAGCGCGGACGCCAGAATTGGTTCCCACAAAATAATTCACATATGTCATATTAATTAACTTCATAATTTTTTTGCTACTTTACATTATTTTTCTAACAAACTTAATTATACATATTTCTTTACTAACTTAACTTTTTTTTAAAGAACTACGGTAACATTTTTACTAGCTACATTTATTTTACATAAAACAAATTTGATCTAAATAACATATTTACTACAATTTAATTTTACTAACTATGTTTCTAATATCTAATATTTTTAATACTAATCCATTGAATAAATTTTAAATAAATAAAAGATACTAACCTCAAATAACAAGCCAATGAACAAGTGGATCCAAAAAAAAAAAAAGCAACAACCAGTCAGCAGCAACACCAACTTTAAAATGGATCGAAAACAAGGAAACTACAAAAAATAATGCAACATATTTTAATAACTAAATTAACAATATATATAAATACACACATTTTTAAAAGTAAACATTTTTAACTAAACTACAAGTTTTTCTACAACCTAACACTTTTTTCATTATACTCTCTCTAACACTAATAAGTTGAAATTTAATTTAATCCCGCTAAATATTTTTTTAAAGAAGTTAATCCAACTAACATTTTTTTTAGAAAAATCCCGCTAACGTTTTTATTAATTACAATATAATAATTTTAGTAACTATTTTTCTAATAATTAATATTTAGTACTAATACCATTGTAGCAATAGTTAGAAATGTACCAACCTCAAATAATAAGTCGACGAACTAAGCGGAGGTAGCAAAATCAACGGCAACGAACAACAACACCAACCTCAAAATGGATCAGAACCAACATAACTATAAAAAAAAAATGTAACTTATTTTAAAATATAACGATATTAAATATTTATAAATTCAAACACATGTAAAATTGAATTCAATTATAAGAAAATATCAATAATTACCTTTGTTAGAAACTTCAACAATGATAATAATATTATGGAGAATAAAATTTGAGTGATATTAAAAAAATTTAAGTGAGAATAGAGTGAAAATTGTAAGGAAGAAAATAGAGTGAAGAGTTGTATATTTATAATGCTGCAACGGTAACAAACGACTAGTTAGAATGCGGGTCCCGTGTTTTCCGACTAAATTTTCGTAGGTAATTTCCACCAATCACAACCAGCCATATACCCTATATCCAACGGCTTTCTGCATGTGGGGCCGCAGCTTTCCTAGGAAAATATTCGTCGGTAACGTAGGCCAATCACATGCTCCCACGCGCCCTTTTTCTGCATGTGGGGCCGCTGCTTTCCTAGGAAAGTATTTCTCGGTAAAAGCAGCCAATCACAAGCTGGCACGCTCCACTTTTCTGGTTCTTTTTTATTGACATGTGCTTTCCTACGAAAATTTCGTCGCTAATTCGTAGGAAATCTTTTTTTAGGAAATTTCGTCGGAAATCTTTGTAGGAAAATTCAATATTTCTTGTAGTGGCCACCACTAAGACATGTGGGTTGAGATAGTAATAATAATTGCATATAAATTCCTAAATTTCGCTTGCATTCCTTTTCTCGCTTCCTCCCTCAAACCTCAATAATTTGCACTAATACAATCAATTTTAGGACAAAAAACAACTTTATAAAAGATAAAAAATTGTTCAAAGCACAATGACTTGTCAAACTGATGGCGATGGATTATAACATAGGATTTTGCAAACTAGAAAGAAATAAAAAAAATCAGAGAAATATATTTTTTTAGAAAAGAAGTCAACCTTTTCAACTACGTGGATGAAGTAATATAAGACGGCCAACTATGAAACATAGAGGAAATTTCCGCATAGTGAAGTACCAAAATCAGCCCCAGCAACAACAAAGAAATTCGTAAAATGACATTCATCACAAGGGTATTTTTGTCTACAAAGGAATGTTAGTGGAAGCTACTCGTTATTGTCATTAATTTCATCTTAATAGTAATATTAAAAAAAAAACACTCATTCCGCGTCATGATTGTTGTTTTCAAATTTATAAATTGAAATAATCAACACAACACGTTTAATTAATCACTTATATATATATAACCCCCCAACTTCTCCACTTCCCCTCGTTCTTGTTCACGTTCACAAAGATCCATTCAAGAAGAAAGAAAATATGGCAGATGATGAAGGTTGTGAATGCAGGCCATTGGGTTTTTTGCTTGGATTACCTTTTGCTCTCTTGGCTTTGATTTTATCTCTTGTTGGTGCAGTTATCTGGATTTTTGGGTACGTAATTTCTCTTAATTTTTCCATCTTTTTTAGTTTTTCATCAATTTTATTTTATAGTTTGACGATCCTTTATCCTTTTATGAAATCATATATATTGAGAGACAGATCTAGCTTAGTCAAATTTCATTTTATTTATGAGTAAAAATAAAACTTGATATCTAGGATTTTCAACCTAGTGGGATATATAAGGCTTGGTTGTTGTTGTATCTAGGGTTTCTAAGATTCACACACTCTGCGCACAAACTACTTTCACCGGACGCAGCGGTGATTAGTCAACATGTAGCATAATGTGTCTTGTTGTTTTATTTTATTATTTATTGCTTTTTGTTTGTGATTTTGAGTTATATTATTATTATGCAGATCTATATTGAGTTGTTTGTGCCCATGTTGCATTTGCTGCGCTGGATTGGCAAATTTGGCTGTGGGTCTTGTAAAGCTTCCAGTTCGTGTTCTAAAGTGGTTTACTCGACAAATTCCTTGTTAGAGATGAAGATCCCTTCATAGTTTACGATATTGACTCGTTTTGTACAAGTTTTAACCTTTTTGTTTTCTTTGAATTTGCTTATTTGTATCATGATTAATCGGTTTAATTATGATATATTCAACCGTTTGTCTATATATTTTGATTATTTCTTCCTTTTTTTGGTGAATATTTGATTCTTTCTTCTGATACAAAATAAAATAATAAGTATTTTCTTTGGGAAACTCCTTTTAATTAAGTATAAAAAAGTTACATTGCATTAAATAATTGGATGATCCATTTTTCATAAGGCCTAATTCAATCGTAATGCCAACATTATTACACCGAAATTTTCGTGTGGTGTCAAGAGTTTAAACACATGATCTTCCCTTTTGTACGTGAATTCATAGTGGTGATTGTCATTTATTGGTTTAACCTAGAGGAGAGGAAGAGAATGAAAGAGATGCATTTTAATTAAATATCTTGGTTAAAAAAGAAACGATGAGGAGAATGATTGTAACTATATATAAGGAGAGGATGTAATTTTAATGCAATTTACTTTTGTACCCTTAAATCTTTCAACACCTCATTCAATGTTAAGTATAAACAGTTTTGGAAGAGGGATTGAAGTTGACACGAAGGAGGTGAAGTTTAACATAAATGATAAATAAACACATAAATTTGAACATAAATATAACATCAGCGGCATTTTCGTAATTCTAATTAAAGTGCAAGGACAAATAAGTAATTCTGTTTTGCCAGTCTCACTCGATCACTCTTCTCTCTTCTCTCCCTCATCGTTTTACGCTCTCATTCCCTGACTTCTCTCTCGCTGGTCTAGTTACGGTGAAGGCGGAGGAGAGGTTTGATTGTGGCGGTGATGGAAGGCGTTGATGTAGGAGGTGGCAACAGTGAATGAGAACGCCGTTGCCAGTAGTCAGAGAGTATCTGGGAATAAAGAGATGGTTGCCAGTGAGAGTACAGTCGACGACGGTGGTAGAGAGACAATGGTAGTGAGGACGGTGACAATATTAGTGGCGGTGGGTGTTAAATGGATCTGAGAGGAATGTTGATGGACGACGGCTACGGTGGTGTTGTGACCGCAGATTTGAGGAGAGGGATGGTGGGGGTTGTGGTTGGAGATTGGTATGAGCAGAGATCGTAAAAGAAGAATGAGATGGTGAGACGACGGTTGCCAGTGGTCGATGGTCTGAAAGAGGAGCGGTGGTTCGTTGGAGGGTGGGATATTAGAGAGAAATGAAGCAGTAGGAGAGGGAGAGTAGAGATAAAAAGAGGAAAAAAATACGTATTTTATACTGTGTTGTATGTATTGTGTCTGAAATTTTGTGTTCAGTTATCAAACCTCGAAGTTTAATTATGATATTCAACTATTTGTCTACGAATTCCTCCAAACTCGGGAGTAAAAAGTGAGTTTAAAAGGAATACTTTTATCCTAAAATTTAAACTAACCAAACAAATTTTAAAATAGAGTAAACGGTCACTTTGGTCCCTGACTCTACACTTCATTGTCATAAAGGTCTCTGACTCAGGATTAAATACAAAGTAGTCCCTAAATGTGCACTTCCGTTATCAATTTAGTCACTGACGTTAAATAATTATGTTAACTCATGACGTGACAAAAGTTTTATGCTAACAAGGAGTATGAGGTGTCACAGGGACTAAATTGAAAGTAGATAATAGTCGCCTTGGTCCTTGAACCGAAAATCAATTATCCCCGAACATCAATATCCATGAACCGAAAATCAATATCTCCAAACTCGTCCCAATGAGTTGTTCTTCGTCAAGAACTGAGTCATCTTTCTCAATGAAGTTGTTTCTGTGATTGAAGGAGACTTGATGTTAGGTTCGTGACTTTGCATACTTACTATTAGTTAGGTCCCTTACATAAAATAGAATCATAGTAGGCCTACTTTGTGTCTATAAGTGTATATATTGTCATGGACCTTAGTGATAGTAAGTGATTATTGTCAGGGACCTAGCTGATAGTAAGTATGCACAGTCAAAGACCTAACAACAAGTCTCCCGCAACCATAGAACAACTTCATTGAGGAAGATGATCCGTTTCTTGAAGAAGAGCAACACTTCGTTGGGATGAGTTTGAGAATATTTATTTTCGATTGAGGGGATATTTTTTTTTGAAGAAGCTAAATTAGCCCACCTAAATTGACCCCGGTGATAATCGAACCTGAGACCTTGAGGAGAGGTACACTCTCAGGTCTCAAGTCAAAACCACTAAGCCAACACAAATGGGTTTGAGGGGATATTAATTTTCGGGATCAATTGATTTTCAGTTCAGGAATCAAAATGGCAATTTTTATTTTCACTTTAGTCCCTGTGACAACTCATACTCTTTGTCACCTTAAAACCTTTGCTACATCGTCAATTTACAGAATTATTTAACGTCAGGGATTAAAGTGATAACAAAAGTGCATATTCAATAACTACTTTACATTTAATCATGAGTCTGGGACCTTCTGACAAACCAAACATATTTTAATATAGAGTAAATAGTCACTTTGGTCCCTGACTCTACACTTCGTTGTCATAAAGGTCTTTGACTCAGGATTAAATACAAAGTAGTTCCTAAATGTGCACTTATGTTATCAATTTAGTCACTGAAGTTAAATAATTATGTTAACTCATGACGTGACAAAAAATTTATGCTAACAAGGAGTATGAGGTGTCACAGGGGCTAAATTGAAAGTAGATAATAGTCACCTTGGTCCTTGAACCGAAAATCAATTATCCCCGAACATCAATATCCATGAACCAAAAATCAATATCTCCAAACTCATCCCAACGAGTAGGGGTGGGAATAGGCCAGACCGCCCGTCAACGGCCTATGGCTCGGCCTACTAAAAGCCAGGCTCGACCTAACTCGTTTAAAAAATGAGTCAAGCTTGAGCTTTTTAAAAAGCCTATTAATTTAATTAGGCTAGGCTTAGGCTCATAAAAAAGCCTATCAAGTCTATCAGGTCGGCCCGTACATAAGTATATTACATTTTTCCACATTTTATATATATATATAAAGAATTACTGATCCTTCAAATTCTCATACCACAATTATTATTATTCAGTTTTATGTACTGAGCCTATTATTTATTTATTTTGTATTTAGGATACAACACAACTCTTGATATTTCCCTCACATATAAGATGAACTTCATCTAACGAGGCACGAGTTACTCACCCCAATTGTGTTTTATTGGTTTAATTTGTATCTAATTAATGTTTATCTCCATATTAAGTACGTTGCACAAATTGAAAGAAAAAAATTTCGATGAATATAATCTGTTTGAAATTTGTAACACAAACTAGGCTTTTAGACAGGCTAATAGGCCAGGCTAGGCTTTTAAAAAGGCCAGGCCATGCTTAAAATAAAGCCTTTGACGGGTAAAAGGCCAAGGCTTAGGCCTTAGTTTTTTCAACTAGGCCTAGCCTATTTAAGCAAAGCCCCGCTCGGCCCGACTCATTCCCACCCCTACCAACGAGTTATTCTTCGTCAAGAACTGAGTCATCTTTCTCAATGAAGTTGTTTCTGTGGTTGAAGGAGACTTGATGTTAAGTCATTAAGGTCCCTGACATAAAATAGGATCGTAGTAGGCCTACTTTGTGTATGTAAGTGTATACTGTCATCGACACTAAGTGATAGTAAGTGTTTACTGTCAGGGAACTAACTGATAGTAAGTATGCACTGTCAGGGACCTAACAACTAGTTTCTCGTAACCATTGAACAGCTTCATTGAGGAAGATGACCCGTTTCTTGACGAAAAGCAACACTTCGTTGGGATGAGTTTGAGAATATTGATTTTCGATTGAGGGGATTTTTTTTTTTTTGAAGAAGCTAAATTAGCCCATCGAAATGGACACCGTAGATAATCGAACATGAGACCTTGAGGAGAGGTACACTCTCAGGTCTCAAGCCAACCCAAGTGGGTTTGATGGGATATTAATTTTTGGGATTAATTGACTTTCGGTTCAGGAATCAAATTGAAATTTTTTTACTTTCACTTTAGTTCCCGTGGCAACTCATACTCTTTGTCAGCTTAAAACCTTTGTCACATTATCAATTTACAGAATTATTTAACGTCAGAGATTAAAGTGATAACAAAAGTGCATACTCAGGAACTACTTTATATTTAATCATGAGTCTGAGACTTTGTGACAACGAGGTACAAAATCTAGGATTAAAGTGACCATTTACCCTTTAAATATTTAAAATATTGTCTCCCTTCCTCTCCCTCCTTTCTGCAACCCCTAGCCAAAAAGACCTTTAGAATATTAATTGAATGCTGAATCTTTTTTTTTTTTTTTTAAATAAATAGAGACAATTATATTTGAGCTTAGGGGTTGTATTGGATTTAAATTACCGGTGATCATGTATAATATTACAACTCAAACCCTCTACTAAATTAATTCTAGTGTCTATACAGTAGGCAATTTACCAATTTATGGGTTTTTTTATTCATGAAAATAAGAGGTTATGTGTGAGTCGTTTATGGTGTAAAATTTAGTATACAATGTATCTAATCATATTAGTATATTATATATATTTTAGAGTCATGTTAACCGGTGTCTTGTGTCTCTAAGGTACTGATTAAAAAAATTAAAAGAGAAAAATTTATGTTGAAAAGAAAAATTTCTATCCTTTTAATAAAACTAATTACACATATTCCAATAAAATATTACTAATTTTGATTTTTTAACAAGTACTATCTTAAGACTATTGATAAACATTTTTTTTATATTTTATTATGTTAATTCCTAAACGGTATCAAATGACATGCATTATCGATGTCAATTAATTTTAAGATTTGGTTACAAGAGTGATGTGACATACTAGAATAATTTATCTTCTAATTGAATGTGTGCAAAGTAGATTTATGACAATATTGTAGCTACGTTAAAATTTGCCTAAAATATCTACATAATGAAATACGAGTATGATGTTGGAAGGGTTCGTATTTCGTAACGTGATTCTCTTCAAAGAAGAACTTGAGCTCTATTTTTGGAATCACCAAAGGCAATCCAACTACATATAAAAAGAAAAAAAATGCAATCAATTTTTTATATTTAAGACATGAACAAGAAAGATATATATATATATATATATATATTTTTAATAACAAGAAAGATATCTTGAGACGTCTAATAAGACCAAAGACTCTAATCACGATAATTAGGTTAAAGATATAAATAAATTAATTCAAAAAAAAAAAAATTGGCAGTATAATCTATAAATTTTGCAAAGAAAAAACAATGTTCCTAAATAATCGAGTCCAACGTTTGCATCATATGCATTAAATTAAATTGAATCTATAGTTGTATGAGAATATTTGGTTTAAAGCTATTGGACTTCAGGAATATTAACATTAATTATTGTAAAAAAAAAAAGTTTACAGAAACAATAGATCTATACAATCGATACACAACATGATAGGAATGAAAATCTCATTATTGAGGAGAAATATTAGGGATTGTTGCATTTTAAAGAGAATTTATTAGGTTAAATTGGCGCGCTGCATTTTAGATGATTAGGTTAAATTGCTGCTAACATAATGCAGCATTTTAGAGGGAAATTATTAAGTTAAGTTGCTATAGACCTAATAAAATTAATAAATAAGGATAATTTTTTTTTTGAAGAAAATAAATAAGGATAATTAAATTTTGGAAAAACAAATAAATTAGCTTCAAAGTTATCCATTGACATTGGTTACAACTGTGATGATGATTATCCGTGACTAACATTTTTAAAAACAAATAATTAAATTTTGGGAAAACAAATAAATTAGCTTCAAAGTTATCCATGGACATTGGTTACAATTGTGTTGATGATTATCCGTGATTGTTTATTTAAAAACAAATAATTAAATTTTATAAAATGACCATTATGCACATGATATTAAGGAGATCATGAGTTTTAATAAGGAAGATTATGAAATTTTGTTGGACTTTAATTTTATATATTCTTAGTAGATAATATTAAATGAAAATAGGGCAAAATTTATATATAGAAAAGTCATATATGGATAAGGAAGATTTTTTTTTTGACCGTAGATAAGGATGAATTAAACATACAAACCAAACATGTATAATAATTGAATTTTTTCAAAAAAATAATCTAATAATTAAATATAATTTGGTCCAAAAATAAACAAATAAGTATGGTAAGAAATGAATTAGTCAAAAATAACTAACATGTTGAGAGAGCTCACAAGACAACTTTTTCTCAGATTAAATTTGAATTTGATTCTTAAAGTCGTTTATTTAAAAGATACCCATCCTTAATAAAAAAAGTAAATAAAAAATTAAATATCTTGCAATAAAAAATCTTAATTACAGTGCGTTTAAAAATAGTCGAGAAGTAAAGTTATATTACAACAATAATATATTTTTTTAAATACAATAATATTAAATCTTAAAAGAAAAAACCTATTTTAATCCATCAAATTTTTTCACAACTCAATTTAATAATCAACTAAAAATAATTCTAAAACTAATATATGTCAATTCCAAATCGAAAACAAAGTAATTCTTCGTAATAATGAGTCAAAGATTAATTTATCATTTTCATTAAAATATCAAAGACTAAATTAATTTTTTCTTTAGTCGAAGATTAAAACACCGCAAAAAAGTGGTAAAAGACCATAATAGGTCTCCACTCCGAATCTTAAACAAATGTTAACACGCATTGAAGACACGTGTTAGCAAAACCCTGTATTTTCAATTGATACCTATGCTTAGGTACAATACAATCGTGGGTAGCTGAAAGAGAACCCAACGTTAAAATTTCTTGAGCTCTCTCCCTTAACAAATTCGCCGCAAAATCGCAGAAAATCGGAATCAGAAAGTGCCGTAAAACTGTCGAAGAGAAAGAGAGAAGGGCAACAACCTGCCATGGGTGTTGACTACTACAAGCTTCTGCAGGTTGATCGGAACGCCAAAGACGATGACTTGAAGAAAGCTTACAGAAAACTCGCCATGAAGTGGCATCCTGATAAGAACCCTAATAACAAAAAAGAAGCTGAAGCCAAATTTAAGCAAATCTCAGAAGCTTATGATGTAAGTTTTTTAAAAGGGTATTTTAAATATTCAATTTTTAGTGGATCTTATATGAAATTATTGATTAAAGTTTCAATTTTTGCATCTGGGTCAGGCTGATTTTGTGTTGGGAATTTGTTGTTTGTTATTAGGTATTGAGTGATTCTAACAAAAGAGCTGTTTATGATCAATATGGGGAAGATGGGTTGAAGGGTCAAATGCCACCACCACCTGATTCTCATGCTTCTGGTAGTGGTGGTAGTAGAAACTTTTCGCCTGATGACTTTCCGTATCAGTTCAATCATCGGACTCCTGATGATATTTTTGCTGAGTTTTTTGGGGATCGAAATCCCTTTGGTGGAATGGGAGGGATGGGAAGAGGTAGCAATGGCATGTTTGGATCCTATGGTGATGCTGGAGGAAGTGGAGTCAATGTGCATCAAGGTCCTCCTCGTAAGGCGCCTCCTATTGAGAACAAGTTGCTATGCTCTCTTGAGGATATATATAAAGGGACCACTAAGAAGATGAAGATCACCAGAGAAATTCTTGATCACAGTGGGTGAGTTGTTGTTCTTACCTGCCTAGTTCTTTTTTCAATGCTATGTTTATTGCCATCAGTTTATTAGATATTTATAGTTAAAGTAGCTCAGTTTCAGTTTGGTTCATAGTGTAGCATTGCTGAGATTTACATGTTTGGTTCATGCTTCATAGTGTAGCATTGCTAGATTTACAGGTTTTTAACCGAAGTACAAACACTCGTGGATTAATTGGAGAAGAGACTGATTGGTCTCTTATAGCTCGGCTGATTAGCAATGTTATTTGATTCATAATATTAGATAGAGAGTGGGGGCAGCACCCATAGTAGAAAAGATTGTGGAAAATAGGCTTAGGTGGTTTAGGCATTTAGAAAGAAGACCTGTACTATAGATTATGTAGGAAGGAGAGTAGATGAGATGGAGGGTAGTCAAATTACTAGAGGCAGACGAAGACTTGGAAAAATGATAAGAGAAACTATTAAGAAAGATCTAGAGATTCATGAGTTGTATCGCAATATGGTTTATGGCGTAGTTTGATCCATGTAGCCAACCCCGCTAAGTGAGATAAGACTTGTTTATTGTTGTTGTACTTTGTGAATTGTATCATATATCCATGTTTTTGCTATTTCATCCATGTTGTAGAGAATATGCTGGTTGGTTTTGTAGTTGTGGTTGGTGCAATGTATGTGGTGCCATTTGTGTGGCATCTGCTTCTTCGTTGAAAGAGGAAAATTACCTAGAATTATAGTAATTGTTTAAATGATCGCAACAAGCTTTGATTGATACTGCAGTCGAACCTTCCTCTTCCTCCACTGTAAAGTATTGATTGTTCAGAATTAACTTGATTTTTACACTCAAGTCAGGTTTGCCTTGAATTTTTCCTTAAAGATTTTTTTTTTTGGGTAGGGTTTACACTTCTAGCAAAAGTATTGCTCAGTTGTAGACTATGTAGCATCGACACTTCAGATTGATGGCAAGTTCACATTCAGTGTGCGACATGTATCACTATATGGCATCGACACATGTGGTTACATTTAAATATTCCCACGTTTTCAAATTTTTAAATTAATACCAGTGTCAAAGTGTTTGTGTCATGTCTGGTGTCGTGCCGGTGTCTATGTCAATGCTTCATAGGTTAACATGACCAATATGAAGCTAGAGTTTTATTGGTATAAATTGGTAACTATTGTTATTCTAAGTAATGAATTAATGAAATTTGAACTTTTGATCTTCAAGTGTTATTTATAGACAGTAAGGAGCTTCTTGGCAAATTGCTCTTTCTAGAACTTTTTATTTAATAACCATATCATAATGTTAATATGATTTATAGTAGTATGTTTGGGGGATAAGTAATACTAGATTTGTGATGTTTGGCAATGCTCATTCACATCAGATAACAGTGTATTGAAACAGTTGATCATATTGTTGTTTTGTCATTAAGCTTATGTCTCTGGTTTTTGAGATTATATTGGTCGTATTTCATTATAGTCCAGGGATGTAGAAGTCTTCTGCAGATGAACATTTTGATGAAATCTGAATCCTATAATGTTCTATCCTTCTCTTGTTTAATGTTGCAAATTACAATGACTTGGTGTTTGTTAAAGGGGATCAATAACTGGTTTGTCTTGGTCAAATTTGTTATCAAGTTTGTGTCTCTGGTTTCACTCTAGTCCAGGCTGTTTTCTGCAGATGAACATTTTGATGAAATCTGAATCTTATAATGTTATATCCTTCTCTTGTTTAATATTACAATGGCTTGGTGTTTGTTAAACGGGATCAATAACTGGTTTGCCTTAGTCTATAATGTACTAACCCCCATTGTGCATATTGTTGGGGATGGCATTTTAATTGTTGTTATTGCTAGGGACATTGATGTTTTTCTAGTATAATGGATTTTCCATGTTAGTCTGTATTAATATCCTCTAATTTAAACATCTAGAATTCGAGATAAGGGTTGAATATATAAATTTATGCATGATATCTCTCATTATGGAATTATTGCTGTTGTAGAATGCCCTATTGATGATTTTTTTTTTTTAATTTCCTTTCGAGTGCAGCAAAACCATGTCGTTGAATGAAATCTTGACAATTGATGTCAAACCTGGATGGAAGAAGGGGACAAAGATCACTTTCCCCGAGAAGGGAAATGAACATCCAAATACGATACCTGCTGATATCATTTTCGTCATCGATGAAAAACCACACAATGTGTTCACTCGTGAAGGAAATGATCTAATTGTTACTCAGAAAATTTCTCTTGCAGAAGCTTTAGCTGGCTGTACAGTGAATCTCACTACACTTGATGGTAGACATTTGACTGTAGTGATCAACAATGTTGTTCATCCCGAGTATGAGGAGGTTGTTCCAAGAGAAGGAATGCCACTCCCAAAGGATCCAACAAAGAAGGGAAACTTGAGGATAAAGTTCAACATCAAATTCCCAACTCGGCTCACTTCGGATCAGAAGGCAGGAATGAAGAAAGTCTTGGCTGGATAAAGTAAGATATTCATTGGTACATCTTTTGGGGCTAGTTTACATGAACAAAATGTATATTAGATTACCATAATCTTGACAGGAGGCCATTGGGAAATTTGGTTGTTATGGTACAGAATAATATTACTTAGTATAGTAATCTATTTTTTGGAATGATATTTTGGTCTATTTTATGGTTGGTTAGACAATGCGTTAAATTGGGTTTTATTTATAACAGTTGTTAATGTTCCATTAAATTTTTTGGGTACATGCTGAATACCAACATTATTCAACTTCATGGAATGGGGTCTCACATCATTCATGTAGCTTGTTCCATAAGCATTCATGTATTTGTGCATGAAATAAACTTGAGTTAAATTGAGTTTTCTGTCATAGTGGTTAACGTTTCATTAAGATTTGGGTACATGCTGAATATCAACAATATTCAAGCTCATGGGATGGGGTCTCACATCATTCATGTAGCTGTTGCATAAGCTTACATGTATTTGTGCATGGAATAAACTTAAGAGCTTCTTCCAATGTATTTGTGCATGGAATAAACTTGAGAACTTCTTCCCAAGTATACTCATTTCTTGAAAACCGCACCCCTACATCGCGTCCAGATGGGTAAAACAGGACAAAATTGTGTTTTCTTTTCTGTCCATGCACGAGTCAAAGCGGTTTTTAAGAATAAGGGATTGGAAAAGAAACTCTCAGTAAACTTCAGCCAACCTTTTGTAAGGACCTTTTCAGCCATAGCAACTTCTTGCAAGCAAGCTTCAGTAACAATAATGATGAACACCGAACAGCACTAAATGCTTAGTCACATGCATCATGCATGTTTCCCTACATATTCAATTGAACAATTCAAGAATCAGTCTTGAGCCACATCTGAATCTTTGTATTCCACAAGGACATACACATTCCAAATAAACTTCAAACTAGCCCGTACCACAAGGACACATCGAAATTTATCTTCACTTGTGTTCGATAGAAATCTACTGATATTGATTATATCAATGACACATCAAACTACCCATCAAAAATTGTACGAGGAACTGTTTTTTTTTTTTTTTTTTTTTTTTTTTTTTTAAATTATTAAACTTTCAAAACAAAAGGGAAACAATAGACAATGACTCACAAGCATTCCCCTCATTTATCTAGAATTCACTCAAAAAAGGTTAGAGTTCCATCCATTGCCCTTACAAAAATAATAGTCAGATGTAACATGTTATTTCAAGGGATTGATTTATGTAATGAGAGAGAACAAATTTTCAAAGCTGTAAATTTTACTAGGTCTCTTGAGAATTCTAGGTGTACAAAGAGAAAGAAAGATACATTATTAGTAGGATAATCAAGATGGATTTAACCATGATATCTTCAAGGTGAAACAAGATATGATATGAATAGTTTAAACAATAAACGATTATGGAGATTATGTTTCAGTTTGGAAGAGGCTTTTTCCATTTCTTTTTTCTTTTCTTTTCTTTTATAAAGTAAATAAATATTATGAGTAGCTAATAAACTCTACATGCTTAATCAAAGTATCTCTACTAGGAGATGCTTGTTAGCTTGGCCCTAACATAAAAAAAACATACTAACAATTCAACGGAGAGTTTTTTCAACCAAACCCTTTGGAAACTTTGGGAAGCAAATTCTAGTCAAAAAAGAAGAATCCAACTAAGATTTCGGAATTTGATTGTGAATGATTTATGATTAACAATAATCATTCATTGGAAACTAATCTCTAGAGTAACTTTATAGGTGCCACTAAATTCAATATTAGTTGTCCCACCATCCACATAGGCTCATAGCAATTTTCAACGATGGCGTCCATCATACATATAGTATTATGCATTTGTGAACAATGGTAGATTTTGACATTTTGTCATAAGAAACCTACTTTCGTTTTTCAAAATTTTACCACTTTGCTGATATAAATAGCAAAGCATGATTATAATTATAGAAAACACAGTTTATATTCTAATCAGATCATTCAATTTATATATCATGCTCTCATTTTCTCTCTCTCTATTGCCTTGTTTTTGTGCCAAGACATATTATTCTTTATATATTTTAGCTGTCCTACAAGATCTCTCATAAAATAATTGTTCAAATAATATTCCTCATATATTTTTTTTTTTGAGCAAATATTACTCATATATGTTACTGTATATTCTTTAAACTAAAAAACAAAGGCAGTACCATAATTATAAGGCTCAAAATTCAAAAAGTTAAACAGAGTTATTTAATTGAACAGTAGTTTTCTGGTTTAAGACAACACGACGCTTGTGTAGGTATAAAAGGTTTCAGAGCTGTTTTTATGCACTAAAAGGTTTCTCCTATGATCCATAAGTCCTAACTCGACTGACAAATATCAAGATTGTTAAACTGGATATTTGTGTTCGAACTTGAAACCTCTCATTTGATATCTGTGTACGTTTAAGTGGTATTTATCAATTTATTTAGGGAAACAACTCCTCATTTCCATACTAAACCCCACCTGCTAGCATAGAGTTCATACTGATAAGAGGGCCCCTCAATCCCACTCTGCTGAATTTGGAACCCATGCTCCTTATTTTCAACAATTCCTTTGTCTTGAAAGTTGACCGTATGGTCTCCTGGTGCGTGTCTTGGACTAGAGAAATTTCATTTTCGGTGATTACTACTGCAGTTGGATATGGTTGGGTTGCATCTTGTGGCTAATAATATCTACTTTTTTTTTTTAATGCAATCTGGTAAATACATTAGTATAATTTAAGAAATCACATTCTTATGACATTTTTGCTTTATTTCCTGTACAAATATTTATCAATGAAGATTGAACTAGTCAGTTTATTGTTTGTTCACATTTGCTAGGCAAGTTTCAAAATTACAGTTAACTATGTTTTGATAGACCAACTCTTTCCACTATTTCCAATCTCCATTCACCAATTTATTAATGATCGTAAAAACATTGAAAATGTATGAAAACTTACACTAGAATCTTTATTATTTTTCATTTATTTAGTTTTATTTGTTCATCTAATTGTCTTATTTGAACCTTACACTTGGAACTGGAAGAGAATCTTATGCTCATTATCCTTTTGATTTTTTGTTTTATACTCCCGGTCATATTTATAAACAAAAAATTATATTTTAGTTGTTAGATTCAGTGAATACCTAATGTAATAAATATTATTGAAGAGAGTACTCTCTAATAAAAAATTTAGATGAGTTGTGTCTCAAGTGCTCAATAGATCCATCAAACTCAAAATCCAGAGAACAACATTGAATGAAATAAATATTGCAAATTATTCCAAACATGATTAGCTTATCCTTTTGATTTTTGAAACTATACATAGTATCCCTGTCCCATTGTATTAAACAAGGCCAAAAGTATAAACAGCAAAACATGTGAGCATCTGATAATACTAAGGGTGAAAAACATTTCCCAAGTTAGTTAAATTATGCACCTACTATGCCCAGTACAATTAAATTCAAAATGAGGTGCTCCAAATTCTGATGGCAACACAAGAATAGAACTAACATTAGAAACATAGCAAAATGGTTGAACTATTATTCATCATGCTCCTCTTTCTCTTCCTCTCCCTAATCTCTCCCACACTCTCTCTCAACCAAGAAGGTCTCTTCCTCCTCCAAGCCAAACTCCATCTCTCTGATCCCTCCAACACTCTCTCCAACTGGAACCCTAACGACTCATCTCCGTGCAACTGGACCGGCATCCTTTGCAACAATCTCACCAACTCCGTCACCTC
This sequence comes from Medicago truncatula, assembly GCF_003473485.1. Taxonomy (NCBI): domain Eukaryota; kingdom Viridiplantae; phylum Streptophyta; class Magnoliopsida; order Fabales; family Fabaceae; genus Medicago; species Medicago truncatula. Next base: position 44,969,874 of record NC_053043.1, read on the forward strand.
CATCAACCTCCCTAACTCCGATCTCTCCGGTTCTTTCCCCGTTTCCCTCTGCCGTCTCCCTCATCTTTCCCATCTCTCTCTCCCTAACAATAACCTTAACTCCACTCTCCCCACTACCATCTCCACTTGCACCACTCTCCGCCATCTTGATCTCTCCCTCAACCTCTTCGCCGGCAATATCCCTCACACTCTCTCCGACCTCCCTCTCCAAGAACTCAACCTCTCCTTCAACAACTTCTCCGGCAACATCCCACAAACCTTCAGCAACTTCCAACAACTCCAAACAATCTCTCTCGTTAACAACCTCTTTACTGGAACAATACCTTCCTCTCTAAGCAATGTTTCTTCTCTCAAACATCTTCATCTTGCTTACAACAACTTCCTCTCTGGAACAATACCTTCTTCACTCGGAAACCTCACGAACCTTGAAACTCTATGGCTTGCTGGTTGCAACCTTGTTGGTCCTATTCCAAATTCTTTTCGAAAACTCGTTCATCTGAATAATCTTGACTTGTCACGTAACATGCTGAACGGAGCTATACCGGAACTTGTTATAGCAAGTTTAACCAGCATTGTTCAACTTGAGCTTTACACAAACTCTTTCTCCGGCGAGCTACCACGTGTAGGAATATCAAATTTGACTCGGTTGGAAAGATTTGATGCTTCGGATAACGAGTTAACTGGGACTATTCCTGATGAGTTGTGTCGTTTGAAGAATCTGGGGTCTCTTGGTTTGTACTATAACCGACTCGAGGGTTCTCTGCCGGAGAGTTTAGCGTCGTCGGAGAGTTTATACGAGCTTCTTTTGTTCAACAACACGCTCTCAGGAAAGTTGCCAAGTGGTTTGGGAAGTAACTCAAGGCTGCAGTTGATTGATGTTTCGTTTAATCATTTTTCCGGTGAGATTCCGGCAGGTTTGTGTCGGCAGGGAAGGTTAGAGGAGTTGTTGTTGATTCATAACTTGTTTTCCGGGGAAATTCCAGCGGGTCTTGGAAACTGTTTGAGCTTAACAAGAGTTAGGCTTGGCAACAATAATCTTTCTGGTGTTGTTCCTTCTGGTTTTTGGGGTTTGCCTCATGTGTATCTACTTGAGCTTGTTGAAAATTCACTTTCTGGGCCTATTTCAAATGCAATTTCAGGAGCAAGTAATCTTTCAATTTTGTTGATTTCAGGGAATAGGTTTAATGGGTCAATTCCTGATTCAATTGGGTCATTGTCTAATCTTGGAGAGTTTGTTGCTAGCAGTAATAGTCTTACCGGTCCAATTCCAACCGGTATGGTTAAATTAAGCCAGTTGAATAGGCTTGTTCTTAGGGATAATCAATTTTCTGGTGAGATTCCTCATGGTATTGGTGATTGGAAGAAGCTCAATGACCTTGATTTGGCTAATAATAGGTTTGTTGGTAATATTCCAAGTGAATTAGGAACCTTGCCAGCACTTAATTTTCTTGATCTTTCTGGTAATTTACTTTCCGGTGAAATTCCAATGGAGTTGCAGAATTTGAAGCTTGATTTCTTTAACCTGTCAAAAAATCAGCTTTCTGGTGAAATTCCCCCTCTTTATGCTAGTGAGAATTATAGGGAAAGTTTTACAGGAAATACCGGTCTCTGTGGCGATATCTCTGGATTGTGTCCAAATTTGGGTGAGAAGAGTAAGAATAGGAGCTATGTGTGGGTTTTCAGGTTCATATTTGTACTTACTGGTGCTGTGTTAATTGTTGGGCTGACATGGTTTTACTTCAAATTCCGGAACTTCAAGAAGATGAAGAAAGGATTCAGTATGTCGAAATGGAGGTCGTTTCATAAACTAGGCTTTAGCGAGTTTGAGATTGTTAAATTGATGAGTGAAGATAACGTGATAGGGAGCGGATCTTCTGGGAAGGTTTACAAAGTGGTGTTGAGTAATGGAGAGGCAGTGGCAGTGAAGAAATTATGGGGAGCAGCAACTAAGATGGAAAGTGGAAATGTCAAGGATCGCGAAAAGGATGAATTTGAAGTTGAAGTTGAAACATTGGGAAAGATTAGGCACAAGAATATTGTAAGGTTATGGTGCTGTTATAGCAGTGGAGATAGTAAACTCTTAGTTTATGAGTACATGCCAAATGGAAGTTTGGATGATTTGTTGCATAGTAGCAAGAAGAATTTGTTGGATTGGCCAACAAGACTTAAAATTGCTGTTGATGCTGCTGAGGGACTTTCTTATTTGCACCATGATTGTGTTGTTCCTATTGTTCATAGGGATGTAAAATCTAGTAATATATTGCTAGATGGAGAATTTGGTGCAAAGATTGCTGATTTTGGAGTTGCTAAATTTGTTAGAAGTGTTAGCAAAGGGACAGAAGAACCCATGTCTATGATTGCAGGATCTTGTGGTTACATTGCACCAGGTAGTACTAATAATACATTAATCATTGATTTCCCTATCTTTACAATTTTGTTTTAGTAAATAATTTATTGATTTATCTGATATTAAAGTTACTAGTATAAGTCTGGATTCATTTATGTGATGCAGAATATGGTTATACTCTTAGGGTGAATGAAAAGAGTGACATTTATAGCTTTGGAGTAGTGATTTTGGAGTTGGTAACTGGAAAACACCCTATTGATCAAGAGTATGGAGAAAAAGATTTGGTAAAATGGGTTTCTTCCAAATTGAATGAGGATGGTCAAGATCAAGTGATTGATCTAAATCTTGATTCTAAATACAAGGAAGAAATAAGCAAAGTTCTCAAGGTAGGGCTTCTTTGCACAAGCTCTCTTCCCATAAACCGTCCTTCAATGCGCAGAGTGGTGAATATGCTGCAGGAAGTAACAGCAGTTGCCAAGTTCAGAAGTGGAAAATTCTCTCCTTACTATCAAGAAGTAGTCTCTAATAATGATCATTTAGAAGCATAGCTTAAACTAGACCTACGTGTCTCAGACACGGACATATCGGCAACACAGACATGTCGACAACAATAACAATTTGAAAAAATGGAATTGGATGAAATCAAATGTGTCAGTGTCGTGTCGTCTGTCACCAACACATGTCAGACATCGTACACAACTTTAATGTAAAATATCGGTGCTACATATATAGTCTATCATCATTAAACTATATTATATTTACTTAACATTCTTAAACTATAATATCATGAATCTTTTCTTTTTCTGAAGCAATATCATGAAATGTTTAGATACCTTGTTTCAGCCCATATCTACTTGTCTGCTTACCATTTATATTTTAATAATGTGTCTGCCTATGATTTTGTTGCTCTCCTCTCATCAATGCTGCCTATAGGCAATTTTGGAATGGCTATTATACAAATCCAAATAGGCTAGTATAAAATTGACTGAGAAAATGACATTGTGTATCACATATAATGGCGTCAAACAAAAATGCTTTTGTTCTTAGACTAGGAGATACCATTTGGAGGGCTTTTGTTATTATTATTGAGCTTTTTATATACAAAAATAATTTCAAAAACTTTTTGCATTTTAGTTAAAAAATAAAATTGTGCTGTAATTAATTTCGAATATTATACGACGTAATTTCATTTTAACGAATAAATAAAACTTTCTATTAAAAATAATTTATGTGAGGATATTAATGTCGTTTCACTTTCTACAAAAAAAAAAAAAAGTCTTTCCACCCTAAGATAACAATTGTGAACTTGAAAGGATTGATCTAGTGGTAACAATGACATACTTTAGATTTAGGTTTTGGGTTTGAGTCTCGTTAATACTTTTAGAGGGAGGTAATGTAGATTTTTGCATGAGTCGAAGGTCTTCCATGATTTGAATTATAGATGTTTCGTTCAACCTAACAAGCTTGATTTGCAAATTCTATGTTGAATGCTGAAATTACTGGTGTGCATTAAAATCAGGTTACCAGTACCATTGTCAAAAGGGATCTTGCTCTTCTCATTTTCATTTTTGCTCCAAAACAACGCAAAAATACCAAAATACCCCTTAGCGGCAGTTAACCACTGCTCGCTGCAAAAAACATTTTAGCGAGTGACAATTAAATGTAATGGAGGTATTTTGGTATTTCTGCAGTGTTTGAGAGAAAATAAAGAAGCAAGAAGAGTAATTTTCTACCCAAAAGTTCGGTGAACCAATTTAAAAAACCCAAACCATTAATGTTTGATATTTTATTTTCCTACCTCTTGAGCTTCTTACGCGCCCTCCATTTTGACAATAATACCCTTTTCAAATTTGATAATCCGAATCAATTTCAGATCATGAAACCCAAAATGGTTTGTTTTACATTTCAAACCTCTCCTCTGACATGGCACCCAATTTTTTTGAAAAAATGCGTGTTCGGTTTTATATAATTTGGAGCGTGTTTTCCCGCCTTCAAATCATATAATCTGAAATCCACCTATATAAATGTTTCCCAAAACCTGACAGTGCTGTCCCACCTTTCTCACCTTCCACTTAATGCACCTCTAGAAACACTATATTTTTTGGCGAAATCGTGATTTCAAAGCATAATTCAAGCATTAATGGACTTCATACTCACTAGTTTTGTCTAAATATGAAGGTAAGGTGACTAAAAAACTCTCATAATTTGGTTTCTATATGTTTTCCTTTGAATCACGTTAGCAAACATGTATGTTGATGATCATCAAATTATCCGTCTTGAACTTTTACGAGAGCTAACTAGTGATCGTGATTGCTATCTTCCACTGATTGACACAGAGAAACGATTCAACCATGCCAACCTCGCTCTGACTCCTGATGGAGTTGACCCTGCACTTTTGGCTAAATTAATGACTATGCATGCTAGTCATGGACTTTAATATTGCACAAAAATATAAGTATGTGGTAGTTTTACTATTCATCAAAAAAGGGGAGGTTATTTTTTCCCATTTATGCGGCACACCTTCACAAAGAGAGCGAATCATGTATTTTGAACAAGTGAATGACAACCATTTTATGATGGTAAACATTTTTCTATATTTAGTTTATATTTAATGTTATCGTTGTTTGTTTAATTGTCAAAAATATATTACAAGTATATATCTCAAGGACGTATGTCCAATTCCTCCCACATATGTATTGTGGACAAAACATCTCGAGATGATGCAGAGCCCTAGGAGCCTAGATAAATCTATATGATGATTAGTTATAATGAACTCAATCAGACGACATGTAATTAGACAATCAGAGATGGTGGCTATTGAAAACCTTGAAAATGAAGAGGATGTTATTTGATGATAAGAAGGCTGAAGATAGAGTAAAGATTGAAGATGGCAGCCTTTCAATTGATGATTGTAACATAAATTTTGAGAAATATTAGTTCAAATGTATATCATTACGAAAACGAACACATATTATACATAATGATTTTTTTAAAAATAATACTCCATTATGTTACTATTATAAGCAAAAAACAATTTTCTAAATTTATTGAATAAATGATGTATTTGGTCTATAATATAGGTCAAATATATAGGTTTCTGGTGGTCAAATCTTTTTGGCTGTGAAATTTTGTTAAATATGCAAAATATTGTTTCGCTGTTTTCTTTACACATTTAGACTCTATGCTTAATTTGTATAGTTGCTAAAATTTCACAAATGCCTAATTATAGAGTGAAAAAAGTATTATTTAAATGCATGCATCCTCCTAAAGAAAATTAAGTTGTAATCGATAAATTAAAAGCATCACCAACTTCATATTTGTTTATTCCCTAAAAAAAAAAAAACTTCATATTTGTTTACAATTATGGTAATGACAAAGACAACATTGGTTGTGTTCCTTAGTGCTCTTTTTGATTTCCACACTTTTAACTCAAGATGTCGAGGCTGTCAATTTTATCGGTAATCCTGCAATGCAAAGAGACACTATCCCATACAACAGAAGAAATCCAGGCAGCTGTAACCCGGTTTCGGCAAACACATATAAGAGAGGATGTGAGAGAGAAGAAAGGTGCCGCGGAGGGACGAAGTAGATGACGACGAGATTTATTGTTGTCACAGAAAAACTATATATACTTTGTCATGCCGAACTAAGATTAGGCTCCGTTATAATGCCCAACCATTCTTCAGTGCATAGTAACAAGAAGAATTTGTTGGATTGACAACTAGACTTAAAATTGCTGTTGATGCTGTTGAGGGACTTTCTTATTTGCATCATGATTGTGTTGTTCCTATTGTTCATAGCCTATGAATCATAGGGATGTAGAATCTAGCAAAATAGAGATGTAATCAAATATGTCGTGTCTTGATGATGTATGTCACCAACACATGTCGGACACAACATCAATGTGAAGAAATGATGCAACATAGTATATCATTATTAAACTATATAATATTTACTTATCTTAAACTATGATCATGATTTTTTTATTGACAACGAGCAATAGTCCTATGTTTTTTCTTTTTTTATTTTCTCTGTGAAAATATTTTCCCCAGGTTTTGTTAAGTATCGGTAAAAAAACTTTCGCTCATATACTTTATATTATTCATTCATAAGTGAAATTTATTTATTAATGCGTTTTATTAAAAACACAATGTGGGATAAAATCACTAGCACATCATATAATTTATTTTTAATAAATGTAAATTTAATATATGACTGATTTGTTACAGATTAAAAAAGGTCATCTTGACGTTCAATAATTCAGAGATTTTATAGAAAAGTATAATAAATTTTGTGATTGTTTATTATGATAAAAACCACCTCTTTGGTGATTCAGCAAATGACCGTGCATTCTCTCATTGATCATAATAATAATTGTTGGAATGATAATATAATTAATTACTCCCTTGTCCATTTTTAATTGAGTTTTTTGCTCATTTCATACTTATTAAGAAAAAGTGTAAAAGTGGAAGAGAAAAAAAAATGGTTTTGAGTGTCCTTATCAACTATTGATGCATTCCTCTTTATCATAAATATAAAGTAATATATTGAATTGGGAGTGGTGAAAGTAGTATCGGTTAGAGTTATAATCGGAAAAAAGTAATTAATATTGTATTAAAAAATGAAATGAGTCAATTTTTTTGAGACAATTCTTTTTTGCAAATGACTTAGTTATTATGTGACGGAGGAAGTATTATTTTGATCAAAAATCTGTTCAGGAAATTCCTAGGACTCCTCTTTTCTGTCCCTACCTATTGGAAATGAAGCCTTCAAAAGTACTCTACATATCTAACACCAATTCAAATTCTTACTCAACTATTCTTAATCTTATCGAACAACATACATACATATATAAAACTTTGGGATGAGTTCGCACAATAAATACGGACATGTGTCACATGTGTGTGTGTGGTCAAAGAGGTGTGTATTCGATGTCTAAAATTTTGGTTCCTCAACAACTTTATGTTTCATCTCTATTCTCCGTATAGGGATGAAAATTAGACTCACACTTCCATTGAATATATTAAAAAAAAGCTTAAATATGGAAATGGTCCCTCCAAATATCTAACGTTTTGGTTTTAGTCCCTATAAAAAAAAATTTGGTTTTAGTCCTTGCAAATATAGAATATTTGGTTTTGGTCCTTGGTATTTTGTTTTAATTCTTGTAAAATCATTTCATATTGAAATTGGTCCCTATAATATTCATTTTAGTCCTCGTTTTAAGGGACTAAAATCAAATATTCTAGATATTACAAGGACCAAATCCAATATAAATAAAGAATAATTTATTCAAAAAGACTCTAAATTAAATATTAGACTAATAAAAATAAACTAAAAACTTAATTAAAAAGACTCTAAATATGTAATAGGACAGACCGTCATCAATTCTCACATACCAACAATATTTTCTCCATACAATACACAAGAGGAATTTGATGGGAATATAAAAGGCGGGTTCTCTTGGTTGAACCGCCGATGATCGAACTACCAACCACATTAATTCTCCTTATTTTTTGAATCTGAGTTAAGTACCACTAATGCCAGTTGAGTTTCTTGTTCTTCTCTTTTTACCACCACTGGTTCTTTTTTCTGCTGTTCCTTCTCACCTACTTGTGTTTCTCCATCTTGTAATTGCTGCACCACATGCTGCTTTAAGATTCATAGTAGCAGTAACTCAAGTGTTGCAACATGAGTCCAAAAAGAACCACCAGCGTAGAATTGTAAGGAAACACATTGCTGAATAAATTTCAACACATTGCAGTTCAAGGCCATTTTTTTTATAGACTAGTTAGAATAAGGTAACTAAAACACATAGAAAAATTGAGCATAAATTTGTGCAGGAGTGATTTGTTAAGGTGAGAACAAACCACAGTTATCTTTCCACTTAATCGAAAATTACTAAGACATTTTGCAGAAGGCAAGGCTGTAAATTAGTATAACTGATCTGAACTTATTATGCTATAATAATTACTTATGAAAGTGTTACCTGTAAAGATTCGAGTTTTGATTGAAGATAGATTCCAGAATGTCAAGAGTACCGACATCATTAATTTCTTCTTGTGATTGCATGCACACCATATATCCAACAACAATAGTTTCAAACCCTCAGCAAAAGTGGATAGACAGATACCTACAAAAGCTTCAACAAGTTAGTGTGAATATGAGAGAAAGTATAAACATAATATGAATTTGAGGGAGAAAATTGTCACAAAAGTTATTAAAAATGGTTGTTTAAATATCATTTCTCTATGGATAATTTCCAATTGGTGGCCAAGAAAAACACCTTGAGTTTTTTTCACTCTCCTATTCTTTCGAACAACCAAGAATCTCCTTCAACGTAACCAATTATAGGTTGTTTTCTTTACACATTTAGACTCTACGCTTAATTTGTATAGTTGCTAAAATTTCACAAATGCCTAATTTTAGAGCGAAAAAAGTACTATTTAAACACATGCATCCTCCTAATGAAAATTAAGTTCTGATCGATAAATTAAATCATCACTGACTTCATATTTATTTACGATTATGGCAATGACAAAGACAACATTGGTTGCGTTCCTTAGTGCTCTTTTGATTTGCACATTTGTAACTCAAGACGTTGAGGCTGGCAATGTTATCAGTAATCCTGCAATGCAAAGAGACACTATCCCATGCAGCAAAAAAGATCCAGGCAGCTGCAACCAGAAACCGACAAACACATATCAAAGAGGCTGTGAGACAGAAGAAAAGTGTCGTGGAGGGCCAGGGGCGAAGTAGACGACGAGATTTATTGTTGTTACAAAAAAACTATATGTACTTTGCCATGCCTAACTAAGATTAGGCTCCTCTATAATGCCTAACCATTCTTCTTTGCATAGTAGCAAGAAGAATTTGTTGGATTGGCTAACTAGACTTAAAATTGTTGTAGATGCTGCTGGGGGACTTTCTTATTTGCATTATGATAGTGTTGTTCTTATTGTTCATAGGGATGTAAAATCTAGCAAAATAGGAATGTAATCAAATGTGTCGGTGTCTTGACGATATATGTCACCAACACATGTCGGACACAACTTCAATGTGAAGAATTGATGCTACATAGTATATCATTATTAAACTATATAATATTTACTTATCATTCTTAAACTATGATCATGATTTTTTTTTATTCACAACAAGCAATAGTCCCATGTTTTTTATTTTTTATTTTCTCTGCGAAAATATTTTCTCCATGTTTTGTTAAGTATCAGTAAAAAAAAAGCTTCTCTCATATACTTTATATTATTCATAAGTGAAATTTATTTATTAATGTGTTTTATTAGAAATACAATGTGGGATAAAATCACTTGCACATCATAAAATTTATTTTTAGCAAATGTAAATTTAATATATGACTGCTTTGTTACAGATTAAAAAAAGTTATCTTGACGTTCAATAATTCAGAGATTTTATAGAAAAGTATAATAAATTTTGTGATTGTTTATCAAAACCACCTCTTTTTGTAATTCAGCAAATGAGAGTGCATTCTCTCATTGATCATAATAATAATTGTTGGAATGATAATATAATTAAGGATTAATAGGGCTTTACCCCCCTGTAATATAGGACACTTTTGGTTTTTCCCCCTGTAAATTTTTTTTTTTTAGATTCCGTCCTTGTAAAATAAAGATTCTTCAAGATTGCCCCCTGAGCCCTGTGACTCAGCAGAATCTATGATGTGACATTTTTTTTTTATTTTTCAACTTTTTTTTGGATGCCAAGTGTAAAAAAGAATTTACATGTCATTTATAATTAAAAAAAAATCTATTTTTTTTTAAAAGGAAAAATATTTTTTAAAAAGCTAAAATTAATTTAAAAATCAGAAAAAAATACAAATTTTTTTTTCGAATATTTAAAAAATCAAATTCTTTTTTCAAAAATTAAAAAAATTGAAATTTTTATTTTTATAATGAAGTTCCAGATTTTTTTTTAAAATACTTCTTAATTTCAGAAAAAAAAATGATTTTTTTTTTAAATAAAAAATAAATTCGTAAAAATTCAGGAATAATTTTTTGAATTCTTTTCTAATTTTATAAAGAAAAAAAAATCCGAATTCAATTAAAATTATAAAGTTCGAAAAAAAAGTATTATCTAATTTTTTTGAATTTGTAAAAAATATTTGATTTTTATTTTCTAATTATTTAATTTCAAAAAAGAATTTATAAAACTTTTGGAATAAAGATTTTGAAATATAAAATATTTTTTTATTTTAAAAATTAAATCAAAAAAATCTGAATGTTTTTTCTGATTTAAAAAAAAATCCGGAACTTAATTTTTTTTAAAAATATCTGAATTTTTTTTCATCTGGAATTAGGAAGTATTTTAAAAAAAATACTGGTATTTTTAAATTTTTGAAAAAAAATTGGTATTTTTTTTTCTGATTTTTAAAATATTTTTCGTTTAAAAAAAAAAATAGATTTTTTTAATTATAAATGACATGTAAATTATTTTTTACACTTGGCATCCAAAAAAAAATGCTACATCATAGATTCTGCTGAGTCATAGGGCTCAGGGGGCAATCTTGAAGAATCTTTATTTTACAAGGACGGAATCTAAAAAAAAAAATTTACAGGAAGGAAAACCAAAAGTGCCTTATATTACAGGGGGTAAAGCCCTATTAACCCTATAATTAATTATTATTTTGATCAAGAATCTATTCAGAAAATTCTTAGGACTCCTCTTTTTCGTCTAGTCAAGGAGGACAGCTTGGTTTGGAGAGTTGAGAAAAATGGATATTACTCTGTTAGAAGTGCGTATATATAGATTGTGTATGAAAGTATAGTAGATGATTCTCATTTGACTCGTCTGGGGAATTTGGCTAGTATTTGAAAGCATAAAGTCCCTCCGAAGGTTAAAAATATGATATGGAGAGTTTGCATGGGATGTTTACTGACATAGGCAAGGTTATTGGATAAAGGGGTGAACTGTTCTTCCATGTGCGTGTTATGTGTGAAGAAAGTTACGAGGATGTGAGTAATGTGTTGTTTGATTGTCCGTGAACAAGGAAGGTTTGGCAGGATAATTTTCTCTTAAGCAAGGTGAATTCGGTGATGCTACGAATAACACAGCGGCTGAAATCACTTTTGCGCTGCTGCAGGAACTGTCACATGGTCAAGCTGAGTTGTTTGCAACAGTTGTGTGGAGTATGTGGAAGAGTCACAATATAAGGTTATTGCAGAATGTTACGGAGACAACCCAAGCTATATTGGAGCGAGCTAGGCAGCTGTTGTCTAATTGGAGAGTTGCGAATTGTAAGACCCGTAGTTTTGAAAATAATTAAATATAGATAATATAGTATAATATAATGCTACTTTTTCTACTTTAATTTATTATAAAATAAAAATAAATAATACCTTCAACGATAAAATTGCTAGTCGAATATTTTAGTGTTTTGTCGTGTTAGTAACTCATAGTAAAAATTTCGGAAAAATAGTTTTTGAAACTTAATTTTCAATCTCTTTTTTTTGAGGGATAATTTTCAATCTCTTTGAAAAATGAAAATATTATCGTGTTGGATTTTTGAAACAAACTCCGTTTACCACGAATATTTTCGTAAGTACTCACAAAATTATTTATGATATATTATGCTGTAAAATAAATTTCCTCGTTCGAAATTTTCTCATAAGATAATGTTGTATAGAATACTTGGATAAAAAGTTATTTTATCGGTAAAAATGATTTCGAGCATTTTTAACATTGTCAACCACTATCATTTGCGTTTAATTAAGTAAGGTACCGTTTGACCTGACTATTTTTTTTTTTCTTCAGCTTTTCTACATTTTTAAGTAGAAGTTAGGTCAAACAGAATATCAATAAAGTACCTTCGAAAAAAAAATATTTTTTTTTTAAAATTCATAAAATTGAATAGAATGAGCTTTAACCAAAAGTTGTTGAATGCTATTTCAAAAAACTACTTCTCTGTAATTTATTTCACAAGCACTTCTCTTCAACTCACGTAGGCAACCTTATCTTTTATTTTTAATATTATATTTCAATTTGTTTTTTTTTCTTCCATTTAATTTTTTTTTAAATCGGTCCATATAATTTTTTTAAAGGAGGATCAATTTAATTTTATTATCTATTTTTTAAGGAATTTTATTATCTTTTTATCACTTATATATTTAATTTTAACATCGTTTAATTATCACATCCTCACAAATATTTTTATTCATGCTGTCATTGAATAACACCAAATATTTTTATTCCCTTTCTACAACCTCACAAATATACACACACATTAGTGTTTAGAGTAATATTTTATGTCTGTATGTCTGTTTTTTTTTGTTACGCTAATGCGTATAATTTTTTCAGTGTTACGCAATGCGTAAAATTACTATTTTTATAAAATTTTGATTTTAATTAAAAGTACTAGTATAGATGCCTAAAAAAATTATACTTATATATATTTTACACATTTATATTGTAACAAACTATGCATATATATTTTTTATTAAAAAACTAAACATATCTTTATCAATGACACCAACAATGTAACAAATATAATATCATATAATATAAATTCTTATCTTTTTAAATGACACCAAAAATATGATATTCTTATAACAAAATTTGTTATACTATAATTGGAAAAGAAAAAACAAACTATTCTCTAGCTTAGCTCGGTTGATATTGACAATGTATAAATATATGCAAGGTCGCGGGTTCGAACCACGGACACCACCAAAAAAATAATAAATTCAAAGTTTTGTAAAATATTTTGCCAAACAACTTTTAACTTAAAAATAACTTTAGAACTAAAAAAAATAAAGAAACCAAACAACTTTAACTTTTTCCTTTAAGAACTTTATTTTAACTTTATTTTAAAGTAGCTTTTAGCACGCGTTCGCTCGCACAGACACCCACACACACTCAAACACGCGCACACACACATATATGATTTTTAATGTATTTTAATTTTTGTTAGACTCATGTCGGTCATACCCATGCTGGAGGCTCACACACAATGAAGAGGAACAATGAAAACTCATAAAACAGAGGACATTTACTTAAAAAAAAAAAAAAAAAAAAATTCATTTCTTCTACAAAAGCCACATGTAGAGGTATTCTTCCATAGTCACAAGACCAAATTAATAATGTTTGGACACACACATAAAAAGATTCTCCTCAAAATATTAAATCATCTTTTTTTATCAATTTTCTCCTCATTATTAAAAAATACTTCTTTATGTGTATGACCAAACATTTTTTCTTTGGTCATATGTGACCATATTAGAATTTCTCCATGCAACTCTCATTGCCATGATTCTTCGTATTTTCTAGGGTGGCAGGAATATGAGAAGAGCCCTTATGATAAAGTTCTAAACCTCAAGGGAATTATTCAAATGGGTCTGCTGAAAATTAGGTTAGTTATACTTTTATTTAATATAAATAACCGTACCAACCATATTTTCATTTAATGTGCTTAAATACCTTATATATGCACCTATATCTCATCAAAACTTTAAAATTAAGTGTTTTTAACATTTGCAATATTAATATTAGGATGAATTATGATCTCCTAAGAAGTCTTTGTGTTGCGGATCAACATAATTTTTAGGGAACCAAATTTTTTTAATTAAAAGGTCAGAACTATAGGAAAAAATAAAACTAATTCATTGTGTGTTTTTGGCTCTGTTTGGTAAAAATAGCGGATAGCTTATAAGCTAGCTGATAGCGTTTAGCTGATAGCTTTTAGTTGATAAGCTAGCTGATAGCTGATAAGCTAACTGAAGTGTTTGGTAAAATTAGCGGTTCAACTAGCTTATAAACGTAAAATGACATAAAAGAGTATTTTTAATTCATTATAAAATTTGTATCAATTGATATTTAAAATATTTAAAATTTCATAGTTTAAATATATTAATCTAATATGTCTTTCATATGTTATTTTTAAATTCATAAATTGGCTAATGTTTTATTTAAAATTGATTTTATTTCAGTTTTTAGACTTTATAAAAAAATTAAACAAAACCTTTAAAAAAAATTAATTGTTACCCACTAAAACAAAATTAAACGTATTGACCCAAAATCAAACAAAATTTTGCTTTTAGACTTAAAAACAAAATTAAGAATAACGTAATATGATTTATTTAGGCAAACGTAACATATATTTTTTTAAGAAAAAAATGTAGTTTTTATTTTTGTAAACATGAGCAAATATTTTGTAAAAATAAATAAAAGCGTGAGCATATATATTTAGTTAAAGTGAAATTTGGGATTAAAAGTGCTATGTTTTTCTTCAACGTAGTTATTTATTACAAAGGGTAGATATGAATTTTTGTTAAATTGATAAGGGTAAAAATGAGACAAAAAATGAGAAGCTATAAGCTATAAGCTCAAACGCTACTTGGAATAGCTTCTGAAAAATAGCTTATAAACTCGTGAAATAAGCTATAAGCTCATGGTCAAAAAGTGTTACCAAACAGAACTTTTTTTTGTGAAACGAGCTTATAAGCTATAAGCTAAGAGTTAAAAGCTCTTTTTTTGAATTTACCAAACAGACCTTTATGTCACAATCTAACTAGACCAAGCCATCATATAATGTATTAATAATTAAGGTTGTAGACTAACAAGACTTCTGTCACTATTTGTAGCTGTCTTTTGATCTATTGGAGTATGGGCGTAGCCCTACATATAGGAGGGGTAGCCTTGCCTACCAAAAAAAAATATTATTCTTGAATTGATAAGTGTATATTTATATTCGACTATCTTAAATAATAAATATTGAACTATCACAAATAAATTTAATTGTAAAAATTAGCATAAATAATAAAGTAAAAAAATCACTATAAGATTGATAAATTTATTTATATTTGGTTTGATACTTCCGATCTCAATAACAACCTTTTTCAACAACAAAAATGCTTAATCACGACTATTTCACCAGATTAAATTGACTTGTATTGCTTAATTAATTTAGTTTCTCTCTTAAATGATGAGTTTGGTATCTAAAGTT
This sequence comes from Medicago truncatula, assembly GCF_003473485.1. Lineage (NCBI taxonomy): Eukaryota > Viridiplantae > Streptophyta > Magnoliopsida > Fabales > Fabaceae > Medicago > Medicago truncatula. The sequence continues at coordinate 44,985,191 of NC_053043.1, forward strand.
AACTCTTAGCTTAATTCCATGTGACCACGACCACTTTAACTCACTGATTTCATGGCAGCTGGCATGGCATGGCATGCAAAACTGGTATATATCAACCACAACAACTCCCTGACCATGATTTCATGACAACATACGTGGTCCTTTTTGTCTATATCTATTTAATTGCAGTATAGGAAACAAAGAAAGATATATAACCATTCCAAAAGCAAAAGAAAGGATTGAAATATAAGAAAAAAAACTCTATCGTGAATTTTTCGGGAGCAAATCTCTCGCGAGATTTAGCAATGCTCTTTCAACAATAAAAATTATCAAGATAATAGTCATAGATAAATTAAATGTACAATGAGTTTTTTTTTTGCAAATAACGTATTTATTTACATTTGACATTATTAATCTATTATTAAACAGACAATTATAGATGAAATTGGGTTCTTGAAATGTATTTTGTCCAACGTTTTTCAATAGTGATTTTTATGTTAAGTTCCTATCTTTTGTTAATTTTAGTCCTTATTTTTTATTTTTTGTTAGAGATTAAATTCAAGACTAAAAACATTTTTTTTTTGGTAAATTTTTTAAAAACTAAGACAAAAATTGAATAATTTTTTTTAAGGACTAAACCTACAAAAATTATAATTTATGGGATTAAAAATATATTTTATCCTTAAATTTAATATGTTTGTTTTAAGAAATAAAAAAAAAAATCTTCTTTATAGTCAGCCCCTACATAATTTTTTTGCAAGCTTCGCCGCTGATTGGAGTCATGGCTAGCTAAGAACCCAGGTGTAGCTGGATTCAAACGTGATGGAAAATCAAAATTTCGAGAGCTTGCTCTCTTCCAAGACTACCATGGTCTACCTTCTTTCAAGAAAGCATTGGTAGATTTCATGGCTGAAATTCGAGGAAACAAAGTCACTTTTGATCCAAACCACGCTGGTGCCACTTCTACAAATGAAACACTGATGTTATGCCTTGCTGAACAAGGAGAAGCCTTTCTCCTTCCCAGTCCTTATTACCCAGGGTACGTATTAAATAATTTCACCTGATCTATTTTATTTTCATGTATATATGCATGCTCCTTTTGTTATCATTATTAAAAAAAAAAAAATGTTACCAAAATTTGAGTCATATTTAATTTTATTGTCTCAATTAAAATTTTATACAAAACTATACAAAAATCAATTTAATCTAACAATACTTAAAATAAGTCATTTGCAACCCCGCACATCGCGCGGTCTCAATTTTGTTCTATTTAAATCCTTATACAAAATTGGAATTCGAAAATATATTTGGTGTTATCTTAGAATATAATTTAGAATTGAGTAATGATACATAGAGACCATTTATTCCCATACACCCTTGTACACCCCATGCATTAGGAAGAGATAAGATAAGAGAAAAGAGAAAGTGCGCTTGTGCGGGGGGGTCCACGTGACTACGTGTCAGATTTTTGTGTGGATGTCAAAGGGTTATTGCCACCTAAGGGTGTCTATGTATCATTACTCTTTAGAATTAGACTTTATATTTTTATAAAATAAATTAGATTTATACTTTTTTTTAGAGGAAGATTTTGTACTGTTTATATAGATTTGTTTTTGTTTTATGTTTGAATATGACATAAATTAGAGAGAGCAGTGTTAGTCTTTTGTATCAAGTTACCTATTTTATTGAAAGTTTGAAACCATAAACATTCACAATGCCTGCGCATGCACCTCCTCCGCGGTCGTCTGCTCCATCCGTCGAAGTGGTGGTTGTTGCTCCACCTGCTCAGTATGCTCCATCAGAGGAAGAGTTGGTTTTCTTGCCTTTACCTTTTTTTTTTTTTTTTTTTTGTTAATTTCTGCTCAGTTTTGTGTTTTATGATGTTCTGATTTTGCTTCATTGTAGGGTTGACATGTTATTCTTATTATCCATGTTGGTGTTCTGCAACAGCATTACGTCCTTTGTGGCAACATCATCAGTTTGCATACTCTCCATCCCCCTAAAGGTTTTCAGTTGGAAATCTATGCTAGCATTGTGGTCATTGTCTTTCTACCTGTTAAGTTGCTTCTTGAGCAAGCCATATCTATCCAAGTGATTGCCTTGAAATTCTATTCATAAGTGTAGCTTCCGAATTGCTTTATTTGTCCGGCGTCCTTACTAAATTTGAGTTATTATTATCCTTTTTAGTCTCTGATCCATGGCTTGCACCGATATTATTACTCAATAGCAATATAGATGTTGCACATGTTCAGCTTCAACATATTAAGTGCCCGAAACTTCACCATAACTTTCAGTATCTTAATTTCTATTTCTAATAACTTTTCTCAACTCAAATTAAGTTTATTCTCCCTGATTGATTGATATTATTGTCATAATAGAACCTATTATTTCGCACGCTGTGAAACAAGAACTGTTGCTCCAGTTTATTTCCTACTTGTGTATGTATTAACTTATATGAATTATTTTCTTTTACAAATGAGGATTCTGATTTTACTACACATGCCTCCTATAGTTCTTAAAATTTGTAACCGGAATAATTCCATTATGTACTATGCAGCTAAGATACGAAAAAGTAGAGTTGTGAACTCATAATCCAGCTCACACGAGACTAATGCCGCTCCTAAAAATAAATCAGATCTTGTTTCAGATGATGAACATGGAGAGCAGCTTGGTAGGCCTCAAGAGAATGTTTTGAAGGAAAAAGAAGCCAGTTCTTATTGTTCTTCAAAGGAAGAAGGGATCAAATTGAAGCTGAGAGCAGTTGGTTACTGCTCAGGAGAATAGTTTGAAAGAAATAACAGAATGTTTGGAAATGATGAAAGAGATCAAATTAAAAATAAAAATGGTGAATGAAATAGAAGAGAAACCATAATAAAATTAAAGATGCCTTACATAATTCATTGTTGTGTTAGGGAATGAGTCTTCTATTTGGTGTTGCTTTCTTGTTGGACTGTCAATTTCTTGATTTTGTTTCATAGGTTTGAACATGTCTTTCAACAATCAAGCACATGTGATGTATGTAGTCATGTGTACTTTTGTAGCGTTATTATGTTATATAAATTAAATTTGAAGTCATTCTTTTTGGTGGATGAATAGTGATAATAGCAGTGTTTTAAAAACCGGATATGGTCGAACCATTCCGACTGGTAACCGGTCCAATATAGGTATTGGATCAAGCATGTAACGAAATCGGTAGGAACCGGCCAAAACAAGGATATTTGAACCAAAAAAAATTATGTTGATTAATTTACACACGAAACGGGGATGGCCTCAGCCCTCGAGTAGTTGAAAATGTTTTACATTTCATTAAACTACTATTATCAAAGTAGTAATTGTCTTTTTTGTTTCCATAATGTTTTTAGACTATATATGATCTAATTTATATATGGGTTGATGTAAAGGATTTTTAGACGAGTTATATCTCGAAGATTAGCCAGGACAGATCTCAAGGTTTAGAGAGCATTTAAAAAGATACTTATAAATTACACATCAACAAGGTCTTTACACCGACAACAGACGTTAAACCTACGCACTTGTATGATTTGAGCTGCAATCAACAATATCCGTGATTGTTTGTTATAGAAACTCTCACTACATAGTTGTTATTTTTGTTAGTGAGGGGAGTGAAATTCATGGTCTCATATCATGAAGTTTTTATGTTTCTTGTAAACAATAAGTCACCTTATCAATTATTGAGTTTTAAGCAACAAAGAGTTATCTCCGACACACTTATATTTAAAATAACCAAGTGTGTTACATGTTGAGTTTAACCTCTATATATACAAACAGAGAAATTAGTTGCACTAAAAAGAATTTATATCTACGCATGATGTGTCAATATTATTCTCACAAACAATATTAATTTTCTACCTGCTTAAATTTCCACCTAATAATGCACAAATGCAGTAGAATACATGTATCAACAGATATATAGTATGCTGCAATGCAACTATCAATGATGTTGAGGGCTAAGCTTGTCAATGTTACATTGAGAGAGAGGTTTCTTGCTATGCATGAGAAGTCCACGTGAAGGAATGAAATTGTTATGGTTGGTTGAAAAATGTTTTTTTCAATTTAATTTCTCCTTATAGTTTTCTGGTATGAATATTTTTGACTTTATCTACACTCCAGGTTGACATTGGACCTAAGTTCTACAATTCTCTCCTTCTACATTAATTAGGTTGCTCCAATCCCACTCAACTCTTCTATATATCAATTTTTTTTAATTATTTCTTTCCAACATAAAACTTGTTTTATTCTTGATTCTTGATTTTAATCTTAACTAAAGCTACCCTTTAGTCAGACTAATAAAGGACAAAAATCTACATTTATTCCTCAACAAGTTTTCATACAAATATACAAAGCAACTACACAACTTGAGATCCAAGCAATCTTATATATTTTTTTTATTCTTTTCTCTCTCAATCCAACTAACCCCATATCTCTAATTTTTAATTTCAGTCTCTATATTTAGAATGTTTAGGTGTCACACTCTCTCATTCACCCCATTAGTAAGTGGAATTAAGAAGGACTAGCTACAATATTATAATTTATTATGTTAATATAAAAGTTATTAAGTACCAAAAAAAGTAAGGTAGAATTTAATTCCTTTCCACCTCTCAACAAGAAGTGGCATGAGGGTAGCAACCCTTTAGAAGAGACAAGTTCTTCTTTTCTCAATCTTATTATTTATTTCAACTACTTTAAATATCCATCTCTTAACTCAAGCTATCTCTCTCTTTGTCTCCCTCTTTTGGTTTCTGTTTCATTTCTTTTATACATAGAAATGGAATAAGGGAGGTACATAAGAAAATGACTCAGTGTAGTTACCCTGAAAATAATCATAGTACTATCCTTATGGAGAGACGCAAAGATAGCTTAATCAGAACTTGTCCTACATGTGGTCATCATATCAAATGCCAAGATCAGGTTCTTCACATTCGTTACAAAATTACAGTGACACCGTGATTTTGTTAAAGCATTAAAATGTAGCTTTTGCCAAAATCATGACACACAACGAAAATTTATCGTATTATTATTTTTCTTTGGTGGTGTTAATGATTTTATGGTGTTTTTTATTTATACTAATATTATAAATATTATGGTGTTAATCAATTATAGGGTGCTGGAATTCATGAGTTACCTGGACTACCTGCTGGGGTGAAGTTTGATCCAACTGATCAAGAGATTCTTGAACATTTGGAAGCAAAAGTGAGGTCTGATATTCAAATGCTTCATCCTTTAATTGATGAATTCATCCCTACTCTTGAAGGAGAGAATGGAATCTGCTGTACTCATCCAGAGAAGTTACCAGGTCAATTTAAGCCACCAAATATATACATGCCTTATAATTAACTTTCCATTTCTTTTATTCTTTCATAGTTTCTAATAAAAAAGTCTCATCTTGTATCGTATATATAAAGTTTTTTGTGTGTTAATTTATTATTTTACGTCTAATATGCAGGAGTCGGCAAAGATGGACTGATCCGACATTTCTTTCACAGGCCATCAAAAGCATACACAACAGGAACAAGAAAAAGAAGAAAAGTGCACACAGATGCTGATGGAAGTGAGACAAGATGGCACAAAACAGGTAAAACAAGGCCAGTTTTCGTGAGTGGCAAGTTAAAAGGGTATAAGAAAATTCTTGTGCTTTACACTAACTACAGAAAGCAAAGAAAGCCAGAGAAAACAAATTGGGTTATGCACCAATACCATCTTGGAAACAATGAAGAGGAGAAAGAAGGGGAATTGGTAGTTTCCAAAGTTTTCTACCAAACACAGCCTAGACAATGTGGTGGTTCATTGATGAAAGACTCGGCATCATTTTCTGATAAAAAACTAAATGGTGATCAAGGTGTGCATGAGGTGGTTAATCATAAAACCAGTGGATTTGTTGAATACTATAGTACTTCTTTCATATCTTTTGATCAAGGGGAACAACATAGATCAAACAATGCTCAAGTGATTTCACATTTTCCTGTCCATGATGGTACTTCTTTCATTCCTTGAAAGAAAATATTGTGATGCATGGATCCTTAATTACAATTTGAAGAAATAAGTTAATAACAAACAGTAGTTTAAGAGGGGAAAAGTAACTGCTTCATCTGAAAACTAATGGTGAGGGATAAGTAAGGAAAAAATTATACATTATATATATATATTTGATTGTAAGTTGTAACTTTGTTTACTTTTTTGCTTTTTCAATTTTTGAAGTGTAGCTGGTCTCATGCTTTGTACAATGACACCAAAACATACATAACAAAGGCTTGATGCCTTTATACTTGGGTAAATATTAACTATCAAACTGTATACAAACATGACTTTTACCTTAAGCAGTCTTGAACTACAATTCTGTCTGTGTTTTTCACTATATATAAGCTTTGATTATACATTTGTTTGTATTAGATAGTACTGTTGATTATGATCTTTTATGCAAAAAATAAAAGATTAAAACGGGGTCTATGAGAAGTGTCATTCACATATCATTCTCTTTTTTTACAATACAAATGATGTTGGTAGAATATGCGTGGTTTATTTATTTATATTTTGAAACAACAAATGTTTAGTATCATGTTGAAAGTGAAAGTCGAACCCTCGACCTACTAAACTCCTTCGCCACAACCACGAAACCAAACTTATACATGAGGTGCTATTGTTAGATTGTCAATTGGATTTTTAACAAAAAAAATGATATCATCATATAAATCTTACAAGGCTTTTCCAAAAGAAAAAATATGTTTTAAATTTTTTATAAACAAAAAGTCATAAAATTAATTTTATTGAGAAGCTGTTATAAATTAGAACTAGGAGGGTAAACTTGTTTTCGTTTTGGTTGTTGTTGCTGTACATGTATCTCACACAACTTCGTTTCTTGATCTTATTTTTGCATCGGATAGCAGACCAATATCCATCCCTCCAATGTCCTTCAGCTGTGTTTTTAGGTAGTTTGCACTAAAAGAGTCTAATATTGTGCCAATACATTACACATTGGTGTAATTTAAGTGAATTGCAATCAAGTCAATCAGAACTTTAAGCCACTAAAAGAACTTCAGTAAAGCCATAAAAACCCTCAAGCTCAAGAAATTATATCAACCTATCATTTGCGTATTGATCAAATTAAGATCAGTTCAATACGCCTACTATATAAAATAGTTTTCAACATACATCTAATTGTGTCTCACATAACATGTGTACATGCTTCTACTCACACGTAATGCAGGATAATCTGAAATATTAATTAATGTGTAAGGAACCAGGGTACCTTCAGCCACAATCCAGTAATAAAATTATGTAAATATTAGAATCCAGTAATAAAATGATGTAAATATTAGGTGATGCAGGAGATATTTAACCCTCTCAATTATATTAATTGTTTTAGTTATTGGGCCTAACAATTTCACCCACCCCTACATACACTTTGGAAGTGTAATTCCGAAGAAAAAACCCAGTTTTCATCATGTTTGAAAGCATATTTCAAGACAAAAACACAGTTCTTTTAGAATAGGGGAGAAAAGAAGGTCTCCGTGAAAATTTGCATGAAACACATAACAAGGGAGTCTAAATCCCAAGACCAAGACAGCAGCAAGCATATATTCTGAAGGTCAACGTGAACACTGGCATGATCACCATTCTGCCAGACCTGTTAGCAAGAATCTTTCTCCAGAGTAAGTTTCATAAGAACCTAGAAAGATTAAAGAACAAAAAGAATTTGCATTAGAACACTCTGAGATTGGCTTGTAGGTTTTCACATGCAAGTTGTTTATAGACTACTAGTAATTCTCAAAAGGAATTTGAATTCTGAACTGATAATAAGGTGAAAATCATCATGAAATATATATACATTATTTGTACTCATGGAGCTTCACATCATACTTAGACTACATGCAATGTTCTTCATCAAGGAAAATATTGGTTTGTTCGAAATCTGTTATGCTACGATGCTATAGCCCCACTATAGCCACCATTTGAGAACACTTTATTTATACCAAATTCTGCTACCCTGAAACACTATACATAACTGATTGACTACCACACTGCTGGACAATTCTCTTCACCTCTACTTATTAGAATGAAAACAAGGACGGAGCTAAGCTTCATCATAAGATCCATATGAAGAAAAAAGAGAGGTACAATGCAGGGAATCATGAACAAACAAACACTGAAACAGAAAAAATGGTAAGTTTACTACTGTGTAAAAAACTACTAAGTTAACAGTAGGGAGAGTACATGACTGGTGTGTGTTTTAGCTGTAAGGGGGTATATATTAGGATGCAGGGTACTAGAACTTGTTGGGACTTCAGGAAGAGATCGGAGAACCTCAAACATTCAAGGGCGATTAGCTTTTATGGTTTTTTACATTTCGTTCCTCAGAATTTGTTATCATCTTGGTACAGGTCTTCTTAGTTCAGTCTTAATACAACGATTTTTCCTTTTCTCTCGTATATTTTGGTACCTATAACTTACCAAATCAAAAGCACAATTCACATCTATGATAGTCATATGATTTATCAAAAGATCAATCCAGCCACAACATGCAATTTGTGTTGTGAAATATATCACCCGTGTTCCTCTGTTCCAAAAGTTACTATCCTGTATAAAACCTAACAAGTTTCTCCTAATAATGTAACAACGAACAAACTAGCTATAAGTTTGACTAACAGTTTGTATACCAGAAACAAAATAACTAACATCTTTTTTTAAAATGAACTCATATATCTACTCCAAAATAGAAGATGTTATAAATCACTTGATTATTCAAATCATTACCAATGTTATTAAATAGAGACTATAACTTAGCAAGATTTGAACAAATAACTATCATTCCAAGATACACTATTTAGTACAAAATGATGTAAAACAGCAGCTACATCGGCACTATAGCACTGCTGCATAGCAAATTTTGTACAAACCGTTAAACCCTAAACCCTATTTTCCACGATCCACAATCGACAACATTGGTCATTACAAAGCATTAACAGCAAAACAAAAACATATCAACACAAAATTTGCTGCAATGTAATGCGAATTTCACAATCGAGCACTTAAAACCTTACCAATCATCACTGTTTCTTCTTCTTCCTCAACAAAAAAACATCAGCTTCCTCATAAGCATACTCAGGATGAAGATCCTCGTGAGGAACTTTCTCAACATCAAAAACAACCCCACACATTTCCCAAAAAACCGTATGCGCCTCCGGTGACCTAATCTGATACCCAAGCAAAACAACACCATCCTCCGCCACTAACACTTCCATAGCATTCACAAACTCCGGCACAGATTCTTCGATATAAACAACATCAGCAGCAACAACAAAATCAAACGGAGGATTCACCGCGTTAATCTGATCCTTATTATTCCAATACAAAATCGAGTATTTCAGATTCTTCTTCAGAACGGGTTTATTCGATTTGAGATTCTTCTTGAGTGCGGGCATAACCGGAGGGATATCGGTGAGGATGATGTCGGTGAGTCCGAGAAGGTAGAGACCCATGCCAGCGACGCCGCAACCGCAGCCGAGTTCGATGGCGCGTTTGGATTGGAAGTTGAGGAGGTGGGTGTAGGGGTTGGTGGTGTTGGGTGGAGTGTGGATCCAGCGGTCGATGAATTTGACCAGGACGAGGGAGCAGGGCCATACGGAGGTTCCGACGTGCATGGAGAGATTGTTTTGGTGGAGAGAGAGGGTGGTTCCGGCGACGGGAAGTTCGATCACCGGTGAGTCTGTGAACTTCATGTTGTCTGAAAGATGAAAAGGAAAGCGCAGGTAATGTTCCACTTTTGTTGTGTTTTAGTTTGTTTTAACGATAACAGTTGATAATTGCTTTTAGGGATATTATTTTTTGTCTCTGATGGCGTCGCAACTCTTTCTTTGTTGGTGGCTGAGGTTCGAACCTCAGATCTTGCATAACATTGTTCATATCAATTAAATTAGTTCACGAGAATATGGAGTCGTAACTCTTAATCGGCTTGTATTTGATATGCTATTTTTATGTGTAAAATTTGATTATCTTAAAACACTACGACCATTTATTTCAATAAGCAGAACAATTTTTAGGGAGCTAAAGACCAATTATCATAACTAATCACTGGAATCCATTCACACACTCTCATTTAACTTAGACTCTAATACCATTTATTGGAAAGTCCGACGTAGAAGAAAAAAAACCACGAACGTTGTCTAATAATAGCTAAAGAATAATACTATATGTAAATTTTGACGACAGATAGACTACTCTTAAACACCCCACGACCCCATTTACACCCACACTCTACATCTCACAATACTAGAAAACAAAGGTACAAGAGAAAAGAAAAGAAAAAATTCCATACAAGTTTAATGTGTTTTTGGCTAGTGTGTCATATAACAAAAAATTATAGTCCATATATATATAGTCCCAACCTCCCTTTTCCTTTATAATACTAGGTAATGTGAGACTTCTTCAACATATATTTTTCAACTAACACCAACAATCTTCATCTCCATTGAAAATGGTACATATATTGTCATTGCCGTCACCGGCAATCATCATTCAAAAAACTATCATAATCCACCATAAAGAGTATATTTTACTTGAAGTTAAACCACTCCATGAACTTTCACATGTCGAAAATTAGTTTGAAAACTTATGGTGCAGCTTCCATGTTGATTGAAAATTGTTCAATTGCCGAAGTAATCTCACACACACTTTGCATCAATTTCAATCAATGTCCATGTACTAAGAAACACCTTGTGTAATATTGATTGTATCAACACATTGTTAACTTGAATTTTCCACAAGCCAAAAAATGATTCTTCCATCAATTCTCTCTCGTCCAAACTTCACAACGGAACTTGTGATTGTAATTGTATCCATACCACAACTATGCACTAGAGAAGTTCCTAATAAAGAGAGGTCAAGTCACAATGGACTCGTCTAAGTACCAAGTCTTTCCTAGCTAGAACCTTCCAAAACAACACTTCCAAACCAAAAGCTCTTATATTAGTTGTTGGGTGGTCTGAAGGAGCACGGAAAGCAACAGCGAACCAATTACCTATGATTATAAGCGATGGAGACATCATATCTTCGCTCAAAACCTTAAAACATTAATGTGTATATGTCACATCTCATATATATTCAACGTTTTGTCTATTCATAATTGATGTAGAATTAATCACTCAAACTTAATCCCAACAATTTGAAATCTCACTTTTCACTTGTCTCTCTTCTCTGTTCTACATTTGCATTGCTAGTTTAACATTACACGTGTGTGTGGATAAATATATTAGCTTATAATGGATTAGATTTAACAGTGAACCTTTGCTCATTGCATTATATCGATCGGGAAAGAAAACATACGGATCAAAATAACAAGAGGCTTATGTCACACTCACAAAAAAGGGCAAAGTAAAAAAGTGAACCTATGTTCTTTAGTTTTAAGTTTTGACTGCGGCACTCACGGCGTTAAAATTTTGTTTGTGTTCTTTTGGTTACATGAGAGCGTGGTGGTGTGGGAGTGGGACAAGTTATGTAGACATTGTTCTAATGATTATCAATCACTTTTTTCCCAAAAATTTGGATTTTTAAAGATTGCCTTTGGATAAATGATATGATTATTGCGTAAGGGAAACAATGTCAAACGATAATAGCTAGTATGCCTAAGAATTGTAGTAAAAGCTTTTCCCGTCATTATGTATAATCTAGATTGTTACACTAGATGCTACATGTATGGGATTTGTGGTCATGATAATGATATTCTTCATCGTACAAGTCAATTTTGTGGATTAAGTTCTTAAATTCTCACATGTATCACAGTGAATCTAAATTATTGTAATTAATTGTGACCATCTGATTGAGATCGGATCGAACAACCATAGTCTAATTGAATGTGTGATTGTGTGGAGTCAGCGACCGCATGCAATTTAGGTTCGTATCAGAGTTCGGTTCGGACCATCTATTAATTATATCCATGTATTGAACACAATATTGTTAAGCGTGAAGGTTGTATAGAAAGAAAAATATTCAAGTCGCATATTAAATAAAGATAATATTTGAAATGAGTTTATAAAATTGACACTTAACATAATATAAGTTAATTTTGTAGGATTGAATTAGTCTCGGTAAGACCCGACCCAAAATTCAAAGAGGTAGTATGGTTGGTTTTTTCAAACCAACGTGCTGAAAGAGATGATATTGAGCAATAATGGAGTCCATTTTGACAGGGGACAACTACAACCAAGTAAAAAAGCATGTCACTGAAAAATTCTCTTTTGAGTCCATTTTGCCAGGGAACAACTACAACACAACAGAGATGAACTTGAGCAATAATGGAGTCCAAAAGCGGTGTCCTATATATCCTTTTCCCCCACAACTCCATAAAACCCCTTCCCTTTATAAAAAAAATTAAAGCATTTTTTAAAGGAAACAGCTTTATGGATTCAAAGGAATATGCATTGCATTGCATGCATATATATCTTCTTAATTTCAGCCCTTCAATAGTTTTTTAACAACTTTACAATCTTCCTCTAGCACTCAATTGCCACCTTTACCTTAGTGTAAAAAGTTATGAGATATACACTTAAATTTCTATTTTGATTTAGTAAATCAATATTTCAACGTGAAACTGTAAAAATTAATATTATCTTTAGATCACTGGAGTACGATCGACAAATGTCTTCTTTAACTCTTTTAATATTGTTGCATTCTCAAGACCGGATTTAAGTAGGTAATTCTATTAACCTCCTTGCTCCTAATTAATAACTTCAACATCAAAATAATCCACCGTTTATTCATTTTTATTATCATATTTTGCCATTCATTTAGAAAATAACAAAGAAATTAAAGACTTTCATCATGAATACAAGATCAAATCAAATCCATCCGTCGATTGATGAACTGTGGCAAATGGTTAGCACCACCAACACCAAGAAAATCCCTAGTTTGTCCCCAAACACCCTCTTCATTTTGCACCCGCCTTCGTTTTATGGAGGGCATTTGTGACAATTCACCTGAAATATAGCTCTCAGCTGACCCAAGATCACTTGATGTAAGAACTGAACTTGAACCATACACCCCACAAAATTTGTTCCCATGATCTTGACTTGGACTATTGCATCTCAAACCTAAGCTTCCAAGGAATAATGATTCAGTTGAAGTTGTCCCAATTTGAGCAGCTTTTTGCAACAAAGCTGTTGCTGACATGTTTGCTGAGGTTGTTTGATGATGAGATTGTGATTGGTGTTGTGAGCTATACAAGGAAGGAACACTAACAAGATTGTTTGTACTTGTAGTACTATCCTTATTATCAATGTTATTATTCACTAGTGGAAGTGAAATAGAACTAGTTAACTCTTGACATTCATTATTAGAGGAGAATTTATTTCCAAACACCCAATTTTCATGAATCTCATGCAAATTACTATTATTAGCCAATATTGTGTCATGAGATGTTTGAGACATCCAAAGAGATAAACCTGACCTAGATGTTTGATTAGTTGTTTCATGGTTTGTGCATGAGATTGGTTTGAAAATTGAAGAAAAATGAGTTCCTATGTTAGGGACAAGAGAATTTTGCATAATGTTGTAATTACCAATGTTGTTACCTCCCATTCCTAATAATGAGTTGTTTATGTTTGTTGATCCATTTATTCTAGCTGTTTCTTCTGCTAAGGCATCACAAAATGCCCTGTGAGTGACAAAGCTATCCCTCCTGTGTTGCACCAAATTAAATTGATAAGTATTCAACAATAAACAAAAAATGGGAATGTAAGAAAATTAATATAGCATGACTAGCTTGTAAGGGTCATAATTTGTACTCCCTCTTAGGATGGGAATAAGCTAGATCGAGTTAAGCTTTGCAAAGTTTAAGTCTGACCTATCAAATTTTTTAAACCCTAAGTCTGGCATGCGGCCTGTCATAAATTTTTTTTAGCATATATAGGACCAATTGGAAAGTCTTTGCTTATTGAATTTTAGTGTCAAAATTCAAGAGTATTTTTTTTTGAATGGCAAAGATTTATTGAATATTTATGATCTAAAATGTTTTTATTCCATTAGACTTCAGCTTACTTGCAACTCTTCAGTCTTAAGTGGTCCTGCAGTAGTAGCAAGACCGTTATATTTAGAGAGAACTTGTTTTTTTCTCTCTCTAAATGTAACGATCTTTTTTAGCATTATTCCATTGAGGATCGAAGTCCCTTTTATTTTATTCCATACAAGACTTCTATTTTCAACAATCTCAACCCTCAATGAGTCAAAGTAATTAAAACAGAAATAATAATCACAAAGGAAAGGTAGTAATTAGATAATTCCAAAATCCAAACTATTAGTAGCTAATAACTTTTGTCGTTTAAGATAGCTGCAAAAAGGTAATCAAACTTGCTTCTTTCAAGTTCTTTTTAGTGCTGCACTAATCTAAGACAAGTTACAACTTTGACATAAATTTTTTTAGTATGACATATCTAAGAATTAAGAAAAGATAAATTACTTACCTTGAAAAGATAGTGCCACAATCACATTTGTATTCTCTAGTACCACAAGTCTTTGAGTGTGCTTTCCAATCCGATTGAACAGCATAAAATTTTGAGCACTTCTCACACTTCCACTTCTTCTCACCGTGTTTCCTACAAAAGTGCTTCTTTATCCCAGTTAAATCTCCCAAAGCCCTTGAAGGATGATTATGAACACATGTCTTCTCTGGACACACATACACTCTCTTCCTTATTTCTTTACTTGTTCTTTGTTTCAGCTTCCAAGGTAGGTTATGTCCACGTCGATGAAGTTGAAGATTTTGATCCCTTTGAAAACCCTTTAGACAAATTTCACACACGAATCTGTTTGTTGCCATCAATGTTTTTGGTGATAAAGATATCACTTCTGCTTCAGGATCTGCATGTGCATATAATATAATCTATGAAACACTGACATAGACACAAAATATTGATGCGGACACATATCAACACGATTAATAACTCGAGAAAAAAATTAATTTATTGAATAGAAACATATGTTTTGATTTGTTGGAAACTGAATAACCTTTCAATCTGAAGTGTTATATGTTACATAGTATATAACAAATGATTTGCTTCTTAATTATTTATATAAAAAATAAAAAGATAATTAATTAGCTTTGAAATTTTAATATACTTATGATAAGAATAAGTAATTAGAGATAAAGAAAATAAAAAAGAGATAAACCATGGAATTATAAGAAGCTTGCCTGGATTTCCAGGGAGATTTCTTTTCCTCTTTAAAATAGGAGGATTTTCATTTGATGAACTTGTTGTATTTTCATGAAGAAAACCATTTGAAATTTCTCTATTGTCCATTTTTTCTTCAATTCTAAGTTTGATTCAGTTTTTGTGAGAAAGTGATAAAGGTTACTAAGGTGGGAAGAAAGAAGTATATATTAGTGTTTGAATTTGGAGAGAAAAGAAGAGAGAATGGATAGTTATAGTTATAGCTTTCTTAATTATATGGTTTCTAACCCTAAACAATATGAACTGATATATGCTAGTAGATGGGATCTCTATGCCACTCTCCTTTTCTTTATTAATATCTTATATGTTAGTGAATTTTATTATTATTTACTAGTAGTACATTTTAGGTTGAATAAAAAATTAAGTTTGCTGTGGGAGGCTGAAAAGAGAAAGAGTAGAAAGGAATTGGTGGGGTCAAGTGAGGGAAATGTAGAGAGAAAAGAGGCAAAGGTGTATGATGACACATATGATGAGGTTGATAGCAAGAAAGTTGCATCCATTTGGAATGATTATCTCATAATTTGTTGCCTTTTTCTTCTTATTTTTACAATCACCTGTCATTCAATATAATTTCTTTTACTTGATTTTTATGGATTTTGTCACAAAATACTCATTCTATTTCATAGAAAGAATAACAATTTTACTAAATTACTTTTAGCTGCATAAATATATAAAGTGAAAAATATTAACTTCAAAATGATGCACATAATATTTATTAGAAAGTATTATTGTGAAAGAAAATTAAATTAAATTAAATTAAAAACACCATTGAAAATTGAAAACAACATTTTTCTAAAACAATTTTTGTTGTAAATCTAACATACATTACGAGATAGAGGGAGTATATCATAAGAAACAACGTATAAGCTTAAGGGGTAGTGCTTATGTATCATTGGACTACCAGTGTTATATAACATCGGCTAATTAAGATTAAGTGTGCCACGTGACACACATTTTTCCTTCATAAGCATAACTTTGGCCCTTCCTTACATTGGTCACGTCGCACACCCTAATTGGCCAGTGTTATATAATATTGGTAGTTCAATGGTACACAAATGTTATCCGTAAATCTCAATTTGATATAATACAGTGTTTTTATCAAATAATGAATAGTTCAATAAAGAAAAAATCAAATAAATTAGACTTGCCATGCATAAAATGGGTTATGTCTATAATAAAGCTGGATTACTCAAAAGTGTTATCACTTATTTAATCAAAACAAACAATATTTGTATAATTGTGTCAAAAGGGAAAATCACTGTGTCTTGTGAGTATGACTAGGAAAAAGAAGCCAACCCAAACACCTATTTTAATGTTTATTTCACACAAAAAAGTGAAATCTTTTGAGTCTTTGAAACATAGTCAAATTGAAAGTGCGGGTTAATTCCCGAAGAAGATTGAGAAACTGTTGTAAAATATTTGAATTGAATCATAATGGATTAAAATAAAATAAAAAAATATATAGGGAAAATTAGTTTTTCATTTCATTACAATAATAATCTGATGATCAGTTTGGTGGCTCAACAAACTGGCAAGAAGGGAAATCCAAAAGAGAAAGACCAAAAAACATAGAAAAGGGAATAATTAACATGCCTATGTTTAACATTGACAAGTTTTCTAGCCCACTTGGCTTTATAAATGAGACTAACTTTTTTTGTTATCATATCACATAAATGATGAAACCAGTAGTCAAACATACTTTAACACAAGTTGAAGGTCTATGAAGACTATATAATAAATGGATGGTTAATTTTTGAGTGGTAGATACATAGCATATACTTTTTTTTTATATTTTGCTTCCTAGTTTATAGAAATTGTTGTAAATTCGAAAATCAAATCAAACTAGTTTATAGACTTTTGAAGTCTTTTGAATGCTATAGAAATTGCATGATCATGTTTCCTTGTTTTAGATTCACTTTTTATTCTCTCTCAATGATTTTTTTTTACATTAATATTATTATGATGGTGAGTTGTTCTTAATTGTTTGAAGTGTCATTTCTTTGAGTTTACAGTCCCTACAATTAGGTTGCAGTTTCACGTCTTTGTTTATTAAAAACTATATTCATAATCCATATAAAATATGGTCAAATGTGATAGTTATTGTTGGAAGGAGTATGTAATTAATGTAAATATATCATATATATTTACCGTAATATCTCAGACAACTTTAAGCATTGTCGATTGATAATACAAACCAACTTGAGTCTTTTCAGCGTGTTTTGTCCTCACGCTTATCGGTCCGGTAGGTCACCTATCCAAAGACTACTCTAAGTCAAGCACGCTTAACTGTGGAGTTCTTATGAAATGTGTTACCAAAAAGAAAATGCATCTTGTTGATATAGGTAGTACCAAACAATTCTTATAAGCTCTCCTTCAACCATGTAGTCTGATACCTACACGGCCTCAAGATCACTCTCCTTCCGATGTGATTTGGCTTGTCTAGAAGTTGTCGGGAGCCACTCATTTTCATGTCTTATGCACCAACGACCACTCCCCGCCCTCGTCAGTCTTGAGTGTTACATGCCCACCAGCTTCCGCTTGGTTCGTCCCCAAACCACATCGTATTGGGAGAGGTCTGCTCTGATACCACCAAACTTACTACATTGGACTTGCTATGTTTGAATAACACTAAGATTAAATAAATAAGTTCCAAGATTATTATGAAAGAGAATGTGTTAAACGACAGCCAACTGACAAAGGCAGTGAATATTTGGAAGTGAGAGTAGACGTCTACTTGTGGGCTGACTTTTCTAGAAAAATTGGTCCAAATCCTTAATCATAATCTAATGATTTTTTCCTTTCTAACATTGTTTAAAATAAATTTTTGGATTTTAGTTGTTGATCTCTTTCGAACTTAGAATATTCTCAAACTCCTCCAGCACACACCTCCCCAAAGGCTTCAACTTTCAAGGCCTTGTATAAGATTCCTATTCAAACTCCATCCACAACCCTCTTTTTTAATTATCTCTAGCCTGCAATGGTAAACATTTCCTTGCCATTTCAAAGCATATTAGTTTAGGGAAAAGCAAATTGGTGTCGCCAAAGTATATCTATGTCTTCTTTTTCTTAATTAAGGAAATGATCCTTGTAAATAATAAATATTCATAAATTTGTTTTTAGTCTAAAATATCTTCATTTTTTAATCTTTGCAATATTTTTTCTTAGTAATTTTAGGGACCAAAACTGTTAAGAGCGATGAGTAAAGAGGCACATCTTAAGGAAAGTTTGTCAACTATGAACTCTATCAATGGACCATGTCGTGAAGTGGGAAGCTGAGATTGAATGTGGGATGCCATGAATCCCCTCAATGAGGGAAAATCAACACACTACACGCAAAAATAGTCGAGCAAGGCTATGTAAATACAAACTATTTGCAAAGTATATTAGACACACAATCAATCAAACACAAGTTATTTTCACTAACTGTATCCCTATGTAATTTTGTTTTTATCTTTATTTACATGCATTTTTTGGTCTAGTAACAAAAACCAAAAAAAAAAATTAATTAATTAATTTAACGCTCTATTGCAGCGCTTAAGGAGTCCTTAACTAAAGGAGAAAGTTTCTTCTTAAACGTTAATCACTTAAAGAAAAAGAGCCGCGATTAAGGATATTGTCTAATACCTCGGCTAATTTCTTTTTCTTTTTTTTCGAAGGATCCTCGACTAACTTCTAGATCAATCAACGACATCGTATACATTTTGGTTGCAGACTAAACTTTGCGTCAATTTTCACTTATAAAGAAGTTTGTTTTTCAAGGCATGTATAAAGAAATTGTCTCTATTGTTTCTTTTGGCAAAATTATTTTAATACGAAGTTTGATTTCTACATTACTAACAAGGTCTAACACAAGTGAATGTGTGTAAATACTGTAAGCTTGAGAATTAGTAGTAAGCTCAAATTATAAGGGTGACTTTTTAAAGTCCAATAATCAAATTATCAATGAGTAGCTTTTAATTTAACTTAATAAAATGGTCTTAACAAAATAGCTTAATTAAATTGAAACTATATCGTCATTTTTTTTTTTGAGGAAGCGAACATTTAGATCTTGGAAAGCATTACATCCCACATGCTTCTGATTACCAAAAGCTGGAGAGTATGTGCCTTTTTTTTTTATATAAAGAGAATATGTGAACAACTAATAATGTTTT
Source organism: Medicago truncatula (assembly GCF_003473485.1). Lineage (NCBI taxonomy): Eukaryota > Viridiplantae > Streptophyta > Magnoliopsida > Fabales > Fabaceae > Medicago > Medicago truncatula. The sequence continues at coordinate 45,004,557 of NC_053043.1, forward strand.
TTTAAAAAAAATAGTATGTTGCTTCCATTTTAATTTTATTTTCGCTATTTGGTTTGCAAATTGCACGATATAGTATGCTGCAAGATCTTAGTATTGAATTTTGCCAACCCAACTTTATGAACAAAAAGGAAAACAGCACTTGACATGGATATTCCCTTTTGGATGTGCAATTTGTACTTTACTTTACTTTTTCAAAGGATATGCAAGGTTCATTTAGAATACAAATATAATAGTATAAAGTATATGATTGTATACCTACGTTTCTTCAATAAAAGAATGAATAACATATACTCATAATTAATGTCATATTTAAAAAAATAGTTGTAAACCAATAAAGGATTATTCAACCGATAAAAAGTTGACTCATCTGCAATATCATACGTTCAACTCCCGTTGTCGAAGTGATGACATCTTTGGTGTAAAATAGTGACCAAAGCAATAAAGGGGTATATAATAGTTTATTCATTTTCTTTCTCATAGATCAACTAAAAAAAGTTGTAAGTTTCAAGTGTAAACAAGAGGTTTCACATTGAAAAAATAAATTGATATACTCATTTTAGTCTTTTCTTAAAAATATATTTGAGTCAACAAAATATTTCTTATAAATAGAATCGGAGGAATCATTAAACATCATATAAGTAAGAAGATTCATGTTCCTGTGTTTTAAGAGAAAAATGTGAACTTTATGTGATTAAATTTTAATCAAATATGAAGATCCCTCCATTATTTAACAAAGTAGAGTATAATAAAACAGCCACTATATATTATTCCAAATTTGTCATATGAAAATAGTTACAAATCGAGTGGGTCTCTTCGATGTCATGAAGCTCTTTTTGCCCAAAAATGATGAATACAAATCTTAAAATCAGAAAATTAAATGATTGGTATCATCCTAATGTTTGTGTCTCATTCTAAGACCATTTACAATGGTTTTTTCATTCAACACACACTTTTTCAATTCCAAACACTCCACATCATTTTCTCTCTCTTATTCAACACTCGTTCAACTTTTACCCTCTCCAATGGTTTTTCATTCAACACTTTACCCCACCACTTTTTATTTCTTATTCTTATTTAATTTTAAATTTACATAAAATTACAATTATTGATTATAATTAAATTAAAAAACACTTAACAATTTTTGTTTTTGTTTTTTGTAGAAACAAAATTTATTTAAATAATTTATTTTTATTTTCTTAACTTAAAATGCAATACAATAAACTAAGCACGCGACACACAAATAATTTAAAATGCAAGACAACATACTAATAGAAAGATAATAATATTAAGATAGTGGAAAATTTCTTTTTTTTTGTCTCCAAATCAAATGAATCAAGTCTCTCTATTTATAGACAAAAAAAAAAATCATGAATTTTGGTAAAAAAAAATAAAAAATTTAAAAATTCATTTATCATGAAATAATTGAGTTTAAATAATTAAGATGAGATTAATTCAATAAACCAATCAACAAGCACCACATGGTAGCTCTTATCCACCACCACATTCTCTCTCTGCGTCTGGAGAAAGATCAGTCGCGCCTGTCAGGCGTGTGTAGTGCACTCTTCCTACAAACCACTTGTTTTGCGCCACATCATCTTCAACTTGGCCCACCATTCTCTCATTCAATATGTTGAATGCATTCAACATCTCTCTCCTCCATATCATCATTCAACACACCATTGGAACACTTTCACTTGTTGAAGGTTGCTTTCAACATAGCAATTCAACACCATTGGACATGGTCTAATGTTGAAATGTTCTTAAACCATTACAAAGGCTCGTGTACCGCTGTACTTCATAAACTTACTAGCAAAGTAGCTTGTCGAAAAAATAGTTAGAAGATTCCTTAAAAAAAATTAGTTAGATGAACTTTCATTAATCAAAAGTGTAGATTTTTTTAATCAAATCAAGCATTGAATCACTTCAAAATGAATTAGTTAAAATATCAAATTACGATTATTGTTGGTTATTTTCAATTTGAAATATGAATAACTGTCCAAAGTATAGGTGTGAACACACAGATATTTAACTAGTTAAGAAAATAAAGTAATTACATATTTGAACATCAATAATAAATTATCAGTCAATATTACATACACATACAATAATTCATGAATCTTTTTACACAAACAAATCATGATTAATTTATGATACTAATTATTTTTTATTTATTGATCAAAGAACCAACTTTTTATTTTATCTTCAAAATTGAATAAAAAAAAATTAATTAGTTGATCAATGTTCTTTTTTTTACAACAATCATCTTGCACCTCTTTCTATATGTTGTTTCCTGTCACATTTAAAACTTTTTTTTTCTGCTACCTTTCTCTATTTTAAATAAAGTTTTAGTCTTATAAATATATTAAATTTTGTTTTCTATATGTACTACTTTTTCTATTGAGCTATTAACTTCAAAAGGTTATACCAATCTCTTGCTAGAATCAAATTCTCAGCTTGTCCTTCTTGCTTTCAGGTTCATCAAAGTTGTGCATTGGTGTTTAAGGAACATGTGGCTTAACTGCTTACTGCTAACAAGTAACATGAAATTTTTTGCTACACGTATATAGGCAGTGCCGGCCCATAGCCCGTCGAGGCTGGGCGACGACACCGGACCTCCAATTATTTGGGGCCCAAAATATTTTTTTTTTATATGTAAGACATGACAATAGTGGTTATATATCTATTAAAAGCAAGTTATTTTTGTTTATACACCTTGCTTGAGTGGTATTGCCACTTTTTTGTTGAGTGTGAGGTCAAGTGTTCAAGACCCACCAAAGTGTAATTTCTAATTTTTTTTTTTTAAAATGACTTATTTATTTTTTTGGGGCCTAGATTTTTATTTTTTTTTGCAACCCTTATAAAATTAAAACCGTGCCTATGAATTTATTAAGACGGCCCTGTATATAGGGAAGGGAATGTGTGTGCAAGGTTGGCCAATTTTGGTCTTACCCTTTCATTCTCTTCTTTAACTTTATGTATAGATTTACCTGTCTTATCAAGCAAGAGTACACTATGAATAGGTTGGGCATGCCCAATTTCAGATTTATTATCTTATGAAAAGGTATTTGGTCTAGTCCCCTTTTCTTTCTTGTACTTTCTCTTAATATATTTTGTGTGCCGCTTCTTACATCACTTTTGATTAAAAAAAAATATTATTATATTTGATTATAAACTTTTTAACATATACCCCACTCAAATTATTTTGATATATAAGATAAAAATAAACTCCCTTTTTAAGATAGATTGTTCCTTTTTTAATAAAATATTGTTATGTATCCTCGTGAGCTTAGCTCGATTGATAGATACAATGCATAATATATGCAAGGTTCAGGGTTCAAACCCTAACCACCACAAAAAAAAAAAAAAAAAAAATTGTTCTCATTTCTCTGATGTTGTTTATATTGTAATCTGATGTAACTTAACTTTTTATTTAAAATAAAAAAAGGATAAAATCATAAACACAATAGTTTAACTTCACGGCATAATTGGGAGAAAAAGTATCACACGAACTATGTATATTCCTTTTATATATTTAGATTAGATTAGTTTAAATTAATGGCATAATTGGAAGAAAAAGTATGAAAACTATGTGATTGATTAGCATTTCTGAACACGATATATGAAGCTTAAGAGGCAAGCACTTTGTCTTCATGGATATGAAATTGACCACCACTAATTAATACTTACTATATAAGATTAAGGATTTTCGTAGCTAAATCAATACCAAACTATTTATAGAAAATGAAAAGCAAAAAGAAAGTACACACTGCACTAGTATCCTCTCTCTTTTCTTTTTAAGATGAATCAAGCATGCCTTAAACAACTTTATAGCGAGAGAAAGAGATCATAAATCAAATAATGCCCAAATCCAGAATTATTTAGTCAAGAAAATCAAGACATGCTAGGAAGGTCACAATCAAAGCAAAACGAAGCTGCACTATGGATAAAAAAATACAATGTTTAAAATTTAAATACTAGAAGAAATCGGATTGTATAGTGTCTTCGTTTTGCTCGTATTGGAATTGAAAGACAAGGAGGCCCATCTTCCACTTTGATGATTGATTGATAATTGGATATAGTTAATCACATTTTCTCCATGATATATATTGGTCCTCGAGGGATAAAAGTGAATGCGTGTAAAAATAGATTTTTGTTGTCTACCTTAATGTCTAATTGCAAGTAAACAAATACAAATACAAATATACAAATACAAATACAAATAGAAAGAAAAAGAAATGGTGGTATGAGATATTTGCATTGAGAATGTTTGTTACATCTTACATGCTATTACAATTTTTAATAGAACTCGGTAATTGACATAAAAGTGTAGAAAAGTGGTGACAAATAATAGATAACTTGATTAATTGAATTACAATAGATATAATGGACCATATATTTATACATATGCGTCCATAAAAAATTAATAAAGTCATAACTAGCTTAACTATCCATTTTCTTTATGGATAAAAGCTAAAATGACATGAGGCTAAAAGAAAGAATTGTGTTTAACCATGACTTCTTTTAATGTATAGTAGTTACCATGACTTCTTAGTATATGATGATAGAAACTAGAAAGAATGTCATTTAGACCGGAAAAAAAAAAAAAAAAACATGAATTAGTAACCATCCATTTTCTTGATGGAGAAGAGCTAGAATGCCAATTTGTCTATCTAAAAAAAAACTAGAATGCCAATTATACTAAAAAGAATTAATTTTGTCTGATTATCCATTAACATTATGGATAGAATGACAATTAAGCTCCAAGAATGAAAAATTCACCGATGTTTTGTGTTCTTAATTTTTATTTTTTTTTTAATTCTAATGCTTGATGAAGATAATCATTTTTGAAAAGTTAAAGCTTGGCTAATTATTTTGTGTTTAGCTAATTCTTGATTGTCTTGAAGCTTCTTGAAGAGCCTCGTAAAAAATAATTGTAGAAAATTGGGGGAATTTGTGGGGGGAGTCTTCGCTTTGGGTGCTACCTAGAGATGTATCGGATCATTGTCCTTTAATATTGAAGGAGGTTGGGTGGGATTGGGGGCCAAGACCATTCCGCTTTGATAACTATTGGTTGGAGAATCATGATTTCAAAAGGGATGGATAGACAAGGGTGGATGAGTTTTGTTTTGAAAGAAAAACTTAAAGGCTTGAAATTTATTATTAAGGAGTGGCACAAGGGTGTTTATGGTGACATGGAGGCTAGCGTGAGTAAGAGGGTGGAAGACATTCTTGAATTGGATGTTAGAGGGGAGGAAGTGGGGTTGAGTGAGGAAGAGGTGGAGTTGCGAAAATCTTTGTTCCGAGATTTATGGAGACTTTTAAGAGCAAAAGATTCAAATATGGTTCAACGAGCTAGGTCAAAATTGTTTAAGGAAGGAGACACTAATTCAAAGAACTTCCATAAGTGCGTTAAGATAAGGAATAGTGGGAATTCAATAAAGGCTTTACGGGTGGGAGAGGAGTGGGTGCAATCTCTGACGAATGTTAGAAGAGTTGTGGTAGATTACTTTACAAATCATGTTGCGGCTCATTCGTGGGAGCGTCTGAAACTTGATGGGGTGTCTTTCCAAAGTTTGAGGGAGGAGGATAATTTGAGTTTGGTGGCTCCGCTCTCTATGGAGGAAATTGAAAAGGTGGTGAAGGATAGTGAGGTGGATAAAAAAGCTCGGGACCGTATGGATTTAATTTTGCTTTTATTAAAAGCTTTTGGCATTTGATAGAGGGGAAGGTGAGAATTATGTTTGACCAATTTCATGGGAATGATGTGTTGCCTAAGGCGATATTGACTTATTTTGTGGCGTTGATTCCTAAAATTAATTCCCCATTAGAGTTAAAAGATTACCGGCCCATTTCCTTGTTGGGGTGCCTTTACAAGCTTTTGGCTAAGGTTCTAGCTAGAAGGCTTGCTAAGGTGATGAACCCTATTATTTCATTGAATCAATCGGCGTTTCTCAAGGCTTTCTAAGCTTTCGACCTTGAAGGCCGTGCTTAGAGGGTTTGAAATGGTTTCTGGTTTGAAGGTGAATTTTTATAAAAGTTGCTTGATGGGGATTAATGTGAATCCGGAGTTTATGGAGATGGCTTGCAACTTCTTGAATTGTAGTCAAAGGAGTTTTCCGTTCCGTTATTTGGGTTTGTCGGTGGGTGGTAATCCGGGAAGGGTGGCAACTTGGGATCCTCTTTTGGATCATCTTACCAAGAGATTGTACTCTTGGGGGAATAATTATATAAGCTTAGGAGGTAGAATTGTCCTGATTAATTCCATTTTGAACTCTATCCCTATTTTCCAACTCTCCTTTTTCAAAATGCTGGTGAAAGTGTGGAAGAGTATTACTATAATCCAAAGGGAGTTTCTTTGGGGTGGTGTGGGGGGAGGTAGGAAAATCAATTGGGTGAAATGGAGTGTGGTGTGCCAGCCGAAGAAATTTGGTGGTCTTGGGGTTAGGGATGTTTGGTTGATGAACTTGAGTTTGCTTGCCAAGTGGAGGTGGAGGTTGTTATTCGGGGAGAATGCCCTTTGGAAGGAGGCTTTTATGGAGAGGTATGGAATTAATGTTTGCGCCAAAGTGGAGGGGGGAGGAGGTTTGTCTGAGGGGTGCTTCGAAGTGGTGGAAGGATGTGGTGAACCTTGAGAAGGGAGGGGAGGAAGGGTGGTTTAATGAAGAGATAGAAATGCGTGTGGGGAATAGGGTAACTACTAGCTTTTGGAATGTGGCTTGGAGGGGAGCAGTCCCTTTTAAGGTTAAATATAGTAGACTTTTCTCTATTTCTACCCAACAAGAGGCTTTGATTGAAGACATATGGGTTGATGAGGTTACCGGAGGGAGTTGGGTTTTTACTTGGAGACGTCGCTTGTTTGTTTGGGAAGAGAATCTTCTTAATGCTTTGTTGGGAGATTTGGACGGTTTTACTATAAATAATGTCGAAGATGTGTGGCGTTGGAAGTTGGGAGGGAAAGACGTATTCACGATGAAATCCTTGTTATTTGAAGTTAGAAGAGGAGAGGAGGGTGGAGGGTGCTCTCTCGGAAGGTGAGAGGTTCGTTTTCCGTAATATTTGGAAGGCGGGCGTTCCTGCTAAGGTGTTGGCGTTTGTGTGGAAGGCTCTTCTTGACCGTATTCCAACAAGACATAATTTGGAAATTAGACATTGTTTTCCTCCGGATATAGGATCATCTTGTGTTTGGTGTTTATCCTTGCCCGAATGCACATCTCACATTTTTCTTCATTGTAACATGGCTAGGAGAATATGGATAAATTTAATAGGATGGTTGGATTTGAATTTTATTATGCCTCCGAACTTGGTGATTCATCGGGAGTGTTGGAGTAGTGGTGTTATGAAAAAGAAAATCCGGAAGGGGTTGAGAATGATTAGGCAAGCAGCGATTTGGGTGATTTGGAAAGCGCGGAATGAGTGCATTTTTAATGATGTCGTGACAAGATGTGATGAGGTGGTTGAAGATATCAAGTTGTTGTCGTGGAAGTGGGCGTTTGGGAAGAATTAATTTTCAACCTTGTTTATTCTACGAGTGGTTGTGGAGTCTGCGAGACTGCTTAACGCGTTGACTGGTTGCTGACTGAGGTTGTGCTTTCCTTTGGGTATAGCAGTAGTCTGTTACTGCTTCTGTTGCTGTTTTCTGGGTTTTTATTGCTATTTTTCTGCTGGCTTGTGCGTCATTGGGGGTCTGTTTTTTTTTGTCTGGTTTGCGGTGTTGTGTGTAGCTGCTGTTTGTTGTTTTGGTTGCGGCTGCTGGCTTCTCAGCATGTACCTGCGTGCTGCTGTTGGTGTGTTTGCTGGATCCATTTCAGGCTTAGCTATGGGACTGAATTTCGGAGCATAGTGCCGGATTTCAAAGTCATAGATTTTGCCATTTTGGTCGTTTGTGTTGGGGTGGTTTTTAAGGGGTTTTTGTTCGAACCGGTGTTTTGTGGCTACCGATTTTCCCTTGTATTTATTTTTTTTCACCCGAGCTTATTAGTGCATCTTGCACGGCCTTATTGGTTAATAATATTTTGCCGTTGAGAAAAAAAATTTGTAGAAGATGAAAATTCGTAATACGAAGGCATGGGGTCTGTAAATTTAAAAAAAAAAAAAAAAAATGATGGAGCAGGCAATGGCTTTGGGCTGGTTCACGATTGAGCCCAAGATGTTATGAGACAATGAAAACTGATGTTCCTACTTCATATTTTGCTTGAAAACATATGGAATTTACATATTACCGTTCGGTTTCCTTCATTTTCTTTGTTCCCAAATGATAGTTAGCTACTGTTGGGGTTAAATGTTTAATTTTTTATGTGTTTTCAAACAAAATCTGAAGTGGGAACAACAATGAGTAGAGACGATTCTCCTTTCTTTCTTTCTTTTTTATAAATAAGGTGGTTTTTTTCCTCAAAAATCTAACGCTAAGATTTACATATACCGAATATTATGAAGCGGAGAATTATAAATTTAAACAACATCTTATCATATCAAATGTTTATGTATCTTTCTACATCTGAATTGTACTTAAAGAATTAATGTGATTCTATTTTGATAGTTATAAAAAAATATGAGAGTACATCGTGTATACACAGGCTTTAGGCGAACTAGTTACATAGTTTGTTGTGGTTTTAGCTAAGTTTTAAACAATAATGATAATTATAGAGAAATATAATATCACGAAAATGTCTAAAGCGTTGCCATCATTGGATTTTCAATTGGCGGAAAACATGAGTGGTTGGATAAAAAAAATTACTTACAATTTTTTTCTCCCTATAAATAGATTTCAAAACACTAAGTGAGATTCTGACTAATCGAAGATGTTAGACTTCCATAACGTACTGAATCAAAATTCAAAATTTTGATTGAAAAAGATATTCATATTTAACACGTCTCAAATATGATGGAGGTAATCTGTTGAAACTAAACCTCCGATAGAAGGTAACCTATAGAAACCAAAACAAAATAGATCTCAAAACACAATGTGAAAAAGAATTAAAACGTTTTGCAAAACGACCTATTTAAAATCGAAACATCCTTTGACCAAAAAAAAAATCCAAACATCATAGCATATTAGAGACCATCAATTTTGATGGTGGCATTTTGAATTGATGTGTTTTGAATTTGATTAACTTGAATAAGATTACATCGTAATTTATGTCAAGAAAATAACCAGCCAAATTGAAGGCTAAGAAACACTGTAAATCAGTAATTTTTTTAAAATCAAACATTAGTTCCTTAAACTAAATGGATTAATTAATGACAAGAAACAACGAAATCATAGCCATAAAGCTCCAGCTTGTTTAAGCAATGGAACCAATTCACCAGAAATATGAGTAGCCATGAGACGATCCAATCCACCAAACAACTTACCACCTATAAACACCATTGGAAACTGCACATTTCCTTCAATTATTGATTCCAATTCTCTTGCAACAATCACTTCATCTTTCTCTTCTTCCACCTCATGAATTGCAGGGTTAACACCTAGACTTTGTAGAAGCCTTTTCACTACATGACTCATGCAGCAACCTCGTTTCCCAATAACTATCACAGCGTTCTCTGAAACCATGTTCAAAATCATCTTTTCTTCTCCTTTGGATGAAGCATGATTCTCCTTCTTCTTGTTAGAATAATAATTTTCATTGATGTTACCAAAATTGTTGTTGTGTGATGACATGTAAGGAATTGCTTGATGCATGATGTTAGTTTTGAGAGAGAGCGGGTTGGTTATGGAGATTATGAAGAGGATGTAGATGGAATATATATAAATGGAGAAAGGGATGGGATCGTTTTACTCGTTATTTTATTTTTGACAAAAGACTCGATTTAGTCTCGCACAATTTGCTAGTGATCCAATTTATTTTCGAACAAAAATAATACACAAATTAGTCTATGACATTTTTATACGAGTAAATTACATTTCCCTCCTCTTAAAGATGTTTGAATTACACTCCCCTCCTCTCTTATGTTAAAATATACACTTCACTCCCCTCTTATTCAAAACATATTATAAGATATTTCACTCCCCTCCCTTGAGAGAAGCTTGAATTACATTCCCCGCCCATTCTATGTTAAAATCTACGCTTTAGTCCCTCAATTTTTTTCTTCTAATAATCTTACAAAAAAATAATTTAACACACTTAAAAGAAAAATAGAATTGCGGGTTCATTTTAATATAATCAAATTTTGAATACATATCTTTCTCTATTTTTTATTCACAATTTCATTAACATATAATTTTAAATCATATTATAAAATATGAAACAATCCAAAATAAAATTAAAATATGTAAAAAATTACTAAAGTCGATTAAGTATGGTTATTTAAAAGTGAATTTTATACTCTAAATTATAAAATTAATAACAAAATATTTAAATTTAAGTGTTATTCACATTTTGATTATAAAGAAACGAAATTATATTTTTTAAATGGTGATTCAAAATTAATATATATTATACAAATATTTATATTAAAATAAATTAAAGTGTAGTTCATATTTAATTATTAAGGGAGTGGTTGTAATTCAAACATCTTATAGGGGAGAGAAGTGTAAATTTTACTTTTCTAAGGAAAATGAGTGTATATTTTAACATAAGAGGAAGGGGAGTGTAATTCAAACATCTTTGAAGGGTGAGGAGTGTAATTTACTATTTTTATATTAGAAACAAACTAATCACTCGGAATGATGACTAAATTTGATTGCGATAAAATTGTGAGAAATCAAATGGTTTTACTCATAATGACGTCAACGGGAATTGAGGAAAATAATGTTCAAAGTAATTACGCGGTAGTATTTGGTCATCTTAATGTTTGTTGTGGCTGACGTTTAAGGTTGTCACTTGTTTTGTTTGCAATTTGTGTACGTATTTGTTTGGACGGCGCCCAACTTATTATGCTCCATGTTTTGTCTTAAATCTGTTTTTTGTTTTAAAATAATAAATCCAATTTTGATCTCATTGCTGATGAGATGAAGATCCCGGACAATACGGAGAATATGATTTATTTGGATGGGTCAGTTTTTAAGGGAAATGGTGGATCAAAGAAAAAAGGATAAATAGAAAGAGGAGTGATATTTAAACATTCGTTAACAACTTTTGGGACAATTTAAATATATAAAGAAAGATGAGTATTAGCACAAAAACGAAAACAATAGAGAGAAAAAGTAAAAACATAATATGAATATGAAAGATAAAGTTGTCACAAAAAATATCAAAAAATGGTTGTTCAAATATCATTATAAAATATGATTGTCTCTAAGTTATTTGTTTTTCATTAGACTAATATCTTAAAAGGTCTTGCTAATCAACAAATAGTGATTATATGGTACGAATTTTTTTTTTCTTTTTAACTTTTTGCGAAATGAAGGGTGAAAATTTCAGTTCGATTTGTGTTGATTATGATGAGGTAGTCATCCCAACTTATAATAATAAGTAATTTTATGCAGTCCTAAGATTTAATATTAATCAATTTGGATATAATATTTTAATGTCCTAACAATAGTAAAATATTAAAATATTTTTAAATCCTAAGAAAACTTACTAAAGATTTAAAAATAAATACAGTTGATACACGCAGATAGTTGAATTATTTTAATGTCCTAAAGATTTAAAAATAAATACAGTTGAATTATTTTCTTATATTTCAATTTGTTGAATACACACAAATCATAGGATTTTTTTTTACTAACTTCCATTTGTTTGCATTTTTCAATAGTTATAATATTGTTAAGAGTAATGATATATGTACAACCATTTGGTACAACTTTAATAATAACTTTCATTTGTTTTCTTTTCATTGATCTAAAACAATATAGAGAAAAAGAAAGAGATAGAATAAAAATATAATGTGAGTATGAAAGAGAATGTTGTAAAAAGTTGTAATATCGTATAGACCGAGGTAGCACACATTGAATCGGTGAGGAAAGGGATGAGCAGGTGTGACGTCAGCATTGTCAAGATGCATGGTATCCATGTGGCAAGGATAATGCTTAACTACTCATGGCGTCACCAATGCTGTTTACACTTAACAAGCAACTCGTGGCTATTGCCACGTCAGCGGAAGCCTTAAAGAGAGGGATAACCTCGTGGCTGCATTAGAACCTTCCACAAAGCCCCCACCTTTATGCCAAAGACCACTCTCTTCATATTGAAGTGCTTCTAGTAAAAAAAAAGTTTGATAGACATCTATTTTTTTGAACACCCGCAATTTATGATTAATTCAGTTGAATGATTATGGGAGTGTACAAAAGTGTGTATTATAAACAATGACTAGGAACAGTGCCAAAACGACTAGGATCAGGAAATCTTAATTCGAACGTATCTACAGCTCAGAACAAACTTTTCCTTATTTCCTATTCGATTCTAGAAACAGCCAAACACTCCTAAACACAACTTCTGGAACATACCCTTTGATGTTTTGCTCGCAGCTTATGATATCAAAATCATGGGGTAAAAAGCACTGCACCTATAGGCTGAATAATGAGGGCAATACACGGCCTAACGAAATGAAAGATAAGAATGATACCGATAAACAATAACTTTTAGCAGTTGAATACACTATCTTAACTCATTGGAAAAGATTCCCTGTGAAAAATATAAAAATCCAACGAACTTATTTCAGGCAGCAAAATTAAATCAGGATGCCAGATTCAATAATAACTGGAGGTAGTTCATTTTATGCAACTTGGATCATTCGTTTGGGTCTCAGATAAACCCTCCCCCAAATTAACAAGGCCGTCATAGAGTTGTCTGTTCATTCCAACTAGGTCAGAATTCATGAAACTTTTCAAGAAAAATTACATCCTTCAAATTGATCGTTTTATACTAGAAAATTATTAAGAACCGTAAACAGAATAGCCAGCTCATTTTTTGCTAGGATCCAAGTTGATCCCCTGAAGATTCAGCAAAAGATCACCTGCTTCCAGGTAAACCTTGTTTGCTGAATTTGCAATAACATGTGCTATCTCCCTCGCGGCTTCTATCTTCCTCAGTGTGATGAAAGCTGGATTGTTGGCAATGGCTTGTCCGATCAGTTGGGCACTTTTAGCCTCACCCTGTTGATTTGTAAAAAAGGTCAGGGGGGAACTGAATATTTAGGAAGCAAAATATGTTCAACATTCAATGTTGATCAATAATGGACTGAGGTGTAAAACTGGCAATTGCAAATTACATACTACTTGTATTTAATTTTGACGTGTCATGCTAACCCGTGCCCTGAGGTCATTGTTTAAGAAACTCAAAAGGAAACTTTGTCTAGAAAATACAAGTCAAACTCTTGTTGAAGTAATAAATACATCATTTTCTATGCAAAAGCTACTTCTTTTGATTCCTAAAACAATAGCCTAAGGGCACTTGTTAATATTTTCCGATTTTACAACCCACATTAAACTTGACAACCAGATTTGTGAACAAACTCACTTGTTAGTGGTTACCAAAGATGTATCCAACATCATGATCAAGTCAAACTCTTGTTGAAGTAATAAATACATCATTTTCTATGTAAAAGCTACTTCTTTTGATTCCTAAAACAATAGCCTAAGGGCACTTGTTAATATTTTCCAATTTTAAAACCCACGTTAAACTTGACAACCAAATTTGTGAACAAACACACTTGTTAGTGGTTACCAAAGATGTATCCAACATCATGATCAAGTCAAACTCTTGTTGAAGTAATAAATACATCATTTTCTATGCAAAAGCTACTTCTTTTGATTCCTAAAACAATAGCCTAAGGGCACTTGTTAATATTTTCCAATTTTAAAACCCACGTTAAACTTGACAACCAGATTTGTGAACAAACACACTTGTTAGTGGTTACCAAAGATGTATCCAACATCATGATCAAGAGAACAGATAAGACTGCTAGTTTTGGAACCAGATAAAATAATAATTAACATTTTTGCCGAATGTGTTCTGCACGAAAATATAAAAACAACAAAAACATGTACCAGGCACCACAGCAGTAATAACTGCATAAGAATTCACGGTTTCTTCTTACCTGTGCTCTAATTACAGCACTTCTCTTGTCTTGCTCAGCTTTTTCCACAACAAATTTAGCCCTCTCAGCTTCTTGTGCAGCCACCTGCTTGGCTTCAATTGCAGCAGTAAACTCCTTGCCAAAGGTCAGACTAGTAATTGACACATCATCAAGAGCAATGTTGAAGTTGGCTGCCCTCTCAGTCAGAATCTTCCGGATTTCACGACTAACAGCCTACAAAGAATAGATCTATTAAAACATACTTCTTTGTTGAGAATTGAAATTAACAATGATGTCAATTAAACAAACAAAACAATAATACTTTCCCACTTAAAATGAATTCAAACCAATAAATAAATTATAAGATGTGATTTTAATTTCATAAAACATGTGCTACCGGGTAATGACAAGAACTTATGCATAATATTTTCAAGGACAGATCATGTGTATGTATATTAGTCGTACTTCTATCAAATATAGAAAGAAAAAAAATCTAACATAATGACAGGCAAAGGAAAAAAGTTAACTCAGTAACTAGCAACATGATTTGAATAATAACTTGAGTGTTAATGCATCACAGCTAGATTTTCTACTTACCTCTCGCTGTGTAATAAGTTGGCTGGCATTGTACTGGGCAACCACAGCTTTCAAAGTTTCATGTATGATTGAAGGCAAAACCCGTTCATTATAGTTCTCTCCAAGGGTCCGATAAACTGTAGGTAGCTGGCCAGGCAAAGGACGAGTAAGGACTCGAAGTCCAATTTTCACCTGTAAAGTGTGAACATGCAGTTTTAAATTTATAAAACATCTATAATCTATAAACTTGAAGTACTGGAAATTGGTTTCATGAAACCAAACATCTATGCTACCTATGAATTATTAATAAAACTTTCCAACATTGTCATCCAAAAAAATTAGAAGTCATAATAAGTCATCAAACAACCCTGGGAAAGTGGGAGAAACAACATTTTGCAGATATTTACGTGAGAGTATTATGCAAATTCAGAGGCTTAACATGAAAAGGGAAATTCAGACTACAAGGCCAATCACCAGATGTTTAACAGCATCAAAAGTTCAAAGAGAAACCATTTTAAATCACCACACAGACACGGAAATGATCAACATATCTTTATAGCATTTCAGATTTGAAATAGTTCTTGAGGGGCACTTGTTATGTTTTGAAGTTTAAGCTGATATAATAATTAAATAGACAATAATCATCGTATAGTTAAGTCCCAATGCCAGGCTCACAAGATTGAAATGTCTACAATCGATGAGAAAAATCTAAATACTAACGGATTTAATTATATCATTGAAGTCTTACAATTTGAATATGCTATATCCAAAATGGGCATTTTATGCAATAACAAAATAGCCACCTAGCAATAATTTTGCAATCAGGAAACAGCTAAACATGTATAAACATTCCTAAATATAAAGGGACACTTAGATATAAATGTTTATTCAATAAACACTTATCAGTTCCTCAAAACAAATTCATGTGGAATTGTGAGTGCACTTTTTAAATCTGAATGCAGTTCTATATCTGCTTCGCATTCATGGAAATTATATCACTGGTCAAACATAATGAAACATATAGAGGATTGAGGACATTACTTTGTTAACTAGGGGGTGGTCCAATATGAATGATGCACATAACGGAAAAATACATAATGATTTTCAGACAGGTATACCATCACAAAGTATATAGGGAAAAAGGAAGAAATACCAAATTCCTCGTAAGACAACTTCTTTATAATTAATCGAATATATGCAATTTCAGTTCTAAGAGTACATGCTACAGCTTCTAAGACTTTGGCATCAAAGCGGCAACCTAATGACAACATGCAAATCTAAGTAAAACCGGATTTAAGGCCTGTGTGGATCGGCTTATTTGAGCTTATCTACCAGCATAGGTTTTGTGAGGTTGTTTAGGAGAACTTATGAAAAAAGCTTACGCCACTTTTCATAAGCTTTTTTAACTTTATTTCCATAAGCTTTATATAGCTTCTAAAAACAGTTTAAAACATATACAAAAACAATTTAACTTTATTTTATCTTTAGTTATAGGAAAAACTTATATAAACTTATACATAAGTGCTTATTATGATAAGTACTTGTGCTTTAAGGTTTAAGCTGCAAATAAGTTGTTCATCCAAACAGGTACTTACCATCTGCAGATCACGACTCCCAGAAGTACTCTCAACCAAATGAGGACGTGCACGAACATCATAGATCACCGGCCTCTCAAACCAAGGAATCACGAAATGGGTTCCTTCAGGATAAACCTACACATCAAACAAAACACCAATAACTAATATCATTTCCATTCACAAAACCGATAAATTCAACGAAATGAAGTTACAATCAAAACCCTAAACCCTAGAAAATGACCTTGTCTTTGACACCAACGAGACGATTGAACACAATAGCACGGTGACCTCCTTCAACATTGTAAAGACTGTTAGCAGCAGCATACAAACCAATTCCACCAATAATTCCCAATTTCGCCAGTGTTGAAGCAGCACCACCACTTGGAACTTTCATATTCTTCATATTATTCATCTTCAAAAAATCACAAATCAAACGATTAACATCAAAAATAGTTTCGGATTTCACGCGCGTGAACGAACACAATGCGTGATTTAGAATCAATGAACCCTAAACAAAAACGAAAATGAGCTACGCAAAAAAAATTCTCGCAAATAAATAGAAAATGAAAATTGATTTCTAAGGTGGAAGATTCTCGAGAGAGAAAATTGAAGAAATGGATTGTTGTACCTTGAAGATTGCAATGAACGAGTGTGAGAAGAAAGAAATGGGTTTATGAAGATTTTTATGAGTAGGGTTTAATTAAACTTTCTGAACAAGAAAACCGTACGGTTCGGGAATTGGGGGAAAAAAGTAGTGAGGATTTTATTGGGCCTTTTGACTCAATCTTCATAGGCCCAAATAAAGTGATATTGGTAAACTTATGATTGTGACATGTCAAAATTTATTAGGTTGAATGTGTATTTTGTTTAAGGAGACAATTTATTAAGCAACTAAATTAAAATGCAATAGAAGGATAATATACTTGACATAAAAAAGGATAATATCTTCAATCCAAAGAATATTATAAGAAGATAAACAATCTTAAAAATTGTGTTGTCGCATTAGCACTATGTTTTATACTCCCTCCGGTCCTATTTATAAGAGAATTTTGGGTCAACAAAAGTTGATGTATCTAGTTAAAAATTCAGTCCAAATACATTCACTTTTATTGACCTAAATTTATCTTATAAATAGGACCGGAGGTAGTATGATTCGATGAAAAGAAATGAAAACGGAAGCTAAAACGATTACCATCAAAAAGCATCATCCTAATCCTAAATTAAGCTTGATCATTTAAAAGATTGTGAAAACCACAATCATATTAGCTTGGAATGTGTTGGTTGATAAATGATTTGGCTAGTTTTATTCTACTTAACATATGTTAAAGAGTGCTAAATCAGACAAAAGTCATTAAATACACGAGTGAACATTTAAAAGTGTGTAAACATTTATGAATGGCTCCTTCCTTCAAAAATAATTCTAAATAATTACGAATGCCATGCCCAATTTTTCCTTTATTAATTTTCGTTAGATTAATTCAAATGGAAAGTTGTGAATATTCTACTTGCTACTAACAAGGACTAACAACAACTCATGCACTAAAATTTAATGTTAAATAAATTGACTGGAAAAAGAAAAAAAGACAAGTAGGTGTTATTAAATTTTTTCCACTTCATCTAGTAATCAAACTTTTTTATTTTAGAGAATCTGACAATCAAACTTGGGTTATTCAAAATAGATATACTTTCAGTCCAATTCAGTTTTACACTAATATTGATTTTTTTTATAGCATATCATCAATTTAAAAATGTAATTACAGGTATAAATTGAATTAATAAATATCATTTTCTCTTGCACAAAAAAAAAAAAAAAAAAATTAATTAATTGATGTAACGACATAGTAATTTTTTCATCAAAGTCAATGTGAAACTTATTTATACTCACAAGAGATGTTTTTAAATCCTTCAAAATATGTAAGACAAGCATTACATACATGTAAAAAAAAAAACATAAAATAAATACAAAGAATAAGCCAGGTTCATATCAAATCAAACCCAAGACAAAGAAGATCAAATGAAAAAAAAAATACATGAAACTCAAAAAAGTTTCTCATCAAAGAAGAACTCCCATGCAAATCAAACCAAGCCCAGCAACAAATCCAAAACCGACATTCCTTCCAGCTGCACTATCATCCTTCTTACTAGACGCAGGAGATGGAGCATCACCTTCAACGTCGCTGCTGCTCGGAGTTTTGGAAGGAGTTTTCGACGACTTAGGAGCTGGAGATGAAGATGGAGACTTAGCACCAAAAAGTTCAGAAGGTAACAAAACCTTGTCCAATTGATAAACAGCCAAAGGAAATTGTTGTCTCAATGCATTGTTGATAGGTACAGTAACAACTCCAGTTGAAACATTGACTTGGTTACCTTGTGAAGTGAAGTGAAGACCCCAGTTACCTTCTTTACCAGAAGCTTGTGTTCTAACTGGGTTAGAAACTGTTAAGAAATCGGAAAGAGAGTAGTATTTTGGTGTAACATGGTAGAGAATGAGTTGAACTTTCTGTTGGTCGGAGAGGTCGTTGATTGCTCCTGATATTAGACATAAATGTTAGTTATACTAATTAGTTACATTCAAGTTATAATTATAGGAGTAAAAACATCTTATGAACATGTCATACATTATGACAAAAGATAAATTTGTTTCATATATAATACTGACGCACATACACACATATACCCATCGGACATGACACGAACACACCGATACAGATAATAATTTGAGAAAATGTTATAGTTTAGTGTAATCATAGGTGTCGTGTTAGTGTCGGTGTCGGATACTGATGCGTGTCCGACACAGGACACGTCTAATCTGAAGAGTGTTTGTGCTTCATAGTTACCTGATGGAAGATTTTGGAAGGCATTGTCTGTTGGGGCAAAGATTGTGAAACCTTCTGAAGTTGAGTTGAGTTGGGTTTGGATTTGAGTGAGTTGTTGAGTTTCATTGAGGAGACGAATGAGGAAGTTGTATTGACCAGCTTTTTCAAAGATTGTTGTGATGTTGATTGGGCCTGAGGGTGCTGGTGCTGGGGCTTGGGCTTGGATTTGTGGAGTTAAGAAGGGAATGAGAGTGAGAAGAATGAGTGCAAGAGGTGTTGTAGTGGTGAGTGCCATGTTGGTAAGTTAGTGAAGGAGAATTAAGATTTGAAGATGAGGTTTGGTGAGTATGTGGAGAGGTGGAGAGGGGTTTTATTTGGAGAGGAATATTATTAATAAGGTAATTTGGTTGAGAATTTGTTGGCATGAGCTGGATCAAGGCTAGCATATATCAATATATTCCCTTAGTTGACAAATGAATACAAAAATAAATCACATCAAAGTTGCAATAAGGAATGAAGTTTAACATTTGGTTGGAATGATAAGAAATTACATGTTGTGTTATATATGCAAGTTTGCAAAAAGTCAAGCCTAATTTGTTTTGGTAGGTTGCATTATATGGAAATTCTTTAGAGTGGATCAAATACAGACCCTAGTTTGCTGTAAAAGGAATGAGATACTTCTTATACTGATTAACCATTGTTTTATGTTCATTAAAAGAAAGTGTTTCTTCCACCCACTTCTTACCATGTGCTCTGTTTTGGGCGTACAAGACGCACAATCAAACTCGCGGAAAAAATGGGAAAAATACAAAGGATGCCGCATATATACGGAACATCAAACACCCAAAGAAGAAAACCCAATACAACGACGCCAAAACAATGATGCAAGAATATACTTTACAATAGAGCGAAGCATACCCCTGCATCAAGCATGAAACACCCAAAGCAAGAAACCAGCCATAAACACTACTTTCGTTTTTTCATTTATAGCTTATGTATTTTTTGCTCTCTCTCTTTTTTCCCTTGTAATTACTCTTTTTCATACCAATTTTTCCACAATTTAATGACTTATAATTTTGAAAAGTAAATTATAATGATTTAATAATTCAACAAAATTATTTATGCTTCTTAATTAATATGCCATGATATGATAAAGTGACTTATATAACAACGTTATAAAAATAAAATTATGAAACGTATAACACAACTATATATACATTTATAGTAATATGTACTAATATAATAATACAATAATTTTTGAAAGTCTGGACAAACAACAACAGTTGTAAAACGGTGGTTGGCAGGCTGGCATATATATATAAACCTAAGTACCTAACACATGGGATACACTATCATACTAAATAAATCAATTTTATGATAAGATATACTGTTTTGCATTATGTAGGCCATGAGTATCATTGTCAAAAAATACGACTAAACTCTTAACAAACAAAGTACGATTAAACTATGTAAGTCTGGCATTGTGTTTTGCATTATGATTAGATAAACTGTTTTGCTAGCTCACAAGTCACAAGGCCATGTACATCGCTTGCATTAATTGCTACGACATAAGAGTGGAATATAATGGCATGTGTGTGGTTCCCTTGAAATGTAGGTGAATTGTGCGACTGAGAGACATTCTTTATACTGAATATGGTTTATTTTTTGCTCTGCATTTTCTTAGTTTTATTATAAGTCACTTCTTAAATCAAATACGTAATTGTGTTGGCCACTCCCACTTTATAGTCATCCATTGTTAAGTATTTGATTTTGGCATTTTATTTGCTTAAGACTTTTTTTTAATTTTTAGTTTGGTTAATTTTGTAATAAAAGTCCTTTGGCAAATAAACTAAAAACTAACTTTTGAACTTTTATAAAGTATTCGGAGATTTACATCTAGATGGCGCACTACCCCCCACGTCTTAAGTGGATAGCTTCTAAAAAATAAAAAAATTGTATGAGAAAAGTGGGAAAAATGGGAGTGCATCATGTCCATTATTTTATCATGTTTTTGTTTTGTCATATCCAAAGTTTATAACTTACAATTCGTATAAAGTTGTGTCTAAAATTGGGTCTTCAAAATCATGTCTTACAATCTCTCAAAAAAAAAATCATGTTTTCAAATCTTCTTAAAAATAATAATATCAGATCTTCAAACAAAAGCCTACATATCTTCATCAAAACAAAGAAGTATGCATGATTGTGAGACATCAACTAAGAGGTACGTAATTTAGCTTATGACATTGTTGCATTCGTTGAGTTGAGTTGATAATGATAGTTGTCTCTTAATGAATCAAATTAAAAACCATATTTTTACAAATTATATGATCAAGAAGAAGGACTGAATCAATAAACATTAAAAATAGTTTATTAAAGATGCTTTTGATTTGATGGTTATTACTTAAACCCAATATTTATATTGAATTCTGTAAATGATGTTATTTTTATTAATATCTTGATCATTATAGCTATCTTGATCATTATCATAAGGTTCATTACACAAAGGCTCGATCCAACGTGATTCATCTCTACCCTCAAATCCTCTCTGACTCATAACGCTTCAACGACTAGTAACGACTCTTCAACATCTCTGGATTTTGAATTTAAAAGAAAACGGAAAATTACTTTTAGGCTTCCATTTTTTCTCTCGATCATCTTAAAAAGACCAAAATACCGTCAACGGTTGTTACTTTTTATTTGGGAGACCTTCTAAATCGGTTTAAGTGATTTAAAAAGTAATTAAATCAATCTAAAAAACTATGAACTACAGTTAAATGCCGTTAGGCAAACGAGCAAAAAGAGAAGTTTTGGAAGGGTGAAGAGTAATTTTCCCAAAGGCATGAGTATATTCATAAAAAATTGGGCCCAAAAGTGGATCTTGAAATAAAAGCCCACCAAAACTAAAAAAGCCCAAACTCCTCATCAAGAAGACAAAGAAAGAAGCAAACGAGAGAATTACAACAAAACTCATTTCCTTCATTCTTTCTTCTTCTTGCATTTTGATCTCTTCTTGAAAACCATTTTCATTTCTCTCTCTCTCTCTGCAAACAAACTGGTTTATGGCAAAAAACAACAAGTATGCATCCATCAACTTCAACCATATCTACGATAACAAACCCATAACAACCACCAAAACCAACAACGCTTCAAAGAACCCTTCTCTTTCATCTTCTTCTTCCTTCTCATCGGCTTCGTATTCTGCTGTTTCCGCACCAAACAAACATGGCCGAATCCTCGTTCTAACCCGACCCACACCCAAACCCATTTCACATCCCACCCCTCCCGCACAATCACAACAATCCAAACCCAACCCGATCCAGGCTCCTGTTTCTTCAGATCGACCACGGTCTCAACCGGGACCAGATTCAATCTCGCTTCGTCCATTGGGTCGAACCGGTTCTTTGTCGTCGGGTCTTTTACCGAACCCTGTTTTGAACGGCGAGAAAGAGAAGAGTTTGCCGGTGAAAAGTGGTAAATTTGTGCCGCCGCATCTTCGGCCAGGGTTTGTGCCGAGGGAGGAGTGTCTTAGGGAAAACTTGCGACCCAAGTCTGGCGGTAATGAGAGGATGAGGAAGGTTTCTGGGTCTGATACGGGTTTTGGGAATCGACCCAATTCTAGTGGATGATCATCATCATGATCATGGTATGTGCTTTCTTTTTTGTTTTAGCAATTTCATTTTCTTGGTTGTTCTTTAATGGTTAATTGTAAGATATTTGTGAGATGATAATATTAAATATGATGAAGTTAATTGGGTGTTGCTTATATTTCAGACAGAAACTAGTATGTGGCTTATGTATGTTAGGATCTTTGGAGTTTGGATAAACTTGATAATTTTTGTTTCATGAGAGCATTTAAAGGGTATTTTTGGAATGATAACATTAGTTATATGGTGAAATTAGATAGTGTTTGCTTATATGATATATTGCTGCTTACAAGGGAGAATCTTAGGAATTGGAGGAAGATTAGATTGTTTTGTGGGCTCTTTGAATAAACTTTTCAAGAATAAAAAAACAAAAAGGTTTAAATCTTTTTAAGTTTTAATAAGAATGATATGAGGATTAGGTTTCATTCTAAGTTGAAATTTGAGTTTTTCAATTTTTTTGAAACTCTTCTCTTTCATTTAACTTCTCCTTAGATATCCATAAGGTTGGAAAGATTTTTTATTTTGTTGTAAGTGAAGAGTTACAAGTGTATGTTAATTGAGAACCTTATCCAAAGTAGTTCTTAAGAAGATGAGAATAAAAATGCTTTATAAGAATAGTCCAACTGTTTTGTTGTCATATAATTTTGTCTTTAGAAATCTCTTGTACAAAAATGGTGTCTATATCTGCTTCTAGAATGCAGATCATATAAAGAAATATCTGACTGTTGATAAAAAAAACCATATATACAAGTAGGCGTCATTGTTTTTAGAGATTTTATTGTGTACATGTTTGGATTAGCGGTGAGGTTGCCAAGTTGGCGAGCCACCGTGATTTGGTAAAAGCTACACAAAATCATGGTGTCGCCATAATTTTGCCGAACTTTACCATCAAACCAAACATACACTGGATCAAAATAAGGGTGATGTTTTTGTGGGGTTCTTGATTAAGAGGATTTTTTGTGCCCATTTGAAGCACATTTACTGATTCGGGCATTTCATGTCTTGTTGTATTGAGCCTGGAAGCATACTAAGAGTATGACCAATTTAGTTTTACTTAGAATCATGGTGAATTTAGATCACAGAACATGTCAACAATAAAGTAACTTTCCATATCATTTTCAATTTAAATGTATATATATTAACCATATTCTATGTTAAACTCTTCATTGCATTTTGTATGTCTAATAAATAAGTAAAAGGGCAACCAGATGCACAAAGCTTTAGCCTTTGTGGCTTAAATATGTTCATGAAATTGGTTTTTCTATCATGTTACGTTACATCTGTTGTTGAAAAAAGATATGGTGCTGCTTTACTTGGCAATTGTATGACATAGACTTATAGAAAATGTGTTTGTGCAGAATAGTTGAATTCTTTTCAGAGGATGAAGATAAAAGGCATTTTGTCATGATAAAATGTCTGTGCAGAACAGTTATCTGTACATATCCTTTGTCCCTCTGGAACTGACATCAATTTTCACAAGATGGCATCTCAAATCATTGAAGATGAAACATGACCTGAAGACAGATTCTCAACACCTAACGTTGCGATTTGTAACAAAATTTGTAATGATTCGCAAGATGATTTGGTTCTTGTTTACCACTGATGACAATAGTGTAGAATCTACGCACGTACATATTTTAAATACCCTGCTAAACTTTTTCTACTGTATTTTTTTTCTTTCTGGCATGCCTTTATACATAGAGCATGTGTTGTTTGATTGAGAAGCAATCCAATCCTTTAGTTGTTTGTTGTATTTTGCTTGTCGCAATGTCTTGCTATTTCAGTTTTTGGTAGTTGCACATGCTTGGCTTTTAAGTTTCCCTATAAATGGTTTCACGTATTCACCTAAGTAGGGTTAAATATCAGGTTGTTAAATAGAGACAAGTAATCCACAGTAGAATAGAGAAATTCTGAAGAGTTTATAAATGAGAAGTAGGAGTGATGAATAAATTACAGATTATAATAACTTAATAAGTGCTACTACATTTTCATGTAATGTCATGTCGTTTTTGTTATATTTTAAAATTATGGCTGCTAGTGATAATGTCTAATGTCATTTTCGTGTTACTTAGTCGTCTATTTTTAATTTTTAATTATTGTCAACGAAGAAACTGTTTGTGATTCCTCAATACTTTTTTGTTCTTATCGTTTAAACCAAAGACAACCCATAAGCAGCCAGCACATCATTTTTGAAAAACATTTTTTTTGCATTTTTCTTAAACATTTTTTTATAGTTGAATAACTGAAGTCACTAAGCACTTGTTCAATTTAAAATAGTTGAAAAATTATTAGAATAGTGGTGCACAATTAACATACTCTCCGGTTATATTTATAAATAAAAAACTATTTTTTACATTAAGTCTTCAATGAATTTAAAAAGTAGTTTTTTTGTTATAAATATGATCGAAGAGAGTATAAACTAATGAAAGAGATGATTTAATTTTAGAAAGACAAATTATATATAAGAAATTTGAGAGTGTTGATGTCTCCTTTCAAAAAATAGAGTTTGGTCTCCTCCCATAACATAATCACTCAGTAAACATCCCAAAAACCATTTCCCCCTTTTCTTTTTCTATTTAGGAATTAATTTCATTCTTAACAAGACTGGTGGACATTGGGCGTGGGGGGCACTTGTCAGTGACATCAGAATTATATGCATTTTCTTATGATTGGTTATGGCTTTAGTAGAAGGTTTACTTAAATTTTGTTGTTAAAAAGGTAAACTTTGAAGTAGTCAAGTGTAAAAAATTATTTTTGATGGCTGAAAAACATTTTGAAGTTAGAGTCAAACAATCATGGGGGTGATTTTGAAGTTGTGTGGGCATTCTCAACGTAATGGAAGACATGAGAACTTGAGAGGAACATGCCATCCATGTGGCTAGAGCATTGCTACAAACATGTTTGCTCAAAAGATTTTGGTGAATCAGTTTGTTGTTTGCATCATTAATTGAGTTCCTTCTTAAGTGCTTGAGGATATAATTCCTTATGAGGTTTCTCTTAACCACAAACTCACCGTTCTTTGACTACGTAACTTTAGATATCCTTTAAACGCTACTTCACCATCCTTTAGTCATCCAACTGAGCCTTCTGGGCTGATATTGTATAATTTAAATTCCAAGTAATCTAATATGTTCATTTAATTTCCATATATCTATACCTATTAATATTAATAATGTTTAAACATGTATGAAAAAAAACATTCAAATTTTAAATTTTAAAGATAATAAAATAAATTTGGATTCAGACTTAAACCCTATGTTGAACATTTTTATAAGGATTCAATCATGCCACTTTTTTTTTTAATAAAACACATTTTTTTAACCCTTAATAAAAAAATCCAGATGTAAATCAAAGGAGATTTTTTTTATTAACAGTTGAATTGAAAATTCACCACATTGAGGATAGTTTTTATATAAATTGTATTTTCTTATCCTTTAAAAAAATGTATTTTCTTGTTATAAACTAAAAACGAAATTTTATCTATTTACAAAAACTTATTTAATCAACAAGTAATAAAAAATTCAGAAGTAAATCAAAGGAAAAAAAATAATAATTAGAAGTTAAATTGAAAGGAAGGCCAATTAGAGAGGTTTTAGGTTTTATAAATGTATACAAAATGAGTGTCGTTTTAGCAAAAAAATTGTTTTAAAATGAATGTCACTTTCAGTTTTCAATGCAATAATAACTTCTTTTTTTCAATTGTACCCTTCAATTAATACTATGTTACACTACTTCCAAAGTATTATTTTTTCTTTAATGAAAAACAAACCAATAGTTGATTATGATAATTTGGTAAAATTGTTATGACATTTGACTACTTTATTTCATTCATTAATATGTGTGCAATTGACTAAAGCGACACTCATTTTGCCTAAAGCAACACTCATTTTAAAACGGAGGGAGTACATATTTAGTCAAATGATCCTTGTGTTGCTTCTTTATTTATAGCTCCATTTTTTTGTTATTTTGGACGATGTGAGACGTTTAGTTAGTAATAGTATGACACTTAGATACAATTTTCACGGGTGAGAAATATGCTTAGATCTTCACTCCCTTTCACTTTCTCTTCCCTCTCCTCCTGATTTTGGAGATGTTTTGTTGCCTCTTGTTGGAAGCCTCTTCTTAATTTGAAGGGAAAATATGTTTTCGCTTGGATCTATTGTCACTAATATAGTATATAGTTTAATTAATACATTTTTGCCTTATTAATTTTATATTGTTCAAGACGATACAGTTAATCTTGTTTGGCATCAGCAGATTTCCTTGAAAGTTTCCATTGTTGCGTGGCGGTTGCTGAAAGATAGGTTATCAACAAAAACCAATCTCCAAAGGTGCGGTATTTCGCAGGTCACAAACACATTATGCGTGTCGGGGTGTGGTATAGAGGAGTCGGCTTCTCACTTGTTCTTACATTGTCACGTATTTGGTTCTCTCTGTCAACTTATCAGATCTTGGATTGGAGTGATTGGTGTTGATACAGATAATGTCAGTGAGCACTTCTACCAATTCATTCATTATTCAGGTTATACAAAGGCTTGCCGCTCTTTTCTTCAATTATTATGGTTGTTGTGTGTTTGGTTGCTGTGGAATGAACAAAACAACAGATTGTTCAAAAACACTGCAACACCTATTGAGCAGTTGTTAGATAAAGTTAAATTTCATTCGTTGTGGTGGCTTAAGCCATGAACATGTTTTATTAAAAAATAATTAAATTAAATTAATAGGGTTTAAAATCGAAAGGAAATATAAAAAAACTACCAAGTATAAGCTCAAAAGCTACTTGAAATAAAGTATGAAAAAGCTTGTTGATTTAAATTAAAGTATTTGATAAAATTAGCTTTTGAAGTTACTAATAAACACAAAATGACTTAAAAGTACATATATGTTTAATTTATAAAAAAAAAAATTACTTTTTTTACCCATAAATAATTTAACGAAGAAATTATCTTAATAATTTTAATTTATTTAAAATTATTTCTTTGATTTATATTTGCTAAATATGTTCAAAGAAAAAAATAATGATAAATATTTACAGATATTTTTTTAAGGAACAAATAAATATTTAGATATGAATTTAATAGAAAGTGACCGTGTAAAAAAAACCAAATCTAGAACAATATTTCAACCAACAGAAACAAAAAAAAAAATCAAATAGAAACCAAGGATTGTGTTTGTTCCCACGAAAGCTTAATCAACGAAAACCAAGAATATCGCAGAACCCACCTATGTTTTCCGCCAAACATTAATTTAATTTTTTTTGTTTAAAAAAAAAAAAAGATTGATTTGAAATACTGTTATTTCTTCGTGTTTCCCGTAAAAATCCCTTCATGAGATTTAGCATTGCTCAGAAACCAATGTAAAGCAAACTGCAAACAAAAATTAAGTACTACGTGGGAAGTTTTTCCCTTTTACGTGGGTAGTTTTTTTAATAAAAAATAATATTAAAGGTTAAAAATGGAATAAAATGTAAAAAGCTATAAGCTCAAAAACTATTTGAATTAGCTTCTTAAAAAACGCTATAAGCTAATGAGAAACGCTTTTTACCAAACACATCTCATTCTATCAAAACTAGCTTATAAGCTAGTCCAACAAGCTATAAGCTAGCTTTTTTATGTTACCAAACACAACCATATATATCTAAACAAGCTTATAAGCTAGTCCAACAAACTATAAGCTAGCTTATTCATGTTACCAAACACAACCATGATTGTAACACCCTAGTCGTTATTTTATTTATTTATGATTTATTTAGAGTCTTTTATATGATTTTAAATAATTAATGTTATTTAGGTGGTGTGTTGTATTTTATTATATGATTTATTTTGATAATAATTAGAATAATGTGAGAATTATAATTAATTGGAGTCTTGGGGGTTTTATTTTAATTAATAGAAATTAAGTGGGAGTTAAAGAAATTCAAGGGAGTTAAGTCTTGGGAGTTAAGAAAATGGGAGAGTCAGAGAAAACTGTTTCACGTACAATCAATTTTGGGAGAAAAACCAAGAACAAGGGAGAAGAGCCAATAGAGAAAGATTCTGAGATTGTAGAGTTGTTCATCTGAATTAAGATAATGGTGAGGTTTACTTTCAATAGTATAGATTGAATTCTGATTCTGATTCTAACAAAGAGGGTTTTGGTGAATTGGGG
Organism: Medicago truncatula; assembly: GCF_003473485.1. Classification (NCBI taxonomy): domain Eukaryota; kingdom Viridiplantae; phylum Streptophyta; class Magnoliopsida; order Fabales; family Fabaceae; genus Medicago; species Medicago truncatula. The sequence continues at coordinate 45,033,273 of NC_053043.1, forward strand.
AAGATGGGTTTTGATTTTGATTTCTTGAATTGAAAATGTATAGGAACCATGTTAATTGAACTTAGATTGTGTTCAGGCCGATTTTAGGATTTCATAATAATGCTGTAAACAGTTTTGGGGATTGAATTGGGAAAAATTGGGATTTTTGGTGAAAAATGCAAAATTCACGAGTCATAACTCTCACGACTCGCCCTAGCGAAGCCATTTTCACCTGGCGAAATTTCACCATTCCCTCGCCATTGGTTCGCCTCGCGAAAGTTGAAGTAGATAAAATAGTCACAAGGGGGGGGGGGGGGGGGGGGGTTGAATTGTGACCCTTTAAAATTATCCTGAAACTTAAAAGTGATTCTCAAGTTGTTTACTTGAAATAGTTAAGTTAACTTTCTGACTTCAGAACGTTCTGAAGTTCATATGCAGAAACAGTTTAATAAAGTAAATGTGCAAGTGTGTGTTGTGTAAACTATAATTAAAGAGTATAGAGAAGAAGGAAAAAACACACAGAGAATTATAGTGGTTCACCCAACGTGGGCTAGTCCACTCCTCACAATCTTGTGAGAGTTTCCACTATGGTGCTTGAGATAACCTCTCAAATCCTGCACCTTACAATCTTTGTTCACCTGAACAATTACAACTTTGTATTCTCTAAGCCTCAACAGGCTTGCACCTTGTTGCTAAGTTAACCACTTAGACTTTTACAACCTTTGCTCAAACTAACACTTTAGTACCCCTAAAGGTAGATGAGACTTTGTTACAATTTGTATGGAGGTTGGATGTTTGTAAGATCAAACAGAGGAGAAATGAAAGAAGAATTTATCCTTCAGATAACAGAGAGTATTGATTTGCTCTAAGTAAATGAAAGCCTTAGAGATTGATCAATTTCAGTTTTGCAAGAGCTTCTTTGTTGTTTTCTTGTATGCTTTGCAATGGTGCAAGTTTTGTTAATGCCTTGATCTCTATTTATAGAGTCTTTGGGCCCATATAGCCGTTGTAGGGTGTCCAATGGTGTTATGCCATGTTTCCTGGGTCCCACAAGCTTTAACTTGAAATTATGGGCAAACATTCTGATCTTTGATGAACATCAGAATGTTGTTGTGTTCATGATGATCTTCATTTGGGTTCATCATGTATGAATGAACATATGCATTTCTGGGCGTGCCATATGCTTTTCTTATGAATTTCTGGACAGCACTCAAGGTATGGACTTTTCCACATACATCAGAATGTTCCTTCCCCAGATTCGCCTTGGGACCGGTGCAGGAAAGATCTAGTGGGATTCTGCATCTTCATGCCTACGCTTTGAGAGATTGTGTGGTCCATGTACTGTACCAACTCCCATACGTGTCTATCTCTTGTTGATCAAGACAGATTTGCTTTGCTTTTGCTTTTTGCTTTTCACATACTGTACTGTTCATAAAGTAAGCATGTACAGAGCTTTGAACATTCTGATCATCAGAATGTTCCATCTGTTTCACTTAGGATGATTTGTAAGACTACCATTTGATGTAATCAAATCCTAATAGTGAAGCAATAATGAAGAGCAATGATTTTAACATCTAGGATGATATTCTCTTGTGAAATATTCCTAGTACATCAATGTTCATAGTCTTAAATGAACATTGAATGCCTTCTTTGACAAAATCCTTGTACATGCCTTTATTGCTTGATTGATCCATGCAAATGTACTTTCCTGGACATATACCCATGTCACATGTGCCTTGCATGACCTTTGATCAAAGTTCTTGAGACTCTTTGGCTTGTTTAAGAACAACCTTCTGATCTCAGCTTGAACATTCTGATCTTCGAGCAACATTCTGATCTAACATTCTGACCTCAGTGTTAGATCATAATTCAAATGTCCTTTGATTTATTGATTCTTGGTGTGATTTAAACCTTGTTCCTGTCTTAGTAAAACACTCAAGAGCACAAGTTAAATACCAAGGAATTAATCAAAGTCCATTAATTCTTTAATCATATTGGTTTATTATCTTTAAAACTCATTAGGGATTTTGCCTCAACAAAAGTGCCCAGTAAGTTTCCCAAGAACACTGCCTTAGTTCACCATCGCCTCGCCATTGGTTCGCCCTGGCGAAAAGCCTTTTTGTTGAATTTCGTCTGGCGAGAATAGTAGTTCGCCTGGCTAAAGTGCCCAGAACTGAACCATATTTTGAGTTTTGTATACCCAGTTGTACGCATTGTTTGGTTGATTCTTTTGGCTGTACTAATGATTATATATGATTATATTATTTACCAAGAGCATGGCTAATTGTGGATTGTTGATTTATGTATAATTACACTTAAATAAATTATACAAATTGTTGGATTTCATCGTCGAAGGTTGTTGCGTCATAGTTGACCATGGTGATGATAAGTCATATTCATATATGCATTATTCCGTAGCGGTTGTTGTTGTCGTTGAGTTGTATGTAGATATACACAAGTGGAGTCCATTGCATGAGCATATAAAACGGGAGGGCTCTTGCCCTGGAACGCCTTGTCGTTCAAAGCGGAAGGACTCATATCCTAGAACACTTTATTGTTCAAAGCGGTGAGGGCTTATGCCCTGATGAATGCTTTAACCATTCAATATCCGGTGAGGGCTTCTGCCCTGTAAATTGGTACCACATGCATTGTCGCATTGTTGAGGAGTCTTAGCGGTGTTGTCGAGTAGTTGCATGAGTCATTGTTGTTGGTTGTAAATACCATTGTTGTTGATGTGTTGATTATAAAATATACATTTATATTGAATAATTATTAATATGTTAGGGTGTTAGATTCAATTGATGAATTTTTATATCTATATTTATTGTTGTGAATCTCACCCCTTCTGCTTGAAAATGTTGCCCTTCCTATGGGTAACTTACATGTGATCTTGAGTAGTAGGTGGTTGCTCAATGTCTAGGACTCTCATACGCACGGGATGAGATTACTTTATTTATTTTTCATTCCTATGTATCAATTTTTTGGAACATGCTGATGTAGCCCTTTTATTGTTAATTGAACAATGTTGATGATTTTATGTTGAAGCCTTTGTGCCAGGATTTAATGTTGATGATGAAGTTTAATGTTGAGAAATATTTCCGCTGTAAATTATTGTTGTTTGTGAAGGATGTTTACTGAATAGTTTTATATTCTATTTAAGAAAATTTTAAATGTAGTGTGACATGCTCGTTTGGGATATACTCTGATGTATTATTTAATATTTAATTGCTTTGGAATAATGGGGTGTTACAATGATGGGTTCAATTTGATGTAAAATTTTAATTGTTACAAACCCTATAGTGTAAATTAATTAAGATTGTATGCCTAAATATAATTAAATAAAAATTAAAAGTTACCTTATTAAACATGATTTTTTTATAGAGAAAATTGACTAATTTATTGACATTTAATGTTACATTTGTATATTACATTTTGATTGGTTGATATCTTGAAGGAGTAAATACCCTCTAAACAAGAGAGGGTAATGTAGAAAAAAGCTAATATATAGGATGAGGTGTATTTGACACGCAATATTTTGGGGAGTCAGCATAGCTGAAATGTCAAAATATCGTATTACAGTGACTTGGGGTGTGAGTATAGTTGGGATGTCAACCACTATAACTAATACATTTCTCATTCATCATTATTAGAAGAATTTTTTTTATAATGTAATGAAAATGGCTCTTTTTCATACTATACATAAGGCGCGTAAAACTCTAGAAACAACGCTGCAGAATGCATGTTTGCTTGATCATCATTAATTAATGTTTTAACCAAATAATCTCACAAGTCACTAATGTCATGCCCCTTTGTTCAACTTCAACGCTAGATCTTGCAATTACACTATGCCTGGAAAGGGATCATATTCACCTATCAATGAGTGATCATCTCTAATCATTATTTGAATAACCAACTATTTGAGTATGTTCTTCGTTCTCATAAATCATCCATTTTCTTGGAGTACATTGAATTATGTATTTTAACTTCCGTAACACAACAAAATTATATATTAGTTAAAGAATAAAGTCAAACGTAATTTTTGTGAATAATGTGCATTGTAAAATTACGACATGTATTTTGAAATAGATGGAAATTCTTTTTCAAACTATCCGCAATATTGATATTTTAATTATATCAATTTAATTGGAGGTTTTTTTAATATATATATATATATATAAATATAAAATTTCAAAATAGTTTGGTTTATAGAAAGGGACGGTACATTATATGCTTGCCTTCAATTTTTCGTCTACAATCTCAAATAAACATGGAGAAATTAAATTAAAGACTAATTATACAAGTTGAATATCACATGGACAAAACATTATATGTGATGCCAACTAAGCATGATATTAAAGATGTTAAGTGCTTGCACCACTACTACGACGATGAAATCTCTATTCTCGTATATACAGTGCCGGATCTTAGAATAGATCCATGGAGCCATGGTATCCTATGGTTTTTCAATATATATTATATAGTTAGTAGTGTTTTTCGGAAAATACTTAGGTGACATAGAGTTGGGTGACATTGACCAATCACAATGCCACAATGCTTGTGTTTCTCTCTCTTTCACAAGCATTGTGACATTATGATTGGCCAACGTCACCAATGTCACCCAACTCTATGTCACCCAAGTGCTACCCGTGTTTTTCACCCCTCTGTAATGAGTGCAGATCCTATCCATTTTATTAGAAAATGGCAAATCTCAATTTCCACTCCTAAAAATAAGACACGTGGAAGGTAAGAGATCAATGGCTCGAATTTATTCTGGACACATAATCCTATAAACTATTAATTTCAGAAAGAAAGAAAAACATAATCTTCCTCCTCCCGTGTATCCCTTCCTTGCTCTGTCCAGCCACACACCCTTCTTCTTCAACAAACCTTCACCATCGGCACTGTTACCTTCACCGGCTTCCGTCGACCACTGCACATGCTTTGTAGCTTGCCGCCACTTTAGGCTGTGTTTTCTATCTAATGCTTCAAAATTCAATCTTAATCTCTTTAAATTATTCTGTTATGATTCTTTTGACGACAGAGATTATTAATTATTGATTATCAATCTTAATCTCATGACCTTGTGTTATTGGGTTAAGATTATTAAAAAATCTAACCAATTTGAGTTGTAATGGATTAAACTTGAGATGAGACATAAACAAACAAATTAACAGCCATCTCTTATTTAACTCACATAAAAGAGCAATCAGCGACGGCGACGGGAATAGTCACAACCCGGCGACGGCGACGGCGACCGCATCATGATTGCGACTTGAAACAACACACAGACGAGTAGGAACAGTGATGACAACCTCATGTTTGGCAAAATGACTATGGCAGTTGTACAACCGAGTGACGAGGTGTGGTCGGCAACCACAGTGGCGATGGGTCAGAGGGAAATGGGTTCTTGAGAATTTGTCCAGGTTCTTCTCAACTCCAAACTCCAAATGAGAGAGAAGCAATGGGCGTGGTTTCTATGTTTTGGTTATTAAAATAAAATGGAAAAATTAAATAATTCTTTGAATGTATCAGAACCGTTGATTGTTTTATTTTACACATGTCTTATTTTTAGGAGTGGAAATTGAGATTTGCCATTTTCTCACAAAATGGAGAGGATTTGCACCCTCTGTAATATAGGTCATTTTCGGTTTGAATTGCATCCTTGTAAAACTTTTTTTTTTCTTCTTCGGAAAACACCCTTCCCCCATCAAACTCAGCAAATTCACTTACGTGACGCTGATTTGGCATTTTTTTTAATTGGCCATGTGTAAAAAATAGATCACATGGGTTCTTATTTTTGGGCTTTTGATCTTAAATATTTTTAATAGTATATTAGAAAAATTATGAAAATTTGATATTTTAAAAATATTTATCGATACAAATCCAACAACATTTTATATGCTATAATTTATGTTTTTATATCAGTAAAAAATATTAAGACCATCCACATCGATGGATGCTTCACATATTTAGCACCACATTAAATAAACACCCCTCATTGTGGAGTATAATATATGGGTGTCTAGGGAGAATGGTGGTTATGAAAGCACCTTCTCTCTCTCTCTCTCTCTCTCTCTCTCTCTCTCTCTCTCTCTCTCTCTCTCTCTCTCTCTCTCTCTCTCTTCATTTTTCGCATATTCCATTTAATAAATCTTAATAAAATAAATAAATTTTGTTGAAATGTAAAGATATAGAATTATTTGTGAGACCTATTTAATAATTTCGTTTGAGGTGCTGGGTTGGAGAAAATTGGTGCTTAGTAAATACTCACTCTGTCCCAAAATATAAGCAAAAATGAGTCAACATAAGTTGATGTATTTGATACAGATTTTGAACAAAATACATTAACTTTTGTTGAGTAATTTTTGTTTATATTTTTGGACGGATGGAGTATTACCGTAAAATAAGTGATGTGGATATAGAAACCCATTTAAGCATTCAATTTAGAGTGCTCTGTTGCGGATGGTCCAAGATCAAAATTGTAAATAGACATACTTGACAGAGTCAATTTATGTCACATAACAATTAATTTTGTAGAATAAAATAGTTTTGTCTTCTCTTAAAAAAATAAAATAATTTTGTAGAATAAATTTATTTATCCAAAAGAAATTTCCATAAGTAGTTTAAAATTGAGTAAATAGGCAGTTACCTCTTGAAATTGTAAGTTTCGTCAATTACTCCCCTGAAATTAACAAAACTTCAATAACCCCTTGAAACTACACAACGTTGATCAATTTACCCCCTCCGTCAAATTTTTTTGTTAGTCAACTGATGTTTAGCAAATACCCCCTGAAGTTTTGCACTTATGTGCAAAATGCCCCGTGAACTTGAAAATTTATATACTAGTATTATTTTGGGTTAATAGGTCTTTACCCCTGTAATATAGGACACTTTTGGTTTTGCCCACTGTAAAAAAAAAAATTTAGATTCCGTCCTTGTAAAATGAAGATTCTTCAAGATTGCCCCCTGAGCCCTGTGACTCAGCAGAATCAATGATGTGGCAATTTTTTTATAATTTTTTTGAATGCCAAGTGTAAAAAATAATTTACATTTCATTTAAAATTAAAAAAATTAAAATTTAAAAAATTGAAATTTTTTTTTTAAAATAAAGTTCCAGATTTTTTTTAAAATACTTCCTAATTCCAGATTCTTTTAAAAAAATCGAAAAAAAATTCAGATATTTTTGAAAAAATTTAAAAATTCAGATTTAAAAAAAAAAATTAAGTTCCGGATTTTTGTTAAAATCAGAAAAAACAAGCAGATTTTTTTAATTTAATTTTTAAAATAAAAAAATATTTTATATTTCAAAATCTTTATTCCAGAAATTTTATAAATTCTTTTATGAAATTAAATAATTAGAAAAAAATTCAAATATTTTTTACAAATTCAAAAAAATTAGATAATACTTTTTTTTTCTCCAAATTTTATAATTTTAATTTAATTCGGATTTTTTTTTAAAAATTTAGTATAATTTTTTTGGAAAATTTGAAAATATATTAAGTTCGAGAATGGAAACGGTATACCATATGGGTTTTCCTGTCATTGATGGGAAATATATTAAGTTAGCATTTAGAAAATAATTCAAAAAATATATTCCTGAATTTTTACGAATTTATTTTTATTTAAAAAAAAAATAAAATCATTTTTTTTTCTTCTGAAATTAGGAAGTATTTTAAAAAAAAAAACAGGATTTTATAAAAAATTTCAAAAACAAATCAGAATTTTTTCTAAATTTAAAATTTTCGAAAATATCTGAAGTTAAGATTTTAAAAATTTAAATAAAATCATTTTTTTTTTCAGATTAAATAGTTGGAATTTAAAAACATTTATATCCAAATTTTTAAAAATTAAAATATTTTGCAGAATTTTCATTCTTTGTAGAAAAAATAATTTTTAAAAAAAAAAATTAGATTCCGTCCTTGTAAAATGAAGATTCTTCAAGATTGCCCCCTGAGCCCTGTGACTCAGCAGAATCTATGATGTGGAACCTACATGGCTTTTTATTTTTATTTTTAATTGTAGAATTTTTATTTCGAAAAATATCTGAATTTTTTTTAATTTCGAAAAAGATAAGACAATTTTCTATCTCGGAAAAAAAATCTAAATGTTTTTTAATTTTTGGAAAAAAAATCTAATTTTTTTTCGATTTAAAAAAATAGTTTGAATTTTTTCAAATTTTGGAAATTAATTTTCAGATTTTTAAAAATATGATTTTCGTTTTTTTAAATTTTATTTTAATTTTTTTAAATAAAAATGACGTGTAAACTATTTTTTACACGTGGCAAGCAAAAAAAAATTAAAAATAAAAATAAAAAGCCATGTAGGTTCCACATCATAGATTCTGCTGAGTCACAGGGCTCAGGGGGCAATCTTGAAGAATCTTCATTTTACAAGGACGGAATCTAATTTTTTTTTTTTATAGGGGGCAAAACCAAAAGTGCCCTATATTACAGGGGGTAAAGACCTATTAACCCTATTATTTTCCTTATTCTTAAAAGTGACTGCATTATCACTGATTGTAAAACATATTAGATAAGTTTTGACGGTATACAACCACATATGTTACATGAAACGATCAAAAATTAACCATGTATTAGAGCCTGATGATGTGAAAGTCAGCATAATAAAGTACAACTACACCTGTCAGATGAAAAACTAATGCATAGCATACACGATGAAACACATAAATGACATATAATTGGCATAACCAAGATGTCAAAATATATGCCTCTGTTACTCCATATATGGTTATAATTGAGTGACATATTATATTATTGTCTTGTCTTAGTTTAGAAAATGAGCGATTATCGCTCATCTTTTTCATTCTGTTATATGATCAACTACATGTGTTTCTAAAACCCTAAATGTGAACCATAACGAACCATTTTATTTGAGCAGCTTCAATTGCATTAGCTTTAAACTTTCAACGATTGAATTTTAGTTTTTTTGGCATGATTTTGAACGCTTGACCATTTTTTTTTTTTTTTGAAGAAACTAAAAGAAATATATTAAAGACACATACAGTCCCTCAAGCACAAAGTGTGCCAAAGGGAGCTGAAAATAGTTAATTACAATACAGTAAGGCTTAAATAGCCATAAATCAAAAGGGATAATCAAAAGCGAACGTGATGAAGTTTGCTTTCAACCGCCAAAAAGTTTGAAGTTTAACCCTTTCAAGAAGAGCTTCAAGATGGTCCATATGGTTTTGGAAAATCATCATGTTGCGATCTTTCCAAATAACAAATAAGACAGAAATCCAAATAATAGTAAAAGCTTTCATAGAATTCTTTGAAAAGCCTCTAAGAGCACAAAAATGATTAGCATGTGTATATAAATTGCCATTAAACACCATAACAAAACCAAGCCAATTCGATATCAAGAGTCATAATCGACCATAATAATCACATTGAAAAAATAAATGGTCCCTTTCCTCCTCCTTACCACATAAGGCCGCACAAGAAGCATATGTAGCCTGAAAGACATTCCTCTTGCGAAGATTGTCCTTTGTAGTAAGTCTATTCAGAAAGAGACGCCAAACAAAAATGTTAATTTTTAAGGGAACCGCTTTAAGCCATAAAAACTGATCAAACTCTAGTGATGCTGATGTCCACCATTGTTAAATAAGAGTAAACTGAATGCACCGTATATAATTGTGACAAGTGGAGGTCTCCACACCCACCAATCAGACATGTCTACCTGCAAAACAAAGTTAGTCAACCGCTCCACACACTCCCCCACCAACTCTTCCTCCCATGCAAATAATCTCCGCCTCCACCTCTGTGCACACCCATCAGCCCCCCACCCCAACAAAAACATCTCCCTCACTGTGACATCTTTTGTTAAGTTCACTTTCAACGATTAAATTGACACATTTGATTACATTTTCAACGCATTGCACAAGACCCTTTTGTTCCTTTTTTGTTCAGCTTTCACCATTCTATATAGTCACTCAGGTTGTTGGATAATATATCAATTTTCATTGACCGATTACTAAATTCAAATTTACATGTTTTGGATCAGAAAAAAAAATATGAATTTTAGGATAAGAAAAAAATATATAAATTTTTAAATTTAGGCGGCATTTTGAACATAAGTGCAAAACTTCAAGGGATATCTGCAAAATTTCATGTTGACTAACAAAAAAAATTGATGGAGGGAGTAAATTGATAACGTTTGTGCAATTTGAGGAAGATAATTGAAATTTTGTTAAATTCAGAGAAAAGTTACAATTTCAGGAAATCATTGCCTATTTATTTGTTAAAATTCAAAGTTATCCAAAAGGAATGATGATCTCGAAGACACAACCTGACGTTATGTTGATGCGATAGGTACACGTCACAATCACAAACTAGTTTCTTTTTTCTTTTTTATTAACAAAGAGAAAACGAAAGATCGACTTCACTTCAAATAAACACTCAACTCATTCGGATAGCCTTTCTTTGCTTTTTTGTTTCTCTGTTTTGTAACCCAGCTGAGTTTGAGTTCTCTTTGCACCGATTTCATTTATTGTTTTTTCCCTCAGTATCTCTTCCTTCTTTCACTTAAATCAAATCACATACATCTTATAATATAAATTTTATGAAATTTTAATCTTATGCTTACTATTCAAAATGAATAATACTACAAGGCCAACTCCGATTCAATCAAAAATACTCGCGAATGTTGAAGCTTGTACTGGCTGGTGCCAGCTCATATTCTCTAACAAACTCGATGAAGTAGTTACACCAGTGGGATATATAAAGTTCTCTGTTCCCACTTCTTCAACATTCATCGAGAATTCCTTCAATCACCGTTGCTTCATCTCATCCAAAAACGGTTACAGCTTTCAGCGATTTTCAGGTAACATTCGTTATCGCTATTTTCCTTTTCGTTTTCCGTGAATCCTTGTTGATGATGATGAATCTCTACGGTAACATTCATCATCATTACTTCGTTTTCTTTTGTTTATGATGCTGCTGATGAATCTTTCTTCGTTCCGTTTCAGGTTTTAGGAATTTTTCATCTTTACGGTAACATCGTTTATTTCGTTTTCGTTTTCGTTTTCGTTTTCGTTTCTTTTTCATGAATCTTCGTTTCTTTTTCACTCACTGATGAATCTTCGTTTCTTTTTCACTCACTGATGAATCTTCGTTCCGTTTCAGGTTTTAGCTCGAACATCTTCTCGGTAATTCGTCATCGCTATTTCTTCTCATTTTAATATTCGAATTTTCGTTTTTGTTCGTATGATTTTTTTAATTATAGAATTCATTTTTTTTGTCTGCACTTGATATACTGTATGAATATTTTGGTTTCTATTTCTGATATTGTTTCACTTTGCCGATTATTTGTTTCAATCGATTTTTCACAAATTTTATTTTTCTCAAGTGTTCTTGTTTATTGAGTTTTCAAAGAATTTGATTTTTTACCAGGTTAATTGATTAATAACAACTTTATTCATCTTAATTTTTTAGTCTTTTAAATTAGGTCATTATTTGATTATTTTTTTCACTCATAACCTTTTGTTTAAGATTGTTGATATTTAGTACTTGATATGATTAATTTTTCACCATGATCTTTGAGTATAATCTATGTGTAGGACTGTCACTATTTGAGAACTTTTAGTCTCTTAAATTTGGTCATCATTTGATTATTTTCTTCACTCATAACCTTTTGTTTAAGATTGTTGATATCTAGTACTTGATTGTTTAGATTTTGATGCGTTTCAATCTTTGAGATGATCTATGATAAATTTTCATTTTGATTCCGATTCGTCTAGTTTTTTTTCGATCTGACCTAATCTATACATGAAATTTGTATATGAACATTTAAGAACGGCAATGGACTCCCTCTCAAAAAAAAAAAGAACGGCAATGAACTTGCTAGCTGACTCTGCTTGTGATGTTAAAGACATTGAGGATGCTATCGCCAAAGCCAACGCCAAGGCCAAGCCTTCTGCCAACGTCAAGGCCAAGCCTGCAGCCAAAGCCAAGCCTTCTGCCAAGTACAAAGGCAAAGCTATCCAAGAAGAAGTGCCAGAGGTAAATTCTGATTTTTTTTTTTTTTTTTTTTTTTATAATTTATGAAGGAAATATTGATATTATTGCACTATTGCCGTAGGTTTTTTTAACTTTTACTTTTGTATAGTGGGATGATACCACTAATGCGCTTCTAACGAAGGCGGTCAAGAGGCATGGTAAGTCGCACCGAAGCTTTATAAATATCGTTGCTGATCCCGACTTCGAAGACCTCCTTGCTTTTGGATCTGATGCTTGCCGGGTTAGATTTTGATATTTTGATTTGTTATAGTATTTATGTTCTTGAGATTTAACCGATGTTTTAACGTTATTTCAGTTGAAATGGGGTCGTATAGAAAAGCAGAAAGAGAAACTGATGAAAGATGCACAAGCCAAGGCGGCTGAGAAAAAAAGTGATGAACTGGTCAAAGATAGAAAGGGAAGACAGCTCAAGGTCACTGAGGAGAAAGAGGGACCTGAAGAATCAGATTCAGAATTAGGGGTACGACTCACTAGTACAGTAGTACGCACTAGTAGTAGTTTAACTCCTATTGCATTTGGTTTTTTAATATTAATTTGTTTTCTTTGCTTCACCTGAAACTGTAATTACATGCTTTATTTTTTTCTTATCTATCTATATATCTATATCACTATGCAGATGGAGCTGAAAAAGAAACCGATGAAAGATGCACAAGCCATGGCTGAGAAAAAAAGTGATGGACTGGTCAAAGATAGAAAGGGCAGACAGCTCAAGGTCACTGAGGAGAAAGAGGGACCTGAAGAATCAGATTCACAAGTAGGGGTATGACTCACCAGTAGTAGTTTAGCTTCTATTGCATTTGGTTTTTTGATATTAATTTGTTTTCTTTGCTTCACCTGAAACTGTAATTACATGCTTTATTTTTTTCTTATCTATCTATATCTATATCACTATGCAGATGGAGCTGAAAAAGAAACCGATGAAAGATGCACAAGCCATGGCTGAGAAAAAAAGTGATGGACTGGTCAAAGATAGAAAGGGCAGACAGCTCAAGGTCACTGAGGAGAAAGAGGGACCTGAAGAATCAGATTCACAAGTAGGGGTATGACTCACTAGTAGTAGTTTAGCTTCTATTGCATTTGGTTTTTTGATATTAATTTGTTTTCTTTGCTTCACCTGAAACTGTAATTACATGCTTTATTTTTTTCTTATCTATCTATATCTATATCACTATGCAGATGGAGCTGAAAAAGAAACCGATGAAAGATGCACAAGCCATGGCTGAGAAAAAAAGTGATGGACTGGTCAAAGATAGAAAGGGCAGACAGCTCAAGGTCACTGAGGAGAAAGAGGGACCTGAAGAATCAGATTCACAAGTAGGGGTATGACTCACTAGTAGGAGTTTAGCTTCTATTGCATTTGGTTTTTTGATATTAATTTGTTTTCTTTGCTTCACCTGAAACTGTAATTACATGCTTTATTTTTTTCTTATCTATCTATATATCTATATCACTATGCAGATGGAGCTGAAAAAGAAACCGATGAAAGATGCACAAGCCAAGGCTGAGGAAAAAAGTGATGGACTGGTCAAAGATAGAAAGGGCAGACAGCTCAAGGTCACTGAGGAGAAAGAGGGACCTGAAGAATCAGTTTCACAAGTAGGGGTATGACTCAATAGTAGTGGTTTAACTTCTATTGCATTTGGTTTTTGAATATTAATTTGTTTTCTTTGCTTCACCTGAAACTGTAATTACATGCTTTATTTTTTTTCTTATCTATCTATATCTATCTATATATCTATATCATGTTAAGTTTGCTACAACTTAACCAAACCCTAATCCTCTTAATCCATGTTTTCCCTCCCTAATCATCCTTAATCCACATCATTCATTGATAAGTTATGCATAAGTCTCATTTCATTTGTTTTGTGGTTAGCTTAAGTATATTAAGTGGCTAAATTACAGTTTTTTTCTTTACAGGACAATTCTCCATCTGTAAAAGATTACTTCGCACTCGTTCTGACAGGAATTAATACTGTGATTAAGGAACTGAAAGTGAACAACTCTTCAATCAAGGAAACCAATTCAACTCTTAAAGAGTTGGTGACCGTTATGAATAAAAAGCCTTAGTGGTAGCATATTAAGTTGTAGCATATTTCTGGAACTTCTTTTAATTTCTGCGAAGACTCATTAAGCCTTAGTGGTTATGATATGTTGTGATAGTGCATAGCAATTAAGCTCAAAATATAAGAATGATCAAAGTTGTAGCATATAAAATTTCTGGAACTTCTTTTTTCTGTGACTGTGAAGACTCATTAAGCCTTAGTGGTTATGATATGTTGTGATACTGCATGGCAATTAAGCTCAAAATATAAGAATGATCAAAGATTCAAAGTTGTAGCATATAAATTTCCGTAACTTATTTTAATTTCTTTGAACGCTCATTAAGCCTTGGTGGTTATGATATGTTGTGACAGAGCATAGCAATTAAGCTCGAATAATAAGAATGATCAATGTTACGACTCATTAAAATTTCATAAGCAAAACCCAAACTAGTTTGACCTCAGCTAAAACATTACAAGCATCTCACTTTTTGATGTAAAAATAAATAAAATTCTGCTTGCTTTAACTGTTACCTATGGACTAATCGTTGATGAACATAGCCAAATCTTACAGTATTGTAGGGCAAGGTAACCATGTCTACCATAGCAATATTCTGAACACAATAAAATCAAAAGCGTGCGTATTAATTGCAGTGCCTTCTCCTGGATATTCAAATCTCAATACCATGAAAGTATTCTAGTCAGGCGGTGTACCGCCACCACTCACATTTCATACTCCATGAATCGCTAAACCAATACTATGAACTAGTGCGAGTTGACTGCTGACCAATAGCATATGGAGAGAGGAAATTGGAAATTTCATATTTTATAATAAACTAGATCGCCGACCCGTGCGCCGCACAGGTCTTTTAGAGTTGAAGATGAAAATATTTTTTAACCATTGATATTTTATTTTTTATGATATCTACATTACGGTTCCAATGAGATTGAGGTGTCTCATGAATTACTTGTCGGAACTATTTAAAAATGATTACATAGGTGAGAAAAAATAAATCATATATGGTATCATGTTTTGAAAAACCTACATAGAAATGGCACCAAAATTTTCAAACTTAGCATACTGCATATAAACTGTGTTCGCATTTTGATTAGCGAACAAATCTATCCGTGTAGAAATTCACATCCATGAAATAACTACTTACTACTCCCTATGATTTACTGCATAGCATGATCTTGTGTACAAAATTTATGTGCCAAAAACAAAACAACCCAGCTGTTAGTTCCAAATATGATGTGAAAAATTGTTACAACCCTAGAAATTCCAATTGGACTTATAGTATAAAGAAACACATATGCACCTAGATAATTGGATAAGAATTCTAATGCATTCACATTTTACTGCTTTCTGTTGTAACTGCCTTAGTGACTTAGATTCCTTTTCGATGCTTTCATGAATGTACCGATAGTACTATAAGTATCCCATTTGGGAAAGGAATGAATAAGCAATGAAAATTGAAGCAAGTATTTAGCTTAGTATAGCAGCTTTAATTTACAAACCTTATTACTCTATGTCACTCTCACACTGATACACAAATCCTTTTCATTAAGCTACTATTAAGATCCTATTGTTTCCCTCACAGTTAGTGTCACAATACATCATTGGTGATCATGTTCTTTCTTTTTGAATAGCGGATGCAAGTATGTTTTGTCATTCATTGAATAAACACTATGATTTCAGTAGTTGCACATCAGTATTTTCCCCCCTAAAAGCATAGATGCCAATGAAAACTCAATAAAAGACATCACAACTAACTTTACAAAGACAACAAAGCTTTATAAAATGATTTCGACAGAGGCAAGGATTATCACTCATTTACAACATCTTATTATGCAACACATGAAGTTATACAGACAACATATGTCTACAAAATTTCTTCAAAAAAAACATATGTCTACAAAAATATTGGAAAATTAAGCATGAAAGAACATATATAATGAGCTAGTAAGCAAGCAATACACATAAGCATCACAAAATTTGATTAGAGGACAAAATATTGGTGTTTGAAAAGAAAAAATAGCCAAATTATCAAAAATAGATAGAAAGAGAAAATCTCCCATGTAAGTCACCAAATTATCAAAATTTAAGAAAGAGATAAGAATAGACACATATGACAGAAACTCTAAAATGTATAGGTTCAAATTTAAAATCTTTCATTACATTTTGTAAAACTCATCACAACATTTATAGGTAGCTTAATCAAGATTATAAGGCTGAAAAAGCACAATATTGTAAGTTATGTTACATCATAAATTGTATTTTTTTAGCTTAATCAAGATTGCAATGCATAACTTTAAGCCTAAACCATGGAAGATAAATGATAAAACATTTCCAAAACTTAGTTGAGTGTGGCACAGAATCAACCATCAGGCAAATATGTTTTGAAAGTTCAATGAAGCATTACAACAAACAGGTGGGAGAGGGAAGACTGCAAAAGTAAGATAAAAAAAATTAATTCAGACAAAATTGGTTTACCTCATCTCATAACTATAGCTCATAACTTTTCTATACGAGAATTGCTGTTCCCACATATAGTATGGCTGTGCCACACGAGTAATTTACGCAAATACCCCCTCGGCAGTTAACTGCCGAGGAATTTGAAATCCGGCTGCAGTTAACTGCCGAGGAAAATGTTTCATCTGATGAAACAGCTACCTGCTCCCCCTACACACTATTTTCTTCATCACCTTCATTTCCAACCCCATTTCAATCCCAAAATCCATTTTTTTTTAAGCAATTTTTGATCCAAAATCATTCAAGCATCAAGCATAGGAGGTATCAACACACTATTGACGTAAAAAAACAGGTATTGTGCATTTTATTTGATTCATTTTTTGCGTGTTTTAGGGGTATCTACGTCTGTTACGTAGAACTCTGTCATGGAAATCCTCGGCAGTTAACTACCGAGGAAAACTTCGGTCGTTTAGTGCCGAGGAAAACCTCGGTAGCTAGGTACCGAGGAACTCTTGGTGAAAATTTTCACCACGAAAAAATGGCAGCCACTGCCAGATTTTCTAAATTTTTTTTCTTTTATTTTTTTTCTTTTGTTTTTTTTGTTTTGATTAATTATGGCATTGATGTTTATGCATTACTTAGTTGTTAATTCATATTTATGTGTTGTTTAATTATAGTAATGGTAATGAATGCGAAAGATGTTCCGGGAGAGACAAAAGAAAATTTTGTCGAAAATTCCGGAGATGTCAAACCGCCTAATGTTGAAGCGAAAACAAACATAGATGGAGCTTCCGTCCATGTTGAAGCTTCAAAGCATGTTGGCGGCTCCGGTGTACTCCCACTTCAACCCCACGAGGTCGACACGGCTAAGTTTTTTTCAGACGACGTTAAGTCGAAAAATAGAGATGAATTGCTTGAGTGAGTGCGTCGACAAGCAAATAAGGCGGGATTTACAATTGTCACACAAAGATCAAGCTTGATCAATCCAATGTTCAGGCTAGTGTGTGAAAGGAGTGGAACTCACATAGTTCCGAAAAAAAAACCGAAGCATGCGAAGACGGGCTCAAGAAAATGCGGTTGCTTATTCATGATTAGTGGATATCAAAGTAAGCAAACAAAGGAATGGGGATTGAACATTCTTAATGGAGTTCACAACCATCCCATGGAGCCGGCTTTAGAAGGACACATTCTTGCCGGTAGATTAAAGGAGGACAACAAGAAGATCGTACGTGACTTGACCAAGAGCAAGATGCTTCCATGAAATATTTTGATACACTTGAAGAACTAGAGACCACATTTCATGACAAATGTGAAGCAAGTGTACAATGAACGTCAACAAATATGGAAGGCAAATAGGGGTGACAAGAAACCGTTGCAATTTCTAATCTCGAAGTTGGAGGAGCACAACTATACTTATTACTCAAGAACACAACTTGAAAGTAATACTATTGAAGATATTTTTTGGGCTCATCCAACATCCATTAAGTTGTTTAACAATTTTCCAACGGTTTTGGTTATGGACTCCACGTACAAGACCAACATGTATAAGATGCCAATGTTTGAGGTAGTTGGGGTGACTTCAACTGATTTGACATATTCGGTTGGGTTTGGATTTATGACACATGAGAAAGAAGAAAACTTTGTTTGGGTTTTAACAATGTTGCGTAAACTTTTTTCGTCAAAGATGAATATGCCTAAGGTGATTGTTACCGATAGGGATATGTCTTTGATGAAAGCGGTTGCACATGTTTTTCCGAAAAGTTATGCATTGAATTGTTTTTTTCATGTGCAAGCTAATGTTAAACAAAGGTGTGTCTTGAATTGTAAATATCCTTTGGGCTTTAAAAAGGATGGGAAAGGGGTGAGCAATCGGGATGTGGTGAAGAAGATAATGAACGCATGGAAAGCTATGGTTGAATCGCCCAATCAACAGTTATATGCAAATGCATTAGTGGAGTTCAAAGATTCATGTAGTGATTTCCCAATTTTTGTAGATTATGCCATGAACACCTTGAATGAAGTGAAGGACAAAATTGTGAGGGCATGGACAAACCATGTGTTGCATCTTGGTTGCAGGACCACAAACAGGGTCGAATCGGCCCATGCTTTGTTGAAGAAATACTTGGACAATAGTGTGGGTGATTTGGGTACTTGTTGGGAGAAAATACATCACATGTTGTTGCTCCAGTTCACCGCTATACAAACATCCTTTGGTCAAAATGTTTGCGTGTTGGAACATAGATTCAAAGATGTCACTTTGTACTCGGGGTTAGGTGGTCATGTGTCTAGAAATGCTTTGGACAACATTGCTTTGGAAGAAAAACGTTGTAGGGAAACATTGTGCATGGACAATAACATTTGTAGTTGTGTTCAAATGACATCTTATGGACTACCATGTGCATGCGAAATTGCTACAAAACTCCTTCAAGAGAAGCCAATTTTATTAGATGAGATATACCACCATTGGCTTCGGTTATCTATGGGTGAAGAAAGTAATGAAGATGCTTTTTGTGTCGAGGTTGAGTTGAAGGCTATTGTAGAGCGTCTAAAGAAACTCCCTTTCCAAATGAAGCTTGAGGTCAAAGAGGGTTTGCGGCAATTGGCATTTCCTGAAACCACCTTGATGTCTCCACTACCACGAAAAGTACCAACCAAGGGAGCAAAGAAAAAAGTTGACATTGCGAGGTCTAAAGGAAAAATTACATCGACTAGTCGGATCCCTTCTTCTTGGGAGGTTGTTGATTCCCAAAATCCGGATAGCCAACCGTCACCATCACCAACTACATCATCATATAAAAGGAAAAAAGGTGCTCGTCTTGGTAAAACATCACTTTCCCCACTTCCACCACCTACTCGGTATCCAAAGCCTAAAGTTATCCCGGTTATGCGTCCTATTGGTTATATGCCACGCTTCATGCTTCCATTTATTGAAAAAGTGGTGGATGTTATCGGCGATGGACATTGCGGATTCCGGGCTATTGCCGAGTTCATGGGCTTGACCGAAAATAATCATCTCATGATCCGTACACATCTTATCCGAGAGTTGATGGATCATAGAGATGATTATGTTGAAGTATTTGCGGGTGAGGATCGTTATAACTACATTTTAAACGGATTACATCCTCCCGCAAATACAAAAACTTGTGCACATCTTGTTGATAAGTGTTTGACATTTCCGGACATGGGACACATTGTTGCTAATTATTACAAAATGTGTGTGGTTGTGTTGACAAATCTTGAAGTTGGAAAATCGGAATCGTTTTTCCCACTAAGAGAGCCACCACCGCCGGGTAATCAAAAAACTCCCATCTTATGCCTTGGGGCAATTCCAAATCATTTTGTGCTTATTTCCTCAAAGAATGGTTGTCCACTACCTCCATCATCTACGGAGTGGCACAATCACAAGAAAAAAGATGCGGTGACTTGGGAAGATGAGTATTTGGATCGACATGAGTTGTTCCGAAAGCTCATGGCTATTGAAGGTGGAAACAAACCTTCCAAACCACAAAAGGAGTCAAACAAAGCGGCGCCTATTTTGTTGGACACTCCCGAAAAACCAAAGCAACAATTTGAAGTTATTACGGAAGATGAGGAAGATTCTATGTCACTTGATCTTCTCCAATCACTTGGTCTTTAATGAGTGATTTTTTTGTCGGTGTTAGTTCTTTTTTTTTTTTGGTAGAAATTACACCGATGTATTTTTTGGGGTCGAAATTGTAACGCCAACTTTTTGGTGGCCAATATATAACTAACATTATGTAATTTATATATATATATGATTTTTATGTGGTGAAAATAATGCAATATTTATTTATAGCTTTTTAATGTTTCCGCATTTCATTTATCCGTTATTACATTCCATTTAATTTTGTTCTAATATATGATTCTTTTGTTACAAAAATTTTCAAGTGAGACATGTCTGAGGTTGCACAAATTGAAGGGCGGGTTAGGTACTCCGCGTTTAAAAAGACGGTTAAGGTTATGATAACGCCGACGGACTCTCTTGACAATTTGAAAGCACAACTTAACACTTATTTTGAGCATCTTGGTGAAAATCAATATACACGTCACTTGTTTGGTCAAATGCCATGCATAGACCTAGGAGAAGATAGAGATGAATACGCATGGAAAACGGCAAGTTATATGCCTTTGCTTATTCGCGACGACGGCGACGTCGGATTTATGTTTCGGAATATGGTGGAAGATAATATATTATAGGGTTAATAGTGTTTTAACCCCCTGTAATATAGGTCATTTCCGGTTTTACCCCCTGTAAAATATATTTTTTGGATTTCGTCCTTGTAATTTGATGATTTTTGGTTTTGGACCTTCATGAATTTTGACAGTACAAAATCGAAGATATGATAGGGGGTAAATCGAAATTTTCTCAAATTAACAGGGGGTAAACCAAAATTTTCTCAAATTACAAGGTGGTAAACCTAAATTTGCTCAAATTACAGGGAGTGAAATTTTCCATGAAGGTCCAAAACAAAAAAATCTTCAAATTATAAGGATGAAATTCAAAAAAAATATTTTACAGGTGGGAAAACCGGAAATGGCCTATATTACAGGGGGGTAAAACACTATTAACCCTATATATGTATGTTCGTTCCATATGTAATTGTGTTGAATGTAAGTAGGGATTTAATTTAATGATGTGTAATGAGTAGTTTAATTATGGACACTTTGTAATGTTTTGATGAATTTCAAACGTTTGTTTAATTTTAACCAAATGTCGGTTTAATTTAATTATGAACAATTGTAAAAGATATTGTATTTATCTTCATTATGTCCGAGTTTCAATCTTGTATGAATTATATTACCTTTGGAAATGCTCTGGTTTAATTACAGGTAAAAATGGCTCGGAAATACTTAGAATTATGCAGAACCCACTGTCTGCATAATCAGATTTCCTCGGCAGTTAACTGTCGCCGGTTTCCTAAAACCTCGGTAGCAAACTGCCGAAGGGCATTTTCGTATTTTACTCGTGCGACACAGCCAAACAACATGTGGGAACAACAATACTCTTTCTATACAACACTTTGATGACTAATCTAGAAAGTGGGTAGGTTAAAAATTTCACAAATGAATAGAAAAACCAATAATTTTGAGTTGAAAAAGTTCCGATACACTACACTCACAACTTTGAAATCTAATCTAATCATATTCAAATTAGGTCAAAACAATCAAAATTAAAAAAAAAAAAACTCAACCTCTTCATCAGGCTTGCAGATAGTTTCATCAACTGCCCGCTTATTTAATCATATGCATCAGGAACAATCGATGTTGGAAGTAGATAAATAAAGTAGTAAGTAGAAGAATTGAGAAGCAAGTATAGTAGATGATACTTGGTCACCGTTAAATGTTATGAGTGGACCACATGAAGATAAGAGGCATCACTCCACCTTATCTCTTAACAGCAACGTTTATGATCTCTTAATTCATAAGAATTAGTTTTCTTATATGTTAAGTATGGAGGCCTACAAATAATGCATTCTTGTATTATGGTAAAAATTAATTTGTGAGAATCAAGTATAGTGTTACAACAATTCTCTCTCTCTCGCTGCATATGTGTATGTGAGATTTGTGTTGTGTTTATGTCCCATTAATATCAATAGCAATAGAACAGACATTAAGAATAGACATTTGTCTACAGGAGAGTAAGAAATAAGAGTCTTGAAATTAAAGAGAATCAATACTTTATTGTTATCACACTTACCTTCATGATTTCAAGAAATTACAATAGAAACCTACACAAAAAAAAAAAAAAAAAAACCAAATCAAAATAAGTCAGAACACCGATTTGTAAATTCACAAACTACAAAACCAACAAAACCAAACTCACAATAAATCAAAATACGAACCAATCACCTTGGTTTGTGAAAGTAAGCTACAAAAGTACCAAAATCCACTCTCCACAATCTGCTACATTGCAGCAACTCTCTTTACAAAAATATAATTGAACCTCCTTCTTAAGCAATCTGCTACGTTGCAGCAGCTCTCTTTACAAAACAAAAGATTATAAATAAGGATTAAAATTGAAATTATGAGGGATGATGAAACAATAGCATAAAAATAAAAACTAAATAAACAGGGAGGTAAAATATAAAAGAGAACCCTAAAAAGTTTACAAAATATTATTGAAAACCAAAAAAGAAATTGGAATTGTGAACAAAAATAAGAAATAAAACTCCCCTAAATTCTTACTGTATAAAGTCTTTATGATGAATTGGTTTTGATAATTAAAAGAAAGAGGGAGTACCGAATTGGCAACAAATGAAGGAGAATCGAGCTGAAGCTACACGTTCTTACCCTTCTAGTGAGAAACGGCAATGTTTTTTCCGACGGAAGCTTCAAAGTCGGAGCTAGAGACAACATCGATGGCTTTGAGATTGCCCGCGACAATGAATTTGGTTATCTTCTTCCTGATTGAGAGATAGGGCAACAAAGAGAAAGAAACGAAAAATGAAGGAGATGCCATTTCAGAGAATCCCAATGCAGGAAGAGCTACATGAGAGACAATGAGAGAGAGAGAGAGAGTTTAAGATGAATGTGGGAAATGGCAGAGAAGACATTGGAAAATGAGAGTTACTATTAACCTTGAAAATGAAAAAGGGGTGACTACTAATGCTGATTACGATAAGCACTCAGAAGAATTGAATGCTTGCACGGAGGGAAAATGCGTCGCACTGGTCTTTTAGAATAGAAAATATAGAGGTGGAAGACAATGCATTAGAAGAATCGTCTTTAAAAAAATGATTTATTGAGAGTATCAAGACTCATTCATTATGCTCATTTACAACACAATCTCAAACATCTTTGTGTTCCACCATCATCAATTGGTGTGACTTATATTCCCTTTTCTCTTCTCTTTCCACTTGACTTGGTTGATGAAGTATTCACAGCTTTCAAACAATCCTATACAAAACGATAAAATTAAATTTAAAACAAATTTTGAATTTCCTTTGTGTGTGTGATGGACACAAACTTATATCATAACCTAAAAGCAAAGTTAGTTTATTGTAGAACAATTAAATATTCGGTAAAGCACCCAATATAACAATATAACATTGATTTTAAATAAGAAAAGAATGACAATAACTTAATACAACTCAATTGACCACATGGTTCTTGTAGAAAAAGAATGTACACATAACACAACCAAGATTCATAAAGCACAACTTACACCAAGCATTGAGGAGAGGATGAGGATATAGGATGCCGAAGTTTGGCTCACAAAAGACTCATGTCCACATTGTAGACACCAGACAAAAAACATACTGAGCTACCAATTCCTTTCAAAAGGCTAATCACAACTAACTATAACTTATAACACCTTTAGATCTCCTATTAAAGAATCAATGTCAACTGATCAACGCAACTACTATTAGTTACTATGCACATTTTTTTTACAAATTTTTCCTCACATGCTTCTAGTTTTTGATAACCCTATTCTTATGAATTTCTTTTTAAGTTATGAAGATACTTTTTATGGAAGAACACCACTATAGTTAAAGTTATTAACTCCTCATTCATAGCTGTATAAACAAAATTAGAACCAACGGAGAGTCCTCGAAATAGTTTCTAAAGAGAAATACATATTACTACATTTGACAAAAAAATAAAATATTAGTGTGACAATAATATGGTCTTGGTCACACGGCTAAAGTATAGGAATGAAATAAAGTACTTCTAAGTCAAAATTCAAACTGCAACATGGCAGTTCAGACAACATTAAAATTTAAACTATATTACACATAAGTAATCCTTACAACAACTGATTGTTTTTGCTGCCCCTTTACTTTACAAACTTGTACATACCAAAATCATGGTAGACCTTTGTTTCTTTATTTCATTCCTTAACATCTTGCACTCATATTCTACAACATCATTAGTGTAATATTGATCATTGGCAGGGTCCTTCGGCAACCTTGTTGAACAATAAACTAATGAATGAATAGTGTAATATTGGTAATTTGGTATTCAAAAGAGTCGATAGACCAAAAAAAGGCTAATGCAAGTCATAAGCATTTCACAAAATAATGATTGAAGAACAACATATGCAAAAAAAATATTGTTACACTGAGCTAGCCTAGTAAATATTACATAAATTACCAACTACAGTACTTCCTGTATCAGCCTGGATTTCAAAATACCTCAACTAAAAGTGGAATGAATAAAACTGACATTTTGGTGCATGAAAAGAAGCAGAAGAGAGGTGTACATGGTTCATTTATGACCATGCTGCAACCCTTTTCAATGACTCAGATCCCTTGTGAAGATCGGACTCTGAATGCGCTGCAGAAACAAATAATCTAATTCATAGAGGTAATCGACACTTGTCCAATGTCGATCTTCTGGAAGCCACCACAAATACAGAATCTTCTTTCAAAACCTGTGGAATGCAGAACATTAAGTACCAACAAAACTGAAAATAAGAAATGTATATTGCTCAGTCAAAAAATAAACAAACATCTTCAGACTGCATTTCTTACATGCTCGGCAATATTTTCAAGCAGCTGTAGGTTATCTTTCAAAGAACCCATTGAATTCCTTAAAATCAAATAAACAATTGGCGACTCTGGATGACTTGCAATTGTGAAGCCTGGTATTTTCGACACCCCTGCAGTAGCCAATGTATCAGAATCAAAGTTCTTAAATTATAAAATCAATGTTTTATACGCTGGCAAAGGCATAAATAAACATCAATTCATGACAGTAGCAATGAGATCAAACCCTCCCTTTCCATAACACATCAATGTTGCTCTTCAACTTTGCTAATAGATTGGGATTTTCCTCAAGGACGTCAATAGCTGTAATGGCAGCACTTGCAAGATATGGAGGCAAAGAAGCAGAAAAGACATAGCCAGAATATCGCTGCCAAATTTGAAAACATAAAGATATTAGAGAAGGGAAATGGATGAGAAGGCATTATCAACCAAGATGTAAGTTATGCACATCGCTTAATCATGCAAATTTTATAGTTTGGACCTGCAAATTCAGGTATTAATGAAAGGTACTCACATGTCAATTCCTTTTGTGGTTGCTTCTTTTAGGTACTCACATGTCAATTCATCGTTCATGTCAATTCTTTTTCCTCTGTCTCTTCTAGCGATGGAGAACACGAATAATTAACTCAAATGCAAATTCTCAACAGCCAGCCTCTATGACACTTATTGCTAAAAGAAGTATCGGTTATTGGATCAATCCTACAAAACTACTTCTCGTCACAGTACCAACAAAACACAATACATATTTGGATTGATCTGCATCCAATAAAAAGTATTAGTTATCTGGATCAATCTTACAAACCTATTCTTTCAAAATATAATCCAGAAAATATAGAGGAAGAGAATATAGTGAAACTGATCAATCTGTGATCAGTGGAAGAGAGATAGTTATCTGGATCTGCAAATAATTTTATTGAAAAAAAACAAACAGAAAATCTGTGAAAGAGAGAGAACAGAAGAAGAGCGTTGGCCTTCTTTACCCATCCTCCTCCTAGCCTGCGTTTATACACAACACTTCAACCCACCACCACCATCAACTTTTTTCTCTGCTGTCCGCCGCCGTCGATGAAATCAAAACACAATTCATAACCTGGGTTTTGATCGTACTTTAATGGGTATTTGTAAAAATTTTATTGAATTTTGTTAAGGATGGAAGTGAAAATAACAGGGGCGATGGTTTCAGAGAAGAAAACAACACCAGAAACATTAATTTATCTCCATCGGAGATGAAAGGTTCCAGCGGCGGTGGTAATGAAAGAAGAGCTGACGGAAACAAAAAACAACAACCACATGCCGATGTCGGTTCCGACGATGATGACAGTTGCGGTGGCGAAGAGCTCATTAAATGACCGTTGTACATGTGAGGAGGGACGTGGTCGCTGGCAGAAGAGAAAAATATCATGGCAGTTTGGTAGATGTGCCGAGATGAACCAGGAGAAATGGGTGTATTTCTTATGTTTTCATAACATTTTTTGTTTAAAATTTTTTGTTGGAAACAAACTTTGTTGGTATCCAGCAATTTTTGTTGGAAACAGAGATATGAAGTGGGCGCTATTAAATGCCATACCATAATCCCTATGCTTTACATGCATGCATCCGCAGAATGCAAAGATTGTGGGAGGGAAATTTAGATTTTGAGCTTACCTTGCTGAGTAGGAAAAGCATTAACAAAAATTAAATGCTTGGGTGATGGAGGGAAAATATTAGGTTAGAATTAGGGTTATCAATAGTTTGATCAGATAAGCTTTAGTAAGTAAGATTATCCCCAATTGTTTTGCCATTTTTTTTTTTTATAAAGAGAAATTGGATATTTTTGTCCAACCAAAAAGGTGTAGCTTGGTAAAACACACCTTCTAATTTCCATGTGGGTGTGTATTAGCAAACCCATATATATTAGCAAAATCCTAACCATTAATCCACTTTAATCCAACGTCTCTCGTCAAGTCATTAAATGCTCACATGCTTGAACAAATTATCTAAATTTTAATTTTAGAAATAATCTATTCTTTCTTTTCTTGATTAATTACTTACCGTTTTCATTATATTTTGCATCAATAGGTGGATGATTGCCATTTGATTTCTCCCTACTAATTTTTTTTGGAGATCATATTTTTTACTAATCTTTGTTCCATCATCTTTGTATCCTATTTGTATTGCCTACTCTTTCATTTGTTGGATGATATCATTCCTGAATTCAAGCTGCTAATATTCTTGCATCGGGTGTTCTAGCATTTATGTTTTGCTTTCGCTTAATAGCATATGTTCTGTTTTATTTTTTGGTGCAATTGTTCAGTAATTATCCGTGGTTCTCTTTATAAATCAAATTTCTTTGGGTTCATCTAAGAAAAATAAAAATAAAAAAGTTTTCTAAAAAAAAAAACAAAAATGCCAGTGAATAGTGTAAAGAAACCATAATAATATCATCACTATCAAATAATTTTTGGTAAATAATTAATGAAGAGAAGGAAGAAAATTTTAAATGGGTAGGGTAAAATCCCGCTTTCATGGGTATGGATACGAGTCCAGGTAATACCCACAAGTTTAAATGGATATGGACATAGGTACTGGTTGAAGTAGATAAAATAGTCACAAGGAAGAGAAGGTTTGAATTGTGACCCTTTAAAATTTATCCTGAAACTTAAAAGTGATTCTCAAGTTGTTTACTTGGAATTGTTAAGTTAACTTTCTGACTTCAGAACGTTCTGAAGTTCATATGCAGAAATAGTTTAATAAAGTAAATGTGCAAGTGTGTGTTGTGTAAACTATAATTAAAGAGTATAGAGAAGAAGGAGAGAACACACAGAGAATTATAGTGGTTCATCCAACGTGGGCTAGTCCACTCCTCACAATCTTGTGAGAGTTTCCACTATGGTGCTTGAGATAACCTCTCAAGTCCTGCACCTTACAATCTTTGTTCACCTGAACAATTACAACTCTGTATTCTCTAAGCCTCAGCAGGCTTGCACCTTGTTGCTAAGTTAACCACTTAAACTTTTACAACCTTTGCTCAAACTAACACTTTAGTACCCCTAAAGGTAGATGAGACTTTGTTACAATTTGTATTGAGGTTGGATGTTTGTGGAATCAAACAGAGAAAAAGAGAAAGAAGTTATCTTTCAGAAAACATAGAGTATTGATTTGCACTAAGTAAACGAAAGCCTTAGAGATTGATCAATTTCAGTTTTGCAAGAGCTTCAAACAATCCTTGTTGTTTTCTTGTATGCTTTGCAATGGTGCAAGTTTTGCTAAGGCCTTGATCTCTATTTATAGAGTCTTTGGGCTCATATAGTCGTTGTAGGGTGTCAAATGGTGTTATGCCATGTGTCATGGGTCCCACAAGCTTTAACTTGAAATTCTGGGCAAAACATTCTGATCTTTGATGAACATCAGAATGTTGTTGTGTTCATGATGATCTTCATCTGGGTTCATCATGTATGAATAAACACATGAATTTATGGGCCTGTCATATGCTTTCCATATGAATTTCTGAGCAACAATCAAGGTATGAGCTTTTCCACATACATCAGAATGTTCCTTCCCCAGATTTGCCTTGGAATCGGTGCAGGAAAGATCTAGTGGGATTCTGCATCTTCATGCCCTGCTTTGAGGGATTGTGTGGTGCATGTACTGTACCAACTCCCATACGTGTCTATTTAAGACATATTTGCTTTGCTTTTGCTTTTTGCTTTTCACCTACTGTACTGTTCATAAAGTAAGCATGTGCAGAGCTTGAACATTCTGATCATCAGAATGTTCCATCTGTTTCACTTAGGATGATTTGTAAGACTACCATTTGATATAATCAAATCCTAATAGTGAAACAATAATGAAGAGCGGTGATTTTAACATCTAGAATGATATTCCCTTGTGGAATATTTCTAGTACATCAATGTTCATAGTCTTAAATGAACATTGAATGTCTTCTTTGACATAATCCTCGTACATGCCTTTATTGCTTGATTGATCCATGCAAATGTACTTTCCTGGACATATACCCATGTCACATGTGCCTTACATGACCTTTGATCAAAGTTCTTGAGACTCTTGGCTTGTTTAAGAACAACCTTCTGATCTCAGCTTGAACATTAAGATCTTCGAGCAACATTCTGATCTAACATTCTGACCTCAGTGTTAGATCATGAATTCAAACGTCCTTTGATTTATTGATTCTTGGTATGATTTAAACCTTGTTCCTGTCTTAGTAAAACACTCAAGAGCACAAGTTAAATACCAAGGAATTAATCAAAGTCCATTAATTCTTTAATCATATTGGTTTATTATCTTTAAAATTAATTAGGGATTTTGCCTCAACACTGGTACTATACTACTTAGTCCCGCAAATCCGCATATACATATTTATATGATATCATAAATAAGCTATTTAAGCCTAAACCTAAACCAAGACCAAAAAATTACTTAATACAATAAGAGCCTCATCATGCCGGTGTATAGTTTTTTAAGGATATTTTGGATGTTTTTTATTTGACTAAATACTATTTTATGAGTTATTTTAAAAAATTTGGACCGTAGTTTTATTTTAATTGTGATGTTTTTATTGTCTTTTCATAGTTAAAGGGCATATAATGAGTACGAGTATGAGGAAGGGCACTAAAGTTGTTGCTCATGAAGGCACGGATACAGACATGAATATTTTTTTGAAATGCGGGGTACGGGAATGACATAGGGTTTCGATTGCCATCCCTATTAGCACGTGAAATATTTGAGGGTGCTGTTTAACCTGGGAAAGGAAAAATTTTCCCACCATGAGAAAGCCCCTTTTCCCGGGACAACTGTCAGATTTGACCGGCTATATCAACAAAAAAAAACTCAGTTTAACCCCTCCCCATCCTTCTAACAACAGCACAAAGTACCTTTAATCCATTTCAGATTCCAGCCAAAGTACCTTTAATCTGAAACATTAAAATCCATTTCAGATTCCAGATTTTTGCAAAAACAACAAACCATTTTTTCATCATCTTCCAATGTTATTAATCGAAGAAAATTAAACATCATTGTGTTTGGAAATGGGTTTTACCCATATCAATTTTAGAGTTATTTTCAATTGAACTTTTTTCTTATTTTGATTCTGGAAATTTCATTAAACATTTCAATTGAATTTTTAAATACATTCTACTCTTGAAGAACTATTTTCATATAATTGGTTTCCTGGTGTACAAAATAGCAACCCCTCCATGTTCTTTTCATCTAGTAATAGTGAAAGAGTTACAATTTTTTGCTGAAAGAATCATAAAATTTCTGAAAAGATAATGCAGTAATTGATGTAAAAAAATGGTTATGTTAAGAATAATGCTTTAATTTGAAAGCGTTTTGGGGTGGTGACAAAGAGAACATAGGATCTAAGAGAAGAGTTTTTTAGACACTAAGATACCGTTTGACCAGGTTTTTTTTGGTTTAAAAGCTACTTTAAAACAAAGTTAAAATAAAGCTCTTTAAGAAAAAGGCTAAAGTTGTTTGGTTTCTTTATTTTTTTTTAGTTCTAAAATTATTTTTGAGTTAAAAGCTGTTTGACAAAATATATTTATGCATTGTCTATAAATAAAAAAACTTTGAATTCATTATGAATTACTCCCTCCGTCCCAAATTGTATGTCGCTTTGGAAAAAAAATTTGTCCCAAATTATATGTCGCTTTACAATACCAATGAAATATTAATGTTATTTTTCCTATTATATCCTTAACTATTAATTACTCTCTCTCCTTTCAATTATTTCATTTATCTTTTCCATACAATTTATTAGGGATAATTTTGTAAAACAACTCATAATTTCTCTTCCCCACGCAATATTAATTACATTTCTTAATCTGTGTGAAATGGCCAAAACGTCTTACAATTTGGGACGGAGGGAGTAACATAATAAATAAAAAAATGTCTAAAATATTTTTTGAAGGGAAAAAATGTTTAAAATATAAAAGATATATTTTTACCAATACTATATTTACTCAATGACGTTTATTTTGTGTAACATGAATACAAATTTGTATCATCATATAAACGACTTGTTAAATATTTCAATAGGAGAAATAATTTAAGGAGGCTCAAATAATAACATAAATAGTATCAAAGTAGTTTGGAAAATTAAAAACAATAATCATCTTTTTTTTTTAAAAAGACATAAATCATCACAAACTCAAACATTTCTACTCTCCAACAACGTACGCAACTCCTATTTGATTTCTAACTTCATTCATGTAGCCTCCATCTTGCACCCTTCCTGAATTATATGAACTGATTTCTTCATTTATATTGTTTTCTTCGTCACGCTCAATCATATATTCAGAGAGAACATCTATAATATGTATATGTGTGTGTATATATAATGAGAATAATCGCTTTTTTCTTTTCCAATTATACTCCATAACAAATTTTGTTATAAGAATATCATATTTTTAGTGTTGGTCAAAAAGATAAGAATTTATATTATATAATATTATATTTGTTACATTGCTGGTGTCATTGAAAAAGATATGTTTAGTTTTTTTAATAAGAAAAAGATATGCATAGTTTGTTACAATACAAATGTGTAAATTATATATAAGTATAATTTTTTTTAGGCAACTACACTTGTACTTTTAATTAAAATCAAAATTTTATAAAAATAATTATACGCATTACACAACACTAACAAAAATTATACGCATTACCATAACAAAAAAAAAAAACAGAAAGAGGAACATAAATTATTACTCTAAACGCTAATGTGTGTGTGTATTTCCGTGGTTGAAGAAAGGGAATAAAAATATTCGGTGTCATTCATTGACATCGTGAATACATATTTGTGAGGTTGTGATAATCAAAATATATTAAAATTAATATATAAGTGATAAAAAGATAATAAAATTTCTTAAAAAATAGATAATAAACTTAAATGGAACCTCATTAAAAAATTAAATGGACCGGTTAAAAAAAATAAAATAAAATAAAATGGAAGAAAAAAGCATATTGAAAAAATAAAACAAAAGGTTGCCGGCGGGAGTTGAAGAGAGGTGCTTGTGAAATAAATTGGGGAGAAATAGTTTTTTGAAGTAGCATTCAACAACTTTTGGTTAAAGCTCATTCTATTCAATTTTATGCATTCTAAAAAAAGTACTTTTTTTCGAAGGTACTTTATTGATATTGTGTTTGGCCTAACTTCTCCTTAAAAACATAGAAAATCTGGAAAAAAAAAAGCTGGGCCAAACGGTACCTAACATGGTTAAATTTAAAACCCCAACACATGAATCCTCTAAACCCCCATTTGTTTTTCCCCTGAATTTTAAAAGAAGGTTATTGTGATGGTGATTCTGATTGTGTTGATGGGATTTAGAGGGACTAGCATGTTGCTGGAAGAAGAAGGAAGGTTTGGTTGGGGTTCCATGTATCTATCTATTAAAATAAAACAAATGTATAATTGTTTTTTAATAGTTTGGTGGGGTCAACTTTTTTGTTACACAATACCCAACAAAAAGTTTCAAACTGTTACCAAGTACCAGATCTGAGCCATCCACGTAAAAAAATATTAAATCAAAAGCTGTTATTAAACTTTCCCATCATAGGAAAGAACTTTTCTTTCCCATACTAGCGGGCATCGGGCTTTAGCAGGCCGGACCAAAAAGTTCGGTTGAAAAAACGGGTTTGAAATATACTATCCGAACCCGGCCCTACACGGGCCGCGGGCTAAACAGGCCGGCCCGTATTAAAAATTATATATATTTTTATTTTAAAATAGTACTATACAACATTGCTATAATGTTTTTTATAAATAATATTTTTAATATGTTTAAATAATGTCTAGCACAAAAATAAATTGTAAACATTTTCGTACAAACATCGTAAACTAAAACGACGAGGAAAATGATTTTAAATAAATTAGATACGTTATGGTTATAGATATTTATATATTCGATCTTTAAAACTATAAATAACGAAACGAATAAATATAATTTTATATTACATCTATATTTGTGTTAATTCATTGACTTTTCACTTTTGTTTTTTTACTTTGATAATCAACTAAGTAAAGAATTATTTGAAAAATATATATAATTTATAGGATTTTTTTTTGTTATGCGGGTTAACGGGCTACCCTTGGCCCGTTCGGGCTAGCCCTAACAGGTACCGGACTTTTAAGAGCCGGGCTGAAAAACCCTATTAAAATTCGGGCTCAATATTTTAGGCTCAAGCCCTATATTTAACATGAATCAATAGACAACAACATTAATTGTGCATGAATCAATAGACAACAACATTAATTGTGCATGAATCAATAGAAATAAAGAACACATGTTTACTCCCTCCGTTTTAAAATATAAGCAAAATTCACTTTTTAAGTTAATTCATTTAATGATGTACGTGGTCTATATTATAAACCACATATATCAATGTAGAATTCGAAGCATGTGCACTCTACAATGTAGAATTCGAAGCATCATATCCACATCAATTCTCTAAAATGAATCAATTACACCTTTTAGGGTTCTATGCACATTAATTATATAGCTCAAATATCATAAATACATGTTCTTGAGCCACACAATACACAACAATCAACATTGAGAACCAAGTTGTTTGGACTCCAGTGGTAAGGAGCTCATTTCAAGGACGTATCCGGGGAATACCGGGTTCGATTTTCAGGAGGAACAACGCTTGGCCAGTGCGCATGCCTCTACGCATGAACCGGATTAGTCGTCCACCTTTGGTGGGTCAGAAACTGGTGCGAAAGAAGAAGAAAAAAAAAATTGAGAGCATTTAATGGATATTATAACTTATTTGTCTCTCACTGTTAGCTTCTCTAATGTAAATTTGAATAGTCACTATTGCCTATAGTAAGTTGTTATCGAACAGATTTATCAGCTGCTGTCGAAGGTTAATGGAATGAAAAATTAACTTTTTTTACTACTGATGAAGTATTATTTATACGGAACTTCTACGTTACACCTGCAAATTAAGGTGCACCGGTACTCTCGCTTACATTTTTATAAATTAACTATCATTTTTTTTATAAAAGAAATAGGTGTTTGTTGACATATATATTTTAGAAAATATCATTTTATAAGAAAAAACATCATTTCATTTTTTAGAAAAATCATACTTTTTCTACATTTTATTGTAAAAAATAATCAAAATTCTCTATTATGAGTAATAGGAATTCAGAAAAATCAAATTTTATTGTGTTGACGTTTTTGGTAAATAAGATTTAGTTATTATAATTATAGGTGATAAAAAATATTTTTTTCTACAAAAAAATAACCCATTTAACTATTAATTTAAGGATTTGATGTACCAATACATTCAAATTGTTGGATGTACCATACAATTTGCCTTATTTATATGTTCATTGGTCTTTCTTAAGTTAACATCATTTCTACCATACTCCCTCCGTTCCTTAATAGATGACCTAGTTAACTTCGACACACGTACCAATGCATATGTTTTATCTTTGATTTCTTCAATTCTCTACAAAAAAAAATTATGAAAATTTAATATTTTAAAAATATTCATCGAGACGAATCCAACAATATCTTACATAATATTATTTATCTTTGTGAATTAGTAGAAAAATATGATCAAAGTACGTCAAGTCAATAATATATATTGTCAAGCAGATCATCTATTTAGGGACGGAGGGAGTATTAAACTTCTCTATTACTCCCTCTGTCCCTTAATAAGTGACCTGTTTGAAAATGTGCAATTTTGACCTAACTTACTTTGACCATATTTTTCTACTAATATACAAAGATAAATAATATCATATAAGATGTCGTTAGATTCGTCTCGATGAGTATTTTCAAAATATCAAATTTTCATAATTTTTTCTAATATATTATTCAAGATATTTAAACTCAAAATTACACATTGGTATGCGTAATTGAGTCAACTGTGTCACTTATTAAGGAACGAAAGGAGTATTAAGTATTCTTTCAAGATAGATTTGACATTCTTTCTTATACATGGTCAGCGTGCAACATATATAAATTGATAATTTTTTCTTTACACCCAAAAAGTCGTTGTTTAAAATGTTTTTTTCATTAAATAATACTTTCTATTTTTTGAATAGATCATAAACTATTAGAATGGACATATCAGATTTACTACATGAACTATAGATAATTAAGCAAAGAATAATAGATAAGCCATAAATAAAATTGGTCATCTTATTCTTTTTTCAACTAAAGTAAGATACTTTAAAAAAAATCATATGTATTTGCAGTTAAGATGCTTAAAGTAAGATACTCATATATTTCTTTAATATCAAACTTGATCATATAGAAGCACTAATCAACAAAATTTATATATTAATAAAGGTGGATAAAGAGCAGATATAGCAATAAAGGAACATATTAAATATGAGTAAATAGTCAATTTCTCCCCTGAAATTGTAAGTTTCATCAATTACTTCCCGGAATTTAACAAAACTTCAATTACCCCCCTGAAATTTCACAACATTAGTCAATTTACCCCCTCCGTCAAATTTTTCTGTTAGTGAACATGACGTTTTGCAAAACTATTATTGTCACTTTAAAAATACACATTTTTCCCTATTTTGATGTATATATGTATGTAGTTTTTCCAAACTCCAAAATTAATAGTTAGCTTTAATATTTAACTATTAATTGTTTGTTTTTAAGAAAAAAATAATATAAATTTTTAAGTTTGGGGGGCATTTTGCACATAAGTGCAAAACTTCAGAGGGGTATTTGCAAAACGTCATGTTCACTAACAGAAAAATTTGACGGAGGGGGTAAATTGACTAACGTTGTGAAATTTCAGGGGGGTAATTGATGAAACTTACAATTTCATGAAATTGACTATTTACTCATTAAATATCATTGCATTTCATACAATTTTAAAATCATATATAATATCACAATAACATATAAGATTTTCACAACTTTTACTAATCAATCTGACATTTTCTATTATTATTTACATCATCACAAAATATATTTTTTTTCATAAATCCATGCACAACAAATATCATATATAGTATTTGTCTGATGATACATCCTCAGTTTCACAATAGTAACACTCTCATACTTGTCAAGAAAAAAATACAGCAGGGTATCATTTATCATATGGACCAACAAAAATCTATGATAGGGCTTTCAATCATACCTTTTCATCAAACAATATCATTCGAAGACTTCCTTCCTGTGTTGGGTTGGGACAGTCAGGACTAATCACATTAACCTTCAATTGAAAATCAATCCTTCCGCCAACAATCTCTAAAATTTGAGTTATCTTGAAAGATTTTCCAACAAAAAATTGTGCTTGGATGAACCATAAAAGAGTAACAAAGAAAAATAAGGTATGAATTATATTGTATGAACATATAACATGACTGTTAAAAGACTAACTTTGATGGCCATATACGCATGTCTAAATTGCAGGGTAAGTGATGAGCAATATTACTTTGATCTCTGCAATTCATATATGAAGTAGATGTACTAATTTTTTCAAGGAGCACGCCACACCAATGATTACATTTTCATTGAGCATATGGCTCATGATTTGGATTACATTGAGCAACTAAAAATCTGATGACAATTAAATGCATATTGTTTGTGTGGTGGAAAGAAGAAATGCACAACTCCAGCCTGCCATAAACATTTGTGTGTACAACGTTCAAATATAAGGGAAATTGTTTGACAGTTTGAGTTTCTGTCAACGTGTCAAAAATACGATTGTATCAGTAATTCATATAACATTATAGACACTTTTAAGAACACAACTCACAACCAAGATAATCAAAGTCTAAATCAAATCAATTTTAACTCGTTATAATAACTTAGTACTCAGGACTCACAACCAAAATCAACAGACTACTAAGAAATCAAATTAAACTGGTTACAATTGGAATTTCTGGTAAAACAATGAGATGACAGAACATGAGGCTTGAATTAGAATTAGCAAAAGTAGTACAATTGCAGATAAAAAATATGTTACTTACTAAGGAGAGTTGAAGTAATCATGTAAGAAGAGTTGAATTATGGAAGCTTCTTAAGAGCAAGGAGTCTAAATGGCTCAAAAAAGGTGACGCGAATTTGAAGTTCTTTCATAGAAGTGTGAAATTGAGAGCGAATCAAAACTCAATTAAAGCACCTCAAGTGGAAGGAGGTTGGGTGCAAACTCCGGAGGCGGTTAGAGGGGAGGTAGTGGAGTACTTTAAAAGGCAAGTGGCAACTTCTCATTGGGAAAGGCCAAGGTTAGATGGGGTGGAGCTTGGTAAACTTTCGGAAGGTGAAAATAGAAATTGTGTAACACCCGTTTTCTCAACATAAAAATTTCATTTAATTAAGTATTCACATAAACGGAATGCCACATTCTTTTCTTAAAATCATAAACTGAATAAATAACTATTTATCCTTTAAAATTCAATAACAAAATCTTTAATACTTCGCAGCGGAATTTATTCAATAACTACACGAAGGTCTCTTCATAAATGTCTTATAAAAATCCAATCTATATTATATTCCTAAATCTTCAAAAACAATACGTAAGGAATAGAAAAACAATAACAAAGTTCTCATCCCGTTACGTATCAGAGCACCTAAGACACCTGAGAGAGAAAGCTCACACGACATCAACTATTCTTGGTTACCTGCAAGTTACTCATACGAAGAGCAACATTTTCAAGCAGAAGGGGTGAGATTTCACAAAACAATAATATTAAGCATATAATTAAACAATTATATTTAACAACCCAAAAAACAATTATATTTAACAACCCAAAATCATCATAATGTTCATCATAGATAATAATATATCATATATCACATCTTTAATAGTTCATATAAAGAATCACAGCTTCAACAACTTGGCAACTTAAACATCATTAAGATCAATATCATAAACAACATAGCAATGTCATAATCATAATTATTCATAAGTACTTTATTAACAACACATGGATAGAAAACAACTCAACAACTTCATAACAACTCATGGATGATAATTCATCAACAACGACTTTGACTCGACAAATGCGACTCTAACTTGACTATGCAACTTAGACCTCTTATATGCATGTGGTACCAATACGGAGCATCAAGCCCCTATCACTATTTGAGTATTATTATACTCCAGAGCATCAAACCCCTATCGCTATTTAAGTATTAATATACTCCAGAGCATCAAGCCCCCAACAAAGAATGCTAATGCATGGACTCGACTTCTTAAACATCTTA
The DNA here is from genome assembly GCF_003473485.1 of Medicago truncatula. NCBI lineage: Eukaryota > Viridiplantae > Streptophyta > Magnoliopsida > Fabales > Fabaceae > Medicago > Medicago truncatula. Next base: position 45,071,493 of record NC_053043.1, read on the forward strand.
AATCGACAAACTCCTATATAATCCAATATTTTGGAACTTCATCATCTTAATCAACTTAGACCGACTCATGCAGCTTAGTTAAATAACAACATCGACACAACAATATACAAAAATAGCATGAAATAATAATATCAAATGCAAGTCAATCAACATCTCAATTATTCACATATAATTCAATTAATGCATATACAATTATATCACAATATACAACATCAAATAATAATCAACATCTTAAAACATCATATATACATATAACACTTCATCAATCATGGACAATATCGTATTCACAACATATACATTCATATACTAATTCATCAATCATAAACAACATCATACTCCTAAACATATACGTTCATATAACACTTCAACAATCATGAACAATATAGTATTCACAAACATATACATACATATACTAATTCATCAATCATATTCAATTATTCACTGTGAGCTGCGTGCAGTAATTTCACTATAACTCAAGTTCTATAAATACTTTTGAAGTCAAACCAACGACATTAGAAACCTAACATCCATATCTACAACTTTCGTATTTACACCTAAGACCAATTATGTACCAATCAATACCAGTTTTCATTTCAAATTCGAACAAAGTTGTGCTGAAATTCATAAAAATTCACTAAGACCTCCTTGGAGTATTTTCATCATAACTCCTAAACAAAAAATCATTTTCAAGTCAAACCGACGCCACTGGAAAGCTAACACAATTATCTACAACTTTCATGTTTACAGCAAAGGCTAATTGAAAACAGAAATGTGTGAAAAAGGCGCAAGAACATGAAACAGGACATGCTGTCAGATAGCAACTCGGGAAAAACCCATTTTTCACCCTAAAATCCCAATTTTAACTTCCCTATGCCCAAATTTGATCCCAAAGTTTGTCTAAACATTTATATACATCAAAAGAGACTCAAAACCATATAAAACTTGACCCAAAATATTATTTTAGAAAATCATCAATTAATCACTTTTAACCCTAATTCTCAAATTCTCAAAAACTAAAACCTACATGTTAAATCCAATTTTTAGAATCATAGACTTAAGATTATTGAATGTTAGTCCCACCCTTACCTTAACAGAATGAAATCGCAACCCCTCTAGTCTTCTCCTTTCTCTTGCTTTTTCTCCCTTTTCTCCAAAATTGGTCGTACGTTTTGTTTTTCTAAACTAGGTCTCTCCTATTTATAATCTTTTATATCACTATCCACTTTTCTTAATTCTACTTAAGCCCACTAAACTTTTTTAATTTCTAAATCAGCCCTACAAGTCTAATTATTCTATTATTTAGAATAAAACCACTTAATAAAATATCAACATACCACATAATCTAATAACTATAGTCTAAAATCTTAATAAATTCTAGTCAAAGACAGGCGTTACAAATTGGATTGCACCTTTTTCGATGGAGGAAATAGAAAAGGTAGTCAAAGATAGCGATGGTAACAACTGCCCAGCCCCGGATGGTTTTAATTTCACTTTTATTAAAGAATTTTTGTATCTAATCAAGCATGAAGTGAGAATTATGTTTGATCAATTCCATGGTAATGAGGTGGTGCCGAGGAGTTTTTTGTCCTATTTTGTTACTTTAATCCCAAAGATTAAAAATCCTTTCATTTTGAAGGAGTTTCGTCCTATTTCCCGCTTAGGATGCCTTTACAAACTTCTTGCTAAAGTGTTGGCCGGTAGAATGTCAAAATTTATGAGCTCTATTATTTCATCTTCTCAATCGGCTTTTGTGAAAGGGAGAAATTTGGTTGATGGGGTGTTGGTCATCAATGAGGTGGTGGATTTTGCAAGAAGGCTTAATTGTGAATGTTTGATTCTAAAAGTAGACTTTGAAAAGGCGTACGATGTGGTAGATTGGAGCTTCTTGGAGTATATGCTTAGGAGGGTGGGTTTTTGTCCGAAATGGATAAATTGGATGAAGGCGTGTGTATTTGGAGGTAATATGTTGATCCTTGTTAATGGCTCACCGACGGAGGAAATTTGTATAGAGAGGGGGCTAAAGCAAGGAGACCCGTTGGCGCCTTTTCTCTTTCTTTTGGTGGCGGAAGGATTTAGCGGACTCATGAGGAATGCCGTTAATTCTAGCTCTTTTAAGGGTTTTGATTTGAGGAATAATGGACTAGTGGTGTCGCACCTTCAATATGCCGATGTTACGCTTTGCATAGGGGAGGCGTATGTGGATAATCTTTGGACACTCAAGGCGTTACTTAGAGGTTTTGAGATGGCTTCGGAGCTAAAAGTTAATTTTGCAAAGAGTTGTTTGATTGGGGTGAATGTTGGAAGGGAGTTTATGGAGGCGGCGTGTAATTTTATGAACTGTAGAGAAGGCTCTCTTCCGTTCAAGTATTTGGGCTTACCGGTTGGGGCGAATCCGAGAAGGTTGTCAACATGAGAACCGTTGTTGTATTGCTTGTATAAATGGCTTAATTCTTGGGGAAATAAGTATGTGAGCCTTGGAGGTAGGATTGTCTTCCTTAATGCGGTTTCGAATGCTATTCCTATTTTTTATCTTTCCTTTTTCAAGTCACCGGTGAAGGTGTTGAAGAAAGTAGTGAGAATTCAACGTCAATGTCGTTGGGGTGGAGTGAAGGGTGGTAAAAAGGTATGTTGGGTTAATTGGTCAACGGTGTGTCTTCCTCGAGCAAGTGGTGGTTTCGGAGTTAGAGATATAAGGTTGGTCAACCTAAGCCTTTTGGCTAAGTGGCGATGGAGGTTGGTCCCTATTTGTAAATATGGGAACCGTATTAATTATCCCTTGAATCCGGAAGAGAACGCTTGGCCGTCTTTTACATCTACTTGGTGGTTAGATTTGATGTCTTTGGAAAGGGTGGTGGTGGGGGCAAATTGGATTAATATGGAGGTGGTTAGAAAGGTGGAAAACTGGGAGAATACTAGGTTTTGGCTAGACCGTTGGGTGGGGGTGAGGTGGTTTGTATTAGATTCCCAAGACTTTTCTCGATTTCTTGTCAAAAAGAAGCGATGGTGGGGGAGGTGTGGGTGGATGGTGTGGGAGGGGGGTGATTGGAATTTAATGTGGAGGAGAAATCTTTTTGTGTGGGAAGTGGGGTTGGTTTTAAATCTTCTTGAGACGTTAAAGGGTTGGGAGAAGGTGGAGGAGGTAGAGTCTTGGTGGTGGATGTTGGAGGAGGAAGGGATCTTTTCGGTGTCCTCATCGTATGCTTCTCTTGAGAGTTTGTTATTGCCTCTAGAGCCCTTGGAGAGGACGAAGAAAGTGGTGTTTGACTTAGTTTGGAAAAGCCCGACGCCTTCAAAAGTGGTTGCTTTCTGGTTGCTTTCTCTTGGCAATTGCTCCTCAATCGTATTTCGACTAAAGACAACCTTTTGAGTACGCGTATCCTAGCATCGGTGTCCCTAGGAAGGTGTGAGTTTCGTGAACTAGTGGTTGAAATAGCGACACATCTTTTCCTTCATTGCGAGTGGACTTTCAAAGTGTGGTCGAAGGTGGGTGGTTGGTTACATATTAATTTCATTACACCTCAATCTCTATTTCATCATTTTGAGTGTTGGAATGGGGAGATTGGGAGGCGTAAACTTCGGAAAGGTTATTGGTTGATTTGGCACGCGGTGTTATGGATGATTTGGAAAGAGAGGAATGATAGGATTTTCAAAAATCAAATGAAGGATTTTGGTGAAATTGTGGAGGAAATTAAGGTGATTTCGTGGAATTGGGCAAATTCTAGACTTAAAAGTCCTCATTGCCTCTATTACGAGTGGTGTTGGAACCCCAAAGAATGCTTATTGAGATATGCAAAATTAAAATAGAATATAAAAACATTTAAAGAAATGCAAATAGATTAAGTCCATAAGCTCAAGAACAGCTCACAAAAATCACAGGAAAAAAAAAAAGAGTGTTCATATGAATTCCATTTCCAATTAATATATCGATGAAACAGACAAACATTATACAATTGTAAAGAAAAAAAAAAAGTATCAACCACCATCATACGATATTAGTCTCTCCCTGTCTCTCTCTCCCTCTCTCTCACTGCATATGTGTGTGTATATGAGATTTGTGTCTAAATATATTCTTATGTTTATAACTTAGTAGTAATTTATTCTGACCTTATTTGTTCTCATATATTGATATGGAACTATATAAAATCTTATTTTGGATTTGCAATACACTCAAGTTGTGTGTGACTGTGTAAACAATCTATCCCTTAATGATCCCCTATGCATGGTTCATCTCAAGGAAAACCAATACATCCCCTCATTCAATGGAATATCAATAAGGAGAATACCAAAGTCTGAAAAATGCTTTTTTTTTTTTTTTTTGGATAACAAGAGGGCCGAAGCTCGAAAGAAAGCAACTACCGCTTCACAAGACGCGGAGTTGAAATACCAACAAAGTCTGCTAAATAAATAGAACTAATCTGAGCTGGACATTGCTCATATAAAATCAAAGAAAAACCACTTTCAAATGCTTTTAATTGATGAGAAAGTAGTACTAATCAACTATCCCTTACATTGTTATTTCAAAAAAAAAAAAAAAAAAACTATCCTCTCCTGCTTGAAGCTTTTTTAGAATATTTACATAGCAAATGAGAGTTTCACTATAATAAACTTATATATTGTGTAAGTATTCGTCCATAATGGACCTATATTTTTATAGCCATTGGATTGTATGTAAGCACAATAACACAATACACTTCACACATCTTCAATGCTTTCTAAAATAATTTCTTGTCTTCTATCTCTTTCTGTAACAATACTCATCACAACCATTCCACTTTCAAGTCAGTGATTTTTTTTTCCTCCTTTTCATAATAAATTATATTTTTACATCTTATTTCACTTATAAACCTACGAACATTTATAAAAAAGTGAAGACTTATGCAGTGACGGATCTTGAGTTAAATTGTTGGGGATGCCAAACATATATGGAATATATATTAAATGGTTTCAAGAAATATCAATTATTAATAACCGTCCTAGTGGTATGAATTGATTCAAAGTAGCAACGGAACAGGGGTTTGAATCCTCCTCAGAAGCTTTTTTTTTTTAATACAATATTTAAAATTAGAAGATAAAATGCAAAAAAGGAGACATGGAAGTCTCGAACTCGTGACATTTAGGATTGAGTAAATTACACTCCCCTCTCCTCAAAGATGCTTCAATTACACTCCCCTCCCCTCCTAAGTTAAAATATACACTCCCCTCCCCTCTTATTCAAAACATATTAGAAAAAATTTCACTCCCCTCCCCTAAGAGAAACTTGAATTACATCCCCCTCCCCTCTTATGTTAAAATCTACACTTTACTCCCTCAATATTCTTTTTTATTATTTCTAATAATCTAGCAAAAAATAATAATTTAACACACTTAAAAAAAATAGTATTGCATGTCTATTTTAATATAATAAAAGATTGAATACATATTTTTCGCTATTTTTTATTCACAATTTCATTAACATGTAGTTTTAAACCCTATTATAAAATATGAAACAACCCAAAACAAAATTAAAATATGTGAAAAATTACTAAAATCATTAAAGCATGATTATTTAAAAGTTAATTTTATACTCTCATTTATAAAATCAATAGCAATATATTTAAATTTAATTATCATTGACATTTAAACTATAAAGAAATGAATTAATTTTTCTTAAATGGTGATTTAAAATTAATATATATTATAAGAATATTTATTTATGTTCAAATAGATTAAAATGTAGTGCATATTTAATTATTAAGGGAGGGGTTTGTAATTCAAGCATCTTATATTGGAGGGGAGTATAAATTTTAACATAAAAAAAATATTGAGGGAGTAAAGTGTATATTTTAACTTAAGAGGGGAGGGGAGTGTAATTGAAGCATCTTTGAGGGGAGGGGAGTGCAATTTACTCTTTATGATTTTATGGCACCCCCTTTCCACTTGACCAGCTGAAATCTAATTATAAAATACAACTAATATTTTATATAAGGAAAATTTGGGGGATGCCGTGTCCCCCGCCGGTCCCTTAGAAGATCCACCACTGGACTTATGGAGATGATGATGTATACAGTTGCAGAGTAAATCTACGTATGATCGAGATTGCGACGGAATCAGATTTTTGATACGGTGGTTGTGCCGGAAAGTGGGAACAACGATGAGTGGTTTTTGTGAATGTTCATGATGTTTGTGTTGATGGGGCTTCAACATCATGTTTTTGCATATATTCATACATCATAACATTAAAATTAAAAAAAAAAAAATACACGGTTTCCATTAAAAAGGGTAACTTTTAATATTTAGTGATAATTTAATGATAATAAAATTTCCCCACAATTTCAAAAATTTAACGAAAAAAAAAAAAAAAAAAAAAAAAAAAACTAGATATGAAGGAGGTGAAAATAAGGGAAGAGAAACAAAAGGATCACAAAAAATTCTAGAAGAAAGCTTGATTGAGAGAAGAGAACAAGCAAGTCTTTTTTTAGGAGAGGTAAATTAATTAGCAGCAAGGAATGATCAAATGGAGGAAGAAAACATAGTATAAGTGGAGGGAGATAATGTGTAGATGGTGTAAATTATTATTGTGAGAGTTTGATCAATCCAAAGGTAAAAAGTAGTGGTCCACTATGGACCAATTTTTCTAATGGTTCATTTTATACGGAACCATAGTTTGGTATAAAAAACATACAATTTTTTTTTTTTTGTATGTGAAGAATCAATGAATGCTTGTAGCCATTCAATGTTTTCTATGCTAATGATAGCATAATAAATGTGATACTGTTAGTTGAGTTGAAGTGTATTGGCCATTTAATTTTCTACTGTAACTATTTATTTTCAGAGTTCCACTTCAAGCTCTATGTACTAATTATTCTATGTGATATGTGTAGTGTTCTTCATCTTTTGTTTAGTTCATTCTCTTCCTTTCTTCAGTTATGTTTTCTTTGTACTATTTTGAGTTTCTTTTCATCTTTATGTTTATGATGAACACACATATGGTTAAGGGATTTGAGGTCCTTATGGAAACCGAAGTGTTGAATGAAGTAAAAAAGGTTGTGGTTATATATTAGTCCCATGTATACATAAAAATTTGTTTAGTATCCTTTTACTTGATAGCTTTTTCTACTAATCATATGGTTAATGATTGACTCACTTTTTTGCCAAATTCATTTCTGTGACCGTACAAGAGAGGTTGATGGAATTGGTTATCTATATCTATATATAAAGGCAATTCTTTTTGGTTTGGTGTAGCCTATTTTACATTCCAATTTTATCCTTTAACTTCCACTCATTATGTAACTTCCAATTTTAACAGCTTTTTATGAAAGACAACAATTTTTTTTTTTATTGAATCAAAGAGAGCACATTCATATCAACTTCCGAAAAATCTCCTCTTAACACAGATTTTTATTCAACTTTAACTTTTCATCAAACCAGTGGCGGAGCCAGACAAAAAAGTTTGGGGTGGCTGCTATTAAAAAATCTTGCGGAAAAAACGGGAAAAAATACAAAGAGGTGCCGCCTAAATATGTAACACCAATTCACCGAGAAAACCCAAAACCAACAATGGCATCAAACAATGAGGCCGAAGTATATACTAGCATAGAGTAAGCATACCCCTGCCTCACTCCCGAACTAGCCAAGCATCATTGAAAAGCAACCACCAAAGACAGAAAAACAGCTGCAAGCAGCGCTATACACCAACAGCACCAAAAAACCAGTAAAAAACTGAAAACAACAGAAAATAAACTGGCAGTAAGGCACAGACAGCTCCGAATACTAAACCATGATCTCTCCTATGGCTCTTGCTCAAGCTAGTTGTCAAACTCAAAGTTCTTTTCTAAGGTTTCATTTTATCATGAATAACTCTTCTTCTCTTCTCCAACATTAAGCTACAACCGCATATCTATCTTCTTGCTCCAATTTATCAAAGGTTTTGTTTGCGAGTTGGGTTTTGGAGGGGAGGGGAAGGGAAGGAAAGGCTTATGGAGTGGTAACCCTTGTTTGCGAGTTTTAAAAAAACAAGGGAAAGGTTTTGGGGGGTTTTGAAGGGCTTCATTTGTCCAATTTTAGAGTTCCCCTAAATTGGGGGTTTTGAGGGGTTAAACATACAAATTGACAATTTTACCCTCTTAATAATTCAAAATTTTAATTTTAGACATTACTAAAATTATTACAATCTTTTAAAAAAAAAAAAACTTACTCAAACTAACTTATTTATACAAAACAGCTTATTACGACCTCATTTTCCAAAACCACTTATTCAAAACAACTTATTTATACAAAACAGCTTATTACAACCTCATTTTCAAAAATCGCTTATTCAAAACAACTTATTTATACAAAACAGCTTAATAGGACTTCATTTTCAAAAACAGCTTATTCAAAACAACTTATTTATGCAAAACAACTTAATACGATCTCTTTTTTAAAAACAACTTACTCAAAACAACTTATTTATACAAAACAGCTTATTACAACCTCATTTTCAAAAACCGCTTATTCAAGACAACTTATTTATACAAAACAGCTTATTACGACCTCATTTTCAAAAAATGCTTATTCAAAACAACTTATTTATATAAAACAGCTTATTACAACCTTATTTTCAAAAACCGCTTATTCAAAACAACTTATTTATACAAAACAGCTTATTACGACCTCATTTTCAAAACCAGCTTATTCAAAACAACTTATTTATATAAAACAGCTTAATACGATCTCTTTTTCAAAAATTGCTTATCCAACACAACTTATTTATACAAAACAGCTTATTACGACCTCATTTTAAAAAAATCGCTTATTCAAAACAACTTATTTATACAAAACAGCTTATTTCGACCTCATTTTCAAAAATCGCTTATTCAAAACAACTTATTTATACAAAACAGCTTAATATGACCTCATTTTCAAAAACAGCTTATTCAAAACAACTTATATTTATACAAAACAGCTTAATACGATCTCTTTTTCAAAAACAGCTTATTTATATAAAACAGTTTATTAGGACCTCATTTTCAAAAACCGCTTATTCAAAACAACTTATTTATACAAAACAGTTTATTACGACCTCATTTTCAATAACAACTTATTCAAAACAACTTATTTATGCAAAACTGCTTAATATGATCTCTTTTTCAAAAATAACTTATTCAAAACAACTTATTTATAAAAAAACAACTTATTACGAACTCATTTTCAATAACCGCTTATTCAAAACAACTTATTTATACAAAACAGCTTATTACGACCTCCTTTTCAAAAAATCGCTTATTCAAAACAACTTATTTATACAAAACTGCTTATTACAACCTCATTTTCAAAAACCGCTTAGTCAAAAATCGCTTAATACAGTCTATTTATCAAAAACAACTTATTCAAAATAGTTTATTTATCCAAAACAGCTTATTATCACCTCTTTTCAGAAACCGCATATTCAAAAGAACTTATTTATACAAAAGAGCTTATAACGACCTCCTTTTCAAAAAATCGCTTATTCAAAACAACTTATTTATACAAAACTTGTTATTACGACCTCATTTTCAAAAACTGCTTAGTCAAAAAATCGCTTAATACAGTCTATTTTTCAAAAACAAATTATTCGAAACAGCTTATTTATCCAAAACAGCTTATTTATGCAAAACAACTTATTACGACATCTTTTCAAAAAACAGCTTATTCAAAACAACTTTTTTATACAAAACAGTTTTGGATAAATAAGTTGTTTTGAATAAGCGATTTTTGAAAATGAGATCGTAATAAGCTGTTTTGAATAAGCGGTTTTTGAAAATGAGGTCGTATTAAGCTGTTTTGTATAAATAAGATGTTTTGAATAAGCTGTTTTTGAAAAGGAGATCGTATTAAGCTGTTTTGTATAAATAAGCTGTTTTGAATAAGCTGTTTTTGAAAAAATAGATTGTATTAAGTTGTTTTGCATTAATAAGTTTTGAAAAAGAGGTCGTAATAAGCTGTTTTGTATAAATAAGTGATTTTGAATAAGCGGTTTTTGAAAATGAGGTCGTAATAAGCTGTTTTATATAAATAAGCTGAAAAAGAGATCGTATTATGCTATTTTGCATTAATAAGTTGTTTTTGAAAAAGAGGTCGTAATAAGCAATTTTGTATACATAAGTTGTTTTGAATAAGCGATTTTTGAAAATGAGATCGTAATAAGCTGTTTTGTATAAATAAGCTGTTTTAAATAAGCGGTTTTTGAAAATGAGGTCGTATTAAGCTGTTTTATATAAATGAGCTGTTTTTGAAAAAGTGATCATATTAAGCTGTTTTATTTTTATTTTTATAAACAAACTGTTTTGAATAAGCTGTTTTTGATAAAGAGATCGTATTAAGCTGTTTTGCATTAATAAGTTGTTTTTGAAAAAGAGGTCGTAATAAGCTGTTTTGTATAAATAAATGATTTTGGATAAGCGGTCTTTGAAAATGAGGTCGTAATAAGCTGTTTTATATAAATAAGCTGTTTTGAATAAGCTGTTTTTGAAAAAGAGATCGTATTAAGCTGTTTTGCATAAATAAGTTGTTTTGAATAAGCTGTTTTTGAAAATGAGGTTATATTAAGCTGTTTTGTATAAATAAGTTGTTTTGAATAAGCGGTTTTTGAAAATAAGGTTGTAATAAGCTGTTTTGTATAAATAAGTTTTTTTGAATAAGCGGTTTTTGAAAATGAGGTCGTAATAAGCTGTTTTATATAAATAAGCTGTTTTGAATAAGTTGTTTTGCATAAATAAGTTGTTTTTGAAAATGAGGTCGTAATAAGCTGTTTTGTATAAATAAGTTGTTTTTAAAAAGTGATTGTAATAATTTTTATTTTTTTTTATAAAGAGAGTAAAGGTAATGTGAAATATACTGCAAACAAAGACTTAACCAAGTAATTTCATTAGAAAGTGAAACCATCACTAGGCTATGATTAAAACTACGATTAACAAAAAAATCTTTGTAAAGAGAGTAAAGGTTATGCAATTATGAATTTATCAATTAACAAAGGACAGTAAATATGGTTACGACCAATGGGGCAAAGAACAACACTCAACATGTTTAACAATTAGAGTTGACAATCATGTAATCATCAAATCATAATCATAATTGAAGGAAATTACATTCAATTTCACACTACCTTACAAGTTACAACAATTAGGGTTTGTGGAGAGAGATGGAGATAGCTTTCTAAACTGAAGAAGGAGGAGAGTAATTGCGGCGGCGGTGATGGATGGAGAAGGAGGAGAGTGATCGCGGCTCACCGGCGGTAGTGGATCGATTTGCTTTGGTTGGGAGAAGAAAAGGATCGCGTTTCTCACTTGTTCTCAGATGAAAGAGAAACGGGAAGAGGAAATGAAACTGAATAGGAAATATTAGTACTATAGAAGGATATTTTTGTAATTTCTAGTATATAAAAGGTCCGTTTTGGTCCCTTAACTTTATTTAAAGTAACGGTTTGGTCCTTTAAATTAATTCAAAAAAAATGTTAAATTTTGGTCCGTTAACTTATTTAATTAGTATTAGTTTGATCCCTAAACCTAACTTTTTTTGAATTAAATTAACAGAAAGGACCAAACTGATACTTTAAATAAAGTTAAGGGACCCAAACGAACTTTTTATTACATATGGGACCAAAGCGATACCAAATAAATATTTAAGGGACCAAATAAGCATTTAAGGGGTGGCGGTGGTGGTGGCTCCCCCTTGCCACCCCCCAGTTCCGTCACTGCATCAAACCACTAAATGGATTCATGGCAATTTACTAAGTGTACTAAATATTGTTTCTATCTTTTCCTCCCATTATCTACTCAAAAACATTATTTCCTATTCACATCACTTCAAAATTGGTGAAATGGAAAGAGATTGCTTCAAGGGAAATCAAAATAATTGAAGAATAGTGAAGATCAAAGTGAGTGGAAAGCATCATTGTAGACATAGGTATCTAAATTTATATCATACATGAGATCATTATTTGATTAGATAATTATCTATCTATAACATATATAAACCCAAAGCATTGTTTTGATGTAACCTATTTTACTTCCCATTTTACCGTAAACTAAAATGCCATTGTTGCTATTAATAAATCAAACCCACTTAGAATTGAGCAGTTTTATGCGGTTCCACAGTTTTTCCTAAGAGAGACAAACAATTGAAGGAGAATAGAGGTTAGAAGTTTTTATAATTTGTTTGATATTTTTTTTTTCATTAATTAAACTCTGCAGAATTTTGAGTGTATGTTTCACTTTCAATTTCAATCTATTTTAATTAACATTTTCATTCTAATGTTGCAATACATTCTCATTTTCCGATTGCACAATCTTACTTGATGTCGGATTGTACAAGAACAGCCCAAAAGGATGCAATTACTTAAGTACTAAGACTACCGTGGACACATATATAGTAGAAGTAGCTTCATAGATGTTGTATTTTATAGTGTTTTTTCCTTATATGCATTTGAATTCCTCGAGAATGAATTACATTACCATCACGAATGTGTTTTTTTTTGTTAATCCTCTAGGTGCGACAGTTAGAGTATGTATCTGCAAGTTATGCTTTGATGAGTTCTTATGTTAATTTTATTTCTGGCTAAAATATGGTTTTAGTCCCTGCAAATATATTCTCGTTTTGGTTTTAGTCCCTGGTAAAAAAAAAAATTGTTTTTGGTACCTGCAAATTTTTTTGTTTTTGAAAATAGTCCCTTCAGGGACTATTTTCAAACACAAAAAATTTTGCAGGGACCTTTTTTAAAAACAAAATATTTTGCAGGGACCAAAAACTACAAAATTGGTTCAGTTATAATGTGCCACGTATGCAAATCATCACAAAAGTGGGGTCAGGGACTATTTTCAAAAACAAAAAATTTTGCAGGGACCAAAAACAATTTTTTTTTTACCAGGGACTAAAACCAAAACGAGGCATATTTGCAGGGACTAAAACCATATTTTAGCCTTTATTTTTTAATAATGATGGTGTTCTTTTTTATCCACAGGGGCTCTCTACCTCTTGCAAGAGTTGATTGATGGTCCTCATATGCTTCCTAACATTTTTTGTTGTTTTAGAGTATGTTCTATATCTTGATTTTCTATCTTTGTATAAATATGTATGTGATTTGTACAAAAAATAGAGAACAATGAATGTCTAAAGAATTCAGATAACGGTGGCGAAGAAGAAAAAATCCATATCAAATTGGAAATAAAAAAAATTATCAGAGAAAATATAATATTGGGAAGATTAAGGTATATACATGAATCAAAGTGAGGGTCATTGTCTTGATTATATCTTCTGATACATATTTACAAAAAATATTTTCTTTATTAGTCATTCATTTCATTCATCAACATTTCATGGATGGGGGATGTCCAATATATGTTTGTTAGATGATATTTATCTGAATTGTTGTCATTCTATTTGTATTATATTTTTCAAAGAAAAAAAACTCTGAAAAAACAAGAGACGGCGAAGATGGAAGAGGAATTCCACATGCATGCCGCCACCGAAGAATGTAATAAAGCATGCCACACTTGACACTCCGCCGCCAGGGTACCTTACACCTATGACGAGTCTACGCTATAAAATGTCGAAAGGAAAACTGCACACAACCCAGTACATCCATCAGTAAGCCAACGTGGAAAGAGATTCATTCCATCCTTTTAATTTAATATATTTCTCTTTCTTTTGTTGACATTGAGAGTGTGGTGTCAATTGAGATGATGAACACATCTTACACTTTGATGGTGAACTCTATATTTAACAATTTTGATTCATGTATTGAAGAATGCTAGGTTTTTTGAATGAAAGAGGGAAGTGGTAGTATAAGCTTGAAAAAGAGGGCACAAGAAAGATCAAAGTACCAAGAGATGGTGCAAACAATATAGAAACAAAGCCGCATAGTGGGATGAAAAGACCAAGTAGTACGAGGATGAATATACATGCTCAAGTATTATGACACACAATTTGGAACAATCCATAAATAATGGTTACCATTTTTGTTTGTTTAAGTCACTCGAGAAATTTGTGGCCTTCACGGTTTTTGTTTGGTGTTGTTGTAATATTATATAAATTGTTTTTGTTTGTTGTAATATATTAAATTATGAACCCAAACAAAATATAAGGAATTGTAATATATTATTTTATTTGTAGGTTCATGAAAAATATATAAATTACATGCAAACTTAAAACAAAACCAATATTTTCACAAGAAACATAGTCAAGTCTATAAACACGTTAGCGCAATAGAAAGAGCGGACAGACAGGTACGAGAGTGCCCGTCTAGACGCTAGTATAAATAAAGAGTCATTTAATCATGATGGATTGTCATTTTATAAACATGACTTTTTGGTTTTAATTTATGTGTTTTTCTTGCATTGACCTTACTCCATTTATCTGAATTCATCTCCTATACCTTAATCCATTGTAGCTTTGTAGGTTTCTGTGATTACTTTTTTCATTTCTTTTTTAAATTAGGTTTTGTTATTTTGATCTCTAACTTAGAAAATGCTAATGGAGTTTAAATTATGCAGGATTTAATTTAAGATTCTAACAGAGAAAACATATATGATGATTAAAATGATTGAAGATCAATATTATTAAGTGATTCACTGTTAGATTTTTTACATACTAATCCTACTATTCATATTCTTAAAAATTTGTATAAAGTTGATTTTATTTTTGTCCCTAAATCTAAACCCATTTTTAAATTATTAGATGCATTTATTATTTTTTCTATACATACCCCTAATTAATACTACTAACAATTGTCTTGAAATATGAAAAGTCAAATTTAATACACATACAAACAAAAAATAATTTGGTAATATTAACACACAAAACAGATACATTAATACATTAATTACACAGACAACTTTTCTTAAGAAATGTAAAAAATGTAAAGGACGGATGAAGTAGTTGGTTGTTCAAGAGGTTTCGTTGATAAATTTGAGACGGTTTTACATAGTCGAGTCCTTGAAGGCAGCTTTAGTGGCTAAGAATGTGAGAAACGTTTTACAAAATTGGAGATCAATTTAAAAATGCAAACATTTGCCCGATATACCAAAAATAAAAAATATATTATTTTTTTATGCATATTTTCTAATAAATAAAGATTATATATCAGAAATTGTGACAATTTACTTTTTGAAAAGTTAAAAATTAGTTTCTTCCGATAAATATTTGCATTTTAGGAGATCATTAATATGTGTCCTTACATACCTCTCACAAAGACTATTTTTTAAAGAAAACAGACTCTTTTTTTTGGCTTAATCAATCACCCGATCCTTTAACTTAATTGATTGTCTCAATTTGGCTCCCTAACTATAATTTGTACCAATTTGGTCATTTATGTTTTGCTTCGTTGCTAGTTTTAGTCCTTTCTATTAGTTACTCTCAAAAAAACGTGAACAGAAAGGACTAAAACCAGGAACGGAGCAAAACATAAGGGACCAAATTGGTACATAAGTTAACGTTTTTTTGAGAGAAACTACCAGAAATGACTAAAACTAGTAATGAAGCAAAACATAAGGAACCAAATTGATACAAATTATAGTTAAGGGACCAAATTGAGACAATCAATTAAGTTAAGGGACTTGGTGACTGAATAAATCAATAACATTTGTTTCACGCTACAAAAGCATTAATCTTGCTTGAAAACAATGCAAAATCATCCATTGTCAGACTTGCATTATGTTATTGAGATGTACTCCCTCCGGTCCTATTTATAAAAAATATTTGACTTTTTTGATTCATTGCATAAATGATGTATTTTGTCTATATTCTAGACAAGATACATCAATTACACAATGAATCTAAAAAATCAACTTTTTTTTATAAATAGGACTAGAGGGATTACATGATAGACACATGTATTTAGTTTTATTAAAAATAAGGATTTAAAACTGAAAGTATTATGTATGATTAGAGGCATATAGAGATGAAAAAGCTCAACGCCCTCATATTGTTTCAAAGGAAGGAGCTCATGATAAACTATTCAAGGAAATAATATTAATAAAATTATATAATTAAAATTAATTTTTTTTGTTATTATAATTAATATTAAATTGAGAGTGTTTAAAGTTCTAGAAAAATAGTGACGTGGGCTCCTTCCTTGGTTTGTTTATCATGAGCTCCTTCCTTTGGAACAATATGAGGGTGTTGAGCTTTTTCATCTCTATCCGCCTCCTATAATACATAATGCTTTCAGTTTTAAATCCTTATTTTTAATAAAACTAAATACATGTGTGTCTATCATGTATTCTTTGACAAACCTTCTACTAAAGAAGATGAAAATCAAATAAATACATGTGTGTCTATCATGTAAGATGAAGATCAAATTCTGCCCATAAAGAAAAGGAATGACAGACCTCCTACACAAACTCTAAGAATATAAATTGTCTATTAATTTACAAACTTTTACAATTTGCCAAACTTGTTATGTGTATTGTTAGCTAATATTTAGCGTTTAATGTCACATTTTCAGGCATTCCGTGTGTTCATGGAATAGCAGCCATTCATGGAAGCATGACAAACCTGAAAATTATCGTCATGGGCGACTTACTTTGGGCTCATACAATGCAACCTATGAGCATTTCATAATGCCAACACAAGGTGAAGAGTTTTGGGAAAAAACTAATTATGTTAAACCGGTGACTGCACCAAAAAGAAGACAACCTTGAAGGCCAAAGAAACAAAGAAGGAAATATGCATATGAGGGTCCTTCCTGTTCAAGTAATGTCTGAAGGTCACATCCAGTGCAAACATGTTCAAGGTGTGGTCTAGAAGGTAGCCACAATAGGTTTCGCTGCACTAATCAAGGTGTGATGTCTATGCCTCCCCATTGGCCTCCACCACCACGTCTCAACAATGCGAGTCAAGGAAATGAAGTTGCTTTAGATTTGTCACAATTTGCCCCACAAACACAAGAGCAATTATTTGATGTGAATGTGCAAGGACCACAACCAATAGGAATTAGACAGTGAACTTTTGATCCAGCACCGATTGGAGTTAGGCCACCACCTATTAGGGTCAAACTCCAAATGCACGTCTGAATGAACAACAAATGCTTACATCTTTCATGCCAACTCCAAGGGGTTCAAGGCCAACTTTGTGATGTTAATTAGTTTATTTATGTACTGAAATTGCTAAATTATAAGCACAATTGTGGTGTAATATTTTGTTTAATATCTTGCTGAATCATTATATAGTGACTTATTAAATTATATGCCCAAATGTGGTGCAATCTTTTGATCACTCTATGGTTGAACTTTATGTGATGAATTAATAGTTATGTTGTGGAAACATTTTGGTATTCAATTATGGAATCATTTTGGCAACTGTTATAATATTTTACAAGCTTTTGACAATGATGTGTTATTGTTGTTAGTAGGTAGCATTATGTTAAACCAACAAGTTGCCAAAGACCTTTTTGAGAGTACATGTTTACTCTCAGAGACCTAACTGATAATAAGTATGCACAATCAAAGATCTAACAATAAGTTGGTGTTTAATGAAAAGATTTATTTTGAACAAAAGAGAGAATTAGATGACATTTACGGATTTGAAATTCAATTTTTGGATATTAATTTTTGGTTTGGACTAAAGTGACAATTTTCTACTTTCACTTTAGTCTATACGACACATCATATGGCATCTCATCATATAATTTGTGCCACATCAACACTTAACATAATTTATTTAACGTTAGTGACTAAAGTGATAACGGAAGTGCAGAGTCAAGGACTTCTTTGTATTTAATTCCGAGTCATAAATCTTTGTGACAGTGAGGTGCAAAGTTAGGGGCTAAAGTGGCCAATTATATTATATATTTATTACTCCCTCCGTCCCTATATATAAGCACTCTTTTATTAGAGGGAAATGGTGCTTATATATAGGGACGGAAGGAGTAATATTTATAAATAAGAAAGAGCATCTCCAATTATATTATATATTTATTGTTATTTATAAATGTGAGAGATATTGACGTAGTGACAACTAATATCTATAAAAGAATGATGAGTAATTTACCTCAACCAATGAACATTCACCTTTTTAGGTGGTATCCATGAACTATCTTGACATATCAATAAATTGCTCATTTTCATTGGTTGGTGAGTAAATTACTCACCGTTCTCAAATGTAATCTAATATATATATATATATATATTGGGCCGTCCCTATGAAATAGAGGCTCGGCTCTCTATTTAAAATAGGCCCCCAATAAAATAAAAACGTAATTTTTTGTGTGTAGTTAAGCTTTATTAAAAAATCAGAATCAGAAGAGTTTCTAAAAATGAAACGAAATACAAAAAAATTAAGTGAAAGAGATGTAGAATTCACTAACGGCGTCTTTTGGATTTGTCACTTATCCGTTGTGGAAAAGGGGAAAACAAATGTTTTATGTGAAAAAGAAATGATTGTTGTGATTCTTTCAATGAAATAGCTTTTCAAATTGATTGATTAAATGATTATACAAATTGGAGGTGGTTTGATAGTACCAAATTTATGTCCAGATAGGAGAATAAAGTTTAGAAAAAACTCAAACGTGTAAAGAAGTAACATATATATTTTTTATTTAAGTGGGGTGGGGTATTAGAGTTAATTTTTTCTGAGGCCCATCGCCCGGCTTGATTGAGCACCTTGCACTCTCTCAAGGCCGGGCCTATATATATATATATATATATATATATATATATAGGGATAGGATCAAATGACACTATGGTGTCAAAATTAGTTTGACACCAAATCTTATCCATTCATTATATTCAATCCAAAGGTTTAAAGTTATCCCTTGTATAATTCTCCTACACCAATTTCTCTCTTTATCACCTAATTAAAAAAAAATCTTTATTATAAATTCATTATCAATCATTTCATTTTTTTCCCTATTTTTACTACTTATTATTCTTACTTAGTGTTAAAAAAAAATCATCATTATGGTTGGATCATTCATCACCACGAATAATTATATAAATTGCATTAAAAAAATTACACATTCAATCAAAACACCGAAATGATTCTTTTTCTTTCACCATTGTTGTCATCTAACCTCTCAAAAATTGCTGCTATTAGATTATTTTATCACTGATCATATTGTTTAAGCTTAATTACCTCAACAACAGTAAACTTTAATGTCTTTTGAAAAAAATTAAAACGACATTTTTTTTTGAAGAAAAAATGTGAAGTAATAAAAAAGGGTAACGATGGTTGCTACGAACAGTAAAAAAGACGAAATGCACGAGTGTATATAGTCCGTTGATTTTCACAACTGCACAACCATGATTTCCACAAATAATGGACTAATTAGTTTTTTATTTTTTAAAAATTGCACATGTTATATTCTTACTTTTCTTTTGTCAATCTCTTTGTTTAATATGACAATGCTCAATTAAAAAAAAAAAGTAATAATAAAAAAATGAGAGAAAAAAAATGATTGATAATGAATTTAAGACAATAAATGTTTTCCTTTTTTTCTTAATTAGATGTTAAAGGGAGAAATTGGTGTAGGATAATTATTTTGTGGATAGTTTTAAACCTTTGGATTAAATGAAATGAATGGATGAGATTTGGTGTCAAACTAATTTTGATACCATGATGTCATTTGATTATATATATATATATATATGGGTTTGCTAGAACACACCCACTAGTTTTTATGTGAGTGTTTTAGCAAAGCTACACCTTAAGGTGTATTTAACCAATTTTTAGTTATTCACTTGTTAAAATACTCCTTCTAAAATGTAAGTGGATGTATTCTAGCAAATGCCTATAGGATTTGCTAGAACACACCCACTTGTTTTTTCTAGAAGGTGTGTTATAGCAACATACACCTTAAAGTGTATTTATTAACTTTTTAGTTATAACTTGCTAAAACACTCCCACATAAAAACTAATGGGTGTGTTCTAGCAAACCTATATATATATATATATATATATTATCGTCCAAATCTACAAACTAATGCAAGTCTAAGCCCACTAATAACAAAGGTTTGTTACACAACCCTAATATATTTTATTTATTTTCTTCTCAAAATTTTGCGAATGGATTCTTCTCCTTCCGACGGCAGCAGCAAAAGGTATTAATTTCTCAGAAACCATCACGCCCACCCATATCCTCAGACCTGCCTCCGCCACCCAATCGCCGCCGCCGCTTCTCTCCTTCTTTCCACCGCCACCAGAAAGGTAAAAACTAAAACCCTTTTTATTTTTTATTGAATTTTTTTTGTTAAATTCATGAAATTTGAATGTTATTACGTATTATGTTTACTTTTATCTTTGTTTGGAAATTGGAATTGGAAAACACTAGAGAGCAGAGATTTGAACCAATTTCAACCTATTGGAAAAGAGTAGACTTTGAACATGGGTTATCAAAGCCAACATATTTGTTTTTAATCATATAAAATGGGTTAAATTTTTTTAATAACACTAGTACTTGCCTCAAAAGGAAGAATGAATTAATGGTTGAATTTTTTAATGCCACTTGAATTTCTTATTATCACTTAAACATGTTTTTGATTGTTTAATGTTGAAATTCCAGGTGTTTTTTTTTTGGAGAACAAAAAGCTATTGAACTTGGACAGAAGCATTGCTGACTGATCATAAGCTAACAAAACAGTGAGAAATTCCAGGTTTTTACTCTGCCTCCTAAAGAGTTTGAATCTGGATTTGAAAAGCGTAGGAGAAAGAAAAGAATTAAAAAGTTAATTCAATCTCAAAAAGGAGCTCTTAATAAGTTTTTGATAAAAGAACCGCAACAAATTCTTATCGAAAATGAAAATGTTGATAATGTTGATGTTGGAGTTCTTGAAAATGCGGTTACTATTCAAAAAAATGCTATGGCTCGTTTTAAGTGGCTAGAAGAATGATAGTAGCTTAAAGTTGTATTGCAATTTATAAGATTAAAACGGGGCCAACGAATTGTTTAAGACGGCGCTGAAGGTATCCATCCAAATTATTAACTCTTCTTTTTAAGGTTCGGGGGGCAATTATAAGATTAAAACAGGGCCAACGAATTGTTTAAGACGGCGCTGAAGGTATCCATCCAAATTATTAACTCTTCTTTTTAAGGTTAAATATATAACTTTTCGGTATAGTTTTTAATCTTTTTCTACACTTTTGGTCTACCATTCAAAGTTTTGATATGATTTTTTTTAATGTTTTTGACGCTTAAATATTCATACTTAAGGCATGTTTGGTTGGTTGTATGATGAGGAGAAATGATTTTGATAGAATTGGTGTTGGTTAAAATTATTTTGGACTAAAGTGATTTGTATTTGGATACACTCAAATAAACAATGAGTCGAGCTATAAATTTATGTGCGAAAATCAATTTTAAATTAAAAGACTAAAAATCATAGGGCAGAATCATCTATGATCGACAACAACCAAACATGTCAACATCAATTCTACACCCTCTATATAATCAATTTTGATCCGTAAGTGAAACTAAACATACACTTAATTTATTTATTTTTAGAATATTATAATTAAAAAATATCTTACAAAAAGAAAGGACGTGACCTAACTTAAACTTAAAAGCTCCCTTATACAGAAGCATGACTGAAAGAGAAAAATTTTGTAGGACTAAAACGAAAAGTTGGAATATTTTATAGGATCAAAAACATATTTATTTATTTTTTAATTAGTGTAGATTTTATGTTATTAGTTTTATTTGTATTTTTTTAATTAGGTTAGATTTTTTGATCAGTTAGTTACACATTTGCTTGTAGATTTGTTTGTTTATGAGACAATGGCCAGACGAAGGCAGTGTAAGAGGCAACGTAAAGACGACTTTATCAGTGACTTGACCGATTCGGTTCTCCTTCACATACTGTCCTTTCTAAACGCAATACAGGCTGTTCAAACATGCGTTTTGTCCAAAAGATGGATCATTCTCTGGAAGAGTCTTTCCACTATTACACTTAGATCTTCATACTCTAGGCCCAGAAAAAGGTTTGATGAGTTTGTGTCTCGGATTTTTTCTCTTCGCGATGGCTCAACCGCCATCCACACTCTTGATTTGTATCGTCGTCATTCCATGAAGCATAGCCTACTCCGGAAGATCATAGAATATGCTGTTTCACACAACGTCCAACACTTAAGAATTGATTACACTTGTCATATTGAAAATTTTCCGTCTTGCCTCTTTTCATGTCACACTTTAAAGTCTCTTAATCTTTCTGGTTTCTTATACAATACATTTGTCCATCATAAACCAGTATTTCGAAATTCTCTGAATTTGCCATCATTAACCAACTTGTCTTTAAAGTACTTTGCCTTTGCTCGAAGTGATAATGGTTGTGTTGAGCCCTTTTCCACATTTAAAATGTTGAATAGTTTGATCATTGACTGTTGTATAGTTCTGGACGCACAAAATCTTTGCATATCAAGTACCAAGCTTGTCAATTTAAGTATACTTATGTGGGCTTCTGTTCCTGAGACATATATTGGAATCTATTTTGGAATCGAGCTATATGCTCCAAGTCTTCATAACTTTGCTTTTACGGGTCGCTATACTCCAAAACTTTTTGGCAGCAAGAGTGTTCTCTCTTCCATCAAACTTGTAAGTGTTGATTTAAGATGTCGTTTGATCTCGGAGTCGCGGGAGTCTTCATCATTTCTACTCAATTGGCTGGTTGAGCTGGCTAATATCGAATCGTTGACTTTTTATTCAAATACTCTCGAGGTACTTTATATTGTATCATTAATGCCACTTTATATATATTTTTTTCAAAAATATGACTTGCATTAAACTGATCGTAATACTTCCTGATTGCTTAGGTTCTTTCTTTATTTCCTGATTTATTGAAGGCTGAGCTCCATCCCTTGTATAACTTGAAGTCCCTGAAAATAGAAACGGACCAAACTACATCTATATGTAATGATGTGGTAGAATTTTTGATTCAAAACTCACCCTCGGCAAAGGTTGACATCATACGTTTGTAAAGGTAAACCGTACATTCGACAACATTTTAAAAATAGGTTGATTGATTTAATAATTTTACGTTCCCACGATGTCTCTGGTTATAATAACTTTATTTCAGAGAATACATTACAAAACCCTTATTTAGTGCAACAAATGTTTGTGTACAATGTATGCATGTTGACTTGTGCATCTTGAATCACTTGTACAACTAGTTTGAATTAACTTCTAGTTTATAGAATATTGACTACACTACAGATATGAACTTGAGTTGCTAGTTGTGAAAAAAACTTGATTGTACATCTTGAATCATATGTTGGACCAATCAACATTATAAGAGTTGCTCTCTTTCACCTAAAACCATTGTTTAATTTTGCAGACAACTTTGGAGTTATAAAGGGATGATGCATCTATATTTATGAAGGATTTTTTTTTGGATTAATTGCTCTTTCAAGTGTCAACTACTTTTTTTTTATGTCAGTTATAACTTATGTAGTTATTTAATCATTATTAGTCAGGGTTATGTAATTGCTTTAAATTAAATTGAACTATATGTCGTTGGATGACGTCTTTAGTTTCATGATGACAATAACATTTGATTTGTCTAAGAATTGCATTATATATTTTTAATTTGGTGATATGTTCAGAGTAAACTTTTGTTAACACCGCAATATGAGTTTGGATATCTGTAATATGTAGTTTGAACATCTTTGTGGTCAATGACTTATATGTATTTTATCTATGTTATTTCCTTTGACCTACTTTTATCTTTTACATGTACCTTTTCCATCTAATTATGTTCATTCATTTTAGTTGGTAAGAAGGAAAAAAGGTAATTTTTAAATGCCAGATTCATATGTCCTATGTAGATTCCATGTACAATACTAACTATGTTGTATTTGCTCTTCAAAGTATCAACTACTTTTTTGTGTCACTTATAATAGTCTTTAATTATTATTGATCATGGATATGTAATTGCTTTAAATTAAATTGAATTATGTCAAATGATGACATCTTTAATATGATGATGACAACATAATCCGATTTGTCTAACAAATGCATTATATGTTTTTATTTTGGTGGTAAGTTCAGAGTAATAATTTGTGAACGCCACAAAAAATCTTTGTTCGCCCGTACGTTTTACGGATGAAAATACTAGTATAACATACAAGTATCAACACCATTTAAGTATATTAAGCACACATTTAAAAAAATGCAAATCAATCACACAATCATATAGAAGCACATCATTGAATGTAAGATCTAAAAATAGTTACACTTATTTAAATAGCACGTATATTAATTTCTCATCTTTAAATAGCACATCAATTACACATCGTTAAATGACACATCATCAAATAATTCCACATCGTTAAATATATAATCAAATTCACTACATCTTTAAATATTTTGGATATCAGAGGTATATTACTGATTTATATCCACAACATCTTTAAAATACATCTTCAAATATGTTTGACAATGAATGCAATGTCCCTAACTCGACTCTATATGCATGTGGTACCGGTTTTGGATATCAGAGGTATGTTACTGATTTATCCTCCATCTTTAAATCAGAATGACCATGAATGCATGAACATCAAGTAATGACTCGACAAATACACATCTTTAAATAGCATCATCGTCAAATATCACATCTTTATATAGAAAATCTTTAAATCACACATCTTTATATAACACATCTTTAAATCACACTTCTTCAAATTTCACATATAACACATCTTTAAATCACACACCTTTATATAACTAGAGGTGTCAAATGGGTTGGCCCAACCCAGGCCCGACTACATAAATGGGCCAGCCCGGCCCAACTCATTTATAATAGGGCCACAAATTCTAGAGCCTGGCCCGGCATGTGTGGGCCAGCCTGGCCCAACCCGTTTATTTTTTTCTTTTAAAATTTATTAACTTTTTTATGTATTTTTTATATATTAATCACTCACCACTATTCTTTTGCTAAAATATGATTGGATGGACATAAAAGTGTAAATAATTTTTACCTTAACATTGAATGTTAATGAAACTCTAGATTATTCATTCGTTCATTTTTAATAATTTATAAACTTTGAAATTTTAAAACTTTAAGCTAAATTCATTCATTTTTATTAAGTTTATTTATTTAAATGTTTTTTTATTAATAAATTTTAAAATAGTTGATTTTTTTTTTCTTCAAAAATATACCTTTTTAACAAAAATAAATGGCAATAATGGGTTGGCCCGAAGCCCGATGGGCCGGCCTGAATTTTGTATGGGCTTGGGCCAAAAAAGTTCGAGTGCATTTTTTGCTACTTTTTGAAGCCCGGACTGGCCCAAAAATGCGGGTCAATGGGCCGGCTCATAAGCCCGACCCATTTTTGACAGCTCTACATTATAGATCATTTTCACATTATCAAACAATTCACAAAGTACACTTAGTCAAATAATTCATCAATTACACTTCGTTAAATAACTCTCATCAATTATGGGTGAGGATTTCCTGCTGTAATATTTACACGCAGTTGCACGCTGTAGTTGTTCTACACCGTCTGATCTGAAGTGAACGGTTAAGATCTGACATTGTGTGAAATTATTGAAATCTGTGCTTTGAATTGCAACCTTCAGATCATAGATTGATGGCTGAGATTTGCTACTGCGGCAAACTGTGTGAATTTGCTACAGCAGCAAATCCTGATCCATCAATTATATATCATCAATTAACACATCAATTACATCATTAAGTGCGTTTGATTTGATAAAAAATGAAGGACATGACAGAATAACTCCAGTTGTCCAGTGTTTGATTTGTAAAACAGTTTCAGGAAGAGGACAAACTGGAGGCAAGGGACAGGACAAAAACTACAATTTTTGTTCCTCGTCAAACCACAACACAACTTTTTGTCCCACGTACAAGTTGTCTAAAATACAAAAATAGCATTTCGTCACCCAAAAATAATATAATACAGAAAATTATTCAATACCATAATTTGTCTTGTGTTGTTCTGCCTTATGTTGTGCTGTCCTATCTTATATTGTTCTGTCCAGTACTTACTATTTTGCAAACCAAACACACACACATTAATGCACATCATCAAATAATTTATCAAATATATGTGACTACGAATGTATCGAATATAAGCATCAACATGCATCAAATAGATCTCTATACTAATTTTATTACTAGAACGCTGACCCGTGCGCCGCACGGGTCTTTTAAAGTTGAATGTTATAATATTTTTAACCATTGATAATGTATTTTTTTTTTTTGGTAGAGAAGAGCGCAAAGCCCAAATTGTATGTCGCTTTGGAAAAAAAAATTTGTCCTAAATTATATGTCGCTTTACAATACCAATGAAATATTTATGTTACTTTTCCTATTATATCCTTAACTATTAATTACTCTCTTCTTTCAATTATTTCATTTATATTTTCCATACCATTTATTAAGGATAATTTTGTAAAACAACTCATAATTTCTCTTCCCCATACAATATTAATTACATTTCTTAATACGTGTGAAATGACCAAAACATCTTACAATTTGGAATGGAGGAAGTATTATATTTTATATTTTTTCAAAAAAATATATAAAATTGTCTTGTATTAACATTATGTATGCAATGAGTTTATATAAAAAATAGTGATATTCCTTAGGACATAAATCTTCTGACCAATGTTGTTTCGTGACATTATTATAAATATCTCTACGGTGTATTTTCCCTCCTTTTACAATTATCAAACATGCTTCATTGCAAAATCCTAGTGATTGATCAATATTTCTCAACATTATTGAGACTCCAAATTTCTATTTTATATCTTTAACCCGCTTAAAATTTATAAACAAAACTTCATAAATGAAAATCGCCATAATATGTCCTTCAGGAACATTTACAAACAAAAATATATCTTATTTTTATATGATTAACATTTCTAAATAAAACTTCTTAAATGAAAATTGTGTCTGATAAGTACACTCAACCAAGCTAATATCAAATTAAGTAAAATGGAAATTACACAATTATAATACTCAACCTCACTATATATTTAAAAAAGGAAAAATAAACTTTAAATAACTCAAGAAGTAGCAATTCGAAGTTGAAGCTTGAAAAAAAGAGTTTTGTGCATAGTTCATCAAGTTTTGGCTACTCTACAATTGAAAACCGAATAAACAAATAAAAGTACTTAAACATTAATCATCAAATCTATAAACATTGGCAATTCCTTGAAGACCTTTTAATCTATTATAAACATCTATCAATCAAATACAACATCAATTCTTAAATAAATATTCAATCAAAAAGGCTATTTGAAACCAATTCTCCATATTTACTCAATTTGACAGCTTCCACTTAAAATGGTAAAGAAATTGGAACGTGGCAACAATACGAAAGGTATGGAAAATGTAATTCATTGTCATTATCTTCTAGCACAAACGATGAAGAGCAGACCTCTCTTTTTCAAATCTCTATCCAAAATTCTAATACTCAAGTATCAATCACTAAATAAAAACAAAAAGATATCATGTAAACAAAAAACCAACATAAAAGGGGGGAGGAGGAATTATATTTAGACACAAAAAGAGCGCAAAAGATAAATTACACAATATTCATTCAGTGTGCAAAATTATTACCTAGCAACATATTAAAGTTGATTTACCACCATATGAATGATAAATCAACTTTCCCCCTTCAAAGCATCACATACATTTTGATTGTCAATGTCAACATTACAAAGAATAGGAGAATCCTAAACTGATAGTAGAATAAAGAAAGAGTAAAGAAAATGAATACAGTCAGCAATATCACAAAACCAAATACCAATAAATTTCCTGTGTTATTTGTTTTTGAACAAACCTGTGTTATTTGTTGTATGAAACATGTACATATTGTAAAGAATCTCACACTAAAAGGCATGAGATCTATTATAACAATTGCAGCTTTGTTAAACTTGTTTCATGCCATAAGACATACCTCTGCATTTGATTTACACCTCTAATTTTCAATGAACATGAGTCTTTCATAATTAATTTCTTTTATCTCTTACGTTTTAACTTTGACACATAACAAATTTGCTTCCTCTAAACATATACCTTGCATACTACTATATTATTTAATACTTAAATTTGATGCACTTGCTTATCCTTACCTTCAACAGATAACATTTCATTGCTCTCCCAACTTTATCAATGTATGAGATTATGGACGGTGAATTATCAACTCAATGTTTCGGTGTCTACATATCCTCCCTAAAACCACACCAAATAACAAACAAAAAATTACTAACAGTTTAAATTGCTTACAAAAACAGCCATCTTGATTATCATTAAAAAAAAAAAAACATCAATAAAAACAAACATTAATGTAGCGTGTCCTTGTGTCTCTAAGAACACAACATAATTTCTCAAACCTTTAACATAAAAATGGAAATCAAAGTTTTAAGATGAAACCTAAAAAAAATATGGAGCTAAAACATAAAGAAAAAGAAGAATCCCCATCATCCACACATCGTTCTGTGAGATCCAATTATCTTTTTGTCGACCTTTTCTCAAATTAACAACTATTTTTAGTAAACTTCATCAAGATGATTGCACAAAAAAAAAAAAAAAGCAAAAAATAGATCAATTGCCATAGATTGTAACTTCCAATACTGCCACTAATATCCGCCTCAAATGCCAGCCTAATGTGTCTGTATAATGAATGCAGATAAACTTTTAATAGATCGTAGTGTGCCTCTTCCAATGCATCAACTGAAATTTGAAGGGAAAGAGGGATCAGAGACATAACAATAAAATAAAATAAAAACATCCTTAAAACATAACTCTCTAAGAACAAATCGATGAAGATGATGGGTTTAGGGAAAATCATGGATGAAAAGTGGGAGAAGAAAAAATTATCAGGAAAGATAATGGAGATAGAAAATATGAGAGAGGTCAAAAAATGGGGAGAAAAAAAAAATCAGAGAGAATTAGATGAGAGAGTGGAAGAGATGGGAGACGGAACTGAATTGCCTCAAGTAAATGCAGGTCATGAATTTGCTTTGGAAATAGCGGAAAGGAATTTGAATTTCAAAATGCAAAGATAATGGAAAGCCTAACGAATTCTAATTACAAAATCCCTCAATAAATGCACACAAAGTGGAGGGGCTATAACAGAAGTGGATTAAATGAGAATAGACTTTATTAAATGCCATCATTCACATTCCTCATGTACATGCATCGGCAAACAAAAATAGTTGTAGGAGGGAAATTTAAAATTTGAACTTAACTTGATGAGTAGGAAAAACACTAAGCAGAATTAAATGTTTGTTTGATGGAGGGAAAATATTAGGTTAAAATTAGGGTAACATATAGCTTGATCAGACAAGCTTTAGTAAGAAAGATTAAATAATGATAATATAAATAAATCAATTATTTGAGTTGGTTGATACAATTACTTAATATGGGTTTATTTGACAATCATTCTTTGGCCGAGATCATTTTTATTTGACAATCGAAGAGTGCAGATGAGATGGCGGTTGAGATCGAAGAACGTCGCCTCAACCGTCCCTGTTACAGTTTCGCGTTGCCATTGTCATCGGCAAATCTCGATTTGAATTTAAAGAGAGACGCGAGAGTGAGAGAGTGATGTCGAATTGAGAGAGACGGCGAGTTACGAAGATGAATAGTAAGGTTGATGATTCAAGCGTGTTACCAGAATCACAGTAGTAAAAATTGATAGTAAGGTTGGAGAAGATGAATGGGTTCAGGAAATCAATCAAGTATGATTAGGTACATGTGTTGTTTAAAATGAAGCTTTTAATCATAGCTGTCTGTTTTGATCCAAAGATTGTTATTTATTCCTACCATTCTCATGTAAACATATCATTCTCACTTGATATGTTTTATATATTGTTTTTTCTAGATTACCTTTGAAGAATGGTGGGTAATTTACCCACCAACCAATGAAAATGAGCAATTTGTTGGTGGGGTCAAGATAGTTCATGGATACCACTTAAAAATGTGCTTATGTGGCTAATGTCTATTGGTTGGGGTAAATTACCCACCATTCTTCCATGGATACCCTAGTTGTCACCCTGGTTGGAGAAAATGATGTGGTGTGTTGCGAATTGAAAAAGTGGGTGTTGAAGGTTGTTGAAACTTTTCAACCATTGTAAATGGTCTAATATTTCATTTTGATTTCTCAAAAAAAAAAATTATATTGTTCAACTTTTGGATAACAAATTTATATTATTTGTATCACAATATAACAAAATATAATGTTTGAGTGATGTGATTTGTTTGTCATTGATTAAGAATTAAGAATAGCATTAATGTGCTTTGGATAAATAATTTAATTAAGTGCTCATAGCTTAAGTATAAACTATGGAAAATGATATATTGGGCGAAAAAATTCACACGAAATCATCCCAAGCCCATGCATTCCGGCTTTGAAGTGTTTTAATTGGCTAACCATTTACCCCACCCAGTGTTTATTCTGGCCAGCAAAAATTTTAAGTGGTTGAACTTATTTCGCTATGCAATCGTGAGACAATTGCTCGCGATGCATAGCACTCCTCATAAACTATTTATAACAAAAGATAAAATAAATATAAATTGTTTTCTTATAAGCTATTTATAAATGAGTTATCTTGGAGAGTTTGTAGAAATAAGTTGAAAACAGTTGATGGGCATGTAGTAAGTTGTTTCTACAAGTTCTTTGAAATAGTCTCACAAGTTTTTATGCAAGCAGGTGAGGTCAAATAAGTTAATCCGAATAGACCCTAATAAATACACCCGTTTTTGGTTTGTTTGAATTGGTTGGTCTTGCAAAGAAGTTACTTGTAGTTCAAGTTCTAGTAAGATTGGTGTGATAGCTGGTGTGAATGTCCAGGTAGTGAGTGCATTGGTCTTGGCCGGAGTTTGTTGTGTACTGTGCAATAGAAGGAAGAGGATGGCAAGACAAAGGCGGTCGAAGACATGGATTCCTTTATCTGTCAGCGTTGCAACATCACATAAGATGGGAAGTAAATACTCCAACGGCACAACAATAAGCATTGTTTCGAACTTGTAGTATCTTGTTACTTTTGCGGAAGTTCAAGAAGGTACAAACAATTTTGATGAGAGTTGGGTTATAGTTGGGGTAGGTGGTTTTGGGAAAGTATACAAGCGAGACTTAAGGGATGGCAGGAAAGTGGCAGTGAAAAGGGGGAATCCGCGATTGCTGCAGGGGATTGCGGAATTTAGAGCTGAAATTGAAATGTTGTCTCAGTTCCGTCATCGTCATTTGGTGTCTTTGATTGGTTACTCACTGTGATGAACAACATAGTATAAGCTATATCAGCGGCTGCAAGAGTAACGTAAGGTAACAAACTCTGTAACTAACCAACAACAGATTATCATGATATAATGCATTGTCAGATCAACAAATATCAGTAAATGAATCTATTGACGTTATGGTCATGACATAAGAAATTAAAACATGATGAATAGAGGGATAGTTGAGTCTTCCTCCGTATTTATCCTTCAACACTACAAAGCCTTTTCATGGTGCAAAAAATGTCATTTCTATTTCACTAGAATTCACTCCTGTGTATATAACCAGATGCAAATTTGTAATGAAGTAACCAAATTTAGTAAAACAAATAAAAAGGGTTGTGCATTGAGTTACATGATAATGAGAGAACGTGATATTTACGAAGCATCAATAGCCATGGTGAAAGAAGAGAGGGTGTTGTGAACCCATAATCTTTTTAATCCAAAAAAAATAAGATAATGAGAGACTCATAAATATTTATAACTATAATTTTTTTGTTTTCACTTTCACCCTCAGAAATTCATAATGAAGGAATTATAAGACTAATGTGTATTAGGTTGGGGGTAAATAAAGTTTAATCATAGATTATTCCTTCACTAGAGACAAATTCAGATATTCATCCTGATACTTCTCTTTTCCACGACTGTATCTCAAAGAAAGTTGTCCCTCGACTAATTTGTGCTCAGTCGAGATGTAAGTAAGGTTTGAATGTTGTTTCATCAGGGATAAAACATGAATATTCGTCCCTTTTAGAGTCACTAAAGTGCGATCCATAGTCACATTTTTTAAAAAAACAATTCTTTTAGAGTCACATGTCCCCCTCGACTAATGTTTTTTATGTATCCAAAGTCACATGTCTTTGGCGCTTTAAAGTCGCTAAAGCGCGGTCCAATCTTGCCTACTTAATCAAATAGTATAAATGATTTTTTCTATTACCATTATTGTTATATTAGATTTTGTAGTTTGTGTCAAACCATAAATTTGCTAACTTTTTATATCCTACATCAATATTTGAAAAGATATTACTACAAAATAGAATTGAAATAGAAAAAAAAAAAAATCAATAAAAGTCAAAAAAAATTAAAGGTCAAGTTTAAGTCTCAAAATAAAATTTAATTTCATTGGACGTTTAACTTAGTCAAAATTTAAAACGAACATTGCAAAAAGAGAGGTAGAAATTTCAAGATAACAAACAACACCTGAATTGTAACAACAATAATAGATTGAGAAAAACCCTATATCTCAGCAAACGAAAACACATTACAAAATAATGACTCCCACAACAAATAGGAGAAAATTCAATTGTAAAATAAAGGTATCAATGGTAAAATAAAGGTATCAATCAAATATCAAAACATTTCAAATGGATCCCAAAATGATGAGAATTTACTCTGTAACTAAGAACTTCCTCTTCTAATGTATACATCTTTCAATTCAAACTATGCTGTACTGCAGCATCCACTCTTCTTAACATCTGAAACATCATCTTTACCAATATTGATAGTCTCTCCCTTAGGCACTGATGCAGAGCCATTCTCTTTCTCAAGAGTCTTCTTACTCACTACATTGTATATCTGAGTGAGCACTTCGACGAAAGCATTGTCCACATTCAATGACTCTAGTGCAGAAGTTTCCATGAAATATATGTTTTCTTTCTCGGCAAATGTGGTAGCTTCTTCCGTTGACACAGCTTGCAAGTGTTTAAGATCTGCTTTGTTTCCTACAAGCATGATTACAACATAGGCATCTGTGTGATCTCGAAGCTCCTTCAACCACCTTTCAACATTTTCAAATGTCACATGCCTTGTTGAGTCGTACACCAGCAATGCGCCAACAGCTCCACGGTAGTATGCACTTGTGATTGCACGATATCTGTGATACATAAAAAAGAATGAGAGACTACAAGATTCAGGAATGAGTTATATAATTTATCTAAGTTTGATTAGCATGCAAGTACCACATTGTAGATGGAAAAATTCTCTAAACAGAACTCTCGTTTTAGAGGAAAAAGCGAGATTACGAGATTTAGGAATGAGTTATATATTTATCTAGTTTTGATTAGTATTATCACATTGTAGATGAACAAATTCTCTAAATTGAACTCTCATTTTGATTAGTGTTATCACATTGTAAATGAACAAATTCTCTAAATTGAACTCTCATTTTAGATTTTAGAGGAAAAAGTAAGTGCATATTTGGTATCATGGTGAGAGTTCATCAGAATTACTCAATGTGATACCAAACATGCAATAAGACATCTTGATAGTTGATTTCATCTGTTGAGATTATTTTAACTTTAGAGGAGTTAGATCCAAAAACAATATTAACAAGTTTAAAACTTAAAGTCTAGACTTTTAGAAGAGAATCTAGGGGTAATTGGAACAATCATATTGAACAGAAACTGATATATTGAAATTGAACAAATTGCAAACTTTGAAAAAACTAAATGGATATTGGAAGACATAAACAATGGTTAGGCTCTACCATCCATAGTTTTTGTGATCGTAATGGAGTCCGCATTAGTGATATTTAACCCCAATTCTCTACGATATTAAGAATCACAATCACAATGCAATTGCAACCACAGTCACAATTTAAAATCTTATTTAACAAAAAAAAAATATCCAAGATTAAAAACATAACAGCAGATTGAACCCCAGCATCAAAATTCCTTCTCTACCCAGCAACAAATGGTAAGACACAATCCTCTACTTATGATCACTATCCTAAACACCAAAATCAAAAGCAAAAACTGCACAGCCACAAAAAAGTAACACACTTTTGCATTCTCACTCCATTCAATTCAATTCATCAATCAACAACAAAACAAACAAAATTCTTAAACCGTAATCCATTATCTAATCTACCCAACAGCAAATTCACAGACACAAAATCCTCTGTCTATGATCACTGTCCTAAACATTAAGATCAAAACCAAAAACCAAATAAAAAAACACACTTTTTCATTTTCACTTCAATCAATTAATCATCAATAACAAAACAAACAAAACCCATTAACAAAAATCAACAACTAAAACCGAGATCATAGACTAAGCATAAAGAATGAAATTGAAGAGAAAAGGAGTGACCTTTCTTGACCAGCAGTATCCCAAATCTGAGCCTTAACAAGCTTATCAAGAATCCTAACACTGCGAGTAGCAAATTCAACACCGATGGTGGATTTGGATTCCAAGTTGAATTCATTTCTAGTGAATCTAGATAAAAGATTGGACTTTCCAACACCAGAATCACCGATCAAAACCAACTTGAACAAGTAATCGTATTCTTCATCTACAGCACCCATTGATAATGATGATGAAAACAAAATGGTATTGCTGAAATATGAAGATAGATCGAAAAATGAATGAAAAGGGTTTGAAGGAAGTAGAGAGAGAGAGAGAGAGAGAGAGAGAGAGAGAGAGACGTGTACTGCCAAAGAAGGAAACGTAGGAGACTGTTACAGAAAAAGGTGGCCGAATGAATAGAATTCACGCTCCTCAATCAAATCAAATCAATCTTTGTTTTTTTTTTTCTTTTCAATTTTATAATAACGGCTATTTTCGCAATGTTAGGAAGGCGTTTACGACTTTGATTTTGTTTTTTTTTTTGAAGGGGACTTTGATTTTGTTTTAAAAACTAGGTTTTTGGTTTAATAATCGACTAATTCCAATGTGTCCAAATGTAGAAGAAAGATTCGTGTGGACTAATCCATCAACATTGGTATCAATGGTTAATGAAACCGGTTTTCCCCGCATCTGCATCAATATCCAGTTAAATCGATTTTTCTCCGGTAAATACGGGGGCGAGTTCAAATGTCATACTTATACGCTATATCAAATTTGAATCTAGATAAAAATGTTAACTTAGCAATATCAACATTGTGGTTGATATAGATCTGTTAGAAAGTCACCGCCACCTCCATATGTTAAAAAAAATGAGACAATTGTCATTTTAGTCTTTTTTTTTTTAATCAACAAATATTATTAAAAGTTAGGTTGTGCAAAAAGCACAAACCAACAAGGAGGAAAAAGAGTACAAAGGCCGCCAACAACGAAAGACCAAACACCTAAAACAAACTCAATAAAATACCCCCTAAAAGCT
The DNA here is from genome assembly GCF_003473485.1 of Medicago truncatula. NCBI lineage: Eukaryota > Viridiplantae > Streptophyta > Magnoliopsida > Fabales > Fabaceae > Medicago > Medicago truncatula. The sequence goes on from NC_053043.1 coordinate 45,106,758, forward strand.
GGATCAAAAGCGGAAACGCTCAACAAAACCAAACAAAATAAACCACCTAAGACCAAGAGGCTACCCAACCTGCTGCCAAGGCAAGACTGTACGCACAGCCGCAGTGCTCAGACAGCAGGCCGCACAATAGCAGCGGCCACAAGACCCAACAGAATCTCCTCAAAATCAGAAAACAGCAGCAAGAGCACATGAACAGACACACACAGCAGAAAGGCAAGAATGCCACACAACTGCATGTATAACGAAACGAATAGCCACAATAATCTTTCAATATATCGAAATTTTAAAATAGTCGTTGATTATGTATTGTGTTAGTCATAGTCATTTACGTTAATATGTTTCGTTAAAATTATTATATTAGTCATTCAATATACTTACTTATTGTCATATAAGTTCCTATTTACTGTCATATCAGTCCCTATAAACATCGAAGGACTATTTTAATGTTGAAGACTATTTTGGTTGAAAATGCACAATCAAATATTATTTTAGAATTTTGATTCTATTTTAGAATTTTGTTACATTGAAGAAGAACTATTATGGCTACTATCAAAATGACTATTATCTCAAAAATAAACCATTTAAAACAGTTGCAAAGAAAAAGAAAAAATAATACATTTTGAACCAAGTTAGTCACGATCCAAGTTGTTGTGTTTGAAAAATAAAAATTGCAATCTGAATTTGTCACAATCACTCCATTGAATGTTCAACTTGTGTTGGCGATATCTTGTTAAGATAAATAAAAAATAAAAAAACAAGGGAAGAGATTCAACCGCGCCAGGTAGGGGTCGAACCTACGACTTTCTGCTTAGGAAACAGACGCTCTATCCACTGATAATTCATCTATACTTGTTTAATTTCTTTGGAGGCAAGCAAGATAAACAAATATAACTTTGAGGTTAAGTTTTCTTAAAGAACAATGAGATTGGAGTATGATTTTTGTTCTGCATCTTGATGTAATTGTTGCTGTTTATGTGGGTTAAAAGTCATTAAAATAATTTAGCTGCTTAACCTTTCAGCCTTTGTTAAAAGCAAATGACAAAAATTAAAGCTTTTTACAGCATGTGAAAAGGATCTGAATCATGATGATTAACCAAAGAATAATGCTAGGAATATTAACCGTTACTAATACTATATTTATATTTCAATTCATAGGAAAGGATGTACATATATCTTTGTTTTAAAAAAATTAAGAGTGTAAATTCAATTTGATCTTTTACATTTTTTCACGGTCCAATTTAGTTCCTGATAAAATTAAAATTAGTTCAGGACAAATTAGTTGTTGACTTATTATAATAGAGTGACTAAATTAGACCGTGAGAAAATTGTGAAGGACCAAATTGAGTCTTCACTCAATCCTTAAAATTAAAATATATGAAATAGACATGTTTATTTTATCCCACTCGCCATTATTATAAAGACGTCAACCAATATTAGATTGGCTGAATGAACCAGACTTGAATTCCTTAAATAAGGTTTTGACTACAAGGTTTGTTAACGAAAAAAATATGGTTGGAAGGAGAGACTTCGTGGAAGGTGGCCAACCAAATTCTCCAGACCATTCATAAAAACAAAGATCTTGTGCAACATTAATTCTATTATTTCTTATCACAAAATTTATCCTTGAATATCCAGTTACATATAACATAGGAACATCATTTGGACCCATCAACAAAAAATTACTAGAAAACTGAAAGAAAGTAGTAGAGTTTGGAATACATTTGTTCAAAAGGCTGAACCATGAAATCAAATGTCAAAGGATGTGAATCAAACATCAAACATGAATACTGATTAAAGGAAAATACATGATCTGTTCTTCTTTCTTTTTTTCTTTTGCTTAGGAGGCTGCAAAACAACCTTGATTGCAGCATCAAACACAGCCTTCACATTCTGAAATATTGCAATAAACACATAAAATTAGTACAAGATTAATAGTGTGCTTGTGTTAGATCTTTTTTTCTAATTCTAATTAATTTAAAATAACCATAAGTTTATAACTATATATGAATTAAAAGAATAACCTGTTGAGTCTTTGAGCTGCATTCTAAGTACACAGCTGCACCAATTGCCCTCTTCAGCTCTTCACCCTGCCCATAAATTTTACATTATTTATGTGTACTCGAAAAAACCTATTAAAAAACTTGACAGCGTATTAACGCAATCAAGCAATAGAGAGATCTCGGTCGTTGGATGAAAATCAGACAACTTGTATGCCAACTTAAATACTATTTGTGCTAGCCATCATTAGCGGCCGAGATCTGCAACTGCGTGACTGCATAGAATCCAATTCCTAGAACTTTTTATGACTTACCTGGGCAGTAGTAATAGCTGTAGCTCCTGGATGATCAATCAAATACTGCCTATCTTCCCTCAAATCTGCAAGTCAATAATATAAAAGTTCCAACTAATTATTAAATGACTACTAAGGCTAAACTTTTACCGTAAGTAACATAAAATTTCCAAATAAGTTATATATGTTTAGCTCCTACCAAGTTTGGTTCCCACAAGCACAATTGGTACAGTTGGAGCATAATGTCTGAGTTCAGGAATCCACTGCATAAAATTAGCTAGTGTTAGATTCAATTGAATAAAACTATACCATATAAAAATTCACAAGTGAATAAATGTGTCACAATAACCTTTTTAGATATATTCTCATAGCTGGCTCTGCTGAGTAGTGAAAAGGCCAACAAAAACACATCTGCTCCTCTATAGCTCAATGGCCTAAGCCTGTTATAATCCTCTTGTCCTGAATTTTTATGAAGCCACAAAAATTTAATAAATATTGTAAATTGTAAGACGTAGATTCGTTACCGCCTAAAGAAAATGGTTACCAGCAGTGTCCCATAATCCAAGATTAACTGTGCTGCCATCAACCACAACATTTGCACTGAAATTATCAAAAACAGTAGGCACATAATCCTACACAAAAATAAGAGAAGAACAAGTGAGTTTTTTTTTATCAACCAAACACAAACTAAATTTACATGTTAAAACAAAAAATAACATCATGTGTTGTTATCATACCGTAGGGAATGTATTGCTTGTGTAAGAGATAAGCATACAAGTCTTTCCAACAGCACCATCTCCAACAGTAACACATTTGATGAATCTAGCTGTACTCATTTTCTGTTTCACACCCTCTTTTTTCTTCTTTCAAAGCAAAGTTTTCTCTACCGTTTTATTGTTTCCATCACTGCATGCTTCTATTATATTTCCTTCACTTGAAAATATTTGAACTAAAAGTGGAAAAATGAAAAGAAGAAAGTGTAGTGTTAAGAAAGAAAAGGCAAGAGGGGTGTAAATTTGAATTTTGAATTGAAAAGGAGGGGAAGTGAAGCATTTAATAAGGCAAGTCCTATGGCACCAACTTTAGTGTGACTCCTTTTAACTTGAACATTATTGCATTTAGCTTTCTGTTTCTTTAAGTGGAAGGACAGAGTTATTAGATAAGCAAAAAAGGACTTGTTTGGTGTTGTAGTGGTGTTAGTTGGTTAAGTATTGTACAAGGGAGATAGTGAATAATTATTAGTACTTAGAATATCAACATTGTTTGATTAATGGCTACACAACAAAATGAGAATTAGTTACTCATGGAGAAAAAATACAAGTTGATTGTAAATATTGAAGGTTTAGAGTTTGGATAGTACCAACTTGGTACAAGTGTCATACAGCTAACCAAACACTAAATATTGGAGCAATTGAGAAGTGGGTGGATGGATTAGAAATTACTATGTTCAAGGAAAAATATTGATTTCCATGTCACTATATCGCTGCCCAAATGATAAATTTTTGTTCAAGTCCTCAGTGGATCTAATTTATTGACAGATTATTAGAGTTACTATGACCCATCAATGTGTTTTTTATTTTTTCATAGAAAATTTTTAGGTGAGTTGCATTTAAAAATCTTTGAGTGTCAATAAAAGTCTCTAAACTTATAAAATTGATAGAGATAAGTACATGATATTTACTAACAAACTCTTCACATTGTCAACAAGATTCAAACTAAAGTCTTTGTAAAATTTGAATTGAATCTTCACTAATTGGACTAATTTACCAATGTGTTTTCATTTCTTCGGTAAAGCAGACTTTTTTGGCATATAATAATAATAATTTACTTTGAATTATCATTATAGGTATGATGCTTTAATTAACAATATAGGATGTGTTCGTCTCTTCAAACCGAATGTTTTCATACTCAAGAGTCATAAATCAAACAATTGAACCAAAACTCTCCCTTCCGGCAAAAATCAAATCTCTCATCTCAAGTCTCTTACCACTTGAGTCAATTCATTATTTATCATTAATATTAATAATAATACTTTATATGCATTAATAATCAATAATATATGACATAGTACATTATTATTGAGTACCAACTATAATTTCACCAATTTGCAAGCAACTAGGATTATTTTTCACTTCCCTAAAAAAAAAAGGGATTATTTTTCACAAGTTTTTATTTTAAAGAAGAAAAAATACTTGAATTCTTGATTACGGTTCCCATGGAAAAAACAAACCAATCCAATCACCATCAACTAAAAGCTATGTCTATATAATACATGAGAGCAATAATAAATTTCATTAATACACCCAAATACAATTAGTATATTACTTCTCCCACCGTTTTTTTAGTTTTGTTAATTTAGTTGCCTTAAGCTAGGCAACAGCACCAATAAGCATAGCTTTATAATCATGATTTAGTATGAAAAAGTCTAGTTCAACCCTGTTTTGCAAGCTAACTATGATTCTTTTGAATGTATCTCATGATATACAGAGTACAAGCTAAGCTCATATCTTCTTAACTTCTTTGATAAAAGAGAAAATCATGTCCCAACTGAAAATGAAGTTATCTGTAAAGCAATATTGAATTATTTCCTTTTCGGTGCACAACAATATGAAGTTATTTTCCTCACCAAAAAAAAAAATGTGTCTTGACCAAAAAAAAAACAATGTGGAGTTATTGTTAGTCATGAATTTGATTTTTATTCTAATAAAATATAGGATTAAATATGTTTTTGGTCCCTATAAATATGTTAACTTTTTGTTTTAGTCCCTCTAAAAAATTTCTTCAACTTTTAGTTCCTCAAAAAAATTTCATCTTCACTTTTTGTCCCTCTTTTAAAGTAAACTCATATGTAAAATTCATATTTTTGAATAAAATTTTGCAAAAAAAATGCATAATATTATAAGAACCTCTCCAAAAAGAATTAGAATTTTTTAACAAAACATGAATTTAATATGAATTTTTATATGTTTGATGGTTAAAATTTCATATTTAATTTATGTTTTGTTAAAAAAAATAATTTTTTTTACAATATTTTATACATTAATACACAATTTCTTTAAAAAAATACAAAAATTAACTTAAAAATAGGGACCAAAAGTAGTGATTGAAATTTTTATAGGCATGAAAAGTTCGAGGAAAATTTTACAGGAGCTAAAACGAAAAATTGATATATTTATAGGAACAAAAACATATTTAACACTAAAATATAATACACAAAAAATTAAGTTATAACTTTTTTGGTGTTACTCAAGGAAAAGAGGTTGTTCTAATCCGGAGTTTGGTATACAAGTAGTTAAAGTTTGATCAAGAATTGTCCTATTCATAAATTGAACTTGAATTATCTCAAACAATTTGTCTTTTAGTGAAAATTATTAACCATTTACATTCAATCATTTTATTTTTTTTCTTTATGGACAAAGATAGGCCTTTTGCTTTTCTCTTTATCAAAAACAAAAAAGATAGACATTTTCTTACGCAAAACTCAAACTCTCATTTCATGTTTGAATATGGAGATTACAAAAAGCCATATGAAAATATTTGTGAGTTAATGAAAGTGCAGAAAATAAGTACAAGTAAAAAGATTGGGTTGATCTGGTGGTATTGTCTTGAAATTTTAAAATGTACTTCTCTTCAAGATCTTGGATTCAATTTTCACAGTTTCAATTTGATTGGGCTAATTTAGCTTCTTAAAAAAAAAATTACAAGTATAAAGATTGATTATTATTTCTTTAAAAGAAAAGATTGATTTTTTTATTAACAAAAGACTTAGCTAAATACTAAATATTTTTATTAACAAAAAACTTGGTAAAATAGCCAAAAAAAACTGGACAATTTTATGTTTGTTAATTGTTTTGAATGGTAAAAAATAGATTTTTTTAGTAGAAACCATCCGCTATTTAACGCGAACAAAATCGCCTTGAAAGTATCACAAATCATTTCCCACCATTTAAGTGAAGTGATTTTGATTAAAAGTGAGTTTAAAGTAAAAAAATTACAATTCATTTGAGTTGGTTTAGTTGGGTTTGCCTGGATCTTCGAATGTGCATCTTTTCAAGATCTTATATTTAATTATTTAAAAGTGAGTTGAATTATAAATTTATGTGTAAAATTCAATCATAGTATAATCAAAAGCTAAAGAGGAGAAACTATGTCCTCTGAGTTTGTCTTCTCCGCTCAAGGTGAACCAAGCTTCGAAAAACCACCCGACCCCCCCAAAGCCAAACTTTCTTTTCGAGATAAACTGTTAGGAACCCAAAATGCCATACCATCACGTGAAAAAGAGAACTTGATCGAAAAAAATCTTGTCCGCATTGAATTGGAAAACGGAAACCGTCTACTACCAAAGGTCTTCTTGGAACCGAAGACATTCCAGGAACTCTGCACCCCATGGAAGGATGCGTTGGTGGTCAAATTGCTAGGGAAGAGCCTCGGTTACAATACCATGAAGGAGCGGCTACAAAGAACTTGGAAGCTTCAAAGTGGTTTTGAAATCATGGATAATGACAATGGCTTTTATATGGTCAAATTCGATCAAGAAGCAGATAAGGAGAAAGTCATCACCGGAGGACCTTGGATGATTTTCGACCATTGTTTGGTTGTCACCCACTGGTCACCAGAATTTGCATCACCAGAAGCCAAAGTTGAACGGACAGTTGTTTGGGTACGTTTTCCTGGGCTAAATTTAGTCTATTATGATGAAAGCTTCTTACTAGCAATGGCCTCTGCTATTGGCCGCCCGATAAAGGTAGACACTAATACACTAAAAGTTGAAAGAGGAAAATTCGCCCGTGTATGTGTAGAAGTGGATCTTACAGTGCCAGTAGTGGGAAAAATTTGGATTAACGAACATTGGTATAAGATTCAGTATGAAGGATTACACTTAATCTGTACTAATTGTGGTTGCTACGGTCATCTGGGAAGAAGCTGCAGCGTCAAGCCAACCAAAACTGCCACATCCAACCCTCACCACCACCCAACCGCCGCCACTCAACAAGAAAACAGCCACCATTCTCAGCGTGAGCCAGCCACCATTTCCATCAATTCAATGTCGCAAAACAGTAACGGAAATGAAATAAATGCCATTAACGAGGTTGAACCAATTCTTAATGGAGGCGTTATTACTATTAATGAAGGGACACAAGAGCTACATGGGGATTGGCTCCTAGTTTCTAGGAGGAAAAAACCAGCCAACATCCAACAGTCAACCCATTCTAAAAACGCTAGCCAAAACAAAGCCAACAGATTCTCTGTCCTGACTAACACGGCCCACCAATCGAAACCGAACAGCTACCCCTCAAGGACTAGCATCCAAGTGATTCCACAAAATACAAAAAACTCAACTGACCTAAAACGGCGCAGGCATAACAATGATAATGATGACATAATCATTCAAAACCTAAGTATCACTCCTAAAGCCATTCTTAAAAGCCTTCACAAAAGCCTTCATAAACCTGTCCTTGATAAGGTCATACCTGACGTCACTAACCTCACACAAGTAAACCATAAGAAAACAACTATGGACCCACCCCACTTGAGCCAGCCAGACTCGGCTACCCCCCCACATAACAACAATCCCATAACTCCTACCCCTCAAATTAATACTCCTAGGCAGCATGCAAATTGCAGTGGCACTAATGAACTTGATGTGCAAGATTTGGAAGACGAAGCCATGGCTAGCCAAGACAATCTTCAATCTATGCAAGCTCACGAAACATCAGAAGGAAAACATAAGGCCTCCAGTGACACCAAGGAGGACATGATTACCTAATATCTCTTGAACCAATGTCCTATCTTCCTTCATTATTTTTATGGAAGCTCTACTAGATGTTTCAATCCTCTCTTGGAATATCAGAGGGGCACAAAACAATAATGCTCGAAGACAGCTTAAAGATTTATTGAGAAAGTTCAATCCCACTTTCCTAGCTATTTATGAAACCCATACACTTTATGCTAACCTTGCATCCTTTTGGAACAATAATAACTACAGACCTGTCCACATTGTTGATGCAAATGGCCACTCCGGCGGAATATGGCTGATGACACACACCGCTACTAACTTTACCTCTACCGTCCTTGATTATAACCAATATTCTATCACTTTCAACATAAGTCGAGGCATCGCAACCACCACTTGCACTTGCGTTTATGCTAGTCCTAACGCTTCCATGCGCACTAATTTCTGGAACTACCTTTCATCCATCAGCAACACCATCACCAATCCTTGGATGCTCATTGGTGACTTCAATGAAACTCTTCTTCCGAGTGATCAAAGAGGGGGCATCTTCCACCATAATAGAGCAGCAATGTTCTCGAATCTTATGGATAATTGCAACCTGCTTGACATCACCACAACTGGAGCCCGCTATACTTGGCATCAAAATTTCAATGGGCTTAGAATTCTTTCCAAAAAACTTGATCGCGGTATGGCAAATGTAGATTGGCGCATGCACTTCCCTGAAGCTTTTGTCGAAGTTCTTTGTAGGCTTCACTCTGATCACAATCCACTTCTCCTCCGTTTTGGTGGCCTCCCACTGGTTAGAGGACCCAGACCGTTTCGCTTTGAAGCCGCTTGGATTGATCACAAAGACTATGAGAGCCTGGTAAGAGACTCTTGGAACTCTGCCAACCATGATACCATTTCAGCTTTAAATATTGTCAAAGACAATTCTATCATTTTTAACCATGAAATCTTTGGCAATATTTTTAAAAGAAAAAGACATGTGGAGAACAGGCTGAAAGGGGTTCAAAACTATCTTGAAAGAGTGGATTCTCTTAGACACACTCTTTTAGAAAAAGAACTTCAACAAGAATACAATCACATTCTTTATCAAGAAGAGATGCTTTGGTATCAAAAATCCAGAGATATGTGGGTTAAATTTGGTGATAAAAACACTTCCTTCTACCATACCCAAACCATTATCCGCAGAAAGAAAAACAAAATCCACACCCTCCAACTCCCAAATGGATTTTGGTCCACAGATTGTGACACCCTCCAAGATGAAGCACATAAATATTTCAAAGATTTTTTTACTAAAAGCCAACCTCATCATAACCGCACCTTTAACATTGGCACACATCCAACTGTCGATGAACTAGGCGCTTCTTCCCTCACCAAGCCCGTCACCAAGATTGAGGTTCTAGCCGCCCTCAATACAATGAAACCCTACAAAGCCCCTGGACCAGATGGCTTCCAATGCATATTTTTTAAGCAATATTGGCACATTATTGGAGATGACATTTTTCATATGGTCCAATCTGCTTTCCAAACTGGTACCTTTGATCCAAACATCTCTGATACCCTCATTTCCCTCATTCCCAAGACCGACCCCCCCAGCACTTTTAAAGACTTTAGACCCATTAGCCTCTGCAATATTGCTTACAAACTCATCACTAAAGTCTTGGTTCACCGCCTCAGACCAATTCTTAATGTTATCATTGGCCCCTATCAAAGTAGTTTTCTACCTGGTAGGGGCACCACTGACAATTCGATTGTTTTGCAGGAAATAGTACACTTCATGAGGAAAACCAAAAAGAAGAAAGGGTATGTGGCTTTCAAACTAGATCTTGAAAAAGCCTTTGATAATGTTAATTGGAAGTTTCTCCATAACTGTCTGCATGATTTCGGTTTCCCTGACATTACCATCAAACTCATCATGCATTGTGTCTCATCCTCCACCTTCTCTGTTTTGTGGAATGGCAATAAGCTTCCTAATTTTAAGCCTACTCATGGTCTTCGTCAAGGCGATCCGCTCTCTCCCTACCTGTTCATCCTATGTATGGAAAAACTCTCCATTGCCATAAATGATGCAGTCAACCAAAGGAGATGGGAGCCAATCCGTATTAACAACACCGGGCCGTTTTTATCTCATCTTTTATTTGCGGATGATGTGCTTCTATTCACCAAGGCAAAAAGCTCCCAATTTAAAGTGGTATCAGAATTGTTTGAAGAATTCAGCATCGCGTCTGGTTTAAAAATCAATTTAACAAAGTCTCGTGCTTTTTTCTCTAAGGGAGTCCCCCAAGCCAAGATCCACAAGCTCACTACTATCTCCGGAATCCGTAGCACCACATCTCTTGATAAATACCTAGGTTTTCCTATACCCAAGGGGCGTCCAATGAGAAGTGATTTCGCTTTCATCATTGAAAAAATGCAGAATAGGTTAGCTTCTTGGAAAGGTAAGCTCCTCAACAAAGCAGGCAGATTGACCCTCGCTTCATCTATACTTTCTTCCATCCCAACTTATTATATGCAGATTAATTGGCTTCCACAAAACATTTGCGACAACATCGATCAAGTCACTCGTAATTTTATTTGGAAAGGCAACAATAACAAGGGCGTACACCTCGTTAATTGGAAAAAAATTGCCGCTCCAAAACAATTTGGGGGTCTAGGAATTCGAACAGCAAGGGAAGCAAATACCAGTCTTCTTGGTAAACTTGTTTGGAATTTGGTTCAAAAAAATGATAAACTTTGGGTGAATCTTCTTTCCAATATTTATTCTAGTGGTCCGGATTTCCTTTTCAATGCATCAGCTAAACATAACAGCTCTCCCAACTGGTTTTCCATAATCCGTGCTAAAAATGTACTCAAAAATGGATATGTCTGGAGAGCAGGATCAGGCAGCACCTCTTTTTGGTACAGTAATTGGAGCGCGCTTGGCACTCTTGGTTCTCATGTTCCGTATGTTGATATACATGATATTCAACTCACTGTTCAAGATGTTATCACCAATAATGGTAACCACACACAATCCATCTACACCATTCTCCCACCTAACCTAGCAGAAGTTATAAACAACATCCGTTTAAACTTCAACCACTCAATTGAAGACGCTTTCATTTGGCCCCAAAACAAAAATGGAACCTATTCAACTAGCAGTGGTTATAGTTGGTTAATCTCACGCCAATCTGCGGAAGTTCAGAACAGTAAATCTTGGAGCTGGATTTGGAGATTGAAAGTGCCGGAAAAATTCAAATTCTTGGTTTGGTTAGCATGTCACGAAGCTGTACCCACCTTACAATTGTTATATCACAGAAACATGGTTACTTCACCTTTGTGCACCAGATGCGGTGAAAATGATGAAACTTTGTTTCATTGCTTGCGGGACTGTCGCTTTTCTAAGGTTGTCTGGGAAAAAATCGGATTCTTCAACCATAATTTCTTCTCAACCAATGCGGTGCACATATGGTTACACGACGGTGCGTCTTCTTCTTGTTCAACCCTCTTTCTATCCGCCCTATGGTGGATTTGGAGACAACGCAATCTCATGTGTCTAGGTAATGAAACTCTACCATTACCCCAACTCTGCAGCAACATTGACAATCTGAAGGTATCCATTAATACTGCCTACAACAGCACACCTTCTGCACCTACGCTGGACAGGTTCATTCGATGGAATAACAACAACTTCCAATGCATAATCCTAAATGTAGATGGCAGCTGCAGTGGCGACCCTATCAGAACAGGTTACGGCGGTGTTATCCGGAACAACACTGGCGGCTTCATTTCGGCTTTCTCGGGTCATATTAATCACTCTCAGGACATTCTTTACGCAGAGCTTTCAGCACTCTTCACGGCATCACCTTAGCTATTGGCCTAAATTATGATGAAGTGGCTTGCTATTCGGATTCCCTTCTCACTGTCAATCTGGTCAAGGAAGAGTTAAATCAGTTCCATGTTTACGCTGTCCTTATTCAGAATATCAAAGATCTCCTCTATCCGAGAAACTACTCCCTTCACCACTCTTTACGCGAAGGAAATCAGTGCGCCGATTGCTTGGCCAAGCTTGGAGCTTCGAATAATGAGGCTTTTACAATTCACAACAGCCCTCCAGAGACCCTTCTCCCTTTTCTACAAGCGGATGAAGTAGGGACGCTTTTCCTAAGGCGCTAGTTCTGTTTTTTTCTGTCAGTTTTTCTATTTCTTTTTGTTTTTGTTTAGCATTGTAACCAAAAAAAAAAAAGCTAAAGATTCTTTGTACCAAAAAAAAAAAAAAAAGCTAGAAATTCTATTTTTTTTTCTTCTTTTGGGTGAAAAGAAATTGTAGTTTTAACTAGAATCAAGCATATTTAAAATAAATAAAAAAACTAGAATTTAGCAAAATTAATTGAGCAAATAATCACTTTTGTCCCTGACTCTGCACCTCGCTGCCACATAGATCCTTGACTCAGGATTAAATACAAATACGTCTTTGACTCTGCACTTTCATTATCATTTTAGTTTCTAACGTTAAAAATATTTGTTAAGTGATGATGTGGTGCATATGAGGTGTCACAGGGACCAAAGTGAAAGTAGAAAATGGTCAGTTTGGTCCTTGAACCAAAAATCAATATTCCCAAATTGAATATCAAATTCCAAAATCCCTAAATCTCAAATCCCTAAATGTCATCTAATTCTCTCTTTTGTTTAAAATTAATCTTCCATTAAACACAACTTATTGTTAGGTCAGTGACTGTGCATACCTACTATTGGTTAGGTCCCTGACAATGAATTAACAAATCCATTATCATCTATTACTCTTGATTGTTGTTATATTCACATGATAATTCATATCTCTTCCATGTAGGTCTGAGCATACAGTAATCAAGAGCTCAAGATATATTCAAATGATAATTCATTTCTGTTGAATTTCTTTTAACATAATTTCTAACTTAAAATTTGTTATACTTAGTAGGTACCAGTGCTACATCTAACATAAGTTGTTTATGTTTCCAAGTTTATTATCTAATTTTTCACTTTAATTTTTTCTTTCATGAGAAGCTAAAGCAATCAAAGCATAAGTTCTTTCATGTAACTACATGAATATGATATTTGATACTATTGAATCAACACTATTTTGTACAAATCTGAATGTCATTGTCTATGCACAATGTCTTAAACTATGGTAATAATAATCACAACAGGCAACTTCAAGCCTGGGTATTTTAGTAAGTGAACTTATGCATTAGTTATTCAAATCTCTCCACCAAAAATTGGATATTGTTATTGAAAGACACATCAAAAATCAAACTATAACTTTAAAATACTTACAGGGATTATAATTAAACATACCGTTCATAATTCATTTCTCTATATATATAATCCTCATGCCATTATATACTAGAGGGAGAAAGAGGTAACAAAACCACAACACTGTGACACTACTATAAAACTCCAAATCTTAGCCCAACATATCATTGCCTCAAAATTAACTTTCAAGCCAAAAAGGTCCCTAATAGCCAGGGACTTCACTGAAGTTTCGTGTTTAGTGTCAGAGACCTAACTGATAGTAAATATGCACAGTCAGGGACTTAACTAGGTTGGTGTTTAATGGAAGATTGTTTTGAACAAAATAGATAATTAGATGACATTTAAGGATTTAAGATTTAGGGATTTCATATTCAATTTGGGCATATTGATTTTTGGTTCAGGGACCAAAGTGACAATTTTCTACTTTCACTTTGGTCCATGTGACACCTCATATGCGTAATATCATCACTTAACATATTTTTTTAACGTCAGAGACTAAAGTGATAACGGAAGTGCAGAGTGACTTATTTGTATTTAATCCTGAGTCAGAGAGATGTATGTGACAGCGAGCTGCAGAATCAGAGACTAAAGTGACTATTTGCTCAAAAATAATTACCCTCAGAAAATAATCAAACTTATCAAAATTAATGATGGACTTCTAGCTTCGATTTTTTGGTGAGAAATTGAAAACGCCTTCTCATCATCTTCTGTTTATGGAAATCAAGTGAAATTGGTTCATTTTGAAATCATTTATGTTATTTCAATGAAATTGAAACCGACTATTGTTATGAAATTTGAATGTTATTAGAATTGATGTAACATTGAAACCATGTATTGTTAGTTGATTTTGAAATTGTTTCAACAGGAAAAGTTAAGATGAAAAGTCGAGATGCTTAAAACATCACTTTGAATATGAGGATCAGTTTTTAGTATTATTTTGTTGAGATTTTTTTTTATGAACGAGACCGAAATGGGTCATATTGTATATTATATGATTTATATATTTTAGTTTATGGTATCCGACGTGCAATTCGTCGTACTGCTATCGTGCCATATAGCAGTTCTGCTCTAAAAATCTACATTTTCTAATCCACCATTTACGACCGTCGCCACCACCAGCAACAGAGTACTGTGAATCTCTTACACAGACGCGCTCGTTGGAACCACTTCCCTCTAAACTGCAGGTACCTCTTCACTCTTCACACACCCCTTTTGCTTCGAATATCTAAATCTTCAATTTTTCACGACTGGGTATTCTAGCTAACCCTTTTCTTCTATCACCCACAATCCATTTTTTCTTTTCCAACTTCTAAAGAATGTAACTTTGGTCCATATAGCAGCTTTTGCAACTGTTGTGCTGGCACTGATAATTAAGGTATTCTAAATCTTGAATCACGGACACATACGTCGGACACAACATTGACACTGACATGTTACCACCGGTAATAATTTGAAAAATGGCATAATTGAATGTAATCATATGTATTTTATGTTGTCGGTGTTGGACACGGGCGCACGTCGGAAACCGGATGGCTTCTATTAGAAGTTTCTGTGCTAGTGAGTAAATGATGCATTTTGTGGTTACCTTAATCCCAATTTGAAGCTTATTGTCTGTTTTGAATCTTTGATTCCTTAAGACCCTGAATTGCATTGGCTTCGTTTGAATTTCCTGTTTTCGCTTTTACTTATAAAAATAAAAATAGGCTGCATTGTTTTCAATATGTTTTCCTATAGAAATCTTTGAAATTAGAGTCACAGATTTTCCTATAGAAATCTTTGATAAGGCATAGAAAATTACACTTACACAGCAGCCAAATTAGGATAGATATCAGATTAGAAGTTTGGAAAATTAGGATTAATGAACTAATAGTCAAGAGTTTCGAAAATTGCTTGTTTATGATAATTGCTTATTATGTAGAAAATTGCTTATGGTTGTGTTATGTAGAATTGTGCATTGTGTCATGCACACCAGCCGAAATTAATACATTGCAAGGTCCCTCTTTCAATTGTTCAGCCATCAATTTCACATGTTTTGATAAAGCTTTCGTTCTTTCTTTTTTGTAAGAAGTTTTTTTAATGTTAATAAGCATGTTACTTGTTAGTATCTTTTGTCAAAGAATTAAGTAGTTTACTCCATACACATGTTCAAATTTCATCCTTCTAATTGTGAATAGAACTTACTTTCCTTAATTCAGTAATGCACTTCACTCAGGTTTTAGGTTCAGCATTATTGCAGCTTTGAAACCTTTCTACTTTTATTCAGATAGAGGGGGGGTGTTTATAAATTCATGTTTTGCCCATTGCCAAAGTGAATCGCAAGATACATGGTTTGAAGTTGGTTCTCCAAGAATAAAAAGCAAGGTACCAATCCCTTTGACAACAAGACATGCCGATAAACTGTTTATTATATGTGAGATTTTAACTAATTTGTTGGGTGAACATTTATGTTGTACTACATATATAGTGACCAACTTTTGATAACTAGTCATGTATAAAACTGGAAAAGGAATATGAGGTCTAGCAGATAATCAGTATAAGGTCTTTGAACTATGTTATTATTGTAGTACTATATCATTTGATGTTCAATACCATTCTTTGGCCAAATCTTGAATCTTACTCTTGGAAAATGAAGTGATATTTAAAGCTTGAACTTTTGGCATAGTGAATTTTTAATCAGCAACATAGTCAATGGTTTTCATTGTAAATGTATAATTTAGTTCATAGTTTCTTTAAAATTTTAGCCACGCCAATATCAAATCTCTAGATCTGCCCCTGTGATGCTGTGTTTATTATCGTTTATTCAACATGGATGCTATACATTGCTATGCAGCTTCATAGCTTCTTGGTGATGATGTGATGTGTGGCATGCGGCATTTTTATGATTTCATCATCATAGTTTTTTTAAACATTAAATGTCATGCAACCTCTGGTTGGTAGTGTCTAGTGAAAGTTGCATATCCGCCGACGTAAAGGTGCCACTTTGTATAATATAGATAAAATGGACATTTTATCAATGCTTGGCCACGTCTTTGTATTTTTTTCCTATATGTTTGGGGCATAATTCATAAACTCTCACCACTTTTACTCCGACTGAACCGATAAGAATTTATATGTGCCACAGGTGTCATGTTTCACGTGTTACAAGATGCTTCAGTACTCTATTAGTGGATCAAGACAGGCGATTCGAGCAACAATGCGCTATAGATCTGTTCTTCATTTCTTTTCTATTCCAAACCAATATCCTTCAGTTCGTTCAGTGTCTTCTTCACCACAAAATGTTGAACAGGCTGTTAGAGCTGAAGTAGAATCCAAAAACTATGTTAGAATTCCTGATCTCATTACTACGGAGCTGTCCCAATCCCAAAATTCAAACCCTTTCTCTTTTTTATCTTCTTTTCCACAGAATATACAAGTACAAATTGTTGATGAAATGTTGCAATCTTTTATACCTCTCAGACCACGCTATAAGCCCCAACTAGCCTATTCCTACCTTCTTTCCTACATCCTGCAAAGCTCTCACCCCCTCCCTCTTGCACTTGCTGTCCTACAAAGGACTCTACGTTCTGGTTGCCTACCTGTTCCTCAGACTCATGTTCTCCTTTCATCTGCTTGGTTGGACCGGCGATGTCTGTCACATTCGGTAGCTAATATTTTACTTGATATGCAATCAATTGGATACCATCCTGACTGTGGTACTTGTAATCATCTACTATCATCTCTTTGTGCTGTCAATCAATTTGTCGAGGCAATTGATGTCCTGAAGGGTATGGGTGGAGCAGGATGCATTCCTGATTCAAATAGTTATGGCATTGTAATTGGTGCAATGTGCAGAGTCAGAAGGACTTCTGACGCCCAAGATTTAATGAAGCAAATGGTGGCAAAATACGGGTTGACCCCAGATCATGGAACAATGGTGAAAATTTTGTCAGCATTACGGGCAAACAAAGAGATATGGAAAGCTGTTGAGATGATTGAGTTCCTTGAGAAAGAGGGAAACTCTGTCGGATTTGAGAGTTACGAGTTGGTGGTTGAAGGTTGCTTGGAGAGACGCGAGTATGTTTTGGCTGGAAAGGTTGCTATGGGGATGACAGAAAGAGGTTTTATTCCATATATCAAAGCGAGGCAGAAGATAATTGAAGGGTTGGCTAGTATTGATGAGTGGAAGATAGCTTGTGGCGTGAGACAAAGATTCGCAACACTTAAATCTTAGCTGTTAACTTATTTGCAGCGAGCCAAGTACAACTCTTAACGCTGAAAAGGTGACTACTACAAAGACTGTACCTTCTGCATTATGGTGGCATTTTTGTTTTCTCGATGGCAATGCTGAGACAGGATTGCAGCTCTAGGATCTCGGAGTTGCAAATCATTTGGAGTTATGCTCTCTGAAGTTAAAGCATGGAAAAGGAGTGAGCGTATACCTGAACTGGGTTGTATTTGCATTGTAGAATTGAATTTACACCTTCGCCCAACTTTGATGGTTATATTAGATTAAAAAAATGGATGTATAGTGTATTTTTGACACAGGAAAATGAAGTAATTTCATGTGTATTAGTTAAACACCCTCCACAAAAGGAAACAATATAAGAATATCAGTTGCACAGATTATAAGATGGTGGGAAATTTCATGTAATTTATGCTTTTGTGCTCCATAAAAATATTTAGTCTACCTATCTGCATATTATTACATTCAGTCAAATAGTTGCCATCTCTTCCTAAAACCTTTTGTAATTGGTGTAAACAATCTTTGTTGAGCTAATTTCTTTTATTTTTATAACCACAACAGGTCAATTATCCTAGCATGCTGCTTAATGCTTGACAGGGTATGTAGCATCCATGGCAATGCCACAAGTCCCATCTTTATCCTTAGTATCACGCTTCATCCTGACATAACCCGATTCACCCCAGTCATTTGCCCATGAATTCTTCACAATCCAATACTTATCACCATTTTCTTCTCCATACCCAACTATAGTCATGCCATGGTTGAGGTTCTTTCCACAACTTCCAGAGAAGATACCTTTTGAATAAAATTGAAATGCATAACCTCCAGCATCAGTTGCAATGGAGACAGGCTGATGAGCAACTGCAGCTTTTAGCATTTTCTCATTGCGAGCAGGTACACTTTCGTAGCCGCTTATGGTTACAGCATTGTTTTTAGCTTTGGACTTGTTACAGTTACCGTCTCTTCCTTTATAAGGATATTCTTTAGCAGTGGCTATCCCTCCATGTTTTTTGATGTAGTTGAATGCTATGTACATGTCGCCACCTTCGCAGCCTTCATTCCCACTTTTAATATCACAATCTATCAACTGTTGTTCCGATAGAGAAACTAAATTTTCTGTTTTGATCTTGTTGATGCCTTCTACAGCTGCCACTGCTGAGAATGCCCAACAACTTCCTGCATCAAGTTTGACACCATCATATCAGCACAAAACATAAATTTCAAAAATGTTTAAGCGTGCTCTTTAGCTCGCTACTTAGCAATAGATAAACTTCAGAAGACTTCAAATACATTTACTTGTTAGGTAGTAATTCCTCAAGGTAAGTAACTATTTTCTTTATAGATATAACTATATTCTTTATAGATATAACTATAAGACTAATTTATCCTGTCATGTTCATATCACAAACACTTCAGATAAAGTTCGTATAGACTTATCGTTTAGTTGTGCATGGAACTACTAGATGTGTGTATATTATATCATAGCATACTAGTAACTAAACTGTAATATTTGAGAAAATGAATAAACTTTTTGAGGCAAAAAAAAAAAGAGAAACTTGATTTGCAATAAATTACCACAACGGCCTTGATCTTTGACGTGTGTAACTGCACCTTTCTTTCTCCAATCTATGCTTTTCGGTAGTTCTCCATGTTTATGATACCTGAATTCCGTTTGTACACGAAACCGGGGCAGATAACCTAGATAGGTGCTTTTGAACTCTTCATTAGTAATATCTGCAAACCTGTTGTCTATGAGCTTGTAAGAATAGTTTTGAGAGTTGTAGAACTCTATATACTGAACATTTGATTGGTAGATGTCGAAACGAACTTCCCATTCTTCTCTGTCTCTGTAATGTCGTCCGTATCGTTTCAGCCATGTTTCATACCTCTTCTTCATGACTGCAGGATTAGTTGAATTCTTTGTGTGTATTTCAGGACATGCACTTGCAATTATCCATAGATTGAGTATAACAATGCTTAATGTTATAGTTGTCTTCATGGTTAGTCTTAGTGCATATGGTGAATTATAGAATTAGCACAAAATTGATATTTATTGATTATCACGAACAACATATAGTTCTTAATGTCTTATTTATTTGTGCATTGCAATGCATGCTCGTTTCTGTTTAGATACGTATTTCATTTGCATATTTATCAATTGTATTTTCATGTCTTTGGTGCTTGCAAGTTTTAGTAACACAAGAATTGTGTATCTCATTTTCTGCATGACCATAATGAAGACGTACAGGTCTTGTCATAATTTAGGCTGTTTCAGTTGGTGTGAATAGTTTATTCTTGTGTTGGCTTATTGAATGAATTCCAATTTACATGTAGACTATAATTATTTGTTATATAGTCTAGGCAGACTAGGCTGATATTGTCTTGCACCGTCTAAACTTAACTCACAAGAATCTCATTGTTTTTGTTCCTATGAAATATTATTTATTAAATTTAGTTAATCTCATAAGTTTTTAACCGGTGGTTTAGACGAATGTTTATTGCCTTAAGGTTGAACCGATAAGCACCTTAGTTCAATCTTTGACCAAATTTTAATTATCTTCCGACTGTAGATTAAAAAATTCTCGTAAGTTTTTGGTTTTGTTGTTTGTATCATGTTATTAAACCATTCTATAATTTTAAAATATAATTTTCTATATATAAAAAAGATTTATAGAGTCTCTAGCAGAAATCTTGGCATGCGATTGGTACAGGATCACGCAAAATCTCTTTGGTAGAAAAACTATATAATTTTGAATGTATATAATGGAATGGAGCTAACAAAGTTTGCAATGTGGTCTTCATGATTGATGGATCAACTAACTAAAGTTTTATGATTGTTTCTAAAAATATGTAAGAGGGAAAAGACAAAAAACTGTCTAGAGCCATTTCAGATGAGAGAAAAAAAAAATGGTCTATAGGAATTTGTTGTATACGATAGATATTTAACAAGTGTATTAAAACTATCGAAGTAATAATTTTTAAATTCGTGTCTACAAGGATTGCGTTAACTTTGATTTGGCAATTTTGTTATGATCTCGGATGTATTAAATGGGGGATGCACAAGGGAGTTGGTTGGTTTGCATAAGATAATAGAAACTTATAAAAAGTGTTTGTAAAGATAATAGGAGAATGAGATCACATCTTTTGAATCCTCTTGTTATTGTTGTTTGGTAGACTGCACCTAAATTAGAAAAATGTCCTTCTAGTTTTACGATGATTGACAAAAATTAACTCTGATCAATCTCTTGAATCAAAGTTCTTTTCTCAGATTACAACATCTAATTATTTAGGTGAATTCATATTCTTCAAAGGTTTTCCGAACATTAATCTATGATCACAACCTAACAATCATCTATTCCTAGATTGATCCGCTCAATTGAACAGTTTAATTAGATCTAAGTTGAAAGTTATGATAAGTAGTTGTTCAATCTTTGAAATCAGTCTATATGTGATCAAGATATAAAAAGAATTAGGCACAAATTAAATTGAATAAAAACTATAATTGCATTCATACAAAGTAGTATTTCACAACCTACATGATTCAAACATATCTAAATTAGATTCCTCTCCAGACCTATTCTCTAAGAATTTAGCTACTCGTAACGGAAATTACAAATATCAAATTCAAAAGAAGCATTGTTTCATACACTAACTATGAGTTTGGTGGAAGGCCGCATCTTCAGTCTTCTGCTCTCAAAAATGTGCTTCAAATCTTCAAAATTCATAACCCTTTCTTTGAAAACAAATTATGCTTTTACAGGTAAAGTTTTGGACACCTCAAATTGTGTTACGATGACCAAAATCGTGACATGATGTCTTCATTAATTTCAAATTTTAATTCTGGTACTTCTCCAAATCATGCCACGATTTCAAGATTGTGTCACAATTTTTACGCAATAACAATTCCCTTCATTCTAGACCAAAAATTGTGTCATGGTGCCAAAATTGTGACACGATGCTGTCAACTCGACCATTATGAATATTTCATGCTTTCTTCACTTTAGGTTGTCTAAGGACACAAAAGACTCAATAGAACATCAAAATAATTGATAAAAAATATGTAATGATATCATGCCATCGGTCTATTTAGTTGTAATGATTACCCATGTTGATTAAAAGATAAAACAATTAAGTGAATAGAAAATTAAAGGGTATGGATTACTAAAATTAATTTTCCACTTGTTTGATTGCTCACATTGGTGATAGGTTATGGACATAGATTCCCCATATTATTGATGTCTCACTAAAACAAATTATGGTTGCTCCTTTGGTCCTTCAATATAAATGCGTAAACCATTTGGAAGATAACTCCTAAATGACACTTTTTATGTTTTGTAAAGGCTTCATAAGATAACTCTTAAAGGTTATTTTTTAGGATAAAGAGTAAATAGGAGGGTTAAAAGAGCACCTATCACATTTTTTAGCCATTGCTTGGGTGTTTACAGGTTTGGGTGATCCATTCAACCCAATCATCCAACGTAACCCTCATTTCACCCAAACTAGTTCAAGTTCGGATCCAACTCGATACAACTCATTCGAACCCATGAACCC
Source organism: Medicago truncatula (assembly GCF_003473485.1). Lineage (NCBI taxonomy): Eukaryota > Viridiplantae > Streptophyta > Magnoliopsida > Fabales > Fabaceae > Medicago > Medicago truncatula. The sequence goes on from NC_053043.1 coordinate 45,128,829, forward strand.
ACAAAGCCAACCCTTTAAAAAATGTTAGATTTTTTATTCATTATAATTTAGTTTAGTTTATGACTTTTATATGTTAATCATGAAGTATTTCAAGTAAATTCGAGTAATAACATATTAAATTTAGTCTAAATGTTAGGATTTACATGAACTAGAATATCTTGTAGTTATATAGTTTTTTGGATTTTATTTTTTAAAAAATATAGTTAATGACATGTTGATCCAACCTAAACCAAATCACACATTAGTAGTTTGGGTCGGTTTGAATTTAACATTAAAAATTCGGGTTTTTTTTACCCAACTCGAATCAATGAAGTTTGATCAGATCGGTTACGAGTTTGGCCTAAGTTGACCCAACTTGGCCGTCAACATCCATAACCATCGCAACCGGTTAGTATTTTTCGATGTAGTTTAAATTGATTTGTGATATTCTGATTTTAATCTAATAGTCATGCTTGTTTGTCTTGTTGTTAAGCTAATATAGGAAAGTTAGATCCATAGGTTACTTACCTAAATATTAAAAAAAAAAAAAAAAAGTTTTTTTTGTTAAATCAAATGTATCGTGTCACATGCAACTCTAGAGATTAATTTCCTTCAGATAACTAAGATCGGGGGTTGACTTGTTCAACTAATATTTTTCCATCACCGACCAAAGATCGGACTCTAAACCCAATTGTTAAGAGACCAAAACATCTAAGACGTGTGTCGGACTGTATTGGTAGCTCTCTAATGAGGCTCAAGTGAACAAACTACCATTAGAATATGACATGGACCAATATGATGCAACCCTATCGATAGGTAATCGAGTCTTTTAAATATGGATCGGATCAACAAATGTGAAGGTTTAAAGCGAAATTTTGTGTCCAAGGTTCGAATCCAAGGCCTTACATATATTATGTATTGTCCTTACCAACTAAACTAAATTCACGGGGACGTGAATTATGATTGATTAATTTTGTATTAAATTAATTAATAGTAAATGGAGTGAGTGAACGTAATACTATAAGGTCTCAAAAAGATAAATACTAATAAAATTATATTATTATTTTGAATTAAAATACAAGTTTGGTGCCTAAAATAGATGCTTCATTTGCATCCCCTTGAGCTGGCCCAGATTTAAATATGTGGTAATTAGGAGAAGATCATATATGCAGGACAATCAACAGTTATTCAGATGCATAAATGATAGAATAGTGTTGAAGTGTGTTTAGACTTTTGTTCTATTTTCTATTCTCGTGTCCATTTCTATTTAATCGTGAATCTATTGAAGCTAGCTAGAAACCCTAGCTTTCGATAGCCACGTTTAGAAGCTACACAACTCTACATACCTATGAACTTAAAAGATACCATTGATTATAATATCAAATTCCATGAATGTGCTCTTAATCATGTGCTATGTCAAACTTTTACCTCCTTATAAAACTAAATTAATTCAAGTTAAGATAAGATGATGATAGAAGAAGGTACCAAGAAAGACATATATGCACATCCACATAGAGAGAAAGAGAGCATATACCCTACATGTGGGAATGGTTTGGGGACAAAGCAAAGAAAGCAAATAGTGCATGCAAACAATTCACATGGAAGCATAACATGATCTTCACAGGAAGTCCTCACTTTTCCCTCTCTTTCACAGCTCATACCCCAAATCCCACGAGTCCTCACAATTCTAGTTTTAACTATATCCCTTAAACTACTGTACCTATACTTAGCTTTTTAATGATAAAATGATTAATGTAACACGTCACACACCATGCATAACCTCTTATAAATATAATAATATCTTATGCACATGGTCTTTGTTCTCCTCTAAGTTAAAGATCACAAAACCATATGATTTCACCAATCACTAACTCCCTTAAGTGGGGTTCTCTTTCCTTTTCATCAAGAACGTGGACACTATTCATTTGGAATCAAATCAATTACCTAATTCTATTTTCATATCTTAATTTTAGAAACTAAACTAGATATATATATATATGCTTCTCATTTTGCTTCCTATAAATAAACTTATAAATATTTTCTTTAACCACTCTAACTCTACCTAAATTGGTTAACTAGACTTTGACTCATTATCTCTACCTAACAACCTATGAAGCACGTATATGGACATGACATCGGACACGATGCAAATACATATACGTCGATGCAGCTAATAACTTGAGAAAATCACATATTTTAATGTAATTATAAATGTCGGTGTTATGTCGGATAGAACATGTGCCCAACACCGAAACACGTCTAATTTAAGGAGTGTCTGTGCTTCATAGCTAACATGTAATATTGCAATTTATAAAAATACAAAAGAATTTTCAAATGAATTAACCTAGGTTAAAATTAGTGTTCCAAAGGGTTATCATTATTATAAGGGCATGTCACTAAAGAGAAGGTCACAAGGGCACGTGGTGGCTGATTCCCACTAGCTATTAAATCCACTGGCGACTTTCCAGTTACACCGTTGAGTCCCTCTTCCCAGCTGTTCATAGCTGTCCATTCCTTCTCCATTCCCATGTGACCCTACTGCACACAAGATACCCTTTAACATTTTTTTATAGGATAATATACCCTAAATAAAATTTAGCAAATTTTTTAAAATACTAACATATTGCACATCACAAAAAAGAAAAATAAAAAAAGTAGAGAGAAAAAGTTCATGATTTTGTTTTTTTAATTAACTTGGCTTTCTTCCCTCTAACATTCCCTTGTGGTTTCTGGAAATATACATATTTATTTAAGGGTTGTGTTAGAGGCTCATCACTTTCATTTTTCTTCTCTCCCATTCATACATTGTATATGTTCATATATATATATATAGATATATAACATTTTGTTATAATTAACAACATCCTTAACAACAAGAAATATTTGAGGTTTGTGAAAATTCCTGTTTGTTATAGTTTTGTACATCTCTCTCAAATGGCACAATTACCTCCTAAGATCCCAAACATGTCACCAAGTTGGCCAGATTTTTCCACACAGCAAAAAAACATTATGCCAACATCCATTTCAACCAATAACATTGTCACCACAAATAATTACCAGAATCAAAACCCTTCATGGGTGGATGAGTTCCTCGACTTTTCCTCGGCAAGGCGAGGCGCTCATAGAAGGTCGGTCAGCGATTCAGTCACATTCTTAGAAACACCAATGCTCGATGGAAAACACGATGGTAACAACAATGACAACGAGTTCGACAAGTTTGATGATGAACAATTTTTGTCCATGTTCAGTGATGAAATATCTGGTGTCAATAACATGCCACCAACATTGTCTTCGTCGAACCCTTCGAGTCCTTCAGATCAGAATTTTGTCAATAATGATAATGAGAAAGAGAAGAAGGAGAATGATTTAGGAGAGATGAAGAAAGAGGAAGATGAGAAGCAATTGAAATATGAACCTGATGAGGTAGAAAGCCAATGCAAACAGGAAAATTCACAGCCTCAAAGTAACAACAACAATGTCACTTCTTCTAATGATAGAATTACTGATCCAAAGAGAGTCAAAAGGTAATTATCTAACACTTCTATATCTATAGATAAAAATTAAAACATGTAGGAATAGGATGAAATTTAAAACAATTTTTTTTCTTCTAAAGTTCTTGCATAATTCAATTTTTCTAATAGTATATTTTTATCTATACATATGCTTAATTTTGCTAATAAACTTGCAATGCCCACATGACATAATTTTGGAGTACTTCATTATTGTAGATTATTTTTTTAAGCATGATTTTGATATTCTAGTTGTAATTGTTGATTAGTTTTCATGCATTTCTCTTTATAATTGAAATATTGTTGATCTTGTTTTCTTGAACTTATTATATTTTTTTTCTTTGTTTGTAAGTGAAAATAAAGCATTTTTTTCCTTTGAGTTTTGCAACTGATTCTGGTTTTTTTGCATTAGAATCTTGGCGAATAGGCAATCAGCACAAAGGTCACGTGTGAGGAAGCTGCAATACATATCAGAGCTTGAGCGTAGTGTAACTTCATTGCAGGTTTGTCACGTAACATAACATAGCATGATTTCACTATAATTTTTATATTATTTATTTGCAGTACTATAATATATGGAAATTTGATGTCTATATACTACTCCTTTCGTTTCTATATGTAAGCACCATTTGCATCTAACAAAAGGGTGCTTTGATATAGGGACGGAGGGAGTATATAGTAGAAATGATCAAATAATAATGTTATTGACTTTTTGTTACACCTTCTATTGACAAAAATATTGAAGACCGAAGTTTCAGTGCTATCTCCAAGAGTTGCATTTTTGGATCATCAACGCTTGCTTCTAAATGTTGATAACAGTGCTCTCAAGCAAAGAATTGCAGCCCTTGCACAAGACAAGCTATTCAAAGATGGTAATTTAATTATTTCTTCAATGTTATATTATTCAATTTCATTATTATTATTATTATTATTATTATTATTATTATTAATTGGTGAATTCATGTGGATATATGAGTAAAAGAATATGTACCCTGTGGTCCTAATGAGACCATGACAAGTCAAGCATGAAATGACAAAATAAAAATGGAGAAAACACACCAATAACAATAAGCTATATATAGTAGCACTGTAGTTACTTGAAGTTGGTCAAGTATTCACTACGGAGGATTAATAGAACTAGTGGTATTGATAAAATTAAATTTAATAAGAGTGAAACAGGTCAATAGTTATGAGACTGCACACAGAGTTATGATGAATTTAGTGAATGTGTTTTTGTTTGCATGCACGCCTATTTATGTGATCATGTGCCCTATCATAAAGTAGTTAATATACTAAAAAAACTCTTGGATAGACACAAACATTTGAGCTCGTGTAATAGTCATTTTGGTCTTTGAATGTGCAATAAATAAGCACAATAGTTTTATGTATCAAAATTTCGAGAGTCCTTAATTATGTATTATGTTAGTAAAAATAGTCTTTTACGTGCAAATGTTAGTAAATATATTGACGCATCGTAGAGAGGAGACCCGTAGATGCCGTTGTAAGAAGAGTAGATCAATTGGAGGAAAGTCAGGTAAAAAGAGGTAGAGGAAGACCTAAGAAAAACATTCGAGAAACCATTAGAAAAGATTTAGAGGTCAATGAGTTGGATCCAAATATGGTTTTTGATAGAACATTATGGCGTCATTTGATCCATGTAGGTGTAGCCGACCCCACTTAGTGGGATAAGGCTTGGTTGTTGTTCTTGTTGTATATATAGCTAGGAAGAATGTCGTAGTAATTACTATAATGATATATATATTTACATGCAGCACATCAAGAGGCACTGAAGAGGGAGATAGAAAGATTAAGACAAGTATATCACCATCAGAACCTCAAGAAGATGGAAAATGCTAATGGATCACCCTTACCATCCCCATCACAAAAGCCAATATGTGATTCTCAAACAGAAAACGAACAACTTCTCAATGTATGAACTCAACTCTTCTGAAAACCAATACTAATTTAGTAGCTAGCTAGTTTATATATTATATTATAAATATTGCTGAATTTTTTATAAGACAAAGAAGAGATTTTAAGGAAAGGGAAAAAAAACATCAAAAGTTTTCTTTTTCTTATGTAATTGTAATCGTGTACATAGTTGGTCAGTCACATTTGGATTTTAATTTTCTTTAAATTTAAAATACTGAACTTAAAACTTAAATTGTCTAATCTTGCAAAGACGGTTTAGATATGACAGACAACATACATTCACAAGATCATGACTGCATGCAACTCATGCATGTTCTATTGAATCGTTAGATACATTGTACATTTTTTTTAGTGAATTCGTGAAACGAAACAAAATAAATCTTCTTCCACTTAATTTACAGTTGGTTGTAAGCCGTTGGAATAATCTAACTGTCTACAACCAAATGTAGCATAAAAACAAGTGTGGAATATCCATTTTGAAAAGGAAACTAAATTTAGTTTGAAAAGTCACGTTATTGGGTGTGGGTGGTTACTGTGGTAGTAGTACTACGTACTAGTACAAGTAGGGTTCTTTCTGTTATGAAACAGAGCATGCACGTGATGTGTTTTGCTTTAAAACTTAAAAGAAAGGGACCACTCAAAGTTTGCATGATTGGAATGCAGGGAAACACATGTGCATCAGTGGCATCAAAAGAAAGGGTGGAAGAAACAGTTGTGTCTGCTTTAACATGATGTATATCTCTATATATAAAATATTTAATGGAGTTGGTTGATGATTCTTTCACTTCTTTATTTGTTGTGTTTGATTCTTTTGCTATTATTGTTTTTTAATCTTTTTCAATCTATTTGGAAAAACAAAGAAAAGTTAATTGGCTTGTGGAATGTGGAGTGTGATGGATATGGATAGAATGAAAGAAAGGTGTGTCAGTTTTTAGGTCTTGGAATTAATGGGTTTGGTTGTAATTTGAAATTATTATGTAATCATTTTTATTTGACATATTGTTTAAAAATCTAAATTGTAAATAGTCATTTTGACTCAAATTGCGCTGTATATATGATGGAGTTTTAACTGTTTCATGAATGAAATTTTGTGTATCATTATCATATTTACTATCCTACAGCTTAATTGGGGACAATATAGAAATGTTGGCAAAGGATAAGGTAGTTTGGTATTGTAAAACTATGTCATCACAAATTTCAGAAAAATTGTCATATAAGATTCAATTGAGTTTATGGTAGAGTAGTTGATTCAATAATTGGAATATGCGATTGTATATGTCACATAATTTCAATTTTTACCAGCTTTCATACAGTCACAACATTGGTAGCAGTTAAATTGAGATTGGTGTAAAAAGTGTAACTGTCCAATTTCGACCCAAAGCACGTCCATGTTTTAACTACATGAATGTATGAACTTCGGATTATTAGGGTCATATTTCCCTAAAAATCGGAAAGTTATAAAAAAAAAACTGAAATATCACAAAATCATTTTTTTCACCCCTTCTTGTTATTCTCTACCAATTACGGTAAAACCATATGTGATGCCTCATAAAAAATAATAACAAAATACATATTCACTGTTTCACACTAACGGCAGTTGACTATGGTAGAATTTTGTGACTTGAATTTAACACTCAAATTTGATAGCTGATGAATTATATGCAAATCGTCAATGAAGTTGGTGACTTTGGCTAACCTTAAATGATGCATAGTTTCTTTCCAAATCTATACTTTCTATCGTTAAAGAAGAAAGCCATTGCCGCTCTAAATCATGATCAATAGTAATATAATCGTGGGGAGTACTAGAAGGTTGGATTCTATCCCCTAATAAGAATCCTCTGAGAAGAGCTCAATGCTGAAATATCTTTGGGGGACCCACTAACACCACCATTAGTTGATGTGCATTCAGATTATATATGGTTCAAACAAAGTGGGGCTCTGGTTCAAGCCTCGGCTCAACCTTGGTTCGACAAATTGGACACGTGGAATGCGAAGCTAACCACTTGTCAATACAACCCACATGAAAACTATGCTTACAATTTGGAAGCAACCTCATCATTTCTTCATCCTGCAATAAACTCAAACACACTGCACATTCAACAATATTATTGGAAACATTGTTACTTTCTTCTTGTTGCTTTTGTTTGAAGAGGAAAGTAGGAAGAGTAGTGATGAGCTTAGGGTCGAGACAAGTGTTGGGTGGTTCTGTTAATTGGGTGTGAGCTTGAGTGGCGGTGAGTCTCACTTCGCCATTGGCTGCTCTCCTAAGTGCTTCGCGATTGAAAATAAATCTGGAGTAGATCATGTGAATAGCGAACATTAAAATTAAAAATAGTGCTAAGGAAACTATGGTGCTAAGCAACATTAATTATTTTGTTGAAGTCGTTCTCATGGTCTCGATAGCCGTAGAAGTTACTCATTAGTATAATTTATGTGTTAACCTGTGTTTGTGTGTGTGATATAATATAAAAGAAAGAATGAAGATGGAGAAGGTGGGGCTTGTTTTTCTTTGTTATATGGGTGTTTGACTTCCGTTGAAAATCTCAGCCATAATATAACACATATATGATCGTTAAATTGAGATCAGACAATTTAATTTAATTTTTTTATTTTTCGACGATGATGAGTTCCTTGGGTTGGTGTGTTGGATGTATGTGTGGAATGAAGAAAATATTATTAATATGGCAAATACTGTAAGTAGGTATAGTCGTCCTTGACTAACAAGAGAACTGACGGTTGAATATTGACGCTTAGCATGAGAACTGAGAAAGGTATTGTGGAAGAGACTGTTATTTGTTTGATAGTTAGAACTATTGCCTGGATATAGAGAAGACAAATAAAGGGAAAATAGTTGCGAGGGAAGGGTATTATGGACTAATATGCTACTTTTCTAGACGACTTATCCTTCATTGACCACTCATGCGGTGTGTGAATTATGAGAATTGTTGTTCCCACATTTGGTTTGGCTGTACCACACGAGTAAATTACTCAAATGTTCCTCGGCAATTAACTGTCGAAGAAAACTTCGGCAGTAAATTACCGATTAAAACTGAAAACTTCGGCAGTTAACTGCCGAGGAAATGTTAAGGACTTAAATGTTAAGCCTAAAACAAAGAAAAAGGAAATAAAAGAAGAAAATTCCGTGAAAGTTCTTTGGAAATAAAATAGACAAAAAAAGAAGAAGATCAAAATACAATTAAAATAATTGTGAATATTTCCGTAAAAAGGAAATAAAAGAAGAAAATTCCGTGAAAGTTCTTTGGAAATAAAATATTCACTATTGTTGAAGATCAATATAACAAAAAAAAAATCAAAGGAGTAATACAATTAAAATAAATAAGGAAGGCAAATCAATCAAAAATGAAAAGAATATTTATGGTTTTTGTCAACAAAAAAAAAAAATTGAGGTTTCCTCGGCAGTTAACTGCAGAAGTTTTCAATGAAGTTTTTCTCGGCAGTTAACTGCAGCCGGTTTCATAATTCGGTAGTTAACTGCCGAGGGGCATTTAGGTAAATTATTAGTGTTTCTCAACCAAAGGTAATGTCAACAGCAATTCTCGTTAATTATTCACTAAAGAGCCTAGTTTTTATCCTTCTATAGTAAAAGGCCACCAGGATAACTCAGACAGGTGAGGGGATGCCAGTAATTTTACAAACAACTAATATTGATATTAGAAACTTACTATAAAACCACATATATTAATGTTTCATAACAACCTGGGTTCAGTTTCTCTGATTAAATATTAGAAACTTACTATAAAACCACATAAATCAAACAACTAATAAAACTTACTATAAAACCACATAAATCAAACAACTACATAAATCAAACAACTGATAAAAAACTAGTTTCTCAGAGCCTTGTTGTATTATTTATGTTGAAACTATTGTTGGATTTAATATATGCGGTGCATTAATATTGAACCAACAATTAAAAAAATCTAGATTCAACATAAAAAAAAAAAAAACATTTACCACATATATTTGATGTTTCATAACCAATTATCAGAGAAACTGAACCCATTTTGGAAGAATCGAGAGAGATTTGCAAGCAGAGTAGATTTGGATGAGTAAGTAGGAAAAGATTGGTTTCAACTTTCAAAGATAACCAATTCTCAGAAACTGAACCCATTTTGCGAGAATCTGAGTCGTGAGATTTGCAAGCAGAGCAGTTTGGATGAGTAAGTAAGAAAAGCTTAGCTTCAAAGAGACCAAATCTCAATGGAACCTAACCTTTTTTTTTCTCACATCAAATACCAAAAGGAGAAATAGAGCAAGTCGACCATAACAAAATATAACATTAATATCAAATCAAGGTTGTCTTCAAAACAGAAACTATCTGAACTGAGTTTAACATAAAGTACAAACAAAACAGTAACCTCATATTCATACTTGCAAAACAAAAGAGATCCAAAAAATAAGATTTCAAAATAACAGACAAGCCTAAGCCTCATTACAGCTGGCATTCAAAAAAGCTCTTCCAGGTTGACGGTTGGCCAATGGTCCATGGCATCCAAGAAGCTGAAAAATCACAAAAAGAACTTATAAGTTGAAAGGTCAATTACTTCAACAAAACTAACTGAAGAAAAGTATCTATGAGTGTTCAAACAGATTATATTCACAAATCAGACACATGCCCTAATATATTCCAAACTAACATGATTCAAGTTAGCAAAAAGTATGTCCTTAGCATGATGAAGAAAATATGAAACATGCAGTACAATGAATTCACACATGCAGTACAATGAATTCACATGCAGCTTCACATTTACCTTGGCGTTAACTCCATCAGGCATAATTCTGTTTTCAGATTTCAACTTAAGATACTCAGCTCGATTGATCTTTGTGAATCCCCTGAAGAAGCATTCCAAACAACAATAATTAGAATTAATGCATGGATTAAAGTAAAAGGTCAAAGTAATCCCAGACTACAAATCAACAATAGAAGTAAAGTGATATTTCATTTTTCAAATACTTACCACTTTCTGCTAACGATGATCTTTTGACGGCCAGGGAACTTAAACTTAGCACGACGGAGGGCCTCCTGAGCATGGTGGCTGTTGTTGTCTTTGCAACGGACAGAAAGAAGCACCTGCCCAATAGCCACTCTAGCACAAACACCCTGGGGCTTTCCAAAAGCACCCCTCATACCAGTTTGAAGTCTATCAGCACCAGCACATGAAAGCATCTTGTTGATCCTGAGTACATGGAATGGATGAACCCTGACTCTCAAGTGGAATGCATCCTTTCCTGCAAACTTAGACATGTACTTGTTGCAGGCAATCCTAGCTGCTTCAAGTGCCTCACTTGAGACATTTTCCTTCTCCCAACTGACCAGATGAACACAGAAAGGAAACTCATCAACACCCTTCTTCTTCATGCCAACATCATAAATCCTGATCTTCGGATCAGGAACTCCACGACAGAATCGTGATTTTGGATATGGCTTGTTCTTAATTTGACGGTAACACCTAGCAGGTCCTATAAATAAAACAAACATGATTACAATTACACAAATAGTACAATAGATCATAACATCAAATGGTATAGATATAAAAATGCACTATGCATCAGTTTCATACATTAAAATATCATAACATTAAGAGGTTTTTGTTACGCTTCATGATTATAAAGATATACATATAATTAATATTAATAAGTAAATAAAAAAATAGAAATGCAATCTCAGCCGAAAGATGGTGATATTTCTGAATAATCACGGAAATCAGAATAGTAAGGATATAAAAATTGCATCATAGATTGCAGAGCAATAAACAATAACAAAACAAAATACATATAATAATTTGAATAACTATAATTAAAATTAGTACTTGGGTACATTCAAAATATAAACAGGGAATTAGTAACAGTAGGTTTATAATTAAGTAAACCCCTGTGTCGCAAGACCTGTAAAAGTTTGATCTATGCCAGTAAAAACGAAATGTCAAGCTACTAGACAAAAGTCAGAAGTCTGGACATCAGATACCATAGGCAATATACATGACGCATAATCAATGAAAACAAATAATAAGAGAATTAACCATAAAATTAAAATTCAGAAGATATTATAGCTTGCGAGAGATCAGATGGTAGTGCATGTTTGTTTCATCATGAAAAACAGAACCGTATGGATAAATATCATCATTTCTCTTGCAATACGTATACTAATAGTACCAAAGACAACAAAGAATGATAGACTCCATCATATCATGTATTACGTATTAATAAACTCCTCAAATTCTCAATTAATTTAAAATATTCAGATTCAACTTACAGCAACATCAAATCAACACAGAAAATAAAATTAATACAATAGATTTCGTATATATAATTAAATTTCAGCTCGTGATTTATAAACCCTAAATCCTAAATCACAAATCAAATATAAACATCAGGTCTCATTAAAAATTGAAATAAAACGAATTCATGGAAATGAAATGAAGAAACGTATGGAATTATCAGAAACGAAACAAACAGAGAGAAATGAATGAAAATTGGAAGGTAATTAGGTCTTACTTCTTCCCATGGCTGCGCTGCGTTCCTCGCGTCCTGTGCTGTCTCCTTACACGATTGATATGTGAGGTTGAGAAAATGTATATATATGTAGGGTTTAGGTTTAGGTTAGATATTGGGCTTATGAATGGGCCTATGTCTAAATCAATAATTTCTTGAACGTGGCTTTCACACCACCTTAATTAATATTAACAATGAAATAAACCCTTTACTTTACCCGTACAAAACATAAAAATTCCACTTTTACTCTTATTGTCGTTTAATTTTACATTTTTTTTTTCATCTTCACCACACAAAATATTACCAACATATACAACTTTCGAAGAACTTACAAAAAAAATTATAAAACCATAAACTTCAACCCACAGGTTTCTGATTTATAAATTGTGATTAGAAAATAAGGGTGTATCATTTTAACTCTTTAACTCTTGTTTTAATATAACATTTATGGCTTCATTCATCTCTTCTTTACCGTTTGTTTTGTGGTTAAGTTCATCATGAGTTAAACCCTTTTAGTGAACTATACATGATGAGGTTATGATTTTATTTGCATAAATGTAGACCTTTATTGCTTCGAGCTTCTTTTAAAGAAATTATTTTCACGTTGATCTTTAAAAGTAAAAATTGATCACTTTACATAAATTTTGTGAGATCGTGAAGGATAAGGATCTTAACATTACCCTTTTAGAGTTTTGATGATAACAATTTATTAAAAATTGTCAATTGGATATGCTAATATTTGTTGAAGTGTGCAGGACAGTATACAAGATTAAGTATATTTGTAGGTTCTGGAAGAACAAATTGAGAGCTATGGAATCAACAAAAAGGAAGCTTGAAGCATCTGAAGAGAAGTGCTACTGAAGTTAAGTGCTTCTGAAGTGATGACGTCATCAGAAGCAAGTTCATCAGAAGCTGAAGATCACCGGAAGTTAAAGTTGATCAGAAGATGAGAGACTTAAAACTTCAAAGGTTGTTCATTGGATTTGATCTCGTCTAAGCATTGCAGAAGATTAGGAAAGTGAAGCAACGGCTAATTCAAATGAAGTTGAAGGCATTAGATGCTTGCTTTTTGAAGAGCGTTGACAAAGTACAATTGTACGAAGTGTACAACCACTACCTCCACTACTCAGTTTGTGTCTCTGCTACATGACAAGGATAACAGCTATGCCTGCAACGATGTTCCTTCATACTTAGAATGAATTTGAAATTGATCGTTCATAGGACAATAACCATATCAGACAAAAGATCATTGGCGATTGATCAAAGCTTCAAACGACTCTATTTTGATTTGCTGACAATTCACAACGTCTCTTTCACACCTCTATATAAAGAAGTGAAGACTTGGAGAATGGCAAGACTCTACAACAATTTACAAGCGCCAAAACTCTGCTGAAATTGTTCTACATCAAAAGTTCACTTAGAATTTCTTATCAAAGTTCATATCTTAGAAATTCTAGAGTCTTATGAGTCTGTATCTGATTTGTATTGTGAACATCACTGATTGTATATCAAGTGTTTAACCTCAAACAATTTTCTTTGTAATTATGTTTGAATAGAAGTCTCTTGCAGTTGTGCTTGAGCATAACAAGTCTATTGATTGTGTTCAGGAGCATAGGAAATCTCTTGCAGTTGTGCTTGAGTAGTTTGAAGTCTCTTGCTAGTTTAAGCAATGAGCAGTTGTAATCAGATATTACATTTTAGTGAACTCTCCTTGGAAGTGCAAGCGGGACAGGACTGACTTCCGGTTTGTGGAAGGAACATGTATAATTGATTTGTATCTTTCTTCTCTCTCTCTGTTTTATCCGCTGCAATTTAGTCTTGAACATCACTTCAGAAGTATAACTCTATCTGCTTCTGATCAGTGTTTTCAGCTTAGGAGAAAACGAAGAAAAAGCTAACACAATTCAACTCCCCTTCTTGTTTTTTTCTCACCTTCATGTTTGACATGACTATAGACTTAGAGTGTATAATTCGAAGGTTTATATAAGCTTCATGTCAAAGCAAAAAGGCTCAACCTCTCCATGAGAATAGCTACTGAGACCTGACATAGTAAAGTGTATGGTAAAAAATGTGAGTGTACCCCATGAGGGCAGTCGTCCCACCGTTTACCGTGATGGTTAGGTCGAAAGACCCCTCATGCCACTTGGTCTTCATGAAGTTGTATAAAGATGCAAATGTTTATATCTTTACAAATCCATGTCATAACTGATTAATTGTTCTAAACCACGTTTTTTCATTTAGATCTCCTAAGTACTTTTGTTGCTCTCTCAACTTTTATTATCTTAAAACTTCATATTTATAGTTGCCACTTTGAATGATTTATTTATTTTTATGTACACAAGTTTACAAATTGAAAAGCTGTAGAAAGCTATAACGCCTCAATCCATGTCGATTCGATCTTTTTATACTATTACTTGAGATTGTGGCTTACACTAGTTAGACTCCTAAAAATACATAGTGTTTTCAGAGCTACCAATTGACATATGTTTATATAACAAACCAAAAACATCATTTTTCAAGTTTTTGGTGTGAACTCCAATAAATCGAACATTCAAGTTAATGATAAAAACAAATAACACACTGGAAATAATTTTCTTATGTTTTCGGGTGTGTATGGTGAAAATGAACAAGGTGAAATTGATATTTAAAAGAGGTAGAGATACAATTGCTGGAGAGTGGGATAAATTATTCCAATGCAAAAGAAGCAAAGTTGTATTTGTATGGGACTCAAAGACTTAACTTATTCATTCATTTAGGAAGCCTAGCAACAAGGCCTATCAAATATACCATAGAAAGGTCTAATGAAGGCACCTCGATAGGGCACATGGCATAAAACAATACCCGATCTACTAGACAAGGCCACCTTGTCAAGAATAGCACCTTGGATCAATGTGTGATTTAAACCTCAACAAGATGGTATGAACCACCTAGTACCCCAACATAAGCGCACACATCCTCTCGTGTCTCGAAGTATAACCAACATCTAGATAGCTACCAAGTTGTTCCTATATACAAGTACCATCAAACTTTTGAATGCACGTTAAAACTCATGTCACAAATGCAGCAATTAAACATATCTAAAGCTATTACGAATTGAACAACTAATATTAGGTCAAGTCCCAAAAATAGGGTCAATAGTCATTCAAGAGCTAGATCAATTTATGAACATTTGCAAACACATAAAAATCATTAAGAGTGATTATTAACGAAGTAAAACTAAGCAATTGAATTGTATTCAAAGGTAACTCAGCTGATTACATGGTTCAATTAGCTACGTAGAAGGTCGTCCACATGACCTAATCTAAAAATCAGCTACTCGCGATAACCAAACATAAACAAAACAAAGGTATTTGCAAAAATATACATTAGTAACGGATCATTGTGCGATGATTCCACGCCTCAAGCATGTTTTCGATCGCTCCTAGCCTTCCCAAATCGCATTTTTGCCTTTTCTAATCATTAGAGAGTGTTTTTCCAACGAGGTAGGGTCTTTCTATTCATAGATGCGCATTTCCAATACTTCTGGAACAGTTTATGTGTATTGTGCATGAGGCAGTAGTTGAACACTTTTAATTTCTCCATTGGTGCGTGGCGCGTAACTTGTAGCAGGTATCACGCATGAGGCAGCAACCAAACCTTCTGCTTTTCTTCATTTATTGTCTCATTTCTCATTATTGGAACGTCTGTGGTGACCATACCCCAAACGACCATATATCTTGTAAAAAGTATAACATGACCCCAAAGTTATCTAGTTTGGGTGATTTGATTTGACGCGGTTCATTGTCTTGTATGCAGAATCACTCCTCCATGACCCTTCCTTTGATTTATTTGCAAAACTTACTAAAAAAACTAAAATTTGTTAGAATAACTTTAAAATGACTATTGATTGTTATCATGGTTTTTGGGTGCCAAGCCATTAATTGGACTTGAACCTTTTGACCGTTGATATCTCTCTTTTTTCTTGGGAAGGGTAAAAGGAGAAAAACCCTTAAAAAGTTCTAGATTCGGGGGTCGTTTTCGCTACGGGAAGGTGTTAGGCACCCGGAGCGATTATGGTATTCCATAAGAACCGCTCTCCTAAGTTTATTTCTACGCTTTATTTTTAGAGACTATTTGTAAAAAATGAAGGTGTGATTAGTTAAGAATGGGGGGTGAGAAGAAGTAGAATTTGATTTTTATTTCGGCTTGGATGAGTTTTGACTCATTGCCTACGTACCCTTTTAAGGGATCAAAACCGTTCGTAGTTCATTCTCAAAAATGGTTTTTGTTTTTGTTGGTTGATTTTAAGTTTGAAAAGAGATTTTGAAGAATAGAGATGAGAGGCCTCAAGGGCATAAGATTTGGAAAAAAGTGAGGTGGAATTAGTCTTTTCCAAAATGAAGTCTATGGAGGATTAAGATTTATTGAAAATTTTACTTAAGAAAATAAAGGGGAAAATAAGGAGTTTTGACTCCATTTTATTTTCAAAAAAAGGTTTTCAAGTGTTATTTGCATGTTTTGGAAAAAAGTTGATTTTTATCTAAGTGTTTAAGCCTAAGCATTCATCTAACCATACAATCCTATGCATACATCTAAGGTGAGTGTGTGCGTGCCGGTGCGTCATAGTGTCCATAGTCCATATTACAAAAATTGCCTAAATACATTCTATGGCCCCTTTGCCAAGCTACAAACCAATGATAACAAATTACATCACTAAATGGATTAAAACTTGCAAAAAAAAAAAGAATACTAAACTAAAGGAAGTGAAGGAAATAGTGGTGACATGGAGAAATGCTCATGAAATGAATGGGACAAAAGAAGTGAGATGATTAGTAAAATAAAGCATGGAATAAAAGAAATGCACAAAAAAAGGTATTAAGAGGAAAGACATAAAAGAGACTAATAAAGTGACAAAATGTGCATGAGAATGGCCATAAGGCTCTAGCATAGATGTGACCCATAATCCCTTCATCATGGCATTTTTAGAAGTCTTGTTTTGTGCCATAATGTAAAAAAAAATGGGACATATTTGATGCTAGAGTTTATAACACACTTTCAAGATATTGTGGCACTTTATTTACTAGTAAAAATGCATACTAATTGCAAACCAAGAAGGGAGATGAAATTGGGACATACAAGCAGCAAATCAAACATGTAATCAGCAACAAATTTATCACAAAATTGCCTTCCAAAAGTTCAAATCACATGTCACCAATTCATGAGGGATGTGCTACTAAAAAATGCACAAGTTTAGGTCTAAACACACTAATTAACCAAGAAATATCACATGCTTTTTTTTTTATCATTTTAAAACCATTGAGAAGTGTAAAAAAGGTCATGAAAATACGTCAAGAAACATGTGATAATTTTTGGAGATTTTTAGAGAAAATTTTAAGCATGCAGGGGTTCAAACAGCAAAAAAAAGTGGTGCAAATAGCAGGAAAATGAACAAAAACGTGAAAGAAAACTGAAGCCCAAACCAAAACCCAAGACAGGCTGGACCTGGATCATCCAAAGGTCTCAGAGGCGTTGGATTGATCCGGATCCAGATCTAACGGTCTAAAACGCGCAGCGTACGGTAACGTAGATCAAACGTATGGTAACAACACATCACAGCCGTACAACAGAGAAAACCCTAGATCTAACGGTTCAAGATGAAAACAAAATAAACCGGACCGGTTCAAACGTCTATATAAGGACGTGGACACCGGTCCAGTCCATTTCTTTCATCTCTTTCTCTCTCTAAACTTCCCTCTCCTCTCGCCTCTCTCTAGAAACCTCACCGCCGGTGAGGATGAAGCTACGGCGGAGACCTTGAAGGTCCGCCGGAAACTTCATCTTCTCCGGCGAGACTAAGAACTCCGGTGACCTAAAATTTCCAGAATTTAAAGAGTTTTGCATCTTTTGATTCGTCCTTTAACCCTAAACACGAATCCAGCAGTCATTTTTTCAAATACGGTTTGAAACGACGTAGATCTAAAAAATTTCCGTACGGTTTTGAAACTGATTTTTTTGATTTTTTTGAAAGGAAATGTTTAGATCGTTTGAAGATCTACATCGTTTCGTTGTTCGCTGCTTTTCTGGTACTCGTTCTTGCTTTCAAAGCTTTGATCCTTACGGATCTAGGTTTTGATGTTTACGGTTATAGCTTTCACTTTGAGTTCTGGAAATTTTTGATCTTCTTGCTTACGTGATTTTTACAGGTTTAAACTATGATACTATTTTCTAAGAAGAAAATCTGAGTTTTACCTGAGGTTTTGGTTGAAACCTTTAATGGAGGAAATCTTTGGAAAACTTGATTCTGTTCTTGATGAATTGATGATTTTGATCTGTTCTTTGGACCGAAAATAAATCGGTTTACCGGTTCATCTTCTTCATCTTCTCTGGTTCTTTCACTACTTCTTTCTCTGTGATTACGAGCTTGAGCTTGCTTCAATGCTTCTTAGAGTTGCGTAAAAAACCTATGATCAGTGCTTGAGCTTGCTTCAATGTGAGCTCGCACTTTGAATTGTAGGATAATTCTCCAATCCAGTGATGAAGATTCACACGAATCTCTGAGGATTGATGTAAAAATCAATGAATTTGTGTATGGATTTGGTTCTGGAAATTTTTAGGGTTCTTGTGTTCTTGATGAATTTGATGATTTTGATCTGTAACTGAAAGGAGAGAGACTGTGATTTTTGTTTGTGATGTGGCGTGTGATTAATGGCTCTGTGTGGCACTGTACACCTTTTATAGCTGACATGTGTGATCCTGGACCAATAGAATTGTGACATCTGGACTCTAATTAAAAAAAACGCAAGTTTGACACTTTGAGCCCTTTTCTGCAAAATTGAAAAATTAAGGGACTAAAATGAAAATAACAAAAAGGACTAAAAATACAAATAGAAAGAAATCTGGACTGAAATGCAAAATTGAAAGAAAAAAAAACTGGACTGGAATGCAATTTTGGACCTCTTCGAGGACCAAAATGCAAAATAAAAAATAAAATTGAAATAAAATTGGTAACCTGACAAAACGTAAAGTGAAACTAAAATAAAATTGACAAAACGGACTAAAACGAACCAATGGCCTAAATGAGGTACTTCAAAGTAACCTCTCTGTGCCAAAATTTTGTGTGAAATGACCAAAATGCCCCTAGGGCTAACAAATGACCTAAACAGACTCAAATTGACCTGACACTGACTCAGATGCAAGTTTGAAATGAATTTAACAGGGTTTACTGATGAAATGTAAAAAAAACAATCTGAAAAGACTCAGAGACAGTCACAAGGATGAAAATGGGTCCCACTGCAGGAAATGACCAAAATACCCTTCTGTATGACTTTTTTGCAAATTTTGAAATAAACTGTAGAAAAAGCAATGTAATGATTCAGAGACACTTTTGAATAACTTACAAGACAAGTAAAGACATTTTGAAAAGTTTTATGCAAGAACAACATAGGTAAAATTGCGATTGAAAATACTGCGAGGCAGAGACAATTTGAACTGTGCAGTTGAAATTTGATAACCGACAAAGTTTGAAATGAAATTGGGCCCAGTATTTTTAGGTCCAAAAACAGGGTATAACAGCTGCCCCTATTTAAGTTTCTTTGTCTGGACAGTCAAGAGACGGAGTCTTTGGCTTGACAGGACGAAGATACTTAAATATTAGCATTTGCACTGTGTTTGGACGTAAAAATACGCCTACCCATTTTCAAATAATATGCATGCCATGCATTATTTGGATTATGAATGCAGGACCTCATGGGGATTGGAATTAACAAAATATGTCGTATCCATTGCGGGATTGGTAGACATTGACAAAGATAGTGAATAGCAGAGTAACGGGAAACTAGAAACAAGTTGGACAGGTACAAGCTGTTCTTGGATTCAAACTAGCCACTTGACCGGGGATGAAACAAACAGACAACTGCGAGTTGTTCTTATGGATTCGAACTGGTCACTTCACAGGGGATAGAGGTTACTGGATAAACATGAGTTGTTCTTATGGATTCGAACTGGTAACTCACTTGGGGATATTGGAAAGTGCGAGTTGTTCTTATGGATTCGAACTGGTGACCCGACTGGGAAAAAGAGAAAATTGGCAAGTACGAGTTGTTCTTACGAATTCGAACTGGTGACTCGACTGGAAAAAGAGAAAATTGACAAGTACGAGTTGTTCTTATGGATTCGAACTGGTGACTTGACTGAAAACAAGGCAAATAGACAGGTGCGAGCTTGTTCTTGGATGCGAACTGGTTACTCCACCGGACAGAAACAGATAGACAGATACAAGCTGCTCTTGGATTGAGCTAGTCACTTGACCAAACGGAAACATATTGACAGGTACAAGGTGCTCTTGGATTGAGCTGGGCACTCGACCGATAACATAAGCAAATTGACAGGTACAAGCTGTTCTTGGCCTTGAACTAGCCACTTGACCAAACAGAAACATATTCACTGGGGATTAGTTTGTTCGACAAAATATAGATTGAGATTGACTTGACGTCGATTTGATTTGAAAGGTAGAAATTGAGACTGATGTTTGACATTGGAAATGCGATATGCATGGATGATATAACAGTTTCATTAAATGCATGGGTACGCAATATGCATGATTATGCATGTATGAATGCTTGTAATGCATGACTGTTGGCAGTTTGTAGGCACGACTTCACGGGGAAGACAAGACATTAGAGTATTGGGCACGTAGTGGCTCGTGCTATGTTACACATTCTTGGAAATCCTCTTTGGAGATGACGTCGTTGGGAGACGTGTCGGAACCATAGCTGAGGGCAGGTAGATATGCAACTTTGCTGGAGATAGAATCTTGGAAGACCTGACTGGGGAAAATGCCGTTGTGCTGGGCATTCCAGTGCTGGATATGTTGTAGACATTGCATCTGTGGTCAATGCCTTTTGCATGTTATTTTCTCAATTTTCATCATTCATTTTTTTTTGCATCCCATTTTTGCCTGGATCGCCCTTTCGGGTTTTCAATCCAGCGGGGTGCTCATTCTTGCCTAAGCCGCCCTTCCGGGTTTTCGACTTAGCGAGTCTTTTCATTTTCATGCATTTTCATTCTGTTTTTTTTCATTCTTGCCATTGACCACAGACTATCCTGGAGGAGAACCTGCTTGTAACATATATTGAAATAGACATCAACATACTCTCGCTCATGCATGTTTCATTTGAATGTACCCTGTTGCTCAGGTTTGCTTTTCAAAATAGACAAAAAGTTTTCAATTTTCAAAAATGTTTGTTTCAAGTATTGTCATTATTAAAATGGAAAGAAAATGTTTTGTATATAGCTTTGAAAGTAGAAAGAAAATAGAGTTTTAAACAAAAGCACAAGCTCAAATTGATGTATAAGAGTGGTGGTCAGCCGAAGGCGTGACTCCACGGATTTACAAAGCTTGGAAAATGGTAATTTTATTGGTTAGTGGTACATTGAACACAGTAATCATTACATTTTCTGGAAACTTTGAATTCGCAAGCGTAGGAGCTTTAGATGAAGATAGTCATCAACGGCAGCAGATGCCCCAAGGGGGACGGTGGTTGGCCAGATACAGTTACTTGCCTTTTGTTTCAATCTCATTTTTGCATGAACCGCCCTTTCGGGTTTTCGGTTCATCGAGACGCTCATTCTTGCCTGAGTTGCGTGCAATCTCAGCGAGCTTTTCATTTTTGTTTTTTGTCCCTTATTTTTGCCTGGACCGCCCTTTCGGGTTTTCGATCCACCAGGAAGCGCATTTTTGCCTAGGCCGCCCTTTCGGGTTTTCGACCTACCACGCTGTTCTTTTCATATTTCTAGGCAAAGTATTTCTTGACTATATCGGCATTCACTGGATTTGGAAGTTCCACACCATCCATGTGTGTAAGGATTAAAGCACCACCGGAGAAGGCCTTCTTGACAACATAAGGACCTTCATAGTTAGGCGTCCACTTGCCCCTTGGGTCGGGTTGCTGGCTTATCCTCCTTTTCAATACAAGTTCCCCTACCTTGAATTCTCGAGGATGGACTTTCTTGTCAAAGGCAGTCTTCATTCTTGCTTGATATGACTGTCCACGAGCCATGGCATCCATACGTTTTTCCTCAATCAAATTCAACTGGTCATACCGGCTCTGGCACCATTCAGCCTCTGATAACTTTGCTTCCATGATCACACGGAGAGACGGGATCTCCACTTCCAAAGGAAGAACTGCTTCCATACCATATACAAGAGAGAAAGGGGTTGCCCCGGTTGAACTGCGCACAGTAGTACGGTAGCCATGCAGAGCATAGGGTAACATCTCATGCCAGTCCTTGTAGGTGGTTACCATCTTCTGGACAATTCTCTTGATATTCTTGTTGGCGGCCTCAACTGCACCATTCATCTGAGGTCTATAAGGAGAAGAGTTATGATGCTCAATTTTGAATTCTTCACAAAGAGCTTGCACCACATTGTTGTTCAGGTTGGTACCATTGTCAGTAATAATCTTGCTGGGAACACCATATCGACAGATGATGTTATTCTTGATGAACTTAGCTACCACTTGCTTGGTCACATTGGTATAAGATGCTGCTTCAACCCACTTGGTGAAGTAGTCAATTGCCACTAGGATGAAACGATGACCATTCGAAGCCTTTGGTTCAATCCTTCCGATCATGTCGATGTCCCACATTGAGAACGGCCATGGGGATGACATAACATTGAGAGCGTGCGGAGGCACATGAATCTTATCAGCATAGATTTGACATTTGTGGCATTTTCTGGCGTATTGGTAGCAATCATGCTCCATGGCCATCCAGTAGTAACCTGCCCGTAGCAACTTTCTTGACATAGTATGCCCTGTAGCATGGGTCCCGAAGGTACCGTCATGTACATCATGCATTAACTGCTCTGCTTCGTGTTCATCAACACATCTTAACAGTACCATGTCATAGTTCCTCTTGTACAGGATATCTCCATCTAACAGGAATCTACTGGCCAACCTTCTCAAGGTTTTCTTGTCTTGTTTGGAAGCACCCGACGGATACTCACGGCTCAGCAAGAACTGTTTGATGTCGTAGTACCAGGGTCTATAGTCAACCACATTTTCACCAGCCTGATCGATCACATCCCCAATAGCAAACACATGTGAAGGTCTTTCAAGGCGTTGCACTTTGATTATTGGCACATCATTCCAATGGTTTACTCGAAACATGGAGGATAGAGTAGCAAGAGCATCAGCCATTTGGTTCTCATCACGAGGAATATGGTGCAGCTCAACCTTTGTAAAATATGTCAGCAAACGTCTCGCATAATCACGATAAGGAATCAGCTTAGCATGGTGTGTCTCCCATTCACCCTTTATCTGATTGATGACGAGCGCAGAATCTCCATAGATGTCGAGGTGTTTGATTCTCATGTCAATTGCTTCCTCGATCCCAAAGATACATGCTTCATACTCAGCCATATTGTTGGTACATTCGAACAGAATTCTGGCGGTAAAAGGAATGTGATGCCCCTGCGGGGATACAATGACTGCCCCGATTCCTTTACCATAAGCATTGACAGCACCATCAAAGACTAAACCCCACCTGCTATTGGGATCTGGACCTTCATTAATCAACGGTTCTTCGCAGTCTTTTGATTTCAAATACATGATCTCTTCATCGGGGAAGTCGAACTCAATTGGTTGGTAATCATCAAGAGGTTGGTAAGCAAGGTGATCTGCAAGAATGCTACCTTTGATTGCCTTTTGAGTTTTGAACACAATATCATATTCAGACAAAAGCATCTGCCAGCGTGCAATCTTCCCAGTGACAGCAGCTTTCTCAAAGATATACTTTATCGGATCCATTCTGGATATCAACCAAGTTGTATGATTTACCAAATAATGACGCAGGCGTTTGGCGGCCCAAGCTAGAGCACAACAAGTCTTCTCAAGCATTGTATACCGAGTTTCACAGTCGGTGAACTTCTTACTTAGGTAGTAGATAGCATGCTCTTTCTTTCCAGTTTCATCTTGTTGACCAAGCACGCATCCCATGGATTCATCAAATACTGCCAAATACATGATCAAAGGCCTTCCTTCCACGGGTGGGACAAGGATAGGTGGTTCCAGCAGGTAATTCTTGATGCTATCAAAAGCTTCTTGGCATTCATCATTCCATACAATAGGCTGATTCTTCCTTAGTAGCTTGAAGATCGGCCCGCAGGTTGCGGTCATATGAGATATGAATCGGGAGATGTAATTCAAACGCCCGAGGAAACCTCTTACTTGCTTCTCAGTCTGTGGAGCTGGCATTTCTCGGATGGCCCGGACTTTATCAGGATCGACTTCAATGCCCTTTTGGCTGACAATGAAGCCTAATAACTTCCCGGATCTGACGCCGAATGTACATTTGTTGGGATTCAATCGCAGCTTGTATTTTCTCAACCTTTCAAACATCTTTGTTAAATATTCAACATGCTGCTCCTCATCTGTTGACTTCACAATCATGTCATCCACGTATACTTCGACTTCTTTGTGAATCATGTCATGAAACAGAGTGGTCATTCCCCTTTGGTAGGTAGCGCCAGCATTAATTAGACCGAATGGCATCACTTTGTAGCAGAAAGTACCCCATGGAGTGATAAAAGATGTCTTTTCTCTATCTTCAGGAGACATTTTGATCTGATTATAACCGGAGAAACCGTCCATGAAGGAGAACACCTTAGACTGAGCAGTATTATCAACAAGCACATCAATATGAGGTAACGGAAAGTTGTCTTTTGGACTGGCTTTATTCAGGTCTCTGAAGTCAACACACATCCGGACTTTACCATCCTTCTTTGGCACAGGCACGATATTGGCAACCCATTCAGGATACTCAACTGTCATTAGGAAACCCGCATCAATCTGTTTTTGAACCTCGCTCTTAATCTTGAGAGCCATATCAGGATGAGTCCTTCTCAATTTCTGCCTGACGGGAGGACATTCAGGCTTGGTGGGGATCCGATGCTCCACAATCATAGGGTCTAGACCTGGCATATCTTCATAGGACCATGCAAAAATATCCGGATATTCCCGGAGGAGCTGGATGATCTTCTGTTTAACCCCTTCCTCTAGAGTAGCACCAATCTTGATTTCTCGCTTGTTTTCCTCGGTACCTATGTTGATAAGCTCAATCTCTTCCTGGTGAGGCTGAATGGCTTTCTTTTCTTGCTCAAGTAACCGAGTAATCTCATATGGTATGTCATCACCTTCTTCATCTTCGGCTTCATACACAGGGAATTCAAAATTTGGAGGAACCGTAGGATTACTGTGTTCAACGGGTTTATTATGGTTCAACCTGCATATAATGATTGGATGATTTTAGAAAGAGTTTTTTTTTTTTTTCATGCAGATTTTTGAAATTAATAAGAAAATACAGACGTTTTGGTTTTTTCTGGCATTACCATTATTTCCAAGGGAAAAAGCACTAAAAAAAAGTAGTCGTGGAAGAAACGACAAAGTTTTATTAATCAACGGCAATGCCGAAACAAACATGCCCTTACAGAAAATATCACTCTCGCTTTGGGCAGAGCGAGAGGATCGTTATTTTGAAAACAAAGCATTAAAGCAACAAGACACATTACTCAGAAACATGCATGATTGAAGGAATGTCAATGGCATCCCAATCTCTCGCAATGCCTCCTGGTGTAACGAATACAGGCCTGAGACCAGATCCAGTGGCTTCTTCAGAGATAGCATTAACAAACCCAGCACTGTGGAAGACTCCCGAGGAAACCCTTGATGACGGGGAGAACCCGAGACCTTCTTTACGCTTGTTCTCACAGAGCTGTATCACCTTGCCCCAACCGGCAGTCTGACCTTCCTGGATAACCTTCTGAGCATCTTTCAATGAAGCCATAGCAGCCCCAGCTTTCTTAGGTTCTGCACCTTCAATAGTCAAACCTTGGAAAGCGGTCCCTTCAGCAGACCCTGCTTCAATACAAGAGAAAGAAGTCAGCTGGCTGACTAAATATGCTTCTTCACCATGGATTGTAACAAGCTTTTCATTCCTTATGAACTTCAACTTCTGATGTAAGGTGGAAGTAACCGCACCCGCATCGTGTATCCACGGTCTTCCCAGCAGACAACTGTAGGATGCATTAATGTCCATCACTTGGAAAGTAACCAAGAAATTCTCAGGGCCAATGGTTATTGGCAAGTCTATCTCCCCCAGCACATTCTTTCGAGATCCATCAAAAGCTTTGACCAAGAAAGTACTTCTCCTCAAAGGGGTCCCACGGTAGCTCAACTGATCTAGAGTTGTCTTGGGCATTACATTGAGTGAGGAACCGGTATCCACCAACACATTTGATATCAAGTCTGATTTACAATTCACCGAGATGTGCAAAGCCAGATTGTGACTCTTTCCCACTTCCGGCAGCTCTTCTTCACTGAACCAGAGGTTGTTACAAGCCGTAATATTTCCCACTATGCAACCGAAACGATCTACCGTAACTTCGTGGTCAACATACGCCTGCTCCAGCACTTTCAACAAGGTATTCCTGTGAGCCTCAAAGCTCAAGAGTAATGACAGGACATATATCTTCGAAGGAGTTTGCAGCAACTGATCAACGATCTTGTAGTCGCTCCTCTTTATTATTCTCAGGATCTCATCTAAATTCGAATCCTCTATAGATTTGCCTGGCTGGTTCACATCTACAGCAATGGGTGAAACAACGGTTGGAGTTGCTTCTTCAACTGGTGGAGTGGTCGGCGTAGCTACCTTCTTCTGAAATAATGGCGGACGAACCTTCCCGCTTCTTAGCGCTGCAGAAGTCCCTTCGGCAATATTGCTTACTGTGGCAAAGGAGGCTAGAGGCACCTCTACTCCATTTTCTATCATAGTAGCATTGTATTTGTACGGGATAGCCCTCTCTGAAGTATACGGTATCGGTCCGGGCAACCTTATCACCAAAGGCTCAGCATTCTTCTTCAAAGGTACACTCTTGACAGGCGGATTGTGAAAAACTGGCACAATCACGCAAACATCACTGACAGTCAGAAGATTATCATTCATCAAGCTTTGGATGTTGTCTTGAACAGCATGGCAACCCAAAGGATCACGGAGGCATCCTAGACACTTGGCATGATCATGGCTGATCAGAGAAGCTTTGCACAGCTTGATGTGTAGAGGCACCAGAGGAGTTGCGACATTGCGGACATCAAGTCTAGGAGCTTCCTCACACACTTCGATCATATTCACAGCGGCATGATTTGGAAGAGGATTGTCGAGGACGTGTGGGACATTATTCTCAAAAGTCAGCTTTCCCTGATCAATGAGCTTCTTCACGATATACTTCAAAGCATAACACCCCTCGACATCATGGCCTAAGGCACCTTGATGAAAATCACATTTAAGATCAGAGCGGAACCTTGGAGGTAAAGGGTCCGGTGGAGGCTTGCCCTGCCTAGTCGTGCAGTGTCCTCTCTGGAGTAAAGTTGGAAGCAACTCAGCATATAACATCGGTATAGGAGGAAAAGTTGGTCTGGTATATTGCTGCTGCTGCTGTTGTTGTTGTTGAACCGGCAACTGTTGTTTCATCTGTTGGGCAATTGCGTTGACGGGCACTTGAGGTTGACCCGGTGGCAGGGGGTACTGATGGTAAAACGGTGGGAAGAACGGATGCTGAGAGTACGGCATATATGGGTATGACGGAGGCATTTGAGCTGCATTGGTAGGAGCAACGGTTGCTATTGATTGACCGGCTCCAGCTGACACCATTCCCACTTCCGTTTCTTTCTTCTTGTGGTGTCCATTACCATATCTCTTCGACGCATTCACAGAGGATTCAGCTTTCTCAAACACAATGATTCCATCCCTTACAGCCTCCTCAAGACGGGTTCCCATGGTGACCATCTCCGAAAAGTTGTTCGGGGCAGCGATGATCATCCTCTCAACATAATCTTTCTTCAAGGTCTTTAAGAATGTCTGGGTCATTTCTTCTTCATCTAAAGCAGGAGTGATACGGGCAGCTGCCCCTCTCCACCTTTGCGCATATTCCCGGAAACTTTCCTCCTTTTTCTGAGATAGGGACCTGAGAAACTCCCTATTCGGCTTCAATCGAGTGTTAAACCCGTAGTGGCTCTTGAAAGCAGTGGCTAGCTCATCAAAAGTATGGACATCGTCTTTGCTCAGACTAGTATACCACTCCGCAGCATCTTCCATCAGACTGTCTTGGAAGTAATGGATCATAAGGGAATCATTGTCCTTGTAGTTGCCCATCTTCCGGACGTATTTGACAATATGATTTTGAGGACAAGTCAGCCCGTTATACTTGTCGAACTCCGGGACTTTGAACTTTTTAGGAACATCCACTTTCGATACTAAGCAGAGATCCTGGGTTTTAATGGAGTCTCCATTTCCCCTGTTGGCCTTAATTTCCCGTCGGAGCTCTTTGGCAAGTTCTGCCATTCTCTCTTCTATAGTTCCGGTTGTGGCAATACTCCCGTGGTGCGCATTAGCATGGACAAATAGAGGCACCGCATTCACAATGGGCTCGGTAACAGTTGTTGCAGCTTGAGTCAAGGCGGTACTAACAGGAGTTAAGTTTGCCCCTGGGATTGGGCCATTGTTGGTAGTACCAGAGGTCCCTGCCCCTGTATTAGCAGTATAGTACAGCGGAAGTCCGTAAGGATACCCGGATGGCATGATAGAGCGGGGATCAGTTGTTACGGTAGGAGTCACATTTGCAGCTGTAGAAACTACAGGAACTGGTTGTTCCTGAGCAGCCAACAGAGCAGTCATAGCATCATGAGCTTTGGCCAATTCCTCCCTTAAAGATGCCAATTCGGTACGGAGTTGCGCGTTCTCTTCTTCCATAGCCCTTTTCTTTCTTCTGTATTCTCTGGTTCGATCAGTTCTATCAGGTTCGTAAATCCTCTGAGCACGAGCCACTTTTCACACTGAGGCAGAGAAACCAGGAGATAGTGAGCACTTGGAAGCCTTTGTGACCAATGCATGATGCATATGATGCATGATATGCAAATGCAAATGCAAAAGACTTAATTTTTTCATCGAAGGATTTTTAAACAAATTAGAAATCTTGCAAATAATCAAAACTACATAGCATTCTCAAAAGAAAGACTTTGAAATTTCAACAAGATAAACGAATGAGGCCCTCAAGCATAGGAAGTAGTCGGAGGATCATCGGACTCGGAATCTGAATCACAGTATCTAGCAAAGAAGTCTCGTCGTCTTCGGGCTCTCTTGGAATCCCTCATAAGCAGCTCGTCTTTCTCTGCCAGTTCCCTCCGGGCCTTAGCTAGTTCTTTCTTCAACATTAGATTCTCATGAGTCTTCTGCTCATCTCTACCATCCAAAGTCATGATTAGATTCTCGGCTTGATTGTACCGAGCTTTCCATACTTGCTTCTCACGACTCTCCATGGCTAGGTGTTCCTGATACATATCTTGAGTCGCGGGGAGTAGAGGTAGAGGCATAGATGGAGTAGACGAAGACACGTATCTCATAGCTGGATAAGGCATACCAATCCCCTCAGCTCGATCTATCACCCACTGAGTGTAGGCCTCATGAGCAACACCGGATCTCACACCTAGATGCTTCACACTCTTCCTTTGAACCTTAGACCAAGCATCCATGAAAGCTTTCCTTTGTCCGGTAGGAGCATTCGTGTAGAAGAAGAACTCTGGAGATGTAGCAAGATTGATGGGCTTCGACTTCATAGGGAAACCAAACTGTCTCATGGCAAGCTCGGGGTTGTAGTTGATTCCTCCACGGGTACCAAGAAGAGGTACATTGAGAAAGTCTCCACAACCCATAATGATTTCCTTCACTTGAGCGGCAGGAGTGATCCAGACCACCTCATTAGGAGTGAGAGCCATAATCCGCTGAGAGTAGGACCAATTCTCCGAGTTATCATGGAAGGAACTCGGAAGGTGCGAAATAAACCACCTATACAAAAGAGGTATGCAGCAAAGAATATACCCACGGCCTTTGAGAGTCCTGTCATGAATGGCGTGGTAGGTATCTGCTAGTAAAGTAGGAACCGGGTTCTTGGAATGGAAGACCTCGATAGCATTCATGTCCACGAAGTTGTCGAGGTTCGGAAAGAGAATGAGCCCGTAGATAAGCAAAGCAAGAATAGCCTCGAGTGTATCCTGACAAGTAGTACTGAGATTAGCCTGCTCAAGAAGATACTTCGAAGTGAACCCCCGGATGTGAGACTTGGTAATGAGATGGTTGGAGACGTCGGAAGTCTTGAGGTAGAGATCCTTAGCAATAACCAGAGGAGTAAGAGAAGTCCCGGGACCGGCGAAAGGTGTCTTCTCGGCTATAGGTAAACCCACTAGATCGGAGTAAGCCTCGAGAGTAGGAACCAACTGGAAGTCCGGGAAAGTGAAGCAACGGAAGCTTGGATCATAAAATTGCACTAGAGTGTGCACTAGCTTCTCGTCCACATCGGTTCGGAGCAAAGTAAGCAATCCCCCATATCGGAGTCGGAACCCTGTTTGACTCTTGACCTTGAGTGCCAACTCTCTCAAACTAACCAAATCCACTTCCTTGAACTTGTAGCACTTAGTCTTCTTCATACCTGTGATTATTTACAAAAATTTCCATTTGTTTAAACCCTTCGATGAATGTATGAAAAATGTTTATGCATGAATGCATGTATGCATGATTGTGTTGTTAAAGAACAAAGTGGGTTGAATTTCAAAGTAACAGGGCCACGGATGGACACGGCGTCCGGTGAACTAAGGCTTTGGATAGTAGTAACCAAGGTTCTAACACAGTTCCCAAACTGCAACCTCTCTCACATATATCATGGTAGTACAGGACGACACCCGTTCCATGATTATTTGTGAGAAGGTCTAGTTTGAGTGTAGTATCGCGTGACGACTAAAGTTTGAGACAACACTCAATTTAGCCACCGCACTACGTCCTAAAAAGGCTAGGATGGGTTTGGTAACTACGGTTCATAGCTTCGTCGAACAATTGAAAGTGAAGTGCCTAAGCATGACAACACACGCCGACAATATCACCTCCAAAATGCCTCAGCTATGTGAGATTGATCGCATAATCCAATACACGAGGCAACCCCCGGATCGAATTGTCGATTATATCTCTACCTAAACATAAATTCACTCAGCCCGGGTTAGGACTTTTGATATTCTCACCCCACACGTTAAATGAAAGTAAACAAGTATTCACATATGTAAGCAATAAAACAAAGCGTAAATATAAACTAAGGAAAACTAGGCGTGACCCGCTAAAAAGAGTCCCCAGTGAAGTCGCCATTTCTGTTATCATGGTTTTTGGGTGCCAAGCCATTAATTGGACTTGAACCTTTTGACCGTTGATATCTCTCTTTTTTCTTGGGAAGGGTAAAAGGAGAAAAACCCTTAAAAAGTTCTAGATTCGGGGGTCGTTTTCGCTACGGGAAGGTGTTAGGCACCCGGAGCGATTATGGTATTCCATAAGAACCGCTCTCCTAAGTTTATTTCTACGCTTTATTTTTAGAGACTATTTGTAAAAAATGAAGGTGTGATTAGTTAAGAATGGGGGGTGAGAAGAAGTAGAATTTGATTTTTATTTCGGCTTGGATGAGTTTTGACTCATTGCCTACGTACCCTTTTAAGGGATCAAAACCGTTCGTAGTTCATTCTCAAAAATGGTTTTTGTTTTTGTTGGTTGATTTTAAGTTTGAAAAGAGATTTTGAAGAATAGAGATGAGAGGCCTCAAGGGCATAAGATTTGGAAAAAAGTGAGGTGGAATTAGTCTTTTCCAAAATGAAGTCTATGGAGGATTAAGATTTATTGAAAATTTTACTTAAGAAAATAAAGGGGAAAATAAGGAGTTTTGACTCCATTTTATTTTCAAAAAAAGGTTTTCAAGTGTTATTTGCATGTTTTGGAAAAAAGTTGATTTTTATCTAAGTGTTTAAGCCTAAGCATTCATCTAACCATACAATCCTATGCATACATCTAAGGTGAGTGTGTGCGTGCCGGTGCGTCATAGTGTCCATAGTCCATATTACAAAAATTGCCTAAATACATTCTATGGCCCCTTTGCCAAGCTACAAACCAATGATAACAAATTACATCACTAAATGGATTAAAACTTGCAAAAAAAAAAAGAATACTAAACTAAAGGAAGTGAAGGAAATAGTGGTGACATGGAGAAATGCTCATGAAATGAATGGGACAAAAGAAGTGAGATGATTAGTAAAATAAAGCATGGAATAAAAGAAATGCACAAAAAAAGGTATTAAGAGGAAAGACATAAAAGAGACTAATAAAGTGACAAAATGTGCATGAGAATGGCCATAAGGCTCTAGCATAGATGTGACCCATAATCCCTTCATCATGGCATTTTTAGAAGTCTTGTTTTGTGCCATAATGTAAAAAAAATGGGACATATTTGATGCTAGAGTTTATAACACACTTTCAAGATATTGTGGCACTTTATTTACTAGTAAAAATGCATACTAATTGCAAACCAAGAAGGGAGATGAAATTGGGACATACAAGCAGCAAATCAAACATGTAATCAGCAACAAATTTATCACAAAATTGCCTTCCAAAAGTTCAAATCACATGTCACCAATTCATGAGGGATGTGCTACTAAAAAATGCACAAGTTTAGGTCTAAACACACTAATTAACCAAGAAATATCACATGCTTTTTTTTTTATCATTTTAAAACCATTGAGAAGTGTAAAAAAGGTCATGAAAATACGTCAAGAAACATGTGATAATTTTTGGAGATTTTTAGAGAAAATTTTAAGCATGCAGGGGTTCAAACAGCAAAAAAAAGTGGTGCAAATAGCAGGAAAATGAACAAAAACGTGAAAGAAAACTGAAGCCCAAACCAAAACCCAAGACAGGCTGGACCTGGATCATCCAAAGGTCTCAGAGGCGTTGGATTGATCCGGATCCAGATCTAACGGTCTAAAACGCGCAGCGTACGGTAACGTAGATCAAACGTATGGTAACAACACATCACAGCCGTACAACAGAGAAAACCCTAGATCTAACGGTTCAAGATGAAAACAAAATAAACCGGACCGGTTCAAACGTCTATATAAGGACGTGGACACCGGTCCAGTCCATTTCTTTCATCTCTTTCTCTCTCTAAACTTCCCTCTCCTCTCGCCTCTCTCTAGAAACCTCACCGCCGGTGAGGATGAAGCTACGGCGGAGACCTTGAAGGTCCGCCGGAAACTTCATCTTCTCCGGCGAGACTAAGAACTCCGGTGACCTAAAATTTCCAGAATTTAAAGATTTTTGCATCTTTTGATTCGTCCTTTAACCCTAAACACGAATCCAGCAGTCATTTTTTCAAATACGGTTTGAAACGACGTAGATCTAAAAAATTTCCGTACGGTTTTGAAACTGATTTTTTTGATTTTTTTGAAAGGAAATGTTTAGATCGTTTGAAGATCTACATCGTTTCGTTGTTCGCTGCTTTTCTGGTACTCGTTCTTGCTTTCAAAGCTTTGATCCTTACGGATCTAGGTTTTGATGTTTACGGTTATAGCTTTCACTTTGAGTTCTGGAAATTTTTGATCTTCTTGCTTACGTGATTTTTACAGGTTTAAACTATGATACTATTTTCTAAGAAGAAAATCTGAGTTTTACCTGAGGTTTTGGTTGAAACCTTTAATGGAGGAAATCTTTGGAAAACTTGATTCTGTTCTTGATGAATTGATGATTTTGATCTGTTCTTTGGACCGAAAATAAATCGGTTTACCGGTTCATCTTCTTCATCTTCTCTGGTTCTTTCACTACTTCTTTCTCTGTGATTACGAGCTTGAGCTTGCTTCAATGCTTCTTAGAGTTGCGTAAAAAACCTATGATCAGTGCTTGAGCTTGCTTCAATGTGAGCTCGCACTTTGAATTGTAGGATAATTCTCCAATCCAGTGATGAAGATTCACACGAATCTCTGAGGATTGATGTAAAAATCAATGAATTTGTGTATGGATTTGGTTCTGGAAATTTTTAGGGTTCTTGTGTTCTTGATGAATTTGATGATTTTGATCTGTAACTGAAAGGAGAGAGACTGTGATTTTTGTTTGTGATGTGGCGTGTGATTAATGGCTCTGTGTGGCACTGTACACCTTTTATAGCTGACATGTGTGATCCTGGACCAATAGAATTGTGACATCTGGACTCTAATTAAAAAAAACGCAAGTTTGACACTTTGAGCCCTTTTCTGCAAAATTGAAAAATTAAGGGACTAAAATGAAAATAACAAAAAGGACTAAAAATACAAATAGAAAGAAATCTGGACTGAAATGCAAAATTGAAAGAAAAAAAAACTGGACTGGAATGCAATTTTGGACCTCTTCGAGGACCAAAATGCAAAATAAAAAATAAAATTGAAATAAAATTGGTAACCTGACAAAACGTAAAGTGAAACTAAAATAAAATTGACAAAACGGACTAAAACGAACCAATGGCCTAAATGAGGTACTTCAAAGTAACCTCTCTGTGCCAAAATTTTGTGTGAAATGACCAAAATGCCCCTAGGGCTAACAAATGACCTAAACAGACTCAAATTGACCTGACACTGACTCAGATGCAAGTTTGAAATGAATTTAACAGGGTTTACTGATGAAATGTAAAAAAAACAATCTGAAAAGACTCAGAGACAGTCACAAGGATGAAAATGGGTCCCACTGCAGGAAATGACCAAAATACCCTTCTGTATGACTTTTTTGCAAATTTTGAAATAAACTGTAGAAAAAGCAATGTAATGATTCAGAGACACTTTTGAATAACTTACAAGACAAGTAAAGACATTTTGAAAAGTTTTATGCAAGAACAACATAGGTAAAATTGCGATTGAAAATACTGCGAGGCAGAGACAATTTGAACTGTGCAGTTGAAATTTGATAACCGACAAAGTTTGAAATGAAATTGGGCCCAGTATTTTTAGGTCCAAAAACAGGGTATAACATTGATCAATGTTAAAAACATTATATGATTAAGTTACCGTCATCATAGCCCCACACTTGAACCTATGTTTATCCTGAAATAAAGATGAAATAAGACAGTAAAGTAACAACAATCTTAAATGATAAAAATATCAAAAGTCTTTACATCATCCGATAATGGAACAACCAATTTTTTTTTATTCTTTTGCTCGAAAGACTTTAGTTCTCCATACTTCAATTTAGTAGATCGATGTTAGCTAAAACACAACATTTTTCTACCTAGTTACTCTACTTAATCATCGAAAAGTATAACCCTTCTATCGATATGCACATCCCTCCTTTCCTTCAATTCCCTTTGAGTGTACATGTATACATTAAGTGAGGCTTGAAAAACATTGTAATTGTTTCAACACTCATTCTAGGTTTTGAATTATGATGTATAACCCGCCTCACTCATAAGGTACAACTTTCGTTGATTAAACTTGATTAATGACCTGTGCGCCGCACGGGTCTTATGAGCTGTAATACATCTACTATTAATAAAATGCAATAGTTCTTCAAAAATTATTCTCTCCTATGGAGGTATCTAATAGGTACCAAGACTTAAAAATATACATATATACATAGTTTTGTTAAAAAAGAACTAAAGTACAATGTAAAAAAAAGTGCGGTAATTCCCCTTAACCAATAGTTTCATATTTTTTAAGTAATTTAAGTAATTTTATATAATTTATAGATTTTTAGTAAAAAAAAAGTTTAGAGAACTTAGTGCATAACATCTTATTAGTAAAGAATTAAATTGGCCAATTTATATAATTTATTGACTACTTATTAAGGCTTAATTGCATGTTTGATCCCTTATGTTTATTTTAGTTTTTAAGTTGGTCCCTAATGTTTTAAAAGTTTTAAGTTGGTCCCTTACGTCTTAAAAGTTTGGCTTAAATATGTCTTTAGTCCCTGCACTTTCATCAGATTTTGGTATTGGTCCCTGCACTTTTTTTTTTTTGGAATTGGTCCATGCACTTTGTAAACATATTGGTATTGGTCCATCTGTTAACTTTCTGTTAAAAAAACACAAAACTATTGGTATTGGTCCCTGCACTTTGTAAAAATATTGGTATTGGTGCCACGTGGCGTGAAATGATTGGGCCACGTGACACTCCGTTAGTTTTGTGTTTTTTTTAATAGATAGTTAACAGAGGAACCAATACCAATATTTTTACAAAGTGCATGGACTAATGCCAAACAAAAAAAAGTGCAGGGACCAATGTCAAAATCTGATAAAATTGCAGGGACCAATGACACATTTAAACCTAAAAGTTTCAAGTTAATCTAAAACGTTACTCCTGTTGAAATAAGTTAGTCCTTAGCTTATGGATGACCGAGATGTTTTCATGTACTCAAACTCATAACAGCAAAATTCTCATATTATTTAATTCTCTTCTTAATTTACGTTTATCAACTCAACGATAATTGTCTCATTATATCCTACAACTTCAAAATATTAGTAGCTTTCAATGATGAACCAGTCCAACAACAAGCTCCAACAACAAGCTTTGTAAAATCTCTCCAAAAAAAATAAAACTTTGTAAAAAGAAAACTTACCGTTCATTTGCATTAAAGTCTCGTATATAATTCAAGGAGTCATTCTTTAGAATTGAATGCTTATCATCAGATTCAGAAGTGAAATCATAGTTTTGAAAACCGGACTGGACCGGCCGGTCGAACTGGTCCGACCGTGAACCGGAGGGGTAACCGGTTCGGTTGGCATGTTGGATCGGTCATGCAATAAACCGGTGCGAACCGGCATGAACCGGACAAATTCGGTTAAAACCGGTGAACCGGCGGTTTAATGAGCCAACCGGGTTACAAATTTGTTTTTTAATGAATAATTATATTATTTACCAA
Organism: Medicago truncatula; assembly: GCF_003473485.1. Lineage (NCBI taxonomy): Eukaryota > Viridiplantae > Streptophyta > Magnoliopsida > Fabales > Fabaceae > Medicago > Medicago truncatula. The sequence continues at coordinate 45,165,530 of NC_053043.1, forward strand.
AAAATTGAAAACTGACCTTGCTGTGGATCGAACAGGCAACCAAACAGTCACAAACTTCTCAAAAGCACTAATAATCCACTGCACCACTGCTGTTTGTTGTGATGAATTGTTGATTCATTTTGATTGTATATTATTTCAAAATATCATAAACTAAAACTACACCATTTTTTTTTTTCGTTACACTAAAACTACTTCATTTCAATTCACATTTTAACTTGTATTTTATAATTTTTTTTGCATAATTTGAATTTTGTCAATTTTTTTGCATAACTTGTATTTTGTCTTTCTTATAAAAAAATAGAAACATGTATTCTCTTTTTATTTTTTATTTTATCTTCATAATATATTGTATAAGTAAATGTTTCATAACATATATATATAAAAATTAATTTGTGTTTGATCATATAATAAGTGTTGAACCCGCGTCTCTTAGATTATTTTAGTTTCTAAAGTGACCGAGTCACCGATTCAATCCGAGTTAATCCGGTTAAATAACTATATAAATTTAATCTAAGGACCGAGTTATCTAACCGAGTCATCCGAGTGGTTCCGATTCAGTCATGCGGTTCGACCAATGACTCAGTGGTTCGACCATTGACCCAATACCCCCGCCGAGTCGATGACCGAGCCGAATTTTAAAACTATGAGTGAAATGTTATGGGAAAGCAAAAAGTTCTGCCAAGTACATTGCACATAAAGATTTTTTTCCCTTGTTTTAATATATTATTAATTAGGGTCAACAAATTTGGTTTGCGAGAAAAAAAATTAGGGTTTAAGAAAAGAATGTGGTAGGACTTAGTAGGATTTTAAAATAAGTGAAGTGATCATTGGCTCTCAAGGGAGTTTATCTTTGCTCCATTTTGGTTTGTTCAATTTATCCCATTTCAAGTCATAGATGTATGACATGTGGCAAAAATAAAATGAATGTTTGTGATTAAAAGGTTTGCAAAATACACTTGTTTGATGAATAACAAATCCCACACGCGTTTCCTCTTCTGTTATCTCTGAACAACAACAGGCATCCACTTTCCTTTCCTTCTTCCTCTTCCCATAATCATCGCCGTCTCTCCCTCTCGTCGTCGGTGCCGGCACAACTCTATCCCTCTTTTGCTGCACATCGCCTAGCCAATTTTGGCCTTATTTAATTTATATAGATCCATTAATCCCTTGCCAAAATCACATTCCTTTTTCAACAAATTGAATAACAAAGAGATTGCAGACAACGATCTTTCTTTTTAGCCGTCGGATTTGTGTTGTTCCACTTCTTCAATTTCTCTCTTGATTTGATTTTTGAGTTGTGGTATGTGGTTCTCTCCAACGACGTTGCGTTGTTTCGCCGCCGCTTTAGAACGGCAGCCGGAAGAAGAGTGGCAGCGGTGATTATGAGAAGAGGGAGAAGAAAGGTTCGCGTTGTTGTATTTGATAGATAGAACACCAGAGGAAACGCCCGTGGGTTTTTCTATTCATCAAACAAATGCTTTTTCCAAACCTTTTAATCCTAGCCATTGATTTTATTGTTGCCACATGTCATACATCTATGACTTGAAATTGGGTAAATTGAACAAACATAAATGGAACAAAGATGGACTCGCTCTCAAGATTATTTAGATTAGGATTTCAATCAACCTTGATTTTTTTTACAACATCAATCAACCTTGATGTTCACAATAATTGAGGTGTAGTTCAATTTTTTTTTTTAAAGAAGGTGGGTGTAATGGAAGTCATGTACAAGTATTTGAAGAAAAGTCTATATAAGTGTACAATGATTCACATGCAATGTCATTTTTTGTTGTCATTAGACAATAATAATATCTTTAATTTCTGTGTTGTTTTTTCAAACACTTTGGTCACCTTATATGCATATTCACACCAACCTAACTCCTCATTTCAACAAAAAATAGTCAAATACCTTCCCTTCCTTTTTTCCTCTGCACTTTTCCAAAACGAGGACTTACTTCCACAACACCCGCCTCTTGTTCAAATGTGAGTCCCAAGTCTTTGTCTCTCCTCCCTGTATCACAATACACACTTTGTGGTCATCACCCTCTGCCGGTTTGCAGCAACAAAGTTTACGAGTATGTCATGTTTGAAGTTTTTCTTTTAAAAAAATTGGGTATAACCGGCCACCATTATACTCCCTCCGATCCTTATTATAAGAAAAAAAAAAACCAAAAAACATTAAAAACCAATACAATCATTGATTAAAGAAACTTTTTGAATATTTTTACAAATATAACCTCATAAAAAATTGTGAAACATTAAATACACACACTAATATTAAAAAGAGAAGTATTAAATGAGCAATATAAAAGTCTTTTAAACAATAAATACACCTTAAAAGTTGTGAATTTTTCTTATAAATTGGACCAATTTTATTTTTTTAAAATTTTCTTATAATAAGGACCGGAGGGAGTACTACATTTAGTGAGTCCATCTTTGCTCCATTTAGGTTTCCTCAATTTATTCATTTTCACTTTATTGATGTATGACATGTGGCAAATGTAAAAACAATGGTTGGGATTAAAAGATACTCCATTTTTTAATGAAAAAACAATGACATGAGCCCTTTTTTAATGAAAAATAAAATACACCATTTTCCAACAAAACACACACTTTCTCTTTCTTCTTCCTCCTCTCAGCACCATCGCCACTCACCCTTTCACTCTCGCAAACGCCGTCATTCACTGTCGTCGTCGCAAACAGAACCGCGGTGAATCAAGACAACCACTGAAAATCAAAGCTCAAAATATCTTTGAATTGAATCACACTTATTTGTAAATCAATTAAATCATCATCGAGCTTTTACAAATTTCTCAAAATTTGATTTAGATCAGCAATAAATAAGCGATTTGCAGGAAAAAATGTTGCCGGAACAAAGTTCGCGATGGTGAGTTGTGTGAGGCTGTATGTGGAGAACGAGGAGATCACCGCGACGGAGGGTGATGAACGGCGGTGGAGGCGGCGCCGATGACAGGGAAACACAAACATGATGGTGAGAGGAAGAAGGAGGAGGAGTGCTGCACGTTCCTGAGAAAGAAGAAGAAGCGTGTTTCTGTTCCACGGAAAGAAGAAAGAGAAAGTGTGTGTTTTGTTGGAAAAGGTGTATTTTATTTTTCATTAAAAAAGTGCTCATGCCAAAGCTCTTAATCACAACCCTTGTTTTTACTCCTTCAGAAAAAAAGAAAAAAAAACCCTTGTTTTTACATTTGCCACATGTCACACATCAATAAAATGAAAAGGAATAAATTGAGGAAACATAAATGGAGCAAAGACGTATTTACATTTAGTATGTGTTTGGTTTATTGTTCACACTAAGACTCACGTTTACACATTTCCAATGCATTTTTTCAACGCAAAATCCAAACTTTTGAAAATGGAGTTTCATGTTTTCACAAGTTTGAAGGCTTTGGCCGCATACCCAAATAGACAATTACAATGTTAAGTTTCTAAGACCGTCTTGATCAATTAACAATGTCAATAACTCGATATTGTTAGTTCTCACGTCTTCACTAAGTTTGAATATGAGATCTCACATTTATACGTGTGAATTTTATGTAATGTATATCCTATCGTAAAAAACAAATATTTTCTCTAATCCATGATGTATTTGATTCATAACAAAGATCAAATACATCAACTTTTTTAACCCATATCCCTTATAAAAATTATCCAAGGGAGTAGTTAACTACTTTCATGAAGGTCCAAAATAAAGGAACCAATAAACTAGATCACAATAGTAATATTGCACCTAGTTTGATTAAAACAAATACGATTAATCAGAGATTCCATCTGCTCCTTTATTAACTTCATATATTAGCAAGAGCAAGTCAACATAAATGCCAATTATCGGGATCATGATTCTTGGTTTCCCTCACCAAATTAATAACAAAAACACACAAATTAAAAAACATTAATTAAAATGATCAGGTAACATATGCTAAGCTCACATCACATGGACTCATGGAGCAACTACCTAACCTGCCCATATTATATATCTAGGAGTCATTATATTACGTTAAACCACGTTACCAAACACCAAATCCTTTCTAAAAAATAAGTTTAATAATATATGATTATTGAAATTCAACACCAAAACCGCTCATATTTTGACTAACACAACATGTACAAAAAAATGTCAAACATTACATCATCAAATTTTCAACCCATTATGCATTCCCTACCAATTACGGTAAAACCATACAAGAGATACCTCACCTCATCATCAATAATATAACAATGGCAGTTGACAAAGATGCTTGAATATTGTGGGCTGTTCTTATATTTGAAATTTCACGGTCGACAAGACACAAGTAAAAAAAAAAGATATATGTATAACATCAATGAATTTAGTGACTCTTGTTGACCTTAAATGATGGTGTATCTTTTCTAATCTAAATTTTCTTGCATAATAAAATTTACTGTCTCTCTAAATCACGATCAATAATAATATCTTCACGAGGAGTACTAGAAGGTTGGATTCTTCTCGAAGATCTATCCCTAGTGAGAATTCTACGAAAAGAGCTCAACCTTGAAATATTTTTGGGGGACACACTACCACCATCCGATGTACCTTCGGATGGTGATATAAACAAAGTGGGACCCTCACGTGGCTCTGCTTCCGGCCGCGGTTCAACCTTGGTTCGACAATTTGGACAGGTGGAATGCGAAGCTAACCACTTATCAATACAACCCACATGGAAACTATGCTTACAATTAGGAAGCAACCTCATCATTTCTTCATCTTCGACAACACTCAAACACACTGCGCATTCAACAATATTCTTGGAAACATTTTTGTTTTCTTCTTGTTGCTTTTGTTTGAAGAGGAAAGTGGGAAGAGCAGCGATGATTGTAGGGTCGACTCCGGTGTTGGCTGGCTCGGCGAATTGAGTGTGAGCTTGAGCGACGGTGAGGCTGAGTTGTTGAATGGCAGCTCTCCGGCGAGCTTGGCGTTTGAGAACATACCTTGCATAGAGGTGTAGAGCTAAGACCAAAATCAATACAAGTGCTAAAGAAACTATGGCAGTAAGCAAGATTTTTTTGTTGAAGTTACTCTGACTTGATCCACGATAGAAATTTCCGAATGGATAATAATCATGATCATCATGGTTTCGATCATCATTAGGGTTACTCATAGCTACAATATAAAAGTATGCTTTGTGTTTTTGTGTTTCTGAGAGAGGGAGAGAGAAGAGTAAAATGAAGATGGAGGTTTGGTTTTTTTTCTTTGGTTTATGGGTTTTTGACTTGGGTTGGTGTTTAATATATGCGTGAAATACGTGTGTGGAGTGAAGAATAATATGGCAAACAAAGACTTTAATATAAGGTCATTTTCATTTATAAAAGTATGTGAACTTACACAAGAAACTGCCCTTATTTTTTTCAAAAGTTTTGACTGTTGAATATTGATATGTTTAGTGGGAATAGGGAAGGTAAAGGAATACTATTATTTGTTTAATAGCTAGAACTATTGCTTGGAGATTGGGATGACAACACTATATATATATATATATATATATATATATATATATATATATATATATATATATATAAAGGAAAAATAAGTAGTTGAGATGAGTACATTTTTCTTCTTCTTTTCGTATGACATGGTGATGATGAATTTAAATTTATATTAGGCACACATAAGGCCATGTAAATATGGTTTTTTTTAGATTACCCAATCTTATTTAGAGGGTATTTATCCTCTCATGATATCAATCAATTAAAATGTAATATACATTGATAACATTAAATGTCATAAATAAGTCAATTTTTCCTAAAAAAAAAATCAATTACAATCATTAGGTAACTTTTAATACTTTTAATTTTTATTTAATTATAGACATTATAACATTAGAGATCCTTTATCTTATTTATTTGTAACATTTTGGTCCTTTATCTTTATTTTTTTTGTTTAGGTCTTTTATCTCTTATAAAAGCACATATACACCCTTTTTCTCATTTAAAAAAAAAATACATAACTTTATTTTTTAAAATATATTTTTATTAAAAATGAAAAAAAATCCTGAAATATGATGAAGATGTCCATTATCTTCATCTTCTTCCTTTGAATCTTCACCATCTTCATTAAATCAAAAAAATTATACACAAATATATCTCACAATATCATGAATTAATGTTATATTTACCTCAAATCTTCTTTTAAACACAAAAATCAAAACCCCGTAGAGAAAAAGATTTAGTTTCATCGGAAAAAAATAAAAAATTTGTCACGCCGTATATTATTATTATTATTATTATTATTTAACTCAATATTCAAACCCGACATAAAAATAACCCTAAAATTAAGAGCAACTTTGCACATCAATTTTGTTGTTTTCAGAACAATCTTAACTTTCGTAAAGCCTAACCATTCCGCCAGTGACTAAGCCTCCACCATCCGCCTTGCAACATTTGTGAAATTAATGTTTTGATTTTTGTGATTAAAAGAAGATTTGAGGTGAATATAACATTAATTCACGATATTTTGAGATATATTTTAGTAGAATTTTTTTATTTAAAGAAGATGATGAAGATTTAAAAGAAGAAGATGAAGATGATGAACATCTTCATCATATTTCTGCATTTTTTTCTTCTTCATTTTTAATAAAAAAATGAGAAAAAAGATGTATATGTGCTTTTAAGAGAGATAAATGACCTAAACGGGAAAAAATAAAGATAAAGGACCAAAGTGTAACAAATAAATAAGATAAATGACCTATAATGTAATCTTGCCTTAATTATATTTAGGTGTTCAATCTTAGTTAATTTACATTACATGACTGACTTAGAGCAATTAAAATTTCACATTAAATTTCTTTCATTTGAATGTCCTTAAATTTATCAGTTATATTCATAAAATTTCTTCTTTCCATTTTGATTGTTCAATTTTTTCGTTCCCAACTGCCGCATTTTTTAATTTTCGTGAGAATCGTCGTCGTTCGTTTGATTCCTAATATCGTGAGAATTGTCGTTATTTCCAGTACTACGTCAGGTATATATGGTGACTTGATTTTTCTTTTTGATTTGATTTTTCTTGGTTGTGAGGTAGTTAATTATAACAATTGAGTAAGTCATGTGTTGTACTTTGAGGGCTGCTAGCATGTGTTGCCGTTGTGATTTCGTGGGAGTCTTCTAGCATTTTTTTTGGTTGTTGCTGAAATTGTTATGTGATTAGGCTTTTGTTCTTTTGTTTGGACTTAAATGTTTTGGCTGATTGTGAGGCATGTCTAACAATGCTAAATGGTATTTGTAGATCAAGATGTTAGACTCTAAGTTCTTATTAGTCATGATTGTGGCCAACTTTTTTTTTCGTTGGTGGTGTATGGGGTTCAAACCCCGGATCTTGCATATATTATGCATTGTCCTTATCAACTGAGCTAAGCTCACGTGGACATGATCGTGGCCAACTAAGAATGTGCCCTAAGCGTCGATACTCGACTAAATTCGTGTGATCATGTGTAGATCATGACTTGCCATCTTTTTTATCTGAATTCATTTATTTGTATTGTTTTCTTCTCTTCTTTTATCTAGATAAGTAGTTTCGATATAGATTTAATTTTTATTTCATGATTTAGTGATATCATCGTCAAAATCCGGAGATGTTTTTTTTTTTGTCGTCTTAATGTGATGTTGGATTTTTGTCTTGTTGTGGTGTTCGGTTGGTTCATATTGTTTTATTAATTTTGATACAATGGTACTTTCAATCAATGACTTGAAAATTCATTTAATTTTCTATTTCAACATCTTTTTTTAGATAAATAAAATGATAAATAACCATTAAAATTTACACATAGGTGGAAAGATTGATGTTTGAATCCCAGTCACGACGTCCATCCTAACGATTTTGATATTTTATTAATTGAGATAGGACTCATGGACAATTTTTTATTTTAACATCTTATAGCTAGCTAATGTTAACAAAATCGTTTAATTATTTAAGTGCAAGTTGCAATTAATCTATACATTTAAAAAGAAAAAGGAAAGTGGGAGCTCGTTTTTTTCTTTTGGAAGGATAAAGTGGGAGCTCATTGTTAGTTGACTTTCGAAGCCTTATAACGTGTGTTACTACTACGTAATGAAGTTAAGTTGAGAATGGATTGAGTTCCACGTTACTACTACGTAACAAGATGTTGATAAATTAAGAGGACTTTTACTTGTAACGTGTGGAATTAAAATGTTATCCAGTCCAAGCAATAAAACATTTTATTGTTGTTGTAATACGTTGTGTTGTAGTGGTTATGCGCAGTGGCTAGAATTTTTTTTATGCAGGGGTCAAATATAAATATAAAGGAAGAATAAAATATTTTTAAAACAAATATATTAAATTTAAGGATAAAAATAATTTTAGTCCCATAGATTATAATTTTTTAGGTTTAGCCCTTAAATTTTTTTTACTAAAAAAGTGTTTTTAGTCTTGTATTTAATCTCTAACAAAAAATTAAAGACAAAAATCAAACAAAATCTTATAAACATAACTCAAAAATCGCAAGTGTTCTAAAGACTAAAAACAAATTTAATTCGAAAATTAATCAATACATGAAGGAAAAAAAATGACAATAATTTTTACTTATATGAAATGTAAATTAAAGCATCAACAAAGTATAAAAATTGACAATAGCTATTTAAAAAAGTTGTGTCCAGAAGTCCTAGCTCAACTGGTAAAATGCCGAAATTGTTAGGCCGGATGCCATGACCGGGGTTCGAACCCCGGTACCTCCACTTGTGTGTGTGAGTTTATAATGGCTTTGCCATTTCGTCTATCTACAAAAAAAAAAGTTGTGTAAAATGCATTTCAAGAAACCAATTTTATCCATAATTGACCGTTTACTAAATAGATTAATAATGTCTTTTCCAATGTAAAACAAATAGGTTATTTGCAAGAAACTCAATGTCCATTTAATTTATTTATGTTAATTTTCGGCAACTGAATTTGTTTAGGGTATCTCAATGTTTATTTTTATTTTTGAACAAGAGCTCAATGTTTATTATTTGAGGTAGCCGAATATAAATTTACACCAACTTATTAAAGATTAATATATTTTTTGGCTACCCCTTGTCAATGAAGGGCTGCGCCCCTAGTTATGCGTTCTCTCAACCCATTTTATTCTACCAACAAAAAAAAAATATCGTTGTAATAAAAAATGAAAATATTTTGCTTATGTTTGGTGATTTAAATGAGCCAGCTTATATCTTATTCGACTTGTGGAATTAAGATGTTATCCAAGTCCAAGAAATAAAACATTTTGCAAATATTTCGGGATGCAAATAAGCTAGTGTATAGCTTATTCGATTATATTATAAGTTTCGTTAAATAAATTAGATGTATTTGGTAGTAAGTTTTTTTCACTAATTTATATTTTAAGATGCTATGGTCTCGTAGATTGACTAATTTTTAAGCTTATAAAAACAACTTATAAAAATAAAGAAGTTTTTATTTGTTATTTATAAGAAACTTTTACTTATTATTTATAAGCTTTTTAAGATAGTTTATGAAAAAATATCTTATAAAAATATAATTTTTGTTAGTGAAAACTTATGAATTAACATTTAACAAGTAACAAAACAAATTTAACACAAAAAATTATTTATTTACATAAATTATTTTTTATAAATTCAAAAATAAATCAATTCATACGAGCCCAAAAACCATATCAAATAACATTTGAGCTCTTAACTTCTAGTTTTTTTAATTTTATTTTATATTTTGTTCCATTTTTAACCATAAAACTATCCGCTCCCTCTAGTTAAAACTCCACTCACTCATATTAAAATCACATTCCATCATTTCAAAATAAAATTGTCCCAACGTTTTGAACAACTTTTGCTTTACTTTAATTCTCCATTCATTCATATTGCATTCAAAACGATGACCAACGATCAAGCTTAAACCGGAGGAGCAACACAAGTATATATAATTGTATTGTATGATCAACTATTATATATTTTCTTCTTGTTGCAATTCATTGAAGAGATTTCATGGTAGATAATTTGTTTGAATTTTTTATATAGTTTTATGTTAATTCTACTAAGAATTTAATTTTCTTTCGTAAATAGGGTCATTTCACCGGAAGAGATCCTAAGTTCGGCACTAAATATGAAATCTTATTTGCACATTGGTTTCCCACGTTGATAGAGTGTAACTCCTTCAAACATATAAACTTTGATGGCTCTGAGACATTGATTTGTCGATTGTTCTTTGAAATTCTTTGAAACGTTTGAAGCCGAGTAATTTTTAGTTTTTGAGTTTGAGATGAGTTTTATATTTAACAATTTTTAAAAATTTTATCTTTTATTATTTACTACAAATAGTTCAATATTTCAAGGAGTTTTTTTGTTTTTGTTTTTGTTTTTTGGCACACAACAAAGGACCTTCCAGCATCTTAATGTTCTTATTTAGGTCACAAATTTGCTTACCAAGCTCGGCTTCAATATTTCAAGGAGTTGATATGTGAAAACCAATTAAATGTGTTACTGAATTGATCGAATCCAAACTCCAGTATCATAATTTTTTTGTCACTATTTATATTTTGTTTATACATTACGATTGAAGAAAAAACAATGATTGGTGTTCCTTTAAGTTTTAATTTAAAAAATTTACAATAGAATGATACTTGAAAAATGATTGGTTCATTGTTTGAAAAATTGAAATTTTTGTGATTTGTTATGTCTAAACTTAAGTTTTAATTATCATTGTCTAATTAGGGGTAAAATGAAAAATTTGGGGGGTCTTAGAAATATGGGGGATCAAAAAGAAATTCTCGATTAAGAAATTGTATTAAACCCAACATTAATTCCAATCTTGGACACAGCAGAGTCATTTGGGCCTGAATTTGAGATAAGCATTGTATATAGTACAATCAATAATAATTCACCTCATACCCCCTCAAGTTATACCTCTACCCACATTCAAGTGCTTAAATTACCTTTCTTTCTTATAAATAGAAAATAATTTTCAATTTTTTTATGTGTGTTTGAGTTTGCTGTAATTGAAGTGAATTCTGGTAAATTTTTCTGGTTGAATTTGCGAGATTTGCTTAGGTGGGGGTTAAGTTTAACGGTATATGGAGCAAAATTTAGGCTCAAATTACCCTGCTTCAAATTATGAGCACGTTATAGACACTAAATTATTTTTTAAAATTAATTAAGTGTGATTGAAATATTGTATGATAATTTATTATGATATTTTTTTAAATATCAAATAAGCACAACATTTTTTTTTTTTTTTAAGAATAAAAAATGGAATATATTAACAACGGCGATGTTCCTCTTTAGCACAAGGTGTACTAAAGAAGCCACCCCAAAGAACAAACAGTCACAGTATAATTACAATAAACAGGTCAGTCGATATCCAAACAAAGTAACGGGTCCGACTACCATCTAATCGTGCCATAAACAAACTTGACATTGTTAGCTTTCAGCCACCAAAAGGAATTATGCTTAACCTTTTCCATAAGAACTGTGATATTAGTTTGGATATTCTTAAATATTATATTATTTCGTTCATTCCAAACTATCCACACAAACAGTAACCAAAGCATCTGCATAAATGTTATGACCGGCGCCTTGTAGACCCTCCTATAGAGTTAGTAAACTGAAAAAAATGATCATGGAGGGTAAACGGATCAACTCCTGAAATGCCAATCCAATTCCTTATGTGCTGCCATAAGGATCCAAAATGTTCACAATGGAGAAACAAATGATGTGCTGATTCGTCGATGCCACACCCCGCCACACACGTGATAGCCTGAGAAGGAAGAACGCCCCGCCTTAGAAGATTGATTTTCGTGGGCAGCCTGTCTTGAAGCAATCTCCAAGCAAGAATAGACACCTTCAAGGGAACCTGCTTGTGCCAAAATAGCTCTTCCGTTACGTTAATTAAAGGTGCAGCTTATAACGTTAGGATATGATAAGCACCACGCACTGTATAGCCTCCCACAATATCCGGGAGCCATTGCCACCTGTCAAAAACATCAGTATGCACAACAAAATTGTTAAGTAAAAGGCGACACTCGCTTAACATCTCCTCCTCCCACGCCCACAACGGTCTCCTCCAACTCCACGCATCTCCTCCTACCTCCCAACCAAGAGTGAACATATCAGACACTGTACTCAGCTTATTCAAAGCTAAGCCAAATAAACGGTTAAACCTCCTACACAACGGAACATCACCTATCGAAACATTAATCTATGTTTATCCGAAGTATTATTAAGGATCAAATGAATTATACTTAAGGGTATGTTTAGATTGATTTATTTGAGTTCATCTACCGACATAATTTTTGTGAGACTGTTTGGAAGAACTTATGACAATTTTCATAAGTTTCGTTCAACTTATTTTCACTAGTTCTCCAATATAGCTTATAAAAATTACTTATAGCATATACAAAAACAATTTAACGTTATTTTATCTTTTAATGTAAAAATGTCTTATGCAAACTTATACACATTTTGCTATAAGCTACCAATAAACGGTTTATTCAAACACATCCTTACGGTTACTCTAGAGTATGTTTGGAAGTTTGGAGAAGAGAGAAGAACTTTGGAGGGTGTTTTTGTAGAGAAATCTTTTAAAAAAATAATTGAGTGTTTTTTTTTTTGTAGAGAATGATAAATTAATGTCTTATGACTAATGTATTTTTATTTTGAAAGTATTATAATTAATATAAATTGAATTTGAAAAATTAACTCAAACCTTTGAGACTTCTTTCTTCAATACAATTTTTTAGTTTATCACAATTTACCCACTTAATCCTCCCATCCCAAAGCTCTCAACTCTTACTTCTTTCTTCCTTTTCTTATAAGTCCTCCCCTCTCCTCCCCTTCCATCAAAACTTTGAATCAAACCATATGGAGACGGATTTTTTGCTGGGAGAGTCACAAGGGAAAGGGAACGTCAGTGCTAATTTCTTAGGCAAGTTCATTTGTGAAGTACCTGAAGCTACTACTAGAGAACATAGAATAGAATAGCATAATCAATTTTCCACATGCTAATGTTGGTCCCGTACGTTATTCAAACAAAATTAGGCCAGCAAATTATTTATATCAGCCGTCCTATACGGCTATACTCTTGTTACAATTTCAATTTCCTTCGAAATTCTGATACATAGATTGTTCAAGTCGACATAATCAATGTTCTAGCATAGTAGGATATCAATTACTAGCATTTAAAACATTAGGTTCTCTGTAAAATTTAGCAAAAACATAGATGTAAGATCATCATTTTTTAAGGTACATAATTTGAGTTTCATACTCTACTAAAAAATGGTCCCTCAATGCCAGCCAGATCATACATATGCAACTAATATCAATTTTGCTCCAATAATGAAAATTATACAACTCTTATATATCTTTTTTATTTGCATTCAATGATATTTTATGATAGTGCTGTGCATCTAATTTAAGATGTTTCAACAATTTCTATACTACCCATTTTACCATATCATAGTTCCTCCGATGAACTGAAAAATTAAGATAAATGTTCATCAACGTTCGGAACCTTCGTTGGAGATACTCCAAGGTTTGCAAAATCAAGCAAGAAAATAATTGAATATCCTATGTGCCATATCAAACAAATGTTTGAGTGACATCAATAGACCGAACCACAACATATGGTTTGGTTTGGTTCAAAATTGGCTTTTGTTTCTTTCTTTATGGTTGAGTTTTGACTACTAAGTTTTACGTGACATGTGAGACTTTTTTTTTACGGAATGTATCAGTTTTGTTGTTTTTTTACGTAAGTCTTGTAGCTGACGTACGTTTGAGTTACTTCAAACACGCAGGTCCATATTTGTTTTCAAGAAACTTCTTGTTTTGGTCACACAGTTCTGTTTGTAGTATGGTTTGTTTTGGGACTAATCTGATTACATTTGTCCCTTCATATGGCTGACTATTTTATAGTGTGAACCATTTTTCCGATGTCCAATCATGCGTGTGAGGGGGTGTATTAAGAGTCCTGTATTGGAAGTGATTTGGTATGAATAAATGTTTATAAGTTGAGGTAATTTTTACCTCACATGCCAGTTTTATAAGGTTGATTTACACCCAACCATAAATTATTTTCATGTTTTGTCTAACACGTCGTTGGAGAAAGAATATGCTTACAAAATTATATCACAATGAGCACAAACATCGACTGAACAAACACGTCTTTTTTTTTTTAAGAAAATTGAGTTAGAGACTATAACCAGTTTATCTTTGTGAGGTACTGCATAAACTGTCTAGTGAAATTGAAGCATACACAGAACTGCATAGTGAATCAAAAGGAACTTGGAAGACATGAAAAAAGGAAACTAACATATATTTCTGCTATAGGGGACAAAAATAATTGAGTAAATCAAAACTGCCCTAGATGGATTATGTTTGTCTTGAAGTGGTTTAGCAAGAATATGAATGAAATATCTATTGTTACTTTATATTGGACCTATAAACTATGCTTTTTCTACCCTGCAAATATACAATAAGAATCAAAACAAAATCCAGCACAAAGCCATGTATTAATTGAGTAAAGTATATCACGAAATAATACATGATAATAATTAAATATATCTAGCAGCATTGGTTCGAAGGAAGTAGTGAACCCACTTCCAATTGCTTAAAAAACACATAAAAAACACCAATGTAAATGGTTACAATAAGGAGAGAACATAAATAATACCACAAAGATAAATTTTTTGTATCATCAAAATGTGTCCATCTTAATCTTCCCATGTCTTCATAGCTAGTAGACAATACCCCTGCAGAACAACATTCAAGCCGGAAATTTAAAATGGAGTAATCACTAAGTACAAAAATAACTTAGATGTTTTTATATTGTCTGTTCCATTATAAACTAAACATGACAATTTTACAAATGTTATGAATTGGTCCCTTTGTTTTCAGAGTTTAAAAACGTCTGCGACAACGATCTGGATCATAACATTAAGGTTTTGTATGTCTCAGTTTTTGCAATGAGACCATGATTTAAGCTTCATTAGCCATATTTGGCCGTAATTTTTCGCAATATCAAAAATATCGTGACATGAAAGCAATTTAGAATTTGTATGGTTATAAATACTAATCCAAGAAAAGGAGAAAAAAATGGCAATTGTGGAGTACCTGATAGAAATGGAAGATTGTAGCATTGTGAAGTTCATACTAATGGTTAGTGATGAGAATTAGAAGAAGAGGATGGCCTTTCGGAACCAACTCCATGGCTCTCATCCTCACCTTGAATTCTAGCAGGAATACAGAAACCTGTCAAAGCATCAGACAGAAACCTGCTACCGAAGATAGAAGCTTGGTGAATTTGTTGTTGAGACTTGTGATTATGATGATCCACCGAGGCATCCGCAATTGGAATATCATTCCAAGGACGAAGTGATGGCGAAAAACTGGACTGAAGGGTCCCCCTATGGGCGGAAAAAGTCGAACCTTGGCCAAGAAACGCAGGCGAATTAACCATAAACCCGGTTCTATTCATATCAGCTGTGTTCCAATTCACAATCCTGTTATAATTAGCATCAAATCCAACAGGATTTGATCCAGAGAAAAGTGTTTGATCATTTGAAGCTGAATTGTCTTGGAATGAATGAAGAGAAAGACCAAGATCCTGTGTTGAGTTGTTTGTTCTTGAGATTATATCAGAAGAGTAGCTTTGAAAATTCATAGATTCACCAACAGAAGTTGTTGGAAAAAATGCTATAGCATCATTATCAATAGTTGATTGAATGAAACCTGAATGGTTATGGTTATGATGATTGTTCTGCTGCAAATTGTAACCAGAAGATTCTGATTGTTCTGCTGCAATAACCATTTCATTTGTTTCTACTGCATTATTATTATTATTCTCTTCCTCTTGTAACTCTTCTGTTGCATTTGGAATTGGATTCCATGGTGGAAGCTGATCAAGTTTGTCAATGGCAGACTTAGCCTTTTTGATAAGCCAATCAACAGCTTTACTCGGTCTGTCGTAGCCGAGACGGTCTTGAACATCATAGAATTGAATTGCTGTGTGTGCTGATAATCGAACACGTCGATCACGAGGACCTTTCGCAGTGTATACCTTACTATGTCTGTCTTTTCTACCTGTCGCCCTTACAATGTGGCCTCCTTGAACTTGAACTATTTCTCCTCCTGTGCTCTTCATTCCCATTAATCCTCTTGTATAAATTTTGTGTCTTTGAATTTGTAAAGATAGTTCTATTGTGTTTCTGTTTCTTGCGTATGCATATTGATATTTGTGTAGTGTGAAATTTGATGCCACTTGAGTCAATGTATATGCTTCAAAATTTGTTCTTGTTTTGTGATTATTGATGCACTTGCTTGTTGATAATGACAACCACTGAGAGTTTGATTCTTTCTTCTTTTATTTTTCCTTTTTTTTTTTGTGGCCTTGTTTTTCTACTTTTTTTTCTCTTCTAATTGATGTTGGATTTCTTATAGAATTTCTTCATGTGGATACTTTTTTCTGAAGCTGAAAATAACCCTTAATTCTACCACTTATATTGATCCTAAAAACAAAAACAAAACCAAAACTAAAACATGTAATAGCAATATAGTACTCTAAAATATGCATATGCATATGCAAGATAACAAAAGTTAATTACTCAATGCTTTTTTGTTTATGGGATTTGTAACCAACTCATGTGCTAAAAGATAGTAAAAGGACATAGTAAACAAAATTTAGTAGATTGTTAATTGGTGTGTTGTTTATTATTATATGAGAATCCCAAAATTTTGTAAAGATAATATAAAGAATTTTTAAGCTTTCAAGTTGAAGATTGTTTGTAATGGGAAATGGTAAAACTCACAACAAACTAGAATAGGACATTGAAATCAGTGATGTATGTCACATGGGGTTCAGAAGGTTTTTGCAAGAAAAATATGAGTGGATGATGCAAACAAAGTTAGGGGAGGAAAAAAAATGGTACCTTTTGGCCTATGAGAGCTCCAAGATGCTTCTGCAAAGAGTGGCAAAGTGTGCTTAGAGAGAAGAGATTAAAGATCTTTTGGTCTTTTTTTAGCCCCACAAATGTTAATGTAAGATTACAACAACTTGTCTACAAAACTTCAACTATATTGTGAGTCATATCTTTTTGAGTACAACAACAAACTTCCTCAGCTTTCAACTATCTAAATATATAAACATAAAGTTGATTTTTTTTTTTTTTTTTTTAAGGAATAAAGTTGATTTTATTATAAATTATTGTTTGCTCTATCTAATATTACGTACAACTTCAGTCTCAAATATAAGCAAACAAAATCAAACAAATTTGATATATCTCGTTAAAAATTTGAACCGTATAAGTCTATTTTGTTTGACTTTTTTTACATATTCAAGACCGGAAAGAGTTTAATATCAATGAAATATTAATTGTTTTTTCATTAATATAATTATATTTATTGTATTTCAATTCATTTAAATATGATTATTTTAATAAATAAATTTATTTAATCATTAAAATCAATAAAACTAATCATTTTCTAAAAAAAACTATCCGTAACTCAATTGAGATACTTGTAACGAAACAAATTGTATAGATTTTTAAGCATTTTATTAGTGTGAAGTATCTATCAACTTTGTTGATAATTATTAATCTTCACAAAACATGATTGATCATTTTAGTAAAATATTTTTCATTAAATACATCTTTTATCAATAACATTCAAATCTAAAATATTGTTTAGACAACGAGTTCAATTTCGCTCCGAACAAGAACAAGCGTAAGGTCGGTATTGTAACCCTATTAGTTGCTAGTGACGAGGTATGATTAAGGTGGTGGATGATAGAGAGGTAACTCTGAATTGCCTTTGCCATATCTTCTACCCACAACTTTTGAAACCTTTGATAATGACATCTAACAGCTTTTTTGGTTTCTTTCTTATCTGTACTATTGTGGTTTTTCACTTTTCACTATTAAGAAATGTGTGATTTCGCTAAAAGGAACAACCATCCACTGTGCATTCTCATTGCACTGCTACACTTTTCTACCAACTAAATAAATAAATAAAATCATGTTTCCTCTGAAAACACTGAAAAGAAAAGATATTTTTGCTCAACTAGAAGAAGGGGGTACAGTACAGTATGCATTAACGAGCTTTGTTGCTTGGGTAGGTTTTAATTAATCAGCAAAGTAATTTAATGCAAGACCTTCTCTTTTTGGGCTAATTTTAATGCATAACCTTAGCATGGTGATTCGGGCTACTTGCATATCGTGTTCAATAAAGTATCATATCTTTTTAACTTGTGGGGTAAACGATAACTTTTTAGCTTTAAAGTACATCATCTTAAAGGTGATCAGTAATATAATAGCATATTAGCATCTAATTATCTCTTGATTCCATATTAAGTACCCAAATAAAAGAGTTCAACTATAGAATACATATTTGAGATAACTATTTTAAACTAAGAATTTTAATCAAAACTAACGAGATATAAAACAATACTATCATTCAATAACTTGACTTCATTCATCAATGCATCAATTCTATTCAGTAGCCTTGTCTTTCAAACCTCCCCATTGTTTCTATCTTTGTTCTGAAATATGTTCATATTTGTTGTTCTAGGTACTATGTTATGTGTATTTAACAGGGCCACTTAACATAAGGATAAAATTGATTAACGTTATGCAATTTTAGAGAGGAGGGGATAATTGAAGTTTTGTTAATGTTAAAGGAATAATTAACGAAACTTACAATTTCAGATGGTGATTGCATATTCACTCGTTGAACTTTTAAACCTAATTTTCATTATTATTTCCTACATTTCTATATGTAAAATTTATAGACAAAAACACAAGAATCAAGAAAAATGGTTTTTTTTTTCATTTAATTTAACAATAATGTATAATTTCTTTTTCCAAATTTATCCTACAATTATTAAGAGGAAAAAAGAAACGGTTGGTTTTAAAATCTTTCAATTTAATCAGGGGTATTTTTGAGTAAAAATAATCAACACATCTTGTAATTTGAAGTTAGTTTTATAAAAAGAGGCTAAGAAAACTTTACAAGAGAGTTTTTTTGAATGCAAGAGAGTTTTAAATACAGAGACAATTGTATCATTATATTCAGTAGAAAAAGTTGTAGCTTTTTAATTGTCACTTTTGTGAAGAAAACAATTGTTGCTTTTATATAAAAAAATTGTTTTTGTTTATATGTTGTTTTAAAGGTTCAATGCAATATTAGTATTGTTTTGTTAATGGTACTTTTTTTTGTCAACAGTACTCTTAATTATTTATTTTAAGGAGATATATAGTTACAATGAAGTAATAAATAGTTAAGAATATTATATAAAAAAAACATAAAAAATGTTGTTTTCTTAGAATGTGCAAACAAAAACCCTGAAAAAACAATTGCTACCATGCATGTAAGACCTCCGTCGTCGTTGTTTCAAAGATGATTGAATCTTTTGATGATTTGGTCTTGGCTTCGAGTTCAAGATAGTTCTAACTTTGGGTGATGCTCAAGACTTTAGTGCTTGAAAGGACGATGACTTTGCAATCTAGGTCTGTTTTAGGATGATTCGTAGTCGTAAACTTGTTGTCGGTGCTTTCGTCACAGTATGTGGTGGGTTCATGGAGTTGCTTCCGTGTTGGCGGACAATCCCATTTACCAGTATACCAGAGTTGTTTCGGAGGAACAAACACATGGAAAGTAATGCTCACACACCACTTTCTCTTTGCAATTTGGATTTGCACCTTGCATTGGATTCGTTGGATTGTCCACGAGGTGGTTGAGTCTGTTCGCTCCATTTTTGTTTCTTTTTGAATGGTTATTTTGTTCATTATCCTTTAGGGTTGGTCTTAAAAAGTGTAGCTTGACAATAGTTGTATTCAGGGCCGAACCTTGGAAAGTGCAAGAAGCTCTACTAACCGGACCTCTAAAAACTATGGGCCTTAAAAAAAAAATTATAATACCCATCCCCACTTAAATTAAAAAATTACATGTTACTCTTTTTTTTTCTTCAGTACACGTATGAGTTTTTTCTAGACTCTAGTTTTACTTTCTGGACATAAATTTGATGCTATCAAACCACCATCAATTTGTATAATCACTTAATCAGTCAATTTGAAAAGCTATTTCATTGAAAGAATTACAACAATTATTTCTTTTCATATAAACCATTAGTTTTCCCCTTTCCTACGACGTAGGAGTGACATTCCAAATGACACATTAGGTAAATTTCACCTCTCTTTCACTTAATTTTATTTTGTTTTGTTTCATATTTAAAAGTTCTTATGATTCTGATTTTATAATGAAGCTTAACTACACAAAAAAATTATGTTTTTATTTTACTGGGACCTATTTTAAAAATAGAACCGAACCTCCTATTTCATAGGAACGGCCCTAATTGTATTGTCTTTAAGGGTTGTTACTACACCTTTGTTTGATCTCACTGAGTCAAGTTTTCGTCCCCAGTCATTTGTACTTTTCTTTTGATTTATATATTTTATTTTCGCTTAAAAAAATTGTCCATTTTTATAAGATTCTTTACAAATTTCAACATGTGTTAAGTTTTTTAGTCACAAAAATTCTCCTGATTAAATGGGGAGAGTAAAAGGATTAATCATTTCTCTCTTAATAATTGAATGATAATTTTTGAAAGAAAATGTATATTGTCGACAAATTAAATGTAAAATAAATTCTTTTTAATTGTTGTGCATTGATCAAGTCTCTCTTTACGCACGCACATATATAGAGAGAGAAACATACACTAGCAGAAAGATAGAGGATCACATGTCTGTCTTTTTACTATTTTCATTGTGCTAACGTGTGTAAAATATGAATGTGTGTTTATGAAATTTTGAGTTAAGATAAGAGAGTATAAATATATATACTCGAGACTTTTAAATTATAACAAACTCAACAAACCATCAAATTCATCCTATAAAATTCAGTAACAATGACATGACTATCCTTATATCGTTGATCAATAGAACCATATCACTCATTGCCACGATACCTATCCTGTTTTAAATGGCAAGATGGCATCGAATATGATGAAAATGTAAGAGTTAAAAATTTAAGGGGTAAAATATAAATCCTAAAAAAGGACAAAATATAAGAAAATATATATTGTGATTGACTGAATTCAAGTTCTATTCATCATGGGGATGTAGCTCAAATGGTAGAGCGCTCGCTTTGCATGCGAGAGGTACAGGGTTCGATCCCCTGCATCTCCAAAATGTTATTGTTTCTATAAATTTATTAACAATATTTTAATTCCACTAAATTTATTTTTACGACTTTTACTTCCCTATATCATCACTTTTAGTCCTTATTTTTAAATCAATTCATGTGTAGCATTTATATTTTTTAACAAATTTGTATGGAATATTGTAAGAATCTCTCTCAAAAAAAATGAGAATTATTTAACAAAACATGAATTAAAAATGAATTTAAATATTATAATTTTTTGTAAAATTTTATTAATCAATATGAGTTCTACGTATGAGCTTACTATAATGAGAGAGCAAAGTTGGTATATTAAAAAAATGAGGGACTAAAAATCAAAGAAATTTTTTAGATGGACTAAAATGAAAAGTTGGTATATTTAAGGATTAAAAACATATTTAACCCTTTTTATTCACTACAACAAATCAAGTTGTTAAATTATGAGCATTGATATTTCGTCAACACAAAAAGCAACAACTTTCTCCACACCGTAGTGCTGTTGTGAGAGCTACCCAGACTAGCACAAATCCTGAGGCAATAAAGAAAGGTTAAAAAAAATTTATTTGTATGACTTGACCGTATTGATATACGGTGTAGTTGTTAACTTGGATGTTAACTTATCATTTCTCTTAAATTATACACTAAAATCACCAAAATTCAAAGTCGCCCAAGTGAAAACCCCTTTCTTTGCTAGATTGGACACCTAATGAACTCTTTTACTACAATTACTTACGGTGAAACACACAAGTGTAAAATGTTTTAGTTACAACCATCGGTAATTCTAGGAACCTTATACACCGGATTGAACTAACACGTTAGTTAAGAGTAATCATACAACTAAGGATAAACACCACACTTAACACATTGGTATATTCATTTTTTAAAAATTAATATTGTCAATTTTTTTTTGTGTTGTGTTAGCCCTCACATTTGTTCTTATTGTAAAAAGCGCTTTATTGGATTGAAGATTGCGAATGTTGTTTATTATAAACTATTATTAGCCTCAATTTCAAGTAATGTGAGATTTTTTACTTGTATTGGAAAAAATTGACTTATAAATGATATCTTGATTTTCTTTTAAAAGGCCGTGTTTTGAAAAAGGAAAAAAATGAAGGAAAAAAAAAACTAATTCTCACTTCATCCCTAATTATAAATTGTTTTACAAGTAGGGATAAATATGTGAAAATAACACAAATTTCAAACAAATTTATTACTACAATAACATTTCTCAATACAAGTGATTTTTGTTATAGATTCTTATACTTGTAAATGCTATTATTTGATTTGGTATTTTACTTATTACTATGACATTTGAATTGTGTGTAGCGTGATAGCTCAGACTCAGACACATCTAAATTGTTTGATCAAAATAAAACAATTTAAATTCCAATGTAAAATTTTGGTATTTTTTAAATAAAAAATAAAAAATTCTAAATTTGAAATCTAATGCTAAATTTCTGAATTCTAACATTGAGTGGATGATTCCCACTGCAATGGAAGAATCAATTTCCACAACTAATTATGCTACATCAGCATCATCCACTCGGGATTGATTTGATTTTGTTAGGGCTGTGAAAGCTACTAAACAGAAAAATGGAAAAGCTGGAGATTGGTTGGCCTTTGTTTGTTAGATGTTGCATTGCATGCCATGCATGCCTGTTAGAGACAAAAGTACAGAACAATGGTGCAGTCCTAGAAAAGGACAATGGCAGTGATAGATTAGATAGAGGTTGAGCCTGCTACACATTCAATTCAATCTTGTGTCTGTGTGTGTGTGTAAAAATCAATGAAAATCAACATCAACACAAGCGCGTGATCCAAGATAAGATTTAATGGCCCGCTGTTACTGATATTCTACTCTACATGGCAATATGTGTGCCTCTCAGAGTGATAGGGACAAATATTACTAGTGAGAAAAGGAACATTGTCTCAATGCAATTTATGATGGATGGTAGCACGGGTCAAGTCACGTTCTTTGTTAGCAATATCTTTTTTCAACTCAAATTTAGGGTTTTGAATTTGGTTAGTAGTTATCTTTTTGTTAGTTATATGTTTTCTCAAAGGGTTTTGAATTAGGTAGTTATATTTTTTCTCAAAGGGGTTTGAGGTAGTAATGATTTTGAGTTTAATAGTGATATATATTGTCACTATAAACTTCAACTAAAGCTAAACCAAAATTCAGCGAGAGAGTAAATAACATATACCATAAAGTATGGTTAAAAAAAAATGTTGATCCCTTAAAAAAAATGTTGATTAAACATGGTCAATGATGTAACAAAAAAAAAGTGGTCAATTTGTACATGAGATATTTTATATTTAATGATAATAGAGAATAAACAAACTATTATGTAAACTTAGGTTGCATATTATATGTAGGGGCAGAAGCTCGAACCTCGAACACTTCACTTATCCACAATTAAATTGTGTGAGTCTAACCACTAAACTACTTGATCGAAAAGAGAATCAACAAACTAATTGTTAACTATCTAATAACAAACTCTAAAGAAACTTCAACTATCTTGTGCTAGTTTGCCCATTAATAAAGAAAGATTGATGGATTCATGCAAATGGATGGTGAGATTGAATTTCTTGGATTAACCATTGCGTTTTAAAATAAATAAATGAAAGGGTGATGATAAAAAGAAGTTGTAACTAATTTCTAAAGACTTATAACTCACTGACTGTTAGCTCACAATCCAAAAATTACGTAAATGTAAAGAAGGAACACAAATGTTTTAAATCCACGTCCCCTTGCATCCCAACACCGATGTGTGTACCCTATAGTGGATGACTAATTGATTGCGCATGGTTCAAAGGACAATCAAATGTGTCCCACTAGTACAATGAGACATCCCAAACAACTGTTCTCCTAAGTAAAATGTTGCCATTAATTTGTTACATGACATATCTCCACGACAACACATGTAAATTTGTAATTATGAGCCAGATATATAGGGTCCATTTATTTTGGATTTTATTGAAAAATATTTTTAATGTTTTAGTTAGGATGTGTGTTACTTGTACGCAAGTTTTTCTTAACATTATTATGTTAAAATGAAACTTAGTTTTTGAAAGAATCATTCTTAGTTTTTAAGTATAAGCGATTTCAAGAAGTTAGTAATGAAACTTTTGCTTTAACATGGTCTGTTCTCGTAATTTCAAAGAAAATATGGATTGCAAAAGACAAATCCAAACATACGCTTAATAAAAGAGAGAAAAAAGCATATAATTTATGAAAAATGCTAACCATTGCTCTTGGGACATTGGATAAAGGGATAAAAATAGAAATATAACATTGGAAAATGATAAAAAGTGATAAATTTAACTTTTTAAAAGTCAAAATGTTGTTGAAATCAATGCAAACATGCTGCTTTTGACTTCCTTAACCATTGCTCTGAGGACAATGGTTAGCAAGACCTATAATTTATTGTTTCTACGTTTTTTTAAACTATATTAAAAAATATATTTTAACATGCAAATATTTTATCTTGAAAGTTTTTTCAACCATAGTTTATGTTTTTCTTAAAGATAATTTTTAAATAAAATCTAAAACACGTGGCCCATATACAATATATAAAATCCATCACAATTCAAAAAATTCTCAATCTCAAGATTGCAACTTGACCTTGAGTTTAACCCTAAATTCATATATTCCCCATTTTCAACATATAGTCTTTGAAGATTGACTAGCTGATTAATTGAAATTGAAATTGTACAACATGGTCCACCCTACCCTTTGCTTTGAAATTAAGATACAGAAAAGAAAAAAAAAAGAACAACATTGGCTGAGAAATTAAGGTGTACCACATCTGACAAGGTTAAATATGACCGAGACAAGGGTAGTAAAATTGTTCTATATAGACATTGGGCAGAAAACACTGTTCCAAAAATTACCCCCGTAAAAGGAAAAGAATCACTAGAGAAAGAAGAAGCTTTTAAATCATTGAAACTAAAAAGTGAGAGGAAATAAAGTACTAATGTTTTTTAAAAGAAAAAGAAAACAAGATGAGATTAAGTTACAGTCAATTTTACTTGTATAGAAGTATTTATTAAATAAATCCTCACATGGTTATTTTCTTCCCTTAAGCCTATTTTTGGTTCAACAATAGTTTTTCTTTTATCTTTTTTTTTTGGATCAAATAGTCTAGTAAACAAATGGGATGTTTTAGGTTTGAACCTCTATCCTTACATATAATAATGCATTGTCCCTGTCAACTGAGTTATGTTCATGATAATTATCTCTCATTTATTTTAATCATGGACTAAATATATAACATTTTTTTATCAACATATATAACATATTTTTCTTTAACTATTGAATATGACTTTTACGAGTTGAGCAAAATATGTTGTCACCATCACCAATTTAATTAGCTCTTTTTTTAATCATAATTTTATTTAGCTCTTATTTTAATAATTATTTTAGAAAGATACACACTTTTTATTTTACAAAGTTGCAAAATTTTCATAAAAGGGCGCCAAATTAAACCAATGACAAAGTGAAGAAAAATAACAAACCTTGAAAAGGTAAAATTCGTCTCTAATTCTATCGTTAAGTGTTAAAAGATGAAAAATTTGATGATTAATTTTATTTTGTTGTCTCTAATTTTCCTGCTAATTTGGCAAAGAAGACGTGAAAATGGTGGTAAAAGTGAAAAAGCATGTTCATATTATTATTTGATTTAAATAATTAAAAGATTAAAACAAATGGTTTTAAATCCCTTAAAAAAAATAAATAAAAAAATTCACCAAAAAAAAATCCCTTAAAAAAAAAAAAAGAGCAACCGGTAACCAAAAGAAGGCTGGTGACGTGGCTTTCTAATTGAGAGAGTGCAAAAGTGCCTCTCGCTAGCATTGCTCATATATTTGTTATTGTTTATCTTACAAATAAAGTAGGAGCAGGGAAACAAAATAGGAAGAAACTGTTATAGGATAGACTCCGTTTAGTAAAAACAAAGTAGCAACGATGAGTTGAAAATAGGAGCAATGATTATAGGATGTAACAGTTAGCGTCCGGGTTAACTTTAATAAATAAGAGATAAGAGATCTCTCCGTTTGAAAATAAGATTTTGATTAAATTAATTAAATTCAATAGGTTTAATTAAACATGGGTAATACAGTAAAAGTAAGCATAGAATTTAGGTTAAAATTAGGGCAACAGTTAACGTTCGGGTTAACTTTAATAAATAAGAGATAAGAGATAAGAGATCTCTCCGTTTGAAAATAAGATTTTGATTAAATTAACTAAATTAAATAGGTTTAATTAAATAGGGGTAATACAGTAAAAGTAAGCATAGAATTTATGTTAAAATTAAGGCAACAGTTAATGTCCGGGTTAACTTTAATAAATAAGATAAGAGATCTCTCCGTTTGAAAATAAGATTTTGATTAAATTAACTAAATTAAATAGGTTTAATTAAACATCAGTAATACAGTAAAGGTAAACATAAAATTTATGTTAAAATTAGGATAACAATTAACGTTCGGATTAACTGTGTTAATATTCTAAAGAGTCAAACTCCCACATAACACAAATATGCTAATTTGCTTTCTAGGCTATAAAATTGTTATTTGCAGATACGGTGTGCACATTGACAATTATTTTAGGTTGTCAAAATTTCATAACTCAAAAAATAAAGATATTTTAATAGAGAAAAATAATAAATGTTTTGATATATCAAACCCCCTAAAAAAAATGTCTTGATATTTTAACGTGATAATTATTTTGAAATAGTGAGAAATGCAAACGTGACATGTTTGTTTTAAGCAAATGAGGTATTACTTGAATGAACAAGTCATGCCAACTTTGGTCTTGCAGGGTATACATATATTTGAAATTAACGTTTTGTCCCATCTTAATTTGAGTGAGGTCACTGCTTAGACCATCAAGGCAACATCTTTAGTCTGATTTTTTTTTTCGTTGGGATATTGTTGTGATAAATGAAAATGGATCCCCACTCACCTTCCCATCTCTATCTATATCTGTCAACATCCATGAAGTTGTATGGATATTAATTATTGATAATAAGATGACACAGACAATATTCTAACTCGAACACATATATATTAGCACGATATAGTTACGGTCGATTCATTAAGTCCAACTTTCCATTTATATTTAATTGATGTGAAGTGTGATATGGAACTAAATTATGAAACTAACTTTCAAGTTCCTTACAAATTTGTCATTAGTTTACAACAAGGATCTCTCGGGAGTATAAACACCTTTATTAAAGTTATTGGGATTATATAAATTTTTGGATGATTTTTTTTTTTACGTTTTGCATATATTATGCATTGTCTTTACCAACTGAGTTAAGTTCACTAGATTTGATGATTTTATTTGAATGTACAATATTAATTATTATTTGACAAAATTACATTTTTAATTCTTTAACTTAATTTTTGATAACAGTCTTTATTTATTATTTCATTACTTTTTGTCATTTTGATTCATTTGCATATGAATTTTCGAAATTCAAATTCATTATTTTCTTTTCTTATGGTCTCTCACTCTTCAAATATATATATATATATATATATATTTTAGCAATTCATGAAGGTGTTTTTTAGCAATCCACACCTCAAGGTATGATTTCCATTTTTTAGTTATAACTTTGCTAAAAGACATCTTCATAAAAATTAGTTGGTGTCTTTTAACAAATGTTAATAGAATAACTTGTTAAAAGACACATTCATAAAAGGTGTCTTCTAACAAAACCTATATATATATAGTCTTTCATCTATATTTTCTTATGAATCTTAGATTTGAAGTTAGAAATTTCATATGCAAATGGGCCGAAATGACAAAATTGCAATAAAAAAATATAAATGATCAAATTGTTATATAAAATTAACTTAACAGACTAAAAATTTATTTTTTCTTAATATTTTCGTTAGTATAACAATTGAAACAAAAACCTCCTTTTTTTTGGTTTTGATTTTTCAGTAACCTTCTTATTATTCAAACTTTATGCCACTTCCTCCAAACTACCAAGCGATCACCTAGTCACTCAAAACTCAAATCATAGAATATAAGAGTTGACAATATAATAAATATGATCTCTAAATATAATCTTTTGGAATTTTTATGGTACACTTCACAAATTGAGGTGTACCGATACTCCTGCTTTAAATTTTTACAATTTAACGATTATTTTATGAAATAAAGAGTTATTTATCAATATTTATATTTTATAAGACATCATTTTATAAGAATAAATATCATTTTATTGTTTATAAGAATCATATTAAATTTTTAACATTTTCTCATAAAAAATAATAAATATTCTTTATTATATGTAACAAAAATTCAAAAAATGTAAATTTTATTTCGTCGATACTTTCGATAACTAAGATCTAATTATTGTAATTGTTAATGATTGAAAAAAAAAATTATTTTTCTTCGAAAAAACAACTCGTTTCAATATGAATTTGATGATTTGGTGTACCGGTTCACTCAAATTTTTGAGTATATCATATAATTTGCCCTATAAAAGAGGTACTAACAGTAACAATTACATTGACTAGAGAAACTCAACTCAAATATGTTAAAGCAATGTTTTGAGTTCTTGTGGAAGTAATCTTAGTTTAGACACAGTTGAACATTCTTACAATTAAGATTCAAATTTTGATTATGTAAGTCTAATCTTATCCGGTAGACTCAATCTTTATTGATCGAGTTTTTTTTAAGGAAAAATTTTGTGATCGAAAGGAAATACTTCATTAACTAGCTAAGTTTTTCGATTAAAATTAATCATCAGTAAAATCAATGAATATTTTGCACCTATAACAAGATTGGTATAAATATAAAATAAAAGAGAAATGCTAGCAACACATTTTAACCCATACTTTTCAACACAATCTATTTTATTGCTTAAAATTTATATGAGTTCCACCAAATCATGTGGATCATATATAAAATTGATGACCCATATGAATTTTAACCAATCAAAAAGAATATGTTAAAAAATATATTAAAATATGTGTTGTCAACATTCCTCAGATAAAATAAAATAGAACGGATGTAACAACATACTCACAGTTTATGGCATTAATTTGTGAAATTAGATAATTAAGTAATACATTATTTATTGGAAAACAAGAGGGTGCAAAACGGGATTTCTACTTATCCTTTGTTGTTGAAGGAATAATCTTTAGATTCGACTGCAAATAGTTGAGAAAGGTGTTATTACATATATGCTTGAAGGACCACAAAAAAGTTTGGCCATCAAAGAACCAATTGAAAAAGTTATGATGCGTCTTTATTTCTTCCTCCAATGTGCATTTTTCCTTGTGTCTAGTTTCTTCTACTTTCTACACCTAAGAATGTGAATGATAGTTTACTTCAATTGATAAAGACAATGCATAATATATGCAAAGTTCGGGATTCGAACCCCATCCACAAAAAAACATGTTAATGATCAATTATGAAAAACGAGAATAACATTATTTTGAACAAACTCAAAGGTTAGACAGTAAATATGGAAAGAATACTTCCTCAAATGATCATGTATGGCTAGAATCCATAGCGTTGATGGTGCTCTATGGTGAGCATGCATGTAAAACACTTCAAAGCTCAAATTAGTATCATGATTAAGACTAGTTGAAATTTGAATGATCAAGAATGAAACATATCTTAAGTGATAATTAGGTTTATATATACCTGAAGAAAGTCTTGGAACAAAAAAATTCACTCCAGACCAAATATGATAGTACAAAATGATTTGATTAACAAATTTAAAAACGGTGATAGAATGAATGGAAAATCTAGTTAATCTTAAATAAAATAAGTCATATTATCTTGACCAAAAAAAAAAGTCATATTATTTGCTACTTTGTTGTTTATTACTATTAAATTAGAATAAAATAAATTTAAGAAAGTATAGCTGATGTTTTTGCTATAATAAAACTCATGACATTCTATTCTATTATAACAACACAATCTTTGAACATATGACCAAAACTTGGAGGACAAGGCATAGAAATAATAATTTTACAACTGAGTGGGCCATCATATGGAGGCAAATTCAGAAGCATCAACCTTGGAGTTGGACTCATAATACTATGAAAATCATCCAAAACATAGAGTAAATTTGAAAGAATTTTGCTCCTTCGGTCTCTAAAAATTGAGTAGCACTTAGGTGACATAGTTTTTAGTAACATTATTTTTATTTATCTCTTAAATAATCATTCTCTCTCATCTAATATAGACTAATGTCACCAATGTTATCTAAAAGCTATGTCACCCAAGTGAACATGCAAACATAACACAAACCTAATCTAAAAAGTATTCATAACGCATACATGCAAACATTTAACCGTTTACTACAAAAAAAACATAAATCATAAACACTAAAATATTATGAATTTAAGAGAAAAAATGTAACATTTTAAACATAAAATTTCAATGCTAAGGGATTATGAAAAACTTACTTGTTATTGGAGTGGTGTCTGATTTGAATTTGAAAAAATTTGATGTTTGTTGATTTGAGAGATTTTTAGAGATTGATATTTGTGATTTGAATGTAATGGGAGAAATGAGGGTTACTGCCGCTGGTAGCGAGCAGTAGTTAACTGCCGATGCGGCGTTCAAGTAATTTCTGGGTGTTAATGAGCAAAAACACATGTGAGATGAACAAATTTTCAAAAATAATGTGATGATATGCTAGCCTGATGGCCCATTTGAGGGAACTTAATAAGCCCAAAGTACTTTCTACTTTCCACCCCTACCTCCAAATTTGCAAATGATATTTAAAGTAAAAAATTCTTATAATTTGCCAGGTTTTTTTAAGTCCGAATTTTAGAAAAATCTGGAAATCATTAATAATCCCGATTTTTTTAAGTTAATATTTCAACTAAAAAACTCCAAAAGTTGTTAATTTTAATATTTCAGATTTCTTTTAAAATAATTTCTAAAAAAATTAAATTTAATACTCTAAATTAAAAGAAAATCCAGAAATTTGATAACATACCATATACCTATTTTTTCTTTAAAAAAACATACCATATATCTATTTTTTGATAAAAATTATAGTTTTTATTAATTGTAAAAATTTAACACTAAATTTAATTTGAGAGACCAAATTTTGTTTATTCGATCAGTGTTGCCATCTTTAATTCTTACCGTGCATTTTTATTTTAGAAAATATGTATTTGATACTGATTCAAAATGAGGGTGAATATTTAAGCATTGAAGTGTATGTTTTATTCGATTTAAGTACTAGAATGTTACTATAACTTTTTGAATGTTCAAGCACCACAAACACCCTAACAATGTATAGCTTCTACTTCCCTTTCTTTTTAGTGTTTTCCAAACACACAATTGGTCAATTCAATTTTCAAAATTAAAACTTAGTCAATTAATTCATTTATGACATTCATGTAAGTGATTTTGGAAAACATTAAAAAAAAAAAAAAGTACTATAAAAAGTACATTCCATATGTTAATTCAACCATTGAATATAATAATGAAAAAATGCACGCTATGCCTAAGTTTTGGCCAAATAGTTTTGGCTTCTTCCATTACCCGCCAACATTTCAGTTTCAGTGTTTTATTTACCTCCAAATTTTCAAATTTTTCCTTTCACTCTTGTACCTCGTTTTCATACCTTAATATTACCAAAAATTTTAATGTTTCCCTCATTGTCCCATTTTTGTTGAAAATTCTCAAAAAAATAAATATTCACTCCCTCCTTCATTTTCATTCTTCCCTCTCAAACACACTCCAAAAAGTAAAAACATTTTCACATCAACCATGTTTAAATACCCCAATTCACAACACCTTCTTCCATCTCAAATTGAATTCCTCTTTCTTTTCTCCGAAAATCTCATCGTGTTGCTGAGATTCTTATTCAACGATGTCCATTGGAGACAACAAAGAAAACATTCCTCCAGTTTATACCAATGGGGAAAATAAGAAGAAGAATTCAATTTCTATCATGGCCTCATCTTTCAAGAAGAATAGTAGTAAAAGAAAGATGAAGAGGGTCCCTCTTGCTGATATCACCAATTTGTTTGAGAACTCTTCCACATTAACAACGACCAGAGAAGAAAATGTTTTTTCTTCTGCGTCGGTTCATCTCGGTTTGAATTTTCGGAGGACATTGAGGATTGGATTCAGATAGTTTGGTACATAGGATTCATTTTAGCTTTATTTTATTGTTCTGTTACACCTTTTTTTTTTATTTTTTTATCATGTGAACCTGCTACACAATTTATATAGAAAATGGGAATAATTAAAATGAAATACAGTGTTTTTGTTTGGAAGTTTTATATTGAAATTCAAGATATTGTGTTCTACAGTTTTATTGATTGATGGCGGTGCTCTTTTGAATCTTGAACCTTGATGGTGTTGCTCTGTTAATTTTGTTAAGTACTTTCTGTTACAATTGATGCTAAACAAACGTTTGATATCTAATTAATTTTAACACTTCCTCTCAAATTAAGGGGTATATTGGAATGAGAATTTAAAAGATTATTTTAACTAAAAAAAAATCTTGAAGATTTTTCAAGACTTTGTAGGATTGTCTTGACTTTTAAGACTTTTTATCATCAGAGTTTTTCAGTTTGAATTTTAATAGATTCTAAACACAAATGTTTTAAGATTTCAAAGTACTTTAATGATTTTTAAAATTAAAAAGGGCTCTATATTTTTGGAAAAGGGTTAATAGGTCTTTACCCCTGTAATATAGGTTAGTTCCGGTTTTCCTCCCTGTAATTTTTTTTGTTTTGATTTACCCTTTCAATGGGCCAAACAAAAACCAATTTTATTATTTTTTTCAAGAAATTTTCGTTTTTGATTGGCCTATTAAGCGTAAATCAAATTTTTTTTTTTACCAAGAGTAAATAAAAAAAAATTACAAGGGTAAAAACATATTAAACTTTGAAAGAAAAAAAAAAGAGGAAATGAAAAAAGTTAATAAATTAACTTTAAGGTTTCAATAAATCATTTGTCTACAAAACCTAATTCAATTTGCAAAAATATGTCAAAATTAATAGGTCGAACATTGTGATTTGGATTTGAACTCTAGTTCCACCACTTATGTGTGAGTTTTTAATGATTATTGTCATTTCTTCTATATATTAATTTTATTTTTATAAACACTTGAACAAAAATTGATTGATTGGATTGCTTTATTACAATGCATGAATTATGAATTTATAGCAAAAACTATGTCTATTAGTCAAATAATGTGGCCTATATGAGCCTTTTGCTCAACTAATTTTGCAATAGTGCATAAATCTCCCTTGCTTGGGTCATGGTGCCCCACATTTGGATATGGTTTTGGACTTGGTATCAAATTTTAAAATTTGAGGTACTTTTTTGTCCCGTGTGATTTAAGAGAATTTTGGTTTATCTCTTACCATATTGTTGATTTTGTGCACTAAAAATTTATGAAGGTCAAAAATCAAATAATCTTTAAATTATAAGATTGAAATTTAATTTTTTTTTTTATAAGGGTGTAAACCAGCATCTGCTAATATATTAGGGGTACACATATATTTACCCTTTTTAAAACGATCATTTTAAAACCATATAATACCTTTAAAAAAAGTAGTCGTTATAATCCATCAATGTATCAAAATTTTAAAATAGTATCTGATTGTGCATTTTGTTAATAAGAATTTACATTAAAATGCTATGTTAATATTGTCATACCATACTAATGCCCCAATATACCTACTTATTGTCACATTGGTCCTTATAAATATTTACTTATTATCAT
Source organism: Medicago truncatula (assembly GCF_003473485.1). Lineage (NCBI taxonomy): Eukaryota > Viridiplantae > Streptophyta > Magnoliopsida > Fabales > Fabaceae > Medicago > Medicago truncatula. The sequence continues at coordinate 45,199,411 of NC_053043.1, forward strand.
TCGATCACTGTGTGAAAAGTGTTAATGTCGAAATACTCAATCAAAAACTATTTTTAAATTTCGATACATTACGAGATTATTATGATTACTTGTTACCAGGCACCGATGCAAGTGTATGGCTTTGAGTCAGCTGACTCCACTCTTTGTAATTTTTTTTTAACTATAATACAATATTTTTATATATGTTTAACCCCACTTTAATTTTTAGGTTGTCCCCATATGATTTAATTTATACACTTGAGACAAACAATGTAAACCGTTAATTACTCCCTCTATTTCATACTAAGTGAGCTTTTTGTAAAAAATATTGTCCTGAAATAACTAAGCAATTTCATTTTTAAATACAATATTAATTACTTTTTTCAATTATAACTTTAATTAATATTACTTTCATCACTGACAATTCAATATATTCCACTTTGCATTTATGATAATGGAGAATGTATCAATACTTCTCGAGAACACTTCAAATGATTTTTTTCTCTACTTCATTTATACATTTTTCTCAATATATGTAAAATGAGAAAATGAGTCACTTAGGGCCCGTTTGTTTTGGATTTTTTTTAAAAAAAATATCTATTTTTTATCTAAAAAAATCACTTATTTTTATTTTTATAGGGTTTGTTTTAGATTTTTAAAAAAATCCATTTTGTTAAAAAAAAATCATTTTTAGCCTCAAAATGAAAAGCTATTTCAAGTAACTTTTCTAAAATCTATATTTTTTTCTAAACATAAGAAACTAAAGTGTAAGAGCTTTAAATCTTAAAAAATAATTTTTATGATAGTAAACAAATAGAAATAGTTTTAAATTTTTTTAAAAATCTCCAAATTCTTTTAACCAAAATCTATATTTTTTAAAGTTGAAACAAACACGCTCTTAATCGTATTAAGGGAGTGTATTTTATTTGTTAAAAATACTAGTATTTCTTTATACATTGAAAAGGTGAATCAGTACTATCTAATGAATATATTTGGGTTTTAACTAACCTTTAGATTTTATTTAATACAAAATCAAATGCTCCAAGAAATATTAAAAGAAAACTGGTCACTAACTCACTATCCAGATGAAAAGTGAAGCTATATTTGATAGTGTTTCCAAATGAAAAAAATCTTGCAACATTTTTAAAATATGAAGGCATGAAGAGAGCAATTGTAATTCTTCAACACTAAAGTGCTTTTAATTTTTTATATACATTCATATATTTTTTTTAATCTTCAATGTCTTGCTTAATGATAATAATAAGTGCTTTTAGTTTTTTGGGTTAAATATGTTTTTGGTCCCTATATTTTGTGCGATTTTGAGAATAGTCCTTACATTTCAATAAATGTTTTTAAAATCCATACATTTTTTCTCCGTTAGTGCAATTGGTCCCTGCCATCAGTGCCATGTTGATGAAACACAAGCCATCATAACAAGTTCAACCCCACCCCACCAAATCTCCACCACAACACCTTCCACACCCGCAACAACAAGCGCTTTCAACGACAACATCATCGCTTTCGGCCTCCAAATCTTCCCCTCTAAACCAACATTTTTCACCGGAAGCGTGACGAACACCAGCGATCCATGTCTACGACGCTGCGAAGAAAGATCGTGGTGAAGCTCATAGAGAAGTTCTCCGCCGAGATTGAACCGCCAACATCGGCATCAAGTTAATAATTTGACAGCAGGGACTATTTACGCTAACGGAGGAAAAATGTAGGGATTTTAAAAACATTTATTGAAATGTAAGGATTATTCTCAAAATCGTGCAAAATGTAGGGACCAAAAACATATTTAACCCTAGTTTTTTTATATACATTCATATACTTTTTGTAATCTTCAATGTTTTGCTAAATGATTATAACTTCTTCATTTTAACGGCTATGGTTTTATATATTTATGATAAACGAGCTTGATCCCATTTTCTGAAATTTCTAGGCTCGTCCCTGTTTGTTACACGTTTAAAGATCAAAATAACTATTTATCCAGTCTTTGATTATAAATTTTGCCGACCCTAGTTTTTTTTTGGCGAGAGAAACTCCATCTTCTCTCTAGGTTCTCTATAATTTAAATGAATAAATATCATTTTTTTTTTCATAAAAAAATCATTTGATTTAAAAAAAAAAAAAAAAAACTATTTGTCCATAAAAAAGAGGGGAGGAATGAATTTGGGATATGCAGCGAAGCGAGGAACTTCGGGAGCAAGTTATTTGGTTGAGTGGGCCCCATTCCCAAATCCCACGAAAAAGACGATCTTTAACTCATCAACAAGTATCTTCTGTTCCTCTTTCTTGTTTTAAGTTCCTCCATTAAAATAAAATTTCAAGAATAAGAAGAGTTCCGTTTCACCTTCAATTGCAGCTTGCTTCTACGGGTAACTCTCTCTTTACTTCCCTTACAAATGCAACTAAACATTATCATGTATTTTTTTTTTTTTTTAAATTTATTGATTCAAGTTCCTTTACTGCGTGCTATTTAGGTTTTCACTTTTCCTTGTTTTGTCTTATGATTCAAGCTTTAAGCCTTTGTTTTCTTGGTGTTGAAGTTTACTCATGTACTATTCTATTACTACTTGATGATGATTGATCTAGAATATTCTACAAATTTATTTGTTTGAAGTGATCATGTGCTGATTTTTCTGTTTCATTGCTTTTTGTAGTTCAATAATGGTTGTTGATGAGGCTTCTCATAACAAGCCAGGGTTTTGTCGTCGAGACTCCAAATCGGACTTTAATGTCCCTTTTTCTGCAAGGTTATCATCGTCAAATTTGAGTTTGAGAAAATGTAGTAGTAACTTTGATGAATCTGTTCAGAAGAGGGATACTACTACAATGTCAGCTAAGAGGTCTTTTGTTGATGATGACAAGGAATTGTACGTTTCGTGTAAGAAATTAAAGGTGGCTATAGAAAGTAAACAACGAGAAGAAGTAGACGAAGTGGAAGAAGAAATGGAAGAAGAAGAAGAAGAAGAAGAAGAAGTGGAAGAGGAAGAAGTAGAAGTGGAAGAGGAAGAAGAAGAGGAAGAGGGAGAAGTAAAAGTGGTAGAGGAAGAAGAAGTGGAAGAGGAAGTGGAAGTGGAAGAAGAAGTGAAAGAAGAAGAAGAGGAAGTGGAAGAAGTGGAAGAAGTAGAAGAAATAGACGTGGAAGAAGAAGAGGAAGTGGAAGTGGAAGAAGTAGAAGTGGAAGTGGAAGAAGTAGAAGTAGAAGAAGAAGAAGAGAAGGAAGTGGAAGAAATAGAAGAAATAGAAGTGGAAGAAATAGAAGTGGAAATGGAAGAAGAAGAAGAAGAGGAAGTGGAAGTGGAAGTGGAAGAAGAAGTAGTTGAAGTGGATGAAGAAGAAGAGGAAGTGGAAGAAGAAGTTGAAGTGGAAGAGGAAGAAGAGGAAGCGGAAATGGAAATGGAAGAAGAAATAGAAGAAGAGGGGGAAGAAGATGAAGTGGAAGAAGTAGAAGAAATACAAGTAGAAGGAGGAGAGGGAGAATTTGAAGGAGGACAAGAAGTAATAGAAGAAAAAGAAGAGGAAAAGCGTTTAGAAAGCCAAGTGAAGGAGGTTGGTACAAAAAAAGAGCATATTGAAGTGCAACAAAAGGAGCTAAAATCAAAAGAGAATCAGTTTGAAGGAGAAGTGAAGGTTGCCGAGTCAACGCATAATGAATTTGATGGAGAACTGAAGGACATTGAGTTAAGAGAGAATCAATATAAAGCATTACTAAAATCATTTGAAGAGGAAATTAATTCAGGTAAATGATCTTCATCACCTAGTTTATTAATATAATTTCATTTGATTGTACATTTTACGCCCTTCTTAAGAGTTTAGGAAGCTATTAAATGCAAAATCTCTTGCATTTTATTCTTGTTGAATTGGTTTGTTAACAATATTATTCTACAGTAAAAGATTGACGAGTAGATTAATGTAGTTTAAAGTTTTAATTATACTTTAAATACTGTTAATAAGCATATGATATGATATGATGACATTGACTGTTACTGTTAGTATCAAATGATTTCTGTCACCCAAGCATTTCAATCTAGGAGAGAATTTACATTCTTTCATATATATATATAGTCACCTTGATTTAATGATGTTTCTATAAAAATTGAAGCTTAAATATATGTTAGCTAAATATGCAGTTACTTGTTACACAGATGATCAATCAACTCCTACCATTGATGGAAGAAGTTTGAAGTTGCTCCCAAGTGACGAAACTGAAATTCTAGATAATCTGCAAGGATTATCAGATCCATCAAAAGTCGTTTTGGATATAATACAGAATCCCATTATTCAAAAGTATAAGATGGGAGACAATGCTGTAATTATTGATGAAAGAGACATTCTTCTGCTCGAACAACTGATGAGAATCTCACCACATATCAAACCTTGTGTAAGAGAAGAAGCGATGAAGCTGGCACTTAAGTTGAAATCTTTTATAAGTGAAACTACTGAAAATTCGGTGGCGGTTCTTGGTTTTCTACTCCTTCTGTCAATTTATAAATTGGCTCCTTCTTTTGATGAAGATGAAGTTTTAAAGCTTTTTGGGTTTGCTGCTCAGCACAAGATAGCTGTAAAGCTCTTTGGAATTCTGGGTTTTGCCGATAAAGCTTCTGGTATGTTAGTTTAGAAAAGTTTTGTTTTAGACAACAGCTATTATACTAATTTTCTTCTCACTTTAAATTTCAAGTGCTTGTTACATCATTTGTTAATATCCTAGGGTCTGTGCATGATATATTATAAATATATCCTAACATTAAGATATTAGCTGTTTGTAAAAATTTCAACTGATATGTAATTGGCTTCATACACTTGATGCTAAGGTTTTATTTTGTTTCTTCCAACAGTTCTGTCTCATTTGTTAAGAGAAATTTGGTATCTTGACTAGTTCTCGGAAAATGAAATAGACTTCAAGTTAATATATTATGAAGCACCGACACTCTTGGATTAGGTGTGTCCCCTTGTCGGATACGCCTCTGTGTCGGCCAACTCACACAAGTACTTGGATATGTTTTTCCGAAGAATTTTGAACAAATGAAGCTTTTTAAAGTAATATAATAGTATTTCAATTAAGCCTTTGAAAAATTCTTGCATATGCACGTCTTCTCATATACAAACATTCTACAATTCAAGGATGATAATTGATGACGGGGTTAACAATCTAAAATTTGAGTATGTTATTTTTTCGTTTTTCGGTATGAGACGGACAAATAAAAGTAAAATACTAGCATATCTTGTACTATATTTTTATATGCATATTTAAACTTTCCTTCTCAATTTAGCTGTTCTATAAATGATATTTCATATTTTTTATAATTTAAATAAATTAATGTATCTGTACTATGTATTAATGTCAGTATCTTATGTTTTTAAATATTAGTTGTGTAAACATGTCTGTCTCTGCCATGCAGACTGCAGAGTCTTGGCTTCATAACTTTCAAGTCTTTATATGTATTTGTTCTATTTTTTAAACGGTTTGAGGTTGTTCTCTTTGCTTGTAAATTTTAAGATATTAGTATTCTGCCCAATCTGCTTAGTTTTGGTTAATTAGAACTGACATAATGGCATAACTAGTTAGTTTTGTTGAATTGAAATTTTAGCGTACCTTGCAGATTTTGTCGAGAAACTTATCATGAAGAAACAAAATATCGAAGCTGCTAGATTCATCCGTGCTTATATAATGCCAACAAGAACCAAACCGGCAATCTCTTGCATCCAAGAAAACTGACTTCATTGAAGTCAAGGTTTTGTTTTTTATCTTATGCCAAGTCTATTTTACATCTTCATTACATCCGTGCTTATATAGTATTTTTTTTTTTTTTCACGCACCTGGTTGTTAGTTATAAATCAATGCGTTGAATGTGCAAATGAATTAACAGGAACCTATCTCTACTGATTTATGCAATTTGTCTGTTATTGTTAGAAAGAATCAAAACTCAAGAGAAGATTCTCAAACAGGGTTATCTCAACTTTGTTGGTCCCTGTTCTTTCTTGTATTTGCATCTATATATATCTCAAAGGCTTAAGTATGATATCTAGAAACGTTTTACTACAAGTGTATATTTGTGTCAGAGAAATTAAAGTTGTACTGATAGTCATTTTTCAGAATCATCCTTTAGAATGAATGTGCTTAATTGCCAGAGGACATCGAGTTCCATCGTCCGGCTATTACTCGCAAATAACACAGATAACATATCAAAATCATCAAATTATTACTCGTAATTTAAATTAATTCGTTTGGAGGGACACATCCTTTGATCATTAAATTGCAATAAGTATTAGAATAACATTTTTGTGATGCGAGGCAATACTTTCTAAAGTTAAATCTTATACTTGAGTCTACGAAGAGAGTAAACCCTTAACCTTTTATATATAACTCAAGATAATTGAGGTCAATTTAACCACGAATGATGTTCAAAACAAAGTCATAAATAAAATATCAAAAATATTCGGGAGAAAAAAATTAACCGAGAGTTTTATTTAAGTTTAAAGGATAGAAAAAGATAGTCACATGATATTCTATCATATCATGTATTCAGTGCATACATGGTAAGAAAGATGATAACATTATTTGGAAGACTAATTATCAATCTTTCATAATCCTATGATGGCATTTTATTTTCAACTGTTGCATATCGTTTTTCAATTAACAAATTTAACTTTTTTTTTTTCTTTCTTGGATTGTTACCTAAACTTTTTCAATCATCATCAATCGTAAAACACATGGAATATGAACAAATAGCCGAAACAGCAAGAAAAACAAAGCAGTAGTAAGAAATCGATTCATGAAATAGAAACACAATCCAAGAAAAAAAAGCAACAATCAAGCAAAGAAATAGGAACACGGAAGAAGAAATGAATGAATCGAAGAAATATTTTTTTTTGAAAGAAAACACTCCCAAGGGAGAGGGAGGGAGGGAGGGATATAGAGAGAAGCAGGAAAGTTTGTGTCGTGAACAGAGAAAAGGATGATACATGATACGCGTGATAGTTTTATAACATCTAATCACTCAATTATGTGCACCAACGGGTCTATTCTTTAACACAATTTTTAAGTAGAATTTACTAGGACTTCTAGATGTTCGAACTCGGCTCACGACGTCCGTCTTAATAATATCGATATTTTTTCTGTCAATTAAACCAGGATTTTTGGATTAATCAATAAATATCTTATCAGATATCATTGTAAAACTATTTTAAATTGTCTGTAACAATAAATATCTTATCGGATGTCATTGTAAAACTATTTTAAATTGTAGGTACTTATCTATTAGACTCATATTTAACAATACTTTTCAATTTTTTTATAAGATTAGCAAGTGTTTTGCGATTTTGATTCCTCTTTTTTGGTACAATGTGATTTTGATTCCTACTGATATGAAATAGTTTACAAAAATTTGAAGAGTCCATAAAGTCTTTTTCAGTTACATCCTCTGATCACTGATATAACCAAAAACTAAGTAACATTTTAGATTCATTTATCAAGTGATGTATATGGTTTATAATAAAGACCTTATACACCATTAATCAAATGAATGCAAAATATAAATTTATGATTATAATGATGATCACAAGATGATGTATAAATATTACTTGGGCAATGCTATTGATTGCGAGGCAACGCACAACAAAATCATCGCGAAAGAATTGTAGCCATTGAATTTGTCAAAGAAATATAAACACGTGAGTAGATGAAAGTTAATGGGCCCCCCACTACCATGCATGCTTGCCTGTCGTGATTATTTCCGGACATGTCTCTCGCGATATCCATCATTACCCATATTACTAATATCGTAGGTTAAATATAAGGTTTTTTCTAAATTACCTTTGAAAAATGGTGGGTAATTTACCCACCAACCAATGAATATGAGCAATTTATTGATGGGGTCAAAATAGTTCATGAATATGTGCTTATGTGGCTAATGTGTATTGGTTGGGGTAAATTACCCACCATTCTTCCATGGGTACCCTAGTTGTCACATAAATATAATTATGCGTGTAAATTAAATTTAGAAGTTTTATTTTTAGAGAAATTAAATTTCAGAAGATATTTATTACTAATATAATTCTGCGTGTAAATTAAATTTAGAAGATTTTTTTTATGGAAATTAAATTTGAGAAGATATTTATTACTTTACTTTGTTTACATAAATGTCAACAGGTATGACTCATCAATAAAATACGAGATAGAGACCAAAGGGGTGCAAAAACACAATAAAAACACCACCTCTCAACATTACAAATTCACAACGTTATTTCCCCCTCTTCCTCTTTCTTGTGTATCTCATTTGTGTTTCAATTCAATCGCTGGTAACTATCTTTCATTCGCTTACAAATCCAACAAAACATTCCCATGTCTTTTTCATGTTTTATCATTCATATTTCCAACCTTATTTTCATGACATGCATATGAAAAAAAAGCTTAATATTGGATTAGCACTGTTTGGTGATGATTGATCTAGATTCAAACTTTACTACATTAATGCTTTGTGATTCAAACTTGAAACCTTTCTTTTATTTTATTTTAGTATTATATTACTACTTGATGATGATTGATCTATGACTTAACGTGGACTTGCTAATGTTTTTTTTTTTTTTGTGTGGCTTTATGCAGTTCAATAATGGCTGCTCATGAAGGTTCTGATACTACTACAATGTCAGCTAAGAGGTCTTTTGTTGATGATGACAAGGAATTGTACATTTCGTGTAAGAAATCAAAGGTGGCTATAGAAAGCAAACAAGGAGAAGAAGTGGAAGTGGAAGATGTGAAAGTGGAAGAAGAAGAAGAAGAGGAGGAGGAGGAAGTGGAAGAAGAAGAAGTGGAAGAGGAAGTAGAATTAGAAGAAGAGGAAGTGGAAGAAGTAGAAGTAGAAGAAATAGAAGTGGAAGAAGAAGAAGAGGAAGTGGAAGAAGAAGAAGAGGAAATGGAAGTGGAAGTGGAAGTGGAAGTGGAAGAAGAAGAAGAAGAAGAAGTGGAAGTGGAAGAAGAAGTAGAAGAGGAAGTAGTTGAAGAAGAAGAAAAACAAGAAGAAGAAGAGGAAGTGGAAAAAGTGGAAGTGGAAGTGGGAGAAGAAGAAGAAGAGGAGGAAGTGAAAGAAGAAGAAGTGGAAGAGGAAGTGGAAGTAGAAGAAGAAGAAGAGGAAGTGGAAGAAGTAGAAGAAATAGAAGTGGAAGAAGAAGAAGAGAAAGTGGAAGAAGTAGAAGAGGAAGTAGTTGAAGAAGAAGAAGAACAAGAAGACGAAGAGGAAGTGGAAGAAGAAGAAGAAGAAGAGGAGGAAGTGGAAGAAGAAGAGGAGGAAGAGGAAGTAGAATTAGAAGAAGAAGAGGAGGAAGTGGAAGAAGTAGTAGAAATAGAAGTGGAAGAAGAAGAAGAGGAAGTGGAAGAAGTAGAAGTAGAAGTGGAAGAAGAAGAAGAGGAAATGGAAGTGGAAGTGGAAGAAGAAGAAGAAGAAGAAGAAGAAGTAGAAGAGGAAGTAGTTGAAGAAGAAGAAGAACAAGAAGAAGAAGAGGAAGTGGAAGAAGTGGAAGTGGAAGTGGGAGAAGAAGAAGAAGAGGAGGAAGTGAAAGAAGAAGAAGTGGAAGAGGAAGTAGAAGTAGAAGAAGAAGAAGAGGAAGTGGAAGAAGTAGAAGAAGAGGAAGTAGTTGAAGAAGAAGAAGAACAAGAAGAAGAAGAGGAAGTGGAAGAAGAAGAAGAGGAGGAGGAAGTGGAAGATGAAGTAGAAGAAATAGAAGTGGAAGAAGAGGAAGTGGAAGAAGAAGAAGAAGAAGAAGTAGAAGTGGAAGAAGAAGAAGAGGAAGAGGAAGTAGTTGAAGTGGAAGAAGAAGAAGAAGAAGATGTAGTAGTTGAAGTGGAAGAAGAAGAAGTGGAAGTGGAAGAGGAAGTAGTTGAAGTGGAAGAAGAAGAAGAAGAAGACGAAGAAGAAGAAGAGGAAGTGGAAGAAGTAGAAGAAGAGGAAGTAGTTGAAGAAGAAGAAGAACAAGAAGAAGAAGAGGAAGTGGAAGAAGAAGAAGAAGAGGAGGAAGTGGAAGATGAAGTAGAAGAAGAAGAAGAAGAAGAGGAAGTGGAAGAAGTAGAAGAAATAGAAGTGGAAGAAGAAGAAGAGGAAGTGGAAGAAGAAGAAGAAGAAGAAGTAGAAGTGGAAGAAGAAGAAGAAGAAGAGGAAGAGGAAGTAGTTGAAGTGGAAGAAGAAGAAGAAGAAGAAGAAGAAGAAGAAGAAGATGTAGTAGTTGAAGTGGAAGAAGAAGAAGTGGAAGTGGAAGAGGAAGTAGTTGAAGTGGAAGAAGAAGAAGAAGAAGAGGAAGTGGAAGAAGAAGGAGAAGTGGAAGGGGAAGACGAAGAGGAAAAGGAAATGGAAGAGAAGGTGGAAGAGAAAGTGAAAGTGGAAATGGAAGAAGAAATAGAAGAAGAGGGGGGAAAATGAAGCGGAAGAAGAAGCAGAAGAAATAAAAGTAGAAGGAGGAGAGGGAGAATTTGAAGGAGTAGAGGAATATCATTTAGAAATCCAAGTGAAGGAGGTTGGTATAAAAAAAGAGCATTTTGAAATGCAACAAAAGGAGCTAAAATCAAAAGAGAATCAGTTTAAAGGAGAAGTAAAGGATGTTGACTCAATGCCGAATGAATTTGATGGAGAACTGAAAGAGATTGAGTTAAATCTTATTATAATTAGTACTTAGTTATAAAAGAAAAAAAATTCTTATTAGTACTTCCCTAGATTTCAAGTGTGCAGAGAAAACCATTAGTCTTTTTTATAGTGATCATATGTCCCGACTCATTCAATCACTATTGTCTTTGAAGATATTCAAGATGACTAAATTGAACATCAGACTCTCATATCAGGTTTTAGGTGTCTTTTTCTCTTCTCTTTTAACCTTAACTCATCATATAGAATGAGCGTGCTCAATAGCCATCACAACAACCTCCAATTAGCCCACAAAATTTGATGAGTATCCAAAATTTAATAAGCGAAACTCGAGCTACCGTCACGAAAAAGTGCATGGGAAGCTCTGTCAGGAGAGGCTAGGGCAGCACCGAGTATGTTGCATTTCAACCAGTTGGTGGGAGGAGCTTGACAATAAAATTCTTTGATAGTTGGATGCTTTCTAGCATGACCAATGTAAAAGAAATAATGACATTCAAGTGAAAAAAATTTCCCACATGAATTAATGCTATAAAATTGATACTACATGCAACACTTCCAATTTAATATATATATATATATTTCACGCTTTGCATTTATGATAATGATAAATACACTAAAATTTGAAGAAAGTAATTTCGTAAAAATTCTATTACTTTTGTTTCATTTATATATATTTTTAATCTACGTGAATTAGTTGAATATATCCATTGTTGTGTGTGAATAATGCTTTAAAAGTGAATAATCTGTTTCCAGCGGAAGTTGCTACAATACTACATATGTGTTTGGTTTAACGGCAGTGAGAATTGATTTTGGTAAAAAGTGAGTTTGATATAAATTGTTTAATGTTTGGATACATTCACTTAAAAGTGATTCTACGAATTTAAGTTGTTTAGATAATTTGAATCAAAATTGATTTTAAATATACAATGACCAAATTATCCTTTAAATTGTATTAAAAACAAAATATCTCATTCTTATTTTAGATAATTATTTGAACCAGCTTTTTGGCTGTCGAACTTCGGAGTATCACAACCTCTTTTCCATGATAACCAGGGTGTTAACAAAAAAACTTAATTTTAATTTAGACAATTATTTAAATTTATTTTATGTTATTAGTTTCAATTGCGCATAGATCATACGAACTTTTAAAATAAAAATACATATTTTTTAACCAAATAAAATCCATATTATAAGCATGATTTTGCGAGTAAAACAATTACTAGAATGATGGTTGCATATTTTCTTTTTGGTTACAAAGTATGATTGCCATTATAATCGAGAAACAAAATAAGCATGGTTGCGTAAGGAAAAAAATGAACATGGTTTACATATATAAAAAACAAAAATAAGGACATAATAGACAACCTGAAGTGTTATATAATATAATTGTTGGCTTAAATGCTCTTTTGGTCTCTTAACTAAAAAAAAGATTGTTTAAGGATTTTAAGTTTTTTTTTTAGTCTCGTTTTGATGTTAGGTTTAATAAAAAACGTTAAGTGTGGACACGTGTCACCTTGTCATTGGCTTTGAGTTTTTTTTTTTTTTTTACAAAAAAAATGAATATATTTTTATAAAAAAAAAATTTAATTTTTTTTAAATACATATTTTAATTTTTTTGTAAAAAATTCCCAGAACCAATGACAAGGTGACACGTGTTAACTCGAGGACATGTGTCACTTTGTCATTGGCTTTGGGATTTAAAAAAAAAAAATTAAAAAATAATAATTTTTTTTGTAAATAAAAAAAAACTAAGAGCCAATGACTAGGTGACACGTGTCCAGGAGTTAACTTTTTTTTAAAACCCTAACGGAAACCTAACTGAAGGGACCAAAACGAGACTAAAAAAAAACTTAAAATTCTCAAACAATATTTTTTTTTTAGTTAAGGGACAAAAACGATACCAATTAAATAGTTAAGAGACCAAAAGAGCATTTAAGCCTGTAATTGTTCAACAAAAGTGCATAATTGATTTTGTGATCACGGATAACATATCGAAAATATTGAGGAGAAAAAAATTAACCAAAAGTTTTATAAGTTTATAAGAGTTTGCTTGATGCGCAAGAAAAGATAGAGACATAATATAGCAATGAATTGAATAAGGATAGAAAAAGATAGTCACATAATATTTTATCATACCTTTGGTGGAGACATGGTAAGAAAGATGACAACATTATTCAAAAGACTAATTGATGTAAAATCTATTGGGAAAAATTCAAGTCCCACATCAGATATATAAGAATCTTGATAAGAGTTTATATAGAGGAGGTAATCATCACCTTACAATCCGATTTTGTAAGGATGAGTCAGGCCTCAAGTTTCAACATGGTATCAGAGCTTGTCGAATTCAAGGGTTACTTATCGATTCACGCACCAAGCCCAAAGAGTGCTGAGCGTGCGACAATCCTCACCTTACAAGCCGGTTTTGTAAGGATGAGTCAGACCCCAAGTTTCAACATGGTATCAGAGTTTGTCGAATTCAAGGGTTACTTACCGATTCACGCACCAAGCCCAAAAAGTGTTTATATAGAGGAGACAATCCTCACCTTATAAACCGGTTTTGTAAGGATGAGTTAGACCCCATATTTCAACAAAATCAATCTTTCACAATCGAAGGAAAAAAAGCGACAATCAAGCAAAGAGATAGGAACACAAGAAAGAAGTAATGAATCAATCGATAAAAGAAAAAAATTGAAAGAAAACACTATCCAAAGGGAGAGGGAGGGAGATTGAGAAACGAGAAGGATTGAGTCGTGAACAAAGAAATTGATTGATACGCGTGAAAGGTTTTTACATCAAGTTGTTAATACACTAAAAAACCAAAAATTATGGATAAAAATTACAAAAGGTGAGTAGAATAAGATTAAAAATATGTTTAATTTATCTTTCTTCCTAGTGCATCAAACAACAAATTGAACTAATATATGATAGTTTTATCATATATTATCACTTTATCATATGCACCAAATGGGTCTAAGAGTCTATTAGGTAGAGTTTACTAGAAAATAAATTTTTGTAGTTATTCGTACTTTAATAGAAGTGAATATATTTAAAGGAAATAGAAGATGCACGTGTAAAACAGTTTTACATTGATATCCAATAAACATATTGTATTATGTTAAATCACATATATTTAAAAATTGGCTTAAATGATGTTTTGGTCCCTTAAGTATTTAGTTAGTATCGTTTTGGTCTCTTAACTAAAAAAAGATTGTTTGAGTACTTTACGTTTTTTTTTTAGTCTTGTTTTGGTCCCTTCTGTTAGATTTTCGTTAGGGGTTAAAAAGAAAAGTTAACTCCTGAACACGTGTCACTTTGTCATTGGCTCTGTTGGGAGTTTATATATATATATATATTTTTTTTTTTTTTCTTCTAAAAAAATCTCAAAGCCAATGACAAAGTGACACGTGTCACCTTGTCATTAGTTCTGGGAATTTTTTTTACAAAAAATAAAATATATATTTTAAAAAATATTATTTTTTTGTAGAAAAAAAATCTCAGAGCCAGTGACAAGGTGACACGTGTCCACACTTAACGTTTTTTTATTAAACTTAACAGATACCTAACAGAAGGGACCAAAACGAGACTAAAAAAAACTTAAAGTACTCAAACAATCTTTTTTTTAGTTAAGGGACCAAAGCGATACCAATTAAATAGTTAAGGGACCAATAGAGCATTTAAGCCTTAAAAATTAGTAGTTATATGACTTTACAAATTAATATAATATTTTTTTTTTGTTGATTGACAAAATGACAACAACCATTAGAAGCCTACACACATAAATGAAGGAGTTGGGGTTTGAACTCCGCTTATGACGCTTGATCTAACAATATCGACAGTTTCTGTCGGTTAAACTAGAATTTATGGATAAATTAATAATTGTTTTATTATATGACATTGTAAAACTATTTTAAATTGTCGGTACTTGTCTTTTAAACTCATATATTTAACACTACTTTTCAATTTTTTGATAAGATTAACAAGTGTTTTGCGATTTTGATTGAAATAGTTTAAAGAAATTGAAGAGACAATAAAGTCTAGATATTGCATCTTGATAAATTAGGAGTAATCTATTTCTAATGATAAATAGGATTTAATTATTGATTGAAAAAGATGGAGATCACACATTAAATAAAGGAGATGACGAAGTTTTATGTTTTTGGGATTAAAACGGTATTTGATTGTAAAAAAAAAGGCTTAATTACTCATTTGGTCCCTTAACTTATTTTTTGGTTTCATTTTGGTCCCTTAACTATTAAAAGTTTCGTTTTGGTCCCTTAACTTATTTTTTGGTTTCGTTTTGGTCCCTTAACTTATTTTTTGGTTTCGTTTTGGTCCTTTAACTTATTTTTTGGTTTCGTTTTGGTCCCTTAACTCTAATACATTCATCCTAGCATAAAGGACCAAAGTGGTTGATGAAGGAAGAGTTAAGGGACCAAAACGAAACCAAAAAATAAGTTAAGGGACCAAAACAAAACTTTTAATAGTTAATGGACCAAAACGAAACCAAAAAGTAAGTTAAGCGACCAAAACGAAACTTTTAATAGTTAAGGGACCAAAACGAAACCAAAAAATAAGTTAATGGACCAAATGAGTAATTAAGCCTTTTATTTCATGATGGATACATTTTGCGTTAAGAATCAAAACATGTTTAAACCATTTTAATTAATATTAACGAAATACACATTTTTACATTTGATTATTGTTTGGGAGCCGTCTGTTTAAATAGTAAAACTGACAAAACTGTCAAACTTCAATTTGCTGTGGAACTCATTTTATCCGCCATCCCTTACGCTATTAGCTTTCCTATGTTGGATTTTGTGTCAAAACTTTGTCCATGG
The DNA here is from genome assembly GCF_003473485.1 of Medicago truncatula. NCBI lineage: Eukaryota > Viridiplantae > Streptophyta > Magnoliopsida > Fabales > Fabaceae > Medicago > Medicago truncatula. The sequence continues at coordinate 45,214,862 of NC_053043.1, forward strand.
GAGTGAGAGTGTATTAACCTTTAAACTACATGGCTACTTCTTATGTGATGAGAAAAGATAAATTAGGTCACAATGTTCAGATCATCCTTTAGAATGAGTGTGCTCAATAGCCATCGCAACAACCTCCAATTAGGCCACAAAAGTTGATAAGTATCCTAACTAAACAGCTACAGATGCAGCAAAACCGGAGCCACTGTCATGAGAAATTCTTTGATAGTTGGATTCTTTCTAGCATGACCAATATCTGGGAAATAATGACATTCAAGTGAGATTTTGTTCCTTACGAATTAATGCTATAAAATTGATACTACATGCAACACTTCCAATTTATGATATAGTGATAAATATACTAAAACTTGAAGAAAGTAATTTGGTAAAAATTCTATTACTTCTCTTATATTTAGATATATATTTTTAATCTATGTGAATTAGTTGAATATATCCATTGTTGTGTGAGTAATGCTTTAAAAGTGAAGAATCTGTTTCTAGCGGAAGTTGCTACACTACCACAATATGGTGAACTTAAGTTTGAATTCCGATTTGAAGAGGTAACCCAATTTAATGTTGGATATGCTTTGAATATGATTAAATCACGCGGAGAACCAATGTAAAAATATAGTGATAAATGCCTTTTCAATCTTTCTCTGAGATCAAATTTAATTAAGTTTACATTAATTTCTTTGCATGGCATGACATATTTCCTTGACAATTGGTCTATTAATGTAAACTAAACTGAAACCTATGTCTCTCATTCTCTAATGACTTCAACATACCACAGTCCACATTCCAAAAATCAGTACAGAATAAGCATTTGTTTTACTTTATCCTGGCTCCTAAAATCCTAAGATCCCTTCTGGTATTTTTTCTTCTCTCCATCGACAACTATGATGAAGCCAAATCTTAGATCTTCAACTGCTAGAGGATATAATATCCACAGCAACAAAGTGAAAATTAAGGATAAAAATAACAAAGGGTGTGTAGGATACGATTAAAAATATGTTTAATTTGTCTTTCCTCCTGATGCATCAAACAATGAATTGAACTGGGATATGATAGTTTTAATATATCTTATCACTCTATCATTACAGCAAACGAGTCCTAAGAGTCTATTAGAAAATAAATTTTTGTAGTTACTCGTACTTTAATAGAAGTGATATTTAAAGGAAATAGAAGATGCACGGTGTAAAATAGTTTTACATTGATATCCAATAAATATATGTTTAAAAATTAGTATTTGTATGACTTGACAAATTATTTTTGTTGATAGACAAAATGACAATAATCATTGAAAGCTTACACACATAAATGGAGGAGTTGTAACTCCACTCATGACGTCCGACCTAACAATATCGATATTTTTTGTCCATTAAACTAAGACTTATGGGCAAATTAATAAATGTCTTATTGGTGACATTGTAAAACTATTTTTCAAATTTTTGATAAGATTAACAAGTGTTTTGCGATTTTGATTCCTATTGATATGAAATAGTTTAATTTTTTGTAAGAGTCCATAAAGTATATCTCAAACTATTAATATCAATACCTTAGGTTAGATATTCATTCAAAGATATGATTGTGGGTGTAAATTCAGAAGATATTCATTATTTGTTTACATAAATGTCAACAGGTATGACTGACTAATCAATAAAATATGAGATAGAGACAGAAGGGGTGCAAGTCACGTCAGCAACCCTTTTTGAAGCATACAAAAACACCACACCACCTTTCAAAATTACAACGTTATTTGTTTCCGCCTCTTCCTCTTGTGTTTCTCATTTGTGTTTCAATTCAATTGCTGCTGGTAACTATCTTTCATTCGCTTACAAATCCAACAAATCATTCCCATGTCTTTTCATGTTTTTTATTTTTATTTTATCATTCATATTTTCCAACCTTATTTTCATGCCATGCATATAATATTGTATTTGCACTATTTGATGATGATTGATCTAGAATTCAAACTTTACTACATTGCTTTGTGATTCAAACTTGAAACCTTTATTTTATTTTATTTAAGTAATATATTACTACTTAATGATGATTATATTGATCTATGATTTAACTTGCTGTGCTAATGTTTGCTTTTTTGTGGCTTTATGTAGTTCAATAATGGCTGCTCACGACGCTTCTGATAACAATTTAGGGTTTTCTGTAGACTCCCAACTGGATGACAATGTCCCTTTGATTCTTGATTCTAGGTAGGTTCCTTTACTACATACATGATGCATGCCATCTAGGTTTTCATTTTCCCTTGCTTTATGATTCAAACTTTGAAACCCTTTATTTTATTTCTTGGTCTTCAAGTATAGTTATATATGTATTATTACTACTTGATCATGATTGATCTATGATTTGAAGTGATATGCTGCTCATGTTTGCTATTTTGTGGCTTTATATAGTTCAATCATGGCTGCTAAGGATATCAAGTTAGGGTTTTCTGAAGACTCCAAATTGGATGATAATTTCCTTTTGAATCTGAGGGATACCACCACCCTGTCAGTTAAGAGGGATTTTGACGACGACGACAGGGAATCACATATTTTGTTTAAGAAATCAAAGGTGGCTGTGGATGAAGGCGAACAAGGAGAGGGAGGAGGAGAAGAACAAGAAGTGGATCAGGAAACAGAAGAGGAAATTAAGGGCCTGTTTGAATATTCATTTTTTAAAAACAGTTTTTAATTTTTAAAAATTGAAAAACTAAAAAAGTTGTTTGGTAGACTTGTTTTACAAAAGTAATTTTAAAAACTGATTTGTGTTTTAGAGTTTTGAGAACTAAAAAAGCAAAACAGCTCAAAGTAGTTTTGCTTTTCAATTTTTGGTTTTGAAAACATGAAAAAGACGGACAAGGTGCCATTTTTCATTAATGGCAATTGGGTAATTATGAGAATTTTTTTCCTACACACTTTTTAATTTTTTTGGAAGGTATTTATCGTAGTTTTTTTCTTTTGGAAGGGGAAGGTTATTATCCTAGCTTGTTTAACGTTATTAATTATTATTACATACATGCTCAGAACAACAAAAAAAAAATTATGTTTAAAAATTACTTTTAAATTGTGACTCTAACTCATATTTTGTGAAAAAGAAAATACTTTTGCTCTTGGAGGATTCACACATATCCTTGCTCTTGGTGTACAAATTTATATCCGAAGTAGAAAAATATCATCAAATATAATTGACTCCAAAAGAAATATTTTTGCTCTTGGAGGATTGACATAATATTGCTCCGGACTTCTCCGGACTCCTCGACAAATAAGAAGTATTTTTGAAAGATTATTTTAAAATTCAAACAATGAGGTATTATTTTAAAATTTTGATATATTAATGAACTACTGTCCATTTGTTCCAAATTCAGGACAAAAATGAATATTTTTTCAACAAATGCAAGGCATACATTTCACGACACACATTGGAGACAAACATTTGTTAAGTTTTTTTTTTTTTCTTATTAGTTTTTAAACTTTTACAACTTTATCTTTTCATGTAACCAAAAAACTTTATCTGTTCAACTTAATTGCTTTACCATTTTTAAATAATTCAAATAAAATAATTATATCTGAATCAAACATATCTGTATTAAACAAACGAATTAAATATGCATGTGACAATCACAATGTACCGATTTTTTTTTTGTATGTGACATATTTGTAAAAAAATAATGTATTAAACAAATGTGTTTTGGTGAGGGATATTCTTGGGTACGAAACTTCCGATTCATTTGATTTCGTTTTATAAAAAAATACTTAAACAAACATTTTAGTTTTTTTGGGTGTGATATAATCTACATTTTAGTTTTCAAAACATATTTGTAAAAAAAAATCCACCAAACACGTTTTTTTATTTTCTCTTCTGAAAAACAGTTTTTATTGTGTTCAGTTGGCTTTGCCGCGTGGATTGTCGGATCATTGTCCCTTGGTGTTTTCTATTGATGAGGAGAATTGGGGACCGAGACCAGTTCGTATGCTGAAGTGTTGGGAGAATTTTCCTGGTTATAGTAATTTTGTTCGGGATGCTTGGATGTCTTTTCACGTTGATGGTTGGGGGGTTGTGTTTTGAAAGAAAAATTGAAGTTGTTAAAATTGGCTTTAAAGGAGTGGCACCAGCGTCATTGTCAGAATTTACCCGCAAGGATGTTGTGTCTCAGAGAAAAAATTGCAGAATTAGATTTAAAAGGGGAGAATGAGTTGTTAATTGAAGGGGAGGTAGAGGAGCTTCATGGGTTTTCTGAAGAATTATTCTCTTTATCTCGGGCAAACTCAAGTATTACCTGACAACAATCAAGAATTCAATGGTTACGTGAAGGGGATGCGAATTCAAAATTTTTCCATGGAATGTTATTGAGCAGACGTCGTAGGAATGCAATTCCTTTTATTCTTGTGAACGGTGTGTTGGTTGAAGGGGTTGATAACGTTAGACAGGCAGTTTATACTCATTTTCAATCTCATTTTCAACAGAGTTCAACGCAGAGACCTAGTATGGAGGGGCTGCACTTTCGCACCTTAGATTACTCACAAGGAGCGAGTTTGATCAGACCATTTTCAGTGGAGGAGGTGAAGGCGGCAGTATGGGATTGTGACAATTTTAAATGTCCAGGTCCAGATGGGGTAACTTTCGGCTTCATTAAAAACTTCTGGGACATGTTACAGAATGATGTGATGCGCTTCTTGTCGGAATTTCATAGGAATGGTAGGTTGGTTAAAGGTATCAATAGCACTTTCATCGCTCTTATCCCTAAGGTAGACTGTCCTCAACGGTTGAATGACTTTCGTCCGATTTTGTTGGTGGGGAGTTTGTATAAGATTTTGGCGAAGGTTCTTACAAACAGATTGCGCTCAATTCTAGATGGTATATTGGTGGCTAATGAAATTGTTGATGAGGCTCACCGACACAAGAAGGAACTAATTCTCTTTAAGGTAGATTTTGAAAAAGCCTATGACTCTATTGATTGGGGTTATTTAGATGAAGTGATGTTGAAAATGGGTTTTCCAACACTATGGAGAAAATGGATAAAAGAGTGCATCGGAACGGCCACAACTTCGGTGTTGGTTAATGGATCTCCAACAAATGAGTTCTCTTTGAGGCGGGGTTTGAGACAGGGAGACCCGCTTTCGCCTTTTTTGTTTCTGTTAGCTGCGGAGGGTTTTCATGTTTTGATGGAATCTTTGTCAGCAAATAATCTTTTCACTGGTTATAGGGTGGGTCGTGGTGATGTAACAACTGTTTCACATTTACAATTTGCAGATGATACTCTAATCCTTGGAGGTAAGTCTTGGGCTAATATTCGAGCAATGCATGCAATCCTTCTTCTTTTTGAAGCTTTGTCGGGGTTGAAAGTGAATTTTTCTAAAAGCCTTTTGGTTGGTTTGAATGTCTCCTCTTCTTGGTTATCTAAAGCGGCAATGGTGTTGAATTGTAAGGTTGGATCAATTCCTTTTGTGTATTTGGGGTTGCTTATTGGTGGTAATGCCCGTCGATTGTCCTTTTGGGAACCAATATTAACCGTATTAAATCTAGACTGACGGGTTGGAATTCGAAACATCTTTCTATGGGGGGTCGTCTGGTTTTGCTGAAGTCGGTCATGTCGTCTCTGCTTGTCTATGCTCTTTCCTTTTTCAAGGCTCCATCAGGTATTGTCTCCTCTATTGAATCTCTTTTTAATTGTTTTTTTTTTTTGGGGGGGGGTGTTGACCACAGGAAAATATCTTGGGTGGACTGGAAAACTGTTTGCAGGAGTAAGGAGGTTGGTGGTAAGGAGTTTAATTTAGCTTTGTTAGGAAAGTGGTGTTGGCGGATGTTGGATGAGAAGGATACTTTATGGTTTAGGGTGCTGTCGGCTCGATATGGGATAGATAGGGGGCGGTTGGCATGTGGTGGTCGTGGGTCATCATTATGGTGGAGTGATATTCATGCTTTAGGGAACGAGGGGTGGTTTCGAAATCATGTCAGTCGCTCGGTAGGGAAAGGGAATCATACTCTTTTCTGGACGGATGTTTGGATTGGTGGGGTGTCTTTTAGGGACAGGTTCAGCAGGTTATATGACCTGACGTTGTTTAAGGGGGAGTCTGTTTTGGTTATGCGTAAGTTAGGGTGGGGGGAGGAGGGCGGGGCATGGAGGCGTAGGTTGTTTGCGTGGGAGGAGGAATTGGTGGGGGAACTTATTTTACTACTTCATAATGTTACCTTGCAGGTTAATATGGATGATAAATGGCTTTGGACTTTGGAATCCTCCAAAATCTTTTCTGTACGTAGTGCTTATAAACTCTTAACAACTCAGGTTCCTATTGATAATTCGGTGCCCGTAAAATCACTTTGGCATAAGGATGTCCCTTTAAAAGTGGTGTTGTTTGCTTTGCGTTTGTTCTGGAATAGATTACCTACAAATGATAATTTATTTCGTCGTCGTGTTGTTGCTCAAAATTCATTGGAGTGTGTCGCAGGTTGTGGTACAGTTGAATCTTCTGACCATTTATTTTTACATTGTAAATGGTTTGGGTCTGTCTGGTTTTTAATGTATGGATGGCTGGGTATTCATACGGCAGCCCCTCGGTCTTTGTCAGATCATTTTATGCAGTTTTGTTACTTAGGTGGCGCATCAAAGGTTCGTCAATCAATTTTACAGGTTATTTGGTATGCTACTATGTGGGAAATCTGGAAAGAAAGAAATAACAGGTTGTTTACCATCAAATCTTGCTCGGTGACTCAGGTGGTGGATAAGATTAAGTCCCTCACATTTATGTGGTTGAGGGAGAAATTTACTACTCTTTCCTTCAACTTACATGGCTGGTGGCTTAGTCCGTTCACAATGTTGGACATAGGCTAATTGTTATTTCGTTTATAGTTTATTTTTGTACAGATTTCTTGTAAATACTTTTGGACCTGTATGTTTCTTTCCTAGTACACCTTGTGCTAGGAAAGACTCATCTTTTTGAGTTTATATACCATTTTAGCTTCTCAAAAAAAAAAAAAAAAAAAATAGAACTACCAAACAGATTTTTTTTTTATTTACTTCTAAAAAACTGTTTTCAAAGACAAATTTATAAAATAGTTTTAAAAAACTAAAAAGTAAAAGTAAACCAAACAAACCCTAAATTACTGAAACCCAACAATAACACTCACTTGTTTCGGTAACAAATTGATTTAAAAAGTCAAATGTATGTAGACTAATAATATTTTACCTTTTAAAGTCATTTGCATATATTTTTAATGAATGAATTATTTGACTTAAGTTTTTTTTATTTTTTGATCAGGTTGACTGAGTATGAACAATCGACTGTTTGTGAAAATTTATTACATTAACTATTCTCTTTGGTCCTATTATAATTTTTTTTTGAATTTTTAGATCCATTGAGTAATTGATATATCTTATCTAGAATATAGACCAAATACATAATTTATACAATAAATCAAAAAAGTCAACTATTTTTTATAAATAAGACAAAAAGGAGTACATATGAACATTTGATCGTAAATAATGTACTGTTGAGAAAGTTATTATAGAAACGTCAAATAGAGAATTGATGTCTACAAATGATTGATTGAAGGTGTAATTTTTTTTATACTGACTATTTCCTTTTGAAGAAAATTGACAATTTTTTTGAAAGGTATGTTGACTGTATATTTATACATTCACAAAAAAAAAAATAAAGTCAATTCATAAAAATAGCATAATTGTCCTCGTGAGCGTAACTCAGTTGGTAGGGACATACATTGTTATATGCAGGGGCCAGAGTTCGAATCCCGAACACCCCACTTATTCTCCTTAAAAAAGGAGAATTCTAGCCACTAGACTACCTGACAAAAAAAATAGCATAATTTAATATGAAAGGAGAAATAGAACCGAATTATTATTAAAAAACAACAATAAAAAAGGAAATTATGGAATATTATTTATTAAATAAAGAACAACAATTAAAGTGAATATAATGGAATGTTATATAAGAAATAAACGGCTATAGCTCCAACTCACAATCACACTCTTCCCTCAAAAACTGTCACTAAAATTTCTCTTTTGAGCACACTGTCATTTCTCCTTCCTCTGAGACAAGAAGACCATCATCATCATTGTAAGAACCACATTTCTTTTTTAATCTTTATTTTTTTATTTTAGACATTTTGTCAATGGTAATTGTTTATTATTGGTTCTTAGTTATTTCATAATTTTCGAAACTATGAAACAACCTTATCATTAGTATAACTCAATATTGTATGATACTAGTGTAACGCCCCGTGCCAAGCACGGGATACATTTTATTTAAAATTTTTTAATATGATTTAAATTTTAACAGATTTTTTAAATATTATTGTTTTTGTTTCTTTTCATCCATAATTTTGACGTTATGTGGTATTTTATCTTCGTATTTAAAATTGAACAATAAATAATCATTTATTGAGATCAAAAAGTTAAATTTTATAGATGACTATTTTTGTGAGAGTGATAAAATAATTAACAAAAGTACAATTAAACCCAAAAGATAAAAACACTATAAATAATTAATATATTTCTAAACAATTAACTAATTAGTAAGAGTTTGTATTAGCTTTGGTTTGTCAGTCATTCAATATATCAAATGGATATGATTACCTATGTTTTAATTTTTCACTCTTAATAAAAATATTAATTTTTTACTTAATCACAATGATCTCTATGATCGCAATTATAAATAAAAAAAACCTAAATTCAAAATTTTAGTTACATCTATTATTTTTATTGGTTTCATAAATAATATTCATTGACATTATTTTTTTTTAATTTATCAAAATAAGCACATTTTTGAATAAAATTTACCTCATAAATATATGTATATTTTGTATTTCATTAAAAAAAATGAATTTTTATGTTAAATTTTGAATACAAAAAAAGCATTAACAAATCATGTTTGGTTTTATATTTGTGAACAAAAAATAAGTTAAAACACAAAAACAATATTTTTAAAATAATAGGTTATCGCTAATTATTCACATTTAGGGAAACTTAATTTTTGTATTTATTTTAGAATTTGTGTAAAGTTTAAGACATAAGTAAATTGTAAATTGAAAATATGGAAACTGGTTTTTTTTATTTTATTGAAGTGTCAATACATGCAACAAAAACGATTTGTTCATTTGAAAATTGAAATTTTCAAGACAATAAAAGAGGTGCCCTGCATCACCATACAAAATAACATTATACCAAAAGGTGTACAAACTTTACCAAAATAGACCTGTAATAAAATAAAATAAAAAACCTTATTAACATTCTTCAACTCCTCAATAGTGGTCCTAGGGGTAAGTAAGAGAAACTCCTCATTTACAGGTATGCGAGATGAATTTGGTAACTGGATCAATCCCGATGCAGGAGAATTTGTATTTGCACTAAGAAAGCTATAATAAAAAGTAGGGTTAAATATGTTTTTGGTCCCTATAAATATGTTAACTTTTCGTTTTAGTCCCTTTAAAATTTTCCTTCAACTTTTAGTCCTTATAAAGTTTTCAATCACTACTTTTGGTCCCTATTTTTAATTTAATTTTTGTATTTTTTAATGAAATTGTGCAAAAATATGTATAATATTCTAAAAACAATTCCTACAAAAAATTAGAATTTTTTAACAAAACACAAATTAAATATGAATTTTTAACCGTAAAACATATAAAATTCATATTAAATTCATGTTTTGTTAAAAAATTCTAAATTTTTGTTGGAGTGATTCTTGTAATATTTTGAATTTTTCTAGAAAATTTTATTAAAAAATATGAATTCTACATATGAGTTTACTTTAAAAGAGGGACCAAAAGTGAAGATTGAAAATTTTATAGGGGCTAAAAGTTGAAGGAAAATTCTAGAGGGACTAAAACGAAAAGTTGACATATTTATAGGGACCAAAAACATATTTAACCCTAAAAAGTATCAATCAATAATATTATAAATTAAGAAAAAAAAATGTTATATTAAAAAATATATATATACCTTTTCCTTAGTTCCTTTGTTTCACCAATTTCAGGATTGAATGTGATTCTAGTGGAAGAAAATGCATTTTGCAATGCTGGTTTTCCTATCATTAAGATTCAAAAGTATATGAATCAAGTATATATATTCGTATAAACAAACAATCACAATTGCTAGTCATAAATTATTACCTTGAAACAATTTAACTTTTGTCAACATAATGGCTACAACAGCATTTTGAGATTAACCGGACGATAGGAAAGAGTTCAGCTCTTCAACATACTCTCCAAAAAGAGTACATTTAAAAGTTAAAACGGTTCCTATTTAAAATTGTCAAAGATTATACAAATATTAATAAAAATACTATAATACAGGTCTTGAAAAATTACAATTACCAAAAAAAAAAAAAATCAAACCTACCCATTTGAATCCAATTCAATGACATTCATTTTAGTTTTTACACCATCTCTTTCGTACTCTCTTTCAACTCCAACTCCAATCATGACTCCAATTACATCTGCATATATAAAACACATTAAAATATCAATCAAATTACTATTTATTATTAAAAGAATATAACGTACAATTGAATCATATTAAACAAAACATTTTTTTAATTCAATATATAAATTATTGTGTTATTTTTGTAAGCAAAAATAATATTTAAAAAAATCTACATGAAGAAAATTATAGTCACTTACCAACTAAGTAGTTGTTGTCGTAAGATTCATTGAAAACATCAGGTGTAGGTATAAACGAATACACGTTTGTTGGGACCAAAACAGTTTTAGATAGTTTGACTTTTGTGTTGATTGTGAAATTCAGTTTGTATTCGTTGCGTGATGGTCGATACGAACCATTGTTGCTAGCAACATCAAATGAGGAAATCGTGAACACCATTCCTCTTGGAGTTGCTCCTTGAACTTGTAGATCAATGTTCTTCGTATAGACGCACCAATTCGATCACCCTAGATAAAAAAGATGAGAACACTATACTTTAAACAAAAAAATACTAAAAAAAACAAAAGAAAAACGATATGAAAAAGGTACATTTCGATACATTAGAACCAACTCCATGGAAAATGGTAGTTTTTTATTTTTGTAGTCTTGACCAAACCAAGCACGAACAACCCTCACAACCAATGTTCACGATTGTTTTCTTGGTGAAACATTAGAGATGAAGTCGTGTTTCGTAGACATTTTTCTTTGCAATAGAAAAATTACAGAAATAGTTTAGAATATAGATATCAGAGCACCAAAGAACAGAAAACGAAGAACTATATTTTGTGATTGTTATGTACTCATACCCAAAATCTCTACTATTTATATAGAAAAATAGTACCATAACGGTTAATATAAATTAATTATCAATTTGACCGTTTTAAAATTAATATTATCAACGTCTTTAATATTATAAAACGTGCATTAAACGATTAAATTATATTTCATGTAACGTACAAAAAATTAACTTCATAACATTTGAAATTTAATTTAATATTTAATAATATCTTATAAATAATTATGTAATATAGTTTTGTAACAAACAAAAATTAATTATATAACCTTAAAAACTAATTAATACAATTAATTTTTTAATTAGTAGGTTAATGCCTTAGTGTAACGTCCCAAAATTCAAAATATAATTTATTCAGTTTATTTATTATAATTTTGTAACCAACCAAATTTTGAATGTTATATATAAATGTTAATTGAATACTAATTAGATTAATAATTATTTGATTTGTAACGTTCAAATTTTTATTGTAAAATATAAATTTTAATCGAAACAGTAATTATATTAATCATTATCTGATTGTAACCAACTATTTACTTTATGTACAATTTAATGTTAAATAAAAAACGGTTTTTAATAATAATTAAAATTATTAAGCTTGTATTAAAAATTAGGAGAAATTTTGGGAACATATGCCAAGTAGGCTTTTGATGAGGTGGACATTCTTAGAGGAAAGGAATTTGAAATCTAAATTGTTAGTATAAAGATGTGTGTAAAAAACATTAATCACAACATTATATCATAACTTAATTTCTCATTATGTCTTCATACTTTCATAATTGTGGTTCTTTTTATAAACTCAGATTTTTATGTTTTCGGAACGACAAGAACACAAAAAAAAGAGACAATAAACTTATTCCCTACCATTTTCCGCAATTGTAATGGCGAGTAACGATGTTTTGTCACGATCGCTTCTGTGATTTTTGTTCACTATGTTAAACTAGATAAAAATGGTTTTGAACACTACCTATATCTTTTTGTTGCGGCAATTTTCATGGAAACGGACTTCTTTTTAGAACCTTGGTAATTATGTAGTATCACTTTAATTATTGATCAAGAAATTTTAAAAGGAAGCTTCTTGATTTTGGTTTTGTCTTTGTTTTTTCTTCCCAGGGTTTTATGTGGTGTTCAAAAATGTCTCTTAAGAGTTCTGGTAAGCCAAATTTTGATGGTGTTGGCGGTGATGATAACGGGCGTTTAACTTTTAAACGCTACACATCATCTGAGAAAAATACATGGAATTCAAATGCGAGGAACGCGGTTTCTTACAATGATGCTGATTATGATGATGATCTCCCTTTGTCAGAAAGGTTCCTGGATGTCGAATTTGGAAGCATCGAGTAGTAACTGCGGTACTACTACAAAGCTAGTTAAGAGACCATTTGATAGCAGCAACTCCTTGCAAAGTTCTGTTAAAAAATCAAAGGTCACACCATATGACAATCAAGTTAAAGATACAAGAAAAGATGATACTCCTTTGTCGAGGAAAATTGAAATGCCAAGCAAATCTGCTGAAAAATCATTTTTCTCGACGAAGGAAGAACTTGCATTTGTAGAAAAATCATATGAGGAATGCAAAAAGAAGAGGCAAGTATAAGAGGATAGATTGCACTCCATACAGAGAGATATTGAGGGGTGCTCCAAAGATCTTGAAAATATGAAAAAGGAAATGAGTTATGTTGAAAGAATTTACGAATCTCACAAGAAAATGCAGGGAAAAACTGAAGAATTTGTCAAGGATTTTCTTGTAAAGCAAGCACAACTCTCTTTGATGGACGACATGATTGGAGAGCGCAAGAAAGAACTGAAGACAAAAGAAACAGAACTTTGTCAAATCATGGATAACATTGATAAGGTCCGTAAAGGGATGGAGTGGGAACTCAAGGCTTTTTCCAACAGAACTGCTGAATGTACTTTGGAACTTAAGACCAAAGAGAAACTGATTAAAGCAATGAAAAAGCAAATTGACGAACAGGCAGAAAGATTAGAGTCGGAAAGGATGAAGTTTCTGAGCGTAATGCAATTAAGTAAGAATGATCAACGTGCTCAAATGATGGACTATGAGTCAACGAATAAGCAATTTGAAGAGCAGGTTATGGAGATTAAGTTAAAAGAGAAAAGCTGCAGAGAACGAATGGTGGAGCTCGAGTCAAAGGAGAAGCTCTTTAAAGGCTGTGTAAACAAGCTCAAGTTAAAAGAGAAGCACCTCGAAGGCCAAGTGAAGGAGTTCAAATCAAAGGTGGAGAGATTTCTTTGTGAGATGAAGGAACTTGATTCTGAAAAGAAGCATGTCGATAGCCGAATGAAGGAGCTGAAACTAAAAGAGATGCAATTAGAAGGCTGAAACTAAAAGAGATGCAATTAGAAGGACGGGTGAAGGAGATAGAGGTAAACGAGGAGCAACTCAAATGCCGATTAAAGGAGTTTGATTCAGAAAAGGAGAAATTCAAAAGCCAAGTGAAGGAGCTAGAATCAGAAAAGAAGAAATTCAAAGAAAAGTTAATTGAAGACCAAGTGATGGAGGAGAAATTCAAAGGCCATGTGAAGGAGCTAGAATCAGAAAGGAAGCTATTTGAGGGAAGATTGAAGGATCTCTTGTCAAAAGAGAAGGAAATCAAAGGCCAAATGCAGGACCTGAAGCGTTTTGTAAGCCAAATGGAGAATTTTAAATCAGAACAGAAACAATTAGAAGGACGATGGAAAGAGCTCGAGTCAGAAGAGAAGGAGTTCAAAGTACATGCTAAGGAGCTTGAGCCAATAGAGAAGCAGTTTGATGGATGTGTGAAGGATGTTGATTTAAGAGAGAAACAATATGATGCTTTAATAGAACCATCCGATGAAGAAGCATATTTGGGTAAATGTTCTTTTTACTTAGTTTTTGAAACAATTTCATTGCAACTGTTTTTTTTTAATGGTGTAGATATTTAATTATCCGATCTACCTATTTCTTTAATTATGTTCATGTTGTAGGTCTTAGCCAAGTTGAAAATCTTCACTTGTTTTCAATATCAGACAATGTTGTAGGTCTTACTAATTTGGATTACATTTTTTGCTAACTTAAACATTTTCGGAAGCTCTTAATCACAACAATTGTTTTTCGTTTTCGTCATGACTATGTGGTTTATTTACAATACTATGGTAATGCAAAAGAAAGATGGCATTTGTTAAGAGTTAATTGACATAGTGGTTAATGCTTGGAAATGAAATAAACTTCAAATTTGTCTTTTTATATGCATCTCTTCTATTTTCCAAACGGTTTGACAAATTTCAACTATTTAGTCCAACCTACTTCATTTGTTTGTTTACTAGAACTTATTTTATAGCAGTTTTTGTCAGTTTGGTGAAGTGAAATTTCTTAAACCTTGCAGTTTTTGTCGAGAATCTTATCAAGAGACAGCAATATGATGAAGCTGTTAGATTCAGTCGTGCATATAACTTCAGCAACGATAATCAACTAGCTGATCTCTTTGAAGAACATGTGCAAATCTAAAACTAATTTCTGAGAGCAATTGCAAGGAAACCGACTCTATTGAAATTAAAGTTCTTATTTTTTTCTTATCTTATTCAATTTCTATTTATGAAACATTCCATCTTCATACACCTTCATGATAGTTATAATTATAAATACTTTGAACGTTTTCTCATCAGGACAAGGCCAGAGGTCAGGAAGTTGCTAGTCTCGTAGCTGTTATCCAATGCAATATAGATAACAACCTAAAATTCAAGGATTTACTTAACAAGATTTACGCTTGTATTCTTGAGCTGAAAAGACAGAGAGGCAAATAGTGTTTTTACTAGAACCGGTGAGTGTCATCATCCAATATGCAACAACCTAATATGTAAAGATATGTGCTAGCGGAAACCTGCTAACATGTTCTCTAAAATGTTTAATTGGAAAGAATAAAATTCAAGATCAATTAACAGGGTCATCTTTATCTTTGGCTTACTGTTCTTTCTTTCTATTGTATATTGTTTGTTTTTAATTTCTCAAAGGCTTAAACTTGATATGCATAAATGTTTTCATATACAAATTAGCTATTTAGAGTACATGCCACACTTTTGTTTGCAAATTTTATGTAATTAGCTTGATGCAGTGTAGTTGTCCAAGAGTTATCTCTCATTTGTTAAGAGAAAATTGAAATCTTGGCCAATGCTTGGAAAATGAAATAAACTTCAAATTTGTATATCTCTCTTTAGTCTTTATATATACATTGTTCTATTTTTTTAAATGGTCTGAGGTGCTTTATTTTCTTCACGTAGTATTTTTGAGTTAATATTTAGCTCAATCTTAGTTGAAGTTAACTAGAACTTTTTATGTCACTGTACCTTGCAGATTTTGCTTAGAATCATATCTGGAAGTTGCAACATATGGAAGTTGTTTGATTCATTTGTGCATATAATAACTTGACCTACAAGAATCAACTATTTGATCTCTTGCTAGAACGCATGCACAATGCAAGAAAACCAACTCTAGTGAAATCAAGGTTCTTTTCTTTTCAGCATTGCAGGAAGGGAGACAGTGCTGTAATTATTGATAACGGGCACGTTCTTCTGCTCGAACAACTGATGAGAATCTCACTAAATATTGAACCTCGTGTAAGAGAAGAAGCAATGAAGCTAGCTCTTAAATTGAAATCTAACATAAGTGAAAAAACCTGAAATTCAGCGGCGATTCTGGGTTTTCTACTCCTGTGTCAGTTTATATTTGGCTTCTTCTTTTGACGATGTCGACGTTTTGAAGGTTTTTTGGATTTGCTTCTCAGCACAAGATAGCTTTAGAATTGTGTAGAACTCTTGGTTTTGCAGAAGTTTCTGGTATGCTACTTCAGAAATGTTTTGTATCAGACACCAGCTATTATACTTATTTTCTTCTCACTTTAAATTTCAAGTGTAGGTTACATCATGTGTTCGTGAATTGCGTTAATATATTCTAGGGACTCTGCACGATTATACAAATATACTAAGATAAATTTAACTGTTTGGTAGAAAATTGACTGATATGTAATTTGCATCATACATTTGATGCAAAGGTTTCATTGCGTTTCTTCCAACATTTCTGTCTCATTTGTTAAGAGAAATTTTGTATTTTGGCTAGTGCTTGGAAAATGAATAGACTTGAAATTTAATATATTTCTCTTTACTATGAACCACCGACACTCTTGGAATTAGGCGCATCGCTGTGTCGGACACACGTGGCGATTTGACACCTGCACAATACTCGTACGACATCTGTCAGACAACTTAGAAAAGCACCCCAAATTTTTTTTCTTTGCTTTGACACACCTTACATACATAAGTTTTCCTTTTCAATTTAGATATTTTATAAATGATTTTCATATTTTATTTAATTAATTATATGCAAATGAATTAACAGGATTATCTCTCTCTATTAAAGGCTAACCTCTATTTGTGCTTCCCAAATAAGTTACCTGCTTTGGTTGACAATGTATATATTTGATAATAATCAGAGGAGATTTTCTGTCAGCAAAGAGCCTTTTACCACTTTAAGCTTTGGTCAGCATAAGCATAGCTGAGCCAAACCTAAACATTTCTTTTGTTTTTTGTTTCAAACCCAAAAACCAAAATCTTGTCTTTTAGGGGAGAATTATTGTTGTGTTGTTCCCTTTCTTGTAGTTTACATAATTTGAAGTTGACAAGGTATGAATTACCAAAACAATTTATTTTATTCGAATATTTTCTACGCATAATTTTAAAGATTAATTTCTCAAATCAGATTGAATCATTTTAAAATAACAAAGACTTCACAAGAAATTTAACATGTTTGTGTTACGGTGATTGAATACAATTCCGAATTCTCAAACAATAACGGACACAATTAATGTAATTTTAAAATTTAAAAAATGTTTGTTAAAAAGAAATAGTACAATAATAGAATAAAAGAGGATAGGATTGAATATATTTATTTACTTTTTAGTATAAAAAACAAGGAATAGCAAGGCAAGGTCCAACCTCGTAAGAAAGTTTTTACCAAATGAAGTATGGTTTTTGTGGGTCCCACATAAACACTGCCTCTCCCTTCCTTCCTCCCACGCTGCCACTACTAAGCCATTTCTTCTCAGCAGAACCAACTTCTTTCCTTTTCACCTTCCCCTTTCTGTTACATTTCTTTTTCATCATCATCATATTTTCTAACTGTAAGTAAGAACAACATTTCTTTTTTTTTTTTAATAAATTTTGTTAATGTTTAATGTTTTTTTTTTTGGTTACAGTTAATGTATCTTCATTTTTGTAACCACCAAACAACATTGTTACCAGGTGTTTAATGGTTAATGTTTGTTTCAACTATGTTCATTTTTTAAACATGGTCACTAGGTGTTTAGTATTTGGGTTTGTTTTTTGAAATTTCCTAAACAAAGCTTCTTCTTTTCAACATTATCATAATGTATTCTAGCTAAAAGAATCACATTTCTTATCTTTTACCTATATATTTTGTTAATGGTAGTAGTAAATGTTTGTTTTATTTTTGTTAGTGAGAGGGTTTCAAAACCATTTTATGCTCTGTGTCAATACAATAGTATCACTTTGTTTATGTTTGATTTTTTGTTTTTTTTACCCTTGTTTTGTAATTACTACATGTCTATTTCCATGGTGTTTATCATTTTGAACTGTGTTTATGCTTTGTGTCAACACAATAGTATCACTGTGTTTATGTTTGATTTTGTTTGAAATTTCCTTAACAAGGTTTCATTTTTGTGTGGTCTGAGTGAATGCCATAGTTGAGAAATTGATTTTAAGGGTTTTGCTTGTTTCAACTATGTTCAATTTGAAACCACCAAATAAACTTATCAACATTGTTACTTACTACCAGGTGTTTATGTTTATTCTTATTTTCTTTTATCTGTTGGCAATGTATATATGTTGTTAGAGCGGTGGATTCTGTTTTCACTTACCTTTGTTTTTCCTGATTAGATTTTTAAATGTCTATTTTCTTGGTGTTTATCGTTTGTGTTTGCTTTTGGAAGTGTATTGTAGAAGTTTCTTGAAGGAAGCTTATTTATTGTTTTTTGGTTTTTTTTCACAGGCTTTTCTTTGGTGTGAAGGCTACTGTTGAAAAATGATTTTTAAGGGTTCTGATAAGTCAAAGTACTGTGCTGTTGGTGGTGGTGATGATGGCCATTTCAATTTTAAGCGGCACACATCATGGTCAGAGAAAATTACTCAGCCTTCAGAAGTGAGGAATCCAGTTTCTTATGATGATGATGATGTCTCTTTGTCACAAAGGTTATCCCGGATGTCGCATTCTGGAACATGGACTACCAACCGTGATGTTCCTATTAAGAAGAGGCATAATACTGCTCCAGTGTCATTGCCAGTTAAGAGACCATTATTTGACAACAGAAGTTCCTTGAACACTTCTGTTAAGAAATCAAAGGTGTTACCATATGATAATCAACGTAAAGATAAAGACGATACTCCTTTGTCGAGGAGCCTTGCAATGCCAGTTGGTAAATCTGCTGATAAGTCACTTTCTTCGCCGAGGAAAGAATTTGCATTGGTAGAAAAATCATTTAACGATTGCAAAAAGAAAAAACAAGAAGAGAAGAGATTGCAGTCCATAAAGAGAGATATTGAGGAGTGCTCCAAAGAGCTTGAAAATATGAAAAAGGAAATTAGTGATGCTGGAAGAATTAAGGAAGCTCACAAGAAAATCCAGGGGAAAATTGAAGAATGTGTCAAGGATTTTGCAGCAAAGCAAGCACAACTTTGTTTGATGGACAACTTGATTGCAGAGCGGAACGAAGAAGTAAAGACAAAAGAAACAAAACTTCGTCCACTCATGGATAACATTGATAATATCTATGAAAGGAAGAAACAGGAACTCAAGGATCTTTCCCAAAATATTGCTCAGTGTACTGTGGAACTCAAGAGCAAAGAGAAAGAGCGTGATGCAATGAAGAAATTAATTGACAGACAAGCAGAAATACTAGAGTCTGAAAGGAAGAAGTTACTCAAGGTAACCCAATTGAGTAAGAATGATCCACATGCTCAAGTAAAGGGCCTTGAGTCAATGAAGAAGCAATTTGAAGAGCAGGTTAAAGAGCTTGAGTTAAAAGAGAAAAGGTGCGGAGAACAAGTGGTGGAGCTTGAGTCAAAGGAGAAGCTCTTTGAAGGCCGTGTAAATGAGCTGAAGTTAAAAGAGAAGCAACATGAAGACCAAGTGATGGAGTTCAAGTCGAAGGTGCAGAAATATCATGGCCAAATGAAGCAGCTTGAATCTGAAAAGAAGCATTTCAGTAGCCGAGTGAAGGGGCAGGAATTAAAAGAGAGGCAATATGAAGGACGAGCGAAGATGCTAGAGTTAAAAGAGGAGCAACTCAATGACCGAGTGAAGGAGTTTCATTCAAAAGAGGAGCAATTCAAAGGCCTGGTGAAGGGCCTTCAGTCAAAAGAAAACCAACTTGGTGTCCGTGTGAAGGAGCTCGAATCAGAAAAGAAGAAATTCGAAGGACGATTGAAGGAGTTCCAGTCAAAACAAAAGTTGCTTGAAGACCAAGTGAAGGAGATTCAATCAATAGAGAAGGAATTTGAAGACCGAGTAAAGGAACATGAATCCAAAGAGGAGGAATTCAAAACTCGAATGCAGGAGCTCAAGCGTTTTGTAAGCCAAATGGATGGTTTCAATTCAGAAGAGAAACAATTTGCAGGACGAGGGAAAGAGCCAGAGTCAGAAGACAAGAAATTCAAAGTACATTTGAAGGATCTTAAGCCAAAAGAGAAGCAGTTTGAGGGATGCATGAAGAGTCTTGAGTCAAAGCCAAGTAAATTTCATGGAAAACCGAAGCGGCCTGACTTAAGAGAGAAACAATATGATTCTTTAATAGAACCATTCCATCAAGAAACAGAATTGGGTAAATGTTCTTTTTCATTTAGTTTTGGAAACAATTTCATTTCAACCATTTCTTTCAATGTTGTTGACATTTTTAATTACCAGATCTACCTAATTTTTTAAAGACATCTTTAATCATTTTAATGTTGTAGGTCTTAGTCAAGTTGAATTTGGATTATATTTTTTGCTTTCTTGAACATTTTCGGAAGCTTTTAAACACAATTTTTTTCTCCGTTTTAGTGGTTTATTTACAAAAAATTTCACCATAGTTTACCGTTTCTTCGATAAATAACAAGAAAGCTAAAATATGTGCTACCTAATTATGCAGTTACGTCGTACACAGGTAATCAATTAAGTCCCACCATTGATGAAAGAAGTTTGATGTTGCTCCCATGTGAGCTAACTGATGAACTTGAGTTGTCTGACTATGACATTCTAGGTAATCTGCAAGGATTACTAGAGCTTACTTTATAGCTGTTTGGTCAGTTTGATGGAGTTAAATTTTCTTACACCTTGCAGATTTTGTCGAGAATCTTTTCAAGAGACAGCAATACGATGAAGCTGTCAGATTCAGTCGTGTATATAACTTCAGCGACAATAATCAACTATTTGGTCTCTTTGAAGAACATGTGCAGAATCTAAAGCTAATTTCTGAGAGTACTTGCAAGGAAACTAACTCCATTGAAATTAAGGTTCATTATTTTTTTCTTATTCAATTTTTATTTTATGAAAAATTCCAATTTTCATAACCCTTCATGATAGTTATAAATACTTTGAATGTGAACTCAGGACAAGGCCAGAGATCAAGAAGTTGCTTGTCTCATAGCTGTTCTACAATGCATTATAGATAACAACCTAGAATTCAAGGATCTACTTAACAAGATTGACAATCGTATTCTTGAGCTACAGAGAGGCAAATAGTGTTTTTACTGAAAGAATGAAAACTCATGAGCAATTAACAGGGTCATCTCTATCTTTGGGTCACTATTCTTTCTTTCCTTTCTATTGTATATTGTTCATTTTTAATTTCTCAAAGGCTTAAATTTGATATGCAGAAACGTTTTCATATGCAAACTAGTTTTTTAGAGTACATTGCCACAGTTTTGTTCGCAAAGTTTATGTAATTAGCTTCATACGCTTGATGCAGAAGTTCTCCAAGAGTTATCTCTCATTTGTTCGGAGAAAATTGAAATTTTGGCTAATACTTGGAAAATGAAATAGACTTTTTGTATGGTCTGAGGCGTTTTCTTTTCTTCCCCTGGTATATGTTATTATTCAGCCCAATCTCTTAGTTTTAGTTAAACTGGAACTGATTTTATGGCAGAAACTGGTTAGTTTTGATAAAGTGAAATTATGTTGCAGTTTGTAGATTTTGTTCAGGATCATATCATAAAGTAACAATATATTGAAGATGGTAGACTAATTTGTGCATATTATAACTTGGCCTACAAGAATAAACTATTCGCTCTCTTGCGATAACACGCACATAATGCAAAACTGAACTCTGAGAGCAGTTCCATGAAAACAAACTCATTTGAAATCAAGACTCTTGTTTGTTTTTCTTATTTAAATTATAGTTTATGAAACATTCCATACTCATACACCTGCATGTTAGTTGTAAATAAGTTGATTGTGAACTTAGGATAAGGCCAAGTCTATATTCTGGCCAGAGACAGAAAATTTCAGTCTGAGACATGGTCTGCATTTCAGAATACAATCTAATGTCTGTGGATCTACTTAACCGTGTAAAGGTAACTAGTATTGATATTGGACCTACACCATCATCCAATGTTCAAATAAATTAGAATTAACAGGATTCTCTCTATTCCTCCTCTTTGTTGAGATATTTTAGTGTTTGTTTAGATGCTATTCCTTTTTTGTTGATCCTTTTTGCGTAGGTTAAGCATCATGTATATAAACGTAATTCTCCTCTCTTTTATACAGAAGATACAATTTATTTTTTTGACGGGAAGAAGATACAATATTATTGATAATATTTTTTATGGTATTATTATTATCACCATCATCATCATAAAACCCTCTAGGAACAGCCGGACCCTTTTTTTTGATAGATAAATGAAGTGACAATAATCATTGGAAATTCACACATACATGCAGTCGAGGTTTAAACCTCGATCACAGTGTCCGATCTAACAATTTCAGTATTTTTATTAATTAAGTTAAGATTTGTGGACGCTTAATATTTCTTATTAATAGGGAGTTGAACAAATGTGCGAACCATCTAACCAAATGTATAATATCTTTAAGTATAATCGAATTTTGGAGTAAAAAATCATCAATCTACTAAAAAAGATATGGTACTCCACAAATAGCCTTTCAAAATTGGCAATTGTTCTATCAAAGTACCAATTGACAATTTGATCAACATAACCAAACGAAATAAATTTAGACAAAACAGTATGTACTAGAAGTATATATAGTACTTCTAGTACTGGGTTGGGAATAGGACAGGTCAGGCTTTGATAGGCTTGAGCCTGGTCTACGAAAATTTTTGCAGGCTTGAGCCTGGTCTATGGCCTTTCATAGGCCTATTTTGTTGGTCTGGTCTGGCCTACTTAAAAGTCTGGCCTGGCATGGCCTGCAAGCCTATTTACAGGCCTACTTACTATTAAAGTCACTAAACATTCCATTTTATCTACTTTTAAATAGGCTTAATAGGCCTCAAAACCTATTTCAGTGTAAGATTTGTCTATCACTACTATAAGGCCTTAAAAGCCTATTTCACTATAAAGCTTTAAAGCCTATTTAAAAAGTCCACTATGAAGCCTAACATGCATAAACAGGCCGGCCTATTAGACTTCATAGACTTTTTTGATAGCCTAAGCCTGACCTATTTACTTAAATAGGCTTTTTAAAAAGCCTAAGCCTAGCCTTTTTAATAAACAGGCCAGGCCAGGCTTAAACAGACTAGGCCATAGGCCCCTGTAGGCCGGCCTTGCCTATTCCCAACCCTATATATGAACAACTTTCTCTCTCATACTCATATGATGTTGTTATTTTCTTTCTTACTTTTTCTCTCTCCATTATTTTTAACCAATAAAAAAAGAGAAAAACAAAATTGTCATTCAATAAATGTACAAATTATAACTTCTTCATTTTGATGGTATTTTGGTTGTCTTAAAATACTTTGTTTATTGTTTAGTAGTAAAAATTTGTCAATTTGCCTTTACTTGTCAATTTGATCAACATATAACGTCTTTATTTATCAATTTGATTAACATAATCAAACCAAACCAAATAAATTTAGATTTTTTCAATTTGGACGTATCACATTGCAGTCTAAAATTAAAATATAGAAAATTCATTTACTTGTTACAATACCTACTCCAGTCTCCATTATAAAAGAAAGTTCAACTTTTAAGTTAAGGTTAATTAAATTTTTAGTCCCCATAAATATTCACAGTTTTGTTTTTAGTCCTTATAAAAAAAAATCATACCTTTTAGTTCTTATAAAATTTTTCATAAACATGTTAGTCCCTATTAAAATTCCATCAGTATTTTTAGTTCCTGTCAAAAATTTCTATCAACATTTTTAGTCCCTAAAATGCTTAAGGAAAATGTCACAGGGACTAAAAAATATAATTGTATTTTGTAGGGACTAAAAATAAAACTGTGAATATTTATAAGGACTAAAAACTTAATTAACCCTTAAGTTAGTTCAATAAAGGTTAATTAAGTAAATAGTCCCTGTAAAAATTCAGAATTTTATTTTTAGTTCCTATAAAATAAAATCACACATTTTAGTCCCTATAAAATTTTTCATCAGCATTTTTAGTCCCTTTAAAATTTTTCCATCAGCATTTTTAGTCCCTATAAAAAATTTCCGTCACCTCAGGGTTAATTAAGTTTTTAGTCCCTACAAAATAAAATCACACATTTTAGTCCTTGTGACATGTTCCTTAAGCATTTTAGGGACCAAAAATGTTGAGGAAATTTTTTTATAGGGAATAAAAATGCTGATGGAAAAATTTTATAGGAACTAAAAATGCTGATGAAAATTTTTATAGGGATTAAAAAGTGTGATTTTATTTTATAGGGATTAAAAATAAAATTCTGAATATTTATAGAAACTATTTACTTAATTTAATTAACCCTCACCTTATAAGGCGAATTCTACCCGCCGGCTATAAAAAAAAAATAAATAGAAACAACAGGGGTGGGTCGCATGTTCATTTTATGTAAGAGCATTTTCATGGTTAATTTAACTTGTTTTTATTTTTTATTTAAATTTAAAAGAATGATATTTTCATATCATTTATTAAAATTAAATGATAGTTTTGAGATTATATAAAAAATAAAAATAAAAACTTTGATCTTTTACTACTAGACAAAAAAAGAAGTATTTTAAGACAAACGAAATACCAACAAAATGAAGAAGTTATATTATAATTTAGAGGCAACTTTAATCAATAACGATAATCGTTTTTTTTTTTAGGGGTCAATAATGATAATCATTGTTGTTTATATGTTACTATGATTTAATTAATTTCTACAACCCCGCACATTGTTTTGTTTTATGAGGAAATTATTTGCAATTTTGGAGTATCTTTTGTGGACCCCACACCTCCACACAACAAACTCATTGCTACCAAAAATAACAACAACCTTCGCTTTACTCTTCTTTGTATCTGTTTCATTCATTTCATTTTCATTTCACTTTCAATATACCAACAAATTTCTAACTACCCCTTTTCCATTTTTCTGGGTTTACTCACTATCTTTGAAGAAGAAGAAGATAACACAAAGCTTTCATTTCAACCTTCACAAATGGAACTACTTGGTAAAAACCTCCACTTTTTTCTTCATTTTTTTTTTCTTCAACATTTATATATTTTTTATGCTATCTGTAGAGTAAATCAATATCATGTAATGTTAGAGCTATTAAATGTGTATACTTGAAAAGTTTACATTTTTTTACATGGGTATTGTTTTTTTTAGTATTTTATAGCTATTTATTGTTTAATGTCCTGGAAATTTTTCAAAGATTTCAAAGCTGAAGGTTGAAAGTTTTTATTTTTTTCTTCCCAGGATGTTGAGGTGTTCTTGTAATTGCTGAGAGGTTATAGTTTCTATAGTTGAATGATGGATATTGTTGAGGCTACTCATAAGCCAAAGTTTTGTGTTGGTGATGAAGAATACTTAAATTTTAAATGGCTTGCATCATTCGATAAAAATACATCGCAATCGGCTTCTCGTGAAGATGATGATGATGATGCTTTATCAGCAAGGTTTCATAAGAAGAGGGATACAACTACACTGTCAGTTAAGAGGGTATTCGATGACAACAATTCCTTGTGTGGTTCGATGAAGAAATCCAAGGTGTCTCCAACACCATATGATGATGATGATGATGATGATGATGATGATGATGATGATGATGATGACGACGACGACATGTCAACTGATAAATCATTTTCCACACTCAAAGAAAAACTTGTGTTGGTAGAAAAATCATTTGAGGATATCAGAAGCAAGACACAAGTAGAAGAGAGGAGATTGCAGTCCATAAAGAGAGATATTGAGGAGTGCTGCGAAGATCTTGAAAATAAGAAAAAGGAAATTAGGGATGTTGGAAGAATTATCGAAGCTCGCAAGAAAATGCAGGGAAAAATTGACGAATGTGTCAAGGATTTTGTAGCAAAGGAAGGGCAGCTCGGTTTGATGGAGGACTTGATTGGAGAGCACAAGAAAGAACTAAAGACAAAAGAGTTGGAACTTCGTCAAGTCATGGATAACATTTCAAAACAAAAGGAATTGGAAAGCCAAGTGAAGGAGCTGGTGAATGATTTGGTATCAAAACAGAAGCATTTCGAAAGCCATATTAAGGAGCTTGAGTCGAAAGAGAGGCAACTTGAAGGCCGATTGAAGGAGCATGAATTGGAAGAAAAAGAATTTGAAGGCCGGATGAATGAGCTGGAATCTAAAGAGAGGCATTTCAAAAGCGAGGTGGAGGAGATCAATGCAAAATTGATGCCATTGAAAGGACAAATTAAGGAACTTGCCTCTAAAGAGAAGCAACTGAATGGCCAAGTGAAGGAGCTGGAATCTAAAAAGAACCAGTTTGAGAACCGAATCAAGGAGCTTGAGTCAAAAGAGAAGCAGCATGAAGGCCGGGTGAAGGAGCATGCATCAAAAGAGAGAGAATTTGAAAGCCAAGTGATGGAGCAGCAATTTAAAAAGAAACTGTTTGAAATCCAAGTCAAGGCGTTAGAGTCAAAAGAAAACCAACTTGTAGACCAAATGAAGGAGTTTAAATCAAAAGAGATGGAATTTGAAGGCCAAATGAAGGAAATGGTATTGAATCAAAACCATTTTGATAGCCGAATGATGGATCTTGAGTCAAAAGTGAAGGAGCATGAATTGAAAGAGAAGGAATTTGAAGGTCGCATGAAGGAGTTTGAATCAAAAAAGAAGGGATTTGCAGGCCGACTGAAGGATCTGGTGAATAACCTGGTATCGAAACAAAAGCATCTGGAAAACCAAGCGAAAGAGCTTCATTCAAAAGAGAAACAACATGAAGGCCGGGTGATGGAGCATGAATCAAAAGTGAGAGAATTTGAAGTTAAAATGATGGATCTAGAATCTAAAATGAAGCAGTTTGAAAGCCAAGTGGAGGAGCTTAAATCAAAAGAGAGGCATAGTCAAGGACAATTTAAAGAACTTGAGTCTAAAGAGAAGAAACTTGATGGCCGACTGAAGGAGTTAAAGTTAAAAGAGGATGAATTTGAAGGCAGGGTGAAGGAACTCGAATCTGAAAAGAAGCATTTTGAGAGCCGACAGAAGCAGCTTGAAACACAAGAAAAGCAATATGAAGAACAAATGAAGGAGTTCCAGTCAAAAGAAGAGGAATTCAAAGTACACGTGAAGGATTTTGAATCAAAGGATGAGGAGTTCGAAGATCAAGTTAAGGAGCTCAAATCAAAAAAGAAGCAATTCGAAAACCAAGTTGAGGATTTCAAATCAAAAGAGAAGCAACTTGAAAGCCAAGTCGAGGATTACAAATCAAAAGAGAAGCAAATTGAAGAACGGTGGAAAGAACTCGAGTCAAAAGAGAATAAGTTCAAAGTACTGGTCAAAGAGCTCAAGTTAAAAGAAGGACAGATCAAGGATCCTGGTTCAAAGCTGGATAAATTTGATGGACAATTGAAGGAGCCTGAACTGACAGAGAAACAATTTGAATCATTGATAAACTATTTTGATGAGGAAAAAGAATCGGGTAAGAGTTCTTATTCATCTAGTTTATTCAGCTTGAATCATTGTAGTAGTATATCTTACTCTAGGCCCTTCCAAAAAAAATGTAGTATATATATCACACCCATACAGACACACTCAAAAAATTGTAGTATATCTTATCTTACTCTTAGTCAAGTTGAAAAGCTTTGACCAGTTTTTATATCACACATACGGACACACTGTCAAACTAATTTGGACTATTTCAAGTCTTGTTTATAATTATTAATCAATTTAACACTATCTTTGGTGATTCAGTTAAGCTTCTATATTGACTTTGATTATAACAATTAATATAATGATTCCCTCTCTCACCCATACATTCCAAAAATCCTATTGTCATCTTCATTTGCTGTTGCTTCTAAAAATATGAGGGATCTTAATTCTCTGCTATCCAAATATGCAGTTGCATCTAACACGGATGATCAATTAAGTCCAACCATTGATGGAACAAGTTTGCAGTTGCTCCCAAGTGATGAAACTGTCATTCTAGTTAATCTGCAAGAATCATCAGATCCAGCAAAAGTTGTTTTGGATATAATACAGAAGCCAATTATTCCACGGTGTAAGAATGGAGAACATGCTGTGATTATTGATGATGGCTGCATCTTTCTGCTAGAACAACTGATGAGAATCTCACCGAAGATTAAACCTGATGTAAGAGAAGAAGCATTGAAGCTAGCACTTAATCTGAAAGCTAACATGAAAAATACTGAAAATTCTCTGGTGGTTCTCGGTTTTCTACTGATTTTGTCAGTTTATGAATTGCTTACTTATTTTGATGAAGATGAAGTCTTGGAGCTTTTCACATTTGTTGCTCAGCACAAGACAGCTGTGGAACTGTTTAAGACCCTGGGTTTTGCAAATAAACTTTCAGGTATGTTTTAATTTAGACATGGTTTGGTCAGTCACCGGTATCTCTCCTTTTGTCTCAATGTTTTGGTATTTTACATTATATGTTTATCAAATCCATATTGCATTTTTGGATCTTATCATTTATTGTGTGTTGTTTTGCCTTTTTATTCTTGTTGAAAATCAGTGTAAACTGTGAACTTAAAGAAATTGATAGAATGTTGATTACATGTGTAACTCTTATGAGGTTTGTTATGGATCTTCTCTTGAATCCATATTGTTAGTGTTATCTCTTGATGCTTGAGAAAAAATTATATGCAACATATTTATGTGATTATACAAATGTTCTTGATGAGGTTCAAATTTTATATCCTATTTTGAGAATGTGGACTCTTAGAACCGTGTTTCACATCTGTTTTCTTAATTTGGTGTCTGGTTCTTTGGATGAACATGGAACCGTTGAGTATGTCTCGTTGCTCCTGGAACGTCCATGCAGTGTTATATTATGGATAATGAATTCTAAGTGGTACATCGAGTTGAACACAAATGGAGCCAAGTTGGAAAATATAGCTAATGTATAAGTGTTCTGTGAATTTCTTTGAATTTATTTGTGTATAATAGTGTTATAAGATTCTGTTTTTTATCTGCTATCAGACAGAATGAGGTGGTTATGGCTATTCATGCTGAAAACCTAAAGTTGTTTGAGTATGAGATAATAAAGGAATGGGTGAAATGAATCCTTTTAAGAAATAGGACAACTCATGTTGAAATTTTATAAATTCAAATACTTTTAGATGATAAGTAAAAACTGTGCAGGATATATACAAAGATACTCAGATTGATATATTAGATGTTGGTAACTTGGTACGAAATGGAACTCATGTAGCTGGCTTCATTTTGTTTCCCCCAACAGTTCTATCATTTGTTAAGAGAAAATTGACATCTTGGTGTTAATGCGTGGAAAATGAAATAGACTTCAAATTCATCTCTCTTCATGTATCTCTTCCATGTTATAAATGGTTTGATGGATTTTGAATTATTCAGACCAATTTCCTTGGTTTTTTGTTAACCAGAACTTATGTTTGTTCTGGTATGTTTTGATGAAGTGAAATTTTCTTGTACCTTACAGAATTTGTTGAAGATCTTATCAGGAAGAAGCAATTTGTTGTGCTTACTGCTTGGCTGAGAAGAATAAAAAAGTTTTTGTGCTAGAAAAAGCTAATGTAAAATAATGTGGTAATGGAAACCTGCTAAATAATGTGTACTTTGGTAGGACTCTCTTTCTTTTTAAAATCTCTAATTGTAAAGTTTGAAAAATCATATGACAAATTTAACAGGACTATCTCTCGGCTTCTTAATCTTCCTTTCTATCATATTTTAATTTTCCAGAGGCTTGAATTTGTTACCTAGAAACATTTCATATTCACATGTAACTTGAGTATTATTGGTCTTCTCTGGTTTTTAAAAGAAATGGATTTAAACCAACTTTCTCGAAATACATAAAATCAATGTCCTCTTCTTGGAAACTAACTTCTGATAGATTGCTACAAAGATTTATCCTCTCAATGCACCAAAGTTAATCTCTAGCTGCAACTTTACCAGGGCAGAAAATTTCATTAGCACTAGCGGGAGTGTGAAAATATTTGGCCAAAAGTTTTATTGTGAAAGGGTGCTTAAAAAAGGTTGTAAAACCTGCGACCCTTAAGCCTAACAGTTGCAACAACAGTCGTTAAAGTGTAATCTGCGACAGTTCTAAGTCAAGGGTTGCAAAGTAAGTGTCGCAAAATGACAAATTTCTTGTAGCTAGCTGCAATTTGAGATATATAACTTCTCTTCTTTTTTCTTTGCAACTCTGTAGCGGTGTCGCCTTTTTAGAAAACTCTTTATCCTAAATCATTTATTTCATCGCTCACTCTCTGAGCGATTAATTTTGAACTGGTATGCGGCTCCGCAATTTCTTTGCTCCACCTCCAGTGGTGAAGAGCACCATCAGTATAATAATAAAGGAACCATCACTGCGAAAAATATTTAGAGAGCTTCATTACTACATTCACATAATTCAAACACTATAGTAAAGGTTTCATCATTTTCATTTCTATCTTCATGTTCAATTGCAAATGCAAAGAACATTGAGCCCTTGTTTGGAATTTGTCATCATCTTATTTACATTTCTAATTCTTGTAAAGATTTTTTTTCTTTGCTTTCTTAGAAAGCAATGAACTGAAATGAGAGCCCGTTTTGCTTTATTTTTTCGAAATAAAAAATATTGAAAAAAATAATAATGTGATATCTAAGTAAATTGTGGAAAAAGGACAAAACTTCCTTTGTGATTGGCTCAAATCAAAACAATTTATGTTGTTGAAGGTAGAGCTTATAATAAATATTTAGCAGCACACTCCCATGGTTCCTATAAATGTAACATTGATGTAGGTTTCATTTACCAACATTTAAGAAAAACTAGTTTTAGCATGTACAATTGTGATCACTATAATTGCTTAACTATTCTTAAACGTGAAGTTACATGTCTTCTTAAGACTCTTCGTGTGTGTTTGGTTGGGCGGTGGCGAGAATTGATTTTGATATAATTGAGTTTGAAAGAATTGATTTTGGTTAAAAGTGAGTTGGATATGAATTGATTATGTTTGGATACACTCATTTAAAAATGATTCTTATGAGTTGATGTTGTTTGGATAGTTTGAATCAAAATTGATTTTGAACATTAAATGACCAAATTACGCTTTTAATTATAAATTTTTTCCATTAATATTAACGAAGAAAAAATGGTAAGTACTGAAACAAAAGATGTGTAGGAAATTGGAGAATAAGAGATAAGGGTAATATGGTAAGTAAATATGTCATCAAACATTAAAACTCTGGAATCGATTCTCTGCTGCCGCAGAAGCTCCAATATATGACTTCTTATAAATTTTTGATGAAACCGCGTTTTAAAAAGTAAACCCACGTTTAAGGGTTTCAAACGCAATACCAAGTACTTCGATGGATGAGAGAACAATGCCTATAAAATATTTTTTCGAGTTCGATAATTAATGGAATGTTAATTGTCATTTCATTGATTATAACCAAAACTGAAAAAAAAAATCAACTTTCATCAAAAAACAAATTTTATATATATATATATATATATATTCCTCCTTACATTTCATCAATATTATATGCTGAACTGCCGTTTAAAGTGTTTTTGTGGGCCCCACTAAGAGTCTCTCTCCCATACTGTCACTGCTATATCTATAGACTAGACGTTTTGGCCATTTCTTCATTTTTTTTCCTTGACCAGAGTCCTTCCTTTACACTTTCCTCTTTCACTTTCATTTCTAGGTTACTCTCTCTGTCTCTCATTTTTTTTGTTACGTTTCATTTTCATCACCTGCTTCAAAAAGACCACTACCATCATCTTCATCATATATATTGTTAATGGTAAATGTTTCTTTGGAAACATGAAACAACCTTAGCAACATTTTATGTTTTGTCAAGAAAACAGCTGTCATGGTGTTTATGTTTTATGTTTTTTCATTTGTTGGAATAAATGTTCTTTATTTGTAGTTTGAAATCATCATGGTGATGTTTTTTTATTTGTTGGAATAAATGTATATGTATATTACTGCAGTGATGGATTCTGTTTTAGTGATTAGGTGGTTAAACATCTATTTTCTTGGTGATTATCATTTGAATTTGTTTTTGAAAGTTTAGTTATGTAGTAGTATCATTTGATGATTGACCTAGAAATTTAATAAAGGAAGCTTCTTTTTGTTTTTGTTTGGTTTTTTTTCCACAGGGTTCTATGGGGTGTGAATGCTAGTGTTGAAGAATAGAATGGATTTTAAGGGTTCTGATAACTCAGAGTTTTGTGGTGTTGGTGAGAAAAGTATATGGCATCCAGTTTCTTATGACGACGCAGATTATGATGATGATGTTCCTTTGTCAAGAAGGTTATCCATATGGCATCCAGTTTCTTATGACGACGCAGATTATGATGATGATGTTCCTTTGTCAAGAAGGTTATCCCATATGTCGAATTTGGTAACACGGTTTAGTAACCGTGATATTCCTCTTAAGAAGAGGCGTACTGCTACAATGCCATTGTCAGTCAAGAGGCCATTTTACAACAGCAGTTCCTTGAATGATTCTGTTGAGAAATCAAAGGCATCGCAGTATGGTAATCAAGATAAAGAAAAAGATGATGCTCCTTTGAGTCGGGACTTTGTGTCATCGAAGATGAAGAAGCAATTTGAAGAGCGGGTTAGGGATCTTCAGTTAAAAGAGAAAAGGTGTGCAGAACGAGCGGTGGAGCTTGAGGCCAAGGAGAAGCTCTTTGAAGGCCGTGTAAAGGAGCTCAAGTTAAAAGAGAATCGGCTCAAAGGTGAAGTGAAGGAGTTTGAATTGAAGTTGGAGAAATTTCATTGGCAAACGAAGGAGCTTGAATCTAAAAAGAAGAATTTTGATAGCCGGGTGAAGGAGCTGAATTCAAAAGAGAGGCAATTTAAAGGATGGGTGAAGCAGTTAGAGTTAAAAGAGGAACAATTCAAAGGCCAAGTGAAGGAGCTTGAATTAGAAAAGAAGCAATTCGAAGAGCAATTGAAGGATATCCGATCAAAAGAAAAGCTGGTTGAAGTCCAAGTGAAGGAGTTTGACGGCCGAGGAAAGGAATTTGAATCAAAAGAGGATGGATTCAATGCTCGAAAGCAGAAGCTCAAGGGTTTTGTAAGCCAAATGGAAGATTTGAAATCAGAAGAGAAACATTTTGAAGGACGAGGGAAAGAGCTCAAGTCAAACGATAAGATGTTCAAAGTAGATGCGAAGGTGCTCAATCCAAAAGAGAAGCAGACAAAGTCAAATAAATTCGATGAAGAAACAGAATTGGGTAAATGTTCTTTTTCATCATGTTAATGTTGTATGTCTAAGTCAAGATGAAAATATCCACTAGTTTTCAATATCAGACATTGTGCTTACTAACTTGAACTATATTTTTCGATTTCTCGAACATTTTAGGATGCTCTTAAACACAAAAAACTCTATTTGTTTTAGCCCATGACTAAGCGGTTAATTTATAATATTATGTTAAATGCAAAATAAAGATCAGCACTTTGATGCATCTTTAATTTTTCAATATTGCAAATAGTCCGATTAAAAAAAAAAAGTATATTGCAAATAGTGTCTAGTTTATGAGTTACTGTATTGATTCAACTTACAATATCCTGACAAACTATTGGTGAAACAATTTACATTCTTGTCTATTTGTCAATCTGCACAATCTCCACTGGTTCAGTTAAGGTAGTGCCAGTAATTTTGATTGTAACTTTTAGTACAATGTTTTCCTCTGTCAATTGGGCATTAAGATCTAGGAGAGGTTTTTCACTCTTTCATTTTATATAATATTTTATGAAGTTTATATTGTCACCTTGGTTTACCGATTCTTCAAAAAAATATTGAGAAAGCTAAAATATGTGCAACTAATTATGCAGTTACATCATACATAGGTAATCAATTAAGTCCCGACATTGATGAAAGAAGTTTGATGTTGCTCTCATGTGAGCAAACTGATGAGCTTGAGTTGTTTGATGATGACATTCTTGGTAATCTTCAAGGATCATCAGATCCATCAAAAGTTGTTTTGGATATAATACAGAACCCGATTATTAAAAAGTGTAAGATAGGAGACGATGCTGTAATTATTGATGATAGCCACATTCTTCTGCTCAAGGAACTGAGGAAAATCTCACTAGATATTAAACCTCATGTAAAAGAAGAAGCAATGAAGCTAGCACTTGATTTGAAAGCCAATATAAGTCAAAACACAGAAAATTCAGCGGCGATTCTAGGTTTTCTACTCCTTCTGTCAATTTATGGGCTGGGTCCATCTTTCAATGAAGATGATGTTTTAAAGCTTTTTGGACTTGTTTCTCAGCACGACATAGCTGTAGAGCTGTTTGGGGCCTTGGGATTTGCAAATAAAATATCTGGTAAGATATCTAATATCTGCCTTGTTTTTCTCTTATTATGTTGTATGAATCACTAAATATGTTCATATATATTATGATTAAGATATTGGTGTAGGTAGGAAACCGTACTTATCTGTAATTATTAGCTTTATACACTTGGTTAATGCTTTGAAATTGAAGTAGGCTTCAAATATATCTCTTTTTATATGTATTTCTTCTATTTTTCAAATGGTTTGACAACTTTTGAACTATTCAGTCCAATCTGCTAAGCTTTTTGTTAACTAGAACTTATTTTATAGCTGTTTTGGTCAGTTTGAGATTTTCTTGCACCTAGCAGATTTTGTACAGAGTCTTATCAAGAGACAGCAATATGATGAAGCTGTTAGATTCAGTTGTGCATATAACTTCAGCAACAATACTCAGCTAGTTGATATCTTTCAAGAACATGTGCAGAATCTAAATTTAATCTTTGAGAGCAGTTGCAAGGAAGCCAACTCCATTGAAATTAAGGTCTTTTTTTTCTTATTCAATTTTATGAAACATTCCATCTTCATACCATTTCATCGTAGTTATAAATACTTTGAACATGAACACAGGATAAAGCCTGAGATCAAGAGATTGCTAGTCTCGGAGCTGTTCTACAATGTATAGGTGATAACAAGCTAGAATCTGAGAATCAACTTAACAAGATTCACGGTGGCATTAATGAGCTACTGGAACCAGTGAGTGCCATACTACAAATACGCAACAACCTAATGTGTAGATATGTGGTAGCGAAAACGCTAACATGTTTCCTTGTAAATGAATAACAGGATTCTTTTAGTGTATTACTCTATGTAGAATGTCTAATTAGAAAGAATGGAAACTCATGATAAATTGACAGGGTCAACTCTATCTTTGATATGTAGAAACATTTTCATGTAGAAACTGACTATATGGTCTCCATGCCATGACACACTTTGGTTCAGTGTTCATGTAATTAACCTCATACACTTGATGCAACGCATTTTCATAAATGATCCGGGTGCCACAAGTAGGGGTGTTCATGGGTCTGGTCGGTCCATTCATTCATTCATTCAATCCGATAGTCCAAACCAACCTAATCTGCCTTTTACTCGAACCTGTTAAAGGTCGGGTCCAACCCGAAGTGGTTTGGTTTGAGTATCGGAATTATGATTTCAAGCTTACGAACCCAACCAGTTTAAAAAAGTTGTTAAATTTTTTATTTTTGATAATCTAATTTAATATTTTTATGTGTTAATCTTAAATTTTGAATTTTAATGATATAGAATGGTATTTAATTAGATATATTTTTTGAGAATTTATTAACAAATAATGTCTAATGATCCGTTGATCTAGTTAAAACTAACATATTCATTGTCAAATTGGGTTGGTTCGGATTTGACATAAAAATGACCCACCCAAATTAATTAAGCTTATTTGGGTCGGATAACATATTTCTGTAAAGAGAAATGATATTTGAACATCTATAGGGACCTCCTACCCTTTTAATATGGGGTCAAATATGTTTTTGATCTCTATAAATATGTCAACTTTTTGTTTTAATCCCTCTAAAAAATTTCTTCAACTTTTAGTCCTCTAAAAGTTTTTCATCTTTACTTTTGATCCCTCCTTTAAAGTAAACTTATTTGTAGAGTTCATATTTTTAAATAAAATTTTGCTGAAAAATTAATAATATTATAAGAATCTCTCCCAAAAAAAATTAAATTTTTTTAACAAAACGTAAATTAAATATGAATTTTTATATTTATTTTGGTTAAAAAGTCAAATTTAATTTATGTTTTGTTAAAAAATTCTAATTTTTTTTTTTGGAAGAGAATTTTACAATATTTTACGCATTTCTGCACAATTTTCATTTAAAAATACAAAAATAAACTTAAAAGTAAAGATCAAAAGTAATGATTGAAAAATTTATAAAAACTACAACTTAAAAATTTAAAAGGACTAAAATAAAAAATTTAATACATTTATATGAATCAAAAACATATTTAACCTTTAATATATTTTCCAATCTTTATTCTTTAGCTAATAGTACATATTTTCCAATCTTTATTCTTTAGCTAATAGTACATAGTTTTGTCGTTTTTGGAGTCTGTTTTGTGGACCCCACTCCCACATACAACCACCCTCACAGGCAACAACTGTTTGTCTTATATTGCTCTCAAAAAAAAACTGTTTGTCTTATATTCTTGCATTTCATTTTGATTTTCCATTTCATTCTCAAAATCCTAACAAAATTCTAAAGTCCCTTTTTCCATTTCCTCTTTCTAAATTCTGAGTTACTCTTTCTTTTTGTTCACTGTAAGGAGTTAACATCAAGCATGCATTGTAATAAGTTCCACTTTTTTTCTTCGTTCTTTTTACTTTTTATTTTTAACATATTTATATTTTCATGCCTTTTGTCTATAAAATCAATATTATGAAATGTTAGGGCCACTAAATGTTATGTAGTTATATGTTGAAACTTCAAAAGTTTACAGTCACACAATAACATTGTTTTGTGATTCAAAGTTTACACTTATACAATATCATGCAATGTTAGAGCTACTACATGTCTATTTTCTAGGTATTTATTGTTTGATTTTACTTCTGAAAAATCAAAGGATTTTTTGATGGATGAATGTCCTACAAATTTTTCAAAGGATTTTTTTTCTTTTCCTTTTTCTTCTTTTCTCAGGATTTTGAAAATTAATTGGGCTTCTCTAAAAAAATATATTGAGCTAAAAAAAAATCAGTACAAGGCCTCGTTACATTAAAACTATTTAGACTAGATTTCTGACAGAAAAAAAAAATACACTTTAATATATGGATCAAGTGAACATCAATCCGTTAAAATATAATAATGGATGGATAAATCGATTTTATTCTTAATGGATTGGACGTATTTTTTCTATAAAGAAAAATAGAAATGATACTTGTACAACTATTTTTTTACAACTTTTGTAACAACTTTCTCTTTCATATTCACATTATGTTTTTACTTTCTCTTTGTATTGTTTTGATTTTTGTGTCAATACCTCATTTTTTTTGTAAATTTATGATTGTCCCAAAAGTTGTCATTAAAATGGTTGTTCAAATAACACATCTCATAAAAAAAAAAAAAGTAGATTTTAATGAACTAATTGATTGTTTGGTCCATCCATTAGGATTCAAATTCATATACATCAAATTCATCTATTTTGCCACCTCTAAACTCAACTTTACGAAATCAGTTTGTAAGGTGATGAATGACCTTACTTATAAACACATTGTATTATCGTATCCCATCTATAGTGAGACCCTTTAACACGCCATCTCATGCTCAAGACAGAACATATGGAATGTGACCAACGAACCTTGGATAGCCTATGATATTGTAATGAAAAATGTTCAAATATATTTCGATAATGTGATTATAATATGATGACTATTCTATTTGAAATTTAAATAGAGAAAAATGTAGACCTGATGAGGCGGACCACATACTACAAAATAAAAGTAAGAGTAAATCACACTTTCCTTCTATAAGAGATACTTAAATTACACCACCGTCCTATCTTATGTCAAAATATACATTCTCCTCCTTTCTTGTGCAATATTTATTAGAGAAAATTACGCCTCCTCCTATGAGAGAACTTAGATTACATTCATGGTGACGTTTAGCATACACAAAGGCAAGTTTTTGTGTATGCTACACAAAAACATGTCTTTGTACACCCTCTTATCTATAATTCAAAATTGAGAATTTATTTCATTTTAAGGGCATTTTAGTCATCTCAAGGTGTAACCAGAATCTTCTAAGTTGTGACTAAAAATTGTCAATATGATTGACTACGTTAAGTAGATAGTCAATGTGTTTCCGCAACTCAAAATAAGATATTTACAGATATACTATAGGATTAATTCCATCATTATAAACTTTTATAGAACTAAAACAAAACAACAACTAAAAATAAAAAGTTATATTTTCATGAACTATATACGAAAAGAAAAGGATCAAAAACAAAAACTTATATATTTTCGCTACTTTTTTTTTTTTTTGTTAATAAATATATTTGTAGCTACTAAAATATATCCAATCTTTAATTTAATAAATAATTCTTTACATTTATTATGTCATTTAGGCTAAAATTGTAAAAAATAAAATAAAAAAATATTAAAGATAATCAAAAATATTAAAGATAAACAATATGCATTGATATGTGTAACAGAGTCGATTGTGAAAGAGTAATATTTTTTGGGTCATATTAATAAGGGCTCAGTCAATATGCTAAAAGTAAAAATAGAAAGAAAAAATAAATTTTATATTAAAAATAGGTGGATTACAAGATGATGACTCACCTAAGTCCATATATTAATAGAGTGATGATACATGTACCACCCATGTGGTAATACACCTTTTACACCCACACAAAATTATGAGACGTGGTAATTTAGACCCACACAAATAAAAGATAAAGTGTAGTTGTGGGATGAACTTACCAAAATATCTCTAATACATAGGATGTACAATTTAGAATATGAAAAGTTAAAGATCAAATAAATGTATATGTCCCTTTGTCCTTTAAGATTCTGTTTTGTGGACCCACGCACACAACACAACACAACCAACCTCGTAGGCAACAAAAACAACAACCTTCTATATTCTGAGTTACTCTATCTTTCTGTAGTTCACTGGAAGAAGAAGAAGATAACACAATGCATTATTGTAAGCTTCACCTTTTCTTCATTCTTTTTTATTTTTCATGCATTTGGTATATTTTCATGCTATTTGTATAGAAAATCAATATCATGCAATATTACTGAATGTGTATTTATACGTTGAAAACTTGAAAAGGTTTAAACTTTTTTACATTGGCATTGTTCGGTGACTAAAAGTTGAATTGTCTATTTTCTAGGTATTTATCATTTGGTTAAGATTTTACTTCTGAAAATGTATAATCGTTCTTTAATGATTGTCCTAGAAAATTTTCAAATTTAAAAGTTGAAGTTTATATTTTTAAGCCTAAATGTATTTTTGGTTTTTTAACTATTTAAATAGTATCACTTTAGTCCTTTAACTAAAATTCGATTTATTTTGATCCCTTAACTTCTATTTGTTACACATTTTGGTCATTTCCGTTAGTTTTAATTCAAAAACGTTAGGTTTTCTTCATCTTCTTCTCCTCTTTTTCATCTTCATATCATCTCCATCAACAAGAATCCCAGAAAAATTCCAGAAGAAAACCTAACGTTTTTGAATTAAAATTAACAGGAAGGACTAAAATGTGTAACGGAAAGAAGTTAAGAGACCAAAATAAATCGAATTTTAATTAAGGTACAAAAGCGATACTACCTAAATAGTTAAAGGACCAAAAATGCAATTTAGCCTATTTTTATTCTTAGGGTTAATAGTGCATTACCCCCTGTAATATAGGACTCTTTTGGTTTTGCCCCTGTAATTTTTTTTTGGATTCAATCCTTATAAAATAAAGATTCTTTAGAAAACTCTCTGACCCCTATGACTCAGCAGAATCTCTTACGTGGCGCTGATGTTGATATTTATTTTCATTTTTTATTTTTTTTCATTGGCCACATGTGTAATTGATTTTACACATCATATTTAATTAAAAAACACAAAAAAATTAAATTTCAAAATAAAATATTTAAGTTTTTTTCTCAAAAAAATGGAAAATCTGGAATTTAATTTTCGTTTTTTTTTTTTAAATTATAAAAACCAATTTTGAAATTAAAAATTTCACCTTCTTTTAAAAATAAAAATTATGGAATAAAAAATTCAATTTTTTTTTTCTAAATAAAACTTTTAAATTTTTCGAGAATAAAAACAGAAAATTAGATAATATTTAAAATAAAAAAAAACACTTGTCCAGAATTTATATTAATTTAGAAAAAATAAAAAGTTTATTTCGAAAAAATATATTTTATTTTCCAGAATATTTAATTTTTGGACAAAAATAAAAACTTGTCTTTTTTTTTTTACAAGACTTGTCTTATTTTCCAGAATATATAAAAAATTTTACAAAATAAAAATATTTTTGTTTTTTATAAAAATAGAAACTTATCTCATTTTCCAGAATTTCGAATTTTTAAGAAAAAAGTAAACAAAATTTTTTTATTTAAAAAAATCTGAACTTA
The DNA here is from genome assembly GCF_003473485.1 of Medicago truncatula. NCBI lineage: Eukaryota > Viridiplantae > Streptophyta > Magnoliopsida > Fabales > Fabaceae > Medicago > Medicago truncatula. The sequence goes on from NC_053043.1 coordinate 45,255,118, forward strand.
TTTAAATTTCGAATTTATTTTGAAATATTTTATCTATTTTTTGAAAATTAATTTCCAGAATTTTTTATCATATTAGAAAGAAAATAAATCATGATTTTTTTTAATTTAAAAAAATTAATTTTCAGATTTTTTAAATTGTTTTTTATTTTTATTTTTTTTAATATTTATGTTTTTTTTAATTATTAATGAGGTTTAAAACGTTTTTTACGCATGGCAACTGAAAAAAGAAAAAGGAAATGTCATATCACTGTCACGTCAGAGATTCTGCTGACTCAAAGGGCTTAGGAGGCAATTCTGAAGAATCTTTATTTTACAAGGACAGAATCTAAAAAAAGACTTTTACAGGAAGCAAAACCAAAAGTGTTCTATATCAGTGGGGTAAAACACTGTTAACCCTTAATCTTGGCATTTTGAGGTTTCCTTGCTGAGGCTTTCCAGTTTCTGTAGTTGAATGATGGATTTTGAAGCTTCTAATAAGCTAAAATTTTGTGTAGGTGATGATGAAGGACGCTTCAACTTTAAACGGATTGCATCGTGCGAGATAAAAACATCTCATTCAGCTTCTCGCGAAGACTTTGAATCTGAAGATGAAGATGATGATGTTCCTTTGTCAGCAAGGTTTCCTCAACTTTTGAATTTGGGAACAAGCAGTAATAATAACCATGATGGTCATGTTAAGAAAAAGTATTGTCCTACACTGCCTATTAAGAGGATGCTATTTGATAGCAGCAATTCCTTGTGCGATTCGGTTAAGAAATCCAAGGTGTCATCGTATGATGATAATGACGACGATGATGATGATGTTCCTATTTCCTCCAGAATTAAAGTGTCAGCCATGTCAACTGATAAATCAATTTCCTTGCTGAAGAAAGAGCTTGCATTTGTGGAAAAATCAATTGATGAATGCAAAAGGAAAAGGCAAGTAGAAGAGAAGAGACTGCAGTCAATAAAGAGAAATATTGAGGAACGCTCCAAAGAGCTTGAAAATAAGAAAAAGGAAATTACCTGTGTTGGAAGAATTAACGAAGCTTGCAAGAAAATGCAGGGGAAAATTGATGAATGTGTCAAGGATTTTGTAGCAAAGGAAGGGCAGCTCTATTTGATGGAGGACTTGATTGGAGAGCGCAAGCAAGAACTCAAGACAAAAGAGTTGGAACTTCGTGAAGTCATGGATAACATTTCAAAACAGAAGGAATTTGAAAGCCAAGTAAAGGAGCTGGTGAATGATTTGGTATCCAAACAGAAGCATTTTGAAAGCCGGATTAAGGAACTTGAGTCTAAAGAGAAACAACTTGATGGACGAGTGAAGGGGTTTGAATCAAAAGAGGATGAATTTGAAGGCCAGGTGAAGAAGCTGGAATCAGAAAAGAAGCATTTCGAGAGCCGACTGAAGGAGCTCGAATCAATGGAAAAGGAATTCACCGGTCTAGTGAAGAAGTTTAAAAAAGGGAAGGAGGAATTCAAAGGTCAGGTTAAGGAGCTTAAATCAAAAAAGAAGAAATTTGAAATCCAGGTTGAGGACTTCAAAACAAAAGAGAAGCAATTTGAAAAACGGTGGAAAGAGCTCGAGTCAAAAGAGAATAATCCAGTGAAGGAGCTCAAGTTAAAAGAGAAGCAGCTTGAAGTAGAAGCCAAGGATCTTGAGTCAAAGCTAAATAAACATGATGGACAGTCGAAGGAGCATGATTTGACAGAGAAACAATATGGACCATTAATAAAATATTTTGATGAGGAAATAGAATCAGGTAAATGTTTTTATTTGTCTAGTTTATTGAAAATCATGTTCAACCATTTCTTTTAATGATGTTGATTACTTTAATAACCTGATCAACATGTATGAGAGAGCTTAAATATCTGATATCTAAATATGCAGCTACATCTTACATGGATGATGAAATTAGCCCTACTATTGATGGAACAAGTTTGCAGTTGCTCCCAAGTGATAAAAGCGACATTCTAGATAACCTGCAAGAATCATCAGATCCAGCAAAAATTGTGTTGGATATAATACAGAACCCAATTATTCCACGGTATAAGAACGGAGACCATGCTGTGATTATAGATGGTAGCTGCATCTTTCTGCTAGAACAACTGATGAGAATCTCACCGAAGATTAAACCTTGTGTAAGAGAAGAAGCATTGAAACTCGCACATGATTTGAAAGCTAAAATAAAAGAAAATACTGAAAATTCTTTGGTGGTTCTTGGTTTTCTACTGGTTTTGTCGATTTATGGATTGGTTACTTCTTTCGATAAAGATGAAGTCTTGGAGCTTTTTGCATTTGTTGCTCAACACAAGACTGCTGTGGAACTATTTCGGACCCTGGGTTTTGCAAATAAAGTTTCTGGTATGTTAATTTAGACATGCTTTGGTCAGTCATCGGTCTCTCTCTCTTTTTGTCTCTATGATTTGGCATGTTATATTCTTGTTTGAAATCAGTGCACACTGTGAACTAATAGAAATTGATAGAATGTTGATTACTTGTGTAACTCACTTGCATTTTTGCTTTCTTATGATGTTTTTGGTTGACCTTCTCTTAAATTCATATTGCAAGTGTTGGCTATCAATGCTTGAGAAAAAAAATTATATAAAACATATTTGTGTGAACGTACGAATGTTCTTGAATACGTTCAAATTTAATATTCTATTTTGAGAATTTTGAATCTTAGAAACATGTTTCAAATATGGTTTACAAGTGTTTCACATTCGTTTTCTTAAGTTGGTATCTGGTTATTTGGATGAACTTGGAGCCATTTAATGTGTCTCATTGCTCCTGGAATGCCCTTGTAGAGGTTGATAATGGATTATGAATTCTTAAGCGGTGCATTGAATTGAACACAAGTGGAGCCAAAATGGAAAATATATAGCTTAATGTATCCCAAATTTTTCTCCTTTTGAATTTATTTTGGTATAATGGTGTTATAAGATTCTGGTTCATACTTCTGTTATTTCCTCATGTGATTAGTTTTTTTTTTTCTTCTTTTAATTTCAAAGGATATTATGGTTGGTTTGATATCTATATCTGTTGTTTTTTTCCCTGCCATTCTTATCTAAAGTTGCTAGTCTCTGGAAAAAGTAAAAGAAATGGGTGAAATGAATCATTTTAAGAAATAAGACAACTCTTGTTTAAATTTGCTAAAGTCAAATACCTTTAGATGATAAGTAAAAACTATGCAGGATATATTCGAAGATGCCATGAGATATTAGCTGTTGGTACGAAATTTAACTCGTGTTATTGGTGTCACGACCCAAGCACAAAATCGTGACCGGCGCACAGACTTGTACATTTTAGTCCGGCAAGCCTAACGACCAAACTCGACAAATGACATAAATAATTTACAGATATCCATTTTTTCATCAAAATAATATTTATAAAAATTTGGACAGAGTATCCCTTGTATTTTTAACGTTACCAAGATATGAATCCTGTCCATAAACCTGTCACATCATCCAGAAGCTCAAAAAGACAATTTTTACATAACTGTACAACTCAAAATGAGGCACTCTAACTCCATATAGCTGCAGATACATTGACTGAATATTTACATAAATAAAAAGCCATCCATCAAGGAGGCCTACCAAAAATAGAAATGATGGACTTCGGATCTACTTGCAGCTTCCTACTCAGCTGCTCGGGAATCTGAAAAAAAATAGAAAAGAAAGAGTAAGCCACAAGGACTTAGTGAGGAGACAACAACCACCACCGACTAGAAGGGAAACACACAAGAGCACGATTATTTATTTTTCTCAAATCTAATTTTTAACTTACAAAGCTAGTACCCGTATAAAAATATGATAAACTCACAATCGAGTGTGCCATGAAAATTCGGAAAAACATCGTAACTTAATCAAACCAAATAAAAGTATATTAAAATTCCAATGTCGTAAGGAAGTGAACCCAAATCCACAACTTAAAGAAAATATAGAATCGCGTATAATGAAAAAGGAATCGAAATAATCAATTCCAAATAGAATATAAAATCAAATTCCATTTAATTAAAAGTAAGTATAAAATCCAACTTTATTGAAAATAGTCAAATGGGTGAATCGAGAACTAGCTCCATCTCGTTGATAGCCCTCTCCTCCTAATGGTGGCCTTTCCATGGGGCGGCTCCATCTAACGGATAGCTCTTTTCTCTCGACTCAAAACAAAGTGTAAAACATTTTCAATTAGAGAGTTTACCACTCATTGATAGCCCTCTCCTCCTAATGGCGGCCTTTCCATAGGGGCGGCTCCATCTAATGGGGTAACTCTACCTAATTGAAAACACATACTAGGTGCACCTAGGTCGACGCCATTATAACCGTAATTTTCAAAACATCATTCTTAAACCACAATGCTAAAACCATATATCACAACATAACGAAACTTGTTTCAAAATACGTTTCATCAAAACTCAATCGAAGATCTATTACTTAAAATCATAAGTTAATTCAAATCCAAATCGTATACAAATATAATCAAACCTTTGAAAAACGCATATTTCAACACCACGTTTCACAACATATCAAAACAAATACGAAAATACATAAAATCCAATCCTCCGTTTCAATTTCTTTACTTTATAAATCACAAGTAAAATCCAAATCCAAATGAAGCGCATATTAACATCGAATATTCTCAAGAACATGTATCTCAAAACCGTATTTCTCCATATCTCAAAACCCGTGTCATAGTATATGCAACCAAACATCTATTTTCAAATCATTTGCTCAATAAGTCATAGATAAATCCAAATAGAGACCATAATAATATCGATGACTTTAAACATAAGTATCAATGAGAAGAAAAATGTTCAAAGGGCGTGTTCCCCATTTTTTATAAACACTTTAACATAGAAAATTATCAAAATATCAATAATATTAATAGTGAAAATATGTGATAATGATCGTTATCAACTCACAGTTACGATGAATCAACTAAGCGTGCTCTCCAACCATCCCGGGAGAAGCATGTGAAGCATCCGGCATCGTATCTGAGCATTAATAATGTTTTCACATATATTAGAAACTCATTCCAGAACTTTAGTAGCACTAGATGACCATGAAATGCAAGTTGAATATGTATTATTGCATTATTGATAACATATAGGCTTCCGGAACTTATTAATTTATTCCCAACTTTTGTTTTAGATCGAATATGACACAAATGCTTATTCTACAAGGAACGAATAGCAGAAGCAATGTGCCTACATTGCTTAAATTATATATATAACCATTCAAAGTAAATGAAAGTCCATGTCATATTTATATGTTGAAATCTTTTATACTTTACTCTCAAATTAATTTCTAACTCACTAATCATGTCTAAATATGCATTAATTGAAATATAAGTTGATAAATATACCTTAAAAAGTCTCAATGAGCAACCTTCACAAAATGGGTATTTTTCTTCTCAGAACCCTAACCCCAATCTCCAAAATCAAACCCAAATTAACTTGTAATATGAAATTGTTTTACTTTGGTGAATAATTTCTCTTATGGGTGTTTGATTAGTGTGTGGAATTGGTTGATTATGGAAAGGGAAGAAGCAAAATGGAAAGAAAAGTGAGAACAGAGAGAGCTACGGGAGGAAAAGAAAGAATGAGGGAAGTGTTATGCTTTTCTTTTTCTTTTTTCCACGTTTGTCTAGTAACTTCTATATATATTTTATTATTATTATTATTATTTTAATGAAACGGTGTGTTTCAATTGGCAAGACAAAATTGACAACTTGGTGTTAATGCTTGGAAAATGAAATAGAATTGAAACTGATCTCTCTTTTTTATGTGTCTCTTCCATTTTCTAAATGGTATGACGAAGTTTGAATATTCAGTCCAATCAGCTTAGATTTTTGTTAGCTAGAGCTTATTTAATATCTGTTTTGCATCTCACAGATTTTGTTGAGATTCTAATCAGGAGGAAGCAATTTGATTCAGCTGTGCATATCACTTGGTTGAGAGGATCAACCAGTCGTTATACTTGAAAAACCTAATGTAAAAAAATGTGGTAATGGTAACTTTCTAACTTATACACTACTATACATATTCATGTGTAAACTTTAGCAGCATTCTCTTTGTTTCTTCATCTTTAAAATATATAATCGTAAAGAATAAAAAATTTAACAGGATTATCACTATTTCTTGGCTTCATAATCTTTCTTTCTCTTGTATTTTAAATTATCAGGAGGCTTAAATTTGTATGTAAAAACATGTTCATATTCACATGTAACTTGAGCATTGATCTTCTCTGTTTTTCAAAAGAAAGTGCCCATATTACATGGCTATTTAGAAGCGTATGCTTCTTTTACAACTTCATATTCCTGTATAAAATTGTTTGGCTTTAGGGTTTTTCAGTAGATAAATGAAAATTTCAAATACGGATCTATGACAGAGTGCTTTGGTGACCACTTGTTTGTCTATATGTTATTTTTTTTTATTTTTTTATTTTTTTTTATAATATTTTCCCTGATCTTGTATAGGGACTAAAGTATTTACACTCAAATTTTATAGTCCAAAGAGACATTAAAGTTTGGAATAAATTCAGAATAATTGTCTGAGTTAGTATTCAAAAGATGAATATGAAACTTAACGATGAAGTTAATGTTCTATTTCGCACATTTATGCTTGTTAAATATCTGATAAGTGATAACTATATATCCACTGATGAAAATACATGATCTTGGTCTGCAACACGAAAACACTCAAGTTTGTTTTATCGCTGTTTGGATTCTGCTGTTGTCTGCCATACCTTTTTATGTTCTCGTCTTCGAAGCACCGAAACAGACACAAACACACGATATGATACTAACACATCGACACTAGTAATATTTAAGGAAATGAATTATTAATTGAATGTAATCATCACATTGTCGAACACTGGACGCACCTTAGGTTCTCATTTCTTTTCATTGGTACTAATTTTGTTGGGGCTGTTGTAGATTGATAATTGACACACAACCACGATTTCTTCTATTTCAGGTTGGAAAAGAATCTTATACAATCTTTGCCCTTCTCAATTGTCCAAAGTATTTAAAGGAGTGTGAAGGAAGATCAGTTTGAGTTAGAGTCTCATAGCATATTTATTACCAACAATAGCTCACTCTAATATGTGGTTTAGTTGCTTTAAGAATGCCTCTAATTTTATGTTCTGCAACATTTTGGTTTTGGTTTTTAGAATGGTTAAACTTAACTCACTCTAGACAGATTTAAGGCACAATTGCACAACATGTATTCTGTTTTTTTGCTGCATTTACTGATCATAATTACTGCTGAGGAAGGAAATCATGTGTGCACTTAAGTTGAATAAATTTGATTGTTTGATTAAAATGAAATTGAGGGATAGGATTTGGTGTATGTTAATCATATCCCATAAAATCCTAACACATAGGTTACTGGTTATTTTTTATTTTTTTTTTTGGAAAAAACATAGGTCACTGTTTTTGATTTTTTGTTTTTGTGAAAAAGAAGGAAAAAAGGCATAGGTTACTGTTTTATTAAGTAGTTTAATACTATTTGTTATGTTAATCGATTTTTATATATTGGTCTATATATTGTTAGGAACTTAGACATTCTTAAAATACTTTACTTTTGATAACTAGTTCTACTTCTCATTTTCGTAGTTTTTTTCCTTCACTCTTGGCCGGTTCCCACCAGTTTCATTACGTGTCCAATCCAATAGCTAGACCGGACCAGTTACCACACCTGTTCTGGTTTGACCATGTCCGGTTTTTAAACGATGCTATTATCACTATTTATCCCCCAAAAAGAATGACATCAAATCACAAGTACACATTACTAGAGGTTCTTCATTGTTAAAAGAGACATGTTCAAACTTATCAAACAAAATCAAGAAATTGACAGTCCAACTAGGAAGCAACACAAATAGAGCGACTCATTCCCTTACACAACAATGAAATATGTAAGGCTTCTTTGAATATGGTTGCTCTTCTATTGCATTCACCATTTTTAATTTGATCTTTCATTTTTTGTCATTGAACATTCTGTTTTTTCTTTCAAACCATTCTCTTGAGCAGTGACCTTTGATCCCTTCTTTGAAGAACAATCTAAGATGAAGAACTGCTTTCTTTTCCCTCAAAACATTCTCTTGAGGCCTAACAAGTTGCTCTCCATGTTCATCATCTGAAACAAGACCTGATGCATTTTTAGGAGTTGCATCGTCAGTCTCGTATGAACTGGATTCTGAGTTCACAACTCCACTTATGAGCATGAAATTAGTCCCTGCTGTTAAAAAATTAGTGTAATATTCAATGTAGAGCAGGGACTAATTTCATGGATGAAATTTTTTGGAGGGACCAAAATCCTAAAGAATATTTTTATGGCTAAAATCAAATGTTAGTATATTTAAGAGGACTATTAACTTATTTAACCCTTTTTTTTCTTTCTTTTGGTAAGTTTTGACGAAGTGAAATTTCTTGTACCTTGTAGATTTTGTTAAAAATCTTATTATGAGGAAGCAAACTACTGAAGCTGTTAGATTCAGTTGTGCATATAACTTGGCTTACAAGAATTAACTAATTGATATGTAATATGTTGCGAGAACACATCCAGAATGCGAAACGGATTTGTGATAGCAGTTGTGAGAAAACTAACTCAATTGAAATCAAGGTTCTTATATTTTTATCATTTACCCCTGTATGATAGTCATAAATAAATTACTACTTACATTATTCTTAATTCATTATATTTTACTTTGCATTTAAGATAATGGTAAATGTACTAACATTTGACAAGAGCACTTAAAATCATTTTTCTCTCTCTATCACTATTACATTTTTCTAATAAGTGTGAAATGAGCAAAAGACCCACTTAATTGAGACAAATAAGAGTATAAGATTGAGAGTGAAGTTTCATTCAAGTTAATTAGTTGAGGCCTAGATTACCCTCTCTTGTTTAGAGAGTATTTACCCTTTTAAGATATCAACCAATCAAAATGTAATATACAAATGTAACATTAAATGTCAAATAAATGAGTCAATTTTTCTATAAAAAAGAAATCAATTTTAATAAGGTAACTTTTAATTTTATTTAATTATATTTAGGTATACAATCTTAATTAATTTATATTATAGGGCTTGTAACAATTAAAATTTCACATCAAATTCAACCCATCATATACGTTCATAAATTTTGTTCCATTCCAAAACCTAGAACACACATAACGTACAATTTCTTCTTCATTCTTCTTCCCATCTTGATTGTTCAATTCTCTCGTTCCAGAATTGCCGCCGTTTTCAATTATCTTGAACCCGCAATGCTATTTTTTTGCTAGTTTATTAGAAATGAAAAAAAAATTATTGAGGGACTAAAGCGTAGATTTTAACTTAAGAGGGGAGGGGAATGTAATTCAAGCATCTTTGAGGGGAGGGGAGTGTAATTTACCCTATTTTTTAAGATTAAAACTTCAAAAATGTCTATTTTCTAGGTTTTTTCATTTCATGCTTTTTCTCAACAAAATCAATATCATGCAATGTTAGACCTACTAAATGTGTTTTTATATGTTCAAACCTTATATAGTTTACATTTTTTTACATGGGTATTGTTTTGTGATTAATAGTTGAAATGTCTATTTTCTAGCTATTTTTATTTGATTAAGATTTTACTTTTGGAAACGATATGTATTATTATTTGATGATTCAGTTTAACCTACAAATTATTCATTTGAAGAAACTGGTTGTTTATTTATTTTATTTTTATATTTCTTCCCCGGATTTAATTCGGTGTTTGTACTTTCTGCAGCTTTCAAGTTTCAACTGTTGAATGATGGATGTTGAGGCTTCTGATACGCGGAAAACATGTGGTGGTGATGACAATGTGAAGAAGGAACATGCTTCTTGTCAAGACTTTGATTCAAGTTTGAGAACATGTAGTAGTAAATGTGATACTTATGCACTGCCAGTTAAGAGGCTGTTTGAGAACAGCAATTCCTTGGATGTTTCTGTTAAGAAATCAAAGGCGTCGCCGTATGATGATCAGGGAAAAGATGGAGATGGTATTCCGCCGACAAGTACAACTAAAAAGCCAAGCAAATCAGCTGATGAATCATTTTCCTCGCTGATGAAAGAACTTCAATTGGTACAAAAATCGTTTAAGAAATGCATAAGGAAGAGGCAAGTGGAAAAAGGGAGATTGCAGTCCATCCAGAAAGATATTGAAGAATGCTGCAAAGAGCTTGAAGATAAGAACAAGCTAGTTAGTTGTGTTAATGAAATTCACAACAAAATGCAGCGAAAAGTTGAAATGAAGGAAGAGGAACTCAGGACTCTTTCCCTAAAAGTTACTGAATGTACTTTGGTACTTAAGACCAAAGAGGAAGATCTTGATGCAGTGAACAAATTAATTAGTGAAGAAACAGAAATATTAGAGTCAACAAGGAAGAAGTCAATAAATATAATATCAGAAATGAAGAATAGCTGTGCTCTAATGAAGGAATTTGAGTCAAAGCAGAAGCAATTTAAAGTCCGGGTTAAGGAACTTGAGTCAAAAGAGAAGCAGTATGAAGGACGAGTGGAGGAGCTTCAGTCAAAGGAGAAGCACTTTGAGGAACGGGTAACGGAGCTGGAGTCAAGAGAGAAGCAGCTTGAAGTCCATGCGAAAGAATTTGAATCAAAAAAGAAACAATTTGAAGGCCAAATGATGGACTTGCTATCAAAAGAGAAGCATGTCGAAAACCAAATGTAGGAGCTTGAGTCAAAAGAGGAGGAATTTGAAGAACAATTTAAATCGAAGGAGAAACAACTCGAATCAAAAAATAAGCATTTTGAAAGACAAGTTGAGGACTTCAAATCAAAACAGAAACAATTTGAAGGACGGTGGAATGAACTGGAGACGAAAGAGTATAAGCTCAAAGTAAATGAGAAGGAGCTCAACTTAAAAGAAAAGCAATTTGAAGGACAAGTCAAGGATCCTAAGTCAAAGATGAATAAATTTGATGGACAACTAAAGGAGCCTGAGTCAAGGAAAAAATATATTGATGAGGAAAAAGAATCCGGTAAATGTTCTTCTTCATCTAGATTATTGAAAGAATTTTATTATAACTGTTCCTTTTAATGATGATGATATTTTTTGAATCCTGATCTACTTAATTTTTTAAACACGTTTTTACTCATGTTAATGTTGTATGTCTTAGTCATTTGAAAAGCTTTTCCAGATTTCATATCACACCCAGACTTTCAAACAAATCTGAATTATATTTTTACCCTTGAACTTTTTATGTATCTCTTAAGTGAAAAACCTCATGTGTTTTTTATCCATGGCTATAGTTTTATTATAATATTATGGTACTACTGCTAATGAAGGATTAGTATATTAATGTAGTTTTAATTTTTCAATTATATTTCAAAAACTGTATGTTCAATATTCTGACAAACATTGCGGGGTACTTAATAGTCCTATTAGTGCAACTATTAATAGTCTTGTTTATTAATCAATGAAATCTAACACTTTCTACCTTGATTCAGTTACGGTGCTATGTTGACATTGATTGTAACTGTTAGTATTATGCTTTCTCTATCATCCATCTATTTCATAATTTGATGAGTTAAGTCTGCATTAACCCAACGATAGAAAGTATATTTATGAGTCAATGAACAAAAAAATTCTCTAAAATATTGTGGTCATATGTTGTAACAAGCAAATATAAGCAGTACTTATATTGCACAAACACATAAAAGGGTGTGAAAAATTTGTCATTGTTTTACAAGTGGATGATATAAAGCCTAGATTGCAGTGAAAAAGGATTTTAGAGAAAATGCTATCTAGTTTTGTATAACATGGCAGATTGGTCATATAATATTTTCTGATGAAGAGCTTGTTTATCAACGACCGGCATCCAACTTCAGAGCTTGTTCCATGACTTTCCCTAGATTATCTGTAACACTCAGCACCAACATTCAACATCTAGTTCATTCCAATATTTAGTATTAATGCAGCCTTAACTCATCAATGTCTTACATTCTTACATACTATATTTTTTATTTTTTAAATTCTTATTGTCACTATCATTTACTGATGTTTCCATAAATTTGAAAAGCTTAAATATCTACTTTCAAAATATGCAGTTGCATCTTACATGCATGATCAATCTAGTCGTGCCTTTGGTGGAACAAGTCTGCAGTTGGGCACAAGCGAGAAAACTGACGGAGTTCAATCTCTTTACAATGGTATTTTAGTTAATCTGCAAGAATCAGCAGATTTTGTTGAGCATCTTATCAACAGGAACCAAACTGTTGCAGCTGTTAAATTCAGTTTTGCATATGACTTGGATGACAAGGATCATTTAGTTGATATGTTGCGAAAATACGTCAAAAATGCCAAACTGATTTGTGAGAGCAGTTGCAAGAAATCAAACTCCATTGGAATCAAGGTTCTTCTGTTTTTCTTATTGAAATTTTATTTAATCAAACCTTCCATTCCATATTCACAATACCCTTGCATGATAGTTATAAATAAACTGTTACTTATGTACTTGAACTCAGGATAAGGCCAGAGATGAAGAAATTGCTAGTCTTGGGACTGTTCTGCAATGCATTTCTGACAGCAACCTTGAATCTACGGGTCTGCTTCATGCGGATATTGAATATCGCATTCTTGAGCTAAAAGCACATAAAGGCTATTAGTTTTTGGACTGGAACAAGCTAATGTAAACAAATGCCATAATGGAAATGTGCTAACTTAATTTGATTTAATTGGCTTTGACGCAACTCTTTCTCTTTCTTATTCTGTGTAAAAGGTGTTAATTGGAAAGAATGAAAAAACTCATGATATAGTTAAAAGGGTTACCTTTATTTCTTGGCTTTCATTATGGTGTTTTTATTTTTTTAATTTTATAGGCTTAAATTTATTAGGGTTAATAGTGTTTTTCACCCCTGTAATATAGGTCATTTCCGATTTTCGCCCCTATAAAATTTTCGGTTTGAATTGCATCCTTGTAAAACTTTTTTTTTCCAAAAAACACCCCTCCCCCATCCAACTCAGCAAATTCGCTTACGTGGCGCTGATTTGGCATTTTTTTTAATTGGTCACGTGTAAAAAAAAATTCAGTTTTTTTTCCAAAAATTTAAAAAATCAAAAATTAATTTTTAAAAAATTCAAAAAAAATATTAAGATTTTTTCCGAAATATAAAAAAACAAAAAAATAGTCATATCTGTTTCGAAAAATCGAAAAAAAATTATATTCTTTTGTCAAAAATTTAAAAAATTAGAAAAAAATTCAGAAAATGTAATCAGAATTTTTTTTTAAATTAAAAAAAATTAAAAAAATTCTGGAATTTAATTTTCAAAATTACAAAAGAGTCAGATTTTTTTTGAAAATCTGAAATTTTTTTAAAACCTGTATTCAAATATAGAAAAAATTAAGATTTTTTATTCGAAAATTGTATTCCACAATTATAATAAAATATTGGGAAAAAAATCATTTCATTCCACAAATATAAGATTTATGATTTCTACCTCCTCTAAGGAAAAGCTTAATTCTAGGAAAAATGGAATTTCCACGACTTTTTTAAAACCCTCAAAATTTGTATCCAGATTTTTTTTAAAAAATCTGACCTTTTTTTTTTAATTTTGAAAATTAAATTCCACAATTTTTTAAAATCTTTTTAATCGAAAAAAAATCTTAATAGTTTTTTTTTCTTCTAATTTTTCAAAAAAAATGACTATTTTTCTGTTTTTTTAAATTTCGGAAAAAATCTTAATATTTTTAATGATTTTTTTAAAAATTATTTTTCGATTTTTAAATTTTTGGAAAAAAACTGAATATTTTTATGATTTTTTTTATTTTTTAAAATTTATTTTCAAATATTTAAAAAGTAAAATCTGATATGAAAATATTTTTTTACACGTGGCCAATTAAAAATAATAAAAAATAAAAAAAAATGTCAAATCAGCGCCACGTAAGCGAATTTGTTGAGTTGGATGGGGGAGGGGTGTTTTCTGGAAAAAAAAGTTTTACAAGGATGCAAATCAAACCGAAAATTTTACAGGGCGAAAATAAAAAATGGCATATATTATAAGGGTGAAAAGCACTATTAACCCTATTTATTATTATGTGGAAATGTTTTCATATACAAACCAGTTATTTGGAGTACATGTCACATTTTACTAAAGTTTTGAATGTATAAAAGGTTTAACTATATAACCATTTTTTAGATGTGATCTTTATACACTTGAACGTCTTTGTGACAAAACTGTCATAACTACGGTTGTAAAATTGGAGTTCTGTTATAAAGAATGTAAACATAAGCTTTGAGCAGCATTGTAAATTCGTTCTGAGGCATGTCATCATGCATTGAAAGAGGTTATTTTCAATGGTTAAAAATTTGAGGGAAATTGTTTAATATCACTTTGATTCCATTGTTTAATGTCAACAAGTCTGTTCTTAGAAAAAAAAAAGTTAATGTGTCACATATATGCATGCTTGAAATTTGGGTTGGGAGAGTTTGAATGGAAGGAATAGGATTATGTTTTATTTTGAACGAACACGCTGAAGTAAATTGAGGATTGAACATAAATATGGTTGATTAACAATACATTTTTACAGTTAAATCTTTCGTTGACATCATATTAAGTTCTGATGGAACTCTGAGGGTAGACCAGCGTAACAAGTTCTGATGAAGTTCTTATGGAATTTTGTAGTTCTGAAACGTGCTTCTTCGATCGAAACAGCTTTTCGTAAACACTTCGCATTGTGTAACAAATTGGCTTATGCAGAATCAAGAGCAGCTTATGCATAACATCTTTTCCCCAAAAAATAGCTTTTCCAAACACTGGATCACAAACCACATAACTTCTTGAATCAGCTCTACAGAAGTGCTCTAAAACAGCTTAATCGAAACACGCTTCTCAGAAAACACTATTGTTGGAAAATGCTTCTCCAAACACGCTTCTGCAAAGCAATTCTGCAACATTACCATTCAAAGCAAATCAGTGAACATGCTTCTTCAACCCAAACGAACTTTCTACAATCGTGCTTTTCCATCCCAAACGCGCTATCTGCAATTGTGACTATATAAAGAAAAGTTTTGAAACGTGATTCTGAAACACGATGATACCCAGAAACATAACTCTGAACTCCGCACCTAAAATCAAAATAGCTTTCCCAAACCGCGATTTCAAAACGTGATTATTCTTGATTTTGGTGTTTGATTCTGATGTTACAGTTGAAGAAAATATAAAAGATTTTCCACCAGCATCCAAAACGAAGAAAGAACGATGACAGAGTGTTAGTATCATCGCAAGGAAAAGGGAACGAAACGCCATCGCGAACACATTCGAGGAAAACAGAGAAGACCGGGCCAAATCTGTTGCGCTGAGATCAAATACTAAAATGCAGAGCCTCCTTCTCGAAACAAGCGCAACAATGAATAACTTGGTTTCTCATAAAAAAAGCCTATGGTAACATATCAATCGAGACTTGAAAGATAAGAAACACAAACATGGATGGATTGATTATACAGCAAAATATTGTGTTTTTGGTGTCTATAGATCTTTTTCTTGTTTTTTTTTAAGGAATTCAGACTGCTTTGAGTATTTTGGAGGGTTTTCTGAAAATTATTTCTTCCCTTCTATTAGAAAAATTTCCAAAACATAGTCCACATTGATGATGTCTTTCATTTCATCCTTACATAAGTACTCGCTCCGTCCCATTTTAATTGAGCTTTTTGCTCATTTCACATTTATTAAAAAAAATATATATATAAGTGAAAGAGAAAGAAAAATGATTTTGAATGCCCTTATTAATTATGTGTACATTCTTTTTTATCATAAATGTAAAGTATAATATATTGAATTGGGAGTAGTGAAAGTAATATAAATTAAAGTCATAATTGAAAAAAGTGATTAATTTAATATTGAAAAGTGAAATGAGGTCAATTTTTTAGGACAATATTTTTTTTGCAAATAGGTCCGTTATTATGGGGCTAAGGGAGGAGCAGTTAGTGGTGTTTAGTTCTCACATATAAATTTATGAAAGCCGCACTCTCTATCCAAAAACTCCCATAACGCATTACACACTCCTAAACACCGCAAAAACCCACAAATCCACTATTAGACCATTACCATAGAACTGTTATCCATACTTATTAGACCTAAACACCTCTATCATTACATAAAATTCACACAACCAGACACAATATTTCCAGCACCTCCATCTATATTCAGCCTAACCCGGAAGCTTCTACTGTGCAATCAGAAAACTGACTTTTTTGAAAAAGTTAATTTTAATCTTAATGTTTTATTCATTTTTAAATTGTTGATTACTGATTCATAATTAATAGTAATTCATCTAGTAATGCTAGCAACAATTTGGACTTACATGTACTATTTTATCGTTGACATCTTTAACATACAAACAGAGTTGATGATATTATGTGATAGTTGTTACACTTTGTGGGATGTTACACTTAAAACAAGGTATAATAAAATTAGAATAAGTGTATTCTTGTTACTCTAATGAATTGATGATACTATGAGGACTGAACTTTTGATGTCATTGTACAAACAGTGAGGTGTTACTCACAATACTTTTGATACTATTCTGTTAACTTCATCAAAAAAATCATTCTCGTGACTTCACCATAAAATTTTCCTTGATGTTGCAATTCGTAAGTTCTTCCCATTTAATTTGAGTTTTTATGACATTCATATTTAGATAAATATAAATGGTGAATTTTTGTTTTGGATTTTATTTTCTATAAAGACAAAAAATGAATTAAAAGATATAGAATTTATTAATTCAGATTTGCCAACTCAGGGTCTGTTTGGGAAACCAAAAAAAGAGCTTATAGCTTATAAGCTCGTTTGACAAAAAAAGCTCTGTTTGGTAACACTTTTTCACCATGAGCTTATAGCTTATTTCACGAGCTTATAAGCTATTTTTCAGAAGCTATTCCAAGTAGCGTTTGAGCTTATAGCTTATAGCTTCTCACTTTTTCTTCCAATTTTACCCTTATTATTTCATTTAAATTGTATTTTTATCCATTATAATTTTTATAATAAGCTACGTAATAAAGACTACTATCCATTTATTCCAATTTTTGTATATATATCAGTTGACCTTTTTTTTTTTAAAAAAAAATATATACCTTCGTTTTTTTTTTACGGAACAAAATACTATTATTCTATTAGTGTCACTTTTTTTTTATTTTTTTGAGGTAAGTAAGTGTTATTTTCTTTATTCTCTGTTATTAGTATTACTCTATTAGTGCTACTTTTTTTTTTTTTTTTGAGGTAAATGTTATTTTCTTTATAAAGTATAAACACTTAAATGATAATAAATATAAGATAAAATTTTAGTGAATAAAATTTAATTTAATTTATAATACATAGGATATATTAAATTAATAAATTTAAAGTATTTTTTTAAAGAAAAATTAGTTTACAAAATTACAAATACTTAAATTAATGATATAATTTTTATTATGAATTAAGAATACCCTTTATGTCATTTTACATTTATCAGCTGGTTGAACCGCTATTTTTACCAAACACTTCCGTTAGCTTATAGCTATCAGCTAGCTTATCAGCTAAAAGCTATCAACTAGCTTATCAACTATCCGTTATTTTTACCAAACAGAGCCTCAACATCATTTTTACCAACACGTCAACAAATAACCATGTTTTTTTTTTTACTCAAAAGGATAACTATGTAAACCGTGTAACATAAAAAATAACATTATAAACGAAACAAAATATGAGATTTGGAACCACATGTAATTTTGCATTTTTTTTATACTTAAAAATTAATTTGGTTAACAATGATATCGTATCTTTTCCTACTATTAATATGTTTTTGTTATTAAATTTTGGTAATAGAGTAATATATATTTTTGTCTTATATGTGGAGTCCAAGATGGCATCTTGAAAAGGGAGGCTCCTCAATAAGGTCGGTCGTTTAGTTCTTGCTACCGCGGTTATTAACTCTATAGCTTCGTATGGGATGTAAATCCAGTGGTATCCTCAATCTGTTTGTGATTATCTTGATAAAGTTGCTTGTAGATTTGTTTGGAAGGGGTTAGAGGACAATGGTATTCATTTGGTTAGTTGGGATAAAATGACTCACCACAAGAAATTAGGTGGCCTTGGTATTCGCATTGCTAGATTCCAGAATGTGGCTCTCCTTGGCAAGTTGGTGTGGGATATTCTTAACTTTGAAGATAAATTATGGGTCAAGATGCTTAAAGATATTTACTTGGGGAAAATTTGGTCTTAAATGTTACTAGTAGAAAGGGGTCTCCTACTTGGAACTCTATTGTCAAAACTATTGAGCACCTTAAAGATGGGTTTCAATTCAAATTGGGGGATGGTAACTCTAGTTTTTGGTATAGCCCTTGGCTAGACAAGGAACCTCTTTGTACTCATGTGCCTTATGTTCACTATCATGATATGAACTGGAGTATCAAGGACCTTGTTGATGGAAATGATCGGAAACTTTCTCGCCTATATTCCATACTTCCCACCAACATTATTAATAAGATTAATTCGGCTCCTCATTTTCTTGTGCATGGTGTTCCTGATGCGTGGGTGTGGACCAACTGCACATCTGGCATATACTCTGTTGGAGAAGGCTACCAGTGGTTAATAGGAGCTCAGACTTCATTGCTTGGGGAAGAAAGTTGGAATTGGAATTGGCGCCTTTGTGTTCCTTCAAATATTCAATTTTTCTTATGGCAATTGTGCCATGACTCTGTGTTGGAACAAAATGTGTTTCACAATGAACCTTATTAAGTTTTGATGATAACAAGGTATTAAAAATTGTCAATTGGTTATTACTAATAATTGTTCAAGTGTACAGGACCAAAGGCTACTCAAGTTATTTCAATAGGTCTTGGAAGAACAATGGAAAGAAAAAAAAAAAAGAAATTCTGAGCATCTGAAGAAAACTGCTCCTGAAGCTAAACTGCTCCTGAAGAGATGACGTCATCAGAAGCAGAAAGTCATCAGAAGCAAAAGTTTTCATCAGAAGCAATATCTTCACCAGAAGCAACTTTTGATCCTTTAATCAAACTGAAGATTCAAAGTTGCTGATTCTCAATTCAGTCTTATCAAAGAAGAACGAAGAATTGAAAGGGAGGTATCAACGGATATATGGATAGCACTGAGCTCTTGTCTCTCGTTAATAGAGTTGACAAAGTACAAGTGTACAACCACTACCTCCACTACTCTGTTTTCTGTCTACGCTACAAGACAAAACAACAGCCATGCCTGCAGAATTTGTACACTCAAGATGGGAATGAATTTGAAGTTTATTCTTCAAAGGACTACACCCAAATCAGGCAAAGGATCACTGGTGGATAATCAAAGGATTTCAAACGACTCTTTAGACGTGCTGATTATCTCAACGTCTCTTTCACACCTCTATATAAAGGAATGAAGACTTGAAGATTTTAGATAGAGATACATAAGTTTAAAAGCGCCAAAACTCTGTCAATTTGATTCTACAAAGCACACTGAATTTCTGCACTGATTTGATACATCTTAGAAATTCAAAGTCTAGAGTCTTTTCTGTATTGTATTGTGAACACCACTGATTGTATATCAAGTGTTCAATTCAAACTCAATTCTCTGTATTTCTGTTTGATTAGAAGTCTCTTGCCTGCGTGCTTGAGCATTAGAAGTCTCTTGCTTAGTGCTTGAGCATTGGAAGACTCTTGCGTGTGTGCTTGAGCATTGTTTTGTGAAGTCTCATACTTTGAAAGTATTGAGCAGTTGTAATCTTGTGATTATAGTGAAATCTCCTTGGAAGTGCAAGGGGGACTGGACTACTTCCGTGTTGTGGAAGGAACCAGGATAACTGCATGTGTGTTTGTCTTTCTTTTCTCTGCTCTGTTCTTTTCCGTTGCAATCTGACTCTGATCATTTCATCAGAAGCAATCAAACTGCTTCTGAAGTTTTATCAGAAGAAGTTTTAATTAAGAGAAAAAGAAAACACAATTCAACCCCCCCCCTTCTTGTGTTTTTCACCTTCAATTGGTATCAGAGCTTGCTCTGTTATCACAGCACTTAACCGTGTTACAGTTCAAGATCTATTAGAAAAACATGTCTGGAGATGAGGAATCAGCTACTACAAAATACACAAGTGTCAAGCATGACTATGATACTGCTGACAAGAAAACAGACTCTGGAAAAGCTCCAAAGTTTAATGGATATCCAGAAGAGTTTTCATGGTGGAAAACTAATATGTACAGCTTTATCATGGGATTGGATGAAGAGCTATGGGATATACTGGAAGATGGAGTTGATGATCTGGATTTGGATGAAGAAGGAGCTGCTATAGACAGAAGAATACATACTCATGCTCAGAAGAAGCTTTATAAGAAACACCACAAGATAAGAGGAATCATTGTGGCTTCTATACCTCGCACCGAATACATGAAAATGAGTGACAAATCTACTGCGAAGGCTATGTTTGCTTCTCTATGTGCAAACTTTGAAGGCAGCAAGAAAGTAAAAGAGGCTAAAGCTTTGATGCTAGTTCATCAGTATGAACTTTTCAGAATGAAAGATGATGAGAGTATAGAAGAAATGTACTCAAGATTTCAAACTTTAGTTTCTGGATTGCAAATACTGAAGAAAAGCTATGTTGCTTCTGATCATGTTAGTAAGATTTTGAGAAGCTTACCTTCAAGATGGAGACCCAAAGTAACTGCTATTGAGGAAGCTAAGGATCTAAATACTTTAAGTGTTGAAGATCTTGTTAGCTCACTCAAAGTGCATGAAATGAGTTTAAATGAGCATGAAACCTCTAAGAAGAGTAAATCCATTGCTTTACCATCTAAAGGAAAGATCTCAAAATCTTCCAAAGCCTACAAAGCCAGTGAATCTGAAGAAGAATCACCTGATGGAGATTCTGATGAAGATCAATCTGTAAAAATGGCTATGCTGTCCAACAAGCTTGAGTATCTGGCAAGGAAGCAGAAGAAATTTTTGAGCAAGAGAGGTAGCTACAAGAACTCCAAGAAAGAAGATCAGAAGGGATGCTTCAATTGTAAGAAGCCTGGTCATTTCATTGCTGATTGCCCTGATCTTCAGAAGGAGAAGTTTAAAGGCAAATCCAAGAAATCAAGCTTCAATTCCAGTAAATTCAGAAAGCAAATCAAAAAGAGCTTGATGGCGACCTGGGAAGATTTGGATAGTGAATCTGGTTCTGATAAAGAAGAAGCTGATGATGATGCTAAGGCAGCCGTTGGGTTAGTGGCAACAGTATCATCAGAAGCAGTATCAGAAGCTGAATCAGATTCAGAAGATGAAAATGAGGTATATTCCAAAATCCCTAGACAAGAACTTGTTGATTCTCTAAAAGAACTTTTATCACTGTTTGAACACAGAACCAATGAGTTGACAGATTTAAAAGAAAAATATGTTGATTTGATGAAACAACAAAAATCAACTCTATTGGAACTGAAAGCTTCTGAAGAAGAACTCAAAGGGTTTAACCTCATATCAACAACATATGAAGATAGACTCAAGAGTCTTTGTCAGAAGCTACAAGAAAAATGTGATAAAGGTTCAGGCAATAAACATGAGATTGCCTTGGATGATTTTATTATGGCTGGAATAGACAGAAGCAAAGTTGCTTCTATGATCTACAGCACATACAAGAACAAAGGCAAAGGGATTGGATATTCTGAGGAGAAATCCAAAGAATACAGTCTCAAGAGCTACTGTGATTGTATCAAGGATGGATTGAAATCCACCTTTGTGCCTGAAGGTACAAATGCTATAACTGCTGTTCAGTCAAAACCTGAAGCTTCAGGTTCACAGGCTAAGATCACATCAAAGCCAGAGAATCTTAAGATCAAGGTAATGACAAAATCTGATCCTAAGAGTCAAAAGATTAAAATTCTGAAAAGATCAGAACCTGTTCATCAGAATCTGATTAAACCAGAATCTAAAATTCCAAAACAAAAGGATCAGAAGAACAAAGCAGCTACTGCTTCTGAGAAAACAATACCAAAAGGTGTCAAACCTAAAGTATTGAATGATCAGAAGCCACTCAACATTCACCCTAAGGTACAAGGGAGGAAAAGTAAAACCTCCAAAACTAACCCAAAAGGACCCATGAAGATATGGGTACCTAAATCTGAATTGGCCAAAAATGCAGGTGTGCTTAAGGGCAAGAGAGAAACAAAGGTCATGGTACCTAGACAGCGGATGTTCAAGGCACATGACTGGAGAGAAAGCTTTGTTCCTTACCCTTACAATGAAAGATGGAGGAGAAGTGAAGTTTGGTGGCAACCAAACTGGAAAAATCATTGGTACAGGTACTATTGGTAATTCCTCCATCTCAATTAATAATGTGTGGCTAGTAGATGGTCTGAAGCATAATCTATTGAGCATTAGTCAATTTTGTGACAATGGGTATGATGTAACGTTCAGTAAGACCAACTGCACACTAGTCAACAAGGATGACAAATCCATTACATTCAAGGGAAAGAGAGTTGAGAATGTCTATAAAATAAATTTCTCTGATCTGGCTGATCAGAAGGTAGTTTGCCTTCTGTCAATGAATGATAAAAAATGGGTATGGCATAAAAGGTTGGGACATGCTAATTGGAGATTAATTTCTAAAATTAGCAAGTTACAACTGGTCAAAGGATTGCCTAACATTGATTATCATTCAGATGCACTTTGTGGTGCATGTCAGAAAGGGAAAATTGTGAAAAGTTCTTTCAAATCTAAAGACATTGTATCAACCTCCAGACCCTTAGAATTACTCCATATTGATCTTTTTGGTCCAGTTAACACTGCATCTTTATATGGAAGTAAATACGGATTAGTCATTGTTGATGATTACAGCAGATGGACTTGGGTAAAATTCATTAAAAGTAAAGACTATGCATGTGAAGTGTTTAGCAGCTTCTGCACTCAAATACAATCTGAAAAAGAATTGAAAATTTTGAAAGTCAGAAGTGATCATGGTGGAGAATTTGAAAATGAGCCATTTGAACTTTTTTGTGAAAAACATGGGATTCTCCATGAGTTTTCTTCTCCTAGAACTCCACAACAAAATGGGGTTGTAGAAAGAAAGAACAGAACCTTACAAGAAATGGCCAGAACCATGATCCATGAAAACAACTTAGCTAAACATTTTTGGGCAGAAGCAGTCAATACTTCATGTTATATTCAAAATAGGATCTATATCAGACCTATGTTGGAGAAAACAGCATATGAACTCTTTAAAGGAAGAAGACCCAATATCTCTTACTTTCATCAGTTTGGATGTACCTGTTACATCTTAAACACTAAAGACTATCTGAAGAAATTTGATGCCAAGGCTCAAAGAGGAATCTTTTTAGGTTACTCTGAAAGGTCAAAGGCATACAGAGTGTATAATTCAGAAACACAATGCGTTGAAGAATCTATGCATGTAAAATTTGATGATAGAGAGCCTGGAAGTAAAACTTCAGAGCAAAGTGAAAGTAATGCAGGTACAACTGATTCTGAAGATGCATCAGAATCTGATCAACCTTCTGATTCTGAAAAGTATACAGAAGTTGAATCTAGTCCAGAAACTGAAATCACTCCAGAAGCTGAGTCTAATTCAGAAGCAGAACCTAGCCCAAAAGTACAGAATGAAAGTGCTTCTGAGGACTTTCAAGATAACACTCAGCAGGTTATTCAACCTAAATTCAAGCACAAATCTTCACATCCTGAGGAGTTAATCATTGGAAGCAAAGATAGTCCTAGAAGAACAAGATCACATTTTAGACAAGAAGAGTCTTTAATAGGACTGCTTTCAATAATTGAGCCTAAAACTGTTGAAGAAGCTCTCTCAGATGATGGATGGATATTAGCTATGCAAGAAGAGCTAAATCAATTCCAAAGGAATGATGTGTGGGATCTGGTACCCAAACCTTCTCAGAAGAACATTATTGGAACAAAATGGGTATTCAGAAACAAGCTGAATGAACAAGGAGAAGTAACCAGAAACAAAGCCAGACTTGTTGCTCAAGGCTACAGTCAACAAGAAGGCATTGATTACACTGAAACATTTGCTCCAGTTGCAAGATTGGAAGCAATCAGGTTACTTCTATCCTACGCAATTAATCATGACATAATATTATATCAAATGGATGTCAAAAGTGCTTTTCTTAATGGTGTCATTGAAGAAGAAGTGTATGTTAAACAACCTCCTGGGTTTGAGGATCTTAAGCATCCTGACCATGTTTATAAACTTAAGAAATCACTATATGGCTTGAAACAAGCTCCCAGAGCTTGGTATGATAGACTAAGTAATTTCTTAATTAAAAATGATTTTGAAAGAGGACAAGTTGACACAACACTCTTCAGAAGGACTCTTAAGAAAGATATTTTGATTGTGCAAATATATGTTGATGATATAATATTTGGTTCTACTAATGCATCTCTTTGCAAAGAATTTTCTAAGTTAATGCAGGATGAATTTGAAATGAGTATGATGGGAGAATTGAAATTCTTTCTGGGAATTCAAATCAACCAAAGTAAAGAAGGAGTATATGTTCATCAAACAAAATATACAAAGGAGCTTCTGAAGAAGTTCAAGCTAGAAGATTGTAAAGTGATGAACACTCCAATGCATCCAACCTGCACCTTAAGCAAAGAAGATACTGGAACAGTAGTAGACCAGAAGCTATACAGAGGTATGATTGGTTCTCTGTTATACCTCACTGCATCTAGACCTGATATTTTATTCAGTGTATGCTTGTGTGCAAGATTTCAATCAGATCCTAGAGAATCTCATTTAACTGCAGTTAAGAGAATCTTCAGGTATCTGAAAGGAACAACTAATCTTGGACTCCTGTATAGGAAATCCCTAGATTATAAGTTGATTGGATTCTGTGATGCTGATTATGCTGGTGATAGGATTGAAAGAAAATCAACCAGTGGAAATTGTCAATTCCTGGGAGAGAATCTGATATCCTGGGCAAGCAAAAGACAAGCAACTATTGCTATGTCTACAGCAGAAGCAGAGTACATTTCAGCTGCAAGTTGTTGCACACAACTACTTTGGATGAAACATCAGTTGGAAGACTATCAGATCAATGCTAACAGTATTCCCATTTATTGTGATAATACTGCTGCTATTTGTTTGTCAAAGAATCCAATTCTACATTCAAGAGCCAAGCATATTGAAATTAAACACCATTTTATCAGAGACTATGTTCAAAAAGGAATTTTAGATATACAATTCATTGATACTGAACATCAATGGGCTGATATATTTACAAAACCTTTGTCTGTTGAAAGATTTGATTTTATTAAGAAAAATTTGAACATGCATTTTGTGTCTGATTGAAAAATTGCTTGCCTCTGAATAAGAAGTTTGGTTCTGAAGTTTATTCAGGAGCATTTTGGTTCATCAGAAGCTCTTAACTGAGGTTCTGAGGAAAATGTGCTTCTGAAGATGACGTCAGCACTAAAACTTCAGAAGTGTTATTCTTTGCTTCTGAATAGCTTGGTTAGTGGGAACGTTGGTAGTTACTTTATGTAAACAGCTGTCCCATTACCCAAAAAGTAGTTTTCTGAAGAGTCTCTGACGTGGTCTATTTGTATTGGAGTATAACAAAAAGGGCAATGATGTTTTATTCGCTTTTTAACATACTTACACGCGCCCCCAATTTGTCATTAATGCTATGTTTGTTTGTCTCTATTGAATTGCAAACGGTTTAATAAAAACACTAAGTCAATTCACACACTACTCACTTCACAACAAACACTTTCTATTTTTCGTCTTAACCCTCTGCGAAAGTAAACGCATTCTCTCATCCTCTCAAAAACTCTTTAGAACCCTAAAACCACTTCATATCAATGGCATCTTCAAGTTCTGCCGGTGGTTCTTCATCGAATATGGATATAGATACTCCTGCTTATGAAATCAAAGGAAGAACTATGTCGATTGAGGAATGAGATCTAATCATTCAAGCGGAAAATCCAGTGGATTTCACTTCTCTAACTCATCATGGATGCGACTTGGTAAGATTCTACAAAAAGCAGAAGCTGATGAGTTACTTCAGTCTTCTCAACGGTCCTACTTATGAAGTGCTTGTCAGACAATTCTGGGTAAGAGCTTCAGTGTTTGACAAAGTTGCTGCTAAACAGGAAGAAGCTCAGATGATTCTGGTTGATCCTACTTTGGAGGGAAAAACCAGAGAAGAAATGGGTCTACTCGCCTTCACTGGGACTGAGATTAGATCAAACGTCATGGGGATTCCTGTAACAATCAATGAGCATGTGATTGCTCAAGCCATGAGAAGGGATGCTTCTGGGACATACGATGGAGAAGAGATTCCTAACCCCAGAACAAGCCCATGGAAGGAGATAGTAAACAACACTATCTACGGATCAAAGGATGCTAAGCCTTACAGCACCTTAAGCATGGAAAAGAAAATGCTGCTGAAGATCCAAAATGAAAACATTTTTCCCAAAGGTGGAGGAAATGATCAACCTTCACTTGGTCACAAAGTCTTTCTGCATCACACCATCTCTCAGGAAACAACAATGAACGTTCCCAAGTATATGTTTAAATACATGATCAAGGAACTCAAGAAGAGCCAGATGGAGAACAGGAAGTTTGTTCCCTATGGAAGGCTGCTCTCCATAATCTTTCAAGAAGGAGGACTCCTAAGTGCCCTGAAAGACGTGGGTATTTATGATAATCAGAAGCTGGGAGCAGTCACAGGAAAAATAATCAATGGGGCAACTCTAGTCAAGATGAGGCTGATTTCAACTTGCAAGAAACTAGATACAGATATGCATGAATCTGATGTCATATCTGATCTAGTCACTCATCACATCCATATCTGCAAGAAAGATCCCCTGGATGTGCAGAGGGCCTACATCTTGGACTACTACAAGAGCTACAACAAGAAAATCAGCCTGAAAGATATCCCAGAAGAAATGTATGGTGGTGATCTGCCTGTGGCCAAAGACAGAAAATCTAAAAAGAAGCAGATCACCAAGGAAGAATACCTTGCTGAAGATGCTACTGAGGTGGGTGCTCAGAAGCATAAGAAAGCTAAGAAGGAAAAATCTGCTATGTCCACCATTCTTGAGGAAGTGGAGGATTTGGATGATGTCCCTCTTATCAGAAAAAGGACAAGGAGTACTCAAGAAACAGCAGAACAGCCTGCTTCTGAACAAGCTGGTTCTGAACAAGCTGCTTCTGATCAAGCTGCTTCTGAAAAGCCTTCAAGTCCCAAAAATAAAAGAGAAGCTGCTCTTCAGACCATCAAAAGGAAGAGGTCTAATTTAACAAGAAATCTGAAGACAGCTGAAGGAAGAAGGGAAGAAATGTTGAAAGAACTGGAAGAGAACTGGGATGAAGACTCTAGCCCCAAGAAGGCAAAAATGACTGCAACTTCTGAGCCCATAGTCATGCCCAGTTTTGAAATGACTGAAGAAATGAGGCAGTACGCTAGAGAGGTTTCTGCATCCAAGATAGCAGAAAAGAAAAGGTTGAAGGAAGTGTTTGAGAAAGAAAGGGATGAGCGTCTCAAGGCTGCAGGGTATGTGCCTACTCCTGACATTGCTGCTTTAGCGTCTGAGTTAGAAACAGTTCAGTATGGAGCAACTCTGCTTTCTCAAGCCTTGAAGAATAAGCAAGTTTCAGGAGCAACTTCATCAGATCCAGTTTCAACAGCTCCAGAAGCAATTCATCCAGAAGCTCAGTCCTCAGGTAATCCATCTAAAGCTCCAACTAATACTCAGTCTCTATCTCTACCCTCTTCACCCTCTTCATCATCCACAGAATCAGATGACCAACCCCTTAGCCAACATATAGACAAGC
This sequence comes from Medicago truncatula, assembly GCF_003473485.1. Lineage (NCBI taxonomy): Eukaryota > Viridiplantae > Streptophyta > Magnoliopsida > Fabales > Fabaceae > Medicago > Medicago truncatula. Next base: position 45,282,880 of record NC_053043.1, read on the forward strand.
TTCTAAAAACCAAACCTACCAAACTAACAGAATTTGGAACACTTGACTATGAGAGTACTCAAATAGAATTTTCAAAAAATAGGATAAAACTTTGTGAGAAATTCAATTTGCCTACTACTCATCCACTATATCCAGATACTCCAGAACCTGTTAGTATACAACAACCTGAACCTACCCAAACAAACTCACCAAATAACCAATCTCCACAAAAAGCCTCTGAAGTAGCTTCAGATGCAACTACTTCAGAAACCCCCCAACACCAAGAATCCTCAACCCTTCACAACTTAGAAAAACATCTAGGTGGTGAAATGCAACCAACACCCACTAAGGCCTCGAAGACAGTTTCTGAAAAGACTGTCTTGGAAACCCAAACAGAAACCCAAACCATCCCTGAGCAAACTGTTCAGGAGCAAACTGCTTCTGAACAAGTTGCTCCTGACCAAACAACTTCTGACCAAACAACAGAACAACAACAACAACCAGACTCACCCACTATAATAGACTTAACCTCTGACCAACCTTCCACATCACATACTGAAGGTGAAAAACACAAGAAGGGGGGGGGGTTGAATTGTGTTTTCTTTTTCTCTTAATTAAAACTTCTTCTGATAAAACTTCAGAAGCAGTTTGATTGCTTCTGATGAAATGATCAGAGTCAGATTGCAGCGGAAAAGAACAGAGCAGAGAAAAGAAAGACAAACACACAGGCAGTTATCCTGGTTCCTTCCACAACACGGAAGTAGTCCAGTCCCCCTTGCACTTCCAAGGAGATTTCACTATAATCACAAGATTACAACTGCTCAATACTTTCAAAGTATGAGACTTCACAAAACAATGCTCAAGCACACACGCAAGAGTCTTCCAATGCTCAAGCACTAAGCAAGAGACTTCTAATGCTCAAGCACGCAGGCAAGAGACTTCTAATCAAACAGAAATACAGAGAATTGAGTTTGAATTGAACACTTGATATACAATCAGTGGTGTTCACAATACAATACAGAAAAGACTCTAGACTTTGAATTTCTAAGATGTATCAAATCAGTGCAGAAATTCAGTGTGCTTTGTAGAATCAAATTGACAGAGTTTTGGCGCTTTTAAACTTATGTATCTCTATCTAAAATCTTCAAGTCTTCATTCCTTTATATAGAGGTGTGAAAGAGACGTTGAGATAATCAGCACGTCTAAAGAGTCGTTTGAAATCCTTTGATTATCCACCAGTGATCCTTTGCCTGATTTGGGTGTAGTCCTTTGAAGAATAAACTTCAAATTCATTCCCATCTTGAGTGTACAAATTCTGCAGTTGTTTTGTCTTGTAGCGTAGACAGAAAACAGAGTAGTGGAGGTAGTGGTTGTACACTTGTACTTTGTCAACTCTATTAACGAGAGACAAGAGCTCAGTGCTATCCATATATCCGTTGATACCTCCCTTTCAATTCTTCGTTCTTCTTTGATAAGACTGAATTGAGAATCAGCAACTTTGAATCTTCAGTTTGATTAAAGGATCAAAAGTAGCTTCTGGTGAAGATATTGCTTCTGATGAAAACTTTTGCTTCTGATGACTTTCTGCTTCTGATGACGTCATCTCTTCAGGAGCAGTTTAGCTTCAGGAGCAGTTTTCTTCAGATGCTCAGAATTTCTTTTTTTTTTTTTTTCTTTCCATTGTTCTTCCAAGACCTATTGAAATAACTTGAGTAGCCTTTGGTCCTGTACACTTGAACAATTATTAGTAATAACCAATTGACAATTTTTAATACCTTGTTATCATCAAAACTTAATAAGGTTCATTGTGAAACACATTTTGTTCCAACAATCTCCACAATGAACCTTATTAAGTTTTGATGATAACAAGGTATTAAAAATTGTCAATTGGTTATTACTAATAATTGTTCAAGTGTACAGGACCAAAGGCTACTCAAGTTATTTCAATAGGTCTTGGAAGAACAATGGAAAGAAAAAAAAAAAAAGAAATTCTGAGCATCTGAAGAAAACTGCTCATGAAGCTAAACTGCTCCTGAAGAGATGATGTCATCAGAAGCAGAAAGTCATCAGAAGCAAAAGTTTTCATCAGAAGCAATATCTTCACCAGAAGCTACTTTTGATCCTTTAATCAAACTGAAGATTCAAAGTTGCTGATTCTCAATTCAGTCTTATCAAAGAAGAACGAAGAATTGAAAGGGAGGTATCAACGGATATATGGATAGCACTGAGCTCTTGTCTCTCGTTAATAGAGTTGACAAAGTACAAGTGTACAACCACTACCTCCACTACTCTGTTTTCTGTCTACGCTACAAGACAAAACAACAGCCATGCCTGCAGAATTTGTACACTCAAGATGGGAATGAATTTGAAGTTTATTCTTCAAAGGACTACACCCAAATCAGGCAAAGGATCACTGGTGGATAATCAAAGGATTTCAAACGACTCTTTAGACGTGCTGATTATCTCAACGTCTCTTTCACACCTCTATATAAAGGAATGAAGACTTGAAGATTTTAGATAGAGATACATAAGTTTAAAAGCGCCAAAACTCTGTCAATTTGATTCTACAAAGCACACTGAATTTCTGCACTGATTTGATACATCTTAGAAATTCAAAGTCTAGAGTCTTTTCTGTATTGTATTGTGAACACCACTGATTGTATATCAAGTGTTCAATTCAAACTCAATTCTCTGTATTTTTGTTTGATTAGAAGTCTCTTGCCTGCGTGCTTGAGCATTAGAAGTCTCTTGCTTAGTGCTTGAGCATTGGAAGACTCTTGCGTGTGTGCTTGAGCATTGTTTTGTGAAGTCTCATACTTTGAAAGTATTGAGCAGTTGTAATCTTGTGATTATAGTGAAATCTCCTTGGAAGTGCAAGGGGGACTGGACTACTTCCGTGTTGTGGAAGGAACCAGGATAACTGCCTGTGTGTTTGTCTTTCTTTTCTCTGCTCTGTTCTTTTCCGCTGCAATCTGACTCTGATCATTTCATCAGAAGCAATCAAACTGCTTCTGAAGTTTTATCAGAAGAAGTTTTAATTAAGAGAAAAAGAAAACACAATTCAACCCCCCCCTTCTTGTGTTTTTCACCTTCACTCTGTTCCCTTCAGGTCCGTTTTATTGTACCGTAATCTTATATCTTCTGACCTATGCCCTATTTGTAATCAAGGTAGTGAAGATATGTTTCATGCTTTGTTCTCTTGCCCGCGTGCCAAGGACGTGTGGTCCTTTTGTCTCCACAAGTCGGTCACTCCTCCAGATCGAGATAATTTGCGTACTTGAATGAAAGAATTTATTTTAAATATTGGGCCAATTGGCCCCATTATCATTTGGAAGATTTGGTGTTCTCGCAACAAACGTATCTTTGAGGATATCAAGCATTCTGTCCAAGAAATTGGCGCTCAAGTGTTATCATCTCTGCATCATATCTTGAAAGCTTTTGCTCATCCTACCTCTCACAGTGTTCAGCAGCCTGCACGTATTATCAGTTGGCAACGTTATAGTATGAATTCAGTAGCTCTTAATGTTGATGGCAGTGTATTCCTTGATTCCAACTTGGGAGGTTTTGGTGGTCTTATTCGGGATCATACAAGTTCTTTTTTGCATGGTTTCTTTGGAGAAATTAATAGACCTTGCATTCTCCATGTTGAGATTTTAGGTTTATACCATGGTTTGAAGCTGTGTTGGGATACTGGATTTAAGCATGCGGTGTGTCACTCCGATTCAACTACTCTTGTTGACCTCGTCCAAAACGATTTGAATGTTCATCACAAATATGGAAATTTAATCATGGCTATTAAACAACTTCTTCGTAGAGATTGGGTGGTTAGTTTACGACATACATTGCGTGATGGTAACGCTGCAGCTGATTTTCTAGCTAAAGATGGTGCTCTTAGTGATAGTAACTTTGTTATTTTGAATGAAGCCCCTCCTGATATGACCTCTGTCCTCTTAGTAGATGCAATTGGTGTTGAGTTTGTTCGACCTTAATATGGGTCTTTTTTAGCTTCTCTATTTTTTTTCCCCCTTTTTTTTTTTCTTCCCTTTTGTTACCGAAAAAAACGGTTCTTGCTCATCCCCTCAATCAACTTAGTGAACAAGTCATATGCCATTTTGTGGACCCCACACAAAAGATCACACTCCCAAACCCAATAACAAACTCTCTCACAGTCACACCATTCACACTTTCTCTTTTTTTGTTTTTTATTTCTCACTTTACTCTCTAAAATGCAAAACAAATTCTAGAAACGTTTCTTCTCTCAGCTTTTACCTCAACCATTACCGTAACCAGACAACATTAAGCATCAACAAAGTTCTTGTAAGCATATCTGGCACATTTTTTTTCATGTTTTTATATATTTCTCTTTCACATTTAGATTAGAGCTGATAATAAATGTTTCCATTGCTATGTTGTTTGTGTTTATTTTTCGAGTTTGTTTTTAGAAAATAAATGTATTACCTAATCATTCAATTGGACCTAAAAAAAATTTCAATTGAAGATTCTTGTTTATTTTCATGTTTTTCTTCCCAGGATTTTACAGTGTTTATAATTGCTGCGGCTTTTTTCAGTTTCCACAGTTGAATCATGGCTTTTGAGGCTTCTGATGATGAGAGGGAACCAGTTCCTATGTTACCAAGCTTTTCCCGGGTTTCGAGTTTGGAAAAATGTAGTAGTAGTGTTGTTAAGAAGAGAGATTTTGAGTTTCATGACAACAATTCATTGCATCTTTCTGTTAAGAAATCAAAGGTGTCACCATATCATGATCATGACAAAGATGGAGATAATATTTCATTGTCGAAGAAATTAAGAGATAAATCATTTTCCTCGCTGAAGAAAGAGCTTACGCTGCTAGAAGAATTATTTAAGGAATGCAAAAGGAAGCAGAAAGTTGAAGAGAAAAGATTGCAGTCCATAAAGAGAGATACTGAAGAGTGCTGCAAAGAGCTTCAAAATAAGAAGAACCAAGTTAGTGTTGTTAGAAGAATTGATGAAGCTCGCGAGGAAGTGCAGGAAAAAATTGATGATTGTATCAATGAGTTTGTAGTAAAGAAAGGGCAACTCTTTTTGTTGGAAAACTTGATTGGAGAACGCAAGCTAGAGCTCAAGTTGAAAGAGATAGAACTTAATCAAGTCATTGATAACATTGATAAGGACCGTGAAAGGAAGGAAGTGGAACTCAAGGCTCTTTCCCAACAAATTGCTGAATTTACTTTGGAATGTAAGGCCAAACAGAAAGAGCTTGGTGCAGTGAACAAATTAATTGGTGAACAGGCGGAAAAGTTAGAATCTGGAAGGAAGAAGGCGCTAAATATAATATCAGAAATGAAGAATAGTATTGCTCAAGTGAAGGAATTTGAATCAAAGCAGAAGCGATTTGATGATCGGGTTAAGGAAATCGAGTCAAAAGAGAAGCAGTGTGAAGAACGGGCACAGAAGCTGGATTCGAGAGAGAAGCAGCTTGAAGGCCGTTTGAAGGAATTTGAATCAAAGGAGAAGGAACTTGAAGGTCATATGAATGAGCTTGAATCAGAAAAGAAACATTTCAAAAATTGGGTGAAGGAGTTTGATGCAAAAAAGAAGCAAGTTGAAGGACAGGCAATGGAGCTAGAGTTAAAAGAGATGCAACATGAAGGTCGGGTGAAGAAGTTTGAATCAAAAGAGAAGGAATTTGAATGCCAAATGACGGACTCGGTATCAAAACAGGAGCATTTCGAAAACCGGATGAAGGATCTTGAATTAAAAGAGAAAAAATTTGAAGATCGGGTGAAGGAGTTGGAATTTCAAAAGAAGCACATTGAAAGCCAAATGAAGGAGCTTGAGTCAAACGAGATGCAACATGAAGGTCGGGTGAAGAAGTTTGAATCAAAAGAGACGGAATTGGAAGGCCGAGTGCAGGAGCTGGAATCTAAAAGGAAGCATATAGTAGGCATGAGGAAGGAGCTAAAATCAACTGTGAGGCCATTGATAGGACAAGTTAAGGAATTTTACTCTAAAGAGAAGCAACTTGATAGCCAACTGAAGGAGCTGGAATCTAAAAAGAAGCTATTTGAATGCCAAGTGAAGGAGTTTGAGTCAAAAGAGAAGCATCATGAAGTCCAAGTGAAGGAGCGTGAATCAAAAGAGAGAGAATTCGAAGGCCAAGTGAAGGAACTTGAATCTAGAAAGAAGCATTTTAAAAGTCAAGTGGAGGAGTTCAAATCAAAAGAGAAGCAATTAGAAGGACGATGGAGTGAACTTGAGTCAAAAGAGAATAAGTTCAAAGCAAAGGTGAAGGAGCTCAACTTAAAAGAAAAGCAGTTTGAAGGACTAGTCAAGGATCCTGCGTCAAGGAAAAAGTATATTGATGAGGAAAAAGAATCAGGTAAATGTGCTTATTCATCTTATTTATTGACAGAATTTCATTGCAACTATTCCTCTTAATGATGATGATATTTTTTATAACATGATCTACTTAATTCTTTAAAAACATTTTTAATCATGTTAATGTTCTATGTATTAGTCAATTTGAAAAGATTTTCCAGTTTTCATATCACATCCACAGACTGTGTCAAACTAATTTCGATTATCTTGTCACCCTTGAACATTACATGTATCTCTTAAGTGAAAAAACTCTGGTGTTTTTTATACATTGCTAAGGTTTTATTGTAATATTATGTTATTGCCATCCTAAGGTTAGTCTTTAATGTAGTTTTAATTTTTCAAGTATATTGCAAAAAGGGTAGGTTCAATATTCTGATAGACATTAAGGGGCACTTAATAGTCCTATTAGTGCAACTATTTCTCGTCTTATTTATTAATCAATTAAATCTCACACTTTCTACGTTGATAAGGTGCGTATTTACATTGATTGTAAAATGTTAGTATATTAATGCTTTCTCTCTCATTCATATATTTCATAATTTAATGAGTTAAGACCCAACAATAGAAAGTATTTATGAGTTAATGAACAAAAAGCTTCTCTAAAATATTTCGGTTGTATGCTGTCAATATCATGTTATTGGATATGGTTAAGCCCTTGAAAGTTGACAGTGTGACTGTGAGGTTGGCATTGGATTCGGCTAAGGATGATTTTCTTTGGCGTCCATATGTTCAATATGCTGATAAAGTGTAGAAATGTTTTATCCAAAGGATGAAACTTTGGTACCGCTTAAGAAGGATTTGGATATTGGTCTAAAAAAGAAAAAGAAGGATTTGGATAAAAAAAAAATCTCTCATTTGTTATGTCATTGAGAGTTTCGGAGCTAGTTGGTTTTGAGTCTATTGAGCAATATCTTCCACATAGAGTTGCTATGCAATTTGGAATGGATCAAGATGTTCCAGATTGTGTGCCTAGATTCAATGAGACTGAAACCATTGCTTGGAAAAATTACTGCAGACCCTTATCTGAAACAAGTTTATACATTCCATCTAGATTTTTTGATGCCGGTGTTACCACACGTTATGCAACGTGGTTGAAGAGAAGTGCATGTTCATCAACATGTACAGATCATGCTGAGATTCCACTTGAGTTTCCTCCTCCTAATCTTGTTGGCACTGTTACTTTTGGAAAGTCTTGTGACTATAGTTCAAAAGCTAAGAAGGGAGATGATATTGCTGATGGTGGTGTTGAAGATGGCTTGAATTCTGAGAAAAACTCTGTTCATATTGGAAAGTACATTGCTAAGGTTTTATTATAATATTATGTTATTGCTATTGAAAGGTTAGTATATTAATGTATTTTTAATTTTTCAAGTATATTGCAAAAAGTGTAGGTTCAATATTCTGACTAATGGAATGATTGAGCTGCACTACTGCCCCACAGAACTGCAACTTGCTGATGGTTTTGCAAAAGCAGTGAAGCTTGACAGATTTGAATTCTTGAGGAAGAAATTAGGTGTTTTTAATATGCAGCAGTTATGATTAAGGGGGAGTATTAGAATATTAATCAATAACTGTTGCTCAGACTCTTAAGTGCAGCCTCTGGACATCAGACTCTGAAGTGCAGCGTCTGAAGTCTTCAACATCTAAGTCTAGTAACAAACTTTGGTTAGCATGTTAACCAAGGTAGTTAGTTTGTTAGAGGAGTTTGTTACAACGTCTAGTTGTATATATACTCACTCATGTGTTGTAAATAAATATAAAAAAAAGGTAATAGTGTGTAACAATTTAATTACATTGAGTGAATAAAATTCAGTTAGCTACAACCGCTGTTCATCTTGCTGAAAAACAGCTTATTTCCATAAGCACTTATGCTGCGTAGAACACAGTGATTGTTCTAACATTTACCATGGTTAAATGCCCATCCAACCATAGGAAAAAAAAAAAACATAAATTCACTGGTTGAGATGTTAGTCAGACTCTGATTAAAAAATTTAGTGTTTAGTCATGGATCACTAGATACAAATTATAGCATATCATCAATAATAAAGAAGGAAGGAGAAATTGTGTACCTTTGAATTAGGTTGATGAAGGATAACCGCCGACAACTATGAGAGGGATGACTAGCTTTAGGTTTTCACAATGTTGTTGAGAATAATTAATCGTGATGGGATGACGTTTACATAGCTAAACGGCTGAGGGCAGGGACCTCTCATTGGACTTAGCTAAATGGTCCAACCCATCACGGTCCATTTAGTAACAATAGCCCAATCACTCATATTCATCAACTAATTAATGTTTAACACAATAGACCATAATTTATATTATAAGATTAACTCATAATAATTGATTATTGTCAATCCATAATTGATTAATTAAATAATTAATCTAACAATCTCCTACTTGGATGACAATACTCAATTACTAAAAGAATATTATATTTCACTTGTCATAAAGAATTTTAATTTTAAAATTATATGTATGGTAAAAACACTAATCATTCAAAAGAGAAGTAAACTTTAATGCTGCAGAAATTGAATCCGATAGGGAAAACAAATCCTACAGGTCAAAGACTCACTTTTCTAACAAATGATGAATTTATAGTGACACATTGTCATTAGTAATTTGGACTATATTTTTCGCTTTCTCGAACATTTTAGGATGCTCTTAAACACAAAAAAAATCCATTTGTTTTAGCCCATGGCTAAGCGGTTTAATTATAATATTATGTTAATGCAAATTAAAGAGCAGCACATTGGTGCAATTTTAATTTTTCAAGTATATTGCAAATAGTTTGATTGAGGGGTAACCTTGGCGCAACTGGTAAAGTTGTTGTCATGTGACTGACCCTTCCCGGACCCCGCATATGCGGGAGCTCTAGTGCACCGGGTTGCCTTTTTTTTTTTTTATTGCAAACAGTCTGATTAAAAAAAAAAAGTATATTGCAAATAGTGTTAAGTTTATGAGTTACTGTATTGATTCAAATTACAATATGCTGACAAACTATTGGTGAAATAATTCAAATTCTTGTCTATTTGTCAATCTGCACAATCTCCACTGGTTCAGTTAAGGTAATGCCAATAATTTTGATTGTAACTTTTAGTATAATGTTAAGATCCAGGAGAGGTTTTTCACTCTTTCATTTTATATATGAAGTTTATATTGTCACCTTGATTTACTGAACCTTCAATAAATACTGAGGAAGCTTAAATATCTGCTAGCTAATTATGCAGTTACATCGTACACAGGTAATCAATTAAGTCCCACCGTTGATGAAAGAAGTTTGATGTTGCTCCCATGTGATCAAACTGACGAACTTGAGTCAATTTGTGACGACATTCAAGTCAATTTGCAAGGATTATCAGATCCTTCAAAAGTTGTTTTGGATATAATACAGAACCCCATTATTCAAAAGTGTGAGATGGGAGACAATGTTGTAATTATTGATGATAGCCACATTCTTCTGCTCATAGTACTGATGAGAATCTCACCTGACATTAAACCTCATGTAAGAGAGGATGCAATGAAACTAGCACTTGATTTAAAAGCTAACATGAAAGAAAATAATGGAAATTCTTTGGTGGTTCTTGGTTTTCTACTCCTTCTATCAATTTATGGTTTGGTTCCTTCTTTCAATGAAGATGATGTTTTAAAGCTTTTTGGACTTGTTTCTCAGTACGACATAGGCGTAGAGCTATTTGGGGCCTTAGGTTTTGCAGATAAAATATCTGGTAAGATATCTAATATCTGGTAAACTCTGCACGTATATATTATGATTAAGATATTGGTTGTAGCCTTGTAGGTAGGAAACTCTACTTATCTGTAACTAGCTTCATGCACTTGGTTAATGCTTCGAAATTGAAGTAGACTTCAAATTTATCTCTCTTTTTATATGTATTTCTTCTATTTTTCAAATGGTTTGACAACTTTTGAACTATTCAGTCCAATCTGCTAAGATTTTTGTTAACTAGAACTTATTTTATAGCTGTTCTGGTCAGTTTTAGTGATGTGAGATTTTCTTGCACCTGGCAGATTTTGTACAGAGTCTTATCAAGAAACAGCAATATGATGAAGCTGTTAGATTCAGTTGTGCATATAACTTCAGCAACAATACTCAGCTAGTTGATATCTTTCAAGAACATGTGCAGAATCTAAATTTAATCTTTGAGAGCAGTTGCAAGGAAGCCAACTCCATTGAAATTAAGGTCTTTTTTTTCTTATTCAATTTTATGAAACATTCCATCTTCATACCATTTCATCAGTTATAAATACTTTGAACACAGGATAAAGCATGAGATCAAGAGATTGCTAGTCTCGGAGCTGTTCTACAATGTATAGGTGATAGCAAGCTAGAATCTGAGGATCAACTTAACAAGATTCACGGTGGCATTAATGAGCTAAAGAGACAGAAGGGAAAATAGTATTTTTACTGGAACCAGTGAGTGCCATCCATACTACAAATACGCAACAACCTAATGTGTAGATATGTGGTAGTGAAAACCTGCTAACATTTCCTTGTAAATGAATAACAGGATTCTTTTAGTTTCTTACTCTATGTAGAATGTCTAATTGGAAAGAATGGAAACTCATGATAAATTGACAGGGTCAACTCTATCTTTGATATGTAGAAACGTTTTCATATAGAAACTAACTATATGGTCTACATGCCATGACATGCTTTTGTTCAGTGTTCCCTGTAGTTAGCTTCATACACTTACACTTATGCAACACATTGTCATGTTAACTTGTGTCTTTGGGACACAAGTTAAGGAGCTTAAAATGAAAATTAAAAATAAATTTTATATTTTTTTTTGAAGGATAAAAATAAATTTTATATTGAAAATATAACTTTTGCAACTTTTAAGATATTGAATGCACAAGTTTCAAGAAAACCATTCTACATTTGCCTTCTTAACTTATGTCCCAAAAGCGCAAGTTAACATTTCCCATAAAATAAAGTGAAAACTTTAATTCACAAATCCAAAGACTACAAAACCAAAGTATTTCATCAATCGCAACAATGTCTTTGTTCAGAAGGAATGATTGAAATTTACAAAAACAATAAAACATTTATCAAAATGTATCTTAAAACAAAAATTATAATAAAGGTTAAATTTAAAGTAACTACAAACAGTTAAACCCTATCACTACATTTTAATTTTTTTTGTTATTGCATCTTTATGAGTAACGCAATATCAAGACTTGAGCTTGCTGCATCGTTAAAACTTTTAAGAAAAGTTTGTTATTCGTTTAGGTGTCACGTCTCAATGAATTAGTATTTGCAATTGCACGTGCGAAAGATATTTGGTTTACATATAAAAGTAATATTCAATGTCTGATAAATTGAATGTCTCTATTCAAATTTAACTTTAAGAATATATATACATTAATTTTTTTAGAAGAGTTTGCCGCTGGTTTGGATGGATGTTTCATGTGTAGAACAATTAGTCTATAAATAAAGAATATTAAGTGTCTGATACGTTTTTTTTTTGAAGAAAAGTGTCTGATACGTTGTAGACATAGTCTATGCTCATGAGTCACCTTTGCAGTATCTTATTGAATGACACAGTATCACACAAGTTCTTTTACTTAAAAAAGAATCTAAACAGATAGGATTTACTGTAGCCTTAGTGCCACACCACACTCGCTAAGTTGAAAATTTGGAACCAGCTGCAATTAACTGCAGAGGAAATTTCAATTTTTTTTTTTAACAAAAACTATAAATTATCATTAATAATTATATTTATTGATTTTGAATGTGTCAATCATTATTTTGGTACGTTTCAAACAATTGTAGTATTATACTTATACGTATATATCTTAATAAGAATAGCATTTAATCAGTGTAAAAATTAAGCATTTGAATATTATTTTGCACATTACTTAAATAAAAATAATAATAAAAAAATCGTTAAAATAATTGTGCACAACGATTTTTTTTAAGGTATAATATGTTGTTATATTTTCTACATTAAAATAATTATGCACAAAGATTTTTTTTTTTTATTTAACTAATTTGCAAAACAATATTCAAATACTTAATTTTTACACTTATTGAAATGTTTTTGAGTACTTAAATACTCTTTATTTTCTTGGTTAAGATTTAAATGATATTCTTTTATATATATATATATATATATATATATATAATAATGTAATTGTTTGAAACGTACAAAATAATGATTGAAACATTCAAAAATCAATAAATATTATTAATCACAATTTATGGTTTTTGTCAAAAAAAAAAAAAAAAAAGGTTTGAGGTTTCTTCGGCATTTAACTGCCGAAGTTTTTAGTTTTTCTCGGTAGTTTACTGCCAAAGTTTTTCTCGACATAACTGCAACTAGTTCCATACTTCGGCAGTTAACTGCCAAGGAGCATTTGAATAAATTACTCGTGTTTCTCAACCAATGCGTATGTGTCAACAACAATTCCATGCTACCATAGTTACTTTTCACCGTAGTTTGTGGTAAATGGCAATAAATCCGTAACCGTCTCAGTTTTACTCTACAATCTTCTTCAACAAGTCTCTTTATTGTTTTTTTTTTTTTGCATTAAAAAGGGAAAATAAGATATTTTCTTTCTTATAAGTTACTATAACAATTCTAATATCTGCCTATAAATAGTATTAGTACTTACCCTAATCGAAAATCACAAAAGCATTTGAGCAAAAACAGAAAAAGAGTAGAAAAATCATGAGTCGTGGAAACAACAGAGAGGTGAATCATCATCTTCTTCATTTTTCATCTTCAAATCTAATTTTACTTTCATTTTCTCTGCATGTTCATACTTTCTTTTTTTACTATTTTCGTTTGCATTTAGTCGCGATCGTTTCTTTAGAGAAATGTTAGGGTTTTACGATATTTCTGTTTTTTCCGGCTGTCTCTGCATTTTCCGGTGACGATCTTCTGTTCGTCTTCCACCGCTTTGACTTCGGCGGAGGCGGTTCTGTTCCGCTATAACCGTTTTCGTTTGCATTTAGTCATGATCGTTAGGATTTTCGATTTTTGCGCTTAACGGTGGCGATTTTTCCGCCGCGTTTACTTCGGCGGTACGCCGGCGGCGACATTTGCTTTTGCCATAACGGTTTGCATGTGTCATTTGGAAGTAACTGTGTGTGATACAGTTATTGATCGTGATGATCTTATCATTGATCCTAACCGTTCGATTTAAAAATGATTTGGTAATTGTGTGATCTAAACCGTACAGTCTCAATTTTGATCGAGATTATTTGTAAACGTTTGATGCTGTTAATGTTATACAATCGTGTATAGTGATTTGTGCCTCTCTTATTTTATTTTGATTTGATGATTTTGTTTTGCTTACTTGTAAAGTAATTCATCAGTTATCAATGGTTAGGATCTGTTTGGCAAACCGCAAATTTGGATTATGTTTTATAAGCTTTTAAAAGAGTTTTGTTTTGTAATTTTCACGTTTTCAAGAGCTTATAGTTTATATTTACCGGCTTATATCATTGTTTTCTAACCTAATTCAACTAGCTTATAACTTATCATTTTTCATTCTCAATTTTAACCTTGTAGCTTTAATTGAAAAAATTAAATATTAATTAAATATATCTTAAATGTTTTATACTTATAAGCAAGTTAAGCCGCTAATTTTATCAAACACTACACATGCAATTTTTTCAGTTATAAACTAACTTATTAGATGTCCACTGGAAGTGCTTATTAGTTTTTCATTATATTTTACCAAATAGAGCCTTGCATGTGTTATTGTTAACATATTAGTATATTACAGTAGTTCTTATTTTCTTTGGTAAAAAAGAAGATTATGCTTATTGTGGTAAGGTAATGTTTACCTCTTATTACATCAAAATTTCCCTTAACAAAAAAAAAAAAAAAACATTTATGTCAAAATTTAGATGCACTTTTAATAGTGTAAGGTCTAGCTCAAATGAAAATTTCGTTATGAAACTTTTACCCGATTCGAATCTGGGATCTCTAAGTTATGTGTCTAAGTTTTTGGTGGTGTAACTAGTGTTATTAAATTTATTTGCTTTTAGAGAATTGATTTATACTTGTGAATTTTCAATTTAAGCTTAGTTTTAGTTTTTTGACTTAAGATGTGAATTTTCTTATATTTGCTACTTTTTATGTATGTGTATGGGGTATAAATAAATTATATAATGTAAAGATTGAAATTTGAAGAAATGCTATTTTGCCTCTAAAAAAAATGCTATTTTTCCAAATGAGTGGACACTCTTATTATTATTATTATACTACACAGTAGAATAGTATAGTTGTAAGAACAAACATAAATACTTTGTTTTTTATATGCACAATACACACTATCTTATAGTTGTAGGCACAAAACATAAATACTCTGTTTTTATTATTTATACACTACGTGATTGTACATACACTACACACATAACTCGCAAATTTACACTGCTATAAAAGTTCAGCAAAATTGATATCCTCTATAAGGTGTTGCCCGTCGTATTTAACTCCTAAGGTTTATATCATGAAAACTATTTTATCTATGAAATGACATGAAAAATCTTGCAGCGTTCTTGTATCCTAGAATTTGATGGAGCATCCAGTGGAAATCCTGGAAGGTCTGGTGCAGGAGCTGTTCTGCGTTCTGCAGATGGGAGTCGGGTGAATACTCTATCCATCAAATCATTTTTGCACTATACAATATGTCAAAGTCAAATGTACCTAACACTTTGTCTCTTTATAGGTCCATGGCGTCAGCCAAGGACTCGGCACTCAAACAAATAATTCTGCTGAATATAATGGTCTAATTTTGGGGCTGAATGAAGCTAGGAACCAAGGATATGAGCATGTTCATGTCCGAGGTGACTCTCAGCTTGTTTGCAAGCAGGTTAGTTCCCTTACAGTGTATGCATTAACATATCTTCGTCTATTTCATCACTTAAATTTCCATATGAATGAAACGAGTAATGATAAAATTAAAACATACTCTGATTGTTCACAAAATATTTTAACATATCTTCGTTTATTATAACTCATCACTTAAATTTCCATATGAATGAAATGAATGATGATAAAATTAAAACATACTCCGATTGTTCACAAAATATTATTACAGGATGATTTGAAATTCTAATTGCTTATGTGTTTTCCTATGCGTCGACCTTGGTTCCTAAAATATTACATGGTGATTTGAAATGTTGTAATTATTACTACATGGTTTCTGCATTAACAGCAATGCAAGGATTCATTTAATTCTTATCCTTCATAATTGCTTGATATATAGTGTTCAGATATAGTGATTGGTTTGATTTGTATTTTCTTTCTAAAGAATTCACCATCATATTTTTATTGGTTTTTATTGGTTTTGCAACAGTTTGAGGGTTCCTGGAAAGTCAACAACCCAAATTTAAGGAACCTTTGTAATGAGGCTGTGGAGCTGAAGAGTAACTTCAAGTCAGTCAGTGTCGAACATGTTCCTAGGGTATACACTTTGTCTCATTTGGACTATTTTGTTTGTTGACACAATGAAGAAAATGTTTGTCAATCTTCTTCAAAAAAAAAAAAAAAAATGTTTGTCAAATTGTCACCTCTCTTGATTGTGTGTTTCTCTGGAAAACCAAAAAGGTTGAGGTTGAAAACGATTATTATACTAACATAATCATTTGAGAATCGTTTATGATCATACTTTTTCAAATGCCTTTTTAATTCGCATGCCTCTCTACATAAGTCACGCTATTCATATGCTTTAATAGGAAAAACTTGTATAATTTGAAATATGAAGTACTAGTTCTACTCTTGAATAAAAGATCACATCTGATTTGTGAGTTTGACAAACTCATGTTTTTGTATTGTTGAAGGGTTCTAACTCTGCAGCTGATGCTCAAGCAAATCGCGGCAAAAATCTTGGAGGTTAGACTTCACAAGACTTTTGAGTTCTTATAGGTTTCAATTCTTTGATTTTCTAGTAGATGAAATAGCAAGACTTACAGCCAAAGCTGCTTTAAACAAACATCTTTCACTTGTGTTTGGTTGCAATGGATACACAAGTTTTAATGCATCCTATATTTTTTTTTTTTTTTTGCAGCCGGCGAAGTTGAATATTACTACTGATCTGATCATGTGAACGCATGCCACTGGCAAACACTACTGGCAACTATGTTAATTTTCCTGTTTAGGTTGTGCCTACTAGTTCAGCATTTAGGGGGATTTACATGTGACACTGCATGTCAAAAGTCAAATGTTGTTTACAATTTTGTCAATTTGAACATGCCATGATGTGTATATCTCACCATTGCTTAAGAGACTTAAAATGGTGCTGTTTTGATGTTTGGATTTTATGCTTAGTGAATGTTTCTGAATTTCTATCTTCTGTCTTCATTTGGTTCTTTTTATCTTGTAATATCTTGTGCTATGACATGGCCAACATGACTGGATGGTGTTAATGTCATGAGTCATGACCCTAAAAAGAACGTTTTTTGAAATATTCTTTTAGTTTGCTTAAAATTTAGTGTACTTGCAATAAGTAAGGATTAGAAAACTTGATTTGTAAATTTTCTACCTGTGTTGCTTGACTGCAAATTATAGTTGTGTGTCAAATATCACAACGAGGAAGATTCACGTCCTGTCCCAGGTCTCTAGTAATGCATGCTCAATTTTTAGATATGTAAACCCAAAAATGAAAGGACATCATTAAGCATTGACCCAAATGGTGATATGTCCAACACTCACATGTCAGAGACGTATTCAATCTGTAGTGTGGTCATACTAGCTCTTAATGGTTTAGGTTGTGGAGCAGCGGGGTTTCTGAGCATAATAAGTTAGGACATTGCCAAATGAATATCACAATGAGAATCATATCATATTAGTTTCTTAAATGATGATAGTTACCACAGAAGTCCCTTAAGCATGCATTGCATTGGTCTAATTCTTCTCAGAGGGAAATTTGAGTGATGAAATGCATATTTAAGGACCTGTATGTGTGATTCTCATCTTTCTGATATTAATACGATCTACATTTTCAGCTTAATCGAGAGTTTACTCAATAATTCTATTAGTGAGAATAACAATGGATCTCATCCATTGTTATTCCCACTAAATTAGTGTCTCACATATCGATGTTCCAGTGTAGTTGAGTAACTTAGAAAATGGACATTTTTTGGGTTAATAGATAGTATGTTCTAACTAGTATCCTTCCTAAACGTGTTCCACCCTATACACTTACACCTTGTTTGGACAACCAATTTAATTAATCACTTCTAACATATGCATTTATCATATAAGTGCATGTACAAGTAATTTCTATAATAAAAAAGATGAAATAAAGCTAAATTGTTTCATTTAGTTCCTCAAATGAGGAGAGTTTTATATTTTGAAGAAAAATAAGCCTCCCAAAACCCTTCCTCCCAAAGTCCTCTATTTCTTCCACTTACTCCTTCCTTTTTTCCAAATCCTCCCCTCCCTTCCTCTCCAAACTCGCAAACAAAGTCTAAGTAAATAAATATACATACTATGCATATAAAGAGCCAATAATCAGGTAATTAGCACACATAGCAAGCAAACATATACCAAATATTGGTTATTTTTAAAAATGACCAATTGTTGAATACTTAAGTAAGTTGGGATGAGCAAAATGTGACTATTGGGAAAAAAAAAACACTAGTGACTACTTATGATAGGATGAAAGACGTCATCAATGCGGACTATGTTTTAGAAATTTTTCTAACGGAGGGAAGAAGCAATTTTGAAAGAAAAAAAAAACCCCTAAAAAATGCTCTAACCAAAGAAGTCTGAATTCCTTCAGGTCACTTGGTTGTAAGATTATTCTTCAACTTTGAGGTACTCAGTTCCAGACTTTGGCACTGAGAAAGAAGTCTGAATCCCTTAAAAATAACTAAAAGCTAATATTTTGGTGTGGATCCATCCATGTTTGTGTTTCTTATCCTTCTAGTATCGATTAGTAAGTTATCATAGGCTTTTAGGATGAGACACTAAGTTACTCTAGCGTACCTTGATCGATATGAAGTTAACAAAAGATCGAACTGTAAAAATGTATTGTTATCAACCATATTTATGTTCAATCCTCAATTTACTTCAGCGTGTTCGTTCAAAATAAAACATAATCATATTCCTTCCATTCATACTCTCCCAACCCAATCCCCTAACAAAAAGAATTTCAAACATGCATATATGTGACATTATAAGGCACACATCAATGGATTGAAAATGATATTAAACAATTTCCCTCAAATATCTAACAATGAGAGCACGTTTCAGTCCAAAAACTAATTGCCTTTATGTGCTTTTAGCTCAAGAATGCGATAGTCAATCTCCTTATGAAGTTGACCCGTAGATTCAAGGTTGTTGTCTGAAATGCATTGTAGAACAGTCCCAAGACTAGCAATTTCTTGATCTCTGGCCTTATCCTGAGTTCAAGTATACAGTAACAATTTATTTATAACTCTCATGCAGGCGTATTTGTGAAAATGGAATACAATGTTTGATAAAATAGAATTTCAATAAGAAAAACAGAAGAACCTTGATTTCAATGGAATTGGTTTTCTTGCAACTGCTTTCACAAATCAGTTTGACATTCTGGACGTGTTCTCGCAACATATCAACTAAATGATCCTTGTCATCCAAGTTATATGCACAACTGAATCTAACAGCTGCAACAATTTGCTTCCTGTTGATAAGATGCTTAACAAAATCTGCAAGATGCAAGAAATTTCACTTCATCAAAACATACTAGAAAAGACATCAAAATTAAAAAAACTAAGCAGATTGAACTGAACATTTCACAATTTATCAAACCATTTAGAAAATAGAAGAGATACATAAAAAGAGAGAGATAAATTTCAAGTCTAATTCATTTTCAAAGCATTAAAACCAAGATGTCAATTTTCTCTTAAGAGTGTGAGATCTTCTGGGGAAAAAAACGAAGCCAATTACATATCAGTTCAATTTCATACTGTTTTCCAATTTCTTGAAAGAATTTATTTCACTCATTACCTTTAAATGATTCCTATTTAGTTACTCCAATTAAAAAATGGAAGCATTTTGGCAACAAAAAAAAAACGCTTCGAAATGCCAACTGTCTTTCTCTAAGTTGTTATTCTTTATTACAGACATGTCAAGAAAAGTATATAGGCGATTTGGTTTCTAGTAATTATATTGATATGTATAAATGTAGTGAATTGTGATCCATAAAACCGTAGGACAAAAACAGGGCAAAAACTTAGCCTTTACACTTCACAACAAGTCAACAATCTTAATATTTACCTTTTCTATGTCATTTTCAATATAATTTGAATTTAAAACACAAATTTCTCCAAACTACATCCACCATAAATGATAAAGTGGGTAAAAATAGTCCCTTAGAGTTCTGCACTATCTAAGAGACTAGCAACTTAAGGTTTTTCATCATGTATAGGCATAACTGTTGGTGATTTCCAAAATAATGGAATCACTTTAGAACTAAAAGTTGTAACTCTTCATGGGAACCATTCATATACATTGGAACATTATTATTTATTATTAATAATGAACCATGACATTGATTCAAGTATATATGGTTATAACCTTTGGCAAAAGGGTGCTTAATGAATCATGGCATTGATTCAAGTTAAAGAGGTGTTTTCTCTCATGTGAAGAGTCATATAATGCACTATAAATGCTTGACATTTGGGCATTAGTTGAATATACAAAAACCACTCAACTACACACAATTTGGACAGAATTTTGTTACATTAACAACATAATTCTTCACCATTCTATTATTCTAAATCATCCATCAATTCTCTAATGCATGAGTGAATTGCTGGAACCATAAATCTGTAAAATACTGTTAGGAGATACGCTTGGTGTGGTTGTGCAATACACGTCAAGGAACTCATAGTATCCTGAAGGGGATTCGCCGGTCATTCCTATTGCATCCAATATACATTTATTGGTGGGGGCGAATCGAACCTAAAGGTTAGTGTGGCAACCCCATACGCTTTGAGTTTTACATGCATGATCATTAAACATTTCAGGTTTCAAGTGCAGCAGCCTCTTCCCAACAAACAAGATATATAACAATCTTTAGGTTCGATTTCTATGGCTGCTTCATTGAAAAAAATGACTTCTGACTTTGTTAAGTTGGAAAAGTTTGATGGGGGAAATTTCATCCGCTGGCAAAAGAAGATGAAGTTTCTTCTTACAACATTGAAAGTGGCATACGTTCTGAACATGGCAAGGCCTGAGGAGAAGGATGATGAAACCGTTGCTGAGACAAGAGACAGACAGAAATGGGACAACGATGATTACATCTGCTTAGGACACATCCTGAATGGTATGTCTGACTCTTTGTTCGATATCTACCAGAGCAGCCCTTCTGCAAAAGACTTATGGGACAAATTGGAAACCAGATACATGTGTGAAGATGCAACAAGTAAGAAATTCCTTGTCTCTCATTTTAATAATTACAAAATGGTAGATAATATGTCTGTTATGGAACAATTATATGAGATTGAACGTATTCTTAACAACTACAAACAACATAACATGAATATGGATGAAACAATTATTGTATCATCCATAATTGACAAACTTCCTCCTTCTTGGAAAGATTTCAAACGAACCATGAAACATAAGAAGGAAGACATTTCTCTTGAGCAACTTGGCAATCACCTTCGTTTAGAAGAAGAATACCGAAAACAAGAAGGTATTAAGAATCATGTTACTCAAGAGAAGGTTCATGTTATGGAAGAAGGAAATTCAAGCAAATCTTCCAAAAAGAGAAATCATGAAAATGATAAGTCTCATCATAACCACAATGGTAATAACAACAAAAAGAAAAGGAAAGGTGAATGTTACTTTTGTGGGAAAGAAAGACACTTCAAGAATGAATGCAGGTTCTTTAAAAAGAAGAACAAAGAAAAAAATTCAAGGGCAACAAATGATGATTTTGTTGCGGTCATTTCTGAAATCAACATGATTGAAGATGTTGATTCATGGTGGATAGACTCTGGTGCTACTTGCCATGTGTGCAAAAACAAGAAAATGTTCAAGACCATCAATAAAGATGTGAGTGTTTTGTACATGGGAAATGATTCAACTGTGCAAGTCCAAGGAAAATGGACCATATAGATTGAATTCACTTCTGGAAAAACACTTACTCTTAAAGATGTATTTTATGTTCCTGAAGTTAGGAAGAACTTGATTTATGTACCATTACTTAATAAGAATGGGTTCAAATCTGTATTTGAGGGAGATAAATTTATCCTCTCAAAGGGGGGTGTGTTTGTAGGAAAGGGATATTTGTGTGAGAATATGTTCAAATGTAATGTTGCAAATATTAATAATAATAATAATATGATTTCTGCTTATATTGTTGAGTCTTGTGATTTATGGCATATGCGATTGGGACATATTAATTTTAGAAAATTGGAGGATATGATGAAATCAAATCTAATTCCTAATTTTGATAAAAATTTTGATTCATGTACTACTTGCATGATGACTAAAATTACAAGACAACCTTTTAAAAGTGTTAAAAAAAGTTCTAGGGTGCTAGATTTAATTCATTCAGATGTATGTGATTTACATGGTTGGCCCACCATTGGTGGTAAAAAGTATTTTGTTACTTTCATTAATGATTGCACTCGATTTTGTTATGTTTATTTAATGCATTCAAAAGATGAAGTTTTAGATAAATTCAAAATATTTAAAGCACAAGTAGAACTTCAACATGAAACTTTCATTAAATGCTTTAGAAGTGATAGGGGAGGAGAGTTCTATCATCCGAGTTATTTTGAATCCACTGGTATTGTGCATCAAGTAACTGCACCATACACCCCACAACAAAATGGAATAGCAGAAAGGAAGAATAGAACTTTGGTAGAAATGGTTAATGCCATGTTGTCCTATTCTGGATTATCTAAAGGATATTGGGGTGAAGCAATGCTAACAGCATGTTACATCCTCAATAGG
Organism: Medicago truncatula; assembly: GCF_003473485.1. NCBI lineage: Eukaryota > Viridiplantae > Streptophyta > Magnoliopsida > Fabales > Fabaceae > Medicago > Medicago truncatula. Next base: position 45,305,145 of record NC_053043.1, read on the forward strand.
GTTCCAAACAAAAGGAACAAAATAACCCCATATGAACTTTGGAAACAAAGAAAGCTTACTCTTAATTATTTGAAAGTTGGGGTTGTAGAGCAATTGTGAAAGTGCCTGAACCAAAAAGAAAGAAATTGGGTGAAAGAGGAATTGAATGTGTATTTTTAGGCTATGCAGAAAATAGCAAAGCATACAGATTCTTGACTATTGAATCGAATGACTAATATTCTATTAATACAGTAATTGAGTCAAGAGATGCAATTTTTCAAGAAGATAGATTTAACTCAATTTCTTATCCCAAGGATATTGTTCATTCTAATGTTCAAAATTTAGAAAACAATGAATCTGATATAGATACATTGGATGGTTCAGAACTTAGAAGAAGTAAGAGGATCCAGAAAGAGAAAGATTTTGGATCTGATTTCTTCATGTTTCTTGTAGAAGGAACAGGTAAATCCATAAATAGTTATGGACCAATTTGCTTTAACCTTGAGAGTGATCCGGTAACATATGAAGAGGCTATAAAATCTCAAGATTCAGCTTTTTGGAAAGAAGCTATTCAAGAAGAAATGGATTCAATTATGGGTAATAAAACTTGGAAAGTGGTAGATCTCCCACCCGGATCCAAACCGATAGGCTGTAAATGGATCTTTAAAAGGAAAATGAAAGTGGATGGTACCATTGATAAATTCAAGGCTAGACTAGTTGCTAAAGGGTTTACGCAAAAAGAAGGCATTGATTATTTTGATACATATGCACCTGTTGCAAGAATTGCATCAATCAGAATGCTAATTGCACTGGCATCCATCCATAAGTTTGTAATCCATCAAATGAATGTTAAAACTGCTTTCCTAAATGGAGAGTTGGATGAAGAGGTATATATGAAACAACCGGAAGGGTTTGTGATCAAAGGTCAAGAAGATAAAGTGTGTAACTTAACTAAGTCTTTATATGGGTTGAAACAAGCACCCAAACAATGGCACCAAACGTTTGACCAAGTTGTGTTAGCCAACGGATACATCATAAATGAATCTGACAAGTGTATTTACAGTAAATTCCAAAATGGAAAAGGTGTCATGATTTGCTTATATGTAGATGACATGTTGATCTTTGGTACAAGTATAAATGAGGTTGAAGAAACTAAAGCTTTCTTATCCAACAATTTTGATATGAAAGATTTAGGAGAAGCTGATGTGATTTTAGGAATTAAAATCATAAGAGATGGTAACCATATTGGTTTATCCCAATCTCATTACATAGAAAAGGTGCTTCAGAAATTCAATCATTTAGATTGTAAACCGATCTCTACCCCATTTGACCAAACTGTCAGTTTGCAACCAAACAAAGGTTGTCCTGTGGCACAACTTGAATATTCTAAAGTAATCGGATGCTTGATGTATGCTATGACTTGTACTAGACCTGACATAGCATATGCTGTTGGAAGGTTAAGTCGGTATACTAGCAATCCAAGTAAAGAACACTGGCACGCTGTGAAAAGAGTATTAAAATACTTAAAGGGAACAATGAATTATTGTTTAACATATAGTGGAGACCCTTCTGTTTTGGAAGGATACACAGATGCTAGTTGGGTAACGTATGTTGAAGATCATGCTTCCACAAGTGGATGGATCTTCAACCTTGGTGGAGGTGCAGTTTCTTGGGGTTCAAAGAAACAAACATGCATTGCCGACTCCACCATGGCTGCAGAATTTATTGCATTGGCTGCAGGGAGTAAAGAGGCAGAATGGCTAAGAAATTTATTGTATGACATACCAGTTTGGCAAAAGCCAATGGCGCCAGTATCCATACATTGTGATAGTCAATCCACACTATCAAAAGCTTATAGCCAAGTTTATAATGGGAAATCAAGGCATATTGGTTTAAGACATAGCTATGTAAGAGACTTGATTTCTAATGGAATAATTTCCATCATGTTCGTAAGAACAGAGAAGAATCTTGCAGATCCTTTGACGAAAGGTCTGACAAAGGATATGGTGTTGAAGACATCATTGGGGATGGGACTCAAGCCCATATCTAATTGATTACCAATAGTGGAAACTCAACCCACACTTGAGTAGCATCAAGTCTTGGGTTCAATGGTGAAAGTACACTATTAGAGTAATTGTAGTACTTGACAATAGATACATCCCAAAGGTAAAAGTACTTGGACCATAAGAAGAAAAAAGGTAGGATGAGGTTTTCCTCTTAATGGACATATAGCATATATTTGCTGGAATGCATACTTATGGGGCATTCCCGATATAGTCTACCTATGTGAGAATGAAGTTTGGCCGCTTCACGGAGTTCAAGGGCTTGACTCTTAAATTCTCATGAAAAGGGATATATGACACAAGGCCTTCTTAATGTGTCATCTTACAAGTCTCTTTATCAATGGTACCGAGATTCTATGTGTAAGTTATGCACACTTGTTCTAATGGATAGTTGGTTCAAAGCTTGCCTACCATACTATTTGGGAATGAGCGAAAACTTAACTTACTAAGTAATGGTTCAAATCACGAGATACCATTATCTGAAGGCATGGAATTTCCGGATTTATGTGATTTAGTATTTTGAAAATGGTGGGGGATTGTTGGTGATTTCCAAAATAATGGAATCACTTTAGAACCAAAAGTTGTAACTCTTCATGGGAACCATTCATATACATTGGAACATTATTATTTATTATTAATAATGAACCATGACATTGATTCAAGTATATATGGTTATAACCTTTGGCAAAAGGGTGCTTAATGAATCATGGCATTGATTCAAGTTAAAGAGGTGCTTTCTCTCATGTGAAGAGTCATATAATGCACTATAAATGCTTGACATTTGGGCATTAGTTGAATATACAAAAACCACTCAACTACACACAATTTGGACAGAATTTTGTTACATTAACAACATAATTCTTCACCATTCTATTATTCTAAATCATCCATCAATTCTCTAATGCATGAGTGAATTGCTGGAACCATAAATCTGTAAAATACTGTTAGGAGATACGCTTGGTGTGGTTGTGCAATACACGTCAAGGAACTCATAGTATCCTGAAGGGGATTCGCCGGTCATTCCTATTGCATCCAATATACATTTATTGGTGGGGGCGAATCGAACCTAAAGGTTAGTGTGGCAACCCCATACGCTTTGAGTTTTACATGCATGATCATTAAACATTTCAGGTTTCAAGTGCAGCAGCCTCTTCCCAACAAACAAGATATATAACAATAACCACCTCATCCTGACCGCAAATAGGAATGGTAGGGAAAGTAACATCAGACACAAACGCATTTGATTCGATAATCTTGAAAAAATATCTAAAGCTTATCTAAATTATCATACCAGAAACTCTGTTTGCAAAACCCAGGCTTCCAAACAGCTCCACCGCAATATTGTTCAGAGCAACAAATGCAAAAAGCTCCAAAACTTCATCTTCATCAAAAGAATCAAGCAATTTATAAATTGACAAAAGCAGCAGAAAGCCAAGAACCGCCAAAGAATTTTCAGTATTGTCATTCATGTTAGCTTTCAAATCAAATGCTAGCTTCAATGCTTCTTTTCTCACACAAGGTTTAATATCTGGTGAGATTCTCATCAGTTGTTCCAGCAGATAGATTTGGTAATCAACAATAACCACAGCATTATCTCCCTTTTCCCACTGTGGAATGATGGGGTTCAGTATCATTTCCAAAACAAGTTTTGATGGATCTGATGATTCTTGCAGATTAACTAAAATACTGTTGAAAAGTGACTCAACTCCATCAGTTTTCTCACTTGTGTCCAACTGCAAACTTCTTCCACCAAAGGCACGGCTTGATTGATCGTCCATGTAAGATTCAACTGCATATTTAGATAGCAGATATTTAAGCTCTCCATATTTATAGAAGCATCATAAATGATAATAACAATAAGAATTTTAAAAAACAAAACAATATACGATGCAAGAATGTAAGACATTGATGAGTTAAGGCTGCATTAATACTAAATACTGGAAAGAAGTGGATCTTGGCAAGGAAAGATGTTTGATGGTGGTGTTGAGTGTTGCAGATATCTAGTGAAAGTCATGGAGCTTAGCATATATCATTATTCCAGTTCAAATTTTGTTCAGTGGTATAGAGGAAGTTGGAATTAACCGGTTGTTGCTAAACAAGCTCTTCATTGGACCATTTTCTATGACCAATCTTCCATGTTATACAAAACTATATAGCATTTTATCTAAAATCTTGTTTCACTGCAATCTAGGCTTTATATTTTCCACTTGTAAAACAACGTCAATTTTTTACACCGTTTAATGTTTTTTGTGCATTATAAGTACTGCTTATTTTGCTTATTACCTGAGACTTGAGAGTCTAGACATAAACAGAAGTCATAAAATTGACAACATACAACCAAAATATTTTAGAGAAGCTTTTTGTTCATTAACTCATAAATGTACTTTCTATTGTTGGGTTAATGCAGACTTAACTCAACAAATTATGAAATATATGAATGAGTGAGAAAGCATTAATATAAATAAGCACCTTAATTGAATCAGCATGGAAAGTGTTAGATCTAATTGATTATTGAATAAGACTAGAAATAGTTGCACTAATAGGGACTATTAGTGCCCCTTAATGTCTGTCAGAATATTGAACCTACACTTTTTGCAATATACTTGAAAAATTAAAACTACATTAATATACTAACCTTTCAATAGCAATAACATAATATTATAATAAAAACTTAGCAATGTATAAAAAACACCAGAGTTTTTTCACTTAAGAGATACATATAATGTTCAAGGGTGACAAGATAATCGAAATTAGTTTGACAGTCTGTGGATGTGAAATGAAAACGGGAAAATCTTTTCAAATTGACTAATACATAGAACATTAACATGATTAAAAATGTTTTTAAAGAATTAAGTAGATCATGTTATAAAAAATATCATCATCATTAAGAGGAATAGTTGCAATGAAATTCTGTCAATAAATAAGATGAATAAGCACATTTACCTGATTCTTTTTCCTCATCAATATACTTTTTCCTTGACGCAGGATCCTTGACTAGTCCTTCAAACTGCTTTTCTTTTAAGTTGAGCTCCTTCACCTTTGCTTTGAACTTATTCTCTTTTGACTCAAGTTCACTCCATCGTCCTTCTAATTGCTTCTCTTTTGATTTGAACTCCTCCACTTGACTTTTAAAATGCTTCTTTCTAGATTCAAGTTCCTTCACTTGGCCTTCGAATTCTCTCTCTTTTGATTCACGCTCCTTCACTTGGACTTCATGATGCTTCTCTTTTGACTCAAACTCCTTCACTTGGCATTCAAATAGCTTCTTTTTAGATTCCAGCTCCTTCAGTTGGCTATCAAGTTGCTTCTCTTTAGAGTAAAATTCCTTAACTTGTCCTATCAATGGCCTCACAGTTAATTTTAGCTCCTTCCTCATGCCTACTATATGCTTCCTTTTAGATTCCAGCTCCTGCACTCGGCCTTCCAATTCCGTCTCTTTTGATTCAAACTTCTTCACCCGACCTTCATGTTGCATCTCGTTTGACTCAAGCTCCTTCATTTGGCTTTCAATGTGCTTCTTTTGAAATTCCAACTCCTTCACCCGATCTTCAAATTTTTTCTCTTTTAATTCAAGATCCTTCATCCGGTTTTCGAAATGCTCCTGTTTTGATACCGAGTCCGTCATTTGGCATTCAAATTCCTCCTCTTTTGATTCAAACTTCTTCACCCGACCTTCATGTTGCATCTCTTTTAACTCTAGCTCCATTGCCTGTCCTTCAACTTGCTTCTTTTTTGCATCGAACTCCTTCACCCAATTTTTGAAATGCTTCTTTTCTGATTCAAGCTCATTCATATGACCTTCAAATTCCTTCTCCTTTGATTCAAATTCCTTCAAACGGCCTTCAAGCTGCTTCTCTCTCGAATCCAGCTTCTGTGCCCGTTCTTCACACTGCTTCTCTTTTGACTCGATTTCCTTAACCCGATCATCAAATCGCTTCTGCTTTGATTCAAATTCCTTCACTTGAGCAATACTATTCTTCATTTCTGATATTATATTTAGCGCCTTCTTCCTTCCAGATTCTAACTTTTCCGCCTGTTCACCAATTAATTTGTTCACTGCACCAAGCTCTTTCTGTTTGGCCTTAAATTCCAAAGTAAATTCAGCAATTTGTTGGGAAAGAGCCTTGAGTTCCGCTTCCTTCCTTTCACGGTCCTTATCAATGTTATCAATGACTTGATTAAGTTCTATCTCTTTCACCTTGAGCTCTAGCTTGCGTTCTCCAATCAAGTTTTCCAACAAAAAGAGTTGCCCTTTCTTTACTACAAACTCATTGATACAATCATCAATTTTTTCCTGCACTTCCTTGCGAGCTTCATCAATTCTTCTAACAACACTAACTTGGTTCTTCTTATTTTGAAGCTCTTTGCAGCACTCTTCAGTATCTCTCTTTATGGACTGCAATCTTTTCTCTTCAACTTTCTGCTTCCTTTTGCATTCCTTAAATAATTCTTCTAGCAGCGTAAGCTCTTTCTTCAGCGAGGAAAATGATTTATCTCTTAATTTCTTCGACAATGAAATATTATCTCCATCTTTGTCATGATCATGATATGGTGACACCTTTGATTTCTTAACAGAAAGATGCAATGAATTGTTGTCATGAAACTCAAAATCTCTCTTCTTAACAACACTACTACTACATTTTTCCAAACTCGAAACCCGGGAAAAGCTTGGTAACATAGGAACTGGTTCCCTCCCATCATCAGAAGCCTCAAAAGCCATGATTCAACTGTGGAAACTGAAAAAAGCCGCAGCAATTATAAACACTGTAAAATCCTGGGAAGAAAAACATGAAAATAAACAAGAATCTTCAATTGAAATTTTTTTTAGGTCCAATTGAATGATTAAGTAATACATTTATTTTCTAAAAACAAGCTCGAAAAATAAACACAAACAACATAGCAATCTAAACATTTAGTATTAGCTCTAATCTAACAGTGCATGGTATTTGATTTGTTCTTAAAAAAAAACATAAAGAATAAATAAATGTGAAAGAGAAATAAATAAAAACATGACAAAAAATGTGACAGAGATGCTTACAAAAACGTTGTTGATGCTTAATGTTGTCTTGTTACAGTAATGGTTGAGCTAAAATGTGAGAGAAAAATAGAAGATGAAGGGTGAAGAGAGAAGAAGACATTTCTAGATTTTTTTTGCATTTTGGAGAGTAAAGTGAGAAATAAAAAACAAAAAAAGAGAAAGTGTGAATGGTGTGACTGTGAGAGAGTTTGTTATTGGGTTTGGGAGTGTGATCTTTTGTGTGGGGTCCACAAAATGGCATATGACTTGTTCACTAAGTTGATTGAGGGGATGAGCAAGAACCGTTTGACATAAGACAAAAATATGTACTATATTTACTCTATTACCAAAATCTAATAACAAAAACATTAATAGTAAGAAAAGATAAGAATTCCTTTCCTTTTGTCAAAAAAATAAAATAATCTTGAGTAGGTGAACATCTTGGTGGAGTTTGTTGAGCAATATTTGATGATGCTGCTGGCAGTTAAATTGGGAGGTTTAAATTTATCAAACCTTTAAAAAACGAATTTTGAGCATATGTTTTAATAAATTTATCGTGTGATGGTAGTTCATCCCTGATTATCTATAAACGGTATACCGTTTAAATTAGTTTGTATCTTTTAACACAACATTATATTGGTGTGACAACACCGTGCATAATTAGGCAATAGTCTCTTTTCCTTTAGACTTAAGCCCTCTTATAATTAAAAAAATATTTACTTTGTAGTAGAAATCAATGGAAAAAATAAATAGAGCCTAACTTATCCATGTTTTTTCAATTTGAAGTGTGTAACTAAGAATCTTATAATATAGTCCGCCTTAGTAAAATAACTAAAGATTTAATTATTTTGAATCAAAATCATAGCTTGACTTAGAATGTGTATGAAGGGTATATCATATGAGACCGATGTTTTTTTTTTTTGTTTTGTTCAAGAGGTATGAGATTATGAGATCGATTAATAAAGAAAGATGTAAAATGTATCTTTCTTTGACTAGAAAAACTTATCAACAGATGTTCAAGATGTAAAATGTAATCATTCATAAATAGTCACAAGATTAATATTATTATTTATTTATATATACATGAAAAATTTATCATCAGTATGTTTAACTTTTTTTTTCTTTTCACATCACATAATAATGTTACATTATTCTGTCCTGCAAATATAACTCAGTTGACATAGACAATACATTCTCATATGCAAATGTTATACACTATTTATTCACTTTAAAAGACGAATTCTAACCACTACTAGATTACTTGATAAAAAAAATATTACGGTATTTTTGAAAATGAATAATTTTATTTATTAGATGAGTCAAATTCATAACCTAATAGCCATAATTTATTTGGTTTTTTCACCGGTTTCCGACCCACCAAAGGTGAACGACTAATCCGGCTCATGCGTAGAGGCATGCACACTGGCCAAACATTGTTCCCCCTGAGAATCGAATTCGGTATTCCTCGAGTACGTCCTTGGAAGGAGCTCCTTGCCACTATAGCCCAATCAACTTGGTTTAATAGCCATAATTTAGCTCACGAGAAAACTAATTGTCGGATAAACTGTCATTTTTCCGATGGTAAGTAGGGACTAATTTGAACCAGTTTATTTTTCCCACTAACTGAAACTTGTTTTTATTTTTTATCAAAGGTTTTAAACCTGGACCGACATGGCTTTCTTATTTGTTTCAAGCTGGCTTCCCTCCTTTATTTCAAACAAAATAGACAGTTTCGTTACAAAGATGTTAAGTATAATTAAAGCTTTTACACGTTCAAAACTTTAGTAAACAAAATAGAATTGAGTTTGAACGTATCCTCATATTCAAATAAAATGTGTTCCAAGGGTTAGGGATCCTCTATTTTTTCCCTAAGTAAATATACTTTCTATGTCATATAAAAAGCTAATCATCAGGTAATTAGCACACACTAGCAATCAAACAAAAACCAAATAAATCGGTTAATTTGAAAAATATGACCAATTGCTGAATACTTAAGTAAGTTGGGATGAACAACATCAATGTGACTATATTCAAAATATAATTGGAGTACAACGTCAATATGATTATATTTGGGAAAAACACTAGTGACTAATTATGTAAGGATCAAAGACATCATCAATGTGGACTATGTTTTGGAAATTTTTCTAATAGAAGGGAAGAAATAATTTTCAGAAAACCCTCCAAAATACTCAAAGAAGATCTATAGATTAGACACCAAAAACACAATATTTTGGTGTATAATCAATCCATCCATATTTGTGTTTCTTATCTTTCAAGTCTCGATTCATAAGTTACCATAGGCTTTTTTGATGACAAACTAAGTTGTTCGCTGTTGCGCTTATTTCGAGAAAGAGGCTATGCATTAGTATTTGATCCCAGCACAACAAATATGTTCCGGTCTTCTCTGATGCCGTCGAATGTGTTCGCGATGGTGTTTCGTTCCCTTTTCCTTGCGATGATACTAACACTTTGTCATCGTTCTTTCTTCGTTTTTGGGATCCTGGTGGAATATCTGTTATGTTTTCTTCAACTGTAACATCAGAATCAAACACCAAAATCAAGAATAATCACGTTTTGAAATCGCGGTTTGGAAAAGCTATTTTGATTTTAGGTGCCGAGTTCAGAGTTATGTTTCTGGGCATCATCATGTTTCAGAACCGTGTTTCAAAGCTTTTCTTTACATAGTCAAGGTTGCAGATAGCGCACTACAGAAGCGTGTTTGGGATGGAAAAGCGCGATTGTAGAAAGTTCGTTTGGGTTGGAGAAGCACGTTCGCTGATTTGCTTTGAATGATAATGTTGCAGAATTGCTTTGCAGATGCGCATCTGGAGAAGCATTTTCCAACAATCACGTTTTTGAAAAGTGTGTTTCGATTAAGCTGTTTTAGAGCACTTCTGAAGAGGCTGTTTCAAGAAGTTACGTGGTTTGTGATTCAGAGTTTGGAAAAGCTATGTTTTTGGGGAAAAGATGTTATGCATAAGCTGCTCTTGGTTCTGCATAAGCCGATTTGTTACATGATGCAACGTGTTTACGAAAAGCTGTTTCAATCGAAAAAGCATGTTACAGAACTACAAAATTCCATAAGAACTTCATCAGAATTCCATCAGAACTTGTTACGCGGGTCTACCCTCAGAATTCCATCAGAACTTAATATGTTAACAAAAATCGCACTGTAATTTTAATTTACTCCAAAGTGTTCTTTCAAAATAAAACATAATCCTATTCCTTCCATTCAAACTCTCCCAACCCAAATTTCAAGCATGCATATAAATATGTGACACATTAACATTTTTGTTCTAAAAACAGACTTGTTGACCTTAAACAATGGAGTCAAAGAGATATTAAACAATTTCCCTCAAATATTTAACCATTGAAAATAACCTCTTTCAAGGCATGATGACATATCCTCAGAACGAATTTACAATGCTGCTCAAAGCTTATGTTTACATTCTTTATAACAGAACTCCAATTTTACAACCATAGTTATGACAGTTTCGTTAAAACGACGCTCAAGTGCGTAAAGACCACATTCCAAAAATGGTTATATAGTTAAATCTTTTATATATTCAAAACTTTAGTAGAATGTGACATGTACTCCAAGTAACTAGTCTGTATATGAGAACATTTCCACATAATAACAAATTTAAGCCTTTAAAATTAAAAAAATAAAAACACCAGAAAGAAAGCCAAGAAATAAAGGTAACCCTGTTAACTATATCATGAGTTTTCATTCTTTCCAATTAACACCTTTTACACAGAATAAGAAAGAGAGAGAGTCGCGTCAAAGTCAATTAAATCAAATTAAGTTAGCATATTTCCATTACCGCATTTGTTTTCATTCTTTCCATTAGCTTGTTCCAGTCCAATAACTAATAGCCTTTATGTGCTTTTAGCTCAAGAATGCGATATTCAATCTCCTTATGAAGCAGACCCGTAGATTCAAGGTTGCTATCAGAAATGCATTGCAGAACAGTCCCAAGACTAGCAATTTCTTCATCTCTGGCCTTATCCTGAGTTCAAGTACATAGTAACAGTTTAGATTCAAGGGTATTGTGAATATGGGATGGAAGGTTTGATTAAATAAAATTTCAATAAGAAAAACAGAAGAACCTTGATTTCAATGGAGTTTGATTTCTTGCAACTGCTCTCACAAATCAGTTTGGCATTTTTGACGTATTCTCGTAACATATCAACTAAATGATCCTTGTCATCCAAGTCATATGCAAAACTGAAGCTAACTGCAGCAACAATTTGCTTCCTGTTGATAAGAAGCTTAACAAAATCTGCAAGATGAAAAAAATTTCACTTCATCAAAATGTACTAGAACAGACATCAAAATTAAAAAAATTTAAAAAACTAAGCAGATTTAACTGAACATTTACATTTTGTCAAACCATTTAGAAAAAAGTAAAGATAAATTTCAAGTCTATTTCATTCTCAAAGCATTAAAACGAAGATGTCAATTTTCTCGTAACAAATGTGAGATCTGTTGGGGAAACAAAATGAAGCCAATTACATATCAGTTCAATGTCATACTGTTTTCCAATTTCTTAAAAGGATTTATTTCACCCATTACTTTGAAATGATTCCTTTTTTGCCACCCCAATTAAAAAATGGAAGGATTTTGGCAACAAAAAAAAAACGCTTCAAAATGCCAACTGTCTTTCTCTAAGGCTTTGTTTGCGAGTTTGGAGGGGAAGGCTTGGGAAAAAAGGAAAGAACAAGCGGAAGAAATTATTGGAAAGGCAAAAGCATTCTCATTGATAAAGGAAAATAGAAGGGGAAAATAGAAGGCAAAAGCATTCTCATAGAGGAAAATAGAAGGGGAGGGCTTTGGCGGGTTAACTTTTTTCCATAATACTAAACCCTCCTCATTTGGGGGGAACTAAAAAATTGTATTGGAGGAGGATTTTAGGGGTTTTTGGAGGGTTTATATGAATTCTTGAAATTTAATCTATGTTGTTATATTATTTTTAAAATTAAAAATATAGTAATCATATACATTAATTTATCACTCTCTAAAAAACTACTCTTTTAAATTTTTTGAAAGATTTCTACATTTTCCCTCATACATTCCACCCCTAAAAGCCTTCCCTTCCCCTCCCCTTCAAACTCGCAAACGCAGCCTAAGTTGTTAGTCTTTATTACTGACATGTCAAGAAAAATATATAGCTGATTTGGTTTATAGCAATTATATTGATATGTATAAATGTGGTGAATTGTGATCCATAAAACCGTATGACAAAAACAGGGCAAAAACTTAGATTTTACACTTCACAACAATCTTAATATTACTTTTTCTATGTCATTTTCAATATCATTTGAATTTAAAACACAAATTTCTCCAAACTACATCAACCATAAATGATAAACTGGGTAAAACCACCTCACCCTGACTGCAAATAGGAATGGCAGGGAAAGTGACAACAGACACAAACCCATTTGATTTGATAATCATCATAAAATATCTAAAGCGTATCAAAATTAACATACCAGAAACTCTGTTTGATAATCATGATAAAATATCTAAAGCTTCCAAGCAGCTCCACGGCAATTTTGTGCAGAGCAACAAATGCCAAAATCTCGAAAACTTCATCTTTATCAAAAGAATCAAGCAATTTATAAATCGACAAAAGCAGTAGAAAACCAAGAACCGCCATAGAATTTTCAGTATTTTCTTTCATCTTAGCTTTCAAGTCAAATGCTAGCTTCAATGCTTTTTCTCTCACACAAGGTTCAATAACTGGTGAGATTCTCATCAGTTGTTCAAGCAGATATATTTGGTAATCAGCAATAATCACAACATTATCTCCCTTTTGGCACAGTGGAGTGATGGGGTTCAGTATCATTTCCAAAACAAGTTTTGATGGATCTGCTGATTCTTGCAGATTAACTAAAATACCATTGTAAAGAGATTGAACTCCGTCAGTTTTCTCGCTTGTGCCCAACTGCAGACTTGTTCCACCAAAGGCACGACTAGATTGATCATGCATGTAAGATGCAACTGCATATTTTGAAAGTAGATATTTAAGCTTTTCAAATTTATGGAAACATCAGTAAATGATAGTGACAATAAGAATTTAAAAAATAAAAAATATAGTATGTAAGAATGTAAGACATTGATGAGTTAAGGCTGCATTAATACTAAATATTGGAATGAACTAGATGTTGAATGTTGGTGCTGAGTGTTACAGATAATCTAGGGAAAGTCATGGAACAAGCTCTGAAGTTGGATGCCGGTCGTTGATAAACAAGCTCTTCATCAGAAAATATTATATGACCAATCTGCCATGTTATACAAAACTAGATAGCATTTTCTCTAAAATCCTTTTTCACTGCAATCTAGGCTTTATATCATCCACTTGTAAAACAATGACAAATTTTTCACACCCTTTTATGTGTTTGTGCAATATAAGTACTGCTTATATTTGCTTGTTACAACATATGACCACAATATTTTAGAGAATTTTTTTGTTCATTGACTCATAAATATACTTTCTATCGTTGGGTTAATGCAGACTTAACTCATCAAATTATGAAATAGATGGATGATAGAGAAAGCATAATACTAACAGTTACAATCAATGTCAACATAGCACCGTAACTGAATCAAGGTAGAAAGTGTTAGATTTCATTGATTAATAAACAAGACTATTAATAGTTGCACTAATAGGACTATTAAGTACCCCGCAATGTTTGTCAGAATATTGAACATACAGTTTTTGAAATATAATTGAAAAATTAAAACTACATTAATATACTAATCCTTCATTAGCAGTAGTACCATAATATTATAATAAAACTATAGCCATGGATAAAAAACACATGAGGTTTTTCACTTAAGAGATACATAAAAAGTTCAAGGGTAAAAATATAATTCAGATTTGTTTGAAAGTCTGGGTGTGATATGAAATCTGGAAAAGCTTTTCAAATGACTAAGACATACAACATTAACATGAGTAAAAACGTGTTTAAAAAATTAAGTAGATCAGGATTCAAAAAATATCATCATCATTAAAAGGAACAGTTATAATAAAATTCTTTCAATAATCTAGATGAAGAAGAACATTTACCGGATTCTTTTTCCTCATCAATATATTTTTTCCTTGACTCAGGCTCCTTTAGTTGTCCATCAAATTTATTCATCTTTGACTTAGGATCCTTGACTTGTCCTTCAAATTGCTTTTCTTTTAAGTTGAGCTCCTTCTCATTTACTTTGAGCTTATACTCTTTCGTCTCCAGTTCATTCCACCGTCCTTCAAATTGTTTCTGTTTTGATTTGAAGTCCTCAACTTGTCTTTCAAAATGCTTATTTTTTGATTCGAGTTGTTTCTCCTTCGATTTAAATTGTTCTTCAAATTCCTCCTCTTTTGACTCAAGCTCCTACATTTGGTTTTCGACATGCTTCTCTTTTGATAGCAAGTCCATCATTTGGCCTTCAAATTGTTTCTTTTTTGATTCAAATTCTTTCGCATGGACTTCAAGCTGCTTCTCTCTTGACTCCAGCTCCGTTACCCGTTCCTCAAAGTGCTTCTCCTTTGACTGAAGCTCCTCCACTCGTCCTTCATACTGCTTCTCTTTTGACTCAAGTTCCTTAACCCGGACTTTAAATTGCTTCTGCTTTGACTCAAATTCCTTCATTAGAGCACAGCTATTCTTCATTTCTGATATTATATTTATTGACTTCTTCCTTGTTGACTCTAATATTTCTGTTTCTTCACTAATTAATTTGTTCACTGCATCAAGATCTTCCTCTTTGGTCTTAAGTACCAAAGTACATTCAGTAACTTTTAGGGAAAGAGTCCTGAGTTCCTCTTCCTTCATTTCAACTTTTCGCTGCATTTTGTTGTGAATTTCATTAACACAACTAACTAGCTTGTTCTTATCTTCAAGCTCTTTGCAGCATTCTTCAATATCTTTCTGGATGGACTGCAATCTCCCTTTTTCCACTTGCCTCTTCCTTATGCATTTCTTAAACGATTTTTGTACCAATTGAAGTTCTTTCATCAGCGAGGAAAATGATTCATCAGCTGATTTGCTTGGCTTTTTAGTTGTACTTGTCGGCGGAATACCATCTCCATCTTTTCCCTGATCATCATACGGCGACGCCTTTGATTTCTTAACAGAAACATCCAAGGAATTGCTGTTCTCAAACAGCCTCTTAACTGGCAGTGCATAAGTATCACATTTACTACTACATGTTCTCAAACTTGAATCAAAGTCTTGACAAGAAGCATGTTCCTTCTTCACATTGTCATCACCACCACATGTTTTCCGCGTATCAGAAGCCTCAACATCCATCATTCAACAGTTGAAACTTGAAAGCTGCAGAAAGTACAAACACCGAATTAAATCCGGGGAAGAAATATAAAAATAAAATAAATAAACAACCAGTTTCTTCAAATGAATAATTTGTAGGTTAAACTGAATCATCAAATAATAATACATATCGTTTCCAAAAGTAAAATCTTAATCAAATAAAAATAGCTAGAAAATAGACATTTCAACTATTAATCACAAAACAATACCCATGTAAAAAAATGTAAACTATATAAGGTTTGAACATATAAAAACACATTTAGTAGGTCTAACATTGCATGATATTGATTTTGTTGAGAAAAAGCATGAAATGAAAAAACCTAGAAAATAGACATTTTTGAAGTTTTAATCTTAAAAAATAGGGTAAATTACACTCCCCTCCCCTCAAAGATGCTTGAATTACATTCCCCTCCCCTCTTAAGTTAAAATCTACGCTTTAGTCCCTCAATAATTTTTTTTTCATTTCTAATAAACTAGCAAAAAAATAGCATTGCGGGTTCAAGATAATTGAAAACGGCGGCAATTCTGGAACGAGAGAATTGAACAATCAAGATGGGAAGAAGAATGAAGAAGAAATTGTACGTTATGTGTGTTCTAGGTTTTGGAATGGAACAAAATTTATGAACGTATATGATGGGTTGAATTTGATGTGAAATTTTAATTGTTACAAGCCCTATAATATAAATTAATTAAGATTGTATACCTAAATATAATTAAATAAAATTAAAAGTTACCTTATTAAAATTGATTTCTTTTTTATAGAAAAATTGACTCATTTATTTGACATTTAATGTTACATTTGTATATTACATTTTGATTGGTTGATATCTTAAAAGGGTAAATACTCTCTAAACAAGAGAGGGTAATCTAGGCCTCAACTAATTAACTTGAATGAAACTTCACTCTCAATCTTATACTCTTATTTGTCTCAATTAAGTGGGTCTTTTGCTCATTTCACACTTATTAGAAAAATGTAATAGTGATAGAGAGAGAAAAATGATTTTAAGTGCTCTTGTCAAATGTTAGTACATTTACCATTATCTTAAATGCAAAGTAAAATATAATGAATTAAGAATAATGTAAGTAGTAATTTATTTATGACTATCATACAGGGGTAAATGATAAAAATATAAGAACCTTGATTTCAATTGAGTTAGTTTTCTCACAACTGCTATCACAAATCCGTTTCGCATTCTGGATGTGTTCTCGCAACATATTACATATCAATTAGTTAATTCTTGTAAGCCAAGTTATATGCACAACTTGAAAGTTTCAGAAATTACAAACACCGAATTAAATCCGGGGAAGAAATATAAAAATAAAATAAACAAACAACCTGCTTCTTCAATTGAATAATTTGTAGGTTAAACTGAATCATCAAATAATAATACATATCATTTCCAGAGGTAAAATCTTAATCAAATAAAAATAGCTAGAAAATAGACATTTCAACTATTAATCACAAAACAATACCCATGTAAAAAAATGTAAACTTTCTAAAGTTTGAACATATAAAAACACATTGAGTAGGTCTAACATTGCATGATATTGATTTTGTTGAGAAAAAGCATGAAATGAAAAAACCTAGAAAATAGACATTTTTGAAGTTTTAATCATAAAAAATACCCATGTAAAGAAAATGTAAACTTTTTCAAGTTTGAACATATAAATGCACATAACACTTCAAGAATGAGAATGAAACAGTAAAGAACAGAACAATGGCAAAAGAAACAGGGGTTAACATTTCAACATATATTGGCTCAAAAAAATGAAAACTTTTGAAGTTTGAAACATATAAGTATACACATTTAGTAGCTCTAATCTAACATTGCATGGTATTTGATATGTTGTTAAGAAAAGCATAAAAATATGTAAATATGAAAGAGAAATATACAAAAAATAAAATAATGTTGTCTTGCTACGGTAACGGTTGAGTAAAATCTGTGTGAAAAATGAAAGATAAAGTGAGAAAATAAGATGGAAAATGAAAGAAATGAAAAAGTTTACCTTCACTTCACAGAACAATGGAAAATGGTAAAGATGAAGAAAATGAAAGTTGAGGGTTTAGGAGTGAAGGTGTGGTCTTGTGTCTGTGGGGTATCAGCAAGGACCGTTCTGGATAACCACAAAAATTATCATGGTAAATATGTTTGGTAAAAAACATTAAATTAGTAGGTAAAAACAAATTGAAATACCACCAACAAAAATAAAATAAAAAATTGAAATTAAAGACATGGAAGTTATGTCTTAGAAGTGCAGGTCATATCATAAATGTTAAATGGTTGCAAGAGTATTTGATTTGTTAGCATTGGTCAAATTAAGCTCATCTCCATTTATCATCCTCTCTTTTTTGAAGGGTAAAAAAAAAAATGATAAATGGAAGAGAATTGTTGTTGACACATATGGTTGTGTCAAACTAATAATTTATCGAAATGTCTCTCGGCAGTATCGAAGAAAACTGAAAACTTCGGCAGTTAACTGCCGAGTAAACCTCAAATCTGATTTATTTTTATTTTTTTTACAAAAACCAGAAATTGTCATTAATAATATTTATTGATTTTGAATGTTTCAATCATTATTTTATACGTTTCAAACAATTGCAGTATTATACTTATGCATATATATATATATATATATATATATATATATATCTTAATAAGAATATAATTTAAATCTTGACAAAAAAATAAAGAGCATTTAAGTCCTCAAAACATTTCAATAAGTGTAAAAATTAAGCATTTGAATATTGTTTTGCAAATTACTTTAATAAAAAAAAATCTTCGTGTACAATTATTTTAATGTAGAAAATATAACAACATATTATACCTTAAAAAAATTGTTGTGCACAATTATTTTAACGATTTTTTTATTATTATTTGTATTTAAGTAATGTGTAAAACAATATTCAAATGCTTAATTTTTACCCTGATTTAAATGTTATTCTTATTAAGATATATACGCATAGGTATAATACTGCAATTGTTGGAAACGTACCAAAATAGTGATTGAAACGTTCAAAATCAATAAATATTATTAATGACAATTTATGGTTTTTGTAAAAAAAAAACAGGTTTGAGGTTTCCTCGACAGTTAACTGCCGAAGTTTTCAGTTTTCCTCGGTAGTTAACTGCAGCCGGTTCCATAATTCGACAGTTAACTGCTGAAGGGCATTTCGATAAATTACTAATGTGACACAGCCTTATGCAACGTGTCAACATCAATTCTCTAAATGGAAAAGATCTTAACTTTATTTCTATTATTTATAGAGATAAAAACACACACAAAATAAAAAGTAATTAATAATGGTGAAATTCACTTAATGGTTGGACCCACTACATAAACATAAATGATCATACATTACAAACTAATTAATGGCATGTATAAATTATACTCCAATTAATGGCTGTGAAATGGAGTATTAACATTTATTTCATTATTGTTCCATTAATTATCGAAACACAACCTGCTTGAAAGAAAAACCAAGAGAACACTATCTGCAAAAATTTATAACTTGTTCATTTTTATTTTTTTTTTGAGAAAAATACCCATAGGCCATTTGCATAGTGAAATAGTCAAAGTTAGCTTGTTTATTTTAAGGGGAAAAAATTATCGACGATTATTATTATATTTGATTCCTTAGATACACTTAGCATTTTCCTTTAAAAAGCTAGGTTCTAAAATATAACAATAAAATTAAATTAAATAAATGTATGAACGTATAACCAAGCAATTTGACTTAAGTAATGAGCTCCACCAAAGACAAATTATTTAAGTGAACCTCAGTTCGATTTATGAGTGAAATAATTATTGATTGGACTTTACTTATCTTCTAACCGATTCATGATTACCAAAACTCATTTCCTCTGAAAACCGGAGAGTTAACACAAAAATGTATGAATTATAAATGTTTATTATGTTCATTGCACGGTTCATATGTTGCAATTATCATCGGTTACATCATTTAGAGAAGTTGAGTTCATTCACAATATCTTTACTAAATATTGTTTTTTTGGGGTTGGTGTTAGTTTCTCCAAAGAATATCATGATTTTGATTGGTAGTTTTTGTAAGTGTTTGTTTTGCCGGTATATAAGACTTTTATTCTTCATTTAACTAAATTTTATATAATCAGTAATCGCAGAAAATTGTTATTGTAGATTGATGTTGTTTATAACGTGTTATATCTCCACCACCCTCAGTAATATTTACAGACTCATCCCTGCTTTTAACATTTGAAAATACCAAAATATTTTTGGTGATAGTTAATTGTTGTTCGCCTCCAACATGAATTTTTGGTATTTTTAAAAAAAAAAAATTAATTTACAACGAAATAATTGAGGTCTAATTATTAAAATGATAAGAATCTGGACAACTAATCAGCATCGAACACGTGTCCCTAATTATCCACAATTTCGACTCTCTCTCCGCCTCCTGCAGCTTCACGCGTTGTTGTCCCCGCGTGTAGTGCACGCGCCGTTTTTGGCCAACGATTGTGCAACGTGTGTCCCTGCGTGGTCAGATTAAACATGTTGAATTGATTCAACCTCTCTTTCATCCACATCATCATTCAACACACCATTGGAGCACTTCAACATGTTGAAGGTTGCTTTCAACATAGCAATTCAATACCATTGGACATGGTCTAAGACGAACAGTTGTTGCCTGTGAGGGTGGTTGTGGGATTTTGTCGGTGTTGTTTTTTACAGCACTTAATCCGTATCCGTGGTGGTATGTGGGAGTGGGGTCCACAAAACATACTCCAAAAAGGACAAAAGTGTGTACTATTAGCCAAAGAATAAAGATTGGAAAATACTAAAGGATATGAGGTCCCTAAAGATGCCGTGGTGTGGTCTTGTGGCTGCGTACGTTCTCAAGTTGGGATCCTCTGCGTTTTACGGATATTGTTGTTTGGAGAGGGATAGACCGATTCAATGAATAACAATATTATTTAATATTCAAAGAGTTTTTCCTATTTAAATAAAAATGTTTGTTAAATGGAGAAGATCCCAAATCAGTGTTTACATCTTGAGTTAAGTTGGTTTTGGCAAAATCCGTTATCCGACTCAAATAACTTTACAAGTTGGAGAAAAATCCATATTTTTTTTTATGTCAAACCCGAACAAACTTGACCTGATGATGAATGAGTTGGTTTGAACTGGAGCAACGAAATCATTAGACATTCATTATTGAGGAGTGTTATTTAAACAACCATTTGATTGACAACTTTTGGGACAACCATCATTTACAAAGAAAAAGTTGGTATTTGCACGAAAACTAAAGGAATAGAGAGATAAAGTAAAAAATAATGTGAGTATGAGAGATAAAGTTGTTGCAAAAGTTGTCACAAAATGAATGCTTAAATATAATTTATCTTCATTATTTGTTAAAAAAATTCTCAAAAATATATAAAAATAAATATATCATGAAAATTCAAAATTTAGACTACATTTAGTTCTGTCGTTATCTTTAACGGCCCATGCTGAGTCCCTGAACAACCCAACCCCAGTCACAAGAGACCATAGTTTGACTCAAGCTCTTCCCTTTTCTGTTTTCATTTTTCACTCTCACAGTGCAAATTCAATTCTACAAACTTCTTTTTTCTCTCTTCCATTTTTGTCTCAACCATTATCGTAACAAGCTAGCACCAAGCATCAACAACGCCGCATTGTAAGCATCGATCTCAATTTATTTATTTATATTTCTCTTTCACATTTATATTTTCATGCCTTTATGATTGTTTTTGACCTAGAAAATTTTTCATAACTTCTCCAAGATAGCTTAACAAAACAAATTTCATTTCATTTTCTGCAATAGAAATAGCTTATGTAAGCTAAGCTTATCATGATAAGCTGTTTATCCAAACAGAGGCATAATTTTGAATATTTTCTATTGCATAAGCTGTTTATCAAGATAAATTCCAAGAAAATCTATTAATGGCTTAAGTGTAATCAGTGGATATGTGATCCTTACTCTTCCCTTCTCCTGTGTTCATTTTTTTCTTCCCAGGATTTCCAGTTTCTGTAGTTGAATGATGGGTAATGAGGCTTTTGATAAGCTAAAATTTTGTGGTGATGATGATATTTCTTTGTCACAAAGGTTTTCACAGAAGAGTTTGAGAACATGTATTACTAAATGTGATGATTACGTTAAGAAGAGGAATACTACACTGCCTGTTAAGAGGCTATTGAATCAAACCGATTCCTTGCTTATTTCTGTTAAGAAATCAAAGGTGTCGCCATATCATGATCACAATGAAGACGGAGATGAAGATGATATTCTTTTGTCGGATTTAATTAAAAGGCCAGGCAAATCAACCCATAAATCATTTTCCTCGCTGAAGAAAGACCTTGCTATGTTAGAAAAATTATTTGAGGAATGCAAAAGGAAGGTGCAAGTAGATGAGAAGAGATTTCAGTCTCTAAAGAGAGATATTGGGCATTGCAAGAGGAAGAGGAAAGTAGAGGAGAAGAGATTGCAGTCCATAAAGAGATATGTTGAGGAGTGCTGTAAAGAGCTTGAAAATAAGAAGACACAGGTCAGTTGTGTTAGAAGAATTGACGAGGCTCATGAGAAAATGCAGGGAAAAATTGAAGAATGTATTAAGGATTTTGTAGTGAAGGAAGGGAAGCTCTATTTGATGGACGACTTGATTGGAGAGCGCAAGCAAGAGCTCAAGACAAAAGAGATAGAACTTAATCAAGTCAATGGTAACATTTCAAAAGAGAAGCAATATAAAAAACGGGTGAAGGAGCTTGAGTCACGCGAGAAACACCTTGAAGGACGAGTAAAGGATTTGGAGTCAAGAGAGAAACAGCTTGAAGGACAGGAGAAGGAATTTGAAGACCAACTGAAGATGTTGATGAATGAACTTGTATCTAAAAAAATGCTGTTCGAGAGACAATTGAAGAATCTCGAAACCAAAGAAAAGCAATTCGAAGAACAAAAGAAGGAGTTCCAGTCAAAACAGGAGGAATTTAAAGGTCAAGTGGAGGAGCTTGAATCAAATGAGGAGGAATTCAAAGGCCGGGTTAAGGAGCTCAGTTTAAAAAAGAAGCAATTTGAAAGACAAGTTGAGAGCTTTGAATCAAAAGAGAAGCAATTTGAAGGACGGTGGAAAGAACTTGAGTTAAAAGAGAATAAGTTCAAAGTACAGGTAAAGGAGTTCAAGTTAAAAGAGAAGCAGTTTGGAGGACAAGTCAAGGATCCTAAGTTAAAGTTGAAAAAATTCGATTTACGACCGACGAAGCTTGGGTCAAGGAAAAAATATATTGAAGAAACACAATCGGGTAAATGTTCTTATTCATCTAGTTTATTGAAAGAGTTTCAATACAACGGTTCCTCTTAATGATGATGACAATTTTTATAACCCGATCTACATAGTTGTTTAAAAATATTTTTAATCATGTTAATGTTTTATGTCTTTGTCATATTGAAATTTTTTCTAGTTTTCATATCACACCCACACATTGTCAAACAAATTTGTATGGTATATTTCACCCTTGAACATTTTATGAATCTCTTTACTGCAAAAAAAAAAACTCACGTTTTTATTCATGGCTAAAGTTTAATTATAATCTTATGATACTGCTAATGAAAGATTAGTATATTGATTTAGTTTTAATTTTTCAAGTATATTTCAAATAGTGTAGGTTCAACATCCCTCGACAAAATTGAGGGGCACTTAATAGTCCAATTAGTGCAACTATTTCTAGTCTTGTTTATCAATCGATGAAATCTAACATTGTCTCCGGTGATTCAGTTAAGGTGTTGTGTTGACATTGATTGTAACTGTTAGTATAATGCTTTCTTCTGTCACCCATATATTTCAATCTAGGAGATGTCTTACATTCATGCATAGTATTTGTTTTTTCTAAATTCCTATCTATTGTCATTATCATTTACCGACGCTTCTATAAATAGGAGTGAGGTTAAATATCTGCTATCTAAATTTGCAGTTGCATCTTTAATGGATTATCAATTAAGTCACACCACTGGCGAAACAAGTTTGCAGTTGGACACAACTAAGAAAACTGATGAAGTTGTGTCACTTTACAATGATATTTTAGCTAATTTGCTAGACTCATCAGATCCATCAAGACTTGTTTTGGATATGATACAGAACCCTACTATTCAATTGTGTAAGAAGGGAGACAATGCTGTGATTATTGCTGATTACCATATTTATTCGCTAGAACAACTGATGAAAATCTCACCTCATATTAAACCTTGTGTAAGAGAAGAAGCATTGAAGCTAGCATTTGATTTGAAATCTAACATGAGTGAAAATACTAAAAATTCTTTGGTGGTTCTCGGTTTTCTTCTGCTTTTGTCAATTTATGGATTGGTTACTTCTTTTGGTGAAGATGAAGTTTTGGAGCTTTTTGCATCTGTTGCTCAGCACAAGATAGCTATTGAACTGTTTGAGACCCTGGGTTTTGCAAATAAAGTTTCTGGTATGTTAATTTAGAAATGCTTTGGTCTGTGATCAGTATCTCCTTTTATTTTTATGTTTTGCTATGTTACAGCTTATCACATGATTATCAAATGCGTTAATATCTATTGTTACTTTCCCTGCCAATCTTATCTACAGTCAGAATGAGGTGGTTTTGGTTATTCGTTATGAAAACCTGAAGTTGCTAGTCTCTAAGATAGTAAAGTAAATGTTTCGAATGAATTTTTTTAACAAATAGGACAACTCTTGTTTAAATTTTGCTAAAGACAACTCTCTGAGATAGTAAAGGAAATGTTTCCCTCAATAGTTATCTCATTTGTTAAGAGAAAATTGACATCTTCATGTTTTTTTGAGGAAGAATTGACATTTTAGTGTTGATGATTGGAAAATGGAATAAACTTGAAATTTATCTTTTTATGTATCTCTTCTATCATCCAAATGTTTTGATAAATTTTCAAATAGCCGGTCCAATTTGCCTAGTTTTTTGTTAATTGGAACTTATTTTATGTCTATTCTGGTAAGTTTTTGATGGTGAAAATTTTCTTGCACCTTGCAGGTTTTGTTAAGAATCTTATTAGGAAAAAACAATTTGTTGGAGCTGTTAGATTCAGTTATGCATACAACTTGGCTGACAATAATCAACTAGTTGATCTCTTGCGAGAATTCGTCCAGAATGCCAAACTGATTTGTGAGAGCAGTTGCAAGAAAATCAACTCCATTGAAATCAAGGTTCTGCTGTTTTTCTTATTGAAATTCTATCTTATCAAACATTACACTTCATTTTCACACATACCCTTGTATGACAGTTATAAATAAGCTATTACTATGTACTTGAACTCAGGATAAGGCTAGAGATCAAGAAATTGCTAATTTGGGGACTGCTCTGCTGTGTATTTCGGAATGCAACCTAGAATCTGAGGTTCTGCTTATAAAGGAAATTGACTATCGCATTCTTGAGCTAAAAGGACATAAAGGCAATTAGGTTTTGTATTGTAGGAATGCAACCTAGAATCTGAGGTTCTGCTTTAATTATATAACCACTTAAACATCTTTGTAACGAAACTGTCTATTTCGTTTGAAATAAAAGATGGGAACGAGCTCGAAACAAATAAGAAATCCATCTCGGTCTAGGTATAAATCCTTTCTTTATGTAATATTTATCGGAATTATCTCTGTTGACTAAGACTGCTTCATAGATCTGCAGTCTATGTGGTTTAAAATTCTCCTATAGTTTTGCCTTGGTGTGTGTTTGTAACTGAAATTGAAATGCTAATTTTATCATTTTGTCTACTGTGACAAAATAGTTCTCTGTTTTGTGCTCATTTTGTATTATTTTTTTCAATCATTTGGAAGACTCGATCTAATTTTAAAAAATAAAAACAAGTTTCTAGTTATTGGCAAAAATAAACTAGTTCAGTCTCTACTTACCGTCGGAAAAAGGACAATTAGTCTTTGACAATTAATCTTCTCGTAAGCATAGCTTATTTGAGATGGACATTGTAATATGTATAGATTAAGGTTCGAAATGAGACTTCCCATTTATTTACATTAAGGGTTAAATTTTGGTCATTAGGTTATGAGTTTGATTCATCTAATAACCTAACATTATCCCTTTTCAAAAACAAAAACAACGTAACATTATTCTGTCAAAAAGAAAATCAAAAGTTATATAGTATAATATTAATCGTTGAGACTATTTATGAATGAATAATATTAATTATTTTACATCTTTCTTCGTTAGTAAAAATCGATCTCATAATCCAGAAGTCCTAGCTCAATTCGAAAAATGCCGAAATTGTTAGGTCGGATGTTATGATCGGGGTTCGAACCCCGGTACCTCCACTTGTATGTGTGAGTTTTATAATGACTTTGTCATTTCGTCTATCTACCAAAAAAAAAAATTGATCTCATAGTTAGGGATAGGTTAAAAAAAATTAATAAATGAGGTCAAGGTCATATCATAAAAAAGTTGTTATTTTTATCGGTGGACAACACAAAAAAAAAAGAAGTAATTTAGCAACTCTAGCTTTATTTCTGCTCGGAATTGCCAAAATCACAACACAAACAATTCATACATATTGGCTATTGTTCCAATTTATCAACTCTAAGGTCGATTATAAAAAAAAATGTACTTTTTCTGCTTTAAAATTAATTTGGTAAACAATAATAATAATGATAAATGACGTTGAGTCTTGATTTTTATTCTCACCTTATTCATACTCATCTAAACTTTATTCCCCTGCTGTGGAACCATAAAGAAAAATAACCAAAAATAATACTCATCTAAACTTATCTTTTTCTACTAATAATAATAATGTTTTCCCTCAACAACTTAGCAAACAAGTAATTTTGCCATTTTAGAGTAAGTGTGGACCCCACACTTGACTCCCTAAGACCAAACCCAGTGACAAAAACTCACGCCATTAATTTCTTTCATCACTTTCTCATTTTTTGTTTTTTTTTTTATTTCTCACTTTACTCTCTTCTCAAATTGAAAAATCAAATTCTAGATACTTCGACTTCTTCTTCTTCTCTCTTCTTTACCTTACATCTTCCATTTCTCACAGCTTTTAGCTCAACCATTACCGTAACAACACATTATAAAGCCTCAACAACGTTATTGTAGGTATCTTAACATTTTTTTCATGTTTTTTTTTCCTTCTGTCAGATTTATGTTTGCATTTGTATGCCTTTGTCAAAAACAAATCAACAGCATGTAATGTTAGATTAGAACTAATAAAAGTTGAAAGATTTACCCCTGTTTACATTGCTATGTTTATTGTTTGGGTTTGTTTCTAGAAAATAAATGTATTACTTGAGGATTCAATTTGACCTAGAATTTTTTTCAATTCAAGAACCTTCTTGTTTATTTTATTTATTTATTTTTTCATGTTTTTCTTCCCAGGATTTTACACTTGCTGAAGCTTTTCAGTTTGCACAGTTGAATCATGGATTTTGAGCCTATTGATGATGTTAGGGAACATGTTCCTTTGTTACCAACGTTTTCCCGGGTTTCGAGTTTGGAAAAATGTAGTAGTAGTGCTGTTAAGAAGAGGGGTTCTGATTTTCATGACAACAGCAATTCCTTGCATCTTTCTGTTAAGAAATCAAAGCTGTTGAATGACGATCACCACAATGATATTTCATTGTCGAAGAAATTGACTGATAAATCATTTTCCTCGCTGAAGAAAGACCTTGCGGTGTTAGAAAAATTATTTGAGGAGTGTAAAAGGAAGCAGAAAGTTGAAGAGAGAAGATTACAGTCCATAAAGAGAGAAACTGAAGAGTGCTGCAAAGATCTTCAAATTAAGATGGACCAAGTTAGTGTTGTTAGAAGAATTGATGATGCTTGCGAGAAAGTGCAGGAAAAAATTGACGATTGTATCAAGGAGTTTGTAGTGAAAGAAGAGGAGCTCTATTTGATGGAAAACTTGATTAAAGAGAGCAAGCTTGAGCTCAAGGCAAAAGAGATAGAACTTGATCAAGTCAAGGGTAACATTTCAAAAGAAATAGAACTTCGTCAAGTCATTGATAACATTGATAAGGACCATGAAAGGAAGGAAGAGGAAATCAAGGCTCTTTCCCAAAAAATTGCTGAACTTGCTTTGGACTGTAAGGCCAAAGAGAACGAGCTTGATGCAGTGAACAAATTAATTGGTGAACAAGCAGAAAAGTTAGAATCTGAAAGGAAGAAGGCAAGAAATATAATATCAGAAATGAAGAATAGTATTGCTCAGATGAAGGAATTTGAGTCAAAGCAGAAGCGATTTGATGATCGGTTTAAGGAACTTGAGTCAAAAGAGAAAAAGTGTGAAGAATGGGTAACAAAGCTGGATTCAAGAGAGAAGCAGCTTGAAGGCCGTGTGAATGAATCTGAATCAAAGGAGAAGGAACTTGAAGGTCGTATGAATGAGCTTGAATCAGAAAAGGAGCATTTCAAAAATCGGGTGAAGGAGCTTGATACAAAAGAAAAGCAAGTTGAAGGACGAGCAATGGAGCTAGAGTCAAAAGAGAAGCGGAGTGAAGGACGAGCAGAGGAGCTTCAGTCAAAGGAGAAGCACTTTGAAGAATGGGCAAAGAAGCTGGAGTCAAGAGAGAAGCAGCTTGATGTCCGTTTGAAAGAATTTGAATTAAACGAGAAGGAAATTGAAGGTCGTATGAATGAGCTTGATAAAAAAGAGAAGCAAGTTGAAGGACGAGCAATAGAGCTAGAGTCAAAAGAGGTGCAATGTGAAGTCTGGGTGAAGGAGTTTGAATCAAAACAGAAGGAATTTGAAGGTCGATTGAAGGAGCATGAATCAAAGGAGAAGGAACTTGAAGGCCGTGTGGAATCTAAAAAGAAGCATTTCGAAAGCATGATGGAGGAGCTCAAATCAAGCATGAGTTCATTGAAAGGACAGGTTGAGGAACTTGACTCCAAAGAGAAGCAACTTGATGGCCAAGTGAAGGAGCTGGAATCTCAAAAGAATCACTTTGAAAGTCAGGTGAAGGAGTTTGAATCAAAAAAGAAGGAATTAGAGTTGAAAGATAACGAACTTGTAGGCAAAGTAAAGAAGTTTGAATCAAAAGAGAAGGAATTTGAATACCTAATGATGGGCTCGGTATCAAAACAGGAGCATTTTGAAAACCGGATGAAGGATCTTGAATTAAAAGAGAAGAATTTTGAAGGTCGAGTAAAAGAGTTGGAATTTAAAAAGCAGCAAATTGAAAGCCAAATGAAGGAGCTTGAGTTAAAACAAAAACATTTTGAAAGCCAGATGAAGGAGTTTGAGTCAAAAGAGAAGCAACATGAAGGCTGGGTGAAGGAGCATGGATCAAAAGAGAGAGAGTTTGAAGGCCAAATGAAGGATTTGGAATCAGGAAGGAAGCATTTTGAAAGCCAAGTGGACGAGCTCAAGTCAAAAGAGAGGCAATTTGAAGGACAGATGAAGGAGTTTCAATCAAAAGAGGAGGAATTTAAAGGTCAAGTAAAGGAGTTTGAATCAAAGAAGGAGGAATTTGAAGGTCGATTGAAGGAGCATGAATCTAAGGAGAAGGAATTTGAGAAGCAACATGAAGGCTGGGTGAAGGAGCATGGATCAAAAGAGAGAGAATTTGAAGGCCAAATGAAGGATTTGGAATCAGGAAGGAAGCATTTTGAAAGCCAAGTGGACGAGCTCAAGTCAAAAGAGAGGCAATTTGAAGGCCAGGCGAAGCAGCTGGAATCTAAAAGGAAGCATTTCGAAAGCCAAATGAAGGAGTTTGAGTCTAAAGAGAAGCAACTTGATAGCCAAGTGAAGGAGCTGGAATCTAAAAAGAAGCTGTTTGAAAGCCAAGTGAAGGAGTTAAAGTCAAAAGATAACCAACTTGTAGGCCAATTGAGGAAGTTTAAATCAAAAGAGAGGGAATTTGAAGGCCAGGCGAAGCAGCTGGAATCTAAAAGGAAGCATTTCGAAAGCCAAATGAAGGAGTTTGAGTCTAAAGAGAAGCAACTTGAAGGCCAAGTGAAGGAGCATAAATCAAAAGAGAGAGGATTCGAAGGCCAACTGAAGGAACTGGAATCCAAAAAGAAGCATTTTGAAAATCAAGTGGAGGAGTTCAAATCAAAAGAGAGGCAATTGAAAGGACAGGTTAAGGAAATTGAGTCTAAAGAGAAGAAATTTGATGGCCGAGTGAAGGAGTTTGAATCTAAAGAGGATGACTTTGAAGGCCGAATGAAGGAGCATGAATCAAAAGAGAGAGAATTTGAAATTCAAGTGAAGGAGCTGCAATCTAAAAAGAAGCAGGTTGAAAGCCAAGTTAAGGAGTTAGAGTCAAAAGATAACCAACTTATATGCAAAATAAAGGAGTTTGAATCAAAGGAGAAGGAATTTGAAGAACAAGTGAAGGACATAAAATCAAAGGAGGAGGAACTCGAATCAAAAAAGAAGCATTTCGAAAGCCAAGTCGAGGAGTTTAAATCAAAAGAGAAGCAATTTGAAGAACGATGGAATAAACTTGAGTCAGAAGAGAATAAGTTCAAAGCAAAGGTGAAGGAGCTCAACTTCAAAGAAAAGTGGTTTGAAGGACAAGTCAAGGATCCTGTGTCAAGGAAAAAATATATTGATGGAGAAAAAGAATCGGGTAAATGTTCTTATTCATCTTGTTTATTGAAAAAATTTCTTTACAACTGTTCCTCTTAATGATGATGATATTTTTAATTCTACTAATTATTAAATCGTCGCCGTATTTAATTCTATTAATTATTAAATTTCTTTACAACCTGATCTACTTAATTCTTTAAGAATATTTTTAATCATGTTAATGTTGTATATATTAGACAATTTTAAAAGCTTTTCCAGTTTTCGTATCACATCCACAAACTGTCAAACTAATTTGGATTATCTTGCTACTGCTATTGAAAGATTAGTTTAGTATATTAATGTAGTTCTAATTACATTGAGAGGCACTTAATAGTCCAATTAGTGCAACTATTTTTAGTCTTGTTTATTAATCAATAAAATCTAACACCTTCTCCGTTGATTCAGTTAACTTGCATACTATTTTTTTTATTTTTTAAAGTCTTATTGTCACTATCATTTACTGATGTTTCTATAAATATGAAGAGCTTAAATATCTACTATCTAAATATGCAGTTGCATCTTACATGTATGATCAATCAAGTCATGCCTTTGGTGGAATAAGTTTGCAGTTGGGCACAAGCGAGAAAACTGATGGAGTTGAGTCACTTTTCAATGGTGTTTTAGTTAATCTGCAAGAATCATCAGATCCATCAAAACTTGTTTTGGAAATGATACTGAACCCCATCATTCCACGGTGTCAAAAGGGAGACAATGTGATTATTACTGATTACCAAATCCATCTACTTGAACAACTGATGAGAATCTCACCAGATATTGAACCTTGTGAGAGAGAAAAAGCATTGAAGCTAGCATATGATTTAAAAGAAAACATGAAAGACAATACTGAAAAATCTTTGGCGGTTCTTGGTTTTCTGCTGCTTTTGTCAATTTATAAATTGCTTGATTCATTTGATGAAGATGAAGTTCTGGATCTTTTTGCATTTGTTGCTCTGCACAAAATTGCTGTGGAGCTGTTTGGATGCCTGGGTTTTGCAAACAGAGTTTCTGGTATGTTAATTTAGATATTTTATCATGACTATCAAATCAATTGAGTTTGTGTCTGTTGTTACTTTCCCTACCATTCCTATTTGCACTCAGGATGAGGTGGTTTACCCAGTTTATTACTTACGGTGGGTGTAGTTTGGAGAAATTTGTGTTTTAAATTCAAATTATATTGAAAATGACATAGAAAAAGTAATTTTTAAGATTGTTGTGTGAAGTGTAAAATCTATATTTTTACCCTATATTACGTATATATATATATATATTTTTTTTTTTTTTTTAGCATGTCAGAAATAAAGACTAACAACTTAGAGAAAGACAGTTTACATTTCAAAGTATGTTTTTTTGTTGCCGAAATGCCTCCATTTTATCATTGAAGGGGCAAAAAAGGAATCATTTAACGGTAATGGGTGAAATAAATCCTTTTAAGAAATTGGAGAACTCTTGTTTAATAAAAACTCGCCAAGATATGCGCAAAGATACAAAGATCAAGGTACTAGTTGTTGCTATGAAATTGAACTGATACGTAATTGGCTTCATTTTGTTTCCGAAGAGACTTCATATTTGTTAAGAGAAAATTGACAGCTTGGTTTTAATGCTTTGAAAATGAAACAGAATTGAAATTTATCTCTCTTTTCTTGTATCTATACTATTTTCTAAATGGTTTGACAAAATTTGAAATATTCAGTTCATTCTGCTTAATTTTTTAATTTTCATGTCTGTTGTAGTAAGTTTTGATGAAGTGAAATTTCTTGCATCTTGCAGATTTTGTTAAGCGTCTTATCATGAGGAAGCAAATTGTTGAAGCTGTTCAGTTCAGTTGTGCATATAACTTGACTGACAAGGATCAATTAGTTGATATGTTGCAAGAACATGTCCAGAATGCCAAACTTATTTGTGAGAGCAGTTGCAAGAAAACCAACTCCATTGAAATCAAGGTTCTTCTGTTTTTCTTACTGAAATTATATTTTTTCAAACATTCAATTCCATTTTCACACACACCCCCTTGCATCCTAGTTATAAATAAATTGTTACTGTGTACTTGAACTCAGGATAAGGCCAGAGATCAAGAAATTGCTAGTCTGGGGACTGTTCTGCAATGCATTTCGGTCAGCAGCCTAGAATCTGCGGGTCTGCTTCATAAGGAGATCGACTATCGCATTCTTGAGCTCAAAGCACATAAAGGCTGTTAGTTTTTGGGCTGAAACAAGCTAATGTAAACAAATGGGGTAATGGAAACCTGCTAACTTATACACTACTGTTGTTGGGGTAGAGAGTGCTTGTGTTTGTTAAACAAGAGACAAGTTCCTCAATGAATTCATGTCAAATTATTTTTATCAAATGTCATTTTAAACTTGAAATTTATAAATGCCTTCCTCAACAGTGGTTAAGAAGTAGCACAGTTCAGAGAAAATACTACCACATAATTCTTTGATTCCCCCTCCATACACGGTATAATATGACAGATTTACTTTACTACAATTGAATTTTACAGCAGTAACTACATAGAATTGAATAAAAAAAGAAGGATAAATTAGGCTCATATCTAATCTTTTAAAGCACATTTGAATAGTGGAATTCAGCTGTAACATATTTGTTCACTGAAAATGGAGGGCATAAACATCTTCTCATCTTCCCTCATCCATAAGTAATGTTAACTCCCATATATCAAATAACATCAACGACATGTATTATTTCCATGTCATACTTGGCTATTTCTCATTTCCCTATCTAATGTCAACCATGATACTGTGTACCCTATGGTTTACTGCTTCGTTAAAAATAAGCACACCCAACAAAAAATGAACCTGATGATAGTGTTAAAACTCTCTTGGCATATCCATCAAGAAGCTTCCCCAAATCTGATTGAAATTTGATTGCTTAAGTAAGCCTAAAGAGTTTTTTTTTCTCTTGATGTAGTCGGACCATTTTAGTAAAGTAGACTTCTTAAAAAGTTTTATCCTTTTATATTTAAAAAATATTTTGATTAGTTCAAACTTGACATAGGTTAGGTCGTAAGCCTTTGTCGATCAATAAATATTCAAAGGTATATGGTGCTTATACCAACAGTTTATCTTATGTATGTACGTATATATTATTTATACATATGATTTTTCTGACCATCACTATTCACTTTAAACTCCAACAGGTGTATGTCAAATTTCTTGTTTTTATGGTTTTTTTTACTACAATAAAAACATTCATTCATTTAAAATGGTAGATTACGTTAAATACAACATAAATTCCATATCATTAAAAATGATAGAGATGAATCGGTAAACAATCACGCCACATCCAACTTAATAATATAAAACGATAAAATGTTTACAAGTAATGTGACAAATTTAAACTGATCGTAATAATCATGTCTTCGGATCTACAACATTAATGACCTAGTCATTAGTTAAATCGATAATTAATCAAAATTGATATGTGAATTTGATACAAATGAACACTGCATTAAAATATGACATAAACAACGTTACACTGAAATGACGAAATCACGAAGAAAACAATATGAAAGAAAAACTTGATATATATAGAAACAAAAATTTAATCTACATAGAAACATTTATTTAGATTAAAAGAAGAAGAAAAAAATTACACAAGGTGATTCTAGGTGAAAAAAGGATTTAACTATCCCTGATGAAAGAAAAAAAGAAGAGACTTGCCACTCGCGAGTTTATTTCTCAAAACAAATTAGCGTCGACTTCCTATATGATCTTATCTCTATATGCGTTTAAAAGTGATGAAATATGCGTTTAAAAGTTTGTCACTTTTGGGGAACAAAATAATCTCAAATTTTAAAATATTAATATTTTTCTTTTTTGTCTTACTTTTACTAATTTTGCATGAAACACTATGAGCAGAAATTGCACGTTTAATTCTACGCATTTAAACTAAGTTTATTAAATCATTCGATTTTCTTGACAATCATTAGAAAGAATCTAAATTTAATTTATAGGTGAAATTATTTTAATAAACTTTACATCCGTCACAAGTGAACTCCAAATTAACACAACCACCTCCACCTAAGATTGGAGAAGTATTCTCTTAAAACAAGTTTACATATTTTTTTTCACATTGAAAAAAGTTTGGTTCAGTTTGTTTATTTTTTGGTTAATAGACTTTTATCCCCTGTAATATAGGTCATTTTCGATTTTTCCTCCTGTAAAATTTTTATTTTGATTTACCCTATGTTTACACTGAAATTTGGTAAACAATCGCTGGTTTCAAAAATGTTTACTTGCAAGATCAACCAGTAAATCTTAAGAGCATACTGTGCTTTTATTATCCATTTTAGACGTGACACTTGTTCTTAAAGATCTTTGATAGAAACAAGAATAAAAATAAAGAGAATCGAATCCAACCCAGTTGAATCCAATCGAAGTTTGGTGCAAATAATAGTAAAGAAATTACTTAAAATGAATAAGTAAATTGCAAAGACGTTTAAAGAAATGTATTGAAATTGCATTGACTGAATAAAAGTTGGTGCACATGTTCATACATTGCAACTTGTGATTCGTTTGTCGATTCCATACGGACAGTATTGAGTGTAAGTTTTTAGTATGATTGAATTGTGACCCTTTTTTCCTAAGAAAAACTACTATTTATACAAACAGGGAAATAACTACCTAGTTTTAACGTTAAAACTGTAGAAAACTACCTAACCATAGCCATTCGATTTGAATATCGAATATAGCCGTTACGCCATTTTGACCTTATCAACAGAAATAACTGTTTTCGATATCTTTCCGCCCATCAAACCGGAACCAGCATCTTCGGTTCTCGTCACAAACATATCTTTGATAGAATTTCACAAGGTCAAGTCCATCTCCTCAGGTCAAACTCTTTGACCATATTAAATGATACCCTTTTTACAAATATTGGCTAACACCCTCCTGTAAAATATTTTTGTTTTGATTTACCCCCTAATAGGCCAAACAAAAACAAAAATTTCTTGAAAAAAAAAATAAAATTGGTTTTTGTTTGGCCTATTAGAGGAGTAAATCAAAACAAAAATATTTTACAGAGGGTGAATCATAATAAAAAATTTATAGGAGGAAAAACAAAAAATGACCTATATTGTAGGGAGGATAAAGACCTATTAACCCTTTATTTTTTGAAATTATAATATACAGAACTTTATAAAAGAATCTTGGAGTAGATACCAAAAAAGTAAAATTATTTTACAGTAATTTTAAAAACATTAAGTAAAAAAACATGTAGAAATAAAACTAAAAAATCAAACAATTGAGTTTAAGTGATTAATAAATTTCATCAAATATGTATTGTTCAAAAGAATCTGAGTTCGATTCCTGGTGGAACATTTCTTGACCAGATCTCATATTCCTTAAGAATCGAAGGTTAACACAGATAAAAAAAAATGTAGAAATAAATATTGCAAGTTTACACTCCTCATTCTTTAATTTAATTTCATATAAATTAGATTATCTTTTTTGTTGGTTTGCATATGAATTTTCCAATATCAAATCTAAAATTCATAATATTTTTAAATATTTATCGTTTTAGTTTACATTTTGAATTGGAGTAGAACTAAATGTGACATAGAATGCTCCTTTCTTTCCCTAAAACTAAAAACGCTCCCACCTCTCTCTTGCGACAGAACTAACTACTTTAATCTCACCACCACCAAATCCAAACCCGCTTTCAGAGATGTAGCCCTCAAGAGGTTGGTGGTGTCCTTGGACCTCACGTCTGCACCATCTTTCAAGTCACTCAACGTTGTCTTTTTTGGCTTTTTTCTCCGGTGGTTGTTGCTCAACCTTTCGTCGTCGTCCTCCGATGTGGTGGTGGGGTTCGAGCTGTTTATTGCTCTTTTTATCGAAAATTAGGTGGCTTTAGACTTGTACCGTGCTTGTGGTTCAAAAACCTGAAAGGCTATGGTTCTGTTAACCCGAAAGGTTCTGGTTACTAACGTATTCGACTCATCCCTCGATCTGAGTTCTTACGCGTCTGTCTGAAACTGCTTGTGTTTGGTGGTTTGACTTCTTCGAATCTCTGATGTTTTCAGATCTGTTGAGATTTGCAGTTTTCAAGTCGTCTTGTCTGCCTACATGCCGGTACTTCATGCTCGAAAGAGTTTTATGCTTGCTGCTTTGTTCAGAGAGTTGTTGGCCCTCGGATCTTGATATTGTGTTGGCGGTTGATATATTCGCTGAAATTAAATCATAATCGTTCTTCGCAATGCTCACTTTTCATATTTTTTTGCAACTGGTTTCACGCCCGCATGCGGGTTGCTGGGTTGCATCCGTGATTAGTGAATTTTTTGTTATGATAGATTAGGACTGATCAGTAGGTTTGATTTATAATGTTGTATCCACGTTTAAGTTGTACCTTAGTTAGGTCTAATGTCCTGTTTGTATCTCCTTCTTTTTCTTTTTACTAAAAAAAAAAAGAATACATAAACGAAGAACCAAATATTTAAACAATAAGAACTCGTATCAAAATATAATCATGGATTTAAAATTTTGAAATTTCATGTATAAATTGATCGAAATGACGTAAAAAAAATTATAAATAACAAATTTTTATCCGAAATTAAAGAGAGGACAGCAATTTTGTCTTTGGAAAATAAATAACTTGAGTTTTTTTTTTTTTTTTTTTGACAAGATGGTATAAATAACTTAAGTTGTTGTTTTTATATTTTTTTTAGTAGTGATATTTGAAGAAAAACAATGGAGAGAGAAAGGAAGAGAAAAAATAAGAGCATAATGTGAATATGAGAAATAAAGTTGTTAAAAGGTTGTCACAAAGTGGTTGTACAAATTTTTTTAATATGTGTTGATGTGGACACACAGTTAGTTACAGTGCAGTAAATACACTGCTGTGTTACATAGTATCGCATCACATCAAATCGTTCTTTCAAGAAACATAGGCTATAGCTAATTAGTGTATGCTGCTACGCTAGTACCAGAGTTGTGACTTGATAGTTTCTTTTCTTGGTCAACAACGAGAAAAGTTTTAAATCATTAAAATGAGGTTCTAGTACATGTAATTTTAATTTGATTTTTTCAACGGGAGTACTTATATTGTTTGTAATTTATAAGTATTGATTTATTAAAGCAAAATGTTACTCCCCTTTGTATTAAAATCTTAACAGGGCCAAACTCATTTGGCACAAGGATATCTCAGCTTCAAAATCTTTTCTTGCTTTGAAATTAATGCATGACAAATTGCCCATCGATGAACACCTTAGTGAAAGAGGTTGTTATCTACCATCTATATGTATAACTTGTGTCCAAAGGAAGCTCAAACTAGCACATATATCTTCACTGCTCCATTGGCAATATTGATGGAGTTAAACATTGATGGAGTTGCTTTGTATTTCTACTGCTCCATTGGCAAAACTCTTCGGCACCATGATTGTAAATGAAATTGCTACAATAAGAGGATGTGATTATATTTGGTTGGAGACCAATTATAAACTAGTTTCTTTGGCTCTCACAAGTCACTCCATCCTACCTTGCCAACCAAGAACATGTACCTTAATTGTACGGTATTGATGAAGAATATGTCCTTCATGGTTTATAACATATATAGGGAAGGCAAACATTGTGGAGGCAAATTGACATCTATTAGTTTAGGCATTCAATCAAATTTTTTGTTGGATCATATTCCTTAGTATGTTTGTAGAAGATTATGTGTGCAATAGACAAGAGCTTCCTTGTTTTTGTTTTGTTAACCATTGTGGGTTTTAGTTTTTGTTCCGTTCTCTCTTTATATTGTGTTTTTTAATATAATTTTAGAGCTTTAGCGTTTCAACAAAAAAAAAAAGACAACTAAGTCGCTGAAAATAATTATATAAAAAAAGAATAATTTAATTCTCGACGGTACTTTAAAAAGGAACAAGTTGGTCCCTACTAGAGATGAGGATAGGTAAGGCCAGACCAGGTTTTGATAGGCCTGAGCCTGGCCAACAAATTTTTTTGCAAGTCTGAGCCTGACCTATGGCCCTTCATAGACCTATTTTTTTGGCCTTGCGCGCCTATTTATAGACCTACTTCATATTAAAGTCATTAAATATTCAATTTTGCCTACTTTCTAAATAGGTCAAATTAGCCTTAAAACCTATTTCATCGTAAGGCCTGTCTATTGTTATAAAACCTTAAAAAATCTATTTCACTATAAGGCCTCAAATTCTATTTAAAAAGTTCATTATTTGAGTATTTTTCTTGATTTTTATTCTAATATAAATTATATTTTAATATAAATAAAAAATAAATTTTAATAATGTGCATAAATAGGTTGGTCTATTAGGCTTCGTAGACATTTTTTTATAGTTTAAGTTTGACCTATTTACTTAAATAGACTTTTTCAAAAGCCTAAACCTAACATTTTTCATAAACCATGTTTAAACAGGTCAGGCCATAGGCCCCTGTAGATCGGTCTGATCTATTCTCAACCCTAATCCCCTACAAGAGAAGAAATTCCTAAAATATCTCCTTAATAAATCGCATATGTTAGGACCAAAGTGAAATTTATCTTAAAGATGAACATTTGTAATTTTCTTTTTTGAAGGAACCATTTGTAAATTGTTTATCGGAATTTAATTTTCAAACAAAAATAACTTGGTCAATTCAATTCATTTATGATATTTCTGTAAGTGGTTTTTTGAAAGCATTAAAATATGAAAAAGTAAATCAATGAATATGTTAAGGCTAAATACTTTTGGCTCCTTCCATTAGCCGCCAACATTTTTAGTAAATTAATTAGTATGATAATTCTCTCAAAAAAAATAAAATTGAGTTTGACGGTTTAATTTACCTCGAAATAATAAAATTTAACAAAAATTTGAATGTTTCCCTCTCAAACACATTCGAAAAAGTAAAAACATTTTCACATCTCAAATTGAATTCCTCATTCTTTTCTCCGAAAATCTCATCTTGTTGCAACAATGTCCATTGAGAGCAACAAAGAGAACATCTCTCCAGTTTATACCAATAAGAAGAAGAAGAAGAAGAAGAATAGTACTGAAAGAAAGATGAAGAGGAGCCCTCTTGCAGATATCACCCATTTGTTCGACAACTCTTCCACATTAACAACGACCAGAGAAGAACATGTGGATTCTCGGAGGACATTGAGGATTGGATTTAGATAGGATAGGATTCAATTTCCATTCTGTTCTCTTACGTTTTTTGTGTCATCGTGTTATACAACAATTTATATAACAAAAAGGAATAATTACAATGAAAATATTAATAGTGTTTGGAAGCTGCATAATCAAATTCAATACATATACTCTTCTCTTCTCTTACGTTTTCAATCTTGATAGTGGATTTTTTGTCATGAATTTTCTACTAGTTTGTGACAAACAACCCGTTCTATGCTAAAAAATTCAAAATAAAACTCATCATCATTGGCAATATGATCTAAAATGTATATAAAAAAATAAAATCAAAGGTTCCTAAAACATTAAAGGGGC
This sequence comes from Medicago truncatula, assembly GCF_003473485.1. Taxonomy (NCBI): domain Eukaryota; kingdom Viridiplantae; phylum Streptophyta; class Magnoliopsida; order Fabales; family Fabaceae; genus Medicago; species Medicago truncatula. The sequence goes on from NC_053043.1 coordinate 45,344,522, forward strand.
ACATCAATATATTTGAGTTTTACTTTTCATTAAATTATAAGTTGTCAACCTTTTTAATAATTTAAGTTTATTAGTTTATATTAATTTGTTGCATTTTAAATATATTATTATAAACTAAAATTATAATGTGATATCATATTTAGTCACGCTCTTTAAAATATTATGTTAATACTAAAATAAAGTGTAATTTCAAATTTTTTTTTTTTTGATCCAAAAGGAATAATGTAATTTCAAATTTATTAACTCGTTAGTCTACTTAAACATATACCATATTACTTATGTAAAAGATTCATATGAAATAAATCTTTAAGTAAACTAACAAAGTATATCAGTTTTCAAAACGATTAGACTCAAACCTTTTTTTTTTTTTTTTTTAAAGGAGATTAGACTCAAATCTAAAAGTAAGTCTATTATGATTACAAGGCAAAATACGACGAACGAGCACGCAAAGTCTTGTGCGGACCACCGAACAGGATTATGCCTTGACTCCATCTCTATCGTCCACATCATCACCAACGACCTCTTAAGACGGCGCCACACTTAACGAGGACCGTTAGCATTCTTTGTGCCTACATAAGGGTGATTCAGCGTCGACACCCTTAAGGCACACTTCACTTTTACCACATTTCGTACATAATCATATCTTTCAAATACCGACTTACGTTGGAGTGCTAACGTGTTTGAAGTCACTTTTCTCCTCCACCGCAAAGACTCAACCCTGTCACACCGGAACACTGTGAGCAACTGTTCTGATTCCTCGATCGTCACTAGATAGATTAATGTTTTAATCAACATTGTGTCAATTATTACCACTAAATAGATTTCTTTTAACACATATAGCTGTCTTAAACGCAAGCAAAAGGACGCATTGGTTGACTTTTTGATATATTAATTTAAAATCTTAATGCTGCTCTATTCATGAAGCAAAATAATTCATTCATAAAAACCATTTGGGTGCTTGAAACGATGTCATGTGTGGACACTTCATATTTTCCACTTTAAGATAATGATTTGAAATGGCTTGAACAGATGCATTGACTTCAGGATGAATCTTTCCCCATATTCTACAAAATAACATCTATTAGCTATAAGTAGCACTTCAGATTTAAGTTGATAGGTGCTGTGGATAAAGTGGTATCGCACTAACAAATAATTGCACGAAACCTTAACGAAATTAAGCATTATCATAAAAGTACAGAGAACAACCAGGCGGCAAAATAATAAAGAGGAATGATATTTGTACAATTAATTTTAGACAATTTTTGTGACAATCATTTTTCCTCTCTATTATTTTAATCCAATAAAAACAATAGAGAGATAAAGTTGTCAAAAAATGATTGTAAAAATATCATTTCTCAATAATAAAATTGTAACCAATTGTCATTGATTGTTGCATAAAACAGTATGATTATATGCTAAGAATGTGTTATCGTGAGATGAAGATCATGCTGAATAGTGAGGTTAGGGACCATTTTCAAACAATTTTTTTTTGCAGGGATGTATTTCAATTTTTTTTTATATGGACGAAAATCAAAATTGAACCAAATTACAGGGACGATTATCATATTTAAGCCAAAAAATAATAATATTTCCGCAGCCTATCATTTATGTTATTTAAAATATAGTATTGACAATTTGCAGTAATATAAAGGGCATTGATATTTGAACAACATTTTCTTGTGACAACCTATTAGACAACCAAATAATACAAAGAAATTTAGGTGGTGGCACAAAAATCAAAACATTGGAGAGAAAAAGTAGAAGGACAATGTGAATGAGAGAAAGAAAGTTGTTGCAAAAGTTATCAAAAAATGGTTGTTCAAATATCGTTTCTCTATTATAAATTATAAAATTTTCCTTTGCAAAAAGTTGCATCAATCACACTACACTATATGTACTTTTTTGCATTGCCGCATAGACATTTTTGTCCATGAGCTATGGCATTGGGCTGATTTTTTCAACTCATCAAAAGCAAAGTGATCAAAGTATACAATTCATATAACTTATTATATTTTATTTATCACATTATACGGCTAAAGTTTGATTACTTTTGGAATAATGGACCCTTAATATGTTTTTAAAACTTTAAGGTGGATATATGCTTTAAAAATTCCCGTCACAGTACTTCACAGTTAATCATTTTCGCCTCGCCACATCTGGTATATATGAGTGTGCTTTTCATTCTCATGCTCATTGTTCAAGTCCTCCTATACTTAGTAATCGTCACCATTTGTTTTAGACTTTGTCTAACATGCATAAAATAGTGTTACACCATGCATAAATTTTATTTTCACTATTAAATCAATAAATTTCATTAGATATCATTTAATTTATAGGTGCGATTTTTTTATCTAATGATAAAAACAAACTATATCCCTAAAAAAAACTTATACATGATGCAACATTTATCTAATTTATGCACCATACATAACTTTGACCTTTGCTTCAAGAGTATTAATATTTGGCACATAAATCATCATATAGAAAACCGAATTAAATATAGATTTGTATTCTATTCTTCACTGATTCTCTACGTCCAAAGAAGAGGATTTCGATTCACATGTATTCCTTCCGTCCTAAATTGTATGACGTTTTGAGCATTTCATACATATTAAGAAATGTAATTAATATTGTGTGGGAAAGAGATATTATGAGTTGTTTTACAAAATTGTCTTCAATAAATGATATAGGAAAGATAAATTAAGGAATTGAAAGAAGAAAGAGTAATAAATAGTTAAAGATATAATAGGAAAAGTAACATTAATTTTTCATTGGTATTGTAAAGCGACATACAATCCGAGACAAATATTTTTTCTAAAGTGACATACAATTTGGGACGGAGGAGTATAAACATTAGTTTGATCGGAAGAGAGAGAGAAATAAAAAGTAAGAACCGTATAATATGACGTGTCTCTGTTAACTTTGTGTGTCATATGGTATCTTTTGCTTTGTTTTTAGTGAATAAACAATTGTCATGCATACTGGCTGTGTAAACAAAACAACTCATTCTCAAACTCAGCTTGCATTATATTCAAATTGCATATAATTTATTATTTTGCATTTTATTTTTAAGTGATATATATCTTACTTTAATGTCCTCTCAAAAAAAATAATCTTAAACGTGTAAAAAAGTTTTAATAGAGGTGTATTCTTGGTGTAAAACTATTTTCATTGACATTCGATGACAATTCATCGTATTGCTACATAAGTGCATTTTAAAAATAACGAGTTGTCCTTAAAAAAAAAAAAAAAGAGTTGTGTTATTCGAACAATTTATAAAGTAATATAGAGAAAAAATAAAAGTACAATGTAAAGTGTATATATACCCATTAAAATAATTTTTTTTAAGGTTTGGGTGAGCTGTAGTCCACCCTAACCCATAAAAGGGTCTGCCACTTCCCTTCAAAAGAAAAAATATAACTAGTTTATAACCATGTTTTTTTCTTTTCTTTCAAAAGTAGTCTTCTTTTAAATGACTTAAATTAAACATTTAATATTTATGAGTTATCATTTAATATTTATGTGTAACCAAAAAAAAAAAAGTGACGGCTCTTTTGTATAAGTTCATGTAAAAGAAATTTGAAGAACACCACACCATCACCCCACAAAATAAATAAATTGAATGTGGCCTTTGGAACCCCTCTAAGGAAAAATTTCAATAGTAATATAGCTTTCTAGACTTTGAAAGGTTTCCAAGTGAAAGTGGACAACTCAAATATAAATCTTTATCCATGTTACATATTATCAAGCTTTATTTAAAGAAATAGATTAAGAAAATGTGGTAGTACCAGAAGTACTATGCGACAAATTTGAATCCAAATGACTTCACTAAGCATCTATTTGTTTGGATGGCAAGGGCTAAGAATCTTAGATTGGAACATGACATCATTTTATTCCCTTCATTTTTTATTTTTTTTTCTTTCTCGAACGTGTTTGAGCGTCACATATATACGCAAAACTAACTATTAAAAACAACCATATGTAAAATGTTTGAATTAATTTGAAGAATGTTTGAGAGAATTGATTTGTAGAAATAATTTATGACATATTCATAAGTTTTTTTTTTTTTTGAAGGAAGACATATTCATAAGTTGTTTTTAGCTTATTTTTATAAGCTTTTTAAGATAGTTTATTAAAACAACTTATTGTTTATATAAAAATAATTTCACTAAAAATTTATTTTGTTGTGAAAATTGCCAAAACAAATACTTATATGATAAGTGTTTATGTCATAAGCACTTAATTAAGATGTTTAGTCAAACACATTCTTTTTCTATCTAGCGAGTTAGCTATTTGTCTATATTATGCAAGAAATATGTGTTATAAAACATAGCATGATGAACCTTGTTGTTTTCTTTGATGTGTCCATGAATTTTGTTGTTGTTGACATAAGCAAGAAAATGAATAGTATATTTGAACTTTGATTTTAATATAAAGAATAAAGAAAGGGAACGGGGAGCATATACTATATAAGCACGTCTGAAAATTCATTTGGAATCACTAAACTTAGATATCTTTGTAAGAAAATGGCAAACTTAAACAAAGTAGTATGCATAATATTTATGTTGGTGTTATTATTTACCAAGTTGGAAAGTCGTTCACTTGATGCATTCATGGAGAGTAATAAGAAGATCCCAGCCAAGTCTTGTTGCCAACAACTTATTCAAAAATCATAGTACTTGAAAGCAAGTTTTGCAAAATCAGAGCAAAAATTTAGAAATATCTATGACTCCAAACGACTTAGTCCTCAAGGGCCTGACCCTAGACACCACTGATTTCTCTTATTAACTATGTTTTCACACTAATCCATTAGTACAATGTTATATATATTTACATTTGTAATTGATATTTGATATAATTAGAATCTTGACCTGTTTTAGTGTTTTATATAACAAACAATCATATTATCGTGATAATATTATTTACATATGTCCATTCCATAACGTAGTGGATAGCTTTGATCTGAAAGGGTCAAGTCTTCTTTGTGTTGAAAGTTCAAACACTTTGTAGAAATTTCTAGAATGAAAGTAGTAGTTAGGGAAATTGGAGGAAAGGAAGCTTAAGGTTGCAGTATTCTTAATTTTATTATATTTTTGCCTAATCACTCTTTTGCGCTTAAAATGAGTTTCAAATATTTAAAATTTGTCATACACCTCTACATTTATAATGATATTTGTACGACTCATTTGTGACAACCTTCATTTTCTCTATTCTTATTGATAAAAAAACAATCGAGTAAAAAAAAGAAGAGAAATGTTAAGAACATAATGTGAAAGTTGTCAAAGTTTTCAACCAAAAAGAGAGAGTGTGTGTGTGTTGGACAACCAGAAAGTTGTCAACGTAACATTTTTCTTTAAAAATATCACTTTTACCTCATTCGACTATTTCAAATTTAACATGAGTTCACACATGATATCTTTCAAAAAACTTATATTATGATTTTTGAAGTTAAAAAATGGCTTTTTAAGTCGGTTAAAAGGTTAACGGGATAGACTATTCTATTTGTTTTTTTAGAAAGAAAAAAATGGCTTAGTCATGGTGGAACCGTGGCAAACTACTGCAATGTTTGGTATCACTTTTTTATCACGGTTCACACTTTTCAATGTGACTTTTACCGTGACTTTATGAAGCTGAAAATACCAGCTTTTGCCTAGACGTGCATTTTTTTTTGCCTATGTACCGTTATTCCAAAAAAATACTACTTTTAAAAAAATAAATTCATAAGCTCTAAAAGTAAGCTATTTTTCCCGGTTCCAAAGACATAAGGGTTAGCTTAGCTATTCCATTTTCTCTAAAAATTAGTAAGCAATCAAACAAATTAGAGAAACAAAATGTTGTGAAATTGATCAAACACACCAAGATTACGTGTGAGATAAATATCAATGTCAACCAACAACTAAATAGCCAAAACAACAATACTTGACCAAGAATAAATCTTTGTGTAATGAAAATCCAAATAGTCAAATCAAGGACAAACAAGATACGAAGAGTAGAGTAACAAATACATAAAAAGATAATTTACCTAGTTCGACTCGAGTTCTCCAATATCCATTATCAATGAGTTAGTAATAGTGATACCAAAGAGTTACAAGAAATGCTTATAAAAAAAAGAGTTATAAGAAATTGACTTCAAGGATTCTCCAAGAACAAACCATAATTAGTTCCTCCCTGTCTCAATCTCCCAGCAACAAGAGTTACAAAAATGGTTAAAAAATGATCCTCAATTGTTCACCGAGAGAAATCTCTAGTTTCTCTCATTTTCTCTCACTACCTATTACTTGATAAAATTTTCACTTAAGAACTCGCTAGAGAAAACTTAGATTCTTCCTCCAACGATTTCTAGCTATCCAACGTGTTTGCAATGTGTTTTTCAACCCTAGAATTTCACTCAAAAGTAGCAACTTTTAGCCCTTAAATTTTCCCAAAAGTTCCTTATTTCGGTTCTTAAGATATATCAACCCTCAAACATGGCAAAAATTGGGTTTTGATATATGAGACGACCAGACCAAAATACCTAGACAACTTCATGGAGAAAATATAGCTGCTGCCTTGGGCGCCTCACGCTTCTTCTGACATGATCAAACCAAACTTATGATTTTAAAGCTCACACAACACAAATTCCACAAATATGACCAAGGTTTTAAGATAGGATAACTACCACTTATAAGACTCATTTGTGTCATTCAATGTTGAAGGTCCCTCTCATCCTTTCATCAGACTTACGATGAATCTACATGTATTGACAGAGTAGATATTAGCTTGATTTTTGCACTAACCTTTTACGTGTATGACGACTATGACATGCATTTGATTGTATTGACATAGGATACATTTTTATTGGTGTAAATCATACATCCTCTGTATGTAATTGTAGAGACTAATCTATATAATCAGGTTAAGACTTTTATGAGTGATAAATTTCTTCCTCAAGATTTAATATCGTTGCATTTTTAGGGTTGGATTCAAACTCAAAACCTCTAAATAAGCGGGATACGATAAGATACAATGATTGAATATATATATATTTTTATTTCCCTTGCCATGTTTTCTTTATGAAAAATATTTTTGACGCATTACTTCTTTGTGCCTAGATATCTATAATAATTGATCAGTGTGGATGTTAAGTAGTACAGTTTACATTTGGAATTTGTGCTATAGCTATTTTTTTTTATTTTTGGTATTGATCATTAATTTCAAGGTTATGCCAACAAATATTTTATGAACATTTGTTAAAGATAAAATAAATAAATAAATAAAAGATAACTTTTCTTAAAGAATTTTTTTTTTCAACGTTCAAAAAGTTGAATACACGACCTTATCAAAAACAAAATTGGATATACAATTTCTAAGATAATATATTCTTTTTAGTACTCAATTTCGTAGATTAATTATACTTTTTTCTTCTTCGCTTCGAATCTTAAAATAGAAAAGTTAAGTGAATAAGGGTGTGTTTGGTAAAAAAGAGTTATAAGCTAACTGATAGCTGAAAAGCTTGCTTATTAAAAATAACGTGTTTGGTAAAATTAGTTGTTGAAGTGGCTGATAAGTATAAAATGACATAAAATGACATTTTTTTTTTTTTTAATATACATATAGAACCACACATTTTTTTTAATATATTTATTTTTTAATATTTTTAATTATAGTTAAATATGTTTTTGGTCCCTATAAATATTCAAACTTTTGGTCTTAGTCTCCATAAAAAAATTCTTCGACCTTTAATCCTAAAAAAAAATTCACCGACAATTTTGATCTCTGCTTTATGAATCCCAAAAATAAGAGAAAGGTGGAAACAAAATGTGAGCTAGAATATATAAAATTTTACAACGTACAATAGACTGGTTATTTTTTTCTTAAAAAAAAAAATAGGCTAGTTATTTTTTGTGTGGTGTACTACAGATTTTTTTATAGCAAAATATAAAGTATTTCCTTAAAAAAATACATACATACATATATATATATATATATATATTTGTGCTTGAATTTGTGATCTCTCATATGGGTACAACAACAGCTTCCGCCCAAGAATTAGAGTCATCCAACACTATTTCCTCTCTACACTTAATCATTTCATAAGAGCAAAAGACAATTGAGTGGATTTAAACTTGATTTGTCCTTGTTTTTTTACTTAAGAGTTTGATTCAAAAAATTGGTTCAAGGTTTGGGAAAGTTTTGAAATTTTTGTTATGGATTCAATTGGGTTTTAAGGAATTTTGTTTCTGCCATGAACTTTGTGATTAAAGATAATATTGTTTTGAAGGTGGAGATGGTGATTAATAAAAAAAATTATGAATAGCAGCCATGAAACTTGGAAGAAGAACGTGAAAGAGAAGGATGAACAGTCAAAATATAAGGAAACATTAATGATTAAAAACGTAATTACACCTTTACCCCTTCCTTTTCTCTTTCTTGAAAAGTAAAAACATGGGTATTTATGTCTAAAGAAAAAGGTGCATCTTGCTAAAATAGACCTTCATGAAAATGGGTGGGTCTATTGTAGCAAACCCCATATATATATATATATATATATATATATATATATATATATAAAGTGCTCCTTAAAAAAAAACAACGTGGCATTTTTTAAGGGCGGTTATAAAGATGAATATGGGTAGTTGTTTAATTAAAAAAATAATTAATTTAAATTAATAGAGTTAAAGTTGGAAGAAAATATAAAAAGCTACCAGCTATAAGCTAAAAAGCTACTTGAAATAGCTTTTCAAAAAATGCTATAAGCTCATGAAAAAAGTTTGTTACCAAACACGTCACGTTTTCATCTAACGAGCTTATAAGCTAATCCAACAAGCTATAAGCTAGCTTTTTTGTGTTACCAAACACAGTCTAAAAAAAATCAAAGTAGGTTCATAGCCAAGGGTAAAGATATACAAATAACTGTTGTTTTGAAATTTAGCAGTTGTGATAAAAACAGTGTTAATAAGGAATCTAAGGTATATCGACACAATATATATATAAAAGCTTTAATTTTTATATTTATTAATGTTTATTAAAAAATTTATTTTAAATAATTAAACTTTAAAATTTATTAATATTTTACATTTGAATTTTTAAAAATGTATTTTATAAAACGTTAGTTTTCACTTCACTTATAATAAAATCACTAGTTCATTTTTTTTCTAAGAAAAAATTACTAGTTCTATTAATCATTGGTTTTCAATTCACTTAGAATAAAATCACTAGTTCTCATCAAAAATTAAAATAAAATCATTAGTTGAATAATGCGCTGGCTTGTCCTAAAATTCTGATAAAAAGTTTTACAAATCAAAAAAATCATAATTAAATATATTTTACACATAATTAAATATAATATGAAGATCAATAATTTTTATTATTAATGATTAAATTTCTTCTTTCAACTGGGCCAAAAAATATATTAAATTTCTCTAATGATTTTGTTTAGGAATTTAGAATTTCTAGAAATGACGAACCTGTACTGCTTTACACATTTCGTATGTGTGTCTATATATATATATATATATATATATATATATATATATATATATATATATATATATATATATCACCATATGGGACAATTCGACTATCTTATAACTATCTTATTTTTCTTTTGGACAAGATCTTATACTATATTTTTAATCTCACAATTTTTAATTCAATAGAAGAATTTATTTCACGTGAACCTCACTCGTAGAGCTACACCCTTTTATGATTATTTTTTGTATTTTTTGTTGTTGCAGAAATATGTGTTAATTGTTAATTATGTTAAATAGCTATAGTTGATCCGTATTCCATATGATTCTAGCAATGGAGGCTCCCCACAGCATGCTTTATTGTAGAGTATAGTATTTTAATTAATATAATAAGGGTTTATACTTTTACATTTTGATAAGCGATTGTGACCCTTAAGCCTTGGAAGGGATATTTAAGCTTCCAAACGAGGCCAAAGAGTTATCATTAAGACATTAACTAAAGGCATTGTTATCATTTTACTAAAGTTGTAAAGCCTTTACATATTTTATTCAAAACTAAGTGATTAATTTAATCAAGAGACATGCTCAAACCTTGTTTCTCATACATTTGTGAAGGCCTCAAAACCTTATGCTAGTTTTCAAGTTTTGATTTGACTCCAACTTTATTGCTCACATTATTCATGAAATAAAATAAGTTTTTTTTAGAGGAAAAATAAGTTTGTTATTGTACAAAAAACTGAAGTTGCTAAAAAAAAGTTGAAATCATGAAAGAAAAAGTGATCCAAGTCACGGACATAATTTTGCATTGACTTCATTTGACGAGAAATACTTGCTTGAAGACAAACCTAAATCTATAAGTTTAGGCACACTCACACAATTGATGTGTTTTTAAAGGTAAAAATAGTTTAGTGATATTGAATAATGTGACTAATTTAATTATCAATTAAATTTTTTTATTGTTGTGTGTGTTCAAATAATTTTATTTGTATTTGTATTTATGCAAGACTATCTCTCATTTAACTATTTTGTTGTGGACTTGAAAAAACGAATTGGTAACGTAAATAAATTTATTTTATTTTAGGTGTGATAGCCGTTACCAATAAAAAAAGGAAAAAACTTATATATATACAATTTCTTAGGTATTTTTCGTATGATTCTTAACTAAATTTATCGTGATTTCATCAAATTTATGATTTTATCAAAGTTTGTTATATCCAACATAGGTGTATTTTTAGTCAAGAACCATACAAAAAATACCTAAAGAATTGTATCTAAATTTTATCGTATAAAATTAGGTATTTTTATCCATGAGTTGTTAGAAGCAAAAACATGTACGTGCGTCTAACTTGTTATATCATGGAGAAATCTACAATTTTATATGAATAATGCTACCAATTATATACTTTTTAACTCACTCTTTTTGACCTCTTTCAAAAAAAAAAAAAAAAAAAACTCACTCTTTTTTACCGGTAAAAAAAAAAGAGTTTCCCTAAATTTATTTGAGACCCATATAATTTAGTGAGATCAAGGTGAGTTTTAACCGATAAAAATGATATTTGAAAAACTTATGTAAAAAAATATGATATTGCACATTTTTTCATCTTGCTTTAATGGCAAGTTTTCCTTTCTAAAATAGAGTTGCATATCTCCATGACACTGTTCCCAATTATTTTATAGACAAAGGTTAGCAATTATTATTAGAATTTAACTTCTTCTACTCTTATAAGATTAGATTAGATCAGCTATGGTACCCAAATGAATCCCAACCTCAGTATGTTCCATATTTATAGCAACTTTTGGCACATTCTATTCATCTTCATCCTCACTACGTACATACAACATAATACATACATTTGGTGTACCTTGTTTACTTTGTTAAGAGAAAACATAGGAAGACGTCGAAACGTGCCACAAGACCCATGAAAGCGCGACCACAGATACCACAAGATCAACCATGAGTGACCTGTCGTTGAAAAAATAAACATTGAGCGACCTCAAACGTGATTAATTAAAAATAGTTGACAAGGAAAAAGTAATGTAATTTAAACTGTGTAGGGATCCAACATCAAAAGTTAACAAAAAAAAAAAAGGAGTACATACAAAGTTAATTTATTATTTCTAGAGGTGATACGAGAGGTCACTACCACCAATTGTGTTTTGTGCATTGGAATGTTCGTTAGCTGTGTGTTATGGACAAAACTTTAACACATAAATTGGCAGTTTGCAAAGATTTTATGGATATAATTGTCAAATAGAAATTCAGACTATATGGACAAATGATCGGGAAAGATATAGGGTGATACGTTACATTGATCTTACAAGATGGATTCGAAAATGAGATTGAAAAGGGTCAAACATATAAAAGAAGAAAGCGAAGGTTGATAAATCATCAAAGACACTTATATAATTTGTTGAGGAGAAGATAGTCGGCAACAAAATAATAAAGTTGATACACAAGAATCAACAACCAAACAACATTTCCCTCAAAAAAAATAAAAAAATAGACAACATTAGTAATGTCGACAAAACAACACCAACATTTCACAATTTACCTTCAAGTGTCTAATAATCTAGTCATTCACTTTTAAACACACTCCCTCGAAGCGCAAGCCCAGACGACAGTGTCAATTTTTTTAGGCGTTCACCGGTTTACAAAAGTAGGTACCTCAAGGACACATCTTTAAAGGTGATCCCTCATTCAATGGCGGAGCCACGTTTGGCAATCTGTGAGCTTGTGCCCCCACTAAATTTTAAAGGTTTTTTCATGCATATGTATTTTCACACTCTATACATATATTATTTATCTATAACGTTTACTCAAAAAAAGGTTGATTAGAGCCTATGAAACAAAAATACTCACTGCATCTCTCATCATCAATATCTTTTACCTTCGTTTGTTTTTTATTTGTCATTTTGATTTTTAAATGTGTTTTTAGTTAGTTAATTTAATCCTTATATATATTTTTCAATAATACTATACAATTAGCAACAAAGAAACATTTGAAAATGTGTTGATAGTTTTGATAAAATTCAAATATTTTAATGATAACACGTCACACATTTAAAGACCAAAATGACTACTCCAAATCGATATTGATCTCCAAATTATTATTGTACATTGACGTCTAAATTGTTTAAGATAACACTGCTACAAAATTAAAATAAAGTTTCTAAATTATTTAAGATGACTTTGCTACAACTTTATATATATGGTGCCCCACTACTCAAATCGGTGTTGATAGTTTCCCTCATTTATATAAATATCACTAATATGTGTGTTTTATCATATGTGAGACATTTTTATCAATTCACACATTACTAATTCTATCCAATAAAACTTTGTGTTTATTCCTTCACCTCTTACTCTATTTTGACTAGTATTCCAACAAAATCTCATGACCACACTAAATAAACATCTGTTTGTGGTATGCTTGACACACTTCACAACTAACCAAAATCACCGTAAACACATGTTTATTTTTTGGATATAGGATGAGTTTTTTAGGTGGTTGAATAATGTTCACTTTATTTTCCATTATGTTCATTGGGGTCCAGACTTTGTAGCTATTTAGTTGGAATAGTTGGGGTCTTGTGATTTCGGCACTTAAAAAAACGAGTGTGTAAGTGATATAATTCAAAGGCATGGTTAATTAAAGCATGGTTAATTAAATTGGGAATATTTATCGAAAGTTAAGAATAAATGTGTCTGTCTATGTACTCTCTCCCCAGTCTCTTATTATAGAAACTTTTTAACAAAAATCAAAGGTATTAAAAGAAACTTGTTAGAGTAATAAATTGGCTTAATTGCACTTTTGGATCCATATCTTTTTAAAATTTGCGGTTATAAATCTCTAACTAATTTAAATACAAAACAACCTTCTATGTTTTGATTCTTTGGCAGTTTTGGATCCCCGGTCCATTGTTGACTCGGTCAACGCTGACGTGGCACCCTAAGTGAGGTGTCACATGTCAAAAAAAATAAATTTGCCTTGGGGGTCCAAAATTATCAAAGAATCAAAACATAGGGGGCTGTTTTATATTTAAATTGGTTAGGAGTCCATAATCGCAACTTTTGGAAAGATATGGGTCCAAAAGTGCAATTAAGCCTAATAAATTTGTGAGAAATATGTCTGACTATTAATAAATGGAAAATACTATTCATAGCGAACAATTTGGCCCGAATTTATCTCGAGAAAAAGCTGATATATTTTGGTTGGAACGTATATTCCCTTGGTTTTCCGTGTATTCCGTAGAGCAACAATTTTGATTGGCCAAATTAGTTTTCAGGAAGCTTTCGTGAGAATTATTTCGCGGGACATAACAATGCTCTTACTAAATTATCTTTTGTGTGTAAATATATTCAATATTAACTTTTTATTTTATAAAAAAAATTGGTAGTATGTTTTGAGGAAAACAAATTGGCACTATTGATAGATGATATATTTGAAAAATAAGTAATAAATACATCTAGAAATTTGTAGATGATTTTTTGTGTGTAAACTAAGTATCATCCGTGCGCAACAATGGAGACTAGTCTCTCGAGCTTTATGGGATTCAAATAGGCGTCAAATTCTCCTGAAAGTTATAAGAGACCGCACCATCTCATCTAAATGCTCTGGGCTAGATGATCTTATATACAAGGAAAAACATATTTTTGCAAAAAGAACTTATAATGAAGGAGGGAGGAAGTTTATGTGTGTGTATATAGTTTCACATAATCATTAAAGCTTTTTAGATTTGATATATCCCACTTATTTAGTTATATAGCACTTTCTGTTTCATGAATTTGTTCTATAATATAAATAGTGGTTTTAGTCAGCTTCAAGAGTCGACATTAAAATCCTCAAATACCACTACACATTCAAGCTCATCAAGCATAGTAGCTCCCACTTTACAGCACATTGTCCAACTAATTCAAATCAAGTTTATCACATTCACATGGCAAACACACAAATAACTATATTTGCGCTAATAATCTTCACCACCTTCTTGTTCATGACATTGCAAGCTCGTACTCTCCAACCCCACCCCTTCACTAGAGAAAAAAGCAATGTTGTTAGTCATCATGTGCTTTTTCACAAATTAGTTTCTGATCTATCGAAGAATATACATAATATTGGTGATGTTGCTGATGCCACTCACGAGGATGCAAATCAACATAGATTATCACCAGGGGGACCAGATCCTCATCATCATGCAGGTCCACAAAACAAGTAGCTATATATATAACTCTCTCGTTATATAATAGAAATATTTTCCAAAAAGTTGGGTAGTCAACTTATCAGTTATCAGCCACTGTTGATTTGTTGGTATGTCTTAAGAACAGAACTAGTATCTTTGTTTCTCTTTTTTCATCTTCTCTCCTTTTTCTTTTGAATTTTTCTTTTCAGTTGGTTTTGTTGAATTTGAGTGAGAAAGAAGATTAAGTGCGAGGATTATGTTTTTGTAATGTAGTTCATTTAACTAGAAATATCATTTTCATTAGTTTTACAATGTGTTGGAAACACAATGATGGACTATTAATCCAAAATCTTATGACGTATGTGTTCTCTAATGTATGAGTAGTGATATTTGAACAATCATTTTTGATAACTATCATGACAACTTCTTTGAGAGAGTTGTCAAAAAGTTATCACAAAATGGTTGTACAAATATCATTTCTCCTAATTTATATAATGTCAACATCCAATTTTTTTTATATTATGTGGAACTTAACTCGTACTTTGATACATCAACATCTTTCCTTAAGTGTCAATCAATCCATCCGTTCATCTAAGTATGTTAACTTCACTTTAAGCGGAAGCCTTCTCGTCTATGTACTTGCACCATCGTCTGTATATTAACAAAAAACACCGTCTAACCATCATTGTCAAAATGACTTTTGATACAAGGACTCGATATATCCTTGTCAAATAATCGATTACGATATCATTGTTTGATCATGAATGGAGTCTATGAGTTCATCTTATTGAACTAAAAGCTACCACATAAATGGATTAAACATCACATCTTCACATAATGTTGAACTTTTAACTCACATTTGATATATAATCGAAGTATTTTGTTTTTGGTACAGTGTTGGTGCAATTATTTCTTGTAATGCTAAAAGTATCTAAGCAACTCATTTTACTCCATAATCCATATACTATCTAATATTTGGTGACGCATCTTAATTACAACAATCTACATGAAATGCTAAATGTTTATCTATCGTGCCACATCGTAACTTTTGATCAACAGATGATCTGTAGTCCCGTACAAAGGTTCATCCCCATTAGGCAGGCCCAAATTAATGAAAAATAAATGAGACATAGTTTTTTTTTTAAGAAAAAGGAGATAGTTAAACAATATATTTCTTCAAAAAAAAGTTAAACAATATATATACACTCCAATCGCCTTACCGGCGCGTGCAGACTCTTTTCCGGGAACTAGTCTTCTCCAATATAGTCCCTACCGGCAAGTATATCCACGCGCTAAAGATCCACCTATGAAAACATTTCAAATTTCCACAATCAAAATTCCGCGCCACAAAAACTTCTCTCTTATCAAGTAGCGCGTCACCAACAACACCCTAACCAAACGTCACTTCATTCGTGCGTTTGTTACACGCTCCAAACAATAGCGTGAGTCCGAGTACCCAAAATTTTGCGCTATTATACTTCTCGTGTTAAATTTTGCGGTACACCCTCAAACGCGTGCCGTTTCACCGCTCCACACAGACCATACACCGTTTGTAGAGAGAGAAACACCGAGAATTCTAGAGAGAGAAAGCTCGATTCGATTCTCCAGAAGAGAGAGAGAGAGAGAGAGCGTGTTCTAGATCTGATACAGAGTGAAGGTAACTCGACTCTGCGTGTTTCATTCTTCGTTTTTTTTTTTCGATATTTTTTTTTTTTGCAATTGTTCGGTTAAAAATCCTAATTTTTTCTGATTCATCTTCACCGGGTTTGATTTGTTCAATTTTGGTTCAATTAAACCCTAGATTTGAATTCTAGGGTTTTCTAGGGTTTGGAATTGATTTTTGGTGAGGGAAAATAAGAATTAGGGTTTTGAATGAATGGATTCGGGGACTGTAGTTGAAGATAAGGTAGTTAGAGAGATACAGAGATACTCGGAGGGAAAAGTATACACTAGAAAAAATTTCAAAGTTTCAGAGGATAAAGTTAATTCCTTGGAAGTTGTTCCTCACACTCATTCTGGTGCTACCACTGCCACCGTCACTGTTGATGGGACGAAGGATAACGGGAATAATGTTTCGGTTCAACTGTTGGATATTGTTTTGGTTCCAGAGGATGGGAATTCGGCTCCGCCAGTTGTGAATTCTGGGTTGGACGTGGTTTCTGAAGATTCGTCGAGTTTGTGTCGTAGGCAGGATGAACATTTTAGTCTTGATGTTGTTCAGCTGGAAGATGGTAATGATTTGTTAGAACCAGCTCTGAGGAGATGTGATGATAAGAAGAGGTTGGAGAATGGTGTTAAGAATGGACTGGCTTCACGGTCGAAGCAAGAGATGCGGGGGATTAAGAGGAAGCTTGAGGGCTACCTTGAAACGGTGAGGTCATTGGTGATTAGGATTGAAGAGAAACAACGGATGGCTGGGAGGTATGGTGGTGGTTTGAATGTGTCTGTGGATCGTTATAGGGTAGATAATGGGAGTGGAGCTAAGCGTGCTCACTCTGAGGTAGCTTCTGCAGGTGTTCCGAGAGAGGCTAATAGGTTTACACGCCAGTTAAGTGTAATGGTGTTAGAGAATGGTCACGGGATTAGTGAAAGCGTTGAGAAGGAGAAGAGAACACCTAAGGCGAACCAGTTCTATTCCAATTCGGAATTCTTGCTTGCGAAAGATAAGTTTCCGCCTGCAGAGAGTAACAAGAAGTCAAAATCACATGGAAAGAAGCATGGCGTTGGAGAAATGGGACATGGATTTGGGATAGTATCGAAGTATTTGAAGAACTGTAGCTCATTGCTTGAAAAGTTGATGAAACACAAGCACGGTTGGGTGTTTAATACTCCAGTGGATGTTGAACGTCTTGGTTTGCATGATTATTTTATCATCATTTCACAGCCGATGGACTTGGGTACTGTGAAGTCGAGGCTGAGCAAGAATTGGTACAAATCACCAAAGGAGTTTGCGGAGGATGTGAGACTTACTTTTCATAATGCCATGACATATAATCCTAAAGGACAAGATGTTCATGTGATGGCGGAGGAGCTATCAGCATTATTCGAGGAAAGATGGGCCATTATAGAGTCAAATTACAATCATGAGATGAGGTATGGCTTGGATTATGGGCCCGCTATATCTGCACCTTCTCCTCTGTCTAGAAAGACTCCTGCTTTGCGGCCTCCGCCTCTTGACATGAGGAATCTGGATAGGTCAGAATCAATAACCAACACTCGAAATCCCTTGAGCTTGACTCGTTCAGTTCGAACTCCTGCTCCAAAAAAGCCGAAGGCTAACGATCCTGATAAAAGAGACATGACATACGAGGAAAAGCAAAAACTTAGCATACATCTTCAGAATCTACCACCTGAAAAACTAGATGCTATTGTACAGATCATTAAGAAACGAAATTCAGCACTTTCCCAACATGATGATGAAATTGAAGTGGACATTGATAGTGTGGATGCAGAGACTCTTTGGGAGCTTGACAGATATGTTACCAACTATAAGAAAAGTTTGAGTAAATACAAGAGGAAGGCCGAACTTGCTATTCAAGCTAGAGCAGAAGCTGAGCGAATTGCCCAGCAGAAGGTAAAATTGACAATTTCAACGTTTAATATCCAGTGTCTTCTTTGGCAAATAATTTTTACTAATTGAATTTATTTCATGCTTCCTGTAGAGCCAAGAACCACCAGTTATAGTTGATTCCCCGAGAGAAAGACAAGCAGGTATGGCCGCTTGTGGACACTATTATTGTTGATCTCTTATCATCATTCATCAATTAAATTAATTGAAATATTTTGTCTGCTTGTTTCTGAGCAGATGAAAGAAATGCTTCCCCGTCCTTGGCTGTGCAAGGGGAAATTCGAGTCGATAATAATGGGAATAAGACAAGTAGCTCAAGCAGCTCAAGCAGTGATTCCGGCTCTTCAACAAGTGGTATATTAAATAATTATTTAATAGATATCTGTCCCATAATTTATGGTTATACAAGGTCAACCTGGCTTTTACTTTTATTCAAATTTAATGTTTGATAATAATGTGCTTTTGCAGATTCTGATAGTGATAGCTCCTCATCGTCTGGGTCTGATTCAGGGTCACAGTGAACCTAAATACCTCCTAAGGTAAAATCACAAACTCCAAGTTTTTATCTCGTTATATGTTCTTCTTGTTGTCTTGTATGTTTTCTGCATCAAATTGTCTGTGCTGCTTTCTTTTGATTTCATAGAGGTATATATGTGTTATCTTCAAGATATGAGGTTGAATGCATTTCTATTTTTGTGGTGCACAAGGCTTGTTATGTGTTATACTGCTTACTAAGCCAGTTAAGTTTACATCTGCGTATTGGAATTTGGATATTTAAGAGGTTCATGTGTTACATGTTTAGCAGTTAAGATCAACATTTATGCTTTTATGGCTTGTGATCATTGTTGCGCTTTAGATTTTTTTTTCTGACTCTGCATGTAGTGCAGCTTTGTCAGAATTATGAAATCTTCGATGCCAGTTCTATTGAACTTGATGCTCATTAATTTTGACTTTCTTTCTCGTGTTAGTTTTTAGCACTCTTGTTGACTTTCTTTTTCCTGTGTTAGTTTTTAGCTTTTAAATAGTGTTGTTATAGTCTCTTGTTGTAGGTGTGTTGTTTTGAAATATTAAATGTGAAGATCTTATACTTTTACGGGACTGCTCTACCGTGTACACATTTTATGGCATAACATGTGGCATTCAAGTTGTGATATTGTTTAGGTTTCTTTTATGGATAATTGTCCAAGAGATTGTGATTTTTGCATTCTATACTCTTTCATTCCTTCGTAGCTGAAGTTGTTAAAAGGGAGGGAGGGAGGGAGGGAGGGAGGGCTTTTTATTCCTTTCCTTGAAGCCTGAATTCTATAAAAACCCCAAACTACACCCAGTCACCATCTGCATTCTTAAAATTTAAGGTGATTTCAGGGTTTTTTGTATTGGTCAAAGCCTGTTCCTCAATACTCCCCTGAGCAACCCATTATATTTGATTTGGGACTTAGGCACACCATAATACCCAAGTTTATCATAGCACCGCCCCTACGAGATGACGTCCTACCTATTAAACTCTACAATGCTTTATTCGACCTTTCCAGTGATCCCTTCCGCACCCTTTTCTGAGATACCAGCAACCTTGATACCAATTGATAAATATCAAAGCACTTTGAAAACCCTCCCTTAAAAGTTAGCTATCAAGGGTAGAACCAACCCACTTAAATACGCTATGGAGCATCCCAATCACATACCTCATAATTCTCTGTTAAGTTTGGCTGCTGGAAGTGAAACTAACTGTTTGCGCAGGGTTTGTTAGGCATGCATAATTTAAGGTTACATCGGCTGTAGTACTACTTTTTTTTTCCTTGTTCATTTAGTTTGGTATTTCCACTACCCTTATTAGCTGTTCTGTTACCTGCTGTCATAATTAGAGTTTGTCATTGATTTTGAAATGCCGGTTTCTTTTATTTGTTACCAACTTATTATACATTCTTAATGGTATGTTGTTTGCTTTGCTTATTAAATTGTGTCTAGCACTTCTGTGTTCCAATTTTAACTAGATGAACAGAAGTGCAAATTGAACAAATCAATAGATCATGTTGCTACTCCTAAAAATTGGCAACTAACTACTCCTAACTTTTCTTTTTCTTTTGATTTCAAATGGCAGATGTCAGATATTTAGATTAGATAGTGTTGCAATGCTTGTCAAGTTGATTCTTTTGAAGCTTCCAGATTATGGATCTGAATTTGGCATTTGGTTTGCAGAGAAAGCTTCTGAAGGCGACTATGATCTCCTAATGTGCAGAGAATCTTTTTCTCTCATTTCATAAAACTGTTGATCCGTTGCAATTTATGTGGCCTTATTTGCGAAAGCACGCACTTGTATAATATTTTGTAGAATGTGAAGATAACTAGATAGTTTTTTGTAGGAGTGTACATCGCTAACTACTGTTAACTACTTACTACTCGTGAAGTTCCATTGATGAATTGTTATTTTGTGCTAGCAGATTCAGGATTCTAGGTGTTATATCAAAGTAAAATTGTAATTCCAAGTTCTTCAAGTCATTATTGGTTTACATGAAATCTTATTCTGTACAGTAGCATGAATGTTGCATCAATTTTGTTGGTAATGAGTAGTGACCTGGGGAGGGACGTTGCGGGTAGGAGTATTAGACCATCCCCGATGGAAAGTCTCAATTGTTACTTGTCCAGTTTCCCAATTGGTTTCGTCGATATGTGACACGTGGTAAATTTGTTTTCAACGGATCAGATTACAAAATAATATCAGTGCTCTATGATGCTCCATAGTGCTCTTCCATCCCCCTCTCTCAGTTTCGACGTTGCTCTCCCTCTTCTCTCTTCTTCTCCGACACACTGTTGTTAGCTGTATCAACCATGCTCAACCACACTTCTCTATTTCAACAATGCCTCGTTTCACTGTTTTGATCATAAGATTTTTTTTTTTAAATCATTTCTACAAAATCTATTCACAAATCTTTGAAAAGGGTAAATGGCAAAAACGACGGCGATTTGTAGAAGCGATTGTGTCGATCGGAAATCGGAGCAGATCCGGATTTCAAACACCAAATGATCACTCTTTCTCTCGTCAGAAAAGCAACAATACATTTCGGAGTCCGTATTGGAGGTGGAGCGGCGGAGCGCCATTGAAACGGGTAAAAGGGAGAAGAACGATGCAACACTATTGAAATAGAAACGAGGAAGAATAGCGGAGAAGGTGGTGGCGTAGTGGAGGAGCGGTGGAGGATTGAACAGAGAAGAGGGTAAAGAAGAAGATTGGGTAACGAAAAGAGGAAAGCTAATTGTTGTTTCTTTTCATTTTTTAAGGAACACTGATTTTGTTTTTAAATCTGAACCTTTAAAATCATTTTTGCCACGTGTCATACATCGGTGAAGTAAACAGGAAAACTGGAGCAGATCCGCACTCCCATTGGGGAGGAAATTTTTTGGGAACTTAAAATCTAAGATCTCACTTAAAACTCAATGTTAAGTGGACCTTATATTTTTAAATATTAAAAAAATTGAAATGTAATGACTTTTTTTTTTTTGTGATGTTCGAAATTCGATCCCAAACCTTGCATATATTATATTATGCATTGTAATGATATCTTTATATATATAAAGAGGCTTTAGTCTGCGTCTCCAATTTGCCTCCAAAATCAATTTATTAAGTAAGGACGTTTTTGTAATTCACATTCTACAACTCTAACTTTCCTCCCAAATCCAATCAATTAAATAATGGTATTATTGAAATTTTGTATGTCATGTCCGGTCTTTTTAACATGGTGGTATTTTGATAAATAGATACAAATATCAATCTTATTATTTGTGACAAACATGCATTTTGGTAAATAGATACTCTTAAATTGAGGTTGTGTGTTGTGTCTTATTATAGATCGTTTTTACATTTTACTTATTGATTTTTTTATATATTTTTCTAGCATTGATTTAAATAAATAATAATTGAGATAGTATGTGTTGTGTTTTAAGATGAACTTTTGATTAATATTTTTGTGATCTATATAATTGAGGTGGTATGCTGTATGCGTTGTGTTACTAGCATTTTTCAGACCAGTAATAAAAATAGAAAGAAAGAAAAAAGTAAAATAATGTACAACATATTTTTTTATCAGAGATATTTTACAGTGATATTAAGTAAAAATTCATAACTTAACATTCTAACTATAGATGTAACTATTAAGAATCCAAGTTACTCCATAAATGTTGATTTTTTTTTTTTATACACAACAAAAAGCTATTTGTATAAAATTTGATGTTGAATCATACATAACAAAACTTCAGTTTTAAAGAACCAAATTTTACAATACCTTAAAATTTGAGATTAAATTTGAGATATGTTTTGTCCCCCTCCAAAAAAAAACCAAAATCAAAATATAATATTTTTCTATAAAAATTTGAATTTAAATTGTATGATTTTTTTTGGTTTCATATCTAAATGAAAAAAAAAAAAAAGGTAAGTTGTTAAAAGTAAAAAAAAAAAACTTTTATAAAATCTTTTAAATATGTGGAGAGAGAGCTAGATCAGCTACTATAATTGGTCCAAAGTGTTTTAACAATAAATGTAACATTATTTTTTTTTAAAAAAACTATTTCTTTAAATGATATTATGGATTTAAAATATCCAAAGGTTTGTTGAAACTATTATTTTAGTCATCTGTTTATATTGCACATGTGCATATCATAATTAACTATATATATGCTACTTTATAATTAATTACGAAAATAATTGAAACTTAATCTAACAGGTTTGATTAACTTAAAATATAAAAAGAGTGATAATATATATATATAATTATTTTTAGAACATACATATATAAATCAAAAATCTTAAAACATCTTTCAAGTTGAGACTTTCACTTTGTAGCGGTGCTTTGCTCTAGATTTGATGTTCCTCGGACAAATATTCCATTGCACTGCCATGATTGACATATTACATGTTATGAAGTATTCGATTATGGCCGGCAGTGAGTTCTTTGAACCACGTACAACAACGTATTGTTTATATCAACTAAATTATGTTCATGGAGACAAGTTGTTTGAGTTATGTGCAACATTATTTAACCACTTGGTAATTATATCATATACTGCCCCTAAAAATTTTCATATCATGTTCCAGAAAGTTTCAATAATTATGAAAAAATAAAATAGCTATTATAATTTTTTTTTTATCATGTATTAACAAGAAAATATTATAACATTTTATAAGTATGAAAAAATGAAATAAATATTATAATTTAGATTATGTACAATATTACATATTTACTCTAAAAAAATATTATATATCTACTTTTTCTCTGTTGAATATATTTTTACTATGTACTTAGAAATAACTGTATAGTAGTCACACGTACGTAGCACGGGATTGAGTATCTAGTAATTATTGATAGTTGATTAGTGCTATTCTCACAACAAACATTGCTCTGTTTCAACTGATATGATAAAAGTACCTCCATACGACTTAAGTTACGTGGAAGCATTTTCGTCAGATTGGATATGAATGGGTGATTTTGGATGTGAGAAGAGCAATTTTCTCAACCTAATGTTACATAACTTTTTTGATAACAAACTATCTTTTAGATGAACTCTTTTCTCCAAATTTTCTCATAACAATTTAATATTTTTTCAATTTTTTTTTTTTTTATTATGATTTGAACTCCGGACCTTGCTTATATTATGCATTGTCTCTACCAACTGAGTTAAGTTTACAAAGAAAACAAAAGGAACAAACAAGAAAGAAAAAAACAAGCTAACTATTTTCTAAGGAAGAAAGTGTCAGCGATAGGCATGGCAACAAAACCCGTGCCCATGGGTACCCGCCCAAACCAACCCCAATTTGACGGGCAAACAAGAGAGTTAGAATAACAAACTAGCTCCGCATAACGCAAATCTATGGCCATGATCAGACCATGATAGATAGTTAAAAGCTCAACAAACATGATACCATATGGAGTTTGGAATTAATAAGCTTTATAATAGTTTACTAGCAAGAAGGAGACATCACATTTTGGCAAGTGTTATAATATTTTACAAGCTTTTAACACAGATACCCAAAAAATCAAATGTTGTAATGCGTCATTCCTGCTTCATGCACTAATCTCTTATTGATGTTAGTAGGTAGCATTATGTAAAACTAACAACTTTCCAAAGACCTTAGTGAGAGTGCGTATTTACTGTCAGGGACCTAACTAATAGTAAGTATGCACAATCAGCGACCTAACAGTAAGTTGGTTTTTAATGGAAGATTGACTTTGAACAAAAGAGAGAATTAGATGTCATATAAGGATTTAGGGATTTGAGATTCAATTGGGGAATATTAATTTTTGGTTCAGGAGAACCAAAGTGACCATTTTCTAATTTCACATTAGTTCATATGACACATCATATGTCATGTCATCATAAAACATCTGTCACGCCATCACTTAACATAATTATTTAACGTTAAAGACTAAAGTGAACGGAAGTGCACAAAGACTTCTTTGTATCAAATACTGAGTCAGAGACCTATGTGACAACGAGCTGCAAAGTCAGAGTTTAAAGTTACCATTTGTTCGTTAAACAATATAGGGTTAATAGTGTTTTTCACCCTTGTAATATATGTCATTTTCGATTTGATTTTCACCCTCGTAAAATTTTTATTTTCCGGAAAACACCCTTAATAGGCCATTCGAAAACCAAAATTTTTTGAAAAAAAATTCTGAAAAATGGCCTATTAGGGGTGTTTTCCGGAAAATAAAAATTTTACGAGGGTGCAAGTCAAACTGAAAATTTTATAGGGGCGAAAACTGGAAATGACATATATTACAGGGGTGAAAAACACTCTTAACCCAACATATACACTCGAGTAAATAGTCAATTACCCCCCCTGAAATTGTAGCTTTCATCAAAAGCCCCCCTGAATTTTGCAAAACCCCATGAAATTGTCAAACTTTAGTCAAATATCCCATCCGTTAATTTCCTCCATCCAACATGCTGACATGACTGTTAACTGCCACATGATCAAAAAAGTCATGCCACATCACGGGGGGGGGGGGGGTAATTGACTATATTTTTATTTTATTTCTTTTAAAAATCAGGTTTTTTTTTAAAAAAATGACTTTTTTTTTTCTTTTCAAAATTAACATTTGTGCCACCCACTCACTTTGTAAATACCCCCTGAAATTTAACATTTACGTGCATATACCCTCCTCAAATTTAAAATTTATATATCAAATGCATCCTCAAATTTACTCCATCTGTTTTTAAATGTAACTGTATTGATGTTTCATATTGAGGAATCACTGTATTGATGTTTCATATTGAGGAATCATTATATTAACAGAGTTACGTGATTAGGCAAACATTTTACTCCATTTGTTTTTAAGTGTAACTCTATTGATGTTTCATATTGAGGAATCATTATATTAACCTTTTACAATAAAAACTACATTGATCTTTCATTTTAGTTAGTTTAATTGCTCATATGGATAATCTCATATTTATAAAGGTTTATTTTATATTGTGAGAGTAAATCAAGTATAATGTTACTGTGACTGTATTTCGCAGCTTATGTCATGCCAATGTGAAATTCTGATTTGTTGCTGATATCATACATGCATACATAATCAGAATTAGTTATGACATTGTACTTTATGAAGCAAACATAATGATAAACATAGATTCATGCCTAGGCAAACCATGCTTCAATAAAGGCTGTGCCAATCTAAGCATTTAGATATACGTGTATGAACCCTTATGGGAAGCTAAAGATATTAATGCATTGTCTACAAGAATGTTTTTTTTTTTTTATGAAGCTGAAGATATTATCGTCGCAAACTATGTTTTTAAATTTTTTATAAATTGTTCAACACAAGAATTTATTCAATTCAGTTGCTATCTTTTCCATACGCGTTTGTTCATCACAATTTGCGACTTCTGATGTATATCCATTAAGAAATACCTTAAGTTTTATTCTTGAAATCTCCCGCTGATAGTTAGAGTAAGAAAATTTAATCATGTAGTTCAAACTTTAGGAAATGGCAACTTTGGTCTTTGCAAGCTATTTATATTTGTACTCTTTTAGGTGAGTATCAAATATATAGTCACTTTAGGAAGCCATTTCATAGAATATTGACCAAGTGTTTTGTCATAAGTCTTAAAAAAAAAAGTTGGACTTGCACGTTTTTTGTCCTTTTTTTTTTTTTTTGGTACAAAGTATTTTGCCATGTTAATTTTTCTTAATTAGCATGCCTTAATTTTATAGAGAACAAAGTAGAATTGTTCATAGGGTCCATACATGTGGCAACATTTCTTGCATTCAATTAACCAATCAATTTGTCAGACAAAGTATTTACGTACTCCTATTTTTGCTGGTTAAGTTTAAAATATTCCTTAATAGTAGTACAATATTGGGAGTTTAAATTTGAGGAGGTATTTGTCACATAAATTTTAAATTTAAGAGGGGATATATGCACACAAATGTTAAATTTCAGGGGATATTTGTAAGGTGAATGGATGACACAAATGTTAAATTTGAAAAGACAAAAAAATCAATTTTTAAAAATAAAAAAATAAAAAAATATAGTCAATTACCCCTGTGACGTGGCATGACTTTTTTGATCATGTGACGGTTAACGACCATGTCAGCATGTTGGATGGAGGAAATTAACGGAGGGGGTATTTGACTGACGTTTGATAATTTCAGAGGATTTTTGAAATTTTGCAAAATTCAAATTTTTTTTTTGACAAAAACTACAATTTCAAAAGGATAATTGACTATTTACTCGTATACACTCCAATCGCCTTATCGGCGCATGAGGACTCTTTTCCGGGAACTACTCCTCTCGAATATAATCCTTCCAAGCAAGTATACCCCACACAATCAAATTTCAACGCCACAAAAACCTCTCTCCCATCGAAGTCGCGCGTGACCAACAACAGCCTAACCAACGTCACTTCATTCGTGCGATTGTCACACGCTCGAAACAATCGCGTGAATCCGAAAACCCAAAGTTTTGCGCTATTATACTTCTCGTGTTAGATTTTGCGGTACACCCTCAAACGCGTTTTCACCGATCCACACGGACGATACACCGTTTGTAGAGAGAGAAATACCGATAATTCTAGAGAGAGAAAGCTCGTTTCGATTCTAGAGAAGAGAGAGAGAGAGAGTGTTCGAGATCTGATACAGAGTGAAGGTAACTCTACTCTGCGTGTTTCATTCTTCTTGTTTTTTTTTTTTTTTTCGATTTTTTTTGTTGAAATTGATCGGTGAAAAACCCTAAAATTTTCTGATTCTTCTTCACGGGGTTTGATTTGTTCAATTTTGGTTCAATTAAACCCTAGATTTGAATTCTAAAATTTTCTAGGGTTTGGAGTTGTTTTTTGGTGAGGGAAAATTAGAATTAGGGTTTTGAATGAATGGATTCGGGGACTGTAGTTGAAGATAAGGTAGTTAGAGAGATACAGAGATACTCGGAGGGGAAAGTATACACGAGAAAAGTTTTCAAAGTTTCAGAGGATAAAGTTAATTCCTTGAAAGTTGATCATTCAGAGGATAAAGTTAATTCCTTGAAAGTTGATCCTCATACTCATTCTGGTGCTACCACCGCCACCGTCACTGTTGATGGGACGAAGGATAACGGGAATAATGTTTCGGCTCAACAGTTGGATAGTGTTTTGGTTCCAGAGGATGGGAATTCGGCTCTGCCAGTTGTGAATTCTAGGTTGGAAGTGGTTTCTGAAGATTCGTCCAGTTTGTATCGTAAGCAAGATGAGCATTTTAGTCTTGATGTTGTTCAGCTGGAAGATGGTAATGATTTGTTTGAACCAGCTTTAAGATGTAATGATAAGAAGGAGTTGGAGAATGGTGTTAAGAATGGACTGGCTTCACGGTCGAAGCAAGAGATGCGGGAGATTAAGAGGAAGCTTGAGGGCGACCTTGAAACGGTGAGGTCTTTGGTGATTAGGATTGAAGAGAAACAACGGATGGCTGGGAGGTTTGGTGGTGGTTTGAATGTGTCTGTGGATCGGTATAGGGTTGATAATGGGAGTGGAGCTAAGCGCGCTCACTCTGAGGTAGCTTCTGCAGGTGTTCCAAGAGAGGCTAATAGGTTTACACGCCAGTTAAGTGTAATGGTGTTAGAGAATGGTCACGGGATTAGTGAAAGCGTTGAGAAGGAGAAGAGAACACCGAAGGCGAACCAGTTCTATTCCAATTCGGAATTCTTGCTTGCGAAAGATAAGTTTCCGCCTGCAGAGAGTAACAAGAAGTCAAAATCACATGGAAAGAAGCATGGCGTTGGAGAAATGGGACATGGATTTGGGATAGTATCGAAGTATTTGAAGAACTGTAGCTCATTGCTTGAAAAGTTGATGAAACACAAGCACGGTTGGGTGTTTAATACTCCAGTGGATGTTGAACGTCTTGGTTTGCATGATTATTTTATCATCATCTCACAGCCGATGGACTTGGGTACTGTGAAGTCGAGGCTGAGCAAGAATTGGTACAAATCACCAAAGGAGTTTGCGGAGGATGTGAGACTTACTTTTCGTAATGCCATGACATATAATCCTAAAGGGCAAGATGTTCATGTAATGGCGGAGGAGCTATCGGCATTATTCGAGGAAAGATGGGCCATTATAGAGTCGCATTACAATCATGAGATGAGGTATGGCATGGATTATGGGCCCGCTATTTCTGCACCTTCACCTCTGTCTAGAAAGGCTCATGCTTTCCGGCCACCGCCTCTTGACATGAGAAGGATTGATAGATCAGATTCAATAACAAAACCTCCAAATCCCATGAGTTTGACTCGTTCTGCTCGAACTCCTGCTCCAAAAAAGCCGAAGGCAAACGATCCTGATAAAAGAGACATGACATACTATGAAAAGCAAAAACTTAGCACACATCTTCAGAATCTACCACCTGATAAACTAGATGCTATTGTACAGATCATTAAGAAACAAAATTCGGCACTTTCCCAACATGATGACGAAATTGAAGTGGACATTGATAGCGTGGATGCAGAGACTCTTTGGGAGCTTGATAGATATGTTACCAACTATAAGAAAAGTTTGAGCAAATACAAGAGGAAGGCCGAACTTGCGATTCAAGCTAGAGCAGAAGCTGAGCGAATTGCCCAGCAGAAGGTAAAATTGACAATGTCAACGTTTAATATCCATTGTCTTCTTTTGGAAATGCTTGTTACTAATTGAAGTTATTCGATGCTTCCTGTAGAGCCAAGAACCACCAGTTATAGTTGAGGCCCCGAGAGAAAGACAAGCAGGTATGGCCGCTTGTGGACTATTATTGTTGATCTCTTTTCATCATTCATCAATTAAATTAATTGAAATATTTTGTCTGCTTGATTCTGAGCAGATGAAAGAAATGATCCCTCATCCTTGCCTGTGCAAGGGGAAATTCGAGTAGATAATGGGAGTAAGACAAGTAGTTCAAGCAGCTCAAGCAGTGATTCTGGCTCTTCATCTAGTGGTATAGTAAATAATTATTTAATAGATATCTGTCCCATAATTTATTGTTATACAAGGTCAATCTCGCTTATACTTTAATATCTGATATTAATGTGCTTTGGCAGATTCTGATAGTGATAGTTCCTCAGCATCCGGGTCTGATGCAGGGTCACAATGAACCTAAATACCTCCCGTAAGGTAAAATCACAAACTTCAATTTTTTTATCTCGTTATATGCTCTTCTTGTTGTCTTGTATGTTTTCTTCATCAAATTGTCTGTGCTTCTTGCTTTTGATTACATAGAGGTATATATGTGTTATCTTCAAGATGTGAGGTTGAGTGCATTTCTATTTTTCTAGTTCACCAGGCTCGTTATGTGTTATACTGCTTACTAAGCCAGTTAAGTTTACATCTACGTATTGGAATTTGGATATTTAAAGGTTTAGCATTTAGATCGACATTTATCCTTTTATGGCTTGTGTCAGAATTAGGAAATATTTGATGCTAGTTCTATTGAATTTGATGCTTATTCATTTTGAATTTTTTTTCTCTTGTTAGTTTTTAGCATTCTTTTTTACTTTCTTTATCTTGTGTTTTTAGCTGTTAAACAGTGTTGTTATAGTCTCTTGTAGGTTTGTCGTTTTGAAGTATTAAATGTGAAGATCTTATGCTTTTACGGGTCTGCTTTACTGTGTACACATTTTATGGCATAGCCTGTGTACACATTTTAACTTGGTATTGTATATGCTTGCATATATGAATTGTTATTGCGCCATGCTGATGACATGCGCTTTAGTTGTCCAACATAAGTGTAATTAGTGTTTATCTTGTAATAAAGAGATTAGTGGAAGATTGCACTGTTGTTAAAATATCAAACAAATAACACCTGCAACAAAATTCTTGAAGTATATTCCATTGAAAAGCAACTAATGGTAGTGTGTGAACTGTGAAATGAGAGCCATAGTTACCAATCCCAGGTAGTGGCATGGTGTGGCCAATCTAAAATACACTGTAGTGGGATAGCAGAGAGCGGGATTACTGCTATTCTCTCTTCAATGGGAAATAACTCATGTTTCAGGACCTATATAAACAGTCATAATACTCTAGCAAAACGTACAAGCAGATAACAATTAAAGTCAAGGCAATAAAGAGCTGTTTGTTGTGGAGCTATTTCTGTGTAGTTCGGAGGAAGATGCATTGCTACGTCAATGAAGAGGATAACAGATAGTCAGGGAAAAAACAAACAAAATAGAGCTTCTGGGAGGGAGGGAGAGAGAGCAACAGAGCAGAAAAAGCTAGCAGAAGAAAAGAAAAGAAAGAAGAGGGAGAGTGGGTTCCAACCTGCGCTGAAGTGAGCAGAGAGGAGTAAAGAAAAGAAAGGAGAGTGGGACTCCAACCTTCAGCGAAGTGGGCAGAGAGTGGAGTGGTTTCACCAGGAAGCAACAGTTGGTGGCCGGAAAACAATGGCTGCTGACTGGGTAGTTGTCAAAGGCTGGGTTGTGCAACTTGTGTGTTTCAAGGACCGCCTCCATGGAGGAAGGATGCTGCCCTTGTGAGAAAAGGAGTGTTGGTTGGTGCTTTTTATTCCTTTCCTTGAAGCTTGAATGCTACAAAAACCTCAAACTACACCCAGTCACCATCTGTATTCTTAAAATTGAAGGGGATTTCAGGGTTTTTGTATTGGTCAAAAGCCTGCTCCTCAATAATGCTTTGCTGCTAGTGGACAGTTGATAACTATGATGGGAACATATTCTTGCTCTCATACTGATAGGTATCCAAACACCTGAGGTGTCCTCTCTTAAAGTTAAAATTTAGCTATCAAGGAGAAGAACCAAACCAATTAAATACTCCATTGATCACCCCATTATATTTGATTTGGAACTTAGGCACACCACAATACCCAAGTCTATCATAGCACCGCCCCTATGAGATGACGTCCTACCCGTTAAACTCTACAATGCTTTATCCGACCTTTCCAGTGATCCCTTCCATACCCTTTTCTGAGATACCAGCAACCTTGATACCAATTGATAAATATCAAAGCACTTTGAAAATCCTCCCTTAAAAGTTAGCTATCAAGGGTAGAACCAACCCACTTCAATACGTTATGGATTCTGGAGCATCCCAATCACATCTCATAATTCTCTGTTTAGTTTGGCCGCTGGAAGTGAAACTAACTATTTGTGCAGGGTTTGTTAGGGATGCATAGTTTAAGGTTACACCGGTTGCACTTACTGTAGTACTACTTTTTTTTTTCTTTTTCATTTTATGTTGGTATTTTCACTACCCTTATTAGCTGTACACCTACTGTCATAATTAGAGTTTGTCATTGATTTTGAAATGCTAGTTTCTTTTATTTGTGACCAACTTACTATACATTCTTGATGGTATGTTGTTTGCTTTGCTTATTAAATTGTGTCTAGCACTTCTATGTGTTCCAATTTTAACTAGATATGAACAGAAGTGCATTAGTATAACTATATCGATGGATATTTAATAACATCTTTATCTCATAGTTATTTTCCGAGCCTCCAAAAGGTATTACAAATAGTAGCATTTTTCCCTGTATTACACTTTCAGATCTGTATACAATACCTTTATTTACCTGGATGATACAAGTAGTTTGTTTTCATTGCTCGTCCCATCTTGTTGAAATTGTTAATTTATGTGATAATTGTCTGAACTGCTTATTTTACAACGTAACTTTGTGTTGGAACTGATCCTCTTAATGCATTTTAAAACTTCAAATTGAGCAAATCAATAGATCATTTTGCTACTCCTAAAAAGTGCCAACTAACTACTACTAACTTTTCTTTTCCTTTTGATTTCAAATGGCAGATGTCAGATATTTAGATTAGATAGTGTTGCGATGCTTGTCTAGTTGATTCTTTTGAAGCTTCCAGATTATGGATCTGAATTTGGCATTTGGTTTGTAGAGGAAGCTTCTGAAGGTGACTGTGATCTCCTAATGTGCAGTAGATGATCTTTTTCTCTCATTACATAAAACTGTTGATCCTTTGCAATTTATGGCCTTATTTGCGAAAGCAGATCCTTTGCAATTTATGGCCTTATTTTCGAAAGCATGCTCTTGTATAATATTTTGTAGAATATGAAGATAATTAGATAGTTTTTTTGTAGGAGTGTACAATGTACATCGCTAACTACTGTTGACTACTTACTACTCATGAAGTTCCATTGATGAATTGTTATTTTGTGCTGGCAAATTCAGGATTCTAGGTGTTGTATCAAAGAAAAATTGTAATTCCAAGTTCTTCAAGTCATTATTGGTTTACATGAAATCTTATTCCGTACAGTATTACTTTTCATATATTTAAGGAAGTTCACTTTCATCCTATGGTTTTGGGATATCTCCAGAACAACTCAGCTGCGGGCCTATCATACTGCTGCTGTGCATCAAGGACGTGTGAAGCCTTTGAATTTGGTTATTTGCGAATTAAAAGTGTGATGTAGCCCTGTCTGTTATAGGATTTTTTTTTTTAAATCATATTTTTTCCAAACAAAATAATTTTTACAAGTTTTCGTTTATTTGTCACAAACTTAAAAAAAAAAAAAAGAGAGATTCTTAAGAGAAAAAATAACTAATATTATTTTTTGAATTAGAAGTTTTTTCAAGCAGCCTCGTCGGGTTTAGCTCAGTTGGTAGCGATACTGCATATTATATGCAGGGACTGTGTTCAAACTCTGGACACCTCATTTCTTCACATTTAAATAAGTTTTTTTTTTTTTTTTTTTTTTTCTCTTTTCTGAAAGAGTAAATGTGTGAGTTCTAGTCATTAAATTATTTGACAAAAAATAATGATTATTGTTTATATTCTTTAACAAAAAGGGTTCTAATTCTCTTCGACGGGGTTGTACAAATTGCTCAAAGTACCTAACGAACATAAGTTTTTTGATAGGTGTTTTTCATGCCTTTGAATTCAATAGTCACTTGGCCTATCCACGCATCAAGTCACACATTGAATAGTTAAGACTCTTAGGGTCTGTTTGGTGCGCATGATAGAGAGACAGGATATCATATCCTATCTCAATCTTCTGTTTGGTGCAGCAATGAGATAAGATAAATTATTCCTTTTACTTATCTTATCTTATCACTCCTTTGCATTTTCTATCCTAAGTTTAAGCTGGGTTAAAATTAACCTATTTAGTTTGACAAAATAAATCATTATTTTACCCTCATCCTTCTTGAACCTCTATATAATAATTATTCATCCATTCCTATTATCTTCTTCTTCCTCTTTTTTTCTAAATTCTCCAATTTTATTATCGATTTCAATTTTTTTATAGATTCTGTTTTTTTTTGGACTTCTATTTTTATTTATCAATTTCTATTCGTTCTAGTTTTTTGTTTATGGTTTCTATTCCTTCAATTTTTTGTTTATCATGATCAATTTCTATTCCTTCTATCTTTCGGTATGTTGTCGATAATCATTTTGAAAATTCAATTTGTTAAATTCATCTTTTTTTTTTTTATCGATTTGTCTTCCTTTTTATCTTTTAAATTCATCTTCTTTTTTTATGGATTCTTTTTTTTGGTAATAAAAGGGAAGAAGAAAAAAAAAGGAAAAAAAAAAAAAACAGAGAAGCTAAAAAAGACCCATACTAGGGTCGAACAAATTCAACATCTATTGCATCTGCTAAGAGGATAGAGGCCATATCAGAAGGGGCTTCATTCAAAATAACAAGGCTACTATCACTAAAAGCACCCTTTTTTATGGATTTGAATTTCCTCTTCTTTTATTTTTAGATTTCTATTCTTTAATTTTTTTCTTTTCAGATTCCTTTTAATTTTGTTTTTTTTATGGCCATGGATTTCAATTTTTTCATCTATTCTGTGATGTTGTTATAAAATGTATAATATGAAAATCTATTAAAAATGTTATTGATTATAATGGATAATTTTGTAATTTAATATGATAAAATATTGTTATCCTGATGCTTATTACATTTGAAAAATCACAAATATCCATACTTATATTTTTAAATCTATATAAAAGAAATTATATAAAATATTGTTTATAAAATAACTGGACAAACAATGCATTATGCATGCTAATTAAATTTTCTTTCGTTTGGGTTACAATTTGATGTCTAGTTTTGATATTGAAACATCATTTCCCTCCCATGTTTGGTTCTATCGTTCTTTCCACCACTGACCCTCTTGAAAATGGATTTCACTTGGGTAAGTTAGCTTTTTTATGACATTAGTGTATTTTAGATAAGAGAAAATGATAGATATATGATTAAAACAGAACAGAATGATTGACTAACAGAGAAATATGAACAATGCCACTAAAAAGTATGTCACCTTAAGTGTTATCCTCATCTAAACAAATGTAATAATACACCAAAGAAATTTTTATGATACAAATATCAAATGTGAAGTTCCATGAGAGATATTTGATGAAAGCATGAAGGAAGTGTGAGGCTCTAGTATTGCAATGCAGCGTCTGAAACTCACAACGTTGAGACTCTCACCCTTACATTTCTCTCTCACTTCCTTCAAACCTATAAGATGTTTCTCTTCTTCAACCATTTCTCCCTGGTCTGGTCTCCATTCATGGCGAAACAGTCCTCTCAACCAAAATCGCAAGTGGGGTCCACTTTCTCCTCAACCCGAACCTAATCTCCATGATTCTCCATTCGGAGAAGCTTCTTCATTGGCTGAGTTTGGTTCTATTGTTCTTTCCACCACTGACCCTCTTGAAAAGTCTCGTCTCTCCCATATTGCTTTCTCCCTCTGGCTCCGCGGTGATCTTCCTCTTGGTCAGTCAGACCCTCCTTCTCGACCAGCCCGACCCGATAAGCCTGAACTGGTTTGTTCACTCTTCTGCACACCACGTGTTTGTTTTAATTTTTGATAACCCATTAGATGCATGATTTGCCTAAGATACAGATAACTATGGTAAGATGCATAATGAATTGGTTTTCTTTGATTTCAGGTTTCTACTAAGGAAATTCCTGCTCCTAAAAACTCGGGTTTGCCTTTGAATGCTTATTTGCTTCATAATCTAGCACATGTGGAGCTCAATGCAATTGATTTGGCTTGGGATACTGTTGTTCGATTTTCTCCCTATAGTGATGTTCTTGGGGAGGGGTTCTTTGCTGATTTTGCTCATGTTGCTGATGACGAGAGTCGCCACTTCTCTTGGTGTTCACAGAGGCTTGCTGAACTGGGTTTCAAGTAAGGGCAATTTAGTTTTTACTTCATTG
The DNA here is from genome assembly GCF_003473485.1 of Medicago truncatula. Taxonomy (NCBI): domain Eukaryota; kingdom Viridiplantae; phylum Streptophyta; class Magnoliopsida; order Fabales; family Fabaceae; genus Medicago; species Medicago truncatula. The sequence continues at coordinate 45,380,369 of NC_053043.1, forward strand.
TGGCCAAAGCTAGTTGATTGTGCTGAAATTTATTTTTGGTTGTCTTTTCCAACTAGATATGGAGATATGCCAGCTCACAATTTGCTATGGAAGGAATGTGAGAAGTCATCAGACAATGTTGCTGCTCGTTTGGCAGTGATCCCATTAGTCCAGGTAACTCCCTCCCAAGCATGCCTCCAATCTTTCATTTAGGTCTCGAGTAGAAGTTTTCCGGTACATTGTTGTCGGGGTATCATTTGGAGAGAAAATGCATAATAAATATGTTGATGCAGCTATTTTCACGAGTCTGTAATTCATTTTTGTTTGAGTGTCAGTTATAAAATATGTGGTGACTGGTGAGTGGAAATACTCATACTGAGTAGAGCCCAAGCTGTTGATTCATTTAGACTTTGTTGTCGATTATAATAGCATTTTATTTCATGTGTCAGTTGAAAGTGATGTATTAGTACTGAAAATGTCTGGGCAGAGTGTATTTTGTTTAAGGTTTCTAGAGGAAATTTCTGAAAAATTTGTCTGGGCAGTGTGTATTTTGGTGAAGGATTCTAGAGGAAATTTTTAGATGCAACATGATCATATCAAGGCTCATTGATTCTTGTTTGAAGTATGATGATTGACTTGAGTCTACACGCATTTATGCATAACATTTTTGTTGACTTTGCATCTTACTTTTCCGTTTTCACAAGGTATATTACTATTACCTTTCTAGGATTGGGGATTTATTTTTTTCTTTTTTGGTAAACCAAGGTATCTTCTGCATTGAACTAATCCCTAGAGGGTAGAGGGATCCATTTTAAGGGTTGACTTCTCCCAACAAATGTTTTTCCTACACACTGGTCATGGATCAAACCCTGGACCAAATGTTTAAGGGACCAAATATCTGCCACTTGTGCAACACTATGTTGGTTGGGAGAAGTTTTTAGTAAAATACTAAAATGATTTAAACTGCTCTGTCTCAGTATAGGTGTTACTTGCCAGAGACATATAAGCTTTGAATTATGTGATCTTGATCTTCTAATTGTACGTATTTATTTATTTATTTATTTATTTTGCTATTTAGGAGGCTAGAGGCCTTGATGCTGGGCCACGCTTGGTGCAAAAATTAGTTGGATTTGGAGATAACAGGACATCTAAAATTGTGGCTAAAATTGCTGAAGAGGAAGTTGCACATGTAGCAGTTGGGCTCTACTGGTTTCTTTCTGTCTGTCAAAAAATGGGGCGTGCCCCCGACTTTACTTTTAAAGGTTGGGAAGCCTGTTTAACAGCCAGCTTATCTGCTTACATACCATCATACTGAAGGTTATCAAGCTCAACATGAAACTTTTCTATAACCCTGCAGATTTGCTAAAGGAATACAATGTAGAACTAAAGGGTCCCTTCAATTATGTGGCTCGAGAAGAAGCAGGCATTCCCCGTGATTGGTAAGAAACTCTGTATAGTAGTTGTTGGTTCATGTCATACGACATAATTGAAATTTCCATCCCATTGCTTTCATTTTGATCTTACACTTTTTTAATTGTCTCGTTTCTCTTTTCTAGGTACGATTCACCATCAACTAGCAATCAGGACAAGAAAAACAAAGATGATAATAAAGAAAAGCTCTCTGAAGTAAGTGACAATCATCTTGGCTATTCCTGTAACCAGGAACAGAGCTACGTCGGATTTTCATCCGTAGAAAATTTGTGTTTAAACCAAACAGTCACAAATATTGTCTCAAACAAAATTGACTTGTCGGATTTTCAAAGAAACGAGAATTCGTTTCTTTGACAAACATCATCATTAACTACAACACTTGCAACGGCATTATGATCATCACCATAATTGACTTGTCGCCTTAAACTCTATAAATTGCTTACTAAACCCCTCCTAAAAACTCTGCCTCCGTCTCGGCCTGTGATTTGTTATTTCAATTCCAAACTGTTCTATCTATTTGGTTTTACATTGATGCATATGGATGTGGTGTTTCAGGTTTATGAGAGGGTTGCTACCATCATTGCCATGGAAAGGGAGAATTCAAGCTAGACAATGCCCCCTGAATGATCTAGGCACGGCATTTTCTTTTTTCAACCGAAGATATTGGCTGATATTGGAGCATGTCTCCCAAATCGCCGACAAGCCTATGACAAAAGTATAGTGATGAGTTTAGTGATGCAATTATTTCATTCACAACATTGTCAACTTTGACTCCAAGTGCTGATTCAAATTCCAAAATTCATTTGTCCCACGCATCCACATTTGATGAGAAGCGAGGCCAAAAGGAAGTGACACAATTAGTATTTACTTTGCGTACATACAAATTATACCAGCTGTTGCCTGTTTACGCCGTCAGTATGGACATTGATGTAAATACATAATTCTTTGAATGTCTAAGAGTATCTCGAATGAAAATTTTAAGAAACTCATTTTAAGTCTTTAATTGTGTCAATTATTACATGCCAACTCAATTTTATGACGCCCTTCGCATCCTGGGTAATTCAATTTTATGATGCTCTAAATTTTCATTCAAATGAGAATTCATATCACTGGGTATTCTCTTATGCTTTGACACTATCAAATGCACAAAGAGATGTTATTTTAAAACCCATGGAATTCTCTCAAAGTTCCTTTGATATGGCACTAAATTTTTTAAACTCAAACTCACATGTGGCAAACCAAAATCATATTCTGTTATTTAGGAACCCCTTGAGAATTTCCATTTGAGATGCTCTAAATTAACAGATACTTAGATGAACATATCCAAGGAGATTGAAGTCAATGATCATAGCTCAGCTTATTTTATAAGAGTGCCTTGTATGACTCACATAACCACATGCCTTCAAATCATATGCACTTTACACCCTAATTTCTAATGACCCCAATGTTGATTTGAAACTATACTTACATAATTGTATAGTAAAACTTGCAAGGCTGGTAATAATATAAATACATGGTGAGGCATATTATAAATTTAAACAAAACATTATTGACGAATTTAAAAGTTATTCAACAAAAAAATAATTAAAAGCTTAAGAGTGGAGAGGAGAGGAGGAGGGCAAATTTTATTGCACTGTCAAAATTATCTTTAGATTAATTTAAAATCTCAATATTATCCATGTAACAACATTTAGTATTATTAGGTTATATTATCTTTAAAACAACTTTTATTATTATTATTACTAACGAAACGACGGGCACATGCGCTAAAGTTTGAAAATTATAAATAGTGTTTTTTTTTTTATTTATGAAATTTCGATTTTGGTTAAAACTAAAAATACAAATGTTTGTTGCTTTCAAGTTATAACAAACCAAACTAATCATGGTTATTTATTTCAATGACATCAACAATATAACAAAAAAAGATAATCTAATTTTTTTAATGACACCAACAACAATCTTTATTATAGAAAAAATTATTTAAGGATATAATTGGGATAATAAAAAAAGTAAGTATAAATATACTTATCTAATTTGTTACACTTTGTAAAAGATAAAGGAAAAAAACAGACTTTTATATATATATATATATTCATATCGTATTTGTTTTAATATTTAAATTCATTCCTATATCTTGTAAAAAAAAAATTCATTCTTATATATTTGTTACATGTGTTATTTGTATTGAAAATTGAGAGTATTTTTGGAAAGAGAAAAATTCAACCCAAAAATGCTGAAAGGGTTTGTTTTCTTTATATATATAGTACATATTATTAGGTTATAAGTTATATTATCTTCCTTAAAAAAAAAAGTTATATTATCTTGTTAGAACTTTTATTATTATCAGGTTATATTATCCCTTTAACAACTTTTATTTCATATTATTAACAACTTTCCCTTGCAACAACTTTTATTTCATATTATTAACAACTTTCCCTTGCAACAACTTTTATCAGGTGTTGGTGATACACGGTTAGATATGATGAACTTCCTTTATTCATCGGTCTTCTTTTTTAGAGATTTAAAATTAAAAAAATATGATCAAATCGCTGACGAAAACAAAGATAATGACCAAATTAAAACGTTTAATAGTTAAAGGACCAAACTGAAAAATTTAAATAAGTTAAGAGATCAAACTAAATTACAGTTTTACTATTGCTATAAATTATAAAATTGTTTTTTATAGTAAAACTGTTAGTTAGAGATTTTTTTCTCCAGTTAACAAGACATTATAAAGGATGTTTGAAGCTCTCACAAAGTAGAAGGTCAATAAACCTATGCTAATTAATCAAGTACAACATCAAAAAAACCACGTAGATCTTTTTTTAAACCACCGAAAACTAAAATCGTTAAAAAAATTATACTAAAATTCCGTTTTGATCCTTTTTCTTTTTTGTAAATCGTTTGTCTTTTTTTTTTATTTTTTATTTTTTAAACCGTTTTAGTCATTCTTCTTAAAAGATATTTTAATCTTTATTTCCATTCACTTTGGTATGTAAAAATGACTGAAACATCCTTTAAAAAAAAAAAAAGATTAAAACGAATTAGAAAAAAGATAAATGACCAAAACAATTTTTTAGTAAAAGATATCTCTCTCTCAAAAAACAAAAAAAAAATAATGTTTAAGCCATAGACTCGTAGAGTTGTTCCACTTCCATTCACAAGATTCAATTTCGAATTGGAACCAACTATTCTCTCGACTACTTTTTTCGGTAAAAAGATTCATCACTTCGATTTCTTCTCGTTCAATTGTTTTCCTCATCAATATGCAATGCATAATTTCTTCTTCATTTTTCACTTGTTTACTATTTTTTTCTCATATTAGTTAATCTCTTGTTTGTTGTAGCAATCACATTCACAACATTATTGCATTCTTTTGCCGGAACCACTCAATTGGTAGCTTCACATGGTAATTTCTAGAATTCTTCTTCTTTGTCGTCTAATATGCATTTCATGAATTTTTATTTTTATTTTTTATATTTTGTCGCTGAATTTGTATCTAGTAGCGATAATAGTCCTGAATGTATAGAAATTCCAAAATAGTCGCCCGATAGGTCACAGTTACTGTCATATCAGTCGTATAAGTACTTATTACTTATTTACTTTCATATCAATCCCTATAATAAAAAAGTTATTGTCAACATTGAGGACTGTATCAATGTCAATGACTATTTGGATTAATGAAGTGCGGAACCAGGGACCATTTTGAAATTTCAATACATTTAGGGACTATTGTGGCTACTCATTACACATTCAGAGACCAAAATGGCTATTACCCCGTACTATTTTTCATTTAATGAAGTTATATTAGTTTGAGTTTCTGGGTTGGCCTGGTGTTGTTGGCTTCAGATCTTGGAGTGTATTTCTCCCAAGGTCTCAGTTTTAATTCTCCCCGATGCGAATTTCGGTGGGTTAGTTTGGCTTATTCGAAAAAGAAAAAGAAAAATAGTATGAGTTTCAAGATTGTCTCTCGGTTGACCTAGCTATGATTCTTGTATGCATACTTAGATACATATATACACTAACCTAGTTTGTTTTTTGATTCCTGTTTGAATATATCTATCTAAAGGGAAGAAAACGAAGAAAGTCTACTACCCGAAAAGTAATTGATGCAGAGCTGGATAGAATTAGTTGCTTACCGGGTCATGTAATAGATCAGATTCTGTCTTGCTTGCCAATTAGGGAAGCAGTGAGAACAAGTGTTTTGTCCAGCCAATGGAGGTACAAATGGTACACACTACCAAATCTTGTGTTTGATAGACGTTGTGTCTCTGCTAGAGGTTCCCAAGACCCTTTAGATATTGAGAACAAGCTTTTGAAAATTGTTGATCATGTACTTTTACTTCACTCTGGACCTATCAACAAGTTCGAGTTCTCTGACTCTGGTCAGGATTTCGTTGAAGGGATTCCTGGGAATGAATTTGATCGGTGGATTGTTTATCTAATCGGAAGGTCTATTAAAGAGCTTGTGCTGCATGTTTTGGCAGAGGATGAAATCTATAAGATACCTTGGTGCTTATTCTCCTGTCAAAGTTTGCAACGTTTAAAGTTGGCTTGTTGTTGGCTTAAACCTCCAACAACATTTGAAGGCTTCAGGAACTTGAAAAGACTTGAACTACATAACATTTCAATGGCTGATGCTGCTTTTGAAAAAATGATATCCGGCTGCCCTCTACTTGAATATTTGAGTTTGATAGAACCTGATGGTTTAACCCAAGTTAATATTCATGCACCAAATCTGAAGTTTTTTAGCCTCCTTGGTGACTTTGTGGATTTTAGCTTTTACAACAGTTTCCAATTAACTGAGCTAAGTTTGTTATTCGACACTCAAAGCAATCAAAGTAGATTGAGGGGATGCTCAAGCAATTTGCTCAGTTATTTTGCTCATCTACCTCACTTACAACACCTTGACATCAGTCACCATTTTTTAAAGGTAAAATGCTCGAGCATATGAATGTTGAATTTGACCGTCAGTTCCCCCCACCCCCTACAAATTTAAAATGAATCACAATCTGATTTGGAGCCATTCTTTCATTGTGCTTCAGTATTTGGCTGCAGGTGATGTGCCAGTGCCAGTAAAGCTTCCTACTACTTTTGTCAATTTAAGTTTTCTTTTCATATGTATAAGGTTCAATGACATGAAGGAAGTTTTGGCTGCTCTTTGCTTGCTTAGAAGCTCACCTAATCTACAAAGATTAGAAATAATTGTGAGTGCGCATTTTTTTGGCTTCATTTTTCTTTTCTTTCTGATTTGTGGTTGCATTTGCACATTTGTTTTTATGTAACCTTATTTTCTTAAAGCATTTGTCTAGTGTTTAGTCTTGGAATTAAGAAGTTTATTACATGATTAGTGCAAGAGTCATGCAAATAAGAGACTCTTGTACCCCCATATTTCGTCTTTTACCAGTCTATATACAATGTTAGCTTTGGAGTTTTAATAGGTTATATGTCTCTCTTATGCATACAATCTTTCCCGCTTTGATCCATGAATTTGTAAAAATTTCATACAGGCAGATTATAAGGAGGCGGATGTCCATTTAACACTGGGCTCCTATTGTTGGGAAGATACCTTTTCAGGGCCAGCCATGCCCATCCAAGTTCGACATGTGGGCATAGGTGGCATCGCTGGCATCAAATCTGAATTAGATTTTATCAAATTTCTTCTCATGTATTCTCCTATGCTAGAAAAAATGATTGTGAAGCCTGTTGAATACGCCAGAGCCGATTTGTTGACCAAACTTGTTCGGTTCAGAAGAGCATCTGTACAAGCCGAAGTTATTTACGAAGGGAAAGACTCTTCATAATGCTTTATATCTTCCTCATATCATCTTATGTATTATAACTATAGGTGGTTATGACATTTAATCTTTTCTAATGATGTTGCAAATTATGAGTGATTTAACATTGAAATTTCTTTTATATTTATAGTACATTTAAATTAAATAGTTTCCACCTCTCAAAATTAAATATTTTCTAATTTTTTTAGCTAAATATATTTTCTAATTTATGCTAAACTAAAATCAATGGGATGCGTCAGTTTGAATAGAAGCTGTTACATGTGATTTCATTTGGGTGTCATTTGCCTTTGTTCTTATCTCTCTTTTTAACCCGTTGTTCTTTCTCATCTTAATAATTTATTTTAATCATTATCTCTTATTAAAAATAAACTAAAGGCACCAAAGAACAATGACATCCAAGTGATATCAAACAACAATACATGTAACAGCACAGAACATAGTTTTAAGTTTAATTAGCCAAATTTAAGACAGCAGCCTCAATGATGCCATATTAGTGAGACAACCAACTTAAAAATAGATCATTGGATCACCCGAAAAAAGAACCAAAACATTGTGATTGTGATTGGCATTTTTTTTAAAAGATTTGTGATGGGCAATATCTAGGTCATGATCCTTAAGAATTCTACCAAAACTTTTTATTAGTTATACTTCATTATATATCTATAAATTTTAAAGGGAAAGATGCAGCAATGTTTAGGGAGCAAAAGGAAATAGTTTAGATGTATAATATAAAAAAATGATGCAGAGTGAAAAAAAGGAAGTTATGATAGCTGCTAACAAAAATAATCTAAGAAAAGGGAAAATAATACATAAAAAGTTGGCAATCCCACTCGGTATAATTGTGCAAATGACCTCTACTTTATTTTGCTAAAATCAAATGCTCTTGGAGACCTATGAAAGGAAAATCACTTGTATCATCATTGAGAGGAGAATGATCATAGAGCTCTTGAAACAAATTTATTTAAAATACACAAAGAACTTGCGCATACTTCACAATAATAGCTTAACAGATAAATCAATGAAAACATGCATAAGCAAAAACAATAATAATCAGGTGCCAGCTAAAAATTTGCTATGGAGGGAATGTGATCAAATCACCAGACAATGTTGCAGCATTTTTGGCAGTGATCCCACTCCCACTAGTCCATGTAACTCTCTCCCGGGCATGCCTTCAATTTTTTTTCCTTTAAGTTTATGAGAGGGTGGCTTCTATCATTGCTATGGAAAAAGAGAATTTAAGTTTGGCAAGGCCACCTGAATGATCTTGGCACGATATATTTAGCAAACTTTGTCTTCAACTGAAAGATATTAGCTGATATTGGAACTTGTCTCCCTAACAGCCAACAAGCCTAAGAGTAAGATGATATATTCTTTTAGAGATCATAGGTTTGGTGATGCAATTTTTTCATTAGGAACATTGTCAACTTTGACTGCAAATGCTGATGCAAATTCCAATGAGAAGTGTGACCTAAAGGGAGCGACAAAATTATTTTTTACTTTGGGTACATATAATTTATACCAGTTTTACTACAGCACCACATTCAATGTGATTGAAGCCAATGATCATAGCTTAGCTTAGCTTATTTTATGAGTGCCTAGTATCACTCACATAATCACATGTCTTCAAATCTTTGTTATATTATTTAAGGTAAAATGCACTTTACACCCTAAATTCTAAGGACCACAATGTTGAGAAGTAATAGAACATGCTAGGCTGTCAATGTAAGTAAATGGTGAAGCATATTATGAATTTGAGCAAAACATTATTGGCGAATAGAATCTTTAAAAGCTTACAAGAAAAGTATATAAATTAGTATGTGTCATAGATACTAATTTATAGTTTTAAATAAATAAATTATAGAGGTTTTCTTTTTGTCAAATAATTATGTGGCTTTAATCAAATAAACTAGTAGTTAGAAATTCATCTTTAAAGTTCGAACCTCGACCCTAGTATATATTAAATTTCATTATTGCATATATATATAGTAATTGTTTCACCAATTGTCTGTTTTTGAGAAAGGAAAAAAAAATTGATAAAAAAGAAAGTTCTAAATATTGTTATTTTATTGATTTTAATCTGAAAAAATATAAACTTTCCTTTCCTGGAAAACATACTGGTGCCTGCTAGCTGTGTTTATCTGTTATCTAAGTGAACAGTTGCTTTGGCTTTAAGTTTTCAATTAAATCATTACAAAACGTGTCACACTTCCCTTCCTAAAACAAACAACAAAAGAATCAAAACAAGAATTGTCAAGTTACTCCTACTTATCACATTTTTCTCATACAAACAAAGAAAAATATTCATGTGTAATTCAAATGGTGATTGCAGACCATTGGGCTTTCTGCTGGGTCTCCCCTTTGCCTTTCTCTGCCTCCTTATCTCAATCATTGGTCTTATTGTTTGGATCGTTGGGTAACATATTCATCAATCATTTTCTATGATCATTTCTTTTGTGGTATCTTTACCATGTGAATAGAATATGTGATTTCTTATTCTGTGATATGAGTTTGATTTTGATTGAATGAAAATATCAAAAAGACTAAAACTTTACTACATAATATTTGCAGGTTGACACTGACATGCATATGCCCCTGCTGTTTGTGCTTGACAGTAATTGTGGAACTTGCTTTGGAATTGGTTAAGGCTCCTCTTCATGTTATGGAATGGTTCACCTCTAAGATTCCATGTTGATGTTAGAGATTCTTTTACTTTACCAATTGTATCACATAGAGTTCTCTAGACTTGTGAATTGGGATTAATGTTTGGTTCTTGTTTCAATTCAATTTCGTATTTTGTTTTAGTAGTATTTGACTTAGGGTTGGTTTGGATTGGTTTATTCAAGTTTATATGACATAAACACCACTTCTGATATTGTTTATGAGAACTTAATTATTAAAACTGCTTATAACTTGTCAATAAGTTGTTTTCAGCTTATTTCTTTAAATTACTGTTTTGTTAATCTTTGTGGTTTTTGGGTTGTCTAAAGAAAATTAACAATATTTGGTTCAATAATTTCAACAGCTGAACGGTTCTTCTTGGTATAGTGTTGTTTCTTGTCCATATATATGACATTTAAAAATGATCCATGATACCCAATTTTCCTATAACATTAGTTGATTGTATGCAAAATTGTGGTTAATTTAGTTGAATATCTAATTGCTTTAGAGTACATCGAAAATTTTGGTTAATCATGTATTTAATTGACCATATTTCCCCCCTTTTTTTAACAAATATTTTGATATTGGCGGCATAGGATAGAAGTTTTTCGAAGTGCCAATCTAGTTGGGATGTCGGCGTTTCCTGTCATTTCTCCTGGCTTATTCAAAAAACAAGAATGACCATATTTTTAACCGTACATCTATTTAATCATCTTGATATGTCATTTCTCCTAGTTTATCCAAAAAACAAAAATGACCATCTTTTTAACCGCACATTGAATTAATCATCTATTTAATTGAGTCAATCATATTTTCTAACGTGATTAGTCAAAAAAATATAACGCATGTAGATAAAATGGATGTTTGAATATTATTACTATATTGCTACCTCTGTCCTAAATAGAGTAACATCCGAAAATGATTAGTAGTGGTGGGAAAAGATTGTTTTTCCTTCTTTTATCTTTATTAAATCAAAGATATTCGTCAACTATACCGTCTTGATGATGTCACAATTGAAGTTTGTTTTGGACATGAGGAATACTTGTGTAGAGTTGATTAAGAATAAATTTTAGAACAACTATTTTTTTTCTTTTCTTGTTGGTAAAAAACAATAGAATGAAGGAAAAAAAAAGGAAGAACACAACATGAGTATGAGAAATAAGTTACTTAAAAGTTTTTTTTTTTGTCAAATCCAAATACATAATCTAATAATTTTGATTTCGTATTTGACAACTTCCATCGCTCAAATTTTGATTTGATGCCATTAGATCAAGAAATCCCAATCTAGCTTGCTATTTATGGTTCTAGCGTCATGATTAGACGTATTGTATGTTTCTTGCTCAAATCCTCAAATGCTAGAAATTTTTCTAAAATCACCAATCTTGAATCTGAAACCAGGTAGCAACATCGAACCATTCACGGATCCGACAATAATTTAAACACCATCCTTGTTGCTGATATGAGAACCAAAACTTACCAAACACGGATACGGACACGAAAACGTACACCGTACATGACACATGTTCTGACACGCCAACACCGTTAATAATATGAGAAAATCAAATAATTCAGTGTAATTATATGTGTCGGTGTTGGCGGCATAGAGAGACCAATGACTTTCATTTGTCCATTTGTGAGACGACTATCAAATTGAAGATTGAAGGATGTGTCATATATGTTGTACTTGCTTATCCATGATAAGTTCTTGGGCCAGTCACCACCAAGGTCTAAATAAGAAGGTGGTGAGTTTCTTAATTAGTTACTTGGATTAGACTTAAAAGAATCTCAAATCGAGTGCGAGAAACTAGAAGGTGATCATATAACCTCAGTTGCCTTCAACAAGCCTTCTATGATCATCATTTCAAAGTCTTGTAAATTGAAAAGAAACCATGTATCAGAGCTTAACTCCTTTATCTAATTGGATGTAGCTTTTTCAATGACAAGAGTTGGTAGTATATCAATATGATGTACCTAAACTTCTTCCAAGATCTCATTATAATTAACCAATGGTTCTGGGATGTTGCAGCTCTAGCCTACCTATACTACATACACATATTAAGCGATAAATCTAATAAAAAGCAATAGGGTGGATATTGCTCCCTCGTAAGGTCTGCATGATTTGTCTTAGCTTAACTCCTTTTGTTAGACACACACCTTATGTCAAAAAATCATGCAACTACATATTTATCGCTGTGATTGATTGGTGGATAATGTAAACTTTTTACTATAATGATCTGTCAAAATAGGAGTGAATACCCAAATTCGTCTCTGGATTTGTACGAATCGGCCAAAAACGTCCCCTAATTAGTCGAAATGCACGCTTAGTCCCTGAATTTAACAAACGTCAATCAAATTAGTCCTTTCGTTTAAATGCACCGTTAGTGGTGCTGAGTTGTCTTCCTGCATGGCTTGTTGTCTTGTACACGTGTACAAGGACGAATTTGATTGAAACGCACAAAATTTCAATTGTACTTTTGAATTCAATTTTTCCTGCTTTTCCAAATTTACCCTTGTAATACCTATACCTTTTCATGATCACATTTCAGCCATTCCATCAAAAACATCCCTGATCGTTCTTCTTCCCGCCTAACCCTTCATCATCTTCACCAGCATCATCTCCGGTGAGGAACGTTGCAAAAGAATCAGTTTTGATAGAAGATTTCATCATTTCAAAAGGTAACGCCGTTCCTGTTCGTTTTCCATTCAATCATGTTTGTTCTCGTTCGTTTTCTCCCTTTTTGTGTCTGTTTTTGTGATTTTCGTTTGAACATTTAGGCATTCATTTTCAATTTTAAAGTTCATTAGATGCTTGCTTTGATGTTCGTTTTTGTTTACTTTGACTGTGTATTTTAGATTACTAATATTAGGGTTTTGAGATGAAGACGTAAAACATAAAAATTGCATGTTTTTATAGAGTAGTTATGAACATTAGAGTAGTTATGAACAAGATTAGTGGTTGATTAAAATAGTTACTAAAAAGGGTTATTTTGTACTGATGATTTGCATTTTTATGTTCTTTTGATTGTGAATATGACTGATGCATTGCAAAATCTGTAGGATGGATATCACGTTAATCCTGCATCATGGTGGTTGTTTAGAGCGAGATGAGTATCAGAGGCTAAATTATGTTCGTGGTGAAATTTGTGTGTGGGAAAAAATGGCAGTTGATGTGCTTTCTTTGTGGGACATTGAGAAGATGTTGAAGCATTGTAGAGGCTACTTCAAAGTATCTAAGTTGTGGTACTTCAAGCCGTTCAAATGTGCTGAAGAAGATCTTAATATATGCTTGAATCCATTGACAACATATAATGATTTTTTGGATATGGTGAAAGTTGCAAGGGCTAATGGGAATGAAGTGGACATATATGCACAACATGTGGTGGATACAAGTGAGGTTGAAATTGTGCCATTATCAAGTGAAGAAAGGGAAGAGCTTGAGAGAGTGATGGAAGAATCTCTGAGAAGTATGCAAACTCAAGCTGAACCATCCAATGTTATGGTGGGAGTCAAATGAAGAGGACTTACAATGACACTCAATGTGGAAGGTGTGGATTGATTGGTCATAATTTAAGAGGATGTAATAAGCAAGGTGTTGCTAGGAGACTAAAAGATTGGATTGATACTGAACCAGAAGAAGAAAATGTTGGAGAGAATGCAGAAAATGTTGGAAATGTACTAGGAAATGCAGAAAATCATGTTGGTGAAAATGGTGGAGGTGTTGCAGAAAATGTTGGAAATGTTAATCTTAGACATGTTGTAGCTGGAAATGATGGACAAGCTGCACAAAATGCCAGTGTTGGAAATGTTGCAATTCAGGGACAAAATGATGTCAATGGTGTTGCAAATGAAGCAGTGCTTAGACAGGTATGAATGTTAGATTCTAAGGATCGATTTTCTAGTAAGTGTAGAAATTCAGGGACTAATTTGATTGAATTTTTTATTAAATAGGGACTGTTATGATTGAAACTGTTGTTGCAGTGTGTTCCTGCAAAGAGGTATGGTATTAGAGGTCCAGTTATTTCAAATGAGAGGCCTAAGCAAACACCAGTGAGGGGTCCTGCACCTGACATTGTTCGAGTGCCATATCCAAATTATGGTCCATCCGGTTCAAGTCAACCTAAGTTCATGGAGTTTATCCCAACCCCCGGCTTTCCAAAGAAGTGAAGCTTGATGCATGCTTAGATTGTGCTTTTTGGAATATTTTGCTTTGTTTACATTATGCCCTCTAGTTGGGTTCTTTTTGGCTATGTAATATTTAAGAACATCCTTTATGACTTATGACTTATGAGATATGACTTATAGTTGAGTTGCTTTTGCCTATGTAATATTTCAAACTTAAGAGATATGACTTATTTAATGATATTTTCAAGGATGAAGTTGTGTGTTTTGTCATTTTTAATTCGTTTGCTGCAAATATATGCATCAAGGATCAACTTGAAAATATGTTTATATAATTCAAGGACTTATTTGACGTTTTTTTGAAATAATTCATGGATCAATTTGATAGCAAGTAAAAATTAATAGGGACTGTATTAGAAAATATTTTTTGAAATCAATCATTTTTGTCCTTGATTTTTTTTGTCATTCTACATCATTTTAGTCCCTGCTTATGTGGCGTCTGACATAGCATCCCGTCTGAGATGTTAAGCCACGTCATCACCGTTAACGCCCCAAATGGACGTAGGGACTAATTTGATTGACGTTTGTTAAATTCAGGGATTAAGCGTGCATTTCGACTAATTGGGGGACGTTTTTGGCCGATTCGTGCAAATTCAGGGAAGAATTTGGGTATTCACTCGTCAAAATAGAGTCGGGATCCTTTAACATCAGGTGTAGTCACAACTTTTAAGAAGATTTTTTTTTTTTTTTTACTAAAATACAAATTAAATCAAACTATTCGTTGGAGAATTAAAATTTAATTATGTTAAATTTGACACCTAATATCAAAATATAACATCTGAATGCAAACAATATTGGTGGAGTAGAGAACATGTGACTATCTTAAATTATTATATATGACTTTGGTGGTGTAGAGTTTTTCAAGGGTTTATATTATACAATGATCATAAGCGGCATGAAAACAGTGGGAAAAAGGTTGGAGAATTTTAGATATTGCATATTCAACTTTGTAACCACCTTCAGATATTGTGTGTAGTTTTTTTTTTTCTCTCTTTGATTTTTATAACAACTCGTATGCACATTATTTAGTATAAAAGAGTTTTACAGGTTTATGTGATCAAATTTTATCATATAGTAGATTGTTGGTAAAGTGAGAAAATTAATTTGATATTGATACCAGCCATGTTTTTTTTATTTATCGGAGCTGTTGATATAATTCATTTTACTAACTTAAATTATGGACTTTAACCCAAACTTTCATCCAAGGCCAAGTTGTCCTCCCTCACTATGCTGATTTTAACATTCTTATTCATAATTTAATACAAAATGATTCTCTTTTGACCGAGTTTAATTCAATTTGATATCATCCACATTTAACAAAGTTGTGCTCAAACTAAAATAGACTCTTTTTTTTTTTTTTTCTATTGAAGGAACTAAAATAGACTTGTAACACTCTAGAAATTGTGGTTGCGACTTATGAATAGACCACATACAGATAGGAACATCATTTAATTAAAAAGAAGAAAATATAGAAGAAGAAATAATTGTTGACTAGTAACGATTTGGATAATGAGGACGATGCAATTAAAAGCAAAGAAAATGAAGTAAAAGACTTCTAATTTTGATACGTTCATACCTGACATTGATATTCTTGTAGTTGGTTAAGATAAGACAAATAAATAAATACGTATATGATACTCCTTCAACGAAAAAAATAAGTATATGATATGTTAAGATTTACACATATATATATATTTTTTTTCTGAGGGGGGATTTACACACTACTATTGACCAATAATTTATTTGCCAACGATTAAAATTACTTGATTAACAATCTTTTCTTTTTTTGAAAGAATTTGATTAACATTCTAAATTTGTTCACTTTAGAAGAAATTGATTCTATATAATAATTATACTAGCCGTAAAGTGCTAACACCGCATACACAATCAAAATTGAAAAGCATTAGTAAAATAAACACATGAGCCATGCTCCCTTATTTTGGTATTCTTTTTTATTTTTATTAATATTCCAAAGACTTTGTGGTAGTAAATATAATCAAGATATATACCTTATTTTTGATAAAAACAAAATGGTATTTATTCATTCAAATTGATATATTACATCATTCAATATCGTTAAAAATATAAATAATGAATTTGCGAACAAACTCATAATATTCAAGTTAACAACATACAACGATAAAATGTCTACAAATTATTGTTTATGCCTTCAAATTGTGATTTGGGGAAAATCACAATCGTGACACGAATTGGCAAACGTGTCACGATTTTCTAGGCAGTGAGCATGGTTTCGCAGGGTGTCCTATCGTGACACGATTTTGGGAAAACGTGACACAATTTTCGGCTTGCTGGGAAAGTTTTCAGGATAAGGTTGGTCGTACGCACCAAATGTGTCACGATTTGGGAAAACGTGACATGATTTTGACAGCTGAAGACTGC
Organism: Medicago truncatula; assembly: GCF_003473485.1. NCBI lineage: Eukaryota > Viridiplantae > Streptophyta > Magnoliopsida > Fabales > Fabaceae > Medicago > Medicago truncatula. The sequence continues at coordinate 45,396,814 of NC_053043.1, forward strand.
TATATAAGTGTTCTTTGCAGATTTTGAAGGAGAGGTTGAAGAGAGAGAAACTTGGGAAATCAAAGGAGGTAACTTTAGGGTTGAGGGTCTTTGATTAGAGTTCTCTTGGGTTGGGAAACATTGTAAACACCTTGGGTGAGTGAAAATCATTGAGTATCTTGTTCATTGGTGAGATTGGAAAAATGGGTAGAAATTAGGGTTGCTCTTTGTAACTCATTGATAGTGGATTGGAGAGATCAATCTCTCCCCCAGATTAGGTCAAGTTGGACCGAACTGGGTCAACAATCTTTAATGGTGTGTTTGTTTCTCTTCTCTCTTTATCTTTTGCTTGTGGTTTTGAGCTTTTCACTTTGATTACTAGATTAGATCTAGGTGTTGTTATTATTGTTGTTGCTTGTGTTTACTTTGAAATTGGTTACTACTTTTCTTTGCTCCACACATCATAGTTGTATTGGTATGAGTTTTAAGTCCGAATTCACAACACAAATAATATGATAAAGTTAAAATGATCATAATATTCATGCTTTTTGATTTGCAATGTTGTCGTCCAAATTATTGATTGAATAATCTATATTTCAATAGGAATCAAATGAACACCCAACAATACAAGAAATTTAACAATGCTGCACAAAACGATAAACGACACAACGCCACACTCAGACGACGAAATTACGAAGGAAGAAAAAAACTAGATTTATGTGAAAACCACTTATTTAAAATGAAATGGAGAGGAAAAAGATAAAGATAGGTGATTTCAACTCAAATATTGACCCAAAATCACCAGCTCGATTAAAAAAGAGACCCGAAACAGAGAGAAAGCTATGGCCAACTTGTTAAAGGGGAGCTAGAGAAAAATGTTTTTCTCATAAATCATACTCTTATTATGGCACCTTAATGAAAAAAAAGTTACAAGTTTTTTGTTGTACGTATTTATTGGTTAACGACTTTTATTCCATTTAATTTTTTTGAAGGGTTTTATTCCATTTCATATTGACTATCTTAAGTCATATTACCAAAAAAAAATCATCTAAAGTCAATGTTACTTTAGGAATAAACTTTCAAAATATCACATTATAGTCTTTTGTTTTAGGGAATCACATTATAGAACAAATAAAGAGTAGTATTTTTTTTTTTAGAAATGATATTTGTACAATCACTTTTTGACAACTTTGTGATAACTTTCTTCTTCATATTCACATTATACTCTTATTCTCTCTCTTCTTTATTCTCTCTCCATTGTTTTTAACCAATAAAAAAAGAGAAAAAAGAAGTTGTCACAAAAGTTGTATCAAATAGTTGTTTTTAATTTCTCTTTGCACGTTACCAAAGCAATTCCATTGTTTTCGTGGGGTGAAGAAAAATGGTAAAACAAGTTTTCTGCGTGAGACTACTTGTTAGTTGTTTAAGCTACATGCTATTGTCTCGGTCAAGAATAATGCAATGCAATTATTATCCATGATCACACTTCACCAGCAATATCACAAAGATTTTTTGTGGTAGTAGTCTATGCCTCTATGGTAGATATATTAGAGTTGATTATTTTGGTTAGGCACATTCGAACGTGCATTCCTTGTGCTGTTGTTTATTATAGCAAAATATACTTTACATATTACGCTAACATTATTAACAGAACCGAATCTGAATGCAAAAATATGATTAAAAAATGGTACTCCAAAACAATTATTAGTTGAACATTGTCTCTCTTACGTATACATTTTTTTAATGCTCTCCCATACATAATCTACGCGCTTATTTCCAAAACAAATATTACAGGAAACAACACATAACGTATTAACTATAAACTTATTATTATATAACTATACTTTCTTTTAAAATATAAATTATACTGATAATATGCATACACTTCTTACATATTAAGTATTCACTATAAGGTTTACCTAATTTCATGTAGTTACCGTCCTATAGCCTATAAATTAACTGGGACAATGTGTTTAATGGTAACAAACAAACCTTATCCACTAAATGGAATGGAGAATATTTATCAAACCATGGTATAATGTTTTAAACTATGAACTTAAGATTTTAAACCGTGTGACTTGTGGCATGATTTTTTTTTACTATAACTTCTGATTTATGGTATGATATGATCTTTAATTTTCTCATTTAAGCTAGAAATGATTTGTGTTTTGCTAAAATTGTGTTGAAATTGATTCAAAATTTGATGGATGAGATTGTTGCTAAAAATATAAATGATTTGTTTCAAATATATTTTATGATTCCAGAAGATTGTTGCTTAAAATATATTTATGGACAATAAATATATTTTTGTACCATATGAATGAAGATTTGATGCAAATATATTCTTACAAGGAATATTTAATGCAAATATATTGCGTGCTGAAGGAGAAAAAATGAAACATATTTTTAGCGTGATATCCGTTCCAAATTTATGAGTTATTTCTCTAAATATAAATCTTGTATCAGATGAAAACTTGAGAGAGAGTAGAAAACAAGGGTTTAGAAGCCAACAAGAAAACTAGGGTTTGTAGAGAATTCTCTTAGCAACAAACACTAGGATTGTTTTTGTAAAATTACTCATCATTATAGTGGAACGAAGAGCTGCTCTCTCCCTCATACTAGGTCAGTGTTGGACCAAACTTGTTAAACAAGTTATTTTGTGTGTTTCTCTCTTTCTCTCTTGTTCTATATTTTGCTTGTGTTTATAACTGTCACCCACACTCTTTTTTGTTGCTTGATTAACTTGCTCCACACATCAAATATTTTATTGGTGTGATATTTAACAAAATCGCAACAAATTGTATTACATGTATATATGTCATGTCTTGCTTTTACTATGCCGAAAACTATATAGCTACTTGTCTTTAAGTCTCCAATCTTCCATTTAATCTCTCCATCGACTTTTTAAGTAGGACTATACTATTTGCAAAAAATAAGTATTTTGGTATTCACTCTTGAATGTGTTCTGTAAATACCTCTATAACTAAAGTATGAAGATACAAAATTAGTGTTGACCTTGGTGCATGACTATTGTTATGGAAAAATCTTATGTGACCATCACAGTGTGTCCTCACATTAATCGATGTCCCCTCAAACAAAACCTTAACCAGTTGGATTATATGCATTTCTAACCTCTTTTTTCTTTAGGCTTTTCCACTAAATCTCTCTAGCCACTTTATCACATGTCTTCTCCAAATCAATGAAAACTGAGTGCAAATCCTTTTTGATCAACAACAACAACCAAGTCTTATTGTAAAAATAAATAAAAAAATTCTTATCGTATTAAGGGGGGTCGGCTATGCAAATCCTTTTTGATCAAACAAAAATAATTAAAACTATAGTCAAGATTTAAAATCAGTCTCATTATTCTGTAAAAATAAAAATAAAAAGAGCTCATTATTATTCTTCCTATATGTCCATAGCCTCACTAAAATCAAACTATATTCTCGAGAAGAATAATGAGTCAATTGAAGTCTTATGGGTAGTAAGAAATTCATACTATTAATAAAATGGTTAGCATAATTTAACTTGGGTTAGTTACGTAATTTCCATTTCTGGAAGGTTACTGTAAAAACAGATAGGTTCTATATTACGAACTATATAAAGTATATTCTCCTTAATATAGTATGAGCATAACTGGTACAATGATTTGACTTTGGAATATCGGAATCATTTTAGTATGAATTAAGTAATCATTTTCTTAAAGAATTAACTAATAATTTATAAAATACCATCCTTAGTTATTGAATAATTTTTCATTTTACATTTCATATTTGTTACGGTTAATACAAATTAGGTGTGATATCTTCTATATGTATCAGATGTTTTCACATTATACTTCTTAATTCTTCATTATCATGTAACCTGCATAATGAAACTATACTATATATCAACATCATTGTAATATGAAATTATCAACAAATCATTTTAACATTGAAACTCAAACACTATACTATCAAATTCAGTATGGAAGAAGCCAAAGAAATGAAGATAGCAAGGTTTTCAAGTTGCCGCGGTGTTGCATTCGAGATCAATCCTAACAGAAGAAGCCCTTTTGCAATTGAATCACCAACAAAGCCAGAGAGAACTGGAACATGGCTTTGGATTCCTCGGACAAGAAACAATTCTTTCAAAATTCTTCCTCAGAGTCAAGGTATTAGTCCAACTCGGAGTCGAGCAAGTAGTCATTTTTGTGACATCAACATTGATGCTGATGATGTTGAGTATGAATTTCTAGCTGAAGTTCAAGACATAGAAAATAACCAAGAAAAAGTTAAGGTACTACCAAAAACAGAACCACCAAAAAGGAAGTCAAGGTTGTCTATTATTCTGCTAGATCAAGGTTTCACAGTTTACAAAGGACTATTCTTGGTTTGCATAACCTTGAATATGTTAGCACTTGCTCTTTCAGCTTTAGGGCATTTTCCATATGGTAAATCAAGAGCTACACTTTTCTCCATTGGTAACATTCTAGCTTTAACACTATGTCGAAGTGAGGCGGTTTTAAGACTTCTTTACTGGTTTGTTGTCAAAACTATAGGGAAGCCTTGTGTTTCTCTTAGAATCAAAACAGCAATAACTTCATTTCTTCAATGTATTGGAGGAATTCATAGTGGCTGCGGCGTTTCTTCGATAGCATGGCTAGTTTATTCTCTCGTACTCACGATCAAAAGCAACGACAAAACCAATTCTTCTCCGGAGATACTCGGTGTTGCATTCGCCATCCTCTCACTCATTACACTCTCTTCGCTTGCAGCTTTTCCAGTTATTCGACATCTCCACCACAATGTTTTCGAGCGAATCCACCGTTTTTCCGGTTGGTTAGCTCTTATCCTTCTATGGTTATTCATTCTTCTTACTATAAGTTATGAACCTAGTTCAAAAACCTATCACTTAACCATTTTAAAGATGGTTAAGAAACAAGAATGTTGGTTCACTTTAGCTATCACAATTCTCATTATGATTCCTTGGTTAAGTATTAAAAAAGTACAAGTTAGTGTCACAGCACCATCAAATCATGCTTCAATTATTAAATTTGAAGGTGGTGTTAAAGCAGGTTTATTAGGTAGAATAAGTCCATCACCATTATCAGAATGGCATGCATTTGGAATCATATCAGATGGAAAAAAGGATCACATGATGCTAGCTGGTGCAGTTGGTGATTTTACAAAATCATTAGTTTCTTCACCACCAAAACATCTTTGGATTCGTTCAGTTCATTTTGCTGGATTACCTTATCTAGTGAATTTGTATCAAAAAGTGCTTTTAGTAGCAACAGGTTCTGGGATTTGTGTGTTCTTATCATTTCTGTTGCAGAAAAATAAGGCTGATGTGTGCTTGATTTGGGTGGCTAAAGATATTGAAATGAACTTTGGAAAAGAGATAAAGGAATTGGTGGAGAAATATTCCGAGGACAAAATCATTGTTCATGATACTGCTGTTTCTGGTCGTCCTAATGTGGCTGAGATGAGTGTGAATGCTGCTATTAATTGGAATGTTGAAGTTGTTATTGTCACAAGTAATCCTGAAGGTAGTAGAGATGTTGTTAGAGCTTGTAACAAGGCTAAGATTCCTGCATTTGGTCCAATTTGGGACTCTTGAATGGCTCAAAATTACACAAAATTTTAAGGCAAGTAATTTGTTACTCCTTCTCTGTTTGCTTGAAACACTGTAAAAATTTATTTAGTTACTTTTGTTTACCTATAGTAGAAACTTATAGTAGTAGTAGTAGTAGTAACTAGTTTTGTAACACTGGTTCATTGAGAGTTCCAAGTGTTAATTAAATAAAGAAGAGCATAATGACTAGTATCAAAACACAATTTTCTTATTGGTAATTTAATAGAATAGATAAATTACAGCTTTTATTCTTTCCTCTTCCCTCCAAGTTGATTCATTCTCTCTTTAAAATAAGCTATAAATGACGATCATGAAAATTCTTTGGTAAAATATTGCAGCACGTCAAGTTTATTGGTGTGCCACCTTACCATGACCACTGAAAAATCTTTTATTTTTAACCTCTGAAAAAGAAGCTATTCTCTATTTCTCTTCCATACGGAGTTCTTCCCTAAGTGCGGTGATGCAATTTTTTATCACCATTTGATCTTCAAAAAGTTTGTTAAGGTTATAAGAAACAACATAACGATGATCACTGAGAAAATTCAGACGAGTTCGAGAAATATGATAATACTCTCGACTATTGTCAAGAGAATCGAAAGGAGCAGATATGCTAGAAATTTCAACCTCCAAGTTATCTGACATGATCTGAGCAGAAACCAGAAGCCCTCGCTGGGAAGCATCAAGAAATGACTCTAACTTCTCAATCTCGTCAACAATACAAGTGAAGTCATGAAAAAGATAAATGTTATCCATGACATTGCTTAGATCATGACTTAATAGGACTTTTTACTTCTTCGGAAAACTTCCCGAGCCTTTGAGTTTGGTGGAGAAGAGAAGGAAGAAACTTCAAATATATGCGAGATAGTCATAATTATAAACATAGATAACTAAAAAACGAACTGTCATTATGGACACATTGCGCAGAGGGAGTAAACCTTGGAAGGGGTGCAATCGCTTTGATACGCGCATTGGTACCATTCGAAGTAGTTACAGAGGATAAACGTAATCATAACATAATCCAAACGTTTCAAATCTTTGCGAAGTTAACAATAACTTCTTGGTTTGCTCGAATACGTTTCGTTTCTTATATTTATTCTGATCTAAAAGGTCAATTTCAAAAATCATTTGAAAAGTAACATTTAGGGGCACCAGTTACACACAAATGTTTTCGAGTGAGTTAGGCTCATCTTCCTTAAAGACCAAAAAGAAATGATTTTGTTGTCGGAGCTCGAAAGTCGTTATTTCAAATACCAATGTCAAGAAGTTCAAAGACATAATCCAGGGACATAACTTCTTAAAACTTCCATATCCAAGTGTGTCAAAGACGTCTTTTTAGTAAGCAGTCGATGGTTCCTTAACATTCAAAATTCAAAGTACACGAAGAAAACTTGCAGAAGAGACTCCAAAGGAAGTTAGAATACATTGACACCCGTGCATTGTATGAGTTAGTAGTTTCTTAGTTTTTTCTATAAATAGTAGAGTCAAACTCCATACAAAAAAGTTCATTTAATTTATGTTCCAAAAACTTGCCTACTAAATAACATATCTGCCTCACAGAATAATATGCATCTTAATGATTATTGAATGAACTATGTATGTAACTCACATATATAATAATACAATTTTCATATTATTTATTATTTTCTACATCGAAAATACATTTCTTGTACAACAAACTTCGACTTGTGATCTTAAACTTATCAACTAAGAGCCCCTAAAGGATCTTTAACTTGAATCCTAGATTGATATTTCGAGTTCATTCCTTGAAAGGAAAGTTTTTCAAACCACCACATCTCATCTTAATTATTCTTGCTATATATTCCTCCAACCTTACTAGAAGCAAACTAACTATATTTGTTAAGAGTTTCGCATTGGATGAGGTATGACATAACAATATATTTATAAGAGCATATCAAAGCTTCGGTGAGCCACATGCTATCAGGTGGTCACCACTATTGGGCCACTTGGATCACACTTATGTTCAATCTTGAGCGTTAGATGGAGTGTGAGTCTCATATTGACTGAGATGTGACGTAACAAATTTCCTTAGGGCATTGTTTAAGAAACAAAAAAGACAAATTTTGAAAAACGGTGTAATTACTGCTTTGCAAGGATTTAACTTATATTTTCAAGATAAAGTTTCCTTTTATGAGTTCTTAAATGATGCATTGTTAAAAAAAATTAATTGTATAATTATTTATTTCAAAGTTTTTTTTTACAAGAGAAAACTAATGCGTTACTTTGAAAATGAAAGGGGGTTGTCAAAATAAAGCTGAGAACTAACATTGTATAGGTACACTTTAGCATGTTATGAACAATGATCATACTAGTCTCTCTTCTAGAAAACTCGACATGAGAGTTGGTACAAAACGATTATAAAGTATTATGTCATCTACTTAAAATATAATCTACCTTGCGTCCACAAAGCCTTTACTTCCATAAACATCTCATACTTGTCGCTTAAGCAAATCTCAATTCTATCTTATTTTGTGAATTGGTTCGCACAAATTTTCGTTGAATTCCTAAAAAGGTTGATTAGAAGATAAAAGAGAAAGGAAAATCTTTGGTGGAGGAAATAAATTTTGCAGAAAAGTCTATTTGAAGTTTAGAGAAAGAGAAAACCTCTTACAAAATATTAGTGATAATAAAGAGAGAGAAAAAAAAAGTGAATAAACAAAGGTTTTGGGAAGTGGACATTAGTTAATGGGTTAAATATAATTTTAGTCCTACAAAATTACAATTTTGTAAGTTTAGTCCCTACAAAAAAATTATTCACTTTTAGTCCCTATTTTCATTTTATATGGACTATTTTGGAGGAATAAAAATATCCATTTTTTAAAAATGTTTTTAAAATAGGAACTATTATTACAAATTACAATATTTTAGAGGACTAAAATTACCATTAAAATTTTATAGGGATTAAACCTAGAAATTCGTGATTTTGTATGGATTAAAAACATATTTAACCCTTACTTAATTGCATTTGGCTTTATCAATCCTTCTACATTTTTGTACTATAATCAATTAAATATTAGTCCCTCTGTCCCAAATTATATGTCGTTTTGGAATTCCTTTTGTCTCAAATTATAAATCGTTTTACAATACCAATGAAACATTAATGTTATTTTTTCTATTATATCCTTAACTATTTATCATTATATATTTTTTCAATTCTTTAATTTATCTCTCTCATAACATTTATAACTATAGACAATTTTGTAAAACAACTCATAATATCTCTTTTTCATACAAAATTAATTACATTTCATAATACATGTCAAACGTCATATAATTTGTGAGGAATGAAGTAAAAGATTTTAAGGACTAGAACAGAGAAATTGTTGTGCTGTTAGAAAGAGTCATAGTGAGACGTAAATATTTAGTGGATTACTAATAAAATTTCATGTTCTGTTTAGATTTTTTAATTGAAGGATTATACGTACTCATATCTTTATTATATCGATCTATTTCTCTTTTGACTCATGACTGAGTCATATATAGCTGCCTAAACGTGTTATTTTGATTCCTATTTAAACGTTAGAGTTTGTACATTACTTGTTAATGAATCCTTCTTAACATGTTTTGTCTGTCGATGAGTAAGGGAAACGATAGGCACAATGGTTTGATCATTCCAAAGACAAAGAATGCCACAGATACTGTTCGGTTATCATCTTTTTCCTTTCAGTTAATTTCGGCTTGCATGTGTTCGGCTGATCCTCTTTAGAGCACCTCCAGGGTGTCTCATAATCAGCAAGGAACGTAACTTTGAACATCTTTGAGCATGTAATAACTTTTTTTTTTTTCTTTCTAATTCTCTAGATTTTAAAGAAAAATGGTCTGATAATCTGGAGTTCAGCAAGAGATAAATAAAATCGGATTAATAATTATTTCACATGAAAACTAAGTTAATATTTGTTTTTTTGGTGGATCTTATTAATCACTTTAGACTGATTGTTTTGTTGAGATTATTGTTCTTTGTTTTGTTGCACCTTTAAATTCGGTTATTATGATTAGGTTTAGGGTATGGTTTGTTGTGTATGCACCTTTAAATTTTAAATACACTCATTCAATACATCATTTCTATCTTCAAAAAACAAAGCGCATCATTTTATTTTGTAAAAAAAAAAAAGCATATCATTTATCTCTATTTTCTCTCTTTTTATTACCTCATCGACTTTTATTTGTTGTTTTAAGGTGTATACAACAGTAAGGGTTGTACACAAACATTTTCCACAGAATAATGCTTGTAGTTTCTCATTTTATAATAGATTTTTTTCCTTTTGCTTCATTATTTTTTTAAATAAATTATAAAGATATCAATTGCATTTGAGCATCTAAAAAGTTGTTCCACAAACCTTGTTACTTTTCGTGCGGTATAGCAAGAAGTGATTGTTGTAGTATTAGCTTTGAATATTGGGTAACTAAATTGTATGGGCAAAATACTCTTAAGCTTAGTGCATTTGTACGCCTGAGCCAAAATGCGATAAGTTGTCTTATTCCCTAATTCATTTTATTATCGCGATACTGGTACGAAGTTTCAACCGCCACTTAATAGTGACTAATTTTCGTCAAAGAACATGTAGGCATATATAAGGTGGGTTCTCCCCTCCCGACCAAATTTTTTTCCATATGCATAGGTCAGGAATTGAACCTCTAACCACATACTTAAGTGGTTCAAATCATTATTGACGCATGAGTCATGTTTATTTGTGCTAATATTTCTCTTTCGATAGTTTATTTGAGATAATTCAATATTAATTTTTCCAACAAACATAACCGTAATTTGAGCTAAACTTAAACCCAAATTCAGAAAATATTCATGACAAGAATAATATGTCATTTCAAATCTTATGGTCAAAAGAAATTCATTGTAGCAAGTTAATGTAATTTTCCATTCCGAGAGGCAACGACTGTTAATAACAGACAGTTCTAAATTGTGAACTGTATAAAGTATATTCCCCTTAATATAGCAACGAATATAACAGATACAATGGTTTTACTTTGGAGTATGCTCCTTATTAAATTGATTTTACATTACTCATTTAGTATCTTTTACAGTTAATAGAAACTAGAATGATATAATAATAATAATAAAAAAAAATTTGTACGTATGATATCTGCTATATATATGAGCATCTTGGATTTCTACTACATATAAGCATCATTGTAATACGAAATAACCTACAAATCATTAATTATAACATTGAAACTCAAAGACTATACTATCAAATTCACAATGGAAGAAACCAAAGAAATGAAGATAGCAAGGTCTTCAAAGTTTTCAAGTTGCCGCGGTGTTTCCTTCGAGATCAATCCTAACAAAAGCAGCCCTTTTGCAATTGAATCAACAACAAAGACAGAGAAAGCAGGAACATGGCTTTGGATTCCTCCATGGACAAGAAACAATTCTCAAGCTATTAGTTCAACTAGGACTCAAAGTCGAGCTAGTAGTCACTTCTGTGACATCAACATTGATGCTGACGATGATGAGTATGAATTTCTAGCTCAAGTTCAGGACATGGAAAATAACCAAGAGAAAGTTGAGGTACTACCAAAGTCTGACATACCAACAAAAAATTCGAGGTTGTCGATTATTCTGCTGGATCAAGGTTGCACAGTGTACAAAGGACTGTTCTTGGTTTGCATAACCTTGAATATGTTAGCACTTGCTCTTTCAGTTTTAGGGCATTTTCCATATGGTAAATCAAGAGCTACACTTTTCTCCATTGGTAACATCCTAGCTTTAACACTATGTCGAAGCGAGGTGGTTTTAAGACTTCTTTACTGGTTTGTTGTCAAAACTATAGGGAAACCTTGTGTTTCTCTTAGAATCAAAACAGCAATAACTTCATTCCTTCAATGTATTGGAGGAATTCATAGTGGCTGCGGTGTTTCTTCAATAGCATGGCTAGTATATTCTCTCGTTCTCACGATCACAAACAACGATGAAAACACTTCTCCAGAGATTCTCGGCGTTGCATTCGCCATTCTCTCGCTCCTTACACTCACTTCGCTCTCAGCTTTTCCTTTTATTCGTCATCTTCACCACAACGTTTTTGAGCGAATCCACCGTTTTGCCGGTTGGTTAGCTCTTATCCTTCTATGGTTTTTCATTCTTTTAACAGTAAGTTGTGAGCCTAGTTCAAAAACCTATCACATAACCATTTCAAAGATGATTAAGAAACAAGAGTGTTGGTTCACTTTAGCTATCACAATTCTCATTATGATTCCTTGGTTAAGTATTAAAAAAGTACAAGTTAGTGTCACAGCACCATCAAATCATGCTTCAATTATTAAATTTGAAGGTGGTGTTAAAGCAGGTTTATTAGGTAGAATAAGTCCATCACCATTATCAGAATGGCATGCATTTGGAATCATATCAGATGGAAAAAAGGATCACATGATGCTAGCTGGTGCAGTTGGTGATTTTACAAAATCATTAGTTTCTTCACCTCCTAAACATCTTTGGATTCGTTCAGTTCATTTTGCTGGATTACCTTATCTAGTGAATTTGTATCAAAAAGTGCTTTTAGTAGCAACAGGTTCTGGAATTTGTGTGTTCCTATCATATCTCTTGCAGAAAAGTAAGGCTGATGTGTATTTGATTTGGGTGGCTAAAGATATTGAACTGAACTTTGGAAATGAGATAAAGGAAATGGTAGAGAAATATCCCAAGGACAAAATTATTGTTCATGATACTGTTGTTTCTGGTCGTCCTAATGTGGCTGAGATGAGTGTGAATGCTGCTAATAATTGGAATGTTGAAGTTGTTATTGTTACAAGTAATCCTGAAGGTAGTAGAGATGTTGTTAGAGCTTGTAACAAGGCTAAAATTCCTGCTTTTGGTCCAATTTGGGACTCTTGAAAGGTTCTAAACAAAAACTTGTAAGGCAAGTAATTTGTTACTACTCTATTTGCACTAAACAGTGTAAAAAAAAACTAATAATAATAAGTTACTTTTGTTTACCTATAGTAGTAAACTGGTAGCATTGTAACACTGGTGCATAGAGTTCCAAGTGTTAATAAAGAAGAGTATACTGGCTAGTATCATAACACAGTTTTCTTATTTGTAATTCAATAGAATGAATAAATAAAAGCTCCTATTCTTTGATTTTTATCTTTTTTTTATTTCCTCAAAGTTGATTCATTCTCTCTTTAAAATATGCCATAAATGGTAACCATGATTTTTTTATATTAGTTGCACGTCAATTTTATTGATATGCCACTTTCTTGTAATCAATAAGTTCTTTATAAAGGATTGGCTCTTGTGCTGGATAGAAAGATAATCCTTAATTATAACCTGTTTTAAAATGTACTAATATAATTACTCCCGAATTTGGTAGGTAAACATAAAAACAATCTACCAATATTTCCTATATCATGCTTAAAAAAAATAAAAAAAAAAAACATTAGAAGTAACACAGTACTAAATATAAGTATATTAGACTGAAAATACATGAAATTGCAAGATTATGAAAACTCCACTTGCAATGTTTACAACATGACATACAATAAACAGAAGACATATTTACTACTTTGGACAATCTCAAGAGATTGCAATTTATTCACAACAACTCCACAAAAGAAAACTCAAAACATTGGACTTGCACTTACAGCTAATAAGCTTAACACATTACTAAACATATATATCCATGGAATTTAGAAAACATTCTTTGATGCTGGATGGCCTTCATGTTTGGCACGACCACTTGAGTGAGACTCTGACCCAATATTCTTCCTTGACTCATCTAATACTTCATCATCCTCACCAACAACAATGACTTTAGTTGTATGTGCAATTTCAGCTATGGTTTCACCAATAGCATCCAAAACACCACCACCTTGTCCCTCTTGAGAAATATTAACTTTACTATTATCTGTTGCTTTAACCATGTTATTTCCAATATCACTCACAGTTTCAGTCACAGCTCCCAATACATCACTTCCTCCTAATGGTTTATCACTTCCTCCTTGTACTTGACCTGTACTTGTCATGTTTTCAAATGGTTTCTTCATTTTATCACCAACATTTGCCATTGTTTCACCAACTTTCTCTCCAACATTTCCCACAGTTTCACCAATGCTTGACATCACATTGCTTCCCCTCCCCTTCTCTTGATAATTAGTACCTTGTGCTTGAGTTCTTTCCCCAGTTGGCATCATTTTTTGAGAATAGTTGCTCACATTTTCGCCGATACCTCCTGATGATGGCATGATCTCTTCACCTTCCTAAAATCAGTGTATTCAGTCATTATCAAGTATCATGTCATTTATACCAGTTGAATCAAACTTAATTAAACATTTGATTATGAAAAGTAAACATGATGATAAAAAAGAAATAGTCTAATAAAAGTGATGAATGTATAGAACAGAACCTGAAGTTGACCAGAAGCCCTTTTAGTCTCATATTCACGCCATGATTCATCTTTCTTCTTAGCAGTAAACTCCTTAGCAGTCTCACCAGCAGAAGCAGCCAAACCTTTCACAACATCCACCGATTTCAACGCAAGCCCGGCCGCCTTTGGTACAACATATCCAGCCGCTCCTTCAACAGCATGCGCTGCAGCCTTAGTTCCATCCACGGTCAACTTCGTCGAATAATGTGCCGCAGTCCACCCTGCCACGGTGGCCTTATCCTTCAAATCAACCGCCACTTTGCTTGCAACTTCCGCAGCAGTCTTCCCTGTCTCTACAGTAACATCCTTTGCCTGAACAACTGCAGACTTGGCTTTCTCCGCCACAGGGGTAACATATTCTGTTGCAGTTTTTGCAGCGCTTGAAACAGTGTCTTTTGTTGCTTCATAACCTTGTTGTGTTTTCTCAACAGTTGCATCTTTGGCTTGTGCTGCTTTCTCCATTGCTTGTGCTGTTTTCTCTCGAGTTGTTTGTGCTGTGTTGTTTAGTGTTTCGTTTGTTGCTTGCTTTGCTTTTTCATACCTCTCTTGTGCTGCTGAGATTGCGTCCATTTCATTTTGTTGTGCTTGGTTTCTATACTTCCCTATCTCTTCCAAAGACATTTTCTCTTCTTCTTCTCTTGCTCTCTCTCTTTGTTCAGCAGCACTTTTTCCCAACATTGCACCTTCATTTCCAGCACCCGCTCTTCCTCTTTGCTCAGCAACACTCTTTCCCAAGATTACACCTTCATTTTCACCACCAACTTTTCTTCCCCTTGTTTCTTCTAATTTCTCTCTTGCTCTCTCTTCTTCCATCTCTCTTGCTCTTCCTTTCTGTTCTTCAGCACTTCTTCCCCACATCGAACCTACATTTCCAGCACCAGGTACTTTTCCTTCACCTCTTGTTCCTAAATCCTCTGTTTTTCTTCCTTTCTCTGCCACAACTTGTCCTGTTCCCATTCCTCTGTTCATTTCTTTCACATGTGGTGTTCCAGAAACCACTTTGGTTCGGCTATCAAGTTTTTCTCTATCATCGGTTAAACCTTTTGATTCCATTTGAAACTTTCCCACATCACGAACACCACCAAAATCTTCTTTTCCTGCTACATTTGCACTATCACGAACATGTGCACGATCAAGGTAACTTTGATTCTCGTTACGATCAGGAAGAGACTGAAAGTTTGAACCAAGTTCATGGCTCTCTCTTTCTCTTCCTCTTCCACCAATATCTCCCAAACCTTCACCTCTTTCTTTCATGCCTTCTGCACCTTGTCTGTGTCCAACTACATTTGTAGCATGATGACGATCCCTCTCACTCTGTTTCACATTTTGATCAGAGTGAGACTGAAAACCTTGCTTGTGACCAAGGTTCGTAGCAGCAGCATGATGATGATCCCTATCACTCTGCTTCACATTTGAACCAAGTTCATGAGTCTCTCTTGATCTTCCTCTTCCACCAATATCTCCAATGGCTTTTCCTGCATGATCTTTGTTCATTTCACCACCTTGTAATGCTTCAATGCTACCATGTGGTGGTTCCTTGTCTACCACTGTAAGTTGTTCAAAATGGGTAGTCATCTTTGGGACTCTGTCTTTTTCAACATGAATATCTCTCTCGTTTGTGGTGTTTTCTCTGCGAGACAATTGTTCAGATGCCATTTTGTGTGTGTTTAACAAGAACAAAAGGGTGTTACGTACGGTTTTGCTTTTGATTGTTTTTTTTTTTTTGTAGTTTAAGATGCTTGAACTTTGTTGAAGTACTTGTGATGTTTTTTGTATGTGTGCATGGAAATGTTGTGTGATTTAAAAGGAGAAAGGTATTGGCGGTTTGAAGAGGTTTGTGGTGGATATGTTTTGCATGGAGTATGACATGTGGAATAAGAAACAGTGATTAATAACACGTGTGAATGGTGTGAAATTGGATATTGTGACTCAGCTTATAATAATGAAAATTAAAATATAGATGGATTAGGATGATTGGATGAAACGAGGCTGGTTTTTCGTGTTTAAAGACACGTGGAAGATTGAAGGATTGCCTCGTATGAGTTTGTGCTTGGTAGAAAGAGGTACACTGCAGATCAATGGAAGACACCTGGTCTCAATAAATGATTTAACAGTTTATTGGTGATTCAAGAATATTCAATTCGATCTTCGTTTTGTTGTGGCTTATTTTTGAACAATTATATTTAGAGTGTGATTCATTCAAATCTCAAGTTTGAATCTTTAGAGTGTCCCTGATTTTTTTTATTTTGTGTGGACTAATCCATACATAATTTTGTTTTGCCTTTGATTAGACTGTAATCCATCATCACGTTGGATTTCAGTTTCAACAATTAATAAAAATTAGTCACAACTTAAAAAAAAAAAAAAAATCAGTCACAAATTTATCTAGAAGTGAAATAAAAGTTTATAGTACCAAAAAGTCAAATATCATTTTAGTGTTTTTAGTTTGACATAATTCTTAAATTAATCCGAAAGTTTCAATTAGGGTGACAACTAGGCTATCCATGAAAGAATGATGGATAATTTACCCTAACCAATACACATTAGTCATATAAGCACATATTCATGAACTATCTTGACCCCACAAATAAATTGCTCATTTTCATTGGTTGGTGGGTAAATTACCCACCATTCTTCAAAGGTAATTTAGAAAAAAATCTTCAATTAGATCCTTTTAGTTTCACATAATTATCAAGTTAGTCCTTTAATTTCATAAATTTTAAATAGGTTCTTGTAATTGTTAAACTATTTCACCATTACCTCTATTGTTAGTCTCCGTTTAACTGATGTTGATATATCTGTTAAGTTGTTGACTTAGATCAAAATGTTTCATTTAAAAAGTTTGAGGGTGTCAAAACGCTACGTTTAATGGTCACAGATGATTATTTATAGTGCTAGAAAGATAGTTATTTACAACAACAAATACTTTTCTAGCACTATTAAACGACATTTATAGTGTTAGAATGATCATTTCTGACAATTAAACGTAAAGTTTTGACACCATGGAGCTTTTAAAAGACAACGTTTTGATCCAAGTCACCAATTTAATAGCTACGTCAACGTTAGTTAATTATTAACTGACAACAGTAGTAACAGTGAAATAGTTTATCAACTAAAATGGCCTATTTGAAACTTAAAGAAATAACTTAAAAATTCTGTCAAACTAAAAAGATTTAATTAAAACTTTTAAAATTTAAAGGACTAACTTAAAAATTCTATCAAACTAAAAGGACCGAACATAATATTTAGCCTAACAAAAATTACTCAATGAATCTTGAACTGCCCTTGAAGAATTAATGATAACTTATCCATTGTGATATTACATTTGTTGCTCAAATTAAATGCTTACGAAAATAATATTAACGAGTATTCATAAGATATTCTTTACGCATATTAAATATTAAGATTTTATAAAATTTTGTATATTTAACACATTAGAAATTAAAGTTTTTAACTTTTAAAAAAATAACTTTTTGGGCAACAAGTTTACTCAAAATCAAACCAAATTGTTCCTCAAACTTCTATGTAAGTGTAAATTAGTTAAACTTTAGTTAATTTTGTATTGAGATTTGAGAGTATATCCTGAAGTTCAAGGGACCTATAGTTTTTGAAGATTTTTGAAGATTTAATAACAAGTTCGACTCAACTAATTTTAAAGTCAACAAGTTTAACTCAGTCAATTTTTAGGCAACAAGTTTACTAAAGTTTAACTAATTTGAGTAAGTAGTTCAACTACTTACTAAAATTAGTTAAAAGTTTAACTACTTACTAATTTGAGTAAGTAGTTTGATTGAGTTAAACTTTTAACTAATTTGAGTAAGTAGTAAACTTGGTTTGAATTTTTTGTGCTTCATTTGGTAAAAAGTACAATATTTAAAATATTTTATAGGACCTAAAAACACAATCTTTTTATCTCAATTTATAAGATTAAAATAAGATATTTAAAATGTTTAAGATGGTCCTGCTTGCCCACATTTACTGAAACTGAAAAGTATAGTTCAAAATTAGTTGAGTCGAACTTGTTATTAAATCTTCAAAAATTGACTGAGTTACACTTGAACGATTATTAAATCTTCAAAAACTACTTGCCCAAAAATTAACTAAAGTTTAACTAATTTACACTTACTCAGTCAATTTTTGAACAATCAAAATTTTGAGACCCTGTGTTGTTGGATCATTTGCACAACCCATTAGCTGGCTTTGTGGACGAGTAGGATAAGAAAGGTTTAAGAGAAGTTGGAGCAAGGGGTTTGAAATATTAAAAAATAAAATGAAGGGAGAGAGGTGAATAAAAGTAGGAGGTGTAAGTAGCCCCCCGTACTTTATAGTTTATTGGAGGCCTTTAGGCCCATTTCTCTAATCCGGGATTATGGAAAGATACAGCACTGTTGTATGAAAATTGCTGTTTACACTCTGCATTAGACTAAAAAATACCATAAAATGATAAATTTAACCACAATTTTTCTTCGGCGGTTAACTACTGCCCATTAAAATTCTTTGACAGTTAACTGCTGATGAGGTTAGTTTGATATTTTTGTGGTGTTTCCTAACATTCTTTGATGTGGGAACAACATTATTCATGTTGTATATGTACTTCCCAAAACGCAATATCGTCAAGCACAGGTGAATGTTGTTGCTACGTAGGGATGACCTAAGGGCCAAGCAACCCGTAAGGGCTTTAGACTTCAAAATTTTGGGTGGCAAAAAAGGCCTCTAAAAAATTAATTTGGTTATAAATATATTATATAACAGATAAATTACACACATTTGCATAAATTAATTGATTACCAAAAATGTATCAATTACTCTAGGTCATCAATTCAAATTTTGATCTCCACAAAATTGATTTTTTATGAATGTTCTGTTAAAAATAATAATAATTTTAAAAGCCACATTAAAAAATTTGCTTTAGACCACTTAATAATTTGTTGAGTCAGCCGTAACTTTCTGATTACTAATCAATTATGCATTTTTCCAATTCTATAGTAAATTAATTTCCCGTTCACAAACTATAGCAATCCATTCTTATTTATTGCTCCATGTTTTATTATTTCTTTATTTCAAACACTCCAACGTAGAACCGAAAAGATTGCAATTTGATATGGACTCAAATTCTGCATAATTAAGAAACAACTTCTGCAATGGAATTGACATCATTTATATACGGTTGAATACACTTCGAGAGTAGTAACTAGCTTTCTCAAGTGAGTTGATCACTTAAAAGGAGTCTAAAATCTTTAAATATTTATTTTGGTAAAAATTATAACTAAAGACAATAAATATACACACTTTTTCCTAGTGAAAATAGGAATCTTCTAGCTGAAATAAAAAGGTTATAAGAAATTAATGATCAACAAAACATTAGGTTAAATGTTTAGCTGAAAATAGGAAAATTCTAAGCTTGAGCAGCCAATTTGATAAAGCCTTATTCGATCCTAAAGAGGATAAATGATGCTTAAATTGCACTAGTTTGCAAAGTGGGATAATATTCTGTACTTTAAGATTCTATTATATTGCTTTCTAGAAAAGGAATTCAGTGTCACAAACATATTCCAAAGGAAGGTTCTTTGCATTGCAAGTACTTTTCAATATTCCAAAGAGTGTGTTTGGTACAATGAGGGCAAGGTTTCTGCCAAAATAATATGAAAATTTACAATATGTAGCAATGTAACATCAACCATTTTATTATCCAAGTTAAATAATTTCCTATGGTAGAAAACAATGGGTTTTCATGGACTAATTAAGAAACACATATAATTTCAACCAAAGAGAGCTGCATGAAGAAGAACATTCCAAGTATCAGGAAGTCCTGGAAGACACCAATGACTACAATCTGTTGGCATAACACCACTATACCCTTCTGGATGTGCATCTTTTCTGTACTGTGACAATGTTGTCACATCTAGAAAATACACTGGCTTCTTTAATCTGCTTAATACCTTATTCACTATCACCCAAGCCATTGGTGTTCCTGCTGGGTACTTCAAACCAAAGAATGGTTCTGTCTCTCTCATGCATGATTTTGCTGGTTGGTTCCAATCTCTCCCCCTAATTCACCAAATATCATACACCATCATCAATATAATATAGTTCATAAAACCTTACACATACAAGTGTAACAAAAGTAAAGTGACACTGACTCTACTTAAACTTAAAATCACGATAGTATACCGTAATTTTGCAAAAATCATTGTGAATTCAAACGCGCACTTACTCGTAATGCACAGGAGAAATTCCTAAAAAGAAGACCTTGGTTTGAGCTGGATTTACATTGATGTTAACCCATCTAGCCCAAGTTGTCAAACCTTTGTAGAATGCAATGAAACGGTTCATGTCTTTGTACACCTTGCCACCTTCTTGAATATAATCCCATCTACATTCAAATGTCAAAAAAAACAACTAATTAATCAATATTACTAGAATTGACTATGAATGATCATGATGTTAAATATATATCCTACGGTTGTGCATTTCCAGTGTGGGTCCACCAATGCCATGTGTTGAAAACTAGTACATCCATCCCTCTCCATGCATTACCACTCTTTATTGAGTCCAACTTTAGAACACGCCCAACGTTCTCACGGTCAAGATCAACCAAGTATGGTGTGCGGAATAGAAATAATTGGAGACCATAATCCTGAAAATAATTCAAATAATAATTATTTAAGTTTAGTTTTCATACACTACATTGTTGACACTGGCACACCACAAATCACAATCAATCGTGTTTGTCGTTATAATCATCGGACGACTTGTTAATGTAAAAACTCCTTATGTATAATATACGTCAAATGCATCCGACTACATGAATTTGACAGCTACATATAATAGTTACACATACTTTTAATTTAATTTCTGATCAAGTAGTCTAGTGGTTAGAATTTTCAACCGAATTATGCTTACGAAAACATATAATTTCCTATTTAAATGCCTTTCTTCAAGTCATCTGCCTACCAAAGTTATACTACTTGAGAAATTTCCTCACTTAACTCCTTTCAGTGATGTCTATTTTTTGCCTCTAGTTTCAATGAAAATGAAAAGTGTCATGGAATATAAATTACTAGAAGAAAGGAAAATTCCTTCTTTTATCACAATGATGTGGCCCAATATTTTGTGACACTTTTGTAGTTTACTGACTTTATGTAGGAAAAGTCATGAAAGCAGAGGAGTGCATCTGAATTAGGCCACCAGTGTCATGTGGTCCATTTTGAAGGGATTATCTTTTTTGGTACAAACATTGAAAGACAGCAATTGGAAGAGATTAAGGAAGAAATTACTAATTTTATGTAGTATTAATATTATTTTCAAAAAGGAATGCCATCAAGCCTATAATGAACATATGTATGGTATATACTACTGTTAGTGCTACAATTTAATTTATATGGCCCACTTCAAATTTTATTTTTTCTTCTATTGAGCTCAAGGAACACATTTTTTACTCCTCCTATTTTTTTTAATGTGAATAGCTTGATTGATGCTTATATCAAGGGAAAACATAATAAAGCAAGTATTCAATCAGATATTTCTTGAAGTTAGAAAAACTAAATACTAGTATCAAATTATTGATCATTACAGTTTAAAAAGGGGACGTGCAAAGAAGAAAAAGTTGGCTGAGTAACGTTGTGTTCATAATTTAGTTACACCAATGATGATTGTTGGATGCTAAAAAAACTTAGATGCCAAAACACTAATTATTGCTAATTAAGAAATTTGTTAACAAAGTTTCTATATAAAGTGAAAAGGTATTGACAATTTGGAGCATTTCCTATACAAAGAAAAAGGCACTATATATTAGGATCAATAGATTTTTTTGTTGTGAAACCGGAATAGAGCTTAATCGCTTGAGGTGACATATAAATGACGAACTTCAATCACCACTAGTAGTTTGTATCTTTTTTACCATACTAATATTGTATTATGCTTTTCCACTAACCTATCATTTATTTATTTATTGCATTTTAATTATCTATAATCACTCTACTAATTATAATCAACAAGAGTGTTTTATAAATGACACATATTTATCATTTAAATCAACATTGTTAATCATATTCTCAATTCAATATTTTTTTGGGTACATTCTAAATAGAACAACAAATATAAGATGGGTGGAGTATATGCATCAATTCCATAGTGTTGAAAAACACGTGTTTTCTTTTTCGGTCCAGCTGGTTAAAGAAATTGAACTTTTAAAATATTTAGCAAAGATTACAGTGAAATTAAACTTTTAAAATATTTTATAAAAAATTGGAGTATATCGAATATTTGTATAAAAAATATATTTTAAAATTTATATACAGCAATTTCTATGGTACACTCAGATAATTTTGAGTGTACCGATACACCCGTGTCTTTAAATGAATAGTTTAATGATTTATTTTCTTTAGAAAAAAAATATTTTCTATCATTTATAATTATAATAATTATATTTTATTTTTCAAAAGTGTCGGCAAAGCAAAATTCAAATTTTTTTAATTTTTATTACTCATAATAGTGAATATTGATTATTTTTTTCAATAAAATGTTAAAAAATTTGGTATAATTCTTATAAAAAATGAAATGATGTTTTTTCTTATGGGATAATATTTTCTAAAATATAAAAGTCGATAAATATTTATTTATCACATAAAAATTATCGTTAACTTATGGTTTTATGAAATATGTGTACTGGTACACCTTAATTGAAGGGTGTACCGTAGAAACTCCCTTTATATACATTGATAAAAATTTGAAGAATACTAACAAGCATCTATTAAATAATCAAAACAACCACAAAAAAAGATAAATTAAATATGTAACTTTTAGGCTTGTTTTTTTTCCTTCTTCTCTGTTTTGATCAGGAAAAAACATAATGACTACGTTCCAAATAAGAAGGAAAGTACAATCATACGAAAATGTATATATATTTCCCCCAAATAAATGTATTTTTTTAAAATATTATATTGTTTTTAAATCCTTTGTAAGAGGAAAATATGTCAATAGAAAACATGAATTATTATCTATTACTACCATGTCATTTTTTATGAAAAAAACTTGGAGAATGTCAACCAATACCTTGGGGTATTGGTTAACATCCAAAACAAATAAGTTTTTATAAAAAAGTTATATAATTATTACTTATAGCGTTCCTAGTCATTGCCTTGAGTACACCCGTGAAAAAACTATTACCATGGCAATGGTAAATGATAGTAATAACCATGAAAGATTGACATTTATTATTCTTTAAAAATGTCCCCGGCAAAAGGAAAAGCATCCACCAAACCCGTTTCATACTTTATTGCTCACGCTCCATTGTTTCACACCAACATGGAAAATAATAAAAACAATAATAATTTGAGCACAAAATTCGCCGCTAGTTCCTACAAAATGGATCATAGATTTGAAGAAAAACAGAACATATGAATTCACACTAGCCAATTACTCCAAAAAGTTTCCAATTAGGTGAAAGACAGAAATGCAAAGAGAAAAAAAATAAAATAACAACACATATCATTTGCATGGACACAATTACACACCAAAACATAACCAACATCATTTCACTACCATTTAATTCAAAAGTATCAAAAAATAGAAATTAAAGAAAAAAACATAGAAATTCGAAAACTAACCTGAAATGTTATTGTGGAGATAGCACTTTGCTTTGAGAAGGTATACCTTGTTTTTGGCACCCAAGAGTGAATCATACATGCCAATGAATTGAACTGATTTAAGCTCAAAGAATCACCAACAAACATAATCTTCTTCCCCCTATACTTTGCTAGAAAATCCAATGCATTGAACCTAAGAAAATACCAAACACATTTTCATATGGTGCGAGACTTCTAAGTTACATTTATCACACTTAAAACTATTAGATATAAAAATTAGTTATACAATATAACTAGCTTGTATAATGTTTGGTATCAGAGTGAATCTATCAGAATCAAGGTGACCTACTCTGACTCACCTTAATTCTGGCGAATTTATCCTGATACCAAACATACACTAAATCTAAAAGCTATGATAGAAATGAAGAAGTAGATGTACCTTGGTATAGAACAAGTGAAAGGTTGCCATCTATATTTCTGATACTGAGTATCAGGTCTGCCGTACTTTTGACAATTGAATTGTGGATCTATAAAGGGACAAGAAGAAGGATCATAGAGAGGATACGAAGGGTCATAGACCCATTTGCCACGAAACCAGTTACATCTTCCAGCGAGTTTTCTCTCATTACTACTACTACTACTACTGGAAATGGTAGTTGTTGCTGTTGTGTTGGAGTTAAATTCATAAGCTTTTGTTTGGTGTGAAGAAAACAGAAGAAGTAAAAACAGAGTCGGTAACAGAAAACCCATTTTCTTGGGTATTGATCCTCTCTGTTGAAGGAAAAGGACCAAGAGTGCAGAAAAAGTTGTCTGAAACAAACCTTTTTATAATGTTTTGTTTTAGCGTGTCTGTGACAAAGAAAGAGAGAGTGAAGGGAAGAATGTGAAAATTGAGCTACTTTTTTTATTTTTTTAATGATTTATTTATGTTAGTAAATTATGTTTGCAGTCAGAAACATGAAAACTTTGTATTGTATGGATTTCTTTTAACTGTGGCATGTGGTATGGTGTGGGGTTGGATCTGATCTTGATCCTTTGCATTAATTCAAAATTCTTGAGATTAATATTATTTTGACTCAAGAAGTCATGTCGTCACGTCACATGTGGGAATTGAAATTTTTGTATAAAATTAGATAAATGATATTTGTACAATCATTTTCATTCTCTCTCATATTCACGTTATATTTTTATTTTTTTTCTATTATTTTATTTTTTGTGTTAATATATACTTTTCTTTGTAAAAATATGATTATCAATATGATTGTCAACCAAATTGATTTTCAAATAACTTTACTCATAAAATTATGTCTTTTGGACATTTCTACCTCTCTGACTTCAGAAAAGATCAATTTCATTGATCAAATTAAGGATTTTTTTTCATAAAAAAATCATGTGAGATGTGGCGTCCTTTTTCATGGTTATCAAAAAATCTTATTAACGAGTGCCCTTAACACACTTTTTAAGGATTCTAAGTTTAGAAAATATTCTTTAAATAAGTCAAATATTTCAAATTTCAATGAATTGATTATACATATTTTTATAAAAACATTACTAAATGTGTTTAAAGAGTGTCTGAGGCACTCGTTAACATTTGCCTTTGCAGAAAAAAAAAATCTTCAAAGCTAGTATTTTGATATGAGAAATGATATATATATTCTTCGAAGTTAGTATTTTGATATGAGAAATGATATTTGTATAATCATTTTGTAACAATTTTCTTTCCTATACTCACATTATGTTTTTATTTTCTTTTTTTAATTGCTTTGATTTCTATATCAATATCTATTTTTCTTTCTAAATATTATCAGAATATTAGAATATCTTTACATTTAGTATATCATAACTGTATATTATTAGCATCCAAATATAGACATTGACTTACTTGTATATTATGGCAAAATAATATAAATGAAAATCAAGGTATTCATTTACAAGTATGTTAATAATAATATATAATTATGACTATATTTGGAGGCTATAATATACAATTACGTGTAAAGATATTCTGATGTTATAATAAATATATGGTTTTTTGTTTTTTTTGTGTAGAAGAAATAAATATATAGTATTCAGAAGTCCTAGCTCAACTAGCAAAATATCGAAATTGTTAGGCCGGATGTTATGATCGGGGTTCGAACTCCGGTAACTCCACTTGTGTGTGTGAGTTTATAATAGCTTTGTCATTTCGTCTATATACCCAAAATATATATATATATATATATATATATATATATATATATATATATATATATATATATATATATATATATATATATATATATATATATATATATGGTTGTGTCAAAAAGAAATTAAAAAAAAAAAATCGAAATTCATTCATTCAGATTGATAAAATATACTCAGATACAAACATCATTAAAAACATAAAGGGTGAATCTGTGAACAAACTCACAACACCCAAGTTAATAGCATGCCTACAAATAATATGATAAAATCTAAGTCACTGAAATACCCATGCCTCGGATGTGCAATGTTGATGCCCAAATCAATGATTGAATTTGTAATTGACTGAAGTCGATCTTCAAATAGGAACTAAACAAATACCGCGATAAGGCGCGAAATCAAACGCTGCACAAGACGAAGAACAACACAACACCACACTTAGATGATGAAATCACAAAAAACCCAAAAGGAAAAACTTGATAAATGTGAAAACCACTTATTTTTTAAAGAAAATGAAAAAAAGACGTAGATGGGTGATTCTAGGTCAAAAAATGACCTAAAATCACCATTCTCGATGAATGAAGAAGAAAGAAAGCTTAGAGCAAAGTTCGAGTTTCTCGATGAATGAAGAAGAAAGAAAGCTTAGAGCGAAGTTCGAGTTTCTCTCAAATGATTGTTCAAACACACATCTTTCTTATAATGAGACATATAATGATAAAAACATACATACAAACACACCAATGGAGATCACAAATATTGGGATTTAGATCATCTCATTTCCCTTGTTCTCTCATTCTCCCTCCTTCACCATGTTTTATTTATCTCTCTCTAAATTTTAGAGAGAAAAAATAAAAAATAAGATCAAAAGAAAGAAAGAAAATCAAGAGAAAGAGAGACACACAAATTGGAGAAGGAGAGAATGAGGGGAAGAAGAAGATTCAAATATAAAATATTACATGTACATAAAAAAATGATTTGTAGACACTCAAACATGTGTCAATATCCTAGTCTATTGAATGCGGTGAAGTGTAAACTCTCCCATCTTAGATGCGTGAAACTCATTTGTGGTGGATCCGTAAAAACTCTTGAGTTAATTCCTATGTTCGGTAGCGGTGCTTTGTTCCGCCATGATATTGGTGCTTGAAGCGTATCATGACGGAAATTTGGGCAACTCATTGAGGTGTTCAACTTATTATTAGAAGAGATTTTATGAAAGTTTGATTGAATCTAATTTTATTGCACAAGTTAATTTTATTTTGAATGAGTGTGGTGTTAATGACGATTCATTCTAGTTATCCCATGTTTGATTCTACTTTTAGAAGAGACAAAATTAATTTTTATATGTTTTGTTGCTCTAAATTATAATTCTTTTTCTTTTTATAATTGATTTTAACTTGAGCTAGATTGTGAAGCTTTTGAATCTATAATTCAAAATCAATTTCTATCGGCACAAAACAAAATATAATCAAGTTGCATATAGATATGTTTTGCAAAATTTGATCTATCTTGATGTAGTTTGATTTTTTTGTTTGTCAAGTTTTTTCCTATTGCCTTGTTTGCCCAGATTTGAGATGTGTTTCTTTCCTAGAAGGAGAGATTGTAGTTTTTCCTTTTCTTTTTGGGCATGCGGCTTGCCGCTTGTTTTCCACCAAAAATAACATCACTCGATATTAAACTCTATTTTCTTTATATAATTTAGAATTAATTACTCTTGCAGTATAATTACTTCATTTAGGAAAATAATCAATATCAATATTGTTTCCAGAGCTATTAGCAAAAGAATGAAAATACGTACAAAACCGAATTAGTCTAAATATATTAGTAAGTCTAGATAACAATAACATTAACAACCATAATTCGTGTGATTAATTTTGTTCTTTTAATCGCAAAGAAATTAGAGGCAACTGTCTTGATTGAGACGTAATTAGATGGGGATAGTAGAGCATGCATCTCATGCATAGATATGTATAGGTCTTTTTTTTTTTTTTTTGTTACTTATATATGTATAGGTCTCAAACCAAAATTAATTAAAATTAAAAGGACCATGACGCTTGGCACAATTATATAATTACACATATCTCAACTTCAAGTCACAAGTGTAAATGTCACTTTTATCTGTTTCCTAAAAACTACAAGCTTGCTCTATACAAAGATAGATATATTTGATAAGTTCATAAAGTTGAAAAAAATTCATAAAATAAAGTTTATTATTGAAAAAAATGAATCAACTATGCGCTATATAAAATAAAATATGAAGAGCAATATCAATTACGGATGAAAATGGGCTGAGCTAGACCGGACTTTATAAGGTCTGAGTTTGACCTATTTTATGTTAAAGACTCATTTTTAAAGTTTGAATCGACCATTTTAAAATCTCAATGAAGCCTGAAAGCCTGAAAACTTATAAATCTACTACTACTACATATATCAATTCTTATGAAGGTTTAAAGAATACGAACATGTCTATTACTAAATAATGAAATCTTATGAAGATCTAATCACACAAATATACATACTATTCAATAACTAAATCAAATGAAGACTTGACTTTATAAAAAAAACCATATTAATAATGAAATAGATTACCTAAAAAAATTAATAATAAAATAGATATTATATATAAAAAGCTTAATAACTGGCTAAATAGACTTACTATGTTTTTTTCAAACCTTAATCTAATCTATTTAATTAAATATGTTTTGTAAAAAGTTTGAGTCTAGCCTTATTATCAAACGAGCTAGATGGATTTGTTGGACGACCTGGTCTTATGTTCCCGCCCTTAATATCAATCATGAAATAAGAAGTCAAAAGTGGATGACTATCGATAATCATTTACAAGAATTAATTTGCCCCAAATTTTATTATTTTTTTCCACTATAATAAAGACATTAAAGTCATAATGACGTGTTTGAAAATTCAAAAATTGAAAAGGAAATGTGATAAAAACAAGTTAAAAAATTAACAAATTAAGAAGGGGCCTGGTTGTCAATGTCAATACCCAATGAAGCTCTTATCTTGTTAAGCTGAAAGTAGTTCAACACCAAACTGAACTCAAACAAGAACTGATGGTAGCTATTCATCACACGACAAAAGTTTGCAACCCAAACAATGCGTTGTCAATCACCAATTCACCATGCATGTGCTACATTTTTCAAATCACATTTTTTCTGATAAAAAGAAAAAAGAAAATAAAATAAAAATTATTCGATTTCAACAGAATCAATAATTGAAGGATAAGTTTATTCATTGATTTTATCCGTATACAAGTTATACACTCGAATACATGCATTTTCTATAATTATATCCTTAATTAAAATTATTCGATTACAACAGAATGAATAATTGAAGGATAAATGATATACATTTCACATTTGCATGAAATTATATAATAAATATTTATTCTAATGTGTACATGCGACTAAGTGCTGATCCACTTATGTAGCAATTCCTGTCAATGAATAATAATATAATATTTTTGAGTCAATTAATAACAATATATATTATAGAATCATTATTATAACAAAGTTGATCCATCATTATATCGATCACTGGTGAGGTCATGGGAGAATTTAATATTTGACGTGTTTAAAAATCATTAGTATAAAATTAGTAGTATACAGAAGTACGTAGTATACTAGTCTGATCTCACATGCAGAAGAAAATAACATAATCGGTAGTGTAGGTGAGGAACCACGAACGATCCAATGATGGTGTGATTTAAACTCCAGCATATGATTAATTCATTGAATAGAAATGACTATGAATCCGACAAAATAAGAAAAATGATAGAAGAAGGGCAGAGCCGGCTAAGGTCATCACCTTAGACTTTTAAAGATGTAAATATTTATAACCTAATAAAAATGTCTTATATTCTACTATTTTAAAACTAAGTGACTCAAAAGCGTTTAGAAAAGATGACACAGGTTTTTTCTAACTTAATCATAATAAGATCTTGAGTTTGAATTCAGTTTTGGGCATGCAGCTGCGTTAAAACTCGTAGGGAGAGTTTGCCGCCCATTTGTTGCTTTGTTTGAATTGCAAATTGTGTATCGAGAAAAACTTACATGTGATTTAATTTGAACGGACAATTTAGAAAGCGCGGAATGCTAAGATCTTCCAACAAAAGAAGATCGATGGTAACTAATGTTAAGGGTTTCAAGATTGGGTTACATCATTGATGAACAAATCCTCTTTGGTGTTTTGAGTCTTTGGTATGAAAGTTATATTTTAGTTGTTTTATTGGTTGATATATCCCTTGTTGTGAAACTATTTTGTATATGAGTGCAACTTTTTGCTTTGAAACGTAATTATACTCTTTTTATCCTTGACACCCCTCGCGAGGGTCGTCTCAACCATTAGGTTAGTAAAGTATTTGCTTTTGGCCCCAAATTTTTTATTTTTTAGCTAATATATATGTATTTATTATTATCACTAGTAATGAGATAGTAGAACTTTTTATAATATATATGTTGAGAAAGTCGTATTAAAAGTGTAAAACTTTTAATATTTCAAACTTCACAAGTAAGAGATGTTTTATTTAAATTAGGTCAACTTAAAGACGAACCTAAAATAAAAAGCGATTAGTTTTTCTAGTGACTAGTTTTTTTTTTTTAAAACGGATTTTTCTTGAGTGTTGTTGTTTTTGTGGATCCTTACAAATGGTTCAATTGGTAATAATTTAATTAAAGGTGATAATGCACACAATTATTAAAATATTGCACCTGAAATTAAGAATCTAATTCTAAAAATGCTACTTTTGTTAATAATTTTTATTATTATTTCAATTGTACCTTTTTAAAAACTGAGATAAAATAATTCCAATTGGAAGCAAAAAATTCCACGATATAGCCAAATAGCAATTTCAGAATTTGATTCTGCATTAATCCTATTGCAATTTTTTAAGAAATAACTTATTAGTCTCTCTCTTGTCAAAAAAAACTTATTAGTCTCTCTATAATAGATTTTTTCCGAATGTGACCTGGATAATTATTGACTTTATTTTCCTTTAGACCAATCTTAGAATTATCAAGATTGTTTTCCTTAAAAACGAAGGATTAATTTTTATTTATGTTGTTCATTATTTTGCATATAGCCACTATCCTCCACTACCTTCTTGTAGGTCCTTCTCCTTTTCCATCTATCGTACTCTTCTTTTGAGCAAAGTAGCATACAATCCAAAGCAATTTATAAGAGTTGTTGATATGGATGTAATAATCAAAAGAAACAACTACTTAATTTGCACTGCTTATTTGTTCTGTTGCATACCATTAAGACGGGAAAGAGAATGTGGAATCTATCTTGTTCAAGAAAAAGCTACTTAGGTTAAGCAATGTGGGTCGTGTCCAACAAAAGATCCTGGCCCATCATAATGGAATTCTGATACAAGTTGCTTGTTAAATGAGTAAAATTGGAGATACTTCCCTTCTCTTTCCTCGACTTATATCTAGACTAATCTCTTGAGTCGAGTAGAACACAATAAAGGGAAAATATCTACCTCAAATTATTTAACATTGTTGCATTTTTATGATTCAGTTCAAATTCAAAACCCTCGATTAAAGTGAAAGAGATTGAATCATCTCGTTTAAACATTCTAGGGTAGTGATATTTTCTATTTTAGTGAACATGTTTTTGTTTCTATTTATTCTTGCCCTTTCAATCAAATTGGTCAATAATGGCAGGCATTATTTCCTGGGAGAAATCAAATGTGCATTGATGAACTTAAATTTCTATTTAAAGAAAACTTGATATATCTCTCATATACAATTGCATAGACTAATATCTTGAGTCAAATAGAATTACAATGAATGAAAATTTCTTTGCCTCAAGTTATTTAACGTTGTTGCATTTTTATGATTGAATTTAAATTCAAAACCTCTGATTAAAGTGAAAGAGGTTGAATCATCTCATTTAAACGTTCTAGTATATAGATTTTTTCCATTTTAGTGAACATGTTTTTGTTTCTATTTGTTCTTTCCCTTTTAATCAAATAGGTCAATAATGGTAGGCATTATTTATTTTCCAGAAAGAAATCAAATGTGTATTGATGAACTTAACTTTGTATTTAAAGAAAACTTGTGTGCTTTATGGCTGGAACGTAGTATTTAAGAATTAATGGTAGGTGGTAAAGTAATCTGCACGTTACATTGGATTTTTATGCAAAGAAGCATATATTGGCTGGCTGATTATAAAACCTCGACTTTCTTTACCTAACTACCACTTGAAGATATTCTCATTACCACTCGAGGGGTTTTTCGATTATTTAACAAGAAATTAAAAGTGATACCATAGTAAAGATGGCACGAAGTAATACCACAAAAGTGGTTATCTTTTTATTGAGCTAAGAAATTCAAAGTGATACCATTGTAATATTGTTAATGTTCATACTAATGATGAGTTTGACGAAGTAAATAATAATTACTACGATTTTAAAAAGACTAGAATTTCAACATAATTACAGTGTTATTTTGATTTGGTTCAACTCCCCGTGATTCACCATATAAACTGATTCTCTAAAATAGAGTTGAATTTCTCACTATTTTTTGTTTTTGTTTTTAAATGGAGGACTCTTTAAAATAAGGATATGCTAAAAAGTATTTTATGCACTAATTATTTTTGTGTCTTTCTCTTTTGAAATTGAACCCCTCTTACTTCATTTGAAAAGTTGAGATGATCATCTAAAAATAAATACAACAATATATAAAGTAGGCTTTGTCTAAATGTTCAAATAAACTACTCTTGTATCCCCCAGCTTTTTTATATCCTTTTTATTTTATATATTTTCTTTTCTTTGCCAAAAAAAAACTACTCTTGTGTCATGTATAAGTCTCTATTTTTTTTTTTTTTTGGGTACACAAGTTTTTTTTATTGAATCAACAATAAATAATATCATATTTAACTTAATTGAATTTAATTGTGACACTTATCGATTTAATTGGTTAAACAACGTTGTATGTATTGCAAGATTTATATTTAATTTTTATTAAATGTTTCTTAAGGGAAGATTTATATTTATTTTTTTATTAAAATTAAGGCTTAAATGCAGTTTTACACTCCCCTCCCCCCATTTTGATTGAATTTGAATTTTGCCCCCCTATTTTAAAACTTGGAATTTTACCCCCTCTATTTTGATTGATTCTGGATTTTACCCCCCTTATTTTAAAACTTGTAATTTTACCTCCTCTGTTTTACATTTTTCAGAATTTTGCTCCCCTGTTTTGAAATAAAGAACCAAAAATTACTAGAAAAATAAAGAAACAATTAGAAAATATTAATTTGGTAAAAAAATAAAAATAAAACAAGAAAACGCAAAAAAACAAAATAAAAAAATAGAAAAACAATGAAAATACAAAAAATATTCAATTAAAAATACATGAAAAAACTAGTTTGCACCTCTAAATATTTTCTATTCTCATACTAGTTTTTTATTTTATTTTTAGAGATCATATTAGTTTTATGTATTTTTCTAGTATTTTTTATTCATTTTTTTTAGTATTTTTTTTCATTAAAAAAATAAATAATAAAAAAACATTTAATATAAATAATTAATTATGTGGGTAAAATAGGAGGGAGGGGGCAAAAGCCTGAAAAACATAAAACATGGGGGGTCAATTTCCGAGTTTTTAAATAGGGGAGGCAAAATCTAGAATCGATCAAAATAAAGGGGGTAAAATTCCGAGTTTTAAAATAGGGGGGTAAAATCCAAATTCAATCAAAATAAGGGGGATAAAATTGCACTTAAGCCTAAAATTAAACTTTTTGTTCCTAAAGTATCACATTTGTTACAATTTTGATTTCAACTGAAATTTTTAACTAAAAAGATGGTGATTTTTGGCTACAAAAATGGTAATTTATTTTCTTAATTTTGATTCTGAATAAAAAAAAGTAGAACATATGTTGTATGTTGTTTGGTCGCAAAACATATTCGGCTCAATTCTACCCGCAGATGTACAATAAATATTTTGCTTTGTGTGGAACCTGATTTGGGAGTTAAAGCGGAGCTAGTGAAGAGCAACTTCATTCATGTCTGAATTATTGTGAACAAACATATTTTTATTGGGTATACTTTCTGCTTCTAGTAATCAATGATAGAAGGGAAGGAAAAAAAAAAGGAAAGCAAAATAGAAAATAGAACGAAATAAACATTTTTGGGAGGAACTTTTCGCACCGTTTAAGATCATTTCACATGTATATACTCAAAAAATTATATAATTTTTGTGCTGTTCATTGGTACTACACTTTTGTTTTAGACTGGTCAATGGATCAAATTAGCGACCATGAAGCCGAACAAAAATCATAGGCCAAACTCAATCATCGAACCAAGTCAACAACCTTGGATCCATCCTGCTTCCCAAATGCCTCCAACGACTAACCAAGGACCGTTCACTCTCAAACGTCCTAACGACACATAATAGACAAAGATAGACATTGATGGCACACCGCTTCGTAAGGTTCCCATTCAAACAACTAACAACTCGAAAATCAAGCCTTCCTCGCATATGTAAGATGCACAAACTCTATCCTAAAACCTCTCTTCATTTACTCTCTAACTGACTTGAGTGTCAAAGTGTTTGCAGGTACCTCTACTGCCTCACGACGGTTGTTGTTCAACATAGTTTAACATTCTGATGAGTCCATATCAACTTTCAAACAAATTATGTAATTTAAAAGTACACTTCCAAAAGTCCAAAACTATGTAGATTTTTTCCTTCACTTGAGTTTGAATTTTAGACTGAATTTTATGTGACGTTGTCACTTCGTCGGGTGACAAACAAGAAACAAGTAGTAAAGGAGAAAGTTGTACCAATTGTTTTAACGAATCTAATCATTCGATATATCTTGTGGCTCGTGAACAATTAAAACAACCGCATTGAAGCAATTTTGGATTACATAGCGTAGCCATAGTATTAATTACAATTTACAAATTGGCTGCCTAGCCTTGCGGTATTTATTGTTCTTCAATGGCCTTCCCTAAACCCAAAACCTAACAAAACGAGAGGGCACAGCTTCATCCTATATTTTAATTTTGTACAAATACAAACAATGTGAGACACAACACAGAATTTTCTGAATCTCCTGCAACTAACTAAACTATTTGAGATAATTGATAACTTCGATCAATTTTGTATTATAATTTATACCTTGATTTAAATTCACATAGAGATTTAGCTGTTTGACTTACAAACATTTTCCAATATTAGATAGATAAAAGCAGCTACTAGTTAATTTGGCTTTGAAAACGTGGCCTACAAGCTTCCACATCAATAGTTAATTTGAGCACTAGAGAAACTAAGTAGGGACACAAACTTAGTTTTAAATTAAATTAGGCAAAAAAAAATTAATATCAAATCAAGGCACTTCTTATCCATGATAAATATAAAGACAGTAACTTATAAATCAAACAGAAAGTACATTGTCAATTGAGAAAATGTGAGCAAGCCTTATATAATAATAGGTCCAAGCTACACTAGCAACGGTTCTAAGTTAAGTGGTTTATTAAGGCTTTGTTTCCAGCAAAAACAATAAAGAAAGTAAATATATAGTGTGGAACATTGAATGCAATAAGGCATCTCAATATCCTGCATAAGGACTAAGAAGTTGATGTAAAATCTGTAGCGTTGACAGTGTATCTACTCAGCTCATGTGAGGACTAACATGCATGTACAAGTTGTAACGGTGTGTCACTAATTAGAACTGTTGGATATATATTATTTAATGAACAATTTAGATTTTAATACATCCAAGGGCATTATCTTTGGTGCACCGACACTATTTGCGCGTCTCCACCTACAACATGATCACCGTGGTATACAGAGAAGTTCCCACTCGGGTTCAGAGACATCTTCCTCCGAAGTTGGACATAAACTCTCCACGCAATCACCATTTCCATTTTCATTGTTCCCATGCAATAATGCAAGCACTTCGTACTCTTGCTTCCTTGTAGATTTCTTATACAAAGAAAAGGGTTGCAGCCACTTTTTCTTCAAGCAACGAGGAATAAAGAAAAAATCACTTCGAGTTTAACAACATGCATTAAAAAATAGAAAGGAGAATGAGTGTTTACCTCTCTCTTCTTCGTATTAACCGTTGCCTTGGGAACTGACTGAAGTTCGTCTCTGGTAACCATGACACAAACTTCCTCGAGCTTCAAGTCATTGTCTTGTCTCGTGGTTTTATCATCTTGCTCTATAGAAGCATCAATATTTGCTATAACATTCCAATCAGGGTTAAAATGAATATTGTTATGTGTATCAGGACATTTTAGGGGCATGAATAAGCTTAAGTTTATAACTGCATATTATACCAAAAACAGTTCAGTTGTTTAAGAAAATAACAGATTCCACCTAGTCTAATTATAAGAACATGGCAGTACAGAACATTTTCTCCAAATTCTAAGCAAGAATTTCTAAATTGTTAAATTGAGGAAGCACTTCATATTGATTTGAAAAATGTTACCTAAATTTAATAAGTACTTCAGCATGATTTGAATTAATACCTGGATGAGACACAATGATTGTACTATGAGAACAATCTTCAGGCTGCATAGCTTTGACCTTAGAAAACCCTACAAGAAAAATTATGCAATGATTATCAGGAACAAAAAATTACCAACCATGAGGTAATAATGAAACTATGTCCAAGACCAAGAGACACAAATGCAAACCATGCGCATCTTCAAATATGTCACTTGGGAAAGATCTCATATTTTTCTCTTCAGCTGAATCAACCAATACGGGAAAACCGCGGTTTTGTTTTGAACTTGCTTTTTCAGTTTCACAGCAACAGTCTGCTACAGCTGCAAAGGTTGTTACTTCTACAGAAGCAGTCTTGGAAACAGTAGCCTCATGATTTTCATTTACATTGGAGATTTCACAGGATTGTGATGAACCGCATCCATCTTTTTTTGATAGAGCAACTTTACTGGCTGTCTTCGGTGCAGGAATCTTCCTATTTTTTAGATTTTCATCATCACTGATATTCAATTTAATATCTGCACTCCGAACATGTTGTTTTGGACGCCAAATAAAGTTACTCTTTTTGATAGAATTGCCAGAATCATGATTCATACTTGAGTCCTCGGTTGATCGCTTGGTATTAGCCTTTACCATTCTTTTCTTCGAACGTTGAAATGACTTCTTAGGGATAGCAGCAGCATTAGCATATTGACCTATAGGCAATACAGGGGTAGCACATGAAGATGGCGGAAGTAAATCTTCCATGACTTCAGAGTAGAATTTTGTAACACTTTCTCCGACAATCTGCATTTGATTCTCTAGGTATTGACCAGTTTCCTATCCTCGAAAAAACAAAAGAAAACGATTATAACAGAATGTTAATGTAAATCGAAAACAAGTATATCAGTTCTAATGAGAGTTTTTACACAACTGGTTTCAGAAAGGTCATACTCGTCATAGGGGGTTGGATAGTTAAACTGATTCAAGCTAAGGCTTAAAGGAGTTAACAGACCAGGGTTCAAACTCTGCTGAATGAGAAAATACCCAAATACCAAGACAAGTGCAAGTTTAGAGTTGTATTTATGAATACACTCTCATTGTAATAATACAGAAGCAAGCAATACAAACAAGAGCTATAGATAGGATGCTTAGGACATATGTTTAGGACACATACAAGGCAATGATGATTAGTTGCAGCTCTACTATTAGTAGTGAAAGAATTAAATTGTAATCTTAGGTTTTCTACGACTGTATGACATGTTTGACATTTATAATAACTTAACCAGCATTGGTATGATCGTTATGCAATAAATGCTTAATTAAGTAGTTTAACCTTAAAGTAGTGTTGTCAATCGCTGATTGCAGAAATTAGAGGTTTTTCAAATTCTGCCACGATGCAGTGCAATAACACCGCTATAGTTGCTACTTGACAACACTCTGTACTAAACAACTTATCGCAGAAAAATAGCAGTTTGTTCAAATTCCGCTTTGCTATAGGCTATAGCGCTATACTGCCGCTATTTGAAAACACTACTTTAAAGAAGCATAGGATAGGATAAGTATATATAACTGAGGACAAAGACACACCTCAAACATTGTGTCGTCCACCTCCAGGATCATATTCTCAAACTTCTGGTATATATTACCAAGCCAAGGCATCATAACACACTTGCTAGAGTTTTAATTAGAGCAGTCCAGTACCTGTATGTCAGGTCGAAGGTTGGTTCTATCCGATTATCTGGAAACAAATCATGGGGGGAAAACTCAACCAATATGCATAATTAATGGTTGTTACTTCTAAAGGTCTAAAAGTACATTGATCAGGCAGTGTTATAACAAAGACATAAAATAAATTGATCATGCCTGGTAGAATATTTCTACATTTATATAGAACAATCAACTAAACTGGTTTGTACCTAATAATGTCCTACTACCCTCATATAAAAATCAGGAAAAACCCATTATGATGTCTTCAAAACTAGACAACAGACTTCAAGTAATTTCTTTACAAAATCGACAAACTTATACTTCTAACTCCTAACATATTTTATATTAAGCCTATGTTTGCTTTAGTAGTGCGTTTATCAATTCCGCAGTAAAAAACCACATTGCCTCGCAAGCTTGGTTTCGGAGCTTCTGTAAATCGCAGTGAGAGCAGCCATAGACACACATTTGGCCACGGAAACACATAATCAAACAAGTACTGAGTGTATGTTTGGTTCTACGATGACTAAATTTGACTTTGGATCTATAAAGCACGAATACGGACACGGACACTGAAACGTCGACACCGCTAATAATTTGACAAAATTACATAATTCAGTGTAATTACAAGTGTCACCTGGACAGGCCTAATCTGAGGAGTGTCCGTGCTTCATAGCTTTGGATGAGTTGATTTTGTAAAATATATTCTATTAAAAGTGAGTTAGAATCAATTCTTCAGACAATCAATACATGCAAACATATCAAAATCAATTCTATACTCGACCCTACCTACTCCTCAAAGAGTGGAAAAAACATACACTAAAAGCCTCTCTAAAAACCAGAACAAACAGCATGCAAACTCCAAGTTTAATAAAAAAAAAATTACCAAAGAAAAAGCTGAAAATAAAATATAACCGAGAGAGAATCTCAATAACAAAATATAGTCACGTATAAATATATACAAAAACAAAAACAAAACCCATGTAAAACATACTATGATATGATTCAAAGGCTAGAAACAAAACAAATAATTGCAGCACAGAAGAGAGTTAACTTGTTACAAGACAAACATGAGAGAAGAGAACACTGAGCAAGTACAAAGTGAGAGGTGATGCTTGCTTACGTTAGACATGTGGGAATCGAAGTACTAAGTTTTACCTTTCGATGTTTCAATCAATGAATGGTGTTCGTTCCTTCACTGTTGTGTAGGTCCCATGATACATGCCATCAATTTTTCACCTGCTGTTGCCTATTTTGTTTGCACTCTTCTCTTTATTTACTTGTTTAATTATAGTTTGTTACAGATTAATTGAATTATACCGAAATTCAAGCAACAAATTATTTGGATTAGGCCGAAATTTCTGGTTTCACTTCAACTTTTTTCTTTTTTAATTGATTATTTTCGTATTTTAACTGGATATCATTCTCAAAGCGCAAGACTAATAATATCTTGTAGTTAGTAGGAACAATACATAATATCTTACTATCTAAACATTGTAAACTCTCAAAGTTTTAAGTTTTAACATTATTAAATGTCAAAACTCTAATTTAAACGCAGAACATTAGTTAACTTTAAAGATACTTATGTCGTCTTATCTAAATATGCTCTAGATTGTTTTTATTTTTCTTAATGATCTTGCGTTTTTTTCTTGAGTAATATATTGTTAATGATCAATTTTGTTTTCAAAAACATAATTAATTATATTTTTATTAATGAAAGTTCAAATAATTTGGTACAATGATGTATCTGGAGTAATATTTATTATTGAAACAAAAATACATGTACAAACTATCAAAATAATTCCATCCCCAAAAATATTCTGGTAAGAACAATACATAAAAATATTTCCTCTTAAAAAATAATAAAACAATTTAAATATATAAGAATTATAAAGAAAATGCTAACATGTCATTTGTTAATTTAATCTCAAAAGTCGTGCAGTCAATTTGTTAAAAAGAACAAAAACAAGACCCAAAATATAATTCAATACAGTTTCAAATTTTTATTAGTCAAAAATATAAAAAAAAATGTAAATTTATCATTTCATTATTGAAAAACTCTTCATAAACACACACAAATGATAAATATTTAGGGCCATTTATATTTAACTTGAAAAATTTAAAAC
This sequence comes from Medicago truncatula, assembly GCF_003473485.1. NCBI lineage: Eukaryota > Viridiplantae > Streptophyta > Magnoliopsida > Fabales > Fabaceae > Medicago > Medicago truncatula. The sequence goes on from NC_053043.1 coordinate 45,436,857, forward strand.
AAAAATAATTAGATCACATCAATCAATATCATTTAGTTTTATTCTCTTTTAATTTTTGTATTTGATGTAAATGCGTTTAAATATTTATCATTTATGGTTATGTCTGTAAAAGAGTTCATGGAACCAAATTGTCTAGAAGTGTAGGAAGCACCTAGTGGCATTAGTGCCCATTTGTTGGTATGCCAATGCCATGAGGTTGACCTTCGGTAGGTATTTTTTGTTTCTTATAATAGGAAGCTACTTTACTTTTTTGGTGGAAGTGGAATAAAAGGAAGTTAATTTACTTCATTCAAAATAAAATAAAAAATAATAATAATAATGATGATAATTCACGACACAAGTCAACTATGAGCAACCCTGTTTTTTATCTCCTAAAAAACCTTACACAAAATTAGGTTATAAAATATTTTGTTATTAATTAACTCATTGCCAACTTATAGGTTGATCCACTTGATAGGAAATCAATTCAAATACCACTAGGATTTGAGTTTAAATCACATTGTCGATGTGAAGATCTTGTTGGTGGAAAATATATAAGTATATATAAAAAATAACTGATATGTTACATTTCTTTTTCTGAAAGGAACTGATATGTTACATATCCACTTCTCTTTGTTAAATAGAGTCTTCAATTTCTTTGTAGCTCAAGGAATTGGTCACTAGAACATTTCGAGTCACCCAATAACAAAATAGAACCAACATTTTGACAGAGAGAAAATGGGAGAACAAAAAACTTTCTTACAATTATACAAAAATAACGAAGTTAATTTCTGTATTAGCAACCACTATCCTTTCTTTTACAACAACCATCATCTTTATTTTAATTCCTTTATGTTATTTTGTTTGAAAAAATTGAGGACCGAGTCTGAAAGACCTTCAGCATATCCTGAATCAAGAGTCTGAACCCTCTTGCATCAGATTTCACTCATCAGCTTGAATCCTCTACAGTTGATGGAAAACACAACAGCCTCTAGAACCGTTGGATCTCAGGAGAGAAACTCTCTAGATTTAACAATTCTAGAGGCCGCTACACTGTGCTACTGTCTGATGAGGATCTAATTTGAACCATAAAAGGGAACAGATAAACAAAGTACATAAACACTGAATCTGGTTCATTGAGCATAACATAATTCATGTTATCAACAAAGCTATGACCCCTTGATCAAGCACCAAGTGACTATTGAGATGCGCCAACTATGATAAATGAAACCAAAGCATAAAACTAAAATAAAGTGACACAAGAGAGAGGAAAAGTTCTCCCACGCTACTAGCCCGCAACTAAGATAACCACCAACCAATTAACAAACAGATATGTTGATTCTAAATATTTTGTTGGCTATGGACATAATTAAATCTCCAAACTGAACACCAGATGAACAAGGTGTCCACAATCATTCATAATAGATGGGTAGTAGTTAACCAGCTGCTTGAAAATCACCAAAATCATCATCTACTACATCCTGCATGCTTTGATTTTCAGGAGATTTTTCGTGTTCTGTTTCTTCTTTAACTATTTTAGAGGTCTCAACTTCGGCGCTTTTCTCAAGGCTTAATTTTGTAGGTGAGTCTGTTGGAGACTTCTGCGGGGTAACAGGTGAACCTGGTGATGGGGGAGGTGGTGGTAACTTAATACATGGTATAGATTCTTTTTTCTCACTCTTTTCTTCCGAGGAGTTGTTTGCACCCTGCTCAAAAAACTTGGACTTCACATTGCCGCCGCTTCTCTGCATATAATAAATAGGATAGTTTAGAGATCGTGATGCAGGGAAAAAGAAAAGAAAAAGTCTCATGCACAACAGTAAATGCAGATTTGCATACATTGTTCTTGATTTGCAGCACAAGAGTCTCCCCTTCTTTCAAACTGTAATCAACTGAGGAGCTTTGCTGGTAATGTTGTTCCATCTCTTCTGCAGTTTTCTTTTTGTCCAGGTATCTTCAAAACAATTTAGGAAAAACATGATTTCAAAAAATATAAAAAGAAACAGTATAATGAGATAGATAGTAAAAAATTTGTAAATCCAAAATATGCTAGATGGAAGGGTACTTCATATGATCGTGCAAGGCAGCTTGGAAGTCATAAGCCTCTGTTCTTTCTCGGAATCCTATGCCAATAAAAGCGTGTCGAAGGCGACCATCTGCATCATTATCCAGTAACAAAGACCAAACTTCGTAATTAATAAGAAATAAGAGTGCAGAAAAATGACAAATATTACTATATAATATGGGAGCAAAATTCAACAGTCTTTCAAACTTAAAATGTCCAAACTTCCTCATGCTAAAAATAGGTAACGTTGATGCAGCATGATAGCAAAACTAAAGCCACTCGGCATTCAAGCAACAAAGAATCAATTTACCATGTATCAATGTAGATTACCCTAATATGATATTTGGTTCCATAAAGTGCAAACTCAGTGGTAATAGATTGACATTGTAACCTCAAGGGACGGTATGATCATATTCCATCAGTGTTAATTACTATTCTGACACAATTTGCTCAAAAACATAAAGATCATGATGTTAGTAATTTCTATGATTGTTAAAGATCACAATTTGTCTCAAATCTCAAACAAAGAATGACTTTGATATTAGATATGTCCTGAAATTTTTGTTCATGTTTATTCACACAATCAGAATGACTAAAACACAGGATTTCCTATATCGATCTCAAACAGATAATCATTTTGATAATGTTTCCTTCTAGTATTTTTGTTCTCATCTAGTGTTAGTTTCGAAAATTCAAGGATTACTAAAATATCGAAATATCACATATCTGCTACGGCTGAAATTCAAGGATTACTAAAATAATGAAATATCACATAAATCAGATATATGATTGAAAGTGGGATTCTAAAGCTTTTACAAACAAGCCAAATTATTGATGATGACGTAATAAACACTCAACAACTAAAATCTATATGCTTCAAGTTAATTTAAGAAAAATGCTCACAGCATTGTGGGAGATTTTTGGAACTAAACCAAACAGGTTGTAGTTGTTTTACCACACACATCCCTTAACCTACTAATTTATACATGAGTATTGAGAAATGATATGATCAAGGGAAAAAGAGAACTAGTATGAATAATGTAGATAAAACATCTCACCTATGTTTTCTTCTATGCGAAGAACAAAATATCTGCAGAATACAAGTAAAATTATTTAAGCATCCTAAAGTACAAAAAGGAATAATAACAACTACTACGGGATGTGGCTCTCCATTTCTTAAAAATGCTAGTAGTAAAATCTATCAACAGTTATGGAAAATAACCTGCTGCTGTCAATAACAGCTTCCACGGGATGTGGCTCTCCATTTCTTAAAAATGCTCGAGCGTATAATTCACCTAGTTAAATATATTTCATTTAGGTAATAAAATTTATAAAAAAAAAAAAAAAAAAAACTTAACTGTATAATCTAATTAAGGCAGATTCCTTATGATTATTACCTGTGTTCTTATCTTCTAGTTTTATGATACATTCTTCTCCCTTACTAACAACTTTCAATATCCCTTCCCATGCCCATTTGTTGACATCCCACTCATCAGCCCTGAAATGAATTTCTCACATATAAATGCTGAGCAATTACACACATAGCAGAAACAGCAAGGAATATAAACAAGTCCATAAACCGGAAGAAGTTGAAAATCAATCCCATTACAAAGAACACGGTTCCACAGAGCTTGAGAAGGACGCAAAATAATCAAAAGTATAGAAAATTCATTAAAAGTAAAGAGGACACAGACTGTCAGTGTAAACTAGTTTTACACTGAAACCCAATTAGAATTGAGCACTTGGTAGTTATTTCAAAGAAGTGGTTATAAAATAGACATGCATGGCAATATGGTGGTTTCCTATTGGACGATGGTGTAAAACTATTTTACACCGTCAACTGCATATTCATTAAATTCATGCATTGGACAGAACACACTTCCATCATGAAATATTGAACATTAATAACATCATCACCATGCTTAAGATGAACAAACAAGATCATATGCTATAATTTGCAGTTGATCACAAACCTGTAAGAAGCTGCACTCATTCTTGGAGGTATCTGCATAGAACAGTAGAATCCAATTAGCTTGACACCAGAAAAAATATCAAATTCAAATCCCATCTCATCACTAACATTAAATTCAAATTTTTAATTTTTCAGTGCCACAATAATTTTTGGGCAAGATTTAGTATTGATTCTAGGCACTACCATTGTCAATTGAATTAATCAAAATCAAAATTTGAATTTCCATTTTTCTATCACATACTATTGTCAAGATCAAATTTTGAAACAAACCCATCAACAAAAATTCTCAAGACTTACTATGTAGACGTAACACTCGGGAACTTGAAAAAGAACAAGTTCTATGGGTTCAGTATCTTCAATTTCGTTCCCAATTTTCTGAATGTCCGGTTTGTTCTCCTCCTTCTCCATGATCCGGAAATGAAACAGAGAAAGATTGCGAATTTGAAGAAAGGGGATTGGGATGAACAAGAAAAGCGATCTGGGTCTTCTGAAGATACGAATTTGGGGAAGAAATTTGACAGTGAGGAATCGAATTTCGGAGATTAGGGTTTGGTAGATTTTGGTTGAAGAGAGAAGGAAGCTGCACTGAAGCGATTCTGGATCAAAACAATAACCACCGTCTGATTTGAACACCTTTGGGATCTGACGGTCTGAAATTGAAGGATTGGTTCATAGATTGTGGGACAGTGGAGTGATTGCTTTGGTTTCAAGTTAGTCAAATGGGTTAAGATCTCTCCATTTGTTTAAAATAAATGGATAAGTCATTTGATGAGAGATAGATACAAAAAAAAGAAGTTTGTCTCATAATATTAGTCGTTTAACGTTTTGTGCACGATTTCTAAGAAAATGATCAATTGTGTATTGATTTCAATGATAAAATTAATAGCATTTACTAAAACACTCTTATTAATTGTAGTTATGGAGTAGTTAAATTGGATGAAATTCAATAAATAACGATACAATAGTGGAAAAAATAATAAATGCTACATTGGTATCGTAAAACAACAATTATTTTGAGAAAAAGAAAAAAATGCTAAAGAGAGACAATAATTGTGAGACGGAGGGAGAAGTAGGTCCCACCACCATTAATTATTTTCAAACTTCTTTGTGTCTTTATCTCTCCAAATGGATGAAATAGAGACACTAATAAATGGAGAAGATTTAAAAAAAATAAAAAAATTATAATCTATAATCGGCTTAAATAAGAGGGAATATGCTCTATAAAATTTGCAGTTTCGTATTTTTTTTTTATGAACAAAATAGTTTAGATGATTGGGATTTCGAAAGTTTACATGGTCACAATTAAAACGGATTTTAATATTCAACAAATATCGATCAGATGACTTCAAAAACAAAAGGAAAAAACACCGATCAAATGTAGTTACAAATCAGTATCACTCACTAAAGCAGTTATCATATTTATATTAGGAGTTGATCCCATGATCTTGCAAGTAAATGAACTTCATACAGATTAAGTCAATAATGATTGTCATTTGTAGTTTGGTAAAATAAAATGATACAAGTAAATTTGTGTTTGGTAAAAAAATAATTGTGCAGGTATAAAAAAAATAATTGTGCATTTCCTAAAAGTTGGTAAAAAAAAATGTTTTATTTTTTTACAATATGCTCTCTATTATTAAGCAATATTATATGTGAAAATATTTACATTATACTTTCACTAAAATATGTTTTTCTAAACACACTAAAAGATTTTAATGGAATGGATTATATTTATTTAAGATTAAAATAAAAGTGATTATGAAATAAAATTATTTTAAAAAAATTATATGAAGTAAAAGTAAGTTTTTATTTTTTTATATAATAACTTCTTATTTTAATTGGGAAAAATACCTTTTTTATTAGGTTTTGATTGATATAAAAAGATTAAACAAACTTAAGTCAATTTTCAATAAAAAAAATCAATTTTCTATAAACATTTTCCCAATAAACATTTTAGTGTGCAATAACCTATTGTATCAAATAATTTGTAACAAATGTCATCCATGTAATCCATTTTTTATCTCCCATTTTATTACATTTATCTATCTGTTTTTTTGATTCTATTACATCACATTCCTCTCTTATAGCTCTACTACATACCTCTATAAAACATATACCTTCTTAAAGCTTGTTAGATGGTTAGGATAATAGATACATGATATAATAAACTATTATATATGTTTTAACCAAGTGTTTGATAGTTCAATAGAGTATTTATCTGTCATATTTTACTTCTCTGGTTCAAATCTGCAAAAAGAAAAAAAAATTATATACAGTTCCAATGTGGTTATAAAATAAGAAAATATGTCAATTTAAACTTCAGAATTATATTTGTCACATGTTCAAAAGAATACATTGGGCTATCAATACTCAAGAGAAGAGAAGTTCTGTCAGCAGAAATTTCTCTTCAAAGTTCAAACAAAGTACAACATCATAGAATGAGTTCATTCATATTGTGTGTTTGGTCAAAAAGATTGAAGCATTCTTTAGATCAGTAGTTATCAACCTAGCTATCTACTACAAAAGTTCCCAACAAATGTACAACCCAAGATTCACATTACATGTGAATATATAAAAATAAAAGTTTTTATAAGAAATCACCTAAAGATGAAGAACTAAATATAGAAATCCTCCTTCTCTTTCTAGTTTCTAAGATATCTTGTGAAACAGAAAATCTATCAAGTACAGATCTAAGAGCTTGATGAACCGATCCGGCAAGAAACTGTCGATACTCAGCATCTTCAAAATTTTGTTCTTTGCAGCTAATTATGACAAAGACATTTTTCATTCTACCTCCCAAAGTTGCAATCTCTGCCCTTATTATCATAAGATGAAGTGCATCAAGTGCTTTTCTTATATCAGACAATAAACCGGGTTTATATTCACAACATAATGATGCTCTAATTGAATAAGGCAAACCATTTAATCCACCTTCTTGTGATTCAACTCTTATCTCATCACTGTCTTTTGGAATAACTAACCCTTCACTTGCTTGTGCTGCATTTGTTTTCAGCTCTTTCAAATGTGTAATAACTTCAGCTAGTAAGGATGCTTTGTCCAACTAATTTCAAAAAGTACACAAAAATGTTAGATTCTAACATATATATCATGTTTATTTGTTTGTGTAGACATACATGAATTTCATGATTCCAAGTTTAAGCATAACTAAGTTGGACAGTTAATATTAACATCTTTTTCTAATACCATCAAACTCATTGAGAGCTCTTGCTACTCCAAAATTAAATTATTCTATTCCCTTCTTTTAGGAAAGAAAATGAGCTTGGTCCATTGAAAACCAAAAGCTACATTATACAAAAAAGAAGAATCAAGACTTCAAAAGTGAGAAAAATGGCTTTACTGACATATATGGATTCCAAAATTTGGCCATTCACTATCTGATTTCAACTCCAATTGTTTCAGCATCCAACAAACACTTGCTACATTTTGAAATGCATGCATAGCTTAAACTTCAATATAAATGCACATTTATATATAGTCAAAGCTATTCATTCATTCATTCAAATGACCATAAAAGAGGGTCATCCTTTGTTCACCAAAAAAAGAAGAAAAAAATGGTCACTCTTATATTCCCTATTAAAGTGTGTGAGTCTTCACATGCACGACACTAACACTTTTGTTAATATACAATTACTTCTGTTTTTTTCAAATTATAATTGATCTCTAACCTCATAGGTCAATAATATTAAGTTATTCAACACAAATTATATGTAAATTTTACAATAATTAAACATAAAAAATAATTCTTTCCCCTCAAATATTTGAAGTTAACTTTTTCTCAACATGAGCAAAACCAGTACTAATTAATTAACTAGTAATTCAAAATAAACAACAAAAAAGAAGTAAAAATAAATAAATGAATAAAATTGAACTAACCTTATTAGCCCCTGGAATAACACTACGAAGTGTATCAAGATGTGAATTAATTCTTGCTCTTCTCCTTCTTTCTGCTTCACTATGATTCTTCAAAGCTTCAATACTTCTCTCAGGTGATACACCCTTTCTTTCCAATTTCACAGCTGCCTCCACAAGCTCTCCTTTTTCTCTATCTAAAACCAGTGAAGAAGATGAACCATATCCATTTCCATTTACACCTTGAAAACAACCATCATTAATTCTACTTGAAGCAAAATCATCCATTTCCATTGAAAAACAACACAGTTCCCTCAGAATATGGTTTTGGAGACAAGACACAAAGAAAGACAACGTTGTAAGAAAGAAGGTTGTTTTGTTTGTGTGTTTGGAACAAATTAAATAAAATTGAATGATGAAAAGAAAAAGGGTGGTTGTTAATTTGTCATGCTGGGGTTGGAGTGTATTTGGAAAGTGAAGTGTGTGTCAGATATGATGATGATAGTGAGTTTGGTGAGATCCAGAGGCAGAGAGAGTAGTGCTTTTGCTGTTGATGATGATGTTGCTGCTTCTTCTGGTAAAGATTGCCTCTTAGAGTGGGGGACTACATCCACACACTTTCTTATATAGCAGACCTTCTTGTTTCCTTCCTTTTCACATTTATATTAAGCCAAGTACATTTACATTTATATTACATCGGTTTGAGTGGAACTTGACGAGGACTTCTTAGATAAGGTCTTGGATTTGAGTTTCCTAAGTGAAAAAAGTTTAAATTTATTAAGAAAGTGATTGTATTAAGAGATGCTCGTAGTTCTCTGATGGAGATTAATCATTAGTTAAATCTAATGATATTTTACGCCGATAACATGGTGACCAAAAATAAAATAAAACAAGTTCTATGATATTGTTGTTCAAGGTACACCAATATTTGAAAATTGCTTCAATATTAATAATGCCCAAAGTTGATCTCTATATATTGGGGAGTTCGGAGAGCACCTAGAACGGTAGTAGATTAAACGTTTAGGATCTTTAAAGTTTTGTTTGTGAGTTTAAATGAGAAAGAAGGGGAGAGTTTTTGAAAGAAGGAAGGAACAAGTGGAAGAGATAGATGACTTTGAGAAACGAGAGTTTAGGGAGATCATTTTTTTTCATAACATAAAATCTCCCTCATTTGAAAAAATAAAAAATGCGTTAATTTACCATTCTCTAAAATAACACTAAATAAATGTGAAAAATTTCTCCATTTATCTCTATATTTCTCACCCCCAAAAGTCATCCACTTTCTTTCAATCACGCAACACAATTCACTCTCACTTGATTTCCAACAATTTCCCACTCAAGTGTGAGTTAACCGCATCACTAGCTTGATCTACGCTAGGATCGTTGTTCTCCCACTAGCCTAACCATGGCTCTGGTACCACTTGTTGGGGAGTCTAAGAAATGTCGGAAGCAGCAATAAGCTAAACGTCGAGGATCACTAAGAGACCTTGACACCACATCTCCACCTAAATGTGAAGTGGCAATGGGCTAAACGTTAAGTATCATTAAGAGACTTTGACACCACATCTACACGCAAATGTGACTCACCCACATCACTAACTTGATCCACACTAGGATACCTTTCCTGCTTCCCCACCGAGCCTAACCATGGCTTTGATACCACTTGTTGGGGGAGTTTTGAGAAAGGCAATAGACTAAACGTCCAAGACCACTAAAAGACCTTGGCACCACATCTCCACCTAAAATTTTAAGGCATTAGAAATATGGATCTCCTCTTTTTTATATCCAACATTTCCTCGATTTTTAGTAGATGTAGGACTTAATCACTCACACTTGATTTTTAACACTAACCATATAAGTTTATGATCCTCTTTGATCATATGATTGGGAAGGTGATATGGTTTGTGTCAGTTTGACAAAACAAAAAGAATAAATATAAGTTAAATTTTAATTAAATATATGTTTTTTCCTATAAAAAAAAAACTAAATATATGTTTTCTTTTGTTGCCAATCATGTCATTGCCTCTCAAACATTACAACAAAGACGATCATAAACTTTTAGAATTAAGAGAAGTTTTGTACACATTATAACTCAAGTATTTGTCTGTTAAAAATTCAAAATGAATCTAAATTCTGTTTTTTTTTTTTTTTTTTTTTTTGTCAAGTAGTCTAGTGGCTAGAATTCACCTTTTTCAAAGTGAATAAGTGGGATGTCTGGAGTTCGAACCCCAGCCCCTGTATATAATAATGCATGTCCCTGCCAACTGAGTTATGCTCACGGGAACAATTCTGTTTTAATATAATCTTTCTTTTTCATACTCAACCTCAAAGCTTTTCTCTCTTTATTATGTATAGTACCAACCTTTGATTGATCAAAGAGTTTTTAAAACAAAATCAAACTTTGTTTGTTTGTCAATACAAAATTTATTCTTTTTAGTCAAACTTTGATTAATATTTTCATCAGTTTTAATTCTTTTTTATACATTATTTTGTTGCTGAAAGTTTTAATACACGTTTTATATCTATGACTTTTTGCAAATGAAATGTTCCAAGGAGAGATTTATTTTCCCATTATTCTAAGTAGAGATTTCATTGTCGTATAATAATTATAATGTCAATAAACTGTTTGTTTGTTCGTAGCTGGCCAATATATATGATTAATATTAGCCAACTGTTTTTATATCAGATTATTATGTTGGATTAGATTGGTTGATAAAAAAATGATGTATACATATTTTGTAAACATTATAGTTTAGACAATTTTCATACTCTTTCCCGCTATTCCTTCCTTAAAAAAAAAAAAAAAAATCATTATTCTTGTTGTATGATTTAAATATAAACATTCAAGATTAAGCTAAAGAGATTTGAACCATTTCATATAAGTATTTTTTTTTCCTTTAAAAAAAATCACTTATATGAAATGGGTCAAATCTCTTTAGCTTAATCGAAGATTTTGGTTTCGAATACAATTCTTAGAATGCAACAACGTTAAAAAATTTGATGGAGCTTTTTCGCACATTATAGTCCTAATCGGATGAGTGGATTAATCCTTACATTCTAGGCAAAGATACATACTTGTAAAATTTGAATAGAATGCTGGTTAAAAATTATTTCTATGATATATTTATGTGTGAATGGTAATCATTAAAATACTAAATAGTGCAAAATACTAATGCCATCCTTATATGAAATTGTTTCAAATACACAAAGATATAGGGTAAATAGTTAAAGGAAATGCTCAAAATAATAGTCACAAAATTTAGTAGTAGGTCGTCCATCAATTAGTCCTACTCAATTTAGTGGTCCATGTTTAGTTTAGATTTGATTTACTTTGTTCCAAAACTTTACCCTTAAGTAAACTAACACGTGGTGGAACTACATCAAACAGAAACTCAAATCATTCTTCAATACAAATATCTTGAGTGCACAGAGTGCTGAAGATTTACTGTTTAATAATTTTGTCGTAATTAATATCACCAAATCAACCTTTTTTGAACTGGACAATATTTGGCCATACACAATTATACATATAGAAAAGAACCCTCACGAGTGGCGATTCATTTATGATGCTGAATAATGACAAATTCATTTTTTGGCACATTTTGAGAGAATATTATGCATGAGTCCAAAGTCTTTCACGGAAATAATTAAGTTAACTGTTTACCATTAATAACTCAATGTTTTTAGGTTTGCATTAGCATTTAGAGTAAGTATGATTCTTGCTATTTATGTGTTTTGATTGACGACGAGTTTTCGTAGAATCACAATGACACTGTAATTTTGTTGTAGTGTTTTATCATAATCTTTACATTTGAATATGCTTCCATCAATCTTGTCGTTGTTCAAACATATATGGTGCTTGTTTGATACTTACATTAAGTGTATCATGATTTAATCTGATTCAATGTGATAAACGTGTACGAAAATTATATTAAATGTATGTCTAAATTAAGAGTGAAATTGACAAAATCACAATAATCTTTTGTAATTATTGACAAAATCACTTCACTGTGTCGATGGGACTTTGTAAAATTCAAGCATATCCAACCTAAGGCTATTTTTTTATGACTAACTTGGTTTTCTTTCTTACCACAATTTACGTTGCGTCTTTTCCGCATCTCTAACTCATACTAGACTTGTATTTTTTATTTTTTTTTGGATTCATATATAGTGAGTTGTGGGGAAACGTGTTTAAGTTTTTCATATCAATTTTAATGACTAATATATTATTTAAGTTAGGCAAAAGCCAATTTTGAGTGGCAGCCTTTAGGCTAAAGAGTCACCTAATCACTTTTTTAATAAATTAATTACCCCTATGCCCAATCATTTTCCTTTGACAATAGAATAGTAATCCATTATCCACGTCAATGATGGTGACACAAAACAAAACGCAGTTTTATTTGAATAAAAGCCACTTAGATTCACACAACACAACTTTTATTTTTTACAATAATAATAGCACGAAGGTATCCTTTTTCTTGCTTATCTTGATCCTTCTTCTAGTGGTGGTCCTCACAACTTTCCACCAAGACAAAAAAGAATTTCAAGGTTGATAACTTGCTTCATTGTCCACGTTTTTGAAAAATTTCGTTTCATACAATTTTGCCGGTCAATTAAATTACATTATCATATTAATTATAAAATATATTTTGTTATGTGTAAAGTTTAACAAGTCCTTTTTAAATTAAAACAAAAAAACAAAAAGAAATGTATTCCCAAAAGAAGACAAGTATTTTTTTATTATTCTGTTGATAACACTAGAACTTAATTTAGCCTATATAATTGTTTGAATGTGCGATTTTTTTTTATAAAAAAGATAAATATTATATATTCATGTCGATGTACAAATGGGTTTGGATTTCCCTAGAATCTAATTTGATCCAAGAAAACTGCTCTTTAGGCACCCTATTTTGGTGTCAACACCTCAAACTGACTATTTTACATTTGACGGCAATTGATTGTCATTCCAAACTTATCATATATCAGACATGGTTCATTTGTACTGCACTATTCACTCACCTCTTCCATCCAAAACCAAAAAAGTTCGATTTTTGTTTTTTGCAAAAAAATGTGTATCAAATCATCAAAGAAAGATTACTATAAGGTATCTACATCAATTGACGTTAAGAAATAGATATTGCATATTTGAACTTGTTTACATTGTTATATATTTTCCTGTCATTTTTTTTTTTGTTTCTAACATGACGACATAACCGTAATTAAAAACCAGTCGCACAAACAATAATTAACACACCCTGAGAGATAACATTAGAATCCTCGAAACAAACTCGCATAAGGAACATTTTGAAAGTCGATGGTTACATTTGTATCTTTATAGTTTGGTAAAAGAACATAAATGGATATAAAGGTAACTATTGACTTTCCTAAAAGTTTACCCCTTCGCCCTTATACTGTATCATTTACATTAAGAAAAGAAATATTGAATCATATAAGGGTGACACAAATTATACCTTGTGTTCAATATAAATGTAATTATACACATGATCATTATCACATATATGTTTCGTCGGATCATATGACATTATCGTCACTTAGGTGGCATCGATGTGAAGAAAAATAAAAAAAATTAAATTTCGTTGTGTTTATATATTTTACTCCCTCCAATCTCTATTATAAGAGAAAGTTCGTGTCTTAGATCAATTCAATAAATGGTATATCTAGCTCCTAATATATAGTACATCATTTATTGAATGAACCTAAGAAGTAATTTTTTTCTTATAGTAGAGACCAAAGTAGTGTGATTCACGGGTTCCCTTCAAGATTGTGTTCTCTTGCAACAATGTTTTTTTTTAATCGGCAAATATTATTAAACGCCATCATCGTAAGACGCAATGTATGGACGAAACAAGATACAAATGGTGCCGCATATAGACGGTACACCATAACCACCTGAAAACACCCCTGAAGATAAACCCACCAAAACACATCACCCACCTAAAACAGACTCAAAAAAAAAAAAACAAGCACTGTAAACAAGTATCCACCATCGCCCATCGTCACTACTCACCCACAAAGAACACCCTCAAAATAAAACTCCCAGACCTCAACACCCAAGCTGAGTCACAATTCGAAGAGCACCTAACCGAAGGATCATTCAGCTATCACAAACCTCGCGACCTCCGATCCACCGAAAGAGCACAACACAAAGCCCAAAAACCAACTTGAGTCAAAGAACTGACTCCCGATCTCGAATCAAAAGCGATCGGCCCACCAGACTATAGTACCAAATTAGCAGGGCACCCCTCGCCCCCGGTACACCAAAGAAAAACCAAATCAAGTCAAACAAATATTGCAGCTAGACCCCGACTCCCGATCTCGAAGCCAAATGAACTGGCCCACCGAAAACCAGCACACAATATGTAAGACGAAAGACATGGCATGCGAAGTTTGAACAATAAACAAATCAAAAGGAAAAGGCTCAACACAACGTGACACACACCCTCCAAACTTCGTAAACACCTAAACCACCCAAAAAGCACAAACAAGAGCTAGTAACGACGAACATGGACCCGTGTAACAGGGGTTGCTTCTAAAGAAAATCACCCACAACAACCACCTACATCCTCACCTAAGCAACGCCAACCACCACCACAACAACTGAATAACCTCCACCAGCACTACATCGCCACCATTGCATCACTACGCCGCCAAACATCCTCACCAAGAAACAGACAGCAACACAAATATAGATCTAGAGGAAGAGGAAATCCAACAACAAAACACGAGCAGCGACGTCGGTTTGAAGTGAAAACACAACCAAAATCATAGAAAGGCGGCCGCCGGTGACAAGGAGAGGCGTTCGTCGGCGGAGTAAAAGAGAACCAATGGTGGAGCGTAACGGCGGATCTGAACAACATTTCTCCTAGCCACCACCGAACACTACAATTGCACCAAAAGCATCTCACCCATGAACTCCTATTGCAAATCTAGCTCAAGAAACTAGTCACACCGCCTCTTAAAATTACCAACGACAATAATCACCTACACCACCTTTAACACAAAACAACACCATCCACCACCTTATGATAAAAAATAAAGAAGGAACTTGAGTAATTGAGAATAAACTACACCACCTCTTGAATGTTCATGCCATTTTTTTTCAAGACCCTTAAACATATAGTATTTTTCAAGACATTTTTTTTTATGAGTTAAAATTCACATAAATTCAACTAAATTTATATGAGAATCACGTAATTTACTGTAATCCATGTGAATTTTAACTCATAAAAAAGAATGTTTTATCAGAGTAGTGTGATATATAAATCTAATGGGGAGCTTCTGATTCAATGGATGTTCTTCACTAGCCATGCGGGTATTAGTGGTTCCCATCCACCATAGTTTTTTATTCATTTTTCTTATGCAAACTAAAAAATTATGGCTAAATATTTGAATGCTCATGCCAATTTTTTTTTTAATCCTCATGTTATATTTTGTTCAAACAAGGTTTTTTTCTTTCATTATTATTAATGTTAATATAAAATTAGTATATTCTTATATTGACCAAACATCTTTTTTTTTGGATGGTGGTCGGGGTTCGAACCCCAAACCTTACATGTTTCATGCATTGTCCATACCAACTGAGGTAAGATCACGAGGATACCATATCATTATTCGGAGACATTTTTGTCATCTTCTAAATATAATAATTTTTCATTTTCTTTATTACTCTTTTGTGTGTTATTTTCCTCATAAAAAATCAAATTGAGAGTAGCGTAGTGTCCAAATCCAAAAACAGAGTCAAAACAGAGAGTAGTTTCGTTTTCACCTAACCAAGCGCACGATAGCACACTCACTCACTCACTCATTTCCCAACAGCTACTTTCTTCTTCTTCCAACAATGGCGGCTACAACGTCATTTTTCCATCTATCTCCTCCACCTCCCAAATTCTTCAACCTAAAACCTTCGTCACCACCAACAACCTCACACTCCAATCTTCTTCTTCTTCTTCTTCCAAACTCTTCAAAACCCTAAGTCTTCACCGTCGAACTGGCATCATCACCTCATCCCTCGCCGCGCGTATGGTATCTGCGCCGCCGGCGACTAAGCTCCCCGCCTCACTCGATTTTGACACGTCGCTTTTTAAAAAGGAAAAAGTCAACCTCGCCGGACACGAAGAGGTTCTCTCTCTATTTTGAATCTTGTTTGCATTTTTTCAGTTTGTGAATGTTGAACTTGTTTTGATTATTGTTTGGATGATAAAAAAAATTGCAGTTTATAGTAAGAGGTGGCAGGGATTTGTTCCATTTGTTACCAGATGCTTTCAAAGGAATTAAGCAGATTGGTGTTATCGGTTGGGGATCACAGGTCAATCACTGTTCTTAACGCTTATGTTAAATCAATACTACAAGGCATAAGCACCTAGAAGACTGTTTGGAACTTCTTATGAAAACAACTTATTTCCATGAGGTTTAAAATGGCTTATGTAAACAGCTTATAACTTATACCAAAACAGTTTAACTTTATTTTTAATATTTTGTTATAGAAATAACTCATACATAAGCTACAAATTAAGCTGTTTATCCAAACAGGACCTGTTTTAATTTTTAGGGTTAATGGTGTTTTACCCCCTGTAATATAGGTCATTTTTGGTTTTCTCCCCTGTAAAAATTTTACAGGGGGTAAATCAAAAAAAATATTTTACAGGGGAAAACCAAAAATGACCTATATTACAGGGGGTAAAACACCATTAACCCTAATTTTTAAAATACTATGACTTATTGTTGGTATTTTTTTTTTTGATATGATTGTTAAGTTGGCATTGTAATTAACAGGGACCTGCTCAAGCTCAAAACCTAAGGGACTCTCTTGCTGAAGCAAACTCTGATATTGTGGTTAAGGTGTGCAGTGTTAATTTTGATTTTAGTTTTGTTGGTTGGTTTAGTGTCACTGTCTTATGTATGTAAAAGGATACCGGAAGTATCCGTGTCACGCGATTTTCAATCTCAATCATCTGATTCTGTTATTGTGTAATCTGAGCTGTCTGATGTTAAATTAACGGTTGAGATTGTCTACCGTTTGTCAATGTGTGTGCTTTTCCATAGCCGGAATCTGGAACCGTTGTTTTTAGTGTATGTGTATATATGATGTAATTTTGTTTATTAGTGGCACGATGCTAAAACACGTTTGTCATTGTTTACAAAAATGCAGGTTGGATTGAGGAAAGGTTCTAGTTCCTTTGCTGAAGCTCGAGATGCTGGGTTTTCTGAAGAAAATGGGACTTTAGGTGACATATGGGAAACTATCTCAGGCAGCGATCTTGCGTTGCTTTTGATTTCTGATTCTGCTCAGGTTAGTAAATCCCAGATTATCTGAACTTATTTTTGTTTTGTTCTTATATTGTTCTGTAAGTCTGTACTTATTTTCTGATTCACCTCTAGTTGTTTATGTGTTGCTAAAACCTTCAGCCATTGATTTGTGTAATACCAAACAATGCGATAATAATTATATGGTCTTTGCATTAATAACAACAATTCAATTTTGTGGTTATTGATATACCTATGTACATGGTAAAATCACAAGTTTTCCCAAATTTATTGTTTGGCGCATATGTTCGAAAGATTCTGGGTTAATTCCAGCAACAACAATAATATGTATCCAGATGTTATTTCCTTGTGGAATCAATGTAGCCACAACCGCTTCTACCAACACTATTGCCATCATCCGTCCACGACCATTTCCACAACCCATTGGTATCACTTGTAATACCTGCCACTTTGTTGTTTCTGCTGCTTCCCTTGTTACCACAAACAAGTGGTTGAAAATATGCTATATATAGCATTTTACCATTTTCAATTTTATCACACTAATTGCAAGTGCAACATTAAAGGTTTCAAATATGTCAATAAATTATTAAAACAATTCCATGTTTTTTATTTTTTGCAGTTTACATGATTCTAATCAAAGGATTTGAGTGTCATTTGAATTTTAAAAAGTTGTCAATTTGAAATATGTGTTGGTGTTGTGGTACACATTTGCAATAACCTTCAAAGATATGCCTTAGACAAATATGATTCAAATCAATTTTTTTCAATACAAGTGATAAAATATGTCATGTTGCCAATGGTTTTGCAGCTTTCTAGTAAATCTTGGTCTCACTTCAGTCTCCAATGTAGAAAGTTCTAACATTTTTATTTATCATGCAGGCAGATAACTATGAAAAGATATTATCCCACATGAAGCCAAACAGCATACTAGGGCTGTCCCATGGGTTTCTTCTTGGGCATTTACAGTTTTTAGGACTTGATTTTCCAAAGAACATTAGTGTAATTGCTGTGTGCCCAAAAGGTATGGGTCCATCTGTTAGGAGACTATATGTTCAAGGCAAAGAGATAAATGGGGCAGGAATTAATTCAAGTTTTGCAGTCCACCGAGTAATATATCATTTGCTCCCCCTCAGCCTCTCTCCATACTTAACTTCTTTTGAGGGCTGCCTGCCCCTATGTTGATTGACTAACTTATTTTGCTTGGTGTAACTAATTTTGCGTGCAGGATGTGGATGGAAGAGCTACTGATGTTGCTTTAGGGTGGTCTGTTGCTCTTGGTTCTCCGTTCACTTTTGCCACTACCTTGGAGCAAGAATACAAGTGATATCTTTGGGGAGAGAGGTAAGAACTTTCTGCAATGTTTTGTTTATTGCCATTGAAGACTTAATTTGTAATTACTGCTTTTGTGATTTATAGGCATATTACTTGGTGCTGTTCATGGAATTGTGGAATCCTTATTTCGGAGATATACTGAAAGTGGAATGGCCAAAGATTTAACTTATAAAAACATCGTTGAGAGTATAACAGGAGTTATATCTAGAACCATCTCTACTAAGGTTGTATTTTCATGCTTATCTAGCATAAATTATTTTCTTATGGACCCTCCCTTGCAACAAACCCTAAAACGTGTGATGCTTAAGTGATATACTTGAGCTCTGACATAATGTCTTGAACTTTTTATTTGGGTAGGGCATGTTAGCTGTATACAATGCTTTATCTGAAGATGGGAAAAAAGAATTTGAGAAAGCTTACAGTGCTTCTTTTTATCCCTGCATGGAAATTTTGTATGAGTGCTATGAGGATGTAGCCAGTGGCAGTGAGATTCGTAATGTTGTTCTGGCTGGGCGTCATTTTTATGTAAGCGCATGTTTATTTTCTGTGTATAGTAAATTATTAACTGGCTTTTGCAATGAACTTTAAATTGTACTTGTGTTTTCAGGAGAAAGAAGGTCTACCTGCATTTCCCATGGGTAAAATTGTCCAGACCCGCATGTGGAAGGTTGGCGAGCGTGTCCGGTCTACTAGACCAGCAGGAGATCAAGGCCCATTATATCCTTTTACCGCTGGTGTCTTTGTGGCACTGATGATGGCCCAGGTATCGATAGATGATTCTCTTGAAATTAGGGGCTTGACTTTACATTTCTTTTGTTCACTTCCAAATTTGGGATTGACTAAGCAGCCACTATTGATGAAGGATGAGATTTAACTTTTTTTGGTAGGGATATGAGTTGATCAAAAAATTGATTTTTTTGTGATTACAAAATTTCCAGATTGAGATCCTAAGAAGGAAAGGACATTCCTACTCTGAAATCATTAACGAGAGTCTTATTGAGGTTGTTGATTCTTTGAATCCGTTCATGCATGCCCATGGTGTTTCCTTCATGGTTGACAATTGTTCAACAACTACTAGGTTGGGTTCGAGGAAATGGGCTCCACGGTTTGATTACAACCTAACCCAGCAGACCTTTGTGGCAGTGGACAATGGTGCACCTATTAACCGGGACCTAATCAGCAACTTCATATCAGATCCAGTGCATGGTGCCATTGAAGTTTGTGCTGAATTGAGACCTACGGTAGACATTTTTGTTCCTGCTGATGCAGACTTTGTTCGCCCAGAGTTGCGCCAATCCAACAATTAGAACTTGAAACAGTTATGGCTTTTACTCGGTCAAATTATTTACAGTTTGCTCTGTAGAATAGTTGCTTAGTCCTTTTTTCTGGTTTCCATTTTACAATCGAGTGCTAGTGTGTAAGTTGTATTATCGTTTTGTAGCTGTAGTTTGTAACAGTGTTATGCGAACTGTGAGTGTTACTTGATGTCCTATTTGATACGAGTTAATAAAGCATGTCATGCAAATTTAAGGGACATGGATTCTCTAGCTTTAGGGAGGGAAAGTGACCTACCTTTTTATTTATCTCTCATCTTTTATTTTCTCTTTTATATTTTTCCTCCACATTTTTCAACATTCTATCTCCTTGTTTAGGCCTAAAGCCACCAAAAGATGGTCAATTGTAGAGAATCTAATTCCAAATTTATGGAGGTTGAAGGTCTATTTACAATCTTAAATTCGTAATTCTGACGGTTATTATGCAAAACCTTTAGTTGTATCTGATCCGATGCGTGTTGCCCATTTGGTTATGAATTTCTGAAGAAGACATTGATTTGATTTTTTAAAATAATATAAATTTTGGACTTTCCTATCAATTGTTTGACACATAAATACTGGAAAAAAACAAATCAACCAAAACAGTAGATATTTAAATTCAACAATGCACCTTATTTAACACTATCACATGAATTAAATCCAATAACACCAAATAAAGCTATTATTTGTATTTTTTTTTATATATACCAAACATCTATATAGGCTTTGTACCAAAAAAAAAATCTATATAGGCTTGGTAGATTCTCATGGCATTAAATAATTCATATAATTATGATTACTGGCAAACAGCAAAAGCTTCAACAGGGAAAGTCTTGGTGATACCACCATAACTCTTGAAATGAATTTTTCCAGTTGGTTCTTCATCAACAATAATCTCATTGATAGGAGGCCGTAACATGAGTTCTTTAACATTAACACCTTTAAGCATCTTAATATTCTTCTTTGAAATGTAACCTGTTATCTCAATATCATAGCTCACAACCTTGTTTATCATATTGAATTTATGTTCCACTTTCTTCTTCTGCAAAACCCAGAAGTAACCGGTTGCTTTCACATACCCGTATTCAATAATATCAGCAACAGGGAGAAGCCCTTCTGGAATTTCAAACTCTTTGAGTAAAGAAATTGCCATTTTTAGACATTCGTCGTGTCCTTTCTTCACAATGGCTCCTTCTTTCTCGGCCATGATAACGTTGTTGTTGACTGTTTCTTTGGGATTTGTTGGTTGGTTGCGGAGGTTTTATATTTGTGCATGTATATATTGCAAAGATTTGATTTGTGTTTTGTGGTTGATTTGATTTTATTCCTCCTCAATTTCTAAGAAAATGATTGTGTTTCTGGGTGAAAACAAACGAGCAGAAGGAAGGTTTCTTAATTTTAATTGAAAAACCAAAATTAGTGATTAAATTTCTAACAGAAAAGAGAGAAGAATATCTCGTTTCCTTGTGTTTAGGATGTCAATTTGTTTACTCAGAGAAGGGTCTAAAATTAGGTCTTTTAAAGTGGAGGTAATTATGGATTATGATTGAGTGACTTCGTGGAGGGAAAGTCACGGTGACTTTCTCTTTATCTTTTTCTATATTATTTTCACTTATCTTTAACTATCATTTCTCTCACAAAACACTCAAAAATACGTTAAAGTCAGCATAACTTTTCCTTCATAAAGTCACTCAATGCCAATTCAGGTAATTATGCATAGTATAGCGGTTTCAGAGTAGAATAAACTCTTGTTCATAACTAGAGGGGGAGGAAGTTTCACGCCGTAAGAGATTTGAGTCTCAAATGACCATTAAATGAAAAATTATGGCCGTTACATTAGATTAAAATAAAAGAGTTTAATTTTAGTGAAGGGTCTAAAATAAGGTTTTTCAAAGTGGAGGTAATTATAGATTACAATTGAGTGACTTCGTGGAGGAAAAGTCAAGGTAACTTTCTCTTTACCTCTTTTCTATTTTATTTTCTCTCATCTTAACTATCATTTCTCTCTCACAAAACACTCAAAAATACAATAAAGTAAATATAACTTTTCCTTCGTA
Source organism: Medicago truncatula (assembly GCF_003473485.1). Lineage (NCBI taxonomy): Eukaryota > Viridiplantae > Streptophyta > Magnoliopsida > Fabales > Fabaceae > Medicago > Medicago truncatula. The sequence continues at coordinate 45,458,730 of NC_053043.1, forward strand.
AAGTCACTCAATGTCAATTCAGATAATTAGGGGGAGGGAGGGGTGTAATGCCGTAAGAGATTTGGGTCTCAAACAATCATTAAAATGAAAAATTATGGCCGCAAGGTTAGATTAAAATCAATGGATAAAAAAGAGTGTAACTTATGGTGTAATTTAATCCATCGTATATATAAAATCAATATTGAGGATCTTATATATTTGGACTAGTGGTAAAAAGACATACCTTAAATCTGAAGATTCTGGATTCAAACCCATGTAGTATCTTAAGAGGGAGGTAAATGTAAATATTGAACCCTAATATTTTCCTTGTTTTGCATCGGAACACCATCTCTCACCCTAATTTTTTGTCATTGAAAAGAAAAGAAAACTCAACCACTACAATATTCCTAAGCAAATCACGTACTAAGGGAAAAAGGCTACATTATGAAGAATTTGAATTGTAGTCACTGACTGCAATGACCGCATGCAATTAGACGGTGACCGTCCAATTTAGATTAGATGGTTTAGATCTCAAACGAATTTTGATTTTCTAAAATTGAAACGGTCAAGTTTGAGATCTGAATTATCCAATCCCAATCGGACGATTAGTGGTCGTTAATTTCGTAAATGGGTACAGTACAGTCACTAACTGCAGCAAATCTAGTTCACATAAAATATATATCAACACCTTTTAACTACGATTATAGTTCTTAAAAAAAAAAAACTATGATTATAGTTAACCTGCAGAAGTGTGGTGCACAAATAAAACTAATAATAAAAGTAAATATTCGAATCCAAATCACTTTACTATAGCATATAAAGCATGAATTAAATCCAATTACACCAAATAAAACAGAAAGAAAGCTATTATTCTTTTATTCTATACCAAACATCTATATAGGCTTGGTAGATTCTCATAACATTAATTAATTCATAATATGATATGATTACTGGCCAGCAGCAAAAGCTTCAACAGGGAAAGTCTTAGTGATACCAGCAAGACTCTTGAAATGAATCTTCCCAGTTGGTTGTTCATCAACAGTAATCTCATTAACAGGTGGCCATAACATGAGTTCCTTAGCTTTCACGCCTTTAAGTTTCTTAATCTTCTTCTTTGAAATGTAACCTGTTATCTCAGTATCATAGCTCACAAGCTTGCTTACCAAATTGAACTTATGCTCCACTTTCTTCTTCTGAACAATCCAGATGAATCCAGTTGCTTTCACGTACCCGATTTCGATAACATCAGCAAGAGGGAGAAGTCCTTCTGGTAGTTCAAATTCTTGGAGAAGAGAAAGAGCCGTTTTTAGACTTTCGTCGTTACCTTTCTTCACAACGGCTCCTTCTCTTTCTGCCATGATAATGTTGTTGATGATATCTTAAAAGAGAAACTGTTGTGTTTTTCTTTGGTTGAAGAGGTTTTCTTTTTGTGTTTATATATATAGATTTTAGTTAAGGTGATGGAGGTAATGAGGGACAATATTTGTGCTTGGTAGAGATCGAAGTAAATTTCTTTGTATGTCCCGTCCATGTTTGGCTTTGCTAGGCATGAACCATGGATCTAGCTATTGTAGATTTGTGGCATATGCCCCACTAGTTTGGTTTTAATTTTTTTTTTAAATAAATTTCATTTTAATAATTCAAAGAATAAAAATAGTATGAAATGACATTGGAGCACAATGTTGGTGTCATAATTTGATGTATAAAAATGTTTATGATACTAAATTAGTGCTTTGTCGTTTTATTCGACTAAAAAATTTGTCTATGTAGTTGCGTACAATACTCAATTCACACTAAAAAAATATAGATCTTTTAAAAATATTAATGGAAATTGGATAAGACTAGTCTATGCAGTTGCATATAAAGGATATCCAATTCACACCAAATTCGTGTCATTACTTATGTGCAAGAATCGTGTTTTATAATTGCAGACACTAAACTTTCATTAAGGGTCACAATCATGCATGATCATATTTTTGAATCAAAAGTTGTGTTTGTTCATTTTAGTACAATGAAACATCTTAATCAAATCTACAAAGAGATACAACGAACTCATAAATATGAGAAAATCGTAAAAAAATTAAAAAAAATACAACGTCTAACCCTCAAATAGGGATTGTTCGTCCACTCTCCAATGCTCTACATTGTATAATTTTTTTTCTTAATTTTTATGCATTTTTGCATCATGTATTTGATCTTGGATCTTCCAATGAGTCTCATATGACTCCATTATTTAAAAAATCACTTACATTTTTCATCGAAATTTCAAAGCAATTTTTTTACTTTTAGGTTACTTAAGATATGTTATCAAGACGTAAAACCAATTATAGTAGACTAATGTTACACAAAATTTGTAGTAGGTGGATGTGACTTTCTGAAAATGCTGACCACACAATGAGATGTTTAAGACGACAAAAAAACCGAAGTGAACAACCAACGCAAACTAAGGAGAACACACCAAGGGTGGGGGTGTATCTTATCGAAAAGTTTGTTTTTGTTTCTTTATGTAATTGAATTGAAAATGGAATTGTAGTACTATTGGTTACAGAGAGTTTGGCAAAACATAAATAAGTTCTATTTTTTTTAAACATAGGTTGGAATTATTCATTAAAGTTTATCGATGACTTATACCTGTTAGTTAAAGGAGAATTTGTTGAACATGCATAATAAAAAAAATTCTTTCATTTAGATTTTTTCCATAAATAGTTCAAGATCGAACATGTGACCATTTGATTAAGATGTCCGTTTAAAAATAAGTGGTTGATTTCTACAAAACCAAAAAACAAAATGGTTGAAATCAGGTAATTAATGAGCTTCAACAAGTTCTATACAAATAACATATTAAAAACTTCCTCATGATATTTTCTTTTTCGTCTTTAAAAGTGTACCAAACTCACTATAAATGATTTTTTTTTTTTTTTAAAGGAACTCACTATAAATGATAAATTCTCAAATAAGTGATAGTATAGCGATTGCAGCCGATTTTCATATGTATATATATATATGTTTCCACCCAATATGCAAGATGATGAAAAACAATTGATTGCAAAATCATCAATTTTTTGGCAATATTTTACCAACTATTGCAGGCATTGCCTAATAAATCATGTCATTGTCATGGATATTTCACTTTATACAATTAATTTCATTTTATTATGAATGAAAGGTGCAAAAAAAAAAATCATCATTATTCCATCTTCCTAATTGTAATTAGGCCACTTGATTGTCTCCTCCATGCAAAGCCTTTTCTAGTGAAGCTCTAGCAATGGACTTGTATTCTTCAAGTTTATCCATTTCCATTGACCCAAGTTTCTGTTCATGCAGCTAGATTAAGTTAGAGCCACAAATAAGATACTACTAATAGGTTTCATTTTCAACCCACAAAACTTATGATCTTATTTCAGGAAAATAAAATTCATTGTTACTAACATCATTCATTCATGTTTGTTAAATGATTTACTTCATACATATGTGAGCGTAAAGATTTTTTACACCGTTCATCAATCATAACTGTTAGATCATTAAAAACATTGATGTTCAACGTAATTACTTCTAACGTTACATATACATGATTAGTTGTAATTTGATGGCAATGTAAAACTTTTTACACAGACATTGTATCAAAATTAAACTCTTTCCATCTAAATATCACCGTTACCTTGTTATCCCAAGATCTTATGTAGCCAACAAGACAGATTTGCATCTTCTGCTCAGATGTAAGGTCAGTGTTTGCATCAATAAGCCAAACATCCTGCAAAATGTGTCCCCATAATGTGCATTAATTAGTTAATATTTACCACATTCAAGATTTATTATGTATGTACATGTAATATCAACCATTCATTTGTTAATCACTAGTTGCTAACAATAGATATTATGCATCATCAAAGAATAAATGAAGGAATTGTTGAGTTATATAATTGACTAGTACTCACTATTTTTTTGTAGGTAACACTGGAGAAGTCCAAATTAATGCTAACCAATATCTTAAACTTCCTATCTGAATCAACTTTGGCCCAACCAAAGTAAATCCCAACAACTTGATCAGGAATAGCAAATGTTGCATTCTCTAGATTCAGAAATTCAATTTTGTCAGATTGATAATACCATGTTAAACTTTTAAAAAATGAAATTTAAAGAGATCAAACACAGTGTTTTAAAAACCAAACAGGACGGTTCAACCGGTTAAACCTTGAACCAGAATTTATTACAGTTCAGTTATTTTGATGGTTCTGTCGCAGTTTCGTCCAGTACGAACAGTTTAAGGCAGCTGAACCATCATGACCTAGAGATCTCGTTGATTCGATTTAAAACATTGATCAAAGGTTGTGTCGGCCACTTTGAATATGTTAAAATTAATCAATAAAGGCTTAAATTCTTTTGTTCATGCTACTAAATTTATGAATGACATGGGAAAGTTGGGAGTTTCAAAAACCTGTGGTTCCAAAGAGAGATCCAGTAGAATACAGACCACTCAGATGAATTGGCTCAATAGGCAATGTGTTATTTACCCCTGCCAGCATTAATTTGAAAATATCATGATAAGAGAGCACATTATTTATAGAAATTGATCAACATACTTAAGAACTAATAGGTTCATTACAATCATCAAAAGGTGGAAGGCCCCATAGTTCAGGTTGAAACTCTAAAAGTGAATTAAGAGTAATATTTGCCAGTTTACAACAATCCGATTCGCCTCGAGACGGTACAGCGACTACCTTCGTTTTTGCAGCTGTAGCTGCCTTGACACCAACCCTGTTAAAGCAAATTACAGTAAATAAGTTATATGTTACAAATATGATTATTACATGAAAGAAATCCAAGTGGCTGCACAATAAGAAATGAATCATTCTGGAAGACTTACAAGGAATCCTCAATCACAAGGCAGTTAACTGCAGGTACACCCATTCTCTTGGCAGTTTCTTCGAATCTGTAACAATTAGACTCAGTTACATTACAACTGTTATAAAATTGGAAGAGTATAATGTATAAATTCACTCAGAAGTGGACATTTCTACTAAATAATAACTGAGATAAAGTAAGGAAAAGATATGTAATCCATTTATTTAGTTTTAATTCATGAGGGTATTACATTACAGCTGTGGATGCAATTGTAGTTGCAGCCACTGCAACTACAGCCATTGCCACCATCGTGGTTTTTGCGATGAGTACTGTGGTCGTTGTGGTGTGAATTTTTTTTTATTTTTTATCATCAAGTATAATATAATTTATCACTTATCTTATCATTCACTTATCTCTTATTTTCTCTCAAAAATTTCAAATCTATATCATTACCAATCACTTTAAATATCTTTAATCATTTAAAATAAACAAGAAATTTGTGAGTATTAATATAGTCTGATTTGGCCGCTGCATCCTCTAGGTTGTGGTCGTGGTGGCATTTCGATGCAGATTTTTGTATGATTTACAATCACAGTGCAAGTTCAGGCGAATGCGATTGCAGACAGTACCGCAGTCGTAATATTGCAGCTACATCATGTCATGTGATGTGATCCTCAATTTAAAACCCTCTCAGAATAGGGGAGACTTTATTTGCTACTGTAAAAAGGATGGTATCTTACAGATACTCATTGCCAATAGATGTAATTAAAAGTTTCATATAGTTTCCTACGAGATATTAAAAAGGTTAAAGTTTAAAACTCCATTTATAAGTGTAATCATGGACATTACTTATAGCAGATAATCTTACAAATCTGGAGCAGGCTTCCCAAATTTAACCTGGTCGTTTCCTAGAATTACCGAGAAGCTTTCTTTCCAACCTACAAAATCCAGTTTTATTAAGCATCAAATATAAAATTTTAAGTAGGAAACTACATGTCAAGTAGTTTCAGCTTATTAATCTTAAGCTGAAATTAGCCTAATCAATTAATTGGTACAAAACATTAAGTTGAAAACCACATAACGTAAACTTAGTTAAAATGATATTTGTGCAGCTACATATAATTTACTTTTCAGAGTAAAAATTTGATCTGTCATTCTCCTTGAAATAGGTAGCCAACAGGAAAATACCTTTATGATGAGAAATTTTTGCATATATGTATTCTGTCGAGGAGTTTGAAGCAAGAGCCATTGGCACACCATTTTTCGCGAGATGTTTGATAATTCGATTAGCACCAGGCAATGCTTTGGCATCTCTCCACCTAAACCAATTTGTGAATTGAAAAGGAGAATCTTTGAGTGAATGTGATAACAATTTAAATAAGATTTCTTGACTTTAGTTAACATATTTTTTAGCAAACTAACAATGTAGTGTTGTGTGTATTACAAAAGCAGTTTTGAACCATGTTTAATCTTCAATTACATACCTGATATGATCTCATATCAGTTTCAACTCCTATAGCTTTATGTTGCAGTTATTATTATGTTGCATTCAAATCATCCATGACTATATATTTAGGGAAATGATAAAGCGTGCCCTTAGGACATTGGTTTAGAAAACAAAAATAGAAGTACTATGCTGGAAAGAGGTGTAAAACTACTACTTTTGATTTCCTCAACCAGTTTTCTATGGACCTCAATTGACAAATGTCAAAATTGTTAGTCTAGGGTTCAAATCGGGGATCTCCCACTTGTGTGCATGTGAGTTTTCAAGTGGTTATCTACTCAAAATGTTATAATCAATTCCATTAAGTTCACTTTCCAAATAATGGAATTGAAACTTTGGTGTGTTACGTAGTAAATTAACCAAACAATGGAATGAATCTGTGTTCTATTTCATTATGCTCCGCTTGTTTTAAAATATTCAAGCAAAAGTACGAAGTGTTACCTTTCAATATAGAGAGGATTGATTTCTTTGATAAATTGATCAGGTGTTAATGGAAGTTGATAGTCCCTAACAATAAAAGCTGTTGATTCCTTCTGTGTCAACCCTAGCCTCTTGTTTTCTTCCCTTTCTCTATTAAGTTCCTTTCCATACTTTCCCAAAAACTCACTCAATACACCCCTTGTAGCCCTTTCTGCACAGATGCAATATTCAGAAAAAACCAAAAAACAAAATTTCATAGAGACAACGAAATGAAATAATTAATATACCAGTATCCAAAAGTGTGCCATCTAAGTCAAAAATAACAGCCACAATATTGGCGTCATTTTTGCAAAAGCAGCTCATGGTAGCACCAAAGGTTTTTGATATAGTAAAAGAAATTGTTGCCCTCCAATGTTAGAAAAATAATATGTAATCTATGTCTATGTGATCTCTATGACATGACATAAAGCATAAATTCTCTGTGATCGTTAGTTTGATTAGCGTCACAAAGCAGCATGTTCTTGTGGATATTCCATCGAATACAAGAGTTTGAGGCTTTATTCTTCACGGAATTACATTCCACACATCACACCACAATAATGTTTTCTCAAAATTACCTCATGCCGCTCGTGCCTTCATGTTACCCACTCGTGACTCACATAAATAATCATTAAAAATGATACTAGTAAAACTTTTTTTTTTTTTTTAGAGAATTTTAAGTTCGAATCCAACCTCTTCCGTATCAACATTATCATTTAGGATATGTTTGAATGGAGAGTTTGCAAGGGGAGGACTTACAGTTTTTAAATTACGCACATTATGAAATATTTTTAAAAAAATTAAAATAATAACATAATAATCGATCATGTAATACTTCAATCACACTAACTTTATTTTAGATAAACATGTTATATAACTTGTAATTTAAAAAAAAAAAGTAAACTCTCCCTTAATTTTTTTTATTCTGAAGTGATTAGGATGAGTGTATTCTCATTGTAAGAATATTGCATTATATATAGGGGGGCCAACTACTTGGCTACCAAAAAAAATCAAGTTAGATAATCTGTTCCTTCAAAAAAAAAATTAAAACGTGTTAATTGCAATATTTTCATTGACTTACAATATTTTAACTTAAAGAAAAATTAGAATGTGCTAATTGCCATATTTTCATTGACTTACAATATTTTAAATTTAAAATGCAGTGTCAATCTCAATAATGCAATTTAAAAACCTATGATAGAAATATTCCTTTTGTATACATGTGCATGTAGGTAAAACAAAATGAGAACAAATTCATTTACGTGTTAAAATAATTTCGCAAAACTTCAGCTCGTACAAAGGCATCAATCACGCAACTTTGAACCATTTATCACTTTTATTGAAACTCATCCCCGTCACTCTTCTGTCATTGAAAACAAATACCAAACAACCTCTCCCTTCACTTTCAAAAACAGTTGATTTGTATGTATGAATAATGGTCATGAAAATCATCTTATTCTAACTATAAAACTAGTTTGCGCATTTATTTGTTATTTAAACTTTTTTCAAAAGTACTTTCACAATTATTATTACGTGAAATACTCCGCATTCAGGCCACTTATTTCGGCAAAAGTTATGGTGCATAAGTTATTTCCTTATGCACCGTGCATAAACACATCACAACCATCAGATTTCTTTTATTTTGAACAAAAATAGTTTTGGCTCGCTTTGGGGGTGTAGGAAGCAATTATGTTGGGATTTATGCACGGTGCATAAGGATTTCCTTATGCACCATAACCACTCCCACTTATTTCAGTCCGCACTCAAGCGGCTTTGTTTCAGTCATTAGAGAATTATAGTTATCTCCAAGATAATAAAGGTGAAGCATTTCATTGGAAAAAGAAATACACCAACAATCCTCATAAAATCAATCTCCCACAGACAGAAGGAGGTGCTTAGGAGTGAAACAGGCCATTTCAGGACACCACACAAATAAAAACATCAACAAAATATAGCACAAATGGAGTTTTTCTTTTCCTCTATGGGGAAGTATGACCAATTAACAAGAAACGGACATAGAGGAAACAATGGAACCCTAATTCTAACTAGTACACAAATAAGAAATCAGCCCTAATGTTTCATGCCCAAACACATACATCGAATCCTAAGGAAGTTCCCGCCAACCATTAGCCTCACTGTCATTAAAAAAAATAATGAAATGAATAAATTAAAGCCATCAGACGAAAATAAATTGCAGCTACCAAGTTTGAAGAACTACTCACCTCTGCATCGTCACCTCCACCAAGCTTGGCAGTGCCATTTGCTTTCTGGTTCTCTTCTGTAGCAGGAAGTCAGAAAAATTCAGTAAACATGACAGAAAAAGGACAACCAAAAAAATCTACCACAACTTATGTTCAGCATTAAATCTCACTGTCCAGGTGACTTCATAATATAGGTTAAGCATCTTACATCTCAGTTTCACAAAAAATCTTTAGCTAGACATAATCTACCACATTAGTCATTCCAATCATGATTTGACGTGTAAAAGCATATAAAGATGAAGGTGCATTTCTATCTTGGGCTCAAATCCTTTGCAATTGCACATCTTGGACAATTTGGCGTTATTATCTAACTGTAAATGACTGCTAGCCCTTATGATATCCTACAGAACTATCCCTTACTCCTGTAAAACATCTTAATAGAGCTATTGAAATATTTTGCAAGACTCCTATCAATAATTACCTCCATCTTCCGGGATGTCAGAAGTCCAGAGAGTCAGGTTGTCCCTGAGAAGTTGCATGATCAATGTACTATCTTTGTAGGACTCCTCATTCAAGGTGTCGAGCTCTGAAATAGCTTCATCAAAAGCCTGCTTTGCAAGATGGCAGGCTCTGGAAAAAGGAAAATATGTTCTCCCCCGTCAAACACACCATCAATTTTAATCAAAAACCGGGGTTACAAAATCAAATTCAAATCACAAACCTTTCTGGTGAATTCAAGATCTCATAATAGAAAACTGAGAAATTCAAAGCCAGACCCAACCGAATGGGATGAGTGGGGGGTAATTCAGCCTCTGCTGCAGTGGTAGCAGACTGCAATATAGAAAACAAGAAGTTTTAAGTAGGAGATAAAAAGATAATAAAATATTCTGAATAGGAAACTCCTATGACTAACGGCTCTTTGAAAATGATAATAGTTAATGTAATACTAGAAGAAAATTTTGAGTAAAAAAAAATACTAGAAGAAAATTAACATGGTATCACTTACTCTTAATGCTTATTAGGTCTAGCTTATCACTAAACCTAATTTTTCCCTCTAATAATCTGTCATTAATTGCTAATCCACATAACCCTAATATATTTCCCTCCTATTCCATTGCCAATTTGAATTTCAAAATTTTGATGGTTGAATTTCCTTCACATGGCCTAACGCGCTACTGAATTAATGCAAGGCTATTTCAATTTCAAAAATTCCATATGGCTGCTATCAATTTAAATCTTTTGTATACCCAATGCAAAAATAAGTGGGTATCTAATTAAATATATCAGTTCCAACACAAGGCTATCTACATCCCTTGGTTAAATATATACGTTTCCAAACATGTTGTAACTTCACTCTTGCATTTCTATTCTCTCATTTCTCCAACTTGCTAATGTCTGGCCGTAACATTCAAACCTTGCTGTCCTACCATTGCCTAAATGGTCCTTTGATCAACAACCTTGACTCCGAGTTCAATATTGTTGTCAACCCTCACCAAATGCATTACCTTCGTCCAAATACATTTTGGTAACTGAATCAGGTGTTTTTCTGCATCATTCAGCTGGTTCAAGGTATTTTTCCACACATCTGGATTGAGTTTGAGGCAATTTTCTGCTTATTATGAGCTGGTTTTGGCCTGTGGACTGTTGTTGTGCCACAAAGGTTTTTCGGTACTGCAGCTGGTATGCAGCGGCGTTTCTTCGACCCCTGGGTTCTGCAATTTGGTTTAATGATTGATTCGCTTTTTTTTTTTTTGAATTCATCTTGGTGGACTATGGGTGATTTTGTATCGATTGTTGACATAGTTTAGGTTGCTTTACAATTATGACCTTTTCACAATGTAATTAATAGTAACATAACGAACAAATGTAGAATTCTTACATATCATGGAAGCAAATTAAGGCTTTGTACATTGTCATTGAAGGATTTCTTGGTGTTGTCAAAAGCATGTTTATCTTTTGAGTAAATGTTTGGAATCAGTTGTTGATTGTAAATTTTGCAAGTCCATGTCAATTGATTTTGGGCCATTATGATGTAAAACATATTTTAAATTCTTTTTTTGGTAGGGTGAATGTTGGAGATATATTTTAGTTTTGGTTCTGTATAATATTGTATGGTTTGAAAATATTTAGCCTATTCAATAATGTATTTGCTTTACGGTTGTAGGCTAACTAGCAAAGTTATCAGATGTTTATTTTCTATGCGTCAAATGGGATGAAAATGGTTGTTCTCCATCATTAGTCCGTCACACAACCATGTGAGGACATCCACGTCTTAATTTTTCTTGGGTGGACATTGCTCTTTTGATTACTAAATACATTTAGTAAATGTTTTATGTTGATATCAGTGACGCACGAGTATGTATTCAACATATGAGACTTTTCATCCTTCAATTAATATATAGAAAACATTGGAACTAAACATTTAGAGTGACTCATTATTAGTAGGTAGTATTAGTGTGATACACCATCATAGATACTCCCTCCGTTTCAAAATACATGTCCAATTTTTGCAATGTGCACTATTCACTTGACTTACTTTGACCATACTTTTTAACTAATGTATAAATACAAATATTAGCATGTAAGATGTTCTTTGATTTGTCTCGACAAATATTAAATTTTTATTATTTTTTACTTTAGATAATTAAATATATTAACGGTCAAAATTGTGCATTGGCATATGTGAAGTAGTTGACTTGTATTATTCAAAAAAAAAAAAGTAGTTGACTTGGACATGTATTTTGAAATGGAGGGAGTAATATGTATGCACATCTTTTATTTAAGTACATCAGTATTAAATAGATTCCTTGAGATGTTGCAAATTTCAGTAAGTTCTAACAATGTATACTTGAACGACTGGGAGCCAATGTGCAATATAAATATAATGCTGCCAAAGGCAAAAATAATCACAATTATCTTAAGCAGGCTATAAGGTTACTCCAGTATAAGCACAGTTTCGGTATAAATATAAATAAAAAACACTACTCAACTACTTTTGCCCTTTTATTTGCAATAGTTGGTGTGACTTACGGGGATCGAACACTAGACCTCTTTCTTAAACTCATTTAACATATCAACCCTTTAACTACTAGATTATACCTTCTGAGATATAATGCTTATAAATAACTTCCTTGCATATCAGACCCGTGCGACGCACGGGTCAAAGATCTAGTAAAATAGAACAGACAGAAGTACATAAAAATGAAAATATGGATGAAAGCTAAGAAAGGAACAATCACAGGTTATATTTAGCAAGCACAAAAACTTAATCACATCAGATATATAACAATATACGGAAGAAACATCAATACATGGTACAGAAGAATAATAATGAAAGAGCAATATATGCAGCATAAAATGGCTGAGGTAATGCAACCAAGTTCTCCAATTCCAGTAATCAATCCTGTTTTTAATAAAAGAAACTATAACATGCAAGGAGGCGAACAGGGGATAAAAAGGAAAAACAATGCAGCAGGACTCAATTACCAATGATTTAATTGCAAGCTTTATATGCAAATGAAAAAAGAGTAAACCCAAAGTCGTCAAATGGACTGCAAGTTCCAAATAACTGTTGTTTTGGCTGCAGATTTCTGAAGATTACCACAAGACGCCTAAACAATTTTATATGGTAGATAATTGTGATTAACCCATTGTTGGATTCTACAATTAGTAGAAGTACAGAAATCACTTGAACATTTTTTCTCTCAATCAAAGACATATGAGATTTTCAGGAAAGATGAAAAAAAGAACTCTACGAACTAAAAATGAAGAGCAAAAGAATCCTTTTAGAACAATTGCCAATGTTTTTAACAATCTTAGAAAACAAATCACCCATGAGAACTACCCAGGTGCAAATAACAAATAAACTGCAAAAACAAGATAAATATATATCTCACCTCATATGCTTTCATTGACTGATCACCAGCCTCCTTCTTCTCATTGCCAGTCTTAAATTCCGCAAGATAACGATAATAATCTCCTTTCCTGCAAGCAGAACATTCAAACATCCCACAATCAACGTATGCAAAACACCAGAAATATAACACCAAAATCCGTACTTGACAATAAAATATGACTTACATCTTATAGTAAAACACAGTTGATTCACCAGCTGTAGCCGAAGGTATAAGATGTTCATCAATCACTCTCATAACATCATTACAGATGTTTGTCAGCTCAGTTTCAACCTTGTTCCTATACTCCTTAATCCGTTTCGCATTCACATCATTTCCTTTAGTCTCTTCCTTTTGCTCAATGGAAGAAAGAATCCTCCACGAGGCTCTGCGAGCACCAATCACATTCTTATAACCAACAGATAGCAAATTCCTTTCTTCAACAGTCAGTTCCACATCTAGGTTCGCAACATTCTTCATTGAATCCACCATCTCTGTCACACAAAAAAAAATAAAATTAAACATGAATCAAACTTCAAATAATCAAATCTGATCAGATTTCAAATGAAGAACAAAAACACAACTCTGATCAACAAAAATACTTGATCTTAAACATGCAGTGACAAAATTATGAAATAGCTACATGATCAAACTGAAAGAAAAAAAAAAATCAATTTTACTTTCCTAAGAAAAAAATCATAATATGAAGAATTAAATTCCTAGTTCCTAACCCTAATTGATACAGTAAAACCATAAACACTAATAAAAAATAATTAATTTTGAGACTTCGAAAGTGAAATCAAATAAAGTTGATGAATTTAGTCAAATAAAGTTGAAATTCGAAATTTGATAAGCAAGTATGAAGATCAAGAATTAATGATCGAAACACTAACCTTCATAACGTTCAGCTTGTTCAGCGAGCTTGGCGATGTAGACGAAGTTTTCACGATCCTTGGAAGAAGCCATCGTCGATCTCAGAGAAATTAGGGTTTGTGAATTTGGGAATTGCGAAATCTCTCTCTCTTTCACGAACACCCTGAACTCTGTCACTATCTTTCACTGCGTTTTTCTTCCTGGTCGTGGTTCAGTAGAAAAAAGGTGGAGAGTGAAATGACGGATGTGTCCTTGCGTTTTCTTTGGTTTATGTTTTTGGTCTTGTTGACGTAGTGGACTACGTAAGGGCATTGACTGGAATAGATTTTTAGCCAATTGTTGGTGTACACGTGTTCCGTCAAATCTTAGGTAACATCTCTTCTTACATTCAAAAGCCGGTTAATAATTTTGTCGAGCTCTCCTATGAGAAAAAAATGGCGAGAGAAAATACAAAAAACGTAGAAAATGACTCCTAATTAAATTCCTCTTAATATCTACCAAAAAAAATAAAAATAAATTCCTCTTAATAATTCATTTTTTTTAAACGCCGGTTTATAATTCCTCATTTGTCAAGCTTTGTTTGACCTTTATGTTTGAAGAACAAGTTCTTTGTTTTTCTTTTAAAGAATTTTTTTACTTTTTTTTGGATTATAATGTTATTGGTATATTGTGGCGCAGTTAGAAGAATTAAACTTAATGTTACATATGTTTTATTCCTGGTAAAAGTACGACTTTCTAAGTTTAGTATTTACAAAAATATATTCAAGCTTAACCCCTATTTTAATAAAATTTCAAAACAAATAAGTGATTTTAGTCTACGTATTTAAACTCTGTAAAAAAAAACTTAAATTGAAGAATTTTTTTTGTAGGGATTAAACTTGAAAATACAAAAAAAATTAGGATCTAAAAACATATTCGACATTAAACTTATTCAATAAGAAAAAAAAACGTTAAATTTTAATTATGCAAACCGTAAACTTAAACGGTTGTAAAAAAATACATAACTTACAATATTCACGAGTATTTAGTGACTTGAACTCGATGACGCTTGAATGAGTTCAATATATCCATAACTAACTATGTGATAAATAATTTTTTTTAACAAGTTAAAATGGATTATATTAACAAATCAAAAGTGGACTACCTCGCAGAAGGCGTGCTAAAGTAAGAAACACAAAGTTAGATACAAACACATAAATCCAAAACAAACGGCGCCCGATGAGCGGGGCAATAAAACAAAAATGATACAACTAAACCCATACAGAAGAGAGGGTATCGCCACCGGTCATGATAGCCAAATGCAAAAGAAAACATGTTTGTCTTCAACCACATAAAAGAATGTGTAAATCCGTCGCCGTATTTTTAAAAATTTGGTTGTTCGTTTCCTTTCAAATAGTCCAAACAGAAGCAAGCCAAAATAAGCCTCAAGAATGAGCGAGATGAATGAGGTAAATCAGCCAAGTGACCAAACTGAAGAAAAATATCCACCGTGGAAATGCCTAACCAGTGCCAAATGAGAGACCACAAACCAGAGAAGAATCTACAACCCAAGAAAAGATGGATCGCCGTTTCTGCTGAACCACAGCCACCAACACAAACATTTGCGCCATCTTGAAGAACCCATCTCCGCACAAGATTATCTCTGGTTGTGTAAGCGAATAAGTTATTTGCAAAATATTAAAAATGTTAACATAAGACGGATAAATCCATCGATCAAATAATTTATTTTGTTTCTATTAATTTTTGATAAATAACTTGATTGAGGCAGCTACAAATATTATTCGGACAGCAAAATATAAATAAATATGCCATCTTAATGCATTTGTTTTTTTTTATTATTTGTGGAATCTTTCCAGAACTAAATGGCTATAATCTTGACTTGATGTTAATTGTGGTTTAGTCTTAATTTGCTTAAGACAGCCACATAAAGTGTCGTTGTATCTTGGTCCACATGGCAGTCAAACTCTCGAGTTAGACCATAGAATATATGACGAGTCTTGTTATTCATTAATCATACTTGATTTTCTACTTTATTCCATTGGCATCACTGGCATTTATCATGCTGCTTAAATAAAGCATGTGTGATTTCTCACTGGTTGATTTTCTTCTTGTGTTGTGACTTGCAGGAAGAGGAGATAAACCATATGGCATGGAATAAGCTATTATTGCAAAAATGGGTGAATACACCAAATTATCATTAAAAATTTATCAGCCTTAACCTAAAGGGGAACATCTCAAAGAGAAAATGTACCTATTAAAAAAATCAATTTTGTAATTGGTACAAGCTTTGTTAAACCTCTCAAAAGAACCACATTTTGATTTTTATCCGGAGAATATATATCCAACAATAGCTTCCATTGAAATTATAATGGATCAAGATCCTAAAAACAAAAATGCTATTAAATAAGCATGAGTAATCAAATAAAATAAAGTAGCTCAACAAGAGTTCTTACCTAAAGAATTTGTTATAATGTTCTTAACATGTTTGTAAAAAATCATTAAAAATTTAAGCATTGATCAAACGAATTTTAATTCAAAAGGGATTAAAAGTATCCGCTGAAAATTTTTACATGGACCAAACTATGTCACTTTTTTATAGGACGCCTAAAAACAAAATGCGTTGTATTTTAAAGGAACAAAAAACTTATTTTACCCATTAATAAATACACACCTATTTATTTTTCTATCATCATGTTTATAAACTTGTCTAAAAACTCTCATATTCAACATGTTTGTTAAATTTAATTTTTTTTCTGTCTTCTATCTTTCCTTCATCAATAAAACAAAGTAAAAAAAACAAAAAGTAATTACACTAAGTAATTCTGATTTATTTTTTCAAGGACTAAAAATTGTTTTTAATATTCACAAGAAATAAAGTGGATCACACATGTTTTTTGGGATTGTTTTTAATACTCTCAAGAAATAAATTGGATCATACCACCCTAAATTTACCGTTCACTTTCACTCTAATAAATAGAATTCGGTTCTTCGAATTGGTCGTTTGTTAGAATTCATTAACACTTGAGCTGAATTTTTTACTTCAATAATTTTGGTTACAAGAAAGCACTGTCTTTTTTTAAGAGATACATACCCTAAGTATTTTAAAAAATAGCTTAGGTAGCTCTAATATGATTGTTGCATGGGTCGATGATATTACCCACCTTAATCAGAATTTAGGGTTTTGAGTTGAAGCTTAATTAATCAGACGAGGATTCCTATCCTCCTCCAAAATGATTCGCGTGAGGCTGCTTTCTTCTTCATTTCGTTAGGGTGAAGGTAATTAATAGGGGTTAGATGGATTTGTTGCATAATCTAAAAATTGGTTTACTTCCATTGATGAAACAAGAAAAAGAATCGAAATTGAATTTTGGAATAGAGAAGGAAGGAACGATTTGCAGATAAACAAACAGGTTGTAAAGAAAGAGAAACGTAAAAAGAAACAAAGAAGCCATTTGGAGAAATAAGAAAGGATGAATGAATTTCAGATATACGAAGAAGCAGTGTTCCATATGAATTCTGGTCTTTCCAGAGTTATCGGACATGGTACTAATTTAGCCTTATCAATGCTAATAAAGCATGTGTTCAAAATCAAAACTAATTTCTTCGTACTAGTTAATTTTCTTATTGTGTTGTGGCTTGCAGGAAGAGGAGATAAATCATATATATGGCTACTACAACACCTTTATCTTTTCTATAGTACTTGCTTTTAATTTATGTTTGAGGGTAGTGTAGTGTGGAGAAATATTTGTTCTAGTGAATATAGATATATCTAATTAAGAACTTATTGTTGAATCAATTAATTAGTAAGTCATAAGCCATTGTATTCATTGGCAATCTCCCCAATCTTACTATTTATATTATGTAATTCTCCAAACTAAACCGTCAAGTTTGTTAATGAAATAATGTGATAGAATCCAAGTAATTCATGATGCCTATTTACATGCTTCACCTCTAATATATGATGTAACAATAAAGATAAGGTAAATACTAACTTGTATCCTCAATGACACATGTTAAGGAACTTATTATAGAAATATGCATATCAAAAGTCGTATAGTAAACTTCTAAAAAGTTAAAATATTATGTTTTCCAATGCAAAGTTGTTATTTTTGGGTTCATTAACACGTGCCCTTATGGCATAAGTTAACATGACCCTAAAAGATAAGGATGTAGAGAATAGAGACACTTCTGGCGCTTGGCACAATAAAGTTAGCATTATGAGTTTATGACGTAGATGCAAGCAAACATGGAAAAATACAAGTTGAAATCCCTCAAAAGTTTCACTAGAAAATAGCATAGCATATAAATGAAAACTGTACATCTTATGACATCCTCGATCTCCAATTTTTTATTACAAAGAAAATCATTTTTGAGCTGAATAATCCTTCCTCAAACTAGTTGACTTCAAAGGTATCATCAACTCCAATATACACTTCAAGGTTAAATTGGGGAAGAAGAATAGAACTCAAGAAAAAAGGTTTATATATATAGTAGTCACTAAAATAAATAACTAAAATGGAATGAAAAAGCTTGCATCGTTACATACAATTTAAGTTTTAAATTAAAGCAATTCATATTCATACTTCATAATAAAAAAGTGCACAAAGTTTTTTTTTTATTGGTTTGACCATGAAATGATCACATGATAGAACAAGCATGAGGATTGTCATCACTAAAAGTAGCACCAGTTTGATGGCCAAAGATTGAAGATTGAGAAGGATAGTGATAATGGCTAGGATCACTACTATCATAACCATGCTTGTGGTAGTTATAAGATGAGGAAGGTTGTGAAGCATAATGAGGGATAGGGCCATTGCAAAGGTGTTGTTGATAATATTGACTTTGAGATTCTGTTGTGTGAGGAAGCTGCCATAACTCAGCCCTAAGTCCAGTTTTTCGAACCCTTTTTAGAACCTTCTTCTGATCAGCAAAACCATTCACCGTCACCTTTTGCAACTTCATGTCTATTTCAATGTCATCCACACCTTTAAATAAATACAAAAAATCATATGATCACTATTACCTTATGCTTGGAAGGAAGATGAAAATGTACAAAATAAGCAAACGAAGGTACCTTTCATTTTCTGAAGTGCAGTTTTCACTTTGTTTTCACATCCAGGGCAATCCATGTGCACCCTCATCTCTGTAATCTGAAAGAAATTAAGATAAAGAAAGAAACATTAATTTCTTAATTTAGAGCAAAATATTAGATGAAGAATGAAAGAGAGTGGTGTTGCTTACAGTCATTTTGCTCTTGGCTTTGGAGGTTGACTCACTTGAACGATGATGTAAAGTGTCAATATGACAATAATATGGGTTGCCTTATGCTAGCTAAATGTAAATGAATATATAGAAGGAAGCTTTGATGGTTGAGGCCTCATATCTTTAATTGCTTGTCATGGGATGTAGGGATGGGTTTATATTTTTAGGGGTCAGTGAATCATATAAAATATTAATTGGGCAGGCCTAAATGCACCGACTTTAAGTTCTTATAGTCTTTCTTTTTTAAGGATTTTGAGATTAGAACTTGAAGCAAAGTGGAGCATTGCTTTATGAATGGATCAACCACCTCAATGTGACAATGTCACACTGTCACATGTATTGATTCTGCTGAAGTTAAGGCACATATATAGATCAGGTCCAATTTAATATATGCGGTTGACTTTGTGTTTGCAAATTGCATCACCGATTTTCTTCTCTTTTATTTTTGAAGAAAAAAAAAAACTTTTCTAGTTATTATAAATTTTTGTATAATACAGTGCAGCAAGATTAAAAAATTATGTATTTTGTACAATTAAAAATGTACTGGTGATGAAGCTTGATCTTTTAAAAAAAAACTATAGAGAAGATTTCTACTCGACATATACTCTAATATGATTTTCCTAACTCCTCTAACATATGATTCTCTTTGACCAAGAAAGGAAACTCACTAATGTGTTTTTGGCTCAGCCACAGCTCATGTTTCAGAACCCTAGACTAGATGGGATTATTATCCTAACATCTCAAGCATATGTATGATTCATATCATGTGTCACGCAATATACCAAATAAATGCAACTGTCTTTAAGCTAAAAATAGCATACTGAATTACTGATTATTAACCCATAGCCGATGCTATTGTTAATTATTAATGGAAAAAATAGATTACGACACGATTTGTGATGTGATGCTGCATTGTGTTTGGGTGTCCACATAAGCACAATTTTTTAAGGTATTTTTTTGAATAGAGTGTTGACATGTACTCCCTCCTCCGTCCCTAGCACCGGGGACGGAGGGAGTATTTTTTTGACAAATCATTATTCACATATTTTTGATTTTATAATTTTTACATGTTTTTTCTTGTCGAATAATAGTTGCAATAATTTCACTTTTTATGGTGAAAATTATGAATTTGAATTTGGACATTTCATATTACAATGTTTTCTAAAGTTATTGATACTCATGTGAACGTACGTTTTTATTTATTATTATACCAAGTGTTTGTTAGTTTACTTAAATAGAAAAAGAAAAAAAAACTGGTCTCCCCTAAAAAAAATTGATATGGAATCTACTTGCTCTAGAATTCTTTTATAAAGTTTTGTATTATTTCAAAATCAAAGTTTTGTTGATATTATAAATATAGTTTGTCTAACATGTACACCATTACGTATGTTAAAGCAACTAAAATTAACAAAATTTTATTGAAAATCAATAATTATTTATTAAAAAGTTATGTATGTGAAAAATGTCATCCTAGCACTACAAAAGAGAAAACTAGACGTTGTAAATCTTGTCTTTTTCTTGTGAATAGGAAAAAATCATTAATTTATGTCAATTTGATTACTTAAACAATAACGTTGATATTTTCAACTAATTAAGCAATAACTTGCCTAATCATTACGTGTTATTCTTTAAATAGTTGTGTTCTTTACTCTTGCTATCTATTCATCTAATCTAATTTTAGGTATTTTTTAGCTCATTCTCTATTAAGCGTTTTCTTTCTAACCTTCTTGCTTGTTCTTGAATACTTTTTTGTTCCTTTCTAAAGTCTAATTTGAGAATGGCCTCATCCGTAACCAAAATGAGGAGAATATTGAAGTGAACTGTCATTAGACTAGTTTCCCTATTTCCCTATTCAAAATGAGGACAATGTTGCATAACTAATGTAGCTTCTAAGGCATTTTTTATGGATTCAGGCAACTACAAAATATTTTGCAGGGACCAAAAACAACAATTTTTTTCAAAAACAAAATATTTTGCAGGGACCAAAAACAACAATTTTTTTTTACAGAGACTAAAACCAAAATAAAGCATATTTACAGGGATCAAGACCATATTTTAGCCTTGTTTTTTTTGTGGAATAACAAGACTAGTTTTTAAAACACTATCCGTATGTATCTTACTTCTAGATTACTAATACATGCATTTGCAAAAACAAAAACGATCTGAGGCTTATTTTTTTCTCGAAAGGAATTATTTACTTTAATGTTACTTCCATCGATCTTATTTATAGAAAATAATTGACCTTCTATGTTCATTGAATAATTTATGTATTTAATCTATAATATAGACCATTTACATTAATTATTAAATTAATTTAAAAAAAACAATTATTTTTTATAAATAGGACTGGAGGGAGTGATATTTTTACTCGTGTACTTTAATGTTTATAAGTAAATAATTATTTTCCTAAATATTTTTTTTCAATTTGTTTTGAACAAATAATAATTTTTTTCATTAATAATGTATCAATTAGTATATTTGAACGTAACGTGAATCCAAATAACCTACCGAGTATGTATACCCCCCCACCATACCTAATTTTTCAAGAGTTGTGTATCGCGTACCAGAACTTGTACCGCGTATCGAAACGAATTGCGAACCTGATGACTATGCTCACAATTACACACGCAAGCGCACAGAGCAAAAGGAAACAACACAAATTCTTCAAACCGAGAAACATTTGGTATTTTCATTGGTCTACAAACTCATTGAGTTGGCTTTGATATTGTCGGTGTTGAGAGCATCCGTTGAAAGATTATATTTCATCTTTCTTATTTCCAATTGTACTTTTGTTGAAAAATGACGAACATCTTTTATTTCGTTTTATGACTATATATATATATATATATATATATATATATATATATAATATGTCAGATGTGAATTTACGATAAATTTTTCGCTCAGACTCTATAAAATTCTTGGCACCGCCCTGCCTGTTAGGTACCCCCATTAAGGAGAATCTTTTTCAGGGTCTTATAAGACCCGAAGTCTTATTTAAGACCCCACTTTTAAACGGGACCCTCCCTTTTTTAATATTCAAAAATTGAAATGTAAAAATATAAAATTATTGATAGTTGATTAATGGATTCCATTTAAAAAAAATTTGTGATATACTCGATCTTAAATAAGACGCCTAAAAATTGTTGTCTTGAGACTTGTGAACTAAACTCTCCAAAATGCAAAACAAATTCTAGAAACATCTTCAACTTCTTCTCCTCTACCCACCTTTCATCATCTTCTATTCTGCTCTCTTCCGTCTCTCGCTATACTGTAAGCATCCCAACTTTCTTCATTCTTCTTATCTTTTTTATATTTCCTTTTCAGATTTCTATTTTTACACCTTTGTAAACAATAAATCAATCAACACCATGCAATGTTACTAGTTGAACTACAATTTTTCAATTAAAGTTTTTTCTTTATTTATTTCATCAATGTTAGACCTGATAAATGTGTATTTTACTTCATGATTCATTTTGACCTAGAAATTCTTCAATCGAACTAACTTGTTCATTATTTATTTATTTTCCTTATTTTGCTTTTCAGATAGTGTTTGTAATTGCTGAGGCTTTCCAGTTTCTATATTTGAATCATGATTTTTGAGGTTTCTGATAGGAGAGAACATTTTGAATCTGAAGATGGTGATGATGATAATGATGGTATTCGTTTGTCACAAATGTTTCCCCATGCTGTGGGTTTGTTAAAATGTGATGGTTCTATTAAGAAGAGGGATTCTATGTTTGATAACCCCGATTCCTCCCTGCATGTTTCTGTAAAGAAATCAAAGCTGTCACCATATCATCATCACGCCCAAGATGAAGATGATCTTCGTCAAGTCATTGATAACATTGATAAGGTCCATGAAAGGAAGGAAGAGGAACTCAAGGCTCTTTCCCAAAAAATTGCTGAAATTACTGTGGAATTTATGGCCAAAGAGATAGAGCTTGATGCAGTGAATAACTTAATTGGTGAACTAGAGGAAAAGTTAGACTCCGAAAAGAAGAAGTTACTACAGGTAATATCAATGAAGAAGCGCTTTGAAGGACGAGTAAAGGAGTTGGAATCAAGAGAGAAGCTGCTTGAAGGACATATGGAGGAGATTGAACCAAAGGAGAAGAAAGAGTTGGTTAATGAACTGGAATCGGAAAAGAAGCATATCGAGAGCAGACTGCAGGAGCTCGAATCAAAAGAAAAGCAATTTGAAGGACAAAAGAAGGAGTTTAAAGGTCGAGTGAAGGTGCTTGAATCAAAGGAGGAGGAATTTGAAGGTCGAGTTAAGGAGTTCAAGTCAGAAAGGAAGCAATTTGAAACCCAAGTCGAGCACTTCAAATCGAAAGAAAAGCAATTTGAAGGACGGTGGAAAGAACTTGAGTTAAAAGAGAACAAGTTCATAGTGCAGGTGAAGGAGTTCGAATTAAAAGAGAAGCAGTTTGGAAGACAAGTCAAGGGTCTTGAGTCAAAGATGAATAAATTGGATGGACAACTAAAGAAGCCTGAGTCGACAAAGAAACAATATGACGCATTAACAGAGCATATTGCCGAGGAAAAAGATTTGGGTAAATGTTCTTATTCATCTAGTTTATTGATTTAATTTCATTATAATTGTTCCACTTAATGATGATGATGATATTTTTTATAACCCGATCTATATAGTTCTATAAAAACATTCTTAATCATGTTAATGTTGTATGTCTTGGTCAATTTAAAAAGCTTTTCCAATTTACATATCACACCCACACAGTCAAACTAATTATTTGATTATATTTTTCACCCTGTTGCATTTTAATGCATGTTATGGTTTAATTATAAGATTGTGGTACTGCTAATGAATAATTTATATATTAATGTAGTTTTGATCTTTCTAGTATTTTGCAAAAAGTGTAGGTTCAATATTTTGACAAACATTGAGGGGCACTTAATAATCCTATTAGTGCAACTACTTCTAGTCTTGTTGGATTAATGAATGAAATCTATCACTCTCTCCTGTGATTCAGTTCAGGTGCTACGTTGACATTGATTGTAACTGTTATTATAATGCTTTCTCTAGCGCCCATATATTTCAGTCTTGGAGATGTCTTGCATTCTTGCATAGTATATGATGTTTTTTAAAATTCCTATTCACTATCATTTACCAATGCTTCTATAAATGTGAGGCAGCTTAATTATCTATTATCTAAATATGCAGTTGCGTCTTATATGGATGATCAATTAAGTCGTAACTTTGGTGGAACAAGTTTGCAGTTGCACATAAGTGAGAAAACTGATGGACTTGAGTCACTTCATACTGGTATTTTAGTTGATCTGCTAGAATCATCAGATCCATCAAGATTTGTTTTGGATATGATACAGAATACCATTGTTCCACTGAGTAAGAAGGGAGACAATGTTGTAATTATTGCTGATTACCAAATCCTGCTGCTAGAACAACTTATGAAAATCTCACCAAATATTGAGCCTTGTGTAAGAGATGAAGCATTGAAGCTAGCACTTGATATGAAAGCCAACATGAAAGAAAATAGTAAAAATCCTTTGGTGGTTCTTGGTTTTCTATTGCTTTTGTCAAATTATGGATTGGTTACTTCTTTTGATGAAGATGAACTTTTGGAGCTTTTTGCATTTGTTGCTGAGCACAAGATAGCTATGGAGCTGTTTGGAACCATGGGTTTTGCCAACAAAGCTTCTGGTATGTTAATGTAGACATGCTTTAGATATTTTATCATGATTATCAAATTAAATTTGTTCATATCTATTGTTACTTTCCCTACCATCCTATCTGCAGTCTGGATGAGTTGGGTTATGGCTATTTATGATAAAAACTTAAATTTGCTCATCTCTGAGTTAGTGCAGAACGCTAAGATAGAGCTAATTTTTACCCAGTTTATCATTTATCGTGGATGTAGTTTGGAGAAGTTTGTGTTTTAAGTTCAATTATATTGAAAGTGACATACAAAAAGTAAATATTAAGATTGTTGTGTGAACTGTTAAATCTAAATTTGCTGTTCTTTTTTTCCTGAGGTTTTATGGAAAAATCACCTATATATTTTTCTTAAAATCTCAGTAGAAAAGACTAACAATTTAGAGAAAGACATTAGACATTTCAAAGAGAATTATTTTTTGTTGTTAAAATGCCATTGTCAATTGGAGGAGAAAAAAAAAGAACCAGTTAAAGGAAATGGGCGAAATGAATCATTTTAAGAAATTGGACAACTCTTTTTTAAATTTGCAAAGTTGAACTAGATTAGAAGTAATAACTATGGACATTATATGCAAAGATACTAAGATTAATTTATTAGTTGGTGGAGAAAAACTGATATGTGATTGGTTTTAATGCTTGGAAAGTGAAGCAGACTTGAAATTTATCTCTCCTTTTATGTATCTCTTCTATTTTATAAATGGTTTGAATTTTTTTGAAATATTCAGTACAATCTGCTTAATTTTTTCCTTCATTAATTCGAAGTTTATAACTTATTTTATGCCTGTTCTAGTAAGTTACGGTGATGTGGAATTTCTTGCACCTTGCAGATTTTGTTGAGAATCTTATTAGGAGGAAGCAATTTGTTGTAGCTGTTAGATTCATTTCTGCATATAACTTGGCCAACAAGAATAAACTAGTTGATCTCTTGCAAGAACACGTCCAGAATGCCAAACTGATTTGTGAGGGCAGTTGCAAGAAAACCAACTCCATTGAAATCAAGGTACTTTTGTTTTTCTTATTTATTCTATTGTATGAAACTTTTCATTTTCGCAAGTACCCCTGCATGATAACTATAAATAACCAATAAATTATTACTATATACTTGAACTCAGGATAAGGCCAGAGATCAAGAAATTGCTAGTCTGAGAACTGTTCTGCAGTGCATTTTGGATCACAACCTGCAATCTGCAGATCTGCTTGATAAGGAGATTCAATATCGCATTCTTGAGCTTAAAGCACATAAAGGCCATTAGTTTTTGTACTGGAACAGACTAATATGTATAGAAATGGGGTAATGCAAACCTGCTAACTTAGTACACCACCATTGTACCAAGTTATTTGGAGTACATGGCTCTCTGTTTCTTACTCTATGTAAAAGGTCTAAAAGGAAAGAATGAAGACTCGTTATATAGTTAACATGATTATCTTTATTTACTGGCTACCTTTTCTTTCTCGTGTTTTTATTTATTTCTTTTTTAGAGGCTTTAATTTTGTTGTATTTAGAAATGTTTTCTTATACAAACTAGTTATTTGGAGTACATGCCACATGTTACTAAAGTTTAGAATGTATAAAAGCTTAACTATATCATTTTTTTGGGGTTAATAGTGTTTTATCCCTCCGTAATATATGTCATTTTCGGTTTTACCCTCTTGAAAATATTTTTTTTTTGGATTTCGTCCTTGTAATTTGAAGATTTTTGGTTTTGGACCTTCATGAATTTTGACTGGACAAAATCGAATATATGGCAGGAGGGTAAACCGAAATTTGCTCAAATTACAAGGGGGTAAACCTAAATTTGCTCAAATTACAGGGGTGAAATTTTCCATGAAGGTTCAAAATCAAAAAATCTTCAAATTACAAAGATGAAGTTCAACAAAAATATTTTATAGGAGGAAAAATCGGAAATGATCGATATTAAAGGGGGTAAAATACTATTACAAGGTTTGCATTCACAAAGATCTTTGCAATGAAACATCATGTATAGCAATCTTGTCCATCTTGGCATCAGTGAGACAACTCTCATCATTAAACTTCCTACCAATTAACCTCTTAGCATCTGAAAAAAAAAAAGAAGTTTAAACAAATCTACTATAGCAGGAAAGGAAGAAAAGACACACTCACACATACACAACACACTACATAAGCTACCGTTGAAACATTGAAGTTTGAATAAAAACCACCTAAGATGGAAACTAGAAAAACACCCTCCCCTGAAAACACCAAACTGTCCCTCACTAGGAAAAAAAAAACTATCACCTGGTAACCTAACAAACATGCAAAGGCAAAATGTAATGAAAAATCAACACAGAAACAAACCAACACCTTAAGTGTCTATACCGGTGACCGTCTATACCGTTTCTCTTGCAAATCTACAGAACAAAAAAGAAATTGATACTTCCCTCAAAAAAAAAGAAATTGATCAAGCAAAAGATGGTAATAGGATTTACTTCTAGACCAAATTACAAATTTAATAAATACTACTTGAAAACAAAATTACATGTACTAGACTACTCTCTCTAAAAACAAAAGGACTACTAGTACCTCATTTTACAAGGTCATACGTTATCAAAAAATAATATTTATTATAAAAAAAAGGGTTACAAATCACATAAAAAAAAAAAAAAAAAGTTACATAAATATGAGATGAGAAAATGGACGAGTTTTTTTGGCCTGAAAAATAACATAATATAATGAAATTATTAAGGCTTAATTGCACTTTTGGCCCTCTATCTTTTCAAAAGTTGCGATTTTGATCCCCTAACTAATTAAAATATAAAACAGCCCCCTATGTATTGGATCTTTGACGGTTTTGGCCTCCACAGCCACTTTTGACTTAGCCTTCGCTGACGTGGCATCCACAATGATCGACACGTGACACCTCAATTAAGGGATGTGGGTGCCACGTCAGCAAGACTAAGTCAAAAGTGGTATTGGGTGCCAAAACGGCCAAAGATCCAATACATAGGGGGCTGTTTTGTATTTTAATTAGTTAGGGGGTCAAAATTGCAACTTTTGAAAATATAGGGGGTCAAAAGTGCAATTAAGCCTTTATAATGGTTTAAAAAAGATCATACAAATATCAGACGAGAGTAAATGAATTGAGTTTTTTTGTAAAAAAAATAAAGGGTTAATTAAGTTTTTGGTCCCTATAAATATCAACAGTTTTGTTTTTAGTCCCTATAAAAATAAATCACACTTTTTAGTCCCTACAAAATTTTCTGTTAGTGTTTTTAGTCCCTGATTAAATTAAAATTTGTTTAATTATGCTTAAACTTCTAAATTTTTGAAAGATTTTTTACATACATGTTTATAATATCATAAGACACTCTTTTGTAAATTTTTTTAGTTTTTTAACATGTAATGAATTAAATATGAATTTTTCTAAAAGTCAAATTTTCAAGATTATATTAAAGAAAATTTGGACCTAATAATAAAATTTTAAGTTACTTTTTTGCGGAGGAACTTTGTATAATATTCTAAGTAAGTATGTGAAAAATATGTTACAAATTTAAAAGTTTAAGCACAATTAAGCAAATTTTAATTTTACAAAGACTAAAAGTATGTGTTGGTTCCTGTTACATTGAAATTTGTTTAATTATACTTAAAATTTTATATTTTTAAATGATTTTTAACAGACATGTTAAGAACATTATAATAATCTCTTTTATAGAAAATTAGAATTTTTTAACATGTAATGAATTAAATATAATTTTTTTAAAACGTAAAAAATTCAAGATAAATCTAACGAAAATTTGGGCCTAAAAATAAAATTTTGAGCTAATTTATTGTGGTGGAACATTTTTAATGTTTTAAACAAGTATGTAAAAAATGATTAAAAAATTTAAAATTTTAAGCATAATTAAACAAATTTTAATTTAACAGGGACTAAAAACATTAATGGAAAATTTTGTAGGACTAAAAAGTGTGATTTATTTTTATAAGGACTAAAAACAAAACTGCAGATATTTATAGGGACCAAAAACTTAATTAACCCAAAAATAAATAATGAGTTTTAGTTTAGCCTGAAAAATAATAACAAATGGAAATATTAATGGTTTAAAACTCTTCTTCTCCCCTTTGACCAAAAAAAGAACAGACTAAAAATAGCATACACTAAGAGCATACACATTGCCTGTCCATATGGGTGGTATCATACTAACCAATACTCTTGTGTCATAATATCATGGATAATTGGCTTTGGAATTGAGGTAATTGTCAGATTTTATAGATATTTTGTAATACTTTAAGTTTTATTTCTTTTAATTAATAATATATTGTAAGATAAGTGGGACCTGTTTTAAAATTTTGGAGGAATGGTATGGATATTTAAAAAATATAGTTGAGTGGTTTAAATAATTGGAAAATATGAAGTAATATAATATATTATATGAGACTCATTTATATCATCCATATGGATGGCATGTATGTGGTTGCTCTAATTAGCCTATAACCTATACTAATGATGAAAAGAGAGATCACGAGATCACGATACGATTTTTGATGTGATGTGTAACAAAGTATTTACTCCTGCTTCACTCCACTGTGCCTTTGTGTCCGCATCAATCAACACATTATTTTAAGGAAAAAAATTACTATTTAGTGCAATTGGTATTTATAAAAGAAAAAAAAAAAATCAGATTAACTTGTGCTCTAAGGGATATAAGAAGAAGCTTAAAATGAAAATTAAAAATAAATTTTATATTATAAGTATAACTTTTACAATTTTTAAGGTCTTGAATGCACAAGTTTTAAGAATTTTTTTGGCCAAATACCATTTTTTGTCATTTTAGTTTAACATAATTCTCAAGTTGGTCCTTCAAGTTTTGAAAGTTTCAACTAGATCCTTTTAGTTTTACGGAATTCCTAAGTTAGTCTTTAAATTTCAAATAAGTCTTTTTAGTTGATAAACTATTTCACCATCATTGTTTCAAAAGTTTCAAATAGATCCTTTTAGTTTGAGACTTTTGAAACATAAAGGACTAACTTAGGAAATTTGTCAAATTAAAAAGACCTATTTGAAACGTTTGAAACTTAAAGGACTAACTTGGAAATTCTGTCAATTTAAAAAGACCTAATCAAAACTTTCGAAACTTAATGAATTAACTTCGAAATTCTGTGAAACTAAAGGATCAAAAGTGATATTTGGCCAAAAATATTTTACATTTGACTTCTTAACTTATGTCTCGAGGGCTCAACAAGTTAACATTTTTCAAGAAAAAAAAGTTAAATGTTGTAATTAACTTTTTTTTCACTTTTATGTATTGAGTAAACAAATTTTAAAATAATTTTAGCATACTTAGTTTTTTAATAAATGTTTCAAGACATTTTGAGATTTATTTATTAGGCAAAATTATACAACTTTATTTTTTAACTTAATTTATTCAAATAACATTTTCGTCATTAATTTTTTTGTTTTTCTGATTTCATCATTTATGTTATAATCATATAACACTTTTGAGTTTTATGTTTTTTCTTTTTTTGATTTAGTCTTTTTATATTATAAAATATCAACATTAATATCATTTTTATCACAAGTCAAAATTGATTTTGACATTTAAAAAATAAGCATTTAAAAGTGAAACCAAATACAGTGTACTCTGCTCTGATTAGTGATTACGTAACCAGTTGGCTTTTTGTTACTAAAGTAAAAAACAATTACTTTACCATTCTTTTCTAGAAGAAAAATTCATTTACTTTTTGAGAAATGATATTTATACAATTATTTTTTAGAAATTTTTTGACAACTTTTTCTTTAATACTCACGTTACGTTTTTATTCTCTCTATTATTTTTAACCAATCATGAGAGAAGTATAAATATCACTACTCTTATTTTTTACCGCGTCCACACAAGATGGAGGTGAAACTAGACAAGAGATTTCTCCGTCACTTTTGGATATTGTTGATAAAATTGGTCAATTCTCCTTTCAATTTTCTAAGTCAATAGAATTGGTCTGGTGGTGAGGGGTTTGATTAGTAGGCACGAGGTCGTAGGATAGAACCTCATTGCCTCTATTGTACATAAAAAAGATGTATATTCTACTATTTGAAACTGGTATTAATAACGGTCAATTTTTTAAATAGCGATCAGTAGAGAAATGAGAAATAGCCAAGATGACCCGGAAATAATATGTTGTTGTTATTTGACTTCCTCTGTAGGCTACAATGCTGTCATGGTTAAATTCGCTGTTCAAATATCCTTTTTCTTTTTCCTTTTCAATTGTTTGAGTTTTTCAATTCGAGAATTGCTGTTTCCACATTACATAAGGCTGTGCCACACGAGTAAATGACGTTTTTGCCTCTGCGGTAGTTAACTATCGAAGTTTGAAGAACTCATAATATTTTTTTTTTCAAGATTCTCTTAGACTTTCAATTCCACACTACACTGAAGTGTTTCTTACATATTTCAGAAATAATGTACTTGCCACTTTGATACATTATACTCCCTCCGGTCCTATTTACAAGAGACAATTTACTTTTTAGATACATCAAATAATTTATGTATTTGGTTTATTGACCAAATACATAAATTATTTGATGTATCTAAAAAGTAAATTGTCTCTTGTAAATAGGACCGGAAGAAGTAGTATACAGTAGACCATATTAGACAAAGACAATATTATCAACAGTAGCAATTCTTCATTAGTTTTTGTGAAAGTAAATAAACAATTCTACTAATCACAATAGGCTTAACATCTTTCATATTTAATTATACATAATTGCATATGTAGCATTAGTGCATTACACATTTCTTTCTATATAATATATTGTTAGTAGTAAGTTTTCATTATTTATATTTATCTTGAATGAAATCATGAGATAGTAAGTTTTTAATATTTCTAATTGTGGAGTTGAAAGTCTAAAAGAATCTTGAAAAAAAAATATTATGAGTTCTTCGGCACTTAAGTGCCGAGGTTTTTTTTTTTTTTTTTTTGTTTCGTTTTTTCGTCGGCAGTTAACTGCAGCCGATTCCAAACTTCGGTAGTTAACTACCGCAAAGGCAAAAACGTCATTTACTCGTGTGGCACGGCCATATGTAATGTGGGAACAACAATTCTCTTTCAATTCTATGTAGTTACTGCTGTAAAATTCAATTGTAAAGTAAATCTGTCTTATTATACTGTGTATGTAGGGGGATTCAAAGAAAATATTGCTGGCCCACCTTTTTGACAAGCCATGCTTTTTAGGGTAGCTTGCATTACATGTATCTAATATCAATTCTATGTAATCAACATTGTCTTATAGTTTTGGCTGTAAATTTCAAGAGGTTGCAGTTGTTCTTCATATTAATTTTCAATCCGGACTTGTAAGTTATAACTAATGTTAGCTTTCAGATGAGTGAGCAATATGTAAAGTGCATAACATACAATATATACTAGAAAGTTTACAAGTAAAATTTAATCAGTCTTATTTTAACTTTAACTTTTATGACAAAACAGATCATGTAAAAGGGAAAACTCAGACAATCAATGTGTTTGTTTCTAATCTTTTATTTTTAGATAATCAATTCTACATTTCT
The DNA here is from genome assembly GCF_003473485.1 of Medicago truncatula. Taxonomy (NCBI): domain Eukaryota; kingdom Viridiplantae; phylum Streptophyta; class Magnoliopsida; order Fabales; family Fabaceae; genus Medicago; species Medicago truncatula. Next base: position 45,490,956 of record NC_053043.1, read on the forward strand.
TTTTGAAGTCCTTTACTTCAATTCTTGCGCAGGAGTAATCCAAAGAGAATAGCAGACAACATTAGAACCAAGAATGAAGAATCATGCATAACTTAATTATATCATATGAGTTTTCATTCTTTTCAATTAGACCTTTTACACAGAGCAAGAAACAGAGAGAGTCATGTGGTCATTTACGCGTGAATATGTACCCCAATAGAAGTAGTGTATAAGTTAGCCGTTTCCATTACCCCATTTCTTTACATCAGGTTGTTCTACTACAAACACTACTTTCCTTTATGTGCTTGCAGCTCAAGCATGCGATATCCGATCTCATTTTCAAGAACCTCAGACTGTAGTCTGCAATCCGAAATGCATTGTTGAACAGTTTCCAAACTAGCAATTTCTTGATCTCTAGCCTTATCCTGAGTTCAAGTACATAGTAATAATTTATTTATAACCAGTGTGAAAATGGAATGTTTGATAGAATAGAAATCCAATAAGAAAAACAAAAGAACCTTGATTTCAATGGAGTTGGTTTTCTTGCAACTGTTCGCACAAATCAGTTTGGCATTTTGGATGTGTTGTTGCAAGAGATCAACTTGTTTAGTCTTGTCAGCCAAGTTATATGCACAACTGAATCTAACAGCTACAACAAATTGCTTCCTCTTGATAAGATTCTCAACAAAATCTGCAAGGTGCAAGACCAGAACAGGCCGAAAATATCTACCAATTAACAACAACAAAAATCTAAGCAGATCGGACAGAACATTCAAAAATTGTCAAACCATTTAGAAAATAGAAAAGATACATAAATAGAGAGATAAATATGAAGTTTATCTCATATTCCAAGATTAACACCAAGACGTCAATTCTCTCTAAACAAAGGTGAGAACTGTGGGGGAAACAAAATTAAGCCAATTACATATCAAGAGTTGTCCTATTTTCTTAAAAGGATTCATTTCAGCCATTTCTTTAACTTATCCCTTTTTTGCTCCACAAATTGAAAAAAGGCATTTTAGCAAAGGAAAAACTTCTCTAATACCAACTGACATTCTCTTAGTTGTTAGTCTTTTTTACCGAAATGTCTAGAATAATAGGTGATTTGGTTTGTACTAATTGTTTTGATATTAATAAATGTGGAGATCCATTAAAGCAGGACAGAAAAACATGGTATATTTATATTTCACAACTCATGCAACTATCATATTATTGACTTTTCTGTCATATCAATATAATTTGAATTGCAATAACAGATTCCTAAAAACTAAATCCACCATAAATGATCAAATGGGTAAAAATTGCCACCCTATAGTGGGCTAATAATCAGCACCTTTGATCCTAACTGTAGATAATAATGGCATGGAAAGTAACAATAGATATTAACACATTTTATAATCATATGATACAATATAAGATATCAAAACATAGAGATAAAAGGAGATAGTGATCACAGACCAAAGCAGTTTTGACGGTGAAAATAATGGCATGGAAAGTAACATAGTCATCCTAACTTACCAGAAACTATATTTGCAAAACCCAGGGCCCGAAACATCTCCATAGCTATCTTGTGCTGAGCAACCAATGCAAAAAGCTCCAAAATTTCATCTTCATCGAAAGAAGTAAGCAATCCATAAATTGACAAAAGCAGTAGAAATCCAAGAACCGCCACAGAATCTTCAGTATTCTCTCTTATGTAAGCTTTCAAATCAAGTGCTAGCGTCAGTGCTTCTTCTCTTACACAATCTTCAATATTCGGTGAGACTCTCATCAGTTGTTCTAGCAGAAAGATGCGGCTATCATAAAAAATCACAGCATTGTCTCCCTTCTTGCACAGTGGATTAATCGGTTTATGTATTATATCTAAAACAACTTTTGCTGGATTAACTAGCATGTTATTGCCATGTGACTCAACTGCAACAGTTTTCTCACTTGTATCCAACTGCAAACTTGTTCCCCCAATGGTATGACTTAATCGATCATCCATGTAAGATGCAACTGCATATTTAGATAGCAGATATTTAAGCTCCCTCATATTTATAGAAGCGTCAGTAAATGATAGTGACAATACTAGATTGAAATATATGGGTGACGAAAGAAAGCATTATAGTAACAGTTACAATCAATGCCAACAGAACACCTTAACTACACCATTTGCAATATACTTGAAAAATTAAAACTACATTACTATACTACTCTTTCACTAGCAGTACCATAATATTATAATTAAGCCTTAGCCATGAATAAAAAACGCAACAGTTTTTCGTACTTACGAGATTCATAAAATGTTCAAGGGTGAAATTCAAACACAGCTTGACAGTGTGTGTATGTGTGTGTGTGTGTGTGATACAAAAACTGGAGAAGCTTTTCAAGTCGACCAAGCATACAACATTAACACGATTAAAAATATTTTTAATGAATTATGTAGATCAAGTTAATAAAAGTATCAACATCATTAAAAGAAACAACTGAAATGAAATTCTTTCAGTAAACTATATGAATAAGAACATTTACCAGATTCTTGCTCCTCGTCAATATATTTTCTTAATGCTTCATATTGTTTACCTGTCAATTTAGGCTCTTTCATTTGTCCATCCAATTTATTTAGCTTTGAATCAGGATCCTTGTCTTGTCTTTCAAACTGCTTCTCTTTTAACTTGAGCTCATTCATCTTTACTTTGAACTCATTCTCTTTTGATTCGTGTTCTTTCATTCGTTCTTCAAATTTCTTCTTCTTTGACTCGAACTCCTTAACTTGACCTTTGAGTTCCTCCTTCTTTGATTTAATTTCCTTCACTTTGCCTTCAAATTCCTCCTCTTTTAATTGAAACTCCTTCATTTGTCCCTCGAATTGCTTCTCTCTTGATTCTATATCCTTTATTCGTCCTTCAAAGTTCTTCTTCTCTGACTCAAGTTTATTAACCTGACACTCAAGTTGCTTCTTCATTGACTCCAATTCCTTTATTTGAGCACAATCATTCTCCTTTTCAGACTCTAATTTTTCCGCTTGTGTGCCAATTAACTTGTTCATTGTATCAAGCTCTATCTCTTTGGCCTTAAGTTCCAAAATAAATTCAGCAATTTGTTGGGAAAGAGCCTTGAGTTCCTCTTCCTTCCTTTCACGGTCCTTATCAATGTTATCAATGACTTGATTAAGTTCCACCTCTTTTGCCTTGAGCTCTAGCTTGCGCTCTCCAATCATGTTTTCCATCAAATAGAGCTGATCTTCCTTCACTACAAACTCCTTGATACATTCTTCAGTTTTTTCCTGCACTTTGTCACAAACTTGATCAATTCTTCTAACAACACTAACTTGGTTCTTCTTATTTTGAAGCTCTTTGCAGCACTCTTCAGTATCTCTCTTTATGGACTGTAATCTCTTCTCTTCTAGTTTCTGCTTCCATTTGCATTCCACAAATAATTCTTCTAACAGCGTAAGGTCTTTCTTCAGCGAGGAAAACGATTTGTCAGTCAATTTCTTTGAAAATGAAAGATCATCTTCATCTTCATCTTCATCTTCACCGTGATGATGATGTGGTGACAACTTTGATTTCTTAACAGAAACATGCAAGGAGGAATCGGGGTTATCAAACATAGAATCCCTCTTCTTAACAGAACCGTCACATTTACTTAAAAACTGAGGAAAACTTTGTGACAATGGAACATCATCATCGACATCATGACCACAAAACTTTGTGTTCAAATCCATCAAATCAATAATCAGCAGCTATAGCAAGCAAGCAACTGGAATAAAGAAATAAAGAAAGAAAAACGAAATAAATAAATAAATAAATAAAGAAGAAGCTTATTTGATTGAAAAATAAAAATAGATGTAAAGAGTGGATCTTTGTAGGTGAAAGTGAATCGATATGCAATGGTAAATAACCTCTAACATTGTATGAAATGAAAATGTAAATGTGAAATAGGATTAAGAATAATAACAATAAAGAAGAAAAAGTAATGCTTACAATAAATAGATGGATGGTTGATGCTTAATGCTATCTTCTTAGCTCTTCCAAGTGTATACCCAAAGATTTGAGGTAGTTAACCCTGGATGAGAGTGTGTGTCAAGTTTCAACAATTTCTCAGAGTAAAGTGAAATGAGAAAGAAATTTGATGAATGTTGAAAGCTTATTTGTTTCTTTGCTTGTTTTGGTTTTGGGACTCAAGGCGTTCTGTGTGTGCCAATGGGGACCACTAAATACACACTAAAATGGCAAATATTCTAATGCTATATAGGTCTCACTAAATTTATTAATATTATAGACCCAAACTCATGTGAATTTTAATCAATAAAAAAAATGTCTTATGTTAAAGAGTGTGTTGATTTGAGGCTCATTAATGTATATACAATATAATTTTTATCTTTTTCAAAAAGTCAGTCTAAAATCATGTATTTTTTTCATATATAATATAGATTAAAAAATATTGTAATTATGCACGATCCTGAAATAAAGATAAGTGATGAGGAGAAAGAAATTCTCTCATATTTTGAAACTCATTCACCGCAAAAAAAGATGAACAACAACATGAACCACATGATTGGAAAATTAAGAAGGTGCAATATTGTAAAAGTTAAATTTGTCGGTCGAGAAGCCTTTGATTGATATGCTACTATCAAGCTCAAGAAGTTTTTTTTTTTTAACAAGAAGCTCAAGAAGTTAAACAAATAAGGGAAACATGTTTTCTATTGCTTTCAGTTATTTTTAATTGTTTTTCGTATGTTTTTGTCTATGAAGCATAAACTCTTATCGGATAGGCGTGTTTCAACGTCGGACACATGTCGGTGTCAGACACCCATGCGACACTAACACACATGATTAAACATAATTATGTGTTTTTTTCGAAAAATATTAACGTGTCGACACATCAATGTATGTGTCGTGTCTAATGCCCACTGTATTCATGCTTCATAGGATTTGTTGGAGGTATTCATGGTGTTGACTGCTTTTTAAGGGAAGTTCTTCCACTCTCTACTCTTTCTTTTTATCGTGTTCTTTTGTTTTCAAGCATTGAAAACTAGTTTTACTTGTGAGGGAAGAAGATAAACCACGGAGGGTTTTTTTAATTAAAAAAAATGTGGTTATTTTCTTTTAAAAAATGTTACAATCTAATACATGTTCTTTAATAAAATAATAATAAAATTATCATATTATACTTTCATTTCATTGTCACATTAGCATCAAAAGCAACACATTTATTTATTGAAAAGCGAGAGGAAAAAGATCAACAATAATGTACACAATCGAAGATTTTTTGGTGGTGATCGGGACTCGAACCTCAGACCTTACATATATTATGCATTGTCCTTAACTAAGTTCATGGGACACACAATCGAATACTTAAACAAGAACTTCAATCATTAATAAAGAATAATTTTATGAAATAATTCATAAATTTTTTAGCACAAGATTAACTATATTTTTTAATTGTCAAAGTGACCTGTGATTTAGAATGTAAATAACTTTTACATTCCACTTATAAAATGATAACGAAAGCTTAATTTTGACAATAAGTAACTTAAAATTGTTAAAAGATTTCAACATAATAAAAAGCACATATTTTCAAAAAAGATATATCTCAAAAATGATTTTTTTTTGGAAACTATTCAAAATATTCTCATTTTTATGCATTTTATGGAGAAAAAAATTATCCTAAAAATGTCATAGCAAAAAGATAAATACTTAAAATGAATTATGATTCCAATTCCAAGGATGTTTGCTCACGTTCACGCTTTGTTTGTCAAACAATCAACTCAGACACTTATGGCTAATTTTAACAGTTGCATTAATAGACTTGATTCAGATCTAAACTCATCCATGTTGTTTCTCAACACTCTTCTCTCTCTTCTTTTTCTTTTTCTTTTTCTTTTTTCTCTTTCTCTCTCCAAAAAAATACAAAAGTTTAGAAACGGGATACGCAGATTACAAGTAAATTGAATTAAAAAAATGGGACACATTGCTGATTTTTATTAGGTGTGTTAAAAGAGAGTGTTAGTGGGTATGACCCTAGATTTCTCTTTATAAGAAAGACTAGTGACTACTTATATAGGAATGAAATGAGAGATATGAATGTGGACTTTGTTTTAATAAAAAAATCCAAGTGAAGGGAAGAAGTGATTTTCAGAAAATATTCCATCCAACACCCAAAGAAGTCTGAATTCCTGCTAGTTTTTTTATTTGGTTGTAAGATTGTTCTTCAACTTTGAGGTACTCAGCTCCAGACTTTGGCACGGAGAAAGAAGTCTAAATTCCATAAAAAAAAAAAGGCTCTATAGACACCAAAAACACTATCAATTGTTAGGTTTCTAGAGGTTTTTTTGAATGAGAAACTAAGTTACTTTAGCGTACCTTCATTGATATTTCCAAATTAAGTATCACTGATCATATTAAGTTTCATTATAGTACTTTATTAGATGTTATAAACTGGGGATTGTTTATTCAGAATATATACACAAATGATTTTAAAAAAAATTGAGCCCCAAATGAAGGAGACCCCAGCACAAAACAGAGAACCCTTTTGTAACAGTAAACAAATTGATCAAATTATCACTTCAAACTCAGTTACAAAAACACATCAAGTAGAAAACTAGAGAATTTTAAACCACATTTACTGCATATCTATGGAGCAGTCTTAATCAACAGAGATGATTCTCACAAATATTACATAAAGCTGGTTTCCCTTTAATTTCAAAAGAAATATAATTTCCTTACAAAGATGTTTAGGTGTATAAAGATTTACATTTTAAAAATGGTTATTTAGTTAAAGCTTTTATACATTCAAAATTTCAGTAACATGTGGCATGTACTCTAACTACTTTGTATATGAACCATAATAACAAATTCAAGCCTCTAAAAGGAAATAAATAAAAACACCAGAAAGAAAAAGGTAGCCAAGAAATAAAGATAACTCTGATAACTATATCAAGAGTTTTCATTCTTTCCAGTTACATCTTTTTACAGAGTAAGAAAGTCAATCATGCTACCCAAACAAAAGTAGTTATAAGTTAGCACGTTTCCATTACCCCATTTCTTTGCATTAAGTTGTTTTAGTACAAAAACTATTTGCCTTTATGTGCTTTTAGCTCAAGAATGCGATATTCAATCTCATAAAGAAGCAGATCCTCAACTTCTAGTTTGTAATCCGAAATGCATTGTAGAACAGTCCCCAGACTAGCAATTTCTTGATCTCTGGCCTTATCCTGAGTTCAAGTACATAGTAACAATTTATTTATAACTATCATGTTAGTGTATGTGTGAAAATGGAATAGAATGTTTGATAAAATAGAATTTCTATAAGAAAAGAAGAAGAACCTTGATTTCAATGGAGTTGGTTTTCAGACAACTGCTCTCACAAATCAGTCTGGCATTCTGGATGTGTTCTCGCAACATACCAACTAATCGATTCTTGTCGTCCAAGTTATATGCACAACTGAATCTAACAGCTTCAACAAATTGCTTCCTCTTGATAAGATGCTTAACAAAATCTGGAAGATGCAAGAAATTTCACTTCATCATAACTTATTAGAACATACATAAAAATTGAAAAAACTAAGCAGATTGAACTGAATATTTCAAAATTTGTCAAACCATTTAGAAACTAGAAGAGATACATAAAAGGAGAGATAAATTTCGAAGTCTAATTCATTTTCAAAGCATTGAAAGCAAGATGTTGATTATCTATTAACAAACGCGAGATCTGTTGGGGAAACAAAATCAAGCCAATTACAAATCAGTTCAATTTCATACCAACCAATAGTACCTTGATCTTATTGGGAAAAACCCATGTCCCACATCGGATAGATAAGACTCTTGATAAGAGTTTATATAGAGGAGGCAATCCTCACCTTATGAACTGGTTTTGTAAGGATGAGTTAGGCCTCCAATTTCATTATGGTATCAGAGCCTGTCAAATTCAAGGGCCCACCTACCGATTAGAGTGTTGGGCGTGACGGGGGTGTATAAACCCATGTCCCACATCGGATAGATAAGGATGAGTTAGGCCCCAATCTTTGTATCTGCATATATATATCCTCTAGTATTTATTAAACAAGAGTTCTCCAATTTCCTAAAATAAACCCATGTCCCACATCGGATAGATAAGGATGAGTTAGGCCCCAATCTTTGTATCTGCATATATATATCCTCTAGTATTTATTAAACAAGAGTTCTCCAATTTCCTAAAAGGATTCATTTCACCCATTACCTTTAAATGATTTGTTTTTTTATTTTCGAATTAAAAAATGCAAAGCATTTTGGCAACAAAAAAAAAAACGCTTCAAGATGCCAACTGTCTTTCCATAAGTCGTCTTTGTGATCCATAAAACCGTAAGACAAAAACAGGGCAAAAATTTAGATTCTACACTTCACATAACAATCTTAATATTTACTTTTTCTATGTCATTTTCAATATAATTTGAATTTAAAACAAAAATTTCTCCATAATATGTTCACCATAAATGATAAACTCTTCTGTACTATCTAAGAGACTAGCAACTTATGGAATTTCATCATGAATAGGTATAACCACCTCATCCTGACTGCATTCGGTAGGGAAAGTAACAATAGACACCAACTCATTTGATTGGATAATCATGATAAAATATCTGAAGTTTATCTAAAAAAACATACCTGAAACTCTGTTTGCAAAACCCAGACTTCCAAATAGCTCCACAGCAATTTCGTGCATAGCAACAAATGCAAAAAGCTCCAAAACTTCATCTTCGTCAAAATAATCAAGCAGCCCATAAATTGACAAAAGCAGCAGAAAACCAAGAACGGCCAAAGAATTTTCAGTATTTTCTTTCATGTTAGCTTTTAAATCACGCGCTAGCTTCAATGCTTCTTTTTTTACACAAGTTTCAATTTTTGGTGAGGTTCTCATCAGTTGTTCTAGCATATGGATTTGGTAATCAGCAATAATCACAGAATTGTCAACCTTTTGACACAGTGGAATAACAGGGTTCAATATCATATCCAAAACAAGTTTTGATGGGTCCGATGATTCTCGCATACTAACTAAAATTCTTTTGTAAAGTGATTCAACTCCGCCAGTTTTCTCACTTGTGTCCAACTGCAAACTTGTTCCACCAATGGTACGACTTAATTGATCATCCATGTAAGATTCAACTGCATATTTAGAAAGCAGATAATAATTAAGCTCTTCATATTTACAGAAGCATCAGTAAATGATAGTGACAATAAGATATATATATATATGTGTGTGTGTGTGTGTGTGTGTGTGTGTGTGTGTGTACTATGCAAGAATGTATGACATTGATGAGTTAAGCCTGCACATTGGAATGAACTGGATCTTGGCGAGGAAAGATATGGATGCTGGTGTTGAACGTTACAGATAATCTAGAGAAAGTCATGAAACTTGGCATATATCATTATTCAAGTTCAATTTTCTGTCCAGTTGTATAGAGGAAGGTTGAATTAACTGATCATTGCTAAACAAGCTCTTCATTGGACAATTTTATATGACCAATCTGCCATGTTATACAAAACTACGTAACATTTTCTCTAAAATCTTCTTTCATTGCAATCATTCTAGGCTTTATTTCTTCCACTTGTACTGCTTATTTTGCTTGTTACCTGAGACTTGAGAGTCTAGACATAAATGGAGGTCATAAATTTTACAACATATGGCTGAAATATTTTAGAGAAGCCTTTTGTACATGAACTCATAAATGTACTTTCTATTGTTGGGTTGATGCAGACTTAACTCATCAAATTATGAAATATATGGATGAGAGAGAAAGCATTATACTAACAGTTACAATCAATTTCAACATAGACCTTAACTGGAGACAGTGTTAGTCTGTTAGAGTTCATTGATTAATAAGCAAGACTAGAAATAGTAGCACTGATAGGACTATTAAGTGCCCCTCAATGTTGTCAGAATATTGAACCTACACTTTTTGCAATATACTTGAAAAATTAAAATTACATTAATATACTAATCTTTCATTATCAGTACCATAATATTATAGTAAAACCTTAGCCATGGATAAAAAATACGAGTTTTTTCACCTAAGAGATACATAAAATGTTCAAGGGTGAGGATATATTGCAAATTAGTTCGAAAGTCTTTGGGTGTGATATGAAATCTGGAAAAGCATTTCAAATTGACTATGACATACAACATTAACATGATTAAAAACGTTTCTATGGAATTAAGTAGATCAAGCTATAAAAAAAATATCATCATCATTAAGAGGAACAGTTGTAAAAAAATTCTTTCAATAAACTGGATGAATAAGAACATTTACCGGATTCTTTTTCCCCATCAAAATATTTTTTCCTTGACTCGGGCTCCTTTATTTGTCCATCAAATTTATTCAGCTTTGACTCAGGATCGTTGACTTGCCCTTCAAACTGCTTTTCTTTTAAGTTGAGCTCCTTCACCTTTACTTTGAACTTATACTCTTTCAACTCCAGTTCGTTCCATCGTCTTTTAAATCGCTGCTCTTTTGATTTGAAGTCCTCAACTTGGCTTTTCAAATGCTCCTTTTGTGATTCGAGTTCCTCCTCCTTTGATTTAATGCCCTTCACTTGTTCTTCAAATTCCTCCTCTTTTGATTGAAACTCCTTCACTTTTCCTTCGAATTTCTCCTCTTTTGACTCAAGCTCCTTCATTTGGTTTTCGATACGCTTCTGATTTGATAGCAAGTCCATCATTTGGCATTCAAATTCCTTTTCTTTTGTTTCAAACTTCTTTATTTTGCCTATAAGTTCGTTATCTTTTGACTGTGATTCCTTCTTCTTTGACTCAAACTCTATCACTTGTCTTTCAAAGTGGTCCTTTTTAGATTCCACCTCCTTCACTTGGCCATCAAGTTGCTTCTCTTTGGAGTCAAATTCCTGAAATTGTACTTTCAATAGCCTCAATTTTGATTTGAGCTCCACCATCATGCTTTCGAAATGCTTCTTTTTAGATTCCAGCTCCTTCGCTTGACCTTCAAATTCCTTCTCCTTTGATTCATGCTCCTGCAATTGGTCTTCAAGTTGCTTCCCTTTTGACTCAAGCTCCTTCATTTGGCTTTTATAATGCTTCTGTTTCAATACCTGCTCCTCCATTTGGCATTCAAATCCCCTCTCTTTTGATTCAAACTCCATCATTTTGCCTACAAGTTGGTTATCTTTTGACTCTAACTCCTTCACTTGGCCTTCAAACTTTCTCTCTTTTGAATCAAGCTCCCTCATTCGGTTTTCAAAATCCTTCTGTTTTGATGCCAAGTCCATCATTTGGCATTCAAATTCCTTCTCCTTAAACTCAAAATCTTTTACTTTTCCTACAAGTTCGTTACCTTTAGACTCTAACTCCTTAACTTGGCTTTCGACCTGCTTCTTTTTAGATTCCAGTTCCTTCATTTGGCCTTCAAAATCTCTCTCTTTGGATTCATGCTCCTTCACTCGGCTTTCATGTTGCTTCTCTTTTGACTCAAAATCCTTCACACGGCAATCAAATTGCATCTCTCTAGACTCAAGTTCCTTAACTTCTCCTTTCAATTGCTTCACTTTTGTTTTGAGCTCCTCCACTTGGCTTTCAAAATGCTTCCTTTTAGATTCCAGTTCCTTCATTTGGCCTTCAAATTCTCTCTCTTTTGATCCATGCTCCTTCACTCGGCTTTCATGTTGCTTCTCTTTTGACCCAAACTCTTTCACACTGACATCAAATTGCTTCTCTTTAGACTCAAGTTCCTTAACTTGTCCTTTCAATTGCCTCTCTTCTGTTTTGAGCTCCTCCACTTGGCTTTCAAAATGCTTCCTTTTAGATTCCAGTTCCTTCATTTGGCCTTCAAATTCTCTCTCTTTTGATTCATGCTCCTTCACTCGGCTTTCATGTTGCTTCTCTTTTGACTCAAACTCCTTCATTTGGCTTTCAAAATGCTTCTGTTTTGATAGCAAATCCATCATTTGGCATTCAAATTCCTTCTCTTTTGATTCAAACTCCTTTACTTTGCCTACAAATTTGTTATCTTTTGACTCAAACTCCTTCAGTTCATCTTCAAATTCCTTCTTTTTTGATTCAAATTCCTTCACTCGGCCTTCAAGTTGACTCTCTTTTGACTCAAACTCCTTCACCTGTTTTTCAAAGTAGTCCTTTTTAGATTCTAGCTCTTTAATTTGATGATCAAGTTGCTTCTCTTTAGAGTCAAGTTCCTCAACTTGTTCTTTCAAAGACCTCATTCTTGATTTGAGCTCCTCCATCATGCCTTCGAAATGCTTCTTTTTAGATTCCACACGGCCTTCAAATTCCTTCTCCTTTAATTCATGCTCCTTCAATTGGCCTTCAAGTTGTTTCTCTTTGGACTCAAGCTCCTTCATTTGGCTTTCACAATGCTTCTGCTTCAATACCTGCTGCGTCAATTGGCATTCAAATTCCTTCACCCGACCTTCATGTTGCATCTTTTTTGTCTCTAGCTCCATTGCTCGTCCTTCAAGTTCCTTTTCCTTTGATTCAAATTCTTTCACACGGACTTCAAGGTCCTTCTCTCTTGACTCCAGCTCCTTAACCCGTTCCTCAAAGTGCTTCTCCTTTGACTGAAGCTCCTCCACTCGTCCTTCACACTGCTTCTCTTTTGACTCAAGTTCCTTAACCCGGCCTTTAAATTGCTTCTGCTTTGACTCAAAGTCCTTCATTAGAGCACAGCTATTCTTCATTTCTGATATTATATTTATCGATTTCTTCTTTGTAGACTCTAATTTTTCTGCTTCTTCACCAATTAATTTGTTTGTTGCATCAAGATCTTTCTCTTTGGCCTGAAGTTCCACAGTACATTCAACAATTTTTTGGGAAAGAGCCTTCAGTTCCTCTTCCTTCACTTCAACTTTTCTCTGCATTTCGTCATGAATTTTATTAACACAACTAACTTGCTTGTTCTTATCTTCAAGCTCTTTGCAGCACTCTTCAATATCTTTCTTTATGGACAGCAATCTCTCTTTTTCTACTCGACTCTTCCTTTTGCATTTCTTAAACGACTTTTGTGCCAATGCAAGTTCATTCATCAGTGAGGAAAACGATTCATTAGTAGATTTTCCCTGCCTTTTAGACATACTAGCCGAAGGAATACCATCTTCATCTTTGCAGTGATCATCATCTGGTGGCGCTTTTGATTTCTTAACAGAAATATCGAATGAATCACTGTCATCAAACAGTCTCTTAACTGGAAGTGTAGCAGTATCAAGTTTAGTACTACATGTTCTAAAACATGAATCAAAGTCTTGACAAGAAACAGGTTCCTTCTTCACATAATCATCACCACCACCACAAACTTTTGGCGTATCAGAAGAAGCCTCAACACCGCAAACTTTTGGCGTATCAGAAGAAGCCTCAACATCCATCATTCAACAGTTGAAACTTGAAAGCTTCAGAAATTACAAACACCAAATTAAATCCGGGGAATAAATATAAAAATAAAATAAATAAACAACCAGCTTCTTCAATTTAATAATTTGTAGGTTAAACTAAATCATCAAATAATAATACATATCAATTCCAGAAGTAAAATCTTAATCAAACGATAAACACCTAGCGAAAAAATACCCATGTGAAAACAATACCCATGTGAAAAAATTCAAACTTTATAAAGTTTGAACATATAAAAACATATTTAGTAGGTCTAACATTGCATGGTATTAATTTTGTTGAGAAAGAGCATGAAATTAAAAAACCCAGAAAATAGACATTTGAAGTTTTAATCAAAAAACAAAACACATTTAAAAAAATGTAAACTTTTGAAGTTTGAACATATATATAACAGTTCCAGAATGAAAATGAAAGAACAATGGCAATAGAAACAGCGGTTAACATTTAAAAATATATAAACATACATAGAGATGATTTATGAGCTATAATCTAACATTGCATGTTGTTGATTATTGTTAAGAAAGGCATGAAAATATAAATATAAATATGAAATAGATAAACAAGAAAAAAATGGAAAAAAAAAAAATTAGTTAAAGTAGAGATAATGCTTACAAGTTAGAAGAGAAGAGAAGAGAAAAATGGAAAATGAAGAAGGTGAAGAGTTTGTAGAATTTGTTTTGTATTATTTCTGGAGAGTAAAAGTAAAGTGAGAAAATAACGAATGAAGGAAGAAAATGAAAAAGAAAGGACAGAGGGTTGAGTTGATGGCTTTGTTATGGACTCAAGAGGTGATCTTACCGTGGGCTACAAAAAGAATTGTGTTTCCACATTTTGATAAGGCTCTGCCAGACTAATAATTTACTTTTTTTTGTCCCCACGGCGGTTAAAACTGCCGAGGTATTAGAAATTCGGATGTAGTTAACTGTCGAGAAAAACCTCGGTAGTTAACTGTCGAGGATCTTCTACTACAAATCTGATAGAAGCTCTCTCATCCATTATTCATCTCATCTTCTTCAAATTTCTCTCACAAATCTCTCTAAAAAAAACACAACCAAATCTAACCAAATTTATTCACCAAAATCACAAGTAAGTAATTATAATGCTATTAACTTACATTTTAGTTGTTATAAATGTTTTTATTTTTTAGTTTTTGAGTACATTTATTATTTTTTAGTTTTTGACTAAATTTACATGTTATAATTAATTTTTAGGGTGGATGTTGGTTGATTAATGTTGTTAAAATATTTGCATGACGTTTATGTTCTAATTTAGAATTTTAGGGTTATTTATTATTTTGTTGTTTTATATTTATTTTTTTATTTTAGTTTTTAATTAGATTTACATGTTATAAATCATTTTTATATTAGATGTTAGTTGATTAATGTTATATTATATGATTAAACATAAGTTGAATGATTTATGTTATATTATATGATTAATTTTTTTTTATTTTAGTAAGAGTATATGATTTATAATTTTAGGGTTATTTTTATGAATTTTAGAGTCTATGTATAATGTGCACATCAAGTGTTAGATGAAATGTTTGAATGAGTTTTTCATTGATTATTTTTAATTTCTTATTATGTAGATTTGAAACAATGGCTGGGTGGATCGACGTTCATGCGCAATTCAACGGCGGAGAACCTCGGAAGTTGAAGGTTCGGTGCCTTGGTGTAACGTTAAGAAGTCTCAAGGATCAACTGACTGAATTCAACCAAGGAGTCAACCTCAGAGACACAAGGAGGGTGTAACACCTTCGGTATAAACGTCCAACGCTCGACGAGGGGAGAGTTTCATTCACTTGGGTGGAATCAACAAACGACGAAAACGTGACGAGCATGTTTTGGGAGCACAACATGTTCTAGTGGATCGATAGGCGGGTGACGTTGCTGAGATCAACTGAAGATATCATTAACAACTTGATTCCGTCAGAAGATCGTCATTAGTTAGGATAAGGTGCATTCCAACTGCAACAATTGTCTTACCTTTGAATGAGATAAATTCAAACATGTCAAACAACATGACTCAAGCATTTTCGCTCAGCATTCATGTTTTTCCTTTGAAAAGATTAAATTCATGTCAAACAAGTTCGATTTGGTGTACCGGTTATCCTTTTTGCATAACGCTTAAGTCAATTATAAATTTTATTTTGGTCCTTTAAGTTTTTTTTTCCTGTTTTATATTGATCATTTAAATTATAAATATTAGTTTGTACCAAAAAAATAATATAAATATTAGACAATTTAATCTCTTGTTTCATTTTGATTACGTAACTTACAAATATTAGATATTTTGATCATTTATGTTACAAACTTAAACACTTTCTTCCTTTCTACCGGACACCAAAATGTCTTATTATTTGTTACTTAAAAGACAAAGTGTCCAATGCTCATAACTTAAGGGCTAAAATGAAATAAAAAAACTTGCAAGACTAAATTGTATGATGTTTGTAGCTTAAGACCAAAATGAAACAAAACAAATTTAAGAAACCAAGGCGAACTATAAAAAGAATTTAAAGGACCAAAAATATAATTTAGCTAAAATGGATCGGAAGAATTTTATCCCAACCTAAATCACCATGAAATTTTGATTTTTTTTTTTTTTCCATCTATGATGACATTATAAAACGTCGAGGTTGATTTGGTTTTAGAAAAATGAACGCAACGTTTAGTCTTTAAGAAAAATAAATTGAAAAAATTTGGTCTCCATGAAAAATTAATATTACTTTTCTGATGACATCATTTTCATGAACTAATTTAACAATTTTTAATTATTGTCAGATATATGTAATTGTCAATTTTCTTTTTTTTTTTTTGGTACAGTAATTGTCAATTTTCTAACAATAGATAAAGTAGGGACTAAAAATTAACTCTTTTCTAATAATTGAGACAGACCAAATTATTGTCACAGACCAAGTTCTTCATACTAAAAATTGTTAATTTTTTTTAGGACTAAATTTTAGTCATCAAGTTTTTCTCAAGAACTCCTGAAAAAAAAAAAAAAAGTTTTTCTGAAGAACTAACCTGAATCACTCTTAATCTTATATCAACTTTTTCTAAACCTATATAATTTCCACTTCAAACTCAACTCAACCCAATCATTTTTACAAAATTAATTCAATTCAATACAAAATAAGATCACCGCAAGCCAATCCCAATCCCCACAGTATATATGAGAAGATGAGTTGTTGTTTTCACATTCGAATTAAATGTGTTCAAGGGTTAGGATCCTATACAGTTTGGTTGGTTACAATAGTTGAGTGTATAAAAATCTCTGTTTTTAAAAGTGGTTACATAATTAAGATTTTGTACATTTAAAATTTTAGTAGTTATGTTCTCCATATTTTAAAAATAATGAAGAGCATCAAACACTCAAAATACAAGTGGCAAAGAGTAAGAAACAAGTACTAGTTTGTATATAAAAACGTTTCTGCATAACGAAATTGTATACGAAAAGGTTTGAACTTAAAATTGAAAACTTAAAAAGTGCAAGACAATGAAAGCACAGGGAGCCAAGAAATATAGATATTGTTAATTTTTCACCGGTTTTCATTCTTTTCAATTAGACATTTTACAGAGTTGGGAAAAAACTAGTGTTCGAAGTCATTTACACATTTACACGTGAATAGTACCCAACAAAAGTAGTGTATATGTTGGCAGATTTCCATTACCACATTTCTCTACATTAAGCTGTTTAAGTACTACAAAAAAACTATTTCCCTTTATTCGAGTTTAGCTCAAGAATACGATATTGAATCTCCTTGCGAAGCAGATCCTCTGATTCTAGACTGTTCTCTGAAATGCATTGTAGAACAGTTCCCAGACAAGCAATTTCTTGATCTCTGGCCTTATCCTGAGTTCAAGTTAGTAGAAATTTATTTATGACTATCATGCATAGGTATATGTATGAAAATGGAATGGTTCATAGAATAGAAAGAAAAAAAAAACCTTGATTTCAACGGAGTTAGTTTTCTTGCAGCTGCTCTCACAAATCAGTTTGGCATTCTGGACGTGTTCTCGCAACATATCAATTGATTGATTTTCGTCAGCCAAGTTATACGCACAACTGAATCTAACAGCTACAACAAACTGCTTTCTCCTGATAAGATTTTTAACAAAATCTGCGAGGAACAAGAAATTTTACTTCATTAAAACTTACCAGAAAAGAACAGATATAAAATAAGTTCTGATTAACAAAAAACTGAGTAGATTGGACTGAATATTCAAGTGTATTTCATTTTCTATGCACTAACACCTTGTCAATTTTATCATGAATAGCAATAGCAACCTTATCCTAACTGCAGATAAGAACAGCATGAAAAGTAACAATAGATATTGACGCATTTTATAATCTTATGATATGATGTAACATACCAAAACATAAAGATAAAAGGAGTGAATACTGGTCACATACCAGAAACTTTATTTGCAAAACCCAGGGTCTCAAACAGCTCCATAGCTGTCTTGTGCTGAGCAACCGATGCAAAAAGCTCCAAAACTTCATCTTCATCGAAAGAAGTAAGCAATCCATAAATTGACAAAAGCAACAAAAAACCAAGAACCGCCAAAGAATTTTCAGTATTTTCTCTAATGTAAGCTCTCAAATCATGTGCTAGCTTCAGTGCTTCTTCTCTTACACAAGGTCTAATAGTTGGTGAGATTCTCATCAGTTCTTCTAGCACGTAGATGTGGCTATCCTCAATAACCACACCATTGTCTCCCTTCTTACACAGTGGAATAATGGGGTTTTGTATTATATCCAAAACAAGTCTTGATGGATCTGATGATTCTAGCAGATAAACATAAATGTCATTGCGAAGTGACTCAACTCCATCGGTTTTATCACTCATGTCCAACTGCAAACTTGTTCCATCAATGGTAGGACTTAATCGGTCATCCATGTAGGATGCAACTGCATGTTTAGATAGCAGAGCCAGATAGTTTAGATCCCTCATACTGATAGAAACATCATTAAATGAAGGTGACAATAGGAATTTAAAAAAATATATATACTATGAGAGAATGTAAAACCTTTCTTAGATTGAAATGTATCGAGTGACAGAGGAAAGAATTATATTATACTAATAGTTACAAACAATCAATGTCAATATAGGACCTTAACTGAATCAATGGAGATAGTGTTAGATATGGTTCATAAACAAGACTAGAAATAGTTGCACAAATCAATAGGACTACTAAGTGACCCTCAATGGTTTGTTAGGATATCAAACCCACATTTTAACTCAGAGATTACATTATTTGCAAATCCTTAAAAAATTTAAAATACATTAAAATACTAACAAATCATTAGCAATACAGTAGCATATATTATAATAAAACCTTAGCCATGAATAAAAACGCAAGAGTTTTTTGCATATAAGAGATTCATAGAAGGTTCAAGAGTGAAAAATATAATCCTCCAAATACAATTTGACAGTGTACGTGTGATATAAAAACTGGAGAAGTGTTTCAGCTTGGCTGAGCATACAGTATTAACATGATTAAAAGTATTTTTAAAGAATTATAAACATCAATAAATGAAACAATTGAAATGATTTTTTTTCAGTAAACGAAGGATAAGAACCTTTACCCGATTCTTTTTCCTCATTGATATATTTTTTTAACGCTTCATATTGTTTCCCTGTCAACTCAGGCTCCTTCAGTTGTCCATCAAATTTATCCAGCCTTGACTCAAGTTCCTTGACTCGACCTGCAACCTGCTTCTCTTTTAACTCAAGCTCCTGCACCTTTACTTTGAACTGATTCTCTTTTGACTCAAGTTTTTTCCACCGTTCTTCAATTTGCTTATCTTTTGATTTGAAATCCTCAACTTGGCTTTCAAAGTGCTTATTTTGTAATTCGAGCTCCTTAACTCGACCTTCGAGTTCTTTTTCTTTCAATTCATGCTCCTTCACTCGGGCTTCATGTTGCTTCTCATTTGAATCAAGTTTTTTCATTCGGCTTACAATATGCTTCTGTTTTGATACCAGTTCCTTCTCTTTGAATTTGAACTCCTTCACTCGTCCTACAAGTTGGTTCTCTTTTGACTCTAACTCCTTCAATTGGCTTTCAAAGTGCTGTATTTTAAATTCCCGCTCCTTCATCTGGCCTTCAAATTTCTCCTCTTTTGACTCAAACTCCTTCTTCCGGCCTTCAAGTTGCATCTCTTTTGACTCTAGCTCCATTGCTCGTCCTTCAACTTCCTTCTTTTTTGATTCAAGCTCGTTCACCCAGTTTTTGAAAAGCTTCTTTTTTGATTCCATCTCCTTTATACAATATTCAAGTTCCACCTTCTTTGATTCGAACTGTTTCACATGTCCTTCCAGCTGCTTCTCTCTTGATTCTGATGCCTTCACTCGTCCTTGTAAGTGCTTCTCCTTTGACTCTAACTCCTTCAATCGGATTTCAAAATGCTTCTGTTTTGATACAAGCTCCTTCTCTTGGCCTTCAAATTTCTCTAGTTTTGATTTAAACTCATTCTCCCGGACTTCAAGTTGCATCTCTTTTGAGTTTAGCTCCATTGCCCGTCCTTCAACTTGCTTCTCTTTTGACTCAAGTTCCTTAACCTGACCTTCAAAACACTTCTTCATTGACTCGAAGTCTTCCATTTGAGCACGTGGATCATTCTGCCTGATTGACATTACCTTTAGTAACTTCTTCCTTTCCGACTCTAAAATTTCTGCTTGTCCGCTAACTAATATTTTCATTGCATCAAGCTCTTTCTCTTTGGACTCTAGTTCCATATTACATTCGGCAACTTTTTGGGCAAGAGCCTTGAGTTCCTCTTCCTTCCTTTCAAGTTTCCCCAGCATATTGTTGTGAATTTCATTAAGTCTTCTAACACAAATAACTTGCTGCTTCTTTTTTCCAAGTTCTTTCCAGCAGTCTTCAATATCTCTCTTTATGGACTGCAATCTCTTCTCTTCTACTTTCCTCTTCCTTTTGCATTTCTTAAACAATTTTTCTACCAATTTAACTTCTTTCTTGAGCGATGAAAATGATTTATCAGCTGATTTTCCCAACCTTCCAGTTCTATTCGACGAAGGAATATCATCTTTGTCTTCGTTTTGATCATAATATGGTGACATCTTCAATTTCTTAACAGAAATGTGCAAGGAATTGCTGTTATCAAACAGCCTCTTAACTGGCATTGTTGTAATACCAATATCCCTCGTCTGAACAGAAAGATCACGTTTACTACTACATGTTCCCAGACTCGAAATCGGAGAAAACTTTGGTGACACAGGAACTTCATCAACATCATGTTCGGATTCAAAGTCCTGACAAGAAACAGGTTCCCTCATCACATCTGAATGGGATGTTTTTTTCTCACATGAATTATTAACGTTTAAGTTCCCATCATCATCATCACCAACACAAAAGTTTCGCTTATTAGAAGCCTCAAAATCCATTATTAATCAACTATAGAAACTGGAAGAAAAAAAAAAAACAAATAAATAAACAAGAAGCTTCCTCAATAGAAAAACTTAGGCAACTGAATCATTAAGTAATACGTTACAGTTACAGTTCCAGAAGCAAACGTAAAGGATAAACAGAAGAACAATGACAATATAAACAGGGGTAAACGTTTCAACATATAAATATATACAAATTTATTAGCTCTAAGACTCTAACATTGCATGTTGTTGATTTGTTCTAGACAAAGAATTGAAAATAAAAAATCGAAAGAGTAAAAGTATAAAAATGATATGAGGCGCAAACACAAACACCAGACACGACATGGACACTGACACATTGACACCGATGAAATTTTTAGAAAATGACATAATTCAACCTATTCACATGTGCCGGTGTTGTGCCATCGATCAGAAATGTCGGTGCTAGGCATAAAAAAATAAAATTAGTTCAAGTTGAGACGTTTAACATTTAAGTTCCCATCATCATCACCAACACAAAATTTACGTTTATCAGAAGGGCAGGAGCCATAAAATCCATTATTAATCAACTATAGAAACTAGAAGGAAGAAAAATAAACAAACAAGAAGCTTGTTGAATTGAAAGATTTCTAGGTCAGATCATGATGAAGAATACATAGCATTTATTATAAACAGGGGTAAATCAATGTTTCAACATTATAACAATAATACACACATTTATTAGCTCTAACTAACTAATAAATCATGAAGTAATGAATAGATTACAGTTTGAGAAACAAAATATATGATTGAACTATGAAAACTGAATCATGAAGTAATGTATAAAAAATGAGAATGAAGTTTAGAAGCTTACAATACAAAAAGTGGTTGATGATATTATCTTCTTGTTATGGGAGATAGATAGAAGAGAGTAAATGGAGGAGGAAGAAGTGTCTAGAGAAGAAAGAAAGTTGAGTTTGTTACGCTGCTAGTGTTGAGTTGTGTGTGAGGTCCACAGCAATATACAACTTGCTTACGAAGTTGTTGACCAAGAGTTAAGACAAAAAGTTACGACATTTGTTGTGACTTAGGCAAAGACAAAAAAAAATTAGCTTTTCTTCGGCCATTTGCCAATAACAATTTTACAATCAAACATGATAAAATTGGAGTTTTCATCTCTTATTTTTTTAACGAATCAATTGTATCTTATATATTACAAGTACTAAATTCAATTAAATAGGGTTATAAAAAAAGGTACTAAGTAAATTTATCTAAATGATTATGGGTTTGATTGATCACGACTCTTATGTATTGACGAAATGTGATTGGAGGGAAAGAATCTACCTTGTGCGTATCACACATTTTTCAACGGAGATTGCTCATGGTTAAATGACATTGAAAATTTTGTGCTTATAACATGGTAGAAAAAAAATGCTATTTCAAGTGAAATACAATCTCGCGAATCCATCGCGACTTTGTATTCCACTTAGCCACTTTTATTGACTTCCATCTTTTGCAATTGACATCCTCCGCTCTGCACGCAACTGCGGAGTCTAATCTCACGAGCATTGTGGGACCTAAATGGACGACGAGCTCTCCCTAAAAGTTTTAATGATACTGCATGCCCAAGGCTGAATTCGAATCCAAGATCTTGGTTAAGTTAAAAAAGACTCGTGTCATCTCATCTAAACGTTCTTGGTCAAACTTTGGTGATGGTTTTATTCACTTTATATAGCAATGTTGGAAGAAAAAAAATGTTACATTGAAAGGAGAGCCAAGTAATTCTACATGTTGCATTGGTAATTGCTTTATATTCTACCTCAACAAAGGAACATGAGACCTTTTTTTTGTCAATCATTTGAGACTCGGTATTTAATAGGTATCTTATTAAGAATTTTTTTTTTTGAGTTTTCTAAGACCCAAGGTCTCACTTAAAACCTTCATTTTTAAGTGGATATCACACCACTTTTTATTAAAATAAGGAGAATGCTAACCATTGCCCTTGGGGCATTGGATAAGGGGATAAAAATAGAAATATAACATTGAAAAATGGTGAAAAGTGATAATTTAACTTTTTAAAAGTCAAAATTTTGTTGAAACCAATACAAACATGCTACTTTTGGCTTCCTTAACCATTGCCCGAATGGTTAGCAAGACCCTTAAAATAATCATTGTATAGTTGGAATGTAAATGATGAAAAATTAGTGGTGGTATCGATTTAGACCTTTTGTTAGAGGGTCTCCGTTGGAGTAATTGAGTGCTTATTACCCACTGTTATTAATTTTTTTTAAAAGAGTGATGCATACACGTGAAACCTATTTAAAAACTCTAAATTATAGGTCTTTATCGTAGATGTTCTAAAAGACAAGTAGCAAGAGTAATGCATGGTTGACTAGGACAATGGATGAATGAATTAACTGAAAATGTTGACATGATATATGGATTTGTTAATGTAACATTAATAAGACCACCCACATGGTGCCATCTTTGTGATAAAAAAAAAATGACTTTTTTGATCGGGGCAACTTCAATGCCAAATTAATATGCATTTTGGCAATGGAATTAGCACCAAAATACATATTAATTTGACCAAACCCAAAACAAAAGTAACATGAGTAATTAATTTGAGAAATGATTTTATATTCATAAACACACAAATGGTGCATAAGTACTGAATTACAAAGATATCTAAAATAAGCACATTATTAGTGTGTATTAGTACCAAAATAAGCACATCATTGGGGCATAAGTACATAACTTACAAAGATGACCATAGTAAGCACATTACTAGTGCATAAGTACGTAACAAACAGAAAATATCCAAAATAAGCACATTCCTTAGTATATAAGTATCATATTACAAGATCATAAAGTCAATCCTTAACAACAAATGCCTTGAGTGTTGCCATACAAAGTCCAATCTTTGGATTAATTATTTCTTGAGTTAACTCACCATCTCTACCACAATTTCCATCTCCATTATCTGCCACATTCATCTCACCATCATCAGATACAGTTGCATACATCTCATCATCATCAATCACAAGAGTTATCGTCTAAAAGAGGAAAGCATTTTAAGGTATCATCTCAGCAGTCACCATCATCAATCACAGTTTCATGTCCTCCATAGTTTTTACTTATCAGTTATCATCTAAAAGTATTTTGAATTATAATTTAACCAAGAGTTGTCCTATTTCTTAAAGGATTCATTTCACCTATTTCCTTTACCATCTCGTAAACTAGCAACATTAGATTTTCATCATGAAACCACATCCTGATAGCAGATAACACGCATGCGCACGCGCTTGCTCTCGCGCTCACGCGCACACAACGATAGAGGAAAACATTACACTAATTGTTATAATCAAAGTCAATATAGCACATTAGGTTACGAACTTTAGACACTTTCGTCCTTTCTATCAAGGACCTAAATGTCTTATTATTTGTTACTTCAAAGACTAAAGTGTCCAACATTCATAACTTAAGGGACTAAAATGAAATTAAAAAATCCTTAAGAGACCAAATTATATAATGTTTTTAGCTTAACAGATCAAAATGAAACAAAACAAACTTAAGAGATCAAAGAGAAATGTATGTAAAAATAATTTAAGAGATCAAAAATGTTATTTAATCAAAATACATCTGAAGAATTTAATCCCCATTTAATCCAAATAATTTAAGAGACCAAAAATTGTATATTGTATTTTAGTGTAACATTTTTCTTCAAATTTTAACATGAGAGAAATGATAAGTGAAAAAATATGTAGTGTGTTTTGTCCACGAGAGTATAAAGAATAAAGTGAGTTGTCGGTAATTATATAGTTTGTTAAGGAGTATGAGATTTTCGCAAAAGTGAGATTGACACCACATGTTCATCCAAAACATTAATGCATTAGGTGTTTGGGTCATCTCACATATTTTTCTCATCATCTACTCTTGCATCCAATCTGAAACTTTAACTCACAAATAAAACATTAACATCTCCCTCTTAAGTGTGAGAGTCTATGTATTTATAATTTAGTGACATAACTAAATAATGTCAGACTGAGACACAACATGGCAACAAAAGATGGGTTGGAGGTGACATCAAATAACTAAAATTTAAGATAAATAAAATAAACAAACCACATCGAAAAATTAACAAACCAATTCATTATAATTTTTTGGATTTATGAGGGTTCATGCTCTGGGTTTGATCACCACATTACACTAAGAGAAACAAACAAGTGAGATTAATATCATATCTTCATCTATCATATCTTCATCTAAAATCTTATAAGACATTTGGTATATGAGTCATCTCACATATATGTTGTTCAAAATTTACCTTTTCATTCAATATAGAACTTTAACTCACATTTAACAAATTAACATTGATTTAAATCAAATGTGAAGCTCTTCGTGTCCTAATTACGTGACATAGTCAAATAATGTCAAAAGGAGGCACAATGGTTGAAATTAAATGAAAATAAATAGATATGAAAAAATAATTTAAACATGAGAGATGATAAGGGAAACAAAATAAGTATTGTGTGTTTTATTTGTAAGAGTACATGGAATAATGCGAGGTTCCAGCAATCTTATAGGTCTGTTGAAAAAGTATGAGATTATAAGGTAATTATTTTATCAAAAAATTAGATCTAATTAAAAAAAACCTCACATGATTTTAAATGTCTAATAAGCATGTATTTTATCAACTCGGCATAACACGTCTGAAATTTTCCATTATCATTTGCCAACAAGGACCAAAATTCAATGAATTTGAAATAATAGAGGTTGAATAAAAAAAATCACATTGAAGAGAAAGTCATCAAAAAACTAAATTAAAAAAATTAAACAAATGACATAAAAAAAAAATATAGTTCATAATAATGTTGAGACTTTTGAGGGGTGCTACATTGAATTTGATTATTACATTAGACTATGAGAATCCACTTAAGTGAGTTTGACACGATATTTTCATCTTAAACCTTAAGACATTAGGTATACGAGTCTTATCACTTATGTGTCGCTCAACATATGTTGTAATGATAAGGAAAAAAGGAGTATGTGCTTTGTCTGTGAGAGTATAGGGAATAAAGTGAATTGTTTTTAATTTTATGGTTTTATTGAAGGAATTTGAGATTTTCGGATAAGTATTTTACCAAAAAATTAGACTAAATAAAAAAAATGACACATTATTTTAAAATTTCTAATAAGCATGTATTTTTTCAAAACAGCAAGAATGCACATGCAGTTCTCTATTGTCAAATCCCACCAAAGGCAGAATATGAAAGATATTGAAATAATATGAGTTGAACAAAAAAATATACCATAAAAAAATGACATCCAATAACTAAAATTTAAGATAAAAAATTAAACAAATGACATAAAAAAACTAACAAAAAAGTTTATTATAATGTTGGGATAATGACAGGACTTACAGGTGATTGAATCATCATAGTAGGCCAAAACAAACATACAAATGAGATTTACATTACATCTTCACGCAAAACCTTAATGCATATATGGACCATGTCATTTATATGTTGTCAAAAATCTATTTTTCCATCCAATGCAGAACATTAACTCATAATTGACACACCAACATCTCTTAATCATAATATGCTACTATATGTGTCCATAATCATATGACGTAGTTAAATAAGGTCGAACGGAGACACACCATGTTCACAAAGGTGAGTTGAAAGAGGTTTCATGGCTAGAGGTTTATGTTTCTCTAATGAGAAGAGGGAAAGAAAATTAGAAAGAAAAAAAAGATTTATGAAAAAGGAATTTGAACATGAGAGAAAATATAATGGGAAAATTTACAATGTGTTTTTGTTTATTAGGGTATAAAGAATAGGGTGAGTCATCGGTAATTATATATGTTTATTAAAGGAGTTAGAGATTTTTGCGGTAATTATTTTATCAAAAAATTAGACTTAATTAAAAAATGTATCTTTTAAAATGTCTAATAAACATGTATTTTAGCAACTCAGTATGCACATATTCATTTATCAATTGTGACATCCCATCAAAGATCAAATGTGAAGGAAGTTATGATAAAAAATAGTCCACATAAGTGAGGTTGATACAACATCTTTATTTAAATTTTTTTAATAAGATTTATTTTGTTTGAAATTGTCAAATCCAACCAAATGCCAAAAGTGAAGGGTATTGAAATAATGAATGTTGAATAAAAAAAAATAGATCAAAATAATTTTAATATAAAAGAATTAAACAAATACATAAAAAATTGAAGAAGACTATCCATCAAAATATTGAGACTTCTAGGGGATTGACTTGTGGCTAAACTGAATTGGATAACCACATCTATATTTCTCACAATCTACTCCTGCACTCAATGTGTAACTTTAATGGGTAGAATACTAATATCAATCTGCACCGAAAATCTTAATACATTAAATATACGAGACACTTCACTTATATGTTTCTTAATATCTACTCTTGCATAAAATGTGAAATTTTTACTCACATAATATTAATTTGTGTTCCACCACCAAGATCTGCTCCCCCACAATGTTGAACCGGGAGATCATACCATCGTTAGACCTTCTGGTGGAGCCAACAATGATGTGGAATGACACATTGCAAAAGTAACAACGACACAAATGAAATTGATACTACATCTTCATCCCAAATTGCAATGCTTAAGTATGATTTTTTTTTCCCACTTATTTGTTAATCAACCTCCACTGTTTTATCAAATGTTTAGCTTTAACTGACTCTCAATACATCATAATATTCTCTCCATCATCACATCATAATATTCTCTCCCTCAACTATGATGAAATTCTAGCCCGTGTTTGGCACGGGTGTCCATACTAGTTTAATTATAATTTGGAAAATGATATTTAATACGACACTTTTGCATACGAATATTCACGAAACGTGTTGTATTTTATGAATAGTCTTTCTCCTCTCTCTCACCATTTTAAGTTTTATCTTCATCTCCTCATTCTCTCCCACCTTCTGCAATAAAACCTCCAAAACAACAACAACAATGATTAAAATCTAGCTTCCTTGAGGATGAAGGTCCCAAAACAACAATGACTATGAAGATGTCACAATTTCGAACGAGCAAAGCTTCATCACTGAGATCGAAAATAACCACTTTGTGATGGTTAAATCCTACGCCCTGATGCTATCACAATAATGTCAGGTTGCCGGTGTACGCCGCAGTCGCCGCCGAGTTGAAAAGAGACCGTGTATAGTATAATTTTGGCCATGTTGGGTGGTTTGAAAAAAAATCAGTTCACCCGTACCAACTGGTTTTGATGTTGTGTGTTGCCTGAATATCAAATTTTGAATTGAATTGTTGTGGCCTGAATATCATTAAACTTTTCATTGGAATTTTCTAATGTTTTTTTCTACGTGTACTGTTTGAGCGTGTGGAAAGTAAGCGTTAATATGCTTCCGTGAAATTTCGTATAGAAAAAACTCGTACTAAATAGTAAATATAAATTATTATTATTATTATTATTATTATTATTATAGTATAAAAAATAGATGCAATGGATTGGAACCAAAAATAAATAAATAGATGTAATGGATAAGAAGTAGACACGTGGGATATGACGGCATGTATATGAGCATCACACACATACATACAGGTATCAATTATTGGTACTCTTCCTTAGAAATAGTGGTTGAAATTGCCTCTACTTTAAACATATTGTGAGGCCATGTCATGTTTGATGTGAGACTCTTAAAACTCTTTATCAAAAATAAAATAAAACGTGCATATAACCAACATACACATACATGAATATAGTTTTTTTTTCCCTAAAAAAAAAAGAATATAGTTCTTTTTAGGTTTCTTCTATTGATTACCTATCATTCTTTTATGGATACCCTAGTTGTCAAATACTATTGATTCGATTTTGAATATAAGAAAAATTATGAGCAATATTTAGTGCTTTTAAATATAATATAAGCAAATCCAACTACTTTTTTTTTGACAATGTAATTCCTAAAATACCTCTCAATTAATTTAGTTTTATTGTTTAATGATTCTTTAATTAACACAGAACAAGTTTCTTATTATAAGATATTTTTGAGATTACACTTATTTTTTGTATGAAATAAAAAGTCAATTACACTTAATTAATTTTTGTGTGTTACCAAATCAAAAGAATACTTTATTATTATTGGATTTAATCACAATTTTTTTGTGTGTACAAAATCAAAATATTACTTTATTTTTATTTTGTTCTTGAGATTAAAAGAAAGAATACTTTAATACTCCCTCCGTCCCAAATTGTATGTCACTTTAGAAAAAATATTTGTCCTAAATTGTATGTCACTTTAGAATACCACTGAAACATTAATGTTATTTTTCCTATTATATTCTTAACTATTTATTACTCTTTCTTTTTTCAATTCTTTCGTTTATCTTTCTCATATCATTTATTAAGGATAATTTTGTAAAACAACTCATAATATCTCTTTCGCACACAATATTAATTACATTTCTTAATATGTGTGAAATGTCCAAAACCACCCTTCCATAGACAAGTTGCCACCCTAGAAAAAAACTATAAATAACAAGCCTGGGCCAATGAAGTTTTTCTAGTTCCAAGAACTATGACGATTCATGGGTTTCCTTTGCTATTACTTTTCCTCTTCCTCTTAATAGGTTTAGTGTTCAGCGTCTTCTTCGCAGCAAAAATAACACAACATTACAAAGCTGCGGTGGCGGCAGCATTGAGCACTATATAAAATGAGCACTAGTTAAAAACCAGAGCTTGAATGGAATTTTTGTTGGAATTTATAAATTGAAAGAGATTAGTAAGGTTTTTTTTGAAAGAGATTAGTAAGGTTATATATATTGAGAATGGATGATTAAATATGAGCATGCAGTCGTGTTATATCAAGAATGATTATGCGTTGCATTATTGGTGCACCTTAATTTCAATTAATCGATCACAAGTCAAAAAAGAAGAGAGCTAAACGGTTTAGGGGAAATTACACAACCTCCCCTAAGGTTTCTTCAAACAACATAGACATCCCCTCTATTTTATCAATAAACATTAACCTCCCCTACTGTTAAGTTCCATCCAACTGCCGTTAAAAGCAAAAACAGAAACATTTTTTTTTTTCGGTCAAGTAGCATAGTGGCTAGAGCTCACACAATTTAATTGTGGAGAAGTGGAGTGTCTGGGGTTCGAACCCCGGCTCTTGCATATAATATGCAATATCCCTACCAACTGAGTTAAGCTCACGGGGATAAAACAGAAACATTTTATTTCACTATCTCTCACCTTTTATCATTCCTTTTTTAGCTTTTTTAACATCCCCATTTTAGAATTGATGATACTTTGGGTTTTCGATTTCCACCAAAGAATCACCAAACTTTTAATCCCTTATAATGATTACACTCAAAAAATGGAGTTGCAGACCTAATTAAAGCATTGAGTTTTAACAATTATATCTCTGACAATTCAACAAATGTAATAGACAACAGTGACGAAAATTAACATTTTCAAACAGTAAAACAAACTATTTATGTAACTTGTGTATGAGGAATCTGGGATTAAGGGGTTTGCAACTCCTATGATTCAATATTCTACAATGAAAATTGCAGAATTAGGGGAATTATGATAGTTGTAATGAAATTAAAAACAAAAACAATAAAAGAAAAAAAGAATTGAGATGCTTACGGTACTAATAATAGGAATATTCATTGATTTGTTGGGAGATGATTTCTCATTCAATGGAAAAGTGAAAGCATTATACTAATTGTTATGATCAAAGTCAATATAGCACCTTAGGCTACAAACTTTAGTCTTTTCTATCATAGACCTAAATGTCTTATTATTTTTGTTAATGACCAAAGTGTCTAACATTCATAACTTAAGAAACTAAAATGAAACGAAACAAACTTAAGTGGTCAAAGGAAAATGTAAAAATAATTTAAGAGATCAAAAATGTTATTTAACCAAAATAAATCTGAAGAATTTAATTCCCACTTAATCCAAACTTTGTCGTCACGATGTAGATCTCCGCCAGTCCTCTAAAAACCCTCAATCAAATTCTACAATCAAAATTTTCATGGAGAGAACTAATCACAGGAGGCACAAACAACCCAATGAATAGACAAATTCAATGCATTAGAAATTGATATTGGTTAAGATATGCTCAAATTGTAAGAAGATTGGGATTAGAAGAAAGAATTTTTACTCTATTGAATATTTTGTATCAATCAGAAGTAATTCATCATGATGGAAAAAAAAGGGATTTTTTATGACACATAGCCATGGTCCAAGTTTAAAAATCATGTTGATATTGAAATCTAGAATTGTTCAGTTCATATGTTGGATGAAATCCAAATCTTATGTTGTCTTATTTTTATCTTGCTTTAATAGTCACACACACTGCCATAACAGTCACATGTCTTGTTTATGGTCCATTTCTAGAAGAATATGTGTCTGCACCTTATCCACTTATTTAGACTTGTAGAGGATCAGAGATGCCCCAAAGATTTGAAACCTGTTCTTCATCTTCACATTTTGTCGCCCTTGCTAAAGAATGAGTTACACGATTTGTTAATCGCCTAACAAAACCAACACCATAGTTTGTAAAAGAAATAAGAAGGCATTTTGTAGAGATATGATCAAGAGGGTCATAAATAAAGACAATTAACATCCTCTAATTATCTAACTCAAAAAAGGCATTTTGTAGGCTTAGTTCTATGACCCATTTTAAGAGTAGATAAGCAACAAGGGTTTCAAACTGTTAATACTAAAGCTAAATATGCATCATAGGAACATGTTCATATTCACGTGTAACTTGAGTATTAATCTTCTCTGTTTTTCCATTAGAAAGTGATCGTATTACATGACCAAAATCATAACTTACCCTTAATACGATGCATCTAAACCAAGCTTCTTGAAATACATAAAATCAGTCTCTCTTCTTGGGAAAAAAGGTTACAGTTTTTTGGTCACTACTAGAATTTGACAGATTTGCTAAATGTCCAATCTCCTTCGAAATTTGAGTATATAACATTATAACTTGTCTTTTCTTTTACTCTATCGCTCGCAATTTCTTTGCTCCGCTTTGACGGGTGAAAAGGACCATCGGTTCAAAGTTGTGGCAGCTCCGCGATTAGCAAATGAATTGTCACTGCAAAAAAAATATATCTAGAGTTTCCTTACCACATTCTCCTAATTCAAACACTAGTAAAGGTTTCATCAACTTCATCGCAAACGTAAAGTGCATTGATGCCTTGTTCGGAATTTGATTCTGGATGGTGGTTGGGTGACCCATTTGATCATTCTAGGATTTTTTTTAATTTTTTTTTTATATAATCTTTCATTGCTCACCGCAGAGCTTCCTTTGTTTTGATAAAGGTTTATAGTTTCTTTTTCTCAAATTTCTTCATTTTTTGATTTCATTCTTAGTTTTGTTGTTTCATATAAATTTGATATGGCACTAATTTTGTTGTCATCTTAACTGCATAGCTCTTTAATGTAAGTGTAACATTCCTTTTATGAAACTTTTTTTTGTCAGTGAATACCTTTTTTATATTTAAATAAAGTCACAACATCTTTCCTTTACATTTTTTTTAAATGTTCACTTCATAGAGATATAGTTAATTCCTCTTTTTTTTTCTTTTTCTTTTTTTCATTTTCTACCCTCACTCAACTTTTTTTTTTTTATCTGAGAATGCAGTTGAGTTTGAGTTCCCAACACTCAACTTGTTGCTCACCCTCACAGTGCTCTTCAGGAGCATCTCACAAATGAAGTAAGCAGATCGAACTTATTGGTTATTTTTTCTAATATTTACTCTGATTTTGTATAGGAACTGGAATATTTTAAGTCCAAAGAAACATTAAAGTCAAAATATTTGTGTGAACTTGGAGTTGGTATTTAAAATATGAATATAAAACTTAATGAAGTTGATGTTCTATTTCTCACATTATTCTTGTAATGATCGACTATACACCCACTGACTGTGTCAATTGTGATAGTAAAATGGAAAATTTGTTGCAACTCTGTGAAGTGTTCAATTAGCGAAGAGTACTGTTGGCAGATGCAAGGTTTGTGGGACGATATTCAATCTCTTATTTACATTGTTAATTCTTTTAAAGATATTTTCTTTACTTTCTTAGAAAGCAATCAACCTGACATTAGAGTCTCTTTTGCTTTAAACCTTTGGAGAGCTCAAAATGAAAAATATTGGAAAAATAATGTCTTGCCTTCTTGCCAAATTGTGGAACATAATTTCCTTTGTGATTGGCTCAAGGCAAAACAATAAACTCAAGTTGTAGAAGGTAGAGCTTATAATGAATATTTGAGTGGTTGGCAACCCCCTCCCATGGATTTCTATAAATGTAATATTGTAACATATTTAAGCCTATGGAGATTTAAAATACATGAGAAAGAAAGACTAGAAAGCCAAGAAACAGAGATAATGTAAAGAAATGTGGTTATGGAAACCTGCTAACATAAATACTACTACTCGAGGACATACATATTCACATGTAAAAGGCTTTGACAGAATTCTCTCTGTTTCTCACTCTTGTCAATTTTCTTTTAACAAATGACAACTTTTAGGGGAAACAAATGTAGGCAATATGAGTTCAATTCCATACCAAGTTACCGAGATATAATATATTAATCTTAGTATCTTTGTATATGTCCTGCATAGTTTTTACTTATCAGTTATCATCTAAAAGTATTTGAATTTATAAAATTAAACCAGGAGTTGTCCTATTTCTTAAAAGGATTCATTTCACCCATTTCCTCTACTATCTCATAGACTAGCAACATTAGGTTTTCATCATGAAACCTCGTCCGATAGCAGATAACAATGGTGGGAAAATAACAATAGATATAGATATGAAACAAATAAAATATCAATAGAATAAAAAATTAAAAAAATTACCATATGAGAAAATCACAGAAACACGAACTAGAATCTTATAACACAGTTATACAAAAATAGATTCACAGAAAACTTGAAATGTATTAGCTATATTTACCAATTTGGCTCCACTTGTGTTCAATTCGATGTACCACTTAATAATTCATTATCCATAATACAACTCTACAAAAAACATTCCAAAAGCAATGATAAATGTTTAATGGTTCCAAGTTCATCCAAAGAACCAAACACCAAATAAAGAAAACAAATGTGAAAAACTTGCAAACCATATTTGAAACACGGTTCTAAGATTCAGCATTCTCAAAGTAGGATATCAAATTCAAACCTATTCAAAAACATCTGTACAATCACACATATGTTGTATATAATTTTTTCTCAAACACCGATAGCTAACACTTGCAATATGAATTTAAGAGAAGGTACAATCACACTTGCAATATGGATTTGATAATTCTATGGTCTAACATGCCAAAGAATAGAGAGAAATCGGTGACTTGACCAAAGCGTAAATAAAAACATACCAGAAACTTTTTGCAAAACCCAGGGTTCCAAACAGCTTCGCAGCTATCTTGTGTTGAGCAACAAATGCAAAAAGCTCCAAGATTTCATCTTCATCCAAAAAAGTAACCAATCCACAAACTGACAAAAGCAACAGAAAACTAAGAACCGCCAAAGAGTTTTCGGTATTTTCTTTCAAGTTAGCTTTCAAATCAAGTGCTAGCTTCAATGCTTCTTTTACACAAGGTTTGTTATTTGGTGATTAATTAATTTGATAACAGAATTCATATTCATAAACACACAAATGGTGCTTAAGTACTGCATTACAAAGATATCTAAAATATGCACATTATTAGTGTATTAGTACCAAAATAAGCACATCATTGGTGCATAAGTACATAATTTACAAAGAAAACCAAAATAAGCACATTACTAGTGCATTACTACCAAAATAAGCACATCATTGGTGCATAAGTACTTAACAAACAGACATCCAAAATAAGCACATTCCTTGGTACATAAGTGTCATATTACAAGGTCGTAAAGTTAATCCTTAACAACAAATGCCCTGAGTGCTGCCATACAAAGTCCGATCTTTGGATTAATTGTTTCTTGAGTCGGCTCACCATCTCTACCACAACTTTCATCACCATTATCTGCCACATTCATCTCACCATCATCAGATACAGTTTCATACATCTCATCATCATCATCAATCACAAATGGTGCTTCTGAGCTGCTACCAGGACCTTTGACAATAGTTCTCATCTTGCTTGTGCGTAGTCTTCCACTTGTTCTTCTTTGTAGTCCCAAATGTTTCACCTTTGGTTTGTTTGATTTCTTTGCAGCAGGGGCAATAGGAGGTCTTTCTGTAACCTTTACCTTCTTTTTAACATGCCCAGGACCAGTAACAACAGGAATGCCAAGAACAACAGGAGGTCTTTCTGCCATTTTCGCAAAAAAAACTGCAACTGAGTTCTGGTTTGTTGAAGAAAAGAGTTAAGGAGAAGAAGAAGACGACGAAGCCAACAAGGAAGAAGAGGGTGGAAATCTGTTTTTACGTTTTTTATTTTGATTTTAGTCCCTGAGCATTTGGTAATTTTGCATTATTTGTACAGGTGTGATGATTTTGGGCTGAGTCAATATTTTTGGACACGTGGATGTGCCGTGTCACTGAACCAATGCCAACTCGTGGTCTTTTTCGATGACAATGTTAATGAGGGACTAAATATAAATGGGTTCAAATATTATAGGGGTAAACTGTAACGATTTTTTTGTAGGGACTAAAACCCAAATTCGCCCATATTATAGAGACCAAATGCACAAATAACCCTAAATAAAACTATAAATAGTTGCACTGATAGGACTATTAAGTGCCCCTCAATGGTTGTCAGAATATTGAACCTACATTTTAACTTACTTGGTTTGCACTATTTGCAATCTACCTGAAAAACTAAATATATCTATCACTAGCAGAACTATAATTTTATAAGTAAAACTTAGCTATGGGGTTTTTGCATTTTAGATTCATTAAATATCAAGGGTGAAAAATATAATCCAACTTAGTTTGACAGAGAGTGTGTGTGATATAAAAACTGGACAAGCCTTTCAACTTGACTGAGATACACTACATTTTTCTTTACAAGACTAAGAGCGATATACTACTTTAACATCATTATTATTATTTTTTTAAGAAAATGTAGATCAGATTATTAAAAATATCAACATCATTAAACTAGATAAGAACATTTACCCGATTTGCTTCCCTCATCAAAATCTTTTATTAACGGTTCATATTGTTTTTCTCTCAACTCAGACTCCTTCCGGTGTCCATCAAATTTTTCCAGCTTTGACTCAGGATCCTTAACTTGTCCTTCAAACTGTTTCTCATTTAACTTGAGCTCTTTGACCAGTAGTTTGAACTTATTCTCATTTGTCTTGAGTTCTTTCCATCGTTCTTCAAATTGCTTCTCTTTTGATTTGAGTTCCTTAACTTGACCTTTGAACTCCTCCTCCTTTGATTCAAACTCCTTCACTTGACCTTTGAATTCCCCCTCTTTTGAG
Organism: Medicago truncatula; assembly: GCF_003473485.1. Lineage (NCBI taxonomy): Eukaryota > Viridiplantae > Streptophyta > Magnoliopsida > Fabales > Fabaceae > Medicago > Medicago truncatula. Next base: position 45,527,141 of record NC_053043.1, read on the forward strand.
TGGAACTCCTTCATTTGTTCTCTGAATTTCTTTTCTTTTGATTCAAACTCCTTCACTTGTCCTTTGAGTTCCTCCTCTTTTGACTGGAACTCTTTCATTCGTTCTTTGAATTGATTTTCTTTTGATTCAAGCTCCTTCAGTTGGCTTTCGAAATGCTTCTTTTCTGATTCCAGCTCCTTCACTCGACCTTCATGTTGCTTCTCTTTTGACTCAAGCTCCTTCATTCGGCTTTCAAAATGATTCAGTTTTGATACCAAATCATTCACTTGACCTTTAAGTTCTCTCTCGTTCAATTCATGCTCCTTCAATCGGACTTCATCTTGCTTTGCTTTCGACTCAAGCTCTTTCACTTGGCTTTCTAAATGCTTCTGTTTCAATACCATCAATACCAGTTCCTTTGCTTCGCCTTCAATTTCCCTCTCTTTTGGTTCAAACTCCTTCACTTGGCCTACACGGTTATACTTTGACTCCAACTCCTTTACTTGTCTTTCAAATTGCTTCTTTTTAGATTCCAGCTCCCTCACTTGGCTTTTAAATTCTCTCTCTTTTGATTCACACTCCTTCACTTGACCTTCATGTTGCTTCTCTTTTGCCTCAAGCTCCTTCATTCTCCTTTTGAAATGCTTCTGTTTTGATGCCAGTTCCTTCATTTGGCCTTCAAATTCCCTCTCTTTTGATTTAAACTCCTTCATTTGGTCTACGAGTTGCTGTTCTTTTGACTCTAACTCCTTGACTTGGATTTCAAACAGCTTCTTTTTAGATTTCAGCTCCTTCACCTGGCCTTCAAATTCTCTCTCTTTTGATGCATGCTCATTCACCCGGCCTTCATGCTGCTTCTCTTTTGATTCAAGCTCCTTGATTCGGTTTTCAAACTGCTTCTTTTTAGATTCCAGTTCCTTTACTTGGCCATCGAGTTGCTTCTCTTTAGAAGCAAGTTCCTTAAACTGTCCTTTCAATGGCATCAATTTTGTATTGAGCTCCTCCACCCAGTTATTGAAATACCTCTCTTTAGATTCCAGCTCATTCACTCGGTCTTCAAATTCTTTTTCTTCGGATTCATGCTCCTTCAATTGGCCTCCAAGTTGCTTCTCATTAGACTCAAGCTCCTTCATGCGGCTTTTGTAATGCATGTGTTCTGATACCAAATCATTCCCTAGCTCCTTCACTTGGCTTTCAAATTCCTTCTGTTTTGAAATGTTATCGGTGATTTGACGAAGTTCCAACTCTTTTGTCTTGAGTTCTTGCTTGCGCTCCCGAATCAATTCCTCCACCAAATAGAGCTGTCCTTCCTTTGCTACAAAATCCTTGACACATTCTTCAGTTTTTACCTGCATTTTCTTGTGAGCTTCTTCGTTAATTCTTCCAACATAACTAATTTCCTTTTGCTTATTTTCAAGTTCTCTGCAGCACTCCTCAATATCTCTCTTTATGGAATGCAATCTCTTCTTTTCTACTTGCATGTCCCTTCTGCGTTCCTCAAATGATTTTTCTATAAATGCAAGTTCTTTTTTGAGTTCGGAAATTGATTTATCAGTTGACATGGCAGGAACATAATCATCATTGTCCTTAACGTCATTATCATCATATGGTTTCGGGGACACCTTGGATTTCTTCATCAAACAACATAAGGAATTGTTGTTATCAAATGCCCTCTTAATTGGCAGTGTAGTAGCACCCCTCTTCTTAGCAAACCTTGCTGACAAAGGAACATCATCATCATCATCATCAGATTCAAAGTCTTCACGTGAAGCTGAATGCGATGTTTTTTTATCGAATGATGCAAGCCATTTAAAATTGAAGTGCTCTTCATCATCACCAACACAAAAAATTGGCTTATCAGAAGCCTCAACAACATCCATCATTGAACTATAGAAACTGTAAACTCTCGGATATTAAATTTACACCTCAAAATCCTGTGAAGAAAAGACAAAACCTTCAACTTTTAGGGAGTGAAAAATTTCTAGGACTTTAATAAAATAATAAATTATATTTCCATTAGTAAAATTTTAACCAAACGAAAAATCCCTAGAAAATGGACATTCAAAGTTTTAATCATAAAACAATGGGCATGTAAAAAAAAAATGTAAACTTTATAAAGTTTGAACATATAAAAACAGATTTAGTAGCGCTAACATTGCATGATATTGATTTTATTGAGAAATAGCATGAAGATAAAAATGTTCCAGAAAAATGTAGAAAAGACATGAAAAAAAGTGGAGATTTTTACCAATTAGTTCAGTTTGTGATCCACGCCGACGACGGTGAGATACAGAGTTCCGAGTTGTTGAACACGGCGGAGGGGAAGAGCAAGAGAGAGAGAGACGAGAAGACAATGTTTTCTTCAAGTCTCAAGTGACTTTGTTAGACCATATACACTATTCATATAGTATATATATTTTGATTTTGTTTTTATTAATATATATAACTCAACTCCTAAAAATATCGAAATTGGTCTTATAGGTCCTAGCTCAACTGACAAAAATACCGAAATTGTTAGGCCGGATGTCATGACGGGGTTCGAACTCCGATATCTCCACTTTATGTGTGTGAGTTTATGATGACTTTATCATCTCGTCTATCTACCAAATATATATATATATATATATATATATATATATATATATATATATATATTGAAATTGTTATTTCAGTTCGAATCGTGACACATCCACTCTTAATATGAGTTTACGATGGTTTTATCATTTCGTTTCTCTAAAAAAAGATAATATGTAGGATATTGTTCGATACTTTTCGACGAATATCTTAAAAATATCAAATTTTTATATTTTTTTACTAAAGACCAATTAAAAATATCAATGGTTAAAATTTTACATTAACATATATAAAATAGTTAACTAAGTATGTGTTTGGTATCACATTAGACGTGTTACCGTGATTTTGCAGAAGCTACAAAATATAACTTAAAAATCAAAGTGGATAATCATTGTTTTAACCTATCCACTCCAATACCAAACATAAGTTAAGCCACTTGTTCTAGGTTGTTCTAAGAAGGAGAGAGTATTGTCTATAATACTCCCTCCGTCTCTTAATGGATGACTTAGTTGACAATATACATTATTGACTTGACATACTTTGACTACATTTTTCTACTAATTCACAAAGATAAATAATATCATGTAAGATGTTGTTGGATTCGTCTCGATGAATATTTTTAAAATATTAAATTTTCATAATTTTTTTTAGTAGATAATTGAAGATATCAAAGATAAAATATATGTATTGGTAAGTGTGTCGAAGTCAACTAGATCATCTGTTGAGGAAAGGAGGGAGTAACAATTTTTATTACCACCATAATGCTATAATTACCCCAACTAAATCTCACCAACTTAATGTCATTTGGAGTACATCACACAATTGATACCCATTCCTTTCCCAATGCACTTTTTCCTTCAGGCAATGTACTATCTTTTGGTTTTTCCACTTAAATGAGGAAGATGATCCTAGGTAGCAGCTAGGATCTCGCTTCATGCCATCGATGCTGCATTAATACAAACTTTGGTTCATGTCATTATTTCAACATGTACTTACTACAACATGCTAATGTTTTTTAGGCAATTCTCTTTGTTCTCAATGTCAATAGTAATGTTTTTGTTTTAAGAATGTACTAAGGAATATTTAAAAGTGAATGTCAACATGTGTTCGGACACGTGTTAATATATTACAAATATATATTATATTTTAGAAATTGTGTCAATTTATATTTTTAAAAGTTAAAAATTAAATTATTTTAGTAAATATTTGTTATTTGTAGAATCCTTGGTATGTGTCTTTTATAATATCAAATACAAAAGTATAGGTCAAATTTTCAATAATTAAGGTATGAAGATGAAATTAGAAGAATAAAAAATATTCCAATAAAATTTGGTAGTAATGTAAATTTCTTTTACGCTTAGACTAAATTAAACAACCTTACAAGTTACAATGCCATCCTTTTAAGTTATTTCCTAAAATACTTTTATAACTATCTACTTCTGTGTGTTTTGGTTGGATGTATGTGAAGAACAAAAAATTACATTGTTGATCGATGTATGGAAATTATTTTCTTATTATATGCTATAAATATAGAGAATTGTTTACATTAACCTCACAAAAGTTATCAATATATTAAAGACTCAAACTTGTCAAAAAAAAAAATATTAAAGACTCAAAGAACACTCACAAAAGAATTTACATTAACCTCACCCAAAAGCACTAGTTGGGGTTTGAACTCAAAAAAGTTATTAGCTGAAAATAACATACAATCGGGTTAACCGTAAGCCAAATCAAAGGTAGTTAAATCCAATGTAGTCAAACAATATATTACACCAAAATAGTATTTTTTTTTTCCCTATAATATAGTATATTTTAAGTTAAAATAGTGTATCTTAAAAAAAAATGCCATGTATTCCCTTCACAGTTAAGATGACAACAAAACTAGTGCCATATCAAAGTTATATTAAACAATAAAAGTAAAAATGAAGTAAATAAAATGATGAACTAGAGAAAATGAAACTATAAACCTTTATCAAAACAAAGGAAGTTCCTGGAATAATCAAGCAGTGACAGAACCACTATTAAGTATCAAATCCGAACAAGGGCTCAATGCTCCTTGCATTTGCGATTGAACACTGAGACAGAGACGAAGATGGTGAAACCTTTACTTTAGTGTTTGAATTGGGAGAATGATCTTGTGTAAATATATTTTGCAATGACGGTTCCATTGCTAATCACAGAGCCGCCAAAACTTTTATTGAACCAATGACGATTTCCATTACCACATTTCTTTACATTAGGTTTTTCTAGCACAAATCTTTCTTTATTCTTCTCAACCAAGTGATATGCACAGCTGAATCAAATTGCTTCCTCCTTATAAGATTCTCAACAAAATCTGCGAGGTCCAAAAAAATTAATTTCATCAAAACTCAACACTTACTAGAACAAACATTAAATAAGTTATAGTTAACAAACAAAAACTTACCGGATTAGACTGAATATTTAAAATTCGTTAAACCATTTAGAAAATGGAAGAGATGCGTAAAAAGAGAGATAAATTTCAAGTATATTTCATTTTACAAGCATTAACACAAAGATGTCAATTTTCTCTTAACAAATGACAGAACTGAAACAAAATGAAGCCAATTACACAAAATGAAGCCAATTTCAAGTCTATTTTGTACCAACGGGTAATATCTTAAGGGTCAGCTAACTTGTGCCCTTAAGGCACATGTTAAGGAACCTAAAAAGAGCAACTTTGCATTGGAAAACATAATATTTTAACTTTCAAGAAGTTGAATGCACGACATTTAATATGTATATTTCTATAATGAGTTCCTTAACATGTGCCCTTGAGCGAACAAGTTAGCATTTGCCATATCTTAATCATAGCATCTTTGTATCTATTCTGTGTAGTTTTTACTTATCATCTAAAAGTAATTGACCTGAGCAAATTTAAACAACAGTGGTCCGATTTCTTAAAAAGGTTCATTTCACCTATTTCCTTTACTATCTCGGATACAAGCAAGGAACTTAAGGTTTTTATCATGAATAGCTATTAGTTAACCACCTTATCCTGACTGTTGATCAGAATGGCAGGGAAATCATAAACAGAATATTACTTGAAATTAAAAAAAATAAAAAATCTCACCATATGAGAAAATGACAGAAACATGAACTAGAAGCTTATAACTGTTAGCGGCCAACTCTCGGGTGGGATTTAGTCCCACATCGGATAGATAGGAATTTTGAGAAGAGTTTATAAAGAGGAGGCACTCCTCACAGTACAAGCCGGTTTTGTACGGATGAGTTAGGCCTCGATATTCGTTACAATAACACCATTACACGAAAATAAATTCAAAAAGAGATTCACAGAAAGACTTGAGATACATTAGCTATATTTTCCATTTTGGCTCCACTTGTTCAATTCAATGTACCACGTAAGAATTCATAATCGATAATCCAACTCTACAAGGACATTCCTAGATCAATAAGACACATCTAATGATTTGAAGTTAATTCAAAAAACCTCATACCAAATTAAGAAAACATTTGCAAACCATATTTGAAACATGGTTCTAAGATTCAACATTATCAAATAGAATATGAAGCTAACTTACCAGAAACTTTATTTGCAAAACCCAGGGTCTCAAACAACTCAACTGCTATCTTGTGCTGAGCAACAAATGCAAAAAGCTCCAACACTTCATCTTCATTGAAATAAGTAACCAATTGGTAAATTGACAAAAGCAGTAGAAAACCGAGAACCAAATTATTTTCAGTATTTTCTTCCATATTAGCTTTCAAATCAAGAGCGAGCTTCAATGCTTCTTCTTTTACACAAGTTTTAATATGTGGTGAGATTTTCATCAGTTGTTCTAGCAGAAAGATGTGGTTCTCTTCAATAATCGCATCATTGTCTCCCTTCTTATACTTTTGAATAATGGGGTTCTGTATTATATCCAAAACAGCATGTGCTGGATCTGAAAATCCTTGCAGATTGACTTGAATGTCATCACCAGGGGACTCAGGTTCATCAGTCTGCTCAAATGGGAGCAACTGCAAACTTGTTCCAACAATGGCAGGACTAAATTCATCATCCATGTAACATGTATCTGCATATAAAGACAGCGCATATTTAAGCTCCCTCGTAAATGTGATCAGATTATTAAAAATATCAACATCATTGTAAGAAACAGTTGAAATGAAACTCTTTCAATAAATTAGATGAATAAGAACATTTACCAGATTCATTTTCCTCATCAAAATATTCTTCTATTAAAGCATACTGTTTCTCTGTCAACTCAGGCTCCTTCAGTTGTTCATCTAACTTATTTAGCTTCGACTCGGGATCCTTGACTAGTGCTCCAAATCGCTTGTCTTTTAATTTGAGCTCTTTCACTAGTACTTTGAACTTATTCTCTTTTGACTTGAGTTCTTTCCATTGTTCTTCAAATTTCTTCTCGTTTAATTTGAAGTCCGTAACCTGACCTTTGAATTGCTCCTCCTTTGATTTAAACTCCTTCAATTTACCGTTAAATTCCTCCTCTTTTGACAGGAACTCCTTCATTTGTCCATCGAATTTCTTTTCTATTGATTCGAGATCCTTCAGTCGGCTTTCAAAATGCTTCTTTTCTGATTCCAGCTTCTCCACTCGGCCTTGAAATTCATCCTCTTTTGATTCAAACCCCTCATCCCGGCCATCAAGTTGCTTCTCTTTAGACTCAAGGTCCTTCATTCGGCTTTCAAATTGCTTCTGTTTTGATACCAAATCATTCTCCAGCTCGGCCAATTGGCCTTCCAATTCCTTCTGTTTTGAAATGTCATCCATGACTTTACGAAGTTCCAGCTTTTTTGTGTTGAGTTCTTGCTTGCGCTCTCCAATCAAGTTTTCCATCAAAGAGAGCTGTGATTCCTTTGCTACGAATTCCTCGACACATTCTTCAATTTTCCCCTGCATTTTCTTGTATGCTTCCTTAATTCTTCCAACATCACTAATTTCCTTTTTCTTATTTTCCAGCTCTTTGCAGCACTTCTCAATATCTCTCTTTATGGACTGCAATATCTTCTCTTCTACTTCTCTTTTCCCTTCACATTCCTCAAATGATTTTTCTACAAATGCAAGTTGTTTTTTGAGTGAGGAAAATGATAGATCAATTGACATGGCATGCGCTTTCATTCTCGAGAAAATAGGAACATCGTCGTCGTCGTCATCATCATTGTTGTCGTTATCAACGTTATCATCATATGGTGTCGGGGACACCTTGGATTTCTTCATCAAACCGCACAAGGAACTGTTGTTATCAGATACCTTCTTAACAGGCAGTGTGATAGTATCCCTCTTCTTAGGAAACCTTGCTGACAAAGGAACATCATCATCATCTTCAGATTCATAGTCTTTACAAGAATCTGAATGCGATGTTTTTTTATCGAATGATGTGTGCCATTTAAAATTGAAGTGTCCTTCATCATCACCAACACATAAATTTGGGTTATCAGAAGCCTCAACAACATCCATGATTGAACTATAGAAAACTTTAAACTCTCAGCTATAACACAAACACCTCAAAATCCTGGGAACAAAGGTTAAAAGCTTCAACTTTTAGATTTGAAAAATTTCTAGGACATTGATCAAATAATACCCATGAAAATACTCAAAATAGACATTTCAAGTTTTAATCATAAAACAATGACCATGTTAAAAAAATGTAAACTTTTCAAGTTTCAATATAACACACATTTAGTAGCTCTAATCTATAACATTGAAGATAAATATACTAATAGACATGAAAAATAAAAAGAGAATGAAGAAAAAGAAGTGAAGGATTTTACCAATTAGTTGAATTTGTGAAGCTTCCATTGGCGAAAGATTGAGTAAACCCTAGAAGAAGAGAATAACATAACAAAATGAAATTTGGAGAGTGAAATAAATGAAACAGACACAAGAAAGAGCATTTTGTGTTGTTATTTTTGGTTAGGCATGAGCTTGGTTCGTATGTTGAAGTAGGCCCCACAAAATAGACTTCTTGATGGGCTTAAATACGTATTTCATCCTTGTAATTACGGGTCGTTTAAAAATTGGTCTCTGTAATCGCTAATTCTGGCAATTTATCCTTGTATTGTTTAATCATTTAAAATTTCGTCCCTCTCCCCACTTAATCACTGCCATGTCACTAATTTGATGACGTGGCAATCACTGTCATACATGAAATTCCAATTTTATCCCTGGGTTTCCAATTTTTTCTTCAATATTTTGTCATCTTCTTAAGGGCAAAATTGGAATTTCATGTGTGGGAGTGATTGCCACGTCATCGAATTAGTGACGTGGCAGTGATTAAGTTGGTCAAAGGACAAAATTTTAAATGATTAATGATTGCAAGACTAGTTTGCAAGGATTAGCGAATATAGGGATCAATTTTTAAACGACCCCTAATTGCAAGGATGAAATACATATTTAAGCCTATTAAGTTGTTGATGGAATATTAGGAAATACAGTTCAGCATACAAACAAATTTATGTACTGAAAAATTGAATTTGAAACCATAATACTATCAAAAAACTTTAGAAGATGAAAAGTTGAATTGAATATATAATGTAAATTAAGGGTAATTTAGTGGTTACTAATTTTTACTAATATATAGGTATAAAATATGTCATAGAGTTTTGTAAATTGGGGACGGTGATAAAAGATATGTTCCATTTTTCAAAGAGTCAAAATTGATTCTAGAAATTAAGAATTTAATTTTGAAATGTTTTGTTGCTTTTGATAGAATTAATTTATAATTGAAGCTAGATATTGGAGTTTTTTTATTCTTACACTCATTTTTTTTAACTCACTTTTATTAAAACATTTATTTTTTTATCCTTGTTATTTTATTTCGGTCATAAAATTTGATAATGTTGGAATTGATCCTATAAATGTATGTATTTCTGAAAGACTGCGTGTCCAAGAATATTTTGGATATTAAATTTTTTATTAATGACGAACCTGTTAACTTTTTCTGTATAAAAGAGAGGATAATTCAGTTTATACTTTATATGCATGATTAGGGAAATGAATCAACTAAAAAGGCATAGTATCATGTTAATTCATTTGCACATTGAACATTTAGATAATGACCTGCTTCTAATCTTTCTAGTTAAGTAGATCCACAGATATTGCATTTTCATCTTAAAATGCAGACCAACTCTCAGACTCACATTTTATTTGTCTCTGGACAGAAAATAGACTGGTCATGTCCTATGTTCACAATCAGTAGTAGCAGTTCATGAAGATGGAATGTTTCATAAACTAGATAACAATTAACTTATTTATATCTAACAGTGTACAAATCAGTAGTAGCAGTTCAATTTACAAGAATTAGCAAGAGTTTGAAGCTAACTACATGAACACTGTTAATTCATTTACAACAAACAGAATGTGTTGGCAAGTTTTGTCTGCCGTTCTGTCTCTTCAGCTCTATTATACGATCATCAATGTTGTTAAGTAGATCCCTCTGATTCTAGGTTGTTATCTCCAATACACTGTACTACAGCTTCGAGACTAGCAATTTCTTGATCTATGGCTTTTTCCTGTGTACAAGTTCAAAGTATTTATAACTATTATGAAAGGGTGTGAAGATGGAATGTTTCATAAAATAAATTGAATAAGAAAAAAAGAACCTTAATTTCGATGGAGTTGGTTTTCATGCAAGTACTCTCAGAAATCAGTTTTGCATTCTGCACATGTTCTCGCAAGAGATCAACTAATTGATTATTGTTGCTCAAGTTAAATGCACAACTGAATGAAACAGCTTCAACATATTGTTCTCTCTTTCTCAGATTATCAACAAAATCTGCAAGGTGCAAGAAAATACCAAATTATCAAAACTGTCCAGAACAGTTATAAATAAGTTCTGGTTAACAAAAAACATAGCAGATGGGACTGAATTGTTCAAAAGTTAAGAGATAATTTTAAGATATCTTGCCTGATATTTTATCTGCAAAACCCATGGCCCCAAACAGCTCTACAGCTAAGTTGTGCTGAGAAACAAGTTCGAAAAGCTTCAAAACTTCTTCTTCGTCGAAAGAAGGAACCAGTCCATAAATTGACAGAAGAAGTAGAAAACCAAGAACAGCCGCTGAATTTTCATTGTTTTGACTTATGTTAGCTTTCAAATCAAGTGCTAACTTCATTGCTTCTTCTTTTACATCAGGTCTAATATCCGGTGAGATTCTCCTAAGTTCATTGAGCAGATGAATGTGGCTATCCTCAATAATAACAGCATCATCTCCCATCTTACACTTTTTAATAATAGGGTTCTGTATTATTTCCAAAACAACTTTTGATGGATCTGAAAAGCCTTGCAGATTACCTAGAATGTCATCGTCAGACAACTCAAGTTCCTCTGTTTGCTCACATGGGAGCAACATCAAACTTCTTTCATCAATGGCGGGACTTAATTGATTACATGTGTACGATGTAACTGCATAATTAGCTAGCACATATTTAAGCTTCCTCAGTATTTATTTGAAGGATTGGTAAATCAAGGTGACAATATATACTTTATATAATGTTATATAACATGAAATAGTGAAAAACCTCTCCCACATAGTTTGTAAGTATAGTAAAATTTGAACCTGTACTGTAACTCATAAGCTTAATGCTATTTGCAATAAACTTGAAGAATTAAAACTGCACCAATATATTGATCCATCAATCATCATAATATTAAAAATAAACAACTAAGCCATGGCTAAAATGAGAAGAAAAAAAATTGCGTTTAAAGCAAAAAATATATTCCAAATTAGCAATGACGATGTCTGATATTAAAACTAGTGAAGATTTTCAAGTTGACTAAGACATACAAGATTAACATGATTAAACATGTTTTTAATAAACTAGGCAGATCAGGTAATTAAAGATATCAACAACATTCGAAAGACACGGTTGAAATGAAATTGTTCTAAAATTTAATGAAATTTTTTTTTTTTTACCGAATTCTGTTTCTTCATCAAATGGTTCTATTAAAGCATCATATTGTTTCTCTCTTAACTCAGGCCGCTCCAGCTGTCCATCAAATTCACTTGGCTTTGACTCAAGACCCTCCATGCGTCCCTCAAACTGCTTCTCTTTTGGCTTGAGCTCCTTCTCGTGTACTTTGAAGTTCTTGTCTTCTGATTCAGTCTCTTTCCCCTGTCCTTCAAATTGTATTTCTTCTGAATAAAAATCCTCCATTTGGCTTGCAAAACGCTTGAGTTCCTGCATTCGAGCTTTGAGTTTCTCCTCTCTGGACTTAAGTTCCTTTCCTCGGTCTTCATATTCCTCCTTTATTGATTGAATCTCCTTCATTTGGCCCTCAAGTAACTTTTCTTTTGACTGGAGCTCCTTCAATTGTCCTTCAAATTGCTTCGTTTCTGATTCGATCTCCTTCACCCGGACATCAAGTTCGTTTTCTTTTGACTGAAGGTCCTTCACTTGGCCTTTGAATTGTTCCTCTTTTGAATGAGACTCCTCCATTCGGACTTTCAGTTGCTCCTCTTTAAACTCTAGCTGCTTCGACCGTCCTTCAAATTGCCTCTCTCTTGATTCCATCTCCTTCATCTGGCTATCAAAATGCTTCTTTTCAGATTCAAGCTCCCTCGTTTGGTAATCAAATTTCTCCAACTTCAATGTAAACTCCTTCCTTTCGTCTTTGAGCTGATTCTCTTTTAACTTGATCTCATTTACGCAGCCTTCAAAGTGCTTCTCCTTTGACTCAAGCACCACCGCTCTTTCTTCGCATCTTTTCTCTTTTAACTCAAGCCTCTTAACCCTCTCTTCAAATTGCTTCTTCAGTGACTCAAACTCCACCATTTGAGTTTGTGGATCATTCTTACTTAATTGAATTACCTTCAGTAACTTCTTCCTTTCTGATTTTAATCTTTCTGCTTGTTCGTCAATTTGTTTTTTCATCGCATCACGCTCTTTCTCTTTAGTCTTAAGTTCCACAGTACATTCAGCAATTTTTCGGGAAAGAGTGTCGAGTTTCCTTTCCTTGTCAATGTTATCCTTGACTTGACGAAGTTCTGTTTCTTTTGTTCTGAGTTCCTGCTTGCGCTCTCCAATCAAGTCATTCATCAAACAGAGCTGTGCTTTCTTTGCATCAAAATCCTTGACACATTCATCAAATTCTCCCTGCAATTTCTTGTGAGATTCATTAGTGCTACTAACTTCCTTTTTCATCTTTCCGAGCTCTATGGAGCACTCCTCGATCTCTCTCTTTATGGAAATCAATCTCTCCTCTTCTCGTTGTTTCTTCTTTTTACATTCCTCAAATGATTTTTCTACCAATACAAGTTCTTTCTTCAACGAAGAAAATGATTTATCAGTCGATTTCTTCGGAATTTCAACTCTCCTTGACAAAGGAGTACTGTCTTTATCTTTACTGGGATTATCATATGGTAACACCTTTAATTTCTTAACAGAAGTTTGCGATGAACCGTTGCTATCGAATCCCCTCTTAACTGCTATTGTAGTAGTACAACCCCTCTTCTTAACAGGAACATCGCGGCCGCGATTGCTACTGCATGTTCTCGAATCCGACATCCGGGATAACCTTGTTGACAAAGGAACATCATCATCATAATCAGCATCGTCATAAGAAACAGGATTGCTCGCATTTGAGTTATCAGAACCCTTAAAAGCCATAATTCAAAAGTAGCATTCACTCACACCTGTGAAAAACAAAACAAAAAAGAAGCTTTCTTTAGGAAATTTCAACATGAATACGCGATCAAGGTTAAATGAAAACAAAACAGCATCCATCACTGGAGTAACATATATACATACATTGGCAACAAATAAAACAAAAACAAGTCAAATATAACTATTAACAATAAACACCAAGAAAACAGAATTCATCACAAAAACAATATTTGTTGAACAAAGCATGAAATGTTGATACAAACAAACCCTCAAAGTAACAAAACAAGAACTAATAATAAATCAAACATTAACCATTAAAAAATATATAAAGATTTTGAAGAAGTAAAAGAAAAGAAGATGAAACAATGTAGTAACAGAATAAAAGAAACATTGAGCATTAAAAAAAAAATAATAATAATAATAAAGATAAAAAGAGAAATATGGTTGAGTTGTTGTTTCTTACAGTTGCAATAAATGAAGATGGTGAAAAGCGAAAGAAGAGATCAGTTGAGTGTGGTTTGAGACAAAATCGCAATGAAAGTGAAGAGCAATGATTGTGTGGGGTTCACATAAAACACACTTCAAACGCTTAAAAGGCCAAAACAACAACTTGCGATGAACCGTTCACTAGATAGACCCTTCTTGGCCGTTGATTTAACATTTATTATAGTTTAATATTTATTTTTTTTGACAAAATTGTGTTTTTGAGGGGGCATTTAAATGTTGTTGTTCTCGTTAGTAAATGATTTTTCTTTTTTTTTTAAGATCTTTAGTGAATGATCCTAAAAACTATATTTTTAATCTCAAAAAAACGAAATTCTAAATATTTTTAAATATCATTTATTTAACTGATCAATGCTTATATTTCATGACCAACGAATTAGATTTAAATGGTTAATAAGTTTTTCGTAAAATTTCCTTAAAAAAAAAAAAGTTTTTCGTAAGATGAATCGATCGAGAAAATCTGAATTCAATTAATGATAAAAACAATTTTTTATTACACTTTACTTATTGACCCAATTCTAAATTACTAGAGCTCATTTCTTTAAAAACCAAAAGAGTTAACACAAACAAAAAGACTGGTGCTAGTCAAACCCCAAAAAAAAACAAGTTACACTCCAGAATGACTAATATACCCTTTAATTAAAATAAAAATTTCAAATTAATAAATCATTTCATTCATCGCTTAATCACTGAAACCTGGAAACATAATCATAATTCATGTATTCCTCTTTCCAAACACTCACACCGCGTTTTTGAAAGCTATCACTCTTTCTCATCAAACTCGCTCGCTCGCCGCATCTCCACCATTTCGTTTCAGAGCCCATCGCAGTTTAAAGGTACATACGTAAACTAAATCTACACTAAACTTTGTAAACTGAAATTACACTAACCTCTTATACGTAAATTAAACTTACATTAACCTAAATTGAACATAAGTAAACTTAATTTACACTAACCTATATTGAAAGTAAGTAAACTGAATTTACGATAACCTCTTATATACATACTATATACATACGTAAACTAAATTTACATTAACCTAAATTGAACATATGTAAACTTAATTTACATTAACCTAGATTGAAAGTAAGTAAACTGGATTTACACTAACCTCTTATATACATACTATATACATACGTAAACTAAATTTACATTAACCTAAATTGAACAAGTAAACTTAATTTACATTAACCTAGATTGAAAGTAAGTAAACTGAATTTACACTAACCTCTTATATACATACTATATACATACGTAAACTAAATTTACATTAACCTAAATTGAACATAAGTAAACTTAATTTACATTAACCTAGATTGAACGTAAGTAAACTGAATTTACACTAACCTAAATTGAACATACGTAAACTTGAATTTACATTAACCTACATACGTAAACTACATAAACCCCTTTTATATACATGCACGTAAACTTAATTTACACTAACCTCTCACTTAAAATCAAATTGACAAGCATATCTCATACCAAAACAAACAATAAACAAATAGAAACTCATCGAAAATGAAATTCATAAAATTCACTAACCTTTATAAATATAGTACAGATCAATAACAAATATATTGATTTAAATCTTGGTTGCACATCTATGGTGATTTGTGGATGAAAAGGGGTAAGGGTTCAGAATGATCATAAAATATGAGTTTTTAGAAATTTACATGAAGAGAACAATTTTGGTATTATTGTAAAATTTTAAATAAATTTGGGTGTAATTTATTTTTTTTTGGTGTGATTAGTACCAGTCAAACAAAAATAATGTATACCATATTTCTGAAGAAAAAAATGAATATATCTCAGATTACTGAAACTCATTTCCCTCGTTCGTTTCTTTTGGTATTTCATTTTTTTAAATTAACTTATTATATTTGAACACCTCGTATTATTTATATTTGTTCAATATAAAAGGGTTAAACAACCCTAAACCACGAGGAAAAGTTAAGGTTGAAGTGTCAACAACAACCAAAAATAAACAAAGATTTGAAACATAATAAAAAGAGTAATGATATTTGAACAATCAATTTCTGACAACTTTCTCTTTTATACTCACATTACATTTTTACTTCTCTCTTTATTACTTTAGTTTTTGTGTCAATCATTTATTTTCTTTGTAAAATTTTGATTGTTGCAAAGATTGTCGAATAAAATGATGTTTAAATAATACAACTCTAATGAAAAATATGCTATTAACCATCTAAAGTCAAACCAAACTTTGTCAAGCTATCATACAAAGGACGCCGATCGTTAGTAGACCCACAACCATAAAAGAAACAAAGTCAACAAATATGCTATTGGCATTATTCAATTTAATTTTTTCCGAAAGGATTACATTTCATTATTTATATAACTTTTTTTACATTATTATTATGGTATATTAATTTTCCCGAAAATATAATTTTTTTATGGCATTATTCAATTTAATTTTTTTTACATTATTAAGTTTACTTATTAATTTTGACAACTTTTTTATGTAACATTTTTCGGTTTTCTTTAATTTTTTAGGTTTAATTGCACTTTTGAACTTCTATCTTTCCAAAAGTTGCGGTTATGGACCCCTAACTAATTCAAATACAAAACAGCCCTCTATATTTTGATTCTTTAGCAGTTTTGGACCCCCAAGACAAAAAAAAAAAAAAAATTGACACGTGGCACCTCACTTAGGGTGCTACGTCAGCGTTGACTGAGTCAACAATGGACTGGGGGTCCAAAACTGCCAAAGAATCAAAACATAGGGGGCTGTTTTGTATTTAAATTAGTTAGGGGTCCATAACCGCAACTTTTAAAAAGATAGAGGTTCAAAAGTGCAATTAAGCCAATTTTTTAAGAAGCAATAGGAAGAAAGCTTAAAAAACAAAGGATAAGTAGCCATCGACTCAAACAATGGGAGCCATGTCATTTTTTTAATAAAAAAAATCCAAATTATGTATCTCTTCTCTTCCTAATCGCTAGAAATGAAAACTGCAGCATAAGCACAACAGTGCTAAAACGACACACCAAAAAGAAGAGGGTAAAGATGAAAACTATTATCGAACATTACTAAACTTGATTCTGGCTAAGGCAGAAGCTACAATATGTGGCTTCCGCTAAAATCGATTCTACAAGGATGAATCGCGTTTATAATTGATTGCCAAACATTATTCCAATTTCACAAACCACGTATGCAGGTGATGAACGCGCGTTCATACCAACTAAACGCGAAACCAAACAGGGGCATAGTGTTATGTGCATGCATTAATGATATAATAATTTTTTTTATATAGATGAAATGACAATAACATTGAAAGCTCAAACACATAGATGAAAGAGTTGAAGTTTGAACATCAATCACAACATTCCGTATACGTAATTTCA
This sequence comes from Medicago truncatula, assembly GCF_003473485.1. Lineage (NCBI taxonomy): Eukaryota > Viridiplantae > Streptophyta > Magnoliopsida > Fabales > Fabaceae > Medicago > Medicago truncatula. The sequence goes on from NC_053043.1 coordinate 45,544,170, forward strand.
ATATTTTTATATGTTGAATTATAACACTAAGACCATCTCCAATGGTATGTTTAACGTGTCATTCAACTCCTTCTTTGTCTCCAATGGTATGTTTAATAGCTGTTGAATGGGGGAATAGAAGAGAGAGAGAGGATGAATACATTCAACACCATTTCATCCTGCCACGGATGCCACGCGGCGCAAGCAAATTGGCCCAAAACAGGCGCGTGCATCACACGCACAGACATGGCGCGTGGCTGGTCAGAGGCGCGGAGAGAGAAACGAGTTTTGGATAGATAGGACACGTGGCACATTTTAATTGGTTGTTCGGATTCTTATCTTTTTAATAATTGGACCTCAATTATTTCGTTGTAAATTAATTTAAAAAAAATACCAAAATTCATGATTTTTTTCTCTATAAATAGAGACTTGGATCATTTGATTTGGACACAAAAAAAAACCAAGTTTTTCACTATCTTCATCTTTATTATTATCTTTCTATTAGCAAACTAAGTGAAGTTTTAATCTTACTTTTTGTAAAATGGATCCCAATAATAACCATTTCAACACCCAAAATTTTTCTAATTACCCCTTTAACTACGAAAATCGCAACAATTATCCAAATCCAAATCAATTTTTCAACCAACGTCCTCAAAACATACCTAATTTTGGTTTTGCACCAAATTTCAACCAGTCATCCTCTGTTCCAAACTTTCATCCATAATTATGGATCTATGATGAGATATCCATCTCAAACACCCTCGTTTAATGGTTATATGCCAATGGAGAATGAATACATCAAAATAGGAAGTAGTACAGCATTGGAATGCTTACTTAGATTCTGCAAAGGAATCATACAACTCTATGAGGAAGTGTATTTGAGAACACCAACCCAAGATGACCTGCAAAGAATACTACATGTTAGTGAAATGTGGGGGTTCCCGGGGATGATCGGCAGTATTGACTGCATGCACTGGGAGTGGAAAAATTATCCTAAAGCATGGGAAGGTCAATTTACCAGGGGGATAAGGGACCACCACAATTATTTTAGAAGTAGTTGCATCTCTTGATCTATGGATCTGGCATGCCTTTTTTGGATGCCCGAGAACGTTGAACGATATAAACGTTCTAGACCGGTCACCAGTGTTTGATGATGTGGAACAGGGAAAGGCTCCGAGAGTGAATTACTTTGTGAATCAACGTCCCTATAATATGACATACTATCTAGCTGATGGTATATACCCTTTGTATCCAACTTTCGTCAAATCAATCAGACTTCCTCAAAGTGAACCCGATAAGTTATTTGCAAAACATCAAGAGGGATGTCAGAAAGACATCGAACGTGCTTTTGGAGTGCTTCAAGCTCGATTTAAAATCATCCGTGAACCAGCTAGCTTGTGGGACATAGCCGATTTGGGTATCATCATGAGGTCATGTATCATATTACATAATATGATTGTTGAGGATGAACGAGATACATATGCTCAACGTTGGACCGATTTTGAGCAACCTGGGGAAGTGGATCTAATACATCGCAACCATACTTAACCGAGGTGTTACTAGCTTTTGCAAATCATGTGCGTGGTAGATCCGAATTGTGTGATCCAGATGTTCATCACGAATTGCAAGGAGATATAATGAAACACATATGGACAAAGTTTGAAATGTATCGTGATTGAAGATGATTTGTATCGTATTAAATAAATTACTTGTGTGTTTTTTTTTTTAAGAGGAATTACTTGTGTGTTGTATGCTTAGTTTGTTGTATTGCATTTTAAGTTATTTGTGTGTCGCGTGCTTAGTTTGTTGTATTTGCATTTTAAATTAAGAAAATAAAAATAAATTATTTTACAATTTTTTTTCTTCCAAAAATACTAAAAAATAAATAGTTAATTGTATTATTTTAATTTAATTATAATCGATAATTTTATGTAATTATAAAAACAAAAATTAAATAAGAATAAGAAATAAAAAGTGGTGGGATAGAGTGTTGAATGAAAAATCATTGGAGAGGATAAAAGTTGAATGAGTGTTTAATAAAAGAGAAAAAATGATGTGGAATGTTGGAAATTGAAAAAGTGGGTGTTGAATGTGTTGAACCATTGTGATGGTCTAACAACATAACATAGAGTTATGTAGATGCATTAATTACCCGTTCATCATTGCATATCTTTGAGTTGGATTACAATTTACAAGTAAATTTTGCTTTTTTAGTGTCATGTTCATTTCTGATCGGCTTTTATTGTTTACAGTACCACTTTTTCCCAGAGGCTATACAATGATGACTTTATTAGGGATAGGCTTTTTTTGTTTAGAATAATCTTTTCGTGTAGTAAACATTTTGGAAGTGCTCATATATATTGACCATCCGAAAGATGATCTCCCGCCCTACCCAGTACAAATAATCTCATCTCATCTCATTCTTCCTAATTTCTATATATATTTTTTTTTTTAAGTTAAATCAGTCGCAACTATTTTTTAAACATTCTTAGCACGTATCTTTATCTCTTTGAAGCACATGTTAACATTTTATTTTATTTGTTTAAGAATATTTTGTAATTGACCCCTAGCACTTGCTCTAATTATAAGATCATTTTAAACTTTTTTATTTACTTAATTTCACAAAACTCTTTTTAAATTTTAAAAAACATTAATATATTCATGTTTACGTTACATAATTTTTATACAATATATAATAAATATTGTATAAAAACAATAATTAATCTCTCTATAGATATAGACGTCAATTTAGATGAACTAATTCAACTTATTGAAAAGAAAAAAAATGTTATACATTCCTAGCAATTTACAACAAATTCAATACACCAATCAACTATATTATTTTTTTATATTTTTTTCAAAAATGTGACACCAATCAACTATATATATATATATATATATATATATATATATATATATATATATATATAATGTTTTGTTAGAAGACACCATTTAGTTTTTATAAAAGTGACTTTGGTTATAACTTACTAAAAGACATCTTCATAAAAATTAGTTAGTGTATTTTAACAAATGTCTATAGGAAAACTTGTTAAAAGACACTTTCATAAAAGGTGTCTTCTAGCAAAACTCATTATGGGAACTAAATACATATATATGGGTGTATTCTAGTAAATACATATAAGATTTGCTAATATACACCCGCTTATGTTTTAGAATGTGTGTTTTAACAACATTCATCTTAAATTGTATTTAACAACTCTTTAATTATATCTTTGCTAAAACATGGCTTAATAAAAACCAGTGGGTGTATCATAATATATATATATATATAGGAGCTGCGAACTTACACCCACCTCAAAACATTAAGGCAGGGCCGGCCCTACACTAAATGAGGCTTAAAGCAAATTTTAAAATGAGGCTTTCTACTTAATTCATTTTTTGTAAAAAAAATATTTTTTAAAATTTTTGAGACGCAAAATCATTTATTAAATTATTATAATCGATTTCTTTTAACATGTCTTTCTCAATCGATATTAAAGCCAAACCATTTAATATTTTTTGAGACATTGTTGATCTAAAATAAGATTTTATTAATTTTAGTTTTGAAAAACTTCTCCTTAAAAAAAAAAGTTTTGAAAAACTTTTTTCCACATAAGCAACGGTTACAGCTGGAATTGTTAACATTATTCTATAAGCAATAAAAAAAAGCATTTGGAAAAGAATAAGTCTCTATTTTCACTTTCATTTGTGTCTATATTGTTATCTTGTTCACTAACCATTCCTACTTCTCTATTTTCATTTTCACTTACGCCTATATTGTTAACTTGTTCATTCAACGAGCAACCAACTGAATTTTCAAATTTAGTTTTTCCGTTTATTTGAACAAATCTATATAATATAAATTTATGACCTATTTTATAGACTTTTATGGAAATGAATTACTATTGTTTTGGTGTTGCCACATGTCCCTTTCTTTTTTACAAATGCTCTCACCATATTGATCCTCACAAAATGCTCTCACCACCATCATTCTCATATATTTGTATTTAATGTTCATGTATAAAAGGAAGTTTTACAATATCAAATTCTATTACTTGAATTTATATTAGAAATCAAACATTTCGAATTCAAAAATTACAAATTTGAATCATATATTTAAATAATATCATGCAAATAAATATCATAGACGATTTATAATGGTTGATTGCTTAAATTATGGTCAAATAATATTATGACCAATTGGAAAATATATTATTTACTTATGATGTGTGACCTTTTTATTTGACCCAAAAAAAAGTTTTTGGAGCCAAAATTGGCATTTAGATGGTAACTGAAATTTTTTTTAAAAAAAAAATAGTACCGAAATTTTTTCTAATCCAATATTACTTTTTTATTAGAATGCAGTAGTACCTTACACGTAAATGATATTCTTATTTCTTTTTTTATGAAGTAAATTAAAAAACAAAATTTAATCAGATTGTTTAACTAATATCATATTTCAATTATAATATATTTTTTGTTTTGGCTTATTGGAAATAAAAAATACGATGCAATGAAATCAAAGTAGAAATGGTAGTATCATGGCTATTGGAGAAGATATTATTTCATTATGATGTGTATTTTTTTATTTGACCGGAAAAAAAAAAGTTTTAGAATTAATTGGGATTGAATGGTATATTATTGAAATGGATCCTTAAACATCCCTTACTAATCACCATTAAAATCATATTAAAACATTCTAAAATAAATCTTAGACTTTTTTTTTAAGGAAAAATAAATCATAGACTTATTTATTTCAATTTGTGTGGTTTATTGCACACCTTTCTTTACAATCCGAGCAAAAAAAAGAAAAAAAAACTTTATATCTATTTTTTTTCCCGGCTACAGTCCTATTGATATCATTCAATCAAATTAGACCAATTGACCAACACTTTCTTCACATGAGCTCGAATTTGATTGGTCGAGTTAAGTGTGGTTGTTTTAGATAATTGTCCTTTAAAATCTATTATCAATTAGACCAATTGACCAACACTTTCTTCACACCACAACTCATTTTCTTTCTATTTCATTTATTTCTCTTTGCATCCTTTTCGTTTCTCTCTACTCAATCGAAATGGTCCAAAAATTGACTTGAGCTCTGATATATCCCCTTCCAAAAAAAACTAGAATATCAGGGTTCGAGTCGTTCGCATTTAGTTTGTGAGGGATATGAAAAAAGACCAACTTCCTTGCTTCTTAGAAATGGTTCTAATGGACAGCAAGGTTGTTTAACTCAATTTTTTGTTTATATTTTTATATCCACTTTTCTATTATGTCTTATTTTTTGTTTCAATTTTTTTATTTGCAATTATAGTAGATCATTTTTGTTTTTGATCAATAAAAATGATACCAATCGAATTCGTTTATGATATTTCCCATTCGCATCAAGAAACTTGGAGTATCGATGGTCGAATCATGGTTGATTCATTTACATTTTTTTGTTTATATTCTTATACATGCTTTTCTATTATATTTTTTTATCCATCTGTTTTTTCGTTTATATTCTTATATCTTCATGATTCTTTGGACGTCTTTGATTTATAATTTATTCATTTACTTTTTCATGAAATTTAAATATCTATTTTAGTTTGTTTTCTTCATTTATTTTCTATGTGGACTTATTGAGCTTAACTTTATTCTTTTTGTCTTAATGATATAGATAGATATATTAGTCTTAAAAGATTATCCAAAAAAAAACTGTGGGGGAGCTTATCCAAAAAGAACAGGGGGCTTTGTATTAGCGGACATATACTGGCGGATATACTAGCATATTTGATATTTTCAATTGGATATATATATCACAATTAATGTAATTTCTAACTGTTTACGTAATTTATATATAATCAATTAAATTTAAAATATTACATTTGCCCCAAATTACATGTCACTTTGCGAGACAACTCAGAAAACATCTAAAGCTACTACAACATCATAAGATCAAGAATCATATTGTAGTTTATAAAGTATACCGACAACAGATAACTCGGATTCAAATGTCTTACTCTCGATACCTCTCCAAGTTCTTTGCATGCAACATAATTTGTGCTATCGGAAATGGTGATTTAATTCCCATTAATTGAATTTCATTCAAATTGATTTGGTGAGATTCAAAAACAAATGAATTAATTCCTATTTATTCAATTGGTTTTTTATATCTTTAAAATGAGGTATTCAACCAACATATATAATGTGACATAAATGGTAGATATTGGACTCCTTAATCATTTTATTTAGGTTTTTCTTTTCTTTTCACCGGTGCGTATTGAAAACATTTGTTAGAGGAAATGAACCCTTAAATTAATCTTAGTATCTCGAGATGATTAATCTTCGCTTTAGTGCAAGAAAAATATCTTTGATTTGTTAAAAAAAAAATACCTTTGATTTACTCATTAAAAAAATGCGGCATTTAGGTTCAATTTATTCGACCATGATTAATTTTCAAACATGTAATTGCCCTATCTCTTAATCACTCTCATTGTTTTTTGTTATCACTCATTATTTGATTGTTTCAACGTCTCGCTTGATGGCGATAACACTAAGAGTTAGTTGAAAGCATTTACAAACAACTTTTTTTTTGCTTGATTTTTGTGCATGCTGGTATGTTATGTGAAACCTTTTAGGTCTTATATCTCTCGAGTAAATCCCTTTTTTCCAATTAAGTCTTATTAAAAATTCAATGTTTTTATAATATGGACTTGGAGCAAGACATGTTTTTGTAGGAGGGAAATGTAATTCAAACTTTTTTTAAAGAAAAGGAGTGTATCTTTTAACATAAGAGAGGAATGAACTATAGTTCAAGCTTCTCTCAAATGAGGTGAGAATAATTTGCTCTAACAAAATTTGTAGTAAATAGATGATAATATTCACACAATCTAAAAAGAGTTGTTCATCAAAACAAGATAAACTTTTCTACGATTTAACATTTACAATTTAAAAAGAGTTTTTCGCAAAAAATTTGTAGATATTTAAATATGAAAAAAATTCATAAATATGCATAACTTTAATTAGAGGGTTGCTATTTTTTTTTTAAGAGAAAATATCTGAAAAGGTGAAACTCCACAAATTGACAAATCAATATTTGAGTAGGCTTGGCCTCTTGGTGTTGTCTTACCAACATGGTATGCAAATTTGACATATAATTGAGTTTAATCATGTAGTAATCTTTAGCAGAAAAACGAGCAACCAAAAAAAAGAGTTGTTTAAAAGAAAATGATATTTTAGCACACTTAACAAACTGTGACTCAATTACTAGCTGAGTTGTTGTTATAGTTGTAGAGAGGATATGATATAGTTATGAAGCTTTGCAATATTGGTCAGAAGTGTTGCTTTAATTGGATTTTCTTTGTATATTTTAAGACAAATAAAATTAGAAAGTGTTGAAGGGTTTTAGTTGAATGCATATATTTAATAATACAAGAGAGTGAAGAAGTGAGCAAACATATAAATGAAAATATGGTGGCCGCAATTTTCTTAGATTGAGAGAGCAGACCTTTAGAAGTGAAGATGAAGAAGCTTCCGGAGTAGTAAAACACCGTCCATTTTTTTGTCCATACCAATCGAGTTAAGCTTACAAGGAAAAAACCCCGCCCAATTTGTTTCAGAGTCTGATGTTTTAGGTTGTTTATTTATGTTTTTTTTTTCTTTTATTATATCCATCGATAGATCCATCTAATGGCTAATATTAAGTGAAGAAGAGAGAAGGAGACAAATTTTGAAGGAGAGGATCCAATTCCCTTTTCCTTTGCGTACTTTTTGTGTCTCTCCATTAAATCAAAATGACATCAAAGATTGACTTGATCTCTGATATATCCCCTTCCAAAGAAAACCGGACTATCATGGTTCAAGTCGTTCGCCTTTGATTTGTGAGGGATATAAAAAAGGACCAACTTCCTTTCTCCTTAGAAATGGTTCTAATGGACAATAAGGTTTAACTTAATTTTCTTTTTTTATATTTTTATAACCCCTTTTCTATTATGTCTTATTTTTTTTAGTCTTTTTTTTTTGTTTCTATTTTTTAACCGTAATTATATTAGATTATTTCTGATTTTGATCAATAAAAATGATGTCAATCAAATTCGTTTCCGATATCTCCCATTTACATCAAGAAACTTGGAGTGTCGATGGTCGAATCATGGTTGATTTATTTACATTTTTTTTATAATCTAATATCAACTTTTCTATTATATTTATTTATCCATTTTTTTTTGTTTTTACGATAATTTGACCCGCATTTAAATTTAATGAGCCGAACCCTTATAGTTTATGATATCCTTTTTTGTAAGTAAGTTAGTTATATCACATATGTAATGGTATAAATTTTTTTTCTCCAAACTGTGATCTTTTATGATATCCATTTTTGTAAGTAAATTAATTGTATCACATATGTATGGTGTATAATGTTTTTATTATCTATATTAAAATTGCTTTTTTATTTGATAGGGTGATCGAATCAATGCGTCTGTTAGGCATACACTCATATACAAGTATGAGAAAGAGTTGAGCGAGGGCCGTGTCTTCTCCATTGAGAATTTTGGTGTTGCCTCGATGTGGGATCATATAAGACAACGAGACACCCTTATAAGATTAACTTTCAATATGGTACCAAAATAAAATAGTCTGATGATAAGTTTGTTCCTGCTAGCATCTATGTGATCGGTGACCATCGCAAAATCTTTCAATCCCAATATGATACGGATTACTTGATTGGTAAGTTGTTTTTTATGTTTGTTTAACATTGATTTTTTTAGTGTTTTTTATTTTTTATTTTTATTTAGACATGTCACGCTGCTAATTAATATATTATTGTCAAATTTACCCGATATAAATAAATATGAATCAATTTAATGTCATTTCATCAATTATTATTTTTTTGTAAATAGCCGATTGTATTTTCACGTTCATATTGTGCGGAAAAAATATAGGCTTCAAAAATATAGCCGATTGTATTTTCACCCATAGATAATGCAAACAGCATAAGGTTAATGCAGGACCTACTGTCAATGCCACAAAACTGTCATATATAGCTTTCCACTAGGTATATCTTGATTAATTTGTTCACATTTTCTGTTCTTTATTTGATTAATTTTTCACGTTATCTAAATTAGTGAGCATTCATGACATCATTTTGTAGCAGTTTCTATATCTATTTATTTTCGCATTAAATAAAGAATGGCTTGGAAAATTATTTACAAATAAGCTTATTTTTTTAGTTTGAGTAAAGCTGAAAGAAGCTTTTTTCGATTAAGAATTGAGCCGTAATTTTAATATCATTTTTTCCGTTGCATTGCATATATTCTATTACTATCATTTTTAGTTTATATGACAAAGACAGAAGTGAAAATAGGCATGTTTCAAGACATAATGATATTTCTTTTTTTTAAAGGCCATAACATGCTGTAATTGTCATTGATGAGAATTAGAACAAATGGCGTGTCATTATGCAACTTTAAAAGGAAAAGCTGCACTTAAATGCATTAAGAGGTAACATAAAACTTCAAAGTAAAAACATGTCTCCACTTAGATATGCTTTGTTAGTGTTGTCTCCACTGCACTTTTCTTTGCGTACTCCTCCTGTCATTGACTATTAATTCATGCACTTTTCAGGTTTAACAATCCGTGAAACCTTTTTTTTGTTACATCGTTGTTACTCTAAAATACAATATTTACATTAGACCATTTATTCTGTAAAAATTAAAAACAAATAACAATCGACGTTTCTGTAGCCCAAACTATATTTATACACACCCGTAAAAAATTAAACATTTGCATTTACCGACTACGTGTATGCATGTGACAATGACTATTATATAAAAAAAATACATATTTTTTTAGTTTTTATGATTAATAAAATACATTTTGTCAACAAATATTATTACACAGTACGTCGGCGTATTTTTGCAAAAAATTACATATGCTAAGTTTAACAATGAGTGCATCTTATACTACATATAATTAGTACAAGTATAATGATCCAAATATTTTTATCGTTATATGCAATGTTTAGATATTTCAAAATATATACAAAATTAAGATGATATTTTTTTCATATCGAATTTAAAATTTATACTTTTGATCAAAAAAGTTTTTTATTTCCCGTGCTGGCACGGGTCACTATACTAGTTTATCTAAATTTCCTTTTTTGTGATTCAACTAAGCTTCTGGTCTTTTCTTTTCATTTCAATTTCGAATGACTCGATTAATATTTTCTAATTGACATTTTACATTGGTTAAATTACATCAGGAGTCTTTGAGATTCGTAACAGATTAGTACTTTAAATTATTTTTGTCACACATAAGTCATTTAAGTTTGAGATTTGTAACAAATTGATCATTTAATTTACTTTGGTTACATGTAAGTCATTTAAGTTTGTAAAGGTATTCAATTTAGTTATTCTAACACATCATTGTTTTGGTTAAAAGAACTAAATTGAAAACGTTTACAAATTCAAAGATTTGTGTGTGACCAAAATAACTTAAAAGGATTAATCTGTTACAAACCTAAAACAAAGATTTATGTGTAACAAACATAACTTAAAGGATCAATCTTTTACAAACCTAAAACTTAAGGAACTCATAGTGTAACCTTTTATATTTCAAAATAGAAACAACCAAAATCAATTGTTACACTAAAGTACTATCTGTGAAGAAGAGAATATAGTAAATCAATTTTGCTAAGGTAAATGAATTATTAAACTGAATAGACCGCAAATAAAAAAATGAAGAAAAAACAAAACCTGGTGTTGTTGACTAGTTGCCGAGAGTTAGAAAACAACTTTACAAGAATAGAAAATTGAAATCGCAGCCACAAACCACCACCAGAGTTCACGAATCACAAACGCAAACGGCAAATCGCAGAGGAACAAAGAAAGATCAGGATTGTTTGAACTTTGAATTGCAGAATTCCTTGAATGATTTCAATGCCCATGGTTTCTTCTGCCTCATATTTATAATTGATTTATCACTAAAAACCATTAATGAGGATTCTGGGAAAACCAAAAGCCTAAGAGAGATGGAGATTTTCCCGATGACATGTCCATTGAGTTTTCTGTAGATTTATTTCAGTCAATTGTCAATTAAATGGGATATTTTTTATTTAAAGAGGCCTGTGCTTTTCAAATTCTGCTCTTCTCCCAACAGAAAACTCCATCCAACTAACTTTCCAAAATACTCCTCTGTCAATTTTGCTTAAAATGAGTACCTATTCAACCTAAAAAAAACGTACTTATTCTGTAGCAAAATAACAACATTGCTTCGTGATATAAAAAAAAATTGTACCAAAAATAAACATATTATATTAACCAACGTCCAGGCATAACTTGCAAAATTGTCGGTCTTATTTAATTGATTAGAATATAAAAGGGTATTTTAGTAAATTATGAGTGGGTACTGCTTATTAACTTGCACCTTAGTGTTTTTAGGTGGATATAAGTTAGCAGCCCCATAGATATATATTCTAGTTAATTTTAAATAGAATGTCAATTTTGTAACTAGCTTAAAAAAATCCTTAAAAATATAGTCCATTCTTATTGCATCTAAAAAATAGAAGTCCATTCTTATTAAAATATCACTAATAAAAACAATATAAATGTTAACAAATGTTTTTATGACATCTAATAAGAAGTTTAAAGTCTTTCTCAAAAAAAAAAAAAGGAAGTTTAAAATAGTATTCCCTCCGTCTCACAGTTATTGTCTCTTTAACATTTTTTTTCTCAAAATAATTATCATTTTACAATATCAATGCATCATTTTTTTTTCCCACTATTATACCCTTATTTATTTAAATTCATCAAACTTTACTATTGAAATCAACAAAATTAATCATTTTCTTAATAATTGTGCACAAACCTTAAACGACTAATATTATAAGATGGATGGAGTAGTATAAATTTATCTTGTGATTTGTGCATTTAATACAATGAAACATCAAAAAACAATGTTTTCTATATGAAAGTTATCGTTTGTTCCATTTTTAGCAATACCGTAAAAACATTTTACAATATGATTTTCTTTTTAATGATAACACACCATGGACAAATAAGTAATTTTGACTTTAAAACATAGGGACAATTGTGTCATTCCATTCCCATCCTCCTCTCCTTCCATATTCTCTGCGGCCCCTCTCTTCTTCTTCCACCACCGCTGGAACTTCTCCTCACCCTTCTTCTCTTTCTTCTTCCGTGTTCACTCCAACTTCATTTTCGTGTTGACTCCGACCATCCCCCATAACTTCTTCTTCCCGTTTTTCGGCCAAATACCCACTGCCTTTCAAATTTGTACTCTTGCACCACTTTCTCATCGTCAGAGCAATCATGATCGAAGTTTATTTCTCCTTTTTGCGGGTCGGACTCCCTGATCCTTCTCCAATAGTGATTCATTCAATAGTAACACATGGGTTGTCTCCCTCACCCCGTCGGAGAACGACGACAGTGAGAGAGAGGTCGTCGATAAGTGATAGAGAATAGGAAGATGAGAGAGTAAGAGAGAAGAGGAAGAGGGTGAGTGAGAAAGGAAAAAAAAGGTTTTAGTGAACAGTGGAATACGGTATTGGTGTCATATTCGTGTTTTTTTTTTTGTTTGTTTATCTTTTCTGATTATTTTTACACGAATTTATAGTCTATTTTCACAAGTTTACAGCGGTTTTTGTTAAACTAATTTAAGTAATTTATATCTTACTATTTTTATCTCCATTTTACCTTGCAATCGTAAATGAAAAAATAAACATTAATTATATGCACATTTTTATTTATGTTATTTCGTATTTATAAACTATTTCAATTGTCAAATTTACCAAACACTATAAATTTAATAAACTAGTACATATGCTATCAATTATAAGTTGGTTTATAAATCATCCGCTATAAATTCATCCGTTATAAATTAACTTATCAATTATCCATTATTTTTTACCAACAAAACCTTGGTCGTTAGCTTAGTTGATTTTATTCGTATGAGTTTGAGCTAAGTACCTCCAATAACTCATCCTTAACTCAAATTTGTTACTCCCTCCTGTCCTATATATAAGAAAAATTTGACTTTTAAGATTCATTGAGTAATTGATGTATTTTGTCTAGAATATAGATTAAATACACCATTTATGCAATAAATTAAAAAAGTCAATAATTTCTTATAAATAGAATCGGATGGAGTAAATTACTCAATCAGAATACAACATGGTTCATGGCACCATTACAAAATTAACGAATAATAAAGGACATTTACCAATGGAAGAAGACAAATTTTGGTTTTATTTCACAAATTTGCACCGGCTTGCCAATGCCACCGTACCCATGCACATTCACGACAAGATGTTACTCACTCAAGCTATGCTTGACCAAAGCTTGAAATGAAAAATAAACCATTTTTCCTTGCAGCAAAGCTGCTCTGAATATTTATTAAATAAGAAATATTAACGAGTTGTCTTTGGAGTATTCTTTAAGAACCATTAATATTAAGTTTGTAAGAAAAACTGTGTAATCAGTGCATTGAAATTTCTAACATTTAACTTTTTTAAAAAATATTTTTTAAATTTAAAATCTTTAAAGAGTGTCTCAGAGACATTTGTTAACAAGATTCATATCAAATATATGCATTAGGCTAATACACATAGTCAAACATTGAAACAAAGCCAATAAACCAAAACATGAAAAAAACGAATACTAATAATAGACAGATCAATTGAAACACAAATGAGTGAAAGTATAAGGGTTATAAGATCATATAGAATGGTGAAGTCTTAACCATTTAAGATCCATTAGATATTTTATTGTGGAAAAAATATTTGGGGTTCTTTTAAGATCCGGGGTCTCACTTAAGACCCCATTCTTAAGTGGACCCCACACAACTTTTTAATAAAATAATCATTGTTTAGTTATTTTTGTTGAAATGTAAATAATAAAGAGTTATTGGTGGATCCCATTTAAACCTTTTGTTGGAGGGTCTCTATTGGAGTGGTTGAATACCTATTAGGTACTATCATTAAAAAATTATAAAAAAAGTAACGTGTCAATGTGGGACCCGTTTAAGACCTCAAGATTGAGGGTCTCCATTGTGGATGTTCTAACGTTCGACTTAGCCTGCAATCCTATTTATAGGTTAAGGGGGATTTAAGAGCATTTTCAATGGAGTCCTTATTTAACAAGGACCACTCCTTGTTAAGGACCTCCCATTGGAGGAAGAAAAAACGAGTCCCTATTAAGCAACAAACAACTATATAAGGATTATTTCTCTCCTAAGCAACAAACGAGTCTCGCGTCTAAAAGAAGTAATAAAATATGTATTAGTTGATCCCACTTGCAAAAGAAGTAATATATTAAGTACTTTAAATTGGGGTCCTTATTAGTGGGACTTATTTAAGTTAGTGGAACATATTTAAGTACTTTTAATTGGAGTCCTTAAGTGTATTGTCATTGGAGTCATTGAGTCCTTAATAAGTATTTTCATTAAAAAATTATAAATAAGTGATGTGTACACGTGTAGTCCATTTAAGTAGTCCATATTACTGTACTACCATCGTGGATGCTCTAAGCAAGCTCCAATAATTTAGAAGGTATTTGTAACATGTGTATTAGAGCTGTATGTAAGTCTATAACTATACGAAGTGTTTGTATTTTGAACCGATCTGAATTGTTTTAAAGGTTCGACTCTATAATTTTGAACCAAACTATAACTAATTTTAAACAAATTAAAATTTAATATTTTAAACCAAGCTAATTATTTTTAGAGTATTGTTAACGAGCGTCCCTCGAACGCTTTTTAACCAAATTGTTTTTATTATTGGTGTCGTTAAAAAATATATAAAAAATCAAACAAAATTGAATATTAGAACTATTTAAAAACTAAAATTGATCTGAACCAAACTAAATTGAACTAAATCGTTCTAAAATTGTTGGTAATGATTTAAATTTTTTGTTTTGATTTGATTTGGCTCAACAATTTAGTTCAATCTTTTGGTTTAGTTTATTTCGTTTCATGATTAATTTTGAAAAGAAGAAGTGGAAGAAGAAAAAAAAAAAAGCATTACTTTTTCCATCATTTGCCTTTCCTCGCGCGCTTTATTTTTTTTCTAAAATTACCTTCGGAGCATTCCGGATTATATAATCCAGAACGGAATGATGTTTTCTTTTGTTAAAGGGTGAAAAAATGAGTAACGGATTTTTCCGGATTTTGTAATCCGAAAACTTCAAAAAATAGGGCGCATTACATGATGTTTTCGGATTACATAATCTGGAAACCCCATAAACACCCTTTTTCAAGGTAAAATAGTTCGGATTATATAATTCAAACTGTATCAGCACAAATTCTAAACATGTTTGTAACATGGATAGTCATTTTAAAGACAATATTAATCTTCCTAACTCTCATCCTTCTATTTTGGGTCATTGTTACATGTTCTTAGTCAAAAATCGGGTCTTCCGACTGCTTGATCGGATTGCTCTGAAACTTCCCTAGAAAATCAGAAAAAAATTCAAGGACCATGCTAGAAGGGACTTCTTACGGGACTCCGCCCCTCAAAATCCAAAATTACATCGTTTAGACCGATTTTTCATTTTTTTTAATTTTTCATATTCTCAGAAAAACCTAAAAAAATTTGCATTAGTTTTATTTGATTTTTAGAATTTTTTGGTGCTATTTTTATGATTTTATTTGACAGGTTTTTAGTATTTTTTACTTAATTTTTTTGTTGTTTTTAAAAGCAAAACTGTTGAAATGTGAGAGACTCTGATGACTGATTATACATAAGAATTGTTCGGATTATAAAATCCGAAATAGTAAATATGAATCCGGATTTTAAAATCCGAAATACACAAAGGTATTTTTGGAAATTTTACGAGACGCGGGAGAAGTTCATAGGGTAGAAAAAGTAATAGTAAAAAAAAAAAAAAACAGACCTATTATTTTGGTTTTGTTAGATATAGTGCTTACTTGCTCGTGGTGGGTTTGCAGAAAACACACATTCACCTGGGATGTCAGCTCACCACAAATCAAAATATCGATATTCTAAATTGGAAATTTTAATCCTTCAAAAAATAAATTTTAATTCAAGTTGTCAAGAGAACTAATTTTTACTACTCTTCTAAAAGGGAAACAAAACATACACTAAATCATTTTTTAAACGTAAATAATTTTTTATCAATATGAAACTCAACCTATGTTATTATTATATAATCAATAATCAATCATATGATTATTAACCATTTTGTTTTACTTAAAATAAGTTATCCTTTCGATTCAAATGGATAGAATATATCAAAAACAAACAATACAAGCAATAATTATTGAGTTCGAATTTTTCTTCTTTGTCAATAAGACAATATTAAGGTTGTGTTTGATTTGGTGAAATGTAAGTACTCAAGATAATAACACAAGATATAAAAACACAACATAAGACATAACAACACATGATAAATTAGATAGTATTATACTTTTTCTTGTTTTAAAAAAAATTATTTACCAATCGACATCATCTAATTTTATTTTGTATAAAAAAATTAGTTTTGGAAGGTGCCTAAACATTTTTGTTTAGGGTTGTGTTAAGCAGGGGTGTTCATGGTGCATAACTGAACTGAAACTGAACCACATTAATTGTTCAGTTCAGTTTAAAAACTGATTCGAAATCGGTTGAATATTTTTGAACCGTATTTTTTTTATTAAAGCAAGCTTTTTTTGAGTATTATATATTTTTTTGTGCACTTTTTTTCTTCATATTTTCTAATTATATAATTTAATATTATTAATAAATTAAATGAATAATGTAATATTTATAAAAGAGAGGGTGGCAAGTGGTGGTTCATACTTTGTAGTGGCCGTCGGTGATGGTTCCGGCGACCATCACGACGGTGGACAGCGGGACTTCCGACAACAATGCGGTGGTTAGCGATGGAGCTCCGACGACCAGCACGACGATGGATGGCAGAGCTCCGGTGAAGTTACGGTGGCGCTCCAACGCGGTTATGGTGGTGGTTGATGGCGGCGCCAACAGGATGAGGTGGTGGTTGACACTTATTTTAAAGAGGAGTGTTATTTGAACAACCTTTAATTGACAACTTATGGGGACAACCAAAACTTGCAAAGAAAAAATAGGTATTGCACGAAAATCAAAACAATAGAGAGATAAAGTAAAAAATGATGTGAGTATGAAAGAGAAAGTTGTAACAAAAGTTGTCACAAAATGGATGTTCAAATATCATTTCTCTATTTTAAATTAGTTTAAATGATCTTTTAAATAAAATATTATCCAACTTGGGAATATAACCCAAGACCTTTTCTTAAAGAGAAATGATATTTGAATATCCATTTTGTGACAACTTTTGCAACAACTTTCTCTCTCATACTCAGATTACTTTTTACTTTATCTCTCTATTGCTTTGATTTTCGTGCAAATACCAACTTTTTCTTTATAAATGATGGTTGTTCCAAAAATTGTCAATCAAATGGTTGTTTAAATAACACTCATCTTTCTCAAATGCAACATCACCTTAACACTACACCAATATGATCTATGTGACAATTATTTATTTATTTTATATATAAATTATAACTTTGTAAAATTTCTTAAAAAATTATTGGTTAAACATTTGTAAAAGAAAATATTAAAAAGTTCAAGACAAGTTAAAAACAGTTTTTAAATTAAATTTGGTTAATTGATTGAATTGGTCTAAATTTATGATTCAGTTTACCAAGTCTTTGGGTACCCCCCCTGGTGTCAAGTAAGTGTACTCCAACAAGTAAGTGCCACTTTTGGGTGTATTTCGTGTCCCTACTCAACAAAACGACTCTTTGACGCCTAAATCCAGCAAGTAACAAACTCTATCAACTCTCATTTCTCATCACTTTACTCTCCAAATGCAAATGCAAAAGAAACTCTAGAAATTCCTTCTTTTTCTTCATCTTCTCCATTTTTTTCTCTTCTGGTTTCACCGTAACAAATAATCTCAACTATCAACAACGTATCTGTAAGCATCTTAACTTCATTTTTCTTTCACATTAATATTTTCATGCTATTTCTATAGAAATTAAACAACATGCTATGTTAGATCTACTAGATGTGTGTATTTATTTATAGGTTGAAACGTGATGATTCAGAATTTTTCAATTCAACAACCTTCTTGTTTATTTATTTTCGTTTTTTTCACAGTTGAATCATGGATTTTGAGGCTTCTCATAACCCTCAATTTTATGTTGGTGATGGGAGGGAACCTGTTTCTTGTGAGAACTTTAAATCTCAAGATTATGATCATGTTCCTTTGTTACCAAGATTTTCCTGGGTTTCGAGTTTGGAAAAATGTAGTAGTAGTGCTGTTAAGAAGAGGGATTTTGAGTTTGATAACAACAATTCCTTGCATATTTCTGTTAAGAAATCAAAGATGTTGCCCTATCATGATCACCACAATGATGGAGACGATGCTACATTGTCGAAGAAATTAACTGATAAATCATTTTCCTCGCTGAAGAAAGACCTTACATTGTTAGAAAAATTATTTGAGGAATGTAAAAGGAAGCAGAAAGTAGAAGAAAAGAGATTGCAGTCCATCAAGACAGATATTGAGGACTGCTGCAAAGAGCTTCAAAATAAGAAAAAGCAAGTTAGTTGTGTTAGAAGAATTGATGAAGTTCGTGACAAAGTGCAGGAAGAAATTGACGATTGTATCAAGCAGTTTGTGGTAAAGGAAGGGCAGCTCTATTTGATGGAAAACTTGATTGGAGAGCGCAAGCTAGAGCTCAAGGCGAAAGAGATAGAACTTAATCAAGTCAAGGGGAACATTTCAAAAGAAATAGAACTTCGTCAAGTCATTGTTAACATTGATAAGGACCGTGAAAGGAAGGAAGAGGAACTCAAGGCTCTTTCCCAAAAAAATGCTGAATTTACTTTTAAATGTAAGGCCAAAGAGATAGAACTTGATGCATTGAACAAACTAATTGGCAAACAAGCTGAAAAATTAGAGTCTGAAAAGAACAAGTTGCTGAAGGTAACCTCCGAAAAGAAGCGACTTGAAGGTCAGGTTAAGGAACTTGAGTCAAAAGAGAAGCAATGTGAAGGACGGCTGGAGGACCTTGAGTCAAAGGAGAAGCGTTTTGAAGTACGGGTAAAGGAGTTGATGTCAAGAGAGAAGCAGCTTGAAGGATATATGAGGGAGTTTGAATCAAAGATGGAGGAACTTGAAGGTCGTTCGAAGGATCTTGAATCAAAAGAGAAGCTAGTTGAACGACGGGAAATGGAGCTAAAGTCAAAAAAGATGCAACTTGAAGGCCGGAAGAAGGAGTTTGAATCAAAAGAGGAGAAAGTTGAAGGCCAAATCAAGGAGCTGGAATTTAAAAAGGAGCACTTTGAAAGCCAATTGAAGGTGTTGCAGTCAATAGAAAACCAACTTGTAGGCCAAGTGAAGGAGTTTGAAACAAAAGAAAAAGAGTTTGAAAGTCAAATGAAGGAGTTGGAATTAAAACAGAAACATTATGAAAGCCGGATGGAGGACCTTGACTCAAATGAGAAGCAACTTGAAAGCCGGTTGAAGGAGCATGAATCAAAAGAAAGAGAGTTTGAAGGCCAAGCAAATGATATGGAATATAAAAGAAATGACTTTGGAAGACAAGTGAGAGAGTTTGAGACAAAAGAGAGTCAACTTGTGGGCCGAGTAAACGAGTTTGAATAAAAAAAAAAGGAGATTGAAGGCCAACTGAAGGACCTAGTATCTAAACAGAAACATTATGAAAGCCGGATGGAGGACCTTGACTTAAATGAGAGGCAACATGAGGGCCGGGTGATGGAGCATGAATCAAAAGTGAGAGAATTTGAAGGCAAAGTGAAGGATCTGGAATCTAAAAAGAAGCATTTTGAAAGCCAAGTGGAGGAGCTCAAATCAAAAGAGAGGCAAACTCAAGGACAAGCTAAAATACCATTTTTCAATTGGTGGATCAGAAAAGGGAACAATTAAGGAAAACGGGTGAAATAATTCCTTTTAAGAAGATAGTAAAACTCTTATTTAAATTTGCTAAAGGAAAATACTTTTAGATGATAAGTAAAAACTATGCAGGAAATTGAATTGTTTTGTAATTCGATTCATTTTGTTTCCCCCAACTGTTGTCTCATTTGTTAAGGGAAAATTGACATCTTAGTGTTAATGCTTGGAAAATGAAATTGACTTGAAATGTATCTCTCTTTTTATGCATCTCTTCCATTTTCTAAACAGTTTTGACAGATTTTCAATTATCCTGTCCAATCTGCTTAGTATTTTGATAACTAGAACTAGAACTTATTAATGTCTGTTTGCGACCTGGGTTTTGCAAATAAATTTTCTGGTATGTTAATTTAGATATGATTTAGATATTTTATCATATGGTTATCAAATCAAATGTATTCATATCTATTGTTACTGGGCTATTCATGATAAAAACCTTTAGTTGCTAGTCTTTGAGATAGGGCCATGTAAGTTTGAATGTTGATTACAGGTGTAACTCTTACTCAGCGAAAATTATGAACTTAGAGAAATTAATTGAATGTTGATTACAGGTGTAACTCTTATTAGGTTTGTTATGGATCTTCTCTTAAATTAATATTGCAACCGTTAGCTATTGATGCTTGGGAAAAAATTATATTCATCATATTTGTGTGACTGTACAAATGTTCTACAAGTATTCCCTGGTAGTAGTGTGTTTTGTTATGTGAAATCAATCTTGTTGTTATACAAGTATTATCACTGTTTGTTTTGTTAATTGGTGGCTGTAAGTGAATGTTGCCGGTCAATAGAGACTTTTATGTGTTTTGGATTTGATGTCTAAAATGCATGTGCGATTTTGTTCATCATTTTGTAGTTTCCTGCATATGATGTTATGACGACGTTTTGGTCAAGTATCTGGCTATTGTTTTGCTTCTGTTTGTGTATAGTGTATACTGATAATGAAGTTATAGCAAGGTTAACAATAGTTTATTTCTATACCAGAACAAGTGTAATTTGACTAGAGAGAACCAAGTAAGAAAGAAACAATAGTGAATAGATTAAACTTGATCATAGAAATAGTTGATTCTTTTCTTTTTCACCATCTTGAATCAATGATGAAAATTGGGAACACTTACTTTTCGAAACTTTTAGGCAAGTCTTGATGTATGCTATTTGCCAAGGTTTTGATTTATACAATGATACATACACAACATCTTCAAAGAGCATAAAATCTGAAGATATAAAATCATCTGCTGCTAGGTTGAACCATGATATAGGAGAAAAGTTAAATTTACTAGAAGAAAGCAAGGGAGAAATATGATGAATTGGTTCAGATTTTTATATCCTATTTTGAGAATGTGTAATAGTAGAATTGTGTTTCAATTCAAATATGGTTTGCAAGTGTTTCTCATCTGTTTTCTTAATTTGGTGTCTGCTTCTTTGGAGTAACTTGGAACCGTTAAATGTGTCTCATTGCTCCTGGAATGTCCTTGTAGAGTTGGATTATCGATTAATTCTTAAGTGGTACATTGAATTGATCACAAGTTGAGCCAAATTGGAAAATATAGCTAATGTATTTCAAGTTTTCTGTGAAACTCGTTTTGAATTTATTTGTGTTTAATAGTGTTATAAGATTCTGGTTCATATTTCTGTTATTTTCTCATGTGGTGAATTATTATTATTTTTTTCAAATGATTTTCTGTTTGTTTCATATCTATTGTTATTTCCCTGCCATTGTTATCTGCTACCAGACCGAGGTAGTTATGGCTATTCATGATGAAAACCTAAAGTTGCTAGTCTATGAGATAGTAAAGGAAATGGGTGAAATGAATCCTTTTATGAAATAGAACAACTCTTGTTTAATTTAAATTTTATAAATACATGTACTTTTTGATAGTAAGTGAAAACTATGCCGTATAGATACAAAGATACTAATGGTATATTTGGTAACTCCAAGAAACTAGCTTATAGTTTATTGAACTAACTTATTAAAGGTTGTTTAATAAAACTAACATACAAAGATACTAAGTTAAGTTAAACAAGTCATGGAATTGAGAAGAACCATGGAATTAATTAACGAAACTCAAGCCGAAAAAATAAAATATACCCACCTTAACTTTGATATAAAAGAATATAAGAATCCCTTTATGCAGGACTGAGAAGGATTAAATAATCAGAAAAATCATTTAAAAAAATAAAAAAGAATAGAGTAGTGATATTTGAACATCTATTTGAAACAAGTTTTGAGACAATCTCTTTTTTCTCTCTTTTCATTGGTCAAAAACAATGGAGAGAAAAAGGAAGAGAGAGAATATAATGCGAGTATGTGAGAGAAAATTATCAAAAAGTTGTCACAAAATGGTTATACAAATATCATTTTTCAAAAGAATATTCAGAATTAAGCGTATATTAAACATGGCCTAATGTCGAGTTAATCGAGACCAATGGTGAAGATTATTATTTTTAACTAGGATCAATGGTCATGATAAAAATTATCTTGTTTATAAATAAAATAAAATATAGGCTAAATTGCATTTTTGGTCCCTTAACTATTTAAGTAGTATCACTTTGGTCCCTTAATTAAAATTCGATTTATTTTGATCCCTTAACTTCTCTCCGTTACACATTTTGGTCATTTCCGTTAGTTTTAATTCAAAAACGTTAGGTTTTCTTCTGGATTTTTTCTGCGATTCTTGTTGTTGAAGATTGATGGAGATGATATGAAGATGAAAAAGAGGAGAAGAAGATGAAGAAACCCTAACGTTTTTGAATTAAAACTAACGAAAATGTGTAACAGAGAGAAATTAAGGGACAAAAATAAATCGAATTTTAATTAAGGAATCAAAGCGATACTACCTGAATAGTCAAGGGACCAAAAATGCAATTTAGTCTAAAATATATTTAAAATTAAATAATTATGTTCTTTTATGTCATTTTATATTTACAAAAACTAAATTTATCAAACAACTTTTCAAATATAAGCTATAAGCTAATTTTCAGCTATCGGCTAGTTTATAACTTATATTTACCAAACAAAGCCAAAGATTAATATATTAGATGTTGGTAATTCGGCATGTTCAACTCATGTAATTGGCTTCATTTTTCCCCCTCTAAAAGTTTGACATCTTAAATGTTAATGTTTGAAAAATGAGATAGACTTGAAATTTATGTATCTCTTCTATTTTCTTAATAGTTTGATGGATTTTGAGTTATTCAGTCCAATTTTCCTTAGTTTTTTGTGACTAATATCTCAAATTTGTCCTTGAATTTTAAAAAATCGGTTAAATTCAGTCCTGAATTTTGCAAAATATCTATTTAGTCCATGAATTTTACAGACGTCCATCAAAATGGTCTCTCCGTTCAAAAGCTCCGTTAGTGGCGATGATGTGCCCTCTTGCATGTTGTGTTGTCATGTACACGTGTCAACAAGGCACCCTCGTGCACAAGGACTAAATTGATGGAAATGGTAAAAATTCGAGATTTAACTTTTCAGTGTAATTTTTATTGTGTTTCCAATTATACCCCTATAAAATATGGATCGATTTGAGACTTATTGACATAATTTGAGGTCTAATTTGATGGATTTTGTTATAATTTAAGGGTTGATATGATTGATTTTATTTGCAGAGAATGAGTACAAAGAGATATGACATGAGAGGACCAGTGATTTTAAATGACATGCATAAACATACATCACTGAGGGGTCCTACTTCACAAAATCCAATTGCTCTTGGAGTTATTAGAGTTCCAAATCCAAATTAGGGGTCATCCGCTTCTACTCTACCCCAATACATGGAGTTTATCCCAACTCCAGGATTTCCAAAGCATTGATGCTTGTTTAAATTATGTTTTTGGACTAGTTTAATTAATGCTTTTTGGACTTGTTTAGTTTATGCTTTTTTGGATATGTAATCACTTAAGAACATCAAATGATTTGATGACTTGATGGCTATGTAATGTTATTTTTTTGGCTATGTAATGACTTATGAACATCAAGTATATGACTTATGATGGTATACAAATGTCTGTCTTTTTATAATCAAAGTTCTGTCTTTTACTTTTTACTTTGTTCAGCAAATGTATGCACCAAGGATCATAGTGATATCTGTTGTGAAAATTTAAGGACCTATTTGATGATATTTTCACTCATTTGAGAATCAATATGATGAATATGCATATAATTCAATGACCAATTTGATTGAATTTTTTTGACAAAAGGGTTTGATTCATTCATTGACAACCTCTTTTCATTACAACATTACATGGACTTGGCACAATACAATAACATTTTAAACAACTCAATCAAACAAAATACTCTTATCAATATCTTAATTAACCTAAGCTCACTTCCTACACAATCAACTTTATCCATCAACCTTGCCCTCCAAACCTCTTCTCTGCCCCTATCCTTTGGCTTTTCCATCAACCTTGCATTTCTTCCACCCATCATTTCTGAACATCGAATCTTCAACAATGACCACTGATTTTTGAATTTCGAATTGAATCAAAAAAATCAGGGTTTTAAGTTTTTTGAATTGGGGAAGAACATTGACATCAATTCATGGAAGAAATTTGAGGGATTTTGAACTCTAGGTGACAAATTATAACATTAGAGTTTCAAATTTATATATTTGGGAAAGAAAGAGCCGTTAATGAGAAAGATGACAAAGAGCCGTTGGCAATTTTCTGAAAATCCATCAATTTAGTCCTTGACAATTTTCTATAAATCAATCAATTTGGTCCCTGCTTGCGTGACATATGACGTGGTAAGCCTTGTAAGAGGTTAATGTTACACGTCACCTCCGTTAACAGACCAACTTAACGGATGGACTGATTTGATTGACATTTTATAAATTCAGGGACTAAATAGCTATTTTGCAAAATTCATGGACGAATTTAACCAATTTTTTAAAATTCAAGGATGAATTTGAAGTATTAGTCGTTTTTTTGTTAACTAGAACGTATCTATGTGTCAATGACTATGATAGGACTATCTATTTCTTACTTTTTAAAATATCTAATTGTAAAGTATGAAAAATGATATGATAAATTTAACAGGATTAAAATAAAAATAGAAACACGAAAAAAGTATTTGTCTACACTTGACTGGCTGAACGGCTCACTGAATTGGGTGGGCCTCAACCAAACCACAATCTTGTCTGTGTGTCTGTCTTATTCTTCCATTTCACTCTCAAAATTCAAAACTCCCCGGAGGAAGAAGAAGAATATAACACAAAGCATTGTAAGCTTCACATTCCTTTTTATTTTTCACGCCTTTTCTATATTTTTTCTTCAACATTTTTATTTTCATGTTGAAACTTCAAATCCTGATCTTTTTTCATTGTTTTGTTGAAATAGCTAATGTTAGAAATTAGTTGTTACTTGTTAGATTTGTTTTTTTTTTCTTCCTCTGTATGGGTTTTAACTAAAGATCTCAAACTCTTTATCCCTTAGCTCTAACACCAACCCCCAAAAGTAGAAATGTCTATTTTCTAGGTTTTTATATTTTCATGCTATTTGTCAAGAATATCAATATCATGCAATGTTAGAGCCCCTAAATGTGTATTTATTTATACATTGAAACGTGAAAAGTTTACATTTTTTTTACATTGGCATTGTTTTGTGATTTAAAGTTGAAATCTCTATTTTGAGTGTTTTCTAGGTATTTATCATTTGACTTAGATTTTACTTCTGGAAGTTTTTCAAAGCTAAAAGTTGAAGCTTTTATCTTTTCTTCCCAGGATTTTGAGGTGTTCATGTAATACCCCAAAAGTTAACAATTTCTATAGTTGAATGATGGGTTTTGAGGCTTCTGATAAGTCAAAGTTTTGTGTTCGTGATGATGATGAAGAAACTTTCAATTTTAAATGGCTTGCATCATTTGATAAAAAAACATCGCATTCATCTTCCACTGAAGACTTTGAATCTGAAGGTGATGGTGATGTTCCTTTGTCAGCAATGTTTCCTCAGATTATGGGTTTGAGAACATGTAATAATAACAATAATGGTTCTGTTAAGAACAGGAATACTACTACTAGTACTATACTGCCAGTTAAGCGGATGTTAATTGACAACAGCAATGTCATGTGTGGTTCGATTAAGAAATCAAAGGTGTCACCATCACCGTATGATGATAATGGATATGATAGCGATGCAGACAATATTCCTATTTCGTCAAGAATTAAAATGCCTGCCATGTCAACTGATGAATCATTTTTCTCGCTGAAGAAAGAACTCACATTGGTAGAAAAATCATTTGAGGATTGCAAAAGGACGAGACAAGTAGAAGAGAAGAGATTGCAGTCCATAAAGAGAGATATTGAGGAGTGCTGCAAAGATCTTGAAAACAAGAAAAAGGAAACTATTTATGTTGGAAGAATTGACGAAGCTCGCAAGAAAATCGAGGCCAAAATTGAAAAATGTGTCGAGGATTTTGCAGCAAAGGAAGCACAACTCTATTTGATGGAAGACTTGATTGGAGAGCGCAAGCAAGAACTCAAGACAAAAGAGATAGAACTTCATCAAGTCAAGGATAACATTTCAAAACAGAAGCATTTTGAAAGACAAGTGAAGGATTTTGAATCAAAAGAGAAGGAATTTGAAATCCAGGCGAAGGAGCTAGTGAATGATTTGATATCAAAACAGAAGCATTTCGAAAGCCGAATGAAGGAGCTTGAGTCAAAAAAGAGAGATTTTGAAGAGCAGGTGAAGGAGCTGGAATCTGAAAAGAAGAGTTTTGAAAGCCAAGTGGAGGAGTTCGTATCACAACAGAGGCAATTGAAAGGACAAGTTAAGGAACTTGAGTCTAAAGAGAAGCAACTTGATGGCCGAGGGGAAGTACATGAATCAAAAAAGAGAGAATTCGAAGGCCATGTGAAGGAGCTCGAATCTAAAAAGAATTGTTTTGAAAGTCAAGTGGAGGAGCTCAAATCAAAAGAGAGACAATTGAAAGGACAAGTTAAGGAACTTGAGTGTAAAGAGAAGAAAATTGATGGTCGAGCAAAGGAGATTGAATCAAAAGAGGATGAATTTGAAGGCCGGGTGAAGGAGTTGGAATCAGAAAAGAAGCATTTCGAGAGCAGGCTGAAGGAGCTCGAATCAAAAGAAAAGCAATTTGAAGGACAAGTGAAGGAGTTTAAAGGTCAAGGGAAGGAGTTTGAATCAAATAAGGAGGAATTCAAAGGTCAGGTTAAGCAGCTCAATTCAAAAAAGAAGCAATTTGAAAGCCAGTTTGAGGACTTCAAATTAAAAGAGAAGCAATTTGAAGAACAGCGGAAAGAATTCGATGCTGAAGAGAATAAGTTCAAAGTACTAGTGAAAGAGCTCAAGTTAAAAGACAAGCAATTTGAAGGACAAGTCAAGGATCCAGAGTCAAAGCTTAATAATTTTGATGGACAAGTGAAGGAGCCTGAGTTGACAGTGAAACAATATGAACCATTAATGAACTATTTTGATGAGGAAACAGAATCGGGTAAGTGTTCTTATTCATTTAGCTTATTGAAAATTTCATTTCAACAATTTCATTTAATGATGTGTTATTTTTTATAACCTGATCTACACATATGAGGGAGCTTAAAGGTAGGAATAAAGTCCAAAATATCTGTGTGAACTTGGAGTTAGTATTCAAAAGATGAATGTGAAACTTAATGATGAAGTTGATGTTCTATTTCTCACATTTTTGCTTGTTTTATATCTGATGACAATGATACATGGTCTCGGTCTGCAACTAGAAAAACACACAAGTTTGTTATTTCCCTATTTGGATTCTGTTGTTTGCCATACTTTTTCATATTTTGTGTTCTTATCTATGAAGCACCAACACAGACACAAACATCGGAGACCACACTAACACGTCGACATTGGTAATAATTTAAGGAAATGAATTAATTGAATGTAATCACACGTGTCGGTGTTCAGTTGAACACCAGACACGCCTTTGATCATAAGTGTCAGGGCTATAGTATAGAGGTTGTCACTCATTTCATTGGTACTCATTTTGTTGGGATTGTTGTAGATTGATGATTGACACACATGATTTCTTCTATTTTAGGTTGGAAAAGAATCTTATACAAGTTTTGCCCTTCTCAATTGTCCAAAGTATTTAAAGGAATGTGAAGGAAGATCATACTATCAGTTTGAGTTTGAGCCACTGCAGCTGGAAATCCCCATGTGTTCATTTTGACCTCTTGATTAATGATGCAATTACAAAGTAACAGTCAATAGCTACTCATTACACATGTGATTTAGTTGCTTTAAGAATGCCTCTAAATTTATGTTCCTTAAGTTTTTGTTTTTGGCTTTTAGACTGGTTAATTCACTCTGGACAGACAGAATGCACAGTTGCCCATCATGAGTTCTGTTTTATTTTTCCTGCAGTGACTGATTGATCTTGCTTTGTTGAACAATTTTTTAAATTTTGTGTTTTGTTATGTCATATATTGGGGCCTTAATATAGGTGAACAAGCTTCAAGGGAAATAAATATAATTTTTTGTTGTTTGCCTATTGAATTGAGAACTGAGATCCCAGAGATTGTTTTGTTGTATCTCATAGAAACCGGAGCTAATATTGCGATGATTGCTGGATCCTGAAAATATATTTAATTAAAATACCTCTTCTCACTTCCTCTCCCTTCCGTTGAACCAAATGGCTCCTAAAAGGCCAATAAAGCTAAAAAAAATATATTCTTAACCATGATCATCCTCCACCGAGTCCACAGCGGTTGGTTTCAGAGATAAATTTATGAAATTGAGAAATGCTATGAGCACCGTTTATGGAATAAACAAAGGAAAAAGTAAAACCAACTTCGTAAACAATTATGTGGCATTTCTCAACCCTCCCCGACGAGTTAGGATTATCTCCATTGTAGGATCCTAACCCCTTCCCAACACCTTCCCATTAATGGCTATAAAAGTTCTTCTCCTCATAACACAACAACAAATCCAATCTCAAAATAAAATAAAATAAAAATTACAAAATGAAAATGAGCATTATTTTCCTTATGTTTGAGCTGAGGCTGCTGCATTCTTCTCCTCTTCTGGGGAGTTTTTTTTCCCAATGTCAGGTTTGCAACACATAGGTCGATGATGAATGAGGAAAATATCGAATTCAATAACGACTATGTGTGACAGATTTGACATTGCCAAAAATTCATTTGGGATAGTGCAAGGCTGACAAAAACTTTACAGTGGAAGACTACGTCCTCTCTGGTGGTTTTTAGGCTGGGACGGAAAAAATCGAAGCTTAAAAACCCAATTCACGTGTGTTTGGTTTGCAAAACAGTAAGTACTGGACATAACAATACAAGATAGAACAGTACAACACAAGGCAGAACAGCACATGACAAATTTTTTATGGCATTGAGTAATTTTTTATTTTATACGATTTTTGAGGGACAAAATGCTATTTTGGTATTTTAGACAGCTTGTACGTGAGATAAAAAGTTGTGTTGTTGTGATTTGGTGAGGGACAAAAACAATTTTTGTCCTGTCACTTGCCTCCAGTTTGTCCTGTACCTGAAACAGTTTTACAAATCAAACACTGGACAACTAAAATTGTTCTATCCTGTCCTTCATTTTTTAGCAAATCAAACACACGTACAGTGTCACAACTTAATTATAGAAATAAGTGTGTTTATTTACTTACATACTGTTGATACAAACAACAATTATAGAAAGATGGTTTATCTTTTGATATGGGTTCTTGGTTTTAGTAACTTTAATTACTTTCGATTTGCTCATGCAGACAAATGAAAGATCAAACATGGAGACATGCCTTTGTATTCAAGATCCTCAAACTTTCACGTAATCCCGTACTCTCAACTTTCATCACAAGAAAACAACATCAACTTGAATTATGTCACGAGCCTATCTAAAATTAGATAATTGTTGTTGACACATTGCACAATAAGGCACTGTCACACGATTAAGTTACCGAAATGTCCATCGGCAGTTAACAGCCGAATTATGGAATCGGCTGCAGTTAATTACCGAGGAAAACTGAAAACTTCGGCAGTTAACTGCTGCCGAAGAAACCTCAAACCTGTTTTTTTTTTGACAAAAACCATAAATTGTTATTAATAATATTTATTGATTTTGAATGTTTAAATCATTATTTTAGTACGTTTCAAACAATTGTAGTATTATACTTATGCGTATATATTTTAATAAGAATAACATTTAAATCAGTGTAAAAATTAAGCATTTGAATATTGTTTTGCACAGTACTTAAATAAAAATAATAATAAAAAAAATCGTTAAAATAATTGTGCACAACGATTTTTTTAAGGTATAATATGTTGTTATATTTTCTACATTAAAATAATTGTGCACAAAGATTTTTTTTAATTTAAGTAATTTGCAAAAACAATATTCAAATGTTTAATTTTTACACTTATTGAAATGTTTTTTGAGGACTTAAATGCTCTTTATTTTTTTGTCAAGATTTAAATGATATTCTTATTAATATATATATAATACTGCAATTGATTGAAACATACAAAATAATGATTGAAACATTCAAAATCAATAAATATTATTAATGACAATTTATGGTTTTTGTCAACAAAAAAAAAAGGTATGAGGTTTCCTCGGCAGTTAACTGCATAAATTTTCAGTTTTCCTCGGTAGTTTACTGCCAAAGTTTTCCTTGGGAGTTAACTACAGACGGTTCCATAATTTGACAGTTAACTGATGAGGAGCATTTGGATAAATTACTCGTGTTTCTCAGCCAATGGATATGTGTCAACATCAAATCACCTAAAATTAATGCAAGGTACACTTCCTCACTCCTTTACCATTATTGGTTCTCTTAAAATTATTATGTATTTTAGAACCTCTCAAGTGTTATTTCAATTAAAGGATATCACTATTGCTATATCACTCGTAATTTTAATCCTTCCAAATATGGATGGTATTGTATATATGGGGGTGTACTAAATTTACGATAAAATAAGAAAATGATAAATATCATCCATGTTTTTTTTTTTTTTTTCAAGCCTAGTGGCTAGAAAAATCCACTTTAAAGATGAATAAGTGGGGTGTATGAGGTTCGAACTCCAACCCCTACACATATCATCCATGTTTTATTTAGCGGTGTTCAAGGTTAGATTGGTTGGGTCAAAAACCATATTTTACATCAAACAAACCAATCCAATTTTGAGATAAGGAATTGGTTTGAATAAGGGCCGGTTTGAATTGGCTTATTTTAAACTTATGCGAACATATTTACTAATATAAGCATTTATAAAAGTGTTTGGGTAAATCAATGGAAAGTGCTTATCACAATTTCATAAGCTGCTCGAGCTGTATTTTTATAAGCTCATATTATAGGCTTATCACTGGACTTAAGACGGAGCTTCTCTGAAATTGCTCTTTCGATTCTCACTTAACCTTCTTTTTCCAAACTCACAATTATATTTGTTTTTTAATACATGCAATTTTTTTTAATTATCTTATAGTTTTATACGCTTATCTATATATTATTCTATTTTTTTAAGAGAACCTATATTATTCTATTTATCGATATATTGTTTCTTATTTTATTTATATTATTATAGGATAAAAAATATTATTATACCTGTGAATAGTGATATTTGATTGTTTATTTATCTCATTTTAAATAAATATTGTAATGTTTATATCACTAGTTTGATTCTTCAATTATTATTTTTAGATAATAATTTTATTCCAATACAAATATTTATCTTTTTTTTGTATGTATTAAAATTATTACTAAATTTTTAATCATGTTTTTGTGGTAGATTTTTAATCATGGTTTGATTCTTTAATTTTCTAGATTAAAATCATATTAATATTTTATAAATGCTTATATAATGACATATCCAAACACTTCAATTTGTGTAAGTACTTTTAAGTGTACTTATCCAAACGTAAAAATCTTATTGAGTACAAGAGCTTCTAATGTAAGCTCTTATGCAATAAGCTCTAATGCTACAAGCATATGTATAACCTGTTTATCCAAACGGGGCCTAAGTCGATCATTGGATTCATGAGAAATAATTTTAAAAAATAATTCGGAAATAATATATAATAAAATAACATTATTTTTCATAAAAATTCAATACTTACATTAAATTTTATTTTTAGCTTTGCTTACTTTCTCTGTAACTCTGTCAAATTTAAGAAAATGCTAACATTTGTCCTATTTGTTTTTAAAAAATAAATAAATATGGTAATGATATTTTAAAAGTTGTATTATCAATTTTATAAAAGTCTTCAAAATCTTATTTCAACACAAAACTTCTAGTATTTTCAGCATGACCTTAATCTAATTTAGCCCTTGTAACCAATAAGTGCAGATTATTATTCCTAGATAAAATTCCTTCATTTATAAAGTTTCTATCTTTTTATCACTAGTTTTTTTTTTTTTAAAGAAATCTTTTTATCACTAGTTGATACTCCTATTATTTTTAAGTCTTACATAGCTTTGTCCTTCTTATTTAAGAGAAAAAAGAAAGAAAATGTTGAACGTCCCCAGGTGGATCAGCACTAGAGGTGAGAATAGGCCATATCAATTTAGAGGGTCTGTGTCAGACCAGGTCACACTAGATCAAGTTTTTTTCTTAAACAAAGAAGGTTGTGTTTTTTTAGAGGTTTATTTTTAGACCTACCAAGTAAATATGAATATGAATAATATATTTTTTTTTGTTTACTATTATTATATTAAATTGTGTACTTATATTAAATTATAATTTGTTAATTTTTTTAGGAATTTAAACTAATTAGCGTACATTAATTTTTTCACAAATTAAATGTATTATTATAATCTATAATTGAAATATGATATTATAATACGTATTGTCGTTATCGGTTTAGTTGGTATTTTCTTTTATGGTTCATATTTCGGATTGTGATCATCCCTGTAATAATATGATGAATTAAGTTTTCAAAATGATAGCATAAGAACTCAATGGGAATCCACTCTTTTTTTGATGAATTTGAGGAGATCCATTGAGTTCTTTCTAATCAGAATCTTTTTGTAAGGGATTAAAAAAAACTTTTTTGTATGTTTAAAAAAAAACTCCATTTTTTAAGAATGTTTTTGAAACAACTAAAATGTCGTGTTAAAAAGTCAAAAGAAGGTGTTTTTTGTTAACCCAGTATTTAGGAAAAAAGACCCTGATAATCTGAAGTTCGATCAGGAGATAAGAAAAGTATGTTAGAGAATTGTTCAGCCCAACAATCAAACTCATGCTCTCTTAAACAATACATCTTTTGATAAAGCTTATTAACCACTTAAATACAACTGCTTGGTTTATTAATAGGAAGTTTAATCTCATTGATTTATTAGTTCATATGCCAATTTAAACATGAATAATACTAGAGCATCCATAATAGTGGTAAACTAAAAAGAGTCCTCAATTAGGACTTACTACCGTGCACTTTAACGTGTACATTTAAAACATAAATAAAAAGACATAAAAGAGAGCAAGAATCACATGAATTTGAGATGACGAAAATAACTTTTATTTATGTTGTTTTTAATTTTGATCTTGGAATGCATTAGTCGTTGAAGAAAGAGAAAGAATTCTTATACAATTGTCGATAACTAATATATATATATATATATATTTGTTTTTTCTTCCTACTGTAGAAAACTATCATATGTTAAAGACATTATTAAATAAAATAATCTCCATTTGAGACGTTTTTACTTGTTTTAACAATCATACTAGACTTTCGAAAGATCAGACTAATATCAGACTTAAACTTTCATTTTTTTTTTATGGAAAATACTAACGAATAGGTGATGATCCTCTCCATTTATGTGTTTCTCCATTTTTTCAATTTGGAGAGATAAAAACACATAAAATCTTGAAAAAAGTAAAATATAATTAATGATGGTGGGACCCACCATCTATTTTTTGTATCTATCTCTCAAACTTGTCAAATGGAGAAGATCTTCACCTCTAACGAATGCTCACATAACACTCTTTAAAGTCTTTAAATAATATATTTTTTTTTTATAAAAATTGTATGATTAATACATTAAAAATTAAAATATTTAAGTTTTTTAAAAATATATTTTTATTTCAATATCCTTGAAGAGTGTCTCGAACACACCTTAGCCGGACCCAAATTTTTTTGAGGTTCTTTTGTGTGAACTTGGTGAGCAAGTAAAGCTATTGAGGATTGAGTTTGTTGTGGAGCCCACTGACTCCCACACAACACAAACGTAAGCGCCGCTTATTGTGGAGCCCAGTGCAACGAACGAACTCTCATTTTCTTGACTATCCAAATTCCCATTGAAACTCTAGAAACTTCATCTTCTTCTTCTTCTTCTTCCTCACTCTTCATCTTCCTCTTCCTCAGTAACAAGATAACTTCAACCATTTTATTGTAAGCTTCTCAACTTCATTCTCTTTATTTATTTTTTCTTTCTATTTCACATTTACATTTTCATGTTTTGTCAGTAAAAATCAACAACATGCATGCAATCTTAGATTATTTGTTTGATTTTGATTCTTCTGGAACTGTTTATTACTTCATCATTCACTTTCACCTACAAAGTTTAAACCTTTACCCCTGTACTGTTTATTTACATTGCTATTGTTCTCAGAGTTTAGTTTATAGTTTCATTTTGATTCCGGAACTGTAGTGTACAACTTCATCATTCTGTTTCACCAAGGAATTTGAAACCTTTACACCTATAGTTTTATATTTTTCAATTCAAGAACCTTATTGTTCATTTCTTTGATTTTCATTTTTTTTCCCAGTTTCTGTAGTTAAATCATGGATTCTGAGGCTTCTCACAAGCTAAAATTTTGTGGTGATGATGATGGGAACTTGCATGTTAAATGGCTCACTTCTTGTGAAGAAAAAACATCCCATTCAGATGTGACAAAACATGTATCTTGTCAAGACTTTGAATCTGAAGATTATGATGTTGATGATGTTCACTTGTCACCAAGGTTTTCCCCGATTTCGTGTTTGGAAACATATAGTTGTAAATGTGACGATTCCAGGGATGTTACTACACTTCCAGTTAAGAGGCTATTGAATCAACCCAGTTCCTTGAACATTTCTGTTAAGAAATCCAAGGTGTCACCATATCATGATCACAACGAAGACAATGATGACATTCTGTTGTCAAATATAATTGAAAGTCCGGGCGAATCAGCTGATGAATCATTTTCCTTGTTGAAGAAAGAACTAAGATTGTTAGAAAAATTGATTATGGAATGCAAAAGGAAGAGACATGTGGAAGAGATGAGACTGCAGTGCATGAAGAGAGAGATCGAAGAGTGTTGGAAAGAGCTTGTAAATAAGAAGAAGCAAGTTGGTTGTGTGAGAAGAATTAACGAAATTCACGACAAAATGCTGGGAAAAGTTGAAAGTAAGGAAGAGGGACTCAAGGCTCTTACTCAAAAAGTTGCTAAATGTAATATGGAACTTGAGTCCAAAGAGAAAGAGCTTGATTCAATGAAAATACTGGTTAGCAGACAAGCAGAAATATTAGAGTCCGAAAGGAAGAAGTTACTAAAGGTAATATCAATCAGACAGAATGATCCACATGCTCGAATGAAAGACTTTGCGTCAAAGAAGAAGCGATTTGAAGATCAGGTCAAGGAACTTGAGTCAAAACAGAAGCAAGTTGAAGGAAGGGCAATGGAGCTAAACTCAAAAGAGATGCAACTTGAAGTCCGGGAGAATGAGTTTAAATCAAAACTGGAGAAATTTGAAGGCCAAGAGAAGGAGCTTGTATCAAAACAGAAGCATTTTGAAAGCCGATTGAAGGAGTTAGAGTCAAAGGAGAATCACTTAGAAGGACGAGTAAAGGCATCGGAATCAAGAGAGAAGCAGCTGGAAGCTCATGTGAAACAGTTCAAATCAAAGAAGGGGGAACTTGAATATTGTATAAAGCAGATTGAATCAAAAAAGAAGCTTTTCAAAAACTGGGTGAAGGAGCTTGAATCAAAAAAGAAGCAAGTTGAAGGACGGGCAATGGAGCTAGAGTCAAAAGAGATGCAGCTTGAAGGCCGGAAGAAGGAGTTTGAATCAAAAGAGGAGAAATTTGAAGGCCAGATGAAGGAGCTGGAATTTAAAAAACAGCACATTCAAAGCCAATTGAAGGAGTTGGAGTCAAAAGAGAACCAACTTGCAGGACGAGTGAAGGAGTTTGAATACAAAGAGAGGGAACTGGTATCAAAACAGAAGCATATCGGAAGCCGAATGAAAAAACTTGATTCAAAAGTGAAGCAACATGAAGCCCGAGTGAAGGAGCATGACTTAAAAGCAAAGGTACTCGAAGGTCGAGTTAAGGAGCTCGAATCAAAAAAGAAATATTTTGACAGTCAAGTTGAGGATTTCAAATCAAAAGATAAGCAATTTGATGAACGGTGTAAAGAATTGAAGTCAAAAGAGAATCGGTTCAAAGTAAAGGTGAAGGAGTTCAAGTTAAAAGAGAAGCAGATTGAAGGACAAGTCAAGGAACTTCAGTCAAAGTCGATTAAGTTTGACGGACAAGCGAAGGAGCCTGAGTTGAAAGGGAAACAAT
This sequence comes from Medicago truncatula, assembly GCF_003473485.1. NCBI lineage: Eukaryota > Viridiplantae > Streptophyta > Magnoliopsida > Fabales > Fabaceae > Medicago > Medicago truncatula. The sequence continues at coordinate 45,580,596 of NC_053043.1, forward strand.
ATGAATCTGGTAAATGTTCTTATTCATCTAGTTTATTGAAAAAAACATTTCAATTGTTTCTTTTAATGATGTTTATAATTCTTTAAAAATATTTTTATTCGTGTTAATACTGTATGCTTAGCCAAGCTGAAAAGCTTCTGCAGTTTTTATATGACACTCACCACCGTCAGACTGTATTTGGATAATATTTTTCACCCTTGAACATTTTATGAATCTCTTAAATCCAAAAAAACGCTTGTGTTTTTATCCATGGCTAAGGTTTAATTGTAATACATGGTACTGTACTTCTAATGATAGATTAGTATATTAATTTAGTTTTAATTTTTCAAGTATATGCAAATAGTGTAAACTTTAGAGTTAAAATGTTGTGTCAATATGCTAACAAACATTAAGAGCATTTAATAATCCTATTAGTGCAACTGTTTCTAGTCTTGTTTATGAACCAATCCAACACTATCTCCATTCATTCAGTTAAGGTGCTATATTGACATTGATTGTAACTATTAGTACAATTCTTTTCTCTGTCACCCATGCATTTCAATCTAGGAAAAGTTGTACATTCTTTCATAGTATACATATTTTTTTAAATTCGTTTTGTGACCTTCATTCTTTTATAGCTGTTTTGGTCAGTTTGATGAAGCGAAATTTTCGCAGACATTGTAGGTTTTGTTGAGAATCTTATCAAGAGACAAGAATATGATGAAGCTGTTAGATTTAGTCATGCGTATAACTTCAGCAACAGTAATCAACTAGTTGATCTATTCGAAGAGCATGTGCAGAATCTAAAACTAATTTCTGAGAGCATTTGCAAGGGAACCAACTCCATTGAAATTAAGGTTCTTTGTTTTCTTATTCAATTTCTATTTTATGAAACATTTCAATCTTCATACTCCTTCATAATAGTTATAAGTACTTTGAATGTGAACTCAGGAAAAGGCTAAAGATCAAGAAGTTGCTAGTCTCATTGCTGTTCTACAATGCATTGTAGATAACAACCTAGAATCCCAGGATCTACTTAACAAGATTGACGATCGTATTATTGAGCTGCAGTAACAGAATGGCAACTAGTGTTTTTACTGGAACCTGTGAGTGCCATCCTCCAAATAGGCAGCAGATGTAAAAATATGTGGTAGAGAAGGTAATGTATTATTTTAAGAAATATTACAACATTCGTCTCATACCTAACTCTTTCGTCTTTTAAATCAGGAAAAAAGAAGATAAAAGACGAAAATGTTAAATTAACTTAAGCGATGAATTTTGTAATTTTTCCATTATTTTATTAAAGTCATAGAATCTATTCAAAGATTTCAAAGCTAAATAAGGTTGAAGTTTCTTCCCAGGAATTTGAGATGTTCATGTAATAGCTCAAAATTTTCTTTTTTCTAGTCAAGTCAAAGTTTATGTTGGTGATGATGAAGAACTCTTGAATTTTAAATGGCTCACATCATTTGATAAAAAAAACATCTTATTCAGCTAGCATGCAAACTATCGTCAAATAAAATTCTTCTACGTCATTTTATTTTCTATCGTTAGCTGACTGTTTGTTGACCGTTAAGTGCCAACGTTGATCCACCACATCACATGAAAATCCACCAAAACCCTTGAACCCTTCGAGTTTCCCTCCACACTCTCTCTTCCACTGTGGTTTCTAATTCTTCAGATTCAGACGGTTTTCGACGCCAACTCAGATTCCGACTCAAATGCTTCGATCCACTACCGCACCACGGTGAATTCACTTTTCCGATCATTCTATTTTCGCTTTTCTTCTTTCTTGCATTTTCACTTCAAGCATTGTTCTATATCCCTCACATTGATTCTTTGATTTTGAGTGAAATGGAGTTCAATTGAGTTGAATCCGTCAATTAACAAAATCTACAAGGTGCAACAAAATTTCACTTTATCATAACTAACCATTTATTCCATAAAATCAGTTATAGTTAACTAAAACCAAGAGTATAGTTGAATAATAACTCAGAAGTACTACAGTGAAGGGAAAAAAACACCTCAAACCATTTAAAAAAATAAAAAATACAATAGTGGTACATATAGCAAGAGATATAAATTTGAAGTCTTTCATTTTCCAAGCATTAATCAAGATTTCAACTTTCTCGGAACAAATGAGAGAAATCTTGAGGAACTTTTGCATCAAGTGTATTGAAGCTAATTACAAAAACATTGTGAACAAAAGCGTGGCATGTACTCCAAATAACTAGTTTGTTATGAAAACATTTTCTACGCATCAAACTTAAGCCTTTGAGAAATTAAAAATGAACTATTATCATGAGTTAGATAGAAAGAATACAGAACCAAAAATAGAGATGACCCTGTTAACTATTATCATGAGTTTTCATTCTTTCCAATTAGATATTTTACAGAGTAAGAAACAGAAAGAATCTTGTGAATTCATTTACAAGGAAACATGTTAGCAGGTTTTCGCTACCACGTAACTATACATTAGGTTGTTGCGTATTTGGAAGATGACACTCACTACTTCCAGTAAAAATACTATTTGCCCATTCTGTCTATGTAGGTCATTAGGAAACTTGTCAAGTTGATCCTCAGATTCTAGGTTGTTATTACCAATACATAGTAGAATAGCTCCGAGACTAGCAATCTATTTATCTCTCTGGCTTTATCCTGTGTTCATGTTCACAGTATTTATAACTATCACAAAATGGTATGAACATGGAATGTTTCATAATATAGAAATTTAATAACATAAAAGAACCTTAATTTCGATTTAAAAAATGCACAACAAATGATGAAGATAAAAGAACCATTAACAAAATATATAAAATAAACATTTACCATTAACAAAATATATATAAATTAAAATAAAGACTGAAAAGAAATGTGGTTCTTACAGTTACAATAAGAAAAAGAGGCATAAGAAAAAAAAAGAGAGAGTAACCTAACATTAAGAAGTGAAAAATGTTCAAGAAGTTGGAGTATATAATTGAAATTTGCTTTCTCCTTCCGTCCCTTAACATTAAGTTTTTTCTAGCACAAAAACTTTTTGATTCTTCTCAGCCAAGTAACAAGCACAACAAATTGCTTCTTCCTAATAAGTTTTCTCAACAAAATCTGCAAGGTACAAAAAAAATTCACTTCATCAAAACATACCAGAACAAACATTAAATAAATTCTAGGTAACAAAAAACCAAAGCAGATTGGACTGAATTTCAAACCATTTCGAAAATGCATGAGATACATAAAAGAGAGGTAAAATTCATGTCTATTTCATTTTCCAATCATTAACACCAAGATGTCAATTTTCTCTTAACAAATGATAGAACTGTTAGCGGACACAAAATAAAGCCAATTACGTGAGTTCAATTTCATACCAAGTTACAAACATCTACTATATTAATCTGATGCATAGTTTGTACTTATCATCTAAATGTATTTGAATTTTTAAAATTTCAAAAAGAGTTGTCCTATTTCTTAAAAAGGGTTACACATTTCCTTTACTATCTCATGGACTAGCAGCTTTCGGGTTTCATCATGAATAGCCGCCATTAAACACCTCATCCTGATAGCAGATAACAATGGCAGGAAAATTACAATAGATAGATATAGATAGAAACATGAGAAAATGGCAGAAACATGAACCAGAACCTTATAACACTATTATACAAAATAAATTCAAAAAGAGACTCGCATCACAGAAAACATGAAATACATTAGCTATATTTTCCAATTTGGCTCCACTTGTGTTCAACTCAATGTACCACTTAAGAATTCATTATCCATAATACAACACTACAAGGACATTCCAGGAGAACTGAGTCATATTTAACGGTTCCATATTCATCCAAAGAACCAGACATCAATTAAGAAAACAGATGTGAAACACTTGCAAACCATATTTCAAACACGGTTCTAAGATTCCACATTCTCAAAATAGGATATAAAATTCAAAAATATTCAATAACAATTGTACAATGACACAAATATGTTTTATTTAATTTTTTTCTCAAGCATCAGCAGCTAACACTTGCAATTTGGATTTTAGAGAATATCCATAACAAACCTCATAAGAGTTACAAATGTAATTCCTTCCTTCAAAAAAGAGTTACACATGTAATCAACATTCTATCAATATAGATAAGTTCACAGTTTGCACACACAAGACATAATAAGATCCAAAAATGCAATATGGATTTGATAAACATACATGTAACATACCAAAAAGAGATACAGGTGACTGACCAAACCATATCTAAATTAAAATACCTGAAAGTTTATTTGCAAAACCCAAGGTCCGAAACAGTTCCACAGCTATCTTGTGCTGAGCAACAAATGCGAAGAGCTCCAAGACTTCATCTTCATCAAAAGAAGTAAGCAATTCATAAATTGACAAAAGCAGTAGAAAACCAAGAACTACCAAAGAATTTTCAGTATTTTCTTTCATGTTAACTTTCAAATCAAGTGCGAGCTTCAATGCGTCTTTTTTTACACAAGGGCTAATCTTCAGTGACGGTGAGATTTTCATCAGCTGTTCCAACAGAAAGATGTTGCTACCATCAATAATCACAGCATGGTCTCCCTTCTTACACCGTGGAATAATCGGGTTCAGTATTATATCCAGAACAAATTTTGCTGGATCTGATGATTCTTGCAGATCAACTAGAATGTCAGTTTCATCACTTGGGAGCAACTGCAAACTTGTTTCATCAGTGGTTGGACTTAATTGATCATCCATGTAAGATGTAGCTGCATATTTAGATAGCAGATATTTAAGCTCCCTCATAGATGTAATGCAGATCAGGTTATAAAAAATATCAACATTATTAACAGAAATGGTTGAATGAAATTTTCAATATGCTAAATGAATACCAGATGAATAAGAACATTTACCCGATTCTATTTCCTCATCAAAATATTTTATTAATGGTTCATATCGTTTCTCTGTCAACTCAGGCTCCTTCGGTGTTCCATCATGTTTATTTAGCTTTGACTCGGGATCCTCGACTTCTCCTTCAACCTGCTTCTCTTTTAACTTGAGTGACTTCACTAGTACTTTGAACTTATTCTCTTTTGACTCGAGTTCTTTCCATCGTTCTTCAAATTGCTTCGCTATTGATTTGAATTCCTCAACCTTGGTTTTAAATTGCTTCTTTTTTTATTTAAGCTCCTTAACCCGACCTTTGAATTCCTCCTTCTTCGTTTTAAACTCCTTCACTTGACTGTTAAATTCCTCCTCTTTTGACTGGAACTCCTTCACTTGTCCATTAAATTTCTTTTCTTTTGATTCGAGCTCCTTCAGTTGGCTCTCGAAATGCTTCTTTTCTGATTCCGGCTTCTTCACCCACCCTTCAAGTTCACCCTCCTTTGGTTCTAACCCCTTCACTCTGACATCAAGTTGCTTCCTTGTCAGACTCAAGTTCCTTAACTTGTCCTTTCAATTGTCTTTCTTCTGATTTGAGATCCTCCACTTGCATTTCTAAATTCTTCTTTTTAGATTCTAGCCCCTTCACCTGGCTTTCAAATTCTCTCTGTTTTGATTTATGCTCCTCCACTCGGCCATCAAGCTGCTTCTCTTTTGACTTAAGCTTCTCCATGCGGCTTTCAAAATGCTTCTGTTTTGATACCAAATCATTCACTAGCTCCTTCACTTGGCTTTCAAATTCCTTCTGTTTTGAAATGTTATCCATGACTTGACAAAGTTCCATATCTTTTGTGTTGAGTTCTTGCTTGCGCTCTTGAATCAATTCCTCCACCAAATAGAGCTGTCCATCCTTTGCTACAAAATCCTTGACACATTCTTCAATTTTTCCCTGCATTTTCTTGTGAGCTTCGTTCATTCTTCCAACATGACTAATTTTCTTTTTCTTATTTTCAAGCTCTTCGGAGCACTCCTCAATATCTCTCTTTATGGAATGCAATCTCTCCTTTTCTATTTGCGTCGTCCTTTGGCAATCCTCAAATGATTTTTCTACAAATGCAAGTTCTTTCTTGAGTGAGGAAAATGATTTATCCGTTGACATGGCAGGAACATCATCATCATCATCATATGATGTTGGGGACACCTTGGATTTCTTCATCAAACCGCACAAGGAACTGTTGTTATCAAATACCCTCTTAACAGGCAGTGTGATAGTACCCCTCTTCTTTGGAAACCACGCTATCAAAGGAACATTATCATCATCTTCAGATTCAAAGTCTTGACGAAAAGGTGAATGCAATGTACTTTTATCGAATGATGTTAGCCATTTAAAATTTAAATGTTCTTCATCATCTCCAACACAAAAATTTGGCTTATCAGAAGCCTCAATATCCATTATTGAACTATAGAAACTGTAAACTCTTGGCTCTTAATGAACACGTCGAAATCCTGGGAAGAAAAAAATAAAAACGTCAACTTTAAGCTTTGAAAAATTTCCAGGACATTAATCAAATAATACATATCATTTCCAGAAGTAAAACTTTAATCAAACAACAAATACCTAGAAAATAGACATCTGAAGCTTTAATCAAAAAACAATACCCATGTGAAAAAATTCAAACTTTATAAAGTTTGAACATATAAAAAGACATTTAGCAGGTCTAACATTGGATTTTGCTGAGAAATAGTATAAAAACCTAGAAAATAGACATTTGAAGTTTTAATCACAAGACAATACCCATGTAAAAAATGTAAACTTTTCAAGTTTCAAGTTCAAGTTCAAGATTTAAATACACATAACACTTGAAAAATGAAAATAAAACAGTAAAGTAGAGAACAATGGCAATAGAAACAGGGGTAAAACTTTCAACATTTCAAGGTGTTTGATTTGTTCTTAACAAAGCATGACAATGTGAAAGAGAAATATACAAAAAATAATCTTAAGATTCTTACAAAAACGTTGTTGATCGTTGTCCTTGATGTTGTCTTGTTAGTGATGGTTGAGCTAAAACCTGAAGAGGAAAAATGTAAGCTGAAAGGTGAAATGAGAAATAAAAACAAAAAGAAAAAAAGCTTAAATATAATAATCGTCTCTGTAATTTGATCCAGTTTTGATTTTCGTTCCTGTAGAAAAAAACTTTGAAATACATCTTTGCAAATTTTTTTTTGTTTAAAAATGGTCCCTGGCCCCACTATTCAGCTGAAGTGACATGACTTTGGCCATGTGGCAGTTGCTGACTGTGCAACTTTTGCCATGTCGTGCTGACGTGACATGACACATAATATTATGAAAATTGTTTTTTGAAATTAAAAAATCTGAAACTAATTTTTAAAAATAAAAAAAAATCATAAAATTTTTTTAATTTTTTTTAAATATAAATTTTTAAATATGAAAAATATGGAAAATTATTTAATTAAATAAAATATGAATATAAAATTGTCAATATTTTAAATAAAAATTGAACGTATAATTTTCTGATTTTTTCCAAGAATTTTTTTTTATTTTTTGAAAAGTTATTTTCTTGTTCTTTTACAAATTTTTTTTTAAATATCGACAATTATATTGTCAAAATTTATGAATTTTGAGATTATATAATTTTTAAAAAATTTCTTATCATATTTTATTTCCAGATTTAAAAATAAAAATTAATTTCCAATTTTTTTTATATTTTAAACAAAATATATATTTAAAAATTATATGATCGAAGAAAATATTTGGAATTTTTTTTATTTTTTATAATTTATTTTCAGTTTTTTTATTTTAAAAAAATATTTTTTATGTTTTTTTTTATTATGTGGCATGCCACATCATCGCCTCATGGCAAAAGTTGCACAACCAACAACTGCCACGTGGATAAAACCATGCCTACTCAATGATGAAGTGGGGCCAAAGATCTTCTTCAAACATAATTTTTATTTGTAAGGTTGTATTTCAAAGCGAACAAAAAATGAATATTGAGAATGTTTGTTTGGTTTAGGCGTCAAAAAGAGTGGGTCTTGTGTGGGGTCCACAAAATAGTCTCTTAAATGGCAAATACCTTCCTGACTAAGTAGTTGAGGGACTGAGAAAGGACCGTTTGGCCTAAGACTTCTGATTTTCAAAATACAATATTCTTATCAATTTCAATCTCTTCAATTTTTTTTTTTTTTTTATCAATTTCAATATTAGTACAATGGTGACATTTCACATGGGAAAGGTTAAGGTTAATCCTTTCCCACTATGGGAAAGTTTAATTCAATGATTAGATTAAGTGAAGAATATATTCTTAACATGATCTCTCAACACTAGATTTTTCTTCACACTATCTTCCAACAATTTTAAAATTCTGAAAATTAATTTTCAGAAATTAAAAAAATATAAAAAAATTCAAATAATTTTTTTTTTAAATTCTGTAATTCATTTATGAGCAACGCTATATCCCACGAAGGGATTTCCACGAAAGCCACGAACTATAGTATTGTTTTGTATCAGTTTCTATTTATTTTATAACAAAAAAATAAAATCTAGAAGTTTGACGCAAAACATGGGTGGATGGTGTGTAATTCTTAGGATTCGTAGTAACAAGCATTAACCTTCATTTATTGAATGTTAGAATTTTTTTTTTTGAAAAAATGAAAAAAAAAATTGTTCGGAATTTTCCAGAATTTTATTTTCCTAGAAAAATAAAAAACTTTAATTTCAAAATATTTTTTTTAGGATTTTTATTTTATTTTTCAGAATATCTTATTTTATTATGAAATTAAAAAATACATTCTTTTTAGAAAAATTAAAACTTATCTTAGTTTCCAAAATTTTATTTTTATTGAAATAATTTTTTTTTTCAAAAAAAATAATTCTAACATTCAATAAATGAATTACAGAATTTAAAAAAAAATTATCTGAATTTTTTTATATTTTTTCGATTTTTTTAATTTCTAAAATTTAATTTTTAGAATTTTTAAATTGTTGGAAGATAGTGTGAAGAAAAATCTAGTGTTGAGAGAGCATGTTAAGAATATGTTCTTCACTTAATCTAATCATTGAATCCAACTTTCCCATGGTGGGAAATGATTAACCTTTCCCATATGAACACACCGAGTACAATAGCTAAAATTACCATTAAAATTTAGATAGTAGATCCCTAAATATGTTGTGGCACTTCGAGATAATAAGTTTGAGTGACCAGGCTTTTTAATCATCAAATTTATATTCATCGGTCAATTTATTTATTATGATAAAAGATGGAGATAGTTATCAAGCAAGTGTATTCAATTGATAGTGATCAAGTACATTGTTTATAGGGATTGGAGTTTAACCCTAATAAATTTTCCACTTCTCCGTACATAAAGTATTATATACAATGCAAACATTTCCAACATATAGTGCATTTGGTTAATATAACTAATTGTGTAAAAATATCGTAAAAAAAAAAAACACCAAATTTTGCAAACATGTAATAATTTGAACACTTAGTTTTTTGATTTAATTTTTTTTTTTTGGAAGTGATCCTACAAAATTATACTATCATATCGATTTATTAGGAGATCAAGTTGTATATTACCTTACATAAGTTAAAGGGATCAAGTTGCGTTAATTTAAAAAAGTTAAGTGATCAAATTGATTGATGTTCAATAAAATTCACCTAAAGTATTTAAATTTCAGCAAAACATTACATTACCTCAAAACATTCTCACATCCAAACACGCATAATCATTTTAATTTGAATTTGCAATAACAAATTCATACAAACTACATCTACCATAAATGATAAAATGAGTAAAAATTGACATAACAACCTTATAGCAACTGCAGATAAGATATTGACACATTTCATAATCGTTTGATACGATGTAACATACCAAAGCATAAAGATAAAAGAAGTGATACTGGTCACATACCAAAAACTTTATTTGCGAAACCCAGGGTCTCAAACAACTCCATAGCTGTCTTGTGTTGAGCAACAGATGCAAAAACTCCAAAACTTCACCTTCTTCGAAAGAAGTAAGCAATCCATAAATTGACAAAAGCAGTAGAAAATCAAGAACTGCCGAAGAATTTTCAGTATTTTCTCTGATGTAAGCTTTCAAATCATGTGCTAGCTTCAATGATAAAAACATCATTAAATGAAGGTAACAACAGGAATTTAAAAAAAATATATACTATATGAGAGAATGTAAAACCTTTCCTAGATTGAAATGTATGGTATGGGTGACATAGGAAATAATTATACTAATAGTTACAATCAATGTCGATATAGCGCCTAAACTGAATAAATGGAGACAGTGTTAGATTGGTCCGTACTTCATAAACAAGACCCGAAATAATTGCACAGATAGGACTATCAAGTGCCCCTCAATGTTTGTTAGGATATCAAACCTACATTTTAACTCAGAGAGATTACACTATTTGCATATACTTGGAAAATTTAAACTACATTAAAATACTAATCTATCATTAGCACAGTGGATTATAATTAAACCTTAGCCGTGGATAAAAACGTAAAGAGTTTTTTTGCATTTAAGAGATTCATAAAATGTTCAAGGGTGAAAACCATACAGCTTTAACATGATTTAAAAAATAGTTTCAAGTCGCTTCTTCATTGACTCAAAATCCCTGATTTGAACATGATCATTCTGCCTTACTGATATTACCTTTAGTACCTTCTTCCTTTAAGACTCTAATATTTCTGCTTGTCCGCTAATTGATATTTTCATTGCATCAAGCTCTTGCTCGTTGGTCTTAAGTTCCAGATTACATTCAGAAACTTTCTCGGTAAGAGCCTTGAGTTCCTCTTCCTTCCTTTCAACTTTTCCCAGCATATTGTTGTGAATTTCATTAAGTCTTCTGACACAAATGACTTCCTTCCGCCACTCTTCAATATCTCTCTTTATGGACTGCAATCTCTTCTCTTTTACATTTCTCTTCCTTCTACATTTCTTAAACAGCTTTTCTATCAATTTAACTTCTTTCTTCAGCGAGGAAAATGATTTATCAGTCGATTTTCCCGACCTTTTAATTTATTTGACAACGGAATTTGATCTTCATCTTCATCTTCGCCGTGATCATAATATGGTGACACCTTTGATTTCTTAACAGAAATGTGCATGGAATTCCTGTTATTAAACAGCCTCTTCTTAACTGAAACATCACGTTTATTAGTACATGTTCCAAAACTCGAAATCGGAGAAAACCTCGTTGACACAGGAACATCATCAACATCATCATGTTCAGATTCAAAGTCTGACAAGAAACAGGTTCCCTCATCACATCTGAATGGGATGCTTTTTTGTCACATGAATTGATCCATTTAACATTTAAGTTCCCATCATCATCATCATCACCAACACAAACGTTTCGCTTATCAGAAGCTTCAAAATCTATCATTAATCAACTATAGCAACTTGAAGGAAAAATTCTTGGGAAGAAGAAAACGAAATAAATAAACAAGAAGCTTCTTGAATTGAAAAATTTATAGGTAAAACTGAATGATCAAGTAATGCTACATTAAGGTTCCAGAATCAAAATCAAAGGATAAACACGAAGAACAATGACAATATAAGCATTTCTAAGCTTCTAACATTGCATGGTGTTGATCTGTTGTAGAAGAAGACATGAAAATAAAATTGTTTCAAGTTAAGAGATTCTTACATGATTCAATTGAAAGATTCATAGGTCAAACTTACAATCGATCGATAAACAGATTTATGAGGTCTAAGTCTCTAAAATTGCAAGTTATTATGAGAAAAACGGAGGAAGTTTGTGTATAATCTACCCTGTTATGAAATGTATAATCCCAATCCCAGACCACCTAATAACTGCTCATGCTCTTCTAAACCTACTCTCTTAAATCATAGTAACATTTAACCCTACAACCACCTAATTAATTTCTTCATCAAATTAGAGTTTTGAGGATGCTGATACATCTTAAAATCAACAGGCAGTGGCAGTCGTGGTGGATCCTATTCAGTTTGTTAAAGGCAAGGTGGTGGTTGAACCGACATTATTACTCAATAGCAATATAGATGATGCACATGTTCAGCTTCAAAATATTGTGTCTGAAACTTCACCATAATTTTATTTTCCCTGATTGATTGATATAAATGTTATTCTAGAACTGTTGCTCCATTTTATTGCCTATAAGTGATTGATATAAATGTATTAACTTTTATGAATTCTTTTATTTTACAAATGAGGATGCTGATACATCTTAAAATTTGTATTCAAAATAATTTCATTATGTTCTATGCATCTAAGAAACAAAAAAGTAGAGTTGTGAACTCAGAATCCAGCTCACATGAGACTGATGCAACTCTTACAAATGCATCAGGTCTTGTTTCTGATGATGAACATGGAAAGCAGCTTGTTAGGCCTCAAGAGAATCTTTTGAGGGAAAATGAAACCAGTTCTTCATCTTAGATTGTTGGTTACTTCTCAAGAGAATGGTTTGAAAGAAAAAACAGAATGTTCAATGGCAGAAAATGAAGATCAAATTAAAAATGGTGAATGCAATGGAAGAGCCACCATATTCAAAGATGTCTATTTTAACAATCAAGAGCATGTAGTAATGTGTACTTGTGTAGTGTTAGTACTGTTACGTAAATAAAATTTGATGTCATTCTTTTTGGGGGATAAATAGTGATAATAGCATCGTTTAAAAACCGGACACGGCCAAACCAGAACAGGAGTGGTAACTGGTCCGGTCTAGCTATTGGATTGGACATGTAATGAAACTGGTGGGAACCGGCCAAAAGTGAAGAAAGAAGCTATGAAATTGAGAAGTAGAACTAGTTATCAAAAGTAAAGTTTTTTAAGAATGTCTACTAGACCAATATATAAAAATCCATTAACATAATGAATAATATTTTTTTTTTTTGATAAAAATAAATGATATTCATTCATTCAAATTAATACATTACATCAGTATAATGCAAATTCGCTAAAAACAAAAAGGATGAATGTGTAAACAAGCTCACACATAATAAATAATATTAAACTACTTAATAAAACAGTAACCTATGCCTTATTTTTTTTTCCCTCTTTTGCACAAAAAAAAAACAGTACTTGATGTGTTAGGATTTTATGGGATATGATTAATTGACCAAAGTGTCAAAGTTTATTTGAGACAAGATCCTATCCCTCCATTTCGATTAAATCAAACAATCAAAATTATTTACTTAAGTGCTCACATGATTTCCTTCCTCAAACAGTAATTATGATCAGTAAATGCAGGAAAAAAAAAAAACAGAACTGATGTTGTGCAACTGTGCCTTAAATCTGTCTAGAGTGAGTTAACCATTGTAAAAACCAAAACCAAAACCAAAATGTTGCGGAACATAAAATTAGAGGCATTCTTAAAGCAACTAAACCACATATTAGAGTGAGCTATTGATCGTTACTTTGTAATCAATAATAGCAGGATGTAACCAAACATCATCAAGACGATTTCCAGCCAGTGTCGGTAATAAATATACTATGAAACTCTAACTCAAACTGATCTTCCTTCACATTAATTTAAATACTTTGGACAATTGAGAAGGGCAAAGATTGTATAAGATTCTTTTCCAACCTGAAATAGAAGAAATCATGGGTGTGTGTCAATCATCAATCTACAACCGCCCTAACAAAATTAGTACCAAAGAAAAGAAATGAGAACCTCTATAGCACCGACATTTATGACCAAAGGTGAGTCCAGTGTTCAACAATGTGATTACATTCAATTAATAATTCATTTCCTTAAATATTACTAGTGTTGATGTGTTAGTATCATATCAAGTGTTTGTGTCTGTTTTGGTGCATCGAAGATGAGAACACAGAAACATAAAAGAGAATGTTTTAAGGGAAAACGAAACCAGGTCTTCCTCTGTAGGTTGTTCTTCAAAGGAAGAAGGGATCAAATTGAAGTCGAGTGCAGCTGTTTATTGCTCGTGAGTATGGTTTGAAAGAAAAAACAGAATGTTCAATGACTGAAAATGATGAAAGAAATCAAATTAAAATGGTGAATGCAATAGAAGAGTAACCATATTCAAAGATGCCTTACATTTCAATGTTGTGGTTCTATTTGCGTTGCTTCCTAGTTGGACTGTCAATTTCTTGATTGTGTTTGATAAGTTTAAACATGTCTATTTTAACAATCAATAGCATGTAGTCATGTGTACTTGTGTAAAAGCTTCAATTTTTAGCTTTGGATAATTTTCTAGGACATTAATCAAATAATACATTACATTTCCAAAAGTAAATCTGGACCAAACGATAAAAACCTAGAAAATAGACATTTCAAGTTTTAATCACAAAACAATGCTAATGTAAAAAAAATGTAAACTTTTCAAGTTTCAACATATAAACACACATTTAGTATCTCTAACCAAACATTGCATTATGATATTGATATTCTTGACAAACATAGCAACTATAACATTAGTTTCATTTAATATTGTTGTGAATTCAGACAAAATCACACAAATGAATAACAAAGATGTGTGGAGCAAATGAATAACAATAGATAAAGTGTCTCCAAACAACAACAACAAAAAACAGACCTAAATCTAAGTGTAGAACAACACCACAAGCATAACCAAAGCAATAAAGATAAACAATGAAAGAGAGGAACAAACACACCAAGATTGTTGACCTAGTTCGGTCCAATATGACCTAATATGGGGGAGAGAGCAGGCCTCCAATCCACTATGATGAAAATGTTACAAAAGAGTTACAAGAAATTAGCTTATAAGCTTACACAAGAACAAGACCTAATTTCTACCCATTTTATGTCACCCACACTCTCAATAATGAATCCTAAGAGAAAACACAAAAGGAAGTTTTTTGATCATTCCAATGGTGAAATCTCACTACCCAAGGTGTTTACAATATTTCCCAACCCAAGAGATCCTCACAACAAAGACACTCAACCCTAAAGTTATCTCCTTATATAGCAGTCTTCAGCTGTCAAAATTGTGCCACGTTTGTCCAAATCGTGACACGATTGGTGCGTAAGACCCAAGGTACGACCAACCTTATCCTGAAAACGTACCCAACAAGTTTGAAAATCGTGTCACGTTTTCCCAAAATCGTGACACGATTGAGCACCCTGAAAAACCATGCTCGCTGCTTGGAAATCGTGAGACGTTGATGAAATCGTGTCACAATTTCTCTGTTCTTCCAAACCACAAATTTGAAGCCAATAAACAACATTCTCCACCTTGACTTCTAATTGGTGGTGATGTCAATTTAACCATCAACCACCATGCTCCTCTCTCCAAAAGGGAATTACTCTTCAATAAACTTGATCAAGTCCAAGCAATGCTTGAACCTTGATCAATCACATCCGCCAGATTCTCTTCCGATGCCACTTTTTCCACCACAATCTCTATTGATTCAATCATGTCTCTAACAAAGTGCAAGCGAATGTCAATGTGCTTAGTTCTCTCATGATACACTTGATGATTCGCCAAGTGAATGACACTTTGACTATCACAATGTATCTTCACACATTCTTGAGTAATTCCTAACTCACCAATCATACCTTTCAACCATATGGTCTCTTTCACCCCTTCAACAAGGGCAATGTACTCCGCTTGAGTTGTTGATAATGCTACCACAGATTGTTGATTTGTCTTCCAACTAATAGTTGAGCCATAGAGAATAAACACAAAACCCGATAGAGATTTTCTTGTGTCCACATTGCCCGCATCAACATACCCCTCCAAATCGTCTTCCTCTTGAACTGCTCTTGTGTACTTCAAACCGCCCTTCAAAGACCCATTCAAATACCTCAACACCCACTTCAAAGCTTGTCAATGCACAATACTCGGATTTGCCATAAACCGACTCACAATGCTAACCGCATAAGCTAAGTCCGATCTACTACAAACCATTCCATACATGATGCTTCCAACCGCACTTGCATAGGGAGTACCTTCCATCAATTGCTTCTCATCCTCGGATTGAGGACATTGTTTTATGGACAACTTTGTGTGGTGCCCCAAGGGAGTGCTCACGGTTTGAGAGTTAGACATTCTAAAACGCTCCACCACCTTCTTCAAATAACTAAGTTGAGATAAGAAAAGTTCGCCTTTGTCACGATTCCTCAAGATATCAATTCCAAGAACTCTCTTTGCCGGACCAAGATCTTTCATCTCAAATTCACTATTTAATTTTTCTTTGAGCTTCACAATCTCATCCTTGCTAGAGCTTGCAATCAAGATATCATCCACATATAAAAGAAGGTAGAGAATGACTTTCTCACCCATCTCCAACATGTACACACAAGAATCATATCTGCTTCTCACAAAACCGGTCTTCAAAAGAAATTCATAAAAACAACGATACCATTGCCTAAGGCTTTGCTTCAACCCATACAAAGATTTCTTCAAAAGACATACCTTAGACTTGTCCTCTACAAAACCTTCCGGTTGCTCCATGTAGATTGTCTCTTCAAGGTGACCATGTAAGAAAGCGGTCTTCACATCCATTTGTTCAAACTCAAGATTGAATTGATTCACAATAGCCATAAGTATCCTTATGGAACAATGTTTCACCACCGGTGAGAATATCTCATTGTAGTCGATCCCCTCCACTTGAGTGAAACCCTTGGCCACAAGTCTTGCTTTGTACCTACGACCTTCAACACCCGGAATACCTTCCTTTTTCTTGAAGATCCACTTGCATCCAACTACCCTTTGGTGTTTAGGTAGCTTCACAAGTTTGGTTCTTTTCCAATGAATCCATCTCTTCATTCACCGCCTTTAACCAATACTTGCTCTCAAATGCCTCTTTGAAGTTTCTAGGCTCCGAGTCTTGCACATCTTCAGCCGCATTTAGAGCAAAACACACCAAGTTCGCATAACCATATCTACTAGGAGCCGTAATGGTCCTCCTTTCTCTATCTCTAGCCAAGAGATAATCAGGATCCACTACCAGTTGAGTTCCACTTGTATCCGATGTCGAAGCTTCATCTTCTTCTTCATTTGGAAGCTCCACCTCAAATTGAGTTTTCTCCACCATTGTTTCCGGTACTAAAGTCTCTAGGTCTTTACACTTCATTCCCATACATGTCTCATCAAAGGTAACATCTCTACTAATCAAGATTTTTGATCCTTCACTAGATTCCAATTTCCACAACTTGTAACCCTTTACTCATCTTTGAAGGTTTTCGGAGCTTTGGCATATGCGCATATCAAGCAAGACAAGCTTGAGCCTAGAGCTTTGAAATGTGTCTTCATTGGTTATCCGGAAGGTGTGAAGGGTTACAAGTTGTGGAAATTGGAATCTAGTGGAGGATCAAAAGTCTTGATTAATAGAGATATGAGAACCGTATGAGGATGAAGTGCAAAGACCTAGAGACTTTAGTACCGGAAACAATGGTGGAGGAAACTCAGTTTGAGATGGAGCTTCGAAATGAAGAAGAAGATGATGTAGAAGATGAAGCTTCGACATCGGATACAAGTGGAACTCAACCGGTAGTGGATCCTGATTATCTCTTGGCTAGAGATAGAGAAAGGAGGACCATTACGGCTCCTGGTAGATATGGTTATGCGGACTTGGTGTGTTTTGCTCTAAATGTGGCTGAAGATGTGCAAGACTCGGAACCTAGAAACTTCAAAAAGACATTTAAGAGCAAAGAGAGCAAGTATTGGTTAAAGGCGATGAATGAAGAGATGAATTCATTGGAAAAGAATCAAACTTGGAAACTTGTGAAGCTACCTAAACACCAAAGGGTAGTTGGATGCAAGTCGATCTTCAAGAAAAAGGAAGGTATTCCGGGTGTTGAAAGTACTAGGTACAAAGCAAGACTTGTGGCTAAGGGTTTCACTCAAGTGGAGGGGATCGACTACAATGAGATCTTCTCACCGGTGGTGAAACATTGTTCCATAAGGATACTTATGGCTATTGTGAATCAATTCAATCTTGAGTTGGAAGAAATGGATGTGAAGACCGCTTTCTTACATGTTGACCTTGAAGAGACAATCTACATGGAGTAACCAGAAGGTTTTGTGGAGGACAAGTCTAAGATATGTCTTTTGAAGATATCTTTGTATGGGTTGAAGCAAAGCCCTAGACAATGATATCGTCGGTTTGATGAATTTCTTTTGAAGACTGGTTTTGTGAGAAGCGGATATGATTCTTGTGTGTACATGTTGAAGAGGGGTGGGAAAGTCATTCTCTATCTTCTTTTATATGTGGATGATATCTTGATGACAAACTCTAGCAAGGATGAGATTACATCAAAAAGAAGTGAAATGGTGAATTTGAGAAGAAAGATCTTGGTCCGGCAAAGAGAGTTCTTGGAATTGATATCTTGAGGAATCGTGACAAAGACGAACTTTTCTTATCTCAACTTAGTTATTTGAAGAAGGTGGTGGAGCAACATCAATGTGATGGAACCACACATAATCGGTTAGTATCAAACACAGATTGAAGTACAAGAACCACACACAGTATTGAGAATCCTCCATGAAAGCAACATCAATGTGATGGAACCCGTAAAATCAAGAACCGAAACTGTATTTTGTTGAATGATAATGACGAGCTGAAAGAGCTCTCTAATGATGGAGTAACAGAAAAGAAAGAGATAAACCAGAGTGTGAACACTCCTACTTGAGTAAAGTGCTCCTAACCGGAGAGAAACTCTTCTAACCAACTCTAACAATATTTCTCAATGAACTACTCACTACCCTTCCCTCCCTTTTATAACATAATGTTCCATCACAGTCACACAGTGTGCCCTCAAAAAACAAAAAAAGTCAATCAGGAAAGAGCTTCATCACCTCTACTTGTTGACCTGATCATCAAAATTGAAGATTTCGGATTTCATATCGTCCGGCCACCAGCTTGGACGAGGAAAAGTAATACCAGCACGCTTCCCAGTTTCGACCACAGTAAGAACACCATCTTCTTCATCAGTGGTCTCCAAAAGAACTTTCGGTACACCAAAAACAAAAGAACTCGTTTGCAGTCCCTTTCAGAATCCTTTGCAAAGTCCATAAACTCTTCGTTATCCTCAAACCCAGCCATATCAAAAAACACTTGAGACTCATTGTCGACATCAACAATGGCCTGATTAAACACACAACGAGTAACATCAATATCAAAAGAGGGAAGTGACGATTCTTCCAACGGAGTGTGAAAAACATCTTGGGGGATGTGCTGGGTAGTGGGAGGAGAAGTGATGAAGATGGGAGCGGAGGACGCTAGGGGGATGATGTTGGTGGTGTGAACCTCGTGGCAGTGGTTATTGTAGGGTGAGGTGAGAGTGTTTCCAATGAAGGGAGTGCGCTTCAAAAGCTGTTCTTGTGAAGAGGATATATGACGTAATCCAAACTCGAGTTCTTTCCATCTTTCTTCAAATTGCTTCTTCTTTGTTTTAAACTCCTTCACGTGTCCTCTGAATTCCTCCTCTTTTGACTGGAACTCCTTCATTTGTTCTTCATGTTGCTTTTCTTGTGCTTCGAGCTCCTTCTGTCGGCTCTCAGAATGCTTCTTTTCAGATTCGGGCTCCTTCACCCGGCCTTCAAATTCATCCTCTTTTAACTTTAACTCCTTCATTCGGCCATCAAGTTGCTTCTCTTTTGACTCAATCTCATTCGTTCGGTTTTCAAAATGGTTATGTCTGAATAACAAATCATTCACCAGCTCCTTCATCTGGCTTTCAAATTTCTTCTGTTTTGAAATGTTATCCATGACTTCACGAAGTTCCGTCTCTTTTGTATCGAGTTCTTGCTTGTGCCTCCAATCAAGTCCTCCATCAAATATAGCTGTCCTTCCTTTGCTACAAAATCTTTGACACATTCTTCAATTTTCCCCTGCATTTTCTAGTGAACTTCGTTAATTCTTCCAACACAACTAATTTCCTTTTTCTTATTTTCAAGCTCTTTAGAGCACTCCTCAACATCTCTCTTTATAGACTGCAGTCTCCCCTCTTCTACTTGCCTTTTCCTTTTGCATTCCTCAAATGAGGTTTCTACCAATGCAAGTTCTTTTTTCAGCAAGGAAAATGATTTCTCAGATGACATGGCATGCATTTTAATTCTCCAGGAAATAGGAACATCATCATCATCTTCAGATTCATAGTCTTCACGAGAAGCTGAATGCGATGTTTTTTTATCAAATGATGCGAGCCATTTAAAATTTAAGTGTTCTTCATCATCACCACCACAAAATTTTAGCTTATTAGAAGCTTCAAAATCCATCATTCAAGTATAGAAACTGGAATTTTTAACATCAGCAATTACAAGAACACCTCAAAATCCTGGGATAAAAAAAAAACTTCAACTTTTAACTTTGAAGGCTTTGAAAAATTTCTAGGACAATTATTACTCAAATATATTATACATTTCCAGATGTGATATCAAACGAAAAAAACCTAAAAAATAAACATTTCAACTTTTAATCATAACAAAACAATGCCAATGTAAATAAATGTAAACTTTTAAAGTTTGAACATATAAAAACACATTCAGTAGCTCTAACATTGCATGATATTTGATTTTCTCAACAAAAGGCAAGAAAATAAAATAAAATAAAAAAGTGGATGATTTTACCAATTAGTTCCATTTGTGAAATGCTTTGCGTTATCTTCTTGTAGTGAACATAAAGATAGAGTAGCTCAAGAAGACAAAAATGGAAGAGGAAATGGAAAATGGGTATTTAGAAATTGGTTGGGGTTTTGAAAGTGAAATAAAAATGAAAATGAGACAGACACAAAGAAGATGAAAAGGTTAGTGTTGTCTTTGGAGTGGGGTCCACAAAACTGTGCTGAGGCAGTGAGGCCGTTCCTCATAACTCATAAGGCAGTTCCCACTTTTGGTTTGGCTGTGCCACACGAGTAAATTACTCAAATACCCTTCGGCAGTTAACTGCCGAAGTTTTACAAATACGACTGCAGTTAACTGTCGAGGAAAACTTCGGCAGTAAACTACCGAGAAAAACTGAAAACTTCGGCAGTTAACTGCCGAGGAAACCTTAAACCTGTTTTTTTTTTGACAAATTGTCATTAATAACAAACCTTTTTTTTTTTTTTGACAAAAACCATAAATTGTCTTTAATAATATTTATTGATTTTGAATGTTTCAATCATTATTTTGGTACGTTTTAAACAATTGCAGTATTATACTTATGTGTATATATCTTAATAAGAATAACATTTAAATCAGTGTAAAAATTAAGCATTTGAATATTGTTTTGCACATTACTTAAATACAAATAATTGTGCACAACGATTTTTTTTAAGGTATAATATGTTGTTATATTTTCTACATTAAAATAATTGTGTACAAAGATTTTTTATTTATTTAAGTAATTTGCAAAACAATATTCAAATACTTAATTTTTACACTTATTGAAATGTTTTTCGAGGACTTAAATGTTAAGCCTAAAACAAAGAAAAAGGAAATAAAAGAAGAAAATTTCGTGAAAGTTATTTGGAAATAAAATATTCACTATTGTTGAAGATCAAAACAGTTATAACAAAAAAAAAGATTTAAAGGAGTAATACAATTAAAATAAATAAGGAAGGCAAATCAATAAAATTAAAAACGAATTATTAAGAAAAATCAATCAAAAATGATAAAGACCGCGGAATATTCTCAAAGAATAAAAAAAAAAAACAGATTTGAGGTTTTCAGTTTTCCTCGGTAGTTTACTGCCGAAGTTTTCCTCGGCAGTTAACTGCAGCCGGTTTCATAATTCAGCAGTTAACTGCCGAGGGACATTTGAATAATTTACCCGTGTGGCATAGCCAAACCAAATGTGGGAACAACAATTCTCTAAGACCATATCCAAATGGTAAAAAAATTTCAATACCCTTCAACACCCACTTTTTCAATTCCCAACACTCCAAATCATTCTCTCTCTCTTAATTCAACACTCATTCAATTTTTATCTCTCCAATGATTTTTCATTCAACACTCTACCTCACCACCTTTTATTTCTTATTCTTATTTAATTTTATATTTTTGTTTTTATAATTACATAAAGTTAACTATTTATTTTTGGTTGGGAAATTGATTTGAGTGTTGATAATTGTTGGGATTTTGGTAGCTAAATGAGTAATCAGAAGAATTTTGGGTGTTGAATTGATTCGTGATTTTATCTTCTTTTGAAGTTTTAGTCTTTCTTTAGTGAAATGGATTCCAATAATAATCAATTTTACAATGAAAGACTAAAACTTCAAAAGAAGATAAAATCACGTGGTGCAAATTGATTATTATTGTAGAGAAAAAAAAATCACGAATTTTGGTAAAAAAAATAAAAAATCATTTGCAATGAAATAATTGAGTCCAAATTATTAAGAAGATAAAAATTCAAGCAGCCAATCAGGAAGCACCACGTGTCCCTACATTATCTAGAAAATCTTCTCTCTCCACGTCCAGCTTCAATCCACGCGCCCTGTCGGCGCGTGCATCACACGCGCCCAAATCAACGAACATAAACGCGACGCGTGGCATACGTGGCAAACTTTCAACTTGTTGAATTGGTTCATCATCTCTTTCATCCACATCATCTTCAATAACCCTTCTCTAATGGTTTAAATAGTTGAAAATGGCTTTCAATAACCCCATTGTGGGTGGTCTAAGATAAAATTATAAAACTAAACTAGTGCTGGCAAAATTTAAATTAGAACATTATAGTTAGAAAAAATGTTAATAAGCGTTTTTAAGTCATTGTTTAAGAATATAAAAATGTAAATTTTTTATTTGAAAATTGTGTAATTATGATTTTTTACTTATGTTTTGATTTGTATTTTGAAGACAACATTTCTTTTTATGGATTCTTTAAACAATATTTTTAGAACACTTGTTAGCAAGATCTTTAATATTATTTTGGGTAGAAATTAGAACAATAACATTAGAAGGATGAGAAGTGATTTTGACACTTTTTTGAACATCGATCTTTTTTATTAGATAAAATTCATGTGGATGTTACATTTTAAAAACGGATCTAACATAAAGTGGAGAGATCCATATAAATTTCATTTTATATGACAGTGTGTGTTAGAAATATAATGTTCCTAACATTTCTCTTTGCAATATAATTACTCCCTTAAAAAAAACATTAGTAGGATTATTACTAATGATGAAAGATAACAGCTCTTATTGTAAAAAAAAATCAAATTAAAAAAGTCACATAAAAATTGATATTGTTGGAAATGCAATTAAAAAAAGTAGTATTTTCAAATAACAGAGTAGCTAGATGCTTAGATTAGAATTTTTTTTTTTTAAAGGAGATGCCTAGATTAGATGTTTATAAGAAAATGTGTTCACATAGAATTGAATATATAAGTTAAAAGATAAAAATACATTTTGAGCAAATGATTAAAAAGTCAGATATATCCCTAATCACATTGTAGTTAGTTCCAATAAAAAAAAAAACTACTATGAAACTTCTATACATTGCAAATCCAATAATCTTTTTATCAACCAAAAGTAGAAATTAGTTTGCTGACTCGTGTTGTTTGAGTAATAATGTTAGTTAAGTGTTTGATTTGGCCTAAGTCAATGTGGGTTTAGCAAGTTTAGTAGACTTATCAGTTCGATTCATCGGTTTATTGGATTTTAAAATTGAAAACCGAGAACAAAAACCAATCCAGTTCGGTTTCCTTCGTTTTGGTTTTTGATCCAAACCAAAAAGATCAAGTGATTTAGATTGGTTTAATTTTTCACATTCATCGATTTTGTCCGAAAACATCTTCCCCTAGTTGTCTTTCCTACAAATTGAGCAATGCAGTGACTCTTGGAGCAGTCACCAATTTTAAAAGACTCTTAATGCAGTGACTCTTTCTATGAGACTAAAATGATTTTCTACTCCAAAATTTGATTATGTTTAAAATATATTACACATTTGGCTAGATGGTTCGCATGTTTGTTCAACTTCCTAGAGTGCTTTATGATAAGGGTGATACCTTAAAAACACATTATCTAATAATACTGTATTTTCTGATGAACGACATAGAAGAGAATTCAGTTTATATACATGATGCTTAACCTGCTCAATCTCTAAATTAGGGAAAAGAATCAACTAAAGGGGAATAATATCTAAACAAATACTACACTATCTCAACAAAGAGGAATAGAGAGAACCCTGTTAATACATGATGTGCTTCCTATACCAATACTATTTACCTTTCAGCCGTGTTATTATATGCACAAATGAATCTAACAGCTTCAATATATTGCTACTTTCTGATGACATTCTGAACAAAATCTACAAGCTGCAACAAAATTTCACTTTATCAAAACTGACTAGTTCTGCGATAAATCTGTTAACTCGTTTACAAGGGAATGTGTTAGCGGGTTTTCTCTACCACATATCTTTACATTAGGTTGTTTCTTATTAGGAGGATAACACTCGCTGTTTCCAGTAAAAACACTCTTTGCCTCTCTGTAGCTCAAGAATACGATTGTCAATCTTGTTAAGTAGATCCTTGAATTCTAGGTTGTTATCTATAATGCACTGTAGAACAGCTTTGAGACTAGCAACTTCTTGATCTCTGGCCTTGTCCTGAGTTCATATTCAAATTATTTATAACTATCATGATTCATGAAGGGGTATGAAGATGGAATATTTCATAAAATAGAAACCGAATAAGAAAAAAAACCTTAATTTCAATGGAGTTGGTTTCCTTGCAAATGCTCTCAGAAATTAGTTTTAGATTCTGCACATGTTCTTCAAAGAGATCAACTAGTTGATTATTGTCGCTGAAGTTATATACACGGCTGAATCTGACAGCTTCATCATATTGCCGTTGCTTGATAAGATTCTTGACAAAACCTGCAAGGTGTAAGAAAATTCCACTTCATTAAACTGACCAAAACAGCTATACAATAAGCTCTAGGAAACAAAAAAGTACACTTGAATAAATTGTTCAAAATTTGTGTATTTTATTTTCCAAGAATTAACCAACATGTTAAATTTTGCATCAAGTGTATGAAGCCAACATATCAGTTCAATTTCATGTGTATAAATGTGGTGATCCATAACACCATATGAAAGAAAAATAAGGCAAATTATAGATATCTTGCCTGATATTTTATCTGCAAAACCCATGGCCCCAAACAGCTCCACAACAATGTTGTGCTGAGAAACAAGTCCAAATAGCTTTAAAACCTCATCCTCATCGAAAGATGGAACCAGTCCATAAATTGACAGAAGGAGTAGAAAACCTAGAACCGCAACTGAATTTTCTGTGTTTTGACTTATGTTAGCTTTCATATCAAGTGCTAGCTTCATTGCTTCTTCTTTTACATGAGGTCTAATATCTGGTGAGATTTTCCTCAGTTCTTCGAGCAGAAGAATGTGGCTATCATCAATAATTGCAGCATCGTCTCCTATCTTACACTTTTTAATAATGGGGTTCTGTATTATATCCAAAACAACTTTTGATGGATCTGATGATCCTTGCAGATAACCAAGAATGTCATCATCAAACAACTCAAGCTCATCAGTTTGCTCAGATGAGAGCAACATCAAACTTCTTTCATCAATGACGGGACTTAATTGATTACCTGTGTATGATGTAACTGCATGATTAGCTGCGCATATTTTAGCTTTCTCAATATTTTATTGAAGAATCGGTAAATCAAGTTGACTATATAAACTTCATAAAATATCATATAAAATAAAAAGTGCAAAACCTCTTCCTCATATTCTGTAAGGATATTGAAATTTGAACCAGTACTGAAACTCATAAGCTTAACAATATTTGCAATATACTTAAAATTAAAATTGCGTCAGTGCAATGATCGTCACTTTACATTGACATAATATTATAAATAAACCACTAAAACGAGGAAAATATCGTGTTTAAAAGCTTCCAAATATGTGCAAGAATGAAAAAAAAAAAAAAAAAACCAAATTAGTAACAACAATGTGAGATATGAAAACTAGTGAAGATTTTCAACTTGACTAAGACATTCAACGTTAAAATGATTAAAGATGTTTTAAAAAGTTAGATAGATCAGGTAATTAAAAAGATCAACAATAATAAAAGAAACGGTTGCAATGAAAAAGAACATTTACCCAATTCTGGTTCTATTAAAGCATCATATTTTTTCTCTCTTAACTCAGGCCGCTTCAGTTTTCCATCAAATTTACATGGCATTGACTCAAAACCCTTCATGCGTCCGTCAAACTGCTTCTCTTTTGGCTTCAGCTCCTTCACGTGTGCTTTGAACTTCTTGTCTTTTGACTCTGGCTCTTTCCCTCGTCCTTCAAATTGTTTCTCTTCCGATTTGAAATCCTCCATTTGGCTTACAAAACCCTTGAGATTCTGCATTCGAGCTTTGAATTCCTCCTCTTTGGATTCAAATTCCTTTACTCGGTCTTCAAGCAGCTTTTCTTTTGTCTGGAACTCCTTCAATTGTCCTTTGAATTGCTCCTTTTCTGATTCCAGCTCCTTCACCTGGACATCAAGTTGGTTTTGTTTTGACTTAAGGTCCTTCACTTGGTCTTTGAATTGCTCCTCTTTTGAATCAAACTCTTTCACTAGACCTTTGAGTTGCTCCTCTTTCAACACTAGCTGTCTCGCTCGTCTTTCAAGTTGCCTTTCATTTGATTCCAATTCCTTCACCCGGCTATCAAAATGCTGCTTTTCATATTCAAGCTCTTTTATTTGGCCATGAAATTTCTCCAACATTGGTTCAAACTCTTTCACTTGGCTTTTGAGTTGCTTCTTTTTTGACTTGAGCTTCTTTACACGACCTTCAAAGAGCTTCTCCTTTGACTCAAGCTCCACCGCTCGTTCTATGTACCTTTTCTCTTTTAACTCAAGCTCCTTAACCTGGGCATCAAATTGCTTCTTCATTGACTCAAAGTCCTTCACTTGAGCACGTGGATCATTCTTACTTAATTGCATTATCCTAAGTAACTTTATCCTTTCCAACTCTAATCGTTCAGCTTGTTCGTCAATTAGTTTTTTCATTGTATCACACTCTTTCTCTTTGGCCTTAAGTTCCACAGAACATTGAGCAATTTTTTGGGAAAGAGCTTTGAGTTCCTGTTCCTTCCCTTCACAGACCTTATCACCGTTATCCATGACTGGACGAAGTTCTGTTTCTTTTGTCTTGAGTTCTTGCTTGCGCTCTCCAATCAAGTCATCCATCAAACAGAGCTGTGCTTGCTTTGCTGCAAAATCCTTGACGCATTCTTCAATTTTTTCCTGCATTTTCTTATGGGATTCGTTAGTTATTTCAACAAAACTCATTTCCTTTTTTATATTTCCAAGCTCTTTGGAGCGCTCCTCAATATCTCTCTTTATGGACTGCAATCTCTCCTCTTCTTCGTGTCTTTTCTTTTTGCACTCGTGAAATGATTTTTCTACCAATGCAAGTTCTTTCTTTAGCGAAGAAAGTGATTTATAATCAGATTTACCAACCGGCATTGCAAGTCTCCTCGACAAAGGAGTATCATCTTTATCTTTATGTTGATTAACATATGGTGACACCTTTGATTTCTTAACAGAAGTGTTCAAGGAACTTCTGTTATCAAATAATGGCCTCTTAACTGGCAATGACATTAAAGCAGTATTATGCCTCTTCTTAAGAGTAACATCACGGTCGGTACTCCATGTTCCAGAACTCAACATCCGGGATAACCTTTGTGACAAAGGGACATCTTCATCATCATAAGAAACTGGATTCCTCACTTCTGAAGGCCAAGTACTTTTCTCTGACGATGATGTGTGCCGCTTATCAGAACCACCACCAACACCACAGAACTTTGACTTATCAGAACCCTTAAAAGCCATTTTTCAACGGTAGCCTCACCACAGAAAAACCTGTGAAAAAAAAACAATATCTAAGCTTCCTTTAAGAAATTTCTACAAATCTAATAATTATAAAGAAAAAGATAAGTGATACTTTATTACAGTTCAAATGGTAAACAGTAAACACCAAGGAAATAGACATTTAAACATGTAGAAATCACAAACATCATGATAAAATGTCTGAGTGATACTAGTAATAAGGTTGTTTGGTGATTTCAAAGTTTAAACCCTTTCACTCACAAAATAAAACAAACATAAACACCTAGTACGTAGTAACAATGCTGCTTTTTACAGAACCAATGTTTGAGTGATACTAGTAATAAGGTTGTTGATAATCTTGTTTCGAAAATAACAACTAATAACAAACAAGTACCATTAACAGAATATATATATATATATATATTAAAAGAAAAGATAAATAAATAAAAAGTTGGTGGATGAAAAGGAAAGAACTTTGTTAAGATTTGTTTGAGTGAGACAGTGTGGTACTAGGGAGGGAGGGAGGGAGAGGGAGTGTCTGTGTGGGCCCCACAACAACCACTCTTCAAATGACAAAACTTCCTTGCCAACTTACAAAGTTCAAGTTGAATGGAGCCTTGCCTTGCTGTCCTTTTTTAAAAAAATAAATAAGTAAACCATAATCATTTTGGTATTTGCATGTGTAACGAGTATCTACAATAATCTATCAAAATTCTAAAATAATTCATATTTTGTTAGCCAAAATAATCTATGATGTTAAAATAATCCATTGATGATGACATTAAATCTTTTCATATATGAACTGGTATGACAGTAAGTATTTATAGAAATTGATATAATGATATTAATGAAATATTTTAACATAAGAGACTATTTTGACTAATATACATTCAGGACCAAAATGACTATCACCCAAAATAAATATACTGCATCTTATTCTCTTTTATTGTATTATTTTTTAACAATTTTTTTCCATTAAGTAGTCTAATGGTCAAAAATTCATCTCTTAAGATGAATGAATAAGGGTTTGAGGTTCAAATCCAATCTCTACAAATATTATGCAATGTCCTTATCAATTGAATTATCCGACGTGAACGTCATTTTTGAAATTTTAAAGTTACATTAGGTTTTATTTTTTTTAAAAAATATTACTTTTTTTTTTTGGCTTTTTGAATTACTAATATTTGTATATTGGTAAAAATATGAAAATTAGTTGTGGATGTAGGGGTGGCAAAAAAATTCGTGCCCGCGAGCATCTGTGGATAAAATCTTTCATGGGCACAGAGCGGGTAGTTAAACGGGTATTTAACTATCCGTTACTTTATGGGCATGGATACGGATTTGATGATACCCGTGCCCGCGGGTATCCATACCCGTTAATAAATCAAGTAATTTACTAAAATATCTATGTGAGTTTGGTGTCTAAAAAAAGACCTAGTTTACTCATGTCTCAAACACTAAGATTTTGGATGAATTTAGCCTTTTATTTTACTTCAAGAATTTGTATAGATTAGGTAAGAATCATGAATTTTGTATGCTTTATGATATGGTGAATTTGCATGAGATTATGTAAGATGAATTTGTTTGGATTATGAAATTAGAATGGAACTTGTTATGTATGGATGTTTAAAATTTGAAGTTTGTAGGTAATTAAAAAAATATTTTTCTTTGTACAAAAAAATTAATTAAAAAATCAATGGGTACCCGTGAATATGCGAAGGTATCTATATATCCGTGGATTACCCGTATAAAGATACCCACACGGGTATGGGGACGGACACGGGTACCATATCTATCCAACGGGGCAGGGGCGGATATCATACTACATGTACCCATGAATACCCATTAACATCCCTATGTGAATGGAGTCCCTTAACTAAACTATATACATATTCAATTATTTGTCTCTTAAATGAACTTAACATTAGTGTTTGTAAAATACGTACCAAGCCGTCTATAATTGTTGATAATTAACCCATTCCAAACGGTTAAGAGGCCAAGTGCCTCACCAATGTCCACATCAAGCATAGGAGACAACCACCTAGTTCGAGCCAGTACAAAAACTCCTTGATCATCTCTAATGCAAACCCCGACGCCTCCTACACTATCAAGGGAATTAGGGAAGGAAGCGTTGACCTTACAATTGAATTTTCGTCATTTTTGATCGACTATTTTTGCTTACTACCTTTACCCATAGATCATATATTTCTACATCGATGATAATAATAAAAAAAAGGCTTATATGTATTTGATCCTTGTAATTAGGGGTCGTTTAAAAATTGGTCCCTGTAATCGTTAATCCTGGCAATTTACCCCTACATTGTTTAATCATTTAAAATTTCGTCCCTCTCCCCACTTAATCACTGCCACGCCACATAAAATTCCAATTTTACCCCTGGGTTTCCAATTCTTTCTTCAATATTTTGTCCTCTTCTTAAGGGCAAAATTGGAATTTCATGTTTGGCAGTGATTGCCACGTCATCATATTAGTGACGTGGCAGTGATTAAGTTGGTCAAAGGATTAAATTTTAAATGATTAATGATTGCAAGGCTAGTTTGCAAGGATTAGCGAATACATGGACCAATTTTTAAACGATCCCTAATTGCAAGGATCAAATACATATTTAAGCCTAAAAAAAATGTGTTAATCCTTTGGTTTTAAGAAAAGAAATCTTGATAATCTGAAGTTCGACCGTAAATAAATAAAGTGTGAGTATGAATTATTGGACTCAAGAAATCGAAAGTAAACCCTCTTGAAATTTTCATATTGAAATCCTAAAGATTACCTTTCCCGCACAAATAACTTCATTTTTACTAATTTCTATAGTTTTCTATTTTTGAAGTTGAAGAAGTTAAATCAGTCGCAACTATTTTTTTGTTTAATTGTTGGAGTATTTCACAATGATATTATGTACTTGCCTATATTTTGTATCATTTGATTGGGTTTGATGACGAATGTTTACTTCAATTTTGTCCACTTTATATTTCTTTTCCTCTGTAAATTTAATTTGGCTGACAAAATAATAAATAAGAATCCAGGTCATAATTTACCTTCTTATTTTTGGTTAAAGAAAAAACAATAGTACAACATGGTTGATAGCACCACTAGGCACTAGCAAGCAATAGCATAGTACAAAATTTACAAATAATAAATAAAGACAATCTGGTGCACTAAAGCTCCCGCATACGCAGGATTCGAAAAGGGATCCCACCATTTGATGTATTGTACGCAGCTTTACCCTATTTTTATACAAGTGGTTGTCTGTGACCTTAAAATCACATGATAACAACTTTACCAGTTGCGCCAAGATTACTGCTCTATACAAATAATAAATATGAGTGAAAAAAAAAATACGTAAGAGAAAAAAAGGACATTATCTTCTCACTTGTCAGCCATTGCTGTTAGGTTAGGCCTAACAAAAAATTAACAAAATTTGGTTTAATTTCACAACTTTGGATTGGGTCGTACACATGCACCCTTATCAGAGAAGAGGTTACTCAGGCTATGCTTGATATATGATGTTGACCAAAGCTTGAAATGGAAAAACTATCTTTGCTTGCAGCAAACCTGCTCTGATTAATCTTTTTCTCTTAACCCACTTTTATCTTTTAATTAATTTTTTTATTATTCTATATATGGGCTGTAGGTGTAATAATGTATGTAGCCTGCACTACTATTTATCTAATGATTGATCTTAGGTTATTTGACTTCTTGATTCATTTTGAAAACAACACCGATTATTTAGTTTGAAGCTTACTCGCTGATTCTAAAATAAAAGATTTGATCCGTGTTGTTAAATGTTTTTGTTTCGGTAAATATTAATCATGTCAATAGTGGATTAAGTTTATTGTTTTATCAAATAGAGTGATTAAATTCACACATAATAAGTGTGAAAGAAATTGTGAATCCGAAATTCGCCATACCATAATTAGTGGATGTTCGACTCTTTGTCTAGTGAGTCAATTATGGGGCAGCAAGCCGGTCACTTAGATGTGGGAGCGGCCCTCACTATTTCGCCATTACAAAATAATAATAAAAAATACGTAAATCTAAATAAAAAATGTTAGTAGTGATTACTTCAAATCCACTTTGGTTTGGTTACTACACTCATCTTGCAATTAAAAAAAAATGATTACACTAAATTCTTTTATTGTTCGGTGAGCAAAATATTTTAGTATAAAAATTAATGAGTAAATAGTCAATTACCCCCATAAAATTGTAAGTTTCGTCAATTATCTCCATAAAATTAACAAAATGTCAATTACCCCCTGAAATTGCACAACGTTAATCAATTTACCCCCTCCGTCAAATTTTTCTGTTAGTAAACATGACGTTTTGTAAATACCCTCTTGAAGTTTTACACTTATGTGCAAAATATCCCCCGAACTTGAAAATTTATATATTTTTTTCTTATCCTTAACTCAAAGATATTAAAGACAAGCAATTAACAGTTAACTTTAATACTTTACATGGCTCTTTCATTCTTAAAGGTGTTTGTTATTTTAATTTTGTTTATGTTATGTCATTTGGTTGTTCAATTCTCCATAAATTATGACTTATTTAGACAGAGACACGTCAACTCACAACAAAGTAAGCTAGAGACACTCATTCCTCATGAATAATTAATTCTAACAGTTTCTTAAGATAAGTTTGAATAAAATTATTCTATCTTAAAAATTGAACTAAACATGCATTTTGCTAAAGTAATATGAAGTTATTAATTATGCGTTATTTTTAGAGGATATATTCTTATTTTAAGCTTAAATATTAAAGTTAACCGTTAATTATTTGTCTTTAATATCTTTTGAATCAAGATAAGAAAAAAAACATATAAATTTTTAAGTTTGGGGGGCATTTTGCACATAAGTGCAAAACTTCAGGGGAGTATTTGCAAAACTTCATGTTCACTGATAGAAGAATTTGACGGAGGGGGTAAATTGATTAACGTTGTGCAATTTCAGAGAGATAATTGACGTTTTGTTAATTTCAAAGGGATAATTGACGAAACTTATAATTTTAGGGGTAATTGACTATTTACTCAAAAATTAATCTAAAAGTAACATTGCGTGAAATCATTGTACACAAACAATTTTCATATCATGATAACATAAATTTTATTGTATTCCTTTTTAAGAAAAACATAGATTTTACAAGTGTTAATTAGTGAGGAAAAATATTTCTCTCCAATGCCATTATTTCTGTCATTGGTCATGCTAGAAAGCATCAATGCTAGAAAACTTTAAATTGTTCGTTCAATTGCTTGAAAATATCAAATTCTAGATTGTTTAAAATTTCTCACATATATCGCAAAGGAAACACTTGAAAATTGAAATGGTCTTCTCTTTGCACACTTGAAATATGAAAGAGCACTAACAAGATTTAGCTTTGAAAATTTGATTTTTCTCATCACATAAAAAGATTATATTTCTTATTGCTAAAGGAGGTAGAGTGACCATGTAGTTTAAAAGTATATACACTCCCATGTTGGAGAAAGTTTTGACACCAAATCCAACATAGAAAAGGGAGGGAGAACAAATTGAGTTCCACAGCAAATTGAGATCAAACTCTAGAAGGTTTTGTCAATTTTACTATTAAAAAACACACGGTTGGGGGATCAATGCATATTAAAATGGTTTACCACGATTTAATTTCTGAAACACAGAATTTATTCATTCTGAAATAAAATTTCAAAATCCTTTTACTTATGTTCTAAAAATTAGGTAGTGTTTGGCCCGACTTATTTTTGACTTTTCTACATTATAAAAGAAGAAGTTGGGTCAAACATATTTCTTGAGAAGCACTTGATATAAAAAGTTGCTTATTTTTTGTGTGTAAAATACACAAATAAATGACTTTTGTTAAAGTTGTTGAAACCTACTTCTAAGAATTCTCGATAACTTTTTTCTAAGATTTCCCCTTCGAATCCCACTGAGCACATTTTATATTTCATTTTATTTGATTTCTTACGGCATGCATGTGGTCTACAATTGCTGTTTTTTGTTTGTTTTTACCATTTTTTTAATTGCTATAATTTGTTTAGGTTAAAAAATGGTCATCTTTTATTAATGGTATTAACAAATTAGTTATACAATTTTTCTTCAAAAAAAAATTAGTGATACAAATTACTATATAAATGGGCACTTTTTATTGACAATGGTATACTATTTTTTTTTAAAGGAATGGTATATTATTTATGACGTGCTCTTTTAAACAAATATTGTGATGTAAATTCATAGGTCCATGATGTATAAATTTTTATAAATCTTTTTTTTTGACAAAGAATTTTTATAAATCTTATTCACCTCTTTATATATAAAATTTTTATAATTTTTTATTCATTTTCCCCTAAAATAAATGTTTGTTTCATTTTAAAAATATTTATTTATTTATCATAATTTATTATGAAATATGAACTTTCTTAAAATAATTCATTTTGTTTAAAAATATTATCAAACACTTTAACATAAAATAGATTTTGAAATAAAAAGAAAAATTTACCAAACAACTTAAACTTAATTTCTAAAGCTCATATTTTTAACTTTAAGTTTAAAGTAACTTTTATGTCTCAAAAAAGTTGGGCCAAACGCAGTCAAATAAAGGGAGTTGTAAGTTGTAACCTCAAACCTCAACAGACATTTCAAATCTCCCCGGAGCAGTTGAAAAATGACTACATGTAAAACATTTCTACATATCATACTCAAGCCTTTGATAAATTTATAGACCAAAAAAAAAAGGCAAAATACAAGAAAGAAAGAAAGAACAGGCATCAACAAAATTGAGATAACACTGTTTGATAATCTTCTCTTGAGAGAATCCTGTTACTTCATTTGCACGTTGAGCATCTGGAGGATGGTCCTGATTTCACATTTAACACATTAATTTATAACCAACATGCAGGTGCATGAACATGGAATAAATTTATAAAATAGAATTAGCA
Source organism: Medicago truncatula (assembly GCF_003473485.1). Lineage (NCBI taxonomy): Eukaryota > Viridiplantae > Streptophyta > Magnoliopsida > Fabales > Fabaceae > Medicago > Medicago truncatula. The sequence goes on from NC_053043.1 coordinate 45,615,137, forward strand.
TAAGATGAAAAAAGAACCTTGATTTCAATGGAGTCCATTTTCTTGAATGCAAGAGATTGGTGGTTTGATTTTTGTTGGCATTAAATAAGCTCGAATGAATCTAGCAGCTTCAGTCTTTTGTTCCTGCATGATAAGTTTCTGAACAAAATCTGCAAGGTACAACAAAATTTCACTTCATCAAACCTAATGAGTTATTATGCCATCAAGTCGGTTCAAATTAACTAAAACTAAGATTGGACTGAATAATGATATCTAAAAATTAATAAGAAAAGAGAACATCTCAAACCATTTAAAAATCGAACATATAACATATAAAGACTAAAGATTTGTGAAGCAGAGAACACCTCAAACCATTTAACACCCTCTTAAATCATCATCCATGACGAATTGTAGAATGTTTGTATGTGATAAGACATGCATATGCAAAAAAAATAAATCAAATGCCTAATTAAAATACTATTATGGTACTTTTAAAAGCTATGAACAACGTTTGAACAAGGGTCCAGTATTATAGTAGATGACTTGTAATGTGTTTGAATGGTGTCTAAGGTGTGTGAAAGCAAAGAAAGAAATTGTGGTACTCGTTTGAGTTGTCTGACACGGGAACGGGCCTAATCCTAAGAGTCTCGATGCTTCATAGATAAAAAATGATATACTAATTTAAAGTCTATTTCATTTTCCAAGCATTAGCCAAGATACCAAATTTCTCTTAACAAATGAGACAGAACAGTTGGCAGAAATAAAATGAAACCTTTGCATCTAGTGCATCAAGCCAATTATATATCAGATCAATTTCCTACCACCAGAAAATATCTTAATCTTAGTATAGTTGTATTTATATATTAACACATTTGATGTAACATACACTTCAAATATGAAGTGAGAAGAAAATAAGTAATAAGTAGAGTGTTTGAAACAAAACATTTCTCAAACGAACATACCGGAAGCTTTATCTGCAAAACCAAGAGTTCCAAACAGCTCTACAGCTATCTCGTGCTGAGCAGCAAAACCAAAAAGCTTGAAAACTTCATCTTCATCGAAAGAAGTAGCCAATAGAAAACCCAACGTCAAAACAAAAAATTTAGTCAAAGAATCTCCGTATAAAAAAATATACACAAATGAATCTAAATAGTTAAATATTTTTCTAGTCTAAATACATTTGACGTTCTAAATCCAATTAGTTACGAAAAATTAAATATCATTGTTGTGTAATTCAATGTCTCAAAAACTCTAAGAACCACTCTTACAAACTGATTCAAATTAAAACCGTAAATCGCTTGAAAAGACTGAAAAACACTAAACCAAATATATTTTTTAATTTGTTTGGATGTCCTTGTTTAAAAACTGCTCGGATCTGATTTTAGGTTGATTTTTCAAGATTGAACCAAACCGAACCAAATCATATAGATACATGTTAATGCCTAAATATTTTTTTTATTAGTATTTCTATTAGTAAGTGTTAATGGAGCAAGAATTTTGCCAAGGTTCGGCCGAATGTCCTCAAGTGTAATTCCCTTTGCTTGAAGCGACTTGTTCTAAGGGAGGAACTTTGTCTCTCATATGTGGGTTCCATAACTTCTCCAGTAGAATGTTAAGTATGACTATTTTTGGATTATTTAAGCTAAAATACGAAATGCATAAAAAATAAAGATAGAGGCGGAAAGATGAAAATGTAAAATAACCTTGTTTGATTGATTGGATTTGTCAAATATAGTGTATGAAGTGAGTATTTATAGATTTTTTTTTGCCAATTATGTACGTTCAAAGTGCAACCTAGGGGGATGAGGTTGGGTGGGTGTTAATTAAGTTTTGTGACGTTTTTGGTTATTTTAGAGAGATTAGCGTTGTTATTCTGTTTCTGGAAAGTTATGATGAATGTATGAAGGAAATGCAAAAAAAAAAAAAAAAAAAAAAAAGACTGATGGTAAGAGAAAATGAACACAAGCACTTATAGTGGTTCCCCTTCTAACCTAATGGTACATTCACTCCCTCTACACCATGTGAAGGAATTTACTATGATAGAATCTTCGTTACAAGCAACCTTACCCCAATGCCCCCTAACAATCTTTCTATACAAACCAAGATAGCACCCCACTATCTCTATAACAAGAATATTCACCAAACCCTAGGATGAAATTCTCACAAACAAACAAGATAGCACCCAAATATCTTTAACAATAATTCTCACCAAACAATGATAAGAATTTTACAGAGAAGTAATGAAGAAATAATTGTATGGATATATCATATCTGTTATCATGGTTTTTGGGTGCCTGATAAGTGCTAGAAAGTTGTATTTTAAGTGATATATTTTAGGCACTTTTGTTACTTGTTTTGCAAGTTATTGAGGGAAAAGCCGAGAAATAAGTGATTATTGCCCTTTTACGCTTTATCTATCTTACTTCACCCATTTGTGCAGGATTCGAACTCAAGACATCAAGCAAAGAGAAGAAAATGGAGAAGAGTACAAAAAGGTAGAAAAATGAGATCACTCGCCTCCAACTCGCCATGGCAAGCATCAAAGGCGAGCAATTCCAGTAAGCATCAAAGATCTTTCGCCACCAACTCGCAATGGCGAGTGGAAGGCGAGAACACTCGCCATGGCGAGTGGAATGACTCGCGAGGCGAGTAGGGCGGTTTAGCCTCTCACAGCTGACGTGGCACAAACCCAATGGCGAAGGAACCTCAACTCGCCATGGCGAATGAATGAGCTCGCGAGGCGAGTTGATGCAGAGTCAGAATTGTATAAATAGCCCACTCAACCATTTCATTGATATATAGTTTTTTTTTACTTAGTTTTTCTCTGAGTTTTTCACTTGGAATATTTCTAGAGAGAGAGATAGGGCTTGTTCTTCATAGGGTGAGAGTGATAGAGAGTGGATTCTTCATTCTTTGTTGAGAAATCACAAGTTGTAAATGAATCTTTCTCCTTCAATTCATTCTTGCAAGGCTTCCATGACAATGAGTAGCTAAATCTCCTTTGTTGGGATTAGAGGTACTTGATCTTAGCTTAACATGTAATCTTTTGATCTATAAATATATGGTTCTAGCATTTGATTTGATATTGATGTTATTCTTGCACTTTAATCTTTATCTTTGATTTAATTGTGATTGAGAAATACTTTTGAATCTAGGTTTAGAATAATCATCTATCAAAACATAGGTTCTAGACATGGAATCGATGTTTTGATAATCACTTTGTGTATCCAAACCTAAAGCTTTCTTAGCATTCAATAGATCGAGAAATCATCGATTGGACGATAAGATCGACTCTTGAATCATTCAATAGTTTGAGACATCGACGATTGAATGATACAATTGATTTCACAATATTGTTTGGACACGAATAGTGTTGTCGAGGGATACGTGATAATATCAAAGAAAAGCTAGAATCCATGTATGATCATTAGGTTACGTGCGACGCTTGATCAAGGAACTCTAATCCTAACAAGTTTCACGCCCTATTAATCTCAATTTTATCGTTTGCAAATGAGTTACTAAAACAAACAACCAATTATCTTTTCAACTTGGAATGGTATTTGGTGTCGAACGGTCCGCGATATCGCACTAGTCCCTGAGGAGACGATATAAATACTTACAATTGTTTGATGAAAAAAATACTACATCAAAATGGCGCCGCTGCCGGGGACTGGCGTTTAGATATCGTAGATATTGCGACTAATTTATCATTTTAAGACAATTTTGCACTTATTCATTCTGTATATATCATATCATTCATTTATTATCCTTTTTGTTGCTAACTTTCTCTGGTTAGATCTTTGAACCCTTGTATGCGAGGTACAGTTCCAGCAAAAGATTTGAGATACGATCCTGAGATCGAAAGAACGGCCCGTAAAAACAACAGTAGAACAAGAAGGGAGAAGAGACAAGCCAGACAGGCACAACAAGAAGGAACCTCAAACTTCAATCCTTCACTAACCACCATATTTGAAGAAGAAACAATGGCTGGAAATGGAAACAATCAAGGCGTTCCGGAAGGTAATCAAAGTGTGATGCCTTGCTGGACAAGTCCAAGACGTTTAGCACATCTTGGAAAGGAAAAAGAGAAACAAGTAGAACTAAAGTCCGGAACTATACAACTTGTTTCAAATCATCCTTTTGCCGGGCTAGATCATGAAGATCCTTATCAACATCTCTCGGTGTTCTATGCTCTCGCAAATAGTCTTGGTGCGTCCGAAGATGAAGAAGAAGCAGGGTTCTTAAGGTTGTTCCAACACTCACTCATCGGCAAAGCTCGAGAGTGGTATCTTGATCAATCACCGGACGTTTTGAAAGATTGGAATGCATTGGAGAAAGCGTTTCAAGAGAGATTCTTTCCCGATCATAAACATATGGACACTAAAACCGCAATTGCCATGTTCGCTCAAGGTGCCGATGAATCTTTATGTGATGCATGGGAGCGTTACAAGTTATTATTGAGGAAATGTCCAAAGCATGGATTTGACGATGCAACTCAAATCCATATGTTCCGTGGAGGGTTACAACCGGAGCCGAAACTAATTCTAGATGCAGCTGCACATGGTTCATTGATGGCTTTAAGTCCTAGAGAAGCTGTAGACATCATCAACAAAATGTCACTCAACGACCGAGCAGCCAAACACAACCGAAGCGGTACACAAAGAAAGTCCGGAATTCTCGAGTTAGGTTCAAATGATGCAAACCTTGCTCAAACCAAGCTATTGACTCAACAAATGGAAGAAATGATGAAGCAAATGAAGGAGATGCCCAAACTTGTCAAAGAACAAATTCAAAAAGAACAAAGGCATCAACAAGTCCATTTTTGTGAAATGTGTTCCGGAGACCATCCAACGGGTTATTGTCCACCACAACTCGAAGAAGAAGTAAACTATGTGGGCAATCAACAAAGGCAGGGACAATTTCAGGGTCAATATTCAGGAAATGCAAATCAACAACGGTTTCCGAACAATAACAACTTTCAAAGAGGTAACAACTTCGGACAACCGTGGAAATCTAATGCCGGACCTTCAAATCAACAGCCATTCAACAACAACTTCCAACAATACCCGCCTCAACAAGACCGAACACAAAAGATCGAAGACACCCTCAACCAATTCATGCAACTAACCATGGCCAACCAACAAAACAACACCGCATCCATAAAGAATCTTGAGACTCAAATGGGCCAACAAGCTCAACATTTGAGTCAAATTTCACAAATATTGGCCAACCAACAAGGAGGGAGCTTCACAGCAAATACTCAAAACAATCCCAACAATGGTAAGAATGAACAATGTAAAGCAATTACCACAAGAAGCGGCAAGGAGATTGGGAAAGGGATTGGTGATAATTTAGAGGTGGAGAGACAAGTTGTTGACAATAAAGAGGAAGTGGAGAGTGAGAAGGAAGAGGTAGATGTACATAGTGATGCGGAAGATGTAGATAATAGAGGTGTAGTCGAAAAAGAACAAAAAAATGAGATAAAAGAAAAAAATCAAAAAAAGAAAGAAGTACTAGTTGAAAAGGATGTGGAGAAGGACAAAAAGAAAGAAGTCGGAAAGAATGTGCCGGCTCATAAGCTTCCATATCCTAAAGCTCAATCAAAGAAGGACTTGGAAAAACATTTCAAGAGATTCCTTGATATTTTCAAGCGATTGGAGATCAACATTCCTTTTTCCGAAGCTCTTGAACAAATGCCAACTTATGCCAAGTTCATGAAGGAGATCTTGTCCAAGAAGCATCGCTACAAAGAGGATGAAACAATTCAACTAGATGCAAATTGTAGCGCAATCATCCAAAGACGTTTGCCAAAGAAAGAAAAAGATCCCGGAAGAGTAACATTGCCGGTAGCTATTGGAAAGGTCAATGTCGGTAAAGCTTTAATTGATCTAGGCTCAAGTATTAATCTTATTCCATACTCGGTTGTTAAACGAGTTGGTGGCCTAGATATGAAGTTAACAAGGATGACTTTACAACTAGCCGACAAGTCCGTGGCACGACCAATGGGAATTGCCGAAGATGTCTTAGTTAAAGTGGATAAATTTGTGTTTCCCGTTGACTTTGTGGTCATGGACATAGAAGAGGACGATGATGTGCCGCTAATTCTTGGTAGAACATTCATGCTTGCCGCACGAATGATGATAGACTATGATGATGGATTGATGAAGGTGCGGCTTGACGATGAAGAAATCAACTTCAATCTCCATAGTGCAATGAAGCACTCCAAAGACAAAGGAGCTTGTTTCAAGGTGGATGCAATGGATGAAGTCATCATGGAAACAAGGAAACAATTGCATAAACCTACAGCCCTTGAAAGAGTGCTCACCGACGCACTTAGTGTCCTTAGTGCGGAGGAGGAAAAGGAGATAGAAGAATGCTTGAAAGAGTTGGAAACTTTGAAGGAAATTCCTCCAAAGAAAGCAAAAGTGGAGGAGTTGAAAGAGGAAGAAAAGGTTGAAGAATCAAAGAATGAATTGAAAGTCTTGCCGTCACATCTTAAATATGTGTTCCTTGAAGAAGACGGCACTAAACCGGTCATTATTAGCAACTCTTTATCAAGCAATGAAGAAGACAAGTTGATTGAAGTTCTTAAGCAACATAAAGAAGCGATAGGTTGGAAGTTGTCGGATCTCAAAGGCATAAGCCCCTCCTATTGTATGCATAAGATCAACATGGAAGAGAACTTCAAACCGGTGGCCCAACCTCAACGCCGGTTAAATCCAACAATGAAAGAGGTAGTCCGCAAGGAGGTGGTTAAGTTGCTTGAAGCCGGTATGATCTATCCAATCTCGGATAGTGCATGGGTAAGTCCGGTGCAAGTAGTGCCGAAGAAGGGTGGCATGACGGTAGTCAAAAATGAGAAGAATGAGCTCATTCCTACAAGAACCGTCACCGGGTGGCGGATGTGTATTGATTACCGAAGACTTAACCAAGCTACAAGGAAAGATCATTTCCCATTGCCTTTCATGGACCAAATGCTTGAACGCCTTTCCGGTCAAGCTTTTTATTGTTTCCTTGATGGCTATTCGGGCTACAACCAAATCACAGTCAATCCGGAAGATCATGAGAAGACGGCTTTTACATGTCCTTTTGGAATCTTCGCTTATAGAAGAATGCCGTTCGGTTTATGCAATGCGCCTGCAACATTCCAAAGATGTATGCAAGCGATATTCTCCGACTTGATTGAGAAGAGTATTGAGGTATTCATGGATGATTTCTCTGTTTTTGGATCATCCTATGATGTTTGCTTGAACAACTTGGACACCGTGCTGAAGCGGTGTAAAGAAACCAATCTTGTGCTTAATTGGGAAAAATGTCATTTCATGGTGACCGAGGGCATTGTTCTTGGTCACAAGATTTCATCAAGAGGCATTGAAGTTGACAAGGCGAAGATTGATGTAATCGGAAAGCTCCCACCACCGGTGAATGTCAAAGGGGTCCGTAGCTTTCTTGGTCATGCCGGGTTTTACCGGAGATTTATCAAAGATTTCTCAAAGATAGCAAAGCCATTGAGCAATTTGCTCAACAAAGATAAGTCTTTTCTTTTTGATAATGATTGTTTGAATGCATTTGAAACTTTGAAGGAGCGGTTGACCTCCGCACCAATAATCACAGCTCCAAATTGGAATTTAAACTTTGAATTAATGTGTGATGCTAGTGATTATGCTGTTGGTGCCGTACTAGGTCAACGAAAGAACAAAGTTTTCCATGCTATACATTATGCGAGTAAAGTTTTAAATGAGGCACAAATTAATTATGCTACCACCGAGAAAGAGTTACTCGCAATTGTATATGCATTGGAAAAGTTTCGTTCATACCTCGTAGGTTCAAAAATTGTTGTGTACACTGACCATGCAGCTATCAAGTATCTTCTCACTAAGTCCGACTCAAAACCAAGGCTCATCCGATGGATGTTGCTACTACAAGAGTTTGACTTAGAGATAAAAGATAAAAAAGGAACAGAGAATCTTGTAGCTGATCATCTTTCAAGGCTCATGAACGAAGAGGTAACAAAGAATGAACCGGAAGTTCTCGAAGAATTCCCGGATGAAAAGTTGCTAGCTATTAAAGAAAGACCATGGTTTGCCGACATGGCAAACTATAAAGCAACCGAATTCATTCCTGAAGATTACACTTGGCAACAACGCAAGAGGTTCCTCCATGAAGCGAATCACTATGTATGGGACGAACCATACTTGTTTAAAATTGGAGCAGATAACCTCTTGCGTAGGTGTGTTGATAAGGAAGAAGCAAAGAAAATATTGTGGCAATGCCACAATTCTCCTTATGGAGGACACTTCAATGGGGAAAGGACCGCCACAAAAGTGCTTCAATCCGGTTTCTATTGGCCGACACTTTTCAAAGATGCCTACACTCATTGCAAGTTTTGCGATGAATGTCAAAGAACCGGATCAATATCAAAGCGAAATGAGATGCCCTTACAAAGTATTCTTGAAGTGGAGGTATTTGATTGTTGGGGTATTGATTTTGTTGGCCCGTTCCCATCATCATACTCAAATGAATACATCTTGGTAGCTGTAGACTATGTCTCCAAGTGGGTGGAAGCCGTCGCATCGCCAAAAGCCGACAGCAAGACGGTGGTAAAGTTCCTTAAAAAGAATATCTTCACCCGATTTGGAACACCAAGAGTTTTAATAAGTGATGGAGGGTCCCATTTCTGCAACACACAGCTTGCTAAGGCATTAGACCACTATGGTGTGAAACACAAGGTAGCATCGCCATACCATCCTCAAACCAACGGCCAAGCCGAGGTTTCAAACCGAGAAGTGAAAAGAATTCTTGAAAAAACAGTTTCAACATCTCGGAAAGATTGGTCGACGAAGCTTGATGAAGCCTTGTGGGCTTATAGGACAGCATACAAGTCTCCTATAGGTCTCACACCATTTCAAATGGTCTATGGAAAAGCATGTCATTTACCGGTAGAGCTCGAACACAAAGCTTTTTGGGCACTCAAATTTCTGAACTTCGATCAAGAGAAAGCCGGTGAAAGACGGAAAATTCAAATGCATCAACTTGAGGAAATGAGGAACAAAGCCTATGAATCCTCAAGATTGTATAAAGAAAAAATCAAGAAATACCATGACAAAAGGATTATGCAGAGAAACTTTATGCCTGGACAGATGGTGCTGCTGTTCAATTCAAGATTACGACTCTTTCCGGGCAAGTTAAAGTCTAAATGGTCCGGACCTTTCATGGTTAAAGAAGTAAAACCATATGGTGCAGTAGAGCTTGAAGATCCAGTTACCAAAGCTAGCTGGACTGTGAATGGGCAGAGACTCAAGCCCTATTTTGGAGGTGAGATTGATCGGCTTACGTCGACAATTTCACTTGACAATCCGTGAACTTAATGAAAAAGGCGTCAAGCTAATGACGATAAACTAGCGCTTGTTGGGAGGCACCCCAATTTTGTAAGTATATTTACAGTTTTAATGCATATTAGGTGTAGGAGTCATGTGCATACCAAAATCAATCAAAAATCAGAAGCCAAAAGAAAGCAAAGTCTGAACTGTCATTACTCGCGAGGCGAGTACAACTAGTCGCCATGGCGAGTAAACTGTCCTTTGACTGCGTTGACTACCAATTCACTCGCCATTGCGAGTAAATCCGCTCGCGAGGCGCGCAATAGCAGTTCTGACAGTTACGGTTTTCAAAGCCACTAACTCCCTCATTTACTTCACTTAACCACCCATTACCAACTTTCCTTTATCATTTTCGTTTTTCTTTCTCTCTCATCAAACCATTCAAAAAAAAAAAAATTTCTCTCAAAGACAAACATTAACCCTAAGCATCAACACTACCCTTTTTCAATTCATCAAGTCAATCCAAGTCAAGCTTATTGCATAATCTTCTCTGCACTTGCATTTCACTTGACTCAGGTTCGTAATTCAATTATTCACTGTTTTTGAAGCTTTATTGTATGAACCCTAGGGTAGAAGATTTTGCTGTGTACTAAATCTGTAAAAATGGCACCCACATGACTGAGATGAAACAAAATCATGCATGAATTCGTAATGTCCTTCATTCATATTCACATCTTTTGATAAACCCTTTTGTAAAAAGTTCAATAAAATGGGTTTTTGTGGAACAAATTCGATTTTTCACCAAATGCATGATTTAGTTCATCTTACTGTCATCATCAGGGTCGCAATGGTCATAATTAGGGTTAGGAATCACAAAACTGGAACAACTTTTGAAAAAGGGTCGTTTTTGCCATTTTCTGGGCAACTCGCCATGGCGAGATTCATCACTCGCCATGGCGAGTATTCATCTGGAAACCCAGAATTTTTTCTCAACTCGCCATGGCGAGTTCAATTGCTCGCGAGGCGAGTTGCATCAGAACCTGAATTTTTTTTTTTTTTTTTTTTTTTTTGTGAAACAAGCCTCTGACACTCCAATTGCTCTTTATTGTTTCCATACTGATGTTTAATTATCTATTCTGTTGTGTATGGTATTTCCTGGTTGTGTTTGCAGGTATGGCTCCTAAGAAACCCGTGAATACCGGCAAAAGGAAGAAAGGTGAAACATCCACATCTCAACCCGCACCTAGAAACCAACCATTTGACCGAGAGAGATTTAAATCTCGTTACCACCAAGACAGATACAGGGAGTTGCTTAAACAGAGCATGTGGCCTGAGAAAGTGTTCAACATAAACCCTCAAGGACCCTACCAAGACCTCTTGAAGCTTTTAACTGACCAAGGGTGGGGAAGACTGCTCCAACCTATCACCGCAATCAATGCTGAGCTCGTGCGTGAATTTTACGCCAATGCTCTTCCTGAAAACCTCACCGATCCATTTGTCTATGAAACCTTTGTGAGAGGTCGCACCATCCGCTTCGATCGCGAAGCTATTAACATCTATCTCGGTAACAGCTTTCCACTAAGTGATGAGGATGAGATGGATGAATTCCATGACAACCAAAATCGAGGCACCTTTAACATTGAGCCAATGAGAGAAACAATCAAAAGGGCTATCTTACTAGAGGGTGAAACTTATGACGTGAGTAATGCTGGAAGACATCACAGAGCACAATATAAACTCATGAACAAAACTTGCAAATTCATCCTAAAGTTTATCCTTCACAATGTCAGACCTAACAGCCACTTGTCCGATTGCACTGTGGATGTATGCCCACTCATATACTACATTCTCAAGGGCTTCAAGGTTGACATAGCCCGCACATTAGCATGGGAGTTAAGGCTGGTCACCCTTCAAGGAAAAAGTGAGCCAAAAACCCGCCTAGCTTTTCCTGGACTCATCATGGGCTTGATTAAAGATTCACGAATGAAGTTGCCCATCGCTGTACATGAGGAACTCCGGAACCCCGTTGATGATGACTTCATCAGACGTTACATCATGAGTGACCCAAAGCCGGAAAAAGGAAAACAAACCTCATCTTCTCAGGCACATCATCCACAATCAGGGTCCGAACCATTTCAGATGCCAACCACAACTGCCTTTGACTTTGCCAGCTACACTCAATGGCAATACCAGTGCCATACCCATACTTGGAATATGCTGGAAGCTACAAACCATGCTAATACTTATCTTCAGCAGTCTCAGTATTTAGTGCAGCAGCAAGCAGGGTACCCTCCGGAGGTGATGTCACAATTCATGACACCAGAGGCTTTTCAGGCTCATGTTTCTTGGCCTGAGGGCAGGCCAGATCCTTACGGAGGGGGTGGCTCATCGTTCGGGACGCTTTCTGACGATATATTGATGGGAGATTCTGACAGAGACGATCCAGACAGAGTCCCAAGTGCAACTGGTGGTTCAGATGATGATGACATGCAGGGTTGAGGAGGAAGAGAAGAGACGTGAAAGCTCACCTTTATTGAGTGACATTTTATAAGCTTTCAGTCGATTCTTTCCTTCTCTTTCATTTCCTTTATTTTGCTTTCGATTCCAGCTATTTTGACAAATATTTGCTTCTGTTGTTTTATCTTGGCACTTATGACTCATAATTTTGTTTAACTACTACTTTGTTCACTTATTATGGGATATTATGTTTAAACAATTGCTTTAATTAGTATTGTGATGTTCACATTGTTCAAAGTTGTATTGTGTTGTTTTATATTAGCACTTTTGGTTTATATCAAGTACTTTGTTTTTGAAAATTGTGGAAGTTTCTCTAGTTTATCACTCTTGCTTATTGAAAAGAAAATGCTCAAAGCTTCAAATTTCTAAGCGCTTGAAAGATAGCCAAAATTTGAGCAAAAATTCTCAGATGATTGATAATGATAGAGAGTTTGTGATAAAGCGCAAAGCCAAGGTACAAGTTTCCAGTTTTTCTAGGTTTTACTTGAATAGGAAATGAGTACTTTGCACAAATTTCAGTTCATCTAGTTCTCCGCGATAATGTGTTTGTTTGTGAACCACTTAGTACTAGCCAAAAAGTGAGGAAACCTCAAATATTTGTACTATATGCAAGGAGACCGGCATTCATTGTTTTAACTCGGTTATTTTATGTTAAATCCAATATTTGTTTTAAATTGTGTAAAGACATGGAAAGGATCAAGGCATATTTTGTTTAATGAGAAAAACATACTTGACCACAAATAGCCTACCTTGTGAGAAGAGCGAGTATTTGCTAACCCACTTGAGCCAAATGAATCAAGGTCCTCAATCATGAACTGTCAATTCATAAGCACAATGCTTGATGAATTCGCCCTAAATTTTTCAAAATCCAGTTCATTTTTGTTGCACTATCGGACCTTGATATGTTTTAATTGTTGAACCCTAAACCTTCATCGTTATTTGTCCCTTTTTGCCATAGATTAAGGGAACATTCAAATAGGGTATGTTTTCATTCAAGTTGGGGAGAAAAAGGTAGATGTCATCATTTGTCAAGTAAATTGGTGTAATCAGAAATTTTGATCAAGACAACATTATTTGTATATAAAAAAAAAAGAAAGAAAAAGAAAAATATGTACATGATAAAAATGAGAAAAGAAGACCAAGAAAAAGGAAGAAAAATCCAAAAATAGAATAAGTTGTCAAGATCAAGGAGTATCATGTTTAAACACCAAGGGTTTGTTTAGGGAATTTTAGTAAATTTGTCTTTTGAATGTAAATAGAAGGAATGTTCCCTTATGCTTGGCCATTTGAATTCAATTGCCCCACAAATGTCAATTCTTTTGTAGCCTAGCCAAGTTACAACCATCAAAGACCTTTTGATCCATGTTTTTATGCTTTTTGAAATGATAATTGGATGGACATATAACTTGATTTGGATGTTAACTTGATTGCCGGATGTGTGTTCATAACCCTCACTCATTTGATTTCAATTGCATATCCACTTGCAAAGAAGTGTGTTAGGTGTGGTTCGTGAATAAATATTTTATTGACTTGAACTATTTGACATGAACTTTGTGCATAGGACTCATTTCATATTTGTGGTAGAATTCCAGATTAGTTGGAAACTCAGACTTGCCCGCCCATTCACTTTGAATCATTCATCTGAAAATGTTTTCAAACCTTTTGTACTTGTGTCTTGTCATATTAACTTGTTTGATTTTCAATCTTTTGTTTGAGGACAAACAAAGAGTTAAGTTGGGGAGAGTTTGATAAGTGCTAGAAAGTTGTATTTTAAGTGATATATTTTAGGCACTTTTGTTACTTGTTTTGCAAGTTATTGAGGGAAAAGCCGAGAAATAAGTGATTATTGCCCTTTTACGCTTTATCTATCTTACTTCACCCATTTGTGCAGGATTCGAACTCAAGACATCAAGCAAAGAGAAGAAAATGGAGAAGAGTACAAAAAGGTAGAAAAATGAGATCACTCGCCTCCAACTCGCCATGGCAAGCATCAAAGGCGAGCAATTCCAGTAAGCATCAAAGATCTTTCGCCACCAACTCGCAATGGCGAGTGGAAGGCGAGAACACTCGCCATGGCGAGTGGAATGACTCGCGAGGCGAGTAGGGCGGTTTAGCCTCTCACAGCTGACGTGGCACAAACCCAATGGCGAAGGAACCTCAACTCGCCATGGCGAATGAATGAGCTCGCGAGGCGAGTTGATGCAGAGTCAGAATTGTATAAATAGCCCACTCAACCATTTCATTGATATATAGTTTTTTTTTACTTAGTTTTTCTCTGAGTTTTTCACTTGGAATATTTCTAGAGAGAGAGATAGGGCTTGTTCTTCATAGGGTGAGAGTGATAGAGAGTGGATTCTTCATTCTTTGTTGAGAAATCACAAGTTGTAAATGAATCTTTCTCCTTCAATTCATTCTTGCAAGGCTTCCATGACAATGAGTAGCTAAATCTCCTTTGTTGGGATTAGAGGTACTTGATCTTAGCTTAACATGTAATCTTTTGATCTATAAATATATGGTTCTAGCATTTGATTTGATATTGATGTTATTCTTGCACTTTAATCTTTATCTTTGATTTAATTGTGATTGAGAAATACTTTTGAATCTAGGTTTAGAATAATCATCTATCAAAACATAGGTTCTAGACATGGAATCGATGTTTTGATAATCACTTTGTGTATCCAAACCTAAAGTTTTCTTAGCATTCAATAGATCGAGAAATCATCGATTGGACGATAAGATCGACTCTTGAATCATTCAATAGTTTGAGACATCGACGATTGAATGATACAATTGATTTCACAATATTGTTTGGACACGAATAGTGTTGTCGAGGGATACGTGATAATATCAAAGAAAAGCTAGAATCCATGTATGATCATTAGGTTACGTGCGACGCTTGATCAAGGAACTCTAATCCTAACAAGTTTCACGCCCTATTAATCTCAATTTTATCGTTTGCAAATGAGTTACTAAAACAAACAACCAATTATCTTTTCAACTTGGAATGGTATTTGGTGTCGAACGGTCCGCGATATCGCACTAGTCCCTGAGGAGACGATATAAATACTTACAATTGTTTGATGAAAAAAATACTACATCAGTGCCAAGCCATTAATTGGACTTGAACCTTTTGACCGTTGATATCTCTCTTTTTTCTTGGGAAGGGTAAAAGGAGAAAAACCCTTGAGTTTCCGAATTCGGGGGTCGTTTTCGCTACGGGAAGGTGTTAGGCACCCGGAGCGATTATGGTATTCCATAAGAACCGCTCTCCTAAGTTTATTTCTACGCTTTAGTTTTATTGCTCATTTGTAAAAACGGAGGTATGATTAGTGAAGAATGGGGGGGAAGAAGAAGTAGAATTTGATTTTTATTTCGGCTTGGATGAGTTTTGACTCATTGCCTACGTACCCTTTTAAGGGATCAAAACCGTTCGTAGTTCATTCTCAAAAATGGTTTTTGTTTTTGTTGGTTGATTTTAAGTTTGAAAAGAGATTTTGAAGAAAGGAGATGAGAGGCCTCAAGGGCATAAGATTTGGAAAGTGTGAGGTGGAATTAGTCATTTTGCAAAAATAAAGTCCAAGGAGGATTAAGATTTATTGAAAATTTTACTTAAGAAAATAAAGGGGGAAATAAGGAGTTTTGACTCCATTTTATTTTCAAAAAGGTTTTCAAGTGTTATTTGCATGTTTTGGAAAAAAGTTGATTTTTATCTAAGTGTTTAAGCCTAAGCATTCATCTAACCATACAATCCTATGCATACATCTAAGGTGAGTGTGTGCGTGCCGGTGCGTCATAGTGTCCATAGTCCATATTACAAAAATTGCCTAAATACATTCTATGGCCCCTTTGCCAAGCTACAAACCAATGATAACAAATTACATCACCAAATGAATTAAAATTTGCAAAAATAAATGCTAAGCTAAAGAAAGTGGAGGAGATAGTGAAATGCTATGGGTGAAGTCACATAAGGAACAAAATGTTAGTGAAACAAGGAAAAATATAATGGGAATGATGAAAAATGCACCAAATGAATATGCAATAAAAAGGGGTAAAAACATGAGAATTTATCAATCACAATATGTAAAAATGCATCAAGAACATATATGGAATTTTAATGAGCAAGAATTAAAGAACAAAGTAAAGGAAATAAATGCAAAAATAAGCAAATAAATTCTAATACTTAGAGGAAAAATTAAAATGATAGGGAAATATTTTTTTAGAAATTTTTTAGAAGCATAAAACACCAAGAAAGTGTAAAAAAGGTATTTAAAACACAATTAAAAAGCAATTAAAAAAAAACTCAGCATGATTTAATCTGGACCGTTGGATGAATCCAGAGGTCCAGATCAAGCCCTCAAGATCACATCACAGCCATTTGATCAAAGATCAAAGGGTCCAGAAAAAAGCATAAAAGATAGTGTAAAATACAGGGAGCACAGTGACCGTTAGATCAAAGATCTAACGGTTCAAACAGAAGATATACCATATTTCACACAAAAAGTCATGCACAGGATTCAAAACCAAACACACAGCAGCCATCAGATCTTGGAACAATCCAGATCTGATGGTTCACAGAGCGAGGGAACACAACAAGAGCACGCACGCGCGCGCGTGGGATCGGAGGGAGTATAAAAAGGATTTCTCTCACAAAAATCTCACAATTTCTTTCCTCTTCTCTCTCTAAGTTAAACTTAGAGAGAGAAGCTCTCCCTTCTCTCTAAAAAAGGTGGCGGCCGGAGCTGATAAGGAGGTGGCGGCCGGTTTCCGGCGGCGGCGCCACCGCGTCGGAATTTTTTTTATTTTTTTTTTTCAAAATTTTTATACCAAAAGCTTCGTTTCCTCCTCCTCTACACAAATCCGGCACTAGTTTTAGCGAGAAAGGTTCGGTTCGGACTAGATCTACATTTTTCTTTGAAAATTTTTTCACACTTTTTTTTTAAAAAAAAACCACGGATCTATATATCCTTTTTGCTCTAGTGTCCGAATACGGCCTTAGAATATTCAAAATCCGAACGTACAAGCCTAGATCTACCGATACATATCCGTAACAAACTTTTTCACATGTTTATTCAAGCACAAAAACGCGGAAATGGCCTAGAAAGCGAAGAAAACGCGTTACCTTCGTCGTTGAAACGAAAAAAAATCCGAGCCTCTTCTCTTCCTCCCCGCGCGCGCGCGTGTGGCTCCGGTGGTGCCGCTTTTGCTCGAAAATCCGGTACGTTTTTTGTGTTGATGTGATGTTTCGCGGTGGTTTCGAGTGAATCCGGTTCGGATTTGTTATTTTGTGAAGATTTGTTCTTGGTGTTCTTGGAGAATTTTTGGTGATTTTCTGTTTTGGATCTAACTGATTTTGGAGAGAGAAAGAAATTTCTGATTTTGTGATGTGACTGATTCTCTTTTTTTTATTTGGATCTGACACATCTATTTATAGCCTGCCATGTGTATTTGTGGGCCAATGAGGAAATGCCATCTGGACCGGGACTGAAGTGTGCGAAAATTCTGGACAAAAATGCCCCTGGGACCTTTTCTGCAAAAAAAAAAAAAAAAAAAAAAGGACTGGACAACAATTAAAAATGGACAAAAAATAAAAATTAAAAAGTTTTGGACTAAATTGTGATTTAAAAATAAAATTGAACTAAAAAAAGTAATTTTGACAAACGTAAAGTGAAACTAAAATTAAAATCAACAAAAGGACTAAAACGAACCAATTACAAAAATGAGGTATTTTAAAATACCTCTCTGCCGAAATTTTAACAGGAAAAGACCAAAATGCCCCTAGGGACTAAACTGACTCAGACTGACTCAGATGCAATTTTTTTGAAATGATTTTTAAACAAAGACTCAACAATAATTCGTACAGACAAGTTGAAAAGACTCAGAGGCAAACACATGGACTAAAATGGGTTCCACTGCAGGAAATGACCAAAATACCCTTTTGTATGATTTTTTGAAATAAAATGCAAGAAAAGTAATGCGACGTTTCAGAGAGTTCTTAAATGACTTGTAATGCAAGAAAAGACAGAGGCAGTAAAATTCGTTTTAAAAAGAGAGTAAAGATTCAGAGAAAAATAACAGCGAACCGACAAGTATCAGTGTTTAGAAAAGAAATTTGAACGAGTATTTTTAGGTCCAAAATCAGGGTATAACAATATCAATATCACTTTCAAATGAATATATCTTAATTCTTAGAAACCATTTTGGATATGAAAATATAATCAAGGTTTCACAAAATTGAAGTTTGAACGTTTTTGTGATAAAGTGATATTTGATCTTTGATTTCTTGAATATGAAAGTTTCTTGATGTTGTATTGATATGAAAATATATTTATAGAGGCTTTAGAAAATGTCCATGAAGCAATGCTGCCACACACGATTCTTAGAACCTAACCACATACCTTAAGGATCCCTAGTAAATGAAACATACCATGATAAAATGCATATGTAACGATTCTAATTAAACCAAGATACCAATCTTCAACCTTAATCTAAGTTTAACCAATGGTTAGGTATATCACCTCCCTAGTGCAAGAAAGCATTAAGCATAAAACATATGAAAATTAAATATAACCCATATCATAATTGAATAAACCACCTGTACTAATAAAATCCAATAAAATAAACATAGGTTCATCTTAGAACCCTAATCAAGGTGTTTAGTTACTCATGTTAGAAAAATACATAATCAGAGAGAAATAAAACATAATCAAGAAAAAAAGTGGACGACGTATGAGACTCCTCATTAATGCTCCAAATGTTTGCCTTCCTCTTGAACCACCAAGTTCTTCTGAATGCATGTTTATGTGTGGAAGAAGCTTTATTCATAGGCATATTTTCAACTAGGTTTTAAGTTGAAATTATGGGCTTCTTCCGCCAACTCGTAGGAAAAAATAATCAAAAATATGATTTTTCAAAGAATAGCATGCGCGGAGCGTGTGGCATCAGGTGCGGAAAATGCCTTTTTTTCATTGTTCTTCGAGTGTTTTCCTTCTACTTGTTCTTAGGACTTGAGACATAATTTCTCCAACTTGCAATGTCTTCAAAGCCTTCTAAAACCTTGATAATCTTCGTTCCTTATCTTCCAAAACTACCATGAGGTGTCTTGTTTTCTAAATTACATGATTTATCATGAAAAGACTCGAACACTTATAAAATTGTTTGGCTTATGAAAAAAAAATTGCACGACTCAATTGAAAACAATACAAAGTGTCCCTTAAACTATGAGAAACTTTTCTAAAACTCCTCATTAATGACTTCTAATGTCTACTAAACTGACTCTAAAACATAGTAGAAATAATGTAAGATGAATTCAAAATATTAGTAGGGATTACTCCAAAATTCAATTTGGTTTGGTTACTAGACATATCTTAGCAATTAAAAAATGAATTATGCTAAATCCTTTTTTAGTTTGGTCATTATTAAGATTCTTCATGCATCATATCTCAAGTGTTGTTATTGATGAGTTTTTCTTCATGCATTGTATCATTATTAAGATTCTTGTGACAATTGGTGATGTGTATTTCTCAGTAACATAACTATGTCTTTAAATTTTGGTGAGTAGAGACAGGTACCGGCATGCATATAGGTGATAGAAATGAAGTGCATTTGCATGTAAATGATGATGTTTGAACATGGTGCATGTTGTGAATGATGTGTAATTGTTGATGTTTAAATTAGTGAGTGCTGTGAATGATGTTGATTACCTGGTGAAATTGTGTTCTTGATTGTCTTGAATGCCATTTGTGACTATTTTTACCATTACTTGAATTGTGACTATTCCTATTATGAATGTGTTTTTGATTACCTCGTCGGAATATGTTTTTGACTGCCTTGATTGTTATTGTTGATTATTTGTGTTGTGACTCTTTTGGAATTGAATTGTGACGTTGTGTTTGTGAAGATTTTGGTTCTTATGTTGTAATTATATGTTTTTATTAATGTGGAATGAGCTGATATAATATATTCTTCAAAGTTTTGAATATTATGTTTGGGATGTGATACAGTTTTGACTTAATTGCCTATGTGTTCTTCTCATTTATTTTATATTATTACATGTTCTCGAAACTCACCCATTCGTTGTTTGTGTTTGCTGGCTTGACCCTGCGGTTGCTAAATCGCAGTTCTATAGGTTATGAGTCTTGGACTTGTCTTGTGTCGTCTTTTAATTTGGGAAAAAATGTGCTCCGATAGTCACATTGGAAAAGGGGTGTGCTTACTTATTTAGTTTTATATAAGAAAACCATTTTCTATGATGTAAAAGAAAGTATTTTCAAAAGTAAATGATTCGATGTTAATATTATTATAAGTTTCAAGGAAGTGAAATATGAATTATGTTTGTTATGAGTTAATGTGTTATCCTAAATCTTGTAGAATAATTTCTATATCAATAGAAATGTTTTTATTTTTTATTTGACATTCTCCGCTGTGAATCAAACTCTATTTTTGAATAAATAGTAGTAATAATTATTTTTTAGGATTTAGGGTGTCACATGAACGGCATATCAACGGTCTCCTTATCATACTAACGGATTTGACACCATAATTCCATGTTATGTTGTATGTTCGAGTTGTTATGTGTTGCTAGTCTATCTTCATGCACAACCATAATAATGCCGCTATCATATGGGACCACGACTTGGGTCTCATGAACTGGAGTAACTTCCTTAGGTTGCCCCTTGACATCTGTTACCACCACCGTCTCAACGTGAGGGGACCGAACTAGCTGAGAACTTGTAGGAGGACAAGATTGCACGTCATCGTGCGCTACAACATGAACTGTAGTCTTCATTTTGGCTAAATAACTTGACTTTATCCAATGGATCATAACTATAGTCTTCATTTTGGCTAAATATTCTATTATTCTGCTCTTCCCAAACTACTCAAACACAATAAAAGTAAATAACATACATAAAAGAACGTTGATATTTCGAACCGCCTGATTTTAAAACAAATTGCATAAAATGGTCTAAAATATTTGAAGAATTAACTAAAGAGAAATCAATCCAATGATGAACATGTTGCCAAAAGTTGTAGAAGAAATTACAATCCAAAAACAAGTGATTAGCAGATTATGTAGCACCACACCCACTCACATAAAGTTGAGAGTATTGATTAAGGATGCCTCACCTAAATAAGTTATCCTTGGTAGCAAGCCAATTTTTAAGAAGACACCAAACAAACACAGATACCTTCAGAGGAATGTCCTTATGCCAAATAAGATCTGAAACGAGTGAATAAAAATGGGGAATAAAATTAACTAGCAATTGATAAGTTCTAATGACAAAGTAACCAACAATCAGATCTAGTTTTCATTGCTAATGATCACCATGTTAACATGTAAAGTAACATTGTTAAGTAAAGCCCTGCACTCCTCTACCAACTTCTCCACCCACACAAACAATCGACGCCTCTAATTACAAGTCTCTCCTCCCTCTTTCCACCCCAAAGAAAACATATATGTGACTGACACCCACTGATTCATAGACAATTTAAACAACCTCTTAAACCGTTCCTTGAGAGGAATACCCCCCAACCAATGATCAAACCAAAAGTAAGTACTAACATCATCACCCACCACCCTCTTTAATTTTCGTTCAAACCAATTTCCCTCCCAGAACCCAATATCATTACTGATCCACATCAACTCCTTCCACCAAATAAAACTATCCCTACCCCCTCCTTCAAGTGCCCCCCTTCTGACCATATTTCACCCTCAATACCTTATACCACACCTCCCTTTATCCACCAACATCCTCCAACATCACTTTCCTAAAAGAGAAATATTAAACTCTCTCATTCTCCTAACCCTCAAACTATAAAACTCCTTATCCAAACAAATAGTATCGCAATCAATCCTGAAAAATATTTTAGAATTGTCACCACCAAAAAAAAAAAAAAGCGATTAAATAAAAGTTCTAGAGAAGAAGTGATACATGTGGGAGCCTTGAAGAAGGAAAGAAAGTAGACCGGAAGAGATGGAGTCCAGATCCTCTCCATTTGGTGAGTAAATGGCAATCTCAATTTATAGCCATACACAATTGACACGTGTAAAAAAGTTTATCAATGGCCCAGATTTATTTAACATTAATTCAAACATTTTAATTAAAAAAACACAAAAAACATTCTGATCTAAACAGAAAAACATTCACGATGCTCATACGGCGGAGGCCAGTCCTCAAAGTCGTGTCCCCGTCCACCGTCCATCGGAGAAATAAAGTTTATCAACGCCAGTCTCCCCTTCATCCACTTGTCGGTGCTTTTGGTTCACATTGGAGAACCCATTTAGGGGAAGAACATAGATTAGAGAGCAGTAGCAAGGGGAACCTAAATGGGTTCTCCAATGGGATCTGAACTCGAAGAGAGATGACATGACAAACTTTAGGAAAAAAACTAGTCAACCATCGTCACCCCCTATAGGCATGCCGAACTATACAAAAAGAAAACGACCAATTCTACAATTCAAAACAACCGTGGCCTCTGCCAACCACAAATCATTAACATTAACTCCCAACATCAAGTTTTTATTAAAATTAACTTTTAAGTCAGTAATCAATCCAAAAAGAAACTAAACAACCCGCTTAGCCCTCACACAGACCCAACACTTTTTTTTTTTTTCCAAAACAAGTGTATCATCGGCAAACTGAAAATGAGAAATCGATTTAATGTTTAATTGCATCATGTCAGCATATTTTCCTATCATTTTACTCCCTTGTTTCCATTTTCTTATGAATAGAGGAAACAAACTCCGCACATAAATTTATAATAATCACACACATTAAACATCAAACACTTCACTAAACCCTTGTGATATTCCCTTGGCCCCTTGATATTACAAGACTCGTTTAACTAGCTAGTACTACTCTTCATTAAAATTTAAAATTGTTAATTTAGTTTGTAATTAACTTGATTTGGATTAGAATCCATTACATCACATCTTTTATTCCAATTCATGCCAGAAAGATGGTGAAAGAACCGAGAGTAATTTGAAGACAGAACAATTAATACTAAAAAAATCTTATAAAAATATAAACAGAAATCTCAAAATAGTCTTGTAGAAATGAGGAATAGAGTACTACTCTCCATCCTAATAAAAAAAACATGAATTGGTAACTAACTAAAATATAACCTTAATCATATCATATAATAGGAATGGCTGAATTTACACAAAGCATCAACAACTATAGTGATTTGAATTGGTCCCTTTTTCAGTCAAGAGCATGGTCCTGGTCTACGATCTTCAATGTAATCAATTTTGAGCGACGTTTACGCGCTTTGAAGGGCCGGACCGTGGAACTCGTTGCCCTTTGGGAAGAACCTGGAACACTAAGCTTGGATTCTTCTTGTTGTTGACAGGATATCCTGTAGTAGTTGGAGCTCTAATTTTGGCTTCTTCATCATAGTTGTTGATGGTGAGGCTCTTTTGGCTAAGGATTGGGAAAAGTGAAGCATTTGCTATGAATATGTTGGATAAAAGAAACCATAGAAGAAGAGGTCTTAGGATTTTAGGAGTCATAATGAATTGAAACAAATACTTAATTTGTGATGATTTTTGCAATATGGATTGTGGTGTGTGATGAAGTCATTATCAGTGAAGGAGGACACTGGTTTCAGTTTACATTTATAGGCCAATCGACACGGAAATATGTCATACTCTGCAAAGAAATCAATGTAAAGGATCACATAATTAAATGTGATCATAGAGAAAAAACCAAAAGACATTTTATTGCTATTTATTTCATAGGTTACCAGCTTAATGTGATCCTATTATAAGCGTGTTAAACACTAAATGTGTCTATTTCTTAAAACTAGAATCTAAACTTTGGTTCATTGTGAGTATCTGGTCACTTTCGATAAAGAAAAAAGAGTTATTCACTTTTAAAACATTATTACTCCCTTTGTCAAACAATAATATGTATATTTAATCAATTAACACAAATTTTAAAAAAGGTAAATGAAAGATAAATATTATTAGGGAAATGTTAAATGGTCCCTCCGGGGTACTGGGTAAACATACTAAAAAGGAAATTATATAGTAGTTAATGCATTGAAATTGTGTAATTAATTTATAAAGAGTCAAAACCAGTTTTCTTTTATGGTAATATTTTCTTTTTCGATATGCTTAACCAGTGTCTCAGAGGCACCGGTTAGCATGACCCATATTATTATTGTTATGAATTTAAACAATAAAATCACAACAATAAACTTAGGTCGTGTTTGGTAACACAAAAAAATTAGCTTATAGCTTGTTGGACTAGCTTATAAGTTTGTTTTGATAAAATGAGATGTGTTTGGTAAAAAGCTTTTCTCACTAGCTTATAGCGTTTTTTAAGAAGCTAATCCAAGTAGCTTTTTAGCTTATAGCTTGTGGCTTTTTATACTTTCTTCTCATTTTAACCTTTTCTTAATTTTATTTTATTTTATTATAATAAAAAAAACTACCCACGATCTTCTTAAACTAACCACGTGTAGCATATATGGATTTTTAAATTTTATTGTCCACATTTTTGTTTTTTTTTACTTTGCTCATAATTCATATAATATATAATTTTATATAAAATTTATAATAGTGATGCAAGTTTAGTTAAATAAAATTCATAAAAATAAAAGAAAAATTATTAAATAAAAAAATTCGATTGAATTCATAAATACATTTATTATTTGGAGATGAAAATAATTTGAAATATATTTAAATATTTAAAAATAAATGTGTTAAGTAATAAAAATTATATATATGATATTAAAAAAAATTAAACAAGCATGTCTTTTTATGCCATTTTATATTTATAGTCACTTCAACAACTAATTTTACCAAACACTTTTAATTTTAATCAACTAACTTTTCAGCTATAAGCTATCAGCCATAAGCTATAAACTAGCTTTTCAGCCATCAGCTATCAGCTAGCTTATAGCTTTTTTTTACCAAACACAACCTTTGAGTGTGGAGCAAAAGGAATGAGTAATCAAGAGCAAAGTAGTTTAAATCAACAACAATAAATAGACCTAAATCTAAGTGCGAAGCAACACCACAAACATAACCTAAGCAATAAAGATAAGAAATATCAAATTTCAAGTCACACATGGGGAGAGATCAACTCTTCAATCCACTATGATAAGAGTGATACATAGAGGTTACATGGAATTAGCTCACAAAGAACATATCCTAATTTCTACACATTCTTTAAGTCACACAAGTCTACAATGAATCTCAAGAGAAAACAATAAAAAAAAAAAAACATTTTGATCATTTCTGTAATGAGATCTCACTACCCAATGTGTTTGTGAAGTGTTTCCCAACCCATAAGCATCTCACCAAAGACCCTCAACCCTAAAATTTCCTCCTTTGGTTTACCGAGATTCTCTCTCTTTGAAGCTCTCGCAAAAACTTGAGGAATGAGGCCTTATACAGTGTTCAGACCTAGGCAAAATCGTGTTGCATTTGTCGGGTTCACACCGCGATTTGAAGCTCCGTACACCAATACAGTACTGAATCTAATCCAAAATCGCGTCGTGATTTCTGCCAATTGCTCCATGATATTTTAAGTAACTTCCTCCAAATTTCCGAACCAAAATCATGCCACGATTTCGCAGAAACTTCAACAACAATTTTGATGAATACAAAATAAAATATATTAAATTGAGAGTGATGTATGTAGTATTAATTAATTATAAGGTAGTCCAAAAAAACATTAATATCACCTTAAAAATTGAATATTTAAATTTTCAAAATTAAGAAAGTTGAATTAAAATTTTAGTGATTAATACCAATTAATTAGAAAGATATTAGTATATTTTTTTCAATATAATTAATTTTTTGTCGTTATATTAATTAATGACAATTTAATAAAAAAATGTTAATAAAAAATATTTGATATAATTAAATTTTTAAATGAAAATGTCATAACTTTTTTAAATGAAATGTCATAAAAAAACATAAAGAATAATTTTACATTGATTAATCTATTATAATTGTGGGTGATGCTATTTCTAACGAGAAAATACACAGCGAAGGTATCACGAAGTCTTGGAAACCGTTAGATTAGGGGATTAATGGAATACAGGGGTTGATGGAATGGAAATACAAGAGTTGTGTGGCAATATAGTTACTTACACTGTCGTGAATAGTTCGTGATCCTTTATATTCGCGAGATCCATCATTATCCTTTCTACATGACTCTCTCAAGTCTCAACAACTCTACACCTATAATATTACAATTTTTTTTGAATGGGTACGTTTAATTTGCTAAAAAATAAGGGATTGGACCGAACAAAAGTATTTGTAACGCGTTTGATTTGTTTAAAAAAAAATGACGGCACAAAATAAATAACCAAAGACGGGACAAGTAGCCGCTTTTTTGTCCACCACTTTAGTTGGGGACAACTTTTTGTCCAACGAATTACTAAATTAAAAATACGTTTTTATATAATTGGTTTTCTCGCTTCCTCACTTTGTTGTAATATTGTTCACGTTGTACTTGCTGAATTGACTGCGGCTACACCTCATTTGTCGGATAACGATTTTTTGTGCTTTTTTACAATTCTTTGGTTAATATTTTTGTATTCATCTCACGTCATACCTGCTGCTTCTGCTCATTTACACATGTTGCTACCTTCCTTTGTTTAATATATTTTTTTTTTTGCATGTGCTTGTTTACT
This sequence comes from Medicago truncatula, assembly GCF_003473485.1. Lineage (NCBI taxonomy): Eukaryota > Viridiplantae > Streptophyta > Magnoliopsida > Fabales > Fabaceae > Medicago > Medicago truncatula. The sequence goes on from NC_053043.1 coordinate 45,641,602, forward strand.
ATGCTTTTGTACCTTTTTCATTCATCTTTTGTGTGTTCCTTCTTCAATATCGAATGATGAGTTAGTACACCAATATGATGATTCACCTATTTTTGGAGGATCATCTTCTAAACGATCTCGACTTGCTCAATTAGCCACTAATTTTCTGGAGAGTTTTAACAGTAAAATAAAAGTTGTGTCAACTGATTTAGCTAAAGTTATAGGCAAATTTCCAGATCCTTCGAAGCCGGATCCTTCAAAATCCAACTTGGTTGAAGAGATTAAGAAATTGAGATTAACTGATGAAGATGAAATTGACTTGGCAATCAAATTTTCTCACAACCAACAATATGAAAAATTCTTTTGGGAGTTTGAAGGTTCCCAAAGAATGACTTTTGTGAGAAAGATTATGAGAATGTGACAAGATGTTTGAATTTGACGATGATATATGAAGACATGTTATACAAGTCACATTTATAATTTATGTTTTAGTTAAGACTTATTTTGAATCTTATCAACATTAAACTTGGAACATGGTTAACATGTTTATTTAGCCTATATTTTGGATATTAATTTTATGCATTTTTTATGTTTTAGTTTTAATTATTTCAAATTTTAGGAATATACTAAGTAGTTTTCTTGGTATATTAATAAATTTATATTGCTTAAATAATTTTCAAGTGTGTTAATAATATTATTATAATATAATAATAAATAAAATAGTTGAAAATGTTCAAAAATTGTTTTATAAGCTTTACATAGTGCAAATCAAACATTTCACATCATAAAAGGTATTATAGTCAATTTTGATTATTTTGTCCAGTACATTAACATATCAAACAAGGTACAGACACAACTGTTTGTTCTGTGCACCATTTATCAAACAAGTAAAGTACAAAAAGTTGTCCTATAACTTAGACATTTGTCCTGTACTATTCTGTGCAGTATCCATCATTTTGCAAATCAAACACACCCATAATATATATATATATATATATATGACAATGACATGTGTCATTCTTATATGTTACATTACATTTTTTTTTTTTGTCTTAGATGAAGTGGTAATCCGCTCAAATTAAACTCACATAAAACTGTGAGGTCCCGGGTTCGAACCCGGGTCACGACGTCCGGCCTTGCAATTTCGACATTTGCTAGTTGAGTTAGGACTTCTAGACATATGCTACATTACATTAATAGAAACATAATTTTTTATATACTGATAAAATAACAAATTAAATAACAAAGTGAAAATTTGAAGAAAAAAAAATCAAGAATGCCTTCACAAATAAACAGTTTGATTAAACATTTATAGGATAAATACATATTACTTGTAGAAACACCTAGTCCAAAACCAAATTCTTTATTATATAATATATATAGTAATAGTTATTTGATGCCAATCCAAATCTCTGTCAGGCATAATACGTTACATTGTCTATGTAGCCAAATTATACAAATACATATATAATAATATGGAGCTTAATCAACCAGTGTTTTGCATGCCAGCAGCTATACCCTTCATTGTCAAAATAAGGGTATCCTCAAGACCAGGAGCATACTCACTTTTTGGATTAAGTTTAACAAGTTCTGCTGCTGGCTTGCTTGATTCCATATACTCCTTTGACAAATGTGGCCTCATTTTCACATGGTAATCTGGATCACGAATTTGCTTCAATGTGTAGGCTTGTAAGACATTAAGGGTTGTGATATACGAGTCTCTAAGGCGTAGCCTTTGCTTTAAGTAAGGGTCTCCTTCAAGAATATCCTTGTGACCAGCAACCTAGGAATAAAAAGAGCTCATTAGAACTAACTTCATTTCTATTTCAGAATTCTCAAATCTTGGCCACTCCCACTTCTAGCAATAGTTTATATTGAAATTTGGTTAAAATATATTTTTATTTGTTTCCTATGAAAATTTTAGTCCTTCATCAATCTAATATCAAGGGTTACATTTTTGTATTTTTTTTATTTTAAAAATGATTACAAAAATTGCAGGAAGGAAAATATATTTAACCTCTACATCCCAAATGGCAAGTTTCAAAGCAAATAGAATTTACCTTTAGGAGAAAGCTCTTGGTTTCTTCATATTTAGATCTCAAACGCTCACCAAATGGACACAACTCTGGCGTAACTAAGAGTTTGTCGTATAAGGAAGCGATCCCGGGGTCTCCCTTGGCGAAAACCATCTCAACCAAGTCAATGGTAACCCTAAAGAAAGGCCATTGATTGTACATATCCTGAAGCATTTGAAGATTCTTTGGATCTTTCTCAATTGCATGCTTGAATGCTTCTCCAAAACCAAGCCAAACTGGTAAATGAAACCTTGTTTGCGTCCAAGCGAAAATCCAAGGAATAGCTCGGAGTGATTCGATTCCTCCACTTGGCTTTCGTTTTGATGGACGACTGCCAATGTTCATTCGTCCATATTCTAACTCCGGTGTTGCCTGCAGTTCATAATAATATTCATAAACAAAAGAAAAAACAAAAGACAAATAAATTGCAATGTCATAACTCAAGTATTTTCATTGACACTTACACATCGGAAGTATTCAACAAAACGAGGTTCTTGGAAAACAATTGAGCGATATTCCTTTGTTGCAATGACAGCCATCTCATCCAAAAGGGCACGCCATTCCGGTTTTGGAGACACGGGAGGATGCATTCCGTGCTCGAGTGTAGCAGCAGTGAAACGCTGAAGTGTTCTAAAGCATAGGTGCTCCTCTCCAAACGATTGTTCAATAACTTCACCTTGAACTGTTACCCGAAGTGAGCCATGAATAGTATCCGGTGGCTGTGATAATATAGCAAGATGAGTAGGACCACCTCCTCTTCCAACTGTCCCACCTCGGCCATGGAACATTGTTAGCTTAACGCCAAACTCCTTCGCTACGTTTATGAGTTCCTCTTGAGCCTTGTATAGTGCCCAAGCTGCAGATAGACGACCTGCATCTTTTCCCGAGTCTGAGTATCCTATCATAACTTCTTGCTTTCCATTGATTCGGTTTCTGTACCAATCTATAGAGAAAAGTCGCGCTACAGCAGCAGGAGCAGACTCAAGATCAGCGAGCTTTTCAAACAGTGGGACAACTCTTAACGGCTGTTTGACGTGGCATTCGCGTTGTAAAAGCTCAACAGCAAGCACATCAGACGGGGATGTTGCCATTGAAATGATATAGGCACCGAAGCTGTCTGAGGGAAGTTCTGAAATGACATGGAAAGTTTCCAAAACATCGGAAATTTCTTCTGTCTTAGGGAGATCATGGCCGAAGAGAGGACGCTTTCCACTAAGCTCAGATAAGAGCCATTCCTGCCTGCGCTCCTCTGACCATTCTCTGTAAGATCCAATCTGCAGGTGTTTTGTAATTGCGTCCATAACGTCTGTGTGCCTCTCTGACTCTTGACGGATGTCGAGCCTTACGAGTGAAAGTCCAAATGTAGAAACTTGCCGCAAGAAATCAAGTAAGCTTCCATCTGCTATTGCTCGGTCACCACATGCACAGAGTGACCTGTAACACAGTTCAAGAGGCTCCAAAAACTACAAGGAAAAAAATCAAAGTTAGAGTGTAACGATTCATGTGCAATAATACCATTGCTTGTATTGGACTGCTGTGAGGATAATACCTGCTCAACATTTGTGAAGGTTGTCTCTTCAGGAATGTCCGAGTTCTCATTAGCTAATAACTGGCGAGCACGTTCACGAGTATTATACAGTTTGTCCCTCACACCTCCAAGAATGACACGATAAGGTTCGTTTGGAGGAATTTGTTTCCAAAATTCTGCAACATTTTAAAATTCATTACAGCAATTTCTAGACCAATTGGAATTATTAATTGAACTCTAAAAAAATGCACGGGTACAGATAGTACAGCATTGTAAATTCCAATGATGATGTAAAAGTTGTGCAATTTGGAAGAGAGTAATGCATACCGATATAATGTTTTGCATCTCTTTTTGAGGATTCATGGAGCTCCTCAGCTCTAACACGAAGCTCGTCGTTGCAGCGCCACATAGACAACTGCCAAAGCAGACAAAGCAAATAATTAAGAATTAAGAGTATGTACTTAATGCTTGATGAAAATTTATAATCACAGTAGAGATCGGCACATTCAATTTACCTCGAACATGAGATCCTCTATCTGAGAGAAGTACAAATTAGCAGCCATCATTCGAGCTAGTAAACACACATCCCTTGTAACTTCAGGGGTTACCCTAGGATTGCCTGTAATGCACATCAGACATATTGTAAGGAATTTTTTTTTTTTTAAACTCATACCGCATGAACACTTGCGAAAATATTACAATTTTTTATTAAAGATAATAGGCGTGCTCATTTGTTAGTTTCTTAGAGAAAATAAATAAATATACCATCACGATCTCCTCCCATCCAAGAAGAGAATTGGATAACAGGAGCATTATATGGGACACGTTCGTTTACTCCAATGTTCTTTAGAGCTGTGTCAACCCGACGCAAAAACTTTGGTACTCCTTTCCAAATTGTCTCGTGAAAGTAGCTCATTCCTGCTCTCATTTCATCTTGTGGTGTAGGAGCAGTCCTTCGAATTTCATCCGTGCGAAATGCAGCTTGAATCTGTGTATGTACAATTGGCGTTAGAGCTGTAGGTTTTGTCTAAAAGAACTCATATGTAATTCTAACCACAACACTATACTCAGATTAATTAAGCCAAAGCATAGAAAATAGGGACGTCAATTATGAAATCAATCATTTGTTCACTGTGTCTAAAATCCAAAATCCTAGCGAGTTTTTTAAGGAAAATATTATCCTCGATCAAAATGTTTATAAATCACTAGAATTTATATATCAATCAACTCAGAGAGTCGTCTAACATCATATATTGAGTATGGAATCAAGCATGTACCTCTCTTTGTAAAGCCTCGTCAAGTTCTTGCTTATCATCTGGTGTTATGTCTTTAGCATACAACTGAGTTAAGTTATTCCTTATCCTGCACATGAAGACATATGATTACTAACACAAAGACTAATCCTTGGTGCAGAAATTGCCACAATTCCATAAATGGTACTGTATAAATTATAATGACCTGTAATTACAGGACATTCATTGATTAAGCATCTAGGCCCTGTTTGGATAAACATCTTATTCTTAATTAAGCCCTTATGCTTATAAGCATTCATCATAAGTGCTTATTATAAACTACTGTTATAACTGTTTATATATAAACTATAAATTTCTTTCATAAGCTAAAGACATGTCATAAGTTGTTTCTATAAATTCTCCCAAACAGACTCACAAATGTTTGTAAGTCAATAACCTCAAAAAAGTCTATCCAAACATGCCTCCAGACAATAAATGTTACAACAAGAGACCGCCATAACACAACTAAGTTATGACAGAAAATTATTAACGGATATAATGGACAAACCTTCCATGCTTTTGCAGCAAAGATCGACGAATCGACTGAGTAGGATGAGCAGTTAGGACCAAATCAACAGTTTGACTCTTCAAAGCATCAAAGACTTCCAGAGGAGTCTTCTTGAGTTCAGTCACAAGCTTCTTGAATGTCTCTTCAATATCTGACTCAGTTATGGCAGAATTTTCATCAGCAAAATCACCTTTCTTCAGTAACTTGATCCTTCTTCTATATGCAATTTGAACTTCTTCAGCCAAGTTTGCCAAATTAAGCATGTGGGAAAATGATTTAGCTATAACAATAGAATCTCCAGCATCAAGACCAGTTAGCATATTCCCAAGTTCCTCCAATTTCTCTGGCCTATGCTCCCCTTCATACTCTGCTGATAGCTCATAACAATCTTGAACCTATCAACCATCAAATTACCAAAACTCTTAGCCACAAGTTCATAAATCTACTCAGTCAAAAATTAAAAACATTGATTTTATGTCCACTAATTTACTAACATACTAACATTTGTCTAAAGAAAAAAACAAAGATTTCATTTACTTTAAAGCAATACTATCAAGTATCAACTTTTTTCAAAGCCAATTTTGAAAATTATATTATCAAATATCAACTATTTTTTCATCCAAGACCAAAAGCAGTTTCTTTTCAATAAAAATTTAAGTGGGGTTCCAGAAATATGTTAATATTATGCTTAAAAAAGTAATATTTTTTCATAAGCATAAGTAATTGAAAATACAGTATTATTTACTTAAAACACATACTCAAGTCCAATTTTGAAAATTATAATATAAACTAATTTCATACTCAAGACCAAAAATTGAAGTGGGGTTTCAAAAATATGTTAATATTAAACTAAAAAACTAATATTTTTTTCATAAGCATAAGAAAAGAATTAAGAAAGGAATTGAAGAAAATACAGTTTGTCTGATATCTTCTCCATGCAAATCTTGAAGAATGTCAAGAAACCTATCCAACAACAAAGCATCATACTCCACAAGTTTATCATCATCAGAAACTTTTTTTGGTGCCAATAGTCTCAACTGAGCATCAATTGAAGCCATCTTTTCAATGTTACGAGTAGCCATATTTTCTCTCTGAATTGAACCACTCACGTTGATGAATAAAATTTGTGTTACTAACTAGAGCTAGTAGTAGAAAGTTCAATTATATATATTATTATGAAAATAAGAAAAAGATAATAATTAAAAAAAAACTGTAGAGACGAAAATCTTGTGACAACCTAGGTGGAAAATCTAGTTGGTTCCAAGTTAATAGGATTGTGTGTTGTGTTGTGTTATCTAACTGCACGGGAAAGTACAACAAAGATAAAGTAACAAAACAAACAAACTTGAGTAACTAACTAACGCCTTTGATCACGGAACTAGCTAGAGAGAGAGAATGTCATGTGACACACAAAAAGAACACTCTCTCACATTTAATTTATAGAGAGAGGAGCTTTATTTTTTTGCTGATTTTTTTTTCTTTCAGTTAGATTAAAAGAAAATAGAATGTTCTAGATGTGAAAAACAGTTGTACTTTAAAAGATAAAAAAACAAAGGTTAAATATATTTTTAGTCCCTATAAATATACTAATTTTTCGTTTTAGTCCCTCTAAAATTTTCCATCAACTTTTAGTCCTAGAAAATTTTCAATCATTACTTTTGGTCCCTCCTTTAAAGTAAACTCATACGTAGAATTCATATTTTTAAATAAAATTTTGCAGAAAAATGCATAATATTATAAGGATCTCTCCCAAAAAAATTTAGAACTTTTACTAAAACATGAATTTAATATGAATTTTTATATGTTTTATGGTAAAAAATTCATATTTAATTCATGTTTTGTTAAAAAAAATTCTAATTTTTTGGGGAGCGATTTTTACAATATTCTATACATTTCTGCACAATTTTCTTAAAAAATACAAAATTTCACTTAAAAGTATGGACCAAAAGTAGTGATTGAAAATTTTATAGGGACTAAAAGTTGAAGGAAAATTTTAGAGAGACTAAAACAAAAAGTTGACATATTTATAGGGACCAAAAACATAATTAACCCAAAAAACAATATTATCTTATTTTTTTTGACAAAAATCGTCTATCTTAATTAAATTTGTGAATTACAAGATAAATATAAAAGCACTATTATTTGTCAAAAAAATAAAATAAAAGCACTATTATATAAATTTTTATCATATGAGAATGTTAAATAATTTAATCATTATTCGAAAGCGTTTTTGTAACAAATAAGTTTCGTTACAATCCGATCCAACAGAAAGTTCCGGATATATCCACACTTGAGTGAGAACCAAATCGCGGATTGCTTAAAGATTAAATTTGTTTAATCTGCAATTTAGCTTAATCCTTAAGTCGCTCCAGATTTATAACGAACTCTCCCTATAAAAGAAAGAGTTTGTCTCCCCATACAATTGATCCTTCCTGTACTTTTCTTCTCCCTCTTTCGACCTGTGTTGTCGAGTCCTTCTTCCTTTTTTCTAGTCATTTTGTCCCTTCGGTTTTTAGTGGTCTTCGTACCATATAGAGTGGTTTAATACCATATTGAGGGTGTTATTTCTTCAACGATTACTTATGGTGCAATATGTAATCGAACAGGTGAACAAGGTTGTCTTATCCTGGAGGCAGCGCAGTTGTTAGTCTACCTTACACAAATTCAAGTAGTGTTGTGAAACGTCTTAAAGAGAGTGACTTAGTCGTGACTCAACCTGGTAATCTCTTCAGTAATGATTTCTTCCTTTTAAAGGTATTTTTCTAAATCTGAAAACAACAATTTTAAGACGTTTCTAAAACCACCATGACTATCGAAGAAATTAGCGCGTCTGGAACAGGTGTTGTCTACAATAAGTCGTTTCAATTTCATGGAACAGATTATTGTAGTCAACAACTGTTTTAGACGCGATAATTTCTTCGGTAGTCATGGTGGTTTTAGAAACGTCTTAAAATTGTTGTTTTCAGATTTATAAAAAATACCTTTAAAATCACCACCGAAGAGAATACCGGTTTGAGTCACGATCAGGTCGCTCTCTTTAAGACGTTTCACGGCACTACATGAGTTTGTGTAAGGTAAGACTAACAACCGCATTGCCTCCAGGATAAAATAGCCCAGTTTACTGTTCGATTACGTACTGCACCATAAGTAATCGTTCAAGAAATAACACCCTCAGTATGGTATTAAACCACTTTATATGGTACGAAGACCACTCAAAATCGAAGGGACAGAAAGACTAGAAGAAAGGAAAAATGACTCGTCAACACAAGTCGAAAGAGGGAGAAGAGAAGAGAAGAGAAGAAAAGTACGGAATAAGTGAGGCGAACTCTCCTTTTATATGCAGAGCTCGTAACAAATTTGGAGCGACTTAACGATTAAGCTAACTTACGGATTAAGAAAACTTAGTCTTTAAGCAATCTGCGGATCGGTTTTCACTCAAGTGGATATATCTGAAGCTTTCTGTTGGATCGGATTGTAACAAAACTTATTCGTTAAGAAGCGCTTTCAAATAATGATTAAATTAATAAAAAAAAAATTTTACATTTTCAAGTGATAAAAAAATACATTTCTTTTTGACCCAAGCCCAACCCGCCCGCCCGGAAGATAGCTGCGTCTGCGCGCAATATATATTTTTTCGGAAGTGTTCTTTCCAATATAAGACGTTTTTTCAATTCATACCAACATTAGTTCTTTCCTAAGGAACATGTGTTTATTCTTTCAACTTTCACTCAAACTCAACTTGTGTTCCAACATTATATATAATACTTATATATAAATAGTTTTTCAAAAGGTATTGAGTATAGTTTTTAAATTAAAGTAGGAGACATTTGATATTTTTATGTATATTTTTTTTTTAAAGAATATTCTTATGCATCTTACTATTAAATTAAAAATTATGATTCTGTCAAAATATATATATCTTAAGTTAAAATAATAATAATTACCGAACAATTCTAAATTTACTTACAAAACTCTTGTAAGTACTTCCATAACAAGTATTCAAGCTAAGTCAAAATAAAATAAAATAAAACGATCCCCCAATAGTAAAACTACCAGCGAAACTAAATCAACATCGTAATACTATTTAACCTTCTATCAGGAACTCTCAACCTTTGCTGAACATGAGATTGATTAGGAACGGAACGCCACGGTCAACCAATCTTTCGATAAATCCATCATATAACACTATCATTTTCAATACATAATGGATTAATGATCACACTCATTTAAGAAATATGTCTAACCATAATATTTTTCTAACAAATAGTAACTTTTAAGAGATGAATTTAATCATATCCATTAAGTGGAGCACAAAAGTCTCATGTCCCAAAATGATGTGAGCATTACGGGACTTTTACAAGGACTGGACTAGTAAGACTCATAATCTCCATTTTTCTCCACCTAAGTCTAACATAATGCTAAGCAGGCATGCTAAATCTGAAGGTAAAATATACTCTCACTCCAGCCAATTAATATTGCGCGTAAATCATAAACAATATTTTTTCATTAAAATTTGATTTTGATTAAAATTATAGGTATAAATGTTTGTGACTTTTAATTTGTAATGAATCATGTTTATCTTTTTCGATGACACCAACAACATATATCCATTAATATAAAACCTATTTGCTCAAATCACGGGATGTTAATTCCATATAAATTGCAAAAATGGAAGATAAATTTTAAATAAAAGATCTAACCTAAAAAGACATATCTCCTTTATACGTTGATATAGATTAACTGAAGTAATTCTAATGACCGTTTTGCATATATGGAGATTTCGACTTAAATCCTTAATTTTTTGTTTACAGGTTCTCAATCTCATCAAATGTTATATCCTTTTGAAAGATATATCAAATTAAGACATTGTTACGTTTTTTCTCGGACATAAGACTTTGTTACGTATAGAACAAGTTAAACGTCAATAATTAATACTATGAAACTTAAGACTTTGTCACGTTTTTTTTTTTTTTTGGGTAGTAGTACAATCACGTTTTTATTAAGTACAATGATGTGCTTTACATGCTTATGGCTCAAAGTGGCATATGACTAACATAGTTCCTCCATATAAAATAAAAATTAATGCAATTGATTTAAAATTTGAATTAACCCATCAACTTGATTCAACTTTTTCAAATATTTATGATGGTATGAACTATGAAGTATTTTTTAAAAAATCAATATAGTATTTCTATATGTATTTATGAGACATTTGTTAGCTAAACTTTTTCTTCTTCTTTTTTTTTATACGAGGGAGGCAGTTAGGCCAAACTACAGATGAACACGACGATTAAAATAGACATTGGTTACATTCTGCCATAAAAGGTTAACACAACTCAACGGTGAATGATCTAAATAGTAATTACTCATAGGTATTGAAAGTGCATAATCCGCAAGTCGATCAGCTACCTGGTTTACCTAGCTATTAAATTTTGGGTTAAATATGTTTTTGGTCCCTATAAATATGTTAACTTTTCGTTTTAGTCCCTCTAAAATTTTCCTTCAACTTTTAATCCCTATAAAGTTTTCAATCTTCACTTTTGGTCCCTCTTTTAAAGTAAACTCATATGTAGAATTCATATTATTTAATAAAATTTTCCAGAAAAATTCAAAATATGATAAGAATGACTCCAAAAAAAATTAAGAATTTTTTAACAAAACATGAATTTAATATGAATTTTTATATTCTTTATGGTTAAAAAATCATATTTAATTTGTGTTTTGTTAAAAAAATCTAATTTTTTTTAGGAATTGTTTTTAGAATATTTGACACATTTCTGCACAATTTCATTAAAAAATATAAAAATTAAATTAAAAATAGGGACCAAAAGTAGTGATTGAAAATTTTATAGGAAATAAAAGTTGAAGAAAAATTTTAGAGGGACTAAAACGAAAAATTGACATATTTATAGGGACCAAAAACATATTTAACCCTTAAATTTTTAGTCTTAGAATAAAATAAAAAACAAAATCAAATTTCTATGACACATAAAACACGATAAATTGACGAGACTGCAGGACAAAAATTACTTTGACGAAGAAAACACAATGTAGTTGTCAAATTTAAAACCAACACGAGTAGTTATGTCAAAATCTCAAAACATTTATGTTCTTTCTATTGTACGAAACTTATGTCCTTTTCATAATTCATCACACAAGACTTCAACATTACCGCCCACTTTTCATGCATTTTGGTTCTTCATTTCCCACAATCAAGCTTTCTTTTCTCTACTTCAGTGTACATGGGATACAACACATAATCAAATTTTGGGTTAAAGAAAATCAGGAACATTATCTTGGGACCAAAAACATGTGTCACTTAGTTATCGTCCTTAGAGCATGTCAAGGGTCAAATTTTGTTAACGAGTTTGTCCCTTCTATTGGCTACATTTACACGACTTTTAAACTTTTGAAGAGACAAATATGATGAACATTAACATGTGTTGTTGCATTTGGTATCCGCAAGTGAATAGTTACAAACGATGGAGATTCACTCATTCTGTTGTATAATTGCATTTGGTGTATTGATGATGCTCATATATTATTAAGCATTAATACTCTGTCTTCTAGCACCATGAGGTGCCTTTTTAGCTACCACAATTTCTGCTAAAAAAGAAATTGTGAAATTGCTTAGCTATATTATATATTGTGAAATTTGATTGAGGAGCCTTGGAACTTTATCATATATTTCTTAGATAGTTATACAATTTTTTTTTTCATAATGACAAATATATATATATATATATATATATATATATATATATATATTTTAATCCCAATTCAATTGCAATTTTGGTTCCATATTTTTACCTGTTTTAAAAATAAGTTTGATGGTCTCTCACTTAGATTTTTTGATCGAGAATGGTGATGTGATACGCTTTTATTTACGTGGTGACATAAATCTGGTTGATGTGAAATCATTTAGATGACAAAAGTGGAGTCGGTGAAGAGGAAATCAGAGGATATGTAACTACACGAAAGTTATTTTAAAAAACTTGCCATATCCACACTTATGGATTTAAAATATAATTGAAATAAAAAAACCACACTTCATTTGACCATAAGTATAAGAAAAGATTTAGTTAATAAAAATTGATGTATTTGATTCAATATTTTGTTGCTTCGATAATATTTTATATAATTAGGATTGAATGAAATGAATTGAAACAGAGATCAATTATGTGGGTGAGCGGAAAAATTATCACTATAATTGAAATCAAACCTTTAATTTTGTGAAAAAGTTACAAGAACATTTTTTTTTCCTTTTTCTTTTGAAAAATATACAACATTTTGCTTTTTTAGGAGATAAAAAAATTAAATCTTTATAAAAGCATTTTGTTGACTGGTCGTACGTACGCATGAGGTATGAGGTCTATGAAATGAGCACGTACGTTTCCAAATTCCCATATGGAGGAAATTTCTTATCATCACTGATCTGTTGACTAACTTTTATGATATGCATATATTGATGTATGTATCAAGTTTCTTTAGCATATGTTTAGGTTTTGTTCGGTAAGATCAAGAAATTAATTTGTTACTTAAAACAGATAGTTTATAAGTTTGTTTCATTTTCTCAAAAAAAAAAAAAAGTTTGTTTCATAAAAAAATTCGTTTGACAATGGTGTTTTGACGACGAGTTTATAACATATTTCAAAAGCTTATAGTTTTTCAAACGTTGTTTCAAATAACGTTTGACATTATAATTGTAGTTTATAACTTATTATTTTATCTTTCAAGTTTACCCTCATTATTTTATCTAAAAATCATTTTAACCTTTTTTATTTGCTCAATTAATGTTTACACACTACCAACGAGTATAACAAAAAAAAAATCGACGTTGAGTAAACCAATATCATTTACGTCTAAAAAAGAATAAAACAATATCATAGACAATCGACGTCTAAAAGTAACTCTAATTAATATTATTTTCATCACTTTTAATTAATATATTTCAATTTACATTTATGATAATGGTAAATGAATCAATAGTTGACAAGAAACCTTAAAATTATTTTTCTTTCTCTTTTACTTATGTATTTTTCTTAATAAATATGAAAAGAACAAATGACTCACTTAATTTAGGACGAAGGAAGTATTTAACTATTTTCTTCGTTAATTTTTTTGTTTGTTTGTGTGTCTTAACTCGCCTGACATGGGCAAAGTTATTATACATAAGTCATTTCCTTATGCACCCTGCATAAACACTTCACAACCATCAAATTTGATCGCACATCTCTTCTCCAAAGAATCAGACAACAACATCATGTTTTCACCACTCACCGAGCCGCCATGTGACATCAGATCGGTCACGAGAAAGAGGTGGTCGCCGGCATGAACGAATCTCTGGCGGCGTAAGGGATAAGATGAGGTCGGTAGCGGCTTGAAATCTCCAGGTCTAAACGGGAATAAGGCACAACGACGGTGGTGATGGTGGGTGGCGGAGGAGGTCGTCGATGAGTTCTAGATCTGAACGGATGTGAAGGGAAAATGACGATGGTGGTCATTGATGAGGACGAAGGGACTATGGCCGGGGAGGTACATCTAATGATTTTAGAGTACAACTCACAGAAACCATTTCCACAGCAAAATGGTTTTGGAGTACAACTCACATAAACCATTTCCACTGCAAAATGGTTAATGGGCTGGGATTTATGCAGGGTGCATAAGGATTCCTTATGCATGATAACCGCACCCGTCTGACCTTACGAAAATCACTCTCATTCTTTGGGTGTATAGATTATTTTTATTGATGCTTGCATGGTGACCAAATCATATTTTTCGATTAAATTAAATTTTAATCAAATTTAATATAAATATAAATTTAAATTTAAAATTAAATTGTTATACCAATCTTAAGCATCAACCTACAACCATACAAAGTTTATATTTAACATTTTGTAAAAGAAAAAGTTTGTATTATATAAATTTGAATCTATACTACTAATAGAGGGAGGATACACATTTTTTTCGATGTAGCATAATTTCAATATACATAAATTATCCTTAAACAGTTTTACTCTTAAATTCATTAAATAATTGAATTGTTATTTAAAATCATATTTAATGAATTTAAGAGTAAAATTGTTTAAGGATAATTTATGTATGTTGAAATTAGGTTGTATTGGAAAAAAAAACTATTAGTAGTATCAATTCAAATTTATATGTTAAATACAAACTTTTTTTTACTTAAGGGTAAATACAAACTTTGTATGGTTATGGGTTGATACTTAAGATTGGTATAACAATTTGATTTTAAATTTAAATTTAGATTTATATTGAATTTGATTAAAAAATTATTTTTTTATAAAAATAAAAAATTTAAATTATGATTGAATTCAATTATTTGATTAGATAAAGCATGATAAAATTGTAAATTATAGACTCTTTTTTTTCTAGATGGGATGTAGATAAATATGCAACACCCTAATCAAGAGTACGATCGAGGTACATAGAGTCTGACCCCAATGAAACAAAAAACCCAATTGAAATGGGTATTATAGACAACCCTGGAGTAAAGAAACAAAAAATAAATAAATCTAAATTCAGAGTCAAACACACAAACATCACGTTCACAATCCACCAAACCCATCGGCTGAAACCAAATTGCAAAAATTATGAAGTGTGAAATGACCTATTAGATTTAAATTTTGGTCACATTTGTTTGCCAGGCTAACTAGTTGGTTAAACTAATTAGTTTTATTGGCTATATAAATCCTATTGTACTTATCTTTGTATATAATTTTGTTGTCTCATAAATGAGTTATGAGTTATACCTAAAATTGTAATATGACCCCAAGCACCCCTGGTTTCATTTGTTCCTTGCTCACTCTGCAGCCATAAAATACAAGCAATGTTCTCTATGGATCGCATATGAACATTGGTAGTGGCAGACATTAAATAAAAAAAGTGGTAGAGAAAGTGAAACGAGAGCAAATGAAAATGTGCACAATAAAGAAGGGAATCAACGATATTCCATCTAATTAACACGAGTTGGATCAATTTTGAAAAGAATATAAGTTGTACATTGTTGATACGTACGAATTATATATGATCTTGGAAATAATATCCATGGCATTTTCTATGAGAAGATATTCCGATAATATACTTGTTATCTTTCTTGATCAATATGCCATTTCTGATTTATAAGTGATTTTTTGTTTTTGTTTTGGGTACTAGTATATATAAGTGATTTTCTTGCTGGCACAAACAAATTATGCTCGAAAGATGTGGCATTATAGTACAAATTTGGTTTGTTTGTTAAGTTGATAATATAAATAGAGTTTTAGAAATAAATATACACAAGCAATATAAAATTATCTTTAATAAACTAAGTAGTTTGGTGTTATTAAACAGACTCTTGATGGAATGAATTTTAGCTAAAGGTGAAAGTGAAAACAAATTTGGTTGAAGGTGAAAACTGGCCAAAAACACAGCCAAACAACACATCACTCGGATGTAAAACAAGACTAGCATAACAAACTAACAATAGGGTTGAGACAAAAGATCAGGAAAGTTGTTGAATGGACATTTCACCCTTCCTCCTGATCGGATCATAACTCTCGAGTAAAATTCAATCAAGTCGTAACTTATTATGACCAACTTTTTTCAACCAAGTGAGCAATTTTGAACAACCATCAAAGATCATAGCAAGCAATGTCTTCCAAGTTTACATGGACCGTAGTCAAATTCAGGTTTAGAACCTTTTACAGGCTTTTAATGTTAGTTACAAGAAGTCCACTATCAAGGTTGGGCAATGAGGTGTGTAAAATAAAACCTAAATCCACACATGAATTTACCTTTTCCATCCTAGGTGTTTTTCGCACGCCATTTTTTTTCTCCAAAATACCATTTGCTCGGATTGTATAATCCGAGCACGATCAGATTATATAATATGAAATATGCTTATTTTTTAGCGGTTGCACATTTTGCTTTAGAAACAACAAAAAAACAAAGTATAAAATGATAATACCTGTCAAACATAATAAAAAAAATACTACATCCGAATTCTAAACATCAAATAACACTAATAAAAAAAAATCGGATTTTTCAAAGAACAGGAAAAATGAAAAATGATTCTGAACGAAAGAATTTTTGATTTTGAGGGGCGGAATCACATATGATATCACTTCTACTCGAGTCTTGATCCTTGATTTTCTGAGCAAGTTTCGAAGCAATTTGATCAAGTAGTCTAAAAACCAAATTTTCGATTGAGACACGACAGGAACATACTAACAATAATCTAAAACACAAGAATAAGGGTTATACATGTTATATTACAAATAGGCTTAGTCTTTGTGATATTACATTTTAGATTATATAATTTCGATTGATTTTCTCCTGAATTTGTGGCACAAGAGGGAGTATATGGAGTGTTCGGATTTTATATTCCGAAAAAAAAAAAAGGAACATTCCTTTCAATCCGAACTACTTATTGTGTTCAAATTTCAATCCGAACTACTTATTGTGTTCAGATTGTACAATCCGAATAGGTGAAAAACTAATTTTCCACCCAAAAATATTGGAAAAACTCATTTTGAATTCTATAATCTGAAAATCCCAAAGATATTTTTTGAAACAAAATAGGACGCGCAAGAAATGGATAGGATGGGAAAAGTAAATCCCATCCACAGATTGTGTGGGCCAAAATTTGGGCAATATGGGCTTCCTTTAAAGTGGATCTATGTATGTTGGTCCTCTTAATATGTGAGGCTACTTTTCAAACCCCTTACATTTGTAAAAAATTGCATATACCATTTATTTAGAAGAACACCCTCTTAGGTTGAACTCGTGGTGTTGGTTTGTGCCTTTAAAGTATGTACCTGTTAATTTTGGTAAACTAGTTTGATTTCTTAAAAAAAGTATGCTCTTAAATGGTGTAAAATTTAAATTTTGTTTTCAGGTGCACATCCAAATCAATTAAATTGGTGGAACAAACTTCTCCTTAATATCCCGTTAGTACAGCTCATACGATTGCTATTGTGACATTTGATATTCTAGGGTGTAAGTTCGAATTCACTATTCTCTACTTCATATACGATTTTCAAAACTAACTCAATTATCTCAAAAAGTTACATATTTTTATATTAAATAAATGTAAAACATACTTAAAAAACTTTAAACATCTATTCAAGTTAGATTGAAGTTATATTAACATTTTACATGATACAGCAGTTATTTTTTAATGTACAAAATCACATCACAAATGCCACTTTTTTTTTCTTTTTGCGGTGGTTGGGGTTTGAACTCGGACCTTACCCTTACATATATTATGATTGTTTTTACTAATTGAGCTAAGTTCACGAAGACATCGCAAGTGCCGCTTGTTGCAAGGCACAACAAATCATTCAATTTATTTTCTCAAATAATTAAGCTTACATGATACACAACTTTAAAATTGTCCCTAGCTAGCTAGTGCAATAAACAGAAGAAAAAAGAGGCTAGGTGCAATGTTGACATGTTCATTACACATCTGAGAGAGAAACATGGCATGTCATCACAACCTCAATAGGTCCAATTATGTGTATAAATATATCAAAAAGGGTGAATGTCTGTATTTGTAAGGTGGGGAGGGGTCCAAATATTGTTGTTTTCACTGTCAATATAAAGGGAAAAAGATTTGTGGGGTTAAACCTGTTAAATGTCTCAAATCGGCTTACGCACTTGAAGCCAAGAGAAAATATTCTCAAAATGTAGTGTAAATTATGGGTGTTCAAATTCAAATAGATAGATAGGTGAATATATCTTAAGATTGTTTCATTGTTTTCGAAATACATTTTTGCTAGCTATTCTTTTATTTCTCTCTGTCATAGTTATTCATTGCATGAATTTTAGAATAGTACTAAATCAATTTCTTTTGAATGATAAATGTTAGTATTTACTACTTATAATTGTTAGATTAATATTTATTCTTTTATCCGGATTTTAATATAAGACCATCAACTCCTTATTTCTTAGTTCAAATTAGTGCTTTGTTCGGTTCTAGTTTAAGTCCAAAAGATGCTTGTTATTTGCTACAAGCTTTCAGACAGTTCTCCCTAGTTTTAGGGCTTTTAGGCTTTGATTAATGTACCATGTCTTGAATCATATATACAGCAAAATAAGTAGTCCATGTTTATCACTTTTGTACCCAACAAGTTTAATGGACCAGAAGAATCGATAGAAATTAATAGTATTTTCCTGTTTGCATGAAATGAAGTTTTGTTTGTTTTTGCATGAGACAAGTTGTATTGTAGTATCTCTTTATACCAGGTGGTTTTTAGTTGCGGTTTTTTGTAGGCCATTGGCTTAGTCCCCTTTTTCATTTTCATAATAATTGGGAGAGTCTAACTAACACTCATTGATTATATTTCCCATTATACTATAACATAAATTATGCGTTTATAATTGGTTTTATCTCTCTTTTTATGTGAATAAACCACTTATTCGATCGTAAATTGAACTAACCATCTATTCAACAATATTAACAATATTTTTAAACATGATTAATTAGGTGTTACAAATGTAAGTAAAAGTGGATGTAATAATATTATTAATTATTGTTTTATAATTTTCTAGGGTTTATACATCATGTGATATTCCGACACTCATTTTGACAATGATACACATGACACCAACCATATCAGCGGGCTTAAATGTCAAGATCATATCACTTTTACATGATATAAAACTAGCTTTTCAACCCAAAAAATATATATAATACTAGCCATGTTATGAATTATTCACATTTTATCATGTCTATATGAAAGAATCATTCCTTCATGAACCTAAGATATTGTAATATGTTATATTATGCATCGGATTTGGTAAAAAAAAAAAGTTATATTATGCATCGGATGATATTTTTTGGGATTAGATGCAGTTTTGATCTCTCTGACTTTTCCCATTCACAATTTTGATCAGGGGCAGATCCAAGGGAGGGTGGACATGGACCTTGCTCCCTTTTAATCATGGCTAGTATTATATACTTAGAGGACAAAATGAAGGCAAAGTTGTTGACTGGAAGCTGAAGCAAACTGAACCAAAACATGATTAATGTTTTTAACCATGACCATATAAAGATCTCATTTGTTGTAACCTAATTAAGCAAATGGACTGAGCCTGTAATGGAATGAATGATCCGAAAAGATGGCGTTTTCCCTAGCGCAAGACGTGTCAGAACGAAACACCAAAGTTTACAACAAAAACAATCCGGAAGAAATAAAAATAGCAACAAGAAAAACCAACCAATGCCCAAACAAACAAAATGGCACATCCACAAACTATGATAACATACAACAAAGTTTGCAAATTTTGCCTTCAACCACCAAATAGAAAGCAACTTAACTTTGTCGAGAAAATGAGAAATTAAATGTTTATTGTTGTTATTAAAAATATTATGTCATTCCCTGCTTTCCAAAGCACCCAAGCACACAAAAATCAAATTAATTGCATTAGAGATCTCTATGTTTGAAGAACATATACTAATTGAACAAACTAAAGAAAATGATCTGAAAATATCAAGGGAATCAACCAATAACAAACCTAACCAATCGCGCACAAGATACTAAAGAGCACTAAACATATTACATGTTTTTTTTTTTTTTGAGAGGATTACATGTTAATTTTTAAATATGCTAAACTGCAAAATGTCATACCAATGCTAGACTAGACCCCCTTTAATTCACTAATACCAAAAAATAGACTCTTGATATATACACACATCTCCTAGCCCTTGTCTCCCCCGGCCCCCAACCAAATAGAAGTTCTCAAACCCTTTTGATCTGTTAATTTGTTCAAATATGTACTTCAACCAACCAGGTTTACAACATTGAAAGGGGTAGTTTTTTTTTGTTGAAGGATTTGAAAGTGGTAGTTAGAAGCTAGACCTAGCTATCTTTTGGATTATTGATTTGGTTAGGGCGATAATAGTAAATAGGCATCACAATATGGTGATAAGTTAATGTGTATGTTGACAAATAAAGCGACCAATAATTGTACCATTATAGAGGAAAATATAGTTAAATAATGTTAATATATCACTACCGAAAAAGTCAGGAGTATTGCTATAAATACGAGGACAAAACTTATCTAAAAGGACAATTATTAAGGTGAGAAAGTTTAGTGACATGTGATTTACTAATTTCGCCATGATTTAAGTTACGACTTTTTATTTAAATAGGAGTATAAGTTTTAAATATTGAGCGAGCCACTAATATTCTTTTACCATCTCAATTAGAAAGACAAGTAAGACAATAAACTTCAATTTACAGAGAGCGACACAGTCATTATAGGGTTTTGAACAATTTTTATGTATTAGTTCACCATAATTTATGAGACATTTCTCCACTCTAACTAGAAGGGTTTGCATGTGTACTACTGTTCAGTAAAAAGTTTCATAACTATCATAATTTGGGAAAATACCTGGGTGCCTTAGTTTTCTATAATCACATTTATATTTTTTGTGTGGCAAACAACACAAAAAGCACCTATGATATGATATGTCCCAAGCAGCACCATATATGGTGTGCTAAAATACTTCGAAAAAGAGTCATCGTAAGTTTAACTCAATTGATAAGGAGAATGATAATATATGTATGGTATGAGGTTCGAACCCCGACCACCACAAAAAAAAAAAAAGATACTTCTAAAAAGAGCTCATTTGAAGATTCAAATTCAAAATTTGAAGATTAATATAGTTTACTAATAATAAAAAAAAAATTATTTTGACAATTGAAAAGTTGTCATTTTTATAAAGTTGTCCATTTATTAATGATTCTCTCTCTTATTTTTATTTTTATTTTGTCTTTAAAGTTGACACATTTTGGTTGAAATGGATTCTCTTAATTTTTTTTCCTCATTTCATATCTTGACCATTAAAACTCTTTTTTTTTTTCTTTCTCTTTTTCAATGAATGGTGAAGATTTTAGTGGACTCTCATGCATGTCACATGAGAGAATTCATCTCCATTTTAATTGTTTAAACATCACACCTCTTTAGTGATTTACTAATATATATAAAATAAGTTTTCTCTTAAACATAAGAAAAAGAGAATTGTTCTTCTCACATCTGTTTTTGTTCATTCATGTCCTACGTGAGTTAACTTACGCTAAAAATACACCTACGTGAGTCAACTCACTTTAAAATTACACATGCGTGAGTTAACTCACACTCGACTATTTGACGGGAATGAGCAAAATCAGATAGGAGAAAAGCAATTATCAAAGAAAAAGAGGAAGAGAAAGCACTATGATGGCCCATAAAATTAATGTCTACTCATTAGCCCAATGACATGATCTCCATCTATGCCTCCACTTCACTCCACACTCTCCTCTATTCGTTTCACCTTTCACCTCCCTTTTTTTCTTCTACCTTTTACCTACAAAAAGCCAATTAAACATCTCTCTCAATCTTCATTATTCACCATAAACCAAATATGTCTTCAAGTGGAAAGGATTTAGCTGAAGGAGGATCATCAACCTCGCAAGGAATCACACTTAGCCGCTATGAATCTCAAAAGAGAAGAGATTGGAACACTTTTGGTCAATACTTAAACAACCTAAGACCACCCGTTCCACTTTCTCACTGCAATTCCAACCATGTGTTGGAATTTCTTAGGTATTTAGATCAATTTGGAAAAACCAAAGTTCATTTACAAGGTTGTATGTTTTATGGACAGCCAGAGCCACCAGCACCTTGTACATGTCCACTTAGACAAGCTTGGGGAAGTCTTGATGCTCTAATTGGGAGGTTAAGGGCTGCTTATGAGGAAAACGGCGGAACTCCAGAGACTAATCCTTTCGCGAGCGGTGCTATTCGCGTTTATCTTAGAGAGGTTAGGGAGTGTCAAGCTAAGGCTAGGGGTATCCCTTACAAGAAGAAAAAGAAGAGCACAAATAAGGGAAATGATGAATCAAGCTCAACCATGCACTTTTCTTGAATTTCCATATCAAGTAATGGTAATTGATTAATTTAATCTCTTTAATTATCACTCATTATGTACTATGCTTTGCTTACTAAGATGATATTGACTCAAATGAGGTGTTAGCTAGCTAGGATCGACTTGCTTGTGTATTACTTTTATCACAACCTAAAACTTATTACTATATATGAATCTCTAATATGATCTTGGTCCGACGGTGGATCTCATAAACTGACCTATTACAACATGTTATTGGCTCGTTACCTTTTCTTAATAGCAAAATATACACTAAAAAAAATAGAATACAGGGATTACTCCCAACTTAATTAAATACAACCCAACTATATATTTAATAATTTGCAAATTTTACACACTAAATAGTCGACCCACATTAGACAGATTACTCCCTACATATACACTCCAAATGAACAATTTACCACTTATAGTACAAGCAAGACCTCACATTACTTTTACAATACTACCTCCATATGTTCCTCAAAAATATTTATAAAAAAAATAAATAAATACTACCTCCATATGATCAACCAACATCAATACATCAGGAGATGAGTTAGAAAATATAATTAACCCACTTTCAAGCTACATATAGTTAAAACTACACAATGCCAAATAAGAACAGACATTAACTAAATTGCAATAATATTTAGTTAATTTGCTCCATAACAATAAAAACATATACATTAATTAGCTATATCAAGTTAAGTAATTAACCTCAAGGGTCTACTTTTAGACTCACTTTTATAGCTAGATAGGTCCATATTAGGGGTTTGTTTGTATTCACTTATTTGAGCCAATCGACAGATTAAGTACTTGTGAGACTATTTTTTTTTTTTTAAAAAAAAAACTTATGAAAACAACTTATGAGAAGTTGGTTGCAGCTTATTTCGATAAACTTTCCATGATTGCTAAAGAAAATAGTTAATAGATTAAAGGAAAAATAGTTTGACTTTATTTTATCATTTGTCATAAAAATAGCTTATGTATAACCACTTATATGACAAGTGTTTATTCTATTGATTGCAAAATAAGTTGTTTATCCAAACAAGTCATAGCTAGAACTACCCTCTATGGCTTCACTTGCAAAAGTTTTTTTGTGGTTCTGGGAAGAGGGTTCTGGTAATCCGAAGTTAGGTCGTGAGGTATAAGTATAACCTGACCAAAAATGTAATCCATATTCGCATCAATGATTCGTCATTTTGTGGAGCTCATTAACCGCTTGAGACCAATCATTTAGCTAAACTTGCAAAAGCATTAATAAAGAGAAATGCTATTAAGTATGGAATTAATGAACTAGATTAACATAAAGGTAATAATTAATACAAAAACTAGATTAGTAAATTCAGATCAAATTCAATTGTGAACTTTCGTCAATAAAACATATGTAAAATGAACTTAATTCGTAAACTAGTAGTGTAAAGAGGCTTTTTTTTCTAACCCTTTGGTTATACGGAAAGAAGCCTCTAATAATTTGGAGTTCGACAGGGCTATAAGGGGTTGGTTCATTAACCACTTGAATTGAGCTCAATCACTTGGTTTTGTGTAAAGAGTTTTTAAACAATCAATCATAACATTTTCGTCATTAAAATGTTTGATTTTTATCATTGCCACTTCAAACATGATATTTGTTGCAATGTGTGTAAAACTTTAACAATGCAGGAAAATTAAACTTTTATTAACATTTAATTAGCTTTTCCAAATTAAATTAAAATGTGTGTAACATCGAGAAGATTGAGTTGCTTAATTTGTCGTCCATATACACGATACAATAATCACAGACATAGGACTAACAAACTATGCAAACTAAAACACTATTTTGTATTACTTTATTAATTAAATATATTTGTTATTTGCATGGTAGCTTCCCCCTGATTTAGCCTTTTTAAGATTCTGCAGATTTTGTGTCCCATGCATGATTGTTCGTGAGATGACATATACACTCTTTCTTAAATTACTAAGCATCAAATGATCGCAAACATTTTTTTACGTTAACATTTAAAACTATAGATGATAAATACTTTTTGATAATTCAAATTTAATAATAACAGATTCATGATTGCATGGAATCTCTTTGGAGTAAATGTTGGACAAATTATTAACAACCTTATGTTACAGATGAAATATTAAATATTTTGTTAACCTTATACAACAAATTCCCACCATCCTCACCTCTATCTATTATGCCCCACTATATATGTATAATAAAAATAGAAGATCCATGCAAAGGGTGATTGAGATGTAGCATTTTGTTTTCTACCATGATGACATGTACACTTTGATTGATTAGATCATGTGTCTGGCCTAAGATTCTGTGGCTCACACACACAGTATAAGTTTTGTCAATGCTTCTTCTGCACACAGTATATAATGTTTTCTATAGACCATAAAATACGAATATACAGAAACAAGCCATGCATGCAGGGCAAATTATTGTCTGCACAATTAAGTTCTTGTGTCAGTTAGGGTTTTCTTGTTTGTAATGATTTGGTATAGAATCTTTAGATACAGGATCTGGGAATCATATTAATCCCAATAATTCAATTTGAGTGAGGTAAAACTTTACACCCATTGTGTTTGGTGAGCATATTGACAAACTTAGAGCATCTTCAATGCTTTGTCCTTTATTGTCAAAAACTTCTAAGAACATGTTGCATTTGAGTGAAGTAAGAGTTTATTTTTACTCATTGGTTCTAGGAGGAAATGCATGCAAAAGAAGAGATTGTTTTCTATATACCGTAAAACTTTTTGCACATACATCCGATCAAAATATGTTATAAAGAGATATTGATAGCTATATTTTAGGAACGAACTTAAACAAGTGACATTATTGAGTTTTGATTTGATAAATGCACGTGTAAAAAAGTTTTACACTATTGATATATACAAATTAAATCCGTTGAAGAAATAAAAAAATTGAGTGAGGGAGTATGTAAATGTTGGGATATCCATTAGAGTTCTTAAAGTGGTTTGTCGAAGCAAAAAGCAAGATATTTTTTTTTAAATGTAGGATTTTCCTCTGGCCGGTTAGTTTTTTCGCCATCTCTCTTATTTCATTCTTGACTTGAACTCAAGAAGATAATTTCTTCCCCACGCACACGCTTTTCTAAAAACACACGATCTCTCTGGATTACATAATTCAAATGTGTAAAAAAAGTTTGTTTTCTTGCAAGCTTGAAAAGTGTAATCCAAACAAATCGCGTGTTTTATAAAATACGTTGGGGAGAAGAAATCTTCAATATCTTATTACATGTTTAGAGTATTATGCACATTAGCTCAATTTATGTTGGAGAGTGAGGAGTTAATGGAGTGGGTATATTGAAATGCCTAACAAACAACTAATGTCGCCATGATCATATCTCCTTTTGCAGGATAATTAATGTAACATGTATAATCAAATTGGAGTTCTTTCTTTACAAGAGGCACTCTAATGGAGGTTAATTTGGCTTTCTATATTGGATGGGTAAAAGTGTTGGCATGCCACTCTTTAATGTATTTTCTGTTATATATATTTACTCAGCAATTTGTAAGATCCTAGTCTAAACTCATTATATAACCGTTGGTTATGCCTTGGTCTATGTTGCATTCGAATACAAGTCATATAAGTATAGTTTACCTTGCATGCATATTTTTGGGATTGGTTCCATGTAAGTGTTTTTTTACCCAATTCCATTTAACTATTTGGGTTCATATATTCCAAATATTGTAACTTTGTGAGCATATTTAGTTTTTTTTTCTTTCCTTCTCATGCATATATTTCACGAGAGACTCACTCTCTCTTGATCTTGGATTAAGATGCTACGATACTTCAAAAGACCCCCATTTATAGAGGGGGTTCGTGAATGTTGCATAGTAGATATTAATTATCCCGCATTTACAAGAATCTTCACTTTCTAAGAGTTCTTCAAGATTCTAGATAGTACATCTCATCACTTTTTTCAAATGTATCTCTGAATTTCAAACCAATCGCATTCATAATAATTATTGTTTGAAAATTCTAATTGATTTCTCAACAAATTAATTATCCCTCAATTAAAATTTCCAAATGTTGACGCCATAAAAAAATATATATATATTTTGAGCAAGTGCTTTTCTCATATTGCGCTTCCAAGTACTACTTAGTTTAATAAATTATAACCAACAAACATGTACCCTTATGTTATTCTGTCCAAAAAAAAAAATGTACCCTTATGTTAACTCCTCCAAATAAATTATACTAGATTTTAACCCGCGCACGGGGATGTTTTGTATTTTGTTTTAAAGAAAATTATGAGGATGTTTCTCTTCAATTAAAAAAATTATGGTGCATGTGAAATTTGTTTGTGATATTCAAAATATGTATTACTACTTGTGTAATCTTTAAGAGATCGATTCATGAATAACTATGATATTATCCATACTTTTATTAATTATGAATAACGATTGAAAAAGTGAAATTAGACACTATATTTTTACCTTAAATTTTAAAAATATTAAGTTTATAAGTCATCTCACTTATATGATGTTTAACCTCAACTCTTTAATTTAACGTGGAATTTTAATTCACACATTACATTTTAAAACATATTGGTTGTTAATCAATATATATAACACATCTTAGGCAGAAAATATGATTAACATTCAGTTAATGGACAGGCTAATTATCACTCTATTATGAGAGAGTAAAATGAATTAGTAGCACCCTAACTAATAACGATAAATGCCAACAAAAATAAATTAATTCTATATTTGATAAAGACAAAAATAAAGAATCAATCATAATAAGTAGGGTACATATCACACAATAATAAATTCATTCTATGTTGTTATTTTACAACAATTTTCTAGGGATTTGAGTTTAGCCTCTAAAGTTATAAGATAAAGTTATCTTATCAGCTAACACCTCAAGTGTAGTTTTATAAATTTATATAATCCGAAATTTTATGGGCATTTTTGTAAAAAAAGTAGATGCACGAGAAATAGATAAAGTGGAAAAAATAAGTAGTCTATCATTTAATGTACTATATATGAGGCTGAAATTTTTTAATACTCGCTATGGTCCTTAATTTAAGAAAAACGAACAAATGTCAAAACCAATACATTTATTAATCGTTGTACTCCCTCCGTTTCACAATACATGTCGTTTTTGGAGAATAATTTTGTTTCACTTGTCACTTTTAAATTTCAATGCAACATTAATTATTGGTTTGTCAATAATACCCTTACTTATTTATTGTAGAGAGAAATAATAGAATACAATAATAAATGGTTAAGGGTATTAGAAAAAACAAAAATAATTTCTTCAAAAATAACAAAATTTATTTGATTTTTTGATATGTGTAATTTCCTTAAAAGCGACAAGTATCATGAAACGGAGGGAGTACTTTTTTTAATTATTTTATCAATATTTTGTCAAAAAAAAATATTTTATCAATATATCTTTATAGATACATGCAGCAAAGTTAAAACTAGTTTGTCACCCATTTGAATCCCACAATATTCGAAGGATTAATCTCCGCAGTTGTGCTCGGAGGATATCCAATTTAAAATAAATAAATAAAGCAGTATTAATTATTGGGTTATCGTATACCATGTGCTGTATATATAAGATCGAACTCGGGAGATTACTATTCTCTTTAAAAAAATATGATCCAAATATATATAGTGGGACGTGAGGCTCAATGAATGGAAATATACCCTTCATTTGTTTCATGTGTAAACAAAATTACCTATAGCAATAGATGTAAAAATCCACATATTCTCTTCGAATAAAAAACTCTTCTTTTATTAAAGAAGTTAAACCAACTCACTTAAATTGACACCGAATATAATTGAATTTGAGACTTTAAAGAGGAGCACGCGAATAAAAAACTCTTGCCAAGTTAATTTTGGTTCAAACTAAATAATTGCTAAATTTGTTTCTTCTAAAGTAAACAATTCAATCCAGTGCAAAGATGTACTTCACTAAATTCGTCGAATACTACAAGAATGTTTATTCTCACTCAAAGAAGAGAGACGAGATGAATAATTATGCAAAATAACTTCACAATTCTACTGAAATTGAATCAATACAAGGGTTGTTAACATGGACATAATACACAAGTAAATGAGTTATCGAATAATAGCTGTTACTTTGACGTCAAAACCCGACACCGATGAAAATAGACAACCCGAGCAAGGGTCGGTTTTCAAACCTAATAGAACTAGTAACATTATTCAATCTTGAACAAAATGTCTATTTTAAAGTGGTTGTAATGCATTCTTTTCCAGAAAAAGAAAAGAAACCAGCCTACAGAATTATGAATTTATGACAGCATATTGCTCTTACTTGATTGTATGATGAAAGTGATGCCAAAGGTCTTTTCTTGTTCTAAATGTTCCCTGTGTTTAACTTAATTTTTCCATGGTACCAGTTTTTTTATTTTTTTCCTTTAATGGAAGACACCGTTTATTACCAGATTAGTGACATGTATCCTTCAAATGGCCCAAAATCCATCAGAGAGAATGTAAATCTGTCTTTCGTGTATTGCCGTACACAACTCAAATATTACTAATACTGCATAAAAGTAAAACTTGGTGTGTATCAATTGGCAGATGTCAACAGTATTATCAAGGGTCAAAACAATAGGTTAAAATATAGTTTAGAAACAACAAAAGAAAAAGGAAAAAAGAAATGTTCAATAAGATGCTGAAGATTCACAGGCAGAGGAAAAAAGGTTTTAACAAAACCAAACTCTATTGTTAGTTAACAGAATAGAGAGGAGATATAATATCAAACATTTTTAGTTCCTTGAATAAATTCAAGAATCAAACTTGCACAACGTTGTCGGACGTTTATAAGTTCATCCTCATCGAATGGCTCAGGATTTCCAAATATCTGAATAAATATTGAATAAGATAAGATTAGCACATCAACATTAAAAAAACAATTAAATAACATAACTTGTTAAAAAATTATATTACCTTCTTCCATGAATCAATAATCCCATCAGATACAATTTTCAACATATGTATCATAATATAGTAGCCGCACTCATAACTCTCAGGTTGTCTTTGACACTAAATTTGAATACCAAAGGTTAATTTAGTAATTAAAAATTATATATAATAAAGCAGCTTTTATAAATTATAAATGAAATTTAAAACAACTTACAACAGGGACAATCCATGTTGGCTTCTTCTTTTGAACACCTTGCAGCTTATGATATTCATCCAAAGCTCTATGATGGTATTAATTTAACAATAAGTTATATATTTGTGTCATAAAACATATCAAAAAGTCCATGTATAATAAATAAACTAAACACTTACGAATCAACAGTTTGAATAATATTTTTATCTGGCTTTCTTTCCAGCGAACATAGGAATACTACATTATTCTTCTTAGGACAAATAATGAGCAATTGCCAATGACGACTACATTGAAGAACAAACAGTTAGATAGATATTGCATACAATTGTATCCATTATAAGCGATGAACTACAATGAACATGTACTTACTTATTATAATAAGGTGCTAGGTAACACTCTTTTTTATCATCGCATAACTTATTTTGTATGTAGGCTTCAGCATTACTTGGATCATGTTGACTTTGAATGAAACATGGATCAATAAATCCATATAAGTCACTCTTACCCACATTAATTGAGAGGCGATTCAAATACCTAAAATATTGAAATTGAAGTAAATATTAAGTATAAATGATAATTAATTAGTTAGGTAAGCTTATAAAAAAAGGAACATACGTTAACCACAATCGTAGAATAGTTATGGATAACTCTTGTTTACCCATACACAACTCCATAATATCTCTCTGTGAGAGCCAAAGAGACTTCATTTTATCGTGTTCCAACTCAAGCTTTATAGATTCTGACATACACATCGCCTTTAAAACCAATTGTTGAACAGAATCTAGTTGAGGGTCCGACCTTTTGGGTGAAACATCATGAGGGTCCGACCTTTTGGGTGAAACATCATCTTTTTCATATCCATCAACATCCTAAACAATTGAGATTGAACATTAATTAACATATTCAAGAGGTTTCAAGTGTAAATAGTGAGAGACATATGTAATGAATACCTTATCAGAAACAATCTCCACTAGTCTTTTTGGCCATTGAACGAAATTGTTGAGGGCCTGCCCAACCGTTTCCACCTCATCAGTGGGCATAGGCACTTGAGCGTTAGCATCTAACACCTCACTAACAACCACCCTCACCATATCATTTTCTAGTATCTGATTATGTATGGTAGGCCCCAACTTGTAAATATTGCCATAGGCCACTGCATGAAGCAAATCATCAACGTACAATTCACATCGTTCTGGGATTTCATCCTCCTCTGGTATAGGAGGCACATCGGAAGAACTACCTTTTGTGCTCGCAGGTACAACGGTATTAGGAGAGTGAGTTGGGAAATTCGAGGGTTTTTTAGAAAAACCCATAGCTTCCAGATCCTGCATCAATTCCTCTTTAATTTGCTGAGTAAGCTCCACTTTTATGGTCCTTAATTGTTCGCTACTAAAAACAGGTGGGGTGGAGTCACGTTCAAGTGGTCCAAAGTATTGCCGAATACCCACACCTCGACCAACACCACGAACAAAACCAGAGTGCTCAGGTTTGCCAATGGCTTCTGCCAAAATATCTTTACGTCCTTGTGGAACAAAAGTTCCTTGAGCTGTTTTTTCGACCAGAGAATCCTAAAACATAATTTAAAAAATATTTTAGAAAATTGTGAGTTGGTTGTATAATTACAAAATTAGAGTTGCGTATTTACTTACAATTTTCTCCGCAATAATGCGTGAGTCCTCTGATGTGTAATCTCCTGATGGCTTTTGTCGGGCTCTCTTCCATTGCTCATGACGTGCTGGTGGAGACGGAGGTGCAGCTACCGAATCACCTAATGAACCTTGCTTTTGTTTTAACTTCTCTTGCATTATCTTCTCTTGGAGCAACTCATATCCCCCACGAGACAATCTGTGAGGGGTTGTATGATGAGCCGAACTCATTTGAGCTTTCTTTCTTATCTCCTATTATGCATACACGTGAATTAAATTTATAGTACTAAAAATAAATTTGGTTGACCAACTAAATTATAAGTTCAAGTAACCTGAAAGGCAGGGTCCAGTCGCATCTGAACAAACGCTTGCCATGTTTCCTCATCAAGAAAATTATAGGCCTCGAGAGGCGATTGTCCCCTAAGAT
The DNA here is from genome assembly GCF_003473485.1 of Medicago truncatula. Lineage (NCBI taxonomy): Eukaryota > Viridiplantae > Streptophyta > Magnoliopsida > Fabales > Fabaceae > Medicago > Medicago truncatula. The sequence continues at coordinate 45,673,080 of NC_053043.1, forward strand.
CCCCATGTATATATCTAGAAGTCAAATTAGTCTTAAATGCCCTCCAACGCTCGCCCACATATGCAATCCATTTCTTTCGTAAGAAGCCAGAATTAGGAACATCCCATATTTTCTATAGTACACAACAAGATGGAGGAGTTAGTGAAGGACAATAATATAGTTAAGTACAACATTTACAAAAATAATTACAATTACCAGGATCTCTGTCCAAATTTCATCCTTCACATTCGCATCTACGGAATCCCAATCTTCTATCAAAATACTGATTTTGCTTCGACCAAGGAAACCCAAATAACTCTTGAACTTTGTCTTGTTTTCCCCTATCGATTTCCCAGTTGATTGATCAAATTCAATCGGTATCCTCTGTCCATCAGCACGGTCTGCTAACTTCTTCATCAGTGTGGGACCTCTAACTTTCTTTTTGGTAGACTGAGAATCTAACCTGCTTCGGGAAGGAGCTGATACATCATCCATGTGTCTATTTAAACAATAATAATAGTCATAAGTCAGTAGCTCTTCTAAATGATGGACAAATAACACGAGACAAAAACTATCATATACGGATAAAATCTACTGTAAGCAATCAAAGTATATATTATTGGTAAAGTAAAAACTATTGAGATATACTCATGGATAAAAACCATTGTAAGCAAACAAAGTAAAAATTATTGAAATAAAACTATCATATGTGGATTTTTTTGTCGGACTATCACATATAGATAAAAACTACTATGAGTAATCAAAGTAAAAACTACGGTTTAATTTTCTGAGATGGTCAAGTTTGAATATTCTCTCATATCTTCTTTTTATGATCATCACGAGTGGTAACCACAGGAATACCCATCAAACACATTCTTCAATCAAGAGACTTAGAAAAATACCTAAGTAATTTCTTGGCTGCCTTAGGCCCGAAATCATCATATATAATAATATGAATTTGCGCTTCATGCAAATTTAAGTAGGTAGGTTGTAGATAACTAGGAGAACGAGGCATGAACTATAGTTACTACTGAGTTACCATATGAATTAACTATATCTGGCAGAATAAAGAGGAATGAAAGTATATAAGATTCACAAGAGCAGACTCAATTAGATAAGAGAAATGTTATTTGAACAGGAGAAAAAAATTGTTGTTCAACATGTTTTGACTTTTTTATTGCTTTTTTTTTCTCTTTTTTCTTTCAGTCATTGGTGTCGGAGTACAGAATTGGATTTTGTATGTTCAAATAACATCACTTATTATATATAAGAGGGAAATAATGGAAACAACGCATTAAGGAAAAAGAAATTTGGAGAGAATGGAAGAAGCAGGCAAAAGTAAAAACTTTTGTGAAGTGTTTCTTTCCCAAATGCATTTGAGATTTGTTCGTTTGTTTCAATCATTCAATAAAGTCGTTCTTTCCGACCCCCTGTTTGTCATCAGTTTAGGTAGTTATAATTATTCTTTGCAGTGAGTTCTTAACATAAGCTAACCATATTCCATGACTTGAATCAACACTCTTGTTTTTCCATGACTTGAATCACACACTCTTGTTTCTAAAACATATCTTATACACCTAATAGAACCATGATCAGATATCAAAATTTATGCTTCATATATTTCAAATGAAATAAAGCATAGCAAAGAACCTACAAGTTAAATGGTCATCACAGGTAATGTTATGCGGAATTCAATAATTCATTTTTATCTACAACATATACAAAACAACATCCCACATCAAGCAAGAACTATAAATGTTCTCTACTCTATCTAAACAACCTACAATTCTACATCAACCCAAAAGTAACAATAAGGCCCGGTTTGGATAAACAGCTTAATTCACAGCTTATTGCATAAGCGCTTATCATGATAAGCACTTGTGTATAAGATATTTCTATAACAAAAGATAAAATAAAGTTAAATTGTTTCAAGATAAGCTATAAGCTGTTTTCATAAGTTTTCCCAAACAGGTCTCACAAATCACAAGTGTTTATGCTGGTAGATAAGCTCAAATAAGGCAAAATAAACAAGCCCTAACAAGACAATGAACAAAACAAACAATAAACAATGCAGTCACTGATTCACTCACAATAAGCTGATAACTCCTAAGAAACACAAATTTGTATGTTTAAAAAGAAAACAAACAAAAGAAAAAGAAGAGACTCACTTTGAGTTGTTGGTTTTCTGCTGCTGCATTCTCTGAGAATCCTTTGAAAATTGCATCCTCTGAGAATCCTCTGGAAATTGCATCCTCTGAGTCTGAGAATCCTTTGGATATTGCACCCTCGACCTCTGAGAATCCTCTGGAAATTGCATCCTCTGAGTCTGAGAATCCTTTGAAAATTGCATTCTCGGAGAATCCTTTGGATATTGCACCCTCCACCTCTGAGAATCCTCTGGAAATTGCATCCTCTGAGTCTGAGAATCCTTTGAAAATTGCATTCTCAGAGAATCCTCTGGATATTGCACCCTCTGAGTCTGAGAATCCCTTGAAAATTGCATCCTCTGAGAACCCTCTGAAGATTGTATCCTCTGAGTCTGATCCTCTAAAAATTGCATCCACCGAGTCTGAGCATCCTTTAAAAATTCCATTCTCTGAGAACCTTCTGAAAATTGCACCTTCTGAGAATCCTTTGAAAATTGCATCTTCTGTTTCTGCATTTTCTGCTTCTCCAAATCCACATTTTTTCGCTGCTTCGACGATTCCACTCTTTCATGTACTTCACCAAGCTTCTCCATAGCATTTGTAACCTCTCTATACCCTAATTCCCTATCCTTTCTTCCTGCAACCTCTCTGTGCCCTAATTCCACATCCCTTCTTCCTCTCTTCCTTTTCTTGCTCTCATTGCTTACCTCTGAATCATATCCTTCGTAATTGAAATCTGAATCATCGGAATCCGAATTATAGGAATCCGAATTATCGACCTCCACTTCAGCTGCTGCAGCAGCAGCTGCAGCAAAAGCAGATAAATTTCTCCGAAAACGTAAGTCCCCCGCGCTCTCCAGAGACGATGTTGTTATCACCGGCGACAATCGTTTCTGAGCAGATAAACTCCGGAGAGAACGTGACTCCTCCACACTCTCCGGAGACGATGTCATTGTCATCGGCGCCAAACTTTTCTGAGATGCTACATTCCGGCGAAAACGTGACCCCTCCTCCTCACTCTCCGACGACATTCTCACCTGCACAGGTTGTTTCTCAGTGTTCTGAGCACCTGATCTACGACCTACCGGTGCCAGCGCCCATGCCGGAACATCCGCCGTAGGTTCAACAGGAGGCGAGACATTCTTGGCCGGTAAACCATCTCCAAGTACTGAATCAAGTTTCTCGAAAAACAACCATTCATCATCGTAAAGCTCGTTTTCCGAAACCCTAGCTTTTTCAATCGCGTACTTCTTCTTAAGCGCTTCGAATCGATTTTTGCAATGAACGTAAGTGCGTCGCTCTTTTCTAGAGTAACCGTGATGGTCATTGATGGTTTTTGCTATCTCTTTCCAGTGATACTGACGCAAATATTTTCGGTTAAGCGTTTTGGAAAGTTTGCCCCATGCATCGATGAGTGTGAATGTGGCATCGTTGGACCAACCGTCTTCGAGTACGGCGGACGAAGACGGAGATGGTTGAGCTTCAGTGACGAACTTCATGATTTGTGGTGGTGTTGTTTGTTTTTCTTGGGGTTTGTGCTTTTCAAATCGGTTAGCGGTGTGAATTCGTTTCATCTGGGAAATTATGCTACATTGCTAATGTTCTATGACGTTAGGCTTTAGACGATCTAAAAGTGGGGAAGCGCTGTTTTTTTTTTTTTTTTTTTTAATAAAATAAACGATATTTTATTTATTTAAATTGATTGGTACATAGTAGTATAAATTTAAAATTGGTAAAAACAATAATTAATTTGAAAATAAATATTCATTTATTTAAATTGATAGAGTATATAATAAATTTTTCTTGCGTTAAAAGATAACTTTTTTCACTGAATTTTGCTTATGCTAAATGTAAAACAATAAAATTATGGAACATATTCTTTTTTGTTTTATATTCATAAAATATTCAATCACTAATTTTATCAAACACTATAAATTTAATCAGATGATTGTTCATTATAAGTTATTTTATCGGTTATCTACTATATTTGATCAAACAAAAGACTAGGGTGATACATTTTTATTTTTATTTTTGCAAATCCACATGTACAATAGTATTAGCAATATTCTTTGAAAGATCTATTTTATTTATTTAGTTTTGAGATGATAATAGATAGATATGTTCAAATATATCTGTTAGATCTAGTTTTGTGAACTTTATCCTTGAAGTGGCAACTTTGAGAGATTTAGAGTTCATTTGAGACCGAATGGAGTGGCTGCATGTGGACTGTGTGGAATGACTTGAAAGTTAAGACCAACTTTTCTCAGTTTTGACCTCAACTTTATCCTAGTCTGATTGTTGATGAATTAGAGGTTATTGTGGGAGTGGGGAATGAGAATGGATGCCAATGCAACAAAAATTACAACGAATTTTAATATATTTCTCCTAGGATAGTTATGTATAACTGTCTCCAATTCTTCAAAAAAATGTATAACTGTCTCCAATGACAAGGGTAAGCAAGAGGATTACTCCGATGGGTAGATATTCATTCATATACAGATGGAAGGGTATTGTACAGAGAAATTAAAACCAACTAGGATTGAACTCAACTTTAGAATTCTTGCTTGATATCGTAAGTTATCTAAGATGAAGTTATATTATACTAATACAAGAGGTTACACAATGACTGCTCCTCATGGCAAATGAAATGGATATGAACCTAGGAGAGGCTATGCGTCTAGATGAACTTGATTATTGGCCACCACATGACGAAGACGTGAACTATATCAGAATCTCACTTCTTATGTTATACTATGCAGGAACATTTTTATCCGTGGAATAACTATGAGCTTTTCATGTTTTTTTTCTCTCAATGAAATGTAAAATCTAAGGTGTAACTGCGGTTGGATTATTACCCGATGGCAGAGAGCGACATGAGTACAGCAATTAGGGTCAGTTCGTGTTAGTTTCTTTGAAGATGCTTTAAATAGGCGTGAAATAAATGACTGATGTGTGATACTCTCATTCACGAAACATAGAAGCAAAATAAAATGTGCATAAAAATAAAATAAAAATACGTCTGGGCGTAGAACTTGATACCAATATCATGCAAGACCATGGAGTTATCCCATGATACTAACTTGATACCTACTTTTCTATCTGTATACGAGATCGTGTCCAATTTTGAAGTTGAGCTAAATCATGCTACTTTCAATCAGAAATATATTTTAGTTTTTTTCTCTGCTCGGCAAATATGCAAGATGTATTGGATTCATCCTTATTTCATTGCCTCAAATAGTGAAAAATTTGCAACACGGGTAAGACAAGAAGAGCATCATTAATTTATATTTTGAAATGTTCTGAGAACAAAATTTACAGTAGTCCACAATTTCAGCCGATAGATTACAGAATGTAACAACTCTACCCGAAGTTTTCTATGTACAAAAGATAGAAGATTGTGTCAACACAATGAATACTCCATGTCCACCAAACGAGAGAGAATCTCATCACAACTTGGCCGTTCATGTGCGTCTGCCCAACAATCTGTGAACAGAAATGAAAAAATAAATGATAAAGTTGAACCGGATGGGTCTAAGTTGTCATCAAAATGTGATAAAAGAACTGTAGTGTGGACCTGAAATTAGCCTGCCTAGTGGGCCTTCAGGAATCTCCATTCTGGAACCCTCATGAGCAACAGAATAAACCACCTGATCAGAAGAAATAATTATAGTTTATTCAATGAAACACAATAGAAATAGAAAACATTGGAAAATGAATAGATTAACAGTTGAATATACCCTCTCAGGTGGTACGCCTTCCCATGGTCTGTTCAAGGTGCACAGCTCCCACATTATCACCCCAAGGCTAAAGATATCACATTTTTCATCGAATGGTTCATTTCGGATGAGTTCAGGAGCCATCCATTCTGGAGTTCCAGCTGACGAAGAATCTCTGATTGGAGGATCTAACATTATTCTTGAAAGCCCAAAATCACAGATTTTCACAGTCCAATGCTTGTTCACTAGACAATTTGCACTTTTCAAATCACGGTGAACAATCTTCATACGGTGTATGCACATCAAACCCCTGCACATAACCAAGGTGTTCAGATCAATGTTGACATCAAATGTAAACAATTGAGTGATTAAAATTTGAATAAGGTAACACCTCAACCAAATTCTGATTAAAAAGAGGTAATAGATTAAATTAGTTGACACCAGTGGTCTAGCAAAACATAATTTCAATTAAACAAATATTGGCTTGACTAAAATGGTGGATCATCTGACATTTGATTACATATGCTGATGTATAAGTAAATCCCAAAGCTTCTTATTGTCAGTAAATCCAAGCAATTTGGAAAGGGGAAAAAAAACATACGAGCATCTTAATCCAATTGAAATCATAGTTATAATTATTCTATTCACAATTTGAATATCATGATAGGCTACAATTCGACAAGAGTCAAGACAGTGCTTCCTATAATGTGATGACAAAACAGACTGATATCATGTGATGAATTGTACTGTTTTAAGATTTGGGTGAGGCCTAACACAATCCTTACAAAACTGGCTTAAAACTGGCTTGTAAGATGAGGACTACCCACCACTTATAAACACATTTCTGGACCATATTTTATCAAATGTGAGACTCTTAACACACAACCCTCGTGTCCAGGACAAGACATCTGGAGCGTGACCCGAGTGCCCAATAGAGGGTAGCCCAATGGATCTTGGATAGGCTCTAATACCAACTTCAAATTTGGGTTATGAGAACAGAGCTCATACTAATGTTGCTGCATATACAAAAGCAAATAGGCTAAATATCCTGGTGTTGGCATTCAACTTCAGGTTACTGTGTCCTAATTGGAGAGAATCTTGTTTCTAAAAAACACGAAACAAGGTGATGTTGCTAGATCTAGTGTAGAAGTTGAATATCTAGTTATGGCCATTAGTGCTTGTGAACTCATCCAATGTGGTACTCTTAACACGATGTATGCATGAATCAATATGGTTCATATATGTATACTGATTAAGTAGTACAATGCAATGGTTTGTTAATTTTTAAATTATTCTTCTAAACATTCTCATAGACACTAAAAGTCATATATAAGTTGAAATTGTTATATTAAAATAAACTTCATGACTACTACTGAATACACCTTCTTAATTATTCCGTTGCTCTATTTTCATTTTTCTAAAACAGAAGATTCCACATTGATGTAATCACAAACTCTTTAAGCGTGTGGAAGGAGTCTTATAAAAAAAAATGTGCACTTCTAAATAATACCAGTTCCACACTTGTATTTGATTTTGAGCCATCAAGGATTGATATTTACAACTAATTTCCTATGATGCCTTATTGAAGGAGGAGCTTGCAATTGATTTGGAAATATGTGAGCTATTTTAGGTATAGGATTAGTAATTAAAATTTGGAAGCTCACAGTCCTTGTAGGTATCCAGCATTGATTTCTATAGTTATTTTTAGGAATTACTTTATAAGTCATAAATGGTCATTTATTTCTTTTAGTTTTAAATTTCAATTTGAATTACTGAGGGTTTATTGAGTCAAATAGAGCTAGAGCTCTAATATATATTGTAATTTGCTATTATGAAATGAATGTTGAATTTTAATTGAGTTAAAAATAGAGAGCTTATCGGCATTGTCATGGCGCTCATGCCGGCTTATCGACCGGGGCATTCATAGCCGGTTGTGGTGTCCTCCCGACATATCAATCGGAAACCTACCCTGATTGTATTTGCGACGCCTTCACCCCTTCCACCATCAACGACACCTTATTTGGTTCTGACAGCTCGAAGGATCACATTGCACATAAAGGCAGCACATAGTTACTTGTTTACGCCAATGTAGTCAGGAACGAGTTTCTACGTAGGTTCGATCGGCCGGTGAAGGGACGTAAAGTCGGGGAACGTAACACGGTTCGTAAGAACCCACTCAAGGGCAAAATTGTAATTTCCTATACACGCGCACACAATCATATACATATATAATATAAAAAGAAAAAAATAACATAGAAATCATAAGTATATCAAACTTAATTAATAAGTCATAATCATCAAAGTACTCAAAATAAGTCATAAGTCATAAGTACTCAAAATACAAGTTCATAAGTAACAACAAAAAGAAACTACCAAGTTCAAAATAAGTTTCTAAATGGACAAACCATAGAAACTAGACTACCCATCTAAGTTTAAGATATCATTCATTCCCATGCCAGGAGGAAATTCTTGATAAGGGTATGGAAAGAAAACACGAAAACAGAGTAATAGGTGAGGGTAGAGAGAGAACGACGGCGAGAAATTCGCCGGAAAAGAGAAGTGGCCGCCATTCACGTTTAGGGTTTGGCTGAGGAAGAAACAGAAGAATGAAAATTTTCTGGGTTTTATCTTTTATATAAAACCGGGTTATATTTTGACCCGACCCGGTCCGTTAAGCCCAAATCACTTAAGCTAAGCCCAGCACGTTTTAAACTTACGTTCCTGTATCAGGAACTCGTTCTTGACTGTGAAGATGCAAAAAACGAACCCAGGTAAGAACGAGGCACGTTTTTGTGTGGGAGGCACGTAGGAGCGGACGATCCTACGTGCTGGGACTCGTTCCTGTCTACCTTGGTTTACGCTACATACACATTATTTGGCTATACGTTGCTCTATCTACGTAACTTATATGACATAAAACTCGAGGTTTCATTTTGAGCCTTATGGTAAAGTGTTTTGTTAACTACTACTAAGAAGTAATTAACTTAAGCATTACATCATTTATCTGATAGATTTCAAGCTATGTTGCATTGTGTCACTAATCCTTACATGTTACATTTGTTGCAATTTACAGTTCACAATTTGAACCAGGATATGTTTTTAAAATTATTCGGAAAAGGAAGAAAGTAGGTCATGGAACGCAGACAATAACGGTTGTTTCTCATGTGAAATTGAATGGACAGGGAACTTAGGAGATTGATTGGAAGGCAATGAAGCAGTAAAATACGTGCAATAACTGTTTAGCATAAATGCCAATGAAGAGATAGGATTATGAAAAGGTATGCATAATCGTAGTACTTACCTGCATATGTCACGCAACATCTTTAGTCGTCTCCGCCAACTGAGCCTTTTCTTCTGACCGCTCAAATGTATCAGGTAATACAATGATCCCATCTCCATATATTCTGTGACCATAGATAAACGTGGAGGCTTTGTGCATGCACCAAGAAATAAGATGACTGCATACAATTTCAGCACTAAATAAATAACACATAAACTGAAAGGAAATATGCTGCATGATATATTCATCTAACCTAGCTTACATAATCTTACTTTTTTATCAGTAAAGATGATTTTACTAAAGACAACAACTCAGAGGCCATTATATTAAGGGTAAAATGCTAACAAGTTCCCTTAGGGCACTTATTAAGGATTCAAAAGAGGAAATAATTTATAAATTTTATGTATAAAAAGTTTCTTTTTGAAGTTTCAATGTGTTAAATACACAATTTCCAAGAAAAAGTTTCTTATTTGGACTTCTAAACAAGTCCCCAAGGACACTTGATAGCATTTCCCTTATATTAATTACTACATGTATAAAACATATATGCAAGATCAAAGTGAAATCCGAAACTATAGAAGTAAATAGTTAAAATGTTGGAGAATACCATTAGGATGTCGGAGTCGGCTGGATGAAAACAAGAACACAAGTTCAAAAAGAAAAGAGTGTCAGAACATGTTGAACACAACAGAAAAAGGTTAACAAACTGCATATTAACAACCAAATACCTCAGAATAGATATTTCATTGCAGAAATCTTCCATGTTTTCAGCGGTTAAATCTTGCTCTAGAAAAACCTTGATTGCAACATCTGTGCCATTCCATATGCCACGGAAGACTTCTCCAAAGAAGCCTGAAAAGAAAAATCACATAAATGGTCAAGCAATGGTTAACTATCGCATCACATTACTACATCATCCCTCAAGAAAAAAATCTTGAATTAGCAATTGGCCATTTACCATAAACCCACCAAAATGATAACATATATTTTTTAAAAGCTGAATAGCTGTTCTGCTTAGAATTGCACATGGCACAAATATATACTCCAACTAATAACTAAACTACTTTCTAAAAATGCAAATCACCTCAAGATATTCCCCTTTTGTATCTCTTTGAAACGTAACTTGAACATGAATATTCTTACTCACGATGAAAAGGTTTGTACAAGTATTTTATACATGAGAGATGTAATCTAAGTAGGAATGAGATCCTATCATGAACCTAAAGGATACTAACAAATCTTATTAGAATCAATATCAACATTTCAGCAATGTAAAATAACAGTTTAAAGCTAACTTTAAGGGTCTGTTTGGTTGAAGGTTTTTGAAGGGGAGGGGAAGTAATATTTTTAATTTGATATGTTTGGTTCAATTTTTAGAAGGGGAGCGGAGCAAAACCCCTCTTAAGCTCATTTATTGCTTCCCCCGAAATTGGAGTTTTTTTGGTGGGGAGGGAAGGTGTGCAATTAACATCCTTATTACATTGTCAGACCTGACACATAAATGTATATAGGTTTGTCTCAATCTAGCATGCAAATGTTGAAATTCACCCCCATCCGAATGTTGGTGTCATGTGGTTTCACCTGAAACTGTGATTCAAAATCATCTCTACAATTCAACAGCAAATGTTAAACTACCAAAAATTTAGCGACACATGCTATGAACATTATATCTAGTCACACTATGTGCAAATTACTTCTCATTATGATAACTGTGAGAATTAAAAGTTACCGATCCCGACACGAGTTCCAACAGTTAATTCTGAGAAGTCAATATTCCATGCTTCATATGCCAATAAAGGTTTGCCATTGAACATTTGAGATTCAAGTACTTTATTCCAGGTCGACTCCATTTCATCATTAACTCCGTATCTTGATAGCTCGCTTCTCTCAGAAGCTTGACTTCTATAGTCATGTGGTGAAGATGGTAATGACATTGCCTTTTGTGATGTTACTTGGTCACGCTGAAAAGAATATAAGGTGGACCTTTCATCATGACCATCAAGATGGAAATTTGACGCCTGCCATTGCAGAATAAGAATCACATGTAACATGAAAGATATTTAAATTAACTGCAAAAAGGAAATCACCCTATTCTGAAACAAAAGGGCAAAGACTTCATGTTTTAAAAGAGTATCGAATTCAATTTTTCATTGACCACAATAATAATCAATAATGATTAACAAACATAATTCACAAGACACCAACTTCAATACAACCATGAATTATAATCGAGCTGGGTTTGGAAAACCACATACCAACCTCATGCACAACACACTAGCACACAAAAAATGCAAGTTTAAAATTAACTTGTCTCAACTTCTGGATTATACCAAAACTATTTAAATTCCTAGAGTTAGTAAGTGTTAGTAAGTGTTGCGAAAAAAGAGAAACAAAAGGCATATCATGAAATCCATCTCCAATTACAAAACGATGGATATTCTATATATACCAAGACTTACTGTTATCCAAAGATTACTGTTATTATCCTATTACATAATAATATACAACACATAATAAACCCATAATTACCCTAAACACCTAGAGGATATTGGTAGTATGTCAGAATTTAAATCCATTTTACTCTCCTATAAATCCCAATGTTAAGTTCTCTCTGGTCAAGGGGAGCCATTTACGGATCAAGGATGGTATTAAAAACTAGTCGGTAGGTTATAATATCATACTATCACTCATACATATACTGTTTTTGATTCAGCAGTGATTCAATTTCATTCCTGTGATAGTCACTGGGATGCAAATGCTCGTAATTTGAGATATGTTAAAGGATATCCAGGTCAAGGTTTATATGAAAATGGAGGTCTTCCCCAAGTGATTGGTTACTCAGTTGTTGATCTCCCTCTGATGAACAATCTACCTCAGGGTACCATATTTTTTATCTAGTGTTGAGGATGAGTGGCGTGCGGTGGCCTTGGTGGTATCTGGATCAAGCAACTAATTCATGAGTTGAAATTTATAGAGGTCGTTTAAATGAAATTCTTTTCAGACTAATATTGAAGAAAAAGGTATTCAAGACTAATATTGCTTCTGACCTGATTTTCATGAGAGGACCACAAATATTGAAGAAAAAGGTATTTAAGACTAATATTAAACACATAATCAAATCATAAATACCAATTTACACTATTTCAAAAGGTAAGTGTTACTTCATTTGAATTATAGTTACAAGGTGTGATTTATCGTTTGTTATGTTTCTTAGGTTAGGTTTTACTACAAGAATTTGGGTTGGGGTTAACTCAATCCTACAAAACTGACTTGTAAGGTGGGGACTACCCTCACTTATAAACTTATGTTCAAGCATTATCTCATCCAAGGTGAGACTCTTAACACACACACCTCACGCCCAGGACTGGACATATGGAGTGTGAACCGGTATTGGTAATCTGATAACAGGTGGCCCAGTGGATCTTTGATACCGATTTGGGATGGGCTTAACTCGATCTCTAAAAAACCGACTTGTAAGGTGAGAACTACCACCACTTGTAAACTTAAGTGAAAGTCTTCTCTCATCCGATGTAGGACTCTTTACATAACCTATAAATCCCCCTCACAAATTTAGTATTAATGCAGAGTTTCAATCCTTATAGAACAGGTATTATTTTTTCAATCTTGAAGGATAAATTACAAAATGTCTATAAAAATGACTCTAATGCAAGGTAGTCAAAATCGCGATCCAACTCGTAGGATCGTACGACTGTGATCTGGTAGACGCGGTAAGGACCGCCGCGGAAAATTGTGAATCGTGAGTGTCGGCCGTTTCTGTTCATGCAGCACAGAGTTGTTGTTTGTGTGTCGGATTTACAACCCGGTTTCTTAAAACGATGTTGTTATTACTAAATCCTTAAAAAAAACACGTGAAAGGCACATGCGGTCTATTGTTTTGTTATACACTGAGGTCTCCTTTTTTATGTTTTTTGGCCTTTTGTTTTTTTGTTATACGCTGAGGTATTTTTTTTTTTTCTTTTTTTTTTTTGTTCCACGCTATTTTCTACTTATACATGTTGCTTTCTTTTTTGTTGTCAATAATTAATAACCAATAATGTGATTTAAAAAGTCCATACACATAAACACAATATTATTAATAATAAAAGAAATTTTTATGTTATATTATTTTTTATTTAATAAAGTGTTTTAAAAGAAAATAATTTATTTTTCTTATCAAGTAATTAAGGTGTTTTGAAGTGTTTTTTCACCTATATATATATATACTAAATCTCAACCTCAACCTGATGCCTCTATGCTTTCACCCTCTGTTCAGAACACCACTGGCTCTGATTTTTCCAATCAGTTTGGATCCTCACGTGGTAGAGGAGGCCGTGGCAGAGGTGGTCGTTTTACTAATGTTCAATGCCAAGTCTGCTTTAAATTTGGACATCCTGCTTTCTCATGCTAGCACAGGTTTAATCAGCAGTTTCAGGTCCCTATTCCTCCCAATTTTCAAGGCTCAATGCCTGCTGCTGGTGATCCCTATCATGCTTACAACTCTGGCATGTCTCCATATGGACCTACTCACTCTGGATATGGTGTTTCACCTACTGGTTATGGTGTTAATATGGCCTACAATCCTTTTCAGCAATGGCAGAGACCACCAGCTCCTCAACAACAGAGACCTCCTTCCTTTCAGTATGGTTTACCTAGTGCTATGATCACTAATGCTCCATCAACAAGTGGCTCCTCTAATGCCTCTACTACATGGTTTCCTGATTTTGTAGCTTCCTTCCATGTGACTGGTGATGCAAGGAACATTCAGGAACACTTAGCTTTTGATGGACCTGAGCAAATTTTCATTGGGAATGGCCAAGGTTTGGACATACATTCTTCTGGTTCTAGTGTGTTTACCTCACCTATTAAACCACAAACTACACTGACACTTAATCATCTTTTACAAGTTCCTACAATAACCAAAAATCTAATTAGTGTCAGTCAATTTGCTAGGGATAACTCTGTCTTTTTTGAGTTCCATGCTGATCATTGTGTTGTCAAATCCCAGGCCACTAAAGAGGTTCTTCCGCATGGCAAAGTGGGTTCTGATGGTCTCTATACTTTTCCAAGTGTTTCTCTCCAATCTGCTAAGTCTTCAATGTCTTTACCTCTTTCAAATAATGTATCATGTATCTGTTTGCACTCTTAATACTAGTTCTAGCACTTGTAATAATCAGTCCTCCTTTACTACACAATATTTGAGGCATTTAAGGTTAGGACATCCTAATATTCACACACTCTACAGCACTGTAATATGTCCATTATCAATAAAGAAAAAGATGTATCCAATTTTTGTACTGCTTGTTGCATAGGTAAGGCTCATAGGTTACACCCACCATCTTCTGAAACTACATATAATCATCCTCTACAACTTGTTTTTAGTGACCTATGGGGTCCCTCTCCCACTGTTTCCTCTCTATGATACAATTATTATATCACTTTTGTTGATGCATTTTCTAGATATACTTGGATTTATCTCTTAAAAACCAAATTTGATGCTTTTCTTATTTTTAAACAATTCAAAGCTATGGCTGAACTTCAACTAGGTTGGTGAGTATAGGAATTACTCATAGACTCATTTGTCCTCGCACTCACCATCAAAATGGTGTTGTGGAAAGAAAACACAGGCACATAGTTGAGCTTGATCTCACTCTCCTTACTCAAGCCTCTTTACCTTTGACCTATTGGGACCATGCCTTTCTTACTTCTGTTTACCTTATTAACAGACTTCCTACTTCATCTCTTCAATTTAAAATCCCTCATCAAGTCTTATTTCACCAACAACCTGATTATAATTTCCTAAAAGTCTTTGGTTGTGCTTGTTTCCCTTTACTTAGACCTTATAATGCTCATAAACTTGACTTCAGATCTCATGAGTGCATTTTTTTGGGTTATTCTCCTTCTCATAAAGGTTACAAGTGCTTGTCTCCTAGTGGTCGTATTTTTGTATCCAAGGATGTTCTTTTTAATGAGTCAAGGTTCCCTTATCCTCTATTGTTCACCACTACTCCCTATGACCCTCTAAATCCTATCAAGGATGTTTCTTTATCATCTTTACCCGTAGACACCAGTACTATCAGTACATCTACATCAACTTTACCTACATCAACTTTACCCAACTCACCTACTCCCACTATCTTGTCCCCTGCATCTACATCAATTTCTCCTTCTGCAGAGTCCTCCCAATCTCCTATTATCTCTCAATCTGCCTCTGAGTCTTCCTCTAGTTCCTCTTTCACTACTGCCCCTCCTGTCAACCCAACACCCTAAGCAAACTAGATCCAAATCGGGTATTGTTCTTCCTCGTCTCAATCCCACCCTTTAACTTATACACACTGAACCTAAGAATGTAAAACAAGCTCTGGCAGATCCCCAATGGAATGCTGCTATGAAGGAAGAATTTAATGCCCTTCAGAACAATCATACTTGGTCACTTGTGCCCCTTCCACCCAACAGAAAAGCTATTGGTTGTAAATGGGTGTTTAGGATAAAAGAAAATTCCGATGGTAACAAGTATAAAGCACGCTTAGTTGCTAAAGGCTTTCATCAACTTCAAGGATTTGACTTTAATGAAACTTTCTCTCCTGTTGTGAAGCCTGTAACTATCAGAATTATTCTTACTCTTGCTATCTCATACAAGTGGCCACTTCAACAGCTGGATGTTAATAATGCCTTCTTAAATGGCATCCTTGAGGAAGAAGTGTATATGCAACAGCCTCAGCTTTTGAAAGCAGTGACACAATTAGTTTGCAAGCTTCATAAGGCTCTCTATGGCCTCAAGCAAGCTCCTAGACAATGGTTTGACCAGTTAACAACTGCTCTAATTCAGTTTGGGTTTAAGGCTAGTAAGTGTGATCCCTCACTATTTACCTATGCTAAACAAAAACAAGTGGTTTATCTTCTTGTGTATGTTGATGATATTATCATCACATGCAGTTCTTCTGATCTTGTTAACACTTTGGTTCACAAACTGGACTCCGTTTTTAGCCTAAAACATCTTGGCTCTCTAAGCTACTTTCTTGGAATTGAGGTCAAACACCTTGATGATCACTCTTTACTTCTTACTCAAAGTAAATATATCAAGGATCTGCTTTCAAAAACTAACATGCTTGAACGTAATCCCATAAATACTCCTATGATGTCCAGCTGCAAGCTATCTAGACAGGGTTCAGATACTTTTCATGACATCTCTTTGTACATATCAGTGGTTGGTTCCCTGCAGTATGCCACCATTACCAGACCAGAGATTGCATACTCAGTCAACAAAGTATGCCAGTTCATGTCTCAACCTCTAGAATCTCACTAGGTTGTTGTTAAAAGGATACTCAGATACCTCAAAGGTACTCTCAACTATGGTCTGAAGCTGTTCCCTGCCCCTATTCATAAACCTCTCCCTCTCCAAGTGTTTGGTGATGCTGACTGGGCAGCAGACCCTGATGACAGAAGATCTACTTCTGGTGCTGCTATTTTCTTTGGTCCAAATCTTATCTCCTTGTGGTCTAGAAAACAACCAGTTGTTGCAAGATCCAGCACTGAAGCTGAATATAGGTCTCTTGCTCAAGCAACTGCTGATGTACTTTGGATTCAGACTTTACTGCAAGAACTCACAGTTCCCTTCACTTCTCCTACCATTTTTTGTGATAACCAATCAGCAGTTTTGCTGCACACAATCTTATCCTTCATACCAGGACCAAGCATATGGAGATAGATCTTTTCTTTGTTAGGGAGAAGGTTTTAGCTAAACAACGCTCTGTTGTTCACATTCCTGGCAAAGATATTTCTCTTTCTACTCCTTCAAACTTTATATATGGCATCATTAATCACCAAATCAATGCCATAAATCCTTCAAATGGCCCTGAAATCAATCAGATTGAAATCAGTCTTTCAAGTACTGTTCACACACTGAAGTTTGTAACTTATCAATTGGCAGATGTCATCAGGAGATTCGGGACTATCACGAATCCAAACAATAGGTCAAAGGTATAGTTTATGTTGGAAACCATGCCTTCATTGCAGTCCGTCCCTAATTGCAGTATTTAGGTTGCCTTCATTGCAGCCTCAAACACCTTAGGAATGGATTTAGTCCCACATTGCCTATAGATATGGCCTATGTAGTGCTTACAAAGTTTGGGCAGCCCTCAGCCCGTCATCTAACAAGCCGGTTTTGTAGGGATGAGTTAGGCCCAATATAAAACCTAAGATGGCATCAGTGCCAATCCTAGATCCTTTGTTGGGCTTCCTGCATCATCCAGGCTTCAGGCTCATTGGGACCGAGCGTGAGGGTGTGTGTTGGAAATTCCACATTCATTGCAGCCCGTCTCTAACCGCCTAATTGCGGCATTTGGGTTGCCTTCATTGCAGTCTCCAACACTTCCATTGTGTTCAGTGTGAAGAGGTGGATTTAGTCCCTTGTTGCCTAGAGAAATGGCATGCCTAGTGCTTATAAAGTTTGGGCAGCCCTTGCCTTACAAGCCGGTTTTGCAGGATTGAGATAGGCCCGACCCAAATTCTAAGAGTTTAGAGACAAGATAAAAGAAATGGTTGATAAGATGATGAAGATTCACAGGCAGAGAAAAAAGACTTCAATAAAAGCATGCTTCACTGTTAGCAAAATAGAGAAGACGTACATTTTTATGAAGATCTGCATCACTACTTCTATTGCTCGGATAATGGGAGAATGAGTTATCATCCCCTCGTTCTCTTATAAGACGATTTTGCTTTAGTGTTTCATTCATTGCACGTACAGCCCTACAATGAATAGATCCAGAGTTACAGTATTTGAAATACTTAAATTCAATTACACAAATATACAATACATAACTAATACAGCAAATAACCATGCACGTTAATGCAACTGACATAAGTATGTATTATAATTTACAATCATGCACTTGCATTAGATATTTAGCATAAAGCAATATAAAATAGCAGCCTCTGCTCATGATAACCTATCGAATTAGTTCATTTGGAAGTTGAGCTGAATTACAATCTAAGATAAACTGATCATGCAATCATGACCCAAAGCATTTCGATTTTGAATAAGTGTTAATAGAAAATGTGGAAGGGTGCATGGCACAAGATTAAGGAATGGTGCATGGCACAAGAATAAGGAATCTTCTAAAAACAGAGATGAAATAAAGAAAAACAAATACAAACATTCTTTTCACATCAGGTAAGGAAAACTCTTGCAATGAGCTTTTAGCTTAATTAACACTGACCTACCTGGGTGTGACAATAATATTAAATACTTGATACTCTACTAGGTCACCTATCTCCCTCCCCTATGACCTACCCAGGAGGTGCTTGCACATCCAATGTACTAAAACAAGTCTGTTCCATATAAATCGGGAGATAAATATTTGTGGCTAAAATTTCTTGTATTGCATTCAAGCCAAATGCATCGCACACATCACAAAAAGCAAGCACCAAAGTGCCTTGGTTGAAACAGATAAGAAAGGGCAGCTCAGTCCAATAGGGACCATATCACCCCCAACACAAAAACTGGACGGGTCTATGGAGGACAGATGTACTATGCAACCATACCCCAAAAGTAGAGAGACAGAACAGTGAACAAAACCTGTCTGTCACAAGCAAGCAGCAGCATCATTGCACAAAGTCTCCACTTTTAACGGGGCAAGTTTAAACATTTGGATTTACAAGGAACTTCATTTACCAAAGAACAGAAAGAAAAACAAACAAAAAAAAAAAACCACAAATGAACAACATATGACTGCTAGGAACACTCACTTTAACAATCTCTTTTCAACACTATAATTGGGTGAAATTCATGTGGGTACCACAATTTTGGGAATAGGGCCAACATAAAGTGGTGGGACCCGCATGATTTCATCCGATAATAGTGAATCTTGGAAATTGAGTTTTAAATTGAATGTTCCAAGCAATACTCATGAATGATACCTAACTTCAAATGTCATAATACATTATGTTTGCTCATATGATATGTTTGATCCAGCCTCCAAGTGGCCAGAATCTTATGAACCTACCTGATAAATACAAATAAATAGTCCTAAGTCTCCCGACCTAAGCATCTGCATGAGAGCCAACAGAATCTTTTTTTATATATACTGATCAATAAGATTCAGCGAGTAACAGTCTGAAATTACTAGCAGAATATGTTGTTAACCCAACAAAAAAACTCAATTGACTAAAAGAGAAAAGGAAAACAAAACTCTTAAGCTTGAAGGTAAGTTTTTGATAAATCAAAAGTTGATCAACTAGATATTACAAAGAGCACATTTAGTTAACAGAATGATCCAGGGAAATTATCACCTTTAACACATCAAGGAACTGGCATGAGCATGCAAATGTCCAAATAAAAAATAATGTAGAATACAACTACCTAAAAAAATGAAAAAGCAGTGATTTACTAACATTCCAAAGACCACACAATGCAAACCAAGTACAACACACTCCACAAAGAAGCAAGTACAAGCCCAGAAGCATTAAGGAACAACAAACAACCTTACGATATCATCCCCAATCTCTGGCGTAATGCTGATGCTTCTTCGTCGTATCCTACGAGCTTCTGATGAGGATGCACCATCTGATCTATAGCTGGATCTGAGAAATGGATGAACACCTCATAAATCATCTAATTAAATAATGAGATATAAAGGAAAAAGGACAAAAATATGGTGTACATTATTCCACAAATGCCTATAGCAGACAATATTTATATTCCTTAAAATCCCATCCAATTTAACAAATCTATTGGAAGAGGAAAGGAACACTCACGTCAAGAAACATAAATATGAAAACATCATCTCAAAGCAACAACTTGAACAACAAATCTCTATGAGCAGAGAAAAATAAGTCTAGAGTGATGATAATTAAGATGATTACAATTTACGTCTATCTTTTTTATACTTTTGTTTACTTCTTTAGCTTTAGGCCTTGTCAGCTTTGATAGCAGCGCTTAGACTTGAGCTGATACACACTAAATGTGAGGATATTAAAGATTAATACACAAGTTTTTAAGCAAGATTCTTTCAACTTTACTATATTTTGTGGCATCTAGAAAAAATGCATATGATGCGGACAAAAACATGCAAGGCCTTATAAACTATATAGACATAATAGGGTATAAGAAAATATTAAGGGACCCTTAAAGTAAAAACCTTGATGTAGCCTGGTCATCAGCAAAATCTCTAAATTCTGTCCTATCACCACTAAGCATGGACCGTGCACGTGCTCGAAATGATGGGTGTTCTGGACTGCAAAACCAGAAATATTTCAAACATAAGATGACAGACCATGAATATTTCAATTGTTAAGTTTATGCATACAATTCAGAGGTCGTTTAAATACCCTTGCCTCTATGTGCAAAAAGATAACATGTACATGGAAAAATTAGGAAGACAATTGCCATGTGGTAACTAGAAATATTTGGGGGCAAAGCTACACTGAAGAGAGAAAGTAAGGGTATTATCAACCCTTTGGTGAGTCACGATCATGATGCCTATTAAATCAAATTAATGGTACACAGTGTATGCACCTTTACTTGCTTAGTTTAAGATAAACTCCTTTTATAGAAGGCTTACCCAAATTTGTGAAAAACAAAGAACTCACAATAAATTTAAATTGTTATGTATGACTTGGAGATCGTTTAGATATCATTGCCACTGAGTTCAAAAAATGATAACAGAAATCAGAGTTCATAAAATGATAACATAAACAGAAATCAGTTAAAAAGAAAAAAGTGACGTGTCCTAGCATCAATTTAAGTGTCAATATCTACAGCTATGCCCTCTAGTGTCATACACCCTAGGCTCGACCCATCAACAGTATAAAACTTCATGTACGAGAGAGAGAGAGAGAGAGAGAGAGAGGGAAAAAGGAATTATGAAAACAAAAATATGCATACGCATCATTCCAAAACATGACTGAACCTAAACCGAACATAGGCCTACCGATCATTCCAAAACTAAAAATAAAAGGAATTAAGAATAACCTTGAACTAGCAGTCCTCTGTTCAGCAATGGCCTTTCTCCGACTACGGCGACCAAATGCAGTTGCAATATTGGGTTCACTATGAGACAAACTGAGATAATTGACAGAATCAGTTAACAAGAAAGAGTTGGTACAGTGCATGTCTTAGATATTCTAGTCAAACAAAGTTTCACAATTAAATAAAAAAATTGACACTAACAAAAGTGAAACTATAAGTGAATACATATTCTAATGAGATGAAAACAAAGGGGAAAAGAGCATGAAACATATCAGGATATGCAATGGAAAGTATTGTTAGAATAATTAATCAAGTACTTAGTGGAGATATTGAAAAGTTGTGACTATTTAGTTTTAACTCCACTAGTCATTGTATTGGTTATCTCACAGATGCAGCGCGCGAAGCTGGAACGGAGAATCTTGCTTACACTGAATGGGAAGAACAAGATTCGAAGAACAAGATTCATTGCTCTGCACCTGGATTCTTTCAACGATTTCGCCTTCGCTACTTTCGCGATTCGTTCTCATTCGCCACTTAGGGCAGGTTTGGGATGAGATCCATAATTACTGCTTCACGCAGATGAAGACGCGTTCGCGTAAACTTCGATCTGAACTTAGATCCATTAGGAAAGGTTCACGCACTGTCGCTGAATTCATTGCTCGAATTCGCGCAATTTCAGAGTCTCTTGCTTCAATTGGAGATCCAGTCTCTCACAGGGACCTAATTGAAGTTGTTCTTGAAGCACTTCCTGAGGAGTTTGACCCTATTGTTGCTAGTGTGAATGCGAAATCTGAGGTTGTTTCTTTAGATGAACTTAAATCTCAGCTTCTCACACAAGAATCTAGAAATGAGAAGTTCAAGAAAGCTGCTATAAGTGAACAAGAACCTGTTTCAGTTAATCTCACCGAAACTGCAAATTCAGAATCTCAATCTCATGGTCCTAATTCTCAAAACCACAATTATACTGATGGCACCGAAAAGAATCAGTTTCCTAACTCTAACCCTAATTTTGGAGGAAGAAATGGCCAATTCAGAGGACGTGGTGGCCGTTTTGGTGGAAGATCCAATGTTCAATGCCAAATATGTTCAAAAACTGGTCATGATGCAAGCTATTGTCACTACCGTTTCTCTGCCCCACAGTATGATTACTACAGTCCCTATGGCTCACCAGGAGGCTATGGTGCACCTCCAAATGTATGGATGCAGAACATGTCACGTCCTCAGCATTCTGGACAGTTTTTTAGGCCTCCCACTCAGGCTAGGAATCAGAGAGGTCAAGCTCCCCAAGCCTTCTTAACTGGCTCAGATCCACACAATTCATTCAACAATGCCTGGTACCCTGACTCAGGTGCTACTCATCATGTCACCATTGATGCATCCAACCTCATGGATTCCACGTCTCTTTCAGGTTCTGATCAGGTCCATATTGGAAATGGACAAGGTTTGGCTATTTCCTCTGTTGGTTCCTTACAATTTACTTCTCCTTTACATCCTCAAACTACTCTAAAACTGAATAATCTCCTTCTTGTTCCCTCTATAACCAAAAATCTTGTTAATGTGAGTCAGTTTGCTAAAGATAACAATGTTTACTTTGAGTTTCATCCTAATCATTGTTTTGTCAAATCTCAGGATTCTTCTAAGGTGCTTTTAAGAGGTATTCTAGGACATGATGGTCTCTATCAGTTTGAGCACACCAACTCATTCAAGACCACTGCTCCTGTCTCTCAAAATTCTAGTGTCAACACTGTTTGCAATAAAACTCCAGCACAAACTGATAATTCTGCCTCTTTTCATTTAGGTCCCCAACTGGTTTCAATTTCAATAATTTTCAATGTAATAATGTTGAACATTTACATAGTAGTTCAACATCTAGTTCTACTCAGTCTTTTCCTTCCATGTATGGTATCTGGCATTGCAGACTTGGACATCCTCATCATAAGGTGCTCCAAAGTATTATCCAACTTTGTAATATACAATTACCAAATAAGAGCTTGTCGGATTTTTGTACTGCTTGTTGTCATGGTAAGGTTCATAGACTGCCATCTTTTGCATCTCAAATGACATATACTAAACCTCTTGAATTAATTTTCTGTGATCTTTGGGGACCTGCACTAGTTGAATCCTCATGTGGATATACCTATTTTCTTACTTGTGTGGATGCTTATTCTAGATACACATGGATATATCCTCTGAAACTCAAATCTCACACACTTTCTACATTTCAGAATTTTAAAACCATGATTGAATTGCAGTTACATCACAAAATTACTTCTGTCCAAACTGACGGAGGTGGTGAGTTTTTACCTTTCACAAAATATCTCAATAGCCTTGGCATCACTCACAGATTCACTTGTCCACCCACTCACCATCAAAATGGCTCAGTTGAAAGGAAACATAGACATATGGTCTCACTCTTTTATCTCATGCACAAATGCCATTAAAGTTTTGGGACCATGCCTTTTTAACTGTAACTTACCTTATCAACAGGTTACCTACACCAGTTTTAGCAAATAAATCACCCTTTTTCTTACTTCACCTTCAATTTCCAGACTATAAATTCCTTAAAAGCTTTGGTTGTGCATGTTTTCCCTTTTTGAGACCCTATAACTCTCATAAGTTTGATTTTCATTCAAAGGAGTGTGTTTTCTTGGGATATTCCAACAGTCACAAAGGATATAAATGTTTAGATGTTTCAGGTAGAATTTTTATATCCAAAGATGTTGTGTTTAATGAGGTAAAATTCTCTTATCTTGACTTGTTTCCATCTCACCTACTCCCCAAACTTCTCATTATGAGTCTGTTCCTGCTACTCTCATATCAAACACCCCTCAGACTCCATCTATTAGTTCTCATCACTCCGAGTCCTCACACGGAAATAATGTGGTCCTAAATCCCACACCCATCACCATTCTATCTCCCTCTGCATCTCAAAATTCCTCACCTGAGTCATCTGCTAGTGTTACTAGCTCTCAGTCTATTAATTCTGAGTCTCCTCCTCCTGTTCCTCATAGAATTCATCCTCAAAACCGTCACACAATGAAAACCAGAGGTAAACATGGAATTGTGCAGCCAAGAATTAACCCTACACTCCTTTTGACTCATGTTGAGCCCACTACTTATAAAACTGCTCTTCTGGATCCTAAGTGGCATTTAGCAATGCAAGAAGAATATAATGCTTTACTTCATAATCAGACATGGTCTCTAGTATCTCTTCCTACAAACAAATTGGCCATTGGATGTAAATGGGTATTCAGGGTAAAAGAAAATCCAGATGGCAGTGTAAACAAGTATAAGGCACGTTTAGTGGCTAAGGGTTTTCATCAACAAGCAGGTTTTGACTACAATGAGACTTTTTCCCCTGTAGTCAAACCTGTTACAGTGAGGACAGTTCTGACACTTGCAGTTACTTATAACTGGACTCTTCAGCAGTTGGATGTGAACAATGCATTCCTAAATGGAGTGCTAACTGAGGAAGTCTACATGGTGCAGCCTCCTGGCTTTGAATCTTCTGACAAGAACCTTGTATGCAAACTACACAAGGCTCTCTATGGGTTAAAACAGGCTCCCAGAGCATGGTTTGAGAGATTGAAATCATCTTTACTTAGCTTTGGGTTTAAGTCAAGCAAATGTGATCCTTCTTTGTTTACTTTGCACACTCAAGCTCACTGCATTTTTATATTGGTTTATGTTGATGATATTATCATCACTGGAAACTCAAAACTGGCTATTCAAAATCTAGTTCATCAGCTCAAATTCTGAGTTCTCCCTTAAAGATTTGGGTATACTAGATTATTTTCTCAGCATAGAGGTGCATCACTCACCATCTGGCTCTTTACTTCTCTCTCAAACCAAATATATCAAGGACCTTCTTCAGAAAGCTAACATGATTAATGCTAATAGCATGCCCTCACCAATGGCATCTATCACAAAATTGTCTAAATTTGGTTCAAGTATTGTCTCAGATCCTACATTTTTCAGGTCAATTGTTGGTGCATTGCAATATGCAACCATAACAAGACCTGAAATATCCTACTCTGTGAACAAAGTTTGTCAGTTCTTATCAAATCCCCTTGAAGATCACTGGAAGGCAGTCAAGAGGATACTTAGATATCTGCAGGGCAATTTACACCATGGGTTAATGCTTACACCTGCCAGCTCTACTGAACCTATTGCAATCACCGGCTTTTGTGATGCTGATTGGGCTTCAGATCCTGATGACAGAAGAAGCACATAAGGAGCCTGCATATTTCTGGGCCCCAATCTAGTTTCCTGGTGGGCAAGGAAACAGACCCTTGTAGCTAGATCTAGTGCAGAGGCTGAATATAGAAGCCTTGCACAAGCTTCTGCTGAGATTATTTGGATCCAGTCTCTTCTCAATGAATTGCAAATTAAGAGTAAAATTCCTCATGTCTATTGTGATAATCTCAGTGCAGTTTCTCTTGCTCACAACCCAGTCCTGCACTCAAGAACCAAGCACATGGAATTGGATATTTTCTTTGTGAGAGAAAAGGTTATAAGGAAGGAACTGAATGTCTCGCATGTGCCTGCTCAAGACCAGTGGGCAGATGTCTTGACTAAGCCTCTGTCCACTGCCAGATTCCTTTATCTTAGAGACAAACCGAGGGTTTGTGACACCCTCCGTTTGAAGGGGGACTGTTAGAATAATTAATCAAGTACTTAGTGGAGATATTGAAAAGTTGTAACTATTTAGTTTTAACTCCACTAGTCATTGTATTGATTGTATTGATTAATCTTCCTTATTAATTAGGGGTTAACTAGGAGACTCCTACCTATATAAATGTACACTCTCACCGCATAATAAACATATTTTCAGTTCTAATAAGTATTACCTCAAACTGCTATTTGATCGTAACATCATATTTCTCAGGGAAAGGCTTGTTACATTTGAAGACACTTCAGATCTTCTATTGAACTGAAGGCTTTCCTCTTTCTCAGCACTGTAAGAGGGGACAAAGTAAACCAATACCAATCAATTGACAACTCTAGTAGCTGCAATAACAGCTATAATGATAGAAGCCTAATGGCTTTGTACCAATAATCTCACAATTCACTTCCTATCGAGAATACAGGAAGGTTATTGTTTATCTGATGTTCAGTGTAAGATCAACTTGACAATTGCATGGTAAATGTGTCATTAGAAATTGAAATCAAAAGTAGAAAGCAAAAGGATTTGTGAAACTTTTATGCATTATTCATAAGCTTGTCAAGGTAGTTTATGAAAATAAAGCTTAAGAAGATATAATTTTCTTTAGTGAGAATTTATGAATAAACAAAAGCTTATTTCTTTGCATAAGCTATTTTTCATAAGCTCAAAACGGGCCCTAAGTGGGGTCGGCTACATGGATCAAATCCAAACCGGCCATAAATTTCTATCATAAACCATGTTTCGGTCCAACTCATTAATTTGTAGCATAATGTCACATGCATCTACATTAATCAACAAGAGAGCTTGATTGCAGGAATAGAATAACTATGTTTTTTAGGAGGAATACTATGTTTTTTAGAAAGTTTGAGAGTAACAGAAATTGTATTAATTATTTCAATGAGTTACACTGTAAGGGGCTGTAGTATTTATACCTGAGTTAGTTAGGTAGTTACAACCCTGTAACTAACTCAGCGCATATTTAGGAAAATGGAACTAACTGCCTAACTGACTCTGAAGCTTCAATAGGAAGCAATTGCAATGAACTAAAAGCTAGTTGTTAGAAGAAGCTCTGATACCATGTTGAAACTAGAGAATTTGAGAGAAACAAGTTGTATTAATTGTTAAAATGAGTTACACTGTAAGGGACAGTAGTTTTTATACCTGAGTCAGTTAGTTACAACCCTCTAACTAACTCATGCATATTTAGGGAAACAGAACTAAGAGTCTAACTAACTCTGAAGTTTCTAGAGGAATCTAACTAACTCTGAAGCTTCTAGAGGAAGCCATTACAATGAACTTAAAGGTATCTGTTTTAAGACAACTCTAACAAACTACAACAGTATTGTACAATTGAACTTAGGGGGACAAAAATCGAACTGAAGAGGAACATAACTACAGTAAGCCGAAGCAACAATGTCAACAGTTTTCAAACCCGTTAGGAACTAACCTCTCTGAAACTCCAAACAGAGGACTGTTTGGTTCTAATGGCGAATCACAAGAATCATTTTCTGCTGAATCACTTTCTCCTGCTGCGGATATATGACTCATAAAAACTGCCTTGGTTGATTTTGGTAACAATTGACCCGGAAATCTCATAAGGTCAACCAGCATTTCCACTGAATTTAATTCAACTATCACAGACATATGCTTGTATGAATCTACACATTCGACAGCCCCGTCATTGGGCAAGCCCTGTTAAAGAAAATCATGGTACAACTTACAAGACATACTCTTGGAAAGTTATATAATAATGATGATGAACAAAATTGAACAACAACAACAAATAGCTCCCTTATCTGCCTAGGTGAAAAGAGAGAAGTAAACCAATAAACAAGATTAAAAAAATTCTAATAAATCTTTTGACAAACGCATAGTAAATATGTAACTATATTGAAACAATAGCAAACAAGCAGGCAAGAGTATGCTCAGTATTGCACAGAAATTAAGTCTACCAACAGAAATCAGAGCTTACCACCATGAGCCTGCTTTCAAGACCCACAGTATCAGCTAATACTTTAAATAAGATAGCTCGAGGACGACATGAACCGTGCTTTATTTGCCCCAGCATCTGAACACCACGATTCTCAAGAATATGAGAGGTTTCATCAAACGCAGCTTTTGCTGGACTTTCCACACTGGGTCGCTTATAAAAATCAGAAACCTGTCCAAAAATAGAGGTCAAAGTAAATGCAAATCATCTTTAAATTAGTTTAGAAAATAAACTATATAATAGATGGAGGCAATTAAAAGGTTATCATACAAATTATCTACCCCCTGTAATTCCCACCAACAGACTTGGCACTAATAATTACAATGAAATGATTTCTTCAAATCAAAATTGTAGCTGGCTAAACTCCGAAAGCAAAGAAATAACACAGCCCAGTCAAAAAAATCTAAAATAAAAATGTTCTGGAAAATTCTAATGCAATGACTATTTGGGAAATTATTTGACAGCATAATTAGTTAAATGCAGTATTAACAACAATCAGTTGGAATACTTGAACAAGAAACATGAGCTGCACAATAAAATATAGTAAATACATACCAATCCAGCTATCTTCTTAATTATTGCAGCTGGATTTGAATTTAATCCTTTAACTAATGCCACAATCAGTTGCTTCAACATGGATAGCTTTTTATCTTTCTCTACATCCACGAGAATGATATCAGCCCTATAACCCTCTCCACCCAAAGCATGAAGTTCATCCAAGCTAGGAATACTATCAAAAAGCTCCTTGAGTCTTGTCTCCTACACATTAGCAGAGATTAATTAGTGAAGATACAACAAGATGGAATAATCATTATAGTCACACATCAAGAGCCAGAACACTAGTCACCACCAACAAACTCAAACAACACATGATATGATCTATGAATGAGTTAGAGGTTATTGAACAGCATTGTAAAACTCTAGTAAAAATGGCTGGACAGCAGAAAAATCACTTTACAAACTAGATAAACTTAACAAAGCATGCTGAAATATGATCAACTTCCATCAAGAACCTTCATCTGATTGACAATGTCATTGTTATTGTGGCCCATATTCTCAAAAATTGCAGAATGATGCTTCCACAAAAAATATACTTTGTGACAAGAGCCAAATTCCAGAATATATATAATTTCTTGTTCGTTGGAAATTATGTTATCCTTAATAAACCAAGCACAAGACTAATTTTTAACAAGTCAAGCCTGAGCTTTTAGTTAAACTCGTTTAAATAAATGAGACAAGTCCAAGTCATTCATTTTTTTTCATTTAAGTACTCGGCTAGACTCGTTTACACTTTACAACCCCTATCTATATTCACAAAACCACTGTTCTTATAAGACTTATACACAGACGGGGGAAAATAACTTTGGTTTTTCTTAATTTGGTTAAAAATAATTGTGGAGTCTTGTTTTTACTATCAATATGGCCTAAGTGGTGCTTATAAAGTTTGGACAATCCCCGCCTTTCAAGTCAGTTTTATGAGGATGACTTAGGCTTAAAGCCCAATTCTAAGTTGTTGACAGAGTTCATCTTAATTATGCTATTAAACCAAGATTTCTATTACTCAACCTAAATTTGTTCATGCTCTAGATGTGCAATTCTGTGAGTGGAAGGGGGGTTGAGATCCCTGGTATTCCACGTGCATTAATACAAGCTTCAAATGTTTAGTCCTGAGCGTGGATGTGTAGAAAGTTTCCAATTGATTAGAGATATGACATAGACAATGGTTATAAGGTTTGAGCAATCCTCACCTTACAAGCCGGTTTCGTGGGGATGAGCTAGGCCTAAAGCCCAAATTCTAAGACGAATTGTTAAATAAAATAACTTCCAACTGGACCTAAGCACCATCTAATAGCTTAAGCGTTTAGGTGAGATGGCCCTTGACAAGTATTATTTATAGAGGACAAAGAAGATCCCTTTACGGTTTTGTCATTTTGACATTATAGCTAGTTTTGAAATAGTTGCTGGTGAGGCTGTGAGGGGTCTATGAACCCTCTCAGTTGTAGAAAAATATTTAAGTTATGTTAGAACATATTTAGATTAGCTTTAGATTGTTTCGGTATATATTATGAAATCAATTGAACATCTAATTGAGAAAGAAATCTAAGGAGGTGTTTCTTAACTTCGTTATAATTAGTGAGTTTGGGCTTTGTAATAGTAATACTAAACTAATACTTGGACCATCGGGTTAATCTTTGACACCAAATCGTAATGCACAGCACAATATTAATTTAAATAGACATTTGCACTGCAATAAGAAGGTAATATATAAATCAATCCTCACCGGAATGAGTGAATAAAAACCATTTGGTATTGGTTCTGAAAGCATTCCAGTGCGCCAGAGAATTTGTGATGCTCTCAGAGGCGACAAAACATCTTTGTCAGAGTGTCTAGGAGATTCGTTATTATTTACTGTCTGGTCTTGAGAATCTAAAGCGACAGATCCAAATTTTTCAACAAAATCCGAAGGCCACCATGATATGTTAGCATTTGATGGCCCTTGCTCTGTCGACCCTGCATCTTCTCGTGTCTCCTCCATGTTCTTATATATTTGGAATGACAAACCATTTCGCCACGCTTGTCAACCCATAAGAAACATATTCAAACTAAAGGAAGTTCTTAATGTACAAATTATTGAAAAATATATGCTTTAGTAGACCCAACTGTTTCAGGCTGGAGGCCATGTAACCTGCATAACAAAACAATAAGGTATTATAGCATATTGGAATGAAAAAACAAAACCAGCAATGTAAAGGGATGAAAATATTCAAAAAACATTAAATAATGTGAAACTGATGCCTTCACTACCTCCCAGTAAAATCACCCAAAAAAAATGAAAATATGTTAAAATTGTCCAAATCATTTGTACCACAAGTGTGAGTCTCTCTGTGCATTGTGCAAGTTGTTTCATTTCCAACATATCATATTCATTGGTATGCCACCTAATAACTCAGAATACTAAACCTGTATAGATGAAATTGGGGGCCTAACTCATCCTCACAAAACCGGATTGTAAGGCGAGGAGTGCCTCCTCTTTATAAACTCTTATCAAGAGTTCTATATAGCCGATGTGGGACTAAAGCCAACACAAGGCAACTAGGGGCAGATTGCAATAAAGGCAGGATTACCAACACACTCCCTCACGCTCGGAGCGGGATTTCCAACAAGATGTATTTAATCATCAGTCTCAAATGGAAATAGAGCTTTGTGTGAAATTAAAGCTCACTATCAAGACCTTCTATAGACCATTTCTGCTCAACACTTTCCCATTAATAACAAATGCACACAAAGGAATCATGGCAAAGAACCCCACATCAACGATGCGGCTATTGTGACACATACACTATGCACTATACACACATGAAGAAACTAGAATGCCAAGGTTAATGAGCAGAAACTTTTCTTTAATATTGGAGACGAGATGCGCAGAGTTATAATGTGTAACTACGAAATGCTCAAATGAAAAAACTATAATTGTGAATGACAAATAACTGACATTGACAACTTTGTGTTTAGTGTATTAATCCCTTATTCGTCTTCTTTCAAGTAACTTCATTTTGACTTGTAGTATATATTCGTCATCTTTCAAGTAACTTCATTTTGACTTGTAGTGTATTAATGCAATCGCCGATCATCAATTATCCTTACTCAAGGTCACGCTTACACTCTTCCAGTGAATAACTTTTCATTCCAGTCTTCATTTTGTTCAAATATTATCTCCCATTTACAATCTTCACCAGTCTTTAAATAGCAGAATTTGTATAGATTGTTATTGTTCCGTGATACGCTGTTCAGTGCAAACTATTGTGAAATAGCCGCTATATCGGCGCTGTAGCACAATTTGCGTAGCGGAATTTAAATAAATCGCTATTGTTCCGCGATACGCTATTTAGTACAAAATATTGTGAAATAGCACTAATTTGAATAAATCACTATTGTTCCACAATACACTATTTAGGACAAAATATTGTGAAATAGCCGCTATAACGGCGCCGTAGCACTATTGCGTAGCGAAATTTTCACAATCCACTATTCAATTAGTGTTAACGCAAATGTTAAAAACAGAAACTGCCTAATATAGAAGTATCCTCTAATAAATCATAACCTCTTCAGTTTGAAAGTAAAAATCATAACCTCTTTTGTTTCTTACAGTGCAAAATTCAATTCAATGACCTAAAACTGAAAAAAATCATAGTTCAACCACTTCAACAATCCTCATCCTAATTCCAATTCGATAACCGATAATTACATTACAAATTTGAATCAAACAAGAAAAAGACATATTCATATCACGCACGGATTCAACTGAATTGAACTCCATTTCACTCAAAATCATCAAAATGCGAATCAAAGAATCAATGTCGAGGGATATAGAACAATGCTTGAAGTGAAAATGCAAGAAAGAAGAAAGGCGAAAATAGAATGATCGGAGAAGTGAATTCACCGTGGTGCGGTAGTAGATCAAAGCATTTGAGTCGGAATCTGAGTTCGCGTCAAAAACCGTTTGAATCTGAATAGAAACCACCGTGGAAGAGAGAGAGAGAGAGAGAGAGAGAGTTTGTTTGTGTGTTGGGTTTTGTGGAATGAATGAAGGAAAGAATGAAGAGAGAAAGCGATGTGCGTTTTGAAGGGAGTGAGTGAGTGGGTTAGGTCACGTGCGCAGTGGGATCTTGATCTAGGGACCTCTCCCCGACAGCCAGCTAGCAAAAGGGTTGGCTCAACAACATCCACAACTTCTTACGCGGAAAATTCTTCCTCATTGGGGGAATTAGTCACTTTAGTCCTGACTGAAAAAAAAAAAAAAAAAAAAAAAATACTCGCTTTAGTCTCTAAATATAAAGAAAATTACAAAACAGTTCTTGAATGTAGACTTTGTTAGTCAATTTTAGGGACTAAAGTGACTAACGGAGTCTACATTCAGGGACTAAATTGACTAACGGAGTATACATTCAGCGACTAAATTGACCAACAAAGTCTACATTCAGGGACTATTTTGCAATTTATCTGCATTCAGTGACTAAAATGAAAATTTCTTTCCTATTGAGGGACTAAAGTGACTAATATCCCTCTATTTATTACACTATTCTTCCTACCTTTTTTCCCTTCTTTAAAGGTTTATTTGTCAATGCTCGTGAGCTTAACTGAGTTGTTAGATATGTAATTTAAAACTCGGCCACCACCAAAAGAAGGTATGTTTGTCGTGGTAAATGAGATTTTTAAATATAACTTTTTGACTATGAGTAAATATAATATGATTAAAAGTTATTTTGTTTTGGAATCAAACTTGAATTCGGCTAAACAATTTGTAAACTCATTAATCACTTAAATTTAATCTTTAAGTTTTATGGTGTGGATTTTTATTGTTGATTTTATTTGATTCAATGTATAAACTCTAAATATATGAACAAATATGTGACCATTAATGTTCATCAAATCTATCTATCTATTGTATATAAGAGAAAGTAATCTTATGTGTTTCAATAAAAATTAATGGATTTTGTAAACAAAAATAAATATTTTATTCGGGTATATATATATATATAGCATTTCAAATAAGAGCATTTTTTAAATGAGAGGAGTAAATAACAGCCATTAGATTTGATTCAACGGTTGAGATCATATTTTCCTTAAAAATTGCACCATGCATCACTTTTTCTCTTCTACGCGCGTGTTGTTCAATACTGCCTCTTCCTTCTCTCTTCTTCCTTTTATTTTTCTTCTTTCAATCGCACAAGTTCTTCCCTCCAAAAAAAGTTCTTCCCCTTTTTGCTGTTGGCAGAACCTACTTCATCGCAACAAATAGGAGTATCGATTGAAGTAAAAAAAGAACATATATGGTTATTATTCATATAAAATTTTATGATGCACAAAAGTAATTTTCAGCTTCATTGCCGCCGCCTTCATACCTCTCATTATACCCACTCTTATTTTGAGAAAATTTGTGCAGACTCCTTATATTTCTTTCCAAGATACGGGTGTGAATCATTGAAAGAAGATTAATTAATTAATTGCTTTTGTTAATCGCTGGAATGTTTACTGTTGAAGTGGATGTCCTTAAAAACTCCTCTAATTAATTAAGAGCTGGAATGTTTGATATTATTAGTAAGAGAATATTAATTAATTAATCGCATCCTTTTGTTATAACAATTGGAAATTTGGATCTTTTTTCATGGTGGATTGATTTTGTGCAAATAACCATAACTATGTTCCATTTTTTACTTTAATGAATACTTCTATTTGATGTGATGAAGGGACGAATTCTGCGAACAAAAAGAAGAAAGAGGAGGGACAGAAGGAAGAAGGATGAAATGAGAGAGAGATCAAAATCGCAGCCTGTAAAAGGAAAGGGTTGATTTTGAAGGCCATAATGAAGGAGAAGATGATAGATTTGAAGTTGGTAATAATATTGAAGTAAATGCAACACCAACTCTTTCAATGTTGATACTCATCACCCAAAGGCTTCAAAGATACTTGAGGTAATCAGGCAGCCTCCCTTTCTTCATTGGATCAAATGCAACACTGATGGAACATCTATTGGAAGTCCTAGCCCCTCAACTTGTGCGAAATTCAAGAGAAGAAAGTCTTGATTGTTTTGCTTTTAATATGGGAAACTTAAATGCTCTATTTGCTGAAATCATGGGAGTAATTCTTGCTATAAAAGCTGCTTTTGATAGAAACTGACAAATATTTAGATATGACTCAAAGCTAGCCACTTTACCAGTCAAATCCCCATTGATTGTTCCTTGGCAACTTAGAAATAAGTGGCTAAAATGTAAGATCAAAATGAATACAGTGAATTGTTTTATATCTCATATTTACAAGGAAGGAAACCTTTGTGGAGATAAAATTGTCTCCGCAGGTTTATCTTTGAATGAACTTACTTGATGGAACACTACTCCGATTGTAATTAGAGAGGACCTTGTCCAGAATAGACCAGGTCTACCTTTCTATAGGTTTTGCTAACTCTTTTATGAGGGTTTGGTTTGGTCCCATATCTTTCGTATACCACTCTTCCTTTATATACCACTCTTCCTTTATTTATTTTAGGGTTAAATATGTTTTTAATCCTTACATTTTGCGTCTCTTGAAAGAATAGTCTTTACATTTCATTAAATGTTATCAAAATTAATCTCGCGGTTAATTCTCGAATGAAATGCTGATGCGGCAGTTAGTGGATCTCAATTATTTAATGTTAAATATATTTTTGGTCCCTACACGAGACATGTTTTACCCTTAAAATGGGATGTGGCAGAAGGATAGCATGGGTTTAAATTGTTTTTCTCCATTCCTTCCTTCAAAAAAATTGTTTTTTCCACAACATCTTTTTTTTCTTATATTAAGAAGGATTTTGTGGACACCACTCTTATGCCAGAACCCAATAACAATTTGACAAAATCTCACATTAATTTTTTCTTATAGTGATTTCTTATTCATTTCCTTCTCACATTGTTTTTTTGTTTTTATTTTCTCGCCACTCTATGTAAATGCCAAAGATATTCTCTCTCTTTACCTTTCAATTTCATCGTCCGTTTTTCTCTTTTAGCATTGTTACAGCATCAAGCTTGGATTGTAACTTGTAAGCATATTTCAACTGTAACTAATTTTTTTTTCTTTCTTTCGCATTTTTGTTTTCATACAACATGCAATGTTAGAGACTTCGAGCTAATTAATTAATCGAATGCCTATATTATTTATATATGTTGAAATGCTTACCCCCCTGTTTATTTACACTGTCATTGTACTTGTTTATTGTTTCATTTTGCGTCTGGAACCGTAATGTAGCATTACTTGGTGATTCATTTTGACCTAGAAATTTTTCAATTGAACAAGCTTCTTGTTTTTTTTATTTTTTTAATTTCCCAGGAAGTGTAAATTACTTGAATGATGAATTTTGAAGCTTCTGATAAGCCAAAGTTTTGTGGTAATGGTGACGATGAAGGTAGGGAAGCTGTTTCTTGTGAACACTTTGAATCTGAAGATGATGATGTTCCTTTGTTACCGAGGTTTACCCGGATTTCGAGTTTGGTAAAATATGATGTTTCTGTTAAGAAGAGGGATTTTGAGTTTCATGACAACAATTCCTTGCCTATTTCTGTTAAGAAATCAAAGGTGTCACTATATCATGATCACGACAATGATGAAGATGATATTCCTTTGTTGGATTTAATTAAAAGGCCAAGCAAATCAACTGATAAATCATTTTCCTCGCTGAAGAAAGGCCTTGCATTGTTAGAAAACTCATTTCAGGAAGGCAATAAGAAGACGAAATTAGAAGAGAATAGATTGCAGTCCATAAAGATAGATATTCAGGAGTGCCGCAAAGAGCTTGAAAATAAGAAAAAGGAAATTAGTTGTTTTAGAGGAATTTTCGAAGCTCATGAGAAAATGCAGGGAAAAATTGAAGAATGTATTAAGGATTTTGTAGTGAAGGAAGGGCAACTCTATTTCATGGATGACTTGATTGGAGAGCGCAAGCTAGAGCTCAAAACGAAGGAGATGGAACTTAATCAAGTCAAGGGCAACATTTCAAAAGAAATAGAACTTCGTCGAGTCATTGATAACATTGATAAGGACCGTGAAAGGAAGGAAGAGGAACTCAAGGCTCTTTCCCAAAAAATTGCTGAATTTACTTTGGAACTTAAGGCCAAAGAGATAGAGCTTGATGCAATGAACAGATTAATTGGTGGGCAAGCAGAAAAATTAGAGTCCAAAAGGAAGAAGTTGCTAAAGCTAACATCAGAAAAGGAGAATGGTCGTGCTCAAATAAAGGAATTCGAGTCAATAAAGAAGCAACTTGAAGGTCAGGTCAAGGAACTTGAGTCAAAAGAGAAGCAATGTGATGAACAGGTGGAGGCGTTGATGTCAAGAGAGAAGCAGCTTGAAGGACATATGAAGGAGTTTGAATCTAAGATGCAGGAACTTGAAGGTCGTACGACGCAGCTTGAATCAAAAGAGAAGCAAGTTGAAGGACGGGCAATGGAGCTAAAGTTAAAAGAAATGCAATTTGAAGGCCGGGAGAAGGAGTTTAAATTAAAAGAGGAGAAGTTTGAAGGCCTAACGAAGGAGATGTTATTTAAAAAGGAGCACTTTGAAAACCAATTGAATGTGTTAGAGTCAATAGATAACCAACTTGTATGCCAAGTAAAGGAGTTTGAATCAAAACAGAAGGAATTTGAATTCCAAAAGAAGGAGTTGATATTAAAACAAAAACATTTCGAAAGCCGGATAAAGAAGCTCGAGTCAGAAGAGAAGAAACATGAAAGTCGGTTGAAGGAGCATGAATCAAAAGAAAGAGAGTTTGAAGGCCAAGTGACGGAGCTGGAATCTAAAAAGAAGCATTTTGAAAGCCATGTGGAGGAGCTCACATCAAATCTGTGGCAATTGAAAGGACAGGTTAAGGAACTTGAATCCAAAGAGAAACAGTTTGATAGCCGGGTGAAAGCATTTGAATCAAAAGAGGATGAATTTGAAGGCCGAGCGAAGGAGCATGAATCAAAAGAGAGAGAATTTGAAATTCAAGCGAAGGAGCTGGAATCTAAAAAGAAGCATTTTGAAAGCCAAGTGGAGGAGTTCACATCAAAACTGTGGCAATTGAAAGGACAAGTTAAGGAACTTGAGTACAAAGAGAAGCAATTTGATAGCAGGGTGAAAGCGTTTGAATCAAAAGAGGTTGAATTTAAAGATCGAGTGAGGGAGTTTGAAGTGAAGCAGTTGGAAGTGCAACTGAAGGAGCTAAAGTCAAAGGAGAATCAATTTGAAGGAGAAGTGAAGGATGTTGAGTCAATGCAGAATGAATTTGATGGAGAACTGAAGAAGCTTGAGTTAAGAGAGGATCAATATGAAGCATTACTAAAATCATTTGACGAGGAAATTAAATCAGGTAAACGATCTTCATCATCTGGTTTATTAAGACAATTCCATTTCAACTTTATCTTTTAATATCTTAGGTTTTATTCTTGTCAAATTGGTTTGTTTATAATACTATACAACATAAGATTGATTAGTAGATTAATGTAGTCTAAACTTTCAATTATATTTTAAACACTGTTAATAGGCATATGATATGACTGAGTTTCAAGTTTTTTTGTTTTTGTTTTTGAGAGGACTGAGTTTCAAGGTTCAATACCCTGACAAACTATGGAGGCATTTAATAGTCCTTTAGTGCAACCATTTCTGTTATTGTCTATTCTTTGATCTTATGCAACTTCTGGTGATTCAGTTGCGGTGCTATGATGATATTGACTGTTACTGTTAGTATCAACTGATTTCTGTTTACCCAGGCATTTAAATGTGTGTGTGTGTGTTTCTATAGTCACCTTGATTTACTCATGTTTCTATAAAATGGGAACTTAAAATTTAAATATATATCAGCTAAATATGCAGTTACATGTTACACAGATGATCAATCAACTCCTACCATTGATGGAAGAAGTTTGCAGTTGCTCCCAAGTGACGAAACTGAAATTCTAGATAATCTGCAAGGATCATCAGATCCATCAAAAGTTGTTTTGGATA
The DNA here is from genome assembly GCF_003473485.1 of Medicago truncatula. Taxonomy (NCBI): domain Eukaryota; kingdom Viridiplantae; phylum Streptophyta; class Magnoliopsida; order Fabales; family Fabaceae; genus Medicago; species Medicago truncatula. The sequence continues at coordinate 45,711,335 of NC_053043.1, forward strand.
TAATACAGAATCCCATTATTCAAAAGTATAAGATGGGAGACAATGCTGTAATTATTGATGATAGAGACATTCTTCTGCTCAAACAACTGATGAGAATCAAACCACATATTAAACCTCGTGTAAGAGAAGAAGCAATGAAGCTAGCACTTAATTTGAAATCTAACATAAGTGAAAATACCGAAAATTTGGTGGCAGTTCTGGGTTTTCTACTCCTTGTGTCAATTTATGGATTGGCTCCTTCTTTCGATGAAGATGAAGTTTTAAAGCTTTTCGAGTTTGCTGCTCAGGACAAGATAGCTGTAGAGCTGTTTGGAACTCTGGGTTTTGCCGATAAAGCTTCTGGTATGTTAGTTTAGAAATGTTTTGTTTCAGATACCAGCTATTATACTTATTTTTTTCTCACTTTAAATTTCAAGTGCAGGTTACACGTGTATTCATCAAACGTGTAAATATCCTAGAGACTCTGCATGATATATAATACAAATTACTAAGATTAAGATATTATCTGTTGGTAGGAAGCTGAACTGATATGTAATTGGCTTCTTACAATTGATGCTTGGAAAATGAAATAGACTTCAATTAATATCTCTTTCTTTATCTATGAAGCACCAACATAGATTTGGTGTCCGTGTAGAGTCTCGGGTAAGGCGTGTCCCCGTGTCCGACATGCGTCAGTGTCCGTGTAGAGTCTTGGCTTCATAGCTCTTTAGTCTTTATATGTATCTGTTCTATTTCTTAAAATGTTTGAGGTGTTCTCTTTTCTTATTAATTCTGGGATATTATTATTCAGCCCAGTCTGCTTAGTTTTGGTTAATTGGGACTGACTTGATGGCATAACTAGTTAGTTTTGTTGAAGTGAAATTTTGGTGCACCTTGCAGATTTTGTTCAGAAACTTATCATGAAGAAACAAAATATTGAAGCTGCTAGATTCATTCGTGCTTATATAATGCCAACAAGAATCAAACAAACGATCTCTTGCAACCAAGAAAACCGTCTCCATTGAAATCAAGGTTATTTTATCTTTATTCTATTTCTATTTTATGAAATATCCCATCTTCATGCACCTGCATGTTGGTTGTAAATTAATACGTGGACTGTGAAATCAGGACCATCCTCCTAATGTTCAATGTGCAAATGAATTAGCAAGAATCTCCCTCTCTTTATTGATCCATGCAAAATGTCTGTTATTGTTAGAAAGAATGAGAAGATTCTCAAACAGGGTTATCTCAATTTTGTTGGTCCGCGTCCTTTCTTTTTCTTGTATTTTGCATTTTTTAATGCATATATATTTCTCGAAGGCTTAAGTATGATATGCAGTAAAGTTTTACTATAGTATACTACAATTGAATTAACTTACTTTTAGAACACATAAGTAAAAGCATTTTGAAACTGTTACCTCAGAATGGATGAATTCTGTGCTTTGGAAATTAACTCAGAATAGACTCAAAACATGTTTAAACAATTTTTACGTTGGATTATTGGTAGGGAGCCCCCAACTGTGTGTTTAAACAGTAAAACTAACAAACCCTCTTGAATTTTAAGTTGAGTCGAACTGTAAAATGAACTTGGCCTCAATTTGCTGTGAAACTCGTTTTGTACGCTGTAAGATGATGCATGTAATTTTAGCGGTGTTTTCTTTTACCAGACATTTGCAGAAAGAAATAGGATCTTTTATGTGATGGAAAAGACAAATTTTCGAAGTTAAATGATGAATCTTCTTATTAGTACTTTCTTGAATTGCAATTGTGCAGAGAGAATACCATTATATGTGTTTGGAAATCCTATACATTCTGCACTAGAAATTGAATGTAATAAGAGAATCTTACGAAGTTATTAAAATATAAGTTTAATTTTACATGTTAATTTTAGTCCATAAGTGTATGTTTGGATTCATAGACTGCAGTGAGTTTGATAAAATTAAGGTGAGCCATGATGATTTTTTAAAAGCTACACTTTGGGGTAGTGAATTTCGTCAAATCCACTGTAATATCAACAAGAGGAGTTTATGAGTCTGTGGGGATAGTGAATAAATTAGAGATAATCTAAATAAACATTCACACGTCAACAACGAGGGTGTTTATGAGTGAGGATTAAAATCATGAATTAATAAAAGTTACTAACTAAAATGCTCTAAAATATAAAGAAATAGCAGGAATTTTAATCACAAAACCAAGGAAGTTGATCTTTTGTTGGGTAGTGTTAAGTTAACGTCTTTTTTATTTATGGTTGAAAGCGAACAAGCTTACTTCCGCTTTTAGTTACACTGACCGGTGGCGGGACCCTCTTTTATGTATGGGTGTTTGAGATTAGCTTTCCTCACATTTGTTTCTTTTGTTGTGCTTTCCGTTGGCATTAGACACTTATCTTTGTAACTTTGTCGAGAGGTTCTCTCTGCACACCTTGTGCGAGATGAATCTCTCTTGGTGTTTAATATAATCTCATTTTGATTTCTTCAAAAAAAAAAAAAAAACATCAAAAGTGTATATAATTAAGATTTCTTCGATTCCTTATGACTGATATATTTTAAAGCATTCTAAAAATTTTAACTTTTAAGTAGGAAATCTGAAGTTCGAACGTTAACCCTACATATTTCAATGTATTTTTTGAGGCGGCATATTTCAACTTATTTCCGCCGGTGTTAATTATAACCAAATTTTTATTTTTAGGCTCATTCAATAAATGATTTATGTAATCTCAAATATAAATCATGCACATTATTTATTCAATAAATTTAAAAAGTAAAAAATTGTTTATAATTAAGATCGAAAAGAGTATTGTCTTTGCCTCCAAATAATTCTAATTTAAGCATATGTTAATTGCTTTGTGCGTCGGTTTCTTCTCCTTTCATATCAATATTATTATTTTTAATTAGCAAGAGACCTTAGGCTAACTACAAACTCATCATTATCGAACATTGCTTAACTACAAGTTATCCATTAGATGTTGATTTAGTATATTCCTAATTTTACCATCAAGAAATTAAATAAAATACCAAACTTACAAATTAAAGAGAGAGGGAAATAAAAAAAAGGGATATAATGGACAAAAACATACTCTCAATGGGTTAAGCTCTTGTTCATTTATCAAAATATAAATGGAGAATGCAATCTAGTGAAATATAGACACCACACCATGGTAGATAATGACTTCTATTATTAAGCAAGTCTCACCAATTATTAACTAGCACATAGCACATGTTAAGAAATTTAAAATAATAAGTTTGTATTGGAAGTTATGTATTTCATATTAAATATATAATTTTTTAATAAATATCGTATTTATTTTGTATTATATATATATATATATATTTTTTGACAAGGTATTATATATAATATATTAAATGCATATTAGTGGATAATATTATTTTGTAAGAAAAGAAAGAAACTATCTTTTTTGTACTTTCACGAAGACATTTTTTTGAAAGGAGGAAGAATTATTATTATTTTTTTAGAAAAGCATAAAGAAATTATATGTTCGATAGATAATAATGTTGTTGTCAAACAAATATGAAGTAATCTACATAATTTAATAAAAGAAATTACATTCTTCAAATTTTATTTTATTTTACATAAATACTTTTTTAAAAAAAATATTAATCGAGACGTGCAAATACTCGCGAATATTTCAACACCAACTAAATACCCACATATGGATAGGACATGAATATCATTTTTATCAAATTAGGGTAACAGATTTACTCATGGTCACCAAAATCAACAGGTAACGGTATCAATTATCATGGCTTTCTCCATCTTCTTCAATATCACATGATATCACAGAAATGTCTTCAATCACCGAATGGAAACGGTTAAATATAAATGCTAAACTAAAATATTTCTACATAATTCAGAAATCCTCTCAAAAAAATAATAATTCAGAATGTAACGTAACGTAGGAGTAGTAGTATACATTTTATTTTCCTTTTTTCCATACAAAATTCAATGCTACAATAAATAAACAACAGTCCAAATATTAAACCCACCTCTGCAACCAAGCAAGCAATAAACACAAACGTATTAAATAGTTTATTCTCAAAACTAATTCCTTTCTTTCTTTGTCTTCTTTCTTTCTTTCATTTTCTTGTACAAGAAAATAAATTGCTTCTATATACTCCTTTCTCCGGGTGCTCTAGATAAAGAAAGCTAGCTGATTCCTGGTTCAACATTTTCTAAAGGTTCTTTTTCTTCAACTCTTTCTTTCTGTGAATTCTACTATATTCTAATGCCATGATCATAACTTTCTTTGTCTCTTTTCCTGTTAAATGAATGTAGCTCTATCTAACAAAACTGGTAATTTGCATTTCTTTGATGTTCATGCATGCATGGCTAAATTAGAATACTGTAAGTGTGGATTAATAATCTTGAAATATCTAGCATTTTTTCTTGGAACATTTATTATTTATTCTTGACTTCTTGATTGGTTATTATCATTGTTATATTTGATTCATTATAGGTATAAGATTAAAAAATGCATGATGATAAATTTGTGTCATATCAATCAATTTTCTAATGTGGATCGACTATCTATTGATCAAGCAGATTACTTGGCCTCTGCTGGTTTTCTTTGATTTTCATGTTTGCATATTCACTTTTATTTACGAGAAACTAAAGTGATTCTAGGAACATAAAATTGATTTTGATATGTTTTTGTTTTGTTGAGTAGAATTGATTTTGGCTTTAAAATTTAGTGTATTTTTGGAATCATGAGGAGTTTGACACCGTGGGTTTGTTGAAACTTTAAACTGAAACTTTAAAGTGTAACTTTAGCCAAAATCATGGTGGCTCACCATCATTCCATCAAACCAAACATGCACTAACTTTAACTTGAAATTGTGATTTGGAATTTTTAAATTCAAACATGATTTATAGTCTCGATTTTATTCAAACATAGATCACTTTATAGTCAATTTAACTGTTCATTTCACATTTCAATTTATTGTAGAACCGAACATGATTTTGGCTAAAGTTGATTTTGACATGTTTTTGTTTTGTTGAGTAGAATAGATTTTGGCTTCAAAATTAAGTGCATGTTTGAAATCACGGGGAGTTTGACGAAATCACAGCGGTACCATGATTTTATTGTTCATTTCATTTCACTTTAAAGTTGATTTTGACATGTTTTTGTTTTGTTGAGTAGAATTGATTTTGGCTTCAAAATTAAGTGCATGTTTGAAATTACGGGGAGTTTGACGAAATCACGGCTGTACCATGATTTTGTTAAACTCATCGTCAATCCAAACATGTACTAACTCTAACTTGAAATTTTGATTTGGAATTTTTAAATCCAAACATGATTTATAGTCTCAATTTTATTGTTCATTTCATTATTACTTGAATGTATCAAAAAATTACATCACTTTATAATCAATTTTATCGTTCATTTCACATTTCAATTCATTTGTTCAATATTTGTCATAGTAGAACCAAACAGATTCTGTTTCACTGTAATATGTTTAGAACTAGCATATGCAATAATGTCAGTTGATTTTTCTTGAACATTTTATTGAAAATGCTAAGTTTGAGTTTCAATTTATTGTTTTGCAGAAACTAATTTCATGTTAGTCAGAGATTTAATGGAAAAAAAGCAGCTAAACCTTAACCGGCCACTTTTATCAGTAAGGAGAGTCACATCAAAAATAGCTTCTGAATCAGACAACAAAAGGAAAAGTACTGATAATCCTCTTCCTTATTACAAATCAGAGTTAAATTCAGGTCCAGTTAGAAATGCCGGCGCTATTCCTTTTCAATGGGAGAAAACACCGGGAAAACCGAAAGATATGTCAGTTATTGAGGAGGGAATTGGAAGCACTGTTTCCAATCCTCAAAATACTGCATGTTTGGATAAAAAAGTAATAAAACATGAGAGTGAAGAAGATGGAATCGAGGAGAAGGTAAATTCTGATTCTGATTCAGATGACGGAGATGAGAGTTTTCAAGATGCTTGTGACACACTTTCGAGGACTGAATCATTCGTCACACGCTGCAGTATGAGTGTATATGATGATCATGAGGCACAAGTCAACCCCTATGGAAGTTTCTCAGGCGATGAAAAGGCTCGCGATTTCATGATTGATCGGTTTTTGCCTGCTGCAAAGGCAATTATATCTGAAAATTCTCAACGTGCTTCCAAGAAGCCGGTACTTATCGGACAAGGACAAAAAAAACAGCCTTGGAAAATTGGAAGTGCTGAAAAGTCATCTCCTCTTAATCAGCATAGACCAAAATCGTTGCGGCATAAGGAAGGAGGCATATTAGAAAGTGATGGTTCACAAAACTTTCCAACTAATACTACAGCTTGTGGACTATTTCCTCACTTTTGCCTTTCGAATCCAATGCCAGGAGTAAGAACGGAGAATAAGGTTCAAAACAATGCAGGCTGTAATTCTACTGCTTCTCCAATTGAAACTAAAAAAGAGGTACTAATTTGCCTCTATCTAATTTTCTTTCACTTTTGGTTTTGGTTACAATTTCAATTCATAAGCCTTTATGTTTATTTCATCTCTCTTGTTCAGCAGCATGCTAGACCTCAACTTGAAAGGGGATGTGGCGAGCCGTTAGCCCGTGATAGCACTCAACTTGAAACTAGCTATGAAAGCCCTATAGTTGAGAAAATTCTATATGTTGATTCTATACAGAAGACAAAGTTCCAAATGAATCACAAAGGAGATTTTTCGCTTGATAATAGCCAACGGCTGGATGTTGTAAATGTGAAGGCAGCATCAGAAGCTAAAATTTTGCAATCTCTTGATTTAGAACATGCAGTGGAAGATAATGATGGGAAGATTGACTTATAAAGTGAATGTGGTGTGAATTTAGGCTATCAGGAGCTATCTGATGCAACAAACTTTTTTGAGATTCCTCTTGTCCTTCCTCCCCTGAAAGCTCCATCAGAGTCTTGGCTTAAGCGCACTTTGCCTACCATTTCGACAAAGAACACATCTTCAAAGTCTAAGCCTTGCTGCAAGTATTCATTCATGACAGCGTCACTGTGTCCCAAGCGGGAAACAATTGTTAATTCTTCTAATATGCAACATGGTGTCGTGCAGCTCCATGAGGTAATTCAGTACTATCTCGTTATCATATTAAGTGTCATCTTTGGAATATTTATGCGTCAAATTTTGTCATTTTAGAATATCGATAGATTAATTACTTTTTTCTGATATATTAATTAGTCCTTCTACTAAACTTTAGTAATTACCCTAAGAACTTGAAAATGACTGTAATTAACGATTTTCTTAAGGCGCATGTGTTACCTCAAATGACACTTTATATAGTGCGGATGGAGTACCATTTTTGTCTGTGCATTGTTTTGTGTAACAATTACATGCCTTGAGTCTTCAAAAAATTTCAGGAACGGCTAAAACCGATTGCAGAAGATTGAATTTTTCAGAGTGAAGGGTTTTATAAGTTGACTACTTGCTCAAATGTACAACATTTTTGGTAGTGTAAGATTTGGATCACTTTGTGTTGCCATGCTTTTGGTAACTTTATAACTGTAAATCAGTGTTCCCTTTTAGTATCTTTGTAAATGTGATCAGTATTTTTGTCATTTTCATTGTAAATTACATCATTCTTTAAGGTGATATATATGTTCATGTGATATAATAGCAACTTCACTAGGCCAGAGCCTATTTCTAAAAATATAATGTGTCAAATTAAATTCATTTAAAATGATGCAAATTTAATCATGTTAATATTGAGTTTGTGAAATATAGTATTAATCATCTTTTGATTTTAAAATACACTAGTAAGCCACAATGAAAATGTAAAACAAAAACATTTGTATGAAGCAAATTTTTGCTGATTTGGCTAGAGTTGCGACTCTTGGGCCGGTTGTTTCTTCTTTTGTCTAGACCCTTTTTTTTATTTTATTTTTAATTTTAAAATAGCTTTCATTTTTTTTTCTAATAAAAATAAAATGTAGTGACAAAAACGAAGGGGTCTAATAATTTAGAATTTTGTTAGAGACAAGTAAAGTCTAACCTAAAATTAATTTATAAATTGAATTCAAGTTATTTTGAATTATTAATATTTATGGAGCTCATTAAACTAAAGTTCAATCAATTGATCGATTGATTAACATCACAACATATCATATTTTTTTTAGAGAACAACTTTGAATTCAATTTTCCTTAAAAAAAAAAAAAAAACTTCGAATTCAATTTTAAATAAGTCAACTTATATTTTTCTTGATAAATATTAATTTTTATTAAATTAACATTTAATCCGACAGGTTGCTATGCGACAGCTTAAAATATTTGACCGAAAAAGGAACAATAACTAATTTTGGACACGTTACAGATTATTACAATATGATTATTACAATCAATCCCTATTTTATAGCTTGACAAGTTGAAATAATTGTTTTTTTAATATTTTAACCAATTTTCCATGTAAAAAAACTCTGGAAGTTTTTGACCAAGTTTATAACTTCATATATGGTAGAAAACATTGAGATAATCAAGGAGTCAAGTGGACCCCGATCTGAATTTGTTTTTGTACCCACATATTACGTATAGCAAAGTGTGTATGTCTTCAGAAAGATAAGCTCACATTATTCTGAGTAATGGCTAGAGAATTTCATGCTATACTTGGTGGTGGCCAGGGAGATTATAATTCAGGAATTTTATATTTATTGGGAATTATCTTTCTGTCTCTTTCAGTTTTATCCATCATCATATTTTCTTGTGGTGATGACAACCATCACAAGCATCGAAAAAGAAGAGGTGGACGTGGTGGTATAAGTGGAATTGGTGGTGATGGTGGAGGCCATGGTGGTGGAGGAGGAGTAGACGGCGGTGGAGGCGGAGGTGGTGGCTAGATCAATTATCTTTTGTACACAAATATACATTGGTATGAACATGTATAAATGAAAATTAAATTAGTTCATAGAGTTCTTTAATTTCTGAGGTAATTGAAATTCTTGACATGTTAGTTTTTTTTTTCTTTTTCTTTTCTGTTTTCTTGTAAACATGGATAAAGCATTCCTGATTTCATTTTTGTTTTTCTTCCTGTTAAGAATGTCTATGTAATTATTTATATGTGGAATTTTATGTTTTTTGTAATCTTATTGCAATTATTTAATGTAGAAATGCTAGTTGGGTTTGGGATAAGAAGCCCAGATACTAGATATGTGTGGAATATGCTTTAGCTAATATCAAATGTTCAATAAAAACACATAAAAGTTTGAAGGAGTATATTCTGTTCTCCTTCCTTCATATATCTTATTGAAGAAAACAAAGAGTTCCCTTTATTCAAAGGTAACCTTAAAAGTAAAAATTATTTATCTTCAACCTATTGCTTTTATCATCAATCATGGGACGGTTTCGGTTAGTAAAGTCCATGGTTAATGGTTTATGGTATGCTTTTGTACATATTCCATGTGGAGGTAGGCATGTCCCATTTTCTTACTCATGTTGGGAAACTCTATTTGGTCATGTGATACTAATACAAAAAAGAAAGTGTAAGTTCAGATTGAAACCTAAGAGGGGTGAATTAGGTTTCTAGGAATATTGGTTAATTTTTGTAAGTTTAGCGTTCTTGATATGAAGGTATGAATGCGGAAAAATAAAAGAGTAAGGAAAGAAGAAAAGACACAAGAGAATTATAGTGGTTCCCCTCTAAATCTTAGGGTCAGTCCACTCCCTTCACACCCCGCGAAGGAATTCACTATGTTAGAATCTTTGTTACAAGCAATCTCACCCCAAGACCCCCTAACAATCTTTCTAACATAAACACAAGAAATAAACCCTCTCTCTTCATTACAACACAAACATCAAACACTTTTTGTGGACTTTGAATCTTCCCGAATCAAAGAACCTTTTACAAGATAGCACCCCCACTATCTTAAACAATAATTCTAACCAACAATGGCAAGAAACTTTATAAAGTAGTTGAAGAATAGCAAATGTATGGTTGTATATCTTTATCAATATCTTTCTAACAAATGGACTTAGTGCTCAGAAAACTTTCAAATAAATGTTAAAGTGCAGGCAAAGTTTTCCAAACAATTTGAATGAAAGTTTGAAGTGATATAGAAAATGTCAATTGAGACAATGAAAGTTGTTGTGTATATTTATTTTGATTCTCAATTGTATTTATAGAGGCTAAAATAATGTTGATGAAACAATACACTTTTTCGAAAAAGAGTTACCAATGAATAGACACTTATTTAAAATGATACCTATTCATAAAATAAGTGTATGAAATGCATTTTAGAAAAATAGCCGTTTGACACAAATGATCAATTATTATTAGAAATTTGAAAACATGTTGATTTTAATTTGCATCATAATTAGTTTTACTAAAATAAACTATAATGCATGTGTTTGCAATTCATGCGTGCCATGATTTCAAAGACCAAATGCATGCCAAAAATATTTTATTAAATATGTTATTTTCCAAAAGCAATTATGGTTTTCATGCAAAATCACATTATATGAAAATAACTGTAAGTGTGTGATTTATTTTCAAGAGATTTTTAGACATTATTTCATATGGGGACTTAGAAAAAAATTTATAATTATTTTTTTTGCATTCTATTCTAAATTGTTTTATAAGTTAAGAATGATAAATCAAAGATAAGAACTATCCTTACAAAAATATAACTTTGAAGCCTAAGTCCTATTATCTTCATTCTTCAATTTGAGCCTCCATAATTTTTCTTCTTTTGTGATGTGAGTTACAAAAATATAACTTTGATTTTTTAAGAAAAATTAAAATGTGTGCGTGAAAGTGCAAATTGTTAACCGCAACAAATTCAAATCCTCTCGAAAAAGGGTCTTGTCCTTTTTATCGATTCATGTCTTTAATGATCTTGTTATGCTTAAACACTTTGATCTGGTTCTTTTCAAAATCAGTAGGTCTGTTTTATTATTATGAGGAACAAAACTATCACATCATGCACAATCTTCTATTAGGTCTTCTTTAAAAGCTTATCTAGGCTCAGTTATGGACAACGTAACTTGGCTTTTTAGTGATAGTTCCACAATCTCATGTTGGCAAATAAATGGCTTGATGAACCAGTTACTGATTTATCTCATATTCCCATGCATCTTCATCGATTGTTAAAGATTAAAATCTACGGCCCAAGACTTCATCTTGTGTGTAATGGTGAAGATTTTGGGGAACTTAACTTGAAAAGTTCTTATGATTTTCTTAATTCCCCTTATCAACCTTCTTATTGGGGGAAAAGCCATTTTGACTACATCCGTTTCACGTAGCAAAAAAGTGCTTATGAAGTTATAAGACACCGTAGGTTCTTCCACTTAAAATCCTTAATGGTTGCAAAAAAAGTCCATTACATATATACGAGTCTCACAATAGTATATAGTAAGTAAATGGGTTAATAGTGTTTTCCACCCCTGTAATATATGTCAATTCTTGTTTTCGCCCCTATAAAATTTTTGGTTTGATTTGCATCCTCGTAAAATTTTTATTTTCCAGAAAACACCCCTAATAGGCCATTTTCAGAATTTTTTTTCAAGAAATTTTGGTTTTTGAATGGCCTATTAAGGGTGTTTTTCGAAAAATAAAAATTTTACGAGGGTGCAAATCAAACCGAAAATTTTATAGGGACGAAAACTGGAAATGACATATATTACAGAGGTGAAAAACACTATTAACCCTAAGTAAATTATCAAATTAGCTATGATTTTATAGAGCGCTTTCAAATAAATCTATGAGATTAGGAGTATTTCAAAAGAGTTATCAACTCTATCAAACTATCAAGCTGATTCTTATATTTAACTACTCATAATCAATTAGATCTTTATATTTTAACAATTTACTATCAATTTGGTTATTATATTTAATCATTATCAATTTAGTTTATAACATACTCTTAGATGAACAAATGTGAGTTACATTTAACACAATCAAATAACTTTTTGAATCATAATATCAATAACTTATTTGAATGCGAAGTCAGAGACGAATTTAACGGTGTGTGTGACAACAAGACACCTATATGTGTGACAACGAGACATAACATCACACATAAAGTATACTAAAATGTTAACAATTTAACTTTACTTGATCAATGTTGTGCATTGTCAAAGACCATTTTAGAATATCTATGAAGCAAGTAACAAAATCAGCTACAAAATTTGATTACAATATTCAACAACATCATACATATATACACAAGTTATTCAGGGACTCTACAAAATTCCGAAAGAAAACAAAACAGAGAAGAGCCGTAGAAGAACCTAAGTGGGATATAAAGCTCACACAAGCTTAACAGCTTTAAGCTTCTGGGCTATATATCAACTTCTAATTGTGGAGCTATATACCTTTCCCACGACCCGAACATGAAAACGCCGCCGCAATAATTTTGATTATCCTTAACTTGATTTGCCCTCTCCTTGGTGGGAACATTTGAGTGGATTTACTACTCTGTTTGGCTTCTTCAAACTCTGCTGCTAAAGCTGAAGAACAAATTGGGGTGTGAAATTGCATAATTAGAATACACAATTGAAGAACTAGAGTTTTTGTTAATGCAGTAACTGGCACTGATAAGGAATAGAAGAAATGAAGAGAAACTTTAGAATTGCAGTGAAAATGGGATGGGAGTGAGGGTGCGCTATAAAAAGACAAAAGGCAGAGAGTGTGGGAACTAACTAGACAACTGTAGCAGGCGTGTCCTCCAAGATTCCTATTTCTTTTTCATGTTTGATTAAAGGTTTTCTTGAAAATGATTAGGACTCTTTAGTTTTATCATTGTCATCAGTTTGGGCTACTCTTTAATAAAACTCCAATCCAATCCAATCAAATTTAATATGGTTTAATTTGAATCATTTTTTAGATATGGTAAAAATAATAAATTTGACGAAATTTATTATTAACATCAAAATAATCGATCATTTTCATCAAATTTATTATTTTACCATACTTATGTCATATAAATATTAATAAAAAAGCTACAATTGTATTTTGCATATGTAATATTAAATGAATTATATTGTGTCATGTGTGAGTTACAATGATTATTTGTCATTTCATCTATCTAAAAAAAATGATTGATTATTTTAAACACATATGAAGTTGTAAAAATGTAAATTAAATTAAATTAATCGATTTTGAAAAAGTAATTCGATATCTGATCCAAGCGATTTTTAGAAAAGGACATTCAAACATATCAAATAATATTCAATTTTTATCGGTTTACTGATTTTATTTTGGATCAGTTTGAATTTGAACACTTCTAATTATGATTTTTTTTTTTTTACTTAAAATTGTGGTGGTTATTATTTTTATTGCTCTTAATCTCTTGTTTTTGGATAGAGTAAGCTTAGATAATCTAAAGTTGAGTCTAAATGTAACTAATTTTTTATTAATGATCAATGTAACTAAAACTTCCTTAATGTTACTTTTGTTGTTGTTGCCATCTTATCTATTGGTTTCTTCATACTTAATACAACAATAGGATTGGTATAAAGTTGAGTCTTTGATAGAGACTTAAAGCATCTACAACGTAGTAATGCATGCTCTGAATGGTTTCTAAGTTCTAACTATCTTCACCGATTTTTCAACGCTGTACTATGTTCTTAAGAACCTCTTTCACACTAGTAATAAGCAAAAAGTGTGCCTTCCAAGCATTCTCGAAGAAATGCTTTTGTCGTCAAACCATCACTTTCTTCAATGTTCAACGCATTATGATCTTAGATCAGTTCAATTACCGTAGTTTGTTCAATATCATGGGACACTTGAGTTTGGCATTATTATTGGGAAATTTATAATTCATTTGTAATTTAAATTAAATTAAAAAAGACAAGTATATTTAATAGAGTAAATAGTCAATTACCCCCCTGAAATTGTAGCTTTCGTCAAAAAACCCCCTAAATTTTGCAAAACTTCAAATACCCCCTGAAATTGTCAAGCGTCTGTCAATTACCCCCCTCCGTTAATATCTTCCATCCAACATGCTGATGTGGCCGTTAACTGCCCACGTGGCACTGTCACATGGCCAAAAAAATCATGCCACGTCAGAGGGGGATAATTGACTATATTTTTAAAAAAAATTTGATTTTTTTTTCTTTTCAAAATTAACATTTGTGCCATCTATTGACCTTGCAAATACCCCCCTGAAATTTAAGCAAATACCCCTCTCAAATTTAAAATTTATGTAGCAAATATCCCCTCGAATTTATAACTTATATGCAAATTATCCTCTCCAAAGTTAAAACTTATATGTAAGTTACACCTTGAATCATAAAACTTTGATGTTAAATTAAAACTTATTCATGATATATAATTTACTATATCTCTAATTACAATAAAAAATAAAATAAAAAATCACAACTTTAAAATAAAACAAATATGTTTGTTTTATTGTTACACATTGCAGAAAGAAGCAGCTATTATTTCCACAAAACCCACTAGCCGCCAAAATAAAAAGAGTTGCATTTTCATCATGTATTAGAGTTAGAATTATAATTAAAAGCATACTATTAAGCAGCACATAATTCCTCATCATTTTAGTGCACAACCAGTGGAGAGGAAGGGTCAAGCTACATGAACACTACTTGTGCCATACAACCTAGTTATGACCACTGGTTGAGTGTCCATTCCCTCCTAGATGGGCTCATGAACCATCTCCAATCTTCATGCACACTTTCTCCCCAATGATTGCAGAGTAAACGTTCTGCTTGGCCTCCAGAATAGAGATATAGTAAATTATGATTATGAATAAGTTTTACTTTACCATCAAATTAAGTTTTATGATTCAAGGTGTAACTTGCATATAAGTTTTAAGTTTGGAGAGGATATTTGCATATAAGTTATAAATTTTAGGGGGATATTTGCTACATAAATTTTAAATTTGAGGGAGGTATTTGCACATAAATGTTAAATTTTAGGGGGGTATTTGCAAGGTCAATAGATGACACAAATGTTAATTTTGAAAAGAAAAAAAAATCAAATTTTTTTCAACATGTTGATGTGGCCGTTAACTGCCCACGTGGCACTGCCACATGGCCAGAAAAATCATGTCACGTCAGAGGGGGGTAATTGACAAACGCTTGACAATTTCAGGGGGGTAATTGACAAACGCTTGACAATTTCAGGGGGGGTATTTAAAGTTTTGCAAAATTCAGGGGGGTTTTTGACGAAAGCTACAATTTCAGGAGGGTAATTGACTATTTACTCATATTTAATATGAATTCTCTTTGATATCACTTTTTCTAAAATATTATCCATGATGGGACTTTATCTTTTTTTCATTTCGCTGCTGACAAAATTTCATAATTTTTCATAATTTTATGTTTCAAATGTAATAGTATATGAAATTAATACAATTTAGTTGGTAGCCGCAATAATAATAGTATTATGTAAGAATTGAAGTTTGAACTTCAAACACCACACTTCTCCATATTTAAAAGGGATTGTTTTAAAGGAGATTTTTCCATATTCTCCACACTTCTCCATATCTAACTACTAGGTTATATATATGAAATTATACTATTTGATTTTTCTAAAGGAGATTTTTTTAAGAGAGTTTAAAAAATGCTAATAAGTGTCGTTAGATAATTGTACCAAAAAAGGTAAGAAAATAATAATTTTTTTGACGCAATATATAAGAAAATAATTTATTTATTATTTTGACAAATGTTAGCATGAATTAAAAAAATGATTTTTTTTATTAACTTTTTAACCCATGTTCTTAGACATTGTTTAAGAGTTTGAAGAATACTTTTTTTTTTTCTTTTTCTCAAAGTGATAATGTTAATAGTGTTTTTTTCTCCTTGTTAAGACTTGAACTTTAAATCTTTGAGCTAACCCAACCCCCAATTTGAAGAAAACCGATGAGAGAACTTTGATGGGAGAGAAATAGAGTAAAAAAATTTAATAGAGGGACAAAAAAGTTGATTTTTAAAATAAGAGGAGAAAAACTTCAATTTTTTAAATAAGGCTACAAAAAGTGCATTTAAGCCAATAATATATATATTTGGGCAAATTTTATGGTACACCCAATATATTTGAGTGTATCGGTACACCCACTCTTTAAATTAATAGTTAAATAAGTTGTTTTTTTAGAAGAAAAATATTATTTTTTATCATTTATAATTATAATAACTAAATCTTATTCATAAAAAATGTCAACAAAATAAAATTATTATTTTTTGAATTTTTATCACTCATAATCGAGAACATTAATTATTTTTTATGATAATATGTAAAAAAAATTACTATAATTCTTATAAACAATGAAATGATGTTTTTTCTTATGAAATAATGTTCTATAAAATATAAATATTAAAAAATAGCTATTTGTTACATAAAAAATGATCGTTAATTTATAAAAGGCTTAATTGCACTTTTGGGTCCCTATCTTTCCAAAAGTTGCGGTTATGGACCCCTAACTAATTTAAATACAAAACAGCCCCCTATGTTTTGATTCTTTGGCAGTTTTGGACCCCCAAGGCAAAAAAAATAAAATAAAAATTGATACGTGGCACCTCACTTAGGGTGCCACGTCAGCGTTGACCGAGTCAACAATGGACTGGGGGTCCAAAACTGCCAAAGAATCAAAACATAGGGGGTTGTTTTATATTTAAATTAGTTAGGGGTCCATAACCGCAAATTTTGAAAAAATAGAGGTCCAAAAGTGCAATTTAGCCTTTATAAAATTATAAAGCAGAAGTATCGGTACACCTTACTTTGTTAGTGTACCGTAGAAGTTCCCATGTAGTACTCATCATTTTTTCTTGTGAAATCACCAAGACTCATGACAGATTTTAAGTCTTAACGAACGAACTTTATAACAAAAGTACTTTTTTCTTTTAAGGGTTTAACAAATGTACTTATATGTGGTGTTTAAAGTGCTCATCATTTTTGCACCAAAAACAAAGCGTGTATGGTTTTGGCGGGAAACAACAAAGAGAGTTGGTTCAGAGGACAGAAACGCAAGATGGCGAACAAACTCATCAACCAATTAGGTTTACCCAAATCCATCGCTAACATCTTCACCGCTCGCAACATCATCACCGCCAAGGTATCCTCACTATTTCCTTTTCCCCTTTCAATTTTACATGACCTAATTAGTAACGCCTTTTTGAAAAATTGCAGGATGCATTATCTCTCACTGAATTTGAATTGATGGAGTTGTTAGATGTTGGTATGTCAGAAGTAACATCCGCAATGGCGCACATCAGTGAACTCGTTTGTCCTCCTTGCCAAACTGTATGTAATATATATTCACTTTGTAACACCCACACTTTTGATCGAAGGCGTCACTGTCTTGCACATACACAGACACTGACACATGTGATTACATTCAATTATGTGATTTATTTAAATTTAAATTACTACTGAAGTCAACATGTTTGACTTTCATTTTAGGTTTTCATACATTAGTTTTTTTTGCTGAGTTACTGAATCTTGTGATAATAATGTGATAGGCGTTGCTTTTGATGGAGCAACGAGTACGAAATGAGAGCTTGGCCGGTCATCTTCCTACTCAATTGAAAGGGTTGGATGAAGCCTTATGCGGTGGTATACCGTTTGGTGTTGTGACGGAATTAGTTGGTCCACCAGGAATTGGCAAAACACAGGTGAATTATTATTGGCTTTGTAACATTTAACACTTGAAGGTTCTTATCTGGATGCTTTTCTGATGGTCTTGTTTGGATAAACAACTTATTTTGCAGCTTATGAATAAGATATTTCTATAACACAAAATAAAATAAAGTCAAACTTTTTGTATAATCTATAAGCTGTTTTCATAAGTTATCCGGACAAGCTTAAGGAAATAAGCTGAAAACAATTTATGAATTTGTCATAAGTTGTTTTCATAAGTTCTCTCAAACAGTGTCGCAAGTGCTTATACAAGTAGATAAGTTCAAATAAGTAAATCCAGACAGGCCCTTGGATTATGGTAATGTTTGAGAATGTTTTCATTAACCATTTATCATGACGGGTGGTTATTATATTGCAGTTTTGCTTGAAGCTTTCATTGCTTGCTTCGTTGCCGGTAAATTATGGAGGCTTAGATGGTCGAGTGATATATATTGACGTTGAATCCAAATTTAGTTCAAAAAGGTAGTTAAAGCACACGTGCATTGCATTGTTGCTTTGAGCGAATTCAATCATAATAATACTATTTGTTTACTGTCTAATATTTTTATTTCTTTTAAAAGACATTGTAGTATCTTCTATTAGTGATTTTACTTTTTTCCTAGATTGATAGAGATTGGAACAAAGAGTTTTCCTGAAATATTTCACAAGAAAGGAATGGCACAGGAGGTGTGTAGATTGCTTTTCCTTTGCTTTTTCAGTGTCTTTCATTGTATAGGTTTTCCGGCTCATCTGAACTTGATAATATTTGAGAATTAAGAACTTGACAAGGATTCTTTTTACTTGACATGTCACAGATGGCTGGTAGAATCCTAATCTTACGTCCTACATCACTTTCTGAATTTGCTGAGAGGTGAGAATCTTCATATGACTTAATTGTAGCTATTCTTAGCAACAGAAACCATGGCACACAAAATTAATGTAACAATACGTGAGACCTACATGAGAATTAGGTACCATATTAATGGGTTAAAAGACGAGAACTTACTGATGCTTGTTCTTGTACAATGAAGTTATGTATAGCTGTAGAGGAAACTAATGCCCTTTGGTTTAACCACTAAGCACCACCGTGCTCGCGCCGCTAATTGCCGCGATTCACTACCTAGCGGGCACTAGAAGATGGCCATAAAAAATATCAAAGCTTTATTTCAGAAGGAAAGAACAAAAGTAATGCAAAACACAAAATGATAAATCAATATTTTTGCTCTTTAGAAAATAAGGAAAAGATAGAAAACAAGTTGTTTTGATGTTGTACAGGATTCAATGGTTATTAACTATTGTAGTCATGTGATGATGTGTTGAGATAGTTGCCTTTAGCCTAAATCTCATTCAGACTGATATGTTATGTCATATTTCACTTTCATAACAGAATGGAATTGTTGAGATTCCAGATCGACTATAAATATGATTGAATTAGTCCTTACAGTATAAGGTTTGGGAAATCCTCGGTAATTTACCTTGCTTTCAGGGTTGAGTTAGGCCTAGTCTTAATTCTAAGATTGTATCGGAGCTTATCTTGGACACTGTTATTGGACCACTAATATTTTGTCTACGCTCCAGATGTCCAGTTCTAGGTGTGAGAAGGTGTATTAAGACCCTCTAATGCTCTAGATAACCAGTTCTGGGCATGAGGGTGTGTTTTGAGATCTCAACATGCTACATGACACGTACTCTGTCAAGACCATCTTGTCCCTAGTCTGAAAGAATACAAACGTTGATCAGTAGTTAAGAAGTGGACTTGACCAAAGTTTTAAATTATTTGGCTGATGTAGCCTCAACCGTGGTTGTGAAGACACAAAGCATCTTGATGTTGTGGTCTAAATTGCGGTCACAAACATTTTTTTAAAACCTTAGACTGGATATGCCAATTGTGTTTCTTTTAGTTTTGAAGTCTGTTTCTGATTCACGACACTCTTAACCGATCTGCGTGTAACATGCTGCTGATTATGCATATAGAATCTGCCTCAAGTCCTATTTTGCTCTGCTTTCTCATTCTAAGTTTATATAAGATAACTGTATGACATAATGTGTTAACATTGCCAGTTTGCAACGGATCAAAGTATCACTCCTCCAGCAACAAGTGAAGTTGCTCATCATTGATAGCATGGCTGCTCTTGTTTTAGGGTGAGCTAAACTTTTTGGCAATGTTTGTGAAGAATGTAGTCAAAGACGCCCGCTTCAAAGTTATAATTATTCTTTGAAAAGGAGCTGCGTCCAATTAGGATGGTGTATGTGATGAGAAATAGGAGAGCAGAGGATTCCAGTTTCTGAGTTAAAGAAAACAGTTACAGTATAACAGAACAACTAACCAAAAGTGCTGGCCACAGGTTCTCAACCAGTCTCCCAATCCGGTGAGCGAAGCCATTTGATCAACACCTCGAATTCACCTGCAGAATTTTTCTTTATGTCAACCACTTCTACGAGTTGTGTCTTCAACTCCTGTTTTATTTGATAGCATTGGGGGCAGACGGCAGAGGTTGGCCCCTCTGATCTGGACCCAAGGCTTTCTTCAACAAGGAGAGTTGAAAAGCTGAGTGCGTTCTGCTGTGATGAGGTAATTTTATAACCTGTATAAAACCTGTCCAACCCTCTCTGATAAGGCCCATAACAATGGGAACTTTCATCGGGGTTTTTAGATGTAAAGCTGCGGCTTCGGAAATACTCAATACTTGGTCTCACTCCTTTCCTCTTGTTGTTTGCTTGTCTCTCAATTGGTCTTGAGCCTTGAGAAAGTTCCTTCTCAATTCAACCAACAACTCATCTTTGCTGCGTCCGTTTCTGCTGATTTACTTCCTCAACCTTGAAAGAAACGTAGTCCCTTCAAGAGTAAAGGAATAACATTTTCTTCAATGCTCATCCAGTTAGAAACTATCCCTTTCTGCGTCCAACATAATGTGCATCTTTACTATGACTGAATTTCATTATTTCAATGCCTTCCTCCCTGCATGGTTCTTCAAGGCATCATCAGTTGGGTGAGGTTCTTCGTCATCTCTTCCAGCTAGGTTAGTGCAGAAGTACAATGAACAGTAGAACCCTTGGTATTCTATAGACCTGGACTCTCTGCAATAATGATTACACTTGTCTTCTTTTCCCTGCTCGGCTAATCATCTCAACTAATAGTTGGTTAGTTGTTTTGAAACACTGTAACTGTTGTAACTAATTCAAAAATTGGGACCCTCCCTCCTAATTGAATGTTGCGGCTTATCATTCTCGTGCTATACTCCTACTCATAATGTCTCATGATGCATATAAATTGGTCACTTTTTCTATTCAGTGAACATGATTGTGGGGCTTCCAGGCAACAAGCATTGGGTTGGCACGTTTCTTTCATCAAGTAAGAACCACTTGTGAGATTTTATGAAGTGAAATTACATGTTTCTTCTTGAAGGAAGTTCTGATATTGAACCAGTTCAGGTCACTTGCTGAATTTTCACGCATTCCAATTGTATTGACAAATCAAGTAAGATCTCATGTTGGTGATGAATCTCTCATGTATTCCTTTCAAGGTATGATGAACAAATTATTTTCAGATAGCTTTAACTAGGGTTTAACATATCATTGGGCATGTTAAGCAGCACAAAGCCGCTCTACAAAAGGAGACATTCCTGTGACGTTTGATTCTCATCTTGTTGCTGCTTTGGGAATTAATTGGGCTCATGCTGTGACCATCCGTCTTGTACTTGAATCCAAATCAGGTTGATTAATTTGCAGCTGCCTTCTTGATTTTAAATGCATTCTTCTGTAACAAGTTTCTGTACATGCCACTTGACTCAAATAGTTGGAGTGGGTGGCGATTTGGGTTTAGGTTGTAGAGTGAACTCATGATACTGACTTCATAGATAAATGTTATAATTTACTTAATAACAAGTTCTAGGGTGGTTGGAGTCTTCCACCTTGTTATTTTAAAAAAAAAATTGTTTGAACACAAAAAAGTGTGAAACCAGAAATTAATATCAATTGTTAAATAATTGAACATTCTTTTAGAATAAGAATTTAATGTGGAACGGTTTTAACAAATGTCTCCCTTCTTGGTTAAAACTCTTATCAATTTTGGCTAAAAACGTGCTAGTGTTTGAAGTTTGAAAATTTAGCATTTAGATGTAAAGGGTAAAAGAGAGACAGGAATGTAGCACATGATATTATAATTTACAAATGAAAGTCTGAATAATGACCTTATACCCAGATTTTTTATGACATCTCTTGATCATTTAGCCCATCCTATCTAATGGAAAAAAAAAACTTTTTTGTTTGTTATTTTGTTGGGTTTTTCGGGTATATTTGGATTAGCTCATTTTGGGTACAAAACTCGTAATTTCAATCTTACCAAACTTGGGCAGGACAAAGTGATTTTTCCTAAATGTCAACCAAAACCAAATACACACTAGGGGCTTGGGTCAAGAACAAGTGTAGTATAATATGTAAAAAGCCAACCTAAAAACACTCAGGTGTAATTAACACAACTAAGTATATAACTTAGCTCAATTATACTATTTAACATGGTATTCCTATGCAAAATGCCAATGTGTCAATCACTATAAAATTATTGCGATAAATGATTGTGCTTGCATAACACATTTGAATTTCGGATGATCAATTTCTTGCAGGTAAAAGGTTTATTAAGTTGGCAAAATCTCCAATGTCACCCCCGTTGGCTTTCCCTTTTCACATTACTTCATCGGGGATTGTTTTACTTGACAATGATGGGATAGAGATGAAAGGGCCAGAAATAAGCACTATACACTGCCAAGGTTTGTCGCTGAGCTTTTTTGCTTTTAGGAGCATTTAAGTGGGTACAAAAATTATTTGGAAAGATAAAAGCCGTAGCGTATGTAATGGGTGGACATTCACAACTAGTTGTTCTGTATAGATTATAAGCATGAATTCACGGAGAAAAAGTACTTATTCTGGTTGACTATGTTAAATGTGACAACTATGGGTTTTAGATGTTCTTTTTGCATACATGAGTAAACACTTCAATAACTTTTTATGAGTGTTAAGTTTTATTAAATCAACCATGGGATTGAAAGCTCCAAGAAGTAGATCTGGTCTGTGAAATTTCATAAATTTAGAATTTAGTTGTTATTACGTAATCGAACCATTTAACTCATAATATAAGTAAATATTTATGATTATATTATATACATAGAATGTACTAAATTATCTGAAAATAGGTATGCAATATGCATGATTAAGATAATCACATGATTCAACAGTTGAACTGGTTAATAGTTTGTTCTGTAAAAAACTATTAGATGGTATAAGTGAATACTTACACCTAGTGTTAAGAGCACACCCTCCTGTAATTTAGTCATTGTTCGAAGCATTGCTGAGAAATGTGTAATTTCTACTTACGCTATTTTTATGGTTTTCTTTGATTGTCTAAGTATATTAAAGCTCAAACCTTGACTTACCAATTTTGAAATTTTTATGAAATACATGCAGGCCAAAATGCTCTGTTTAATTTGGAAATGGCAGGGCACTGATTTTCAGTTGATAGTACGCCTTTTACAATTGTATGGGATATGACATGACATACTATCCATAAATTTTTGCTCATCTTCTAGTGAAAGCAGACAAGTTGGTACAACTGGTTCCCTTCAACAATCTGTATTCTTTCAGATATTCTGAGGTTAGTTAGTAATTGTCATTGGGATGTATATTATATATATATATTATTGTTCTAAGCTTTTATACATGAGCCACAACTTCCATATTTTTTTTGCTTCAAGTGGTATAACTTATAAAATCGGTTATGTTCATATAATACGGAAAAATGTCCATATTTATTTTCTTTTTGTTATCATGAGATTACTTATGGTTGTTTAGTCGAAAGTATTTTCCTGTGTCTTGCAGCTACAACCTACTGTTATATGAAGATGAACTGTGATTAGATTTTATCAAATGATTTAGATCTTATATTTAGTTGTGGAGTATAGCTGGTATCTTGCCCTGCTATCGTCGCCACTTACAGCTATGTTTCTCGTCTATGTATGGCACGTGATATCTGTCTCTCTATTTTGCTTGTACTTTTGATTACCATCTCTGTGTCACCTAGTTGGATGGGTGGATTGTCGGTAGGCTTTATTATGAATTATGAAACAAACATCTTCCTAGAAACTTTTGCTAGGGATGTATTGAACAGTATATAGTTTTGAAATGTTGGCGATAATCTAGCATTTGCCTTGATATAATGCTTAACAACATGAAAAGGCCTAAATGTCTTCTTGACTCTACATTGTCAATAAATACAACTTTATGTAGGAGTGGCGCAAAGGTTTATCTTTGTGTTTGTTTTTTGCTTGCATTTCTGGAAAGTATTAAACTACTGAAATAAGTGAAATATTATTATCTTATAGCATTGCGACCATACCTGGAGCTAGGCTTGTTGATGATTTTGAAGGAATACGTAAGTTTAATGACTACACGTATCAATTTTGATTCTTTTGAATTTTGGATATGCTCGCAAAAACTTGAGTATCAGTCAATTTTTAGACAAATTGTAATATTTATAAGCATCTATGTGTTACCATCTAGTAAAATAAAGAAATTGTTCTTAGGTCAAAATGCCCTGAAGCAAAGATGATTAATTTCTCATCACCTATATCATTGGAAGACATTTATGAGCTCATATCCAGTTCTTGGGAGTGCTGAATCAAAGTTGATTTTCTTTTGGATAGACAAATTGTTAGTTAGTAATTTTTGTTATGTAAGTTTTTTCTAATTTTGTTTGTCCATTTGGGTTACAGAAGTGCAACTTTTATACAAAGCTTTCTTAGCTTAACAAATATATACATCTAAATAATGAAACTTTGATAGGCTAATATAATGTTCATCATGGATAGCAACTTTAATACCTATACATATATCTATTGGGTAACTAAGTACACGAACTTGTTATGCAGACTTTAACTAAAACTAATTGATTGATTAATAATAAAATGTAATTGTTTCGATTGTGACTCGATCAAAAAAGTCATTGAAATACGGTTTTAATCTAACGGCTTCCATCAATTCATTAAGTGCTCACATGCTTGATCAAGTGACCCATCTTTTATTTTTAGAAATAATTTATTCTTTCTTCTTTTGGTTAATTCCTTTCCAAAAATTCTAATATTCTATTTTTTTTTTATGAAGGATTCTACATCGTTTATTCTTAGGGTTCTTTTGCACATGATTTACCCCTATTTCATTACTCCAAAACCTAATTGCCAATTTTTTTGCTATACCACTGATTTATGCTTCACTTCCCAAGCTATTCACCATTACACCTTTCATCTTCTCTTTTCCTATGCTAGTTGAAAACTTAATTTTGTGGCTGCTGTCCAAAACTTAATTATCGTTTTGCTCATCCTATAACAACCTTATTTCTTTATTGAGTTTATTTCTATTAACTATTTTTTCGAAGAGCCTCAAAAGAAAATTGTTTTAAAGAAGGGCCATGGATGCTAAAAACATGAACAAAATGAATAATGACTAATTCTCTAATGTAAGTTCTTTATGTAATGTTGTGAGTAATTCATACTTAAGAATAAAAAATGTAGAATCCTTTTAAAAAAAAAAATCAGAGAATTTTTGGAAAGGAATTAACCAAAAGAAGAAAGAATAAATTATTTCTAAAAATAAAAGATGGGTCACTTAATCAAGCATGTGAGCACTTAATGAATTGATGAGAGCCGTTAGATTAAAACTGTATTAATGGCTAGAATTTGGTGTCAAATTTAATTTGACACCTTGGTGTCATTTGATCATATCCCCAATATATTTTACCAACTCAAATATTGTAGACATCCAAAGCTAGAAGAGCGAGTGAATAAAATGATAAGGGAGGTGTAGCTAGAATTTTCTTCAATCTGCTGCGTAAAAAATCTGCTAAATTAATCCAACTCAAATCTGCTTGGAGTCCAACCCAAACGGTGTGCAGTATTTAAAGAGAAGTGCTATTTTGACCCCCCCCCCCCCTTCAAAAAAAAAAACAAAAATCGTTTGGTTTGTAATTATGAACGACATTTCTTTTTGTTTTTAAAAGTTTCAATGGAAAAGTCCAAAAGTTTTTTTTTTTCGTGGAAAAAGAGCATATAAGAGGGACAAAAGAGTATAACAACAAGTCTTCAAAGGTCGATCATATGATATTGACTCTTACAACGAAGATTATCGATGAGTTGATGGTAACAAATATAAAATTTTAAGATTTTATATTTGCATACCATTTTTATTAAATGATAAATAGTTTAAAAAGATTAGTTTGATTTATAGAGTTTTTTCTAAAAATGCATGTATTTGGTTTTTAATTGAAATTTCAACAAGATGTCATTAGTTTTACTCTTACAACCATATGAAAGTAATCTGTTTATGTATATTTATAGACAAAGTACAATTGGTTTAGATACAGGTACTCTTCAAAAGAATAAGAGTGTGTTTGAATGGAGAAATGTTTTGAGGGAATGTATTGTTTTGAGGGAATTCAAATATTTGAGGGGAATTCTATTGTTTGGATAATAATTTGAACTATTTTCAAAATGATGGAAATTTATGAAGTATTTTGTTCAAGTTAAATTTAGAGAATTTCAAATGACACCTAAAAGCTAAGAATTTCAAATTTCTTCATTGTTGTTATTTTTCATATTTTGCATTTTGGTCCTCAAATTTTCCAAAAATTTCAAATTGACCCCAATAAATTTCCAAAAAATTGCAAATTGGTCCCTCAATTTTTTCAAAAACTATAATTTGACCCCTCATATTTTTAAAATTTACATTTTGACCCCTAATTTCAATTTTTTAATTTGATCCAAAAAAAATTAAAATTTATAAAAGTTGTCCAAAAATGATGACAATGAATTTTTTTATTACTTCATCCAAATAAAAGAATTGAGAAATGAAAGTAATTTAATTGAATCATTTAAATTGCCTAGAATTTTAAATTTTTTAAAATTTCTCAATTACCTCATCCAAACACACTCTAAGGGTACGAGAGAAACCACCATGTGACATGATTCGCGACTGTTACCTTAATTCTTAATTCCATTTTAATATCAACATTTGGTCTATTTTAGTATTTAACATGTGCATAATTGGTTATGAAGACTAATCAATGCCATCTAATTTGAGGCTGTTAAAGATGAGTTTCAAATACCCAAACATAGAAGAGAATGACATTATTATACTAAAAAGGTGCTGCAGTGCATGTGCTTCTCAATTAGATCAAAGTCTCATATCTACCACATCTTGTTTTTAAAATATCTTCGAAAATGCATATGCATCACGAGGATGACAATAATAATATTTTGTCATGTACTCCATCCAGATTCAGTTCACAAGTCATTTTTCTTTGCTTAAAGAATCGAGGAAACGAAGCTTTTAAATCCTAATAACGAAATAAGTACTAGGAACTTGGTTGCTTGTCCACAACTATAGGATATAAATTAATTAAACTTTCTTTGGTTTCATAATTGAAATAAAGTACTGGAGACAACAAGCCAAAGATTCCACTTGATTTTTAGTATATCTACAACTACAAGTATGTCACATGATTTCAGTTGGACAAATTGGACTCTATAGTTTATTTGTTCCTATGACTGCCACCAGATATGAATGAATTATGATACCACTCAAATCTTTCTGACTTATTCAGAATTAAAAAGGGAGCAAAAGATTTCCAAAACCTTGACAATATATGCCTTTGAAACTTGTTTAACTCATAACTTAAGGTATGTACAACTAATCTTAATACTATAATTGATTAAATTACTGATGGCTGATCATCTTTTGTTTATTGATTAAACGTACGTGGCATCTTAATCTCCCCGAAATGTTAAAGCTCATTCAAACAAATTGTTATTTTTTTTAATATTTCTAGTGGCATAATATTCTGTGGGCATGATCAACAAAGTCATCACATTAACAATGATTTTGTATTCAAGTGAAATGTTAATCTATTTTTAGCAATTATACCTAACTTTTTTTTGTTGTATAAATTGTAATTTTGTTAGTGGATTTTGATAGTTGACATTAAATAAAATAAAGAGCTTAACATATTTTTTTCGCTAATAAAAGCTTAACATATTTAATTTAATTTACTTGATTATGTTTGTCCTAAATCCTATCTATATTTTGAGAAAACAAAGCCAGGTGTCCTTTACTTTTATTGGTAGGTTGATACTGACTTGGCTTTATCTTCACCTCACTGCACGGCAAAAGGCACGTCCTTATGGAAAACAATGGATCAATAATATAACTTTGTTCATATTATTATATTTAGGAATAGTACAAACACATAAACAATATGATTCTTAAACCAATAATTGGAATCGAGGAAAGTTAAAATATTGTTCAAATAATAAGGTTGTAACCCTACCTATCTCAAAGTGCAAATAAATGAGGATAAAAAAATAGCAATAATTTCGATTAAAATAATAAATAATTTAAAAGTTTGACAAACCGACGGGGATAAGTTATTAAAGAGGGCATATTTCCACGAATGGAGAAGAAGCAACCACGTCTCCTTAACCTTAAACCTCGTACATCTTGCCGACAACGTACCCATCCATCCAAAAGAAAACCTAATCTTTTTTATTAGGAAAAAATAATTATTCAAATCTAAAACTTGGTGATTATTGTATTTTTTTTCCAAATAATTTAGTGGTTAGAAATTCACCTAAGTGAGGTGTCTGAAGTTCGAACTCTGACCCTATATATATTGCATCGTCTCTAACTAAGCTCAAAGGAACCATATTGATTATGTAGAAAAAGTTTTTTTTTTTTTAATATTCCAATATATTGATTATACAATTTTTAAGATAAAATTTATACTTTAAACTTCTTAACAAATGCCCTAAAGACACTTCTTACTTTGATAGCGGTACTCATGCACATTTATACACCTAACACGGGATTTGCTTTGGCCTAAATGTGTATTCTTTGTTTCTATAAAAAATAAAAAAAATAAAATAAAAAGTCTTTTCTTGCCAAAACAAAGTGCGTTTGTACAATAGTACTCCATTAAATATTTATAGTTTAATTAATAAGTTTAATAAACATCCTCTAAAAACAACACCAAAAATAAAACAGTTTTACAATGTGCCATAATATATCTTTTAAATCATTTATCTGATTTTCTTAAGTGATGTGAATGTAACATTGGATTTGAGATTATATATGGCTCATAGTGTAGTGGTTGTACACAAAAATCCCTATGATTTAAGGAAAAAATTCCCTGTACACACTAACTTAAGTTATAACTTATGTATTAACCTAAAAAATTGCTTGAAACTATTTTAAACAACAAAAAGTATCGAGTAGTTTCAACAATATGATGATGTTTCTTTTCAACAACATATTTTTTTTGTCGTATCAATACATGAACTATGGTAAAAAACACAATCATAAACAAGTAACTATAGAATTTATTTGATGTATATTCACCACCTAGATGATAACAACAACACTTTATAGTAAGATTATGTTGATTAACAGAAGTGCAGTAAAAGACTTAAAATGGTAAATAAGTTAAAACATCAAATATCTATTTAACCTAAAAAATACCACAAATAGGTGAGTTGACCAACGAATAAATGGCGCGTGAGGCATCATTTACAGTTACCGGCAGAATATATATGAAGGGAGACACCGAGGTTTCCTGTCTACAAAGAAGAGGGACCACCATTTTCAAAAACCAATAGTAACTAACTCGTGTTCTTTGTACTATTATACACACTTTGGTCCTTCCAATAACAACTTGCCCAATTGGCCAACTATGCCTATTTTGTTGTTAGTGATGTTACTTTCATATTCATATGTCTATTTATCAGCTAAACAAAATAAATGGTTTGCAAAGTTGAAATTATGTAGTTGATGAACTTGGATTAAAGATGAATTATTTCAAGGGTTATAGTAAGAACATAAGTTAAAAATTTAAAGAAGGAATTAAAACATAAGTGTTGTATGAAAAAAATGAATTTTTAAGACATTGTATGTTAACATGCATCTTAAGGGCACACATGTTAAGAGATTTGATATAGAATTTTTATTTTAAAAGTTTTATATTCAATTTTTTAAAAATTAAAATATTATTTTGTCAATGTATAACTATACCTTTTAAGTTATTTAACAATTTTCTCAAAAAAAAAAATTATTTAACACGTACATTTATGCACAAATTAACAAAATCCTTTAAAAATATTTGAGTTTCAATTATCGATCAGACTTTATATCTTTTAATAAAACTCGAATGACCAAAACTTATTTTTCCTTGTAATTTACAAAATTAAGGGGGTAAAAGATTTTTATACATCACGATTAATTCACTGATCTCCACTCTCGTGCACCAAACGAGTCAAGAATTTACTTATTAATTAACCACCCACTTTTCCTTTCACGTTCAACTCTATTAGACATCATTTAAAAAATTCATTAGCATCATCATCATTATGTATATTAGACATCAGTGTGATTGGTGGCTATATGTGTGATACTAATATTATTAGTTTAAGTCTACTATAAGCCTTGTTAATTTTCTACCGACATCAAAAGCCGTATCATTCCACACCTGAAAGAATTTATCAACCAATATTTGTTAGTTTGCTGTTCTTACACGTTTTTTTATTTGCAGTATAAATTAAAATTGCAAAAATTCAAGATAAAACTCTACTTTCACATTGACCAATGTCCATTAAAGATGTTTAAACTTCAATTTAGTCATCCTTTCTCCAGTTCCTATTATAAGAACAATTTTAATATTGTAAGTTCCACATAGAATAAATATAAAGTTTGAATTGAGTTTATAAATCGTAGGTTTCATATAGAATAAATAAAGTTTGGAATGAGTTTATAAAGAGCGATGTGTCTTATTTTATAAGTTTTTTTAAAAAAAAATGAGTATATCCAATATAAAAATCTAATACAACATCATATCACATCCAAGACCTGTTAGCTTACATGCCATTTGGTCATTGCTATTGACATACTTAGTCACGCTCCATATGCTCGGTTTTGGGTGTGAGTGGTGTATTAAGGGGTCAATATTGGATGAGATGATTAGGTCTAAGCATGTGTTTATAAATAAGGGTTGTCTCCACCTTGCAAGTAAGTTCGTAAGGATGAATTAGACAAAACTCAAATTGAATTCGAGTGGTTAATGAACTTTGATTAAGGACAGGTCATTTGAAAGAATCCAAATATGAATCTTGGTTGGAATAATTAAGTGGTTAATGAACTTTAATTAAGGACGGGTCGTATGAAAGAACCTAAATATGAATCTTGGCTGGAATAATTCGTCGTTTAAAAGAACACAATACAAATCCGTACTAAAATAATTCTTAATGAGATATTACTTGCCTCTTAATCAAACTCCATGTTATAACAACCATTTTCTCTAGTAGTAAATGGTTTAAGTAAATAAAGTATTTATGGTTGAATAATATATTTAAATTCAAATATGTAAGAAGATTAATTTGTTTATCTTCTTAATAAATATTGTTTTGTTATGTTTCTGTAAGCTTAACTCAATTGGTAAAAACATTGCATAATATATGTTGGGGTCGGGGTTCGAACTCCAGACACTCCACTTCTCCACATTTAAAATGTGTGATCTCCAGCCACTAGACTACTTAACAAAAAAAAAATTGTTTTGTTACTTAGGCCCCGTTTGGATTAGCTTATTTTGAGCTTATGTGGACTTATCTACTCCCATAAGCCTTTTTAAAGGTGTTTGGGTAAATAAATAAATATAGCTTATCATAGTTTCATAAGCTGCTTATGTCATATTTTAATAAGCCTAAATTTTCAGCTTACCCTCCGGCTTAACAACGAGCTTATCAATTTATGTAACCTCCTTCGATTCTCTCTAGATTCACTTTTTCAAAACATATATTTTAATTATAATGTTAGTTATCTTTGGTGGTGCATTAGTAACAAAATTGCTAGTTAATTATATTACTAAAGTAACACATGTAACTAAGATTTATTTTTTTTTTGAAGGAAGATTTTTATTATTTTTTTGTTACGTAACAAAACTAAACTGAATAAAAAAAATAAACTTAACTTGTCCCTTTTTGGTAAAAAATGTACACTAATATCTATATATATGGTAAGTTTATTTACACCTCTAATGTTAATTTTGTCTTATATAAATATTAATATTTTTTTTAAGGACGAATATTGATTATACTATATATATATATATAATTATAATTAATATATTATAATATTTTTTTTTACATCTTGATAATTGTGGTTCGATTCTTTGATTTTTTTGTTAAAATAAAAATATTTAAAATTTTGATAATTGTTTATGTAATGTCACATCCAAACATTTCAATTTATGTAAGTACTTTTTAGTGTACATATCCAAACATAAATAGCTTATCAAGTATAAGAACTTATGATATAAGCTCTAATGCTATAAGCATCTATATAAGCTGTTTATCTAAACATGGCCTTATTCCCACTACTCAAGTGTACATTGAACACATGAAATTTTATTTGAGGCATGTTTGAATGATAGACGAAGTAGACAAATTCAAGATTGCAAAAACCTCACTATGTAGCATTACAAACTAGACTGACTCATAGTAGTTGATCATTCTCATCGTTCATCCAAACAAACAATTCATTTGTCATTGTTGTAGTATGAAAAGGAAAAAACCACCAATCATTTTATCATTTGCTTCTATGCCGTTGACAACTTTTTGGGTACAACATAAACATACAACGTTTTCATAACTCACATGGTAGTTATGTGAAACCTAGATCGATAAGAACAATAATATACCAATTTTGACCTTAAAACTAGAAAGTGGAGTACTAGTGATAGGAGTTAGTGGGTAAGGAATGTGTGTAGAAGATGAGAACACGTATCTATTCATAATTGGTTGAGAGAATAATGGAAAAAGACACATATTTTGTTTTTCTCTAAACCGGCCATAGCAGGTGTGAATGTCAAATCATATCATAATGGTGTAGTTGGGTCTAAATCTAGTAATAGTCAAGTTACCCGATTTAGAAAGCAATGTTCACCAAAAAGATTTTTAAGGTTGGAGAATTACCCTAAGAAGAAATACTTAATTATGTGACTAACAAAAGATTATAGGATTATTTAGTATTTACCATGGATTATTCTCTCACGTGGGTCCATCTGTCTTATTCTTGCCACTATTTTTATGGTCACTGGCAAAGGGCAAAGTGCCAAGTTGCTGTTTGTTAGGTGTCCCTTTTATGTGTTTGGCTATATATTACGTTACGTCCTTATTCTTTGAGAGGAAAGTTCATGAAACAAAAGTGGGGACAATTATGGACCTACACACATCTTTCAACATTATTTTGTTTTAATGATTAGATAAGACACCTAACCTCAACAAAAAAAATTAAATGATTAGATAAGACACCTTATATTACTTTAGTTTATATCGTATCATATGATAGGTCTTGCCTGACCTTGATATTTTTCTAATGGTTGAACCGGTAATACCAAATTAATTGATTATCGATCTCATTAGTAATAAAACTTATATGATAAAGGATGATAAAGATGTGATTATTCATTTTTCAACTCATAATGTGTGAGCTTGGCTAATATCTATACTTTTGGTATAAAATTAACATTTTTTTTCAAGTAGTTTAATGATTATAATTTTTTTTTTAAATTAAAAAGTTGAGGTGTTTGAGGTTTGAACTTCGACATCGACACATGTATATATTATTATATAATATATGTATCAATTAAATTAAATTCACAGAGACAATCTAATATTAATTAATTATTTATGATTAAACCTAACCTAAGCATATTTGTTAAGGCTAATTTTAAGGTCTTACGTCTCATTATATATAAACTTGGAGGGACATGCATAAACCAAACTAATATAATAAAACAAAATAGAAAATAGAGTGAATAATAATTCTAGTCTCACCCTTTCAAAAAATAATAATAATAATTCTACTCTCTCAAAATATATCAGATACAATTTGATCCCTCAGGATAAAAAATAAAAATAGAGTAATTCATGATACTTTAGCCTTATTTGAACGTCCATAATTTTTTTTTTCCGCCATATTGCCCACATGTTGAATGATTGATTGAATTAAGGACAATATAGTCTTTGATGATAATTGAAAAGAGACAATATAGTCATCATTATATCTAAATCCCTAAATTGCAGCTTCCTCAAAACACACAAACCTCCATTAAAATATATTTAATCCAGCTATTACGTGGATTCTATATTATCTAGAAGTACTTACACATGAATAAAAAATAAGCGGACCATAAGCTATTAGAATTTTTTAGATGACAGAATCAATCATCATAAACATAATATTTATGGACCTATAAGATATGAAATTGTTATGCATGACAATTAAAACTCTAGTAGAAAGTCAACAGATTTGATATTATTGGCTTCCATATAGCCTAACAAAATTGACAGTTGAGATTAAAATTCATCTTGGGTATAACTTCCTCCCATCAAGTGAGTATTTCTCTGAAATGCAAAACTTGATCAAACCAAAATCAACAACTTTGGAATTGAAATTTCATGAAGCTTTTAATATCTTAAGGTCCTTTTTTTTTTTCATTAAACGAATATCTATCAAATGATCCACTTTCCATGTATTCATGAACAAGTGTTATTAAGCTTCTTTCAAAGCAAAATTCGGATTAGCCTCACAAGATTGAACCGGTGGAAGTGCTTCAACGGAGGTTCATGTCATGTGTTCAAGGAAGAAGATGTGATTTAGACATTTAAATATGAAGCTTAGTTCACCACATTGGTGAAGGAAGTTAACCTCTTGCCGCATCCAAACTTTATTGATTTGTTCTTTTTTATTAATTTATACATAAAATGATATGTATTTTTACGATGTGTTTGATCAATAGCAATTATATCTTGGACAAAGAGGAAAGGAAATTTATTAAGACTCGTATTATCACAGGTTTCTTATTCTTTTTTGGTTAGAGTTCTTCCTTATAATATTTAACTCCCAATATAAATTGATTGTTGAATTTTCTCTCTCTATTTAGTAATTTTCCTATACTTATTTCATTTGTAGGCTCCTTTTTTTTTTTTGGGGGGTACAATGTTTAATGTTATGCTCCACTATTTCATTTCTGTAAAGAATCCCCAACCACGTGATATTTCATCCTTGATTTTGGGGACCACTCCTATATAAAGATAGTAAATACTAGATAACAAATAGTGTGTTCCCTTACAAAAAAGATAACAAAATTGGGTATTTGGATGGTGGGAAGATAGATTTTGGGTTAAATAGTATGCCCAACGAGTACAGTTTGATTTGACTGAGAGATCATCGAACAAGATACGCGGGCCACTAGCAACATTACTAAAGCCATCATTAGGTCATGTCACACAAAAGTAAACCATAATAATCTAAAGAGATGTTTTTTACTCAAAGATAACAATAATCTAAAGAGAAAGATGTTTTTTCTACTCAACATTTCCTTCATGCTTAATTGCATTTGTTGTTTTCTTTTTTAATTAATCTTGCCTAATTGTATATAACACATTCTTCCATAATTGTCTAGGTTTAAGAGTTGTGTTGTTTAATTAGTATAGAGTTAAGATATGTTGACATCAAATATCAAACTTATCATACTTACATCTTTAATAACCCTTTATATAAAGGGAAGGTAAAATTGATCTAATCCAATTGTTGAATCATCTTATATTATGTTGATTATCTTGTATACAAATTTTAAACTAATTTAAACATTTGTTGGTATATGTTGTAGTAATTGTTAACATAAGATGATTTGATAAAAATAACATATAATTTTAAAATTTTATCAGTCTTATAGGCTTGGTTTAGTTAAGGAAAATTTTAATTCAACAATCGGATTGATTTAATTTGTTTTCTACAAAAATATTATTCAAGATGTAAGTATGAAAATTTTGACACACAGTGGCAAGAAATCTTGATTGCCAATAGGGATGACAAAGCGGGTTCGTATGCTCCGCTTAAGCCCGTAAATAATGAGCCAAGTCAATTTAAATGATCGAGCCTAAACTTCCACCCCTACCTTGCTTAGTGGTAGGCTGGCAAGGCCCGTCAAAAAAATTAATACATATTTTTGATAATTTTGTTGTTATAAAAGAGTATGTTGTTGTTATTTCAAAAAATAAAATAAAATTGGGAAGAAAATAAATGTGATAAAAAACAAGCTTACGATTCACCGAAAAGAAGAAGAAAAAAAAGCTTATGACATAAATCTGGGTTATGATGGGTTATTAGGCCGCTTCACTTTAAATTTTGTCTCACCCATTGAACAAAATAAAAAAGGGTTTTAGTAATAAGTGTCCATATGATAGACACTCTTTAAGCATTTCAAAATAATTAATTATTTTTTAAAAAAGTTAAATATTTCAACATTCAATATATTGAATACACGCATTTTCAGAAATACCTACCACTTATAGTCTTAAAGAGTACCATGAAGGCACTAGTTAATATTTCTCAATAAAAACAATAGCAAGTTGGAGGGCCGCAAAAAATAAAGAAAGCAAATTCAAAACTTCGGCTTAATCCACAAAAAATAGCGGGTGAAACAAGCCGGACCAGTGGGTGGGACTCGTTTTGCCATCCATATTGATTAGTCTAGACAATCATGTACACTTGATGTACACACTTAGGGTGTGTTTGGTTTAAAAGAGAAGTTGTGAAGAGAGAAGTATGTAGGAGAGAGTATAGGAAGAGAGAAATAGGTGAGAAATAGAGTAGAATTGACATATTGTTTGCTACAAGAGAGAAAGGAGAGAAATAAAGAAGAAAGGAGTCTGTTAAATTTATGAAAAGACCAAAATATCCTTGCCCTAAGAGCTTTAATATACAATTTTATTATATTTGAATTAGTTTCTTATATAAATTGATATAATTTTTTACACTAATTTAATTAAGAAATTAAGTTTTTTTTACAAAGAAATTAAATAATGGTAGTTGTATGTATATTACCGACACCACTAGGGACAATTTTGGAAAAGAGGAAAAAGTTAAGCTGTTTACTCCATTTCTTTGCACTCCAGGAGAGAAATAAAACAGGCATGGGTCCCACACGATTTGGTCTCTCTCTCCAATCTCTCTTCTAAACCAAACAGGAGAACAGGTTTCTTTCTATCTAACTTCTCTCTTCCCTCTTTCTCTCTTTCTTATTTAATCTCTACCAAACACAGTGTTAGTGATAAGAGCTTTGTTTTGTAAACTCAAGTATTGAGTTCAAATCTCCTTAAAATCATTATTTTTTAAGGAGTTTTTTTTTAAACAAAAACAAAACGATATTCATTCATTCAACTCGATGAAGTACATCATTCAACAATACTAAAAACGTAAAGAATGAATTTGCGAACAAACTCACATCATCCAAGTTAATCGCATATAACGACATAATGCCTATAAAAAATATAGGCTTAATTACACCACGGGTCCTTTATGTTTGACATTTGTAACAGATAGGTCCTTTAAGTTTGTTTTGTAAGAGATAGGTCCTTTAACTTTGTAACAGTATACAACTAAGTCCTTCCGTTAACTCAGCGTCAAAAAAACGCTGACGTGGCTATGAAGTCTGTGATGTGGCATGCAAAAGGCAAAAACATGTTATTAATTGGAAAATGTTATGATTATTTTTGAAGATTGCTGATGTAACTTGCATGTTGTTGGCTTTAACTTGTGTTATTGCAACAATAAGCTTGATATTTAATCAAGTAAAGTGAATAATCCTTGTAACATGTTGTTTTTTTTAGTTTAATTTAAGCGTGCAATCATGTTAGACGATGAAACATTGTTGAGTGTAACATTAATGTAATGTGTTAAGTGTTTTGTTTAAGAAAATAAATGTTTTGTTAACGGAAGGACTTAGTTGCACAGTGTTACAAAGTTAAAGGACCTATCTGTTACAAAACAAACTTAAAGGACCTATCTGTTACAAACGTCAAACTTAAAGTTAAGCCAAAAATATATGATAAAATAAAAGTGACTGAAATACTCGTGCCTCCGGATCTGCAACGTTGATGCCCAAATTTTGGATTGAATAATTGATCTTTCAATATGAATTAAATGAATACCGCAACAAGACGGGAAATCAAACAATGACGCACAAGATGACGAACAAACTACCACAACATTCAGATGATGAAATCACGAAGAAAAAAAACCTAGATCTATGTGAAAATCATTTATTTAAATTGAAATAGAGAGAAAAAGATGAAGATAAGTGATTTCAGGTCAAAAATTGATCCAAAGCCACTCCTCAACGAAGAAGTTAAAAGAAAAAATCTAAAGAGAAAAAACTATGGCCGACTTGTTGAAGAAAAAAAACCCTTATAATTAACTTATTTATTAGTCCCCTTAAAAAAAATGATCTACTGTCATTTTTCGTTTTCATGAATTGTGCGATCGAAAACCACAAATTCTTACTTCAAATAAAATCGATTCTATAAACAAAATTAATTTTACTTTTTTTTGTCAAACTGCCTAATAACTATAATTCGACTCTTAAGGTAAATATATTATCAAATGTCTCTAGCAATTGAGTTAAAATCATGAAAACAATCAATTATGCTTTATCACATTCAAACATATCAAAATTAATTATACTCCTCTAAAATATTTTTATTCTTTTAAGGAAAATACATCTCTAAAATCAATTTTGACCCTTCCAAACTTATGATCAAAATTCTCTATAAAAAAAAAAACTTAAGATCAAACATACACTAGATAAACATTATATATATATATATATATATATATATATATATATATATCCACATAAATGATAAAAGACATATTTAAACATTATTTTTAACTTTTTCTCAATAAAAAACATTATTTTTAACTTATACAATTCAATGTAACATTTATGATATTTATAATATAAAATTTCATCTTCCCCACTCCCACCATTTATTTTTGGCTTAATTGCACTTTTGGACCCCTATCTTTTCAAAAGTTGCGGTTATGGACCCCTAACTAATTTTAATACAAAACAACTCTTTATGTTTTGATTCTTTGTCAGTTTTGGACCCCCAATCCATTGTTGACTCGGTCAACGCTGACGTGTCACCCTAAGTGAGGCGCCACGTGTCAATTTTTTTATTTTTTTTTGCCTTGGGGGTCCAAAACTGCCAAAGAATCAAAACATATAGGGCTGTTTTGTATTTAAATTAGTTATGGGTCCATAACCGCAACTTTTGAAAAAAGAGAGGGCCAAAAGGCTTTTATTTTTTGATAGAGGGTTACCATATCATCATATCTTTTTCTTTTCTTCAATAGATCCGTATCATCTCTTCTCCACCATATACCAAAAATCCCTTATTAATTTCTTGTGTAATAATTTAAAAAAACTTTTATTGCTTCCCCATAACAAGAAACTCAGTTCTGGACGGTTGTTTTAGTTACTCACCGGTAACCGATTCAACCGGTTCTATCCATGAGAGAGAAAATCTTTATATATATTCATTCTTCTCTTTCATATTATTCCGTTATTTTCCATCTTCATCTCTCTCACTCTCTCCGGTCACCGGCTAATTTTCCGGCGAACTCAAAAAAACTTGAGAACTTACAAATTCTGTTTCTTTAGTTCTTTTCAACCGCGCTTTCGATCGAAGAGAATCTCCGGCGATGTTGAAGTAGTATTAGTTTGGTTAAACAAGATTAGAGTAATAATTAATTACTTGAAGATTAAGCATCATGTTAGATCTTAATCTGAATGAAGATTACGAAGACTCGATCATGCTGGTGGAAAAACTTCCAGAAGCTTCATCAGGAACTTCGAATTCATCCATAGTGAATGCAGAGGCTTCAAGTAACATCACCGGTGATGAAGACTCGTGTTCAACACGCGCTGGTGGTGTTTTCACTTTCAACTTCGGTATCCTGAAGGTGGAAGGAGGGAACGATGATGTTGTTGTTCCGACAAAGGAGTTTTTTCCGGTGAGTGCCGGAACTTCAACGATGATGATTCCGGCAAGGAAGAGCGCGATGGATCTTACAATGGATCGTCGTCTTGGCGGTGAAAATGGAGTTGTTGAAGTTCAGCAGAAGCCTCAGGCGAAGAAGAGTAGGAGAGGTCCAAGGTCGAGGAGTTCGCAGTACAGAGGAGTCACGTTTTATCGGAGAACTGGAAGATGGGAATCACATATCTGGTTCGTGCACTTCGTGTTCATTTTACTATTTTAGCCTTTCTCGTATTTTTTTACTCGCACCGGATCATATAAAATGTCTCTGCATTTTATCATCTTAGTTGTACTTACTCTTATGGTGGAAAGTGGTTATAATTTTTGTGAGAATTTTGAATTTGGATAGTTGAATAATATCTAACTTGTTTTATTTGGTGGTTGTGTTTTGTATTTTTTAATTTTTTTTTTTTTATGTAGGGATTGTGGGAAGCAAGTTTATTTAGGTAATGAATTTGTATTTTGATTAATTTCATTTCATTTATGTTGAAGTATTTATTATATGCTTCTTTGCTATTTTTGGAAAGTTTTATGAAATTTGTATTTGGGCTTGTAGGTGGATTTGACACGGCTCATGCTGCTGCTAGGTAAAATTTCTGCACAAATTTAATAATTTGCTTTCATTGACTTTAAGATATTAAGATAGTGATTTGATTATAGATCATTGACTTGGAATTTTTTAATACAGAGCCTATGATCGAGCTGCTATAAAGTTTAGGGGACTTGATGCTGACATTAATTTCAATCTAGTTGAGTATGAGGAAGATATGAATCAGGTTTGTAAACCTTTTGATTAGCAGATGAGTGTATACATGAGGATTTATCGAAATCAAGGTGAACCACTGTGATTTTGTAAAAACTACTTAGCGTGGCCTTTGCAAATTCACGGGGACTCATTGTGATTTCGGCAAATCCATAGTGACATCAAATATGCACACATAGATGGATTGTATGATTGATTTTTCATAGTTTTAATTATTATTAATGATGATGAACAGATGAAGAATCTTTCAAAGGAGGAATTCGTGCACATTCTCCGTCGCCACAGTAACGGTTTCTCAAGGGGGAGTTCAAAATACAGAGGAGTAACACTTCACAAATGTGGTCGTTGGGAAGCTAGAATGGGACAACTCCTTGGCAAAAAGTGAGGACCTACTTTTATTTAATCTGAAATCAATTAAACTGAAATAGTAGTTTGGTTTAATTTGTTGTATTATAGGATTTTATATGTGATATGCTCTGAGTACCAATTCAAGTTCCTGTTGGCCTATAAAAGGAAATGAAATTGATTTCACTTTCAGCTTATTCTCAAATGGGCTCTATAATCTTTAGGCTTTTTCCATGTTTGGAGAAACATGTGTAAGATGCCTGTTTCAAAGAAACAATTGGCAAAGGTGTTTTTGTTGTTATAGATATTGCAATGATTTCATGCAGGTATATATATCTTGGGCTATTCGACAGCGAAGTAGAAGCTGCAAGGTCCTTGTGATACATAAATTATGTTCTTACATAATGTCTTGAATTTATTACACTTAAATTATCAAAGCTCATTAGGATTCTAACCAATACGTTTCTCTCTTTCCGGAAATCAGGGCTTATGACAAAGCAGCTCTAAAATGCAATGGAAGAGAGGCTGTGACTAACTTCGAGCCAAGTACATATGAAAATGAGATGAAACCGGGAGCTATTAATGAAGGTAGTACTTCATACCAAAGTATTTTCTGACATATTTGACCGAGACCAGATACTTTAATTCA
This sequence comes from Medicago truncatula, assembly GCF_003473485.1. Taxonomy (NCBI): domain Eukaryota; kingdom Viridiplantae; phylum Streptophyta; class Magnoliopsida; order Fabales; family Fabaceae; genus Medicago; species Medicago truncatula. The sequence goes on from NC_053043.1 coordinate 45,752,619, forward strand.
TTAAACAAAGTACAAACTACTCCTATTAATTAATATTTGCTCAATATATAAAGGGATTTATGTTTGTTTAAACACAGGTGGCAGTCACAATCTTGACCTTAATTTGGGCATGGCGACTCCAGGACATGAACCCAAAGAAAACAAAGGATATTGTCAATTTCAGACCGTCCCTTCTTACAACATGCATCCTGGAAGGAATTTAAAGGTATATAATTGAATTTTACTACTTCCAAATTTAATATATTCGTAAAATGTACATGTATTAGTCTAAATTTAAGTCCAGAGTAATACATCATAATTTCCTATGTTATTTTTCACCCCATTTGCACTCAAGCTAGTTCCATAACATAACACTCTTTGTAGGACACTATAACTATAGAGCAGAATTTTTTGTGTGGGTTCAGTGTAATTTTGGCTTTTGTGGGTTCACCTCATAGCTAATTACCCCTAGCTTTCCTTTGAAAGCTGTTAATCTTTGTGAAACTTTTGGCTCAGATTCTTCATAAATTGTCACGTTTGGTAATAACGTGGGTTCACTTTATTTGCAGATGGAGACTAATGTTAATTCAGTTATTGGTGACCCGTCTTTGAAAAAGCTGGTTGTAACTGAACAGCGTCCTCCCATGTGGAATGCCACGTTTTCTAGTTTCTTTCCCAATCAGGTAAGAATTCACTGCTTATTATCTCTCTCTACCTCTGATAAATCTGTTCACTACCTATTATGTAGTTTTGACCTTTGACTAAAGTAAATTGCTTTTCTTTGCCCAGCGTTTCATAAACCTTCGTCCTTTAATACTTGACATATTTGACCATTTCATACAGATTAAGAAAAAAATGTAAAAATGAAAGAAAGAGAATGATATTTTTACTGAATTGCCCTTGTTATTATTTTGAAACCTTCACTTTTATTATTTTGAAACCTTCACTTTTAAGTAATGATTACTTTTTTGTTCCACTACAAACTTTTACATGAGGACCACAAAAAGTATTTATAAGGGGTAAATTTGTCAAATTCTATTTAGAAATCTGAGAATGTCAAATATTGTGGGACAAATATTTTTTTAAAATAGCTAAGTATTGAGGGACGGAGGTAGCAGTACAAGTGTGTGTTTTCTTTGAACAATAGTATATTTGAATGTAAAAAGCATGTTTAGAGTTCTAACTAGAAATTAAAATCAGTCCATATACCATCCAAACGTGTCAATATCAATTTTATGCATTTGAAATCACTTTTGGCTTTTTATCTGAAAAACAAACACACACTTCAAAATTATTTTCTTCTCAGTGTTGGCATTAGAACAAGGTGGGAAGTTTGACTTTTGACATTAAACAATTAAATTCTTAGGGATGTACAATGTGCATTAATTTTATTTTTTGACTTTGCATTAATTAATATATATTTGTTGAAATATTTAGCAGGAAAGGGCAGAGAGAATTGGCATTGATCCTTCAAAAGGACACCCCAACTGGGGGTGGCAAGGGCATAATCAAGGCACTGTTTCCCCAGTACCACAATTCTCTTCTGCAGCATCATCAGGATTCTCCATTTCAGCTACCTTTCCACCAAATGCAATCTTTCAAACACAACCAATCAACTCAATTCCCCAGTCACTCTGTTTCACTCCTGGTAGCAATGCATCATCTCAATACTATTACCAGGTTAAGTCCTCACAGGCACCACCATAGCCTATATTCTGTATTTGTAATAATAATACAAGATATATGAATGGCATGACGCAACAAGCATTTGCGTTAAAACTCAATTGTATAATTCAGTTAGGATTTGATGTCTACTGAGATATGACATTTTAATTGCTTATCTTGGTTAAACCATTAATTACGCACATTGTGTATCAACCTTGAAAATATTGAGATTTGATCATATTTTTTTCGTGTTTTGATATTTTTTTTTTTTTGCGTCAATTACCCGACAACTCTGCTTGTTAAGATCAATAGTAGACACTGTTGCAACAGCCTTGTAAACATTGGTTTAACACGACCCAATTAGTCATTTCACACCTATTAAAGAAAATGGTCGTGTTTACGAGTGTCTCGGGGCTTTAAATAGTTTCGCAGACACTCGTTAACATTTTCCAGTAGAAAAATGTATAAATAAATGAGAGAATGTTATTTTCATTAAAGTGTCTTTTATTATGTATTGGTATAATCATGGTGGAATATGTCGTGATGAAATTGATATTAATTACAGGGAAAAGTTAACAAGTGTTCTCGGTGCCCTAGTTAAGGACTTTAATTGACAATTTTTTATAAAATTTTGTGCAATCAACGTTTTGGAAATCAAAAGTCTTAATATTTTTAAAAAATAATTACTTAATTTAGAATGTTTAAAGAGTGTTCCGTAAGCACTAATTAACAAGACACTTAATCATAAAGTATAATTGAAAAACAATTAATTAATAGTGAAGAAAGTAAATGGTCATTAATTTTGTGACAATATTTTTTAACAAATGCATCACAAAAAAGTTCGTTTACCTAAACATTTCGGCTGTAACTTCTAATTATCAGTTTACATATAGCATTGGTAAAATCAATAAACAATAAATTGGTTTAAGTGGTAAGAAATTTAAACTTCTTGAATAAGTTTTTTTTTTTAACAACAAACTATAATATGGTAAATATGAATTTTGAAACAGACTCTAAAGTTGTAGTAGACAGTATTTACAAAGGGGATGGTGTCTCTGATTTTATGGCCATAATTCATGATTGTAGACACTTGTTGATGACTGATTTAGCGAACTCAGATGTGAAGTTCATCAAGAGACAGGCCAATAGTGTTGCCCATAGTTTAGCTAAGGAAGCACTATATTATGCTAGTTTCGAGTAGCATCTTAATATTCTACATTGTATAACTTCTTTGATTAATAAAGAAAAGCTATAAGCTTGTTTCCCTCAAAAACGGCAAACTATAATATATTTGGGGGAGGCTTCAGTGCCATTGTGGCGGGAAAGGCACATGTCTTTCCACCAGTAAAAAGCCGCCGCGTGGCACTTCTTTGTTTAAAAAAAATAATAAAAAAAGGGAACAATAAAATAAAAGAAAGAAGTGAAAAGGGAAACGCAAAAACACGTATCACAGAAGTTGAAAAGGGAAAAACCGTACACTTCTCCTTTGTTTTAAATGGTTATACACTTGATTATACTCTTATTAGAGATATACATTTTGTTTTTTTTAATGTCTGGTCCTCTTTTAATTACTTGTCAGGTTCCTTTTTTGATCAAACATGACATCTTCAAATGTTGATTGGAAGCCAAGACTTGGAATGGAATTTGACAATAGGGATAAGGCTTGTCAATTTTATCTTGCTTATAGTTTACGTGTGGGCTTTGGAGTTAGAATACGTAATGAAAACAAGAAGAAAGTCGGTAGTATATCGTCAGTTAGGTTAGTTTGTTGTAAGGAAGGGCTACGGAATAAAGAGAGAGAAAATGCATATCAAGGAAAAATTCATAGAGCCGAGACTAGAATGAATTGCAAAGCAAGAGTTTCAATTTCACTTTCACTAAAAAATGGAAAGTTGGTCATCCATGACTTTGTAGAAGAATATAATCATGATCTAATAATAGAAGAGACAACACACATGCTTCGGTCACGTAGAAAGATAACTGAAGTACAAGCATATGAAATTGATCTGGCCGGTGACTCTGGATTAAGGCAGAAGGCTACATTTCAGCTTATGACTACACAAGCAGGGCATAGAGCGAATGTTGGATTTACGCAGGTGGATGTAAAAAACTACATCACTGCAAAAAGACAAAGAAGTATGGTGTACGGGTGATGTTGGATGTCTTTCAAAATATTTTCAACAATAGTCGTTGGAGAATACATCCTTCTTTCATGCATATCAGATGGATACAGAAGAACAAATTACAAATGTGATTAGGTGTGATGCAAATATGATTTTGGATTACGTGTATTTTGGTGATGTTGTTTCATTGGACACCACATATTGTACCAATCATGCCAATAGACCACTTGCTCTATTTTCTGGTTTTAACCATTATAGAGGTACAATCATTTTTGGTGCCGCACTAATGTTTGACGAGATAAGTGAGTCATTTAGATGGTTGTTAGATACATTCTTACAAGCACACAACAACAAAAAACCAAAGACTATTGTCATACCCCAAATTTTGACCTAAGGTCCCACTGACACACGTCTCCGAACTCGGATCAGACTCACATTTTCAGCGAAAATTCGGCAGGGAGGTATTTTGAAATACCTCATAAAGTTCCGAATCGGGCCCTCTTCTCTCAGTCTTTAAATTATTTCCATCTTTTATTTTAATCTAATCCTAATTTTATTTCTTTTAATAACTCAATATTTCTTTTAATTCAAATTACCTTTTTTTGAGATAAATCCAAAAGTCAAATCTACATTTAATTTATTCTTATTTTTTCTCATTTATTATTTTATTCATTTGTTAATATCCATAAAAAAGTCCAAAATCCAAAAGTGTCCAGGTTCAGAATAACAGCATCACGCGTATGCTATTCCAATCCAAAATCAGTTCACGCCTCATCTGAAGCAAATCCAGTAAAACAAACGCGTCTCCATCTTTCATCCAAATCCGATTCCATCCCAATCACCTAAATTCTGCGGATTTTTAACAAACCCTAGCCTCAGCCCAGCACTATAAATATAGAGCCTGCACAACACAAGAAAAACAACAGAAGGGGAGGAAGCACACGACATCGCATAACAGAACACGGGACAACCACACACGGCAGAGCACACACGGCAGAGCACACACGAAGAAACACACACGGAGCCGGACACACACACACTACATCGCAAAGCCAGCACCATAACAGAACCGGATTCACAAGATAAAAAAAGGTAGTACTTTCTTTTACCTTTAGATCTAGGTCCCTGTGTGTATGTTCTCAAAAATCTAGGTTTAAGAACCGAAGAAAGAAAAGGGAGTAGGAGAAGATAAGTGAAAAAATGCAAAAAAATTAAAATTAGGGTTCCGGCGTGGTGGCGCCGCCGCACTGGCCGGCCAACCACCGCCGGAACCCCTCACCTTGCCGTCGGAGAAGAAGAGGGAAAAGAGAGGACAGAGAGCTAGAGAGAGAAGGAGACGGAAGAGAGAGAAGGAGGGAAAGGAAATGAGAGAATTTAGGGTTTACAACCCTTATATATCCTTCAAACCGGTTCTACCCATTTGGTTCGACCCGTGACCCACGACCCGATTCGGTTCCTTAAGCCCAATTCTTTTTTTTTTTGCTTCCTGCAATACCCCTGTTTACTACTGCACCCCCACCGTGTGTTTGGACCATTTTTACTTTTATTTTTTATTCTTTTTCGTATTTATTTATTTTTTAGCATTCTAATTTTTATTGCAGACCTTAGAATGTAAATAGGCTTTTTATGTAATAGTCATAGATTTTATATTTCTAACTTAGGGTAGCCGCGCTTTTTATTCTTATGCTCCGTTAGTTCTATCTTATTCCGAATATAACAAAAATCACAAAAACGTTTTCATAAACAAACCTTGATCCAAATCAAGTGATCGTCTTTATTTTATTTCTTTCATAAATCAAAATTGCAATCAACTTTAAGTCTACTTTAAGTCATTTTCTTTTAAACCTAAAAAATACAAACCAATTCTTATTTTGCCACTTGGCTTTTCCTGTTAAAAACCTTTTTTCAAAGCTAATAAAAAACACAAAACCAATCAAATGTTGTTTTCTACCCCGAACTACGAGGTTTTGATCCTTCACGGGTACGTAGGCAGAGGACCATGTCCTTCCAAACAATAAAAAATGTAAATATTTAGGTCTTTATTTTCCACTTTAATTCCTTCTTTTCAAAATAAGCAAGCAAGTTATAACACGAAAATTAAATAAAAACCAAGAGGTTCCCGCAGAGTACTACGGACATAAAGGGTGCTAACACCTTCCCTTTATGTAACTAACCCCCGAACCCTAAATCTTTTCAAAATGGGGTAGTTTGAACTTTTTTCCCCTTTTCTTAAAAAAATTAAATGTTCAGTCGTGAAATAAATTAGTGAGTCAAAAGCTAATCAAATAGCCTTGATCTCCGAAAAATGACGCGACAACTATCTTCACTAACCAAGCTCAAGGAATGGCCACGGCACTTGAAGATGTGATGCCTGAGACTCATCATGGTTTATGCACATGGCACTTGTTTCAGAATGGAGTTAAACATCTTGGGAGCTTGATGAATGGAGGAAGTTTTTTGCTAAGAGATATCAAAGAGTGCATGTATGATATTGAGATTGAAGCGGATTTTGAGAAAAAATGGTTCGACTGGTCAATGATTATCTTCATGATAAAACTTGGATCATTTCAACTTATGCCATTAAGATAAATGGGCTGCATGTTATATGAAGGAAGTGTTAACACTTGACATGCGAAGTACACAACTTAATGAAGGTTTGAATTCTCACTTCAAATCGAGTATGCAACCGAATGTGGATATCCTACAATTCTTCAAGCATTTCAACTTGTAAAGTACCTAGATATAGTCAAGAACCTTGCAGGTAAATTCTCATTCTTCGAGTTGGTATATGTCTGGAGGGAACACAACTCATGGTCGGACCTATTATCCAATTTAGGCAGCACCAAGAAACCTGGTAACCATGGAACGACAATCCAAGAAACACTTTTGGTACCGCTCATCAAATACTTTCACCAATTTAATTGAATGTACATCTCAAAAAACTATCTAATTGAATGTAATAATTTTAAATAAAAATTAAAAGTTAATCAAACGACATGAACCAAACATTGAGACTCGCAGTCCTATTGTTGTCTCATAAATTGTTTTCCAATCATATCTTTTTGCGTTAATTATTAAATTATTAACGCATGAAATTATTAAATTACTTTTTTATGTACGCCACGCCACTTACATAAAGCGTCGGTGTTGAAATTTCTCCGTCTCAATTGAATTTCAAATCATTTAACAATTTCACTAAGTATATAATTAATAAAAGATATTTTTTGTAAACGTGGAAATCAACTCAACTAATGATTTATTTGAAAATAACGTAAAATTGAAAGAGAGAGTGTCTCATTATGATTTCATTTTCAATGCTTCCTATTTGGTGAAAGACGGGACAATATGAAGTGGACGTTAACTATCTAAGGCAACGTCTGCACCGCCATGGCAACCACAAATGCCTTTGTCGAAAGTTTACTGGTATTGTTTTTCCCAGATTCCGTGAATGATGCTTACTTCCTATTGATGATGCTGACATGTGTAGTTGGAGGTTACGAAAAACTGATATTGCAGAGGCTGTAGATATTATTTCTACTTAGTATATCTAATTACATACATTGTTTTCAACAATGTCTAACTAGACTCGTCGTTTCATGTGTTCTACTATCGTCCATTATTTCTCCTTTTCTCGACCATTTAAAAATTACAACTAATTAGTACTTCCTAGAATTTTGCCAGTTAATCTTCTGTCGGGTGCAATATCGAACTCTATTAATCTAGCTTTTCTCATTCACTAATGTTATGACATGCTGGTTCATTTTAATTCATTTGCATTTGGACCTAATACAACCATACAAAACTAACTTTTAAAGTGATGAATGAATCCCCCACTTATAAACTCATTTTCAAGTGATACTTAATCCAACGACCAATTATTTTAATGATACAAAACATAGCAGAACAATTAGCCAAAACCAGAATAATGATACACAACAGAGCAGAACAATTAGCCTAAACCAGAAAATAGCTCGACTTCATACCCGTCCTGGATGTACAAACCAAAAAATGCTCAACAGCCATTAAAATGATTATGCATAAAAAAAGAGAAACATTGGAAAAAAGATCTTCGTAAAAGAAGACACTAGACCTTTCCCAAGTGACAATAGGGTTTTACACATTCAGAATAAATTCCTTATTTTAAATAGTTAAAAGTGAAAAATTTAATATCAAATATGAAGGATGCAAAGCTGCTGCCAAAATTATCACCATTGAATTATTCCCACCAAACCTCTATTTATATCCACAAGTTCAGTAAAGAAAATTACAATACTAATAAATGTAGAGCTGATAGTTGACTGTCAATCATCAAGTTTCCATTGTCTGTACTTATAAAGAGAACGCTTGACTAAGGTCTTTGTGCTAATGATCTTGTTCCAATCCATCGTTGATTTCTTAAATCCCACGCAGCTTGCTTCACCAAATCCAGAACTAGACAGAAAAGGGAGGAAACCTGAGTGATTGTTTTTTTACAAAAGGTAACATCAAAGTCAAAGTTGCCGTGTTCAAATATATATTGGCTGACAACTAGATGAAGACATTTTCGTGGCTGACAACTAGTGGAAGATATTTTCATGCACACATTATAGATTATGCTATTAAAAGACAGTTAAACCATAACAAAAATTAAATCAAGAGAAAGCTTGAAAAATTACCAGTTGCAGTTTTCTTTTGAGTATCATCATAGCCATAGGTAGTCCATTAGACAAATCATGTCGAGAGCCAGCTCGACCACCTTTAGCAATGCTGGAAAGATTGAGCTTTTCCATTTGTGCCTTAGCTTTGCCATGGCAAAAATTGAGAAAGATAGTATAGCCAACTAATTCAAATCCCAAATGTCCTGTTGTATAGATCCCCAGAATTTGGCATCTGGTATTTTGAATCATCATATCCTCTATGAAACTTACTAAACCCAAGTCTTTCATTTCTTAAAAGCTCAGCCATACCCATACTATTTCCATTCTGCATCTCATTCCACCCATCCCAATTGCCATTTGACAAGACCGCATTTCTAGACTGCTGGAGAGCCAATTGAGGAAATGATGCCAAATTACTGACTTGAGATTGATCTATTCGTGAAGAAATGCCATAAGAATCACCAAGATGAGAAAAGGTGTTCCCAATTTCCGAAAATCGATGGTTTTGTTGTGGTGAGAGAGATCTTTGCATTAATAACTGAAGTCTGGCCTCATTCTCAAAGTAATTTAACTGTGGGGAGTAATTGGATTGCATGTCTAGCATTGGGCTGTTTAGTGAACCTTGAAGCCTCCCCTTACCAACAGCCAAAATAGCAGGATCCATAAACTCAATGTCTCCAGCACCACCAAAATTCCCAGTTGATGGTGTCTGATATGAATTTCTCCATAAGAAAGAAGGGTCAAGCAATGAATTCCCTGTCAAAAGGAAAACAAATAAAATCAACCAATATTGCAGGAAGTAGGTACAAATCAAACGAAGCAATAACTAACCCGAAGTTGAGTCAAAAGCCTGCCCCATTCTCTCATGAGAAGAAAAACCAGGAGGTGGTGGCCTGCTTGGAGCTGAAAATCCTGGGGGCGCTGAAATTTGTGTTTTTGGAACAGCTGAAAAATAGAGGAAAATCATTTCATGTCTTCCAACTTGGAGGCATTATCATAACCAGTTATCTACTCTACTGTAAATCATCACGCAATTGGAAGGCAATGTTATCCAGAAATTTAAGAGTAAATGCATTTCATTGAGGAATAGTTATTCTCTCAACCATGACAACACAAATTTTGATGCTCTACAGGCACTCTATTCAATCAGGAATACACTTTCACTAGTGGCCATACTTATCAAAAGTAAATTCTAGCAAATCCCACGAAAAAGCAAGATATTTTTTTAAAATTCAGATTGCTCAAAAAGAAGAATTTCAAGCCAAAATAGGTACAAAATAGAATAACATTAGTAGGAAATCAGAAAAAGAAGCCAATCATAAGAAATGCTACATAAAAATCTACAGTGGCTAGTTTATGTAAGTTATTATTAATACTCACCAGAAATCTTATTGAAAGAAGCAGCAAATTGACCACTTATATTTTCAGATTCCTCAAAGTTATTAGTAGCAGGAAAGCCATTTGCAATACCAATCTTGTCCGTTTCTACGAAATCTTGGATAAGTGAACCGCTTTTTAGAAATTGTTGGTTGGCACCATGAGATGGATTCACATCAAAAGCTTGGATTTTGGATTCCTCTTGTCTTGCAAAAGAAAATCTCGATTGATTGGTTTGAACACAAGAATTAGATTTCTTTAGCGTACCATTCTGATTTTCAGTGCTTTCACTTAACAACTTGGCCAAATTATGGGGTGATAATACCGAGTCATTCCAGGCATCAAATTCCATGGACAATATATTTGAAATTATACTACTCTCTCCCTTATCTGTAGCAGCATCACCTCCAATATTAACTGCTTCACTAATTAATCTTCCAATGTGATGATCATTCCTTTCATCACGAAGCAACCTGTAAGAGCTGGTGCTGTCGAATTTCTCAGAATAGCCATTGCATAATGCTTTAGATCCATGTAACAGTGGTTGAAACCCAACTTCATTATCTGTGGCTAAAGAACCAGCATTTACAACATTACAAGGTTCACCATGCGACAGAGGATGAGGATTATTATGACTTGCGACGCGAGGGAAAGATGAGTTGGGCAAGTAAGAATTACAAACAACTTCTGGATCCTTAAGTCTCTGACTATCAAAAGATGTCACATCATCCTCTAGTTCAACATAACCTGATGCTACCTCAGATTGAGAATCCAATTTCAAATCATATTGTTCCTTTGAATTACAGACCTTATTATCTGATATAGAGGCTTTACTGTCTGCATTTGTAATTATTTCGTCTCTATATTTGTCAACATTATATTCTGATCCTTGAGATTGCATAGACTTAACCAATGCATCATCAGGAGCTGGGCTGCTAGGTTTGGTTATGTTGTAATGTTCATTTTGGGCATTTCTATCAAGGTCAATAGAAGACACCTCGCTGGACAAATTTTGAATCTCTTCATTGGTAGCAGTAATTGCTTCACTACGGCTAAAGCTGCCAATTGAATTTGTTGTGACGTCAATAGACTTTGTTGTGTTTGATGTTGTACAACACCCTCGGCAACTATCTCTGGCTAATGACAGCTGGGTGTTCAAATTCACGGGAGCAGAAGAAACATCAGAAGCCAGTGTTTTTTCGCCCACATTCGCCAGGACATCCACACAATTATTTTTGGCTCCAGGCATTATACTATGACGCCCATCACTTGACAAAGGCCTCTTCATTGTATCACTCTGCAATGAAACTTGAACTGTGCCTGCAACAGCCGAGGAGAAAGGTAGAGTGCTGCTGATTGAATCAGGCTTGGGCTTGGATAGTCCGGTTGGACCGCCAGCAGCTGGCTGACAATTTGTAGCCCGCAAACCCCTAATAACACAGATTCAAATGTTAATTAACTTCAAAAATCTCAAGTTTCAACATTCCAATCTAAATCCAAGACTCTATTACCATGCAGCATGGGGAGCCATAGGCTTTGCAGGAATTCCATTAGGAGGCAAACCTCTTGCAGTGCCAACAGAGTTCTGCTCCATAATGAAAATAAAAAGTTAGTGATTCACATGTTCAGCTGTGAAGTGAATTTCGCAGCATAGTCAATCCGGACAGAGCAACAAAATATTGAATCGGCACAGGGAAGTGATGCTGTAACGGCCAACACCCAAAAACAGAGGAAATGTAATAGAAAAGAAGTAAAGGTAGCACGAAAAGAAATGCATACACTTGAAGAATTTTTTACAGTGGGTTTCCCTGAAGTGTTGCTTGTGCAATCATCCAAAGGAGGAGGCAATACATTCCCCGACCGCCGTTCCATATTGGTTACAGCGCCAGTAATTTGTTGAATATGACTTCTTAAAAAACCAAAAACAAAAAAATGACTAAACCATTGTAAGCACAAATTACGAGAACACAATTTAAGCAATAGCTCAAGCATGCCAATTGCCCTAAAAAATCCTTCCCTTTTATGACAGTCATCATGTTTCAGATTCCAAATAATTAACCATACTCAACATGATATTGACAGTGAAAATTTCAGCTATGCTCAAATAGTTTAGTATCACAAAAAGGTAAGGTAGATCTATCGTTGTTAGTTAAAAACTAAATGCTGATGAGAAATGCTAACATGACAAGGGGCATGAACCTGAACCAATTGCAACATATGATTTTATTTTTACAACCAAATCATAATATGCTCCACATCAAAATTAATAAGTTAATTTAACAGAAATACCTAGTGTATGCGGAAACTACTTCATCTTTTGTGAAACTGTCTTCTTGAGAGCCAATCTCATGAAGATATACACAATCCGGATTGCTGCAAGGCTGTTCATCAGATTTATCCACGATTAAAAGTTTAACTAATCAAGGAAAGGGTAAAAATCTATGTAGGAATTAGTAGTTTTCAAACCATGTTTCTGAGCCATGCATGACAATATTTAGTTGTTCCAAAACAAGCCCTGAAATGTATAAAACAATAACATAAGGAACTGGTCAATCATCCCATACGAAAAAGACCTCAGCAAGTGCACATTGATACCTTAAAGGTCTATCCTCCAAAACAAACCCATGTACATTTTGAATACATCGAATTGCTTCTTCTTCCTTTGAATAAGTAATATATCTGAAACCAAAAACCCGTCCTTAGGAGCTGCAACTTTTAATAAAATTATGAGGGATGAAAATGTCAAGATGTATTAATAGTCACCAAGACAAGATATAATTACAAATACAGTTTTCGGGGAGAATTGGGTAGCTCCCACAGTGAAAATCATGTCCGAAATGGTTTTGAATATGTGTGGAGAAGACCCATAGGAGAACTAGTAAGGATGATTGACAAGATGGAGAATAGTCTAATATAAACTTTATAAACTAGTTTGTAAGGCTACACAAAAACCAAACTACATGTAAGGATCACTTCCACTAGACCAACAAATTATGAACTATATATCTTCTGACTAACATATATATTCAATTCTTCTGACTAACATATATATTCAATAAAAATTTATGCATTTAAAAATTATGCTTTGTGCAGGACTCAGTACCTCAACTGAGATGATAAACTGGCCAAGGCTGATAACTTTTTCTACTAGATTGCGGTGGGTTTCAGAGAGGTTTAAACAAAGAATTTGGCTACCAATAGAGTAGCGCCGCTAACTTTCAGGAGTTGCCAAGAGCAACTCTGCTATGCCCATTATAGTGGCTACCATCATGCCATGGCTGTTATGACAATCATGCAAATACCACTAATGAAGAAAAGCTAAGCCACAACTGAATAGAACACAAACTTACACACTACATGTATTGTTCGGAAACTGCTGAACAACACCAGCTGCCGTTCGAGACATTGAAACTTTTAAGACCTTCCCATATTGACCAAAATACTCCCGCCGCTGGAGAAGCTGCATGAATGTCGATAAAAAAATTAAATCTTCCACTTAGAACAAGGGGAGAAATTGAAAGGCATAACTACTGGAAGCAGATGAAGTACAAATATTACATCTTCATCAGCCAGATCGAGAGGCAATCCCACTATGTAAACAAGATTCCGCCTGATAACTCGCACATTGCTGAGCTGCTTCCGTCCATCAGATGATTTCGACTTTGCTTTCTGGCTCTTCATCTTTCTTTCCATATGAACTTCAGCCACCAATCTAAGCAAAGATATTATCGGCAAGGGAAAATTACAAAAAAATAAAAAAAATAACTCAAGCATGGAAGCATTAAAAAAAACTTCTAACTAGCGAGATCTAAGAAACTGAAGGTAAAACCTGTTTAGCCATCATTTTATAGCTTCGATTTTTATCACAAAAATAACACCATGTTTTCACTTCTTTCCAGTTTTCAATGTTTTGAACAGATAATAGACTAAACAATCTTTGAAAACAGGAAACAAATCAAAAACAAGATGAAATTTATGCAATTAAAAATGAAAGGAGAATATTTGAAACAATACTTATAAAACCAAACAAGCCCATAATAACTGAGATCTACCTTGTTCTATCCGAAACATAAAAGTAACACTTAAAAGCTCTAAATCCTATACATATAGAGCCTGTTTGGATTGGCTTGCTTGAGCTTATCTACTGACATAAGTTTCGTGAGGCTGTCTGAGAGAACTTACGAAAACAGCTTATGACAAATTTTCTAAGCTTTTGTCACCTTATCTTCATAAGTTCTCTAATATAGCTTATAAAAACAAGTTATAACATAGACAAAAACAATTTAACGTTATTGTATCTTTTGTTATAAAATAGTGTATCCAAACTTATACATAAGCGCTTATCATGATAAGCATTTGTGCTCTAAGCTGCAAATAAGTTGTTTATCCAAACAGGATGCTAGTATGGTATTATAACTTATTTAAAAAGATATGATATGATAGATAGTTATACAAATGCATGCATACATAATTATAAAGGGGGAGAAGAGGATGTGAAAAGAATTAACAATTCAAGCCTACAGAAATGTACTGTTAAAAGAATAACCTCTCACAGTTTGCAGCCATCCCGACAATCTTTTCCTTATCATATGGAGATCGACATGCAGGGCACCGTCCCTCTGTCTCGTCCTTCTCAGCCATGTCCATTATGTGATGCCAACACCAGACACAAATCTGCAACCAATTACAGATACAATCGGCATTCCTCATTGTTCATGAATATAGAAAATAAGCATGTCTCAGGAAACAAAACACAAACAACGGCACCTGTATCTTAAATACATATTGGTTTACGACAAAATGAAGGGAGTGGCATTTTATTCTAATCAGTAAAAATTCTAACTCATACCAAACAGTGTACAGTGTAACCACAAAATTCATTTCAGTGGTAATAATCAATAAAACAATGTTTATTTGATTCAATAATAAAGCCAACCTTGCATGACTACATGCTACATAAAATAGACTAAGAATAAAAATTGCCAGCAAGGGATAAAAAGTGTTTTTATAAGCTAAAAAATTTATTCCGTCACAAAAATATTTTAACAAGGAAGCCTCAAAAACGGGCAACAAAAAAGAGAGAATGTTGTCCTGCCTGAAACAGCAAGAAATAAAAAACATCACACTTACCCAACATTTTTGTTAAGATAATTGCACTCACCCAACTTAAAAAACAGCAAAGCCATAAACTATAACCCAGGACACATGATAGATCCCACCACTAATTGTTTCACAACAAAGTTACCCCCAAAATATCCAAACGATTATTGAACCACAATGAAATTGGGTTATATGAATCCAGGCGGCTTGCGCTTGGCTAACTCCAAGGCTTGAACTGGACCACCTCTAGGATCCTATGACCAATCGGTTTGACAGACAATAATATCTTTTGATTTTGAGCCCGCAAACAATAGTGAGCATTGAAGAATGCCAAATTTTAAAACATCAATCAATAGATATAAAAAAAAAATCAGAGACCAAAAAACCAAGTGACACAATTGCTAAAGAAATTTAAGTAACCTCAAAAAAACACAGCATCCAACAGATTATATAAAAACCTTCAGATTAATGCCTAATAAAAAGAACATAGAAATAAAATCAAACCTGGTAGCCGCATTTGCATGGTCTCAATTGCTGATCTGTCAAATCCATCTCTTCAGCACAAAGAGGACAAGTCCTTTCTCCTTCATCACTCATGATTGCTCTGGAAAAAAATCAGTAGATCAGAAAACACACATCATCACTATAGAGTAAATATTATGGACAAGGGGACATTATAAACAATATAAACCACAAACTTAATCCTTAATTTATTGCATCTAATTTTTTGATATAAAAGGAACTTCCTACACTCGGTGAACCGACAATACAATTTTACCAAGGAATCCAATCACAAATATGAGTTATAACAATCATCTAGACCCTAATGCAACAAAAACAAATAAATTTGTGTAAAATTGATATGCTGTCAACAAATCACAAGAATCAATATGTATGACTTTCAACATAGTTATAATAAAAGTCAAGCTGTTTTTAAGATCTAACGATTACGATTCATTTATAATATAAAAAAAAAATCTTTACACCGACAGTGCATATGAGTTAAATCCATAAATTTAACACTGTGCCACAGTCACTTTAAGATAATTCTGAAAAAATTCATGAAAAAATCATAGATTAGAGGAGTAAAGTAGAGCTTAAATCCATCGGAGCATAAAATCACACATCGGATAAAATTACAAAATCACATATAATTAACCCAAACTTGAAGGGCGTAAAATCAGAGCAACTAAACACTATTCAGAGCATAAAATCAGATCAACTAAACACTAATCAGAGCATAAAATCACACATCGGATAAAATTAACAATCGAAAACCTAATCGAAATTATTTAATTATTTAAAACTGACAAAATCAAAATCCTACAAAATCAAAATCAGTAAAATTAACAATCAAAACACCTAATCCTAAGAGTTCAATACTTCCAAAATACATCACTGGATTATGAATCTAAGCATAAAAAAACAGTAAAAACAAACTGAATAACGAACTATAAAATGGTCGATGACATAAACAGCGAAAAAATGAAAATCCAATACCTAATCCTAATAGTTAAAAACTAACAAAATCAAAATCCAAAATAAATCACTCGATTATGAATCTAAGCATAAAAAAAAATAAAAAGCTGAATAATTCGGTATAAAAACGATCGATGAAATCAAAAGAATTAGGGATCTGTGAAATTAGGATTGAATCTAGAAATTAGGGTTAGGAATTGGAAGTGGATGATGAAGACTTACAGTGGTGGTGAGATCGGGAAGAATACGAAACTGTGAGGATGAGATTGTTCGATTACGAGCGAGAGAGCAAAACAAAAGGGTAAGAGAATTGCACGAGCTGGCTTTTTTATAAGGAGAAATATGAGAGAAGGCTTTGTTTGGATGTCACTTTTTTGGCTTTTGCTTCTCCCTCTTCAAACGTCGTTTTCGTCATAATCTATTGCCCTTCAAGTTTGGGTTAATTGCTGTGATTGCCCTTTCTTCTCCCCTCTTTGACTTTCAATATTTATTTATTTATTTTACAGTATATTTATTTCATTTTATACACTTCTATGAATAAAATTAAAATTTGCTATTTTTAAAGACAAAAAATATATTTAATCTAAAAATCTTTACATATTACAATTACAGTACAATGTATTATTTTTTTGAAGGAATTACAGTGCAATGTATTGTTTTTTAAAAGAATTTACAATGTATTGTTCATACAACGATTTATTAAACAATTATATTATATTTGTCAGATAAGCAAAATAAGTGTATGTTATATTATGTGTATATAACAAAAATACCCTTGAAGAAATTATTTTTTATTGCATCTTGTTGTTTGAAATCTTACTCGTGTCTTTTTATTTTAAGGATAATTTTACTCTGTCTAAAATAACTATAGTAACTAAAGAGACAAAATACAATAAGTTTTAAGATCACCATACCACGTGTCAAACATTGAATTGAGACATGATGAGATAGATATTTTTTTTGGACAAAAGATATGGCACGTTTATGATATCTTATCTTTTCTCCTGATTCATGAGCATTAAAAAGCGTTGAATTTCATTATGAATTTCTTTTTAAAAGAAAGCTCATAATAAACTCTTGTTACCGTTTAATATGTATTTAGGAAACTATGTGAAGTCAAGTATTTGCCTGTATATCTTTCAAAACAAAAAAAAGGTATCTGTCTGTTTATTTTTGTAACTAGTATTGGTTAAAGAATCTTGTTGATCACTGTTTTTTATGATAAAGAAAAACAAATTAGGGAGAAACAATGTTTTTTTTGGACTAATACCTAAAATTCGTCCTTGAATTTTTAAAAATCGGTCAAATTCGTCCCTGAATTTTGCAAAATAGCTATTTAGTCCCTGAATTTACAAAATGTCAATCAAATCAGTCCCTCCGTTAAGTTGGTCTGTTAACGGAGGTGACGTGTAACGTTAACCTCTTACATGGCTTACCACGTCAGATGTCACGCAAGCAGGGATCAAATTGATTGATTTACATAATTGCCAAGGACCAAATTGATGGATTTTCATAAAATTGCCAACGGCTCTTTCTCATTAATAGCTCTTTCTCCTCTTCCTCATTAACGGCTCTTTCTTCCCCAAATATAAAAATTTGAAACCCTAATGTTATAATTTGTTGCATAGAATTCAAAATCCCCTAAATTTCTTACATGAATTGATGTCAATGTTCTTCCCCAATTCAAAAAACTTAAAACCCTATTTTTTTTATTCAATTCGAAATTCAAAAACCAGTGGTCATTGTTGAAAATTCGGTGCTCAGAAATGATGAGTGGTGGGCGTATGGGCAAAAACAACTACAACAGTCAGTCTTCATCTTCAAGCTCTATGTACAACGATGAGGTGAGAGAGCTTCAATGTTGGTGTCCTAGAATTTGTGTTGTAAGAAAAGCCAACACCGTCAATAATCTAGGAAGGCCTTTCTATGTCTGCCCTCTGCCAAAAGTTTGTTTAACAATGGTTATGTGATGTGCGAATGGTTTGTTTAAATAGTACTGATTTTGTCTTTTGATTGTATAGGATGATAGTGAAAATTGTAAATTTTTTATGTGGGTTGATGAAGCTGAAGAACTAGGTTATTTTGAAAACAATGGTGTTGGTCGATCCTCAAATTAGTGAAAATACCATCAAATAGGTCCTTGAATTTTCACAACATATATCACTGTGATCCTTGGTGCATACATTTGCTGAACAAAGTAAAAACTAAAAGACAGACACTTTGATTATAAAAAGACAGACATCTGCATACCATCATAAATCATATATTTGATGTTCATAAGTCATTACATAGCCAAAAAAAATAACATTACATAGTCATCAAGTCATCAAATCATTTGATGTTCTTAAGTGATTATATATCCAAAAAAGCATAAACTAAACAAGTTCAAAAAGCATAATTTAAACAAGCATAAATGCTTTGGAAATCCTAGAGTTGGGATAAACTCCATGTATAGGGGTTGAGTAGAAGCGGATGACCTGTAATTTGGATTTGGAACTCTAATAACTCTAGGAGCAGTTGAATTTTGTGGAGCAGGACCCTCAATAATGTTTGTTTATTTATGTCATTTGAAATCGCAGGTCCTCTCATGCCATATCTCCTTGTACTCATTCTCTGCAAATAAAATCAATCATATCAGCCCTTAAATTATAACAAAATCCATCAAATTAGTCCTCAAATTATGCAGTAAGTCTCAAATCGATCCTTATGTAATAGCGGGGTATAATTGGAACACATGAAAAATTACATGGAAAAGTCAAATCTCGAATTTTTACCATTTCCATCAAATTAGTCCTTGTACACGTGGCTGCCTTGTTGACACGTGTACATGACAACACAGCTAGCAAGAGGACACATCATCACCACTAACGGAGCTTTTGGACGGAGGGACCATTTTGATGGACGTCTGTAAAATTCAGGGACTAAATAGATATTTCGTAAAATTCGGGGACGAATTTGGCCGATTTTTTAAAATTCAAGGACGAATTTGAGGTATTAGTCATTTTTTTTTGTCATGATTTATTTCAACTTGATTTATAATAATTTTTTTGGGAGTGTTTTAAAAACATAGATAATTAAAAAAACTTGTTTTTATAATAATATAAAATCATAAATAAGAAATAATATTAAAAATTAAATATATTTATAAATTCTGAAAATTATGAAGGAAAAAACTTTAAACTCTATGCCTGTTATAATAAATTCCAAAAATATTTTATTTCTTTAATTACCTTTTCAAAAAAAGTTTAGTTACTATCTTTTTTACTAAATTAGTTTAATAGATATATACCAATTATATAAATTGTTTTTGAAAAATTCAAGGTGTGGTCTGTAATAGCCTATTTTTCGTTAGGATTATTTTATTTATTTATTATGTGTGTTTATCTGTGTTTATTACCTGTTTGTGTCATTTGTTGGATGAGGTTATTTTAGTAATCTTAGAATGAGGATTATTTTAGTGTGAATAGTTATTTTCACTAAGTTAGCAGTAACCTGTGGTAATTATTTTGAGACGGTAATAATGAGATGTTTTTAAGAGTTCCAATGTGTAGTAACTTTAGAATTAAGTGGTAAGAATTTTAAGGCTCATTATTAATTGTAGTAACATAGCCCATCGAGGAGGAGTGTATATACGTAACTCATGAGAGGAAATTAGGGTTATACTCATTCATTCACACATTTCACAAATAGAAAGAGAGGCTATAGAGAGTTAAAGAGGAGACTAATAGAAGAGAAAATAAAGAACTCATTTGAAGAAAAGTGTAGACAAAACTAGGATTCATTGGAGAGGGTGAAGATTCTTGGAGATTGGCTTAGCTTTTGAGGAAACAAGGTAAGGGTGGATAGGTTTGCTCTACTTAATAAGCTATAATCTACTTAGTTTTCGTGCTCATGATTAAGTGATGACTTTGGGTTTGTGAAATTTGTTGTTGATGCTTAAATTTCATTCTTGGTGTGTGTTGAAGTGATTAATTTGAAGTTTTGGCTTAAATTGGTGAAAATGTTAATGTTGTTGTTGATTTATGATGAATTCATGAATTGTATGCTATGAATGTTGTTGGGTACATGTTGGTGATGATAAATCATGAATTAGGTGATGATAAATGTGTTGTTGGTTAAGTTGTGGTGTTACTTATGACTTTTGTGAAATAGGTCAAGAATGAAGAGAAAAAAAAAAGAAAAAAAAAACGATTTTGATGAATTAAAGTGGATCGATGATGTTGTTGTGTTGAGTTAGGATGATTAGAATTTCTGCTTGGAATCGTAAGTTTTGGGTGTAGGATAGTTTGGGAGTGAAGCTTGCTCCTAGAAATAGTAATAGTCTTTGTTTTGATGATGTCTTAGTGAGTTGTTGATTTTCATTAGTTTCTTGATAAGGCATCTAGCAATCATTGTGATTCATTATCCCTTTAGTTGTCCTATGTTATGTGTTTCTTGTAACTCAGGCTAGTCATTTCTATTGTCAAAATTGTGTTTTTTGCAGGCTGAATCGATTCATACACACCTGAATCGTATCACCCAATGTCTCTGCCTTAGGATGAATCGTATCAAAAAAATTCTAAATCGATTCACTTTTGATTCGACTAAAAAATGTGTGAATCGTATCACAAAATGTTTCTGACTTTCCATGAATCGATTCAAACTTTTTTGAGTCATATCAACCTTCATTATGGGCACTTTGAATTAACTTAAATGTCACATGATATGCTTCAATCTTCATAGCATTCTTCTTGTTTTCATTTTTGTCTATTAGCTGTCTGAATCGATTCATACATTTAGTGAATCGATTTATGTAGATTTGCACTTGCCCTCGCTTTATACATATACTCACCTTCTCATAACACCAAAATTATTGAATCATTTGCATTTATTCTCTCTAGGTCTCAAAAACTCATTGTTCATAAATTCTTCAAGATTAAACACTTTTTCTTAGAATCACTTTGCACATTGAGTCACGTTGATTTGCTAGAGTGCTAGCAGGGATTGTCGGTTGGTTATTTCAAGGAGATTGGTTGGGCTTAATCAAGACTCCAAAGTGAAGTGAATAATCTCATTCCACCTCCAAAGGTCTTGGGGGTCTTTCTATTTGTTCTTGCAAGTCCAAGGGGATTCGTTTACCAGACGTAGTATCGAAGACTTGAGTGAAGTGTTCGAAGGGATGCATAGGTAATCAAGGATTTGAAGATTCAAGAAGCACCAAATTCAAAGGGTATTTGAAGTTTGGGGGAGTGGTTAGATATGAGGTGAAGAACCAGGGTAGTTTCAAGGATCTCTTGTAATCACATTTGTATTCAACATTGTTACTGTTAGTATATGACCTTGGTGGAGACGCTTTTTTACCAAGAAGAGTTGACGTAGCCCGAAACGTGGATGAACGGGTGAACAACTATAAAAATATTAGTGTATAATAAAATTGATAGTATATAAGATTTGTATAATATATGTTAATTGATAGTATATAAAATTGATAATTAATCTAAGTGATTTTGATAAAAATTGATCTAACTCCTTGAGTTAGGTTTTACCATTGTGCTTGGATCAATTAGTTTCAATTCCTATACAATTCATAAATTGCATATACATTGTATTTTTGATTGATAGCTTGTTTTATTTCACTGTAGGTTTGGAATTTAAATTGTTTAAGCTCTGTAATTTGTTCAAGAATCATTAAGTTTTGATTGTAATAAGATTTGTATTGTGAATCTTTCAATTATATGTTGAATCTTATTAGCACATAGCTTTATTGTTTATAGTTGTGATTGTTCAAGCTAGTTCCCAATAGTCAAATCAATTCAAATCGTTTTTTGTTAAAAATCCAATTTTTTTTAAAAGCGTTATTCACCCCCTAACTTATAACCTTATTGGCCATATAAACCAACAGGGAGAAAAATGGGTTTTTGAGTAAATAGTCGTTTTAAGTTATTTTGAAAGAATTGAATTAAGTTGTTTTGAGATGGGAAAACATTGTTTTATGGTGAAACTTGAATGGTTTAAGTGATGGGGACATGTAGGCGAAAACGAGATCGAAAACGGGTCGAAAATCAGAATTTTACGCGCGAAAACTTGAAAGTTGAAAAATCGGAAATTCTGTGCTGTCAAGTCCGCACGACCGTGCATGGTTCTCACTTGGTCTGCACGACCGTGCCACCTGAGTAGGTGCCCGAAAACTCGATTTTTTGCATTTTTAAGGATCCAAATGCATCCATATGAGTCCCAAATACTTAACCCTATCTAATTGAAGTGTAATTGAACTTTTATGAGTAGTTTATCATGGTGTTGCTTTGGAAAATGATTGAATTTGAAATATGATGAAAAAGATACGAACTTTGAGATTTTGGAAAAATGGAGGAACTTTGTGAAACGAAAATGCTATGGTTGATTAACCTAGTGCTAGATGATATGTAGGGAGGTTTTAATGATGTGCAAGAACTTGAGATCCTACTTTTGTTGAGAAAAAGGGAAAATAAGCGATTTTGTGAAAATAGATTAACTTTTCAAAATCAGGTTTTAAGATCGAATAACTAGCAAATGGTTTTGTATTCATGATTACATGATGAAATAAGAATGAATCAAGATTTGATTGGTGTATAATGTATGGTTATCATGATTGGTGGATTGTCGTCTATTTATGAATTGTGTTGTGTGAAACGATATTGTTTCTTTGTGGCGATGAATGCTGGTGATGACTCTTTGTTAATTATGACCTGTTGATTGTATGGATGTAAATGCTTGATAATGCAAATGGTGAATATGATGAAGATATTATATGATGGTGTGAATTGTATAATATGGAATTGCTGATTTGTGCATTGTCGAGTCTTTACTTGAAAGTCCATGCATTCATACATAATCATGTTGAGTCTTTTATGAAGAATGTAATTGTCGGTGTTTATTACGTTGGTGAGATAACTCGGTAAAATTATCTCTGAAATCCAACTTGGTACCACATGCATCGAGGTCCTTAGAACATATGTTAAGGATTATAAAAAGGACAAAACTTATAAACAGTTCCTTGTACACTGTTGTTGTTGTTTCCCATTAAAAGAATGACACGTGGATTAAATAAGGTACACCACAACTAGCAGTACACAACGGATAATACAATCCCCAGTTCATTGCGTTAACCCATCTCCACTCAACCTCAACCACGCTCACGTTTTACATACCAATTTAATAAAATAATTTCATATTTTCTCTTTCCCACTAATGTACATCGAGACTTGATCTATTATCACACAGTGGAACCCACTAAACACGTGCTAACAGTGCATAGTCTTTAATATAGAGATGTTGTGCGGGTATGATAGGGTATTCATAACTTCAATTAAGTTTAACAAAAATAAAAAAGGAGAAGACTATAAGCCGCCGTTGTTTCACAAAAGAGATAACATGAGGAGTGTAGATTTGGTTCAAAAATAAATAACAAATATAGAGGTGCAGATAAGTAGAGGGAGGTGTTTTCCCAAATAAATAAAAAAACTAAAGAAGGTTTAGGTTTTTTATTATTATCTCCCGCGTACTGCTGATTGTGGTGTACACTATTTAATCCACATGTCATTCTTTTATTGGCAACAACAAAAACAGCACACAAGGAACTGTTTGTAAGTTGTCCTTATAAAAGTAGCAAGTAATTATTGAGAAAAATTAATTCACATAAAATATTTAGCTTTTTGAGAAAGAAACTAACACAATTTTTACTTTTCAATATAAAATTTCTATGTTTAGTACATTAATACGTGACCTTAGGGCACATGTTGGTATTTTTCTTTAAATAATTATGTTAATTTAACTTTTTATTGAAAACTTGTGATTTGGTGGTGTAAATCAATTTTATATCGAAAACACATGCTCAATTATCACTCCTAGCAATATGCCATCGATAAAGTCATGAGTTTGATTAAATGTAATAACTTTAAATCTAGTAATTTAAATAAACATGTTAGTTTATTGTTTTATGGACAACTTGTGATCTGTCGATGTAAAATAATTTTATACCGACAACACATGTTCAATCATCTAAATTAGCAAAAGACCATTGATAAAGTCAAGAGACCAATAACAAATCCCTCTCTTCCACCCCCAAATTTCCCGCTCAACATAACTTCTCATTATGCTTTGTTTGAGAGTTTGGAGGGGTGGGTAAGAGATGAATTTAGGCGTGTGAAATATAAGGACATGGAGAAATCTTTCACATTTTTTAAAAGGTTTATTTAGAGAATGATAAATTAATGTTTATGATCAATATATTTTTAATTTTAAGAATATTACAACAACACAGATTAAAGGGTTAATTAAGTTTTTAGTCCCTATAAATATACCAAATTTCGTTTTTAGTCCTCATAAAAAAATTTGACAGTTTTTGGTCCCTATAAAATTTTTCAGCACGTAGTTTTAATCTCTGTTAAATTAAAATTTGTTTAATTATGCTTAAAATTTTAAAATTTTTAATGAATTTTTACACACTTGTTTAAAACATTATAAAACGTTCCTCCGCAATAAGTTAGTTCAAAATTTTATTTTTAGATCCAAATTTTCGTTAGTTTTATCTTGAATTTCTGGCGTTTAAAAAAAATTATATTTAATTCATTACATGTTAAAAAATTCTAATTTTTTGTAAAAGAGATTATTATAATGTTTTTAACACGTCTGCTAAAAATCATTTAAAAATATAAAAGTTTAAGTATAATTAAACAAATTTTAATTTAACATGGACCAACACATACTTTTAGTCCTTGTGAAATTAAAATTTGCTTAACTGTGCTTAAACTTTTCAAATATTTTTCACATACTTATTTAGAACATTATACAAAGTTCCACCGCACAAAAGTAGCTCAAAATTTTGTTATGAGGTCCAAATTTTCATTAATATAATCTTGAAAATTGGCTTTTAGAAAAATTGATATTTAATTTATTAATGTTAAAAAACTAAAAGATTTTATAAAAGAGTGTCTTACGATGTTATGAACATGTATGTAAATTTTTTTCCCAAAATTTAGAAGTTTAAGCATAATTAAACAAATTTTAATTTAATAGAGACTAAAACTACGTGTTAACTTTTTTTATAGGGACAAAAACTGTCAAATTTTTTTATGAGGACTAAAAACGAAATTCGGTATATTAATAGGGACTAAAAACTTAATTAACCCTAGATTAAATTCAAAGAATTCATATAAACACTCAAATACCCTCAAACCCTCCTTGAATACAATTTTTTAGCTCCCCCCAAATGAGAATTATTTTGTATTATGAAGAAAAATTAACCTCCAAAATTCGTTTTCTATTTCTTTCATTTGTTCCTTTTTTTCTTCTTCTTTAAAGTCTTCCTTTCTCCTTCAAACTCACAAACAAAACATTAAAATTACAATCCTAAGATTATGTCCAATCAAACAAAAAAAATCCTAAAACTATGGGTAAAAAAAATTCCATAACGAAAAAATCATAAGAAAAGTTTTCTTTAATGATTGTATTTTCTAAAATCAAATATTGGTATATTTCAAGCTACTAATTTCTGTATTTTGTTTGTCCGCTCCTTGCTAGAGCACAAAATATTAGACCTTTTCTTGAAGCCACAAAATATTAGACTTTGTTTGAGGTGATTTTTGGTGTTTTGTATTGAAAATTTGAAAAAGAAATATAGTTTTAGTTATGAGTTGAATTTCACCTTTTTCTATTTAAACCCCTCGATCTTTGGGTGTAGATGGTGAAAACGAAAAGGAGTGGGACTTTTGGAACAATGTGGTACGTTTCTGAACAAGCCCATGTAGCTAACAATGGGATTGATACTGCCAGTTGTGCTATTGGAGCCACTCCAAAAACAATGGCAATACTTTTTCCACCGTATTCTCTTCTCGTGCACACTATTTGAATTATAAAATCTGAAAAATAAAAAATATTTTAATGTGTTTCGGAAGAATTTGTAGGGGGTTTACATTATTTGACTTATAAAATTCAAAATTTATAAGACTCGTGAGAAATTAATAAGGTGAAAAAAGAAAGTACCTAATTATAATATTTTCTAGTTTTTTTTTTTTTGGTAATAATATTTTCTAGCTTTAATCTATGTATTTTTGTTTTGTTTGGGTCCTGTAAATTTAAAAAGGACAAAACTTAAGTGTGCTTTTTTTACCAACTCTCGTTGCTTAAAATTATTACCATCATTTTTATTTTCACATATTTTTCATCTTAAAGTGTAACAACTAACAAGTTCTCCTACATTAACTCTTCAAAAAAAAGGTTCTCATATTAATTTTGTCCTTAAACTATTACTTCTTACAAATTCAGTCTCTAAACTACTAAAATCAACTAAAATATCTTTAAACTATGAAAAATGCAGCATCACTTTAATGCACAAACTATTCTGAAGTACAACAAGTTTTGTTAACCAAATGACTAAATAGTTGAATAAGAGAATAATTTAAAGATCTTTTAGTTGATTTTAATAGTTTAATTTGATGAGCGGTTACAGTTTAAAGACGAATAAAAAATACTATGTCACCGTTGCAATGATTTCACGTGTTGCCATGACTCCTTGTGGCTCCAATTTGGATTAATTTTTCTCATGATCTATATGTTAGGATGGACCAATGAATGTTGGAGTGGAATAACTAATTTCGATTCATATATAAGAACATCATCAATCTTTCTCTGTTGTATTTTTTTTCCTACGACTTTCTCTGTTGTACATATGCGGCGTCCACGTTAGCTTTGACTTGGTAAAAATTGGCATGGGGGGCCAAAATTGCAAAAAAGTCAATACTTAAGGGGTGATTTTGTAGTTTATTTAGTTATGGGACCAAAATCACAACTTCTTGAAACATAGGGGCCAAAACTGCAATTAAGCCTATATAATTTGATTTGGTTTTGTGTTTTTTTAGAGGTTGGTTTTATACTTCTATACCTTGCAATGTGGTTTGTTCAAATTGTTTTTTTCTTTCTTTCTTTCTTATATTAGGACAAACCTGAGCCACCACGAGAGGGTCTTTTGAAGTTTAAATGAATCGTAGGAATGCTGTTATTTTTCTTTTGCTTAGAGTAAAGTAAATTAATCTGTAGTTATGATCATTTGAGGGATGTCTTCGGCACCACAATGGGGCTTGTGATCAAGACATTGCTGCTCTTTTTGGTGGTCACACTCTTGTACGTAATATTTGAAAATACTTTTAATTGAGAGACATTAGTTAATCACATTGTGACAACAATACTTGAGAAATTTTACATATTCCATAGGGATATAATTTTATGAATATATTTTAGGGTAGCTGCCACAAGGAGTGTTCTGGATTTGAGTGTCTTGGACTTCAAAAATCCCTATATATGGGCAAAAGTTTGAACGAGAACACCTCCTATTCATCCTAACCTAAGAGGTGATTTTCTAACCGGTAGACTACTTGACAAAAAAAACTATGGTCAAATCATACTCATATACGTACACTACATAACTCATCATATGCAATAATCCCAATTTCCGAATAAGCACTAACAACCCTGAGCATTAAAGTTCTCACCATTGACACAAATTCAAACTCAACACGGTGACAATAGATGTTCACACTAATTACATTAATAAACAAATTAAAATGGAGGAATAGAGAGAAGAATAAAAGGAGAAGAAAGCTATAGATATAAGAATTGAAAGTGATAGGGGAGGGAGACGATTGAGAGTGGGTTTCATATGTTATG
This sequence comes from Medicago truncatula, assembly GCF_003473485.1. Lineage (NCBI taxonomy): Eukaryota > Viridiplantae > Streptophyta > Magnoliopsida > Fabales > Fabaceae > Medicago > Medicago truncatula. Next base: position 45,780,658 of record NC_053043.1, read on the forward strand.
ATTATGGGAGGGATCCTCTTTAGTGAATCCTAGAGTCTGTTCTATGGTAATCACAACTGTTGGATCTATCACACAAATGAGAGAGAAAACATAAAATAAAGGGCCTGTTTGATAACCTATTAAAAAAACCACTTTCGAACCAAAATTGTATAAAGGGTCTGTTTGATAACCTATGATTAAAATGCATTTTTGGTCCCCTATTAAAAAAACCACTTTCGAACCCCCTAACTTTGCCCCCTTTTGCAACTCATAGACCCCTTTAATTTTGACCCGGTCAAAGCCCAAGTAGCCTTTAGGTGGACGCCACGTGGCATTTAATGAATTACAATTAAAAAAAAACCAGCTAATTATTTACATAATTAAATAAATAAAAAAAAATGGAAAAGGTACAGCCACGTGAATATCTCATGGTTTTCAGTTTTCACCCAACAACACCATCTTCATCTCCTTCTTATTCATGTTGTTCTTCAATCTCCTCTCCTCTATACATACACAACAAAAAGAGAATCAAATCCAACAAACCCAATAACAACAACGGTTTCAACAATTTCAACAAATCTACAAAAAATCAACAAACCTAAAAAATTCAAAACCCACAAAAATCCCAAATTAACTTCCCAGAACTATGAATTCTGAATTTGTTCTCAACACCACAACCACAAACATATTCTCCACCTCCGGCGCCACCGCACTCGTCAATGCCACCATCAATCATTATCTTCACATATTCAAACCCATCAACATCATCAACATCAACCACCATCAGAATCGGCGCCACCATACTCTCTTCTTCAACAACGCTGGATTTGACGGCGTTTGGATTAACGAGAATTGGTCTGGAACGTTCAGACTCCTCTTCACCGCTAACAAAACTGTCATCGGAATCTGGACCGTGACCGTTAACGACACCGTTAATTGGTTCGTGAAGGATGAATAATATGAGGTTGAAGGTGAAGATGATGACTACGATGGCTATTCCTGTGTTGTGTTTTTGAGAGAAGAGAGTGGAGGAGGTAGTGTCTTGTGTTTCTAGAATTTTTAGTGGAAGAATGATGAATATGTTAGTGAAGGGGATGAATATGTTGTTTCTGGAATTAGTCACGTTCCATCCTTTGCCCTTACCTTTTTTTTAATTTTTAATTTTAATTTTTAAAATACACATGTGGCTTTGCTTTTTTTAATTTTTAATTTTTGAGTTTTTTGTTTTTTTGTTTTAATTTTTTGGTGTTTTTTTAATTTATTTTAATTATTTAATTTCAATAAAAAATATGTGGAGTTTTTTTTTTATATTTTTAATTCAAAAATTTTCCACATGGCGTCCATTGAGTGGCCACTTGAACTTTGACCCGGTCAAAATCAGAAGGGGCCTAAGATTTGCAAAAGGGGGAGAAGTTAGGGGGCTGGAAAGTGATTTTTTTAAAAGGGGGTCAAAATTGCTACCATGAAAAACATAGGTGTTCAAAAGTGCATTTTAGCCTAAAAAAAACTCTATTTGGTAAAACTTTTTTACAATGAACTTATAACTTATTTCAAGAGTTTATAAGATATTTTTCAAAAGCTGCTTCAAGTAGCGTTTGAGCTTATAACTTATAGCGTCTTACTTTTAATTTCAGTTTTACACTTCTTAATTTATCTAAAATCCATTTATACCCCTTTATAATTTATTTAATGCTAGTTACATTTATATATTTTGTTTTGACGAATATCTTTAACCTTAGCTTAGCACATTTCAGTGACATATATATACCTCTCCGCTGTGTGAATTTTTTCTAAATGATAATATACCTCACTTTTTTTTCTCCTTGTTTTGAACTGTATAATTTTTTTTGAACCGTATAAAATTGTTTCAAGTCTTTTGTGAAAAAAAAAGTTTTATGTCTATTTATACCTTACTTGATTGATAATGCATTTAATAATTCAGTAAAATAAATTTCATGAAGGTCCCGTAAAAAAAATAAAATCAAGAAGATATCATTCATTATATCTATCAATTATTGTTAATAATACTTTTTTTTTTGTGTTATTAATAATATATATTATGATAACTGTCAATTTTTTTTAAGAATTTTGATAACCTTCAATTGTTGGGTAAAGTATAAACACTCAAATAAAAATAAATATCAAATAAAATTTTAGTGAATAAAATTTGATTTATAATATAGAAGATATATTAGATAGGCATTGTAGCTAAGTATTTTTCTAAATTTATAAATTTTTTTAAAAAAAAGTTAAACTAAGAATTCCTTAATACTTTAATATCAATTTTTATTTTATAGTTACATATCAATTTATATAAATTATATTATGAATTAATAATACCTTTTATATCATTTTATATTTATCAGCTAGGTGAACCGCTCATTTTATCAAACACCTCAATGAGCTTATAAGCTATCAGTCATCAGCTATAAGCTATAAATTATAAGCTATCAGCTATCCGCTATTTTTACCAAATAGAGCCAAAGTAATTAAATAGTCTCAACCATTGGATTAATGCATGAGAGATGACAACATAGACTTATGCAGGATATGATTGTGTCCTTGTGGGAGTGAGACTATAAGTTTTCCTTTTTTTTACTTTTTTTTTTATTTTTTTTATGTAGAGTGAGTATGAAGTGTTTGTTTTAATAGGAAAATTTCTTCTAATTGTCTTTTAGGGTGTGTTTGGTTCAGAAGAGAAGTTGGAAAGAGAGAAATAGGTAAGAGAGAGTTTGTGAAGAGAGAAAGTGATGAGAAATAGAGAAGATTTATTGTGTGATCACATATCCACCTGAATAGTGGTTAGAAGATTTTGAACGTAAGATTTGAGCACATTTATAAAAAACTTAATTAAAAAATGTAGAAAGAAAAAATAATAATATGTATTTTTCAAATAATTTAACGATATGTGTTTTATGTGTGTCTATATTTTATACTCAACATCTTTGTGTCAACTCAAGTATTTTTTTGAAGTAGACTACATCTTTTTGATATCGAGGGAAGGATAAATGTTGGTCTGATCAAAGTGTCAACATATTACTAGAAAAAGAATTCCTTAATGTTTTTGAAAGATCACACTTACGCCTTATAAAGCCTAACTCGACCTAAACTACCCACAACCCTTTACCTGCCTCATCCATGAATCTAACATGGATTTTGAATCATATACCTTACGAATTGCAATGGCCTTGTTTATTTTATTTTATTTATTATTTTTTTTAAGATTTTTATTTTAAACAATCGAGTCAAAACTCATACACATTAAATGTAGAGGAGTAAATAATATCAAACTCGCACTTATGTCCTAACATCTCAAATGTCCTCACAACAATTTATGAATTCAAACTTTAATAATAGTAGTTGTTGGCCAACGTCTATTAGAATGGTGATAGGTGGTGGCCTGAGTGATGGTTGGTGGTGACTAGTGGTGGTCAGAGTAGAGGTAAGATCTCAATTAATAGTAGTAAGTAGTGGTTATAGGTTGATGGAGTAGTGGTTGACGATGGTCAAAGTGGTGATTGATGATAGTTATAGTAGCAGTCAATGATAGTCAAAATAGTGATCAAAGGTAGACGGAGTGATGACCGACGATGCTCATATTGGTGGTTAGAGCTGGTGGTGGTCAGTTTAGAGATCGAAGGTGGATAAAGTGGTGATCAGAGGTGGTCATAACTGTGGTTGGTGGTGGTTGAAGTGGCGGCTAGCAATGGTCGGAGTGATAACTTGTGGTAGTAAGAGTGATGATCTGTGGTGGTTAGAATGATGGTTGGTGTACTAGTCGACGATTCATAGGTGGTGGAGTTTGGCGATGACATGTTAGAATTAAAACAGAAACATAACTTTTGAAACCTATTGTTTTCGGTTTTGAATTTTAGTTGAAAGTTGTTTTGAAGTTAAGTAAAAAAATCATCTCAATCTCATTTTATCCGAACATATTTAGTTTTAAAACTGACTTTCAAAACCAAAAATTGAAATTTCACACCACTCCAAACCAACAATTAAGAAAACTTTAAAATAATTTTTATCAAAATCACTTTTATTTTAATATGTAACAAACTATCCTTTATTATTTTTTAGGAAAAATTGAACTTAATATTTTTTCTTGACAAATAAAAAACTGACCTTAAAACTGTGATAATTAATACTACTAGCTATTTCCCGAAACCTATCATTTTACTTAATTTTTGTTTCAAATGATTCAATTTATATCTTAGAAGGATAACTACTTAATACTATACACTTTTTAAAATGAAATTATATGATTGACTAAATTTCTCAATGTGACTTTAGCTTATAAATTATTTCGGATGGAGTCCTCTTGTGTCGTAATGCAGGCAGATGCCTTGATAAAACAATGATGGTGACATGTGAGTCCACCGTAACCACAGGAAAAATGAGTAACATTTCTTTTTTTGGTCATATCAAGCATCAAGTAAACTTATCTCAACTATTATAACCACCATTTTAGGTCCAACATATATACTGTTCTGCTTTCAGTTGTACACTAGAGTGGTATATAATTGCCCAAAAAGAATGAACCAAATGAATTGAGCAATTGTTCTCATCCTCGGTGACGTGAGCTAATTTGTAGCCATTATCGATCACTATTGAAGTTTGTCATCCCAAATGAATGTTTAGCAAAAATATTACTTTTGATTACTTAAATAATACCCCAACAACATTTGTTATCATTTTTTCGAAAAGTTATTAAAACAGTGTAAAAAAATGTCAATTGATGCTTTTGGTTTAAAACATAGTTTTAAAATTCGATTCTGTCATCGACTCGGCAGAGGTACTGGGTCAATGAGTCAATGGTCGAATCACTGAGTCATTGGTCGAACCGCATGACTGAATCGGAACCACTCGGATGACTCGGTTAGATAACTCGGTCCTTAGATTAAATTTATATAGTTATTTAACTGGATTAACTCGGATTGAATCGGTGACTCGGTCACTTTAGAAACTAAAATAATTAATGAGTGTTGTAATTTAAAAAAGGTTTACATTTAAGGACAAAAGTAAAATCAAATGAGTGTTTAAATATTTGGACGAATAGAGTAATACATATTCAAATAAATATAGTAAAATAAAAAAATTCTTTCAAAAATATTTATTAAAATATTTGAGATGTCGGACAATAATATTTAAATGATAAGAGTGTGCTTGGTTCCTTAAAATAAAAAAGAGTGTTTGATTCCCTTTAAAAAAACTGTTCAATTATTATATATAATTGATGAGAAGCAAGATAGAAATAAAAGATCTACACAGTGGATAAATATATAACTATATTTTTTTAAAGAGTACAGTTATATTTGTTTGCATGAAATAAATTTTGTTTTGGATATCAATTAATATTAATATTAACATAATCTATAGATTTCCTAAAAAAAACATACAATGTGTATTTTTTTAGTGGAGAGATGATATTATTATTATTATTATTATATGTTAGTGGCACGTGTATATAGAAAGAAAAAGAAGATACTTGTGTGCTGAATTCACAAAAGCAAATGGGCTTTTGGCTCATGGTTGTATGCTGACCCGAAAACAACAACATGAAGGATTAGATCTTGCCGTGCCGCCGTTCTCTCTTCTTCCCATCCATCTCACATACTTCTTACTCATTTTTTAAGTTTCTGTTATTAAATTTCTACCCATCTCATCACCTCTTTAATATTTTGGATTGAGTTGCTTCCATTAAATTTGATGTTATCAAACAAATTCACACAACCGCTTCAGATCTACGCTGCACTGCTCTTCATTGTCTCCCTTTCTTCTATTTTTCAGTTTTTTTTTTTTTAAATCAAGATTGATGCATTGACCCGGTCCGGTTCACCAAATCGGCCGAGTCACCGATTTTGATCAGTTTTGGCCGAGTCACACCGGTTCTTACCGGGTTAAATGCATGTCCGATCCATCTTGTAGCTCGAACCGGCCACACCACCGGTTCACGGTCGGACCGGTTCGGTTTTTAAAACTATGGTTTAAAGTATTTGTTGTGGTGGTGTAATTTGAGATTGTGGAAGTTTCACTATGAACCCTCATGTTTGTTTAAAAGTCCCTCAATTTACCAGAACTATTTTGTAGTCGTAACACATAAGATAATTTTCGAAACCTCATTTGCTAACAATCTATGTGTTAGACACTGTGAGAGTTAACTTAAAATCAGAAATCTGGAGCATCGTGCCACGATGGAGAAGCATCGCGCCACGATGGTTGAAGCAAGATTCCTGGGAAGATACTGGATTTTTCGTGCCACGATGAAGCCTCATTGCGCCACGATGGTCGCGCTGAAGATAAAAATAAAACGTATTTTCAGTTAGATTTGTTTCAGTTTTATAAGGGTTTACTTTCCACTATAAATACAGCCTTGTATCAGATGATAAAAGTGTGTAGAAAAACAAGGTTTAAACCAACAAACAAACTAGGGTTTATAGAGAATCTCTTTTGGCAACAACTCTAGGGTTGGGATTGTTTTGATTCACCTTGAACAAAACACTATTAGGATTGAGTCTCTTGGTCACGAGAAGAGGCTGAGACTTGGGTAGAATTAGGTTTGAAGATTGATTCTTGAAACTCATTATCTCTTTGTAAAGAAACTCATTCATTATAGTGGAACGGAGAGCTGCTCTCTCCCCCAGACTAGGTCATCATTAGACCGAACTGGGTAAACAAATATCTTGTGTTCTCTCTCTCTCTCTCTCCTTTAACTCTTGCTGTTTTTTGTTTGGATTATTTGCTACCCGCTTGATTTGATTACTTGGTATTAATTTGCTCCACGCATCAAGTTTTTATTGGTGTGGTTTTTCTCAACGAATTCACAACAATTGGCGCCCACCGTGGGGCAAAGGTCAAATCAATAGCCAGGTATCATGGGTTTGAAGTGGGATATTGAAAAGTTCACCGGTAGTAACGACTTCGGGTTGTGGAAGGTGAAGATGAGGGCAATCTTAATTCAACAAAAGTGCGTTGAAGCACTAAAGGGAGAAGCGCAGATGTCTGCACATCTGATACCTGCTGAGAAGACGGAGATGAATGATAAGGCAGTCAGCGCTATCATTCTGTGTCTTAGGGATAAGGTGTTGAGAGAAGTATCAAGGGAGGCTACTGCTGTGTCTATGTGGAATAAGCTTGATTCATTATACATGACCAAGTCTTTGGCACATAGACAGTGCCTGAAACAACAACTCTACTTTTATCGTATGGTGGAGTCAAAACCTATAATGGAGCAACTGACGGAGTTCAATAAGATTATTGATGATTTGACGAACATAGATGTTAATCTGGAAGACGAGGATAAAGCCTTACACCTATTGTGTGCTTTACCTAGGTCCTTTGAGAATTTCAAGGATACTATGCTTTATGGCAAAGAGGGCACTATCACTTTGGAGGAAGTTCAAGCAGCTTTGAGAACCAAAGAGTTAACCAAGTTCAAAGAGTTGAAGGTTGATGATAGTGGAGAAGGCTTGAATATCTCAAGGGGGAGAAGTCACAACAAAGGAAAAGGGAAAGGCAAGAATTCCAGGTCAAAGTCTAGGTCGAAGGGTGATGGCAATAAAACACAGTACAAATGTTTTATTTGTCATAATCCAGGTCACTTCAAGAAGGATTGTCCGGAGAGAAAGGACAATGGAGGTGGAGAATCATCCGTTCAGATTGCAAGCAAAGATGAAGGTTATGAGAGTGCTGGAGCACTAACTGTGACAAGTTGGGAACCTGAAAAGAGCTGGGTCTTGGACTCTGGGTGCTCTTATCACATTTGTCCAAGAAAGGAGTACTTTGAAACGTTAGAGCTGAAAGAAGGTGGAGTAGTTCGCCTTGGTAATAATAAGGCTTGTAAAATTCAAGGTATGAGCACTATCTGTAACACCCCGTTTTCCCAACATAAAAATTTCGCATAAATAATCAGAGTTTTTCAACATAAACGGAATGTCACATTCTTTTCTTAAAATCATAAACTGAATAAATAACTATTTATCCTTTAAAATTCAAATACAAGATCTTTAATACTTCGCAGCGGAATTTATTTCAATAACTAAAACAGTCTTTGGCACGAAGGCCTCTTCATAAATGTCGTATAAAAATCTAATCTAAAAACATAGTCATAAATCTTCAAAAACAATACGTAAGGAATAGAAAAGCAATAACAAAGTTCCCATCCCGTTACGTATCAGAGCACCTAAGACACACGAGAAGGAAAGCTCACACGACATCAACTATTCTTGGTTACCTGTTAGTTGCCCATGGTGGGCAAACAGAAGGGGTGAGATTTCACAAACAATAATATTAAGCATATAATTCATCAATTACATTTAACAACATAAGCATCATCAATCATATTTAACAACTCATAGACAACATCATGTAATCATCATAATATTCATCATAGATAATAATATATCATAATTCACTTCTTTAATAGTTCATATAAAGAATCACAGCTTTAAACAATTTCATGATTTAACAACTTAACAACTCGACAACCTGATAACTTGACAACTTGACAACTTAACCTCTTGACTATGCAACTTAATCTTCTAATCATGCATGTGGTATCAATCTTTGAGCGTAAATAGGCTCCAGGGCATCAAGCCCTCAACTTTATTTGAGCGTAAAAAGGCTCCAAGGGCATCAAGCCCTCAACTTAATTGAGCAAAGGCTCCAGGGCATCAAGCCCCCAACAATGAAATGCTAATGCATGGACTCGACCTCTTAACATCTTAAATCGACAACCTCTTATATAATCCAATAATTTGGAACTTCATCATCTTAATCAACTTAGACCGACTCATGCAGCTTAGTTAAATAACAACAGCAACACAACAGTATACAAAAACAGCATGACATAATAATATCAAATGCAAGTCAACAACGTCTCAATTATTCACATATAATTCAAGTAATGCATATACAATTATATCACAATATAACAACATCAAATAATAATCAACATCTTAAAACATCATATATACATATAACACTTCATCAATCATGGACAATATCGTATTCACAAACATATACATACATATACTAATTCATCAATCATATTCAATTATTCACTGTGACCTACGTTCAGTAATTTGACCATAACTCAAATTCTATAAATCCTTTTGAAGTCAAACCAACGGCATTAGAAAGCTAACATTTATACCTACAACTTTCGTGTTTACACCTAAGACCAATTCTGTACCAATCAATACCAGTTTTCATTTCAAATTCGGACAAAGTTGTGCTGAAATTCATAAAAATTCACTGTGACCTACGTGCAGTAATTTGACCTTAACTCATAAACCAAAATTCATTTTCAAGTCAAACCGATGCCACTGGAAAGCTAACACAATTAGCTACAACTTTCATGTTTACACCAAAGGCTAATTCAAAACAGAAATGTGTGAAAAAGACGCAAGAACATGAAACATGACATGCTGTCAGAGAGCAACTCGGGAAAAAACACACTTTTCACCCCAAAATTCCAATTTTAACTTCCCTATGCCCAAATTTGATCCCAAAAGTTTGTCTAAACATTTATATACATCAAAAGAGACTCAAAACCATATAAAACTTGACCCAAAACATTATTTTAGAAAATCATCAAATAATCACTTTTAACCCTAATTCCCAAATTCTCAAAAACTAAAACCTACAACATGTTAAATTCAATTTTCAGAATCAATGACTTAAGATTATTGAATGTTAGTCCCACCCTTACCTTATAGATGAAAATCGCAGCACTCCTAGGTCTTCTCCCTCCTCTCGGCTTTTTCTCCCTTTTCTCCAAAATTGATCGTACGTTATGTTTTTTCTAAATTAGGTTTCTCCTATTTATAACCCTTTTTTCTATTTTATCTTATTTCTCTTTCTCCCCCAAAACTCTCTAAAATCTCATAACAAACTCTCAACTCAATCTTATTTCTATTTTCAAATCTTAATCTATTAAATAACAACATAAGCCACTTAATAAATCACATAATCAAATAAATATATTTTAAACTCTTCTTAATAAATTTTAGACTCAATTAAATAATTAAATAAATCAAATAATTCAAAGAGGGCGTTACACTATCCGACTCAAAATGTTTGATGATCGTGATTTCCTTTTGAAGAATGTGAGGTATATTCCTGAACTTAAGAGAAATTTAATATCCATAAGCATGTTTGATGGTCTAGGCTATTGCACTAGAATTGAACGTGGTGTGATGAGAATTTCTCATGGTGCATTGGTTATGGCTAAGGGGTCTGAAATACAAGGTCTATATATTTTAGAAGGTTCTACCGTAATAGCAAATGCATCGGTTGCTAGTGTTGACACTCGGAACATAACTAAACTTTGACATTTGAGGTTAGGTCATGTCAGTGAGAGGGGTTTGGTGGAGCTAGCTAAACAAGGTTTGCTAGGGAATGAAAAATTGAACAAGCTAGATTTCTGTGATAACTGCACATTAGGCAAACAACACAAGGTGAAGTTTGGAGTGGGGGTGCATAAATCTAGTAGGCCTTTTGAGTATGTTCATTCGGATCTTTGGGGTCCAGCATCGACGAAGACTCATGGGGGAGGTTCATATTTCATGTCTATCATTGATGATTATTCTAGAAGAGTATGGGTTTACATTCTGAAGAAGAAAAGTGATGCTTTTGAAAAATTCAAGGAATGGGATACACTTGTAGAAAATCAGATTGGTACCAAACTGAAGTGTTGAGAACTGACAATGGCTTGAAGTTTGTTTCAGAACAGTTTAATGAGTTTTGCAGGAAGAAAGGTATAAAGAGGCATAGAACCGTGGCATACACACCTCAACAGAATGGTCTTGCTGAAAGAATGAACAGGACTCTGTTGGAGCGCGTGAGGTGTATGCTGTTAGGAGCTGGATTGTCCAAGAGTTTCTGGGGAGAGGCTGTTAGTACTGCAACATATTTGATTAACAGATGTCCATCAACAGGGATAGATCTCAAGACACCTATGGAGGTTTGGAGTGGAAGACCGGAAGACTACTCTAACTTGAAAGTCTTCGGAGCTTTAGCGTTTGCCCATGTCAGGCAAGACAAACTTGATGCTAGAGCTGTGAAGTGTATTTTCATGGGTTATCCTGAAGGTGTGAAAGGTTATAGACTGTGGAAGATGGAACCTGGAGAATCAAAATTTATTATAAGCAGGGATGTTACTTTTGATGAGACCCGCATGGGGATGAAGTGCAAAGACCTGGATACAAGCTCAGAAACGGGGACAGAGAAACTTCAGTTTGAGGTGGAGCCTATCACTGATGAAAGGGAAGAGGAGGATCAGACTCCAGTACCTGATGAGGGTGAAGGCCAAGAGATAGTGAATCCTGACTATCAGCTAGCAAGAGATAGGGAGAGGAGACACATTAATCCACCTAAGAGATACGGTTATGCTGACCTTATTTATTATGCTTTGAATGTGGCTGAAGAATTGCAAGACTCGGAACCAAAGAACTTCAGGGAGGCATTAGAAAGCAATGAAAACAAGGACTGGCTGAAGGCAATGAATGAGGAAATGCTTTCATTGGAGAAGAACCAGACTTGGAGACTTGTTTCATTACCTGAGAATCAAAGGGTAGTGGGAAGCAAGTGGGTGTTCAAGAAGAAAGAAGGTATACCAGGGGTCGAAGCACCAAGGTATAAGGCAAGACTTGTAGCGAAGGGTTTTACTCAGGTGGAAGGGATTGATTACAATGAAATCTTTTCACCGGTAGTAAAACATTGTTCTATAAGGGTACTTATGGCGATTGTTAACATGTATAATCTTGAGTTAGAACAAATGGATGTGAAGACCGCATTTCTACATGGAGAGTTGGAAGAAACTATCTATATGCAACAACCATAACGTTTTGTAGAAGACAATACAAAAGTGTGTTTGTTGAAGAAATCTTTGTATGGGTTGAAGCAAAGTCCAAAGCAGTGGTATCGTCGGTTTGATGAGTTCCTAGTAAAGGCTGGTTTTGTGAGAAGCAACTATGATAGTTGTGTTTACATGATGAGAAGGAATGAGAAAGTCATTCTCTATCTTCTCCTTTATGTAGATGATATTCTTATGGCAAGTTCTGACATGCAAGAGATTCAGAAGCTCAAGGAAAAATTGAATGATGAATTTGAGATGAAGGATCTTGGTAATGCAAAGAAGATACTTAGTATGGATATCATAAGGGACCAGAACAAAGGTGAGTTGTTCTTATCTCAGCAGGGGTACTTGAGGAAAGTGGTGGAGCGGTTCAGAATGAAAGATTCTAAAGTCGTTAGCACTCCTCTTGGTCACCACACTAAGCTATCTATAAAGCAGTGTCCTCAATCCGATGAAGAGAAAAGCAAGATGGAGGGTACTCCCTATGCAAGTGGGGTTGGAAGCATCATGTATGGTATGGTTTGTAGTAGACCGGACTTATCCTACGCAATCAGTGTGATAAGTCGGTTTATGGCAAATCCGGGTCAAGTGCACTGGCAAGCTTTGAAGTGGGTTCTGAGATATTTGAATGGATCTTTGAGAGGTGGTCTAAGGTATACAAGGTCACAACCAGGTAGGGATGCTTTGGAGGGATATGTAGATGCGGACTATGCAGGTAACGTAGACACTAGAAAATCTTTGTCAGGTTTTGTGTTTACATTGTTAGGTACAGCGGTAACTTGGAAGGCAAATCAACAATCAGTTGTAGCTCTTTCAACAACTCAAGCAAAGTACATAGCCCTTGTTGAAGGGGTCAAGGAAGCCATATGGTTGAAAGGTATGATTGGAGAAATGGGGATTAGTTAAGGATGTGTGAAGATACATTGTGATAGCCAAAGTGCCATTCATTTGGCAAATCATCAGGTGTATCATGAAAGGACAAAGCACATTGACATTCGTTTGCACTTCGTCAGAGACATGATTGAGACTAAGGAGCTCATGGTAGAGAAAGTGGCATCGGAAGACAATCCAGCAGACATGTTCACCAAATCATTACCAAGATCAAGATTCAAGCATTGCTTGGACTTGATAAACTTCATTGAAGCATAGATGAAGGATTGGAGAGAGCAGCAAGGTGATTGATGGTTAAACTGGCATCATCACTGATTTGAAGTCAAGGTGGAGAATTGTGAGAGTTAACTTAAAATCAGAAATCTGGAGCATCGTGCCACGATGGAGAAGCATCGCGCCACGATGGTTGAAGCAAGATTCCTGGGAAGACACTGGATTTTTCGTGCCACGATGAAGCCTCACCGCGCCACGATGGTCGCGCTGAAGATAAAAATAAAACGTATTTTCAGTTAGATTTGTTTCAGTTTTATAAGGGTTTACTTTCCACTATAAATACAGCCTTGTATCAGATGATAAAAGTGTGTAGAAAAACAAGGTTTAGACCAACAAACAAACTAGGGTTTATAGAGAATCTCTCTTGGCAACAACTCTAGGGTTGGGATTGTTTTGATTCACCTTGAACAAAACACTATTAGGATTGAGTCTCTTGGTCACGGGAAGAGGCTGGGACTTGGGTAGAATTAGGTTTGAAGACTGATTCTTGAAACTCATTATCTCTTTGTAAAGAAACTCATTCATTATAGTGGAACGGAGAGCTGCTCTCTCCCCCAGACTAGGTCATCATTAGACCGAACTGGGTAAACAAATATCTTGTGTTCTTTCTCTCTCTCTCTCTCTCTCCTTTAACTCTTGCTGTTTTTTGTTTGGATTATTTGCTACCCGCTTGATTTGATTACTTGGTATTAATTTGCTCCACGCATCAAGTTTTTATTGGTGTGGTTTTTCTCAACGAATTCACAACAGACACGTATAAGGTACTAAGTACTAACAAATATCTTGATGTGCCGTCATTGATAGGCAGTAGTAAACATGCTACATATACTTTCAAGTTTTTTAAGGATTAGATTTGGAGTAAGATCAACTCATAAGCCAACCGTCTTATGGGATGAGTGTTTTTTCTTCTTCCAGGATCAGTCATCAACGAGATTGATGAAGTGTTGAATTCCTTCTGGTGAGGTCATAACTCAACAAACTTGCGAGGGTAGCTTTGGCTCTCGTGGGAAAGGCTATCCACTCCTAAGATTTTTGGTGTCACGCGATTCAAGAGCCTTAAAGCTTTTAATATGGCCAGGCCATGGTTGACAAACATGCATCGAAGCTGGTTTCTTATCCAGATTCCCTAATCAGTAATCACCCATCATGTAATTGCTTTTATTTTAAAGTTTTAAAACGATAAATATTAAATTAATGAAAAAATGGAGCTTTCTATAAAACGACACTCATGTACGTACACGGTCAACAGGATGATGATTGATATTACTTCCATAGGCCATATATGGTCAATCAATATCTAACATTATAGGTAGTTGAGAAGCCTTCAAAAAAAAATTAAATGTAATTGACAATGATGGTACTATAACGATTTTTATAAAACTTTAGAATTACTACAGTTAGATTAGATAAACGTGTTTAAATTATGACAAATCATAAGGTTATGAATACATCCAACAAAGTTGATTACTTAGTGAAAGATTGCAAAGACATTTAATTTGCAGGTGTAAATTTTTCCCTTCCCATCAGTTAGTGAGTGAGTTTCACTAGAAGATAACAAAATCAATTTATATTAGGTTAATTTTAATTATTTAAACGACATGTGTAACCTTTTATCAATCATGTTTTTATTGTCCCCGTGATTTTAACTCAATTGGTAAAGTAGGTTCGAATGAATTCGTCATCGTGAACTTAGCTTAGTTGATTTGAACAATGAATAAAATATGCAAGATCTGGGGTTCAAACTCCGACCACCACGAAAAAAAAGTAGGTTCGAATTCTGGATAGCACAGACAAAAATCATGTTTTTGTTCATCACGGAAGTGTATCTTCCACTTACTATAACTGTATTACACACCCCACATAAAAGTACTGAAATTGAGCACTCAATTCAACCTAACCCACCAACATTGTTAGTTGCTAGTTGGCCTCTTTTTGATCTTCTATATACTTGCACCGACACATCCACATGTTGTTTCTTACATTGACATCACTCCGTTGCTTATGGATTAGCATAAGGATTTCCCATTCAAAATAACTAAGTTCATAAGTGCAAGAAGAATCTAGCTACCTAGCTGCAATCTCATAAGAATAAGAAACATATGCTGCTCAAATGAACAAAATTAACAAATTTACGATCAACTTCACAATGAAAAAGTGTTAAGATTTACATAACTTGTGAATATGATGAAGCTTTTTTAGGTTGTATTGTGTTCTAGTGTCCTAGGAGCTCTCAATAAAGTCAAAGTTGATGATACAAGACCTAATTTTATATTCCATGCTATGATAACAACAGTGTTACATTCTTCACCTGTGTAGATAATAACATATCTTTGATTAATTATTGCACAATGATACCAATATGTAACCATTGAGATAAATGTGAAAGTGAAATGTGTGTGTGGGGGACCAATACCTTTTTTTAGGCAAAACTTATACCCACGGCCACTGCACATATTTGTTGGCATTTTTCCAACAATACCTATGGTTTTAATGGTCCTAACTAAAAGGGTGCCATTTAGCATAGACCATACTTAAACTTGTCCATGATTGATTATTCTACTTTTTTACCATTAGATTTAGTTCCTTTTACTCTCACCAAATCCTTTCCCTCATCTATGTTTGCAACACAAGTACACAACCGCTCCTACGCAGGCCAGTAGGTGGGAAGTACTAATATACTTTACTTTTACAAATTTTTAAAAACAACCAAGAGAAAGAAATAGAAAGGAGATTTAATTGCTATTAATTGCAATTTGCACAACTGGTTTGAAACTCGAAGACATGATTGGGTTGGGTAGGGTATACCAAGAGTTATTGAAGGTATTTTCAAATAGACCAGAGGGAATCATGCATCGAAAGGTGGAGAATTACGGGTTCGAATCACACGACATTTTAATAAATGTGTCATTGCAATTGTATTACCATGTGAACTAGACATTACTGTCATTCTCCATATATTTATATTAAAAATGAGAGTGTCTTCACGCTAGGGCTGGAAATAAGTCGAGTCAAATCAAACCTATCTGCACCCGACTCGTTAAGAATTGGTTTGATTCGAACCTCGGCTCGAGTTTGACACAAACTATTTTTTCAGCTCAAGTTCGGCTCCTTTAAAGTTCACGATCAGTTTGGTTCGGCTCATTAGGTTCAATTCGTTTGATCAAAGTACATAACTCTAGGTATGGAAATGAGTAAAGTCACTTGAACTACATAAGTCAAAATGAAAGAATTTAGCTATTATTACACATAGTAATTAACACTAGTATGCATTCACCAAATCCATTTTTGCCTTCTTATGTCATATGTTTATCTTATTATAGATAATCATATCCTCCATTTTTCATGCATGTTCTGATGCAGGACTATTTTAAAGTAGCTCATTTTTATCCTATTATTGCTAAGTGTTTGTCTTAGTTTTTAAAGTATTATATATATAATCAATTATCTAATTGTGTAAAATTAACTATATATAAATTTAAAAATATTTTTTAAGTGTTATATATATATATATATATATATATATATATATATATATATATATATATATATATAATCGAGTCATCTCATGAACCAAACGAGTCGAACTACATATAGCTCAAGTTCAACTCAATTAGTTGACGAACTTAATTTTCAGCTCAAGTTTGGCTCATGAACAAAGTTCGACGAATCAATCGTTGAATCGAATTACGAACTATAATCAAATTGGTTCGGTTCATTGCCAGTGCTACTTCATTCCACTTTAATTAGAGAGTGTCTTCTTAACACTCCTATTAAAAATGACATTATTCCATTTCCAAAATTGAGTTTCAAATTGAAAAGACCATATGTTCCCGAACAATCTCATCCAATCAACATCACTTTAGTCACTTCTGTAGTTTTGCATAGATAAATTCTTTATTCATTTCAACAAAAAGTTACCAATTCTCCACGTTTTCGACAAAGGCTTATAATTAAGGAAAAAACATAGTTAACTATAAAGTGGAAATCAACATTTCCTATAAAAGGAACACACCCGGTTTGTAAAAGAGCACACAAAGTGAAGTGCAACAATGGATGGTAAGGTAGAAGCATCCTCAAAAGAAGCAGATGAGAGCTTGAGTATTGGGAGCAAACGTGGTGGTTGGATAAGTTTCCCTTTCTTCATTGGTCTCTCTCTTTTTCCTTTCATGTTCTTACTCATCAAACATTATTAATTCACTCACTCTTACACATCTAAAGAGTATTTTATTTTTTATTTTTTTGTGTGTGTCTTAACCATATAATAATGGAGAGTTTGGCTAAAAAGCAAGTAAAATTTAGTCGATGATTGTTTCCGTCAGAATATGAATTCAGATCGATCTCCTGAACTATTTGTCGCTCAATGAGCTCATTCTTGAGCTGAATCACTTGATATAAAAAGCATGTCAATATTATTTAAATGGTTATATTTTTTATTTTATTTTGTTGATTAATTATAGGTATGATAACGGGGTTGTCACTTGCAAGCACTGGAATTGTTGGAAACTTGATTGTATATCTTATAAGTGAATTCAATATCAAGAGCATCAATGCAGCTCAGATTGTAAACGTTGTTGTTGGAAGCACAAGTCTATTTCCACTTGTTGCAGCAATCCTTGCTGACTCTTTCTTTGGCTCATTCTTAGTTGCCTTTGCTTCTTCTTGTGTTGCTTTGCTGGTAAACTATATCTATCTAATCTAAATCTCTATATTTATATTATGTTAGGTTGCATATGCAAGCATTTTGTCCTGCTTCTCTCACTGTTAAAATAAATATAATATGCTCCATTTCCTTTGTTTCTTTTTTAGTACTGTGAGGTTAAATGTTTTCCTCTTGGTTTAATTGGAAGTTTTGGCTCAATAGTTAAGAAATGTCACTTTAGAGAACATTTATTATTATTTTCCATTATTATACCCTTATTTATTGAATTTCATTCAACTTTACTACTCCACTAACTGCAATTAATAAGAGTATTTTAGTAAATGATATTAATTTTATCATTGAAATCAACACAATTAATCATTTTCTTAATAATCGTGCACAAACCTTAAACGATTATAATTTAGAGACGGTGGGAATATATATTTTGATCTCAAAGTAAACTAGTTTTAGAATCATGGTAGTTGATTCCAATCAATTATATATCTAGATTTTTAATACGTAGAAGTCACATAAGATTTCAATCGTTAGCAGAAAAAAATTAAATTAAAACAAAAATTTGTAAACTTAAAATATACAATTCATCTTTAATGTAATCTCTTATTTAATGACAAAAAGTTGACACAAATTTCATTAACCGAGTCTTCAATTTTTTTTAATAACGATTAAAATTATATTTATTCAGTGAAGAAGTCTTAACTCAACTGATAAACATGTCGAAATTGTTAGGTCAAATGTCATGATCGAGGTTCGAATTCTGACCAAACAATTTATGCATGCGAATTTCAATGATTATTTATCACTTCGTGTATCAACATAAAGAAATTCTACTTATACAAAAGAAGAAAACTTTAATTACACCTACTTGAATTTTTAATTATTTTTTATTTAAAAAAAATAGTTGAACATATGGAATATCTTTTAATTTTTATATAAGTTCAATCATGATTGAATAATTTAATCCTAGATCAATATTAAACATCAATGATTAACCATGTCTTTTTGTATCCTTTTTTCGGTCATAATGACACATTATAAAAATAATAATATTTCAATCATTTTCATTTTAATTATTTCCATCAAGTTCTGATTGAAAAGATAGGACATACGATAAAACAAATAAACATTGACGTTGAGTCAATTTTTTTTTGAACCAAAGACATAAAAATTAAAGCTCTAAATTTTGATTTTGTTATAATCAATTCAAGTAAAATTTTTTCAAACATATCAAAATTTATAATTCTAATTAATTTCATCATCTCGAAAAATTCACTTTCTTTTTTGTTTTAAAGAGTATAACAGCGAAACTTGCACACACAAAAAACGGAGAATTTGTATGTTCAAACTTGTGTTCCAGCGTAGCAAATGTCCGATTTTCCCATATGATTTGCATTTTCATAACCAAACATACACTTATTTGTGGTAAATAGCATCTCTCTTTTAAACTTTCACCTTTGCACTTGCAGGGCACAATTCTATTATTCTTGACGGCAACTATTAATTCACTAAAGCCTCATCCATGTAGCAATGATTCATCAATCACATGCAAACCACCAACAGGAATCCAATATACAGTTTTATACATAAGCATAGTGTTAATATCAATTGGTTTTGGTGGTTCACGTTACACAGCAGCATCACTAGGAGCCAATCAATTTAACAAACCAGAACATCAGGGAATATTTTTCAACTGGTTCTTTTTCGCTTTCTATGTTGCTTCAGGAGCTGCATTAACTGGAATTATTTACATTGAAGATAATTTGGGTTGGGCTACAGGATTTGGTATCTGTGTTGTGGCTGCTTTTGTTGGTGTGGTTATTTTTTTGTCGGGTTATCGATTTTATCGAGCCGAAAAGCTTCAAGGAAGTGCGGTTTTGGATTTGGGACGTGTTTTTGTTGCATCTGTTCGTAAGTGGAAGTGTAAGCTCTCATCTAGAGTTGAGGATTACTATACTACCAATGGTGATGATGTTATGGTTCAAGTGCTACCTCCAGTTACACCAGGAAAAAGATTAAGGTACTTTTTGGATTTGTTTCACTTAATTAAAATACATAAATGTTATATCAATAGATTCAATACTAAGTTATAGATATTTTGAGATTTGTTAGAGTTAATTGCATGTTATTTAAGATAGTTACAATATTTCAATTTTCTTTTTTTAAGATAGTTACAAGTTAGTTATGATTAGTATATAGTTGGTTATATTTGTTACTTTACAATACTAAGTTTAATGAGTTTTTAATAAATATAAATATAAATATATAAAGATTGAGGATTAAAAAAAAACAAAATTATACTAATAAAAAAGCCTAGAACAAAGCACTAGGTGTACTTTGGTAAAAAGAAAGGTGTACTTTGGTTTGGTTATGTCAAGCTTACAACTGATGTTGATTTGTGATTGATCAACTTTACAAGAAGTTTACAATGACACCACATACATGAACACTTGAAAATCATGGTTAATTCTCTCTAAATGCATGGTTGATAAAGTTCATAGAAGATTAATGAGTGGAGAAATTGCTTTTGGTGTTGGAGTCCATTGTTGTGATGATTTTCTTTCTGTTTCAATAGAAATGATGAAGAATCAAGGTCGTAGATTTTAGTCGCAGATAGTGGAGTGCTACTTTTTGATGTCAAACCCTAATGCGTAGCAAGTGTGAGTTAAAAATCTCACGTTATTTATAAGTGAGAGCATAAACTCAATGCCTTAAGATTTTGGGTTAAGATGTGGTGTCCAACTCACTTGTGGTTGCTCTGACCTAGTGTGTATGATCCTCTGAACTCCACTCATGACTCAACAAACCCTAACAAACAACATTGCCTAACTGTTTTCTAACAGGGGATGCATCTTGTGATAGTTTTGGTGGTGGAGAAATCAGTGATTTATTTTACTGAAAGAAAATCATTACTTACAGTAATTGTTGCTTCTTAAATTGAGGCGAAAACACTGAATATGACTTGAGATTTCAGCACCATCTTACATCGTGCTCCACGAGCATGTGCTAATAGCATGAGTATCATGTGGTGGTGGTCGTGGTCATAGTTTTGTCTATAGTTGTAGCAGCAAACATATATTAGTGGAGTGGGCAACTTTTAGTCATGACCACAATTGTCCATACACCATAGTTGTAGTAGTTAAGATGATAAACTAATGGACCCAAGTCATGTAAAAGTGCATGACCTTTTTTCTTCTTCTTCTTTAATTCATTTAGAGTCTATTTAGAGTGACTTGTTTAAATTTATCTACTAACAACATAAGAATTTGTGAGACAGTACGTGAGACAACCATAAAGCGCTTAATTAAATTTATTTATTGTTATACAAATAGCTTACACATACACATTTATATGATAAGCATTTATGATACGCTATACATCGTTTAATTAAATTGTTTATCCAAACATGGCCGTACCATTTTTATCTAAACAAATTTAGATCAGGAGAGGCACAATGCTAGAACTACCAACCTTGACATTAGACATACAAGGTAACAGAAAAAAAATCGAATTTAAATCCAAGTTAGGGTCGGTAGGAGCCAAAGATCCAACCATCTAGACCAGCCAACTTTTATTGGCTTGATTGTTTCATTTGTTAGTTATGCTTTTTCTAATAGAAACTAGAAGTTCCAGATACTTAAGCAATGAAAGGAGAATATACTTGAAGCTATATGCTATATATATATATATATATATATTAACAATGTGCTGATCTATATGCAAATGCAGGTTCTTCAATCGGGCATCTCTAATAACTGATGCAGACCTAAAATCAGATGGCTCAGTTAAAAAATCATCATGGAGACTATGCACAGTTCAACAAGTGGATGATTTCAAAAAAATAATTGGAATCCTACCATTGTGGTCTTCAAGTATATTCTTAGCAACTCCAATAGCAATCCAAAGTTGCTTGGTTGTACTTCAAGCTTTAGTCATGGATCGTTCATTAGGACCCCATTTTAAAATCCCAGCTAGTTCTGTTTCTGTTATAGTCTTGATATCAGCACCCATTTTCCTCACATTTCTTGACAGAGTGCTATTACCAGGTTGGCATAAGGTTACCAGGAAAATGCCTATGCCGCTCCAACGAATAGGAGCAGGACATGTGTTGACTGTTCTTGGCATGGTTGTCTCTGCTCTTGTTGAATCAAAGAGACTCAAATTAGTACATGTGCATAATGTTTCCATGTCTGTGTTATGGTTGTTTCCACAGTTAGTGTTGGTTGGTATTGGAGAAGCTTTTCATTTTCCTGGACAAGTTACATTCTACTACCAACAATTTCCACAATCACTTAAGAACACATCAACAGCAATGATTTCAATGCTTATAGGAATTGCTTTTTATTTGAGCACTGCTTTAATTGACCAAGTTCGTAGGAGTACTGATTGGTTACCTGATGAAATAAATCATGGCAAGGTTGATAATGTGTATTGGATGTTAGTAGTGTTTGGAGGTATCAACTTTGTGTATTACCTATTGTGCTCTATTTCTTACAAGTATGAAAATGTTTAGGATGTGATGTTATGATAAATGTGGTTCTATGGTTGGAATAATAAGTAATAATGATAATATGTTCATTTTTTGATTTGTTGAAGTGATGATAATATTTTCTTCTCTCCTGCATTTTACCATGGAAAATATTATTTATGACATTGCATATGCACACTAGTAAGGGGGCTTTCTCGTCCAAAGCCGAGTACTATGTTTCATTTCCTTTTGTTGAGATTTTCTATAATAGTTGGATGTACGATTAGGGAAAAGATTGTCTATTTAATTAAAGAGAGAATTTTGCCATGCTTAGCACACCTGCATGGCTAAAAACATCAAAATGATTTCATATAAATTCTATGTTTTGGGGTGATGTTTCCAGGTTTAGCAGATTACATCGGAAGATGGAGGTGTAACCAATAACTCATCGACCATTCAATGTCTTGAGTGCGCCAAACGTCTAGAGTTTAAGATTTGGTTATTATATGTATGAAAAGATCTCAAATTTCTTTTACTTGTAACTATTTTACAAAGTTGATCAATTAGTGCATTTTCAGTTAAAGTCTAAATAATTAGTTCATTCTGAGATAGAACTTTATTGTTGTTTCTTTGCATCATAAAATTTATAAGATGAGGAAATAAATTAGTGAAGTTAATTTATGATTCTAATTTAGAAAATTAGTGAAGTTAACATAGAAAATTCAACATTCAGAGGTGTAACCCCTTTTATTCAACAAAAAAAAAAAGTTCAACATCAATCATCTATCACAGGTTGATCTTCATATCATTTTCAGACCAGCTGCAGTGTTCTGATTATCTTAGTTTGAAAGCATGTTTGCTGCTGTTCAATTTTCAAATGATGTAGAATTTCATATTAATTTTTGGAGCCTTGACAAAAGGTACTAGGATTTCAGGCTTGTCACATACGAAGCATGGCCATGACAAAATTGTTCTTATGAGGCAAGCTGAGCATGAATGAACTTTATCCTGCAGAATTTATGGTTAGCCTATGATCTTCAAAGTGGCCTTGGTCTAGTATCTGAAGATGATCATAATCTTTCATTTCATGCTATGGATTGGTGTTCTAATTGTCCTCTTATTAGGATTCCATCTTTAGAGATAGTTGGGTTTACCAAACTTTTGGTTGAGGTTGGGTCCCAAAACAATTTTCATTAGCTATTGATCATAGAGAAAATGGAAGAAAGAGAAAATTAAATGTAATTTGCATTTAATTTCGTGAGAATAAACAAACGTTTTTTTTTTTGTTTGAAAAAGATGATTTAAAAAAACAAGATTAAATAGGATAAAAGTTTATCTTTTTTATTTACATTTTGGGACGGATGGAGTATTTCTTTTTAGAGTTTTTCTATTTACACCTCATATTTTTCTGGTTACATCCAAATTTTCTTAAATTTTTTTTATAATACCAAAATTGTCATTTTATATAAATTTTCTTAAAACCCTAATTTTATTCATTGTCGGTGAGTTTTACCCTCTTTCACCCCACAAAGCGATCAATCAAACAATTTGATGTTCAATATCAATCTCCATGAAAATTAAAGAGTGAATCAAAATATTTTTCATCCATACTCAATTGGATATAAGTAAGTGAATTTCTTCTTCTATTTGCTAGTTTCAATTTTTTTCCTTCAACTGCAATGATGCACTGTACGATTACGATTTTAATTTACATTGGCAAGGTTAACTTACATGAACCTACTTAAACTGAGTTTACATGAACCTACTTAAATTGAGTTTACATGAACCTACTTAAACTGAGTTTACATGAACCTACTTAAACTGAGTTTACATGAACCTACTTAAACTGATTTTACAAAATCGCAGAACTGCGAATCGCAGAACAAGGAAAATACAAAATCAGAACTGAGAACCCATAACAAGAAAAACACAATCGATTGAAGAACAACACTTGCTAACCTGATTTGCTTCTAATTTTCTTTGAAATCATGAATGGACGTGAGAAAGTATGGTTTTGAAAATCTTCGCAGAACACAATCGATCGATTGGAGAATTATGGTTTTGGAAGAAGGGTTTTGGGGTGTAACCAAAAAAGAAGGAATATGCTTTTTGAAAATCAAATTTTATGAAAGGGTAATCTTGTCATTTTGGGGTGCAACTATGATTAACTAGGGTGCAAGTAGAAAAACTCAAAATGTTATTTCCACAAAATTTAATTCTACATATTTAAAATTATGTCAACCCTTATAAATCTTTCAAAAAAAAATAATTATTTCAGCCCTCATTTTATGTTTGAAATTGGAGAAGTCATTTGAGTTTTCCTAAATGTTTGTGTGTTGAGAATTTTCAGTAGGGGTGTTTTTTATCTTTCTAGTATTGTGTATACACTTTTATTTAGTTACATGATGAAATATATTTAGCGAAAGAGCTTCCTGGTGAGTACTCTTGGAGCACAAGAGAGTACTACGTCACATAACAGCACCATCAATGATAAGTGAAATTAGTGGATTGAATTTTTTAACTTGTGAAACTGTTATTAAGAAGCAATGTTTCATGACAAAAAGTCAAAAATAAAATGAAGAAGAAAAAAACTGGAAAAAAGAAGAAAGACAGCCAGAAGGCCACGAAAAAGAAAGCCAGAAAATAGTCTCGTTGAAGAGGCAAAACACGATACAAATAACTAGTTGTGAGAGTCTCACAAAGTTTCACAAGTTTTTGTGAGATGGTTAAATAGGTGTGGTACTCATATTTTTAACTAAAAAGTCTCATAAAATCCATCATTTCAAAGAATCCATCTAAATCTTTATATTTTTGAATACCAGACATTTTATAAGTTATGAAAAATCTTGATTGAATACCAATGAATTTCGTAGTCTTGAATAAAAAATCTTGATTATTGAATACCTCAAGATTCTTTTATATTCTAAAAATGTCTTGATTGAATACCACAAGATTGTTTTATAGTTAAAAAGTTTTTTAAAATCTCTTGAAATCCTAATCGAATACACCCCCTTATTCTTCTATCTTATTATTGATCAAAAACAATAGTGAGAGAAAGAGGAAGAAAGAGAGTAAGAATACAATAGATTGTCATAAAATATGATTGTACAAATATCATTTATCTATTCATAATAACTACCATTCTCTTTTTTCAGCAAATAGCATAATGATGAGAATAACACTACAGGTTTGAGCCCACGATCAAGGATTGCTTTGTAATTTTGCTACATTGAGAGACTATTATGGCTACTCGTTATACATTTAGGAACGAAAATGAATATTTGTCCATCAATCGAACGGTAACCGAAAAACCCAAGAAAGGATTTGAAGAGGTTTCTGGTAAAGCTGCCGGAAATGTAAACACAAGTATTTCTAAAATTTGGCTGAACTCGGAAACGTTGTATACTGATTACTGGAAAAAGAAAATACAAATCGATAGGTTTGAGGTGGTGGTTTTGTCATGCGGGGGTGAACTCAAAAATGTTGAAAGTGAGTGAAAATTAATGTGTAAAAAATTAAATGGTAAAAAGGATAAAATTGGAATTTTTTAAGAATTGTAGGGGTGAAAGTACATACGGCTAATAATATATGAAAATAAGGCTAATAATACATTCTTTAACATATTTATTAAAAAAAATACAATCTTTAACACATATTTTCTCTTATCAATTAAAATTTATGAGTCTCACTAAATTTAGATGGGAACCATATAATATGATGGAAGTGGAACACATAAATTTTAGTCAATAAAATCAAGTCCGTTGAAAAATGTGTTAAGAGTGTGTCGTAGCACTCCTCTTTTAACTTGCATTTCTAAGATTGAATTTCAAATTAAAAGACCAATTGTTCCGAAACAATCTCATCCAATCAACCGCACTTTGGTCACGTCTGCATTTTTGTATCGCCAAATTATATATTCTTTCCAACAACAAAAGTTCATTGATTCTCCACGTTTTTTTGGACAAAGGCTCAAGTTAACTAGAAAGTAGAAAAAACATTTTTATTATAAAAAGAACACCAACTGGATTGTAAAACAGCACAAGACAAGAAGTGAGGTGAAGTGCAACAATGGATGGTAAGGTAGAAGCATCCTCAAAAGAAGCAGATGAGAGTTTGAGTATTGGGAGCAAGCGTGGTGGTTGGATAAGTTTCCCTTTCTTCATTGGTATCTCTTCTTCCTTTCATCTTTGAACTCTCATCAACATTATGCACTCACTTTACACATCAAAAGTTTTTTTTCTTCTTCCGTTTTAACCTCGATATCATGATTTTTACAAGAAAGAGATCATAATAATCTGAAATTTGATTAAAAGGTAAATAGACTATGATTAATAATGATTATTTCAGTTATGATTCATACTCATATTCTCATGAAATATTAGTCTATTTTGTTTGTTTTAAAGAGGGTATGTATCGTCGAAACTCATATACACTACTAAATACACGTCACAACGTATCAAATGTTCTTGCAAACAATTTGAGTCCATCAACTAGGTATAAATGTTAAAAGGATGATCATATTTTTTTTATGTTGTTGATTAAATTATAGGTATGGTAGCGGGGTTGTCACTAGCAAGTGCAGGAATTGGGGGGAATTTGATTGTATATCTTATAAAAGAATTCAATATAAAGAGCATCAATGCAGCTCAAATTGTAAACGTTGTTGTTGGAAGCTCCAATCTATTACCAATCATTGCTGCAATCCTTGCTGATTCTTTCTTTGGCTCTTTCTCTGTTGCCTTTACAACTTCTTGTGTTGCTTTGCTGGTAAACTACATCAAACTATATCTCTATATCCATATATATATGCAAGCATTTTCCATTCACCAAAAAAAATTATGCAAGCATTTTCTTTTGTTTTCTGCTTAATCTATTTATTTGTTAGATTTGTTAGATTTTCAGATGAAGTGTTTCCTTTGGGTTTTTTTTTATTTTATGGAAGCCTTTGCTGAATAAATGAGAAATTTTAATCAAATTTATCAAGTACTTTGAAAACAAATACTAACAGTATATCCAGTATAAAATAAAATAAAAATTTAACAGTATATTCTTCCTGATCACACACACTTTTATATTGATTTGAAATTTTATAAGACTTACATTTAATTTCATGAAACTCATTTTTTTTTTTTTGGTTATAACATGAAACTCATTTAAGTTTCAATAAACGAGAAAATGTATTAAAAATATGTTTATGCTTTTAGCACTCAACTCATTTAAGTTTCAATAAATGAGAAAATGTATTAAAAATATGTTTATGCTTTTAGCACTCGTCAACTTTGGAAAAAAGGATCCCTCAAAAAAAAAAAAAAAAAACTTTGGAAGAAGGAAAAGAACAAAAGTGTAACACCTACTATTTTTTTAACTAAGTTCAATCATGATCAAATAATGTAGGACTAAATCACAAACATCAACTATTAACCATGATTTTGTATAAAGTTCAAATCATGATCAAATAATTGTAGTAATAATTCCACAAACATCAATTATTAACCATGATTCTGTATCTCCTTTCTTTGGGTCGATAATGACACATTATGAAAAGTAAAACGCTGATTAATATAACTCCATCAAATGACAAATCATTCGAAGAATTCAACCTTAATTTAGAATGGAATAATTATTATTCAAATTTTAATTACCTTATGATCAAACTTCGAATTACTAGACCTCTCTAATCTAAAAATCGGAGTGTTAAACAATATATATATATATATATATATATATATATATATATATATATATATATATAACACACACAAATAAACACTAACTAGTGTCTTATAGACAAATGTTAATAAACTCAATAGGGAAATATCCATCTTAAAAATCATACATTTAACTAAGAACCTTTCAATCATGCATTTTTATTTTAATATTCTCTTTGTTTAACAATTAGTGTCATTTTAGTAAAAAAAATATTTCGAAATAAATGACAATTTCAATTTCTATTGCAATATTAGTTATTTCTTTTCAATTAAACTCTCTAAATACGTTACTCCCAACATATTGCTTCTACTTTACATTTATGATACTAAAAAAGACAACAAAAGATAGTTTGGTAAAATAATTATTTTCTTTTAATATTTAAAATATTACTTCTATTTTACATTTATGATACTAGAAAATACAACAAAGGATAATTCTCTTTTTTTTTTAATCGTTGGATCTCTTAATATATGTGTGAAAATCTGAAAGGAAATTCATTTTGAAATGGAGAGAGTAATTTCCATCAAGATCGGATTGAAATTAGGAGATACTAAAACAAATATGCAGTGACATTGACCCAAATAAAAAAAAATAAAACAAACATAAATGTAATAAGAAAATAAAATCAACATGTGATTTCAAAATGTCAATCCATCATAAACACTTTGTAACATTTTAAAAAAAATATATATTTTATTATAGTTTTTTAATTTTTAATTTTTTTTAGAAATGACAATAGAAATTTGTTTAAAAACTACTTAAATCAAAATAATGTTTTATAAAATGATCCTAAAAACTATTTTGAATGTATGATTTTATTATAATATACAAACACAAAATAGTATCAAAATTAAATTCATATCATTTTTTTTTTTTCTGTTTTAAAAAGTCTAGCAGTGAAATTCATACAATCTAACGGTTGAAGTGCAGAATTACGAGTTTGATTCAACTTCTTAATGTATCAAATGTTTTTGCAACTTTTTATCACCCGAATTGTACTTACATGACATTCATATCGATTCTTTAATTGACTTGATTTGAAATGATTGATTCTATAAAGTTAAATGTAAAGTGGTATATTGTTTGATACATTATGTAAACGTGAGTTGAAAACAATTTCAAGACTAAATTCTAAGTTTAATTGAAAATCAATTCTACTCGAGAACATACAAACATGTCAAAATTTATTCTACACATTTATAATTAATTTGGGCGCCTCAAGTGTAAATCAAACATACATTTTTTTGTACCGAATACTCATTTAAATTTTCACATTTGAATTTGCAGGGCACAATTCTTTTAACCTTAACAGCAACAATCAATTCATTAAAGCCTCATCCATGCAGCAATGATTCATCCATCACATGCATACCACCAACAGGAATCCAATATACAGTTTTATACATAAGCATAGTCCTAATATCAATTGGTTTTGGTGGTTCACGTTTCACAGCAGCATCACTAGGTGCAAATCAGTTTGACAAACTTGAAGATCAAGGAACATTTTTCAACTGGTTCTTTTTCACTTTCTATGTTGCTTCTGGAGCTGCATTAACTGGAGTTATTTACATTGAAGATAATTTGGGTTGGTCTTTAGGATTTGGTATCTGTGCTGTGGCTACTTTTGTTGGTGTGGTTGTTTTTTTGTCGGGTTATCGATTTTATCGAGCCGAAAAGCCTCAAGGAAGTGCGGTTTTGGATTTGGGACGTATTTTTGTTGCATCTGTTCGGAAGTGGAAGTGTAAGCTCTCATCTAGAGTTGAGGATTACTATGTCAGTTCTTCTGGTTGTGGTGATTCTATGATTGAAGTGCCAACTCCGCCAACACCAGGAAAAAGATTAAGGTACTAAGCATAATTTGGATTTGTTAACAATAGAGAGAATAACAATGAAGGATAAGTTCAATAAAATACCAAATGCGTAACATATCAAACTAAGGAGTAAAAGATTTGTTATAGTCTTGGTACTGGTGGTGTAAAAAGCATTACAGTGATGATTGCTTTTTAAATTGAGGCTAAAATTAGCACAAGAGAGTATCATCAGTATCACGTGTTATATAGTGGTGGTAGTGGGCAAATATTTAATAGTGCTCATAATTTTGACTATAGTTGTAGCAGTTGAGATAGAATAGTGGAGTGAGCAACTATTAGTAATGGCCACGATTGTCCATTGTTAACAAAGGCTAGTGGACCCAAATCATGTAAAGTTGCATTAGTTTTTTTTTTATTTACTTATTTTAGCCGAAATGGTAGGACCCCTTCTCAGACTCTGTATGCGGGAGCTTTAGTGCATCGAACTGCCAAATTTTGGTTATTTATTCGTTAAAATATTCTAAATAGGTTGTTTATGCGTTAAAATAATCTAAGTTGTTAGTCGAAGATGTCAGGTAACTGAGTAAATGATAAGTCAAAGTAAAGTTAGTAGTCTGCATAGACGAATCTTTCTCGGTCTGCAAAAACATTATGTTAATCTATATGCAAATGCAGGTTCTTCAATCGCGCAACTCTGATAACTGATGCAGACCTAAAATCAGATGGCTCAATTAAGAAATCATCATGGAAACTATGCACAGTTCAACAAGTGGAAGATTTCAAAAAGATATTTGGAATCCTACCACTATGGAGTTCAAGTATATTCTTAGCAACTCCAATAGCAATCCAAAGTAGTGTGACGGTACTTCAAGCTTTAGCCATGGATCGCTCATTAGGACCCCATTTCAAAATTCCAGCTGGTTCTGTTTCTGTTATAGTCATAATATCAACATCCATTTTCCTCACCTTTCTTGACAGAGTGCTATTGCCATGTTGGCATAAGATTACTGGAAAAACGCCTATGCCACTTCAACGAATAGGAGTAGGACATGTGTTGACTGTTCTTGGCATGGTTGTCTCTGCTCTTGTTGAATCAAAGAGGCTCAAATTGGTACATGTGCATGTGGAAATGTCTGTGTTATGGTTGTTTCCACAATTAGTGTTGGTTGGTATTGGAGAAGCTTTTCATTTTCCTGGACAAGTTACATTCTACTACCAACAATTTCCACAATCACTTAAGAACACATCAACAGCAATGATTTCAATGCTTATAGGGATTGCTTTTTATTTGAGCACTGCTTTAATTGACCAAGTTCGTAGGAGTACTGATTGGTTACCTGATGAAATAAATCATGGCAAGGTTGATAATGTGTATTGGATGTTGGTCATGTTTGGAGCTATCAACTTTGTGTATTACTTACTGTGCTCTATTTCTTACAAGTATGAAAATGTTTAAGAGGTTATGATGTTATGATGAATGTTATCTGTGTTTGGTTGGAATAATAATAAGTGATAATGATAATATGATCTTCTTCTCTCCTACATTTTCTATGAAAAAATATTATTCATGACATATATTGCATCTACAACAGCATTAGTATCAAGTCATATTTGTGGCAGACACCAACAAGTTTTGGACGATCCGAAAGTGTTCGTACTACAAAGTTTAGGAAGGTAAATATACAAATTTTCAATCACCACAACAACTGTAAATATTTAGCAAAAATTAGCTAGCTAACCTTTGAATCATTGAGAAAGCAAGTGCTATTGCATGTTATACCTGCAACATGAGAAAGGTGCACTCATGCTGGTGAGTTTCAACATCCAATCTGCATGACCTGCAAATAAAGTGCATCACCATTCCAAAAATAACATATAATATCTAAAATTCAGAATTACAGAATATTGAATAAATTTTGAAAAAATGGAAAAGTCCCAAGCTTATGGTTAGTGATTAGCAACAGCATGATTGATTTGGTGAAAAAAGCCCAAAAAATAATTGTACTGTTTAACATATTTTACCTTATAACTCCTGCAAGCAATGGAAAAAGGCTAAATGAGAATTTCTTCAAAACAGCATAAAAATTAGTTATTGCAAATTCCTGAAAATATCCCGCTACAGCTTATCAACCGGTGTGTGCCGAATAAGGTAAGATATACAAATTGGCAAAAGAGCGCCATTTTTTTTACATTGAATTTCCTGCCATATAAGCATGCAAAATCAGATTTCATGAGAATCTCTCAATCCAGTAAATTATCAATTACAACGTTTGAAAAAGATAGCACCGGTTGGTTTTCTAAGCCAAATCACAAAAAGAGAGGGAAAATATGCAGACACAAAAATTGGCTATAAAATGACCCGTTCACACCCAACTTCAATGTGTCATTTCTTACTCTTAAATCACAAACACACACAAACATCCTTTGCTTTTCTTTGTTATCTTTGTTTGTGCTTCAGCCATGTCGAGCGCAAAGAAAGGCCGAGGTCGCCAAAAGATCGAAATGAAAAAGATGAGCAACGAGAGCCACCTGCAAGTGACTTTCTCAAAGCGTCGTAGCGGGCTCTTCAAGAAAGCCAGTGAGCTTTGCACCCTTTGTGGTGCAGATGCTGCTCTCGTTGTATTCTCAACTAGTGGAAAGGTATTTTCCTTTGGTCATCCTAATCTTGATACGGTCATAGACCGCTATCTTTCTCTCGTCCCACCCCAAAACAACGACACCGTGCAATTCATTGAGGCTCACCGCAACGCCAACGTGCGTGAACTCAATGCTCAGCTGACTCAAATCAACAGCACACTGGAGGCTGAGAAGAAGATTGGTGATGAGCTGAGCAATTTGCACAAGGAAACCCAGGCTAAGTTTTGGTGGGCTTGTCCGGCTGATGGTATGAATAGGGATCAACTTGAATTATTCAAGAAGGCTTTGGAGGAGCTTAAGAAACTTGTAATTCAGCATGCTACTATTCAAACTCTTCCATTTTTTGTTGGCAACGCTTCATCCTCGAACATTTATCTCCATCATCAGCCAATTCCTCAACAAGCTCAAATGTTTCCACCACAAATTTTTCAAAACCCTATGTTGCAATTGCAGCCTCATTTGTTTGATGGATTGATGATGCCTCACCATGGCTTCAATAATATGGTGTAATAATATGTTCAGTAGAATATAATGCCAGGTTCTAAAGAATAAATAAGTATTAATCTTTTAAGTTTGTGGCTAATTTACTTTGTTGGTCCCTGTCTACTATTTTTATTTTGTTGATTTGATACTTACTATGCATAATGATAATTTTGATCTCCTTTAATCAAGAATAACAACTAAAATGTTTGGTTTTTCCTTTGATCTAGAAATATCAGCATATAGGCGGCAAAATAATTAGTAGTCAGTAATTTAAAATCAAACACAATGAATGCTTTACTGATGGCACTCTATCCATTGAATTTATATGCTGATTTCAGGCCTACAATCAAATTCATCTACCACATTAACAGTGCTGATATAGAACACTGTAATAATATGCTATCTCTTGCCTTACTTATAAGCAAAAATAGGTCAAAAAAATTGACGTATTTGATCTAAAATTTGAACAAAATACATCCATATTTTTTTTTCCTACTTTTGTCTATAATTAGGCTTAGAGGAAGAATTTATTGGTTATGTCCGACTATTTAAATGAATAGAATATTTTAAAAGTTTAAACATATACTAAATAAATAAGTTAAATTTTATAGGCTAGATGATATGTTCATGTTGAGCTAGCTTACACTCACCCCTAAATACACACACATAACGAATTTTTTGAACGAAGACATGATGGGCTAAGAAAAAGTAGTAAAAACTTACTTGGTTGTGTGATTTTGTTCATTTTCTCACGACTCATATATATTATATTATAGCAAATGAGTATTTATTTTTCATTTATGATGCCTAAGTGTTTAATGGTGGCTTTCTGAGGATTTTTATCTTAATAGGTTTTGGCTTCTTATAAGCTTGGGCTCAAGAATAATAATGAGATCAAGTAATATCAATTTTTTTCTTCTTTTTATGTATGCAGCACTAGTATTGGTCATATTTGTGGAATAATTTCAGGTGACAATAGCTTTTTACAAGTAAAGTTTAATAATATTTCACTGACTCGACAATTGTCTAATAAAAAAACGTGCATTCCTATTGACCTTCTCAAATATTCAACAATGAAGGACTGGGATAATACACTTTTTAAAAGGTAATTATCATTCCATAACTAATCACTACTCAACATTGAGAATGAGTTGTTAAGAGAGAGATAGACACAAAGTTACCTATGGCACCAATGGCACCAAAAAACTATGGCACCCAAGTGCTACCCTTTATTTATTTTGTATACATGTATACATAGTATATCAGAATTTGCCTACAATTGACCAGAACTTCAAACTTCATCTGTAACAATCTAGATTTAAATTGCATACCAGTTTATTACCTAATGACGTTTGTTAGAACATGCTTTAAAGATGAATGCATGTGGTAGACTATAGGCATTTTCTAAGGAATTAGTCAGCCAAACACAACGAAATCTGTTTCTTTAAGCTTTAGCTAATGTTGCAATCCCTGGAATTTCCCAAAGAATCCTCTTCAGAAGAGACATCACCGTCTAACAATCCTAAAAAATAATCCTCTGCATCTTCGTCGTCACTCACAATATCCGCACTATTATGTCTTCTTTCAGTGTACGCCAATGTTTGCCGCCTCTGCAGCCGAAGAACATGCATGATAACATCAGGAGCAAGTGTGACCTGTAATCGATCTTCCCTTCCCTGTCTGTTTGCCTCGATTATCTGCTCACGTGAATTAACAATCAGAAAGTTGCAGTCAATAATGTAAGCCAGGTTTTACAATTATAAATAGCATATTAAGCACTAAACATATGGATCAAAACAAAAGCTCAAAAAGAATTAAGACAACTCATATAGTACCTCTTTCACATTTGAAGGAAGTGGAGGAGTGTCACTCCCTAAAGGGGCCCATATTTTCACGTTTTTTTCTATGCCGCAAGTAGCTAAAAAGGGTATGTGAGGATGTGCCTCGAGTTGGTTTACAACATGTCGATCACCTACCATTAATCTCACCAGCTTAGCCTCTTTCTTACTCCAGATGAATATATGGCCACAATCCGAGCCACTCAACACATATTCATCATTAGGGCCGAAAAAACTCACCCCTTTAACCGTCTTTGCATTTCTATGTCCCGAGTAAACTTGTGTCTCTTGAAGATTCTTCGGATCTTCACATGCAGCAGATGAAGGCAAAGAATCAAAGCTTGAATTCTTCTCAAACAGATAAATGAGATCGTCGTTATAAGAGACAAGGAGTTCACTTGACTTTGAGTAAGCCAATCCTGTGATATGGACATTTTTTGACCCAATTAGGTGATGAGGGCAAAATGTGTTAACAGGTTGGTCTGAATCTTTTGAAGCAGCCCAGTGACATTTTCTTATGTCATAAACGCGTGCATATTCGTCGGATCCACCTACTGAAAAGTAATATGGAATTCGAGAGTCAATCACAATGGAGTTCAACCCTATTTTTCCTGGAGGCTGTTTTTTGTTCCCTTTTGTCGAGGAGCAACAGAAAAGTTTTGTAGCAGAATTACTTCGCAAATCAAACTGCAAAAGAAACAAAACTTATAACTGTTGGGGGGTAGTAGCATAAATCAGGAGCTTCAACATGCAACGTACTATAATACTGGACTAACATGATGAATAAATCCATCTTCGCCACAACTATAAAATATGTGGGGACTTCCTGGCTCCACAGCAAGCTTGTACACGGAACCTTGGTGCTTCCCCAACATTGTAGTGTTAACTCTACCATCTTCCTGGACTAGACCAAGCCTTACCTGCAAGAGAAATGTTAGTTTCTAACGGAGGGTACTCTCAAGCTGACACCTTAAATAAATTATTCTTTAGACCTTAGATCGGGCCATTCAGCATGTCAATTTCTTGGATGATAGGCCAGATGCACCATGCAACAACAACCAAGCCATATCCCACTAAGTGGGGTCGGCTACATGGATCAAATTACGCCATAGTGTTCAATCATAAACCATATTTTGATCCAACTCAAGGTCAGATGCACCATGTATTGATAAAATTAATCAACAGAAAGACATAATTCATACAAACAATTTTGATTTGTTATGCTTAATTACAACAGCTTTCTTTCTATCCACACATAATTTGACAGCATTTTGTAACTTGTAGCATTTTTGGCTATAAGGTGAAGATTGATAACAGATTCTTCTACCAGATAAATTTAATTCGAAACGAAAGAAACCACTCTTCCATTTTACATTCTAGTTCTAAAGACTGGAAATATGTTAAGTCAAAGAGCATCATATCAGACGAATAAAATCAAACAGAGCAAATGACTGATTTTCAAGAGTTTAATATTGATACATTGACGGTGTAAAACTTTTTTATTGTCAAGAAATCACAATCAATCATATATGTGAATTTTAAAATTAATTTTAATTAATGTCAAACATGTTTAATGATCCAATCAATACAAATTGATTCACCTGGCCATCACCAGCAGAAGTTACTATTCGACTGTCATCAGTAAAAGGCATGATTTTCGTCTGGAAAATGTTGTCTTCGTGGCCAGAAGGATAATCAAATAGTTTAGTTTTGGATTCCCAATTCCAAAACATAACTTGTCTGTCATCAGAACCTGAGACAAGAATGTCACCCGTCGAGTTAAATTCCACTGCATTTACACATCCTTCATGACCCTCTAATTTTGCATATAAACTCAAGTTCTTTACAAGGACCTGCATGTATAAAACATAAATAAGCCTAATAAGTTCGACATTCATACATACCACAATATAAAGTACACTCCAAAAATAACTAACAATTTTGGTCAGATCTTTTTAACTTACAAACTTGTACTTAACAACACAATTATTTTCAAAATTTAAATCTTAGAACATACAACATTGGATATTGAGCAGCAAGTGTGAGTCAGAAGTCCCACATTGCTAGGAAAATTAGAGGTTGAACACGTTATAAATGAGAGGCTCCATAAACCCAATGCCAAATGCTTTGAGTAAAGATGTGGTGTCCAACTTATTTGTGTTGTGTGGGTGCTCTCTTCTCAAGACAAGACAATTTTGAGCATATATCAGATAGCTTATTAACTCGTATGACCAAAATAGAACTGTTTAGTAACCATTTTTCTCACCAGCTTATGACTGTTGTTCAATAGCTTATTTGATAAAAGCTACTTGATAAAAGCTTACTTTTCAAGTAGCTTATAGCTTATCATTTTTTTCTCTCCATTTTACCCCTGTTATCTTAATTAAAAAAATAAATAAATATTAATTAAACATATCTTGTTTATGTCATTTCATATTCATCAGCTACTTCAACCATTAATTTTATCATACATTATAAATTCAATCAGCTAATTGTCCATTATCACCTATTCGCTGTAAGTTCATTTGTTATAAGCTAGTTTATCAGTTATTTTTTTTCCGAACAGAGCCTAAAACTAAACTTAGATAAATTCAAGCAATAGAGACATTACAAACTGAACGAGGTGAATTAAATAAAGCGCAATCTTTCTGCAAAAGTTCAAAAGAAATCACATAAATCATAGCTAATAACATTATCAATGACATTCAATGAATGCTTTGTTACTTGAAAGAAGAAAAAAAGTTTTAGAGAGAGAATTGGGAAAACCTGAGAAGCATAAAAGTGATGTGTAAAAGAAGTGGGATGAGAGAAACCCAACTCTCTGTTCATAATAATATCTGAAAAACAATGTTTACGGAAATTATTTTCCATTTTTGATGAATTTTCAGAGTCTGTGTCTACTTCAAGTTAGAAGTTAGAACTGAAAACTGAAAACTTGAAAGATTCTACGCTACATTTGATGTTTATGTTTTGTTCTAACGACATGTGGGGTTGCGTAGACGAGGCTGTCGTTTGCTATCTGCACCACCCCCACTGTCACTTCTGCTTTGTTTGGATTACAAAGTAAAGTGAGGAGAGAAAGTGATAGAAAATGAGATGATTTTTTGATTGTTTGGTAGGAGAGAAAGTAAGGAGAAAGTATGAGGAAAGAACGATGACCCAGGTAAAACCGAAAATGGGGATACATTGTGATAAAACAAACAAAATGGATCAACCCTAATCAATCCTAATAAAAATTCACTAATTACGGGCGCAACCCAGCGAACCCGCGTACGGGTGCGAAACGAGGTTACAAAAATATGAGAAGTGAACATAGACGAGGAACTTTAAGATTTAATATCAGCGAATGGATAGACCGCCAACACGGTAACAAAATCCAAGTGCCAACAGCTCTCTGAACAAAGCAGCAAGCATAAAACTCTTTCAAGCATGAAGTACCAAACATGTAGGCATGCAAGACACTTTGAGGCCTGCAAATTTCAACAAATCTGGAAACATCAGAGAGTCAAAGAAGGTCTGGCCACCAAACACAACCAGTTTCAATCAGATGCGTAAAAACTCAAATTTAGTAATGAGTTCAATACGTTAGTAACCAAACAGACCCTTTCGGTATTAACGGAACCAGACCCTTTCGGGTTTATGAAACTGAACCACATCAAAGATAGGCCAAGTTTTCAACCCTCCAATCTCTGTTCAAGAACATAGGCAACAACATATAAAAACAAGAACACAATAAGGTAAATAAATCAGAAGAAAATCCAAAAATAGGACAATATAATAAACCGCGACGGTGGAGAAACACAACCAACAACCGAAGAACAACAACGCCGCTGCCGACCAAAGAAGCTTCCAACCGTCTGACGCTGAGGAGTCACACCCAAAATCACAGATACCCACGGAACCAAACTCAGTCCAAAGAGGATCTTCAAACTCAGCAATGTAACCACCAACCAACATAAACAGAACCACCCAAACAGTTGCAAGTGGCAGCATAAATAGAGCAAGAATGAGTCCAAACTAGATCTGATGACGGCTGAAGAACGAACTTGAAAGGGGGATGTCGGACAGGAAGAGGGTGATCGGTGGTGCGGAGAGCCAACA
Organism: Medicago truncatula; assembly: GCF_003473485.1. Taxonomy (NCBI): domain Eukaryota; kingdom Viridiplantae; phylum Streptophyta; class Magnoliopsida; order Fabales; family Fabaceae; genus Medicago; species Medicago truncatula. The sequence continues at coordinate 45,819,359 of NC_053043.1, forward strand.
CTCTCGTCGCACCAAAGAGTCAAAAATATGTTTGTAAATTTTACATAAATTTAATTAAATGCTTGCTTTATTTCAATTAATAAAAAAGCTAATTCATTTGAATAAAATAAATTAATTAATTCAACGAGTAAATTAATTAAATTCAATGTTTTATTCAAACCAAATGGTTGGATTCCGGTGGATTCAATTAAGGACAAATCAATCAAATTCAATGTTTTATTCAACCCAAATGGTTGGATTCCGGTGGTTTCAATTAAGGACAAATCATTTAGCATAAATTATTTAAATTTTGACTGAAACAATCTTCAACCAAGCTCTACTTACCACCCGACCGCTCAGGATTGTCATGGTTCATTCCCTTAAGAACTTATAAACAAAATAAGTTTTTTTTTTTTTTTTTTTACAGTTTAATAATACTTGAACCATAAAAAAGTACACACGCCCAAACAAATATCATTACACAAGTAACAAGTTCCAGAAAATATGGCATTATTCAGCTTCAGATTTCTATATTTTACTATGATAACAAATCCGTACAAAAACAATGGGGCTCTAACTTATTATTTTATCAATACAAGAAAATTTCAGAGATATTGTTTGTTTCTCAGCAAAACCTGTGCTACATCATGTATGTATGCAACCCCAAAAATCCAATAGCTACATTCTATGATGAATCTCAGCTCCTAATTACAAAAAATTAGTCAGAAAATTCCCTTATCTCTTCCTGTTTCCTATTCTAAATTTTGAAGAAAAAAAAAAACTACAAAGTAGATATTCTGTTACAGATGCAGATGTCTTCCATGATCATTGGCAGTGTGATCTGTTATACAGTTGAAGCCACAGAAAAATATGCAAGATTTTTTGTTGTTGCTAGGTCCATATCAAGCAGCATATCATTAGGCAAACCTAACAACTGTAACCATTAAATTAGATTTCTACAAATTCTCATCTTGTGCTTCTTTCACTCGTGCAAATATAATTTCGTATTATTTGCCGAAAAAGCAAGTTAGATACGATGGATCAATCGTCGTCCTCTGTTAAAGCAGCAAATGAAAAAGGCTTGAACTTGTAGCCATCACCGTGGTAGAATTTATTTTGAAATTCTACCCAGTGAAGCCGTAGGGCATGAAGAAAAGCACTGAGACTCTCCATCATAAGTAATATAAAGGCAGTTGCAAAGGCAAAAACAGTTAGCCCCACTAACCGAATGATGAGATTGTCATACCTGTTTTAATTACAACCAGAATGACATCAATAATTGAAAAGTTAGAAGAAAAAAAATGTATAAAAATTCAACAGCGGAATAAAGAACATATGACAGATTGATAACTCCTAATGTTAAAATAGTGAGCTATACTTCTTAATTAATTTCACAACTACTAAATTTCAAAAAAAGTAGTACAAAACTCAAGATATGTAAGAATAAAATATAAAATATTCATAACATTTGGAGAATTATTATCTTGATAAGGTAGCAATCAGTGGCTACCTCATCTAAATTTGTTAGTCGATCTGACTAAGGCAATATGGTAGTTTTGCTAAATACATCACCTTTTGTTGACTCAACTTTTGCTTATATTTGAGACGGGAGGGAGTATATATTATGGGTTTGATTAGTGGCCACTGGCCAAGATAGGACAAAATAGTTGGATTGTAAGAGTGAGATATGATGAGCCAGTTACAATCTTATACTATCTAAAGTTTAATGCACACCAGGTGATCCACAATACACTATACAGTATGATTTTATCCCATCCTATGTTTTGTTTTCGAGGAGATCCCATCCTATGTTTGTGTGGACTAGATATTATATAAGTTATATTCAGATGACATAATATCCTTCGGTGATCTGGGATGGTGTTAATAATAGGTTCCTTGTAATGGTAGAGAGCCGACGATGGTGGTGGATGGAGGTGCAAAGTGATGTGATGACAATGGTGGACTGGAGGGTGACCTTAGGTGGCAAAAGCATAGCGTGCCTAACCATGGCATAGGGTGCCTGATGTAGGCAATGGTAGTGACGAATGGTGAAGGGAGATGAGCAAATGAAACAGTGACAGTGACAAATAGGGTCAGGTGTCAGGAGTGGAGTATGTTGGGTGACTTTAGCAAGGAGGGCACTAAGCGGTTATGAAGGAGGGTTCAACAGCAGAGTGGTGGGGGGAGCCAAACATCGGGGGCAGTAGAGGGTGTGAACGATGGTGGTGATGGCGACTGTGGAGTGTGCATACACCTAAAAGCTCCCTCTAACTAATTGACTCTCGACGCAAGGCACAAATTGATAGGAAAAAAATCCTACCATGAACAAGGGAGAATGTATTACCTGTGACTCCAAGCTAAAAAGCAGAAATCGGATGCTCTCTCTCTCTCTCTCCCCTCTAACATACTTACCCTCCCGTTTGTTGATTACAAGTTACTGCCTCTTCAAATGGAGAATAAGCCCAAAATAGTGGATGGTTGGCTGGGCTTTATCAGTCCCCTTCTTGTAAATAACTAGATCCAGAAACCTATATCATTCTCCAACCCAACCTAGCCTTTTCTTTATGGAATATGAAAACAATTCTTTAGCATTGTGTGATTTCATGCAACACATATTATTATTATTATTATTATTATTATTCCTACTACTACTACTATTATTATCGTCATCATCATCGCCATCTTGGATGCAATCCCTTTAAATCCAAGTTCAAATATGAATAGCAATTTCATTTCGTCTACCAAGAGAAGCACATCGAAACCCACTTGGGTTGGCATGGTGGTATTGACTTGGGACCTGGGAGTGTGCTCCTCCTCGAGGTCTCAGGTTCGATTCTCCCCAGCACCAATTTAGGTGGGCTAATTTAGCTTAAAAAAAAAAAAAGGGAAGCACAGAACGATTCAATGGTTTGAAGCATAAAAGTCAGGTTATAAATCAAACTCACCCCCAAGCAAGAAGCAACACTTTCTCGTAGAAAACAGTAGAAAGTTCCGAGTGAGCCAAACTGCAAATGTTCAGAAAAATTAACCAACGAGCAAGAATGTATTAACTAAAGACTCATGAAGATGGAAGAGGATCATGGCTGAGCAAACCTTAATGCCCAAAGTCGAAGATATGATGCCGTATTTGAAACTGAACCTAAAACAAACTCGATGGAGTGAATCATTTGGTGAACAAATATCTCACTAAAATTGAAGTCTTCATGATGTTCCCTGGCAGAATCTGGCTCGACCTCAAGATCCATTTCAGAAGTATTCAAAATACCATAACTACGACCTTGAAATCGCTGTGCAATGTCATAAGGATAAAAAAATTAATAATCTTGGCAGGACCCTTTGTATCATCTTTTTCATTACAAGATGCAACAATAGTATTGAACAAAGCAACTACAGCCTGAAAATCTGTTTGGGTTTGCCAACAGGAACTACAAGTAGTTTAACACTTAAGCATATTCATTCGAAAGAAAGTTGATCTTGTAATGGTTCTAAAAGAGAATTGACATTCATCAACTCCTGCAGAAACTCACAGTCAAAAAGAGGAAACTCAAACCACAAGCATATGTACACATATATGTAAATGTAAAATAGAGGCATGGTCTAATAAAATTCTATACTTCCTAGCAAGAAAATCATACAAAAGGCTAGTAAAAGTGGCACCTCAGTATGAAGCTTCTTTAGTATAAAAGGCTTTGGAAAGAGCATCCATGGAACTGCAATTATAGCCAAAAGCAATAACACAATCTGCACATCAAGAGCAGTAATTTAGACAGATGAAAAGCCAGCAAACATAACAGAATTTTTTTAACCAAAAGTGAAGAAAAGAACCAGACTTACTTGAAGTGGTCTTTGGCCCCAGAACAACTGATTCTCACCAAGTTCGTCTGTAGGGCTTAAAAACATATATATCATCACATGATAAAGGTCTGCTTGAGAGCCAGTACACCACTTAATAATAATGAGAAGGGAAAGATATCCAAACAGACTGTTAAGGAAGATCATCTGTGGCACAAATTGGTACCTGGGAGCAACATTAGAGTAAGTTAATACATTCTATCGAAAGGATAACACGGAAATAATTGCACAGGCCAGGCAGAAGAGAGACACACCTTATATCCAGTGAGCTACCAAAGAAACGAGCATTGAAATAACTTAATATAATTCCCAAGTTCATATGTGCCACACCAAACAGAATGGACATCTTCATCTTCATAGAGTTCAGAAAAGCCAATTCTGAACGACTTCCACGCCAGCTAGGATCCACACCAAATGGGTATGGATCACGGTATTTGACTAAGCCAATAGTATGTGCATCGCTGATAAAAGGTGAAAGTTATGAAAAATCAAAAGCACCAAAGTTAAAACTTCCTGCTTTAGAAACAAAAGGAACTTGATTGCATTCTTGGCCAATACAGACAGCCAAAATCGGAACAATTCAAATAAAAAAAGAAATATAAATGCATAAAGCAAAACAAATAGTGTAATCGTGAAAGAGATTATGGCTAAACAATTCCAGATGACATAAATATGAAGTTAAATAAATCCGAGTGAAATGTGAATCATTAGTCCTAGGAAAGGGACTAAGGAAAATACAAGTCAGTCAGTAACATATGCATATGGGGAATTCACTATCTATCCACCATAATACAAAGAAATTAAGAAAACACTCCCAGAACTATCACCAAGTTCAATTGATGGTTTCCAAGTATACATTCATCTCATTATGGTAGTTCATAGCTTACTGTAAGAGAAGCACAATTATTTGAACTAATCTGTCTTTGGAAACTAGCTTCTTTGGTCAATAAGGATTCTTACAACATGAACCTATGATCACTATGCCCAAAATCCACCTGCTTCAACCACAAGATTTATAGCCTAGATGGCATTTTAGCAAATAATTCATTTGTTACCTAAACCTACTGTTGGTTTAAATGCAAAGCTGTAAGGGGAGATACGGAGGTTATGTTCCCACCAAATAGGGGCCGCAAGAGCAGTCAAATCTAACCATTTTAAAAAGAATAAAAATGTGGACCAATATGTGTAAAACTTTGAATAATTGTACAGGGAAACTAGTTAAAAAAAATGCAAAAGGGAAACGTACACTTTGCCCCGAAAGGTGTTGAAAGAAATAGGGTGAATGCTATTATGTTTACTAGCGGAAAGACGGGCTAGTATACCCACATTTTTCTGTAGTAATTCATTGTGATTATATTGTTATTTTTAAATTTAAATTTGAAAAATATATTAGATTGTTGTGAGCAAATTTGTGGCAAAAAAATGTTTAGCTAAGAGATAGTTAGTTTTTAAATTTCCTATAATTCAGGCGTAAATTTAGATTTAAATGTAAATCTGGAAAAGAAGTTGGTTGCTAAGGGTAATTTTGTCTAGAAAAAGGCCCGACAAAAAAGTAGTTAATTTTGGAGTTGCCTTTATATAATGTTGAGATGGTATAGATTCCTCGGTCCAAGGCTGGTTCAAACAGAGAGAATACAAATATTTATCCTCGAATCAAGGAGAAATTTTAGGAAATAGAAACAACATATTTATGAAATAAAAAACAGAAAATCTTCACTAATAAAAAGAGAGAGAGAATCGTGGGATTCTTCAATAGAAAGGCATCATACATCTAGACAACAAAACAAAGCAAAACAAAAGAAAAACTATTGGCACCATAGTTAGAGGCTCCAAGAGAGAAATAGAACACACCTGCATGAAGTATCACGACATCGAAACGCTGATGGACCAAATATGTGAAAAGGAACAGAAAAGAACTCATTGTAGATTAACCCGCAATAGATTGAAAATAGTGACATCAAAAGAATCACATAGCGCCCGCCAAATAGCATCTCCATGAAGCTTCCAAGCTTCTGGAAGAAACCAAAAAGAACTATTAGATATTAGCAGAAAAAAGAAAAAGAAAAGTAAAGGGTATTGTAAGTCTCTGAACCACTTCGACGTACTATAATAGATATATTTCACTAACATTCCAATTTTGAAGATACTTAGGCCTCAAAAAAGATAAACACTGAATCATGCTAAATACTGAATGCTCGGTAGCTAACAATAAAGAGCTTAGTTGACAAATCTTTGAACATCAACCATGGTGACCCTACTTAAAGTTAGAAATAAAAGGAAGAATGTTCAAGTTTGACAAATCTCAAATGATGTTTTAATTAATCCAGGATGGAGCATAACATATGACAAATGACCTGTACATATTTTTGGCAGATCCTTCTATTGTCACTTTATTTATAACACATGATGATTTTTTACCTGGGTACTGAGCTTGTTTTCATGTGCTATAAGAATTAATGCTCCCAGCAACAGGCAAATTCCATGACCCCAGTCCCCAAACATCATAGCAAATAGGAAGGGGAATACAACAGTTGTGTAAACTGCAGGATTTGCTTCTTGGTATCTTGCAACACTGCCAAGAAAAAGGGATAATTAGGGTGTGCAATATAAACCTGGAACATAATAACTAGTAAGCCAGACAATATCTATCTGCAACAATACATCCCTCAACTCAATCCAAAAAGACAAATCTCAAACATGTCATATTTTAGTAAATATCATGTGGTTTAACTGCTAAGGAAGTTTTACAACCTCTTGGACATACATTCAGATCAACAAACAAGCTTAGAAATAGAAAAGCGGTGGGACCGAGAAAGTTAGGATATAGAATAATAGACATTAGAGTAGTTAAAATAGTTTATGAGTTGTTATAGTTTTATAGAAGTTAGTTAGTTATTTGAGGTTGTTATAGGGCTATTTGTATGAACAGGAGAATGCAATGTACAGTTGATCATCATTGAATATTGTAATCATTTGTGAATAGAGTAATGACTCTATTGTGAAGGGGAAACCCTTGGAGGATCTCTCTCTCTCTCTCTCTCTCTCTCTCTCTCTCTCTCTAATTCTTTCTTAATCTTTCAATAAAATAGTTTTTTTTAAGGATTTCAATAAATAGTTCCTTCCTTTTAATTCAATTCCGTGGGTCCTAACAGAGACAACTCTCCCTCCTTTTCTGTTTGCAAAGGCTCATAGATGAACTTGTGAAGTACTAACCACCTTTAAAATTTACCACTTCACCTCCAGTATGCGGAGTTTATTATCCTCCATCATTCATTCAAAAATATTTCTTCAAGAACTTAAAAAATTCAGTTTCACTTCATTGAGAATTTATCTATTCAAAAACATAAGGTATACACATTGAAGGTGTAGAATATACATCATCAGAAAGTTGTGTGCGCCACTTGCAAGCGCCAACATAAATTCAATTTATCCAATTCTACATACACTAGTCAGGCGTTCATCAGCCTTTTAGCAGAGGCATTGCATATTGCCGCCCAATTTCCAACTTCATGAAACAAATGCACTTTATAACACTTCAAAAACTAACTTCATGGCATTAAAATATTCATGTTGCTGCTACTAAATATAGTCAATGGAATTAAGCTCACCCATATGCATCAACAATTTCCTGATACGGATTTGTGAAAGTGTTGGTCTTGAAATATGTAGGTGGGGATTCCACTGCATCCATTTGATGGAAGATTATGCCAACTTGAGAATTGCTATCAAAAGTTGCCCGTTGCAATGCCTCCTGCATCTGAAAAATCATTGAATGCAAGTTATTTTTTAGAAAATATATACCGAAGATGTTTTCGGTTACTCAAATTTAGGAAATAAAAATACCTGTGTTTTTGCAATCATAGGACACCATCCCTCTCCAACGAGACATTTTTTTGTGACATCAAAATTTAACATGTTCAACGTATCATACACAGCCTTCTCTCTTCTTACCTAGGACAAGGCGACAAGGATGAAATTTATTGGTTCAGGATATAGATACTCATTTATTGCAAACGTTTATCAGATATTAGGATTAATTTGCATTTAAAATATAAAGAACAAAATTATCTCAGACAACAAGACATACAGAAGCAAACTCTTACCAGGTCCATCCATTTTGCCAGATGGTCTGCAATGGAAGATAGTGCCTTGTTCCGGTGCCTGATCCCAGCATCCAAAGTTGCCTCTAGGTCAGTAAGACGTGACGTAACCTGTACCCAAATATGAAGTTTTCAACCATAAACCACGGAACTTTGCAAATTTGTAATCACCAAAGATAAACTATATAAATCAACATCAAGGGCATAAAAGAAAAGGCATCAGGTATAGTTTTTTAGTTGAGTTCAATTCAATGAGAAACTAATTTCCCCATGCATACTACTTGATTATTGTGAATGCTATTTGTATGAAAGACCCCACAAAAATCATGACAATACATACTAAACTAAAGAGCATCTAACCAACCTATTGGATTGCAAAACCTGAATACCTTGGTAAGGTATGTACAGATCCCTAGTATTTAGGTTAAAAAAAATCTTTCACTAAAACTTTAGCTACAAATATCCGAACTTTATCTAGAGCACACTTTGCCCCTATGTTGTAATAATACAATTGAAGAGGTTGAAAAGTAACATCTTCCAAAGCTGAGCTCACTTACCTCTCTAGTTATTTGCCCGTGCTTACTTATATCTTCAGGAACAGGATAACAATTCGCACCAAATGCCTCACAAATTTTCAGAATCTTTGTTCTTGCTTGTTCCCCAGAGAAAAACACAACGAATACTGTTTTCTCAATCTGAAAAGAAAATTACAGGAGTCTGAATCACTGTGTAGACAGGGTACAGCATGGGAATATACACCAGCTGTGAATGCAATAGGACAAAATGATAAATACAGATTGACAGGATGGAAAAAGTGCCAAATTATCAATCTTCATAAAGTTGTAAGAAAGAAGAAAACCATCTCGGTTGTAATAGGATCCATGATTTGCTCTCCAGCTGGTGCCTGATTGAAAAACATATTGCCTCTTGTAGCACGAAATAACATCCTTTCAAACCTAAGAGCCTTGGATTTACAAATTATCCCACTGATAAATCTTAAACCAGATGTTGATGGTTGGGGTCTCATTTCCTGTAAAATAAACAATTTAGTATATTCCACTTAATGGATAAAATAAATTTAAAATACCAATAACAGTATTCTCACTTTTGACACTAAAGAAAAATATATCAAGGATGGGATGTTACAATCAACCTGTTCAAGTAAAGATGCTGTCTCGATATAATCATCATTTGAGTATACATTATCCTGTAGTTCGATCTCGCCTGAAACAGCACGGCCATGACTTGAAATAAGAAAACCACATGCCTGAAATTTATCCACAATATTATACCACATGAGCAGCAGAAAGCATAGAGGAAACATTGTATTCATTAAATAAAATAACAGGATTGCATTTACATGTTCAGAAAAATACCATATTGGTCCCCTAAAAAAAAATACCATGTTGATATTTGAGTGACGTATTAAAGTTAAAAAAGAAAAATATAAAGAATATAAAACAATCAATAACTAGTGCCAAATTGTCATCAGAAAGACCATTAATTGTTAAATGAACTTACAACAGAAAGAAAGGAAAAAATGTACCAATTACCAAAATCAAAGGGAAAATAAAGATTTCCAGGGAAAAAATACCTTTTGTAATACAATCTTGAATTCCAGAAGTTCATTATATGATTGCCGAAGTTTGTCACTATTGGAGTTCATTTCAATTAGCTCATGTTCATGCTCAGCAAGATGTACCTGATATAAGAGAGACCCAACAGAACATGTAATGTCAGATCCAAAACTGAAAATGCCCGAACAAACTAATAAACTTCTGAGTAATGAGCGCCAACTTAAGGTATGGCATCACGTAGTTGTTATCTGCAAGACAACATGTCACTTGAATATTAACCCTTGGCAACAATCATGTATAACGGAGAAAATAACAACAGAAAGAGACCTCTAAATCCTCCAAGTCAATGTCCGGTTGCAATAGAGTACGAGAAGAGGACATTAGACCAGCTTTATTGACTTGATCCTTGAAAAATCGTAGCTTTCTTGACATCTCCGCACATCGCTTTACCTGCCCAAAACAAAACGCAATTAATATCAGTAACAAGAAATAAAAAGAAAGAAACCATTATCACAATCATGACTTGTGAGGATAAACCATGATAACATTATTATTAACACTGTATTCAGTCTGAAAATAAACTAAAAAGACAACAAACTCAATGGACACAAATTCTAGAAAATATATTCCCTCTGGTCTCGAATATAAAAATAAGTTCAAACTCATGCTAAGTTGCTAACTAAGAATATTAATTGATCTCTTTAATTTTATTAATATAATCATAAAAGTAATTGCATCCTCCAAACTTCCCCTCGTGGGAACTTATTCCATTGGCAGTTATTGAAAATAAAATGCAAATTAACTGAAGGGCATTATACAGATGATATCATTAAAAATGGTGTACTTAGTTAATATCTGCTTATATGATGGACTGCCAAACATGAATATTTTTTTACTTATATTTGAGAGTGCCAGACCAGAGTAGTTAACTCTAAGAGAAAATAAAACTCTTGCCAAAGTTGAACCTTCTTCAGCATTTTGAAATCAAATTTTGAGGAGTAGGATAACAATAGTCTAATTCCAACTTACTCCGTTCCTTTTTAAGTTTCTTTACACAAGTAAATGAAGTTGTTTTTAAGTTTCTTTACACAAGTAAATGAAGTTGTAAATGCTAGCATACAAGGAAACAGAGTCATGAGCACTGGCCGTATATAGAGGTCTCAAATCTCAAACGTAGACAAATATTAACAAGTTATACAAATGAGGTTCCTTTTCAAAAAGGTGTCAAGATTTATGCATAGTATGGCTAGCCAAAGAAATAGGGAGGAAAGAAATTGGAGAAGGGAAAATGAAGAGAAGTTAAGTGAAAAATATGTGTTGTTTATTTGGTAGGAATGGGGAAATTTCTCGTCAATTATTAGGATGAGTAGAATAGTGAGTAGGAAGCAATAGAAAGATTGAACATAAACATGATTTCACCGATGCACAAGTTTGGTAAGATGACATTACTTTGTTGGTACAGAGCAAGTTGACATTACTAATCGATTAGAAACATTTTTATTATCAACACAAATATTATGGTAATTGACTAAAATATTATCGTAATTGATTAATACGGGATAATATGTGGAAAACAAGCACTCTTCCTTCGCTCCGTGCAAAAGTCTTCCACTGGAGTAGAGATCTTTTTGCTGGGCCCCACACATAAAAACTTACTTCCACCATTTTCCATACAGTATCCAGACAAAAGAGATAAAATATCCACTCATCCAAACAATACAGTTGGGAATTCAGAATGTAATAGGATTTCTCATTAGTGCAACGGATAAATACCTGATTAACAAATGTTCTCTGGAAAGGACTTTTGTCAGCATTTAACTGCAGCAAGAAAACAGTGCTCATAAGAATTGCAATGATTAAATATCATAGAAAACTACTATACCAGCAACATCCAATCTATAAAATTTAGAAGGCCAAAAAGTACTTCTCCTTCATATGGGGGAAAGAAAATACTCAGAATAGTCTGAACAAAATTTGAATATTTCATAATGCACCAGCAAAACTGCCACCTAAATTACCTTCCACAAATAGGTTCAGTTAGACAGCTTTTATATGCTATTACAAAGATACAACAGTGAAAGTTAAAAGGCATTAACGTGTTAAAGTCTCTTTACATGCAATTGTGTGATAGAGCAGCCCATAATCAGAAAATTAAGATATTTCCTATCTGTAAATCAAACATGTCCAGATAAGGACAACCTGGATCCTGGACTCAAACTACCACTCCCACGACTTATAGCAATTCTCACTTGTAGAAGTGTAGATGGATCTCAACCAGTTTTTAAGCAACTGTTGAGTATTGTCCTCTTATAACATTCTAAAATTCTAAAACAGAAGCTAATGAAAGAATAATTATACTCCCCTCTGGTCCTAAGTTTATGAGACCGATGGGTCTAAAAATTCATCAACTTTTGTTGACCCAACTGTCTCTTATATTTAGGACCGGTGGGAGTATTTTTCTTGACCAGGATATAATAATATAATAATAATAATAAATAAAAATCCTAATCAATCACAAAATAGTCCTCTAACATGATACCACATGCCAGATGAAGATAGTCAACATAAGCAAAACCATCATATCCTAAATTAGCAGTGAAAATCACTGTTATTTAATACACATTAATACAATACCTTCAAAAGGAAACCAATCAAGGAACTTTCAACAAAGAAAGTTGATCTAAAAGTTGTACGTTAACCATGTTCACCTTCAACTATAATGAAACTAATGACTCAATATTCGATAGCACTCCAGAACTCATAATGCAATTATGCAACCGAATCCATACCTCACAAATCTCAAACCATAACCAGAATCAACAAAATTTTAACAAAACTATGCTTAAACTTCGGATAAGTTAGTATAAACTGTTCATAACAAAGGATTCAACATCCAAATTAATCGCACTAACTCATCAACAACATATCCACACACCGTCAATAGTCAATAGTGCTCCACAACTCATAATGCAGTTAAGCAACAAAATCTCTCTACAAACTACACTTCTGATGGAAGGCGTATCCACTGTCCGACACCGACAAATGTAATTAAATTCGATTAAGTCATTTTTTTTTTCAAATTTTTATCATTCAACAAATTTTTCACAAAACTATGCTTAAAATTTGGATCAGTAGCTAAAAACTGTTCAGCAAGAAGGATCCAACATCCAAATAAATCACACTAAATTCTCAACAAATCCACACACCACTAAAGTCCTACAATATTAGCATACAGCATTGAATCAAAATAACAAGTACATTTTCTTCATTTCTTAAGCCCCGCACTTAATACCAATAATAAAAAAAGAATTAATTGAATATAATCACACGTAATTTATTAATGAGAAGTGCCGGTGGTACAGATAAGAAACAGAAATTATAGAGTTATTATGAATGCAGAACAGCAACATCGAAAAGTGCATAATGAATGAGCTAGGAAAGTTGGGATCTGAAATGGAACTTACATCACGGAATTGAAGAAGACCGAGTTCACCTAAATAGGAAACGGCACGGTGAGCGGATTCGGCAGGGATGATGAGTTGAACAAACGTCATCTTCTCGGATCGCATCAGATCCATCGGCGGTAAGTTGTCGATGAACTTTTCCATTTTCCCGGGAAACGTCGAGAAAATGGATCTGTTGTTAGATCTGAAAGCTTGTGCCAAACAAGTTGAAAATGAAATGGAAAAAGGGTGTAGGATGGTATTTTAGAATTAACGCTATAGTTGTTTGCTTTTTTTGAGTGAAAATTCTTCAACACATGACATGATGCTTCTTATTCTTACGGTGACGGTGCGGTCATATTTCATTTCATAATCTTATAATTTTATTATTGGTCAACTCCTCGATGCACTAATAATGAATATTATCAAATGTTGGCTAAGCAAGTAATTCCGCTTATAATGTGTGAACGTTTTTAGTAGGGTGATATGTAAGTGTTTTTTGTCATGGGGACATGTTTTGATCCTTGTCAATCTAGAAATTCATTTCATTTAATTATAAAAGAAAATGAATAGTATCGACCAGATGAAAATCATGTATATTTAAACACAATTTAGGTGATTAATAAATATATTATATGTGAAGTTTAGACATTACGTATAAAGGATCAATTGTCTTCAAAATTGTAAATTTCATCAAAAATTTCAATGAATTTTGTGAAACTAAAAATTAAAACTTGCGTGTAAATATTTCCCTCAAAATTAAAACTTATGTAGAAATGATTCCATCAAATTTAACATTTGTTCGTGCTGGTCTTCTTTATGATATAAACTCGGTTGGGTATTTTTCCACAAGAATGACAAAATAAAAACATTAGACTTTAAATGAAATGAAATGCTTCAATAGATTATAAATCTCATTTTTTAGATTAGAGGATAAAAACATATTTAACCCAAAAAAAATATAAAGACCAAGCCTAAACCTTTTAAGTCTCTAAGTAATGCAAGGCTTAACAAACCTATCCAAAATCTACAATGTGAGGATGCTAATTTCATTAGACTAAGTTTTATTTATTTTATTTTTTTGTCAGGTAGTCTAGTGGCTAGAATTCATTTTATAAGGTAAATAAGTGGATGTTCGAGGTTCGAACCTCGACCCCTACATATAATAATGCATTGTCCTACCAACTGAGCTAGACTCACGGGACATTAAATCAAATCAAGAAAATAATTATTCTTTAGGACAGCAAAATACAAACGTTGACCAAAAAGAAGAAGAAGAAGAAGAAAAAGTTCAACAAGAAACCAAGAGATAATTATTCTTCAATAATGGCAATAAATATGATGTTTTACCTTTTTTGTATTTAGAATCGAGTCTTGAGGGAGTAGTACCACTAGTATTTATCTAGTGTATTTGATAATTCAATAACTTTAGTTTTGTCCATTTCTCATTTATCTTGAATGCTTCTATGCCACTCCTTTATGGGTGACATCTTTCTTTAGTGACTTAGTGATGCTTTAATCCCACTTAAGCAAGTGATACTTATCTCGTTCTCTTATGGTTTCTTGACTCTCTTTTATTCTCCCAAAAGGAGGAGTTGTTATCAGTATTGTACTCCACGAACTCCACTATGCATGTATGTAGTTTTCAAATGTTGATCCACTGTGGTAGTCATGAAATGAACCATGTCAAAAGATTGTAAACTTGCAACTAGAAAACAATATTTATGCATATAATTTTGTTGTATCTATTCCCTACCTTAATTTGACTCAAAGACCATGTAGCTTGATTATAAAAAGAATGAGAAGACCCTGAGCAAAATAAGACTGTGTTATTAGCAAAACAAAAAAGAAGTTGTGTCCATTATAGAGTTTGACAATGAGGCCCATTACCCTTATAACAGGCCTAAAATCAAAAGGACCCAAATAAAGTCCATATTAAAGTTGAAGAAAGTTACTCTTTCCACATTTAAAATTGCTAAAAAATTAACACAACTGTAGTTAACTAAAGTTCGGTTTTTTCAGTGGTAGTTAAATACAGATGGACACTTTTTATAGCAGTCTAATCACTTTTTAAATCTTTTTTAGACGACTTAAAAAGTGATTGAATCGCCGAACTGTAGTGAACTACAGTTGAGTACATTTTTAGCAATTTCAAATGTGGGAAGAGTAACTTTTATCGTTGAAAGTTAAGCCTATAACCAATTACTATTAATTATATCAAGGGTTAATTAAGTTTTTAGTCCCTATAAAATATTTACAGTTTTATTTTTAGTCCCTACAAATTAAAATCATAATTTTTAGTCCCTGTGACATTTTCCTTAAGCATTTTAGGGACTAAAAATGCTGATGGAAAAATTTTATAGGGACTAAAAATGCTGATGGCAAATTTTATAGAGACTAAAATTGTTAATGGAAAATTTTATAATGACTAAAAAGTATAATTTTATTTTGTAGGAACTAAAAACAAAATTCTGAATATTTATAGGAATCATTTACTTAATTAATCCTTATATCAATAACGAAGAACATGACCTGAACAATCACGTTTTTTTCTTCAATCTGAAGCTGTTTAAGTCACTTTTTCTATATTCTTTTTGGATGCTCATAACTTCCCAAACCCTCATTAAGTATTGGATAAATTTCTAGCAGCATTTAGGCCCTCTCACAGAGTATTTAGACAAAAAACTATGAGATTAATTTTCATACACCATAGTGTAAACTTTTTTTTTATACATGCACCCAATATAATATACTAAGAGATTAGTTTTACATTGTCAGTATATACTACATATAAATTAAATCCAAAAAACACAATTTTGAAAGAAACTGATTACGACATCTGTACAATTATTTTATTTATTTGTTTTGGAATATGTTTGATTCTGCTGGCTGCTTGAGTTGACAACATATTATATTAGAAAATGTCACGACAACAACCAAAATGGATCACTAAAAAAATTAGAATGAAGATTTTGAAAACAATACAATACAAAATGCTTGTATATTTTGCACGCACTTAACATTCCAAAAATCTTTGTTAAATTCCTCGATCTAGATAAAATATTTACGAAATGGACCAACATACGCATGCATATATAATTGGCTCACGATATTTGAACTGGTGCATCAAACCAACCCAATAAGAAAATAATGATGGGAACAACAACTTGGACCGATGCAGCTATACACTATCTATTTTCCTAAGATCATATTGCATATTTTTAATTCAAAAATATAAACATAAACAAATTGTCCAAAAAAAATATAAACATAAACAATAAAGTGTATTGGTGCATGTGTTCGATTTGTGTATGACCACGTAGATAGGGAAAACTTAGTGATGAAGAATTGAACCTTATTTTTATCATTCCTTAATAAACCTTCACAATTCACATTCGTACTTTGCATAATGCAATGTACACTATTGAGTATTTGACTCTTTTGGATCAAGATGCCACAAATAATCGTACTTGCTAAGATTCTCATTTTTTTTTTCTTCTGAATATGAAGCATGACATGTGTTGCATATGAAGCACTCATGCTCATTTTGGCCATGGGGATTGCAATTGCCACATGTTGAGTAGTAGACATAAGTCACCAAAACAATCGAATTTAGAATTTGAAGTTATGGGGTAGCACTTTGGTGCCATTGATACTTTTGTGTCTATTTCTTTCTTACCAACATATTCTCTCTCATCTAAATAATTTATTTTAATCATTCATTCATCATTCTCTCTCATCTAAAATGAACTTATATCGACATCAAAAAACTATAACACGCAAGTATTTCCCGAAATTATGATAGCAACCTAGCAATAATGAATAACGATACTCATACTGTAGCAACTAATACCGTTTTGTTCTCATGATGATGAGTATTATGCATTATATATTTAGTCAAGTCATCATTATTCTTTACCAAACTTGAACCATGACGTGTGATTTCTTGATTGGAGCCTCGGGGGTGTCCTCCATTATCTTTGTTGACGTGATAATTATCACCATTCACCAAACACCCCTTTTCTTATAAAAAAGATTTTTCTTTTATACACATTTATTTATTATATGACCGTTAATAAAATATTTTTATAAAAATAATCTTTGCATTTTAATAAATGTTTTTAAAATCCCTAAAATAATAAAGATTATTATTCAAAGTCACGCAAAATACATAGACTAAGAACATATTTAACCCTAAAATAATTGGGATCCATTAACTGTCACATTAACATTCCGTTAGAGAATTAACAACATAGACTAATTTCGATAACGGAGATAAAATGTGAGGATTTTAAAAATATTTAATGAAATATAAAGACTATTCTTCAAACTGACGCAAAATATAAGGACTAAAAACGTAATTAACCCTAATTTACAAGCATTAACGCAATAAAATATTTGATACACGGGCACGAAATGTCCGTCTAAACGCTAGTAATATATAAAGAAAATATATCATTTTGGACTGAATTTTTTCTTTCTAAATTTACTCCTTCATTTAAACTATTTTATCAAAGCTAAAGTACGTCATCATATTGCTAATACCTTCATTTACCCATTTTTCTTGTTGAAACAAATGCTAGTACCACATCATATTAGCTGTGACACAAAGCTAAAGGTTTAAAAAGAGTGTTTCAGATAAAGAAATCCTTAAGAACTAACTCCAAAATTGTTTGTGCGCTTACTTTCCTAAATATATCTCACCTGAACTTAAGTCACGTTATAATTTTGAAAAGACCTCTATGTGAGTGTGGTAGAATGGACCTTGAATGGTCGTACAAAATTGCATCAATCTCATAGTAATGTACAATCACACGATGACTTGAGTGTGGCAAATACCTTGACCAGCTCACTGGCTTTAGGAGGTACATACATGTATCTTGAAATTGTAATAAGTTGTTGAAATTAAAAGTATCTTCTCTAAGTGGGAAGAGTAAGAATCTGAGCACCATATCCGAAAATGTATGTTTCAATTCTTAAATTCATATAAATTATAACTTCTTGCTATTTTGTTGCTTGAGGACAAATAACATTTTAAGTTTGGGGTTGTGATGGCGGAGCATCATATAATATTTTAGGCTATGTTTTTAGTTATTTTCTTTATAATTGAAGACAAATAAGGGGTCATTTAGATGAGTTGTTTGTGGTTTAAGGAACATTTTCTATAGTTTTTATTCAAGTCGTTGTAATTCACTTTTATCCTAAATCATGCAACTCTGCAGGTGTTTTGAGTATTTTTAGTGAGAAATCATATAAATCAGCAAAACAAGACATCACATGAAGGATCAAGGGATATGAAGATGAAGACTAATATTTCTTAGAAGAATTTTGAAGACAATAAGAGTTGGGGAAAATTCATCCCAAGTTCCAAGGCATTTCAAGACGGAAGAACGCTAAAAAAAAGGACGAACATTGCAAAATTTGCATCCAGGCTACTGCCTCATGTGCCCATGCGCTCGACTCCTGGCAAAATGTTGATTTTGCTTGTTTTTCATGTTGAATCGGAGGAAAAAGCCGAGTTTTCATCTATTAAACCCTAAGGCTTTGTTTGGATGCAAAAAGGAAAGAAAGTAAAAGGAAATAATGTTTAAGGAATGAAAGCGAGTGGAATGAGAGAGGAAAGTAAGATGATTTTTTGGTTGTTTGGTATGAGTAATAGTGAAAAGAAAGTGAAAGGAAAGAATGATGTGTTTTTTATTGAATGTCATAAATACCCTTACATATAATATATATGAATGATGTAAGCAAGGACAAATTAAGAGGAACCAAAAAAATTGAAGTTGTCGTCCTCCTTATATATAATATATAGGAAAGAATGAATTCTTTTTATTAGAAAAAAAAAGAACGAAAAAAAAGTAGAAAAATAAACATTTTTTATTCATTTTACACAAGACGTTAAAAGGTGCACACATTTGATAAAACAAAAGGAAATATGCCTCAAAAGCAAGGGTTGTATTGTCATTTCATGGAATTTGGTATTCTCCCCAACCTTTCCGTGCATTCAAGGTGGGAAAGTTTTTAGATGTGCGTCCCATCATAAAACTTTCTTTCCTTACCTTATTGTTGGCAAACCAAACAATGGAAAATAGAATATTCTTCAATCTTTCTCTCCTTCCTCTTTCTTTTCTTATAGTTTCTCTGAAACCAAACATAGTGTAAGGGTGTGTTTGGTTCCAAAGAAAGTTTGAGGATTGATTATGGTAGGAAAGAAAGCTCACAAACCAAGATCGCATTCAAATATCTCAGAAAGTGGAAGGACGGATTACTTTTTGTTGGGTCCCACAGGAAAAAACTTTCCTCACCAGATTGAGAAGAAAGTTTGAGGAAAGCATCAAAACTGTTTGAAAGTACAAATGTACCCTTGTCTTAATTTGAAAATCTCAATTTAACCTATCGTGAAAGGCTATGCTACTTTGTTGTGCTATATATACTATTCATCTTCTAGCTATTATTGCTATCACCAACGCAAAAGTAATGAAATGCAACCCAGCTTTTATTTTTATTTTTTTATTTATTTACACGATTTATTTTATAAATTAAATTATAGTGTCTATTTTTTTCTATTCTTTTTATCACATTAAATTTGTGTATAAGGATATTTCTGTCCTTTTAAAAACACACATTTCTATTATTACTCATTTTTTTATGAACTTTTATCTTTCTTTCATTCTACTATCTCTCATACCAAATCACTAAAACAATCCTCTCACTTTCCACTCTCAATCTTTCTTTTTACAATCTTTCCTCTCACATTCTTTCCTTAAACTTTCTTTGGCCAGCCAAACAAAGCCTAAGTAATGATGCACTATAAATAGAGACTCTTTCACACACTTTTATTCATTCAGAAAGCTAGCGGTACAAGGCAAGAGTAAAACGTCCGAGCTTCAAGGCAAAGGATTTTCTTCTCGTCTTGTTCTCTTTAAAATATGTTTTTTTTATTGTTTTGTAATGATGTCGGTAACCATATGTAACTAAACCTCTTTTGATTAGAGTTCCCCAATATAACCATAATACGGTCAAAAAGTTATGTCAAAATCCATGTTAGATCGAAGGTTTTTATTTTTGACCAAATATTAGATTAATAGTTTCTATCTTATTGTCGTTATTTATAAAATTTTGACACTTTAATCTATACTCTTTTTATAAGTCGTCAAGACTATGTTATATAGTTAACATTAATTTTAACACATCTTAATACTATATGAAGTTATTGTAGATTAATATACAAATGCAAGTACGTATATAATATCTTTCAATTAAATTTTGGTTTTTTTAAATTGGATCATCTCCTTTCGGTCATTCTCTCTTTGTGCCTCTTTTTACACTTCATGTCTATCTATCTCTTGATGTTGTCCCTTTAGATTTTCTTTCTTTCTTTATTTTATATCTCTTTCTTGATCTTTTCTCTAAGAGTGTGTTTAGATGGAAGGTTTAGGAGGGGAGGGTTTACTTTTCATTTTTAAATTACGAACATTATGAAATGTTTTATAAAAAGTTAACATATTAACATGATAAACGATCATATAATACTTCAATCATACTTAATTTATTTTAGAAAAACATGTATATAGTCCGTAATTTAAAAACGAAAAGTAAATCATCCCTTTCCTTCCCCTCTCAAACCTTCAATCCAAACACACCCTAAAACATCTACAATATGTGTCTATGGCTCTCTTGATGGTTTCTCTCTTTTGTTATTCTTTCTTCATTTCATCTCTATAAAATAGAGAGATAGACTCAACTCCTAAAATAAGAGATAATAAGGAGAGAATAAGACGACGACTTAGATCCGTCGTTTTTGACTTCCACACACATATTAAACACATGACAATATTCTTTGCTTGAGAAGGGAGAAGAGGTTTGGGGTCCACCGATCGAATCGAGTGGTCATCCAATTCATTTTTTTTACGTGCTCATTGGATTCAAATTATCTATAACATTCATTCGTGAATTTGAGTAGGGTAGTGCTGAGTTAGTGTGATTACCTATGGGATATACAAATTGGACAATATTATACAATATGAATATGACAAGATACCTTGCTTGAGAAGGGAGGAGAAGTTGGGGTCCCACCGAATCAATAGGCCCCCAAGGATAGCTAGAGCCTAGAGGCATATATAATAGAGCTCCAATTTATTTTTATTCTTTTTATTTGTAGATCATTGTTACCTAGTAATGTTAGTTTTTAAAATTGGATAATCTTTTTTGAGAAATTTTTAAGATTGAATACTTGATTTTTATACTCCAACATTTTTTTTTTCATTTTCAAGTAGTATATAGTGGCTGGAGCTCACAGATATTAAATGTGGAGAAGTGGGGTGTCTGAGATTCGAACTCGCCTATATATATTATACAATGTTCCTACCAACTGAGTTAAACTTATATGAACATGTTTCAAACGTTTTTAACGTAATTATATTTGATATTATAGTGGATGCACAGACTTACGACTATTCATTATTATGATTTGTTGGAAGTTACAAAATGTAGTTTTTAAGAAATCCGGTTTGACATATCCATTATTATACCAAACATATATCTAATATTTTTTTTAGCTACTAATTGAACTATCTATGCGAGACTAGACTCCAAGATATATTTTTAGGGGATGCGAAATTTTGTTTAAAAAATGTGATTTTTTTTTTTACAGAAAATTGTGAATTGTTTCTTGGTATATATGTTGCCATATATACTGCTTATTCTATTATTTTTGCTATTATTCTCTTAAATAACTCATACTTAACTAAAATTAATTAATTACTTTGTTAATCACATTGGCTTCTCTCTCAAACAAAAGTTCTCTATATAAAAAACTATAAATGAAACTCCGACTATTTGTCTACACATATGTTTACTTACATAGTGAAATACCCATCAACTTACGTTTTAGACAACACTACAAATTTAAACTTCATTATTTTCACGTTTTCTAACACAAGATTTTGAATTGTAACGTTCAACCAAGGATTATAAGATGTTCAATTCCTACACTTTGAGCCATCAACCATTAGTTAATAATAGTAGTACAAAATTATTATGAAATGAATAGAGTACAGTACATTCTAGTCATGGTTCTTTTTTCCTCGTAAAAGGCAATATTCTTATTTTAGCCGCAATCACAATGCCATGTGTTCAAAACAAACATCTGGCGTCATCTTCTTGGGCCCACCTCTCTCCGACCAACTAAATCTCCTCGATCTTATGCCTCCAAATCCAAACTATTCTTAATCCAACTTCTTAATTAATTATTCTAGTAGTATTAATTAATCTATTTCAATTTCAAAGAGAATATATAAACATGTAGTGGTTGTTAGATAAAATAAAATAAAAATAAAATATTTCTTCATAAGCATGCTTCACCTAGTTGCCACTGTCTTTTTCAGTTTTTCCTCATCCCGCAATTTTGTTTCAAACATATCATACACTATTCTAATTCACCGTTCACACTCACATAATACAAATGTTGAAATTTGTTTGTGTTAGTTAACTTAACATCATGTAATGTTAGTTAGAAAAAGTGTCATGGAATTTTTATCAAAAAAAGTGTCATTGCATTGGAAGTAACTAAAATTATTAGAGACATACTATAACATAGGGACAAAGATTATGTGGAAGTAAGAAGTGGGAATGACATTCTCTTTTCTTAACAGAAATGCCAATACAAACAAACAACAAATACTACCGTGGATGTTGTTGTGTCTTGGGATGTTCATATGGTGATAGGTTTTTACTTTTTGTTTGTCTATGTTTCCTTTGACTGTTCTGATTAATTTGACCAGTCAACCAAACATGTGTTACCCCACACCCACAATATACCCTTGTACATGCCCCACAAGTCACAGCATAATTTGTTCTATTGTTCAACATTTTGTTTAAATTAGTAATTAAATCACATCATCCATCCATGCATTTTCAAACACTTACTATATTAATAAGACTCAATGCATGTTTGAATGATTTTGGTAAAATTACAGTGATATTAGTAATTTTGTTGAAGTTAGTGTAGCTTTCATCAAAATCTTTAGTAAATTCAACAATGGTTGTACATTTTGATTCTATTAAATTCACTTACAATTCAAACATGCACAAAAACAACCTAGGTGCAACTCAAGCAAAGGATAATTTTTCATAGGATCCAATCCAAATGATATCAATAGTTGGACCAATCATTGTTTGCCACAATACTCAAAAAAATAGTAAAATTAAGCATTAAGCATGAAAATTAAACCACTACTTTTGCCAACATAGTTTTTCCCGCCTCCCATTCCAAGATTCCTGCCACGATAATATCAGTGGAGTTATAACACCTAATTTAGGAAAAATTTGAAAGGTATAGTGTCCTTAAATCTAATCAATAGGTTACTTTATCTTTTTCTGAGGGTTAAAACAAACAAAACCTATAAAAGACCCTATGATTTCTAATTTAGTTGAATTGCTGACTATCTATGATCACATGCAGTTTATGTTTGTCCATATTTTTAATCCAATTTACGGGATTTGAACAAAATCATAGCTAAGATTTGTTAGGTCAGGGAACATAGTTTGGGTGGATTGCATGTTCATCTATATTCTTTGTAATCAAGACTAAAAAAGAGATTAAAATTAGGCTTAAAAAATTATAAAATGAAATGATGGCTCTTAACTTTCCTCTAGGTTTTTGATTAAACAATTAGTCTTCAGATACAAAAATCGTTTATAGAAAAACGAGAGATAGTGCTTTTTTCTAACAGCTAAACGACAAATCAAGCGTCATGTACTTTGAGGAATTTATCATCTAATCAATTAATTATTTTAAAAAAATTCATCTAATCAATGTGGATCAATCAAATATGTCTCAATTTGTTAATCATATTTATTTAGATAATTGTTACTTTATTTCTCTCAAAAAGATAATTTTTAGTATTACTTTATTGTTCTGATATCAATATTGCTCATACTTAATTAATAGATGCAAGTTGCAATAGGATGGATCTGAACACTCCATCCAAATTAGCTGGTTCAAATTTTAAAATTCGTATTTTATATTTAAAAATAAAAACTGCATTAAAATATAGATCGTTTGATCTTAGATCGAACCTTCGATTATTTACGATCAGGATGTACTGAATCTAAATTCCACAAGGCACTGGAAGCACCTGGGGTAGTAGCAGATAAAGCAATATGTGATCTATTAATTTATGTGTGGTTTTCATTTTTTTAACTAGAGTAGGTCAGGTTCATATGTATGTATACCCCTTAGCTTAGCTATTTTAAAAGAATATTTTGAATTATTGTATAATATTTATTAAGGTTATGTTAACAAGTGCACCAAGGGTACTTGTTTAATTTCCATTTTAATCTTCTTAACAAATGTCTTTAGTGTACTTCTTAACATTTCCCTACTTATTAATATTACTACTATTGTTTTTCAAAAAATGAGACATTGGTTTTGGTGTGAACTGACTACAGTGAAAAATTATGTCTGTTGGATGAATTTGAATGAAAAAAAAAGCCTAAGAGTTCGATTGAATAAAGTGGAAGTTAAGACAAGTCACTGATGAGTACTGTATGCAGATTATTATTGATCATGATCAGTTTTGGGGTATAAAGGGACCACCAGCACCCAAATTGAAGGACCAAGAAACCCAACCTAAGTAAAGCAAAATTGATTGATAATGAACAATGAATTGAGTGAGTGATGGATGGTTAATTGGTGAGGTGTATAAATGAATAATTATACATGTATATGCATATAAGGCACAACGTGTTTCATGTAATAAACCAAAGCAATAAAAAGAGGTAAATAGGGTTACCATTACAAGTAGTATAGTGTGTGTGTGAATATGTAAATGAATGCAACAAATAGATGAAAGATATGAAGAGGACCAAGATTAAGATTTAAGATTCTGTTCTTTGATAGTCATAGGTGTCCCCTTCCCTGTCACCAACCATCATTACCAATCCACATCACCCAGACATTCAACAAACGACTATCACAACATTAATTAATTTCTCATTACTTGGACCCCACCCCTCATCATGCCTATCCATAATTAAACATTAATATTCTTACCCCCTTCTTAGACCAAATCTTTGTTTTTCTTCTTGTCTAAGAATATTATATTAGGCTGTTTAATTTAGTTTTTAATACAATATGGTATTAGAAAATTGAATTATATATGACCAACGAATGGATTTAGTTGAAAGAATTCAACTCTTACAACATCATAAATTAATGTTTAAATTTCAATTAAGTGAGTTATTTATAGAGTAGTGATATTTGTACACCTTTTCTAAATAATTTTTATGATAACTTTGTTTTTCTTTATTTTAATTGGTTAAAATCAATAGAGAGAAAAATGTAGAGAGATAATAAGAATGTAACGTAAGTATGAGAGAGAAAGTTGTCCAAAAGTTGTTAGAAATTGGTTGTACAAATATCATTTCTCTTATTTATAAGAGAAATGTTATCGAATGTTTTCGAGTCTCAAGTAATAATTTTTTATAATTTTTTTTCGATGTTTTATGATTGGCAAGCTTCGAAAAACAATAAATCAAGTGGAATGAACTTATCATGAGAATTTAGATCAAATATGTTGTTGAACTTATAAAATAAGCGAAACATAACTTGCTTTACTTTTATCCTTTTGAAATATGCAATTTGTATAAAAAAAAAATGCAACTAACTTTATTTTTAAAATCTTTCATTAGTTTGCGCCACTTAAGGTTATCTCATTATAGGTACAATTGTGTCACGATTGATGAGTTCAATACAAACATTTACCTGAGTAAGGATTTGAACCTTGATTTATCAATCATGTTATGATACCATATCCATATTTAATTTGTTTTTATTTAAAATTAACTAATTTTAATTTTTAGGAAAGAATTGTTTTCATTTTTGTAACATTTATTTTTTAGGTATACTGAAATTAATTCTAGCACTTGCTCAAATTTTTTAGTGGAGTGACATGAAAAAATGACACAACAAATATAATGAATGTGCCACATGGTGACATGATATAGTGATGAGATGATGATGGTTGTTGTTGATGAATTTTTAGTTTTTTTTATGAAAATCGATGACGGTGATGTTGAAGATAATGAAGAAGAAGAAGAATAAAGAAAAAATAGTCGTTGGTGGTTCACCAAATTCAATTTACAATTTACAATAAACCAAAAACAGTGATCGAAAAGCTAAATCAATATTTTTTTTACCAAATTCAAATACATATCAATTTAGTAAATTGGATTTGGAAATGAAATGCCACACTTCTCAATAGTTTCAATTTCATGGCAGTGGAATAGACATGCTTGAACCGATTGAAATTGAGATCTAAAAGTCCATTACAAAAGTAGATAAAATATAACACTAATTTCAGCGAAGTGGTGAATATGAATTGCAAGTGTGGAACACACAGAGAAGGAACGACCTGATGATGGTAGGTTGGAGAAGATGGAGGGTGTAATGTGTTTATGAGAATTGATAGAATAAAATAATGTTTTAATTGAGCATTTAAATCTCAACCATTAGCTTTTAATTAAATGGTTGATGATTATTCTCACCATACTCATATAAGATAGTCATTCTCATACTATACATCTTCTGAAAAATGTTTATCTTAATTGATAAGTTTAAATATACCAATCTTAAAGAGATGAAATGTTTCTCTAAAAAATGTAAATAGATGGATCATGTAACAAAAATGTGCATGAAAAATGCATTTCACGAGGTATATTAATTATTAATATGTTTGGGGTTGAGAAAATCGGTGACCCGAATTCCCTGCGGTTTATAAGAACCCCTGCGGTCACGCAATCTTAGTCTTATACGAAAGTTTTTCGATCTCAATTGAACGATATAAATTCAAGTTTGGTATTTTAAATAATAAAAAAAATAAATCAAACATGTCCTTTTTTTTCTTAACTGTTTAACGTTGCGTTTCTATTTATCGCGAGAAATCATCTGACACAAAGGAAATGGATTTTTCACTGCTACAGTAAGATGTTGTAACTGATTTGAATCGTCTAATCTCAAATTAATGATTGAGATCGTTATACTGACTCGTATTTGAAATCTGAATTACCAGATTTAAAATCTAGGACTTAGATCTATTGCAATGTGTAACTGTATGAATTATATATAGAGGAGAATCCAGGTTTGTGGCATTTATCCAAATTCTAAGATGAATGAATGTATGAATAAAGGATCATGGTAATTTATACCTAGAAAACAAGTTAAAGAACATGAATGAAAATTGAAGTGAGGCTCTATCTAAAAAAATATTAGGGTGAGGCATTGAGTGGTGGATGTGTGGGGACCTAGCTGGCTTAGTCCAGCGAAGGTAGGTCCCATACCCACTAACAGTTGCATCCACATCCACTGACTGACCCACTGGAGTATACAGACAACATATCAAAGCAAAGCAAAGCATAGGTTTTTCTTTCAATATGTAGTAGTTTGCTTCGTATGAAACCGTTGTTCACAACAGATTCATTTGTGTATTTTCCATTATTTAATTTAATTAGTAACGTTATCTCTTTGTGTAAGCCAACCTTAGTCTTTGTACGACAAAAATACCATCATTCTCTCTCTCTCTCTCTCTCTCTCTCTCTCTCTTGGGATTGGGATTGGGATTGCCTATTATATATACCTTACCTATACAGCACCTTTGCTTCCATTACCAACCTCATTTTGGATTTTTCACTCTCTCTTGATTACATTGCTTCTTTGTTTCTCTTACTTTCCCTTTTCTTCTTTTTTCACTCCAAGAAGCACACACAAAACAAAGTTCTAACTGCTTCACTGATCTTATCGTTTCGAATATGGATCCTTCTTGTGGACAACCTCAGGTAGGACTACTCATTAGGATGCATCATTATGCATGCCTAGCTAGCTTCATTTAAATTTCAACATCATATTCTTCATGGTTGAATATTGCTAATATATGTTTGAGGGTTTCTTGATTTTGTGTTTGAGTAGTTTTAAGTATTAAGAAAATTTTAATGATCCATCTTTACACCAAAAATATACTGATTTTTTATATACTTTCTACAAAGTTTATGCAACAAATTAGAAATTAAAGCACTTTTGTTCATGTTTTCTTAATATATGTAAATGTATATTTTATTCATGTCCTGTCTATCTCTTCTAGCTGGGAATTTGAAGTTAGGGCAAGTTAATTAACTTTCCTATCTTCATATTTTATACCGTTTAATTACTCTACTGCCAACAAAATACATAAATTGCAAAATTCACATGACCTAAGCACTAGTATATACCTTAAAAAAAAGTGCTAGTAGTACATGTTTTCAAGAGTGGTTTATTCGGTCGTTTTTCTTTCTATTTCTTAATGAGTAATTCATTGTATTACTTAATTTACAACATTAACTCTCTAACTTTCGTTGTATGAGTAATGTATTTGTATATGGATATTGCATATATCACCTATTATAACTTGGATTCAACTCAATAGTCACTAATCAGAGATCCAAAAAATTAAAATTTGTCTCCAATTCCGTTGCTAAATGTTAAAATTAAAGTACTAAAATCGGAATTTTTTATGTGTATAATTTTGGTCAATAATTGAACTTAGTTTCATTTGATTTGTACTCATGGAATTTTTTTTTGTGATGCAGCAAATGTCAAGCCAATCATCAATGGAAAACATGTTAGGTTGCTCAAAAGAAGAGCAAGAAAGGAAGCCAAAACCTCAACCAGAACAAGCTTTGAATTGTCCAAGATGCAACTCAACCAACACCAAATTCTGTTATTACAACAACTACAGTCTTACTCAGCCAAGATATTTCTGCAAATCTTGCAGAAGGTATTGGACCAAAGGTGGAACATTAAGGAATGTTCCTGTTGGAGGTGGATGCAGAAAAAACAAAAGATCATCACCATCATCATCATCATCTTCAAAGAGGGTTCAAGACCAAACATTCGCACCAAATCTCAATCCCTTTAATAACCTCCCTCATTCATCTTATGATCATAATTCCAATGATTTTGCATTGGCATTAGCTAGGCTTCAAAAACAATCATGTGGACAAATGGGTTATGATGATCATGATGTTTCAAATCTAGGAAATTCAGGCATGAACAACCATTCAGCTATAAATCATGGATTTATGGATGCAATTAGAAGTGGGTTATTTCTTGGAAATGGACTACATTATAATAATAATGTTCAGAATATGTATGGTGTGTATGGAAATGGGGACAATGGTGAAGTAAATAGTGGAAACAATGCAAATAACAATGCTTGTGGGGTTAGTGAAGAGATGATGTTTCCCTATGATCAAGAAATTAACAATGTGAAGCAAGAAATGTGCAGTGGAAGGGAACAAATTAGTGAGAGTAAAGTTTTTGGTGGTTTTCCATGGCAGCTGAATGGAGGATCAAACATCGGTGAAGTTGAATCGGCAAGACCAAGTTGGAATAATGGTTTCACATCTCCTTGGCAAGGGCTTCTTCATAGTCCCCTAATGTAGAATCAAAAGCTACATTTTGGTTCTAAATTGCAATTTTGGTTACGTTACAGCTCTTGATATTGTGGTAAAATGCAGACAAATGTAGCTAATGCAACCATAATTGCGATCACAATGCCTTTGCGGAAATTACACAATTTAGAAGTCGTTAATTTAATTTCGCCTAATGTTTGACTAAAATATATGAGTCTTGATTAATTTAAATTTCAATTCTCTTAAGTAGTTTTGGTTTAATAGGGATTTGATTCATTTTCATTTGGAATTGGATTAAATCTCTTTTCTACCTTGTTTGTTTGTATTATTTTTCCTTCTTTTTTTTTTTTAGTTCCTCTAAGATGTCACATTTTTTGTACGACTGTCTTGTTGTAATATTGGTGAATAGACTAATGAAATTCCAGATATGTATGTTTGCCACCAAAATCAATGAAGTTGGAGTGCACTATTTTATGAAAGTTATTTTACCTAAAGCATGGTTTTCTTGTTTGAGACAATAGAAGAAATGAGAGTGACGTTTCATGGATAGTTTTATGCAACCTGATTCTGAGTTTTCTCTTGTCTGAACAGTTAGAATCACTATTTCAGGAACTTTCAGTTTTGAAATATTCCTGTTGATTTTTCCAAGATAAATTCAGCTCTGCCAGCCATTAGATAAGGCCTTTGTTAGGTGACAAAATGTCTAATATGGTCCATGGGAAAACAATATTTAAAAATTGTTCAAAATTTTGATGACCAAATTCCTTCATGTTCTTAAAGTTGATGTACTATATAGTTACGTAAACAATATTTATTTGACTATAACCAAACAAAATCAAATATAGGTAGTTGAGTTTTTTATTACCAATGTTATAAAAAACTTGTGTAAAACATTTTTATACACATGCATTAAATCAAATCATACCACATACTATACATTATTTTGGAGATATTTTAAAAACAAACTTATAAATATGTCACTTTGGTGTGATTGATTGGATGCATGTTCTAAAAAGTAAGTACATAAAAATTAATTTTAAATTTTTTATTCACAATCTTGATGAAAAATACTAGTAATATTATGAACGTTTATGAAAATCAACACTAATCATAGTTAAAATTTTGAACAATTTTTAAACATTAATCCTCATCTAAAAGTCCTTACATAGCATTACATACTTCTTCTTTATTATTTTTTTCTATCAACAGACAGATTTT
Source organism: Medicago truncatula (assembly GCF_003473485.1). Classification (NCBI taxonomy): domain Eukaryota; kingdom Viridiplantae; phylum Streptophyta; class Magnoliopsida; order Fabales; family Fabaceae; genus Medicago; species Medicago truncatula. The sequence continues at coordinate 45,849,971 of NC_053043.1, forward strand.
TATAAGATGGAAAATTTTACTCCTATAGTACAGAATTTAGTGATGAATATTACGTAAAGTAAATTAAACAAAAGTGTTCTACGAAGAAAGTAAAGTAACTGGTGGTGACTGTGATATGACAGTCATCGGTGATAAGAGAATTTGTATAGTCCCAATGAATTAGAAATTTCAGTGAAGCGTGAGCGCCAACTTCGGGGAAGAATTTTGTCTGTGCTTTTTGCAGACCAAAATCCAACGGAAGATTCTGGCGTGAGAAACTTGCCAGTAATCGGTTTCAATATTATACGACTGTCAGAACTTGTCACAATAATACTCACTTTTAATTTTAATCAAAAACATAAATTTGATAAAAAAAAAAATGTAATCAATACTTAAATCAATAAAAATTGCAACCGAAATTAGTTAAAATTGGTAAGGACTTCTACTAGAAATTAGTTAATATTAGGTCAAGTATGAAAAGCTTGGGTTGAAAGTCATTCAAGATCTAGATCAATTTTTGAACATTCATAAACAAATAAAAGGCGTTAAGAGCAAATGTTAATTGGATAAAACTAAACAATTTAATTGTATTTAAAGATATTCAGGAGATTACATAATTTAAGTGATGACAGAGAAGGTCATTTACATGACCTAACATAGGAAACTAACTACACATAGTAAAACTAAACAGAAGAGTAATACATGCAAAAAAGATCATCGGATTATGAATTTGTGTCTCTAGGGTGTTTTTGGCCGCTCCTAGCCTTCAATTGTATTCCTCAGCTTCAGGTCGTCAAAAGTGTCATTTTAGAAAGAATAAGTCGCAACCATTTATAGATGCGTGTTCCCTAAAATTTAAAGAAACGTTATGCGTACATCGCGCATGAAGACCTAATTAGACACTCTCATTTTCTTACAAGTTGTGCAACACAAAGCTCCTAGTGTGCGTCACGCATGAAGATGTGATTGGCTTCAATGATTTTCAGCATTCCTTGTGTCATTTCCTCACCGAAACGTCTGTAGTAACCATACCCAAGAGATCACTTGATACATTTTGTAAAAGTATAACACGACCATAAAATTGTCTTAGTTTAGATGAATTGTCATGGTGCCAAGGTCATGTATGCATTTAACTCAACTAAAACACAAAAACTTGCTAGCAAGAATGCAAAACAATGTAACTTCCAACAAACGCTAAAAACATGATATGACAGACACATATAAATGTTTAATGATTTAGATGTAACAATTAAGTAAACTTGAGAGAATTTCATCGGAGAGAATCAATTCCCCAAAATTAGATTCAATAACAAAATGTGCTCCTATTCTTTTTTTTTTTTTTTTTAAATGCCACTATTATGATTTATGGCACACCTTTGCACTAATTATAATTTCAATGAAACATACAGTATATGCGAAATATTTTCCCGTTTAAGCTATAATTGTTGTGAAGACACCTTTCCTTCTATACATTACACATGCATAGAAGGAAAGCTATCAAATATATTTTATGAGTAGTGATATTTGTACACCTTTTCTAAACAACTTTCATGACAACTTTGTTTTTCTCTATTTTGATTGGTCAAAATCAATAGAGAGAGAAAAAGGTAGAGAGAAAATAAGAATGTAATGTGAATATGAGAGAGAAAGTTGTAAAAAAGTTGTTAGAAATTGATTGTACAAATATCATTTCTCATATTTTATACACCTTTTTGATTTACACATAATCATAAGAATCATGTATTGAAATATCCCTTTGGGAGTTAGGGAATAAAATGTGTTTTGTATTTGTTACAGGAAAAATGTGTTTTGTCGTTATAAGATACTATTCTTTTTTAAATTGAAAATCAAATAGAAGATCTAAAATGATTCTAAATGAGTGATGTGTACACATGATACCCTCTTAAAAACTCATTTTAATAGTTCTCGCTTAAGTACTAATTCATTTGTCCTATGTATATATATATATAATAAAGTTATAATGAATAAAAATATTGTCCACTAAAGAAATGAATAAAATGTTCTATTTTAAATAACTTTTAATGAAATTTAATAGTTCTATTTAAATTTTCTTCTAAATCAATCCTATAACCTAAACTAAAACTTAATTAATTACCCTTAAGATTCTTAGACAGTTTAAAACATAGTAGTTTTATAATAAGCATACACATATTGTGAGTTAGTCTAATATATAGAATTCTATGTTCTTTTACTGTGTCAGTGTGATATACCTTGTGCCCTATAGGGGAAAAAGAAAGCAATTCAACATTACTAAAATTGGTCTAATAATTTGGATTATATGTGCTGCTAGTTAATCACGTTAGTTTTTAATTGTAACTTACACAGATGACAATATATCTTGATTCTATTATTACATCATTAGTTTTTAAGATTGAACAAGTACTAAAGATTCCCTGTACCGAAAACATGACCAAACTAACTAAATAAAGATAATGATTGGTCACTCCATACATGTTTTGAAACATATGGTGACATATTTCTGAACACATTGTGGGTAAGGTCTAAACACACATTCCCTGCCTTTTCTTTGTTAGCATTTTCTTTAGCAATTTCAGCACTCTTTTAAAGTAATGAACACATACGTATTTGTCTTAAAAAAAAAATGAACACATACTTATTATCAATGAGAAAAAAGACTAATGGAAAGAAGAAAAAAAAAGTATCAATAATGATTGAACTCCATCAACACATTCATTCTAAAAATATCTAAATATAGTAAAAGAAATTTTCTCTCTATTAATATTATAAGAATGCTTGTGTTCTGCACCCCTCTATGATCATTGATCTCACTTTTCATCTACAAAAGACCATAACCATGGTTTCATTTAGAACCTTTAGTCACAGCTAAGGTGACTTCTGGCTTATATATGTTATGTTTAAGCAATTTATGGCTTCAATCAACAACTTAAAGAAGTTGAGAGTCATAAGGGGGAAAACTTCAAGTTCCACTCTCCACCAACATCTACTCCCTCGGGTCTTAAATATAAGCAAAACATCAATTGTATTTAGTTCCAAGTTTGGATCAAATACATTTATTTACTTTTATTCAAGACCATTGGAAGTAACAAATTATAGGCGCCCAGACTATATGTAGAAAGTTCTATTTCATTCAGAAATTTGATGCGAACTTATCAAGCAATGTTCATTGCTCATAAAACAATATCAAATCTAAGGCAGCTCTTATATAGCAAAAAGGAGAGGGTGGTACTTAGAAAAATTTCACAACAAGCAAACCGGTATTTCTTGACTGTGAATTCAAAGAACTTCACAAATCAACCATTGATTTTCCGAGGCTTGTTCACAAGACAGCAATCTTCACCACATTCTCTCTTTCTAAATCACTCCAATCATCAATCTCTTCACAAAAACGCGAGTACTTGTTACTCTTCACCACATTGTTCTTGTAGTTGTTGTCCGTAGACATCAATCTCTGAGCGATCTTTCCATTGATCGCTGCCGAAAACATAGCAACAGCTGCCTCTGCATCTCTCAGCTTCTTTTTCCGTATTAGCCGGTTTTTCTGCTTCAAGCTGTTCAACCACCATCGCCGCCTTACTGTTGTGCCTCCCTAGATCCTTATATTAATCAAGTTTCATGAACTCATCGCTTTCTGCAACCTTAGCCACCTTTACTTTTGCTGCAGCTTCCTTCATCACTTTGCAGACATGTGTGAATGTGAACCTATTATTGATTTCCAACTTCAGAATTTCATTCTCTTCAGTATTCTTTGCATTGTTGTCTCCTTATCCATCGTTTCACCCTTCTGCACCGCCACATATTCATCAAACCTTTTAAGTTGCTTCTTAGGTTTATGTTCTTTTAAGTTGCATTCTTTCATGCTCTTATGAATAGTTTTCAGATGAAGGATTAAAGGATGCAACAGTTACTCAATCTGTCATCATTATAGTCATATTGACCTTGAAATAATAGTTCTATAGTAGCACATAGTTTCCAAAGAACTCCAATTGCCGTTAAATTTTGTTCAAACTACTATATATTTATTTATTTTTCTCTTCGGTTAGGCCACAAGTTCTGAGGACCACATCCTATAAAGAAATATAATGCTCTGAAACTATGAGAAGTCACATTAAGCATTGAAGGTATTGTAAATTTTACAAGGATCATTGAAGGTATTCTAAATTATTCTAAATTGACAGTTTTAATTGCATAGAAATTTATATCTATACTTATTTCTCTTGCATACCAACCATGAATCACAATCACATTGTAAGTTACTCATACACTAGTATAAAGAAACAAAGTGATGAGCATAGATGACTTCATTCAAAATCATGACATAAGTTAAAGAAATAAAGTGATGAGCATAGATGACTCCTTGAAAAATCTAATTACTACAAATAGTGCAGCAGGTCTGAGTTTCTGGTGGTGAAAAGAATCAATGTCAACGATTGCGCGGGCGTAGATTATAACTTTTTGTAGTTGTAGAGGTTGTGATCGAATTCTCTGCAAATTCTTCTGGAATTGAAAAGTCTGGATCATCAAGGCAATTTACATCATCAGGTAAATCAGTATCTATCCATTGAGACCAATCCACATCATCAGCAGTAGCAAAGTCCCAAGACGGCTGCTTTGCTTTTTGTATGTTGTTAAATTGGTTGCTTAGTGTTAGTAGCATTTGATGGTTCAACCTTTCAAAGTCCCTGCATAAATGTTAACAACCGATTCGCTATTAGTTTATTTTATTTTTTATAATCAAAAGTTCTGGTATAAAAAATTATATATTTACATAAAGTCTACATATAAATATCAAACTATTATTGTTTTTACACTTACTTGTATGTGCAAATTGCATATAGAAATTGAACTGAAGCAGCTACCATGAAAAATAATCGGACATTGTTTATTATCCATGTTTGTAGCTCCAAGTTGTCATTACTCATTAAACGACTAATGAATATTTCCGCAGCGAGAGCAGCAGAAAGATCTATAAATACATAACATAACGTGTTATGTTTAAACAACACTTTAAGGTTTAGAAACTAAAAGCAATAGTTGGTATACTTACACATGTAAAGTAGAGGCCTGGAACTGTATGTAAGATATGTGCAGGTCAACAGAAAGATGACAAAAATTGATATGAGATAAAAAGCAGAAGCTTTAATAATTCTTGATTCAAGCTGTATCATATTTAGCATGCCAAAGATTCTTTCGGAATGAACAAACATGGTAGCCTGATTTGTTTCAATGGTTTCCTATAAAGTACGAATATTAAAAAAAAATCATTAAGGATATATATGTATATCAAATAAACACTCAAAAACAACAGCCAACAAGAAGTTGCAAACCTGAGCTGATAATATTTTTTTCGAGCTTTCCATTAATTGATCATGAACTTCTTGCATTTGTTCCTGTCGCCGTAGAAGCTCTTCATGCTGCTTTTGCCCATATTCAGCAAAATATTGTAGATTTTTCCTACATTTCACAAATTATGAGGTTAACATTTTGCCAAGTTAAATTTATGCCTTCAAATTTATGGCATTTAATCAACTTTACCTGCTTTCCTCTAGTGCTTTGAATTGAACCTCATTCAATGAATTTAGGAACTTGAGTGCCGTGGATTGTCCTTCTACAAGTTGATGTTGTTTATCTAAAGAGATCCCTGCCACATTTTCAATATCTTCAGCCTTGCTTTGTAGAATGTTCATCTTTGATGACATAGCATCTCCAACTTTGATTACCTTATTCTCAATCTCAATGGCTTCATCTCTTAACTTTTCTATTTCTTTGCCCAAATAATTATAAGACTCCTTGAGCAATGCTACCCCATCCTCTAAATTCCTTTTCATGTTCTCTTGGCCTTCTTGCAGTTGTGATTGCGATGTTGCAATTTTTGTAGTTTGCTCATAAACACTCTCGGAATGCTTTAATACCACGTCAATATGACTGTCCACATTCTTTACAGTTTGAGCTACTAGTTGTGTGTGACTATTAACAGATTCAAGAGAATCCGAAATTTGTTTTGAGTCTTTTAATAGATGTTCTGATTTCTCTTCGATACTATCTAATTTGTCCTCGACATACTGAGCAGAACTTTTCAATTCAGTCACTAGTCTCGCAGTTTCATGTTTGAATGCATGTGTCCTGTACAAATAAATTTGTCACTTGGTTAGTTAGAGATTGAAAAGAAATTCAATTAAATAGTTGACAAAAGATTTTGAAAAGAAACCACACTTAACTGTAACTGATAGCAAATAGAGTTGGTTTCAAGGTAGAATTCAAGGTAAACTTTATGAGCAAGGTCATCTAAGTTTCTTAGGCATGAAGAAATTGATGTTTTCGAGTCACAAAGAGGAAACGAAGCCCTGCCAGAATCCTTCTGAAAACAATCACTTAAATGCCAAGCTAATCTAGACCTTTTCTCATCAGCAGCCAAGATCTCAGAACATCCAGCAAAAAGATGTTGATAAGCATTTTGCCAACAAGTGTTTGAGCCAACCATTTTATTTTTAGCATTCTCTATTAGTTTCACTCCCTTTGGGTCGTTAAACGCCTCAATTGAGAATTCAGCATTTGAACCTCTAAATCTTGCTTGATTTCCATTGTCACTTGAGTGACTCTCCTTAGATGATGAAAACCAACCCCATGATTCACATCTTAATGAGAAGGAGAGCAAAATAAGCACAAAAAGACGAACCCCGAGATTCATTTGAGAATTTTATCACACTTTCAGTTTAACAAGCGCGAAGATTAAACCTGCATCAAACACAACTATAAATTATGCTAAATATTTAAAAAGTTATGGAAGAGAACGATTGTGCTTCATATGCCAAGGAACCAAAGTTTCAAAAAGCTATCGCTTTCACATTCAACTATATAAACACATACTTGGAAAGATTTATGGTTGACAGATGGTACACAACCTTAACTTTCACTAAACGAATGACAATGATACCAGAAAGTGTAATATGTAGAAATACTTTCAATGATTTACCATAAGGTACAAACATATTTGTTGGATATGACATAAGTCATTATTCTCGGGACCCCATGTTGATGTTAATGAAACAATGGAAACTAAGGCTTTCTTTGCGAGTTTGGAGGGGAAGGAAGGGGAAGGCTTGGGAAAAAAGGAATGAGCAAGTGGAAGAGGAAAATGGGAGGGGAGGGCTTTGGGGGTTAACTTTTCTTCAATAACACAAAACCCTCCTCATTTGGGGAACTAAAAAATTGTACTGAAGATGGTTTTTGAGGGTTTACATGAATTCTTCAAAAATTTAATATATGTTGTTACATTATTTTTAAAATTTAAAATATAGCAATCATATGCATTAATTTATATTCTCTAAAAACTTACTCTTTTAAATTTTTTAAAAGATTTCTTCAAAGCCTTTCTTTTCCCTCCCATCCAAACTCGCAAACAAAGTCTAACGAAATTCCATTTACATGATAAATTAAATTATACAGCAAATTACAAATGTTTTTGGAGGAACACATTATCCACATTGATGACATCACATATGTAAAGTGATGAATTGCAAATTACCGAAATAAGAACAGCAGCAGCAACAAAATAAGAGACACAAGACAAGTATCATCACTAACTAAGAAATTAATTTTAATTGGTTGAACAACACTCGCGATCACTAATTAACTTTGCAATAATTTATTTTACATTGAAACATGTGTGGTTTTCGACACAGACATGACACCGACGTATGTGATTATGTCTATTATTCAAGTCCGGACACGACATAACACCAACATACACGTGGTTGCGTCCGTCAACTTGGTTTCTGTCATAGTGTTTCATAGTTTATTACGTTGGTAAGAGATTAAATTAAACTAGAAAAATAAGTACAAATGAAGAGAATAACTGCTAAAAGTAATTCACAACATCCCACAGGTTTAAACCATTGATTCAAACAACATATACCGGTGGTAGAAGAAGACACAAACGAAGAAACCAACCACGAGGACAGTTACTGTGAAGTGCGAAGAAGAAGAAGCGCGATGGTTTAAACCAAATTATCGTATATAAAAATGAAGAAAGAGACACACGTAAATAGACCAAGTTATCGTGTCTTTTGAGGTTGTATTTATAAAGGTTGAGACTTGGCATTCAAGTCTGTTTTTTTTTTTTTTTTTTTTTTTTTTAACTATACTTGGGATTCAAGTATATGAGGTCGGTTATTCTCTCATCATCAAATCCTTTTTTACCTATTGTCAAAAAAAAAAAAATCCTTTTTTACCTAAACCAATCAAAATAAACCTAAAATATATATATAAAAGAAAGGGTGAAGTGGACCTTTTCATGATCCTCATAAATATACCAATATTTGATTTTAGTTCCCTTAAAATATTCCTTAAACTTTTTGGTCCCCAAAATTTTTCATATATGAAATTAGTTCTTACTTTTTAGTCAACTTATGTCTAATTATCATATATTTTAATGAAATTTTTCAGAAATGGGTAGAATAATATGACAATCTCTAAAAAAATAGATTTTTTTAACAAAACATGAATTAAATATGAATTTTTATATTTTTTGTGTTAAAAACTCATTAAATTCATGTTTTGTTAAAAAAATCTAAGTTTTTTTTTGCAAAATATTGTCAAAATTTTCTACACATTTTTGAAAAATTTCATTAAAAATATGAAGGTTAAACAAAGTAGGAACTAATTTCATTGATAGAAAATTTTGGAGGAACAAAAGCCTAAGGATACTTTATAGGGATTAAAATCAAATGTTGGTATAATTAGGAGGTCATTTACTTATTTAATCCAAAAAGAAATATTGAGAAGAAAAATCATTTTTAAACAACCTAAAAAATTCAATTTTGGGGTGCAAAATATATAACTCTATGTATGTATTTTTTAATTATTATTTACTATTGGTAAAAAAAATTTGGGTTAATAGTACTTTAACCCCTTGTAATATAGGTCATTTCCGGTTTTCCACCTTGTAAAATTTTTTGTTTGGTTTTCGTCTATGTAATTTGAAGATTTTTTGGTTTTGGACCTTCATGGCAAATTTCGCCCCTTGTCATTTGAGAAAATTTTGGTTTACCCCCCTGTGATTTGAGCAAATTTCGGTTTACCCCCTGTTAATTTGAAAAAATTTTGGTTTAGCCCCCTGCCATATCGTCGATTTTGTACTGTCAAAATTCATAAAGGTCCAAAACCAGAAATCTTCAAATTACAAGGACGAAAACCAAATAAAAATTTTTACAGTGTGGAAAACCGAAAATGACCTATATTACAAGGGGGTAAAACACTATTAACCCTTTTTTTTTGTTATATTTGTTTAAGAAGGCAAAATGAATATATTAAACCACAAATAGATCATAATCAGCACACCGATTGTAAGGTGAGGAATCAAAAGTCATCACAAAGAGAAATTACAAATCGATTATCAACAAAATAGAGAGCAACAAAAATGCTAGCTAGAAAACAAACAAAAACTCTAGCTAAGTTTTCGTTTTAGCTTTAAACAAACAAAAGGATAAAATCTTCACTTTATCAAATAACTGATTTAGAGATGACTCATTTCACAATACTCAAATCAATTGAAGAAAACATTGAAATATTCTAGATTCGCCTCCTAAACCTCCAAATTAAGTGAGGTGCTTAAAAAGATACTTTGAACCTAATGAATGAATACATAATCATTGCAGAATGAGAAACCAAATGTTACCATAAAAATTACAAAAAAAAAAAAAAATTGACGTTTTCCTCCACCCCACATCCACTCGAACACATATTTAGAGTTAGACATAAGAATTTCACACTTAAGCAAATTGTCCTTAGTTGTTATGCGATTGTGCAATAACCATCAAGCAAACAAAGAAACCTTCAAAAGGGCAGCTTTATTCCAGATAATATGTGTCATAACGATCGGCCTGCTCCAATGGGAATCTTTTTCCAATCGGGACAAATATGGTGAAGAAGAAAACGTTATGCAACAATTGACTACAAACCCCATGCTCATCCTCGTAAACTAATAACCTCCTCCGTCACTTCCACCCATCTTCTCCAACACCCTATCTTTGAACACATCTCACAATTGCCTTCCAACCACTGGCTAGCTAAATGAATGTTTTGACCCCATCATCCACCACCTGTATTAAATTCTCGGCCAAATAATTTTTAATAGTAAGTGAAGGCTAAAATAAGGTTGAATGTAAGTTTTTTTTGGTTAAAATATCAAATATTTTTGCTTTTAAAATGAAATGGAAAATAATTTTTTGTTGTTTGACTTAAAACGAGGGTCTTACTGACCTTACCCTTCCGTGACAATACTTATCCTTTAATCTCATTTTTAAAATGATTTAACTCATATAACTACTTTTGATATCACATATATGATTATGATGCGTTAACAACATAAAACTTTTTACATAGACAATATATCACTATTAAATTCTTTTAAAATGCTTATTTTATTTTATTTTAAAAAAAAAAATACTAATTTGATTGAACTGAACTAAATCAAGCTCACTCGGTTTGGTAAAATAAAATAAATTAATTAAAAAAACAAACAAACAAACTCAACCGATTTTAATTGGTTTTATCTTTTCTGTAAAATTGAAACAAACTAATGAACACATATACATCAATGCGAGTTATGACTTGTAAAAAAAAAAATACATCAATGCGAAAGAAAATAATAGAAAAAAAGTAGGCTTAATCACAGTTTTGATCTCCCTATTTTGCTCATTCCCCTTATTTTAAAATCATCCAATTTTTATCTCTTCATGTTTGTTGTATTTAAAAATGATGATTTGATATATTATAAAAAGAAATAACACATGACCAGATAACGTGTAGTGATCAACACTTATGAAACTACAAGAAAACTTATTAAAAACTTCAGTTACACCAATTTTTAAATATAAGAAACTGATGAAGAACCAAAACTGAGTAATTTTAAATGGATAGACCAATTATATAAATTAGTGAAAATAGAAAGATCAAAAGTGTAGTTAAACTAAAATATTTCAATAATGACCGACCTCCATCAAGATGAATTCATAAAATATGTAAAATATATAGTAAAAGAACTCTTCTATCTCTACTATAGTATATATCATAAGAATGCTTCTATTCATTATACAAAGCCTTAACTAATTATTATGTTTAAGAGTTGGTTTGTAGGTGTTGACATGTCACCTTGGGGCATGCTCTTCTTAAAATCTCTGTTTGATTTTCCCCTATGACAATTTCGATGAGTTAGTTTGACTTTTAAAAAAAATATTATGTCTAAGAAATTTATGGCTTCAAGCTAAGGTAGAACAACATACATAGCTAAAATATTGTATCAAACTATGTAGAAAAGTCTATCTCATTGAACAACACAATATTACCTGACTGTGAATTCAAAGCACTTTATGAATCAACCACTGATTTTCTGAGACTTCTTCCACAAGACACCAATCTTCTTCAACACATTCCCATTTTTCCTTCTTTTCAAATCATTTCAGTCACCAACCTCATCACAAAAATGCTTATTCTTCATCACATTGTTGTTGTTCTTATCCGTAGACATCGATCTCTCGGCGATCTTGCCACTGTTCCCCTGCCGAAAACACAGCAGCAGTTGCCTCTGCAAGCCTTTCTCCACTGATCACATTGCACTTTGATTCTTTTCAATTCATCTTCTTTTTCCGTATTCGCCACCTGTGCAGCTTCCAACTGCTCAGCCACCCTCACCACCTTACTATTGCTCTTCTCTGCCTCCTCCTTCATTATCTGAATAGTTGCAAGAAAGCATCGCGTTCTGCAGCCTTAACCGCCCCTATTTCGGCCACAACTTCTTCCCTCACCATATCAGCATGTGTGAATGTGAACCTGTTATATGCTTTGCAATGTGGTCTCCTTATCCATCAATTCACCCTTCAATACCGCCACATATTTGTCCAACCTTTTAAGCTCCTTGTTAAGTTCTGTTATACCCTGATTTTGGACCTAAAAATATTCGTTCAAATTTCTTTTTTTTTTAACACTGATATTTGTCAATTCTCTGTTATTTTTCTCTGAATCTTTACTCTCTTTTTAAAACATATTTTACTGCCTCCGTCTGTCTTTTCTGACATTACAAGTCATTTAAGAACTCTCTGAAACGTCGCATTACTTTTCTTGCATTTCTATTTCAAAAATCATACAAAAGGGTATTTTGGTCATTTCCTGCAGTGGAACCCATTTTAGTCCCTGTGTTTGCCTCTGAGCCTTTTCAATTTGTCTGTACAAATCACTGTTGAGTCTTTGTTTAAAAAGTCATTTCAAAAATTGCATCTGAGTCAGTTTGAGTCAGTTTAGTCCCTAGGGGCATTTTGGTCTTTTCCTGTCAAAATTTCGGCAGGGGGGTATTTTAAAATACCTCATGTCAGTAATTGGTTCGTTTTAGTCCTTTTGTTGATTTTATTTTTGGTTTCACTTTACGTTTTTTTCAAATTGCCAATTTTAGTCCAATTTTATTTTTAGTTGCATTTTAGTCCCTGAACAGTTTCTAAAATTGCATTTCAGTCCCAAACAGTTTATAAATTGCATTTTAGTCCAAAAATTCTTAAAATTACTTTTTAGTCCTTTTTTTATATTGCAATTTAGTCCTCAATTTCACTTTTTTTGCAGAAAGGTCCAAGTCCAGATGGCAGCGCCTCATTGGTCCAAAATTACACATGGCAGCCTATAAAAGGCGTATTTACTGTACAAGTCAAAAAGATCCATTCATTCCACGCCACCTCAACAAACACTTTCCAACTTTCTCTCTCTGCCCTCAAAGATCAAAAACTCAACAATTTCCAGAAATCACGAAGAACAATCAAACCCTAACCGTTTCCAAATTCCACCAGAATCACCGCAAATCATCACAAACCATCACAGATCAACACAAATCAACACAAACATCACAAATCAGCGCAAAAATCAACAAAGAATCAACAAGATCTCTCGCGATTCTCAGAGATCCAATACGGAATCATCATCACCGAATCAGCCTCTTCGCAATACAAGCGCGAATCCATCACCATTAGGTGACAGACTCAAGCACGATCACGAAGAAGACGTGAAAAGAAAGAGAAGAGAAGGAGGGTGAAGAAACCGGATCGGAACCGTGAAACACGCAGAGCGCGCGCGACTCCAGACCGTAAAACAGAGGCATCAACAGCGAAGAGGTAATCCTTCGCTTTCTTCACTTTTCCTTTCCTTTCGTTTCCAAAAAGTTTCGCAAGGTTCAAACTTAGATCTACTCCGATTGGAACTTTATTTTAAAAATCTAAGCTCGGATTCGAGAAGTAGAAGAAAAAGGATATTTGAAAGTGTAAAAAGTTTTTGAATCGGAGGAGTTTCGAACTCCGGCGCGGTGGTGCCACCGCCGGCCACCGCGCCGGAAGGCTTGAACCATGCCGGAGAAGACGACCGGAAGAGAGGAGAGAGGTGAGAGCTTCTCTCACTAGGTTTAGGTTAGAGAGAGAGAGAGGAGAAGAAAGAATGAACTGGACCGGTCCCCCAACCTTTTTATAACCAACTGAACCGAACCGGTCCAATTCCGGTTCGTTTTCCCTCAATCTAGACCGTTGGATCTAGGTTTCCATCTCCTGGATCAATCCAACGGTCCTTGTACTTTCCTGTGATTTGGTGTTGGACTTTGGGTTTGGGCCTAAGGTTCTTGTACGTTTTTGCTCTTTTCCTGCTATCTGCACCCTGTTTTTTTTGCCAATTGAACCCCTGTTTGCTCATAATTTTTCTCTAAAAATTCCAAAAAAATTGTTATATGTTTCTTAATACATTTTAACACTTTTGTGGTATTTTCCAGTGGTTTAAAAAATGATAAAAATGTGTGTGTTATTTTTCTTGATTAATTTTGTGTTTGATCTAAGTTTGTGCATTTTTTGTGGTATATTTTCTCATAAAATGTTGGCATGTGATGTGGATGATTGGTGTGTAATTTTATGATGAATATGTTGCTGATCATGTGTATATCTTGCTGATTGTGGATGTAGATTTTCATGTCTTTCTTGTTTTGCAAGCAATGTGTGTTTTTATCAAGAAATAAAGTGCAAAATATCTTTGAAAATGTGTCATGATTCTTGGCTTGAATATGTCCTATTTGTTCCCACATTATGGCTCAAAAATCAAACCCTTTTAACATTGCTACAATGAGGGGATTATAGGTCATGTGTATTGTCTAAGTGTCATAACCAATTTTAGGTATATTTTACCACTTTATTTCATTTCATTACTTTTTTTTTTTTCTCTCTTGCTATTCTATTCAATTTTGTTTACCTTTCTACTATTTTTATACCTTATGATACTAACCATTTCATCTCACATTTCATTCATCCCATAGTTTTGGCATCATTTTTCTATTCATTTCTATATCAATTGGGTTTGTAATAATTTTAGATAGATTAGTTCCTTTTTAAATTCTTTGCAAGACCATAGCATGTATCTAGGACTCAATGTAAAGGACTATGGACACTATAAGGGATGTACACCGACACAAGCACCGACACGCACACACGTTGCATGATTACCGTTTAGATGTATGTTTAGGAAACACGATTTTTAGACAAATGTCAATTTTCAAAAAAAATAATAAACCAATTCCATCACTCAAATTTTTCCAAACAAACCTTGGAGTCAAAACTCCATTGAATTTTTTCCTTTACTTTCTTAATCAAATCCAAACGAATCCTAATCCCTACTTAGACTTTTTTAATAACAATTGGACCAACCATTCACCATTTCCTTCTCTTATGCCTTTAAGGCCTCTTTCTTTTCTTCAAAACCATTTTCCAACAAAAACTAAAATCAACCAAACACACAAAAAACTTTTTTGAGAGAGAACTACATGGAGTTTGATCCCTTAAATGGGTATGTAGGCATGAGGTCAAAACCTCTCCAAGTCCACTAAAATAAAACCTCAAACACTTTCTCCCTCCCATTCTTAATATAAGTAAATTTTCTTTTTCATAAGTAGCATTTAAACTAAAGCGTAGACATAAAATAAGAAAACGGCTCCTATAGAGTACTATAGTCACCGCGGGTGCCTAACACCTTCCCGTAGTGAAAACGACCCCCGAACTCCGAATCTAAGGGTTTTTTCTCAATTTTGCCCTTCCCAAGAAAAAATAGAGAATATCAAAGATTGAAAGGTTCAAGCCTAATTAATGACTTGACACCCGAAAATCGCGATAACAAGTTCATTTTCTTTTTTCGATGCCAACGACATGCTCTTTTCAAGCTTCAAATTCAACGTCTCATTCTCATCCACAATGCCTTGCAATTCATTTTCCTTATCCATCAATTTCTCCTTCAACTCCTCAATTTTGGATTTCTTTCTATCCAATTCGGATTCCCTCTGATTCGATTCTGATTTCATCCTTTCAATCAACTCGTAAGCATTCATTATCTTCATTGTGTTCTGAATCTTTTCCTCCTGTAATTTAGTTTCACCAATCTCAATTGCAGACCTAAGTAGTTCAACCTCAAACCTCAAAGAATGAAACTCGATTTCAATGTGATTCGTACTATCATTCTTTTCCAATCTTTCAGCTTCAATTTCCAAATTACCATCATGTGCACGGCTCGATTTCGCGTGTGTTCTAGAATGGTTTGAGTCTAAAGCGGAGGAGTTGTATCTTTGCACGGATTTTCCAGCATTGGTTCATGACAACTCTATAGTTCTTTCCGCGGCCTCGAGTTGTCGCAAAGTCTCATTCACCAAAGGTCGAGCCTGAACTGACTCTTTGCGTCCGTTGATTCTGCTATTCGGGTATATGCCTTCTCACAGTTAGCTATCAATTCAAGAGTAACCTTGGCTTCTTGCTGAGGTTGCTTCTTCTCGCACAATTCAGATGGATTTAGCTGGTCCTTCACCTTCTTCAAATCCTCTACAAGAAAACACCAAGTAGGAAAATGCAGAGTAAATAAGACTACAAGATAGGCTTAGAAGCCGATCAATCTAAGATATGTCTCAATGCCAAGACTAGTGAAATCTCAGGTTTATTTCAAAAGGAGCTAGATGTTAGATAACAGGATCCTTTAAAAAAAAGATTGATATCTTACTGCCGATGTCTATTTATACAAAATTTGTTTTTTCTTTTCTTTTTTAATTTGAGATTATTGGTACCAACATTTTAAGCGAACTTATTGTTAGACTTTCCAGTAGTTCAGAAATGCGAAAATTGCTAGGTTGGACGCGTGGCCGTGTTCAAACTGGAGATCCCTCGTTTGTGTGTTATGAGTTTTCAAGTGGTTATTGTCACGTCTATCTACAAAAAAAAAAAAACCTAACCTAGTTGGAAACTCGTGACAGCAACTTTCCAGATACGCCTAATGGAACTGAGAAATGAAATGTAGTTCTCAATTCTCATGTTTCATGTGAAGTATATAAAAAATAGAAGATGAGAAAAAGAGAATGGAATTTTTTAAAAAAAAAAAACTAACAATATACCTCAGGTACCGTGCTTCTGGGTGATCTAATGTCGGTGACTTTGAAACTTCTATCTTTTTTTTTTTTATTGACAAATGGGGTGTAGAAGGTGAACCAACTGCAACACTCTATATATATAAAAATAAAAAGGAAACAAGAACACAAGAGAAGGGGGCTAGACCAAAACCTTCTAAAACGATACAAGATAAAACAAACGCAAGACAAAAGACAAACCTAGAAAAATCCAATAAAAAAAAAGCAAAACAAACAAAAAGGAAAAGGAAAAGCAAAAGAAACGAGAAGAACCCAAAGAAAGACCAAGAATCAATCCAATAACCTGCCTTTGAATCGAGAATTATGAATCTGAGAAACCTTCTAGTATATCATCAATTTCTTCATTATTTTATTTTATTTTTCATTTCAAATTTCCACCCAAGACACAACCACTCAAATTTCCCATTTCAATTTCTTTGTTAATGAGTATTTGCTTCAAGATATAAAGACCCACTTTTGTCGTTTCTTACCCATGTTTCTTTTCTGTTGTCTAGCAACAGGAGCGTGATGATGATGATCATCTGGTGAAACAGTCTTCCTCATACATATGGGGCCCTTTATCCCATCTTAAACGTGCTCAGGACCACCATTGAACATGATGAAAATTCATCTTAGTGTGATGAAGAAGCAATGCTAGATAGAACAAGAGTTTGAATATTAACAAAGTGAAATGAAACAGAGAGAGAGAAAAAATCTCAATAACATTCCATTTAAGTGATTTTTAAATTAGTTCTCAACTCTATTAATATTTCAAAATAGTCTATGTTTTTATCAAAAGTTTCTCAATTAAATCATTCGTCATGTGAATAAACATAGAAACATGAGTCTTATTGAGAAACTTTTGGCAATATTTTAAAATAGTCATTGTCTTTGTTAAAAGTTTCTCAAATAGACTCATGTTTCTGAGTTTTTTTCTCTCCACATGACGAGGGACTTAATTGAGAGATTTTTGACAAAGATATGAACTATTTTGAAATATTAATATAGTCATGGACTAATTTGAGAATCACTTACAAAGATAGAGACCAATTTAATGGTTTACTCAAAAAAAAATCTGATAATGGATTCCTTAAACAATATCCTTATGACATTTGTTAGCATGATCCAAAAAATAATTAGATGCACCCATTGAGTTTATTCATTGTTAGTTTCCATGAGTAGAAAGTACGAGAAAGTGAGAGAGAAATAAGAAACATAATAACTAAATCCTAAACTGAATATCATAGTTTTAAAAACCGGCTCGGACCATCCGGTCGAACCGGTTCGATTGGGAACCGGTGGGTATTCCGGTTGGAGTCACATATTAGAACGGTTATGTATTTAAACCGGTGGAAACCGTTTTGACTCGCTAAAAACCAGTTAAAACCGGTGACTCGGCCGGTTTTCAGAGCCAATCCGGTTTAATAATAATTTTTAAAAATTATTTCTCATAATTAGTCGTTAATTCCGATTAATGCTCCATTTATGTACTGATTAATACCGATTAATGCTTCAATGCTTGGACCCGACTGGGAACCGGTGGGTATTCCGGTTCAAGTCACATATCAGACGGTTATGTATTTAAGCCGGTGGAAACCGTTTTGACTCGCTAAAAACCGGTGGCTCGGTCGGTTTTCGGAGCCAATCCGGTTTAATAATAATTTTTTAATATTTATTCTCATAATTAGTCGTTAATGCCGATTAATGCTCCATTTATGTACTAATTAATACCGATTAATGCTTCAACGCTTGGACTTTTGTAGAAAAATCTGAAATATGAAAAGTACATTAAAATGAATAGTTGAAAGCTTAACCACTGCAGCATCTTCTAATCTTTGTTATAAGTTGAAATATATTATATATGTTATTTTATAAGAGGAAAGAACACATCATTTTTTTTTCTTTTAAAAAGAGCACATTATTGTTAAATATAATATTTACACAATAATAATAATATACCCATCATATATTTTTAAGAAAATCTACATGTTATATTAATATTGATATATATGCGTCCCCGTGAGTTTAGCTCAGTTGATAAGGACAATGCATAATATATGCAAGGTCTGGGTTTGAACCCCGGACAGCACAAAAAAAAATGTAAAACAAAATCTATTTTTTGTCAACCAAATATTAATATACATATTACATGTCAGTTTTTTTTTTTTTTTTTTTTTAAGTGATCGAGTCACCGATTTAATCCGGTTAAATAATTACATAAATATAATCTCAAGGCCGAGTTATTACCACAAAAAAAAAATGCAAAACAAAATCTATTTTCTGTCAACCAAATATTAATATATACATATTACATGTCAGTTTTTTTTTTTTTTTCTTTTAAGTGATCGAGTCACCGATTCAATCCGATTTAATCCGGTTAAATAGCTACATAAATATAATCTCAAGGCCGAGTTATCTAACCGAGTTATCCGAATTGATCCAATTTTGTAATGCATTTCGACCAATGACTCAGTGGTTCGACCATTATCCCAATGACCTAATACGTCTATCGAATCAATGACCGAACCGAATTTTAAAACTATGTTGAATATTCTCACTATAATGAATCAATCTTATAAAGAGGGCGTCTGACTTCTATCCTTATGTATTAACTCAGTTTCTGCGCTGAGATTAAATAAAATGAATAATAAAAAAATGTTAAACAACTAACTGCAACAGCTGGCATGATTAACATAGTCACTCTAATATCTAATAGGGCCACTAAAATAAATTCATCAAACTTGATTTTTGATGGCTATAAACAACGAATTGCTGATGTTTTTTTTTTTTTTAAGGAACGAATTGCTGATGTTGAAAACGCACATTAATGTATTAAACTTAAAAAATAAATTTTGGAGTGAAAAATATCTAACACTATTTAGGTGTTTTCTTCATTATTATTTTTCTCATTGAAAACTTTAATGTTTTTTCAAAAGAACTTTAATGTTTTAATAGTATGAAAAGTAATTAGTATTTAGATAAAAGTAATTTTTCCCTTAAAAAAATTAAAGTAATTTTTAATGATTTCATAAATTACCCGTAAAAAATAATTTTTTTTTTGATGATTTCATAAAATAAGTTTCTTAATTTAAAAAAAAAAATTCAAACATATGATATGACACGTTGGTGACATTTGATTGGATGTTAATGTAAAATAATTTTACACTTACACAATGCATATTCTTTAATCTCATTTTCAAAATTGTTTACTAATTATTTTTGAAGTCATGTATATGTGTTAACCATGTAAAAAAAAATTACATAGACAGCCTTAAACTCCTTTTAATAATGCTTAATCTGATTGAACCAAATTAAACCATACTCGTTCTTCTTCGGTGGTTTGGTTCAAATTTTATGAGGAAGTTTTGTAAAATAAACAAAAAATCAAACAAACAAAACCTACTTCTATCTTTTCCATGAAATTGAAACAAACTAATGAACATATATTTCTTCAAAAAAAAAAACTCCTGAACATATACATCAATGAGAAGAAAAAAAAAATCTAATAGAAAAAGTATCAATAATGATTGAGCTCCATCAACAAATAATTATAAAATTATGGAAAATATCTCTTTTATCTCTACTAATATCATAAGAATGTTTGTGTTCAACAAAAAGTGATACAAAGGTATTATATTTATGAAATGTATGGCTTCAAGCTAAGGTAGAACGATATATATAGCCAAAAGTCAAAAGTGTGAATCAAACTATGTAGAAAGGTCTATTTCAATTCAAGAACTTAATGCCAACTTATTAAATATTGTTCACAAAACAGTTCCATATCTAAGGGTTCCACTTGCATAGCAAGAAGGAATTGCACAACAAAAAATTTCCAGTAATAACACAGTATTACTAGACTGAATTCAAAAGCTCTTACGAATCAACCAGTGGTTTTCTGAGGCTTCTTCCACAAGACACCAATCTTCTTCAACACATTCCCATTTTTCTTTCCTTGCAGATCACTCCAATCATCAGTCTCATCATAAAAGTTCAAGTGCTTATTCTTCATCACATTATTGTTGTAATTGTTGTCCATAGACATCGATCTCTCAGCGATCTTTCCGTTGTTCCCTGCTGAAAACATAGCAGCTGCTGCTTCTGCAGCCTTCCTCCACTGATCACATTGCACTTTGATTCTTTTCAATTCATCTTCTTTTTCCATATTCGCCACTTGTGCAGCTTCCAACTGCTCAGCCACCCTCGCCGCCTTACTACTGCTCTTCTCTGCCTCCTCCTTCATTATCTTCAATTTAGCAATAGCATCACGTTCTGCAGCCTTAGCCGCCCCTATTTCGGCTGCAACTTCCTCTTTCATTATGCCATCATGTGTGAATGTGAACCTCTTATTGATTTCCCACTTCAACATTTCATTTTCTTCTGATATGTTTTGCAGTGTTGTCTCCTTATCCATCATTTCACCCTTCAATGCCACTACATATTCGTCTAACCTTTTAAGTTCCTTCTTAAATTCTAGTTCTTTTTTCGATGACAGTGACACACTTTTTTCAAGCTTCAAATTCAACCTCTCATTCTCATTCACAATACCTTGCAACTCATTTTCCTTATCCATCAGTTTCTCTTTCAACTCCTCAATTTCGGCTTTCTTTCTTTCCAATTCGGACTCCCTCTGACTCAATTCTGATTTTACCCGTTCGATCAACTCATAGGCATTCCTAATCTTCACCGTGTTCTGAATCTGTTCTTCTTGGAATTTAATTTCGGCAATCTCAATCGCAGACCTAAGTAGTTCAACCTCAGACCTCAAAGAACGAAACTCGATTTCAATGTGATTAGTACTATCATTCTTTTCCAATCTTTCAGATTCCATTTCCAAATTTCTGTCATGTGCAAGGCTGGACTCAAGTTTGCTTACATGCACAGATTTTGCAGCATCAGCTCTTAACAGCTCGACAGTTCTTTTCGCTGCCTCAAGTTGTCGCAAAGTCTCGTTCACCAAAGGTTGAGCCTGATTTGACTCTTTGCAATCTCGGAGCTGGTTTTCCATGTTTTTCACAAGAGAAAGTGATTTTGATAACTTGTGCCTCAAGTTTTGTAGTTCTGTGTCTGGTGATTCTGCTATTTGAGTACGTGCTTTCTCACTATTAACTATCAATTCATGTATTCTGCTGCTTCTAGGGCGTTTTCTCTAAAGCAACACAATCATAAATGGATTAGAATTCTGAACAAATTTCAAGAATTTGGATTATTGTTACAGAGTCCTTTTAAACTTAAATGAAAAACTTTGATATCTAAATCATAATTTGAATAAATTTTGGAGTTGGCTGCACTACATATAGGGAAAGACCTCTATTCGGTTGAAATGTAACAGAAGAAAAAACTCAGAGTGATCAAGTATCAAAGCATGTATTAGTCCATAGGATTTCTAGAATGACCAAATATATGAAAATAGTCTGTAATCCCAATGAGGAATCAAAGGAAAAATAAAAG
This sequence comes from Medicago truncatula, assembly GCF_003473485.1. Taxonomy (NCBI): domain Eukaryota; kingdom Viridiplantae; phylum Streptophyta; class Magnoliopsida; order Fabales; family Fabaceae; genus Medicago; species Medicago truncatula. The sequence goes on from NC_053043.1 coordinate 45,871,845, forward strand.
CATGTCCCATCAGGCACAAACGACTCCTAATTATACTAATGTTAAGTACTTATAAATTGACCTAAAACAAAGTAACTTTTAAATTAATCAAACCCATTTGGGTTGACCTAGTGGTATTGGCTTGAGGTCTCAGGTTCGATTCCCTCTAGTGTCAATTTAGCTGGGCTAATTTAGCTTTTTTAAAAAAAAAACTTTTAAATTAACCACAAACCCCTGAGAAAAAATCTAAGACTCAATTTGATCTTCACAAAAATAAACTCAGTTTTTAGTCCTTGAAATGTTAAGAGACGGCAATTTATAACATCACCAAGTAACGCGATTGGCTACCTAACAACAATCTGCGGTGTTTTCCGCCAAAGTCAAAGATTAAAGCGTTTGGCTTTAACACATAAGGCATTTTGTGATGTTTTTGCAAACAAATAGTTCGTTGTATAGCAATGCTGTTTTCAATATTATGACATGATGAACTCATGTGAAAAGTGTTAACGGTACATGTCAGCACAAAAATTCAATTTTCAAAATTACACTCACTCTAAAATTAAAAGATATAGACAGCAAAAAAGAATATACAAATAAATCACGTTTCACATTTATAAACAAGGGAAATCATGTTCCTCATTGTTTCATGAATCATGATAAATATACTTAAAAAAAATTGAAATAAAAATATAAGAGAAGTTGAAAAAAAACAATGATACGAGGAAACACTATACCTCAGGTGCCGTGTTTCTGGGTGATCTACGGTCAGTGACTTTGGAGCTTTTGTCGTTTGATGATGTTTTATGAAATTGGTTCAGTGCAGAGTTAGTGTCTAGATGATGGCATACCCTCTGAGTTTGAGGCACTTTAGATGATTTTGTTCTGAAATAATCAAAGTATGTGATGTAATGTGAACAAAAGAAATTTTTTCGGTGAATAACGGAAACACAAGTACAGTATTCTTCTACTAGTAGCAACAATAAAGACCTGTAATAAGTGGTTCACCATTTATATTAAAGCAAAAGCAGTACTGTCTTTAAATCACTTTGAAATTTGAACCTCCTTACTCAATACAGAGGCTTTTATGTTTTCTGCATTCAGGATGTCGGTAGTCGTTCGATCAAGATCAGATTATATATATTCAAGCTCAATATTTTATATCATAAAACAAAAATGAAAATGTACATTTTAATGGACCGTTTGATCTTAATCAGACGGATGAGGATATTCTGACTACGTGAATGCGGGGAATTTTCCAATGCAGATGATCAGATTTCAATATAGAGAGCATATATGGATGGGTAGAGAGCATAGAGTAGGTTACCAACAATTTAATTTTAAACCCACCCAAATTACAAGAGGCACCTAATGTTGTACCTTTGAGAAGAGTTTTAAATAACTCTAGCCATGGCGATTGCGATCGCATCAAAATCTTAATATTGTGGAGAATTGCAGTCAAATGTGGCCGATGTGATCACAATCACATCAGATACACTTTGCAATTTCGATAGTATTAGAATAGAAAGATATTTTTTTTAAAAATTAGAATAGAAACATATTTATTATTAGTTATTATTAGAGATTATATATTAGTGACACATCAATGTATATTGATTAGGAAATCATCTTGATGAGTTAACCATGACTCAATATCATTGTATATATTGTTTACAGTATAATGAGAAAACCATCGGACAGAATTCTATACTATTAGAAAACATAAGAAAAGATGTTGCAGTTTATATCGTAGTTGCAGACTTTTATTTAAGTAGTAGATTATAAAATGCTTGAGTATATTTTTCTATGAAAATTAGAGATGGTAATTGGACCCAGGTTCGATGGGCACCCGCAACGGGTAGGGTAAAACCACGCATTTTGGATATGGGTTTGGGTTCGGGTAATTACCCGTAAATTTATTTGGGTATGGGTGCGGGTAAGGGCACTATACTACCCAGCCCCGCAACCCGCATATACATATTTATATAATATAGTAAATATTTAATTTATTTTTGGTGTACAGTTATTTAATTTATTTAACTATTTAAATATAAACCTAAACATAAAAACTAATATGGTAATCGTTCCATTGGTGCTGTTATAAACTCACGAGCTACAAATTTATGATTTAAATCAATTTGATGTTTATTTTAGCATGCACTTTTTTATATGTATTTTGAATTTTTTATTTTAATTTTCGAGGAATATTTTGGATGTTTTTTTATTTGGCTAAATACTACGATTTCTACTATTTTATGAGTTGCTTTAAAAAAATTGGATCATAGTTTTATTTCAATTGCGATATTTTTTATTGTATTTTTATAATTAAAGTGTGGGTAATGGGTACAGGTATGAGCACTTAGGTGCCTATAGGGTATGAGGAAGAGTACTAAAGTTGTTTCCTACAAGAGTACGAGCTCGGGTACGAGAATTTTTACAAACGCGGGTATGGGGAATGGTACTATTTGCCATCCCTAATGAAAATGCTTTTAATAAAAAAAATATTGGGTAAATAGAATGAATTTGTGTCAGAATGTAAACGTTATATTTTAATTTTTAACAACCATTTTAACTTGAAATTTATGACTCTCTCCAACCACAAGTTTTGCATTTTTTTTGTTTAATTTTGCTTGTTATATCATAGAATTTCTTTTTGTGTATAAACTGAATATCACCTAATGGGAACACAGAATTTGAACTTTGGTACAATGAGATTTGAACTTCAAAAAAAGTGTGGTCAACAAATTCATAATTTGATATATGAGTATATTATTAACAAATTAATATTATTGATAATATTCATTTGAAATAATTTTCCAGTGTTTGTTTTAAATTTAAAAATATTATGTGTCAGTGTGTACATATTCTTTTTGAAGAAATATTTTTTTTTAGGGGCTTTTTGAAGAAATATATGTATATATACTTATGACTGCTTGAGGCACTCATACTTATGGCTACTTGTCCCAACACCACGTGACCAACCCCCCTTATGTGAATTGATTAACAATCCAAACTAGCATATAAAGTTATTGTTATCGGAAAGAGTCAAATTTAAGAGCTCGAAAAGTTTTAAGTCAACATCACCAAATTAACATAAGCGGTCATCAAAATATCCTTGAATTTTTTTTACAAGGAATATATCCTTGAACTTGAAAATTACTACTTCCCTAAAATAAAATCATTACTTATTGGTTAAATTTATTTCAGAAGATAATCATCAATTAAAATCCTCTCAAAAAAAGGTAATAAATTAAATTATTGGCTACACAGTCTGTGGTGTGTATCAAATGCCCATGAGGCAGGATATGCACAACCACGATGTTGTTTCCAAGACTTCTTGGCATAAAAGTGTTCCTTTGAAAGTCCATATTTGCGCGTGGTGTCTCTTTCGTAATAGATGATCGACAAAGGATAACTTAGTGCGACTAGGTGTTTTTACTATTGACAACCAATTGTGTGTTTCACAATGTGGCCAAAATGAAACAATAGATCATATAATAATTCATTGTCCTCTTTTTGGCAATCTCTGGCAGCTTATTAAGTCTTGGCTTGGTGTGTATTTTGTGGATCCCCAACATGTTACAGGTCATTGTAATCAATTTGTTTACTCTTCAGGTGGTTACGGTCTGTGCCGGTCTTTCTTACATGTGATTTGGCTTTGTAGTATTTGGGTTCTTTGGAATGAAAGGAACCATAAACTCTTTGCTAATAAAGCCAACTCGATCTTGCAGCTCTTGAAAAAGGTTAAGATTACATCTTTTCGGTGATTGAAAGCTAAAAATGTTTGCTTTCCTTTTAGTTATCATATGTGGTGGCAGCATCCTCTTGTCTGTTTGGGGATTGACTGATGTTTTTATTTTTCACTTATAACTTTGTTCTTATGGACTGTTTGATTTAACTTTATTTTGTTTCTTTAGACATTCCTTATGCTAGGGAGCAAAACTGTTTTATTGTTATTATATATCTTATTTTGCCTTGTTAAAAAAATCATTGTATAAGTAAATAAATTATTTTATTTTATATTTTGATTTAATTAATAGGTTTATTAAAACACCTAACACACCACATTTTTTTAATGTTTAATAACTCAACCCCTACCAATTTCTGGATACCGTAACAACAGTGTAATAAAAAATATGAAATGCAAGGAGAGAGTGAAACATATTAGTACTGAGAATAACAGTGTGTCTCCACTTTCTTCAAATATATCTACGAAGAATTGAGAAGTGCGTGGGACCCATCAATTTTAATTTCCCCATTAGGGTTGTTCAAAAATGGGTTAGGTCGGATTTTACTAGATCTAAATCCGGTCTTAACTTAAATCGAGCCAATTATTTAGACATGAATTCGACCTTAAAATCGGTATGATATAAGTTTAATATGAATGAGATGATGCACAAGATAAGATTGGATTGGTCTCAAGAAAACTCATTTGATATGATTTTTTTAAAATTTAATATACATTATTATAATATTCTTAAAGTTAAAAACATATTTTTCTTCAAAAAAAAAACATTTATTATAAGCATATTGATTTATGATTCTCTAAATAAACTCTTTTAAAAATTGTGAAAGATTTCCCCAATTTTTCCTATATTTTCACCTCCAAAACCCTTCCTTTTAAACTCTCGGACAGAAACCTTGACTATGTTACACACATTTTTCCGATGCTCCAAACACGAGAAAGAACGTATTTCTCCACTCTCGCGTACCAAACAAACCATATAAATCCCAATTTGTGTTGGCACATCTGATTTTGCGGTAGAGTTTCCTATCTGTACAAGATGGTGAAAACTCTTAATCTAACAACATGGTGAAAGCGTGGAATACCTAACTTTGATCAAGTTTAACTAACTTTGACTTCAATTTTGCACATGTGCTTAAACACATTTTGACATGTGTGTTGCTACAATTAGTATTGAGTAGCATTGGGTCGGTTCTAAGACTTGAATCAATGAAGTTATGCTCTTTTAATTATTCAAATGTCATTCTTCTTATATTTTTTTGTTGTAAAAGATTCGCTCATAAATAATGTTCTCTACAAAAATATTTTCAATATAACTAATTAAATGGAATAAAAGTATATATGTATATACTATTACCTACTAAGTAAAACTAATAATTTTGATGTCTCATACTATAACTCTTAATGTATTTCTAATTTTGATATCCCTGGTAGTATAACTCCATGAATGGATTTCATGCTCAGCAGCGCCACCCTGAGTAGTATAACTCTACGAATAGATTTCTATTGTATAACTGGGATAATGTAAATCTATAATTGATGTTAACAAGATCAACCAAAAATAATTGAATCTGATTTTGTATGGGCAAAAATAAGTAAAAAAAATAAAATTACAGAGACTAAAATTTAATCTTACTATGTTAGTAGGATTAGAGATATATTTAACCATAAAAAGCATAATGAGGCAATTTTGTGGTTAGGTGCTTTCGTTTTCGGGCACTATTGTACTCTTTTTCCTCCTTTGCGGGTATAGTGCATCTTGTACTAACCTAGTTTAATAAAATTTGCTGATTAAAAAAAAAAGCATAAAAGGATTGAGGAAAAGAAAAAGGTTGGCAATAATTAAGCTTACCATTCTTTTGTGATGCAAGCACAAATCAACCCAAACTTGTTTAGGGGATAAGATAACTAATACTTTTTTTTTTGTGGTGGCCGGGATTCGAACTCATAACCTTACATATATTATGCATTGTCCTTACCAGTTGAGCTAAGTTCACGGGGATAGATAGCTAACACTTTGAAACAAATGCAAACAATTTAGAAATGCACCACAAAATTAGTTCAACTTATATATAGTTGATGTAAGTGAAGTGATTATAAAATTTTCAAGATGATATAAGACTTTTTTTCGGTCATAACCTTTCAATTTTTATAGAGCTGCTGATAGGTTAAATCGAGCGGTAAGTAAAATCTAGACAAAGATTACTTCAAATGGAATTTGAACTTCAATTCTTCCGCCCATAATATAAGAGTGCAATAGGCCAAGCATTTCAAGATTACCTTGTCTTAGGGGTCTGCATGATTATAGATTAGGACCTCACAATTTCTTAAAATTGAATGGTCCCTCCCTGACCCACAACTGTTACCGTTCAGAAAAATATCATCAACTGATGAAACAAGGAATCCAATGAAAAGGTGAGCGAAGTTAGGGATACAATAAATGTGTTCATGCAAAATTGATGTACCTCTCATTTATTCTTTCCTTTTTAACATACTCAAATAGAAATCTAAAATTTAAGAAACCATACTAAAAAAATTTAACTGGACAATGATCTATGGACAGTACACTATATAAATGCTCAAATACAAATTTTGATATAGTACCATTGTGCATTGTAAAAAGAACGAAGGGCCCCATGCCCCATCCATTGAGTTTTGTCTCCCCAAAAGGGAAAACCAAATGATGACTTGGCTCTTACTCATTTACATTTTCCCATAATTGATTTTTCAATGACTATAACAAACATGATTGTTTACATGAGTAATTTTTAGAAGAAATTAAAAAATAAGAATAAAGGAACCGCAGGCCATTTAGCCATTACTCCATTTTTTAAAGAGTTAGGACACTTGTTAAAGATTAAAAAAAAAAGCTTTTTTTTTAAGACATTCAGAAAATTTACTATACAACACCTTTCAAAAAAAAAAATTACTATACAAATTTAAAGATACATTTATTATGTTTTGGTTTGTTAACATCGTCGGTACTTATTAGCATTTTTCTTTTTTCCTTGACCTATTTACAACAAACAAAGTATGTACAATGCAGTTTTTTAGTAGAGATATAAGCGATAAGTTACAATCCAGTTAAAAGTACAGAAAAAAAAAATTAGCAATTAATCCACAAAGGAAACGTAAAAAGAGATTATTTTCCATGTGAGTTACTAAGCTAATTAACGTGTATGTGAATGTGGTTGAACTTCAAGATCAAGTAAGCGAGCTCGCATTAATCAAGTAAGTGAACTTTAAGATCAAGATCAAGTATGTGATTATGATTTTATCTCTAATTTATAATCACATTAGAAATCCTAATTATTGAGTTCGACTGCAAGCTTCTCTTTGTAATAGAGTTGTTGAAGCTCCTTCAGCAGCTGCTTTGCAACATGTGATGCATGATGTAGGACATCAATGTGAGTCTTTGATTGAGTAGTATGAGGTTCAGATGGCATCAACATTATGAGCATTGGCACGAGGGAGGAGATGATCAGGATTATGCCTCACAGGATCATCTTATCTTTCAAGGAGGATCCTATGATCTATCAGAAATTTTAGAAAAGTACCAATAATTTCAAATTTTGAAATGTTCAAACCCTAAGTTTTAGACTCAAAACATCCGGTTTGAATATTCAAAACGGGTCTTTCAAAATTTAAAATTTTTGGTAAAATATATGAATAAGATGTTTGGGTATTTTGAAACTTCCGGTTTAAATATTCAAACAAATTATTTTGTTTTCAAAATGTTCAATTTTAGTCGTTGAAACTTTCGATTTTAATTTACAACCCAAATCTTTCAAAATGTCAAACATCTTGTATTCTTTTTACCCTTACTTTTACCCGTGATCTTTCCATCGGCGAAGCTAGCTATTTTTTTCACGAGGGGGCCAAAGCTAAATAAATGAAATAAAATATATTTTAACTGCTTTTTGACAATTCTTATTGCTAATTAAGTTTTCGTTGTAGTTGTTTAAGAGTTCAAAGGAGTCAAAATAATACGAAATACATCTATCAAAGATGTGGATATATTTTGAATTTTCTATTTCTACTTTTTTTTTTTTTTTTACAAATATACTCTTTCGGTATAGCTAAATATATATGCCATGTATAGCAAGTTGTGGATTATTGAATGCGTCTCCTCAGCCTGATCACTTAATCTTTACCAAACCAGAGCCCCACGGACTTTAATTAATTAAACTTTTAAGATGCATAGTCTGATTTGATCCAATTCCTTATTTTATATTTTACCATAATGATTTTGCTTCAATTTCTAGATTAAGAAAGTAGCATGCATATTCACACAAAAAATTAGAATTCACCAATTCCTTGTCCGCACATATATGTTATAAATCGTAATCCATGCTCGAAAGAATTAGGCTAATACAATTATTAAAGCTTATAACATAAAAACAAAAAAATGTTGTCCTAACCTTTAATTGCAGGTTATTGCGTATTTCTTACAACTATCTTCATCTATATATAAGAGAAACAATAAAAAAACAACTATCTTCAATTTTTTCTTACAACTATCTCAAAAAAATAAAAAAAACAATTATAGAGCTTAATTGTGATTGTGACAAGACCCAAATGGAAAAGGAAAATTGCAAAAGATGGATAAATTTCATTTTATACGTGGTTGTCTTGCAAAGGAAAAAAGTACACAAACGTCAGGTCCATACTTGTTTTTTCCGGATTAACTTCTCTTGTTTAGGGGTATTTACCCTCTCATGATATCAATCAAATGTAATATACATTGGCAACATTAAATGTCAATAAATGAGTCAATTTTTTTCTAAAAAAAAAATCAATTTTATTCATAAGGTAACTTTTAATACTTTTAATTTTTATTTAATTATAGACAAGATTACATTAGAGGTCCTTTATTTGTAACACTTTGTCTTTTATCTTTATTTTTTTCGTTTAAGTCTTTTATCTCTTATAAAAGCACATATACTCATTTTTCTCATTTTTTTTTTATTAAAAAAAATCCAGAAATATGATGAAGATGTTCATCATCTTCATCTTCTTCCTTTGAATCTTCATAATCTTCATTGAATAAAAAAAAAATCCTACACTACTATATCTACAAATATCACGAATTAATGTTATGTTCATCTTCAATCTTCTTTTAAACACAAAAATCAAAACCCTATAAAAAAAGAGATTTAGTTTCATCACAAAAACATAAATTAGTTATATAAATTTTCACACCTTATATTGTTATTATTATTATTATTTTCTAACTCAATATTCAAACTCGGCATAAAAATAACCCCAAAATTGAGAGCAGTTTTGCACATCAATTTTGTTGTTTTCGGGACAATCTTAACTTTCGTAAAGCCTAACCCTTCCGTTAGTGACTTAGCCTCCACCATCCGCCTTGCAACATTTGTGAAATTGTGGTTTTGATTTTTGTGTTTAAAAGAAGGTTTGAGTTGAATATAACATTAATTCATGATATTTAGAGATATATTTTAGTAGATTTTTTATTTATTTAAAGAAGATGACGAACATCTTCATCATATTTCTGAATTTTTTTCATTTTTAATAAAAATATATTTTTAAAAATAAAATTATGTATTTTTTAATAAAAAATGAGAAAAAAAATATGTATATGTGCTTTTAAGAGAGATAAATGACCTAAACAGAAAAAAATAAAGATAAAGGGCTAAAGTGTTACAAATAAATAAGATAATGGACCCCTAATGTAATCTTGCCTTAATTATATTTAGGTGTTCAATCTTAATTAATTTACACTACAGGACTGACTTAGAACAAATAAAATTTCACATCAAATTTCTATCTTAATGTCCTTAAGTTTATAATTTACATTCATAAAATTTCTTGTTCCCATTTTGATTGCTCAATTTTGTCGTTCCAAACTGCCGCATTTTTCAATTTTCGTGAGAATCGTCGTCGTTCGTTTGATTCCAAGTATCGTGAGAATTGTCGTTATTTCCAGAACCACGTCAAGTATGGTGACTTGATTTTTCTTGGTTGTGAGTTAGTTAATTATAACAATTGAGTAAGTCATCTGTTGTACTTTGAGGACTGTTAGCAGGTGTTGCCGCTGTGATGTTGTGGGAGTTTGCTAGCTTTTTTTCTTTCTTTTCCGGTTACTGCTGAAATGGTTATGTCATGAGGCTTTTGTTCTTTTGTTTGGACTTAAAGGTTTTGGCTGATAGTGCGGTTCTAGAAACAACGACAATTCTCACTATAATTGAAAACTACGGCAGTTTGGTACAACAAAATTGAACAATCAAAATGGGAAGAAGAATGAAAAAGAAAAAAGAATTGATCAATAAGGAAGAATAAATAAGAAGAAATTTGAATGAAAGAGATGTTTTTGTTCTCACGTTCGGGGTTTTGGAATGGAAGAAATTTTATGAATGTAAGTGATGAATTTAAGGACATCCAGATGAAAAATTTGATGTAAAATTTTATTTGTTATAAGTCTTGCAGTGTAAATTAATTAAGATATTTGAGCACCTTAATATAATTAAATAAAAATTAAAAGTATTAAAAGTTACCTAATGATTAAGATTAACTCTTTTATTTTTAGAAAAAATGGACTCATTTATTTGATATTTAATGTTGCATATGTGTATATTACATTTTGATTGGTTGATATCATGAGGGTAATTACCCCCTAAAAAAGAGAGGGTAACGTAGACCTCACCGTCCATACCCAGAGTAAAAAATGGTCAGAAAAAAACAAAACCTCGTGCTTACAACATGTTAAATAAAAATACGACTTAGTTAGTGGTCATACAAGTAATTCAAATTTTAGGATCCAAACACCTCTTTTATTTGCTTTAAACCCTTGTTGTGCCAAAAAATAATAGTAAAAATATGAAATTTAATTTCAACACAAAACGGTTTCGATCGATGTAATCTAGGGCATTCAAATCCTAAAATTCAAATGTGTATAAACACATGTTTTCTATTTGAATTTTAGAATCCAAATGAATGAAAATCATAAAAAAATACTTTGCCACGAGGCATTTTCGTGGCTAAATTTTTCTCTTTATAAATGATGTATTTTTATACTAGTTATCCAATAAACTATCTCATTTTAAATTCGGCAAATAATCATGTTCGTCCATGAACGTGTAATAAGTAGTAACAATACTCTTTCAATATATTAAAATGATAATTTAATCTCTAATTATACAGAGTATTAGTTATAATAGTCTTTGACGTTAAAAATGATGTGAAGATCTCTTCCTTACTTAAAAGAAATAAAGAATAACAAAAAAGAAAAGTGACAACGGGTCCAAAACACCAATAATTTACAACGATTCTCTCATACATATTACATATCACTGAGCTACCAGTGTGACTGAAAGGTGACAAAAGGAAAGAAAGGACCACCACACTAACTTTCCTCTTCCTTCGTTCACCCCCAAAACAAACAACAAACAAACCCTACTATACTATACTATACTAAACCCACGCCTCCTTCCTTCACCATAACCCTAAAACCCCTTCACAATGTCAATGGCTTATTCCATCACCCATTTCCACAAACTTCCACTCCATTCCTCTCCAATTTTCTCTCCCATTCCTCGCTTTCCCTCTAATCTTTCCCTCCCATTCCCCTCCCTTCTCAACAAATCCTCTCAAAAACCTCTCTCCATTTCCACCACCACCAACGCCGCCGCAACAACCATCACCACCGCACCACCACCATCACAACAACCACAAACCCAACCAATACACGGAAAAAGAACCGATATAAAAAAGATCCTTATCCTCGGCGCAGGACCAATTGTAATAGGTCAAGCATGCGAATTCGATTACTCAGGAACACAAGCATGCAAAGCATTACGCGAAGAAGGTTACGAAGTTATTCTAATAAACTCAAATCCAGCAACAATCATGACAGATCCAGAAACTGCTGATAGAACTTATATCACACCCATGACTCCTGAATTAGTCGAACAGGTTCTCGAATCCGAACGCCCCGACGCACTTCTCCCGACCATGGGCGGCCAAACCGCTCTTAATTTGGCCGTTGCGTTGGCCGAGAGTGGTGCGTTGGAGAAATACGGAGTTGAGTTAATTGGTGCTAAATTGGAAGCTATTAAAAAAGCTGAAGATAGAGAGCTTTTTAAACAAGCTATGAAGAATATTGGGATAAAAACACCACCTTCTGGTACTTGTAGTACATTAGAAGAGTGTATGCAGATTGCGAATCAAATCGAGTTTCCTTTGATTGTTAGACCGGCTTTTACGCTGGGAGGAACCGGTGGTGGGATTGCATATAATCGCGAAGATTTGATGGAGATTTGTAAAGCTGGGATAGCTGCTAGTTTGACTAATCAGGTTTTGATTGAGAAATCATTGTTGGGTTGGAAGGAATATGAGCTTGAGGTTATGAGAGATTTAGCTGATAATGTTGTGATTATTTGTTCTATTGAGAATATTGATCCTATGGGTGTTCATACTGGTGATTCCATTACGGTTGCTCCAGCGCAGACTTTGACTGATAAGGAGTATCAGCGATTGAGAGATTATTCCATTGCAATTATTAGGGAAATTGGTGTGGAGTGTGGTGGTTCTAATGTTCAATTTGCTGTTAATCCTGTGGATGGTGAGGTTATGGTGATTGAGATGAATCCTAGAGTTTCTAGGTCTTCTGCTCTTGCTAGTAAGGCTACTGGGTTTCCAATAGCGAAGATGGCTGCAAAGTTGTCTGTTGGTTATTCTTTGGATCAAATTCCGAATGATATAACTAAAAAGACACCTGCTAGTTTTGAGCCTTCTATTGATTATGTGGTTACTAAGGTATAATTCATGTCATGTTATCATTTTTTTGTTTAAAAGTTTAATCTTTCTGCGTTGCACTTTGAGTAAGTAGGCATTTTAGTCATGGAAATTGTAAGAGTCAGTAAATTTGAAAAATATCAATCAGTTTAGTCCTTGAAATTGATATTTTTCTTTTAAGTTTTGCATGCATGTGTAATTAACTAATTATACACTAATACGTGACTGTATATGTGATTTTGGTTATTTAGTTTGTAATCTTATTAATATGGAGCAAGACATGTGTTTTTTACCTTGTGTTTACTCTGTTTGATTTGTAGATTCCTCGGTTTGCTTTTGAAAAATTTCCCGGTTCTCAGCCAATATTAACAACACAGATGAAATCAGTTGGAGAGTCAATGGCAGTGGGGCGAACCTTCCAGGAGTCCTTTCAAAAAGCTGTGCGCTCTCTAGAACACGGCCACGCTGGATGGGGTTGTGGAGCGGTGAAGGAGTTGGACTATGACTGGGAACAATTGAAGTATAACCTCCGGGTTCCTAATCCGGAGCGCATCCATGCTGTATATGCTGCAATGAAGAAAGGGATGCAAATTGATGAAATCTTTGAGCTGAGTTTTATTGATAGATGGTTTCTCAGGCAGTTGAAGGAGCTAGTTGATGTCGAAAATTTCTTGATGTCGAATAATCTGTCTGATTTGACGGATCTCGATTTTTATGAGGTAAAAAGAAGAGGATTTAGTGATAAACAGATAGCATTTGCAACCAAGTCCAACGAGAAAGAAGTCCGAAGTAGACGGCTATCTCTTGGTGTTGTTCCAGCATATAAGCGAGTTGATACCTGTGCTGCAGAGTTTGAAGCCAATACTCCTTATATGTACTCATCTTATGATTTTGAGTGTGAATCAGCTCCCACTACAAGAAAGAAGGTTTTGATTTTGGGTGGAGGACCAAATAGAATCGGTCAAGGGATTGAGTTTGACTATTGTTGCTGTCATGCATCCTTTTCTCTCCAGGTTCGTTATCTTTCCCTTTCTATTAAATAGATTCCAGATATTCAAGTATTCATGCTCCACTAGTTGTGTGTTTATTTAAGGATACCAATAAACAAATGAACATAATATGTTATTGGTCTTTTTCATCTATCTATGATAGTGTGCCTACCATGACTTTAGCCTTCAGTGATGAAGTATTATACTCCCTCCGGTCCTTTATACAAGAAATAAAAGACATAAAACATCAAGACCAAGGAAATACATTGAAAATAGTTATCTTCATTTAATACACCTCTACATTTAAAAAAAAATTCCATGAATACCCTTAAATTAATTACTCTTTATTCCACCAACTTACTTACTTTTAATATTCTCTCTCATAATAAATAAGGGCACAAATGAAATTTAGCTTCAAACATACTTGAAACTTGGTCAATATTTCTTATAAAAAGGACCAAAAAAATTTTCACTTTTGTTTCTAATAAAAAAGACCGGAGGGAGTATTTGAATTTCATGCGCTGTCCATCAGTTTAGTACTATGTACTTTAAGTTGATGAATTTGTTAGTGTTCTGTTTTGTGCATCAAGTTGATTAGAATCTGGTTCTCGCTCATCTCGATATTTGGCCTGATAAGTCGTATATTTTATTGCTGTGCTACTACTTTTATTAGATGTCATCATTGTCCATTGCTTTTGCAGGCAGCAGGATATGAGACAATCATGGTGAATTCAAATCCCGAGACTGTATCCACAGATTACGACACTAGTGATCGTCTCTACTTTGAACCCTTGACTGTTGAAGATGTTTTGAACATTATTGATTTGGAAAGGCCTGATGGTATCATTGTACAGTTTGGAGGTCAAACACCACTGAAACTAGCTCTCCCTCTACAACGATACCTAGATGAACACAAGCCAGCGTGCGCCAGTGGGGATGGTCATGTTCGCATTTGGGGAACATCTCCTGATTCTATTGATGTTGCTGAAGATAGAGAGAGGTTCAATGTGATGCTTCATGAACTACAGATTGAACACCCAAAAGGAGGAATTGCTAGGAGTGAAGCTGATGCACTTGCCATTGCAGCAGAAATTGGATACCCGGTTGTTGTTCGCCCTTCTTATGTTTTGGGTGGTCGAGCAATGGAAATTGTATATAGCGACGAAAGACTTGTGACATACCTTGAAACTGCTGTTGAGGTGGATCCAGAACGCCCTGTCCTTATTGACAAGTATTTGTCTGATGCCTGTGAGATTGATATTGATGCGCTGGCTGACTCGCAAGGCAATGTAGTTATCGGTGGGATAATGGAGCACATCGAACAGGCTGGGATACATTCCGGTGACTCTGCCTGTTCTATTCCCACAAGAACTGTTTCATCTTCTTCCTTGGAGACAATCAGGTCATGGACTGAAAAATTGGCCAAAAAACTGAATGTGGTTGGGCTCATGAATTGTCAGTATGCAATAACTCCATCTGGGAATGTATTTTTGCTTGAGGCCAACCCTCGAGCCTCTCGTACCGTGCCATTTGTATCCAAAGCAATTGGCCACCCCTTGGCTAAATACGCTTCCCTTGTCATGTCTGGAAAGTCTCTTCATGATATAAAGTTTACAAAAGAGGTTATTCCTAAACACGTGTCAGTCAAGGAAGCAGTTCTTCCCTTTTCAAAGTTTCCAGGCTGTGACATCTTTCTAAGTCCTGAGATGCGTAGTACTGGTGAGGTCATGGGTATTGACCCTTCATATAATATTGCATTTGCTAAGGCTCAAATTGCTGCTGGTCAGAAGTTACCACTATCTGGTAGTGTGTTCCTTAGCTTGAATGACTTAACAAAGCCTCACCTTGAGAAGATTGCAAAGGCTTTTATTGATATTGGATTTCAGATTGTTGCTACTGCTGGAACAGCTCTTGCTCTTAAATTCTGCAATATCCCTGCTGTGCTAGTATTGAAGCTACATGAAGGAAGGCCTCATGCTGGTGACATGATAGCTAATGGAGACATTCAGCTGATGGTTGTAACTAGTTCAGATGACGCACTTGATCGTATAGATGGTCTGGCTCTGAGGAGGATGGCTTTGGATTACAAGGTTCCTATTGTGACAACAGTTAATGGTGCTCTGGCAACTGCCGAAGCAATAAAGAGCTTGAAGTCCAATTCTATCAAAATGATTGCTCTTCAGGACTTCATTGTTGATGAACTTCAGGAGTGACAAATTTTGCAGACAACGATTTTTCCGAATCGATTAGATGATAGATACTAGTAAGCATCTCTGTTTTTCTTCTTGAATCAGTACAATACATGCTGCAAGTCCTTTTTTTAATGCTTTGAAACATCAATTCTTTCATTTATTGAAGTTTAAGTATTTGACATATGTTGGGTCATGTGGCAGTTTTTTGAGCTTAACATGCATTCATGGATAATTTTGGCTTTATGTAGTCTCGCTTAAATAGCTTTAAAACATTTCAAATACATGATGTATATAAGATTAACTGCATTGAGTTATTGATAACTACATTTTTATATTCCTTTAGAATAAAATCATAATAATCTGTTTAGAATTGCACTCCATTAATCTATATTATATCTTTAACGTCCTTCATTTTATTACTAACCGTGCTCAAACTTGGCCTGTTGCAGATTATTGTGAGCTTGTACAACTTGTTAGATTTGGGAGTGGCAGATGATTTTCTATGGGATGTTTTTCATTTGTAAGGGAAAATGACCAAAAGAGGTATGAATGGTCATATAATCTCTGTCCAGACTCCTCATAAAGCACTCCTGATAAAGCGCTCGTGCTCGTGTAGAAGTTTTTGGAGTGTGGTGGATTTCTACCGCGTAATAATTATTTTCATTTTTGAAATCATGCAACTTCCATTTGATTCTTGCTGCTTAGCCATTTCATTCATTTGGAAATCCCAAACCAATGATGCCAATCATTATAATTATATGTTTAATTGTCTGCTTATCCTAAACATTGTGTTTGAACTTTGAAGTTGGTAATTTTATGGTTTTAACTTAAGATCAGCCTTCAAAATTGTTTTTTAGAAGCAATGCACAGCTGGAGATATGGTACACATTCAGGATTATATCCTTATATGAATGTGTTTGTTTTGGCTTAAGAAATTCATTATCTTGGAGTAGGCTTACATAAATACTCCATATTGTTACCTGTTCATACATGATACATCACTGCTGTGGTATGCCAAGATCATTTGCAGGATTGTTGTTGGAATAAATTTTAGGTGCTTGGTATTTTATTCTTCAGTTTCAATTTGTTCATTTCTATTAATACTTATTGAAAATTTAATAAACTGAAATATAAGTAAACAAAAAATAATTTTAAGAGATCTGGCTTTAGAAAATTAGCTAGATTTGATTTTAGATTGAAAAATTGAACATTTGTGTGGATGTGGGAGGAATTATTCTCAACCATCGACTAAAAATGAATGGTTGGTTTTAGCACACCAAATGAACAACTTGCATTCCTTCTCCTTTTGACTTTCAATCATCTCCAAAAGAATCCACCACCATCCAATGGTTCCACCACTTTAGAATAGCAAACCTTTTGTATAGTATAGTGTAATCGTTGAAGTTCAAGGTGTAACAATTTATATCAAAATTTGGCGTTAAATATTACTTCATTTTCTTTGATACTTTTTCTATGGATTCATTGTAGTTTTGTTTTTAAAGAAAAAATTTTAGAGTAGAAAAAAATCCATTGAAGCGGGTGTTAATGAATTTGATTTAGCTACACCATCAAAGTCGTCAATGATCTAGTGATCACTTAAGAATGGATTTCTCTTTTTCTTTTGATGAAATTTAGAATGGATTTCTGTGGTTAAGAATCCAACATCAACCAAGAGTTAGTCTGTTTTTTTTTTTTTTTTTTTTAAATAGTTCATCATATACAATTGTAAATTCAACTTTGATAAAAATGAAAAAGGATGAATCTAATAAATAAAATCACAACATTTAAGTTAATAGCATTAAAAGTTAAATTGTTTGCGAATAATGTGATAGATTCAAAGTGACATGAAGACTCATGTCTAAACCAAACAAACACCCCATCAACACGAAAAATCAAATGAACACCCTATCAAAACGAGGAATCAAACAATGTTACATTAAGACCGAAATGTCACGAAAGAAATCATCATAAACCACCCCTTTTCATTTGATTAAATGAGAAAAAATAACACAATAGGTGATTTCGGGTAAAAAATCATCAAAAACCACCCCTTTTCCATGATAGTAGCAGAGAAACTTAGAGAAAAGATGGAATTTTGTCTAAAAAATTAAGGCCAACTTAATTTCGATAGCTACTCTGCTTAACAACTCATTATAAATAAACAACAAGTTACACTAATTCAATCGTCAAATAAAAAGTTCTTATTAAGTATATCAACTTCACAAGTTTTTATAAAATTTTAAGACTATTTTTTCATGGATAAAATTTTAAAACTATTTGATATTTCAACAATAGTTTCTAATGAAAGCAAAATATTGATGACTAGATCATGTATCTACATATTTTGGATTGAGTGGTGCTATTTCTTACGAAAATCGTGTGCAAGAAACGCAAGAACTACACATATAAAAATAACAAAACCAAAAGAGTGGGATGTGGCCGAATAAATGGGGACATTTAGAAATACAATGATCAGACTGATAATTATTCTTCGCTTTCGTCTCGTAATAACAAGCATTTCCCTTTTGGATTTATGCAAAACAGCGTGTCTGATCATTAATCCATTATAACAATAATAATTAACAATTGAATTAGGGAAATTTATTATTTATAATGAGTTATTAAACGGAATAACCAGAATTGCACACTAAGAGCGAAAAAAATGGTTATTGTGCACGTAGTCTTTTATCCCACGAGTTAAATCTGCGAGACACAAAAAATATATCTACGGGCTTAAATGTAGATTTGGTCTCTCTATTTTAGTTGAAACGAGAATTTATTCTCAGATTTCTTAAATCTATGTTTTTAGCACCCTATTTCACAAGTTTCAATATTTTTTTTCTTTCCGCAATCCAGTTTGAGATTTTTTTAACGTGTCATGTTTTTTAAGTATGTTGAATTATAATTAATGGTGTGACATTGTTGATTTTGACAGAAAACATTGGATTTCTAAAGAATATGATTACATTTTTTTTTTGGTCGAAAGCAGAATTTGATCAATGAAACTGAACAAAATGTTGTAATAGAGTTTTTGGCCCATGTTTCTTGTCCACTTCACCAAAGTCACATCTTCGGACGTAATTCTACGCTACCAATAAAAAAAATGACATGTAAAAAAGCTCCAAACTAGGTTGTGGGGAAAAATCCCGAAACTTGTGAATTTGAAGGACTAAATTCTATATTTTAAAATGGAAAAATTAAAATTGTTGTTTGGTTGAATTAAGAGTAGAAAGTAGGTTTAAGCATTTTATATTTTGATGAAGGAGGAAACTTTGATAAAAAGATCGACAGGCTAACCCATTGATCCGTTAATTTGGCTAGAGTAAGTTGAGGTTTTGAACATTACGACTCAAGATTGTCCACTCCGCTTAACCCTTTAAAAATGTGGGAAGGTGACAAGGGTTTACATGTCCTGTCAATTTAACAAATATCTTTGTTTTATTTATTTTTTTGGCAATCCATTAGCTTATTTTCTTCCTACAACTCTACAAACTTGAAGTTTTGTGGATTAATTTTGAAGTTTTATCTATTTGAACGGACCAATTCGTTTGAAAATCAATAAATTTTATTTGTTTATAATTTTCTTTTAATAACAGGTCAAGCCACCGATGGCCTCCCCGTGTGCCCATTTTTAGACGGATTGATGATAGGGCGGACTAATGCAGGAAGGTTGGCCTTCTTTGTCACCCCTAATTTAAAGTCGAGAAGAAAATATAACTTTGCCTCAATTGAGAAGAGTGAAAGTACTTTTTGTAAAGACAGAAAATGAAAACTAACAAGGGATAAATGTTAATGCAATAATTTCTTTCAAGAGGACACCAAAAGATAAATATGAAGGTGCACGATTTCATAAAAGATGCATGCATATGGGCTTAAGTGATTTTATCAGCTTTTGGTCACTACTACTAGAACTCAGTGGTCCAAGAATTTGGAGCAGCTCTTTTCTCTCCTAAATCTTAATCATGTGGACCTAATTTTATTCTTCTAGTAGAGCACTGCGAACTCTTCCATTTGTGACATGATAACATCCTCTAATTCATTGTAATTTCTATGCTTAAATCTTAATCACGTTCACGTGGTCCTAATTTTAATCAATAAATAGCTTAACTCTTCCAAACGTGACAACCTTTAATTCTTTGTAAATTGAGCACGTTGTCAACTTTTTTAAAATGACAGGGGGTACTGTTATGTTGAATTTGATGGAATAGCAAAATAAAAATTGAGGATGAATGGTAATAAATGATCTTGCAAATTCACAAGGACGCATGCTATAAGTAGTAGTACATAAACGTGGGCTTGGTCGGAAGGTTGTTTTCCATCCATGAAACATTCAAGCCACTTTTCATTATTATCACATCCCTAAAATGAATTTCTATACAAGAGAGATCATTTGAATCGGTTAGAAAGGTGCATTTATTTTGAAGTGTTATAGTGATGAATTTCTATTATCACATATATTAATCAAAAGAAAAGGTATAAAAAAATGCGAGACTAAACCAAAACCCTGAAGAAAAATAAAGGAAGAAAAAGAAAACTAAAATCGATAGAAAACAAACAAAAAACATAAGGAACAACTCCCGTCAAAGAATCTAGTTAGGCGAACGACCGGAAGCATCCACATTGAAACTTTTGCTCGCCTCATGCTGCTTCTTCTTTCTTGGGACAAACCATTGAAACGACTAACTTATATTTCCATCCAAATCAACAATCTCCTCATGCTGAGCCATGTTAGCCTAAGATTAACTCAAAAAATTCATAGTTTGTTGTGTCTCGGTAGAAACAAGCCACATACTTGCATGTCATGAATAACATATAAACTGGAGTTTAACAAGTTAGAGTTTGTTTAATTAATTGTTTTAAGAGTTAATTGTCAGGTGCGTTTTCACCTAATAATTTTTTTAAATAAAGAGTGGTTAGACATACCCGTTGCAAATTTAGTACTCTCCCCGTCTCACAATAATTGTTTTTTTTACCCATTTTTCTTTTTCTCAAAATAATTGTCACTTTAGAATACCAATGCAGCATTTACTATTTTTTCCCATTATAATACCCTTATTTATTGAACTTCATCCAACTTAACTACTCCATTAACTACAATTAATAAGAGTGTTTTAGTAAATGATAGTACTAATTTTACCATCAAAATCAACACAATTAATCATTTCCTTAATAACCGTGCATCAACCTTAAACGACTATTATTTAGAGACGGAGGGAGTATAATATAACCTACAATTTTCAATAAAAAATGTGTGAAAAATTTGTTAACTTTTTGACAAAAGGAAAAATTTGTTAATTAGTACCACTACTTTTTTGACGGAATTAATTAGTACTACTATCTATTAAACTAGCTAATCATGATACTTGATAATTTAAGCAAGTTTGATATAGTTGAATTTTGAAAAGAAGCAATTTAGCATAAAAGACTATCATTGCTATAAGACCCTCTTTTCTTAATTGTGTGATCAACGTGTTGAACGACTATGAACCAACCTTGCCCCACCTCGTTGCCAATGAGCTCCGTCGCACATATGTAGACACAAAATCTATATAAATTTTCTGCTAAAAGACACAATTCACTATTGAAATTCTTCCATTATTTTTTCTATGATTTCATCTATATAGTCATTAATCCTTCGAAAAAAATGTATATAGTCATTAGGTGGTTGTTAGTGAGTAGAAACATAGCACTGTCGACTAAGCGGTGGTAGTAGTAACCCCAATAACTCTCATATTATTATAATTTTTTTTAAAAATAACTCACATATTATTAATATTTTTTTTAGGGTTAAATAAGTAAATAATCCTATTAAATATACCAACATTTGATTTTAGTCTCGCTAAAATTTTCCTTAGACTTTTGGTCATTCCAAAAATATTCCATGAAATTAGTCTTTGCTATTAAAACAATAGTGTAATATTCAATGTAGAGCATAAACTAATTTCATGAAAAATTTGAAAAGACCAAAATTCTAAAAAATATTTTAGGGGGACTAAAATTAAATGCTGGTATATTTATGAGACTATTTACTTATTTAATTTTTTTTACAAGTGTATGATACATCAAATCTAATCACTCTATAATACAACCTTTATTATTAGTCAAACCGTAAAATATCTCTACAAATATCTATTTGACATTATTTAATCAGAGGGAAGAAAAGTCTTCTAGAAGGTTAATAAAGTCTGACAAAAAATTGTTTAATCTAAAAATCAAATTTAGCTTCTCCTGAATATTTCGTCATTGATGGATTACCATGTTATTGGTACAAAATTTTCATCACCATTTAACAATGACTAATTATAGTTAAAGAACTTGTAGGAGATATAAGGTGTGTTCTCCCATCCTAATTAGATATTTTCCATTTACAAGAGTCGGAATCGAATTTCTATCATTCATAGGAATGTGTTGGATTCTCTAAAAAAAAAAAAAAAAAAAAAGAAAGGAATGTGTTGGTACTCATTTATCTTTTACGGCTACTACTAATTTTTTTTATTTTTAAGAGCCGCTACTACTATTATATTATGAGTTTAATGCATATACACGTTTAATATGAATATTGGCTATACACCGACATATAATATAATATAATATGAGATCCTTGCTACCAATATATATATAATATGAGATCCCATATTATTACACCGTTAGTTTTAAAATGTAGCTACAAAAGTAAAATGACATCACAAAAAACTAACCTATATATTTTTAAGTCCCATATTTTGTTATAATCAATTATATTTTAAATCCATATATCCATATTATGTTATAGTCAATTATATTTTAAATTCTGTGAGAAAAATAGCTATTAAGTAAACGATTTCCATCTTATATTTTCAAACCTTTGCCACTTGTCGGTTGTCACTGACAAGCACATGACTTTGACACACAGCATATAGTTTGGTGTAGACCATAACGCGGCATTGGTTATGATTTATGAACTTCATGCACGTACGCCATTCCTCATCTTTACACCTTTTCATTATTGTAATCTTTTTGAACTTAATTCAATACTTGATTAAATCGGTAAATAAGGTTGGGACCATGTTTTTGCTGTCTCCATTGAATTAACTAACACAACTCAAAAACTAGATAAAAAAACACACGTACGATATAATGTGTATACATGGCATGATAAACCATATGGATCATACCATGATTAATTAGTTTCATAATGTAACCACTAGGTGACATGATATTCATGAGACTAAGCTATCTGAAACTAACACAAAAGTTCCACATCGGGCTGCATCTGAAATATTAATTTGTATATGTCTAAGGTTGTGAGTATGTTGTTCAAGAATCACGACATTTTTAGATGTACACATACTTATGTACTAGTATTAAATTTAATAATAAACATCAAAATTGTTAGACCGAACTTTATGATAGGGGTTCGAACTCAACTCCTCCACTTAGGGCGGTGAGTTTTTGGATCAACCCACAAGAAATAAATAAATCGTCTTTGACTAGTATCATAGTAAGGTTTACTAGTCTTAAAAACTTAAATTAATAAATGTTTAAACTAGATTTCGAGACTCTACAACAACTTAAAAAACAAGAGAAGATATAGGTAGCCACAAGACTCGGGCATTTTGAAGACAAGTTCAAAGAACTAAAAGAGAATATTATTCAAGTCACGTACGGATAAAAAAAAGGAAAGTGCATATGGGGTATGAGTAGGTGAAGAGTGCTATATGCACTTTTGGGTGAAGAGTGCTATTCTCAAAGGGTTACTTTTTTGGGACTTCTACGGTGCAGTCTGAAAACTGATTTTTTTGAAAAAGTATTTTGTTTAGTCAATAGTATAACTGTCGATGTCATGTCAATTGGTGTCCTGCTGGTGGACCACTCTAAAAATAAACTTTACCTTATTACAAATCAGTTCTCATACGAAATATTAAGGGGAATTTCAATTTTAGTGCACAAATCAGAATCTATGTTTAATTTTGATTTAACCAGAGACATAATTGCAGTAAGTAACAATATAATGACACATTTTATGGACATGGATTAAATACACAAATGCTCAATGATTGACTATTTGACTTCACTAGAAAAGTCATTCTTATGACTTCACCATAAAATTTTCCTACTTTTTTTATCGGGTGAAAGTTATATATTAAATATAAAATGCATACAAATTTAGAACTTCTTAATTTGTAGAAATTGAAAAACCCAATAATAAATGGACTTTTACCATACACTAATGGTCTTGCTCACTAAATTAATTCATTTTGTTGGTCAAGTAAATTAATCGATTACTACACACTTAAACTAATTATATGACTCAAATCAGTTAAACCTGTAATTGATTTCAATTTAAAATGGATTTTAAAAAATAATTGTTATAATTAGTAGTAATTTTCTAGAAGAGATAATAGTTTCATTTATTCTTTATCCTCGTGTAGGCTGCTATACACAGTGTAATTTTAGTTTACTATGATAAGGTTTGACGATAAGAGTAGAAAAATTGGAGCACAAACAAAAGTGGATATGGGTATTGCCTTTAATGTCTAATCCACCCATTTGTTTAGCACAAATTAGAAGTTATTGTCTTTAAAGCATGTTAATAAGAGTGTGACTTTGTGGTTTTCTAAGTTGGAATTACTATGATCTAAGTCCAATAAAGCTGGAAGATGAATACAAGACATGGAACTCAATAGACTATAAATAGTCACGAATTTCATTTTCTAATAAAAAATAGTCAAATTTACTAGGCCTAGCCTAGCTACTAGCTTTGGTAAGTTAGGCATATAATGCAAGTATTTCCCCTGGAAGATAATGTTATTGTTTCGATTGATTAATAAGTTGTACGTTAAAATTAAATAAATAAACCAAATTTTAATTAAATAAAGGAACAAGTAGAATACATATATTTGTGAAGTGAAGAAAACGAGGTTTTTCAAAGTTAGGAAGAGTTTTCATACAAGCTGCCAAGTGATGCATCACAATCCAAAACACCTAACGTAGAAGTGAGAACCGAAGAGAGGAAATATGCAGCTACGTAAGTTAACCAATTTCAACGTGACATATTTTTCTTAGGTAATGTCACACCCATTATAAATGAGTTAAATAAAAGATATAACTTAAATGTGCAATGCCTTACAATATTGAGTAAAAATGCAATGTCAAAGTCCCTTGTGGCATTTATCACTCTGATCTAGGGCAAGTGATTGGTGCGCAGTGTGTAGCCATTGTAAATCATGCGACACACAATTTCTAATATAAAAAAGTCGTTTGCTGTAATTAAATCAGCGTTGAGGTCTAATGCAAGAGATTGATATGCAAGTATGATCATATTTAGTTCAATTTCTATTGATAAAAAGTGTCATGTTGCACTTGCATTTACTATCAATGTTTAACGTAAGTGGTTGTTGTGTAATGTGCGTGATTGTTGTAAATCATGGAATACCGAGATTAATTTTTATAAAATAAAAAAGAAGTTTTCTAATTGGTTCCGATATTTAGCACACTGCAGATGACGGTGCTACCAAACTCCCCAACATATCATCATCTTTTTCCTATAAATTAAAGCCCTCTCTCCTTTTGGCTTCTAAAACCAACCCCACACACACTACACTCACTCTCAAATTCTCAAACCCCTCTTTTGTACCCATAAAAACACCCAAAGAACAAGTAACTATACACCAAAAGAAAACATGGAGAATGACACAAACACTCAAATTTCCTCCCTTCCATTTTCTCAATCTCCAACATCTTCACAACCACCTATGGCTCCTCAAGTAGTCATGAGTCCTTGTGCTGCTTGCAAGATTTTAAGAAGAAGATGTGCTGAGAAATGTGTTTTGGCACCTTATTTCCCTCCCACGGAACCTTCCAAATTTACCACTGCTCACCGTGTATTTGGTGCTAGCAACATCATCAAGTTCTTACAGGTAGTTTTACTTTACATTACTGGACCACACTAGCCTAAGTTACACAAGTGTTATCCAGTAGCTATATAGGCTTATAAAATCTTGTGAATTTGGAATGATGACGAATTTGACAAAATCATAACGACATGTTAGATTTTGTTTTATTATTTTTGTCAAAGTTAATGTAGCACATATGATTCCGTCAAATTCACCTAACTATTCACCTATTTTGATCTATAAAAAATGCACTGCATGGCGTTGAAATACCCAAACTATCCATGATGTTGTATCTGTGTCACATATTTTATGTTTATTTATCATTACTCTTGTTATATATATTTCACAATTTGACCACGTATATAACATGATCTATGCTAACGCTCTGAATCATGCTCTTTATATGACACGTGATTTTCCTTTTTGTGTCAATATGATGAAAACAAAGGATAAAAACTTAACTATTACTGTGCATAGACTAGTAGAAAATTTGTTGACTATTGTATGATTTTCTATATATGGAATGTTGATGGGGATGAATAGATATGATAAGACTAGTCTCCTAATTAATTTTGAATGGTACTCTTAATACAGTCTCACAATAGATATAGTACACACCAATATCAATATAATTATAATTGCATGTATTTTATTTTATTTCCTCTATTAAAGTAACACTTTACTATACTATAATTTATTTTAATTTAGCTTATAATGCTACTGTTACTATACTAAATCTCTTGTGAAAAAACATTACAGCATACTTATCAATTGCTTGTTTTACATTCCAATCACTTTAGAGCAACTGAATCTAAAAAATGTACTATCTTCCATCATTATTATAAAAAAAAAAATCACTTGATAGATTTATTGAATCATAAATCTATCTGATCTATAATCATGAAACCAATAATGGTTTTAAAGTTTCTTCATTAGTAGAGAAAGTCTTGCTTAGGGACAAGCCCAAATGTAAAAAGTTTGGGCACACTCGCACAAATACTTATTTTTTAAGAGATAAATTAATTTAATGATGTGATTAATTTATTTATCATTTAATTTTTTTCATTGCTATATATGTGCCTAAATAATTTTATGGGTCTTGTTAACAAGTGTCCTAAGGGTATTGTTTAAAGAATCCACAAAAAGAAATTATGTTTTGAAAATACAAGTCAAACATTTGTTAAAGTCATTATCGTACAATTTCTAATATAAAAATTGCTACTTTTATATGCTTAAACAATACCTTTAAGACATTTGTTAACATTTTTCTAATTTTATTTATGCTTATATCTATTTAAGACTTTCTCGATCGGAGGAGGTTGTCTTCTTTTTATAGATAGTCAATATCCGATAGAAAGAATGCAATTTCACTTGAGAGAATGATTTTTCAACAACCTAAATTTAACATATACCGTGTGGTGGGCCTCTTGCACTAATTCTAACAAGAAAACCATTTAATACTCAAGACAATATAGTTGACATTTAAACATATTTAATTTATCCTTTGAAAATTCAATTTCATAGATAATATTTCGGGTCACTGTTGTAAATAAAACTTCACATTTTAAATACATTAATAAAAAAATACTAACAAGTATCTTTAGAGCATTTGATAAGAAGTTTAATTTATTAAAAGATTAAAAACAATTGTTTTTTACATAAAATTTTACAATTATTTCTTTTTTTGAATTCTTAACAAGTGTCCTAAAGACATTTGTTAGCATAATTCATTAAATAATTAATGTATCTAGTTTTTATTATAGATTAGATACATTAATTATTCATTGTATCTAAAAAATGAAGTGTTTTAAAAAAGTAAAATATGAAGTGTTACTTGTAATAGTGACCGGATGGAGTAGTAATCAAAATGATTTTGACATTAAATGTATATTGTGACCAATTTTTGTTGATTTGAATTCGAATTTTCTCAAACAACTGTTATTAACCACTTGAGTGAAAGTTATACAGTGTGACCGATTGAGAGTTCAAGACAAGCATTGATTCAAGCACTCATAATTAATGATAAAATTATTCTCCTCCATTTTTTTCAGGAACTTCCTGAGTCTCAAAGAGCTGATGCAGTTAGTAGCATGGTTTATGAAGCCAGTGCAAGGATAAGAGACCCTGTTTATGGATGTGCAGGTGCAATTTGTCACCTCCAAAAGGAAGTCAATGAGCTTCAAGCACAACTAGCTAAGTCACAAGCTGAGCTTATTAACATGCAATTACAACAATCCAATCTCCTAGCTTTGATTTGCATGGAAATGAAAGAAACTCCAAATGAATCTCCACAACAATCAATGGACAACTTCATTTCAAGTCCTGCCTATAGCAGTGATTATCAAAATAATCTCAACTTCTTTGAGGACAACACTAGCCAAAATTCATTGTGGGAGCCTCTTTGGACATGAAGTTGAGCAAATCAATTATAATTTAGAATCGTTCACGAGATACAGTAAGAATTTAATCTTATAACCTTAAAGAATGGAGTTCAAATCCTCTCAGAGATAGTTGTATAATAACCATTATTACCATTTTAATCATCAATAATTTTCCCCTTCCCCAATTTTTATAAAGAATAAAATTACAATTTTGATCTAATATCAAAGTAACTAGGTTAGCTAGAACATATGTTGTAGTAGGTTAATTCCCTCTATGAGGAATAATATTATGGAGACAATAATGTTATGGAGAGCTTATGTAGGTAGGTTATAGTTCCCTCTATCATTTTAATTTTGAAAATTTTCCACACCATGTAATCTTTGCAATATTCGAGATTAAAAGGGGAAATATTTTATTTTGGTGATATTTTGAATCTTAAAACTCTTTTTGGTCACCTAATATTAAAAAAATTGTTCTCCCGGCCTCATGAGTGTGCCCAATTTCCTCTTCAAAGGTTGCTTTTGACTTTGTGAATTTGGATCATTATAGTTCAACTATAACACAAATTTTCATTCCAATATAGAGTATGTCAATGGAAAAGACAAATCTAGGCAACATCAAGATGGGAGATTGAACAACAACCAAGTATAGCTTTGCACACGTTAGAAAAGTTGCATTAAAAAAAATAATTCCAAAAAGTCAATTATTATTATGGTAGTATAGAGTACATATTTCTTTGCTAAGTTTGTACGCTCTTTAAGATTAGGTGTGACTTTTTTGCAGACTCCTTTATCGGAGTTAAAGTTTGATATCCAAAACTGAACCCTATTTTTAGGGTTTTTTTTTCCTTTCTTCTTTTCTTTTGTCATTCTACCAAAAAAATCAAAAATCAAAACCAAAAAGATGAATACTTTTTTTATTTTATTTTTTCCAAAAAAGTTGAATACTTTTTTGATGCACCAAAAGTTCCAAATTATAAAGATCCTATTATAATTTTATGTTATAATTATGTTTAAGTGAGACCAAGCTTTTGAAACAATTTACTAATTGGAGCAATATTTTGAAGAGAGAATGGAGTAATGATCAGCACACGTGCAATCAAAAATTGAGAATTGCTGTTCCCACATATAGTATGGCTGTGCCACACGAGTAAAATATCAAAATGCCCTTCGGCAGTTAACTGCCGAAGTTTTGATTAAACCGGCGGCAGCAAACTACCGAGGATTTCCTCGGTAGTAAACTGCCGAGGATATGTTTCATCAGATGAAACAGCCACCTGCTCCCCCTACACTCTATTTTCTTCATCAACTTCATTTTTCATCTCCATTCCAATCCAAAAATCCATTTTTTTTTCATCAATCCTTGATCCAAAATCATTCAAGCATCAAGCATAGGAGGTATCAACACACATTTGACGTAAAAAAACAGGTATTGTGCATTTTAGTTGATTGATTTTTGTATTATTTTATGGGTATCTACGTGAGTTACGCAGAACCCTGTCATGGGAATCCTCGGCAGTTAACTGCCGAGGGAAACTTCGGTAGTATAGCGCCGAGGAAAACCTCGGTAGCAAGGTGCCGAGGAACTCTTGTGAAAAATTTTCACAACGAAAAAATGGCAGCTACTGCCAAATTTTCAAATTTTTTTTCTTTTTTTTGTTTTAATTCATCATGGCATTGATGTTTATACATTATGTAGTTGTTAATTCATATTTATATGTTGTATAATTATAGTAATGGTAGAGAATGCGAAAGATGTTCCGGGAGAGACAAAAGAAAATTTTGTCGAAAATTCCGGAGATGTCAAACCGCCTAATGTTGAAGCGAAAACAAACATAGATGGAGCTTCCGTCCATGTTGAAGCTTCAAAGTATGTTGGCGGCTCCGGTGTACTCCCACTTCAACCCCACGAGGTCGACACGGCTAGGTTTTTTTCAGACGATGTTAAGTCGAAAAATAGAGATGAATTGCTTGAGTGGGTGCGTCGATAAGCAAATAAGGCGGGATTTACAATTGTCACACAAAGATCAAGCTTGATCAATCCAATGTTCCGGCTAGTGTGTGAAAGGAGTGGAAGTCACATAGTTCCGAAAAAAAAACCGAAGCATGCGGGAACGGGGTCAAGAAAATGCGGTTGCTTATTCATGATTAGTGGATATCAAAGTAAGCAAACAAAAGAATGGGGATTGAACATTCTTAATGGAGTTCACAACCATCCCATGGAGCCGGCTTTAGAAGGGCACATTCTTGCCGGTAGATTAAAGGAGGACGACAAGAAGATTGTACGTGACTTGACAAAAAGCAAGATGCTTCCAAGAAATATTTTGATACATTTGAAGAACCAAAGACCACATTGCATGACAAATGTGAAGCAAGTGTACAATGAACGTCAACAAATATGGAAGGCAAATAGGGGTGACAAGAAGCCGTTGCAATATCTAATCTCGAAGTTGGAGGAGCACAAGTATACTTATTACTCAAGAACACAACTTGATAGTAATACTATTGAAGATATTTTTTGGGCTCATCCAACATCCATTAAGTTGTTTAACAATTTTCCAACGGTTTTGGTTATGGACTCGACGTACAAAACCAACATGTATAGGATGCCAATGTTTGAGGTAGTTGGGGTGACTTCAACCGATTTGACATATTCGGTTGGGTTTGGATTTATGACACATGAGAAAGAAGAAAACTTTGTTTGGGTTTTAAAGATGTTGCGTAAACTTCTTTCGTCAAAGATGAATATGCCTAAGGTGATTGTTACCGATAGGGATATGTCTTTGATGAAAGCGGTTGCACATGTTTTTCCGGGAAGTTATGCAATGAATTGTTATTTTCATGTGCAAGCTAATGTTAAACAAAGGTGTGTCTTGGATTGTAAATATCCTTTGGGCTTTAAAAAGGATGGGATAGAGGTGAGCAATCGCGATGTGGTGAAGAAGATAATGAAGGCATGGAAAGCTATGGTTGAATCGCCCACTCAATAGTTATATGCAAATGCATTAGTGGAGTTCAAAGATTCATGTAGTGATTTCCCAATTTTTGTAGATTATGCCATGACCACCTTGAATGAAGTGAAGGACAAAATTGTGAGAGCATGGACAGACCATGTGTTGCATCTTGGTTGTAGGACCACAAACAGAGTCGAATCGGCCCATGCTTTGTTGAAGAAATACTTGGACAATAGTGTGGGTGATTTGGGTACTTGTTGGGAGAAAATACATGACATGTTGTTGCTTCAATTCACCGCTATACAAACATCCTTTGGTCACAGTGTTTGCGTGTTGGAACATAGATTCAAAGATGTCAGCTTGTACTCGGGGTTAGGTGGTCATGTGTCTAGATATGCCTTGGACAACATTGCTTTGGAAGAGACACGTTGTAGGGAAACATTGTGCATGGACAATGACATTTGTGGTTGTGTGCAAAGGACATCTTACGGGCTACCATGTGCATGCGAAATTGCTACTAAACTCCTTCAAGAGAAGCCAATTTTATTGGATGAGATATACCACCATTGGCTTAGGTTATCTATGGGTGAAGAAAGTAATGAAGTAGCTTTTTGTGTCGAGGTTGAGTTAAAGGCTATTGTTGAACGTCTAAAGAAACTCCCTTTCCAAATGAAGCTTAAGGTCAAAGAGGGTTTGCGGCAGTTGGCATTTCCTGAAACCACCTTGATGTCTCCACCACCACGAAAAGTACCAACCAAGGGAGCAAAGAAAAAAGTCGACATTGCGAGGTCTAAAGGAAAAATTACATCGACTAGTCGGATCCCTTCTTCTTGGGAGGTTGTTGATTCCCAAAATCCGGATAGCCAACCGTCACCATCACCAACAACATCATCGTATAAAAGGAAAAAAGGTGCTCGTCTTGGTAAAACATCACTTTCCCCACTTCCACCACCTACTCGGTATCCAAAGCCTAAGGCTATCCCGGTTATGCGTCCTATTGATTATATGCCACGCTTCATGCTTCCATTTATTGAAAAAGTGGTGGATGTTATCGGCGACGGACATTGCGGATTCCGGGCTATAGCCGAGTTCATGGGCTTGACCGAAAAAAAATCATCTCATGATCCGTACACATCTTATTCAAGAGTTGATGGATCATAGAGATGATTATGTTGAAGTATTTGCGGGTGAGGATCATTATAACTACATTTTAAACGGATTACATCCTCCCGCAAGTACAAAAACTTGTGCACATCTTGTTGATAAGTGGTTGACTTTTCCGGACATGGGACACCTTGTTGCTAATTATTACAAAATGTGTGTGGTGGTGTTGACAAATCTTGAAGTTGGAAAGTCGGAATCGTTTTTCCCACTAAGAGGGCCACCACCGCCGGGTAATCAAAAAACTCCCATCTTGTGCCTTGGGGCAATTCCAAATCATTTTGTGCTTATTTCCTTGAAGAATGGTTGTCCACTACCTCCATCATCTACGGAGTGGCACAATCACAAGAAAGAAGATGCGGTGACTTGGGAAGATGAGTATTTGGATCAACATGAGTTGTTCCGAAAGCTCATGGCTATTGAAAGTGGAAACAAACCGTCCAAACCACAAAAGGAGTCAAACAACGCGGCGCCTATTTTGTTGGACACTCCCGAAAAACCAAAGCAACAATTTCAAGTTATTGCGGAAGATGAGGAAGATTCTATGTCACTTGATCTTCTCCAATCACTTGGCCTTTAATGAGTAATTTTTTTGTCGGTGTTAGTTCTTTTTTTTGGTAGAAATTACACCGATGTATTTTTTGGGGTCGAAATTGTAACGCCAATTTTTTGGTGCCCAATATATAACTAACATTATGTAAT
Organism: Medicago truncatula; assembly: GCF_003473485.1. NCBI lineage: Eukaryota > Viridiplantae > Streptophyta > Magnoliopsida > Fabales > Fabaceae > Medicago > Medicago truncatula. The sequence goes on from NC_053043.1 coordinate 45,904,580, forward strand.
TTATATTGATATATATATATATATATATATATATATATATATATATATATATATGATAATATGACTTTTATGTGGTGAAAATAATGCAATACTTATTTATAGCTTTTTAATGTTTACGAATTTCATTTATTCGTTATTACATTCCATTTAATTTTGTTCTAATATATGATTCTTTTGTTACAAAAATTTTCAAGTGAGACATGTCTGAGGTTGCACAAATTGAAGGTCGGGTTAGGTACTCCACGTTTAAAAAGACGGTTAAGGTTATGATAACGCCGACGGACTCTCTTGACAATTTGAAGGCACAACTTAACACTTATTTTGAGCATCTTGGTGAAAATCAATATACACGTCACTTGTTTGGTCAAATGCCTTGCATAGACCTAGGAGAAGATAGAGATGAATACGCATGGAAAACGGCAAGCTATATGCCTTTGCTTATTCGCGACGACGGCGACGTCGGATTTATGTTTCGGAATATGGTGGAAGATAATATATTATATATGTATGTTCGTTCCATATGTAATTGCGTTGAATGTAAGTAGAGATTTAATTTAATGATGTGTAATGAGTAGTTTAATTATGGACTTTGTAATGTTTTGATGAATTTCAAACGTTTGTTTAATGTTAACCAAAATGTCGGTTTAATTTAATTATGAACAATTGTAAAAGATATTGCATTTATCTTGATTATGACCGAGTTTCAATATTGTATGAATTATTTAACCTTTGGAAATTGTCTGGTTTAATTACAGGTAAAAACTGGCCGAAAAAATGGCTTGGAAATGTCTAGAATTATGCAGAACCCACTGTCTGCATAATCAGTTTTCCTCGGCAGTTAACTGCCGAAGTTTGAAGGCAACCGGCGGCAGTTAACTGCCGAGGAAATCCTCGGGAGTTAACTGCCGAGGAAATTGTTATAAGAACAACACAACATAGGAGTTTTCAAAACTCCATTGTTGCGTTTTTGAGTATCAAAGTTGCGATTTTGAATCATTTTAAGCCATTACAAGCCAATTTCAATCACAAAAACAAGTAAGTTTTTTGAATCCTATTGCATTGTTGCTTTGTGGTCGAATTGTATGTTATTTTTTGTTAAATTTCGATTACATAGGTTCGATTTTGTTGATTTTATGATATTTTATGGATAGTTTAGGTTAGAATTGTTAGGATAGTTTAGGTTAGTAAAGGTTGAATTGATCGCCTTTTTATTTTGAATGTAGATATGTCTCAGAATCAGAATCAGGGTAACGTTCATGGTGATGAGAAGAAAAAAGAAAAATCTCCTATGACGTGGCATGGAATTGTTTGCGATGGTTCTGAAAAAAAGAATGGTTCGAAGGTGCCAGTGTACAATCACTCGCGGTTGAGGAGGAGCGGGAGGACATGCTATTTCGGTCCTCAACCAAAACAAGGTACCGCAGGAACTGTAGCGGACAAGCAGATTGATTTGTGTGACGAGGAAGAATGAATGTAATGGCTTTTAATGCCTAATTGTTTTGGATTTTTTTATGTTTTATTTTTCTGTCGCGCACATTTTGTTTGACATTATGATATTTAGAATAAAATTGCATTTGGAATAAATAAATTTGAAAACAAAATAAGATAATTATTGTTCCATTCAAAACAAAATATATGTTATCACATTACATTGCATTACACATTAGATTCTGAAATTTTCCTTCCAGCTGCAACAATCATCTTACCACTGAATGAGGCAAATTCAAACTTGCTAAGCAGCAGGACTCCAGTATTCGATAAGCATCTTGAACGATGGTATTCAAGTGTCAAAAGAATGAGGTGCATTCCTTGACACTTGAATACCATTGTCCAAGATGCTCATCGAATACTGGAGTCCTGCCGATTAACAAGTTTGAATTGCCCCATCCAGGGTAAGACAATTGTTGCAGTTGGAATGTGCATTCCAACCACAACAATTGTGTTACCTTTGAATGGGATAAATTCAAACCTGCAAAACAACAGGACTCAAGCATTTCACCCGGCATTCATGTTTTCCTTTGAAAAGAATAAATTTTTGTTAGGCGTGCTTTAGACGCTGGTATTCAAGTGCCAACGAAATGAGGTTCATTCCTTCACACTTAATACCTACATCTAAACCAGCCTAACAAGAATTTAATCTTTTCAAAGGAAAAACATGAATGCCGAGCGAAATGCTCGAGTCCTGTTGTTTGGCAGGTTTGAATTTATCTCATTCAAAGGAAGACAATTGTTGTGGTTGGAATGCACATTACCCTAACTAATGACGATCTTCTGGCGGAGATCCAACCAACTTCACCCGCATATCGATCCACTGGAACATGCTGTGCTCCCAAAACATGGTCGTGACGTTTTCGTCGTTCGTTAATTCCACCCAAGTGAATGATACTCTCCCCTTGTCGAGCGTTGGACGTTTATACCAAACGTGTTCCACCATCCTTGTGTCTTTGGGGTTGACTCCTTGGTTGAATTCAGTCAGTTTATCCTTGAGACCTCTTAACGTTACACCAAGGCACCGAACCTTCAACCTCTGAGGTTCTCCGCCGTTGAATTGCGCATGAACGTCGATCCATCCGGCCATTGTTTTTAATCTACACAATAAGAAACTAAAAACAATGAATCAAAAACTCATTCAAACATTTCATCAAACACTTGATGTGCACATTATACCCTAAAATTCATAAAAATAACCCTAAAATTATAAATCATATACTCTTACTAAAATAAAAAAATTAATCATATAACATAAACATCATGCAAATATTTTAACAACATTAATCAACTAACATATACCCTACAAATTAATTATAACATGTAAATCTACTAACAAATAATAAATGTACTCAAAAACTAAAAAATCAAAACATTTATAACAACTAAAATGTAAGTTAATAGCATTATAATTACTTACTTGTGATTTTGTTGAAAAAAGTTGGTTGGATTTGGGTGTGTTTTTTAGAGAGAGTTTGAGAGAAATTTGAAGAAATTATTGAGATAATGTATGAGAGGAGAGGAGATTCTGCCAGATTTTGTAGGGCAGAATTTCCTCGGCAGTTTACTACCGAGGAAATCCTCGGTAGTTTGCTGCCGCCGGTTTAATCAAAACTTCGGCAGTTAACTGCCGAAGGGCATTTTGATATTTTACTCGTGTGGCACAGCCATACTATATGTGGGAACAGCAATTCTCTCAAAAAATTTAGGAGGAGGCAGTAAATAAAATCACGTGCTGACCACGTGAGCGGATTTCGAAGCAACCAACCAATAATTACAATGTCACCTGTCGGCAACTCATTGATGTTTTCCATTTTTTTTCTCGTCTATAAACAGAAAACCTTTTTACACTCAACATGCGTGTGAAGGAAATTACTACTCCCTCCGTCTCAAAATATAAGCAAATTCATTCAATTAAAATTTGCTTATATTTTGAGACGGAGGGAGTAGCTTTTTATAAGAGAAGTGATATTTGTACAACCAATTTTGTACAACCTTTGTGACAATCACTTTTTCTCTATTCTTATTGCTAAGGCTGGATATGAGTCGAGTTGAACTCATCTGAGCTCGGCTCGACTCGAGAAGAATTAGTTCAGCTCGAAATTCGGCTCGAGTTCGACACGAACTCTTTTTTCAGCTCGAGTTCAGCTCGTTTAAGATTCACAAACAGTTCGGCTCGATTTCTCAACTCACATAAAGTCCAATTTTTTTATCAAAACAAAAATCAAAATTTATCGATCTTTGACCTTTTGTATTAATTTTTTTTGGAAAAATATAATTTTGAATTAAAATACAATAATTACAGGGGGCATACCTATATATATATATATATATATATATATATGCTACAACACACCCATCTATTATTTTTATGAAGGTGTGTTTAACTATGCACTGAATGAAATACAACGGACTAAATCAAATTTCACTTTGTTGCCTCATTCTCCATCCATGATATGAAATCAAGTGATTGATAGACAAATTATGGTTCACATTCTAGTTATCAAAAGTTTTACGGAATTTGTAGTGTATGTGTATGATTTTGAGGAGTTTCAGTGAAAATGGGTATCTATTGAATTTGACAGAGAAAATTAAGTAGCGATAAGCTTTGAGAGAAATGTGAGAATGACAACTATTTTAACTGTGACTACAATTCCGGAAAACATATTCTTTAACCTTTCTTGTACATCAATAAATTTCGGAAAACTTATCGACTATTTTCTATTCCGAAAAGTATGATGAGGTGAATGAGTGTGATTTTGGAAATAGTTAAAATTGATATTTTTGACGGTTTGTTGAGAAGGAGCATAATTTTTGGTGTATAGGGTGAATTTTCCTGCTTAATTTTGTTTTTGTTAAAAAAAGAAATATTAAAATTATATATTGTTTGCTAAAAAAACGCAGGCTCCAATAATGAAGATATGTAAGATGTTGTTATTTAATGATATTCGTTATGCTAGTCGAATTAAGAATATTAAAATAAAGCGTCTTGTACGATATATTTGCAAATTGAAATGTTTTGATATATATGTTTTCTAAATCAATAGATTAACAATTAATTTTTATGAATCAAATAATGATTTGTCAACTTTCGCATTTTAGGAATGATGTATTCATAAGATTTTTTTTTTATTTCTTTGTTGATAAACATTTTATAGTAATATTATTAGTAATTAAAATTAAAAAGATAAAATAAATTTTATCTCACCGCACTTTCGATAAACAATATTTACTAGTTATTATAATTAAAAAAAATAGAAAATATTCTTTTTTTCAACACAAAAACTCATTTAACTATTAATTTGAATATCAAATGGAGTTCCAAAGGTTAGGGAGTTTAACCTTTATTTATTAGGATAATGATGTTGGATATGCATGTAGATTAGGTTTTTTTCTTTTCTTTTCGAGGTACGTAGATTAGGGGGTTGTTGTTTAAGGGGTTGCCGGCTCTATATAGTTTGAAGGGGGGCAGTGTGTGTCGGTGTGGTAGAAAGATATTATGGGTGTCAGAAGATGTGTCGAGGTAGAAGTTGATACCTTGTTTAATGATAACTTAGTAAGAGCGGTGGACGAAGAACCTAATAATTTATTTTGATTAGATCATTGACTGAAATGAGCACCTTTATGTTTAAAATTTAGGTGGTTGTTTGAATTAGCTAATAATCATTTTGTGTCAGTTGAGAAGATGTGTGATTTATGGTAGGCGTCAAAGGTGATGGGTGAAGGTGGCGTATGAGACTCCATGCTTGGAAGGAGGAGAAGTTGGATGAGTGTTGTTTGTTGTTGTATAATATATTTTTGCAGGAAAACTAAAGAGATGTTTGAGATTGGCAACTAGATCTTGATGGAGGTGCCCTACTCTTAAGGAAATAACGTGAAACAAGAGAGCTCTGTTGAAAATGTCGGTGTTTGCTTGACGATTTTTTCACAATAGAATTCCAATTAAGGATAACTTGTTACGTCCTGGAATCTTACATGATGGTTCTCATCTATGCATTGGAGGTCATGTGGCAGAAGAATATGTTGATCATTTGTTTTCTTATTGTGATTGGTTTGGTGAAATTTGGGATCTAGTTTTAAATTGGTTTAGTATTTATAGCATTCTCTCTAATTATGTTTCTGATCATGCTACCCAGTTTGGTGGCTCGGTGTTATGCTCTAAAGAGATACATGCAAGTCTTAATTGACTTGCTAGTGTTTGAAATATTTGGATGGAGAAAAATGCTTGTTTTTTTCGTGATAAAGGGCTTTTGATTCATATACTTGATAATGTGAAAATGTTAGTCTTTTGGTGGCTTAAACCTAATTTTTATAATTTATCTTTTGATTTGCATGCATGTCTGATGGATAAATCCCTTAGTTTATGAGATGCCCACTCAGCACTTCAATAATTTTTGTTTAACCCGTTTAGATTTCTGGTACTTTTGTATGACTTTTGTTTGTTACTATTATATGCACATCTTGTGATAAGATGATAGTTGTTTAATTTCATTTCATTTCATTTTGGCTTCTAAAAGAAAAAAAATATCGGTACACGTCAAATTTCCGAATTTACAGTAAAAATTATCTCATTTAGTAAGGTTACGAATTCATTTTTAAAGCAAGCAGGAAAATGCTGCAATGGAATGGAAGTCATATAAACCACAAAGCATCCAATGCTGAAATAGTAAAAGTTTTCAATCATAAGACTTTGTCTGTCCTTGATCGAATGTTTCTCACCAACAGTGCACAACATATATGGTCACCAAGATCCTAAAGTTCTACATGTCTGACAAGTGTCTCCTAAAAAAAACCATGTTCTCACTATCTTTTTTTTTTTTTTTTTTTATAAATAAACTCTCCTTGTTCTTCCTTATCACTCAAGCAAGCTTCATATTGTAAGCAATACAAAAATAGTCAAAAATCATGGGAAACAAAGCGCCTCTTTTGATCATGCTTCTGATTCTTTGTCATGGTGTGTCCATGACAATGGGAATGTGGGAGGTAGAAGATAGAGAAAATGGACCTTCAACTCCAAACAAAAAATTGTTCTTGTTGCAAAACTCAAAGCTTGTAGTGAAGACTGATGCAGGAGAGATGAGAGTGTTAAAGAGTCATGGTGGTAGAATATCTGAAAGACGTTTACACGTTGGTTTCATTACTATGGAACCAAGCTCACTTTTTGTTCCTCAATATCTTGATTCTACTCTCATCATATTTGTCCTTACAGGTATCATATCATTAATGCAATCACAATAGCAATGTGATTCTTAATATTGCTGAGAACCGCAGTTGATTGAAACATCTAATTTAATCTTGGTCATTTTCCAGCCTTTGAAATTATAAAACCTTGCCATTATTTAAAAACCTTGATAGTATTTTTGGTTGCATGAACTAAAAATTCAAATGTACAATTTGCATGACTAAAAAACTTAGGAGTAACATGGCTAGATACTTAAAATTTAAGATAGTGAAAAATAGAAACTTAAGATCCCTTGTGAAAGATGTAATTCCCAGCTATAAATGTATTTTGAAAATTTATGAGTTAACTTGTAAATGAATTTCAGGAGAAGCAAAGGTGGGATTCGTAAATGAGGATGAATTGGCAGAGAGGGATTTGAAGAAGGGAGATGTGTATCAAATTCCTGCTGGTTCTGCATTCTATTTGTTGAATACTGGGGAGGCTCAAAAGCTTCACATTATTTGTAGCATTGACCCATCCGAGAGTTTGAGAATTGGTATTTTCCAGGTATATATATGCATTTGTATAATCAATCAATACCTTTATATATAATACGATCAATCTTTCTAATAAATTAATATGGCTTGTTTATATGTTGTAGTCTTTCTATATTGGAGGTGGAGCCCCACTGTCGGTACTTTCCGGATTCGAGCCTCGAATCCTTGAATCTGCATTTAATGTAAGGAAACTAACAAACAACTTCACTACGTGTCGGCATTGTGTTCGATGTCCTTGTCTCTGTCAGCGTTTCATTGCTAGCAAACTTACTAATGTGTTAAATGATTAACTCATCACAGGTATCAGGATCAAAGTTGATGAAATTCTTCACAAGGAAAAATGAGGGTCCAATTGTACATGTGGGCCGTTCACATGCAAGTTCTTCAAGCATATGGACAAAATTCCTTCAACTAAAAGAGGATGAGAAACTAAACCACATGAAGAAAATGATGCAAGATCAAGACCAAGAGCAAGAAGAAGAAGAAGAAGATGAAGTAATGCAAAAAACAAGGTGGTCTTGGAGGAAGTTATTGGAGTCTGTATTTGGCAATGAGATAAAAAATAATAAATGCGACAAAGTTACCCACAAATCCCCTCACTCTTGCAACCTCTATGATAGAAAACCAGATTTCCAAAATAGTTATGGTTGGAGTGTTGCTCTAGACGGTTCTGACTATTCTCCACTCAAAAGTTCCGGCATTGGCATTTATCACGTCAATCTCAAACCAGTACGCAATTTTAGTATTGTTAAATTTTTACTGCATAACACATATAATTAATTCTTCAGCATTAATTCAATTTATATGGCAGGGATCCATGATGACACCCCATGTAAATCCAAGGGCAACAGAGTATGGCATAGTGATAAGAGGTTCTGGTAGAATTCAAATAGTGTTTCCAAATGGAACCAATGCAATGGACACACATATTAAACAAGGAGATGTTTTCTTTGTACCAAGATACTTCGCATTTTGCCAAATAGCATCAAGCAATGAACCACTTGATTTCTTTGGGTTCACAACTTCAGCTCAGAAGAATAAGCCACAGTTTTTGGTCGGTGCCACGTCACTTATGAAGAGCATGATGGGACCTGAACTTGCTGCTGCTTTTGGAGTGAGTGAGGATGCAATGCAAAACATCCTTAATGCACAACAGGAGTCTGTTATAGTACCTGCCCCACGGGCTGCACCTGCACTATAAGCTGGACAATAAAATTCCTAATTTCTTTGAACCACAAAGAAATCTTAATGAATAATGATTCATATGCACAAGGGTTGATGGGTGCTTGATGTGAAAACTATTAGTTTTGCTTTTGCTAAAAATGGAGCAAGAGAATAGAGATAGAGAATTTCTATTACAATGTGATTTTTATTGATAGGAAAATATAAATGAACTGAATGATAGATGCTTCAACTTTTAAGAGTTGTTGAATCTAGAGGCTCATATTATGTGTTCATTTTGATTATGCAATTAATGAAACGAAACACAAGGCTCAATTTTATCAGCTACAGTGAGGAAGAAATCCATGTTGTCTATGATTCATGATCATGATCATTAACATAATGTTTATGATATTCTCCATCACAATGAATAGCCATAAAATTAACCATCAATTGACATTCTCAGCTCAAAAATCAATATTATAACTGATAGTCTGATACTATTATGTTATAAATTTCAACCAAAACATGATTGTAATCATTCATCGATAACAAACAATGTTGAGGGAGTAAGCATATTCTTACAGTTTCAAAGAGAACAAAATGATATGGAGGATGTTGTTGTTCGTACGCGATTTGGTGAGGACAGGGAGATGAGATGCGATCGAGCTTCTAGTGAGGGCTGAACAAGACGCGAAGCGGAGGTGAATGATTGCCGCATAATTCCTGTTTTTCAATCTCAGAAGCATGATAATTTCCATTATTCCCTACACATTGGAATTTATGCATGAATTTTTGAGTTATAAACAGTTGGACCATGGTTGTGATTAACAACACCATTGGTATTGCATTTGATCGAGTATACCTCTTTGAGGATACCAAAAAACCTCTTCAGTTATTTTTTTATGACTTTCGCACCGGTTTATGAACCACCAAAGGTGGATGACTAATCCGACTCGTGTGTAGAGGCATGCGCACTGGCCAAACGTTGTTTCTCTTGGGAATCGAACCCGGTATTCCCCGGGTACGTCCTTGTAAGGAGCATCTTGCCACTGGAGCCCAAACAATTTTGTTACCTCTTTAGTTATTTGATGAGACAAATAAATGTCTATTAATCCCTCCGTATAATAACTGAGTCAATTGTGAAAAAATATTGTCCCAAGAATAAAAATATTGTCCCAAGAATATTGATCCATTTCACTTTTTAATAGAACATTAATTATTTTTTTCAACTATAATTCTAACTAATACTATTTTCATCGCTCCCAATTCAATATATTCTACATTACATTATATTTATTATAAAGAAGAATGCACCAATACTTCACAAAGGCACTCAAAACCATTTTTCTTTCTCTTTGATTTATACATTTTTCTTAATCTGTGAGAAATGGTCAACTGACTCGGTTAAACTGGGACAAAGGGAGTATGTAATTGCATAATTCTTTATTATAAAGTAAAATTATTTTATCTATGAAAATTTTCAAGTGCTCCCCTCATTTTTTTAGCTAAGGCAATTTTACTACATTTCGATCAAAATCATTGAGTGCAAAGTAGTAGGTACATCAAGAAAAACATGGGGTTAGGGTAAGTTTCAATCAAAATCAGTGAGTACAAAGTAGTAGGTATATCAAGAAAAACATGATGTGGGCTCTAGCAATGCCGTGAGCTACTTTATTAGCTTGTCTCATAACAAATGACACTATATAGTCGGAATTACTAAGCAACAAAGTTTTTCTTTTAGAAACTAAATCACCAGTTTCATTAATTGGAGGACTTGTCGAGTTTAGTAAGTCAACCAGAATCCCGCTGTCTGTTTCAAACATGACACGGTGAAAAGTTTTTGAGATTGCCATTTTGATGGATTCCAAAAGATCAATAGTTTCAGCTTCCAAAATAGTGACATAGGAGTAGTTGAAATCTGAGTTACCAAATAGAAAATTGCCTATGGAGTTTCTGAAACATATTATGTAACCCAAGATCGCATTACCATTGAAGATGGCCGCGTCGACATTGCATTTGATTCAACCTTGTTGAGGCTTTGTCCAAACATGAATTTGTTCCTCATATTCATATAAATTTATTCATATTTATTTATTTTTCAATTTTGATTTAAGTAAATAAATAACAATCATTTAAACCAAAATTATTTTACTGTTTGTTTGGTAGAGTTTTGAAAGGGATGACTTTAGAGTGCTAAGTTTGTACTTAAAAATATTTTTGATATTTAAAATATAAATAATGAAAAATATGATAAATGATTATATATTACTTCAATATCACATTTAGTTAAATTTAAACATTTTACTGTGCCCATAACTTAAAAGAGAAAAGTAAGTCGTCTTTCCTAAAACCCTTGATCCAAACATACCATTAACAATTTTTATTTTTATTTTTTATAAAATAAATGTTTATCTTAAAATCTTCATATGGATATGGTCAAATCACTTATTATGTTCATTCATTAGAGTTTTTTTTTTTTTTTTTTATCGAGGGGCAGCTTACTGAATGTGTGTGCGTGCGCGCGCACACATACATACATGATTCTTTTCTTCAAACTAAATCTTCTTCTTACACAAGAGTCAGAAATTAAATTTATGACTATTTGCTTAAGGGTCTAAGCCTTTTAGCACTTGAACCAATCCAACATTAATAATTGAGTAACGGCTTGTCCTACCCCATCCCTAAATATAAGATTTTTCTTTTTTAATTTGGAACTTTTTTGTCCTTTTTTATAAGTAGAGGAGCAAAAGTAGGGATGTCGATTAGACCCAAGCCCAATGAGTATCTGCAAAAATACCAACGATGGACGGATAAATACATGCATTCAGTGGCGGATCTCTTTGGTGGCCGGCGGGAGCCACGGTATCCCCCAAGAATAAATTATATAGTACAATAGATGACTCGAACCCATGTTCTCTTCCTGCTTTCAAACAATTAATACCACTAGAACAATTATTAATTATTGTTATATATATATATATATATATATATATATATATATATATATATATATATATATATATATATATATATATATATATATTCAATCATGTTTGTTTCACTTTTTAAAGCATAGTGAATAAAAACTGAGATATATTTATATTGTGTTTGTTACATTTATTTTTAATTTTGAATTTACTTCCATCAATTATTCATATTGTGTTTGTTATATATATATTTTTTAATTTTGCATTCACTTCCATCAATTATTTTTTAAAAGAATAAAGGATAAGAAAAAAATTGATATATCGTGGACAATAAAGATTGAATTTGTTACACTTTTTTTTTAATATTTGAATTTACTCTTATCTATTTGATATATGTGCTATTTATATTTAATGTTGAGGGTAATTTGGGAAAGAGAAAAAATCAATCCAAAAGTAGGGACTATTTTCCTAGAATGGGAAGTGAAAAATTGTCATTCTTATCGTGAAGCGAATTCGTGTGCAGACACTCTTGCAAACATGGGTTGTGAGCATGCTCCTAGGTTGCGTGTGTATGAGTAGTGTCTAGTTAGGCTTAGTTATCCGGTGTTAACTAATGTTATGGGGATAGCGACCCCTAGAGTCATCTCTGTTTAGTTTTCTTGGGCTTAGGCCCCTTTTTTTCCCAAAAAAAAAAGTGGGACTATTTTCTTTATATATAGTATAGATGTAACACTAAAATTAGTTATTTTGCTAAATACTACAATTTGCAATATTTTATAAGTTGATTTAAAATATTTTAGATCATATTTTAATTAAGTTGTGATATTCTTTTGTTATTTATTGTCTTTTTATTGTTAAAGTGCAGGTAATGAGCGCAACTACGGGTGCTTAGATGCCCATAGGATACAGAGACAAACACCAAACTTGTTGCCCACGTATGGGCTCGAGCACGGGGATTTTTTATAAAGGCGATAATGAGGATGAACACTATAGTACCCTGCTCAAAGGGTACCCGTTGTCATCCCTACGGAGTTTGAACCCCAATCAAAACATTCTACCTAATAATTTCAACATTTTTATCGGAAGAATATAACTTGTGGAGGTGGTGAATGTTTAACTATGCACTAAATGAAATAAAACCGACTACATCAAATTTCACTTTGTTGCTTCATTGTCCATCGATGATATGAAATCAAGTGATTGATAGACAAATTATGGTTCACATTCTACTTATCAAAAGTTTTATGGATCTTGTAGTGTATGTGTATGATCTTGAGGAGTTTCAGTGAAAATGGGTATCCATTGAATTTGACAGAGAAAATGAAGTAGCAACCAACGAGCTTTGAGAGATATGTGAGAACAACCACTATTTTAACTGCGACTACAATTCCGGAAAAACATATCCTTTAACCCTTCTGGTACATCAATATATTTCGGAAAACTTATTCACTATTTTCTATTCCGAAAAGCATGATGAGGTGAAAGAGTGTGATTTTGGAAATATTTAAAATTGATAATTTTTTTATGATTTGTAATTGGGTAGGAGTATAATTTTTGGTGTATAAGATGAATTTTCTTGCTTATTTTTGTTAAAAAAGAAATATTAAAATTATGGGTTGTTGTTTAAGGTGTTACCGGCTCGATATAATTTGAAAGATATTATGGGTGTCAGAAGATGTGTCGAGGTAGAAGTTGATAACTTGTTAAGGGCGGTGGACAATAAGCTAATAATTTATTTTGATTAGACCATTGACTGAAATGAGGACCTTTATGTTTAAGATTTAGGAGCTTGTTTGAAATAGCTAATAATAGCTTAGTGTCAGTTGAGAAGATGTGTGATTTATGGTAGGCGTCAAAGGTGATGGGTAAAGGTGTCGTATGAGACTCCATGCTTGGGAGGAGGAGAAGTAAGATGAGTGTTGTTTGTTGTAGTATAATATATTTTTGCAGGAAAACTGAAGAGATGTTTGAGATTGGCAACTAGATCCTGATGGAGGTGCCCTACTCTTACAGAAATCACGTGAAACAAGAGAGCTCCGTTGAAAATGTCGGTTTTGCGTGAATTTTTTTTTACAATAGAATTCCAACTAAGGATAACTTGTTATGTCATGGAATCTTACATGATGATTCTCGTCTATGCAGTGGAGGTTATGGGGTAGATGAATATGTTGATCGTTTGTTTTCTTATTGTTATTGGTTTTAAATTGGTTTAGCATTTATAGCATTCTCTCTAATTATGCTTCTGATCATGCTACCCAGTTTGGTGGCTCAGTGTTGTGCTCTAAAGAGATACATGCAAGTCTTCATCTTAATTGACTTGCTCATGTTTGAAGTATTTGGACGGAGAAAAATGCTTGTGTTTTTCGTGATAAAGGGCTTTTGATTCATATTGATAAGGTGAAAATGTTAGTCTTTTGGTGGCTTAAACCTAATTATTCTAATTTATCTTTATCTTTTGATTTGCATGTCTGATGGATAAATCCCTTAGTTTATCTTGAGCTGCCCACTTAGCACATCAATTATTTTTGTTTAACCGGTTTAGATTTCTGGTACTTTTGTATCACTTTTTGTTGATATTGGCTTCAAATTTGTGGTCTGGAAGAACAGAGAAATCGTGACACGATTTTGGCATCGTGACACGATTTCAAGTGACCGTAAGCAAGTTTGCAGGACGCCAAATCGTGGCACGATCTTGGGAAATCGTGACACGATTCAGAAACTTGCTGGTTAAGTATCACTGATAAGGACTTGTCTGCCTTGGGGCCGTTGCAGATCGTGACACGATCTAGGGAAATCGTGGCACGATTTCTTCAGAGGAAGACTAGTATATATTGTGTTCTTGTGCTTTTTTGAAGTAGGACTTAAGAGAGAGCTTGTATGAGCTTTGTACAGAGAACTTGGATAGCAAAGGAGGGAACCAAATGGGTTGAGTGTCTTTGTTGAGAGTGTCTCTTAGGTTGAGAAAAACATTGTAATCACCTTGGGTTTTAGGGTTCATAGTGTGAGAGTGGGAAAATACCAAAGGGTAGAATCTAGGGTTTGTTCATGTGTAAAGCTTGAAGGCTAGAGTCTTGTAACCTTTTGTAACACTTTCTCATATTGGATTGGAGAGCTGCTCTCTCCCCCAGATTAGGCCATATTGGCTGAACTGGTTCAACAATCTTCTCGGTGTTTTGTTCTTTCTTTTACCGCTTATCTTGTTTGTGCTTTGGAATCTCTTGTGTGGTTTTGCTATACACTAGCTTAGGGCTGTTTTGTTGTTGTTGGCTTGGAGACCATTTGTTCTCATTGATTATCACTATCACTTGCTCCACACATCTTTGGTTTATTTCATTGGTGTGAAGGTTTCTTTGGAACCGGATTCACAACACTTTTGTTTGCTACTATTATATGCACATCTTGTGATATTCATTCTGGCTTCTAAAAAAAATAAAAAATCGGTACACGTCAAATTGCCGAATGTACTGTAAAAATTCTCTCATTTAGTACTAAGTTTACCAATTCATTTTTAAAGCAAGAAGGAAAATGCTGCAATGGATTGGAAGTCATATAAAGCACAAAACATCCAATGCTGAAATAGTAAATGTTTTCTCAATCATAAGACTTTGTCTGTCCTTGATCCTAAAATTCTACATGTCTGACATGTGTCTCCTAAAAAAAACCATGTTCTCACTATCTTTTTATTATAAATAGACTCTCCTTGTTCTTCCTTATCACTCAAGCTAGCTTCAAATTGTAAGCAATACAAAAATAGTCAAAAATCATGGGAAAGAAAGCGCCTCTTTTGATCATGCTTCTTATTCTTTGTCATGGTGTGTCCATGATAATGGGAATGTGGGAGGCAGAAGATAGAGAAAATGGACCTTCAACGCCAGACAACAAATTGTTCTTGTTGCAAAACTCAAAGCTTGTGGTGAAGACTGATGCAGGAGAGATGAGAGTGTTGGAGAGTCATGGTGGTAGAATATCTGAAAGACGCTTGCACGTTGGTTTCATTACTATGGAACCAAGCTCACTTTTTGTTCCTCAATATCTTGATTCTACTCTCATCGTATTTGTCCATACAGGTATCATATCATTAATCCATTTAGATTTTCCAATGTACGATTTGCATGACTAAATAACTTAGGAGTAACATGGGTAGATATTTAAAATTTACGATAAAGTGAAAAATAGAAACTTAAGATCGCTTGTGAAAGATGTATTCTCAGCTATAAATGTAATTTGAAAATTTATGAGTGAACTTGAAAATGGATTTCAGGAGAAGCAAAGGTGGGATTTGTAAATGAGGATGAATTGGCAGAGAGGGATTTGAAGAAGGGAGATGTGTATCAAATTCCTGCTGGTTCTGCATTCTATTTGTTGAATACTGGGGAGGCTCAAAAGCTTCACATTATTTGTAGCATTGACCCATCCGAGAGTTTGAGAATTGGTATTTTCCAGGTATATATATGCATTTGTATAATCAATCAATACCTTTATATATAATACGATTAATCTTTCGAATGAATTAATATGGCTTGTTTATATGTTGTAGTCTTTCTATATTGGAGGAGGAGCTCCAGTGTCGGTACTTTCCGGATTCGAGCCTCGAATCCTTGAATCTGCATTTAATGTAAGGAAACTAACAAACAATTTTACTATGTGTCAGTGCCGTGTTCGATGTTTATGTCTCTCTTAGTGTTTCATAACTAGCAAACGTACTAATGTGTTAAATAATTAACTCATCACAGGTATCAGGATCAGAGTTGAAGAAATTCTTCACAAGGAAACATGAGGGTCCAATTGTACATGTGGGCCATTCACATGCAAGTGCTTCAAGCATATGGACTAAATTCCTTCAACTAAAAGAGGATGACAAACTAAACCACATGAAGAAAATGATGCAAGATCAAGAAGAAGATGACGTTGAAGAAGAAGTAAAGCAAACAACAAATTGGCCTTGGAGGAAGCTTTTGGAATCTGTATTTGGAGATGAAATAGAAAATATGAAAAAGGACAAGGTTGCACATAAATCCCCTCGCTCTTGCAACCTCTATGACAGAAAACCAGATTTCAAGAACAGTTATGGTTGGAGTGTTTCTCTAGACGGTTCTGATTATTCACCACTTAAAAGTTCCGGCGTTGGAATTTATCACGTCAATCTCAAACCGGTACGCTACCCTATTCTATGTATATGTTTATTTGTAAGGATCTAGGTTGTGTGTACCTTTCTCGGCCTTTTGGCTATGATCAAGTGTAGGTTGTGTGTAGTCATAATCCCGTTATTGTAATCGGTCAGCCAGATCTTAAACGTTTAATCAAGATCAGACGGTCTAGATGTGGCAGACAGCTGGCTGCGTTAGTCACATTGCACACAATTCAAATCCAATTCGCAATATTCTTTCAAATAGATGTCCTTGACAACGAGTTGGATAGGAACATAATTCTTTTTGATGTTGTCGTAAAGCAATTGAGGTTGATGTCTGTTAGATATAGGACTCCTAAGGGCATAAGTTATAAAATATTAGTTGTTTATTTAATATATTAATTAGTAACTGTTACATAGTAATTGTTATCTGCAGAATTTCTATGAAACTGTTATAGTGAGTTACTATTATAAATAAAGATGCAGAGGAAAAGGGAGGGCATTGGGTATTTTGTATGTGGGTTGGTTTGGGAGAGACTAGGCTCTCTAATTCCTAGAGGTTGGTACTTTTCTGCAGTTACTTTCTTATATCAATAATAATAGATCATTCCTTTATTATTATGCAATAATCTCCCAAATACCATAGAATTATCATCTGCATTTATTCACATCTGAACCAGAATCTATCAATGTCCTTCACAATATAAAGGACTGCGATGTATCTGTTACCGTGACTAATATTTAAAACCTTGCTTCTCACAATTAATCAATAAAATATACTTAATATAAACTATATAATATGTCAACTATTTTTTTTTTTATTGCATAACACATATAATTAATTCTTTTGCATTAATTCAATCTATGTGACAGGGATCCATGATGACACCCCATGTAAATCCAAGGGCAACAGAGTATGGCATAGTCTTAAGAGGTTCTGGTAGAATTCAAATAGTGTTTCCAAATGGAACCAATGCAATGGACACACATATAAAACAAGGAGATGTTTTCTTTATACCAAGATACTTTGCATTTTGCCAAATAGCATCAAGCAATGAACCACTTGATTTCTTTGGATTCACAACTTCAGCTCAGAAGAATAAGCCACAGTTTTTGGTTGGTGCCACGTCACTTATGAAGAGCATGATGGGACCTGAGCTTGCTGCTGCTTTTGGAGTGAGTGAGGATGCAATGCAAAACATCCTTAATGCACAACATGAGTCTGTTATAGTACCTGCCCCAAGGGTTGCACCTGCATTACAAGCTGGACAATAAAATTCCTAATTTCTTTGAACCACAAAGAAATCTTAATGAATAATGATTCATATACACAAGGGTTTATGGGTGCTTGATGTGAAAACTAATAATTTTGCATTTGCTAAAAATGGAGCAAGAGAATAGAGATAGAGAAGATGAGACATTATTTATATTATTCTTTTCTCATAGAATTTCTATTACAATGTGAGTCTTATATATTTATAGGAAAATACAAATGAACTGAATGATAGATGCTTCAACTTTTAAGAGTTGCTGAATCTAGAGGTTCACATTATGTGCTCATTTTGATCTACAATGCATGTTGTCTATGATTCATGATCACGATTATTAGCATATTGTTTATGATATTCACCATCACAAGAAAATGCCATAAAATTAACCATCAACTGACATACTGATCTTAAGGATCAATATCATAACTCATACGATTATGTTATAAATTTCAACCAAAACATGATTGCAATCATTCATCAATAACATAAACAAAGTAGCGGGAGTAAGCATATTCTTACAGTTTCAAAGAGAACAAAATGATATGGATGAGGTTTGGTACACGATTTGGTTTGGACAGGGAGATGAGATGCGATCTAGTGAGGGCTGAACAAGACACGAAGCGGGGGTGAATGATTGTCGCGTAATTCCTGTTTTTCAATCACAGAAGCATGATAATTTCCATTATGCCGTATACATTGGAATTTATGCATGAATTCTTGAGTTATAAACTATGTACAACATCCCTAATGCACTTCTCTAGCTTATATACTAGTCAAATTATGGCTCACGGACAAAAGGAAAGGTAGAGAAAATAGAGAAACTCTCTAATATTCTCAAAGAAAAAGTATTTGAATGCATCTAGCTATGCTTGAGTATCTTGAATATGCCAAAACAGATGAGCCTCATTTATACTACTCTAGTTCATGTTCCTAGAAAGTTCTAGAGATATAAAAATGCTCATAGTTATCATGACTTTATTTAGTAGTATTCTTGAAAGTTCTAAAATATTCTCCACATCTTGAAAGTTCCATAATGTTCTATATTATTCTCCATCATTTTCTATCATTCTCTCCGGGTTGGATGAGACTCGTCCTCGAGACAAGATTTTCTTGCTTCATCCTCAAGACAACAATTGTAACCTTCCGACATAGAATGAAATGAACCATTTTCTAAAAAATTGTCTTCGATTACCATTTCAGAATTCTTTTGTTGCGGAGTCCAAAGTATTCCGAGGACAAAATCAGTACCAACATTTTCCCAAGGTGGCTTAGGAACTGGGCAAAGCAGACATAACTTTATTTTATCCTTGAATGGTTTATTTCCGAGTGAAAGTCCAAGTAGCTTGAATTCCACTTTTCTATCATTGAATTCATTAATGTGTAGAGGTGCCAACTTTATTTCAATCACATCTTTCACGAAAGTGCAGGTATTGGCATAACCATCGTATAATGCACGCGATCATATTGACAAGGCCTCCAAGTATGCATAGAAATAGCATCACCATAAATTTTCTTTATAATTATTGCCAATGGAAAATGAGATAATGGAGTGTTGAGATACTTTTACCACATTATCCTTGTTGAGCCATTGCAACTTGTATGGATCTTGGTGTTCAATCGATCGGGACTTTAACTTTTCTACTATATAGTTTGATGCAACGTTTTCACCACTTTTGTTATCAATGATGAAATTACAAATCATGTCTTTGGCTGTTGTTATTTGCAAGCTTCTTTCAACCTCCAAATATTCACCATATTAAACTGGAAGATGTTCTTCGTCATATATTGGCTCGTTATTCTCCTCTTTTTCAAACAATTCATGAATGTCATCGGGAACATATTCAACATCATATATTGGATTTTCTTTTCCCTCTTATTTAGACATTTCAAAAATATCAGCACCAACACATTCTTCATCATAGATTGGTTCTCCCATTGTATCTTCTTCAAACGATTCATTGATGTCTTCTCTTTATTCTTCAAAAATATTGTTTATCTCCCCATTAACGATGGTGACTACTTTACGATTCACACAATCTAAGGCTATGTATCCATACCCTTGACACACGAAACATTTAGGTATCTTGGTATTTTTTTTCTCTTTGGTTGTGTTATGGTGAGGTTTAAATGAGAAAATAGGTTGATGAGTTAGTGGTTTATGAGAGTCAATTTTGTTTTTTGTGGAGGAAAAAGATATTTTTTGGATAATTGTTTTTGACCAAAATTGTCTTGATAATAATGAGGAGGTAAATACTTACAGGTTAGTTTCTGACACATTTTCTCCCATGTCTTGATCTTGCTTTTACCTTCAAGCTCTTGTTTCCTTTTAACATTTTCCCACCAAATTGAAGCGTGTTTCTTCAGCTTAACAACAACGATCTTTACTTTTTGCTCCTCCTAGAACCTCCTTGTACTTAAATACACGTTCAACAGTTTGTAGCCAACCCACAAACTCATTGGGGTGTATCTTCCCTTCAAAATCTGGAATGTCTACTTATAAGCCCCTTATAAAAAAACACATTTTTTTTAAAACAAAAAAAGTTTATAATTTTTGTTTTATTTTATTTTAGGAGAGAATAATTATAATGTTTATTTTTTAAAGCATTGCTATTTTATACGATCAGTATGAGTAAAAAATTACAATAAGTGCTCTAAGAAAATAAGAATTAAAAGAAAAATTATATTGGGTTTTTATTTGAAAATATATAAGTCAAATAGTTGTGATTGAGCTTCAACGAGCTTCAGTCGTACATTAATGGAGCTTCAGATTGGAAAATTGGAGAAAGAGAATAGAAAAATCGTTTGGAGAAAGAGAGTCTGAAAGGAAAGTTTTTTTTTTTTTTTGTTGTCCGAAAGGAATTGAATGGGCTTAGAGAAAAATGGACTTATGTTTCATTGTGCCTTTATTTTTTGTAAACGCCATAAATATACACTATTCTATTTTAAATATAAAAAAATACACTATTCTTTTTTAAAAAGAACATACAAAATTATTAATTTACTTTTCAATTGTTTTTATTAATCTACTTATTGGAAACAATTATGTCTAGCAAAATATATGAGTGAAGACACTTTTTTTTTTTTTAATAATGTGCATAGCTTTATGGTTCATTTTGGATTTTGTCTTCCTTTATTTTTTAATTCTATAAAGATGTATGATTTTTTATTTTTTTTTTATCACAGGGACTATATTTTTTCGTTTTTAAATATTGTCAGGAACTTTTTTTTTTTTTTTTGACAAATATTGTCAGGAACCTAACTGTCCCTTTTATAAATAAAAGATAGAAAACTATTATATTGATTTTACACACACAATAAATGTGGTTGTGACATATTCCACACACAGGGTCTGAGTATTTTGTCATTATTTGTGTTATATTCTTTTTTTAATAGAAATTTGTGTTCTAATATTATTTATCAAAATTGAGTCAAAAAAATATTATTTTTCAAAATATTTTAACATTGAATATTTATAAAAAAAAAAAAAAAATCACAATCAACGGAAATAGTTTGATATTTCATTTGAACTTAAATTTAAAATTATAGTATCCATGTTCACAATATAAAGAAATAAAAATAATAAGATACGCAAAATGTTTCATTTTTTAAAATTTCATGAAGGAATTTAAAAAATAAAAATTTAAACAAATCCGCAGCAAAAGTTAGAGTTACCTGCGGATATTCTTGCCATGAAAGGATCCGCAGAAAATGTTCTAAGTGAAACGAAAATAGCAGGTAAATCGATGGTAGCACTTGGGTGACATTGTGGTTGGTGACATTGGTGACATTGGCCAACCACAATGTCACATGTGGCTTTCTTCTTTTTCTTTCACAAGATTTTTTTGTTGTTTTGCACACTTGTAATATTGTGGTTGGTAATGTCACCAATGTCACCAACCACAATGTCACCCAAGTATTATCCGTAAATCGATAGTTTCTAGTAGTGAGAGTATTATCCGTAAATCTTGAATTTTTCTTATAAAATCATTCTTGATATCTAACATTTTCCATATAATAATACGCATATACCAACTTGATAGTTTCGTAAAAACAAAAAAACTGATAATGTATTTTACAATTCCCCATTCTCCATTTCTTTCTCTTAGGTGTGTTTGTTTCAAATTTACCAAATTTATTCATAGGAATAACATTCTTTGGAATATAAAGATGGAAATTTTATTCCCAGGTATTTAGAAAAAATATGTTTGGTTGACTTTATAATATTCCAAGGAACCTTAAAAATAAGGATTATATTAGGTAAACAAACATATATAATTTTACTCTCATCTTCATGAGAACTTTATTCCCACCATTTTCTTTGGAAATTTTTTTCAATTCCCAGGAACATTATTATATACCCGGGAATGAAATTTAGTAAACTTGTAACAAACATAGGCATATGTATTTTCATGATTTTATTTTCAGGAATCTACAAATATAACTTGAAACAAACACGCCCTTAGACTTTATTTGCGAGTTTTGAAGAGAATGGAGGGGAGAGGTTTAGAGAAAAAAAAAGGAGCAAATGGAAGAAATAAATGATATTGAGAAGGGAATGCTTTGGGGGTTCATTTTTCTTCCTAATACAAAATCCTCCTCATTTGGGGAACTAAAAAATTGTATTGGAGACGAGTTTACATGAATTTTTTAAATATATTAATCATAAACATTAATTTATCATTCTATCCAAAAATTAGTCGTTCAGAAAATGTGAAAGATTTTACCATTTTCCCCTATATTTCCAACCCTCCAACGCCTTCTCTTCCCCTCTCCTCCAAACTCCCAAATGAGGTGTGTTTGTTTCAAGGATTAAATATAGATTCTTGGGAATAACATTCACTACAAGAAACATTGCATTTCGCCAGGGGCAAAATCCCTGAGAAAATGACAGAATCCCTGGGAAAAGGGACGTTTGTGAGGGCATTTGCCAGGGGCGGAAACCCTGGCAAAACAGCTCGTCGCTAACATTTTGTGAGGGGTTACACCCCTGGGAAAAAAACTAGGGGCTAAACCCCTGGCATATGTCCTGGCTTTTTCCTTGTTTTAACCCCTGGTATATTCCCTCACTTTTTTTGCTGCAACTGTGCAGTCTGCTCTGACTACTGACTGACGCGCTGACTGATGGGAGGTCAAATCAGATCAGTATTTACCAGGGTCTTGCGAGGGGTTTAGCCCATGGCAAATGGTATATTATTATTATTTTTAAAAAGTTTTATTTATAAAACCGAATTTTTAATTAATTAATTAAATATTTTAATAATAATTTTAATTAATAAAATGTATTTAAATTAATAAAAAAATCAATTTTTTCTTTTAAAATTGTTTTTGAAATACAATTATTTGTTTAAAAAATCATTTTAATATATAAAATTTATTTTAAATAATAAAAATATAAAAAAATTGTTTTTGAAATATAAATTAAAGGTTTAATCTTACTAACATTGAAGTTCAATTTAATTCATGACATTCTCTCTGGATCATGAGGCCTCTCTCCTTCTCCCAAATCTCTCTACGACCACACAAATTGCAGATTGAATAGAACATGATTATTGGTAGCTGCAATTAATCTACCAACTTTGTGACAACACCAGCATCAACTTCTTTAAAAGTGTGCAGATCAAGCACCTCACCACAATGGACTTGACATAGATTCAAATTTGAAGATACATAAAAAATTTCATCTTGAAGGTTTTTGTTTAGACCTTTTCTCTTCTCTTGTTTCATTTATTTTTCAATTCATTCTCCTCCTGTCCATACTTTCAGTAGTTCTATCATTAATATGACACCGAAATATGCTTCCTCTCAAATAAAATAAAATAAAAAGATTCAATTGTGGTTATCAATTATTATTGTTGCTGCTATTGTGTGTAAAAAGGAAACACTAAAGAACAAACAATAGTGATAAAAAAAATTGATAAAAAAATAGAGAGAACAAACAATATAAACACTAAAAAAAAATTAGGGAAAGGGATTTTTAACTTCTATATATCAGGGAGAGAAGAGAAATTGGAAATAGGAGCCATCAGTGGTGACTTATCTGTTTGCTCACAGTGACTTAGTGAGAGACATTATTTGCTCACCCACGGTAGCAAGAAAGTAGAAGTGTAGAAGGAAGTTGAAGAGTATTAGAATTTTTTCTAAGTATGGAACACTACAAATGAACACGGTTTGAAAATATATAGGGGAAAAATAACACAGGGGTAAACCGAGGGGCTACCCCTCGCATAAGACAGTCAAATCCTAGCTAGTTATAGGTGGCAGAACAGTCACAATTGTAGACCAAAAAGCGAGGGAATGGTGAACATTACCGAGGGGTTAACTCCTGGCAGGTCAGCTTTACCTGCTGTTGGTTCAGTAGCAGGGTGTGTTTTTGATTAAGGGTTTAAGAGGGAAATGGAGGGGAGGGTTTACTTTTCATTTTTAAATTATGGATTCTATAACATGTTTTTCTAAAATAAATTAAGTGCGATTTAAGTATTATAAGATCATTTATCATGTTAATATGTTAACTCTTTAAATATTATTTCATAGTGTCCGTAATTTAAAAAAGAAAACTAAACCCTCCCCTCCTAAACCCTCCATCCAAACACACCCCTAAGGTCCATTCTCCCTTTCATGATTCAGAGTCACAAGCATTTAAATTGGTACCAATTTAACTTGATAACTCTTTATTTCAATCACCAAATTATAACTATTAGTTTTGTTTTGAAACAAGTATTTGTTTTAATTGGCACTAGAAACAAATATATTAATAGATAAATCCGCAGATAAATCAATTTACTATGGAAGTATCTATCGCAAGACACTTGGTTACGAGCTAGAAAATTCCTTAAACACTACCTATTATTTCCTGCGGATTTTCTTCACATTTGCTGCAGATATACCTTTCATGCGGATCTTAAAATCCTCAGCAAATATTTACCCATGAAAGTATTGCGTGGGAACCTAAATTTTTGGCAAAATCCGCAGAAAACAGGTTTCCTGCGAAATTTACATTAGAATCTGTAGGCAATTCTGCATAAAATACGATAATTTCTAGTAGTTATATAACCGTAATAGTTATAGTAATCGAGATTCAAATAAGTTAAATTAAGAGATTGAAATAAAAATAGACTAACAGTAGTGATATAATTTCTGAATTTTCTAGTAATGAATATAAATTACGAACATTATAGTTTTTATGAAATTTTGATTTTGATTAAAATTATTTAGAATTTGATTAAAATTATAGGCATAGAAATTATGCATTAACAAATTATACTTTTTTTCTCTTCAAATGACACCGACCACATAACATTGTGACGGTGTATAATTGGAAGTAAAGATTTTTTAGCAAAGATAAATACAGTTTGTTACAAAATGAGGGGAGTTCTACTCCTTCCAAGGCCGTTTCCCAATCCTAAATAGATGTTAGACCCTTTTCTTTATGAGAAATTCTTACGTGAACTCTTACCAAACACATCATTCTTACACCCAACCAATTAAAATCAAACACCTCATTCAAATAATAAAAAGATTTAATATCAGAATTTTTTGTCATTATTCTTGATATTTCTCTCTCCTTTTTCCATTTTTTTTAACTGACAAGAACTATCACCACCATTTATGTTTCCATTTTCTTAATTAAAATCACACTTTTTTTAAATTTAATAACATGTGTCATATTTTTATTGGTTGGGTGTAAGAATGATGTGTTGGGTGAGAGTTGATGCAATAATATCTCTTTCTTTATTTAAATCCACCCGCACAAAAGATTCAATTCTCCTCTTTACCCAAACCCTCTCTCTATATCGTAACTGTTTCCATCACGCACAATGTCTCCGTCGTAACTGGTGACACTGCAGGTACAGGCGTGGGATGCATACATCTCCTCTTCATCTGTGTTAGTTTTTCATCCATCTGTTGTAGCCCTGGTTGCTTCATGATCATGAAGAGTAAGTTTGTTTTTCGCCTTTAATTTCTTTCTGCATATGTTGCTTCGCAGTAATAACGTTTTTTATTTTTATTTTTATATCTGATTTTGCTTTATTCTAGGGCTAATTACATCTCTTTCTTAGAGAGTTTGATGAAGATAGCCATCCTTTTGGGGACTGTGGCACCGATATCAGCTTTCCTATTCTACTCTTTCGTACATGTTTTTCCCCTGGAACCTTGTGGTATTATCACTCTGTACATTTAGTTGCTTCGGGACAAGTTTCATCTTCTTGTTTAGTCTAAAAAACGACGTCCGTTTCAAAAACATTCAGACCAACAGCCGTAACTTCGCTTATTTACTTTTCTTTGTGGCCATTTGCTTATTTACAGCCTATTTTCTGGTTTGGCAACGAGACACTAGCAGCAGAACTAGTCTACTTTGCTTATTGCTTTAGGCTTTTTCATTGTTACAGCACTCTCAGTGCATGCATTAATTCTAGTAGGTTTTGTTCCAATTGTTCAATCTCACAAAGTTTTGTGAGGAATTGATCCCATTTGTTATAGCCGAAGTTTATCTCATTATGCTTCTAAAAATTCAGAGAAAAAAAAAAGTTTTATTTTCTAAAATATAATATTTTTCACAATTCGTTCATGTGTTTGATTATTCATTATTGTGTGAGTTGATTGGATTGTTGTTTTCAAAAGGATTGATTTTGTCATCATGAAAGTATTAGTGGCATAGCTTGTTGTTGTCCATCCTTGTCTGTCCTTGATCAAATGTTTGCCTCCAAAATAGCACAATACATGGTCAATAAGATCCCTAAATTTCTACATTTATGACATGTATCTCCTCCAAAAAAATTATCTTCCACTATCTTTTTATTATAAATAAACTCTCTTTGTTCTTCCTTATCACTCAAGCTAGCTTCATATTGTAAGCAATACAAAAATAGTCAAAAATCATGGGAAACAAAGCGCCTCTTTTGATCATGCTTCTTATTCTTTGTCATGGTGTGTCCATGACAATGGGAATGTGGGAGGCAGAAGATAGAGAAAACAAACCTTCAACGCCAGACAAAAAATTGTTCTTGTTGCAAAACTCCAAGCGTGTGGTGAAGACTGATGCAGGAGAGATGAGAGTGTTGGAGAGTCATGGTGGTAGAATATTTGAAAGACGCTTGCACGTTGGTTTTATTACTATGGAACCAAGCCCACTTTTTGTTCCTCAATATCTTGATTCCACTCTCATCATATTTGTCCTTACAGGTATCATATCATCGATCCATATAGGTTTTCCAATGTACGATCTGCATGACAAAATTACGAGTAACATGGCTAGATATTTAAAATTTACGATAAAGTGAAAAATAGAAACTTAAGATCACTTGTGAAAGATGAATTCCCAGATATAAATGTATTTTGAAAATTTATGAGTTAACTTGAAAACGGATTTCAGGATAAGCAAAGGTGGGATTCATATATAAGGATGAATTGGCAGAGAGGGATTTGAAGAAGGGAGATGTGTATCAAATTCCAGCTGGTTCTGCATTCTATTTGTTGAATACTGGGGAGGCTCAAAAGCTTCACATTATTTGTAGCATCGACCCATCCGAGAGTTTGAGAATTGGTATTTTCCAGGTATATATATGCATTTGTATAATCAATCCATACTTTCATATATAATATGATTAATCTTTCTAATAAATTAATATAGCTTGTTTATATGTTGTAGTCTTTCTATATTGGAGGTGGAGCCCCACTGTCAGTACCTTCCGGATTCGAGCCTCGAATCCTTGAATCTGCATTTAATGTAAGGAAACTAACAAACAACTTCACTATGTGTCTGTGTTGTGTTCGATGTCCTTGTCTCTATCAGCGTTTCATAGCTAGCAAACATACTAATGTGTTAAATAATTAATTCATCATAGGTATCAGGATCAAAGTTGATGAAATTCTTCACAAGGAAACATGAGGGTCCAATTGTACACGTGGGCCGTTCACATCCAAGTGCTTCAAACATATGGACAAAATTCCTTCAACTAAAAGAGGATGACAAACTAAACCACATGATGAAAATGATGCAAGATGAAGAACAAGAAGAAGAAGAAGATGATGAAGTAATGCAAAAAACAAGTTGGTCTTGGAGGAACTTATTGGAATCTGTATTTGGCAATGAGATAAAAAATAAGAAATACGACAAAGTTACCCACAAATCCCCTCACTCTTGCAACCTCTATGATAGAAAACCAGATTTCAAAAATAGTTATGGTTGGAGTGTTGCTCTAGACGGTTCTGATTATTCTCCACTCAAAAGTTATGGCATTGGCATTTATCATGTCAATCTCAAACCGGTACGCAATCCTAGTATTGGTAAATTGTTACATGTAAGGATATATGTTGTGTGCATTCATTCATACTCTCCTTATTGTAACCAGTCAGCCACATCTTAAACGTTCAATCTTGATCAGACGGTCTAGATGTGGCTGACAGTTGACTCGTGAAGTTAGATTGCACACAGTTCAAATCCTATTCGCAATAGTCTTTTGATAAATGGTCCATGACAACAAGTTGGATAACAACATAATTGTTTTTTATGTTGTCGTAACCACAACTCTTGCAATTGAG
Organism: Medicago truncatula; assembly: GCF_003473485.1. Classification (NCBI taxonomy): domain Eukaryota; kingdom Viridiplantae; phylum Streptophyta; class Magnoliopsida; order Fabales; family Fabaceae; genus Medicago; species Medicago truncatula. The sequence continues at coordinate 45,932,815 of NC_053043.1, forward strand.
GATGCATCGTCAACATTTGATCACGGGAACAGTTACTCAATAAAATATACATAATATAAACTATATATGTAATATGTCAACTATATTTATTTATTGCATAAGGCATATAATAAATTCTTTTGCATTCAATCTATATGGCAGGGATCCATGATGACACCCCATGTAAATCCAAGGGCAACAGAGTATGGCATAGTGATAAGAGGTTCTGGTAGAATTCAAATAGTGTTTCCAAATGGAACCAATGCAATGGACACACATATTAAACAAGGAGATGTTTTCTTTGTACCAAGATACTTCGCATTTTGCCAAATAGCATCAAGCAATGAACCACTTGATTTCTTTGGGTTCACAACTTCAGCTCAGAAGAACAAGCCACAGTTTTTGGTCGGTGCCATGCCATTGCTGCCATGCATCTAATGTTGTCCTTCCAATGCCTTTTGAAGTATGATGAGCGTCATTCCAAATGACATCATTACGAGCAGCCCAAATTTGCCAAAGAAGTAAAGCCACTCGACCAGCAGTGTCTCGGCTTTCTGAACAACATATGTCAAAAACAAAATCTAACAAGCGGCTCTCAGTTCCAACTCGCGTTTGTAGCACAGTTGAAAGTCCTGCCCAATACCAACTTTCACGCGCAATCGTACAACCCACGAAAGCATGCCAATCATCCTCAACAGCCGTATCACACCAGGGGCAGATCACCTCACATTGTACATATCGTGATCGAAGTCGGAGACGAGTAGGAACACACCCCTTGCAAATCCTGCATAACAAATTACGTGCTTTATGAGGGGAATTCACCTTCTAGATTCTATGCCACTCTCCCTCAACATGGAACCAATCAGTGTGTAACAACTCCATCATAGCCAGTTTATAACCAGTCTTAACAGTATACCTCCCGTTACGTTCCATCATCCACGTTATTCTATCATTTTGAACTTCCGCAAACAGTGGTGTGTCAAGAATAGCTTGCACCATATCATCTGAAAACAAAGATTCAATCTTATCAATGTCCCAAACTCGTTCCTATAACGCCCTCTTTAATTATTTGATTATTTTTATAGATTTTAGAGTCTATTTAGATTATTGATGTGATTTAAATGATTATATGATGGGTTGTGAATTATTAAGTGGCTTATTTTATTATTTAATAGAATAAGATTTGAAAATAAAATAAATATTGAGATGAGGGGTTGTTTTGAGAATTTAGAGAGTTTTGTGGGAAAAGAGGAAATAAGAAAAATAGGAGAAAAATAGGTTTAGAAAGTTTTCACGTACAACCAGTTTTTGAGGAAAGGGAGAACAAGAGGAGAGAATAACCAAGAGAGAGTTGTTGATCGATTTTCTTAAGGTAAGGGTGGGACTAAGATTCAATCTTCTTAAGCCTATGATTCTGATGATTAGATTTAACATGTTGTAGGGTTAGTTTTTGAGAATTGGAAATTAGGGTTAAGAGTGATAATTGAGGATTGGATGATGGAAACTTATAGAAATGATGTAGGTAGTGTGTACAAACCTTAGATAATCCATAGGGTGATGTTTAGAATCAGTTTTATGCTTAGAACCATGTGTTTTGATGGATTTTCGTAAAAATCGGCATTCTGCCTGAACTGACATTCATCGCTCGCCTCGCAAGCAATTCCCTTCGCCTCGCGAGTTTTACCTTGTAACTCGCCATAGCGAGCAGATCACTCGCCATCACGAGTTGACCAGAGAGAAACCTGATTTTGTGATTTAACCCCTTTAGTCGAGCTTTAGATGATTTTGAGTGCCTGAATATGTATAATAATGATTAGGAAAGTTTTTAGATTGAAGTTGAACATGGGAAAGTTAAAAATGGGATTTTTGGGTGAAAAATGTCAAAATTCCCGAGAGCACCCAGTTTCTTGTTCGCCAAGGCGAACAACCATTTCCTGAACTCGTCATAGCGAACAATGTCCCTCGCCTCGCGAGCTCCTTAAAGACAGACTGCCTTATTAAGGGTTCATATGATTTTTGTCAAACGAGTTGTTAGGAGATAGACCTTGGGGCAGGGGTGAAGTTATTTATAATATTATTGCTGTTCTGAGAGTCTGAGTTGAGATGATTAAATGTTGATGATCATTGTGAAATATTTATATACCTTATGTGGAAAATGAATGATGTTGAAGTTGTTAATTCTTATCATTGATATGGTTATGCTGTGAATTACCTATGTGTTGCCTATGTTGCTGTTGTATATTAATTAAGCTGCATGTGTCGGTTTAAGATGAAAGATGTCGTTCCAAAGTATTGGAGTCTTAAGTTGTTGATGTTGTCTAAGTTGTACAATTTGATTGAGTCTATGCATACTCATTAAAGTTTGGGGCTTGATGCCCTGGAGCCTTTGCTCAATTAAGTTGAGGGCTTGATGCCCTGAGAGTATATTTATGCTCAAATAAGTTGGGGGCTTGATGCCCTGGATTGGTACCACATGCATGATTAAGAGAATTAAGTTGCATAGTCAAAGTCAGAGTCGCATTGTCGAGTCAAGTTGTTAAGTTGATAAGTTGTTGTCCATGAGTTGCTAAGTTGTTATGTTTTAATGAAGTGTTTAATGAAGAATTATTATTATGATATGTTGATGATGTTTATGTTGTTATATATAATTGATGAATTATATGATTAATATTATTGTTTGTGAAATCTCACCCCTTCTGCTTGGAAATGTTGCCCTTCGTATGGGTAACTTGCAGGTGATCGAGAATAAGTTGTTGTTAGTTGCTGTCGTGAGTGGTTTCTCCCTCACGTGTGTCTTAGGTGCTCTGATACGTAAGGGGATGTGATTTTATTGTTGCTTTTCTATTCCTTACGTATTACTTTATGAAGTTTCATGACTATGTTTTTAGATTGGATTTTTATGAGATGTTTATGATGAGGCCTTCGTGACAAAGACTGTTTTTAGATATTGAATAAATTCCGCTGCGAAGTATTAAATATTATGTTATTGAATTCTGAAGGATAATTAGTTAATTATTCCGTTTATGATTTTAAGAAAAGAAGTGTTACATTCCGTTTATGTGGATTACTCTGATTATTTATATGAAATTTTATGTTGGGAAAACGGGGTGTTACAGTTCCTCGTCAGCTATCAAATCAGACACAGGTAAACTATGCACATCTTGACCTTGTGGGGATTGAATCCAGCTACCGTGAACACCTCGAACCCACGGATCATTCATCACGCTGACCTGTTGCCCATCTCCAATCGTCCATCTACAACCATATAAAAGTAACTGACACGAATTCCAAATACTCCGCCAAGCAAAGCTTGGGTTATTACCGAGTTTAGCACCCAGAAATGAAGACCGTGGAAAGTACCTCGATTTAAAAATTCTAGCAACCAGAGAATCAGGTTTAGACAGAAAACTCCATCCTTGCTTAGCTACCATAGCAATATTAAAAGCTTTGAAATTCCGAAACCTCATTCCACCAAACTCTTTGGGGCATGCCACACGTTCCCAAGCCATCCATTTAATCCCTCGGTTGTTACTCCTTCCTCCCCACCAAAACGCATTGATCATCTTCTCAATATCATCTATAACTGAATTCGGCAAAAGATAAATGCTCATTATATATGAAGGAATAGATTGTAACACATATTTGATCATAAATTTCTTTCCTGCCTTCGATAATGCTCGACCCCTCCACGCATTTATTCGTCTCCAGATACGATCCTTGATAAAAGAAAAAACCGACCTCTTATCTCTACCAATCATCGAAGGTAATCCCAAATACTTTTCGGCACCCATCACATGTCAAACGCCAATAATGCGTGACAAATCCTCCTGCGCTGCCCCACTCATATTGCGACTGAAAAACACCTCAGACTTTGATAAATTAATTTCTTGCCCAGATGCTACCTCATAAGTTTTAAGAATAGTGAGTAAACGTTGTGCTTCCACCACATTGGCCCTGCAAAACAAAAAACAATCGTCTGCAAACAACAGATGGGACACTAGTGGTGCACCACAACATACTTGTACCCCATGAATACCACCTCTATTAACTGCTTTATGTATTAGAGTCGAGAGTCCCTCGGCCACCAATATGAATAAATATGGTGATAATGGGTCAGCCTGGCGCAACCCTCGACCAGGCACAATAGGCCCCACCCTGTCAAAGTTCATAAGCACTGAGTAAGTAACAGAACTAACACACATCATCATCCACTTAATTCATTTCTCACTGAACCCCATTCGCATAAGCACGCCACGAAGATACCCCCCATCCACTCTATCATAAGCCTTGCTAATATCAATCTTGAGAGCCAATTCCCCTCTCCATCCGTTTGTTTTCCTCTTCACTGAGTGGATTATCTCGGTAGCTATTAATGTGTTGTCCAGTATGGAGTGGTCCTCAACAAACGCCGACTGCTCCTCTGACACACATTTATCCAAACAACGTTTGAGACGATTAGCGAGCAACTTCGAAACATCTTATACAAAACATTACAAAGAGATATGAGCCTAAGATCCTTCATATTGTCTGGGTCTTCGCACTTCGGGATCAAACATATATTTGTTTTTGTAAGATTTGAAGGAAAGTAACCACGATCCAACCAAGAAACCACTGCCTGAAAAATATCATCACCACACACATGCTAGAATCTCTGGTAAAATGCTGGGTTAAAACCATATGGACCTGGGGACTTGTCTGGTTGCATTTGAAAAAGGGCTTGACGCAATTCTTCCTTTGTAATATTTGATGTAAGCATGATATTGTCATCCATCGAAACACACTGGCTCATCAAATCCAGCACCGGTTCATGGACTCCTGCATTCGCAAAAAATAGTTGCTCAAAATAATCTTGAGGTGTGGGTTGCTAAAAGACACCTTCATGGGTGGCTTCTATCAAAACCCTATATATATAGAGTATTTTGTGTATGTTAATTAATTTTGTGATAGTTTTAAACCTTTGGATTAAATGAAATGAATGGATAAGATTTGATGTCAAATTAATTTTGACACGTGTCATTTGATTCTAACCCATATATATATATATATATATATATATATATATATATATATATATATCTTTATTATATATATTTGCACTATTTTTTTTTGAAAAGTACACATGGCATGCTTATATTGTTAGGTACATTTAATGTTTTATTTGATTTACACAACAAAATGTAATATGCTAGAATTCTAAGGTGTATTTAATGTTTTTTTTATTTAAACTACAAAATGACATGAATTTTGGTAAACGAAAAATTTGATAAGTGGAAGATACTTATTTTGACAAACGTGATTGAATCTACAAATTTGGCAACCAAATGGTAATCAATTTTTGATTTTTTTTTTAAATAATTATTGTGATTAATCATGTAAAAATTCTATGGACTGAAAATCAAATTTAAAATTTATTGTTTTGTTATTGCATCATTTTTGTATTGATACGTCTTATTTTTTATTTTTAATTGGAACTTCAAATTTTACTTTTACTAAAAATCAAAGAAAAAAAATTAGAATGCATCATCTTTGTACTCTAAATAATATTTGATTCACGTCATTTGAAAAAATTCTTTCAATAATATATTAACATGTGTCGATATTTTTTTTTTTTTTTTTTGTCTTAGATGAAGTGGTAAACCACTGAAATTAAACTCACACACAATTGTGAGGTCCCGGTTCGAACCCGGATCATGACGTCCGGCCTTGCAATTTCGGTATTTGCCAGTTGAGCTAGGACTTATAGACTGTGTCGATATTATTTTGTTGAACCAATCATATTGCATCAATTATAAAAATAATTGTAATTATAATGTATATCATATAAATATTTATCTTGCATAGAATCAATAGTCATTTTATCTATATTAAAAATAATTTACACTTAAAAAGGAATTATTTTATGGTGTGTAAATGTAATTAACTTGCACTAACTTTTTTGATTTGTTTAAAATTAAACCTCACAAATGAACATATTTCTTTTGTCAAAAAAAAAATAAAAATTAACATATTTCTTTTCCTCCCTCTTTTCTATATGTTTCAATCATGTCATGAAACCAATTAGATCATAACACGTGTCAATGAAATTTCTAAGCCAATTGAATTCTAATATGTGACATTTTTTTCATCATCATATTATTTAATGACGGTTTGGGATTCAAAGGTAATTTGTTGGTTTCCCCCCTATATATAGTTGATGAAACTTGCATCATTTTCATCTCCTCACTTCTTTCATGCAATTTCTGATAACATGTTTGAAATCAATTCAGTAAAGGAATCATGGTTCTAATGAATTGCATGTATTTGGTTCGTTTTTGTTTGGTTCGTTTGTGATGTAAACGATAACTGAGTTATCTGTTCAATGAATACGGTTCTAATGTATGAATATATATCTTAATCGCGAAAAAAAAAACATGTTTCATATTGATATCATGGCTATTTACTTCAATGTGGTCGTTTTAGTTATATTCATTTTATTTATTTTTGTTTTAATATATATTATTTTATATTCAAACTTAAAAACATGAATAGTAATTTGATCAACTCTTCTCACATCCTTCTCTTTTATTTTTATTATTGTGGAATACACATAAGTTCACGATTCTGATTCCATTTTAATAAAGCACTATAACTAATAATTGTTAAAGAAATCAATACATGAATAATATATCATGTACATGTTCTATTTCCGGTGTTTTTAAAAATGAATCAACTTTCGTGTTTGACTTCTCTTGCTTGAAAGAGAAATATTATATTGTCAAATAAAACATATAATTAAATTAAAGAAATGATTAAATATCAATGAAAATTCATGAATAAATATAAATGAGAAAAAAAATTGTTCAAATAAGGCTTATAAAGTCCTCAAGAACATGTATATTAGAAAATTTCCTTTAATTAGTATTTAATTTAATATCAACAAGAGCAACCCTATGATTCCATGTAAATTGTCTCCCATGTTAATTTCCTCTAGGATAAAAAATTGTTATAGTTAAAAAAACCAAACATATGGTTCATTAAAAAAAATTAACTTAATACCTATCAAGGACTTATTTCGTAAAAAAGACCCGTTTGTTACAATATTTTTTGTAAAAACAAAATGTTTACATGTTAGGTTTGAAAAAAAAAAATCTAAAAATAAATGACTTAAAATGTGTATATACAAAGGTAAGGGGTGTCTAATAATATGGAACAAGTGTAAAGGTTACTCTTATTATTTTTAGCAAACATGTCGTATAAGTTAAGAGTAAAAATTGACTCCTAAAATTCTATTGGATTTGAATAATTATATTTTCAATAATAATCACAACTTTTAGATCAATTCAAACATTTGATTTTATCTTAACCACATTCAAAGTCACAAACATGATTGATTTTGATGAGCTGATACTATAAAATTTCTACACTAACATTCAAAAATAAACATGTTTACATTATATGTCCCAAAATATAAAGTTGTTTTGAGTAATTTATCTTAAAACTCATTTGAGTATTATGCTGTATTCACTATAGTAAACAAATAAAAAATAACTTATGTTTGTAAACTAAAAAGTATCTTTTTCAATAATATCTATAATTCAAACGAGGAAAGTGTTTAAAATGGTCTTTTTTAACTCTATATTCAGTTCAAGGACCGATTAATTCAATGAGATCAATCTCACGAGCATATACTATCAGACTAACAAAAGTGTTTGGAAGGATATTTAGAAAGGAATATACTGGAACATGTCATTATTAGAATAGTTAAAAAAAAAATTAGCAAAATAAGAACGTAAACACTCCTTAACTAATAATTACATAATGAATGTCATTAAATTTCTATTTGATGAACATTAATAATCATTTCAAAGTCAAATAAATTTCCGCAGAGAAAAAAACTTCACATATATATATATATGGTGAACTTTCAAAATTATACTCCCTCCGTCCCTAATTATAAGACCCTTTTGCTAAAATCACGGGAATTAAGAAAGCGGATATTTGTATTAAAGTTGTTTGTAATCACTATTGTTTTTACAATTTTATCCTTAAGAGAGAGAGTTAGTTTATGTTTTCCATATGCTACTTATTGCTGATTGAAGAAAAATATGTATAATAAATAGGGGCATGTATGTAAAGAAATAATTAATGTAGTTGGAAATAACAAAGGGGTCTTATAAAAAGGGACAAAAAAAATTCTCAAAAAGGTCTTATAATTAGGGACTGAGGGAGTAATAAACATTTCAATGCAACTTTAATAATTAATTATACGTCATAAATTATAAGTTATATGCCATAAAATTTTCATTCACAATCATTGTTCATGTGGTAGCACATTAAAAATAAATAAATGTCATTAAATTTCTACTTGATAAACATTAATAATCATTTAAGATCCAAATAAATTTCCGCATAGAAAAAACTTCACATATATATATATGGTGAACATTCAAAATTATAATGAAGATTTCAATTGTATTTCAATTTTTTTTTTTTGAGGGATTAAAATTGAATATTTCAATTTTAATTGTTAATTATATGTCATAAATTATAAGTTATATGCCACACAGTCATTTTTCCCCTGGTAGCACATTAAAAAAAGGTTATAAAATGACATTTGTTTGTGAAAGAATTTTAAATTGATTGTTTAAAGAAAAACTTCAAGAGCATTAAGCACTCAAATATATATAAAAAGTTAATGTGTCTAATATGGAACAAGTGTAAAGTTGACTCTTATTATTTTTAGCAAACTTTAATAAAATATTACATTTTCCTTAAAAGAAAAATATTGCATCGGGGTTTCTTTTAGATCATTTTCTAGATGTCCATATTATATTGATCCAAACATACGACTCAAATAACAAATATTTTTCAATCAAGTAAAAAACAAGGGGGGTTTTCGATCACGAAAACGTGATGTATAAGCTAAGAGTAAAAATATAGTCCTATAAATTCTATTGGATTTGATTAATTATATTCTCATTAACAATCACAACTTTTAGATCAATTCAAACATTTGATTTTATCTTAACCATATTCAAAGTCACAAACATGATTAATTATGATGAGCTGATACTATAAAACTTTCTACACCAACATTCAAAATAAACATTGTTACATTAAAATGATCTACACATATGATTCACATTGATATAAGTTCTTTCACGTCATTATGAATAGGCACATCATAATAAATTAGCCTAAAATGCGATGAGGATGAAACTTTAGAAAAAAGTACGAATAGAGGACAAATAATGGTGGTAAAAATAGATGGACTAAAAAACCATTTTCTTTTAAAACAAATAGGGAGATTAAAAGTGGAATTAAGCCTTATTTTATTTCATTTTTAGTGCCTACAAAGAGTGTATGCTTTGTCTGTGGCTGTTTAGATAATAGAGTGAGTTATTGATAATTTTATGGGTTAACTGAAGCAGTTAGAAATTTTTGTTTAAATGTTTTGCAAAAAAATTAGAGTAAATAAAAAAAATGCCACATTATTTTTGAATTTGTAATAATCATATATGTTTTCAACTCAACATAACACATGTAATTTTCCATAAATCCCATCAAAAACAAAAAATGAAGGAATTTGAAGTAATATAGATTGTATAAAAAATATATAATGAAAGAAAATGACATCCAATAACTAAATTTTAAGATAAAAAATTAAACAAATGACATTCAAATATAAAAAAATAAAAAAAAAGTTTATCATAACGTTGGGACTTGCGAGTGAGCCTGCACTGAGTTAGATCATCGTATTAGGCCAATACCAACCATGTAAGTGAGATTGACACCACATCTTTACACAAAATCTAAAGACCTTGGTATATGAGTCATCACACTTATTTTCTATTCAAAATCTACTATTCAATTCAATATAGAACGTAAACTCACACTTGACTCATTAACATCGTTTTAAGGTGTTTTCTCTCTATAAAATCAAAAAATAAAAATATTAATAGCATCTAAACTAGGCACAAGATATGCAAATAAGAGATAAAAAACAAATATAACATGTACCAACATTTTTTTAAATGATAACACATAGCTGTTATAATTTAATAAGGAAGCAAAAATTAGTAGAATCGATGTCTATATTCAAGATAGGAAACAACATTTAAAGGTCAAAGGCAAAGCAAAACCTTTTCGTTTTTCTCTGTAAGGAATGATGTGGTGGTGTATAAAAAACATTGATTAAGTTCATATTATTTGTTTCTATAAAAAGGTTCATATTATTTGTAGAAGCAAAAAAATAAAAAACAATGGTGATAAGAAGGGTCAAAGAAAAAGGTTTTTATTTATATATAAGGAATGATTGAATTAATAGTACATTAAAAAAAATTATTTAAGTTCATATTATTTGTGAAAAAAAATAAAAATATTTGTGATAAGTATAAAATAAATTACTCATATGTTTTTTATTTACTCATGTGTTTTTAAAAACAACTTTATACTTTTTTTTTTCATTTTCACATGATGTAATTTTTTTATAATTATAATATATATTATAAATTATTTTTGCAGCAAATTTTGGATCTATACGTTAATGTAGTGATTTGTTTGAATTTTTTTTATAGATATTGATTTTAATTTCACCATTCTTCTTACAATTCCGATATTGAACTAAAGATTTCAAAATTCTTTTCAATTTTATTTATTTTTGGGTTTTCAACAATACTCACCATTTGTAAAAAAAAACAAAAACTTACTACTCTAATTTTTTCAGTGTCTCTAAAATCAATTATCTTATTCGATTAGTACACATGTTTGTCTACATTTTTCGTTATTGGTGTCAAACAAGCACATAATAAGAAATAGTATGAAAAACATTGGGAAGAAGAATATAACAAATAGTACGAAAAAATATTGAGAGGAAGAGATAAATAGAGAAAAAAAATCAATGAAAAGCAGAATCCGGACCTTACATATATTATGCATTGTCCATACCAACTTAACTTTGCTCACGAGGACATTAACTAAAAAGTTTATATACATAGTAAAAATTTCCAAATCCTCTATAAATAATCCAAACAAAATGATATATATAGATATATAAATCAACAAACCCTGTTGTTTGTCAGATCATTTTCTATCTCATTTCCATTTATTTTAGATTAAATTACTTAAATCACTTTCGTGTTTTTTTTATTATATATTTTGAAAAATTAATTTTTTTAATCAAAATTAAAATTATTAATCTTCTAAACAGACTTTACAAATATTAATTAGTCGATAATTCATAACAACCTATTTTGAGAGAAAGATTTGTTCCACTTATTTATTTCGTCTTTGTGTTGGGTTCTTTTTTTTTTTTTAAGCAAATATTAGTTGTTTGTAAATTTATAGAGGGAAGGGAAAAATGTTAGTTTATGGGGTCAATTTATGGTCAATTTTGCCCTTAAATCACCCCTTCAAAAAAAAAAAATTCTTTCCCTTTTAGTTAAATAAGACCTTTCCTTATATTTTAATTTTTCTTTCGTTTGTTTTTGTGATTTCATCATCATAGCATGACTCAATTTGTTTTGATTTTCTGTTTATATAAATCAATTCTTACTACTTTTTGAAACACTGTTGAATATTAATTTATTACATGATTGATTTTATTTCTCATGATGATCTTATAAATAATAGCATAAAATAATTATTTTCTCACTCAAGGGTGGTTAAGACCATCTACAATAGGATCTTTCTTCTATTTAGAATCATATTTTTATAGACACCCTCGCTCTCCTATTATTTGTGTGTTACACATGATCACTTCGTTGTAAATTCCGTCATTGTCAATCAAAGTACATTTTTGTTTCTTTACTATGATTTCGATCATATGCAAAGTTGTTACTTAAACCGTGTAATTTTCAATCATTTTTTTTTATCTTTTCGAATTTTAGTTATTTTTTTGAATTATTAACAGGATTGAAAATATACTTTTTTTTTAATTTTTTTTTATAATGAACTGATTTAATATTTCAAATATTAGATAATTATGAATGAATAAATACACTACTGTCAAAATTTACTGATACATATTTATTACTAAGGCCCATTTGATATATTTTTGAAGGGTTGAGTTAGAGATATTTTATTTTTTTTAGTCAAATGGGGTTCAATTATGAACCAGTTGTATCACGCTCTAAACGTACGAATAAAAGGAAACAATAACAAAAGAAGATGAGGAAAAGAAAAGAAACAAACTCAGAGAAAGTCCTTAAGTTAATCTGGTAAAATACCTCTAGAGTTTGAAAGATTAAATCTTATTAAATATTAATTATATAACAACAAGTGATCTTTACATACGAGACTCATTTAAGCAATCAAACGGAGAGGACCGTTATGGATGCTCTAACAATTGATTAACTTATCAATGAAAAATCTCGGTTGAAAGTAATACAAAATAAATGCTTGCTGAAATTATCAATTTTCAAATATTATTGTTATATTATTATCATTATTAATAAATATTGATTTTTAATGTTTTTTTAGATATACTAATTAAATGTATCAATTAAGTTTACTAACTAACTTTATATTTGATATTTTATCGAGTTATTATGAAATTGGTAGGAGTTTACACCACCGTTTAGCAATGACTAATCTTGGTTCGAAAACCTGCAGGACACATAAGGTGAGTTCTCTCATCTCATCCAAATATTTTCAATACGCATGAGACATAAATTGAACTACTATCCACATGCTTAAGAGGCTCTAATCTATTATTACTTTGACAAAAAAAAATTCTAGGGTCATAGTATACATGTTACTTCTATGTGTTCGTAGAAGAGATGAAATTGGATCTGCCAATGAGAGTGGAGAAATTAAATTATGTAAGACTGATAAACTTTCTGGTGTATTCGTGAGAGTATAGGAAACATAATGAATTGATGATGATTTTATGGATTTGTTGAAGAAGTTTGCTACCAAAATATTAGACTTATTAATATATGTACATCTATTTAAAATGCCCAATAAATATGTATTTTGTCAACTCATCAAAATACATCTACATTTTTCTATTGCAAGATCCCATGAAATAACAAAAGTGAAGGAATTTTAAATGATAAAGGTTGAATTTTTTCTTCTTCTTCATGAAAGCGAATGACATTCAAAAACTAAAATTTATGATAAAAATTAAACAAATGACACTCAAAAACTAACGAAACAACTCATCACATTAAACAAAGATCCTACATTGGATTATATTATCACATTAGACTAAGAACAATCACAGAAGTGAGATTCACATCACATATTTTTTCAAAGTCTGAAAGCATTATGTATGTGAGTCATCTCACTTAAATGTTTCTCATATCTACTATTGCATACAATATAAAATTTTAACTCACACTTGACACATTAACATCTCTCCGTTAAGTGTCAGGATCTTTGTGTTTGTAGTCCACCACCAAGAACAACTCTCGCTCTCTCACAATGTCTAACGGAGATGTGATACCACAACTGAGCTTTCTGTGGAAGCTTAAACTGATGTAGATCGACAATTTGGGGAAAGAGGAAACCACACAAGTGATAATAATACCACCACAACTTCATCCAAAATTTTAAGACTTAAAGTATATGATTTTTGTTAGTATATATAATATATACGACGACATTCTAGCCTATGCTTGGCACGGGTGTCCATGCTAGTATATATATATATACTCATCATCGTGATTAGATTAGATACTATTTGCCATGTGTACTATAAAAATTAAATAAGGAAAATGTTTATGATAGAGACAGAGAATATACTATTCGTAAAATAAAGCAAAAATAATTTACCTGAAGGCTAAAATGGTAAAATGAAGTAACCTAAAACATATATATACATATATAATCCTCAGTCATCGCGTTTTGAGAGTTGATTTTTTTCTTCTTCCTTGTTCGTTTTCTATCGCTCTCTCGTTCGTTCTTCACCGTCCTGTCCTGCGGTTTGGTTCCTCTCGTCAAAGCAAAGGTATTTATTTCCATTCATAATAATTTTCATTTTCTTGCCTGTTCTGTGAATTGGGGCCCGCTTAGGGATTTTGAGAAATGGAATTGAACAAACTCTCAGACGCACTTCAAAAAATGCAACATCATCCTTCGTCTTCGTCTTCTGCTGATCTTACCGCCTCGGAAATAGTCAGCAGATTTCGTCTTCGTCTATTGAGTCTTCGTGCTCGAAGGTCACCACCTGGTGAGTGAGTTTAACATTTATATTGTTCTGTTGTTCGTTCGTTATGTTTCATTCACTATTCTCAATATTGTTTGTTAATGGAAGATGATAATAATGTGTTCCACTGTAGAGAATTGTGGCTTAGGGATTTTGAGAAATTGAACAAACCCTAAGCCCCAATTCACACTTATCTTATCGTTGTCTAATTTCTATAACTATCATAATTGGTTCTTCTTTCTTATTCTCTCTCAGACGTACGTCAAAAAATGCCCGCTGCTCCTCTGAAACCCCGCAGAATAAGCTCCCGCAGAAGAAGCGCAACTAGTCAATATCTGTTACCAACTGGTGAGTCTGTTCGTTAGTTATGTTATGTTGATTCACTATTCATTCCTTACACTTCAATTGTAGCTAATTTAATCCATGATTAATTGTTCCTTTCTCTACTTTTCTATCAGATTTTAATGAGATCAAAGATCCTATCGAAAAGGATAGGATAACCAAATGTGCCACTTTGGCAATACAAGATTATAATTCACAAACTCAGAACCACTACCAATTGGTCGTTATTGATGAGTTTATTTCGCAAATGGTTAATGGTTTCCTTTACATTATCACATTTCAAGCCATGAATGCTGACAAGGAATATGCAACTTTCGAAGCCTATGTGTATAGCAAAAGAGATCTCAGACTGGTTATTGATTTCATAAAGGTTATTCAAATCGGGATCAAAGGGACCAGCACTTGGTAATTTATTTTAATCTTATCACCAGATTGTTTGTCATTTTTTCAATATTTTTCTTTGCATCTCAAATTATTTCACAGCTAGCAATGCTTTCCATCCCCCTTTACCATACCATATGTTTAGCCTCATTTTTTCGTAGCTTGTCATTTGGGGTTTTTAATTTGCCATGTTTAGCGTGCGTCCTGTTCTGAATATGTTCATGCTTGACATTTTGATATTTCAGAACAGCATGCCTGTGTCATGCCCCGGGTCCCACTAATTTGCTTACATTGTAATTTTAGCTTTGCTTTGCTTTTTTAAAAACATTATCAGCACATTCTTCTTATTCTTTTTGTAAACTCGTTCTCAAATTTCCCCTGTAATGTGTTTGCATATATTAAAAACGGAAAAGTTAACATCCCCCTATCATGGGGCTTTTAGCCATATACCCTTTTTTCTCTTGAAAAACTAGACAATCCTTGTCTATATATAAAGAAATAAATTTAGTAAGTACATATAGTCGTTTCGATCAAAGTATTTATTTTACGGCCACATAATTTATGCATTTAACCATTCCACCCCAACCTGTGCTCCACCTTCCCCACCGGCCACTGAACATTTTGGCGGCAATATTAGAGTTGCCGGAATCTTATATCGTGGATTTATACTCCCCGCCTTTCTCTGTTTCAACTCTTAGCTTTTCTCTCCATTCCACTCGTTGGTGGTAGTAGAATTGCCTGTTTGTGTGGCCTTCCCCCCATCTGCAAACATTGGACCGTTTAATTGTTGTAGGTAAGTTGTTGGTAAATGAATGGTGGGGCACGTCTGCGTGAACAAGGCTGGAGGAACCTTTGTCCAGATAGGGGTTGCGGGGTGGTGGAGATCCGCTGGACAGTGACTTTTGTCTCTTATTAATCTTTTCAGCAATGGGTGATGAACTGTACAGGCCTGATGCTTGGGCTGTGAATATATATTCTTTGTCTTAGAAGGAATATTATTTAGTCTACCATTTTGCACTCAGCTACTTTACATTTCATGTGAATATCAATTGAGTTTTTTGTTCAACGAAAAAGGGGATAAGGCTAGTCTGGATGTTAGCTAACTCCTAACAAAAATATCTATTTGCTTTTCTTCTTTTCATAATTTTTTGTATTTCCAGTTCTGTCAATTCAGTCTATATAACCTTTACCTTGATTCTTGGAGAGCCTTCTATATGATTTATATGATTTAGCATATATGCTCATTTGGTTCTTGTTTACATAATTATGGGTCTTTTAATTGCGCTTGTTTTGTTCAGGTACAAAGGCATTCTCTTGCAGCTGGTAAGTGAGGTTCTTTATACAACATTTTTCATATATATATATATATATATATATATTGTGCTCATGATTTTCGGATCTTTATTCTTGGGAAGGGAAAAAATGAGTAAAAACCCTTAAGAATTTGGATTCGGGGGTTGGTTACGCGAAGGGAAGGTGCTAGCACCCTAAGCGTCTGTTGACATATATATATACGAGTTAGAATCCATTGACACCAGGTGCAAGTCAAATGACTTATACCAAATCTCAACAGCTAATTTTAATTGATCGCACGTTCAAATTATATCAACAAAAGAAACTAATAAAACACATTGCAGTGTATCCGTGAACCGAATATTATGAAACATCAATAATCTCGCAAACCTTGATTCTGCATTGTAGGTTCTACGCAACTAATTGTTTCAATCAAGACTTAGGCTAACACCCCTTTAAGTCATTGTTCTGAGATTTAGATTTTGAACCTTCCATCATTGACCAAGAAATTAGAAAATAACAGTACAGATTCGTGAGTGATCTCTAATTGGCCATACAACAATATATCAATTCACAGTTTGGAGACAATTTTTAAAATGGTATGCAATATAAGCTTATTTTTATTACTGTATCATTTAATTTAATAAAAGTAATTTGAAACAAAATAATGTTTTTTTTTTTTATTGTAGTTTGGATGCAATTTAGTGACATTATTCTGAATAAATATGTTTGTGGTTTGCCAGGTCAATGCATTGTTATATGCTGGGGCTGGAGTTCAAAACCCCAGACACCCCCTCTTATTCACTATAAAAAGTGAATTTTAGCAACTAGGCTAGTTGACAAAAAAAAAATGTTTGTGGTTTCTCTAAGTATGTTAATTTTTTGACGGAATCAACTTTTATATTTTAGTCTCTTTAAAAACTTTCTTCAAATTTTGGTCTCTAAATTTTATGTTACCAATTTTAGTTTTTCTTTTTCACAAAAGTTCACATTGCATATTTCAAGTGATATTTTTCTATGACGTGTCATTGAAAAACCTTAAAATATCATTAATAATTTTAACTATTTTCATAAAATCTTTATTAATATATGAATGACTTTAAATTATATATTAAATTGTTAAATTAAAGATTAAATAGTGTTAAGCAAGGTAATCAAAACCGGACCGGACGTTAAACCGATGTAGGCATGGGTTTAAGGTTTTGGGGTTCAACCGGGGTTGAACCGAGGTTCAACCGGAATTAATTAAATAATATTTTTTTTATTATAACATTCTAGTAAAAATATAATTTTTTTATTACATATATCAAAACTCAAAAAAAAAAAATATATATGAATACTCACCTATCGAGCCCAAAGTCATTATTATTTTTTAACATATAATATATATTTCTTTTTATTTTTTAACATATAATATATATTTCTTTTTAAATGACATTTTTCATGGGCTTCGTTTATAAGCCCAACCCATCACTAACCCTAAATTATCACATTCAATATTGATTTCTTGATGAGGACAATCAGCCGCCCCTTTCCCTTTTCCAATCTCTCACTCTCAGATTCCAATTGATTCACTATTCTTCTCCAATTTTCTTTTTTCTGATCTTACATCTTCACTTGTACTTCCATGGAAACATCACCATAATGAATTGCTTTGCTTGCTTTCCCTTCTTTACTAATCTTTCTTCTGAAATCTTGTTTCTTACTGATCATTATCAAACCAATATATTTTCCTGTCTTGAATCTTGTAGCAATTGATAATTGTACAAATCTTGAAACAATTTGTGTGGAATGAGAACATATCAATAAGATTCCCGTCCTTCCGAGAAAAAACGAAACCACAACCGGTCAGACTTGCAAAACCGCCTGAACCGGCGGTTTCCCGGTTTATTCCGGTTTTTGGCCGGTTTTTCGGTTGTTTTCCCGGTTCTATGAACCAGCGGTTTTTAGGGTCACTCGGACCGGTCAGTGTTCCGGTTCCCGGTTCAACCGATTGAACCGGCCGGTCCGGTCCGGTTTTCACTACCGTGGTGTTAAGTCATTAAAGTAATGACATTGAGTTCGTTTGTTATAACTTTTTTAAGAAAAAAATCACTTATTTTAAAAAAATAATCATTTTTAAGAGTTTTGCATCCATTTGTTAGAACTTTTTAAAAAAATCAGAATCTAGAAAAAATCTAAAAACAACTTCAAATGTGAAGCTGGTAAGAGCAGCTTCTCAAAAAATAGTTTTTTTTTTTAGAGGAGAGAGAAAATATTGTTTAATAGATTGAACTAATTTTGTAACAGAAAATCCCTTTTATATAGTTGTATCCAAACAAACTAGATTATTTGATTAAAAAAAATTATTTTTATTACGGTAAACAAACACAATAGATTCTTATTATTTATAAAATCTCTAAATTATTTTATGTCAAAACCACTTATATTTTAATCCGTAACAAACGGACCCATTGTTAGAGGACTTTTTTTTGGACGAAGAAGTAATATATATGAATGCACCAAGGGACATTGTCATAAAACGAGCATCAATGTTAGGTTTCTTGGATCAGATTTGTTTATGTTTTTATTTTTATTTTTGTGTGTCTCAATTTGTTCTTCCGAATTAATTTTGTATATTTTTTAATTTAGGAGGATGATGCTCCAATTGTCATGGACGTGAAAGATCATAAGGGAGGTGTTTATGAAGAAATTTATAGCCTTGTTAAATCTACTCAACAGCTCAGGATGCCAGATGTGGGAACTCTCGTGATAAAAAAAGATGTCAAGGTAATGGAATTGAACAAACCCTCGGTCGCACTTCAAAAAATGCAACATCATCCTTCGTCTTCGTCTTTTGCTGATCTTACCGACTCGGAAATAGTCAGCAGATACCGTCTTCGTCTATCTCGTCTTGGTCCATTTGCTCGAAGGTCACCACCACCTGGTGAGTGAGTTTAACATTTATATTATTCTCAATATTGTTTGTTTGTTAATGGATATGGTTGAATGAATTTAATGGAAGATGATAATGTGTTCCACTGTAGAGAATTGGGGCTTAGGGATTTTGAGAAATTGAGCGTCTCTTTGAACAAACCCTAATTTCTATAACTATCATAATTGCTTCTTCTTTCTTATTCTTTCAGACGTACATCAAAAAATGCCTGCTGCTCCTCTGAAACCCCGCAGAAGAAGCGCAATTCGTCAATCTCTGTTACCATGTGGTGAGTCTGTTCGTTACTCGTTATGTTGATTCACTATTCATTCCCTCCCTGCAATTCAATGGATATATATATTCATTCTGTTAGCATAAGAAAGAAATTAACTTGTTGGAAGATGATTAATGACATGATAATGTGTTCCATTGTAGTTAATTTAATCGATGATTAATTGTTCCTTTCTCTACTTTTCTATCAGATTTTAATCAAATCGAAAATCGAATCGAAAATCAAATCGAAAAGGATAGGCTTATCAAATGTGTCACTTTGGCAATACGGGATTATAATTCACAAACTCGGAACGACTACCAATTGGTCGTTAATGATGAGTTTATTTCGCAAATGGTTAATTGTTTCCTTTACCGTATCACATTTCAAGCCATGAATGCTGACAAGGAATATGCAACTTTTGAAGCCCATGTGTATGGATTTGGAAAAAGAGATTATGATTATTTGAATCTCAGAAAGTTTTTTAGAATCAGGATGGAAGGGACCAGTACTTGGTAATTTATTTTAATCTTATCACCAGATTGTTTGTCATTTTTTCAATATGTTTCTTTGCATCTGAAATTATTTCATACATAGCAGCAATGCTTTCCACCCCCCTTTACCATACCACATGTTTAGCCTCATTTTTTCGCAGCTTGTCATTTGGGGTTTTAATTTGCCACGTTTAGCGTGCGTCCTGTCCTGAATATGTTCATGCTTGACATTTTGATATTTCTGAACAGCATGCCTGTGTCATGCCCTGCCCCTCCCACTAATTTGATTACATTGTAATTTTAGCTTTGCTTTGCTTTTTACTCGGTTGTTTCCCTTTCGTTCCCATTAATTATTTTATGATCTTTTTCATCTGTTCCTATGCAATTTGGGTTTATATTTAATAACATTATCAGCACATTCTTCTTATTCTTTTTGTAAATTCGTTCTCAAATTTCCCCTATAATGTGTTTGCATATATTAAAAACGGAAAAGTTAACATCCCCCCTATCATGGGGCTTTTAGCCATATTCCCTTTTTTCTCTTGAAAAACTAGACAATCCTTGTCTATATATAAAGAAATAAATTTAATAAGTACATATTAGTCGTTTCGATCAAAGTATTTATTTTACGGCCACATAATTTATGCATTTAACCATTCCACCTAAACCTGTGCTCCACCTACCCCACCGGCCACTGAACATTTTGGCGGCAATATTAGAGTTGCCGGAATCTTATATCGTCGATTTATACTCCCCGCCTTTCTCTGTTTCAACTCTTAGCTTTTCTCTCCATTCCACTCGTTGGTGGTAGTAGAATTGCCTGTTTGTGTGGCCTTCCCCCCATCTGCAAACATTGGACCGTGTAATTGTTGTAGGTAAGTTGTTGGTAAATGAATGGTGGGGCACGTCTGCGTGAACAAGGCTGGAGGAACCTTTGTCCGGATAGGGGTTGCGGGGTGGTGGAGATCCGCTGGACAGTGACTTTTGTCTCTTATTAATCTTTTCAGCAATGGGTGATGAACTGTACAGGCCTGATGCTTGGGCTGTGAATATATAATTCTCTGTCTTAGAAGGAATATTATGTAGTCTACCATTTTGCACTCAGCTACTTTACATTTCGTGTGAATATCAATTGAGTTTTTTGTTCAACGAAAAAGGGGATAAGGCTAGTCTGGATGTTAGCTAACTCCTAACAAAATATCTATTTGCTTTTCTTCTTTTCATAATTTTTTGTATTTCCAGTTCTGTCAATTCAGTCTTTATAACCTTTACCTTGATTCTTGGAGAGCCTTCTATATGATTTAGCAGATATGCTCATTTGGTTCTTGTTTACATAATTATGGGTCTTTTAATTGCGCTTGTTTTGTTCAGGTACAATGGCACTCTCATGCAGCTGGTAAGTGAGGTTCTTTATACAACATATATATATATATATATATATATATATATATATATATATATATATATATATATATACGAGTTAGGATCCATTGACACCAGGTGCAAGTCAAATGACTTATACCAAATCTCAACCGTTAATTTTAATTGATCGCACCTTCAAATTATATCAACAAAAGAAACTAATAAAACACATTGCAGTGTATCCGAGAACCGAATATTATGAAACATCAATAATCTCGCAAACCTTGATTCTGCATTGTAGGTTCTACACAACTAATTGTTCCAAGACTTAGGCTAACACCCCTTTAAGTCATTGTTCTGAGATTTAGATTTTGAACCTTCCATCATTGACATGAAATTAGAAAATAACAATACAGATTCGCGAGTGATCTCTAATTGGCCATACAACAATATATCAAATCCACAGATAGATTTTGAACCTTCCATCATTGACAAGAAATTAGAAAATAACAGTACAGATTCGTGAGTGATCTCTAATTGGCCTTACAACAATATATCAATTCACAGTTTGGAGACAAAAATTGTTGCTTCAATTTCCACTTTGAGGAATTAGGTTTCCGTGACTGCTATACCAGAGAAGATAAAGAAGAGAGAGTTGCTTGTGTCTAGTATTAAATTTGTTTTCTAATATGATAGGTTGGATATTATAGACCATTGGATTCAATGGTTGAGATTGTTAATCACAACATTTACATCTGGTGTCATCGGATCCTTTATTTCATTTTCAAATTTTCAAGATTTAGAAATATGTTTGTTTTTATGTCATTATTTTTATTTTCATTTCCATGTTGAAAATGTGTTTAGTTTAAGCATTTCTTTGAAAATTAAAATAATACTTTATATATAAAATTGTTAAAAAATATTAAAACGTACTATTTGGTATGCAATATAAGCTTATTTTCAGTATTCTATCATTTAATTTAATAAAAGTAATTTGTAACAAAATGGTGTTTTTTTTTATTGTAGTTTGGATACAATTTAGTGACATTATTCTGAATAAATATGTTTGTGGTTTGCTAGGTCAATGCATTGTTATAGTTATATGTAGGGGCTGAAGTTCACCCCTCTTATTCCCTATAAAAAGTGAATGATAGCAACTAGGCTACTAGGGATGGGAATAGGTCAGGCCGGCCTACAGGGGTCTACGGCCTAGCCTACGACAGGCCAGGCTTTTTTCTTAAATAGGTAAGGCCTAGGCTTTTTTAAAAGTTTATTTAGCTTAAAAGGCCAGGCCACAAGCTATTAGAAAAGCCTTTTAGGCCTATTAGGTCGGCCTACTTATTTAAATATGAAAAATATTATTGATTATTATATTATATACTCTACTTTGAATTAAATTATAAATTTGTCAACCTTTAAAATAATTTAAACTTATTAGTTTACATTATTTTTTTGCATATTAAAATGTATTATTATAAATTAGAATTGAAATATGATATAATATATTGTAAAGTTCTCTAAAACTTCAAGAGAGTTTAATATCACTGATCTATTAGTTCGCTAGTCTATTTAAACTTGAATCACATTACTTATTTAAAGATGTTCATATGAAATAGGCTTTTAAATAGTCTAGCTGGCCTAATCAGGCTTTCATAAGGCCATACTCAAGCCTAAAATGTAAGCCTATGATAGGCTGCAGACCAGGCTTAGGCCTTACAAAAATATTACAGGCTAGGCTTAGGCCTTGCAAAGCCTTGCTCGGCCTAGCCTATTCCCATCCCTATAGGCTAGTTGACAAAAAAAAAAAATGTTTGTGGTTTTTGTAAGTATGTTAACTTTTTAATTTTTTGATGGAATCAACTTCTATATTTTAGTCTCTTTAAAAACTTTCTTCAAATTTTGGTCTGTCTAAATTTTCTGTTACCAATTTTAGCGTTTCTTTTTCACTAAAGTTCACATTGCATATTTCAAGTGATATTTTTCTATGACGTGTCATTGAAAAACCTTAAAATATCATTAATAATTTTAACTATTTTCATTAAATCTTTATTAATATATGTATGACTTTAAATTATATATTAAATTGTTAAATTAAAGATTAAACAGTGTCAAGTCATTAAAGTAATGATATTGTTAGAGGAATTTTTTTTTTTATGGACGAAGAAGTAATAGTATATGAATGCACTGAGGGACATTGTCATAAAACGAGCATCAATGTTAGGTTTCTTGGATTAGATTCGTTTATGTTTTTTTTTTAATTTTTTTACTCAATTTGTTCTTCCGAATTAATTTTATATATTTTTTAATTTAGGAGGATGGTACTCCAAGTGTCATGGACGAGAAAGATTATAATAGAGATGTTTATGGACTTGTTAAATCTGCTCAACAACTCAGGATGCCAGATGTGGGATCTCTCGTGATAAAACAAGATGAAGGCGAGGAAGCTGCTTGAGCATTGCCTGGTGAAATCAATTAAGAGGTTGTCTTGGTTAAAAAACGGAGTCTTTTTGTTTGTGTTATAAGTTGTATGTTAACTTTCTAGATTGTATTTTGAGATACCTTTCTGGGTCGAGTTACGTACTTATTGTTGCCTAATAAATAAAATTTGTTTGATGTTAACACCTTCTATCATATTGGAAAATTGCAAAGAGAGCGGAGAAGATGGTCAAGAGCCAAGGTGGAGCATTGGAAAAGCTTGATTCCTTATTAAGTCATTCATGCAAAATATTGCCATTTCCATATCTTTGCTGCAAGTTAAATAACTATATATAAATTATGAATCTATTGTGAATACTTGATCTGGATGGTTATATATAAATTTTGTTTCATTATATCGATTTTTCTATTCTCATAATATTTTTTGACTTGCACACTGAAATTGATATTTTGATTTAAAAAGTGCTAGATATAGAATTTTTATTTAATGTACATGAAATTGGAACATTTGTAGATGCTAGTTGTGACTTGTGAGACAGTGAGATGTGTTTAATATTACATACACACTATCAGAGCATAATGCTCTTTATCATTTAACTGAGCGGGACATCGAAAGTTAAAGGATAAAATAGATCTTTCATTGTTTGTTAGACATCGAGATGTACGAAGAGCAATAGATGAAGTTATAGCTGAAAAATTAGGAGTATATATATATATAATCAATAAAGGAAATGCATTAGTAGATTAACTGATGAAACTTAATCCTTGCAAATTTTTCTAACTTGATTCTTTCACAAGCAACTTTTCACAAAATCCTAACTTAAAATAATTGAAATAGTTGTACTGTTCAAACTGCCAAGTCATTGTAGATTGATAATTTAAAAAATACTTTGATACTGTAGTTTGGCTTTATCAAATGCATGTATCGATTTAAGGATACCTCCTATATGTCTTTAATCAATTTAAGACGTATTCTTGTTTCAAAAATGTTATCCAAGGCCTTAATTGAATTGATTCTAAACAATCCTGAATCGATTAAAGATATGAAAAGTAATTAACAGTATTTGAAATGCAAATCGATGAATTTAAAAAGAGTCTACCTATTATGCGTTTAAATATGCATGATTAAAATGTGATCTTTTCACACTTTTCCTAGTTCAATTGATCGGTCGATATTTGAGATCAACTAAGAACTAGACCCCCTTAATTTAACGTAAGAACGACAATCATCAAAACCTAATAAGTCTAAGACTATTAGAATCATGTAGTTAATGTCATGGTCAAAATAGTAAAATGGTGTTATTGTTAGTGACACAAATTGATTTGTCTGTTTCGTTGTCACAAAAAAAAAAAAAAATTTGTCCTTTACCAAAAATCAACTTTGACGATTAGATTTGAACAATAAAGTTGGTTCAAAGATGAATTTTAATATCGTCACAAAGAGTACCAGAAAAAACCAAGAGAAAGAAGTAGCAGTTACATCATAAGTTCAAAATTGCATAATGAAATAAAAAGCAAAGAACAAACTCTCCAAAAGAGCACAAAAGGAGATTAAATATTAATAGCCCACCACATATGATAGTTAAAAACAAAAGTTAGGTGATATGCCTTCGGCCACTAGAAAGATTGTAGCTTAATTTTCTCAAAGATGTTGAAGAGAGTCCCTCTTTTGATTGAAAACTCTAGAATTTCTTTCAAGCCAACTAATCCATACGAAAGAAAGTCAAATCAAATTAAGAATATTACAAACATTCTTAGTGAAGCCGCCAAACAATCCAAACCAAAGTAAATGTTTCGAAACTTGAGTCGGGTGAACCGTAGTTAAGCCTAACCAGTTATAAATACTAAACCAAATTTTGTCAAAGAAGTCGTAAGATATAATTTCAGCACATTGCTTTTGCAGAGGTTATACCGGTAATTTGTCTCTATCCAATTTGAAGGAGTATAGCTCTATTGTTCTGGCTAATAACTTGTTTTTTTTTTTTTTTTTTTTTATAATCTTTTTTAACTTATTTATAACTTAATTATTCTATTTATTTATCTTTAATAGGTTTGCTGATCGGATTCTTATACCACTTAGTGTTGCGGATGAGAATGACTTGGTTCTGGAAGACGGCTTTGATTTTCTCAATATCAGAGACTCACGATTCTTGTTCACTTATCGGGGAGTTCCATGGCTTCCCGATGTTACACTTTTGATTGAGCGTGAGTAACCTTGTTTTCTAATGTATTATAATGTATGTATTTTGATTTAACATCAAAAAAGTTTTGTTGATAACAAACTATGGTTCAGATCGGTATCTGTTTATTTAAATACACTCTTTTATGCGCAGCATTTTGTTGGGCTTGGTGTGTCTCTCAATTATTGAGAGCTACATACTCATTCCAACATTTCCGTCTGGGGCCGGCGTTATCCATTCAATGTATAATTAATGGAGTTCCAAACTATGCTGCTGATGGTGATATGAACAATATAAATGATGTGCTGGGTGTCTACGAAGCAGCATGTATTGCCCTAAGATTTGCCGTACGTAAGACACCGACAAGTTGAAATACCATACTTAAGGGTAAGTAACACACTGTTTTTTGTCTACAAAAAACTCACTCAGGCGTAGGAAGCCTAATCTACATTGCCATTAATATTTTATATAATATGCTATCCTTTTTGGCACTCCTTATAGGAGTTGTTTCTTCAGAACACCTTCCATTTTTGTTCCTTTTCCTATTTGGGCTAATAAGTTTATATTTGGGTTAAAAATCATATCAGATTTATCCAAATTAACCCTTTGTCCGGAGGCTTCTTGGTAAAGCTTTAGAATTTACATGATAACAGTCACCTCTTCAGGTTTAGCCCTACAAAAAAGGATGCTATCATCAGCATACAAAAGATGAGTAATTTCAGGGGCATTTGTAGCTATAGAAATGCCATGAATTAGGCCATCCTGCTGACTTTTAGTAATTAAACCAGAGAGGACTTCTGCACAGATAATAAAAATGTAAGGGGATAGAGGGTCTCCCTGCCTGATTCCTCTACTAGGATGAAAAAGATCAGTAGGATGACCATTAATTAGAATGGAAAAAGTGACTGTTCTGATGCAAATCATAATAACTTGAATAGATTAATAGGAAATCCCATAACACTTAAGGTATTTTCAACAAAATTCCATTGAAGGCTGTCATAGGCTTTAGCAATATCCAATTTGATCCCAACATAACCATTATTTTTAGTCCTGGGTTTTTGAGATAATGAAAGGCTTCAAAAACAATTAGAGTTATCAGTTATAAGCCTACCCGGAATAAAAGCACTTTGGTTATCAATAACAATATTGGGCAGGATTTGCTTAATTCTATTAGCCATTGTTTTTGTAATAATCTTTAACAGAACATTACAAATAGGATTATTAATCTTGGGGATGAGACTTATAAAAGTATAATTAATATCATCAATACTGTCTTTGTTGTTCAAAACATTTAAAACATGTTGCATAATGTCAGGACATATAATCTCACAATATTTTTGAAAAAACATAGCTGGAAAGCCATCAGGACTAGGGGCTGAATTGGCATTCATAGAGCTAATGGCTTCTAAAACTTCTGTTTCAGTAAAAACATTATAAGCCTACCCGGAATAAAAGCACTTTGGTTAACAATAACAATATTGGGCAGGATTTGCTTAATTCTATTAGCCATTGTTTTTGTAATAATCTTTAACAGAACATTACAAATAGGATTATTAATCTTGGGGATGAGACTTATAAAAGTATGATTAATATCATCAATACTGCATTTGTTGTTCAAAACATTTAAAACATGTTGCATAATGTCAGGACATATAATCTCCCAATATTTTTGAAAAAACATAGCAGGAAAGCCATCAGGACCAGGGGCTGAATTGGCCTTCATAGAGCTAATGGCTTCTAAGACTTATGTTTCAGTAAAAACATTATAAGCCTACCCGGAATAAAAGCACTTTGGTTATCAATAACAATATTGGGCAGGATTTGCTTAATTCTATTAGCCATTGTTTTTGTAATAATCTTTAACAGAACATTACAAATAGGATTATTAATCTTGGGGATGAGACTTATAAAAGTATAATTAATATCATCAATACTGTCTTTGTTGTTCAAAACATTTAAAACATGTTGCATAATGTCAGGACATATAATCTCACAATATTTTTGAAAAAACATAGCTGGAAAGCCATCAGGACCAGGGGCTGAATTGGCCTTCATAGAGCTAATGGCTTCTAAAACTTCTGTTTCAGTAAAAACATTATAAGCCTACCTGGAATAAAAGCACTTTGGTTATTAATAACAATATTGGACAGGATTTGCTTAATTCTATTAGCCATTGTTTTTGTAATAATCTTTAACAGAACATTACAAATAGGATTATTAATCTTGGGGATGAGACTTATAAAAGTATGATTAATATCATCAATACTGCCTCTGTTGTTCAAAACATTTAAAACATGTTGCATAATGTCAGGACATATAATCTCCCAATATTTTTGAATAAACATAGCTGGAAAGCCATCAGGACCAGGGGCTGAATTGACCTTCATAGAGCTAATGGCTTCTAAAACTTATGTTTCAGTAAAAACATTATAAGCCTACCCGGAATAAAAGCACTTTGGTTAACAATAACAATATTGGACAGGATTTGCTTAATTCTATTAGCCATTGTTTTTGTAATAATCTTTAACAGAACATTACAAATAGGATTATTAATCTTGGGGATGAGACTAATAAAAGTATGATTAATATCATCAATACTGTCTTTGTTGTTCAAAACATTTAAAACATGTTGCATAATGTTAGGACATATAATCTCCCAATATTTTTGAAAAAACATAGCAGGAAAGCCATCAGGACCAGAGGTTGAATTGACCTTCATAGAGCTAATGGCTTGTAAGACTTATGTTTCAGTAAAAACATTATAAGCCTACCTGGAATAAAAGCACTTTGGTTATCAATAACAATATTGGGCAGGATTTGCTTAATTCTATTAGCCATTGTTTTTGTAATAATCTTTAACAGAACATTACAAATAGGATTATTAATCTTGGGGATGAGACTAATAAAAGTATGATTAATATCATCAATACTGCCTTTGTTGTTCAAAACATTTAAAACATGTTGCATAATGTCAGGACATATAATCTCCCAATATTTTTGAAAAAACATAGCTGGAAAGCCATCAGGACCAGGGGCTGAATTGGCCTTCATAGAGCTAATGGCTTCTAAGACTTATGTTTCAGTAAAAACATTATTAAGGAGATTGTAGTCCTGACTAGAAACCCTATTCTTGACAACATCAAAAATGTTTTGGGAGTAAGCATATGTAGAGCTTGTAAAGTTGTCCTTTACCAAAAATCAACTTTGACGATTAGATTTGAACAATAAAGTTGGTTCAAAGATGAATTTTAATATCGTCACAAAGAGTACCAGAAAAAACCAAGAGAAAGAAGTAGCAGTTACATCATAAGTTTAAAATTGCATAATGAAATAAAAAGCAAAGAACAAGCTCTCCAAAAGAGCACAAAAGGAGATTAAATATTAATAGCCCACCACATATGATAGTTAAAAACAAAAGTTAGGTGATATGCCTGCGGCCACTAGAAAGATTGTAGCTTAATTTTCTCAAAGATGTTGAAGAGAGTCCCTCTTTTGATTGAAAACTCTAGAATTTCTTTCAAGCCAACTAATCCAGACGAAAGAAAGCCAAATCAAATTAAGAATATTACAAACATTCTTAGTGAAGCCGCCAAACAATCCAAACCAAAGTAAATGTTTCGAAACTTGAGTCGGGTGAACCGTAGTTAAGCCTAACCAGTTATAAATACTAAACCAAATTTTGTCAAAGAAGTCGTAAGATATAATTTCAGCACATTGCTTTTGCAGAGGTTATACCGGTAATTTGTCTCTATCCAATTTGAAGGAGTATAGCTCTATTGTTCTGGCTAATAACTTGTTTTTTTTCTTTTTATAATCTTTTTCAACTTATTTATAACTTAATTATTCTATTTATTTATCTTTAATAGGTTTGCTGATCGGATTCTTATACCACTTAGTGTTGCGGATGAGAATGACTTGGTTCTGGAAGACGGCTTTGATTTTCTCAATATCAG
This sequence comes from Medicago truncatula, assembly GCF_003473485.1. Lineage (NCBI taxonomy): Eukaryota > Viridiplantae > Streptophyta > Magnoliopsida > Fabales > Fabaceae > Medicago > Medicago truncatula. The sequence continues at coordinate 45,962,548 of NC_053043.1, forward strand.
AGACTCACGATTCTTGTTCACTTATCGGGGAGTTCCATGGCTTCCCGATGTTACACTTTTGATTGAGCGTGAGTAACCTTGTTTTCTAATGTATTATAATGTATGTATTTTGATTTAACATCAAAAAAGTTTTGTTGATAACAAACTATGGTTCAGATCGGTATCTGTTTATTTAAATACACTCTTTTATGCGCAGCATTTTGTTGGGCTTGGTGTGTCTCTCAATTATTGAGAGCTACATACTCATTCCAACATTTCCGTCTGGGGCCGGCGTTATCCATTCAATGTATAATTAATGGAGTTCCAAACTATGCTGCTGATGGTGATATGAACAATATAAATGATGTGCTGGGTGTCTACGAAGCAGCATGTATTGCCCTAAGATTTGCCGTACGTAAGACACCGACAAGTTGAAATACCATACTTAAGGATAAGTAACACACTGTTTTTTGTCTACAAAAAAACTCACTCAGGCGTAGGAAGCCTAATCTACATTGCCATTAATATTTTATATAATATGCTATCCTTTTTGGCACTCCTTATAGGAGTTGTTCCTTCAGAACACCTTCCATTTTTGTTCCTTTTCCTATTTGGGCTAATAAGCTTATATTTGGGTTAAAAATCATATCAGATTTATCCAAATTAACCCTTTGTCCGGAGGCTTCTTGGTAAAGCTTTAGAATTTGCATGATAACAGTCACCTCTTCAGGTTTAGCCCTACAAAAAAGGATGCTATCATCAGCATACAAAAGATGAGTAATTTCAGGGGCATTTGTAGCTATAGAAATGCCATGAACTATAAGACTTCTGTTTCAGTAAAAACATTATAAGCCTACCCGGAATAAAAGCACTTTGGTTATCAATAACAATATTGGGCAGGATTTGCTTAATTCTATTAGCCATTGTTTTTGTAATAATCTTTAACAGAACATTACAAATAGGATTATTAATCTTGGGGATGAGACTTATAAAAGTATAATTAATATCATCAATACTGTCTTTGTTGTTCAAAACATTTAAAACATGTTGCATAATGTCAGGACATATAATCTCACAATATTTTTGAAAAGACATAGCTGGAAAGCCATCAGGACTAGGGGCTGAATTGGCCTTCATAGAGCTAATGGCTTCTAAAACTTCTGTTTCAGTAAAAACATTATAAGCCTACCCGGAATAAAAGCACTTTGGTTAACAATAACAATATTGGGCAGGATTTGCTTAATTCTATTAGCCATTGTTTTTGTAATAATCTTTAACAGAACATTACAAATAGGATTATTAATCTTGGGGATGAGACTTATAAAAGTATGATTAATATCATCAATACTGCATTTGTTGTTCAAAACATTTAAAACATGTTGCATAATGTCAGGACATATAATCTCCCAATATTTTTGAAAAAACATAGCAGGAAAGCCATCAGGACCAGGGGCTGAATTGGCCTTCATAGAGCTAATGGCTTCTAAGACTTATGTTTCAGTAAAAACATTATAAGCCTACCCGGAATAAAAGCACTTTGGTTATCAATAACAATATTGGGCAGGATTTGCTTAATTCTATTAGCCATTGTTTTTGTAATAATCTTTAACAGAACATTACAAATAGGATTATTAATCTTGGGGATGAGACTTATAAAAGTATAATTAATATCATCAATACTGTCTTTGTTGTTCAAAACATTTAAAACATGTTGCATAATGTCAGGACATATAATCTCACAATATTTTTGAAAAAACATAGCTGGAAAGCCATCAGGACCAGGGGCTGAATTGGCCTTCATAGAGCTAATGGCTTCTAAAACTTCTGTTTCAGTAAAAACATTATAAGCCTACCTGGAATAAAAGCACTTTGGTTATTAATAACAATATTGGACAGGATTTGCTTAATTCTATTAGCCATTGTTTTTGTAATAATCTTTAACAGAACATTACAAATAGGATTATTAATCTTGGGGATGAGACTTATAAAAGTATGATTAATATCATCAATACTGCCTCTGTTGTTCAAAACATTTAAAACATGTTGCATAATGTCAGGACATATAATCTCCCAATATTTTTGAATAAACATAGCTGGAAAGCCATCAGGACCAGGGGCTGAATTGACCTTCATAGAGCTAATGGCTTCTAAAACTTATGTTTCAGTAAAAACATTATAAGCCTACCCGGAATAAAAGCACTTTGGTTAACAATAACAATATTGGACAGGATTTGCTTAATTCTATTAGCCATTGTTTTTGTAATAATCTTTAACAGAACATTACAAATAGGATTATTAATCTTGGGGATGAGACTTATAAAAGTATGATTAATATCATCAATACTGCATTTGTTGTTCAAAACATTTAAAACATGTTGCATAATGTCAGGACATATAATCTCCCAATATTTTTGAAAAAACATAGCAGGAAAGCCATCAGGACCAGGGGCTGAATTGGCCTTCATAGAGCTAATGGCTTCTAAGACTTATGTTTCAGTAAAAACATTATAAGCCTACCCGGAATAAAAGCACTTTGGTTATCAATAACAATATTGGGCAGGATTTGCTTAATTCTATTAGCCATTGTTTTTGTAATAATCTTTAACAGAACATTACAAATAGGATTATTAATCTTGGGGATGAGACTTATAAAAGTATAATTAATATCATCAATACTGTCTTTGTTGTTCAAAACATTTAAAACATGTTGCATAATGTCAGGACATATAATCTCACAATATTTTTGAAAAAACATAGCTGGAAAGCCATCAGGACCAGGGGCTGAATTGGCCTTCATAGAGCTAATGGCTTCTAAAACTTCTGTTTCAGTAAAAACATTATAAGCCTACCTGGAATAAAAGCACTTTGGTTATTAATAACAATATTGGACAGGATTTGCTTAATTCTATTAGCCATTGTTTTTGTAATAATCTTTAACAGAACATTACAAATAGGATTATTAATCTTGGGGATGAAACTTATAAAAGTATGATTAATATCATCAATACTGCCTCTGTTGTTCAAAACATTTAAAACATGTTGCATAATGTCAGGACATATAATCTCCCAATATTTTTGAATAAACATAGCTGGAAAGCCATCAGGACCAGGGGCTGAATTGACCTTCATAGAGCTAATGGCTTCTAAAACTTATGTTTCAGTAAAAACATTATAAGCCTACCCGGAATAAAAGCACTTTGGTTAACAATAACAATATTGGACAGGATTTGCTTAATTCTATTAGCCATTGTTTTTGTAATAATCTTTAACAGAACATTACAAATAGGATTATTAATCTTGGGGATGAGACTAATAAAAGTATGATTAATATCATCAATACTGTCTTTGTTGTTCAAAACATTTAAAACATGTTGCATAATGTTAGGACATATAATCTCCCAATATTTTTGAAAAAACATAGCAGGAAAGCCATCAGGACCAGAGGTTGAATTGACCTTCATAGAGCTAATGGCTTGTAAGACTTATGTTTCAGTAAAAACATTATAAGCCTACCTGGAATAAAAGCACTTTGGTTATCAATAACAATATTGGGCAGGATTTGCTTAATTCTATTAGCCATTGTTTTTGTAATAATCTTTAACAGAACATTACAAATAGGATTATTAATCTTGGGGATGAGACTAATAAAAGTATGATTAATATCATCAATACTGCCTTTGTTGTTCAAAACATTTAAAACATGTTGCATAATGTCAGGACATATAATCTCCCAATATTTTTGAAAAAACATAGCTGGAAAGCCATCAGGACCAGGGGCTGAATTGGCCTTCATAGAGCTAATGGCTTCTAAGACTTATGTTTCAGTAAAAACATTATTAAGGAGATTGTAGTCCTGACTAGAAACCCTATTCTTGACAACATCAAAAATGTTTTGGGAGTAAGCATATGTAGAGCTTGTAAAGTTGTCCTTTACCAAAAATCAACTTTGACGATTAGATTTGAACAATAAAGTTGGTTCAAAGATGAATTTTAATATCGTCACAAAGAGTACCAGAAAAAACCAAGAGAAAGAAGTAGCAGTTACATCATAAGTTTAAAATTGCATAATGAAATAAAAAGCAAAGAACAAGCTCTCCAAAAGAGCACAAAAGGAGATTAAATATTAATAGCCCACCACATATGATAGTTAAAAACAAAAGTTAGGTGATATGCCTGCGGCCACTAGAAAGATTGTAGCTTAATTTTCTCAAAGATGTTGAAGAGAGTCCCTCTTTTGATTGAAAACTCTAGAATTTCTTTCAAGCCAACTAATCCAGACGAAAGAAAGCCAAATCAAATTAAGAATATTACAAACATTCTTAGTGAAGCCGCCAAACAATCCAAACCAAAGTAAATGTTTCGAAACTTGAGTCGGGTGAACCGTAGTTAAGCCTAACCAGTTATAAATACTAAACCAAATTTTGTCAAAGAAGTCGTAAGATATAATTTCAGCACATTGCTTTTGCAGAGGTTATACCGGTAATTTGTCTCTATCCAATTTGAAGGAGTATAGCTCTATTGTTCTGGCTAATAACTTGTTTTTTTTCTTTTTATAATCTTTTTCAACTTATTTATAACTTAATTATTCTATTTATTTATCTTTAATAGGTTTGCTGATCGGATTCTTATACCACTTAGTGTTGCGGATGAGAATGACTTGGTTCTGGAAGACGGCTTTGATTTTCTCAATATCAGAGACTCACGATTCTTGTTCACTTATCGGGGAGTTCCATGGCTTCCCGATGTTACACTTTTGATTGAGCGTGAGTAACCTTGTTTTCTAATGTATTATAATGTATGTATTTTGATTTAACATCAAAAAAGTTTTGTTGATAACAAACTATGGTTCAGATCGGTATCTGTTTATTTAAATACACTCTTTTATGCGCAGCATTTTGTTGGGCTTGGTGTGTCTCTCAATTATTGAGAGCTACATACTCATTCCAACATTTCCGTCTGGGGCCGGCGTTATCCATTCAATGTATAATTAATGGAGTTCCAAACTATGCTGCTGATGGTGATATGAACAATATAAATGATGTGCTGGGTGTCTACGAAGCAGCATGTATTGCCCTAAGATTTGCCGTACGTAAGACACCGACAAGTTGAAATACCATACTTAAGGATAAGTAACACACTGTTTTTTGTCTACAAAAAAACTCACTCAGGCGTAGGAAGCCTAATCTACATTGCCATTAATATTTTATATAATATGCTATCCTTTTTGGCACTCCTTATAGGAGTTGTTCCTTCAGAACACCTTCCATTTTTGTTCCTTTTCCTATTTGGGCTAATAAGCTTATATTTGGGTTAAAAATCATATCAGATTTATCCAAATTAACCCTTTGTCCGGAGGCTTCTTGGTAAAGCTTTAGAATTTGCATGATAACAGTCACCTCTTCAGGTTTAGCCCTACAAAAAAGGATGCTATCATCAGCATACAAAAGATGAGTAATTTCAGGGGCATTTGTAGCTATAGAAATGCCATGAATTATAAGACTTCTGTTTCAGTAAAAACATTATAAGCCTACCTGGAATAAAAACACTTTGGTTATTAATAACAATATTGGGCAGGATTTGCTTACTTCTATTAGCCATTGTTTTTGTAATAATCTTTAACAGAACATTACAAATAGGATTATTAATCTTGGGGATGAGACTTTAAAAGTATGATTAATATCATCAATACTGCCTCTGTTGTTCAAAACATTTAAAACATGTTGCATAATGTCAGGACATATAATCTCCCCATATTTTTGAAAAAACATAGCTGGAAAACCATCAGGACCAGGGGCTGAATTGGCCTTCATAGAGCTAATGGCTTCTAAGACTTATGTTTCAGTAAAAACATTATAAGCCTACCCGGAATAAAAGCACTTTGGTTATCAATAACAATATTGGGCAGGATTTGCTTAATTCTATTAGCCATTGTTTTTGTAATAATCTTTAACAGAACATTACAAATAGGATTATTAATCTCGGGGATGAGACTTATAAAAGTATGATTAATATCATCAATACTACCTTTGTTGTTCAAAACATTTAAAACATGTTGCATAATGTCAGGACATATAATCTCCCCATATTTTTGAAAAAACATAGCTGGAAAACCATCAGGACCAGGGGCTGAATTGGCCTTCATAGAGCTAATGGCTTCTAAGACTTATGTTTCAGTAAAAACATTATAAGCCTACCCGGAATAAAAGCACTTTGGTTATCAATAACAATATTGGGCAGGATTTGCTTAATTCTATTAGCCATTGTTTTTGTAATAATCTTTAACAGAACATTACAAATAGGATTATTAATCTCGGGGATGAGACTTATAAAAGTATGATTAATATCATCAATACTGCCTCTGTTGTTCAAAACATTTAAAACATGTTGCATAATGTCAGGACATATAATCTCCCCATATTTTTGAAAAAACATAGCTGGAAAACCATCAGGACCAGGGGCTGAATTGGCCTTCATAGAGCTAATGGCTTCTAAGACTTCTGTTTCAGTAAAAACATTATAAGCCTACCTGGAATAAAAGCACTTTGGTTATCAATAACAATATTGGGCAGGATTTCCTTAATTCTATTAGCCATTGTTTTTGTAATAATCTTTAACAGAGCATTACAAATAGGAATATTAATCTTGGGGATAAGACTTATAAAAGTATGATTAATATCATCAATACTGCCTTTGTTGTTCAAAACATTTAAAACATGTTGCATAATGTGAGGACATATAATCTCCCAATATTTTTGAAAAAACATAGCTGGAAAGCCATCAGGACCAGGGGCTGAATTGACCTTCATAGAGCTAATGGCTTCTAAGACTTATGTTTCAGTAAAAACATTATAAGCCTACCCGGAATAAAAGCACTTTGGTTATCAATAACAATATTGGGCAGAATTTGCTTAATTCTATTAGCTATTGTTTTTGTAATAATCTTTAACAGAACATTACAAATAGGAATATTAATCTTGGGGATGAGACTTATAAAAGTATGATTAATATCATCAATACTGCCTTTGTTGTTCAAAACATTTAAAACATGTTGCATAATGTCAGGACATATAATCTCCCAATATTTTTGAAAAAACATAGCTGGAAAGCCATCAGGACCATGGGCTGAATTGGCCTTCATAGAGCTAATGGCTTCTAAGACTTATGTTTCAGTAAAAACATTATAAGCCTACCCGGAATAAAAGCACTTTGGTTATCAATAACAATATTGGGCAGGATTTGCTTAATTCTATTAGCCATTGTTTTTGTAATAATCTTTAACAGAACATTACAAATAGGATTATTAATCTTGGGGATGAGACTTATAAAAATATGATTAATATCATCAATACTGCCTCTGTTGTTCAAAACATTTAAAACATGTTGCATAATGTGAGGACATATAATCTCCCAATATTTTTGAAAAGACATAGCTGGAAAGCCATCAGGACCAGGGGCTGAATTGGCCTTCATAGAGCTAATGGCTTCTAAGACTTATGTTTCAGTAAAAACATTATAAGCCTACCCGGAATAAAAGCACTTTGGTTATCAATAACAATATTGGGCAGGATTTGCTTAATTCTATTAGCCATTGTTTTTGTAATAATCTTTAACAGAACATTACAAATAGGATTATTAATGTCGGGGATGAGACTTATAAAAGTATGATTAATATCATCAATACTACCTTTGTTGTTCAAAACATTTAAAACATGTTGCATAATGTCAGGACATATAATCTCCCCATATTTTTGAAAAAACATAGCTGGAAAACCATCAGGACCAGGGGCTGAATTGGCCTTCATAGAGCTAATGGCTTCTAAGACTTTTGTTTCAGTAAAAACATTATAAGCCTACCTGGAATTAAAGCACTTTGGTTATCAATAACAATATTGGGCAGGATTTGCTTAATTCTATTAGCCATTGTTTTTGTAATAATCTTTAACAGAACATTACAAATAGGAATATTAATCTTGGGGATAAGACTTATAAAAGTATGATTAATATCATCAATATTGCCTTTGTTGTTCAAAACATTTAAAACATGTTGCATAATGTCAGGACATATAATCTCCCAATATTTTTGAAAAAACATAGCTGGAAAGCCATCAGGACCAGGGGCTGAATTGGCCTTCATAGAGCTAATGGCTTCTAAGACTTATGTTTTAGTAAAAACATTATAAGCCTACCCGGAATAAAAGCACTTTGGTTATCAATAACAATATTGGGCAGGATTTGCTTAATTCTATTAGCCATTGTTTTTGTAATAATCTTTAACAGAACATTAAAAATAGGATTATTAATCTTGGGGATGAGACTTATAAAAGTATGATTAATATCATCAATACTGCCTTTGTTGTTCAAAACATTTAAAACATGTTGCATAATGTCAGGGCATATAATCTCCCAATATTTTTGAAAAAACATAGCTGGAAAGCCATCAGGACCAGGGGTTGAATTGGCCTTCATAGAGCTAATGGCTTCTAAGACTTCTGTTTCAGTAAAAACATTATTAAGGAGATTGTAGTCCTGACTAGAAACCCTATTCTTGACAACATCAAAAATGTTTTGGGAGTAAGCATATGTAGAGCTTGTAAAAATATTTTGAAAATGTTTAGAGAAAGTGTCATGAATTTTGTTACTGTCCTTCCAATTGTTCCCATCTGAATCTTGAATATTGTGAATAAAATTCTTCCTTTTCCAAGTGTTGGCTTTATGATGAAAGTACTTGGTATTCAGATCTCCAGATTGTAGCCAATGCACTTTGAGAATTGAGACCACCATAATTCCTCTTGGTGTAAGAGATCATCTAGTTCAGCTTATGTTTTTCTGATTTTGAGCATAGTGGTATGATTAGGAATAGCATTTTTGAGAGAGCCCAAATAGGTTTGGAGATGTTTGATTTTAATTGGGATATTTCCAAATTTAGATTTGCCCCAAACAGTCATCTGGTCCATAGTATATTTGAGTTTCAAAGCACTATCTCCATTAGTAGAGTACCAAGCTTTTTTGACAATTTTGTTACTGTCTTGATCCTGTGTCCATAATTGTTGTGCTCATAATTGTTCAAATATATGAGGTTTAGGATGTCTGTAATATAGATGGCACCTTTTCATCACCTGCACAATCATTAATATAGATGTAGTTTTACAATCCTCCAATGACATTTTTACTATTATTTTATGGGTGCTGCTAACCAGTGCCCCCGGGGCACTGGATAAGGACAATTAATATGCATTAAATAAATGAATCTCATTTAATTCATCTCAAATAAATGTAAACTATGTCAATTAATTAAAACAAAAAATAGTTATATTTAATACTGCAAATTTTCTTTCCTTTACACAGTTAAATACCACACGAGCGCGTGCTTCTCATTCTTTTTCTTTGTGATTTTAATTTCGGAAATCATTCCCATTATATCCAACCTTCATTTCTTAATAATTTTTTTCCTGCAAACTTTACTCAAGGGATTTTTTTTTTACGTGATGTTAAAACAATAACATATAAAAACAAGAAAAAAAAGTTTGAATAATACCTAATAAATTCGGAATTCCAATAAATTGAGCGTATAAAAGAAATAGCGTAAAAAAAAAAGGAAATTTGAATAATAACTGCGGAATAGAATTTAGTACTGATGATGACAGAGAGATAATAGATAGCAGTCATATGGTTGTGTAAACAGATGGAATGGAAAGGACGCGTCTCTATAATAATTGTTGTGCCTTTGAATATTGAAAGAGTATTGAATATAGCTTTTATTATTTTTAATTAGTTGACATATATTATACTTTAATTGAGATGAATTAAGTGAGATTCATTTATTTAATTACTATTTATTGTTCCTTATCCAGTGCCCCGGGGGCACTGGTTAGCATTGCCCTTATTTTATTAATATTGTTTTTTTTTCTTCATTAATTGCAGAACTGTTCTACTAATAGTCAGTCATTCATAAATTTTTGTTATTTTCAAAACTTGGGACATACTTATAATCAGTTTTATTTTTCAATGTATTTACAGATTGCAGAGATCCAAGGGGATCCTTTTTCGATTCATCCGGATTCCTCGATACATTCTATCAGAGCCGCAATGGAAGATTTCGGTTGTTTAGTTGGTGCATTTGAATATGATGCCACTTTTGACCTTTATCTTGGTGTGAGTAAAATAACTTTTCTTAGCTTTTGAATGCAATGTTATTTAATATTATTTTCTAAGTTAATTTTTTTTTTCTTAGCCACCAAATGTCTATTTCATTGCACCTGCTGAAGGAGGTGTGAATCGACCTCTCCATTATGTTTTGATATGTGGTGTGGGTAGTCTGGATGATGCGGATGATGGGAGACCATTTCTGCAAATCCAAAATTCTTTTGGCACCAATTGGGGCAATGGTGGTTATGGCTACATAGCCAAGGATTTGTTCCACCATATCCATGGTCTGAGGGGGGTTACACTTTTCAGAGAGGAAGGGAGTTGTCCTCCACTTTATCTAGTGCACCCACAAAGTCTCTGCTTCATAAGGTGCAGAGAGGCTCGTAAGCATTGCTCCAAAATCTTCATCCAACAAGGCTGCTTAGAAGACTTATGTAATTGGTTCATGCTATGTTGTTTGCCTTTTTTACTTTTGTTGCTTATATTTCTATGAAGCTATACTATGAATATCATTTGTGAAACTTAGAAGACGTAATGTTTTAATGCTGGTGAATCGAGTAGACTATGAACACCTAAATGTATATCCCACATTAGCGAGACATAGTTGTGTGTATGGCTGTATGCTCATATTCTAGACTTTTTTTTAGACTATATATATAATATGTGATGTTTTTGACGTTGAACATATTTTTCTGATACTTCCACCCAAAAAAAATGGTCATTATATTTATGAACTACTAGCACTAGACAATGCAGATCCTATTTAGATAAACAACTTAATTTAGAGCTTATAGCATAAGCGTTTGAAAAAGAATCGTTGTTTTAATGTAGGACTATTGTTGCTTCTTTTCGATTTTTCTAGTATATTACTCCCTCCGTTTCAAAATAAAATGAGTGTCGTTTTAACCAATTTGCACACAGATTAAGGAATGGAATAAAGTAGTCAAATGTCATAGCAATTTTACTAAAATAACCTTACTTTACAAGAAAATGACAAACTTAAAGTTGTATTGAAAATTGTGTGAGAGAAAAAAATTTGAGTATTTATTGAAGGTAAAGTTGGAAGAAAAAAATTAAATTTGCATTGGAAATGTAAAGCGACATTCATTTTAAAATAATGTTTTTTTGCTAAAGCGACACTTATTTTGAAACGGGTGGAGTAATACTTTTAGCAACCATTCCTAACTCTTCGTTTTTACTTCATCCAATGTATAGGTTAAAAAAAGAACAAGATGTAGTACATAAACTTTTATCGACACAAACATAACATCTTTTATTAGTAGGCATAAGAGGGAGAATTTGTTATTACGCACCCAACCTTTCCATTCAACTCACACACACGAACATGCATATCTCTCGTGAACAAGAGTAATAATGTTGACACGAGATAAAAAAAAGTAAAATCATATGGTAAAGCTAAATTGTGGACCTCAAGACACTGATAAATGTTGAACTATTTATCAATTAAATTGCCTGAATCACTATAAATGTTTATATGTTGAGGTGTATTTGTTGGGAACTTTTGGTATATGGAAAGAATTCCCAAAACTGAGCAGATTTTAATAAACAAGAGAATGATTCTAACTAGAATAAAGATTGATCAACGAAATTGAGAAAAGAAGAATTCTTTCAATATCTTTCTCTTACTAACAGTTGAATGGGATAATAGGATTGAAAGAGAAGATACAAAAGGTTTATAATGAAGAAGACAACCTTGCGCTCAAGGGGCAACCCCAAGGGAGCACTCTCCCCTCACTAGAGCATTCTCTAGTTTAGAACTTTCATAAAATGAATTCCTAATCCTCCTAAAGGGAGGTTAGTCCTATTTACAGGCCATAGAATTAGCAGCAATTAAAACAGAAAGTTTAACAAACTTAACAACTAACTAACCCCTAATCAATCTCTTAACTTCAATCCTGACAAACTCCTTTATTCTAAGTCCTAACAGTTTCTGTGATGCACCTTGATGCCCAAGGAGTGCTTTCAATTCTACATTTGTTATTACCATGGTTTCTGCTAATAATATGTGCTCAATGTGGGTTTATGCATTCTAGAGACTTGTTTATGGTACATTGATTTGTTTTCACATTGCCCTTGTTATCAAATTTTAAATTGCTGCAGCATTGATTCTCAATATTGTGGAGAGTTGCAGTTAAAATGTGGCTGATGCAGTATTAATTGTTGTTGCGATGTAGTTTTTGAGACATCACAAACCTTGAAGTTATGTCCTGAATTGTGGATGCAGACCTTGTTTTGTAACCCACTTGTTATTTGAAATGCTGAACTCATGGCACCGATAAGTGTAGAACTGAAAGCACTCCTTGGAATGTTTATATGTTAAGGTATTTTTGTAACACAATTTGGCGTCCAAGGAGTGCTTTCAGTTCTACATTTTTTATAACTGTGGTTTCTGCTACTAGTACGTGCTTGGTGTTGGTTTATGTATTATAGAGACTTGCTTATTGTACATTAATTTGTTTTCATGATGTCTTGTTATCGAAGTTTTAAATTGTGGTCACATTGTGTATTTGATACTATGGAGAATTGTGGTCAAAATGTGGCTGATGCAACCTTAATCCTTGTCGTGGTGTGGTTATAGTGACGTCAAAAACCTGGATGTCCGCCCTGGATCGTGGTTGCAGACGTTGTTTTGTAGCCCTACTTATTATCCCAAATGATGACCTCAATGCACCGATAAATGTTGAACTATTTAGAAATGAATTGCTTGAATCACCTGAAATGTTTATATGTTGAGGAGTTATGTGATTGTTCCAGGGATGATATAGTTATATGGGCAAGAAAAAGGACTGGTATGCCTGTTATTCGGATAAGTACAGAGAAAGCAGCGGAGGAATTTCTGAAAAAGTATCACACTTTTCTCATTGGCCGCTTTGATAAATTTGAGGTAAGTAAAATCATCTCATAATGTATTCTAGAGGCACCAAGTTGACATGAGGTTCACGTGATTGGGAGTTGTGGTGTTGATCAATTAACAAAGTAGTTTGGCATATTTAGTGATGCTTTTGAATTATTATTCTGGATTTTGTACTGTGGTATTATTATAGCATGTTTGTATTAAAATATGCCAGGGCCCTGAATATGTAGAATTTGTGAATGCTGCAAAGTCAGATAATGAAACCCAAGTAATGAGGTCATACCAAGTTAATAGGCAAAACTTTATTGGCTATGCAGATGGAGCTTTCACGTTGGATAAAATAATGGAGTTTTTGAGCTACAACAAATTTCCATTAGTTACACAACTCACTTAAACGAATTCTGTCAGAGTCTACTCAAGCCCAGTCAAGCATCAGGTCACTATTATTTCCAAGTTTGATTTATAATTGGATATTCAATGGTGTACAGTTCTGTTCATATTCTGTGATTTGCCTGTTTTTGCCACATGTTGATTGCCCCTGGATGCTTTGCTGTTGATAACTTAAACTTATTTGATCATTTATATTTCTGTTCTAGCTTAACAATAACCAAAGTTAATTGTCATTCCCTAGGTTTTTATCTTTGCGAACATTGATGACTTCAAGAATCTTCTTGATCCACTTCAAGAAGTAGCAAGAACTTTCAAGTCGAAGGTAATTACTTTGATCTGTATTTGGGGTCTCGAAACCGTTAAACAATTTTCTGGTCTAAATTTTTCCTTCAAATGCAGATAATGTTTATATACGTGGATATTAACAACGAGAACCTTGCAAAGCCCTTCCTGACAATGTTTGGTCTTGAAGAATCAACAAATACTGTGGTTAGTTTTCAAGTTAATAACAATGACTTGTTTTGGATTGTTTATCAATCTAGATAATTGTGGAAACTTAAACAAATTATTTCTTGGTATGCCAAATAGGTAGTTGCATTTGATAATGGAATGAGCTCAAAATTTCTATTGGAGTCAAAACCAACACGAAGCAATATTGAAGTATTATCTTCTGTTCATATTTATTACTCTTTGAGTGTCACCTGCTGAAGGCAACTAATTAATGTTAACTTGGAATTCTGCAGGAGTTCTGCAGTAAACTTGTGCAAGGTTCTTTGTTGACTTACTTCAAGTCGCAGCCAATACCAGATAATGTGAGAACCATTTGACATTTTTCTGCATGATTTTCCTATGCATCCAAGGTGTCTGTCCTACTATAGTGTTTGATGATGGGATAAAACCGCAAGTGCACGGTCTTACCGAAGTAGTATGAAAAGAATATCGTTCCGACAGGGAGTAGTTTAATTCAATTAACCTTTGATGATGATTAGAGGAGAAACAAGTTGTAAGTGGAGGTTTTCAAACGGTTGAAAGATAATAATATAAAAGGAGCCTTGGGATCGTTGGTTCATCTAAATAACAAGTCCTTCACAAACCAAACTATAAGCTTATAATGTTATGTGACCTAATTTCTCAAGACAGTTTCTCTTTTGTTTCTTTAGCAACCAAGCCTATTTCGCTGACTTGATTACTATTAGATTTTGGTTCCTCTAACAACCAAACCTATTTCGCTGACTTGATCATTATTAGTTCCCTTGAAGATCGAAACTATGTCTCAATGATTGCAAAAACTATTTCGCTGCCTTTGCAATCCTTGTCTAAATTCACTTGTTCGAATATCAAAGCTCCACTTTCGTTTTATGAATTGATATTTGAGATGATGGATAAACAATTATCAAACCCTCTACTTTCGTTTCCACAGTTTGATAATGGTTTATTCATGTTAAAACGGTGAATTTAGATAAGAAATTAGGGTTACATAAGATTAAGGCTTAGAACTTGGTTTGATTAGGATTATGTCATTTAGGCTTATCCAACAATCCCAAGACAAGGAGAAGTTTACTCACTCATGTTCATCGTAGACATGGGGAAGAAGAGAGAAAGCATAAAAGTAAATGACAAGAAAATAAAGGAAAAGAAAAGAACTTTAATTAGAAAAGCAATTGTCACTTATTGAATTCCCAGAAAAGATGAATATTTGTGATGGATAGCTACTCTATTTATAGCATACATTCGACTTAAAATCTAAGCAATTACATTACTGGAATGTTCCACAAAAAACTGCGGGCTAAATTAGAGTAGCTTAAAATCTAAGCAAAAGCAGCAAAAATGACTCTGGAGGCTTAAAATCTAAGCCTTTCAATTTAAGTTAATAAATTGATTTATACGTAAAATGTGTCACATTTATTCTTTTATACATATAGTTAGTTAATTAGTTATCTATAAATAATATAACAGACCAATAAAAGTGATTTCGAAGTTATATATTTTGTTCTGAAACTTAATTCTCGTCTTCGATTAATGATAATGGCATTCCAACTTGCAGACTGAAGCTATTGTCCAAGTTGTTGTTGGGAAAACATTTGATGAAGAAATTTTGAACAGCAAGAAGGATGTGGTTTTAGAGGTTTGTGAAGTTTTATATGTTCTATATCTCTTGTATGTGTGTCATGTTCATACTTATTTAAAGAGGGAGGGGAAAAATGCCTTCATCATCGAAGAACTCATTGTTTTCTGATAGATGCCGCTTTGCACCAATTTTTTTATGGATAAAATGATTTCAGAGAATTCAATAAGAAGAGCTTTTACTATGCGATAGAAACCCAAGCAATGACACATGTGTCCAAATTCCGTCATGTATTAATTTGGAGATGTCACTATTTCAAAGAATTCAATAAGAGCATTTTACTATGTGGTAGAAACCCTGTCATATAGCTTTATTGTGTATGCCTTGGTTGATTTTAACTCGCGGCTCGTGAATCATTACTGTAAAACAGGTATTCACACCTTGGTGTTTCAACTGTGAGGACACAAGCAAGCAAGTAGAGAAGTTGGCAAAACACTACAAAAGTTCATGTAATTTAATATTTGCAAAGATAGATGCTTCAGCAAATGAACATCCAAAACTGCAAGTAAGTGTTATTACAAAGAAGTTGTCTCGCCTTTTTTTTATTTAATGGTAAACAAAACACTGAATAATATTGTTCACTAATATGATCAAAGTTTATGTTTACTGAAGGTTAATTTTACCTTTCCTAATATTTCAGGTGAATGATTTTCCCACACTTTTACTTTACAAAGCAAATGATAAGACAAATCCGGTAATTACTCAACGGCACCCTGATTTTGGTGATATAATTTTTCGTTTACAAAATTACCTCGCTTCTATAACGAAACGCTTGTTTAATGCAGATCAAGCTTTCTACGAAATCTAGTTTGAAAGAATTGGCTGCATCCATCAACAAACACGTTAAAGTCAAGGATCAAGTCGCCAAAGATGAGCTATAGAACAAATCAATGTTTTGGGAGAAAAGTAGTTGTTAACCTTCAGAAAGGAAACATTATGGAAAAATATATGTTAGGATGCCTTGCTTGAGCATTTTCAAACTTTCTTCAGCTTCCCCCTCTTTTTTGGGTGATCCAGATGTAATTTAGATTGTTATCAGAGTTAGCTCACTGCAAAATGGCAAAAAGCTTAAGCAGTGATAAACCGGCACTGGTTAATATTTTTCCATTCAAATCTCATAGAAAACCACTGTACTTGTATGTACTGATAATGATTTCTCTTGTCTCAACAGTCAACAACTAAATAAGCTGTTGCAATGTCATGCATATCGTTTTTTTAAGGCACGTAACCTTTTATAATGGATGGTTCCATTTTTAGGTATATTACATAATCTCAATTCCAAAAAGAGTCCTATTTTTTTATACCTATTTCTCTATCTCATTTTATCACATCTCTTTAACATGAGTTAGATCTGTTGTAAAGAATAATAGTCTTGTAAATGTGAAGCTCGATATTTTTTATTATACATGCAACTGCAAGTAGATACCAAACTCCATCAAATCAAAACAGGTGCAATAATTAATAAATACACGGGGTGCATGCTACACTGAAGCTCCAATTCACCAAAAAGTCAAAATATACGATTACCCAAAAATATCTTCTTTCTATTCATACGTTGTTTTTTTTTTTTTTTGCCAACAATTTTAACAAGATTAATTAAAATTTTATACAATGATAAAACTGTCAACAAATAAACATACTAGTACAATTTTAGTAAAAAATAAAACATACTAGTGCAATTTAAAGTAGTATACTTGTCCTAAAAAAATACATAAAGTAATATACTCAAACTTTTTAAGTAATATACTTGCCCTGAAAAAATAAAATATAAAGTAATATACTCAAACTTTTGGTTAAAAAAAGTAATACTTAATACATATATATGGGCAAATGCAAAAAACTTGAAATTCTCAGAATATATTTACTTATCAAAAATAAGGGGGTAACATTATGTAAACAAACAGGAGAACATCTAAGCAACTAAAGAGATACAAGGACAAGTTGTCCCAGGCTTTTCATTGCTGAAAATGCAGAATGTAGCCGCGATTTGAAGGATGCGGTATTTTGGCACCAATCTTGCATGTGAAGCTGACTATTCAAAGAACTCTTATCAACATTCACAGCCTGTTGACCTCTGTTGCCGTCCACCGCCACCGACGTCAATTGTTTCTGGCATGTATCTGTCATAATCAACAACCAGGATCAAACAAAATATCTACGGAAGTGTCCCAACCATCCTCCTCAAAGAGAATCACTTGAAACTAGCTAGCTAGTGCTCCAATTGAAATAGCAAGTTATACATTCATTCATAGTGGTGAAATGAACGAAAAACAAATCAAAGCTGTGAATCAAAGCCACTCGATCTTAAAATAAGATTGCATCTTTTTCCTTCTTCCCCCTACCATCTTTAATATTCTAAATCCTACTAACGAAACTTTTTTTTTGAAAGAGCAAAACTTCTTAAATGGTCCACAGTTAACAATGTGCATAAAGAACACTAAAATTTACGAAAACTCACAATTCTTCTTCAGGTTCATTCTCGAGAGCATTTTTGGTAATACACTCAAAAGCAGCCTCAACATTAAAACCCTCCTTTGCAGAGGTCTCAAAGTATGGTATATTCCCCTTGGAAGCACACCATGCCTTTGCTTTCTTCTCAGAAACCTGAAACAGAAGCAACAAATGCAGACATGAATTAACCCCGTGAACATATGGTAAATCAAACCCCTCTCAAGAGGAAGAAAATCTATCAACTATATATGATTGAATTCTGAAAAATAATCTGTGGTTGAATAAAACCATTTGTGGTTCTGTGGCCTTCAAAATGAGATCCCCAAATTTCTCAATTTTCAAACAAGCTTGGAAAGGAAGCTGAAGCTCACTTCCTTTGATAACAATATTGGGGAAATCCAGCAAGTGAACTTCCAATGGGTCCAACATTCCTTTACGAGTAACAATAATCTGCTTGGGCTGCTCTTCCACAGGCAAAGACCTTACTAGAGCTGCAACTTCTTCTGCTGTTTTCCACTTTGCCAGTTGGCCAAGACGCTTCTGACCAGCCCATACACTCGTACGAATAACCTGCAAGGTATAATGTAAGACATGAATACCTAGACAACTAACCTTAGAAACAGCTCAGTAAAAACGGGAACACTAAAACAAACCTTAAGAAACAACTGTCCAGTTCTTGGATTGAAAATAAAAATGGCACCATTGATGGGTTTTGTAGTAAAATTTCCTTCAAAAGTCTTGTGAACTGTAACCCGATACACATTAGTGTCATCAACAAACCATATGATTTGGTTGCTAAATATCTCTCCATAGTTTTGGGAAGACAGATATGGTTCAGTGGGTTCAGAAGAGTACAACTGCAAACCTTTTCTGATGTGTTCCTTCAAAACATACAATGCAGGATTTGACTGTAATACACAACATCAGTAAAAATCAATCAAGTATGAAAGATAGTAAAAATATTACATAGTACAGGCACAAGAGCTTATCAAAAAAAATATATGAAAGTTCACTCAAATGTAACTTCATGTGTAAAAAAATTATTTACCTTCATAATCTTATTCATGGCCTGCTGAAGTAATGGCTTTGATCCAGGGAACCAATTCCCAAATGCAGAATGCAAGTTATATGCCAAATCAAGGCCAATCATAACCCCTGCATGGAGGGGGGGAAAAAAATGATCAAGTAACACTAGATATAAAATCATATAAGAAATATAGCGAAATGACAGAGACAAACCAGTAGGAGATGGGTATAGACATGTTATCTGTTGTGTAATCCATAAATTTGGCCCGGGTATAACGCTCAATGTCGTGAGAATCATAATCACCCCATCTTAGCTGAACATCAATCCAGTACTTATTGCTTGCTTTCTGATCAAAAACATCCTTAGATTCAGCTACAAGACTAGGCCTTGACATTGGCCATCTGTGGGCAGCAAAGAGAAGGATGTCCGCACAAGAACTGTTCATTTTGTAACTCTTCCTAGGATGGATTGTTTCCTTCTGAACAGTCTCAATCTCCAAAGCGTCCAACTCTTGATCCAAAACCTGACAAAGATCCATGACAACACTCATGGATCTTCTGCCACAAGTGAGCTCTGAATATCTGGATCAGAGATATCTTCAAAGTTGGAATTTTCCCATGCATGAAAATACCAGTCAGATCTAGCTGCACTTGGAAACCAACATAAACATTGGCTCGGTTAATGGTTGGTGACCACCACAGTGTAAATCTACGGTTGGGTATCTGGTTGAGACCAGATCTCTGTGCATTGGTGAGCTTCTTATACTTCATAGATTCCTCGAAACCTGATGCCTTTTCCCAGAATAGACCTTCCCAAGTTGGAAAACTGTGAAAATTAAAAATAGGAGGAGGATTAATCTTCTTCCATAGTGGAGATAAATTAACAAGTTGGACATGCTGCAAGTAGATTTACAATTCCTAGACCTTCCACCAAATATGATGTCAGGGAAAAGTCTGGCCCGTGACGTAAGACAGACGGACCATTTTAGTGATGTGTTCTGTGTTTGAATTGTGTCCAACAAGACATGTCAACTAACATCCTTACATGATAAAAATATTGACTCCTACATGGCTACAAAATTAACACACAACATCGACTCATTGGGGAGCTAAATTAAGATTTGAAAGAGATAACAAGTCATAGCATGCTCTGTCTTCAAATTCTAACCAATTTTAATTCATTAAATATTAAGCCAAGTGTACATTTCCAAAAGCTTACATTTTAGTTGTTCACTATATATCAACCAGTAGTAAAAGTTGATATTGAACTTACGCATGGCAATTACTAATTATGAATTGGGAATCTTCATTCTTACATTTTAAATTCTGTAAGGCGTTACCATGCAAGTGACCTATATTTTTTAGAACTTGGTGTTGCTATCATCTTATGTTTATTTTGTGTCTCGTTTCTGTATCTGTCAGATTTACAAGATAAAATGCATACGGCTAAAAATAAGTGGTGTATAACAACTGGACGGACTCGTCAAGATTTATTTCGACTTCTGAAAATGGTTAAACATAGGGAAAATCACTACACTAACCCAAACAGAAAACTAATTCACTGGAAAAATATCACTTACTATGTTCCTTTGAATAATGTGTGTTCAAGAATTCCTTCAACTCCTCCAAGGGCTTGAATAACATCAGTTCGGTAATTATTCAAATTCCACAACTTCCCATCGTGCCTCTGGTGTGTCCCCCAGAAAGGATTGTTTTAGAACTTGATATTGCTTGAAATCTCTACGCACCCTCCATCCTTTATCATAAGCCAAAGCGTGTCTATCTTTCTGAAACAAAGTGTTAATACGTGGAATTCCTCTGTCCCATGAGTCCTGCCAAGACAATCAAAAGTAAGTAAATAAATAGATTCCCCATTATTGAAAAGACAGACTTATTGTAACTACACGTTCAAACACACCAAAACCCCAAAAATTTCAGAGCACTCACTTCCAAATCCTCAAGGGTCAAGCGTCTATTTTGTGCTTGTGCTTCCTGCCTTTTCAATGCATATTCAGCCCAGACACGCTGTGAATCAACAAACTCACTTTCCCAAGGCTGCATCATCCAAGAAAACATAAAAATATAAAAAAACTATATATAAATCTATCAAATGTAAGTACAAATACCAAGCTACGTAACAGAAAAAAATGGTTAACCTGTATATAGCGATAAAGATTGGGAATCAACTGGTCCTCCTCATGACTCATCCCACTTCTAAAGTGGGTTACAGCGACATCTGTCTGCTGACTATACCGTAGATCACTATGTGGAATCAAAATGTGACCCATAGACAACATTCCAAGTCCTCCAATTTCCTTTGGGGTGTAGAAAATGACAGGCGGAAACCTGGTAAAAGAGACAGAAACACAGATTTGATCAACGGGACTAAAAGTTCCAAATGAACTACTAAATAATTGTATGATTGTTACCTGCTAGGCATCTTTGAGCTGAGTCCAATCTTGATACGAGTCTGAATTTTATTTTCACATTTAACAAGCAAATCCAACAGCTCTTGAGTGTGTACAGTTGCCTCTCGGAAATAAGTCATGAGTCCTGAAAAGAACCAGAGTCAGGGGAAAAATTGACAAAAATCTCTGCAAAAAAAAATCCTAAAACTCAACTTCCATTACCTATTAAAGCTGTATTCCACTTATTGACAATTTTTGTGAATGTATTAGAACACGAAGACATAAGAATCTGTCTCACACGATTCTCAAACACCTTCATGTGTTCATCGTCAACTCTTAAGAAGGCAACAGCTGTTCTTTCTTTTGTCTGTTCATTCTGGAGATTCCAGACACCATCTCTTGTGTTACTAAATGCTTCTTGAGTCATTCTAATTTTAGGAAGTATCCTCACTTCAAATCCACACCTGTAGGATATTAAGAGGTGTTATCAAAGAGAGATCCATTCATTCATACACATAGGCTAAAGGATGAACCAAATCCCAAAAACAAAGGCCTGACAATCTGGAGTTTGTTAATGATGGTATCCCTTCTTAGACAACCTTGCTGATAAAGGAACATCATCATCATCATCATCTTCAGATTCATAGTCTTCACGAGAATCTGAATGCGATGTTTTTTTATCGAATGATGTGAGCCATTTAAAATTGAAGCGTCCTTCATCATCACCAACACATAAATTTGGGTTATTAGAAGCCTCGACAACATCCATGATTCAACTATAGAAAACTTTAAACTCTCAGCTATTACACAAACCCCTCAAAATCCTGGGAAGAAAAGATAAAAGCTTCAACCTTTAGCTTTGAAAAATTTCTAGGACATTATTCAAATAATACCCGTGAAAATATTCAAAATAGACATTTCAAGGTTTAATCATAAACAATGACCATGTAAAAAAATGTAAACTTTTAAAGTTTCAATATATAAATAAATAAAAACATACACATTCAGTAGCTCTGATCTAACATTGTATGATATTGATTTTTCTAGAAAAAAGACATGAAATGAAAGTATAAATAAACGTAGAAGAAAAGTATACTAATAGACATGAAAAATAGAGGGTAAATACCTTTTTTGTCCTTGTAATATTAGCGAATTCCGGTTTTAGTCCCTGTAAAAAAAGATATTTAGATTATGTATCTGTAATTTCAGATTCTTCCACTTTTGGTCACTCCTTTCATCAAGTCAGCAAAATCTGCATAAATTACGTCCCTGTAATTTCATATTCCTCCCACTTTTGGTCCCTCTAATTTCAGATTACTCCACTTTTGGTCCCTCATTTTACGTGTCATATATGCAGATTCTGCTGGCGTGGTGAAATGAGGGACCAAAAGTGAAAAAATCTGAAATTACAGGGACGAAAACTGGAATTCGCTAATATTACAGGACAAAAAGAGGTATTTACCCAAAAATAAAAGAGAATGACGAAAAAGAAGTGAAGGATTTTACCAATTAGTTGAATTTGTGAAGCTTCCAATGGCGAAAGATAGAGTAAACCCTAGAGGATGAGAAAAAAAAATGAAATTTGGAGAGTGAAATGAATGAGACAGACACAAAAGAAGATGAGAATCTTGTGTTGTTATTTTTGGTTGCCGATGAGCTTGGTTCGGTATGTTGAAGTGGGCCCCACAAAACAGACTTCTTAATGGCAAATAACTTGTTCATTAAGCTGTTGAGGGAATATTAGGAAGTACAGTTCAGCATACAAACAAATTTATGCACTGAAAAGTTGAATTTGAATCCATAATACTATCAAAAAAACTTTAGGAGATGAAAACTTGAATTGAATGTATATGTAAATTAAGGGTAATTTAATAAGAGAATTGCTGTATATGTATATGTAAATATCACAAGTGCATAACAGGTTTCAGGTTAGGGAACTTCTATGGTACATTCACAATTTTGAGTGTACCGGTACTTTTGTTGTACAAAATTTATAAATTAACGATCACTTTAATGAAATAAAAAGGTATTTGTCAATATTTATATTTTAGAAAACATCATTTCATAAGAAAAACCATCATTTCATTATTTATAAGGATTATATTAAAAAAATTACATTTTGTCATAAAAAATAATCAATATTCATTGTTATAAGTAATAAAAATTCTTAAAAATTAAATTTTATTTCGTCGAAACTTTTGGTAAATAAAATTTAATTATCTTAGTTGTCAATGATAGAAAATAATTATTTTTCTTTAAAAAAACAACTAATTTATTATTAATTTTATGACTTGGTGTACCGATACACCCAAATTCATTAGATGTACCATAGAATTTGCCTTCAGGTTATCATATAAATACCTGTAAATGCTTCTCATTCAATAAGATTTTGAACCATTTGTTCATTTCTCTTAATTATTTCATAAGAACGTATACATACGATTCATATATTTATTCTTAAATTCAAGTTCTACAATAATATATATGTATTCAATTCACATTATTTTATAAATGACACCCAAATATAATAATCCAAAAATAATTAAGGTTAAACACACAATTATTATCTTGTCAATTTTATGGACAAAATTGAATATGAGTCGTATCCAGGGTCTTCCCTTAAGGAGTGCAAACATCTTTACTAAGGTGCAAGGTCATTTCTATAAAATTGGAGACCCGACTTTCATAGTAAAGATAATCCCCTTATAAAATAAAACACATTTTTTTATATAAAAAAAAAAAGCAAAAAAAAAAAGTTTATAACTTTTGTTTTATTTTATTTTCGTAGAGAATAATTATAATGTTTGTTGTTAAAACATTGTTATTTTATACGACAAGTATGAGCCAAAAATTACAATTAGTGCTCTAAAAAATAGGAACAAAAACATATTTAACCCAAAATTAAAAATTACCTTATTAAACTTGATTTTTTTTTATAGAAAAATTGACTCATTTATTTGACATTTAATGTTATATTTGTATATTACATTTTGATTGATTGATATATCGAAAGGGTAAATACCCCTTAAATAAAAGAGGGTAATCTAGACCTCACCTTGGAGTTCCGATTAAATTATAAGTGTGTTTTTAATTGTGATTCATCTCATTTACATATGTGAGTTGATTGGATTTTTTTTAAGAGGATTGATCATGAAAGTGTTAATGGCCTATTTCCTATGTAATTTTCTACAAATTCTCTCTCTCTATATATATATATATATCTTGTCAAAAAATATATGTATATATATATACTGTATATAATATTATTAAAATTTAATTCCTAGGACTTTGGTATTCTCGTTTTTCTTCCATTCCTATTACTTTTAACTAATTAATTATATATGTACCTACGTTTCTCATAGCTTTTATTTTGTAGCTTTTTTTGGTCTAAGTGATAGTTTGAAGCTCTCCTTGGTATTGTATAACTTTCTAAGAACCGATTTTTAGGTTGAGTGGATTTAAAAAGTGACCGATGACGGTTAATTGTCGTTGGACAAGCGACAGTTGAAAAAAAGAGCAATTTTAAAGTGAAATTAGTAATTGTCATTTATTCAAGTCCAACTTTGTTTGGACATTTTAATATAATTTCAAATTATTGAAAAAATTAATAATTAAGAAAGTAGTTATGCAACTCAAATTATCAATAACATATATTTCCAAAATGAATATTACATGTAAGATCAAAATTAAATATATTATTTTCATAAGAAAACATTAATTCATGTCTCACATGTAAGATTTATGAGATAAATATATGTTTATTTTTGTTAAAACTTGCTTGTAACAGACAAAAACACCCTGCATGATTTAGAGATATTTTGAGATAAATTTAAAAAGTAGGACTAATGTTATTTTGTACTTACTGCAACATTAACACAATAAGAAAACAATTAAGAACATGGTCTACTTATTTTTATCATTTCTTCTTACAAAATGATATTTTATAAGGTTACCTCACTTTTCAAATAATTTTTCTAGACACAAAACATCCAATAAGAAGGAAAATGTTGCAATGGAGTAAAATTCATATAAAAGAAAGGCGTGAATTTTGGA
Organism: Medicago truncatula; assembly: GCF_003473485.1. Taxonomy (NCBI): domain Eukaryota; kingdom Viridiplantae; phylum Streptophyta; class Magnoliopsida; order Fabales; family Fabaceae; genus Medicago; species Medicago truncatula. Next base: position 45,988,001 of record NC_053043.1, read on the forward strand.
ATGGTAGAAGTTTTCAATCATAAGACTTTAATTTGTCTTTCCTTGATAGAAAGTTTGTCTCCAAAATAGCACAACACATGGTCAACAAGATCCCTAAATTTCTACATGTATGGCATATGTGTCTCCTCCAAACACAATCATCTCCCACTATCTTTTTTATTACAAATAGACTCTCTTTGTTCTTCCTTATGACTCAAGCAAGCTTCATATTGTAAGCAATACAAAAATAGTCAAAAATCATGGGAAAGAAAGCGCCTCTTTTGATCATGCTTCTTATTCTTTGTCATGGTGTGTCCATGACAATGGCAATGTGGGAGGCAGAAGATAGAGAAAATGGACCTTCAACGCCAGATAGAAAATTGTTCTTGTTGCAAAACTCCAAGCGTGTGGTGAAGACTGATGCAGGAGAGATGAGAATGTTAGAGAGTCGTGGTGGAAGAATATTGGAAAGACGCTTGCACGTTGGTTTTATTACTATGGAACCAAGCTCACTTTTTGTTCCTCAATATCTGGATTCCACTCTAATCATATTTGTCCTTACAGGTATCATATCAATAACTCATTTAGATTTTCAATGTAAATCATATGTGCTGAAAAATTGAAAGGATACGAACAAAGCTAATATGAGACAATGTATAATTGAATCCTATGTTACAAATGTAGAGTTGAAACTCTAGATAGTAGCTACTATATGGTAAACAAAATATCAGGGAATATCTTTTTTTATCAATTATGTTATTGGTGCGAAGTATTATCGTCGACTTTTGTCAATGACAAATATCTACTGAAGAAATTTAGTAGGTCACCTTTTTGAATCTCACCTCCTAACCATGCTTCTTCAATGGCAAAAGGTAATTAAGATCCATTTAAGTGGTTAACATTTATCAACAAATGTTTTTCATACACACCGACCAGGAATAGAACAATGAACCAAATGGTTTCAAGACCAGATAATTGTGGTCACTTTGCATGGTAGGAATAACAAAAACCATGTAAAACCTTGATAATAGTTTTGGTTGCTTGAACAAATAACTGCATTGTATGATCTGCATGACTAAAAATCTTAGGAGTAACATAGTTATATTTTTAAAATTTACAGTGAAGTAAAAATATAGGAACTTGAGATCACTTGTGAAACTCCAAGATGTAATTCCTAATTTTATAACTGTATGTTGGAAATTTTAGAATTTAGGAGTTAAGTTGAAAATGGATTTCAGGGGAAGCAAAGGTTGGAATCATGTATGAGGATGAATTGGAGGAGAGCGAATTGAAGAAGGGGGATGTATATCAAATTCCAGCTGGTTCTGCATTCTATTTGTCGAATATTGGTGAGGGTCAAAAACTTCACATTATTTGCAGCATTGACCCCTCAGAGAGTTTGAGAATTGGTATTTTCCAGGTATATACAAGCATTTGCATAACCAATACCTTTATATATAGTTTGATTAATCTTGCTAATCCATTAAATGATATGTTTGCTTTACATGTTTGTAGTCTTTCTATATTGGAGGAGGAGCTCCATTATCAGTACTTTCCGGATTCGAGCATCGAATCCTTGAATCGGCATTTAATGTAAGGAAACTAACAAACAATTAACTTCACTACGTGTCTGCGTTGTGTTCGATGTTTGTGTCTCTGTCAGTATTTCATAGATAGAAAACTGATCAATGTGTGTTTAATAATTTACTCATCATAGGTATCAGGATCAGAGTTGATGAAATTCTTCACAAGGAAAAATGAGGGTCCAATTGTACACGTGGGCCCTTCACATGCAAGTGCTTCAAGCATATGGACTAAATTCCTTCAACTGAAAGAGGATGAGAAATTGCATCATGTTATACCCTGTTTTTGGACCTAAAAATACTGGGCCCAATTTCATTTCAAACTTTGTCAATTATCAAATTTCAACTGCACAGTTCAAATTGTCTCTGCCTCGCAGTATTTTCAATCACAATTTTACCTATGTTTTTCTTGCATAAAACCTTTCAAAATGTCTTTACTTGTCTTGTAAGTCATGCAAAAGTGTCTCTGAATCATTACATTGCTTTTTCTACAGTTTATTTCAAAATTTGCAAAAAGTCATACAGAAGGGTATTTTGGTCATTTCCTGCAGTGGGACCCATTTTCATCCTTGTGACTGTCTCTGAGTCTTTTTCAGATTGTTTTTTAACATTTCATCAGTAAACCCTGTTTAAATCCATTTCAAACTTGCATCTGAGTCAGTGTCAGAGTCTGTTTGAGTCAGTTTAGGTCATTTTTAGCCCTAGGGGCATTTTGGTCATTTCACATAAAATTTTGGCATGGGGAGGTTACTTTGAAGTACCTCATTTAGGCCATTGGTTCGTTTTAGTCCGTTTTGTCAATTTTATTTTTTGTTTCGCTTTACGTTTTGTCAGGTTACCAATTTTATTCCAATTTTATTTTTTATTATTATTTTGTTTTTTGCATTTTGGTCCCCAGAGAAGTCCAAATTTGCTTTTTTATCCAGAACTTTTTTTATTTCGCATTTCAGTCCTTTTTGTCAATTGCAGTTTAGTCCCTTAATTTTTCAATTTTGCAGAAAAGTCCAGATTTCATGTTTTTGTCCAAGCCGTGCCATTTTCTTCTCCAAATCCAGGTGTCCTGTTTTCATTGGTTCAGATGTACACTTGTCAGCTATAAAAGCAACACAGTGGCATTTTTTTTAGACACGTTTTTCCATTCATCACGCGCCACCACCTAAAAACACCTGAGAATTCTCTCTCTTGACAGTTACAGATCAAAACAGAAAAATCACAAGAACAATCACAGAAACCCTAATTCTCCAGAATCACCAAATCAACACAAATTCAACAATTTTTCTGCGATTCTCAGAGATTCGTGGTGAATCTTCATCATTGAATCGGATTCCTTCGCAATTCAAAGCGCGAATTCGTCACTAGAAGTGACAAACTCCAGCACTGATCACGAAGGAACCAGTGAAGAGCAGAGGGAAAGAAGCGGATTCGGACCGGTAAGGAAGAAGAAGAGAAGAACCGATTTATTTTCGGATCCAAGCCAGAAAATCAAAACCGCACCAATATTCAAGTGTTTCCGAAGATCTTCGCTCAAAATCTCCCTTTGAAACCGTAGGTAAACACGTAAAACTCCACTTTCTTTCTCAAAAATATCAACAAACACGAATCAGTTATAGATCTGCAAAGTTCCAGAGATTTCATTCAACAAAACACTAAAAAGAATCAAGAAAAATCCTTTTCAAAACCGTGAACAAAAGTGTAGATCTACAACGATTCAAACCTTGCATGAAAAAACCAGTACCGGATTCGTGTTTAGAACGAAAAAGGATTTCTAAAAGTGTAAAAAATTTTGAAAACGGAGAAAATTGTTCAGCTTCCGGCGGCGGCGCCGCCACCCTTGGGGCGGCCGGCCACCACGCCGGAAGAACAAGTTTCACCGGAGAAGATGAAGTTCATCTTCGTTTTTCCAGTTTCCGGCGAGGTGTAGGAAGAGAGAAGTGAGAGCTTCTCTCACTAGAGTGAGAGAAGAGAAAGAAAGAAGGGGAAACAAAGTGAAAAAAACCGGTTCCATGCCTTTTATAAACAATCAAACCGGTCCGGTTTATTTCTGTTTTTTTTCCTTCATTCTAAGCCATTGGATCTAGGGTTTGGGATCTTGGATCAATCCAACGGTTCCTGTGCACCCAGATCCAATGGACGTTGGGCTTATGGTCTGGGCTTAGTTTCTTTTTCTTTCCCTCGTTTTTCCTGCTATCTGCACCATGCCTATTTGTTAATTGCACCATTGTTCGTCCAATTTTTGCCATAAAAATTCCAAAAAAATTGTTATATGTTTCTTAATACATTTTAACACTCTTGTGATATTTTTCAGTGATTTAAAAAATGATAAAAATGTGTGTGTTATTTTTCTTGATTAATTTGGTGTTTGATCTAAATTTGTGTATTTTGTGGTATATTGTCTCATAAAATGTTGGCATGTGATATGGATGATTGGTGTGTAATTACATGATGAATATGTTGCTGATCATATGTATATCTTGCTGATTGTGGATGTAGATTTTCATGTCTTTCTTGTTTTGCAAGCAATGTGTGTTTTTATCAAGAAATAAAGTGCAAAATATCTTTGAAAATGTGTTATGATTCTTGGCTTGAATATGTTCTATTTGTTCCCACATTATAGCTCAAAATCAAACCCCTTTAACATTGCTATAATGAGGGGATTATAGGTCATATGCATGTCTAAGTTTCATAGCCAATTTTGGGTATATTTTGCCACTTTATTTCATTTCATTACCTTCTTTCCTCTCTTGCTATTCTATTCAATTTTGTTTACTTTTCTACTATTTTTATGCTTTATGATACTAACCATTTCATCTCACATTTCATTCATCCCATAGCTTTGACATCATTTTTCTATTCATTTCTATATCAATTGGGTTTGTAATAAATTAGTTAGTTTAGTTTAGTTTACATTCTTGCAAGACCATAGCATGTATCTAGGACTCAATGTAAAGGACTATGGACACTATAAGTGATGTACACCGACACGAGCACCGACACATGCACACACCCCACATGGATGTTCTAGATGCATGATTAGGGAATGTATGTTTAGATGTATGCTTAGGCTTTACAACGCTTAGACCAAAAAACCTTTTTTTCCAAAAATGTGAACAACCTCACTTGAAAACTTTTTTCTAAAAAATAGGAGTCAAAACTCCTCATTTTCCTTTTGTTTTCTTAAAAAAAAAAAAAATCCCAATGAATTTTAATCATACTTAGACTTTATTTTGCAAAATAACTACTTCCACCTCACATTTTCCAAATCTCATGCCCTTGAGGCCTCTCATCTCCATTCTTCAAAATTCCTTTTTCAAACTTAAAATCAACCAACAAAAACAAAAACTATTTTTGAGCAAGAACTACGCCGGTTTTGATCCCGTAAAACGGTACGTAGGCAATGAGTCAAAACTCATCCAAGCCGAAATAAAATCAAGTCTTACAACTTCTCTCCCCCCATTCTTAACTAAATAAACCTCCCATTTTCAAAAGTAAGTAAAAATAAGCGTGAATATAGACTTAGGAAAACGGCTCCTATAGAGGACTATAGTTACTCCGGGTGCCTAACACCTTCCCGTAGTAAAACCGACCCCCGAACTTAGAATCTAAGGGTTTTTTCTCAATTTTTCCCTTCCCAAGAAAAAAGAGAGATATCAACGGTCGAAAGGTACAAGTCCAATTAATGGCTTGGCACCCAAAAACCATGATAACAGAAATGGCGACTTCACTGGGGACCTTTTTTTAGCGGGTCACGCCTAGTTTTCCTTAGTTTATATTTACGCTTTGTTTTATTGCTTACATATGTGAATACTTGTTTATTTTCATTTGACGTGTGGGGTGAGAATATCAAAAGTCCTATACCCGGGCTGAGTGAACTTATGTTTAGGTAGAGATATAATCGACAATTCGATCCGGGGGTTGCCTCGTGTATTGGATTATGCGATCAATCTCACATAGCTGAGGCATTTTGAAGGTGATATTGTCAGCGTGTGTTGTCATGCTTAGGCACTTCACTTTCAATTGTTCGACGAAGCTATGAACCGTAGTTACCAAACCCATCCTAGCCTTTTTAGGACGTAGTGCGGTGGCTAAATTGAGTGTTGTCTCAAACTTTAGTCGTCACGCGATACTACACTCAAACTAGACCTTCTCACAAATAATCATGGAACGGGTGTCGTCCTGTACTACCATGATATATGTGAGAGAGGTTGCAGTTTGGGAACTGTGTTAGAACCTTGGTTACTACTATCCAAAGCTTTAGTGCACCGGACGCCGTGTCCATCCGTGGCCCCGTTACTTTGAAACTCAACCCACTTTGTAACTAAACAACACAATCATGCATACATGCATTCATGCATAAACATTTTTTCATGCATTCATCGAAGGGTTTAAACAAATGGAAATTTTTGTAAATAATCACAGGTATGAAGAAGACTAAGTGCTACAAGTTCAAGGAAGTGGATTTGGTTAGTTTGAGAGAGTTGGCACTCAAGGTCAAGAGTCAAACAGGGTTCCGACTCCGATATGGGGGATTGCTTACTTTGCTCCGAACCGATGTGGAAGAGAAGCTAGTGCACACTCTAGTGCAGTTTTATGATCCGAGCTTCCGTTGCTTCACTTTTCCGGACTTCCAGTTGGTTCCTACTCTCGAGGCTTACTCCAATCTAGTGGGTTTACCTATAGCCGAGAAGACGCCTTTCACCGGTCCCGGGACTTCTCTTACTCCTCTGGTTATTGCTAAGGATCTCTACCTCAAGACTTCCGACGTCTCCAACCATCTTATCACCAAGTCTCACATTCGGGGGTTCACTTCGAAGTATCTTCTTGATCAGGCTAATCTCAGTACTACTTGTCAGGATACACTCGAGGCTATTCTTGCTTTGCTTATCTACGGGCTCATTCTCTTCCCGAACCTCGACGACTTCGTGGACATGAATGCTATCGAGGTCTTTCATTCCAAGAACCCGGTTCCTACTTTGCTAGCGGATACCTACCATGCCATTCATGACAGGACTCTCAAGGGCCGTGGGTATATTCTTTGCTGCACATCTCTCTTGTATAGGTGGTTTATTTCGCACCTTCCGAGTTCCTTCCATGACAACTCGGAGAACTGGTCCTACTCTCAGCGGATTATGGCCCTCACTCCTAATGAGGTCGTCTGGCTCACTCCGGCCGCTCAGGTGAAGGAAATTATCATGGGTTGTGGAGACTTTCTCAATGTACCTCTTCTTGGTACTCGTGGAGGAATCAACTACAATCCCGAGCTTGCTATGAGACAGTTTGGTTTTCCTATGAGGTCGAAGCCCATCAATCTTGCTACATCTCCAGAGTTCTTCTTTTACACGAATGCTCCTACCGGACAAAGGAAAGCTTTCATGGATGCTTGGTCCAAGGTTCGAAGGAAGAGTGTGAAGCATATAGGTGTGAGATCCGGTGTTGCTCATGAGGCCTATACTCAGTGGGTGATAGATCGAGCTGAGGAGATTGGTATGCCTTATCCAGCTATGAGATACGTATCTTCATCCACTCCATCTATGCCTCTACCTTTGCTCCCTGCGACTCAGGATATGTATCAGGAGCACCTAGCTATGGAGAGTCGTGAGAAGCAAGTGTGGAAAGCTCGGTACAATCAAGCCGAAAATCTAATCATGACTTTGGATGGTAGAGATGAGCAGAAGACTCATGAGAATCTAATGTTGAAGAAAGAGCTAGCTAAGGCCCGGAAAGAATTGGAAGAGAAAGATGAGCTGCTTATGAGGGATTCCAAGAGAGCTCGAGGACGACGAGATTTCTTTGCCAGATACTGTGATTCAGATTCCGAGTCCGATGATCCTCCGACTACTTCCTATGCTTGAGGGCTTCATGTGTTTATTTCAAAGTCTTTCTGTTGAGAACACTATGTAGTTTTGTTTATTTGCAAGATTTCTAATTTGTTTAAAAATCCTTCGATGAGAAAATAAGTCTTTTGCATTTGCATTTGCATATCATGCATCATATGCATCATGCATTGGTCACAAAGGCTTCCAAGTGCTCACTATCTCCTGGTTCCTCTGCCGCAGTGTGAAAAGTGGCTCGTGCTCAGAGGGTTTACGAACCTGATAGAACTGACCGAACCAGAGAATACAGAAGAAAGAAAAGGGCTATGGAGGAAGAGAACACACAGCTTCGTACTGAATTGGCATCTTTAAGGGAGGAATTGGCCAAAGCTCATGATGCTATGACTGCTCTGTTGGCTGCTCAGGAACAACCAGTTCCTGTGGTTTCTACAGCTGCAAATGTGACTCCTACCGTGACAACTGATCCCCGCTCTATCATGCCATCCGGGTATCCTTACGGGCTTCCGCTGTACTATACTGCTAACACAGGGGCAGGGACCTCTGGTACTACCAACAATGGCCCAATCCCAGGGGCAAACTTAACTCCTGTTAGTACCGCTTTGACTCAAGCTGCAACAACTGTTACCGAGCCCATTGTGAATGCGGTGCCTCTATTTGTCCATGCTAATGCGCACCACGGGAGTATTGCCACAGCCGGAACTATGGAAGAGAGAATGGAAGAACTTGCCAAAGAGCTCCGACGGGAAATTAAGGCCAACAGGGGAAACGGGGACTCCGTTAAAACCCAGGATCTCTGCTTGGTATCGAAGGTAGATGTTCCAAAAAAGTTCAAAGTCCCGGAGTTCGACAAATATAACGGGCTGACTTGTCCTCAAAATCATATTGTCAAATATGTCCGGAAGATGGGCAACTACAAGGATAATGATTCCCTTATGATCCATTACTTCCAAGACAGTCTGATGGAAGATGCTGCAGAGTGGTATACTAGTCTGAGCAAAGATGATGTCCATACTTTTGATGAGCTAGCCACCGCTTTCAGGAGCCACTACGGGTTTAACACTCGATTGAAGCCGAATAGGGAGTTCCTCAGGTCCCTATCTCAGAAAAAGGAGGAAAGTTTCCGTGAATATGCGCAAAGGTGGAGAGGGGCAGCTGCCCGTATTACTCCTGCTTTAGATGAAGAAGAAATGACCCAGACGTTCTTAAAGACCTTGAAGAAAGATTATGTTGAGAGGATGATCATCGCTGCCCCGAACAACTTTTCGGAGATGGTCACTATGGGAACCCGTCTTGAGGAAGCAGTCAGGGATGGGATCATTGTGTTTGAGAAAGCTGAATCTTCTACGAGTGCATCGAAGAGGTATGGTAATGGACACCACAAGAAGAAAGAAACGGAAGTGGGGATGGTGTCAGCTGGAGCCGGTCAATCCATGGCCACTGTTGCTCCTATCAATGCAGCTCAAATGCCTCCGTCATACCCATATATGCCGTATTCTCAGCATCCGTTCTTCCCACCGTTTTATCATCAGTACCCTTTGCCACAGGGCCAGCCTCAAGTGCCCGTCAATGCAATTGCCCAACAGATGAAACAACAGTTGCCGGTTCAACAACAACAACAACAACAGCAGCAGCAGCAATATGCTAGACCAACTTTTCCTCCTATACCAATGTTGTATGCAGAACTTCTTCCAACCTTACTCCAGAGAGGTCATTGTACAACTAGACAGGGCAAGCCACCACCTGATCCGTTGCCTCCAAGGTTCAGGGCTGATCTCAAATGTGACTTTCATCAAGGTGCCTTAGGTCATGATGTCGAGGGGTGTTATGCTCTGAAGTATATCGTGAAGAAACTCATTGATCAAGGGAAGCTGACTTTTGAGAATAATGTTCCACATGTCCTTGACAATCCTCTTCCAAATCATGCCGCTGTGAATATGATCGAAGTGTGTGAGGAAGCTCCTAGACTTGATGTCCGCAACGTCGCAACTCCTCTGGTGCCTCTGCACATCAAGCTGTGCAAAGCTTCTCTGTTCAGCCATGATCATGCCAAGTGTCTAGGATGCCTCCGTGATCCTTTGGGTTGCCATGTTGTTCAAGACGACATCCAAGGCTTGATGGATGATAATCTTCTGACTGTCAGTGATGTTTGCGTGGTCGTGCCAGTTTTTCACGATCCGCCTGTCAAGAGTGTACCTTTGAAGAAGAATGCTGAGCCTTTAGTGATAAGGTTGCCGGGACCAATTCCTTATGTTTCAGACAAGGCTGTCCCATACAAATACAATGCTACTATGATAGAAAATGGAGTAGAGGTGCCTCTAGCCTCCTTTGCCACAGTAAGCAATATTGCCGAAGGGACTTCTGCAGCGCTAAGAAGCGGGAAGGTCCGTCCGCCGTTATTTCAGAAGAAAGTAGCTACGCCGACCATTCCACCAGTTGAAGAAGCAACTCCAACCGTTGTTTCACCCATTGCTACAGATGTGAACCAGCCAGGCAAATCTATAGAGGATTCAAATTTAGATGAGATTCTGAGGATAATAAAGAGGAGCGACTACAAGATCGTTGATCAATTGCTGCAGACTCCTTCAAAGATATCCGTCTTGTCATTACTCTTGAGCTCTGAGGCTCACAAGAATACCTTGTTGAAAGTGCTGGAGCAGGCTTACGTTGACCATGAAGTTACGGTAGATCGTTTCAGTGGCATAGTGGGAAATATTACTGCTTGTAACAACCTCTGGTTTAGTGAAGAAGAGCTGCCGGAAGTAGGAAAGAGTCACAATCTGGCTTTGCACATCTCGGTGAACTGTAAATCAGACATGATATCAAATGTGTTGGTGGATACCGGTTCCTCTCTCAATGTAATGCCCAAGACAACTTTAGATCAGTTGAGCTACCATGGGACCCCTTTGAGAAGAAGTACTTTCTTGGTCAAAGCTTTTGATGGATCTCGAAAGAATGTGCTGGGAGAGATAGACTTGCCGATAACCATTGGCCCTGAGAATTTTTTGGTTACCTTCCAAGTGATGGACATTAATGCATCCTACAGTTGCCTGCTGGGAAGACCGTGGATACACGATGCAGGTGCAGTTACTTCCACTTTACATCAGAAGTTGAAATTTGTGAAGAATGGAAAACTCGTTACAATCCATGGTGAAGAAGCATACTTAGTCAGCCAGTTGTCTTCTTTTTCTTGTATTGAAGCAGGGTCTGCTGAAGGGACTGCTTTCCAAGGTTTGATCATTGAAAGTGCAGAGTCTAAGGAAGCTGGGGCTGCTATGGCTTCATTGAAGGATGCTCAGAGAGCCATCCAAGAAGGTCAGACTGCCGGCTGGGGCAAGATGATACAGCTCTGTGAGAACAAGCGTAAAGAAGGTCTCGGGTTCTCCCCGTCATCAAGGGTTTCCTCGGGAGTCTTCCACAGTGCAGGGTTTGTCAATGCTATCTCTGAAGAAGCCACTGGATCTGGTCTCAGGCCTGCATTTGTTACACCAGGAGGCATTGCGACAAATTGGGATGCCATTGACATTCCTTCAATCATGCATGTTTCTGAGTAATGTGTCTTGTTGCTTTAATGCTTTGTTTTCAAAATAACAATCCTCTCGCTCTGCCCAAAGCGAGAGTGATATTTTCTGTAAGGGCATGTTTGTTTCGGCATTGCCGTTGATTAATAAAATTTTGTCGTTTCTTCCACGACTACCTTTTTTAGTGCTTTTTCCCTTGGAAACAATGGTAATGCCAGAAAAAACCAAAACGTCTGTATTTTCTTATTAATTTCAAAAATCTGCATGAAAAAAAAAACTCTTTCTAAAATCATCCAATCATTATATGCAGGTTGAACCATAATAAACCCGTTGAACACAGTAATCATACGGTTCCTCCAAGTTTTGAATTCCCTGTGTATGAAGCCGAAGATGAGGAAGGTGATGACGTACCATATGAGATTACTCGGTTACTTGAGCAAGAAAAGAAAGCCATTCAGCCTCACCAAGAAGAGATTGAGCTTATCAACATAGGTACCGAGGAAAACAAGCGAGAAATCAAGATTGGTGCTACTCTAGAGGAGGGGGTTAAACAGAAGATCATCCAGCTCCTCCGGGAATATCCAGATATTTTTGCATGGTCCTATGAAGATATGCCAGGTCTAGACCCTATGATTGTGGAGCATCGGATCCCCACCAAGCCTGATTGTCCTCCCGTCAGGCAGAAATTGAGAAGGACTCATCCTGATATGGCTCTCAAGATCAAGAATGAAGTTCAAAAGCAGATTGATGCGGGTTTCCTCATGACAGTTGAGTATCCCGAATGGGTTGCCAATATTGTGCCCGTGCCAAAGAAGGATGGTAAAGTCCGGATGTGTGTTGACTTCAGAGACCTGAACAAGGCCAGTCCAAAAGACAACTTTCCATTACCTCATATCGATGTGCTTGTTGATAATACTGCTCAATCTAAGGTGTTCTCCTTCATGGACGGTTTTTCCGGTTATAATCAAATCAAGATGTCTCCTGAAGATAGAGAAAAGACATCTTTTATCACTCCATGGGGTACCTTCTGCTACAAAGTGATGCCGTTCGGCCTAATCAATGCTGGTGCTACCTACCAAAGGGGAATGACCACTCTGTTTCATGACATGATTCACAAAGAAGTTGAGGTATATGTGGATGACATGATTGTGAAGTCAGCAGATGAGGAGCAGCATGTTGAATATTTAACAAAGATGTTTGAAAGGTTGAGAAAATACAAGCTGCGATTGAATCCCAACAAATGTACATTCGGTGTCAGGTCCGGAAAGTTATTAGGCTTCATTGTCAGCCAAAAGGGCATTGAAGTCGATCCTGATAAAGTCCGGGCCATCCGAGAAATGCCAGCTCCACAGACAGAGAAGCAAGTCAGAGGTTTCCTCGGGCGTTTGAATTACATCTCCCGGTTCATATCTCACATGACCGCAACCTGTGGGCCGATCTTCAAGCTACTTAGAAAGAACCAGCCTGTTGTATGGAATGATGAATGCCAAGAAGCTTTTGATAGCATCAAGAATTACCTGCTGGAACCACCTATCCTTGTCCCACCCGTGGAAGGAAGGCCTTTGATTATGTATTTGGCAGTGTTTGATGAATCCATGGGATGTGTACTTGGTCAACAAGATGAAACTGGAAAGAAAGAGCATGCTATCTACTATCTAAGCAAGAAGTTCACCGATTGTGAAACTCGGTATACAATGCTTGAGAAGACTTGTTGTGCTCTAGCTTGGGCTGCCAAACGCCTGCGTCATTATTTGGTGAATCATACGACTTGGCTGATATCCAGAATGGACCCGATAAAGTATATCTTTGAGAAAGCGGCCGTTACTGGGAAGATCGCACGCTGGCAGATGCTTTTGTCTGAATATGATATTGTGTTCAAAACTCAAAAGGCCATCAAAGGTAGCATTCTTGCCGATCATCTTGCTTACCAACCTCTTGACGATTACCAACCAATTGAATTCGACTTCCCTGATGAAGAGATCATGTATTTGAAATCCAAAGACTGCGAAGAGCCGTTGATTAATGAAGGTCCAGATCCCAATAGCAAGTGGGGTTTAGTCTTTGATGGTGCTGTCAATGCTTATGGTAAAGGAATTGGGGCAGTCATTGTATCCCCGCAGGGGCATCACATTCCTTTTACCGCCAGAATTTTGTTCGAATGTACCAACAACATGGCTGAGTATGAAGCATGTATCTTCGGGATCGAGGAAGCAATTGACATGAGAATCAAACACCTCGACATCTATGGAGATTCTGCGCTCGTCATCAATCAGATAAAGGGTGAATGGGAGACCCACCATGCTAAGTTGATTCCTTATCGTGATTATGCGAGACGTCTTTTGACATATTTTACAAAGGTTGAGCTGCATCATATTCCTCGTGATGAGAATCAAATGGCTGATGCTCTTGCTACTCTATCTTCCATGTTTCGAGTAAACCATTGGAATGATGTGCCAATAATTAAAGTGCAACGCCTTGAAAGACCTTCACATGTGTTTGCTATTGGGGATGTGATCGATCAGGCTGGTGAAAATGTGGTTGACTATAGACCCTGGTACTATGACATCAAGTAGTTCTTGCTGAGCCGTGAATATCCGCCAGGTGCTTCCAAACAAGACAAGAAGACCTTGAGAAGATTGGCCAGTAGATTCCTGTTAGATGGAGATATTCTGTACAAGAGAAACTATGACATGGTATTATTAAGATGTGTTGATGAACATGAAGCAGAGCAGTTAATGCATGATGTACATGACGGTACCTTCGGGACCCATGCTACAGGGCATACTATGTCAAGGAAGTTGTTACGAGCAGGTTACTACTGGATGGCCATGGAGCATGATTGCTACCAGCACGCCAGAAAGTGCCACAAATGTCAAATCTATGCTGATAAGATTCACGTGCCTCCGCACGCTCTCAATGTTATTTCGTCCCCATGGCCGTTCTCAATGTGGGGCATTGACATGATTGGAAGAATTGAACCGAAGGCTTCAAATGGTCATCGTTTCATCTTAGTGGCAATTGACTACTTCACCAAGTGGGTTGAAGCAGCATCTTATACCAATGTGACCAAGCAAGTGGTAGCTAAGTTCATCAAGAACAACATCATCTGTCGATATGGTGTTCCCAGCAAGATTATTACCGACAATGGTACCAACCTGAACAACAATGTGGTGCAAGCTCTTTGTGAAGAATTCAAAATTGAGCATCATAACTCTTCTCCCTATAGACCTCAGATGAATGGTGCAGTTGAGGCCGCCAACAAGAATATCAAGAGAATTGTCCAGAAGATGGTAACTACTTACAAGGACTGGCATGAGATGTTACCCTATGCTCTGCATGGCTACCGTACCACTGTGCGCAGTTCGACCGGGGCAACCCCTTTCTCTCTTGTATATGGTATGGAAGCAGTTCTTCCTTCGGAAGTGGAGATCCCATCTCTCCGTGTGATCATGGAAGCAAAGTTATCTGAGGCTGAATGGTGCCAAAGCCGGTATGATCAGTTGAATTTGATTGAGGAAAAACGTATGGATGCCATGGCTCGTGGACAGTCATATCAAGCAAGAATGAAGACTGCTTTTGACAAGAAAGTCCATCCTCGAGAATTCAAGGTAGGGGAACTTGTATTGAAAAGGAGGATAAGCCAGCAACCCGACCCAAGGGGCAAGTGGACGCCTAACTATGAAGGTCCTTATGTTGTCAAGAAGGCCTTCTCCGGTGGTGCTTTAATCCTTACACACATGGATGGTGTAGAACTTCCAAATCCAGTGAATGCCGATATAGTCAAGAAATACTTTGCCTAGAAATATGAAAAGAACAGCGTGGTAGGTCGAAAACCCGAAAGGGCGGCCTAGGCAAAAATGCGCTTCCCGGTGGATCGAAAACCCGAAAGGGCGGTCCAGGCAAAAATAAGGGACAAAAAACAAATATGAAAAGCTCGCTGAGATTGTACGCAACTCAGGCAAGAATGAGCGTCTCGATGAGCCGAAAACCCGGAGGGGCGGTTCATGCAAAAATGAGATTGAAACAAGAGGCAAGTAACTATATCTGGCTAACCACCGTCCCCCTTGGGACATCTGCAGCTGTTAATGACCATCGTCATCTGAAGCTTCTGTACTTGAGAATTCAAAGTTTTTGGGGAAATGTAATGATTACTGTGTTCAATGTACCACCAACCAATAAAATTACCATTTTCCGAGCTTTGTGAATCCGTGGAGTCACGCCTCCGGCTGACCACCACTCTTATACATCAATTTGAGCTTGTGCTTTTGTTTGAAACTCTATTTTTCTTCTACTTTCAAAGCTATATACAAAACATTTTCTTTCTATTTTGATAATGACAATGCTTGAAACAAACATTTTGAAAATTGAAAACCTTTTGTCTATTTTGAAAAGCAAACCTGAGCAACAGGGTACATTCAAATGAAACATGCATGAGCGAGAGTATGTTGATGTCTATTTCAATATGTGTTACAAGCAGGTTCTCCTCCAGGATAGTCTGTGGTCAATGGCAAGAATGAAAAAACAGAATAAAAATGCATGAAAATGAATGAGCTCGCTAAGTTGAAAACCCGAAAGGGCGACTTAGGCAAAAATGAGCACCCCGCTGGATTGACAACCCGAAAGGGCAGTTCAGGCAAAAATGGGGCATTGAAAAGAATTTATTTCCCCGATGGATCGAAAACCCGAAAGGGCGATCCAGGCAAAAATGGGATGCAAAAAAATGGTGAATGAAAATTGAGAAAATAACATGCAAAAAGCATTGACCACAGATGCGATATCCACAACGTACCCAGCACTGAAATGCCCAGCACAACGGCGTTTTCCCCAGTAAAGTCTTCCAAGATTCTATCCCCAGCAAGTTGCATACCTACCTGCCCTCAGCCATGGTTCCGATACGTCTCCCAACGACGTCATCTCCAAAGAGGATTTCCAAGAATGTGTAATATAGCACGAGCCACTACGTGCCCAATATTCTGATGTCTTGTCTTCCCCGTGAAGTCGCGCCTACAAAATGCCAACAGTCATGCATTACGAGCATTCATACATGCATAATCATGCATATTACGTACCCATGCATTTAATGAAATTGTTATATCATCCATGCATATTGCATTTCCAATGTCAACATCAGTCTCAATTCAATACTCATGTCAGGTTCTCTGTCAAAACCTTGTGAGCCAATAATATCGGTCAATTTCTACCTTTCAATTCAAATCGACGTCAAGTCAATCTCAATCTATATTTTGTCAACAAACCAATCCCCTGTGAATATGTTTCTGTTCGGTCAAGTGGCTAGTTCAAGTCCAAGAACAGCTTGTACCTATCAATTTGCTTATGTTATCGGTCGAGTGCCCAGCTCAATCCAAGAGCAGCTTGTACCTGTCAATATGTTTCCGTTTGGTCAAGTGACTAGCTCAATCCAAGAGCAGCTTGTACCTGTCTATCTGTTTCTGTCCGGTGGAGTAACCAGTTCGCATCCAAGAACAAGCTCACACCTGTTTATTTGCCTTTGCTTTCGGTCGAGTGACCAGTTCGAATCCGAGAACAACTCGTACCTATCTACTTTTCCATGACCCCGGTCGAGTTACCAGTTCGAATCCAAGAACAGCTCGTACCTGTCTATGTGTCTATGATTTTGGGTCAAGTGGCTAGTTCAAGACCAAGAACAGCTTGTACCCGTCTATCTGTTTCTGTTCGCTCAAGTGGCTAGCTCGATCCAAGAGCAGCTTGCGCCTGTCTATTTTGTATTTGTCTCCGGTGGAGTAACCAGTTCGCATCCAAGAACAAGCTCGCACCTGTCTATTTGCCTTGCTTTCAGTCGAGTAACCAGTTCGAATCCTTAAGAACAACTCGTACCTGCCAATTTTACATGTTTTCAGTCGAGTCACCAGTTCGAATCCATAAGAACAACTCGTACTTGTCAATTTTCTCTTTTTCCAGTCGAGTCACCAGTTCGAATCCGTAAGAACAACTCGTACTTGCCAATTTTCTCTTTTTCCCAGTCGGGTCACCAGTTCGAATCCATAAGAACAACTCGCACTTTCCAATATCCCCAAGTGAGTTACTAGTTCGAATCCATAAGAACAACTCATGTTTGTCCAGTAACCTCTATCCCCTGTGAAGTGACCAGTTCGAATCCATAAGAACAACTCGCAGTTGTCTGTTTGTTTCATCCCCGGTCAAGTGGCTAGTTTTAATCCAAGAACAGCTTGTACCTGTCCAACTTGTTTCTAGTTTCCCGTTACTCTGCTATTCACTATCTTTGTCAATGTCTACCAATCCCGCAATGGATACGACATATTTTGTTAATTCCAATCCCCATGAGGTCTTGCATTCATAATCCAAATGATGCATGGCATGTATATTATTTGAAAATGGGTAGGCGTATTTTTACGTCCAAACACAGTGCGAATGCTAATATTTAAGTATCTTCGTCCTGTCAAGCCAAAGACTCCGTCTCTTGACTCTCCAGACAAAGAAACTTAAATAGGGGCAGCTGTTATACCCTGTTTTTGGACCTAAAAATACTGGGCCCAATTTCATTTCAAACTTTGTCAATTATCAAATTTCAACTGCACAGTTCAAATTGTCTCTGCCTCGCAGTATTTTCAATCACAATTTTACCTATGTTTTTCTTGCATAAAACCTTTCAAAATGTCTTTACTTGTCTTGTAAGTCATGCAAAAGTGTCTCTGAATCATTACATTGCTTTTTCTACAGTTTATTTCAAAATTTGCAAAAAGTCATACAGAAGGGTATTTTGGTCATTTCCTGCAGTGGGACCCATTTTCATCCTTGTGACTGTCTCTGAGTCTTTTTCAGATTGTTTTTTAACATTTCATCAGTAAACCCTGTTTAAATCCATTTCAAACTTGCATCTGAGTCAGTGTCAGAGTCTGTTTGAGTCAGTTTAGGTCATTTTTAGCCCTAGGGGCATTTTGGTCATTTCACATAAAATTTTGGCATGGGGAGGTTACTTTGAAGTACCTCATTTAGGCCATTGGTTCGTTTTAGTCCGTTTTGTCAATTTTATTTTTTGTTTCGCTTTACGTTTTGTCAGGTTACCAATTTTATTCCAATTTTATTTTTTATTATTATTTTGTTTTTTGCATTTTGGTCCCCAGAGAAGTCCAAATTTGCTTTTTTATCCAGAACTTTTTTTATTTCGCATTTCAGTCCTTTTTGTCAATTGCAGTTTAGTCCCTTAATTTTTCAATTTTGCAGAAAAGTCCAGATTTCATGTTTTTGTCCAAGCCGTGCCATTTTCTTCTCCAAATCCAGGTGTCCTGTTTTCATTGGTTCAGATGTACACTTGTCAGCTATAAAAGCAACACAGTGGCATTTTTTTTAGACACGTTTTTCCATTCATCACGCGCCACCACCTAAAAACACCTGAGAATTCTCTCTCTTGACAGTTACAGATCAAAACAGAAAAATCACAAGAACAATCACAGAAACCCTAATTCTCCAGAATCACCAAATCAACACAAATTCAACAATTTTTCTGCGATTCTCAGAGATTCGTGGTGAATCTTCATCATTGAATCGGATTCCTTCGCAATTCAAAGCGCGAATTCGTCACTAGAAGTGACAAACTCCAGCACTGATCACGAAGGAACCAGTGAAGAGCAGAGGGAAAGAAGCGGATTCGGACCGGTAAGGAAGAAGAAGAGAAGAACCGATTTATTTTCGGATCCAAGCCAGAAAATCAAAACCGCACCAATATTCAAGTGTTTCCGAAGATCTTCGCTCAAAATCTCCCTTTGAAACCGTAGGTAAACACGTAAAACTCCACTTTCTTTCTCAAAAATATCAACAAACACGAATCAGTTATAGATCTGCAAAGTTCCAGAGATTTCATTCAACAAAACACTAAAAAGAATCAAGAAAAATCCTTTTCAAAACCGTGAACAAAAGTGTAGATCTACAACGATTCAAACCTTGCATGAAAAAACCAGTACCGGATTCGTGTTTAGAACGAAAAAGGATTTCTAAAAGTGTAAAAAATTTTGAAAACGGAGAAAATTGTTCAGCTTCCGGCGGCGGCGCCGCCACCCTTGGGGCGGCCGGCCACCACGCCGGAAGAACAAGTTTCACCGGAGAAGATGAAGTTCATCTTCGTTTTTCCAGTTTCCGGCGAGGTGTAGGAAGAGAGAAGTGAGAGCTTCTCTCACTAGAGTGAGAGAAGAGAAAGAAAGAAGGGGAAACAAAGTGAAAAAAACCGGTTCCATGCCTTTTATAAACAATCAAACCGGTCCGGTTTATTTCTGTTTTTTTTCCTTCATTCTAAGCCATTGGATCTAGGGTTTGGGATCTTGGATCAATCCAACGGTTCCTGTGCACCCAGATCCAATGGACGTTGGGCTTATGGTCTGGGCTTAGTTTCTTTTTCTTTCCCTCGTTTTTCCTGCTATCTGCACCATGCCTATTTGTTAATTGCACCATTGTTCGTCCAATTTTTGCCATAAAAATTCCAAAAAAATTGTT
Organism: Medicago truncatula; assembly: GCF_003473485.1. NCBI lineage: Eukaryota > Viridiplantae > Streptophyta > Magnoliopsida > Fabales > Fabaceae > Medicago > Medicago truncatula. The sequence goes on from NC_053043.1 coordinate 46,007,399, forward strand.
ATATGTTTCTTAATACATTTTAACACTCTTGTGATATTTTTCAGTGATTTAAAAAATGATAAAAATGTGTGTGTTATTTTTCTTGATTAATTTGGTGTTTGATCTAAATTTGTGTATTTTGTGGTATATTGTCTCATAAAATGTTGGCATGTGATATGGATGATTGGTGTGTAATTACATGATGAATATGTTGCTGATCATGTGTATATCTTGCTGATTGTGGATGTAGATTTTCATGTCTTTCTTGTTTTGCAAGCAATGTGTGTTTTTATCAAGAAATAAAGTGCAAAATATCTTTGAAAATGTGTTATGATTCTTGGCTTGAATATGTTCTATTTGTTCCCACATTATAGCTCAAAATCAAACCCCTTTAACATTGCTATAATGAGGGGATTATAGGTCATATGCATGTCTAAGTTTCATAGCCAATTTTGGGTATATTTTGCCACTTTATTTCATTTCATTACCTTCTTTCCTCTCTTGCTATTCTATTCAATTTTGTTTACTTTTCTACTATTTTTATGCTTTATGATACTAACCATTTCATCTCACATTTCATTCATCCCATAGCTTTGACATCATTTTTCTATTCATTTCTATATCAATTGGGTTTGTAATAAATTAGTTAGTTTAGTTTAGTTTACATTCTTGCAAGACCATAGCATGTATCTAGGACTCAATGTAAAGGACTATGGACACTATAAGTGATGTACACCGACACGAGCACCGACACATGCACACACCCCACATGGATGTTCTAGATGCATGATTAGGGAATGTATGTTTAGATGTATGCTTAGGCTTTACAACGCTTAGACCAAAAAACCTTTTTTTCCAAAAATGTGAACAACCTCACTTGAAAACTTTTTTCTAAAAAATAGGAGTCAAAACTCCTCATTTTCCTTTTGTTTTCTTAAAAAAAAAAAAAAATCCCAATGAATTTTAATCATACTTAGACTTTATTTTGCAAAATAACTACTTCCACCTCACATTTTCCAAATCTCATGCCCTTGAGGCCTCTCATCTCCATTCTTCAAAATTCCTTTTTCAAACTTAAAATCAACCAACAAAAACAAAAACTATTTTTGAGCAAGAACTACGCCGGTTTTGATCCCGTAAAACGGTACGTAGGCAATGAGTCAAAACTCATCCAAGCCGAAATAAAATCAAGTCTTACAACTTCTCTCCCCCCATTCTTAACTAAATAAACCTCCCATTTTCAAAAGTAAGTAAAAATAAGCGTGAATATAGACTTAGGAAAACGGCTCCTATAGAGGACTATAGTTACTCCGGGTGCCTAACACCTTCCCGTAGTAAAACCGACCCCCGAACTTAGAATCTAAGGGTTTTTTCTCAATTTTTCCCTTCCCAAGAAAAAAGAGAGATATCAACGGTCGAAAGGTACAAGTCCAATTAATGGCTTGGCACCCAAAAACCATGATAACACATCACATGAAGAAAATGATGCAAGATCAAGAAGAAGATGTTGAAGAAGAAGTAAAGCAAAAAACAAGTTGGTCTTGGAGGGAGCTTTTGGAATCAGTATTTGGAGATGAAATAAAAAATATGAAAAAGGACAAGGTTGCACATAAATCCCCTCGCTCTTGCAACCTCTATGACAGAAAACCAGATTTCAAGAACAGTTATGGTTGGAGTGTTTCTCTAGACGGTTCTGATTATTCACCACTTAAAAGTTCTGGCATTGGAATTTACCATGTCAATCTTAAACCGGTACGCTAGCCTATTATTGTTAAATGTTTATTTGCAATGATATAGGTTGTGAATTATAATTCCGTTACTGTAACCAGTCAGCCATACTTTAAACGTTTAATCAAGAACAGATGGTCAAATCACTTCCGGATGTGGCTGAGTTTAGTCGCATTGCACACAATTCTTTTAGATATATCTCGTTGACAACGAGTTGGATAGCAAAATAATTGTTTTTGATGTTGTCGTAACCACGACACAACCACAATGGAGGTTGCATCGACAACATTTCATTGTGATTCGTCACAATATAAGGGACCGTGATACAACTTTTATTGTCAACTATATTTATTTATTGCATAACACATATAATTAATTCTTTTGCATTCAATTTATATGGCAGGGATCCATGATGACACCCCATGTAAATCCAAGGGCAACAGAGTATGGCATAGTGATAAGAGGTTCTGGTAGAATTCAAATAGTGTTTCCAAATGGAACCAATGCAATGGACACACATATTAAACAAGGAGATGTTTTCTTTGTACCAAGATACTTCGCATTTTGCCAAATAGCATCAAGCAATGAACCACTTGATTTCTTTGGGTTCACAACTTCAGCTCAGAAGAATAAGCCACAGTTTTTGGTCGGTGCCACGTCACTTATGAAGAGCATGATGGGACCTGAACTTGCTGCTGCTTTTGGAGTGAGTGAGGATTCAATGCAAAACATCCTTAATGCACAACATGAGTCTGTTATAGTACCTGCATTACAAGCTGGACAATAAAATTCCTAATTTCTTTGAACCACAACGAAATCTTAATGAATAATGATTCATATGCTCGAGGGATGATGGGTGCTTGATGTGAAAACTAATAATTTTTCATTTCTTAAAAATGGAAAGTGTTAGAAAATAAACCAAATGAAATGTGAGTCTTATTTATTGGAATTTACAAATGAACTGTATGATAGATGCTTCAACTGTAAGAGTTGTTGAATCAAGAGGCTCACATTATGTGTTCATTTTGATTATGCAATGAATGAAATGAAACACGAGGCTCATTTTTACTAGTTACAGTGAGGAAGAAGTCCATGTTGTCTATTAGCAAGTAAATTAGCATATTGTTTATGATATTCTCCATCACAATAAAAAGCCATAAAATTAACCATCAATTGACATTAATTCTCATCTCAAAAATCAATATTATAACTCATACTATTTTGTTATTAATAACAAACAAAGTCGAAGGAGTAAGCATATTCTAACAAATTCAAAGAGAACAAAATTATCTTGATGTGGTTGTTTTTCCTACGCGATTTGGTGAGGACAAGGAAATGAGGCGCGATCGAGCTTTTGGTGAGGGATGAACAAGACGCGAAGCGGAGGTGAATGATTGTTGCATAATTCCTGTTTTTCAATCTCAGAAGCATGATAATTTCCATTGTTCCCTACACATTGGAATTTATGCATGAATTCTTGAGTTATAAACTATGTACAACATCCCAAATGCACTTCTCTAGCTTATATACTTGTCAAATTACCTGCTAGATTTTTTACAACATATGGTTCACCACTTCCAGCAGCCTTAAACTCATCCTATTCGCAACAGCTAAAACAACTCATGATTCTTTCCTAATAAAATTAACTCATGAGTTTGGGTCAGGTCATAGTGATACTAATGATAAGGGAAATACTTTATACTTTTTTTGATGTATAAATATAGGGAAATACTGTATAGTGCGGAACAAACCAACGAAATTTGACGAATAACACTAAAACCTACCCATGATTGCCACTACAAGTCAAAATTTACTATAATATTAAATAAAAAATCTGTAACAGCTTGTTTCTTCTTCCCGTCATTTTTCGTTGTTTTTAACCCGTACCAAATAGCAACGCTCTTAAATATAAATAAGGGTTTTCTATCATGTTAAGAAGTTTAAAGTAGTAAATTTAACTTGGAACTTATGTTTTTTATATTAAACATGTAGCTTTTAATCAATAATTGTTGATTTTCAATGAAAAGTTACTACTTTTAGTTACCTTAACATGTGCAATATTGCACATGTTAGACAAACCCATAAAATAATACGTTTATACCAACTTGATAGTAGGAAACAGGTTTTATGCGGACCAAATTATGTAGGTAATTACATAGATCATTCCCCAGGAAATCTGGGAATTTCTAGTAGTGATATAACGGTAATAGTAATAGTAATCAAGATGCAAATAAGTGAAATTGAAAGAGATAAGTATAAATTATTTTTTACGGCATAAAAGAGGAGAATAAACTGTTATATCTATGCCATAATACTGTGTTATTATTATTATTATTATTATATATTTAATAGCAAATTGACCATAAAAACCACAAAATTAATGTTATTAAGAGTCTGACGTCTGACTGAGGACATTTTAGGCGATTTGGTTGAGTTCAGTTTTATTAGATTATATATATATATAGGGATTCGCTAGAACACACCCACTAGTTTTTATGTGGGAGTGTTTAGCAAAGCTACACCTTAAGGTGTATTTAACCACTTTTTAATTATTCACTTGCTAAAATACTCATTCTAAAAAATAAGTGGGTGTATTCTAGCAAATGCCTATAGGATTTGCTAGAACACACCCACTTGCTTTTTCTAGAAGGTGTGTTATAGCAACATACATCTTAAAGTGTATTTATTAACTTTTTAGTTATAACTTGCTAAAACACTCTCACATAAAAACTAATGGGTGTGTTCTAGCAAACCCTATATATATATATATTATGGTAATTACTAATTAGTAAAGTAGTAATAGTATAGTAATTAGTAAGAGTAAAGTAATATATAACTTAACTATCGATAAAGGAAAAACATTGCCTTGGTGTGACCTATTTTCATTCCTATTTTATCCCTAATTAATTGTAAATATTCGGAAAAAAAAAATATAAACTGTTTGAAGTGAAGTTGGTTAGCAAAATTCAAAACAAAAATGTAACTTCTTCTTTATTTGATAAAAACAAACAAATGTAACTTCTTCTACTTTTTTCCTTTACAACCTTCGGTTACAATTTTACGTTCTACCATTTTTTCCATTACTACCATTGCTTTCCATTGATATTCTCAACATGAAATGAGGTAGGTCATATAAATTAATTCATTCCTTAATCCTTTCTTCTTATTGTATCCAAATATCTTGATTTTTTTTCCCCTTTCATTCTACGCTAAGAAACTCTAATGGAAAGAGATATAACCAAAAAAGCTAAAGGGAGAGGTTGAAAGGAAATGGTAAATTCTATAGCATGTTTAAAATCAAAGGTTGTGACTTGAAATCTAATTTCTTTCTATGATACCTCTTCTTTGTTTCTCCACATTGCAACTTAATTGTTTACTTCTTTCTTTCTGTTTTTATTCTTCACCAACAACAACGGTGAGTACCACAACTGAAAAGGGAAGAGGCCGTGTTTTGTCACTAGGACTTCATACCAGTTGCTAAAAAGATCCATAACCGGTAACAATTAAATATGGTGCATTTTTTTCTAATGTTTTCTTTTATTCATACTGCCTTTTTTTTCCTTCCTAATTTTTTGTTCACATTTTATTTCCTTATGTTTTTATCACAAAATCATTAATTTACTCTTTCAGTTGGTCATTTATAACTGGAGTGACCGTGACAGTTAAGGTGTCGCCGGCACAACATTACGAGCTTTTTCTTTTTGTTTCTTTAATTTTTTTCTAACTCATATTCTTTCTTTTTAATTACCACTTATTTCCTTATTCTTCTCACTCACATTTCTTCTATAGGGTTCTCAAAATTTGAGACTGCATCTGTAACTACTGACCCATGGATTGGAATGAATGAGTTTTTTGACTCAATATTTCTTCTATGGAGTGAAAAACTTAAGACATTCTTTGTTGGTTCCTTAATTTGTTGTCTTTGTTCATGTCTTTGATATTGTATTTACGGCTAAGTGGTTGCTCCATTTGTTCTCACGCGGGTAACACACTTTTGAGAATAGTGCGTTCTACTATATATATATATATATATATATATATATATATATATATATATATATATATATATATATATATATACGGGATTTGCTAGAACACACCCACTAATTTTTATGTGGGAGTGTTTTAACAAGTTATAACTAAAAAGTTAATAAATACACCTTAAGGTGTATGTTGCTATAACACACCTTCTAGAAAAAGCAAGTGGGTGTGTTCTAGCAAATCCTATAGGCATTTGCTAGAATACACCCACTTATTTTTTAGAAGGAGTATTTTAGCAAGTGAATAACTAAAAAGTGGTTAAATACACCTTAAGGTGTAGCTTTGCTAAAACACTCCCACATAAAAACTAGTGGGTGTGTTCTAGCAAACCTCTATATATATATATATATATATATATATTATGAATATTGGGTCTGCCATCTATGAATCATAATTGGTTGTTATGTTCATTTTTATATTTCCTTATCAAATTCACCATCGAGTTAGATGTTTATAATAAATTATTTTTAAGTTTTTTTGTACTAAGTTATTCTTTAGTCCATAAAATTTCTAACATTATCTTTGAGTAATGAAGTTCATAATAACAATGTCATTTTCATTTTTTTTTACACTTAGTTCTTAGATATTCTTTAAGAAGAGACATAAAAATAGTGGTTTCATGTCTGTAATGACAAGTTTTGCCTCTAATTCTAAGACCAACGTGGAAGGCATGGATTTTGTAAGCAATATTTTTATGATTGATGATTATATTTATCGTTTTGAACGATCTTCAACTCTTGGGGTCTCATTCACCATATAGGATAGACATTTTAGTTTTGCAGCAATCTTCAATACCATCAAGATTTTGTCAAGAGATGTTTAGTTTCCATCATTCTCGACGTCATATACCACACTATTTTTCTGATGTGTATTTTTTTGAACATAACATTTTTATGATATGTTAAACAACATATATGTCTTGCAAGAAAAAATATTTAACTGGCGAGTCATCAAAATTATACCACGTGTGAATAATTATCTTCTCAATAGGCAGAAATGGAAAAAATATCTTTCACCAAAACTTCAAACACCATATTTTCAAAAAAGTTCAATGGGATCTTGGGGGAACAAGAGATGGAGAGGTCTATCTTTCACTAAAGCTTCTTTGGTTATATTGCTTCAATGTATTAAACAATTTTAATTTTTGTATTAAGGAATTGTAGGTTTCTTCAACCAAAAGAGGAGAGTAATTAAGAGTATAACCAAGGTTGAGAAGGATGTACCGTATAGTTGAAATTGCTAAGAGAATGTGCAAAAAACATGAAAACAAAGCACATAGTGCGTGTGAAAATGCCAAGCAACAATGGGATGCATACATGTATATTAATTTATACAAGTCAAATATATTCATACGTTAGCGCAGTAGAAAAAACGGACAAACGGGAACGGGAGTGCACGTTTGGATGCTAGTAGTAATAATAATAAAAGTCTATAAGATAGTAATAGATTAATGTTTCAGACGGGCACAATGTGTGAGTCTGATCGCTTTTTTATTGCATTAATGAATATAAATTACAAACATTAGTTTTTATGAAATTTTGGTTTTGAAATTGATTAAAATTATAGGTATAGATATTTTGCATTTTCATATTGCAACAAATTATAAGCTTTTTTTTTCAATGACACCAACCATATAATATTGTGAGGGTTTGGAACGGCTGTTTCCCAACTCTAATGAACCCTTCTCTTTATTTAAATCCACCAGCAGAAAAGATTCAATTCTCCTCTTCACCCAAACCCTCTCTGTATCGTAACTGTTTCCATCATGCACAATGTCTCCGTCGCAAGTCACAACAATCCTCTAGCAACGCTGCAAGAATAGGCCGTGGAACATATACATCTCCTCCGTCAGCTGTGCCAGTTGTTCATCCATCTGTAGAAACCCCGGTTGCTGGCTCAGCTTTGATGGAAGCTCTGGTTATAAAAGTTGAACAGAAGCATACTCTAGGGTCAACTCCAGAGATGCTTCGTGAAGAGTAAGTTTGTTTTTTCACCTTTAATTTCTTCCAGCATATGTTGCTTCTCAGTATTAAATATTAACATTTTCATATAAGGTTACCTCACTTTTCAAATAATTTTTCTAAACTCAACATCCAATAATTATAATTATAATGATTAATAAGAAGCAAAATGTTGCAATGGAGTAAAAGTCAGAAAGAAAAAAAAAAAAAAAAAAAAAAAAGCCATGAATGTTGAATAGTAGAAGTTTTCAATCATAAGACTTTGTCTGTCCTTGATAGAATGTTTTGTCTCCAAAATAGCACAACACATGGTCAAAGAGATCCCTAAATTTCTACATGTATGACATGTCTCCTCCAAAAAAAATTACCTCCCACTATCTTTTTATTATAAATAGACTCTCTTTGTTCTTCCCTATCACTCAAGCAAGCTTCAAATTGTAAGCAATACAAAAATAGTAAAAAATCATGGGAAACAAAGCGCCTCTTTTGATCATGCTTCTTATTCTTTGTCATGGTGTGTCCATGACAATGGCAATGTGGGAGGCAGAAGACAAATCAAATGGACCTTCAACGAAAGACAAAAAATTGTTCTTGTTGCAAAACTCAAAGCGTGTGGTGAAGACTGATGCAGGAGAGATGAGAGTGTTAGAGAGTCGTGGTGGTAGAATATTGGAAAGACGCTTACACGTTGGTTTCATTACTATGGAACCAAGCTCACTTTTTGTTCCTCAATATCTTGATTCTACTCTCATCATATTTGTCCTTACAGGTATCATATCATTAATCCATTTGGATTTTAAATATTCATCATATGTGCTAAAAATAATAGATTGAAAAGATATGAAAAAACCTATTATAAGACAGAGTACAATTGAGTAATATGGTACAAATACATTTGTTTATAAGAAAGTTATGGAAAACAAACATATCCCGGAAGTTTTTTTAACTATGTTATTTGTGCGATTTACTATCATCGACTTTTGTAAATGACTAATATCTACTGAGGAATTCAGTTGGCCACCTCTTTCGTTCTCACCCCCCAACCACTTTTATTCGATGGCAGAAGGTAATTGAGTTCCATTTAGGGGGTTAACTTTAATCAACAAATGTTTTTATGCACATCGACCAGAAATTGAACCCTGAACCAAATGATTTAGAGACCATATAACTGTGATCACTTTTCATGGTAGAAATAACAAAAACCATATAAAACCTTGATAGTAGTTTTGGTATCTTGAACAAAAAAACTGCACCGTATGATCTGCATGACTAAAAATCATAGGAGTAACATAGTTAGATTTTTAAAATTTAAAGTGAAGTAAAAATATAGGAACTTGAGATCACTTGCGAAACTCCAAGATGTAATTCCTAATTATAACTGTATGTTGGAAATTTTAGAATTTAGGAGTTAAGTTGAAAATGGATTTCAGGGGAAGCAAAGGTTGGATTCATGTATGAGAATGAATTGGAGGAGAGTGAATTGAAGAAGGGGGATGTGTATCAAATTCCAGCTGGTTCTGCATTTTATTTGTCAAATATTGGGGAGGGTCAAAAACTTCACATTATTTGCAGCATTGACCCCTCAGAGAGTTTGGGAATTGGTATTTTCCAGGTATATACAAGCATTTGTATAATCAATACCTTTATATATAATTTGATTAATGTTGCTAATCCATTTAATGATATGGTTGGTTTACATGTTTGTAGTCATTCTATATTGGAGGAGGAGCTCCAGTGTCGGTATTTTCCGGATTCGAGCCTCAAATCCTTGAATCCGCATTTAATGTAAGGAAACTAACAAACAACTTCACTATGTGTCGGTGTTGAGTTTGATGTCTGTGCCTCTGTCAGTATTTCATAGATAGAAAACTGACTAATATGTTTAATAATTAACTCATCACAGGTATCAGGATCAGAGTTGAGTAAATTCTTCACAAGGAAACATGAGGGTCCAATTGTACACGTGGGCCATTCACATGCAAGTGCTTCAAGCATATGGACTAAATTCCTTCAACTAAAAGAGGATGAGAAATTGCATCACATGAAGAAAATGATTCAAGATCAAGAAGAAGATGACGTTGAAGAAGAAGTAAAGCAAAAGACAAGTTGGTCTTGGAGGAAGCTATTGGAATCTGTATTTGGAAATGAAATAGAAAATATTAAAAAGGACAAGGTTGCACATAAATCCCCTCGCTCTTGCAACCTCTATGACAGAAAACCAGATTTCAAGAACAGTTATGGTTGGAGTGTTGCTCTAGACGGTTCTGATTATTCACCACTTAAAAGTTCCGGTGTTGGAATTTATCACGTCAATCTCAAACCGGTACGCTAGCCTATTATATTTATATGTTTATTTGTTAGGATCTAGGTTGTGTGTAGTTATAATCCCGTTATTGTAACCGGTCAGCCAGATCTTAAACGTTCAATCAATATCAGACGGTCTAGATGTGGCAGACAGCTGGCTGTGTTAGTCACATTGCAGTCAATTCAAATCCAATTCACAATATTCTTTCAATAGATGTCCTTGACAACGAGTTGGATATCAACATAATTGTTTTTGATGTTGTCATAAAGAAATTGAGGTTGCATCGACAATACTTTATTGTGATTCTTCACAATATAAAGGACCACAATGCAGCTGTTACCATGACTAATATTTAAAACCTTGCTTCTCACAGTTAATCAATAAAATATACTTAACATAAAGTATGGAATATTTTTTTGAAGAAATAAACTATGGAATATGTCAACTATATTTATTTATTGCATAACAGATATAATTAATTCTTTTGCATTCAATTTATATGGCAGGGATCCATGATGACACCCCATGTAAATCCAAGGGCAACAGAGTATGGCATAGTGATAAGAGGTTCTGGTAGAATTCAAATAGTGTTTCCAAATGGAACCAATGCAATGGACACACATATTAAACAAGGAGATGTTTTCTTTGTACCAAGATACTTCGCATTTTTCCAAATAGCATCAAGCAATGAACCACTTGATTTCTTTGGGTTCACAACTTCAGCTCAGAAGAATAAGCCACAGTTTTTGGTCGGTGCCACGTCACTTATGAAGAGCATGATGGGACCTGAACTTGCTGCTGCTTTTGGAGTGAGTGAGGATTCAATGCAAAACATCCTTAATGCACAACAGGAGTCTGTTATAGTACCTACCCCATGGACTGCACCTGGATTATAAGCTGGACAATAAAATTCCTAATTTATTTTAGAATCTTAATGATTCATATGCACAATGGATGATGGGCGCATGATTTGAAAACTAATAATTTTTCATTTTTCAAAAATGAAAAGTGTTAGAAAATAAACCAAAGGAGCAAGAGAATAGAAATATAGAAGATGAGAGAGTATTTATATTATTCTCCTCTCATAAAATTTCTATTATAATGGGAGTCTTATTTATAGGAGAATACAAATGAAATGTATGATAGATGCTTCAACTGTAAGAGTTGTTGAATCTAGAGGCTATCATTATGTGTTGATTTTGATTATGCAATGAATGAAATGAAACACAATATTGCCATGATCATTAGCATATTGTTTATGATTATCCATCACAATAAAAATAATAGCATTTTCATGTATTTGTGATAATTTTTTTAACAATTATAAATAGAACGAAAATACTTTATACTTTTTTTTAGGACCGAATTACTTACACTTAACACTATAGAAAATCATGATCATAATCATCTAATAATACTTACTTTGGCCTTAATTCCTTTATAATATTCGGTCTACTTGACATTCGTCTCCAACATATACATATGATTCATATTTTTTCTTAAATTCAAGTTCTACAATAATATGCATTAAATTCACATTATTTTATAAATGACACCCAAATATAATAATCCAAAAAAAATTATGGACAATATTGAATACGAGTCGTACTTAGGGCCGTCTCTTAGGGGGTGCTAACAGCTCTACTGAGCTGCAGGGCCGTTCCTATAAAATTGGAGACCCGGCTTTCATAGTAAAGATAAGCCCCTTGTTAAAAAACATATATTTTTTTAAAAAGAAAAAAATTATAATTTTTTTGTTTTATTTTATTTTTGGAGAGAATTATTATAATTTTTTTTAGCAAATATTTGTTGTTAAAACGTTGCTATTTTATACGACAAGTATGAGCCAAAAATTACAATAGACCTCTAAAAAATAAGAAAAAAAAGTTATATTGTGTTTTTATTTGAAAATATATAGTCAAAAAGTTGAGGCGAGTTGGATCAAATTGAAGAGAGTATTACCTCAAATCCAAGATAATTAGGTCCAATTTGAGGTAAATTGGATTAATCCGTTTATTTCACTTAAATATATTGATGGGTCTGAATGAAATATAATTCTTTCTTTTGATTGAGTGAAAATGAACTTGATTTTCTCAAGTGACAATTGTTTGATGTATAAATATAAGAATAAATTGTATTTTTGGTCCCTTAACTATTTAGGTAGTATCGCTTTGGTCCCTTAATTAAAATTCAATTTATTTTGGTCCGTTAACTTTCTCTCTGTTACACATTTTGGTCTTTTACGTTAGTTTTAATTCAAAAATATTAGGGTTTTTTCATCTTCTTCTCCTCTTTTTCATCTTCATATCATCTCCATCAACAACAAAAATCCCAGAAAAATTCCAGAACAAAATGAAGAAATTAAACCCTAACGTTTTTGAATTAAAACTAACGGAAATGACCAAAAGGTGTAACAGAGAGAAAGTTAAGGGACCAAAATAAATCTAATTTTAATTAAGGGACCAAAGTGATACTACCTAAAATAGTTAAGGGACCAAAAATGCAATTTAGCCTAAATATAATAATACGTATATATCAACTTGATAGTTTCGTAAAAAAAAAAATTGATAATGTATTTTAGGATTCCCCATTCTCCATTTCTTTCTTTTAGGTTTGTTTCCGAGTTTGGAAGGGAATGGAGGAAAGTGGTTTAGAAGAAAAAAGAGAAGAAGAAAAAAAAGGAGCAAATGGAAGAAATAAATAATGGTGGGAGGGGAAGGTCGTTCTGGGGGTTCATTTTTCTTCCTGATATAAATATCTCCTCATTTGGGGAACTCAAAAATTATATTGGAGGAGGATTTTGGAGGGTTTACATGAATTTTTTAAATTTAATATGTATTTATAATATTCTCTTTTTTTAAGGATGTAGTTATAATATTCTTAAAATTAAAAATATATTAATCATAAACATTAATTTATCATTCCATAAAAAATTAGTCTTTAAAATAATTTGAAAGATTTTACCATTTTCCACTATATTTCCAACCCTCGAAAACCTTTTCTTCCCCTCCCCTCCAAACTCTCAAACAAAGCCTTAGGATCCATTCACCGTTTCATGATTCAAAGACACAAGCATTTAAATTGGTACCAATTTAGCTTGATAAATCTTTATTTCAATCACTATAAATTATAATCATTAGTTTTGTTTTGAAACAAATATTTGTTTTAATTGGCACTAGTTAAAGAAACAAATATATTAGCAGATAAATTTGAAGATAAATCAATTTTCTGTGGATTTTCTTGTGTTATTTACTGCGGAAGTATCTGCCGCAGAGAATCTGGTTACGGGCAAGAAAATTCCTTAAACACTGACCTTTTTTTTCATGAGGATCTTTTCACATTTGATGCGGATATACCTTTCATGCAAATCCTAAAATCCTTAGCAAATAATTACCAACAAAGGTATTAGTTGGGAACCTGCGAAATTTACACCAAAATCTGTAGGTAATTCTGCAGGAAATCAGAGAATTTTTTTTGGTACAAAAATCAGAGAATTTCTAGCAGTGATATAATAGTAATAGTAATCGAGATGCAAATAAGTGAAAGTAAGAGATTGAAAGAGATAAGTATAAATTAGTTTTCTATATTTATGGCATAAAAGAGGAGAATAAATTGTTTTTTTTTCTTATATCTATGCAATAATACGTTTTTTTTATTATTTAATAGCAAATTGAAAACCACTAAATTAATGTTATTAAGAGACTGACTAAGGACATTTTAGGAGATTTGGTGGAGTTCACTTTTATTAGATTATTATTATTAAATTATTGTTATTATAAGATTATTATTATTAGTAATGTAGTAAAAGGGCAACCCGATGCACTAAAGCTCCCGCATACGCAGGGTCAGGAAGGGGTCCCACCATTCGGTGTATTGTACACATCCTTACCCTGTTTTTTTACACAAGAGGTTGTTTCCAGTACTTGATCCCGTGACCTTCCAGTCACATGACAACAACTTTACCAGATGCGCCATGTAGTAATAGTAATAATAGTAATAGTAATAGTCTATTAGATAGTAATAGACTAATGTTCAGACGGGCACCATGTGTGAGTTTGTTCTTTTTTTTATTGTGTTAATGAATATAATATGAACATTATTTTTATAAAATTTTGGTTCTGATTAAAATTATTTTGAATTTGATATAAATTATAGGTATACATATTTTACATATTCATATTGCAACAAATTATACTTTTTTTCAATGACACCAACCATATAACATTGTGAGGGTATAATTGGAAGTTTTTTTTTTTTTAGTAAAGATAAATATAGTTTGTTACAAAACGATGGTTCCACTCCCGTTCCAAGGATGTTTCCCAACCCTAATGAGTTGTTGAACCCTTATCTTTATTTAAATCCACCCACACAAAAAATTCAATTCTCCTTTTCACCCAAACCCTCTCTCCATATCGTAACTGTTTCCATCAGGCACAATGTCTCCGTTGGAACAATCGTCTGGCATCGTTGCAGGAACAGGCCGTGGGAAACATACATCTCCTTCGTCATTTGTGCCAGTTGTTCATCCATCTGTAGTAGCCCTGGTTGCTGGCTCAGCTTTGCTGGAAGCTTTGATTATCAAAGTTGAACACACGCATACACAACTAGAAACTGTCGATTTTTGTACATAATTACCTGCGGATTTTGGGGATAATTCCGCAGAAAATTGGTTTCATGCGGATTTTGTCGAGGATTATGGTTCCCAGGTAATGCCTTCATGGGGAATCTATTCCTTAGGATTTTTGGATCCTCAGGAAAATTACATCCGTAGGAAGGGTGAAAAAGCTGTAGGAAACATACGGTCAGGTTTTGATGAGTTCTCCTGCTCGTAAGTGCGTCACAGCAAAAATTGCAGGAAACGAGAAATCCACTGGTATTTACGCAGGAAATTTTGGTTTATTTATTTAAAATAATGCATTTCAGAACAATAAAAACATGAATTATAGAAGAAAAAATCACCGAATATTCGATAATAAGCCACTCTTTCTTTTGCACCTAATTGATATGATGATATGGTCCGATAATATTACAAGCTTGATTGAAACAAGCTTTCCTATAATGACAGAAACCTAGTGTCAATAATGTGCCAAAGATGAGCTACTGGACTTCCCTTTTTGTAGCAATGCCATCATCAAACTTAGTGCTTTTTCTCAATGAAATAAACTTCTCACGTGCCTGCAACATGAATTTCAAAATCAATCAACGACAATCACGACTTTAAACTTGTGATTGCAACTTCAAGAGCATAAAACATTACTTGCTTCCTGTATAATGCTCCTTGCTTCTAGCTCAGGTTGACTCTAAGGAGCTTAAGAAGACACTGCTGCCCCATTCTGAGCATCTAGCAATTCTTCAAGGTTCAAACTAAAGGTTCAAATACTACTATGCTATAGCCTAAAAAAACTTCCAAATTAATTGAGACAACTTCATTACCTTAAATTGCATTCTTCATCGTTTTTAGTGCAACTCTTACACCAGCACCCGTGCTTTCAGTAGATTTCTTGTTGCAAGTCTTACATGCAGGATACTACATTTCCTGATCTAACCCTGTGAAATAGGCATAGCATATCATGACAACAACATATCACAGTGCACTTCTTCAAACAGGACCAAATTGACTGCATCTATCTGTAATCCAATACATTGTGAACACCATATATAGTTTCCAGTTTATTTAGGTTTACCTTAAGACATAAGTGATCGTTTAAGTGTTAAGGAGAGCTTATAACATGCCATGATGCCCATAAGCTATTTATAGCTTATTTCTACTAGCTTCCAATGACAGCTAATGAAAACAACTTAGTACTATATGATAATAAATTTAACTACATTCCCCAAAATAACTAGTTAGATAACAAGTTATTGTACCATCAAGATATCCTAATTCCTATCTACTTTGTTGGTTTCTTTATCCCTCCCCTGTTTATATGAATCCCTCCCCACCCCATTTAAAAGAAAGAAAAACATTTCATAGCACCAAAAGCTCCATTCTCTCTGCAATAATCACACTCATCCCTCATTTCCAGAGTTCACTAACACCAAAAGCTGAATTCCCTGTATATTCTTAGCTTCAAACACCCAAATCTTGAATCTTCCAGCTAATAAGAAAAATACAAACACACAAAAGTAAATAGCTAAAAAACCATCCATCTTTAAACGCCAAAAACAAAAACAGTACATACTTGTTGTCTTTATGCATTGACCCCACTCCAACCTGCTCAGTTGACAATACCATTGTAATACTAGCATACTTGGCAATATACCTCGAGATATTACATAGATAGAAATGCCAAACAGAAGCAGGTTCTACATATATCTTAATAACCACCAATTCACTAGCTTAAACATTTAGATTTAACTATGGACCATTCTCTGCAAAATAGTTAACAATATGCTTATAGAACTTACAAAACTCATAATGCTAGGAATACGCATGAAGTAGAAGTTAACATTATGGGCAAAAAAAAGAAAATGAAAAAATTGAGTTCAAAATTAGTGGTGACTTCTTCATAGTCACGAAGACAAGTAGAACAGTAGGAGAGATACTAGTTTACTGCGGATTTTCCTACGGTGATCTATCTGCAGGAAATTTCGTTCAAGCAAAGGAAATGACAGTAAAATCCTTAGGACTTCCTGCGGAAAATATTCCCCTGGAAAATCCGTAGGAAATACGTTAATTTCTAGTAGTGATACTCTACAGTCAACTCCAGAGATGCTTCGTGAGTAGTAAGTTTGTTTTTTCGCCTTTAATTTCTTTCTGCATATGTTGCTTCTCAGTATTAACGTTTTTTTTTATTTGATTTGCTTTATTCTATGGCTAATTATATCTCTTTCTTAGAGAGTTTGATGAAGATAGCCATCCTTTTGGGGACTGTGGCACCAATATCAGCTTTCCTATTCTACTCTTTCGTACATGTTTTCCCGTGGAAACTTGTGGTATTATCACTTTGTACCTTCAGTTGCTTTGGGACACGTTTCATCTTCTTCTTTAGCCATAAAAATTACGTCCGTTTCAAAAACTTCCAGACCAACAGTTGTAACTTCCGCTTCCAGCCGCTATTTGGGGGTCTTGCATTTCTCTGTGGCTATTGCATTTACGGCCTATTTTCTGTTTTGCGGTGTCGTCTTTGGCAATAAGATATTAGCGGCAGAAATAGCCTAATTTAGTTTGCTTGTTGCTTTAGGCTTTTTGTTTGTTAGAGCACTCAGTGAATGCATTCTAGTAGGTTTTTTGTTCCAATTGTTCAATCTCACATAGTTTTCTGTGGAATTGATCCCATTTGTTATAGCCATAGTTTATCTCATTATGCTTCTAAAAATTCAGAGAGAAAAAATGTGTTTTATTTCTAAAATATAATATTTTTCACAATTCATTCATGTGTTTGATTATTGTGTGAGTTGATTGGATTGTTTAGTTATAGATGGTTTACTTGGAGACCATCTAGAAGACCGGTCCAAGACCTTTCCCCTCATTTGTAGGATGACCTTTCTCCAAGACCGGTCATCCTACAAATGCCGCATTTTCTCCCCTCATTTTCCACAACGTCCATCTTGGTCCTAATGCAAGTAATTGCAAGATGACCTTTCTTTGCTCTACACATCGCTAAATCGGGAACCACCTTTGAGCCTACATAAGTTGGCGAATACTGTTGGTGGTGAACCATCTTACATGAACGGTTACATGCCAACCTATGCTTACAATGATCTAAACCAACCTGGAACATCCTACACAAATAACCCCCAAGCCAACAACCAATGTACAACAAACCACACTACAACAACCTACCAACACCAACTGACCTATAGCCCCAATTCACATCGGGTACCGAATATAATTTTTCAATTATTTCTCCTACAAATGACGTCGAGTTCGGTCAATCGTCATTGGGCCGTTTATCATTGAACTCCATTGAAGATAATCAATTTCTCAATGGCTTAATAGTAGTTTTAGCCCCCTAACTTTCTCAAAGTTGCGATTTTGGCCCCCTAAGAAAAAAAACTGCAAAATCGCCCGCTAAGTTTTGCATATGTGGCTGTTTTGGCCCCCAAGGCCAATTTTGACTCGGTCTTCGCTGACGTGGCACCCTAAGTGAGGTGCCACGTGTTATTTTTTATTTTTTTTTACCAAAAATTGGCCTTGGGGGGCCAAAATTGCTACAGTTGCAAAACTTAGGGGGCGGTTTTGTAGTTTTTTTTCTTAGGGGGAGAGAACTGCTATTAAGCCTTCCTCAATACGGCATGGCCTGCCATGGAAGACGATGTGTCGTTGACGCCTGGTCAAAGTATTCAAGTGCACAACGACGAAACTGACGGTCAACCAATTCATCGTCAAAGATCTCGACATCAAATTATTCCTCCCGCTCAAACGCGCTAAAATCCATCAAGAAATATTGGCGCACCATGGTGTGGAACAGGACCACATAATGCCCAAAGAAGAAATATTTAAATGTATTGTACCTTTAAATGTGTCATCTAAAATAATAAATATTTATTTCAACTATTTTTTTAAAATTTTAAAAACTAATTCTATTCTATTAAAATAATAAAACTAAAAACGAAAAAAAAAAAAAAAAAGAACATGTCACAAATGGGACTTGTGACATATAATAAAGACAAGATTTACAAATTTTGAGAATAGGGGGTATGTTGCAAGAGGGACTTGTGACATATCGGTGTGTCGCAAGTCAAAGTTGTGACATGGGGGTCAGCTGGTCAAAAATAGGGCAATTTTGAAATTTTTGTTTCAACTAGGGAAGATTTAGAATTTTGGTTTCATTTTAGGGCAGAAAAAATTCTGTATTTTGTGCCTTTCTTGGTCTAACCAATCGATTGAAGCTCTCCGTGGCATTGTATAACTTCTAAAAACCCATTTTCCTGTTGAGCCGGTTTAAAAAGTGACCAACTTTGTTTGGACATTTTAATGTAATTTCAAATTATCGGAAAAATTATTAATTAGGAAAGTAGTTTTGCAACTCAAATTATCAATAACATATATTTCCAAAATGAATATTGCATGTAAGATCAAAATTAAATAAATTATTTCATAAGAAAACATTAATTCATGCCTCACATAATTATGAGATAATTATGTTTATTTTTCTTAAAACCTGCTTCTAACAGACAAAAACACACTGCATGATTTAGAGATATTTTGACATAAAATTAACAAGTATGACTAATGTTTTGTTGTACTTACTACAACATTATCACAATAAGAAAAAAAATTAAGAACATTGGCTAATTCAAATAATTTTTCTAAACTCAAAACATTCAATAATTATAATTATAATTAATAAGAAGGAAAATGTTGCAATGGAGTAAAATTCATTAAAAAAAAAAAAAAAAAAAACCATGAATGTTGAAATATAAGAAGTTTTCAATCATAAGACTTTGTATGTCCTTGATAAAATGTTTGTCTCCAAAATAGCACAACAAATGGTCAACAAGATCCCTAAATTTCTACATGTATGACATGTGTCTCCTCCATAAAAAAAAAAAAAAAAAGAAAAATTACCTCCAACTATCTTTTTATTATAAATAGACTCTCTTTATTCTTCCTTATGACTCAAGCAAGCTTCAAATTGTAAGCAATACAAAAATAGTAAAAAATCATGGGAAAGAAAGCGCCTCTTTTGATCATGCTTCTTATTCTTTGTCATGGTGTGTCCATGACAATGGCAATGTGGGTGGAAGAAGAAGATAGATCAAATGGACCTTCAATGCAAGACAAAAAATTGTTCTTGTTGCAAAACTCAAAGCGTGTGGTGAAGACTGATGCAGGAGAGATGAGAGTGTTAGAGAGTCGTGGTGGTAGAATATTGGAAAGACGCTTACACGTTGGTTTCATTACTATGGAACCAAGCTCACTTTTTGTTCCTCAATATCTTGATTCTACTCTCATCATATTTGTCCTTACAGGTATCATATCATTGATCCATTTAGATTTTCAATATTAATCATGTGTGCTAAAAATAATAGATTGAAAAGATATGAAAAAAGCTATTATAAGACAGTGTACAATTGAATGATATGGTACAAATATAGTGTTGAAACTCTAGCAACTAACACATCATACTACCAAGTAAAACATTTGTTTATAAGAAAGTTATGGTAAACAAACAAAAAATTTAATGCATATCGACCAAAAATTAAACCCTGAACCAAATGATTTAAAGACCATATAACTGGTCACTTTGCATGGTAGAAATAACAAAAACCATATAAAACCTTGATAGTAGCTTTGGTTGCTTAACAAAAAAACTGCACTGTATGATCTGCATGACTACAAATTTTAGGAGTAACATAGTTAGATTTTTAAAATTTAAAGTGAAGAAAAAATATAGGAACTTGAGATCACTTGTAAAACTCCAAGATGTAATTCCTAATTGAAACTGTATGTTGGAAATTTTAGAATTTAGGAGTTAAGTTGAAAATGGATTTCAGGGGAAGCAAAGGTTGGATTCATGTATGAGAATGAATTGGAGGAGAGCGAATTGAAGAAGGGGGATGTATATCAAATTCCAGCTGGTTCTGCATTTTATTTGTCGAATATTGGGGAGGGTCAAAAACTTCACATTATTTGCAGCATTGACCCCTCAGAGAGTTTGGGAATTGGTATTTTCCAGGTATATACAAGCATTTGTATAAGCAATACCTTTATATATAATTTGATTAATCTTGCTAATCCATTTAATGATATGGTTTGTTTATATGTTTGTAGTCTTTCTATATTGGAGGAGGAGCTCCAGTGTCGGTATTTTCCGGATTCGAGCCTCGAATCCTTGAATCTGCATTTAATGTAAGGAAACAAACAAACAACTTCACTATGTGTCGGCGTCGTGTTCGATGTTTGTGCCTCTGTCAGTATTTCATAGATAGAAAACTGACTAATGTGTTTAATAATTAACTCATCCCAGGTATCAGGATCAGAGTTGAGTAAATTCTTCACAAGGAAACATGAGGGTCCAATTGTACATGTGGGCCGTTCACATGCAAGTGCTTCAAGCATATGGACTAAATTCCTTCAATTAAAAGAGGAAGAGAAACTACACCACATGAAGAAAATGATGCAAGATCAAGAAGAAGATGACGTTGAAGAAGAAGTAAAGCAAAAAACAAGTTGGTCTTGGAGGAAGCTATTGGAATCTGTATTTGGAGGTGAAATAGAAAATATGAAAAAGGACAAGGTTGCACATAAATCCCCTCGCTCTTGCAACCTCTATGACAGAAAACCAGATTTCAAGAACAGTTATGGTTGGAGTGTTGCTCTAGATGGTTCTGATTATTCACCACTTAAAAGTTCCGGCGTTGGAATTTATCACGTCAATCTCAAACCGGTACGCTGGCCTATTATTTAAAACCGTGATGCAACTTTTACTGTTACTAATATAAACAACCGTGATGCAACTTTTACTGTTACTAAAAAACCGTGATGCAACTTTTACTAATATGAATCGACAACATTTCTTCGTGATTCTTCACAATATAAAGGACCACGATGCAGCTGTTACTGTGACTAATATTTAAAACCTTGCTTCTCACAATTAATCAATAAAATATACTTAATATAAAGTATATAATTTGTCAACTACAGTTATTTATTGCATAACACATATAATTAATTCTTTTGCATTAAATCTATATGGCAGGGATCCATGATGACACCCCATGTAAATCCAAGGGCAACAGAGTATGGCATAGTGATAAGAGGTTCTGGTAGAATTCAAATAGTGTTTCCAAATGGAACCAATGCAATGGACACACATATTAAACAAGGAGATGTTTTCTTTGTACCAAGATACTTCGCATTTTGCCAAATAGCATCAAGCAATGAACCACTTGATTTCTTTGGGTTCACAACTTCAGCTCAGAAGAACAAGCCACAGTTTTTGGTCGGTGCCACGTCACTTATGAAGAGCATGATGGGACCTGAACTTGCTGCTGCTTTTGGAGTGAGTGTGGATGCAATGCAAAACATCCTTAATGCACAACATGAGGCTGTTATAGTACCTGCATTACAAGCTGGACAATAAAATTCTCGATTTCTTCGAACCAAAAAGAAATCTTAACGAATAATGATTCATATACACATGGGTTGATGGGTGCTTGATGTGAAAACCAATAATTTTGCATTTGCTAAGAGATAGAGAAGATGAGAGAGTATTTATAATATTCTCTTCTCATAGAATTTCTATTACAATGTGAGTCTTATTTATAGGAAAATACAAATGAAATGTATGATAGATCCTTCAACTTTAAGAGTTCTTGTATCTAGAGGCTCATATTATGAGTTCATTCTGATTATGTAATGAATATAATGAAACACGAGACTCACTTTTATCAGCTACAGTGAGGAAGAAGTCCATGTTGTCTATGGTTCATTAGCATGATCATTAGCATATTGTTTATGATTTTCCATCACAATGAAAAGCCATAAAATTAACCATCAATTGACATTCTCAGCTCAAAAATCAATATTACAACTCATACTATTATGTTATATAATATTTCAACCAACACACAATTGCATTATTGCAATCATTCATCAATAACATAAACAAAGTAGAGGGAGTAAGCATGTTCTTACAGTTTCAAAGAGAACAAAATGATATGGATGAGGTTTCTGTTTGTATGCAATTTGGTGAGGACAGTGAGATGAGATGCGATCGAGCTTCTAGCGAGGGCTGAACAAGACGTGAAGCGGAGGTGAATGATTGGCGCATAATTCCTGTTTTTCAATCTCAGAAGCATGATAATTTCCATTATTCCCTACACATTGGAATTCATACTTGAATTCTTGAGTTATAAACTATGTACAACATAATGCACTTCTCAAGCTTATATACTAGTCAAATTACCTGCTGGATTTTTTACAACATGTGGTTCACCACTTCCAGTAGCCTTAAACTTGTCCTATTCACAACATGAGTTATAAATTTATGTTTTTTTGTTGCTAATTTTTTAAAGGTGCGAGCTGCGGTGCAACATTGCTGCACTTTGTTTCTACGACCTTTACAGACGCGTTAGGGGAATATATATTATTTTTTAAAAACAGCATATATCATTAAAAGCCTGGCACAAGAAGTGGAAAAGGCAAGAAACTACAAACAAGATCCAAAACTGGCGCAAAACAAAAGCACAGGGATCCACTCCAAAACAGAAAAAATAAAACCTACAGCACTACAAGCCTATCAGTAAATAAAATAAATACCCAAATCCCAGCCAATTTCTTTGATCCGTTTTACATTCCTTGGTTTCTTCTTCCTCATTAAAGGTAGGTGGTGGTGACTCGGTGACTTATTTTGCGGAGAGGGAGAGAGACGAAGGAGTATGTATGGTGTGGGGTGTATTTGTGTATGTGAGAGAGAATGGTGTGGTGTACTGTGCATCTTTTGTAACTTGAAGATAATGTTGTGCAGCATGATTTTATTGTATATCTAGGTGAATGTTTCATGATTTTGAATTTGAAGTAGCTAGCATAATATAGGATATGTTCTGCTACTTTTCAAGCACCGGCAATGGCTTTGACATCAAGTGCTTGTGGTCAGGATACCAACATTAACCATTTCAAAAGTACAGGACGCATCTATTGTAAATGGACCAAACATGATGTGTTTTAACGGAGACAAACAGTGTAAAGTTAGAAGGGATGTGTTTGTCACATTGAAAATTAAGTAGGGGAGATTTGTGTATGATTGAAAAATAGAGGGGAGGTGAGTGTCATTTCAACATACCTCAAGGGAGGTAGTGTAATTTTCCCTAAAATTAATTCATAAGTTTGGGTCAGGTCATAGTGAAACTAATAATAGTTCACTTAAAAGTATAAATTTTTAATAATTCAAATAGAACGAAAATAATTTATACTTTTTTTTGAGAAGGGAAATACTTACACTTAATACTATAGAAAATCATAATCATATAATAATACCTACTTTGACGTTAGTTCCTTTATAATATTCGGTATACTGACATTCGTCTCCAACATATACATAGGATTCATGCTTATTCTTAAATTCAAGTTCTACAATAATATGTATTCAATTCACATTATTTTATAAATGACATCCAAAAATAATTAAGGCTAAACACGCAATTATTATCTTGTCAATTTTATGGACAATATTGAATATGAGTCGTACCCAAGGCCGTCTCTTAGGAGGTGCAAACAACTCTACTAAGCTGCAGGTCGTTCAATAGAATTGTAGTAAAGATAAACCCCTTATAAAAAAACACATTTTTATAAAATAAAATATAAAGCAAAAAAAAATAATAAATTTTGTTTTATTTTATTTTTGGAGAGAATAGTTATAATGTTTGTTAAAACATTGCTATTTTATACGACAAGTATGAGCCAAAAATTACACTAAGTGCTCTAAAAAAAATTAGAACAAAAAAAATATATTGTGTTTTTATTTGAAAATATATAGTCAAATAGTTGAGGAGAGTTGGATGTATTACCTCAAATTTAAGATAAATTAGGTCCAATTTGGGGTAAATTGAATTAATCCTAATTTACGGATTAATTCCGTTTAATCTTATATAACACAATATAATCCTCAAATCCGTTTTTCAAATTTAATCTATGTAGTTATAATATTCCTAAAATTAAAAATATTTTTCATAAACAAATTTATCATTCTATAAAAAAATTAGTCTCTCAAAAAATGTGAAAGATTTTACCATTACCCCCTATATTTCCAACCCTTCAAAGTTTTCCCTTCCCCTCTCCTCAAAACCCTCAAACAAAGCCTTAGGGTCCATTCTCTGTTTCATAATTCAGAGTCACAAGCATTTAAATTGGTACCAATTTAACTTGATATATCCTTTTTTCAATCACCAAATTTTAATTATTAGTTTTGTTTTTAAACAAATATTTGTTTTAATTGGCACTACTTAAAGAAAAAATTATATTAATAGATAATTCCGCAGATAAAGAAATTTCCTGCGTATTTATCTGTGGATTTTCTTATTTTGTTTACTGGGCAGGAAAATTCCTTAAACACCGACCTATAGGTTCACATTTTCTGCGGATATACCTTTCATACAGATCCAAAAATCCTCAGCAAATAATTTACCCACAAAGGTATTACCTAGTATTTGAACCTTTGGTTCAACCTTGAAGAATTACTAGATGCTCAGAATGGGGCAGAAGTGTCTTCTTAAGCTACTTAGAGGTATAACTTGAGCTTGAAGCAAGGAGCATAATACAGGAAGCATGTAATGTTTTATGCTCTTAAAATTGCAATCATAAGTTAGGTCCGAGGTATTTATATCCATGTTTTATGCTCATGAAATTGCAATCACAAGTTTGAAGTCATGATTGTTGTATTTGTTCGTTGATTGATTTTGAAATCCATGTTGCAGACACCTAAGAAGTTTATGTCATTGAGAAAAAACACCAAGTTTGATGATGCCACTTCCATAAAAGAGGGAAGTCTAGTAGCTCATCTTTGGCACAGTATTGACTCTAGGTTTCTGTCATTATAGGAAAGCTTGTTTCAATCGGATAATATTAGTGGACTATATCATCATATCAAATAGATGGAATGAATAAGTCTCGAATTTCTACGAATAAGAAAGAGGGACTTATTATTGAATATTCTGTGTTTTTCTTCTATAATTCATATTTTTATCGTTCTGAAATGCATTGAAGCGCATTAATTTTTTTTTATATAAATAAACCAATTTCCTGCAGAATTACCGGTGGATTGCTCGTTTCCTGCGGTTTTTGCTGCGACGCGCTTACGGGCAAGAAAATTCCTCAAAACCTGACTGAATGTTTCCTGAAAAAAATTTCACTCTTCCTGGAGATGTACTTTTCCTGCGGATCCTAAAATTCTAATGAAACGATTACCCACAAAGGTATTACCTGAGAACCAAAATCTTTGGCAAAATCCGTAGGAAAATTGACAGTTTCTGGTAGTGCCTACGGCCGTAAATTCCGTTTCCGGCAGCTATTTGGGCATCTTACATTTCTCTGTGGCTATTGCTTATTTACAGCCTATTTTCTGTTTTGTGTGGTGTCGTCTTTGGTAACAAAACACTACCAGCAGAACTAGCCTAGTTTAGTTTGTTTTAGGTTCTTTGTTTGTTAGAGCACTCAGTGCATGCATTCTAGTAGGTTTTGTTCCAATTGTTCAATCTATAGTTTTGTGTGGAATTGATCCCATTTGCTATAGCAGAAATTCATCTCATTATTCACAAGGTATCAGGATCAGAGTTGAAGAAATTATTCACAAGGAAACATGAGGGTCCAATTGTACACATGGGCCATTCACATGCAAGTGCTTCAAGCATATGGACTAAATTCCTTCAACTAAAAGAGGATGAGAAATTGCATCACATGAAGAAAATGATGCAAGATCAAGAAGAAGATGACGTTGAAGAAGAAGTAAAGCAAAAGACAAGTTGGTCTTGGAGGAAGCTATTGGAATCTGTATTTGGAGATGAAATAGAAAATATGAAAAAGGACAATGTTGCACATAAATCCCCTCGCTCTTGCAACCTCTATGACAGAAAACCAGATTTCAAAAACAGTTATGGTTGGAGTGTTGCTCTGGACGGTTCTGATTATTCACCACTTAAAAGTTCCGGCGTTGGAATTTATCACGTCAATCTCAAACCGGTACGCTAGCCTATTATATTTATGTTTATTTGTACGGATCTAGGTTGTGTGTAGTCATAATCCCGTTATTGTAACCGGTCTGCCAGATCTTAAACGTTCAATCAAGATCATGTGGCAGACAACTGGCTGCGTTAGTCACACACAATTCAAATCCAGTTCGCAATATTGTTTCAAATAGATGTCCTTGACAACCAGTTGGATAGAAACATAATTGTTTTTGATGTTGTCGTAAAGCAATTGAGGTTGCATCGACAACATTTTATTGTGATTCTTCACAAAGGACTGCGATGCAGCTGTTACCGTGACTAATATTTAAAACCTTGCTTCTCACAATTAATCAATAAAATTACTTAATGTAAACTACTCCCTCCGTCCCAAATTGTACGACGTTTTGGGCATTTCACACATATTAAGAAATGTAACTAATATTGTGTGGAAAAGAGATATTATGAGTTGTTTTACAAAATTGTCCTTAATAAATATTATGGGAAAGATAAATAAAAGACTTGAAAGAAGAGAGAGTAATAAATAGTTAAGGTTATAATAGGAAAAGTAACATTAATGTTTCATTGGTATTGTAAAGTGACATACAATTTGGGACAAATCTTTTTTCTAAAGTGACATACAATTTGGGACGGAGGGAGTATGTAATATGTCAACTATATTTATTTATTGCATAACAGATATAATTAATTCTTTTGCATTCAATTTATATGGCAGGGATCCATGATGACACCCCATGTAAATCCAAGGGCAACAGAGTATGGCATAGTGATAAGAGGTTCTGGTAGAATTCAAATAGTGTTTCCAAATGGAACCAATGCAATGGACACACATATTAAACAAGGAGATGTTTTCTTTGTACCAAGATACTTCGCATTTTGCCAAATAGCATCAAGCAATGAACCACTTGATTTCTTTGGGTTCACAACTTCAGCTCAGAAGAACAAGCCACAGTTTTTGATCGGTGCCACATCACTTATGAAGAGCATGATGGGACCTGAGCTTGCTGCTGCTTTTGGAGTGAGTGAGGATGCAATGCAAAACATCCTTAATGCGCAACATGAGTCTGTTATACTACCCGCAGAACAAAATAATGAAAAGAATTTAGAGCATTCCGAAATGATTCCAAAGATTGTCAAAATCATGACATGATGATTATGGAGATTGAATAAGATGGTGTTGAAGTTATAAGAGGGACTAGATTGTTGAACTAGAAGTCTATTAGGCTTTTTCTTTTTCTTTTTGTCATGTTCTTTTGTTGTTTGTTATTCTTGGTCATCATTATTATTGTTTTCTGTTAATGAGATCATTATCATATTATTTTGGGACTAATGAATAAGACAAAATTCTTCCACCACCACCACCTTCCTCCCCTTGTAGATCTCTACAAAAAAATTCTTGTGATAATGTGATGCCATGGTGTTAACTGTTACATGAAATTTGTTCTTATGCACGAGTAATTATTCAACAACTATATGATTGACACTAGTATAGATGCAATACATGTAATGGATAATATTTTTCATAGAATGTAGGAGAAAAGAACTTATTACCATTATTGCTTGTGATAACATTTATCATAACATCACATCCTCTTAAACATTTTCATACTTGTAAGGAGAAGAACAAAATAAGTAATACACAAAGTTTATACCCCCGAGTAGGACTAACATCCAGTACACATTGTCAATCTTCCCATGATTTATGTCATCAGGTAACCAATCAGTACTCCTACGAACTTGATCAATTAATGCATTGCTCATGTAAAAAGCAACCCCTATAAGCATTGAAACCGTTGCAGTTGATGTGCTCTTTAGCGATTGTGGAAATTGTTGATAATAGAATGTAACTTGTCCAGGAAAATGAAACGCTTCTCCGATACCAACCAACACTAATTGTGGAAACAACCATAATACAGACATTGAAACATGTTCATGCGCTAATTTGAGTCTCTTCGATTCAACAAGAGCAGAGACCACCATGCCAAGAACATTGAACACATGTCCTACTCCTATTTGATGGAGCAGCTTAGGAGATTTTCTGGTAACCTTATGCCAACTTGGCAATAGCACCCTGTCAAGAAAAGTGAGGAAAATGGGTGCTGATATTAAGACTATAACAGAAATAGAACCAGCTGGGATTTCAAAATGGTATCCTAAAGAACGATCCATGACTAAAGCTTGAAGTATAATGAAGTCCATTTGCATTACTATTGGAATTGATAGGAATAGACTTGAAGTCCATAATGGTAATATTCCAACTATTTTTTTGAAATCTTCCACTTGTTGAATTGTGCATAGTCTCCATGATGATTTCTTAATTGTGCCATTTGAGTGTAGGTCTGCATCAGTTATTAGAGCGGCACGGTTGAAAAACCTGCATTTGCATATCGATCAGCACATCATATATAGCAAAAATTTACAAGCATATTTTGAATTCAATGCTAAGTTTATGGAACTTCTAGTTTCTATTAACATAACAGAAAAATGAAACAAGCAAGTCATTAAAGACTGGTCTAGATGGTAAGATTTTAATTTGAAATTCTTTCGTTGATAGATTGTACGCAATGTAAAGACTTGTTGAAGTTTGTAGTTCTAGTTTTGAACCTCTCCTAATTTAAATTTGTTCATATAAAAAAATCAAAGTATTGTTTGGATAAATAGCTTAATGAGACGTTTATTTATAAGTTATTGTTATAACAAAAGATAAAATCAAATCAAATTGTTTTTATATAAGCTATAAGTTTCATTTTAAGCATAAACTAGAGTACAGAGGCAACACGTAACAGAAAAGACATCCTAACGATGATGGACCCCTAAACTGTCAGTTATCATTTGTGATATGTTATAAGTTGTTTTTATACGAGAATAAGATTATCTGAATTCAAGGTTACTGTGTTCCCCTACATTTGAACTATGAGAATAAGTGTGGTTAATACTTAGTACCTTAATCCTTTTCCCGGTATTGGCGGAGGCAGCACATGAACCAAAACATCATGACCGGAAGAACTACCATAGTAATCCTCAGCTCTGGATGAAAGCTTACACCTCCACTTACGAGCAGATGCAACAAAAACACGTCCCAAGTCCAAAATCGCACTTCCCTGTGGCTTTTCGGCCCGATAAAATCGATAACCTAACACAAAAACAACCACACCAACAAAAGCAGCCACAGCACAAATACCAAATCCTATAGCCCAACCCAAATTATCTTCAATGTAAATAATTCCAGTTAATGCAGCTCCTGAAGCAACATAGAAAGTGAAGAAGTACCAGTTGAAAAATGTTCCTTGATGTTCTGGTTTGTCAAATTGATTTGCACCTAATGATGCTGCTGTGAAACGCGAACCACCAAAACCAATTGATATTAATAATATGCTTATGTATAAAACTGTGTATTGGATTCCTGTTGGTGGTTTGCATGTAGTAGATGAATCTTTGCTGCATGGATGAGGCTTTAATGAATTGATTGTTTCTGTCAAAAATAATAGAATTGTGCCCTGCAAGTGCAAAGTTGAAAGTTTAAAAGAGATATTACCACAAATAAGTGTATGTTTGGTTATGAAAATGCAAATCATATGGTAAAATAGGACATTCGGTATGCTGGGACACAAATTCGAACATGCAATATCCAACTTGAAAAAAGTAAACAAACGTCCTAATGACTTACTCAAAAACCACTTCTAAAAAAAGAACTTAATAGCGGAAATATGTGATGACTGGTGATGAAATAGACTAACCATATTAGATGTAAATATGAGTCACACTGTTAGTCTATCATGACAAAACAAAATGCTAGCATATATGCAACATAATTTGGATCGAGTGTTAAACTTTACCAGCAATAAAATACAAGAAGAAGCAAAGGCAACATAGAAAGAACCAAAGAAAGAATCAGCAACGATTGCGGCCACTACTGGAAATATACTGGTGCTTCCAACGACAACATTTGAAATTTGAGTTGCAGTGATGCTCTTTATATTGAATTCTCTTGTAAGATATACAATCAAGTTTCCAACAATTCCGGTGCTTCCAAGTGACATCCCCGCTATCATACCTATAGTTTATTCAACAGTATAAAATTAAATATAAACATGCTTAATTTTTTGTGTAAATATAAAATGATCCATTTTTTTATAGTGAGAAAAACAGTGAAATTTACATACATTAAATGTTGAGAGGTGGAAAATTACAAGTTCCCACGCTTTAGTATATCAAATCTCCGTACAACTTTTTACCATCTGATTTATTCTTACTAGGACAATATAATCATGATTTTGACGCGTATATATATCAAATGATTCAACTCAAGTAAATGACAAATTGTTAAGGACAACTCATGTTAGAATCATTACTGAGATAATTACTGATCATACTTTACTTAACTTTCGGTTAAAATCATGAATATTACATGATTAAGACTCAAAACAAAATGATTTTGATATGTAAAAGTGAGTGAATTAATAATGTTTGATGAGTTAAAAGATGAAAGGAAAAAGAGAGACCAATGAAGAAAGGGGAACTTATCCAACCGCCACGCTTGCTCCCATTACTTAAGCTCTCATCTGCTTCTTTTGAGGATGCTTCTACCTTACCATCCATTGTTGCACTTCACCTTTTAATTTGCACTTTCTATTATTCTTCTAGTTAAGTATTATTTTTTTCCCTTAACATTAGCCTCTGTCAAAAACATGAATAAATAACTTTTTACAAAACAATAGTGAAAGTCAAATTATTTTTTTACAAAAGTGAACAAAGTGCTGTTGATTGTATGAAATAAGATTATTTGGGAACAATTGGTTTGGAAAGTTGGTGCAAGATCACCATCAATAATAAAGTTATCAGTTACATTTTAGTAAATGTGGGAAGATAGATAAATGTTGAGTAAATTAAAGTTTTTTTTTTTTGTTCCTTTTCTAATTTCTAGCTAGTATGCATTATATTATTGCTAAGATAAACATTGGTTAACCTCAGTTAAGATGTATGTTTGGTCCACACCATCCATGTTTTGCATAAGGTTAATGGCTATAGATATTAAGGCGTATACTATGGTTTTATATTAACCTAACCCTTGGGTTAAGGTGATACACTTTTAGAGTATATTTCTTTAGAGGTTGTAGCTTTTCTTTTTATGCTATCATCTCTATATCAAAATTAAAGGACATGCAAATTGTCCTGTAATTAGGAGTATAACTTCCCAACTTACCATGCTTAAGTTATTATTTCAATTAGTACTATTATTATCTTTGAAATAATAAAGTAGATATTGTGTTTAATGGAAATATATGTAAGAGTAAAAATTCAATTTGATCTCTTACAATTTTCTCATAGTCTTATTTATCCCATGGCAAAAAAAAAACTCTCAAATTAATTCCTGACATTTTTATAGATAGCATGATGACTAATTTACCCCCGATGTGAAAATGTTAGAGCCTAGTTTGATATTATTTTTTGTCAAATATTAAATTGGATTGTGAGAAAAATGTGAAGATTGAATGTTTAATCTATGTAATTATAGTCAATTGAGATTTAATTACTTTTTGCAATTAGGTATTCTTGTAGTTATTGGAAGAATAAAGATTTGAAGTAGTATTAGGAAATCCATTCCTAAAATAGCCCAAGGATGTAAACATGATATCTAAATGGATTTTCATTTACCACAATTAAGTGGGAACCATAGTACCAAAGATATATTCCTCCTTCCCTATTAAAAAAAGAAAATGACACCAACTTGTGCTACTAAATGTTATTTGTTTGTAGAAGATGAAATTTGTTTTTCTTGTACTCGAGCTACTAAATGAGATTTATTAAAATTAATATTATTAACCTATTTTGACCAAAATAAATATTATTAACTTATTATTAGCAGTTGAGGATATTCACAAACTGTTAATATGTGAAAGTATGAAGTTTACTGCAATAATCTTTTAATCAAACTTGTCAAGGGGGAGATGGTGATAATTGTATATATGTAGTTTTCTTGATAATGCAAAGATTGTTTGGACTTTTCTTGATATACTATGTTGTCTGTTAATGACATGGGACCACTAAATATGGTTAAATCTCTTACACTTTGATTTTCAATCTTATGTATTTTTGTCCAATTGGTCTTCTTTTTCAATGTCACTTATTTATGTGTATCCTATTAACTTTTCTATGTTTAACTCAAAAAGAATAATTTAAAAAAATAATCACAAGGAGAGGGCTATAAATTTATTTTCTTATTGTTGCATTTTACATTATTTGAGAACTTTTTTTCCATGGAGTTTAATTAATTCATAAGCTTATTCAGATGATTTATACGAAGGTGTTTCTAATTATTTATCAATCAATTTAGACCGAATTAAACATGATTTGATAGTCTAGTCCATGTACACATGTTTGATTTCTTGGTTATTTGAGAGCTAAGGCACATTCTTGAGTAAGTGTCTATATGGGAGTGGATTTTGGAAGGAAGGGTTTGAAGAACTAAGACCATTGGATTGGATTCGCTCCATAAACTTTCCTCTCAATTTTCTAGACATTTAAATCGCGACCGTTAAATTGATCTAATTGTCGAAAAATTTAGGGGGAAAAAATAGAGCATGTATGTGATTGATTTCCAATGATTTTTAATTGATCACGGTTTAGGAATAGCAAAAAAAATAGCCATAAACTGGTCGGGGACAATAGTGAATGTACATGTAAATCCGTTTAAACACATAAACCAGAACTCCATTGTAGATGCTTTTAGATGACAATAGCTCACATATGGATAACTGATCAATAGTTTTCAATTAAAATTAAAAAATTACTATAGTTGGATCCAAAAATTCAAACCGGTAGACCCAAACTCTCCACAAATATATGACTGATAGTAGCACAGATGCAATGTATGTCACAAATAATCTACATCCAGAAACTGAATTTAGGAACTAGATTGAGAGAAAGGTACTGAAGAAATTAATGACAATTTATGATTTCTCATCTAAGTGACAATGTGACATCATACATGTATTTATAGCTACATAGATGTGTAACAGTACTCTAACTAACTTTCTACATTGGTTTACTAACTGTAACTAATTACAACACGCTAACTAGCCTCATCAATGTTTGTTAGATCAGTAACTTGTTGTGCAAGTCACTAAGAATTGCTACATATCTTGACAGTCTTTTTCATAGAATGTAGGAGAGAAGAACGTATCATCATTATCACTTATTCCAACCATAACAATATCATTTATCATCATTTCAAATCTTCTTAAATATCTTCATATTTGTAAGAAATAGAGCACAGTAAATAATACACAAAGTTGATAGCTCCAAACACGACTAACATCCAATACACATTATCAACCTTGCCATGATTTATTTCATCAGGTAACCAATCAGTACTCCTACGAACTTGGTCAATTAAAGCAGTGCTCAAGTAAAAAGCAATTCCTATAAGCATTGAAATCATTGCAGTTGATGTGCTCTTAAGTGATTGTGGAAATTGTTGATAATAGAATGTAACTTGTCCAGGAAAATGAAAAGCTTCTCCAATACCAACCAACACTAATTGTGGAAAAAACCATAACACGGACATGGAAACATTATATGCACATGTGCTAATTTGAGTCTCTTTGATTCAACAAGAGCAGAGACAACCATGCCAAGAACAGTCAACACATGTCCTGCTCCTATTCGCTGGAGCGGCATAAGTGATTTGCCGGTAATCTTATGCCAACATGGCAAGAGCACCCTGTCAAGAAAAGTGAGAAAAATGGGTGCTGATATTAAGACAATAACAGAAACAAAACTAGCTGGGATTTTAAAATGGGGTCCTAAAGACCGATCCATGACTAAAGCTTGAAGTACAACCAAGCTACTTTGGATTGCTATTGGAGTTGATAGGAATATACTTGAAGACCAAAACCAATTGATATTAATAATATGCTTATGTATAAAACTGTGTATTGGATTCCTGTTGGTGGTTTGCATGTGATGGATGAATCATTGATACATGGATGAGGCTTTAAAGAATTGATTATTGCTGTCAAAAACAAAATAATTGTGCCCTGCATGTGCAAAGGTAAAAAATTAAAAGAGAATTGTTACTAGACGAATAAGTGTGTGTATAGTTCCACTTTTCGATGCGACAATTAACAGAGAAGGATCCAAAGAATGAATCAGCAACAATTGCGGCAATGAATAGAAATTTTGATGCTTCCGATAACAATGTTTACAATCTGAGCAGCAATGATGCTCTTTATATTGAATTCTTGTATAAGATATACAAACAATTCCACCACTTCCAAGTGACAACCCCGCTACCATACCAATCTAACCAACAATATAAAATAGGCTTTAATATGTGTTTCGTCCTGCAATTAGGTGTGGTTTAAAAATTGGTTCTTATAATCGTTAATCCTGACAAATTATCCTTGCAAAGTTTAATCATTTAAAATTTCATCTTTTGACCAATACAACATCATCAAATTAGCAAAATGACATGGAAAATAACAAAAATACCCCTGATATCATCTTCTCAAAACCTTCACTTCTCTGCATCACGACATCACCACCAAGCAACCAATGATTCTTCAATCTCAAACTCATTGAGTTTCTCTTCCCTCTTCCTCTTCAATTCAGCCTCGTAATTTCTCATCCTTTCATTCATTTTCTCATGCAATCAACAACATAAAACAAACCCACATTTCAAACATTAAAGATCTAACAAACGGATCAAGTGGTTCCAAATTTGAAACCAAACCCACTTCAAAAACACAAAATACTAGCACCTCATTTCTACAATATGCCATAAAGTTTGTTCTTTTGGTGAAAATCTACGATTACAGTGATCAAATTCACCCCAAAATTACATGGGTTATGTATTGTTTCCACATCTATTTTTTATTGGAAATAATCTTAGCAATTGTTGCAACACTAGCAAGAACAGTCTTTCCGTTCAAGCCCAGATTCATCATAATCATCTTCTTAACAAATTGACATTGCAAGGGGATCTTGTGGTTGTTATGCTATGATGGTTTGTAACAAATTCCGATATTTGGAATCTAAAGATGCTGTCGAACTTCCGCTGGTTATGGCATAAAATGTAGTAAAACGACACTGATTTAATCACCGGAGAAGGAATTTCGGTGAGCCTGATTTTCGCCGGCGATGGTGGTGGAGGAGTTGTTGTTCACGTGTTCTCTGTGGATGTTGATTGTCATGTTGGTTTTAATTTTCCTTCTTTCTTTGATTTTTCTGAGTTGAAAGTGAGAAGGTGATGAATAATCATGAGTAGTTGATGAAGGAGGAAGGAGGTTATGGAGAGGTTGGTGGTGGTGGCGTGATGCAGAGAAGAGAAGAGGAGTGAAGGTTTTGATAAGATGACATCAGGGGTATTTTTGTCCTTTTCCATGCCATTTTGCTAATTTGATGACGTGGCATTGATTAAATTGGTCAAAGGACGAAATTTTAAATGATTAAACTTTGCAAGGGTAATTTGCCAGGATTAACGATTACAAGGACCAATTTTAAACCACGCCTAATTGCAGGGACGAAACACATATTAAAGCCTATAAAATATGATCCTGCTTTCTTCTTCTGTTACAACGAGACTAGCAGCGAAATTTACACACTAAATGTTGAGGGGCGGGGAAGGTGGGGAAACTTGCAGATACGAACACACGCCCCAACATATCAAATTTATCTATGGTTTTTTACCATCTCATATGTACTTATGGGACTATATGTTATTGAGCTCAAGTAATTAATTTTTTTATAAGCTCAAATAAATGATAAATTGTTTGGGAAACCCCAAATTCAAATTACTATATATAGGAATAAAACCAAACAAAATGATTTTGATGGGTAAAAGTGAGTTGATGAGTTAAAAGATGAAAGTAAAAAGAGAGAAACCAATGAAGAAGGGGAAACTTATCCAACCGCCACGCTTGCTCTCATGTGCTTCTTTTGAGGATGCTGCTAGCTTACCATCCATTGTTGCACTTCACCTCTTGTGCAGTGTAGTGTTCTTTTTATATGAAATGTTGATTTATACTTTCTATTATTCTTCTAGACTTTTTCCCTTAACATTAGACTGCCGAAACCGTGGAGAATAAATTAATTTTGTTGGGAAAGATTATACTATAATGTCTTTACAGAATAACAAAAATGTTATTTTCTCCAATAAATTAACTTTTGTTTGGAAAGAATATGCTATAATGTCTTTCTGTGCTACTCTATGCATTGCCCTTTTGAATTATATTCTCCAATACCCAATGGGCAGACCAAGGTAAGACAATCACAAATTCACAATCATATAATCCACTTAGCTAAACAATTTTACTAATTAATGTCCATATTAAACACAAATTCACAACATTTTGTTTTTTCTCCAAATTTCTTAGGATTATGTTTTTTCTCCAAATTTCTTAGGATTATATCTTGGAGTTCTTGCTATTGCCCCTGCCACAAGTTACAATTCAGTTCACTTCATATTCTTCCACTTAACTAGTAATTCCATTTCACATACTTGAACCTTATATAATGTGAGTTATTGATTAAGTGTGATCGCATATGCAAAGGTTTAAGGTAAAGTCGAGGTAACACTCGTGTCACTACTTGATATTATGGAAAATCGTAGTCAAATATGATAGTGCAACGTCAATTGCAGTCACATTAACATCAAAAACCTTGGTATCGGGATCTAGATCACGATTGCGTACCTTTTTTATAAAACCTTGCACTTATTCATTTAAATTAAACTATATTGTAAAGTTTAATTTGATGCAATAAGCCTGTTCAAGGACACATATATCCCTTTGTTTATTATCTCAGTTGGACAGTACTTTTTCTATTTTCCCACAATTCCACTCACTTTCTTTTGTCTTCTTTTTGATAGTACAATAAATCTTATATATTTCCAATTCAATCATGGCAAAAGCAGGACTAGCTTATGTTTATTTCCTAATCATTTTAGTCCTTATTAAACTTTATAAATGATAATTAATAATTACTTCTATTTTATGGCAACAAAGTTGTGCACAACTCACTTATATTTTTAAGCAAGTACTCCCTCCGTTTCAAAATACATGACCATTTTGGAGAAATTGCACTAACCAAGAAACCAAATAAATTTTGTTATTTTTGATGAAAATATGTGTGTGTTTTCTATAATACCCTTAATCATTTATTATTTCATTTTATTTTTTTCTCTCTCTACAATAAATATGCAAGGGTATTATTGACAAGACAATAATTAATGTTGCATTAAAACTTAAAAGTGACAAGTATTGTGAAACAAAATTATTCTCTAAAATGGACAAGTATTATAAAACGGAGGGAGTATTAAAAAATAATGTGACCTTCAATACTGCCAATTATTTCAGACATAATGTGACCTTTATCATTGTCACTTACTGACTTACATTATTCAAAGCAGTTCAAACCAATTGTATATGTATCTTTCTTTTCGAACCAGTTGTATTTCCATTAGATTTTAGTTGTTGTGCCCGGTGCCACCAATTTTGAGACCAATTG
Source organism: Medicago truncatula (assembly GCF_003473485.1). Taxonomy (NCBI): domain Eukaryota; kingdom Viridiplantae; phylum Streptophyta; class Magnoliopsida; order Fabales; family Fabaceae; genus Medicago; species Medicago truncatula. The sequence goes on from NC_053043.1 coordinate 46,045,550, forward strand.
ATAAATACTGCTTATCACAAACAGAATTTTGAGAAAGAATATCCTTTTACCAAGCTGCATTTGTACGGGCTTAATTTTTTTTATTAACAGTTATGGAATTGGCTTCTAAATTAATAAGAGATTGCACTTGGTCTACATTCCTGCAAAGATACTACTAATATAGCTTCGTAGGAATATCGAAATATCGGACTTGGATCCTTTGCCGCTTACTCTCTTAAGAATGTAAAGAAGGAATGAAGAGGGGATTTACAATGAAAATGAAGAAGGAATGCAAGGATATTGACTATGTGTTTCTTTAATTTCAAGGATATTGACTATTTACAAAGAAAAACATATAATCTCTTTAACGAGTGTTATAGAGTCATTAGTTAACATTTCCCTAATTTATATTATGTCATTTAAATTGAATTTGATAAAAACTAATTAAACATGCCTGTTTTAATTATACTTTTCCTATGTAACCAATAAAAATATATTACTTTTCCATTGTAAAAAAAAAAAAAAATTAATATTTTTTCTAGTAAATGTCATCTTCTTTCCAACATAAGTATGTACACTCTCCAATCATTATTATAAGCAAAATTTAATATTTAAGGTTCATTTGATAAATGATGTATGTAGCATATATTAAAGATCGAGTAAATAGGCAATTACCCCCTGAAATTGTAAGTTTTGTCAATTATCCCCTGACATTAACAAAACTTCAATTACCCCTTGAAATTGCACAACGTTAATCAATTTACCCCCTCCGTCGAATATTTCTGTTAGTCAACATGAAGTTTTGCAAATATCCCCTGAAGTTTTGCATTTATGTGCAAAATGCCCCCTAAACTTAAAAATTTATATTTTTTTTCTTACCTTAAAAGTGACGGCATTATCACTGAATTGTGGAGTATTAGCCCCCTCTCCTCATATTCTTTTATTTCACCTTCATGTATAAACCATAGAATTCATATTACCATATTGTTTTTCCTTTGGTTATGAAAACTAAGAATCTGGTTATGAAAACTAAGAATCTTTGAACGTGACTTTATAAATATTGTACTAAAAATAAAAATACTGTACTTTGAATATTGTGTAATTTTATGGGGTAATTGAAATTTTGTTAATGTCAGGACGGTAATTGACGAAATCTATAAGGGTGGTAATTGACGAAACCTATAATTTCGAAGATAATTGTCTATTTATTCATTAAAGATCACGTACATCATTTATTAAATGAATTTAAAATATCAATTTTTGTTTATAATAATAATAATTAGAGAATATAAGTTTTTATGTTAACATATTCGTCTCTAGTTGGTGGTCTGTTAAAAAAAAAACTAAAATTTACCCTTAGTGGTGAAGCAAACGAGGCATAACAAGACGAAGAATATCGATCATCACACGCAAAGCACGTGAGTACAAGATCTAGAGCGTAAATTTTGCGGTGGCGCAGAAGAATCAGAGAAAGAATCAAATCATCGATAGATCATGAGAACTCACCGCACGCAAACTCACTCCGGCGAATATCGATCATCTTCATCTCTTCTTCTGATTCTAACAATAACATGTTTCCTTCTTCTCTCTTTCTCAATTCCCACCAATTCCGAAGTCATCACTTTAACTTCCGACACCTTCTCCGATAAGGTTTGTTATTTAGGGTTTATGTTTAAGGATAATTGTATTTACTTGTTTAATTCTTCTTAATTTCATTTCATTTGATTTGTAGATAAAGGAGAAAGATACTGCATGGTTTGTCAAATTCTGTGTTCCATGGTGCAAATATTGGTAATTCATTCTGTTACTTTGCTGCTCAACATTTTTTATTTTATTTTAGGGGGTTAATTGGGGCATTCATTCCATCATATAAGTGATTTTAGAAGTAAGTGGTAATAAGATTTTAACACTTCGACGAATATAATTGATTAGTATTGATTGAAAATGTGTATGGAAAAATCTCAATAATAGTAATAACTAATAATAATGATTGCTTGTTTGACAGCAAGAATTTGGGCTCATTGTGGGATGATGTGGGTAAGGCAATGGAAAATGAAAATGAAATAGAGATTGGAGAAGTTGATTGCGGCACGGATAAAGCTGTTTGTTCTAAAGTTGATATTCATTCATATCCTACCTTTAAGGTTTTCTATGATGGAGAAGAAGTTGCCAAATATCAAGGTAACCATCCTTCTACAAAATATATGGTTTCTATTGGATTCTGCTCAATTATCCTGTATTAATTTTACTTAATTCGCATGCTCAAGATTTATTTTTTTTTTCCTTTTTCGGAATATGTTAGTATCTATATCACATATGTTAGTGTTATGTTGTGGACTTGTGGGCTGGGGGATAGAACCCTGAATCTTTCAGGTTACTTTGAATGGCTATATAACCATTTATGACTTGTTGGACTAAATTTCCTAAGTACCTATATCCCACAAAATAGTTGTCTTTTATTTTAAAGTTCTCTTCAATTATATCTTTGAGAGAAAATAAAATAAAAACTAATTAAATTTAACAATGCATATCAAGTGTCATGGGTTTTCTAAGGGGAATATCCAAGAATTGGGTACTGAATTTTTTTTTCACTGGTTGATGTTTGCTTTATCCATGGGGTATAACCTATGAAGCACTGATACCAATACGGACACCAAACACGACACTAACACAAACACTAGTAATTTAAGAAAATGTAAGCGATTGAATGTAACCACATGTGTCACTGTCGGTCACTGAACAGTGAATACACCTTTAATAATATGATGTGTTGATGCTAAATAGATTATAACTTGCCTCACGTTAGGATAGAGAGCCTATTTGCTTACTGAAATACTGATTTTTAAACAGCTTTTTGTTTTCAATTCAAATACTACTCTTTGATAACAGAAAATTGAATGAACCGAACAGAATGAAAACAAGGTGGTATTGTCGAATATAAAGTGATAATAGGAAATTAAAATAGAAAATATTTTGACAAACCAAACAGACCCTTGCCCTCCTGAGTCCATTTCTGGAGTAGAAAATTGGGAACACTTTTTAGTATATGTTTAGTTCACTTGTTTTCATGGATTTTTTACATATCACTTCAAGCCACCACAACACTACAACTATCACCTCTACCACTGCCACTGTACCACTGCTGTTATCATTATTGTCACTGCCACTACTGCTGGAGTATCTTTAAACTTTCCAAACTTATTCTTTAAACAACTCATCAAATAAGTTTTTAATATTTTTCTTTTGTAAAATTAAATAATTCTAACCAAAAGGAAACAAGAATAGAATCAAGGATATGTCCTAGAACTTCTCTTATGATAGGTACCTCAAAATATCAAAGGTAAAAATAGGAAATCGACTGTATGTTGATGAATGTTCAGGTCTATTTATCGTGGATAGTAATTTGACTCTTGGAAAGCAGAAAAATGTGCAGAAAAAAGGAAAGGCCTACAGGCAAATTATGTTTCTTTCCAAAAAGAACCGCGATTAGAAAATTATATATATTCTTCTCATGTTTGAGTATATTCTCATATTTCTTTCCTAAAAGAAGCGCGATTAGCAAATTAGGCCTCATTTATGTTGTGAAAAATTTCTATTGTCATTACCTAAAATATGTGTTCATTTTAACTTTCTAATAAAATGCGAGACTCATGAAGTGAACCATTGTGATGGAAAGAATGTGAAATGCTAGCTAGGGATGATGCATTTCTGGAAATAATGAAAACAACTCTTGTGGCATTTTCATTGTTTCAGAAAAATGCGCATAATTGTTCACTTCAAGAGTCTATTATCTTTTTTGTTAGCAAGTAAATTAACACTTATTTAAAAAAAATGTTTTAAAGAAGTAAAAGGGACCTTATGTTTCTTTTTGGAGTTGATCTTGGTAGTTGGTACTACAGGGAGGTCAGAATGAATAATATCTACAACAAGGCAGGTTGTTTCATCATTGCTGCTAGATCTTAGACCTTCCATAACCACTAGCTTTGCAGCAAGCTTTGCATGTAGACCCCGACATGACAAGGCGTCCATATCATTGGATAAAGCATCCCAAATACAATCAAAGGCTATAATTAGCCTTACACCACCTCCAGCATTTGTAAGTTTCACTTGCTTAACATGTGGTATTGACACGATATATTCTCTCACATCTTTGTCTCTTATTGATCTAGATAACCCATCAGGCCAGTGGCAACGAAGCCCATATACATCGAGTCTTCCTACTTCACCACTAGCTGTAACACTCCCCCTCTCTTCTACATTATCTTCCAGTCTGTGATCAACTGTCGGTACAAAAACCACCCCTCCTTTAGTATCTAATGATATGCAACAGGAATCACTAATAGATGCAACAATGACAATCCGTCCATCAACCAAATCAAATCTAGCTGTTGTTCCTAAAGTTTCCCCCTTGTGCTGAAACTTCGTGCCAGTCTTCACAAAACCAACCACTAGAACGTGAGTAATGGGCGTGTAGCCATGCATCCCTGCTGGTGTGGATATCTTGCTGTATTGCAGTCAAAACATTATTTAGCAAGTTTTCCTTTGCATAAATAGAAGCTGATGTACTGTTATGCCCGACAAAAATTGCGAAGACAGTAAACGCAGTTGAAGGATCCCAGAGAACCCTGTGGCAATCTGTTTTGATCAGATAGTAATCTTCTTTCTCGGCCAAGTCAGCTTGTTCATACTTCACAAAAGGTTTTTGACTTTCTCATTTCGAAGCTTACGAGCAAATACTGAAAGTATGAACAATATGGCTTGACCAAGAAAGGAGAAGATTACTATTTAATCAAAACAGATTGCCTCAGGGTTCTCGGGGATCCATCAACTGCGGTTGCTGTCTTTGCGGTTTTTCATGGGCATAACAGTACATCAGCTGCTATTTATGCAAAGAAAAACTTGCAAAATTAAGTTGAGTGCAATACCGCAAGATATTAGCAGAGAGGGATGCATGGCTACATGACCTTACTTGCGCTCTAGTGTTTGGTTTTGTTAAGACTTGCACAAGTTTCAGCACAAAGAGGAAACTTCTGGAACAAGAGCTACATTTGTTCTGGTTCGACTGTCACTGCTGCACTGTTGGTGATTCTTGTTGCATATTATTAGATACTCAAGGAAGTTTATGTCCAAACAGTTGATCAAAAACTGGACGATAATAATGTAGAAGAGAGCAACATGTTACTGCTAGTGGTGGTGAAGTAGGAAGACTCGGTGCATTTGGGTTCCTGGCCTGGTCGGGTATGCCTATCTAGATCAATAGGAGGCACAATACCGCATGTTGAGCAAGTGAAACTTTCAAATGCTGGTTATAGCCTTTAATGATAATTGGGATGCTTTATTCAATGATATGGCCGCCATGTCATGTTGGAGTCTACCTGCAAAGCTAGTGGTTAATGAAGATCTATAGGCTCAAGGATGATACAACCTGCCTTGTTGTAGATATTATTCTTTCTGAGCTCTCTATATTACCACCACCAACTCCAAAAAAGAAACTTAATTTCTTAACCGTGTTTCTTTTTGGAAGAATATACTCAATTTCTCCCACGTCCTGACTGATTCTCACTCTGGAAATGCTTTCCACAACTCTCCCGTAAATCTGATCAGTTGCATCACATGCACCTGGTACAATGATAAGAGCTTAGTTATTATGGCCCTCGGCTTCACATTATATTATATCTAGTTTGGAAAACAAAAGTTGCTGTTGTCATTGCATCTACACAATTACGATCTTTCTAATGCGGAAATTTAGAACGGAACCCTTGTTCATGCTTTCTGCTAATGAATGAAGGTGCAAGATGGCACCTATCACTTGTGTTAAATAACAATAATGTACTTACCAGATCTTGTGGCCTTTGCAATTGTATGCCTGTGAGTTTATGGCAATACTAACATGTAGTATGCATCATCAAAACATGTGTCATCTACTAAGTTAACTGATGACAGGATTTTGTAGTAAAATCTTCCATGTGCATTCAAGAGGTAAACTACTATGAAATACCCAATAGCAAGATTTTTATGATTTATTTCTATGTAATTTATCAGCATTGTAGTAAGAAATATATTCCGTTAATTTTATAGAAAAATTCAATGGTCTTTTTATCATATTCAGACTATTCCATGACATATTTGTTGTTAATCCCCCTTTCCCCAACCTAAGCTAGGCACAAGTGATAGATAATTAACCAAATCTTATTTTTGTTTATGGTGAAATGATCAGGTAAAAGGGATATTGAATCATTGAAAGCTTTTGTTTTGGATGAAGCTGAAAAGGCAGCAGCAAACGCACAACTTGACAATGATAAAGAAATATAACGAGTTTTGAGGTATGCTACCAAGACTCCCACTAGCTTCAGGTTCATTCTTCTGTTTTCTCTATGGAATTTTTGCGATGGTAGTTCCCAAGGGAGGACTTAACATGTGAGTTGATGGTGCTAAATCAGTGTGTAGCAGCCATTTTCTTTTTGTTTTACTTTTGATATTTGTAATGGGAAAGTTACAAACTTGCAATTTAGAATATTTTAATTCTTGTGAACAAATTTTCAATATTTCAGAGTTACCTAAAAGAGTGGTTAATTCAGTCAAAATATTAACCACTTCACCATTTTGGTTAATCAACTCAATTCGAAATACTTACCACCATATTTGAAATTATGATTTTCCCTATAATTTGTCATCCAATAAATTACTGCAATCATTTGACTGATCATGTTACTCTCGTGCAGTCATTACCTAGACTACATTCAGCTCTTACGGCAGGCAGTGCACATGCCAAATTTGTAAAGATCTGTTCTGCTATGTTATGATTAATCAACATCTTTTTAGTTTATTTTGCACACGCCAAAATTTGTAGAACTAATTCTGCACACTACCATATTTTGTACAACTACATAAAATTTATGGCGTATTGTTCACATCGAGGTATTTAATTGTTTAGGAATCATGCTTGAGGATTTGTTATTTCAATCACTTGCTCAAGATGTTGTGTTTTGTCGGACCTACGTGTGTGTGAGATCATTTTATGCCATTAATCATTAAATAGATACTCATAAAGCTAGGTTAGCTGCGCAGTGCTTATATTCTTTCATTCCAACTCTTTATTGGTTTAAAATTGTTAGAATTTTTTTTGGTACAAAAAATTGTTAGAAATTATTAATTCATGTATATAGTTGTACCAAAATAACAATAATAATGTTCTTATTTTAATTATTGATTATTTTACAAAGGGTTAAATATGTTTTTGGTCCCAACATTTTGAGTGACTTTGAACAATAGTCCTTACATTTCAATAAATGTTTTTAAAATCCTTATATTTTTCCACCGTTAGCAAAATTGGTCCTTGCCGTCTATTTTTGCTAACAAGGCAAATAGAATGCTGATGTGGCATATTGTGGGGCCCATATTTTTTTGAGTGGCATCTTATGTGAACACATGTGTCAACACGTGGCATTTGGATAAATATTATTTGAATATTATAATTAACTTAATTAAAACTCAAATTATCATTAATAAAAAACCATTTTGTTAAAAAAAAACCTTTTTAACCTTATCAATTAATCTTCTATGAGGAAATAATTTTTCCATTAATCCAGTTGCAAGCCTAATTCCAAAAATTCTCTCAAACATACTTAGAATGAGGGTTGAAACAACTATTGGTTATTTTGGCTTTTTGATTTTTCAGTCTTTTCAAATCAAGCAGGTGTTGTAATCCTGTTATTATTTGCATCCCCAAAAATTGTTCAAGGAGACAGATATCTTTATGAATAACAAGATTAAGATTGTGAAATCCAGCAATAGAGTACCCTTCCAGATGAACTTGCAGCAACAACAGAACCTAGCAGCAACAATAACCTTAATGAACAACCAGAAACTGCAGTAAACAAAAACTCAAATCATGACAATCCAGATGCCAACAAAATCAGACAAATTTAGATCTGAAAAATCATCAACTTTGTTCCAATTTTTGCGATAGCTTTGGAATTTTCGGTTAAGATCTAACTTTGTTATTCTTTGGAATTTTCGATTATGAGATGCGGATAGTACCTCAAATTTGTGTAGTTTTTCACTAAGAACAACAGTTCTGATTTCAAGATTAAGGTGAAGATAGAAAAAGGTTGTGATTTAACAAAAGGGTTGGGTTGTGAAACTGAAGATGATAACTATCATGAAGTCAAACAATGGGAAGAGGGTGTTCCATGATAAAGAAGGAATTTCAAATCCCTAATTTATGAAAAATTGAAAAATGATGGAAGAAAGATGATGATGATGATGTTTGGTGGTGGTGTTGGTACAAAGAGGTCGTGGAAGAATAAGAGGGATTGTTTTACTTTTTTATTTAAATTAGGATTTTAACATGTGGCATAACATGTCATTAATGAGGCCATGTGGCTTCTTAGTGGTGTCTATGTGGCATGTTCTGTTTGTCCAATCAGCGAAAATAGACTGCAAAGATCAATTTTGTTAACGGTGGAAAAATGTACGGATTTTAAAAACATTTATTGAAATGTAAGGACTATTGTTCAAAGTCACTCAAAATGTAGGGACCAAAAACATATTTAACCCTTTTACAAATTCATGTTGTTTAATGCGAAGAATATAAATATTATCCAATCAATCAAATCACATTTTACTAAACTATCCATTCCTTTAAGTTGGTTTACACTAGTGGAGCAAACTCATATATATATATACCAGATAAAAAATATAAGTATACTTTAGATGTCTAAAATATCCGCACTATTTTTTTTTTTGAGGAAATGGTGTTAAAACTACCAAAGGTTTAAAAGGGAAAAAATCAAACACTAATTCAATTACATTATACTATGATAACATTTACATGCATTTTCTTATTGTTTTTCATGGTGTTCTTAACTACCCGTGATTCCTTTACATTCATATTTTTTTTCAAAGCTTTTTATGAGAATTGTTGTTCCCACATTTGGTTTTGCTGTGCCACACGAGTACTTTACGAAAATACCCTTCGGTAGTAAACTGTCGAAGTTTTAGTAAACCGGCGGCAGTTAACTGCCGAGGAAAACTTCGGTAGTTAACTGCAGAGGAAATCTGAACTAAACTAGAACGCAGAACCAGACTTTCCCATTTTCCAAAACTTCACAAAATTCATAAATTTTCTCCAATCTTCACCAAATCTTCTTTCACGAATTGCAAGCAAATCAACGGCACATTATCACAAGTAAGTTGTGTCAATCATTTTAATCATAATGTTAATATGTTTAGGTTGATTTTTTTTAAAAAAATTAGAGTAGTTTGTATGTGGTTAGGGTTGATTTTAAAATTGACAATTCGATGATTGCATGTGTAGTTTAGGAATTGATAAATGAATGTAGTTGTTGCCTATGTTGTTTAAATCATAATGTGGCTTTGAATGGTGGCAAAAGAACACAATTTGAATATGTTTTATACTTTGCACACAAAGTGTTTGATAAAATGCCTCAATGACAATTTTATTGATTATTTAGTTAGTTTAGGTTATGGAAATGATATAAATGATGTTAATTATAGTTTGGTTAAGTGTATATTGATTTTTTAGTTAGTTTAGGTTACGAGAATTATGATGGACACAAATGATTTAGTTGTATAGAAATGATTAAGTGTATGTTAATTATTGAATGATGTTTAGGTTATTATGGAAATGATGGATATAAATTTTATTGTAATGATGATTATATTGAATGATTTTAGGTTATGGAAATGATGGTCATTGTTGTACTTTTAATGAGTTTGATTATGTTTATGTTTAGTTTAGGTTTAATGTGTTTGATTAGGTTATGGAAATGATGTTAATTTTTTTATTTTTTGTGTAGATATGGCCGATCAGGATCCCATTGATCCATCTAAGATGATTGGTGGTAGGCGTGCGATGACTCAAAGCCACCGGAGGGAAAGGCAGAGCGGCCACATCCCAAAGAGGGGTAAAGGTCGGAGGGGAGATGGTTCAGGGAGTGAACAGGAGGCTTCTCAGGCTACACAGCCTAAAGAGTCGCAGGTGGTTGATCCGAGCCAGCAGGTGGAGTACCTGAATTATCAGGATCAGGTACACCACGATGTGACTGATGGTGGATATGACCATGATCATATACCACAGCAGCAGCATGTAGGAGACGATGATGACATTGCAGCAGCTGCTGCACCGGAGGTGTTACCTGTGGACCCTCTCTTTCCTGGTGGACCGGCAGACTTATCTTTACTCCACTCTTATGTCAGTCATGTGGCGTTGCCACTTTGGTATAATTCAGATAATGTAAGTGTAATTTTTTTAAATGTTTTTTCTTTATGTTTAATTATTTTCTTTAAATGTGTGTTTGTTTAATTATTATATCCACTTTTATATGTTTTTTTTTTAATTCTTTTTCTTTATGTTTAATTATTTTCTTTAAATGTGTGTTTGTTTAATTATTATATCCACTTTTATATGTGTTTTTTTTTAATTCTATTTTTTATGTTTAATTGTTTTCTTTATATGTGTGTTTGTTTAAACTATATTTATTTTTCTATTATTTCAGGTTCGTAAGCACCGTGTGGTTAAACCGATTAATCATGGGGCTAAGATCCTCACTCTCGAACGCCCAAATGGGAATGAGAATTGGTTTTTGGATCCGCTTAGGCAGAGCGGGTTACATGACTTGGTTTACTTGGGGTACTCCACCGTGCCTCATGCCCTGCTGATGACTTTATGCGAGAGGTGGCATCCTGAGACCAGCACCTTTCACATGCCCATGGAGGAGATGACTGTGACATTGGATGATGTCGCATGTCTCACGCATCTTTCGATTGAGGGGCGGATGTTGAGTCATGGGAAGAAGATGTCGAAACATGAGGGAGCGGAACTACTTATGAGGCATCTGGGTGTGTCGCAGCAGGAGGCGGAAAAGATTTGCGGGCAGGAGTACGGTGGGTACATTAGCTACCTGAGGTTGAGGGACTTTTATACCACGTACCTTGGTAGGGCCAACTTATTGGCTGGTACGGAGGATCCAGAGGAGCTTGAGGAGCTGGCGAGGGTTAGGACTTACTGCGTCCGGTGTTACCTTCTCTACTTGGTCGGATGCTTGTTGTTTGGCGATAGAAGCAACAAGCGCATCGAGTTGGTATATCTGACGACCATGGAGGACGGCTACGCAGGGATGCGTAATTATTCCTCGGGAGGGATGACACTCGCTTACCTATACGACGAGTTAGCTGATGCGTGTAGGCCTGGAGATAGAGCTCTTGGGGGGAGCGTGACACTGCTCACTGTAAGAAAACTTATATTTTATTTTTTTGTTAACTTTATTTCTTTGTTAACTTTTTTTTTTTTTTTTTGTTATATTTTCCGTGCGTAATAATTTATAAATGTTATTTGTTTGGTTTGTGCAGACATGGTTTTTGGCGCATTTTCCTGGTTTTACAGTGTTGATCCCAACACTGACTACATGGAAAACTATCCGGTTGCAGCGAGGTGGAAGCTCCAGAAGGGTCACGGGGAAGGGGTCACATATCGGTCACTGCTTGATCGTATACAATTTGATGACGTATGCTGGAGGCCTTACGAGGAGCACAGGGAGATCCAGGACTTTGAGGAGGTTTTCTGGTATTCTGGCTGGATTATGTGCGGTGTCTGTAGGGTGTACCGTCACTTGCCCGAGAGGGTTTTGAGGCAGTACGGATACGTCCAGACCATCCGCAGACATCCGACTGATGTTGCAGACCTCCCACCGCCTTACATTGTACAGGCGTTCGTCGACTTCCGCACTCACACGCTTAAGGCGGACGATTGGGGTGAGCAGGCAGGAGAGCAGACATGGCGGATGGCGGATGGCTATGTCCTATGGTACACTAGGGTGTCTCACCCTCAGATCTTGCCACCTCTTCCAGGAGATCTTCCGAGGCCTGCAAATGAAGAGCAGATCATTGCAGAGCAGTGGGATGAGGCGAGAAGCTCGTCTGACACCTATGACATGGTTAGTGGCGTTGTTGCCTACGCTGATGCGCAGTTAGGCTAGGAGGAGGTCATGAGCATGACCCCTCAGCAGTGATTTCAGGCCATGAGCCATATGAGGGAGCAGATCGCGCCGATTTTGACCAGGAGGCGAACCCAGAGGCCGAGGAGGAGGCACCAGCAGGATCAGGACCAGTAGTAGTATTTTCATTTTTAGGACTTGTTTTGTAGTTTTGGTATTTTGATGTTATTGATTTGTATATTTGTACTCCTGATGACATTATTTTTAATTTCATGGGATTTTTTTACTTTGTTTAATGTACAAAAATGTTTGTTTAATTAAGTTGTGCATTTGCGTCAATATTTTTTTGTTATTTGAACCGTTATGATGAATTTTAAACGTTTGTGTAATTTGAACCAAATGTCGGTTTGATTTAATTATGGACAATTGTAAAAGATATTGTATTTATCTTGTTTATGTCCGAGTTTCAATGTTGTATGAATTGTTTTGCCTTTCGAAATGCTCTGGTTTAATTACAGATAAAAACTGGTCGAAAAAAGGCTTGGAAATGTTTTAGAATGATGCAGAGCTCACTGCTTGCAATCAGATTTCCTCGACAATTAACTACCGAGGTTTTAATCGGCAGTTTTTCTTCTGCAGTTAACTGCCGAGGAGCATTTGAGTAATTTACTCGTGTGACACAGCCAAACCAAATGTGGGAACAGCAATTCTCACTTTTTATAACCACGAAAAATGTATTTTAGGTTAAGAGCCTTGAGAAAAAAACACTCAAGAAAGTAGGCACAAGTTTTTTTTTTTAAGGAAGTAGGCACAAGTTTTGTTCATTATATTATTAGGTGAAATTAATGTGAAATCTATTAAATCATGTAACTCTCATTTTCAAAGTAATAAAATCTACATGAATTTTATCTATATACTATACCGATAATCAAGGGGATCACAATTTTTTGTGGTCTATTTTCTCTAAGATAACTTTACTTTTAACTCATTATGTTGGTTTATTAAATTATGCCTTTGTTTATTGTCGGTTGTTAATCCTCAAAAATTAAATCCTACTATTCTTACTGTCATTTATTAAAAATATATCTTTGCTTCCGCTCTTAATTGAAGGGAACACAAACTTTTTTGACTTTTTCCTTTCAAAGTTTACCTTTGTATAAACGATTTTATTTTTATTTACTTAATTAAATAATCAATTTCTAAATAAATAAAAATATGTGTAACATTTTTCTTTCAATTTTACCCTAAGTTATTTTTCTAACCATTTTATCATTCTCTACCAATCAAATAATTTATTTTTTGTCTAAATAATTGGATGAAAATTTTGAACTTCTATTACTTTCGTCTTAAGAGTAAGAACGGATCCGACATGTTAATTTTTGTCTTGATGTTAATCTACTAATAAAGAAAGTGCTATAAGGCATGTGCTAAATAAATAGTTTGTAGCTCTTCTCGAAGTTGGTTTTGGCCCGTTTGTTGTAACTTTTTTTAAAATAGATTTTTATAGTGTAATATGTTTTTGTTATATTTTTTTAATGAAGAAATTTTTAAGGAAAGCTTCAAATAAAAAATTTATTTGAATAATTTATCTTAAAATGTCATTCTAAGTATTTCATCATTTTGTTATAATTTTTTTTATATTAAAATTTTGAAAAAAATCTCTAAAAAAAGCTATTTCAAATAGTTTTTCATAAAAATCATTTTTGAAAGATCTCATTTTGAAAAAATATATGATTTTTAATATGTAAAATCTCGAACAATGAATATTTAAGTTGGTGAATGTCAAAATCTCTTTTTTAACTTATACCAAATGAATTTGAAATAAGTTCTACTATTTTTGAGTAAATTTCCAAAAAAATCATTTTTAAAAATAGAAAGAAAAATCTATTTTTCTTAAATCTCAAATAAACAGGCTCATAATCATTATAACTTAGTGTCATCTGATTTGTCTCACCTCTAAATATGATAAAAGATGTCATTGAGTTTTTCCTGTGACAACACATATTTGAATTGGATTTGGACAAATTAATTATACATTGCTGACTAATTTGTTAGATATCATCCCTTAATGGAGAGGTATGGCAACAGGGCAATGACTAGTTCCCGAATCATTGTAAAAAGAAATAAAAATAAAAAATCCTCCTTCGTACTTGAACTTCATGGGTTGAATACTAGTTCTGGTTGCTGATATAATTCACGTTGTTATGACCTACATATATGAAAGTGGTTTCGTAGCATGTGCAAAAATATTTTTTTTTTTGAACAGGGTGCAAAAATATAATTATAAATTTGTGAATATCTAAGTTTAATAATTAGAAATCTCAATTTAGATACCCATTGCAAAAATCCATCAGAAGAAAATACCATCAATCATCCCATTTTGAAGTTTGAAACTCAAACAAGAAAAGAAAAGCTTTGATTTCCATCGTTTCGTAGAAGAATAAATAAAAGAAAGCTCTTGAATATTTTGTATTTATTTTGGGGTTTCGTAGAAGAATAAATAAAAGAAAGCTCTTGAATGTTTTGTATTTACTTTTGGGGTCCGGTTATTAAGTTCTAAATGTTTAATATAATATTTGTTTAACCTTTGTAATGTTTATTTATTCTTTATTTTTTTCTTTTAATTTTTTTTTTACCAAAATCTTTCCATCCCATGTTCATATTTTCACATCTAATTAACATATTTTTTATCAGCTTCGACTTGTTTCTTGTTGGTGATTATTTCTTGTTCACCGGTATCCATAAACCATTCATGACTTTACTTGGGTTTGATTCTTGAAGAATTGTCATATCCAACATTATCTTCAGCCAAGTAACTAGCATTCTGGGTATCCAACAACCTTTTTACTTCTTACACTAGCATCACCTGAATTTCTTGCAGCAACAAGCTATAACTGTTCAAGCAGATAACTTACAGCTTCCATTAATTGCTTAATTTCTTGTTCACTCAATCTAGTTCCTTGTTTTGCAAGCCCTTGCTTGAGCTCTTCAATTGTAATGGTTCCACTGTTGTCGGTGTCCATACCCTTAAGAAGAATTAGTTTGTAAACATAATAATTGAATTCAAGCAGTGCATATACTTACTCAGAACTTCATAATAATTGAATGAATTGAGTGACTCTATACTTTTCTTTTGTCAATTGTCATTAAATTAAAGAACTGAAAAGTGAAATAATACTCCATATTGCTAGATTGAAAGGGGTTGAATGAGTGTGTCAATGGATACAAACGACATGAGCAATAAGTCATTCATAATATAGGTTAATGATTGATTACAACCATATATTAGGTGTTTGGTTTGAAACAAAACAATGTCAACCATGTTAATGATTTTGATTACAGGTAGATCACCAAGTACAAAAAGGGTTAATGTTTGATGTATGCATATTCAAACATATGAACTTGTCCTATTAACTTTAACATTATACAAGAACACGGTTGTACAATTTTTTTAAGGGACATGATCGATTGAGCAACTTTTTTTACGAACAAATATTGAGCAACTAAACTTTTGATATTGCTAATTATTTATAAATAATAGACCAAACATCTTCAAAAACATTTTTAAATAGGAATATATTGGTAAACAATTTTGACTCTATACTCTCAATTATATTATAACTTCTATTGACTAATAACATAGGGATTCGAGTAACTTAGTAATTATTAACTTCAACTTTTAATTATTTGTTCCTTAAAAAAAAAACTTTTAATTATTTGAGCACAAATATCTGAAAAATTTGTCCTAAATTTTAATACTGCCAACGAATTGCACTTGCCCTCAAGTATACGCAAACATGGTGACACAGTGACTTTCCAACGCTAGTAAATCTTAATGGCACCCTCTAAATTCAAGTTATACAAAGGGAAAATCATAGGCTTCGTATAAGTTATATATACAATAATTGAATACGATAATTTTTTAAGTAGATTCAAAATATAACACATATGAAGCATATATAAGTTATAACAACTATTCAAGACCAAGTTGAATATGAAACAAGAGGACACTTACCTTCAGTGAATTTCCAAGATTTCGATATTGTCTTTGGTTTATATATTATGGAACTTACAAGATCTCGATAATTGCACGCAAAAAATGCACTAATTATCGAGAACAAAACCAGAAATGCGTTTAACTTAACATTTTCTCAAACTCATTACCAAAAAAAAAAAGATTCTCAAACCTATTTTTCACTTTTGTAGAACTTTGAGTTTCCCTCTTTCCTACTATTTCCAAACAAATTGGAGGATTAGTGATTGAGGATGCAAACTTACTGATTCACAAGCTATGAATCTTTGCAAAAAACCCTTGAACTTAAGAGAGTATCTTGTTTAGTATCAACCACCAAACAAACTGCAGAAATTTGTTATTAGCCTAATCATTCAAAATACAACCATGAAAAACTTAAATTACCATCATTCTAGAGCATTTACCTTAGTTTTTTGTTCATATTTCTTCTCAAAGCCATTTGAAGGAAAACAATATTAGTGTTTCATTTTGCATATGCAAGATTTGCTACGTAGAAGATACGATGCTCTCATACCTACTCCAAAGGATGCTGATCGACGGCATCATCTCTCCTGCGTAGCAAACCTTTTACACATGCTATTACTCTTTCGATATTCATTGCCACTATTTCTTGAATTGCAGACAAAGAGGCCAACCAATAATCTTGAATTGTTGACAAAGAGGCCAACCAATATATAGACCCACTAGTTTTGTAGATTTTTCATTTGTTTATATTGTCCATATTTGATGTGTACTACGATTCTCTTACTAAATGCTCTAACCACAAATGTGGATGGTGATGGAGCCTGTTTGTATAAATTTGGCAAGGAGCCAAGGAATAACAAGTGCTCCTAGGATTCAAAATAATTGATGAAATTTAGCTATAAATAGTTACTTTTTATTATTTTAATATGTTGAATGCACAATTTTAAAGATAAAGTTTTTATTTTAATTAAACTTCTTAATAAGTAAGTTTAAGAACACTTGTTAGCATTTCTTTAAAATAAAAAGTTCAGATAATTTTGCAAAAATTTATATATTTTAAATAGAGTTAAATATATTTTAAGTCTAAAAAAATTCTAAATTTTGTCTCGCACTATTCAAACTCTACAAAATTATATACTACAAACAATCTTAGGCTATGTCAAGTTCACATTTTGCGGTCATGATCCAAAGATATCGTATTTTTTTGAACAATCAAAGATATCATATTAAAGTTAAATTTTCATATTTCAATATAAATTGATAATATTAATATGCAAATGCATAAGTCATTCCTTTATTTAGACACCTTTAAGTGCTTTTTTTAGGAACCATATAGTGCTTGTATAGGTTTTGTCTAATGTACAAATAAAATGGTCTTTTCGTCGTATACAAGTGTTTTTTTTATCATTTGATCAATAAGTCATATTGTATATCTTTAATTTAATGGTGAGATTTAGTAATGCAGGACTTGTTTCACTTTTGAACCATAGAATTGACCACTTATATAATATAATCTCAATCAATTGTTATCTTTTTCTTTATGGACAGAAATTTAGACGAATTGAACTCTGAATAAACTTTAAATGCTCGTCAAAGTCACGGCACACCTCAAACATTATCAGAGATAACACATGATAAAAAAAAATAGACTTTGATGTTACATACATAAATTATCCAATTTTCATAATTTGTTTTTGGGAAATGTTAACGAGTGTCTCGGAGCACTCTTTAAGATCTTTAAAAGGTAACTTTTTTTTTGCAAATTTTTGTAATCAACGCATTGGAAATTGAAACGTTTAACTTTTTTGATGAAATGGTTTTTTTTTTTTTTTGAATGCTTAAAAGAGTGTTCCGAAGACAATCGTTAACAAGATAATTTATTTTTTTCCATAAAATCCAAATTTTATAAATATAAACCGATCTCTCTGTATTAGTAAGAGTATGAAAAAATACTATACATACAAACAAGTTTTCTAATTGGATTTTATAATTATAGATGGAGGAATTAATTGGTAGTACATAGTGACAATGGACGCATCATTATTATCTGCACGTTTCTTTTTCTTAAATATGTGGTCTGAATTCATTCCACTAATGTTAAAATATGCTTGTTGCTGCTGCTGCTGCTGCCTGCCCTGCATGTGGTGTGGATTAATTCCAGTTTCCAGTAGTACTTGAAAGTGTCAAATTTGATGAGGTCATATTTTAACGTCTTTTGCTGCTACATCAATGTCAACAAAAAGCTGCACCCTTCATGACATCTTGCATCTATATGATTCATTGTTCACTGAATTTCTCATTTTCACCATGCTGCTACTGCTAGGTTCATTCACGTCTTTTCCTTTATCACATCAAATTTGGTTTTCCTTTGTTTTTTAACCAAAACAATTGTAAAAATAAAATAAAATTGCTAACTTAAGCCACTTGTTAAAGGATTCAATTTATATAATTTACGTCTTAAAAATTGTGCATTTATCATTTTTAAAAAGCGTTACTTTTTAATATTGTAAATCACTACTACATTTAAGTGTCTTTAACCTAAGAAGCTTGACGTAATTTTTTGTTCGTGGTACTTAATTAGGGTATTTTTGTGAAATTCTTCCCCCATCCAAGCCTCGCACGTGCCCTATGTTTTTTCAATTTTATATTTATTCAAACTCTAGAATTTGTAGCGTGTTTTTGAGATTTTGAATTCTAGAATTCAAATGCATCATGCCTTTTGAACTCTTCCTCTGTTAATTCACCTCGTTTTTTAACAAAATTATCAAGTTCGAATTATAAAATCTAAATCCAACAAACACGCTATGGATTTTAGAATTTGAATCATGCCAATGTAGCAATTGTTTCATATTCTTCCTCATCACTTTTACATTTCCATTTTCAAACTAAAAAAATTCCCAAAACCCTCCAAAATCTAAAAGCCACAATATTGTCATTTTTCATCTACGATTGCTCGAATCCATTGCATTTTAAAGATTTCCAACTACTATGCAAGAGGTCGACACACATTTACTCAAATTCTTGACATTTGAATTACGTTTTTTTTCTCTTAAATTGGTATTGTTTAGATGTTAGAATCTTAAATGTGTTTAGAGATTCAAAATTGTTAATTTTGTCTGTGTTTCAAATATGTACAAACATGTCGATCACATTAGGGGTAACATCATGGCGATGACTGACTCTGCTAGGCATGAGCGCCAAATGAAATGCAGAGTTGGGAGAGAGAAACAAATCTGCTCACGTGGCACAACCAAATATGCATTTAAACCTTAAAAAAATTATACCATTGTTATTATTGTTAATAATATAAAAGCTACCGCAAGTGGGCGATGGGATTGGTTCCCTCGGATTAGTCGATTCTTGGATTGGATACCGAGTTTTCAAAAAAAATATATATATATATATATATATATAATAGCTACTTATTTTTTCTTTCTTTTTAACTAAATTAATAATCTTTCCTGATCTCTCTACAATATCAAATTCATTAATAAGTTCGCACAACGTGTGGCGTGGGTCTTAATCTAGCTGATAAGTAATAAATTACTATTGTCGTTATCGAGTTTAAGATCCCCCTTAATTATACTCCCTCTGTCCCAAATTATATGACGTTTTGGTCATTTCACACGTATTAAAAAATGTAATTAATATTGTGTGGGGAAGAGAAATTATAAGTTGTTTTACAAAATTATCCTTAATAAATGATATGGAAAAAATAAATGATATAATTGAAAGAAGATAAAGTAATTAATAGTTAAGGATATAATAGGAAAAGTAATATTAATATTTCATTGGTATTGTAAAGCGACATATAATTTGGAACAAATTTTTTTTCCAAAGCGACATATACAATTTAGTGTAACCAGAATTTTCACTCTTCTCAGGTCCTAGTAGCTTCCTCACATTAAAGCAAAAAAAAAAAAGGTTTGGAAATATGGATTGAAATTAATGATAAAAATGAAGCTATAAATGCCCATTAAACTTTTAATCTTAACAGGAGAGTTAAGAGAGAGGAAATGCGTGAGAGAGAGGTTAACCGCTCCATATTGAACCGTTGATCCGTCTTCCTTTTTAGACTTCATCTTCTTCTATGTTCTTTCTTCTTCTACGTGCGTGAGAGAGTAAAGAGAATGGTTGTTCGTCCCATCCCATATCGATAAAGATAACATAGAAATGAAGTTATTATATAATAAAACATTTATAACTAAAGTTTTGTTAATTTGTGCCCTAAGGACACGTACAAGATAAGAAACTAAATAAAAAAAAATTAACTTTAAAAATTGTGTATTCATGACCTTAAAAGCTTAAAAATATATCTTTTCAATACAATATTTAGTGTTTATTTCTATTTCCCTAAGGGTAGAAGTTAACATTTCCCATAACTAAATTATAGCTTGGTTAAAGCATGTTAATTGTTATCTTCATGTGATTTTTCCAAGCTTTTTTTTTTCGATTTTAAAAAAATAAACATTTTTAAACTTTAGAAGAATTGACTTTGTGATCATAGTTCAATTGATTAGGATTATATATGTTCTTTTGCGGTTTTTAATTTATTTTTTAAATTTTTTTGAAGAATTGTCTTCTTAATCATAGTTCAATTTGATAATGTTTTGTAATATGCAATGGTTGGTGTTCGAACTCTCAACACCCCACCCTCATATTTATTTTAAGAGGTGAATTTTAGTTACTAAATTATTATACTAAAGAAAACTTTTGAAAAATTAAAAAATTAAAATCATTATTTTTATTTTGACCATACTAAAATAATTGATTATTGACATAATCGTATTTGGTCGTTGTTACATAACTTATTATTGTTCATCCTTTTTCAACTACAATATGATAGAATAGAATATTTGTCATGACTAATTATAATGATTATTCTGTAATTATGATGTATCATAATTAGATAGTTGACATACATGTGTGTACTTTCTCCGGTCATATTTATAAGTAAAAAAACTACTTTTTAACTATATTGAATAATTTATGTATCCGAATACACGTTTTGGATCGTAATGAATTTCTTTGTTACGCGTGTGAAGCTTTCCAATAATGATTAAATTAATTATTAATTTATCATTTTCAAGTGATAAAAAATATATATCTTTTTGACTAAAGCCTGGCCAGCGTCGTTGCGCATGATATATATATATATATATATATATATATATATATATATATATATATATATATTTCTAAGCGTTCACCCGTTCGCAAAAGCGGGTACCCCAAGGACACACCCTTGGAGGTCACCCCACCCTTATATAAACATTTGTTAGTTGGTGTCTGTGGGACATTTTTTAAGTCACACACAATAGTTCTTATATTGTATTTTTCTATCCAACTTTTCACTAGATTTAACTACTGTTCCAACAGAAATCGTATTCAATTTAGAGGAACAATATGGTTCGGTTGGTGAGCTGAGAGACACCGAAGAAGTTTTAAGAATGACATCCAGAGTTCAAGCTTTGGAACACTAGACACTACCATAACTAATAACTTACTTGACTATCCAACAAACATGATGCAATAAGGCATTTGAATGAATAATGTATAAAGTTGTTAACTGCCAATGTTAAATAAAGTTAATCTTAAATGTAGTTTAGAAAGTAGATAACCATTAATGATCAAGAAATTAAAATTTTATACAGGCATAAGCACAGCAAATCATGGACCTGAGAAGTCATTATACTAGATTCCACCAACAATTAACAGGAAAAGTCAATCTAATTCTAATGCTTTTTGGTGCTTCGACTTGTCTTTTTGAACAGCCAATCTATTCACACTTTTGTTTTACCAATAATGGAGTGTTTCTTTGTCTAATCTAGCTTCCACAAAGCAACGTCTTTGTTTTCATAACAAAAAATTTAAATAAAAAATATTGTACAAGGGCTATATTTTGGATAGCTTCCTCATCAGATACTTGACTTCGACGTACAATCCCAACGATGCAGCGAGCCTTGTAGATAATTGATGTTTACACCGACAAACACGCACAAAATGCACATTGATTGTATACTTCAGCAATAGAATGATAAGAATATCTGAAGAAATAACAGGCAACAAGTAAGTGTATGGCCTTAGTTGTTCCCCTGTGTTTACAACATCATAGAAGAAAGAATAACAGGCACAAAAGTTTTCAGAAAAATAGATATACTGGTCTTTTTTTCTGGGATTCCCTAGTAACCTAAACAAATCAAGAATGTGCACATAATAATTTGAACGACAAAAAAACAAATTTTATAAACCAGTCACATGATAATATCTTGAAAGAGTGAAGAGAATCTGAGGGAGAGAGTGAAGAGAATGGTTGTCCCACATCGGTAAAATTAACTGAGAAATAAAGTTATATAATAAAACTTTTATAGCAAAACTAAAACGTGCCTTGTCTATTTAATTTTTTTTCTTTTAAAAATATTAATTGTCTCCGTGATAATAGTATCTATTTTTTATTTTTTTGGCTTTAAAAAATAATTTTTTTAAAACATTAGAAGAATTGACACTGTGATCATAGTTCAGTTGGTTGGAATAATAATGTATCGTGGTATGTAAGAATTGGTGTTCAAAGTTCAAACTATGAACACCCCATCCATATACTCATTTTTTTTTTTTGAACAAGATCCATCTACTCATTTTAAAAGGTGAATTTTAATCATTATGTTATTTAACCAAAGAAACTTTTGAAGAATTAAAAAATTAAAATCAATTTTTTTCTTTTAACTAGACTAAAATAAGTGCTCATTGACATAATCATATTTCGACATTGTTACATAACTTATTGTACGTATGTATGTGTGTGTGTGTGTATATATATATATATATATATATATATGAGCTGCTAATTTACACTCGCTTAAAAATATTAAGGTGTAAATAATTTTAACAAAAAAAATCTTACATATTTATGAATCAATGAATGTTTAAATAAGAGGTTTGCTAAAAGACATCCATGAAGGTGTCTTTTAGCAATCCACACCTCAAAGTATGATTATCAACTTTTTAGTTATAATTTGATAAAAGACACCTTCGTGAAAATTAGTTTGTATCTTTTAACAAATGTCTATGAGATAACTTGTTAAAAGACACCTTCATAAAATGTATCTTCTAGCAAAACTCTTTAACTAATATCCTTTACCCAACTTTTAGTTTAAGCATTTCAAAAAATGTGTGTATAAGTACAAATCATATACATGATCTTTAACCTAGTTTTAAACTATTCAATTGAAATAAATCCAAAATTTGTTGAATGAAGAAGACAATGAACTAAACAAACAAACAAACAAAAACAACAAAGGTAGATGCAAAGCAAGAGTGGTACAAAATTGAAACCTAAATGATAAATAAACCTTCCACTGGGGGTCACTAAATCCTCTTAACACCTCTTTGATCGACTATTCTAGTAGCTCCCTCACATCTCATTAAAGCAAAAAAAATAAAGTTTTTTGGATTGAAATGATAAAAATTATGAAGCTATAAACAGTAAATACCCATTAATCACATACTAGTTTGTGTAGATTCAATTTGCTTCCACACTCCATCTGTTGCCAAATTACTTGCACTCATGCTCACTTTGAAACTTGCTACCCTTCAACAAGAACTAATAATTACAACAAGATAAAAACAGTTCATTTTGTAGTATTTGTGACCTTACCTTACCTTACCTATCAACTACCGCATAAGCACCCATGAAACTGTTTGGGAGAGCTTATAGAAACAATTTATGACATGTCCATAAGCTTTTTATCCTAATAACATGGGCTCGTCATACCACAAGAAAAGTCCTCAAAGCATATTAATTATACTATTCCAAATTAACAACAAACAAATTAAATTACTCTTACATTAAATTTTGCAATATTGTGATGCAAATTATATAAATGTGTTATCCTAAGGTATAAGAATAAAAACCAAAAAAATAGATTAGACCTAGGTATATCTGCCGCAATAAATCCAAGCACGGCCATCTTTCCTCTTGAACAAAGGAGAAGTTTCCATGCAACACAACACATCTCCAAAATCAGCAGCATCAGCAATCTACCTACTTCCCCACTGACCAACCAACCAACCTAAAGTGAAGGTTGAGGGAAGAGATCATAGAGAGTAAGTGCGTAAAACTCGGCGTGAGAGAGAGATGTTGAATCGATGGAAGTTAACCGCTCCATCACTATTTTTGTTTGTTTGGCTAATGAAAGTTGACAAGTCCCACATCCATAAAAATATACATCAAAAGAATGTTTATATAACCATAAGTGTTGAGAGATGTGGTCTTTGGTAATTATAAAATATATATAAAAAAATTATAAATTATTATTTTACAAAGGGTTTGAAATTGTTTGATGCTTTCAATATAATTACTAATTTCTTTTTATGATTTTGTCTTCTAAATGCGAATTTTTTGTGAAAACCACTTATTCCTTTTTAGAAAAGGAAAAAAAGATGAAGAGGCACGATTTCGGTAAAAAAAAAAAATTAACCCAATTCACTCTCTTATCCAAGAATATGGAAGACATAATCTAGATAGAAGAAAACTTGGAACGGTTTGTTGAAGAAGGACAACCTATAAAGACATAATTGGCTAGAATTTTAACGATACTACTACAAGAGTAGTAATCACAACATCACATAATTTGACATTAAAAGAATGCAGACATTGTTGTAGCTAGAGGGGTCACATTCTTAACTAATTCCCACATTTCTATTAATGTAACAACATGTATTATTGAATTGATATGTGATGAAATGCTAGACTTTTTTCCTTTAAAGAAAAAAAGTTTTGCGATATGTTTGTCAGCTATATGCAACAATGTTTGCCTTTTTTTATCTTGTTAGATTGTTTGTTCAATTTAGATTATCAGACCAGTTTCGATTCAATGCATATCTAATTAATGACTTTGATGTCGTCAACGATATAAATCTGGTGGCATGAATTAATCATATTTCTAGTCTTATATGCTTTGTCGTTTTATGTTATTATTAACATGAATGTTGCGAGTTTGTTCGGATATTCATCCATTTTGTTTTTAGCAAATTTGTATTTTATCGATTTACTCTATCTATTTGAAGAAATGAATGAATATAATTTATTTTTAGTATAAATAAATAAATCAAAGCAACAATACTCAATTGAATTTTTTACAACTTAAAATGTGTCTTGATATTAAAAAATATATAAATTTTGAGAGATCACTTTGTGCAATAGATTTTGCAATTTTTTTTTAGTTAAAAGCGTTCGTTCGACAATAAAGAGGATTCAATGCATTAGTTATTGGATAAAGTTAAGTTTCTCTTCTATTGGAGGTTGAAGACAAACAACGTTAATTTTACACTCGGTTATCATAACTGATGGCTTAATCCTTTAACTTGTTTGAGAAAACCTTTTAGTTTTCATTCCATGTTCGTTTTGCTTTGTTTGTTTCATAGTTATATTTGACTGTTAGACTTTTCGTGTTCTACAACGGCACTTCTTATGCAAGATATAATGTTTCATTGTTTGTAATAATATATTTCATTTTGTTTTGATTCAATGATTTTCTATTTATATATATTATTAAGGTTTAATATATTTAAAGTCCTTAAAAAAGTTCATTGTTCATTTTTAAAAGCAGCAATATTATAGATTAAAAAAAGACAGTAAAAAGACAAACATCACATATTTACATTATTGAATGTATAATAAATGGCTCGTGGACAGAACAAGAGAGACGTCACCACCACAAAACAACAACAATAACAAAAGGAGTGTTGTCCTTTACAAAGTACTATTGTTGCAAAGAAAGAAATTAACCAAAAATAATGCAATCCATGTTAAACATTCGTCATGGTCTTCCTCTTTGTCTTTCAGGGATCATGCACCCTCTTCCTCTTTCTCATGAGTAACTATAACCTCTTATTTCACTATTTTGTTTTCACTTTCTTTCTTTAAAATATTATTATATAGTTGTGTTTTGTTGTTGTTGATGGGTGTAGGATGGTAGATCATGATCGTAGGAGAAAGAGCATGATGATGATGAGGAAGCAAAGATCAGTTGGAAGAGAATACTTTGATGGAGATCTGAATGATATCTTGTATGATCTCATTCTCTACCACACTTTAACAGCAAAAGCTGCTTAGCTAATTATATTACTTTATTTATTTCTTCATCAAAATTTCACTACTTTGTGTGTGTTTGTGGACTTGTTGTGATTGTATTTATTCACATTTCTAGTTGTATGAATTATGATCCTTTAAATTATTTATTTATTATTATTATTATCAATTTTATTTTTGTGAACTTGAAATCCAAATGTTATTCAAATTCTTTTTATTTTGAAATTCGATTTTTTTTTTGTTTCCCTATATTAGGGATAATAAGGTAGATTTAGATACTCACATGAGGATAATACACTGAAGAATGAATATGCGTTGGTCAAGGTTTTGTTTGGATCAATTAAATATGATGAAATAAATTTCGATTATATTGTTTGGATTTTTAAAAATGATGATGAGATCTATTTTATCCTGTGTCACTGTTTTCTCATACTTTTCTTTTTCCTAATTTGGCCGATACACAATAAAATGGAACCTCTTAATTAGTTTTTCTTGGTTATAGCCTCTTAATGGTTTTTTTTCTGGATTACCCTCTCTTATTTAGAGGGTATTTTATTCTCTCATGATATCAACCAATCAAAATGTAATATACATTGACAACATTAAATGTCATAAATGAGTCAATTTTTTTTCTAAAAAAAGAATCAATTATAATCATAAAATAACTTTTAATACTTTTAATTTTTATTTAATTATAGACATGATTACATTAGAGATCTTTTATCTTATTTATTTTTTTCCGCTTAGGTCTTTTATCTCTTATAAAAGCACATATACATCCCTTTTCTCATTTTTTTATTAAAAAAATACATAATTTAAAATATCTTTTTATTAAAAATAAAACAAATCCATAAATACGATGAAGATGTTCATCATCTTCATCTTCTTTCTTTGAATCTTCATCATCTTCATTGAATCAAAAAAATTTCTATACAAATATATCTCAAAATATCATGAATTAATGTTATATTCACCTCAAATCTTCTTTTAAACACAAAAATCAAACCCCTATAGAGAAAGAGATTTAGTTTCATCACAAAAAAAAAAAAAAAAATAGTTATATAAATTGTCACGCTGTATATTATTATTATTATTATTATTATTTTCTAACTCAATATTCAAGCCCGACATAAAAATAACCTCAAAATTGATAGCAGCTTTGAACATCAATTTTGTTGTTTCCAGAACAATCTTAACTTTCGTAAAGCTTAACCCTTCCGCAGTGACTAAGCCTCCACCATCCGCCTTGCAACATTTGTGAAATTAAGGTTTTGATTTTCGTGTTTAAAATAAGATTTGAGGTGAATATAACATTAGTTCACGATATTTGGAGATATATTTTAGTAGAATTTTTTTATTTTATTTAAAGAAGATGATGAAGATTCAAAGGAAGAAGATGATGAACATCTTCATCATATTTTTGGATTTTTTTTTTCAGTTTTAATAAAAGTATATTTTTAAAAATAAAATTATGTATTTTTTAATAAAAAAATGCGAAAAAAGATGTATATGTGCTTTTAAGAGAGATAAAGGACCTAAACGAGAAAAAATAAAGACAAAGGACCAAAGTGTTACAAATAAATAAGATAAAGGACCCATGATGTAATATTGCCTTAATTATATTTAGGTATTCAATCTTAATTAATTTACACTACAGGACTCGCTTAGAACAATTAAAATTACACATCAAATTTATTTCATCTGAATGTCCTTAAATTTATCAGTTATATTCATAAAATTTATTCCTCCCATTTTGATCGTTCAATTTTGTCGTTCCCAATTGCCGCATTTTTCAATTTTCGTGAGAATCGTCATGATTTCAAATATCGTGAGAATTGCCGTTATTTCCAGTACAATGTCAGATATGATGGCTTGATTTTTCTTTTTGATTTGATTTTTCTTGGTTGTGAGGTAGTTAATTATAACAATTGAGTAAATCATTCGTTGTACTTTGAGGGCTGCTAGCAGGTGTTGCCACTGTGATGTTGTGGGAGTTTGCCAGCATTTTTTTGGTTGCTGCTGAAATGGTTATGTGATGAGGCTTTTGTTCTTTTATTTGGACTTAAAGGCTTTTGCTGATAGTGAGACAGGTCTATGCTTGTTAACAAATTTTATTAGGTTGGCTGCTTAAATAAAAAAAATAAGTCACGATACCTGACGCGGTTCTAGAAACAACGACAATTCTCACGATAATTGGAAATTGCGGCAATTTGGAACGACAAAATTGAACAATCAAAATGGGAAGAATAATGAAAAAGAAACAAAAATTGATCAATATGGAAGAATAAAGAAGAAGAAATTTGAAAGAAGAAGATGTTTTTGTTCTCAAGTTCGGGGTTCTGGAATTGAAGAAATTTTATGAATGTAAATGATGAATTTAAGGACATTCAGATGAAATAAATTTGATGTAAAATAGATACGAATGATAACCATTTAGAGCCCGTTTAATTGTGATTTTTTTTACCCTCCATTTTTTTTTTCTAACTTTGAATATAAGATTTGTAAATTGTAGTTTTAAAACTTACATGTTAATTTGGAATAATTTTTTTTAAGTGTTTCACAAGATCTATATATATATCATATTGTGACATTCAAATTGTGTTCTAAAAATATGATATGAAAAAATAATGTTATCTTTTTTGTTGCCATGTGTGCATCAAAGACACGATTGGATAAATGGATATCATGTGTATATTATATTTTATTATTATCTACATCTAAATCATATCAGTCTTAACCATATCTATTAAATATTCGTTAAACTTCTTTGGTTGTCTACTGTCCTTATCAATAAATGTAAAATTGAAGCTCAATAATTATGTCTTGCATTCTAACCGAATACGGCGAAATAGTGACATGTTATTCATTTGTGGATATTTTGAGATCCATTTCGAGCCATTCGTCACTGCTGGATATTTTTTTAGGTGCACTTTGAAAAATCTATGTAAGTTCTCAATCAATAACCAAACTTGAGCCCATGCTTATAATCCTTTATGAACTCGCGACTAGAAGAACACATAATTGCTTCTGCAGCACACCAAAACCATCATGTCACGAAAGCCTGATTTTGGAGCTTCGATGAAATTCTGATGAAAGCATTAAACGACACAGTTGAAAACTCAAACAGAAAACAAAACATGCTAAGTTTAAGTCACATCATCAAAACCTAAGATTGTTTCATACAATCAACTGTAAATTAATCTCATAAACTATGAAAGATTCATTACAGTCCAAATTACTAAACGCTTATATGGGTGAGCAGTGGGACGCAACCACCGTACATTCAATTGTCATTTCACACTGAAAGATTCAATATGGTCCAACTTACTAAACACACTTATCTGGACGGACAATGTACCGCGCCACCGTACATTCAATCGTCATTTCATCGTTAAAACTAAAAATCTACGAAATGTAGCTTCGTTCTCAACACACCATCACCATAAATTTTTGACCCACAAAACAAAGGTGTCTCTAACTAAGGTCAAAAACCCTAATTAAAGTGAATCAAAATCCTAAACAAAGAGAAAAAACCTAAAAAGCAAAAGAAAAAGGAAAAACTATTCATGTGTTGCATTGGCATGAATGTACCTGAAAATAACCCGGACATGTTACCGTTAATAAACTAGATTGAATAAAACATCGACAAATCCGAAGATTGAAATGGAGGTTTGGTTTTTGGGTCAATAAGAAACGCATAACATCATCGTTCTAACATTAACAGCGCCCACTGACGACTCATCTTACGTAAGCTCCCATCCCATCCCAAACCAAAACCCTAATTTCACTTTTCTTCATTTGTGTTTCGATTTCGATTTTTTTCCATGATTCATAATTTGTGCTTAATTTCATCTACCTTAATCCTTGGTTGAATCTATTGTAGTTAAGAATTGAAATTCATTTTATTTTTTTTAATTTTGAAGTATTTTTTTGTTAATTTTATTGATTGGTTATGATTTTGATTTGATTGGATCAGTTATTTGTTGTGGCAGCATGCTTATTGGTGTTTGTTATTACTGAAGATTCTGTGCAAAATGGATGATTTGGTTTCAAGTTGTAAGGTATGATTTTTTTTTTTTCCTTCAGTTTTTGTTTAATTGGAATTTTAATTTATGATCAACATTATTTTTTGTGATTACAATTTTTTATGTAACTGAAGTGTTGATCAATCTAAAATTTGTGTTAAAGTAGATTTTTTTATGGCATTGTGCAATCACCACTCAACAAATGTTTGTATGAGGGGTGAGTTTGACAAAATCACGGTGGCACTGTGATTTTTTTGAAGTTTTGAAGTGAAGCTTTTGCGAAAATCACGGTGATTTGTCGCATGATTATGCCAATCTGAGAGTGAATCCAGACATGCATTTTGTGCAGTTTACCTTTGTTAACTGCTATGGGGGAATCAAAGTTTTTTTTTTTTTTTTTTTTTTGTTATTCGTTTGAGTGGTGTTGGATGGGTTTCTTATAGTTAAAATGCTAAAGCAATAATGCATAATGCGTTTTTTTAGCGGTAAATGGCAATATATGGTTTAGAGGCAAGTTAATGTCTAGTTCATTGGATGGTCTTTCGGTTTTTTTGTTTGGTTTATTTATTGTGAAACTTTGTTAACCAGGTATCTAGTGCGGGTTTTACGTTATCTTTTGTTTTTTTGGGGTTTAATGCTTTCCCACTATACTGACTATTGACTTTTCATGTAGGAAAAATTGCAATATTTTCGTGTAAAGGATCTCAAAGATGTGCTTACTCAGATAGGAATTTCGAAGCAGGGAAAGAAGCAGGTGAGATAATCAATATTACTGATCATACATCTTCAAGTTAAGATATTATCTTTGAAACTTAAGGGGTGTTTTTGAAATTTAAGTGTGATTCAATGGTGTTTATTCAATGGTGAAATTTAAGTGTGATTCAATGGTGTTTATTATATTTTCGTGTTTCCCACTTGATTACATGCAATCAAGAATACAAGTTTATAGATCAAACTCTGGAGAGTATTGATATTGTCAATCTGATGAATGGACTTTCATACCTCTTGAAATTCTGGAGTTTACCCATATATTATTATTTTTAATTGCTTAACTGCACAGCATGATATCTATTCTCTGGAGTTTTAGGACGATGTATTAATTTCAATACTCTATTTTCTGTAGGATCTTATCGATAGGATATTATCTATCATCTCAGATGAACAAGGTATGATTATTCTATCCTATCACAGACACACACATGACTCAAACATTAGCACTCACTTCATTATATCTTGTATTTTGTCTATTTTATTAGTGTGAAAAACTCATTATATTTGCGTAGCACAGTTATTATTTAAACTCATAACACTTATTTTGCAGATGTTTTTTTTTTTTTTTTTTTTTTTTTTTTTGTCCTTGAATATCTCATTGGATGTTGTAAATTGTGGTATGTGCATCAATTTTCTTTAGTTCAAGTTAGATGGAAATTCTAGAGAATGCAGTGAGTTCTTTGTTATGCCCACACTAAATGATAAAATCTTCCTTGTTAAAATAAGAAACACCATAAACCCTAAATGAAAAAGTATTGATACACTATATTAAGGTTTTTCTTTTGCATATGGGTTAAAGCATCTCTTGTACTTTTCAGAATGCAGTGAGTTCTTTCATCTGCACACACTAATATGTGAAGTCGTGTTTCTTATATTCCTCCCTTTCTCCTGTAAACTAATCAACTTGTTATTTTTTCCCCAGTTGCTAAAGTACGGGCTAAGAAGAATGCTGTTGAAAAAGAACAAGTGGTAAAATTAGTGGAGGACACATATAGGTGAGTGTCAGCGACAACACTATTGAAGACATTTTCTTCATTTAGTTTTGTTATGCTTCAGATTAATGTAATGGCTGAAGTTTTATAGATAAGTTCATAGTTAACACATGATTTGGTTATCTGTTTATAGGTTTCCTTTAAGTTTACTATACTGGTGTATATATGCCATAATGTCCTCATTTTTTATAATTTTTCTTTCATGATGTTGTGTTTTTTTCCCCAGAAAACTGCAGGTATCTGGAGCCACTGATATAGCATCAAAGGGGCAGGTTGCTTCAGACAGCAGTAATGTGAAAATTAAAGGTGAAGTTGAGGATTCCGTTCAATCAGCTACAAAGGTTCGATGTCTCTGTGGAAGTTCATTGGAAACAGATCTATTGATCAAGGTATAATATTCACTATATTTCTTCTATCCTCACGATTCATAAAATTATATGCTTCTTTACATTCTCGTAGGATTTCATTGATCATTTCCATTATTTTCCTTGATGTCATGCGAATTTAATTAAAAACTTTCCTGACAGCTTATATTTGATTATTTTGGCCTTGTTTACAGTGTGAAGATAGAAAATGCCCTGTGTCGCAACATCTCAACTGCGTTATTATTCCGGATACACCCACTGAAGGACTCCCGCCAATCCCAGATACATTTTATTGTGAAATATGTCGTCTCAGTCGTGCAGACCCGTATGTCATGTTCCCTTTTTATTTCAGCTTATATGGGGTGTGAATACACTGTTTGAAAGTTTTTTCTCCATAGAACTGTGTTGAATTTTGTTTATGTTCACTGTCAGATTCATCTGTGCTTTTATCTTGTCAAGGGTTTGTGTTGGTTGTGTTTTCTATTACTGAGCTATTATATCCGTTATTGGTCCATTGAACTGAGTTTAGGAGACATCTAGTGGTTTTAGGAACCAATTGTTTAAAGTTTAAAAAGAATTGATTCCTTCTTGCAGCTTTTTTAGATGCTACTATTTTCAGCTTACAAGGAAAGTCAGCTTTTGTTTACTGTCTTTTCATTTTCAATAAAACATTAATTTTTATTTTCAATCATTTTTAATCCAAAAGTGTTTTTTCAGAAAAGAAAAACACACAATCAAATGTACCTGTACTTTTATTACACCAATTCTTTTAAATAGCGTAGTAATGATATTGATAGTTGTAAAGATGGTAATTTTATGCGCATTTATTCATATATGATAGCATTGTTATATCCTAGCATGTGTTTGGTTTTATGAATGAAGATTATAAGAAATGATTATGCCTATTATCAAATTTAGTTTTAGAAAAAAATACAAATGCTTGCGTATTGTTAGATAAAATTGATTTTGCCTCCAAATCTTGGTTTCACTAGAAGTATTGAAAAGTATCTTTTGTGTTAGGTTAAAACCTTCATATCAAGTTTTACATCAAAGTTGCTTTTAGTGTAAAAACATCAAAATCTAGATCACTTCACTTCAAACCTAAGTTTACATTCAAAATCACATTTAACAAAGGCTCACCCAAACACACTTAGTCTGAGTTTTGATTAGAGATTCAAATTAGTACATATGGTTCTGTTTGAGGATTTGCCTCTTTTTATTAATTTTTCTTTTCATGCATGTGATTATGATTTTCTGAGTATGCTAACTAAGTTGTGTTGCATTAGATGGCTTTTTAGTCTTCTTATATTTTTGTATTCCCTAGCAACTGGAAGAAGTTACCTATCCTTTTATTTATTCCACATGCTCTTCTCTATATCACAGGTTCTCGGTTTCAATGATGCACCCTTTACATCCGGTGAAGTTGTCTACAACCCTTGTCCCAACTGAAGGGTGAGTACCTTATGTTGATTTTGTTGAATCTAGACATAGTCGTGTAATCGTGTTCATTTGGCTTCTTATATCCATTAGAAGATATTTTGTTGCCTAGGCTTGAACTTAGTCAGTAGAGACTAACACATTCTTCATATCTTATATGCTACTAGGAGATATTTTGTTGCCTAAATTGGTAGAGATTTTCATTTAGGGCGGTGAGGGAGGGGTGTCCAATTCCAATAGTGAATGCAAATGCACATGCTTTAACTGATGTGTATATGTTTTGGTTACGTTCTATATACAGTTTTCATTTAGGTTTTTTGTGCCATTTAAAGGGATGGTAATGTGTGTTATTTTATATTGTGGTGAAAATACTCTCAAGTCTGATCACAATTATCCCCTCAAAAATAAACATTTTTCCATCCTCTTTCTGAGTTTTCATTTTTTGTCTGAAGGTTTTCTTAAATATTTTTGTATTCGACACAAACATGTACCCCCTCCGTCCCATTACAATTGTCGTGTTTGGAATAATTGTTTGTCTTAAATTATTTGTCACTTTAAAATACCAAGACAACATTTATTAACTTTTTTATTTTTTGTAAAAAAAAATTAACTTTTCCTAATAATACCTCCATTTAATTAAATAATATGTCTAACTATTCCTCTATTACTACTTTCAATTACTTAAGTAATATGGGTATTTTAATCTTCATACATCATTTTACTACATAAATCAACGTAATCAATCATTTTCTAAAGAAATTTACATGACCTAGTGACACTTATAACGAGACAGTATTATTTACTGAGGTTAA
Source organism: Medicago truncatula (assembly GCF_003473485.1). NCBI lineage: Eukaryota > Viridiplantae > Streptophyta > Magnoliopsida > Fabales > Fabaceae > Medicago > Medicago truncatula. The sequence goes on from NC_053043.1 coordinate 46,079,975, forward strand.
AACTTATTTTTTGTAGTGCTTTTCTTCTTGCAAGACTTGACCGTGTTTCTGTTTGAATGATTCAGATCCAACCCCATGCAGAGTGTTGAGAAAACATTTCAACTTGCAAGAGCACACAAGGACATAGTATTAAAATCAGAATTTGATATTCAGGTTGGTTTGGTTTCTCATTGTAAGTATTAACACGTAACCTTCTACTAATCTACTTGAGCGGTTTGTGATGTTTGCCAAATGACATCATATGTAGGCTTGGTGCATGCTTCTGAACGACAAAGTTCCATTCAGGATGCAATGGCCACAATATGCAGACCTAGTTGTAAATGGTATGCTATTGTTATGTGTAATCTAATCCTGGGGTGTTATTTTAGTTTTCATTAATCTATTTTGTTTCCAGTTGTAGATTTTGTTTGTTTGTATATTATATTTATTATCTAATTAAAAGCTCATAATTTTATTGTAAAATGTCAATGATTTTTTTGAAATTCATGAGCTTTGTGGTTTTGAATTTTTGTTCTATTTGATTATGATCATATAGGCTATTCTGTTCGTGCAATTAATAGACCCGGTTCACAATTGCTTGGGGCTAATGGTCGCGATGATGGCCCAATTGTGAGTTTATTGTCATTAATTATTATAACTGTTCCGAATTTTCCGCAGTTGTCTTATTTACCCAGCACTTTAAATGTAGATATTTATGTCGGGGAGCTATTTTTAGTCTAAATATTTAGCTGTGTTATGCTAAGTTTTGTCTGTATTGGTTTTTTTCAATTTCTTATTATATATATTTTTTTTTGTTAGATCACACCATATATAAAAGAAGGAGTTAACAAGATTTCTTTGACGGGGTGTGACACTCGCATTTTCTGTTTGGGGGTCCGCATTGTTAGAAGGCGCACTTTGCAACAGGTAGATTGAAGTCTTCCTTAACTTTTAACTATAATAAGTTGAATGTCTGTTGGTTTCTTTAATCCAGGCATATCAGAATAGTCAAGTTTGTTGTTGACAATCTGTGTTTTATGGTAACAGTCCAAAGTTTCTGCTGCTGATTCCTGAGAAATTCGATAAAATTTGGAATGCCTGTGTGGTTCTTTTTCCATAATCTGAAGAACACAAGTTTTAACCATGGTCTCAACCCCATAGCTTCTAACATAAAAGAAACCGCTAACGGAAAATCCGAACAACCCCATTTTTCTAAATTTACAATGATACTGTACACTATTATTATTATTATTGTTGTTGTTGATCTAAATTATTTTTGTCTCTAGTTGCTTTTGCAAAATGCACCAACTTGCTTAACCATTTGACTTAGGAGAGGTGTGTGTGCATGGATCCTAAAAAAACAATGGGGGTTGAGGATAAGGTGTCCTCTTAAACGGGTAGAAACACAAAGGAGAAAACAGAAATAATGAGGGAAAACTAAGAATGCCGAACACCTAAGGCACACGTAATCCTTGAGTACGATAAAAATACAATTCAACAAGTATGTTTTCTTTTTTGGTTTATACTGTTGAAATGTGTTTTGTTGGTATGGTTGGATAAAAATACAATTCAACAAGGATGTTTTCTTTTGGTTTATACTGCTGAAATATGTTTTGCCGGTATGGTTAGATTTTAAGAGTATATGTTTTGATTGAACTTACAATTTCTTCCATCTGTGCCATAAAATTAATAATTTAGTTTCTGGTATCTAGATCTTGAACATGATTCCAAAGGAGTCTGATGGTGAGCGTTTTGAAGTTGCTCTTGCTCGTGTCTGTTGTCGTGTTGGCGGTGGAAATTCAGCTGATGATGCTGGTAGTGACAGTGATCTGGAAGTAGTTTCAGATACTTTTAGCATCAGCCTTCGTTGTCCAGTAAGGCTTTGATGTATTGGATTCTTTTAGTAACTCAAGAAGTTTTACAAACCAGTCCTCAAGTTTTATAAATTTTATGTACTCGTGAAATTTGTAGATGAGTGGTTCAAGAATGAAGATTGCAGGAAGATTCAAACCTTGTGTTCACATGGGTTGTTTTGATCTTGAAGTTTTTGTGGAAATGAATCAACGCTCAAGAAAGGTAAAATCCTCAGAAACTGTGCATGGTTTGTCTTATTTCTTTCTTTGTTTTAAAGTGTTAAATGAAGCATTAATTGTTTCTGCAGTGGCAATGCCCCATATGTCTCAAAAACTATGCACTGGAGAATATCATTATTGATCCTTATTTCAATCGCATCACTTCTATGGTAGTGTCTTCCTCTTTGACCTTCATTTCTCTTCCCTGTATGTATTTGAGTCTTATGAACCGATACTCATTATTGAAATTGGTTTTCTCGCACAGATGAAAAACTGTGGGGAGGAGTTTACAGATGTGGAGGTGAAGCCTGATGGTTATTGGCGTGTCAAGGCTAAGAGTGAAAGTGAATGCCGTGAGTTGGGGAATCTTGCTAAATGGCACTGTCCTGACGGATCGCTCCCTGTTTCTACCAGTGGAGAAGACAAGAGAGTGGAAACTTTGAATGTCAAACAGGAAGGTGTTTCAGACAGTCCTAATGGCTTAAGACTTGGCATTAGGAAAAACTGTAATGGAGATTGGGAAGTCAGCAAACCCAAGGACACAAACATCTCTTCTGATAATAGGTTGAATGCTGATTTAGGAAATCATGAAGTTGTAGTTATTCAAATGAGCAGCAGTGGCTCTGAAAGTAGATTGGATGGTGATGATCCAAGCGTAAATCAGAGTGGTGGTGGGCATACAGATTATTCTCCTACTAATGGGATTGAGACGAATTCTGTGTGTCACACTAATGTTGATTCAACTTATGGATATACCATTCCTAACACTTCTGCTCCGATGGCTAATGCAGAAGTTATTGTTCTTAGCGATTCTGAAGATGATGAAATATTAATATCTCCTACAGTTGGTTACGGAAATAATCAAACTGGTGATGCAGTTGATGCTTACTCAGTGCCTCCGCCTGGAATTATGGATCCATATGCTGGAGATCACAGTATTGGTGGAAATCCATGCTTGGGAGTTTTTGATAATCCCAATGAAAGCATTTTTGGGATTCCCTCAGTCTGGCCACTGCATTCTGGAACTCAGGCAAGCTCGGGATTCCAACTATTCAGTTCTGATGTGGATGTGTCTGATGCATTGGCCCATGGTGATATTAATTGCTCCTCTTCACTGAATAGTTATACGTTGGCTCCTGACACTGCTCTGGGATCTAGTGCTCTAATACCAAATTCATCCACTGATCGGTCCGACACTGATTTAAATGGTGGTTTGGTTGACAATCCATTGGCATTTGGTGGACAGGATCCCTCACTTCAGATTTTTCTCCCTACAAGACCAGCAGAATCATCTGTGCAGCATGAATTAAGAAATCACACAGATGTGTCGAATGGTGTCTGCACAGAGGATTGGATCTCTCTTAGCCTTGGGGGTGGGGCTGGTGGCAGTATTGGTGATGCTTCAACAACAAATGGTTTGAACTCCAGACCGCAAATTCAATCCAGAGAAGATGCGCCAGATTCTTTAACAGATTCTTTAAATGAGGCTGATTTGTTACTTGCTGAGACTGGTTAGTATCTTTTACATTTTATACTGCAGAAACAACCAATTACTTATTATAAGAAAGTAAATATATTAGATCATTGTAGAATTCTTAAAATAAAAAATATTTTCCATTTCCAACGTTACTCTTTGCTTTGTCCCTGTTTCTCTGCCTTTCACTATTTCTTAAATGAACATGTTATTAGGCTTTTTGCATGGGTGATCACCAAGATTTATCTAAGTTCCATATCAAGTTTGTTTATGCTTCCTATAAAAGAGGATTGGGAACTCGCTATTTCATTTTCTTCATGTAGATGATATTGTGTTGGATACTGTGGGACAGTGATTCATTGTACACTATAGGAAGAATGGTCTGCATAATTATGCTAGTTTTCTGCACCGTGTCGTTGTCTAATTTCATTGAATAGTTGAAAACACTTGCATAAAAGAAAATAGTGCTTTACTAAACTACAGATATACTTCATGATGATGATCGAAGATATCCCATTAACTTATTAGTTGGATTTTTTTTCTCTTTCCGGATCAATATAATCAATACCAAATTTGTTACAATGCCTTTTGATGCAAATTGCATTTGTATCTTTGTAAGTTTTACTATTGGCTAGTCTCTTTTAGTAAAAGCATGCTGTTTATTGCTTGCTAGGATTAAGCATTTTAATTATTTACATGATCAAATATTTAACCATAGGGAGAGGAGGGACAAGGAAGGATGGCCTGATGAAATATTGTAGTGATCTTTGTCGTAAAATGTCTAATTGGCTATCATTTATTTGCATCCGTAGAAAGTTATGGTTATTTTGTGCAGCTTGAAAACTTGTGGAGCCTAATCTCTAGCCCAAACGTTAGTTGTATTTGATTGTGCTCTTTTCCTGGTCCATCTCCTTCCTCGCGTTTTGTTCTTATATTTCGCTCCTAATTACAGACAAATATGCGCGCAACTTTTATACAATGTGTATTCTGATTTCTGACTATATTCGTGTTCTAATTTAGACTCTAAATGTCACTTTTTTCCTTCTCGAACTTGACTTGTTTTTCCTCATGCAGCTTCTTTGCTTCGTAGTGTGGATGATGCTGAATCTGACAAAGCAAGTAGGAAAAGATCAGACGGCCCTTTCTCATTTCCCCGCCAAAAACGTTCAGTAAGGCCCCGCTTGAATCTTTCTATTGGTTCAGATTCAGAGTAGAGGGTATTACACCTCTATTAGCTTTAGACGCCCTTACCGCTACATTTGTACCTAGAAACTGAAGAAAGTTAGAGCAGCATTTTTAGTCCTCAGGAAGTGAAAACTGTTGTCTTCTGAAACATCTATGGTGTAGCCGCGCTACAAAATTTTCGCCGCAAAATCCTGTTCCTGTAGGGTGTCATTACCCTACAGGAACAGAAAGATGTTGGCTGCAATTGTCCTCAGTTATTTATGCAGATATAATCAGAGTTGTCCTAATGACACATGATAGTGCTGCTTTTGTGTAGATGGGCATTCAGATTTGATAGTTCAAATTATTATATCTGCAATTTTGTCTCTGCTGCTGATAGCAATTAACCAAGTTTCAGCTAAACAAATTGAATAGGAGAATGAAAAATAGTTTTATTATTTACAACCAGGCAGATGCTGCTTTTCGCTTTTGTAATATATATGGTTGCTAATATTTTGTAATATATTTAGGCACTAGATAGAGTGGTCTCCTGGATTAGCAAATTTTCATGAGGATCAAATCAACATTTCCTCCTTGTATTCAGTTTTAGCTCAACTGTGTTCTTATTCTTTGGAACACAGGTTGAACGAGTTGAATTGTTGTAAAATATAGAAGCTTAAATGCGGTCCAAGTGTTGAGCCTTTGCGCTGATATGTTTAAACCAAATTGCAATATCTCTTTTTTTTTTTTTACGGTGAACAATCTTCATTCATAATCCACGATAAGATTGATACAATCAATTGACCAAACTTGTGTTAAGGCATTTTCCATACACATCAGCAAAATGCATTTCAAACACTAGTTTTTTTTTTTTTTTTTCCTCCTGCGTCGATTTCGAAACAGAGGCACTGAGAAAATATCAAAACATTTTATTCGGCTCATTATGCATGGTAGTTTCCCGACCAATGCTTTCAAGTTCAGCCATCATGTCTCCTTTGATACTAGCTGTAAGGGTTGTCGTGCTACTCAAGATTGCCCGTAAGTCATAAACATGTGTAGATCTTTTCAGTTTACTTCTAACAATATTTCTTTTCAGTTTTGTTTCTTGGATTCTAGCTCAATCCAAAGAGAGGTATAGCTCCCTTCGATTAGCTGCTTCAGGCTATTGGTCGTGGTTTGGCTTTTACTTGTGAATCTCATTCTCAGTCTGCCTTACCTTGCAACATAGTCATCCTTATGCTCCTATTATTCCCTATATTTGTTTCTTCATGAATTACTCTTCGCCCTTGACCTTTGATCACTCTCTACGGTGAGAAAGAAATCAATGTGCAGATTGGTTGGCTAAGTTCGGCAACAACATGGATCCTAACAAGGTTGTTTTGAATCTTTGTGCCTTAGCGCTCTCTAGGTTAATCCTTGCGAAAGTCATGGCAATCCAAAGTGTTTGGGGTGTAGTTTTTCCTTTTTTGATGCCTTTTCTTTTTGCCATAGATCAAAAGAAGACCATAATTTTTTTTTTTGTTACACCAGAGAAAGATGATACCAAATTGATTTGTGGATTTTTTTTTGTTACTAAAGAGAAAGATGATACTAGATCGATTTGTGCAATGAATTGCATATTTATTGATTTGTTTATTTTTCCATATTCCATAATAGACTTCTCAATGTACTTCAGTAACATATATCTACCAATTCAATACACTCTAATATACTCTTCCATGACGTTTACCCAAACTTTTCCAAATTCCACATAACTATTCAAATTAATATATATAATACTATAGTTTTTGTTCAATCAAATACTTGTATCATACGTTACAATATACTTCATATTCCAACAAATTTTTGTAGTGTTATTCTTTCAAAAATATTTTATGGCAATTCCATTGTAAGTCTCCCAAAATAAAATGAGATTTCAAAGCTTCTAAAAAAGTTACTGACACATTCACTCATTTGGGTTCAAACCTGATACCTCACAATTGTGTATGAGTTTCAGTGCTGAATGCCACTTTGTCTATAGACCAAATAAAAAAATATTGACAGGAACATATTTATTTAAGAGTGAGTCATTGTTTTTCTGTAACAATCAAACAATTCAGTCCTTCGAAATTTACATAATCACAAATTAATTTATGAATCTGAAGATCATTAATCAGTCTAGTTTCATAAAATTATTTTATTTTTCTATGATGGAGAGATTAATTGATTGATAATACTCAATTTCAAAGCCTTATTTCCCTTGTTGGGCTCATAACTAGCATAAAAATAGTAAACATTTTTTTGACACAGCTCAAATATAGTAATCAATCACAATAAACATGCAAATAATATTGATTATATTGCATAGAGACAATGCCAACATATGCAACTAGATTCTAACTACTGTTGTAGAAGAATCCGGCTGTCCCACCGAGGAAGATTTTGAAGCCTCCATAATCAATGGTGTCTGTTCCAAACAGCTCTGGTTATCATCATTCATCATCCCAATTGTCATCTTCTCCACTTCTTCTTGTGTATATATATGGATTTTTGATACCATATCACAGAACTCACTGCAGCCAAAAGGGTGAGTGTATTTTTTCATTATGTATTTGATTGAACAAATACACAAGGTTTAGATCACAAGGCACAGTCAGTCAAAAAAACCATTGAATGATGACCCGACGACTCACTCCGAATGAAACATATGATATTTATTCAATGGTTTTCTAACTTACACTGGTGACTGTGTGTGATATTGTCACAGCAGACAATCGAAGTCAAGGTGCATCCGTTTTTAATTGGTGTACCGGTACAACATAAGTCATAGCCATTAGATCGATATTTTGAAATATTTATACTGATTTAATGGCTGAAACAGATGGTGTGTATACCATTTACAAATAGACAAAAGAAGCATTCTTAGTAAAACAAATGAGTATAGGAAGATGAGTAATACTTACTGCCATGGATCATCCCCAACAACCATAATGTCATTTTCACTGTCAGTGTAGAGGATTCTCCATCCTTTGTCAGGATCTCTTAGAAGACCTTCCATGCCAAATAGTCTCTCTAGTTCACTCACCAGATCATTGTAGCTGCTCAATCTTGACAGATCAATGGCTCTTCCAACTAAGCTACCTTGCTTGTGAACCTTCATTCATTGTATATTACATATGCGTCGGCAAATTGTCAAAGGAAGAGACAAAAATTCATATCACAATATAACTCGGTTGCTATCGTCGCTCACCTTTGTGCAACTTCTTTTAGCAGAGTTTTGTAGATTTTGTGAGGTGGTTTCCGCTGCTGCCGATAAGGAAAATCCAAACAGTTTACAAGGATTTACCATCTCCTTGAAATTTTCGTCATTTGAAATCCTGATGTTTGCATCTAGAGAAGTAGCAGCCGAAATATCGTTCTGCAGCTTCTGTTCATTTCGGATTTTGAAACTAGACAGTCCAACTTCATTTCTCAATGCACCTATCTGAGATGAAGGAGTATTAAATGAAACATTCCCTAGTTGGAAATTGGTTGGTTTGGAGCACAGCATGCTGCTACCTTGACCAACTTTGTGTATATCACCATATGGAAAAGAGGAATTTTGAAGAACTTCTGATCCTAATGAGTGAAAGTTAAGTTTGGTTGCATTATGCAGGTTATATTTTGTGTAACTAACATTGGTTTTACCCCAAGAGTTAAGGTTTAGATCAACCTTTCCTGTCAGGGATCTCAATGGATATATTTCTTGAGCTTGCAAGACCCTAGGAAACCGGTTCATTTCCGTGAAGTCTGCATAACTAGAAGGTTGAATCCTCGTAAACTCAGAAGAAGTAATTTTTCTTGCTCCATTTGATGCAAGATTAGTATGTCTTAGAGAATTGATATCAAATTCTTTCTGCTTAGTTACTGTGTCACATCCATAATATAGTGACATAAAACTTGTTTTTTCTTGACCTTGCAAGACCTTGGATGATCTTATAGACTCATCAAAGTCCATAAACCCACTGTCTCCAGCTGCGATGACGATGGGGTGATTAGGACACAATATGTTTAGTGATTAATGCTATTTAGCTATCTCAGCATTTGGATTCATACCAGTGATAAAGTGACTCGGTGATTCAACATGCAGACCCGTCCGCAGTTTCTTCAGCCTTCGAGAAGATTGAATGTTCAAGGGAGGGAGAGAAGTAGACGGATCAATCTCCCAAGGAGAGACTCTATCTTGATGATTAGCCCCAATATCCTCATCCCATCTGACCTGTGTAATATCACAGATAGCTTTTATTGATCAAGCTATCATCATTTGGTTATTAATTAATTAATGTTTAGAAAAGTATACGCTTCAATGGAAAAGTTGGTGATTGTAAATATCTATATCAAATGCTAAATGTATATTATGTTGGTAACAAACTGCATAGTATTAGTGTATAAAGAAATGTAGAAAATGTACCATCAAGCATCTCCATTTTGACTTGGGCCATTTATACGGATCCAAATCACTCATTCCAGTCACGATACCGCTACTACACCTGCAAGACATGAAAATGATATCATGTTGTAGATAGAATACAGACAATGGCTAAAGATTTATAACTAATGCTATAGCTGACCTTCTTTCTGGAGATTCATCCATTTCAAATTTCATTTTGAATCTTGTCCCTATGGTCACTGGGTTCCTGATGCTTTTAGCATACTTTTGGTAAGGCACAACGAAATCGGCATGACTTGCTCTGTATTACAACAAATTCAAACACATTAAATATACAACATGAGGGATAAAATAACCCTTTATCCAACATTTTGCAAAACAAGGAAACTGTATCCATTAATCAAGTACCTTGGACTGTAGAAAACATGAAACATGCTTTTTGCGGAGATAGCATTAGCCACAGAAGAAAGGAAACTAGGAGAACAACTCTGGTTACCAATAATTGATTCAGGAAGACCGTTTCTCGGTCGAGCAGCTCTTCTGATTCCCAATCTTAACTCTCCGTTTTCACCCCTACGTAGAGATTCATGAGCGGTAAGGGTCATGCAAATATTTTTATTAGGAAGTTTCTCATTACTTTCTCATTAAAGCATGACAATGATTACAGGAACAACATATGAAAAATCTATCATATACAGATTAGTCTCAATTCAATAAGTCTCAGTTCAACATAAACACACACACCTTAGAAAGAGAACTGCATCCCCAGAAACAAGATTCTTTTGGCTAACAAAAATACTCCAGCCAGTAGTGAGCAGATGCCTCCTTGGCTGACCTGACAAAGAATATAACATGGACTTTCTGTTTCATTCATAGTCAATATGCAATCCAACCAACACAGCAATTCGGTTTCATCTCTACCTCGGTAAATATGGCGAAATTTCCACCCCACACCATGCAGGTCTTTTGCAACAAGCTCTTGAGAGGGCCTCTGCTGCTTATAATCCTGAAGAAGTGAAAGTAAACATAATTAATCGCCACTTTAAAACACTTTCCAACAAATTTAGCGCAGAAAAATAAATAAATCAGCTTAATTAAGCTCTCTTAAAGCATAAACACTTATATATAAGCTATTTTTGTAACAAAGGTAAAATAAAATAAAATAATTTTCATATAAGCTATAAGTTGTTTTCATAAGCTATCCTGGAGAGCTAATGAAAATAAACTGAAAATAGCTTATAGACATGTCATTATAAGATATTTTTATAAGTTCTCTCAATCAGTCTCACAAGGATTTATGCCGGTAGATAACCTCAAATAAGCAAATCCAAACAGGCTCATAGTGTTGTACCAAAGGAGGAAAACAATCTTCAGCAGCTCTACGTGGAACCGAAAACCCTCCATGAGTGCTGGTATCAGAGGCAGTGAGTGTTTTGCAAAACATGTGAGAAGCTAACTTTGTAGGGGATCTTCCATTTCCCTCATCATCTGCTTCCAAACCTTCAGGCTCTTTGTCATCCAAACACATCCCTGCTAACTGAATGCAACACATGATTTATAGTTACCTTATGAGGTAGGAGCAAAGAAGCAATTGCTGCATCATTAGTATAACACTAGTATTTGGATCCCGAGGAGAAATTCAACAAAAGAATCTATAAAGTTATGATTTATAATTTGTCACTCACATTAGCCATTCATCAATGATTTATAAATCTATGACTTGCAAAAAAACAATAAGATTCCAAAATTTGCCAATATTTAAGAAGAAAACCAAACCAAAATGCATAAAAAAAAAAAAAAATAACAAGACCAAATATGTTAAACCATAAAACCTACCTCTGCCTGTGGAAGCAAAGCAACCTGTGTGTAAACCTCATCATTCTCCTTATTGGCCTGTTAATGGAAAAAATATACAGAAAACATTAAACAAAACCAAATGAAAAAAGTCTGTGTGAATTAAACATATGCAATTCAATGGAAGAGTAAAGTAATTCAGTTTAAGTGCTTACAAGTAATTGAACATTGACAACCCTACAAAGTATTTGTGGTTGAAGACCATATGTTGGAATTTCCAATGAAGAAAAGAGAGACAAAGATGCAACTTGTTCCAAATGACCTTGTGGAAAATAAACTACAACATTCCCTTTCTTTGGAAGTGATGTTAAAGGTCCAGCACAAGCATGCCATAGTTCAAGATAAGATGAAGACACAATAGCTGAAGTGGAACTAGAAGATGAACATGTTGGTGATGAAGAAGAAGATAAAGTGCAAACACAACAAACACTTTTCTCACATTTACCATTGCTACACACATTCTTCTTAACTTCAGTTATGGAATCATTCAGATCAATTTCCATGAACACCTACAATGTTTTGTGGTTGGTTCTTCTCTTAGGACTCAAATGAAAATCTATGAGAATATAAAAAGACTAATGAATCAATGATCCCTCACAATTTTCTCGCGGTTTAGTCTATGATATTTTTACACTGAGGATAAATTAGTCTAGTTGTTATGACGAGTCTCAGACTAATTTATCCTTGATATAAGAGTGTCAGAGATTAATTTAGATATTATTTTTTGTCGGGTCGGATAAATTTGTAGTGAGTCTTTGAAAAAAAGATAAAGGTGAAGGAGAGTGTAATGAAGTGGATTTAAGAAAGAAAGAAAAAGGAAGGAAAGAAAGATGAGGTGGAAATGAATGAGGTCAAATCATATATTAAATAATGAAAAAAGGAATTCATGTTTGGAGGGACACCACAAAAAAAGTGAAAACAAAGAGTGTCAAATAATAACAAGAAATTCAAAGTGGTATGATTCTTGTTCTACCATATTTGAAGGTAGCGAGAAGAGGGAACAGGAAAAGGAATAGACAATTGAATCAAAAGTTAATTTTGTGAGTGGCTTTTGTACTTGTTGTGTGTGTGTGAGTGTGTGTTGGGTGGGGGGACAAGGTAGGATAGTAACAGAACACACACTTGTTATTTGCTTTGTCCTTAGCTTTATCTTTTCTCTTTTTTCATAATTTCTTCACTTGTTGGTGAGACCCTCTGGCTCCACCAACACAAACCAAAAATTGATGCTTCATTCATTTGATAAAATCAAAATTTAACACATTTTTTTTTTGTTACCTTTTAAGTTTGTTGTAAAATATCATGTATATTGCGCTCCTAAGTTTGTTATGAATATCATGTATTTGAAATTCAAGTCTCCATTGTTGAGTCTTATATCAGTTGAAAATTGAAGGAAATATTCGATAAGAAAAGTGACTCATATTCTTAATATATTAATGTTTTTGGATAAAGACGTTGTCTCAAAGTCTCTTAATGGTTCTGAACTTCAACACTGTTGAGTTTTAAGTGGGAGTGGTTAATCTAATATTAATTAGGAACAAAAAATTATTTTAACATATGATCGTAGATATGATATCAAAGTCTTTTAGGGGCCTTAGACGATTAAACCCGGTCTCCCCAACATCATGTTTATTGTTCTTTGTTAGAATTTGAATGTTCATGCTAGAATTAGTTGGTGTTGGTTATAAATAGTTATAAGTTGGTTATTATTAATTGCAAATTTGTTAGTTTGCTTATGATTATTATATATAGAGCATCTTATATTAACGTAATCAACCTTTCTTATTGTATTATTATTTATCTCATTTTGATCTGTTTGTATATTGCTTTTCAAGTTTCAAATCTAAAATTCATACGTAAATATATGATCATAAATTTAAAGTTTAAAAATTCATATGTAAATCGAACAAAAATATCAGACTAAGGTAAAAAAATATAAATGATCAAATTATTATTTAAAATTAAGTTAAGAGATTATAAAGTATTTTTTTCATATTTATTTGATTGTTTGATCAAAATATATTGAGAGGGCAGACAAAGTGTCTAGTGTATTTGTTGGTATAGTATTTGGCAGCAAGTATGGTGGGGGTGTTGTTTGTTGTTAGGACTCATAATCAGCTGCTCAGAATTCAGAGAGGAGCCCTATTCTCTGTCGGCATCACTACTCACTCCATTTCTTCACATTTTCCTTTTCCTTTTTATTTACGGTCACTTTCCAAAATATATATAGACCACTCATCCTAATCACTTTGTGGAGAATACCCTATTCTTTTATATAGGTTTCTAAAAGTATTTTGGTACGTGGACTAGGGTTGAGGGTCCCAATTTTTCGGTCCAACCTATATCTTCTTTTCTCTTTTGTCAAGTAGTTTAATGATTTGAGAAATTGTGTTTGAGGTTCGTACTCGACTTTTGCATATTTTATGTATTATTTATATTAAGTGAGCTAAGCTCACAGGGACGATCTATATCCATTTCTATCAGCTTGGTAGAATGAATGGTTCCTTAACAAGTGTCAAATAATGATTAAAAAGGTTTGAGTAATCTGCAGGTTTTGTAAAATTCACTAGTAGTAATTATCAAAAGTTAAATAAATTAAAATTGGGCCCCTTAAGTAGAAGAAGAAGAAGGAGGATGATCTCTACATATCTCCTAGCTTCCCCATCACATAGATTATTGTTTGGATAAAGATAAACTAAGAAATCACTTTTCATTGGCTTTTAGAGAAGTATAACAATTTTTTCCCTTTCAATTTCATCACTTATCTCTTGAATTGAAATGCACGCGTGCATACATAATGTCATAATCAAAACACCTACTGTAATAATTAATTTATCTTTCTCTTCACAAAAAATAAAATTCTCTTTCTATAAAGTAATAGTATATTAAAATAATATCTTGCACGGGTTATACTATGCAACTTAATCATAGCTGATACGCATAAGAAAGAATATACTGAATGAGCAAGGAAAGTTGGTAGTGTCAAGCAATTGAATATTGAGTCTTCAAAATATTTTTCTCTTCTTACTGAAAAAATTAAAACAAAGAAACAAAATTAAAATTTTTGTTTTACCTTATATGGAAACAATACAATACATTACTAGCTAAAAGCCACGAGTCTCCACTAAATGATGTTGTTGAAGCTTCTTGGTTTGTTGTTTCCCAATAATTAAGGTGAGTATGAAAAAGATTGATTTTCTCATTTCATAATATAAATATTATTTTTGTGTTAACCCTCCGATTTATATGGGAATTAAGTTTTGGTAATCTGTAGTTCAGTCGTGAAGTAAGTAGTCTGAATTGTTTCATCCAGTAATCGAAATCGAGTTTTTTCAAACATTTGTTATTTTAATGGAACTTATCAACCACTTGAACCTAATTGATTGGTTATAATATTAATATTTTTATTAATTAAAAAGTTAGGTAAATTCTCTTGTTTTTCCCCTCATGCCTCATCCCATTTGGTTTTCTAGTTTTTTTCTGGGTGGAAAGCTAGGTAACATTGACATGTATATATAGTAACTTTATTAAAGCCACATTATAAGCTTCTATCTATCAATTGCAGTGCTCAACAGTGAGGAAGGGATGCAGAGAAAGCTAAAGAGAAAAAGTGTGTTTGATGGTGATCAGGCTTTTTCTTATGGTGGTGTTTAAGGTGCAAAAGTGAATCATTTTATGTATGGTGCATAAAAAAAATTATGCATGTCATCTAGCTAAAAAATTACTACTTTTAATATGTGATTACTAATTTATTTGGATATCATATGTTTTTTAGGATACTGGATATCATATTCATATTAACTAAAAAAAGCATATATATCCCATATAAATATATATTAAAGAACTTAGTATTTATTGTAAGAAAAAGAATATAACTATATTATTTTTTTGGCGTTAACCCTCCGATTCCCAAAGAAAAGGAACTCTAATAATTTGAAGTTTGGTTGTGAGATAAGGATAATCTGATCAAGAATTATTCCCCTCAATAATTAGTGTTATATTTTAAATAAATGTTCAAAACTATAACATTAAATGAATCATGCTTTGCTAATCCTCTTTCTATATATGGGACAAGAGGAAATATGTTTTATTAATGTTGGATATTGCATAAGCAAATACACACACTTTCACGAGACAGTGAACCGAGATTCAAATTCTAACGGAAAGAGGTATTCATATTTTGTGTTGATAGTAACTCGAATATGATTACTTCTAACGAATGAAACTTACGAAAAACCAAAAATTAACAATGAACTTTATTATAGAGGGATTGAGCGGTTCAACTGATTTACACTAAGAGTTAAACGAGTTTGAGGTCCTAGATTTAACTCCAGATGAATAAAAAAATATTAATTTAATAACTAATTATTAACTTTGACGGTTCCAAAAATACATTTTTTTTTTTGACAAAAACAATACATTTAATGGACATCTTTAATAAAATGATATGATTGGGTGGCTAATCAATCTTAAATATGAGGGAAAAAAATAAGTTTTGTTTGAACCTTACTCTAAATAGTCAATCAAGGTGCGACAAAGTTTGATAAATTAAGGTATCATCTGTATCCATAAAAAATTAATTATTTAAAATAATTAAGATCTATTTACGAGATTGATATTACCTAACAAATATTTTTATATATGTATATTGGTCAATAATGAAACTATAAATCAAATACTTAAACAACCTAAATATCCACTACTTATGTTACATCGATGAGTTTGTTAGTGCCTAATGTGTAGAGGTGTTTAAATCCAAACCGATCTAAAATAAAATATAAACCAATAAGAAAAAAAATGAAAAACCGCAAAAAACCGAATATTTTTTGATGCATTTAGATGTTGTTTTGTAAAAATCGCTAGGATAAGATCAAATTTCGAATCACTTTCTCAAAATAAACCAAACTGAATCGATCCGCAGTAAATATTATTAGTGTGTGTCTATATATATTACATCATTATGTTGCTGCTGGTTTTTAATCTTTTCACTAGTTTATTCTATATTATTACTATTATTATTCATATGCTTAAAATATGCATACTGCAATTTTATATTTTTTTAATTATATTTTGCATCAAACATATTAATTTACCGTGTTTGTGTAATATTAAGATTAATAAAAAATTATATTCGTAAAAAAATAGTAAATAAAAAAAATTTACATTTTGGATATATAAAAACCGGTCCAAATTAAACCACATATATTTGGATCGGATCGGTTCGAATTTTTTTAGTATAGTTATTCAAACCAAACCGAACTGTATGTAATTTTTATTTTAAATTGAATGACATTTTATTTTAAAACTGATCTAAACCGCAGCGCGAACACCCCTAGTAATAGGTAATGCTCGGTTTTGAAAGTGTCCATGCTTTTCTTAGTTCTAAAAAAACAAAGAGCTAATGGGTCCATCATAGCAAGCAGAGGGTATCCCATGATTACTGACTTGTAATTGGGGTATCAAAACCATAAACAGGTGCTTCTTATCAAAGACGAAACATCAAAGAAAGAATTAGAAAGAAAGTGCCTAGCAATCATGTCTCTTTTGGATATTATTATGCTAATTTTTCCACAAGCATAATTATATATTAAAGATTTAATTAGATTAGGGGTGTTAGATATGTTTCAACAGCTTTCACTACCACTAAATCGTGATAAGGTTTTCATAATAAAAACCGGACCTACTCCATGATTCTTTTCTAATTTGAAGTGTTAAAAGATTCCTAAATCTTTCTCTTATGGGTTGAGTTAATTGGTAGGAATCCAAATCACTAATCAATAGTCATAGTCATGTACTTTCCTCTTCTATATTAATGGATATTGTTTACCAAGCACAAATTTTAATTTTCAACATATTAAGTTATTTACTAACATCCTTCAAAACAAGTTATTTATTAAAAAAAATTATATTTTAAAAATATTTATCAAGACAAATCCAACATCTTATATCTTATTATTTATCTTTATATACAGGACAAACATAGTATTAATATAAGAGAACGTTATTTTCTCGTGAAACTCTGGTAATCAAGATCAACTTTCACACAGAAGATGTTCGAAAGTTGAGTGAGTGAGCAGGTAATTCAATGGTTTTGTGGGAGGAATTTATCTTTGATAGTACGTGAATGGCGAGAGATGGTGAGAGCTTTAAATTCCTATTTTGTATTTTAACGAAAATATAACACTGTTAGATGAGAAGGGAGGTGCTTATCTATTTAACGAGAACTTAAGAGAGGGTAATATTTATTTTAAAATTAAAGGGAGTGTTTGTGACATTTAATGAAAACTTAGGAGAGGTGAGTGTAATTTTTCCTATATTTTGTTGCAACAAAAAATTATTTACAAAATTTGTTAATCTCTCCACACAACAATGTGTCTCAAGAAGCTTCCTGCTTAAAATAGTTTTTGTGCAATCTCTCCACATAACAATGTATTTTAATATAGCCTTCCTAATTTATAGTAATAGTAGAAATGATAAGCTAGGACCTTTTCATCAAATGACAATCTTGTCCATACTTAAAATTCTTATAATAAATACCGAATAAATCAAAAAGTAACAACAACTTGGGCATTTGGTCTAGTGGTATGATTCTCGCTTAGGGTGCGAGAGGTCCCGAGTTCAATTCTCGGAATGCCCCTTTTGTTTTTTTGTTCTTTTTTTTTTTTTTTTTTAAGCTATAAAACAGTCTGTCTCTTGGGCTAGCAATAATCTATAATAAGCTGAATGGGTTTAAGGATTTCTTCTTTTGTTTGGATTAGTGAAGATAATAATTGAGTTGAATGTCCTGTCCAGCGTTAAAAGATTGTCGTGCATTCTCCTGGTAAATATGGAGGGATTATATCATCATTTTCATAACAGAACAAAACCCATAAAATATCAAAAGGAAAAGACAAATTACAGCACCAAATTAAGACAGATAAATTAAATTAACCAAGAAGACAAAAATTCAGACATATGTGAACGAGAATATCATTGATTTTTGACATTAAAAAAAACTAATGAAATCCCCTATTTTGTCCTAATATCAACTTCACATCCACTATTATATTAATTAGAAACACAGATTCCTCTACTCATCATTAATAACTTCACATCTATGCCTAAAAATAAGTATATATATGCAATCTGTTAATGTTTCTTGCAAATTAATTAACTAAGAAGCAATTTACAATGGCAGGAGGAAGCGTTGGAAGAAGCTTAACTGAAACACCTACTTGGGCCGTTGCAGTTGTTTGCTTTGTTATACTTTCTATTTCTATCTTCATTGAACACATTTTCCACATCATAGAAAAGGTTTGCGCACATATATTTTACACATATTTAAACATAAATGTACGTTTAAATGATTTAATTCATATACATTATCAGTGTAACAAAGTTTAACTTTACTTGCACCATTTATTAAAATTGTGCATGTGAGCAGTGGTTGAAGAAGAAGCATAAAAGTGCCTTGTATGAGTCACTTGAAAAGATCAAATCAGGTATAAATTTGAATCATCTATTAATATCTCTAATTATAAAGTTATTAAGAAATTGAATTTGTCTTGGTATTATTGAACATTTTTTGTGTGTGAATTGCAGAGCTAATGTTACTAGGGTTCATATCATTGCTCCTAACAGTAGGAGAAGGTTTAATATCAAGAATATGTATATCAGAAAAAGTTGCAGCCACATGGCATCCATGTAGCAACAATGCAAATATTGAATCAGATGATGAAGAGTTAATAGACCATGAAACCGGTGGCAGCCGGAGATTACTAGCCGCGTTGCTTGCTTCTCAAGGCGACAATCACCACCGTATTTTGGCTGGTGGAGGAGGTGACAAATGTGCAGAAGAGGGAAAAGTAGCATTTGTATCAGCAGGGGCCATTCATCAACTCCATATATTTATATTTGTGCTTGCTGTTTTTCATATCCTCTACTGCATACTTACTCTGGCTCTAGGTAGAGCAAAGGTAGAAACACAATATTCTAATAGTATATACTTTACTACTTTTACTTAATTATTATTTTACTATAAGATAAACTTCTTTACCTCTTTGGATACATAAAATTTATCAATTTCTACTCAATAGATGAGAAGGTGGAAAAGATGGGAAGAGGCAACCAAGACACCTGAGTACCAATTTTCACACGGTTAGTCAGTTATAAACTCGCGCCTCAACATATCAAATTTCTCTGCAATTCTTTATCATTTGAGTTTTACTTACACGATGTCCATACATAGTTTTATAAACTATGTTAGAGGAACATACATTTATTGGTGCATTGTGTTGTGTATAACAGATCCTGAAAGATTCAGATTCGCTAACGAGACTTCGTTTGGAAGAAGACACTTAAGTTTCTGGACCAAAAATCCTGTCCTCATTTGGATTGTGAGTAAAAATCATACCTATTTTTGAGCTCTTTTATTATTTACCTAGCTTCTCTCTAATTACATTTACTGAGTTATATTCTTTGCTTTACCTAATTGCAATTTGCAGGTATGTTTTTTTAGGCAATTTGTAAGGTCAGTTCCTGAAGTGGATTACTTGACCTTAAGGCATGGATTTATGATGGTAATATTCATTAATATATACTTGTTTGTTATGAAATAATAACTTAAATGAAATTCACCATTAGTATTATCTGATAATAATTTAGGCACATTTGGCTCCTCAAAGTCACCTGAAGTTTGACTTTAGACAATACATCAAAAGATGTTTGGAAGAAGACTTCAAAGTTGTTGTTGGAATCAGGTTAATTTTCTGATTTATATATACCCTGATGTGATACATTATTATATGATGAAGTATCATTAATTACTGCTATGTTTCTTGTTTTTTTAGTCCTCCAATTTGGTTCATCACAGTGTTCTTCCTCCTGTTCCATACTCATGGTAAGCAAGTAGTACATCTTATAATTAAGGTCAAATCATATATTACTTACTATTATATGTGTGTGTATACTTACAATTTCATATTTTCATGCACCATTATGTATGGACAGGGTGGCACTCTTATCTATGGCTACCATTTCTTCCTTTGATTGTAAGTACATGCAATGCCATGGTTTAAATTAATTGATTATCAAATTATACAGGGATCGATATTTTTGTGTAAATAAATTAACTAATGTCCCAAATTAAATGCAGATTGTCCTATTAGTTGGAACAAAGCTGCAAGTGATCATAACTCAAATGGGTCTTAGAATTCAAAAACAAGGAATGGTGGTAAAGGGTGAGCCAGTGGTGCAACCTAGGGATGACCTCTTTTGGTTTAACAAACCTAGACTTATTCTCTTCCTTATTAATTTTGTACTCTTTCAGGTATAAATACTACTAATCTGTGTAATAATTTTCAAAAGCACTAACATCAATATGCATCTCTTATGTGTATTTTTTGTTGCATATATTTATTGAAACAGAATGCCTTCCAGCTTGCTTTCTTTTCATGGACTGCTGTAAGTCCTCCATAAAAATTCATACAATATAGTATTTGGTTATAGCAATGAGGAAATTCATATTTTGAATTGTTTGGTTTTGTTTCCAGCTTCAATTTGGGGTGACATCCTGTTACAATTCACGTAAAGATGGTGTTGTCATTAGAATTTGCATGGGGTTAGTCTCATATACATATACATACTCTCATTCCACTCACAATAAAAATATGTATGCTAGTATCAAGTTTATTGTATGCAATTAACATCGATGATTTGGCAGAGTCTTCGTTCAAATCCTTTGCAGCTACGTCACTCTCCCTCTCTATGCTCTCGTGACGCAGGTAATTTGATGAGTTAAGTTTCATTTTTTTTTTTTCATTGATCACAATCATCAAGCATGTACTATATTGTTGGTCGATCATAACCTTCGTATCAAGAACATTGACTTTTTTGACAGGAGAAAAAATGTTTTAACTTACTAAACTTTTTCAATTTTTTTGTTTAAATCAGATGGGTTCGACCATGAAACCAACCATATTCAACGAAAGAGTAGCTACAGCTCTACGGAATTGGCACCACACCGCAAGGAAGAACATAAAGCACAACCGTGGATCGGGCTCTCAAACCCCATTTTCAAGTCGGTCCATAACTCCGGCACGTTCAATGTCTCCGGCCCAAATCCTTCGTCATTACCGCAACCAAATGGACACTCCAACAAGACTCAATTTTGAGACCAGTCACCACTATGAATCTTATTCACCCTCACCTTCCAACTCACACCACCACAAGGTTGAGATCAATGTTGCTTCTTCCAGCTCAACTCATCTTCATGAAATGGAAATGGGTCACCTAGCCCATGTTGAACAACAAGAAGTCATTAAGCCCAATAGTATTTCTGTGGGCTCAGGCCGGCCTCAATTTGAAATTGATATCCAACAGAGTGATGAACTCTCATTTTCAACAATGCCCACAAATCAATTAGAATGACTATGGTCGGTTGATATTCTCACAACAATCGTTTCCTAGAAACACATAAAAATGATCAAAAAAACGTAGCGGTAGTTAACTACCGTTGAGTTTCTGTTTATAAGTCAACGGTAGTTAACTGTTGTTGGAATTTTTTTGGGTCATTTCCATGTGTTTCTAGAAAACAATGGGTGTGATTTAAGTGTTTTGGACCTTTTTGTTTAGGTGGTGACATCTTTTTTTAGGTGCTTTGATGTTGTAACAGATATTAGAGGATTCATCATTTTAGCACACCTTGTACGGGGTGAATCACTATATTTTTGAGTAATATATTCCATTTTGATTTGTTCAAAAAAAACAATTTTCTATGCATTGTGTCGTGCAATTATTTTGTTCAAGGAGAGCAACATTTTGCTTAGCTAGGGGCTCATATGGTTCAGTTCAGTAGGGTGTTTTACTAATTATTTTGATGGGCCAAAATAACTAATTGATTTAATAGTATGTATGTATGTATAATTTTTTATCATGATAAATAAAACATTTTTTATTTTACCTTTTTAAATATGTCTTGTTCCAAATTAAAAATGCATATACTATTGAAGTATGAATATGCAATGTCAGTGATAGGTCTCATAAAAAATATAACTTTATTAACGGTGAAACTAGATTTGAATCTCGTAAAAAAAGTTTCACGTGTAAATTTTTTAGATGATAAAAATATGGTCAATAAGGGTGTGTTTGTTTCAAGTTATAATTGTTGATTCCCGGGAATAAAATGATAGGAATGTATATGCCTATGTTTGTTACAAGTTTACTAAATTTTATTCCTGGATATAAAATGATAAAATGTTCCTGGGAATAGAAAAAATTTCCCAAGGAAAATGGTGGGAATAAAGTTCCCATGGAGATGAGAATAAATTCATAAATAGTTTACCTATTATAATCCCTATTTTTATGGTTCCTAGGAATATTATAAAGTTAACCAAACATATTTTTCATAAATTCCTTGGAATAAAATTTCCATCTTTATATTCCCATCTTTTTTTTATAAGAGATAAATTTTATTTAAAAAAAAAAAACATTTTAAAATATATACTAATCCGGAATAATAATAAATTTTGTCACAACTGATAATTAAACTTGGAATCTCTACTTTACTTTGAAGTTTACATTATAAAAATTGACTGAAGTTTTACAAGTATGTAAAAAATATGTATTTTTTTTTTACTTTAATTCAATATTTTATTAAGTCATAATTGATGATAAAAACATTAAAAAACAAGAAGTGTTCACAATCCAGGGACAACCCATGTCACAATCCAAAGGGCGCCCACTTTTTCCATTTGATCATTATCTTATCCAATGCTACTCTCTTTAAAGATCATTATTTATTTGGCACTTGCTCATTTTCAAACACACATAGAGAATAGAGAGAGATGGTAATGTTGCAGGAATTCCTTAGAAGATTAAGTCACCATTGGTATGCCATGGTTATGTGCTTGGTATTGGTTATGGTGTTAGTTGCAATATCTCATCGTCTAGGGCTTGAAGATATTCAGAAATCAAACAGCAACTGTCATGACCGTACAATTCGTCGTCTTCGTGTTTTTCATGGTCCACCTCTTCATCTTCGTATTAGTACCACTTCTAGTACTACTAGTTAATTTCAATTTCAACAACTACTAGTGTTGTTTTAGATATTTATACTATATACTATTTAAACCTTTGTAAGTTTGTAGAGTTTAATTTCTTTTTCTTCACCAGTTCATGTATTCGAGACTAGCCATGTACAAATTTTATGTTTAATTTATGTCATCGTTGTTTTGTTGTCAACTTTATATTTTTCTTCCTTGCCTACCATAGCTTCTTCTTCTTCTTCTTTCATAATCCATTCCTATGAAGAAAAAAAAATGTCGTCTGATCCAGATTTTGCTACCCGTGACGTGAACAAATGTGTTTTATCAGCATCGAAACTTCCAGGTGTAATCGATATCAGTGTACGTGGCAAAGTTGACAAAAATAAATTATACGTGCCCCAATGTGTTTTTATAATAATAATTGTGTCGAAGATTTAAATATAATTTATTTATCGTTTAATGAGAAATAAACAGAAAAATATATAAAGATTTTTTTTTAAGGGAATATATAAAGATTTTTGTTTTACTAAAGTTTTTTTTCTTCTGAAAGGGGTACTATTTAAAGAAGTTGATATTGTAAGTTTATATCTTATACATACTAGTATAACAAATAAAAAAAATCTGATAAACCTACACCATCTTATCATCATTACAAATAAAAACTTGTTCTCATGAACTTATCTCAATTGGTATGCACAAAAATAAAAATTTATATTTTAGATTTATTTAATGGAAAATGTTAACCAGTGCTTCCGAAATACTAGTTAAAGAAACAATTATAGAAATTTTACATTGGAAAATGATGAAAAGTGAATTGTTTCATTTTATTTAGTCAAAAAGTTGTTGCTCTTAATGAATTTTTTTATAATTTTAACTTTCTTAACTAGCGCTTCGGGACACTAATTAACATGACTTTTATTTAATAAATAATATTGTACTCACTCCGTCCTACAATAGATGACTTATTTGAAAATATGCATTATTGGTCTAACTGTATTTTTCTACTAATATTCAACAATAAATAATATCATTTAAGATGTTGGATTCGTCTTGATGAATATTTTCAAAATATTAAATTTTTATAATTTTTTCTAAGAGATTAGTAAAGTTAATTGTGCAATGATATCTGTGACAAACTCAATTGTGTCACTTAATATCGTATTGAGGGAGTAATTTTTAATGTAGACCACACACATTATGTATTGAATAAATCTAAAATGTTAAGTTTTATTTATAATAACTACCAAAAAGACAGACACTCACGTGCCCATCTTTCTACTCTTTTTATTGCGCTAATGTTTGAAAATTATTAACGATGTTTTTTTTTATGAAATTTTGATTTTGATTAAAACTAAAAATAATATATATATATATATATATATATATATATATATTGTGTTTGTTACATTCTTTAATATTTAAATTTATTATTATATATTTATTACATGTGTTATTTGTATTGAAAATTTAGGACATTTTTGAAAAGATAAAAAACCAGCTGAAAAAAGCTGAAAAGATAGTTTTTTTTTTTGTCTAATAGCCTAGGTTATAACTCACACAATTAAATGCGAAGAAATGGGGTGTCCGATGTTCGAATCATAACCACTACAAAAATTATGTAATGTTCTTACCAGCTGAGTTAAGCTCTCATGACAATTTTCTTTTTATATATAGTATATATAGATAACTGAAAAGTATATTTGATATTTTGCATGGCCCGTATGAAAAAAATAAGTTAATTTCTAACCAACTCAGATCACACATTAATTAATATTCAACCACTATTTCACTACCAAAAAAATATATTCAACCATTATTGAGTGGGGTAATAATAGTGGGTAAAGAATCCAAAATTACTTAAAGACAATTCAGATATTTGAAAAGATATTATAAATTGAAATGGTAAATAATCTTTTTTAAGCTAATCAAAAGTTATTGAATTAAGTTTGAAGATCTTGACATAAATAATTGAAAAATATTGCAATGTATTATCTCTATAAATTGAAATGGTAAATAATTAATTTCTACATTTGTACGTTCAAATGATGCTCGATCTACTTCAAACAAACAATCTAGATCTAAAACTAAAAGAATAATCCAACTAACAATAATTTTGACTAAACCATGCCAATTCTAATTTGTTTTGTAGTCGCAACCCTTATTGCGATCCTATACTAACTACTAAAGTCTTTATTTTCACCCACTTTCACTTTCCCCTTCTATTTCCTCTAAACACCTTCTCCCACTCCTCCATCATCCTCATCATGGCTAAAGGCGCATCTCAATCTCAATCATCAACCTCCACATCCTCCCGTCCAGGAGGAGGCGGACTCGCCGCTCCACGCGGCTCCGCTGCCGCCACTGCCGGCATGCGTCGTCGCCGTCTCACCTCCGGAAACAGCACCGCCAGCGTCGGAGGTGGATCTAGCGGAGGAAGCAACATGCTGAGATTCTACACTGATGATGCACCTGGTTTGAAGATTTCTCCTACGGTTGTTTTGGTTATGAGTCTCTGCTTCATTGGTTTCGTCACCGCACTTCATGTGTTCGGGAAGCTTTATCGTTACAAAGCTGGTGCTGGTGTATAATTCAAGGATCCGAATCCGATTCTGGATCTGAGAGTTTGTTTACTTTTCGGATCTTGATCGATCCATTTCAGAAGTGCTTTGTTTTCGTTTCGTTGTTCTTTAATTAGAAACTGTTTAATTTTACTGTTTTTTTCTTACTAAGTTCTATTGAAGTTGCTTGGTTAGTTTTTTTTTTTTTTTTTGAGGGAAGTTGCTTGGTTAGTTTTGTTTCTTCATTTTCTGATTATGCGTTGTTGAATGATTTATGTGAATTAATTTACTTTAGCAGCTTAGATCGTATAAAAACGGACGTTGCAAAGATGCATGAGGATCTGGGTTTTCAATAACATCTATGAATTAGATAAAGAGCAACTAGTCAGTAGTCACTTTAGTTTCGCAGTCATAACTCATCCAAATAAGTCCTTGATTTTGCACTCGGTTATCACTTTAATCTCTGACGTTAAAAAAATATGTTAAGTGATGATGTGACACATGAGGTATCATAGGGATCAGAGTGAAAGTAGAAAATTGTCACTTTGATCCCTGAACAAAAAATCAATATCCAATTGAATATCAAATCCCTAAATCTTAAATCCTTAAATGTTATCTAATTTTTTTTTTGTTCAAAATAAATCTCCTATTAAACACAAACCTGACTGTTGAAGAAAAATCCCACACTTACTATCAGTTAGATCCCTGATAGCAAACACGAAATTTCACCAAAGTCCCTGGCTATTAGGGACCTTTTTGCCTTGAAAGCTGATCTTGAGCAATGATATGTTGGGCTAAGGTTTGGAGTTGTATGGTAGTGTCATAGTGTTGTGGTTCTGTTACCACTTTCTCCCTTTAGTATATAATGACATCAGGATTACATATATAGAGAAATGAATTATGAACAGTGTATTTAATTAAAATCCCTGTAACTATTTTAAAGTCATAGCTTGATTTTTGACGTGTCTTTCAACAACAATCCGATTTTTGATGGAGAGATTTGAATAACTAATGCATAAATTCACTTACTAAATACACATGCTTGAAGTTGCCTGTTGTGATTATTATTACCATAGTTTAAGACATTGTGCATAGACAATGACATTCAGATTAGTATAAGAAATGTGATTTGTACAAGAAGGTGTTGATTCAATAGTATCAAATATCATATTCATGCTATAAGTTACATGAAAGAACTTATGCTTTAGCTTTTCATGAAAGAAAAAAATTAAAGTGAGAAATTTGATAATAAACTTGGAAACATAACAAACTTATGTTAGATGTAGCAGTAGTACCTACTAAGTAGAACAAATTTTGATTAGAAATTATGTTAAAAGAAATTCAACAGAAATGAATTATCATTTGAAATATATCTTGAACACTTGATTATAGTATGCTCAGATCTACGGGGTAGATATATGAATTATCATGTGAATATAACAATAATCAAGAGTAATAGATACTAATGGATTTTTTAATTCATTGTCAGGGACCTAACTCATAGTAAGTATACATAGTCAGGGACCGATCAGTAAGTTGTGTTTAATGAAAGATTAATTTTGAACAAAAGAGAGAATTAGATGACACTTATGGATTTGAGATTTAAGGATTTAGAAATTTGATATTCAATTTGGGAATATTGATTTTTGGTTCAAGGACCAAAGTGATCATTTTCTACTTTCACTTTGGTCCCTCTGACACCTCATATGCACCAATCATCACTTAACAGATTTTCTTAACGTCAGGGAATAAAGTGATAACGGAAGTGCAGGGTTAGAGACTTATTTGTATTTAATCCTCAATCAGGGATCTATGTAACAGCGAGGTGCAGAGTCAGGGACCAAAGTGACAATTTGTTCATTAGATAAAATTAGAGCTGTCAAAACGGGCGGCCCGGCCGAGCCAAGGGCTTTTAAGGGCCGGGCTAAAAAGCCCGGTTTGAATATGGGCTGCAAAAAATGAGCCCGAGCCCGGCCCTATACGGGCTCCCGGGCTAACGGGCCGGTCCTGGCCCGTATTTTTTTCTTCCCTTTTCCATTCTTTTAAGTACGGAACATACATAAATATGCTGGGCTAACGGGCCAGCCCGGGCCCGTATCAGTCTCTCACACACACAGACCACAAAAAAAAAAAAAACAGTTGTATTTTTTGCGGGCTTCCGGGCAGCCCGGAGCCCGGACGGGCTAGCCCTAACGGGCCAAGGGCTTTTACGGGCCGGGCTAAAAAGCCCTCTTCAATTTCGGGCCCAATTATTCGGCCCAAGCCCTACATTTTATTCGGGCTTTCGGGCCGGCCCTTACGGCCCGGCCCATTTTGACAGCTCTAGATAAAATTAATGAAAAATTTGTTGGTAATAACTAATAATTGCACTTATTAATTGATAGACTTGAGCCATTTTAGGTAGAAAATTATGTACACTAATTAATTTGGCGGTGCTGCGATCAACTAGTGTCTAGAAATTATTAAACTTTTTTTTTTTTTTTTTGGTTTTTGGGCGTGTAAAGATAAATTATTACACTTTTTATTTACTTCAAATAGTTTTTTGCTAACATTTCTTAATCTATATTGTATTGACCCAAATATTTTTACTAACATTTCTTAATCTGTACAAAATGAAAGTATTCAAATGGAAAATGCAAGTGCCTTAAAATATTTTTTTACTAACATTTCTTAATCCATTTTAATACCTTCTTTTTGTATTTTATTGATCAAAGGACAAGTGCCTTACACACTTGAAGGGGGTGAAACGTGGGATCAGCCCACACACCCACGTAAAATGTTCGACAACACAGCTTATGTGCTGGAACACTAGAGACATCTTTTTGTTGCAAAACAATGAGTTTTAAAAACTCATCGTATAATTGACATTTTTTTGTATTTCTTTTCTTTTAAAAATTTCTTTTATTCGGATTATATAATTGACATCTGTTTTGGATCATATATAATCTAAAGCATCCTAAAATTGAAGCCAATAATAGAACTTTGCTCGAATTTGTTCAAAATTTGTAAATACACACTATTCGAAAAATACAATTTGAACACTTTTGTAATATTTTGAAAAATATACTCCGAAATGTGTCAATGCTCTCATTTGCAGGGTATATACACATTTCTGCTTATAAACAAAATCAGTGTTGTTAAAATGAATACCTTTTTTTTTTTGGTAAATTAAAGCGTTGAGATTGATTTAAACAAACATCAAAATAAATCATATAAAAAAAATGGAAACATATGAAACAAAACAAATTAAAACATTGATTCAAAATAGAAATTATCCAAATATTACATCAACAAATTCAAACATAAAGTTAAAACTTAAATTATCCAAATGTCACATTAACATTAGAAAATCAAAAAAAGTCACCCTTAACACACATACGGCGATATAGATCTCTCTCCATGAACTCTTTCAATATTGCATCCAAACTCTGTTAAGCCGGACTTCCCTACACTACCACACCACTGCCTATGATGCTTAAGACATGGTTTTTGATGCGTCCAAACCGCATGTTCATGTTTAGCCACCGATAATCTCCTTGCTCCTCAACAACAACCTCATCAAGGGCCTCCAATTGAGATAAGATATATGTATGTGAAATGGTCAAATAACATCACATGTATCCAACTTCCGTCTCTATACGATTCACAACATGGAGGCCTAAATCTTGCAGTCTCAGCATATGATTAAGATATTGTACATATTGATGACTCACTTGTGACTGAGTCGTCGTGGAAGAAGCAAAGTCATGTGGATGGCTTGGAATTTTCTGCAAATATCCAAATTGACATAGCATGCACTTCAGAAGATATCAGACCATGCGAGGTCCATAGTTTAGCCATCCAAAGTAAAGACTGATTCGCTCAAACGAACTTGTGTTGCGGTGCTGCTTATACAGCTCCATGACAATAGATCTGTGACAACCTGGCCCTTCAAGAAAATAAACATCATGGCATGTGGGTCACGATCCTCTATGTCTCCACCCTAGAAGTTAGAGTCACGATCCTCTATGTCTCCACCCTAGAAATCCCTAACATTAATGACAGCCTTAAAGTGCAGAAATATCCAAGCCTGCAACAATATCAACATATAGTTACCAGTAGAAAACACATGAACAGAAAAACATTTTTAGCAATTAACTAAGTATGAATTTCATTATTATACCTAAAACAGGCGATCGGATTAAATAATCCGAGGACAAGGTATTTTTAGAAGAAAAAAAGTAGGACTTTTTAGCAATTATGTTATTACTCTATGTTTGTCCCAAATTCTTTTATTTATCTTTCACTTTTATTTATAATGATATAAATCCTTCATTAGTTTGATCTTTTATTTAAAAATTGTATCAAAGATCAAACTGGTTACATCACCGAGTCATGATTAAAATGGTTTGCTTGTAGTTGAATCAAATGGCAAATAAATAAATAGAAAAAATGAAATGATTAAATCAATCACAATTACACTTTTTTTTTTTTTTAAATAAGATATCCTCCGAGCGCATGCAAAGACTAATCTCTCGAGCTTTATGAGATTCAAATGAGCGATAAACTCTCCTAAGAGTTTTAACATTGTACCCGAGGCTGAATTGGAACCCAAATTAAAACCTTAGTTAAGTTAGAATAGACTCATGTCATCTCATCTAAGCGCTTTTGATACCATAATTAAACCTTAGTTGAACATGTTTAATCTGATTCAATCCGACTGCAATGTAATTGAAATCAAACCAATTGAAGAATCAGAAATTTTTTGGTGCAATCACTTGAATAGTTTAGTTGCGTTTGTTTTTTAAAATATTATTTGAACTATATAAGTTTTTGTCCATTATATTTTCTGAAATATGTTTTTTATTGTCTTACCTTGATGTTTTTCATTCCCTTGTTAATTGCTATAGTATCTATCGTCTACCTTTCAATTTTCCACATGTATGTATATTCTTTGAACATTCTCATGGCGTGCCTAATAGAGTGGTAATTGCAGGAAGTTGCTTGAATGTGGCAATCTTTGATGTGTAATTTTAGTGCTTTTCTTAAAGATAAGAGCAAAATCAAGTTTCAGGACATAACTTGCAAAAAAGATAAGAGGGACATAATTTTTTTGGTAAAGTAACTTGCATACCCTATAACCAATGGTTGAACATAACTGCAGGATACTTTTTTTTTTTTTTTTTTTTAAAAAACTGCAGGTTAGTACTTGTTACTCAACAACAAAAATACTAAAATCCTTGTTACTCACCCATAGTATTAGTTAGATACAAAACAAGTGTATACTTGGACCAAATTTTTTGTATTTTCTCTTGTACAATTTTATATATATAGCATTATGTTTTTTTTATTACATAAAGTTGATGACATATTCAAAGAAAAAGTTATATTTAACCCACATTGGTTAAGTTTGAGATAAACATTAAAACAACTTAGACCACTACAATTTAAATAGATCCATAAAATATTGGTCTACCTTCAATATGAAAAAAAAAAGTATGAAAAAAAGCAATACTAATTTAGGAGCAAGATCCAAAGACTACTCAGAAAAATATAAGATTAAGCAAAGAATATACAGAATTGAGCTGCTAGGTGCCAATCTTGAAAAGCAAGTCAGAAAAACAGTTCATCCAACATCTCCTCTAGGTCCAAGAACTTTAACAGAAAAAAAGAAGTTCATCAAACTTTTAGTGGCACCCTACAAAATATCAACAAGGTTGAAGAAAGATTTGCTACAGTTAGAATGATTCCTTTCCTTTTCTTTACCATTTGCAGATGAGCAAAGGAATAATAAAACTTAGACTTCTAACCACAATTTCACAATCTACAGATTTTTATTTGAGCTTCTCCTTTCTGCCTCTTTTTCAGCAACCAGAACACAGAACTCGGAACCAAGCATGTCGTGTATATCAAGATTCGTAGAGAGGCTTAGATCAATAACTCCCTTGATGATTTCCAATGTTAAAATGAATCCTAAAGTGGACAATGCTCTAACAGCATCAGCAGCCCTGCATATGTATTCACTTGTCTCCAGTCCAGTATAGTTTTCTCTTGTTCTTCAAGACTGACATAATTTTTATTGGGAATTAAAACTTGTGGATCAGATTGGTTTATTTGATCTTCTATCATGTCATCTCTGGCTTCAACATGTTCTCCGACCCATATGAATCCATTACAGCCAAGTATTAAATCAATACCATAGTGCTCCAGATGATGGAAATGTTGGTTCTGTCTCTTCACTAAATACGGTGCGACTGTAAGCAGTTGACCGGAACTAAGCTGCAATACAACTGAAAGCCATTAGTAACAGTAGTAAAATAATGAAGAATATAATTGAAACAAATTTTAAGAACCCAAAATGTAGTACAAAGTTACAACTACAAGCCATACATAGAGTTACTATCAGAACCATAGCTATCAAAATTTGTATGCTTGAATCACAGACACAGACATGAAGTTGTTCCATTTGTATTGTCTCATACTGGCTACTGTGTATAACCGAGTACCATTTTTGGGGGGAAAATAAGAAGCAAGTCAATAAAAGAACTATGTTTCACAGAGTTTTCAAGACTGCAAACCTTTCCATATTTTTGACTTCTTGCTTGAAGGTATAAGCCATCATGCTGAAAATCTCGAACAACTTCGGCCTGTGGACATGTACATAATTTAGGATACTAGTCGACCGTTATTTCCTTGATAAAAGCAAGTAAATTTTAATAAACATGATTTCACTAACACAAATGACATCTTCCTCCTCAAAAATACAGCGCATATTTAGCTCATCTAAAGCTGTCCTTCGCCTCTAGCAATGGAAAGAACAATTTCAAGATATTAGAATTTGGGGTTGGGACTAACTCAACCTTACAAAGCCGGCTTTTAAGGTGAGGAATGCCCCCTTTTTACAACACATTGTCAGGCCATATCTTATCCAATGTGGGACTCTTCAACACATGCATGACTGGGATATCTGGAGCATGACCTAAAAGCAGGTGGTCCAATATATCTTGGATAGGCTTTGATGCCAAGCTTGCAGATAACAAGACCGCCACAGTCATTGTACACATAGTTGTTGGAATCTCACTCTTGTTTGAGCTGCTGTTGTTCTTCTTCTTCCTCTTGCTGTTGAAGAAAAGTTTTAAAGTAAACCTTGAATTTTGTTGCCTCGTCCATATTTGATTCTTATAGGATCTTCAGAACAGTTTCTTCAATTTTTCCCTGTTTGCTTCACCAAGGCTTTGAAGTGAGGCTGAGGGCCGAGTTCGTTGTAAGGCTACTTTCGAACCTTGGATTCTGTAGCCTCGTGCATATTTGATTCTTCTAAGATCTTCAGAACAGTTTTTTCGATTCTTCCCTTCGTTTCAGCATCTTCCGTATTTGTTTCAACAACAAAATACGGACAAGGCTAGAAAATCTAAGGTTCGAAAGTAGAACGAACTCGGCCTCAACCTATCTCAACTTCACTTCAAAGCCTTGGTGAATCAAATCATCAAACAAGGAGGAATCGAGGAAACTGTTCTGAAGATCTCACTAGAATCAAATATGGATGAGGCTACATAATCCAAGGTTCGAAAGTAGGCTTCCAACGAACCCGACCTCAACCTATCTCAGCCTCACTTCAAAGCCTTGGTGAAGCAAATCATCGAAGATTTTCTTCAACAGAAGCAGCAACAAAAACAGCAAGAGGGAGTTTCCCACAACAACTATGCCTATGATGATTGTGGGGGGTCTTGTCATCTGCGAGCTTAGCTATTTATTCTAAATTATTAAGATTAATTGGAAAGAAATCAAATGTATGATATGGTATATATGAAAAAAAAAATTCAAGAAAACCAATCGAGTACTTTCAAAACTCAAGACGGTTGTGCACCATACCTATTTATGTGCTTATCAAAATTTCAAAGGACTTAACTGCTTGAAAAATGATGACCATAATTGTTTTTCAATCGGCATTTGTACCCCTCATCTTTATCTATTACATTCTTTGAAGTTTAAAGTACAATTATTATTTCTTCCAGAATTACGGCTTCTTTTATGCTAACATAAAAAGTTATACCTAAATAAGTTTACCTACTTCATGAAAACATACATTGATGACCATCAAATCAAAAGTTGACACAAGTTGTGACCCCTAGCCTCCGTAAGATATGACACTATTGACACATGTTTTCTCCCCCAAAAACCCACTTTGGTCCATGTGCAGATTATATAACGAAAAAACAAGATATCCCATAAAGGGAGTTGCAAAATACCTGTAGACCATCGGGCATATTCATAGCAGAAAGCATCATATAAGCGTTTTGACCGCAATTAATATCCAATCTCCAACGATTCTGACCAACCTACACAATACAACAAACATAAGATTACTAAAATGAACCAATTTCAAATCACTGTTGAAACTATAAAACTTTACCTCAATGACACGCCCTATAACAATGTCACCAGCCTTGGGTTTGTACCTTGAGAGCAAAGAACGCACAAAAACGTACGTACTTGTCAACACACTCCACAACACCGAGGAATCGGAAGATAGAGATTCCAGCTTGTCTAGAGCCTTCTGTAGACGGAGCTTCTGAAATTGACTGAATTGCAACTGATTCCCTCTCATCTCTATTACACTCTCCCGACAAATAGTGAGAGATGGAATCGACGCAAAACCTTGGAGATGGAATCTTAGGGTTTGAAGTTCGGTAAGCGAGAGAGAGAGAGAGAGAGCGGAGCAATGCGTTGTGAGGAGTGAAAGAAGAAACGAAGGACTGATGAATAAGACTACTTGTCCTTTATACCAGTAAATGCCATGCACGCACGTCACGTGAGCCAAACAAATTTCATTATTTTTTCTTTTTATAATTTTCTAAATATTTTTTCAAATGTTTTTTATTTATTTTATCATCATTTAGTTTAATTATTGTGTAAAATGATTTTACATTGTTATTGTTATCCAATGATAAGTTGTCGTATCAATTAATAAATATGTGTTTCATATTCATTCTTTATCGTAATAACACCTCGTTAATTTATGTCAAATCAATGTACATTGTATATACTAAATATCACAACTCATGTTTTTTTTAGGATGATTATTATGTTTTTAATTTTTGAGTATTATAACATGCGAAACATTTGATGAATTTATCTATAGAGAGAGCAATCACTATGAGGATAAACGTAGTGATCGTGCTTTTAACTTACATAGATTTTTTTAGGTGAAAATAACTTACACAATTTTACTTATAGAATAATTTTCTCTTTTTATTAAAGAGGACTTCTTTCGTAATAGAAGTGATATCTCGTGTCCTGTGAATTTTGCTTACGGAGTAAGAAATAATGCATAATATATACAGAGGCATTTTAGGAGCGCTCTTCACTCTTTTAAATGATATTTCCTTTTATGGTTTTAAATACTTGCATTTTAGAAACTCTTCACTCTTTTTTACCTTCTCCCTGTTTTATCCCATAGGATTTTTAACGAGAAAAAAGTAGTTATTTCTCTTAACTATGTACTTTAGATTTTGCTATAGTCTCCCAGATCACTTTCCTATTTTCTCTCCTTTTATTTTAATAAATTAATCGGGGTGTTGCAAATGATATGCAATACTTTTTGGATGTCAATATAGTTAAAATGTATTTTATGCCATGTGATGCTTTGGTGCTTAACAAAATTAAATTGGAGAAACCTGACAAAAAAAAATAAAAATAAATTGGAGAATGAGTGATGTTTTTTTTACAGTAAATGTTAGTAATAATTTAAACACTAAAAAAATGAAGGAAAAAGAAACATACTTGAATCAAGGGGATGAAAGCGAAGACAAATATACGGAAGACTAGGGGAATGAATTAGTCTATTGAAATCTTCACCATCCATTAAAAATGTGAGAAATTTTTTTAGCAAAAAAATAATTTTAATGATTGAGATTAAAAAACATGATGGAAAGAAAATAAATGGTGAGCATCTTATAATTTTTAGTTGTCAATGTTAGTTATAAAGTCAAGGAGAAACGTATAAATAGAAATATGAACATGCTATTCATTGTGTCCGCAAAACACTCTAAACAACCAAAAACAAAAACAAACAGCAACCTTAACCTTCCCCTTGTTTTTCTCAAGACAAGAAAAAACCAAAACAA
Source organism: Medicago truncatula (assembly GCF_003473485.1). Classification (NCBI taxonomy): domain Eukaryota; kingdom Viridiplantae; phylum Streptophyta; class Magnoliopsida; order Fabales; family Fabaceae; genus Medicago; species Medicago truncatula. The sequence continues at coordinate 46,115,610 of NC_053043.1, forward strand.
CAATGTCTGTCATCGACATTCTCTTCCGTGTCGACGACATATGCAAAAAATATGACAAATACGACATTGATAAACAACGTGAACTCAACGCCTATGGTGATGATGGATTCGCTCGTCTCTACGCAGCCGTTGATTCCACTATTCAACAAGCTCTCAATGTTCCATTCTACTCCCTCTTTATTTTTCTTCATGTCTTTATTTTCTTATAGCCAAGTTGTTTAATGATGCAAAATTTTAAATCTTTTGGCTTGAAAAAATGTTAACTAATGAAGATAATGATAACCCTTTTGATATTACGAGATAAATTCTCTTCCGGGTGTGTAGGATTCAAAAATGGAAATGTTAGGCCTCGTTTAATTTATGAACACGTTTTTTATTTTCATTTTCTAAAATATGTGTTGATTTTAACTGTTAATAAGAAGATATACAACTTTTTGTCAAAAAAAGAAGAAGATATACAACTTTAAAGTGAAAAATTGTGATGGAAAAGAAGATTAAATGCAAGCTAGAGATGATGTGTTTATAGAAATAATGAAAACAAATTTTTGACATTTTCATTGTTTCCGAAAGATGCACACAATTGTTCACATATAAGTGTCTATTATCTTTCTATTGGCAAATAAAATTAACACAAATTTTATTGAAATTTAATTGAAATTTAATTGAAATTGTTTCAATGTAGAAATCTGAGGCTGCTTCCAAGGAGACCAACAGGGCAGTTGCTGCGGCTTGGAATGCCGAGGTTCGTAGAGCCAAGGGGAGATTGATGGACGAAGTTCCCAAGCTTACGAAGCTGGTTAATAAGAAGGTATGCATTGTTTTAGGGCTATTATAAGGCCGGTTTTGTAAGAATGAGTTAGACATGATATAAAACCGTGATATTCTATACTATTGCGTTTGAGGGGTGTATTATAATTTCTTGTTAATTTTTGCGCATTAAGTACCAGCCTTCCTTATTACAGAATATTATTGTAAAATACTGTTGATACGACATTAATTACGGTTGCAATGTAGTTGCAAACTAGCCGTTGCAGATACGTCAAACGCCATAATTTCATAAGGACCATTTTTCAATCCATTATTTGAACAATGTTGAGCTTTTTATGTTTGACATAAGAAGGAATGACAGGTTACTCAAGTTTTAATCTTTTGAAGGAGATGAATATGTTGAAACATGGTATCAGAGTTTGTCGAATTCAAGGGCCGCCTAAACCTATTCACGCACCAAGCCCAAAGAGTGCTGGGCGTGAGGGGGGTGTATTGGGAAAAACCCAAGTCCCACATCGGATAGATAAAACTCTTGAGAAGAGCATAGAAAGAGGAGGCAATCCTCACCTTACAAGCCGGTTTTGTAAGGATGTGTTAGGCCCCAAATTTCAACAAAAGTCAGATTAACTTGTGTATGATCATAAGCATCAACGATTTATTTTCAAGTTCAAGTTCTTAACCTGCTATGAAAAACAAGTTGCAATCTTTCGATCGTTTGCTCTCACTGTGATTTGGTTGGCTTGTTTTTTGGGAATTAGTTCACAACTGACAATAACAAAAGAAAGGATATAATTGCATTTACAATTCTAATCCTATCAGTAACAGGTTAAAGGCCTGTCAAGTGAAGACATAGCCATTCGAAACGATCTTGTTCTTGCATTGCCAGAGAGAATCCTATCAATACCAGATGGTATTACTTCTGCTGCTAGTCATACTGGAGGAACCTCATCTCATCCGCATATCAAGTTCGATTCACCAGGTGATCACTGTTTGCAGACGCCAAACACATTTTAGAGACATTTGAATTATTAAATAACGGTGCTCTCTTCTTAAATTTCAACCTCAGAGGGACCTCTTGACAGTGACTATTTCAATCAAAGTGAAGAATCCAATCAGTTTCGAAATGAATATGAAATGCGCAAGATCAAACAGGTGAGCAAGATTTCGGCTTTACTTCACTTTGGTGTGTCTGTACTAAAGCAGAAAGAACCCGAGTTTTGTTTTATGGTATTTGCCACTGGCGGGTCTAGCTACATTCATGAATGATTCCAAGTTTTGTTTCTGCAGGATGAAGGGCTTGATATCATATCAGAAGGATTGGATACTTTGAAAAATCTAGCCCTTGATATGAATGAGGTTACGAATCTTGTCTTTCTAGTAATTCCACTTGGAAATGTTTGATTTTAAGAGGATAATCATTTTCTCTTTCTTTTCGCCTCGACTATGTTCAGGAAATAGAACGTCAAGTTCCTTTAATGGATGAAATGGACGCAAAGGTAAAAAAAAAAATCAATCTTGCTTTTTCTATATTGGAATAAATAACTTTGCAAAGTAATATTGCAAGTATGTAAGTAAATACATTACAAGGTGCTCTGTGCTTGATCTGATTATACAGGCGGATAAGGCAATGAGTGATTTGAGAAACACTAACTTAAGGCTGAAGAAAACTATCACTGAGGTAACTGACATGATTAATTGCACTCTCCTCTGTGTTAAAATTTGAAAGCTTCTATTGAAATGCAATTTTGTTTGATCTTCAGCTAAGGTCTAGTCGAAATTTCTGCATCGACATCATTCTATTATGTGTTCTTCTTGGAATCGTTATGTATTTATACAAGTAAGTCCTATATCCTATATGGCTATATCCTACCCCCGGTCACCAAGAATTGTAATATAACAATATCTTATTTTTATTTCAGTGCACTGAGGTGACTTGATCTCAAACTTTTCCTTGTTGTGCCGGTTGTGCGTTATGGACATATTGCATCCTTAAACTAACTGAGGACTTTGTGTAATTTTTGAATGGTTCGGCTGCTGGAGGATGGCAACATACATATTATCAATGCATCATGTAACTCTCTAATTAATTGAAGTATCAACTTGTCACTTGGACATGTCATCTCTCTTTCCAATAACATCAATTCATACCTTACTTTCTTATCTATTTCCCTTTACATGAAAGTCTACTTCATTACAGAGAAGATTGACATTTATCATTCATGTTTAACTCAGTATCCCAGTTATGTTTAAATCAATTTCAGAAATATAAGATATGCAAGTGCAATGTGAAAATTTTAATGTGCATGTAGACCTACGTTATCAAGTTCATGATTTATGCAATTATGCTGGTTCAAGGCAGAAATATTTGTATTTAAAGGCGATACATATAAATTACAAATAACCTTTCTACTTCAGTATCATTTTGTTGAAGTAAAACACAACTCCTGTGGGTTGGAGGAATAGAATTTACAAATTATTTTTGATAAGTAGGATACAAGGAATTTGCTTAATACATGAAAATTTCTATATCTAGCACTATATGTTATAGGTAGCAATAATTATTACAACATATAAAGAATTAAAACTATAATTCATTTGAACTTTTGACGCCTATCGTAATTCCAAGTTTTCTATACTTCATAATAAGCTGTATTAATAATCCATGAAAGTCTGAATGTAAAATAAAGGATTGTCGACTATTCTATTGTCGGTGCCTTGCCTTCATCATTGCTGATATCTTTCTGTAAAGGTAAATTTGTTTAGCTTTTGAAAATCGATGCTAGGAGATTCGCATAATTTGTTCTCAGAGTTGAACTTGCTGTTAAAAGAAATGAGATTTTCAAACTGATCATCATCCTCGTTAGATTTTCTTTTCAGTGGATTGAAGTAACATTCCAAAGAATAGTTTGTAGTTTGAGAATTCGCTTTATTGAAACCTTCTTCAGAAACTGAGTTTAGATTGTTGAATTTGCTTCCATTAACGCTCAAACTCGACATGTTCTCAGTTGGAGGTATAACTCCGCCAACTAGAATAGAGGCTATAATCTGATAGTCTTTGAACTGATAATCTGTGATAATGTCAGATCGAAGGTTCACGTTTGTAGGGCGTTCTTCACCCCTTGGTAAGTTTAATGGTATGGTTGGTTCACTAGGATTCTCTTGATTTTCAGATAAATTCTTCAATGAATAGCCTTTATTTCGAACCCGACATAATACCCAGTCATCCAACTGTAAAATCAGAGAAATGCTTATTATTGCATCGAGTTCAAGTACTACGAATAAAGGGTCACAGTCACACTATGAATAAATGCTTATTGCTTGAGAACTTACCCGCATCGAACCTTTGAGTTTAAACGATTTCGCCGTTGTGTCAACCAATCTATATTCGTTCATGATCCAATCTGTCTTAACTCCCTTAGGAGGTCTACCTGAATAAAACACAAGAGCTTTCTTCACTCCTATATGCTTTGATTCACATGAAGAAATTATTGGCTTATCAGTTCCAGTTGCCTTCCAATATCCTGAAGCTGCTGTTCTATTTGGCCTTAATCCATTTGGATACTTTCGGTCTCTCGGACTAAAGAAATACCATTCTTCCTCACCAAACAAAGACTTCTCTGCACAATCACAAGAAAAAGAAAAACATGTTCATTATGGTAAACAAGATTTAGTATATACTAAGAATACAAAGAGTTAAAGAAGTCAAGAACATACTAGGTAACTCCCATGGATTATACTTATAGAGATCAATTTCAGCTATAATCGACGCTGGAAGTGGACGCGATTTGATTTTGTTTTGCAAGTAATGAACTATGAGTTCTTCATCAGAAGGATGGAATCTGAAACCAGGTGGAAAAGTGTAATTTGATTTTGATCCATTTTGTTGTCCCTCCATCAAGGAATTTTATGTATGCTTTGTTTTTGACAAAAGGAGAGAACAATGGAATCAAAAAGTACCGGTAATACCTATTTAGCTTGGTATAAATAAGAGTGTAAAGTGTTTTTGGCATTATATATGGTTCTAGTCCCATGCAGATGCTATAACATTATGGAAGAGGAATTAATTGGTTGCATGTAATGTTTGAGAGAAAAATACAGAGAAACCAACCAATTTGGCTTTATTCATTGAATTGACATTATTTGCTTAACACCTCATTAGCGCAATAAATTGAGATTATAATTGAGTTTAATTATTGATGTTGTGTAGCATAATAAGTTAGTGTAGTCACTTTCATAATTGTAATGTGTGCAAAAGATAAAAATGTTACCTAATTAAACATTGAAAAGAAGTTACTTGCTTGATTGGATTACACAATAAAAAGAGCAATTTAATAGCCTCTGATAGTGACTCTAAAATAATAAAATAGTTTGGCTCTCATTTTTTTTTTCTCGATTAAACTCTCAAGGTTTTCTTATTGTTTTGCCAAGTTATAATGTACTCTCAATTATGAACAAATAGATTGCCATCAAGACTTTGATGCTACTACTATCATTCTAAAGTATTCATCAACTTTATTGATGACTAATTTTCACTAAAAAAAGGTAGCTAGTCATTTTTAACGAGGGACTCTCCTTTCAATCACACATTTTTCACAAGATTAAGTATATATCTGAGTTTACGTATATAGTTAAATGTGATAAATTAAACTCTTAAAAGTAATTGATATATATATATATGAAGAGCATGCTAACAAATGTTCTAAAGTATTAATTAAAAAAAGTAAAAAATAGAAATCTTGCATTGTAAAGAACGATTTTTTAAACTTTTAAAAAGCTTGAATACACTACTTTCCAACACAATATTTCTAAACTAGTTTTCTTAAAAAGTGTTCTAAAAATATTCTTTAGCATTTTTCTAATTTCCTTTCCTTCTTTTCCCAAATAACAACACAAGCCTTAGATATGCTCTTGTGATTCTAACAGCATAGGTTTCATCGCTTAACCCATGTCCTCGGAGAACTACGTGAGTTGTTGTCTTATTACATAATAAAATTTCTTAATTGTTGTGTTACAACCGTCTTGGTCACTACCTTAAACTTCTTTGTTTGAACATTGTCCTCACAAACTTCATGGTCCATGCACGTTACGAGGGGACTACATGGACTATACTACACTTCACATGATGATGAGAGTGTGACATTTTTTATTTTTTATTCTTGCTATATTATTTGGCAGATTCTACAATGCTGTCCCATATTTATAATTGTTCTTTTTAAAAAAGAACTAAAAATCAATTTAAATATTATATTTTATAAATTATTGTTGTCATGAATTCGGACAAAATCACACCAATGACAAACAAAGATGTATGGAGCAAAGGAAGTAGTAATCAATGGAAAGTGTCCTCAAGCAACAACAACAACAAACAGTCCTAAAACTAAGTGTAAAACATCACCACAAGCATAATCAAAGCAACAAGATAAGAAACCAAGAAAGGAAAACAAATATACAAGATGGTAACCCAGTTAGATCCAATATGACATACTCTGAGGGAGAGAACATCCCTCCAATCCACTAAGATGAAAGTGATACAAATGAGTTGCGAGAAATTAGCTTAAAAACTCACAAAAGAACAAGACCTAATTTCTACTCATTTTCATGTCACCCACACTCTCAATAAATCCTAAGAAAAATCACAAAAGGAAGCTTTTTGATCCTTCCAATGGTGAAATCTCACTATCCAATGTGTTTACAATGTTTCCCAACCCAAGAGAACCTCAATACAAAACACTCAACCCTAAAGTTACCTCCTTTGTAAACCTAAATTTCTCTCTCTTCAAGCTCTACTTCAAAATCTGAACAGAAACACTTAAATAGTACCCTGCAGCTGTCAAAAAATGTGTCACGATTGATGCTTACGATCCAAGGTACGACCAACATTATCATGAAAACGTGTCAATCATGCCAAAAATCGTGTCACGATTGCTCAAAATTATGTCACGATTTAACACCAGAAAATACCATGCTCACTCCCTCGAAATTGTGTCACGATTCCGTACTTACACAAAACACAATTTGAAGACAAAATGTATTTTTATTAAGAATCGTACCTTTTAATTAACTTTAGCACCAACATTTTAGCCTAAAAAACAAACCGATGAAACCCAGGTTTTCAGTTTGTTGGTGAGCAATGAAAGCAGCATTAGATTGGAACTTGCCTAGCATAAGTCGTGAATAATCCATACATAGACCTGACATGTTCATGAATTATGTTGACGTGAAAAACTTAGTTCCAATCGATTAATGTTGTCATTTTTCTACCATCATATCTCAGGATCCTAGATAGGGGAATTTCATGCGTTCATCCCGAAGCTAATTATTGGCTGCCAAGCACTTACACACCCCAGTCAGGTCCTCCAACTATTCATCACAGTTGTCTTTTCTCCATAAAATAATCACATTATAAGCACTTTTTTTCCCCACATATATTAAAGTGGGCAGTGAATATATAATGTGATTATTTTGTATGTAGATCTTTAGATCTTTCTATAACTTCAATTTTTCATCTTATCAGATAAATGGTATATTCAGAAGAGAAAAAAATTAGTAATTTGCACATAGGTTTATGTTTCTGGATAATTTTTTTTTTCTTTTTCAAAAAAGTCTTAGAATTAGATGTGTTTAATTAATAAAAAAGGAAGATCAATTCGTAGTATTATTTAGACTTAAATACGGTGTTGGTCCTTGTAAATACACACTTTTATTTTTACTTTTTTGTAATTGTCCATGTATCATTTTTATTTTGAAGTAGTCCTTGAAATATCAAAAGCATTTTAGTCCTCGATTTTAGGTTCTGTTACAAAAACTATGTGGCAAACGACAAGTGACGTGTCATTGTTAAATCAGATTACTTCGTATATATGACATGCTGATTTATATTATCATTATCTATATCTATATTAATAAAGGTAAAACATTCTTTTGGTGTAGCCTACTTTACGTTCCAAGTCAGTACAACAAAATTGAGATATATAGTTTGTTTGGGTATGCGGTTAAATTGCTATTCTTGCGTCCCAAGATCATTTGGCCGTGGATTTTGAGAAGCTACATATTGTAGCTTTAGGTTGAACTTGCAGCGGCATCAACTTCATCGGAGAAAGAAGCAAACATAGGCATAGTAACACTTGAAAATTATTATTAAATCAAGTAAAATGTTACTGATTAAATTTAGTAACATTTGAATAATTGTTAGGTAAAGACCCTATTACTAAAGAGATTTTAATTACATTTTATTGTATTATCTGTAACATTCAAAAAGTATCGTAAAATGTTACATTATAATTTTTAGCATCATCAGTAACAATAAAAAAATATTACATTTATAATTTTCGAGAAATTGTAAAATATGTTACAAAATTGTCTAAATTAAAAAATTGTGAATCTATCAAAACTCATGCTGATAGAGATAGATTACAGAAAGTGAATTATTTATAGGAGTTTTTATAGTATAACATAAGAGGAAAAGTAAATTAGAGGTATAAATGATTGAACCAAATTCAATAATAACTAAAAAAAATTGAGATGTAAAGATAGAACAAAATTTACCTTTATTAAAATGGACAGTCTTTTTGATCACACTCTGTCATTACTAGTAATTTTGTAGACACTTTTCATGTAAATTTTAGGGTAATTCATCAAGATTATGAAGCTGAAAGCACACAAAAATGAAGATTTCAGATTACCAGCAAAAGTCCAAATCGGGCGCCAAATTCATGCATTCTGGCGCCGATTTCCAATCACCAGGAAGCTCTTTCATTACGTAAAAATTCGGGCCCCGACTGACAGAGTTTGAGCGCTGATTTGTGACTTTCAGGACATGTTTTTATGAACTCGGGCGCCAAACAGATGGGTTCGGGGGCCGAATTTGACTTGCCTATATATAGAAAAATGTGTTTCTGACCTAAGGGTTCACGAATTTTGAGACCTAAAGCATATTTTGGAGTAGAAGCTTTGCATATCTGGTGGACAACCATCAAAACTCATAGTCAGTCATCCATTACATGTATGAATCCTTCTTCCTATGTTAGTTAGCTTATACTTTAACTATGAGTAACTAATTCTTTTGTGGTTAAGCTTGAGATGAATATGATGTAATCCTATGGGAACCCTAATTTGTTGAACTCCTTTGAATTTCAATGAAAGTTTAGTCTTTATTCATATTACCTTGTGTTTAATGCTTTTTGTATGTTTATCATCGACTACTGACCCTATCTTTATGAATATGCAAATTGATCGTAGAGATTGAATGACCACTGACCCTGGCTTTTGACTTTGAACTAGGTAATAAGTTTAACCTAAGTAATCAAGCTAGAGATAGATCATTATTAGGTCATGACATATGAATTAACGTTCTTTTAATACCTCCAACAGTTTCGAATTCACTTAAGAGAATAAGGGTTGTCACTTGCGGGGAGAATTCTAGGTCAAAGGATTGGGGAGAAGTACTGAGTTAATCTGTCGTAAAACTTATAAATAATCATTGGTTGAATTAGGAGTGCAAATTACCATAGGAGAGTTTCGGAGGATTCGAAGGTCTTAACCATACTTCTCTCAATTTTTCTTAAACCAGTCTCTTATTGTTTTTAATCCGTTTATGTTACAAATCAACTCAACTGCCTAGGGCATCAATATAAATTTTATACATCCTTTTTAATAAAAAAATTGCCAAGTCGAAGTTAAATGCACTCCTTGTGAAAACAAATTTTTTATTACTTCGATTGAATTTGGTTCACTTGCCAAATATTCATCACTCTTTACCATTGAGTAGTTCTTCCTTGTTTGTTGGAACTCCACGTACGATAGAGGAGCGGTACCTGCATTACAAAACATCAATTCAAGGTTGAAGAATGACTGATACAGTACAGAAACAAACATATTGTTGCATAGCTTGGTGCGGAGAGATTTGTCAAAGAACAGTTCAGCTGCAACAAGGAACATACATAATAATCACACATCACGAATCAACAATAAATTGAAAACAATATGTCAAATAGCATTAATTAAGCACTGCCTGACTTAATATCTCCCTTGACAAGTTCAACCAGTCCTTTAATCACTCTAGCAAGAGCATTTAGAGCTTCAAAATCATCTGTTTTCTTGTTCTCCACGAGCTCAATGCATTTATCAGCCACTGCAGATGCCTTATCATCTTATGTATGAAAAAGAATCTAAATAAACACAATGGTTCTGTAAAAAAGCGGCAAAATATTTACATAGCTGAAAGTGCACATAGACATAGTGATAGATACATGACAATAAGCACAGTGTGCAAAATAGTTCAGTTTTGAGTAATACGTACCAAACACTACTAAAAAACCAAAAATTAGTGACGAAAATTTAGTGAGGGAAAACATGAAATCTCTCTCTAATTCTCTCACTGAATTTTGCAACCAACGAATTTGTAAGAAATTTTATTTTTTCCGTCACTAATTTCCCTTTTTAATTTTGTTTTTTCTAGTAGTGAAAGTTGCAAGCGTGAAACTATAATTCATGTTAACTGAAATAATCAACAATTGTAAGCTTTACCATAAAAGAGGAAAACAATCATTGTGCCATAAAATTATTCTTGATAATCACCAACCTCTCTACCCAAGTTCATTCATAGACTTCAACCATGACTGAATCCATGTCTTCAATATTACCTAGCAGTAACAATTAAATTATTCTGCAAGTGAATCAACCACTGTCCACACTTAAAGGAAATGAGAGAAACCTTATTAGGTTTGTTTTCTCAATTTTTCTTAAATATTTGAATCTGAACCTTAGTTAAATCAAGCGGTGTTAAATTCCATTTTTATTTTCCATTTAGTTGGTTTATCGTTCCATTATTCTCCATTTTAGTTCGGTGTTAAAATCAACTATAATTTTGTTTTGCATATGCTACTTAAATGATCTTCAACTATAATTTGGGTTAAATATGTTTTTAATTCTTATAAATATACTAACTTTTTGTTTTAGTTCCTCTAAAATTTTCCTTCAACTTTTTGTCCCTGTAAAATTTTCAATCTTTACTTTTGGTCTCTCGTTTAAAGTAAACTCATATGTAGAATTCACAGTTTTTTAATAAAATTTTGCAGAAAAATATATATTAATATTATAAGGACCTCTCCCAAAAAAAAAATTTGAATTTTCTACCAAAACATGAATTAAATATGATTTTTTATGGTAAAAAATTCATATTTAATTCATGTTTTATTAAAAAAATTCAAAAAAAAAATTTGAGAGTGATTTTTACAATATTCCATAAATTTCTGCACAATTTCAGTAAAAAATACAAAAATTTATTTAAAAATAGGGACCAAAAGTAGTGGTTGAAAATTTTATAGGAACTAAAAGTTGAAGAAAATTTTAGAGAGACTAAAACATAAAGTTGGTATATTTATAGGGACCAAAAACATATTTAACCCTAATAATTTATGTGGACTAATTTGTCTAAACTGATTAAATATGAACATTGCGGCTGTGTTTTGTCACTATTATCATTTAAGGAAGGTTTTTTGTGTTTTGTGGATGCATGTGATTCAGGATAACCATTAAGAAGTAAGAGAAATAAATTCTTTTACTGATGCTTACACCAGTGTAATTGAAATTGAAAGCAATTTATTTTTTTTACGAGTAAATTACACTCCCCCTTTCCTAAGTGATGCTTGAATTATATTCCTCTCCTTTTTTATGTTAAAATAAATATACATTTTTTTCCCTTGAAAAATAAAATTTATACTCCCCTTCCCTTTGAGATGTTTGAATTGCAACTCCCTCCCTTAATAATTAAATATGCCCTACACTTTAATCTATTTTAACATAAATAAATATTTTTATGATATATACTAATTTTGAACTATCATTTAAGAAAAATAAATTCTTTTCTTTATAATTAAATATCAATGATAATTAAATTTAAATATTTTGTTATTATTTAAAATTTAGAGTATAAAATTCACTTTTAAATAACCATAGTTTATCACTTTCATAATTTTTCACATATTTTAATTTTATTTTGGGTTGTTTCATATTTTATAATAGGGTTTAAAAATATATGTTAACGAAATTGTAAATAAAAAATAGTTAAAAATATGTATTCAAAATTTGATTATATTAAAATGGATCCACAATATCATTTTTCTTCAAAGTGTGTTAGATTTTGCTAGATTATTAGAAATAAAAAAAATGTTGAGGGAGTAAAGCGTAGATTTTAACATAAGAGAGGAAGGGAATGTAATTCAAGCTTCTCTCAAGGGAGGGGAGTGAAATATTTTCTAATATGTTTTGAAAAAGAGGGGAGTGAAGTGTATATTTTAACATAAGAGGGGTGGGAAGTATAATTCAAGCATCTTTAAGGGAAATTGAGTATAGTTTACTCTTTTTTTAATGGTCACAGCTTATTTAAGAATGAAGTATTACAGTATGAGAAAGAAATTATTATTTACAATGATAAAATTAGCATGCTAACTAGGAAATAGGAATGTATTCATTCATTCATAGTTTATATTTTCACTCTATCTTGATACATAGAGTGACCATGGTAATTGGGAATATTTATTTTATTTTATTTGTACCCATTATAGCACGTGTCAGTTTTAACTTAATGTGGTTGTTGGAACTTGGAACACTAACTGAAATTGATGTGAAGTTGGAAGAGTAAACACAAGTTCTATTGGATAGAACTAGTATTTGTGTGAATTGAAAAAAAATGTCCTACATAGAAGAGGATGCACACTAGTAGTGTTTATATAAGTGGGAGATCATCTCTAAGGGTCGGTTTAGTTCGAGAGTTTTACTTGGGGAGAGATAAAATATTTTTAATTTGACATGTTTAGTTCAATTTTTAAGATATGACAAATGACTTTATGTTGCTCAGACTTATTTTCACTACAATTTGATATTATATGATGATTTTTTTGATGTTCCTGAAATTTCTTATTAATTGTTGAATTACTATCTACAAATAGTATGCAGGGTTTAGGGTGTTACATATATCTTCAAAACCAATGTAAAAGAGCAACTACAGAAGCATGGAGAGGGATTCCAAATAGTCGAAACCAAATTATCATTTCCCGATTGGAGGTCATTAGGTGCCAAGCTTTAAAATCTGTGAAAAATGCTCTAAAAAAATCAATTGCATCATTAATCACCTTCCTCCCCCCATTATTACCATATGTTGTAACAAAAACCATGACTCCTTCCACATGCACCACTTGAATATCTATCAAACACGCATCCTGAATGCGTTGTTGTAACAACTGCATTGAGTCAATATCTTGCACTAATCCAACGACACGCCCACTCCATCACTTCCCTTTAGAGGTGTCAAATGGGCCAGTCCGGCTCGGGCCCGACTAAAGAAATGGGCCAGCCCGGCCCGACCCGTTTATGATTGGGCCGTGAATTCTAGAGCCGGGCCCGGCCCGGGTGGGCCATGGGCCAGCCCGGCCTGGCCCATTTATGTTTTATTTTTAAAATTTATTCACTTTTTTTATGTATTTTCTTATGTATTAGTTACTCACCATTATTTTTTTGCTAAAATATGATTGGATGGACATAAAAATATAAATAATTTATACATTAACATTGAATAATAATTAAACTCTAGATTATTCTTTCAATTAAATCAAATTAATAATTTATAAACTTTAAAATTTTAAAACTGTAAGCTAAATTCATCCATATTTATTAAGTTTATTTTTTTAAATATTTTTTTGTTAATAAATTTTAAATTAGTTGATATTTTTTTTAAAAAATATGTTGTTTTTTAACAAAAATAAAATGAAATATGGGCCCATGAGCCCGGCCCATTTTTGACAGCTCTACTTCCACTGGTACCTCAAACAACAACACCCCCTTTACCTCCCTTGCCTCCGTCCTTCATAACCCCTCCTTCATTCTTCTTAGGGTGTGTTTGGATTGAGGGTTTAGGAGGGTAAGGGGGGGAGGGTTTGTTTTTTTTTTTTTTTTTTTAAATTATGAACTATATAACATGTTTTTGTAAAATAAATTAAGTGTGATTGAAGTATTATATGATTGTTTAACATATTATAATATGTTTACTTTTTAAAAAACATTTCATAGTGTCTGTAATTTAAAAATGAAATGTAAACCCTCCCCTCCCTTCTCCTCTTAAACCCTCCATCCAAGCACACCTTTAGTGTTATTATCCCCTCACTTATTTTCTCCCTCAACATTCTTTCTTCAACCCAACCCAACCTCCCTTCCCGTTCTCATTCTCGCCCTCCCTTTCCTCCCTCTACATATGATCTTTCACAACCATTGTCGTCCTCTAAATAACATTACCAACATACAATCCAACTTGAACTTTCAGCCCGTGCACCTTAATATTGAACCTATCAAACCTAGTTGGGTTCTCCCACACTGACCAAACTAAACATTATTCAATGTCTTGGATAACTTGGATACATCACGTACCTTACAAAAATTCATAAATCCAAAATTTCCCTCTTGCATTTCTCTTACGAGACAAGAAAACATCAATCAAGATACCACATACCTCGAAGCCCTTCCTCAGTTGAACATATGGAACTTGTTTAGGAGTATTCATAAAATAGAATGTTGTATCTCCCTGCTTAAGTGAACTGTTATGTTTCACCGCGATGGCTAGATGTTTCTTATTATTACCCCCATTGCAAGTGTTTTCCACCGGCTTCTCCTCCATCTCAATACCCATTCTTAAGTGTAACTTCTCACCCTTACATGGCCATGGTTGTTTACATAGATCCTGATACTCCCTTCCATTTTCAGTTAAAGCAATGACAAACCTACACGATGTCCAAGCATTCATTAATGTCTCGACTAGAAGCCTGATTATTAGGACACATTTTGGTTCATGTGTGTCGTCGTAACCCTAGCTCCCCTTTGTCACCAAAATAGATCGATGGTAGCCTATGTCATAACCTTCTTGTCGCTTGAACCTACCAAACTCGTCATGTCATGTGCTTCTTGGACTGATCGCTTTTTGTCGTTGCCTGCTCACCTCAGACCAATCACCCATATTTATGTCACTCTAACTAGAACCCTTCCCCGCCCGTAAAACCTACATGTTACTGAAGGAGAATGCCGATGCAGTTGCCCTAGGGTGGCCATCTCTTTCTTTCTCTCTCATGATCCTTTTCGTATCACACTACCAACTAAATTAATATTACTGACATCTGGTTTCATAAGTTACAACTATTAGTGATTAACGTGTCTAATATTTGGTCCATGTAAACATAACTCAGCTAATAACGAGGATGAATTGAAATATGCAGGGTTGAAGTTTAAACCTCAAATTCATCTCTTATTCACCTTAATATGGGTGAAATTTTATCCAATAATCTACCTGGTAGAAAGGAAAGAGTGTATAACGTTTGTAACTTATGCCTTAACAGATCACAATGTCTATTGTTCATAGGTAAAAAAAATTAACATGGAATGAAAAAACGTTCAAAGTAAAATACAAAGAACAACTGAAAAACAAAAAAAAATATAATTAAACCAAAAATTTATAAGGACTAAAAGAAAAAATTGATAGTTTTATAGGAACCACAAACAAATTTATTTTTTGTTATTAACCCTCCGATTTACAAAGAAAAAGGGCCTATAGTAATTTGGAGTTCCGTCCCAAGGTAAATAATGGATGAAAAAAATTGTTCCACCTTAAAATAGAATTCAGTTTCACTCGAACGATTCATCATTAAGTTGAGTTCATTAACTACATGATCTACAAACAAATTTATCCACAAATATTTTATATTGACTAAAAAAAAAACTTTAAATTAAATAAAAATATCATAAAAGTTAATAATCTTTTTTTTTACTGATGGGAATAATACTCTTTCCTCAAGAAAAAAAATAATTTGTAGCTATACATAACAACAAGAATGCACGAAGATGAGAATTAAGAGGTAGATAAAAATAGCGGTTCAACTAGCTGATAAATGTAAAATGACATAAAGGGTATTCTTAATTCATAATAAAAATTATATCATTAATTTAAGTATTTGTAATTTTGTAAACTAATTTTAAAAAAATACTTTAAATTTATTAATTTAATATATCCTATGTGTTATAAATTAAATTAAATTTTATTCACTAAAATTTTATCTTATATTTATTATCATTTAAGTGTTTCCACTTTATAAAGAAAATAACATTTACCTCAAAAACAAAAAAAAAAGGTAGCACTAATAGAGTAATACTAATAACAGAGAATAAAGAAAATAACACTTACCTCAAAAAAAAAAAAAAGTAACACTAATAGAATAATAGTATTTTGTTTCGTAAAAAAAAAAAACGAAGGTATATATTTTTTCAAAAAAAAAAAAAAAAAAGGCCAGCTGATATATATACAAAAATTGGAATAAAGGGATAGTAGTCTTTATTACGTAGCTTATTATAAAAATTATAATGGATAAAAATACAATTTAAATGAAATAATAAGGGTAAAATTGGAAGAAAAAGTGAGAAGCTATAAGCTATAAGCTCAAAGGCTACTTGGAATAGCTTCTGAAAAATAGCTTATAAGCTCGTGAAATAAGCTATAAGCTCATGGTGAAAAAGTGTTACCAAACAGAACTTTTTTTGTCAAACGAGCTTATATGCTATAAGCTAAAAGCTAAAAGCTCTTTTTTGGAGTTTCCCAAACAGACCCTTAACCTCTTACAACTTTTGATAAACTTTATAGAATAGCAATTATCTTTTGCTGGAAGTCACATTGTTTAGGTCTATCATTGAGGCTATTCCAGTTTATTATGTGATGATTATGATTATTCTCAATGATTGCTTTTAAGATATCCAAAGAATTTTGTGATGATGATAATGGTGACCAAAGCATGCATGTGGTCAAATGTGATACCGTAACTCTTCCGTAGGTTATGTGAGTTCTAGCTATCCAGGACACCCTAACAATAATAATTGTTTGATGAAAATAAGTTAATCGTTACAGGCTTGAGATGCTAGCATTTGGTGCCAAAATGTTGCGGGAAAGTATACATGTAAACTCTCTTACTAGTAGTAGTGAATAGATGTGACCAAGAGCTCATATTCTCTTGATTTTACAGTTTGTTTGAAATAGTAATTTACCCACAAATATTTTATATTGACTAAAAATACATAATTCTAAATTAAATAAAAATATCATAAAAAAATAATAATATTTTTTTTTAATAATGGGAATAATACTTTTTCCTCAAGAAAAAAATAATAATTTGTAGCTATACATAACAACAAGAATGCACGAAGATGAGAATTAAGAGGTTGAAAATCAATGCTTAATAGTCATTTGTCAGATTGTAAGGAATTGTTTTTGGACACATTAGCATTTTCCATATACTTATGTTGTCATTTTTTTCATTGACTGACTTTTAAATTGCTTAAGTAACCATCAACTTGGAGTGGTTTAAGGGAGTCTTTGTATTTGTCATTTTTAAGGGGCTGTTGTTCTTCTTTTATTTCAATAATAATAACAATGACGGTCTAGCTTTTTTAAACCACTATAATTCTTTTTTGAAAATAAACCACTATAATTCTTCAACTCAACTGTTATTATTTCTAGAATTGGTATTTCTAGAGGATACATGTATATCCAATTTTTTTAGAATATGTTTGAATGGGGGAATATTTTGAGGTAATATAATGTTTTGAGGAAATTTAAATACTTTGAGGTGAATTCTATTGTTTGAATAATAGTTTTAAATTTTTTTAAAATGATGTAAATTTATGAAGAGTAATTAGAATAATTTTAATGAAAGATAAAATTGTAATTAGAATTATTTTAATGAAGTGTATAATTGAAAAACAAAGATCTAACCCAAAATTATGAATCCTCTTTACGTCTGTCCACTTTTTTACAATTGTGTAAAATACAATTATATCCTTTCAAAAAAATAATATATATAATACTTTAAATTAATTAGTTTATTTACGATTTATATTACATTTGCTATATTATTGTTGTCATTGAAAATTAAAAATATGATTTGTTGAGTTTGTTACAATTTTAATGAAAATTTAATTTAATCATTACAAAATATCATTTATAATTTACATACTTTAGAGACTTTGGCGTTTCATAATTTTGGGTTAAAATTGTAATTAGATAAAATTATACCCTTCATTTATACCCAAAATAATTAGAACTATTTTCCAATTATACCGAACTATTTTCCAACTATTGTTTGAATAATTCTAATTATACTCAAAATTATACCCTTCATTTATCATTTATAATCGAGATCTTCTTCAAAAAAAAAAAATAGTTCCTTCGAGATCGTATTTCCACGAAACATAACAAAAAAAACATTCCACCTCAGAAAATAAAAAAATATTCCTGATTTTTAGACCAGTATATATATCATCGGTCCCTTTGCCTTGTTTCTAATCATCATCCACACAACGAAAAATGGTTAATATATTACTTAGTCTCTTTCTTTTTTCGCTCTCAATGCATTGTTTCAATGCTTGCTTAACTTTAGAAACAAGTAGCAACCAGTCAACCAATCAAACTTTCCGATCAGAAGAATTTCACAAGCCTGCTGTTGTTAAGACAATTCAAGTATGTGAAAATAAATATTTAATCTTCTTTAAATCTTCAATTCCAATGGATATGCTTTGCTCATGTCAAGGCGTTTTCGACACATCTTGTGCCGAATCGTCTTTCGTTGTTTATTTAAGGCTTAATTACACTTTTGGTCATCGTGTTTTGGCCTACTCACGAAACTGGTCATGCCCTTTTAAAACAGAACAAAACGGTCCTTCAATTATCATTTTTGTTGCATTTTTTGTCCTACCCTCCATTTTATTCTCCAAAAACGCAGAGAAATGACAGTTTTAGACCTACCCCCTATGCTCAACCATGAAATAAACAAGGAATAAAACACGTGGGTACAAATAATCCACTTTATTCAACACACTAACCAAGAAAACCCTAATTTCTAAGATATGTTTCAAATTAGGGTTTTTTTTGTTAGTGTGCTGAATAGAATAGATTCCTTGTACCCACATGTTTTATTCCTTGTTGATTTCATGGTTGAACATATGGGTAGGTCTAAAACCGCCTAAAACTGCCATTTCACTGCGTTTATGGAGTTTGAAAATAGGAGGTAGGACGAAAAATGCAACAAAAATGATAATTGAAAGACCGTTTTGTTCTGTTTTAAAAGGGCAGGACCAATTTCGTGAGTAGGCCAAAACACGAGGACCAAAAGTGTAATTAAACCTTTATTTAATATTTTTTTTTTTTGGCTTTTTTTTTAAAAAAAAAGTTGTGTTTGGATGAGCGAATAATAATTTTCTTTAGTAACTTTTCATTATAAATTATCTTGTTTAGAATAATATTTTGAAGAATTTTGAAAATAAAGAGATATTATGAGGTATTATGTTGAACCTAAACTTAGGAAATTTCAAATACCGCTTATCAGACTTCCTTTCAAGTCATTTTAATTTCCTCAAAAAATTGGATGCATTTGATATGGACCCCTTAAAAATCTTTAAAGTGGACCTTTACCATTATTAATAAAAAAATAATTTTCATAATAATAAAAAATAGAAAACGAAAATAATACTATTTTAAAAAAATTACTAAAAAAAGACGAGTCCAAAAATTAGGTTTTTTAAGGTAAATTTTTAGAGTCACATTATCTTATACAAACAAATTCTTAAATTGATGGTTGTGTTTGTTTATATATTATTTGTGTTTGTATTTATTTTCGCAAAATCCTAGTGACGATGTTATAGACTGTATTGTGTCTCACAAACAACAAACTTTTGGTCATCCTTTACTGAAAGAAAGGACAAAAACCATTGGTATGTTTTGTTAATTGAATCAAGGAAAATTCAAAAATATGTTTTTGAAGCTAATTAAGATATTATATTTCTACTCTATAATGGATAATTTTCATGCATGTTTATGTATAGGATCTTCCAAAAAGACCAATAGGTCATAACCAAACAGATATTTTGAGTGACAACATGCAATTCTGGAGCTCCGAAGGAACACATTCAATTAGAAGAACAAAACAAGACATATTAAGAACTAAATCTATTAGCAGGTTTGGAAGAAAATTAAATCAGGTCGGAACGAACACCGGTGAACATCTGGTATGCAGTCACTTAAACTCATATTTTTTGTTTGTTTATTGTGGTTTTTCTAGTTTTTTTCCTTCTTATTATCATGCTAAAATAAATAATAAACAAACAAGTTTAACAGAAACCGATAACGAAAATTGGTAAAGCAAGCATATGGCAGTTGAGAATTTATTTTTTCATTATATATATGTTTTCAGTATTTAGTATTTACATATTTATTGTTTATAAAAGCATAATAAACAATTTCTTTTGAAAAAGAAAAGAGTGTTTAGTTATCTATCTTTTTTAGTCATAAAATTTAAAGTTTTTATGGCAAAATAATATGTATTTTAGAAAGATATAACTAAAATAATGTTGTCACACACGCATTTTTAATTTTTGTTTTACTTACAAACGGTTGACGAGCAAAAAATATATATAATTAAAAAATTGACACAAGTCGACACTCTATCTAGAGCAGCTGTCACGAGAACGCCTTAACTTTCAGGGGAGCCTAAAACTTCCGAACAAGCAAAAGTAGGGAACGTCCCTCAAAAGGGAACCCTTCACTAGAAACACCCCTCATAAGAAGCATTAGATATGTTGGTGTAACAAAGTAAACATCTTTATATTCTTGGAACCACATCCAATTATATTCAGCCACTAGGAGATTTGGATACCTTAGCGAAAATTTGTTATCTATTTGGATCCCGCAAAGTTTGAAAGATTAATCTTCACCCAATTAACCACCGATAATATTGTCTCATTTTGTTTAACTTTTTTACATCTTTGCTCCAACTTTTACGAAAATGAAATAACAAATGGGGTGTCTTCTTGTTGGTCCGCAATGCACAGTATGCAATTGCACGTGTGAATGGAGATAAGTTCTATGGAGCAAAGGCTACCATAAATGTGTGGAGACCCTATGTGGAAAATAACAGTAATAATGATGAATTCAGCTTGTCTCAAATATGGGTCACTGCTGGTTCAGATGGAGAACTCAACACTATTGAAGCTGGTTGGCGGGTATGTTATTTAACTAACTACTCTAATTAATGACTTCATCTTAATCAATTCAGTTATTCATTCATTTTGTTTATTTTGAATTTTTAACATGTAGTACAAAATTGTATACGATAGAAAAACTCTTATTAAAATTAAACTTTTATTTATTTATCTTTCAAAAAACATTAAATGCATTAAATTTAGTTTTGCATTTAAAAGGCAATGAACTCATTTCCGCAATGTACTTAATTTTTATATTTTAGCCAATAAATCTAAGATCAAGTAACATTTATGCAGGCGGACCCTAAATTTAACGGGGACAATCTCCCTAGATTGTTTATCTTTATGACGGTAAGTAAATTATATTTTTTCTGACGTGAAGGTAATTTATATTTGTTTCTAACATACACATTAATAAGAAAATAATAGTAATAATTGCAGAAGGATGGATATCAAACTGGATGCTACAATCTTGGGTGCGGTTTTGTTCCAAATACCAATAGCGTAATTACACTTGGAGCTCCAATTTCTTCAACTTCATCTACGTATAATGGACAGCAAGTTGAAATTACCTTATCAATCTATAAGGTAAATTTTCTACACAGATTACTGAATCGACCTTAGAAGATTATGGATAATTTGGTAGATACATATTTGTTTCTAAGATGTGTTTATGTTTGTGTTACTGAATCAACCTGAATTCCTTAAGTTTTGAATGTGTGTAGGATCAAAAGAGTGGGAATTGGCAGCTTGAATATGAATCTGGAAATGTAATTGGATATTGGCCATCCTCTTTGTTCACACACTTAAATGATGGTGCAACTGATATAGATTTTGGTGGAGAAGTGTCTACAACAAAAAAAGGGTCTCACACAACAACCCAAATGGGTAGTGGACATTTTCCAGATGAGGGTTATGGAAAAGCTTCATATTTTAGAAATATACAAGTTGTAGATTCTGATAACAAGTTTATTCCGTTGCCAAATGTCAAATATCAGGCGGAGCACCCAAACTGTTATAATATAATTGGAGGAGTTAGTAACCAGGGTCAGAATTTCTTTTACTATGGTGGACCTGGAAAGAATGTAAACTGTCCCTAATTCAAAATTCGAGTTATAAAGGTCAACATTTGTTTTTATGTTTAAATTCTTATTACAAAGATTTTACTTTTATGTTAAAATTAAAGTTCTTATTTATCTTTTTTTTTTTTTTTTGTTCACAGGTGATACATGATACATCGTTGGTACCATTACCACCTCCCAAATTCCTGAAGGGAATAAGAAATAAAATATACTAGGACATACTTTAATGATACTTGCAATAATAAATTTCAAGCACTTTGTTTATAATGATACTTGCAATAATAAATCAAATATCTATAGTTTTCTATAATGTCATTGTGTCAAATTTGGATCTGGTTCTGTTAATAGCTCTTAAATTGATATTTTTTCTCTTCAAACTATTAAATCATAGAAATATATATATTCTTTGACTCTGAAGTCCTCAACTACATCCAAGAATGTTATGTGTGAAGATATATAGATTATAGAGAACTATGTTAAACGCTCATGATAGTCATTTAATTAAATAAAAGTAAAGTTTTATCTTTTTTAAACCTTTTCCAAACTGACGATAAGTGATAAACCACATTTATAAAATAGTTTATTCACATTTGACTTTTTCATAAATCAAACACTTGACATTGAAGAAGTAAAAGTAAGTATAACGAATCTCAATCAAAATATTTTCATAACAAATATAGATAGGAAAGGAAATATTACACTACAAAAAATGGAGTGGATTCCGGCGGCTAAAAATTGCTTGTTGTGGTGGCTTTAGCCGCCACTATAAACAAAATTGGCGGTTTTAAAACTGCCGAAATTTTTCCTGCCACAAAGTTTAAACCGGCAGTTTAAGAAGGACCACCATGCAAACTGCCGTAATACACGATGTCTGATACGGCGGCTAGTTGTTAGATTAAAGCAGCGGTTTTGACCGCCAGAATAGACACTAGTTCAGCAAAAAAAAATAAAAAAGAGTACATAGGTGGCAGTTTTAAACGCCATAATGATCACTTTTTTAAAAGATATTTTATGTGCATAGTGGCAGTTTTAGCCGCCGTAATTGTCATTTTTTAAACAAAAAAAAATATAAATATGTACAAATCACCTAAATAGCACTTATTAGTACGAATATAAATTATTTTTATACATAAATTGTAATATTAGAATGTCTAAAATTGTCCAACAACCTCATGAATGTTGAGAAAGTAAACTTGTCTCTTCAATTGTATAATAGAGTTTATATAGGAACTCCTCTATATATATGTATGGACTTCTTATTTCCCTAATGTAATGCTATCCTTCAACTTCTCTGATACATGTACACTTACATATAGATCAAATAAGGTTCACATAATGCTAATTCATAAAACAAAGTATATGGAACAATTATAAACACAAGCAAATGTAGAAAACAACAGCGAGAGAAAAGGA
This sequence comes from Medicago truncatula, assembly GCF_003473485.1. Taxonomy (NCBI): domain Eukaryota; kingdom Viridiplantae; phylum Streptophyta; class Magnoliopsida; order Fabales; family Fabaceae; genus Medicago; species Medicago truncatula. The sequence goes on from NC_053043.1 coordinate 46,138,931, forward strand.
AGAGAGAATACAAAAGAATTTGTTGACCCAGTTCGGTCCAAATTGACCTAGTCTGAGGGAGAGAGCGGCCCTCCGTTTCACTATAATGATGAGTAACTTTGCAAAAGAGAAAGATATCAATGGGTTACAAGAATAAGTCTCACGCCTAATTCTACCCAAAGTCCTAACCTCTTCCTGTAACCAAGAGACTCAATCCTAATAGTGTTTCCCAAGGTGAATCAACCCTCAAACCCTAGTGTTTGTTCCAAAGAGACAAACTCTATACAAACCCTAGTTTTGTTGTTGCCTTTCTAAACCCTTGTTTCAGCCCCCTCTATCTCAAAGTTTACTCTGATACAAGGTCTATATTTATAGTAAAAGTATCGCTTAAAACTTGGAACAAATCTGCACCCAAAAATACGTTTCTGTTATTCGCTGCCAGCGCACCATCGTATCCCATCGTGCCACGAAAAATCCAGTGACTTGTCTCAAAACTGAAACCTCCAATCGTGCCACGTTGCCCAGCCATCGTGCCACGATTTCTGCAGAACCTGATTTTAAGTTAACTCTCACAAGGGGAAAAGAGGGAAAGTAAAATATAAGTGCGGCAAGGTGGAAAAATGAAATTCAGAATACCGACGGTTCAAAATGTTGTAACGCACGTGCTGTATTGTTTGAATAAGGTAATGTATATAGCGGCGGCTTAAACCGCCGTAATAGACACTTTATAGTGGCGTTCAAAAAATCCGCCGCAATCCACCTTTTATAGTGGCAGTTTTTTGTACCCGCCGTAACAAGACCGCCGCAATTGCCGAGTTTTTTTGTAGTGTTAACTCTAACTACAATCATAAGCTGGTATTGAATGCTGGACCTTGCATATATTAATGCACTGTCCTTACCAACTGAGCTAAGCTCACGAGCACGGATGATCGGGATTCTAAGAAGCCACAATTTGTATCAAGCCTCATTGCTTCCAAATACCATTCCAAGTCAGTGCTTTGCCACGTCTTCAACATCCTACGATTTCCATGCAAATCAAACTTTAAGGACTTGGAGCATAAGCTTGGTGTACAACAATAGTAGTAGAGGGTCATGATCTAATTAAAAATATAATTAAAAATGACAACTCTAAGGACCTGGAGCATAAGCACTTTTAAAGAGTGCTTTCCAAAAGAGCATGAAAAATTTGTCCAAGGAATTCTTCACCAGAAATTAGGCCACCAACTAAAAGACTGCTGAAAACTTAGTTTATATAGCTGCATCTCAGAAGACTATGGAGAATCATCAAGGCCAAATCCAAAAAGTTGTATGTGAAAGGCATGTTGGTTCTCTACCTAGTAAACTTGGGTAGGCATCTTCCTAGGATAAGAAGAAAGAAGAGCCAGTCAATGCAACTAGGCTCATGAATGGTAAGGAGATTGATAATGCTGAGAAGGAAAGGGAATTGACTGTCAAGCAAAGCCCCGCAACTAGAGAAGAAGATAGTCTTGATGTAGAGTTGTTCTATATGTGGAATCTAATGTGGTCAAGCTCTCTGTGATCTAGGGAATTGGCCAAGCCAAGCCTATTGATGTTAATCTTCGACTTGTGTTAACGAGTTCTTCGTCTTTTCTTATACTCCTTTTATCCCTTCAGTTTTTCGTGGTATTCGTACCATATTAGAGTGGTATTTATAACATATTGAGGGTGTTAATTCTTGAACGATTATCTATGTGCAGTAGGTAATCAGACAATTCGAACTAGGTTGTTTTAAATTTATCCTCAAGGTGGTGCGATTGATATAGTCTACCTTGCACAACTTTGGATAGTGCTGTGAAACATCTTAAAGAGAACGATTTAGTCGTGACTTATATTGGTAAACTCTTTGGTGGTAAAATCTCTTTTAAGGTACTTTTCTAAATTGAAAACCAACAGTTTTAAAATGTTTCGAAAATCACCATGATTGCCGAATAAATTACCGTTTCTGGTTCATCTGTTGACTTCAATAAGCCGTTTCAGTTTCAAGGTAATCACTTCAAACGCTGGCAACAAAAGATGTTGTTTTTCTTATCAACGAAAAAAGTTCTCAACGTCTTGAAGGAAGACATACATGTGATATCGGTGAGTTCGATTCCATCCGGATTGAATATTAATGGCAAAACAACAATGTATTCAGATATATCTGATCGTTCACGGAAAAACAAGTTGAGAAGGAAAAACAAGCCGCTAAAGAAATATCCCTCTAGAAATATAATTATTATCTTTGAAATTTTTTTATCTTAAATGGACTAACAAATTATTTATATATATGATTACTACATACTCTGTGATATTGCTAAACAGGCAACTAGACAAAAATTATGATACCAAGGAAGTTGGAGCCAAAAAGTATGTTGTCAACCGCTACCTGAAGTACCAGATGACTGATGACAAATCTGTGGAAGCCCAATCTCATGAAATTCAAAACATAGCTTACAAAATTGTGAATGAAGGTATGATATTAGATGAACAATTTCAAATTGCTGTTATCATTGACAAACTGCCACCTACCTAGAAAGGCTTCAAGAATCTCCATAGGCATAATACTAAGGAGCTATTTCTTGAAAGTTTGATTACCCACCTTCGAATTGAAGAAGAAGCGAGGAAATAAGATCTAAAAGAATAGGTGTTTGTTGTCATGAACAACAACACTAAAAAGAAATTTAAAGGTGTTGTTATGAAGCCTAATGACAAACAATTTAAGAATCAGTATCTTCCTGTGAATAAGAATTTCAATCGGAATAAGAATGAGAATCCCCAAAGGACCCAAAATCAACAACCACCAAAGAACTACTCTGTTCCGCAATTCAACTGTTACAATTGCGGATTACCATGTCGTATGGCACACAAGTGCAGGAATAGATCAAACAAACCAGCTCAGGTTCACCTTTCAACTAAAGATTCGTTCACGACTATGATAACTGAAGTCAACCTCGTTGGCGGATCTGATAGATGGTGGATGGACACTAGAACCTCTCTCCATGTCTACTTTGATCGTGTTATGTTCAAAACATACACTGCCACTGAAGATTAGAAAGTGTTGTTAGGAGACTCTCACACCACTGATGCTGCTGGAATCGTAGACGTGGAGTTGAAGTTCACCTCCGGAAAGACTCTAATATTGAAGGATGTGATACATTTTCCAAAAATTAGAAAGAATCTTGTTTCTGCTTTTCTTTTAAATAAGAAAGGGTTTACTTAATCTATAGGGTAAGCCACCGATGGCATGTTTAAAAATGGTATCTTTGTTGGAAAAGGGTATGCCACTGATGACATGTTTAAATTGAACATTGATATGAATAAAATTTATCCTTCTGCTTATATGTTGTGTTTTTTTTTTTTTTTTTTAATATTTGGCATGCAAAATTCTATCGCGTAAACAAACAAATTATTTCTAATATGAGCGGATTATGATTAGTTCCGAAAATATCAATTTTGTAGTCAAGCTAAAATAACACAATATTTGCATAAAATCAGTAACTAGAGAAAGTGAACCTTTTTATTTAATACACTATGATATATGTGAACTAGATGAAAACTTGACTACAAACGGAAAAATCTATTTTATCACTATTATTGATGACTACTCTGACTACACTTTTGTGTATCTAATGAAAAAATAAAAGTGATGTGCTTGATATGTTCAAACAGTTTATTAAAGAAATTGAAAATCAATTCAATAAAAGAATCAAGCAAGCGTATTCGTAGTGACAGAGGCACTGAATATGGATCAAACACATTCAATGAGTATTGTAAAAGCGCTCGGAATCATTCATGATACAAGTCCTTCATATTCTCCTGAAATGAAAGGTAGAGCTGAAAGAAAAAATAGAACCTTTACCGAATTAGTAGTTGTTATCATGCTTAATTTCAGTGCATCGCCTCATTGGTCGGGAGAAATTTTATTGATTGTTTTCCATGTGCTAAACAGAGTACCCAAAACTAGGAACAAAATTTCTCCCTATGAAATTTAGAAGAAAAGACAACCAAAATTCTCATATTTTTGAACTTGGGGTTGCCTGACCTATGTTAGGATTCCAGACCCTAAGAGAGTTAAACTCGATAGTAGAGCCTATGGATGTGTATTCATCGGGTATGTTTTAAATAGCAAAGCATATAAGGTTTATGACATAAATTCTAAAGTGATCATATAATCAAATGATGCTGATTTCTATGAAAATAAATTCCCCTTTAAATCAAGAAATCATGGGGGCGCTAGTAGGAACATTACACATAATCACATTTCTGTAATCAGAGATAGTGATGAAAACATTGGAAGAGATGTTAAAGAACCTTGAAGAGTTAAGAGAGCAAAAATTGCTAGAGTATGGACCGGATTATGTGACCTATACATTAGAAGAGGATCCATCTGGCCTCAAAGAAGCCTTATCTTCTTTGGATGCTTACTTATGGCAAGAAGCTATAAATGACGAAATGGATTCTCTACAGTCTAACGCAATGTGACACTTAGTTGACTTGCCTCCAGGTTGCAAACCAATAGGTTGTAAATGTATTATGAGAAAGAAACTGAAATCCGATGGAACAGTTGATAAATACAAGGGTCGCCTTGTAGCCAAAGGTTTCAGACAAAGATAAAATATAGAATATAGATTTTTTTGACACCTATTCACCGGTCACTAAAATCACATCCACAAGGGTACTAATTTCCTTAGCTACTATTCATAACTTAATAGTACACCAAATGAATGTGAAAACTGCATTTTTAAATGGTGAACTAGAAGAATAAATCTATATGGAACAACCTGAAGGTTTTGTGATCCATGGACAAGAAAACAAGGCCTATAAGTTAGACAAATCTCTATTTCGTCTAAACCAAGCCCCTAAACAATGGCATGAAAATTTTGCAAAAAAAAAAAAAAAAAATCATAATAGTATAAGAATCTCTTAAAAAAAATAAAAATTTTTCACAAAAAATAAATTTAATATGAATTTTTATATTTTTTACGGTTAAAAATTCATATTTAATTTATGTTTTGTTAAATTTTTTTATTTTTTTATTTTTACAATATTCTACATATTTCTGTACAATTTGATTAAAAAATACAAAAGTTAACTTAAAAATAGGGATCAAAAGTAGTGATTGGAAATTGGTTTTTTCTAGATTACCTTTGAAGAATAGTGGGTAATTTACCCACCAACCAATGAAAATGACCAATTTGTTGGTGGGGTCAAGATAGTTCATAGATACCACTTAAAAATGTGCTTATGTGGTTAATGTGTATTGGTTGAGGTAAATTACCCATCATTTTTCATGGGTACCCTAGTTGTCACCTTGTAAATTTTATAAGGACTAAAAGTTGAAGGAAAATTTTTATAGGGACGAAAAATATATTTAATCCAATAGATTTATTGCCGCCTATGAGTTTTTTTTTTTGGTTTTTTTAGTTAAGAGTTATTGCCTACGAGTCTATTTCCCAATAAATCTATTGTAGTTTGACCTTCACCTGTTGTGAAATAGGATTAATTCTAAAATTTTGCGTCATTTGATAGATTATTATTGGTAAAATTTAATGTTGGTATTTCTCTTTTAGATCACACACATATATATATATATATGAGATGTGGCTTTTTTAATTTAAAACTTTTTTATAAGAAAATGAATGGGAAGCAAAATTGATTCTGTACCAGTCAGTCATCTCGTCTCGTGTGTGTCTTTGTAGTTCTCAAACTTTCTTTCTCTGAGCTGACAATATTCGTTTTGTGGGCTCCACACTCCCAACCAGCATTGCCTCACGGTCACGGGACGGCATCAACCCCACTCTTCTCTCCCCCCATCATTTTCATGCTACTATTCCATTAATAATACAATTATGGCGTAATCATTTTCATAATTGGCTGCATAAGCCCCCTCCAAAACCTACTTGTGATGCTCCGATTGTAGGATTATAACACCAAATTAAATTTATATCTTAAATATCTTGAGGGTGCTTCTAAAACAAATAGACTTCAAAAACTGAAGTATTTATCTTTTTTATTGTGGAGTACCTATGTTGGTTTGGTTATGGTTTTTCATCTTTAATTTACTGGTTTAGTTTGTATTTGTTATTAACCATGATCGGGAAACAACATTTTATATTTTGGGTTGTTTTCCATTGGCTTATATTGAGTTTCTTTCTTTTGTTACCCTATTGTGTGTTCTTTTTCTTGTGCTTTTCTTTTTTGTAATGGGCTTGAGTATCTCATGTACTCATTTCTCAATTACATAATATTCAATTTGTCATTAACAAAATTATTGTTCAACAAACTAAAATATTTTAAAATTTTGACTATCTTTGAATATTGAGAGAGTTATATATTAATTATCAACAAAATATTTTAAGTATTTCATTCATTTCTTTGATACTATATTTTTTTATTATCATCAATCATTTACATCCATCAATCATAACAGTTCAATCATTAAAAAAGTATGCAAACTGTTGTTTGTGATTGATTGGAAGTGTAAAATTTTACACAAAACAATGCATCAAAATTATTTTCATTCCTTAATACTCCTAAATCATTGCCTAGTAAAACATGTGATAGATATGGAAGAGGCTCATCAAATGTAATAAGATGGTTTGAGCTATTAATTATCAACTTAACAAGGATATTAACGCAATATTACACAACTTAGTGCATAACTTTTAATTCCCATTCCGATGCTTTATTAAATAATATTAGGGAATATACTAACATGTGCTCTTAAAGTATTATTTAACGAATAAAATGAAAAGGTAACCGTTGTATAGAAAATGATAAATTTATAACTCGTATTTCAAAACAAATTTTCTTTAATGGGATATTTTACGAATACATTTAGATCACTTATTAACATGATTCGTATATACTTTCTTATCATTTCCATGTAGGCACATTAATACGATCTCTATTGCATAGATCATGTGAACTTGCTATAAGACTAATTCTCACTTTTTTTTCTTACAAAAATAAACGATATCCATTCATTCATATTGATAAAGTACATCGATACAATAAAAATTCAAAGTCATTAAAAACAAAAATGATGAATCTACGAACAAACTCACAACGTCCATGTTAATAGCATAAAATTACAAGGTACATATGCTTATAAATATGGTTATATTAAAGCCATCGAAATAGTCATGTTTCCGGATCTGCAACGTTGATGATGCAAAAGTCATTGATTGAATCTGCACTTGATCAATACTAATTTTTCAACCTGAATAAAATAAACACCGCACTAAGACGGAAAATAAAAAAACACATTGTACAAAGACGGAAAATCAAAATAAACAAAATCGTGCTAGACGATGAAATCACATAATAAACGAAAGAAAACAATTTGGAGGGGTGATTTCAGGTCAAAATTGACCCTACATCACCGATCTAAAAGAAGGAAAGTTGTGACAGCTAGGGTTTAAGAAAGGAAAAGAGAGAGAGAGAGAATATGAGATTAATCCTCACTTAATAGCTTGACATCAGTTTATTGTTTTTGTTTTTTTACAGAGGTATCTAACATAATCTCTACCATAGATTACAAGGTAATTTTGGGCAAGGTGAAGCAATGGTCCATTAACTTAGAAAGATACACTATGCATGAAATTAAGTAAGAACTTGAACCAATATATGCATGCAAGTGCTGGTCAGTCTAACTGAAACAACAGTAGCAGCTCATTTGATAGACTTGGTACGTAGAATTACACTGTTAATTTAGTTAGCTTATAGCTAGGTCCCTTCAAAAAAGGAAGAAGTTTATAGCTAGGTATACTAATAGTATACTATTTTTAGAGTAAGAAAGCGAGAGATAGAGAGAGAAAGAAAGATGGTATACGTGGTCCATCATACTATACTAGTCTATGGCTGACTGACAGTACTCACAGTCACAGCAGCCGCGTTGATAATTATCAGAGAAAGAAAGAAAGAAGTTTGTTCTATCATCATCTTCTCTCTTTTCTACCTCCTTCTCTCTTTGCTTGCTTGCTACATCAATATACTCTCAACTATATCCAGTTATATCTTCACCTATTTAGGCTCTCAAGTCTCAAGGCTTCTTCTTGTGCTACATAGCTGTCAGCTCTATTCACGTGTAACACCTATTTCAATAATATATAGTACTTTTGTCTCAAATAGCAAAATTGAATATATATTTATAGATATAATTCTACTAATTAATTTGTTATTCTGTTTTAATCAGTGGAGTTTCCATTTCAAAGATGATGTCTGAAGAAGCAGTTTCTGATACTTCCAACTTCAGAGGCACCTCAAACTCAAACCCTAATCCTCCTAACCCTAATTCAAATTCAGTTAAGAGAAAAAGAAGTCTACCAGGAACACCAGGCAAGTTGTTCACCTTCTTTTTTCTCAACTCACTTCATCTAGACGCATAATTTGTTTATGTATATAGTCTAAATATATTATCATAGATTTTTAATATTAAATTTTGTGAAAAACATTGATGAATTCCTTTCTAATTAACAAATAAATGACCATTTTGCAGATCCGGATTCAGAAGTGATTGCTCTATCACCAAAATCACTGATGACATCCAACCGTTTCATCTGCGAAGTATGCAACAAGGGTTTTAAGAGAGACCAAAACCTACAGCTACATCGACGAGGACACAATCTTCCATGGAAGCTTAAGCAAAGAAACAAGCTGGAGGTGATAAGGAAGAAAGTGTATGTTTGTCCAGAAAAGAGCTGCGTGCACCATGACCCTAGTAGAGCTCTAGGAGACCTGACAGGGATAAAAAAGCACTTTAGTAGAAAGCACGGTGAGAAGAAGTGGAAGTGTGATAAGTGTTCTAAGAAATATGCAGTTCAATCTGATTGGAAGGCTCATAGTAAGATTTGTGGCACTAAAGAGTACAGATGTGATTGTGGCACACTATTCTCCAGGTATAGAAGCATGATGCACTGTTTAGTGTTTGTTTGATATCACATAAAGTTTGTTACGAAATCACAGTGAGCCACCTTGATTCTGTAAAAGCTACACTTTTGTAACTTTCAGAAAATTAGGGTGTCAGATTGACGGTAATACTAAACATGCGTATATTTGGAAATAACAACATTGAATAGTAAAATATTGTTGATACTTCTGTAAAAAACGATCATTGTCGATCTAAACATGCATTTAAGAGGTCTATTGCACGATTTAATCAGGGTGTCAAATGATCATTGTCGATCTAAACATGCACTTAAGAGGTCTATTGCACGATAATTTTACAATAACTTTACAATCTATATTTCATTCCATTTTTTTTCCTCATGTCAATTAATGAAGTAGGATTAGATTATATAACATATTTAATTATTGCCTTTGCATTAATTAATCTCATTCTAAGTCAATTTATTAACAGATTTTTTGGTATAAATAAATTGAGATTCGCACGCAACTAGTTGCATGTTTTGAATCAAGCTGAGTTCGATTTGTTGACGCGCAAAAATGCATTTATTTTCTTTCAAAATTACAGTGACACACCGTGATTATGTATAGGGAATTCTTGCACTCTAGACATGTAATAATTTGAGAGTATGATAGGAGTTAATTATTTTTTGTGTGATGATTGACAAATCAGGAAAGACAGCTTCTTAACTCACAGAGCCTTTTGTGAATCCTTGGTGGAAGGAAGTGCAAGAATAGGTTCAGTTCCAGCAGTTATATCCAACTTTGGAAACAATCTTTTGATAAACACTCAAGCACCAAGAAATATTCCTCATGGTTTATTTGGGCTTAATCCGGAATATGGTGGATCAGGTCAAGAAACATTCATGGGAAATTTTCCCAATAATAACATCCCTCATCATAGTTATCTTCCAAATTCTAGTGCATTCTCATCATCAGGAGCAAACTCTGATTTAGAATTAGTACACACTTTTGGTTTATTACCACAAGGACAATGGATGAATTACAGATACAATGATCAACATGCAGAAACATCATTTACAAGTAGTGGGGTTCTAAAGTTAGAACAACAACAACAAGAAGACAAAATGCATGATTTGTCTCATTTGTATTCTCAGAACCAATTACAAGGATGTCCAAGTCACGTGTCAACAATGCAAAATACAACTACAAAGGTTATCAATGGTAATAATATTGTTGAAGTTAAGAAATTATTCAACCATGGAAACCATGCTACAAATTTCAATGAAGATCAGCTGAGCTTAACTAGAGATTTCCTTGGTGTTGGTGATGACTCATTGAAGAGAACCTTGTTGCAACAAGAGATGATTCCTAGGTTCAATCCAATAGGATCTGTCACGAACTTGCAAAGTGAGTTTGGTGGACACTATTGATAGTGAAGTTGTGTACAATAGATATATTATTATTACTTTGTTAGCAGCAGCAGATAAATAGAAAACATTGTGATGACTTATGTGGCATGCACCACTTGTACACTCAGATATAATTGTGACATGTTCATATAGTCTACACACACGAAAAAACTCATATTTATTGTCTTTCGCACACTCTCACATGAGGTGATACAATGTTTGTATGGAAAAAAAAAAAAAAATTGTTTAAGAAACATTATCCGATATTTAATCACTAAGCTAGAACTTAAAACGATATAATAGATAGTGTTATATATTGTTAACTCGGATTCTGAGGCATGCACAATATATATTGAGATATCATTATCAAGTCACGTGATATTCATAGAGAGACATCCCGTGATGGAGGTAGGGGCCATTGCATATCGGTCGTAAAAAACAAATAATATACAATCTCTCCTTTTATTTCTTAAATTATCTCTTCGTGTATAATTATATTTTATTTATTTATATATACACTATACAATTAATAATTATAATGTAGGGCCTCTAAGAAAAAAATTATAATGTAGGGCATATAACTTGAAACAGAAATAACGCGGTTTTCCTCCATGCTTTACAGTTTGTATAACTTGACAGACATGGGGCACTGGCCTACTTCATTTGTTTTTAGCCATTTAGATTGGTAAATTATGCTTTCTACCTAGCTTGCTTTAATTACATATATGAGATGCTAATATATATCACAAGAGTTGGCGATGGATATTTAGCAAGTGGATCAAATCCTTTTGAAGTAATATAATAAATAAGTTTCTATCCATATGGATTCTTAACCTCTACTTTGCAATTATAATGTGTTATTAGGGATGTAAAATTAGGGGTATATAGTTTGAATCACCAGAAAATAAATTACTTTGGATAAAAATCAGGAATTAAAAGGTGATTAGGGACCTGTTTGATTTAGTTTTTAAAAACTGTTTTCTGATTTTTAAAAATTAAAGAAGTGAAAACACATAGATCAATTTCCAAAACATTAATTTTATGGATTGAACATTTGTCTTTGATCAATTTCCAAAATTAGGGTTAATAATCATTTGTTTCTTAAAATCAAATCACAAATTCGTCAACTATAGAAATCATTAAACACATAGATAACCGAATAATTAGGTTTGCGATTGCATATATAAATGGTATCATTTGGCCTTAATAATGCAATCAATATTTTTTTTTGAGGTAGCCTAGAGGCTAGAATTCACTTTATAAGGTGAATTCCCCTCCCTATCCGTTTCTTGATCCCTCATTCCACGAATTCGTTGTTACTGATTCATTCAAGGACTGAAAGCTTTTAGTTTTATGAAAAGGCATAGACTCCCCACTTCTTTGTCTTATTAGCGCAGGTCTTCGTCAATGATGAAAGCCGCTGAACTTCAGACTCGAGTTGATAAAGAGGGCTAGGCCAAGGATAGGAGGGCTTTCAGGGACTGGGGAAGACGGGTGGATTATAGAGCGATCAGAGGTTTGTCCATTGGGATTGGGCATGGACGAGCCTCGACTGGGCCAGCATTGATGAAAAAAAACTTATCCCATCGCATCATTAACCGGTGTAGGATTAAAGATCAGGTCCGGGATTCGAGTCAAATCGACCTTCCCTCTCATCTCAGGGTGAGGCAAGGTAGCTTGCTCGTTCGTTGTTCAATATCTCGGCTGCTCAAGAAGTTGGACTAGCAGCTCCTCCGACCCGGAGTGGATTCTAGGGGAAGGGCAGAGCCTCACCTTGCAGTAAGTAGGAAGGTCTTCGTTGCTGGGACGGGTTAAAACTGGGGTTCGAACCCCGACCCCTGCATATAATAATACATTGTCCTTACCAACTGAGCTATGCTCAAGGGACATTGCAATAAAGATTTTAATAAAACTAAATGGTATCATGCAGAATTAAGAAAATATAGTATTTGAATCATAAAATAAGTAATAAATAATATTATTTGATGTTAGTAAAAAAATAAGGTAAAATTACACAATTCATCTCTTAACTTTATAATACTTTCATCCTTTATCTATTTTCTGTCTTGATTTAGTCCTTTATATTATAAAATATCAACATAGTTATCTTTTTGTATAAAAAATAATAATCAACAACTCGAAAAAGAAAGAAAAAAAAACTCATCAACTCATAAACAAACTCAGATCTTCATCATACAAACCCAGAAAATCAAATTTCATTAAAAAAAAATCTCATAAAAAATAATAAGATATTGTCATTTTATGTTATTTGATATTAATAAAAAATAAATTCACGCTACAACAACAATTTAAAACCACATTTGAACCGTTTTTTCATATTAGGGAAATCCAAAAATGCAAGGTAGGTTGAAGATGCTTTAAGCTAAAAAATATTTAGATTACCAAATTATAGCTAGCTACACGAACATGCATTTGAATCAAATATTAAGACTCTTTTATATATTAGAATGAATTCATACAAGAAATACAAATATTCCCATAATTTCACTTTCCATGCACAATAATAAACACTCAAACATCAATGTAACATAGTGTAGCTTGTTTAATATTGGTATATATTTAGACATAGATCATACGACCTATTAGTTTTTGTTGTAAAAACCTCCGATGAAGACAATTCCAACAACAAGTGCCACCCAACTTCCACACATGTCAATCCTCATAGCACTAGAAGTCACAGCAGGAACAACCTGCGAAGTTGTTGAATCTTCAGATGATGATGGTTTTTCTTTTTCAGGCGTCGGCGCCTTAGCATCAGCAATAGCTGGTGCTGGCGCCAAAGCCGGAACCTCAGCAACAATTTTCTTAGCAGGAGAAAATTCTGATGGAATAAGCACTTTACCAACTTTATAAATAGCAAGATGTTTATCGGTATATATGATTCCATTAATCGTTGTGTTAACACTTCCGGTTGAAATGTTCACATTTCCACCATAACTAATCACGTTAAGTTCAACTTTTCCAGGTTTGTTACCAGCAAGTGTTCTCACAGGGTTGGTTAATGTATCAAAGTTAGAGCTAGATACAAAATCAGAAATAACATGGAATTGAAGTAGTTCAAGTTTTTTTTCATTGGAGAGTGAGTTGAGGAACCCTGGTTTGAGTTCTGAGAAAGCTGAATCGTCGGGTGCGAGGATCGTTAAGCCGCCGGATTTTATGGTTAGGAGCTGTGAGTTGAGCTGGTTGATTAGTTGAGTTGTTTTCATGAGACGGAGGAAAATGTTGAATGAATTGGCTTGTTTTAGGATTTGAACTATGTCTGTTGTGGGGGTGGGAGTTTCAGGGGTAGTATTGTCATTTGGTGGAAATGTGGGGACTAAGGGTTTTGTTGGGGATGAAATTGGTTGGGTAGGGGGAGATTGAATTGGTGACGTGGCAGGAGATAATGCTGCTAAAGTGTTGGAACAAAAGAGGGAAATGACTAGTAGGGTTAGTGAGATGCATTGTTTTTTATTTGTCAACATTTTGGGCTATATTGAAATGATTGAATTGTGCTTGTAAAATGAGTGAAGGGTTGATGAATTTTAGAGACATGGATTATGTTGTTTTATATTGAGTTTTGTGGACAATTATTGGCTGGTGAGTGGTTTGGTTAATTGTGATTTATGAACTTAATAATATTGTTATATGATTGGTATATTTTGGTGTTGAGTCTACTAAGATTGATAGGTAGAGTGAGGTGCAGAGATCCATTAGATGTGAGAAAAATTGGATGTGTGCAATGTGATTTTGTTGTGTATATCTCTTTATTTGGTAAGGATATTAAGATGGCTCATCATTGAAGATTGAATCAGTGGAGCTATTTTAGTTTTATTTACTATTTTTGCTTGTGAGTGTACTCCATTTAGGGAAAATAGAGTGGGAGGTCAATTTGATGTAGGGGTGAGATGATAAAATATGAGTTAGATAGATGCATGCATGTGTTGCTTTTATTTAAAAGTTTATAAATCATTCTAAAATTCAATTACTTTTAAAGTTCTTTTTAATATTTATCAACGTAGTATAAAACATCATCTAAAACTCACACACACAATTGTGAGGTTTTAGGTGAAGATCTCAAACTTAACAATATCGACGTTGCTTTTTAAACTAGATTTTATAGGCTTTTAAAATTCTTAATTAAAATTAAAAGAACTTCCGTATTTTAATGTGTCATCATTTTGTTTTTTATAACACATTTTGCATGTTTCTCACTGTATTTTCTTAACACAAATATTATATGGTGTTATATATCACTCTTCCAATTTTTTTCAGAATATGTGTTGGAAGTTGCTCTACCAATTCTAAGATACTAGTATGTTATATGTATTTAAAGTTTTAGTTTTTACTAGATTTTTCTTTAATTGTTAATGTCATGAAATTATAAAATTAATTTATGGCAAAATTAAGTTCGAGACAAGTGAGCTATATTCCCAATCTCCACTTTTCCATTTCCGCAGTTGGCTGAGACAAGGATGTAATCAACGTCCACTCAACAAAAACAAGAGAGAATGTATATAAATTGAATTTTGAGACAATGATTTTCTAACTTCTTTTGTTTATGTTTCATCAACATTGTTTCAATAGTAAAACCCATGCGGAAGCTCATGAATGTAAACTCAACTCAACCTATTTTAAGCAATTTCCAATTGGATCTCTAGAAGGACCTGCATTTACCGCAATCATCAAGTTCTTGCAGTCAGGCATCATCGATCATCCAATCTTAATCAGACGATTTTTAATTTATGATTTTTAAATATGCCGAGTTAAATCAGACGGTCAATGATTTTATAGGCTTTTCTATAAACTACTCTCTCTCCCTCCCATAATTACCCAAAATCAATTTACAAAGAGAAAAACAACAAATGCAAAAAGGAAGACATTCTTGTGAAATTGCTTTGTACTAAAAAGAATCAATTTAAATAACACAACTCCAAAATTATATTTGTTAATATTAGATATGAATAATTTTTTGCCGACTTGTTTAGAAAATTATGAATCCCTCAACAAAAATTTACAATCTTTTTAATAATATGGACGAATTAAATATGAAGTTTTTAAGCACTAAAAGATCAAGAAACAAAAGAACAAACTTTTAGATCTAGAAATCAAATTTTGAAATATTTTTATTAGAGGCTCCTATCATAACACATTGTGTATCCACAAAATTTGGTAATATTCCAAAAAATCCTCAAATTATGTTAATTTTAAGAGGGACTAAAATTGTTGATGTAAAATATTGTATGTAACTATAAGTTGTTTGAGCTTTACATTGGACTTCAATCAATGCTATCCTGAAGTTTTTCTCATCCAATATATCTATAGCGATTGTTTCAATTTGATGCATATATAGATTAAATCAAATTACTCAATGGATATTCAAATTCAAACATTTTTACAAGGAATAAAATGAACATGGTTCAAACCAACAACAGAACAGAACTGGAAAAAAAAAATTAAAATATGGTTAATTGTTTGAAATCATTCATATGCAGCTGCCAAATGGGTGATGTATGATGATCTTCAACTCCATAACATTGCCACTGCAACAAAAGCTACTCCAATAGATATATAAGCTGTTCCTTGAATTCCAAGTAAATTTGCTCCAGAACTTTTTTTATCCTGTGTTGTTGTATCATCCTCATCTTCTTCAGAAGAAGACTTTGTCTTATCAGCTTTCGGTGCTATTGCTTCCGCAACAGGAGCAGCAGCAGGTGCCTTAGTCCCAAAGAAATCAAGAGGAAGCAAAACCTTATCCAAACGATATATAGCAAGCTTGTTATCTTGATAGACTACACCAGTAACACTAGCATTAACCACACCAGTTGAAAGACTAACACTGGTACCAAACGATTCGATGTTCAATGGAAGCTTTAAAGGGTCTTTACCAGCCACTGTCTCAACAGGGTTACTAAGAGAATCAAAGTTATTGCTATCAACAAACTGTGGAAGAATGTGGAATTGTAATAGTTCGATTTTTTTGTTTTCGTTTAGCGAGTTGAAGAACCCTGCTTTGAGATGCGAGAAAGCTGAGTCATCCGGTGCCAAGATTGTTAATCCGCCGCTTTTTGCTGATATGAGTTGTGAGTTTAGGTTGTCCACGATTTGTGTTGTTCTTAGGAGACGGGTTAGGATTGTGAATGTTTTCGCCTTTTTGAGGATTTTTGTTATGTCGTCCGGGGTGGAATCTGAGGTGTCTGGTAATGTCGGGACTAATGGTTTTGTCGATGTTGGTGACGCTGCTTTTGGTGCCGGGGCATGTTTCGGTGATGCTGCTTGTGCTGGTGCTGTTGCTGTCGCTGTTGCTGCTATGTTGGGAGAATACAATGAGGAGAACATGAGTAGAAAGAGTGAGAAGGAAAAGATAATTTGATTCATATTTGGCTTGATGATTGAAGATTGTGGAGGAATGTAAATGATTGGATTTTTTGTTAATTTGTATGTTGGATGTGTTGATTGGATGGCAAGGAGAGGTGGATTTATATTGAGGCCAAGGAAATGATGGGTAGGTGTAATGTTATAGTTCTATAGTTGTGATTTTGGTGGAATCAATAATCTGTCATGGTGAATAAGGATATTTTATCTTATTATTATTATTATTATTATTGGTATTGCATCTCTTTTGGTTACTTGAATTATCGTGTGAAGTTTTTATGTGGTGACCCGTTAACTTTGAAATGAGATTAATATTATTGTTTCTCAAATCATATTGCAATAAATGTAGTTGGAATCAACAGTATAGAGGTTATAGAAAATGTATAACTGACCTGTAAGATAAACTTTTTTTGGACAAAAATTGGCTTGTGATATTATTCGTCACTTGTTTTGCATATATTTGTGTTTGGTATTTAGCAATAAGTGGAACACAAGTAAGTGGAGTTGAAAGGGCAGTGAGTGAAACCAAAAGTCCGGTGAGCGGAGCAGAATTGAGTCGTAGTATTTAAACTCATGTTATAACTTGTAACTCCAAGTAACGTTTGATCAAAATGAAACCAAACACTATTATCGGATGTAGGTACAATGGACCGAATTCCACAATCAAATTGTGTGTCATCTCCATCATTTTTAGTTGTTCATATTTTGTTTTCCGATTTGTTGTTGGTCAACATACTGTTTTGTATAGGAGTCATAAGATGGTTTGGTGATTCGCGAGGGAAATATAGAAATTTGAGGTGATACAATGTTTTTATGTATCAGTAACCTCCATATATTCCAACTTCTTGTTTATATGTCTGCCAAACAAACAATCCATAAAATCACGGTGGAAAATCACGTTTGGATAGAAGCTATGTTTTCCAGCTTCAGCCAAATCACGGTGAAAGTGCATTGGGAATTGGTTTTGGGCTTCCAAACACAATGTAAAGATTTATAAACAATGTGAGGTGAAAATGAGGTATCTTTGCTTTGTTTGAGTTCAAAGAAAAATACAACTTCTAGAGCAAGAAAATGGGGACCATTTGATAAGTCTTCAACAAGACCTGACAATGATACTCAAAAACACTTAAGGAGCAAAGTGATCCCTGTCATAAGTCCTTAACAAGACAAGCAATACTTTTCATTTTAGAATTAATATCAAATTACAGTCCTCATCAACTCCTTGTAGTTTGTTTCTACAGATTTTTATTTTTTTAACGATTCCCTTCTTTTCTTCTTGAAAATATTCTTTTTTAGGACTTTAAATTTAACATTATGAAGGCAAGTTCATCAAGTGCAACTTAGAAGAGTACACAAAATTTCCCATTATAATATCAGCTTTTACTTTGTGAAGGAATGACAACCAATAAAGAAGGAAATAAAGCCTTCAAAATTGAATACAATTTTCACCACAAACTTACTTGACTCTTCAGCAAAAGGGAAAGCAAAATAAATAAAAATTAACAATCATTGGAAAGTGCTACAAAATTCCCAACCAATCCAACACATAAAAATGAAATTCATGAAGAAAACAACAATGTACCCCCCAAATAGCAGAATTTCCTGCATACTTAGTTTGTAATTTTTTTCAGACTTCTCATAATAGTCACAATGAAAATAAAGTTGCAGCAATAACCATATAAACTGCAAATATCAACATTATTCCATTCTTGTCCTTCAAACTCATAGCAGATGATTTGTCATTATCATCTAAAGATGCAGGACCCTCTGCAGATTTTTTCTTGGAATCTTTACTCTTTTCTGGTGCCGGAGCCGGTGGAGGAGACTTGGGAATGAAGAAATCCTTAGGAAGAAGAACCTTATCAACTTGATAAATAGCAAGTTGATGATCAGAAAAAACACTACCACCAACAGTAGCATTAACAACACCAGTTGTTAAATTCACTTGAGTCCCTGAACTTGTTATATTCAATGCTAATCTCTCAGGATCATCACCAGCTTGTGTTCTAACTGGGTTGCTTAAAGTATCAAAATTTGAGAGTGCAACAAATGAGGGTAGTTCATGGAATTGAATAAGCTCATTCTTTTGTTGATCATTAAGGGAATTGAGAAAACCAGGTTTGAGGGTTGAAAAGGAATTGTCATTTGGTGCAAAGAGTGTTAGTCCATTGTTTGAGTTTAGGAGTTGTGCATTGATTTGTGTGGCTACTTGAGTGGTTTGGAGGAGGCGGATAAGGGTGGTGAATCCACCGGCTTTTTTGAGGATTCGGATAATATCTGTTGGGGCTGATGATGGTGATGGTGCTGGTGATTCAGATGCTGAATTTATGGTGGTGGGATAGAAGAGGACTATTAGGAGAAGTGAGAGTGTGAAGAGAGGATAGTTCATCTTTACCATCTTGAGTTTGTTGAAAGGGGAGAAGAGAATGGAGAAGTGGACCTTGAAGTGGGAATGAGGGAGTGAGTGATCAAATTTATTGAGGATTCAAAGGGGTTATCTTAAAATTAGGTGGAATGTTTAATTACTAAAATTTAGCTGTATAATAATAGGTTTTGTCCGATATACTCGTAAATTAAAGTGTAGCGATACATTTGTTTTTTAAATTAATAAATTAACGATTATTTTTATGGAATAAAGAGCGATTTGTGAACTTTTATATTTTAAGAAAGAGGAGTGTTATAAGAAAAACATCATTTCATTGTTTATAAAAATTATGCTAAACATTTTACATTTTATGGTAAAAAATAATCAATGTTCATTACCATGAGTAATAAAAATTCATAAAAAAATATCAAATTTTATAAATTTTGTTTAAAATCTATAACAAAGGAATCAAAACTTCTACTTTATAAATTTTCTTTAAAATCTATAACAAAAGAGTCAAAACTTCTACAATTGTTTTTTTAATTTTATTTTAAAAAAGCAAAATAAAGGGCTCTAAATGATATATGTTAACATTGTATTTTAAACATGAGCCTACATTAAATATTTTTGAAAAATAATGAGATCCACTTATTTGGGATAAATATATTTATATTGACCATGTATAAAAGTAAAATAAACAATAAACACATTTTAAAATGTATGACTAATTTTTCGTTTAATTGGAAACAAAAAAAAATTCAAACATTTTTTTATGGGACGGAGGAAATATTATTAGTATTATAGATATTTGGTTGGACATTATTGAAAGGTGGTGTGTCAAATGAGAGATATGAGACATTTCTGTAGTAGCCACTTGGATTTTGCTTAGGAAGGTAGCAAAAACAGAGAAATCTCAAGTGGTTGTGTGGCCAAAAAAGGATGAGTATGATTGCTTAGCATTCACTTATAAGTTGAAATTGTTCTGAAAGAGAAAAAAAAAGTGAAAGAATCAAGTATTTGCTGCTATCTTAAGGAACAAGTCCTATATTTTATTTCTTTATTTACTTTTTCCAGTTTTAGGAAGTTTGATGATGATGATGATATTTTGGGTTGGTTGAGTTGGTTTTCCGGATCAACTTTTTTAACCCATTTTCTTTATTTATTTTATTTTATTGCACTATGTGATCATATAAGGTATATATACTTTGGCTCATTTGAGGTTCATAATCACAAACCATATGGTATGTGCATTGCCATCAGTCTATAAAACATTAATTAGGCTAAGCTTAAATTGACTACAAGCTATATTATACTTAGCAAATAATATTAAATCTAAGACCAACACATATACATTTTGACTTTTCAGTAATTTATCCTACTTGCATGAGTTGTTGAAAGGTCGAGTTTAAGGTTGCTTTGAGATAATGATCCATTGGGAAAGATATAATGAATCACTATTAAACCTAATAAAATTGTAGCATCTAACGGCTAAAGTTAAAAAATATATATATATATATATATATATATATATATATATATATATATATATATATATATATATATATATATATGGTCTACCATAAACTAATTATAGTGGTGGTTTATTAGCCAACCACATTTTTTTTTTTTTTAAGGAAGCGACATTCTCTTTTGTTCATCAATTTCATTTTCTTATTTCACCATTGAGCATTTTCTTTTACTTTTAATTTTTTTTCTTCATAAATATGAAAATTCAATGAACTATCCATTGAAAAAATAAAAAATATATGAGTAAAGTGGCAATGTTTTTTATAAACAAAAAAGTATAATTAAGATGATTCAATATGAGACTAAAAATTCATGTATCGAACAATGTTTTTTCTTCACTTTATGTTCTCAGCTACTATATATGTAGCTCTATCGAACAATGTGAGGTGCATTTTCGTCATGCTGGTATGGTCTATTTGGTATGGGCGCAAACAGAAGATTTCGGAGGGTGTTTAAGAAAATTCATTTTCCATTATAGCTTGTGGTACAAATAGTCTTGAAGAATGTAACACTTTTTTTTTTACCAAAAGAAGAATGTAACACTTGAAAAATGGAGTATGAATTCATCTCAAATGCTTGAGATATTAGACCTCCTGTTAGGAATTAAATGTGAGTAATTATGTTTTACATCGGCTAAAAATGGAGAAAATGTTAGATTTATAAGAGAGGGGACCCATATACATGATGTCTTAAGGTTTTAGGTGGAGATGTGGCGTCTAAGTCTCTTGGTGGTCTTGAACGTTTAGCTCATTGCCGCTCCCGTCGCTCCCAGGACTCCCCTACAATTGGTATCAGAGCCCTCATTAGGCTCGATGGGGAGCGGAAGTGGGATCCTAGCCTGGATCAGGCTAGTGATGTGGGTGACTCACACTTGAGGGGGGGCTATTGTTGGGAATCAAGTGTGAATAATTATGTCCCACATCGGCTAAAAATGGAGGAAATGTTGGATATATAAGAGAGGGAACCCATATACTTGATGTTAGATTTAGGTAGAGATGTGGCGTCTAAGTCTCTTGGTGGTCCAATAAGTTCACATGCAATAATGCTATTGGCTAAACAATTTATTTTTTCAAAAAAGTTAGTTTCCTGAATGCACAGTAGAAGTGCCTCCAACAAATCAGTTGCTCCCGTGTCAAGGTCCTGCGGTGGTGATGGCATCTCTGGCAGTAGTGATGACACTTCAACCTCAGCATGTTTAGTCTATGAACTAAGAGCTCGTTTGGTGCGGATGATAGGATAGAGATAAGATATGATAAGAAACTGGATAAGGATATGATATGATAGCAACAAGATAACAATTATCCTATCACATGTTTGGTGCACACATGATTAGAAAAGTGATAATATTACTTTATCATATATGACAACCGTTGGATCTAAAAGAAGGGTATTGATTAATTTCTAATTTTTGAACTACTCATCTCTTTCGTTCTCAACTTCGCCCCCTTTCTGCTCTTTTTCTGGTTCTGTAATTCTATTTCGTTTACATTCTTTATAGAAGCAATTACTTCTCTGATTCATCCATCTAGAATCTATGTTGATTGTATAGCTCTTGGTTTTTTCTAGTTGTTAATTGTGTAGCTTTTTGCCCATCCTTGATTGCCATCGATGCACTTTTAACCACCAGAATTTGTTGATTTCCATGGATGCACAACAAATTGGATTGGGTTATTATAGAAATTACCTTAAGGATTGATAGAATTGGATTGGGGATATAGAAATTTCATGGATGCACAACGAATTGTTGATTTCCATGGATGCACAAAGAATTCCATGGATGCAAGAGGGAGATTTGGGATATAGAAATTGAAGAATCGTTTAAAAATTACTTGCAGAGGGACGAGAAAGGAAGAGTGTGGGAGTTCAACATGGTTCTTTGTGGAATAAAAAATACGCTTGTTTATCCTATTAGGTTGCTAACCCAGCTAAAACTAAGGATTAAAATAACAAAGGATTGATAGGATAGGATTAACAATAGGTTTAGTTTATCATTTTCTATTGGTGCACCAAACAAGAGATTTAAATAGGATATAATAGTGTTATCATATCATGTCTCGTTATCATGCGCATCAAACGACCCCTAAAGGTTGGCAGAGTTTTGTACCCGCCTACCATGACCACAAGGATTATTTGTTGCATGCTCTCTGCTTATGGAACTATGCAAGGCCTCTTGCCCATGTCTCATCCTACCAACAACGTTGTCAACCATATTTAAAACAACCAACATGAAAAAACAAAATTATCATTTAAGCATTTTGTCAAACACTTAGAGAACAAAAGCTACATTAACATTCTTAAACAAAATTTAAATAACACATTTCACTAATTGCAAACAACTAAATGTGTGTCTATATATATATATATATATATATATATATATATATATATATATATATATATATATATATATATATATATATATATATATATATATATATATAATACTTAAATTATTCATATTACTAATATTTTGCTAATCAAACCTAAAACAATTTATATTTCATCATCAACTAAACAAACCTAAAGTTCTACAAAAACAAAATCCAAGAAAGTTCACCCCTGTTGGGTTTTAGAAGAAATGTGTCAACAAATACGATTTTTTTGACATTGGTTTGTCAATGATAAAGGATCAAATGAAGAATAAAGTTTTTTTCCTCTCTCAAAGTTCAAGTTTGTAAAGTTTCAAAACAACTAAAACGAGTATAGCTTACTACCTCTATGGTCTGATGTAAAAACAAGGCTTAATGGGAGGAAAATTGTTGTTGACACATATGCAAAGGCTGATAAACACATGTAAAAGACGAAATTACCCCTCGACAGTTAACTATCGAGGAAAACTAAAACCGGCTGCAGTTAACTACCGAGGAAAACCTTGGCAGTTAACCATCCTGGCTTTGTTTGCTTTGCTTGTTCCTTCATAGGCAGAATTGTTTTCCTCGGTAGTTAACTGCCGAGGTTTTCCTTGGTAGTTAACTGCCGAGGTTTTCCTTGGTAGTTAGGTTTTAGTTTTCCACGGTAGTTAACTACCGTGGGGTATTTTTTTCTTTTACATGTGTTTCTCATCCTTTACATATGTGTCAACAACAATTTTCTAATGGGAGTTATCTCCCGAAACACACCGAACACAACTCCCGGTAAATTTATAAGGGTAAATTGGGAAATTTGAGGGTGAGCATATAAGGGGGCTAAAAGAGCAATTTCCCACACTAACAAGGAATTCTAATTAGATGATGTCAAAGGATTACAATATGAACAGAACTTGTTATGACAATCACAATTCATGATACTTGAATGGGTTTCCAACCTTCAACCTTTACGTGAATTACTAAACTTTTAATCACAATTCAAAATAGTTGAATTTTCATTTAATAGTTCAATGGCACTAAAGTGCGGTTCACAACTTCTCTAGCAGTTGAGATTTGTTTTGATGTACAAGTGAATCATGGTCGTCCAATAGAAGCACAGTTCGTGTATGTATGTGCCAACTATTTTCTTTCTCCTGACTTTGTCATTGATATATTTCATGCCTCATGCAAACTTCTTTTATTTTCAAGTCACTATTCGACATTTACTCCGTGGCTTTGCTTATATTCTATTTCATATATGTGATCCTTTCTTTTTCTGCTACGTGGTCCACTTGTTGAACCCTAACCACACAATTACTCACTTGGTTCCACCACGTTGGTGCAAATCTCAATCGCTAGAGAAGGTGTGAAGAACGGCACGTAAGTGCCATTGAACTATTAGATAATGGGAAAATTACACTCACCTCCGCTGAGGTTTATGAAAATGACACTAACACCCCTTCTAGTTTCAAAACTTACATTAACCTCCCTTAAGTTCTCATATAATAGACAATCACATCCCTTGTTTGCTAAGACAGTTAACTTTCTGTTAATTTCTTTAGAGAATTTTCCACTAATATTTAACGGTGGTTCTTCATTATTGTTGTAGTTTGCTTCCTCTCCGGTGATCCTATTCATGCTCCTTCTTCTACCGAAAGCTACTTTCACCTGCATAGTATAACATCTTCATCATTGGCACTATTATAATACCATGTATGCGTTTCCAAGTTCCAACGTTAATTAAAAACAACTTTGTTCTGCAATGCATATTTTTAAGTGAACGACGACAAATCAACAATGTGAACGATGGTGAGAACCATGACATGAGCGATAGGATAGTAATAACAACGACAAGGAAAGGATGAGTGAGGAAGATGGATCAATATGTGTGAAAATTAACGAAAAAGCAACGGTGTTAACAAGTAAGGGATGTGTTTGTCTATTTCATGAGAATTCGAAGGAGATAAGTGTAAGTTTTTAAACTATAGGAGATCTTGGTGTCATTTTCATAAATCTTAGAGGAAGTGAATGCAATTTTTTCTGAAATAAAAATTTCCAACAGAGTTAACTGTTGTTGGTTGTCGGCGTTTGTAGTTAACTGTCGTAGAGGACTTAGTAAAAAAAAATAGCCATTTGAGGTGTTTTGGTCTTTTCAGATGATTTGGAGAAAAAATGAGAGCGTAAAGAGTAATTTTTCAACCTATTGACCACGTAGCACAGTTCAAGCCCAAACAAAATATTTATCATTTGTTAGTAATTTTTTTTGTGGTGGCCGGGGTTTGAATCTATCAGTAATTCTGAATATATTTATCTATACCACCTGTCGCTATAAAAATAAAAGATCAAGTCATTAATAAAAAGGAAGAATATTTGTTGAAAAATTATAGGGAAGAATATTTATAGGAATTAATTTTAGGGTCTCACCTTCCTTCTCTCGCAATTCTCTTACCTAGTACTTGCTAAATATGCATGAGAATTTCAGTTATCATAAACAAGAGCATTTAAACAGTTGATAATCTTGAAAATTTATTTATATTTCTTACAGTTAAAGCACAAAAATAACTAAAGTAACAAATAGACGGAAAAAAAAACTAAGCAATGAACCTATCAAAGATGGCATATTTAGGTGGGAATTAGAGTTGCGGGTAGAATTGAAGCAAGTAATCAATCGTTGAATTATGGTGTGTTCACTCCAACAAAATGGCATAGTCCTATAACAGTCGTTGTCACTTTTTGGATAAGAAGGAAAAGATTATTTAACAATTTCGTTTTTTATTTAATTCGTTAAAATGATATTGCTGTTCAACCCCCACATAAACACATTTTTAAAGTTGTTTTATGATGTAACAAATGTAGAGAATCCAATTTGATATCCCAAATGAGGGCAAAAATCCTATCTATTTTTTTTTATTTTTTAAAATTAGTGTTTATTATAGTTTTAGAATGAATTAATGCACATATTTTAAAATAAATTAATACTAATTAGATATTTTTTTGACAGACTAATTAGATATATTTATGTATTAAAAAATTATAATAATACTTTTAGATAATTTAGATGACGAGTTCAGTAGGAGAATTTATTAATTATTTCCATATCTCTGAGAAATTTTAACTCTCAAATGACCCTATAAAGACAAGGCAAGAAAATTTATTTGCTAGGTCTACAAGTGTAGGTTATTGTCACTGCAAATAGAATAAAACAAATAAATATTTTGTTGGCTTCTAGCGTGTAACTGCAAATAAATATATGTATTATAATTTATAGGTTTATGGATATTTTCCTCTATTTAATTTCACCTTTTTTAGTTTAGTTAAAAAATTGATTATGCAGTGTAGAAAATGAAGTTAGAACCATTGCTAAAACCATATTGGTAACACCGGTTTTCCTAACATTTTCAGGATCTAAATAGTAACAACTGTTTCTGAGTTACAATTTTCAAGTGTTACTAAATCTCATATATATGTTGTAGTGGCATTAGGCCATCCGTGGTTCTATGACATGAGCTTTTATGGCAAATTCAGAGTCACATTTACTATAAAAAATGTTGCATTTTGCCAAGGATCAATGACCGGAGCATGCACTCCTGGCAAAAATGTGAGGGGTCATGTCAGGAGAATATGCTCCTGACAAAATGCAACATTTTTTGTAGTGATTATTTGCTAAGCTATATAGACCATATACATTATTTATTCATTGAATTTAAAAAGTGAAAAATTGTTTATAATTTGGACTTGACGGAGTATTACCTTGTTTCTCCTCATAGAATGTACATTATATATAGCTAGTTAGCTACACATGTTATATTACTCTTGTTCTTCTTCAAAGCATCATCACTTACATTTCACACCCACGTGACCAAAAAATACAAACACATGCGTAACAAATAAACCAAACCAAAGTTCATTCATTCCTTCTTTCCCTAGTGAGTTTCTTTCTCTATTTTTGGTTCATTCATTCTTCCAAAATAATTACCATGAGAGCCTTTGAAATTGTGTTGGTTCTACTTTGGTTCCTACCAAAAATGTTTTGCACCAATGTGGATTATGACCATAGAGCATTGGTCATTGATGGTAAACGTAGAGTCTTGATTTCTGGTTCTATTCACTACCCTCGTAGTACTCCACAGGTTTTATTTTATGTCTCTCTTTGATTCTGTTTGTGTGTTGAATTTAAACAGTGCTGAATTTGTTGTTGTTTATAGATGTGGCCAGACCTTATTCAGAAATCTAAAGATGGAGGACTTGATGTTATTGAAACCTATGTTTTCTGGAACTTACATGAACCTGTTAAAGGCCAGGTTCTCTTTGCTTCATTTCTTCTCTCACATTCTTACCATTTTCTTTGAGCATTGTATTGAATTTGTTCATGTGTGAAGGAAAAGTTTGCATTGCTTGCAGAAAAAGAAAACAAGTGTCTATGTTAAGCCGAATTGCTAATTGTTGAAAGCATGACTGAACACATTTTTAGACTCGTTTGGATTGACTTATTTGAGTTTATCTACTGACATAATCTCTCCAAGATAGATAATGAAAATAATAATTATATGAAAACAATATGACTTTGTTTTATCTTTTGTAAATAGAAATATCATATACGTAAGAACTTATATGTTGTAAGTGCTTAATAAAGTAGTTTATCCAAACATGGTGTTGATCTACTGTAAGGTTAGAAAGACTATTATAATTCACTGAAATGAAATGGATTTTTGCAGTATGATTTTGATGGGAGGAAGGATTTAGTGAAATTTGTGAAGGCAGTGGCTGAGGCGGGACTATATGTGCATCTCCGCATCGGTCCATATGTTTGTGCTGAATGGAACTATGGGTAAAGTTTGGTTGGTAATTTATGTGTGATATTTTTCTGGGGTGTTCATCTAATCGAGGGCTTTAACTTCTTAACAGTGGTTTCCCTCTTTGGCTTCACTTCATTCCGGGGATTAAGTTCCGAACTGATAATGAACCATTTAAGGTAGAGGTAACCATAACTCTGTTGCTTCCTACTTTTGTCCTTAAATCTGAGTTCACTTGCCAAGAAATTTTGTCTTCAGGCCGAAATGAAGAGATTCACCGCTAAGATTGTCGATCTCATGAAGCAAGAGAAACTTTATGCATCACAAGGAGGACCTATAATTTTATCTCAGGTTTTTTTATCACTAAATACAATTATAGCGAGTATATTTTTGTAGACATATTAAGGTCAAAGTTAATATTTGTTAATGTGAGAGTATTTGTGCTCTATTGCCAGATTGAAAATGAGTATGGAGACATCGATTCAGCCTATGGTTCTGCTGGTAAATCATACATCAATTGGGCAGCAAAAATGGCTACATCTCTTGATACAGGTGTACCTTGGGTCATGTGTCAGCAAGAAGATGCTCCTGATTCAATCGTAGGTTTTATGTTTTGATATGTCTACGCTAATTGTTTTCTGGTTTACTAGGTTGCCTGTCTTCTGGAAAAGAGAAATCTTAGTATGTTGTCTGCATTCATCTTACTTGACTTTTACTTTAACTGCATGCAGATTAATACCTGCAATGGATTTTACTGCGATCAATTCACACCAAACTCTAATACAAAGCCAAAAATGTGGACTGAAAATTGGAGTGCATGGTTAGCAACTTAGCATCCCTCTTTATATAAATAATTTAATCGAATTGTTTTTGTTATTTTCCAAATCTTACTCGAATTCTTTGGAATGGTAGGTATCTTTTATTTGGTGGTGGGTTTCCTCACAGACCTGTGGAAGATCTTGCATTTGCTGTGGCACGCTTTTTCCAACGAGGTGGAACATTTCAAAATTACTATATGGTATTGCAACCTGAAATGTTCTTCACAAGTTCAATTTACTATATGGTATTGTTCTTAAGGCCAGTTTTTAAGAGGAATTAGTTGATACTGTATCATTTTTTATTGCCTGCTCAAAAACAGTACCATGGAGGAACCAACTTTGACCGAAGTACCGGCGGACCATTCATTGCTACAAGTTACGATTTTGATGCACCGATTGATGAATATGGTATGTCCTTCAGCCTACATACTAAATATATGTTGTTCATGTTGTAGCCATCACAAAATGTACCACCGGTAATACATCGAAGAAGATAAATTAATAATATCACATGCATAGTTTATTTCTTATATGCACAAGAGAAATTACACTGGACAATTGTGTTTTTTAATATATATTTTTTAATATATTTGCTATATACTGCAGGAATTATTAGGCAGCCGAAGTGGGGTCATCTTAAAGATTTGCACAAGGCCGTAAAGCTTTGTGAGGAAGCGTTAATAGCTACAGAACCTAAGATTACTTCTCTTGGTCCAAACCTAGAGGTAGAGGCGGTTTATATTGAAATTTTTGCCCGTTTATCTTATTTCGCGTCTTAGGATAGAATTTATTTTGTAACTAAAACTCATCCAGTTTGTCAATCTTTCTCTGGAAAATTCCCTGCATTGAGTACAATTTTGCCACAACCACTATTTTAGGCACTAACTAGATTAGGTCTCAACAGTCTTTTACTATTTAAAACGCAGGCGGCAGTTTATAAGACAGGATCTGTATGTGCTGCCTTTCTCGCCAACGTGGACACTAAAAGTGATAAAACTGTAAATTTCAGTGGCAATTCATATCACTTGCCTGCATGGTCTGTTAGCATCTTACCAGATTGCAAGAATGTAGTGCTTAATACTGCAAAGGTTTGTCTTACCTTCATTTGTGTTAAGTTGCTTCAATAACGCAATTATTTCAATCAAAATAGATAGTTTAATTGAATAGAGTTACTAAAAAAGTGTAATCCATATTCATTTTGTGAATATTCTATCTATACCAAGGTGTTTTCTCTTATTTATTAGTCCAAAGTAAGTAGAATGTAATAAAAATAACATGTTTATTATGGCAGATTAATTCTGCATCTGCAATTTCAAACTTCGTAACTAAATCTTCAAAAGAAGATATCAGTTCTTTAGAAACTTCTAGTTCAAAATGGAGTTGGATAAACGAACCTGTGGGTATTTCGAAGGATGATATATTTTCAAAAACTGGATTACTTGAGCAAATAAATATCACCGCTGATAGAAGTGACTACTTGTGGTACTCATTAAGGTATACAAGCCTCCAAATTTGAAAGATATTTTCCCTGAACGATGATTCTGTACTTCTCGATAACACTTCTATTATATTCTTTTGAAGCGTTGATCTTAAGGATGATCTTGGTTCTCAAACTGTACTTCACATTGAATCACTCGGCCATGCCCTTCATGCTTTCGTAAACGGAAAGCTTGCAGGTAATTATTCACTAGAATTTTATGGTTCTAATGTTTTGAAAGTCTCAAAGAGCCTGTATTATTGAAACTCAAATGAAGTCAAGGTTGATTTTAAAACAAGTTAAAAATATGAGTTGATCATGAATATTTTTTTTTTAGGGAGAGTTGATCTTGGATGTTCCGTCCAAAAATGTTCATAATTTATTGTTTCCATTAAGTTCTTGAATTATTAAATTATAACTTTCGATGATATTATTGATGAATTCTTAGGGAGTCACACCGGGAACAAAGACAAACCTAAGCTTAATGTGGACATCCCAATCAAAGTAATTTATGGAAATAACCAAATTGATCTGCTGAGTCTAACAGTTGGACTTCAGGTTCAGATTTTCGTGTTTGTAGTTTCCAATTATGCATAGAATGGCTTGCTCCTCCAAAGATTTCTCTCATTACTATATCTAAGCTAACATGAACCATATGCACATCAGAACTATGGAGCTTTTTTTGACAGATGGGGAGCGGGGATCACCGGTCCAGTAACATTGAAAGGTTTGAAGAATGGCAACAACACTCTTGATCTCTCCTCTCAGAAGTGGACATATCAGGTCAGTCTTAACTTTTGATCAAAGACTTGATCAAAGACTATTTATTAGTCTTAATGGAGATTGATTGTTAATGGAGTTAATTCTATTGATACAGGTTGGCCTAAAAGGTGAAGATTTAGGTCTGTCCAGTGGAAGTTCCGAAGGTTGGAACTCACAGTCTACTTTCCCTAAGAATCAACCATTGATTTGGTACAAGGTAATTTTATTTTCAATTTATTGTTTCCCTTTATATAAGTTATGGAATTTCAAATTAAAAGAATGCCACTATATGAAAAATGTTTTTTGGTACTAACCAATGTCATACATGTTGCATTAGACAAACTTTGATGCTCCATCCGGCAGTAATCCAGTTGCGATTGACTTCACGGGGATGGGAAAAGGTGAGGCTTGGGTAAATGGACAAAGCATTGGGCGATACTGGCCTACATATGTTGCTTCAAATGCCGATTGCACAGACTCATGCAACTACAGAGGACCTTTTACTCAAACCAAATGTCACATGAATTGTGGAAAACCATCACAGACATTGTAAGTGTTGCAAATTTTCAATGAAAAAGAGTTTAAACATGAAAAAAAAATCTTGATCTACGATGTGACTGAGACATTAATCCCATCTCGCAGATACCATGTACCACGATCGTTTTTGAAACCAAACGGCAACACTCTTGTATTGTTTGAGGAAAATGGCGGTGATCCAACACAAATAGCTTTTGCTACAAAACAGCTAGAAAGTTTGTGTGCCCATGTATCTGATTCTCACCCACCTCAAATAGACTTGTGGAACCAAGATACAACATCATGGGGAAAAGTAGGGCCTGCACTGTTGCTCAACTGTCCTAATCATAATCAGGTAATCTTTTCCATCAAATTTGCAAGCTATGGAACACCACTGGGGACATGCGGAAACTTCTACCGCGGACGCTGCAGCAGCAATAAGGCGCTGTCAATTGTAAAGAAGGTGTTTATCTGAATTCTTGTTCCCTTGCTAATTTGTTATGTTTCACTTAGGTTTAGATTAACTATGTTGGGTTATTTGTTTGTGTTTCCATATCTATTTTCTTTTGAACGAAAGTTTTTTTTGTAACATACTAAAATCATCTTATTAACAGGCCTGCATTGGATCAAGAAGTTGTAGTATTGGAGTATCAACCGATACATTTGGAGACCCTTGTAGAGGAGTGCCAAAGAGTTTAGCTGTTGAAGCTACTTGTGCTTATAGCCATACAGATTTGTAGCATGTTAGTCGAAGTACCACTTGCAATAAAAGAAACAAATATTGTCTTCATTATATTGTGAGCATTTGGAAAAATTGAAACTTCCATTATTATGGAATACAAGTGCAATTTAGGAATACAAATACAAAAAACTCACATTATGGCAAGTTTAAGAAACTTATAGCACATTGAGATTTAAGAAAATGGTTGTAATAGGAAACATTATGGTGGACTCTTTTTAGTCTTGGATACACAAATATAATAATATAAAATAGAAACCTGAATACAACATGTTAATTTCATAAACGGAATTGGCTTAATTTTTGTGTCATGTCAAACTCAAATTTTGACTTGGTTGCAATTTTTTTTTTATTATAACATTTATGGTTGACCCTTCTTTCTTGCAAATTGTCTGAGAAAGACTACTCTGATTTTGCATAACTTTAGTATTTGGATCTATAGATGTGTCACTGGATTTGCAATCAAACATTGCAGTCTCCTCCAAGATGTCAAGAGCATACTTTCTTTGAGAGATGGCAATGTGCACTACAAGAATGGTGGATTTTCCTACAAAAGTTTCCGACGAAATTTCCTAGAAAGCGTTTTCCTACGAATTAGCGACGAAATTTTCGTCGGAAAGCAAATGTCAGTAAAAAGCAGCTTGTGAATGGCTGACTTTACCTAGGAATAATTTCCTAGGAAAGCGGCGGCCCCCACATGCAGAAAAAGGGTGTGTGGAAGCATGTGATTGGCCTAATTTACCGAGGAATATTTTCCTAGGAAAGCTGCGGCCCCACATGCAAAAAAAGGGTGTGTGGAAGCATGTGATTGGCCTACTTTACCGAGGAATATTTTCGTAGGAAAGCTGCGGCCCCACATGCACACAGCCGTTGGATAAGGGGTGTGTGTATGGTTGTGATTGGTGGAAATTACCTACGAAAATTTTGTCGGAAAACACGGGACCCACATGCTAACTAGCCGTTTGTTACCGTTGCAGCATTTGTGTATATAAATATACAACACTCTATTTTCTTCTTGACAATCTTCATTCTATTCTCATTCAAATTTTTTTAATATCACTCAAATTTTATTCTCCATCATTTTATTATCATTATTTCTCATTCAAATTTTTTTAATATCACTCAAATTTTATTCTCCATCATTTTATTATCATTATTGAAGTTTCTAACAAAGGTAATTATTGATATTTTCTTATAATTGATTTCAATTTTACATGTGTTTGAATTTATAAATATTTAATGTAGTTATACATTAAAATAAGTTACATTCTTTTTTATAGTTATGTTGGTTCTGATCCATTTTGAGGTTGGTGTTGTTGTTCGTTGCCGTTGATTTTGTTGTCTCCGCTTAATTCGTCGACTTATTATTTGAGGTTGGTACATTTCTAACTTATTTTAAATAATTATTACAATGGTATTAGTACTAAATATTAATTATTAGAAAAATAGTTACTAAAATTATTATATTGTAATTAATAAAAACGTTAGCGGGATTTTTCTAAAAAAAAATGTTAGTTGGATTAACTTCTTTAAAAAAATATTTAGTGGGATTAAATTAAATTTCAACTTATTAGTGTTAGAGAGAGTATAATAAAAAAAGTGTTAGTTTGTAGAAAAACTTGTAGTTTAGTTAAAAATGTTTACTTTTGAAAAACTTGTGTTAAATTTATATATATTGTTAATTTAGTTATTAAAATATGTTGCATTATTTTTTGTAGTTTCCTTGTTTTCGATCCATTTTAAAGTTGGTGTTGCTGCTGGCTGGTTGTTGCTTTTTTTTTTTTGATCCACTTGTTCATTGGCTTGTTATTTGAGGTTAGTATCTTTTATTTATTTAAAATTTATTCAATGGATTAATATTAAAAATATTAGATATTAGAAACATAGTTAGTAAAATTAAATTGTAGTAAATATGTTATTTAGATCAAATTTGTTTTACGTAAAATAAATGTAGCTAGTAAAAATGTTACCGTAGTTCTTTAAAAAAAAGTTAAGTTAGTAAAGAAATATGTATAATTAAGTTTGTTAGAAAAATAATGTAAAGTAGCAAAAAATTATGAAGTTAATTAATATGACATATGTGAATTATTTTGTGGGAATCAATTCTGGCGTCCGCGCTTAACATTTATTTGTGGTTAGTAATTTGTATATGCACGCAATGTTTATTTCATACAAATTTTAGAAAATGTGATATAGATTAGAAAATGTTATATATTTTAGTCATAAAATATAAAATATTATATAATTTTTATGCGATAGCATGTTTATTTTGTACAAATTTCTAAATATTTAGGTGATTAGAAAAAAATTGTTATTTATATTAAAAAAATATTTACGTATAAAAATATATGGTACTAATTTGAGTCAACTGCAGCGACGCGAAAAATGGATCAACATATTTTCCATCGTAGTTGGATGTACGATAGAAAATATCCGGGGAAAAGGAAACTTAAGGCGGCTTTTGTGGATGGAGTTCGTGAATTTGTTGCTTACGCCATGGCGCAAGATGCCTTTCAATTGGAGGGAGGGATAAGATGTCTGTGTGTTAAATGTACGTGTAGGTTGATTCGGAGCCCAAAAGATGTTCTAAACCATTTAAAGGACCTTGGTTTTATGGAGAATTATTATGTGTGGATTTATCACGATGAACAAGAGCCTACAAATAATACCGAGTCTGATGTTAATATGCACGCTTCAAGCAGTGAGGCGCGTATGGAGTGTGAAAACTTTGGCGTGATGGAAGATATGGTCGGTGATGCACTTGGGGTGAACCTGTCTTACAACGAGGGTGGTGAAGAGGAAACAATCCCGAATGAGAAAGCGTTGAAGTTTTACAAGATGATGCAAGAAGTAAACAAGCCGTTGTTTGAAGGGTCGTCTGATTCTAAGTTATCAATGAGTGTGAGGCTTTTAGCTGCCGCGTCAGATTGGAGTGTAGCCGAAGAAGGCTCAGAGTATACAGATATCATGAGGGACGCAACTTCCAAACCTAGCTTCTCACAATCGGTCCAATAGTTCCAATCGGTGCTACAATTGCTCAGTTTCCAACTCACTCAGTCCACAATCCATCACCGTTGATTTTATTGCCCTAAAAGGTTAGTGAATCACCTTTGCTAAATTGATTTTATTGCTGCTAATTTGTGATTTAAAATATTAGGGTTTTCTGATTTGGTCTGGGTTCTTTTGATAAGTTAACAGGTTTGGATACACATAAAATTTGATTTGGGTTCCCTAATGTTTTTTTGAACTTTAACTCAAATAGCATTGTGAATGTATTTTTTTGCTTATAAGACCTGTGCTAATTTGACTCATATCGCATTTACCTATGCTATGATAATTGCAGCCTGTGTGGTCGTTTTTTGTTCTTCTTCTAGAAGTCGTGTTCGCCGTGTTCTCAATCGCTCAAGAAACCACCGCCGCCGCCGTGTTATAACTAGTTTTGAACTAAGTTAAGTTTCTCCTGTTTATTTTAATATATAATCCTGCCATATGGATATGTGTGGTGTGTGTGGAAGTAATATAGTTTTTCTGTTTTTTATGAGGTAGATTAGAAGAAGATATGCATCATAATTTGGATCAGTATTATGTCATCCATTCATGAGATTATATCTGCCATTTGTTGGTTTTGATTCAGATTTGTTTTTGAGCATTAGAGTCTGTTATTTTCTTGGTGCTTAAAGAAATGTGCTAGAGTTGATGTATGAGCGATGAGCTAATTGTTGTGCATTTTATGAAGTGTCAAAGGAAATTTAAGAGATTGTAATTACTCTTCATTGTGAAGATTGAAGATTGTAATTAATCTTCATTACGATGAGCTAAGAGTTTGAATTAAATGTATTTTGATTTATCTAATTTTGAACTATGTTTATAGGAACTTGGATCAACTTGAGGTGTTATCGAAGAAATAGAAGAAGCTTAATCAAAGACTATAAGAGCCAAGGCGTCTTCACAATCCATTGCTGCAACTAGGTTATCTGATTCTGTTTTTCAATTTTATTTATTTATAGAAGTATTGTATGATTCTGTTTTTAGCTATCAATAACTTTTGGTGCTGAGTTTGGTGATGGAGTACCATTGAATTAGTTGATCATTTTGATTATTGAAATTCATTCTTTACTCACTAGCTTGATTTAATTCTCTTTATTTCATTTTGGCTATGTTTTGAAAATTAGGACAGAATTGTAGTATAAGCTTATAACACAATTTTTGGTTGAAGATTCTGACTTTTCTTTATCTCTAAGTTGAATTCCACTAAATTCTTGAGATAGATTGGTTGATGTTACTGTCAAATAAAATTCTTGAGGTAGTGTTTTCGCTGCTCCCTTTTCCACCATGATATAGCCATGTCGGTGTCCTAGGTTTTTTTAGATTAGCAGTGTCCGTGTCGGTGTCCTAGGTTTTTTTAGATTAGCCGTGTCCGTGTCCGTGTCGTGTCCCGTGTCCGTGTCCGTGTCCGAGTCCGTGCTTCATAGGGTTTTCAGTGTAATTCTACAAAACCAATCCAAAAGTTCAGTTTTGTTCGTAAACAGACTTAAACTCCTCTATTTAATTAAAATATCAAACGGTGTCCGAATTGAGTAAACGAACATTCCCTGGAAAGCTTAGAATGTCAAGAATATAAATATAATTTTACTTTTGGTGTTTAAATATCCAATTTGTACAGTTTTACTAATGAACTTGTACAGGTACAGAAACATGTTAGCAGTTTTACCAATTTGCTGCAAAAGTCAGAATTTCAATCTATTCCTCTTTTTTCTTTCTTTCACTTACTCAATTGATCATACTTCTACATTTCTTAATCTATGACATTATTACCATGACATAATAGTATAAAA
Source organism: Medicago truncatula (assembly GCF_003473485.1). Taxonomy (NCBI): domain Eukaryota; kingdom Viridiplantae; phylum Streptophyta; class Magnoliopsida; order Fabales; family Fabaceae; genus Medicago; species Medicago truncatula. Next base: position 46,175,742 of record NC_053043.1, read on the forward strand.
GTAACTTTATGCTGATTCAAATCTGTTAGTGTGCATTTAGGTTTCGTCATTAGGTGTCGTCGTCGTGGTTAGGTAAGAGCCATGAATTGTGCATTTAGAAACCAACTTCCAAACCTCCTTGTCAACCATAGCCATATTAAATACCTTAAAACTTTTAAAACTCATCCCATTGAACATGTAAGGATTTTGAAGAATGCAAAACTCCCTCTAAGCTAACAAGTTCATTACAAGAATGATCATATAGAAATAATAAGCATATTTCTTTGTATCCTGATAGATTGCTCATAATCTTCTCAGAAGCAAAACAGCAGATACAAGGATTGCTTTCTTATTGTCCAAGCCTAGGCTACCCTATTTCAGTCTGCCTTTCTTGTTGGTTGATGTGTGCCTTTCCACCAACTCTTGATTTGCAAGTGCAACAGCCTATTCAAAACGAAAATTACGCCCATGACGGAGGCAAAGTATTGATCTATAAAGGGCAGCAACATGTAGGAAGAAGATTATTGTAATTATGAGATCATCCAAGAGACCAACTATTCCGAATATTCCTTCCGAGATGATGTCAATAACACTACAAGAAATGTTGCATTTTGTCAGGGGCAGAAGTCCTGGCAAAATGCAGAAAGCCTTGGCAATTGGACATTTGCCAGGAGCAGAATCACCAGCAAATCTGCTCATCGCAAATGAACCTGTCAGGGCTTAAGCTCCTGGCAAATGCGCTCCTGACACAGGCCCTGGCTCAACCCCTAGCAAATTGTGTCAGCTTGCATGCAGCTTTTCTGGAGTTCTGCAGGCATTTGCAGACTGTGTCAGCATCACATCAGTCATCATTTTCAAAACATGCCAGGGGTTTACCCCTGACAAAATGTGTACCAATTTTAAAAATTAAAAAACATTTTTTAATTGTTTAAAAAATCAAAATATTAAAATTTAATAATTAAAATAATTTCAAAAAACAATTTTAAATTATTTTTACGAAAAATAATTAAATTAAATTATTAAAACAATTTTAATAAACGTTTTTAAATTGTTTTTTTTATTTCATTTTTTTAAAATTGTTTTTATTTCATACCATAAAAAAGAGATTCGAAAAATTCAGCCATTAATTAACATCATTCTAAAAAAATCTATTTTACGTACCGATCACCAAACATAAAACAAAACACAACAGAATCATTTGGCACACAAAAAGTATAGTACCCTTGAGATAGATTACATCAACGAACCAATTTGACTATGAACAAGCTATAAAGAAATAGTCCATTGGAAAAACATTTCATATATTTAAACATTACACAATGAAGTATGCTTACATGGAAATACTAAATTACATAGTGGCTGAACCATAACCAATACATTGGAAATAACGTTTCATTGGACTATGACAATTACTATAAGAGAATGATGGCATAGTGGCATGACAATTACTATAAGAGAATGATAACAGTCATACACTTACCGGTTACAAACTACAGTTCATTGAGTAGTAGTACAATGCTAGTATGAGTTCAAATATATTATGATGTCCATTGATTTATATTGTCTGTGGCTTAATAACTTGAATCAAAATTATAGAACAAAATCAGCAGCAGCAAACAGTGGCATCTAAGAAAATAACAGTTTAAAAAACAAGAATTACATGGCATGTCCTGCCTTTAGATGACATTAATTAAAGTATGAGAAACTACTTACATCAGGGGTGCATAACTGTGTTGCGATGTGTTCTATGTGGGAAGATGGTATATTCCCGTTTGAATTTCAATTCCCTCCAAGCATTTTGCCACAACTTTCATGAGGGGTTGCCTCCGGTAACTTTGCCAGGAGTTTCCCCTGACATAGCTTCTGCCGAATTTTCCAGGAGTTCTTGCTCCTGGCATTATTCCCTGGCCATATGCAACATTTCTTGTAGTGGGTTGAGGATGTATATAACAATCAGTATCATAGTAATGACGACACGAGCTCTGAAAAGAAAAGGAAGAAATGTGCTAGGCTCAATGAAATCCTTGAAAAGAGTACGCAAGAGAAATGGAAGATCAAGGAGTCTTTGAGTAATGGGAGCTTTAGATTGATCACTAAAAATACAGTTGTAAGTCTGAATTCCAATCAGAACTTCAGGGTCATGACGATACTTGTTGCCATTATCGTCGTAGTTGTGGTTTTCAGTAGGAACCAAAAGGGTAATGGGTCGATGACAGTGTGGACATTTACATGGTTCAATGTCTGGAGATTGTTCCCAATCAACCATTGTACAGGTTCCACAAAACCAATGAGAGCATATGTCTGTAGCTTGACATATTATCTGGAATTTTACGTGACATTTTGAACATACAAATTTCGATGGTGGACCTTCTTTCAATTTCCCTTTCTCTTCTATCTCAGCCTCTAACCCTAGGTTTTCCAATTTATCCTTCTCTTCACCCAATTCTTCTATCTTAGCCTCTAATCCTAGGTTTTCCAATTTCCCTCTATCTTCACCCATTTCTTCTATCTCCGCCTCTAAGTTTTCCAATTTCCCTTTCTCTTCACCCATTCTTTCTCTATTTACTCTTCTTTTTTTTTTCTTTTTCTTTTTTTTTACGAAAGAGGGTCCTCAGCTCATTGTTAGTTAGGATTAAAAACATATACTTCTGAATATACTTTTTTTTTTTTACAAAATCAATAAATACTTTTTTTTAAAGAAAAATAAATAAATACTTAAGAGCTTCATTATTCATAGACTTCCCAATTCAAATGAAGAAATTGTCAAATCCACATTAAGGAACAACATAAAATAAAATAAAAAATAAACTAACAAACATTATATCTACGAAGAAGAAAAAAAAGTAGGGCTAAACTATTTTGCCATCCTAAAAGTAACTTGAATATTTATCATGTCATAAAAACCAATAAATAGCCAAGAGATGAAGAGTGACAAAATGAAGAAAAACTAAAATACCAAGTGATAATGAACAACCATTTTTCATAAACTTCTTCATGAACAGCAAGGATGAAACAAAATGAAAAAAGAAGCATCATTTATCCTATTTTCCTAATTCACATAAAAAAATGCCCACGTACACATTAAGGAATAAAAGAAACTATGAAAGAAAGTCTGACAAATAGACAAACAACCATCATATCGATGAAAAAATATTGCTTAAATACTTGACCAATCTAAGAGTAACTTGACTCCCTATAATGTCATAGAAACCAAATAATAATCAAGAGATGAAGAGTAAAAGTGAGTAGAATAATAAAGAGTTGAAGAGTAAAAGTGAGTGGAATAAGAGTAATACAAAATTGAAGATGAATTATCCAATTATTGCTTGAAAGGGATGAACAACAAAACCCAAAATTTGGTGAAAGAAACTACATACTTATACACACAATCTTTTTCAATGTAGGACAAATAGTCTAATTAGTAGAAACTTTAAATATTGATATCATATTAGTGGTTCTATGTATAATGAGTTATGGAATACAAAAAAAATTAATAGTAGTTCAAAGGTTAATGTGATAAAAATCAATGCATTGGAGTTTATGATTCATAAATAAACACGTAAAAATTGTGTGGATCTTTTTTAAACGTGGCACATCATCACAATTCTAGCTTATGGATAGCTTAAACTTGGACCATAAATATCTCATCAATCACCTAGAGAAGTTTTTAAATCGTTAATATAAACTAATTTCAAAATTAAGTTGTTGGGTTAGTAACATCCACAAAATCAACTCTAAACCTAGCATAATTAAGTATTTTAAATTTATTCTTACCATTTACATTACACTAAATTTTGCGTCAACGGTTTCCAAATGCTAAGTAACGTCACATTTTCCTTCAAAAAAAGTAACGTCACATTTATATACACTTTTAAAAGGCATTTAGCTTCAATTTTAGCGTCCACTTTTGAAGATGTTAATTAGCATCGGTAGGAAGCTAGTGTTTGGCCTCCAAGCTTTTATTGTCATTAATTTTTTGGCCTCTATATTGACTCTAAAAGGCTATTAGCGTCCATAATTTGCCTTTTTGCATCCATTTTTATGATGACTCTAAAACGTAATTTTCTTGTAATGCAGATGCAGAGAAAAAAAAAAAAAGTGGAAGAAATAACAATTTTTTTGAATTGTGATAGGGTCGAAGGAATAAGCAAGTTGAAACCTCAACACAAAGAGCTTTTAAAAAGTGTGGTTGCCCAATCAAAATTAGATCAACACCGTTGAAAAATGGTTTGGGATGAAAAGTTGAGGTTAAATGTGGAATTCACAACCATATGCTACCTAATAGAATGGAAGGTCATGCATTTACAGGGCGTCGAACAATAGAATAGCCTGAAGACGTTAGGATTTAACAAATCTTCATGTTCCACTAAGACGGATACCTCTATTATTGCATTAATGAGTTTTCAAGCCTAAACTATTAATTTTTTTTATCATATGTTAGTTCTTAATATATTTATTTAGGATTAAATATGTTTTTTTGTCCCTATAAATATATCAGTTTTTCGTTTTAGTTCCTTTAAAAATTTCCTTCAACTTTTAGCCCCTATAAAATTTTGAATCACTACTTTTAGTCCTGAATTTTAGGTTAATTTTTTTTAATGAAATTGTGCAAAATTGTGTAGAGTATTGTAAAAATATATCCCAGAAAAAATTAGAATTTTTTAACAAAACTTAAATTAAATATGAATTTTTAACTGCAAAAATGTAAAAATTCATATTTAATTCATGTTTTGTTAAAAAAAATCTAAATTTTTTGGGAGAGATTAATTCTTATAATATATTAAATTTTTATGCAAAATTTTATTCAAAAATATGAATTCTACATATGATTTTACTGTAAAGAAAGGACCAAAAGTGGAGATGGAAAACTTTTTGGAGACTAAAAGTTGATCAAGAAATTTTTTAGAGAAACTAAAATGGAAATTTGACATATTTATAGGGAGAAAAAACATATTTAACCCATTTATTTATTTATACTACCAATGATATTTTTCTATAAAAATAAAAATCACCAAATCCTTAAAAAAAGGAAGAATATTTGTGTTTTTTTAACCAAGAAGAATATTTGTTGAAAAAATATAGGGAAGAATTTTTATAGGAATTAAACAAGAGGATATAACAATTAATAATCCTGAAAAATTATTAATATTTCTTAGAAATAAAGCACAGAAGTAACTCAAGTTTTTTTTTTTTTACGGGACAAAATATAACTCAATTTTTAGGAGAAAATATAATTAGGAGAGATACAAGATGGAATCTTAATATGAATATGAAAACTAGCATGACGCGAAGCCATTTAGCAAAACTATGAGCGACTTTGTTGGCTTGTCTCTAATAAACCTAACATTAGAGGTTGCTAAATCAGAAGCAAACAGACGTTTACAGCCATTGATACTGCACTATAATTAGAAACGCCGCTTTTACTACCATAAAGACTATCCACCACAGTTTTGGAACAAAACTCAAAATCCACAATACCCAATTGTAGATCACGCACCCAATACATTGCTGATAATAAACCTAAAGCCTCGCCCAAATCCACTTCAATGAGTGGAGTCATCCATTCAGTTTTAGTCAACACAAACCTACCTTCATTATCTCGACTACACATACCAAGGCTAACCTGATTCAAAGAATGGGAAAAGGAAGCATCTACATTACATTTTTACCTACCTGAACTTGGTTTATGCTACTGCAGATCTCCTTGAGGAGTGGGATGCATGGTAGTATGATTTCAAATATGTTGGACATTCATCCAACTAGTAAGAAAAGATCTTGTATGTTCACATATTATTACTATGTTCCAAATATTCCATAGAGTCACACTAAAGACTTGTTTTTGCTGTTGATCCAGATGGGTTAAAATAGCAAACAAATTTGTCACGAAACTTGTATATAGATCAAAGAAAGCCATCGAGAGACTCCATAATCCGGTGTGCTGCCAACAAAGCATACTTTTACTATATATGAAAAACAAATGAGTACTATCTTCAGCACTTTCTTCACACACCGCGCACTAATCAGGACATTGAACACCTTTTGATTGCAACCGAACTCTTGTAGGCAAATAGTTACGACATGCTCTTCACCATAAATTTTTAACCTTTGGTGGCAATTTATGCTTCCAAACACAATTCCAGTTCCTGGCGCACGATGTTGTAAAGTTGCAATGTTGTGATTCATAATGTCCTTGTATGCACTCCTAACTGTGTAAGCACCATCCTTCTCTAATTTCCAAGTAGGCACATCATTAATCACTGAAGCCAACAATGGAATATTAAAAATACTTTTGGCTGTATTAGTATAAAAAATATATATTAATTAGTTCCATGTTTCATTGCTTCTGAGGTGTAACCATCAAGTCCGCAAAAATTATATGTGGTCACTCCAAATGTTGAGGAGTGGAGTGGTCGGCAAAATACGATCAGCGTTACAAAGTCAAGGATGGTCCTAAACTAGTATTCGTTCTCTTGTACCAATACTCCAATGCAAATTCCTTCGAATTACATCTTTCACATTCCAAATACTACGCCAAACATAACTAGGATTATGGCCAATACCAGCTCCAAAGTAATCACATCTAGAAAAGTATTTTGCTTTGAGTAAACGTGTGAATAAAGACTCTGGATTAGAAACCAACTTCCAAGCCTCCTTGTCAACCATAACCATATTAAATACCTTAAAACTTTTAAAACTTATTCCATTGAACATGTAAGGAGTGAAAAGTTTTTCCCAAAATAGCCAGTGTAAGCCTCGAAAATTTGTTGAATTATGACCCCCGAAAAAGTTTAACATTCTCTCATTTTCATTAATGAGTGATCATGGGATGAGAAAAACACTCCTGACATGTGAAGACACATACTACAATACTGATTTAATAAGGATTTCCCTTCCAACTTGGGAAAATATAATTCAATTTTTTTTTTTTTTAAGGATACTCAATTAGTTAGTTTAATTTGCATAGAGAAAGAGAACAAATAGAAAGAAAGAAACTAAGCAAAGTATTAATATTAAAGCAATGAACCTATCAAAGTTAGAGAAAAATAAAGAAAAGGAAGTACTCATTTGTCAGATTTAGGTGCGAATTAGATTAGATGTGGGGGGTAGAATTGAAGCAAGTTATCAACCGCTGAATACAGCTTTGTTTACTCTAACAAAATGTCACCATCCAATAATAGTCGTGTCACTTTATGCTTCAGGACCACAAAATGATTTAACAATGTCCCTTTTTTCATTATATTATTAAAACATCTCATAATGCTTATTATGTTGAGTTTAATGGATATGATTAGTCGGTTGGACCAACACTTACAATCAATAAAAATCAACTATTTCTTCACATCATACCATTAAAGTGAAGTATACTTTAGTAATTTGATGAAATACAAGGTTGCTATCAAACTATGGTGTAAAATTATTTTAGACGTGGATCTTATTTTCTATTAATTTTTTTTTAGGAGATGATGATATTAATTCTTGGTAGTCATACTCATACCGGTGAGTTAGTTGGGCTGCTCAATGGCACTGCTCAACTGCCCCTTAATTGGAGTTTTTTTTTTTCTTCATAATTAATATGCTAGCCGATTTGCTTATCAAAAAAATAAATGCTAGCCATTTCATGTTATTCTTATAAATATAAAATATAAGGAAAAAAATACAATGAGTGTGATGTGTATGAGTTGGTTAAACAATAATATATACAGTTAAAACATAGATCAATACTATAAACAATATACTTAGAGGTTTTGTTAATGCAGTAAAAAAGACAAGATAAGTAGCCTAGGAAGACAACAATGTCACCACCGACAACCTTTTTGTTTGTCAACAAACAGCTTACACCTGGCATTTCCTTCTCCTCATAGAATGCACATTACACATGTTATACAGTACTTGTAGCACCTTACTCTTGTTCTTCTTACAAACCATCATCACTTACATTTCACACCCACGTGACCAAAAAACACAAACACATGTGTAACATATAATCCAAACCAAAGTTCATTCATTCTTTCCTTCACTAGTGAGTTTCTTTTTCTCTCTTTGGTTCATTCATTCTTCCAAAATAATTACCATGAGAGCCTTTGAAATTGTGTTGGTTCTACTTTGGTTCCTACCAAAAATGTTTTGCACCAATGTGGATTATGACCATAGAGCATTGGTCATTGATGGTAAACGTAGAGTCTTGATTTCTGGTTCTATTCACTACCCTCGTAGTACTCCACAGGTTTTATTTTATGTCTCTCTTTGATTCTGTTTGTGAGTTTTTGCATTGTATTTGATTTTAAACAGTGCTGAATTTGTTGTTGTTTATAGATGTGGCCAGACCTTATTCAGAAATCTAAAGATGGAGGACTTGATGTCATTGAAACCTATGTTTTCTGGAACTTACATGAACCTGTTAAAGGCCAGGTTCTCTTTGCTTCATTTCTTCTCTCACATTTTTACCACTTTCTTTCTTATTCTACTTGCTTTCAGCATTTCCTATGTTAATATGTGAAAGAAAAAGTTTGAATTGCAGATAGAATTAGTAGTTTAAAAAATGTATATGTTAAGCTTAATTGCTAATTGTTGAAAGCATAAAATGTTGAACACCTTTTTGGGACATGTTTGAATTGACTTATCTGAGCTTATGTACTGACATAAGCACTTCTAAGACTCTTTGAGAAAGACTATGAAAACAACTTATTTATATAAAAGTAATTTGATTTATTTATGTTTTGTCAATAAAAATAGCTTATATAGAAGCACTTATATGGTATAAGTGCTTAATTTAAGTTGTTTATCTAAACATGGTCTTGATCTAGTTTCGAATGAAAAGACATAGATTAAGGTTAGAAAGACTATTATAATTCATTGAAATGAAATGGATTTTTGCAGTATGATTTTGATGGGAGGAAGGATTTAGTGAAATTTGTAAAGGCAGTGGCTGAGGCAGGACTATATGTGCATCTCCGGATCGGTCCATATGTGTGTGCTGAATGGAACTACGGGTAAAGTTTGGTCCTTTCTGTGTATTATTTTTCTGTGGTGTTCATGTCTAATTGAGGGCTTTAACTTCTTGACAGTGGTTTCCCTCTTTGGCTTCACTTCATTCCAGGGATTAAGTTCCGAACTGACAATGAACCATTTAAGGTAGGCTAACCTTCACCCTGTTGCTTCATGCATTTGTCCTTAAATCTGAGTTCACTTGACAGGAAACTTTGTCTTCAGGCCGAAATGAAGCGATTCACCGCTAAGATTGTCGATCTCATGAAGCAAGAGAAACTGTATGCATCACAAGGAGGACCTATAATTTTATCTCAGGTTTTTAATCATTAAATACATGGTCTTTTTGAAGTATATAGTTAATATATTTTTGTAGATATTAAGGTCAGAGCTCATATTTGTTAATGTGAGAGTATTTGTGCTTTCTAATGCCAGATTGAAAATGAGTATGGAAACATTGATAGTCACTATGGTTCTGCTGGTAAATCATACATCAACTGGGCTGCAAAAATGGCTACATCTCTTGATACAGGTGTTCCTTGGGTCATGTGTCAGCAAGGAGATGCTCCTGATCCAATCGTAAGTTTTATGTTTTAATATGCCAACGTCAATTATTTTCCGGTTTATGGTTTACTAGATTGTCTATCTTCTGGAAAGGAGTAATCTTAGTTTGCTAACCACTCGCAGATTAATACATGCAATGGATTTTACTGTGATCAATTCACACCAAACTCTAATACAAAGCCGAAAATGTGGACTGAGAATTGGAGTGGATGGTTAGCGACTTACTGTCCTTTTTTATATAAATCATTTCAATAAAATATGTTCCTCCAAACGTGTATAATGGATTGTGTATCTCCTTTCTTGTTCTACTTGTTCTTTTTGTTATTTTCTCAATCTTTTGAATTATTTGGAATGGTAGGTTTCTTTCATTCGGTGGTGCTGTTCCTCACCGACCTGTGGAAGATCTTGCATTTGCTGTGGCACGCTTTTTCCAACGTGGTGGAACATTTCAAAACTACTATATGGTATTGCAACCTGAAATGTTGTTCGCAAGTTCAATTTTATATGATAGTATTACTTCACGGAAAAATTGGCTCTAAGAGGAATTAGCTAATACTTTATCATTTTTTATTGCTTGCCCAAAAACAGTACCATGGAGGAACCAACTTTGACCGAAGTACCGGCGGACCTTTCATTGCTACAAGTTATGATTATGATGCACCGATTGATGAGTATGGTATGACTCTTTCAACCTTAATACGAGTATATTTTGTTCATGTTGTAGCCATCGCAAATGCACCACTGGTAATACCTCGGTCCTCGAAGAAGATAAATTAATAATATTACACGCATAGTTATTTTCTTTTATTTAGAAGAGAAATTACACTGGACAATTTTCTGTGTGTGTTTAATATCTCTACTATACGCTGCAGGAATTATTAGGCAGCAAAAGTGGGGTCATCTTAAAGATGTACACAAGGCCATAAAGCTTTGTGAAGAAGCACTAATAGCTACTGATCCCAAGATTTCATCTCTTGGTCAAAACCTAGAGGTATAGGTGGTATGTATTGAAATTTTTGTCTGTTCGAAACATCTTACTCCACGTCTTAGGATAGAAATATCTGGATCATTGTAACTAAAATTCTTCTAGTTTGTCAATCTTGTAAGTTACTTTCTCTGGAAAATTCCCTCCATTGAGTGCAATTTTTCCACAGCCACTATTTTCGGCACTAACTAGATTAGTTCTTAACAGTCTTTTACTATTTAAACCGCAGGCGGCAGTTTATAAGACAGGATCTGTATGTGCTGCCTTTCTCGCCAACGTGGATACTAAAAATGATAAAACCGTAAATTTCAGTGGCAATTCATATCACTTGCCTGCATGGTCTGTGAGCATCTTACCAGATTGCAAGAATGTAGTGCTTAATACTGCAAAGGTTTGTCTTACCTTCATTTGTGTTAAGTTGCTTCAATAACAACAATTATCGCAATCAAAATAGATAGTTTAATTGAATAGAGTTACAAAAAAAGTGTGATTAATATTCATTTTGTGATTATTCTATCTATAGCCAAGCTGTTTTCTCTTATTTGTTAGTCCAAGGTAAGTAGGATGTAATAAAAATATCATTTTTTTATGGCAGATTAATTCTGCATCTGCGATTTCAAACTTCGTAACTGAAGATATCAGTTCTTTAGAAACTTCTAGTTCAAAATGGAGTTGGATAAACGAACCTGTGGGTATTTCGAAGGATGATATATTGTCTAAGACTGGATTACTTGAGCAAATAAATACCACAGCTGATAGAAGTGATTATTTGTGGTACTCATTAAGGTACACAAGCCTCCAAATTTGAAAGATATTTGCTTTGACCGATGATTATGTACTTCTTGATAACACTTCTCTTGTATTTTTTAAAGCCTTGATCTTGCGGATGATCCCGGTTCTCAAACTGTCCTGCACATTGAATCACTTGGCCATGCCCTTCATGCTTTCATAAACGGCAAGCTTGCTGGTAAACATTTGTTAGGGTTTTTATGGTTTTTTGTATTCTGGATCTCTCAGAGAGCCTTTGTTTTATTGAATCTCAAACAAAACTGTTGAAAATTAAAAAACTTCCCACATAGGAGCCTTTGTTTATAAGTCATCAAAAGTTTGAGACCACTGGTTCAAACTTTTGGACCATGGGCCTCTACACTATAAACAAACTAACCAACTATGTTCCTACACTCCAATTGGGTGTGTGCCATAATCCAACAAATACCAAGGTTGATGTTAAATCAAGTTGCTCATGGAAGTTCTTCTAATATCATATGCTCTTTTAGCAGATGTCCTAGGAGTGTCCTTTACAAGGAACTAGTCTAGCTATTTCTTTTTTCCTGTTTCTTTTCCTTTAGCTCATGTAACAAAAAAAAAAAAGTAACTATTCTGTGATATTATTGACAACTTTTCAGGGAATCAAGCAGGAAACAGTGATAAATCTAAGCTTAATGTGGACATCCCAATCGCACTAGTTTCCGGAAAGAACAAAATTGATCTACTGAGTTTAACAGTTGGACTTCAGGTTCAGCTTTTCTTGTTTTTAGTTTCTAAATATGCATTTGCTCATTATATTCCACCGTGCATAGACTGGCTTGCTCCTTCAGTGATTTCTCTCATTACTATATCTAAGCTAATATGAACCATATACACATCAGAACTATGGAGCCTTTTTTGACACAGTGGGAGCAGGGATCACCGGTCCCGTGATATTGAAAGGTTTGAAGAATGGCAACAACACTCTTGATCTCTCCTCTCGGAAGTGGACATATCAGGTCAATCTTAAATTTTTGATCGAAAACTATTTATTATTCTTTCTTTATCACTTTAATGGAATACATTGTTAATGGAGTTAATTTTTTCGATACAGATTGGCCTAAAAGGCGAAGATTTAGGTCTGTCTAGTGGAAGTTCTGGAGGGTGGAATTCACAGTCTACTTACCCTAAGAACCAACCATTGGTTTGGTACAAGGTAGTTTTATTTTCAATTTATTGTTTCCCTTGATATAAGTAAGGGAATTTCAAATTAAGGAAATGCCACTATATGAAAAATGTTTTTTTGCTACTAACCAATGTAATACATGTTGCACTAGACAAACTTTGATGCTCCATCCGGCAGTAATCCAGTTGCGATTGACTTCACGGGGATGGGAAAAGGTGAGGCTTGGGTAAATGGACAAAGCATTGGGCGATACTGGCCTACATATGTCGCTTCAAATGCCGGTTGCACAGACTCATGCAACTATAGAGGACCTTATACTTCATCTAAATGTCGCAAGAACTGTGGAAAACCGTCACAGACATTGTAAGTGTTGCAAATTTTCAATAAAAAAAAGTTTAAACAAAGAAAATAATCTTGATCTATGATGTTACTGAGACAATAATCGCATCTTGCAGATACCATGTACCACGATCGTTTTTGAAACCAAACGGCAACACTCTTGTATTGTTTGAGGAAAATGGCGGTGATCCGACCCAAATATCTTTTGCTACAAAACAGCTGGAAAGTGTGTGTTCACATGTATCTGATTCTCACCCACCTCAAATAGACTTGTGGAACCAAGATACAGAATCAGGGGGAAAAGTAGGGCCTGCTCTGTTGCTCAGTTGTCCTAATCATAATCAGGTAATTTCATCCATCAAATTTGCAAGCTATGGAACACCTTTAGGGACGTGTGGAAACTTCTACCGCGGACGCTGCAGCAGCAATAAGGCGCTGTCAATTGTAAAGAAGGTGTTTATCTGAACTCCTGTTCCCTTACTAATTTGTTATGTTTCACATTGGTTTAGATTGACTATGTTGGCCATGGCTAATAGTTTACTGATATGTGAGTAGGTTGCTTGAGCTGATCAGAATAATAGAAAATCAACTAACCAATTAATTGTATTTAAACACAAGCAGTAATATGTAACTCTAAGCTTGAACAATAGAAAACACTACAACCACTTTGCAGCCGTAGACAGACACAATTTGCCGAACTCGGTGATCAAATCTTGTTTGTTTTTGTTGGTTTTAAAGAGGTTAGCGGCTGAAACACACTATGCACAGAAAAGTGGAGAATTGTGGGTTCAACCCGAGCTCTAACATATCAAATGTTCCCACATCCTTTTACCATATGAGTTGTACTTACGGGACAATCACTTGTGTTCTTTGTTTCCGTTTATCATATCTGTTGTCTTTTGAACCAGAGTTGTTGTAACATACTAAAATCATCTTATTAACAGGCCTGCATTGGATCAAGAAGTTGTAGTGTTGGAGTATCAACTGATACATTTGGAGACCCTTGTAGAGGAGTACCGAAAAGTTTAGCTGTTGAAGCTACTTGTGCATAGACAAACATGTAACATGTTGCTCTAAGAGCAGTCCTCAATTGTGTTCAACTCTTATCTTCAATTCATCTTCCCTATCTAAATTAGAATTGTATTCTAGGAACATCCCAATTTTTTATTTTTCACTTAGAATAGTGCTGTACCACTTGCAATAAAAGAACAAAAATGTGGTCCATATGGTGATCTTTGATACGTGATAAAACGGTGTTCTTTTGTTGTTCTAGTAGTGAAAAGGATGGTAATGGTCCCATATATACTTGTAATACAAGTTGCACTCAGTGTGAGGAACCTGAACAGTGAAAAGTGGAAAATTTGGACTTTTGGAGTATGAACCAAGTTGGATTATTAGTTGGAAAATGATGTATTTGAAATTTTACTTCTTGTAGAGGAAGGTAACGAGATAGAGGAGATTCAATTAATCAACATTAGGCAAAATTTGTGTTGAGTTCTGTTAATCATGTTTCTGTAGATATCCTAACATTTGAATGAAAATATAATACATGATTTATTTGAAAACTTTATATTTTTTTATTTTAATCACCTGTATTATTTTTTTAAAAAAATGGTGACTTCTTTAATAAATATAATAATAAAGAATAATCAATGTTTATTTTCTTCAAGTATTTTACATGCATATATATATAAGTTTTAATATACTTTTTTTTAACGTATCATATCTTAAATTTAAAAAAAAAATTGTGTATTTGCGTACCCATATTGTATGCCCAAATGCCCTTAATTTGGAAATGCTAGCAAGTGTCATAAGGGTACTTGTTTAGAAGTTTAAAGTAAAAGTTTTATCTTAGAAATTGTGTATTCAATACATTGAAACAACAAAAAGTAATTTTTTTCAACAAAAAATTTATCAGTTATTTCTATTTTTGAATCTTTAACAAGTGTCTTTAAGGCAATTGTTTGCATAACCCTAATATTAGTTCTATGAAGCAGATTTTTTTTTGTTCATAATCAATATGTAGAATTTATTCTTTTTTTATTTTTAAATACAAAGAAAAAGTGTTCTCAATACTTTTTGTCACATGAGCTGCAGAAATTTAACGATCCAAATTGAGTCAGTTGGTAAAAAGATGTTTCATTTAACAATCCAAATTGATTCAGTTGGTAAAAAGATGTCTCATATGCTAGAAGGGTATGAATTCAATTCTCGCAGCTATAATGAAAAATGGATGGGTAATTTATAAATACCCCTAGTGAACCCGTCATCTAAGTTATCTAAACTTTTTTTTATATAAAATAAAGTAAAAATATGCAATGTATGTAAATAATGTGATAATAAAAAAGTATAATAAACGTGTTTGAGTTGATTAAACAATGTTAAGTTTGTCCTTACGAGCTTAGTTTAGTTGGTATAGACAATGCATCATAATATATGTAAAATACGAGGTTCAAACCCCGACCATCAAAAAAAAAAAAACAATGCTAAGTTTGTGGAGAATGATATTGCAGTTCAACCCCCACATGAATACATTTTTAAAGTTGTTTTATGATGCAACAAGAATCCAATTTGATATCCCTAATGAGGTCAAAAATCCTATCTATTTTTTTTTTTTAAATTAGAGGTGTTTATTATAGTTTTAGAATAAATTAATGCACATATTTTTTAAAAAATTTAATAATAATTAGACTTTATTTTACAAACTAGTTAGATATATTTATGTACTTAAATTATAATAATAAGATGAAATAATTTAGATGACGAGTTGAGTAAGAATTTTACCTAATATTTATCAAATGTTACAAGAACTAAATAATAACACCTATTTTTTATTTAGTTATATTTTTTAAGTGTTACTAAATCTCATATATATGTTATAGTGCCTACCACATAAGGTATTTTTTTTTTTTGAAGGATACCACATAAGGTATTTATTCACTGAATATACGTTTATAATTCGGACAGAGGGCGTATTACCTTGTTTCTCCTCATAGAATGTACATTATATATACACGTGTTATATTACTCATGTTCTTCTTCTAAGCATCATCACTTACATTTCACATCCACGTGACCAAAAAAACACATGTAACAAATAAACCAAACCAAACCAAAGTCCAATCTTTCCTTCCCTAGTGAGTTTCTTTTTCTCTTTTTGGATCATTCATTCTTCTAGAATAATTACCATGAGAGCCACTGAAATTGTGTTGGTTCTGCTTTGGTTCTTACCAACAATGTTTTGCACCAATGTGGATTATGATCATAGAGCATTGGTCATTGATGGTAAACGTAGAGTCTTGATTTCTGGTTCTATTCACTACCCTCGTAGTACTCCACAGGTTTTATTTTATGTCTCTCTTTGATTCTGTTTGTGTGTTGAATTTAAACAGTGCTGAATTTGTTGTTGTTTATAGATGTGGCCAGACCTTATTCAGAAATCTAAAGATGGAGGACTTGATGTTATTGAAACCTATGTTTTCTGGAACTTACATGAACCTGTTAAAGGCCAGGTTCTCTTTGCTTCATTTCTTCTCTTACATTCTTACCATTTTCTTTGAGCATTGCATTTGTTCATTGCTTGCAGGAAAAGAAAACAAGTGTCTATGTTAAGCTGAATTGCTAATTGTTGAAAGCATGACTGAACAAGTTTGGATTGACTTATTTGAGTTTATCTACTGACATAATCTCTCCAAGATAGATAATGAAACATATTAACTATATGAAAACAATATGACTCTAAAATCTTTTGTAAATAGAATAAGCACTTATATGTTATAAGCACTTAATTAAGTATTTTATCCAAATATGATCTTGATCTACTATAAGCTAAGAAAGTCTATCTTAATTCATTGAAATGAAATGGATTTTTGCAGTATGATTTTGATGGGAGGAAGGATTTGGTGAAATTTGTGAAAGCAGTAGCTGAGGCAGGTCTATATGTGCATCTCCGGATTGGTCCATATGTTTGTTCTGAATGGAACTATGGGTAAAGTTTGGTAATTTATGTGTATTATATTTCGAGGGTGTTCATGTCTAATTGAGGGCTTTAACTTCTTGACAGTGGTTTCCCTCTTTGGCTTCACTTCATTCCAGGGATTAAGTTCCGAACTGACAATGAACCATTTAAGGTAAGTTAACCTTCAGTCCAGTGCTTCATGCTTTTGTCCTTGGACTGAGTTCACTTGACAGGAAACTTTGTCTTCAGGTTGAAATGAAGCGATTCACCACTAAGATTGTCGACCTCATGAAGCAAGAGAAACTGTATGCATCACAAGGAGGACCTATAATTTTATCTCAGGTTTTTTTATCATGAAATACAATACAAGTATAGTTAATATATTCTTGAAGATATTAAGGTCAAAGTTTATATTTGTTAATGTGAGAGTGTTTGTGATTTCTAATGACAGATAGAAAATGAGTATGGAGACATCGATTCAGCCTATGGTTCTGCTGGTAAATCATACATCAATTGGGCAGCAAAAATGGCTACATCTCTTGATACAGGTGTACCTTGGGTCATGTGTCAGCAAGCAGATGCTCCTGATCCAATTGTAAGTTTTATGTTTTGATATGTCAATGTTAATTGTTTTTTAGTTTATGGTTTACTAGGTTGCCTGTCTTCCGGAAAAGAGCAATCTTGGTATGCCGTTTGCATTCATCTTACTCAATTTTTACTTGAACTGCAAGTAGATTAATACCTGCAATGGATTTTACTGCGATCAATTCACACCAAACTCTAAAACAAAGCCAAAATTGTGGACTGAAAATTGGAGTGCATGGTTAGCAACTTAGCATCCTTTTTTATATAAATAATTTAATCAATTTGTTTATGTTATTTTCCAAATCTTACTTGAATTCTTTGGAATGGTAGGTATCTTTTATTTGGTGGTGGGTTTCCTCACAGACCTGTGGAAGATCTCGCATTTGCTGTCGCACGCTTTTTCCAACGAGGTGGAACATTTCAAAATTACTATATGGTATTGCAACCTGAAATGTTCTTCACAAGTTCAGAATAATATGATAATATTACTTCACTGAAAAATTGGCTCTAAGAGGAATTAGCTGATACTGTATCATTTTTCATTGCTTGACTAAAAACAGTACCATGGAGGAACCAACTTTGACCGAAGTACTGGAGGACCATTCATTGCAACAAGTTATGATTTTGATGCACCGATTGATGAGTATGGTATGACTCCTTCAACCTTCTTATTGAAATCTATTGTTCATGTTGTAGCCGTCACAAATACAACACTGGTAATACATCGAAGAAGATAAATTGATAATATCACATGGATAGTTTATTTCTTATATGTAGAAGAGAAATTACACTGGACGATTGGATTTTTTAATATCTTCGCTACATGCTGCAGGAGTTATTAGGCAGCCGAAGTGGGGTCATCTTAAAGATGTGCACAAGGCCATAAAGCTTTGTGAAGAAGCATTAATAGCCGCAGAACCCAAGATTACTTATCTTGGTCCAAACCTAGAGGTATAGATGGTTTATATTGAAATTTTTGTTCGTTTGAAACATCTTATTCCGCGTCTTAGGATATAATTTATTTTGTAACTAAAACTCATCTGGTTTGTCAATAGTGTAAGATTCTTTCTTTGAAAAATTCCCGGCATTAATAGTCTTTTACTAATAAAACCGCAGGCGGCCGTTTATAAGACAGGATCTGTATGTGCTGCCTTTCTCGCCAATGTGGACGCCAAATCTGATAAAACCGTAAATTTCAGTGGCAATTCATATCACTTGCCTGCATGGTCTGTGAGCATCTTGCCAGATTGCAAGAATGTAGTGCTTAATACTGCAAAGGTTTGTCTTACCTTCATTTGTGTTAAGTTGCTTCAATAACACAATTATCTCAATCAAAATAGATAGTTTAATTGAATAGAGTTACTAAAAAAGTGTGATTCATATTCATTTTGTGAATATTCTATCTATACCAAGGTGTTTTCTCTTATTTGTTAGTCCAAAGTAAGTAGGATGTAATAAAAGTAAATTTTTTTATGCCAGATTAATTCTGCATCTACAATTTCAAACTTCGTAACTGAATCTTTAAAAGAAGATATCAGTTCTTCAGAAACTTCTAGATCAAAATGGAGTTGGATAAACGAACCTGTGGGTATTTCGAAGGATGATATATTGTCAAAGACTGGATTACTTGAGCAAATAAATATCACAGCTGATAGAAGTGACTACTTGTGGTACTCATTAAGGTATACAAGCCTCCAAATTTGAAAGATATTTTCCCTGACTGATGATTCTGTACTTCTCGATAACACTTCTATTGTATTCTTTTGAAGCGTTGATCTTAAGGATGATCCTGGTTCTCAAACTGTCCTTCACATTGAATCGCTCGGCCATGCCCTTCATGCTTTCATAAACGGCAAGCTTGCAGGTAATTATTCACAAGGATATGGTTTTTATATTTTGAAAGTGTTGGAATTAATTGAATTGACTAGTTTTAGTGATTTGCTGTAATTTGGAATTCAAATTATAGTTGACTCATATCCTTGTATATCTTTCCATTTATTTCTTGTAGTTATGTTTTCATTTTTTTATCTCCTATAATCATGGAGGAAACCTTGTATATATTCCCTACTTTCATATCAATGAAATACACCATTATACCATTTTCTTTTACATGGTATCAGAGCCGACTCCAATTACCTCTCATTTCTAGGTATTGGAGATTAGCTTCTGAGTAAGAAAATGGCGAATGGGTCAGATAAATCAGATTCTGGTGATAAATCAGATTCTGCTCAAAAATCAAATTCTGCTCCACATACACATGATATGTATTCATCCCTCACACCTGAACGTCTTGATGGCACAAACTATACCGAATGGGCCCTAAATGCAGAAAACAAGATCAGAGGTCGTAAACATTGGGGTTACATCTCTGGAAAGAAGGTCACACCTGCAACAAAAACCTCTGATGAATATGAAACTTGGGAAGATGAGAATTGTTTGGTCAAGTCTTGGCTTCTGGATGCAATGACAAAAGATGTTAGGTCGCTTTTCATCCGGTTACCTACAGCCAAGAAGATCTGGGAATCGGTCAAGGAGACTTACTCTGTCAGTCAAGATGCATCAAAGGCATATCAGCTTTATTGTGAGGTAATATCTATTAAACAAGATGGTGGATCCGTTGTTACTTACTTTGCAAAATTACAGAAACTGTGGCAGGAAATTGATGCGATTGAAGATTGTACCATGGTGTGCACTAAAGATGTTGAGACATATACCAACAAACTGAATGCGCAACGTGTATACATATTCCTAGCAGGACTTGATTCACACTTGGATGGGGTACGTGGTCGAATTCTTGCAACCATACCACTTCCAGGTATACAAACTGTGTATGCAAATGTCTGTGTTGAGGCGAATCGCCAAGAAGCCATGCTTTGTACAACACAAAGTGAAGGTGCTGCAATGGCTATGAAAAAGCCATTTAATTCCAATAAAGGAAACCGCAAATGTACACACTGTAATGGAAACAACCATACCGCAGATACTTGTTTTAAGATACACGGTTATCCTCAATGGCACCCAAAAGGGAAAAAGGAGGATGCTCTCAATAACAATACTACCGGTGCTTCTGGATTTGTTGCTAAGTCAGGTACATCTCAATCTGTTTGTTGTTTTTCTGTTGTTACTTGTGATAATGAATGGATAATTGATACTGGTGCAACTCATCATATGACTTGTAATAAATATATGTTTACACATTTATCCTCTAATAGTCCTGTTCGAGTCATTATAAATGCTAATGGTGTTTCTTCCCATGTTATGGGTATTGGTACAGTGTCAATTTCACCATCATTATCCCTTTATGATGTTCTCTTTGTTCCCTCTCTCAATTGCAATCTTCTCTCTGTTAACCAACTAACCGAGTCCCTTAATTGTGCCGTCGTGTTCTTTTCCACACATTGTATTTTGCAGAATGTTCATACAAAGGAGAAGATTGGCAGTGGTAAAAAAAGAGAAGGATTATACTATCTTGAAGGTAACTCTCAACATCCCAAAGGAAAAGCACTAGTTCACTCTATGAGTGATGGATTACAAGCTAGAAATATAGAAGATATTTGGCAATGGCATAAGCGATTAGGACACCCATCATTTAGCTATCTCAAGAGATTGTTTCCTTCATTGTTTAGTCGTTGTGATATCTCTGATTTTAAATGTGAAACTTGTGTAATGGCAAAAAGCCATCGTGTTTCTTTTCCTATAAATAATAGTAGAGCTGATGCTCCTTTTTCAATTATTCACTCAGATGTTTGGGGACCATCTCCATTTCCCACAAATAATGGAATGAGGTGGTTTGTGACCTTTGTGGATGATTGTACAAGAATGACCTGGTTATATTTTCTTAAACACAAAAGTGATTTGTTTAGTGTCTTTCAAGTTTTTCACAAAATGATAACAACACAATTTAATACTCCAATCAAGATAGTTAGGTCTGATAATGGAGGAGAATATCATAATAATAAATTGACAACTTTTATGAAATCAGTTGGTATTCTCCATCAAACATCATGTCCTAATACCCCTCAGCAGAATGGAGTAGCTGAAAGAAAAAATAGACACCTTTTGGAGATTACTAGGTCACTCTTGATTGGGAGTAATGTTCCTTCTTATTTATGGGGTGAAGCTTTAAGCTCTGCAGTTTATCTTATTAATAGAGTCCCCTCAAGTGTGCTAAATTTTAGAAGACCTATTGATGTTCTTTCTAATCATTGCACACTTAACTCTATCAATAATTTACCACCCCATATTTTTGGTTGTGTCATATATGTACATTTACATCCTCACCAAAGAACAAAATTAGAATCTAGAGCAATGAAATGTGTTTTTGTGGGATACAGCACCACTCAAAAGGGATATAAAGCTTATCATCCATCTTCAAAAAAATATTTTGTTTCAATGGATGTTACCTTTCATGAACATGAATTGTTTTTTCTTTCTAAAACACTCCATTCTTCACCTCAGAGGGGAAGTGATGTAGAGGTGCAGAATCATGAAATACGCATCCATGAAATCATGTTATTTGATACTATGCCAATAGAAAATCAAAATGAAATTCAAGATATTGAAGATGAGAATCAAGATATTGGAAATGAGAATATGACCGAAGATGATAGTATAATTTCCTCTTCAACTTCAAGCCCACTGCTGATCCAATCCTCAGAAAATTCTGCAGAGGTACCATCTGAAACTATTGCTTCTATTCATTCTATTGCTGATATAGAAAATTATGTTTCCGCTGATATAGAAAATAATGACTCTTCTTCTAGTCCATTAAATTTTGACCATGTTGTTAGCACTTACACTCTTCCCCCTCGTACTAACAGAGGACAACCTCCAATAAGGTATGAACCTGACCCTAATTGTAAGCTAAAGTACCCTATAAATAACTATGTGTCATTCCAAAAGTTGTCCAAGTCATATGCTAATTATGCATCTCAATTATCCATTGCATCTACACCTAGTAACTTGCAGGAAGCTCTAGCAGATTTGAGATGGACACAGGCAATGACAGCAGAAATGGAAGCATTGGAGAAAAATGCTACTTGGGAACTTGTCTCCTTACCGGTCGGAAAGAGCACTGTAGGTTGTAGATGGGTGTTTACTATCAAACATAAGGCCGATGGAAGTGTTGAGAGGTTTAAAGCGAGGTTAGTTGCAAAAGGTTACACTCAATCCTATGGAGTTGATTATGAAGAAACTTTTGCACCAGTTGCAAAACTCAACACAGTGAGGGTATTACTATCATTAGCAGCAAATCAAGATTGGCCGCTACTTCAATTTGATGTAAAAAATGCCTTTTTACATGGAGATTTAATAGAAGAAGTGTATATGGATCCTCCCCCTGGCATACCAAGGTACTCAAATATTTCTATGGTGTGCAAGCTTAAAAAGGCCCTATATGGATTAAAACAGTCACCAAGAGCTTGGTTTGGAAGGTTTACTAAGTCTATGAAGTTTTTTGGTTACACACAAAGTAATTCTGATCACACCTTGTTTCTTAAACATAATCATGGTAAGATCACCGCATTGATAATATATGTTGATGATATGATTGTGACTGGAAATGATCCTAATGAAATTTCGAGCTTGCAGCGATATTTAGCTTCTAATTTTGACATGAAACAACTTGGAGATCTAAAGTATTTTTTGGGGATCGAAGTTGCAAGGTCCAAGCATGGTATCTTTCTTTCTCAAAGAAAGTATGTGTTAGATTTGTTAACTGAGACAGGAATGCTTGGATGCAAACCAATTGAAACTCCCATAGAACAAAATCACAAAAACTTTTGTTGTGCTGATGCGCCTAGTACGGATCGTCAAAGATATCAAAGATTAGTTGGGAAGTTAATTTATTTGTCTCATACTAGGCCAGACATAGCGTATGCAGTTAATGTTGTGAGCCAATTTATGCATGACCCAAGAAAACCGCATATGGATGCGGTTGAACGAATACTGAGGTACTTAAAATCTGCTCCAGGAAAAGGTTTGTTATTCTCAAACCATGGTCACCTCAAAGTCGAAGGTTATACCGATGCTGATTGGGCCGGATCTGCGGATGACAGAAAGTCTACTGCAGGCTACTTAACTTTTGTGGGAGGAAATTTAGTAACTTGGAGGAGTAAAAAACAACAAGTAGTTGCTAGATCAAGTGCCGAAGCAGAATTCAGGGGGATGGCAGTAGGAATATGTGAACTGCTATGGATTAAAAACCTTTTAAAGGATCTTGGATGTGAACAAGAGGATGCAATGAAGCTTTACTGTGACAATAAATCTGCCATAGAGATTGCTCATAACCCTGTCCAACATGATCGCACAAAACACGTGGAAATTGATAGGCATTTCATCAAAGAAAAGATTGAAGCTGGTATTATTGCATTTCCGTTTGTAAAATCAGAACAACAACTTGCTGATATGCTTACTAAGGCAGTAACCTCCAGGACTCTTGCTGGTTCTCTTGACAAGTTGGGTATGTGTGATATTCATGCACCAACTTGAGAGGGGATGTTGGAATTAATTGAATTGACTAGTTTTAGTGATTTGCTGTAATTTGGAATTCAAATTATAGTTGACTCATATCCTTGTATATCTTTCCATTTATTTCTTGTAGTTATGTTTTCATTTTTTTATCTCCTATAATCATGGAGGAAACCTTGTATATATTCCCTACTTTCATATCAATGAAATACACCATTATACCATTTTCTTTTACAGAAAGTCTCAAAGAGCCTGTGTTATTGAAACTCAAATGAAGTCGAGGTTGATTTTAAAACAAGTTAAAACATGAGTTGATCATTGATTTTTTTTTTTATTTTTTTTAGGGAGAGTTGATGATGGATGTTCCTTCTAAAAATGTTCATAATTTATTTTTTCAATTAAGTTCTTGAATTATTAAATAATAACTTTCTATGATATTATTGATGAATTCTTAGGGAGTCAAACCGGGAACAAAGAAAAACCTAAGCTTAATGAGGACATCCCGATCACAGTTCTTTCTGGAAAGAATAAAATTGATCTGCTGAGTTTAACAGTTGGACTTCAGGTTCAGCTTTTCTTGTTTTTAGTTTCCAATTATGCATAGAATTGCTTGCTCCCCCAATGATTTCTCTCATTACTATATCTAACATGAACCATATACACATCAGAACTATGGAGCTTTTTTTGACACATGGGGAGCGGGGATCACCGGTCCAGTGATATTGAAAGGTTTGAAGAATGGCAACAAGACTCTTGATCTCTCCTCTCGGAAGTGGACATATCAGGTCAGTCTTCACTTTTGATCGAAGACTATTTGTTAGTCTTACATAGTTAATGGAGTTAATTCTTTTGATACAGGTTGGCCTAAAAGGTGAAGATTTAGGTCTCTCTAGTGGAAGTTCCGGAGCGTGGAATTCAAAGACTACTTTCCCTAAGAAACAACCATTGATTTGGTACAAGGTAATTTAATTTTCAATTTATTGTTTCCCTTGATATAAGTTATGGAATTTCAAATTAAAAGAACGCCACTATATGAAAAATGTTTTTTGCTACTAACCAATGTCATGCATGTTGCATTAGACAAACTTTGATGCTCCATCCGGCAGTAATCCAGTTGTGATTGACTTCACAGGGATGGGAAAAGGCGAGGCTTGGGTAAATGGACAAAGCATTGGGCGATACTGGCCTACATATGTTGCTTCAAATGTCGATTGCACAGACTCATGCAACTACAGAGGACCTTTTACTCAAACCAAATGTCACATGAATTGTGGAAAACCATCACAGACATTGTAAGTGTTGCAAATTTTCAATGAAGAAGAGTTTAAACATGAGAAAAAAAATCTTGATCTATGATGTGATTGAGACATTAATCTCATCTCACAGATACCACGTGCCACAGTCGTTTTTGAAACCAAATGGAAACACTCTTGTATTGTTTGAGGAAAGTGGTGGTGATCCAACACAAATATCTTTTGCTACAAAACAGATAGGAAGTGTGTGTGCCCATGTATCTGATTCTCACCCACCTCAAATAGACTTGTGGAACCAAGATACAGAATCAGGGGGAAAAGTAGGGCCTGCACTGTTGCTCAACTGTCCTAATCATAATCAGGTAATATCTTCCATCAAATTTGCAAGCTATGGAACACCACTAGGGACGTGTGGAAACTTCTACCGCGGACGCTGCAGCAGCAATAAGACACTGTCAATTGTAAAGAAGGTGTTTATCTGGATTCATGTTCCCTTTCTAATTTGTTATGGTTCACTTTATGTTGAGTATGACTCTTAGTTTAATTATATGTGAGTAGGTTGCTTGAGTTGGTGAGAATAATAGAAAATAAACTAATCAACTCATAGTATTTAAACACAGGTAGTAATATGTAACCTCTTTGCTGCCGTAGATGTATACACAATTGGCCGAACTCCGCGATCAAATCTTGTTTTTTTGTTGTTGCTGTTGGTTTTAAGCTGGTTAGCGGCGAAACTCACACACACATTATGTACTGAGAAGTGGAGAATTGTGGGTTCAAACCTGCGTTCCAACATATCAAATGTCCCTGCAAAATTTTACCATCTGAGTTGTACTTACGGGACAATCTCAGTGTTATTTGTTTGTGTTTTCTTTTGAACCTGATTGTTGTAACATACTAAAATCATCTTATTAACAGGCCTGCATTGGATCAAGAAGTTGTAGTATTGGAGTATCAACCGATACATTTGGAGACCCTTGTAAAGGAGTGCCAAAGAGTTTAGCCGTTGAAGCTACTTGTGCATAGACAAACATGTAACATGTTGCTCCAAGAGCAGTCATCAATTGTCTTCAACTCTTATCTTAAATTCTTCTTCCCTTTCCAAATTAGAATTGTATTCTAGGAACATCCCAATTTATTTTTCTTCAATTAGAATAGTTTAGTACCACTTGCAATAAAAGAAACAAAAATGTGGTCCTTATGATGTTTGATACGTGATAAAATGGTCCCATATACTTGTAATACAAGTTGCCCTCAGGGGGAGGGACCTGAACAGTGAAAAGTGGAAAATTTGGACTTTTGGAGTATGAACCAAGTTGGATTATTAGTTGGAAAATTATGTATTTGAAATTTTCAATTTTTAATTGAGTAGTGATACATAGACCACCTTAGATGACATGTACCACTTGTACATCCACATACAATTTTGACAAGTGTCATTGTGGTCCCCCCACACACAAAAAAACTTACATGTATTGTCTCTCACACACTCTCGCATAGAGTGGTACAGTGTATGTATGGAAAAAATGTGTACATGAAACATTATCCTTTTTAATATGTCCAACTGTCATCGTGGAATATAGTGAGCTTTTGGATAAATTGAACCTTCCACTATTGAGGAATAGAGCATACACATCGGTTGACTTGGTGGGTGGTTTCACCAAAACCAATAACACTTTGTGAGGGTTGCAAGGATAATTCACTTAACTTTCTAGTTCTTTAATTAGCACCGTGGCTCTGCAATACCACGGTTCCTTTCTCTGCCATTCTATCAACTTTCATTTTTTAATAATACTTTATGAGTTAAATTGATGAAAAAATAAGTTGAAAAGCTTGTGATAATAAATTTATAATATATTACGAAATTAGTGGGACCAATTCTAGAATTTTGGGTGAGTGGTATGAATATTTAAAAAATGTAGTTGAGTAGTTTAAATAATTGAGAAGTGTAAAGTAATATAATATATTAGATGGGGTCCATTTATACCACCAAAATGAATGACATAGATGTGGATGCTCTAAGTGCATATTTAGGAATACAAAAACATAAAATTATAGCACATTGTGGTAGGTTTAAGAAACTGCATGAGATTTCAGAAACTTATAGCAAGCACACTGAGATTTTAAACCTTTTCATATGTCCAACTAAGTATTTTTCCAAATTTCTTTGCGGTATTTTTTTTAACCAACAAACTTAAAATTTGACTTTTCCGGAATATAAATTTCACTTTTATCAGTAGACAAATTTGAGACAAAAATTGGCATTAGATTTTAATATTTGGATGAAGGTGTATTTTGGTATTTCAAATAATTTGTAGGTATAGATGTATAATTTGGAGGGTACGTGTTAAAATTTTCTTAAATAGCCTAACTCAATTGAAAATACGAGCACATTGGACCAAACTGAAATTAACAGCCCTAATATTGTATTGTAAGTCCAAATGATGAATAGTTTGATATTATATTTTATAATAATAAAAAGATTGCTATTACTTATTAATCTTCTCAACATTTCTTTTGAATAAATTAATCATCATCTTAACTTAAAGAACGAAAAAAGTTCATTTCTTGTAATTAAATGTATTTTATAGTCTGATAATGAAATAACATGGGTGCCCTTTATTGAGACTATGATAACGAGGTATCCCAACGTGGCCAACCTGTTACAACCTTTTTCCTTTTTTTTTTGGTTACCACAACCTTTTTCCATTGCTACTTTTCTCCTCGAACGAATAATAACAAAATTTGTGTTATTTGACATCCAACAAAATTGATTGTCAGTCTAGTTTGTTAGACAACCGCAATCAAGTCTTATCCTAATAAATAAGATCGGTCATGTGGATCAAATTATATCATAATATTTAATATAAATCATATTTGAATTCAATTCATTGACCTCTAATCATTGAATTAGAAAAATTAATAAATTGATCCCTTGAACTTAGCTCAGTTGTCGGGACAATGCATAATATATGCAAAGTCTGAGGTTCGAACTTCAGACACAAAAATAAAAATAAAAATAATGAATTGCCTATAAAACCTAATCTAATTGACGATTCCAAAATAATTTGGCTAGGCATTTTTTATGGATACTCGAGTTCGAACCAAATCACTCTTTTCTGTGTGTGAGTTTTTGTATGATGCTTATCGCTTTATTTACGTCCAAAACGTATTTTTAAAACAAACTATACCTTTATATTATGTCGGATATTAAATTGTTTATACACAAAATTTTGGCTCTGAATAAAGTGACAACAATACACATTGTATATAAAATCGAGTCTGTATGTGGGTTTGTTGTGTTGCGACTGTGATTAGTGAACTTTTGTTAGGATAGATTAGGGTTGATCTATTGAATTTGTTTTTTATTGATGTATTTTCGTTTGGATTGTACCTGAGTCTAATGCTCCTTCAATCTTTGTATCTCTTCTATTTATTTTTTAATTTAATCGTCATTTTGCCTTAAAAAACTCAACATGGTTTTGGTTGGTTTTCTCAAAAGAGTGATCAAAGTTTTTACCATTGTAGAAACTCATATTGTAACAACTGTTATAAATGAATGAACTCACTTGGGTTGCTCTCATGGCATTAGTTTGGGATCTCCGGATTCGATTCTCTCCGACGTTTAAGTAGGCTAATTTAGCATCATCAAAAAAGGAGTGAATACCCAAACCTGAATTTGCACGAATCGGGCAAAAATGTCCCCAAATTTATCGAAATGCACGCTTTGTTCCTGAATTTAACAAACGTCCATTAAAATGGCCATTCCATCCAAATGCTCTATTAGTGCTGCTGAGTTGTCGTCTTGCATGTCGTGTTGTCTTATATACGTGTCAACAAGGAAGCCACGTGTACAAGAACTAATTTGATGAAAACGCTAAAAATTTCAGTTTTACTTTTTCAATTCAATTTTTTCTGTTTTTCCAAAGTTACCCCTCTATTATCCATACTTTTCATCCTCACATTTTAGTCATAACATCAAACATGTCCCTGACCTTTCTCCTTCCCGCTAGAACCTTCATCATCTTCACCTCTCCAAAATCATCATCATCTCCAACGAGAAACGTTGCAAAAGATTTCGTTTTGAATTGTTCAAGACTGATTATTAGGTGATACCGGATGACAACTTGATATTTAGGAAAACAAAGGAAGCAAGGGATTTAGTTGAAGGTAGTGAAAGGGAGCAGTATGGTCTTTTGTGGGATTATGCAAATGAAATGATGAGAAGTAACTTCAATTCAACTCTGAGGATAAATACAATACCAATGCCAGAGTCCCCAACTCAAAAGATTGTGGATTGATTGGTCATAACTCAAGAGGTTGCATGAAGCAAGGTGTTGATAGGAGACCAAAGGACTGGATTGATACTGGGGCAGAAGAAGAAAATGCTGAAAATGTTGGAAATGTTAATCCTGGAAATCTTGTTGCTGAAAATGTTGGACATGTTAATGTTGTCAATGCTGGAAATGTTAATGTTGTCAATGTTATTGCAAATGAAGTAGTGCCTGGACAGATATGACTCTTAAATTTTAAGGAACGGATTGCTAGTTGGTGTAATAATATAGAGACTGGTTTGATTGGATATTGTATAATTTAGGGACTGATTTGAATGAAAATGTTGTTGCAGGATGTTCCTACTAGGAGGTATGGTATTAGAGGGCCAATTATTTTAAATCAGAGGCCTAAGTAAACACCAGTGAGGGGTCTTGCACCAGCACTTCCAACTGCTCCTGACATTATTTGAGTGTCATATCCAACTTATGGTCCATCCGGTTTGAATCAACATAAACTCATGGAGTTTATCCCGACCCTCAGATTTCCAAAGAAGTGATGTTTGATGTATGTTTAAATTGTGCTTTTGGAAATGTAATATTTAGACTTGTTTAAATTATGCCCCCTAGTTGGGTTTCTTTTTGCCTATGTAATATTTAAGAACATCCTTCTATGACTTATGACTTGTTAATACCCTATATTTTGGTTGCTTTGCCTATGTAATATTTCATACTTAAGACTTATGACTTATTTGATGATATTTTCAAGGATGAAGTTGTGTATTCTGTCTTTTTTACTTTGTTCTGCAAATATACGATTCAAGATTCAAATTGGATATATGTCTATATAATTCAAGGATTTATTTGACGGTTTTTTAATATAATTTAGGGATCAATTTGATAGTAAGTCAAAAATAACAGGGACTAAATTGCATAACATTTTCTGTAATCAATCAATTTTGTCCTTGGAAATTTTTGTCACTATCGACCAATTTAGTCCCTGCTTATGTGGCATCTGACATGACAACCCATGTGAGAGGTTAACAACCACGTCATCCAATTTGATTGAGATATGACAAATTTAGCGACAAAGCGTGCAATTCGATACATCGGATGATATTTTTGTCCGATTCATGCAAATTCAGGGACGAATTTGAGTATTCACTCATCAAAAAAGACTATAAAGAATTGTTTTTTTCTTTTTCTGTGATGGCTGTGATTCGAACCTCGACCTTGCATATATTATGCATTGTCCTTACCAACTGAGCTAAGCTCATGGGGACATAAAAAATATTTCTCTAATACAATATCGGTATTACACTACAAATATAATTTACTAATACTTTTAACAAAAATAAATATTTCTTTACTCAAAAAAAAAAAAACAAATTTCTCTAATACCCCTAATATAATATTTCTCTAATAATAAATACATTTGATACCATAAAAAATTTAAAATTGTTATTACAACCCTCTTTAGCTTTGCAATTTCATATATTTCGCTGTCTTTAACCATTTTTTCTGATCCCAAATTGTTTTCTTTACACATAGGGTTTGGGTTTCTCTCCTTCCATTCCACCATTTTCTCCTCTCCCTCATTCCCAATTTCAATTCCAATTCACCATTTTTTTTTCTTCTCCGATTCGTTTCTAGGGTACAATTTCATCAATTCTCGATTGAATTTTCAAATTAGGGTTTCGCGTTTTACTCCAAAGGTCGTCCATTGTTGCTGCAATTTCAGGCTTTTGGAGCTTCTGGGTCAAAAGGGTTCTTCCATTTCTGTCATTTTCCATCAAAAACCAATCAACAAAAAAATAAAAATGTAATTTTTAATCATTTTTATTATCTTATGATATCTTATATCATTGATGTTTCATTTTGATGATGTATGAATTTATTTAATTTCAAATTTTGTCTCTTTAAACGTTGTTATTTAATAATAATGTGTGACTTTTGTTTAATTTTTTAATTTTTTTTTCTTGTTTCTGTTCAGAGAAAAAGGTCAACGAATTATTGGTGGTGAGTTGTGGGCTGAGCCTACAACCTTCGTTAGAAACTGGAGCTATCACAATGTTGGGTGTCAATCGTTGTTGTTTCAATTTCTCTAGTGGTTTTCTCCATCTAGCTGAATGGCACCCCTTAGAATAGCCATGTTTTATTGGGCTTGAAGCCCTTCCTTTTCCTTTAAGGTAATCATCATCATGATCATATTTTGTGTATAGTCATGGTAAAATCCTATTTTGCTTTCATACGTTTTGCAGTAAGGGCCCTGGTAATCCGGAGTTCCCGGATGAAGGGGGCCTGGTAATCCGGAGTTCCATGGGGAAGGGACCTGGTCATCCGGAGTTCCGCCGGAAGGTAAGTAAAGTCTGGCCAAGAATTGTTCCACCCTGGAATTGAACTCGGGTTCTCCACAACGATTTGTCCATTGGTGGAGCTCATTAACTATTGGAGCCCAATATATTGTATTTTTTCTTTCATATGTTGAAAACCCCCTTTTGATGAGAGATTTATGTGTTGCAGGGTCAGAAGAAAAGTTAGTTGTTAGGAAGATATTTGATTTGGCCATTTGGGGTGAGTGAGTTAGGTTGATGCTGTGATGGCAGATTATAGGAGTTTTTCATTTACGAAAATGATTGGCTGCTGGAGTTGCTTTGGGTTGATAAAAAAACAACCGAGACGTGGACGCACTAAACGCGGCATCAAAAATTTTCTCTCCCAAGGGCTTTTGACGGATGGAGAAACTGAGTATGATGAGGTGTCTTATAGTGGTGACTATACTAGTAATACAACCAGTGGAGATGATAGTGAGCCGCAAAATTTACGGAATCGTTCCGAGGAAATTTTGAACTTTAGAGCGGAGAATGGCATGATTTGTAGGCCTTTTCCTGTTAAGGAGACTGTCAAGCTTGTTCGATCAGAGGTAACTGTCGGAATTGCTTTTCTGTTTTTGCTCTAAAGGTTCTTTCAATCTTTAGTTGTAATGAAACATCTAAACTAGATTGACTAGTGTGGATGCACGAATGATTTTGAGTTCAATATTGGTGAAAACTGTTGTCATGTGTTTTGATTTCTGTAAGGTTTCCAGAGCCTTAGCTGAACTGTGTTAAATTTATTTGATATATAATTCCAAAATAAGAATTTATCAAAAGGAGGTTGGCTATTGTTGTTTAACACTATTTTTATCAAAGTTTGGTAACTCACTTCATGTTAAGGTTGGACTTTAAAATGTTTTGGGTAATTGCTTTCTTTGTAGTCATGGCTTATTTTTTTCATGTTTCTTCATTTGAAAGTTTCAAGAATTTTTATCCTGTATGTTAGTTTTTTGCTTTTGAGTCACATGGTTATTTGTATCAAGGCAAAACTTATCTATTGTATTGGTATTAATAACCTTTATTTAAACTATCCAGGATGAAAACGGGAACAAGATGTTAAATGAGTATATTCGAGAGTATAAGATTGGTTCTGGTAGCTATGGCAAAGTGGTAAGTGAAGTGTTTGTGGAATTACACTTTCTCTTTTCTCAATGAGCTTGCTTTCCTGACTCCCTTCCCTGGTATGCATTGCAGGCTCTTTATCAAAGTAGCATTGATGGACAGCATTATGCTATTAAGGTAAGAAAATTTTTAGTGTTAACAAGCAGATCACTTTATGATTGGAAATTTTTTAACAGAGCAGAAGTCACTTTTCTTGATATATGGGAAGTGTGACAGAGGTATATTGTTGGACTAGCTAGTGTGGCTGAGTAATTGAGGATGTGTTATATTAAGAGATTGAAAAGAACCCATAAACCAATCAATGACAACATGCATGTTTTTATTGTTATTATTAAGATAAGGGCATTGGTGATGGTTTATTGAAGTAAATTGTTTTGAACTGCAGTCTTTTCATAAGTCTCACTTACGGAAGCTTCGAGTTGCTCCATCCGAGACTGCCATGACTGATGTACTACGCGAGGTATATTTCTTCTGGTGTCTTTCTTTTGATCAACACTGGAGGTATCCCAATTACATGGTTGGGGCATTGGCTTCTTAATACACTCAATCATAATGTATGTCAGAAATGTGTTTTAAGTGTGAGTATATACCGAATCTGGTCAACTAGTTGCTTATCACCTAGAGGGGCTACTGCTTCATTTTCCAGTTTATATCTACCAAGAGTATATGGAAACTACTACTTAATTTCAGCTCGTAGATGTCCATTATTGTGGAATTTATTGTCACTTGTTCTTTTTATACAGTAGGATGCATATAGGTCATTCTCAGAAAATATAAATGTTGGCATCTTCTATACGTTGTTGTCATTTGGATTTCTGGTTGAACAGTAGCATGCATATATACGAGTTTTTTGCCAAAGTTTTATGATTTATTTGCTTCCTGTTTTATGCATCTTATGATTTATTACCTTTGTTAACTCTATTGTTTTAGACATTTTTTAGTGTCCCTTCAGTAGTTCAAAAGGCATGCTTGCTTTATTTTCAGGTACTAATCATGAAAATGCTAGAACATCCTAATATAGTCAATCTCATTGAGGTGATTGATGACCCAGAGTCGGATGACTTCTACATGGGTACTCACAATTCATTTCTTATTGATTTTTCTTTGTAGTGAGTAATGCTCTGTGCTTAACTGCTTATGTTTACTTGTACAGTACTTGAATATGTGGAAGGCAAATGGGTTTGTGAGGGTTCTGGTCGACAATGTGCCATAGGTGAAGAAACCGCTAGGAAATACATGCGCGATATAGTCTCGGGCTTAACATATCTTCATGCTCATGTATTATCTCTCAACCAATCATTTTGTGTTAATGTTGACTCATCTCTCTCTCTCTAAGACACACTCTCACGCAGTGCTTGTTGTTTTTCCCAATCTTAGCTTGTTTAGTTCATGCATTTCACATTTTAGCGATTTTTTTTATTAAAATAACATTTTAATGGATTGGATAACAGTACTAGATTCTGTTGCAATTTCTTTACTTTGTATGCGCATTATCCTTGATGTTTTTCAAATTAGTTTTGTTTGTCTGTATGAAACTTAAATTTGACGTTAAAGTCTAAAGTTGTCTGCAATTACGTTTGTTCGCATCCTAATAGAAAGAAATACATGTTATTAGATATGCATGCATGAAAAACTTTTTATTTGTAGATGGTTACACTCATTCATTTTATATGCTTTGAAATAATTTGACTGTGTAATGTAATCATGGTGGTAATTATTTTACTGTTTGAAATGCAGAATATTGTGCACGGAGATATAAAACCTGATAATCTGTTGATTACTCGCAATGGGACTGTAAAGATAGGGGATTTCAGTGTTAGCCAGGCTTTTGAGGTAATACTGAACTAAATGATACTTGAAAGATATGAAAAATGATAAGTTTACTCTTAGTCTTTAGCATTATTTTATGCATGAAACTCGAACGAAAGTTACAGTATCGAAGTCGGGACCACTGGCGGAGGAACATGTATGCCAGGAGGTCCAGCTGAACCCCCTCAACCTACTAAATTTCCACATAATATCTAGTAGTTTTTGGCTTTAAACCCCCTCAAGTGTAAGTGATGCACCATGTTTGCACCACAAAGTCTCAATTTAACTGTAGTAACCCACGCTTTTTCATGTGTGGCACCATGTTTTCATTGAAAGGTTAAGCACTTTGCCATTAAACCAAGGGAACACGTGTGATAAATATCTGTTCATATTTATATATTTAACATTTTAGATGTATATAATATTTGAAAATTATAATAATAGAAATATTATAAAAAAATGTATTTTGTAATTTAAAAAATTATATTTTAATATAGTCTCCATACGTGTAAATCAGTTGGTAGAGACATTGCGTCGTACAAGTGTCAGGGTTCGAACACCTAATTTTCAACTTATTCACACCAAAAGGGGGTGAATTGACAAAAAAAAAACAATATATTAAAATGTTATGACTCTAATATTCATATTTATATCATTATATAAAGACAAACTGCAAAGTTAATCGTGAGTTAACTATTTTTGGTCGGGCATTTCCTTTGGAAAAAAATTACCGTAGGAATCCAACTCGTTTTTAAATTGAAATTGAAATTCCTGCCTAAACTATAAAAAATTTGAAAACTAAATATATTTACTTAAAACATTTTTTTGTTACGAATTTTCCCAATTACAATCTATACTGTTTTTTTTCAAATTTAAATTAAAAAGCAAAAATAAAATATAAAAACAATGAAAATTAGTATAAAAAATGTGGCGCCGCACATGAAAAATTAGTGCCTGTTTTCTGCTAGGGATATATAATACTAGATTTTCTTTTAAAAATATATTAGTTATATATAATATGATTTTAATTAAAATTTAAAAGTGTGAACCCCCTGAGCCAGGGTCCTGGCAACGCCACTGGTCGGGACCCACATTAACCTTTTCCTGTGTGATTGAAATTGAAAATCATTGGCTGAAAGATATGAAAGCTGATGAATATTTCACTTGAAACTAGAAATTCATTATTGTGCCAATTGCATAATTTATAGAAGCCTCGTGTGCTGTTAATTTCTAATACTCTGATATAAAAAGATATAATAGAACAGTTTGGCTAATCTTATGATGGGTGTAGAGTGTAGCACCTATATGAAGTTATGATTTTTCCCCAAAAGGATTAATTAATCATGGTATATATGTTAGCATGATTTACTTTTTTACATCTTCAAGCATATTCATGCATCCTAACCGTTCGACATTTTTCCTGAGATATATTGGTGACATTTAATGTTACTTAAGATATATCGTGCCAACTAATATAAAATCGTGCTTGTATTCATTTTGCAGAATGGTAACGATGAACTTCGTCGATCACCTGGCACTCCTGTTTTCACTGCACCAGAATGTTGTTTAGGTTACATCTTTTTTCAAGCTTGCAAGATACTTCAACTTGTGAAACCTATGAAAGCACATATTCTCATTTCGGTTTTGTTTGTTGATGTTATTTAGGTCTTACTTATCATGGTAAATTGTCAGACACGTGGGCAGTAGGAGTTACTTTATACTGTATGATATTGGGTGAATACCCATTCCTCGGAGATACGCTTCAAGATACATACGACAGAGTAAGATTTATATCAACTTCACACCCTCTAATATTATTACATAAACTTAATGTTACATATTTTCAGCCTATACTAAAGAAATCTAAACTTGATGTTTTCTTACTTTTCCAGATAGTCAATAATCCTATAGAAATCCCGGATGACATAAACCCGCAGTTAAAGAACTTAATAGAAGGATTGCTTTGCAAAGGTACATGGCATTCAACTTCTGTTAGCTCCTATCAACAGGGGAATATCATAACTATACAACTATATATGCTGCCTTATGATTGGCTTATGAACATTCTTTTTAATTTTTTTATGTTTTGGAGTGTTTATAGGAACAACTTATCATATGTTTGTAAACTGTTTTCACCTTGTTACAATAAATTTTCTATTATAGCATATGAAAACTCTTTCTACATATCAGAACTTATTAAAAAAAACTTGTATGTATAGAAATAATTATACATCAGCACTTAATTGAACTTCTTATCCACATTCTATATATCAATTTGCACTGCTTCGCTCTTCCTAAACACATTTTTACAGACCTGGTTTTATTTTTTGCAGCACATTATCTTTATGGTTCTCACTTGGATTTTGTGTTATGCAGATCCAGAACAAAGAATGACGTTAGCTGAAGTTGCCGAGCATGTCTGGGTTATTGGAAATGATGGGCCACTTGGCGAGTACTCGTGTTGGTGCAAACGCAAGAGTATGGTGAGTGAAGATTTCTAGGAGAGAAATGTGCAATGATTGATCCACACTCACTAAATTATTTATTTTAAGTTGATTTCTCAATGTACAGTGGCAAAGCCCATTAATCTTATTTCTTTTTTATATCCCATTTGACTCTAAGTTGGTATGTTATGATTATTAGAGTCTCAAAAGAATCCTCAGAATTAAAGAAAATAAGGTTCATATTTCTGTCTTTTGTTTGTGTTATGAATCATTTGGAAATTGGTGTTTAGGGAGATGGTAGTTAATAGGTTATGTCTCAGATATTCATTTGGAAATAAGGTTCATGTTTTTTTTTTTTTTTGGGATGAACTCTGATTTTCATGGCTGGTAGATTAATCCTCTACAATAGAGGAGTCTTGTCCTCTTGCATATAATGAGCTTTTTCTCGAGCATGTGCTGAGTTGTGTTTACTTTATAAATATATTCATATAGTATATGGATACATCATCACATAGAGTGTTCTGTTATATGCTTTTGAGTGTATTCGGTCTTCTATGCTACATATAAACAACGAAGCATATGTTGTACTTTGTTGTTTTTGGGTCAATGTTTGTTTGGGGCTACATGAAGAACAGAAACAATCATGCAAGTGTACTGGTTTTATTTGCTATTTAGACAGTTGACCTTGAGAGAAATGATATTTGTACAACCACTCTTTGACAACTTATGAAACAACCATCTCTCTCATACTTACATGCGTTTTTATTCTCTCTCTTCTTCTTTATTTTTATTCAATAAGAAGAGAGAAAAAGTGGTTGTCACAAAAGTTGTCTAGGATTGATTGTACAAATATCATTCCTCCCCTTAAAATACACTTAAACATGGTTTTTAAGTACCGGTTTTATTTGCTATTTTAAGTACTTAAATTTATACAATATTGAAATGTGATTTTTGTCACGTCGCATGCATGCATATTTCAACTTAACTCCATTTGATCATTAAAAAAAAACTTTTTTTTTCTTTGAAAAAAACCATTTTAATTATGGAAACTATGAATTAATTTATTTTATCATTAACATCTGAAAAATAAATTGAAGTTGATGCTGGCAAGGAAAAACTTTATCCCATTATTTTATTTTAAATTTTTTATTACATTTGTGACGAGTACATATCTTCTTGGAGATGCCTTTCTAAATACCTATAGTAGATCACCAAAATTACCATTAGGTTGTCTTTCGAATATCCAACCCATAAAACAATAGCTCTGCCCACAAAAAAATATTAAACATTAAACTATTAAATCAATTTAACACCAAAAATAAAAAATAAAAATTGTTAATTCAATTGTAACTTTTACTCTAGTAAACCTCAAGAGCGATTAGTTGAGATGATACGAGTCTTTTCTAGCTTAATTAAGATCCTGGGTTCGAAATCAACCGGGAGTGTTTAAACTCTTACGGAGAGTTTATCATCCATTGGAGTTCCACAATGTTCGAAGGATTGGTCGCCGCAGTTGCGCACGGAGAATACTCAGTTTATGAAAAAAATTCTCTCTCGGCTTCACTAGTCCTTTAGTATTTGGTGCTTAATTCATCCTATATGCAACTCTTTTTATGTTCTAATTTTTAACGAATGCACCAATTGTGATTTTTTTTTTATTGACCAATGTTAGTAGTTAAATTGGTTATTTTTGTTAGAGGGGGACTTGAATCTCCTTATCACTCAAATTCCTGTGTTCTTTCTCCAAACCATCAAATTACCTTATGACTCCCACCAATTGTTGACTTAGGCTTATGAGAAGAGTCTAATCCAAATTACAAGTACATTATT
Organism: Medicago truncatula; assembly: GCF_003473485.1. Classification (NCBI taxonomy): domain Eukaryota; kingdom Viridiplantae; phylum Streptophyta; class Magnoliopsida; order Fabales; family Fabaceae; genus Medicago; species Medicago truncatula. The sequence goes on from NC_053043.1 coordinate 46,214,642, forward strand.
TAGTAAGAGAATCTCATGACTCAAAGTAGCATGTTAAGTCTTTTTATCTACTTAGTGTAAGTCTCATAATACTAGTAGTATATGATATTTTTCATAGAGTGCATTCTTGCCAAACCTCCACAAACCCAATCCAAGTGCTACTTCACCCATTCCTCTCAAACTAAATGTACTCTTCCATATTATTTTCCTTCTTAAAGATAATAATAATAATAACTAAGCATGGTAATGAGCACAGACATTTTTCAATTTTGAATTCTAGCATTGTACTTACTTTTAGCCTTATTTACCCAAAATACGTGAAATTGGTACTGAGGACTTCCAACTCAAAAAGATACTATAAGTTTATAACAATTTGCAACGAGTACTATTATAATAATAATAATAATAAGATAAAGTTGTTGTTGTCGTATACGTGTTGTACTCTCAAAGAAAAGTCTTTGTTCATCCTTGGAAAAAGACAAGAATGGAGGCAGTTTTTGGCTGTGTTATTCGTCGTCATCATCACACTGTTCAACCATTGTTTTTATGCAGAGAATTTATTATCAAACGTCAAATTTTGTTCGGTGTGTATTAGATATCCTCTCCTATTAATATTTGGAGTCGGATAGAATCATATTTCATATCAAAATTTTGATGTTGAATATTGTAGTCTAACAAATATATCTGGCATCATATATGCATGATAGTTATACTTTAATGTTCAAATAAATTTATTAGAGTTGATTCATCTGTCGTGGTGAGTTTAACTCTTATTATCAATGTAAAGACATGTTTGAAGAATGATTTGTAAATATTATTCTAAATGATTTTTGGATCTTGAAATTTTTCTTGACTTGATGAAATTTCGGAATCTATCATACCTGAATATTTATTTTTAAAAAAACATTAGAAATTTTACCATTATTTGACTAACCATTACAAGTTGCTCAACTTTAACTAACAAATCTAATTCTCCACGGCTCTCTAGCTATTAGCCAGCACGAAACAAACGGTGCATGAGAAAAAAGCAAAACGAGTGTTTTTGGTGAAAGGGAAAGGTTTTGCAAATACCAAGTATTTTCCTTCTCTCCATTTTTATTCATTTTTAAGTTTCGTACGGCACTACACAACAATGTCAACACTATACATAAGGTGTAGACTCACACTTTCAAATATTGTATTAACTAGTATAGTATCTGATCTCATATTATATGCAAATCTTTGTTAGTTTGGTTGTCGTTTTTGGTCTTTCGTCTTCACCATAGAGGGAATAAAAAAAATTATAGAATATAATCAAATTATTGAACTAGTTTTATAAATCTTGCATCATGCACTTGTTAATTTTCATCGATAGATAATATATATATATATATATATATATATATATATATATTACCATTAAATTAAATGATTTATGATTAGATTTGTTGATTCAATGGGAAAACACAAATTGGTGAGTCGTGCAAGATTATCTTAATTATGCACATTTGGCTATATAAGGTCAAGCAACTCTAAAGCTAAGGTTTTAGGCTTCAAAACTTTGAGCCAAGAAAAACCTAAAAAAAAACAGTGATTAAAAATATACGATATGACATACTAATTATAAATTTTTGTCAAGGTCAATTGGTGAGAATGAATGTCTCATATTCTACTTGATATGGTTCAAACCTAGGACATTACAAAATTTAATTATCTTTTTGTACGCTTAGAATACAAGATATCATTTCCTTTTTTACATTTGGATTTGACTCCGTTTTGTTTATGCAAATCAGACAAAGTCATTTTGTTTTTTTGTAAAAGTAGTATAAGGAATTTTCTTACTGTTCCAGAGTAGAATAGAAGCGAAGCCGTTGGTATAATGGGAGAAGAATGTGAAAAATCATAAATATACTAATAGTGTATAGTATTGATGTTGTCGAGATAAGGTGCAAGTATTGTTGAGAGAAATAAAAGAATCACGTCAATCAGTGACGGACCGACTGGACCTATGTTAGCCGAATCACCACTTTTTTTTTTTATATTTAAGCACACACTCACTAGTTTAAAAAGGTAAACGAGAAAAAAATCATTTATTTATTTTTTTATTTTTGAAAACATCAAAATGGAATTTATAAACATAGGCTCTGAAACCATTTCAGCACAAGATGTACTAAAAGGCCACCCCTTAAAAAGAACAGTCAAACAATATTTATAAAATTACGGTCAGTCGATACCCAGACATAACATAGGGTCCGACCACCACATCTAAGTGTCATGCACAAACAAGGCATTATTAGCCTGTAACCACCATAAAGAATGGAATTTAATCTTTTCTAATAATTGATCAATGATAGTTTGGATATTATTAAATATTCTATTGTTACGTTCATTCCAAACTACCCAGACACAAAGTAACCACAACAGCTGAAGAAAGGATCTGCGCTTCCTCGAGTGACCTGTACAATGAATGAATTGAAGGAAATGGTCACAAATATCAATAGAGTCAACACTAGAAACACCAATCCACGACCGGATTTGCCCCCATAAATTAAAATAAATAATGATGTGTTTCTTAATATGTGTGTCTAAATACAAAATATTGATATTTGTGGTAAGTAAATCTTAGTCGGGTTTAAGTCTATGTATCAACTATAGTTTGTGGTATTTTTTCCCTTATTTTCAAAGATTTTAATAGCTATAGATTCACACATTTTTAAATATAGAAAAATGAAAAATTCAATGTTCGAATACCGGTATCTACAAATAATATTTACAGAATGACATCTTTTTATTAAAAGAGTAGACCATCAAATTGATGTCACTTTACGCGGAATTTGTATACAAGTTTCATAGTACTAGTTAATAATTTAAGTTTTTAAGCATAAACTCCTTATAAGTGTTAATTAGGTTTAGGGCTCCAAAGATGGAAGTTTAATATTACACATAAGTATGATGAAGATATATGCACAAAATTTTCCTCAAAACATAAATATGTGAAAAAAATTTCCTGTCTAAAAGCAACACATGACTGATAGCTCATTCAGTCATTTGTTTGTAGAGCACCAAGGTTATCAACGACATGCAATAAATTTATGATGTCAAATTCAATTGACTATCCGTCAAATCTAGGAGTCTTTGTAGCATCACACTCCTGCTTTGATCTTCATAAAATTGTTTATTTGTTTATTGGGAAAAAAATAAAATTGTTTGTTGATGAACTGGAGTGGTGTTGGCAATGAAAATGAAGTTTGAACAAAATGGACAAAAAATGAAATGTGTGGCATGTAATTGTTCTAATTAGATTAGTTAACGATGTATTAAGCTTTCATTTCAGACCATATAAGTATATTACTTGGCAATTGACATGAGATAAAGGATGATGCAGCATATAAACAATTTAGTTTGGGAGATAAAAAAAGTGGGGGGTAAAGAAACAGAAAAAATTAGATTAAAAAAAGAAAACAAAAAGTAATTAAATTTTATTTATTTTATTGTTTTGGATTAAAAACAAAATTATTTGTCTTGTTTGAAAGAAAAAACAAATAGTAGAAACAAACTTTCATACATGCATGCATGCTTTTTTTATATTGGGTGAGTCTAAAAACATTGTTTTTCTTTCTTTTCTCTATTTTTCTCTATTTTACGATTGATCGTCTTCCACCTCATCCACGACCTCTAAATTCGTTACTTGATGTTTCAACTTCAATTGCAGAAGTGACCTCCAAACGTCCTAGAAAGCCGCAGTGACAACTTTTTGTTTTGATAACTTCATCAGAGCCTAGTTTGAGATCTAGTGTTTGTTTTGATGTTTCATGTTTTTCTCGTCGTGATTCTTTGTTTGTGTTTTATTGTTATTTTTAGTTTGTTTCAAGTTGCATGTGTTTACCGAGATGTGTGAGAGTAAGGGTTTACAAAGGTTATTATTAAATTCAACACTCTCTCAACCTTACAAATGACTTGTCAACATGTAGTTGAATTGTGTTAAGGAGTCCAGCTAGCGGGAACGTTAGTAGCAACAATGTTCTATGACACCGATATTAATATTTAAACTACTTCCTCGTACATTATTTTTAAAAAATATAAGAAAATGAATATAATTTCTTATCCTTAAAAAAAAAATGAAACTGATATTTTAAAAACTAAATAACAAAATTATTGAAAAAGATTATGTAGAAAATCAAATAGGTCATTGAATCAAAATTATGAAAACCTCTTTGCTGTGAGGAACTTAATATAGGCTATAGTTGAGTTGATGAATGATGAATCACAATCTTAGCTGTAGTCTGCTGCTATATACGCCAGTGAAATAAATGCTTCATTGTCCTTTAAAAAGAGAGAGGGGGCATAAATACTCCTTCCTTTGAAGGTTTTCAGTTTGATTCCATTGTTTTTACTTGCATTTTCAGTATATATAATATAAATATAAATTATTTATATTGCAAAAAAGAAACTATTAGACTTTTGAGGGTCGACAAGTGGCATTAACAAACAAACAAACACATTCACATGATGATCGATCACTCTCTCTATTTTGGAATAAAGAAAACGTATTGGATTCTCATCCACCTTCTTCTCATCTTAATTGCTTTTAGTTTTACCAATTCCTCCCTCTATATTTTGACATTTGCTGAAATATGAATATATAGTATTATGTTAAACAATTTCTATTAATATAAATATAATCTTGATCAGGTCTTCCATGTTTGTTTGTATCTTTCTGCCGTTTATGTTTTTCTTTGGTTAATTTACATATACTAAACGTGCACATAAGATCGACTTATTTATTTTTAGTGAAAGCAAAGAATTATACAGTACATAAGATAAGATTAAAAAGTATTAGTGGTTAGTTGTAGTAACATGTGGAAACATTGAAGAGTACATAGTGATGCAATTCATTCTTCAATGATATTTAAACACCCAATTTTTATAACATTAATTCAACATTTTATTTTATTTTCTTTCTATCGTATCATCAATCTATTAAATTTATCGAATCACTCACAATTTTTTTTTTAAGGTGTATACATGCATCTATTGGGGTGTCTATCGAATATTTTTCATATTCATAGATATTATTTATTAAAAGAAAAATGATATTCATTGTTTGACGTCTAATAAAAATAGAGTATTTAGAATTAGAATTAGCGCAAAAAAAAAGTATTTACTAGTAGTTATATTTAAAAGACGATTAAAAATTTTGATGTCAAGATGATGAGTTCATGCGTCACTGTATATTCGTTAAACTCTATAGGATGGATCAACTAATATATTTTTTAAACTCGTATCAATCTCAATGATCAACCGATTTGGACACCATTCTCATCATCCACTAGTGAGAGTGATCCAATTAAAGTCAGGATAAAACTCCGCATAAATTAACTTAAGACAAAAATTATGTTGGCATATGTATTCAAACTCAAGACCTAAAGAGAAACACATTCTTAGATCTCAAACCTTCACCACAAAATAAACCGTTGGAGTATAGATGAATGAGTACTAAGTATCACACTTGTACTATTCACACATTTAGTCAAACTTTAACATTTGTATAACAATTTTAGTAAATTAATAATATTATAATGAGATTACTGTCGACACATGTTGGATTAATTATTTAATTAATCAATTATGGATTGACAATAATTAATTATTATAAGTTAATGTCATAATATAAATTATGGTCTATTGTGTTAAGCACTATAATTAGTTGATGAATATGTGTGATTGAGCTATTCTTTTTAAATGGACCGTGATGGGTTGGACCATTTAGCTAAGCCCAATGAGAGGTCCCTGCCCTCAGCTGTTTAGCTATTTAAACGTCATCCCATGCATCAAACGGTTAAACTATTCTGAACATTCTGGTGCTAAACGGAATGAGGGTAGTCATCCCTCTCATCCTTGAGAGCTATCCTTCTTGAATTCTGAATCTTAAATGTATACAATCTCTTATTCCCTTCTTTATTATTGATATGCTATAACTTGTATCTATTGATTTATGGCTAAACACAGAAAATTTTATCAATACATTCATACATTAGTGTATGTGTAAAATAATTTACAATATCATCGAACCATCATTTGTATGACTTAAATTACATATAGTTAAAAGCCAAATATTTTTAATGATCCAACCTCTGCAATTATGATTAAATAATAATAGTTAAAATCACAATAGAAAGTTAAAAAACAATATCTTTATCTTTATTTTAGTTATTTTTTTTGAAATATAATTACTGTGCTTGAAATTTAGATCATCCTATCTTGATACAGCGACCATAAATGTATTCTAAAAATGTAAAATAATTGTTATTCTTCACTTATACCAAAAAATTAAAAAATCATTTAACTTTTCACACTCATTTTTTCCTTTTGATTTCCTTTTACTTTCTTTATCCAACCAATTATAGTGTGAATTAAGCATGTATTCACCTTCGTTAATTAGCCATTTCCTACGAAAACGTGGGAACTTGAGGTTGATTTTATGAAGACCTTACATAGGTTTTCCATTATTCAATTCGAAAAAGAAATAAGGTAGGTAGGTTTGGAGGAAGATGAGTCATTGGATATAGGTGACACTCCATCTATTACTATTCAAAGAGGAGTAGTATAAGTACGAGTAGACTAGGTCAAATCTTTGGTGCTGATGTTGGATTCATTCAAGTTTTCAATTTTCAATCTTAATCTTTTGGTTAAAAAAATCTTAATATTCCTTTTTTTCTTTCTCACTCATGCCTTATATGTTCATATTTAATTACTTCTCCATTTACCATGAGTTGTTTATTTATATCTATATGTTAAAAAGATTTCACCAATATGAATGATCCTTTAACTATTTCTTTCGAGCGGTAATATGTTAAAAAGATTTGACCAATTTTATGTTACTTTATACTTTAAAGGCACTGTTACGTACATCATCTGGTCACTATTATAAACAGAAATTTATATTGTTGGTTCATTGAATAAGTGGTGTAATGTGGTATATAATATAGCCTTCATACATTATTTTAATGAATGAACTTAAATAATACAGTTTTGTTTATAACAGTGATCAGATTGTGTACAACAACAAAAAGTATTGAGAATCTATCACAATGGCTATAAAATAGCTTTCACCGACCATACATGGATATTAATGATTGAATACACCAATATCATGATTGTTTCTATATTTTTTAACTCAATATCTGATCTAATAATTGAATAATCTAAAATATAAAATCTTACGATCTACTTGTAAGGTCTCATTTAAAGGCAGAGTAAACTCTATATATATTAACCTACCGAAACTATTGTGTCTAACCATAAGGCCGATTAAATAAAATGTATGTCCTTGATTAATAGGTCGATGCAAATTTACTGAAAAATGGACTAAACCCTCCAACCAAATTTTTACCATCAACGTTAATGACGGTAACAACTAGTGGGATGTTCTTAAAGGGAAGAAATGAAATTGCATGGTCCTAAGTTTGTAGCAATCAGGCAATTGAGACAAGCTTAAAAAAAACAAGTACCCAACAACAAAAATGTTTAATAGACACTAACTTTATCATATACTTGTGACATCGATTAAGAAAAATATGGTTAATTCAATTGAATAGGTCATGTGTTTAATTCACGTTTAAAATTTTGGTGAATCTATATGGTTGAATTAATCATTAATCATAAAAATAATCATATATTACACTAAGCTAATCATATTTTTAAACATGATTAAATAGATGTCGCACAAGTGTAAAAAAATGATGTCAAAGTATATTATTTTGCTTAAAAAAGTAAAATATAGTGAAAGGACTAAGGGTTGTAGACATTAAAAGAAGAGAAATGATATTTGTACAACTATTTTTGTATAATTTTCTCTCTCATACTAACATTATCTTCTTATTCTCTCTCTTCCTTTTTCGCTCTCCATTGTTTTTGATGAATGAAAAGAGAGCACAACAAGGTTGTCCCAAAAATTGTAGTAAAAAAGTTGTTCAAATATCATTACTCTTAAAAGAAAGGTTTCAACCCACATAAAAGAAAACTTAAATGGTTGACGTGGTCATATTTTGGAACATCTCCACAACATGGTCAATAAGTAGCCACAATCCGTCAAAATCAACAAAATTAAAAATAAAATAAAAAATCAAAACTTAACTTCCGCTTCAATTTCAATTATAGTAAACCATCGAATTGGTCTTTGTCTATATAATCCACTTTTAAGTTAATCTTCAACTGTATTATTATTTTAAACTAGTTTATGTCTATCAAGCATTTCTTAGTTAGATTTTTACCTTTATGTTTTTGTCACATGACGAATACCAACAGAGTGATCTAACTAATAAGAATTCACACATTGAGGGTCTGTTTGACAATGCATTTTTTTGAACTTATATATTATATTTTATAAATTCGTATAATTAAAATATATATGTTTGGTAATATCATTTTCCCATAAGTTTATCTCTTATTTTTATGAGCTTATATCGTTTTTATATAAGCTAATCCAATTAACTCATAACTTTTCACTTTTTTATCAAGATTTTATCCATGTAACCTTAATTGAAAATAAAAAATATTAATTAAGTATATCAATTGTTTATGTCATTTCATATTTATAAGTTACTTCAATCGATAATTTAAAGAGATTCAATCAACTAGCTTATACACTATCAACTATAAACTAGTTTATGAATCATCTGCTATAAACTAACTTATCAGTCATTCACTATTTTTTACCAAACAGAACTAGATATATATAAAAAAATGAGTTTGAGACTTTGAACTCTTATACCAATATATCAAATGCGCTAGCAGCCTTTTACCGTTTGAATTATATTTACATTTTTTTTTGAAAGATGAATTATATTTACATGAAAAGGTAAGAATTTTACTTCCATCCAATTCAATTTCAATTTCCAATCCATTTAAATAGGAAATTTGTTAGTATATTTTTAGTTATTTTTCTTAGGTTCTCTCCGCATGAAATGTTCATATTGAAGACATTATCAAACATGTATGGTTGACACCTCTTTCATATCTCAATCAAAATTAAAATTAGATTTGTCACATTCTGAGAGTATAGTTTTCCGATTAAGTTTAACCTTAATGACGATGGTTAATTTTTTTTAATTGTCTGTTAGACAAAATTTCGCCTCCTAAAATAAATAAGTAAAAAAATTAAAAGTTCGAACTTTAACATATACATATTATAATATTTCTACCACGAGTTATGTTTATAAATTTCTATTAAATTCATTATTAGTATTACTTTGTGTAGAAATAAATTTTAAATTTTCTTCTTTATTAAAAAATATGAGGTGTTATGAGAGAACAACATAATTCTACTTGCAAAACAAATTCATGTTCATGACGATCTTCTTAACTAAACGACAAAACAATAAGAATGAAAAAACAACCAGAAAAAGAAAAAGAACAAATTGTAATTAGACTAAAGAGAAGGGCCACAGCAGCAAAGTAAAACATAGTATGAAAAAAAGATTCTATTAATTGAAGAGAAATAATCTCCTTGAAATAATTTGTAGAGAGTATATAAGAAAAAATATCGTTAAATCATCATTGAAACTTCTTCTATTTTGTGTTACCCTTTGTTTTTTTTACAAAAAAGGTTTTGATAATTCAGAAATTATCTCGAACAAGTTGCAATTAGGTAATAATCTGATTAATTACAATCAAAAGTTGGTATCAATAACAAAAAAATACTAATGTTTATTTTTTAAATAAAAAAAAACTAATATTGAAACTTAAAACTTAAATTAAGTTAACGACTTGTCAAATTAATCACTAATGCAATTTTGACTTATATATTTAATTTTGATTATTATATATATATATATATAAGAAGGTGTACCTCTCTCTCTCTCTCTCTCTCTCTGTTTCTGTTCTGTTATCACAATCACAAATAATAAAAGTACCACAGTTTCATTTTCTGTCCAAACTTGCAAGCTATCTACTTTCTCTGTTCTTCTTCTTCTTCTTCTTCCTCAACATGCTTTGACCCAATTCCTTCAATTTCTCAGATCTCCTCACTTCCAGGTGCACATTCTCTTCAACCAATCAATCAATTTTTTCTATTTTTTTTTTCAAATTTCAACAGAAGAAGAAAAAACTATTTTTTTTTTATTATTTGGATCCAAATTCAGTTTTTAATTGGATCAGCGAATACCCTTTTGACCCGATTTCATTTTTCTTAATCCAATTTTAACCCTTTTAATCAAATTTGTTTAATTTATTGTTTTTTTGGTTGATTTTTGCAGATGGTTTGTCTCCTTGGAGCTGTAAATCATACATGCAACTTTGCTGGATGAGTTTTGATTCTTGCTTGTGATTCAATTTGGTATTGAAATCTTTTTTTTTTGTTTATCTTTTCCCCAAAATTACGATTTTTATGTTTATGTATCAATAAATTGGGATAAATTGAAATTAGTTATTAAAAAGGGGGTGATTTTTATTAATAAGTCAATTTTAGATTCCTAACTAATTGATGGAAATAATTGATATTGATATATAGTTATATAGATACTGCTTGCATGCTGATATAGATTTAATTAATTGGATAAAAAAGGTTTTTTTTGTTTGTTTGTTAAGATAGATTTTTCATATGGTGTGGTGATTTTGTTTTGGATTGGTTGATGATTCCTTGAGATGATAAAGGAATTGTGTTTTGGATTGTTGTTTGCAGGATGATGAGTAGAAAGTGAATAGTTTTCTTAAAATGGATCAGAGGGAAGGAGTGAATGATGGTTTTCCTAGACATAGACCAAATGATTCGCTTCTCCCTGGTCTGATCGATGATGTTGCGCTCAATTGTCTCGCTTGGGTTGGAAGATCCAATCACGCGTCGCTGTCTTGTATTAATAAAAGGTATAGTAGGTTGATCAGTAGTGGTTATTTATATGGATTGCGGAAAGAATTGGGAGTTGTGGAACATTTGGTTTATTTGGTTTGTGATCCAAGAGGATGGGTGGCGTTTGACCCTACCATAGGTAGATGGATGGCGTTGCCTAAGATACCATGTGATGAGTGTTTTAACCACGCGGACAAAGAGTCCTTGGCTGTGGGTTGTGAACTCTTGGTTTTTGGTAGGGAATTGATGGAGTTCGCCATTTGGAAGTATAGCTTGATTTGCCGTCGTTGGTTGAAGTGTCCAGAGATGAACCAACCTCGCTGTTTGTTTGGATCTAGTAGTCTTGGTTCAATTGCTATTGTAGCCGGTGGAAGTGATAAATATGGAAATGTTCTGAAGTCTGCTGAGTTGTATGACTCTGCATCATGTACATGGGAACTTTTACCAAACATGCACACACCGCGTAGATTGTGCTCTAGTTTTTTTATGGATGGCAAATTCTATGTTATCGGTGGAATGTCAAGCACAACTGTTTCATTAACTTGTGGAGAGGAATATGATCTTTCAACAAGAAGTTGGAGGAAAATAGAGGGTATGTATCCATATGTTAATGTGGGTGCTCAAGCACCTCCACTTGTGGCAGTTGTGGATAATCAGTTGTATGCAGTTGAGCACTTAACTAACATGGTGAAGATGTATGACAAGCAAAAGAACACTTGGAATGAATTGGGGAGGCTCCCAGTTCGGGCTGATTCTTCAAATGGCTGGGGCCTTGCTTTCAAGGCTTGTGGAGATAAACTTTTGGTCGTAGGTGGACAAAGGGGTCCAGAAGGTGAAGCTATCGTGCTGAATTCATGGTGTCCTAAATCCGGTGTCAGGGATGGCACCATCGATTGGCAGGTACTCGGTTTGAAGGAGCATGTCGGGGTGTTTGTGTATAATTGTGCTGTTATGGGCTGTTGAGGGAATTTGAGATAATTTTCAATTAACTCAACAGAAGATGCTAATATGCACAATCTGACTTTGCCTTGAAGGGTGCTTCCATGTTCCGCCGTCGCGCTTCATTTACCGCGTTAATTGTTATTTGGCATGGCTTTCCCCAGCTGAGAATTTAGTGTCATCTTTTTAACATGGTTTATTTGAATGTATTTCTCACTTTCATGGTCCATAATTTTAAATTTCTTTTGAGATTACTGAGTAGTCTTACACAGAAATGTTGTGTTTTATTTTTCTTAGCCAACTATGTAAACCAATAAATCAAGGAATTTTCATTGTTTAATGCTTGCTGTTGTCCGCTTTCTCCCTGTAATATGGTTGTCACAATTTGTTGCTTAGATTGTCTGTGTGTGTCGATGTTAATGTCATTATCCATAAATTGTTAATCTAACTAGAGCTTGCAGGGATTTGGATTGTTTACAGTCACTAGGGTTGTTGAGTAAATATAAATATCGGACGGTTCATATTCTGACTTTACTTATCATATTTCAAAACAGAAACTTGGAATTTGAATTATCTGATCTTAGATTCAATGACTGAGATGTGGTAACTGATTGCATAATATTTTGATTGTTTGAAATCCAATCTATGACCTCATTTGGCTTAAAACCGAATGTTAGATTGCAACCATAAGTGAAAACAAAGTCACAACTGTTTTGAAATGATTTTGTCTGTGTTATATTTTGATTAGTTTTTTTAGAAGAGGTCCCCTCAAGGTCTATAATGTGTTTGGGTACCTTGTCCATCCATCCAACCGTACTTGATAGATTAATGTCTGATTTTCATTTACCTATTTATATGGTATTCACTTTATATACAATATGACCTTAAAATGATTTCTCTTCCTTTAATCAGGAAGATTAATTCAATTGGGACCATTCTTCATTACCCTATAAGTTTCTTTTGTCCTATGTGTTTGCAACCCACTATTTAATGTTTCACAGTTCTAGGTATATCTTTTTTATACACTTATTATTATCACCTTGATGTTGAGATGAATAAGTGGTTGAACCTCTTTTTCTTGCCAACCAACAAATGTGTTAGTGTTAATCATGCAAAAAAAAAAGGATCTGTGCAGTGTTCACTTTATTTATTGATCATTGCACTTGTATTTTACATCACTTGTTTCTTTTTAGTTATTATATGACATTTTTATTTTTAGTTTTACTATTACAAGAAATGGTTTTTATGCCCTTCATGTGGGGGACTAATCCAAGTGGTGGAAGTATAATTTTTCTTTGTTTACAATTTTCATCATACTGTATGACAGCAGCATGTTAGAGAATGAGATTCATTTTAATGATTGAGAATGGAATCATACTTTTTACTAGAAAGGACTTGAAATTCTTTTCACCATAACTAAAAAAACAATTAGGCTTCCTGTACCAAAAATATATATATAATTTAGGCTACCTATTATTTTTTTAGTATACATCAGTAAATAAGTTGCTTACTCATCACCAACTGATTTGCAATATTTTATTTAATATAAAAAATGAAGGTTATACTTATTTAGGCTACTCATAATTTTTTAAATAGGGTTTGTTGTTATGTGACTCAAGGATCCATTCTTAGTCTATTAACTAATCTATTTCAAAAAAAATTCTTCCTCTAATGACACGTGGTGAAATTTCATACATTTATTTCATGATTTATTTTTCTCCACATCAGGGCACTCTTGCCTTTTGCTAGTTTGCTACGTTAATTTAATTAAATAGTGGCACATGTTAGTATAAATAATGATTTTCATCCTCCCAAAGTATCCTAATAAGAGCCAAACTGTAAACTGCAATGGTAGTACAGTGAACAAATATTCTCATGTAAAAATTAGGAATGAGATCCTTTATTGTACATGGTGAATTGTCAGGAACCCTTCTCTTGGCTTTGTTAGAAACTTGCTCAATAGGCACCTCAATTTCGTTTTTGATAGAGTCGTAACTTCCAATTGATTTTATTTTTTTTTGAATTTTTTATAGGATTGAAACTTTCGATCAACTTCTTTTAATCAACTGAGCAATTTTAAGATGTCTAATGATCAATCATTATTTATTATCGGATATTTTAAGTGAGATTGGAAGAAATGCATGAAACCCTAGTCTTTGGGCCAAATGAGCAAAATGAGTCCATAAAACAAATAAAAGATCACATGTTTTCTCAAAAAAAAAAAATTGGATACTTGTAAAAAAAAATAATAATGTGGACAGTTAATTTTTTTTTCCATTGGCTTTCTCCCCTAAAGGTAATATTATTTGAGAGAGAACAAATTATTGGACACCAAATGTGACACTTGCTCCGGTCAGGATTTGAATTTTGATTTGCAACGTTGTGAAAAACTTTGCTAATAATACTGAAGTTACATATATATTATATAAATAATAGCGGAATAACGAGTATTAACCGACTCATATATCCACTTTTACCACGCTTAATTGTATACAAAAGGGATATCAATATTGGAATATACTTATGTCAAAAAGAAACATTTTAGTCAAGATCTGAATTTTGATTCGCAACGTTGTGAGAAACTTTGATAATAATAATACTGAGGTTACATATGCATTTTACGATAATAGCGGAAAAACGAGCACTAACCGACTCATATATCCACTTTTACCACGCTTAATTACATACAAAAGGGATATCAATATTGGTATATACTTCTGTCAAAAAATATATATTGGTATATACTATGATCAAATATTTTTGGCAAATAAGCTAATATTATAGTGTTCAATACTGTTTATATTGTAGTGGGATAATTCATATTTTAATGAAATGTAACTATTATTTTTAATGAATGGTAAAAATGAAATAAAAAACCCAACCAAATACCTATACAAAATATATTTCCTATAATATTATACAAAGCATGTATGATTTTTTTTTTTTTTTTTTTTTTGAGAGGACAAAGCATGTAAGATGATAAGTGAAAATTTCAAATTTGAGTGGGTGCATGTGATCACAGTAGACCTAACATGGGTTTGCCCCTGATCATTATTATTAGCCATAGTCTACAAGCATCAATAGAGTTAATGATTTTGAACGTTAAGTGTTTGGGACACACCCAATTATATCTACACATGACTACTCAATCATCCGAGACTAAAATGACATAAATTTTTTATCATAAACTTGGTTTCCTCTCTCTTTTCAAAATCATTGATTATGGTCGTTGCAAACCTTAATTCACAAAAATAAAGGTCGAGGAAAATAACTAAAGAAACAAGGATGATGTTAAATGTTAATGGACCAACAATTTACACCTACATGAAATCATATAGATTTTAATCAAATCCTACCCGAAGCACTTCAAAAACTTAACGAAAGTACACTAATCAACCACCACTTTTATTGAGTGAAAAACAATTTAAACAACCAGTAGCTAATTTATATTTCTACTCGAAACCTGAACATAACATGAGGAAAATTCATAAATAAATTTAAAGAATATGAGTAAAATGATTCAAAATGTATGTGAACCAAAATTAAGCTATGGCATAATAGTGTGTCATTTTCATATGTTGTTCTATGACATAGCTTTCAATTTTTACCTAAAATAGAAGAATAAAACTAATTATGTACTGTCTAAAAGTATAGTTTGAACATGTACTTCACCAAATATGTGAGTTTGTCCCTCAAAAAAAAAGTGAGCTTGTTTAAAATTGAGAGGGTAAACATTACTAGTGACCAAAAACAAGTATATAAATCCCTCAAAAAAAATAAGGTATATAAACCAAAGATTATTTTTGTTAAGATATATAAACCAAAGTTAAATACTCCATACCACTTTTTTGTTTTTTGTCAAATGGATAAATTTCATTACAGGTTTAAAAACCTATGAAAATTGCTCTTTATGCACCTAACAATTGCTTACAAACCCCTTAAACTTTCGAAAATATCTTCAACGTGGTTAACTACCGTTCTCCTATGAATGGTAGTTAATTATTGTTGGATACTCAGCCATATTTAGGAACGGTGGTTGTTCAAATCACTATTGAATTACCTGGTTCTATGTCTCATCTTTAGGAACGGATATTTAGTAATATCTTCATTGGTGCTTGGCTTTTTACCCGAAATAAGCATGCATAAACACTTCAAATTTCTCAAAATAATATCAAGGGCTGATTAAAGTGAAGAAAAATAGATTAAAGAGAAGCTTGTAAGCAATTGTAAGATGTCAAAAGATAAATTTTCAAAACCTAAGCCCAAAGCCAAAGGGTCAGTTACAAGCCCAGATTCGGCCCAAACCAACTTATTGCAAAATCTAACCAAAAAGTCAAAAGATAACATTATAACATCTAAAAAAAAAAAACAGAGATAAAATAAATATTTTGGAAAAATTGTATCACTTTCTCTCGATTATTTTTGGTTATTTTTTATCCTCGAAATTGTTAAAGAGATGACATGATTCTTATTCCTCTAAAGAGAATGATTCTTGTTTTTTTTGTATCACACCAAGTTCCAATGTGATTCCTAAATGCAAATATGTTTTATCATCAGTATAAGATGTTGTATTAATTTATTTATTTATTGAAATACATTTTTCAATATTAATTATTATAATTGTATTACTTTTTATTATTTTATATGTTTCAAACAAAATTACTTTTTTGCTTTTTTTATTTTTATTTTTATTTATAAATAATTGTTGTTATTTTATAGTGTTGATTCTAAGTATCTTAAACATTATTTGTTGATGTTTTTTTATAGGGTAATAGTCACTTTGGTCCTTGAATGTGTAACGAGTAGTCACAATAGTCCATTAATGTATCGAAATTTTAAAATGGTCTCTGATTGTGCACTCCGTTAGTCAAAATAGTCCATAACATTAAAGTACTTCATTAATATTGTCATATTAGCCCTTCAATATACTTACTTATTGTAATATCAGTCATTATACGTACATACTTATTGTTATTTAAGTACTTATATTAAAAGAGTTATTGTGATTATTAAGGGATTATTTAAGCGTCATGGACTATTTTGACCAGCAAAGTGCACAATAATTGATTATTTTCCAATTTTGATACATTGAGACTATTGTGACCATTTGTGTTACATATTCAGGGACTAAAGTGACTATTACTCCTTTTTATTTGAAATAGTGCAACGACGAAAGACACATTAATCATGGAGAAGTGAAAAATTGTAGGATTAAACTTGTGCTTCAATATATCAAATATTTTTGATACCATCCAAGTTGTACTTACAAGAATAAATATGTGTATGTATAATATATTGATAAATATAAATATACAATTACAAATAGTAAAAATCAAATGGATTGATCAAGAAGATAGGTAGATCAATTGATTTAAGCTAAAAGAAAAAGAGTTCAAGATCCTAAATTCAAATCTAGAAAAATAATAAATATTAATCTAACAATTAATTGTTAATATTTGTCATTAAAAGTTGGCTAAAATATGGTTTTGGTCCCTGCAAATATGCCTCATTTTGGTTTTAGTTCCTGTAATTTTTTTTTGTTGTTTTTGGTCCCTGCAAATATGTCTCATTTTGGTTTTGGTCCCTGGCTCCACTTTTGTGATGATTTGCACACGTGGCACATGATGACTGAACCCATTTATTAGAGAAATAATTCCTGCAAAATCTTTTGATTTTGAGAAGGGACTATTTTCAAAAACAAAATATTTTGCAGGGACCAAAAACAACAAATTTTTTTTACAGGGACTAAAACAAAAATGAGGCATATTTGCAGGGACCAAAATCATATTTTAGCCTTAAAAATTTATCACTTTCATTCTCTCTTTATCTTCTCTCTTGTGAGCCGTCATCAAAACCTTAGTTTCTTCTCCTTCATCCACCAAAGAGGGGTGATTTAGGGTTAATTTTTGACCCAAAATCACCCCTCTAACTTGTTTTTCTATTTCTCTTTTATTGAAATACGTGATTTTCACATCTATTTTGTTTTTTATTTTGTGATTTTGTCATCTTAGTGCAACGTTGTTTTGTTTTTCGTCTTTGTGCGACGTTCTTTGTCTTTCTTGTTTCGTTCAGGTATTTATTCGATTCAGATTGTCAGATCAGCTCTAATCCAATGCATCAAATCAATGATTTTAGAGTCGTCGACATTGCAGATCCGAAGACATGGATATTTCATACACTTAAATATAGTCATATGTGTAGGCTTTAGTACTTTGCCGTTTTGCTATTAACATGGATGATGTGAGTTTGTTCACATATTCATTCTTTTTGTTTTTAACGGATTTTCATTGTATCTATGTACTCTATCAATTTGAATGAATGAATATCATTTATTTTTGTAAAAAAATAAAATAAAAATTGTCATTAAAAAAATGGACTGATGCAATTCAAACCAGGTTTAATTCGAACAATATGTCAATATGTTATTTTATTTGTAAACTTTCAAGTTGGATCTTGTAAAGTGAGTAACATAAATAGTTGTTGTAACAAACTAACGGTTTTTTATAATATATATACTTATAATATCTACATGATATTATTCACTTTATAAAGTGAGTTCCTCATTTTAAAGTAATCGTAAACTTTAAAAATCCTAGATATTGGATTATATAGAAGTCGGTGAGAGTTTACGTTCAAGACAAGAGTTATTATCATTCCTCAAAAATGACAAGAGTTATTATCTGATTAGGTTCAACAAAACTTCTCTCTATTTCTCTCCACCATTTTACTTACCTCTACCTCTCCAAATTTCTTTATCTCTATTCAGCTTTTTGTCATTTCTCTCTCTCTCTCACGCTCTAGTTTCACACTATTTTTCCTTGTTGGAGAGGAATGCGTGTTAGAGAGAATTATATCTATCTTTTGTCACATTCTTTTTCTTCTATGTATCGATTTAATTTTCATTTATGGTGTGTATTAATAGATATGCGTATGCTACAAATTTCCTCATGTATTTTTTCTTGCATTAAAAGCAAGCAACAACCCATTGGTGATAGCACAATGAAAAGATATGTTATTTGAGGATGAAAATAGCATCGAGAATTTTTTAAGATACAGCTCACAAATTTTAATTGTATGATTTATTTGTTCACTTCCTATTTTTCAACTATATCTTCTTAAATTGTGATAAATAGTGCATTATGAATGACTGCTCTTTATTCTTGATATTATTTTTTTAGAGACGTAGCATTGCTCGATTTGAGAAAAATAAAGAAGGATCATAGAAGTTGCCATCTGTATTTTTTTTAGAATGATAATGAATGAATGATATTTCAAAAGCATTTATTACACAAACTATGATATCTTGCTCTTTCCTTATCACGTAAATAAATTACGTCGGTGGCAGTGGCTTATCATGCAATCCGTGTTGCATATACGTCCAAAATAAAAAATGACATGGCACATTTATAGGTATGCTAAATATATGAAACAAATTATAAACATGAACAATGTAAATAGATGTCAATTTTAATTAATATAACTAGACTTGTAAACTTTAATCTGACCATTCGAAATGTCATGTGTGTGATGTCTCTTACACGTAATAAAAATTGGTTGTTTGGTTTAACTATTAACTGACCTTTCCTGAAAGAACGTGTCTTGAATAAAATAAAGAAATTGAAAAACAGGGTCATTCACATTAGTGTTTTTCAACTGTATGTATACTAACATCAACCAATATGTAGAGTGATTTCATATAAACCAATACCATTACGTGAAAGCCAAACTTTCATTAAAAAAAAAAAAACTTAAATATGTAAATGGTCCCTGTAAGTTCGCGCAATTTTTGTTTTGGTCCCTGTAAGTTTTTTTGTTCTAAAACAAACCCTGTATTTTGATAATCTTTTGAAAAAGGTCCTTACCGTCAACTTCCGTCAATAAAAACGCTTTGGTGGCTAACGGAGGCCTACATGGCAGGTTATGAGTTGGCAACATGAGTTGGCATGAGAGGGACTAAAACCAAAAACGAAAATTGACATAGGGATGAATTTAAAAAAAGTAAACATCAAATTTTAAATTTTAAAAATCAAACTTTCCATCTTCTTCCTCTCACTATTCTTTGTTTCTTCTTCATTCTTCCTCTGAAATTTTTCCCAATCTCCCGTTAACTTGCGCCCTTGAAGGAAAAACCCATTTCCTTCAACAAGATAAAATATGATCAGATTTTAAAACTTATAAAGCTTCTCCATGCTGCAACAAAGTATAGTTATAAACATCCTAAAAAGTATCGTCACTTTTAAACTGTGTCATGTTATTAAAACCTTGATTATAACATTGCAAACAAGCCTTTTGATTCCTGTTAAGCTACTGAACTATTACAGTATACAAAGCTACAAAGCATGTACACAACAAAGGCTAGGAACGCTTAATAAAGCAGCCAAATTTACAAATGCCTATGTTTAAAAAAGTCATATATTAGATACAGTGCTTAGCTTCAACTTCTGCATAATGTACAAAGGTTTATGTTTAAAAAAGTCATATACTAGACACAATGCTTAGTTCCAACTTCTGCATAATTCTAGCCTTTTGTCCATATGCATTAGCCATGATAGATATCTCATGAATTGTGGCCAATTCATTCCCATGAAAGTGACTTCCAATTCATGTCAATTCAATCCAGAATTCCAATTAATTTAATTGCAATCCATGCTAATTTATCAAATTCACATTCCAATTTATACATTCTAATTCTGGGTTTTTTATTTTCTGGTTATGGTGTTGGAATGTGAACTTTTTTATTTTCTCTCAACCACACCATAAACCCAGAAACTTAGTCAACAAAATCTAAAAAATCAATCAACAATTTCTATATGAAACACCAACAATTTTTCCCTAACAAGAAAGAAAAATCTGAACTATTTCTTTGACCCTCACTCACTTAGCAGTAGTGAACAAAAAAATGTTGAGAGGGTGATGGAAAAACCGCGAAAGGAGAAACCTTTATGGTGTTTTGGAATTTAGAACATGGTTTATATGAAAAAGAATAAATTTGTATTAACCTTAAACCATTGTGTACAAGAACAAGCAACTCATATTACTAAAGATGTTGTATCCAACCCATGTTAGAAGACATTGTTGAAGGATATGGATTTTGGTTTAAAGGCGCAAGGTATGGGAGAGATTGGGGAAAGTTTGAGAGGAAGAAGAAGACTGAAATTTGAGAGGAAGAAGAAGACTGAAAGTTTGATTTTTAATTTAAATTTTGATGTTTTCGTTATTTTAATTTCATCCCTGTGTCAATTTACGTTTTTGATTTTAGTCCCTGTGTTTTAACAACTTATCATCTCTTATTCCATCTCATCAACTTTGCCAACTCATGACCTGCCACGTGTGCTCCGTTAGCCAGCATTGCGTTTTCGTTGACGGAAGCTAACGGCAAGGACCTTTTCCAAAAGGTTATCAAAATACAGGGTTTCTTTTAGAACAAAAAAACTTACAGGGACGAAAACAAAAAATGCGCGAAATTACAGGGACCTTTTACATATGTAAGCCAAAAAAAAAAAAAGATGCAAATAAATATTTCACTAAAGCTAAACCATCACGACTACCACGAGTGAGTGTACACCGAATCAAAAAGAATATGCATATTAGTCGCAAGAAATACTTGGAAACAAAACACATTCCACACAAGTATAACACAATGCGAGCAAAATTAAAGCATAAAGATATTGTGCAAGGCGTGTTTTAGCATGGGGTAATTGTCAAATTGCTCCATCTTAGATCAATTTTCTTTTATTTGCTATTAGTTGTCCACCCTGTATTTTTATATTTTAATTTCTAGCCATATTTATTTATAATATATCAATTTTAATTTTAATTTAATGGGGACTATATATTTTGAAAGGACAAAAACATGCCACTTTTGTTAAGAACTAAAAACAAAATTTGTTATATTTATAGGTGTTATCATGGTTTTTGGGTGCCAAGCCATTAATTGGACTTGAACCTTTTGACCGTTGATATTCTCTATTTTTTCTTGGGAAGGGCAAAATTGAGAAAAACCCTTAGATTCTAAGTTCGGGGGTCGGTTTTACTACGGGAAGGTGTTAGGCACCCGGAGTAACTATAGTCCTCTATAGGAGCCGTTTTCCTAAGTTGATTTCTACGCTTTATTTTTATTGCTTATTTGTAAAAAAGAAAGTGTAATTAGTTAAGAATGGGGGTGAGAAGAAGTAGAGTTTGATTTTATTTCGGCTTGGATGAGTTTTGACTCATTGCCTACGTACCGTTTTACGGGATCAAAACCGGCGTAGTTCTTGCTAAAAAGACTTGTTT
This sequence comes from Medicago truncatula, assembly GCF_003473485.1. Taxonomy (NCBI): domain Eukaryota; kingdom Viridiplantae; phylum Streptophyta; class Magnoliopsida; order Fabales; family Fabaceae; genus Medicago; species Medicago truncatula. The sequence continues at coordinate 46,236,660 of NC_053043.1, forward strand.
TTTGTTTTAATTGTTTGATTTTAAGTTTTGAAAAAAAAGGTTTTGAAGAAGGAGATTGGGAGGCTTCATGAGCATTAGATTTAGCAAAAAAAGTGAGGTTTGATTAGTGATTAGAAAGAAAGTCTAAATGGTTAAGATGAATTGAATTTTTCTTAAGAAGAAAAAAAAAAAAAAAAAAAAGGAAAAAAAAATGAAGTGTTGACTTCATACTTATCATGAAAATTTTTGAAGTGAAGTTTAATTGTTTTTTTTTGAAAAAAGGATGGATTTTCTCTAAGTGTTTAAAACCTAAACGCTTATTTAACCATACAATCCTATGCATACATCTAAGGTGAGTGTGTGCGTGTTGGTGCGTCATAGTGTCCATAGTCCATATTACAACATTACCTAAATACATTCTATGGCCCCTTTGCCAAGCTACAAAATAATGATGACAAATTACATCTCTAAATGAATTAAGACTTGAAAAAAAAATAAATGCTAGGCTAAAGAAGGTGGAGGGAATACTAAATGAGATGCATGAAACATGGAAATAAACTTGTTAGTCAAAAGAAAGAACATAATAAGCATTAAGAAATAAAAGCATGCAAGATGGCACAAAAAGTTAACAAAATGACATTAAACCCTAAAAATTTAGGTATGAAACCTAAAGCATTCTTGGCCTCTAATTCTCATGCTTTAACAAATTTTGAAAGAGTTTTCTTTATCTCAAGTTATAGCATGGAGTTATTGGAAATATGCAAGCATGGTTTCATGCCATATTTTCTAGAATAAACTTGGCATTTCATATCTTTCAAAATATGCATATATTGTTCATAAAATCAAGAACTTATGAACCAAATCAAAACAGCAAATCAACATGAAATTATAGGCACAAATCTCTCATATTAACACATCAAGTAGCTTTTATCACATATTCTCACATCAAGGACAAATGTGTGAAGAAGAATTCATAACAAATAATTCAAAGAGAATTAAAATGCTATGAATTAATTATACAAAAATTTCATAGATCCTTAATGTTCAAAAATGTCATAAAAACACTAAGAAAATATCAAGAAACATGTGATAATTTTTGGAGATTTTTTGGAGAAAATTTTAAGCATGCAGGGGTTCAAACAGCAAAGAAATATGGTGCAAATAGCAGGAAAACAAACAAAAATGTAAAAGAACAAAGCCCAAACCAAAGGCCCAATACACTAGAAGATCCGGTTGCACAGGAACCATACGATTGATCCAGGATTCTGAAACCCTAGATCAAACGGCCAGGAATCAAAGGGGAATGGACCGGACTGGACCGGTCCGGTTCGCTGGCTTATAAAAAGGAAGGAGCTCCGGTTTATTTCATTTTGCTGCTCTCATTCTCTCTCTAACTCTTCTCTCTTCTCTCATCTCTCACTAACCTCGCCGCCGGCGAGGATGAAGCTACGGCGGAGACCTTGAAGGTCCGCCGGAAACTTCATCTTCTCCGGCGAGTTCATGCAGTTTCCGGTGACCTAAATTTCCAGATTTCAAAGATTCTTACTTCATTTGATTCGTCCTTTAACCCTAAACACGAATCCAGCAGTTGTTTTTTCAAATTCAAGTCGAAACGATGTAGATCTGGAAATTTGCCGTACGGCTTTGAATTTGATTTTGATTTTTTGAAAGATAACGTTTAGATCCTTGAAGATCTACATCATTTCGTTGTTTAACACCTCTTTGATGTTTGTTCTTGCTTTCAAAACTTAGATCCTTATGGATCTAGGTTTTGTGTTTACGGTTACGGTTTTGGCTTTGAATTCTGGAAATTTGGATCTGTTTTGTTTGCGTGATTTTTAGGTTTAACAGTGATATTGCTTTTGAAAAAGATTATGAGTTTTACCTAAGGTTTTGGTTGAAACCTTTAATGGAGAAATTCTTTGGAAAATTTCAATCTCTGATGCTACGTGATTTGGCTTTGAATCCGGAAATAAACCGGTGTTCCTGCTGGTTTCTTGCTTTATCGTCTTCTTCGCCGGTTTAAACCTTCATTATCTTTCTTTCTTCTTCGTCTTCCTCACTGTATCTTCGTGATCGGTGCTGGAGTTTGCCTTTGGCGAATTCGCACCTTGAATTGCGAAGATACTGATTCAATGATGATGATTCTTCAAAGAATCACTGAGAATCCATGAAAAAATAGCTTGAATTTGTGTAGTTTCTGTTTCTGGAAAAGGTTAGGTTTACGCCATTGATGAATGTTGAAGCTTTTTCTGTTTTGATTTGTAACTGCTAAGAGAGAGAGAGAGTTCTCTGTTTGTTGAGGTGGCGTGTGATTCCTGGCTTTGAGTGGCACTGTGCACCTTTTATAGCATGACATGTGTGCCTCTGAACAAATGAGAAAGTGACACCTGGACCTGAAAAAAAAGAATGACACGGCCTGGACCTGAAAAATGAACTTTGGACTTTTCTGCAAAAATAAGAACTTGAGGACTAAACTGCAAAATTAAGAAACTTGAAATGAGATAAAAAAAGAAATTTGGACAAAAGTGCAATTTTGGGACCTCAATTGAGGGACCAAAATGCAAAAAATAAAATTTGAATAAAAAACAAAATTTGACCAAACGTAAAGTGAAACAAAAAATAAAACTGACAAAACGGACTAAAATGAACCAATGGCTTAAATGAGGTACTTCAAAGTAACCTCCCCATGCCAAAATTTTATGTGAAATGACCAAAATGCCCTTAGGGCTAAAAACGACCTAAACTGACTCAAACAGACTTGACACTGACTCAGACGCAAGTTTGAAATGAAATTAGCAAGGTTTACTGATGAAATGTTAAAAAATGAATTTGAAAAGACTCAGAGACAGTCACAAGGATGAAAATGGGTCCCACTGCAGGAAATGACCAAAATACCCTTCTGTATGACTTTTTGCAAATTTTGAAATAAACTGTAGAAAAAGCAATGCACTGATTCAGAGACACTTTTGAATGACTTACAAGACAAGTAAAGACATTTTGAAAGGTTTTATGCAAGAAAAACATAGGTAAAAATGTGATTGAAAACACTGCGTAGCAGAGACAAATTGAACTGTGCAGTTGAAATTTGACATTTGACAAAGTTTGAAATGAAATTGGGCCCAGTATTTTTAGGTCCAAAAACAGGGTATAACAATAGGGACAAAAAATTTTAGTCCCCATTAAATTAAAATTAAAGCTACATGCTAAAAAAATTTAGAGGGACAAAAACATGTAACTTTTTTATAAGAACTAAAAACAAAATTCGTTATATTTATAAGGACCAAAAATATATTTAATCCTAATTAATATTAAAAAATTTTATGGAAGGGATTAATATTACAAAGTTAGATACAAACTAAATTTATTTATTTATAAATAATGTAGTAAATATATATTTACGTCATATTTTTTTTAGCCCAGATTTAAACATGTCTATGTTTTCTAAATAATATAGTAAATATATATTTACGTCATATATTTTTTTTTGCCCAAATTTAAACATGTCTATGTTTTCAAATTAAAAAAATTATTGAGAATGAGTTGGATCTATTAGATTTTTAAACGGGAGATTAAAAAATAATGTATCTACAGTTCCCGTGAGCATAGCTCAGTTGGCAGGGATATGCACTATTATGTGGGAGCCGGGGTTCAAACCCCAGACACCCCACTTATTCACTTTGAAAAATCTTAATTCTAGTCAGTAGGCAATCTGACAAAAAAAAATCAAAAATAATGTATTTACAAGTAATTTTTTTATTTTTCTTTTGATCAAGTACAAATAAATTAATTTGAATCAAATTATAATTGAGTAGGGCTATAAATTGGAATATAAAATGCAGGGTGTACATCTAACAGCAAATAAAACAAAATTGATTTAAGATGGGGCAATTTCACAACTGCCCCGTGCTAAAAGTCACCATTGTGCAAATTAAATTTGAACCATGAAGATTTATAATTTAGCCTTTCTTCTCTGCTTAATTTTCCTAAGTTTCTCTAGGATGTCTGACATTCCACCTGCACACAAGGAAATAACAAATAATTTATAAACAAAACATCAAAGACTTTACAACCTCTTTGGTGTTAATATAGCGAGGTTTAGTGAGAGGGTTCCCCTTCGAAGCAAATGTTAATCGATTCAATTTTCTTTGATTCAATGTTAATATAGCTCTTTGATTCAATGCTAGGCGTAGGATAATCGAAAGAATGATCTTGATAAAAAAAAAAAAATCACTTATTTTTTACGGGGATAAATTTGCACTTAATAGAAAATTTAGCTAGGTCCAACTATCTTTTTATAATATGAAAAAAATTAGTTATGATTATTGTTAAGAGTCCAACATCAGATAGGAGATGGTTTGGTGATGTGTTTATAAGTGGGACAATCATCATCTTACAAGCCGGTTTTATCGGGTTAGGTCCAACCACCATTTCTAATAATTATTTCTAAGTAAATTTTCAAAAAATACGACTCATTTATTCCATAATGAGTGTCGCATTTGATTATTAATATAAAAAAAAAATAAAAAAAAACTATCATTAAAAATGATCAATTTCAGGACAAGGTGTGTCTAGAATGACTTTTAACAAAAGGTCAAAGTGTAGAATTAAGATTCTCTATAGGCATAAATCCTACGTTTTCCTGTAATTAGTTTATTTTAAAGGTTATTTTGGTCCCTAGAACACTCAAAGTCACTCCCTCCATTCTCTCTTAGATTATTTGCACTAAATGTAGGAGCATGCAGTCATATGCGACTCTAAAGGATCATGGTCCCAAAGTGCAAAGTCATTAAATTAAGATAAAACAACAAACGAAATCAAATCAAGAGGTTGTTTTTTTATCAGGTAACTTGACCATTAACAGGATTAGAATTACCGTTTTCAATATAATGTTGTTTTTTATCAGGTAATTTAAATTGTTCATTGACATAATTCAAAATACTTAATTCGAACTACCCATTATCACAATTTGAATTACAAGTATCAAAAGAAAAAGTCTATATTTAAGGCACTTTCTCAACATGATACCTTCATTTACCCCAAAAAAAAAAAATCTCATTTCTTACATGTACATGCTCTATTTTTTTTTTTTTTTGAATTTTGGTGAGTATACTAAATCATAAGCTTAGCCATGAGAAGACCTTAGTTAGAAGAATATACTAATTTGACAAGGCAAAACAAAATTTGAATTGCTGATATAAGTCACAATTTTATTTAACACATAATCAAAGCAAAATTCACATGTTGATAGTTCATAAAAATAAAATGGACAGTACGACAAGAGTAACCGAGAACGTCTATTTTTAAACTAGGACATTAAGCCCATCTAAAGATAAATTGCTAAGAGTAGTTTGTGATGATGGACTTAGGTCTTCTTTAGAAGGCTCTTTGGGTCAAACTCGACTTTCTCTTGATTCTCAACTGATGGTGGACTTGAATCTTCTTTAGAAGGCTCTTTTGGGTTAGACTCGACTTTCCCTTGACTCTCAGACACCATCAGCTGAAAGCCAAGGGAAAGTCGAGTCTGACCCAAAAGAGCCTTCTAAAGAAGACCCTAGTCCATCATCAGCTGAGAATCAAGAGAAAGTCGAGTTTGACCCAAAAGAGCCTCCTAAAGAAGACCCAAGTACATCATCACAGACTACTCTTGGCAATTCATCTTCAGATGAGCTTAATGTCCTAGTTTAAAACTAGACGTCCTCGGTTACTCTTGTCGTTCTGTCCATTTTATTTTTATGAACTATCAATATGTGATTTTTTCTTTGATTATGTGTTAAATAAAATTGTGACTTATATCAACAATTCAAATTTTGTTTTGCCTTGTCAAATTAGTATAATCTTCTAACTAAGGTCTTCTCATGGCTAAGCTTATGATTTAGTATACTCACCAAAATTCAAAAAATAGAGCATGTTATGAGATTTTTTTTAGGTAAATCAAGGTATCATGTTGAGAAAGTGCCTTAAATATAATTTTTTTTCTTCTTCTGATACTTGCAATTCAAATTGTGATAATGGGTAGTTCGAATTAAGTATTTTGAATTATGTCAATGGGCAATTCAAATTACCTGATAAAAACAACATCATACTGAAAGCGGTAATTCTAATCATGTTAATGGTCAAGTTATAGTTTTAACAAAAAAAAAAAAAAAAAAACTATAACTTTCACTTTATCCAACAACTTTTGTAACGACAACTCCTTGTTCAGATTTTCATTACTACTTTTTTAGAATTTTGAAATTAAAAAAATACATATTTAATTCATTCCATGTACAAAAATTAACCTTTTGTAAGAGAATTTTTTATAATGTTCTTGACATACTTGTGAAAATTCATTCAAAAATATCACAGTTTAAGAATACTGAAACAACTTTGGATTTTATAGGGATTAAAATTTGATGCAAAAAGATTTGTAATTAAGGATGATTAGGTTTCACATCTTTTAAGGAAAAAAAATATGAAAGTTTGTTATTTATAGGGATAAAAAATATATTTAACCATTTTATCTTTATGGATATTGATACCCCTATTTTTTAAATAATTCGTCTTCTATGTAATACATTAAAGTAAGGTTTATCTACTAAGTGACACAACTTTACATAATTAATGTGATAAGGTATTATGTTCAATAAAACTTTAGTATGTGAGTTGCCACTATGATAAAATTCAACTACCCCATTTTTTCTTTATCTTTATAACATATGACAAGAACCACAATATTGTATAACTTAATTGATCATTCTTCTAGGAATATTATCTTGATTAAGAATTGCATTGATGAGGTTATCAAGAGGAAAACAAAAACTTGAGTTGTAGAAAATTGAGAAAGAAAAATAATTTTGTTGCATTTACAACGACAATATATTGCATTCACAACAAGTTCTCAGAATTAACAAAATTTTCTCGTGGATTGAGTTGATATTCTTATGTTTTAAGAGGAAAAACATTTTGATATGTAGAACTTTCTTCTTAATCTTGCTATGCACTGAGAAAGATATTCTCAAAAACAAAATTGTGGTTTTTCTCTTGGATAAAACATAATATAAATACAAACCCCAAAAGTGTTGATAAATCGGAGGACTTGTTGAGAATGTTATGCTTATTAGTTTTAAATGCTAATTTTTTTTCTCTCTCTGTCAATCTTCTTCAACTCATGCTTTTGTTTTCCTCTTGAAGACTTCTTAGATATCATTCTTAATTCAGATAATACTAGGAGAATAAAGATCAAGTAACCTATTTAACATTGTGGTTCATGTTATGTGTTACAATGGTAAAGGAAAAATGTGTCCGTTGAATTCTATAATAGTGACCATGCCTACACGAAAGTTTTATTGAATACACTGCTTGATTACATTAATTACTTAAAGTTGCGTCACTTTTTAATTTTTAATTGTTTTTTATATAATATTTGTGTCACTTTTATCTTGGATTAAATAAGTTTTTAATTCCTACTAAATTACCAAATTTTGTTTTTCGTCCCCCCCAAAAAAAAAAAAAGTGTTACACTGTCTTCCCTATAAAAAAAGTAGTACATTGTATTTCTTATATAATTTTCTTGCATGCACATTTAGTCGCTACTATTAAGTCCACACATATTTTCTTAATGATTTTTTGCAGGCATTTTTATAATATTGTACACAATTCATTCAAAAATATGAGTTTAATGATACTCAAACAATTTGCATGTAGTAGGGACTAAAATTGCATGCAAGAAAATTTTGTAAGAATGATTATGTACCACTTTTTTATGAGACAAAAAATAAGAGTTTGAAATTTGTAGGGTCAAAAACGGATTTAACCATTTTATTTGTTATTTGTACCACTATTTTTACAAGAATTTTTTTTTCTAAATAGTACATTAAAATCATATGAGCTAGATTTAACATCATTTACAAACTGATTCAAAATTATGTGAGTTAGATTTTCAATTATGACACTTGCATACATAGAATTTGAAGAAAATGAAATGAGAATAGAATCAAAATCATATTTAATATCATTAACAAACTGATTCAAAACATGTGATTTAGTTTTAAAAATATTTCCAGTTGCACAAATATAATTTGAAGAAAAAGATCACACAATACATATTCAAAACATACAATCATACATATTCAACAAAAAAGTAGAGCATATTTCATAACAAGATAAATTTCATAACATACCATTAGGCACGACAACTTCTTGCAAACTATTAGCTCTGTCATCCTGCTCCATCTTTCAACCGTGAAAAACACTAAAGTGTGAAAACACAAAATAAAAATCTAAATGCACACATAAAACATTAAAAAATAATCAATTAGAAAGCACATAAAACCATAAGGCTCGAGACAAGAAAAACACACCATACCTTGTCTTAATTTTCAACAGAGAAATCTACAAATGATATCAATACCTATACAAAGATAAAAATTCCTAGTGTTAGTAAACAAAAAGGCAACAAAAAAACACAAAATTACTAATAGAATAAAAAAATAACCCTAAATACGAAAAATATAATTAATCTCTATGTAATAAACAAATACAATATTCTTTATTCAAAAATATAACCAAAATCTTCAATTCAACAACAAAGAAAGAGAGAATTAGAGTGCGAGAATAAGGGTTTCACGAAGTGGATACAATTAGGTTTCGTTTCGTTGTTAATCCGAAATTTAATATTGGTTTTGAAGTTGGCGGCGGATAGGGTTTCAAGGAAGTGACACTTTGAGCGGAAGCATATAGAGAATGTGTGTTTGATTTAACCTAAAGAGAAATGAACGAATTAATAGGGTTTTGTGAGAGAAATATGTTATTGGGCCTTTGTTTTCTTCAATTTGGGCCTTCCGTCTCACTCCAATACCAAACCTTTGTTTTCTTCAATTTGCTAACTTAGAACAACCTAAAAATATGAAGGTCTAAGTTAGATCTCACTAATTGAAAAAAAATTATTGTTGTAATTTGTTTTCTTCAATTATGTTGTGATCGTGTAATTTGTTATGAACTCTCTTTGACATCAATGTAATCCTAATATTATCCAGTTTTATTTGTGTTTAATGCCTTTTAAAAATGATTATGTATGACTACTAGCCATAACTTCTTAATTATATGAATTGATCTTATAATTTAATTGACTACTAGTCATAGCTGTTAAATCTGACCTAATAAATCTGTTTAACTTAACATATTAAGCTAGAGATAGAAAATTGTGAGTTATGACTTAGGGATTAACGAGCTAGTATTAATTCTGACAGCTGGGAATCGACTTAAGAGATTAAGGGATTATAACTTAGAAAAGAGTTTTGACTCAAGAGATTGATCAAAACTATTGTGTTAATCTGTCGTAAAACTAGATGAACATTGAGCAAGAAGAGGAACAAATTATTCACAGTGAGCAATAGAGGATTCGAAGGCTTGATCATTTGTTTTAATATAATTTTCAAACCAACTTAATTGCCCTTTTTACAAAGTAAACTTACAAACGTGCGACACACGGGTTGGGTATGATGTAATACCTAATATTATGTCGTGATTCACTATTCATGAAAATATTAATGTTGTTGTTCATATTGAACTTATAGACGGTGAGAAACAGAAACAACAAAAACATTTAAAATCTAAAAGTATATACAAATTATTACACATTTCTAAAAACTTTTTGCAAATCACATTTGATTTAACGGTATCATCTTCACCATCTTCATTGCTTATCAAGTCACTCTCGAAATTGCATCATATAATTGACCATATAAGAATATTGGTGTTGGAAGATATACTTCGTCATGTTTAAGTGTTTGTCCTTGACTTTTATTAATAGTCATTGCAACCTTGGTTACCATTGAAAACTCTTCCTTGACAAATTAAGTCATTTTAGTTTCTAATCCATCTTTCTCTTCAAATTTCAATTTCTACTTACAAATTAGAGGCATATTATGATCTATAAAACATTTTGTTAGTGGGATAATTGGATATATGCATGAATGAGATAATTGAGCTCACTGTGCGTTAATATCATATGCCCTTGGTAAAATTAAGTCATTTTTGATAAAAATAAATAAATAATATCTACTAAAATTCTTGTGCGTTGAAATTAAAAGACTAAATGAATTGAATATTAAATTGATTGGAAGTTTAATAGATATTGAAAAGAAATTAACCTCTACCTGCATGGGTTTTATAGAGTTTCATATATAACTATGAAATTGACTATATTATTACTTTTATAGTTATATTCTGTATTATATTATCAAACTACCTTAAAAAGCAACAAAACAAAAGATTTGTGGTTAGGACCAATTTTTTGGTGCAAACTTTTGTATATATTTTTTCTTTTAACTTGTCTTTTTTATTGCAAAGGCTGTTAAATATATAAAAATGAAAAGGAAAAGAAATTGCTATGTTGTAATCGAAAGAAAAAAATAATAACGAAAATGAAATGCTATAAAAAAAAAAGGAATTGTAATGATGTAAGTGACTTAAAAAAATGAACTTTTCATGTGTTACCTGATTCAATTCCTTGCGAACTTTTTTTTTTCATAAAAATTAATTAGGCCCACCAAAAAGGGCGGAGTTATGGTTGTTAGGTTCAATTGTATGATGGCGAGAAATGATTTAGGGATTGTGAGATTAAAGAAATAAGACACAAAATTTGTGTTGAATACATAACATTGAAGGAATCACATGTCATCAAAAACATTAGTGCCCTGGTGGCAAGAGTTGTGAGTTAGAAGCATACTTGGTTCCGATCCTCAGCAAGATTTTTTATGTTTGTTCATACCACCCACTCGAAACCGACCAAGAAAAGCCGATACTGACCGGTTCAAGCGATCCGAAGGGTCCGTTTTACCCGTTCAAACTGATATGAGTTCTAATAGTTCATTTGATCAAGTCGATACAAACTTATCCAACCCTAGTTTTCATATTTTCACCAAAACCAAAGATAGAATACTAACGTGGAGTGTTGTAACACTTTTTGCCGTAAAAGTTTTAGCCACTCGGCCATTTTGATTAGGAAATTGTTATTTTTTTGTGAACAATCATTTAACAAAAGCAAAAAACGGTTAATTAATGTCTTTTTCAGCCACTAGTCCTCCTATGTATTGTATCAAATTCAACTGAAGAACTCCGACCACCGCCAAAAAAAAAAATCAACTGAAAATTTGTTGGGTTTTATTATTAAAGACACGTGTGCTATTAAGTTTCTTTGGGCAATCATTCGTAACGTATGCAATGCCCTTTTAATTATTGTGTGTTCTATATGAAAATTGTGTATATTACTTCATAGTAATTAAAAAAATAAATCATTAACTTTTCGTTTTCGAAAAGTTTTCTATCTTCACTTTTGGTCCCTCCTTTTAAATAAACATATGTAAAATTCATATTTTTGAATAAAATTTTGTTGAAAAGTTTATAATATTGTAAGAACCTTTCCAAAAAACAAGATTTTTTTAACAAAACATGAATTAAATATGAATTTTTATATTTTTATGGTTAAAAATTCATATTTAATTCATGTTTCGTTAAAAATTCTAATTTTATTGGGACAAAATTTTACAATATTCTATAAATTTTTGCACAAATTCATTAAAAAATACAAAGGCTACACACAAGTTGACTTAAAAATATGGATCAAAAGTGGTAATTAAATTTTTTATAGGGACTAAAAGTAAAAAAAAATGTTAGAGGAACTAAAATAAAAAGTTGATATATTTATAAGGATAAAAAATATATTTATTCATATTTAATTTATTTATTTATTTATTTTCTTCTTCTATTTTTTGTTTTTGTCTTGATAGGACTCTTCTCTTTTCTATCTCTAGCGACTATGACAATATGTTATTATCTATCTATTGTGGATGATATTCCTCATCTAAATTTCGACAAGGTGTATGAGTTTTCATTTGGATGTTCTTTTAGCTTATTATTATTTTTTTCAATGATTTATGAGACTTACATCATTGATATGCGTTGGAGTGTTGACTTTGCATCTTTGAAAGAATAAGGGATCTTTCACAAATAAATTGGTTGAAACTAAAAGACATATTGTTTATGAGTCTTGCTAACAAGTGCCAGTTCCCTTAGGGCACTTGTTAAGGATAAAAAAATAGAAACAAATTATAACTTTCATGTAGATAAAGTTGCTTTTTGGTGTTTCAATGAGTTGAATATACAAATTTTAAGATAAATTTTTTACTTTAAACTTCTTATCAACTGCTCTTAGGGCAAAGGGCACTTGTTAGCATTTCTCATTGTTTATTTGTTAGTTTGTCAATTTTTTAAATTAGCAATGTTTTTGTTCGTTGTCACAACAACTCTTGATCGAACCTTTCTACTATGAAGATTTTCAAGACTATATTGCATAATCAAATGGGAGATGAGTGGATGAACGATTGTCTCATGACTTATATTGAGAGGAGTGTGTTAGACAACATTGATCGTGAGTTGATTATTCAACAATTGCATATCATAAAACCGTGTAGAGGAGAATTTCATAATATACATTTAATTTTTTGAGTGTAATGTGATTTTTTGACAATATATATAATAGATAATTACAATTTAACCCTCCAAGTAGCTTTCTAAAATAAAATGCTTATTACATTTATCCCTAAGTTGATCATTTTACTACTATGAAGCAAATGCGTCCAATTAGTTTGTGCAACATTTCTTATAAAGCAATTACTAAATAAGAATCGTGATAACATTATTGTTGTTCTGATGTTTTTCTTTCTACTAACATTATAATTTTTTTGAAAGGTTGAATGGCTATCAAAATTGACATTGAATAGGTGTATAATAGATTGAATTGGAATTTCATTAAAGATACTTTGGAGGATATTGGCTTCCCTAACTGGTTTGTGAATTTGGTGTGGCATTGTATCTCTTCTCCTATAATGAGGGTGTTGTGGAGCCTAGTCAGTTAGCTAGAGAGGGCCCTAAATTTTTGCATCCTACTTGTTGAAGCTACTTGTTAGATAGGTAGTTTCAACCATAGTTGAAATTTATGTTATTCTTATAGACAAAAGTGCTATGTTATTTTACCTTATTTTTGGCAAACCAGAATTCAAATTTTGTGATGTGATTGCATGTTATTTTACCTTATTTTTGGCTAAGTTTTTTATTTAATGCTTATTTTGTATTTTACTATATTTTTTTATTTTGTCTTGAATAAATAGATAATGCAAGATAGATATGAATTGAAGACATAGCACAATAATGATGGAATTTCTACAAAGAATGAATTGCTCACCAAGCCAAGTCATGAAGCAATGAAAACTTTTTTCAATGGTCAAATAGTGGAAATTCACAAAGGAAGCCAAATATCAAGATTTAATGGTGGTGGCTGTTACAACCTACTAGATTTAATTTTTGGATTTTCTTTGTAAGAACATAGATGGTAAAGTTGTGAAATTAAAATAAGAAGATCAAAATCCAGAAATTGACAAAATAAAAGGATGAAAATTGTTATTACTTCTTTTATTATAAATATGATTTCACTTTTTTAAAGTGAATTCTATACTAGAAACAAAGCAAAACATTTGAGCCATTAATTAAAAAAAGTAATATTGACAATCATATATTTGTAGCATAAAATATCAATAATTGGCCTCTTTTTCATCAAAATCTCTCTACTTTGTCTTTCAAATGATTTTAGTGGAAAACCAACATGAGTTGGTAAAATTGGTTATCGTTCCAGTTCTCAAAGTAAGAGGTCCATGATTTGAACATTGTATATTCGCGCTTAAAGTTTAATAGTGTTAGATACGAGAAGATGTATTAGAAAAAATTATAAAGATTGATATCTTTCATCTTATAAATCGGTCATATAAAAAATGAATATACTTAATCATTTTTTTAATATACTATCATAGTTTATCGATCCAGACTATACACCGTTTATAAACACGTACGAAGTTCGGTAATACTGAATGTTATTATGTGTATTGTGAATGAGAATAACTCATCTCACAAAATAAATAAAGTTAAGGTCTAAAACGAGTTTATAAAAGAGTAATACCTCTCGTCTAATACAATAAATTTTTATAAAAATAAACTATATATTCAATAAAAAAAAAAATTAATGAAACTTTAAAAGTGTTATAGGAAAATGATAAATAACTTAATAAAAGTAGCAAAGTTTAGTGATGTTGTTAGCACGTGTAAAAAAAGACAAAGTTAAAAAGGATATGAACAAGTAATAATAGGAAAAGGTAAAAAGCATTAAGGTGGCACCAAAACAGTTAAAGTATATTTATCCATAACAAGAATAAATGACTTTTAAACACTTTGTGGACGTAATTCCAAAACACCAAAATCATTCATTTGAGAGCACGTGTTTAAGGGGGTAATAAGATTATTATCAATCTTTACAACGCACTGAACATGAATAAACTACTAGAATAGTACTATATAATAAAAAAAGTTTATGCAAATATTTGATGTCATAGTACTGTAAAAGCAAAGAGTCCGGGGTGAGTGGAAAAAGGAAATACAAGTAGGTGGGAGTGTTCAAGAAACTCCATTCCACATAACCTGTTTCATAAATGCTCAACTTTATCTCATTTTTCATTTCATTTCCTAATTTAAAGCATTTTCATTTCACAACTCATAAGGTTCCTAAACAAACAAATGCAACTATAGTGTGCTTTGCTTTGTCACCACAATATGAGTTCTAACCAAAAACAACATCATCATGAACTTTCTTCTTGTAAAAGAACACTTTCTCTTCCAGTTCACAAGGTACTTTACTTTTCTTTTTCACTTTTTTATGCCATGTTACAATATTTATATTGCTGTGATAACATGTTGAATTATTCATTATTATAAGGAATTAATAGGCAAGAAAACATTGCTTAATTTATAAAATTATGATTTTTCTCATAAGGTATAGTATTTATGTGTTGAAGGAAAATCTTTTGATGGAAATACCCTGCAAGTCATCAGAAGAATCTTGTTCATCATCATCAAATGATTTTGTTGCAATAAAGATGCCATTAACACCAAGTCCACCTTCAACACAAAGGAGGGTGAATTTTCTTGTTACATCACGTTCTGTTGATGCACCAATTGATAATAATATCAATCTTGGAATTTCAACAACAAGAGCAAAATCATCATCAAATAGAAGTATATTACCAAAATTGAATTTCAGGTATAATAGGACTTCATCATCGGATATTGAAAAGGCGGTAATTGGAGCGCCAGCGCCAGAAAGTTCTTTTGTAGGGCCTCATGAGAAGCCTTCAATCTCAGGATCAGTGTCTTTGAGTAAGATATTTAATCCTAAGATTAATAGGACTTCATCATTACCTGTTGAAGAAATTGGACGTGTTAACACTGAGTTTGCTTTTGGTGGATGTCTTGGTGCTTCTCCTTATGTAAGGCCTTTAATTGATTAGTACTTTTAATTTCAACTTTAAAAGATTGTTTTTTTATGTGCAATTAATTAATGGGTATCTTGTATTTTCATTAACTACTATGGTCCTGTTTCGACAAACAGCTTAATTAATTAAGCGCTTATAATAAGCGCTTATCATATAAGTGGTTATGTGTATTGTGTATGCTAACAAAAGATAAAATAAAGTCAAGTTGTTTTTATGTAAGTTATAAGTTGTTTTCATAAGCTTTCTGGAGAAATAAGCGGAAAACAATTTATGGTTATGTTATAAGTTGTTTCGATAAGTTCTCTCAAACAAGCTCATAAGTGTTTATGTCAGTAGATAAGTCAATCCAAAGAGACCCTAATTTGAACATACTAAGGATATAAATATTTGCTGAATTTGTTCCAGTGAATTTATTGTTTAATGAAGCCTTAGCAGCATATAACTGTTAACCTTTGTTTTAACCAATTTAATCCTTTTTGCAGAGAAGCCAGGGGACGATAGCTCGCACTCGTTCAGAGCCGGTAGATAGCCAAGAAAAAATTACAAGGAAAATGGATAAGTTTTTCCGGGTTGTTCCTTCCACCCCAGGTGTAAAGGAAGTGAAAGAATGGTTAAAAACGTCCACAGCAAAGGATACTGGTATCGTTTTATAAGAACTTGTATAAGCAATCGCGGAAAATTTGATAAAAATCATTTATTGAATGATGTCTTCTGCTTTCTTGGCACGAAAAGTTTATTTTTCATTTTTTTCCAAAAGATTCAGACTCTCTTTTAAGTCATCTTAGTTCGATTAAAATAGATTGTTTCCAATCCTAAATGATGTCAATAACTCAACTTAATAAGCTTTACTTGTTCAGAAAACGACGGTGATGACGGTGAAGATATAGCTGAAGAGGAAGCTGTGTGTAGAATTTGTCTGATTGAGCTATGTGAAGGAGGTGAGACATTGAAGATGGAATGCTGTTGTAAAGGTGAACTTGCCTTGGCTCACCAAGAATGTGCAATTAAGTGGTTTAGTATCAGAGGTAACAAGACCTGTGACGTATGCAAGGAGGAGGTTCAGAACCTCCCTGTCACTCTCTTACGGATCCAAAGTACTCAAACTCAGAATCCGGGAGCAAGGCCTCACCAGGAAGATGACTTCAGGCACGTGCACTTTTGTTTCATATTCTATATGTCTATAGAATCATACTAGATATGTTGATAATCATGTGCTATTTCCCTAGTTGCAAGTTAATTGTTATGAAATTATCTAGAATATAGGGCCAATCAACCAGTATATTGTCATGCCTCTAACTGAACTAATAAGCTTGAATGCTATCTCTGAATTTATCACTGGTTTTGCACATCCGGCAGTGTAGTTAGATAGCAGTTATAGCGTAATTTGAACAAATCACTATTCTTCCAATAGGCCAATATTCTAATTAGTACAAAATGTTGTCACATAGCGGTACTGTAGCACTGTTACGTAGCAGAATTTGGTCAACTGCGATTTCTGACTTGCTTGCATTGAAGTTGTAGGTTTATTCCGTGCGATATCTAGTTGAAATTATTCTTGCCACTTTCATGCTTCAAGTAGTCTTTAGTTTACTCTTTAGAATACTATTATGCTCCTTGGAGTTCTGCGGCCAATACAAGTGCACTGTTTTACAAATGGAATATGGTGTTGTTTTTGTATCATTCTTGTACTATATATAATTGTTGAACATAACACTTCAAATTGTCTGCTGAAATTAACAGGGTTTGGCAGGAGTTGCCTGTGCTTGTCATTGTCAGCATGCTTGCTTATTTCTGTTTCCTCGAGCAGCTTTTAGTAAGAATAAAAATCCTCTCATTTCTCTCAAAGTTACAATTCAAAGTAGCCTCATTTATTCAACTCTCTGCAGGTTGGGAAAATGGGAACCAAAGCAATTTTCATTTCTCTTCCATTTTCATGTGTACTCGGTCTAGTCTCCGCTATGACATCTACAACCATGGGTAGGTTTGCAAAATATCCCCGAGCAATATGATGAATATATCTAAAATTGTGCATAAAATATGTTCTTTCGCACACATTATAGGTCTAAAATGGCATTACAATTACTCCTTGATTAGATCATTCTTTTGGAGAATTCTATTCATGTTTCATTTTTATTTTGGCCTTTTCTGTTCATGCTTGTTTGGGTTTCACCATTTAAACAAACCCTAATTGTTTCCTTTTCCAGTGAGGAGCAAGTTCATCTGGCTTTATGCATCTGCTCAATTTCTTTTGGTGGTTCTTTTCGCGCACGTATTTTACCCCTTGGTAATATATTTTAATACGAGCGAAATATTTATCACTTCAATCTTTCACTTGACATGTACCAAGCCCCTACAGGAAGAATAACTTCATTCTTTTAGTTTGGAAACCTGCAGGTTGGTAAGCAAGCAGTTTTGGCAATTCTTCTTGCATCATTTGCTGGGTTTGGTGTTATGATGAGCGGAAGTTCAGTTATTGCGGAAATACTCAAATGGAGAAGAAGATGGCTGGCTTACTCAGAGCAGCAGCGTCGTGACTCTCAAGTGATGACACAAGAAGGACTATATCCTCAAGGTGTAATCACCCCACAGTCAAGTCTTCCCAATCACAACCAAACCACAGTGCAACTGCAAAATCAACAGAATTCAAGTTTATAACTGAATTGAAGTCTATATTCATTTCTTCAAAACCGATTGTTTAGGCGATTAAACTCTAGCAGAATTTTACTAATGTGCAGGTACACTATAGTACATTGTGCTTGCTACAATAGGGAACAACTTGGGACAATAGGTTTCTATGGAAATATTTTGTTCTTTTCTTTGGTTAAAGCATCTTATTATGCATTCTACCTTGGTAGTTGGTATGCACTATGTCATATTCTACACAAGATATTGTTACTAGTATAAGATAACCTTTGTTGTCTATTACTGCTAGAATGGAAGATTGAGTTTGTGTTCTAATATTTCACCATAATCATTTTTGTTTTTAAGTTTTTATTTATTAAGAATACTAGAAAAGAAGTCATGCCTCATTCTTATTGATGTAGATGGGCAATTACCATTGGCTGAAATGAGAGAGGGTGCGAACAAATATACTTTTAGAGTGCTGCGAATGATATGTGGCGGCCAATGGGTGGCAACATAGTTGGAATGTCTTGGTTCGTCATGTGTTGCCTTTGCACTCTTTTCTGTGTAAAAGAAATCATCTCGTGGTTTAAATGCTTATATTTTATTCCACAATTCTTTTGCAATGCTATAACTAACATCTAATAGATGAAATTTATATAAGCCAGAAAACGTGACCACTTTGCAAATATATCCTTGGTGGATTATGTACTTTAAAATCAAAAGCACTTAGTTCATGTTCCATCATGGTCCAAAATGGTACTTCAACCCACGCCACTCTCAGTGGGTCGGGTTACTTAGGATACACATTACACCTCTCTTTTCTTTTTGAAGGATTTACACCTCTCTTTTAGAAAGAGAGAGTTGGATTAGGATTGTACTATAAAGACATACACTTTCTAAATTGATGACATATATAATTAACTTTTTATTCACTCACTTCACATGAACATGTCGTTTTAGAGCATTTTTAGAAGCACACATCATTAACTTCTTGAACCATTTAGGACATGTTGTGAGTTCTAACCTTGCACAAGACGGTATGAAGACCAAATAACAATGACAACAAAAAATAAAACCCTTGCACGACGGCTGTTGACGAAGTTCTGTTGGCCTTCGCAACAAAGGGTGTTAGACTTTTTTAGAAATCATGGTTGGACCTAACACAACCCCACAAAATCGGCTTGTGAGGTGAGGATTGTCCCCACTTATAAACACACTGTTAGGTCATCTTCTATCCGATGTGAGACTCTTAACACACCCTCACGACCAGCACTATTGGGCTTGGTTCGTGGACATAAATAGTGGGTGGTCCGATAGCTGAAATCTGATAGCAGGTGACCCAATGGATCTTGAAGAGGCTCTGATACCATCTTAGAAATTGTGGTTGGGCCTAACACAAAACCGACTTGTGAGGTGAGAATTGCCCCACTTATAAACACATTGTTAGGTCATCTCATATCCGATGTGGACTCTTAACAAACTTTGACGTTGTGTAACCCTATAACATATTATATTATTTTAATATTAAATTCATTTTAATATAATCTTTTTCAGTTTTTTTTTATAAAATTAATTTTAATATATCACAAAAAAATCCTTTTTTTTTCAATTTTTCTACTTTTTGTTTTCTGTTTTTTATTTATTAAATTATTTTTTTTATCAAATGAATGTGTATTATTATGTTTAAAATAAGGTAGATAAATTGGATCCATCCATACTTTAAAAAGGATGGATTATACAATCCATTAACAATGTTTTTGTTTGGTGGATGGATTTGATAAATTAATTAATGGATGAATTGTGGATCGTATGGACCAAATTGTCATCCTAATTCATTTCCTTGTTGAAAATTTTGAGGGTCTTTCTACAGATTGTCTATTGTTTTTGTAGTTTCTCTTTCTTAACTTAAGCCCCGTTGAATAAAAAAAAACTTAGATGTTCAACTTTTCATACTATGTATCTTTATTTTTTAGATATGTGTGACTGTATCTATATTTGCTCTTAATTCAAAAATAAATAAATTCAATATTTGGTCTTAGTTAGCAAGGTTAGTTCTACAATTAAGGACCCTGAAAAATAATGTATGTTGCCTAAAACGAATTATGAGTTGAACCTATTAATTAATTAGGTGCAAGTGGAATGATTCAAAAGGAGTTGCTAAAATGATGGCAAAATCAAATAATATATGCAGGGAGAAAAATCGGACCGGTTGAATCCTCTTTGAACTCAACTATATCAATATAAGTAAATACGTAACAACTAAACATGAATCACATTTACTAGAGAAAATTACAAAACGAGGTTCACCAAAGGAAGGAAAATGCAAATCTGATTTACACAAACAATCAATTTTGTGAATCACATTTATTAGAGAGCAAAAACGTGAATCACATTCTCTTGATACGATTGTAAGGATCCATGTTGTTGACTTTGGGCAGTAGTCAAAGAGAAAAGAGAAAGGGTCGGTAGATGTGCAAATTATAAAACGTTTTAGTTAAGTGAATAGTCAACTTCGTTTCTGAATTTGCACGGATCAATCAATTTTGTCTCATAATTTGTCGAAATAGCTAATTAGTCATTGAATTTGTCAAATGTCAACCAATTTCGTCCCTCCATCAAGTTGGATGTTAACGGTGGGTCAAAGAACGAATTTGATTAAAATTCAAATTGTTATCTTCTTCATTACTGTTATACAATGTCTCTTTCTTTCCCAAATTTATACAATTGAAACACTATTTTTTCAATCTCTCATCTACAGTCTAAAATCCCCAAAATTTATTCTATTAATTAACAATCATTTCTTCCCCTATTCTAAAAACTTCAAACCCTATTTTGTTTTCATTGAATCCAAAATCCAAAATCTTCAAAATTTCTTCAAATCAAAATTGTTCAGATTGAATCTAAAATGATGGGTGGTGGCCGTATGGGCAAAAACAATTCTCAAAGTCAAGTTTCATCTTCGAAATTTGTTTAATGGTGATGTAGAGGTTGAAGATGAATGAATGTAATCTTTTTGTCATAATATTACCAGCAAATTAGTCCTTGAATTATTTGACTAACTATCAAATCGATCCCTACATTATATGCAAAAACCATCAAATAAGTTCTTGAATTATATAAGCAGATATCAATTTGATCTTTGATGCATATATGTTCAGAACAAAGTAAAAAAATAAAGAGACACAATTGGGGGCATTAATAAGTCATAATTAGATCATTGCACTACAATTGCAGGAATATTACATAGCGAAAATCAACCCAACTATAGGGCATTAACAAATCATAAGTCATAGAAGGAGGCTCTTAAATATTACATAGCCAAAAGGCAACCCAACTAGGGACATAATTTAAACAAGTCTAAATATTACATATCCAAAAGCACTTGTAGAATAAATAAGTTGTAATGTAAACGTGTACCAAGCATCACTTCTTTGGAAATCCTGGTGTTGGGATAAACTCCATGAATTGAGGTTGAGTAGAACCATATGGCCCATAACCAGGATATGATACTCTAATAAGTCCAGGAGCAGTTGGATGTGCTGGAGCAGGACCCCTCATTAGTGTTTGCTTAGACCTCTCAGTTGAAATATCAGGTCCTCTCATGCCATATATCCTTGCACTTACTCCCAAAAATAAAATTTTCAATCAAATCAGTCCCTAAATTATTACACTTACTAGAAACACTTTGCTTCACACAACCCCTTAAGTTATGAACAAACAATTCATACATGTCGCATTGAGTGTCATTGTAAGTATTCTTCATGTTACTCCTACAAACAGGTTCCTCATTGCCATCCTTTATTCTGTTCTTCTTTGGTCTTCCCGCATCCCTTCTCACCTTTGGTGGCACAGGTTTGTCATAAGGAGTTGGTTCCCAATATATTTGGGAATTGACTGGATGAATGAAGTAGTTGTAGGTTTCCCCATACGATCCAAATAAGTGTACATAGTAGGGCTGCTTTTTGCTATGTAATATTCCTGCACATGTAGTGAAATAACTTAGTTATGACTTATTAATGCCCACATTTGTGTCTCTTCACCTTTTACTTTGTTCTGAACACATATGCATCAATGATCAAATTGATTTCTGTTTATATAATTCAAGAACTTATTTGATGGTTTTTGCATATAATGTAGGGATCGATTTAATAGTTAGTCAAATAATTCATGGACTAATTTGCTGGTAAATTATGACAGAAAGGTTACATTCATTCATCTTCAAGATGAAGTTCGATTTTGAGAACTATTTTTATCCATACGTTCACCACCCATCATTTTGGATTCAATCTGAACAATTTTGGTTGAAGAAATTTTCAGGATTTTGGATTTCGGATTCAATCAAATCAAATTAGGGTTTTAAGTTTTTAGAATTGGGGAAGAAATGGTTGTTAATTAATGGAAGAAATTGTGGAGATTTTGGACCGTAGATGAGAGATTGAAAAATTTGGGTTTCAATTTTATAGATTTGGGAAAGAAAGAGCCGTTGTAAAACAATCACGAAGAAGACAACGATTTTCTGCATTTCAATCAAATTTGTCCTTGGATTTTTTTTTTCTTTCATTTTCGATCATATTAGTCCATGCTTGTGTAGCATATGGCATGGCAAGCCACGTGAGTGGTTAACGACCCACAGGAGCACCGTTAACACCATAACTTGACGAAGGGACGAAATTGATTGACATTTGTTAAATTCAAGGACTAATTAACTATTTCGACAAATTAGGGGACGAAATTGATTGGTCTGTTAAAATTCAGGGATGAAGTTGACTATTCACTCTGTTTTAGTCCCTATTGATCCTATAGTTCATGTGGCTAAGGTAGATTTTATTTTTTTAGTTAAATAAGTAAATGGTCCTTTAAATATACAAACATTTTATTTTAGTCCTCCTAAAATATTCCTTAGATTTTTTGTCCCTCCAAAATTTTTCATCTATGAAATTAGTACTTCCTTAACGTAATTTCAGATTGACACAATACAAACGCTGTATTATTGATTTTTTTCTTTCTTTTTGGGTTTGTATGATGAATGTTTATGAAAGTGACGATGAAGCTGAAGAAGAAGAAAAGAGGAAGAAATGTAAAAATAATTAGTTGTGAGTGGTTCGCTGTTAGATATAATAGTCCTAAAAAAATTCACTTATTTTTTTTTTTTTACAGAAAGATCAAATTGTATACATTAAACAAATTAATGAGGTATGTGGTGGACCACCTATAATATTGATCCATCTTAAAAGACGTATGTGACAAACATAAACATAATTAAGCGACTTAAATGTAACAACAATTAGTACTGGGACAAAAAAAAAAACTATATGCGGCGGAATTTAAAAATTATTTAGTTTTTTTTCCTTAAAAAATGATTTACTTTGAATACAATTAAATTGTCTATTAAATCTGCGGGTTTTAAAAATTATTTCGTTTTTTTCCTTAAAAAATGATTTACTTTGAATACAATTAAATTGTCTATTAAAGGAATAAATTAATAATTTGACCAAATTAAATAAAAAAATACTAAAAACTATTTGTCAAAAAAAAAATACTAAAAACTAATTTTTTTTTTTATTTTAATGATAAAATATGACCACTTTAAAAGTGATTTTAGACACATTCATGTTTAGTTGCAAGAGCAATGCTAGCTACAGTTGCTCAAGCACTCTCTTTTGGGTACTTTCTCAATATTGGGCCACGTGGCTTACTTTTTAAAAAATACTAAATCTGCTAACCTGCTCACTGGTTCTACCGGTTTAGAGTCCTTTAATTGAAAAAAAAAAAAAAATATCGTTCTGCAATGGATTCAACACATCAAGTGGATTCTTCTTTGTCTTTCTCAAATACATCACCAGATCTGAAAAGTCACCGATCTCCTACTCAACACATACACCACACGACCTGTTGTGTTTTAATTAATGGAAACTCATTGTTCCTAGAAGAAATTGAAGAAAGAAAAATCATTATTACATGAAAGAATGACCAACAAATCTTCTTCTCCAAAACGTACACAGTACATCACACGACCTGATGCTTCTTAATTACATATGGGTTCCTTTATACTTTTTAATATTAAAAAAAATTGAGTTATTTGTCAAAAAAGGTCTCTCTCTGCAAGAAAATAACTCCACACACCCAACCTGGTTATGATATGTACATATTGCAAAGGATCTTAGCCTTTCTGGTTCACTTTCCACGATTTGAGCTTGATGATAAAGACAGTTGAGAGGTTGAGGATTGAGTGGAGAAGAAAGTTTTTTTTTTTTTTTTAACGAAGTGGAGAAGAAAAATTAATTAAAAAATTTTATATTGAAAATTATAATAAATATCATCCGGTTGTACGTTACAGAAGGTTTTCATTTAAATGATGTGGACCAATGGAAAAGCAAGTACTCAAAAGAGAGTGCTTGAGCGACTGTAGCTAGCATTGCTCTAGTTGCAATCGAAATGAGATCGGTTCAATTAGTGTAAAGTGATTAATATTAGTCCTTAATGAATAAATCAAAAGATTTTTTTTTTTGGGAAGAATAAATCAAAAGATTGATATTAATATTCACAATATAAACACTCATAAGTATATCATAATATTTCTCTTCTCTCAAAAAAAAAAAGTATATCATAATATTGCTTAAAAAGGTATATCAAAATATAAATAATTAAATTTCTAGCATTGCTCTGTGCTCAATTTAAAGGAGCTAAATTCATAGAAATAAATCATGTGATCTCATATGAACTTTAAATCAGTGAAAAAACCCTTTTTTTTACAAGTTCCGAGAAAAAACTTGAATATGGATAATTTTATAAATTCAACACTTTGAATTGTTTTATTATTTTTATAATTTTTGTTCTTGTACCATATTTATAATTCAGAATTATAGGAAGTCATTGGATTGCACATCTACAACCTTTTTTTTATAATAAAAAATATTTATAATTCAGAAATGATATATTGACAACCTAATAATTTTTCTTTTTTAATAATTTTTTATGTGTCTTGATTTGCATGTCAGAATTGATTATGAACACGTAAAGATTTTGAAAGTGTTAAAAGAATCATCTAAAAGATTTCATTGAGTGTACATGCATTACATTGCTTCTATGTAATCGTGTCCAAGATCAACAAAAAGGCAGGAGAAATAGAACGTAATAGTTTTTTTGACATGATTTGTACTATAAACTTAATTTACATAAAGTTGACTATTTTTATATTAGACTACTTGCAAAAAAAAGTCGACAAGTGCTATAGAAAATAACTATAATTTGACACTTATCATTGAACAAAATAATCCCAACTAAAGATAATTTGTCTCGCCGTAGAATTCGTTAACCTGATTCTATTTTATGTTCGTGCGGTTGCGGTAATGAGAAGTCAATTAACCATTTATTTTTAGACGGTAGTTTCTATGGCAATGTTTGGTACTCCATTATGCAGGGGATCTCTACTCTTCTTCCTTCATAAATTGTTATGCTTGCTTCTCAATTTGTTGGTGTCTATCTGTTCAGAAAATATATTCGCACTTGCTTTCAAATGATTTGGATGACAACCATTTGAATAATTTAGAAGGAGCGTAATCTCATGATTTTTCAAAATAAGGAGTCGTCTATCTTCCACATTGTTGACAAGGTGAAACTTAATTCATGGTGGTGGGTTAAAGTGTTAATGCCTACTTTACTTTTCGATTTCCATGCTTGATGGAGTAATCAATCTGTTTGTATTGGTTATTCCACCGGGTAAAACCGCTTGTTGGTTTTATTTTCTTTGCTCGGTGTTTATTTTTCTTTGTACTTTGACTCTTTATTTTATTTTATTTTTGGTAGGAACACATTGTGCTTAACTTGGTCCCATCCGTTTATCTTTAATAGATTTCTTCTGCCTTCTTAAAAAAAATGAATATACTGTTGTATATGTTTGAAGAGAAATTCTAATATGAATCATTTCTTAAGTAGTTCATCGCAGATTAACACTTACGTAAAAAATATTGAAAACTTCAACAACGACATACATGGTCTCTTGATAGTAGATGTTAGTGATCCTCATTATTTTTAAGATTGAAATAATGACTTAATTGACATTGATTAAAACAACGAAAAATATGTGTAGCACGTATTGAATCAATATCTATCAAATCATCGTCGTCTAACTCCAAAGGTTTGGTCTAGTGGTAAAAAGACAGGTCTTGAATCCGAGAGAATCCGGGTTCGAGCCCCGCTAGTGCCTTTGGAGGGAGGTAAATGTAATTACCTTTGTAAGTGCTCTTTGAGCCCGAAGGTCTTCCCTACCTTGAACTGGGGCACCATCCCCTCACCATAAAATTTTTGTAACAAAAAAAAAAAAATTCATCGTCGTCTTATTCATAAATACATATGAAAAATGTTATTGAGTTTTTATTTCTGAATATTATCGTCGATCATCGTTGGAATTAATGCTAATTATAAATGGGGGCCACACTTATGAATGTGGTCTATCAAAGAAGTTGGAGAATTGTTGTTCCTACATTTGGTTTGGCTGAGAAACACGAGTAAATTACTCAAATGCCCCTCGACAGTTAATTGCCGAAATTTTGAAAAACCGGCTGCAGTTAACTGACGAGGAAAACTTCGACAGTTAACTGCCGAGGAATACTACTGAAAACTTCGGCAGTTAACTGCCGAGGAAACCTCAAACCTGTTTTTTTTTTTTTTTTAACAAAAACCATAAATTGTCATTAATAATATTTATTGATTTTGAATGTTTCAATCATTATTTTGGTACGTTTCATTCATATAATTTTCCTTAATTAAATTTAATTCTTTAATCCTTTTAAGGAATTAAACATAATTATTTTTATGATTTCATTCATATGATTTTGTTGCCTTAAATGAAGAAATATGAGAGATGAATAATATCTGCAATCG
The DNA here is from genome assembly GCF_003473485.1 of Medicago truncatula. NCBI lineage: Eukaryota > Viridiplantae > Streptophyta > Magnoliopsida > Fabales > Fabaceae > Medicago > Medicago truncatula. Next base: position 46,263,506 of record NC_053043.1, read on the forward strand.
GTAGTTAATGAACCTGAAATGATGATTCAAAAAAAAATGCAACAAAAACGTTTCAAATGATAGAATAATTATATTTGTAATTATTAGTAATTAATTTCATTGATGTCTATCATTATTGATAGGTTTGACTAACCTATTATTACTTTATACTAATATTTCAGATATTATTACTTTAATTAACATGAAAAATGCAACAACAAAAAATATAAATGTTTGTCATCGGTAATTAATGGACCTAAAATGGTGATTCAATAAAAAAAATGCAACAACAAAAAACATTATAAATAAAAAGAGCATTTAAGTCCTCAAAAACATTTCAATAATTGTAAAAATTAAGCATTTGAATATTGTTTTGCAAATTACTTAAATAAAAAAAATCTTTGTGCACAATTATTTTAATGTAGAAAATATAACAACATATTATACCTTAAAAGAAATCGTTGTGCACAATTATTTTAACGATTTATTATTATTATTATTATTATTATTATTATTTAAGTAATGTGCAAAACAATATTCAAATGCTTAATTTTTATATTGATTTAAAAGCTATTCTTATTAAGATATAAACACATAAATATAATACTGCAATTGTTTGAAACGTACAAAAATAATGATTGAAACATTCAAAATCAATAAATATTATTAATGATAATTTATGGTTTTTGTTAAAAAAAAAAAAAACAGGTTTGAGGTTTCCTTGGTAGTATTCCTTGGTAGTTTACTAAAACTTCGACAGTTAACTGTTGAAGGGCATTTTCGTAAAGTACACGTGTCGCACAACCTTATGTAATGTGTAACAGCAATTCTCAACAAGTTGTATGTTTGAATTCAAAAGAAGACAAAAGGGAAATAGGTAGAAAATGGAAATAGTGAAATAGTAAAGGTTCAATGCACAAAAAAGAGAAACCACATAGTATGCATGAATGTGTGCTATGTCAGCTAGTGAAGAAGGATAATCGTGGTTTAGAATTTTAGATGCTGTTAAGATACAAAAAACATGTTCTTTAACCGTTTCTCATGTTTTTCTAACAACATTAGTTCATCTTGTTCCTTTTTATTATTACAAAATTAAAACAGAGAGAGTTTGAACACAAGCCTTTGAATCTTCTTCCTTTTCTCTCATCTCTACCAGGTAAACTCAACAAGACCCAACCTTTCTCATTCAATTCCCATTAATTTTCAGGTAGAATAGAAAACTTGGTAGCTGGTGTTTTCTCTTACCCTTTTTTCTATTGATTAAAAGGATTATATTTTTGTGGTAGTTGAAATTTATAGAACAGTAAGAAGCACAATTTTGACTGTTTGTTTTGAGCTCAATTATGAAACTTGGTAGCTGAATCTTTCTCTTACCCTTTTTTCTATTAATCAAAAAGATTATTTTTTTGAAAGAATTGATGAAAAAAATTATATTTTGTTGTAGTTGAAATTTATAGAACAGGAAGCACGGTTTTGTATTGAGCTGAATTCTGAATGAAACTTTGTTGTGATTGCTATGTGGTGTTGCAAGTTGTCTATTTAGTTTATTTGACTTGATTTTTCAATCTGTGTGTTAAGGATTGATTGTGGTTCAAAAATGGTTGCTGGAACTGTGCCTGCTTCGTTTTCTAGCCTGAGGACATGTGATTCTGGTTTGGGGTTTGGAAAAAGTATTGATTTTGTGAGAGTTTCTGATTTGCAAAGAATGAAATCTTCAAGGAGGAAGGTGTCAATTATCAGGAACTCAAATCCTAGTCAGGATATTGCTGAACTTCAACCTGCATCCAAAGGAAGTCAACTTTTGGGTATGAAAGTGTTTAATGCTTCAATTTTTTTGTTTGTGGATTAATTGCCATTCCTAATCCTAAATGCCAACTCTAATGACTAATTAGGTGTTTCTGCTTATAGGTTCTGTTTGGATAAACAACTTAATTTGTAGCTTATAGCATAACCACTTTTTATAAGTCAAACTGTTTTCGTATAAGCAATAAGTTGTTTTCATAAGTTATTCTGGAGAGCTTATGTAATTAAGCTGAAAACAACTTATAAACATGTCATAAGCTGTTTTCATAAGTTCCCCCAATCAGTCTCACAAGTTCTTATGTCAGTAGATATGCTCAAATAAGCCAATCCAAATAGAACCATAGTGGATATTATTAATATTAACTTGTTTTACTTTAGCCTGATCCATGGATAATATTTTGAATGTACTTGTTCAAAAAAATATTTTGAATGTAGTTCCTAGGCAGAAGTATTGTGAATCATTGCACAAAACTGTGAGGAGGAAAACAAGGACAGTGAATGTTGGTGATGTGACTATTGGTAGTGACCATCCCATCAGAATTCAGACCATGACTACGACCGACACTAAGGATGTCGCTGGAACAGTAGAGCAGGTTACACAGCTGTTCTTCTGCTCTTTACTGATAGCACAAGCTTCTAGCCAATTTACAATTTAGATGGTGTGTTTATTTTTCTTCTTTCTATTGGCAGGTGATGAAAATCGCAGATAAAGGAGCTGATATCGTCCGGATAACAGTTCAAGGGAAGAAAGAAGCTGATGCATGTTTTGAGATTAAAAACTCACTTGTGCAGAAAAAGTAAGCATAAATTATTGCGAGTTATATTTGACATGGTGGATGCTGTAAGTTAACATTGTTTATGTATTCATCTGCATTCTTATGTACCTATGTCCAGCTACAACATACCATTGGTTGCTGACATTCATTTTGCTCCAACTGTTGCTTTACGAGTAGCTGAATGCTTTGATAAGATTCGTGTCAACCCTGGAAATTTTGGTATGCCTATCTTCATCAATTCAGTAGTCTTCTTTTATTCTCTATTGTGTTATACTTTTTTTCAATGTGTTTTTGAAAGTGTTATGTTGCATACTGAATCCAAATTGTTTGTGTCTCACAGCTGATAGACGAGCTCAGTTTGAAATATTAGAGTACACAGAAGACGACTATCAGAAAGAACTTGAGCATATTGAACAGGTCAAACCACCGCCTCTTGTTTTATATCTCAAATTTTTGTCAAGGGCACGCATATGCTCATTCGTGAATACTTCTGTTAGGGTCACTCATCTCCCATACACGGATCCTTATTGACCTATTTTATGCTTTATGAAATTCTAGGTTTTCACACCATTAGTTGAAAAATGTAAGAAATATGGGAGAGCAATGCGCATCGGGACAAACCACGGGAGTCTTTCTGACCGTATAATGAGCTACTATGGTGATTCACCTAGGGGAATGGTCAGTCCTTTTGCCTCTTATTCTGTGACTCACCTTTTGTGCATTGAAGTGTTTGCTCTAGACATTTTGTCCATCTTACTGAGAAATGATTGGACAGGTGGAATCTGCTTTTGAATTTGCAAGGATATGCCGGAAGTTGGACTATCACAACTTTGTATTTTCTATGAAAGCAAGCAACCCTGTTGTCATGGTTCAGGCATACCGCTTACTTGTAGCCGAAATGTATGTCCAAGGATGGGATTATCCGTTACACTTGGGAGTTACCGAAGCTGGAGAAGGTGAGGATGGCAGAATGAAATCTGCAATTGGTATTGGAACTCTTCTTCAGGTATGCATGAAAATCTATTAAGTATATAAGAATGGAAATTATCATCAAGCACTTTAGTTTTGCTACAGACTCGCATGTAAGTTGACGATATGCTTTTCATCAGGATGGATTGGGCGATACGATCAGAGTTTCTCTCACAGAACCACCAGAGGAGGAGATAGATCCTTGTACAAGGTTGGCAAACCTTGGAACGAGAGCAGCTGAACTCCAGAAAGGAGTGGTATGATTCAAAACAATTCTTCAGTTTGACATACCTATACTTTCTAAAGTCTAACATCATAAAATTTATGAACTTATTTTCTCTGACACTGCTTCCATCAGGCACCTTTTGAAGAAAAGCACAGACATTACTTTGACTTCCAGCGCCGTTCTGGTCAATTGCCATTGCAAAAAGAGGTTAAAATTAGAACTTTTTACAAAAATTTAATCAAATTTTTGCCTTACACAAACTCTGAACTTTCTTCCACGTTGTACTTTCCATCTTAATACAGGGTGAGGAGGTGGATTATAGAGGTACCCTCCACCGAGATGGGTCAGTTCTCATGTCAGTCTCCTTGGAGCAGTTAAAGGTAACATTTGGACATCCCCCTTGTTCTCTCTTCTTTTTGTCTGACCAAATGTTCCTGTCAATATATCTTTTGCGCTAATCACTTTTATATCCTCTTTATTCCCTGATTTTTACAGACACCGGAGCTCCTTTACAAGTCACTTTCTGCAAAACTCATTGTTGGCATGCCATTTAAGGTTTTGGTTACTCAATCTTATCAATTAAATGTCCTGTGATTTAAATAACTAGTTATTTACATAGTATGCCCTGCATATTCAGGATCTGGCAACAGTAGATTCAATCTTATTGCGGGAACTTCCTCCAGTAGATGATGTTGATGCTGTAAGAACAAAGAACCTTCACTTTGGCAACCAAACCTAAATTAGGAGAATTTATTTCATCTTTTTTATCCGCAAAACAATTTCTACATTGTCAAGTTATTGTGACAGTTGGAATAATTTTCTCTTTCTCTCATTTTCGGTACTATGATCAGCGGCTAGCTCTAAAAAGACTGAACGATATTAGTATGGGAGTTATAACTCCTTTATCGGAGCAGCTAACAAAGCCATTACCAAATGCCATAGTTCTGGTAAACCTTAAGGAGCTATCTACTGGAGCTCATAAGCTTTTGCCACAAGGTGCTACTCAATCCGTGTTTTTTTTTTTTTTCCTCCTGTTTTTTAGATTCGTAGTAAATGTGTGATCTTATATCTATTGTTTCCTTATTAGGCACACGCTTGGTTGTGTCCGTGCGTGGTGACGAGCCTTATGAAGAACTGGAAATTCTCAAAGATGTTGATGCTACTATGCTTCTCCATGACCTGCCTTATACAGAAGACAGAATTAGTAGAGTGCACGCAGCGAGGCGGTGAGAATACTTCACATGCTGCATCAATATACCAACATGAATCCAATTAGTATATAAAATCTATCTTTACTAATCTCGACATTTTATTGGCTTCAGGTTATTCGAGTACCTATCAGACAATTCTCTAGACTTTCCTGTCATTCACCACATTCAATTTCCAAATGGGATTCACAGGTAATTTTTGAATTATGTTGAGATTAACAGATATGTAGTTCATGTGAAGCCTAAGCAGCTCGTCTTACAGGGATGATTTAGTGATTGGTGCTGGTTCTCATGCTGGAGCTCTTCTGGTTGACGGGCTTGGAGACGGTCTTCTTTTAGAAGCCTCGGACAAAGATTTTGACTTTCTTAGAAATACATCTTTCAATTTGCTGCAAGGCTGCAGAATGAGAAATACAAAAACAGTATGTAGTTCAAGCACATAAAAATTACAATACAAATGTTGAATTGAAATAGAAAAAAGAAAGTAGTGATATTTATTGATATGCCCAACGTTTCTTGCAGGAATATGTCTCTTGTCCATCCTGTGGCAGAACATTGTTTGATCTTCAAGAAATAAGTGCAGAAATTAGAGAAAAGACATCGCACCTCCCAGGCGTTTCGGTAATATCACCTAGTCCTTTCCTTCGTAGAACATGTTCCAAATTGTATCTGTGTACTACGCTTCGTAAATTGCATATTTGCAACGAGAAAGTTCATTTCTTTATATTATTTAACTTTCTGCTTCTATGCCGCATCAGATTGCAATCATGGGTTGCATTGTAAATGGTCCAGGAGAGATGGCTGATGCAGATTTTGGGTATGTGGGAGGTGCTCCTGGGAAGATTGACCTCTATGTCGGCAAGGTAACATGCTTTTAATGCTTAAGTGCAAATGTTGATTTTAAACATTTACTTATGTTCTAAGAAAAAAACCACTATCGTTTTTTATGTTGAATGGAGTTTGACAGTAAGTTGAATGGAATTGTTACAATTGCAGACTGTGGTGAAGCGTGCGATTGCGATGGAACAAGCAACTGATGCCTTGATCGATCTAATAAAAGAGCATGGACGTTGGGTAGACCCTCCTGTAGAGGAGTAAAAGCTACATCTCAGTGTTCTGATTAGCCAATGAGGTCCCAACCCAAGGGAAACTGGGTTGATCCTCTATATTGATCACTGTATTTAGTATATGTTATTGTTATGTGACATCAGAAAATTATATTTTCATGTTTCAATATAGTTGGAAAATGCCAAAAAATTTCTTTTAACAAAGGTCACAAAAGTATGGGGTGGGGAATTTTTCAGCTGCATCAGTTATACAATAAGACAAGTCAATAACAATAAATTGCCCATCAATAATAATATTATATAGAGATTCTTGGAACAATCAACAATGCCAGTTATGCGATCATTTATCTCAACCAATCTGTTAGTTATTCGGATTTCTAAGTGTGAAATGTAATGTGTCCTAATGAAAAAAATATACTAAATATGGTACCATGTTATTAAAAAAATCCACACTTGTATTTAGAAAGTCATTTTATTTTTATCTCTCCTCTTATTACATCATTAATCTATCATATCTATCAATTCACTCTCTTTCTTTTGCAAGGTGTAGATTGGTTTTGGGTGTCTATGTTGGGTCATAGGGGGAGCTCAGGAGACCATCTACATCGAGGTTAGAACAACCACACAAGCAAGAGAGACACCACACTTTTACCCAAAACCTTAAAGACACTAGGTTAATGGGTCATCTTACTTATAAGGTGTTCAACCTTTACTTTTCTATCCGATGTGGGACATATAACAATACGATATGATATCATGGTTCATTGATTTGATGATCCCCAATATCTTGATGAGACGTTCCAATCATGGGTATGTTACAAACCATTGGGTTAACAAAATACTCCTTTAACTCTTAACCTTGATTGTGAGACAATTGTTTCAGTACACTGTGAAGACTGAGATACCTTTTAGGGTTTAGGGCAAAACCATAAAAATCCACAATTATGAATATCTTAGCAGACAACAATTTGAAATAACTGTGCACAATTTGAATTTTTGTATTCTACCAAAAAACAATTGATTTTTCGCAATCAAATTCTTTGGTAATCACCTTTCAATACCAACAATTGTTTTAGTAATAATATTGACAATCGAGTACAAATATAAATTAACCTTACAATAAGATACATATTTGAGCACTAGTATAACCTTATAACCTCAAATTCGATACTCAAATTTTAAGATTGGATGATCCAAATTTTAAGCACGATTTAACTTAATAAAATGATCTAAGCCACCAATTTAAAATCGGACGGTCTAGAACAAGATATCCAATTGAATTGAATTCACCAAATACTACTACAAACAAATAATATACCATAATATTACACACAAAAATTGAGTTTCTTTATTACAACAAAATCGAAGAGAAAAAAGTGATGATAATATAGAAATTCGAAAAATATATTTCCATCATCACATATTAACAAGAACAAAAAGAATTTAAAAAAATATATGAATCATTGTATGAAAATAACGCCAAAATAAGAAAAAACTATATAGAGGAAGAGTATAATAACCTCTACTGATACAAATGAGAGAAGTCACGTATACGGTATACAAATACAACAATTACACGTATTCGTTTACAGAATAATATCTCTTCTTACACCGAAATTATACTGATTTCTTCGTAGATTCTGTTGCCTTTTCTTGTACACCATCCCTGCCAACATAAGCACACTCGCTGCAACGATTATTCCGATAGCTATCCCTGCTTTCTTGCTTCCGCTCATTCCTCCTTCGGTTGATGAATCTTCTGTTTTCTCGTCAACGTCGATGTGGTTTAGTGATGTTGAATCCTCCGGCGAAGGTACCGGAGCGGGAATTGGACTTGGATTTAACGGAGACGGTGCTGGAGGCGACGAAACTGGAGGAGAACTCGCCGGAGGATAGTATGGAGATGGAGTGTCAGTCGGTGATGGCGACAGCGACGGCGCCGGTGATGGAGACGGTGGTGAATCGGCGGTGACATGAAGTGAGAGTGAAAGAGTGAGTAGAATGAAAGAAAGAAACGATGATTTTGCATTCGCCATTGGTTGAAAAAAGAGAGAGAAATGAAGGAGAAAGAAAATGGAAGAAAAACGGTTAGAAATGATTCTGAGAGAAAATTCGCGGCACGAGTGATAGAAAACGGTTAAGGAGGGAATAAAAGTGAGATCGGAGGGTGTATGTTGAAAGAATCGTGAAGGGGAAGGAACGGGAATGTGACACGTGGCAGTGTAAAACGGCGCGTTTTACTTGATCGATTGAAGTGAGAATGAAGTGAAAGAGTTGAAGATTAGTTCATACGGAAAAGGAAAATGCATGTGAAATGTGATTTTTATGTATTTGAATAGGTAGGTAGTTTCGCTTTTCATGCAATTCAAGGAAGAACTTTATATTTTCTATGGGTAATTTTAAATGTAATGTATGTAACCATGGCTAATATATTATATCTAATCTAATTTATTTATTTTTAATCATGAAACAAGAGAAAAATAACCTTGCTGATTCTTATTTACCAAACGTCAAGTTGTTTTGAACTTTGAATAATACCAAGCATTCATGCAGGGCATTGATAAAATAAGATACGGAGATTTTACCGTGAGTTTAACTCAGTTGATATATGTAAAGGGTTGAAGTTCGAATACAGAGACTCCACTTATTCTTTGTATATGTCTAGCTTTCAATATCAACACAGCAGAAAGGGAAAAATTAATTTGTTATAATAATGTTTATTATTATTATCTATCATTATGGATAGTTTTATTTTTGGCCAAGTGGTGTTTGCTATATTTGTTTTTGTTGTATGCTTGGCACAAGTTAAAGAAGTTGGTTCTGCCGCCCTTTGGGGTTTGTCAATTGCCACTGGAAAGTGACTTGCAAGCCCTTACATTCCTTTTGACTACTGACCTTGTAATTTTAATATCTAGTGTGATTGTCAATTTGGAAAACCTTTGTTAAACATATAAGCTTATAAGCTAAAAATTAAGGGGATGGAATTTCATCTTGGTAGTTGTAAACATTTTTAACCGATACAAGTTTAAGTGGAACTAGACTCTAATCCTTTAATGAAAAATTTTCAGTTCAAGTCATGTGTATAGAAAAAAGGTGACATTTCACATGGGAAAGACCAATCATTTTCCACCATGGGAAAGTTGGATTCAATGATTGGATTAAGTGAAGAACATATTCTTAACATGCTCTTTCAACACTATCTTCCAACAATTTTAAAAATTCTAAAAATTAATTTCCAAAAATTAAAAAAATCGAAAAAAATTCAAATAATTTTTTTTTTAAATTTTGTAATTCAATTATTGAATGTTAGAAAAAAATTTGAAAAATTGAAAATTTATTTATTTATTTTTTAATAAAAATAAAATTCTGGAAACTAAGATAAGTTTTTATTTTTCTAATTTTTTTTTAATTTCGTAATAAAATGAGATATTCTGAAAAATAAAATAAAAATCCTTTTTTTTTAAATTAATTTTTTTTATTTTTATAAGAAAATAAAATTCTGGAAAATAAGTTTTTTATTTTCAAAAAATGTTATCTAATTTTTTGTTTTTATACTAAAAAAAAAGTCTGTGGTGCACTATTTTGAGTTGCTGTAGCTTTTAGATAGAGCATGTTTGTATGTGATCTGGTGGCGCAAGAAAACTTTTTACTGAAATGTATGTATATCAACCGTAAAGGAAAGAAAAACTGTTCAGAATTTTATTTCAAAAACCTTATTTTTCAGAATTTTATTTTCTTAGAAAAATAAAAAACTTTAATTTCAAATTATTTTTTTTAGGATTTTTATTTTATTTTTCAGAATATCTTATTTTATTATGAAATTAAAAAATATATTCTTTTTAGAAAAATAAAAACTTATCTTAGTTTCCAAAATTTTATTTTTATTGAAATAATTTTTTTTTCAAAAAAAAATCTAACATTCAATAAATGAATTACATAATTTAAAAAAAAATTATCTGAATTTTTTTATATTTTTTCGATTTTTTTAATTTCTGAAAATTAATTTTTAAAATTTTTAAATTGTTGGAAGATAGTGTGAAAAAAAATCTAGTGTTGCATGTTAAAAATATGTTCTTGACTTAATCTAATCATTGAATCCAATTTTCCCATGGTGGGAAAGGATTAACCTTTCCTATGTGAGCACACACCTACAAAAATTAGTACCTTTTGTCACAATCAATATCGTCATCTATTTGGAAAAAAAAAAAATGGCATCAAACTGTTCAAGTTGTTGGTTCAAGAGTTGAAATCCTCTCCATTTCTTTTTGATTCAGAAGGACTGGAAGATATTTGGTCATGCAGGGATAAAAAGTTTTGAAATGGGCAAATGATTTGTAGAATGGAAAAGAGGTAAAATATTCAATATGCAAAAGAAGTTATACGATATGAGCATAGTTTATTTTTAAATGTGAATGTGAGGAGGATTAAACTAAATACCCGAAATAAATGGGGATTTTTTTTATTAAAGCCTCGCCCCAAAATTCTAAATACTCGTGAGTTTAATAATACATAGTTGCCTTGCATTTGTTCACCTTTTCCTCCCTCCTTTACCTCTTTTATAGGCGTGTGGGGAGAGAAGAATTAGTGGTTGTTCTCTATAAGTCACTATGTCAGAATCAATCTGATCATAGAAATAGGAACATATCTTAACTCTTCATAGCTCATCCTTGACATCGCTATTGCTACTTTGGTTCTCTTTGGCATCAGAACTCTCCTTGGCATCAGTGCTCTCTGGTTTAGGAGTTGAGGCTGGTTTCTGGAGCTTGAATGGGATTGATGCATGCTGCTTGAGGAACTTGTAAAAGGCTACCACAGTACGATCTGTCTCAACAGTAATCTGCAAACACAATAAAGCAATTATAAATGTCAATCACATAATGATAAACCATATGCAGATCAGTCTCGCACACACACGGGAGCATATCTATATTTAACAAAGCTGAATTGATAAAAATATGTACTGTTGCTTATATTCACTTACAGGATCAAAACTTTTGTTTCCTGCTGGGAAGAAGAGAAGAGTGGGGAATCCATCAGACTGCAAAGTGAACATAAATCAAGATTGATCAATAAGTTATTGGATGTAGGATAAAAAATTCAAAAGTTAGCATAAGTTGTACCAAATATCGTTACAGTAACAGCATATACCCATATGCTAGCAATTTCTAGTTTGAATTTGGGTTTACCTTTGCCCTGGGATGCTCATTTTGTGTTCCATCCATCTTGGCTATTACAAGAGAGTCAATACTGCGAAGGTGTTTTGCAAGCTTGTTGTATATCGGCTCCAAATGTTGGCAATGGCCACACCAGGGAGCATATATCTGATATTCCAATAACCGTTAAATTAACAATACAAGATGCAGATCTTTAGATGCAAATGTAACTGGTAAAATAGAGGGTCAAAGTTGTACCTCAAGGAGAACGTCCTTTGACTCATCCAAGACAATTTCATCAAAATTGTTCCCAACAACTATTTTCACGTCACCATCATTCTGTGACCAAGTTAACAAACATGTTAGACACGAAACACCAAGTTAACAAAACATAATTGATGGCTGCCAAATCCAATAGCTTACACTTTCAGGAATTGGATCTGACTTGAAAAAAGGTTTTAGCTTGTCTTCAAGGAAATCTTCCCCAAATGCCTGAGATAAAATGAAGATTTGAAATTTTGTCAAAAACTACTTTAAAACCTCATTAAATGAAAGAAAAAGGCAAGCATACACATTCCATGACATGGTAGCAAAACTAACAGAGTCCAAGGCAAGAAAGAAAAGAGTACCTTAATTTTGTCACCAGTCACTTCTCCTTCAAACACAAATTTTCTTCCATCATCATTTCCGGTGTATGCAAGTACCTGCATTGGAAATTCCACTGGTTACTCAAATGTACTTCCAAGTTATTCAAAAGATGTAATATGAATTCTATGAATTTCATGACGTATCATTTAAATCAAATTGAAAAAAGGGGGGAAAAAAATTACTTGTGGAGCAGTCCCACTAATACCGAAGTAATCTGAAACAGGCTTTCCAACATCTTCGTTATCAGTTTCCACAAGCACAAAGATCAACTGCAATGGATAAGTGCACTCGGATAAATCATTTATTCTCAAAAACATAAGTACCCTTTAAGAGGAAGAGCTGGATCAATGCTATGACATTTTTATTTATCAGTAAAATGTAGCAACTAGCAAAATCAGAAAGAACATATTTCAGATATCACCACTCAGCACAAGTCAAACACACTCAATTCTCAGGATTTTATAAACAGAAACACCGTCAACAGATTCAATACTTATAACGACTCACTAAGAAGTACACTACACCTGAATTCTTGTGGAAAGCAAGGAATTCTATTTTATTAGCACTGTTTGACACATAAGAATTTGTCTAGACCCAAAAAATGAGAAAGATGAAAGTAATAATTAGTTGCGTCTATGGAAATATACCTTTCCCTTGAAAGACTTTGATGCTTCCTGAAATACTGGGAGCAATTTCTCTGAATCATTTGAAGTCACAAACAGCAACACCTGAAAAAGAAGTTTCAAACATGTAACAATCTTTGAAGAACATTGTGATAGCATATTTCAAGAACAATTTGCCAATGAGATTATATTATCATAAGATACATCTCAAAAATAATTACCTGTTTCTTGATTGGATTTTCAAAGATAGTTGGAGCATTTTCTCTTGTAAAAACTGTTACCAAAGGGATCTTGTTGGAGGAGACAAAGTCTACTATTGCAGACTTGTCGAATTTTCCATCTGTAGAGACATGGTGAACATTACATCAAATTAGCACGTTAAAACATAACAAAAAAGAAAATACAGATATAAGAATGAGAAATTAAACAAACCAAAATGGTTTAGCTGTTCCTCCTCTTTCTTGACAAGGATCAATGCGGGGCGTTTGGCATTAGTGTCAATATTGAAAAGCTTTGCAACTTCAGGATCCACAGTCTGGTAAAAATTCACATCATCCTCAAGACGTGAAGCCGCAGCTAGCTCCTCACTCTCAGGACCCTACATATTGTGCATGACAGGATAATTGACACACAACAATCAACAATATCATTCACTCGATAAAATCAATTCAACAATGACAAAAAGCTTTAATCGTCAGCTTCATCAAAAAACAAATTTTTGAATTGATCATGAAATAAAGCAATTAAGCAACACATCTTTTACAAGAAAATTAGCTAAACATAACGAATAGGAAAATGATTAAAGCCACAAAAGAGTCAGCCCATGACACGTTGGTATTCTTGGAATTTGTGGATGGATTATTCATGGTATTTAGTTCTCTAACGAATATCATATGCAAACATAAATCAAACAAACCACTTAAAATCAACATATAGCCTCCAACATGTGTCGTTGACACTGACATGGAAACACGACCGAGACACATTTAACTACATTCAATTATATCATTTTCACAAATTATTACCAATGTCGATGAGTCAGTGTCATATCTGTGCTTCATAGCATATAACTTAAGAACCAAGAAACAAAGCTACACTTCTTATTACTACAACAAACTTAATCTAATCATATTCAAACAGCAATCTAACAAACCATAACATTTTTAAGAAACAAAACTAATAAACAAAAATGAAGCTTTTACTTACAACTAAAGAATTGAGAAAACCCAAAACAACTTTGGTTTCAGAAGACAATATTGTTTTAGCCTCATCCAATGAAGTAATGTTATGTATACCAGGTCCAGTCTTCTTCTTAATCCATGTCACAATAGCTTCTCTGCATCACAATCAAACAAAAACAAATCAAATTTTCAGATCCAATAAAATTCTGAAATAATGAAATTGAAAATTGAAATTAAAAGAGAAAATATTGAAGATATATACTTTGTTCTTTGACCAGTGTAACTCTTATGAACACCATCAATGAAGAAAAGAATAGTAGGAAAACCCTGAACATCAAATTTCTGAGCAACTTCATTATCTTCAGTCGCATCAAGTTTAGCTAAGATGACATTATCACCCTTCAATTCGGTCGCTGCGGCGGCGTATTCCGGTGCTAATGCTTGACAATGACCACACCATGGAGCGTAGAATTCGACTAAAACGAATCGGTTTTTGTTGACTACGTCAGTGAAGTTTGTATCATTCAAAACGACGACGTCTTTTTCGTCGAATTCAGGCGCTTGATGAATTTCTGAATCTTCGTAGCCTGAGAAATCTTCTTCGAGATCGGCATCGTCGTCGTGATGGTGGTGGTGTGAGGTGGTGGTTTCACCAGCTTCTGGTTCGTCGAGGAAACTGAGATCTTCGTCATCGATATCTTGTTCGCATAGAATGTGAGTGAAGGAGGAGAAGAATAGAAGGGTAGTGAGGGAAAGAAGAATGAGAATTCTCATTGTGATTGAAATTTGCAGAGAAACGAAACGAAAGGAAGAGAGAAACAGAGGAAGATCTATGATGAAATGAGTGTGACTGTGATGTGATGTGAAAATGGGTTGACTTTTAAACTAGGAATGTAAATGGACCTAACTTACGACGTCGTTTTACAATTAATTGCAATTTCCATTTCCAATAAAATCCTTTGTCCTTTTTTCCTTAATAAATAAGAAAAAATAAAACACTCAAAAGAGGAAATAATTTATGAATTTCATGTAAAAAATGTTTCAATTTTAATTTTCAATGTAATAAAAACACAAGTTTCAATAAAAAGTTTATTTTTTGAACTTCTAAACAAATGTCCCAGGATACTTGTTAGCATTTTCCTTTAATTATTACTCCTCCATCCCAAATTGTATGATATTTTGGGCATTTTACACATATTAAGAAATGTAATTAATACTGTGTGGGTAAGAGATATTATGAGTTGTTTTACAAAATTATCCTTAATAAATAATATGGAAAAAATAAATGAAAGAATTGAAAGAAGAAAAAGTAATAAATAGTTAAGAATATAATAGGAAAAGTAACATTAATGTTTCATTGGTATTGTAAAGTGACATACAATTTGGGACAAATATTTTTTCTAAAGTGACATACAATTTGGGACGGAGGGAGTACCAAATTTATTACTTCCTCCGTCCCAAATTGTATGTCACTTTAGAAAAAATATTTGTCTCAAATTGTATATCACTTCCTCCGTCCCAAATTGTATGTCAGATTAGAAAAAATATTTGTCCCAAATTGTATGTCACTTTACAATACCAATGACACATTAATGTTACTTTTTCTATTATATCTTTAATTATTTATTACTCTTTCTTTTTTCATTTATCTTACCCATATCATTTATTAAGGATAATTTTGTAAAACAACTCATAATATCTCTTTCCCATACAATATTAATTACATTTCTTAATATATGTGAAATGCCCAAAACGTTATACAATTTGGGACGGAGGGAGTATTTATTTACTTTTTTGTGGTCAAAGCATAATTGAACACTAATGTTTAGTGGTATGATTTGATTGAATATATGTGTAAAATATTTTAAAATGACAATGTATAGAAATTAGGTGTATGTTTGGTTGTACAGTAAGAAGAATTGTTTTTGTAAAATTGATTTTCACTAAAAAAGAGTTAAAGTTAGAGTGATTTGTCCCCGTTGGCATAACTCGGTTGACAGAGATATTCATTGTTATACGTAAGGGTTGGAGTTCAAACTCTGGACACCATGCATATTCATCTTGAAAAAGGTGAATTTTAGCCACTAGATTACTTGACAAAAAAAATTAAAGTGATTTATGTTTAAACATTTATGTAATATAATCAAAATGCATAAATTTTAACTTCAAGTATAATCGGAGACAAAATTATAAGTATTACATATGAAAATATTAGGTTGTTAAAGTTGGTACACGTTTTTTAATCAAAGGGGAAAGAGCCAAAATTGAGGAAGATTTAAGTAGTCTAGCTCATGTAAGTGCACATCAAATTTAATTGTTTATATTTTATCATTTCAATTTATCACCACATCATTACCTTAGATTTTCTTCCACACGATCCCATACCAAAATTTGCAATTGTTGATGTTGATATTGATTCTAAGAACATCCTTTCAGAAAAAAAAGAATTGATTCTACAAACATTGACCAAGAAGTAGTTGGTGTTGCTAAGGAAGTTATCACGAATTTCTATTATTGAGTGTTTAGTCTTATGAGTTTAAATTGGGTATAGATCCTCTCCATTTGGGAAGAAAATTGCAATCTCAAATTCCTTTGATAAAAATATGACATGTGGAATCTTAAGAAATCAATGGTTCACGTTATTTATTACACATAAAATAAAAAAGATTTATTCCAAAAACAAAAAGAAAATATTACTTCTTCATCCTAGGATCATTCCTTGCCCCCCGCTATCCAACATCAACACCATATAAACTTACTACCTCCGTCCCTTATTATATGATCCTTTTGAAAAAATAACGGGAATTAAGATCGTGAATATTTATATTAAATATGTTTATAATTACTATTGTTTTTACAATTTTATCCTTTAAGAGATAGAGTTGGTTTATGTTTTCAACATGTTATTTATTGCTGATTGAAGAAAAATATGTATAATAAGTAGGGGGGTAAAGAAATAATTATTGTAGTTGGAAATAACAAATGAGTCTTATAATTAGGGACAAAAAAAATTCTCAAAAGGATTTTATAATTAGGAACAGAGGTAGTAATTTTTAATGCTTCAAAAACAAAAAGAAAATATTCCTTGACCTTCCCAGATTCCTTCTACCCTTGTATCAGATTTGTTTTTAATGCTTCAAAGTTCAATTTTAATTTCTATTGATTGAATTTAGTCCTATAATCTTTTAATCTTAAAAGTCTACGATATACCTTATTAATTTTTTAATTTAAACCTTTTGATCTTTTATTTAAAAAGAATACCGTTAGATCATACTTATGTATTGTATCTTACCGTGAACCGACCTATAACTAATTTTTTTTCCCTTTTCCTTCATCTTCTTCCTCCCATTTTTCATCATCTTCAAACTAACATTCATAAAAATAAAATAAAAAAAACCAGAAAAAGAAAACACACATGAATTCAACATCAAAACCCATCATCATCATCATATTCTTCTTCTTCTCATCACTAAATCACTACCATCAACAACACTAATAAATTCAGGTTTTTATCTTTCATAACACTTGCACAACAACCCATTTCACAAAACCACTACCCAAATCTCGGATTTTTCTCCCTCTCTTCAAAACTGAAACCATTCACCACAATAAATTCACGTTTTTTATCTTCCATGGCACTTACAGAGCAACCCATTTCACAAAACCTTGAAATTCTTCATCTTTTGACCCTAACACCTCCAAAAGTCTCCAAAAACTTCACCTTTATCGATACAGACTCTTCTCTTGCATTCTCATACTTCACAACTCAAAGACCAACATGGTTTCTCTAACAATACTTCACCATTATCAAAGACAAACATGTTATCGAATACTCTCTTGTTGGAATTTGAAAAGAAGGTTGGATTCTCTTTTTCATGATGTAACATCGATGCCTCCAACAATTCATAGCTGTCCAAAGAGATTTAATTTGCCAAAAATTAAGCCAAAATGTTTTGGAATTTAATCAGCTGCTTTGATGTGAATTCGGTATGTTTTGGGTTTTGAGATTTTGAATATTTAATTCAATTCAAGGTGTTGTTGTTGTTGCCAATTTGAATGCAATCGTGAGGGAGAGATAATTTCTTATATTCATCTTTCTTGAATATGTGGAAGCAATGAATTCTTCATGTTGGAGGGATGAATTAATTTGAATCTGAGATTTATTTGTTTAGTTAAATATTGATTTTTTTCTGGATTTTTTTTTTCTTCTATTTATTGTATGAATGTTGATGAATTTGGTATGAATATGAAGAAGTGGTGGAAGGAATAAGATGAAGGAATGAAGAAAAAAATTAGATGTTGGCGGTACACTGTTAAATATAATGGACCTGCAATCGAATGGTTGAAATCATATAAAAAATATTAACATTAAAAAACTAACGGAGATGACCAAAATAGTAAACAACAGAAGATTTATGGGACCAAATTGAAACACTAGGGGACCAAAATGAAAACAAAAAATAAGCCTTTGAATGTTATAAAAGGGGTATGTGAAAAAAAGAGTGTCAACCCATAATTATCTATAAGTATGACTTGGTCGGAAATGATCTTACTATTTAAGGAATTTAAGGTCCTTTGGAAATGTTATGGGTCCTTTGAAAATGTTATGGGTTTAGAACTTTCTTGAAGGGTTAGACTCCTTCTTTTGCCATCATATTGATTTATCTTGTATTATATGCATTTTGTATTATAGAATCTAAACGACATAAACACATGTAAAAATTTTCAAAACACTTATTAAAAAATTTAGAATCCAAATAGGATACACAAAAAAGTCATAGAATGAAAAAAAAAAAGTATGTTAACCTCTAAACCAAAGCTTGCGTAGTGTACTACTACACTTATCCTGTGTATGTCTGTTTTGATTGTGCATTTTATTAGTCAATATAATCTATGACAAATAAAATGCTCCGTTAATTGATACCTTTTCGTACGTGAAAAGAATCTAGCTGGCTGGTTGAATGAAACTTCATCCTATCTTTTCACATTATCAAGTAGTCGATTTCTTCATTGAAGGGTTGCATCCTTCTTCCTTTTATAATTTGGTTAAGCTTGGGATGATAGGCATATATAACCTTCCAGCTTGTGTGGAGCTAATAAACAATACCGAAGAAGATGATAAATAGTTAACTTGCTTGTTAATTAGTTGACTGGTGGTTACAGTTTGTAACATTACTAGGGGTGTAACTTTTTGGTGAAAAAATTCGAACCGATAAAAAATAATTGGTTTGGTTAAGTTATGTAATCTTGTTTCACGAAATTCTAACTAAAGTGAAGTGATGAAGAGCTTGTTAGTTTAGTTTGGTCCTATAGGATTCATATTTTTAAAATTTGAATAAATTTAATTTTAAAAAATCGAAAAAAGTTATTTTCTTTTTCAAACATTTTGAATAGGAACAATTTTGAATGACGTGAAACTAGTACCCTATCAAATTAGGGGTCGAGTTTGGTCCGGTTTGAATTTTTCAGTGTAAAAAATCAAACCAATTTAATTAATTTGTATTTTTTTTTTAAATCCCTACATTTTTAATTAATTTGTATTAGATTTTCAGATCAATAGGATTATTGATTTGGTTCTTACACCATGACCCATGACTGATAAAACTTATTTTCCCGGTACACACATACCATGTTACTTGTTGGTTTCATTAAACGAGAATTGGAGTTACTCATTCTTACTTTTCTCTCAAGTTTATTTAACTAATAAATTTTTTCTTTAAAATATTGATACATAAAATGTTTTTTTTTTTTTTTTTTTTTAAGAAACTAAAATGAATTATATTACCAAGAACACCGTAATTGTTATAGCACAAGGCGTGCTAAAACAATCACGAAAAAAACAACAACTAGTAAGATTACAACAAGGTCAATCAATGCCCATACATACAAGCGGGCTCGACCACCAATTATGAGTTCCAAAAGTAAAGACCACATTACTAGCTTTCAACCACCACATGGAATTTGATTTTACTTTATCTAACAACTGTAGTAGAGAACCATTACGGCCACGAAACAACCTGTCATTCCGTTTATTCCATACAACCCAAACACACTGAAGCCAAACAAGTGGAAGAGAGATCGACACGATTTCAAGGCACCAACATATTGAATAAATTGCATAAAATGATCCGAGGGAGCATGAGAATCTACCCCTTCTACACCAAGCCAATCCCGCACCATAGGCCACAAAGCACCGAAGAATGGACAAAACAAAAACAAATGAGACACATCTTCAACATGCCCACATCCCGTGACACAAAGCCTAGCCTCCATCGGTAAAAGCCGCGATTTGTCAAATTGACTTTAGTAGGTAAACGATCCCTCAACAACCGCCAAGCAAGGACTGAAACTTTTAGAGGTACCTGTTTGTGCCAGACTAACTCCATATTTTGATGAATATGAGGTTGTTCCTGTGATGTCAATAAGTCATATACCCCATGAACAGAATAGCCACAAATCGGATCCGGTAACCGCACCCATCTGTCAGTATCAGATTCCTGCAAAGAGACTGTTAGTAATAAAGCCCTACACTCCTCTACCAAGTCCTCCTCCCACACCCATAACCGGCGACGCCACTGCCACGCTCCCCCACCATCCTCCACCCCCAACAAGAACATCTTCCTCACCGTGATTGATTTATTGATGGCTAAGTCATAAAGTCGCCTAAAGCGTTCACACAACGGAACACTACCACACCAACAATCTCACCAAAAATCGGTATCAACTCCATCCCCCACCCTCCTCCTAACACAATCCGCAAACCAACCCTTGATACATAAAATGTTAAAAGAATGTTTTCTCTTGATTTGAGATAAAAATATGCTAACAACTAACAAGTAACAAAACACTTTTTAACACATACTTTTTAGTGTAGGTGTTTATATCATAACCGATTCAAATCAAAACTACAAATTGATCTAAAATAACCTAAACCACACTCAATCAAATATTATTTGATGTTTTTGGATCTCTTGGTGTGTAAACCTTTTCGAATTTCCAATTCAATTTTTAAAATCAAATTAAACAGCATATATAACATTCAATCTACTTCTACATATTTTCAATATTTTTTACTTACTTTGAATAATAACAACGACAATAATAATTTAGTAATTACAAACTAATCTTCGAGCATGAGCACTATACCAACAATAATAACCATATTAACTAATATACTATTAATAATACACCAAAAAAAGGTTGCAACAATGTCATCATTAGACATGACAAATTTCAAGAGGCTTGTTTGAATAGCTCACTCCCAAGTTTCACCACACCAATCTCCTCATTGTTTTCAGAATACAAAGGAGCAATATCTCTTTGTATCCTCTCCAATTCTTGCACAATATGTGCCATTGATGGTCTTCTTAGAATCACATCCACACATAGCAATGCCAACTTCATTATTCTTCTAGCACCATGTTTTTCTTGCTCTCCTAATGCTTTGTCAATAAATTTTTCCAAATCACTGCTATATTTTGCCTTCAAAACAAATTATGATATATTAGTGAGTATGCTCCAAAAGACCAACTTATTTAAACTCGTCGAAATGTCATTTGATTGTCAATTTGAAACGACAAAATTCTACAATTTTTCAAATGGTTAACGCAGTTCACACACGGTTACTTGACCATGTTAGATGTACCTCAAATACAAGACTTTCATATGGATTTGACATATTTCTGTTATATGCTTCACAGCCACTAATCAACTCTAGTAAAAACACTCCGAAACTGTACACATCACTTTCCTCCGAGTAGTTTTGCGATAAGCTCAACCTTTGGAAAAAATATAGAAGAGAAAAAAAGTCAATGTAACTGAAATCAATCCAAAACAAGAAGTTAATAATTCTTTGAAGAATAAGTTGTAATTGTAGCATACTCTGGATCATGAAAGTAGTCAACATTTGAAGATGAGCCTGCCTGATCAATTTCTGTTTGCAATTTGAAGAATCCATAATCAGAAACTTTGGCTGTATAATTTTCATCTAATAGAACATTTCTTGTACTAAAATTTGTGTGAAGCAAAGGAGGGACCAGACTGTGAAGATGTTCAAGTCCTGTTTCAAAGTAGAAACTGGATTAACTGTTTTGAATTTCAAAAGAATAAAGAATATAGTAAAGATTCAAACTGTTTTTTCGAGAAAAAATACGGAGACTTGTTTGATCTTTGAAAAATAGAAGATGCTAATTTAGTCCTCAGAAATCTTGACTTTCATTTGAGGTTTTTGATGATTAAATTAGTAATTTCCATTCATCAGAGACTAATTACCTCTCCGTAATTTTTCTCAAGGATTAATTTGACCGTTTACTCTAAAGTCTAAACCGTAAAATGGACCATGGCTATGATGGATTTACCTTTGGACGCGCCTAAGGCGATGGATACCCTACGCTGCAAGTTTAACTTTCCAATAGGTAAACCTTCACTATCTGCATAACATACATTAAGCATAAATAAATGTATGAAGTGTATGGTGAAACAAACTTCATAGAAAGATAGAATTAGGAAAGAGTACCATATAGATGATTCCCTACATTGCCATTAGGGAGATATTCATACACAAGTAATTGTTGATAGCTATCATCATAATAACCAATAAGCTTCACAAGATGAATGTGGTGGATTTGAGCTATCTGCTTGACCTGTCCTCACATATACATGTGAATTACTGTTAACCGTTGATGCTGCTCAATAACTAAACTCAAGAAATTATAAATCATAACTAACATATGTTCTTTCAACGATTTTATCATCGTGCATTGTACGGGGTCTCACTACTAGTACATTTACACATAATAATTATCTATCTGTGCATTGCAAGGGTTTTAAATGCTAGGTTCGTTATGAATTTACCTCAGGAATGAAATCTCGAGTTAGAGCAAATAGGCGCCTTTTTATAGCGACAAAAGATCCATCTTGAAGCAAACCTTTGTATACAAAACCAAATCTCCCTTCACCTATAATGTTACTTTGATTAAATTTTCCTGTAGCTTGTTCTATCTCTAAAATTGTTAACAGCCTTGTGTTCTGCATATAATGTGGAGAGAAAGCATTAACATACTGCGAGTTGTTGATTCTTCCCATCTCAACTGTCAAAAAAGGATGGCACAAATAATAAATAATCACAACAAAGTGAATCAATAGAAGTCATAATTTTGTAGATATTTAATTATAAATTAGGCTTTATTGCATTGTTTGGTCCGTCTGTTTTCACTTGCACGTGGAATTAGCCCCCCCCTAAAATTTAGTTTTTGGTCTCTCGCTCAAGTTTTTGGACTAAAAGTTGATGATTTGACATTTTTTTAATTGACGTGGCATAACACCTACTGATGTGGAATCATCCAAGTAGATTCATACATAATATACAGGTTTCATGCCACGTCAATAAAAATCTAGTTACATTATTACTTTTGGATCCATAAATCACAGTGAGAGGCTAAAAAACAGGATTTTGAAAAGGGCGGATCAATTCTATGAGTGAGTGGGAATAGGGGGACCAAAACTACTACTAAGCCTATAATTTATAATGTAATTAAATTAACTTACCAGCTTGAGATGGCACAGAAGAAGCAGAATCAGATGGTTGCTTTTTAAATCTTTTACATCTTCTCAAGCAGATACATATAATCACCGCAATGACAATGATGGTTAAGGCAGCACCAGCGCCACCAGCTATGACCGCAACCCTTCCTCCTCCTGGTTTTTTAACTTGAGCTTCTTTTGCAAGTATTGGAGTGTCATTGTTCTTGTCTATATTTTCTTTTACCCTACCTGTAAAAATGTTTGATTAATGTGTTTGTAAGAATATTTGATTACTATTCTTAGCATTGTTCAAGCAGATAAGTAGATAGCTTTTTCTTACTATTCTTAGCATGTGTTTGTAAGAATGTTTGATTAATGTGATCTTGAAATTGTTAGAACAGCCATGGAGTTCGGTCAATTGTACTTACGTCTCCGACTGCAGAGAGGCTGCATTGCAATACCTTTCTATTCTCACTAAAAAACTTAGGGTTTAAAAGTACAACGTGCGATTATATACTATGCTCCAGCAATCCGGTTCACAATATTACCCTTAAACCGTACGTCCGTTTATTGGTAAACTATAAGGCATGAGCCATATCGAACATAATTGAATTGATTTTGTAAAGCTAATTTGATAAAATTTGATCTAAAGTAAAGTGGTTTATCTTCGGATGATTTTACACTAAAATCAATACTAATGTATTACTGAGTGCAAACAATGAATCACTACACAAAAATTCTAAGAGACTTGAGAGTGAGAGAAGAAGCTTACAGAGAATTAGTGAAAAAAGCACCTGGTTCATTTTGTTTAGAACAGTCAAGACAAGGCCATTGCATTTGACATGGATGTTTCACAATATCGCATCCAAGTTGTTGTGGACCAGCTTCAAGTAATCCTTTGAAATTTAACAAATCCTTAGCTGCAATTAATTAACAAATGTTTGATTAAGTAATTATAAATTTATTATTAGTGGACTAATGTGTACTTTTCATCAGAAAATGGAAATGTTTATGAAAACTTGTAATTTAACTTATCTAATTAAAACCTCTCTATTCAAGTCAATGTAGAGTCTAGACCATGTCAGTATAATTAATTCATAGCTTGGAAATGGAAATACCAAGCTAGCAGCACATGGATTTCAAAAGAATTTTGACATAAAGATCAAGAAAAATTCACTTAAATACTTATTCATAAAAAAAAAAACTTTTTCACTATGAATAGAGATATAGGGAAAAAAAACACTTGGCAAAAGCTTACAAGATAATTTGCAGGTTGATATGTTGAGGTATAATAACAATTGAATCATTATGAGTAGTAGCAGCCTTATCCACCATAGCAGTTGCATTGTCAATGTGCATCACCCCATAAACTTCCTTACTTTTGAGGTATAATCAAATGGTCTTGATCCTTTCCTGCATACAAGAGTTTCACAAGATAGTAATTAAATACTAACACTATTGAAGAGGATAAAATATCTTTTGAAAAAAGAACCAGTAGTATACAATACAATAATGGAGAGAGACCACAAAGAAAGATCTCATTGTGACAATGGAAGTCAATTTGTTGGCCAGAAATAGTAAAAGGGGGGTAGACTTGGACAGTTAGCTGCTTTATATAAAGGTGACAATTGAGAAAGAATTGAACTCATGCTTTGCATGCTTCTCAAGTAAGTTTCATTTACCAATCATACTAATATGTACCACTAGTAGTAGTAGTAGTAAGCAGAAGTAAAAAAGAAGAGAAGTAATTATAATAGATCAAAGTGATTAAAAGGAAGGAGTTGAGTCTTAAAGTTTTGATTGGGTCTAACTCAACTCGTACAAAACCGGTTTGTAAGGTGAAGATTATCCGTTATTTATAAACACATCTTCAGATATATCTCATCCAATGTGAGACTCTAAACATACCCCCTCACGCTCATGACTAAACATTTGGAGCGAGAACCGAGTGACCTGATAAAGGAGACCAGGTGGTCTAATGCGTTCAATATCATCTTAAAATTTAGTTTGGACCTAACTCAACCCCAACAAAATCGGCATGTAAGGCAAGGATTGTCCAACACTTATGAACACATTTCATCTATTTTGCACAACTTTGAACATTGAGTATGTCTCATATCTAATGATAAGTGGAAAAAATTCAAGCATAGAAAAATCACGAGTAATCCTATAATCTGGACCGTAGTATTTAAACATTACTTATACTTTGTAACCCCTAAGCATTGTATAATAGAAACTACATCAGTCATTCTATTGTCGTAGACGTAGGCATAATTGACCGAGCTCCTTTATTAATCTTGTGTCTTGTGTGTCTTAATTTATATCCAGAATCCAATAAATTTAATCAATGGACTAAGTTGAGAAAAAAATATATATCCAGGCATACAGCTAAGAAAAGCTGGAAAAACACTTTAAACAGGTTGTCTTGATTGAAATGGACAGGTGGAATTGCTTGGTTTCTTTTGAAATTTGTTAGCCCACAAAACTTTCCCATCAAGGAAATATATGTAATACCAATCCCAAAATATTCCCAAGGAATCTCTCTATACCTTGATTTCAAAAGGAAATGCCAGCAAGAATATAAGCAAGCTGAAACTGAACCAAGTGAATTTCAATTTCCAAACACTGATCAAAGTAAATAAAATATTTTCAACCACTCCATGCTTTCTTGCATGGTTCATCCTCAATTATCTTCATTCAGCAACATGATAAATATGTAAACTTTTCATATTACAGCATTGTTGTCCTGCAAAGTTGATATAAGTGGACCATTGTAAAAGCAAACATAACAAAAGAAAGATGATTCTCCACATGATAAAGTGGTAAACAACAAAAGCCAAAAACACAATCCTTGGACCTTGACAGGAAAATATGTCATGGAATATTAATTAGAATTTAAATCTCTAGAAAGATGCAACTAGAAAGTGAGAAGAATTATGATGATGATAATTTATGTTGTGTTATTATTCCATTGAAAAAAAGGTAGACATTCATGATATATTATGATATAATTTCATGGCAAATATTAAATATGGCATAACAGAAACAGTGAGAGGTGTGTGTATATATATATATATAAGAGAGAGAGAGAGAGAGAGAGAGAGAGAGTTTGTACATCAGTACATTGCATGCTCTTGTAATGAACTTGTATTTTTATATCTTTTTAACTTTTTTTTGTTACAAAATGGAAAGTGTTGGCAGCCATTATGCACCTTAGCATTGGTGGCAAACAGTTCCAACTACAAATTGTGTGAAAACAACTATCTTATTCACACTTGCAGCAAGACTCGTTGTTATTTTGAAGTCTTGAATTGAATGAGAAGTTATTCACATTGTGATTGTGACAAATGATATTTTCATTTTTTTTTTTTTTTTGGTTGCAAACAAATGATACTTTCTGTCGATTAAGTCCAAGGTTTTTGGCATATATTGATAAACTGTTGGTGTTTTTGCACGTATATATTTATAATAATTTTTTTCCTAAATTTGCCACGTGCTTCTGCCATTTGCCACTACTTCATCCACCGTATGTTTATGGTGGATTTCTGACCCGTCGACAACAATGGTCATGGCTATTAGAGAATCATATCTATGCCTTTTTTTTTTTACTAAAGAATCATATGTATGATATAGATAATCAAATTTTCTCATTGTACGAATTGTGATTTGAGTTTGAGTATGAAATTCTTCTATTAGTAGGTCATACGTAAATTTTTGTCGTAAACCCTCACCGTGATTGATTTTTTCTCTCTCTGTAACTCTACTAATCTGATTTATATATATTAAGATCAATGATTAATCAGATTTTTCATTAATTTTTATATTCATATGGTATGTAATAATTAGTTGAGAATGAAAGGGTGATGGGCTAAGTAAGTAACAATTATATGCTAAAACGTGCTGCATGTTGTAAAGTTGATTGATTATTAATGATCTGTAAATGTGTAAGAATTGAAGTGATTGAGGTAAGAAAATATGGACATATGATATGAGAGAAAACATCCTTGGTTGGTCCTAATAAACAAAGAAGGACCATAAGACTTTTGGTTTGAATGAAGTTGTCTGCTGCATGCATCATGATGCTGACTGGAGGTGTATGTGGGGACCCTTTAGTGAAATTTTAGAGTAGAGGAAGAAAGCTGGTCACATGAAAATTGGCCATTGCCAGGAAGTCACATGCACAAAATTGCAAACCTTTTTGCCGTAAGGGAATGAATAATAAGATACTTTTATTTTGTATATCATCACATTTTACCAGTTTATGTGTAACGTAGTATATAATTAAATCCTCCATATTTAAACTAATAAGAATTCAAAACATGGAGGATCGGTAAAAATAAATAAAAAATAAATAAAGGCTGAGACAACACAAAAAACAGATTAACGCGACAATAGTATAGACAAAACTAAAAACAAATATAAAGAACTGAAGAAAGAACACAACAATGAATCAAACTTGGCCACGAAATTTATTACTCTATATTGCATAGGTAGGCATATGGTGGTCAGTAGTCTGTCTCAACATTAGACTCATAAAGTCCTTGCTTTAGCTTCAAATTTATACATTTTCTTAACTAGTATATATGTGTATGCTTGTGTGTATATCTTATTATTGGTAATGGGATAGTAACAATTTTTTTTTAATATTTGTGGTTTCTACAAAAGTATTAATTTTGTCGTTCACAATTAAAGTTATTAAATCTTATCTAAGACCCATCTTAACTCCCTTCAAATAGTTTCATCCTTGAAACTAGTCGGTCAAAAAAAAAAACTAGGGTAAAGCTCCCTCATTTGGTCCTCTTGTTCCCACATAACATCTCCTATCGATCGGTTCCAAATCACCTTTACTAACGTAACGACATTTCCTTTCCTTGTAGATAAATCACACTCGTAACTCCAATACCCATCAGAGGAACTTTAAAGCAACGGTTTTCCTTGAACTGAACATCATATGGCATGATAACATGTGAGGGATCAACCATATACTTTCTCATTTGAGACACATGCAACACGCTATGTAGGTTGGTCAAATTCGGAGCAATCTATTATAATTTAACGAACAATTTTGCATAATTGAAAGCCCAAAAAATAAAATTTACCTAAAGTAGGTTTTAATAATATTAATTTTAAAAATACTCATTCTTAAAGTTCGTTTTAGGTATAAATACATCAAAAAATAGAGGATGTTACCATCTTAACTCCCTTCAAATAGTTTCATCCTCGAAACTAGTCGGTCAAAAAAAAAACTAGGGTAAAGCTCCCTCATTTGGTCCTCTTGTTCCCACATAACATCTCCTATCGATCGGTTCCAAATCACCTTTACTAACGTAACGACATTTCCTTTCCTTGTAGATAAATCACACTCGTAACTCCAATACCCATCAGAGGAACTTTAAAGCAACGGTTTTCCTTGAACTGAACATCATATGGCATGATAACATGTGAGGGATCAACCATATACTTTCTCATTTGAGACACATGCAACACGCTATGTAGGTTGGTCAAATTCGGAGGCAGTACAATATAATAAGCTACGAGACCCACACACCTAAAGATATATATGATACGGTCCAAGGAACTTAGGGGTATGCTTCTTGGATTTTGGTGCCCTTCCCACGCCAGTCGTAGATATCATTCTCAAGAACATATGTTCACCTTCCTGAAACTCAAACGGTCTACTTCGCTGATCCACACAACTCTTGTGTCTGCTTTGTGAGGCCTAAATCAAACATACCTTATGTTTCGTTCACTAAACCAACTAAGGTCCCAAAATCGAACTCTCGACATCTTGGTACCAACACAGTTGAGTCTAACACTTTCATCCGTACAAAGGCTCATATGGTTCCATTTCAGCATTTGCATGGTAACTATTGTTGTAAGTGAACACAATAAGCGATTTCAAATTATCCTAACTTCCGTAATTATCTAAGATACAAGCCCTCAATAAATCATCAAAATTATAAATTATTATCCCATTAGTCTGAGGATGGCAGGAAAAATTTAATCTCAACTTAGTGCACATAACTTCTTGCTAATCTTTCAAGTTAGACATTATGACATCAACGTGGACCGTAAAGAAATTACCCCCCCCCCCCCCCCCCCCCCCCCCAATTCTAGTAAACAACAGGTAGCTTAATTTTCATATCGACTGGAGATAAGTGTTCATGGTTCTATGATATGATTAATGAACCAAACACACTAATTTTTAGAAGGCAATGTGCGTCGTGGACCACATAAATTGTCGGTGCAATGTTGGCCACAGAACAAGTAATCTAAACAAATAATGAGCATGTGCTCGGATTATATAATTTAAAATAGCCAATAATTTGGATGGTGGCTTGGTCAACATGACCTTGTGTCATCTTGTGGGGTTAGTATGAATGTTCAAAGGGGATTATTCCTCTCCATCTCATATTCCATGACGGTTTGGATCTTGGATTGTTCGTATTAACTTCCACCTTTTCTTGCTCCATTATCTTGTGTTTCCAAATTCTTCGGATAGTGCGCAGGAGGGATGACAAGCCTTCTCCCTCCATCTTCTTGTGCTACAAGTTTAATTTTAGTTGCCAATATTTTGTACTACACAGTGTTATGTTAATATAAATGTATTCTCACTACCAAAAAAATATAAATGTATTTTGAAATCATTTTCAATTAATAAAATGTTATTAATTATTAAATTTTGTTGTCAATTTTAAGTTTTTTCGTTTTTTTATCATGTCAATTTAATAATTTGAGTTGAACATGAACAATATTGATAACCTAAAAAAGTCAAATACCTTTCAAATTATAAAATCTGAATGAGAGTAAAATGGCCAATTCGGAGTGCACACAAGAAGTGCATAGGTTGGAAAAAATCTCTTTTTTGATCAAAAGAAAGACTTTAAGAAATAAGAATAATAGTAGTATATTTTAAAGATAATTGTTCTTTAATCTTTCAAAATTGATCTTAGCCACCCTAAAATTATCTAACTTCAATCAAGGTATTTAGATAATTTTGGAGTGCCTAAGAGAAATTTTGAAAGTCTAAAGAGTAATTTTCTATTTTAAAAATAAAAGCCCATGGGGTAGTGTAGTTAGCCCACGGTCTGTAGAGAGTTGGGCTAGTAAACATAAACAGGTGAAAATTGCTCTTTAGACTAAATGATTTGCTATCACACACGTGAGAATGACATGCAATACCTTCAATTGTATTTAACTACAATCCACCGCTTAATTTTCTCTTTTGAACGAACTGTAGTTAACTACCGTTGGAGGTGATTTTCATGTCTTGGCTGTTAAAAAGTTCTAATGTATCACAAATTATTCAAAATCATGTGAATTTGGTGGGTTTTTTTTCTTCTTAATTATGAGTACACCCTCCGGTTGCTGTTATAAGTAAGAATTGACTCAAGTCGTTATTAAAATAAAGACCACATACATCATTAACTGAATCAATCTAAAATGTAAATTTTTGTTTATAATAATGATTGGATGATCAACATTAGTCGGAGTTAACTCTTATTAATGATTCTTTCGATATGGATTTAACCTTATTCTCCCAAAGACCGTAGTTCATTAATTATTGGAGCTTAGTTACTTGATTCAATTTTCTGAACTACTTATTTAACATAGTCATTATTATTGCAATGAATGTTAGGCCTTAGTCCTTGAACTTATTTGACCTCTGAATTCTTTTCCTGCATTATTCATATTATCTGTTGCTTTCTAATTGATGTCTCGGTCCTCCTCATTTCGTATATAATCTAAGTAACAAATAAGAAGTTGAAAATGCGTGACATGTATATTGTTTGCTACACAACATCCAAATTTTGAAAAACTGATCACTATCATAATAACATTGCATACATTAACTTACCAAAATCCAATTAAACAAGTTAAAAACGTGGAACTAATCAAATGTAAGATATATTAGAGGAAACAAAGGTAGAGGATAATTAATTAATTATATGCCACAAGGTTTTGAAATAATTATATAAGCTAAGGCATGTCAAGCATACGTTGGTTGGTCCAGTTGATAAGAATTCAATTCTTACAAGGATCTGAGTTTGAATCTTGTTGCCGATGTGAGGATCTCATTGACGGATATATAAGATATAAGTAGTCATGTCAACAATCTATTAACTTTGAGGCTTTTAACTCTGATGAGTTCCCGAGACTCAACTCGTTTAAACTTTAATTCATATATAAAAAAAGACAAGGTACATCAAACAGGTGGTTGAACACTATTATTAGCTTTAGCTCTAATCATGTTGGCTTTACGTGTGACTCTAACATGATACACACTCATAGCTAAAACCACAACAAATGCAACACCAAAGATAATTCCAACAATGCCACCAGCTCCCAAATGTTTCCTACCTTTGTCTAATTTTCCACCTTTGCTTTCATGAATTTGAGTAGCTTCTACTGCTAAAGGTTGCATGGGTGAACATTTTGATGAAGTGCATGGATCATCTTTGGTATGATCATGCTTTTGTGAATTGGGATGAAAGAATTCATATGCTGATGGTGAAAATGCTTCAGGATTTTGGTAAACAAGTCCATGAGGTGCTCTTTCTTGAGATGTAACAATAGTGACAAGTGATAGAGAAATTAGGAAGAAACCAATGGGATTGATCATTTTTTGTGTTTTTGTACTTTTTTTTTTGTTTTACACTTGGAAGTAGAAGAAGTTGTGATTTGTTGGGATGATGATAAATTGTGGGGTGGCTTGCATTGGGTTTTATAATGGTTAAGGTTATGAAGGAGTGGTTTGTTCCTTGGACCTTAATTTTTGTGTTGGGAAAAGAAGGCTAATGAATGGGGAACAAAATTATTGGCTTTGCTTTCAGAATACCCCAACATTTACATTGAATAACTATTTGTAATTTCCAAATTGCCCAGCATGATGTTGAAATGACGACGGAAAAGAGGCGGAAAAAAAAAAGAAAATTAATCGATAAATTTAGCGTCATTTAACGACAAAATTAGAGTTGAAACTTGCATTTTTCTGTTTCTAATTTTCTTTTAGGTATTTCAACTTTTTTTTAGATAAAGTCCTGCTGAACTTTGATACATTTAAACTAATAGTTAAACTTAAATGGTTAATGAGAGTTTATTAAGATTGAATTGACCAAGTTGAGTTAGATTTTTGGCTAGAACAATTTTCGCGGTACTTTTCAACCTTTTGTTATTTGAAACTAAAATTTCATGAATCAGTCCTTGTAGCTTGTGATTGTGTAACAGATGTAACAGCTCTAACTACTACTAGATTCCAATTAACAACTACTCTTTAGATTCGGGTCGTCTCTATCTGCAACTAATCCTTTATCCATGTGGGGTTTTTCATGTTTTTTGTCCTTGTTGATATAGGATTACATTAAAATGGTTACGCTTGCAATAAAAGTAATGTATTTATTGGAACAACTATAACTATAGGGTATAAATGTCATATAGCATGTTGTCACAACCTTGAGTATAGTGGGGACTGTGTGTGTTTGGTTTATGTACTTAAGTGTCTTACTTAATGTATTTACTATGAGTAATTAATAAGGACTAGAGGATGAAATCATTCAATAATTTGTCAATGCATTTAGAAGATTAATCATTCACTTAAACTAAGTCATTCAATAATACTGGGTGTTCATTAGGAGTAATAATAGGCAAACCATCTTACATAAATACAAGTCATTAACTAATTATTTCCGTGGTTTAAAAAAGAACATTAAAAGTCTCCGCGAACATAGCTCAATTGATAGAGACAATACATTATTGTACGGAGAGACTGTGGTTCGAATCTTGGACACCCCGCTTTCAATCTTAATAGGTGAATTATAACCATTAAGTTACTTAAAAAAATCAAAAAAGTTTATAACAAATAAGCCAAAATCATGGTCTCTTATTCTTATTCACGTGTCACTTTGTGATTAGTCAAATGATTTTTTTTAATTAAGTTTTGATCAATTGCTTATAAGGAGTTGGCTTAAATCAATGTCTAAGCCGCCAATTATAGTGTAATGAGGGAAGTTTATGCTTTGCTTAGTCGCAACGTGGAAAATGAAAAGCAATTGAAGCATGGGGTAACCTTATAGCTTAGCTTAGCTTAGAGGAGCAGCAAAGGTGAGGTTGGCCTGCTCTACCACATTATTGCAATGCCACAAAATAAACGCATGCAAGAGGTGAATATATAGCAAATATTGTTCAAATAGGCCACCCTCACTCCACTACACATATGTTCATATGATGGGATGTTAATAATACCCAAAAAAAAAAAAAAAATCATGTCGGTCAGAGCTGGCTCTTTTTTACTTTTATTTAGAGTTATAGGGAGCATACTCTGGTGGTTGTAAAGAGTAGTTCAAAATAGTGAGAATGTATTCTGAAGGAAGGTAAAAAAAACAAAATTAAAAAGCTAATCGAACATTCTTAGACATGCAAGTCTCGGATAAATCATTAAAAAGGATTCTTCGGATCTCACTAGGAGGAGATTCCAACACTAGTAAATTAAAGTGATCCGTATAAATGCTTAAGTTAGTGAGTCAATCTACACTCCTATTTCCTTCATGTCAAGTATGGTTGAGTTGAACATTCCAACTCATCTTCAGCAGTTTTGGGATCTGGTGGACTAAAATAGGAATATGTTCATTGAACTTAAAATTATCAGAAATCATATCGATCAAAATCTTTGAATCACTTTCCACTATAAGATGAGAGTAATGCTCGCTCCAAGCCATGTCTAAGTCCAAATATAGCCCCCACATCTTAGCATATAAGGCATCACAAGCTCCAATCTTCTTAATGTAGCCTTTGATCCATCTAACGTCTGAATCACGAAAAAGAACGCCACATCCAGAAATAACCCCCATTGTTATCGCGATTTTCGGGTGTCAAGTCATTAATTAGGCTTGAACCTTTCAATCTTTGATATTCTCTATTTTTTCTTGGGAAGGGCAAAATGGAGAAAACCCTTAGAGTTTCTAAGTTCGGGGGTCGTTTTCGCTACGGAAAGGTGTTAGGCACTCGGAACGATTATGGTATTCCATAAGAACCGTTCTCCTAAGCTTATTTCTACGCTTTATTTTTATTATTGCCTACTTTTTGAAAAGAAGAGATTTTATTTGAGTGAAGAATAAGGGGAGAAGATGATTGAGGTTTTTATTTTACTTGGAAAATGATTTTACTTAGAGATGCCAATTCGGTACGGAGCTGCGTGTTCTCTTCTTCCATAGCCTTTTTCTTTCTTCTGTATTCTCTGGTTCGATCGATTCTATCAGGTTCGTAGACCTTCTGAGCACGAGCCACTTTTCAAACTGCGGCAGAGGAACCAGGAGGTAGTGAGCACTTGGAAGCCTTTGTGACCAATGCATGATGCGTATGATGCATGATATGCAAATGCAAATGCAAAAGACTTCTTTTTTTTCATCGAAGGATTTTTAAACAAATTAGAAATCTTGCAAATAATCAAAACTACATAGTATTTTCAAAAGGAAGACTTTGGAATTTCAACAAGATAAACAAATGAAGCCCTCAAGCATAGGAAGTAGTCGGAGAATCATCGGACTCGGAATCTGAATCACAGTATCTGTCTGGCAAAGAAGTCTCGTCGTCCTCTGGCTCTCTTGGAATCCCTCATAAGCAGCTCGTCTTTCTCTTCCAATTCCCTCCGGACCTTAGCTAGTTCCTTCTTCAACATCAGGTTCTCATGAGTCTTCTGCTCATCTCTACCATCCAAAGTTATGATTAGATTCTCAGCTTGATTGTACCGAGCTTTCCACACTTGCTTCTCACGACTCTCCATAGCTAGATGCTCCTGATACATATCCTGAGTCGTGGGGAGTAGAGGTAGAGGCATAGATGGAGCAGATGAAGACACGTATCTCATAGCTGGATAAGGCATACCAATCTCCTCAGCTCGATCTATCACCCACTGAGTATAGGCCTCATGAGCAACACCGGATCTCACACCTAGATGCTTCACACTCTTCCTTCGAACCTTGGACCAAGCATCCATGAAAGCTTTCCTTTGTCCGGTAGGAGCATTCGTGTAGAAGAAGAACTCTGGAGATGTAGCAAGATTGATGGGCTTCGACTTCATAGGGAAACCAAACTGTCTCATAGCAAGCTCGGGGTTGTAGTTAATTCCTCCACGAGTACCAAGAAGAGGTATATTGAGAAAGTCCCCACAACCCATAATGATTTCCTTCACCTGAGCGGCAGGAGTGAGCCAGACGACCTCATTAGGAGTGAGGGCCATAATCCGCTGCGAGTAGGACCAGTTCTCCGAGTTGTCATGGAAGGAACTCGGAAGGTGCGAAATAAACCACCTATACAAAAGAGATATGCAGCAAAGAATATACCCACGGCCCTTGAGAGTCCTGTCATGAATGGCGTGGTAGGTATCCGCTAGCAAAGTAGGAACCGGGTTCTTGGAATGGAAGATCTCAATAGCATTCATGTCCACGAAGTTGTCGAGGTTCGGAAAGAGAATGAGCCCGTAGATAAGCAAAGCAAGAATAGCCTCGAGTGTATCCTGACAAGTAGTACTGAGATTAGCCTGATCAAGAAGATACTTTGAAGTGAACCCCCGGATGTGAGACTTGGTAATAAGATGGTTGGAGACGTCGGAAGTCTTGAGGTAGAGATCCTTAGCAATAACCAGAGGAGTAAGAGAAGTCCCGGGACCGGTGAAAGGCGTCTTCTCGGCTATAGGTAAACCCACTAGATTGGAGTAAGCCTCGAGAGTAGGAACCAACTGGAAGTCCGGGAAAGTGAAGCAACGGAAGCTCGGATCATAAAATTGCACTAGAGTGTGCACTAGCTTCTCTTCCACATCGGTTCGGAGCAAAGTAAGCAATCCCCCATACCGGAGTCGGAACCCTGTTTGACTCTTGACCTTGAGTGCCAACTCTCTTAAACTGACCAAATCCACTTCCTTGAACTTGTAGCACTTAGTCTTCTTCATACCTGTGATTATTTACAAAAATTTCCATTTGTTTAAGCCCTTCGATGAATGCATGAAAAATGTTTATGCATGAATGCATGTATGCATGATTGTGTTGTTTAGTTACAAAGAACAAGGTGGGTTGAGATTCAAAGTAACAGGGCCACGGATGGACACGGCGTCCGGTGAACTAAGGCTTTGGATAGTAGTAACCAAGGTTCTAACACAGTTCCCAAACTGCAACCTCTCTCACATATATCATGGTAGTACAGGACGACACCCGTTCCATGATTATTTGTGAGAAGGTCTAGTTTGAGTGTAGTATCGCGTGACGACTAAAGTTTGAGACAACACTCAATTTAGCCACCGCACTACGTCCTAAAAAGGCTAGGATGGGTTTGGTAACTACGGTTCATAGCTTCGTCGAACAATTGAAAGTGAAGTGCCTAAGCATGACAACACACGCCGACAATATCACCTTCAAAATGCCTCAGCTATGTGAGATTGATCGCATAATCCAATACACGAGGCAACCCCCGGATCGAATTGTCGATTATATCTCTACCTAAACATAAGTTCACTCAGCCCGGGTATAGGACTTTTGATATTCTCACCCCACACGTCAAATGAAAGTAAACAAAATATTCACATATGTAAGCAATAAAACAAAGCGTGAATATAAACTAAGGAAAACTAGGCGCGACCCGCTAAAAATGATCCCCAGTGAAGTCGCCATTTCTGTTATCGCGATTTTCGGGTGTCAAGTCATTAATTAGGCTTGAACCTTTCAATCTTTGATATTCTCTATTTTTTCTTGGGAAGGGCAAAATGGAGAAAACCCTTAGAGTTTCTAAGTTCGGGGGTCGTTTTCGCTACGGGAAGGTGTTAGGCACCCGGAACGATTATGGTATTCCATAAGAACCGTTCTCCTAAGCTTATTTCTACGCTTTATTTTTATTATTGCCTACTTTTTGAAAAGAAGAGATTTTATTTGAGTGAAGAATAAGGGGAGAAGATGATTGAGGTTTTTATTTTACTTGGAAAATGATTTTTGAAAAGGAGGAGAGAAGCCGTAAGGCATAGAAGAAAAATGTCGAATTTGATCTTTATTTTTATTTCACAAAAAGGCATTGGAGTTTTGACTCCAAAGTTTGTTTGAAAAATTTAGCCTATTTCGAAGAAGAAATTTCACTAGGCGTCGAATTCCTAAACATACACCTAAATCGATAATCATGCAACGTGTGTGCGAGTGTCGGTGCTTGTGTCGGTGTACATTATTAGAGATAGTCCATAGTCCGTTACATTTTGTCCTAGTATACATTCTACGGTCTTGCGAAAATTAAAATGGAAACTAAACTATCTAAATATTACATTTCCCAAATGAAAATAAAAGAATGCAAAAAAAAACTAAACTATGTAAAATTGAAATAGGAATGCAATGCTTAATGAGATGTATGAAATATGGAGATAAACTTGTTAGTGAAAGAAAGCATAAAAGTAACAAGAGACAAAAGCATATAAAATGACACAAAGATAGTAATAAAATGATGGCAAACCCTAAGAATTTTGGTATGAAACTTAAAGCATTTGTGGCCTCTAATTCTCATGCCATGGTAAATTTGAAATGGTTTTCTTTATCTCAAGCTATAACATGGAATTATTGGAAGCATTCATGCGTGATTTCATACCAACCCCTTTTTTTTTTAAAATAGGCTTAGCATTTCATTTCCCAAAACACACATATATTGCTCACAAAAACAAGGTTTCATGAATCAATCCAAAACAGCAAGATCAACATGTGATTATAGGCATAACTATCTCGTATCAATACATCAAAAGGCTTTTATCACATATCCACAAATCAAGGACAAAGATATGACGAAAAATTCATAAGAAATAATCCAAAAAAGAATTAAAATGCTATGAATCAATCGTACAAGATTTTATCAACCTCAATATGCAGAAATGTCATAAAAACATCAAGAAAACATCAAAAAGCAAGCATGAATTCTTTAGAAATTTTATCAAAATTTTCGATCAAAGTACTGGTTCAAATAGCAAGAAAAACGGTGCAAATAGCAAAAAAAGCAAAAACGCAGAAAAAAAACAAAGAACAAAGCCCAAGCCCAAAACCAAAGGATCCGGATTCACAAGGAGCGTTGGATTGATCCAGGGAGGGAAACCCTAGATCCAACACTCAGGATTGAAGGGATTGGACCGGTCTTGAACCGGTCCGGTTCAGTTGCCTATAAAAACAAACTAGCGCCGGTTTTTTCACTTTTACAAATCCTTTCTCTCTCTTCTCTCGTCTTCTCTCTCTAAGCTCTCATCCTCCTCCGCCGGTTTCTGGAAGGAGACGGCCGGAGAAGATGAAGATTCATCGGAATCTTCATTGACTCCGCCGTGAATTCCAGATTCCGGCGAGTCTCAACCTCACCAGAAACCTATGAATCTTACATCAATCAACTCGTCTCTTCGTTCTAATCATGAATCTGATAATAGAAATTGCATGCAGGCTTTGAATCAACACAGATCTGAGTTTTGTAGTTCACGGTTTTTTGAAAATTTTAGGTTTTCAATTTTTTTGAAAGAAACCTCTAAGAAAACTCACGGATCTACATTGATTTGTTCTCGTTGATACTTTGAGATGGAAAAAGAGAAGGTTTACGCGTTACCTGAGTTGTTATTCGGAGATTTCAACGGAGATCTTCGGAAAACTTCGTCTTGTTGCTTTAGCGCTCTGAAACCAAAAATAAATCGGTGTTTTCCACTGGTTTGCTTTCTTTATCTTCTTCACCGGTTTGAATCTCTAATCCTTTCCCTCTTCTCTTCACTAGTTCCTTCGTGATCAGTGCTGGAGTTTGTCACTTCTAGTGACGAATTCGCACTTTGAATTGCGAAGGAATCTGCTTCAATGATGAAGATTCACTATGAATCTCTGAGAATCGCAGAAAACTTTGTTGAATTCGTGTTGATTTGGTGATTCTGGAGAATTAGGGTTTCGGATTGTTCTTCGTGTTCTTGTGGATTTCTGATTTTTGATCTTAACAGAAAGGAGAGAGAAAATCTGATTGTGTTTGTTGAGTTGGCGTGTGATTAATGGCTCTGTGTGGCACTGTGCACTATTTATAATCTGACATGTGTACTTGAGACCCAATGAAAAGGTGACACCTGGACTTGTATGAAAATGGCACGGCCTTGGACTTGAAATGAATTTGGGACCCTTCTGCAAAAACAAAAACTTAAGGACTAAACTGCAATTAACCAAAAAGGACTGAAATGTAAAAAATTAAAAATTAAAAAAAGTTCTGGACTGAAAAGCAATTTTGGACTTCTTTGAGGACCAAAATGCAAAATAAAAAAAAAAAAAATTGGAATAAAATTGGTAACCTGACAAAACGTAAAGTGAAACCTAAAATAAAATCAACAAAAGGACTAAAACGAACCAAATACTGACATGAGGTATTTCAAAATACCTCCCTGTCAAAATTTTGACAGGAAAAGACCAAAATGCCCCTAGGGACTAAACTGACTCGAATTGACTCAGAGGCAATTTTTGAAATGATTTTTAGACAAAGACTCAACAATGTTTCGTAAAGACAAATTAAAAGACTCAGAGGCAAACACAGGGACTAAAATGGGTTCCAATGCAGGAAATGACCAAAATACCCTTTTTGTATGATTTTTGAAATAAAATGCAAGAAAAGTAATGCGACGTTTCAGAGAGTTCTTAAATGACTTGTAATGCAAGAAAAGACAGACAGAGGCGGTAAAATATGTTTTAAAAGGAAAGTAAAGATTCAGAGAAAAATAACAGATAATTGACAAATATCAGTGTTAAAAAGAAATTTGAACGAATATTTTTAGGTCCAAAATCAGGGTATAACACCCATATTCTTGCAAGCACCACCATTGTTGAGCTTGATCCAACCTTCTCGAGGCCGCTTCCAACCTATATAGATGATGTCTTTCAACTTTGGACCAATATGAAGATGCTCCAAGTTACATTCTTCAATATCTTAGAAGAATCTCCAAATTAAAGAAATTGGGTTGTTTGGCCTAAGAAATCAGCTTCAAAAATAGTTTTATTCCTCCACTTCCACAAGTACCAACACATCGTCATGAAAGTTGTCTTCCAACTTAAAGTGTTCGTCCCAACGTCTTTCTTGTTGAGGTTATTGAAGAACCAATCCCTGCAATCAAAAGAAAAGAAATTAGTTATAAAATCAGAAGAAAGGATGTAAAGCCATACCCGAGTTGCATGGATGCAATCACAAAGCACACGAAGAACAATTTCATCTTCATTTCCACAACACGGGCAAGTAGGAGAGATTCCACCACCCCGTCCACTCCTTCGTAAATTTGTAAGAATGCACCCATGCACAATCAACCAAATAAAGGTTTGGATGCGACGTGGATCATGCCACTTCCAAAGACTTTTCCAGTCACCCTCCACATCCAAGCAATCATGATACTACAAGGAATAAGCAATTTGAACTGTGAAATGGTGGATAATGGTTCCATCCTACCCAATAGTGTATGGACCATCATCATCATTAGGGACCGAAAGCGCAAGAATTTGACTAACATTGTTAGTTGGAAAGTTGTTCATAAGGAAATCAATGTTCCAATCTCCAGAAGGACTAAGAACATCCCTAACCGATATAGTTGTATCCATGTAGGCCTCGTTATCTATAAATATAAGTCTCCATTGTTAGGAACCCACTTATCTAACCAAAAATTAGTAATACGACCATCCCTAATATTCCACACCACATGACCTTGAAAATCATTCCAAATGTTTACTAAGGCTTTCCAAAGAGGAGAATCGTAAGGTTGCGCGCTAATGCTAGCAATGAGGTCATTAGTACGTCCATATTTGTTGTGAAGAACTTCACACCAAAGGTCTTCCGAATTTTTAATCAAATTTCAAAGGATCTTCATGAGAAATGTTTCATTCATCTTATGAGTTTGTCGGAGTCCAAGACCCCCATCAACTTTAGGCAGGCAACAAACATCCCAACTAATCAGATGAGCTTTCCTACCTTGATCATAATCTCCCCAAACGAAACCCTGCTGAATTTTATCAACCTCATCACATATTGTCTTAGGAATCTTAGCATACTGCATACGGTAGTAGGGAATTGTGCTTATAACAGACTTGGTGAGAGTGATCCTACCGGCCAAACTTAAACATTGTTGCTTCCAACCATTCAACTTACTATGAATTTTGTTAACTACAATATGATTAAACTTTCCTCTTAAACTCCTTCCTGATGCAAGATTAACCCCAAGATACATGCCCAAACTATTAACCTGATTAAACCCTATGTAATGTAAAACCTCCTCGTGAAGTTGGGTATCAATATTCTTGTAATGAATCAATATAATAATTTATTTATCATAAGAAAAATACGAAAAAGATAGGAAAATTATCTAAATCTATTTTTATCACTAAAAATTTTTTAGAAGTGATCTATTGGATTTTTTCTTAAACGGATGTGCCTAAGATATGCATCATCCAAAATCTTTTAAAGAAAAAGTGATTTGCAAAAGGAAGGAGGACCAAACCTAACCCGCAAGCAACGTTAACAAAATAATAAAGAATATCATTGAATTTTATCTAAAAAAAATGATTAATTAGATTTGTTAAAATGTTTGGTTGGATTAAATTCAATCTATTAACAATTTTATTGAGCAGTGATTTACTAACACGTGAAGTCATACTTGGAACTAAACATCATGCAGAACAATAGGAACTATTTCCGAGACATCGAAATGAGTCTATTTTTTATTTTTTTTATTGAAATGGTTCAGGAGTTTGTGATTATGCAACATATATTTTTCCGAAGTCAATCGTCCATGATAACATCCATTTATTTTTTTTAGGAGGTTGGTTGTTCAGTGACAAAGAAGCAACTATAACCAATTGAAGTAAGTTGTAAGACCCACACACATATTTTATCCTAACTTGTAAAATATTTTGGTTGCACCATGTACTAGTATATCTTGTACACGCACAGTATATGTGATTTACACTTATCATTATCCCTTTATTTATTAATACACTAATAAAATGTAGATAAAAGAATAAAAATGGGAACCGTTCTTCACTACAGAATAGGTAGTGTGTGTATTTGAAAGTAAATTGAAACTTCCATGCCAATTTAAATAGAGCCTCATTTTCTATTCAACATTCTAGTTCCATTTTTTTTAGAGAATTTAGTTAGTAGATGGATTATTATTTAACAGCAACTCCCCATTATTCCATCACCAATCCATCCCACGTTCAATACCAAAGAAAAATTGAGAACAAAACATAGAAATAGTATAGAAGAACTTGAAAGGAAGAAAACAAAAACAAAAAAGAGTAGGAAGCAAGGCAAACGCATAAGTCCCTACCAAATTAATTTCAAGTAAGAGTTTAATAGACTTTTCTACCTTGTGATTTTATTTTTGTATGATGTTTGTTTTCTATATACTATGATGTTAGGATGAAAAAGAAAAATCTTTCTTTTTATTGAGCAAACGCAAGCCATATATGTTGGTACACATATGGTCGTGGATGATATTTTCTTTTTCATTAGTGAAAATATATTGGAGACCATGTCATTTTTAGGCTATCTTAACAGATATTTAATAATTAGTTTCTCATTGAAGTTATAACATAATAAGTGCTCAAAAGTGATATATTTCATGTGTTAGTTTAGGCATTTTAGTGCCTTGTTTTGCAAGATTATCTATGGCAAAGCTCCAATTTTATGCAAATATGTCATTTATGCTTTATGTGCCTTACTTTACCCTTTTTGTGTAGGAAAATACAAGCAAGGACCAAAAAATCAACCAAAGTTGCAAGAGAATCTCGCTTAAGCGAGAAAACTACAGAGAGCAACTGCCAATCTCGCTTCCAGCTCGCTTAAACGAGATTCAGAAAATTCAGGATAAGGTGCTACATGGTAGTCATCCAGTGGCCAGCGTGGGACAGATTCAATCTC
The DNA here is from genome assembly GCF_003473485.1 of Medicago truncatula. Taxonomy (NCBI): domain Eukaryota; kingdom Viridiplantae; phylum Streptophyta; class Magnoliopsida; order Fabales; family Fabaceae; genus Medicago; species Medicago truncatula. The sequence continues at coordinate 46,306,578 of NC_053043.1, forward strand.
GCTTAAGTGAGATTGACAGATTCAGCCATATAAATAGATTTTCTCTCATTTTTCAGGGATTCTTCATTCTTTTTGATATTTTTCCGATTTTTAGAGAGAGAGAGAGAGTGCATTTCTAGAGAGAGAAACATGAAGCAAGAGTGTTAGAAGTGGATTATTTCCAAGATTTGTTGAGACATATCATGAATCTTCATATTTTCTTCCATTTTCGCAAGGCTACTATGTAAATAAGTAGCTAAATCTATCCTTTGGGGTTAGAGATACTTGATCAAGTTAGTATGTACTCTTTTTGATACTTAAATATATGATTCTAGCAATATTTTACTTGATGTTGATTTTATTCCTGTGTTTAATGCTTTATTGAGATTCAAAATGATATTGACAAATACTTTTGGATCTAAGAAATAGAATAACAATCTATCTTAAGTTTTCATTCCAGACATAGATGTTAATATTTGATAATCACTTTTAATCTAGAATTTAATGCTTTTGGGTCGTTTAATAGGTTGGGAAATCGTCGATTAAACGATCCAATCGACGATTAAGTTAGATACAAAAGTCCAAAGATACGACATAAGCTTTTGTTAAAAGTCGTACTAATTAAGACAATGGTCAAACATTACTTATCGTTACTAATATTAGACAAATGGTTTCTTTCATTTTCTTGACTAGCAATACACTTCTTACTTGATACATTTCTAGATTTTTTTGTGTTTTTTCAGATGAGTCAAACATAATGAATTAGAATTTGTAGTATACTGAGTTGTTGAATTCTATGTGTAGTTTGTGATATGTTTATGCCAATAAGCTGTACCAAGACGTGGAAATATTTAACTAAGTTTGTTGAATGCTAAGATCACTTAAAATCGGGATGCTAATGACTCACAATTTTCTCAGCTATATATTGAAAGAATTATTAAATGATGTAGTTGTTTAACGTAGTATAGAGTTTGATTCTCACAAAAATCGTTGTTTGGTAATGCGTTCACATTGTTTTTTATGCACTTTTACCTATTATAAATAAAATTGTGCCATTTATTTATTTAATTTTTTACTATGTATGCAATTTTAGTAGTACAAATGAGTTTTGGTCTTGGTCAAAAATGAGTTATGGTCAAAATTTTATTAATGAGTTTTAAGGAAATATAATAAAATCAAATATTAACTTTTTTTTAACTTTATGACAGTTCTTGAGTCTATATAAGAAAACTGATAGTCTTGTAAGTTGTAACAAAAAAGAGAACTTAAGTTAAATTCAAAAAATGACTTCTCAAAGCTATCATTCTTCGTATATTTTGGGTGTTATATGCATTACCTTCGTTTTGATTTCAGGTGAGTAGAAAGTTTGTTCTATCCTTTTTAGTATTTTTTTTTTAAAAAAAAAAAAAACAATTCACTGGTTTTAATTGAAATTTGTTATGTTAGTACTATGCGTTAACAAGGGATTTAGTGGAGGACGATGTTATCCCTCACCTGAAAGGGAGCCGTGTTGTTGTTTTACTAAATGAGTTATGTTGTATTTGAAATTAGCTTACTACGTGTAAGAACTTTCTGAACTATGATAATAAATCATCTAAGAATAACTCGAATCCATATTGGTCATCGATCATTCTATATATAGTTATGGTCTCTAATAGATCAGATACATTACACATTATCATTTCACAAGCACTTCTCTTCTAGCAACTTTATCTTTTATTTTTAATATTATTTTTTTATTTATTTTTTTCTTCCATTTAATTTTTTTTAAACCGGTCCATATAATTATTTTTATAGGAGGATCAATTTAATTTTATTATCTATTTTTGAACGAATTTTATTATCTTTTTATCACTTATATGTTTAATTTTAATATCGTTTAATTATCACAACCTCACAAATATTTTTATTCATGATGTCATTGAATGACACCGAATATTTTTATTCCCTTTCTTCAACCTCACAAATATACACACACATTAGCGTTTAGAGTAATATTTTATGTATGTATGTCTGTTTTTTTTTGTTATGCTAATGCGTATAATTTTTTCAGTGTTGCGTAATGCGTACAATTATTATTTTTATAAAATTTTGATTTTAATTAAAAGTACTAGTATAAATGCCTAAAAAAATTATACTTATATAGATTTTACACATTTATATTGTAACAAACTATGCATATCTTTTTCTTATTAAAAAAACTAAACATATCTTTTTCAATGACACCAACAATGTAACAAATATAATATCATATAATATAAATTCTTATCTTTTTAAATGACACCAAAAATATGATATTCTTATAACAAAATTTGTTATACAGTATAATTGGAAAAGAAAAAACAAACTATTCTCTAGTTAGACAATATATAAATATATGCAAGGTCGCGGGTTCGAACCCCGGACACCACCAAAAAAAATAATAAATTTAAAGTTTTGTACAATATTTTGCCTAACAACTTTTAACTTAAAAATAACTTTAGAACTAGAAAAAATAAAGAAACCAAACAACTTTAACTTTTTCCTTAAAGAGCTTTATTTTAACTTTGTTTTAAAGTAGCTTTTAGACCGAAAAAAAGTCTGGCCAAACGGTACCTTAGAAGGCTTTGGATGCTTATTCTCATAAAAAGGACACTAAAGGAGAGATAGTGTAATTGTACAACCACTACCTTCCCTGCTGCAACATTTCATGCGCATAATACAAGCTACAGTTGTGTCTCTACTGGATTGGAACGGATAAGTCCTTATCAAGGAATAGTTTTCAAATTATTCCTTCCTAGGACATCAACCAAATCAAACAACAAATCAATGTTTATTGATCAAGCTTCTTTAACAACTCTTTGATGTGCTGGCACCTCTACAACGTCATGTTTCTACCTCTATATAAAGGAATGAAGACTTGAAGACATGTAGAGACTCTCCAATATTTTACAAGTGTCAAAACTTTATCAAAATTCATAAAGCATCAAACACTTAGAATTTCTTATAAACTTTCATATCTTAAAAATTCTTAAGTAATAGAGTATGAACTGTTTTGTATTATGAACACTACTGATTGTATATCAAGTGTTCAACCAAACAACTATTTCTTTGTAATTTTTGTTTGTTAGGAAGTCTCTTGCTTGTGTGATTTAGCATAGGAAGCATTTTGTTTGTGTGCTTGAACAATTGTAATCTTGTGTGATTATAGTGAAAAATCTCATGTAAGTGACAAGGGGACCGGACTACATCCATATTGTGGAAGGAATCATGATAATTACTTGTCTCTCTCTCTCTCTCTCCCTCCCCCCCCCCCCCCCCCTATCTCTTTATTATCCGCTGCATTTGACTCTGAACATTGTTTCAGACTCTGAACTCTATCAGATTTTGAACTCTGAACTTAGTTAAAAAGAAGAAAAAACTAACATAACTCAACCCCCTTCTTGTGTTTTTCTCACCTTTTTTTTTTTTTTCAAGTAGTCTAGTGGCTAGAGAAATCTACCTTAAAAATGAATAAGTGGGGTATCTGGGGTTCAAACCCTGACCCTTACACATATTGTACATTATCCCTTACCGAATGAGCTAAGCTCATGAGGACGTATTTTTCTCACCTTTACTCACAACTTTCTCAAGTATATATTGAAAGAACCATTAAATGATGTAGTTGTAATTATATGCAACTAATTATGAAATCAAACTTATGGTTACTATTAGCCTTACTGCATAGTAGCTTTCCTTTTTAGGGAATAAACATCATAATAAATGTTGGTTGTTTTATGATAAGCTAGGTGGTTTGTTAGAGCATTTCAAATGGGATGTCATTTACTTAATAAACACCTCAACTTAATTAGGACCTGACAAGTGATCGAGTATGGGCCGTCTTGAAAATAGATAAGGAATTTGACCCTAACTATGACTTGTCCTTATAATCAAAGTTATCAAACAAAAGTGCGACCCTAACCACAATTTTCCGATACAACCAACACTATAAAAGTTCTTGACCCAAGAACAAAGGAAAAGTTTCCACAATAGAAAACTCTTATATTGATTAATTCTTCAAATTATGATTTTAGAAGTACATGAGCTTCTTATTTATAGCCTAAGCATGGAATACTAGAGACAAATCCCTACTACCATGCATTTACCAAATACATTGATGAGTGCATGGTTATTACCTAGAAAATAGGCACTAACATGATTCAAATTCCCACTAGCCGCTATAATGACGTATAGCCCTACTTTGAAGCGTTTAAAGAGGCTATGAGAATACAAAAGATCATCTAAAAATCCACCCCAAAATAAAAACGAAAATTACATATTAAAATGAAGAAAATTGGACTTTTAATGGTTGTTTTGTTTAGCACTAATCAACCCACTAAAACTTTTTGTCATGTGAATTTCTTATAAGTTTTCTTCCACATGCTTAGTGAACTCTTCGATCTCATAAGAACCCCATTTGAGGAAGAAAAAAAACTACGTACATATTAATTGCTTATAATTAAATAAAGATTTCATCTCTATTCAGCAACTAACGGGTCCCACGATTACAATAGAAAAGAAAGTATATAAAAGTCGGTTCCATCATTCTAAATTCATGTGATTCTTGCTCTTTTCAATTTTTTTATTTATTTTCTAAATTCACATATTAAAGTACATCCTCCGATCACTATTATAAGCAAAAATCTATATTATACATTCATTCAATTAATGATGTATATGATGATCTTTATTATAGATCACATACATCATTTAATGTAGGAATCTAAAATGTTAATTTTTACTTATATTAGTGACCGGAGAGTGTACATATTAGTGGAGCCTATTTAAATACACTTTTTAGTTTACTACGATTGGAGTCATTGAGTTCTTAATATGTACTTTTATTAAAAAAATATATAAAAAATGACGTGTAAATGCATGACTTATTTAAAGACTCTTTAGTTTATTTTACATGAGAGAGAATGATAGATGAATTATTAAAATAAATTATTTAGGTGAAAGAGAATAATTGATTAAGAGGGAGATATAAACAATGTCATCAAAATCTAATGTCACTCAAATGCAATCTGTTGGATTAGTGAGATGATTTGGGAGGCAAGTTGGGTATTAAGGTTAACAATCTTCTCAAACTTCCTTTCATTTACAGTAAGATAAGATAAAATGATAGGATCATCTAACAGGTGTCTTTTGAATTTTAACCAGGCTTGAGAGTTTTGTTTTTGTCTTTTATGTTAATTTATTTTGTTGCCAGTTTTGATATTTGTTGGATTAACCTTTTGTTTTAGGGAATGAGATTTGAATGATACTATTCTAGTTTTTATTACACGAGAAAATTCATTTTTTAATTCATTTAATAAACAATATATTTAGTTTATATTAAGAACTAAATACATTATATATTGAATGAATTAGAAAAATAAATTTTCTCTTATAATAAAGACAAGAGGCAGTATCTCTATCTCTTGATCCTGGTACATCTTATAGTATGAGCTAATTGGTTAATATTATTTTCATCGTTATCGGTTACACACGTAACATATTAAAAAGAGAAATAATATTTGAGCATAATTTTTTAACAACTATTTTGACAAATCCTATATATATATATATAGGTATTATTGTAAAAGCAAAAGAAAAAAAAAACTCCAAAACACCATGTCAATTGCATTATTTTCTACAATTTTTTAAAAAAAAAAAAAAAAAACTTTTTTAAGTTCAATCATAGAAAAATTGAGACAAGGTAAGTTGGACATTATTTTCATCAACATCAGAATTGCATTTTACTGCTAACCTAGTATATTTTCAAAATGTCATGCCACTTTTTGTTTAGGTTACTAACTTGGTTGTTTAATTTAATATAATACCAACTCATGGAAATAAGAGGTGTATTGTATGTCCAATATACTACTACGTACCACCACAAAAGTCGTAGATGATATTATAATCAGGGAGATTATGACCACAATGATAATTTAATTATGATACTAACCTCTTTCATTATATTATAGTTTATTGCATCAGATAAGCATTGAAACATTAATTTTAATAAATAGTTGTCAAGGTTATGACACATGTGTGGGTGAAATTTACATGTACCTTCTATGAGTGTGACCTCTAGGGTAAAATAAAACACTAATTAAAGTGGAAGGTGGAGTAAGGTTAATCATGTCTGAAAATGGACCACAAATAATTACATGTGGAAGCTCAATTATTGAAGCTAAGGTCAATTTTAGAAACAGAAAATGACTAATTGGAAACATTTAGAAGCATATATATATGATATATGATGATTTAATTTGAAACACACCACTTAAAGAAACAAGTAAAATGGAAATTTTCATTGAGATTGAAACATATCACATAAATTAAAGAGAACACATTACACATGAGAAGTTCTTGTTCTTGAATAAAAATAAACTAAAATAAAAATAAAAAAAGATAAAAAGGAAGGGATAAAAATACACCCTTAAAACATAAGCATGCTTATCTACAATTTTGAGGACCCCATGTAATTTTGGCTTCTTTATCCAATCCAAATTCCAAACACATAGGGCCATTACGAACATGGGATTGAAAGCAAGAGGACATAGCTCCACGAGGGACCAGTAGACAACTACTCAATATGATGATACTGTTATTCTTAAAAGGACCAACACCAACAACTCATACATAATAATTGAAACCAAACATCATTCATTCATTAAGCATTGCTCCTGAAGGATCCAAGAGCTTTAATTGCTGATCCTCTAAGGATGTATTGGTGGTAAATTGCAGCCACAGCAGCACCAATAAATGGTCCAACCCAATAAATCCACTGAACAAAAACAACAAACAACAAAATTAATTATAACAATCTCAATTATTAGCATATACTATAAACAAAAAAAAAATGTTAACCCTTTAAATAGAAAATTTTCGCAACATTATAGTTTTTTTATGTCAGTGCAGACCACAATGTGATCGCATCAATCAACTGCATTTGAACGTAATTCTCTACAATATAAGTAGTGCGTGTGTCTGACATGATATAATATGTTTAATTGAATTTACCTGATCATCCCAGGCTTTCTCGTTATTGAAGATAACGGCTGGTCCGAAACTCCTAGCGGGGTTAATGCCCGTACCGGTAACGGGGATAGTAGCCAAGTGAACCATGAACACAGCAAATCCAATGGGAAGTGGTGCCAATACCTATTTAATCAACAAAATAACCATAAGTCACAAACTAAATTAAGAAAACTATTAATCCCAAAAAAGTGATTAATTTGATACTTACAGGAACATGGGAATCCCTAGCACTTCTCTTAGGATCAGTAGCAGAGAAAACAGTGTAGACCAAAACAAAGGTACCAATAATTTCAGCACCTAAAGCAGTGCCTTTGCTGTAACCATCAGAAACAGTGTTAACTCCTCCTTTGTACCTGTTGTAGTATGATGTTTGGAACCCCTTTGCAAGTCCAGCACCACAAATTGCTCCTAAACATTGTGCAACTATGTATAGGAATGCCCTTATTAAAGACACCTTGCGTCCCACAAATAGCCCAAAGGTCACAGCCGGATTAATGTGTCCTCCTACAATTATTTAATATTACCAAATTAATTAATTTCAATTAAAAATATACATACACAACACAACACAAGTTTTGAGAATAAGTCCAATTTTGACTTATGTAACCAATGTTTGCAATTGCACATTATTTTTCAATTAATTTTCTTTTTAAGTTGTATAAAAAGTTAAGAGTGAAAAACAAACGAACAATCTCTGGTTGAAACCGGTTACACTGACGTTCAATGAAAATACACTAACACTATGCAACAATTTTTTCTAAATTGTACATATATTTTGGCCAATTTTAAATTGTAGTTATAAATACGAACAATATCATGAGTTTTCATTGAATGTCGAAATTAATAGTAAATCTCGATTAAACTCAACTAAAGAATCTATGTAAACACAACCATGGAAAGGGAAACTTAAAATTCCACCACATGTTATTAAACAAAAAATTGTTTTAGTTACTCTAAAGTGAACAAGTCACTTGTAAAATTGTTACTTTAGATGAGCCAAATTAACCAAAAAAATCAAGGTAAATCGTTAATTAACAAATCAAAGATGAATATTGTTAGAATTAGTTGGAATATCGTTTAAGGTTGTCACTATAAAGTGTATATCATACACTTTCCGACTAAATAACTAACTTGTAACTACCTTAAACAACATTCAACGAAATCAAGTGAGAACGGTAGCTTACCAGAGATACCGGCGGTGCAGTAAACAAGGATGAAGATCATACCACCAAAAGCCCAAGCAATTCCCAAAACACCAACACCATCACATTCTGTGTTACCTTTGATAGTGGTATCACTTTGTCTACTATAACCAATAATGGTCAAAACAGTGATGTATAGGAAGAGAAGAGTTGCTACAAACTCAGCTATGACAGCTCTGTACAAAGACCACTTTGTTAACTCATCTAAATCAAACAAAGGTGCTGGTGGTGGATCTTGGTAATCCTTAGCTGAAAATTCACCACCTTGTTCTTGAACCTCAACATCTTTGCCCATGTTTGTGTTCTTGTGTTTGTGCCAAGAGGTGGTGGGTGTGTGTTACTTAATTGAAGTGTACTATTTTTGTGTGGATTGATGAATGAGTAGAAATATGGTATTTAAGGAATCAAATGTGCCAATCAAATTCATTTTTAAATTACTAGTTTTTTGTTTGTATACGCATGTATTATGAACAATGACATTAATTATTTTACTATATAGTTTTTTTTTGCCGACCTTATTAGCTTGATTTCGCTTGCAAGACCCTACCACTATGCGGCTACTACCCGACCCAACGACTCTTAAATCCTTCTTTTTTGGATTCACCTCTTTGTTTATTTTCTTTAAAGATGCAATGGGCGAAATCACACACATCAAACGTTAAAAAATGAAGAATTACGGATTCGAATAGTTTCAAATATATTTGTGGTTAACCTATTTAATTTAGTCTGATGATATTGGTTTGGAACGAGTATTCTCCTCTTCAAAGTTTTAAATTTGATTTTTTCAGATGTCAGTTTAGTTGACTAATTTAACTTCTTAAAAATAATTAAGATTTTTTACAATGAGTTATATTTACGAAACTTGAGACATCGCATTCTATAAACAATGAAAGTGACTTTAGACATATATTTAGTCAAAAGGAGAAATGCAAGTTAACGAAAAAAATTAACATTTTACAGTTTTTTTTTTTAAAATTGCACTTGTAGAATATTTTTACATGATGATATCATAAGCTTCTATTGAATGTTGATGTAAAGTTTGTTTTCTTTTCCAAGTAGTTTAGTGGTTAGAGCTTGCACGTCAAAGAAGCAAGGTGTCAGAGGTTCAAATCTCGACGCTGCATATACCAATTGAGTTAAGCGAAATGTTGATGTAAAGTTATTTTACAATGATAGTTTATTTCAATTAAACTCTTATTTTATGGAAGTGCTGTTTTATTTTTTACAATTATCTATCTTATCTTGGTGGTCTTGAATTTTATCAATCTTCTTTCTGCAATTGATTATCGCTTTGGGTCCATCCCTTTGTTCTTACGAAATTGATGCGGGTTTTTATTTAATGCATAAGATAATGATATTGTAGTATTTTGAATAATAAATTTGACTATACGCTTTGTACAAAATAAAATTAAAAACTGACTATACCCTGGTAGAATTTTAAAGCATTATCCATGTCCATGGCTGAGAAATGATAAGCATAAAAAATTTGTAGGTACTAAAATACATGAAGGATATATGCTGAGATATATTATATTGACAATTGAAGAATGCAATCAATCATTGGTTTCAGTATTAAGTAATTGTTGATGTGATTAAAATAAGAGGGAAAGTAGTTGTCATTTTTGTTAGATGACAATGGCTTGGCTTGCCAGATGAACTTATCTGGACACACCTAAATTATAATCAAATATACCATTTTTAAAAATGAATTAATATGAAAGAGCTAAGTTTAGAACAAATAGGAATCAAAATAATTGTCCTTGCAAACCTCGTGAGGCCACAATTTATATTTTTTTATTTTATTTTTGACAAAACAATTTGTAATTATTTACACAGTTTTTAAACCATTTGGAGGTGTTGATTATTTCATATTATACAGTAATATAACTGTATATTATGATTGAGGAGTGATATTTGGACAACCAAAATCAAACAATTCTATTGACAACCTTTTTTCCTCTCTTCTTATTGGACAATAACAATAGAGAGAGAAAAAGAAAGAAAGAGAATAAAAGTATAATGTGAGTATGAGAGAGAAAGTTGTCACAAAAATTATTTAAAAATAGTTGTTCAAATATCATTTCTCATTATGATTTTAGAGCTGTTGAAAATTCCTTGCCTCATGCGGTTCAATGAACCTAAAATAAATACTTTTTGAAAATGTTACGAGTGCTTCGGGACATTGCTTAAAGATATTAAAAAAGGAAATTTTATAGTAGTTATTGCATTGAAAATGGTGTAATTAATTCATAAGAAGTAAAAAAAAGTTACATTTTTATTTCTAATTTCATTTTTTGGTATCCTTAACCAGTGCTCGAAAGCACCGGTTTGCATGACCCATATTTTTCTTCTCAATCTAAAATATGATCCGGGTTCCTAACACCTATGGAGTAAATTTTAGCTCAACCTCATGAAATTAACTTCTAAAGTAAAAAGACTTATTGCTGATTATAATCATCTATATTAACCTACTATCACCATACAATATTTTATAAAATTATAAAATATTTTTAAAAAGGTAAAAGAAAATATAAGTATTTTATTCAATAATAATAAAGATAAGTATTGTGTAACAAAAAACAAAATAAGTATTTGAATGGGTGGAGAAAGGCCTAGAAGATTCTAAATCAACTTTCAATACACCAAAAATGGAAATTCCAATAATGAATTAGCTATATATGAATCTAAATTAATTATAATCACATATTTTTTTGCTACATGAATATTTGATATCCTGATGTACGCAAGACTTGAATATGTAGTTTCTCATTTCTCTATATTTATTGTTTATAACTTTGTATTCAAGTATCATCTCGTCCAAATGAGATGGTCTAGAATTAAAAACGCTCGTAAACACTGAACATCAATCATTTACGCTAGACCCAAATAGTTAACAAAAAGCATGGAATTCATGGACAGTGACAGGATTAATCCATGATGAAGAAACATTGGCAGTCCAAGTCAGAATAAGCAATAAGCATACAATTTCATCATAAGCCAACAAGAAAAAACCTTCAGCTGAAAGTGCAAAGATAAGCTAATGAAATCAGAAATTATAACATTTAATTAAAAACTACACCGACCATCAAAAAGGTCCTTCTCATCTTACAGAAGCAAACATAGAATTCTTATTCAACATAAAATTGGCCTACAAATGTACAACACGTGGTTCTTTCTTAGCCATATCATAGCATCATTGATTGTGTTTGTGTTTGAAAATTGAATTCAATTGACAAATTATATTATGCACATTATATATTTGAAAAATGAGAACAAAAAATGCAATGAAATTGGCTAAGTGGGCGGCAATAGCAGCATACATACATGTCAATTCCGAATGCCTATAGTAATTTTGGTCACTATCATTTGCCACCCCCACCCTTTATTATTTTCTATCTATATAATATAAAGATTTTCTATAGTAAAAAATGAAAATAAACATTGCTTCAGTGGCATATATGTTGTCCATGTCAGGAGGGTGGGTGGAAAATTAAGAAGAGGACAAATATATGTCTAATTATTGTGGTGGGCCCCACTATATTAGTCAGCCTGTCATATATCATTCCACACAATTTATTATCATGACAGTCTGGAGGCTTCAAAGTATTAATTTGTTTTTTTATTTTTATTTTTTTATTTAGTAAATGTTTCTTTATTCTAATTATTTTTTATACTCTTGTGGATTTAGCTCTAAATGGGAATTTGTGTTGTGTGTAGCAATACATGTAACCAAAGACTGGGCCTTATCTGAGGTAGCGAAGAGCGTGACCACCTTAGGTTTCAAAAAATAAATATGAAATTTGGGTTTCAAATTTTTCTTTTAGGCTTTGTTTGTGAGTTTGGAGGAGAAGGGATGGGAAGGTTTGAGAAAAAAGGAATAATTAAGTGGAAGAAATAGAGGAAAATGGGAGAGGAGGGCTCGGATGGTTATATTTTCTTCATAATACAAAACCCTCCTCATTTGGAGGAACTAAAAAATTGTATTGGATGAGGGTTTTGGGGGGTTTTGGAGGGTTAATAAGAATTCTACAAATTTAATTTATGTTGTTATAATAATTGTAAAATTAAAAATAAAGTAATCGTATGCATTAATTTATCATTCTCTAAAAAACTACTCTTTTAAAATTTTTGAAAGATTTCTCTATTTTTCCTCATATTTTGCACCCCTCAAAGCCTTTTCTTTCCTTCCCCTCCAAACTCCCAAACAAAGCTTTAGGGGTTTATTAGACCCTAAAAAAAATCCTTAATTTTTTTGTATCAACTTTGATGTTTGTATAAGTTTATTAGTTATGACCCAAATTATAGATTTGCTCTAGACCACTAAAATCTCATAAACGGCACTACCAACAAGAAAGTATGAAAAAATATTAGAAGTATACTAAGTCTTCTTTGCATGATGTAGGAAATTTTCAGTATTAATCTTAATCTTTGTAATGAGAAAGAAAATTTCTTCAAAACTACATCATGCTATAATTATTCTTCCCAACTCCAGGCTCATCATATGTGCTATTCAAAGGATAATTGAGCTTGTTACATTCAAGATGACGTTTGAATTGGATTCAAAGCAATTGTTGAGGACAACACAAAATTAAGATAACAAAATTGAATATGAGATTATTATTTTATTTTATTTTTACAATATGAACAAGTCTTTTATTTTCTCAATTTTCCAACTCTTTGGTAGAGTTTTCTAGGAGGGAATCCTATGAAATTGTTGCTCCTAACTTAGTAGATGGACACATGTATGGCCATTCTTTAAAATTGTGATGAAGAGATGAAGCCACCAATTGTATTGCTTTGATTATTAGTGAAATTGCATAACTTTTTTCCATTAAGAATAGTCTTCGAATTATGATGCTCCACTCAGGAAAAAAAAAACTAGTATTTGAATTATGCTCAAAAGTCAAAACAAAACTACTATTTATAAATTTACACTAGTAATTTATAATGAATTCGAATTCGACCTTCTCTAATTGTGATACAATTTTTTAGCATCAAGTAAGTCTATTATTTTCATTACACACAGCTAGGATTGGACGGTATGGTGAGTATATAAATTGAAAAATATCCAAAAATATATATTTTCAAAAATAAATAAATCACACTTAAATGATGTTATACCTATTTAAATGTTTCGAATATCAACTACATAATCTATCAAAATAGAGTTTCTCTCATACATGTCATGCAATTATCTATGATACTTCTCTTTTCAATGTTTACTTCTCTAATGAGCTTGAAGCATAGTTTGGACTCTGGAATATATTTACATGAGCTGAAAAATATCTCTATTAGTACATCTTCAATTCAATATAACAGATTCTAGTTATCAAAGTCTTGTGAGTTTCACCAATTGACAAATACCATATCAATTCTAAATAATATTTACGTTTCCCTCGGATCTAAAGTTGAACTAAAAATAAATAATTCCGCTGTCTTGTTGTTTAATTTGTAATTGAACTCCCATGATTTGAGATTACTTTGTACATTAAATTTACATTTTCTGTTAAGTTAGTCACTTCTCTTGTTAGCTTACATAGTTGTAGTTTTTTAGCGTCCAAACATTATAAAAATGAAATAAAATAAGATAATACTAACAGGTGTTTTAAGAACATTGTTTAAGATTACATAAATAGAAATTTTATCTTGAAAATACAAGTCAAAGTAATCTCAAAATAATAATTACTTTTTTTAATTGCTTAAACAATGCTCTAAAGACATTTTTCGAAAAAACATAGTTGTAGTTTATTTCCTTTACTATTGTTAACTAGAGTTTGTTAAGTAATGTTATCCAATTTGTTTATTTCCTAACCTCTAACGGTCATCACCCAAAGAGTGACCATTCACACTGAGTTTCAAGACGCCCATCAGAAGAGGACTCCAACCAATTGATGCAGCAATTAACCACATGTTTTCGTTTTGGTTTAACCTCTGATGCGTGTTGTTATTTAACTAGTATTGTTGGAGGGCATTTGAAGCGTTCACCACAGTTTAGAATCTATATTAGCCCAACCAAATCGACACTCAGGAGAATCAAATATGAGATATTGAGGAGGAGCACATTCCACAACCCCAAATTGCATTGTGTTGGTAAGCATATTAGATATCCAATCTACAAAATTGCTTTTATGATAGTGAGTAAAGTCGATGGTATTAATGGTAAATAGTGTATATATGTTATGACCTAAATGATTAAATGTACATTTTTAATAACATAACTAAAAAGACTTAATTGATATAAACGTTAAACTTAAATGACTCAATAATTCATTTGGCTTAAATATCAAGTGATAAGTTACAAACGTGTTCTATAAAAAGTTACAAGGCCTAACAATTACTTTAATTGAACACAGGGCTTCAACAGCCAAAATCTAGATAACTTGACAATCCGACATCACACAAAAAATACCAATATCTTCGTAACTTTCTAAGAGCAATTTGGGGTGATAACAAATTGAGATTTGAATAATATGTTAAACCACAAAGAATTTACACTTATAAAGAATCAAACCAAGACTTATCTCTATTGCTTGCATATTATTTTCCATTCATTTTCTAGGATCAACATTAGAGAAAAAGTAAACAATCAATTAAGTTTTCATCAAGCCTGAAAAAGCTTACTAATCTTAATTTGACCAGAGAAAAGAAAATGCTTATAGAAACCTACTTTTACAGATTGTCACAACTCCAAAATTCAAAAGAGAGCTCTTCAACTCTCATTTTAGCATTATGCAAATTTTTTTACGCGGAAAATTGAAGGTTTGTTTTTAACAATAAAGAATATTTCTGTTTTTGTACCGAAGACGTAGCAAACGTCCTTCATATTAAAGATAACTATGGGACTAGTTACAAAATCAACGTTGAAAATTTAAAATTTCCCAATTTTATGTATGAAATTAAAAAAGGAGTTTGTTAGTGTTGATACCAAACAATTCACAGCATCACATCTAAAGACAAACTTGAAAGATACGGGGTTAGATGATGAGTACATCAAGTTGTACTTTAAACAATTCTTTGGTTGAGCAAATGATGTTATGCTCAGACAACCCATATATTATTCTAGTTCTTTTCGGGGGTAAGTCAAAGATATGAAGGCTTTTGGTAAAATCAATTCCGCAAAAGCTGTGTTTGATCACATTTGTGAATTTCTCAATGATCTTAAAGGGGAGGTAGGGAAGCATGAACAACACTGTTTCTATGGAACTGCTCCAGTTTTGGAGGTATTTTGTCGAACCAACCTTTTACATTATTAATAATTTCAGTTTTGAGCATTTTTCTATGCACATCGTTCACATTTGAGATTGTGTTAGGCATTCATATATGAAAGGATACCATTGTGCGGTCGTCGAAACTGGAAAAACGTACTTCAATTTTTTTATCATAATTGAGGACGTATTTCAATTTTTTTATCATCAATGAGGATCAGAAAAGCATACTTCAAGTTCTTATGGCCGCATGGATGATATCCTTTCATAGGCGAACGCCTAACACAGTCTTAGATGTGAACGATGTGTATAGGAAAATGTTCAAAATTAAAATTATTAATATTGTGAAAAGTTGATCGGAAGAAACATATATACCTCCAAAGATGAAG
The DNA here is from genome assembly GCF_003473485.1 of Medicago truncatula. Taxonomy (NCBI): domain Eukaryota; kingdom Viridiplantae; phylum Streptophyta; class Magnoliopsida; order Fabales; family Fabaceae; genus Medicago; species Medicago truncatula. Next base: position 46,322,400 of record NC_053043.1, read on the forward strand.
CAGTTCCCTAGAAACAATGTTTCCCAGACTTCCCCACTTCTCTTTCAAATATTTGAGAGATTCACAAATGTGATCATCAAATACAGATCTTTCCAAGTTGATTTTATCAAAAGCCTTCAGATCTTTGACTAACCCTCAAAAGAAACTGCGAAGGACCTTTGGGTTGCCTGAGCATAACAACATTTTCTCAAACAAAAAATAGGACAACAACTGCTTAAAATACAACCTACTGTGCTCATCATCTACCCCAGCATCTTTCAAGATTGTCTTAAAATATGATGTTTAGAATTGTAATCAGTCCCGATATCTTTGATATCAAAGACACTTGCGACCTCTTTGGTACATAAACAGAAAGATTATTTACCGTTAAAGACTTGATGAGGGCTTTTATCATTGATGTAAACTTTCAAAATGTTAGAAAACATGTTCAAAACCCTTTTGTAAGCGCTTATAGCTTAAGAGTTTATCGCATGAGAGTTTATATAATAAGAGCTTATGTTGGATAAGCTATTTGTGTTTGAATGAGTAGACTAAAAAATACTTACATAAAAACAAGTGTATGGATGTATACTTACAAAAGCACTTAACAATGAAGTGGCAGCCAGGCAGGGCATATTAAATAATATATTGCGTTAGCCAAACAAGACTTAAGGTCTATGTGGTGACTTAGCACAATTTGGTGTCCTTATATATAGGCAAAAATTATAAATATTTTGGAAGAGGTTTTAAAATTGCATCTAGAAGTTACATTATTTAAGAAAGGGTAGTGATATATAAACCACCTTAGATGATATATACCACTTGTACACCCACATATAATTGTGACATGTGTCCATGTGGTCCCTACACACATAAGAAACTCATCTTTTATGTCTCTCAAACACTCTCACATGGAAGTGGTACAATGTGTGTATAGAGGAAAGGGTGTTCATGAAACATTATCCTAAATCCTTCAGAAATGATACAAACTCCTACAAAGAACTCAATATAAGTTTAAAATCTTCAGAAATGATACAAACTCCTACAAACAATTATTGAGAAATTACAAGATCTAAAAAAGTTTACAAACTTTCCCACAAATACTATAAGTTTCAAATCTTTAAGAAGTTACAAATATATTATTAGCACAAGTTATAAATATTAAGTGATAAGTTATAAACGTTCTTTAAGAAAGTCAGTAGCCCATTATCTTAAAATGAAAGTCTAGTAGCCCATTCTCTGATAGCATGATAACCAGATTTATCCTCATAATTACCATATGTTGTTCCATACCAAGTTAATTATACCATCAGGTTCGTTAGTATTTGTAATGAGGATTTAGATAATCTACCTAGCTTCAAAAGGGAGGAACATGTTATTGATGGTATCAGTATTCCAACTCAGTGTTCCTATCCAAGAGATCCTTTACCAAATTAATGTCACTATGAATAGGTTTTATACTCCACAACTGAAATCCATTTTGGATACTCTTCCAAGAATAATAGCTCATGGTATGCACTACTAACATTTTAGGGTTCTCTAAATTGTTGGAAACTGACGTTGGAAAATAGTTTAACTCCTTTTGTTTCGTTCTTTCAATAGTGATTCTAACAAATTGATTGTCAAGGTACATCATTTTTAGTTTGCAAAAACTAGTAACAATTAAAAAGTTTTACAATTGAGTTATGTGACATTGTATTTCTTTGTACTCTTTTCACAACTTGTGATTATAGTTAATAATATTTTGTTTGATTGATTCAAAACTAAAAAAGCAAAAAGCAAATCCAAATTTATGAGTTCCTTGGTTTCACTATTTCATAATAGAATGAGTATTTACAAATTCGACTATGCAATGTCGAAACATATCAAGACAATAACATCTATAAAATATAAATGCAATCAATCTTTGATAATCCTATCTGCCGCTAATGATTGTTTTAGGTAACGTCTCTCTATTCATTTACAAAATATGGACGCATTTTAAAGTACAAAACAATCAAAAGTCAGCAAGACCATCTTCTTCACATTCTTCATCTTCAAATATGGTCTCTAGCTTAGGGGTATTGGAGGGTTTCCAAGGGAACTCAAGAAGTGAAGGTGCAACCTCCATCCATGGCTTCATTGTGGCGGGTCTTAGCTCTCTTGCCATTGCAGCAGCTTGTTTGTATGAATATACAATTCGACGGTGATGCACACGACGCTTGATGAAGCTTTATTATTATTATGTCAATCCCTCTCTATGTCCTTGAATGAAACACAGAGAGAGAATGCAAACGAAAAAAATTAACTCTTCAAAAAATTAACCTTAAAGTTTCTCTGAGATATTTGATGAACGCTATTGAGTGATCGAATGAATTGGTATTGAAAAATGAAGAGCACTATATATACATACATAAAGTGATTGAGGACATGGTTGTAAACAAAGGAGATGAGGAAACTACGCAACAAATTGAGGCAATGTAGAGATAGAGAGTAAACCACGTTGGCCAATAGCTTCAAAACCAATGATAAGGAACAAATATAGAGGATTTGTTTCATATGATTGTCAATTATAGAAAACAAATTATCTAGAGGATTAGAATGCCTTAAAATAGGAACAAGAGGACATATGTAAAATTTTCATGCATATTTCTATTTGTTTATGTTCTCGTATCTTTTCCTATGGTAACACCTTTTTATCAAATTAAATGACACGAAATAACTTCCCCCACAAAACAAAGTCAAATCATATCCAATAAAAATGATAGTATTAAAAAACCAAACTACATTATTTTTCAAATTTGGTTGTCTTTGCCTCTTTTGATGATGGGAATCCATCCAAGAATAGCAATATGGAGAGCTTATAAACTTAGAATAATTTTTTTATACCAGTGGCCTGATCATACATACAAGTGCAGTACAACCATATAGATGCTATAATCACTTCCGTGATTCACACTCATGATATTACTTTGTAATTTATAACCTAATGCATAACATTTCATGCATTCAAAAATCCAATACCAAATTATCTACACCATAATGCGCCACAACATTTTTTATTGACATAGAAAGAGAATTGTTCTTCCATGAAAATAAATTGAAAACTGAAAGTAAGGAAAATAAGGTATAGGACTGATACTTTTGCTTGAGTAAGGAAAATATTGGAAAACTATTTCAGCTAACTTTTCTGCTTACAGTTTATGTAGCTACATAGACAGCAGAACAAAAAAAAAAAAACATGTTATGAACAGAAACTTTATACTTATACAAGACTCTCTAATCCCAAACACAAATCTTATGTCCATTCAGGATAACAAAATGCAATGAAGATGCAAAAATGTGAAACAATTTATTTCAATCAAAAAACTTGCTATAAAGTTTCAACCATCAAATTTATGTGTATCAAAGTATGATCAATGATATGGTAGATCATTTCCTTGGACAAAGAAAAAATTTCATCCAAGTGGAGGATAGCCTTTATATTCTGTTGTTGTAGAAAAATCGTATTAGTAGTTATTTAATTTTTTGAAACGGCACTTCAAATAAGAGAACATGCTGATCCTTGTGTCATACGAGAAACATCCAAACAAAGCAAATAATTTAAGTATATCTATCGTATTTCCCAAATGGAGAAAATTTCAGATAGCCGGGAGTATATCGCGCTATGATTTACTCAGGTTAGAAAATAAACTAATACATAGTATGTCCCTCACAATAGCAGTGACAACAAAAACCTAACCTGGAATTGGATTCCTGCAGTACCAGAATCACACAGTATAAAATCTCAATCATTGGATTAAAACCAGACAGCTATTCTCACATCAGCTTAATTGCATTGTCTTTAAAAACTAAATTGAATCCGATAGTTCAACAAGTTCCATAACGAATTCAACTGCGATTTTATCTCAAATTTTAAACAGTCCAAGCATAGCTCCATAGGTCTTTCGGTTTGGTGTCGGTTCTAATTTTAAAGAATTACCACAATGCAAAATATCAACCTAATTGAACTGTTAAAAGCTGCTGTATCAGGAAAATCTATTTTCGAATAAAAAACTATGAGAGCATAAATTCGGCTAACTAGGGCAATGAATAATGATATGCTCACTATGTCAACAACTCCCAAACGCAAAACCAAATTAACAATTTTATAACACAATACAAGACAAATAAAGTGTAATACGCTCAAACCACAACAAAAACATATAAGAAAAAACACCTCCTTAAAAAGCAGGGATTTCAACCACTCCGCCATTAATTTCCTGCTGCAAGTCCTTAGGAGCCTTGCCATCCACGGTACATCCAACAGACACACACGTACCAAGAACCTCATTAACAGTGCCAGAAAGTTTCTTCGCCATCGACCTCGGACTCATAACCCTAGCAATGTCAATGACATCCTCAAGGGATATGTTCCCATTGTGGTTGATATGCTTGGTCTTCTTGCGGTCACGCTCCGGCTCTTTCAACGCCTTGATGACAAGTGCAGATGCCGAAGGAACCACCTCAATCTCCGCCTGACGATTTTGCACGATGAGCTTGGCTGTCACCCTGATACCCTTCCAGTCTTTGGCAGTCACCTTAGCAATGTCTTCTCCTATCTTTTTTGGGGAGAGACCGAGTGGACCGATTTTCGGAGCAAGTGAACTTGCCGCACCCACCTCACCGCCTGTGATTCGGACCTTCACCTCGGTTACCTGCGATGGATCAAGCTTTGGCGGCATGGTGGCTTAGTTGTCTAACAACTAGGGTTCCGAGATAAGAGGTTAGGGTCAGCAAATCGTTTTATATATAGGTTTCGTAACTTGATTTCCAATGAAACTTGATTCCCAAGTGAATCAAAAACCGCATTTCAATTCATTATCTTATCAGTTGGGCTTTGCTATGTGATGTCTTGCTGGCCCAACTTTGAAAACTTGTTTGTATCGTGAAAAGTTTACCTTATACCCTCACCTATTATATATTTTTGAGAATTGTTGTTGACACATGTTGTTTGGCTGAGAAACACTAGTAAATTACCCAAATACTCCTCGGCAGTTAACTGCCGAATTCTGAAAAAATCGGCTGCAGTTAACTCATGAGGAAAAATTCAACTTCACCCATCGGCACTTAAGTGCCGTGGAAACTGGAAACCATTTCGTTCAATTAAATCCATGAATAAGTGATGCCAATAGCATATATGGATGATGTCTTTCCACAAATTTTCATATTTTTCTAATATTGAAGTACAATTGTTACTATATAGCCATTGAGGAGTAATTAATTTATTTTGGCATAAACATCATAGAGTCAACTTGCATGTATGTCAATTTTAGATTAGATAGTATATGCACTACAATTCCTGAATCATGAGTCATATGATGCGTGTCCATGAAAGATAAGATGGGGAAAATTCTTGAATCATGAGTCACATGCTGGTGCTGCGTGTCCATGAAAGGCAAGATGTGGAGAATTAGATAGAATGATTCTGTCAAAATGGTACAAACCATGAGCTTCTTGTGGGTTTTGTGAACGGAATTGAATTTCGGCAGTTAACTGCCGAGGTTTTCCTCGGTAGTTAACTGCAGCCGGTGTCTTTAGAATTCGGCAGTTAACTGCCGAGGGATATTTAAGTAATTTACTCGTGTATCTCAGCCAAAGAACATGTGTCAACAGCAATTCTCTATATTTTTCATGTACAGCCTATTTTACCCCATTATATAAAGTTGGCTTAATTGCACCTTTCCCCCTATCTTTTGCTAATTGTTCGATTTTGCACCTCTCTTTTTTTTTAGCAATTTTGCACCCCCATCTTTTGTCAATTGTGTTTCGTTCAAAATCATCATTAAAAGAGGGGGAAAGGGGCAAAAGATGAGGTGCAAAATCGCTCAAAAAAAGAAGAAGGGGTGCAAAATCGCACAATTAGCAAAAAGATAGGGGGCAAAAGCGCAATTGAACACAAAGATGGGGTGCAAAATCGCTCAAAAAAAAAGATGGGGTTGCACAATTAGCAAAAGATATGAGGAAAAAGTGCAATTAAACCTATAAAATTAAAACATTTCATGTTTTTTGCATTTTCTCTCTCACAACCTTTCCAACGTTCTTGGTTCACATTGAAGGTGAAAAACACAAGAAGGGGGGGGGGGGGGGGGGGGTTGAATTGTGTTTTCTTTTTCTCTTAAAAAATACTTCTTCTGATAAAACTTCAGAAGCAGTTTGATTGCTTCTGATGAAATGATCAGAGTCAGATTGCAGCGGAAAAGAACAGAGCAGAGAAAAGAAAGACAAAGACACAAGCAGTTATCCTGGTTCCTTCCACAACACGGAAGTAGTTCAGTCCCCCTTGCACTTCCAAGGAGATTTCACTATAATCACAAAGATTACAACTGCTCAATACTTTCTAAGTATAAGACTTCACAAAAATGCTCAAGCACACACGCAAGAGTCTTCCAATGCTCAAGCACTAAGCAAGAGACTTCTAATGCTCAAGCACGCAGGCAAGAGACTTCTAATCAAACAAAAATACAGAGAATTGAGTTTGAATTGAACACTTGATTATACAATCAGTGGTGTTCACAATACAATACAGAAAAGACTCTAGACTTTGAATTTCTAAGATGTATCAAATCAGTGCAGAAATTCAGTGTGCTTTGTAGAATCAAATTGACAGAGTTTTGGCGCTTTTGAACTTATGTATCTCTATCTACAATCTTCAAGTCTTCACTCCTTTATATAGAGGCGTGAAAGAGACGTTGAGATAATCAGCACGTCTAAAGAGTCGTTTGAAATCCTTTGATTATCCACCAGTGATCCTTTGCCTGATTTGGGTGTAGTCCTTTGAAGAATAAGCTTCAAATTCATTCCCATCTTGAGTGTACAAATTCTGCAGGCATGGCTGTTGTTTTGTCTTGTAGCGTAGACAGAAAACAGAGTAGTGGAGGTAGTGGTTGTACACTTGTACTTTGTCAACTCTATTAATGAGAGACAAGTGCTCAGTGCTATCCATATATCCGTTGATACCTCCCTTTCAATTCTTCGTTCTTCTTTGATAAGACTGAATTGAGAATCAGCTACTTTGAATCTTTAGTTTGATTAAAGGATCAAACGTAGCTTCTGGTGAAGATATTGCTTCTGATGAAAACTTTTGCTTCTGATGACCTTCTGCTTCTGATGACGTCATCACTTCAGAAGCACTTCAGCTTCAGGAGCAGTTTTCTTCAGATGCTCAGAATTTCTTTTTCTTTCCATTGTTCTTCCAAGACCTATTGAAATAACTTGAGTAGCCTTTGGTCCTGTACACTTGAACAATAATTAGTAATAACCAATTGACAATTTTTAATACCTTGTTATCATCAAAACTTAATAAGGTTCATTGTGAAACACATTTTGTTCCAACAATCTCCCCCTTTTTGATGATGACAAACAATAGTATTTAAAATGTTCAATTGTTGTTGATCTAATTAATAAGTTGACTACTGGGATAGAGGTTTGTAAGCTCCCCCTGAGTCTAATAGATCTTTAAGGTGAGGTTTGTAAGCTCCCCCTGAGTTCTATTCTTATTAATTAAATTTCAATAAAATACTCATAAAAAATCAAATCAGAAGTATTAAAAAAATTTAGAAGTGGTTATAGTAGGGCTCAGTGCCTTAAAATACTATACATTTACTCCCCCTTTTGTCATCAACAAAAAGAATAAAAACAAAAGAAAGAGTATCAGAGCAAATAAAACAAACGAATAAACATATAAACCTTAAAAAAAATATAGGATTTCAGAGCAAAACATATTGAAGAAAAAAAAAAACAAGATCAGAAACAATGATAATATATATAAAGAAGGATTAAGATACAAAGACAAAGCTACTAAGAACAAAAGTAAAAAACAAGCTAGTGTTGGGTGTGCAACTAAGGTTGGGCTTGCTTATACAACTGTTCTAAGAGATACTTGATCTGATCATCCTTCTTCTGAAGTAGCTCATCCTTTTCCCTCATTCTTCTTTTATACCCAGCCTGAATTCTAGCAGCCCTTGTGATGTACTCTTCTTCTGGATAGAAAGGAGTGATGTCCAGCAGAGGCACAAAGTTCAGCTCTTTCTCCTTAGCTGCTTCATGCATATCATCCAATAGCTTCTTCAGCATAGCAGAGTGAGATGACACACATTTAGTTCTGATCTGACTCATCAGATCAACAAAGCTCTTCTCCAGATCCATCCACTGATCATAATAGTGAATAGGAGGTACAGGAACTGTTCTGCGAAGAATCCGTGCCTGAATCTCATCACTAAGTCTGATCAGCTGTTCCTCTATATACTCAGTCTCAAGGATACTGTCAGGGATGGGTGAGGGTTGAGTTTGAGTTGAATTTGATGTGGAAGGTTGGTCAGAGGTTAAGTCTATTATTGGTGGCTCTGGTTGTTGTTCTGTTTCTGTTGTTTGGTCAGAGGCTATTTGTTCAGAAGTTGTTTGCTGGTCAGGAGCAACTTGTTCAGAAACAGTTTGCTCAGGGATGGTTTCTGTTTGTTGGTTTTCTAATACAGTCTTTCCAGGGACTGTCTTAGAGGCCTTTGTGGGTGTTGGTTGCATTTCACCACCTAAGTGTTTTTCTAAATTGTGAATGGTTGAGGATTCTTGTTGTTGTTGGGGGATTTCTGAAGTAGTTGCTTCTGAAACTACTTCAGAGGCTCTTTGTGGAGTTTGGTTATTTGGTGAGTTTGTTTGGGTGGGTTCAGGTTGTTGTATACTAACAGGTTCTGGAATATCTGGATATAGTGGATGAGTAGTAGGCAAATTGAATTTCTCACACAGTTTAATCCTATTTTTGGAAAATTCTATTTGAGTGCTCTCATAGTCAAGTGTTCCATATTCTGTTAGTTTGGTAGGTTTGGTTTTTAGAAGTTTGTCTATGTGTTGGCTAAGGGGTTGGTCATCTGATTCTGTGGATGATGAAGAGGGTGAAGAGGGTAGAGAAGGAGACTGAGTATTAGTTGGAGCTTTAGATGGATTACCTGAAGATTGAGCTTCTGGATGAGCTGCTTCTGGAGCTTTTGAAACAGGTTCTGATGAAGTTGCTCCTGAAGCTTGCTTATTCTTCAAGGCTTGAGAGAGCAGAGTTGCTCCATACTGAACAGTTTCTAACTCAGACGCTAAAGCAGCAATGTCAGGAGTAGGCACATACCCTGCAGCCTTGAGACGCTCATCCCTTTCTTTCTCAAACACTTCCTTCAACCTTTTCTTCTCTGCTATCTTGGATGCAGAGTACTCCTTAGCATACTGCTTTATCTCTTCAATCATTTCAAAACTAGGCATGACTATAGGCTCTGAAGTTATAGTCTTTTTTGCCTTCTTGGGGCTTGAGTCTTCATCCCAGTTTTCTTCCAATTCTTCCAACATTTCTGCCCTTCGTCCTTCAGCTGTCTTCAGATTCCTTGAGGATTTCTTCCTTTTGATGGTCTTAAGAGCAGCTTCTCTTTTCTTCTTGGGACTTAGAGGCTCTTCAGAAGCAGCTTGCTCAGAACCTGTTTGTTCAGAAGCAGGCTGTTCTGCTGTTTCTTGAGCATTCCTTGTCCTTTTTGAGATAAGAGGGACATCATCCAAATCCTCCACTTCCTCAAGAATGGTGGACATAGCAGATTTTTCCTTCTTGGCTTTCTTATGCTTCTGAGCACCCTCCTCAGTAGCATCTTCAGCAAGGTATTATTCCTTGGTGATCTGCTTCTTCTTAGATTTTCTGCCTTTGGCCACAGGCAGATCACCACCATACATTTCCTCAGGGACATCTTTCAAGCTGATCTTCTTGTTGTAGGTTTTGTAGAAGTCCAAGATGTAGGCTCTCTGCACATCCAGGGGATCCTTCTTGCAGATGGGGATGTGATGAGTGACTAGATCAGATATTGCATCAGATTCACGCATATCAGAATCTAGTTTTTTGAGAGCATTTGCTGGAATGAGTTTCATCTTTACAAGAGTTGATGCATTGATTATCTTCCCAGTTACTGCTCCCAGCTTCTGGTTATCATAGATGCCCACATCCTTCAAGGCACTTAGAAGTCCTCCTTCTTGAAAGATTACAGAGAGTAGTCTTCCATAAGGAACAAACTTTCTGTTTTCCATTTGACTCTTCTTTAGTTCCTTGATCATGTATTTGAACATGTACTTTGGAACATTCATCGTTGTTTCCTGAGTGATGGTGTGATGCAGAAAGACTTTGTGACCAAGAGAGGGTTGATCACTTCCTCCACCTTTGGGAAAGATGTTTTCGTTCTGGATCTTCAGCAGCATTTTCTTCTCAATGCTCAAAGTGCTGTAAGGTTGAGCAACCTTAGACCCATAGATGGTCTCATTGACAATTTCCTTCCAAGAGCTGGTTCTTGGATTAGGAATTTCTTCTCCAAAGTATTTGCCAGAAGTATCCCTTCCCATGGCTTGAGCAATAATCTGCTCATTTATGGTTACAGGAATACCCATGACATTTGATCTAATCTCTGTGCCGGTGAAGGAGAGTAGACCCATTTCTTCTCTGGTTTTTCCCTTTAGAGTAGGATCAACCAGAATCAGTTGAGCTTCTTCCTGTCTCGCAGCTTCAATGTCAAAGACTGAAGCCCTTACCCAGAATTGTCTGACCAGAACTTCATAAGTTGGACCATTGAGAAGACTGAAGTAACCCATCATCTTCTGCTTCTTGTAGAATCTTACCAAGTCGCACCCATGGTGAGTTAGAGAAGCGAAATCCACTGGATTTTCCGCTTGAATGATTAACTCCCATTCCTCAATAGACATAGTTCTTCCTTTGATTTCATATGCTGGAGTATCTATATCCATATTTGATGAAGAACCACCAGCAGAACTTGAAGATGCCATTGATTTGAAGTAGATTTAGGGTTCTAAGGTGTTTTGAGAGGATGAGTGTTATACCCTGTTTTTGGACCTAAAAATACTGGTCCCAATTTCATTTCAAACTTTGTCAATTATCAAATTTCAACTGCACAGTTCAAATTGTCTCTGCCTCGCTGTATTTTCAATCACAATTTTACCTATGTTTTTCTTGCATAAAACCTTTCGAAATGTCTCTACTTGTCTTGTAAGTCATTCAAAAGTGTCTCTGAATCATTGCATTGCTTTCTTCTACAGTTTATTTCAAAATTTGCAAAAAGTCGTACAGAAGGGTATTTTGGTCATTTCCTGCAGTGGGACCCATTTTCATCCTTGCGACTGTCTCTGAGTCTTTTCAGATTGATTTTTAATATTTCATCAGTAAACCTTGTTAAATTCATTTCAAACTTGCATCTGAGTCAGTGTCAAGCCAATTTGAATCTGTTTAGGTCATTTTTAGCCCTAGGGGCATTTTGGTCATTTCACACAAAATTTTGGCATAGAGAGGTTACTTTGAAGTACCTCATTTAGGCCATTGGTTCGTTTTAGTCCGTTTTGTCAATTTTATTTTTGTTTCGCTTTACGTTTTATCAAATTTGTTTTTAGTCCAATTTTATTTTTAAAATTACATTTAAGTCCAAAAGTTTCTAAAAATTGCATTTCAGTCCTTTTATTATCATTTTTTTTTGCAGAAACGCCCCAAAGGGCATTTTGGTCCAAATTTTCGCACAAATTTTAGTCCAGTCCAGATGTCACTTTTTTATTGGTTCAGGTACACATGGCAGCATATAAAAGGGAAACAGTGTCAGATTTTTTCAGGGGATTCCATTCACACAGTGCCACATCACAAACAGATCCAAAACTTTCTCTCTCCATTCTGTTAGATCAAAGAAAACAGAATCACCAAGAACACAGAAAAATTCATCAAACCCTAACACACAAATTCATAACAAAATCATCAAAATCCATTGAAGTTTCCGCAAATCTCAGAAGATTCGTCAGAGAATCATCATCATCGATTTGTTTCCTTTCGCAATACGAGTGCGAATCCGTCACCGGACTCAAGCACGATCACGAAAGGTGCGCGAATCCGAGAAGAAGAAAGGGAAAACCGAATCTGTACGGAAGCCACAAGAACGTGAAGAACGCGAAGCAACAAGAACGTGACAACCGCGAAGAACGCGAAGCCACAAGAACGTGAAGAACGCGAAGAACACGAAGCAACAACGCCAAGCCAAGAGTCACCGCAATCGTGAGGTAACCGCCGCCGTTCTTCCTCTTTTCCTTTCCGTTTTTTTTAGTTTTTTTCATCAAGATTCAAGTTTAGATCTACTCCGATTCAAAGCTCTTTTGAAAAATCTAAGCTCGGATTCGAGTAATACGTAAAAAAGGAGGTTTAAAAACGTAAAAAAATTTTGAATCGGAGCAGTTTCGTACTCCGGCACGGAGGCGCCACCGCCGTCCGCCGCGCCGGAAAAGCCATGCCAACCGGAGAAGATGACCGGAAAGTTAGAGAGAAGGTGGAGCTTCTCTCTCTAAAAGAGAGAAGAAAGAGAAAGAGGAGTAACAAATGAGAAAAAACCGGATTTCACATATATATATAGAGATTTAAACCGGTCCGGTTTATTTTCGGTTTTACTCCCTCGTTCTCAGCCTTCAGATCAATCTAACGCTCCCTGATGCTCCAGATTTTCTTGTTATGGTTTGGGCCTTTCATTTTCGTTTTTGCTGCTTTTTTTTGCTATCTGCACCCTGTCTCTTTGCTACTGGAACCTCTGCATGCTTAAATTTTCTTAATAAAATCTCCAAAAAAATTATCACATATTTCTTGATGAATTTTCATGCCTTTTTGATACTTCTCAATGGTTTTAAAATGATAAAAGAGAGTATGTGATATTTCTTGGTTAATTAGAGTGCTTAGGCATAATTTTGTGCATTTTAGTAGTATATTCCTCATGAAAACGTTGGCATGTGATATGAGTTCTTAAGATGCAATTTTTGTGATGAATTTATCACTGGTTATGGGTGCAAGTTGCTGCTTGTGTATAGTGTTTTTACTTCCCTCTTTGCTTTGCAATTAACATGCACTTTTACTAGTTAATGAAGTGCCAAAATATTGTGAAAGTGTGCTATAAATTCTAGCATAAAATGTGTCCTATTTTCCCTCATTTCGACACCAAACAAGACCTCTAAAATTTGTCATAATGAAGGAATTAGGGGTCATGCATGTACTAGAATTCTATAACCACTTTCATGCGTATTTTTGACACTTTATTAATTTCTTTTCATTTCCTCCCTTTTCAATATTATTTTGTCTTGTGCATTTCTTTTACTCTATGCTTTATTTTACTAACTATTTCATCTCATGTGCCATACATTTCATAGCATTTCACTACCTCCTCCACTTTCTTTAGCTTAGCATTTATTTTTGCAAGTTTTAATTCATTTAGAGGTGTAATTTGTTATCATTGGTTTGTAGCTTGGCAAAGGGGCCATAGAATGTATTTAGGCAATTTTTGTAATATGGACTATGGACACTATGACGCACCGACACGCACACACTCACCCTAGATGTATGCTTAGGATTGTATGCATAGATGTATGGCTAGGATTGCATGATTAGATGAACGCTTAGTTTCGAACACTTAGAGAAAATCCAATTTTTTCCAAAAAATATGCAAATAAATTCACTTCAAATATTTTTATAAAAAATGGAGTCAAAACTCCAATAACTTTTCCCTTTTATTTTCTTAAGTAAAATTTTCAATAAATCTTAATCCTCCTTGGACTTTACTTTTGCAAAATGACTAATTCAACCTCACACTTTCCAAATCTTATGCCCTTGAGGCCTCTCATCTCCTTTCTTCAAAATCTCTTTTCAAACTTAAAATCAACCAACAAAAAAACAAAAACCATTTTTGAGAATGAACTACGAACGGTTTTGATCCCTTAAAAGGGTACGTAGGCAAGGAGTCAAAACTCCTCCAAGCCGAAATAAAACCAAATCCTACTTCTTCTCACCCCTATTCTTCACTAATCATACTTTCTTTTTTACCAAATAAGCAATAAAACTAAAGCGTAGAAATCAACTTAGGAGAGCGGCTCTTATGGAGTACCATAATCGCTCCGGGTGCCTAACACCTTCCCGTAGCGAAAACGACCCCCGAACTTAGAATCTAAGGGTTTTTCTCAATTTTGCCCTTCCCAAGAAAAAAATAGAGAATATCAACGGTCAAAAGGTTCAAGTCCAATTAATGGCTTGGCACCCAAAAACCATGATAACAGAAATGGCGACTTCACTGGGGATTCTTTTTAGCGGGTCGCGCCTAGTTTTCCTTAGTTTATATTTACGCTTTGTTTTATTGCTTACATATGTGAATACTTGTTTATTTTCATTTGACGTGTGGGGTGAGAATACCAAAATTCCTATACCCGGGCTGAGTGAACTTATGTTTAGGTAGAGATATAATCGACAATTCGATCCGGGGGTTGCCTCGTGTATTGGATTATGCGATCAATCTCACATAGCTGAGGCATTTTGAAGGTGATATTGTCGGCGTGTGTTGTCATGCTTAGGCACTTCACTTTCAATTGTTCGACGAAGCTATGAACCGTAGTTACCAAACCCATCCTAGCCTTTTTAGGACGTAGTGCGGTGGCTAAATTGAGTGTTGTCTCAAACTTTAGTCGTCACGCGATACTACACTCAAACTAGACCTTCTCACAAATAATCATGGAACGGGTGTCGTCCTGTACTACCATGATATATGTGAGAGAGGTTGCAGTTTGGGAACTGTGTTAGAACCTTGGTTACTACTATCCAAAGCCTTAGTTCACCGGACGCCGTGTCCATCCGTGGCCCCGTTACTTTGAAACTCAACCCACTTTGTTCTTTAACAACACAATCATGCATACATGCATTCATGCATAAACATTTTTTCATGCATTCATCGAAGGGCTTAAACAAATGGAAATTTTTGTAAATAATCACAGGTATGAAGAAGACTAAGTGCTACAAGTTCAAGGAAGTGGATTTGGTTAGTTTGAGAGAGTTGGCACTCAAGGTCAAGAGTCAAACAGGGTTCCGACTCCGGTATGGGGGATTGCTTACTTTGCTCCGAACCGATGTGGACGAGAAGCTAGTGCACACTCTAGTGCAATTTTATGATCCAAGCTTCCGTTGCTTCACTTTCCCGGACTTCCAGTTGGTTCCTACCCTCGAGGCTTACTCCGATCTAGTGGGTTTACCTATAGCCGAGAAGACACCTTTCGCCGGTCCCGGGACTTCTCTTACTCCTCTGGTTATTGCTAAGGATCTCTACCTCAAGACTTCCGACGTCTCTAACCATCTTATTACCAAGTCCCACATCCGGGGGTTCACTTCAAAGTATCTTCTTGAGCAGGCTAATCTCAGTACTACTCGTCAGGATACACTCGAGGCTATTCTTGCTTTGCTTATCTACGGGCTCATTCTCTTTCCGAACCTCGACAACTTCGTGGACATGAATGCTATCGAGATCTTTCATTCCAAGAACCCGGTTCCTACTTTGCTAGCAGATACCTACCACGCCATTCATGACAGGACTCTCAAGGGCCGTGGGTATATTCTTTGCTGCATATCTCTTCTGTATAGGTGGTTTATTTCGCACCTTCCGAGTTCCTTCCATGACAACTCAGAGAATTGGTCCTACTCGCAGCGGATTATGGCCCTCACTCCTAATGAGGTCGTCTGGCTCACTCCTGCCGCTCAAGTGAAGGAAATCATTATGGGTTGTGGAGACTTTCTCAATGTACCTCTTCTTGGTACCCGTGGAGGAATCAACTACA
This sequence comes from Medicago truncatula, assembly GCF_003473485.1. Taxonomy (NCBI): domain Eukaryota; kingdom Viridiplantae; phylum Streptophyta; class Magnoliopsida; order Fabales; family Fabaceae; genus Medicago; species Medicago truncatula. Next base: position 46,338,030 of record NC_053043.1, read on the forward strand.
ACCCCGAGCTTGCTATGAGACAGTTTGGTTTCCCTATGAAGTCGAAGCCCATCAATCTTGCTACATCTCCAGAGTTCTTCTTCTACACGAATGCTCCTACCGGACAAAGGAAAGCTTTCATGGATGCTTGGTCCAAGGTTCGAAGGAAGAGTGTGAGGCATCTAGGTGTGAGATCTGGTGTTGCTCATGAGGCTTATACTCAGTGGGTGATAGACCGAGCTGAGGAGATTGGTATGCCTTATCCAGCTATGAGATACGTGTCTTCATCCACTCCATCTATGCCTCTACCTCTACTCCCCACAACTCAGGATATGTATCAGGAGCATCTAGCTATGGAGAGTCGTGAGAAGCAAGTGTGGAAAGCTCGGTACAATCAAGCCGAGAATCTAATCATGACTTTGGATGGTAGAGATGAGCAGAAGACTCATGAGAACCTGATGTTGAAGAAAGAATTAGCTAAGGCCCGGAGGGAATTGGAAGAGAAAGACGAGCTGCTTATGAGGGATTCCAAGAGAGCCAGAGGACGGCGAGACTTCTTTGCCAGATACTGTGATTCAGATTCCGAGTCCGATGATCCTCCGACTACTTCCTATGCTTGAGGGCTTCATTTGTTTATCTTGTTGAAATTTCAAAGTCTTCCTTTTGAAAATGCTATGTAGTTTTGATTATTTACAAGATTTCTATTTTGTTTAAAAATCCTTCGATGAAAAAAAGAAGTCTTTCGCATTTGCATTTGCATATCATGCATCATATGCATCATGCATTGGTCACAAAGGCTTCCAAGTGCTCACTATCTCCTGGTTTCTCTGCCTCAGTGTGAAAAGTGGCTCGTGCTCAGAGGATTTACGAACCTGATAGAACTGATCGAACCAGAGAATACAGAAGAAAGAAAAGGGCTATGGAAGAAGAGAACGCGCAACTCCGTACCGAATTGGCATCTTTAAAGGAGGAATTGGCCAAAGCTCATGATGCTATGACTGCTCTGTTGGCTGCTCAGGAACAACCAGTTCCCGTAGTTTCTACAGCTGCAAATGTGACTCCTACAGTAACAACTGATCCCCGCTTTATCATGCCATCCGGGTATCCTTACGGACTTCCGCTGTACTATACTGCTAATACGGGGGCAAGGACCTCTGGTACTACCAACAGTGGCCCAATCTCAGGGGCAAACTTGACTCCTGTTAGTACCGCCTTGACTCAAGCTGCAACAACTGTTACCGAGCCCATTGTGAATACGGTGCCTCTATTTGTCCATGCTAATGCGCACCACGGGAGTATTGCCACAACCGGAACTATGGAAGAGAGAATGGCAGAACTTGCCGAAGAGCTCCGACGGGAAATTAAGGCCAACAGGGGAAATGGAGACTCCATTAAAACCCAGGATCTCTGCTTAGTATCGAAAGTGGATGTTCCTAAAAAGTTCAAAGTCCCGGAGTTCGACAAGTATAACGGGCTGACTTGTCCTCAAAATCATATTGTCAAATATGTACGGAAGATGGGCAACTACAAGGACAATGATTCCCTTATGATCCATTACTTCCAAGACAGTCTGATGGAAGACGCTGCGGAGTGGTATACTAGTCTGAGCAAAGATGATGTCCATACTTTTGATGAGCTAGCCACTGCTTTCAAGAGCCACTACGGGTTTAACACTCGATTGAAGCCGAATAGGGAGTTTCTTAGGTCCCTATCTCAGAAAAAGGAGGAAAGTTTCCGGGAATATGCGCAAAGGTGGAGAGGGGCAGCTGCCCGTATCACTCCTGCTTTAGATGAAGAAGAAATGACCCAGACATTCTTAAAGACCTTGAAGAAAGATTATGTTGAGAGGATGATCATCGCTGCCCCGAACAACTTTTCGGAGATGGTCACTATGGGAACCCGTCTTGAGGAAGCCGTCAGGGATGGAATCATTGTGTTTGAGAAAGCTGAATCCTCTGTGAATGCGTCGAAGAGATATGGTAATGGACACCACAAGAAGAAAGAAACGGAAGTGGGGATGGTGTCAGCTGGAGCCGGTCAATCAATGGCTACCGTTGCTCCTATCAATGCAGCTCAAATGCCTCCGTCATACCCATATATGCCGTACTCTCAGCATCCGTTCTTCCCACCGTTTTACCATCAGTACCCCCTGCCACCGGGTCAACCTCAAGTGCCCGTCAATGCAATTGCCCAACAGATGAAACAACAGTTGCCGGTTCAACAACAACAACAACAACAACAGCAGCAGCAATATACCAGACCAACTTTTCCTCCTATACCAATGTTGTATGCTGAGCTTCTTCCAACTTTACTCCAGAGAGGACACTGCACGACTAGACAGGGTAAGCCCCCACCTGATCCGTTGCCTCCAAGGTTCCGGTCTGACCTCAAATGTGATTTCCATCAAGGTGCTCTGGGTCATGATGTCGAAGGATGTTATGCTTTGAAGTATATCGTGAAGAAGCTCATTGATCAAGGGAAGCTGACTTTTGAGAATAATGTTCCACATGTCCTCGACAATCCTCTCCCAAATCATGCCGCTGTGAAAATGATCGAAGTGTGTGAGGAAGCTCCTAGACTTGATGTCCGCAACGTCGTAACTCCTCTGGTACCTCTACACATCAAACTGTGCAAAGCTTCTCTGTTCAGCCATGATCATGCCAAGTGTCTGGGATGCCTCCGTAATCCTTTGGGTTGCCATACTGTTCAGGACGACATCCAAAGCTTGATGAATGATAATCTTCTAACTGTCAGTGATGTTTGCGTGATTGTGCCAGTTTTTCACGATCCGCCTGTCAAGAGTGTACCTTTGAAGAAGAATGCTGAGCCTTTGGTTATAAGGTTGCCCGGACCGGTACCGTATACTTCAGAGAGGGCTATCCCGTACAAATATAATGCTACTATGATAGAAAATGGAGTAGAGGTGCCTCTAGCCTCCTTTGCCACGGTAAGCAATATTGCCGAAGGGACTTCTACAGCGCTAAGAAGCGGGAAGGTTCGTCCACCATTATTTCAGAAGAAGGTAGCTACACCGACCATTCCACCAGTTGAAGAAGCAACTCCAACCGTTGTTTCACCCATTGCTACAGACGTGAACCAGCCAGGCAAATCTATAGAGGATTCGAATTTAGATGAGATTCTGAGGATAATAAAGAGGAGCGACTACAAGATCGTTGATCAGTTGCTGCAGACTCCTTCGAAGATATCTGTCTTGTCATTACTCTTGAGCTCTGAGGCTCACAGGAATACCTTGTTGAAAGTGCTGGAGCAGGCTTATGTTGACCACGAAGTCACGGTAGATCGTTTCAGTGGCATAGTGGGAAATATCACTGCTTGTAACAACCTTTGGTTTAGTGAAGAAGAGTTGCCGGAAGTGGGAAAGAGTCACAATCTGGCTTTGCACATCTCGGTGAATTGTAAATCAGACTTGATATCAAATGTGTTGGTGGATACCGGTTCCTCTCTCAATGTAATGCCCAAGACAACTCTAGATCAGTTGAGCTACCATGGGACCCCTTTGAGGAGAAGTACTTTCTTGGTCAAAGCTTTTGATGGATCTCGGAAGAATGTGTTGGGGGAGATAGACTTGCCGATAACCATTGGCCCTGAGAATTTCTTAGTTACTTTCCAAGTGATGGACATTAATGCATCCTACAGTTGTCTGCTGGGAAGACCGTGGATACACGATGCGGGTGCGGTTACTTCCACCTTACATCAGAAGTTGAAGTTTGTGAAGAATGGAAAACTCGTTACAATCCATGGTGAAGAAGCATACTTAGTCAGCCAGTTGACTTCTTTCTCTTGTATTGAAGCAGGGTCTGCTGAAGGGACTGCTTTCCAAGGTTTGACCATTGAAGGTGCAGAGCCTAAGAAAGCTGGGGCTGCTATGGCTTCATTGAAAGATGCTCAGAAGGTTATCCAGGAAGGTCAGACTGCCGGTTGGGGCAAGGTGATACAGCTCTGTGAGAACAAGCGTAAAGAAGGTCTCGGGTTCTCCCCGTCATCAAGGGTTTCCTCGGGAGTCTTCCACAGTGCTGGGTTTGTCAATGCTATCTCTGAAGAAGCAACTGGATCTGGTCTCAGGCCTGTTTTCGTTACACCAGGAGGCGTTGCGAGAGATTGGGATGCCATTGACATTCCCTCAATCATGCATATTTCTGAGTAATATACCTTGTTGCTTAAGTGTCTTGTTTTTTTCAAAATAACAATCCTCTCGCTCTGCCCAAAGCGAAAGTGATATTTTCTGTAAGGGCATGTTTGTTTCGGCATTGCCGTTGATTAATAAAATTTTGTCGTTTCTTCCACGACTACTTTTCTTTAGTGCTTTTTCCCTTGGAAACAATGGTAATGCCAGAAAAAACCAAAACGTCTGTATTTTTTCTTATTAATTTCAAAAATCTGCATGAAAAAACTCTTTCTAAAATCATCCAATCATTATATGCAGGTTGAACCATAATAAACCCGTTGAACACAGTAATCCTACGGTTCCCCCAAATTTTGAATTCCCTGTATATGAGGCCGAAGATGAGGAAGGTGATGACATACCATATGAGATCACTCGGCTACTTGAGCAGGAAAAGAAAGCCATTCAGCCTCACCAGGAAGAGATTGAGCTTATCAACATAGGTACCGAGGAAAACAAGCAAGAAATCAAGATTGGTGCTACTCTAGAGGAAGGGGTTAAAAAGAAGATCATTCAACTCCTCCGGGAATATCCGGATATTTTTGCATGGTCGTATGAAGATATGCCAGGGCTAGACCCTATGATTGTGGAGCATCGGATCCCCACCAAGCCTAAATGTCCTCCCGTCAGGCAGAAATTGAGGAGGACTCATCCAGATATGGCTCTCAAGATTAAGAGCGAGGTTCAAAAGCAGATTGATGCGGGTTTCCTCATGACAGTTGAGTATCCTGAATGGGTTGCCAATATTGTGCCGGTGCCAAAGAAGGATGGTAAAGTCCGGATGTGTGTTGACTTCAGAGACCTGAATAAAGCCAGTCCAAAAGACAACTTTCCATTACCTCATATTGATGTGCTTGTTGATAATACTGCTCAGTCTAAGGTGTTCTCCTTCATGGACGGTTTCTCCGGTTACAATCAAATCAAAATGTCTCCTGAAGATAGAGAAAAGACGTCTTTTATCACTCCATGGGGTACTTTCTGCTACAAAGTGATGCCGTTCGGCCTAATAAATGCTGGTGCTACCTACCAAAGGGGAATGACTACTCTGTTTCATGACATGATTCACAAAGAAGTCGAAGTATATGTGGATGACATGATTGTGAAGTCAACAGATGAGGAGCAGCATGTTGAATATTTAACGAAGATGTTTGAAAGGTTGAGAAAATACAAGCTTCGATTGAATCCCAACAAATGTACATTCGGCGTCAGATCCGGGAAGTTATTAGGCTTCGTTGTCAGCCAAAAGGGCATTGAAGTCGATCCTGATAAAGTCCGGGCCATCCGAGAAATGCCAGCTCCACAGACAGAGAAGCAAGTCAGAGGTTTCCTCGGACGTTTGAATTACATCTCCCGATTCATATCTCACATGACTGCAACCTGCGGGCCGATCTTCAAGCTGCTTAGAAAGAACCAGCCTATTGTATGGAATAATGAATGCCAAGAAGCTTTCGATAGCATCAAGAATTACCTGCTGGAACCACCTATCCTTGTCCCACCCGTGGAAGGAAGGCCTTTGATTATGTATTTGGCAGTATTTGATGAATCCATGGGATGTGTACTTGGTCAACAAGATGAAACGGGAAAGAAAGAACATGCTATCTACTATCTAAGCAAGAAGTTCACCGACTGTGAAACTCGGTATACAATGCTTGAGAAGACTTGTTGTGCTCTAGCTTGGGCTGCCAAACGCCTGCGTCATTATTTGGTAAATCATACAACTTGGTTGATATCCAGAATGGATCCGATAAAGTATATCTTTGAGAAAGCTGTTGTTACTGGGAAGATTGCACGCTGGCAGATGCTTTTGTCTGAATATGATATTGTGTTCAAAACTCAAAAGGCAATCAAAGGTAGCATTCTTGCCGATCATCTTGCCTACCAACCTCTTGATGATTACCAACCAATTGAATTCGATTTCCCCGATGAAGAGATCATGTATTTGAAATCCAAAGACTGCGAAGAACCGTTGATTAATGAAGGTCCAGATCCCAATAGCAAGTGGGGTTTAGTCTTTGATGGTGCTGTCAATGCTTATGGTAAAGGAATCGGGGCAGTCATTGTATCCCCGCAGGGGCATCATATTCCTTTTACCGCCAGAATTCTGTTCGAATGTACCAACAACATGGCTGAGTATGAAGCATGTATCTTTGGGATCGAGGAAGCAATTGACATGAGAATCAAACACCTCGACATCTATGGAGATTCTGCGCTCGTCATCAATCAGATGAAGGGAGAATGGGAGACCCACCATGCTAAGTTAATTCCTTATCGTGATTATGCGAGACGTCTTCTGACATATTTTACAAAGGTTGAGCTGCACCATATTCCTCGTGATGAGAACCAAATGGCTGATGCTCTTGCTACTCTATCCTCCATGTTTCGAGTAAACCATTGGAATGATGTGCCAATAATTAAAGTGCAACGCCTTGAAAGACCGTCACATGTGTTTGCTATTGGAGATGTGATCGATCAGGCTGGTGAAAATGTGGTTGACTATAGACCCTGGTACTATGACATCAAGCAGTTCTTGCTAAGCCGCGAATATCCGCCGGGTGCTTCCAAACAAGATAAGAAGACCCTGAGAAGATTGGCCGGTAGATTCCTGTTAGATGGAGATATTCTGTACAAGAGAAACTATGACATGGTATTGTTAAGATGTGTTGATGAACATGAAGCAGAGCAGTTAATGCATGATGTACATGACGGTACCTTCGGGACCCATGCTACAGGGCATACTATGTCAAGGAAGTTGTTACGAGCAGGTTACTACTGGATGGCCATGGAACATGATTGCTACCAGTACGCCAGAAAATGCCACAAATGTCAAATCTATGCTGATAAGATTCATGTGCCTCCGCACGCTCTCAATGTTATTTCATCCCCATGGCCGTTCTCAATGTGGGGCATCGACATGATCGGAAGAATTGAACCGAAGGCTTCAAATGGTCATCGTTTCATTTTAGTGGCAATTGACTACTTCACCAAATGGGTTGAAGCAGCATCTTATACCAATGTGACCAAGCAAGTGGTAGCTAAGTTCATCAAGAACAGCATCATATGTCGATATGGTGTTCCCAGCAAGATTATTACCGACAATGGTACCAACCTGAACAACAATGTGGTGCAAGCTCTTTGTGAAGAATTCAAAATTGAGCATCATAACTCTTCTCCCTATAGACCTCAGATGAATGGTGCAGTTGAGGCCGCCAACAAGAATATCAAGAGAATTGTCCAGAAGATGGTAACCACTTACAAGGACTGGCATGAGATGTTACCCTATGCTCTGCATGGCTACCGTACTACCGTGCGCAGTTCAACCGGGGCAACCCCTTTCTCTCTTGTATATGGTGTGGAAGCAGTTCTTCCTTTGGAAGTGGAGATCCCATCCCTCCGTGTGATCATGGAAGCAAAGTTATCTGAGGCTGAATGGTGCCAGAGCCGGTATGACCAGTTGAATTTGATTGAGGAAAAACGTATGGATGCCATGGCTCGTGGACATTCATATCAAGCAAGAATGAAGACTGCCTTTGATAAGAAAGTTCATCCTCGAGAATTCAAGGTAGGGGAACTTGTATTGAAAAGGAGGATAAGCCAGCAACCCGACCCAAGGGGCAAGTGGACGCCTAACTATGAAGGTCCTTACGTTGTCAAGAAGGCCTTCTCCGGTGGTGCTTTAATCCTTACACACATGGATGGTGTAGAACTCCCAAATCCAGTGAATGCCGATATAGTCAAGAAATACTTTGCCTAAAAATATGAAAAGAACAGCGCGGTAGGTCGAAAACCCGAAAGGGCGGCCTAGGCAAAAATGCGCTTCCCGGTGGATCGAAAACCCGAAAGGGCGGTCCAGGCAAAAATAAGGGACAAAAAAAACAAATATGAAAAGCTCGCTGAGATTGTAAACAACTCAGACAAGAATGAGCGTCTCGATGAGCCGAAAACCCGGAAGGGCGGTTCATGCAAAAATGAGATTGAAACAAAAGGCAAGTAACTATATCTGGCTAACCACCGTCCCCCTTGGGGTATCTGCAGCTGTTAATGACCATTTTCATCTGAAGCTTCTGTACTTGTGAATTCAAAGTTTCTAAGAACTGTAGTGGTTACTGTGTTCAATGTACCACCAACCAATAAAATTACCATTTTCCAAGCTTTGTGAATCCGTGGAGTCATGCCTTTGGCTGACCACCACTCTTATACATCAATTTGAGCCTTTGCTTTTGTTTGAAAACTCTATTTTCTTCTACTTTCAAAGTTATATACAAAAATATTTTCTTTCCATTTTGATAATGACAATGCTTGAAACAAACATTTTGAAAATTGAAAACTTTTTGTCTATTTTGAAAAGCAAACCTGAGCAACAGGGTACATTCAAATGAACATGCATGAGCGAGTGTGTGTTGGTGTCTATTTCAACATATGTTACAAGCAGGTTCTCCTCCAGGATAGTCTGTGGTCAATGGCAAGAATGAAAAAACAGAATGAAAATGCATGAAAATGAATAAGCTCGCTAAGTTGAAAACCCGAAAGGGCGGCTTAGGCAAAAATGAGCACCCCGCTGGATTGACAACCCGAAAGGGCAGTTCAGGCAAAAATGGGGCATCGAAAAGAATTTATTTCCCCGGTGGATCGAAAACCCGAAAGGGCGATCCAGGCAAAAATGGGATGCAAAAATGAATGAAAAATGAGAATATAACATGCAGAAAAAAAAAAAAAAAAAAGAAGCATTGACCACAGATGCAATGTCTACAACATACCCAGCATTGAAATGCCCAGCACAACGGCGTTTTCCCCGGTGGAGTGTCTCAAGACTCTATCCCCAGCAAGTTACATACCTACCGGCCCTCGGCCATGGTTCCGATACGTCTCCCAACGACGTCATCTCCATAGAGGATCTCCGAGAATGTGTAACATAGCACGAGCCACTACGTGCCCAATACTCTAACGTCTTGTCTTCCCCGTGAAGTCGTGCCTACAAACTGCCAACAGTCATGCATTACAAGCATTCATACATACATAATCATGCATATTACGTGCCCATGCCTTTAATGAAACTGTTATATCATCCATGCATATCGCATTTCCAATATCAATATCAGTCTCAATTCAATACTCATGTCAGGTTCTCTGTCAAAACCTTGTGAGCCAATAACATCAGTCTCAATTTCTACCTTTCAAATCAAATCGACGTCAAGTCAAGCTCAATCTATATTTTGTCAAACAAACTAATCCCTAGTGAATATGTTTCTGTTTGGTCAAGTGGCTAGTTCAAGTCCAAGAACAGCTTGTACCTATCAATTTGCTTATGTTATCGGTCGAGTGCCCAGCTCAATCCAAGAGCAGCTTGTACCTGTCAATATGTTTCCGTTTGGTCAAGTGACTAGCTCAATCCAAGAGCAGCTTGTACCTATCTATCTGTTTGTCTCCGGTGGAGTAACCAGTTCGCATCCAAGAACAAGCTCGCACCTGTCTATTTGCCTTGCTTTCAGTCGAGTAACCAGTTCGAATCCTTAAGAACAACTCGTACCTGCCAATTTTACATGTTTTCAGTCGAGTCACCAGTTCGAATCCATAAGAACAACTCGTACCTGCCAATTTTACATGTTTTCAGTCGAGTCACCAGTTCGAATCCATAAGAACAACTCGCATTTTCCAATATCCCCAAGTGAGTTACCAGTTCGAATCCATAAGAACAACTCATGTTTGTCCAGTAACCTCTATCCCCTGTGAAGTGACCAGTTCGAATCCATAAGAACAACTCGCAGTTGTCTGTTTGTTTCATCCCCGGTCAAGTGGCTAGTTCGAATCCAAGAACAGCTTGTACCTGTCCAACTTGTTTCTAGTTTCCCGTTACTCTGCTATTCACTATCTTTGTCAATGTCTACCAATCCCGCAATGGATACGACATATTTTGTTAATTCCAATCCCCATGAGGTCTTGCATTCATAATCCAAATGATGCATGGCATGCATATTATTTGAAAATGGGTAGGCGTATTTTTACGTCCAAACACAGTGCAAATGCTAATATTTAAGTATCTTCGTCCTGTCAAGCCAAAGACTCCGTCTCTTGACTCTCCAGACAAAGAAACTTAAATAGGGGCAGCTGTTATACCCTGTTTTTGGACCTAAAAATACTGGGCCCAATTTCATTTCAAACTTTGTCAATTATCAAATTTCAACTGCACAGTTCAAATTGTCTCTGCCTCGCTGTATTTTCAATCACAATTTTACCTATGTTTTTCTTGCATAAAACCTTTCGAAATGTCTCTACTTGTCTTGTAAGTCATTCAAAAGTGTCTCTGAATCATTGCATTGCTTTCTTCTACAGTTTATTTCAAAATTTGCAAAAAGTCGTACAGAAGGGTATTTTGGTCATTTCCTGCAGTGGGACCCATTTTCATCCTTGCGACTGTCTCTGAGTCTTTTCAGATTGATTTTTAATATTTCATCAGTAAACCTTGTTAAATTCATTTCAAACTTGCATCTGAGTCAGTGTCAAGCCAATTTGAATCTGTTTAGGTCATTTTTAGCCCTAGGGGCATTTTGGTCATTTCACACAAAATTTTGGCATAGAGAGGTTACTTTGAAGTACCTCATTTAGGCCATTGGTTCGTTTTAGTCCGTTTTGTCAATTTTATTTTTGTTTCGCTTTGCGTTTTATCAAATTTGGTTTTAGTCCAATTTTATTTTTAAAATTACATTTAAGTCCAAAAGTTTCTAAAAATTGCATTTCAGTCCTTTTATTATCATTTTTTTTGCAGAAACGCCCCAAAGGGCATTTTGGTCCAAATTTTCGCACAAATTTTAGTCCAGTCCAGATGTCACTTTTTTATTGGTTCAGGTACACATGGCAGCATATAAAAGGGAAACAGTGTCAGATTTTTTCAGGGGATTCCATTCACACAGTGCCACATCACAAACAGATCCAAAACTTTCTCTCTCCATTCTGTTAGATCAAAGAAAACAGAATCACCAAGAACACAGAAAAATTCATCAAACCCTAACACACAAATTCATAACAAAATCATCAAAATCCATTGAAGTTTCCGCAAATCTCAGAAGATTCGTCAGAGAATCATCATCATCGATTTGTTTCCTTTCGCAATACGAGTGCGAATCCGTCACCGGACTCAAGCACGATCACGAAAGGTGCGCGAATCCGAGAAGAAGAAAGGGAAAACCGAATCTGTACGGAAGCCACAAGAACGTGAAGAACGCGAAGCAACAAGAACGTGACAACCGCGAAGAACGCGAAGCCACAAGAACGTGAAGAACGCGAAGAACACGAAGCAACAACGCCAAGCCAAGAGTCACCGCAATCGTGAGGTAACCGCCGCCGTTCTTCCTCTTTTCCTTTCCGTTTTTTTTAGTTTTTTTCATCAAGATTCAAGTTTAGATCTACTCCGATTCAAAGCTCTTTTGAAAAATCTAAGCTCGGATTCGAGTAATACGTAAAAAAGGAGGTTTAAAAACGTAAAAAAATTTTGAATCGGAGCAGTTTCGTACTCCGGCACGGAGGCGCCACCGCCGTCCGCCGCGCCGGAAAAGCCATGCCAACCGGAGAAGATGACCGGAAAGTTAGAGAGAAGGTGGAGCTTCTCTCTCTAAAAGAGAGAAGAAAGAGAAAGAGGAGTAACAAATGAGAAAAAACCGGATTTCACATATATATATAGAGATTTAAACCGGTCCGGTTTATTTTCGGTTTTACTCCCTCGTTCTCAGCCTTCAGATCAATCTAACGCTCCCTGATGCTCCAGATTTTCTTGTTATGGTTTGGGCCTTTCATTTTCGTTTTTGCTGCTTTTTTTTGCTATCTGCACCCTGTCTCTTTGCTACTGGAACCTCTGCATGCTTAAATTTTCTTAATAAAATCTCCAAAAAAATTATCACATATTTCTTGATGAATTTTCATGCCTTTTTGATACTTCTCAATGGTTTTAAAATGATAAAAGAGAGTATGTGATATTTCTTGGTTAATTAGAGTGCTTAGGCATAATTTTGTGCATTTTAGTAGTATATTCCTCATGAAAACGTTGGCATGTGATATGAGTTCTTAAGATGCAATTTTTGTGATGAATTTATCACTGGTTATGGGTGCAAGTTGCTGCTTGTGTATAGTGTTTTTACTTCCCTCTTTGCTTTGCAATTAACATGCACTTTTACTAGTTAATGAAGTGCCAAAATATTGTGAAAGTGTGCTATAAATTCTAGCATAAAATGTGTCCTATTTTCCCTCATTTCGACACCAAACAAGACCTCTAAAATTTGTCATAATGAAGGAATTAGGGGTCATGCATGTACTAGAATTCTATAACCACTTTCATGCGTATTTTTGACACTTTATTAATTTCTTTTCATTTCCTCCCTTTTCAATATTATTTTGTCTTGTGCATTTCTTTTACTCTATGCTTTATTTTACTAACTATTTCATCTCATGTGCCATACATTTCATAGCATTTCACTACCTCCTCCACTTTCTTTAGCTTAGCATTTATTTTTGCAAGTTTTAATTCATTTAGAGGTGTAATTTGTTATCATTGGTTTGTAGCTTGGCAAAGGGGCCATAGAATGTATTTAGGCAATTTTTGTAATATGGACTATGGACACTATGACGCACCGACACGCACACACTCACCCTAGATGTATGCTTAGGATTGTATGCATAGATGTATGGCTAGGATTGCATGATTAGATGAACGCTTAGTTTCGAACACTTAGAGAAAATCCAATTTTTTCCAAAAAATATGCAAATAAATTCACTTCAAATATTTTTATAAAAAATGGAGTCAAAACTCCAATAACTTTTCCCTTTTATTTTCTTAAGTAAAATTTTCAATAAATCTTAATCCTCCTTGGACTTTACTTTTGCAAAATGACTAATTCCACCTCACACTTTCCAAATCTTATGCCCTTGAGGCCTCTCATCTCCTTTCTTCAAAATCTCTTTTCAAACTTAAAATCAACCAACAAAAAAACAAAAACCATTTTTGAGAATGAACTACGAACGGTTTTGATCCCTTAAAAGGGTACGTAGGCAAGGAGTCAAAACTCCTCCAAGCCGAAATAAAACCAAATCCTACTTCTTCTCACCCCTATTCTTCACTAATCATACTTTCTTTTTTACCAAATAAGCAATAAAACTAAAGCGTAGAAATCAACTTAGGAGAGCGGCTCTTATGGAGTACCATAATCGCTCCGGGTGCCTAACACCTTCCCGTAGCGAAAACGACCCCCGAACTTAGAATCTAAGGGTTTTTCTCAATTTTGCCCTTCCCAAGAAAAAAATAGAGAATATCAACGGTCAAAAGGTTCAAGTCCAATTAATGGCTTGGCACCCAAAAACCATGATAACAATGAGTGAATGCGCTTACTTTCGCAGAGGGTTGAGAAGAAAATAGAAAGTGTTTGTTGTGAAGTGAGTAGTGTGTGAATTGACTTAGTGTTTTTAATAAAACGTTTGCAATTCAGAAGGGACAAACAAACACAGCATTAATGACAAATTGGGGGCGCGTGTAAGTATGTTAAAAAGCGAATAAAACATCATTGCCCTTTTTGTTATACTCCAATACAAATAGACCACGTCAGAGACTCTTCAGAAAACTACCTTTTGGGTAATGGGACAGCTGTTACATAAAGTAACTACCAACGTTCCCACTAACCATGCTATTCAGAAGCAAAGAATAACACTTCTGAAGTTTTAGTGCTGACGTCATCTTCAGAAGCACATTTTCCTCAGAACCTCAGTTAAGAGCTTCTGATGAACCAAATGCTTCTGAATAAACTTCAGAACCAAACTTCTTATTCAGAGGCAAGCAATTTTTCAATCAGACACAAAATGCATGTTCAAATTTTTCTTAATAAAATCAAATCTTTCAACAGATAAAGGTTTTGTAAATATATCAGCCCATTGATGTTCAGTATCAATGAATTGTATATCTAAAATCCCTTTTTGAACATAGTCTCTGATAAAATGGTGTTTGATTTCAATATGCTTGGCTCTTGAATGTAGAATTGGATTCTTTGACAAACAAATAGCAGCAGTATTATCACAATAAATGGGAATACTGTTAGCATTAATCTGATAGTCTTCCAACTGATGTTTCATCCAAAGTAGTTGTGTGCAACAACTTGCAGCTGAAATGTATTCTGCTTCTGCTGTAGACATAGCAATAGTTGCTTGTCTTTTGCTTGCCCAGGATATCAGATTCTCTCCCAGGAATTGACAATTTCCACTGGTTGATTTTCTTTCAATCCTATCACCAGCATAATCAGCATCACAGAATCCAATCAACTTATAATCTAGGGATTTCCTATACAGGAGTCCAAGATTAGTTGTTCCTTTCAGATACCTGAAGATTCTCTTAACTGCAGTTAAATGAGATTCTCTAGGATCTGATTGAAATCTTGCACACAAGCATACACTGAATAAAATATCAGGTCTAGATGCAGTGAGGTATAACAGAGAACCAATCATACCTCTGTATAGCTTCTGGTCTACTACTGTTCCAGTATCTTCTTTGCTTAAGGTGCAGGTTGGATGCATTGGAGTGTTCATCACTTTACAATCTTCTAGCTTGAACTTCTTCAGAAGCTCCTTTGTATATTTTGTTTGATGAACATATACTCCTTCTTTACTTTGGTTGATTTGAATTCCAAGAAAGAATTTCAATTCTCCCATCATACTCATTTCAAATTCATCCTGCATTAACTTAGAAAATTCTTTGCAAAGAGATGCATTAGTAGAACCAAATATTATATCATCAACATATATTTGCACAATCAAAATATCTTTCTTAAGAGTCCTTCTGAAGAGTGTTGTGTCAACTTGTCCTCTTTCAAAATCATTTTTAATTAAGAAATTACTTAGTCTATCATACCAAGCTCTGGGAGCTTGTTTCAAACCATATAGTGATTTCTTAAGTTTATAAACATGGTCAGGATGCTTAAGATCCTCAAACCCAGGAGGTTATTTAACATACACTTCTTCTTCAATGACACCATTAAGAAAGGCACTTTTGACATCCATTTGATATAATATTATGCCATGATTAATTGCGTAGGATAGAAGTAACCTGATTGCTTCCAATCTTGCAACTGGAGCAAATGTTTCAGTGTAATCAATGCCTTCTTGTTGACTGTAGCCTTGAGCAACAAGTCTGGCTTTGTTTCTGGTTACTTCTCCTTGTTCATTCAGCTTGTTTCTGAATACCCATTTTGTTCCAATAATGTTCTTCTAAAAGGGTTTGGGTACCAGATCCCACACATCATTCCTTTGAAATTGATTTAGCTCTTCTTGCATAGCTAATATCCATCCATCATCTGAGAGAGCTTCTTCAACAGTTTTAGGCTCAATTATTGAAAGCAGTCCTATTAATGACTCTTCTTGTCTAAAATGTGATCTTGTTCTTCTAGGACTATCTTTGCTTCCAATGATTAGCTCCTCAGGATGTGAAGATTTGTGCTTGAATTTAGGTTGAATAACCTGCTGAGTGTTATCTTGAAAGTCCTCAGAAGCACTTTCAATCTGTACTTTTGGGCTAGGTTCTGCTTCTGAATTAGACTCAGCTTCTGGAGTGATTTCAGCTTCTGGACTAGATTCAACTTCTGTATACTTTTCAGAATCAGAAGGTTGATCAGATTCTGATGCATCTTCAGAATCAGTTGTACCTGCATTACTTTCACTTTGCTCTGAAGTTTTACTTCCAGGCTCTCTATCATCAAATTTTACATGCATAGATTCTTCAACACATTGTGTTTCTGAATTATACACTCTGTATGCCTTTGACCTTTCAGAGTAACCTAAAAAGATTCATCTTTGAGCCTTGGCATCAAATTTCTTCAGATAGTCTTTAGTGTTTAAGATGTAACAAGTACATCCAAACTGATGAAAGTAAGAGATATTGGGTCTTCTTCCTTTAAAGAGTTCATATGCTGTTTTCTCCAACATAGGTCTGATATAGATCCTATTTTGAATATAACATGAAGTATTGACTGCTTCTGCCCAAAAATGTTTAGCTAAGTTGTTTTCATGGATCATGGTTCTGGCCATTTCTTGTAATGTTCTGTTCTTTCTCTCTACAACCCCATTTTGTTGTGGAGTTCTAGGAGAGGAAAACTCATGGAGAATCCCATGTTTTTCACAAAAAAGTTCAAATGGCTCATTTTCAAATTCTCCACCATGATCACTTCTGACTTTCAAAATTTTCAATTCTTTTTCAGATTGTATTTGAGTGCAGAAGCTGCTAAACACTTCACATGCATAGTCTTTACTTTTAATGAATTTTACCCAAGTCCATCTGCTGTAATCATCAACAATGACTAATCCATATTTACTTCCATATAAAGATGCAGTGTTAACTGGACCAAAAAGATCAATATGGAGTAATTCTAAGGGTCTGGAGGTTGATACAATGTCTTTAGATTTGAAAGAACTTTTCACAATTTTCCCTTTCTGACATGCACCACAAAGTGCATCTGAATGATAATCAATGTTAGGCAATCCTTTGACCAGTTGTAACTTGCTAATTTTAGAAATTAATCTCCAATTAGCATGTCCCAACCTTTTATGCCATACCCATTTTTTATCATTCATTGACAGAAGGCAAACTACCTTCTGATCAGCCAGATCAGAGAAATTTATTTTATAGACATTCTCAACTCTCTTTCCCTTGAATGTAATGGATTTGTCATCCTTGTTGACTAGTGTGCAGTTGGTCTTACTGAACGTTACATCATACCCATTGTCACAAAATTGACTAATGCTCAATAGGTTATGCTTCAGACCATCTACTAGCCACACATTATTAATTGAGATGGAGGAATTACCAATAGTACCTGTACCAATGATCTTTCCAGTTTGGTTGCCACCAAACTTCACTTCTCCTCCATCTTTCATTGTAAGGGTAAGGAACAAAGCTTTCTCTCCAGTCATGTGCCTTGAACATCCGCTGTCTAGGTACCATGACCTTTGTTTCTCTCTTGCCCTTAAGCACACCTGCATTTTTGGCCAATTCAGATTTAGGTACCCATATCTTCATGGGTCCTTTTGGGTTAGTTTTGGAGGTTTTACTTTTCCTCCCTTGTACCTTAGGGTGAATGCTGAGTGGCTTCTGATCATTCAATACTTTAGGTTTGACACCTTTTGGTATTGTTTTCTCAGAAGCAGTAGCTGCTTTGTTCTTCTGATCCTTTTGTTTTGGGATTTTAGATTCTGGTTTAATCAGATTCTGATGAACAGGTTCTGATCTTTTCAGAATTTTAATCTTTTGACTCTTAGGATCAGATTTTGTCATTACCTTGATCTTAAGGTTTTCTGGCTTTGATGTGATCTTAGCCTGTGAACCAGAAGCTTCAGGTTTTGACTGAACAGCAGTTATAGCATTTGTACCTTCAGGCACAAAGGTGGATTTCAATCCATCCTTGATACAATCACAGTAGCTCTTGAGACTGTATTCTTTGGATTTCTCCTCAGAATATTCAATCCCTTTGCCTTTGTTCTTGTATGTGCTGTAGATCATAGAAGCAACTTTGCTTCTGTCTATTCCAGCCATAATAAAATCATCCAAGGCAATCTCATGTTTATTGCCTGAACCTTTATCACATTTTTCTTGTAGCTTCTGACAAAGACTCTTGAGTCTATCTTCATATGTTGTTGATATGAGGTTAAACCCTTTGAGTTCTTCTTCAGAAGCTTTCAGTTCCAATAGAGTTGACTTTTGTTGTTTCATCAAATCAACATATTTTTCTTTTAAATCTGTCAACTCATTGGTTCTGTGTTCAAACAGTGATAAAAGTTCTTTTAGAGAATCAACAAGTTCTTGTCTAGGGATTTTGGAATATACCTCATTTTCATCTTCTGAATCTGATTCAGCTTCTGATACTGCTTCTGATGATACTGTTGCCACTAACCCCACGGCTGCCTTAGCATCATCATCAGCTTCTTCTTTATCAGAACCAGATTCACTATCCAAATCTTCCCAGGTCGCCATCAAGCTCTTTTTGATTTGCTTTCTGAATTTACTGGAGTTGAAGCTTGATTTCTTGGATTTGCCTTTAAACTTCTCCTTCTGAAGATCAGGGCAATCAGCAATGAAATGACCAGGCTTCTTACAATTGAAGCATCCCTTCTGATCTTCTTTCTTGGAGTTCTTGTAGCTACCTCTCTTGCTCAAAAATTTCTTCTGCTTCCTTGCCAGATACTCAAGCTTGTTGGACAGCATAGCCATTTTTACAGATTGATCTTCATCAGAATCTCCATCAGGTGATTCTTCTTCAGATTCACTGGCTTTGTAGGCTTTGGAAGATTTTGAGATCTTTCCTTTAGATGGTAAAGCAATGGATTTACTCTTCTTAGAGGTTTCATGCTCATTTAAACTCATTTCATGCACTTTGAGTGAGCTAACAAGATCTTCAACACTTAAAGTATTTAGATCCTTAGCTTCCTCAATAGCAGTTACTTTGGGTCTCCATCTTGAAGGTAAGCTTCTCAAAATCTTACTAACATGATCAGAAGCAACATAGCTTTTCTTCAGTATTTGCAATCCAGAAACTAAAGTTTGAAATCTTGAGTACATTTCTTCTATACTTTCATCATCCTTCATTCTGAAAAGTTCATACTGATGAACTAGCATCAAAGCTTTAGCCTCTTTTACTTTCTTGCTGTCTTCAAAGTTTGCACATAGAGAAGCAAACATAGCCTTCGCAGTAGATTTGTCACTCATTTTCATGTATTCGGTGCGAGGTATAGAAGCCACAATGATTCCTCTTATCTTGTGGTGTTTCTTATAAAGCTTCTTCTGAGCAGGAGTATGTATTCTTCTGTCTATAGCAGCTCCTTCTTCATCCAAATCCAGATCATCAACTCCATCTTCCAGTATGTCCCATAACTCTTCATCCAATCTCATGATAAAGCTGTACATATTAGTTTTCCACCATGAAAACTCTTCTGGATCTCCATTAAACTTTGGAGCTTTTCCAGAGTCTGTTTTCTTGTCAGCAGTATCATAGTCATGCTTGACACTTGTGTATTTTGTAGTAACTGATTCCTCATCTCCAGACATGTTTTTCTAATAGATCTTGAACTGTAACACGGTTAAGTGCTGTGATAACAGAGCAGGCTCTGATACCAATTGAAGGTGAAAAACACAAGAAGGGGGGGGGGTTGAATTGTGTTTTCTTTTTCTCTTAAAAAATACTTCTTCTGATAAAACTTCAGAAGCAGTTTGATTGCTTCTGATGAAATGATCAGAGTCAGATTGCAGCGGAAAAGAACAGAGCAGAGAAAAGAAAGACAAAGACACAAGCAGTTATCCTGGTTCCTTCCACAACACGGAAGTAGTCCAGTCCCCCTTGCACTTCCAAGGAGATTTCACTATAATCACAAAGATTACAACTGCTCAATACTTTCTAAGTATGAGACTTCACAAAAATGCTCAAGCACACACGCAAGAGTCTTCCAATGCTCAAGCACTAAGCAAGAGACTTCTAATGCTCAAGCACGCAGGCAAGCGACTTCTAATCAAACAAAAATACAGAGAATTGAGTTTGAATTGAACACTTGATTATACAATCAGTGGTGTTCACAATACAATACAGAAAAGACTCTAGACTTTGAATTTCTAAGATGTATCAAATCAGTGCAGAAATTCAGTGTGCTTTGTAGAATCAAATTGACAGAGTTTTGGCGCTTTTGAACTTATGTATCTCTATCTACAATCTTCAAGTCTTCACTCCTTTATATAGAGGCGTGAAAGAGACGTTGAGATAATCAGCACGTCTAAAGAGTCGTTTGAAATCCTTTGATTATCCACCAGTGATCCTTTGCCTGATTTGGGTGTAGTCCTTTGAAGAATAAGCTTCAAATTCATTCCCATCTTGAGTGTACAAATTCTGCAGGCATGGCTGTTGTTTTGTCTTGTAGCGTAGACAGAAAACAGAGTAGTGGAGGTAGTGGTTGTACACTTGTACTTTGTCAACTCTATTAATGAGAGACAAGTGCTCAGTGCTATCCATATATCCGTTGATACCTCCCTTTCAATTCTTCGTTCTTCTTTGATAAGACTGAATTGAGAATCAGCTACTTTGAATCTTTAGTTTGATTAAAGGATCAAACGTAGCTTCTGGTGAAGATATTGCTTCTGATGAAAACTTTTGCTTCTGATGACCTTCTGCTTCTGATGACGTCATCACTTCAGAAGCACTTCAGCTTCAGGAGCAGTTTTCTTCAGATGCTCAGAATTTCTTTTTCTTTCCATTGTTCTTCCAAGACCTATTGAAATAACTTGAGTAGCCTTTGGTCCTGTACACTTGAACAATAATTAGTAATAACCAATTGACAATTTTTAATACCTTGTTATCATCAAAACTTAATAAGGTTCATTGTGAAACACATTTTGTTCCAACACACATAGGGGAGAGCAAGAGAGTGAGTGTGAAGATTCATACCGCAAAAATGAAATCATTTAACTTCATTTAACATAAAGGTGTTTAATAAAAGACATTAATCTTGACACACCTGAATAGTATATCAAATAATTTCATGTTTTTATAGAAATCTAAAAAAAAATTATATATATATATAAGATATGATCCATTAACACCAGGTGTCAACGGATTCGTTGACACCAAATCCTAAACGTTCATTTCATGTAATTTAAAGGTCAATAATTATTCATCAAAATCTTAATGTGGATATTAAGTATTTCATATCTCCTTTCCTAAAAGGTCTGGCGGTGCAGCTTGTTGTACGCTTGCCTTCTGTTCATGTGTAATTATCAATTGAATTGAAACATCACAAATAAGAAACATGGAAATTTAATCTATCAAAAAAAAAAGGTATTAGAAGCACATATCACAATGGAACCATATATAAGTAATGTCATTCAAATTCCAAGTGAAACAAAGGTTGATAAGCACAAATACCCCAGAAGTTAGTCAACAAAAAGTTTCTAGTATTAAATGAAAGAAATTGTATTACAAGTTATTAAGTAATCGAACTAAGAAATATGGATGACTCGTTGATGAATGCCAACTTCCGTAAAATCTAATATATGATTAGTGCATATATTAACTTGTTTTTCTATAAGTGTAACTACCATATGATGCGTTCTCTAGATGACAATATATAGAAGTGTATCCACTAAAGCGTCTTGTTGGTCTTTGATTTTTTTGCAAGGCTTATCGTCTCAACGTTTCTCTAAAGATTTTCTTATTGGGATTCTCCTTGTGTCTCTTCTCCATGTCAGGACTTTCTTGTCTCGTCTGGTCTCCATGACTGTAAGTTTCTCTTCGTAGTTGGTGTACAATTTAGCTCTGTCAAGAATTTGTTGACATCTCTTGGTTCTTTTAACCCAATGGCTTTGGCAAATTATGTTCCTCCTTTAAAGACCTCACTCAAGCAAAAATACCTTCATTTAAACACCAACTTCACGAACTTGAATTGATTCTTAGTTGAAGCGCTTTTGTGCTACATCATCGCTCCCATTTTGAGTGTTCAGGTGAAACGTCTCAATTGGGCGCACCTCAAACTCTACGATAGACGAAGACGATTTTCTATGTTTTTTATGCTTTCATCGGGATCAATTGTCATGTTATATGATTCCATATTGAGCGGTTTCTCTAAGGAGGTGGGAATCCGACAATTCTTGATTCTTCTCATGAATGGTTCTCAAGGCACTTTATCACCCTTGGACTAGATGACCTAGATCGTCACGGTAGATGATGACGGGTCAGTGGTGCACATGTTTGATAGGGACCTTCGAGGAGACCTGAAATTTTAAGGTTGTAGTCTATTCTTCCTTTTATGGGAGCTACGGTGGGGGATTTTACTTCGGCAATCCGAAATAGACAGTAAATGCATTTAATTTAGGAAAATATTAATAAATGTCTTTAAGACACTAATTAAGAAAACAAACATAATTAAGAGTTTAATAGTAACGGGTTAACGGTACAAAACAACTATGCATTTATTTTCTATTTTTATAAATAAGGTTGAAGGGAGGGAAGGGAGTACCTTAATTAATAAAATAAAAAGGATAGAAAACGACAAAGAAATGAGCAATGATAAAGCAGATGAGTGGGTTGATTTGAATAGAGAAGAAAGGGTGCTGATTATTTATTGACAAAGGATAATTTAAGGAGTTAGAAAAATGAGAAAATAATTGGGATGTCGCATTTGAGAGGACAAGTGATTTATCCAGTTAGGAGTGAGCTGGCAGAAAATGGAAAGCGATGCAAAGCACTTGATCCAAGTGAAGCTACTTTGTTCACGTGCTATCACGCCCCTTCCTCTCCTTTCTCACGTAACCTCCTCTTCACACATGTCATCATCCTTGAACTTCTAAACCAATTCGAATAGGACCACCTTTTCTCTCCATCCAACCCCCAATCTCCTCGTAACAACTACCCTTATTCCCCCTTTCCATATTTACCCTCATCAATCATACTCTATATCGAGAAAATATTAATTAAGTTGGGTCTTCGAGATGACCAGAGTAGAACGATTTATTGTGATTTCATCCAAGTTATAAAATGTAGATATTGAAAAAATACGATCACTGTGCTACCAAAAATAGGCTAAAAGAAAAATTTACAAATTGCTTTCTCACATTGATATTAGTAGTTAAATTCACATCTTTATCTAGTATGAATCAACTTCTTACTAACTGGATAAAGATCCTCTCCATTTATAACTTTTTCCATTTGTTGCAATTTGGGGAGAGATAGACACAAAATAATAAGTGGTGGGTCCTATCACTAAGTGGATCCCACCATCATTATTTTCTATGTGTCTATCTCTCTCCAAATTGCAACAAATGAAAAAAGTTATAAATGAAGAGGATCTTGATCCTTACTAACTAACCCAACATTCATTAACTTTATTTTAATATTTTGTAAAGTAACTTAGCCTCTGTTTGGTTTGGCTTTTGCAAAGCCAGAATCAATTCTGGAGCATTTCAAAAGCAATTCTGCAATATTTAACATGTTTGGTTTGGCTTTTCAAAATAGCTTTTATCCTCCAAAAGCAATTCTAGTTGAAGCTACAATTCCTAGCTTCTTACTTTCCTAGAATCAATTCTACACCCTCAATTCTATTAATTCCATCCCTGCCCTCATTAATTTTTCTAACCCTTCTCCAACCGAATTTTTTCTTTCTGCAGTCTTATTAAAATAAATGTTGGTGAAGAGAATAACATTTATTTTCTGCAGTCTTAACTCTCAATTCTATTAATTCCATTCCCCCTTCACAGTCCACTTTTCTCAACCATAATTCAACCACCCTTCCCAAATTTAATCCAAAAATTTATTACCATCAGCTTATATAACAACATCATCTCCTACAAGGAAAAATTGTGGTGAAGAGAACAACAAGAAGAAAAAATTCTGCAATGAAATTATTGAGCACAGGCAAAATAATTAGTATTGTACTTTAAATTATTATATCAATATTTTAGTACTATAATACACATTATGTTAGTTTTGTAATAATATTTTAATACTCTATTGCACTTTAAATTCTATTATCTATTTGTAATTTTTATTTTCATGATGTTAGTATTGTAATACCTTATATTTTAGGACTATATTGCACTTAATTATCTTAATTTAGTAATTTCTATTTATTTGTATTTAACTATGTCTATTTTGGTAATTATACATTCAAAAGTAATTTTGATCAAAACTATCCAAACAACAATCATTCTGTTTAATCAATTCTGCATTATTGCATCCAAACATAAATCAATTCTGTCAGAATCAATTCTGTCAAAATCAATTCTTTCAGAATCAATTCTGTCAGAATCAATTCTACACACCTCAGAACCAAACACACACTTAATGCATGATTGATATTATGATAAATCACCAATTTTCTGAATGAAATTATGAGATAGAGTATTTAGGCTCGTGAAATCAATGAAAGAGAAAAAAGTTTAATTTTGACAAATGTGATATGAAACATATACTATATTATATGTAGATCTTACAAAATTATGTAGACTCGCCATAAATGTGGTTAAACTAAACAAAAAAATCACTTCATCCGATCATTATTGTAATTAAAAAAAATATTTTTAGATTCATTGAATAATTTATATATTTAGTTTATATTATTGATCAAATAGTTCAGTTATTCAATGAATCTAAAAAGTAATTTTTTTTTATAATAGTAACCGAATTAAATGTTTTTTTATGTACATTAAGTAACTTATGTATCTGGTCAAAAACATGCACCAAATTCATCAATTTATTTAAAGAATCTAAAAATGTTTTTTTTTTATTTTTATATTTTATAATAATAAGACCTGATATAGTATACCATTAATTGAGTTCAAATGTGTGGGGGTGTTACCGTAAATGAATCCCTCTTGCTCTTATCCACTCGAAAGTACACAAGTCTATACGCAAGAGAAAACAAAACCCATCCCTTTTGTTTCATTCAAAAACCACACAAAACCAAACCTTTATAAAAAAACACATCAAATTGAAATTCATTTTCATAACCAAACCAAAAACACACACAATTTCAATGGCAGCAACAACAACAACTAAGAACCACCATGTTCGAAAACAAACCTACCACTTTCTTCCTTCAACAAACAACAATTCTGTCACCGATTCACTCTTCGAGTTCGACGAATCAGAACTCTACAACACCAACTCAAATTCCCCTGAGTTTCGCAAATCCATTCGCGCTTCTCGTTTTCAAGGTACTTCATCATCTTCTACCACCGATGGTCGTGTTTCGTCGCTGCCGGTGAATGTTCCGGATTGGTCAAAGATACTTGGAGAAGACTACCGACACAATCGGAGAAGAAACTACGATGATGTTGATGAAGAAGATGAAGGTGATGATGAGAAAATTCCACCGCATGAGTTTCTTGCTAGAACAAGAATGGCTTCATTCTCTGTTCATGAAGGTGTTGGTAGAACTTTGAAAGGACGTGATCTTAGTAGGGTTCGAAATGCAATTTGGGCTAAAACTGGTTTTCAAGACTAGATCGAACATTTTTATTACTGGATTTGAACTTCACAAAATCATTGAAACTTGTTTTTGTTATAATTTCTTCTTTTTTTTTTTTTTGCGGAGCCTTTCATTTTGATTTTGATGGAAATTTTCTGAGGATTTTTATTAGTCTTGTGTTATTTTTCTGTTATCATTATTAATTAATATGATTCTTGTTCATTTACGTTGTTTATTGAGTTTGTTTTTGGGAATAATTTGGTTGAATTTCTTCCACAATTGGATCGTGTATGGTTGGTGGACCCGTTGTTGTAGAAGTAGCAGTAGTTCAATGATTGGTGGGATTTTTGTTTTTACTTTTACACTTTCTTTGGATGATGATGATGAGGACAATAATAAATAAATAATGCTCATGATATATCAAAAACAAAATAAACTAACTTTCATTTTTAACAATTCTAAATATTTCCATGAAGCAATGGTTTCTCTAAACTTTTACGTCTTCAAAGTTACCGTTAATTTTCACTAGCTAAACATCTATGTGCATTTTTTATTTGTATTATACCGATTTTAATTAATGTTATAATATAATTGCTCAGAAAAAATTATAATTTGTTTTAGAAAAAGATTAACTAAAAATTGCAGTTAGCTTTTAGTTTTTTAAATTATGGGGCAGATTTAAAATTAAAACAAAAATTGAATTATTAATGTTACAAAGAGATGTTTATATAAAATTGTTTGGGGGTAATTTAGATATATCAAAAATAAAATACAATTGTCCTCGTGAGCTTAACTCAATTGGTATGGACAATGTATAATATATTCAAGGTACATGTTCGAATCCCGGCCACTAAAAAAAGTAGAATATAGTAAAAAAATGATGCATCTCTTTTATTACTAGTATTAGAGAAGAAACGTGCTCAACTATTCATTTTTCATCGTGCACCCTTAATTGTATAAAAAAAGACATATCAATTTGATAAATATTATTATTAAATATTTTCGACAAATAAGATTCTTGTCCAAATAAATTAAAATAAGCTCTTTTTATTGTACCTAATATTAATAGCATGCAATATTGTTCATATTGGAATGTGATTGATTTAACAATACATTTACTTAATTTAATTTAGAATCATGTTACGAAAAGTTAGTACAAGTTAGTACGACATATTTTTACGAGTAAATCTTTAAATTAGTTTTTATCTTCGTAAGTCATCGTCAAATTAGTCATTTACTCTGCTAATATTTCAAACTAGTTAGTATTTTTGTCTAACTCGTCATAAAAAATAAAAAATAAAATAAAAAATAAAAAACTTAGACAAGGACCAGTGCTATTTAAAAAAAAAAAGGGTTGTGTTAACCGGTGCCCCCGAGCACTGGATAAGGTATCTAAAAAAGGAAATATTAAATTAAAAAAAGACATTTTTTTGACTTTTGAAGCCTTAATTACAATGCAAAAGCTTCTACATTTGTTTCCTTAACCAGTGCTCCGGATTTCCTTAAAAAAAAAAAAGGAAAAAGAACATAGTATTTGAAACATGTCTTAGCACAGCAACGGACGCATGACAAAATGGCCTTAGAGCTTACGAACTGGTGCATAGCATCAGGACTGAAGTCCTTAAAGCACGCTAAGCTCGCTCACTGCCGCCTCCTCCGAACGACCTTCTCAGCATCATTCTCCGCTCTACCATATCCTTCTCCACCAACCCCCAATACCCAATCCTCCTTTTCCACAAAACTCCAACAAATTCAAACACATTTCTCTACGACACCATGATCCACGGTATGGTGTCCAAAGACCGGTTCAACGACGCAGTTCATCTCTACGCTTCAATGCACAAAGCTGCTATTGTTCCTGACAGCTTCACTTTCAGTTTTGTACTTAAAGCTTGTGCAAGACTCAATCTTTTTCATCTGGGTATGATGATGCATTCCCTTGTGTTTAAAACTGGTTTTGATTGTGATGTTTTTGTGAAAACGAATGTGGTTTGTTTTTACTCGAAATGTGGGTTTTTAAAGGATGCATGGAAGATGTTTGATGATATGGTTGTGAAAAATATTGTGTCTTGGACTGGTATGATTTGTGGGTGTATTGAGTTTGGGAAGTTTAGGGAAGCGGTTTATTTGTTTAGAGGGTTGTTGGAGAGTGGTTTGAGGCCGGATGGTTTTGTTATTGTGAGGGTTTTGCGTGCTTGTGCAAGGTTAGGTGATTTGGACAGTGGGAGGTGGATCGATAGGTGTTTAAGGGACTGTGGTTTGTCTAGGAATGTTTTTGTGGCTACGTCTTTGGTGGATATGTATACTAAATGTGGAAGTATGGAGGAAGCGAGATTTGTGTTTGATGGAATGGTTGAGAAAGATGTTGTTTGTTGGAGTGTTATGATTTAGGGTTATGCGTCGAATGGGTTACCTAGAGAGGCAATTGAGTTGTTTTTTGAAATGAGGAAGGTAAATGTGAGACCGGATTGTTATGCTATGATGGGAGCTCTCTCTTCATGTGTGATAGATTTTTGGCAAGTGTACCAAATACTATCGAAGTAGTAAAAATATCGTTCCCACAAGGACTGGTTTTAATCTCTATAATTCAATTACGTTGTAAATTAGGATGTATAAAGGTTCTTTTAATTTGCCACTAGGCAATTGATTGGTTTGTTTGCATAAGCAATGACAGAAAATAAAGATTGGTTTTAAGAATAAGAGAGAGATGAGTTTAGGTCGTTCGAATCATCTATGTTCCCCTAATTGGTATACTGCACCTATTCTTGTGAATGAGTCCCTAGTTTTACGATAGTTAACAAAATAGTCTTAATCAATCCCTTGAGTTAGGACCTTCTTATAGGGTTACAGCGCCTAATTCCTTAGGTGGTATAATAATCGTTGAAGGTTTAAGCACGTTAACCTAATATCACTAATAAATGATTATCCATTCCTAAACTAACCATGTTTATTAGAACAATTCAATTAGGTCTAAGTCGAAAACTATGGTCAGTAGTCATTCGTTCTCACTAAATCATGTTTATATTTGATCAGGATATAAAAAGCATTAAGAACAATTGAATTGAATAAAAACTAGATTGTCATTCACAAATAATAGAGTTTCACAACAACATGAGTCAATTAGGGTTACAAAGAATCATCTCAGACCTAACCTCTGATGGATTTAGCTACTCATGATGGTGTTTACAAATAACATAATCATTAGAGGAATCAATACATACATGAATTGGTAAATGAGTGAAGAAATCGCCCTTCTTGCCGTCTTGTAGTCTCAAAATCGCACTTTGCTCTCTCAAAATCGTAACCTTTGTCTTTGGAATAGACTTCAGCTTAAATAGGCACAAAATTCCACCTAAAATCGTGCCACGTTTTAAGTAAACCGTGGCACGATTCTCCTTGAATCGCAAATATCTGAATTAGGATTTCCTCAAATCGTGTCACGATTATGCCATCGTGCCACGATTTCTTCAATGTCGAAGCATGATTTTGGTCTTCTAAAATCGTGTCACGTTTTTACCAAATCGTGACACGTTTTCTTCTTTGTATTTTCTCCAGTTTTTCTGCTCTTTTTGCTACATAAGTTGCCTTGTGAACTCCACTTTGTGATCAAAATACATATAAAAATTACGTAATGACGAGATATCATCAATGTGCGAGTTTGGGAGCGTTGGAGTTGGGAAATTGGACTAAAGGTTTGATGAATTACGAGGAGTTTTTGTCTGACCCTGTGTTGGGTACTTACTTGATTGATTTTTATGAAAAATGTGGAAGCATGGAGGAGGCTTTGGGGGTTTACAAAATGATGAAGGAGAAAGATCGCATGGTTTTCAATGCTGTTATTTCTGGACTGGCTATGTACGGACAAGTTGGGGCTGCATTTGGTGTTTTTGGCCAAATGGGGAAGTTTGGAATTCCGCCAAATGAGCATACTTTTGTTGGTTTGCTTTGTGGATGTACTCATGCCGGTCTGGTTGATGATGGTCGTTGTTATTTTAAGCATGAGTCGTAACTTTTCTGTGACTCCTACTATTGAACATTATGGATGCATGGGGCGGGATGTGACTTGCTTTCTTGTATGAGCAGCTCTCTCTTACCTCCAACTCAAATGTTGGCGTCATTGGTGGTTACATGACCTTGCTTGTGGTAATATATATATATATTTTAAAATTAATCGTAAATGTATAGTTTTTTGTATGATACTTGTGTGCTGATATAAATTTGTCTCTTTGTGTTTGCAAGGATGAGTTATAACTCACTTCAGACATGTCGTTCCGAGGAAGAAATATGAAGATTACGAACGGGAGAACCCGTATGAGGGTAGATGGAGACCTAAAAGGGGATTTGCTGATGCTGATCACTTCAGAGGCTTGATGGATTCGATGGTGCATTGTCATGTCATCTGGATGCCGTACGAGCACCGACGAGACGTGGCGCCTTTTCATGACGTGTGCTGGTACTCCGGATGGATCATAAGTCACGTAGGTTGTATTCCAACGTGGCTGAAGTCACATAGATTATATACTTACACGAGTTAAGTCACGTAGAGGTATTTTGGGAAGTTCGGTTTGGAGTGAGCAATTTATGTCGAGAGAAGAGCAATTTTCAAGGATGAGGTTTTGTTTTATTGCACTTGTCATCATTCCATTTCATTTAGTTTATTCCCCTTCATTTCATTACATATATACCACCGATCTAACCATACTCT
This sequence comes from Medicago truncatula, assembly GCF_003473485.1. NCBI lineage: Eukaryota > Viridiplantae > Streptophyta > Magnoliopsida > Fabales > Fabaceae > Medicago > Medicago truncatula. Next base: position 46,367,855 of record NC_053043.1, read on the forward strand.
ACAATAAATCTCACATCCATTGATGTTTTTATTTATGGACACAAACGTGCATCTGGCTAAATATGTGACTTTGAAGGTACGTAGCTGCTTAATTATGGCCAGTGTGGTTTTCATTTTGTGCTTGCAAAGTTAGTAAGCATCGTCACATTCAATTATGGGTCATGCTAATTTGTTTCCTAAAGGCATAAGTTAATATCTAAAAAAATAATTAATTTCTAAATTTAACTCTTTAACTTATGTCTTACTCAACAATTTATGAGTATGCAATGGACTCAACTTTGTGTATATCAACATACAACATCATCTACAACAACGACATCATGGACAACAACAACAACTACTACACAACAGTGCATATTTAAATATGACGTACATCTCAACATGGTCAACTTGTGACACAACAACTTTTGGCAATGGCATTCAACAACTTTGTATATTTTAATTAAATGCAATTACACATAAATCAACAATCAACAATCAATCATATTCAAATCAACAGCTCTGGTAAAAATAACATAATTAATCATAATTATTTACTCTACCTAAAAGTCCAACGAAAACAACGTATGCGAACAAATACGCGAAAAACACAAGGTGGCATCAGCTACTGTGCAATCTTGCCAGGCGAGTGCACTGCTCGCTATGGCAAGCTCAAGGAAATGGCTACTCGCTATGACGAGTAAGTCATTCGCCGTGGCGAGCAGAAAATAGTTTCTCTCGGGAGTTTTGACATTTTTCACACTAAATCCTCATTTTTAAGCTCCCTAATCTCTTTTTTGATCCAAAAACTTGCCCAGTCCTCTCTATATATATCCAGGCACCCAAAATCATCCAACTCACTTCCTATAACGACATTTTGAAAAATCACTCTATTACTCAACTCACCAATTAAGAACAAATCTCTCCATCACTCATCACTATTTTCCTTTTGCATCTTTTTCTATCTATTTCATCTGCAAATCCAACAAAATTAGGATAGATCAGCAAAAATAAAGAAGAAGAAAGATGTTCTTTTTGAGGAAGAAGAAGAAGAAAAATGTTTATTCATAGGAAATTGGGGAAGAAAACATGGGTATATTGGTAACTATACATGTCATTGTAATCAAAACTGAGTTTCACAAAAGCAGAAACTAGGAATACCAGCTTATGTTGTACTGACGTTTTGAGATCAAAACTGAGTTTCCTGATAGCACTTTTCATTCTCCCAAACAAGAAAAAAAATCTGGAAACCACGTTTGAAAAAGTAAACTCAGGTTTGGCTACTAAAAAAGTGATGCCAAACACATACTTAGAGAAGAGACATAATCAACTATTTATTTTTCTACTGTGCAGCCTTAATTGTATATAAAAAGACATATAATTTGATATATATATTATTATTAATTATTTTCGACGAATAAGATTTTTCTCCAAATAAATTAAAAGGAAAATGCTAGATATCAAGAATGGATTTTCACGATGGATTCAAGAATGACATGGTAGAATAATAACTCTTAGATTTCAGTTTTATTTGTTAACGTTTCATAAAAAATAAATACATAACACCCACCACCCCATAATTTCCGGTCAGGGTGAGATTTTATTGGCTAATATTAATTTCGGGACAATTTCTTGATAAAATCTTTCTTGATATATAACATTGTTCAAATTAAAATAACCTTTTTTTAGTGTATCTAATAGTATGTAATATTGTTCATATTGGAGCGCGGTTCATATTTTAATAGGATTTAACAATAACATTTACTTAAGGTGATGAGAAGAGGGCGTTTGATTTAGAGGGGTGATTTTTGGGTGAGTAGCAAGTAGAAGGGGGTTTATGATTTTTGCTTTTTTAGCGGTCGTTTGTGATGGAGTTTGACTTTAGTGATGATGTTGGTTGGTTAGGTGATGAGTGTATTGTGTCTTTTATGATATTTCGAAGGGGGCGTATTGTGTCTTTGTTCGTCTTGAACAAATATCAAGTTTTTTAACAAATTTTACTGTTAAAAAAAAACATTTACTTAAATTAATTAAGGTCTTTTTCCAGCTCAAAAAGAGGTCTAATTCCCATCATAAGAATGCAAAAGGATTCAATTTTTTAAGGAGAACTTTGCCACTCACTGAGGTTTTACTCAACTAAGATTATTGTTGTGTTAGGCGAGCACACATATCAAAATTTAGTGAAACATATTTTTAATGAGTAAACCACTCAATTGGTCACTATCTTCGTAAGTTACCGTCAAATTAGTCATTTACTCTAATGTGAGAGTGACTTACATGAACCAAATTGATGATATACTATTTTTTTACTAAAGGAGAAAGAACATAGTATCTTTATAATAACAATTTAGAGTTTTTAGAAATAGCCTATTTCAAAATCCTCTCCTCTAAAGATGTCCACATCATCATAATCCTACTTGGCATTTGTTCCAAAAATTTCTCCTAATTTTTAATACAAGCTTAATAATTATAATTATTATTAAAAACCGTTTTTTATTAATCATTAAATTGTACATAAAATACACAGTTGGTTACAATCAAATCATTATTAATATAATAATTGTTTCGATTAAAATTTATATGTTACATTAAAAATTTGTACGTTACAATCAAATGATTATTAATATAATTATTATTCAATTAACATTTATATGGTACATTAAAAATTTGGTAGGTTACAAAATTATAATAAATAACTTGAATAAATTATATTTTGAATTTTTGTCCGTTACACTATGACAGTAATCTACTAATTAAAAATTTAATTGTAGTAATTAGTTTTTAAGGTTATATAATTAATTTTTATTCGTTACAAAATTATATTACTTAATATTAATAAGATATTATTAAATTTTAAATGTTATGAAGTTAATTTTTTGTAGGTTACATGAAATATAATCTAATCGTTTAATGCACATTTTATAATATTAAATACGTTGATAATATTAATTTTAAAACGGTCAAAATAATAATTAATAGATATTAACCGTTATAGTATTTTTTTATATCAATAGTAGCGCTTTTGGGTACGAGTACACAACAATCACAAAATATAGTTCTTCTTTTTCTATTCTATGGTTCTCTGATATCTATATTCTAAATAATTTCTTTAATTTTTTCTATTACAAAGAAAAACGTATACGAAACACGACTTCATCTCTAATGTTTCGCCAAGAAAATAATCGTGAACATTGGTTGTGAGGGTTGTTCGTGCTTGGTTTGCTCAAGACTACAAAAATAAAAATAAAAATACCATTTTCTATGGAGTTGATTCTAATGGATTGAAAGGTACTTTTTTCATACCGTTTTTGTTTTTTTTTTGTTCATATCTAGGGTGATCGAATAAGTGCGTTTATACGAAGAACATTGATCTACAAGTTCAAGGAGCAGCTCCAAGAGGGAATGGTGTTCACGATTTTCTCATTTGATTTTGCTTACAACAGTGGTTTGTATAGACCATAACACAACGAATACAAACTGAATTTTACAATTAACACAAAAATCAAAATACCTAAATCTTTTTTGGTCCCTACAAACATGTATTCGTTTACACTGCATATGATGTTTTCAATAATTTTTACGACATGAAATGTAATTTGAATCATATTTTTATCATCAAACTAATTTCAAACCCGCATCCCTTTCTAACAACATGAAATAAATTATATATTAATGTAGTTTGTGTCATGACTGTGGTGGATTTTGTTTGTATGAAGACCTCAAATTAATTATATTAAAAACCCTTCAAGCACAAGATGTGCCAACTAAAGAAAAATACAAAGTTCAAGATGCATAGATTCAAAAGAACCAAATCATGAGGTAGAATAACCAAGACAAGTAGAAAGATTATTCCACCAACATTTCAACTCAAAATACATACATGATTGCTTAGCAATTTGTATCCAGTAAACGAGAAATATAATTTATCTAACAACACCATAAACTGGTTCTTGTGACAAAAATGTAAGAATTTTTGTCTTTTCAAATAATCCAAATGCAAGTCAGCAAAATCAACTGAAAACTAAAACGAACTTTTTTTGGAACAATTGAGAACCACTGAAATGAAGAGTACCCTCACAATAATTAATTGAAAGAACACAATAATTCCAACCACTTTAGAATATTATGTCATATGCTACCAAAGAATTCACACTAAACATAAAAAAGATAATTCTCCTCCTTTTCACATCTGCCAGAACATAAAAATAAGTCCATATTTTAAATACTCCATCAAGCTAAGTTGTCATTTATTAGAATTCAGATATTCAAGAGCCTCCACGAAAAGAGAGAGACATTTAGAGGAGCTACTTTGTTCCTAATGAGATTTTTTAGAGCCATAGGTACATCATGCTCCACTTGCAACTAGATGATATACCCCTTTGTCAGGGTACCTTTTACCATGATCAACTTTAAAGAAACTTATAAAAAACGCTAGCCTTAAAAATAATGTTGTCCATCAAATAACAACAATCTCATTTCAAAAAAAATTCTATGACATCGTCTCCACCCCATCCAACCCTAACCTACGTATCTCCTTAAATGGCATAGAGTTATTTTGATATAACTCAAAAGTTCTTCTAAATATATCACACAAAGGACCACTCTACAACCACGAATCATTGCAAAAAAAAGGAGTATTTTTCTCATTACTCTCCACTATCATCAAGTTGTCATCAAACCAATTTCTAATCCCCATCTTCGCCCCTATTTTAACATCATGGAAGTAATTTTACCACACATACGCCTAATTGTCCCCACTCTTCATATGAACTCATCCTACCTATTCTAAGAAGCTAAAACTCTAAAATGCAAACTCATTGATCCATATCAGCCTTCAAAACTATTCACGTAACAAAGATAAGTTAAAATTCTGCATTATATGAACCCTCAAGCAACAACTATATCGACCAAGACACACCTTATCTCACTTAAACCAATTGACTTTACTAGCTTCCACACTCTGTCCACACTAAAAATAATAAGGATTCAATAAAATAATTTTTACTTAAGTAAGCCTTGAAGAATGAAAGAAATTAAACCAATTGTGGTGGATATTGAAGGAGAATACAAAGATACATTAGAAGAACACTGAATTGAATTCGAATGGGTGAAATCGATTTGTTTTCATTTTTAATATATAATACATTATGATATTTAATTATTATTTTAATTATTTGTCAATAATTTTTGAGATATCAGTTTGAACGTACTCTTTTTTCTATCTTCCGGTAAATTTAAAAAGGCGAATCTGACAATTTTGTTGCAAAAGTTAAGTTGTTCCTAAGTAAGTATATATAACTATCAACTTGATTATTTAATACCATTAAAACGTACATATTTATTCATTTACTTGAACCATTTTATTTGTTTCTTTAGAGATTGGAAAACGATGTTACAAAATTCTTTTCAATCAACTAAGATCAAATTCAACCGTTAAATTATGGAGACAAAAAGAACTAAAGAAAATGTATGCTTATTTTGATGAAGGAGATTTTTTTTCCACAATCCTTTTAGTAAATACATTTTCTAATAAATGGTAAAACAATTACCTTTATTTTTAGTTGCTTGATCTATCCCACATTAGCATACCAGAAGAATTTTTTAATCTTACTCTTAGGATCACCATTGAAGTTAAAGAACTTGCATGAAATTGAGTGGGTTGACATAGATCTCCTACCTTTTTCTTCCCCATGTTTGATGGAGGTTTTAGTTTGTGGATTTCGGTTAGGAACATTAAGAAGGAGGAAGTGTTTGCTTGAAAAAAAGGGAAAACGATGAATTGGAAATCATAACTACACTAAAATATAACAAAATTAGGTTAGATTGTTTTAATTTGTGACCCTTGATCTCTAATTAAAAAAAATGAAGAGAGGAGATTAAATAAAATTGTTTTCTCAATTTTTTCTCACTAGAGATAATTTGCATCCGAGAGAAATACTCTCTCCAATATTTTTTTAGGGACTCAGTCCAATCTTAAATATAACAAATAAACAACTACATTTTATTATCTTAAATTAAAAAATATATATAACTTACTTTGACTTTATTTAATGTTATTTATTCTAATATACATTTTAATTCATGTAAGTTTTATTTTTAATATTTTTTTATTCTCATGAAACAAGTTCCAATAGATGGTACTTTTCATAATTTTATATTTTTTTAGAAATATTCGAGAAAACTAATTGCATATGAGTAAATTTTTGAACTTAGATATTTTTTTTTATAATTGAAATCCGAGAGAGTGATTAAATAAAAAAAGTAATAGCTTTATTCAAAGTGGTAGGTTTTTTATTATATTTTTATAAGACAAGAGCAAAAAGAATAATCTCAATTAAGTTGGTACCCTACTTTAATCGATTGCCAGTTGCTCATATATATTATTAAAAAAAAGGAAAAAATTATATAAAACCTGGGAGGACAAAAAAAAATGATCCAGTCAATCCAAGTGGATCCACCCTAACGGGTAATACATCAAAAAAAAGATTAACAAAATGGATTCAACCCTAATTAATTCTAACAAACGAATACCATTAACGATAGACGTTTGTGAGAGCAAATCGGGTCTATAATTTGGCGAATTGATCGATCTTCAACACAAAATCGGATCACGTGCTATCAGCTCCCTGCAACAACGGCAACAAGCATTAACGACTCTTTCAAGTCCACACAATCTCATGTCAATCAAGGATTAATGGGATACGAAACACATACATATTCTTGAGAGTGAGGAGTAGATTAAACCGCCAACACGGTAATTAACAAATTCACACGCACTAATTGTTTACTGCTATGATCAACATCAAATTAACAGTCAATTATGGCCCAACATAAAACCACAACCACCTCCAAAGAAATGGTGGAGACGGCGGATTCGAATGATCCACCGTAACCAATCCACACGGCGGAGAAAAAGGTCTAAAACGGTGGCAAAATAGAGGATAAAGAGCGGACCCTTTCGGGTTTCAACCAAACCAATGCGGGGTTCTGCCATTAAGAAGCCAAGACACAAAATCAAACAAGATCGCCGGTGACAACCAACAATTTACGAATACCAACAATTAAGCAACCACCACCTGTAGCAGATGCGGTACTGATTGAATCGGAAACCAACGACACAAATTATTGTGGGAATCGGAAAAAAGGGTGGTGCGGGAGGACGATATCACTCATCGCACCATCGTTGCATGTTGGTACATCGTAAGTGATGAAGGTTTCGTACCTCTTATAACAGAGGTAATCATACCTCTTATTAATTAGATATATTTTTAAGAATATACTAATTATTTATAGTATTTTTATATTTTAAGTATAGTTGTACTTTTTCTCACTATTTTAAGTAGAGTTGGCATGTCCGTGCCAACTCTGTCTCAGTTTTAAATATGAAGATAAAGTACTACATAATATCAAAATTATGAATGAAATCAAACTAAAAAAGTCAAATAATATCTAAAAAACTTATTTATGTGTAAACCCTGTTAAAAAAATTTAAATAAAATATATCCCGTGCTTGGCTTGGCACGGGGCGTTACACTAGTTTGAAACATGTATCAGCACAACAACGAACGTATAGCAAGATGGCCTTAGAACTAACGAACTGGTGCATAGCATCAGGATTGAAGTGCTTGAAGCACGCTAAGCTCGCACACTGCCGCCTCCTCCGCCTCAACCTCCACCATGACAACGACCTCCTCAGCATCATCCTCCGCTCTACCATAAACTTCTCCAACAACGCCCAATACCCAATCCTCGTTTTCCACAAAACTCCAACAAATTCAAACACATTTCTCTACAACACCATGATCCGCGGCATGGTGTCTAAAGACCGGTTCAACAACGCTGTTCATCTCTATGCTTCAATGCACAAAGCTGCTATTGTTCCTGATAGCTTCACTTTCAGTTTTGTACTTAAAGCTTGTGCAAGACTCAACCTTTTTCATCTGGGTGTGATGATACATTCGCTTGTGTTTAAGACTGGTTTTGATTGTGATGTTTTTGTGAAAACGAATGTGGTTTGTTTTTATTCAAAATGTGGGTTTTTAAGGGATGCATGGAAGGTGTTTGATGATATGGTTGTGAAAAATGTTGTGTCTTGGACTGGTATGATTTGTGGGTGTATTGAGTTTGGTAAGTTTAGGGAAGCGGTTGATTTGTTCAGAGGGTTGTTAGAGAGTGGTTTGAGGCCGGATGGTTTTGTTATTGTGAGGGTTTTGCGTGCTTGTGCTAGGTTAGGTGATTTGGAAAGTGGGAGGTGGATTGATAGGTGTATGAGGGAGTGTGGTTTGTCTAGGAATGTTTTTGTGGCAACTTCTTTGGTGGATATGTATACGAAATGTGGAAGTATGGAGGAAGCGAGGTTTGTGTTTGATGGAATGGTTGAGAAGGATATTGTTTGTTGGAGTGCTATGATTCAGGGTTATGCGTCGAATGGGTTGCCTAGAGAGGCAATTGAGTTGTTTTTTGAAATGAGGAAGGTAAATGTGAGACCGGATTGTTATGCTATGGTGGGAGCTCTCTCTTCATGTGCGAGTTTGGGAGCGTTGGAGTTGGGAAATTGGGCTAAGGGTTTGATGAATTATGAGGAGTTTTTGTCTAACCCTGTGTTAGGTACTTCCTTGATTGATTTTTATGCAAAATGTGGAAGCATGGAGGAGGCTTTGGGGGTTTACAAAATGATGAAGGAGAAAGATCGCGTGGTTTTCAATGCTGTTATTTCTGGACTGGCTATGTACGGACAAGTTGGAGCTGCATTTGGTGTTTTTGGCCAAATGGGGAAGTTTGGAATTCCGCCGAATGAGCATACTTTTGTTGGTTTGCTTTGTGGATGTACTCATGCCGGTCTGGTTGATGATGGCCGTCATTATTTTAATAGCATGAGTCATGACTTTTCTGTAACTCCTACTATTGAACATTATGGATGCATGGTGGATCTCCTAGCCCGTGCAGGTTTCTTAGATGAAGCACATAATTTGATCAAGGGTATGCCAATGAAGGCTAATGTTATTGTTTGGGGGTCACTGTTGGGAGGATGTCGGTTGCATCGGGAAACACAGTTGGCTGAACATGTGCTGAAGCAGCTGATTGAGTTAGAACCATGGAATTCGGGACATTATGTTCTCTTATCAAATATATATTCAGCAAGTCGTAGATGGGACGAGGCAGAAAAAATCAGGTCAACAGTGAATGAGAAAGGGATGCAAAAGTTACCTGGGTATAGTTGGGTTGAAGTTGATGGGGTTGTTCATGAATTCCTTGTGGGGGACACTTCCCATCCGTTATCACAGAAGATATATGAAAAGCTTGAAAGCTTATTTAAGGACTTGAAAGAAGCTGGTTATAATCCGACCACCGAGTTTGTGCTCTTTGATGTAGAGGAAGAGGAAAAAGAGCACTTCCTTGGCTGTCATAGTGAGAAATTAGCTGTTGCATTTGCACTGATCAGTACTGGTGCCAAATATGTGATTCGTGTTGTTAAAAATCTTCGTGTATGCGGTGATTGTCATGAGGCAATAAAACACATTTCAAAAGTTACAGGGAGAGAGATAGTCATTAGGGATAATAATAGATTCCATTGTTTCAGTGATGGTGCATGTTCTTGTCGGGATTATTGGTAAAATTTTGATGTATATTCAGTTCTAAAATTGAGTTCATTGTTTGCATCCCTTCAAAATTTTGTCAACCTTTACATAAATTCGAGAAGGGGATAAATAAAATATGTGACATATTGCACCTGCCTTGAATGTAGTGGAGATCCAAAATAGTTTTGTTGCATTCGGATGAAGAAATGGCCACTTGTTTAATCCACCTGCATATCTAACTTCATAATTCCTCCCATACCTTAACTTGACATAGATGTATGGGTCCAAAATTGAACTCCGGAGTTGCAGTTGTCTTTGAAAATATTGTTTTCCCGAGGTCTGGAACAATTGCAAGTGAGCACTTGAATTACTGAGTTTCTGTCTATTTTTTCATTCAGTATGAGCCCAATTAATTTGATATTGTGGAAAAACTTTGCACGACGAACTTACTAATCGGGTGGAGAACTTAACAATAGTTTTAGAGATAAACTACACATGCAACTTAGACAATGTCAGCCATTTGAAGTTTAGCAAGTACGGCACACATTTTATAGCAAGTGGTTGGGATGTCATACTGCAATTACATAAATGATAATCTACCAGCAGAGGCAAGCATTCAGATTTTAAGCTGGAAATTTGAACTATGAATTCTCTTAACATGAAGATGTATTGGGTTTCTAGTTTTCACCTCTTGTATTGTCCCTGTAGCACATCCAGGTAATTGTATCTACTCATACACTGCCCATAAGTTCTTAATGGAGAGTACAAAAATGTGAATTATTTTACAAGGTAAAACTTTTTCTTCAACACATAGTGATATGAATGAAGCTTTATTCTTACTGTCAATAATTTATCCATCTTTTCCTTGTACTTTAATATCTAGAACTGGTTTTGTTATAAAAATGTTACCCTTTGATAGAGTAGGTAGTTCAAATGGAAATTGGACAACATTATGGTGGAGCAAAGTTTAAGTAGAGGGCCATAGGCAATTTTACATATCAACATATAAAACTGTAAGACTGTGTTTATTACATGATAAATTATATCATGTTAAAAAAAGAATAATAATATAAAAATCTGATATAGCTAATATGTGTATGAAGAATCAATATTCACATAGTTATCTTACCAATTATCTCCAATTTTATGTTCTCTCCTGTAGTAACACTTGATTCCTAATTAACATCATATCCATCACAAACCCCAAAAATCAAATGCTTTTGTATTATCAAGGAAGTCTATTTTCTTTCAATTAAATATTTGTAAGACATTCCTGCTCAGCTTAGGTTTCCTTTTGCAGCTGATAGTTATGGAGTTGCTACTCCTTGTTTGATTGTTTTGTATTTTTTCTTTAGCTTAAGCCCTCTTTAATTCCAGAAAAATTAAATAAATTAGCAAGACATTAGTCTGTCCTTGCTGTGTATCTTCCCTCTGAATAAATATTGTGTGGTGCAAGACTCATGCAAATTTTGAGGGTCCTTCATAATGATTGTTGAATCTACATCAATAGTTTTGAAGGGTGACAGTGACACTAATGTACCGTAAAGTCAAGACTTAAACAAAATTAATAGAACAAGGCCTGCATGAAGATGACAATTCTTGAAACTTGTAGAGAAAAATTCATGAGAAAAAAAATAGTGAACTAAATTCTGCAGTAAATGCTACCAATTTTGCACCAGATTTGCTGCAACAACTACAAAAGAAGTTCTACATGATGCATAGTCTGCAACAATTACTAATAATTTAATAATATACACATCTCATGAATTGATAGGGACATTGCATATAATATGCAGGGGCGAAAAAAAAATACACTCACATAACAAGCTGCAAAAAATTAATTTTGCCAAAACTATAATGCATGCTTAACAAAATTTTATAACCTGAATTATTGTTGCTCACTTTTCAATCATCTTAACAGTGTACACTTTTTCTGAAGAGTTGTTCATTCATAGCAAAATGAAATTTTCCGCAATAAAAGACATAGATAATAGTAAAATGGCGTACAAATGCTATTAAGTGAATCAATACTTATAATTGATCTCTAAAGTTAAATATTAAGTACTTCAGGTAACAATAAGCATCCATAAGTGCTTTCAGATGAGTGCTTCACTTAATCATAAAGAAATCTTTTTTTCACCTTCATACAAAATATCCCAAATTAATTAATCAATAACTACATAGACCAAATTGCATGAAAATTTGATGATCACCAAGCTGTAAATCTACCTTGTTGAGAATATTAAGCAGCTACTGGCTTCCCATTTGATATTGTTCCTTCTTTCGTCCCTTGTCTTACAATGTTGTTCGAGAACCAATGGTTTTCGAAAAGAAGATAAATCTATCTCCTCAGTTGAAACTTCTTTTGTTTCCGGCAAAAGGAAGAGTACAAAGCAAATCAAGAAGAATCCATATTTGAGGTGACAAAGTGAGAAGAGAAACAATTGTACATAGAGAGTGAAGAACATGTTAACACAAACTACAATACTTTGTGCAGCCGAGCGTATCTCCAATGCGAAGACCTCACTTTGAATCAACCATCCTAAAGGATCCCATAATCATCCACACATCAACACATACAAGAAAATCACTATAACAAGAAATGTAATTGTGTAGTCGGACATGGCAAGGAACTTTCAAAAGGCACGCAAGTGCATTTCTTGTCATCCTGATTTGCTTGTATGTTTTGGTGTTTTGAAGACCATGGGATCCCTTGGGATGGTTGGTTCAAAGTGAAATTTTCCCCTTAGAGATACGGTCCGCGGTACAAAGTATTGTGGTTTTAGTTAACATGTTCTTCACTGCCTTTGTTGCACAATTGTTTCTCTTGTCACTTTTCACCTCAAATATGCCATTAGAGATGGTGACATGTCAAATATTGTAACAAAAAGAATGAAGCATGGAGAAAAGGTGATAAAGAGGGTGAAGGAGAGGATATAGTAGAAGAAGTGGTATTTCTGTTTATTTTGAAGGGAAGTAAATGATCATATATTTGATTTGATTGAGTTCACCACCGTTCTTTAGCATTAATGTGTACTGCATTGTGATTGATAGCAACTCATACAATGAATATAACATTTGTACTAGTATTAGCTGGCGATATTGATAGGATGGTGATAAACCATTCAGGAAAAGCTGTAAAAATAGAGTTTTACTCCCTATTTTAGTTAGATTGAACATAGGTTTGGAAACAAAGTGTTTCATGCTTTGTAGTTATTAGTGTCATTTTTTAGGCAATTGTAATTATTATCTATCTATATGAAGGTGCATGATTACTTAACTTGATTAAAGGATACATTGATCATTATTGTGGTCCATACATTAGTACTTACTTGGTGCTATTACACATTTCATGATCATTTTTGAAATAATTGCTTTCCACATTGGAATTTTGGGATCTACAGAGAAGTTAGTTTGTTAGTTAGTATAATGTGATAGCCTCATTGAATTCATAGCCTCATTGTTAGTTAGTACATTTGAATGGTGATTATATTTGGACACATTTTAACTCTTTGGTACTCATTTAACATCTTATTTTTTTCTATCAAATCACAAACATATCTCATTTATCACACCATTCTCTCTATTTGTCTCTCGAAGTGTAGATAGAATGCACGAGTGTTCATGAAACATTTCTCAAATTTGAAATGGTTTGGTTGGAGAACTGCAACCTTGAGTTACCAAGTCACTCTGAATAATCTCAAGCATCCATTGTTGTAGTAATATATCCAATGGCTAATAAACATGGTAGTACATATGTGTACCACATATTTTCTGCCACACCTTAGGTTTCTAATTACTTAAGGAAATCTTCTGATTGTGTTTGTGCCTTTTCTTTGAATTTATTTAAAGCTATAATTAAGCAATGATATCAAATGATGCCCTTTCTTTTCTTAATTAATATGCTTCTGATGCAGTGTTGGAGCCTGACAAAGGGAGAGCTTCCAAACATGTTATGTTGCACGCTGATAAGCTCCCCATATCAGTTACATCAACTTCTGAGCTGTGCAGCAATGCTGAGCAGCAGCTGCCCCTCAATGACATTTTTGTTCCTCTACAAAGCAGATACCCCAGTGCTGCTACTGTGTCAGCTATCTTTGTTGGGGATCCAATTCTAAGCAAGCAAGCTGCCTCATCTAAAATAGCTACTTAGGATGCTACTATTACCACTCCCATTACCACTTATGATGAGAATCTTGGACCTGACAAAGGCAGGATATCTCAACCTGCCAACTCTAAAAATACTTTTGAAGCTTGCAAGAAAAGTGAAAAACTTCTAAGCAAATTATGGGCTGATAAATTGGATTCTGATCATGCTTCTGATGAGGAGAAGGATATGAGTGATGAGCAAGAGCAGAACCTTGATAGAAATATTGCGGAGGGAAGTTTATTCACTCCTTTTATGTCAAGAAGGCAGAAGAATAATAAGAAGAAGAAACATGCCAATAAGCTAAATGATACAGGGGTTCAACAACACATTTAGTGAACAAATACAAACTCGTTCTAAAAAGGGTGTCATCAAAAGCAATCCCAAATATTTGTAATTGTTTGGATGGTTGAAAATTCTTTCTTAGTGGGATATTTTTGATTGTTTTGATTTTTGGTCTTTCTCTGCTGTAGTGCTAGTTATGTTGGTGAACATGGCTGCTTTTCCTTGTTTAGCAGCTTAGGTTTCTTTTGATTTTAAGCAAAGCTTAAACTAGATGCTAGAAGTTTCTTTGCATCTTAGGAGTAGTTTTGGCTTGCTTTCTCTTGTATGTTCTCTCTTTGTATAGGGTTCAGGCCCTCTCATGCCTTTTATTGTTTTTTAGCCTTTATAAAAAAAAATAACAATAATATTCAGAATGAGTACTTCATTTTCTTGATCAATATAGAAAGATAGTGAAACCAGGTGATAATTAACAGATTCTACTAGACATAGATCATTACAATGCTGAATTTATCTCTATCTCACTTTTTTCTTTTCTTGTTGTTGGTTATGACTAGTAATTTGAGAAATATAAGAAGTTAAATGTCCAATAGGCATAGTGTTTAACAAATTAACATATAATTAGATTATTGTTTTGACAAGTTAACGTATAATATTTATATATAATAATCTTCTAATACGTATATTAATACAAACAAAGATGTTTAAGAAAAAGAAGATTGAAATCAGCAGCAGCTTGGTGTCCAATGATGTCCATCATCTTCTTCCATACCTTGTTTTGGGGAGTAAAGCATATCTCATCAATGAATCATCACTCAAAATGTAGAAAAATATTGAAATACCACTTGTGTGTTACGCCGTAGTTTCTCAACATCTCACTCATTGACTAAACTATCGTTACATCTTGGTGGCTTTACTCTATTTATTCCTACAGATATTCGATTCCCTACCCTCAAAACTTTAAATCGTTCATATGCTACCTTTGAAAGTGACAAATCAATTGAACAATTTTTTTTCTGAGGGGTGCCCTGTCCTACAAGAATTGACTTTGAACTATTGCTGTTGGTTGTACATCAAGCAAATCACCATTGCTACCTCCACATTGAGGATTTTGACCATCCGTTCTGACCCTTATTGCCTAAATTGTGATGATTTCTCCGATTTCTCAGTCAAGATTGATGCTGTCAATCTTGTATCTTTAACTTGCACAAGTCGTCCAACCATACAATATATCATTGTTAACCCCCCAACTTCCATAGTTGATGCATATATTGAATTTGACATACACCTTCCAATTACTTATTTAATGAAATATGTTTCTTCTCCTTATTCGGACACTTTTAGGGTATGTATTGTCTTTTTTCTGAACATCTTCATTTATCTTTTTAAATATTGTGTATAATATAATAAGATGCGTATTGACGCACAATGTTGCCTTTGGCTGTGTTTCCCATGCAAGTCTATTGTTGTTTCCTTTTACTAGGAACCTCTCTATGTAATTGATCATCTCCATCCCCTTCCTGAGCTCCACAATTTGACACATCTTTGTCTGGATTTGGAGATTATCTTCAGTAGAAAAACATTAATGGAATTCCTCTTAAGGTGTCCTAAATTGGAAGCTCTTGTTTTTCCTCAGGTACACCTTAATTATATCCTGCTTAATCTGTCTCATTTCATTGTTAAAACAATGATATTTACTTCTATCCACTAACTTGTTAATTGATTCCAATTTAGGGAATTGGCAAACTCGTGGATAAGAGAAACTATGCATAAATTCCAGTGCCTTATTGTTTCAAATTTCTTCTCTCAAGATACTTCACATTTCAAATTTTCATGGATATTCTATTATATATAGTTCAATCAGTTTCATTGAGTTTCTTTTAAAAAGACTTTGAGTTTTCTTGGCAAAAATTTAAAATATAGAACATATAGTTAACTAAGAAAAAGTGATGACATGATTTCTGCACCTGCATTATTATGGCAAATTTTATTTGAAGGAGCCCATCGACTGGATGGTTATTCTTTAGTGTCGTCGACTAATGTCAAATACTAAAAGAAAATTCAGTTTGGATAAGTTTAGAAAGTAATTTTAGTAATTGATGAGGTGGCTTAGTTAGTTATTTGTAATTAGGGTTCGTTGGTGGCAGGGGCGGTTCTAAGGCCCGGCGACCCCGGGCACTTGTCCGGGCTCCGGGCCAAATTTTTTGCAATTTTTTATGTAAATCCCTATAAATTTCTTATATAAATCCCTATAAATTGGGCAATTTCTTTACATTTTTTATTATTTGCTTGCAATTTCTTATGTACGCCCTATAAATGTGTTGCAAATTTTTTTTTGCCCGGGCTTTACAATATTCCTGGCTCCGCCATTGGTTGATGGACATTGCTATATAATGCAATTGTCAAATTGTAATTGAATATACAGTTGAATAAAAAATATTTTGATTCTTTCACATTGAGTGTAATTTCCTTTTATTTGCATGATATTTTATGACTTCTATGATTCTATCCAATCCAATTTATATGAACACTAAATTAAAAGGTATGTGATCAATTATGTATTATCCTATCGATAATACATAATTTTGCATGCTCAAAATGTTTAAAACAAGCATTGTTACTTTTGATGTAAAGACGCCAAACAATTGGAAGTGAAACTTGCGTGCTCATGTTCAAAAGTAAATTGGATTGACTGCAAAATAATACGGTTTTTTTGTTGTTTGAAGACAAAGTGATAAGTACCACCTCAAAACTCATATACAAAGAAAGTTTTAAGATCCTCAAAATCATTGGTTTGGTAATGTCCCATGTCAAATCAATTTTAGGATATTCCATAACCTACATAATATCATGAAATGGAAATAAAATTTTAAAAACCATAATTCATAACTACTAGATGGACAATCCATACACACTTTCTTATCATACCAAAACGTACCTTCCAAGCATGTCCCGTCTAGGTTTATCACCAAAAAAAATACACGAAAAATAACAATGATAATGACTTTAGAGCTGCATCCTTAAAAAAAAATAGTTACATAACCATTGTTTTAAACGCAAAAAATATCAAAGTTTACGAGTTTCAAAATTATTATCAAACTTATGTATATTTTTTACCTTTTAAATTCGGAAAATCGATGTTTGTTAGGGGTAAAATAGGTAATTAGAAGAGCATCTGATTACGAAATATTTCATTGCGTGGCAGGTTTCACATCCGATGCACCACTCAAATCTCGCCAAAAGCAAAAAACAAGTTTGAATTATGCATTTAAAATGGCATGCAGTCATGAGAGATCTGATTATCCGATCATGATCAAAAGTTTTCAAATTTAAAACAGCAGAAATGAAATGATACAAGCAAACTTGTTTTAAATTCAGATCATCGAATCTTGATCGAACGACTAGAACTCTCTATCATAATCCAAATCCAAACAAAAACAATCTCTCTCTCTCTCATCACAGTTGAATTGCACCACCGATGGACCAATCTCTTTCCTCCTCCTCCTCTTCTCCGATCCAATTCAACCTCCCACCACTCTCTCTAAGCCTCTTCGACGGCGAACCATCATCCTCCGAACAACAAAACGAAGTCTTTCATGGATCTACTCCCTCCAAACACTCCTCCGAACCTTCAAGTCCTACCAGTAGCGGTTACGCTGCCGAAAGAGGTAGCGCCAGCAGCACCGCCACAAGTGTGTCTCATGTTGATGAAGATTCCATTTCTCATGAAATTCAAGAAATGAATATTCATCATCCTCCACCCTCAGTTTCTAATGATTCGCATGATTCTTGTTTTCCTGATGAACGACATCTTGATGAGGTATATATTCTTCCTTATTCGCAATTTTGCTTTCAACATCTCGTTTATTGTGATTGATCTCGTGATGATAGTGTTAGGTGTAATTTGTGTCATTCAGTTTAGAAAATTAGGTTCATTTTCTTTTCATTGGTATAGGATTAATGTGATTTTGCTTCATTGTTTTAGGCTTTGTTTGGATAAACAACTTATTTGTAGCTTATAGCACAAGTGTGCACCCATCGTGATAAGCGTTTATGTATAGTCTATTTAAAAACAAAATGAAGTTAAATTGTTTTGGTATAAGATATAAGTTGTTTTCATAAGCTATGTTGGAGAACTTATGAAAATTAGCTGAAAATAGTTTATGAACAATGCCATAAGTTGTTTTCATAAGCTATATTGGAGAACTTATGAAAATTAGCTGAAAACAGTTTATGAACAATGCCATAAGTTGTTTTCATAAGCTATATTGGAGAACTTATGAAAATTAGCTGAAAACAGTTTATGAACAATGCCATAAGTTGTTTTCATAAGCTATATTGGAGAACTTATGAAAATAAGTTGAAAACAGTTTATGGACAATGTTAAAAGTTGTTTTCATAGTTCTCCCAAACAGTCTCATCAGTAGATAAGCACAAAAACCAATCCAAACAGACCCTAATTGTGTTTGTTTTGACTGTTTAGAAATCTAAATTTTGATTTGTTCATGTGGCTACTGATTATGAACCGATGTTTAGTCTTCAATGAATGACTTTGAAATTCAACTTACAGATTCATTCCATTCAGCTGTTCCTTAAGGATGAAGATTCATTAATATTGAGAGTATAGGTTTTATTAAACAAACAGCGTTGTTTGTTATCAAATTTAAAATCACTTGACTTTTCGTTTATGAAGCATGGACTCCGACAAGGACACATATATGTTAATTTATTTAGACGGTCTAAAATGAAAATCAAAAGACATACATAAGCATCTAACTTGAGCAATTAAATGCATGAGTGAAAATGAAAAGCATGGGAAACAGGAATGAAGTTGACGTCTGTTTAAGGATTTCCCACTGTGCTTAAGATTCTGGTCGCAACACACAATTAAATGCATGAATGACAAAACAGGAATGAAGTTGACGTCTGTTAGTAACCCTGTTAGTAACCCGAAAATTAGACTGAATAGTAGGAACACCTTTATTGAGAAAATATGAAAGAATAATAGAGAAAACTCTCCTGCAAGGGTTTCCAGTTCAATCATAGAGTCACCACTCTATTAGTCTATTTACAAAACGTTTACAATAGTCGATGATTCCCTCTATCAATAAATTCTTTGATATATGCATGATAATTTCTAACTACTCTAACAACTATTAACACATGGTAGTCAGTAACCAATTAACTAACTAATTGCTCCAACAACTCTTAAATAGTCTAATTCCCCCTTTATTCTATATCCTAACAGCATCTCAGCTTTAAAAATGGATAAATGTTGTTTTGGTGCTAAGCACTGACTTCCAAACTCAAATCAACTGTGAATCTGTTATAGATACTATTAAGAGCTGTTCTGCAATTCTTGCTAAGTACTTTAGCTTTCTGATACAAACATTTCTCTTCAAATTCATGCCCTATGAGGCATTACACTGAAAATACCTGTAATACCACATCCTGATTGATTAATGAATAAAGTGCAGGATGATGCTTCCATATCATGGAGGAAAAGGAAGAAGCATTTTTTTGTTCTGAGTCATTCCGGAAAACCAATATACTCTAGGTTAGTGTTTATCAACTCCTCATGCGAGCTTCCCTCAATCATTGTTCATATATCTCTATGATTGCTGCCTTAAACTTGTGCTCCTTTTCTCTATTTTTTGTTTCTCACTTTTTTTTCCAGGTATGGAGATGAACACAAGCTTGCTGGTTTTTCAGCAACTTTGCAAGCAATCATTTCCTTTGTTGAGAATGGGTATTGTAACTGGCTTTGTTCTGGTTAATTTATTAAAACATTCTTGAATGTATTTGATTCGTTATCTAGATATAATTTGAGAAGGAATTTTCAAAGATTTCTCTCTTTGTTTTCAGGGGTGACCGTGTCAAATTGGTGAAGGCTGGAAAGCATCAGGTCTGATCACACATTTTTCTCTAGTAAAAGTTTTGTTAATCAATATATTGTTTGGTTTAGCATTATTTCCTATAAGTCGGTACTTGAAGCCCACATAACTAGTATCATGTTATGCAAAATGATATTTCAATCCTTGCTGTAAGATAGAAATATTGGTTGTATGTTGTTCTTTTGGTTGCTGAGTTTCTCATATTATGTTCATCAGTGGTTTTAGAGAGAGGATTTTATTTATTAGGCATTTCTGTAGCAACGCAATGATTATGTGTTGTGAAATCTTAGTTTGAAATTATGGTGCAGGTGGTTTTTCTTGTGAAAGGACCGATTTACTTAGTCTGCATCACCTGCACAGAAGAGCCATACGAGTCCCTAAGAAGGCAATTGGATCTCATTTATGGACAGGTATAATTGAGTTTGATGCTTGTACGCCGTTGCATCACTTTTTTAATTATTCAAATGGACTGGTAATGTTGTGAATTGTGACAGTTATATGATGCATTCCTATTTTTTATACATATGCAGATGATTGTTATACTTACAAAGTCAGTAAACAAATGTTTTGAGAAGAATCCTAAGTTTGATATGACGCCCTTGCTTGGTGGAACAGACACTGTCTTCTCTTCGCTGATCCACTCTTTTAGTTGGTTCGTTTCTCTAATCTAGGCAGTCTGATATTTTGTTTTAAAGGAGAAACTATAAAATCTTTTCTCCAAGGTATAGGAGTATCTTTATACGCTTTTTCTGCTGTTTGTGTTTACCCTTGGTGGGAAGAGTTGTGGAGGTTGTTCGTTTGTTTAATATTTCTGGTTTCCCATCACCCTATGCTATATCTCAGTAGTTAAGGTTGTTATTGTGTGATTGTATCAGGAATCCAGCTACATTTCTTCATGCCTATACTTGTCTGCCTCTTGCATATGCAACAAGGCAAGCTGCTGGTGCCATCTTGCAAGACGTTGCTGATTCCGGGGTTCTGTTTGCAATACTGATGTGTAGACACAAGGTTTAGCACTATACTCAATTTGTCAAGTCATGTGCAGACATAAAATGATAAAATAACTTGTTAAAGGTTGAAGGCAGGTAATCAGTCTATTTGGTGCTCAGAAAGCCTCTCTTCATCCAGATGATATGCTGCTACTGGCCAACTTTGTTATGTCCACAGAGTCCTTTAGGCAAGTAGAACCGGCATTATTTTATATTTCAAATAGCATCTCAGAGATGGTTTGATGGCATAGTTTTCTATTCGTGCAGTCTATATACGACTCTGTATGTCTTGTTTTGTTGACCCTATGAGCAGTAAACTACTTTTATGTTGCTCAGTTGCAAGTAGATTTATTGGCTTTCTCATTCTCTTCTTTTGGACTATAATCATGCAGGACCTCAGAGGCATTTTCCCCTGTTTGCTTGCCAAGATACAACCCTTTAGCATTTTTGTATGCTTATATCCATTATTTTGATGTGAGTGAGAAGTGCATAGACAATTTACATATGTTATACATTAAGTTCATAAATGACAGTTTTATGTATATCTGTCGCAGGATGACACATACTTGATATTGCTGACAAATAATTCTGATACATTTTACCATCTCAAGGATTGCAGGTAAAGGATGTTTTGGTAATATGATCACTGCATCTGTTCTGTTCATTATTTTTTTTATTAAAAAGTAAAATAAAAAAGAGGAAAGAACATAATGGTTCATAGCAAAGAGATCCTTTTGAAGTACTATATTTTTCATGCATGGTTAAAAAATTTGCCTGCCAATTCATAGGATTCGTATTGAGTCGGTCCTTTTGAAGTCAAATGTCCTTGCGGAAGTTCAGAGATCCTTGCTTGATGGTGGAATGCATGTTGATGATCTGCCACCCTTATCTCGTTCTGGATCATCTCCTCATTTGGGCCAGGATAGGCTTCAACCAGATTCTCCTGATAGATTGAGAGAATCTAATTCTGTTGTTGGTGGCGTTGCTGGTTTGTGGCATTTCGTATATCGTAGCAAATATCTGGATCAGTATGTATGTTCAGAGTTCTCACCACCTATAAACACTCCTCAGCAGCAGAAAAGGTAGTAATGTTATGACACTATCCTTTTTCTTTTTTTTTTTGCATTTTTGTTCTATCTAAAGCATAATCTGCTTTTATTGTTTCAGATTGTTTAGAGCGTACCAGAAGCTTTTTGCATCCATGCATGATAAAGGAATTGGGCCACACAAAACTCAGTTTAAAAGGGATGAAAACTATGGTAATGAATATTTTAATTCATATTTTGTAGTATTATGGTACATCCAAGAAATGGATGTATTGATGCAATTCTCTCTGTTCTTGAATTATATGAACTGATGTTTTGTTTTTATGAGAAATGAGTGGGGATCAAGTTTTTCTCTTAGGTATTTGTTCTCTACTTTAATTTTTTGTTTCATAATGAGTGATTCTTTAGAA
Source organism: Medicago truncatula (assembly GCF_003473485.1). Classification (NCBI taxonomy): domain Eukaryota; kingdom Viridiplantae; phylum Streptophyta; class Magnoliopsida; order Fabales; family Fabaceae; genus Medicago; species Medicago truncatula. Next base: position 46,390,180 of record NC_053043.1, read on the forward strand.
AATTTGACCCCTTGCTTTTCATAAGGTGCGATAAAAGACAGGGAAATCTTTACTTGTTTATTTTTTTGTGCGAAAAATCAACTCTGATCCTGAAAACTAAACTCTTGGGTGATCTACCCCTCCAGAGTTAACCTTTTTTGTCTTTGTTGCTTTGAGTTATAAAGTGTCATTGCATTTGCATGCTTCATTGAACAGTGATCAAACTAAGAATATCATTTTTCGTGTGGCAGTTCTGCTCTGTTGGGTAGCTCAGGATTTTGAACTTTATGCTGCATTTGATCCCCTTGCAGACAAGGTATTTTTTTTTCTTGCCTACAAGATTTCTCAGTTATTCGTTTCAAAAAAGATTTCTTAGTTATTATATTCATCATGGATATCAAATGAAGATCCGATAAAATATCAGGATAGTCCTCATCCATCTTTTCATCAATACGATTGATGGTTAGTTGGGAGAAAAAACATCGCTGGTCCAATGGTCCATTTATTTGAAAAATGGCTCTAAAAGTGATGTGAAAGTAGAAAGTTTATTTATTTTCCCTACTCTGCTGGGAAAAATTCTGACTTTATTTGCACAATGACCTTCTGCAGGCCTCAGCAATAAAGACGTGCAACCGGGTATGTCAATGGGTTAAAGATGTCGAAAATGAATTATTTTTGCTAGGAGGTAGCCCTTTTTCATGGTGATTTCCTATCAAATACTGTAAACATGTAAGAGAAAGTATTTAATAAAAGTTTTATAAAGTTTATTCTTTATTATTTCATGTAGTTTCTTATGAAAATATTTGGATGTTAAATCAGTATACAGTGTGTCTATTACTATACCTTGTGTTATTCTTATAATAACATCACCAGCTCTGTGAGAGTAAAGGAATTAAAGATGGTGACATGATTTCTGCACATGCATTAATATGACGACTTTTATTTGGAGGAGCCCATTGGAATAGATGGTTATTTATAACATATTTGAAAAAGCAGTTGTATGGTACAAATCTTAACTCTATTTTATAGAGCACTATTTCTTCTCCTCTTCACTTCTGATTCGAAACACTTTTTTGACTGTAAAATCATGACTGATTCAAAACAGAGTGTTTGCAGATGAACCATAGTATGGTTGTAACACTACTTCCTTTTTTGGGGTGGTGTCAAATTACACTTCTTCATAGTTAGATCTAAATCTTGTATATTTGTTTATGTTTATTGAATCTTTCTCCACACCTTAGTGAACGATACAATGTTTTGATTGTTTTCATATTTAAACCAATGTATAGCAAAAGTTGAAAATATTAATAACTTGTAATGGCATATGATGCTCCATCCCATTTAATGCATAGTGTCAATAAGGATAATGCGCGTTCAACTTTAATTTTCTTCGTTCTCTCAGCCTCCCTTATTCATGGGTTCATAATTGATGTACATTTACATTTAGGATCTTCACAATGGATTCGGTGGCTCCAATTTGTCATAGGTGCAATTAAACTCCTTTATGGCAATCTAACTATATTTTGATGTCAAAGTTCCACAATTCCGGAAATTTAAAAAGATTATGTTCCCCAACTTAACCCCTCATTTATCACAAAAACAGATAGTAGTAATGTGCTTTGAATGAGCATGAAAACAACTGACAAACTTCCACACCCTCATTCCATAATCCATTCCATTACCAAAAAGGCGACACTTAACACTCTTTTGCTCCACTAAAACAAAGTGTAATTCAGAATAATATTTTTTTATGATAAGTGGAAAGCTCTATTATAATTTTTAGTATATCAAGACACACATTTTTCAATTTTTAACATAATTATTCACAGAAATTAAGAAATTATTTATTTCTGAAAAAGGAAACTTTTAAGAGAATCTAAGCTCTTCGCCCTAATACTGACCCTGATTAAAATATTACCCGTGAACAAGATTTTGTTTAGAAAAATGCTACTTGCTCTACTAATATATTGCTTCTCCATTAAACAAATAATACAGCCAAAACGGAACTTCTAAAAGTCTGCTTTGTCGTGTAAACGCTACTGATTAGAGTATGAAAAAGACAAGTTTTTAGGCAACCAAGGCGAGTACTATAAACTTTCCTTAAAAAAAACAATATAAAATTTAAAATAATTATCAATGTAATTTGTGCGTTTGGTTCTTTTATTTAGGGGTGTTTAATTCCGTTGGAAAGCTAAAACTATTTTTTAAATAATATTTTTTTTAAAATCAAGTATTTTCCGTGTGCGCAACTGCAGAGACTAATCTCTCAAACCTTGTAGGACCTAGCGGCAAACTCTCTCTAAGAGTTTTAGCGTTATTGTATGCTCAAAGTTGTATTCGAACCATGAACCTTGATTAAGTTAGAAGAAACATGTGACATCTCATCTAAGCATTTTTAGATGATTTTAACATATTTGAATGTTCTCGATTAGAAGAAAAAAGTTAAGGGGTGTTTGGTTCTTTTATAAAGCTAAAATTAATTTTAGGCAAGATCACTTCATAATCTTTTATCTTATTTAATTGTAACAAATCGATTTTTCGACTTTTTTGTTCATATAGGTCCTTTATCTCTATAAAGGCATACAAGTTCATCCTTTTTTTGCATTTTTTTATTAAAAAACGGACGGTGTGACAAGCCAAGCCACGTAGGATAATATAGTTTTTAAAAAAAGTTTATGTTGAAAATTAAGAAACTCAGGAATTATAACAATATTCATCTTCTTCTTCATCCTAATCTTCACTTTCACCTTCAACCCACTAAAAATAAATAAATAAAACCAGGAAAAAGGAAGATGCATCATATTCTTAACTTTTAATCATAAAAAATATTATCCTATATGGTTTGCCACATCATCGGTTTTTTAATAAAAAATTCAAAATATTATTAACTTATGTATGTTTATAGAGATAAAAGACCTATATGAAAAAACATATATAAGTGGCAAAATATTATCCCTAAAAAAAAATTGCTTTATGTTCTTGAATAAAAATAGTATCTTTATATTACAACACGGTCATTGAAAAACATGATTTCTTGTACGATGCATGTTTGATTCTTCACAAAATTCAGAATTCACAAAAGAAAAACTATTTTCATGGTATGCATTTTCATTTAATGGAGGTAAAACTTTACTTTTTTTTTTTTCTAAAAAATCTAATGACAAAAAGTGCGGAAAATCATCGATTTGCAAAAGACATAGATTTGTCCTTGCAATTGCAAACGAAGTTGAATCAATCGAATGATCTCATCTTTCACAGTATAATGAATCAAAATTTAAATTTTAGAAAGAAATATTTACATTTAATATTCAACAATAATTCAAAAGAAAAGTTATTTGAACAGCTACTTTTTAAAATAATTTATTGAACAACTAAAATATAGACACAAAAAAATGTTTGACACAGAAACTAAAACAATGAAGAGAAAAAATAAAAATACAATATAAATATAAGAGATAAAGTCGTCACAAAAGTTATCATAAAATAGTTCTTTAAATATCATTTTTCGTCATTCAAATAAGATTATCTTGTGTAAAAAAATCCTTTTTTTTTAAGGAAAGAAATTAATTCATTTCATTACTCAAAAGATGTCAAATACATGACGGTACATCATCATAAATGGTGGGGCTAGGATCAGATGGGGCTACCCTCGCTAATTCATGAGTGACCCCATTAGCTTGCCTCATATTAAACTTGACATGAGAGTTTTGAAAACTATCCTGAAACAACTGTCTACATGCAGTAATAATACAACCAAGTTCGCTATCATCATCTACTTCTGTATGAAAAGAATTTACGACCTGCTTTGAATCTAGGACAAAATCAACATTATCAAATTGGAGGTCTAATATCCACTGCATCGCCGTGTGTAACCCAACTGCTTCTCCTATCGTGACTTCACATAGAGGAGAAAACCAATCAGTTCTCGCAAGCACAAAGTCACCTGCATCATCTCTGATACATATGTCAATACCAACTCTGTTAAGAGAAGAGGAGAATGAGGCATCGATATTACATTTGTAACTTCCTCTCATTGGTTTTTCCCAATGAATCACTTCTTGCGGTAAAAAAATCTTATCATTTCTCATCATTCAAATAAGATTATCTTGTGTAGAGAAATCTTATAATGGAGATAAGAAAATGTAACAATAAAATATAGAGATACATAATATAGGAAAAGATGACATTCATGCAGTGCTACACCTGCATAGCAGCCTAACAACGTTAAATTGACTCCCAACAACAACAACGCATTCAATAACCTCCTAATACTTTATTTTATGGGTTTATATGTAGGGAACTTCTATTGTACACCTCATAAATTGAGGTGTATCGATACTCTTGCTCCATAAAATTATAAATTAACGATCATTTCATGAAATAAAAAGCTATTTTTCAATATTTATATTTTAAAAAACATCATTTTATAAGAAAAACATCATTTCGTTGTTTATAAGAATCATATTAAATTTTTAACATTTTCTCATAAAAAATAATCAATATTCTTTATTATGAGTAATAAAAATACAAAAAAAGTAAATTTTATTTCGTCGAAGCTTTTGGTAAATAAGATTTGATTATTATAATTGTGAATGATAGAAAATAATTCTTTTTCTTCAAAAAACAACTCATTTAATGGTTAATTTAACGATTTGGTGTACCGGTACACTCAAAATTTTGAATGTACCATAAAATTTGCCTTATAACAAGAGTTTAATCGTTATAATATGGGAGATCAATTAATGAATATAATAAATCTTATTCTTATATTTATTAATTGACGTGACAATATATTATTAAATGTATGTGTAAAATAATTGTATATTAACAAAATATACTGATTAAATTCTTATAACAACTATAATTTTTTTATTCAAAATAACAATTAAAATAAATTATTTGAGTTGATTTGATGACGTTGGTTTGAGATCTTTAAGTATCTATGATCTTCATAATAATCGGTTTTTAGTTTGATATCGAGTTAAAAAAAATTATATAATAATATAATATTAATAATTAATAATAATAGTATACCGTTGTTTACCCAGAAATGACTAATTACTCTTTCTTTACTCTGTCCACTACTCTCCTCTACTTCTCCTCCTTTCCTTTCCCTTTCTCGCTCCTCCACTTTCTCTCTCTAACTTCCTCCCGGAACCCTAACACCAAATTCAACCACCGGCAACAATTTCCAGCGGAGAATAACCCGACCCGATCCATTTTCCACCATTGATTGTATTCTCTCGAGATCGGAAAATGTACAAGAACCAGCTTCAAGAGCTGGCGCAGAGAAGCTGCTTCAATCTTCCTTCTTACACTTGCATTCGTGAAGGTCCTGATCACGCGCCGAGGTTTAAAGCTACCGTTAACTTTAACGGCGAGATCTTCGAAAGTCCTCACTACTGTTCAACTCTCCGTCAAGCTGAACACTCCGCCGCTGAAGTTGCGCTTAATTCGCTTTCTCACCGTGGTCCTTCTCACTCTCTCGCCGCTAAGATCCTCGTGAGTTTCGTTTTCTCTCTCATTTCAATGCTTGAAATTTTTGTGTTGTGAAATGAAAAGTGTACAATAGCAAAGTATTATCTGTTTTGCTAACGTGCGCACTGTGCGTTCTGATGAACGTTGAATTTGAACCATCTATGTTACTTAGAATGAAAATTAAAAGTTGAGAATACTCATTTTTTTTTTTTTGTGTTTTACGTGTTGAATAAGATCAAATATTGTATTGGTTCAACAAAGGTTAATGAAGAACCTAATGCATCAAAGTGAGTTTGGTTGATAATGTTCGAGTGGAAAATTATTGTGTTTTACCGTTTGTATATAGCAAAAGTGTCACAGTATGACTTGTACTTACGGTGTTTGACTGTTTACTATGTAAACACAGTTTGGAAAATTATAGTGGTTTGACCGTTTTTTAAGTGGTCTTTTATATTAATCCTCGAATTCGATCTTTTGTTTCTGTTTCAAAGAGTCTAGTGGTAACATTTACGAACACTATGTGCTAAGATGTGGGGAGTTGCGGATTCAAACCAGCGCCCCAGCATATCAATTTCTTGCAGTTTTTTATCATATGAGTTGTACTTACAGGACTCCTCATATTCAGTCTTTGCAGCATATCAATGTCTTTGCTGCTTTTTATCATGAGTTGTACTTACACATTTGTTGTCTTTTTTAATTTAAAATTAAAGCACAAATTTTGCAGACTAAAACTCACACTAGACATGTGTACTGACATCAACACAAACACACCAACACAATGTCTAATGTATATGTGACAATGGGGCAAGATATGCATGCATATATATATGGTGCTGTTAGTTAAGAGTATGAATGAATGAAGTCAATTTCAACCATTCATGGATAGTTGAGTATAGTTGACATTAACAAAAGTTTTTTGAAAACAAAATTAAAATTCTTTTATAAGAGTTGTATACTACATTTTTCAACCCATAGTTGAGTATTGGTGAATTGTCCAAGAGGTATCCTAGCCATGTATGGCACATTTCCATGTCAATAAAAAATATATTTTTTTTTTAATCAGACGCCTAGTAAGGAGTGTTATGCATGTGTTATACCGGTGTTTTTGTCTGAAGAAAGTGTGTTTGAACCCCAACTCTTGAAGATGGAGAAATGTTTGTGCTTCATAGGGTGTTGATAGGTATATAACTAACGATCTTACCATTAATTGTTGTTGCTAATGAAAAGCGAAGACAACCTAGTGCTGTAAATCTTCTTTCATAGTGAGGGGTTACAGGGAAGGGTTAGGCCCATTACAGATATATAGTCTTTGTTAGAAACCTATCTAAAAGTGGAATATGAGGGATATCACCTTTGATCTTCACCTTATCTTCTAAAGTGGAATATGTAGGAATCCCGCACATGATGCAGGGCACTATATTTTCTCCTATGTATGCAGTATGTATTACGTCTCCTTCAAGTATCCAATATATATCCAAATCAAAAGAGAGTTTCTTAGAAAAGGATAAGTGGTCCACTGATGGGTCTGTCTGATCCATTATTGGATTTATTTTAGGCAGCCTTGTTCTAAATGTGTTATTTTTTCTTTTCGCCTGATACCATTGCTAATATGTTTATATATCTACACTGATTGGCATGTCTTCTTTACACAGTAGCTTTGTTCTTATACTTATCACGCTCAACTTTTTTTAGGATGAGACTGGAGTCTACAAGAACCTCTTGCAAGAAATTGCACAGCGAGTAGGGGCTCCATTGCCTCAGTACACAACGTACAGATCGGGCCTTGGACATTTACCTGTTTTTACTGGGATAGTAGAATTGGCTGGAATCACATTTACTGGTGAACCTGCGAAGAATAAGAAACAAGCCGAGAAAAATGCTGCTATGGCAGCTTGGTCATCTTTAAAGCAATGTAAGTGGGTGGCTAACCTTTTGTTTGAAAAATTAATTACTTTCATGGAAATATATGGATGTTCAATCAACTCGTCTTCTGAATATACATAGGCCACAAAGCCAATACCTAACTAAAGCCCATTTCCCTGATTTTTCACATTTGTTCAGGTCTTTAGGACATTTGCCCAATGATTTTGGCTGAAAAATTTATCTTATGGTATTGTGGTGAATCGGTGATGCTCTAAAAAAAAAAACTAAACTTTTTCAAAATTATTGTGCTTCCATAATTTATTTGTCTTCGGGGCCAATATGATCTTCAACACAGTAATAACAAACCTTCTTGGACGCCTACATATTTTTATTCCAAGTTAAATCCTTTAAAGACATGATATTATAATTATGTGCCTGCCATAAAGCTTGTTACCTTTGGCACAAGTTAAGCCATTTTATCATTTTCTGTCTCTCGGAGTCAGATTTTTTATTTCCCTTGTTAAGGACTGATTTTTTTATAAAATAAAAAAAAAATCAGGAAGGAGGGAATTTTATTGAAGTGGTAGTAGCCATTTTACAACCATCCTGAGGGGATTTGAACTCACTACATTGAGGTTTACAATGCTAAGCCCTTACCAGCTAGTGCCTCAGGTGTGTTACAGACTGAAATATGAATGGGCAATAATTTCCATTTAGATGCCTAAGTATTTTTATTCCAAGTTAAATTCATTGAACAACGTGATATTATCACTATGTGCCATATAGTTTGTTACATTTGTCACAATCTAAACCACTTAAGCATTTTCTGTGTAATCGAGTCAGATAGTTTATTTCCCTTGTAAAGAAAGAACTGAATATGAACTGACAATAATTTCCTTTCTCATCAGTGGCAAAAGAGACTGCTAGCTCTTCAACTGAACCGGAGAACAATGACGAATTAGAACAGATCACTATAGCACGGGCTTTGTTGAACTACCGTCTGAAGGAAAAGATGTCAATGTCTAATCCAAATGCTCGGATTCCATTTCAGAAGAAGTTTCAGATTCAAAATATCAGACCAACTAGTTCCCAATCTCCTGCCACCACATCAAAGATCCTTCCTCTAATTTGCCAAAAGACAGGACCTCGAAACAGACCTTCATCGGCAACACCAAATGAAAATCCTCGAAGCAGGCATCCGCAAGCCGCAGCAACCAGTGACAAGTCCATTTTGCAGCAGCCACAATCTTCTGCAATAGAAAGCCGGGTGACCCGTCCTCTGAGGTTCCCTGCAGCAGGAGCACCCCCTTATGTTCCTATTCGACAAATGAGACCTTGCCATGGGATTGCACCTGCAGTGTCTGTTAGGACTGTAATACCTGTGTTCTCTGCACCACCTCTTCCACCACCTACCTCAGTGCATCAGATAATACGGGCTCCTCCTGTACGAATTGCTCCTCCAGTCAGTATTCGGCAAGCTGTTCCTGTATTTGCTGCCCCACCACTAAGAAAAGATGAACCTGCCCCCATCCAAAAAGATCTACCTGCCAGTAGTACCCCTGTCGAGCAAGATAAGCTTCCAGCTAAAATTCTTGAGATGGACAAGACTGAGAACAATTCACCACCACAACCAGAGACTCTGCAGAGTTTGGAGCAGTTGAAAATTTGAAATTTATTTGAGTCAGTCTGAATTCATCAGAAGAACACCATCATGTTTTTGTTGTGATAGCTTGGTTCGCATCCTATAACGAGTGATGTAAAATTATCCCTTCCTTTTTCCTTCCTTACCCCATTTTGTCCTGTTAAATTCAAGGGTTGGCACATGTTAATTAGCATCAGCAGTACAATTTCTGTAAAATTCAAAGCAGTTTGGCATTAATTTTACTAGTTTGTACTGTATGTATTTATGTTATATTTTATCATACCTTTTAATCAAGTATGTGAGCATGATTAATGATTATTGCTCACTTTATCCTGTGATTAGTAATGCTCCACAATTGTGTATTGATATTCTTCATTTCTTTGGCTCACGTGAATGTGAACGAATCTGAGTTATGAGAATATGTACATGGAAAAGAAAAGTAGATGCTTCCACATACTGGTTCTCTTGAATTTTTGCTCATGAAACGGACAAGACAATGGCATGGCTTATGCAAAGGTTCCTAGGTTAATTCAGGGGTCTTGTTCTTTTATTAGCTTCGCACCTTTACCTGTTATTGATTAATGCATTTTTAATGAAGAATTACCTTGTTTTAAAACCCATAAACAATATCTTTGCAACTTTTGGTTGCGAGAACCCATACACCATATTTATACTATTGTTGAGATGTATTTATAAAACAATTCATGACTATATGTGTAAGCTCTTTTATGTCTGTATCAAACACATGTTTGTTTCTTAGTTAATATCTTAGGACACTCGGCAAATGTTAGCATTTGTCTTCATTCATTTGGATATATGTTGTTTTTATCCATCTTCCTTTACAATGTCTTATGGTACAGGCTGATATTCATAAAGTTTTAGTGCATAGGGACACACACAATAGTCACATGAAATAGACCTATATCTTGTATGGAACCACTAATTTTGTTGATGAACTTGCATTGTCATCCATTTTCTCAATCATCTGTGTCATGTTCTATTCAACTAATTGAAACAGGCACTCAAGTTGTTGGAATGTGAAGTTACATTGAATCAGAAAAAGAAAACATGTGAAGTCATTTTCATCCTATAGTAGTTGTATTACAACCCCTTACCTGTATGAAATAGTATTCAAAGATGAGGACATTTTTACTATGTAAATCTTACAAGATAGATTACAATTTTGAGATTCTACAATTAAACAAACAGAGGTACAGACTGATAATCTGGAACCTTAACAGTGTCGGAGACTTAAATGGAACTTCAGAATGACTTATGGAGAGGTAGTTGTGTTTGTTTAATGCTTGTTTGAATTGGGCAGAATTTTAAGCTGCATCACGTTTCATACGGAGGAGTCAATAATTACTTATGAAGTTAGCAGACCCTCTTTTCCATAAACATAACCATCACAAAGTGCAAGTAATTGTCATAATTTAGGTCAGAGGTCCCAAAAACATACAATTGGTTATTCCCATTCATTTATTGCAATCCAACCTTGTTTTGTCCGGCTCTTCTTGTAGTAATGCTAGTATTAAACACCACCTCCAATAACACATCAAAATATATCCTATATGGTCCAGTTTATGCTGCGGTCGGTTGTAGACCGTAAGATTAAGGAAATTGGATTTGCTGCTATTAAAGAAAGCACACATTCATGCATCTACGTTATCGATAGTCGCTCGATCAAAATCAGACGATCTAAAAAATTGAAATTTTAATTTATTGGTCGTTTAATCGAACGATTATCGAAGTTTGAATGCGTGAATGCATGATCCTCTTAACTCCTAGAAAGCTATACCCAAGATTAGTTGAGCTATAAAGCCAGATATAGAGGATTTAAGTTCATCTAACAAGGTTAGTCTAGTGGAAGTATGTCAAATCTGCAAATCAGCAAAATATATAAAGGATATTCTTAGTGGGGAAAAATTGTTTTGATCACTAGGTTATTTTTTATTGAATTGAAATTTTTAAAAGAATTACAGTTATATAGGCCTTACAAATATTTCAATTGAATTCTCTTTGTTTCTAAATTTTTTGGTCTAATAAAAAAAATAAAAGCATAAATTTATATAGTAAAAAGTGGGTTAAAATGAGAATTTTGGAAGTTTTAGGTCAAAGTTAAAATTTAAGATAGTTGAGGGATCAATTTGAAAATTACAAGGATAAGGTCTAATCTGCAATTTATTAAAAAGTTTGGGGTTTATTTGAAAATTATAAGGACCAGTTTTAAAATTTCTAAACAATATTCTTTCAAAAAAAATATAAAAAAATATCTAAACAATATATGGACTACACCCTTAGAGAATTGGTCCCTGGATTTTTGTTACAAATTTTGCAAATTGATCTTTATAAATTTTCAAAATGAATAATTTGCAAGTAAGTCCTTATAAATTTTCATAATTTATAAATTGATATTTTTTTTTATATTTTGAAATTGGTCCCTATTTGAAATTTCACATTTGAGCCAAGACTTTTAAATTTTTTTATTTTGGATCAGTTCTTATTATATATTTATACTAATCTCTCAAAAAAAAAATATTAGTCCAACAATGTATAAGAATGAAGAATTTTATTACTCTATCCAAACAACAAAATGTAAATATGAAGGGAGTTCCATGGAAGTATTTGAATTGCCATGAATTCTAATTTTCCCAAAATTTCCAACTAATTCATCCAAACACTCTTAGTAACACTACTAGAAAACCCTACTTTTTTTTTTTGTTGCTAATATCTTCATTCATATGTTATGATGATATACAGGAAGAAACTATAAATTCCAAATATGTGAAGGAAAAAAAAAAAAAACTAATTTTGAAAGTTCAATCACTGAATTGGCAAGTTTCACAATATCTAAATCCTTTAGGTATAGGACTTCACTCGTATATCCCAAATGTCGTGATTTTCTCCATCAAAGATAAAGAAGCAGCTTGTGAATTATTATTGTTGATGCTTGAATTTTGACATCATTCTATCATCATGATGTATATTAACAATCACTTCCTAACTTTCCTATTGAAATTTCACTTCTCACGGATAATTTGTTTTTTTTTTTTTTTGGTAGCCGGGGTTTGAACCTCGAATCTTGCATACATTATGCATTGTTCATATCAATTGAGTTAAGTTCACGAGGACCGATAATTTGTTTCTAAACACAAGAAATAGAACAAAATTGCACGAATTGTATGATTGGGTAGAAATTAAAAGCAAACACACCTAAAGGACTAGAATTACAAACCCAAAGTTTATTTAAATCGAATCAATCTAACAAAAACCTAGAACATAACCAAATAAAGACTCAAAAAACCCTAAAAACATGCATATTATCGAGAGTTATCATATCTTCCTCTCATTCTTAAGATGAACTTTATCTTTTCACATATTTATAGAGATGATAATCATTGTGTGCCAATAGGCTAGCATCCCAATTTTGCTTAAAAAATATATATATATGTCTACTTGGTAAGCACAAAAAACGTGCTTAAAATACAAGATAAAATAGTTTTGTTCTATCAGCCACTGTAATTTTTATTTGCCTTAAAAATAGCATAAAAAACTAACTTAAACAATCTATTGCAGCACTTGACAATAATGACTATAGCCTATATTAGTTTATCATCTCTCCTTCAACCCTAACATAAACCAGTTATTTATAGCCATTTAACAATTTTTTCATGTAAATTTTTACATAAAACAAAAGAAAGAGTAGCATAACAGGAAATGAAAAGGAACTTATTATGGTAAAACATCTCATTTCCATCATGGTATAGTGAAGACAAAAACAGCGGGAAAAATGGTCATGAAACAACTCAAGATTCCTTTTGCATCTCAATTGTAGGTACTATTCTTCAAATTTAATCAATTGCTGTTTGTTTGCACCCTTATTGGGAACCTTTTATTGGTATGGATTTACTTCACAAATTCACAGTGTATTTGAATTTTTTTGAAGGGAACTTCTTATACGAAGACTTTTGGTGGTGCTGAATTATTTTGACTTTAATTTTTTGTCAAGCATCGGTGATTTGATTACATTCACTCACATGAAGTGACTGATGGGTCCCCTGTGCATTTCACCTATGCCCTAAATAAACATGTCTTTTTGACAATGTAGTGGCTTACATCAGGTTGTTATACAAGTCATAATTATTTTGCTTGTTATGTAGTGGTAATAATAATTAACAAATTGGCATGTCTTGGATTGAGGGTATTTTGAAACACGAAATTTATATCAAATGTTGATGAAAACTTAGATAGTTATAATATGTGATTAATTTTATTTTTGTAGATAGCTAATAACTATAATAAGATATTGCAACTCATTATCTATACATCCCCAAATGTTTGGATGTGTCAAATAAAATATATTTACTTAAGTAATAGGGTTTTGGTGCCTCTCAAGTCTCAACCATGTGAACATGGTGATTTGCCCTAATTGTGTGATTGTGGAGACAACAACCCTAAGCAATTTGGGAATGTTCATGTCAAGTCAATATGTACAAATATTTTGAATGTTAAGTTTTTTGTGGAAAAGAAGAAAGAAAAGTGTAAATAAAAAGTTACTCTAGGGCAAGAAAATAAAGATTTCAAGAATGCTAGTAGTAAAAACTTGCTTATCAAAGTGACTTGAACCAAATGGGACCAAGTCTCCACTTTGACGACACCAAATGACCAACCTATCAAAGCAAAGGCCATATCACACTCATATCAACATTTTATGTATTGATTAACCAATTAATAATTTTAAATTTAAATGAAAAAAACAAAAGAATGAGAGGGTGTGTTCATGAAGTCAGCCCATACAGAAGACCCCACATGATTGGACCAAAGATGGGGCCAAAAGGGTTTTTTTTCTTAGAGGGAGTCATAGAAAATGACTAAATATTTCATTTATATGATAAAAGCTGTGACCTAAAAAGCAAAAGAAGATTAGGAACTAGAAAGAATAAGAAGATTGATATGAATTGTAAATCATAAAGAGAACACAAAAGATAAAAGCAATCAGATTAGGAGGGGACAAAGTGGAAGGATGTTAATCCCATTATTGTAAAGTTTAGAAAAGAAAATATTCTCATTTGACTTTAAGTATATCTCTTTGTTGCTTCTTCAAAAAAATAAAAAAATAAAAGTATATCTCATTGTAACCTATATATTTAGTAAAAGAATACCATTTACATTGTTTATTTATTTTTGACCAAGCATTTTTCATCCACATGCCACTACTTCTGTTGTTTTTGGCTTTTTAGGGTTGACCAAAACAATTAAAAGAGTTTCCTTATCATGCGCTAATATCTCTCTCTGGTAAATAAAATTTTTGAATTATTGAGTGACTTGTAGTAAGATCAATTGTATAAGTTGATATTATCTCTAGATAAAAAAAAAAAAAGTAAAAACTGGATAAAAAAAAGTTGATGTCTACAGAAAAAAATGATGCTATCTTATTTTTACTGATTCGACCACATTGATTTAAATCATACTCCAACTAAATCCACGAGACTTTGGTTTGAACCATTATTGGCTACTACAATTACAAAGTTGATTTTAGTTTTTTTTTAGACAAAAAAGTTGATTTCATTAATTTTATTAGCTAGGTTTGTGTTAACTTGTATAAGGGCATGTTAAGAGTGGTTTTGGAATGTCTGGTTTTAGTTTTATGTCATTTTACAGTACAGTTTATTTATTTTTCAAATTTTGTGATTTCTCTTCCTTGTATCATTGTTAAGGAGGAATATTTATTATTCTATATCAAGTTATGGGACGTTGAAGGGCCATTTGACCTCAACTCTAGCTTGAATGGTAAGTTAAGTGTGCAAATGATCCTTCAAACGCAGCTCTGACTTGAAAAGTCCATCCATCTTCATGCTAATAGAAGTGTGGATGTTTGCTTGTGCCGATTGTACCATCAAACATCAAGCAGTAAAGACATGATTGTTTGTCTTCATTATAATAAGTTGTTATTTTGTCTTTGAATCTAAATTCTAAAGCAATATGTATATACGGTTCCATTCATAGCTCCTTCCTTGTCATGTATTAGGAAAAAATTCAAACAGCAAAAACAAGTTGTATTATGAATTGTCTCTATCCCATACATGGGGCTTTAAACTCCATCTAGAGAATTTAACTTTGAATCGGTCCACTATCAACATATTCACATGATTTTTTTTTAAAAAAATTAAAATTATTTAACTTAATCGATAATTACGGGAAACTAGTAGTATATCAAAGTAACGAGAAAAAATGAAATGAGTATGATTAGCCTATAACCCACATAGCTCATAGTGGTAAAGACCAAACTTAATAACTTAAAGTCAAAAACCAAATGAGTCAGTCATATGGTTCATTTATTTAGTTGGAACCAAAGAAAGTTTTAGATGGGCACAACCCCAAATCAAAATAATTTGGATAAAAATTTAAATAAGAATAAAATTAAATGATAATAATTGATGTGACTGAATTTATTTTTTGTTGTAATTTTTTTCATTTTATGTGAGTGTGTCTAAATCTTTTTGATTTGGGGTTGTGGCTATATTAGACTTTCTCGTTGGAACCATCGAATAAGAGAGGGCCGTCAGACCATCCTGTTTGATTTAAATTGTGTGTACAATAATCACAAGAACCGGAGTGGGTCGGGTCTTTGAATATGTTAAAGTTTTACGAATACTCTCTCCCTCCCTCCCTCCCTCCCTCCCTCTCTCTCTCTCTCTCTCTCTCTCTCCATCCATTTAGTTTTATTGGCCTTGGTTTTTATGTTCCTCCAACTTCTAATATCTTTTCTTTTATATTTAATATATTTGTGTGTATTGTTCATTAGTTTGAGTTAGCAATGCCAATTGTATTTACGGTGAGTATATAAGAAGATACCTCATCTGTTGTGTGTCAGGTGAGTAATATGAAAGTGGTTACTCGTCCACACATACAGCTCTTCTCTGGTGGTAGGTGCTAGCCAAAACGCACGGAGCTTTTGAGATAACGGTTAGAGAACTTAGAGCGGCTATGGTTTATATTTTTTCTGATGATTATAACATGCGCCCTAATGATTCTTATTTATAGACTCACTAGTGTGCACCATATCATATGGTGCACCACGTTTTATTAAAATACATTGTATCTTATGGAGTACCAAGTTTCTCTAATTTCGTTAATTAAATAACAAGTCACTACTTATTTACTTATTTATAAATACTAGTGTAGTGACCCGTGCTAAATATGGGATGACTCGTGGTGACTTAGATAATGATATCAATATTACAATATATATAAAATTAACATGTAGTTTGGTGAGTAATAGTTAATATGAATTGGGAGATTTTTAACTATTTTTCAAGTTGATTTTCTAAAATACAAACAATATATAAAAATAGTAGTAATAATAATAGTAATAATAATAATAATAATAATAAGAAGAAGAAGAAGAAGAAGAAGAAGAACAACAACAACAACAACAACAATAACAATAACAATAATACAATGCAAGATATGTGTAGCGCTTTTTATAAAGAGTAAATATCGAATGAATGTTTTAGGTATAATTTGTTAGATTTCAGTCTAATTAATGCTTATATTTAAATGATTAATTTGTATAGGTCCAATCTAAACATTCTTTATTGTTGGAGGAAGATAATGATAAAGATTGAAATTTTCTTCTCAGTGTATATATATATATATATATATATATATATATAGATATAGATATAGAGACAGAGATATAGAGGGAGGTAGAGTACATATAAGCATGAGATGTTGGACAATCTGAGGTTGATGCTTGATGATTGTAGTCTCTCTATGAGGGATATTTTTCTTTATGGAAGTATGACACGAATGGGGTCTACTCGGTTAGTTCGACGTACGCAATTCTATCGTCTGCTTTCAACATGGAGAAAGCGCGTCATGAGAAGGGGGAACAACTTCTTACTATGTTTTGGAAAAGTTGGGGGCCTTCCAATGTAAAAAGTGGATGTGCGGATAATTGATCTTATGAAAAAATACTTAGATGTTAGAAAATAAAGAAGAACGTATTGCAAAAAATTGAAATGCATAAGAGAACGACGCTTGTGAATTGTTGTAATGAGAATAACCTTACTTTAACATTATATATATATATATATATATATATATATATATATATATATATATAAGTCTCATTTATTTATTCTTTCATTTGTCTGTCATAATATGTGTGTGACCTTGTAGTTTCTCGTAACATTGATAATAATATTAAATCATATATTAATATTATAAACAACGATAGACATATAAGAATACGTCGTTGTCACCCAAGTGATAATGACAATTTGTATAATTACTCTTTTGGCCTTATATCTATATTGAACATAAGGTATGAATCGTGTCACCCTTGTATAACCCAATACTTATATTTTTGTTATCCTTAAATATATAGAGTAACGAATAAATCTAATATCTCACATTGACTTAGTTCGGCATGGCCATGTAATTTTACAGTCATATTCCATCAAGAGACCAAAAGATATTTCTCATGTTATATAAGAGGGGAAAATATCATCTAGGACACTCATGTCCCTCAACATGATTCATCAACTAACCACTAACCAACTTTATATTTATCATGTTACAAATAATGTTGATTTGATAATAAAGCACTTGAGTCCACATCTACTCATGATAGTGGTTTCATGTCTAAGAGTGGTATACATCATTATCACTATGAGACTATCTTATGACACTTCATAACATGTTATGTAGTATTCTCATGGTGGGTCAATCTGGTATAAATATTACTTCTAATATGTATACTTATTACCAAATGCCCTATCATTCCCCTTGATATATCTACTAGCAAAAAGATGGGCACTCACATGTACATCCTTCCACTCTTTTTATTGTGACAACGTTTGAAAATTATGAATGGTGATTGTTTTATGAAATTTTGATTTTGATTAACGGCCCGTTTGGATTAGCTTATTTTAGAGCTTATAAAAAACAGCTTATGCAAATAAATAAGTTTTTATGTATTATTTATAAGTTTTTAAGGTAGTTTATGAAGGAAAAAAAAAACCGTTTATGAAGATACACTTTTCGTTAGTGAGAGTTTATAAATTAAAATAAAAGCTATTTATTTACATAAGCTCAAACCAAACAGGACCTAAAACTAAAAATATAAATGTTTGTTTCTTTCAAGTTATAACAAACTAAATTAACCATAATTCTCTATTTCAATGATACCAGTATAGCAAAAAATATATAATATAAATTTTTTATATTTTTAATGACATCAACAACAATCTTTATTATAGAAAA
Source organism: Medicago truncatula (assembly GCF_003473485.1). NCBI lineage: Eukaryota > Viridiplantae > Streptophyta > Magnoliopsida > Fabales > Fabaceae > Medicago > Medicago truncatula. The sequence continues at coordinate 46,408,412 of NC_053043.1, forward strand.
ATTGTTTTAAGAGTATCATTACAATAATGAAAAAGTAAGTATAAATATACCTATCTAGTTTGTTACACTTTTTAAATGATAAAGAAAAAAATTGGACAAATATATACAAATATTGTGTTTGTTACACTTTTATTTTAATATTTGAATTTACTCTTATCTATTTGTCATATGTGCTATTTATATTGAAAGTTGGGGGTAAATTTAGAAAAAGAAAAAGTCAGCTCAGAAAAGCAAAATATATTATTTTCTTTATATATAGTATATATAAAATCACAATAGGATACTTTTACACGTTATATATAAAAGGCTAAAATATGGTTTTAGTCCCTGCAAATATGCCTCATTTTAGTTTTAGTCCCTGTAAAAAGAAAATTTTGTTTTTGGTCCCTGCAAAATATTTTGTTTTTGAAAATAGTCCCTGACCCCACTTTTGTGATGATTTGCATACGTGGCACATTATAACTCAACCAATTTTGTAGTTTTTGGTCCCTGCAAAATATTTTGTTTTTAAAAAAGGTCCCTGCAAAATGTTTTGTTTTTGAAAATAGTCCCTGAAGTGACTATTTTCAAAAACAAAAAATTTTGCAGGGACCAAAAACAAAATTTTTTGTTTACAGGGACTAAAACCAAAACGAGCCATATTTGCAGGGACTAAAACCATATTTTAGCCTATATAAAAAACTATGCTTTTACACGTTACATTCACTCTCTCTCTCTCTCTTCCTCCCACCCACAACATGTGTATTTTTTTTGTGTGTCTGGAATTCGAACCCACAGCTTGCATATATTATATATTCTCCCTAACAACTTAGTTAAACTCACATGGAAATCATATGTGTGTATACACACACATTCATTTCTTCTTCTCCTTAGCAACATTTCCTAACTCTCAAAAGGTAAAGCTACAAGTTATAAATTCATTTGCTCTTTAGTAAATTCAGGGTGTCCGTAAGTGACGATAAAATAGTTGTTTCTACAAACTCCAATGATTTTTTCTTTAAAAAATAATTGTTAATTAGAAACAATGAAGAACATTGAAAAAACTCATGTCTTTTAAATTTATCATTTTTAATTTTTTTTACTGGCATTGGTTTATGTTTTTTCTATTAACTAGCGAAAAGACGGGTACTTACGTGCCAGTCTTTCTGCTTTTTTATTGCACTAGCGCGGGTATATTATCAATGATATTTTATCAAAATTTACGTGTAAATTAAAAACAATATTTTTTTCTCATATTATTAAAATTATAAGTACAAATATTTGGCTTTCAAATATAACAAACTCAACAAACCATATTTATCTTTTATTAAAAAAAACTAACCATATTTATCTTTTCATATTGACAACAATAATATAACAAATATAATAAAAATTCTTATCTTTTTTAATAACATCAACAATTTAATATTATTGCAGGAAAATATTTTAAGGGTATAAAAGGAATAACAAAAAATTTAGCCCAAAAGAGCCGAAACATGTTATTTTATTTATATATAGTACAGACAACTATACTATATAAAAAGAAAGTAGACTATTTTGGCCTGATTTTTTCACCTTTCAATTACACACTTAAACAAGTTTGACTCTAAGAATGTTATTTTGTTTGTGTCATTAAAAAATATAGGCTTAAATATGTAAAAGGTCCCTGTAAGTTCGCGTGTTTTTGGTTTTCGTCCCCGTATCTTTTTTTGTTCTAAAACAACCCCTATAAGTTAATAACTTTTTGATTTTCGTCCCTCCCGTCAACTTCCGTTACAAAAACGCCTCACTGTCTAACGGCGACTGACATGGCAAAGGATGATGTGGCAAAAAACGCTTATGTGTCGTGACAGATGATCCCTGACTATATTACAGGGACCAAAACCAAAAAGGAAAAGGTACATAGGGACGAAATTAAAAACACCTAAATAACAAAATTTGAAATTTAAAACCCTTGTTGTTTCCATATTCTTCATCTCTCTCTGTGTTTTAGGGACCAATTTCAAAAACGAAAATTACAAGAGGGATTAAACGGGGAAAAAAACGACTTATAATTTTCACAGATTTTATTCATCCTCTTCTCATCTTCTTCCATCTTAACCCAGAAAAACCATCATTCTTCAATCCTAACTCATAAAAATTCTTCTTTCTCGAATCTTCATCTTCAAAACTAAATTCATCATTCATCAAAAAATCATCAAACCCACATTTACTTTAATCCCTCTCTATTCTTTTCAATCCTAAACAACACATCCACACCACATTAATAAATTCCACAAGAGTGAAACACAACTTGTAACTCCATAACCCTCAAATTACTTCAATTCCAATTTTCCAATTCTTCTCAAAAATTGAAGTTGAAATTTTGTATACATCAACCTATTACATTAGTCAGCAATTGAGTTTCACTTTCTAACTGACAATTCATTCTTGTGTTACTTGCCACACCTAGTTTCACATCTTCCTTGACTTTGATTCTCTCCACTGTTTCATATGGTTTTTGTTTTACTTGTTGCCAATTTTATCTTCGATTGAAATTTTGACAAATTTGACTCATAGTTTGTTTGAAGTACCATTGCTACTACTTTTTTCCCTGAGCTATCATTTTCTTTACAAACAAAAGCACACACAGAACAACAAACCAGTAAAAATAAATTATTAGAGTTTGAAGAACACTAATAATTGGTGTAATTTGGGAAGAATTGGAAAATTGGTGTAATTTTGTAAGGACAAAGTTGATTTGGTGTAATATGGGAAGAGTCTGAAGGACAAAGCTGGTGTAATATGGTGTAATTGGTGTAATTTGGGAAGAATTGGAAAATTGGAGAGGATAAGAGACAGAGAGAGGAAGAAGATGGAGAAATGGGTTTTAAATTTCAAATTTTGTAAGTTCACGTTTTTTATTTTCATCCCTCTATTCTTTTTCAATTTTGAATTTGGTCCCTGTAATATAGTAGGGATCACCTGGAAGGCCACGTACGCAACTAATGCCATGTCAACGATTGCCACGTCATGTGCCGTTAGACACTTTGACATTTTTTTAACAGAAGTTGACGGTAGGGACGAAATTCAAAAAGTTATCAACTTACAGGGTTTGTTTTAGAACAAAAAAAGATACAGGGACGAAAACCAAAAACACGCGAACTTACAGGGACCTTTTACATATTTAAGCCAAAAATATATGAATTTATATTATATTTACTATTTTTTAAGATATTATAATTAATATATCGTTGGTATCGTTTAAAAAGACAAGTATAATTTGTCACAACATGAAAGTGCGAAATATATATTATATATACTTTTTTTTTAGGAATATATATTATATATACTTCTAATTTTAATCAAATTCAAATTAATTTTATTCAAAATTTCTTAAAACCTATTTTTCGTAATTTATACGCAATAACGGAATAAAAAGACGTGGCAGACGAGCACATAATGCCCGTCAATACGCTAGTTACATACAAAGAAAATACAACAATTGGGCTGACTTTTTCACTTTCTAATTTTATCAATTATTAAAAAAAAATTAAGAAGATTGATTAAAATTATTTTTACTATTTTATCTTTTTTTTAATATCACTTAAAGTTACTAATTAAAAAATAGTTAAATCCCATTAAGATAGAAACAACCTCTCTACAATAGTAACACTCTTATATTTAACAATATATAAAGAAAATAGGAGATTTTGGATCATATCTTTTTTTTTTATTCCAATTACACCCTTAACAAAAATTTTTATAATAATGTTGTATTGTTGATGTCATTGAAAATGATACATTTTTATATTTTATTTGTTATTTTGTTTGTGTAATTTAAAAAGATGCATATTGTTACACTTTGAAATTACAAACATCTTTACGTATAATTTTAATCAAAATATAACTAATTTTACAAAAAAAAAAAAAAAAAATCCATAGTTTACATGCGTTATCGCAAAAAAAAGCACTGACGGTGGTCAACATAATTATGATATATCTTTTAAAAAAACTCAAGTCTAATATAAGTTTCTTCTCGAACAATTATGGTTGTAACCATGAACGAGTTTATTTATCAACTAATAATGGTGTACATGAATTTTGCAACTATATTGTTAGGTTATTTTACCTATTTTTTTAGGATCTGTTTGAATATTTTAATCAAAACTGAACAAATAAAGATGAAATACAATGGAATGAAGCAGGATAGAATGAGATGAAATAAAAATCACATTATGTTGTTTGGGCATGTTGTGTCATGCAAAGTTGTCATTACATTGTTTATAAAGGACATTGAATGGAACAAATTATCCAATTTTTATTTTATTTTTATTTAAAAAAATAAAGACATTATACTTTCCTTTTTTTTACAAAAACATTATACTTTTTTAAATAACTAAATTTTATAGCTTAAAATTTTATCCAAGCATGAAAGCAACATTCACATGACACTTTAATCTCCATTTGTACAAGATTAATTCCACGTCTCATTTTGAAAGAAACACATAAAATGACATAGCGTAGCTCATATTAACCATAAAAATATCACCGACCATTACATTACATGACACAATAATTATCTTACAAGACTAGACACAACACAACACAACAATTGTGTTACTATTCGTACTTGCAACAAAAATGTAATTGGATATAATCAAAGGAAAATGGTTGCTAAAATGAGTTAAAAGAGAGAAGAGATGAGGGCACAAGGCATCAATCAAACTTGATATTTTTTTTTTGTTGGAAACCTTTTATTAGAACAAATTAAAAATAGAGCATGAAGAAAATATATACTCACAGATAAAAAAATTGATGAGGAGTTGTTGTCATGGTTCTGCATGAGAGGAAGATGCAAGATCATAAGAGAAAACAACAAAATAAAAAACATTGCAAAGATAAATATAAGGCAAACAAGTAGTTTTATAACCATAAAAAATAGATGATTAGCGATTCCATCTTATTTCTCTCAAATTGGAGGGGAACAAAATTGGTGTAAGTGATATGATAAGATGGAATAGATACCATTGGGTTCCGTTTCATTCCACAATTTTTTTTTTTAAATCCAAACAATAGAACATAACATTATTTCAGTTCATTTTGTCTCATTCCCTCAATCCAAATATAATTTTGATAAGTTTGGTCATCCCCTCTCTCTCTCACACTCGCCTCCATTTGTGTTAATAATAAAGTTAATAATGTTGCTTCATATTTAACACAATTTCATTTATAATAAAAGTTTATGGAGAGAGTTGGTGCTCCCGCCTAAAGTAAGAAAGACCTCGGTGCTTTAAGAATACTCATAAATGCTTTACATTTACCTCTTTTTAAGGGCAGTATCCGACACTCTTTTAGAAGTTATAAAAATAAAGATAGTTTGATAATCGTTGTATATTTAAAGAGTATGATGATAAGAAGAGAGAATGCTAAACTTCTACTCTAAACTAAATTATAGTTATACTAATAAAAGGTAGTTTTTTTTTTATAATATAATTAATAATATTTTAACAAAAGTTTCTTCTCGAACGATGGTGGTTGTAATTATAAATAAATTTGTTTATTAAATAAAAATAAAATAAGGTATGAGCATGAATTTTACAACTACACCATAAAATTATTTTAGTGTTTTTTTCTCAATAAATCTCTTTATTGCTTCCTTCTCAGACCCTATATCATTCTAAATTTTAATGGAAAACACTTGATGGATAAGCACCAGTTGTATACAACAGACAAAGTTAAAGGAAATCAAAGATAAAAACATTGACTCATATCCAATGCTATTTTAGGAGTTCTAAGGGCTGTTTGTGGACAATGTTTAAAAAGAAACGATTAAAAATGTTGTGTCTTTGTAAATATATCAACCTTCATTTTTAGTCTATCTAAAAAATTCCTTCAAATTTCAATCCCTCTAAATCTTCAGATACCAACTTAGTCCTTGCTTTTAGAAAATTTTTATGTCACATATTCCAAATGACTTTTTTCGATGACACATCATTCATAAGATCTTAAAATATCATTATTTTAAGGGTTAATGGTGTTTTACCCCCCTGTAATATAGGTCATTTTTGGTTATCCTCCCTGTAAAATATTTTTTTTGATTTACCCCCTGTAATTTTTTATTTTTTTTAAATACCCCCTAATAGGTCATAAAAAAACGAAAAAATTATGAAAAAAAAAATAAAGTCGTTTTTTATGACCTATTAGTTGTGAAGCCCGGATACGATATTGCACCGATACGGAAAAATTTCAAAAATCAAGATACGATACGGCTGGGATACGTTAATAAAAAAATTATATAATTAAATGTACAATATAATTATAACTATTTTTTTAATATGCAAGGATATTAACAAACACAAGAAACCAGGCACATAGCACATTAACATAAATATAAATAATATTGACGATTAAGAGAGTGGTCATTAGTCAATTACATACTCAATATATACCGAAAAGAGCATCATCAATGTTATACATCAATGCTACACTATATCCAAAAGGAACTTGTTAGTGCTATACTATATCGATCCAAAAAAGAATCACTATATCCAAAAAAAGAACACATCAGTACTAAGAGTTAACACTAACAAGTAACTAACGTTTACATCTCCTCTCCTCCATTCCCATCATCAAGATACAAATCAACTTCCAAATCCGGTTCATCCAAAGACAACTCTGCTAACTCAATTCCAACACCATCAAGCGGTTCATGCGCATCTCCACTAATGTCCCACATTCTTGATTGTCCTTTCTTATATCCATCTTCTTTCCTTGACAATAGTCGAAGATTAGTATGCACATAAACCAAATCTTATACCCTTTTTGGATCCATTTTGTTTCTTTTCAAAGAATGGATAGAAGAGAAAGTACTCAAATTTCTCTCACAAGAGGAGGAAGAACAAGGTTGCACAAGAAGCTTTAAAGCAAGCTTTTGGATAGTTCGACGGTAGCCAAAGTGGACGGCGACCACTTTGGAAGAAAAAGTTGAAACCCTAATTTCTTAGAAAGGAAAGATGCAATTGGTTGTGTGATGTGGTGTGGGTCGTACTGGCACTAAAGAAAGATAAAGGAAATATATATATATATATATATATATATATATATATATATATATATATATATATATATTATAGTAATATAATGTTTTTGTTCTTATTTTTTTTTTAGAAAAAAAAAACATAAATCAAAATAATATAAAAAACACAAGTATCCGTGCGTATCGGGATGTATTGAAAAGTATCGGATAATTATTTTTTTTAAAAATAAAATTTAATATTTGGATACTCTCCGGATACGTATCGGGAAGTATCGGGCAGGTATCGGTGCAGGATACGCATGGGATACGGTACGTCATCTATTTTGAAGTATCGGGGCTTCACAGCCTATTAGGTGGGTATTCCAAAAAAAAATATTTTACAGGGGTAAATAAAAAAAAATTACAGGGGGGAAAATAAAAAATGACCTATATTACAAGGGGGGTAAATCACCATTAACCCTTATTTTAATACCGAAATTAGGCTATATGAAAAGAAGAAGAAAAATAACCAAGTGACGAGAATTAGGAGTTCAAAGGGTAGTTTATGAACGATATTTAAAGATAAATGATTAAATATGCTTTATGTTCCTCTAAATATACCAAATTTTATCTTCAGTCCATCTAAAAAATTCCTTCAAATTTTGGTCCATCTAAAATTCTAGTTACCAATTTAGTCCTTCTTTTTAACGAAAATTCAAGACGCAAGTTCCAAACGACTTTTTTCGATGACATTTCATTCACAAGATCTTAAAATATCTTTAATTTAAGGAAATGCTAACATATGCCCTTAGGTACATGTTAAAGTACCAAAGATGGAAAATATGTGTTGGAAATTGTGGCAATTTATTTCTCACAAGATTGAAATATAATATTTCTTAATAAATACTTGCTCTTTATGCAAACCTTAACATGTATCCTTAGGGTAGGGCACATGTTAATTTAATACTGAAATTTGACTATTTGAAAAGAAAAAAAAAGATCAAAGTTATAAGGAGGGAGAAAGTTCGATTTCTATTCGAGAGTAACTATACTAATAATTAATATTTTTTTAATTGACCGACATTATTTTAACTTTTAATTTTGAATTTCAACACAAGACTTTTCTCGAACGAGGGTGATTATATTCATAGGTCAATTTATTTAATATTTAAAAATTAAATTAAACAGTGTATGAGTTTGAATATTCAACGATATTATAAACAAGGATTGAAATTCTGGTTACCAATTTAGTCCTTGTTTTTAACGAAAACTCAAGACGCATGTTCCAAACGACTTTTTTCGATGGCATCTCATTCACAAGATCTTAAAATATCTTTAATTTAAGGGAAATGCTAACATGTGTCTTTACGATACATGTTAAAGTACCAAAGATAGAAGTTATGTGTTGGAAATTGTGGCAACTTATTTCTCACAAGATTGAAATATAAAGTTTCTTAATAAATACTTGATCTTTATGCAAACCTTAACATGTATCCTTAGGGTAGGGTACATGTTAATTTAATACTGAAATTTGATTATTTGAAAAGAAAAAAAAAAGATCAAAGTTATAAGGAGGGAGAAAGTTCGATTTCTATTCAAGAGTAACTATACTAATAATTAATATTTTTTTAATTGACTGACATTATTTTAACTTTTAATTTTGAATTTCACCACAAGACTTTTCTCGAACGAGGGTGATTATATTCATAGGTCAATTTATTTAATATTTAAAAATTAAATTAAACAGTGCATGAGTTTGAATATTCAACGATATTATAAACGTATTTATTATATTTTTTATCTATAAATTTGATTATTCTCTGCATCTCTTACTCATACAATCGTCTTTGTTTTAGTTTCTCAAACCCTGTCTCAATCTAGTTTTTTCAAAACTCTTTTTTGCAAGCATTCCTTTGACGATCTGAAAAAGGTGTGCACATATTTGTATTCTCTAGGTTTCAACTTTATCTTGTGTTTTTTTTATACTCCACAATGTTTATTTTTTCTTTTGAATTTTTTTATTGATTGATAGTTGATGTCATTTTGGTTGTTAATTTCTCTCGATATAGTTTTTTATAAAAAAATCACAACAAAATCAAAAGAAAAATACATAAATATTTTGTAAATCAAATTGAATCGACCGATTGAACCAGAAATTTACCATTTCATTGGTTGGTTCAAGCATGGTTTACTCTATGTTTGAACTAGACCAGCACATGGTGAACCATAGTTAAATCGATTCACTTTGTTTCTTTTTTTTTCAAAAATTTTATTTATAATTTTTTAGTAGTCATATGATTCAACTGTGGTTCAACTAATTGAATCAATTGAACCACAAATTGGCCAATTTTTTATATTGGTTCAACTATGGTTCGCTCTAAGTTTGAATGAGATCAAAACATGTTGTGTCGTGAATGTTGTGTCGTGGTTCAGACGATTTGTTTTTTCATTTTTTTTATTACTTCTTAATTCTTCATTATCATCTGATTTAATTATGGTTCGACCGATTGAATAAAGTGAATCACATATCAATGCAAAGCATTGTTATGAAAATGGGCCACGTTGATTTGTTGAACCATAGATCTACCGTTTAATCGGTTGGTTCAATCACAATTCACTTTAAATTTTAATTAGATCAAAACACGTTGAACCACAATTCAATCGACTCATTTTTTTTTCTTGTTCTTTTTTTAAATTTTTATTAATACTCAACCGATTGAATCAATTGAATCACATCGTAATTTATAAACTAGTGTTTTCAAAACCAGATTGGTTGATTCAAATGGTTGAATAAGGATCAACCGATTTACATATTGGTTCAACCAAAAACCGTCCATTTGAGCGGTTGGTTCAATCATAGTTCATTTTAAGTTTTATAAGATTCACATTAAATCAGATTTAAACGAGTTGAGTTAAGATTCAACTGATTCATTTTCTTATATATTTATTATTCACGAATCACCTAATTTAAATATGGTTGAATCGATTGACCATAACCTAAACTTTTCATCCATTCTATTTTCGGTTCAATTTTTAAAACATCCACAAAAACAAAGGTGGTGAAAAAACAAAGGTGGTGAATGTTGAAAATGACATGAGTAGTGTAGGGCTATGTAAACATGTCATTAGAAACAAACAACAAGGACAATTACGTAAATGAATTGAACTAAAAAAGAAAGCTCTGTTTTGAGAAATCGATATGCGTGCAATACAAACTCTCTCTCTTCTCTCTCTTCCCTGACTTTATTCCCACTGTTTCAGCTCAGATCACTGTCTCATCTTTCTCTCTCTTCAAGTTTTTTGAACTCAGTTGTTTGTTGTTGTTGTTGATGTTCTTGAACAAGCTTAGCTTAGGGTTCCTTTCTTCATTCATTGTTTTCTTCTTATAGTACTAACTAGTTCAAAACTTCAGTTTTCTTCATACCATCTTTCTCTTTCTTCTTCCTCAAGCTCCATAGAGGAAGAAGAAGCACTTAAGTTAAAAGGGTCGGTTCAAAGTTCAAATTTTTACAACTTTTTTTTTTATGGCTTTTACATTGGGCTTTTGCCCAAATAAAAGAAAAACGCGTAAATTTAGTTGAGAAGCTTCCAAGTTAGAAGCTGTTTTTTTACTTCTTCTAGAGATAAGACAGCAAAAAATTCCGGTTTTTTTGAGACAAAAAAACATTTGCTGCCACTGGTTTTGTTGAAAACCAGAAAAGGAAAAAAAAAAAGTAACGGTTTTTAAGGTTGTGTGAACAAGGATTTCATGTTTCACTAGTTGGAACTATTGGTTTTTAGTTCAGTTTCACTTCTGAAGTTTCTGTGATACTTGGTCTTTTTTACTTGGTTACACATATTTATTTGTTTGTAATCGTAATTGTATTTGTATGTGTATTTGTACTTGTATTTTGTGTGTGTAGTGTACTATAAACACAACCCTTATTTGGGGTCTTAAGAGTGTTCTGTGCTGTGTTGTATTGTATTGTGCTGTATTGCCCTTTTTGGTTTTATTCTAGGGTGTGATTGTTTAAGTTAATTTGAGATTAGGAAGATGGCTATGGCTGTTGCACAACAACAAAGAGATAACAGCATTGAGAGACACCTTGATTCGTCTGGCAAATATGTGAGGTACACTGCTGAACAGATTGAAGCTTTGGAAAAGGTTTATGTGGAATGCCCTAAGCCTAGTTCATTGAGAAGGCAACAGCTGATTCGGGAGTGCCCGGTTCTGGCCAACATTGAGCCTAAGCAGATCAAGGTTTGGTTTCAGAATAGGAGGTAATGGAGATTCTGATTCACCTTTTTTTGTTTGTTTTGAATTTGTGTCGTGTGGAAGGGTTTGGCTCTTTTTGGTTGTGTGATTTGATTTGTGTCTTTCTTGTTTTGCAGGTGTAGGGAGAAGCAGAGAAAAGAGGCTTCTCAGCTTCAGAGTGTGAACAGGAAACTTTCTGCGATGAATAAGCTGTTGATGGAGGAAAATGAGAGGCTGCAGAAGCAGGTTTCACAGCTGGTGAATGAGAATGGATTTATGCGCCAGCAACTACACCCTGTAAGCCCTATCATTGTTCATTTTCATTCACTACTATACATTTTTTTTTTGTGAAATGGTAATTATCATTGTTTGGTTGAGGCATGTAGTTGTTGTATGATATGATATGATTTGGGTTATTTTGAATGTAAATTTGTATTGTTACTTACTGTCATGTCATTGCAGACCCCAGCAGCTCCAAATGCTGACGGTAGTGGCGTTGATTCCGCGGCTGCTGCTCCTATGAACTCATTGAGAGATGCTAATAGCCCTGCTGGGTAATTTTGAAGTTCTTGATTTGAGTGCTTTTTATTTTATTTTAATTATTTCGCTTGTTGAGCTTTCTTTGATTGATCTTTGCAGATTCCTATCAATTGCGGAGGAGACATTGACAGAGTTCCTTTCAAAGGCTACAGGAACTGCTGTCGATTGGGTCCAGATGCCTGGGATGAAGGTAGAGAATCATGTTTCTAGTGGACAATTGGTTTTTGCTTTTACAATTTTGATACTGTGATGATTATGACATGGAGGTTAATTTCCTTCCACTAATATCTCATACTATATTTACTTTCAACCATTGTTTGTTAGCCTGGTCCGGATTCGGTTGGGATATTTGCCATTTCTCAAGGTGGCAACGGAGTGGCAGCTCGAGCCTGTGGTCTTGTTAGTTTAGAACCTACTAAGGTAATTAAAAAGGACATGTGGATGGATATTTTCAGTAATTTCTTTTGATGTTATTTATGTAGTTTGTAAGCTATCTGAATTTTGAATTGCTGAAAAATTTCAATAGATTGTGGAGATATTAAAAGATCGCCCAACTTGGTACCGTGATTGTCGGAGTTCAGAAGTTTTCACAATGTTCCCAGCTGGAAATGGAGGAACAATTGAACTTGTTTACACACAGGTGAAGAATCAAATGTGAATAGGATGCTTTATTTATTATTTAATGAGCATTTTGCATAAACGTTTAGTTTGCTGCAGACATATGCTCCAATGACACTGGCTTCTGCTCGCGACTTCTGGACTCTAAGATACACTACAAATTTGGAAAACGGAAGTGTTGTGGTGAGTATATTTGCTGTCAAAAGCGTTACTATTGTTGCATGGGATTATATATCTAGCTGCATCGATTTAATATAATTGCACTTTGGAAGGTTTGTGAAAGGTCACTGTCTGGTACTGGTGCTGGCCCTAATGCTGCAGCCGCCTCACAGTTTGAGAGGGCTGAAATGCTCCCTAGTGGCTATTTGATTCGACCATGTGAAGGTGGAGGATCGATCATCCACATTGTAGACCACCTAAACCTGCAGGTTTGAGTTCTTGACCATTAGCTAGAATACCTACTATATTCTTATTTTCTTTTCATATACATTTTTTTTTTTGACCAAAATCCAGAATTTTCTTTTCATATACATTAATTAACATGATTAACATTTTCTTCTAGGCATGGAGTGTGCCAGAAGTGCTGCGGCCGATCTATGAATCGTCGCAAATGGTAGCTCAGAGACTGACAATTGCGGTAAGCATAGTATTATTAATTCACGATGTAGGATTCTATTGCAAGCTTTGGTGGACTAATGTGATCAATATTATGGCTTTTGTGCAGGCACTTCGCTATATCAGGCAAGTAGCTCAAGAAACAAGTGGTGACGTGGTGTATAGCATGGGTCGGCAACCTGCAGTTCTTAGAACTTTTAGCCAACGGTTGAGCAGGTACGTCACGTGAAATAAATTTATGCCTCAAAACCTATTTCAGCCTTGCTTTTTACAGAACGATCTGTTGTGTTTGGTAAAAATAAATTTAAACATCATTCTTGCAGAGGTTTCAATGACGCTGTCAATGGATTCAATGATGATGGTTGGTCTGTTCTGAACTGTGATGGTGCTGAGGGTGTTACTATTTCAGTAAATTCAATCAAGAATTTGAGTGGCACTTCTAATCCAGCAAGTTCCCTTTCACTCCTTGGAGGAATTGTCTGTGCAAAAGCTTCTATGTTACTCCAAGTAAGTGCGTAAATCCATTGGCATGGCGCAGTAATCGGTCCTTCTATAATTTAACATTTAGTTCTTCTAATCGTTACACGGAAAGTTTTCACTTTGTTTTACTTGCAGAACACCACTCCTGCTGTTTTAGTTCGCTTTCTGAGGGAGCATCGCTCGGAGTGGGCTGATTTTAGTGTTGATGCCTTTTCTGCTGCATCACTTAAAGCTGGCTCCTATGGCTATCCTGGAATGAGGTCTACAAAGTTCACCGGCAATCAAGCAATCATGCCTCTTGGACATACAATTGAACATGAAGAGGTATGAGAGATTTTTTGCTTGCTTGACCTTGACCATGTCTTTTTAAGATGGTAGATTCATATTTGCATTTGGCTAAGATTTGGTTTATATACTTTCTATGATTTGGTTTATACTGATTTCTGTTGAAATTCCAGATGCTAGAAATTATCCGCCTTGAAGGTCTTGCTCAAGATGATTCTTTTGTTTCTAGGGATGTTCATCTCTTACAGGTGCTTCCTCTGACCCTTGTTATGGTTTGTTTACCTGCATGTTTATCGGTTTTTTGTTGTTGCTTAATTCTTATGATCACCATCATCATCGTTTGAACAGTTATGTACTGGAATTGATGAGAATGCTGTGGGGGCTTGTTCCGAGCTCATATTTGCTCCAATTGATGACATGTTCCCAGAAGATGCTCCCTTAGTGCCTTCTGGTTTCCGCATTGTCCTGTTGAATTCTCAACCAGTTGAGTCCCGTTTCTTGTATTTGATTTTTCTCTAATCGGTACTGTTCATATATGAAGCATAGTAATCTAGTTGACATCATATTGTGTTTCAGGGTGATACAAAGAACACAACAACAGCAAATCGAACCTTGGATTTGACATCTGGTCTTGAAGTAAGCCCGGCAACAGCTCATGCTAACGGAGACGCATCGTGTCCTAACAATCGATGTGTGTTGACTGTTGCCTTTCAGTTTCCTTTTGAGAGCGGTCTGCAGGATAATGTTGCAGCCATGGCACGTCAATATGTCCGGCGTGTAGTTTCTGCCGTGCAGGCGGTTGCAACGGCTATATCTCCATCCAGTGTTAACACTTCTGGTGGAGCAAAGCTCTCCCCTGGCACTCCAGAAGCACTTACACTAGCTCAATGGATCTGCCAGAGTTATAGGTAAAGTCTGCATGAATCTCTGATGTTCTCTTTCAAAGTTTCTAACATGATTCTCTATTTACCTCTCTTTCTATATCTCTTGTCCGAAAGCAGTCATCATCTGGGCGCGCAACTGCTGAGATCTGATTCTCTTATTGGTGATATGCTACTGAAACATTTGTGGCATCATCCAGATGCTATTTTATGCTGCTCTTTGAAGGTATGTCCATGATCTCATTTTATGGTACAATTGAATCTGGAAGTGTATAAATAATGCAGTACTTCGAAGATTTTAATGTAACTTCTCTATCCTGTTTGGTTTTGCAGCAAGTGCCCGTATTCATCTTTGCTAACCAGGCTGGCCTTGACATGTTGGAAACAACTCTAGTGGCTCTACAAGATATCACACTGGACAAAATATTTGATGAGTCTGCACGCAAGAATTTGATTGCATATTTTGCGAAGTTAATGCAGCAGGTAATTTCCTGGAGTTTGGCATCATTAGCTTAGCTTTTTTTTATCGTTACAACCTCAAATTTGTTTTAAACAACACACCATGCTCTTAAGTAAATGTCTGAATTGTTGCACGGATTTTTTTTCGTTCAGGGGTTTGCTTGTATGCCAGCTGGGATCTGCATGTCAACAATGGGGCGACATGCTTCATATGATCAAGCCGTCGCGTGGAAAGTGCATGCTGAAGACAACAGTGTTCATTGCTTGGCTTTCTCATTCATTAATTGGTCATTTATATGACCTATTGCTGGATTTAAACCCCCACTTTTTTTTCCCACTTGTTGAATACAAAAACAAGGGTATAATCAGGATAAAATTTTAAGAGGGAAAAAGAATTCAGTTTTTTTTTTTTTTTTTTTTATGCACATTACAAGATCATGTTTGGATCATTTTCATTGAATTAGTTGTTACTTTGGTACTTAGACCAAAATGATTTGATCTTGTAAAATTTTGTTCGTACTAGAATTTAATAAAATGAAGTGGGGATTTTGATGACATAGATTTTGTATGCTTGTGTTTCGTTTGTTTGTTTTAGTATCTGACAACTCATGTAAGAACATAGTACATGGGTGATGCATGCTAATAAAGTGAG
Organism: Medicago truncatula; assembly: GCF_003473485.1. NCBI lineage: Eukaryota > Viridiplantae > Streptophyta > Magnoliopsida > Fabales > Fabaceae > Medicago > Medicago truncatula. The sequence continues at coordinate 46,424,152 of NC_053043.1, forward strand.
TGCTAACTTAAAAAACAGATAATTAATTTGATGATGCTAAAGAAGTTTGTCTTCTTGTGCATTGTAGGGTATGTGTGTTACAATCATATGTGGGGGTACTTGTTAGCAACTCCATATATACGACCCTCATTATGTCGTTTTGTTGGTCATTGTTGGAAGTGAAGTAGCTATCTCCTCTATAAGTTTATTTAAGTTATTAATTGTTTTTTTGGCCGAACTCAACACATTCTTTAGTTTTAAGTTAGAAACTAACTTTGAGGCATGGAAATCCATTTTCATATATATATATATATCGGCTCTGAAAGCCTATTTACAGGCCTACTTCAAATAATACGTAAATATTTGTGGTTGATTTGTTAGGGGAAGAGTGAATCTCTTAGCAGCAGAAGTCGAATCCCAAATCTCCTTTAAACTTCTTTGGTAGCCATATAAATAGATGTCTCAATCAACAAACGGTCTATCATATATTAGTTGAAATTCTCTCCATTTTTTACCCCCTCTATTTTTCCATTATCTAATGTGATATTTGGTAATTTTTTATACGATTAAAAACTTTTTTAAACGTTGCACCTAAAAAAATAAATCTTCAAAATTATAATAATGGAGAGATAAAATGGAACAAATCCTATCTAATCATAGATATGAGTGGAGATTAAGGGTTCACTTATCTACAAACATGTTGGTTTCAAGGCTATTATCAAAGGAGTAAGATTTTGTATGTACATTTATGAAAGTACTTTGTTACCTAACATTGAATTAGTGTTGCATTTTGGTGCTTATGTTGGACTTTCTTCGCATTCTTAAGTCGTAACAATGATGGTTGCTCAATAAACTCATTGGATTACTTAGAGATCCTTGAACTAATTAGGTGGTAATTCCTTGTCATCAATTTTTTGTGCGCAAACTCAAATCAGATCGTAACCAACGATCGGGTTTTTCATAAAATGTGAACAATTTGAGCGGCCTATTGAACAACCATCCCTAACAATTGGTGCTTTTATTGTGAGGTGGGCCACACTAATGGCTATTTCTAAGGTGGATTAAGGCGCTCTACCAATACAATAGGTGGATAGATTAAGGCACTCCTTATATCTCCATTGAAAATCAAACAAAACTTAAACCAAATACTTTTATGCACTTATAACACAATCAACCATTTAAACCAACACTTCTTCATACATCCTTCTTCTGGTATTAAAGCCATGCAAAATTAAGCAATGAAATTTATGTTACTAGAAAACTGGTAAACCCTGGATAGTGATGCATATTCTAACCATATGATGTGTCAAATGATGTCCAAATTTCACGAAATACGGAGGAAACACATTGCTAGGAACACGTTCCACTTCAAGAACATACATTACCGGTTTCTATAACAACCATATTCAAATCTAAAATTTTAAACACTTCATTTTATGGAGTGAGCAATAATTTGTTTTTCTTCCAACCATTGTAGTATTTGATGTCACATTAAATAAAAGTTGCTTCCATACGACTAGGACAATACACCATCCACCATGACTGCTCCCAAACTCAGTGCATCTCCACATGCTTCAGACTAGGGCTTGCCTTGTTCTCATTCAAAGTCACTGAAATGGTTCATGTAATAGTTTCAGTGATTTGTCTAGGGCGTTATCTGACACGTCCTTTGACTAGAAAGTTGCAATCATTATTGAGATCTTTTAATCTTTTTGGTATTCTCCCAGACTCCATGAGAACGTGAAAAAGTCCTAAGCCTCTTATTTATAGTTATTCATATAATATAATCACATTTAGAGATTGATTCAAGTGCGTCATGAGTAGTATATATAAACTTTATTTCAGTTTGTTGGAGTCTTTTATCTTTTTTTTTTCTAAGCTTTAAATCCGTAATGTACTTATTTCATATTTTTCACTCACACCCACTTTACGTGTAAGTGAGCTTATGTTTTAAGCTCCAAGTCTAATCCTATTTTTGTCTATAATCTTATTGTCATGACTCATGATGCACTTGCTCATTTGACCTTGTATTGAAGTCACACAAAGCTATAAGTTTGTGCTGAAAAGACAGTTATCAACAGGTCTTTCTTAATCAAATGAGTTTACAAGACATAAATTATAATCTCAAAATTAGATCTTGCCAAACAGAACCTTAGTATTTCTTATGAGTAAAACTTTGGCTTGAGACCGACTAGGTAGCACAAAGCACAAAAATATATGAAGGGTATGGTTTAAGAGGGCAGGGTAAAAAAGTACTCCATCATCAGAAAGGAAAAAGGTGCACGACAAAATATTCGTTTGAAGCGCACGAATGAACTAATTTGTTGTCATTTGAGTCTCTTAATTTTTGATTTTAATTACTTCAAATAATTGTGGTTTAGTCTCTTATACGTGTTTATTTATGAGAATATCTCACAAACATCTCAAATGTTACCAGCATCATTCTTTTCTATGAATATTGTCTATCTTATCTAATCATGTCTCTTATTTTTACAATTTAACCCACTAATATATCACTAATATAAACATGACATTTTAAATTCATTCAATAATTAATATATGTAGTCTTTAATATAGATTACATACATTATTTACTGAATGAACCTAAAATATTAAATTTTACTTGTAATAGTGACGGGAGAGTGTACATGTAGATGAAATGTCGTGCATTTCGTGCGTCAGGCCTTTCGAGCCACACATGTAGTTTTGTAAGATTTATTTTACAAAGATGTACTCACTCTGTTTCTAATTATAGGAAAAATTTACTTTTTAGGTTCATTCAATTAATGATATATGTGATTCATAATATGTACCACATACATTATTAATTGAATGAACCTAAATGAGTTCATCTTTGCTCCATTTAGCCTTGCTCCATTTAATCCTTTTCAATGCATAGATGCATGACACATGGTAAAAATAAATCTAAGGGCTGAAATTAAAAGGTTAACATAAACACTTATCCATCTTATTCCATCTATCTTCTCCTCGTCACCTAATCTCCATTGTCGCCTCTCTCTTTCTCTCTCCACCACCACCACCACCACTGCCCCTCTCCGTCCAGTTATAATCCCAACCACCATGAAATTAGTGTTTTAATTAAGATACCCATTCTGATTCATTGATTTACAATTAAGAAGAAATCCCTAAAATTAAGATGAATCCCTAAAATTAAGAAGAAATCAAAACAACTATGTGATATCAATAATTTTATGCATTTGTTCAGATCTGAAGAATCAAAGATAAACTCAGAAAATTTATTGAATGGAATTCAGATTTGGAGCAGAGAAGAAACCGCGCACAAAATCATTGATCCCAACACAACTGTCGCCGCCACCGTAAACATGGAAGTTGAAAACGTTGCCGAGAAAAGCGATTTCGAAGAGAAGAAGAGGAACCCAAAGACGACATCGTTTCGAAGAAGGCTAAAGTGGACGATGAAAAATCAGTGGAAGAAGAAAGGTTGGAGAGGTTGGAGAAAAACGAAGGTGATGAAAAAGAAGAAAAGGAAGCATCTGGTGGTGTGAATTTGGGACCCAAAACGTTTGGTTCTTCTTTGGATATGTTTTATTACTTTCACAAATTTCTTCATGCTTGGCTTCAGAATCTCAATGTTAACAAGTATGAGCACATGATGTTACTGGAATTGCTCAAGAATGGAGGATGTATGGTGTTTGTGCACCTGTGATTGTGATGATGATAGAAATAAGATGGATATAGGTCTCTATGTTAACCATTTAATTTCAGCCCTTGGATTTATTTTTACCATGTGTCATGCATCTATGCATTGAAAAGGAGTAAATGGAGCAAGGCTAAATGGAGCAAAGATGAACTCAACCTAAATACTCAAATTTGTTTATAATTAATAACGAAGGGAGTACAAGTTATTAATGCAACAAATGATATTTGTATCCAAAAGAGAGGAAAATTTGAAAGGAGGAGAGAGTCAAAATTCTCTCTATTTATTTATTAGTCTATCTATTTTTCCATCTGAAAAGATAAAGACACAAAAACATTTGAAAGTAAATAATAAGGGAAATGATGTTTTACCCCTGTAATATAGGTCATTTCCGATTTTCCCTCTGTAAATTTTTTTTTATTTATATATATATATATATTGGAATACCCCCTAATAGTCATAAAAAAAACGAAAAATTTCTGCAAAAAAAAAATTGTTTTTTTATAATCTATTAGGGGGTATTCAAAAAAAAAAATTACAGGGGGTAAATAAAAAAAAAAAATTTACAGGGGAAAATCGAAAATGACCTATATTACAGGAGGTAAAGCACTTTTAACCCAAATAATAATAGTGAAACTCAATTAGTGGTAGGACCCACTACATAATTTTTTGTATTTATCTTTCACAAAACGAGATTATCCATTTTATTAATAATAATCTTAACTTAGATGACAGATATAAAGATAATTAAATGTTAGATGAGTTTGTAGAATTTAGAAATATTTATTATTGTTGTAAAGTTAATGAGAGATGCAATGATACTTTTTTTTTTTTTTGTGAAAAATGATACATACGCGTCTTAAAATTTTCTCAATAATTCAGGGTTTTTTCTAAATTACCTTTGAAAATTCATGGTCAATTTATCTAAACCAATCAAAAATTTTCATGTGTACTCCATTAGAATAATAATATTTATTATTTTATTTTGCAAAAATTTAGCATGTATTTTATTATTTGCATATTCACCCCATCTTAAATTAATGATTTTTTACAATTTAAACCATCACAATAATTAAATTTCTCCTCTAATCCAATCACTCCTTTTTTTTTATCAAATTTGGAATTTAATGCCAAAGATCATGCATTCATTCAAATTTAGTTGAACGAGTGGGAATCGAACTTGAATGCACCCACTTATTTGAAATGTTTTCCCAAACCACTTGACCAATACATTTTTTATGAATTAAATTGGAATGCAAAAATATGTTATTAGTGAGCAATTTTTTTTTTTTTTGCAGTGACTTATAATTTAGCTTTAGTAAAAATAATAATAATAATTTTATATGTGTATATTTATGAAATAGTAAATCTTTCTTAAAAAATAATAATAAATTCATTCAATTGATTTTTTATATTGTAAATATCATTCTTTTATATAAATGCATACTTTTATATAGATTCGATGAACTACAACATTGTTTCATTTGTGATCAACCGAATTTTGACTTATTTTAGGTACCATCTTTCATTTGGATCAGATAAATTGTTTAAAGGTATTAATATTTTTTTGCAGAGTCTTATAAGTTATAACCTAGCATTAGTAAAAAAAAAAAAAAAATCATTTTATGTGTATATTTATGAAATAGTAAATATTTCTTAAAAAAAAATATGAATCATTCATTTGATTTTTTATATTTTAAATATCTTTCTTTTATATAAATTCATACTTTTATATAGATTCGATGAACTACAACAATGTTTCATTTGTGATCAACCAAATTATGATTTATTTTAGATAATATCTTTCATTTGGATCAGATAAATTGTTTAAAGGTATTATTTTTTTTTTGCAATGTCTTATAAGTTATAACTTAGCTTTAGTAAAAAAAAAAAGGCTTATTTAATTCTTTGGTTTTATTTTGGTCTCACAATTAATAAAACTCACGTTTTAGTCCTTCACTTTTCCCACAGTTTGCCAAATAAATTAACTTTAACCTCAAATATCTATGGTGAACCCACTGGTCCACTATAGATCCTATTATTTTTTTTAATATAAACCGTTTGATCTTTTTTAATAAAGAAGGATTGTTAGATCATGCATGTCGGCTGTATCTTACTGTGAACCAACAACATATAGCATTATATCCCATACTTCATCTTCTTCATTCCCCTCATTCATCACCTTCATAAAAAAAAAATCCAGAGAAAATCCAGATAACCACCATCAAAACCTCTTTTTCAAAACCACCATCAACACCGTTGTCTATATATCCATCATCTCAATCCCTCTCTCTCTCAATCGAACCCACGCACCCCAAATCCGAATTCGACAATAAAAAATTGAAGCTAGGATTGATTTTTTATTGAGAAGTCAAAAATGAAAGAGAATGAGGAGAATGCAATGAAGATGATAGAAGGGGAAATGGTATCCGATGGAGAAGAGAGAGCATGAGAGGTAAGGAATAGTTTAGGAAAAAAGGGTTTAAGGGGATAGAGAGTAGATCGGGATTGAGAGAGATAGATTGGGAAAAAAATCAATTTTTTTTAAGCATTGTCATTGAGAACTATTGTGATTACATCTATGATTCTGGAATTCTCCTGCTTAACAGTCTTTCTTGGTTCAGCAAAAACGATGCAAATCTATAGGAAGATGAATTGAGTTAAAAATTGGAATAATAAGGAATGAATGAATATGAATCAGAAGAAGTAAAGATATATTCTTGACGTAGGAGAAAAGATTAATGAGAATTAGAATCTTGTCCAAATATTATGTAACAACATAAGAATCTTAAAAAAATTCCTTTAAATTTATCTATTTATTTTTTAAAATGTTGGATCTTCTTGTTGTTGATTGATGATTATGGGTTTTGTTTTAATGGTATAATTGGGATAATAAAAAAGCAAATATTAAATATACTCATATAGTTTGTTACACTTTTTAAATGATAAAGGAAAAAAACCAGACACACATATCGTGTTTGTTACATTTGTTTTAATATTTAAATTTATTCTTATTTATTTGTTACATGTGTTGTTTGTATTAAAAATTAAGGGTATTTTTGGAAAGAAAAATTCTGCCCAAAAGTGCTGAAAGAGATAGTTTTCTTTATATATAGTATAGATACTATATATAACTAGCGAAAAAACGGGCACGTGACATGTGTAAATTATGAACAGTATTTTATATGAAATTTTGATTTTGATTAAAATTATAAGTACAAATTTTTGTGAAATTAAAATTGTAACAAACCCAAAAAAATCATGTTTATCTTTTACCACACAACACATTAGTTTAACAAATATAATACAAATTCTTATATTTTTTTAATACCACCAAGAATGTAACATTAATATAGGGAAATTTGTTTAAGGGTATAATTGAAATTATAAAAATTTCAGCCCAAAGTCTCTACCCTTCATATATAGTATATATAGTATTTTGTCAAAAAAAAAAAAGTATATATAGTATTGTTCCTGTTGTAGTGGTATATTTCCTATTTTAATGAGATTTCATTTTTCTAATTCAAATTTAATATAATATTATTAAAGGATAAAATAGGCTTAATTGCACTTTTGGATCCCTATCTTTTCAAAAGTTGCGATTATGGACCCCTAACTAATTTAAATACAAAACAGCCCCCTATGTTTTGATTTTTTGGCAGTTTTGGACCCCCAATCCATTGTTGACTGGTCAACGCTGACGTGGCACCCTAAGTGAGGTGCCACTTGTCAAATTATTATTATTATTTTTTTGCCTAGAGGGTCCAAAACTGTTAAAGAATCAAAACATAGGGGACTGTTTTGTATTAGTTAGGGGTCCATAACCGCAACTTTTGGAAAGATAGGGGTCCAAAAGTGCAATTAAGCCAATAATTTTTTTAAAATGAACAGTAAAATCAATAGTATATACATATAAAGTAATGTTTTTATGCCACATGTTGCCTTTGTAATGCCCTGAATTCTGGTAGAACCGTTCATTTGCGGTTTTATCCCATCAGTCATCGAATCTATATAAAAGTATGAATTTATATAAAAGAATGATATTTAAAATATAAAAAAATCAATTGAATGAATTCATTTTTTTTTTAAGAAATATTTACTATTTCATAAATATACACAAATAATTTTTTTTTTTTTTTTTTTACTAAAGCTAGGTTATAACTTTAAGACACTGCAAAAAAAAAAATTAATACCTTTGAACAATTTATCTGATGAAAATGAAAGATAGTACCTAAAATAAATCATAATTCGTTTGATCACAAATGAAACAATGTTGTAGTTCATCGAATCTATATAAAAGTATGAATTTATAAAAAAAAATGATATTTAAAATATAAAAAATCAATTGAATGAATTCATTTTTCTTAAGAAAAATTTACTACTTCATAATTATACACATATAAAATGATTTTTTTTTTTTTACTAAAGCTAGGTTACAAAGGCACTGCAAATAAAAATAAAATAATTTGCTCACTAATAACATAATTTTGAATTCCAAATTATTTCATAAAAAATGTATTGATCAAGTGGTTTCAGAGTACATTTTAAATAGGTGGGAGCACCTAGGTTCAATTCCCAGGGGTGATAATTTTAATTTTTAATGATTTTTGTCAAGTTAAGAAAGAAGTTTGGAGAGTGATTGGATTAGAGGTGAAATTTAATTATTGTGATGGTTTAAATTGTAAAAAAATCATTAATTTAAGATGGGGTGAATATGCAAATAATAAAATACTTGCTAAATTTTTGCAAAATAAAATAATAAATGTTATTATTCTAATGGAGTACACATGAAAACTTTTGATTGGTTGCCAATTATAGATAGCTGTGGTGTTGAAAAGACTCCTGGTTTAATGGATTTTAGAGACACTATTTTAAAATATAATAATGATAAATGAAAATACGGAACAGTTGAAAACTTGAAATTGAACTGTATGACTAGACGGAGAACAGAGAATATGATGGTGACGACATATGCATGAGACTTATGTTCCTCCACGTCTATGCACATTAAAACTTCCAATTTTGTCTTTAAAAAAAACAATTTTGTATGGAGAAATGATATTTATACAACCATGTTGTCACAATTTTTTGACAATTTTCTCTCTTATGCTCACATTTTACTCTTATTATTTTCCTTCCTTGTTCTCTCTCCGTTATTTTTAACCAATAAAAAGACAGAAAAAAGAAGTTGTTGCATAAATTGTTCAAATATCACTACTATTTTATATCTTATACCAACTCATTTATAATTTTTTAACAGTAGTATTTAATATTCATTCAATCTCTTAAACTTGACATTTCATACTAATTTATACTAATTAGAGGGGCTCTAAATATCAATGCAAAAAGACATCTGAAAGAATTGATGAGAAAATATAACCCACCGCTCATAGCAATTTACGAAACACATGTTCCTTTTAGTAGAGTCTCCTCTTTTTGGACAACAACCGGCTACACCCCCATTCATATCATTGAAGCGAATGGCCACTCCGGAGGTATTTGGCTTCTTAAACAAGCAGCCATGAACATAACCACAAATATCATCGACTCCAACCACCACTCAATAACCTTCTCCATCAGCCGAGGAAGTGCACATACCTTTTGCACATGTATTTATGCTAGCCCTAACCCAACCATTCACCCCACCCTCTGGACCCACCTTATGAATATCAACCACACCATTGATGGACCTTGGATGCTCATTGGTGACTTTAATGAAACTCTCCTTCCAAGTGATCAAAGAGGTGGCGTCTTCCACCATAACAGGGCTGCCATCTTCTCTAACTTCATGATTGCTTGCAACCTTCTTGATCTTACAACCACCGGTGGACGGTTTACTTGGCACAGAAACAATAATGACATCCGTATCATATCTAAGAAACTTGATAGAAGTATTGCAAATGTTGATTGGCGCATGGCTTTCCCCGAAGCTTTTGTTGAAGTGTTGTGTAGATTTCACTCTGACCACAATCCGCTTCTTCTTCGTTTTGGTGGTCTTCCTCTAGCCCGAGGTCCGGGACCTTTCCGTTTTGAGCCTGCATGGATCGATCACCGTGATTATGCGGACCTGGTGAAAAATTCTTGGCACTACCCCAACATCACAGCGTCACTTAATAAAGTCAAAGAAAATTCCATCACTTTCAATCAGGAAGTATTCGGAAACATATTCCAAAGAAAGAAGCATATTGAAAGCCGTCTCAAAGGTATCCAGAATTATCTTGAAAGAGTTGATTCCGTTCGACATTCTCTCCTTGAAAAAGAATTACAACAAGAATACAACCACATCCTTTTCCAAGAGGAAATGCTTTGGTACCAAAAATCTAGAGAAAAGTGGATCAAATTTGGAGACAAAAACACGGCTTTCTTCCATGCACAAACTATCATCAGAAGAAAAAGAAACAGAATTCATAGACTCCAACTCCCATGTGGTACTTGGTCCTCGGATAGCGACACCCTTCAAGATGAAGCCCAAAGCTATTTCAAAAATTTCTTCAGTGGCAACCAGCTTAATCATGACCGCGCATTCAACGAAGGCGCCCATCCTTCTATTGATGCCGAGGGGCAACTGGCTTTAACTGCTCCAATCACTAAATCTGAAGTGTTCGCTGCCCACAACTCTATGAAGCCTTACAAAGCCCCTGGTCCTGACGGGTTTCATTGCATTTTCTTCAAACAATACTGGCACATTGTCGGAGATGATATTTTCAAAATGGTCCATGCAGCCTACCATAGTGGTTACTTTGATCCGGAGATCTCAAACACTCTCATTGCGCTCATTCCAAAAATTGAACCACCCACTACTTACAAAGATTTCAGACCCATTAGCCTTTGCAACATTATTTACAAAATTATCACAAAGGTATTGGTTCATCGGCTAAGGCCTATTCTCACTAACATTATTGGTCCCTACCAAAGTAGTTTTTTTCCTGGTAGGGGTACCTCAGACAACTCCATTGTTTTGCAGGAAATAATCCACTTTATGAAGCGCTCTAAAAGGAAGAAGGGTTTTGTAGCTTTCAAGCTTGATTTAGAGAAAGCTTTTGACAACGTCAACTGGGAATTCCTTCGCATTTGCCTCCAGGATTTCGGCTTCCCAGACATTACCATCAAACTCATCATGCATTGTGTTACCTCACCGAGCTACTCAATTTTATGGAATGGAAACAAGCTTTCTCCTTTCAAGCCTACTCATGGACTTCGTCAAGGTGACCCGTTGTCTCCTTATCTTTTCATCCTATGTATGGAAAAACTCTCTGTTGCAATCAATTCCGCTGTCAACCAAGGGAGATGGGAACCGATACAAATCACAAATACGGGGGCCAAGGTATCTCACCTACTCTTTGCAGATGATGTTCTTCTTTTCACCAAAGCGAAGAGCTCTCAGTTTCACTTCATCCACAACCTTTTTGAAAGATTCAGTCGAGCATCGGGATTGAAAATCAACATCTCCAAATCAAGAGCTTACTATTCATCAGGTACTCCTCATGGGAAAATCACTAATCTCACAAACATCTCTGGTATTCAAAGCACACCTTCTCTTGGAAAATATTTGGGTTTCCCAATGCTTCAAGGTAGACCAAAGAAAAGTGATTTCCATTTCATCATTGAAAAAATGCAAACTAGACTGGCCGCTTGGAAAAGTAGACTTCTAAACAGAACAGGTAGAATGACACTTGCCTCATCTGTTCTTTCCTCCATTCCTACTTACTATATGCAGATTAATTGGCTTCCCCAAAATATTTGTGATAGCACTGATCAGACAACCAGAAACTTCCTTTGGAAAGGCACGAATAATAAAGGAATCCATTTGGTGAATTGGAAGACAGTCACTAGTCCGAAGAGTATTGGTGGCCTTAATATCCGAACAGCCAGAGATGCTAACACAAGTTTACTAGGGAAGCTCGTGTGGGATATGGTTCAATCAACAAACAAATTGTGGGTTAACATTCTCTCCAACAGGTACACATCAGGGTCAAACACACTCCATGCCACCGCCAATAGCAACAGCTCCCCCACCTGGTCCTCCATTATCAAGGCTAAAGACATCCTCCGCGTAGTGGTTATGTTTGGCGTGCGGGTTCAGGATCTTCATCTTTTTGGTTCAATCACTGGAGCTCACATGGACTCATTGGCTCTCTTGTCCCCATCATTGATGTTCATGATCTCCAGCTCACGGTTCGAGAGGTCTTCACTTTTAATGGACAACCCACTCAGGCTCTCTACACAAACCTTCCTCAAGCTATTGCTACCTTCATTAATAACTACCACATCAACTTTAATGAAAGAGTTGAAGATACTTTCATTTGGAAAGAAAATGTAAATGGCGTTTATAACGCTAAGAGTGGTTACTCGTGGCTTCTTCGAAACTCGGTTACTACAAACAATACTCCAAACATGATTTCTTGGTCTTGGATATGGAGATTAAAAATTCCTGAAAAGTTCAAGCTTCTAGTATGGCTCGCTTGTCATAATGTTGTCCCCACGCTCTCTTTATTGCACCATCGCAATATGGTAAATTCTGCAATATGCTCAAGATGTGGGAATGAAGAAGAGACGCTGCTCCACTGCCTTCGTGATTGCAATCACTCTAAAATCATTTGGCTTAAAATTGGGTTCGCGGAGCCGGAATTTTTTGTTGAAAGTGCTACGCAAATCTGGATTAAAACCAATGCAACCGGTGCTCGTTCTACCATTTTTCTGGCTGCTCTTTGGTGGACATGGAGGCAAAGAAATCAGATGTGTCTCAGCGCTGATCCATGGTCTCTTGTTCGCATCCAGTTCCAAATTCAAAATGCGGTGGAAGCAATTGAAAATGCGCTGCATTCTGAAGTAATCCCCACGCCTGATCGCATGGTACGCTGGAATGAAAACAATTTTAACAGTTTTGTGCTCAATGTTGACGGTAGCTGATTGGGAACTCCTATTAGAGCGGGTTTTGGTGGAATCATAAGAAATTATGCAGGTTTATTTCTTAAAGGTTTCTCTGGCTATATTACAACAAGTTCTGACATATTGTTTGCCGAGCTTACAGCAATACACCGTGGTATTCTGCTAGCCATTGATTTAGGTATTAACGAAATGGTTTGTTACTCGGACTCCATGATCTCCATTCAGCTCCTTACGTGCACGCCTCCACTTACCATGCCTATGCTGTGTTACTTCAAGATATCAGAGATCTCTTGTCCTCAAGGAATTTCACCGTTCATCATTGTCTAAGAGAAGGAAACCAATGTGCTGATTTTTTAGCTAAGCTCGATGCCACTTCGAATGAAGAATTTACAACTTATGATACTTCTCCAAGCGCCTTAGGAGTACTTTACCCTAGAGCTTAGTTTATTTTTCTCTGTTGTTTTTTTTCCTTTTAATTTATCTTTGTAACCAAAAAAAATCTACCCCCCCCACCACACACACACAAACACGTTTCAAATTCAAACATTAGTTCTAAGCACCCTAAAAGTCTAGTATCTTATGATAGATCCAACGCTAGCTGAAAAGAAATGTCTCATAATGAATCTCTTTATATTTTTTTTTCATGTAACATCAATTAATTTCTTTTTTTACAAAATGTAACATCAGTTAATTTACTCTCTTTCAAAAAATCAATTAATTTATTCTTCTTTCTAATTAATTGCATTATCAAAGTAATATTACATACATCATATCAAGTTAATTATGCTTCTTATATTAGAAAAATGTAACATCACCCTTCGTCGAGCCTAGAGTTTTCCACTCTCTCTAAACATTTTTGAATTCGTGCAAAACTTATCCAACCAAAAGTATAATTTGATAAATGGTTGTGAAAATTTGATCCTTATGACGGCTACCTTGTCAAGTGTGATTAACACATTCTTGGTCATAATGAGCAATTAGGTGACGACTTGCATTAGGACTTAATATAGAACAATGTGAAGGTGAGAAAAAACACAAGAAAGGGGTTGAATTGTGTTTGTTTTTTCTTCTATTTCTCCTAACTAAAAATGCAGTTCATAAGCAGATAGAGTTCTACTTCTGAAGAGATGATTAGAACTAACTGCAGCGGATAAAACTGATAGAGAGAGAAGAAAGACACAAGCAATTTATACAGATTCCTTCCACAAACCGGAAGTCAGTCATGCCCCCCTTGCACTTCCAAGGAGAGTTCACTATGTAATATCTGATTACAAATGCTCACTACTAAACTTAGTAAGAGACTTCAAATTGCTCAAGCACAACTGCAAGAGACTTCCTATGCTCATGAACACAATCAAGAGACTTCTATTGCTCAAGCACAACTGCGAGAGACTTCTTAATTCAAACATAATTACAAAGAACAGAAGCAGATAGAGTTCTACTTCTGAAGAGATGATCAGAACTAACTGCAGCGGATAAAACAGAGAGAGAGAAGAAAGACACAAGCAATTTATACAGGTTCCTCCCACAAACCGGAAGTCAGTCCTGTCCCCTTGCACTTCCAAGGAGAGTTCACTATGTAATATCTGATTACAAATGCTCACTACTAAACTTAGTAAGAGACTTCAAATTGCTCAAGCACAACTGCAAGAGACTTCCTATGCTCCTGAACACAATCAAGAGACTTCTATTGCTCAAGCACAACTGCGAGAGACTTCTTAATTCAAACAGAATTACAAAGAAAAATATTTGAGGTTGAACACTTGATATACAATCAGTGGTGTTCACAATACAAATTAGATACAGACTCTAAAGACTCTAGATTGTTCTTTGAAGTGAACTTTGAAGTAGAGAACAATTTCAACAGAGTTTTGGCTTAGCTGATGCGTAGTATTGTTCTTGTGAAACTCTGAGTCTTCACTCCTTTATATAGAGGTGTGAAAGAGACGTTGAAATGCCAACACATTCAAAATAGAGTCGTTTGAAGCTTTTGATCAATCACAAATGATCCTTTGCCTGATATGGTTATTGTCCTATGAAGGATCAATTTTAAATGCGTTCCAAATGTGAATAAACATTGTTGCAGGCAGAGCTGTTATCCGTGTCTTGTAGCAGAGACAAAAACAGAGTAATGGAGTTAGTGGTTGTACACTTCGTACAAACGTACTATGTCAACGCTCTTTGAAGAATAAGCATCCAATGCCTTTCAAAATAGCCGTTGCTATACTTTTCCAGTCTTCTGCAATTTTAGGCGAGTTTGAATCCTAGAAAGCAGCTTTGAAAGCTTTGGGTTACATCTCCTGATGAACTGCAGCTTCTGGTGATTCACAGCTTCTGATGAACTTGCTTATGATGACGTCATCACTTCAGGAGCACTTTGTCTTCAGGAGCACTTCAGACTTCAAGAGCAGTTTTCTTCAGACGCTTTAAGCTTCCCTTTTTGTTGATGTACTTGCTCTTTATTTGTTCTTCCAAGATCAATTTAAGATGTCAAATTTTTGTCTATAGTCATGTACACTTGAACAAATATTAGCGTATCCAATTGACAATTTTTAATACTTTATTATCATCAAAACTCTTAAGGATTATTATTGCTAAACATATTTTGTTCCAACACAATGTTGTGCCTCTAAAAGTGTGGCTATTTGCTTTGAGAGTTATTAATAAAAGGATTCCAACAAATGATGATTGATGCGTCGTGGAGTGATGCCTTCACGTTTGTTGTTGTGTTCAAATGGTTGCGGGTAAGAGGAAACTATCAATCTTCTTTTCATTTAGTGTAATTTATTCAATAATTTATGATATCTTCTTCATCTCTGGTTGAAGATTCATCAATTAGATATTGATTTATATACACTTCAATAAATGACAATATTAAATAATAAATTTGATCATAAAATACTTGCAAAAATTAAAGTTGCATGATACAAAATTATATTAACATCAAAATCAAAATAACCAAAAACTGCAACATCGTAATTTGTAACTTTGATATGTTTTGATTTTTGATATAGAGAATATCTTGTGTCAATTTTGAAAATTAAACTTGATTTATGATCAAAACCTTTGATGTTATCCTCTTTTTCTTATGAAAACCCATCATTTTTTTAAAATCATACTCACTCAATTACCTAACCCAATGAATTTGATTGGGTTTTTTTGGGTCGACCCAACCCATATACATCTCAAAATATAATATAATAGCATTATTGTTAAGCGTGGGATAGGCAGTGTGGCAATTCCGGAGCACCTCATTTGTACTTTAGCGTTTCAATTTTCTCTCTCTTCTCTACTCTTTCATAATTCATTCGATCTTCACGGCCTCGCTTCTTTTCGATCTCTTCTTCCACCAAATTAGGGTTTACAGAACTTGACCTAGATTTCCCAATCCCTAATTCCAGATCTCTTCCTTCATGTTTTGGAAACTCGCTTCTCTCTCTGCTTCCTCCCCCGTGAGTTCAATTTGCTTCCGCCACTTCAATTATTTTACTTACTTTCCCAATTTCATTTTTTCAATCTCATTTATTTCTCTAATTACCGATTAATTCATTCTTATTTTAATATTATGCTAATTGCCCCATCTTAATTATCCTAATTTCTATTGTTTCGATCCATTTTAACTGTATTATAGCAACTTGTAGATGATACGAGGATCTTAATTGGAAAATTTTGATCCATTTTAGCTAATTAATTGATTCATTTTTTTTCTTAAGTAAAGGGTACTTTAATTTTGTCATATTGTATGGGATGTTAGAATTATAATGTGTATATTGAGCAATGAAAAGCCCTTGAGCTTTAAGTAGTGTTTGGGTGATTTCCATTTGAAAATTCATCAATCATGATTTGGGGTAAATCTAGTTTTGTGTAAGTATTTGCCTAAGTTTCGACTTCAGTATTTGTAATTTACTGTGAAGCACATATACGGCACGGACACACCGGATAGTGATACATCACTAAGACATGTGTCAGTGTTGTGTTGGTGTTTGATACTGACACCGATACATATCAGACACAGCTCACACCTTAAATCAAAAGGGTCCGTGCTAGAGAAGTTTTTTACTCTTTGCATTAAATGAAGTTTTATGATTGAACGCCTTGAAACTGATGTCCAAAATTTTTATGACCGTAACTTAATTGAGAATTGAAGTGTTAACTCTTACGTAGCTCAAAACTTGCGCAGCTTATTTTCTTATTTCACTGTTTCCTTTTTTGTTACTGTTCAAGTGCACTTTTGACATTGCTTGTGTTGTGCAGGTGGAGGCTATATTAGACAAGGATAATTTCACTTTAGAAGAGCTTCTAGATGAAGAGGAAGTAATCCAAGAATGCAAGGCCTTAAACAGTCGTCTTATCAACTTGTATGTTTCCATTTGATTTGAACCTATGTAATTTTGTTCGTTTTCCTGACAAGATTAACAGTTTTGTGCATTTTATTTTGAGTAAATCAACATTTTAGCCCTTGAAATTGTATGAATCGGTTAATTTAGTTCCTCAACATTTGCAAACTAGCAATTTTGTTCTTAAAATTGAACGTCAGTCAATTTAGCATCATTGTTTTGAGGGTTCTATGTTTGTCTCTTGATGTACCAAGAGACTATTCAAATCAATAAAGTCTTTCCTTGGTTTATATGGATGTTTGCAAAAGATATATTTTGGTGGAAGGACTAAATTGATTGATGTTCTTTAGTTAAGAGATTACGCTATTTCAAAAAATTTAGGGACTAAATTGCCCGGTTCTTACAATTTGGGGACTGAAATGCTCATTTACTACTTTAATTTTTGCAACTGTCCTATTTTTATAAAAGGGCAAACCTAGTGTCGTCAAATAACTTCCACAACAATGCTCGTCAAAGGACCAGATCTATTGTGGTTTATTGTTGGCATTTTTATGACTGTTACGTGATTCAAAACTGTGATAACTTAGTCACATAGCAAATCCAACCATCACGTCAAGACTCCCATTTGCATTTGTTCAATTTATATGTTTGTGATAGTTGGAATTGAATAAGTACACAAAGCACTAGATGGATAGGCAATCATCAAGACGATTCAACAAAAAATAATTGATAATTTGCAATTTTTTCCCTTTTAGTTTGAGAGATCCAGCCCAGGTTGAGCAATTGTTGCGCTACATTATCGAAGAACCACCACAGGATGCTGAAAGTAAACGGACCTTCAAGTATGCAGCTTTTACATAGTTTTTTCTGCAATAGAACTTTAATTAATCATTTCAACTTTCTTGGTACTATCTGATTATTATTTGACTGTAATTTAGGTTTCCGTTCATTGCCTGTGAGATTTTTACATGTGAAATTGATGTCATCTTGAAGACTTTGGTAGATGAAGAAGAGGTTTATACTTCACTCTGTCTGTTACTCTATTTTGTGATTGAAGCTGTATACATATGCTTTGCTTGTATTGATTTCCTCTTTTTATTATTGCAATTTCAGCTGATGAACTTGTTATTCTCCTTTTTGGAGCCTAATCGTTCCCATAGTGCCTTGTTGGCTGGCTACTTTAGCAAGGTACATGTTACATAAAAGCAGAACTTTAGTTTGCATGAAATTTTGTCAACCTTGCTTATCTGATAATATGTAACCAATTTCTTGATGCTGCTTTCTTATGCCTTTTTGCAGGTTGTTGTTTGCCTAATGATTCGAAAGACGGTGTCACTTATGAATTATGTTCAGGTAAGTTAAAATACGCACTCATATAGTACATTTGTATATTGCTTATTCTATTTGATATTTTTAATATTACGGAGACAGAAAAACTCAACCATTACCATGTATGTTACATAGTCTCTTTGTGAACTTTTCATTCACAATTCAGTATACTTTTTGCAGGCCCATCAGAATGTTTTTCGCCAATTGGTTGATTTGATTGGAATCACATCCATTATGGAGGTAAACTTATATATTTCTGTTCTTGATCATAATTTATAACAATACTGTGATCTTGCTGATATGTAAGAATGGATTCTGAGATTCGATCATTCGACAGGTTTTGGTACGATTAGTAGGCGCTGATGACCACGTGTATCCCAATTTTATGGATGTGATGCAATGGTTGGCTGAGAGCAACCTGCTTGAGATGATTGTTGATAAATTAAGTCCATCTGTAAGTGAACCATCTATCCAAGTTTTTGCTCTTTGAGCCAGCTTTACATCTTAGCCATACGATATGATGCGTTTGCACATAGCTGTAAGCCATCCAGACATGTTTTAGCTGCATGATGCATATGCCCTTAGATGTATACCATCAAGACATGTTTAATGAGCTCAGTGGAGGCCACACTCTTTGATTTTGGGTTTTCCCTACTCTACAAGCTTTAAATTGTTCAGATTAATGATTACTAATGGTGTCATGAGTTTGCCCCCGGAAGTTCATTTTTCTGTTCCATAAAGAAGTTATTAATGAAAAGTCCAATTTAGTGACTCACTTTTTGTATGTGTTTGAATTATATAGGCTATTCAATGCCTTGTATTTTTAAGCATATTATCTCACAGCTTTTTTCTCCCCTATTTAAACCAGTGTCCTGCTGAAGTTAATGCCAATGCAGCTGAAACATTATGCACAATAACACGAAATGCCTCATCTACTCTAGCAATTAAACTCTCAAGCCCAAGGTTTGCATCGGAAAGCTTCATGGTTTTTCTTTTGATGTCTCTGTGAGATAATTATTATATATATATTTTTTATGAACATGCAGTTCCGTCTTAAAAATTTTGGGCTATGCATTGGAAGATTCGCAATCAAAGTCTAGCCTTGTGAACTCTCTTTCAGTGTGTATTTCTTTGTTGGATCCGAAAAGATCTTCTGTATCTTCGCCCCTTTTTCATTCATTCCGAACCCAACACATGTACGAGCCACATATTCCTGTAAATCCAGAGACAATTGGTGCAATGCTCCCTAAACTCAGTAAGTGGGATTTAATGTTGTCTTTTAATATCTGTTGTCAAAAGTTTGTATGTTCAATCGTTCATTACCCAAGCTTTCGATTTAGGTGTAAAACCGGTTATTTCAAATGTTATGGTACAAAATCTGTCAATTTATTGTCCACATCACATCATCAGGGCTTTCCTTTCTGCAGGTGAGTTGCTAATGCTTTTGAATGTGTCATCCGATGAGAAAGTATTGCCTACAACATATGGAGAATTGAGACCTCCGCTTGGGAAGCATAGATTAAAGGTTAGTTTCAATGATTTCCCCCATCAAGTGTTGGGGAGTTGCTATGATAAGAAAATGTTTTTATAAATTCATTGAATATCGTTAGATGATAAGAAAATCTTTTTATAACGTCTTAATATGATGTCTGAGTATCTTGTTTATTCTCAGGATTATTTTCTCATCTTAAGTATATTAGTTTCTATATTTCTTAGTTGTTACTGTGAATTGTTTGCCTATATTTCTAAGCTGTACATTTTTGTTTTCTTTTTAGATTGTTGAGTTCATGGCAGTCCTCTTAAAAACCGGAAATGAAGCTGCAGAAAAGGAAATGGTCAACTCAGGAACCATTCAACGAGTTATTGATCTTTTTTTCGAGTAAGCAAATATTAAATTTCTTTTATTTGACAGACTTGTGGATGTTAAAAAAAAACATTGATATTTTTTGTGAGTCTGGATATTACTTATTTTTACTGATAACATACTTTCTTTCAACTATTTTGTGTGATCTACTAATGCAGGTATCCATATAATAATTCACTACACCATCATGTAGAAAGTATTGTATTATCATGTTTGGAGAGTAAAACTGTGTCCGTTGTTGATCATCTTCTGCGAGATTGTGATTTAATTGGAAGGGTTATCCAAGCAGATAAACAATCTGTTCTCTCTTCCGACAGAAATCTGGTACATGGATGCTGCAAACTGATAAATTTGATGTTGCCATAGTCATTTCTGTAATTGAGATTAAATTATCTTGATTTTCCTAATATTTTAATGAATTAAGAAGGGAAAAGGAAATACTCCTAAAATGTAGGGAGATAACCAATATGTAGTTCACACTTCACAGTTTTTCATTTCTACACTGACATTGAGTATACCGGAACCAATTCACTAAACTTGTGTTATTTTTCAGCCAACTGTACCTGCTGCTGGAAAACAGGCACCACGGGCAGGAAACATTGGCCATATTACACGAATTGTTAACAAAATTATTCACTTGGCACACAGCCGAAGCCACGTACTGACATGTCTTCAGGTTAGCTGTTCATGAAAGCTTCACGATTCACAGTTATTTTGTACTATTGGCGTTAATATATTAAAATATGTTATAATGCCTTGAATTGCTATCCTTGACCATTCTGCTTAGAAATTGTTAAATTTGCTTATAGACTTGTTTGGAATAAGCTTGTGGTGGCGTCTCTTGTTATTAATATCCTTCCTCTAAAGCTCGTTTTGTCAAGGATTGATTTCCTGATATGCAGTACACCTCAGTTGTTCTTTAATTGACACTGACATCAACATCATTGTTCACGTAATACACCTTATC
The DNA here is from genome assembly GCF_003473485.1 of Medicago truncatula. Classification (NCBI taxonomy): domain Eukaryota; kingdom Viridiplantae; phylum Streptophyta; class Magnoliopsida; order Fabales; family Fabaceae; genus Medicago; species Medicago truncatula. Next base: position 46,445,196 of record NC_053043.1, read on the forward strand.
AAGCTTTTGGTGTGTCTCGCGTTAACATTCTTCCCATGCTGTTTTTTTTTATCTCTTAATTTTATTTCATATATTGAATTGTGAACCAGCAAACATGTAATTAAAAACAAATGAATTTTCATGCATTTAAACGATAAAGCCTCTGGTTGTTGAATTAACCTTGCAGTGCACAGAGACTAGGACTCTGAGGCTGAACTTCCATGTTTAATTTGTCAGGATAGATTTTTTGTTATATATTTCAATGTGGTGTTCTTAACATGCAGGAAAATAGTGAGTGGAGTGAATGGCAAGCTACCGTGCTTCAGGACCGTAATGTGGTTGAGAATGTTAACCGTTGGGCGTGTGGGTAAGCTCAGTTCTCATTTATTTTGATCTAAATCCTTAGCAACATTTTACAAGGAGGTTGGAGTTTTCTTTTCTTTTCTCATGCATAAAGTCTTTGTTGGAAGTGTTGAATTGGTTGTAGTACTGTAATTGTCAGCGGCTAGGCCACACCCTTACATGGTTGGTCTTGCAACCCGGTTATCTTGACCAATAACGGTTTGGGACTTGATATTCAATAAATAAAATTAGAAATTTAGAGAAGTAGTTTTAATTGTAATGTTATATATGATTTTAAGTATATTGATGTTAGAAGCCATTAGTTATGATAATGAGGCGTATATATGATATGTTACCGTCATATCATATTTTATCATAAAGATGTAATACCTATAATATGGACTATCCACTTTTTCATTTTAGTAACTCAAGTGAAGTCACAATCCTTGGTTGATCCTTTTACGTTTTAGTTTTGTGATCTCTTTGTTGTGAATTCTGTCTTATTTTAATTTTTCTTTTCATTTTTCCTTTTCCTGTGCAGACGCCCGACTGCTTTACAAGATAGGATGAGGGATAGTGATGATGACGACATTCATGACAGAGACTATGATGTTGCAGCTTTAGCCAATAATTTGAGTCAGGCCTTCAGATATAAAATTTATGGGAATGAGGATAATGAAGAGGTTTGTAGTAGTTCGCCTCCTTTCCCTCTGCAATTGTTGCATAATACTAATTTCGTATGTGCATTTTTAAATCCTGTACTTTTTAAGTTAGCTTCTCTGATTTTCCTTTTTAGTTGAGCACTGCAACTTAAATGCTGGACCAATGTTTTGATTGTCTTTGTTGCAGGAACGTGGCAACCATGATCGAGATGACGAGGTACTAGTTTTGGTTTATTCTCGGAAGCTGTTTTAAATTCATTTGGTTGACTCTGGTTTTTTTGAGAATTCGAAAACACCTGTGAATACTTGGCTTTTTGGTCACTAATTTGATAGCAAATTTATCTGTTGTATGAAATGCAGGATGTCTACTTTGATGACGACTCTGCTCAAGTAGTCATATCGTCCCTAAGACTCGGTGATGATCAGGGGAGGTGAGTCTGTTTCTTTTGTCGCATAATTGGTAAATTTGTTGAATTATGATTGTCATGCAGATTAATCAATCAGAGTAATATTATTATTTTCAAGTAGAGTTGTAAACTGGTGTTTGCCTTTGATAAATAAGTGAAATAATATCAGTGGAGGGCTAGCAACACTCACTCTAACACTTTTCTCAACACTAGTTGGTGAAATTCCTGGTTTCCTAAATGCTGCATCTTCCACATGAAATCCCTTGTATAATTATTATTTTTTGGAAAACTTCAAGATGACTGGATAGTAGTAGGTCATGTATATTACTCACTGATTAGAGGGAGAAATAGCCTTCAAATTCAACCATGTAAGAGTGAGTTTTGTACTGGATATCAAATAGACAACATACTCTAATAGATCCTTTGTTAACTTGCAAATTGCTTATAGATCCTTTAATGGGTGATTTCTTGATTATCACCTGATCATATTTCCAGTTTTCTAGTATAGATGTCGGAAAATTAATTGGTTAAAAAAATGTTCACATTTGGTTATAGAAGTAGAACATTTTCATTTCTTTAAGCACCGAAACATCTTCGGTGCTTAAAACAGATACTCCCTCCGTTTCAAAATATAAGCAAATTTTACTTTTTAGGTTCATTCAACTGATGATGTATGTGGTTTATAATATGGACCACATACATCATTAATTGAATGAACCTAAAAAGTAAAATTTGCTTATATTTTGAAACGGAGGGAGTACATAATTATTATTTTAGTTTTCTACTTCAAGTTGCCACGTTGGTAACTTTTTGTTCTCATGCTATTCTTATCCATCATATTCAAAAATTATATCATGGGTTGGCTATGCAATCAAAATGGACAGCATAAAGACACCACGGGTTTCATGTTTTGAATCACTTCAATATAGTTTTCAATTGATGCTTAGATGTACATTAGAATTTGATAGATGTACTCAATTTAGAAATATAATGAGAGTCACATAAATATTGCTTAAACCAAAATAATAATAATAATGTATCTGTTTTACATGCTATCTAGTATCTACATATGTACATGTTTTTGTTTATTCTTTCATGTATATTGAGAATTAGAAAATATTCAATAGCTTCATTTGCCCACTTAATTCTGTTGTATGGATGTTACACAAATTTTATGTGAATCTGTTTGATGTGGAGAACTTACATTTGATTCTCAATATAAGAAAATAACATTTTTTTCTTTCAGTAGTCTGTTTACGAACTCCAACTGGTTTGCATTCCAAGACGACAGAATGGGTGATGCAAATGGAGGCACAACATCATCTGAGATGATGGATGAGATAAACTTGAACGGTGCTGCTAATGGTGGTAACAACAGTGACGATGAGGTAGTGGTTGGAGAGGATGAAGAATTGGATGAAAGCAAAAATACTATGAATGACACATCTAGCTCTAGCACAAACTTCTTCAGTGGATTACCAGGTAGCAATTCCGGGAATGGAGGCGCTTTGAACTTTGAAAGTGAAAATGCAAGTGCTGCTAATGATATGGGTTTCTTCAGATTTGAGGCATCAGACAAGGAAGAGAGTTTTGGTGATAGGCCTTTGCCTGATTGGGTGGGATGGGGAGAACCTTCAGATATGCAAGTTACTGGTGCAAGCATGAATCCCTTTGTGGATCATGATGAGTCTTGTGGCAACCTTTCTACTAAGCCTCAAATAGGTAGCCCTAATTCCAGTTCTCCAAAAGCAGAATCTGTTTTATCTAATGGTTCGCCAACTAGTAAAGATTTGATTGACGGGGTTGGTGACTCAACTCAAAGATCAGCAGCTGTACCATCACTATTTGAGGAAGATGTTGAATTTGTAGGCGTAGAGTTAGAAGGTACTGAGAAAGCTATGGAACAGGCTCTGAAAGAGGGGATAGTTGGGGAAGCAGGACCGTTGAAAAGAAACGTGTCCCCTAAAGCGGCAGAAAAGGAAAATGCCGAAGACAGCAACCCAGGGATGAAGGAATTCAACGATGCGAATTACTGGAGGGTTGACCAAGAGGTTGCTGCTCTGGAGTGATGAGCATAATGATGGTAAATCATGCTTTATTGCTGTAAGAAAAGTTGGACATCAACAACACCAATGGACCTGATTCTTGGTTTGCAGGGGCGCGTATGCAGCAAACTAATGTACAGTATAATTTTGTTTCAATTATGTCCTATTTCTTTTCACGCTTACTAGATATTGACTTGTTTATTATTCTAAGTTTTGCTTTTATCCTGTAAGTGAGTGATTTAATTTTATGGGGGTCTCCCACATTTATGGAATTCGCTCTGCTCTTTGTTTTTGGCTCATTTCCACGTCGATGCTAATAAGCACTCGTGTATTTGGCTGGTCCTAAATGTTCGGTGGAGCGGAGGGTTTATTTCTACCTTCTCTGTGACTTGGTACGTTTTGTATGGTTAAACTGAAATTCATAACATTGGTAAAAGATACAATGCGTCCGAAACAATTCACCAACATTATTTAAAATTTTCTTTTGATGTAACAGTGTATTTTTATATAGTTTGCCATTAAATCTTCTGTTTGTCACATTGGTTCCCGCCAGCATGCGATAAGCACATCCGTTATCTGGAAGCTTTTGAACGATAAGTTGTATTTTTAACAAACATTCAGTAATCAAGTCTATATGAGACATATTAATACACCTAACAGTATGTTCTGAAAATTTAGTTACCATGTTGCTCAATAATGAATCCAGTTCAGAGATGAAGAACTTGTAGCTCCAGTTTGAAATTAATCTCAATTGCATACACTTTCTCCATCCATCCCTTTTTATAAATAAAGCTACTTTACAAAAAATCATGGGTATTAAAAGTTGCTGGATCAATAAATTTATCTGAAAAATGTGTTTAGATTTGGACGAAATTAGTTTATCTGAAAAGTTGTTTAATTTCTTAATATCCTTATGTAAATAATCTTTTGGAAGGTGCAAATTTTGTATATATATAATTTTTTTTTTCTGTTTTGGTCATGGTATATTTTTAAATAAATAGTACGTGTATATCGAAAAAAATCACAAATGGAAAGGGAAGATATTGTTTACATATATCCAAGAATCGTTCAGGCAATATTAAAAGAGAACTAGAACCTTCGAATTTAGGAACACATAGTATAAAAAGCGAACCACCAACGGAAGTGTAACAGAACGCGGAAGAAAAACATTGAAAAAATCGATCGAAGAAGATGATAGAGGTGGTTTTGAACGATCGATTAGGGAAGAAGGTACGTGTGAAATGCAACGAAGATAATACTATCAGTGATTTGAAGAAGCTTGTTGCTGCACTCGTATTCAGAAATGGTACACAATCTACAATGATTACGAGATTCATGATGGCATGGGCCTCGAACTCTACTACAACTAATTTTCTTTTTCTTCTTATTATTATTACTTTCATGTTTAATTTGTAGATTAATCATTTCCCCTCTTATTTGTAGAGAATGACTTAATTTTGGGCGTATATTTTCACTCTTTTGCTTTCTTTTTAATCTTGCATATTGATTTCAATAAGTGGAATCGAACCAAACTAATATTATGTCCGTTAAACAAAAGTTGATATGTCCGTTAAATGGGTGAGGTGGTTCTCTCTGACACTTGACATCAATTTTTTCCACGATCAGATCAACTTTGGCTTAACGGACATATCAACTTTGGATTAACGGAGGTTGATAGAAATGACTTATTTGAAACAAACTCGAAACTTAAAGGAACTATCTGAAACTTTAGAAACTTAAAACCTATTCGAAACAAACTCGATACTTAAAGGATCTATCTAAAACCTTAGAAACTTAAAGCACCTATCCGAAACAAACTCGAAACTTAAAGACCTATCTGAAACCTTAGAAACTTAAAGCACCTATCTAAAACAAACTCAAAACTTAAAGGACCTATCTAAAACCTTAGAAATTAAAAGGATCTACCAGAAACAAACATGAAACTTAAAGGATTCGGGAAGGTATTTAGCCTAAATTTTAAAATTAGATCGAAAACTGAACCAATCCAACTTGTTTCTTTCTGTTCAATTTTTTTAACTAAACCAAAAAAAGATAAGATAGTTTATAGTTTAGTTTGGTTTGATTTTTCAGGTTCATCAATCTTATGTTCCTGCAAACATAGTACTCGAGAGATTCACCGTTCTAACTAGGGATGAACAAAACTTCTTTCATTGCAAACATGTCCTAATCTGCAAGCAATGAGTCACCTGTCTCACCACACTCCTTTCCTACCAGGATCACACATTGCACATATGGCCTGTTTGGTTTCACAGATTCTCGAGTCCCAATGCCCATTTAACAGTGATTTGCTGAAGTTGGACATTCAAACTTTTCACTAAATATGCGGCTAACGTCCAGGTAGCCAACACGCATAGTGGTGTCTCTCGATATCATTAGATACTAATTTAGATTTATTTTCTTTACTTTTGTAAGTTATATTTGTGTGTACTGATTGTGTTCCTTGATTTTTCTAAGATGTCTTTAAAAACTCCCCCAAGGTTCCATTGCATCATCGTTGAAATAACCATGCAATAGATTGGACTTTACTTGTAAGTCCTTTACTACTGCAAAAGTGGTTGGCCATACAATTATTAGAAAAAGGAAAACTAAAGTAGGACTGCCCAGTTTTGTTTTAAAACTTCACAGTAACTTTCGATTACATAAAATCTACGGATGATACAGTTCGATCGACTTATTTCAGAGGATAAACAATCTAAAGGACACATAAAACTACTATCATGTCAACATTTTGTTGTCGTTGTGGTGGTGTTTAATTAGCCCCATATTCTTACCTTCAATTATTACACCTCGACTCGTCTTACATACACCTTACAATAACCTCCAGCTTGATCAACTATTGGAGAAAGTGTTTTAAACAAAAATTGAGAAAACCATGCTAAAAATAGATCATCATCAATTTCTTGCCTATCGTTGAAAAGGATATTGATATCCATCGGAAAACCTTGTCAGCTAGATCTCTTCCTATATCCTACTAATTTTAATTTAAATATATACTCTTAGTTGTTTAATATTGTAATATAATTAAGGTTTTGTTAACACATGTCGTTAATGCACTTGTTAAAGAAACCAAAAGTAATAATTTTGCATTAGAAACTATAATTTTTAAAAAGTTGAATTCTTCATTTTTCCAACACAATATTTCAATTTATTGTTCTCTTACCTAGGGCACTCTCAAGCATTTACTTTTTTTTTCTATATAAGTTATGTTTAACAAGTGTTATGAGGGATTTAAGAAATCGATTATAAAAAAAAATATTTTGAAAATATAAACCTAACACATGTAAACTAATAATTACACAATTGAAAGTGAGCTTTGGGTATTTCTAGCCAAAAGTAATGGATCAATATATATATCACTTCGTTTGTCTCGAAAGTGTGTGTTGTACGTACCTTATATGATTATTCCGACGATCAATTCAGTAAAAATTTTATAGTAGGAGTAGATATAGGTAGTGAGATCGAAAAATTGTGTACGTTTTGGAGAGTCTGGCTTAGTTTATTTACTACTATAATGGAGGGGGAATGTCAGGGAGATTGATCACGTACTATTATTATGACGATCATTAAAGTTGATTTGTGCAAATGATTGAACTAGTTAAAGAAATGAGTTCAAAACTTCCTAAAATAAATTCTTATAACAATTTATTATTAATATTTGTTTATAAATAAATTGAAATACAAGATGAAGGAAACGTTGGATGGTAAAATGGGAAGATGCCTCCTTACCTTATTCCAATGCAAAGAAAACAAGCTCCATAAACTATGGCATTGTAACTGAAAACAAGGAAATTCAACTCCTCGGAACGAGTATTCTTTGTCTTTGTAGTAGTACGTACTTTTTGAATTGGGCATGCTTCCATAATTTTCTTCTTATTTTGGACACACACTTCCTCCAATGCTTGCCCCCTTGACTGACCAATTGACTTGACTTGTACTACTACTACTAATAATAATGTTAGTAGCTACTCCCTCCGCAATGTACTTTGATAATGGTCGAGCTTGAAATTAGAGTTTTACTCTCTCCGTCCCTATATCTAAACACTCATTTTATTTTATTTTTGTTCCTAAATGTAAACTCCTTTTCAAATTACTAGATACATTTATTATTTTTTTTCCTTCCTAAACATACCCCTAATTAATACTACAAACTTGCCTTGAAATATGAAAAGTCAAATTTAATACACATACAAATAAAAGACAATTTAGTAATATTAACACACAAAATGAACACATTAATTGCACAAACAACTTTTCTTAAAAAATGTGAAAAAAACAAAGAGGGTTTACATATAGGGACGAATGGAGTATTAATCAAGAGAGTGATCCCAATGCCTATCAAAGAAAAAAGTTTGTGATCCCCATATATGTTACAAATATGTTGAAACAAGCAAAGTCACACACTATACTACTCCCTCCGTTCCAGATTGTATATTGTATGATGTTTTGGTCATTTCAAACATATTAAGAAATGTAATAAATATTTAATATTTAAGTATATAATAGAAAAAGTAATATTAATATTTCATTGGTATTATAAAACGACATATAATTTGGGACAATTTTTTTTCTAAAATGACATACAATTTAGAATAGAGGGAGTATTACTTATGAATATTAAGCCGATTAATGTGTTCTCAGTTTTGGTTCACAATAAACAATCACCTTGACTTTTTTTAGAGTACTTTCTTCAATCCAATTTTTTTTTTTTATAGTATTAGTAATATTTTATGTTTGCTTAACTATTTAAAAAAAATAAAATAAGAACGTTAACCAGTGCCCCAAATGTATTAGTTAAGTATCCAAAATAAGTAAGTTTTTATGAAAAAGTTGTGCAATCATTATTTGATCAAAAATAACATCTTATATTTTCAATACAAAATTTCTATATGTAGATTCCTTAACCATTACTCTGAGAGCACCGGTTAGCAAGACTCTTTAAAAAAATTAATACATAAATAGTCTTTGTTTTCCATCTAAAATATTTATACTTAAGTTGCAGAAATTTAGAGTGGGTGTATCATAATCTAATGCATGTCTTTAGGTCGCAGAAATTTAGAGTGAGTGAATGATAACCTAATGCATGACTTTTTACAACTTGATCCAACCCTTAGGGTTCAATATTTATAAATTTTATATTTCAAAATGAGAATCCATAAAATATCGTAATAAGTCAGCTATTTTTTTTCTTATTAGAACGAACTAAAATGCAAAATTGTGCAACAGGCTCAGGCATCAAAAAGCAACACATCATGACGTGAAAGTGTTTATGAAATTTGTTGTGTTAATTTGATTTCATATTCAGCTCTCAAAATCCGGTCCCACTCCCACGTGTGGATTTGTATGTATTTATAGGACTAAACAATGACCTAATCGTAATGTTAAGGGTAATTTTCTTGGGATTGGTATCAACAACCTGTCGTGTGTGTGTCTACTAACTCACTCATCAATGTCTCACGTGCAAACAGGTTTTCAATTCATCATCATCATGCTCATGTCACTCCATTCATTTTTTAATGAATTGGATATCCACTATTGTTGTTTTCAAAGAAATTACAATTCTCGAAATAATTCAAAAATAAAAGTAGCACAAGCATTCATTTTAAATGCACCTATAATATTAATGTAAGTAATAGTAGTAATTATGGTTTTCGATATGTAAATATAAGTATGTTTGGAAATTATTATTTTTAAGTAATTAATATGTATGATTAATTCAACGAAAAATAACTTAAATTTAAACTGAAATATGTTTACTTATATTCAATGCTAAAAATAAAGTGTTGATTTGTATTTTCTACCGTAACAGTTGAGATCTGCTACAAACTTAACCATCGAGATTAATTAAAATAAACTCCATTATTCATCAATTTGCCACCACAACAACAACTAGGCAAATACTAGGTTTAATGACATTATCATACAATTTCTAGATGATTAAGAAATTGACGATGAATGGGACGGGACTACCATTATATTTATAATTTATAAATTAGAAAAATGTTAACAAGTGCCTTCGGAGCACTATTTAAGAGCTTAAAATAGTAATTTTTTATGAAAATTTGTGTATTTAATACATTAAAAATTGAACTGTTTGACTTTTTTAAAGAATAACTTCCTGATCTAGCATGCTTAAAGAAGGACCCGGGAACACTCGTTAATAAGACCCTATAAATTATAATGTCTTGTTGAATAAACCAAACATATTCTATACATAAAAATATGAAAAATGCAATGATTTAATTTTGTATTATCTCCGTCCCTAATTATAGGTTCCTTTTGCTAAAAATGGAAATTAAGAAAGTTGATTGTAATCACTATTGTTTTTACAATTTTATCCTTAAGAAAGAATTAGTTTATGTTTTTCATATGTTATTTATTATTGATTGAAAAAAAAGATGTATAATAAATAAATGAATGTATATAAAGAAAAAATTAATCTAAAATAATAAAGGAATCTTATAAAAAGGGATATTTTTTTTCTTCTTCAAAAAGGCCTTATAATTCAGATGGAGGTAATAGTTCTTTTATTTGCTTTTGAGAAGGTGAGATAATACTGTTGTCACGAGTGAAGAAGAGGTCCTACAAATGCTGACTATTCTAAGTATACAATTTGAGAACAACTTTAAAAACAAAAAGGATGCTTTCATTTTCTTGGTGTTGGTTAAATTTGAAAATTTAGGAGTCAATAGTCAAAGAGTTCAATGTCTGGTTTATTTTGATGGAACACATAATTCCAAATACCAAAAAATAATTACGTAACCATAGTTACTATATCTTCACAAGAGACAAAATCTTCCTTTTACCCTTCATTATTCATCAAATGCATATGTCATTATAGTGAATAGGAAAGCATGAGAAGTAGCATACCTCAAATTAATCACATCACATAAAAATTGAAACCCAAACAAGCTACAAATGCAAACTAAACCAAGTGCTAATAAAGTCAAAATCTAAAACTAGAAGCCAATTTCTAAAACCATATTTCCTAACCTTACAATTAGAGTATGGATGGATCCGATCCCATTAAGGATTTATTGTAACATTGTTAGTAAATAATCACATTGTTAGCCTTTTCTTCACACCAATATCATTCAAAGAACCCTCCCTTCTTTTAGCCAAATTCCATTCAATTTGCACAAATAGCCAAACCTTATGTTTATATATTTTTTTTGACACAGAACCTTATGTTTATATTAGTTGTCACATAAGTCATAAGTTTGAATCTCAATTTTTTTCGTCGGTGCACTACACATCAATTTCATTGTAAATATCAAGACATTTTGGGGTATTTGCCCTACAATCTTAACTTCATCATGACTTGTTATTTTTAATAATGAATAAAAAAAACATCTTCATGAAAATATTTTTGAAATGATATGATTTAGAAAATTAAAGTTGTGGCTACATACTACTAATTTCCACATGGGAATAGAGTGAACAATTAAAGCATCTTAAAGATTAATGGGTCTTTTTAACTAGTTTCCTCAGGATACTAGTTAACAAGAAATGTCAACTTTTGTATTAAAAAGAATGCTTTTCAACTTTAAAAAGGTAGAATATACAATTTTTAAAAGAATATTTCATTTTATAATTATTTTAAAATATGAGATAGTTCATGAACCAACTTGTAGATTGAAAGTCAATCTAGAGACTATTAAAACATCTAAGGCACTTGTTAAAAAATTGAAAGAAGAAATTTTAACTTGGAAATAGTTGCATTTTAAAAATTAACTTTTTTTACTTAAAATTTACCGATTATTTTCATTTTTGTATCCTTTAACAAGTGTCCTTAAAACACTTATTAATAAGACCCTTAGTTATATGGTTTTAAAAAACATTGTAATTAATGTGCTAGCAATTCAATGAACCACAATATAATTAACTGATACACATGCCATACACAAAACTCAGTTGATGGTTTCAAATTTAAAAAAGTTGCAAATGGAAACCAAATGTTGGTTAACATTAGAATAGTAATCTTGCATGATCCAGGAATAATAGTTTTTTTCTACAACTTAAACAAAAATTCATAATCAAATATTTGATTCAATTTGAAGGTCTCTTTAACAAGATTATATATCCTTCAACTTCTGAAATCACATAACAATTATAATAACTGAAATGCAATGCAACACATCTTAAACAAAGATGCTCATAGGCCCTGTCTTATTTGATGCATCTAATCCACGTTCAGCATTCCTAGTTCCTGTGATACAAACCCTGCAAATAATTCCACAAAATTTTTAGCACCCTCGTATTCATCTAAACACACTGTAATTAAATATAACAATTTTTTTTTTAATCACACCTTCTAGTATCTTTGCTGCCTGAATCCATCAGAATTGTCAATCTTTTTGCTGTCTTCATGAAGTCACTACAATGTAATTAACCGACAATGTAAAAAGTTTACGTCGACGATGCATATAAATTAAACTCATAAAATATTCATATTCGTATGGATAAAACAATGAAACAAGAAAAATACCTGAAGGGTTCTTCACCAGTTTGTTTAACAGCACCTGTTGCATCGCGATAGAGTACACGACTCAACATCTCAGATCTTTCTATTCCAAACATCTTAGCCAGTTTTCTATACAGTTCTTCATATGAACCAACACAGGACAAGTCTAAGGTTCTTCCAACATCCTCTGACTCCAAGAAAACCTTACAATGACCAGTATCTAATCCAAGTTGCCAACAGAAGTCAGCACTAGCACTAGTAGTAGAAGATTTTGCTGGTGAAAACTGTTCAGAAATAGAAGATTGAGTAGTATCACTGAAAAACCACTTCTCTTTGTCCTTTTTCTTGGACAACAACACATCATCACTAGAATCTTTTCTAGAGATTTGTTGCTCAGTGAGAATTGGTTGACCAAAAAGCAAAAATTGGTGTCTATTATCATTATTATCAGATTTGATCTCCAAACTTCTCTTGTGAGAATTTCCTATAGTCAACAGACATGATATACTTTCTTTGCTCTTATTATCATGGTTGGTAGTTATGTTGCTAACATTAGAAATCGTCTCGCGATTATTTGGAAACACACCTAACTGAAATTTGTTGTTGTTAAGGTGAAGATCCGATAAAGATATTCCAATTTGAGCATGCCTGGCTCCCTGAATGCCTGCGGCAGGAGCGTTATAATTATCCGAAGAAGATAAACAACACAAAGGGTTAAAAGGGTTGCCTGAAAACGTTGGTATTTGAAACTGGACAACATCGAGAGGGAAATCCGGATGTTGTGGAAAACGGAGTTTCTTCCTTGGTGGTGAGAAAGGTGCGAGATGAATCATCGACATGTTTGATACCAATTCAACCAACCATGGACTTACTCGCTTCACATTGTGAAGTAAATCTGGTTCATCCCAAGTGACCTGCAGTTATGTTATTGCCATAAGTTCAATCAAGGTCGTATTTGCATGACAAGCATTCCTTTATGATCAAATTGAGCTCAACTAAAATCATCAAATGAAATGCCCTCTAGTCTTAAATATAAACGATAAGATAAATATATTTGATCTATATTTAGACCAAATACTTATGCATGTTTGCTTATATACAAACCCGAGTAAACAACAAACATTAGGCATTTCAAACTCTAGAACAAGGGTATTTTTACATAGAAAAAAGCAATAAGTACAGCCATAAATATATCATGGATTAAGAACTACAAGAATTTTATTTACATAATTTTTTTTGTTTGTTTTAACCATTCACTTGTTTGAAACAAGCGATAAGTACAACCATAAACAAGAGTATTTTACATATTCAAGAGCTTGATCGGTAAGGTAAATATCAAATATTATTTCAGTTAGTGTTTGAACTTAGGTACTCTCGATCAATTCAACATTTACTGGAAACTGGTTAAGCATTTGAGCAAAACCATTGGTTATACATTATACATATTCTACACATATTAACATAACCAGACTCTAAAAAAGAGTCTTTCAATTCAAAGAAATTAACCTTAACAAAACAACTTAAAAATATCATCAAAATTCAAATGAAACTTATCAAGAATTTGTTAAGGAATAGGATTACCACAAACAAGTTCTTCCTAAACAAAATAAAAAACAAATTCCAAACATAGGACAAGAGAGTAGTAGTAGTACCTGAAGAAGTCTCCAAGGGGAATTAGGCCAACGAATAGGATCAACAACTTGAACAGAAGAAATAGTTCCCATGAACCAACTAATCCTAGAAGAATCTTCGGTTTCGAATGGCATCTTAAACCTCATCCCAGAACACCATTGAATTCTCATAGCAGCTTTAACAGCTGAAGTCTTAATACAAAACTCAGGAGTACTTGCTCTAGGATAATAAACTACCTCAAATGTTTGATTACTAGCAGCAAGTCTCATAGCTTCCTTCACTGATTCACCACTCACTTTCACTCTTCCACCTCCCAAATTACCACCAACACCCCCCAACTTATTCTCCTCTCTCAAAAAAGCAGTAAAAGCACCACCATAAGGTCCAAGACCACAATTTCCATTACCAGAACTCCATCCGGAAGGTGTTTCCAATCCATTAACAATCCCTCTCTTCGCGCGACGAATACCAACAAAAAGTTCTCCACTTTCAGCTCTCAGAAACACAATAGAATCACCTGCAACAAGCTTTTTCTGGTTCACAAAACTACTCCAACCAGTTGTTAACAAATGCCTCCTTGGTGTTCCTCTATAGATATGCCTAAACTTCCAAACCTCGCCGTGAACATCCTTTGCAATCACCGTCTGAACTGGTGGCTCAGCCGAGTAATCAAGCCGAGGAAAAATCGTTTCAGCACAGTATCTAGGAACAGAGAACCCTCCACCATTGTTTGCATCAGACTGTGTCAAAGTCTTTGCAAAAGATGCAGGCTTTTCTGAATTCTCAGAACCATCGCCATCAGAATCATCATTTTCAAGCTCTGAATTTCTTAAGGGAATCAAAGTTATCTTTGAAAAGACTTCATCTGTTTCAGAGTCAGCTAAGAATTTCACAGAAGCCACTCTACAGAGGATGAGTGGTGGAATTCTGAAAGAATCTCCAAAATCAACGTTGGATTGAGCATGTTCTGCATGCCCTTGTGGAAAGTAAAACACTTTTGTGTTCACTGATGGCATTTGAACCATTCCTCCTGCACATGCGTGCCATAGTTGTGGATCTAAGCTTTTCTCAGCTACTTTCATTGGTTTCAAATTTTGATTACTCTGTTCTGTGGCAGAGAGATAAAGAGAAAAATAGTTATCAAACAGTGACACAAACTTTCCGTGAATGAATGTTGTGATGAAATCAAACAAGATCTAAAACGGATTGAAAGAATAATTAGAAACTAATAAGCACTTCTTTATAAAATCACTTTTGATTTCAAATAAAAACAAAAAACCATTGACATAAAACAGAGCAAAACAGAGTACTCTGTTTTTAACCTTTTTACCTTTAAGTTGAGTGAAAAAAGTGCGGTAGAAAAGTGTATTGGTTGCTTCTTTAGCTCCACAAACGTGATTTCTTCCAACCCCACAAAAGAAAGACAGAAACTTCAACTGTTTATAGAGAACAATTTGATTGAAGTTTTTTTTTTTTTTTTGCTGTTCTGAATTTTCCTTTTTTCAACTGGTTTTCTATGTCTTTTGATTTTGCAGAACCTGAAAAATGAGATTGTGAGTTTTCAATTTTATGAATCCAAACAATTCAGTACTATTGCTATGGTACAAGAGATTCTGAATCATACCTTGTTTACTTCATCAATAAGGCTCACGAGTTTCATCATGCAAAAGAACTTAACTTGTTAAGCTGATTTTTTTCTTCTTCTTGTTTTCTTTGTCTCTTATCCTTTGGTTTTCTCTCAGATCTTAGAGAGAAAAAGAAGAAAGGGACAAGTTTTTCTCTTTCACAAGTCACACGGATACTAACTAGACACTCTCCAATGCCTATTATGCCTTAAATTAATCAAACCAATCCTATTCCTAAGCCAGCCAAACCAAACATTTTTTTCATTAATTAATTTACTAAATTCATGAGATAGTTTTTTTTTTTTTTCTTTTGCAGGTAAACGAAGTGGTAAATATCATCGAAACTCTTACATTAACGAAGTTTCGTTTTGAAATCAAATTCAGATTAATGTGTTCAATTTAATGATTTTTAGTATTGTCAATTGAATTAGAATTTTGGAGGAAATGAAATAGTCTTTATCAAAAATCTTTGGATGAGATGATTCAAATATCTTTCAATTTAACAATAAATCACAAGAAAATTCAACTTTAAAAATATGACAAGGTGAAATCTCTTTTGTTGTCAATTGTAGTTCAATCGATTTGAATAAATTAATAAGTATAGTTACATGTAGAAGATATAATAACTATAGTTGCGCGTAGAAGATATCCATTTGACATACAAAAATTTAAAAGATGACGTTAACTAATGCCCACATGGCACCGGTTAAAGAGCAAATATAGTATGTACTGCGTTGACAATTGTCTTGTTAATCCTTTAAAAGTCATCAAAGTGTATTTTTCAATTTAAAACTTTCTTTCTTTTGTTTTCTTAACTAGTACCTCGATGACCCAAATTTAAAATAGTTTTTTTTAAATCATATGTTTATAGCAATTGATTGACTATCCAAACAAAAACAAAAATACAGTAATTATGATGACATGACATGTTATGAAAAAGATAGTGGGTAATTTCCAAAAAAAAAAGAGATAGGTAGAGAAAATTACCATAATGTGATGGTACTTTGTCAGAAAATGTCGCAAGTTAAAGGAAAATAAAAAGGTGGGATTTGATGATGTTATGTTAGTAAAAAATTTGTCAGCAGTAAAATTGAATTTGATTCATTGATTAAACCACTGCTTGGTTTGATCAGTCTCTCAGTGTTAAACTCAACATCCCTACCACTGACTACATGTCTGTGCCTGCCATAATAAGTCATAAGCTGACAAAGTAACGCATTTTAACATTTACTTTATTTAATGATCATGATAGATAATGTAAGTAAACTTATTTATAAACAAAATAATAGTATATTAAAGGAAATTTGGTGTGCGTTGAGTTATTGTTTTCTAGTGGTTTTAGATAGTGTAAATGCAACTAGGTATATTTGGCTTTTGATATTTTTGAACAAACATTTAATTAAAATTACAATTAGGATGTGTAAAAGTGGCGCGTAAGTGACACGCGTGGTGAGGGAGGTGGGGAATGGTGGGGAGTGAAGTGAGGGCCCACGATTTTTTGGTCGGATGATGAGGTGAGGTAAATGTGAAAGCAAACCTTCCTGGAAATGGTTGGCCTTAGGTGGACACTCACTCTAGAGTAGACTGTAGACTAGTATAGTACTATTAATTGATGGGCTTGCTAACCATTACCCTCATCACCGGTGGAGTTAGAAAAAATCTCGAGATGGGCCAGTAAAATAAACTTTAATATATAAACATAATTTTTTAGTTGTAATAAACACTAAACAAAGTTTCATAAAAAAAAAAAAAAAACCTACATACCTTAGAAAATTAAAATAAATCATTACGCGATCCAACTAACTTGTTTTAAGGTTAAGGGTTTGTAGTTAGGTCGCGTTTTCAAAGAGGGAGAAGTTGTGCCTAACGTAATAGATAGGGGTGGGAATAGGCCAGGTCGCTCATCAGGGGTCTATGGCTCGGCTCGGCCTAACTCGTTTAATAAATGGGTCAAACTTGAGCTTTTTAAAAAGCCTACTAATTTAATTAGGTCAGACTTAGGCTTATAAAAAAGCCTATGAAGCCTATCAGGCCAGCCCGTATACGAGTATATTACATTTTTCCATATATATATATAAAAGAATCACTGATCGTTCAAATTCTCATACCACAATTATTATTATTTCAGTTTTTTTATTTTGTATGGCTTGCTACTGATATATTTATATATATTTGTGTGAACTTTTAAGGCTTGCTACTGATATGCCTAAGGTCAAGTATGGTTATTAGATTAAGTTTGAAATTCTTGCTGTTATTAGACATAATTATTCTTGAGTTTCTATCCATCTATAATTTTTACAGTTGTGTTTCATTAGCTTAATCTGTATATAATTAATGTTTATCTCTATATTAAGTATGTTGCACAAATGGAAAGGAAAAAAATTGATGAACATACTCTGTTTGAAATTTGTAACATAAATTAGGCTTTTAGACAGACTAATATGTCAGACCAGACTTTTAAAAAGGTCAGGTCATGCTTAAAATAAAGTCTTTGAGAGGTAAAAGGCCAAGACTTAGGCCTTAGTTTTTTCAACAAGGCCTAGCCTATCTAAACAAAGCACAACTCATTCCCACCCCAAGTAACAGAGGAAGGGAAAAGGCTGAGAATGTTGGATGGGCCACTTGGAAAAAATAATATAATTTGAGAATATTTTTGTAATTTCGCTATAGATTTTTTTTTTTTGGGGTGGGCCGTGGACGGCCACGGCCCACCTCAGCCTTTTAAAGCCTCCGCCACACCACTGGCCCTCATGGCAATGGGCAATGATAACCAAAATTAGTAACTTTATATTGGAAACAACAATTTATAAACTTTATACAAATTAATTTAACCACTTTTTATCATTTTTTAACATAAAATTTCATTTTTGTTCCTTTATCCAATGCCCCAAAGACAATGGTTAACATTTCCCTTAATTGATTTAGTTAGAGTTTAGTTTTATTTATTATATATAATATATTGCAAACAATATGAGTATTTGATCATAACATTATAATACTCATATTATATTTTCACTTTCTCCTCTCTTTTTTGTACAACTATACTAATGAATATTTGAATAAGATAACATTTTTCTATGGTGGCAAATATAAATAAATGATATTTTATCATACACATATGAAAAGCTTTTATGGAGACACACATTCTTTATGTGAGATTCATGTATAAAGTGTGGTACCTGTATAAATTTATGTTTTAAAGGAAGAGTTCATATAATTTCTCTAAAATGTTTTTTTATTGTAAGTAAATTATGGTAATTATTGGGCCTTTGACCCTATTTTACAACAAAAAAGTTTGTTTTACGATAATAAACTTATATTATTTCATTCATCAAAACATGAGAAATAAAAGATAAAATATAATCAAAGATACGGCAACTAACATAAAATTTTGACGTCATTGCTAAATAATGAGCAACAAAATTAGTTTGTCTCATAACTAAACTTATCTTAAAATTTAGAAAATTAGAAATCATCATTTTACAATCGTGAATAGTTTTTCCAAACTCAGTTGGTTCTATCAGACGCTAGCTTACAGGTTTTCATGAACTTAGCTCAGTTGTTAAGAACAACACATAATATATATAAAAGTTTTGGGTTTGATCCCCAGCCAAAAAAAAAGAAAAAAAGAACACTAACTTACAGTTTAGTTCAGTTGACACATGTGACATCTTCATTTCTACAAATAATATTTTCCTTAAGGCTTTGTTTGATAGTTTGGATGGGAGGGGAGGAGAGTGTTTTTGGAAAAAAGGAAGGAGCAAGTGGAAGAATTGGAGGAGAGGGTTTTGGAGGTTAATTTTTTACTCATAATAAAAAATCCCCCTCATTTGGGGGAACTCAAAAATTGTATTGGGAGAGGGTTTTGGGGGGTTATGGAAGGTTTATATGAATTTTTCAAATCCAATCTATGTTGTTATAATATTCTTAAAATTAAAATTATATTAATCATAAGTATTAGTTTATCATTCTCTAAAAAACTGTTCTTTCAAAAAATGTGAATTTTTTTGTCCATTTTTCTATATATTTTCAACCCCCAAAACTCTCCCCTCCCTTCCCCTCCAAACTTCCAAACAAAGCCTAAGTCTTCATGTTTCTCCTCCCGAGTTGATACACCTTGATACCAAGTTCTTCTTGCCCTAATAAATGAAAATTTTATAGGTCCAAGAACTTGGCAGTTTTATCATGGAAATTAACGTAAAATAAAATTTGATAATTTTTTAAAGAAAGTGAAAATTACTTAACCCTAAAAATTATACATTGTGGGGACCGGGGTGGAGCAAGCAAGATTGGGTGTAGAGTCAAAATTTGTCCCAATTTACACCATTGTCATAAGAGTAGTATTATTTACACATCAATTTATTTGACAATCAAATAGACAATCATATTTTTACAAAGAAAATTATGTATTAGTACGAAAACTAAAGTAATAGAGAGGAAAGTATTGTGCCAAAAAAAAAAGAGAAAGTGAAAATATAATATAAGTATGAGAGAAAAAATTGTCACAAAAATTATTAAAAAATAGTTGTAGAAATATCATTTCTCTTTAATAAAAAAAATTAGTTACCTAAAAATTATTTAACCTAAATATCTTTTTACATCTAGAGAATAAAAAAATTAGTTAACCTAAATAATGGTGTCGATACAAGGAACTTTAATAATTAACACCCTTAAAAATTTGTCTATATTTTATTAAAGCTAACAAACAATTCACTAGTTTCATATAAAAAAGATATGAGAGTATATTAGTCTGATCTACGGCCAAAAAAAAAGTATATGTCTGATCTAGCTACACTTAAATTGCGTCCCTACATATGTAAAAATACACTTAAAATTGCAAATGAATAATAAGGGAGGAGTTATTAAACAAATAGAAGAAAAATGTAGGGCTTCCATTATTCATTATTACTTTTGGGATAATAGGTCTCATAAAAAAGAAAAGAAAAATTGGGACAAGAAAATGTAGGATATTCATTATTAATTAAAGAGAAGTGATAACAACACACATTTTAACACACACTTTCTAATACATTCGCTTTGATCTGTCAAAATTCACATGAGTCCCATCAAATTATGTGAGTCCCATGTTAATTTGGTGGGTCCCATGTAAATTTTAACCTATAAAAAATAGGGTGTTGAAAATTATGTGTTAAAATTTGTGTTGCTAATATTTTTCTTTATTAAATAAATGGTGTATGGGGATACTTCCTTTATCTTCTCATTTGCATCGATCATTATAATGTGTACAACCGCTGCTACTAGACATGACAATTGAGCGGAGTGGAGACGACTCAGACGAGTTTTACCTTCCTCGTCCCCATACCCAAATCTCATATACCAACTTGTTATTCTATCCATGCTCAACGATGATGAGAAATCAAATCTCATTCACGTCTCTGACAGGTTAGGGTATCCTCGCCCCATCCCCGTTGTGGATAATTTTCTTAATAAAAAAAAAAGAATTAATTTTCAACCCTAGGCGCAATGTAGTAATGCATTATTCAACAAAAAAGATGATGGCGGTCGATGTCTATGGTGATGGAGAAAAGAGAGACCGAGAATGCGAGACATGGAAGGATAAAAGAGAACTCTAAAAAGTGAGTGTCATATGAGAGATTGAGACTCTAACTGCGTGACTGAAATGATTTAGACTTTGAGTTTCTATTTATATAAAAGATGTAATAAATTGATTTTTTACATTTGAGAGAGGTTTGAGTATTAGTTCGAGATGGGTACCTATATCCCTGTTATCCATCTCATACCGGTGTTCTAAAATCGGGAAAAACCTAAACTCATACCTATATTTCTGTTATTCATCTCGTACCTGTGTTTTAAAATCGTCAGTAAAAATTCACACACATAAATTGAGGAGTCTGTGTTTAAACCTCAATCATGACGTTCAATATAATAATTTTGACATTTTTACAAGTTGGGTCAGGACTTGTATACTCAAATGCCTTGGATTTGATCTATAGATATATGGGATCAATTGATAAAAAAATTATGAATTTTACAATAAAATAAGGTGTTGGTAAAGTCGTTTTTTGTATCCGTTTTTATGAGATTAAATGTTGAAAAAAAGATTATGTCGTTTTGTGAAAAGGACACTGATCCAATTCATTGTGAGGTATTGTTGTGCTTAATGAAATGTTACCCTCCTCATGCCAAAGATTTTGGCTTTCAAAAAACTTGTTTGGTTATGACGAGTGAGAGGGAGACATGGATGGTTAATTTATCTTGTAACTCTTCTTGCCGACTGCATTAATTCTTTTAAGGAAAATGATGAAATTCACGATAATATTTGTCGTCAAATATGCACGAATGACTTTATAATTCTCATTTAGTTTTTTCTCTTGACTTTTATTGACCCAAAATGATACTAAATGTTATCTCTATGAGAACGGTGTGAATTATCTATGTATTTATTTTGAGAGAAACCTACTAATTAAGAACTTTTATTTGCTTCCTTCCTTAAAAAAAAAAGAACTTTTATTTGTTTCCATGTACATAACTCTACAAACTCTTCCATCTATATACATACGTCCCTCCTTTCTACGCTTAGTATTGTATTAGTTTTATACTTGTGTGGTATTCTTTTAATTTCTTTTTATTTTCTATAAGCTAATAAGTTTTTATAATATATTTTTCTTACATTATTTTTGATTTCCTATTTTTCCACCACATTGTTAAGAGTTTGTTATCCTACCCCTCTCAAATTATAAATGTCTTTATAAAAAGAATTTGTCACAAATTATAAATAATTTTACAACACAATGAAGCATTTTTTTTTTCTTTCTACCATACATTTTTTATTGTTTTCTTAATTATTTTAATTTCCCTTTTTACACCATTAATAAATGGTATTTTTTTTAACAAAATAACTCAACTCATAAATATTCCTTTACATAGATATCAAATAACTTATCATTTTCCTTTCAAGTATTTTTTTTTTTAATCAACAAAAATTGATTAAAAACGTAATCCCTGCACAAGACGAACATAGATCGTTGAAGTACAAACAAAAGACGTCGTATATAGGCGGAACACCTATACAAACAAAACGTGATCCCTTTCAAGTATGTTTGTTAGTCCAAAATGAAAAATGCTAGCAATATGAACACTGCAACCACTATTTGATTTTGATAACATACCAAATCGAAGAAACGAGCTTCATTTGAAAGCAAAATAGAACAACAATATAAAAAAATATATTGAAAAACAATAGTACATTCAATTAAGGACAAGAAATCCTCACTAGGAGTGAAAAAGAAATAATACTTGAAAATTAAAATAAATATAAATAGTTATGAGCAGGCACAAACCGACAAAATCAATAGGTACACCAAAAATGGAAAACCACCAACGTATACGATATATAGCTAATCGGTAAATAGTAACAAAATGGCAGTGTGCACATAAATTATTAAATATAATCATATAGGTATATATATAGGTGATAGAATTTTGGTAAGAGTTAAAAGGAATAACTTTCTAAGCTGTTGCACCAAAAGCTTAGGAATCAAATCAATCATATGTACTAGTGGCTCAAATTACCAACAACAGGCGAAGCTGCTAACATCAATCTAATCTATTGAAATAAATCAGGGTCTATTGTTATAAACAATATTAATGTCGTTTAAATAAGGTTAATGTGCATGTCTTTATATTCATATTGAGAAAGAAAAGACAATGAAGACAACGTCAAGAAAAACATAAACAAAAGAGAAGGCAAAAATAGTCAAAAATGAAGCCAAAAAGATGTGGTTTGGTTTGCATTGGTTGGCTAAGAATCAACATTGATACCGACACACAATGTCAAGACAATTAAGACATGAAGATGATATGATAGACACATGGAGGGAAACGATGTCAATGTTGAAAAAAATGTTTGGATAATAAATAATTCATGTACAATATAAAGAGAAACCCTTAGCCCTAGGTCTCATTCTTATCTTGTACTCAAAGGCCAATGACTTCTTGACCTATTTTGCCGTCCGTTGATTTATATGTTGTTTTAAAGAACTTCATTTATTCATAGTTATGAAGCACGGACACTTCTTAGACTAACCATGTCTCGGTGTCGAACATATGTCGGACTAAGACACGTGTCGTGTCTGACACCAACAGATATAATTACACTAAATTATGTAATTTTTTCAAATTATTAATAGTGTCATAGTGTCCGTATCTGTGTCGTGTTCGGTATCCGTGTCCGTATCCATGCTTCATAGAATATTAGTTATTCTAAACTTTTACCACTACAAGTCTCATATTAACACCTTTCTTATGTTATACTACTAATTATTTATTTATTTATTAAAGGGAGGGGTTAATTAGTTTAAGGGCTATAATAAGGTAAGGTGCTCCATCAAAACATACATGCATCCAAAAGGGCAAAAGAATCCTTTTTGGTTAACGAAAGTTGTCAAAGAATTATGTGACGGTTCCTTCCAAGACCAAATAGGGCCCATGCATAAGACAACGTAAGGGAAATGGGGTCCAAAATTGACATATGAACATAACTTTCGCCATTGTTTTGTGACAACCCTAAAACAAAGACGAAAAAAATGGAGAAATTTAAATGCCAAAACAAAAAAGGGTGTCATTGTCCACTTATCTGATTCTAACAATGATAATTGATGAAATCATAAACTAGCTAGCTCGTAACATATACATGTGTGCATGTACATGTATATAAATATCTATCCATGTCCGATTGTCAAGGGAGAGGATCCTCTTCACTCTACACATTTTAATTACACTCTCTCTACTTCCTTAACATTAAAAACATATCCTTTTATTTTTATAATGGATGACCAAGATCATAAAAAACGTGAATTTTAGAAAAGGACAAAATTTAGTTATAATTTGTGAGGTGTTTTTCGTAGAGTTTTTAAAAATACACATGTTTTGAATATAACAAACTATGAGAAAATTATGATTTGAGAAAATCATGGTGAATTTAGTTAAGAACCATACGAAAAACATACACGGAGTTGTACCTAAGTTATTTCCTTTAAAAAATCCATTTTTTTTTAAGATTTGAAAAAATATTGGAGATCAACTACTCCCTAGAAAATTTTGTTGCATGACCAAAATGTCTCTTACATTAATTAGTTTTAGTTTCATGTGGTTAACAACATGACAAATAACACGTCACGTTAAACATATCATGATTCAACAACGTCCAAAAAGAGCAAATTGTGTAAAAACTTGACAAAAGAACTATTATGTTTAAGTTTATTTTTGTAAAAGACAAAAAAAAATGTTATCTTCTTCTTGATGACTAAACCAGGCTCGTTTTTTTAGACTTTCATGTACAAAATTTTCACAGTCCTTTAATTGTAATTAATCTTTGTCGGATAATTTTTTATTTTTTTGTCAAGTAATCTAGTGGTTAGAGCTCACACAATTAAATATGGAGAAGTAGAGTGTCGGGGGTTCGAACCCCGACCCCTACATATAATATGCAATATCCCTACCAACTGAGTTAAGCTCACGGATATTGTCGTCGGATAATTTATAAGACATGTAAGATGGTTTATTCCTGCTCAATCCAAAAAAAGAAACTCATACTCTCCCTATGCTCACTATTATAAGCAAAAAACTACTTTTTAGGTTCATTGAATAAATGATGTACGTGATCTATATTAATGACCACATACATCGATTGTTGGTTATGTGAATTTTACGTGGGAAACTATAACTTTTTTATGTCCATTTACAATATAATTTTTTAACTTTTGTTAACTTGTGTCTTAAAGACATATGTTAAAAATTTTAAAAAAATATAATTTATGTTTTAAAATATAAATTTTATATTTTAAAAATTTGAATGAACAATTTATGAAACAAAATTACTACATATAAATTATTTAACATGCATGTATTAGCGTTTTCCTAATTCTTCTTATTATTTCAAATATTTACTAGTACTAGTAGTTAAGCTAAATCTATAATGTGACACAAGCTATGAAGTTCAGATACTTCAAAACGGAGACGTATCTGTATGGGATACGTATTGGATACCGATATTCAATGGATACTCGTGGATATGCATTCACGAAGTATCGTAATTAATTATTTAAATTAAAAAAATATTTTAACTGGTACTTATACGATACTTCGCAGATACACAATGATACTTTTAAAATACTTCACAGATACTTATCCTAGAAAAAGAAAAAGAGCAAAAAAGTGAGACAATGTTGTAAACATTCAGTAAAGATGTGTATGATTCAATTTTAGATACAGATCACTATGATTGTTTGTCGATGAATAATTTAAAATTATACTTTTTGTGAAGGAATGTAACGAGATAGGTGATTCAATTAATCATATTAGATAAAATGTGTGTTGAGTTCTTTTAATCAATGTTTATTTTCTTCAAGTATTTTACGTACATATAAGTTTTAGTATAAATTTTTTGTTAACGTATCTTAGTCGTATCGTATCCTAAATTTTAAAAAATTCACGTATTTACATACTCATATCGTACCTGCACCGTATTCGTATCCGGGCTTCATATGACACAAGACATGTGGTAGAGACATCGTTCCCCACGCACGTGTAGAAGATGTGGCATGCATTTGTTGGTTGAAATTATAGGCGTTCCTAGTTGGCTTGAATATGAAAGGTGTAGGACCCCACCGTCATAGTGATGAATGATGACAGAACAAACAAACATGCATTGCATTTGCATGGGATTGGATTGGATTGGATTAGGGACACGACACATAATCTCTCTTCTCTTGACTTCCATTCCATCCATCTTCTCTCTCAGTCTCAGGAATCTCTGTCGTTTTTGTGGTTGTGGTCTCCTTGTCACGTCACGAGAGAGACTATTAAACGGGAGAGACGGAGTTATTCTCTTAATCAACCTCTAAGATCACTCTTTAAAATATTTCATAAGAAAATAATGATATATAGAAGAAAAAAAATTAATGTGTTGGTATATTTATTGCAATTACAAAGTTACATAAAATAACGATATATAAATGGAATACAAGCTTGATTTTTTTAGCTGAATTTTTATTATTTTAGTTACACCCTTAAACAAATTCATCTTTAATAATTCCATATTGTTTGTGTTATTAATACTTAAAAAGAAGAGAATTTTTAAGGGTTAAATATGCTTTTGGTCCCTATAAAATTGGAAACTTTTAGGTTTAGTCCTTACTTAATTTTAATAGGTTTTTTAGTACTTGAAAAAAAATTACTTCTAATTTTAATCCATGCTAAAATAAAGTTTGTTTAACTATCCTCAAACTCTTAAATTTTTGAACGATTTTTTTAAGACAAGTTTAGAACACTATTGAAGGTTCATTTACTAAAATTTAGAATTTTTTAACATGAAACGAATTAAATATGAATTTTTTAAAACGACAAAAGTTAAAGATAAAAGTAACAAAATATGGACGTATAAATCAAATTTTGTGACAATTTTTTGCCGATGAACTTTTAGTAATGTTCTTAACATATAAGCAAAAAATTGTCCAAAACTCAAGGGTTTTAAACATAAATTAAACAAATTTAAATTGAGTATGAACTAATATTGAGTGCATAATTTTTTTTGGGACGAAAAGAACTATTAAAATTAAGTAAGGAGTAAACTTAAAAGATCCAAATTTTATAGGGATCAAAAATATATTTAACCCAATTTTTAATGTACAACCCACTTGAGTTGATCCAGTAGTGTTGACTTAAGATCTTGGAATATGCTTTTCGATGCCAATTTAAATGGATTAACTAAATTTCTTTAATACATTTTTTGAAACCGTACCTTTTGCATATTTTATGCATTGTACATACCAACTGAGCTAAGCTCACGAGGACGCTAAATATGTATTTGATTATAGTATATTTTAAAAAATCTATAACTCATACGTTAAAAAAAAAACATATAGTTTAAACACGATAAAAAAGTGGAAAAACAAACATATTAATGTACATCTTGACAATATTAGCTCATAATAAATTTAGTGGCACTGTTTCTCGCTAACTTCCGCCTTTAAGACACAAGATAAGAAATTAAATGTAAAAATTTAATCTTTTAAGTTGTTCATTCATAATCTTTTTTTTTTTTTTTTAACAAATCAAAATGAGATAGTATATTACTAAACCAACAATGTTTCACTCCGCACAAGATGTGCAAAAGGAAAAACACCGGAAAATATTTACAAATTTACGGTGTCAAAACAAAAAGCACCTCCCAAACCAAAAATTACAAGAGAAGACACATACAAGGGATAGGTTGTTTCCACCAATCATGGTAAAAATAGACAAAATCCATCTGTTTGGACCTTAACCATAAGAAAGAATTAAGCTTTACTTTTTCTAAGAGGTTAATATGATTGGAAACCATATTTTAAAATATTCTCTAATTCCTATCCTTTCAAATGACCCAAACTGTGGCAAACCAAGTAATCCGGAAATAAGAGTGAAAATAAATAGGCATTCCCGCATCTTAGTGAACTGAATAAAGTGATGTCGAAGCTCACTTGGATGAACAAAAGAAATACTTAGACAATTCGAAACAAGAGCCCATAGAGTGCCAGAGAAGGAACAATGTATAAAAAGATGTACCACCGACTCAGTTGAGCCGCAACCAAATGCACATGACATGTCTGTGAAATGTAGGACACCCCGATGTGCCAAATTATCTTAGTTGGAATGCGGTTACGAAAGAGACGCCACACCAACAGAGACACCTTCGAAGGTATATGCTTGTGCAAAACGTCATCAACATTGGACCTGTCCACCATATCGCCAGTGCTAGTCAAAAAGGAAGATGCTCCCTTCACCGTGTAACCATGAATGGGATCTAGCAACCACCGCCAAGTATCTGGAACAGTATCCTGCAAAATAATGTTATGTAGTAACAAGGAACATTCCCTCACACACTCCTTCTCCCAGGCAAACAGCCCACGTCTCCACTCCCACGCCCCTCCATCAACCCCCCCCCCCCCCCCACACACACGGCTCTCCATGTCCTTAACCGTATAAACTTATTTTAATACAACATTTATTTTTAGATTTTTATATTGTGCCTTTGGGATAAAAGTCAGTGTTTTTCTTTAAAATATAGTGAAAAGTCATCATTAGGTTTAAGTAAATGGAATTTTGGCTTTATCATTGTACTATATATTTTTCAATAATGAAAATAAAAATAATAATAATTATGTTTGTCTTTTTTTTTGGGTCATATAATTAATTATGCTTGTCTTTTTCTCTTTGAATATTGATGTGAGGTTTGTATAAATAACTCGGTCGGTTGTTGGTGGATTGGATTGGAGTGAGTGAGGAAGAAATGCCAATGGGGATGGATGGGTATGCCACTCTACATTTCTATACGTACACTATTAATTGCAATCCAAATGGAGTTGAGGGGGTGAGGGAGAGTGCCCCCCTCTATATTCATGATGATCCGTGTCCCACTAAGAATGATTTCATGAGAAATAAGAGTGGATTGTTTTTCTTCAATTCTTCTGAATATATAATTAAAAATATACATACTTATAAAATAATATAAATCTCTAATCGAGTCTCATATAAGTAGTTCGGTTGATGATAGATCTTATCCAATATAAACATGTATCCTTATATTAAAGGTTATAAAAATATAATGATATAAAACTATAGGTAAGTAGTAGAGAATTATTGATGGGACAATAACATGATATTAAGAGAGTTGACAACACAACTCCCTCTTAGAAAAAACCCGAATTTGATATCTAGAGTCGTTCATTTAAAAGATAATTCAACGTTGGTAAGAAAAACATATGTCTTGCCACTAACTCGATAAATAGTTTTATAGTGGGTCCAAAAGGCGGACATGAGAATTCCTTGGGATGCATATTGAGGTTAAGTATCCTCATTACAATGGATTTTTTAAAATAAATTAAGATAGTTTCTAAGAGGAAAAAAAACCCTGGTGCCAAATTTTGAACTAAAACCCCAATGTTAAAGAGTGAATCATGTAGATAAGTGATCTATTGGAAAATTGGCAGTGAAACTTATTAGTAAAAACAAAATGAGGTAGAGGGTTAGAAAAAATATATATTGAAAAATGGGTTAGAAAGATAAATGTTATTATTGAATCAATGCCATCAATAAAAAACTGTTAACGGGTGATATGTTCATGTAATATTCACTTAAATATCTAAAATTGAAATTCTCTATTGTATGGATGCCCTAAGAGGTCAGGTGTTCAAACTAGCCAGTAACCTACCTTAACCATTAACTTATTGAAATTTATCATTAGTTTATTAATATTTTTCTATAAAACAGTAGGCTTAAATCTCCATATTTTTGTTGATTTGTGATTTGGTCCCCTCGTTTGTAAATATGAAAATATAGTCCTCAATCTTTTAAAATTTTAGAAAATCTTCCCGCTACTTAAACTTGATTTTATTTTTTGTGACGCCTCAAATTGAATAATAGATGATATGTAACCGAGTGATATAAATAACTTTTTCTGCTAAAAAACAAAACTTTAAAAAGGCAAATTTTATGGTACACTCAAAGATTTTTTTTTTTTTTTTTTTGAACAAATCAAAATGAGATAAATTACGAAACCAACGGTGATGCCTCCCGCACAAGGTGTGCAAAAGGAGAAACATCGAAAAATATTTACAGAGTTAAGGTGCCAAACTTAGAGCACCATCCAAAAGACAAAAAATTACATAAGAACACCCATACAAAAAACAGGGTGTTTCCACCAATCGTGGTAAGAATAAACAAAATCCACCTGTTTAGATTTAAGCCAAAGGAAGGAATGAAGCTTCACCTTCTCTATAAGAGTAAAATTATTGAAAACCGTAATATTAAATATCTGATTGTTCATTTCCTTCCAAATCACCCAAATAGTGACAAACCAAATAATCGTGAAGAATAAATGAGAATAAATTGGCATACCTGCCATCTTAGTGAACTGAAGAAAGTGATGTCGAAGCTCACCATCAAGCACAAACGAAATGCCTAACCAATTACAAATAATAGCCCAAATATCAGTTGATAGAGTGCATTGAAGAAATAGATGATTCATCGTTTCGTTGCAATCGCAACCAAGCGCACACGACGCGTCCGTTGAGGAGAGAACACCACGCAAAGCGAGGTTCTCTTTAGTGGGAATGCGGTTACAGAGAAGACGCCACACCAACAGGGAGACCTTTAAGGGGACATGCTTTTGCCAAACATCATCAACGAGAGACTTGTCCACCATGTTGCCCGTAGTTGTAAGAAAGCGGTACACTCCCCTAACCGTGTACCCATGAACGGGGTCTAACAACCACTGCCAAGTATCATGAACAGAATCCTGCAAAACAATGTTATGTAATAGCAAAGGACACTCCCTCACAGATTCCTCCTCCCACGCAAACAGACGACGTCTCCATACCCATGCCCCTCCATCACTACCCAAACCGCGACCCTCCATCTCACCCACCGAACACTCCTTTTCCACCGCCAAATCAAAATGGCGAGGAAACTTCAAGCGCAACGGTAAATCTCCTATCCATCTATCATACCAAAACAAGGTGTTTCTCCCATCTCCTACCACCCACCTAATATTTTCTTCAAACCAATTCCCCACACCCTCACCAATCCCCTCCCGTAAACGACACACCATCCTCCACCACGCCGAAGAGTCTCTACCATCCTCCCTAATCCGCCCCCCAACCTCACCATAGCGGGCTTTCAACACTCGATACCATAATCCCCCCTTCTCCGTCAACAATCTCCAACACCACTTGCCCAAAAGAGAAATATTAAAGGCTCCCATCCTCCTAACCCCCAATCCCCCCTCTTCCTTTGGTAAACAGATGGAGTCCCATTTAATCCAAGATGTTTTCCTATTAACCTCACACCCCCTCCCCCCCCCCCCCCCCCCCCCAAAAAAAAAAAAAAAATCTTTTAAAAATAGATTCGATAGAAGAAATTATACCTGCAAGGGCTTTGAAAAAGGAAAGAAAGTAAATTGGTAGAGAGGACAAGACAGATTTCAGAAGAACCAGACGACCACCAAAAGAAAGAAATTTATTACTCCACGATGAAAGGCGAGCCACAATACGATCCACAACCGGTTTCCAAAAACTCTACTTCCTTGAATCACCACCAATAGGAAGACCCAAATAAACAAAAGGGATAGTTCCTCTACGACAATTCAGCACCGACGCCGCCTCCACCAACCAAGAATCAGGAATATTGACATCTGTCAGCATGCTTTTGTGAAAATTTACTTTTAAACCAGACACCTCCTCAAACAAAATAAGAACCGCCCTCATAGAACGCACGTTCAACCAGATTTTTTCACCAATAATAAGGGTGTCGTCCGCGAACTGTAGGTGAGTTAACCGGACATCATTACCATTTCCTATGCCAAAACCGTGATACAAATTTGCTCCTACCACCGCGTTCGTCAACACATTAAATCCTTCGGCTGCTAATAAAAATAAGAATGGCGAAAGAGGGTCCCCCTGACGAAGACCCCGCTCCATAGGAAACTCTTTCGTCGGACACCCATTGACAAGAACCGACGGCGTTGCAGTCCCTACACACTCAAATATCCACTTCCGCCACAAGATTGGAAAATTCATGTTCACCATCACTGAATCAAGGTATTTTAAATCGACCGAGTCATATGCTTTTTTAAAATCAACTTTGAACATGAGCAGCTCCTTATTCTTACGCTTCGCCTCATCAACCGCCTCGTTGGCTATCAAAATACCATCTAAAATTTGCTTTCCTTTGACAAACGCCGATTGAGAATCTGAAATGACACTACCAATAACTATTCGTAAGCGATTAGCCAGGACCTTCGCTAACACCTTGTACATACACCCCACAAGAGAAATAGAGTGTATTGGTAAACCAAATCAATAAATTAATAGTTAAATGTGTTATTTTTTGAAGAGAAAAATTATTTTCTATCACCTATAATTATAATAATTAAATCTTATTTACCAAAAA
This sequence comes from Medicago truncatula, assembly GCF_003473485.1. Classification (NCBI taxonomy): domain Eukaryota; kingdom Viridiplantae; phylum Streptophyta; class Magnoliopsida; order Fabales; family Fabaceae; genus Medicago; species Medicago truncatula. The sequence continues at coordinate 46,477,338 of NC_053043.1, forward strand.
CGTCGACGAAATAAAATTTAATTTTTCTGAATTTTTATGACCTCGTAATAGAGAATTTTGATTATTTTTCAAAATAAAATGTAAAAAAAAATAAAATTAGTATGATTTTTATAAACAATAAAATGATGATTTTTCTTATGAAATGACATTTTCTAAAATATAAATATCAACAAATAACTCTTTATTCCATAAAAATAATAATTAATTTAAATTTTTTTAAAGTAGGAATACCAATACACTTTAATTTGTGGATGTATAGAAGTTTCCCTTTAAAAAAATATGTTGCATCATAATTTAGATGTCAAACAAATCAATTGCCTTACGTGTAAATTGTTGAAGATGAAAAATAAGAAATAAATGTAAGTATATATATGGTGTTTTTTGTTAGATAACGAGTTAATCGAATTATGTTATTGAACCCTTTAGATTTCTAACTAAGTTGTCAATAATCGGTCCATGTACATTACAACCCAAACACTGCTGTATTGTTTATAGGTTTGAATAAATAGAAGAGAAATGTTATTTGTACATCTATTTTATGATAATTTTTGTACAACCTTATCTCTCATATTTATATTATATTTTTATTTTCTCTCTTCCTTTTTTTCTCTCTCTATTATTTTTGACCAATTAAAAGAGAGAAAAAATAGATTATCACAAAAATTCTCATCAAATGATTGTTTAAATATCATTACTCTAAGATAGAATTACCACCAACAAACACCATATAAAGTCTGACACGAACTAAAAAATCGACTGTACCGACAGAAGCAAAAATAGAAAAAATAAATGATTCAGATCCTATCGCACCTTGATTATCCCATAAAGTAGTAGGATATGGTATACATGCATAGTAGAAAAGGTAGGAGTAATTACATTTGCTGACCATATCAAAGAATGTTATGGTACGAAAGATGGATACCCTTATTGCATTGGGATTAATACATGTACTTTATGATTATTTCATTCCGAACAACTTATGTATATACATGCAAGCCTTAACCCTTAGTTATTAGGGTATATTAAATCTTTTAAACCATATAGAGTGGTTCGGTGTAAGCAAATATAGGTAGTAGTAGGGTGGATGTACATGTAAAACTATAAGACTACATATACCACGGGAGTTCCTTTATTAAGACAACGTAGGACCACTTTAATTCATGGAGTTTTCCTTTAAATTCAAAATGGGGTATGTGCAAACGCATCTACACAAGCAACACATTCAATTCAACGAATCAAGTAACATAACACTATTTAAAGTTAGTTCTCTCTCAAAAGTTTTAAGTTGATGCATTTTCTCAAATCGGATATCGATGATATCATCTAAACATTTTTGGATAAAATAAAATAAAATGAATGATGTAATATATAAAGCGTTGTGCTATATCTGTATGCTTTCAATAGAATTAAAATGCATGATGACAATTGAATTATGAAGTTGTATTTTACATTTTCTGGTAAAGGATATGCTATTTATGACATTGTTTGTTACATTTTTTTGAAATAAAAATAATCACTTTTCTACATTAATCATTTTAAAGAATTTTGACTATGTTTGTTTCAACTGGAGTCTAAAAAAAATGATTTTCCTCACTAGAATTAAAGGTACGCAAGAGAGAGAAGAAACCTAAGTAAATACAAAAGACAGTGATTTTGGACAAAGTTATCATTTAATAACTTTTAGTATTAGTATTACAAACAGTGTCCTATGTCATCTTCCCTGTCCTGTCCTTGTGTTTGGTTGTCAATTGTCATCCAAAAAAATATTTAATAAGTTAGGGTTTTAATTTTGTTTTGCCTCTCATTCTTTTTCTTTTACCAATCGCTGGAGTATTGTTTTCCATTGACTTTTGTTTTTTGTTTTAAGAAGCCAAAATTATTATAAATAGGAAATTTTGGCACAAGATGTTCCATGAAAATAAGTTACACCTTACAAAGCTCATTGCTATTTCCCTTTATTTTTGTTTCTTCAAGTGTCTATATATATATATATATCCAAAAGTTACGATTGATCGACAGAGGAAAAAGTATTTAACATATGATCAGGGACGGATCCAGACTTTAGGTCCATGTGGAGCTAAGATTTCAAATAAATAATAATGCGAACTAAATATTTTTTTTAATCAACAAATATCATTCTCGTCGAGATTGTGTAAGAAAAACAAAAACTCACAGATCAAATAGTCTAAAATATACTAGTGTGCTCTTACAAAGGTGCAAAAAGCAAAAGAGCAAACACCTGCCAACTCAATACTCAGCAATTCCATAAAAATAAACACTATGCAAGCCAAAAATGCTAATTGCTAAAGTGACAGACCACACAAAGCAGCAACACACCAAAACTAAGGGGATGAGATTGAAAGTTGAGAGTGAGGATGAGAAGAGGACAAGAGACGCGCAAGACTCAGGAGAAAGGGAAAAGAAGAGAGTTATTTACTGAGTTCTTTTGTGTTTTTATCAATTATAAAAAATAAAAACATGTGGAGCTTTAGCTCCACATGCATGGTACCAATGTCATCCGCCCCTGCATATGATTGGTACATATTCATTAAATCTATATGAAAATTATGAATATGACTAATTGTATTTAAATTAAGGGTGCGAGTTAGTTTGGGTTGGAATTGGACAAACCTAAAACCTAAGCTATATAGGGTAGTTCGGTTTGAACAAAGGTAAAGTAAACATTTGTTATACCATCAGATTAGATAATGGGTTACCCAAATTTTTATTTTATTTATTTTTTAATATTAAGTAACTAAATGTCGAGTCATCATAATTTTTTATAAAATTATTCAACTTTTTATTTTCTTAAAATAATTGTGTTAGTATCTATATACTTTTTTGAAAGGTGTTAGTATCTACTCCATTCGTTTAAAAATGAGTGTCGTTTTAATAAAAAAAAAAAAAATCTTTCAAAATAAATATCACTTGCACTTTTCAATGTAAAATTATTATTTTACTTCTAATTGTACTCTCTAATTAATTAGTGCACTGCTTCAAAAGCATTACAACGATAGTAAATAAGGCTAGCTTAGTAAAATTGTCATTTGTTTACACTATATTTCTTAATTTATGTGTAAAAACCTTATAACATGTTTGGAATGGTGTTTATAATGACTTTCTCGCCTTCCATTGGAAAATTAACATGAATTTAAAGAAGCTACAATTAGTAGCATTTGGTAAACGCACGTTTTGGGCTATACAACTGCTAAAACAACCAAAAACCTTAGTAAAATTGTCATTTGTTTACACTATATTTCTTAATTTATGTGTAAAAACCTTATAACATGTTTGGAATGGTGTTTATAATGACTTTCTCGCCTTCCATTGGAAAATTAACATGAATTTAAAGAAGCTACAATTAGTAGCATTTGGTAAACGCACGTTTTGGGCTATACAACTGCTAAAACAACCAAAAATGGATGATATTGCCCGTTGATGAATCAGGGGTGATTTATCTTTAATGACAAATATGATTCAATTATGGAATGAACAAGATGGAGATAATATGTTGAATGAAGAAGTTTGATGTTGATATGAAAGTGGTAACTAATTTTAATAATAAAGATGAAGAAAAAAACAATTAACATGTACCAAAGTAATATCAACTTTCAATAATGCAATATATCATTGTATATCATTTTCGTACATCATCACAAAAACAGTTCAGAATACTCATTTTGTCGACAACTAATAAATTTTATGGACTTGATAATGCACTAGTAGATTACTTTGTGAGTGGCCTAAACCTAGAAGATACGTCATGATCCACACACCTATATCTTTTTTGTGAAAGAAGTATGCCTACTAAAGCCTAGGAAGAAAAATACACATCAAACACCAAAATACCAAAATGAAAATTTCTAATATCCAAATAGAGCTAACTTTATTCTAATAAGCCAAAAAAATAGTACTGCTCCATTACTCCAAACTCCAACCCAACTGAAATGCAGCAAAGAAGGAACAAAGGTTTATGCTACTGATGTGATGAGAAATTCTCATTCACATACAAGTTTACTAACAAACATTTGATGATGTTGCAATATGGTGAGGAAGAATAAAGGAATAACGTTAGGAACATCATGGCCATTGTTAATCGTTAGTTTGACTAATGCCCCTGTAACTTTTCAAAGCCTAATGAACCAGATTATTTTATATACCTTAAGAAAATATGTGCTAGTTTTCTTTGATGACATCCTCATCTACAAACATTGCATGATCACCTAAAGTATATTGAATATGTCCTTAGGGAGATCCAACATTATGTATAAAGATGATTTCAACAGATTGTAGCAAGAAATGACCTCAACACACTATGTTAGCTTTACCAAACTTCAAACAACCATTCATATTTGCATATGGAATTGGAAATAGGGATGGTGATGCATCAGAATGGCCACTCCATAGCTTATTTTTCAAAAAAACTAGCACGAAGAACTCAAAAAGAGTCGACATACTTTAGAGAAATGTTAGCCATTACTGAAGTCATTGCAAATTTAGACATTAACTACTTGGCAGTACATTTGTAAGCAGAACATATAAAAAATGCTTGAGAAGCCTCCTAGACTAAACCTTACAGACACCTGAACTAAAAGAGTGGCTGCATAAATTCCTGAGATATGACCATGTAATTGAATATGAACATACATGGTGACTCATTATCCATAGTATTGATGATGGCATGGTCCAAACCAAAAACTGACTTTGTGCAAAGAATTGTTGGAACTTACATAAGGGAACAAAAAGATACATAGGATTATAGAGCAAAGCACCACCCGACCCAACTTGGAGTCAAATTACACAGCAAAAGGGAGATGGATGTACCCGAAAGGAAGAACAGCTATACTCGAGGACTCGAGAGTCAAGTCTAAGTCAGATGATATTATGCTATGTTTTCACGGTGGAACGGACATCAAACACACATTAAAGTGAAAGCTACAATTTGTAGCTTCTCTAAATCATGGAAAAATGTGTATTAGGAAGCGATTTGGTATATGGAAAAGCTAAGCCAAACATCTATTGGAGGACAGTCGGTAATACCAAGACCCGTGACTGGAATAGTATTACAGTTCTATTGGCCAACTATGAAAAAAAGACTATATCTAGAATCTAAAAATCAATACAGAACTGTGCAATCTTCCAACAAGCAAATACAACTCACGACCTACATATTGGACTACTTCAACCACTACCAATTCCATCCCATGTTTGGGAAGATGTGGGTATGAACTTCTATCACATGACTGTCTTACAAAATAGGCACACTTTATTCACTTAAAAAGTGATTATAACAGCAACTCATTAGCAGAAGTATACATGAATCAGATTGTGAAACTTAGTGGATACGTCGATTGTATCATATAGGGATAAGGTGTTTAAAAGCAATTTTTGAGGGAAAAAAATTGTTTCAACTGCAAGGCACTACACTGGCCATGAGCTCAACATATCATCCCCCAACATATGGGTAATCAGAGGTACTCAATAAATACCTAGGGATGTTTCTAGGGTGTTTCACTTTTACCAACGTAACAAGGCCTTAACATGAGTTGAGTGTTGCTGTAATACAGCTTTTTACACAAGCATTGGAATGCCACCATGCAAAGCACTGTATGGTAAAAACCTCTCAAATGGGATGATGGTGCTAGTTAAGCTGCAGCTTTAAGAAAGAATCAAAAGCTTGGAGTAGTCTCTCACATGCTTCAATTGCCAAGATCAGCAAAATTCACCTGATTTTTCATGTATCTCAACTGAAACATTTCAAAGGCATGCCCTATGAGGAGTACCTACCATTGTCTTTAACTATGTCAGAAGTTTGGACCAATAGTACAACCTGCAGTACTATAAGCAAGTTCAATTTTTCATGGTAATTACACTGAAACCATATGACCTAATCCGATGGGGTAACACAACAAAAGTTGATGCAACCTAGGAACAACTAGAGGATTTAAGAGTCAACTTTCGTACTTTCATCCTTGAGAACAAGGATGAGAGGAATGAATGATGTATGTGGGATACCTTCTGGTTTTCTTTGGGTACTTGGCCCTTCAGCTATACACTAGAAGTTGAGATCTTACAGAAATTCAATAAAACAAGTACAGTTTCTATCCATTCAAGTGATAAACAATACAGTAACATGCACATTCAATAAAACAAAAACAAAAATATTTAGAATGTATTTAATATAAAATACAAAGTACGCATTAAAATAAAATAAAAAATAACAGGAAATATCCTTATGAAACAAAAATAACGGCTTAAGTAGGAGCTAACTCTTCAAACTAAATTATACTAAAAAAACAAAGTCTAATAGTCTGTCTATAAAGGGTAAATAACAAAACCCATTTTGAAGCTGTCTGAAAACTGGAAAGTCGTTTTTCCAGACCATGGAATAGTCATGCATGTGCTCTTCCACTATAATTGTGTGCCATGTTACCATACATGTGATATCATTGTCCTTGCCTTTAATTAATCCTTTGACTTCATGTCCTCATAGCACATGCAGCAAGTAATGCAAAGGATTCTTGCCTCTACTTCAGCCATATATATATAACCTCACTGCCAATGCCATGTCATCCAGTTAAACACCTACTTTAACATACCATTCTCAAGCACTAATTACTGATCTGCTGCAACTAACTTATTATTTCACCAATCAATTTACAGTAATTAAACAAATGATGCTAAGTAATATATCAAGAGACTAAAATTAAAACAATAAACAAAGGAGGATCCTGTCTGGCACAAGTACACTATCTCATCTTCAAAAAGATCCAGGATAACACTGTCCTACGGAATTTCCAGGAACATTTGATGGAGCCAACTTAGAAAGGACCCTAACGCCATCTTTGATGACTACACCTCGCATCTCCAGAACCTTCTTGTGACTGTTTGAGTGCACAGATGCTACAAAAGTGGGGCTGTTTGCCGGCCGGTATTCAGGATAGAGGCGGCCGGACCTGTACCGAACACCACAAGCATTGCAGAGCGTTTTGGGACCGTTGGGTCCCTCTCTCCATTGTGGAGTCTCTGTGACCTCGCAATGTGTGCACTTTCTCTGGACAACTGACTCTTGTGATGAGGATTTCTTCGTTTCAATATCACCTGAGAGCATTCTTTTCTGTTTCTTTACTCTGTTTAAATCTGACTCAGAGGCAGATATCTTCTTATGCAAAGCCTGTAAGCTAGCAATGAAAGAAATCGAGAATACAGGATTTAAGCTTGAAGGACGCCGGCGTTTACTTCGGGCACGCTTTACTGGGATGACAGGCAGATCAAAGCCGGAATTCTCAACTGAGGAAGCACTGCTGCCTTCAAAAACAGAAACCGGGCTGTATTGAAGCACAACTTTCTTTTCATAGAAAGGGACATTCTGATTGGGAATAGTTTTTCCATATGTTGGTCCAGCTGTTCTTGCCGCTTCTTTTATTATTGGGGAAATGCCATTAAACTGCAAAGCCAAGTTATCATCAAAACAACAAAAAAGGAAATATAAAAATCGGATGCAGCATCAATGGATAGTTGTCAATAATAAGGCTATGGTGTATGCTTATTTGAATTAATAATTGAAAGAGGAAATTGGGTGATATGCTACTTTGGTAAAACACAGTCATTAAGTATAGTTATCAATTATCAGATGCTGTCAGGTCAAATCATCAAAATAAAGAGGACCAAATACACTAAGTCACAAACAGAACTTGGATCTTATTACAATTTTGGTTTGCAACACTAAATATAGTCCTGAACTATTGTCTCTTAAGAAAGTGTGACTAAGATACTTGAAACGTCATCATTTTCTGTTTCATTATATTGAACTACATCTGCTTAAAAATCTATAATCAGCCCAAGTCTAGTTTCAGCCACTTTACCAAACTCGAGAAGCTTCATCAATTTAAATTTGAGCAGAAACAGAAATTGCTTTGTGCAAGGGTCCAGTTATTTAATACTGGATCCCACCATTTACCAAATACTATCACACAAGACACATTCATCTAATCATCCACTGCTTAAGGAAACAAATTTACATCTTTTAAATTCTACACATGCATACCATCTATACATCATCCAAAATAACCAAACATTTGCAAACTCCAAGCATTGGTCATATATAGTTGCCAGAAACTTTCTTATTTTCTGAGCGCAACACACCAACAAATACAAGTGATGAGTACGAAAGTGTTGTTAGGACTCGAGACTTAAAAATTCACAAGGTGAAAACTAATATATACTTAAAAATATTGACATAGCTGCAAATTAATTACATTAAAGTTCGTGTTATAAGGCTATGGTATTGTTGTTCATTTTATTAGACCCCCTTTAACAAAATTGAACACATAAATTAACTGAATAATCTGAGAACTGAACAATGATGATTGGTAATGTGTAACCATTACACAACTTAAACTTAACCAGATGACTCATTTCCTAACCTATATCTTCTTTTTTTACTGTTTCTGTTTTTTCTGTACGGGGAGGAAAGAGATTACTCAAAACTTCCTACTTTCCTCCTCCCTTTGTTGTGCAATCTCTGAAAAGTTCCAACTTTAGGTGCGTAAAGGCTACAAAGTATAGAGAGGATAATTTAGGTTAATAGCAGATGAAACTCTTAGAAATCGTGGTTGGGCCTAACACAACCCCACAAAACCGGCTTGTGAGGTGAGGATTGCCCCCACTTATAAACACACTGTCAGGCCATCACCTATCCGATGTGGGACTCTTAACACACCTCCTCACGACCAGCACTTTTGGGCTTGGTTCGTGGATATAAATGGTGGGTGGCCCGATAGAGGAAACCTGATAGCAGGTGGCCTAATGGATCTTGGAAAGGCTCTGATACCATCTTAGAAATCGTGGTTGGGCCTAACACAACCCCACAAAACCGGCTTGTGAGGTGAGGATTGCCCCCACTTATAAACACACTGTCAGGCCATCACCTATCCGATGTGGGACTCTTAACAGAAACAAGGGAAACTTTCTCACAATTTCTATAACTATATGTTATGTTGTAATTTCCTATTACTACCGATAATGAGTAAATCATATTGGCGACACACTTCCAGAGTTGGTGTTTCTACTCACATAATAAGCTCAGCAGCATACATTAATCAAAGCATCAGAGGCGGATCTATGTTTGCCTGAGGGGGTGCATCAATGAAAATGTACACACTATGAGCCCACCACACTTTTTAACCTTTTGCCCTAGTTTTTATTTTAATACTATTAATAAGGATCTACTTTTTAACCATCTTGTATTCCCTTTTTGTGTCTTCCCAAATCCCATTACCGCTGTTCTCAATTGATAATCACATTGCATCTCTTATCGTGTGCAATCTAGACACTAGCCCATCGTATATCTCGCATCACAATTTTTAATTTGATCAAAACAGGTATCTTTTCTTTTGCTTTGCAACTTGATTTCAACAATATATTAAATATTTTATTAAATTAAATAGAAAAACAATTAATTTCACACCGCTCACCATATTTTTATTAGTTGTTTTGCGCTGGTTCTTGCGTCATGAAATACCATTTTGGATTTGATTTGACTGTTTGGGATTTGATTTGTTATTACCACCGATTTGTTTCGAAACATATAATCACACAGAGGACACAATATAAATGAAACATTCCCTACCGTTTTTCGACACAAGGCACGGCGCCTATAGGCTGATGATGGAAAATGGGGAGATAATGACGAGAGAGATTGGATCAAAGAGATCGAGAAAAAGGTAGGCGACTTTTCTCCAATAAATGATCGTAAGGTATCTAATTTATTGTATTAGATATTTATTTTTTTAAGGTGTATTAGACATATTTAAATTTTATGTTTTTAAAATTTGTATTAATCTTCATATATGTATCTTTTGGTATAAATCGGATATCCTCTGCACTCAACTTTGAGGTTAATCCCTCCAATCGCATGGGAACCAAATGAGCGGCAGACTCTCCCTAAGGGGTTTTAATGTTGTTACATTCCAAGGCTCAGAATCAAATGTGAGAATCCTGGTTAAGCTGAAGCAACTCATACCAACTCTTCTAAGCACCCTTGGATTTTATCTTATAGGTATGAGAAGAATTATTATTATTAATAGATTTAATTAATAAAGCGTCCCCGCTTACCCAGGGTCTTGAATCCGCCACTGAGTATGCAACTACACTTGCTCAATAACCCTTCCTATTAAGTAAAGGCATGAAAACTGAATCTCTAGCAAACATGACATCCACTTTTTCACTCAAATTCTCCTAGGTCAGACCAAATTCAATCTACATATCACATCGTTTATCACAAAGTAGTTTGGTTTTGATATTTTTCTGTCAATCTGACAAATTTCCTAGCCGACACTATTCTAGTTTACTTTAGCAACTCACTGGTCCTGCAAAGGTTTAAATTGTAAAAACTCAGTTGCCCAAGTACCGAGAAGTAGGAGCTATGGAAAACCCAACTTTAAAATATTCTAGTTGTCTAAGTAACAACATTAACATTTCCTCCTAAAGGCCTAAGTTCAAAGTTCAGCAAAACTTTTCATTCCTTAAGCATAGATCATCTCAAATAAAACGGTCATGATCAGCGAGCCAATGGATTCACGGTGTTTCGGCTTCAAATAATAAAACAATGTATGCAATCAATTTATCAAATATAAGAGCACTGCGTTGAAGTATAATGGGCTAATCGCAACTTTTCACATATACAACGACTAGCAGAGAAGTAATACATCAGAAAATAAGTTAAGCAAATAACAAACATCAAAGTATGGAATCCAAATTATCATAAGTAACGATAGAGTACTCACAGGAGCAGAGAAGCCTTCCCCGAGTTGGGGATTTTCAGTTTTTATTTTACCACAGAATACTGCAGGGGACACTGAAAAAACATCAAAACACGGCTCTCCAAGAGCACTCCAATCTTCTTCAGCAGTATTTGCGTCCACATCTTCCAATGGAAAATCGAAAAACTTGAGATCATCAAAAGTCTCATCAGACAAACCATTAAAATTCTTGTCAAAAAACCAAGAACCCTTCATATTCGGAATATCCTGTTTCAAAACATCAAACACACACATTATCACCATTTACCACATGATACACCATACTTCAAATTGAAACAAAACAAATTACAAATCATTGGTTCAAAATTGCCCAAAAATTCAAACTTTATGCTATTAAAAATGTTAATCTCATATGACCCAATTCATATGATCGTGTACTATTTTTATCTTGAAAACTCAATATCCGGCCCAATGACCGACTAATCCTTAGACCAATCCCACCGTCCACTAGTGGGCCCCAATTGAAGCCGGAGCAAAGCCCTATCTGGACCAGTCCAACACGATACAACATAATTCAAATTGAAACAAAACCAACAATGAATAATTGGTTCAAAAAATCACCCAAAAATTCCAACTTTATGCTAAAATATTGTTTGTCTCATATGATGATATGACCCAATTTGTATAGTCATGTAATGCTTTTTTTTTTAAACTCGGTATCTGGTCCAATGACTGACTAATCCGGGGACCAATCCCACTGTCCACTAGCGGGGCATTGAAGCCAGAGCAAAGCCCTGTCTACACCGGCCCAATTGAAGCCAAAGCAAAGTCCCGACCGGCCCAATTGAAGCCAGAGCAAAGCCTGGACCGACCCAACACAGAAATTGTTAGCACCTACGGCCTAGGAAGAGCACACTCCTATGTCCCAAGCCGTACACCACCAGGCTAACCCCTAGGGTTGTATAATTAAGTAATACAACAATATTTACCATGACACAGTGAAATTACACACATTGTATTTTCACACAAAATCAACCAAAATTAACCAATTTCCACCATTATAACAAAAAATAAAATACACCCAGAAAGCAAAATCAAAGAAAAAATGCATGCAAATTCGAAAAAATAGAATTATCCATAGTGAAAAAAAGAGGGGTAAAAAGGGAATTAAAGGTAAAAATACAAACCTCAGGCATAGTTGTTGAAGAAGAGTGATGAAATAAAGCACATTGCAGTGAGAAAGAGAAAGAGAAGAGAGAGAAATTGAGACAAAAATGAAGAAAGATCGAAGGAAGGAAGAGAAAACGTTTGTGTTGTGTCTGTCTGTGTCTGAGTTTGGTAAATTAGGTTTTATTTTTTCAGCAGGCGTTGCTACTATGTGGAAACCCTCATTCTCCTCTCGTGACTTAAATAAATTATTATTATTTTTTCAAACTAAATAATTTCATATCTTTTTTCTTAAGGAATTGTACCCTATTTTTCTCATTAGCTTAATATAATTGGTTTCCTTTTATAATATTTGATTTGATTTGATTATAAAGAAATATAATTAGACGACTTGGATCTCGAAAATTACCAAAATTATATAAGATATACATCAAGTCTCGTCTTAAAATGCGCTAAAACTATCATCGTCGATTGTCTTTTTTGTAAAATAATAACGTATCATATTGTCTTTTCTTGAAAGAATATCGTATTATCCGTGAAAGTTGATCGGATGTACGTATGAAACTTTCACTGTAGTACTACATATTTTTTGTTTACATTTGATTATATTTCTCTCTGTGATGGAGAATCATATTATCTGACATTCGAACTCTGACGCTTACAGATAATATCTCTGATAACTACCGACTGAACTGTTACAGAACATAGCATTGAATTTATATTCAACTAGTATCGTAAACTGTAATAACTGATTTTAAAAGAAATTTGACTATAACTAATTTACAATTTAAAGATTTCAAATTTTAGGATTTTATTTAGCTTTTTTTTACTAAAAAGGATTTTATCTGGTTAAATATTTATATTTAGTATTTATTCAAAAAAAAAATCTATATTTAGTATTTGCTTACGGGTCTCAAGTTCAAACGTTGTCGGTGTCATTTTACGTCGATTAATCCATATAAAGTTCTGCTTTCAACCTTTAAGTTAGTTATCTGCAAATGAAATATGGGATTAGTACCTAGATTATTCAACATTTAAGTTGGATAGAGTTAAAAAAAGACATCAAGTTAAAAAAAGAAAAAGTATTTTCCATTATATCAAATTAAAATATTTCATATGGAGAAAATCTATGAAATAAAATTATTTATTTAACTTTTAAAAATATTTCAAATGAATATTTATTGTGTTGTTGTAATTAACATCTGTTTTCTTTGTGTGCATTTCTTGTAGCGGGAACAACCCTAGTGACTAGAAATTCATTTCTTGTAGTTTAAATTATGACCCGTATATAAATTATGCATTATCAATTGTGTTAAGTTCACAGGCCGAACAAAATTCTTTTAGTAAATGATATTCGGAAAGTTGTGAAAATAGAAAAATTTAATATGGTTTCAATTTCCATTGCCAATTATTTTTTTACCTTTTTTCTTTTTAGGTGACCATCGCCAATTTTTACTTTTTTTCTTTTTAGATGACCATCGCCAATCTTTGTTTTCCTTTTTTTTTCTTTCTATTATTACTAGTCGTGAAATTTTTACTAATATTATAAATCATGAATTATAGAGTATATATAGCGTGCCTAGAAAAAATCCTTCAATTAAAGCAAAAAAAAACAACAAAAAAAGTTGAAAACTGAAAGAAAGGAAAAGAAGAAACATTTAAGAAGGTTGGTCAAATGAATGTGGTAACGGTGATGGGCATGAGATGTGGATCTAAAATGAATTATTTAAAGCAAAAATAGGTGGATCTCAAAAATATGAATATTTATGTGAATGATTGTATCACACACAAGATTTGATACACTGTTTTGCACAAACAAACAAAATCCATTCAGCGATCACCGACGGTACACACGGGACCAATCACAATTATTATCTTTTTTTTACTCGATCTATTTTTTTCATTTTTTAAGGAAATTTATGTACACTGCCTTAATATAAGTTCCTTTAGTTACTCTTATTGAAATAAAAAGCCTTATTGAAATATCAGTTGATTGGTCTAAGTATTGAGGAATTAGATTCAAAAAGGATTAGTAGCCTCGCTGAACTCACGCATTCGAGATGATACATATGGTTCCATCTTAGCTAGGTATAAAGTAAAATATGAGAATATTTATTGAAATAAATTGAACAGCTTCCTATATACTAACATATGTATTTATATATTAGTTATGAAATATGGTCCAAGTAAGTTATGCGAATAATACACATTTTAAAATTGTAACATATGTTTAGAAACAAAGCGAGTGTGTGTAGTTATTTACTTCAATAGAAAGAAAAATAAGTTAGTTGTTCAACCAAGTTATTTGCCTCAAGTGGTTAATGAGTTTTCCTTAGAAGAAACCGTTTGTGATAACCCGAGTTTAAGGTGAAAATAATTATTGATCAGATTTTACTTATCTTTTGGTCATACTTCGGATTACTAAGACTTCTTTCTCTTAGAAATCGAAGGTTTAACATATAAAAATATGTTGCTTGGTAAAAAAAGAGGCACATTTTAACTAGTAGAAAATAAAAATATACCTATTTGGATTGGTACTAGCTCTATTTTTTTGGTCTAACTAGTTGAACCAATGTCTAACTAGTTGAACCGGAACATTGGTTTATTGATGAAGTTGAATTGGTAATTTATCATTGACCGGAAGACGGTTCACTTGGACGTGTTTGTATTGTTCTTGCATGAGTAAACTAGATGTATTTATATTAGAGTTAATGGTGCTTTACCCCCTGTAATATAGGTCATTTTTTGTTTTTTCTCTGTAAAATATTTTTTTTGATTTACCCCCTGTAAAATATATATCTTTTGGAATACCCCCTAATAGGTCATAAAAAAACGAAAAAATTATAGAAAAAAAAATAAAGTCGTTTTTTTATGACCTATTAGGGGGTATTCCAAAAGATATATATTTTACAGGGGGTAAATCAAAAAAAATATTTTACATGGGGGAAAACAAAAAATGACCTATATTATAGGGGGGTAAAGCACCATTAACACTTTATATTATGTGAGGATTGGAATTTGTCGGGTCATTTTTCGGAGATCAAGCTATTTGATTAGCATAGACTCATTATTTTCATTCACGACTGAACTTTTAATTTTTTCAAAAGAAAGTGGAAAAAGGTACAAATATCACATTTTAATTAAAAGATTAAGGATTCGGGGGTTGATTATATTTAGGAAGGTATTAACACCTTAAATATTCGTAGTACACTACGAAAACCTCTTGATTTTATTCAACTTTTGTGCTATAACTTGCTTGCTTTTCTTGTTAAAAGAAGGAATTAAAATGAAAAATAAAGACCTAATTTATCTACATTTTTTATGATTTGGAAGGACGAGTGTCCTTTGCCTACGTACTCATGAGGGATCAAAACCTCGTAATTCGGGGTAAAAATTGACGTTTGATTAGTTTTGTATTTTTTTATTAGTTTTGAAAAAAAGTTTTAAAATAAAAGCCAAGTGGCAAATGAGAATTGATTTGTATTTTTTATTTGAAAGAGAATAAACTCAAGGTATAATTAAAGTGAATTAAAGTTTGATTAACAAAATAAAATAAAAATGGAATCACTTGATTTAAGAAATCAAGGTTTGTTATGAAAATGAATATATTTTTTTGTAAATTTTGGTAATTTGCATGTTTTTTTTTTTGAATATAATTAACATAAAAAAAAAAAACTAACGTGACAGGAAAATAAAAGCATGTGGATTTGTAGTGACATCGGATCACCACATAATCCGTAATCTAATTTTTTGCATTTTTTGATATGTATAAAGCGGTAAAGAAATAAAAGACACACACATACACTTTTTCTCATTTATATTTACATTATACCTAAGTACATTCTAAGTGTGAATAAATAAATGACAAAAATTAAAATGCTAACTATAAACAAAATGAAATGAAAAAAATGCTAAAAAGAAACAAAATGCAAGAAAATAAAAGAAAGGGACAATCGAAGAGACAAAATTATCGAATGATAAAATTTCGAAGGGACTTTTTCCGAAGGGACATAAAAAAGAGGGAGAAGAGAATAATAGCTCGTCAACACAAGCTAAATGAGGGAGAAGAGAGAAAAGTTCTTTGACAACTCAAGAAATTTTTTTGTGTGTTTTGAAGTGTTTGCCAAAACCTCTATTTATAGTTCAAAATGGTTGATGAAAATGATAAATCAGTTTAATGGAAATGATGGACAATTATGGTGAATTTTGAAAAATGAACGTTAAAGTTGACACTTGACTTGAAATTTTTAGACCATGGACATTTTATTTTTTGACCTATTCTAAGTAATAAATAAAAAGAAAATAACCTAAAAAAACAAAATAAAATAAAATAAAAGATGAAAATAAAATAAAATAAAAACTAATAAAAATAAAAATAAAATAAATAAAAAAGACTAATAATAAAATAAAAAGGTGGGCTCTAAAACGAACCAAAAATGAGGTATTTTAAAGTATCTCTCTACCGAATTTTTCTCTGAAAAGTCGGATAATATTCCAGATCAGAGGGTGTATAAATGTAGGGTCTTAGGTAAAAAATTGGGGTATGACAGATGCCCTTATTTAAGTTTCTTCGTCCAGAGATTTGAAGATGAAATTTTTGATTAGATTGGACCGAAGAGACTAAAATACAAAGTACACCAATTTTGGACCTAAGATGTTATGAATGGTCATGAAATGCTTGTGATGCAATTATGAATGAAGGATAGCATAGATGACTTGACTGGGATGAGAAACAACAACGAGATACCCGAATTCGTTGAAGAAAAGGGATCCGACTCCGCTAGAGGAATGTAGTTTCACTAGGGAAAATGATTGTCTACTATCGTATTGGTTCATAACGACAGCTTAATGAAGACAAAACTTTTTAGTTGCACCTCTTGACCAGAGACACTGGGGATGACACTTTTTAATAAAGGTGTGCTAGAATCCACCGGGCTTTGTAAAAGGTGTGCCGA
This sequence comes from Medicago truncatula, assembly GCF_003473485.1. Classification (NCBI taxonomy): domain Eukaryota; kingdom Viridiplantae; phylum Streptophyta; class Magnoliopsida; order Fabales; family Fabaceae; genus Medicago; species Medicago truncatula. Next base: position 46,494,223 of record NC_053043.1, read on the forward strand.
AATCCACCGGGCTTTGTAAAAGTGTGCACGAATCCACTCGGCTTGGTAAAAGGTTTGCGAGAATCCACTCGGCTTTGATAAGGTTTGCGAGAATTCACTCGGCTTTTGATAAGAGGTTTTCGAGAATCCACTCGGCTTTTGATAAGAGATTTGCGAGAATCCACTTGGCTTTTGATAAGGTTTGTGAGAATCCACTGGACTTTTGATAAGGTTTGTGAGAATCCACTTGGCTTTTGTACGAGTTCGCCGGAATCCACCGAGCTTATAATGAGTGACATATCTGGACCAGACACACTATGGATGACACTTGTGAGAGAATGAAGGGTAGGTGCAAGTTGTCCGTTGGTTAGGACTGACCACTTGAAACATGATAAAAGGGTAAACATAAGCTGCCCATTGTTTAGGACTGACCACTTGAAACATGACAAAAGGTAAACTCAAGTTGTCCATTGTTTAGGACTGACCACTTGAAACAGGATGAGTAAGAACTGAAACGGAAGAATGCAGCCAAGCAAGACTATGGGTGACTGATGCAACCATGTGTGAATTGATGTTGCATATATGTTGTGTGTGCATGAATGTATTAATGTATGAATGAATGAATGCATGAATGTAACTTGTACAACTGTATAAACTACATATGATAGGTGACTCGATGAAATGAAACAAGACAGGTAAGATGGAAAGTTGACCAACATCGTAGTACCAACACTCAACAATCTTCCTTGGAGATGATACCATTGTGAACAAATCAAGCCCTTGACAAGATGAAGCTCGTCACAAGGTAGCAACTGATGCCTCCTGGGAATATTGTTTTATTTGATAATTTGAAATATTACAAACAGTTCGCTTTTTAAGAGCAAAAGCAAAGCCAAGGAGAATGTCCCTAACAAAGTTAAGGTCTAGTTAAGACTTTTGAAAATTTATTTCTTGGTGCTCCTTTTTACAAGGTTCATACCTCTGATGTTTACAAGAACTTATCTAAGTCCTTCGATATTTATGGAAAAGGTTTTATGAATGAATGCATGATTATGCTAAAATACAGAGAATACATGGTGAGGTTAGGTCCACAATGTTGGAGTTAGGGGTAACAACACCATTTGGTAAGGACTATGGTTTCCAAATGTACCTATATCACGGGTTCTACCAAGTTCCCAGAGTTATCAACCACTTCCGAACACTATCAGGTTACGGAAATACTTCCGTTCCAATAACGTTCGTAAGAAGGTCTCGTCTGAGTGTAGTATCGCGTATCAATTAAACCAAGATTACTCATGATTAGCCACCGCACTACGTCCTAAAAGGCCAAGAGGGGTTAAAGGTAACTAAAGATTCTCAACTTTTAGCGGTCACTTGAAAATAACATGCCAAACACGAATACTCATGCCAACATAGTATATTTCCAAGATCTCTCAGTTGAGTGGGGTTATCACATGTGCCACAGCCAAAATTCACTCTTAGCAAGACACTATGATTATACCACCGTCCTATCCTAATGTTTCTCTCAAGTCGTGGTAATGGACTTATCTCACCACACACGTTAGAAAGAAGAAAGAAGAACATATATACACGTATTTCCATCTTTTTTTTAAGCAAGCAATAGCACAAAAATTAGGCTCAACCCTCTTAGGGATGTCCCCAGTGAAGTCGTCATTTCTGTCGCGTCATTTTTCGGAGATCAAGCTATTTGATTAGCATAGACTCACTATTTTTATTCACGACTGAACTTTTAATTTTTCCAAAAGAAAGTGGAAAAATGTTCAAATACCACATTTTAAAAGATTAAGGGTTCGGGGGTTTGTTATATTTATGGAAGGTATTAACACCCTAAATATTCGTAGTACTCTACGAGAACCTCTTGATTTTGTTCAACTTTTGTGCTATAACTTGCTTGCTTTTCTTGTTTAAAAGAAGGAATTAAAGTGGAAAATAAAGATCTAATTTATCTACATGTTTTATGATTTGGAAGGACGAGCGTCCTTTGCCTACGTACCCGTGAGAGATCAAAACCTCGTAGTTTGGGGTAAAAATTGACGTTTGATTGGTTTTGTATTTTTTATTAGTTTTGAAAAAAAAGTTTTAAAATAAAAGTCAAGTGGCAAATGAGAATTGATTTGTATTTTTTATTTGAATGAGAATAGACTCAAGGTATAATTAAAGTGATTTAAAGTTTGATTAAGACAATAAAATAAAAATGGAATCACTTGATTTAAGAAATCAAGGTTTGTTATGAAAATGATTTTTTTTTTTTTGTGAATTTTGGTAATTTGCATGTTTTTGAATATAATTTACATAAAAAAAAACTAACGTGACAAGAAAATAAAAGCACGTGGATTTGTAGTGACGTTGGATCACCACATAATCCCTAACTTAATTTTGTTTGGATTTTTTTATATGTATAAAGTGGTAAAGAAATAAAAGACACACACACTATTTCTCATTTATATTTAGATTAGACCTAAGTACATTCTAATTGCGAATTTAATAAATGACAAAAATTAAAATGCTAACTAGAAACAAAATGAAAAAAAAATGCTAAAAAGAAATAAAATGCAAGAAAATAAAATAAAATAAAAATAAAATAAAAGATGGAAATAAAATAAAATAAAAACTAATAAAAATAAAATAAATAAAAAAGACTAATAATAAAATAAAAAGGCGGGTCCTGAAACGAATCAAAAATGAGGTATTTTAAAGTATCTCTCTGCCGAATTTTTATCTAAAAAGTCAGATAATATTTTGGATCAGAGGATGTATGAATATAGGATCTTACGTAAAAAATTGGGGAATGACAGGGTTCATCTTGACCAAATTATTTTCGACTGGCATTTAAGTTCTTAGATTCGGTTCAAATCATTTAAAATATTAAAATGTTGGACGAAGTTTGCAAGTTTTCATGATTTGTTTGTGAGAAGTGGAGCAAGAGCAATGTACAATGATACGAGCAAACTATGTTTTAGAAGAAAAAAAAAATCTAGTAAATAAAAGAAATTCTTCAAAAGTGGAACAAACGACATAGTAGTAATATTGGTGCATTTTGAAACATGCTCAATAATTTGGTGGTTTATGCTTGACTAGTAAGGTGTATTTTGTTCCCCTAAAAAAAAAAGTAAGGTGTATTGGAAATGTTGCATGCGTTATAGATGACTTGTGTGTGTATTATTTCGAAAGCTCAAAAAGTCATTATCATTCAACAAAAATAGTTTGTCTTAATAACTTTTTAGAATCTACTAAATTGTGGTCACAGTGGTGGCTTGAAATAAAATTTTCCAATATGTCAGTTAAGTTTTTAAAGTGATTGGTTAAAAAGAAGTTACAATAGTTTAAAATTGTGGCAAATTCAAAAAATAATTGTGACTAAACATTAACGATTCCTTGATACAAACATCAATTTTAATAATACTATAAGTAATTTTTTGCTTATAATAATGATCGAAAAAAGTTTAATTAAAAAATAAAATAAAAATGATACTTACTCATACATACATATTCTAAAGAGTTAAGAGTAACTACATTACCAAGAATATATTATTAAGGCTAGAAAAGCAAGATCAACAAACTATGACGATAATTTTTTTATTCTACTAAGCATTTTAAATACTTTTTGACATAAAATAAACAGGGGCATCGCCATCAATCTTAGATAACACATGCTTCAGTAGACCTTTTTTTAATTAATAAACTATGCTTGCCAAACCCTCACTCACACACAATCTTATTCAATCTGTACTCAACTTAGGTTCACCAATTGAAATAGATCAAAAGGGTTAGAAATAAATAAGAACATATGAGAGGTCTTTGCACGAAAATCAAGTGAAACCATCTAAATTGTAAAATCTAGGGTAATGATATTTGAGTAACAAAAAACTGAGAACTTATAAAACAAAATATACAAATACGTCAACAATAAATGTTAATATGATTAAAAAAAGAGAAAAATATTATTAAATGACAACCGAATAAAAATATGTTCTCGGACAACTTTTAAGTTGTCAAAATAATTTTTCTCTAAAATCTATGATATCCACTATGTTGAGCTTGTGATGGTATAAATTACTACCTTTGTTTTTATCTAGTACACAATTCTTTTTAGAAATTTGTTTGTTCTTTTTATAACATCCTCTCCAAATTGTCTTTTGTATTAACTATTTGTTTTTACTAAAAACTCTTAGGAATCACGGTACAAATCATTTTAGTGGATAATTGTGGATGTTTTAAATAAATTCCAATGCAACATTTAAAACTTCACATCACTTTTTAAAACCACTATACCATAATGTCCCTAGTAAAATTCATTAGTACCACTAAAGACAGATACCCATCAACAAAAGCTTCCCCTTTGAGTGGTTAATGTCAAGTTTGTTACAAGTAACTAATTCATGAACATATAATAGTAGTAGAAAACAATGAATAACAATATCTTAATTATGAGATTTAATCTTGTTGGTTGTACTTGTACATTATATATGAGTAACTCCCATGGCTTTGGCCCCAACTCTGTTTGGTATGATGTATCTATTTTTAAGTGGTTTATCATGTGTTAATGTCGTTGGATTGGTAGGTAGTATACAAGTACACTCACTTTTAATTGGTACAAGTACAATTATCTTTCACAATGCTGAGATGAAACTTGCATTTCACTCCGAATGCTCCTCCTAGTCCTATTTGATTCTGCAACATTTTTATGAAACTATAATTATGACTTTCGACTTCCTTTAAAAAAAAAAAAGTAATACTTTTGACTTCCATAAATAATAGAACTCAATTCTTATTTGTTGTTTTTGTAATTTGAAAATTACGATAGAATTTTGAAACTATTATCGGGGTGAGTCACGACCAGACTGTTTTCTTTAAGACGTTTCGCGGCACTACCTAAGTTGTGCAAGGTAGACTAGCAACCACGCCGTCTCCAGGATAAAACAGCCCAAATTCTAACTGTACGATTAAAGGCTGCACTGCCAGAAATCGCTCGAGAATAACACCTCAATATGGTTTTCGAAAAGTTTCGAAAAACCACTCTAATATGGTACGTAGACCACTCGATAAACCAAAGAAGGAGGAAAGAAAGAACGGTTCGTCAACACAAACCGCGGGAGGGAGAAGAGAGGAGAGAAAATCAGAGAAAAGTATTCGATTCTCAGTTTTGGAGTGAAGAATACTATTCCCGAGCTCTCAATTTATAAGGAGGATTTCTACTAGAGTGTGTGATCTACCCGATGTGGGACATAAAATTTTCAATTCACACTTTACACTAGTTTCTCCATCCTTATGTTTACATTGCAAAGGCTCCACAAACTCACTAGTATACTCCAAGTTTTTTTCATTATACACTAGTGTTCCAACATTATTGTACTAGTTAATCTTGTGAAATTTATCTTAAACAGTGTTAATTACTTAAATTCTTAATATGCGTTCAATGAACTTCAACTGCGAGTAAAATAATCAACTTGAACTTACCATTTTTTGTTATATTTAACTGAAGACACAATAAAAATAAATGAAAAAACAAAAATAGATTGATGCATATGCGTCGCGTTTTTTTGGTCAATTCATTGCGTAATTTCTATCCGACAGACATGGGTGTATTGTCTTCAAAGATTTTTTGTTTATTTAAACCTTAAAACACAAAAAATGCATGTGACAGTGTAGATGTAATTATATTTATCTCTCTTATTTTGTCTTTTATAATTTCAACGCATTTTAAAAATACAAATAAAAATTACAACATGTCATGTTGGACATTAAATTTTTTTATGTCAAAATATCATCTATAAAAAAATTTGGGAAAAAAGAATCAATTTCCATAACATAATTTAATCTAAAGTGGTATTCATATTTATCATAAGACCTAACTCAATAAACAATGTTGATATTGTTATACTACATATCTTCACTTGGGTTAAACCCGGACTTCTCAGTTGTGCGTGAGCTTCATGTTGTATTTGTCACTTTCTCTACGGACAAAAATTAAGTAATATTCATATTTTGGATTAAATTATGTAATTATGTTACAAAAATTACATGAAATAAATTGAAAAACTTTCTTCTCCCATGAATAATTGCCAAGATTTCCTTGTTACAAATGCGAAAGGAATGAATACCACATTTAAATCGGAGACCAAAAAAAATCAATTTTAATAAACAAATGTAACTTTTTTATTTTACAAAACATTCGTCCTACTCCTACCATTCATCCTAACAATGCTCACAGCACCACAAACTACCGTGTGATTCAAAATGATTGAACAAATGATGATTTGTGAAAGCAGGTATATGGAGACAAGAATCTAGAATTTCAATTTCAATTATCTACATTTGCAACTTGGATTTCCCTCTTCCAAAAGGTAACTGTCACAAGTCCCACTGGAAATCAAGGCTTTAGACAAACAGCTTTGGAAGCATCCAGATGGTTAAGGCGGCAGGTTCCAAGAAGAACCTCAGGAAGCTCTTCACGTGTGTTTCCCTGAATATATATTGCATCAGCATATAATAATAACAATTATTTGTTTCAGAGGGCAAATGGCATATGTCATCATAAATATTTTTTCATAAGATCGTGCATAAATATAGGAGTATATACTTATTTATTTGTGTCCCAAACAGCTTGGTTTGAATCTAACCATATGTGAATTTTCAGTGATATATAATTTTCCAATTTTAGCTCAAAATTTATTGAAAGGAAAGAAATTACAATATTATTTTACCTGTATTAAAAATGCCATCTCAATAACAAGATGGTTGAGGTACCCAAGTACAAGATTTACAACACCTCTTGCAATAGTTGATGATCCAACATCAACCCCAATCTGAACGGATGCCACAATTCCAATATAAGCATTACACGAAAGATAAAAGGGCTAAATATTTCATGCATATACTTTGAGACAAATTGTTTCAACACCCATTAACTCATTCTCCTTCGCTTCATTTTTTTTCCGCAGACCACAAGGCACGCCAATACATATATAGTTCCAAATACACCAACTTAAAATTGTAGAATTGATAAACGTGTGCAAATTATCCTGATTTTCCTAATAAGTTACTATTCAACAGATAGTCACAAACTTACTTCCAAATAGTTCTTTCCCTGGAAATAGTTGATTTCCAGAGCTTGTCCAACTAAGCACGCCTTCTTTCCCACACTCTGTTTTACTATCCATGAACCCTGAAACAGGAATGTCAACACTCAGTCCATATATTCCATGGGCTAAACAAAAGAAGAGCACAAATGTTTCCTTCTTAACATGGACCACATATGCGTATAGTTATTCGGGATCATTTATTCTATTGAAACATTTGCCAGAATTAAGTGATACTGTGAAATCAAACCAACCACTGGAAAAACATGTTCTAATGAAAAAAGACGTTTTCAACAAAACACCGGTTACTTTATCTGAAGAGCCATTAAGATGCACCTCAGAGAGCAGACCGAAAGTCACTGGTTACTTTACTAACCTCAGATATGTATGGTATGAGTTTAAATCTTGAATTTCTGAAGGCATTGTCACCTTTGATAAAACTATCAAGCAAAGGAGCATCTTCCACCGGGGTGTTCATCATATAGTATAGTGCCAAGCTATATGTTGTAGAACCTGGAACCTGGTTCAAAGAAGCGTCTAAATCAGTGCCATGCTAAATTTTATGTTAAGAACAACCTAAGCCAAGGATTATTGATTAACCTGGATGTTTACAATGAAGAAGAACTCAGGCCCACCCTGTGCTGCATATTTCTGCAAGTTAACAAAAGTCATTAAATTGATTTTTCTTCATAATATAAAAAAAAAAAAATATAAGTAGTTACTTGATGGCTAAATATAATCATAATTAAGAACCAAAACAACCTGCACAATGCTCCCAGGACGGCCACCAAGATCATCTTCCCTTCTGTCAGATCTCAACCAATCTGCAGCAACCATTTGCATCAAAGTCCCTTTTGCTTTAACCTAGTAATCAGTATTCCAAATGTTTGAGATCAGTGACAAAGTTAATGGCTTAACCAACTAAAACGATAATTGCAAAAAAAGCTGTTAACTTTCAGTTAGCATCTTTAATCAAAGAATTTCATTTTGTAAAGCAAATACAAAATTGCACTTGATCAACCCATATTAAATTAGTGAAGTAACAGAGAATGGGGAAGATGAAACAATGCATGCACAAGTGGGAACAACGAAAACAAAAATAGATTTCTCCTTCTACTTTTGCAAATAAAAAGTGATGATGTGTTGTTTCTTCTTATACCTTTTGGTGGTCTTCAAGATAATTCTCTCCACGAATCAGGAAAGTAGAAGGATCTGCTTCCGTCAAACTGCAAGGTAATGTACACGTAGGATCTTTTGGAAGAGTGGATCCGTACGGGCATGAAATGCTCTCTTCCCTAACCATCTCTTGCAAATCCATATAACCCCTTTTATGAACTGCACAAATTGTCTCTAGGCAATGAAAAAAGGAAAATAATTGATAATCACCATATGCAACCAAAGAGTATGCAAATGACCTGCAAGATCGTGCAGTTTTCTCACAAAATTAGCAGCAGTTGATAACTTTTGGTGGCGGATGTCCTGAAATTAACAAATTCATAGGAGGACAAGAAAATGCCAAATCAATCAAAATAGAAGTTTGACAGTATTTCCAATGCAAAATAATAGTAAAAATAACAGTATGAATGCACGGCCAAGTCAAGAAAATGCATTATGTGGTATGCAGTTTAAATAATCTAGCACATCTTGGGATGTCATGGACAGTGATGAAGATGCTTGCAGTAAGCACCCTATAGGTTTTGACAAGATAAAAAGCTAAAATGCATAGAGCCAAATTATGCCTAAATACATCCCTGCCATTGAATGCACCTATTGGAATGTCATTAGCGCTAGTGAACATGCTTTACAGTAAGCACTCAATAAGTTTTGAGAAGACATACTAAATTTCTAAACTGATAGAAAAATACATAAAACTGTGCATAAACCATCTAAGCAGATGCATACAAAACCAGAGCATAGAATAAAGGAAAGAGAATGAAGTGCACAACTTAGCAACCTCACAACATAAGGATTTGATTGGAAACTTTTCTAATATGAATAACTAATTGGTAAATTAATGAACATGATCCAGAATCAAAACGATCATGAATTAAGGATCCTCTAATTGTCAAAACTTTAAAACAATGTTGTCAAAATCGAGAGATTCTATCTTAAATTTGGGAATTGTAAATCATGGGATGAAAAATGGGTAGTAAGATCCAATCACTTAAATCAACAAGGTCATTCACCAACAACTGAGCAAAACACGGGACGAAGGAGAAGACCAAGCCAGAGAACAGATTCAAGCACCAAACACTAACATCAATAAGGCCATACACAAATCATAAGATCATACACCAGCAACTGAGCAAAACACAGGACGAAGGAGAAGAGCAAAACAGATAACAGATTCAAGCACCAAACACCAAATCAGTGAACTACTAGCCCTAAACTAGATGGACAGAAGACATATTCTGGGTTGAGAGAAACATGTGCATTTGGGTGTCAGCGAGTTAAGTGGTTGAAACTTGCTATTGGTTTGGCAGGGTGGGATTTCACAATCTCTCCAATGCAAACTTGGATATCGTACGGAATCTGGTTAGATAGCATTCCAGAGTAAGATAGGGATCTCCCGGTGCTCCAAAAGCATTAGAAATGTGAGATTACAATCATGATTTTAATTTAGTCAAAAAAAAAAAAATCATGATTTTGATTTCCTTTTACTTTTTTTCTTTTAAAAGTTGAGATTCAATAGTAACTTACAAAGTTTACATCATCTTACGCATCAAAGACATGTCTTCTAGAGGAGTAAGCATTTTTAGAGTCATATCAGAGACCCCATGATAAAAAGTTCGCTGTCTTGAGTCTTCATTTTAGATTATGGAGTAAAAAACACCTTTTTATACAAGTTTAGGTCTTGCAAATGATTCAGAAATAAAGCAGTGTTTATCAACTAATATAATAGGAAAAGTAAAGCAGTGTTTCACAAACAGACATAAAGAACTGAGAACAACATATGATTTTTGAAAGCCAATTGGTGGCACAGGCTGATCGTTAAATAAACAGTTAAATGTAAAGCAATCTCTCAGTATTAAGTTTCAAGACACACTTCATTCTGATTGACTTTGCACTCTTCATTTCTTTCAAGTGCAATAAAATCAACTATTTCAAATTTTTACCTGAGACTTCTGGTGACTACATTCAGTCATCCATCCCTTTTCTGACTCATCACAGTTTGATGGTTCCATAACATCATAAAACTCATCATCAGCATCATTTAAACTAACAAGGCTTGCATGCTCTGATTGTGTTGGTTCTACTTCTCCGATTGAGTTATCATGATTGTTCTCATCTGCCTGTATTTGAGTATCAGAGCTGGCATATTCTTCCTTCGGACTATTCCTTCTGTTTCTTGTCAACTCTCCAGATGAATAATCAGACAAAGTGCAATTCCCTAGTCTAGTTCTAAATAACTCCCTTAATGCTGCACGTGCAAGAGAAATCAATAAGTAAAATATAAACTAGAACATCAATCTTCAGATTAAGTATGTTCATATCCAGTGATATAAAATAATTGTAGGTCGTAAGCATATAATAGCAATGTCCAATAATATAAAAACCGTCAACAAAAAGAAGAGTACCGGCAACTCTCCCAAGCATTTGAATGGTCATGGAGTATGCCGATGAGGATTTGAGATAAGATCTCCAGCTTTTCCAATCAATAGCAAGCATATGCTTTACAACAGATTGCTTTCCCATGTTCGCCGGTGATATAACATAACCTCCACCTACAAAATAATGTAATTTGTAATCCTTCAACTACTCTTAGTCATGAATTTTCATCTAAATTTTCTATTTATCAACTTTCTCATGAACTAGAACATCTATAAAAAGAATGTCTATCAAAACAAATTTGGAAATCCTAAAGTATGGATAAATTGGATACTATGATGACAATAGTGATTAAGTGAAAGAAAATGATTCGAGAATTGACAAACTACTCTTAAAGTTCAGTATGAAGATTATTGAAAGCAAGAACATCATGATTACAATAGTATCAAAATTCCTTCTTCAAAAAAAAATAGTATCAAATTTACTTTTTAGGTTGTACAGATCAGCTAATAGAATGGAAAAGAAATGTGTACTATTTAAGCATACATTACTTTTAAGGCAGGCACGAACATAGCCTTTCTGGCGAGGACACTTCTTGTGAAACACGGAATGGTAAAGAATAACTACGACAAGGAAAATCAGAGAAGTTAGTTTCATTCAGAATAAGTGGCTATTTACACACATATTTTCTTCTACAGTTCACTACTACCATAGGTTCCATCATCTTCTCTCCTCCAATAGCGCCGCAACAAAAGGTCTCTTCGTTTTATTCCCCTGTAAAAAACATGGTATGAAACTAATAAAACTAGTACCGGAAAAAGGCCAGCAGGTACTGCCTCATAACAAGAAGTGGTACATGATAAGTGTTAAAGGGTTGTGTCTTACCAAGGCAACCAATCACTATAGAGCTGCTTGTGAATAATGTCGGTGTGACCATCCAGGTGCTCAACTACATTCCCCTTGTAGAAACAGAAATCCCATCTGCAAACCAATATATAACAAAGCATAAAGCACTTGAAAACCATGGTTTATAAAATTTCAGTGTGATTGAACTGCTTACCTATCCATTTCTATAATGTAACATGTTTATGACTAAACTTTCTCTATACAGCCCAGATTTCTACAAGCTATCATTTCAAACAAAGCACTCATGTTTACCTTGGCTCATGGTCATTGTTGTAGACCATAAAAGTTAAAGATCATTATGAATGTCCAGTTAAAAGTTCCATTGGATCTTGATATAGGTTTTGGTTGATGACAGACTTCTTAATATAATTCAGAGCCCTTTTATCAGACTTTGGGGAGACTAAAATGAGAAAGGAACTTGGGAGATATATTATTATGCTGTTCTTTTTTTATGCAAATGATGATTCGCTAATGACTATCAGATAGAATGCAGGGTGACCATTGGCCAATGGCTTTCAAAGATGGAGCATATGAAGACTAGCAAGGTTTATTCAGATGATTTTCATTTCTTCAGTGCTCTGGTTTTTAGTTTGTTTTACTCTTATACTTCTAGCATTCTCTTGTACAGGAATAATTCATCATTTATCCAAAAATAATAATAATGTAGTAAAATTGCATAAATATAATATGCCGTGACAATGTAATTCTATCCATCACAAGGGGTTATAAGGTGGATGGATTGGTTTCAGGGGAGGGACAAAGGGATTGGACTTGGAGTGATAAGTAGGACATATGTTCAACTCCCCTACTAACATTTGCTGTTAAAAGAAGTTACAAAATGCAAAACAAACTCCTCCCCCCTAAACATAACACGTTAAAAACTCAAGTCAATAAGCAACAGAATGAAATTATCCTAAGGCAAAATGTCCTTATACCAATACCAATTAAAAGTTGCACCTAATGCAAAAGAAACAAACATTAAATAAGATAATGTGTTCTTGTTAATATAGCAATGCTGTTGTGGATGATTGCATCCACCTAATGGACTTACTCTGATCTTGAAGGACCAAGTGACATAAGAGTCTGGAAAATGGCTTCTGAAGTTCCATCTACCACACCAACAGCCATTATTGCAGGGTGATCATCCCATTTCTGGAAATTGGACAATATTCAAGAATTAGTCTTTTCAGTTTTAAATTAAATATAAATAACCATATACTTAAAAGAAATTTTGTCAACCTTCCCACAAGAACCCCTATCTTTTGCTTCCCTGAATAATCGTAAACCTGCATTACACCCATACACATTTGTCCAAGTTTTAGCTAGGTTTTGATTATCTGAAATTATGAAACAATTTTCGAAAAAAGAAAACCCCAATAGCATACAGTGAAATAAACTTTTACCATTTTGGCAGCCGAAGATAGTCCAAGTTGACGGGGCAATAACATCAGAAGAAGAAAGTGTCCAGTCTATAGAATATTGTTGACTTCTACTAGAAGATCCCCTTAAGCTGCAAGCATGGCACCAAAAAAGAAAACACAAGGTCATGCAACAGATGCATATAAAAAAGAGAGCAGCTCAAAATAGCCTCAAATACTAATTAGTTCAATCAACTTAAGACTTTTTCTTGCAGTTAAAATCATTTATAGGAACAATAAATACCTAAAGGATTGCCATCTCCTCTTGGAACATCCTATAGCTTCCGGGGCACCCTACACAAGGTATCAACAATAGCTTCATCCATCGTTCAAAAGTTCCACCACAAGTTAAATATCGTTTCAGATCATGAGCCTGTTTGGATTGGCTTATTTAAGCCTATCTACTGACATAAAGACTTGTGACATTGTTTGAAAAAACTTATGAAAACAGCTTATATGACATGTGATATGACTCAATTCGAGTAGGGATCACACTCCAGAAATTTAGAGAGAATTTAGAAAGGAAATTTGATTATATTTCATTCATTATAGTAATGAGGCATACTATGCTTAAATAGACTTGTGCATACTCATGATAAGATAACTACAACGACTATATAATAGCAGTGCTTAATAACTAACTAAGAGAATATGCTTAAAAGATACCTTCTAGAACATACCAGAAGAGTTGTTATTCTCTTATCCTATCAACACATTCATCAGGATAGCTAATGAAAACAACTTATTACATAAACACAGTTTGACTTTATTTTATCTTGTGTAATAGGAATATAGCTTATTCATAAGTGCTTATATGATAGGCGCTTACGCTATAAGCTACAAAATAAGTTGCTGCTTGTAAGTATGCATGTATGTAGTAGTACCTTTAAAGACGCTTCATTAAAGGACTGAATCCACCTCGCTGCTTCTTCAGGACGACTCGCTCCTAACTACAACACCCATGTTTTGTTATTCCAAATTGAAACATAATTTCAAATTTAAGAAAACCCTGTATTCTAAACCTAATAGTAACCTCACCTTTAATTGATCATTGTGATCCGAGGTATTATAGAGTGTGAATATAAAGAACACCTACAATCCACACAAAAAAAAAAAAAAAACATTATTGATTTTGAGTGAATTGGTTCCTACTAAAAATGAGTTGAAGGTAGACTAATTTATGTTTGGATACATTCATGTAAAAGTCAGTTGAACAATAAACTTGACAGTTTAAACAAAAACTTCAACTTCAGACTTCAGGTTAGAATGAATTCTGGCGGCAAAACCAATTACATTCTAGAGCAACCAAACATGTCAAGCCAAAATCAATTCTACACTTCAAGGATCAACTTTGGCTACTCCAAAAATGAAACCAGACATACACTTTGAAATTAAACACAAAAAACCAATACTAATTAAAACAAATTAAATAAAAAAATTGAAGAAAGATTAAGCAAATTACTTTTCTATTAATACTCTCTCTTCCATTATCCATTACACGAATGCATGAATCCACAATAGCACTTCTCACAGGATCCTGAAGAAAAAAACTTACAATTTCACATAATCGATTCTAAAAACAAAAACAAACTCAATTTTGTAGTGATTTCAACCAAAAAAAAATATGAAAAACGTGAAATGAAATTGAAAAAATGATAAACCTGATCGGTAGAATTGGGAATGGATTTGAAACTACGAAGAAGATGATCATGAAGAACAAAGTAACGTTTTCTAGAAAATTGAAGTCCAAAACGGTTACAACGAATTAGGTATAACCAACCTTCCATTTTACTTCCATTGTTTGATATTGCAGTTTCATTTTCATTATTCATTCTCTTATTATCAAATTTTCACAATATTTTTGTCAAATTTATGAAAATGAAATAATTTGAATTGAAATCATTGAGCTAAGAAATTGAATGAAATGAAGATTGAAGTGATGAATGCAATGTGCAGAAGAAAGGAATCTTTGGAATTGCAGTAGTTGCAAATTGAACGAAGAAATCAATGCAATCAAAGTGTTTGAGTTTATGCCTCTGCCATAACAGACAAATGTTGCTCGCTGTCGAGTAAATGCAAATTCGACCCACCTTAAATTACCATTTTCTCCCTCCTCACTAAATCCTTTCTTCTCTCTTACGCATCTAATCTAGTTCGGGTACTATTAACCCCTTGCTTCCAAGTTGGTTAGGTGGTGATGACTTTAAATCTCCGATGTTATAAATAATTTATGTGTTGAATCGATCTATAAAGAGTTTATTTGTCTTCAATATCAGTGAACAATAAGATTGATTATTTTAATTAGTTAATCATTAATTATGTGATACAAAGATTTTTAAACAAAATTATTAATGAGGGCCGTATGGACATTACCTAAGAATTTCATATCTTGAACCTCACTCTGCTAATGTGGGAGGTAATTTTAAATCTCTTTTGTTTTTGTATGTTTTTGTGTATTACGTACTATGACATCATCATTTCGTTTTAATTTTTTATTATAAAATATATTTAGAAATAAGTTATGGAAAATTGAAGTATTGTAATTTCTAATAATACACAAAAAAAATTTATAAAATTTAACTCTTTTACATTATTTCTTTATTAAACTATGTTTTTAGATTTGAACCATTAAATTGTAAAAAAAAACATTGGTTTGCACCGTTTCCCTCAAAAAAAAAGAAAAAAAAAATTGGTTTGCACCGTTAAAAAATAATGCTATTGGATACTCCAACGGAACAACAATGACCATAAACTTTCATTGAATTTTTTTTTTTGGTAAGTAAACTTTCATTAAATTGATAATGCCTGCAAAAAAATTAACCTTTATTATTAAAAAAATATATTAATTTTTAAATTAAAATAGTTTTCTAAAGTTGTGATTGTCTTTGCAGAAGAAGCTTGAGCCTACTTGGTGAAAAAGCTTCTTACTTGCCAATTGTTTTTCTTTCTTTCTTCCTAAAACTTTTTTAACAGCTGGCTATATCTTCGTAACGAAGCTACAATAACTTGTCGCTTGGTATCGACAAATGATTAAATTAAATTATTATTAAAATAACAAAGAAAATAGGTTATGTTTCTTACTTTCTTCCATGAAACACTATAAATCGTATCCGTGAGCTTAACTCAGTTGGTAGGAATATTGTATATTATATGTCGGGAGTTCGAACCCCGAACACTACACTTCTCCACAATTAATTGTGTGAGCTCTAACCACTAAACTACTTGACAAAAAAAAAAAACTACAAATCTTTGGATAATTAAAATTAAAAGTGAAACGAATATTCGTTGTGTCGACATTGCATTGTTAAATCAATGTATATCATAATCAAAATCAATCTACTCGTAGCGTTGGTTGGTATTTTATATCATTGTAATTTTATGTTAAAATATCACTGATCTTAGTATTTAAGATGACTAGGGTAATTGATGCTTAATGTGTGTAAATGTTGAATACTTGAAATTTTAATTTATTTATGATATTGCCTACATTTAAAAAAATAAAAATAGAGTCATTCGGAAAAAAAAAAATCATTTTTTTCTTTCTTTTGACAAAGTCACATGAAATTCTAAAATCTTCTACTTTTCTCTCTTTCAATAATATTTTAGTTATAAATTACATCATAGAATAATCAATAACTTAATTTATATGTTTTCTTTGAATTGATACGAGGGAGTTTAGACCAATTTCACGTTATTGACGACGTTATCATAGCTTTATTTAAGAGTATCTTGCATAAAAAGAGACAACCTAGATGGTTTAATCTTAATCTAAAACTTGTTAATATTGAATGATATATAGCCACATGGACAAAAAAAAATGTGACAGTCTCGAAATCTAAACTTTTTAAAATCCTTATCTCAAAAGCATAGTTTTAAAAATCGGATCGGTCATCGACTCGGTAAGGTTAGTGAGTCATTGGATTATTGGTCGAACCACTGGATCACTGGTCGAACCGCATGACAGAATCGGATTGAATCGGATAACTCGGATATATCACTCGGTCTCCATAAAATTTTTATTTTTGTATTAAACATATGACTCGATTTATATAAAAAAATCATAACACTAATAAATGTTAAAAGAAATCATCAAATAAATTATGATTTCTCAAATTTGCTCTTTAAATTTAAGTCCATCGACCATGACATAATTATCTAATCAAATACCTAAATTAATTCTCTCTCTCAGTATATATATATATATTATGATTTGTCAAAAAAATAATTATTATTTTAAGAATAATAAATTAGAAACAGTTAATTTTACAATATATATTATCAAGATAAACAAAATTTTAAGAGAGATATAATACAAGTTTTTATTTTTTTGAAGGAAGATAAAATACAAATATATATAATATATAATCAATAACAACTAACATACTATCACAAACAATTGCATGCTGTAGTGGAAATTAAGCGATCATGTTATGTGTATGCCTTGTGGATATTATATGCACTTACTTTTAAGTTTACATTCACTAGCACAATAAGTTAAAGTATGACCCGTATTAATATTTAAATGCATAAAATAAAAAGGTTGAAATTTAAAGCCCTTGTTTTCTCTCTCCTTTCACCATTGTTTGGATCTTGAAATGTTGCTTCACCTTGCATCTAGGATTCATGTCCTTTCAACCCAATTGATCATTAATCTTTTATCTAACTTGAAGAAAAACACCAGAACATACACTTATTTAATTTCCATGAACCACGTAAACAACTGGATGCCTGAACCATATTTGTTAACCTTCTCTGTTGTTGTCGTCTCATTGAGATCTAGAAACTTCATGTATCATTTTATTTCAAACTATTTTTTTTACTTTAAACAATTGTTTATAAAAATCCTAGATTAATTTTCAAATTTGCATAAATTGAATAATTAACTTTACCTACTTACGATGATGACACATGCTATATTAATTATGTTTTTATGAAAAAATAAGGCAAGTTAGTCACTAATAAGTAAAAAATGTTAAGCAAGTATAAATAGAAGGGAAAGTAGGATGAATTGTTCTCTGAAAAATAAGGACGATAGAGTTTGAAATTTATGCCATCAATCTTATCGTAAATAGATTGGAAATGAATCAAAAGATTGCCCCGTAAATAATAAACTTTATGGATCATTTTTTTATTTTAACAATTTGGTTGGTAACATGAATGAAAAGCAAGTGCATATTATACCCACTATTGCTGATCATTTGGAAAGGAGCATTGTTACCTTATAAAAAGGGCTCCATATTAGGCTCCCATTTTAAACATGAAAGATTACTAGTAACTATTGTGTAAGTTGTTAATATCTTATTCAATATATTAACCAAACCCTAGATAACAAAGGACCCAAAATCTAGTGGTTGCAAAACCACTAGAATAATCCACCATAATCACACCCAATAACTAACCCAGAAAAAGAAGAAGAATCAAAACAATACACAACTTAAAACAAACCCTAGAACTCAAATAATCGACCAAAATCACACCACTAACCCTAAAATCAAAATGAGAAAGAATGGAAATCACTCTTCAGGGTCTTTGCCCTTTCCAGCAACAACCTCTTTAATTTCAACCCATTTCTTGACTACATGTTTGGTACACTCTAAAGCCCCGTGTCATAGTGATGGCACAGAAAACAAACCACCTACAACTAATATTCAACAACAAAATCATGATCCAAAGCCCAAATGGAAAATGGAAGAAAACCTTCAAGATTTACCTTGCAAGCGATGCGAGCGAATCTAACTTCGTAACGATAATAGGTTGAATAATCGATACAAATCGAAGAACCCAATAGATCACCGACCTTGTAACAAATTCAGTGTTTACCAACCCCAAAGAAAGAGAGTGAACCTTCACCCTTACAACAACACGCATAACATTATATTTCCATGGATCAAACCAGCCTTTCAAGGTTCGGTTGCTATGTACCGATTACCAACAACCCATGAGCCTTTATCCAAGTCATCATTGAACATCACACAGTAGAAGTTGTTGCCAAGTGCAGTTACTTTCACACCCTTTTTTTTTGCCCATATGTTGGTAATATTCTCAGCGACTTCACCAATTTCGTAGTTGCACTCCCATTATTTTTGCAATCAGAGTATTCTTTGGGAAAAAATGACACATCGTATTTTATTAATGTTTTGCGTATCATTTTAATCTGTGCCTAGTTGACGCAGGCGTTTCAAAAGAAACTTGAAAGTTGTATTGCGGGATGGTGACAGAAGGACTAAGTTTAGATACATGGAGTTATAATTGATTGAGTATGTAAATCTATATTGTAGTTAAGGCTTGAACCATAGTGTTTCAAATGAAGTTTAAAGGTCTACATCATACTATTGCTACATACACTAATGTGATTTATGAACTAAGTCATTATAATCATGTAACTATAAATTATTATTTACAGCTGCAATATAGTAAAAGAAATAAATACATTTTTTTTTGAACGAAGGTTCGTGTTCATCATCACATACATAGTTTTCTTTCAAAGCGATTATCTTTTCCATGATATATGAATAACTCATATATGTAAACTTACCTACATTTTTTTTTTGTAGTGTTTTTATTTTATTTTATTTTATTTATTGTTTGATATCTAAAGTAACAAATTTTTTGGTTTCTTGGTATGTGTAAAAAGTCAAAAATACAATAAGAATGAATGAATATAATATATTTTTGGGTTCTGTAATGTGTTATAAATCTCATGTCATACGTCCTTCATCTGCAGTAGACGGTTGCAACCTCACATGTCGGTTGAACTTTACAGAGAAAAGCCATCGTAAAAAATGCACGTAGACAAAACCTAAAAACTTGGAGAAAACTATAGTCAAAATGTATATATATAAAAAATCATTTGCTTCAGTTTTGAAACAAAAATTAATAAAATGAAAATATTAATGGTATCATAAATATTAATGAAAATATCACAAAAATATTAATGGTATCATAAATATTAATGAAAATATCACAAAAACAACAATAACAATAAGAGTATCTTACGTAAAATATTTAATTATTAAAGTCCCACAAAATATCATAAACAAAGTATTTAATTATTCTTTGTCACAAAAAAAAAGTATTTAATTATTATAGTACCACAAATGTAAATAAGCATTAAACCTTGGTAGTAATACTAGTTATTATTACATAAATTATTTTGTACATTATATTTTTATTCTTGAGAGCAAGACTCTTTTCATTCGCTTGATGACCCTCGTTAATTAAGGTATCACAATCTTCATCACTCTTCTTGTTTTTCTCCTGATGACTTGTAGTGGACATACCACTCCACTCGCATGTCCTACCAATCATCTCGTTGAAAAATTCATCAACATCTTCTTCATTTTGTTTTTGTTTCGCAATTACAAGTCGCTCAATATTTTCATAAGTGATTGATTATCAATTATCTTTTGTCTAACATTATAGATGAGCCACTCAACATTTTGTAACCAGCTTTGATGACACTTGCAACCGAATATGTCAAATATTGGAGAACACATAAATTAGTCATGTACTTAAAAAGTAATTCTCAAGTTGAAACTTGGAATGATTAAGTTAAAAACAGACTTCAGAAAGTTCTGAAGTGTTAGTGTAAAACTAGTAAATTAACTATAAGTGATTGTGTGTGTGTGTTGTGTTTACTGTAAATAAAGAGTGTAAGGAAAAGAAGAAGTACAGACAAAATTTATAGTGGTTTATTCAATGTGGTCTAGTCCACTCCTCACAATCTTGTGAGATTTTCCATTATGATGTTTGAGATAACCTCTCAACTCCTGCACCTTACAACTTTGTTCCCTTGGAATAATTACAACATGTATTCTCTAAGCTTCAGTAGGCTTACAACTTTGTCTGCTAAGTCACACAAGAATTTATAACTTTCTACTCAACTAACACTTTAATACCCTTAAAACTAGATGAGATTTTTCTTTTACAATTGATTTGGAAGTTTGAAATAAATTGGACAAGAGAAATAAGAAGAGAAGAGGAAGATTATCTTTGAAAAGATAAGAGAGAAGATTGATTCACACTCTTGAAGATTTTAGGAATATTTTGAGTTGATTTGTGTAATCAAAGTCGCTATGATGCTTTAAACACTTTTAATAAGTTGTTTTAAGTATGTTTGTTAGTTGTGTGCTTTAATACAGAGCCTTCCCCTCCTTTTATAAAGATTATTGACATCTTGTAGTTGCTAGGACGTGTCCAATAGCCTTGTGCCACGTGTCCCAAGACTTAGCAACTTTTGCTTAAAAGACTTGATCAACATTATGAACTTCAAATACTTCAGAATGTTGTTGTGTTCTTCAGAATACTTCTTTGCTTAAAAGTCTTAATCAACATTATGAACTTCAAATACTTCAGAATGTTGTTGTGTTCTTCAGAATACTTCAAAATGTTGTTGTGTTCATCAAGATGTTGTTCATATGAAAGTCGGATGTGTTTATGAGTTCATCATATGAATGTCACATGAATTTCTAGGCTTGTCCATGAGTTATGTTCTTCGTACATACTTCAAAAATGTTGTTAGACAAAAAACCTTTTCAAATCTGTCTTGGAACTTGTGCAAGAGAGAGAAAAGTAGAGTTGACACTTCATGCCCAGGCTTTAGGGGATTTTCTAATTCTTGTATTGTACCAACTCTCATACGTGTCTAATTCTAATTGAATAAGACTATAACTAGTTTTTTGCTTTTGCTTTCACTTTTCACCAATTGTACTTGTCTGTTAGATTGGAAGCACGTGTGGGAAATGAACTTTTTGAACTCAGAATATTCCTTTGTTTCACTTAGGAAGATTTGTAAGACTCTCATTTGATGTAATCAAACTCTAATAGTGAAACATCAATGAAGTGTAGTATGTGTAACATCTAGGATGATATTCTTGATGGAATATTCCTAATGTTTCCTACTTGAATTGTTCATGGTCTTGAATGAACATTAAAGATGTCTTTTTGACTTTAATCAAATAAATGGCTTTATTCCTTGATTGATCTAATTCAAAGTACTTTACTGAGCTTTTATTTATATTATGTGAGCCTTGCATGTTCTTGATAATGGTCATGAATTTCTGGGCTTGTTCTTGATAACCATAAGAACAACCTTCTGAACTATGCTGAACATTCTGAACTATGTCTAACTTTATGAACTCTGACTCGGTTCAAAAGTCTTAATGTCCTTTGATTGCTTGCTTCTTGGATTGATTTATTCTTTGTTCTTGTCTTAGTTAAACACTCAAGAACAAAATTAAATACCAAGAAACTATTCAATGTCCATTAATCCTTTAATCATTAAGGTTTGTTATATTTAAAATTAATTAGGGATTTTTTCTCAATAGTTCACACCAAAAACCTCGCACCCCACAAACACAGATAAGACGACAAACCTAGCCACCAAAGATCATAATGACATTAGAAATAGCAAAAGGCATGACATACCATGAACGATAATAAACACTTCTATAAAAAAAAGGTCGGTTCAAATGCTCACCAACGGAGAACAATGGACGTAATTAAATAAGGGGTCCCATCTCTAGAGGTCAGACTCTCAAAGGCTAGCTACAAGCTACAATCCTAACTCCCTCGATGACACATATATCTCGAAGGGAAACTGTTGCGAACTGGGTCAAGACTCAATCTGAGCTCGGACCCGGGCCACCGTGAAATTAAACGCTTGGCGGTGCATGGCATGAACACGCCCTAACTCCCACCAGATCGCGGTCAGGACGCTATATCTGGACCGTTCAATCTAGATCCAATGATGTGACTATCACCAGATTATTACAAGTGTCCCTTGAGGACATTTGTCCAGGTGAAGACCTGACAACCAAAAATCCTACTCATTCCCTATAAATATTTATACACAATATTCGGTCATGTATCTCACTCTTTACCATTACTTGCCTCACTCTATTGATCACTCAATGTCTTGAGCATCATAGCACGTGCATATACACCATCTCTATTAGGTGGAGAATGACTCACAGCGAACCACGAACTAGTGGACTCACAACGAATTTCTTCCTCTTACCATCGACAATACATTTCCAATACAACTTTAATTTTTTTCTCCCAACTTTACCCTCTCCAACTTTTCTCTGACACAATTTTCAATGCAACTTTAATTTTGTCTTTTTCTTATAAAGTAAGGGCAGTTTAATAAAAGCGTTATATCCAATGATTATGTCATTCCATTTCTTAATCTGTGTGACAACGCCTAAAGCGACACTTATTTTAAAACGGAGAGAGTATATGACTGTCAAAGATAAATCACTTACTTAAAGTTACATAAATTTTATTAACAAAATTTAATTTACACCCATTTCAAGTTTCCTTGAGCTAAAACACCCAAAATATACGAAATTATAAAAGATAATAAGCCAATTGTTTTAATTAGTAGAATCCTTGCTAAATTTTTTAGCCTCGTGATTTTCCTCTTCTTGATTATCCATGTTTTTTCCAACCAAAAGGGGTGAGCTATCTTTGTCTTTAACCTGTAAAGAATAAAAAAAAAATATTGAATAACTAAATTGTTGTATAGATGAGTTTTAAACAATTTTTTTTTTGCCTATCTTGGATTTTATTTGAATTATTTATCTATTTAGTTGAGTTATGTATTTCTTTTAGATATAAACATAGATGTTTGTGAGTTGTGACTTAGAAATTATAACAACATGTGCTTATATTTTTCAATGATATGAACAATATAATATTTAGCTTTTAACATAAAAGCAATTTTTATGGACTATACTACTAATAGTTTAATTTAATCTCCCAAAATGAAGGGCATGTTTATTTTTTTTTGAGGGAGAAGGGCATGTTTATTATACAGAATAAATATATCAAATAAAATTAAAGAAATCAACAAAGGGAGAAAAACATGAAAATAATTAATTGAGTACCTGAGAGGCCAATGAAAGATCACCTAATAATTGTTTCTTTTTATTCTCCTCTAAGCAGAAATAAGAGTACAAAACCATTCCAAAAATAGCAATCAATATTCCAATAATGTTCCTTCCATTGAAGGGGTCATGGAGCAATGTGTAGCCAAAGCCTATAACAAGGCATGTTTTGAGGTGGCCTAGTACTTGATAAGTTACAGGTGATGTTTTGCCAATAACTAGAAACGTGCTGAAGTTCACAGAAACAGCAATCAAGCATGATAGGATGATGAATGCCTGTTTGTTCGTTTTTTCAAACAAAAAATAAATAAATGTTCGAGATTATCAATCCTTTTCATATGGTAAACATTCATACCAGAGTATAAAAATATAGCAAATAATTAATGAGGACTAGGATTGAACATTACCAAGACTGTAGAAGAATATTTGTAGGCAAACACACTTTGGTTGGTGAGCAATTGATCCACAATAGGGCCAGAAACAAAAAGAATTGCTGCTTGGAATGGAGCAGAATGGTAGAGCAACTGTGTGGAAGAAACATTAAGCTTCTTTTGTATTGTGTTGGTTAGCTAAATTAATCACCAAGTTAAGAAATCTAAATATCAAATTTTCTTCACCTTTAAGCCATCATATCTAATTAACAACAATAAATCACATAGTAGCTATTATAAAGGATACAATTTGGCTAACACATGTTGTTATGATTGCTAGAAGGGAAATAATGGTTCCCACAAAATTGAGTTGAAGATCAGTGATAGAGGCAACACCAACTCCAACAAGTAATAGGAATAGAGTGAATTTTATTTTCTGGCTGCATGAATTAGCACAAGGGATCATTAGCATGTGACCATGATTTATTATGTAATGGATAAGATAAACAAGTACTTAGTTCTTTAATTCACTTTTTACCTGAATTGTTTCTTTAGGAAAATGGTTTCTAACATTACTGTGAATGGTATGATCGCAAGTTTTGTCATCTGCAAAACAATCATTTTTTATTTAGGCAAAGAGAAAATATATTAAATTAAAATAATAGGAAGTACAAGATGGAGGCGAAAGCCCTGATCTAGAAAACCACAAACCCTGGCGGGTGATACAAACAAGACAAAGCAAAGTGGTACAAACAAGAGACACAACCCTAAAACAGCCACTACCACTGACAATTCAGCGAACTCACGTATGAGCGCGAAACCAAATTGCAAAAAAACGCAGAGTGAGTGATCAGAGCATCAAAGAAGGCGTATGAACACAACAATCATTTCAAAGCTACAATCATTTTAAAACAGATAAAATATTTGATATTTTTTTCATCTCGTGGTTAAATATTCTTTACACTTCTCTCATTATTTTAATAAAATTTGATGTTAAAAGAAAACCAAAAAAAACTTCATAGTTACTATCTTCATATTAATCAAGATTTAGAAAAAAAGTACATCGGCTAAAAAACACATAAAAAGGTTACAAATATATTTCCTCCTCAGCATATTATAAATCATTTAAGATTTTGATATATGAATAGAAAAATATAATTAATAACATTATAAGTTTTATAATTTTTTATCTGTTCTTGTAAACTATCGTTTACCCTCTCATACTAATTATAAAATATAATAGAAAAATAATAATAACACTTCATTGGAATGTTAAAATTTCATATAAGACATAACAGTTTCTTTTTGACTAAAATGACTTGCAGGAGTAATTAATATAATAAAATAAATATTTTTTATAGACTAAATTGCATGTTTAGTCTCTTACGTTTATTTTAGATTTTAAATTGATTTCATACATTTAAAAAGTATTAAGTTGGTCTATTATACGACTAACATCATAATAAGTTTGTTCTTTTAGTCAAATCTCCGTTTAAAACATCAATATAGATATAAGAGATGCACACATAAACTAAAACTTTTTAAACGTAAGAGACAAACTTAAAATATATGGACTAAACATGCAATTTAACCTTCTTTAAACTACAAACAAAATGAGATGGAGTGAGTATTCTTAACCTGATAAAAGCCAACAGAGTTGAATCCAAGACTCAAGTTGAGAAATCCAATGGAAACACCATTTAAAAATCCAAAAAGCATGATCGTTTTCATGTCAATGGATTTGGTGACGAACAAGTTTAGACGTTGAGCCACATGAAGTGTACAAAATGTGACCATCAAATGCCAACTTGTAAGCGTTGTAGCTGACCCAAATCAAAATCATAATTTAAAGTTAGTAGAATAATTATGAATAATAAAGTTAGTGAGAAACAAAATGATTATTACGACTTACCAAAAGGGAAGCCAAGCTTGCTCATCAAGGCTTTGTTGCATATGACAATGGAGACAGAAGAAGCTACTGAGAGAAACAATGCACCAATAACACCCAATTGGAACTTCCCCATCTCTCCCATTTTCTGTTCAAAGTTTTTTTTCTCTTCAAGATTCTTCTCAGTAAGCAAAACTAATGTATATAATATTATTTAATTTCTGAAAATGAATAAAAAGTATACTCCTATATAATATTATAAGTCTATAAAATATTACCGTTGCAAAAAAAAATGTATATATAATATTATTTCAAATTTTTTGTTCAAATATTACTTTATTTATATAATTAATTTACATAGTTTGAATTTCACATATGTACAATTTTGATCGAAAAAACGAACAGCACATCGGTATTTAGATAACAAGCATTGTAGATTAGTATGCAAGTAATTAACAATGTGGTATTTAGCTTTACTTTATATGGTTGGTACTTAAAAGGAAATGAACTCATTACTCATTAGCACGTACCTGGCTTATATATTAATTTGAGATCAACCTTGAAGCTAGTTTGTGGTAGGAGGCCCTGGAAATGATCGATCACACAAAATAATGAAATGAAACAAAAGATAGAAACTAATATGTACAAATTAAACTCATGGTTGAGCACAAAATGCAATCATATACTACATATAACTCATATATCAATATATAACTGAGTTTGCTTAATTAATTATTTTCATATGATCATACCTTAACTTGGGAAGATGGAGAAATGCCTCAGCGTTTATAGGTAGAGAGAAGAGAGAATGAGTATGCAATGGATGTTGAAGGATGTGTGAGCTTGTATGAGAATGTAATTTTTGTGGCTTTTATATTTTTTTATTATTGGTTAGTTGGTGCCTAATAACGCTGTTAACTTAAGGGTATGACGATTGTTTACGGTCATTTCAAGCAAGACAGTCAACAATAGATTGTGGATTACAAAAATAGGCCATGTTGTTTGTACACTTTTGTGTATTAATCTCTCTTTTTTTTTTTTTCTTCTTAGATTCTCTCTATTAAAAATAATCATATTCGAGTCATTGTTGAACACCGAATATATCATTTTGGTAGATCCAACTCATGTTGGTTGTATATTGATTTGTTCTATTCTTACCAATTAAAGAAATCTATATTCATGGGTAGAAGTAGTATATTAAGAAAATGAAATATTTTTAGGTGTAGCTATGTTTGTAGACCTTTAAGTTTGACTACATTCTTAGATTGCACTTTAAGATTTTCTTCTTCTTGAATTTTGATCATTTATGTTGCATTTCATTTTCACCGCTAACATGTAAATTATTATGCCCATATTTTTTTTTTTGTTTGGACTATTTTCGGATTATGTGGCGTGCGTTAAGATATAATCCCAACAACACGGTCAAATTTGTTGTACAAGTTGGAGTACTTTAATTTGCAAGAGTAGGAGGTTAATGACATTGATTATGTGCATATGTCTTTATTACTAAGTTTTTAGAGGTGGTACATGTACCTTGATGGTCGTAGAAATCCTCAAAAAATGTTGATCGTTTATAGTGTTTGATGGATGCTTTCTTAAGGGTAATTATTATAGGGATATACGTTTGCAACTTTAGACAAATACTCTAATGATCATATGGTTCCAATACACATGTTATTGATTAAAGTAGGACAAGGGACTGACACTGCAAACGAATGTAACATGAATGAGCAATTTAGCAAAAAAAAAACTTAAAAAAGACATATGTCTAACCAATTGGAAGCATTACTCACATAATTACCTATGAGTCATATTCCTTACAGGTGATTCATATTTCATTGAATTATGATACAAGGTTTGAACTGACTCGGTTCTACGAGTTTTTCGTAACAACAATGCTATGAGTTCTTCTTCTTTTTACAACAAGAATCAAACTTGATATCCAAACTTTATAATGCTCACATCAACTATGCACTAACCACTTGCGGTAAACTTCAATGGTGCTAAGCCCAGTTACGGATCCAAAAATTTCAATTAACAAGGCACAATTATGTAGAAAATAATTATTAATTAATAAGATAAAATAATGACATTATTACTCGGGAAAAAAATTGTGATTACAAATTATATCATAATATAACAAAATATATTTCTCTATATATGTGATCAAATAAATATCGAATAATTTATCTCTTACGTTAGTGTATTAAATTTATCACAAATAAAATTCAATAATTTTTAGAGGATATAGTAAAGTTCATAAGAATAATAGTAAAGAGCTATCGTCTTAAGAATAATAATGAAGAGATAACAATAAAATAAAAATTGTTGTGGGGGCAACTACCCCCAACACCCTAACGAGGATATGTGATTAGCTATGCTTTGAGTTCTTGTGCTTGTGGTTTTCATTATGAATAGACAAAGTATGATTCGGCAGCTAAAATGTTAAAATTAAGAGGGTGTTTTGAAATGTCATTACCAAATTCTTTGTCCCACGTAGCTTTCATAAAATTGTGTTCCAAACGAATCTTGAGTCATAAGTCAGAAAGGTGAGTGAAACCAACATTTCTTTCTAGACTAGAAATCTGTCATTTCAAGCAAAAAAACTCTCCAACCACATACAACAGACTTCAACCGTACTCCTTATTTCCTATTATATGACACATTTCCTTCTAGTTCCCTCTTGTTAAAAAAAACTTATACAAACCTTTATATGTTTTTTTAAGAATTTATACAAACCTTTATATGTTTTTTTTAAGAATCTAAACTAACCCCTTCAAATTGGCACCAGAGAGAATCGAACCTGAGACCTTAAGGAGGAGCATACTCCCAGGTTCCAAGTCAATACCACTAGGCCAACCCAAGTGGGTTACAAACCTTTATATGTTGACACTGATAGCTAGCAAAAATGTGCACTAAGCAATTAAAATTCTTGCCTGTTTAACACTTCTTTTGAACAGAGACCCGCAAATATCATCGTGAATATAACGTGTTGTGTATGAAGAGAGATTTTTCTCTATTGGTTTTGTTTAGCCTTGCGTGTGTTAGGCTAGTTTGTACGCTATGTCCTAACTAAACATATATAAAGAACACTTGAATGGTCCCCACATGCCACATCATTTGTCATGAACATAAGTTGATTTTACTCCAATTCCCAGTTCCTTACAATGAGTCTCTAAAATATTTGTTCTTTAATGTAAGGGATGATGGGTTTATTGTGTAAGGGACGGCAAAAAAAAAATGGGACAGTAAGGTTCACGTCATTCAGCTCCAATAAAGGGCAACCCGGTGCACTAAAGCTCTCGCATATGCAGGGTCCAAAAAAGGGTCCCATCAATTGGTGTATTGTACACAGCCTTTCCCTGTTTTTTATACAAGAGGTTGTTTCCATGACTTGAACCCGTGACCTTCCAGTCACATGACAACAACTTTACCAAGTTGCGAGTCTGTTTGGTTCAAGGTAGAACCACAATTTCACCCTTTAATGGGATGCTAAGTCAAGAACCGACTAACCCGCTAGGCATATGTAAATAGTCTCAATGAATCCAATAATTTAAACCAAACTATTCAAATTGATTCTGATTGGTTTCAATAGTTGGTTACTTCATTTCAAACCCAAACCAAACTTGATATAATTGGTTTGGTTCCGAGACTTTTTTTTACCAAACTCCACGACCACCTTAAAACTTTGAATTTAAGAGTTACATTGATGAATGTTATCATTTATATAAAAAATTATACTCAGAGGGGAGAAAGAAACCAATACACAGCAAAAGCCCCCTAGTATATTTTCGGCATGTACAATAGGAAGATGCATGTATCAACCCTTCCCATTCTGTTTAAGTTCATTGAGATGTTCCTTGTCAGCATTGCTTAGGCGGGCTTGAAACTCCGCCCATTCAGTTCTGCATCTTTTTCGGACCTAAAGGAAATACCGGACAAGAATAGTAGTATTAGTTTGTAAAAGAAAGCACAATATGTAGCATAAAAAATCACAAAATATTTGTTTTTAAGAGACCAAGTAATGCTGCTAAGACAACTGATCTTCATTAACAACCCAATGTTTTTTTTTTTTTTGAAGGTCATAACCCAAGATACACTTAGCTCTAGTAGATTTTTGAAAGATAACATTGTTAAATAGGAAATGCACATACCGCCTCCCGTGGATCTGTTCCGTCGTCGGATTGTCCCTGAAAATTATATCATAAAATTAATACAAAAAAACTTTCAAAATAAAACAAGGCCCAAATGGATTGTTATGGCGAGTAGAAGCAACTGTTTTTGCGTCTAGCTGTCATATTTGTCTTTTCATTTCCCTTCAAGGACCTATTTGGATTGTCTTATTTGATTTTATCTACTAGCATAAGCGCTTGCATGAGTGTTTGTGAGAACTTATAGAAATAGCTTATGACATATTCATTATCTCATTGAAACCTCTACTAGAATCACATTCTACAGTTCAAACACCATAGCTATGCTTGGTTGAGTGAGTGAAGAAGATAAAGAGGGAAAAAAAATTGAAAGGTTGAACAACGCAATCCAGATATCTTTAATGTAGACTTTGTTGTGTGAAAATATACTTTTATTGCCAACACATGTTGATCCAAATAGTAAAGAGTTTGGTTTCTCACTAAGTTCTTAATTTGAATCTTATGTGGAAAAAAATAGGCAGTATAAAAGACTCAATTCAAGTCTCATTATCCACCCGACGATACTCAATTTTTTTTGTGATTCATGTGTCTTAATGAGAAATGATTTTTATTTTCTACCTGATCAACTAAGCATAACATAACATATAATCCTAACAACAAGCATATGCATATATAAGAACGTAAAACTTAGAATGTTATCCTCAAAAGAAGTATGTGGACATACTATTTTATAAGCCAATGATGACTAACCTGATTCCCGAGAGAAGGAATTACTTGATGAATAATCCATTGAGAATCAATTACACCAATTCTTTCATGCGCTGGCTGCTAAAATAGGAAAAAACGGATTTATTCAGATTAAAGATTAAACCAATTTTCATGTTCTAAGAATGTTTCATTTGAGTGATAAGAATGTAACCCTGTATTGAGCACAAAATATACATTTTCCACACATAACACTCTGAGGGAAACAAACATAACACTCTGGAAGCCACTTTGACCAACTCAAGAATAAATGAAACCATAGAATGCATAGCAAGAATTACAATTGACCATAATACTGATAATCTTATAGTAATTTAAGAAAAAACAGAAGCTAAAATTCATTATCTAGAACAGAAACACAAATACAATACTACATTATTATAAAACCAGGAAATTAATAAATTATGTGATAAGCTAAAAAGAAAAAAGAAAAGCATAAAATGATGCTTGGATTTAAATCATTTATTGAGCCTATGAGCTCAGCATCTGAAGCCACGCATCACCAATTGAAGCATATCAAGCAATTAACAAGGCTAACGAAAAGGATAAAAGTCCCAGCATTAGGGATGGGTGAGAAGAAATAGATAAGAATATACGATAATAGAATCTCCTTACCGCCACACATCTTCTGAGGGCAAAGTCCAATCCCCATCCATGCACTAGATCATTCTACAAATATATAAAGTTTACCTATTCATTCAGTTATATATTACAATAACCATCATGTGGGACATGACATGAAAAATGAAATATACCTGAAGCATATGCCACACACAACGCCATGCTTCCCGAGAAAAAGCAGGGGCCATAATTTCCACAAATCTAAAATAACAGAAGAAATAATAATGTTAACTGCATAGACAGAGAAAAGAAGGACCACATAGTGATATATCAAAAGTGGAAGAGAGAGCATACGCAGCACAAGGAGGCAAATGCGGATCACTACACCATCCTGGTTTCTCGTTAGTAACCCTATATTGCCAACACAAGATAAATGTTCAATGATTTCAGAAAACGTTTGAATCATGAGATAAGGCACCCTATATTACATCAATGCTTAAAGCTAGAAAGAGAGGAAGGCCAAAGTAATACGTGTGAACTTCACTGTCACCCCTCCGCTTTGTCATCTCCCATGTCAATCCATTATTGGGCTCAATACCAGGTTGAGAGATCTCTAAACCATGTTTTATGACTAAATCCATATACCTATAGAGTAGAATATAGTACATTAATCAAACTGAAAATTGCATATAATGTACACTTTAAGCAGACTAACACATGAAAATCATACTTGTCCCCGTTGAAGTGTTCCACTCCAAGATCTTCATCCCAGATTAAAATATATTCATAAGCTGATACAATATCGGGGTGCAGAAACCTTTTAGCATACCACCTGTAAAATATAAAATTTGAAGCAAAGTGAAGAAAAGTAAGTGAGTGATGCATGCAGTAGAATGCATCATTCCTGATAATGATAAGCTATTTTAAGAATTCCAAATTAAATGTGAACACAAACAATTGGCTTCTCATTCCCCAATACTTAGCTCATGAATGGCACATGTTAAATGCAAACAAGGACAAAAAAAGTTATACCATTTTGTTTGTTTCCTTGCACTAACATGGATTGCATTCTTTGACCACTCAAATTGATCCCATTCACTAGTTCGACCATCATAATGAAAGAGCAAAATTGCAAAATCATCAGAAAACTACAGAACAATTTTATAGTCAGTACTTCTGAAGAAAATATGAAATACTAAATATACAAATAAATTCAAATATGAAAAATGTAGTCTATCTCTAAACCTTTTTCACTGCAGCATCAATGTTATGCCTCTGATCATAACCAACAGTGAATGTAAGTAAATACTTTGGCTTTTTCTTTATGTCCTGCAGAATTCATGGTTTTCGCTGTAAGATTGCGAAATGGAATAGAAATATATGTCTAAGATGTAAGCACTATCCATGTCAAGAAAGCAACTTATCAGCATGCATCTCTAAAAAAAAAAAACTTATCAGCATGTATATCACCCGACAGACTCATATGCAATGGTCTTCATGCATGCATAGATGCTGCATGAAGACAGAAATGAGATTAGTGCAGATCTCTAGCTAATTTGGCCATGCATCAGGGGTAACAGTTTTGATTGTCTAGTATACCCTTTTTCAACTGAGGTTGAAGCATGAGAAAAAAAATAGTTAAGCATGGCCCTCTATTTTCCTATGATACACTCGGCACAACAATTCATAGACACCACATACAAATTAGAGTGTCTGACATCACAAACCATAAACAACACATGCAAATGAGACGGCCGGACATCGCAGAGAGAGTACATATGTGGTTTTTTTTATTCTTCCAATTTCATAAAGGATAATTCTAGTCATATTTGTAGTAATGTAGTTCTACTATATGAGAGCTAAAAGTAAAAATTATATAAGCCACAAATAATTTCTTGCATAGTAAATAACTGTTTTTGTCATATACCTCACTAGGATCACCCCATAGTCTGCGCAAATAAAGATCAGACTCTGATACAACAATTCCTGGGGGTAGTGATTCAGCTCCACGAGGATTTGATGAAGCATTTATCTGCGAAATTAGCAATTTCAAATTATATTTGATTTGTTCAATATAATAAAATGCTACTCGCCTAAAGCAAGTATAATTATATTATGATGACAATTGACAATGACATGCTATATGAAATCTATACACTGAGAAAGTGTTGGATATCTTATTAGAATTGTGTCAGTTTTATTATAATTATAGTAGTTAATTATGCAGTTATGGTTTATTATTATATTATGATTAATAATTAATTAAGTCAGTAGTGGGAGGTTAAGTTTTAAGAATAAATAGGGGAGGGATGGGAAGATTGAGGGGCATCTGAGGATTTGACTGGGAAGGGGCCATTTTGGCAATAGGGAGGTGCAGACCCTCGAAGTTCTGCAATATTACTCTGTAATCAAAGGGATTTTCCCTATTTTATTCTTCTATATCAGTTGATTTCTATCAACTGGTATCAGAGCATCGATCTTGGAACCGTTGTACCGTTATGGAAGAAATGGAGTTTCGAGTGTTTGATGGCAAAGAAGATGCATACTGGTGGCTGCTATGCATTGAGGAACATTTCAAAAAGAGAGATACACCAGATGAGGAGAAGCTGACAGATGCGTTGATGTTACTCAGAGGTCGTGCTCGCCAATGGTCACACTGGTGGAATCGAAGCCATCAACAGGTTAGTTGGCATATGTTCTTACTTGCATTTATTTGGCGTTTTAAACCGGAATATCGGGATATCATGCCTATGTCTGATGAAGAAGAGGAACCTGAAACTGAATTGGAGTGGTTGACGACTCAAGGTTCATTCAATATTCAACCACAAGATATTGACCAGGGCAATCCAAATCCCACCGCGATAGGAGAAGAGAAAGGTTGGGAAGATGTAGAAATGGGGAAAATAGAGAGAGATGTAGAAAATGTCCATATGCATGTCATGATTGTGGAAATGGGACAGGAGAGCAAAACAGATTTGTGCAAACTTCTTTGCAATAAAGAAATGAGTATGGGGTCAGAGATAAGGGGAACTACTGTGGGCACCACGACATCAATCATCCTGTATTTTTTGCTAAAAAATATCACCACAAACAGGGTATATGATCAAGGCATAAGTTTGCATGATTCACACAGTGCTCTGTCATTATACTTCAAGTTATGGGACCCAGGTGGACACTTATGATATCCTTCACCTTGAGGACAAGGTGAATCTTTAGGGGGGGAGTATTGTTGGATATCTTATTAGAATTGTGTCAGTTTTATTATAATTATAGTAGTTAATTATGCAGTTATGGTTTATTATTATATTATGATTAATAATTAATTAAGTCAGTAGGGAGGTTAAGTTTTAAGAATAAATAGGGGAGGGATGGGAAGATTGAGGGGCATCTGAGGATTTGACTGGGAAGGGGCCATTTTGGCAATAGGGAGGTGCAGACCCTTGAAGTTCTGCAATATTATTCTGTAATCAAAGGGATTTTCCCTATTTTATTCTTCTATATCAGTTGATTTCTATCAGAAAGATTCTTAACACCACATTCCAACATGTCTTATGGAAGATAAAACCATGGCCAAAAAAATATAGAAACAAAGATCAAATTCAACCTTTCAAGTAACAGCTTCATGTTCACTCAGTATAGCTGTGCTAACAACCAAAGGATGTTCTCTTAGAATATAATGATAATTATTACCCAAAATATGCAAATTTACTTTTTTGAGAATATAAATGTATAAATGCAAATCCATCTAATGAATAAGCGTGGAGACCTTTGATAAACTAGCTGACCCTAGGGCTTCAATATGTTTGGTTCCAGATGATGATTCAATAAATGGATGAGATCTTCCTATTTCAGACATAGGTACGTCAAAAGAATTCTTTACACCTGAAAGTAAGCTAATCTGCAAATATCCCAGGAAAATGAAGGGAAAGTTTAAAAGGACGATAAGTGCATGATGCAACACTGAAAAGATTAATGGCTGTAAATTTTACCTTAGACAAATGGGCAGATGAAATTGAAATACCAATACAGACTCCAAAGGCAATTCCCATAAGTGCTGTGATGACAATCCGGGTACTGTCATTTGATCTTTTAAGCGTACTAAAGAAGAAATAGTAACAAAGTTCAGGCATTTTGGTTGAATGGACACAGAAAACAAGTGCAAGTAAAAGAGAAATAAAATATTTATATTAAGATATAAAGCAAAGAAAAGAATTATTACTCTATTAAGCTACAAAAACAATTTTCTTCTTACCTGCGCTGCATTATTCCCATGCAGTCAGTGTCTACCAAAATCAAGTCGAGCTAATTTGCACCCAGAAAATAATCAAATCCTTTGCAAACTCTGAAGTGACTATGTCACCCTTCAACAATTAAAGGAAAAACCAAAAACCAAGTTTAATACACAAGTAGAATAAATAGCTAGGTAGGATGTGCAATTGTGTGTTCAACCATATGCATCTATTCTACCTAACTTTTCATCCGACTGAATTAGCCATGGATGCATGCATATGATGTGAATGTATATAAGACAGCACATTACAAATGGGCTGGCTAGTTAAGCATGTCCAGCACATGCATAGGTGTGAGCGCGTGAGTTTGTTGTCCGTTTGTGTGTGTAAGAGAAGGAGAGAAACTGTGAAAGGGGTTAAGATGCAACAATAATGTAGTTTATCAATAACATGATTGAAGGGTGTGCTTGATATGTTAAAAACCACATCACCTAAGAATTTTTAGCGGATCAAACACACCTAAGACATTGAAACTAATTACTTCCAAACAATCAAAGACAGTACCGAACATTTAAAGCCACCATGGTTGACAGGGATCGGGTTAGTTTACGAGCAAGTTTAGACAAACTACTCAACCAGACCTTAAAAAAAAAAAAAAAAAAAAAAAAATTCAAAACATCTTGTAATAACTATGAATTTTAGCAGCTACATGATAAATAAGCATTTCAAATTCCGATACTCTTAAACCATAATCACAAGTCAAAACCAATTTTCACCAAAAACAAATTCAAATTCTGCTAAGCAGCGTCAAAATCAACATTGAAGAATTCAAATTACAGAGTTTTACATCCACATTGCAAATGTTGATCTGAATTACAGAACCTAACTAAGTTAATCGCTTCTATAAATAAATTACAGCAGAATGCTTAATCATGAAGTTAAACTTGAATTTTTTTGTGAAAAACGGAAATGAAAATTTGAATTGAACTTACAGAATCGATTTTGAAGAAACGCGCGTTATGAATTAAGTTTTAAGTTAAGTTGTTGTTGTGCTATCGATCTCGATTGAATGAAGAGAGAGCGAAACCGAGGGATTATATACTGTGAGAGGAATTTCACAAGACTTCAAATGGAGCCTTGACCATTTTTCAGTTGCAGAATGTAAAAATACCAAGTTACCCTTTTTTTCTCTTCTTTTTCTATTTCCGTCATTGACCATTCACAAGTTTTTTTTTTTGTGAAGGGATGTTAGAGTGTGACAAGTTGTGGACACGTGGCAAGATATTTTGATGAAGATATTTTTCTTAATCGGATACTTTTACGCGTAACTGAAAAGGTTAATTAGAAGTTTTAGAAGAAAGAAAGCAATAGATGACAAATATCTTTTTTAAAAAATATTTAACATTGTTGCATGTTTGACTGGATTCAAACTTATCAACATTGTTGGTATATAGTTAATGATTCATAACTCTTTTTGACTAGATTAATGATGCATACTAATTAGAGAAATACCATGATATATTTAATTAACACTATTTTTTAAAGATATTTAATTAACACTTACTAACTTTGATTTTTTTTTTTAAGAGGAAACTTTGATCTCTTTCCGTAGTTGAAACTTGAATATATAAAAGACTAATAATACATGAATTATTTTACTCCCTCCGTCTCAAATTATACGACGTTTTGGGTATTTCACACATATTAAGAAATGCAATTAATATTGTGTGGAAAAGAGATATTATGAGTTGTTTTACAAAATTATCCTTAATAAATAGTATGAAAAAAATAAATGAAAGAATTGAAATAAGAGAGAGTAATAAATAGTTAAGGTTATAATAGGAAAAATAATATTAAAGTTGCATTGGTATTGTAAAGTGACATACAATTTGGGACAAATTTTTTTCCCTAAAGCGACATACAATTTGGGACGGAGGGAGTAAAATGTACTCCCTCCGTCCCTTAATAAATGACCTAGTTGACAATATGCATTATTGATTTGATATACTTTGACCATACTTTTCTACTAATTCGCAAAGATAAATAATATCATGTAAGATGTTGTTGGATTCGTCTCGATAAGTATTTTTAAAATATTAAAATTTTATAATTTTTTTTAGTAGAGAATTGAAGATATCAAAGATAAAACATATGCATTGGTATGTGTGTCAGAATCAACTAGGTCATTTATTTAGGGACGGAGGGAGTATTTGTTTTTTTAGGAGATTTTAAAGGATATAGGTATTGATTGATATGATTAAGCTCCTGCCCTTCCATCAAAGAGATCATAATCTTTTCGTTTTTTGTGACACATGAACCTTTGTGCAATTATTTTTCTTCTTGCTTGATGAGAGAATATGGATCTATGGTTTGTCCACACACATATATACTCTGATATTTGGTCAAATGTTGGTATTTGATCGATATGGAAGACTATAATTTGGTCAAATGTGAATCAATATCTATCTATTCGATCATGCCAACGTCATTTTTTTAGTAAATAAAAAAGTTTTATGTTGAAATTAACATTTTTAATCTTTTAATAAATATGTTTAAAGTTTTAAAATATTGACTGCACAATTGCCAAAATATTATTGTTAAATTGGATTTTTTTAATAAGTATC
This sequence comes from Medicago truncatula, assembly GCF_003473485.1. Classification (NCBI taxonomy): domain Eukaryota; kingdom Viridiplantae; phylum Streptophyta; class Magnoliopsida; order Fabales; family Fabaceae; genus Medicago; species Medicago truncatula. Next base: position 46,532,653 of record NC_053043.1, read on the forward strand.
TTAAAGTATCTGTTAATATTTTTTTTATTTATTTTAGTTACGAGTAACAATCAAACCAATAATGATTTTTTTTTTTTTTGGTACAAGAGAGGGCAAAGCCCAAAAGAAAACAAGATTAAGAAGTTAATCGAACATTCCTAGGCATGCAAGCCCCGGATAAATCATCAAAAAAGATTCTTTTGACCTCACAAGGAGGAGACTCCAGCACAAGAAAATTAAAATGATCTGTAGAAATGCTTAAATTAGCGAGTCAATCAGCACTCCTATTTCCTTCACACCAAATATGGGTGAGTTGAACATTCCAACTCATCTTCAGCAGCTTCCGGATACGGTAAACTAAAACCAATAATGATTTAATTAATTGAAAATCTAATAAAATTAATCATTAGATGAGTTGAAATTGTTTGGTCAGACATTCATCCTAATCGGGGGGTTCAGACCCGAACTTCTTCAATTGTGTCTGTAAATTTTCACTAGTCATTAATACTCTCTTGAGAAGAAAAAAAAATGAGTTTGATTTTCTGTAGTCAATCATTTAGGTGGCAGCCAAACTTCAAAGATCAGTGTCATAATGTACTCCAAGAGTTTATGTCGTGCGTATACATTGAGATGTTTGTTGAAGGTAAAAGAGATAATATTAAAGTGAGTTGTAAAAAAATATAGATAGTTTGTATATATGTTAATCAATTGTAACATAAAACAATGATAAAGAAAAATGAAAACAAATTAAATATATGGGAGCGTTTGTTTAACGGACACAAAAATTATTTTTTGGAATAACTTATCCGTGAAAGTATATATGAAAATTTGATTCTTAGATTTTTTTTTTTTTGAAGAGTCTAAAATGAAATATATTAACACAACAATGGCCTTCCTAACACTAGGTGTGCTAAGGAAGAAACACCAAAGACAGAACAGAGTAACAACAATATTTACAAGGTATGAGCCAACACCATAAAACAACAAAGGAAACTACATAATTTAGCCGATGCCTAGTAAAGTGAACGGATTAAGCCACCAACCATGATAGTTAAAGGGAAGAGTAACATACTTCACTTTCAACTACTTACAAGTTAGCAACTTAATCCTGTCCACCACCTGCATAATTGAGCTATCTTTTGCGTTAAAAATTATGTTATTCCTTTCCTTCCAAATTTTCCACACAATCGCACACCAAATAACCTGCAAAACAGACTAACGAGACTTAGTAACCCCGCCTAAGAGCCTGAATTGAGTGAAATGCCTGATACATCTTGATTGAGTGTCGTGTTGACACCAAGCCATTGAAGAATGAAATTCCAAACCGATGCAAAAAAATTACAATGTAAAAATAAATGGATGGATGTTTCAATAAGACCACAACCACCAACAAAAATTTGATCATCAAAGTCAACAACATTTCGCCTATAAAGATTACTCTTTGTAGGAAGCCGGTCACGAAACAAGTGCCACACAAAAAGCACCACCTTCAAAGGGACATCTTTATGCCAAATAGAAGGCACTACCACCGCATTATCAGCATAAACCTATTCCATAAGAGAATTGTATGCACTTCGAACTGTATAGCACGAAGAAGAATTCGCCTTCCACTTTCAATTATCCTTTTTGTGGACCTGTAGAGAGACATTCTTAAGTAAAAGCCTAAGTTTCCCTGACGACTCCTCCTCCCACGCAAACAACCTACACCTCCACCTCCACGTGTCACCCTCTTCCTCCCAACCTAAGGCTCTCATTGTTGCCTGTAACACCCCGTTTTCCCAATATAAAAATTTCAAAACAATTATCAGAGTAATCATCAATTAACGGGATATCACATTCAAACATAATCGCAAAACAGTTAAATAACAATTTAACTTTCAATAAAATATCTCAAACATTGCAGCAGAGTTAATTCAAATATCCATAAATCGTTTTGGCACGTAGGCCCCATCAAAATATCTCAAATAAGTTAATCAACATCATAAATATCATAAGTGAGCACGTAAAGGAAAGAAGCATGCATAACATAGACCCCGTCCCGTTACGTATCAGAGCGACCTAGACGACTCAGTGAGGCAAGGCCACTCACGACAGCAAACTGCACACTAAGCTCGATCACCTGCAAGTTACTCATACGAAGAGCAACATTTTCAAGCAGAAGGGGTGAGATTTCACAAAACAATAACATTAATCAATATAATTCAACAATCATAATTAACAACATGAACATATTAGACATCATTGTAACTTTGATAAACAATTATCAAGTAATCACATCATTCACAACATAACATCTTTTGACTCGACAATGCGACAATGCAAATCTAAACCTCTTATATGCATGTGGTACCAATCAGGGCATGAGCCCCCAACAGTTTAGTATTAATATACTTTCAGGGCATAAGCCCTCAACAATTATTTGAGCAAATGCTCCATCGTGGTGAGGACTAAGCTCCAGGGCATGAGCCCCCAACATATGTATGCTAATGCATGGACTCAATCAATCTAAAACAATCTTAATCAACATCTCAATATGCATCCAATAATTTGGAGCTCAACAACATCTTATTCATCTTACAATGACTCATGCAACTTAGTTCAATAACAAAAGCAGCATATTCAGATCACAACAATATTATAACTTCATAATAACAATTCATTTTCAACAACATCAAGGTTATTTAAGAATAAATCAAGTAATGCATTTAATCATTAAATCACATTACAAACAGCTTAACAATTCATAACAGCTTCACAGATCTCAGTTAACATCTTAAATAGGTCACATTACTACCCTAAGTTCCATTCCTACTCAATTCATTCAACTCAGGTCACGACATTCTCAAAAGCACTCAGTTTCTGGAAGTGCTCGCGAGGCGAGAGCATCTGCTCGCCATGGCAAGTACTTGCCAGATTTCCAACTAAGGTTGTTCCGGGTTCAATCTCGTTCTAAGTCATCCTCTAATCTTTAATACACATCTAAAGGTACTCAAAAGCATCTAAGGTTCAACTCAAAAGTCCAAAACACGAAAATCAACATGCTCTCTGGTCATGCTCGCTATGGCAAGTAAGGTTGCTCGTTGTGGCGAGCTACGACTTGTAACTCGCGAGGCGAGGGGTATTGGCTCGCGTGGCGAGCGATGAACTTCATCACTCGCGAGGCGAGGATCATCGATCGCCAGGGCGAGCGATGAATGTTGGCTCGGGCAGAATGCAATTTTTACGAAAAATACATGATCTCACATGGTTCTAAGCCTAATTTCAATTCCAGAATTCATTCTAAACATAATCTAAGGTCAAGGGACGTTTTCTACAACAATCTAACAGCTTATCATCATCGGATCATCAAATTCTCCTATTAACCCTAATTTCAAAAAATTTCTAATTCAATCCTAACTTTGTTAATTGATCATCAGAATCATAAGAATCAATATTACTGAATCATTAGTCTCACCCTTACCTTGTATGAAGAAATCGCAGCTTTCCCTAGGTGATTCTCTCTTCTCTTGACTTTTCCTTCTTTTCTCCAAAAACAGTCGTACGTACAATTTTCTACAACCTAGGTCTTTCCTTTTTATATCTCTTCCCAATATCTTATCTTATCTCACTTTCTCCCCCAAAACTCTCTAAAATCTCAAAACAGCCCTCAACTAAATATTTTATTTTATTTTCAAATCTTATTTTATTTAACAATAAAATAAGTCTCATATCTCAAAAAAATCATCAAAACTCATAACTCATCTCAATATCATCCAAATCATCTAAATCGTCATAAATCAACAAAATTCACACATATATTATATAAATATAATATAACTCGTCTAAACTCGATTAAATAATTAATTAAATAAAAGTGGGCGTTACATTGCCACCATCTCCCCTTTCAACAATGACAAATCATACAACCTATGAAATTTATCCCGTAATGTCAACTCGCCCTCCCAAACATCCATCCAAAATCGAGTATTATTTCCATCACCTAAAGATCGACTGACATTACTATTAAACCAACCCTCCGAGCGCAAGGCCGAGATTTTCCGCCACCAATCAGAACCCTCACGACCCCCATCACACAAGTGACCGCCCTCTAATCCGTTCCTCGCCGCCAACACCCTAAACCACAAACTATCCCTATCCATCAACACCCGCCAACACCACTTCCCTAATAACGCTAAATGAAATTCTTTTTATTTTTCTTACCTCCAACCTCCTCACTCCGACAAATAGATTTCCAGTCAACCCAAATAATTTTCCTGTGGTCTACACCCTCCCCCCCCCCCCCCCCCCCACACACACACACACACACACACACACAAAAAAAAAAAAATTAAAATAGATTCAATAGATAAAACAATACCTGACGGAGCCTTGAAAAAAGAAAGAGCATAAACAGGCAGGGACGACATGACAAACTTCAGTAAAACCAAGCGGCCACCCAAAGACAAGTGTTTCGATTTCCAACCTGACAGTCTAGAGTTAATGCGGTTAATAAGAGGATCCCAAAAAACCAACCGACCTGCATTCCCACCAATAGGCAACCCAAGATACATAAAAGAGATGGTACCAACCTTGCAATTCAAAACCGTTGCCGCTTCTGACAACCACGAACCGCGAACATTAATCCCTACCAGAAGACTTTTAGAGAAATTCACTAATATTCAAACGGGATGCGCATTCTCACCGTCTCACATAAGAATAAGTCTACGGAATAAGTGAAGTAATAAAAAGTTATTTAATTCCCAGAAATCTTTATATTATACTCCCTTCGATCCTATTTATAAGAGAAAATTGACTTTTTAGATACATTCAATAATGTATGTATCTAGTCAAGAACCTAAACCAAATACATAAATTATTTAATGTATCTAAAAAGTAAATTGTCTCTTATAAATAGGACCGGAGAGAGTATCTAAGAATAATTTTTTCTCAACCTTGCAACAAACATGTGTATAATTCATTAGTTATGTAATCCCGAAAATGTTATTTGTAAACTTAAACACCCCCTATAGAACACATGTTTCCACTTATTACTGATGTGTTCTATACAAGTACACGACATGTCAAGAAGTGGTGAAGCTCAGTGGGATTAGGGCGGGCCATTGTCCCCTAGGAAAAATATATCTAATATATAAAATATACTTTGTGAGGTATTTTAATAAATTGCATTCAGAGTTGCATTAGGGTGTTCAAATCGAAATCGAATTAATTCAATAAAAAACAAAACCGTAAATCGAACTAGTTTAATAAATTCATTTTTATATTTTCAAATTTCTTTTTTCAAGTATTCTATATGGATCTACCTAGTAAGAGATAATTTTAAATTTATAAACTCATTTGATTAAAAAAATATCTATTTAATAACCGATATTTTATCACAACCTTATAACATATTTTTACCATTCCTTCAAAAACAACATATTTTTACTACTAGTTTTTTGATAAACTATTTGAAATAGTTTATAACTTATAATTCATCATCGTTTATCTCAATTTCTTCGTTGTATGCTTAATTGATCAAAAAATAAATATTGCTTTTATGTTATTTCATATTGTATAAGTTAATTTAATTTCCTATTAACTACCATTAACTAAAAAGTAAAAACGTTCAGGAGACAGAGCAGCTATGAAGTCCGGATACGAGATACAATACGGATATAATACTGCACCGATACGTCGATACGGAAAAATTTTAAAAATCAAGATACGATACGGCTGGGATACGTTAATAAATAAAATTATATAATTAAATGAACAATATAATTATAACCATTTTTTTAATATGCAAATATATTAGCAAACAAAAGAAGTCAGTCATAGACTCGTAGCACATCAACATCAACATAAATACAAATAATATTGATGATTAACAGAGTGATGCTTAGTCAATTACATACACAAAATATCCTAAAAAGAGCACCATCGGTGTTATACTATATCCAAAAGGAACATTGTTAGTGTTATACTATATCGATAAAAAAAGGAGCACTATACTCAATAGTTAAGTTATTTTAGTAAACATTAATTGAAAAGTATTGGGGCAGGTAACGGTGCAGGATAATTATCGGATACTGTCCTGATACGTATCAGGAAAAAATAAATTTAATCTTCAGATACTCTCATGATACGTATCAGAAAGTATGCAGGTATCGATGCAGGATTGGCAGGGATACGATACTTCATCCATTTTAAAGTATCCGAGATTCAGAGCAGAGCAGCATGACAAATAGAGAGAAAGAGAAACAAAGAGAAAGGGTGGGTAGTCACTAGTCATCAGTTCCCAGCTCTCTCGATCTCAGTCACTCACCTCAATCACCGCCTTCACACTAGGCGGAAGCTTGCTGGCGCATCACTCCGACGGAAGACCCTCCGACAAGTGAGTCATCTTATTCTCCCTCCGCTGTTCTAGAATTGTTCAAAACTGATAACTAAATTGTTGTTGAATTCTATGAATTTGTAGTTTCTGTTCTTCAAAAATGCTCCCTGCACCTTGTAAACTATCATTATTACTTTGATTTTGGTTCACATTCTTATGGAAGTAATTTCAATATTCATGTTCTCACAATTCAATTATATTCTGGAAATTTTAACTATGAATTATGAACTATTCATGCTCAATTTTCTACAGCCCAATTTAAAACGTGAAAAAAAATAATCTTTTATTTAGTATAAGTGTTGTTGATTCTTGAAACCCTATATGTTTAAGATTTAGGGTTTATATAAAACGTAAAATCTAAACTTTTCATGCTTCGTTTTCTACAACCCTATCAAAATTGTTTGATAAAAAGTCTATGCTTTAGTCCAAATGTTGATTATTTAAACCCTATATCTGTAAGATTTAGGATTTAGGGCCTAAACCGGTAAACACTAAACTATTCATCCTTCATTTGCTACAACCCCATCTAAAACATTTTAGTAAAATTATCCTTGAGTCCAAGTGTTGATTCTTTTAACCATATATCTATAAGATTGTTGTGCAAAACTTAAATGGAGGGTAGGTTTGGGACCTAAGAGTGCACTCCTCTCAAGTTTTGAAGTTCGAGTGCTCCCGGTGCAAATTTGTGTGTTGGGCCAGTCCATACAAAGCTTTGGTTTGGCTTTAATTGGGCCCTCCTGCTAGTGGACGGTGGGATCGGTTCCCCGGATTAGTCGATCATTGGGCCGAATATTGACGGAAAAAATCCAAATTGAGGAACTTTTGCTCATATACAAATTGTAATGTGGGTTTGGTGTAATGTCTCATCTTAGTGATAACATATTTAAAAGATTCCAATGAGTTTAGTAGGGAAAAAAGTTCACTAACCAAAAATTTAGTAAGTAATATAAAAGCAACCTTAAATACGATAGTAAGTATGTCTCTATATGCAATGAAGCGGGTTAACAAATCTAAAGTGTGCAAAATATATGGTTAACTGGGCCATATGAGTAATATGAGTAAACTGAACCAAACTGAACCATATTGAATGGTTCAGTATAAGTTAAAAAAAGATCAATTAACTGAACTTAAATAAAAAACCAGTTTGAATCATTTTTAAACCGTTTTAATCAAAAACTGAAATATAAAACAAAAATAATAAAATCAAAGGCACAAATCGATTCTCTCTCTAAAATAAAAAAAAAATCAAATCGATTCTCTCTCTCTGCCCAGTCTAATTCTTCTTCCACCGCCACTGTCCAAAGTTCCCATCGCGGCGTGTCTTCTGACGAACCACAACTGTCTCTCCGACTTCAAACTCGCCGGCAAAAGAATTTCAGTTTTCATTGGATCTGATTTTCTGTTTTAGCTGTCACAGATCAAAATTTCTTCTCCACTCAATAGTTATTTGCAGGTTTGACATAGAAGTAGATTTGAAATTCATTGAACAGAAACCAAACAACAAATTGCTAGACTAAGTTTGAAAAATATATATAGATTAAAAAGAAACTAAGGTTGAAGCTGATAAATTGGATCATGAAATTGTTCTTAGTGAAAGATTTTCACATTTCAATTGTTGATTTCAATTTTGTTGAATCTTCATCATCTGCATCTTAGTTTGATTTGAGATTTTTTATTTTTTTTTAACCAAAATTGAGAATGTGTTAAGAAAATCTGGTTTGAAAATAAAACAGGTTTGAATTTGGTTTAAATGAACTGATTTAACAAATTAACCAGTCTTATTTCAAAAGTGGTTTTGAACTGAATTGGAACTGATTTAACAAATTAACCAGTTTTTGTTAAAGTGGTTTTTGAAAACTGAACTGAACCGTTAATAGAATTCAATTCAGTTTATGAACCATGGACATCCATATTAGTCATCATCAGTGCAAACAATGAAATTGGATTGAATTTAAGCTCTGTTGTGCAATTTCCGTTCCTGTTATGGTTAAGTCGTGCCTTTTTATTTTTTTATTTTTATTTTTTTTATAGTTTTTGATGAAGTTAAATCTCCATGCACTCTTCATGTCTCATTATTTTTAATTCAATGTTGCAGATCTTGAAGTTGAGATACATCTATGATCTTTGAAGGTTTTTGATTAGAAATTTTTTGTTATGGCAACGGCAACATACCCACCACCACCACCTTATTACAGGCTTTATAAAGATTATGTGCAAGACCCTGAGTCTGCTCCAGAGCCTCCACCACCAATTGAAGGAACTTATATCTGTTTCGGAGGCAGTTACACTGTGAGGTTTTTTACCCTTGCAATTTTGATATTATTATGGTTCTAATTACTATATGGTAGTTTAAATAGCTATTTATTCCAGACAATGTTGCTGAGATAAGCCCTGCTATTACTATGACACTTGAATAGACATTTTGGAAGAGGAAATTGTGCAGAATGAAAAGTTAGCTTTAATTTATGTGTCATTTAATGGAAAATTAGTATTTATTTTTACCTGATTTTAACTTTGGCATGTGCGTTATTCTAAAAGCTTGGAGCTTTTTGGTATATAAAGAAACCCAAAAGTGCTTTTATTTGCTTCAAAAGTTGTTTTAATGAACATGACAACTTTGCTTCGTTTGGATTGACATATGAAAATCCTATTATGAGCTTATCTTTCAAAGTGTTTGGGTGGTCTTAAATAAACAACCTATGACATGTCCATAAGCTATTTTAAGATAATTTCAATAAGCTCTCCAGTATAACTTATGAAAACAGCTTATAGGAAAACAATTTGACTGTGTTTTGTTTGATCAGTGAAATAACTTATACGTAAGTGCTTATTTAATAACCCTTTACCTTAGAAACGCTTAATTACGATGCTTATCCAAACGGGACTAGTGCTAGAGAAAGCTCCCATCATGGCAGGGTTTAGGGAATGGTTAGACCCATGAGGTTGAAAGGTTTCCCTTTCAAAAGCTGTTAAAATATTGTCATCTAAACATGGGTTCTATTTACTATCTAGTTGTTTGGTATGTCATATTTTTGTTGTTGTGATCGGATGCCATCCATGAAGCCCAAAGACTTCAAAAATGGAAAAGTACTGTGTCCAACATGTATCTGATACCAAGACACATTTGATACTACCGGATAGGTACCCGAAGTTCCAAAAGTATCCCATAACATTATTTTTTTCCTTTGAAACTTCTCAAATACATCTTCGATAGTTTTGATGGAGACAAGGATTGGTCATTAATTGTGAAGAGAGAGAAATTAAAGTTTTAAAAGCAAATTACAATACCACATTTAAGTAGTTTATAAAAAGCAGTGGGAGTACATCAACAAGACCCTACACACACACACACACACACACTCCGGTCTCGAATACAGGACTACCTCACCCTTTAAGAAAATGAGTTAGTATCATTTAGTTTTCTTGATCTAATCACAAAGATTAACACATTCTCCAAACCACCCTTTATTGAAATCTGTTTCATGAGAATCAAAGGTTATTGGAATATTAAACTCTAAATTGATCAAAGGACATTTTAGGAATGATATCATTAATTTGGGTAATGTAGTTAAGATTTGCGTATATTTTGGACCACCAAACCTGGATTTTTTTGCTGTTTATATCCGTGATCAGGTTGAGTTCAGTCTAGGGTTTTACTAATCATGTGCCTCATCCAACCACAAACCTTGAGATAGGTTGAGTTCAGTCTTGCAAAACAGGGTTTCCTATTAGTTTGTGATGTAATTATCCAAAAATATCTGTTTATGTGTTTGAGATTTTATGCAGAAGCCTATTTGGTGTGATCATGTCGTGTTAATATTTTGTTTATTTATTTTTACACAGACTAGTGATGTTCTACCAAGCTTGGAAGAACAAGGGGTACGCCAACTCTATTCTAAAGGACCTAATATTGGTAGGCTATCTTATGCTTTTTTGTTTTTGTTTTTTATGCTCAGTTAAATTTGAAAATGTTGCGAAGTGACCGTATGAGTGTTACAGATAGTGTGGGTTTTAATTATATTATGTATTTCAGTATTATCCTTTGTAGTGTTGTCAAACACCGGTTCTATAGCATTGCGGAATTTGAACAAATCACTATTGTTCAATGATAAGCAAAGCGCTGTCAAATAGCTGCTATAGCGGCACTTCACTGTTGTTGCATAGTGAAATTTGGACAAACCGCTATTTTGGGATGTTCTGGATCACTATCTTTTCACTTTTTTGTCTATATAATAAGCGTTTCTTTTGATTAACCTCTTTTGGTTTTTGTTTCACATTTTTCATTTAGGTCCTTCTCTTTTTGTAATCTTTATACATGGGTTGGAGCACCTTTAGCTCCAGCCTTTTTGTCTAAAGAAAAAAACATTGTAACCTAATATGTGACGGTGTATAGTCTAGACTTGTGTGCCTGATATTTTAGGCATTATTAACTTCATAGTTCTTTATGTGAGGAAATGCTGAATTGGTCACAAAAGCCAATGCATAGTGTCTCTACTAGATAACTTCTTACTCCTTATAGCTAACATCTTACCTTCTATAGATTTCAAGAAGGAGCTGAGGTCACTTAATGGAGAATTGCAACTACACATTTTGGAGCTTGCTGATATTCTTATTGAGAGACCATCACAATATGCAAGGAGAGTCGAAGAAATTTCAACTGTGTTCAAAAATTTGCATCACCTTTTGAATTCACTGCGTCCTCATCAGGTAAACAATATTCTAGACAGCTATAAGTATATAAACTTGCCTTTGATTTGGATGCTTCTGGTCTTTTTCCCGTTTCTGAAATTTTCGTTATATCATGTATTTACTTTATAGGCAAGAGCAACTTTGATTCACATTTTGGAACTTCAGATAGAGCGCCGTAAACAAGCTGCGGAGGACATAAATAGGTCTGCAATACTTTTCCTGATTTTGTTTTTTAATTTCATTGGCTATGGTTTCAGAACCTTTTGCAAATTTGTTGGTATGCTTGTAAGTTGTAACCTTCATGGGTTACTAAATCCACAAGTTAGTTCATTCTTTTGAAAATGGTGAAAGTTAACACAAGACTCTTAACTTCTTCACACTGGGTAAACCAGTAAACAAACTTAACTGATTCAGGGAAGTCATATTTATTATTGATCTCCCTAAATAGAAATACAAGAGAAGATAAAATAACTAACATTAACAACAACCTTAACTGACTCACCAGATACAACAACTAACTAGCACAAGCCTATCCTAATTCGTATTTCTACATGTCTTCCTACTGTTGCAACATTTTCATGAGGACTAGTTACATCCTGCCTAATAGCTAGAACATAAGTTACTGATATAGAATACAGTTCATTATAAAGTCAAAGTTTGTTATTCATATTTTAATTATGGAAGGCTTCCTTTATATAGATTGTACTTTTTTGATAACATATGCAAAACCTGACGAATTTAAGGCTTGGTCCTCCTTCATAGGTTCATACACCCATGGCTGCTTACTAGTTTTTTTCTTTTTTTATTTTTATTTTTATTGAAAGAGTTGATTTCCGGAATCTAGAGTTGTATGTTGAAATAAAATTTTATTTGCTACAGTCACTTTTCCATTTTAAACTGTGGATGAAAGATTATAAACTGCAATTTTTAATAATGTTGTTAAAATTGATAATGGAAACATCATCTGCCATACCTGTTACCAAACTTTTTCTAATGAAATACAGTCATTTAATTTGACAACCAGAAATCATAGCATCTCACATTGGCCTTTCCCATAACTTGAAAGACGGTTCCTGGTGTATTGTTTGCTGTATACAAATAAAATGACTGTAATACTAATAGTGCTTTGGAAACTTGATTGGTCTAATTTATGAGATTGTATAGTTAGTTCACCAAAATTGATAGGAGCAACCATTTTTGCCCAGTTTTGCCATGGCCAAAGACAATGCTTCTCTTTTATATTATAATAATAATTGTTTTATGATATGTATGGTAATTATTAAGCTCTTGAGATTAGTCTTTTTTAACCTACTTTCTCTTTTCTTTTTTAGGAGGAGAGAAGAAGCTCGAAGAATCCTTAACGAGTCATTGGCAACACTTGATGGCCATTAAAGCATAGTTAGTTATGGTCAATAAACAAAGACAATCATGGCAACCTTAAGGGAAAATTGCACTAACCTCGTTTAAGGTTTCACTAAATAACAAAGACACCCCCTCTAATTTTAAATTAAGCACCTTATGGTTAGTTGTTGTTAATAAACAAACACAAACGATGTTTTTATGTTTTGGGTTTCTACTTATACAAATTTGAATCATGGCTAGTTTCCTTCCTTTTCATCAAATCAACAAAGACTCCCTGTTATTTTCCAAAATTAAGAAAAGGGACTATTAAAATTGAACAGATCAATGAGTCTTATTAAACATTAAAAAATGAGCGAGAAAGAAGCAATAGACCACGAAAATGTATGCTTGGAGGATACGTCAGGAGAAATAAGGGGAAATTAGTGATAGATTTCCCAAACAGCAAACTCGATTTGGCAACAAATTAATTTCAAATTAGTGAGAGATTTCCCAAACAACAAACCCGACTTCAAATTAGTTGGTATGTGTGTGAGCGTTATAAAATTTGGATATCAAGTTTGATTTTTACTGATAAAAAGAAGTCATGTAATACTGTCATGGGAGGGTGTAGAATGGAGTTTGCCACGTGGGGGTGTTCAAATATTAGCCCTCTTATCAATTTATCATCATAATAAAAAAAAACCAATAGGGTGGGTTACCGATAAATAAAAAATGAAAGATACTCTATCTGGTATAAGTAAAAAATACTTTTTAAATTCATTGAATAATTGATGTATTTTATCTATATTATAAGGGTTTAAAAATTAGTTCTCAAGGGGTTTAAAAATATTGAGAGTGGCCTAATAAAAAGATATTATCATGGTTTTTTGGGTTGGGTTGAGCTGAATTAATTATCTGGCCCGACTCAGACTCAAAACTAAGGGTGTGCGTGGATCGGTTTGTGTTGAGTTAGACCAAACTCAAAACCCGAATCATATAGGATACTTCGGTTTGGGTGAAGCAAAATAACCACCTATAATATCATTAAGTCGGTTTGGATAAACCCATTAATTTTTGACTTGGGTTGGATTGGCAACTGGATTACCCAAATTCTTTTCCTGTTTTTAATATTAAATAATTAAATGTTGAGAACTCGTAATTTTTCATAAAAATTATTCTACTTTTTATTTTCTTAAAAAAATTGAGTAACTTATTTTCACTATTTTTTTAACATAATAAAATAATAAATAATAATAATAAACAATAAACTCTATCCTAGAATACTTGCAACAAATTAAAGTTACGGCATAAAATTGCATTAGAATCAAACGAACTAAAAAGTGAAACATCTTCATTTATAACGTTAGCATGTTTTTATTTTCAATATATAGGGTGCACTGCGTCAGTTTTGGAAACATGACCAAAACCTTTGATATTTTCCTTTTACCTTATAAAAAAATAATATTAATATTATTGGGTAAGTGTATTTTTGTGTCTTGGTATGGCCCGTAATCCATTTATTTTTAGAGAATTGCTTTTCTAACATGTTTTTTTTTTTTCTTCCTAAAAACACATAGAAAATACATTTTTGGTAGTTAACTACCGCTGGCTCCCAGCTGTAGTTAACTACAACTGGTTTTGCTACACTTAAATGCAATTCCTGGTAGAGAATCAATTGTGATTTTATGCGTTTCAGTCGAAAAATCAAAATAAATCGACGCTTATTCGGAATGCTACGAAACTTTACAGATCCTCTAAATGTATTTTTTATAGAGGTGTCTGAAAAAACAGCTCAAAATTCAATTTCTAGGTCGATATTTTGGTTTATTGAGTTTTTGGCGCATTAAAAATTCATATTTAATCCATCCATTGTCGGAAAATTTTAATTTTTTGTGGGAAATGTTTTCTTTTTATGTCCTTAACATGTGCGAAAAAAAAATTCAACATCTATGTAACTTTTCCGGACGCGCAGTTGAAAAAATAATTGCGATCTTACGCATTTTGGTAAAAAAATCAAAATAAATTGAAGTTTAGGCAAAATACTATGTAAATTTGAAAGCTTAAAATGAAAAAATTCTGAAAAAAGATCATTCTGAATTTTAAAGTCCGAAAAAAATCTGAAAAACACTAACAATATAATTCGGAAAATTAAATCTGGACCAGGAATAATTTTGAAAAAAATAGAACGCGCAAAAATAAAATAGAGTAAGAAAAGTAATACTCAATTTGTAATTTTTGCAAGGCCCACCCTAGCCCATGAATGGCTCACCCATCTACCCAATAACTTAGTATAAAATAGGCGCCTTTCAAAATCCCTTCATTCAAATCATATTCAATTTCAACTGAGAAAGAAACATTCATTTTTAAAGTTCTTTATCGTCTTTACTTTCATCGTTATTTTCGTTTCTGCTACTGTAAGTAAAAAAAAAAACAAAAGCTTTTCTTTACAGTGATATCATGGCACGTTTCTATATATGATTGCTTCATTGTATTTCTTTATTTTTACAATGATTTGAAGGTTGTTCATTGATTATATTTCTTTCTTTTTACAATGATTGGATTTGAAGGTTGTTCATTGATTGTATATCTTTCTTTTTTTTCACAGGATGCCTTGTTCATGCTTTAGGATCAGAAGTGTGAGGTGTGAGGGGCAAAATTGCCCTTACTACCCATACTTTCAAAATGATGAGGAATACCGCAACATACATACTGTATTTGGGTACAGAAATATCAGGAGAGTGTTTTTTTCAACTGATAATCATGATCGAAGACAAGAATTGGTTGATTCCCTAGCTTGGGAAGCAAGGAATAAAATGCTTTACCCTTTTACAGGGTCTTATGGAGTTCAGAGAGAGACTGAAGCCCTTGTAGCTACTCTGCAAAATCAGATTGCCACTCTGGAGGCAGATTTGGCCAATGCTCAAAATTCTGGTGCAGCTAATCTCAATCTCAATCTCAATCTCAATCTCAATCCTCATCAAATGCCACAGATACCTAATCCAAATCCTCCTCAAGTGCCGCAGATGCATAATTTTTTGGGTCTACCTAATGTCAATGCTGATGTCAATGATGTTGTGAATCAAAATCCTCCTCAAGTGCCATAGATACATAATCCCAATGCTGCTGAAGTTGTTCCTATTTGAGCTATTTTATTATTCTACATTTTTTAGAATTCTTTTGTTGTTTACTTTTTTCTGCATTGGAGTTGAATGACACATGAGTTGTCGAATTTCTTTTTTCAGAAGACTGTGTTGATCTAGTGAATCAAATGGTTATATTTGGCTTATATTTGAGCTAACTTATCCATTCTGATATTGAAAAAACACACATGTTCTCTTCACAATGAAAATCAAATAAATAAAACATCTTTTGTACAAAACCGTGTAACTTCATAAAAAAATATTAGCAAGTTGTGCCACTTCCAAAATATTCATCAATCTATGCCCATTTAAAACTTTCAAAGATAAATGAAACATGTAAGTCCAAGTTTGATGGACAAGTTCAAGAACTTTTTTCTGGCCAAAAACATCTAAAGCTTCGTTTCCAAGCAGACCATTCTAAACACTTGCATAGTTACATGGTTTCATTTTCAACCAAACATTTATCAATGAAACAGAAGAGAGTTTGAACAATAATATAAAATATAATCTGATTCGGTTTGAAGTACAAGCGCCATAAACTATTGTTGGTAGTCTACCTAAGAGAAGGAAGCTATTTAACTTAACCACACAGTTTCAAATTAATGTAGAGTAATAGTTTAGCTCCAATGCTAATAATCCTCCAAATGCCAAGCTTATCCAAGAAATTCTGGAGCTTTGGCACTTGAGCAGGATTGGGATTTTCACCTACAAATTTAAAAAATAATAGATTATATATTAAATTTTGACAAATCTATGTGTAATCCCGTAAAAAAAAATGTTTAATTAAATATAATTCAAAATGAAATATTATAAAGGAGAGAATTGATAAACAAATAAATAGTTGGAATGAAGGAAACAACTTATGTGAGTTTCTATATGTTTTTCGTATGATTCTTAGCTAAAAATCACTTTTCATGAATAGTTTATTTATGAATCATAGGAAAAACATTTAAGAAAATGCATAAGTTTTTTGCAAGAATTAAAATAAGGATAAAACTTAGGTATATTTTCTTACATGATTTTCATGTTGTACTTCACATAAAATCGTTGTGACTATCTATAATTTCTCAAATTCACATTTTTCTCAAATTTTGTTATAACCACACAAAATGAATTTTATGTGAAGAACCATACGAAAAATATGTACAGGAAATGCACCTAAAATTTGGCCTAAAGATAAAAGTTTTTTTTTTTGAATGATGAATGTTAGCAATTACTCTCTCCGGTCCTATATAAAAGAAATTTTTCAAATTTTTTTTTGATCCTATTTATAAGAAAATGTCACAACTTTTAAGGTGTAATTATTGTTTAAAAAACTTTTATACCCCTTATTTATTGTTTATCTTTTTAATATTAGTAGGTGCATTTAATGCTTCACAACTTTTTATAAGGGTATATCTATAAAAATATTCAAAAGATTATACTAATTAATGATTACATTGATTTTGATGTTTTTCGGTTTTTCTTCTTATAATAAGGATGGAATGGAGTATTTGTTAAAAGAACACAAAGTATATAGGTAAATAAAAAGATCATTTAAGGAAATATGTTGCTAAAAGACAAAAGGTGATAACCAATCAAACCCTTTATAAAGAGAAATGATATTTGAACAACCGTTTTATGACAACTGCTGTGACAAATTTATCTCTTATACTTACATTTTGTTTTTACTTTTTTTCTTTCTATTGCTTTGGTTTTTGTGTCGATACTAACATTTCTTTATATATTTTGGTTGTCCCACAAGTTATCAACAAAAATGGTTGTTCAAATAACACTCCTCTTTAAAAATTAGGATATAAAGACATTATTTTTAAATTTGCAAGTGATTAAAATTTGGTGAATTTTTTGAGGTATATTTTATAGATAAACAAATTTAATTTCGCAAAGAATTTATTTTATTGAAATTAACATGAGAGTGACACGCACATAAAAAACAAAATATAACATTAAATTTATATTAATTTTAAATAGTTAAAGTAGTTGAAAATTATTTACACCATATAAAATAGGGTTAAATATGTTTTTGGTCCCTATAAATATGTCAACTTTTCATTTTAGTTCCTCTAAAAAATTTCTTCAACTTTTGGTCCCTAAAAAATTTTCCATCTTCACTTTTGATCCCTCTTTTAAAATAAACTCATATTTCGAGTTCATATTTTTTAATAAAATTTTGCAGAAAAATTCATTATATTATAAGAATCTCTCCCAAAAAAATTTAGAATTTTTTAACAAAACATGAATTTAATACGAATTTTTATATTTTTTACGGTTAAAAACTCATATTTAATTTATGTTTTGTTAAAAAATTCTAGTTTTTTTTTACAATATTCTACACATTTATGCACAATTTTATTAAAAAATACAAAAATTAGCTTAAATAGGGACCAAATGTAGTGGTTGAAAATTTTATAGGGACTAAAAGTTGAAGGAAAATTTTAGAGAGAGTAAAACGAAAAATTGTTATATTTATAGAGACCAAAAACATATTTAACCCTTAAAAATATTATAAATCAATTTGAAGTGAAGATCATGTAACATTGTATGCAATTTAATCTACAAAGCAATATGGAAAGAAGTTGGAAACACTTGTATCTCTTTGATACTCGATTATTAACCGACTTATTTGTATTTCTGCAACTTATTCATCTTGAACTTTGTTTTTAATAAAATGGAAATTGCTTGAATACAATCACGACTACCAATATCATTAAACAATATTTACGATGTAATTATTATATGACCTTATTCATATGATAGAATTGAATTGGGGTTTATTGAATTTTGTTATGTTGGAAAATAAAATATGAATGAAACAAAGGTTTATGCGTTACTTTTGTTGTTTTTTAGCGTTGTATATAAGTGGATTTGTTGTCAAACTGTTGGAGTATGGCAATGATTTTCAAATTGTGGTTGAGGTTGTCAACTAGGGTTTACATGGCTGGAAATTTTTTAACTTGATTAAAAGTTCTAAAATCAAGGGAATGAAATTAAATAAGCTAATTGATACATACTACTAGGGATTTTAGTTACTACATAGCTCTCTATATTCTCCTCTTATATATGTTGTCCTATTTTTTTAACTTCAAAGGAATGAAATAATCTAATTGTTACGACCCCTAGGAGTTAGGACTCTTGGTTTGTTTGGAATTTTACACTCCCCTCTCATCTCTATTAGGATGTTTTTGACCAATCTCAAATGAGCAGGAGCCGGTTATTTGCTCTAGGATCTCAAACAATGAAGCAAAAATCTAATTCGAAATTGGCAAAAGCATATTATGATCAAATATATTCAATTTGATTACATCATTTTATCAAATTTTGTTAAGGAACTTATTTGAATGAAACAAATTGATCAAATATATATATCAACATATAGAAATATCTTTATAGACCCTGTTCATATTTTATTCTATGTAGGTGTCCTTGTCGAATTTCATACTTCATAGCTCAATAATAATAAAAATAAATCACGCCATATCTCAACAGAGCTAAACAACCTTTATTTGCTAAATTACAAAAGTCTAGTTGATTTCTCATAAGAATCTCATGTTATCTGGCAAAAAATCATGTCAAGCTTCGTTTCCAAGCAAACCATTCTCAACACTTGCATAGTTACATGGTTTCATTTCCAAGCAAACATTTATTAACAAAACAAAAGAGAGTTTGTACAATAATATAAAACATTAACTGATTCGGTTCATGAACTGCAAGACAAGCTCCATAAACTATTGTTGCTAGTCTACCTAAGTGAAGGAAGCTATTTAACTCAAGCACAGTTTTGAATTAATGTTAGACGAGTAGATTTAATTCCAAAGCAGACTCTCAAGGTTCCAATCGTTTTCCCCTTTCCAAAAACATTGTTTGGTAAGTAAATAACCTCTCTTTCATTAATTTATTTTACTTCCTTTCTTGAAATTGGATGATTTTTGTTGAATGTTGAAATTGCTAAAATAGAGATTGATAGAGATTTGGTTGATTATTAACAAAATTAGTAATAATTAATTTCTGCATATTTACTGTTTTGGGAGTTTTTGTTAAAATTATTCAAATTTCAGTGTATAATTGAATTTATATATCATATATGTTGCTAATTACTAATTATGTTTTTATTTTATTTTAGGCTTAATTGCACTTTTGGACCCATATCTTTCCAAACGTTGCGGTTATGACCCCCTAACTAATTTAAATACAAAACAGCTCCCTATGTTTTGATTTTTTGGCAGTTTTGGACCCCCAGTCCATTAGTGAGGTGCCACGTGGCCCCCTAAATAATACATGTGGCACCTCACTAATGGACTGGGGGTCCAAAACTGCCAAAAAATCAAAACATAGGGGGCTTTTTTGTATTTAAATTAGTTGGGGGGCGTAACCACAACTTTTAGAAAGATAGGGGTCCAAAAGTGCAATTAAGCCTTTATTTTATGGTTCAACCTCAACATTGTATGTCTAATGATGTGGTTCAACTTCGACATTGCGGAATTGCTCAAGAACTGTGAAATATCTCATGTTCTTTATTTTTTTTAATCTTCCTCTATGCCTCTTAAATTGGCTCCTCCTAGATTGCCGCCTAAGATTAGAAAGTTTGAGTCTGGCGTTGAGAAGTGTAGGAAAAAGAAAAAAAATTGCTGAGTTAATTGAATCCAAACAGGAGCTCTTGATAATTTTATTGTAAAAGAAACACAAATTCCTATTGATGATAGTCCTATTGATGTTATTCCTGTTGATGCTATTCCTGTTGATGCTGTTCTCGTTGATATTGTTGATGCTATGCCTATTCCTATTGATGACATTCCTGTTGATGCTATTCCTGTAACATCCCGATATTTTATATATGTATTTTTATAAATAATTTTCTTGGCTTGCCACTTAGTTGTTCAACAATTTATTTTATGTGCGAGAAACTTTACAAAATCTTGACATTCTTTACTTTGGTTTATTAATTGAATCTGATTTCATCTATTTCATTTTTATTAATCAATTTGGTGTGAAAAAAATAGGATAATTATTTCTTAAATTATTTATATTTATTCTAATAAAATCCTTTACTGTGCTGCATCTTTTTGTAACTTATTTTAAAGGTAATTTTTGGTATTAAATTAATTATTGCATAAGTTGGTTTTCAGTTTTGAGATATATACTACACGTTTTTTTTTAAGGGATCTATAGATGTAGTATAGTTCTTTGGTTGCCTAACTGCCGAGTCAAATACCTTGCATTTTGCATCCTAATTTATCGGTTCTAGTGGCTTTGAGTGGGAGAAATAATAGCAACAGTTATATATCCTTCTGCGTATAAAAAGTATAGGACGTGAGTGTAGGAGAGTTACCAGCCAGTTCTAACTCAGCCTATACATATGAGCATATGAATTCATGGTGAAAATATTTCTATTTCATTGTCCAAGCTAAAGCCATACCATGTATTCCCTTTCTCTCACACGTTGGATCAATTAGTTGGGTGAGTTACACATTGAAATCAGTTTCTTCCACCAATATAATTAGCCAAACCTAGAAGGCAAACTCCATCCCCCTCCAAAGGATCATACGCAAATTGTTCCCTCTCACAGTATTCTCTTATTACTTCCTATTCTTTGACTACACAAATCATTTTGTATACAAATGTTTTCCAAGCTCATCAATCAACTCCTAGAGTTTATTCCTCACAAAATTCGTGTATGTCCTAAGGTACTCCATGTCCTATTTTCTAGTTTAATTTTATTCTCCAATCTCTAATCATGAAATTATTGTTTCGTGGAACTTACTTTTGTTTCCCCTGAACATGTTGTTGGTGGAATTATGACCGAGCATTCATTCATATGACCGAGCATTCATTCACCGTTCGATCGGGTTAAATTTTAGGAAAACATTTTCCAACTTGTGGTTATTCTTTTTCAACGGAGTCTAGAGCGAGATAAATTGTCCATGCTTTGAACCTGCAAATTTAGAGGACCTTGTAGTCGTTTGATTGGGAGGAAAGCTTACGAGGTAAGGGCTTTTTCCCATACGTCCATACTAAGTGCTAGACTATGTTATTAAGTAGAGGTAGTAATTCTTGTCTTTTAAAAAGAAAAATAGTTAAAACGTATTTTCATAGTAAAATTTATCCTTTCTAAAAGTGATTATTATTAATTATGAGTGATTATTCTTAATTATGTTTTATATGAAAGTAGTGTATGATAATGTGGTGTGGATTGATATATTTTATATTATTATGCTTTATATGTTTTGTGGCGTTGGAAAAGCAATGTTACATTTTCTTGATGAGTTAAAGAAGAAAAAGATGAAAATGTGAGTTTGTGAAATGATTGACTTTTGGTTTGTGTACTTGATGATGCATTAATACTTGACTGTAATTGCCTTAGTGGCGGGTTAATATTTCTTAGTGGTGCCTAACTGGCGGGTTATAATTATATTTTGTGTGGTGCCTTAGTGGCGGGTTTTAGTTTGCATTTTCATGATCATGCATGTCATATGCATCTGTGTGGTGCCTTAGTGGCGGGATTTGCAATTATATTCTTTGTGGATGCCTTAGTGGCGGGAATTGCAATTATATTTCTGTGTGGTGCCTGTGTGGCGGGTTATATCCGGATCATGTAGTACCTAAGAGCATGCATTTTACACATCATTGCATTGCATTGGATCTGTTATTCATCTGTGTGTTGATAAGTGATTAAACTGTTATATATACAAAAGAAATGTGTATGAACTTTACCTTAAAGACTTAAATGTATTTTTCTTATTTCTTTTTGATTGAGAAGTTTTGATACTATCTATTTTGTGGCATTGTTCTTGTGCTTTGAGTATGAACCAATTTGGATAAGGAAATTGACCCTTGCACTAACATTTTAGGTACCAAAGAAGAGATGATCTATACTTTGAAGTTTTTGCTTGAAGTGCTTACGGGGGACGAAATTGGGTTTTTGATTGAATTGTAACTTGAGTAGAAATTTTGAAGGATATTAGTTTAAGAGTTTTAATTACATTATGTTAAGAATTTTGTATAGATTTTGCTAGAACATATTATTGATGAAATAAATAAATAGTAGTGTTTTTCAGAAAAGGAAAATGATTTAGGCGTAATGTCTTGGACCAAAATCCGGGGCGTTACAATTCCTATCGATGATAATGTTGATGTGGATGTTGATGTTGAAAATCTTAATGATAATGAAGATGATAATTAAAATGTTGATAATGTTAATGACATTCACATTAGTGTAGATATATTTGATCCAAGAAATTGGGATTCTATCGAGTCTAAAATGATTGAGTTGTTAGCTACAAAAGACCCTATAAGAGATTTAAGAATTGTGAAGGGTCCTAGAGATAAATTTTCTAGACGCTTTACGGTTAATTTGTATACTAGAACTTTATTAAATTGAGAGAAGTGTGATAGAGATTGGCTTGTTTATGCAAAAGAGCTTGATAGATTATTTTGTTTTGTTGTAAAGTTTTTAAGAGAGGGATTGTTAGAAGTCAATTAAGAAATGAGGGTTTTAGTGATTGGTCACATGTTGGTGTTAGACTTAAAGAGCGTGAGGCAAGCTCAGAACACATTAAGAGCATGACTATTTGGTAGGTGATAAATGATTGTTAGAAATACCAACCTAGATGGAAGGTCTATTAACCATTTTGCATGTACATATTCTTGGCTTAAAAAAAAAAAAAAAGTAGAGTGAGAAATAAATTTCAAATTCTTAACTTTTAGGTTATAAATTTTATTATTTTAAAGAACTATCATCCAAATACAATCTAATAATTCATATGTTTCATTTGATTCTTGTTATAGAAAATAAGTGTAATCTCAAAAGCTATTATTTTGAGACGGAGGGAGTGTTTAGTATATAGATTATAATCTATATACATTATTCTCTTATATATATATATACACATTAATTTTTTATTTTTTATACTTGAGTGCAAAGAATAATTGATAGCTTACAGGAAATGAAATTCCCTATAAATGGTGGTAAAGTTATCTTCATAGAATCATTGCATTGTCCATTTGAAAAACCATAATAAGATTTGAGAATATGATTTGAAAGAAAATGTCATTTGTGTAAGTCATAATTAACTGATAATATCAAGATTGTTATGTTGAATACCTTTCTATCTAACGTGAGTTTTCAGGTAATAACTTGTCCTCTATATATCAACCGAATCCATTCTCTTTGAACATGAGCATGCCAATTTCACTTCCAATTGCTTTGCGTTTTGTCATCAATAACGATAGTTGTTCCTAAAATGGATTCAACGGACAACTTCACATTGAAAATCAAATAAATAAACAACAGCATTTGTACCAAACCATGTAACTTCATAAAAAATATTACAAGGAGAAATTGCTGTGCACAGGACTTATGGAAACAAACCTGAATTTAATTAGTTATGTAAAGTCTCTAGAATGGCAACAGATGGAGCCAAAGTAAAATGCAATGAATTAGCATAACTACAATGTTTCATCTTGAGATGCAAGAAACTTGAACAAGCTCACATCTCAAAATGTAATTTTAGCAACAGAATTCCCAAAGTACGTAATATGGGGTGAATTTCAGACGCAACAAAACAAAAGAGAGTTTGTACAATAATATAAAACATAAACTGATTTGGTTCATGAAAAGTGCAAGCTCCATATACTATTATTATTAGTCTACCTAAGTGATGGAAGCTATTTAACTTAAGCACAAAGTTTTGAATTAATGTTAGAGACGAATAAATTTAATTCCTACCAATATTTTTTTTTTTCATGATACTTAATATCACAACTTCCCATGCCTGCAAGTTGGTTCTTGACATCCGCCAGGTTCATGAAAAAGTTGTGGAATTTATCTCGTATATATGCCGAATAAGTTATCTGGATGTCCTCTAAAAGTCTTGCATTTTTTAAAACAAACTCAATGAATTGGATTCCACGATCAGATCCATCATATGTTGAAATGTGAAGCATCTTGAGAGAAGATTTGAAACAACAAGGCACTGGAATTAATGTCGAGTCATTCATATCCAAGAATTTGGTAACTGCCTAAATAAGAATCAATTAACAAGTCAATGGATGGAAATAATATCATTGATTTAACCTAGAAATGGGGGAGATTATAAGAAGGATATAAGGTGTACCAGAGGTAAAACAAGTGCTTCCAGTTTAGGACACCTTAGGAGAAATTCCATTAATGTTTTTCTACTGAAGTCAATCTCCAAAGTCAGACAAAGATGTGTCAAATTGTGGAACTCAGGAAGGAGATGGAGATGATCAATTACATAGAGAGGTTTCTAGAAAAAGGAAACAAAAATAAATTTGCATGGGAAAACACATCATTTTATACACAATATTTAAAAAGATTAAATGAAGATGATGAGAGAAAAGGTAATACATACCCTAAAAGTGTCCTTTGATAGTGTAAGAGACTTGACACTTGCAAGTCCACTCAGTAGCACAACCGAATAAGGAGAGGAAACATGTTGCATTAAATACGTAATTGGAAGGCGTGTGTCAAATTCAATATATGCATCAACTATGGAAGTTGGGGGGTTAACAATGATATATTGTATGCTTGGACGACTTGTGCAAGTTAAAGATACAAGATTGACAGCATCAATCTTGACTGAGAAATCGGATAAATCATCACAATTTAGGCAATAAGGGTCAGAACGGATGGTCAAAATCCTCAATGTGGAGGTAGCAATGGTGATTTGCTTGATGTACAACCAATAGCAATAGTTCAAAGTCAATTCTTGTAGGACAGGGCACCCCTCAGAAAAAAATTGTTTAATTGACTTGTCACTTTCAAAGGTAGCATATGAAAGATTTAAAGTCTTGAGGGTAGGGAATAGAATACCGGTAGGAATAAATAGTGTAAAGCCGCCAAGTTGTAATGATAGTTTAGTCAATGAGTGAGAAGTTGAGAAACAACGGGGTAACACACAAGTGGTATTTCGATATTTTATATCATTTATGAAAAGTTGAAGGTGCTGAACTTTGTGGGTAAGTAGAGAAGATAGTAAAGAAGTAAGTTTGCGTGCATCAAGAGTAACTGATAGTCGAGAAAAATGATTGTGTGCATCCCAAATAACTCGAGGTGTTATTTCAATGGCGAGGCTTTGTATTTCTACATTAGATTTGTGAAGTAGTGTGGTGACTAAACCTAAAAGAGAATTTGCTGTTGCTGAGTTTTGATTTTGAGAATGAGAAGGACTAATAATATGAAAATCATAGACGGATAATTGGGTCCACAAGTACCTCCACTTTGTTGCTAATATGGATGTTTTGACAGCATCCTTGGTGGAGAGAAATGAAAGAATATGGTGAAGAATGTTATCGGGTAAGTCACTAATATTTTTCTCCATTTTGAGTGATGATGATTCATTGATGAGATTTTTCATCTTTTCGTGTAATGATTCATTGATGAGATATGCTTGATTGCCCAAGAAAAGGTATGGAAGATGGTGGACATCTTTGGACACCATGTTGCTGCTCATCTTTCTAGGTCTCATGTTCAAATCTGGTGATAACAATTCAAATGTTGGACGAGTCCATTCAGGCATTACCCTGGCTTCAATTAGGTCCTGTTGATGATGAACAATGGGATTGGTCACTCAGCTTAATGCTAAGTTTTAAAAATAAATAAATAATAATAATAAAAAGGGTTAATAGTCCTTTTCACCTCTGTAATATATGTCATTCCCGACTTTCGCCCCTATAAAATTTTCGGTTTGATTTGCACCATAGACATATATTATAGGGGTGAAAAACACTATTAACCCTAATAAAAATTAAGAGTTGTAATTTGCACGAAGATTGATTTATCCCTGTAATACCTTCGTTTAGATTACAATTTGTAATTTGAAAATTCTTCTTTTTTTTTTTTCAGACCTTCTTGATATCAAATTTTAAAATTAAGGTACTTTTGCCTATGTAATTTTGAGCGAATTTTGGTTTACCTTCCTTAAATTATAATGTTAGAACCTAAAAAAATAATATTACAGGATTTCATGGTATAAACCATAACTCGTTCAAATTAAAGTGGGAAATACTATTTAACCCTAAAAATAATTGTTAATTTTTTTTTTGACAAGAATAAAAATAATTGTTAATAACAAAAGCATAAATCAACCGTTCTTAAATTTGAAAAAATATAACAACACTTATTGAGAATAAAATAATGATTAAGGAAGCATTAGGTATTTGAATTGAAGCGATTGAATGTAATGGAAAATGAATCATACCTTGCTGTTGCTGCTGATTTCCATCTTTTTCTTTTTAAACATAGTTATATGTTCTTAATTTGAAAAAGAAAAAAAAAATCAGAACAACACTTATAAATAATTAAATAATTAGGCGATTGGTTGATTGTAAATGAAAATGAATCATACCTTGCTGCCTGAGTGAGAGCTGCGCAGTGTGTTGACTTTGTATTTTGCTCACGCTCCCCTTTTTTTCATTTTAAAGTGAAAGTGAATGATGTAATTTGAAATTCTATGAAACTTATGAGATTAAGAGTGTATTTCGATTGGTTAGTTTTTTTTGGTTGTTGAGGGAATTTCGATTTGTTAGTTGAACATTCAAATTTTTCAAACACATAGCCACCTATGCAGAGTAATAAGGAATGAGGACTGCATGATCCAGTGCCATCTCCGACAATTTAGAGGGGACTTCTACCCACATATAAATAGAGATATTTACCTACGGACAATGTATAAATGACAGTAAAATAGTTGAATTCGGAATTTTTACCTACGAAAAAAAATACATTTAGTGACAGATTTTGTCTATTGGTACAAGTTTTTTTCTTCCTTTTTTTTTTCTTTAAATTTTGAGGCCCTGTGCCAAGGGCCTTGATGCACTTGCACATAGTCGGCCATGCATGGATCGCATGACCCAAATAGCCATCACTCTTAGAACTCATTTGAAGAGTGAAGAATCCCATGACCTGAACGTTGATGCCATATGGCTTGGGAGTTAAGCCTCATCTAGTATGAGTCGGGACTTGACTCTTGAGGGAGAAGGAAGTGTCGAGATACCCTATAGAATAGTTTCAAAGAGAAAATTCTGATATATTATTATTCACAGAGGGCATAAACATATATACAGCTTCTGTTCCTAATGTCTCTCCTTAATAACATGAGGCTTTAAAACTAAAAATTAAATCACAGCTATACAAATCAATTGATACCAAAAATATCTCTTCCTAGAATAACAACAGTTGACTTATTTTAACACCCCCCTTCAAGTTGGTGCATGGATGTCACACATTCCCAACTTGAGTAGAGATTCGTTAAACACCTTGCTTGATACTCCTTTAGTGAGCATATCAGTTAATTGTTGCTCAGATCTTACAAACGGAAAAACAATTGTCCCAGCGTCAAGTTTCTCCTTGATGAAATGTCTATCAATTTCAACATGTTTTGTCCAATCATGTTGGACAGGATTATGTGCAATCTCTATGGCAGATGTATTATCACAATACAAACTCATAGCTTCTTTTGGCTCAAAACCCAAGTCTGACAACACACTTTTTACCCATAACAGTTCACACATTCCAAGTGCCATACCTCTAAACTCTGCTTCAGCACTTGATCTAGCTACTACTGGCTGCTTCTTACTCCTCCAAGTTACAAGGTTTCCTCCTACAAAAGTGAAATATCCTGAGGTAGATCTTCTATCATCTGCTGAACCTGCCCAATCGGCATCTGTGTATCCTTCTACCCTCAAGTGACCATTGTTTGAGAACAATATTCCTTTACCTGGAGTGGATTTCAAATATCTTAATATCCTCTCTACAGCATCCATATGAGGCTTACGCGGATCATGCATAAACTGACTCACAACATTCACTGCATAAGTGATGTCTGGTCGTGTATGAGAGAGATAAATCAGCTTCCCAACCAAACTTTAGTACCTCCCTTTATCTGTGATGTTTGAGTTTAGATAATGAAAGAGCTTATGGTTCTGTTCAATAGGAGTTTCTGCTGGTTTAGAGGCAAGCAACCCAGTTTCAGATAGCAAATCAAGAGTATACTTTCTTTGGCATAGAAAAATACCATGTTTTGATCTCGCTACTTCAATACCCAGAAAATATTTGAGGTTTCCAAGTTGTTTCATCTCAAATTCAGAAGTAAGGTATTTTTGCAAACTAGAAATTTCATCTTGGTTATTTCCTGTAACTATCATATCATCTACATAGATAATCAAGGCGGTAATTTTACCTTCTCCTCTCTTCAAAAATAAGGTGTGATCTGAGTTACTTGCTTTATAGCCAAAAGTCTTCATAGACTTAGTGAACCTTCCAAACCATGCTCTTGGAGATTGTTTTAATCCATATAGAGCCTTCTTTAATTTGCAAACCTTCAATCCATTTGAATATACCATACCTGGTGGGGTATCCATATAAATGTCTTCTGAAATTTCTCCATGTAGGAAAGCATTTTTCACATCAAATTGTAGAAGAGGCCAATCTTGGTTTGCTGCTAGTGACAAAAGTATCCTCACAGTGTTAAGCTTGGCTACTGGCGCAAATGTTTCTTGATAATCTACACCATAAGACTGAGTGTAACCTTTAGCCACTAGTCGTGCTTTATACCTATCAATTGTTCCATCAGCTTTGTGTTTAATTGTAAAAATCCATCTGCACCCCACCGTTTTCTTCCCTCTTGGTAAAGTTACAAGATCCCAAGTGTTTTTTTTTTTTTAAAGCTGTCATCTCCTCAACCATTGCAGCAGTCCAGTTAGGATCTGCTAAAGCTTCATGTACATTACTAGGAATAGAAATCGAGGATAATTGAGATACAAAAGATGCATATGACCGAGATAACTTGTGAGATGACACATAATTACCAATGGGATATTTTACTTTGGATTGGAGGTCTGGTTCATATCTGACGGGAGGTTTACCACGGTTAGAACGGGTTGGAAGATCATATTTGACATTAGTAGATTCAGTGTTAGGTGTCTTGGTGGTATCATGCAAATAAGGATTAATTTCATTTAAAACAGAATCAATTTCAGAATCAAAAACAAGATCAACTTCATCTATACTTGTATCAATAGGGAGAGGATCAAGAGTTACCGTTGAAGAGTCAAGTTGAATTTGTGGAGAAGATTGAGCTAGTTGGTTATGATCAGGAGACGTTGTATTGTCTAAAGTTAATAGATCCATATTTAGGATTGGCTCAGTACCTGCGGAGTGATCCTCACAAGATAATTTATTTTCACAAAATATTTTTGTATATGAGATGTCAAACATACTAACATCATGATGCTGCACTTCACTTTCATTCCCCCTTGAAGTGTAGAATCAACATAAAAAAATTTATCTTCATGAAACGTTACATCCATAGAAATAAAAAATCTTTTTGATGTTGGATGGTAAGCACGATAACCTTTTTGAGTTGATCCATACCCAACAAAGACGCATTTAATGGCTCGTTTATCAAGTTTTGAACGTTGATGTGAGTGTAAGTGAACATACATAACACATCCAAAAACACGAGGTGGTAAATGAACAATAGGGGGTAGAACATGATGATCAGACAATACATCTAGAGGTCTTCTAAAGTTATGAACACTAGAAGGGGTCCGATTAATCAAATAAACTGCAAAGTTGACAGCCTCACCCCATAAATGAGATGGAATGTTACCATCTATTAGGAGTGATCTTGTCACCTCTAATAAATGTCTATTTTTCCTCTCAGCCACTCCATTTTGTTGAGGTGAATATGGACATGTAGTTTGATGCAAAATGCCTTTAGAGTTTAAAAACTTTGTTAATTCGGTTTTAAAATATTCCCCTCCATTGTCTGATCTAATGACCTTTATGCATATGTTAAATTGTGTTTCTATCATCTGATAAAAAGAACGAAACACATCACTTTTATGTTTAAGCAAATATACCCAAGTTACCCGAGTACAATCATCAACAAAACTGATAAACCATTTTTCTTCCATTATGTGTAGACTGCGGGGAAGGGCCCCAAACATCTGTGTGTACTAATGAAAAAGGAAAAACAGATTTTTTATTGCTTAAGGGAAAAACAACACGATGACTTTTTGCCATACACAAGTTTCACAAAGAAAATCTGAAATATTGCATTTATGAAATAACGATGGAAACAATTT
The DNA here is from genome assembly GCF_003473485.1 of Medicago truncatula. NCBI lineage: Eukaryota > Viridiplantae > Streptophyta > Magnoliopsida > Fabales > Fabaceae > Medicago > Medicago truncatula. The sequence continues at coordinate 46,563,280 of NC_053043.1, forward strand.
CTTTATTTTTATCTATGCCATAACCAAATTTCCTTTTTATTTTTATCTTGTGTGAGGTCACTCGCAAGATGAGCCAATGCTCCTTTATGAGTTTGTTGTGAGACATTTTCAAGATAATACAACCCTCCACTGCGTCTACCACTGCCAATCTTCTCCTTGGTATGTATGTTCTGAAAAAAACAATGGGTTGGATAAAACATAGCAACACAAGAATGTGATTTGGTTAATTTAGTAACATAGATAAGATTGACATTTAGAGTAGGAACAAATAAGACATCGGATATTGTTAGGGACGGTGAGAGAGATACAGTACCAACACCTTCAATAGGAGATTGGACTCCATTGACATTAATAATGACAGTTTTGGAACAATAAGGAGAAAAATTAGTAAATATGTGTGGATCACAAGTCATATGATCAGAAGCACCTGTATCAATTATCCAATCACTATCCTTAGTAACAACAGAAAGATTAATAGCAGAGTTAGATATACCTGACTTTGTTGCAAAACCAGCAGCAGTAGAAACATGGCCCTTAATATTTTCTTCCTTGTTATTGGAAGTAGATTTGCCTTTTGGGTGCCAATCTGGATAACCATGGAGTTTAAAACATGTTTCCTTGACATGATTATCACCATTACAGTGGGTACACTTGCGAATTCCTTTCTTAGGATACTTCTTGACAGCAAGGGCAGACCCCTCGAAAGACTCACTACCAAGCATAGCTTCTTGGCGATTTGCCTCAGCACAAACAATTGCATAAACAGCTTGAACGCTTGGGAGTGGAGTTGTAGCAAGAACACGACCGCGGACTCCATCCAAGTGTGAATCCAAACCAGCCAGAAAAATATAAACACGTTGAGAATTAACAGTGGTGTTATACTTCTCAACATCTTTAGTGCACTCCATGGTACAATTTGCAATGGCATCATACTCTTGCCACAACCTTTTTAATTTTCCAAAATATATAATCATAGAACCACCATTTTGATGAGTAGAAATTATCTCACGGTATAATTGATATGCCCTAGATGCATCTTGGTTGACTGAATACGTCTCCTTGATGGTGTCCCATATTTCCTTCGCCGTAGCCAAACGAATAAAGAGTGATCTGATGTCTTTGGTCATAGAGTCAAGAAGCCATGACTTAACCAAACAGTTTTCATCCTCCCATGTTTCATACTCCTCGAATTTCTCATCTTTTGGTGCAGCCTTTGTTCCAGAGACATAACCCCAACGTTTTCTGCCTCGGATCTTGTTTTGGGCGTTTAGCGACCACTCGACGTAGTTGGTGCCGTCAAGTCGTTCAGGTGTTAGTGCGGAAGAAAACTCCTGCAGATGGAGAGTAGTCCCAGAAGTCCCATAATCAGATTTATCTTTACTGGGATGCTCCATCAGAAATTACTCAATGAAACCAAAGTAACTGATTCCTATATTAGGGATTTCGGTTTGGCTCTGATACCATATAGAATAGTTTCAAAGAGAAAATTCTGATATATTATTATTCACAGAGGGCATAAACATATATACAGCTTCTGTTCCTAATGTCTCTCCTTAATAACAGGAGGCTTTAAAACTAAAAATTAAATCACAGCTATACAAATCAATTGATACCAAAAATATCTCTTCCTAGAATAACAACAGTTGACTTATTTTAACATACCAACCCTAATTACTATCTGATACTTGAGGAGCAAGTGGCTATCTATATTTATAGGAGAAAGTCATTGAGCCATCAAGAAGGAAAAAAAAAATAATCTCTATTTCTAAAACGAGGCCTTTGCTAAACCCTGGAGCATCCAATTTCTACCCCTCTGAGCTTGACTCAATAAGAAATGATTCGGCTCAAAACTCGACTCGAGTTCGAAACGAACATTTTTTTCAACTCGAGTTCGGCTCGTTTAAAATTCACGAGCAATTCGGTTCGACTCGTTAGGTTCAACTCATTTGCTCAAATTACATATTTCAAAAGGTTTTTTTTAAATGTTTTTTTGTCAAAAACACATGTCTTTGACCTTTAGAAAAACAAATTATATTTTAAATAAAACTACCAGTATGGTAGTAGCACTTTAATGCAGCACATACTACTGCTATGTTTTACATTGAATCCGTGATGCTGTTCATATATATATACTGCTCCTTTCTAGTATCTTCGAAACTCCCCGATGTGGGACAAATTTTATGCATACGTTTGTTTAAAAGTCATGTGAAGGTACTATTAACTATTTTTTTTCCTTTCTCTAGTATAACAATTATCGTTGATTTTTATTCAAATAGTAATTATTAGAAGAAACTTGTAATAAATTTCATATTATATATATCGAGTTGGTTCATGAACCAAACGAGTCGAACTATACTTAGTTCAAGTTCAGCTCATTTATTTAACGAGCTTAATTTTCAACTCAAGTTCGACTCATTTGGTTCGTGAACCAAGTTCAACAAACCAATTATTGAATCGAGTATCAAACTATTTTCAAGTTGGTTCGGTTCATTGTCAGCCCTAGGCTTAGTACGTAGCACCCTTAATATTAGGTCGATAATAAATTTACTAGCAAGAAAGTTTGACGCCCATCATGGGACCGTGGTAAAATTATTCCCTGACCTTGCTCTATCATTATGAACTAGATGGTGCCATTGGTAGATATGAGACGTTACAAGCCATCCAACCCGTATAGTCCAGGACCTACATCGCCAGAACGAGAACCTATAAACACAAGTACATGGAAAACAACAAGCACAAGAGTCCGATGGTGATTTTAATGGAGAAGAGATCGATAACCACCAACGCTTAAGTCAGGAGATATGGGACGCCCTTGCTTCGGAGAACTTCAAAGCACTGGACCAAGAAAAGTTCAACCTAAAAAGAGATCCATTGGAGCATTTGATGGCTTTCGGCACTCAAATGGTGATCATTGGCGCAACCGAGTCCTTAAAGTGTAAAATTTGTTCCGACACGTTGAAGGAGGCAAACCTTCGATGATATATGAAAATCCCAAGCCACTCCATCACTGGGTACATAGACTTCCACCGCAGATTAGTCCATTAGTCGCGGGCAAAAAGCACTAGAAAAGGTCACTGCAACAAGCATGTTCAACATTCGACACAGTCTAGCAAAGCCCTTGAAAGAATACTTAAGTGATTCAATGATGCAACGATAAGAGTATCCAACCCAAATTAAGAAATATTGGGAGCTTTTCAGAACGGCTTGAAAAGCATGACACTTCAATGAGTCTTTAGCTCATAAGTCGGCAATCTCAATGCAAGAGGTCATGCTCGCGAGCCGAGTGTTACTTAAAGGGAGCATAAAGCAACGCTGAAAAGCAAATCCAAGGCATGGAAGAAAGGACTTCTGAAAGGAAAAGGAATCACTCCCCTAGGCATTGGGATAATTCCAACACAACAGACTGATCAACAACAGCTGAAACACTAGTGTTGTTAAACAGAGACACTATAGCATAGTAGAAATTTAATAAATCACTTTTGTTCAATGGTAAGCTAGTTAATACAAATGTGTTCTGAAAATGCCTGCTATAACGACACTACACCATTGTAGTGGTGGAAACAAATCGACATTTACTTGGGGGCAAGGTCTTTAGGATGTTTTGGATCACAATCTTTTCACATTTTTTTGTCTATGTATATGCTTCTGTTGATTAATTATTTCGATTTATGTTTCACATTTTTAACAATGTAGTTAAAATTGATAATGGAAACATCATCCGTCTTTCCTCTAATGATTTATGCTGCCAAAAAATTTCCAATTGGGTACAGTCATTTTACTTTGACAACCAGAACTTGAAAGACAGTTCCTAGTGTATCTTGGTAACTTTTGTTTGCTGTAGATAAAAAGAAAAATTATAATGTAATGCTTTGGAAATTTGATTGATTTGTGAGAGTTTATAGTTGACACCGTGAAAAAATCGAATACTTTTAAATGTGTTTGGATGTTGTTTTATGGTATAGAAGAACTTTAGATGAATATGCCTTATTTATGGGTTAACTTTTGGGATTGTTCTTAAAATTTTGTGTGGAAGAGGAGAGTTTGACTTACTTAGTATATCGTTTACTTACCAGTATTAGTATTATTAGCATTGGACACTAATTTTGTGTTTTTTTTAACTAAGTTACTTGTGCGAGGTAACCATTTGTTTTTATTAATAAATAACTTATCCAACTCACTCTCTTTAATAGGATTGTCCCTATACAACTACATTTTTTCCATCCACAAAACTCGAATCTAAAATTTTGTTTAATGAGTCTGAGTTTAATTTCACTCTCTCAACGTCTCTTTTTAGGTCAACAGATATAGCAAAGAAAAAATTGAATTCACATTGAACATAAAGTTAGCATTCATAGCCAGATTCCAAATCTATAGTTTACATTAACAAGAAAATGTAAGAGCACACAAAAATCTCGGCTCCATGAAATTGTGATCTTCTACCATAGTAGTTCATTGAGTTGTCTCTCATTTTGACTAACAATTGTTCTTCTCTACACAAACTGCCATCGATTACCATCTAATCATCTTAGATTTCTAATCTAGCTGTTCATTTTCCCAGCTTAGCTTGGAGGCAACTCTTTCATGCTGTGGGAAATACTCCTACATGAATGAAACCAAAAGAATGAAAACTAATTCTAAAAAAATCTTGAAGAACCGGTGAAAATTAGGGTTATGGTTCAATAAAAGAATACACAAAATAAAAATTAATTGAATCAACCGCGATTCAACCGATTTAATGCGGTTCAATCTTAGATTAACTTGATTCAATCAGACTACAATACAATCGAGATTAAACCAACTAACTAACTAGTATATTCTCAGTTCAATCGATTAAATCGAAAAAGTTGGCTTGGAATTACCTCCATATTTTTGACAAGCTCTTTTGGTGTTGGGGCAGACACAATTATATGGCGAGCTGTGGGGCTAATGAATCCTTCCTCCACAGCTTTGTCAATGAAAGTCAAAAAGGAATTGTAGTATCCATCAACATTCAGCAATCCCACCTTCAAAAACCAAAACTTTTAAGCATATTTTATCTCATAAACGGGTAAGAGAACAAATTTCAATATATAATAATAACATTTGTGTGTAGAATTAGTGTGTATATATATATATATATTTTGTGTAGAATGAAAATCTTTACCGGTTTATCATGGATGCCAAGTTGAGCCCATGTTATCACCTCAAGGAGCTCCTCAAGTGTCCCATACCCACCTTCATGCACATATATATAACCCTTTTAGAAAACATGGTGCTAGAAATAGAAAAAATTGGTTTCAAAATTGCGAAAAAATTAGTGCTGTACTACTTAAACAACTTAATCACTTCTCTAGTTTTGTTAGATGATTATATATATAATTTTTTAAGGAGCAGTGTTAGTGATTAGCTGTTAGGTTAATATGATTTTTCTTCTTCACCTGAATATGAATTTCGGGCCTCCAACTTCTTTAACTCTTAGTTCAAACTAATTTTTAGATGATTATATATAGGATTTTGCTAACCAATATCCTTAGGACACTAATTAAAGATTTAAAAATAGAAGCAATTTATAAGTTTTATGTAGAAAAAATTACTTTTTAAATTTCTAATATCTTGAATATATCATTCTCAAGACAAAATTTTCTCTTTAAACTTTTAAGAAGTGTCATAAGGTACTTGTTATCATTTTTCTTATATATAATATACTACAAATAAGACAATTTTTTTTTCCTAATGTTATGAAATTGTTATTAGTTTCGAAAATATGTGGAGCCCCTCCAAGCAAAATGGAAAAAAGACAAGAAAACCTTTATCTTAAGACTTAAAGTATTTGAATATCCATATTCTCTCACCAGAATTAGAGGACTATCTATTTTTGTTTAATAACATAAGTAGATGACCATGAAGTATGGATTTGTTTTAGTTGCTAAGCTTATGAACGATTCATCAAGAGAGAGAACGAAAGCTGCCCTTATCATGGGACCCTATATCTTAGATCAAAATACCCATTATTGCAAGGCTTTGAGATTAAGGCTATGTTTCACAAGACAAAGTTTATACTTTATAGTATACAATAATTTAGTGCTTAAAAATTTGAATGTAATGATAATTCTCTCACAAGCTTTAAAATAACTTTTTAGTAGGCTAAAGTATTATTTTAAGATTATATTTCAAGTAACGTTTGAATTTCTAACTTATGATATTTTTTTTTCTTTTCATTTTTATCTTATAATCTTAAATGAAAAAAAAAATGTTTAATAATGTGTTTTTTTGTTTAATAATGTGTTTATATGTCAACTAAATTCAATTTGATCGTATCAACTATAAGTTCAATTTGATAATATAAACTATAAATTTATTTATACTTTATCTACTATAAATTCATTAGCTGTCTACTAGTTTATCTACTATAAACTCCTTCTCCATCTAATCACTTTTCAATTAATGGGTGTACCCTAATCTTTATTTTTGATGTTTTTAAATTAAATTAAAATGATCTCATCTAAGAATATTTGTCATGTAACAATTAATGGACAACCGAAGTGGCGCATCATATAATGTAAGTAAGTTCAAAAATTCTATTTGGACATCGTATGGTCTTTTCATCAAAACATGTCAATACGACAATACCCCACTTAGAAGTCTAATCCTATCTTTAATAATATTTTTTTTTAATCCTTCTGTTTTTCCAGAGAAAAAGATATTGATAATTTAAAATTCAATCGTAAAATAATTATAATCTAATCAAGAATTATTTCACTTAAAAATCAAACGTGAGTTATTTCAAACAATTTGTTTTTGATTAAGCTTACGAGTCATTTGAGTTCGATCATTTGGTTAAGTTTTATTTATTTTAGGTTAAAAAAAGGTTGACTGGATTGTTAATAATGTTCCATGGAGAAAAGTTAACAACACATTCTTTAACATGCATTTTCTAACTTATTTTCTCTTTGATTGATTAAAATTTACATCCATATCGCAAAATCATGATTTCCATGTAAATTTGGCGGACCTATGTAGATTTTAACCAACAATAAGAATAGGTTGTAAAGTTTGGGTTAAAATATGTGTTTCTAGCACGTCGACTTGTTCTCAATATCAATCGCTATTCATTGGTCATCCTCTTCACCATCTCTTCCATTGACTTTGTCAACTTTTTATGATAAGATGTTGTCAATGATTATTTTAGTCGTCATGTTATGTGTAATTCATCTTAAAGGAAACCTGCACCACTCTTGCAAATTCCAAATAAAATTTAAGTGCTTTCCAACAAAAAGTGGGGAAAAAATTGATTATATATTTTTCATTTCGTCTCTAATTTAAAAATAAAAACACTATGATTTGAAGTTGGTACGTCACAAGTGGAAACTTTGTGCAAAACATTCTCCTAAAATGAAAAGAGAAAAGAAAAAAAAAAAAAAAAAAAAAGGTATGTTTTGACTTATTTGTTTAAAGAAGGTATGTTTTGACTTTTGCAAAGTGAATAACTTTCTTACAAAATAAAATAAGATACCTTAAACTTTTTAAAATAGCAAAAATAAGATACCTTAAATATATTTCGGTTATATTTTTAGTCTATAATAGACCATCAAAATTTACCAAAACATATATGACCAATAATATTTACTAGTATCTCTTATATACTACATCGTAGTAGTGATTCACTAATTTTTGGAATGATTCACAAGTTTAATAGTGGATTCAGCACCCTTACATTTATAGAGATACCCCTAGTTCACGCGGTTAGAATATCAGTGCCCATTTAATCAAATATTAGAAGGTCTAAATTAAAATTTACATTTTATGAATTGTCTAATTTTGATTAAACGACTGCCAATGTTGTCACAACTGCATGAATTAATGCGGGATCCTCTAACTTCTCAAATCCAAATTCGTCTATAATCATGCGGTTTGATCAAAGACTCGCTAGTTTGACCGGTAATTCTTTTGACATGTGCCTTAATGAATCACCTATTGGAATTTAAATTCCACACCATCCATGAGAAAAATATTTGAGCTAGAAAGAAGGTTGTACCAACCTGGTAATGCTATAAAGGCATCAGAATTTCTAGACATTTCAGCTTTCCTTTGATGCATGTCAGCTACTGCTTTCACTTCTCCTACTGTTTCACCAGTAAGCTGCAGCATAGTATATAACAAATTATCACTGAAACAATAGTAAAGTTATAAACAGCTTTTGCGCGTGTGAGGGAGAGAGTGATATGAGTAGGGTCTTCCAAAAATGCATTTGTATCAGCAGGGAAAGATGTAATGATGAGTTTTTTTGAAGGTAGTGGACTCAATAATTAAATGTAACTAAAATAAATTGTCGCACACAAACTAGACTTCACAATGTAACAAATGAATGTTTGAATCTCGAATAAAAAAAATCGACAGTTAATTATGTATGACATATTTCGAATAAAATTATCTTTAGTGGAGTTTATTTATAGGGAACTAAAATAAAAAGTTGTCGCAAAAAGCTTCCTTTTAATTATTAATGTAATTTTAATTTTTTTTTAATTGTATTAAACTGTGTTAAATATTATGACAATTATTGTTGAACGAATTAAATATTAGATTTATATGGCCAAGCTTAAATTTATGATAGGGAAAAGAAAAAAACAAGAAGAGAGAACAAAAGAAGAAAGTTACTTCCTCAATGATGATAAAGAATATAAAAAAAGGATAATGCCAATGAGAATCTAAAGGGTGTAATATGGAACATGGAGAGAAAGACAAAATGGTTCAGAAGGATAAACAACCCCAGATTGCCAGGTGTATATTGATAGATAAGTTTGTAAATTTGAACTATAGCATAAAAATGCTACAAGAGAAAAAAATCATGCAACCACTAGTTCCCCCACTTGAATGAATAATCACACACAAAAATACAAATTCGAAACTTAGATATTGAGATAACAAAAGTATGGTTGAAATTCACTTAAAATAAGCAACTCTTGTGTAGCATGTTTAGTCATTTTCTTTATTTTATTTTATTTTATTTTGAAATGAAGATATGATATGAATGCAAGCTTCCAAAGTTGCATAACTTTACCTCTCTTGGCATTAGTGTTTTCGGAATCACTCTGAAAACAAAAACAAAACAAAAGTTAGTTGAGTTTAACTAAATATATAGCAGTCGTGCATTTTAGAATCACGAAAAATTTGACAATATCACGGTGACACAATGTGATTATGCTAGGGTTTCCGTAAATACAAACAAATAGCTTTAAAAAGAAGATGAAGCTCTTGCTTACCCAATTACATGTCGACCACCATCATAAACAGCTTGAGAAATCAACCCCATCAAACCAATGCTGCCTCCTCCATAAACTAGGTCAATATTTCTTGACACCTTTTTATATATCAAAATACAACGAAGTTTAGAACTAAACACCATATTATATCATAGGTATATAGGTGAAACAAATACGTCAAATTTCTTTGACTCGCTTTTACTTATATTTTGTTACAGAGAGTATATAAATAAATTAAGCACTAAAGTACAAAGACGAAGTTATGAAAAAATATTGTATTATTCATGATGATAAAATAAGGAAAATGAAAAAAAATTCAAAAGTAGTAATAATTACCAATTCTTTTCCAAGTTCAATAGCAGCATCCTTATAGCTAGTTTTGTTACCAGGGCTACTACCACAAAACACACAAATTCTCTTAAACTTTGATACCTTCATTTCTATCTCTCTCTCCATATTCTTCTCTCTTTGTTTATTTTTGGTTGCTCTCTCTCTAACCTTTGATATGAGTGGTTGATGGTGTATAAGCACGGTTATATGGTATATATAAAGGCAAAAATAAGCATAAAGTTTGAACTCGTATTTACCACATCATTAAAATGATGCTGACTCGTCTATAGGGAACCAAGGAAAACTTGATCCAATGTCTTATCTGTGTTTGTGTGTTTCTACTTTAATTACTATGGTCCCCTCTTTAACCAAAAAAATCTAAAAACCAAACACAATTCGTGGTCCTATGTCAATATCATTGTGTTTTTATTTTATTTTTTTTCCTTTTAGTAAAATAGGTACTCCAATTGTTTCAAAGACTTGTGATGAGTTGTGACACCCAATAGATAGCCCTTTAATTTTAATTTCAAGTCAATTGAATGTGTCACTTCAACTTGTGTAAGTTCATGCATGTTTGAATTCACGATGATTATAATAAAATCACGGTGTACCATTCTAATTTTTTCAAAAACTACACTTTAAAACTTCATAGAATTTAAATGTGGGTGATTAGTGAAATGAATGTCGTGAGTATTTATTAAAAGATATACAAGAAAAGTGATTTATATGCTCAATATTTTTAGGTTTTAATGAAGATATGATTGTTTGCTCTTTCGATAGTTAATCTTCAACATGTGTAAGTTAAACACAAGAAATCAACCGTGTTGAAGTTCAAGTGTGAGTTGCTAGTGAGATATCAACTAGATGAAAGATATATAAAAAAAAAAAAAAAAAACTGATTTATATACTCAATACTTTCAAGTTTTGGCAAAATGGTAATAACTTTTTTTTTGTCTTAACCCTAGTTGGCTATGAGGTAATAAACAATTTGACAAATACTTCAATTAGGATTGAAACTTATATTCTAGTATATTTTGCTCTTTTAAAAAATAGTTTTGAAACTTATTCTCTTATTGCACTCGTGATCCACCCATAGCTAGTCTTGAAACTTTTGTCACACACTTTGGAACGTACTGTATGTGATGAGCTCGTGAAACCCTATCTTGTTCCACCCATATTGTTCGTTCTTGCTTGAAAAAATTGTCAAATCCTAAAATCCTAAAGGAATGGAAACTAGCTACTAAACTATAGGTATCTTTCATTTAGGTTGACTTGTTTATGCCATCCACCAACTCTTATCTTTCTCTCTCTACCTGACACTGTTCATTATAATTCTGAAAAACCATGATGATATACTATCATATAAGACATTCTACCTTTAATCACACACCACGACACACACTAGTGCATTTGCCAATACATATCCTGTACCATCAATTATGGCGTCCAATGAGATGATATATAAGTTTACTTTTAATTTAGCTTAGGAACATGTTTTACATTTAAGCTTAGAGTGATCCATTGCGGAATTCAGATTTCACTTATTAAATGTGTGGCATATTTAATGACGAATTCAGAAATTTTGATTAATAAAGACAATAGCAAATGATTATATATTTAAGAGATCATATGCTATAAAATGTTTATATACAAAAATTTATCAATGCATTCATGAAAATTTTTTATAGTTATCGCTAAGCAAAATTATACTATTTTATAACAAGAAATTAAAGACATATAATCAGATATGAATTTTATTTCTCAACAAGTATTCATATTCTAAAACTGTTGTATGAATTTTTTTTCTTCCGTTTTTAACACTATTAAATATGTTTCTTTGGGCATGTAAATAATCGACCATTCAACAATTTATCTCTTGTAATGTTGTATATTTGGTTTTTCACAAATAAAATTATGGTTTAATTGCTCTTTTCGTCCCTTAAGTTATTATTTGGTATCGCTTTGGTCCCTTAAGTAAAAAAAAGATTGTTTTGGTACTTTATCTTTATCTCCGATACATGTTTTGGTCCCTTCCGTTAGTTTTAATCAAAAAAACGTTAACTGCTATCCAAGTGTCATTTTGGCATTGGCTGAAAAACTTAATTTATTTTCTTCATCTTCTCCACTTAAATTCTTCATCTTCTTCCCCCATTTTCTGGAAAATAAGAACACCACCAACAACACTTTCATGAAAAAGAAAAAGAAAAAAAGAACAACACCAACAACAAGAACAAACAATAACAACAACCCAATAAGCAGCAACAACAACAAAGAAAAAAAAAAGACAAATCTCCAAACAAAATCAAATCATTTCAACACCTTCATTCATATTCAAACCTAAAATATAAAACATTTAAAAACTCAAATTCATCATCTCAAAAACACCAACAACACTCAATCTACCTCAGAAAAAAATTGGAAAATGGTGCCGTTATTCAACCTTGGATTCAATTGGGTGTTGTGGTGCTAGTTAACCAAATTGGATTTAGCACCAAAATCACTTTTCTTGATAATTAATTTTTGGATTTTTATTGTTGGATTTTTTCAACTGCTAGTTGTAGTTGTTGTGGATGTTTTGAAGATTTTGGTTGATTTTCCCATTGTTATTGAATCTGGAAAAAAATAAATTAGGAAATAGATATGAAGATTTTGGTTGATTTGCTTTAATTAGGGAGATTGAGAAATTGTGTTGTTTAGATTGAAATAGATGTTTATGAATGAAAAAATTGGTTATTGATTAAGTTATGAAATTGATTATGTTTATATATTTGTTGAAGATGATGAAAAGGAAAAAAAAAAAATCTGGGTTGGTGTGTTGTTGATGATGAAGATCATGAAGAAGAGGATGGAAAGAGAATGAAGAAGATGAATAATACAAAGCCTAACGTTTTTTTGAATTTTTTTAACGGAAGGGACCAAAACAGGTAACGAAGATGAAGATAAAGTACTCAAACAATATTTTTTTTAATTAAGGGACCAAAGTGATACCAAATAAATAGTTAAGGGACCAAAAACGCATTTAAACCTAAAATTATTCATCAGTGGGGTTGGCTGCCCCATTGTGTTTAATGTGGATCTGTGCCTGAATTGATTTGAGAAAGATCAATTTCAAGAAATTTAAATGTACGAGAAAATAAATTGTTCAAAGATAAATTACAAAAAAAAAGAAAATGACATAACATCTTGAGGAATGAGAGTTTTATGAGGTTTGGGAAGGATTTTTGCTTTATCATCCGTGCAATAGTAGAATTTGAATTGATTCAAATAGTACTTACGCCTTCATGGTTTTTTTTTTTTGGCTTAATTGTATTTTTCCCTCCTATCTTTTGCTAATTGTGCGATTTTGCACCCCCTCTTTTTTTTTGAGCGATTTTGCACCCTATCTTTTGTCAATTGTGTTTTGTTCAAAATCATCATTAAAATAGAGGAAAAGGGGCTAAAGATAGGGTGCAAAATCGCTCAAAAAAAAGAAGAGAAGGTGCAAAATCGCACAATTAGCAAAACGATAAGGGGGAAAAGTGCAATTGAACACAAAGATGGGGTGCAAAATCAGAAAGGGGGCAAAAAGATGGGGTGCAAAATCGCTCAAAAAAAAAGAGGGGGTGCAAAATCGCACAATTAGCAAAAGATAGGGGGAAAAAGTGCAATTAAACCTTTTTTTTTTTACCAAACCTTCATGGTTAATTGATTACAATAAGACCTAAAAATAATAACATAAATGTTTTTTAATCACAAAAACACATAATTCCCCTTTTTAAATATATTTTCTCTTTTCTCGGATCTAACATCAACACTTATGCCGACCGCAACATATTATGTCTGTTTTTGTGTGTTTAAATAACACAACTCAAAGATGAAGGTGTTCTTAAATTTTTCCAACCCCCTCTTATTTGTACATACACATACAAGTTTAATGTTAAGTTTTTTTTTTGTTGTTAATTAAAACCTCAAATTTGAATGGTTTTGATGAATTCATCCGTGCAATAATAGATGTTGAATAGAGGTTAAAAGAGAGGACAAATAGTGAATGACTACTTTTACTGCCACCAATTTTGCTTTACCTTACTCTAGAAAATAGGTAAGAATAGGCTTGAGTCATTCATTCCCAACCATTCTTTGTGGAAAAAAAATCATGACCCTGAAGTCACAAAGACTTCTTTTACAAATTAATATTCTCTAAACCAATAAGAATTTGACATATTGAAAACCATCACAAATTGGTTTAGCCATTTTTAGAATTACAAACTCAACTATGATGTTACCCTTTCTGTCTCCCTCACATATAACAAACTAGCCAAAACTTTTGACTGTTTTAATCAATTACGTATCACCAAATTTCACATCTTTGTATTTTCAGATAAGATGTGTGGCATTTTATTGGCAAACATTTTCTATTAGCGTTATGCTTTCTTTATTCTTTTGTTGGGGGAAAGCATTGCACTTTGTTTTATATTAAATGAATATGTCCAATGAAAGAAAGCTATGTGGGGTTGTAATATATTTAATGCTTTAAGTTTTAAGTTTAGGTGGTGATGTTTATTTTGGTGACTGTTGTCAGGTTGGATTTAACTAGGTGTTTTATGTGTAAGGGTTTTTTATGTTTTTTTTTTTTAAGGTGTTCCGCATATATACAGTGTCTTTCGTTTGTATTCTCTGTTAAACTGATCTCTGTTCGTCTTGAGCAAGAATCTGATTTTTAATAAAATTTGCTAATTAAAAAATAAAAAGTTTGTTAACCTGACTTTTCATCCACTTAATTTGTAAAAGAAGTTAATTAAACTAGAATTACTTAAAGTTAATCACTAGATAAATCATTAGTCAAATATGAATTATTAAGTTATATTATACATTATCTATGTCAAAGTTTTCTATGTTGGAGGAAGAAAGATTAACACGGAAATAAATTGTCACTAATACTGTTATGAATATGAATTTGATTGTCTTTTTTCCAATTTTTTGTTTTAGACATCTCTTGTGAAGTCGGAATATTAATCATTTGATAAAGATTAGACAACTGGTTTCCGTGGGTATAACTCAGTTGACAGGGACATGCATTATTATATGCAGGGGTTGGGATTCGAATCCCGAACACCCCACTTATTCTTCTTCAAAAAGGAGAATTATAGCCACAGACTACCTGACAAAAAAAAAAATAGACAACTGAGATCACCTAACTAAGTGACCCGTTTTTGTTTGCCCTTGTTTGTTGGAGTTGTGAAGGGAGAGAAAATGTCATTATCTTGTGCATTTGCAGGGCCAATGAATGATTGAGTTTCTACCGCACCAAAATGGTGGAATCCTACTCGGATTATAATCAATCATCCACGCACAAAGTTAATAATCCATGTATCTACCCTTTGCACTTGAGTGGTGATTTTCGCACACCACTTTATTATATCCTCCTCTCTCATTTCATCTAGTCACATTTGCTCACCAATTTTAGCCACCAATAAATAAATTTGGTCATGTGCATAGCATTAGTTTATGGACACGTGTAATTAATGTTAGTTTTTGATCTGCATTTCATAGGAGTGGAAATAGATCAAACTGACCTATAGGGATGCATGACATAGCTAATGTGAATTCAAACTTTTTTTCTAGAACAGTACTCCCTCCGTCCCGCAATAAATAACCTGTTTGAAAATGTGCAATTTTGACTTAACTTATTTTGATCATATTTTTTTACTAATATACAAAGATAAATAATATCATATAAGATGTCGTTAGATTCGTCTCGATGAGTATTTTCATAATATCAAATTTTCATAATTTTTTTCAATATATTATTCAAGATATTTAAACTCAAAATTACGCATTGGTATGCGTAATTGGGTCAACTGTGTCATTTATTAAGGGACGGAGGGAGTAAATGATAACACTTTTTTATGAGTTTATTCAACTAAAAAAGTTATATTATTGTACATAGAAAAGCATTTTAAACCTATTAGGCCAACATTTTCGCTATAAAAAATACATATTACTTGACAACTTCAAAAAGATTATTCGCTGCCACGAGACCATTGCAAATTACTGCCGTAAAAAAGCCTTCACCAACTGTAAATTTAAATTTCTTGTTATTACTAACCGAAAAAACCTTCAGAAACTTTTACAAGGGATTTTTCTACCATAAAATGTGTGGAGGGAATTCGAATTCGAATTTGTGATTAGCAGCCACAAAATGTATGGAGGAAACTCAAATTTAATTTGTGGCTGTTTTGACATCAACAAACTTTGTGAAAGCTAAAATAGTTGCATAAGAAGCAAATTTGTAGTAGCTTTGATGGTCACAAACATTGTGAAGATGTAGACCACCACAAATTTCTTCATATCTCATTTCTATCTTCTCTCTAATTTTTTTTTCTCTACATTCTCTTTACTATTATTCACTCATTTTTCTCTCTATTTTATTTCTATCATTATTGGTATGATGGTGATTATGAATGATTATATTTTTTTAATAATTTTTTTTAAATGACTTTTAAATATTTTAAAAAAATATATCCTATTTCTGGCTGCTTAAACCACCATAAATGAGTTTTTTTTAATTGTTTTGCATATTTATGTTTATTATTATAAACTAGAATTGAATAAATTATTTCAAAAGAATTGGATATATGATATCATATATAATCTGATTCTTTAATATGTCATCATAAATATCAAAATAAAGTTTAATTTCATTTTTCTTTTAGCCCGTTAGTTTACTCAAACATAAATCAAATTACTTATTTAAATATATTCATATAAAATTGAACTTTACGGTTGGTGAAGCCATGGGTTTATTTGAAGCTCTCCAATGGCTTAGTGACATGTCGTTAGATAATATCGACTTCGAGCTTGATTCTAAAATTACTTGTGATGCATTCCGCTCCAGTAAAGACGATGTCTCTGAGTTTGGACATGTCATTGCATCTTGTAAAGCTCTCTTTTCCGCTTTCTTCATCAACTCTAGGGTAGAGTTCACTAGGTGACAAGCAAATGCAGCAGCTCATGCGCTTGCAAGAGAGGCTACATTTCTAGCTAGTCCCGTCATTTATTATCATATCACTTCTTGTATTGAAACAATTATTATAAATGAAATGCAATGAGTTTTGTTCCCTTCAAAAAAAAAAAAAAAAGCTAAGAATTTACGTGTGCAGAGGTCAGGGTTCGAAGAAAAAAAAAATGTTTATATAGTAATTCATTTACGGGATTTCACAAGAGTTATTAGACATTTATATAGTATTATGGACAGAAAATCAAGCGGTGAATATGATTGGCGATGCAAATTGATGTCCTCAATTGGTCACATTCATAATAGGAGTTTAAACGTTAGTCCAAGAGTTTCCTTTTCGGATAAGGCACACATCTCTTTCATTCTTTTTTTTTTCAAGTAACCTAGTGGCTAGAGCTCACACAATTTAATTGTGGAGAAGTGGGGTGTCCGAGGTTCAAACCCCAGCCCCTGCATATAACATGCAATATTTCTACCAACTGAGTTAAGCTCACGGGGATCACATCTCTTTCATTCTATTGTCCACGCAAGTAGTAATCTCTCTATTAGCCAATCCCAGCAATGCAATGCATACTGAGCATTTGTTAGAAGAAGAAAAAAAGGATAAATTTTGTAGTTAATCAAATGAATTGAGTCAGTTTGAAAGCTATATCATGGGACTACATGATGCTTAAGTATGCCTAATTTGTAGACATTTCAATTTTCAGGGTTTTGCTTGGGGAGTATAATGCCAAATTTTGATGGGTAATTTTTCAATTTTTTTTGTTTTGTTTTGAAGTTGTTGATTTTTCTATCTAACACTTGTAACTTGTATATTAGTATTACGGTATTACCACTTCCACTATAACCAATATTAGCTAGACCATCCGTACACATATTTGCTTGCTTCACGGTATGTGTGTCAAAATTTCACCTCTCATTCATGTTCTAAACTTCAAGTAGATTTGGTTGTGTTTTTTCAATGGAAATTCTAATTGGTTCAAATATATGATAATAAATATTAAATTGCGTAACAATACTCAAATATTACATCATAGTAATTTCATCACTTCTTATTATTTATTCTAAATTATATCAAAATTTTAGAACAATAAATTTTGAAAATAAAAGATACCTTATTTTAAAGGAAAAACAATCGTATGCATAAGACTTTATGGAAAGGAATGAATCATGTTCGTGGAAGAATGAAAATATTTTTGCAATCTCAAATTGAAACAAAATTGTGAGCCCAATATTGCAGTCTAGCTGGAGTGTTGAAATGGCAATGGCTCCTTTCTGCACAACAAAAATTATATTGGACTCTGATTCTATTTCTCTATTGTCCCTCTTTTGGATGTTACAAAAAAGATAAACATTAATATGTCTATGGCCTTTTTCTCATCAAAAAAACTTCATGATTTAAGATTTGTTTAAAGGGATGAAGGTTAATCTCCATGTCTAAAGAAAGCTATACACACAATCTGCTTTTCTTGAAGAAAACAAACAAGTTGATTTCTATTTGTCTTGTTTTTACATTCTGAAGAAAACAATCATAAGCTCATTGAAAGCTCCAATATATCATTAGTTCTCTTGTAATTTAGTGTCACTTTGTATTAATTTTTAGCTTATACGAACTTTCTAAATGAAGTTAATATTTATTTATTTTCTTAAACCTATTCATAGAGAAAACGAGTAGGGATGACAATTGGACCCAGATTCGATGGACACCCGCAAAAAATACCCGTAATGGATAGGGTAAATCCACGCATTTATGGATATGGACTTGGGTCCGAGTAATTACCCGCAAATTTAGATGGGTATGAGTGCGGGTAAGGATATTATACTACCCAGCCCCGCAACCCGCATATACATGTTTATATAATGTAATAAATATTTTATTTATTTTTGGTGTACAATTATTTAATTTATTTAGCTATTTAAGCATAAATTTAAACCTAAAAACTAATACGGTAATCGTTTCATCCTTACCATCATAATTTCACGAGCTACAAATTTATGATTTAAATCAATTTGATGTTTATTTTAGCATGCACTTTTTTATATGTATTTTGAATGTATTTATTTTAATTTTTGAGGAATATTTTGGATGTTTTTTTTATTTGGCTTAATACTAAGATATTTACTGTTTTATAAGTTGTTTTAAAAAAATTTGGATCATGATTTTATTTCAATTGTGATATTTTTTATTGTCTTTTTATAATTAAAGTGCAGATAATGGGTACGGGTATGGGAAATGGCACTAAAGTTGTTACCCACAAAGGTACAGACATTTTTTACAAACGCGGGTATGGGGAAGGGTACTATAGTACCCTATCCATTAGGTACCCCTTGTCATCTCTAAAAACGAGCCATGAACTTATAGTTTAGTCAAGAGATAATTAAAGTATATTCCTCAACAAAAAAAAAAATCGATGTTTTTTAAAAAAAAAATTGAAGTACATTAAACATTTACATTCAACTATTTGGTCATGTATAATTAAATTATTTGATTTTTCTTGAAAAAAAAAATGATTTTTATATAGATATTAATCCAAAGAGTTCATAAGAAAATAATATATAAAAGTTCTTTTTTGCTTGAATTTGAATACCAAGTAAAGTATGTTAGAAAAGATGTACAAAAGTGATGACTATTTTAATCAATTACATTGCTCATTTTAAATAGAGAGCTCAAATATAAGAACAAACTCCAGTGTTGTCTTGGTGGGTTAAGTTAGTTTCTTCACAAAAAACAAATAGGAAAACCTTAGACTATTTGGTTTGATAAATCAAATAATTTTCAAACCAACAAAGTGATTGTGCCCAAGTGATTAATAACTTTCACCAAAAATAAATTGTTTGAAAGAATCGAGTTTGATTTCCAATGGAACAATTATTATTCATAATAGGAGGAGGGTTAACACAAAATATACTTCCCACAAAACAGAAACACAAAAAAAAAAAAATACCATTGACAAACCCTTCTTCCTCAAATTAGGGCAAAATTATGGTGCATAAGCCATTTCCTTATGCACCATGTATAAACATTTCACAACCATTAGATTTCCTTCACACTCTCACAATCTGATCGCACACACGCCTTTATGTTTCTTCTCCGAAAATCTCACGCTCACCGCCCCCTCTCATCTCTCCACCTCCAGCGATTCTGTTTCCAATTCTGTTTCCAACTCCTCCGATTCTGTTTTCAGGTGGTTCTGTTTTCAATTTCACCGGCAAAGCTCATCGTACCTTTATAGAGTACTGACTTCCGGCAGTTCTGTTTTCAATTGCACCCTGCTGGATCAAAGAAAACCATTAAGTACATCTAATGGTTTTGGAGTACAACTCACAGAAACCATTTTTTTCCTCATCCTCCTCCAATTGGAGTCCAAAACTGAATGATGACAATGGCTCTAGGTCCTTAGTTTTTTTCACCTGCTGGAAACTATTAAGTACATCTAATGGTTTTGAAGTACAACTCACAAAAACCATTTCTGAATTTATGCAGGGTGCATAAGAATTTCCTTATGCACCATAACCGCACCCCTCAAATTAGTCATGAATTGTAACATATATCGAAGTCTCCTCACTAACATCACCCGTATCCACCTAGACACTTGTCCGATACTTGAACGAAATTAAATTCAATTAAAATCAAACAGTAGTTAACTATCGTTTGAGAACACTTTTTAAACTGATGAACTGTTTTAAATGTTTTTGAATGGTTGTTGACTACCATTCGATTTTTTGGATGCCTAAAGAGCAATGTTCAAAATGAAAAAACTCCTTTCTGCACAACAAAATATATTGGACTCTGACTCTTTCTCTGTTGTCTCTCTTTTGGATGTTACAAAAAAGATAAACATTAATATGTCTACAGCCTTTTTCTCATCCAGAAAACTTCATGATTTAGGATTGTTTAAAGGGATGAAGGTTACTCTCCATGTCTAAAGAAAGCAATACAGACAATCTGCTTTTCTTGACAAAAACACAAGTTGATTTCTATCTGTCTTGTTTTTACATTCTGAAAAAACAATTATAAGATAAGGAAGATTATAAACTCATTGAAATCTCCAATCCAATATATCATTAGCTCTCTTGTTATTTAGTGTCCTTTTGCATTAACTTTTAGCTCTTCTTCACTTTATGTCATGACCAAAGACCACAACATTGAAAGATTAAATTCCAAACAAGTGGTCTATCAGAAAACAGGCGCATTATTTTTAACTTGTGTAACTTATTTTTTAGATAGACAAAATGATAAATAACTATTAAAACTCACATATATAAGTAAATGGACAAGGGTTCGAACCTTCATCACAACGTTCAGCCTAACAATTTCGACACTTTTATCAGTTGGCCTAGAACTTGTAGACGCTCATAGAAAATATGAGGCATGAACTTATAGTTTAACCACTTAAACTTAAGTAATTGGTCATGTATAATTAAATTATTTGATTTTTATGTAGAAATTAATTCAGAGAGTTTGTAAAAAGATTAATATATAAAAGTTCTTTTTTTTATTGAATAGCAAATAAAGTATGTTAAAAAGATGTATAGGGGGTGAATATTTGAATCAAATACAAGCTCCTTTCAACTAGAGAGCTCAAATACAAGAATAATGCCAGGGGTTCGTCCAGTAGTTGTAGAAGGTTGGGATCTAATAGTGTGTTCTTTTTTATGTCTCAGGTTCAAATTCTTTAATACTATATATCTACTTCATTCATCAAAGCTTCAAATAAAAGATACAATTACTTACATTAGATTTCTTCAAAAACCATTTCCACGACACAACCTTAACATATTCGATAATTAAGGAAAACCTAACACACTTTGAGGTTTGATAAGCAAGTCTGTTTTTTCAAAAAAATTTATTAACCACATCACAAGTATGAAATAACTGTCAAACCAACAAAGTGATTGTGATCAAATGGTTTATAAGGTTCATCAAAGGACCAACATTTAAGAGAATTCGAGTTTGATTCTTATATGAAACAACTTTTAGTCAGAATTTACTTACCTTTCAACCGAACTCCGGATTAACTATGACTCATTTCCTCTAGGAATGTAGGGTTAACACCAAAAAAGTATCATTACTAAACTCCTTCTTCCTCAAATCCCAAAATGAGCACAAAATAGTCATGAATTGTAACATATAACGATAACAATAACGATAACTATAAGGAAGTCTCCTTACTAACATCATCTTGTCCCCCTAAACAGTTGTCCCATACTTAACGAAATTAAAGTCAAATGAAATGTATTCGTTACATGAAGATCATAGTCACTCAACCAACCCAAAATGGCTACAACTGAAATTAGTTATCCACTAAAATAGAATAACTAACTTTGCTTGAGTGAACAAAAGAGGTAAGAATAACAAAACATAAAAGCAAGTAGATTGGATGGGCCAGAGAGAGACAAACAAAGTTATGGGCCAAACACTATGTACCATAGCCCAACAGTTCTCTACCGTGGCAACACTGAGAGATGAGTTGAAACATTACCGTTCGGTTTTTTGAGGTGCCTAAAGAGTAGTTTCCTTCTATACGAGTACAAATTATTCGGTGTCAAATACATCATTAGTCCATATTTGTTTTTGAGAGTTTCTTATCACACCCTATTAGTTTCTCGTGCGCCCTACAACATCCTTCAACGCCCTACAACATTCTTCAACATCTCATACAAATAAACCGGACAACATTAGTCTTTTTCATTAAAAAATTTACCTAACACATTTTTAACCAAAGAGCAAGTGAAGCAAACAAATCTCACCTTATTTTTAACCAAGACATCATCCATAAAGTGCATGTTCTAGTAATTAAACACAGTTTTTCAAATGGTTACAAGAATTCCTATCTCTAATTTATATATAAACAAATGATCCAAAACAAACAAATTACACAATTAAAAGACTAATGTAACAATATACATTCATTATTATTCATCAGAAAAATCAGGTTCTGTTGGTTTCTGCAAAGAGCTAACTACTCCAGAATTTGTCCCAGAATGCATATTAACACCTTTCCTAGTACTCCTTGCCACCCTTGTTCCATAAACAACAAAACCTTTACCATATTTTTTTGCTATTTCATTTTCAGCCTCTGAAGCTGCCACAAGACTCTCCTTAGCCCTCAATTCAGCAGCTTCTTTCCTTTTCTTGTGCCTTCTCCATGCAGCTTGAATAAAACAAGCAGCCCAAGTTCTCCATTGGTGTGAATAAAATCTGAATTTATGCCTAAGTTGTTTACTATGTAGTCTTCTAAATTGAGATGCAACAAACTTAAGATCTTCAGCTATGAGTGCAAAAGCTTCTACTTCTGAGAAAGCTTTAACTGTTCTTGTTGAGGAAGGGAGTATCACACTTGGTCTTGGATCTAAGGCCCATGTTAAGAGCTCTTCACCACAGAAATCGCCTGGACCGATTCTACATGAGTTGAAGAATCCGTCACGAGAGAGCAGCAAGGTGGTTGATGGTTAAATTGACATCACCACCAAATTAGAAGTCAAGGTGGAGAAATGTTGAAATTGGCTTCAAATTTGTGGTCTGGAAGAACAGAGAAATCGTGACACGATTTTGGAATCGTGACACGATTGGAGGTGCCGTGAGCCAAGTTTGCTGGATGCAAAATCGTGGCACGATCTTGGGAAATCGTGACACGATTCAGAAACTTGCTGGTTAAGTATCACTGATAAGGACTGGTCAACCTGGGGACCGTTGCAGATCGTGACACGATCTAGGGAAATCGTGGCACGATTTCTTCAGGGGAAGACTAGTATATATTGTGTTCTTGTGTTTTTTGAAGAGAACCTTAAGAGAGCTTAAGAGAGAAATCTTGGAGATCAAAGAGGGGATCCTATGGGGTGTGTGCCTTTGATGAGAGAGTTTCTTAGGTTGGGAAAAACATTGTAATCACCTTGGGATTTTGGGTTCATAGTGTGAGAGTGGGAAAATACCAAAGGGTAGTTCTAGGGTTTGTTCATGTGTAAAGCTTGATAAGCTAGAGTCTTGTAACCTTTTGTAACACTTCACATATTGGATTGGAGAGCTGCTCTCTCCCCCAGATTAGGCCATATTGGCTGAACTGGGTCAACAATCTTCTCGGTGTTTTGTTCTTTCTTTTACCGCTTATCTTGTTTGTGCTTTGGAATCTCTTGTGTGGTTTTGCTATACACTAGCTTAGGGCTGTTTGTTGTTGTTTGCTTGGAAGCCATTTGTTCTCATTGATTATCACTATCACTTGCTCCACACATCATTGGTTTATTTCATTGGTGTAAAGGTTCGTTTGTAGAACCGGATTCACAACAGGTGATGATGTAACTTTGGAAGTCATGGCATCAGCATATATACCAAACGGATAAAAGCCGGCATTTGGTGAACATAAATTTGTGACATTACTAGCTATAAACCAAGCTACTCTTGGAGCATCTTTAATACTGTGACAATTGAAGAATCCATATTGGCAATTTGATTTCTCCATATTGCACACACTTTTCCAACATGCTTCTTGACGCTCGATTGAAAGAAGGTACCAGCAAGCTCCTAAAATCTATTCAGAATATAAAAGTATGGTATTTCAATTTTTCTGTATTACATTTCTATGATGACTTTACTGTCATATTATATGATGTATATGTATATGATAAAAAACTTATTCCACATTCTAGTATAGGCCAAATTTGGATAAGCAGGTTAATTAGCGCTCATAGGTTAAGCGTATAAGCTATTTCTACTACGAAAGATAAAATAATGTCAAACTATTTTCACATAAGCTGTTTCCATAAACTCTTTGAAATAGTCTCACAAGTGTTTATAGCAGTGGATAATCTCAAATAAGCTATAATACAAATGTTTCTCTTAATTTAAGACTTGATTTTGTTAATAAGCATGCTACAAAATAGTAAAACGGTCCAATTTGTTTGAACAATCAAGGAAATATAGTTTGTGATATACTTACATGGCTGGCCAACATGTAAAGCATGAGGTTGTAAGCAGCACCTGCCCATGCTGTTTCTGTCACAACCCCTGTAGCTTTTACAATTTGTGATGAAAGTGGAAAAATCAAATACAGCCTTGGAATATATTGAAAAATGATGAAAAAACGAAGGACATTTTTGGTATTTGCCATTGTTGAACCCCTAAGTGTTGGTATAATAATCCAAATCAACACCTGCAATAACAAAATAACAGATATTTAGCATGTCAATAATATACACATTTCGGTTCGAGTCCTAACCCTATAATTGTTGAATGTATCAAAATTACATAAATACCCTTGAGCATATTATCTACTAGTAATTTGATAGACTAAACTGACAAATAAAAGACACATTAAACGATCAAATTAACTAGTGGATACACTTTTAAGAATCAAACTAAATAACTACGAGACGCTTTTTAAGGATGTTTTGTAATTTTGGTTAATTAGGGATTGTAGGGACAATATCTGACACATTCAAGGACCAAAGCGGCCTTTTAAACATAAACAAACAGACTCATAGGTACCTGAGGAAGAGGCAATGCGGCAATAAAGTCTAACCAAAAACCCTTGCTGAAGTACCTAAGAGCAATCTTAGAATAGGTAAGAACAAGTTCTCCTCTACCAAAAACCTTGGAAGAAGGAGCAACATAAAGATTGTTTTTATATGATAAAGATTGTTTTCGTATCATTAAAAAAAAAAATTAGATTATATATTTTTTTTATTATATTGTTGGTGTCATTGAAATAGATAATCATGGTTAGTTTAGTTTGTTATTATAACTTGAAAACGAACGTTTATATTTTTAGTTTTAATCAAAATCAAAATTTTATTAAAAAAAAAATCACCGTTCATAATTTTCAAACGTTAACACAATAAAAAACGTGCCCGTCTTTTCGCTAGTAAATATAAAGACAATTATTAATAACGGTTTTAAAAATCTGATCTAATTTTTTCAAGTATATATGGTGCAAATCCATTCATTTCAATGACTTTCCACAACATCCAAATCCACCGTGTTTTTCAACAGCATTTTTGGTTTATTGACTAAATCACCCTTTTCAATTGAAAGTATAAATTCCACTCTTTATCAATAATACAAATTTTAACAGGCCAACTTTGGGAACTTTTAGACCAATCCCTACCCTTCGCTAATTAACAAAAGTAAATCCAATGGTTCAAAAACAAATTGCAACAAAAAAAAAAAAGAACAAAGTCTTGCACCGTGAGAGACCCATGATGGTCTTGTACCGTAGCCAGAGCCATGGTTTACTACTACTCTCTCCGTTCTAAATTGTATGACGTTTTGGCCATTTCACATGTATTAAGAAATGTAATTAATATTGTGTGGGGAAGAGAAATTATGAGTTGTTTTACAAAATTATCCATAATAAATGGTATGAAAAAGATAAATGAAATAATTGAAAGAAGAGAGAGTAATTAATAGTTAAGGATATAATAGGAAAAATAACATTAATATTTCATTTGTATTGTAAAACGACATATAATTTGGGACAAATTTTTTTCCAAAGCGACGTACAATTTGGGACGGAGGGAGTAGTTGTTTAACATTCACATATAATAATAATCTATATCTATATAATATAAATTTAGGACCTATTTCATGTCCCATTATGGAAGTTATTTTCTCTTCTTTTGGTTATGACATGTGGCACTCTTCCTCAAGCATTTGCATTTGCTCCAAGTCTCAACATGTGGCACTCTTCTCTCATGCATTTTATATTTAATGCTATCCCAAATTAATTTTTATAACCATTTATATTTTTGATTTTGATATTATAAATAAATTGCAATATTAATATTCCTAAAAAAACATTATTATGATTATTATCTTTTAGAGAAAAACGTTATTATGATAGTAACCAGAATATGCATTGTAGTTTCAAATTAATTTTGTACACCAATATGCATGATTCTATATACTACTTTTTAGAATAGGCCTAATATCTCTTCAAAATAAAAAGAATAGGCCTAATATTGTTCATAATTTTTTTTAATAATATAATAATTAACTATCGAGATAATAGTAGTAATATATTATTGTTTTCATTATGAATGACGTCTATAAATTATTGGATTTCATAAAATGATACTAATATATTAGAATTTTGCAAAGAAAGAAAATAGTACTAATTGATATATTATTAACAAGAAGATTAATAAATTGTTTTTTAATTTGTTGGATTACAAATAGTACTAGCATATATTATTCCTTAAAAACAAATAGTACTAGCATATATTTATTATTAATATTACGAAAAATATATATTGATGTAATTCCTCATTAGCTAAAGAAAATTACCACAAAAAATTATTAAATTAAAAATATTCAGATCTTTGGAAGAATAAAAATATACCATAATTAACTTTGTTGACTTTGAAACAAATAAAGGAATAATAAAAAAAATCATTAAAAATGCACTAATAATTAACATAATATGATTTTGTTTCTGATTTCAAATGTGTGACTTTTTAAAAATTAATGGATATTTTTCACATTTATTTTATCCGTAAATCAAGGGAGTGATTATTGTTATTACTTGATGATTTTTCCTATAAATATTGCACTCACAAGTTTTACATCACTTGGAAAATGCAACACAAATTTTCTGACAGTCTTGTATAAACTCAAATTTTCTGAAAGTCTTCTATAAACTCAAATTAAGTCTTCTATAACTCAATTTTTTTGTTGAATTCTTCTTTGTTTTCTTATTTTCATATTATTTTCTATGACTCCTATTTGAATAATCATTTCAATTTTCATTGTTTTTATTTTTAGACTTTGGTTTATATGTGATTGAAAAATGTTAATCTCTCATTCTCATTAACATATATTGCCGTTTTCATTTTTAATTTTGATTACATAAAGCTTTTATTTTTATAACTTTTATTGTTTTTTAGTTTAGACAGGGAGACAAAGTGATTAGAAATTGTGACACACAAAAAGTCGTTTACGAGGAAGAAGAGTCATATGATGGAGCATTGCAAAAGACATTGATAATGAGGCGTTTAAATTTAGTGTATTAAGAAATAATGCACTATTCTTTAATTGTTTTTTTTTTCAAATACAAGAATGACAAAGAAACTGAAGATTGTATTTATTATATTGGAAATTTTAGTGCACCTTTCACATGATTTGTAATTATTATTCAAATAGGAGTGAATGCCCCTTTTTCTTCATGATTTGTAATTTATAATTTATTGTATATCACATGTACATGAATAATACAAGTATATTAATTAATACATGTGCATGAATTTAGATTATTTTTGCATGATTTTTTATCGACATCCTCGGTAACACTTTTCACGTAAGAAATTCTAAGGTGAACTCTCACATAATAATTAATAGTTATATACAACCAATATTTCTGTAAAAAAAAAAAGGTTATATACAACCAATCAAATAAATACAAGTAACAAAGTAATAATAAAAATAAAATTATTTAATAAAATATATTAATGCGATATTTCCCTCTGTAACCAAAAAAAATATTAATGCGATACAAACTTCCTAAACAATTCATCAAATTGTAATATTTTGAATAAACATTAATATTTATGAGAATATTTTCCTTAATGAATAATGATGTCTTCAAATAAGTCATTTTATTATAAGATTTCAAATAATAATTAGCTTTAATGAGAAGATTATCCTTAATGACAAATTTTAATAATAATTGTTATGTATAACGTATTTAATTTTTTATGAATAAATTGATTAATTTTTTTACTAACTTTTTTATAAAAAAAAAATGAAATATTTATGAATAAAAATACTTTGATCTTTTTTAAAAAATTGAAACCTAAAGACATTTTTAAAATAATTATATTAACCATTTTTGGAAAAGTGGTCAATTTCATTTTATCACAAGTTGATTTAATTTGGTGATATGTCTTTAATAACTAAGATATGTCTTTTTACCACTAGACTAAACTTTTACAAATTTATTACATTAATCTATTATTTGCTAATTTTTTTTTTTTTTTTTATACTTCATCTTACTCTTATGAATGTGTGTGTCAAATTTTATCAACTTGTGATAAAATGAAATGAAAAGGGTTTCCAATTTTTTTAATAATATTTATTAGTTTAAAATATTTTCGTATCAAACCTATTAATCTATTGTTCCTTTATATTATTAACATTAAAAGAGTTTTCTAAAACTTTATTTTGGATATGTAAATATTGATCCAAATTATATTGCATTATATTTGATTGAATTTTTTTTCTTCAAAAGAGTCATCCAAGTCAAAGTTAACCATGTTTGATTTTATATTTGGATCATATGATATTTTGCCTCAAAAACATTTCGAATTAGACTTCAAACAAACCTAACATCGTGATGTCAAAATAGAGACTAAGACGGTCAACAACGGAGCTCCTAAATTTGGGTGCTTAATTGGATCCAACAAATACATTTGTAGAATTGTATATGTATTAATGTGCAAGATATATATGCATTAATTCTAATATTTATCCTTTTTTACGGTCAATAATCTTTAAATAAGCATAAAAAAAATCCTATTTTCTTTTTTCAAAAATGAACACATACTTTGATAATCCTATTTGAAAATATTGATTGAGACAAATCAAACAACATCTTACATGCTAACATTTGTATTTATATATTAGTTAAAAAATGTGGTCAAAGTAAGTTATGTGAATAATGCATATTGTAAAATTGTGAAATGTATTATGAAACGGATGAAGTATTAATGAATTGTTGAAACTTTGACATGCTGCAATCAAAGATATCTTAAAAATTCACGATATTCTTTAAATCATTTAAGAATATATAACAAATTTTCTGTTTTCCATAGTCAATCACCATTGAATAACTTTTAAACCATCATAAAAAAAATCCTCTTTTATTTAAAAAAATAAAACTCATGAATCAAGAATTAATTGCATTAAAGGTAAACAAATTGTAGAAAATTTGAAATGCTTCAATCAAGGCAATCACAAAAAACAAATTCAAAGAATATTTTAAATCACTCAATAATGAATATGTATGTCTTCTTAAAAAAAAATGAATATGTATGTCTCATTTTCTTATTTCTATTTAATCTTGACCCTCATCCCGTTCTTCAATTCATGTTTCTACTATTCTTGGTAAACAATAAATCATTGAACCATCATTTAAAAAAATCAAACAAAGTTCTCGGAATTAAGAGAATCAATCAAAGTATGAAATAAAAAATTTGGGACAAATAACTTATTTGATATCATGTGGTTGCTAATTTAAAATTCAACGGAAAAAAATTATGGTCAACCTTAAATTTCTACCAATTAGTTAAAAATCATTCAATAAAAAAAATTAAATTTAAGCAAACATAAGTTTGTGATCGTCATGGGTATAAAAAAAGTTAATTATGGATGATGATACCTATTTAAAAAGAAATTAAGCAAACATGCTTCAGCACCCACGCCTACATGTGTTCACGGGATGAGTCGGTTTTCATTGTAATATATTACCCGATGCAATCAAGTTTCATTAGGTTTGATCAATAAATAATTACACGTAACTTTTTTAAAAAAAAAATCTTAAAAATATATATATAATTAAATGACATTTTATATTATAAAAATTTCAAGACTTGGACTAGATTCTACTAATTAAAATTTGAACATTTGAATTTAATTGAAACACTTTAAATCTCTATGACATGGACCGAGTATATAATAGTGTGAAACTGGGTCAATGCGTAGAAGAAACACGTTGTATAGCTCAATTACAATGTTAAATGAGCAAGGATGGATACATCGCTGCCTGAATGCAGTAAAATATAAGCAAGGGTCTCCACATCTTTGTGAACGAGTGTGGGTAAAGAAGTTAGTTAATGAGAGTATGATACATTTTAGAACATGGAATAAAGGTACTCTTACTTGAACATATATGGAAATAGTTTTTTTTTTTTTTTATCACATATATAGAAATAGTTAACGTTATGACTAAAATGAAGATTAATTTTATGTGCCAACAAAAAACTATGTAGGTAGGTGAAAAGGCGAAAGAATTAGATAGTTTAAAATTTAAGCATTGATAAACTAGAAAAGTTAGATCGAGAAATTGTGTAGGCATTATTGTGGATAAGGAATTGAAAAAGGATATTGTGGATGTAAAGAGGATGTGAGATTTGATTGTATCCCACAAATTTTTAGTTTAATAAGACATCTTTATTTTTTATTTTTTTTAATGGAAATAAGACATCTTTAATGTTATGAGTGTTTACCCATCTTAGGTAGGTTTGGAAGAATATTCTAAAGTTAATCTTCCTAAGCCCGTGTTCACGCATGGGCAACTCTATGTCGCTGTCTCTCGAGTTACTTCTAGAAAAGGTTTGAAGCTGTTCATCTTGGATGAAGATAATAATGTTTGCAAGGAGACCATAAATGTTGTGTATTGTGAAGTTTTTCAAAAAGTATGATCATTGATTATGTTTTAGAACTGTTGTTGCTATAATTTAGAAAACTAAAGTTGTGTATTGATTGAAAGTTGTTTTTTTTTATTTTTTAATTTCTTTGTAAGGCGTACTGGTCATTACATGACATGCAATTTCTACATAAACAGATCCTTCTGCCTTTGACTTTTAATTGATGCGCTTTTCAAGTATAACAATACGCGGAACTTTTTTTTTACATCGTTGTTACCCTAAAATACAATATTTACATTAGACCATTGGTTTTGTAAAAAATAAAAATAAATAACAATCAACGTTTCTGTAGCCCAAACTATATTTGTACACACCCGTAAAAAATTTAACGTTTGCATTCACAGAATAGATGTTTACATCTGACACTCACTATTATATAAAAAAAATACAAATTTTTTAATTTTTATGATTAATATACATTATGTCAACAAATAATAATATACAGTACGTCGGCGTATTTTTGCAAAAATATTACATATGTTAAGTTTAACAATGAGTATATCTTATACTACAAATAATTAGTATAAGTATAATAAATCTAAATACTTTAATCGTTATGTGCAATGTTTAGATATTTAAAAATATATACAAAATTAACAAAATTAAGATGATATGTTTTTCCATATCAAATTTAAATTATAATAACACTTATAACTTTATAATTAACATAGTATAAAATCTATATATTTGATCAAAAAAGTTTTTAATTTCTCGTGTTTGGCACGGGTCAGTATACCAGTAATAATAATAATAATAGTATGTGTAAAATGATCATCGATCCGAGGAGGAGAGGAGTTGACTGCGCTAGATACGCTGCCATGGAATCTGTACACGTGTTGCTCTTTTCTTACTCAAGCATACCCCTACATTTCCAGCTCATGTTTCCACAACTCATGCCAAATAGTTGCATTTCTACATATATTAATGAGCCTGCAACTTGCAAGAGGGAAATAGATCTCATTATCCCTTTCCATAATGTACAAGATTTACCATTAGTTATTTTTAGGAAAACATTTACATTTTACCATTAATTGTTCCTGTATATTTAAGTTTTTTTTTTTTTTAAAAGATCAAAATAAAATACTATATTAAACCCATCATATTATCTCCCTCGCACAAGGTGTGCTAGAGAAGATAACCGAAAAATTACATCACAGTGTTCAACAACCAAAACAACAATTAGCCGACACACAAGCATAAAAAAAGGGTGTTGCACCAATCATTAAATTTATAATGCGAAAGAGCAAACTTAGCCTTGAACCACCAAAAGGAAAGAAGCTTGATACTCTCCAAAAGTTGATAAGGGGATTTTTCTTTACCTCTGAAAATCGTATAATTTCTTTCCTTCCAAATCACGCAGGAACTTGCAAACCAGATCAAAAACATGAAAGAACGCCTTGATTTTACATGCCCTGAAGAGGTACGAAACCGAAGGAAGTGATCCACATTGGTTGATGGATCCGCATAATAAACACCCAACCAATTACGAACATGATGCCAAAACAAAACAAAAAAAACTTCATCCTCTCAGAGTAAAAGAGCTATCCTCCGACTAACCAGAAGTTTTTAAATTCCTCTTGTAGACATACCATATCCAAGTTTGGTACATCCAAAAGACCTGAGTCGTTTTGGTGAAGAAAATTCAAAAGAACTCTTCGTATAATCTATGAGTACTTCTTTCTTCTTTAACACTACCGTATGTGGAATGTATTCAAACTCTTTTGAGATGTCTCACATTGAAAAATAGATGTTTATAATTACTTTGAAAATTAAATTTGACACTTTTTTATATGCTTAAGGGCCTTGTTTGATTGAGATTTTTTTGAACAAAAATCAATTCTTTAAACCAAAAAATCACTTTTTCTATGTTTGTAGAGTTTATTTCAGATTTTTTAAAAAAAATCATTTTTAACTTCAAAATTAAAAGCTATTATGAGTAACTTTTCCAATAAAAAAAAAAATCTAAAAACAATAAATTTAAGTGTAAGAACTTCAAATCTTAAAAAAAAAAATAAAATTATGTTAGTAAACAAAAAAAATAACTTTAGATTTTTTTTAAAATTTCTAGATTGTTTTAACTCAAAATCTATTTTTAAAACAAAAGATTGATTATTAGTGATCAACTAATGGATATGTGTATTAGTCTGTCTCTTCATTTGAAAATTGAACAAAATAAAAAATAAAATAAAAAGCAACTTAAAGTTTAGAGTGAGAAAGCATTAATCTCCTACGTCAACTCGAGTTCCACCTTGTTTTCCTGTCGCAGGAGTCGGTGCAACATTTCACGTCTAGCATGGGATCATTCATTGATTATCTACTCAAAGGTGTTGTGTTCTCATGCATGTACGTCTCTCGAGTACTATGCACAAACATGTTAGTTAGCTGTTATATATGCACCAGATAAGCTCCATAAATGGAGTGCAATATAACATGAGTTTTTTTGCCCTATCTATCTATTTCAATGTAGAAGAAGAGTGAAACACTGATTTTATATTATTTAATTTAATATAATCCATTATAATATAATAAGTAGAGTACAAACAAACTATACAAAGTCTTGACCTAGGAGCAAGCAGGCCTTGTGGTAGCATTAAATGAACAAGTGCGATGGTTGTACCTTCCGGAAATTGTTAACTCAAGTACAGACTGGATCCCATCATACAAGAGGACCCATCCCAAAGTATTTGAGCATCAGTTTTGATGCACGAGTGTCATTCCATTTCATGTATGGATAAACCTAAATAAATTACCAACTTGTCACAAAAAAAAAAAAAAAAACTAATAAACTCTTGACAGATCCGGTTGCGTTACATACTCCATTTTTTTTAAAGTAGTACATGTGTTTGGATCGGATCGGATCGGATCGGTTTATACTAAGGGAACCAAAAATCTATCCAATCCATTTAAAATTGCGGTTTTTTTTTATTTTCGATTTTTTGGATTTTGGTTTGGTTTGGTTTTTTTAATTCGGTTAGTGCGGTTTGCTTTGGATTGGATTGAACACGAACACCCCTAATAAAGAACATCATTTAAGGAGACATAAACATAAAGAAATTTAAGGAAAAAGATTAAAAGAATGTTAGAATGATGTAATCAACTAAAGTTCTACTTTTTGGAGTTCTATCTTCGTTGCTAAAGATTTGGTCATGGTTTGTCTTAAAGGCGTTAAATTATGTATTTTATTAAGAGTTTTAAGACTCTTTGTTTTTTTTACCAAAGGACTCTTTGTTGTATTTGAGGTGTTCACAAGAGGAATTATCCTTTGTAAACTTTGATCTTGCACGTATTTAGCATATCTTGTACTTTTCGGGTGTACTTTTATCTGATAAAAGTTTCTTTTTGCTAAAAAAAATTAATTATTGACTTTTTGTGTCTGATAAACCTAGAATTTACTTATTTTATTAAATAATTTATCAAATTTTTATTATTTTTACTTGCATTTTACTACTTTTGGTTTGTTTTCGGTTTCTTGAGTGAAGAAGAAGTAAATATTAAATTGAAAAAAATGGTACGAATTGACAAAGAAGTCAGAAGACCATACGGTTGCCCGTAATGATCAACCGTCCGTTAAGCTTTGCTTGATTTGAAGGATTTTGTCGCTTGCAACTGCGTCATTTAAGCTTCTTTTCGCTATTGCTCCCACAGAAAAATCCTTTTTTTTTTTATTATAAAAAAATGTGTAAAAAAACTATCTTTTAAAAATAAAGTCCATTTGTGAGAGGAATAAGAAAACATCACGCCTAAAGAATTGAAAGTGGGATCAGATGCTTAAGTATAATGTAGATGCGTCATTCCGTTTGTATGCCGGAAGTTGGTGAAGCCTTGAGTCTTTCATATGCTATTATTTGGGTGCATGATTTACAACTTACAAATGTGGATTTTGAGTTGGATGCAAAGAAAGTTGTAGATTATTTTAACAAAGGTCATAATGACATTTCTGAGTTTGGAGCAATAGTTGAGGAATGTCGGAGAAATTGTCTACTTATTTTGTAAACTCTAAAGGTAGAGTTTAGTCGGAGACAAGCGAATGAGGTCGCTCACACATTTGCTCGAGAGGCCAATTTCTTCAGCTGGTTTGATCCATTTCACATTTCCTTCTTGTCACGGATGTGCACAAGGTGTATTACAAATCCTACGTGCATCTTGCCAATCATTAAGCATAATTTTCTCTCTCTCCACAACATAAAATGGAGCATCAATTACCTCACATTCTGTTGTTTCTTTGTTTTCATATACTCCACAACGTCAATCTTATTTAAAATACTTTAAAAGCCAATTAAAAAGAAAATCAACCAAAATGGAAGAGATTAATGGTAATATAAATCAGCTTAATTGTGATTGATTTCACAATCAATGATCGTATCAGTCGATGTAATAGTGATTAATGTTTTAATTAATAGTAATATCGATCATTTTAATGTGATCGATTTGACAATCAATTTTATACTTTATTCTTTCTTATGCCTTCCATATTTTTTTTCATCTTGACAACTCTATAAGTATAAGTATATTTTTTTAATGTGATAATTTTATTATTTTTCAAAAAAATAAAATTAAGGAATTATTCTACAATGGAGTTTTCATTTTTTTCTTTCTTTCAGAGTTTATATATCTCACCATCAATCCTTGTTGCCTGCTCCAAAGGAATGAAACTGGACACTCTCCATTTTATTATTCTGGCAATGTACCTTTTACATGGGTTATGTAACTAATCTTGTTTTATTGGATACGGGCAACAAGATTGAAGATTCATTTTCCCTCAAAAAAAAAAAAAGATTCAAGATTCATTTGATTGTTAAAAAAAATCTCAATTATAAATTTGAGAAACAACTCAAAAGGGTGTGTCACTTTGTATGTATATGATTGATTGCTTTGATAATTTGTATTTTTTTATTCAAAGGGCCATACAATACATATTATACATATACATGTAATTGTTTTTAGGTAACTCAATTCCACATTCCAACAATCTATGAAAGAAGATGATGTGTATATTATGTACAATTGGTATTGTACCTCACAATTCCTTTTTTTATCTTCTGATGATTCCTTTTAAAACTTCACCCATGATGTTTTGGTCAGTTTCAATTAAAATACTTATATTATAAATTTTACTTTATTTAGATATTTGTTGAATTTGTAAATTTTCCAGACGAAATTGGAATGCTCTCAAAAGTTTGAGACAGTTATTTTATGGCTTAATTGCACTTTTGGACCCCTATCTTTTTAAAAGTTGCGGTTATGGACCCCTAACTAATTTAAATACAAAACAGCCCCCTATGTTTTGAATCTTTGGCAGTTTTGGACCCCCAGTCCATTGTTGACTCGGTCAACGCTGACGTGGCACCCTAAGTGAGGTGCCACGTGTCAATTTTTTTTTTTTTTTTGCCTTGGGGGTCCAAAACTGTCAAAGAATCAAAACATAGGGGGCTGTTTTGTATTTAAATTAGTTAGGGGTCCATAACCGCAACTTTTGAAAAGATAGGGGTCCAAAAGTGCAATTAAGCCTTATTTTATTGATGGTGGAATGAAGAAAGATATGTTTATGAATCTAACTGATAATAGATTGTAGAAAAAAATGATCTAGTATTTGCTAAATTTTATTGAGACAATTTTCTTCATTTCTACATCAATGTAATCGACTTTAACTTTGGCGAGCATTCCAATTACATCTACAAAATTTATAAATACAAATTCGATAAATAAATATCCCAATAAAATAATTTATAATATCATAATTTTATTGAAACTCGTGGACCAAAACTTCATAGATGAAGTTTTGAAAGGAAATCAACATGGTCATGGAAATAAAAGAAATTAAAAGGTAGAGTCACATCATCAATTATTTTGATCTTAATATGGGGTAGTAAAGTTAAGATAATATTTGTGGGATGTTGTCATTGCTTCTAGTTTATTAAATGTAACATGAAAATTGTAAATGATGTATACTTTCTCATCTTTCACATGATGTTGGAATTTGCAAATGAGTTCTCTCCAAACATTTGTATTTGTATTTGTATGTATTTATGAGAGTGAGACCTAGTTAACAACTTTTGAAAATGATATCAACCAATCAAAATGTAATATGCAACATTAAATATTAAATAAATGAGTCAATTTTTTCAATAAAAAAAATCAATTTTAATCCTAAGGTAACTTTTAATTAATATATTTAGGTGTTTAATTTTAATTAATTTACACTATAGTGCTTATAACAATTAAAATTTCACTTCAAATTTCTTTCATTTAGATGTCCTTAAATCCATCAGTTATGTTAATAAAATTTTCCATTCCAGAATCCAGAACACCCAGAACGGGAGAACAAAACCATCCTTTTCCTTCCAATTTCTTCATTATTCTTCCCATTGCTATCGATCACACGAACTGTGAGTCTAAAAACATCCCATTCATTCTAATTTCTTCTTCATTCTTCTTCTCATTTTGATTGTTCATTTCTCTCGTTCTAGAACTGCCGTCGTTTCCAATTATCGTGAGAATCGTCGTCGTCCGTTTGATTTCAGACATCGTGAAAATTGTCGTTGTTTCCATAACTGCATCGTAAGAAACATGGTTTGTGTTCACAACGGCGATTCTCACAATGTTTGGAATCAAATATACGGTAGTGATTCTCATGATGATTGGAAACAGCGGCAGTTCTTGAACAATCAAAATGGGAAGAAGAATGAAGAAGAAATTGGAATGAAGGGCATGTTCCTGGGCTCACGTTTTGGGTTCGTGTGATCAATGGGAAGAATAATGAAGAAGAAATTAGAATGAATGAGATGTTTTTGTTCTCAAGTTCTGGGTGTTCTGGGTTATGGAATGGAAGAAATTGTATGAAGGTAACCGATGTATTTAAGGTCATACGGATCAAAAAAATTTGATGTGAAATTTTAATTGTTATAAGCCCTATAGTTTAAATTAATTAAGATTGACCACCTGGATATAATTAAAGGTTACCTTAGGATTAAATTGACTCTTTTATTTGACATTTCATGTTGCCTATTTATATGTGGCAAATTCTACGGCACACCCACTATATTTGAGTGTACCGGTACACTTACTCTTTAAATTCATAGTTAAATGAGTTGTTTTTTTTGAAGAAAAATATTATTTTTTATCATTTATAATTATAATAACTAAATCTTATTCATCAAAAGTGCCAACGAAATAATTTTTTATTTTTTAAAATTTTTATCACTTATAATTGAGAACATTCATCAAAAAATTAGTATGATTCTTTTAAACAATTAAATTATGTTTTTTCTTATGAAATGTTGTTCTATAAAATATAAATATTGACAAATAACTATTTCCTGCATAAAATATGATTGTTAATTTATAAAATTAAGAAACAGAAGTATCGGTGCACCTCATTTTGTGAGTGTACAGTAGAAGTTCCCTTTTATATGTTACATTTTGATTGGCTGAAATGTGTAATATAAGAAGAAGAAAAAATGGAAATTGTTTAAACAAATCGGAGGGTTTTTATAAGAAAAAAAATGCAAATTATCTGCTCAAAGACGATCTTTACATGAAATCAAAATGATATATCAATTGCCAGCCATTTACAAAAGTTGTTTGAATCAGTGGCTGGAAAGAAAAGTGAAGAAAGTGTAACCTATGTATAGGACAACTGAAGTTTTGTCAATTCTTATGCAGTTGTTTAATGTTCTTAAATTATCTGATTGTGAATGTTTAATGTAATGAGATTTGGTTGATTGTACATTGTTGTTCTATTGATTTTGTCCAGATGCATAAAACGTGAGCATTGATCTTATATATTAAGAATTATGAATTGTAATAAGGTGTAAGGAAGATTTGACATCAATGTACGAGAATGATTTCATGCCGGTTGACGTTTTTAAGCATTGTGGTTTTTATTTTATTTTTTAACTCCATTCGTTTTAGAGTAATGATATATGTAAATCCACTTTTTGACAACTTTCTCTCTCATACTCACATTATATTATTAATCTCTCTCTTCTTTTTTCTCTCTCTATTGTTTTGGACCAATAGGAAGAGAGTAAATAAAAGTTGTCATCAAAGTTATTAGATATGGTTGTACAAATATCATAACTCTTCGTTTTAAAATTATTTTCTGAACAAGCAGATCTCTCCTCCTGGACTACTTCAGTAGTATCCAATAGCTCACTAGCCACCACCAACTGTTGAAGATTTTCAGTTTAATTTATCTCGATGAATATTTTTAAATATTAAATTTTTATGATTTTGGATCATAGATAATTAAAAGGAAAACTCTAAATCTTATGAAATCAATAATTGACGAAAAGCATGAGCATATCATGCTTCGTAGATTTTCTCTCACCGATGGCCATGATTATCCTTGGTATTGTTTAGCAAAGCTCTAAATAAAAATATTAATGATTAAAGTTGAGTATTAATATGTGTTGTGATTGATTGCGGCATGTGCTTAGAAATGGATAGAGTTCTGATTTAAGCCATGATATTCAAATGGAGAATTAAATCATTTATGTCAAACGTTTAAGTTTTAAAAATTTGTAAACATTCACCCTCTTAAAGTTAGGTGCAGAAAAAAAAAAAAGGGAGGAATATATCATTTTTCTAATGTTTGGCAAGAATGCGTCTTCGTGTGGTATCGGTGACGCACAAAGACACATTCTTGCCCGGGAATATATCTTGCACTGATACCCGCGCGAATATGCATTCTTGTCAATTATATACCAAAACAAAAAAGGAGGAATATATCATTTTTCTAATGTTTGGCAAGAATTCTCTGAATCGCAGATACTTCAAAATGGATGACGTACCTTAAATAGAAAACATCATTATTTAGTCAATTACATATATACCAAATATAATAGAAACATCTGGTAGTCCGCACATATCAGTTTTCCACTGCCTATTCCTCGTATCCCAAATGTATCTGAAAAGTATCGGATAATTGTTTTAAAAATAAAATTTAATCTTTGGATACTCTCCTGATACGTATCGGGAAGTATCAGACAGGTATCACTGCAAGATACGCAGGGGATAAGGTACGTCATCCATTTTTAAAGTATCTAGGATTTAGAGGATCAAACTAACCATGATTATATATTTCAATGAAACCAACAATATAACAAAAAAAATATAATCTAAATTCAATTTTTTTAATAACACCAACAACAATCTTTATTCCTTAAAAAAAATCTTTATTATAGAAAAAGTGGTTCTTTAAGGGTATAATTGGGATAATGAAAAATTAAATATAGATACACTCATCTAATTTGTTACACTTTTTAAATGATAAAGGAAAAAAATTACATTTGTGTTTGTTACACTTTTA
The DNA here is from genome assembly GCF_003473485.1 of Medicago truncatula. NCBI lineage: Eukaryota > Viridiplantae > Streptophyta > Magnoliopsida > Fabales > Fabaceae > Medicago > Medicago truncatula. The sequence goes on from NC_053043.1 coordinate 46,603,568, forward strand.
TTTTAATATTTACATTTATTTTTATCTATTTGTTACCTGTGTTATTTGTATTGAAAATTGAGGACATTTTTGAAAAGAAAAATATAACCCAAAAGAGGTAAAAGAAGTTGTTTTCTTTGTATACAGTATAGAATAGTATAGATTAATACATAATCGTTAAGATATAATATACCTGTAGGGATATATATTATACTCGTGGGGGTATAAAAGTTTGTTACTAGTTAGGAAATCTAGCTAAGTTTGTTAGTTTGTTAGATTGCTTGTTCTACCGGCAAGTGCTATTGTGCATATAAAAGGCTTTGTATTGTGCAACTTTAATTCTTAATGAGATTCACATTGCAAACATAATTTCTCCCTTCATCTCTTTCATTTTTATAGTTTTATTTCATTAGATTCATCTTGATAAAAAAAAAATAGCTTATTAAAATAAGCACTTCTGCTGCGCATTAGAACATAGTTTATGTTCTAACAATTATTAATTATATTTATTATTAAAATAGTAGACAATAATTTCATATTAATTATTAATTGAAGTACATACATAGTTGATCCAAACCAAAATCTCTCTTTAAGAAAACGCCTGTGAGTTTACAACATCAGTCTTCCCATAAAAACTTATGAAGCTCATATACTACAAAACGGAGACATATCCGTATTGGATACGAATCGGATACCGATACTCCACAGATACTCGTGGATACGCACCCACGAAGTATCGAACTTAATTATTTAAATTTTTAAAAAATATTTTAACGGATACTTATAAGATACTCCGTAGATACACAAGGATATTTATAAGATACTTCATATATACGTATCCTAGGAAAAGATGAAGAGTATAAAAGTGAGACAATGTTGTAAACATTCAGTAGAGATGTATACGATTCAATTTCGATATGCATCACTAGAATTATTTGTATATGATTCAATTTTAGATATGCATCACTAGAATTGTTTCTCGATGAACCACTTAAAATTATACTTCTTTTGGATGAAGATAACGAGAGAGAGCTGATTCAGTTAATCAACATTAGATAAAATTTGTGTTGAGTTCTTTTAATCAATATTTATTTTCTTCAAGTATTTTACATACATATAAGTTTTAGTATAAATTTTTTTTAACGTATCTTAGCTGTATCGTATCCTAAATTTTAAAAAATTTCCGTATCCGCGTACCCGTATCCGTATCGGGACTTCATAGATAAAAACATGTCCTACCTGAAAACCGCATGACCTAGTCCGTACAATCTGATCTGGCTATGCGGCCTTTCCGCTACTCCTTTTCTTTTTTCAATTTAACAAATCACTTCTTTTTCTTCCATCTCCTTCATTCCAAGTCATTACCAAATAGGCAAATTATATGGTAACTAGCGAAAAGAAGGGTACGTTGCACTCACGTGTTCGTCTTTCTATTTTTTTTATTGCGTTGTTTGAAAATTATTAACAATGTTTTTTGTATGAAATTTTGATTTGGATTAAAACTAAAAATATAAACGTTGTTGCTTTCAAGTTATAACAAACTAAAATAATCATGATTATTTATTTCAATGACACCAACAATATTACAAAAAAATATAATCTAATATTTTTTTAATAAAACCAACAACGATCTTTATTGTAGAAATTGGGATAATGAAAAAGTAAGTATAAATATACTCATCTAGTTTGTTACATTTTTTAAATGATAAAAAAAAAAACAAATATATATATATATATATATATATATATATATATATATTATTAACGTGTTTGTTACATTTTTTAATATTTAATATTATTCTTATCTATTTGTTACATGTATTATTTGTATTCAAAATTGAGGGCATTTTTGAAAAGAAAAAGTCATCCCAAAAAATTTGAAAGGGGTTATTTTCTTTATATATAGTATAGATATAATACAAATATATTATATTTGTGAGAAATTCTAATATGACCGACGTTGTCTTTTGTTCTTAGATGTTAATGATTCTTCACATTTTTACTATTGAAATACTGATTTAATTGGAATTAGTTTGATTAAAACAACAAAAATAAAAATGTAGCTTGCATTGAGTTTTTATTTTTGGATAGTATTGTCGATTGTTTTTGAAAACTTTGATAACTTTAAATACTAATTCACAATAGACCACTTATGATGGTGATCAACAATAGAGCTCGCCTATATTTTCAATTTTTAGATATCATATGGAGCCTGAGAATTATCTATCGATCTCATAAAGAAGGAAGAAGAACTTGGCACAAAGAAGTTGGAAAGAAAATTAAAATGTAAAGGTAAGATATATAAACGATGGAGGAGATAGAAGAGAAAATATAAATGTAGCAACAATAATAACCAAAAGTGAAGTTGAGGGCCAATCGTGTTTTCAATTGACAATAACAACATATTCTAGAAGTGAATGCTATTGATCGAAGGGAAATGTTAACGTGTGCCTTTAAGACATAAGTTAAAAAGTTAAATGTAAAAATTAATTATTTTTTTAGATATTAATTTATGCCTTTAAGGAACAAATTAGTATGACCCATAATTGAATGTGACGATGCTTACTAACTTTGCAAGCACAAAATGAAAACCACACTGGCCATAATTAAGCAGCTACGTACCTTCAAAGTCACATATTTAGCCAGATGCACGTTTGTGTCCATAAATAAAAACATCAATGGATGTGAGATTTATTGTAGAGTATGGTTAGATCGGTGGTATATATGTAATGAAATGAAGGGGAATAAACTAAATGAAATGGAATGATGACAAGTGCAATAAAACAAAACCTCATCCTTGAAAATTGCTCTTCTCTCGACATAAATTGCTCACTCCCAACCGAACTTTCCAAAATACCTCTACGTGACTTAACTCGCGTAAGTATATAATCTATGTGACTTATGTCACGTTGGAATACAACCTACGTGACTTAAGTCACATTCGGTAGATCCAGCGTAAGTTAAGTCACATGGCGTGTATTTAAAGATCAGACAATACCTCATTTTCTCATTCTTTAACATTTCACATCTAAAATCTTTAAAAACTCTCTCAAATCAACCATATCCCCAATTTCTTCAAGTTTAAATCAACCAACACTCAAATAACAATTAAGTTTTCATAATCAAGTATCATTAACATTTTATGTTTATATGTTACATTTTTCCTCTTAAATTAGAAATTTTAATTTTAGGGTTTGTTTAAATTTTGATTTTTTTTTGCAAGAAATGATACATTGTTTACATGTGAATGACTTATGTTGCTTAAACGTATAGATGTTTGCATGTTTATGTTGTATTTTTTAGTTTTAGGGTTTATGTATAATTTGCGCTTCAGATGTTTGATGAAATATTTGAATGAGTTTTTCATTGATTGTTTAATTTCTTATGGTGTAGATCTGAAACAATGGACAATTTTTTCAACGCTCAAGTATGCTTCAACCGTGGAAACCCTTATTTGTTCAAGGTTCGGGACGATGTCACATTAAAAGATCTGAAGGATCAACTGAATGGTGCATTTATGTTTTTATAACGTAACCCAACGTGAGTTAATTCACGTTATCAATGTATCGAACGTGACTTAAGTCACGTTGGTTATACACCTACGTGAGCTAAGTCATGTGGAGGTATTTTGGAAATTTACTTCAAAAGTGAGCAATTCTTGTTGGGAGAAAAACAATTTTCCTCATCCTTAGGTTGAGAATAGGTCATACCGGCCTACAGGAGCCTACAACTTGGCCTGTTATGGCCTGGCCTGACCTGGCATGTTTAGTAGAAAGGTTTAGACTTAGGCTTTTTAAAAAACATGTTAAGCCTGATAGACTGGCCTATTAATACCTATCTATCAAAATATGTTTTTTTTTTTTTTTTCTATTTTAAAATAATTGTATACATTAAAAATAGAAAAACTTTTTTCTTTATCTATCAGTCCCGTAATATTCCAAAGATGGTGGAGTGTGAACAGCAATATTCTAAAGACATTGGGTTGGGCCTAACACCCTAATAGATAACCTCGAAAATTAGCCCATATAGTAGGAACTAGTCGTTGCTCTATTCTTATATAAGCTATACGCGCCAAGTTTTCATCCTCAACTGATTGAAATTATTCACCAGAAGAATAACAAACTCACTCACTTCACAGTTTCGATAGAGTACTCAAGATTTGTGCGCATTCACCATTCAACCTTGTTGAATTTAGGGTTAGATCACTTCACTGTGTTTTTTGTTTTTTCTCGTTGCAGCTATCATTGAAGGATAACCCTTGCCTCCGGAATCATCTCTTACAACTTCCGTCTTGTTCTTAGTTTTCTTCAGGTAAGAGTCTGACGTGGTAATCTTTGGCAGTGCAACGACATCACAAGGGTGATTCGTCGTCAAGATCTGATTGGTGTGTTTTAACGAGGGATCACGACACACACAAACAATGCCGATGAGGATAAAAAACTTTGATCTTTACATGTTCAAACTTCAAACGTGTTTAATCGAAATATCAATACAATAAAAGAAAAACCAAAGGAGAAATAAAACAATGGAGGAACAAGAAAGTAGAAATAGAAGATTGAATGAAAAGTTGGAAGTGACATAGGGATAAGTTGGAAGTGACATAGGGATAAGTTGGAAGTGGCAGTTTAAGGAGGGATATGTATTTTATTTTAATTCTAATTTAAGTAAGTTTAATAGGTTGATGATGATGACGATGATGGTTTCTTGTAAAAATGATAGACGCTGAGACAAATTGAAACCCAATTGAAAAGAAAAAAAAAACATGTTCTTTTTGCAAGTAAAACCTGCACAACCGGTATCCAAAAAACAAGTTTGAAAACAAGATGACGTGGTCCAATCAGAAAGAGTGTGACTGAGGGAGTTTGTTTAAGCGTTTGTTAATAGCATTCCTCATCTTAAATAGCAACTAGTTTAAACCTCGTTTTTCACATTCAATCTTTATTAGGTGCAAACCTCGTCAAAATTTTATTAGAAATTTCTGTTTCAATTTGGAAGTAGGAATGCATAATGCATTCTATATTTACAATCTTGACTTTAGTATGTGACTTTTGTTTTTATGTATTTTGTAAACTAAATATCTATTCTTAAATATCAAATGAGATATTATAGATAGAAATTTGTTTACATAGTTGTCCTTCCATGTTAATGTGAACTATTCTCATAAATACTTCAAGTATACTTTATTGTGTGTATGTTATTTTGCTATGTATGTTATTTTGCTAAAAATAACATAGAAGTTAACTTCTGATTTAAAACTTCAAGTATTCTAAAAAGGTTTATTTTTATTTTTATCCTGTATAAATTTGTATTAAATATATAACTTTTTGTTAAATAATTGTTGGTTTTCAATAAAAACTTGTTACTTTTAATTGTTTTAATATGTGTGATATTGCATATGTTAGATAAATCATTCTAAAAGAATGACTCAATTTTATTTTATTTTAAGGAAAGAATGACTCAAATTGTAGAGTAATAGTTTAGCTCCACTGCTAATAATCCTCCAAATGCCAAGCTTATCCAAGAAATTCTGGAGCTTTGGCACTTGAGCAGGATTGGGATTTTCACCTACAAATTTAAAAAATAATAGATTATATATTAAATTTTGACAAATCTATGTGTAATCCCGTAAAAAAAAATGCTTAATTAAATATAATTCAAAATGAAATATTATAAAGGAGAGAATGATAAACAAATAAATAGTTGGAATGAAGGACATAACTTATGTGAGTTTCTATGTGTTTTTCGTATGATTCTTAGCTAAAAATCACTTTTCATGAATAGTTTATTTATGAATCATAGGAAAAACATTTAAGAAAATGCATAAGTTTTTTGCAAGAATTAAAATAAGGATAAAACTTAGGTATATTTTCTTACATGATTTTCATGTTGTACTTCACATAAAATCGTCGTGACTATCTATAATTTCTCAAATCCACATTTTTCTCAAATTTTGTTATAACCACACAAAATGAATTTTATGTGAAGAACCATGCGAAAAATATGTATAGGAAATGCACCTAAAATTTGGCCTAAAGATAAAAGTTTTTTTTTTTTTGAATGATAAATGTTAGCAATTACTCTCTCCGGTCCTATATAAAAGAAATTTTCAAATTTTTTTTGGTCCCATTTATAAGAAAATGTCACAACTTTTAAGGTGTAATTATTGTTTAAAAAACTTTTATACCCCTTATTTATTGTTTGTCTTTTTAATATTAGTAGGTGCATTTAATGCTTCACAACTTTTTATGAGGGTATATCTGTAAAAATATTCAAAAGATTACACTAATTAATGATTACATTGATTTTGATGTTTTTCGGTTTTTCTTCTTATAATAAGGACGGAATGGAGTATTTGTTAAAAGAACACAAAGTATATAGGTAAATAAAAAGATCATTTAAGGAATAAAAAGATCATTTAAGGAAATATGTTGCTAAAAGACAAAAGGTGATAACCAATCAAACCCTTTATAAAGAGAAATGATATTTGAACAACCATTTTATGACAACTGTTGTGACAAATTTCTCTCTTATACTCACATTTTGTTTTTACCTTTTTTCTTTTTATTGCTTTGATTTTTGTGTCAATACTAACATTTCTTTATATATTTTGGTTGTCCCACAAGTTATCAACAAAAATGGTTGTTCAAATAACACTTCTCTTTAAAAATTAGGATATAAAGACATTATTTTTAAATTTGCAAGTGATTAAAATATGGTGAACTTTTTGAGGTATATTTTATAGATAAACAAATTTAATTTCGCAAATAATTTATTTTATTGAAATTAACATGAGAGTGACACGCGCATAAAAAACAAAATATAACATTAAATTTATATTAATTTTAAATAGTTAAAGTAGTTGAAAATTATTTACACCGTATAAAATAGGGTTTAATATGTTTTTGGTCCCTATAAATATGTCAACTTTTCATTTTAGTTCCTCTAAAAAATTTCTTCAACTTTTGGTCCCTAAAAAATTTTCCATCTTCACTTTTGATCCCTCGTTTAAAATAAACTCATATTTCGAGTTCATATTATTTAATAAAAATTTGTAGAAAAATTCATTATATTATAAGAGTCTCTCCCAAAAAAATTTAGAATTTTTAACAAAACATGAATTTAATACGGATTTTTATATTTTTTACGGTTAAAAACTCATATTTAATTTATGTTTTGTTAAAAAAATCTAGTTTTTTTTACAATATTCTACACATTGATGCACAATTTCATTAAAAAATACAAAAATTAACTTAAAAATAGGGACCAAATGTAGTGGTTGAAAATTTTATAGGGACTAAAAGTTGAAGGAAAATTTTAGAGGGAGTAAAACAAAAAGTTGTTATAGTTATAGGGACCAAAAACATATTTAACCCTTAAAAATATTATAAATCAATTTGAAGTGAAGATCATGTAACATTGTATGCAATTTAATCTACAAAGCAATATGGAAAGAAGTTGGAAACACTTGTATCTCTTTGATACTCGATTATTAACTGACTTATTTGTATTTCTGCAACTTATTCATCTTGGACTTTGTTTTTAATAAAATGGAAATCGCTTGAATACAATCACGACTACCAATATCATTAGACAATATTTACGATGTAATTATTGTATGACCTTATTCATATGATAGAATTGAATTGGGGTTTATTGAATTTTGTTATGTTGGAAAATAAAATATGAATGAAACAAAGGTTTATGCGTTACTTTTGTTGTTTTTCAGCGTTGTATATAAGTGGATTTGTTGTCAAACTGTTGGAGTATGGCAATGATTTTCAAATTGTGGTTGAGGTTGTCAACTAGGGTTTACATGGCTGGAAATTTTTTAACTTGATTAAAAGTTCTAAAATCAAGGGAATGAAATTAAATAAGCTAATTGATACGTACTACTAGGGATTTTAGTTACTAATAGGCAATAGCTCTCTATATTCTCCTCTTATATATGTTGTCCTATTTTTTTAACTTCAAAGGAATGAAATAATCTAATTGTTACGACCCCTAGGAGTTAGGACTCTTGGTTTGTTTGGAATTTTACACTCCCCTCTCATCTCTATTAGGATGTTTTTGACCAATCTCAAATGAGCAGGAGCCGGTTATTTGCTCTAGGATCTCAAACAATGAAGCAAAAATCTAATTCGAAATTGGCAAAAGCATATTATGATCAAATATATTCAATTTGATTACATATCATTTTTAGCTTTTCGGCACAATAGATAGATGAATGAAAATGGAAACTATCAAATTTTGTTAAGAAATTTATTTGAATAAAACAAATTGATCAAATATATATATATATATATATATATATATATATATATATATATCAACATATAGAAATATCTTTATAAACCCTGTTCATATTTTATTCCATGTAGGTGTCCTTGTCGAATTTTATATATATACATCAACATATATGTTGCTAATTACTAGTTTTTATTTTATTTTAAGCTTAATTGCACTTTTGGACCCCAATCTTTCCAAAAGTTGCGGTTATGGCCCCCTAACTAATTTAAATACAAAACAGCCCCCTATGTTTTGAATTTTTGGCAGTTTTGGACCCTCAGTCTATTGGTGAGGTGCCATGTGGCCCCCTAAATAATACATGTGGTACCTCACTAATGGACTGGGGGTCCAAAACTGCCAAAGAATCAAACCATAGGGGGCTGTTTTGTATTTAAATTAGTTAGGGGGCCGTAACCGCAACTTTTAGAAAGATAGGAGACCAAAAGTGCAATTAAACCTTTATTTTATGGTTCAACCTCAACATTGTATGTCTAATGATGTGGTTCAACTTCGACATTGCGGAATTGCTCAAGAACAGTGAAGAATCTCATGTTCTTTTTTTTTTTAATCTTCCTCTATGCCTCCTAAATTGGCTCCTCCTAGATTGCCGCCTAAGATTAGAAAGTTTGAGTCTGGCGTTGAGAAGTGTAGGAAAAAGAAAAAAATTGCCGAGTTAATTGAATCCAAGAAACTTGAACAAGCCCACATCTCAAAATGTAATTTTAGCAACAGAATTCCCAAAGTACGTAATATGGGGTGAATTTCAGACGCAACAAAACAAAAGAGAGTTTGTACAATAATATAAAACATAAACTGATTTGGTTCATGAAAAGTGCAAGCTCCATATACTATTATTATTAGTCTACCTAAGTGATGGAAGCTATTTAACTTAAGCACAAAGTTTTGAATTAATGTTAGAGACGAATAAATTTAATTCCTACCAATATTTTTTTTTTTCATGATACTTAATATCACAACTTCCCATGCCTGCAAGTTGGTTCTTGACATCCGCCAGGTTCATGAAAAAGTTGTGGAATTTATCTCGTATATATGCCGAATAAGTTATCTGGATGTCCTCTAAAAGTCTTGCATTTTTTAAAACAAACTCAATGAATTGGATTCCACGATCAGATCCATCATATATTGAAATGTGAAGCATCTTGAGGTGTATCCACGCATTTATGGATATGGACTTGGGTTCGAGTAATTACCCGCAAATTTAGACGGGTATGAGTGCGGGTAAGGATACTATACTACCCAGCCCCGCAATCCGCATATACATGTTTATATAATGTAATAAATATTTTATTTATTTTTGGTGTACAATTATTTAATTTATTTAGCTATTTAAGCATAAATCTAAACCTAAAAACTAATACGGTAATCGTTTCATCCTTACCTTCATAATTTCACGAGCTACAAATTTATGATTTAAATCAATTTGATGTTTATTTTAGCATGCACTTTTTTATATGTATTTTGAATGTATTTATTTTAATTTTCGAGGAATATTTTAGATGTTTTTTTTATTTGGCTTAATACTACGATATTTACTGTTTTATAAGTTGTTTTAAAAAAAATTGGATCATGATTTTATTTCAATTGTGATATTTTTTATTGTCTTTTTATAATTAAAGTGCAGATAATGGATACGGGTATGAGAAAGGGCATTAAAGTTGTTACCCACGAAGGTACAAACATTTTTTACAAACGCGGGTATGGGGAAGGGTACTATAGTACCCTATCCATTAGGTACTCATTGTCATCTCTAAAAACGAGCCATGAACTTATAGTTTAGTCAAGAGATAATTAAAGTATATTCCTCAAAAAAAAAAAACCGATGTTTTTTTTTTAAAAAATTTGAAGTACATTAAACATTTACATTCAACTATTTGGTCATGTATAATTAAATTATTTGATTTTTCTTGAACAAAAAAATGATTTTTATATAGATATTAATCCAAAGAGTTCATAAGAAAATAATATATAAAAGTTCTTTTTTGCTTGAATTTGAATACCAAGTAAAGTATGTTAGAAAAGATGTACAAAAGTGATGACTATTTTAATCAATTACATTGCTCATTTCAAATAGAGAGCTCAAATATAAACATTAATATGTCTACAGCCTTTTTCTCATCCAGAAAATTCATGATTTAGGATTGTTTAAAGGGATGAAGGTTACTCTCCATGTCTAAAGAAAGCAATACAGACAATCTGCTTTTCTTGACAAAAACACAAGTTGATTTCTATCTGTCTTGTTTTTACATTCTGAAAAAACAATTATAAGATAAGGAAGATTATAAACTCATTGAAATCTCCAATCCAATATATCATTAGCTCTCTTGTTATTTAGTGTCCTTTTGCATTAACTTTTAGCTCTTCTTCACTTTATGTCATGACCAAAGACCACAACATTGAAAGATTAAATTCCAAACAAGTGGTCTATCAGAAAACAGGCGCATTATTTTTAACTTGTGTAACTTATTTTTTAGATAGACAAAATGATAAATAACTATTAAAACTCACATATATAAGTAAATGGACAAGGGTTCGAACCTTCATCACAACGTTCAGCCTAACAATTTCGACACTTTTATCAGTTGGTCTAGAACTTGTAGACGCTCATAGAAAATATGAGGCATGAACTTATAGTTTAACCACTTAAACTTAAGTAATTGGTCATGTATAATTAAATTATTTGATTTTTATGTAGAAATTAATTCAGAGAGTTTGTAAAAAGATTAATATATAAAAGTTCTTTTTTTTATTGAATAGCAAATAAAGTATGTTAAAAAGATGTATAGGGGGTGAATATTTGAATCAAATACAAGCTCCTTTCAACTAGAGAGCTCAAATACAAGAATAATGCTAGGGGTTCGTCCAGTAGTTGTAGAAGGTTGGGATCTAATAGTGTGTTCTTTTTTATGTCTCAGGTTCAAATTCTTTAATACTATATATCTACTTCATTCATCAAAGCTTCAAATAAAAGATACAATTACTTACATTAGATTTCTTCAAAAACCATTTCCACGACACAACCTTAACATATTCGATAATTAAGGAAAACCTAACACACTTTGAGGTTTGATAAGCAAGTCTGTTTTTTCAAAAAAAATTATTAACCACATCACAAGTATGAAATAACTGTCAAACCAACAAAGTGATTGTGATCAAATGGTTTATAAGGTTCATCAAAGGACCAACATTTAAGAGAATTCGAGTTTGATTCTTATATGAAACAACTTTTAATCAGAATTTACTTACCTTTCAACCGAACTCCGGATTAACTATGACTCATTTCCTCTAGGAATGTAGGGTTAACACCAAAAAAGTATCATTACTAAACTCCTTCTTCCTCAAATCCCAAAATGAGCACAAAATAGTCATGAATTGTAACATATAACGATAACAATAACGATAACTATAAGGAAGTCTCCTTACTAACATCATCTTGTCCCCCTAAACAGTTGTCCCATACTGAACGAAATTAAAGTCAAATGAAATGTATTCATTACATGAAGATCATAGTCACTCAACCAACCCAAAATGGCTACAACTGAAATTAGTTATCCACTAAAACAGAATAACTAACTTTGCTTGAGTGAACAAAAGAGGTCAGAATAACAAAACATAAAAGCAAGTAGATTGGATGGGCCAGAGAGAGACAAACAAAGTTATGGGCCAAACACTATGTACCATAGCCCAACAGTTCTCTACCGTGGCAACACTGAGAGATGGGTTGAAACATTACCGTTCGGTTTTTTGAGGTGCCTAAAGAGTAGTTTCCTTCTATACAAGTACATATTATTCGGTGTCAAATACATCATTAGTCCATATTTGTTTTTGAGAGTTTCTTATCACACCCTATTAGTTTCTCGTGCGCCCTACAACATCCTTCAACGCCCTACAACATTCTTCAACATCTCATACAAATAAACCGGACAACATTAGTCTTTTTCATTAAAAAATTTACCTAACACATTTTTAACCAAAGAGCAAGTGAAGCAAACAAATCTCACCTTATTTTTAACCAAGACATCATCCACAAAGTGCATGTTCTAGTAATTAAACACAGTTTTTCAAATGGTTACAAGAATTCCTATCTCTAATTTATATATAAACAAATGATCCAAAACAAACAAATTACACAATTAAAAGACTAATGTAACAATATACATTCATTATTATTCATCAGAAAAATCAGGTTCTGTTGGTTTCTGCAAAGAGCTAACTACTCCAGAATTTGTCCCAGAATGCATATTAACACCTTTCCTAGTACTCCTTGCCACCCTTGTTCCATAAACAACAAAACCTTTACCATATTTTTTTGCTATTTCATTTTCAGCCTCTGAAGCTGCCACAAGATTCTCCTTAGCCCTCAATTCAGCAGCTTCTTTCCTTTTCTTGTGCCTTCTCCATGCAGCTTGAATAAAACAAGCAGCCCAAGTTCTCCATTGGTGTGAATAAAATCTGAATTTATGCCTAAGTTGTTTACTATGTAGTCTTCTAAATTGAGATGCAACAAACTTAAGATCTTCAGCTATGAGTGCAAAAGCTTCTACTTCTGAGAAAGCTTTAACTGTTCTTGTTGAGGAAGGGAGTATCACACTTGGTCTTGGATCTAAGGCCCATGTTAAGAGCTCTTCACCACAGAAATCGCCTGGACCGATTCTACATGAGTTGAAGAATCCGTCACGGCCTCCATTTGTTGTGTAAGAATCAAGATGGCCTCTAATTATGAAGAGCATTTCGTTCACTGGATCGCCTTCGCGGACAAGATAAGTTCCCTCGGTGCATAATGCAGGCTTTAGTCTTTCGCATATTGCGTCTAGCATTCTTTCATCCATTTGATCAAACAAGGGAACCTGTTAACAATTAAGTTAGTGAATAGTTTCGATTCTTATAGAGATGCTAAACTTGATAAATTATTAAAAACAAAATTATATTCAGTCAGACGCTGATTTTAACTTATAGTAGAAGTTACTCTTTACAAACTGTTTCAATACTTTTTTCTTTAAAAAAAGATCTGCGACTGTAATCAGGATCGCAACATCAAGGTTTTCTATGGAATATCAAAGATCACAACATGGAACCAAAAACTTCCTTATAAATGAATATAAATTTGATGTCTAATGACTTACTCCTCGAACTAGTTCAAGACAAAGGTGGCGTTTGATTTCTCTCCTAAGATCCAGCGGAAGTCCTTTGAGCAGATCTTCTTCTTCTACTCCTCGTGTAGCCACCCATTTATATTGATTATATTTACGAATAGACTCTCTTAGTTCTGGAGGGAGTTGCCTGTGATGCATCCATTGTTCTGTATCAGTTCTTTTCACCCTCCACTCTTCTAGGCGAACAGTTATCGATTGAAGGTATGTCTGCGAAATTCGAGTTCTATTAGAGGTATGGACTGATAAAAATTTCCTATACAATTCAATTTGGCAAACTAAATTACAAAAAACTTCATCCCTTTATGCGTGACTTCACAAGCAGATATAAATAGAGGATGCATGTATTTCATGGATTGTTCTTTGACGCTATCTTCAAACTATCTAGTTCATTTAAATGATTAAATTTCTTTATAAAAGAATTCTTAAAATTTGGATTAGGCGTAATTCAATCCTATAAAACTGGTTCTGAAAGTGAGAGATGCATCACACTTCTAAACATGTTTCCACGCCATATTTCATCCAACGTGAAAAATGCTTCCTATTGTGCCAAGATAAATAAATTAACCGCACTTACCTGCATATTACCAATCAACAATGCGAAAAGTACCAATCCAAGAGTTGCAACCACAATAGCAACCATTATTTCTCCGATAAAAGTGCTAGTAAGAAGACCTTGTCCCAAAGAACTGCATCCTCCAAACAGAAAAGTATTAATACTCGAGAAGAAATAGAAGAGCTTCAATTGAAGAGCAAAGACAAACATTTCATTATTATATCAGTTATTTAGCTTCTAAGAGTGAATACATTATATTTTATTCAACATAATGATATAAAACAACTAGATAAAGCTACTTGCCTCAAGTTTCTTAATCCCCACCAGAGACAATAGAAGTACTTATTGAAGAATGGTGATGATGTAACTTTGGAAGTCATGGCATCAGCATATATACCAAACGGATAAAAGCCGGCATTTGGTGAACATAAATTTGTGACATTACTAGCTATAAACCAAGCTACTCTTGGAGCATCTTTAATACTGTGACAATTGAAGAATCCATATTGGCAATTTGATTTCTCCATATTGCACACACTTTTCCAACATGCTTCTTGACGCTCGATTGAAAGAAGGTACCAGCAAGCTCCTAAAATCTATTCAGAATATAAAAGTATGGTATTTCAATTTTTCTGTATTACATTTCTATGATGACTTTACTGTCATATTATATGATGTATATGTATATGATAAAAAACTTATTCCACATTCTAGTATAGGCCAAATTTGGATAAGCAGGTTAATTAGCGCTCATAGGTTAAGCGTATAAGCTATTTCTACTACGAAAGATAAAATAATGTCAAACTATTTTCACATAAGCTGTTTCCATAAACTCTTTGAAATAGTCTCACAAGTGTTTATAGCAGTGGATAATCTCAAATAAGCTATAATACAAATGTTTCTCTTAATTTAAGACTTGATTTTGTTAATAAGCATGCTACAAAATAGTAAAACGGTCCAATTTGTTTGAACAATCAAGGAAATATAGTTTGTGATATACTTACATGGCTGGCCAACATGTAAAGCATGAGGTTGTAAGCAGCACCTGCCCATGCTGTTTCTGTCACAACCCCTGTAGCTTTTACAATTTGTGATGAAAGTGGAAAAATCAAATACAGCCTTGGAATATATTGAAAAATGATGAAAAAACGAAGGACATTTTTGGTATTTGCCATTGTTGAACCCCTAAGTGTTGGTATAATAATCCAAATCAACACCTGCAATAACAAAATAACAGATATTTAGCATGTCAATAATATACACATTTCGGTTCGAGTCCTAACCCTATAATTGTTGAATGTATCAAAATTACATAAATACCCTTGAGCATATTATCTACTAGTAATTTGATAGACTAAACTGACAAATAAAAGACACATTAAACGATCAAATTAACTAGTGGATACACTTTTAAGAATCAAACTAAATAACTACGAGACGCTTTTTAAGGATGTTTTGTAATTTTGGTTAATTAGGGATTGTAGGGACAATATCTGACACATTCAAGGACCAAAGCGGCCTTTTAAACATAAACAAACAGACTCATAGGTACCTGAGGAAGAGGCAATGCGGCAATAAAGTCTAACCAAAAACCCTTGCTGAAGTACCTAAGAGCAATCTTAGAATAGGTAAGAACAAGTTCTCCTCTACCAAAAACCTTGGAAGAAGGAGCAACATAAGCTGTACGAAACTTCATACAAATCTGAACTATGTAAAACAAATCTCCAAATGATCTAACAACTGTGAGAATAACTTCAAGAGTTTTTCCAATATCAATGCAAACTTCTTCTCTAACCACTGGCAAATAAAAGAACAGTGGATCCACAAACAAAGAAACTAAACATGCTACTAAAAATATCTTGTTCCAACGATGTATGAGTTGTCCCCTAGGATCTAATACTAATACTCTTTTTTTAACTCTTTCATAGTCTTCTGAGAATACTCTTGACAATACTCTTGTTTTCAAAAACTTGTTCCTTGTTTCATTCTTTCGAGACTTTTTCGAACTTTGTTCAGGTATTTGTGTTCCATCAATGTGGTATTTCACCTTAACTCCACTTGTTGTGGGAATTTTTGATATTTCAGGATCATCTTCAAACCTATGAAAAGTTCATAAACTTGAAGACTAATTAGTACTAAATAACTTGGAATTTTGAAAATTATTTGAGGGAATTTAGGAAACACACCTTTCAGATCTTGGATTATCAAATCCCATACTGGTTTTCCAAAAGAATCAAATTTCTCTTCGACCAAAACTATGAATCTAGATAACAAGAAAAAATTGGTTAATGTATTGTGGCCACAAATATCGATGATGGTAACGCACTAAGGCAATTAGCACTCTATTCTTATTCTGTTCAAATACCAATATTCGAACAAGAACGTGTAAAAGCATTTTAGAACACTATAGTTGAAGCAAGAAAATGCAAATGAGCAAAAGCTTCATATATAAAGAAGAAGAAGAAGAAGAAACAACAAAATAAGTTTCTTACATATATACACCAACAAAAAATGGAAGGAGCACCAATTAAAGTGAGAAATATTCCAAAGCATTTCCCTCTGCTGCAAGCAACTTATCCTCCACACCTATGGAGGCTATTGAAAAGCAAAAGATAGGTAATGCAGAAGTATATTCATTCATTGATTCATTTTCTTATAAATGTTATGTCATACTCCCCTTAAAATATGGAATAGTATCAAACCAAGATTTGAAAAACTAAAAGAAATGGAATGCACGTTTATTTATAATCATATAGGAAAATATCAAACTATAATGAAAAATAAAGATAATAAGACTTTTTTTTTTTTTTGGTCAGGAAGATAATAAGATTTAAATAAAGGTTATTACTATATAGAGAAAGTATATATGCCAGTTATTTGTTTTTCAATGTGACTTTGATATTGGACATATGATTTATTGATACACGCTTATTCATACCTAACTAAAATGTATCCTAATGTTTGTCGTTATTTAATCTTATTTTATTTTTTACATTATTTGAAAGACAGACTACTTTATTTCACTAACAATTTAATTTGAAAAATATAAAAATCTAGGAGACTATTTTCTCACAGAGTTTACAATGTTTTATATTCTTCCATATATGATTCTAAAAGTAGATGCGAATAAAATCAAAGTTATTACCGATCAGTTTGACTTATAGTATGAAATATGAATCATGATTGACAACTGTGTAAATCATAACCAATTGACTTTAAATTTTTTACACCATCAATCTATATGAATTACTCCAATTGTTATCATTCTCATTATATTTATGATGATAATGATGAATACATGTCAATGCATTATAGTAGTACTTGATAAATGTACTTTCAAAAAATATATACATAGGTTGACACCCTTTAATTGTACACACCATTTAACCTTCACATACATTTATGATAAGTGTCATCTTTTCTTTTAACACGCATTTTAACCCTTTAATTATAAGGAAAATTTATGTTGTAGAAGTGTGTGCAAGGGTGATATGCCACCTAAGGATGTCAATCTATCACCAGTTACATTTTTTCTATCTTTTATAAAGTTTTAATCCGAGTGTAATGATTAAATTGATGATTAAAAAATAAATGTTATTTAGACAAATATTTGATAGTCTCTTAATTAAATACATAAATTTTTATTGATTTAAATATCTCTTATAAATACGAGCGAATAAATTAAAGAATTTGTTTTTTGTCCGGCAGATAAGTAGGGGCCATATTAGCCATACATACCCATACTGCCAAACAGAATACAGATATAGAGAGGGCCGAGGGGAGTTAGTTTAGTTTTCATTTCATTTCCATCCCATTCAATTAAACCAAACTGGTCGGTTGGAGAGAGTGAAAGAAGGAATGGCTATGGTTACTTACTACTACTATAGTTGTTTAACATTCACATATAATAATAATAATAATAATAATAATAATAATAGTATGTGTAAAATGATCATCGATCCGAGGAGGAGAGGAGTTGACTGCGCTAGATACGCTGCCATGGAATCTGTACACGTGTTGCTCTTTTCTTACTCAAGCATACCCCTACATTTCCAGCTCATGTTTCCACAACTCATGCCAAATGGTTGCATTTCTACATATATTAATGAGCCTGCAACTTGCAAGAGGGAACTAGATCTCATTATCCCTTTTCCATAATGTAGAAGATTTACCATTTGTTATTTTTAGGAAAACATTTACATTTTACCATTAATTGTTCGTGTATATTTAAGTTTTTTTTTTTTTTTTTTAAAAGATCAAAATAAAATACTATATTAAACCCATCATATTATCTCCCTAGCACAAGGTGTGCCAGAGAAGATAACCGAAATATTACATCATAGTGTTCAACAACAAAAACAACAATTAGCCGACACACAAGCATAAAAAAGGGTGTTGCACCAATCATTAAACTTATAATAAAAAACAGCAAACTTAGCCTTGAACCACCAAAAGGAAATAAGCTTGATACTCTCCAAAAGCTGATAAGGGGATTTTTCTTTACCTTTGAAAATCCTATAATTTCTTTCCTTCCAAATCACGCAAGAACTTGCAAATCAGATCAAAGACATGAAAGAACACCTTGATTTTACATGCCCTGAACAGGTACGAAACCGAAGGAAGTGATCCACATTGGTTGATGGATCCGCATAATAAACACCCAACCAATTACGAACATGTTGCCAAAATAAAACAAAAAAAACTTCATCCTCTCAGAGTAAAAGAGCTATCCTCCGACTAACCATAAGTTTTTAAATTCCTCTTGTAGACATACCATATCTAAGTTTGGTACATCCAAAAGACCTGAGTCGTTTTGGTGAAGAAAATTCAAAAGAACTCTTCATATAATATACGAGTACTTCTTTCTTCTTTACACTACCGTATGTGGAATTTATTCAAACTCTTTTGAGATGTCTCACATTGAAAAATACATGTTTATAATTACTTTGAAAATTAAATTTGACACTTTTTTATAATGATTTTATATGCTTAAGGGCCTTGTTTGATTGAGATTTTTTTGAACAAAAATCTATTCTTTAAACCAAAAAATCACCTTTTCTATGTTTGTAGAGTTTATTTCAGATTTTTAAAAAAAAAATCATTTTCAACTTCAAAATAAAAAGCTATTATGAGTAACTTTTCCAACAAAAAAAAAAATCTAAAAACAATAAATTTAAGTGTAAGAACTTCAAATCTTAAAAAAAAAAAAAAAAAAAAAATTATGTTAGTAAACAAAAAAATAGCTTTAGATTTTTTTTAAAATTTCTAGATTGTTTTAATTCAATCTATTTTTAAAACAAAAGATTGATTATTAGTGATCAACTAATGGGATATGTGTCCCCTCCAAAAAAAAAATAATAATAATACTTTCGAGTGAGAAAGCATTAATCTCCTACGTCAACTCGAGTTCCACCTTGTTTTCCTGTCGCAGGAGTCGGTGCAACAATTCACGTCTAGCATGGGATCATTCATTGATTATCTACTCAAAGGTGTCCATATATAACTTAATTTTAGACCATTATATATGTTTACTATATATGGTGTTGTGTTCTCATGCATGTACGTCTCTCGAGTACTATGCACAAACATGTTAGTTAGCTGTTATATATGCACCAGATAAGCTCCATAAATGAAGTGCAATATAACATGAGTTTTTTTGCCCTATCTATTTCAATGTAGAAGAAGAGTGAAACACTGATTTTATATTATTTAATTTAATATAATCCATTATTATATAATAAGTAGAGTACAAACAAACTATACAAAGTCTTGACCTAGGAGCAAGCAGGCCTTGTGGTAGCATTAAATGAACAAGTGCGATGGTTGTACCTTCCGGAAATTGTTAACTCAAGTACAGACTGGATCCCATCATACAAGAGGACCCATCCCAAAGTATTTGAGCATCAGTTTTGATGCACGAGTGTCATTCCATTTCATGTATGGATAAACCTAAATAAATTAACAACTTGTCACAAAAAAAAAAACTAATAAACTCTTGACAGATCCGATCCGGTTGCGTTACATACTCCATTTTTTTTTAAAGTAGTACATGTGTTTGAATTGGATCGACATTAAGGGAAGCAAAAATCAATCCAATCCATTTAAAATTGCTTTTTTTGTGTTTGCTTTGGATTGAATTGAACACGAACACCTGGATAATTGTTATAAGTCCTGTGGTTTAAATTAATTAAGATTGACCACCTAGATATAATTAAAAGTTATCTTAAGATTAAAATTGACTCTTTTATTTGACATCTAATGTTGCCTATTTATATGTGTTGGAACACTAGTGTATAATGGAGGAAAAACTTGGAGTATAATAGTGAGTTTGTGGAGCCTTTGGAATATAAACACAAGGATGGAGAAACTAGTGTAAAGTGTGAATTGAAAATTTTATGTCCCACATCGGGGTAGATCACACACTCTAGTAGAAATCCTCCTTATAAATAAATTGAGAGCTCGAGAATAGTATTCTTCACTCCAAAACTGAGAATCGAATACTCTTCTCTAGTTTTCTCTCCTCTCTTCTCCCTCCAGCGGTTTGTGTTGACGAACCGTTCTTTCTTCCTCCTTCTTTGGTTTATCGAGTGGTCTACGTACCATATTAGAGTGGTTTTTCGAAACTTTTTGAAAACCATATTGAGGTGTTATTCTCGAGCGATTTTTGGCAGTGCAGCCTTTAATCGTACAGTTAGAATCTGGGCTATTTTATCCTGGAGACGGCGCGGTTGCTAGTCTACCTTGCACAACTTAGGTAGTGCCGCGAAACGTCTTAAAGAAAGCGACCTGGTCGTGACTCACCCCGGTAATAGTTTCAAAGCTCTGTCGTAATTTTCAAATTACAAAAACAACATTTTTAAGACGTTTCGAATACGATACGATGAGTTCTGAAAAGATTAACGCGGTTTCAGCTAATGACTTTAACAAACCGTTTCTGTTTACGGGTAGCACTTCAAACGTTGGCAGCAAAAGATGTTGTTCTTCTTGACCACTAAAAAGGTTGCCTACGTTTTGAAGGAAGCCATGCCTGTAGCACCTACGAGTTCGACTCCTGCTGGAGCGAATAATAACGGTAAGGCAGCAGACCCTACTGCTGCTGAGAAAGCTGACGCAGATAAACAACTATTTAACTCCAGCGAGCCATAGAGCAGCTTTGAGGTTCCCAAGCGGTAAAGACCATACAGGAGTTTAATGCTCACTTCAACGAAGACTCGGTCCGTCTTGATTGATGGAAACTAGGGTTCAAGTTTAGACCTTTTCTTATCCTTCCGCCTCAGTAGCTGCTTTTGCTTATGGGAAATCGCCCCCAGATACTTATGGTGGGTTTCAATATATCTCTTTTCCACCTGCAGGTAAGAAAAAGGATCTTAGAGTGTCTCTTAACGCCTTCTTTTTTCTTCTCATCAGAGTTATTGTTATTCCACAAATACTTGTCATGGGAAGGAAGAAGGGGAAACAAGCACACTTGGAGAGCGCAGTACAATGGATAGTTGTATGCTGCGTTCGGGAAGGATGAATCGTTCCCGAAAAGGAATCTATTGATTCTCTCCCAATTGGATGGACCGTAGGTGCGATGATTTCTAGCTGTTTATTTGCGTCAGCTTTCTCAGCAGCAGTAGGGTCTGCTGCCTTACCGTTATTATTCGCTCCAGCAGGAGTCGAACTCGTAGGTGCTACAGGCATAGCTTCCTTCAAAACGTAGGCAACCTTTTTAGTGGTCAAGAAGAACAGCATCTTTTGCTGCCAACGTTTGAAGTGCTACCCGTAAACAGAAACGGTTTGTTAAAGTCATTAGCTGAAACCGCAGAACGTCTTAAAAATGTTGTTTTTGTAATTTGAAAATTACGACAGAGCTTTGAAACTGTTACCGGGGTGAGTCACGACCAGGTCGCTTTCTTTAAGACGTTTCGCGGCACTACCTAAGTTGTGCAAGGTAGACTAGCAACCGCGCCGTCTCCAGGATAAAACAGCCCAGATTCTAACTGTACGATTAAAGGCTGCACTGCCAAAAATCGCTCGAGAATAACACCTCAATATGGTTTTCAAAAAGTTTCGAAAAACCAATCTAATATGGTACGTAGACCACTCGATAAACCAAAGAAGGAGGAAGAAAGAACGGTTCGTCAACACAAACCGCTGGAGGGAGAAGAGAGGAGAGAAAACCAGAGAAGAGTATTCGATTCTCAGTTTTGGAGTGAAGAATACTATTCCCGAGCTCTCAATTTATTCATAAGGAGGATTTCTACTAGAGTGTGTGATCTACCCCGATGTGGGACATAAAATTTTCAATTCACACTTTACACTAGTTTCTCCATCCTTGTGTTTACATTCCAAAGGCTCCACAAACTCACTAGTATACTCCCAAGTTTTTCCTCCATTATACACTAGTGTTCCAACAATGTTACATTTTGATTGGCTGATATGTGTAATATAAG
This sequence comes from Medicago truncatula, assembly GCF_003473485.1. Lineage (NCBI taxonomy): Eukaryota > Viridiplantae > Streptophyta > Magnoliopsida > Fabales > Fabaceae > Medicago > Medicago truncatula. The sequence continues at coordinate 46,625,992 of NC_053043.1, forward strand.
AAAAAAATGCAATTTATTTAAACAATCGGAGGCTTTTTATAAGAAAAAAATGCAAATTATCTGCTCAAAGACGATCTTTACATGAAATCAAAATGATATATCAATTGCCAGCCATTTACAAAAGTTGTTTGAATCAGTGGCTGGAAAGAAAAGTGAAGAAAGTGTAATTAATCTATGTATAGGACAACGGTGAGCATAAGTTATGCAGTTGTTTAATTAGAGTTTAATGTTCTTAAATTATCTGAGATTTGGTTGATTGTACATTGATGTTCTATTGATTTTGTCCAGATGCATAAGAATGATCAGATAAAGATCTCATTAACTTTCAAATGGCATGCATGATGCATCGATTGATTGACTTTCCCATGACAAATGATCAAGGTTAAAGCTACTAATACAAGTAATAAGTATTGATGCATAGAAAAGTATATTATTTATCACCATTTTTCTCCAGTTTCCTTGCAGTGGCTAATACAATAAGAAAATACCTAACTTAAACAGATTTGACAGAAAAATGCAGCAAGCATTAGAGAGGAGGAGGTCCTGGTTCGTAGAGGGGAGGAAAGCAGCAACTGAATAAACCACAGCAGCATAGAAACCATAAGCTGGAAGACATAAAATCAAGAGAACAAATACATGGTCAATTATTTCATATTTTTTTCTTTCTCATATTGCTTAGTTTAACAGGAAAACATGGTTATGGAAAAATATACGGTTGCAAAACTCGAGCAAAAAGAAGTGACTTACCAAGAATCCAAGAATCCGCTGATAGGGGGAGCTGGACCTAGCAACGGTGTGCTCAAAGGAGGAGGAGGTGGTGGATCCATTACCTACTTACAAGTTACAACGGCTGCTTCTTCAGTTCTACCATTCAATAAATATGTAAATGTTGAATAACTTGCTTTCAACAAGTCAAACCTTTCATCTACCATTCAAAGGCTGATAATTCATTCAATGGCAAAAATTCAACCCCAACTAACATATAAACCTTGTTAATCAAACAATAAAAAGTTACTCACTAATAAAAATTCATTTTCTTAGGATAGAGAATGCAATAGATATACAATATACAATTCTATGTGTGATATATCTATTTGTACATATATTTTCAAATTTACAATGATTTTTCACATCTATCACATCCGATTCTTTGACAAATAAAGTAGAGCCGGAATCATGTATACTTTTCTGTACAAGTAGAACAATTCAACAAATATATTTCTGTTTATCTAAAACAATAATGTATCATAGTAAATGCTACAGAGATGTAGTAGTGCCAATACATAATAGAACGTGTATGCTATCAAGGGAAACTGATGTTTTCCATGCAAAAGGATTCCAACCGAGGCTCGGATAGGTCTACCATTTCCTCTTCGGATGCATGCCACTTCTCACCTTTTGAAGTCAAGAGGATCAAACTTTTCATATACTCGGTTGAAATTGTGTCTACATCTTTATCTTCGTTTCCAACACGAAGATCATAGTCAGTACAAGGCGGCAATGAATTATGAGGTGGAAATCTACTCAATGAAGATTGTCTTTGCTGTTCTGCATCATCATCTCTGTCCTTTATTTTCACAAGAAAGAAAGAAAAAAAAGTGAGGATAAGGCTTTATGTTCATGCTATAGTAATCGGAGGATACAATATATTATGATAACTCTTGCCAGTGTAATAATCTGACAAATGAAATATACATCAAACAAAATTTTAGTTCTGTTTGGTTTGAGATAACGTTCGCTATTTTCATTTCGTACTCTTATTTTTAATTGCAAAATTACCTCTTCTTTTCATTATGTTTCCTGTGTTTCGAATATTTGAACATGAATAGGTAAAAACACTTTATCAAACTAGAATGCTGAAGTTAAGAACTGAGGACACAACGGCGAGTGTGCTTACCTGAAAAAGGCACAATTGAACGTATCTTCTCCTTCTAGATTTGGTTCGAGAAATACTTGAAAGAATTAAAACAACTTCACTCATAGTTGGTCTATTATCAGGATCCAACAATAAGCATTCCTTTGCTAGGTTTGCCATTATATGCACCTCATCTTCTGGGAAGTTTCCTTTCAATTGTGGATCAGCCAACTCTGTCAATACTCGCCTACTATCCTGTAAGCGAGGAGCAGCCTAAAACAAAACAAGTTTAGCAATCTATATCAATATAATGAGTGTCCATCATCTATTTCTTAGTAAAACTTATTAAACAAACTATATGCAATGTTCAAACTAAAGTATGTAATTATCATAGTCATCTAAATTCCAGTTTATAAATGGAAAATAAGACACATTAAAAAAAAATACAATTTAGGATGTCTGAGCTATTATACAAAGACCACCCTTCTCAAGAAAAAAATAACTGTCATAGTCAGTGCACAAAGTTGAGAGCCAACAAAATCCTTCAAATGTGAACAAATGTAGTAATGGATAAGTTGATTTCGACATAGCACTGACACTGCAAGTTGAAGGTGTGTCTGAGTGCCCAACACTCGTAAAGTTACATTTAATCACTTATTTTTCATATTATAATTTATGTCTACGTGTCAATGTCAATGTTGTTTTCAATGCATGTGCAAGTGTTTCATAGGTTGATTTACAATACCCATACAACAAGGCTTTCTTCTTTGCCTGCAGATTTAAGGATTGGTTGGCGACCACTGATAAGTTCAAGAAGAACCACGCCGAAACTGAAGACATCTGACTCAATAGAGGATCTCCCAACAATTGCATACTCAGGTGCAAAATAGCCAAATGTCCCCTTCATTCTTTGTGAAGAATATGAACAACTTGGGAGGCTATCAGATCTCAAGTCTTTAGCCATACCAAGATCAGTTATCTGCAAATTTATTAGATAAAAGTTTGTGAAAGCATATATTAGGAACTTGACAGTAAAAATTACATAATACATTAAAAACCACTAAACATAAGAATTTGTTGGAACCATTTAGAAAATCCAAGACTCATACTTTTGCTTGCCAATTTTTATCAAGAAGAATGTTTGTTGATTTGACATCTCTGTGGAGAATTCTTGGCGCAGCTGCTTCATGAAGATACTCCAAGCCCCTTGCAGCTCCTAATGCAATTGTAACACGAGTAGACCAATCCATATTTTTTCCAAAAACTCCATCTAAACGGTCCCTCAAATTTCCGTTACTCATGTAGTCAAACACAAGTAACCTCTGAACATTTTTTCCTTTCAATTCTGAGCAGTATCCAATCAATGGCACCAGATGACAGTGATGAAGTCTAGACAATAGTTCAATCTGAACCAAAAAAATATGCTAACTAAAATGAATGCTTTAGAAAGAAAAAAGATAATCTAGGCTCATGATTTTTTATGTAGATACTAAGAAACATTATAACATAGCATGATAAACCAATGAAAACTGAATATTGTTAAGATTAGGTACAACCTCTGTGAAAAATTCAGTGTCTGCTTTAGGCTCTCCTTGATCTTTAAGTCGCTTGACAGCCACATTACTACCATTTTTCAGTTGACCACGGTAAACATAACTACTTCCACCTAGTCCAATGAGGTTTGAAGCTGAAAAGTTTTCAGTGGCATTTTCCAGTTCAGCAAATGAGAATTGAATAATATTTCCATGAAACATTTCTCTTTGATTCCCAAACAAGATAGAGGCTTTTTGAAGGCATCCTAACGAGAGAAAAAACAGAAAAAGGTAAATAATAACAAAATATAATAATAAGGTAGATGAAGAACTTTGGAGTCTGTATAAAATCCAACAGATTGAATCAAGTATGTTTCAACTAACAAATTAGGGATGGTTAACTCAAAACCAAACTTACTTGTAATATGACTAATAGGAGAATTTATAACGCTTTTTGTTTCCGGAACAAAAGAAGTCCTTTGACTAATGAAGTTACTGGTACTACTATAACTTGTTTCCTTATCTGATGACGAAACCATTGGTGATTGAATAGGATGATGTATTTCCCTTCGGCGAACATAACATACAACAAAGGCGAGAAATGCAATGATTGTGCATGTAACACACATTATTAGAATGATAATTACAATTTTGCTCGAAATGTGTGACTTTGAACCTAGTGTCATCTTAGCAGTTCCTGCATGACTCAAAATCTTAAAATTAGTTTGAGTATCTTAGAAGAATCCATTCACTTTTGCCAGGAAAGTAGTGGGTTATGTCATCATCAATAAGACACAAATAAATTGAAAGTAAATCATGCTTCAAAACAAGAAGTGATTTAGAATGAAAAATATCTTATTTTTTTCTCTTTGCCTGAGAATCTCCAGATACATAGTCTTAATGTGGACACTTTCATTGCGATAAATACTGTTTAATCAAAAGAAATTTGTTTTAAAACAACTTAACAAAGAATCTCCAAATACATAGTCTTATATACAGATGGATTTTTATTCCATGCAAAACAATAGCTGGTTAAGCATCAATCTATGTCAGTTTTTCGGAAGCATCAACTAGTGAACTTTCAAGATGGTAGAAAAAGGGAAGAAGGAAAGATACCCCAGATACAGTTGCAGGCAATAAAGCAATTAGGATTATGGCTTCCTGCTGCCACTTTAGGAAATCCATTTGAATCACATATACATGTCCATATGGATGCACTCTCTTCAGCATATACATGGAAGGAAAGAAAAAAAAAAAGTAAAGCAGCAAACAAAACAGTATTCAGGATGTGATCACAGTTTTCGCCTAAAATTGGTGAATACACTTATGGCCTTCCTTCCTTAAAGCACAATCAATGGGAAGTGGTAGATTTATCAGCACAGAAAGAATTGCTAGTATACCTGAATGGCAATCACATGACTTGGAACAATTAGAGATAGAGTATCTCTGATTCGCTCGTAAAGAACATTTACATTTCCACTTGTTTCGACCACTATCAGATGGTTCCTTTGCTGGTAAAACAAGAAGCAAAAGGTAAAAATGAAGAGTATTGTGGCTAATTTAGATTATACACATGACAGAGGAGAAACTAGTAAACAGACCCTCTAAAGACTTAAAAATGAAGGAGTGAAGTGTTCAAAGGATGCTCAACAACAAATCAAAATCTGTCATATCTTTTTTTTCACTTTTGGCAGTTAAGCGTTCAAAGACCATTAATACACAGTATCTTACATATGAAAGTTGGAAAGCCAAAAACCAATGAATTATCAATCGTGGTACTAACCGCAAAATGAGTGCTGAAACCATAGCAAGCTAATAACAAGAGCAACAGAAACTTTGAGTTGATGCTTCATTTATTCCAACCCATATATCACTACAAGGAAAGGAAAGAAAAGGAACATTTAGCTCTGCATGAATCTAAGAGAAGCAATTTTCCTACGTTGTGAAAAAAACAGATCTCTTAGATGAATCTCCATGATAAATTCATGAGCAGACAGATGGTAAGCACCATGTATGCACCATAAATGGCTTCAATATTTTTAAAGTATGAATATACAAGAGCAACACAAGTTTCAATCTGAAATATCAACACTACCAGGCCATATCATTCAACAATGTATAGATATGGTGGAGAAAATCAAACTATAGAAGTGTATGCGAATAACTTGAGAAGTATATATGAGCTCTTAACATTCTTCTGAAAAAACTCAAAAAACATATCCTTATCTTCAGTAGTAAAGATCGTAGATTCACAACTGGCAGAAAGAAAAGGGAAGTGGTATATTGGTGAACCTGTTAAAGGGAACGGAATAAGCCTTCAAATTCTCCTTGATCCAATCATCATTTTCAGAAAGAAAAAAAAAAAAAATATATATATATATATATATGAACTAGCTAACAAACAAAGAAAAACTGCTGACAAATAATCCAGAAACAGTAGTAACACTCAGGTTTCAGTTTCATTTTATCTCTATGTAGCAGTAAAAAGAAAATGCCAGTCATTTCATGTTGAATAAGTAGGCAGCAACTCTTTTTGTGTCTGACCGCAACTTTGTGGCTTGTGAAAGTAAATAAGGAAAGAGAGTAGGAAAGAAGAAATGAATGTTTAGCCTACAAGCACTGTAATAGAATGGACTCTCAAACTACCATGAATCAACAACTGACTGTGTGATGAGCTTAAACATAAAAAGGTTCAATAGAAGGAGGACACGTACATTTGAATGCTTCCATGGTCATTGGTCAGACACTTGAGACAATAAATATAGGTAATGAGCTGGTAGAAGTGTAGAACTTCCTTTATGGATTGATTGAGATGGCTTCTATATAATCCAAAGCCTAGGAATGGAAGAATGAAATTAACAACTGCCAAAAGAACACATCCTTGTTTCCATCTGCAAACTCTTGACAATGATGAGTTTCACTGAAAGTGTTGAGAAATGCAACAAATTTGAAGTTGTTTTAGCAAAGTAGTGAAAATTATAAGAAAGCAGAATGATTAGCATCTCTGAGAAAGCAAAGGCTAATTTTATTTTTTTATCTGGTTTCCTTGTTTTGGAAAGAAGTATTAACTAACTAATTCAAAGAACTAAGTGTAATAAAGAGAAAACAGTGAAAATTTTGGAGTAATAGGAGGGAAGTCATCTTCACAAACCTGCATGTGTTAATCACGTACACATAACATACTCTTTCTTTCTCTTTCACAAAATGAAAGTAAAATATGAATTCCTTAACATCAACGTTGGTAAACAGATAAGAAAATAATTTGGAGAAGAACTAGCATGGCTAAACAGGCAATGACAACATATAGCGTCCAGCTCTATATAACAAGTAAACCCTTGAAAAACCTCAGCCACACAAAAGTGGAAATGATAATTCAAGTCTACCACTTTTCTGAAAGCATTCACTTTGCTTACTGAAAGGGACCCTTTAACACCTTCCAGTTTTGTTTAAAGTTGAATATGTGAAGTAAACGTAAAATGAGAAGGAAACAAGAGGAGTGATACGACGAACTTCAAGTCACAAACCCGATGAATACTATGCTCATAGCACATGAACTAACTCGAAAGGAACAAAAGGAGACACTAAAACAATAAATTCCATGACAATATTAATAAATGTTAATAGTAATGATGAAGAAATCTAAAACTGAAAAACATTTACTAAAACATATAGAAATCATACCCTATTAAAACTGGGTATAAAAAATTATAGGAGAATACCAACAAGTATCATAAGGGCATTGTTTAAATAGTCATAAAAAATTTGACTTATATTTTCAAGACTAGGTTTTCTTTTTACAAATTCTTTAAACAATGCCTTTATGGCACTTCTTAGCATGACCCAAAATCATGTGAAACATTTAAAGATACGGTGGCAGCAATCATGATGAGTATTTTGCTAATTTTATCGAATTAGAATCCAAACTGCTTTTTGTATTCAATTGAATCAACTAATAGAAGTACATACATTCATATAAGTATGTATGTAGCTAAAATTTGAAACCCCGATGCTGTGTTGGGCACAAAAAATCACCTGAAAAAAAAATACTATTTTATTTGTTCAAAAGGAAAAACAGAAGGAAGAGCACCCACTAATAAAAAAGAATTAGAAGAGTATCGCATGGAGCATTTACAATTCAAAATGCCTAAAATCATTTCCTTTCCTTCCTGCTGCCTATCTAGCTTTAAAAATAAAAGCTAATCTCTATAGAGCAATGTAAAATTCCCCTGATTATTTTCTTTGCTGCCGACCACTAAAGGATTTAGTAGGTCGTAGAATATTTCCCGATGATTGTGGTGTCCTCACAAGAATGGTTTGGGAACGTGATACCATGTCAGCCATGGAAGGAGTTTGGTACGCACGCACGAAGCTGGTGGAGTCTGTGGAATCACCTCTTGCAGTTGCTCTTTGCCCTAAATGAGAGCTCATTCCTGATAGTACATAAGCTCTTCCAGATTCTTCATAAACACGTCGAGTTGCCATTCTATCCTGCATCTCCTTTAGTTCAGCAGAAAGAGAAGTACATAATGGATCACCGGCTTGAGCAGAAATAGTTTCAGATAATGCCCTTTGACATCTTTCTAGGACAGAAATTGCAGCAGTCAAATCACCACGTTCTGCTTCGACTCTAGCCTCAGCCATTGCCTCAGTAGCTTGAAGTCTATTCCTTTGCCTATCTACTTCTATTGATACAACTTGATCTCTAGCCACATTAGGTCTCTGAATCTTCACTTCACTTGTTACATCCAAACCCTCCATTTTTGTGATGGGGTCACTATAAATACATGTAATGATCAACAATGACATCTCATCACTAGATTTCTCAACTGGAACATTGAGTGTCACTAAAAAGTCTCTTTCTTCTTCAGCATACAAATCTCCTGCCTTTATGGAAGCCATTCTTGCATTGTTAGTCAATGTACTTTGGTAACTTCCTGCTTTTACTGAACTAAGTTGCAAACGAGACTGAGCACACCGAACTTCCACATGTAGATCTTGAACAACCACACTCAATAATCCCCCAATACACTGAGCGAACGCATCCTGAATCACTTCCTCAGCTTCAATAAAGGAAAATGTGCCTCCAGAAATCTCAGAGATGGAATGCATCAAAGTAGCATCATGATCAACACCAAAACCAAATGCATGCACTGGTATTTTCAAACCTTCACCGTTATTACGATGAATGGAGTTCGGAACAAGAGACTGATAACCTTCTCCGATACCAGCTGTGGTACAAATATTATGAGTATCCTGTCCATCAGTTAGTAACATGATACCGCCCACTGGATTCTTCCATCGACGGTCAACAAACACCTTAACCCCTTTCTTCAATCCTTCAGCAATGTCTGTTCCACCATTTGGAACCAAAGCGTTAACTGCACGCAATGCCTGTTGTCGCCCATCATCATTCATCCGTCGTAGAGGGAAGATGCGACGGGCTGTTGAGGAAAACACAATGATAGAAAGACGATCTGAGGAACTTAGATTCTGTATGACAAAACTCATAGCTTGTTTCAGTAATGTAATCTTTGAACCTGTCATGCTACCACTTACATCAAGAACTGTGACAAGATCAACTCGAGCACGCGAAGGCGATGTCTCAACTGAAGGTTCAACACTGCTTCTGCCACCATTTTGTTTGATGGAATAAGGTGGAGCCTTAAGATGAACCAATACAGTAAAGTTATCATGAGAGTCTGATTTTGAAACAGCTGAAACTTCAGGATATGTTGTGATCTCCATTCTATTTTCTATGCTATGATCAACATCATTAACATGGTGAGTAATTGAAGTTTGTTGATCCAAGACTTCATCATCGTCATCAAAGATAGCTGGTTCTGTTATATTATGATTATGGTTAAGATTAAGACGTGAAGAACCCTGCCGAACTGTACCATTTTGTCGTGAGGAAGAAAGTCTCCGTAGTATACCTGACCAGGTGTCACCTCTTGGTTGAGAGATGTCATGGGAGACATTGGATGCAGTATTTTGAAAAGGAACTTCTTTCCATTTTGCTCTGCAAACAGGGCAAATCTGATTCCCATATCTTACATTAGATGTGATGCATTGGAAATGGAAAGAGTGAGAACATTCTGCAGTAAAAATGGCCTGCCCCTGCCCTGGTTTCATTGTATTCAAGCATATTGCACACGTTCCCTACAAAATGTAAAAGAAAGAAAGAAAGAAAAAGGTGAGGAAAATAAAATCCGAAGTGCTAACGTTAAGAACAACTGATATACAGACTATATATAAAATTTTATCAAGAAGTTTCCTAGTAGACATTAACCAAAACTGTACAAACTTTGTACCCACAAACCAAGATGAAATAAAATAAAATATCATTCAAAGCATTGTTTAAAACCTTATTCAACAATGCTTAGTTGAACACACCATGTTGATATAATCTAACCCGTAGAGCATTCCTTTACTTGGAATGTAATTTAGATAACAATGCTATTTGTTACAGAAATTTCTATACAAAATTGTTACAAAAGATTAATGGCCAATCATAATTGAAAAAAGGGGGAGGGGAGCAATCTTATACGGTAAACAAGCATCATATAAAACACAACAATTTTTTATTTTTATTTTTTTCATTTGAAAATTGTTTTTAATAAAAAATGTTGAATCATTGAGCATTTCACATTTATAATAATCATCACACAAAAATCAGTAGCAGAAATTGAAGATGTCAAACATGACTTCATGGATAGTGGCCATCTTATACACTAAACAAGCATCCAATAAATCACAATATTTTTTTTTGTAAATTGTTTTAAAAATAGTTTTTGTATCATTCAGCATTTCTCTAACATTTATAATCATCATCACACAAAAATCAGTAATAGAAAATGAATATGTCACATGACTTCATGGAATAGTGGCCATCAATCCAACCAATCCACCATCTACATTAACCAAGGCACCAAACTTTTAAAAGGAAAAAAAACCAATTTAATTATTAATCATATAAAGACAATACTATGTATTTTTAAAATATATAAAATATCAGATATTGTATGTTATCAGTTGTTTTCAAAATCCGTGAAGCTGAGCAATTAAGTATCCTGTATCCATGGATAAATACAAAAGTCACTATTAGATTATTTTGTCTAATAGTGACCACCCCTCTTGTCTTGATGCAGGTCCACCACAAAAACCAGTGCATAAAAGGATGGAATAGAATACTATCTTTACCAAAAACACCCATCACTATTGCATGTCTAATTACGTCAACTATAGGATTCCCTGACAAATCTACAACTCAAGTATACAAAAAAAAAAAGAAAAAAGTCAGCGTTTGGTGGTCATACATATTGATGGCATCAAGGAAAAACTAACAACAATCAGCCTACCATTTTCAGCAAAGTAAAGGTGATACGCAACTCTAATATTAATTGGAAAATTTGAAAATTTCGATAAATTTGATAAATAAATTAATAATATATAAAAATATAATCAAAAGAAGGAGAAATCAAAGATGATTCCTTCACTCACACATTTCTACAAAATTAAATAATAAAATGGAATGGAAGGGAATTTAATGAAGTGGAATGGAACAATTCTTTTTCTCCATTCCAATTTTCTAATCAACAAGTTCATGTCATTCCAATCTGTTCAACTCTATTACATTTCATCATATTTCATTCGGGTAAGGAAAACACTTTGATCCTTGAATATGTGAGACACTATCATTACAGTCACCAAATGCATCAAAATTACAAATACGTCCTCAAGTGTCTTTTTTATTTGTAATTATAAGGACTAAATCAACTAAAGAAATCACATTTGAGGATCAAAATAACAAATTAAACAGACACGTGAGGATGTTTTGCAATTCAATATATTCTAAGACTAAAATAACCTTGTCTCAATGTCTCACACATTCAGAAACTAAAATAGTTGTTTACCCTGCTCTATTCAATTCAACTCTTTTACATTTACATATTCAACATAGCATACCCACATATCAAAATCCAAACTTTTTCATTGTTTAAAGCTGGATTTTCCACAAACAACCGCCAAAAGTGTTTTTTTTTTTTTTTTACTCCATGGGGTTAACACCCATCAAAATCAATTACAAATGCATCCAATCAAATCTTTTACATTTACATATTCAACATTCAACATAACATACACACGTATCAAAATACAAACTTTTTCACTGTTTGCAGCTGGATTTTTCACAATCAACAGTAAAAAATGATGTTTTTTACTCTATAGAGGGTCAACATTCTTTAAAATCAAATCAAATATGGTATATACACAGACAGTGAAAAACATTTTTACAAATACATCCAATCCAATCAAATCACATAAATATATTTTATGAACCAATCTATAAAAATGACATTATAATAAAATTTGATTATATTCATGTGAAAAAATAATTTTACACCGTCAGGGGCATAGAAATGAATCCATTAGTCAATTACACAACCACTTTTTCACATAAACTAAACAACTAGTTCATAAAGGGTACAACATACATAATAGCTGCTATGAAAGTGACATTTCCACCACCGCCATAAAATGCATAATAAAACCAATACAACACATCACAATCACACTCTTTTAATCCATTACTATCCCCAAAATTAAAACAACAACATCACAAAAAGTAAAAAAAAAAAAAAAAAAAAAAAAAAATTAAAAATTAACCCGTGATTACAACCTAATAATTACATGCAAATTAGTCATCAAACTCATCATTATGATCACAGAATATCATAATTTAAACAAAATAAACCTAAGAAGTGAAAAATGAAGAGAATTGAGATTCATTGATGAAAATGCAAACCTTGGAGGAGGAAGAGGAGGATGAGGAGAGACGGAGACCGGAGGAGGAAGGTGTCGGAGTAGAGGGACGGCGGCCGGAAAGAGAGGCGGAGGCGGATGAGAGACGATCGGAGATGGAGGAAGAAGGTTGATCGGTGGTTTTGGGAAGAATACAGGTTTTTTTGAAGCCAAGAGCGAGTTTGAGTTTTCGCCATTTAGATTCCATTTGGTTGAAAAAGCGACGGAGGATTGAGATTGTAGTAATGGCCCACAATAGTCACGGGAGGGAGAGAGGGAGAGAGGGAGAGAAAGAAGAAGAAAAGAGAAAAAGTGTTTTATTATTATGGGTGATTTTAATGGGATGGAGATGAGTGGATGGATATTAATGTTATTATTATGTTTGTTGAGAATTTTCAATGTAATTATCGTGCTTTTTTCGCTTGTATTTATAAGTAAAAATTTATTTAATATTTAATGTATTTGGTCTATAATATATATCAAATACATCAAGTATAATACTACTAAATATATTAAATCAAATCTTATTAATTAATACATTTTTTTAATGCATATGGTAATACTTTTTTTTTTGGTATTATGCATATGGTAATACTTAATATTTAACGATACTACTAATTATACATTTTTCCCTTAAAAGATTATTATATATTTATTATAAACCTTTTGACCAATTTTATATGTATTAATTTTTTTTTATAACTTAGTTAATGTGTCTATTTTATGTATAAGTAGTATTAAATGATCATTTATTTATATTTGTATTTAATTTGACTTTTTATATTTTAAGAAGAGTTAGTAGTATTAATTAAATGTATATTTGTAAAAAAAAAATGCACCTAATAATTTGAATATGTGTTTATAATTAGGCAAATTCTATGGTACACCCAATAAATTTGGGTGTATCGGTACACCAAATCGTAAAATTAATAATAAATGAGTTGTTTTTTTGAAGAAAAATAATTATTTTCTATCATTGACAACTAAGATAATTAAATTTTATATACCAAAAGTTTCGACGAAATAAAATTTAATTTTTAAGAATTTTTATTACTCATAACAATGAATAATGATTATTTGTTATGACAAAATGTAAATTTTGTAATATGATCCTTATAAACAATGAAATGATGGTTTTTCTTATGAAATGATGTTTTCTAAAATATAAATATTGACAAATACCTTTTTATTTCATTAAAGTGATCTTTAATTTATATATTTTATGAAACAAGAGTACCGGTACACTCAAAATTGTGAGTGTACCATAGAAGTTCCCTTATAATTAAGGACCGAGAGTGTTAGAGAGATTGTTGGTGTAAGTGTGAAACCGTAGAATATAGTAGTAATCACTTGAGACAGATTGGTATCGTGGGCATAATAGAACGCCTCTCATAATCCAAACTTTGACCTCAAGGTAAATAATATCTAGTCAAAATTGTTTCCTCCGGTAATCAAACTCAGATTCTCCTAAACAATTCCTCTTTGGCGGAGTTCATTGAATATTTGAGCCAATTGCTTGGTTCACATTATTATTATAATTATTATTATTATTATTATAGAAAATAATTTAAAAAAATTGATACTAACTTTTTATTATTATTATAGTAAATAATTTAAAAAATTAATACTAATTTTTTTAATGCATATTATAATAATATTTAATAATACTAATATTAATTATACATTTTCCTTAAAAAAATGAATTATTCATTTTTCCCTTAAAAAAATAATTATAATTTGTTACACTCCTATGTCCACTATTATAAGTTGTTTGACCAATTTTATCATGAAAAGTTGATAGCGTGGTTAATGTGTCTATTGTATTATAAATAAGGGAAATGTTAACTTGTACATTTAGGGTACAAGTTAAGAATTCCACTAATCGTAATTGTGTATTGAAAATTGTGTTAATTTATTACTCAAGTTGTTTAATACTAATTTTTCCATTAAATTCTTACTATTAATGGTATGAAATTAATGTTTAACATGTGCCCTAAGAGCACAAGTTAACATAACCCTATAAATATTATTAAATTATATTTTATTTATATATGTACTCAATCCGTTTTTAAATATAAGCAAATTTTGACTTTTAAGTTCATTCAATTAATAATGTATGTGATCTATAATATACCTCCGGTCCTTATTATAAGAAACAATTGATTTTTTTAGTTCATTGTATAAATGATGTATCTAGTCTATATTTACAATAAGATACATTATTTATTCTATGAACCTAAAAAGTCAACTTTATCTTATAATAAGGACCGGAGGGAGTATAAACACATACATCATTAATTGAATGAATCTAAAAGTTAAAATTTACTTATATTTTAAAACGGAAGGAGTATTTAATTTGACTTTTCGTATTTTTGAAGAAGTTATTTGAATTAATTAAGGGTATGTTTGAAAAAATGCACCTAATAATTTGAATAAGTGCTTATATTCAAGGATGGATGGAGTAAAGAGAGATTGTGCGTGTAGGTGTGAAACCATAAAGTCTAGTGATCACTTTTTTTTTTTTGTTACAAAGTCTAGTGATCACTTGAGACAGGATGGAATCGCCAGCATAATAGAAACGTTTAAAGTGTATAGATATAATTCACACTTTGGTCAAAAAATTCACACTTTTTTTTTTTTTTTTGTTAACTTTCTAGTTTTCAGAAAAGAGACTCTGATAATCCGAATCTTGACTAGCATTCCTCAAGAGTGGAACATATATTGATTTTACCCAATAAAAGAGTGAGTGTTAGAGAGGGTGCTCGAAAGATAGTGTTGTTAGCATTCCTCAAGTAAATAATATCATATCAAAATTGTTTCCCCCATTTATCAAACTCAGATTCTCCTGTCTAATTCGTCTTTAATGGAGTTCATTTACCGCTTGATCCAATTGATTGGTTCACATTAGTACTACTATAGAAAATAATTTAAAAAAAATTGATACTATTTTTTTTTGTTATTATTATAGAAAATAATTTAAAAGTTTGATACTAATTTTTTTTTTTTTTTTGGGTCAAGTAGCCTAGTGGCTAGAGCTCACACAATTTAATTGTGGAGAAGTGGAGTGTCCGGGGTTCGAACCCCGGCCCCTGCATATAATATGCAATATCCGTACCAACTGAGCTAAGCTCACGGGGATATACTATTTTTTTTTTACTGCATACTATAATAATATTTAAGAATACTAATATTAATTATACATTTTCCTTTTAAAAAAAATAGTAATTATACATTTTTCCCTTAAAAAATAATTATACATTTTTATACTCCTATGTCCATTATTATAAGTTTTTTGACCAATTTTATATGCATAAAAAAAAGTTGTTAACCTAGTTAACGTGTCTATTTTATTTATAAATATTTTTAAATTATATTTTATATATATGCGTATTTAATTTGACTTTTCAAATTTTAAGATAAGTTAGTAGTATTAAGGATAGGTTTGAAGAAAAAAAATGTAACTAATAATTTGAAAGTGCTTATAATTAAAGACGGAAGGAGTAAGAGAGATTGTAGGTGTAAATGTGAAACCGTAGAGTCTAATCACTTGAGACGAGTTGGAGTTACAAGGCAATAAAACGTCTCAAAGGAGTATAAAAATGTATAATTATTTTTTGACCAAATATATAATTATAAAAATGTATAATTATTTTTTGACCAATTGTTATTATTATCACACATTATTTTTTGTGTTAAACCTTTTGTTTTAGAGAAAAAAGACCCTGATGATCTTAAATTTGACTTGAAGGTAAATAATATCTGGTCAAAATCGTTTCATCTAGTAACCAAACTAAGATTTTCATGAACAATTCGTCTTTGATGAAGTTCATTAACCACTTAAATCAAATTGCTTAGTTATGAAGCCCAAATACTTCAAAATGGGTAACGTACTGTATCACATGCGTATCCTGCACCGATACCTACCCGATACGTATCGGAAGAGTATCAGATCATTAAATTTTATTTTATTTTTTAAATAATTATCCGATACTTCCCGATACGTATGAGAAGAGTACGTATCAGATAATATAAATTTTGTTTTTTTATATTATTTTGATTTCTGTTTTTTTCTTTAAAATGTAAGGGAAAAAAACATTATATTATTATAGTAGTGACAATGTTCCTTTTGGATATAGTATAACATTGATGGTGCTCTTTTTGGAATATATTGTATATGTAATTGACTAATCATCACTCTTTTAATCGTCAATATTACTTATATTTATGTTGATATTTTACGAGCCTATGATTGGTTTCTTGTGTTTGTTAATATATTTGCATATTAAAAAAATTGTTATAATTATATTCTACATTTAATTATATTATTTTTTTATTAACGTATCCCGGCCGTATCGTATCTTGATTTTTGAAATTTTTTCGTATCGGCGTATCAGTGCCGTATCGAATCTGTATCGTATCTTGTATCCGGACTTCATATCGCATTATTATTATTTGAATAAAAATTGAAACAAACGCCCCTAAAGTCTAATAACATCCAACGGAGCATTTAGAGTCATATCTAAGTTACGGTGAAGAGGACGACCGTTCTAAACCCAAAAAATTAAGTCCAAAGTTCAGGTCTCAAAATATATATATAAAAAAAAAAAAAAAGTAGGCTTAAATGCTCTTTTGGTCCTTTAAGTATTTAGTTGATATCGTTTTGGTCCCTTAACTAAAAAAAAGATTGTTTGAGTACTTTAAGTTTTTTTTTAGTCTCGTTTTGGTCCCTTCTGTTAGGTTTTCGTTAGGGTTAAAAAAATATATAAAAATAAGTTAACTCCTCCTGGACAGGTGTTACATTGTCGTTGGGTCTGAGATTTTTTTTTTTTACAAAAAAAAAAAAAAAATCTCAAAGCGAATGACAAAGTGACACGTGTCACCTTGTCCAAACGGCAATTAGAGATGGTTTTCGGATCCGCTTAAGGAGAGTGGGTTGCATGATTTGGTTTTCTTGGGCTACACCACTGTGCCTCATGCATTGCTGATGACTCTATGCAAGAGGTGGCATCCAGAGACCAACAATTTTCACATGCCCAGGGGGAGATGACTGTGACTTTGGAGGATGTCGCATGTCTAATGCATCTTCAGATTGAAGGGCGGATGTTGGGCCACCGAAAGAAGATGTTGAGACGGGAGGGAGAGGCACTACTGGTGAAGCACTTGGGTGCATCGAAGAAGGAGGCAGAGAAAATTTGCAATAAAGAGTATGGTGGGTACATTAGTTATCCAAAGTTGAAGGACTTATATACGACTAGCCTTGGTAGGGCTAACATTTTTGCAGATATAGAGGATCCAGAGGAGTTGGAGGAGTTGGAAAGGGTTAGGACTTATTGTGTGAAGTGTTACCTTCTCTACTTGGTTGGATGCTTGTTGTTTGGGGATAAAAGCAACAAACGCATCGAGTTGATCTATCTAACGAGCATGGAGGACGGCTACGCGGGGATGCGTAATTATTCGTGGGGAGGGATAACACTTGCATACCTATACAGTGAGTTAGTTGAGAGTTGTTTACTTGGAGACAGGCAGATTGGGGGAAGCATGACACTGCTCACTGTAAGAAAACTTATATTTTATTTTTTTGTTAACTATTATTTTTTTGGTTATATTTTTCATGTGTAATAATTTATAAATGTGATTTGTTTGGTTTGTGCATGCATGGTTTTTGGCGTACTTTCCTAAGTTTTATGTTGTTGATCCAAACACTAAGTATGCTGAAAACTTACAGGTTGCGGCGAGGTGGAAGCTTCAGAAGGTCATGGAGAGGGGGTCACATATAGGTCATTGCTTGATTGTATTACGTTTGATGACGTATGCTGGAGGCCGTACGAAGAGCACAGGGACTTCCAGGCTTTCGAGGAGGTATTTTGGTATTCAGGCTGGATTATGTGCGATGATCGTAGGGTGCACCGTCACTTTCCCGAGAGGGTTTTGAGGCAGTACGGATACGTCCAGACCATCCCTAGACATCTGTTGGAGGTTGTAGAGCTGTCACCGGCTGAGATTGTGTAGGCTTTTGTCGACTTCCACACTCACACGCTTAAGGCGGCCGATTGGGGTGAGCATGCAGGAGAGGAGACATGATTATGTACGATGGTACGCCATTGTGTCTCACCCTCAGATTTTGCCACTTCTTCCAAGAGATATTCTGAGGCCTCCAAATGAGGAGCAGATCAATGCAGAGCAGTGGGAGCGATACGAGGCGAGAAACTCGCTTTATACTTATGACAATGTTAGCGGCGTTGTTGCCCATGCTGATGAGTTTTTGGGTTAGGAGGTGATGAGCATGACCCCTCAGCAGTTGTATGCGGCTTTGCATGATGTTAGGCAGCAGATCGCACCGATCATTACCAGTAGGCGAGGCCAGAGGCCGAGGAGGAGGCACCAGCAGCATAAGCAGGACCAGGACCAACAAAATAGTTTGTTTTTTAGGACTTGTTTTTTACTTTTGGTATTTTCATGACATTAATTGGTTTGTATTTTGATGACATTATGTTGTTTGTATTTTGATGACATTGGTTCATTAGTTTCTTCGTTTAATAAGTGTTTGTTAACATGAGCCAATTTTGTTTTGCCAATTGAACCATTATTCGTGAAAAAAAACAGGTACATATGTTTTTTGTGTTTGAAACACATTACAGGTTCAGGAAATGAAGCTACTGCCTCTGCCTTGGCTTCAGGACGCTTCGACAGTTTACTGCTGAGGAAATCCTCGGTAGTTAAGTGTCGAGGAAATCTTCAGTAGTTAACTGCAGTCAGTTTCATATTTCCTCGGCAGTTAACTATCGAGGGGATATTTTGGTATTTTACTCGTGTTTCTCAGCCTAACAAGATGTGTCAACAACAATTTTCTTCGAACAATTCATGCATGGACCATGAGAAATTTTAAACTGGTTTGACTTTATGTCAATGTTGTAAAAACAAGAATGCAAGTGTAACACCTCTAGAATACGATTTAACTGGTTCAATTGGATAACAAATAAAAACTTTTTTTCAACTAGTAAATAAATAAAAACTTATGAACTGGTTGTAGTTATTCAACTGACTAAACAGTTCAGTCCGATCAGGTTTTTCTTCTACTAAATCATAGGTGTTTTAACTTGATTTAGTTTGGAATGGGTTCTTTATCTTTTTTATCGTATCAAAATAATTTTCTATCTTTAAAAATGATTACACCATTGAACCAAATTTTGTTCTTAGTAATACTATACTTTCCTTTTAAAAAAAATACTTAGCATGCCTTTGTTACAAATTTATATATCTGATCATTTTAAAAGACAAATATTAGTAGTTAATTTGTTGGGAGAAAGAATAAATGTTAATTTATTATTTATTAATAATAAGGATAAATCTTAGACCTCCTCCGCAAGACACTTATTCAATGTCCCAACTCATTTCACTAGATTATTCCTTCAAGGACTCCGTATTTAATCATTAAAAGATATATCGTAAAGAATATTTCGTGACTCAACCCCATAATTAGATCCTAGTTTAAAACAAACCAGGTCACAATCTTCTTATATAAAAGCTAAAAATCATGTTAATTTGGGTAGATTTGATACTACAACAATCATTATAATGTAGTTTGGAGGTTATCTTGTTTGGATGTTATCTTGATAGATCAAATATGCAATTTTCCTTTTTGAATAATCAAATAAGAACATACGTAGATAAAAATGAAGGTTGATTCAACATTGTTGATATTTTTAAACTTAAGATATCGAATCAGATTATGTTCTAGTTTCATGGATAGAGGGTAGTCACATAAGTGATTAGAAGAGAGAAGTGAAAGTATTTAGCATTTAGGTCTTTTTTTAAAAAGTTAACATATTTTTTAAAAAAGTTAAATATTTTGATTTTCAATACATTTATTATACATTTTTTTTTTATAAATATATACTACTTATGGTCCTTAACTAGTGCCCTGAAGACACTCGGTAATATTTTCCTCAGTCTTGCAGTGTGTTATTCTTTTTATTCCGATCATTTTCATTTTTACTTTTTGTATGTTAAAGAGTATCCTTAAAATATTTGTTAAAAATATTAAAACAAAATATTATCATGATAAGTAGTGAAAAAACGTATGCTTAACTTTTTATAATTTAAAAAAATGTTATTTTTAATATAAAGTTTCTGTTTTATACTTTTTTTATCAAGTGTTTTTACGCACTGTTAGCTTCTTTCTTTTTAAATTTTTACCTGCGAACATGTTAAAGGAGTAAGCTAAAAATGAATGGTAGGGCTAATGTGCCAATTTTTAATATTTTTGACATGAGGCTAGAAAAGTGTGTTGGGTAGTTGTCAAATTAATTTATTGGAGATTTGCTGAGAAAAGTAGGCGAAAGTGCTTAATAAATTTACTTGTGGGTACATTATTAAAATGGGAAAATTCGATAGTCAATTTATACGGTGAGCAATGATAATAAACACATAATTAATATGCACCAGGCAAATTGCTTGACATCCCATAGTTTCATTTTCCATACATAGTATTAGTACATGTCAATGTCAATTTGTCCATTTCCACCCACTTTTTATTTGATTAAAATATAGGTATTTATAGCATTAAAAGTTTGATATGCTTTTTCTTTATAAAAAAAGTTTGATATGTTTTTATTAAAATGTCATGTTTTTTTACAAAAGTAAATTGTCATGTTTACCGAATGCTCTAATGGTATTTGTTAAAGAAATTAAAGTTAGACATTTTGAATTGAAAACAACATCATTTATTTTCTAAAGATTAAGTACATCCTTTTCCAATACAAATTTTTTATATCTATATCTTTAAACAATGTCTTAAAAATACTTGTTAACATTTTTTTTAATAAATGATTTAATTTAATTATTTTGCTATCTTTAAGTCGTGTCTAAATTAAAATTAGTCCTATTTATTGACATGTTAATTCTTTTTGATCAACGAACACAATCATCTCATTCGATGGTCCAAAACAAATTGAAACCACATGTACAACAAAAGACTTTTGTGCAAGCTCTCAACAACTGTTGCAACACATTCCGTTGAGTCAACTACTTCAACTTTGTGTTAAAGGTGATAGAATTGCAATTACAATATCAAAAGATGAATATCTCGTTGGATTGGAAACATGCAAACAATTTGTACGGTAGAATAATTTGGTCTAAGGGTGCAACTCCATTGAGAGTAGATGCCTTGCGCACCAAACTATCGATCCTTTAGACTTTATTTGGAAAGAGGGGAATCATTTTCCATGGTAAAAACTTCTGAATTATATTTTTCATTGCTTGAAGATGTAAGAAGAAGTGTTAGAGCAATATCCTCTTTGAATTTAAACTTGGTTACTTGAAAATCTTTACTTAGAGTCGTGATTTTAACCCTAATGTGCAACAACAATCAACAACTTACTCAAGTGTGGGATCAAAACGATGGATTGTCACATATATATTGGAGATCTGCTATATTGTTTTCTACAGCTAGCAGTATCAGTACACCTATTTGTGTGGATGAAACAACCAACAAATCTATGTTTGATAAATCTTTTGGCCATTTTGTTAGAGTTTTGATTGATACGAACCTTACGACAAGAATCAGATATAAAATTCTAGTTGAAAGGAGGGGCTCTCCTTCTTTTTTATTTGTTTAATTAGATTATGAAAATCTAACTAATTTAGCAAAATTATTGATCGTTGCATTGATTACGGCAAGATCGATAAAGATCATGTGAATAATGATGATGTTGAGGCTAACCTCAAAATAAAACCGATGAGGCAAAATCAAAGGAGGGTTAACACAAGGTAATGTAAGAGATGCTGCAATTATCAATTTAGAGAGTTCAACATTCAAATATCTAACTACCAATAAAGAAACAAAGGCTTAATTGAACTCCATGTCCTTTAACTTAATTCTTTTTTTAAAATTGGTTTTATAATTTTTAAAAGTTGTAATTTGGTCCTTTATATGTGTTTAAGTCGGTCAATTTGGTCCTATTTCATTAATTTTAACTCCCTAAAAAAGGAGACCGTTAGATAAAGGAGGTCCATCGGATTTAACGGTGTATCATCAATACCTAATTTATTCTACTTTTCTTCATCTTCTTCTCACATCTTCATCTTCACACAACATTCATCAATCTTCATCATCTTCATAAAAAACCCAATTTTTTTTCTTTAAAAAATTATCATTAAAACTTTAAAAAAAAACGACATAATTAAACAGTTAAATCTAAAATTAACACAACCACCATCAACTAACTCACAATAAATCAAATCCATCATCTTCAACCACAAACTCAATTCAAAACTAACACCCTTTTTTTCACCTTCAATGGCGTCAATTCTTTTATGAACAAAGAAAACAAACAACAAATAGATCACAGTCGCACAAATACAAAACCTTCTGGAAACCCTCATTTTATTTCAACGTTAAAATCAGTTTTAAAAGTTACTTGGATCAGATAGTGTTAGTGGAGACTTTGAAAATGAAATTGCGTAGATCATGATCCAGCTTCCAATCCCCTTACCATTCCAAAACTTCCACAAACACCATAAATCCAGATTCCTTTCAATTTTCATTTTAAAGTTGTGTGGTATACATGAGATATTGTATTTGCCGTAATTTCAAAATAAGTATTGAGTTAAGAGTTGGTTATCTTTAATTATCTTATTTCATTATATGAAAACATGATTTTAACATTCACAACTTTAAAGGGAAAACTTGTGCAAGTTCTTTCATTAATGATTTTGCAATTTTGTCACTGGATGCAAAACCATATGTGAGAGAAGAAACAACAACGCCATAGCAAGAGATCTTGAAGAAGGCATTTGGTGTTCAATCCGGAGAGAACAATCGTCATCAACAATAGAGGATAACAGCAAATCATCAAACCAATCTCTGCATTTAACGTTGTCGCATTAGTAGAAGCCACTGCCATATTCGATACCAGCATCGTCTTTCATTTTCTCGCTCGAATACATCTACACACGGAGGAAATTCAGACACCCTCTTGTCAGGCTGGGATCAACCAGCCCCTAAGACTCTTCATCATCAACTTCATCTTTGTCGTTCCTTCACGTTCTCCACAACGGGAGTGTTGTCCTCCTACGCCCTGGATCTCTTATTTCTAGTCAAAATAAAAACCTAACCTGTAAAAAAATGCTACAGAATAATATAATGAATACTAAGTTCTAACTAAAAATTCTACTAAGCCATCTTTCATTCATTCAATGATATGCTGTATTATGAACAAGAACAACGATATATATTACTATTATATGGACATGGTAAACACAAAAGATTATATATATATATATATATATATATATATATATATATATATATATTTTATTTTTTTATTTTTTTCTTCCAAAAAAAGTAGCTAGCAAAGTGCTATGCTACCAGAAAAATATATTAAAAGATGGAGAAACAGAAAGCGGAGGGGGATCAAACCAAGACCTCCCTAGTAATTTACAAACCTATAATTAGGTAACCCTAATTTTTTTTGCCCAAAAGAAGAATTAATACAAGAAGGTTTCTCCAACCAAACTATAGGCACATCAGAGTTTAACCCTACATTAGCTAAAATATCAGCACACTGATTTCCTTCCCTAAAAATGTGAGATACAATAAAGTTCATGGAGAGGACAGTATGTAGGCAGTATATATATATATATATATATATATATATATATATATATATATATATTATTTAAACAATGATATTTTATTATTGGTGACAACTAGACTACCCATGAAAGAATGATGTGTAATTTACCTCAACCAATACACATAAGCATATATTCATGAACTATCTTGACCCCACAAATAAATTGCTCATTTTCATTGGTTGGTGGGTAAACTATCCACCATTCTTCAAAGGTAATTTAGAAAAAACCTTTATTATTTTTAACATCAAACTTTCAGAAAATAAAGTCAGTAGTATATATTTTCTGATAAAAGTTAAACTTATATGTTATTACCTCCATCCTTAATTATAAGAACCCTTGAAAAAAATTTGTCCCTTTTTATAAGACTCATTTGATATTTCCAAGTACATTAATTATTTCTTTACCGGCATACCCTTATTTATTTTGCATCTTTTTTTTTCCGATCAACAATAAATATTATGTTGAAAACATAAATTAACTCTCTCTTTTAAGGATAAAATTATAAAAACAATAGTAATTATATACAAATTTAATATTACAACCAACTTTCTTAATCTCCATCATTTTTGCAAAAGACTCCTATAATTAGGGACGGAGGTAGTATAATTTTGGGTTAATGTTACGCACCCTTATTTATTTTTCATCTTTTTCTTCAATCAACAATAAATATTATGTTGAAAAGATAAATTAGCCATCTCTATTAAGGATAAAATTGGAAAAACAATATTCCCCCATTTTAAAATGAGTGTCGTTTCAAACTTATATGTTATTGCTTTAACAAGTGCAATATTGCACAATAGGTTGGATCCCCACTCCTACTTATCATGTTCATGTGTAACGAGGAATTCAAAAGTCACCTAATTTTTCTAAAAAATACTTGAAGATTTGTTAATTTTATTATAAAAGTGAAGACTTAAATGCACTTTGATCTCTCAATTTTTGTTTTTTTTTTTATAAATGAAATTTTGATCCCCATTTTGTAAATTAGATTTATGGTCCCCCAATCATATTTTAAGATAATTTTTGCAAATGAAACTTATTCATTAATGATATGACATAGCTTACATAACCTCATTGAATAATATAAAAAAATAAAAAAAAACATTATAACGTTGTCACATCATTAATGAATAAACTACATCAGTAAAAAATGATCTAAAAATGAGACGAGCGATGAAAGTTCAGACAAAGTTAAACACCATAAGTAAAAAATGATCTAAATATATTTTGTTTTATTCTTAAAAGAATTAGATTTTTGTATAAGAACGAAATTAAACACCAAACTTTAAAGAAAGAGTAAGAATAGAATTAATCAACAAAAAAAATAGAGTTAAAGATTCATAAAGTAAGTGGGAAAAAAATAATTACAATGTGTTTTTTTCACTCGTTCATTTTCGGTTCTCTCCTTCTTCCTCTTTGATCCTAAATTCTCAATTTATAGTCACACACTCAGACTCCTCAGTCCTCTCCATGCAGCAAGCCATTGTGACAAACTGAAAATGAGATAAAAATGAGCATTGAATTCTTGTTTGTTGTTTGTAAGATGACAAAGAAGGAATGGTCAGACTTAGTTTTATGATTACTTGTGTAGTTGGTGAAATTTGGGGTTTTATTAGGAAAAAGAAAGATAAACGCTGAAGATCACTGTCAGAAAATGAAAAATAAATTTTCTTTTTATTCTATTTTGTTTATTTTCATATTTTGCAATAAAGGTACTTTGGACTCCCCTAGAAAAAATGTACTTTGGACAACTATTTAAATATTGAAAATGATTAAGAGTGGTAGTATTATAGAACTTAATGTAAAAAATTTATTTCGTAAGTTATGCATTCGATTTTTTAAATTTTTAAATTTATTTTCCTTTCAAAAAAGTTATATTTCTAATACAAAATTTCTACTTTTTAATTCCTTAACATAGTTTTTTTTTTTTTGACAAATGGGATTATGAATTTTATTAAAGTTAATAACATTATTATTAACAATAGTTAATAATATTTTTATTGTTAAACTATCATATACATTTTCTTACACCACTAATTCAGTGTAAGCTAGCTTTGTAGATGAAGCATATAAATAAATTTGAGTTTTGGTACATAATGTTGTCCGCATTGAAAACTGGTGGTGTCACAGTTGAATTAAATGAAGTTCACAATGTTCTAATTGAAGTGATCAACTTTTATGAACAAAAGAACTTGGTAAACAAATATTGATTATACTCTTGTCAAAAAAAAAAAAAAATATTGATTATACAATGTGATTGATGAAGCATTATTATAAGACAAAGTTCGCATCCTCGTGAGCTTAGCTCAGTTAATAAGAACAATGCATAATATATGCAATGTTCGATGTTCAAACCCCAGACAACACCAAAAAATAAGACAAAGTTCGCATGCATGTGTATTAATACTAACATTATTAATTTAATAAAAAAAATTGCATCCTAACATATTTTAACCGAATTGTTTGTATGCAATATACTTCATCAAATTATTGCTCAAGGTTGAAGGTAACTAATGATCAATACATTGAAGAGATATATAGAGAGAGAGAGAGAGAAACAAAAGATGTTCGTGGAGAAGAGAACTTTGAATCCTAATTAAGTTGGATTGTGTTGTGTGTGCCTTTGACAAATCAAATGATCAATACTTGATGATCATTGAATAATTAAAAAAATTCTGTACAAAGACATAAAGAAAGAAGAAAAGAATGGAAAAACCACTAGACCAAGTTCTCAAGACTCGGCTATATTGAAGAAGACAAATTCTTTTGGCATCATTTATAAATAATTCGAATTATAATATTTAACATGTTTTCACACCTTTTGAATTATATCATTCGAAATGTAGTAGGCGTGCAAGAAGTTAGTAGAGTGGAATAAAAAGTTGTCATCGAAGAATTATAGAGGATTCAAGAATCAAAACAAATGTGGATCCATGGACGAGGTAGGGGAGGAAGAAATGTTGGCCATTGAAATGAAGAGGAATTAAGTCATTCATCATCAAGAAACGTGGAAGAGAAGAGGAAGAAGACATGGCTATTATTATCATAATCATAATGCTTATAACAGTGATAAATTTGGTCATTTTTCATGGGAATGTCGTAGTGCTCATATACCACTAAAAATTCACCATGTAGCAACCAGTTTAATGACCGAGTTATTTCAGTCACCATAGAGACCAAATAAGTCTGTGATCGATTTGTGAAATGACTCTAAACCACTAGTAGCTAATGTGGCATATGCCAAGGAATACAATGCTTACCCTAAACCCTAAACCCTAAAATTCACTTAAGCAAAATGCTTAGCATATGGCTTTGATAAATATACAAAATTATTTCTATAAATAAATATTGGCTAAATTTTCAGACTTTCTTTAATTCCGATAAATTTTTCAAAATCCAACTCGTCTAAAGTATTTCGTATACAAATTATACAAGTCAAGGTAAAAAAAAAAAGCACAGATTATATATTAATTGAACCAAGTGATAATGAGTTTCTCTTTTGATGAATCGGTCAAGAGAAACCGAATTCGATTCTTGATGGAAACAATTCTTGATCAAACTTTATTCTTATCGATCGAACTCCGAATTACTAAGACCCCTCTTCCATAAGAAAAGGAGGTTAACACAAAAAAAAAAAAAAAAACTTATATATTAATTACATTTGTCTTTTGTAGGCAAGAACAATTAATATTATAAAAAAATGAAAAGAAAGAGAGACAGTATTTTTCGTGTGTAACAAAATTCAGTAAATTTCACGTTCCCCTGAATTTAAGGGCAAGTCCCCGAGGAAATGGACAGCAAGCCAGTTATGTAAGCACATTATATATGAATGAGTCTTTGTTTTCATTCATTATTTCTTTTTGTAATGTTACTATGCTGAGATTAGGAAATTCATCTATATAACTCATGCATTCATTCACATTACATGTACAGATATATAAATACATATATTAATCATATGTTCTAACATACCATAGTCCATACACATACCAAAACTCAATTAAACCTTGTTTCTTCTTTCAAATATTTTTTTCTAATCATTCATTCATATATTTCATCATATCATATACAATAAATATAATGTTACGACGTGACCAGGATCCATTAAAGTGGGATGAGGCGGCGGAGGCGTTGAAGGGAAGCCATTTTGAGGAAGTGAAGAGGATGGTGGAGGATTACAGGAAGGAGGTGGTAAGGGTGGGAGGAGAGACACTGAGGGTGGGGGAGGTAGTGGCGGTCGCAGAGAGGTTGGCGGCCGTAGAGCTGAATGAGCAGGCAAGGGTTAGAGTTAAGGAGAGTAGTGAGTGGGTGATGGAGAGTATCAATAAAGGTACTGATTTTTATGGTGTCACTACTGGCTTTGGTTCAACATCCCATAGAAGAACTAACCAAGGTCATGCACTTCAAACTGAGCTCATTAGGTAGGTACTCAATTTTCTATCCCATACTACATAATTTAAGAGTAAAGACTCATTTTAATATTTTAGAGAAGATTTATTTTGGGTGTAAAATTTATAACTAGGAATTAATGTGTCTGAACTGGTAATTTTAAAAGACTATTCTATCGATATTTTTTTGTTACGAGAGATTAAATTAGATACCGTATTTTTTCATAGACTAAAATAGGTATTTGTTCTTATTTAAAGCTATCGGTGCGAAGTCAAGTGCGAGATGCAATCAATAAATTGAATCATGGCCTAATAGTACTATGGAAACATTTTTCATGTAAATTGTGATTCTTTGTTTGTGACAGGTTTTTGAATGCTGGAATTTTTGGTAATGGAACAGAACAATGCCATACATTGCCACAAAATGCAACAAGAGCTGCAATGTTAGTAAGAATCAACACACTCCTTCAAGGCTACTCAGGAATCAGATATGAAATGCTAGAAGCCATTACAAAACTTCTCAACCACAACATTACACCATGTTTACCTTTGCGCGGATCAATTTCCGCCTCAGGTGACTTGATTCCATTTTCTTACATAGCTTCACTTTTAACTGGCAGGCCTAATTCAAAAGCTATTAATGGATCCAATGGTGAAACCCTAAATGCTGCAGAAGCTTTTAATTTAGCTGATATAGGTGAAGAATTCTTCAAGTTGCAACCTAAAGAAGGTCTTGCACTTGTTAATGGAACTGGTGTTGGTGCTGGTTTAGCTTCTATAGTTCTATTTGATGCTAATATCTTAACTGTTTTATCTGAAATTATGTCAGCGATTTTCGCTGAAGTTATGCAAGGAAAGCCAGAGTTTACAGATCATTTAACACATAAATTGAAACATCATCCTGGTCAAATTGAAGCTGCAGCCTTGATGGAACATATTTTGCATAAAAGTGCCTGTGTTCATGCCGCAACGAAATCGCATGAGATAGATTTTCATAGAAAGCCTAAACAAGATAGATATGCACTTAGGACTTCACCGCAATGGTTAGGTCCACAAATTGAAGTTATTAGGTATTCAACAAAATCAATTGAGAGAGAGATTAATTCTGTGAATGATAATCCTTTGATTGATGTGAAAAGGAACAAAGCTTTGCATGGTGGAAACTTTCAAGGTACACCAATTGGTGTTTCTATGGATAATACAAGATTAGCTTTGGCTGCTATTGGAAAGTTACTTTTTGCTCAAATGTCTGAGTTGGTTAATGATTTTTACAACAATGGTTTGCCTTCAAATCTCTCGGGTGGTAAATGTTTAAGCTTGGATTATGGACTTAAAGGCGGTGAGATAGCGATGGCTGCATATTGTTCTGAGCTTCAGTTTTTAGCTAACCCTGTTACTAATCATGTCCAAAGCGCTGAACAGCATAATCAAGATGTTAATTCACTTGGATTAATCTCTGCAAGGAAAACAGCAGAAGCTGTTGAGATATTAAAGCTTATGTGTTCAACTTACTTGATTGCTTTATGTCAAGCAATAGATTTGAGGTATTTGGAGGAGAATCTAAAGATCACAGTTAAGAAAAGACTGAGTCAAGTGGCTAGAAAAATCTTAAATGTTGGAGTCAATGGTGAGATTCATCATTATATGTCTTGTGAGCAAGATTTGCTTAAAGTGGTTGATTGTGAATATGTTTTTACATATATTGATGACCCTTGTATGGACACATACCCACTTATGCAAAAACTAAGGCAAGTGCTTGTGGAACATGCATTGAGGAGTAGTAATAATGGTTTGAAAAATATAAATGCTTCTATGTTCCTTAAGATAGGTGCATTTGAGGAGGAACTAAAAAGGGTCTTGCCAAAAGATGTTGAATTTACAAGAAGTGCTTTTGAAAAAGGGATTTTAGCAAGTCCTAACAAAATCAAGGAATGCAGGTCTTATCCATTGTATAAGTTTGTTAGAGAGGAATTGGGGATTGAATTTTTAACTGGTGAGAAAATTAAATCACCAGGAGAAGATTTTGATAAAGTTTTGAATGCAATTACTCTTGGAAAGATAATTGATCCAATGTTTGAATGCCTTAAGGATTGGGATGGTACTCCCCTTCCTATAGAATTTCATTAGTACAATGTTTTACTAGTATTGCAATGTATTTATCCTGTAAGGTAATAGGTATGCACAGTGGTTTCCTTTTGCTTAAGAGAAAGGAAATGTGTTAATATCATGTGTTTTAATATAGAATTTTATTTATGTATATTAAGAAATTCAAACAAAAAAGAAATCATAACCAGATTCAATTACTGCACAAGTATATGTTTCTGCGATCATTCACATAGGGTATAGATAACAATATAGATCACTGAATAGCCAAGTTCACGAGCCAGTTCCGATGAAAATCAGACAGAATTTTGATTACTTTTTTTTTACAAAAGTCACCTCATATTGTTAATTAATAATAATTTGTTAGATGAATATCAGAATATCAATGAGCTAAAGAAGAAGCTACCCTTGATTACCTATATGCATTTTACTCTCAATAATTAGAGCAAACAGTTAGCCCAGCAAACAAAATAAATTCAAGACACTTCCATCAGCCTCAATATAACCTCCAAACTAAACAAAGCTATATCATGGTCAGGTGTTAGGACAATTGTCTGGTCACTCATCATCTGAATAACATGCTAAATTCGGAAATGCAGCTTGATGCGACGAGGTAGCCACCATGTTACTGCAATTAGGCCCAAATCCGAATAAGTTAGCAGGAGCCACATCTGACAAACGGGAAATAACGTTCGGGGATGTTATAGTAGATTGATTGCTAACATTCCCAAGTAACCAGAGACAGGTAAGTTAGGAGAGGCTAACCTGCCTGCACTATCAGGCTGGCGTCCCATTTTGTGGATCAGACTGATAGCATGGCGGTCTTTGCCAGAGTGAGACATGAGCATACGAGGGAGAAGGTGCTCGAAGATTACTAGGTGCTGTCTGACTTGGAATCCCGCGTTGAAGAGGATTGAAATTGGAAGGTGGAACAGATATTGAGGGTCTAGAAGAACGGAGATGTGGTGCTGGTGCATGTAACTCAACACCTTGAATATCTTGGGCAATTGAAGACCTAGTGGTGTTTATTAGAGGTGGTCTTCCAGAGACACCGGAGAAAGTTCTTGACATATTGTAACCAGGTGGTAACATATGTTGCGAGTTAGGAGCAATGGAGGGACTTGGCAAACTGGTCGAAGGAGGCTCACCGGAAGAAGAACCAGAAACCAAGAATGGTCGAATAGCAACTTGTTGTCTCGAAAGTTGATGCAACTGCTGCGGAAATGAATCTGAAATCAAGATAGTGGTTAGAAAAATACTCGAAATAGAAAACTCGGTGCTACAAGCTATCCATATTTAGTGATTTGTATGCCTGCTAATAAATAGAATACATAAACAAAGATATGAATGCGAAATAACCATGCATAAGAGTACAGATTTAAGTATGTAAATTTGTCGCCCTATCCCAATGTTAGAGTGATCTAAACAACTGAAAACAATAATACCACAGAACTACTGAAACAATCCGTATATGATTAATTTTTCAAAAACTGCACACGTATAATTTAGTTTAAAAATTGCCCTAGGAAAAGATAAATAAGCGCAAGGCAAGAACTCTCCTCAAAACCTTAGAAGTATCTGCCAACTCAGGCTTAGGTTCAAACTTGACCAGTTGACAAAAAAAAACACAACGGCAAGGAAAAATAAATAAACCAACACGAAATCTAGTTGGAAAGGAGCTGAAATGAAATTTAGCTTCTGTAATCAACTTCAATCTCCTGAAGTTTGACATCATATTTTCTCCGAAGCTCCGCTAATTCCTTTTCAAAATCAGATTTCAACTGCAATTTCTGCTCCAACCAGAATAATATTTTAGTAATCAGAAAAGATAGAAACCTAGAATAAGTATCATGAGAGTAAGGTATATGAGTAAACTAGAAACTAACCATGTCTTCATTGTTTTTCGATGTTTTCTCTATTATTTTTTGTATTCTTTTGAATTCAATATCATGGGACAAATGTGGAAGTCTTCTGGAAGGTGAAGGGGTTTTAGATTGGATAGGATGACTTTTCATCGCCAAAGGAATTGAAAAATTTCTTGGGTTGGCAGACTGTGCTCTTACTCTGCTGGCTGTAAGCAAATCAAGATTTGAATTTAAGTGTGATTGCCCAACATCTTTATTTGGAACCACAGAAGATTGCTCAGAATGATTAGCGGGGAGACCGCATATACTATTCAGCTGATGTTCATCTTCAGTTGCTAAATGAACATTAGACAAACCCGACATAACCAAGTTGGAAGAGAGCTCTGCATGAGCTAATTGATTCACCTGATTTGAAGGCACTGTGATTTGATTGGCTGGTACAATATCAGATGAACTAGAGGCCAGTTGAATTTGTTCAGAAGAATTTTGCATTTCCCCATCTGAATCCTTGTCAGCAGCGGACTCCACAGACGGCAATTGTTTCCCATGTCCTAGAGGCTCCATGACATTAACTGAAGTCACTATAGCATTTGTGGTACTATTATCTACCAGCGTAGCTGCCGTAGCATTTGTTGAAGGCCCAATACCCTTGTCACAATCACCCACTGCATGACTATTTTCTGGCACTATAAAAGGAACATCTCCATCAGGTATTTGTTGTTCCAAAGGTGGATTTGAAAGGGAAATTTTTATCATGACAGCTGGTTGAACAATCAGCTTGACAAGGCTTTAATGATAAAACACCATCTAAAACTGGCGCATCTATTGAACCTCTGTCAGATATTTGATCAATAGATGAAGGAGGGTTCAGATGAGTTGCATTCTGCAGCAGACAATCAGTAACACTGTCAGTCACAGGCATTTCAACTTGAACATGTATTTCTGATACACACATAGAGTCCCCTTCATTGTTAGTTTCTTGCACTTCAACAAGAATTTTCCCTTCAGGTATGCTTGATGAAACTCCATCAGAACATTGGTGCTCTAGATGTGTGGCATTCTCACAATCTGGCAAGCACGTGTTACCTAAACTAGGCATCTCACAACCATCTTGAGAACCATGGCCAAACTTTGCACACCTATTATCTTCATCTGTCATGCTTGTAGCAACATCAGAATTCTGCTCTCTGGAATGGGAATGTTTAGAGATAATGATTTCCTGACTGACATATTGATTTTCAGTTGCATTATGGTCCTCACTTCCAGAGACTGGTTGATCATTTGAAACCAAGATGTCCATTTCATTAGCCCTGTCATATTTGACCAGAGAATTTTGTAGTAGAACTGTTTTACTAACTGAAGGAGAATTGGTTTCAGTAACCATATCCCCAGCCTCTATCATGGATTCAACCACATTATCACACATCTGCAAGTAATCAATCCCAGTCCCAGGTTCCTTTGAAGCAACCATGTTTCGTAATTCATTCTTTGCCCAAGACTTCACTTCTTCCACCCAAGTGGCCTCCCAGTCTTGAATCTTTAGTATAAGAGCTGATTGTTTGTCCTCGAGTTCCTTGAGACTTGCTTCATGCTGACATTTCAGTTCTTCAATCCTTTTTTGATGGTCAATATTCAAAATATTGACTGTTTCAGTTCTCGCCATCTCATTAGGAGAGCAGGATCGAGTCACTACTAACTGTATTTTCTCTCCAGTTCAGCCTTTTCATCTTCATTCATCACTCTCAGCCTATGTTTCTCTTCTTGGTGCATAAGGCGTATCTTACTCAGAATTTTTTCTCACTTTTTCTGAATTTTTCTAATGCTTTTGGACAAATCTATGTTGAATAATTCAACCTCCCGTGCCACTTCTAAACATGAAATTCCGTTCAATGATTTAGAAGCTTTTGGAGAAGAAGTATCATTATAAGTGCCTGTACGATATACAAATATTTTCTTTAAACACCGCAGCAAGGAATACCTGTGGTCCACATCTGTTTGGTTACAGTCAAAATTCAAATACTGTTTTGCAAGAGTAAGAGAAGCCTTGTGCTCAACTTTGTGCCTTAGCAAAGAAGCAGCAGTCCAAATCTGAAATTTGCACAATACAAGGAGGGGAATATCAGTCATGCTTAGAAATGCTAAATGCAATTATTGAATATGTGCACCTGCATGAGGTAGGAAACAAATTCATGTAATACTTCACAAGCCTATTTTACATGCACAGACAAGAATCTCAGCAGAAACAAAAATTTCAAGGCATGCATGCAGTTGAGTAGTCAGATCAAGTACAAACAAAAAATGGCTTTGATGGGTGGCTCTGAACAGAAAAATGTCAAATGTGTGAAAAATAAACAAATTAATTATTAGATTTTCCCAAAAATAAATAAATAAAATAAAGCACAAAATACACAAAATTAGGAAGGCTAAATAGGATACAGCGAAATCAAATTCAGAAAATACTACTGCATGAAAGGAAAAGGTAGCCAAATTGTGCAAGAGTCACATATGACACATACTATGGAAACAATCAAGAATAAACAAACAGAAGTCCAAATTTATTTAAGAAAGCATAAACTATATTAGAAAGAAGGATGTGAGAGAGAAGGGGTGATATGCAAGAAATATTCTGACCAGAGATATTTGAAAAGCCTGTAATATTGACACGGATTCCATATTGAAGTGGTGATTGTTCATAACATACTCAAGAAAGTTGTCAACCATAGTCTTGACATTATCCTGCATTACAAATATATGTCACAATAACATCAAACTCCGACTTACAATAGAGCTCAGATTTCATTAGCACAAACAATCTGGTTATTAGAATGCAATCTTGTCAAGGACCAAAGTATGAAAACTAACAGCAAGTAAAACTTAACAAAGAGAAAAACATGCTGCATACTGGAAGAAGAAGAACTTCGCAGAGCTTTGTCATCTGTGGCTTCAGCGAAACATGTAAGCCCCTCGACTCATTATGCACTCTGCCGTTTTTCTCAGATTCAACATCATTACCCTGAGATTTATCTGGCATTTGATCAAGCAAACAAAGTATCAATATATATGTATCATGTGTCATGTCACTAAGCTAGTTGCTGACATGGCATACAGCTGCCAAGTTAGTTACACTACAAAGCTGTCACTAGGCGAAGTTTGTTAACAGTTTGATCTACTATATAAAGCAATGTCATTGTAATCATAAATTATTCAACTAATTCTAAGAGATTGATCATTGAAATGGAATGAATCTTACTGTTAGTTATCCTCATTAAGGGCCTGTTGGTTACTACTCAAAATCAATGTAATTTTGATAGAAATAAATTAGAATGTATAGAAAAAGCTGATTTATGTTTGTTTACAATAATAAAAATTATTTTTTAAAAGTACTCCATCCATCCCACAATGACTGATCCAGTTGACTATTTCACACATGCCAATGCATAATTTTGACATTTAATATCTTTAATTATTTAAAAGCAAATATTATAAAAATTTGATATTTTGAAAATATTCATCAAGAAAAATCTAACGCAACTTATATGCTACCATTTCTCTTTATAAATTAGTAGAAAAATATGGTTAAAGTATGTAATGCGAATACTGCACATAGCAAAACTGGGTCACTCATTGTAGGATGGAGGAAACAATTTTTAACTTGTGGGATACAATAACATAGAAATGCCTATTTTCTTCAAAACTACACTAAATAAATAAAAACATCTTAAAAAAATAAATTTAAATACAATAGGATTTAATGATAATTCTTAAGTAATCAAGTGATTAATGAGCTCCCACTACCCACTAGGATGAATATTTGGAGAACCTGGGTTCGATTCCTTGTGTAAACAATTATTGACCGGGATTTATTTACCTCTCGGTCAAACTCTGAATTATTATTAAGGCCCCTTCCTTTATAAACCGGAGGGTTAACACAAAAAATTATTAATAATGTTTCATATATTATTATAATCTTCAAACGTATTCATCCTCACAAAATAAGCTAAAACAAATTATCAATCTAACAATAAAGGTAATAACAAAGTTTAACTGAGAAAGCAGCAACTAACCTGCCTTGATTCCAGATTTGGATGAAGGCTGATCATCAACATTATTGTTGCTGATATTCATGTGCTCCTTTGCTTTTCCTTTTATCTTGTCATTGTTTTGTAGGTGCAATGTTTTATAATGGGTTTTGTGTCCTCTACCTACATCAATCCCTTCCTCCATTGTGACTAATTTTGAGTACTAAGATTGATATGAAATTTCTATCTCTATCACACTTTTATTGTGACAAAACAAAAGAAAGTAGTTGTTGTAAGTAAGTACTACGAAGGAGTGTGTGTGTGGGGGAATAACAAACTGGAAAAACCTTTCAAAAAAAAAAACACAAACTGGGAAAAAAGAAGAAAGAAAAAAAAAGGGAATGGACCACATGTTAAACATACCCAAAAATGGAAAAAAAAGTCTCACCTTTATTTTTTTTTTTTTTTTAAATTTCAATTAATTGTGGGTCCTAACAAAACAAGAGTTCTCAAAATTGTCATTAAGAAGAAGAGAAAGAGATCGATAGTGAGTAATTAATTGTTGGCTTAATTTGATATTTGGTCCTCTAATTAATTTGTTGTTTTCATTTTGGTCTCATAAGTTCTAAAATCAACGATTTGGTCCCTTTGCTTTTGCCCCGTCAGTCAATATGGTCCCTTCTGTCAAATGCTTCTATTTCCCGTTAGTTCTTGCACACGTGGACGATCCTATGTGGCTACACCGTGGCACATATATAAGGCATTGCTCATATCAGAACACCCAAAATTAGGGTTCTAAGCAAATGAATCGCGCCTCTCTCTCTCTTTCACTTCACTCTCTCTCTGAAATCCAGAATTAAAATCTCAAATTCAGAATCCTTCAATTCGAAGCTGAAGCAATCGTTTGGGTCAATCATCTCTGCGTTTTTCCTTCAATTGAAACCCCAAATTCGAAGCAATCCTATTGTATTCGAATCTAAGAAATGTCAAATCATTTGGGTCAATCAGCTATGTCTGTAGGTTCGAATTTGAGAAAGAGAGCAATTACGGAATGCAGGTGTGGAGAAGAAACAATTGTTAGAACTGTTACAGATACCTACAATCCAAACTGTGGAAAAAAGTTCTTGGGTTGCAAAAACTACAAAAATCAATATGACAAGGGTTGTATTTTCTTCAAGTTAGTTGATGAAGAGTTATGTGATGACAAGGATTTGAAGATTGCAAAGTTGGAGAAAAAGAATACAAAATTGAAGAATCAATTGGGGAAGACCAGATCTTGGCTTAAGATCTCAATTATTTTAGGATTATTATGTTTTGGAGTTTGCCTAGTGTTAGGAACAATGCAATTATGCAAACCTAATGGAAACTTCAGTAATGTTTATTTGAAATAGGAAGATTGTTAGAAAGTTGTACTGTTAGATTGAAGCAAGTTGAAATGATGATATGTACTTTTGGTTGGTTGTGTAACATTAACAAGTTTGAAATGAATGAATTATCCTGATTAGCCTTTAAATTGTTGTTTTCATATGTGATTTGAATTGAAGTTGTTGCTTAAAATGTTGTGTAATTTGATATGAAATGATGAAAATGTTTGTAAAAAGTAGGCTAGGCAGCTTTATATTGAACACCAAATTTGGTGGTTGAAAATGAAAGATGTTTTGGACTGTCAAATAATACCAGATTATGCACTTAAAATTCAGATGTAATTAGTAAGGCTTAAACATGGTAAACCTCCAATCAGTAGCAAGAACAGATGTAAATGAAATTGCAATATTTCATAAAGTAATTGGTCATTAATAAACCATATCAGTGACATTAGTACATCAAAATATATGCACTTAGGCTTCAAAATAAGCTTGCATTACATCAAAACAACTCCGGCATTGGGTACAAGAAAGTCATTGGCTTCATCTAAAGGGTTAAGGTTTCCAAAGGCTCGTGGGTCTACAGAGTGTATTACATAAAGATGAACCACCTTATCCATTTCTGCTATATCTTGCATCCTTCTACAACCATGGTCATCCCTCAACCTAATCAAGTTATCCTCTATATAAGGGTCATGGTACCAAATGCTCATAATCATGGGGCCTCCTAGTCTCTTAATAGTTTCTAGCAACGAAAAGTAACTCCAGTAATCTGGCTCAGCTTCTAACACAGTTTGTTTTCCAATATATTTGGCATGGTGAAATTCAACAAACACCCCCCCATGATGAACCACAAGCATAAACCTTCCTTCTAACTGTTATAAAATAAAAAAAAAACAACTCAAACCAGTAAACAACAAGATTAAAACGATTTGCAGAACATTTAATTTGGAAACCCTAAAACGATAAACAATTGATTAAAAAATTATTATTTTCCGAAAACCCTAACCCTAAACCAGATCCCAAACCCAGAAACAAGCATGAAAAACCAGAAACCATACACCCTAAACCGGAAATTTGAAAAAAAACCTAAACCCTAAAGCAAAACGACAGAGAAGACATACCTCCACAATCGGACCCTCAAAATCCGGATCTTCTGCACTCATTTTCTTCTTCAGCTAGCGAAAACGACCTTCTTCTTCCTCTTTGATTCTTCAGCAACCCTTTCTCTTCTTCTTCTTCGCTTTCTCTCTCTAAAAACCTTTCCAACTTTCAAAAACCAGCTTCTGTTCCGTTTCTCTCTCTATGTCCAAAAACGCGTTATATACGTGCCACGTGTGCAAGAACTAACGGGAAATAGAAGCATTTGACGGAAGGGACCATATTGACTGACGAGGCAAAAGCAAAGGGACCAAATCATTGATTTTAGAACTTATGGGACCAAAATGAAAACAACAAATTAGTTAGAGGACCAAATATCGAATTAAGCCTTAATTGTTTGAAGAGAATGAGATCGATGGTGAGTAATTAATTGTTTGCTCACATGCCCTTCAAGTTGTCTATAATGTCCCTATCTTACAACATTGGGTTCTAACTTCTAACTCCCACTTGAGAATCTAAAGACCATAGTCCATAGTTAAGAAAATACGGGGTCGAATCCACCATGTAGCTAAGTGTGGCTATCGCCACGCATAATTATTATCCTTTTTTTTTGTTTACTAGGCCTCAAAATATTGATTATATATATTGCACATATTATCTTGTTTACGGTTCTTTTCTCTTGTACATGTCATGAGTTCAACTTCCATTGTTCCTCGTTTATACAATTTTTGTTAGTACCACAATCTTAAATGTGGGAGAAAACATAAGGGTACACACCTAACCACCTTGTCATAGTGTACACCTCAGTTATACAATTTTTTGTTAGGACCGACAATTTTTGAGAAAAAAGCAAGTCAAATGGCTAGAAAAATCTTAAATGTAGGAGTTAGTGTTGAGATTCATCATTATATGTATTGTGAGAAAGATTTGCTTAAAATGGTTGATTGTGAGTATGCTTTTACCTATATTGATGACCCTTGTAATGACACATATCATGCAAATATTGAGGCAAGTGTTTGTGGAACATGCATTGAGGAGTAGTAATAGTAATGGTTTGAAAAATATAAATGCTTCTTTTTTTCCTTAAGCATTTGAGGAGGAACTAAAAAGGGTATTTCCAAAAGATGTTAAATCTACGAGAATTGCTTTTGAAAAAGGGATTTTAGCAAATCCGAACAAAATCAAGGAATGCAGGTTGTATCCGTTGTATAAGTTTGTTAGAGAGGAATTGTGGACTGAATTTTTAACTGGTGAAAAAGTTAAATCACCAGGAGAAGATTTTGATAAAGTTTTGAATGCAATTACTCTTGGAAAGATAATTGATCCAATGTTTGAATGCCTTAAGGATTGAGATGGTACACGTACCTTCCTATAGATTTTCATTGACTAATACTTCAAATTCGTCTTTGAATTTTAAAAAATCAGCCAAATTCGTCCCTGAATTTTGCGAAATATCTATTTAGTCCCTGAATTTTACAGACGTCCATCAAAATAGTCCCTCCGTCCAAAAGTTCTGTTAGTGGTGATGATGTGTCCTCTTGCATGCTGTGTTGTCATGTACGCGTGTCAACAAGGCAGCCACGTGTACAAGGACTAAATTGATGGAAATGGTAAAAATTCAAGATTTAACTTTTCAGTGTAATTTTTCTTGTGTTTCCAATTATACCCCTCTATTACCTGTGTTGTCCTGGATCGATTTGAGACTTACTGTCATAATTTGAGGACTAATTTGATGGATTTTGTTATAATTTAAGGGCTGATATGATTTATTTTATTTGCAGAGAATGAGTACACGAAGATATGGCATGAGAGGACCAATGATTTCAAATGGCATGCATAAACAAACACCATTGAGGGGTCCTGCTCCACAAAATCCAACTGCTCCTAGAGTTATTAGAGTTCCAAATCTAAATTACGGGTCATCCGCTTCTACTCAACCCCCAATACATGGAGTTTATCCATACTCTAGAATTTCCAAAGCATTGATGCATGTTTAAATTATGCTTCTGGACTAGTTTAATTAATGTTTTTTGGACTTGTTTAGTTTATGCTTTTTTGGATATGTAATCACCTAAGAACATCAAATGATTTGATGACTTGATAGCTATGTAATGTTATTTTTTTGGCTATGTAATTACTGATGAACATCAAATATATGATTTATGATGATATGCAAATGTCTGTCTTTTTATAATCAAAGTGTATGGCTTTTACTTTTTACTTTGTTCAGCAAATGTATGCACCAAGGATCACAATGATATCTGTTGTGAAAATTCAAGGACCTATTTGATGGTATTTTCACTAATTTGAGGATCGATATGATGGATGTGCATATAATTTAAGGACCAATTTAATTGAAATTTTTTAACAAAAAGGTTTGATTCATTCATTGACAACATCTTTTCATTACAACATTACATGGACTTGGCACAATACAATAGCATTTTAAACAACTCAATCAAACAAATTCTAGGACAATGTTGGTTTTTCTTACAACACAAATTATAGGACACCAACATTGAAGCTCTCTCACATCATCATTGTACATAGAGCTCGAAGATGAATACCGATTGTTGTAGTTGTTTTTGCCCATTCGCGCACCACCCATAAATTCTGAACACCGAATCTACAAGGCAGACCACTTGATTTATGAATTTCGAATTTAATCAAAAAAATTAGGGTTCTAAGTTTTTTGAATTGGGGAAGAAATTTGACATCAATTTATGGAAGAAATTTTGGGGATTTTGAATTCTATGTAAGGAATTATAACATTAGGGTTCCAAATTTATATATTTGAGGAATAAATAGCCCTTAATGAGGAAGAGGAGAAAGAGCCGTTACTCACAAAGAAGAGAAATAGCCGTTGCCAATTTTCTGAAAATCCATCAATTTGGTCCTTGGAAATGTTGTGTAAATCAATCAATTTGGTCCCTGCTTGCGTGGCATCTGACGTGGTAAGCTTTGTCAGAGGTTAACGTTACACGTCACCTCCGTTAACAAACCAACTTAACGGAGGGACCGATTTGATTGACATTTTGTAAATTCAGGGACTAATTTGCTATTTCACAAAATTCAGAGACGAAATTGGCCGATTTTTCAAAATTCAAAGACGAATTTGAGGTATTAGTCGATTTTCATTACTACATGGTTTTACAAGTGTTGCTATTTCTCATGTATGGTAATAGGTATGCATAGTTTCAAAATAAGACGAAATACATCAATGAAACAAGTGAATATCTTATGAGTTTTTTTTATAAATTTGCACATGTTAAAAAGTTTAAAATATTAACTTTGCATTGAAACTTTTATATTTTGTATTTAATATATAACTCTTTAATAAATAATTGTTGATTTTCAATAAAAACTTACTGCTTTTAACTACTTTAACATGTACAATATTGCAAATGGTAGATAAACTCATATCTTATTAAAAAAATTATTTATACTAACTTTTGACAAATAAACTTATATGTGGTAGCTAGATATATATTACTTGGATAGTTATTTACTAAATATACTAATCTATTCGAATAAAATTTAAAAAAATTGGCAACATAGCTTTGCCTCTCTCTTTGTAAATTCATTTTTTAAAAGTGAATAAGTAGGGTGTCCGAGGTTCGAACTCTCATTCCCTACATATAATGATACATTGTCATTGCCAACTGAGTTATGTTTGCGGAGACTGCCTTATTTAATTTACTCCGTATTAGATGTGCTTTAGATCTAGTTATACTCGTGGTGCGGTTTGAATCATTTGTGTGATAAAATTCTATTGATTAAAAAATTTAAATACTCATAGTGTGATAAAAAATCATCAGATTTAAAAATTTAATTACTCACGGTTTGTTTTAGATGACTATCTTAAAAAAAGAATGACACGGTCCAATTTTATGCAGTCTAATTTGGATCAATTTCGGATATTCAAAATATAATTTTGTAAAAAAATCTATTAGATTTAATATTATAAAGACACAATAAAATCATAGGTTTGATAAAAATATAACATATAATATACTAATAATCAACAATAAGAAATGATAATTATCGGTTATGTTTGAAAAATATGAAATAATAAAAAAAAAAAACTAGATTAAATTTAACTAAGAAATTATTAAAAAAATTAAAACCAACAAATAATATATTAATGTAATATATATATATATATATATATATATATATATATATATATATATATATATATATTTGCTGTTAGGTTAAGTTTGGTTCTGTTCAATTTTAAAAAAAAAAAAAAAAAAAAAAGGAATCAAAATCTGATCCAAATGGAGCAGTTGTTACTAAAACACATTCAATGCCTTCCAAAAAGTTACTAAAACACATTCAAGACTTCCAATAAATTTCGGTTTTGTTCAATTTTCAATTTCTTTTGGATCAGTTTGGTTTGCAATTTTACTACAACAAACATATTGCATGTATAACTAAAAATAGCATCAACAATACTCCATCTAATGAATATTATAAAATAAAATAATCACTTTTTAGATTTATTAAATAACCGGTGTATCTGATATATTATAGACCATATACATAAGTTGTTATTTAATAAATTTAAAAAGTAATTTTTTGTTTATAATATTTGATCAGAGAAGTATAACTAAAAATAGCATCAACAATATCGGCAGAGTACAACAAAAAATACAACTTAGATAATAATGACTAGACATAAATAAGACCTCAATTTGTCAAAAAAATAAAATAAATAAGACCTCAAAAGTTTGGTTTAAAATAAATCGACTCAACATTCATGAATCATATTTCCAAATTTGGAAACTTCTATTGTAAAATTGAAAATCGTATTCACGACCATTTTACAGTCTAACTTAAAAGAGTACATTTATTTTTAGGGGAACTTAAAAGAGTACATAATGAACACATTTATTTATAAATAACTTTTAAAAAATAATCATTTTTGGAAATTTTCTCACATTTGTTTTCTTCTCAAAAAGAATGTAACAAATCTAAAAATTACTTGAAAAGTTTGGCTACAGAATGTGCCAAAGACATTTTTTTTTACAGTGCTGCTATTTAGTACGGAAGATTAAATACGAAATTTGACGAAAATAGCTTTCTTAACTAATATTACAATTATTATAAGAGTCCCACTTTCCACAATACATGGGGTGGTTGGTTAATATTAATTTTTAATAAAAATAATAATCATACAACATGTTGCTTAATGGAGTGTGGTTAAAAGCAATCTATTAACATATTCGTTAGTATCCGTCTTCAATTTTTCCGTACTACTAAGCATTACTCTTTTTTTTAATCTTTGCGCTCCCCTTGCAAAACAGGTAAAAAATCGCAACACTGATATTTTAGCTACAATTTCGACATTGTATACCCGATATCCTGTAAAACCTAAAACTGTGTAGATGTGTTATAAATACAGTGTGTGCTGCCTGCAAACCTTTCAGAAAAAGATTATCAATGTTTCCTTTGCCTGCAACTATCTGTAAAATATGCTAATTCTAGTCCTTCCATCATTAAATCCTTCAAATATACTTATAAGTAAGCTTAAACTTTATAAGGCTTAGTATAATTTAACTTGGCTAGTTTAATGATGCACAAGTGAGATAGGCTTTGCACCACTAGATCAGTAAATCTCATTATTGGATCAAATGGTAAAAAACAAACTTATCAATAATCTTAACAACAGTCATCTCAAAAGACCACTGTTCAAACACGAATAAATTATAATATAATATCTTTGTTTTTGTATGTAAAATGATATGGTAGGCTTCCCGCATTGGGCATTTTTCAAATTAATCAACATCCACTTGCAATGGTTGTCTTTTTTTTCATCCACTTTGCTA
Source organism: Medicago truncatula (assembly GCF_003473485.1). Classification (NCBI taxonomy): domain Eukaryota; kingdom Viridiplantae; phylum Streptophyta; class Magnoliopsida; order Fabales; family Fabaceae; genus Medicago; species Medicago truncatula. The sequence goes on from NC_053043.1 coordinate 46,670,486, forward strand.
AATAAGCCTTCCTCATATAATACCTACAAAGCTACAATATAGGTTACAAACCTACTATGCAAGTTTGTCTTATTTGGATTTATATTTTTCTATATATACATGTTGCCTTTGTTGAAGTGCATTCCATCCCCTGAACCCTCCATACGCTCTCTTTGGTATGTGAATCACTTGAACCCTTCATACTCTCTTCGCTAAGTGAACTGCTGTTGTTTTTTCTTTCTATTATTTATGCATATCTATAAATTTGTCCTTCATTCTGAGATTTATCTCCATAATTGTGCTCCATGCTCTAAATTTGTGATGATGCAAGTGGTCCATTGGAGGATATAAATCAACAAATTTTGTTATTGGTATGTAGTCTTCTATACAAGATATGTAAAATCCATAATTTCTTCTTCTGTATTTCTGCATTTGTCTGTTCAACAACTTTATGCATGCAATTTCATGTCTCTTCTTTGTCTCCAATCCATAGGTTTACACGTTTAACTCATGGGACTCTTGAAGCAACCACACCAGCAACATGAAACACACCAGAAAAAATACACAATTAGTCCCTAAGGTTTAAATTTTATTTTGAAAGGAAAGATGGTTAAAGTGTGAAAGAAATATTGAATCTTTTAATGTTTATGTAATCTGTCCAAGTAGTAAATATAGTTTAACAAAAAGGTTCTCATGTTTATTCAAGAATTCAGTCTATCAATTATTGAGTAGTGTCTGAAGCAAACACACCAGCAACATGTTATATTAAGTTTAAATTTTGTATTTTAAATTATAAAATGCAATCTATCTAAACACACATTTAAAAAAGAAAACTAACAGATTTTCTGAGCAGTTCTTGCATTCTATTCCAGGTTGGTCCAAAAAAACTAACAGATTTTGTATTTACAACATCCAATAGTCCAAAAAAGTACATAAACCATGTAAAATTGGAAGCATTTTGCTTGAATTATCTCATACTATACTGCCAACATGAACATACTCCCATCCAGACATAATCTGGAGCTTGTCTGAGCCACAACTTATCTAATTATATAATTTTTGTAACATAAGTCTGATATACTTTTCTGATCATATGTATATCTGAATACATTCTACTGAGTATATATTTCCTTATACATAAATATTAGGGTATCTCTCATGATAATGCATTGTGCAATTAAATATGTGTTTTAGCCTCATTTTGCCATCAGAAATTCATCCGGGATTAAAAGGAATGTTCGTACTTGATTCAATGGCATTCTAAATGAAAAATCAATGTTTTGTTGCGTAAAAATTACATTCCCGGGGTTGGTAATCGATTACCGGTATGTGGTAATCGATTACCACAGTAAAACATATACTTAAATCATAGCAAGGCAAACATATACTTAAATCGACACAACCATCGTATGGGGTACTAATTAACTTAATTTAATCTAAGATAATTATTTATCTCACTCAAACATAATCATAAACTATCTAAAAGGTGGGTTCTACAACTAAAGGAACTCACCGCGACTTATCTAACCACTTTCAACAGCTTAAGCTCCACCTTCAACTTAAGCCTCTGTCTGCCAAGCTCTTGCTTCTGTCTTCTCCAGTCCCCTAAATCCAATTTCCTACTTGTTCTTGTCAGCCCAATATGCATAAACATCACAGAGACCTTGCCTTCACTAGCTTATCTCCAAACTTTAAGTCTCAAGCTCCTACATTCTTGCTTCAGCTTATGCTTATTCTTCAATTTCTTTCCAAGCTCTCCTACTTCAAACCAAATGTTTAAAATCAGTTTCTTTAAGTGCTCCTAAGCCTCCAGGGAATCAGAGTGACATGAAAAGACGACCCTCATGTTCCGAACATCTCACTTACCGGTTTGTATGGCTATGTCAAACCTGCAGGGTCCACCCTGCAAATTCCAGCATCAGTACCTTAACTTTCACAATTTAATTAAAATACTAAACAATATCCGTTTTGAGCTAACGACCACTCATTGGAAAGCTTAGGGTGTCAGGATTACAAATATAATTTTTGTTTTGAGGGTTAACCATTCAATTGGTTCAGTTTAACAAAAGAGCGGGTATTGGTACATAAACATGACTGAAACTTTCTCAAACTTGTAGGCAGCTTTTCTCCTACTATACTTAATGAAATTTAACAACTCTAGTGTCTAAACTATAGGAAATTTTGTCTTCTTTACATTGGATTAAGAATCATTAACATATGACCTATTTTCAGAGAGTTATGCTAATTTTACCAGAGGTATGTTTACACGAATTTCACACAAACAACTCTTCTTTTATATGAACTTGCAAACCAAACATATACAATCCAATAATAGCCAAAACCAGTCCATTTAACTTATAAAATCCCTTCATTTTCCATCTTTTAGGGTCTCAGGTTTGGCATGAAAGAGAAAGAAAAGAATAAAGAGAGAAGGTTTAATTCATCTTACCTCAGTTTCTAGACATCCAAAGCTTGATTTTCATGAGAATTTCGTACATGCAATAGGAGGGTTTGAAGAATAGAAATGTGGGGGTTTTTGGTTTGATTCTAAACAGGAGGGAAAATGGAGAATTAGAGCAAAATATTACTGGAAATGGGTTTCTTTGATGATGGGTTTATGATTTTCATTCATGCATGTGCTTGATTTTGAGGGATTGGTGAGGAAGGAATTTGCAGGTGATGACCAAGGTGAAGAAGAGAGGATGACGTCTGAGAGAAGAAGAGAGAGATATAATGAAAATTCTGATTTTCATTCCTCTTATTAATCACATTTAAATTTAACCCTTTCCTCTTTTACTATTTTGCCCCTCCTTTTACTACTAAAGCATAATTGTTTTCTTTCATCAATATTTCTCCAATTTACTATATAAAATTTTATCTCATCCTTTATATGGAGTCTCTAATTCACACAATTATTATTAATCAGAGCTGGATCGTTACAATTATCTTGGTAGTATGAACCCAATGTTGATTTATTGACTTTGAAATCAACAACGATATAAATCGGTGTTTTAATCAATATGGTTGTATTGCTCTTATTTAATTTTTAAAATTTGTTTTTATGTTTTTTGTGTCTCGATATTTATGAAAATTCTTTAATGTTGTCATTATGTTTGTGTTTTTGTTTGATATTGGATAATTTGAGGCTCATGTTGCTTCTTATTGTTGGTATCCACCCGTGCGCACGGGCACTAGACTAGTACTTATACATGATTCAATTTCCTTACGTGTACGAGCAATTAAACTTTCTTTTTTTGACAAATGAGCAATTATCCTCATTGATCTGTCAAGACCAATAGACCATCCATTATAATTTGTACATTCAATTATCCTCGTTGATCTGTGTCAATCACGTAACCTACTGTGAACCCAAATAACATTTAATCTAATATAAAATAAATTTTTAAATACGATAACGGTATAGATCACTGCAGAGCCAGTTAACGATTCACAGTGCTTCCTTCTGTCATTCATTAATTAATTAATAATTTGATAGATAAATATCGGAATATCAATGAGCTTAAAGATGAAGCTGCCTTGATTACCTATATACATTTTACTATCAATAATTAAATGCAAACAGTTAGCCCAGTAAAAATAAAAATTCAAGACATTGCCCTGGTCACTCGTCATCTGATAAACATACTAAATTCTGAGATGCAGCTTGATGTGACGAGTTGGCCACCACACTACTGCTATTGGGCCCAGATCTGGATAAGTTAGCCGGAGCCACATCTGACAAACGTGAAATAATATTTGGGGGCGTTTTAGTAGATTGACTGCTAAAATTCCCAAGTAAGGCTGACCTGCCTGCACTGTCAGGCCGGCGTCCCATTTGTGGATTAGACTGATAGCTTGGCGGTCTTTGCCAAGGCGAGACATGAGCATATGAGGGAGAAGTTGCTCGAAGATTACTAGCTGCTGTCTGACTTGGAATCCCACGTTGAAGGGGATTGAAACTGGAGGGTGGAGCAGATATTGAAGGTCTAGAAGAATGGAGATGTGGAGCAGGGGCACGTATCTCACCACCTTGAATATCTCGGGCAATTGAAGACCTAGTAGTGTTTATGAGGGGTGGTCTTGCAGAGGCACTGGAGAAAGTTCCCGACATATTGTAACCAGGTGGTAGCATGTGCTGTGAGTTAGGAGCAATGGAGGGACTTGGCAGACTGGTCACAGGAGACTCACCGGAAGAAGAACCAGAAACCAAGAATGGACGAGTAGCAGCTTGTTGTCTCGAAAGTTGATGCAAATGCTGTGGAAGTGAATCTGAAATCAAGATAGTGGTTAGAAAAATATGTGAAACAGAAAACTCAGTGCTGCAAGTCATCCACAATTAGTGATATGTATGCCTGCTGCTGAATAGAATTAGTAAACAAGACATGAATGCAAACACACTATGAAGAGCACATATTTAAGCACGTAAATTTGTCACCACAAAACTACTGAAACAGTCGGTATATGACTAATTTTTCAAAAACTGCATATATAATTTAGTTTAAAAGTTGACCTTAAAAAATAAATAAGAGAAGCACGTTATTATCCTTGGCAAGAAGTCTTCTAAAAAGCTTTAGAAGTATCTACCAACTCAGGCTTATTCCTTAGTTTGAAACTTGATCAGTCAAGAAAAAAACACAGATGGACAGGAAAAATAAATAAGACACCAACCAACACGAAACATGGTTGGAAACTTTCAAAGATTGTATTTGTTAAGTAGGCTGAAATAAGTATAGTATGGTAAAATGAACTAATATTTGCAATAAAATTCACAAGTACAAAGCATCTAATTAATACAAAAATAGAAATGCGACAAAATCTACGATGAAATATGATTGAAAAGGTAAATATGGTTTTCAATCAAACAACCAATATCTGTGTCAATCAATGCATGGGATGTACACGACTTCAAAAGATACATATGGTCTTTGCTATGAATATTTTTCATTTCAAATGGCCAATGTTGGTATTGTCAGTAAATTGTTAGTATTAAGCTGAGAATGGGGTCCATGCTATGAACAGTGTTTATTAAAAATAAGCCAAGTCAAAGCTGCAAAAGCAATATTAAAACTTAGGGTGTGTTTGTTTCAAGTTTACCAAATTTATTTCTAGGAATAACATTCCTTGGAATATATATATGTAAATTTTATTCCAAGGTATTTAGAAAAAAGATGTTTGGTTAACATTATAATGTTCCAAGGAACCTCAAAAATAGGGATTATAATAGGTAATTATACATGATTTTATTCCCATTTCCATGGGAACTTCTTTATTCCCACCATTTTCTTTGGGAAAAATTTTCTATTCCCAGGAACATTTTATACCCGGGAATAAAATTTAACAAACTTGTAACAAACATAGGCATGTATGTTTTTATGATTTTATTCCCAGGAATCTACAATTATAACTTGAAACAAACACACCCTTAGATGTCTATGAAAAGCAAACATACCATGCTGCACTCCTGATGCACCAGATACTTTAAGATCCAAACATTTAGACTTAAAAGCGTTCGCCAAGATCTTATTCACATAAACCGTGTTAAGATTTGTATCCAGTGTCTTCTTTGTTTGCTGAAATTCAACTTCAATCTCCTGAAATTTAACATCATACTTTCTTCGGAGCTCTGCCAATTCCTTTTCAAAATCAGATTTCAACCGCAATTTCTGCTCCAACAAGAATAATATTTTAGTAATCAGAAAAGATAGAAACCTAGAATAAGTATCATCAGAGTACGATAATATGAGCAAACCAGAAACTAACCGTGTCTTCATGGTTTTTCGAAGATTGCTCTATTACTTTTTGTATTCTTTCAAATTCAATGTTCAGCGGATCATAGGACAAATGTTGAAGCCTTCTGGAAGATGAAGGGGGTGTAGATTGAATTGGATGATTATTCATCTCCAAAGGATTTGACAAATTTCTTCTGTAGCCACACTGTGCTCTTACTCTACTGGCTGTAAGCAAATCAAGATCAGAATTTGAGATAGGGTGCACAGCAACTTGATTTGAATGTAAACCAAGTGCCGAGTTTGAGTGTGACTGCCCAGCATCTTTGTTTGGAACCACAGAAGTTGGCTCAGAATGATGAGTGGGGAGACTATGTACGCTGTTCAGCTGATGTTCATCTTCAGTTGCTAAATGAACAGTAGAAAAACCCGACAGAGCCAAGTTGGAAGATGGCTCTGCAGCAGCTAATTGATGCACCTGCTTTGAAGGCACTGTGATTTGATTGGCTGGTACAACATCGGCTGAACTAGATGCCACTTGAACTTGTTCCGAAGAATTTTGCATAGCCCCATCTGAATTCTTGTCAGCAGCAGACTTCACAGATGGCAATTCTTTCCCTTGTCCTAGAGGCTCCATGACATTAACTGGTCTAGGTACTGGAGCACTGGTCACATTTCCCTGTACTCCTCCCTCCTGGTCATCTGTGGTACTATTATCTACCAGCATAGCATTTATTGAAGGCTCCATATGACACTCAGCAACTGCATGACTATTTTCTGGCTCCATAACAGGAACATCTCCATCAGGTATTTGTTGCTCCAAAGGTGGATTTGAAAGGGAAATTTTATCTTGACAACCGGTTAAACCAACAGCTTGACAAGGCTTTGATGATAAAACACCATCAACAACTGGCACATCTATTGAAACTTTGTCGGATGTTTGATCCATAGATGAAGGCGGGTTCAGTTGATTTGCATTCTCTAGCTGACAATCAGTAGAATTGTCGGTCACAGGCATTTCAACTTGTACCTGTCTTTCTGAGATGCTTACAGAGTCCCCTTTATCAGTAGTTTCTTGCAATTCAACTGGAATTTGCCCTTCTACGCCTGATGAAACTCCATCTGAACATTGGTGCTCTGTATGTGTGGCATTCTCATAATCTGGCAAGCTCGTGATACCTAAATTAGACCTCTCACAACCATCTTGAGACTCATGTCCAAAATTTTCAGACCTATTAGTTTCATCTGTCATGCTTGTAGCACCATCAGAATTCTGCTCTCTCGAATGGGAATGTTTAGAGATAATGTTTTCCTGACTATATTGATTTTCAGTCATATTATGGTCCTCACTTCCAGAGATTGGTTGATCATTTGGAACCAAAATGTCCATTTCATTAGCCCTGTCATGCTTGACCAGAGAATTTTGTAGTTTAACAGTTTTACCAACTGAAGGGGAATTGGTTTCAGTAACCATAGCCCCAGCCTCTATCATGGATTCAACCACATTATCACACATCTGCAAGTAATCAATCCCAGTCCCAGGTCCCTTTGAAGCAACTATGTTCAGTAATTCATTCTTTGCCCAAGACTTCACTTCTTCCACCCAAGATGCTTCCCAGACTTGATACTTTCGAATATGTTCTGAGTGTTCGTCCTCAAGTTCCTTGAGTCTTGTTTCATGCTCACATTTCAGTTCTTCAATACTTTTTTGATGGTCAACATTCAAAATATTGAGTGTTTCCGTTCTTACTACCTCATTAGGATAGCAGGATCGAGTCATAGCTAACTGTATTTTGTATTTTCTCTCCAATTCAGCCTTTTCATCCTCATTCACCACCCTCAACCTATGTTTCTCTTCCTGGTACATAAGGCGTACCTTGTTCAGCATTTTTACAAACTTTTTCTGAATTTTTTTAATGCTTTTGGACAAATCTTTTTTGAACAATTCAACCTCTTGTACTACTTCTGTACATGAAACTCCGTTCAATGATTTACAAACTTTCGGAGAAGAATTATCATTATAAGTGCCTGTACGATATACAAAGATTTTCTTCAAACACTGCAGAAAAGAATAACTATAGTCCACCTCTGCTTGCTTACAGTCAAAATTCAATTGTTCTTTTGAAAGAGCAAGAATAGTCTTCTGGTCAACTTTGTGATTTAGCAAAGAAGCAGCAGCCCTGATCTGAAATTTGAACAATACAAGGAGGGGATTATCAGTCCTACTTATACATACTATGCTATTATGAAATATCATAGTTGCGATAAGAAAATGGTTTGGCAGTTAGATTCTCTCCATTTCAAAAGGAACAAGAGACATGAGAAAAAAAGTGGAAGTTCCATAATAATGAGAAATATTAAACAGCAGGGGAAAATATCAACAAAAAAATATATATTTCTTCTATATTATCTTCCACAAGATGATGACAAAACAACTACAAGCCAAGTTTGTTTCATAATAATATTTATGTCCTGCACTGATGACAATGAGGTTGAGTCTAGCCACCTTATAAACGACCTCACTAAACTACCCAGAGACACGAATGTCAGTTGAAACAAAATTTCAAGGCATACATGCAGCTGACTATCCAGATCAAGTACAGACAAAAAATGGCTTTAATGGTTGGCTTGCAACAGAAAAATGTCAAATATGCAAAAATAAACAAATTGATTATTAGATTTTCCCAAAAATAAATAAATGAAGCACATAGTACACAAAATTAGGAAGGCTAGATAGGATACACCGAAATCAAATTCCAGAAAATACTACTGCTTGAAAGGAAAAGCTAGCCCAAATCGTAACAAGAATCACATAAGACAAATAATATGGAAACAATCAAGAATAAAAAAACAAACAAACGAAAGTCTAATTTTTTTCAAGCAATCAAAAGCTAAGAAAGAAATATTCTGACCAGAGATATTTGAAAAGACTGTATTGAAACAGATTCCCAATTGAAATGATGCTTGTTCGTAACATACTCAAGAAAATTGTCAACCACATTCCTAACATTATCCTGCATTACAAAATATATGTCACCATAACATCCAATCAAATTCCAACTTACAATAGAGCTCAGATTTCATTAGCACAAACGATCTGGTTATTAGAATGCAATCTTGTCAATGGACCAAAGCAGGAAAATAAACAGCAAGAAAAACTTAACAAAGAGAAAAACATGCTGCATACTGGAAGAAGAAGAACTTCACAGAGCTCTGTGATCTGTGGCTTCAGCGAAAGATGTAAGCTCCTCAGCTCATCATGGACTCTGCCGTTTTTCCCGGATTCAACATCATCATTACCCTGAGGTTTATCTGGCATATGATCAAGCAAACAAAGTGAGTAAGGACTATAATTCACATTGAATGGCTACACCAACACAAAGTTGAACTAGGAAAGAATTGAGTGACTTTACCCACTAGATCTACAAAGGTTCCTGCATAAGTAAATTACTGGCTTCAGAAGATATCATAAACATATCAAAGATAATTCTTACTGTTAGTTAACCTCATTAAGGGCATGTTGGTTAATCAAAATAAATGTAATTTTGATAGAAATAAATTACAGATGTTAAGAAAAAGCTGATTTATGTTTGTTCACAAATAAAAAAAATTATTTTTAACTCGTCTGGTTACAATAACATAGAAGTGCCTATATTCCACAAAAACTACACGAAATGACAAAAAAAAAACATTTTCAAGAAAAATTACATTTTTTGGGTCTTGCTAACCATTGCCCTTGGGGCACTGGTTAAGGAATCTACAAATAGAAATTTTGTCTTGGAAATATAAAATGTAACTTTTGATAGAGTAATAATTACACAACTTTTTCATGAAAATGTACTTGTTTTGGATGCTTAACCATTGCCCTTGGGGCACTGGTTAGCATTCTCCTTTTTTTAATACAGCAGGTTTTAATGATAATTCTTAAGTATATCTCGTATTCTAATATGAATATTATTAATAACTTTGAACATATTCTTCCTTTAAAATAGGTGATCTTTTTCACAAAATAAGCTAAAACAAATCAATCTACAACAATAAAAGATCATAACAAAGTTTAAGTAACAAACCAGACACTAACCTGCCTTGATTCCATTGGGTAACTTTTCACCTACAGATTTTGATGAAGGCTGATCAACATTATTGTTGCTTACTTTCAAGCGCTTCTTTGTTGTGCCTTCATTCACAAGGTCGGTCCCACCTGCCAAATTATTAAAAGGCTGAACTCTCCTCCGGCTCCGCTGAGTTGAACCACATGAGTACTTCCATTGAAACTGTCTCCCCACCAACAGATTATTCCAAAACTTTTGTGGTGACTCTTCATCCGGCGACCTAAATTCCAGCTCACCAAACAAAGGAGAATTTGCAAGGTAGGCTCCTCCATGTTGCTGGACTTTCAATAAAATTGAGCAGTTGCTTGTGTCAGAATCTTCACCAACATCAGCTAGACAGGATGAGAACTGTGAAACTGTTTCTTCCAGCAGTGGTTTTAGATTTGACGTGGAAGTTGCACCGTCATGGAAAACTCTCAACTCGTCAAAAAGATGAACTGCGCCCCACATCAAGAGAGTATGACTGAGACCCCGGCTTGAAGATGGACAGTTGATGTCCAGGGTCTTACCTTGCCTAGAGAGAATCAAAGCTTTCTCTTCAACAGTGAAAGGTGAATATAAACGGAATGTTTTGATCGATTCAAACTGTGAATCAAGTGTCAACTTCTGAAGGGATCTTATATCATTCATCGGGTTCCAGTCACTGTCAAATATAATAATGGCGTCAATTGATGACAATTTTATGCTAGGATGGCAGGCACTTGTTTCCATCAAAAAGAAAAATCGCTTGTTATTCTTGTCGTTAAATATCTTCGTTGCAGCTTGCTTCTTGGAAGCCGTAAGACAATTATCAATTCTTTCATACGAATCTTCGCCAAATCTTTGTCGCAGGAAGTCATCCAAAATATCTACTATTGAAGTCTTTCCAGAAACTCCAATTGGCTGCAAATTTAATAACAATTTCTTATAACTCAAAGACCTGGTTTTTCTCAAAGTGCATAAACACACAACATAAAAGAAAGCAGGGTATGACATTCCCTAAGCAGTAACCAACACACATACACCAGTACAATGAGAAAATTAGAAAGTGGCCATGACAATTAAAAAAAAAACTCCATGCCTCTGTGCATTTGATTTGCTAAAAAAAGAATAACTAGACAATACAAAAATACTTGTTTTATTTTTTGAAAATCGGCATGGGACAAAACAAATCAAAGATAATAGATGGGGAAAAAGTATGTATTTGTTTCTCAAGAAAATCAAGGGATAACTTCTAGTCCCTTCCACAACTTAAAAAAAACTATTTCCACTTCTTGATGGCATTCATCCTCAAGTCTCCTTCTCTCCATCAATGGCTCAACCTTTCTCCATCCCTCTTCCCCTCCTCTACTCAAAACAGTTAGTGTTGTACGATGACTACCAAACAACAGAGAATCAAAAGCTATACCATGACCTGATTACTCTTAAAGAGTCTTGTTTATTAATACTAAAAACATGTTTCTAAGCTTTCTACAACAATCTAAAAAGAAAACTTGAACAGTGAGACCTCTCTTGAATTCTCTTACTCTAATAAAGTGAAACTTTAACTCTCTCTCTCAGACACACACAACACACAACAAATTCGTCCTCTAACAAAAGGTGGGGTTAACTGCATGGATCAAATGATGCCATAATGCTCTATCTTAGATCATATCTTTAACCAAATCATTGACATCTAATCATGTTGTAGTCAGAATCACGAGTCGACTCATAACGAGACCACAATGTTGCTGCCTCTGAATGTGACTAAAATGTGCTCATGCAAGACCAGGATCAGAAGTCGTGTGGGCACGGCGGAACCGCCGTATAGAGCCATAAAATCGACGGGATTGTCTGCTTCTGTGTGCTTTTGGTGAGTTACCAAGTCGCATCCTACTGGGCACGTGGGTCAAGTACGTGACCCGGTAATAGAAAAACACAAACGTCAGCAACTTTATGAAGTATGGAAAGATACCTGTAGTCAATATATGGGAATATAGTTTGCAAAATACATACCTGAAAAAGTATGAGTGCCCTTAATTTATTTTTTCTCAACTCTGTGAGCATTGAATCAAGTAGTTGAAGCTTGCTACTTGCTTTTATTCCAACATTCAGATATGCAACGGCTTTTTCTTTTTGACTCGGATACTCAACTTCTTCAATGCCCTTTAGTAGTAAAGGTTGCAGGGATTCTTCAATAATATAGGGATGATTACAACACTGTCAAGAGATACCACAGCAAAAAAATGAAACCGTTACGAAAATTCATAGCCACTTCAAAGCTGTGGAGTTAATTGAAAGAATAAAGGAGCACCATATCAACTACTAAAAAGTAGAGAAATACTCGGATGGAAACGCACCTAGGACTTAACTCTTCCAAACAACTAATTAAAACACCACAACACATTAAAATTTTTAAAAAAAAAATGTTAAATCAGAACATGGAAACCTTTTTTCTCTCTCTCTCCCATCAACCATTAAAATGAGAAATACTGATTTTTTTTTGGCAAAAAGGGGCTAAAAACCCCAAATTTTAAAATCAAAATATACGATAAGCAATGGTTAAAGCAAATTATAGCAATAGAACAATGCTTGTGTGGGCTGAAGAGTGTGCTGCGTAGGAAGTACCATATACAAAGATATCACACTCAGGCACAATATTTAGGTATAGAGATTATGGGAATGGATATGGGCACCCATTTGCATGTGAAGCCGTAGCTGATGGGCATGAAGTGAACTGTGATTTTTCAGAGTTTGATTAAGGATGATTTCGGTAGGAAGATGATTTGATGTCCAAGCAGTGCTGTATTTTTACTGAATAGCAGTGTCTGTTTTTTATTTAACGCATGAAACAGATCTGGGTGAAACCCCCAAAACAATGGATGGAGAGAGAGAGAGAGAGAAGGACCTTCCTGATTTTCATTCGTTGTAGATTTTAAGTTTTTTTAATGTTACTTACAAGTCAAATTATCATTCGCTGTGTGTGAAGATTGTGTTATGTGCAATTTTATAGAAGAATTCCTCTAAAAAATATACAGGGTTGTTTACCAAATTCGCTCTAGTTTTTAGTTAGGGAGACCAAATAAACTTCGGAGCAAGATTTCTTTATACGCATAATAATAAAAAAGATTCAATTTAACCACATGAATCCAAACCTATTTCGATCACTGATCGATGAATCTTAGATAGTAGATCTAACTAAAAACAAATAAAATCGGCTTGTAAGGTGAAAATTGTGCAGGCTTTATAAACTCTATTAAGGTCATATCACTACTAGGCAATGTGAGATTTGTACTTTTCTCGAGTACCACCTCACACTCAGAGCTCTTGTGCCTTAGGCCTGAACAATTTGGGTGGCAATCTAGAATAGGTTCCGATTTTATCTAAACTCAACGTCGCAGCCCCACAAAACTTGCTTGCAAGGTGAGGATTGTCAAAGTTGGATAAGGTCTATTTAGGTCATACCACTAGGTGAAATAGGACGTTTTCCAAAAATGAATCATGCATGTCAAAGATTGATTATAACTGCTATGTAATATTTAAAATTATTAAAAAAATATGAAAGGATAAAATTTAAATATTTTACATGATACTGCTAGAGAATTATGATCTATTTATTGATAACCATCTAATCTAATAATAAAGGAAAATTAACCAATATATTGTACTAACCAAATGCGGCGGAATGAAACGGCTAGAATCTAAAGCAAATATATATGATCTTTGATATTACGCAATCTATGCAAATCATTCAAAAAGTGCAAACTAACCTTACGGATTGAAATAAGGACATCACGGATGGCCCCAACACTATCAATCTTTGGCGACGAGCAAAGAAATGAAGCATTTGAAAGTAAAGTATTACAATACTGCTCAAGCTGCACATTAGATATCTGTACAGGAACCCAATACTCAACCAACTTATAGGAGTCCGACTTGCATCTATTTGCAATATGACTTGACACTTTCTCCTTCGGATGAACAACACTTTGACTATCAAGAAGAGCATGAATATTTTTGTCTTCCACAGTGGTACCCTGAAATCCCAGTAGAATTAAATAGGCAGCAAAAAACATTTGAGTTGAGGGATAAGGCCAAACCTATACATCAAAAGAAACAAACCTTAAGGTGTCCAGTTCCACTTGCGTGGTCGCTCTTATCCTTCTGCTGCATGGTTGCCTCAATGACATCTATGTCCTGAAGCCAATGAAAAGATACAAAGAAATAAGAGACTTACCCCAAATGAACAGAAATGAATGTACATAGATACATGTTGCTAATTTTGATTTAAGGGAACAGATTCTATGCACCAGAGGGTTGTTGATTAATTATTAACCAGCAATCTATCATTAGTGCATTGTAAGCCCATTTGTAACAAATTTTAAGTAAATTGAGACGGGGGGGCGATGTGGATAAAATAAATACACCCAACCTCAGTTGCACATGGGTCACGCGACTCCTCGACTGTAGGATTAAAATCCAACCTGCAAAGTAAAGAACCAATCACTTAGACCTGAAAACGCCTAATACGTCAAAGTGCCAATGAACAGATCAACAGATAAAGGGTAAATGATATTATTCCTAGCAAAATATTTCGTCCACATATTTACATTTTTGTATGTAAATATAGTAAATGAGTAGCTCTGCCCTTGAAAAGTTACAAAAATTGGCTAATACTCGCCAAAATTATCCAACTTGAAAAACATTTTTGTAATTCATTGCATAATTGAATCTGTAAGTCTTCTTTTGCCTGTTTCATTATAATATGTGTGTGAGCGCGCGCATGAGGACCTAACCATACTGAGTCAACTTTAAAGATCAAATACTTTGCTATATTTATTGATGATTGTTGAAGTTATTTGATTCCTGATTTCCTTGTTTATTTAGGACCAAGTCTATCTATCCCTATAAGTAAGGATTAGTGTTTAGTCCTTCGTATCATGCTATTATCAAGTCTTTATCAGTAGTTATCTAGCTCTTATTATTTCTCTTCTCCATTCGTTTAAATTACCTATGTAACGAACTTGGTGCATATGATTGATCTGTCATCTATATGCTCTAGCTTGAGGGAGAGTGGTAGAGATAATGGATATTTTATGGGATTGCCATGGTAGTAAGAGCAACCATAGTGGAACTCCCGTTTAGGTTCTTCAACGGGCACTCATTTTATAATAAATACTTAATAAGCACCCAGTCTCTCCAACCCATCACCTCAAAAAATTATTCAATTAGCAAGTGATAACTGAAGTAATTAAATGCACCCTAAGGTGCGTGTTGCTAAAATAAGGGCAACCCGGTGCACTAAAGCTCCCGCATACTCAGGGTCCGGGAAGGGGTCCCACCATACTCGGTAAATATTCCATAAAAAGTAGTTGGTGTATTCTGGCAAATCATATGTATATATATATATATGCTTCCTCTTTTTTTTCTCTTTCTCAACTTTGTAATCAAATCAAGGACTTTGCAATCAATAGAGTTGCAGATGACTTGTGCAAAAGGAGAAATAACTTTCATATTAGCTCGCAAGAATATACAATAGGCCGACACCATCCAAACAAACATGTTGAGTAAAAAATAATCAAAAAGGACAAAAGGTGGTTAATATGATATATCAAGCAGCATGTGTGATATGAATGATTCAATAGAAGAACTTTGTAACACGACCATGAATTTGAATATTAAATAGAGAAGAAAGAAATGTGTATATGAGCTTTATAGGCACAAAAAAAAAAAATCAGATGGTTTGATATAGAGGAAGGGAACATTATTAAAGCCAAACCTCATAAAAATAAATAAAACAACAGAACACACCAAAAAATTGAACAACGAATTCTTATGTCGCTAGATTTGATACCATTTACTGCCATTTAACAACAAGTACCTTATTCGTTTGGAACATGACTCGTTGCCACCTAGTTTTGAAGGGAGAGCATCAGGGATCAAGTTGCTGCTGTCTCCTTTAGATAATGAGGAAGGAACATTTGAATCAATGTCCATTGTGATTGCCTTTCTCTTAGAAGGTGCTAATTTTTCACCCCCACCAAGACCAGCATTGTTATTGACCAAGTCATCATCATCGAATACAGAATCTCCTGACACTAATGTTGGTAATGTCTCCTCTCCGCAGCAATCAGGCTGTACTCTTCTGGGTACCACACTAGTCTCATAAGTTGGGGTATTAGATGGTATAAATGAACCGGGAGTCGCACAATTTTCTGCTAAATCTGTCATAGGCCCACTCAACCTAGAGTTAACTCTGGTCTCTTTTGCTTTGGCATCTTCAGATGTCAGTGTACCATTCTTTGAGACTTCTTTATTATCTGAACAACTTCCTTTAGATAACTCATCAATCTTGGCTCCAATACTGTTGTCAGCTTTGCTTTGGCATCTTGGCTCGTCGGTCCTAGAGTCAACTCTGGTTTCTTTTGCTTTCCCATCTTCGAATGGAAGTGTACCATTCTTTGAGACTTCTTCATTGTCTGAACAACTTCCTTTAGACAACTCATCAATCTTGGCTCCACTACTATTGTCACCTTTGCTTTGGCACCTTGGCTCGTCAGTCCTAGAGTCAACTCTGGTTTCTTTTGCTTTCCCATCTTTGAATGGAAGTGTACCATTCTTCGAGACTTCTTCATTGTCTGAACAACTTCCTTTAGACAACTCATCAATCTTGGCTCCACT
This sequence comes from Medicago truncatula, assembly GCF_003473485.1. Classification (NCBI taxonomy): domain Eukaryota; kingdom Viridiplantae; phylum Streptophyta; class Magnoliopsida; order Fabales; family Fabaceae; genus Medicago; species Medicago truncatula. Next base: position 46,686,942 of record NC_053043.1, read on the forward strand.
ACTATTGTCACCTTTGCTTTTATCGCCAATCCTAGAGTCAACTGTGGTCTCTTTTGCTCTGGCATCTTCCGATGGCAGTGTACCGTTCTTTGATACTTCTTTGTTATCTGAACAACTTCCTTTAGATAACTCGTCAATCTTGGCTCCACTACTGTTGTCACCTTCCTGATTTGACTTGCTATTATTATCAGAATTCCCAAGGCAATCTGAAAATCAAGCAATCAAAAAGTGGATAATTTAAATAATAGCCAACAATAATTAGCATGCCTTACTCGAAAAAAAATGTCCACTTCTAATAAATTGATATGTAAATAAAAACAACCCAACCAGCGATTAGGAGAAACCCCTGCGCTAGCTTCATTTAACTACTTTCTTCTAACATGACAATGCACTTAACGTTAACCATCAAATTAACATCGCTTTGTATTACATTTGGATTTGGATAAGTAACAAAACTCGTGCCTGAGTGAACAAGAAGAAAGTTGGCAAAAAAGAATGACATTATACAAAACACCAAAGTACCTTTCTTTGGTTGTGTAAAGAGAGACCGATACATCAGGGCGGTCATTTTCTTTCTTTTCACCTGGGAACTTTCCCGGTTGTGTTCCTCATTTTCATTCACTTCCTTGGCTTCAAATGTCAAATGTTTCACACTCTTCTCTTTTTGTAGCTTCTGTCTTGAAATTGAACCAAGAGACCCTGCACTTTTAGAATCTGAAGGACCAGAAAAAGAATGATTCCTAGTTTTGCCAGATCTCGTCAAAGGACTTGGCGTTTTCATTTTCTCAACCCTTACAGACTTCCTTCTGGTTTCAGGAGCTGGCAGTGTTCCCTTCTCTACTTGCTCAGACTTCTGAGTACTTGAAGAGGTTGCAATTATCTTTGATGGTTTTTCTCTAGAAGACTTTCTAATACCAGCTGTATCCGATACATTGGGATGTGCTTTGATTTTTGCTTTCTCGCTGCTTCGGGTCACCCTCCCATTATTATTTTCTTCATCCTTGGCCTTTTGACTAGAACGAGTACTTTTTACCATTGGTTTAAATAAAAAATTTGACTTTTGAAATCTACAAAATAATAAATTTGATCAGTATAAAGACAACAAAAACCAAAATACAATACACAGATATCATTTTGCATGTAGAAAACTTCGTCAAGACTAAGCATACACCATAGTACCAACTACAAAGGAATGTGTACTATATATAATCAATGCAATCAAAACACTAATCACTATTCAGTGAGATATTGTTACAAACAATAAACTGATAACAATAATAACAATATTTGCCACTGGTAAAAGAAGATTTTAATTTGGTTTTCCTAAATATTTTTTCAAGTTACTAGAGGGGAGGACATCAGTCTCAAAAACAAACACAGCAAACATAAATGAATAAGTGTACATCTCCAAAGAATATATCAATCTCCATAACAAAAAAAAACCCAACCTAATTACATGAATCCTTCAAACACAGATCAAAAGCAAATAATAAATTCTAGGTATGGTTCCACTTTTGGAAGAGCCAAAATTGATTCTAGAGGTGTAGAATTGATTTTAACATGTTTGGTTCACTAAAGTAGAATTGATTTTTACACTTAAATTCGTTGTTCAGACATAAATCATTTTACCTTCAACTCAAATTTACATAATCAATTCACCCAAAACTAAATTTTCTCACTGCTTAACCAAGCATACACAAAGTAAAAACAAAAACTAGAACATTGTGACATACACATTATATTAAAATTCAAAGTTAAATGCCCATATATTTTTAGTAGCTACAAAATTACCGTATTTTGTTTTTAGTCCCTGAATCTACTCTTTAGTCCCGCAAAATACAAAACCACGTGGTTTTAGTCCCTCCGTAGAAAGAGACTAAAACTACATTGTTTTTAATTTGCACTACTAAAAGGTGGATACAGAGACTAAAATCGAAATTCTAGATATTCACAGGTACTGAAAACATATTTAACCCTGAAAAATACTATCATGCAATTGTTTCAAACCATCTCATTGAAAATTAGCATCATCAACAATAATATTGCATAGTTCATAGAAATTTCAAATTTAATGCTTCAAATAGAAATCACATAAACAAAACGGTGAATGTATGAAGAAAAATCGATGGATTTCGATTCAATCTATCAATGTAATTTCGAAGCAAAACGAATATGGAAACAACGATGAAATCTAACCCTAAATCAGTGATAGAAGAAATCAGAGAAACGTTAACCTTATAGAGAGATAAAGCGTAATGAACAAGTAGTTTTAGAGAGAGAGAGAGAGAGAAGAAAAACCTGAATCTGACAATCACTGCCAATCACTGCATGGATGGATTGTAACGGAATCGGAAATCTGACAGACGAAGAACAATTCAGGGTCGGTTTTGGTATCAGAGTTTTACTTATGGTGTCATATTTTCATTGAGAAAAGGATTAAATATATTTATATACTCATTAAGATGAAGTATTTCCAAATCATATATTACCATTGATATAAAAAGTAAATAATATCTTCTTAATTAAAAATTTACTCCTAAAGAAAAGAAAGAAAGAAAGAAAGAAACAAATCACGCTTATTGAAAACTAAAATATAAAAATTTGATAGATTCTAAAGTGAGGGTTGAATTAAGTCCTTCATCGATGGACCGTGAATAAAATAACATTAGATTTAATTAACGGTTAGATTTTGTTGAAAAATAAAAATAGAACAACTTTACGTTGCTACATACAATCACGTCGCTTTCCTTTTCTCTTCCCCATATGATTCCTTTCTAACCAAAAATTCTGCACAAGATGGCTGCGGCCAAAAATTTTGCATAACATAATGCTTTAAGCGATAATTGAAGGTGTGCAATGGAAATATGGACTTGCTCCACTTTTTATTTTTTTAATAAGCATTTATCTTCTTGAAATAGTGTGACGGTTCCATATCTTTCTCCTCACCATGTTTGGTTAAGCAAATTTGAGTTACAATTTGTTGTAAGTAACCACTCGTCTCAACAAAATTGATTCATGACCCACCATGATTTCATTCAAATTCATTGCATAAATGATTTGATAATTTTAAAAATAAATTTTTCATCTTCATAATTTCAATAAGAATAATGAAGCATGAAAGATTACTTTAAATCGAAAATGAATCAAAAAGATATACTGCATATAGTCTATAATAGAATCTATGCGCTTGATTGATCTAATGGCTCTCAATTATTGTTAACGGTGGTTCACCGGTGAGGGACCTAGTTGAACCCTCACCCTATAATTCACCTAAAAATTTGAAGCATAATTTTGTGTTTTCTTTAGAATAAGTTTTATGGGAAGATGTAAAAACAATTTTCATTGGTTGTTGGTTATGGGAAAAATGAAAGAGAGAGAAAATTGAATGTAATTTGCATTTAATTTCATGAAAATAAACAAAAGTTTTTCTTGAAAAATATGCTTTTTAAAAAAAAAAATTAAAAAAAAAGATGAAAGTTTGTCTTTCTAACTTAATCTATAAGTTACTCAACCATGACGAACAAGACAATTGTTAGGTTTGTAGTTTGTGATGGACCGCATTTTTTTAAAACAAATGTTCTAGCAAGATGTTGGACAAGATGTCTTGACATGTAGGTACGACATTGTAGCGTGCCTTGTAACACCCTGTTACCCAAAAACAATAACATAGCATATATATACATCAGAGTAATTCCACAAACGGGCATGCTACACGTCATTTCAAAATTCTTAAATAGAAAATAAAACTATTTAATTCAACATCATTCATAACTTCAAAATCATGCAGCGGAAAGTTTTGCATTTCAATAACAACAACAACTGTTTAAGTCTCCAATAACATCTTGGCATTAAGCCTAACAACAATAAGTCGACCAACAAAGGGCCACATCAACAAGTTCCAAAATTCGATACATGGAAAGGAGAACAACAATAATATAATATAATAATTCTCATCCCACGTATCAGAGCCCTAGACACGACTCTTGAGCCACCACCTACTACTCAGGGTCACCTGCAAGTTACCCATAGGAAGGGCAACGTTTTCAAGCAGAAGGGGTGAGATTCACAACAATAAATATAGATATTAAAATCATCAAATGAATCTAACACCCTATTACTTCAAACATATTAATCTTGCAATTATCAATATTTAATTCACAAGCCACAACAACATCACCATAATAATCCATTTAGCAAGTATGTATACAATGTACATATTACCAATAACATCAACAACACATCAAGATCACAATGAATATATATATATATAAATAAATGTATATTCAACATCAACAACAACATCAGATAAAATCGAACAACAACCAAGACTCATGCAAATGACATGACCACTGCTAAGACACCATCTTAGACTTCTTAATGAAATGCATTATGCATGTGGTACCAATCAGGACCGAAGCCCTCACCGCTTTTGAATGGTTAAAGCATTCATCAGGACCGAAGCCCTCACCGCTGTTGAGCAACTAGTACTCCAGGACCGAAGCCCTCACCGCTGTTTTATGCATATGCAATGGACCTACTTGTGTATATCTACATACAACTGACCATGCAATGCAACTCCATGTGACTCCAATTAATACAACATGTATGGTTTAATAAATAATCATACATCATAGCCATCAGTAATAACAACAACCAGCAATTCATCAATCCATAATAATGCACAATTAAATATAACTATGCTCAAATCCAACAACCTCAAACCACTACTAAACATACAAGCAAGTTAGCACTCAGGAACTGTGCAACTCGCCTCGCGAGCACATCTGCTCGCCATGGCGAGTTCACAAAAACACTAGCTCGCCATGGCGAGTTCAAGGCGAACTCGAGGCGAGTGAAAATCAGGTACTTTCGGAAAAAAGTGACATTTTCTCACTCAAACTCCAATTCTAAGCTCCCTGTTCATCTTTTTAACCTAAAACTTTCACCATTCCTCTTTATAATCATCTAGGTATCTTAAACCATTCCCAAAACATCTTATAACAACTTTTCAAAAATCAAGTTTTGATCTGGGCTACTCGCCATGGCGAGTTGGTCTGCTCGCGAGGCGAGCTATGAAGTTGCTCACTCGCCATGGCGAGAACAGCTGCTCGCGAGGCGAGCGATGAACTTCTGTACGGGCAGAAAACTGGTTTTTCCCCAAAATCCCATTTTTCTTCAATTCACTCCCCAAATTAGTTTACAGATGTAAATTGACTTGCTGCATACATTCAGAGATTATTTCTAACACCAGAACTACATTCTCTACCCCAAAATCATCAATTCTCACAAAACCCATAATTTCCAAATTTTCACCAGAACTCTGTTAAACACAAAATCAGAATTTAAAATCTACACTATTGAAGTAAACCCCACCCTTACCTTAAAATTGCAGAAGAAATGTGCAGCAAAAGTCCACTCTTGGTTCCTCTTTGGTTCTCTCTTGCTTTCTCCCAAAAACTGCTTCTACGTAAAACTAATTCTAACTTCTCTGATAACTTCCCTCTTAAAAGTAACTCCCTCCTAATTACACTTAACTCCCCATAATTTCTAATAACTCCTATTATTTCCCCAAACCTCAAAATAATTACTATTTCATACTTATTTTAATTATTATTAAATAAACCATATAATAAAACAATGCACCACATAAAACATCCAAAAATCACATATATACAAATATATGCATATACATACTCCGCATAAATCATCAAACATCATATATAATAATATATATATACTCCACATAATAAAATAATTAAATAAATAATTAGGGCGTTACATGCCTTGTTTCGATTTCTTGGAATATTTGTTTTAAGTGCGAAATCTCTGAAGATATGATTCACGTAAAGTATTGTCCAAGAAGCGTGTGTTTTCAGAAGCAGCAAAGTTCGGTTTAAGATTTGTCGTGTTTCCTAAGAATGGATGTCAAAACATTTAAGGAAACAATATATTTGCTCCTAGAATATCGTGAAGACCATATATTTGGTATGCTGATTGTTTAGCCTTTGAAGCTAAAGCCCAAGTTGTTGAATGTATAAAGGAAGACTCAGACCTAGTTTCATTCACGAAATCAATATTACAAAATTGAGTCTTTTAGGGTTTAGTTGTTAAGCCTTGTGCTTTATTTTGTATACCTCTCTCGTTGCTGCCATTGATTATCAAAGAACATAAATGGTTTGTTTAGTTGAGTTGTAAAAGGACTGAAACCGTCATTTTAGAAAAGAGTCATTTGGGGTTTCGTGCTTGTCCTTGTTATTTGTGAGCCACTCTTGTATCATCTTGATGATGGAGTTGGACTAATAATTGAGTTGTAACTGTGAATCACTCATAAGCTTTTAAGCAAGAGAAGATTATGTTATTGGAGTGTGTCTCCATCTTGGTTGTATTTGTTGTTATCACTAGCAGTGGCGGAGCCACGTATTGGTCAGCTGGTGCAGCTGCATCCCCTCAAAGTTTTAAATTTAGACCAATATTTCTTATTTTATTCATTTTGAACCTGCTCAAATTATAACTTTGCACCAGCTTAAATCTTGCCACTGCACAATGGTAATAATAATAGTGACGTATATGCAGCTAATAATAATAGGCCAAAACAACATAGCCATTGGGTTGGACCCTACTAAATGTAGTGATATATGCAGCTAATAATAATAGGGCAATATATATGTTACACTTAATACTTGAAAAAAAAAAAAAACTATGGGACACTCAAAAATTTAATTTGTATCAATATATTCGGTCTTTTAATTAATAGTTAAATGCATTATATTTTAAAAAAATTACAACAACTAAATTCATTATCCAAAGTGACGAAATAAATTTTATTGATTGTTTTTTTACGATAAAATATAAAATTTTTGATATGATTCTTATAAACAATGAGATGATATTTTTTTCTTATGAAATGACATTTTATAAAATAACAATTTGAAAAATAGCTCTTTATTTCATAAAAATAATTGGTTATTTTAAAAAACAAGTATACCGGTACACTTAAAATGTAACTTGACACCAATTTGGATCAAATTTAAGAGACTAAACTCTTACAATGTGACAGACTAATGTTTAAATCTGACTTAAAGAGATACTTGTGTTTTGTACCTGACGTATCTCGAAACTCAAATAAGATTATCCTCAACAAGAAGAATTTATAAAAAGAAATATTAATTTGAGGATAAAAATGTAAAGAGGATAAAAATGTGAGGTAAATAATATTTTTATTAAAATTTAGATATATAATTTTAATGATATGTAGAAAAAATAACAATAATGATGATAAAAAATTTTAAAAAAATTGCACCTCCTGACCCAAGGTCCTGGCTACGCCACTGATCACTAGTGAGTGATTGAGAGGAAGTGAGAGAAGTCTCATATCTAGGAGAATCTTAGATAGAAATACTACATGTAATGATTAAGTGAGAAGGCAGTGAACTGGAGGTTGTTCACATAGGGTTTTGAATTAATACCATTATAGTGAATTTTTCCTAGCTTGGATACCCCCAGATGTAGGTGACGTTGCATCGAACTGGATTAACAAATACCCTGTGTTATTTACTTCCTGCAATTGACTTTAATTTGTTTATTATTAATTGTGTTGTTACGGTGTCCTGACATTGCATCAACATTCTTGATATCCTGACATCGTATTCGACATCTGTCCCCTATGTGTTAGAACTTCAACAATGTTATAAGCAATGTTTAAACCTACAAATAATTGTCTTGTTAGACAAACTCGACAAGTAAACAATAACATCAATAAGGCGAAGAAGCCCCTCAGTTGAGTGAATGGCACGAGCGAGGAGTCAGGGAGATGATTATTTTTCAAGGCCACCAACTCAGAATGTTGGTTGTTGGAGGCTTGTGAGAATCGGTACTTGATGACTCATTAACTTGTTAGTCTTAAACTCCGAGACTTACACTTCAAACAATTAACAACTAATTTATTTGAAGGCCAAAATATTAGTCGGACATTCACAACAACATGCTCATAAGCAAAACCACTTTTGCCCAAACACAATACTGTAGATTCCAACTCGGTAATGGATTTTAAATACAAAACCCTAGATTAAAAGAAAGAAAAAAGGGAACGGAGGAACTCATACGCTGATTATGAAAGGAGAAAAGGGAAATCAGTGCCATATCTCATAAATTAATATTCAGTGGAGATCAACTTATAATGGTCTGTTCATTTGCGAGTCGCTTTTCTTGTTGTATTGATTTGAGTAGCTGAATAGCCATTAATGGTGGATAAACGATGTTAAAACAAAAGGGAGGTACATGTGTCAATTAGAAAGATACTTAAGGAAGGTGGATGTTCATTTTGAAACTAGAGGAATGTTTGTGACATTCAACGAAAAAACTTAAGAAAGGTTAATGTAATTTTCCCTATATAATTTGATATGATTATTTTTAATTGCACTAACTAGCATGATTCACTAAAAGTCATCTTGGTTCTATTTATGATAATGTTTTATGCACCAGGTAAGTAAAAATAACTTTTAAATGCACCAATATATTTTTTTTTTTGAACAAAAAATGCACCGATATATTTTATTTCAATTGAATCGATGATTAAACCAAATTCTAAACTAGCACTCATGATCCCTAAGAAGCTATAGGAGAAAGCATACATGTCGGCATTGAAATAAAAAGACATTGTTAAATATAATTTTAATCTCTACAAAATTATTACAACTTTTTGAATTAAGTCCTTTGAAAAAATTAATCAATTTTTCTCTCTCGTTCTATTAATTTCCACACAAAAAAAGAATGAGTATTTTTAGTCCTTGCATTTAATCCCTAAAAAAAAATATGGCTAAAATTGAACATTTTTATTTTGTATAAACTAAATTTACAAAATCGTAGTTTTGTAGAGATTAAATACATATTAGTAAAACACTCGTGCTTTTGCACATGTTGTGTAATATTGCAATAATTATATAAAAAATAATTACATTAATAACATTTTGAAATATTTAAATAAATTAAATCAAAATTATTAGCACTAATGTAATGTTTTACTAGAATTTTTAGATTAAACCGAAATTAAATCAAATTTTTTAGACAATATAATGTTTTAAATTAAATCAATTTTTTCTTAGATTTTATTTGCACCATTAAATATTTGTATTGCACCCATTATCAATTTTATTTGTTTACATTTGTTGAAAGAAATTGGTATATGCCAATATAAGAAAGTCGCTATGATAAAATTTATAATATTTTTAAAATACGAACATTAATGTAGGGTTTCTATTTAATTATCATTCGATTCCTTTTTAACTAAAGATAACATTGACAAAATAACCATTTTATGTTGCAAATGAATAATGAGAGTATTTTGAAGGAGGAAATGAAAGATCACAAATTACTTTGCATATCAATGAACATAACCAATACACCCGGATCAGATGGAAATCTCCTATGTATAGTCCACATGTAATTATAAGATGGAGCATTAACAATTTAATGGACATGACACTTAAAACTTTTCTCACAACCCCACCATAATATTATTAGTTGGAGTTGACTTCAAATTTTTTAATTCATTGCTCCCTTCCGTCCTGAAAATTAACAATTTGGTCAATAAAAAATAATGATTGACATTTGAACAATTAAAATGTGATAATGTTTAAAATAATAGTATAAAAATACATTTTGTCAAAAAAAGTATAAAGATACACACACTTTTCGATCATCATTATAAATAAAAATTAATATTTTAAATTCATTCAATTAATGATATATATCTAAAATGATGATTTTTGCTTATAAATCAAGTGTTACTTTAATTATAAGAAAGATAAAAAATTATTATTAAATTCATTAACATATTAATATACAGTATAAGACAATTTTTGAGTTGTAAAAAAAACTTTTATGACAAAAATTGATAGATCTAGTTTAACATTTATAGACTAAAAAACTCATTTAAGGTTGACCTAATAGTTGGCTTGAGATCTTGGAGTGTGCTCCTCTCAAAGTCTCAGGTTTGATTTCTTCTGGTGGCAATTTCGGTGGGCAAGTCCATACAGAGCAAACATTTGGCTTAGAACAGGGCCCCGAAAGTGGGCGGCGAGATTAGTCCCCTCAAATTAATCGGTCCGAATTAATCGGTCCTTGAATCGGATACTAAATTTAAAAAAAAAAACATTTATAGACCAAATGCATCAATTTTTATTTACTGTCTTTCATAATTAATATTGGAGGGGATTAATGCCCCTATAAAAGCCGATTGAGCCTCTTCTTTCTTCTCCACACAAAAGACACAACACTACCACAGATGCAGCATCCTTATTATTATCTGGTGAGTACCTTAAAGCAACCACATGTGGTAATTTTTTGGACACATATATGCCGTACATAATTTAAAGGTCATGCATAGATTAACTAACTATATGTATCATGATCTCTTTTTCAACTCACTCTTTCTTACTTTAAGTAGTTTGGATTATTTATATGTATCATGAGCTTATAGTTGTTCATTTATAGATATCTATATGGAATAGATAAATAAGAAAAAGGAACTAAGTAAATTGAGATGCACAAGCTGACTTCAACTTATATATTGAGAAGTTGTGAAAAATACTCGCAGCTGCTGCTTTTCAATTTCATAAGTGATTTTTGAAAACTTTATCTATATTAACTCTTTCATCTTATTTGTTATGGATTAGTCAATGGTTAATCACTTCTTTAAATAATCACTTTTAAGGTTTTTTACCTCATTTCTTTAACCTTTTGAAAATAATTAGAACCTTGAAAACTATAATAAGATTTTAACTCACTTTTATTTGATCCATTTTTATGGACTTTATTTTATCCCTAGAATATCATGATTTGTCAAATTTAATTATCCACTATTTTTATGCGGGTCGATCTCTAATTTTTTTCCTTCACTAACCTAGTTGTTAGAAAGTTTCTTTTTAAAGAGAATAAGTGAGGTGTCCGGATTCGAGTCTCGACTTTTGTAATATGCAATGTCCTACCAAATGAACTAATCACTTTATTTTTATTTTTTACGAGAGAGATATTTTCCCCTTTTAGAAAGAGCATTTGTTTATCCAGAAGTCCTAGCTCAACTGGCAAAATGCCGAAATTGTTAGGTCGGATGCCATGACCGGGGTTCGAATCCCGGTATCTCCACTTGTGCGTGTGAGTTTATAATAACTTTGCCATTTTGTTTATCCACCAAAAAAAAAAAAAAAAACATTTGTTTCCTTATATATTCTCCACACAACAAAATATAGACAAAATTGACGTATCTAAGTTTAACAAAATATAAACAAAAATGTCCATAATTCCTACATCAAATTGGCAAAATAAAAAATTGAAATTGTTAGACCGGATTGGTGTTCAAACCTCAACTCCTCTTTATGTATAAGTTTCTAATGATTATTGTCGATTTGTCTATCTCCGAACAAAAAATATAAGTTAAAATTGTCTCATTTAATCTATTTCACGATAGTACAGTCATAAACTGTATGACTACTCCTCCTCAGTTGATGTCTTTATATTTAACATTTTTCTAATTTCATTGCAAAGCAAATCCAGCTACAAAATTAACCAGACGCAAGAAGAAAGAAGGTTGTATCAATATTCTTGTCCAAAATGAAGCTTCTTGCAATTGCACTTGCACTGTTGGTGCTAGCTAGCTCTTGTATGGCAATCAATAAAAAAAAATTAGTGTACCAAATGTCTGAAAACCAGAAACAAGAGCAAGGCATGGAAAGAGATCATGAACTTATTGACCTCAAGAATCACCATCGAATCCCAACTCCTCCTTCTCGGAAGGACTTTGGGAAACCCGGTGGATCTAGCCATTTTGGTGTCAATGACGATAATGATCATCATTACATACCTCGCAAGGATTACGGTACGCATCCTGGCAATGGATGAATTGGTCTACGACTACGAGAAGAAGATATATATGCAATAAGTTGTAAGTTACTTTTGTTCTGCACAAGCTAATGAGGTCGGTGTAGTACCACGAACATGTATATTTTCACTATTAAATCAATAAGTTCCAGGGTTGGATCAAGGAAGATATAATGATAGAAAATAAGCACTATCTTATTTATCCACAGTAGACTTAACCTAAACAATGTGTAATAATTAACTAAACGTGTAATAATTGTATTAGTAAATAAATAAAGCGTTACTAATTTATCAAAGGAGTTTGGATCTACCGGAAGGAGCCAGACTTCTCCGAAGAGACCAATCAATGTTCAAATTCTGCCTAGAAGATATATTCATATTTAGTGTCTAACGGTGTCTCAAATAGTAAAACCAAACAATGTGTAATGATTTGCACTACACAAAAATCTAGCTAAAACATTGGAAGCAAATTTTATCTACCTTCATTTCAATAATGCTCAAGAGTCAAGACCACATTACAAGGCACATGCCAATAATCATCCTACAAAGTCAAGATGTCTAAGTTGCACACCTTCAACACCATGCCTAAGTTCCAATGTCAATGAAACAGATCCAATCCAAGTGATCTCACAACATCATGTCCACTATGTCTATATGGCAAAAAATCCATAAGTGTTCCATCCATTCTTGAACTCATTCCACATTCCAATTTATACCTCTTCTCTCTACTCCATTGTTCTGCCTCATTTAACTCATTTTCCTCTGCATTTGTATCTATACATTGAATTTGGTTTTCAGGTATTGAATGCATAACAAACTTGTTCAATGCCTTATCCATTCTAGGCTGGCTGCATGTACCCACTTCGGTGCCATATGTTCTCTCATTTAGACTGGAATTCTCACTGGCATCTGCTGTTTTTTTGTCAAGCATGTGTACTTCTTCAACCATAGGCTTCCACACGCGAACTCGAGCATTAATAAACCAATTTGATACCTGCATTAATCGGATATAGTTTACACCATGATAAATAATCAAGTGTATTATAGGAAAACAACGATTAATTTTATCAAAAGTAACAAAACCTATTGATTTTCTTAGTATGTACAAATAAACTTAAAACAATATTTTAAAAGGAATGGAATTGGTAATTTAGCAACACATTATCAAAAAATTCCATGGATTTACCAATTCTGGTAATTTTTGGTAGTCGAAAATTCGAAGTATTTGATCAATGTTATGGACAACTCAAGAGCTAACAATGTGACCAAATGTCTCAATTATTATACAGTTTCAATCAAACAAATAAAAAAGTCAACAAGTATCATGATAGTGAATTCAAAGGAGTAGGAAACTACCTGGTTTCGCGAAAGACCTGTTTGAGTAGCCAACAGGTGTTTATCAGTGTCTGTAGGGTAACTGAAAACAAATTCAACACAAAAAAAAAAATCATAATTCAAACTCAATTTCTTCCTTAACAAATAACACATAGAAAAGCTTCATGTAGTTAAGAATTAATTGAGACAGAGAGACAAACGTACGGATGAAGAAAATGTTCAAACAACCAAGCTCTAAGAATCGCCACTGCACGTTCCGGAAAGCCTCTCTGAGGCCTCCAAACATGTTGTTGTGGATCATGAAAACCTGATGGAACCGTTTCAGGTTTATTCTTTTGTAGGCTTTGATCCATGCATCTTAGGCTTGCCACATTATTAGTGTCAACTAGTTTAGTACTATTGGTTGTGGTTGGTATCGACAAATCATTTCGCAGGACTTCGCTTATATGGTTGAGCTGATTTGAAATAGCATTGTTTAGGCACTTGAAGTGTTTTGATACCGTCTTCAAAGCCAGATCGATGTAAGGAGTAGCTGAATTAAGACCTGCTACTGATTCAAAGGATGAAAAAACCATTTGCATTTGTTGATGGTACTGCTTGTATCGCTTGTTAACCTATTACACATATCCCGGCAAAACAGTGTCAAAACCAATCTTTGAAGACAATTAACGAAAAAAATGATAACTATCATTAGCATAATCACAAGAATCAAATAAAATTAGGTTCAAACCAATAAAATTACTTTGACTTAACATGACCAATTCATCACACCTAGTTTCAAAACAAATAAGAGTAGTAGCATGCCTATTAAAGTGATGCTGATAACATGATATATTCTTATGAATCTGTTAGACCATTTCGGGCTCTACGGGGAAGTTCTAGATACATCAAGAGAGAGTTGTACGCATTTCAAGATAGATGTTTACACAAATGTCTCAACTCAAGATAGATTTTTATACAATTGTCTCAACAATATGCAAAGATATAATTTGTTTCCTCATGCTCTCTAGAGAGTGATACATAACCAATTTATTTATCTTTGCAACTTAACCTTGTCAGAAATTAAAACTTGCTACTTTTTGCAGTGCACACAACAGCATAAAGGCATTTGGCCTTTTACTTACAAGTTACTGTAAAGTATAGTTTCTGAGACAGACATTATTTAATGCAAAATAAATAGTCATAGAAGCAAATCATTAAACTAGATTTATATAGAAAGTAGTAAGAAAATCAACCTCTTCTTGCATGAACATAAGCTTTGCTTTATTCTGCTGATAATCTGGCCGCAAAGAAACACCCAAGCTACTTCTGTTCCCCCAATCAGCACTATGGAACATTGATGATGAAGAACATGAATAATTACTCCCTTTAGAAGCAACCTCAGTTTCAGAAACATCACATGCTGTCACCAATTTTGGAGAGCAAATCCCATCTAACAAATTTTGTGCAACCTTTAAGAATCTTGAACTCTTGAGAATAGTAGCATAACCAGTAAAAGGGCCAAGTGGACCCAGATTTCCATAACTAGTACTAGCAGGACTTTTTGAATTAGGTATTATTCCAACCACCAAGTCTTGATGTGATTTTCCACAATCTCTAGAAATGATGGAAGGCTTCATATGCTTCATACTTCGAAATTCATCTGTTGAAGAAGTCCCCTCTTCAAAATGTGAAACATAAGGCTTGCTTTGTGTAATATTATTAGATGAAAGTGATAATGATAAGCTTTGTGGTTTTGGTTGAAGTTGAAGTTCAGAAGCATTTCCTACACAAATTCCTTGACCATTATGATGCATAAGTGATGCCATTTCTGAATCTGACCTATTGGAAGTGATAGACTTGACAACATCCTGCAAAGAATTATTCTGATTCTGATGCATCAAACCTAATTGCTTTTCAGCACCATATACATAAGAAAGAGAATTGTTTGCATTGTTTAATAACCAATATTGATCAGTGAGTTGATGTGGAGCAGGAACACTGTTTCTCCAATTTCCAAAATCACTCAGTTCAGAATGAGGTAATGAACCATAATGTTGCTGATGATAATGTTGCATCATTAACCTACTTGGTTCTGAAGCTGCACCTAGTTCTTGATACTCCAAAGGATTTGAAGTAGTAGTAGTTAAGAAGTTGAGCATTTCTGTTGATGAATAAACTGGTTCATCAAGCTTATAATTTGCATTTCTAATGTTTCTAACTTGAACAAGATCCTGCATCTTTAACTTAGTTGTTAATGTGAGTAAAGATAACTATGTACTGTTGTAGACTAGATTGTTAATATAGATATTCTTGAAAATGATGGGAACTGTTACAGAATCTTAATTTATCACGCTGAATTTGCAGGCTTTATGCTATTCATTCCAAGTTCCAACCCAACAAGTCTACAACATCAAAGACTTGCTATCCTGCAAAGAACATATCAAACATCACCTTATATATGCATGTTTATTTAAGTCCTATTAATTAAGGGGAAAATATTTATTAAAAAAAAAAAACTCGGACTGTATATGATTTGAGAAATATACATACATATTTTTTGCTCACAAAAAAAATAAAATACATATTTAATAACTACAAAAAATTACAGAAAGATTATCTAAAGAGAAACATGGGAGAGAAGTTAATATAATCAATAGTAAAAATTAGAAAAGAGAATAATGCAAGAGAAAATCAGTAAAGAAACATATATATACATATTGCATATAAATTAAAATAGTTTAAAGCCCTAATTTCATTCGTTTAGGAAAAAATTAAAAGTAAGTAGAGGGCTTGAAGTTGAAGCTAGGTAGGTAAGTGAAGAGACGAAATAAAAGAATCAACAACCCTAGCTAGCAAGGGCCAAGAAAATTAAAGAAACAAAACGTGAAGTTGTTTATAGGTGTAGAGTGTAGTAGACAGGTGAAACATGTGAGTGATCTTAGAAAGAGAGAAAGCTAGGGTTACCTGTACTGTAGCTTTGTGTATGGAGATGCTTGCAGACCAAACCCAGCAGTAGTAGAGTTCGTGTATATGAATATGATGAGTAGTTTTCAAGAAGCTAGCTACATACATTATGCTACAACCGCACCACACAATCATTTATTATGATACATCCACTCATAAATCATAAATAAATAATTTACTAACGTAAAATGAGGAGCAATATAAGTCCTCAACAACATTCAACGCTTGTGTTGTGTGGTTGGGGGCCCTCCTATTCCACCTTCCATATTTTTCTTGTCTGTCTTTTTATTACTTTTTGAAATTCTGTCCCTCCTGGAGTTTAATACTTGTTAATTAGAATATTATTTTTTTTAAGGAAAATTTGAATATTTTTTTAAAATGGTGAAATTATATATTCGACGTTGTTTAATGTTCAGAAAAAAAAATTGTTTTGCATTATACACAAATTTATTTTCGTCATTAGATTAACAAATCTCATCATATTTAATCCGATGAGATTTATCAACCGAATAAAAAACAATCTCTTGAAAAAAAATATCTTATACATGTAAGACTTATGTCCTTGTGCACTATGGATTATTTGACGGCTTAGGCTACGGTAGGAGACTACATTTTTTTTTTTTTTTTTGGTTTCTAAAATGCTTTTTAGCCATTGGATTTGGAAAGAAGTTTTCAATGGCATAGATCTTTAGACATGTTGACCCACTAGTAATGTATATTACTCCCTCCGTCCCATATTAAATGATCTAGTTGACTTCGACACACGTACCAATGCATATGTTTTATCTTTGATATCTTCAATTCTCTATTAAAAAAAAATTATGAAAACTTAATATTTTAAAAATATTCATCGAGACGATTCCAACAACATCTTACATGATATTATTTATCTTTGTGAATTATTAGAAAAATATGGTCAAAGTATATTAAATTAATAATGTATATTGTCAACTAGGTCATTTATTGAGGGAGGGAGTATAATGTTTAATTTTTGTCTTTAATAAAGTAATGAGTAAATAGTCAATTTCCCCCCTGAAATTGTAAGTTTCATCAATTACCCCCCCTGAAATTAACAAAACTTCAATTACCCCCTGAAATTTCACAATGTTAGTCAATTTACCCCTCCGTCAAATTTTTCTGTTAGTGAACATGACGTTTTGCAAATATCACCCTGAAGTTTTGCACTTATGTGCAAAATGTCCCCCAAACTTAAAAATTTATATTATTTTTTTTCTTAAAAACAAACAATTAATAGTTAAATATTAAAGTTAACTATTAATTTTGTAGTTTGGAAAAACCACATACATATATACATCAAATTATTTTTAAAGTTACATGTGATTAATATATTACTGATGACCTGCAACAACAGGTAACTAATACTGATTTGACCTACAAATGCAAGTTATAAGACCAACACAAGAAAAATACACTACTAATTTAAAATAAAAGAAAACAATTGAATGTTGAAGGTGTACGGTAAGCATTTTAATCTAAGGGTTGGTTGACCTTTATCCAATGGCTCACATTCATTTTTGTAAAAAAAAAAAAAAAAAAAAAGAGTATGTCTCCTATGGTAGGAGACCTATTGAGGTCTCCCACCGAAAACGGGCCCTTATTTGACCTATAATACGTTATACGATGAGATTTATTATTCTTTTTTTTTTCTTTCTCATTCAACATAGTCATTAAAACCATTCGAAAGCAATTAATGTAAATTTCTTTTTTATAATATTGTGAATAACCTTAGAATTGAATTAGTTTTATAGATGAGCAATGTTATTTGAACATTAATTTGGTTGACAATCATATTTTTACAAAAAAAAATATGTTGGCACAAAAACCAAAGCAATATAGAGAGAAAGTAAAAATATAACGTGAGTATGGAGAGAAAGTTGTCACAAAAATTGTTAGGAAATGGTTGTACAAATATCATTTTAGCAACAAGGAGTGTGTGCTTTGTCTGTGAGAGTATACGAAATATATTGAGTTGTCGGGGATCCAAAAACTAACAAAAAAATTCATCATAATGTTGGAACTACCGGAGAATCCTACACTGGATATGATTCCCACATTAGACTAAAAATCACACGAGTGAGATTGATACCACATCCTTACAAAAAATCTTATAACATCAAGTATATGAGTCTTTTTACTTATACCTTCTTCAAAATCTAATATTCCATCCAATATAGAACTTTAAGGAATTAGCTAGGTATATGGATATATCATTTAAATGCTCTTTAAAATTTACTCTTGCATTCATGCAAAACTTTAACTTACACTTAACACATTAACATCTCTTCCTCAAGTATGAGACTCTTTGCATCTGTGATCTACCACCTTGAATCACTCTTGCTTTCCCCACAAAATTGAATCGAATAGAGAGGAACCACACAAATAAGAACGATACTATATTTTCACCCAATATTTTAAGGCACTAAGTGTATCAATAAACTTTTTTATTTCAATCTTTGATGATTTAAATCAAAAGAATGAAAACTCAATTTAATCTCTCATACTTTTTTTACAGTACAATTTAATTTATGAAAAGGAAAATCAAACCAGGCTTTGTTAATTTTATATTAAAGATAAACCTGTTTTTATTTCGCCGTAATAGAAGAATAAGAAATGCTATCAAATGCTCTTATGACACTAAAACAAAAAATTATATCTTAGAAATTGTATATTCAAGACATTAAAACAATAAATTAAAAATTAGTTTTTATTTATAAAATTTATCAATTATTTTTATTTTTGAATCCTTAATAAATAACTTAAGACACTTGTTAGCATACATACATAGAAGAATTAATTTGTGCAAGAATTTAAGGGTAAGAAAATTTGAAGAATAGGAGTAAACTTATAGTATGCTTTTAAATGAAAATGTGAGCACATGAATCATGATGTTGGGCTTAGGAGGCAACTGGAGACTACGTCACCTGCATATTGTACGCTGTTGTTTTCAGTGGAAAAGAAGGAAACAGTATGACACTTTTGGGAGTTCCAACCAAACAGGTCACAGTTTTGTTTCAGCATATCTTTTGCTTAAACATCAGAGTTTTTATTAATTCAAAAGCTGATCACACTAAATTCCTGGCCTATATCATTATTCTCTTTCCTCATTAGTCATCACTAATCATAATATATCCCTCATTATTTGAATTTTGAACCATATCTATTGGACTAGGAGTGAGAGTACTACCCTAAATCATGTCTATCTACAATCTTGGAATTGTCACTGCCAGTGCCAGTTATTGAAGGATAGTACTTCTAAAGATTTTATATAAGGAGTATTTTTAGGTTTAGTACATGGAGCATCGATGAAAAATTAAAAAAAAGGTGTAGTATTTTAATAAGAACTTATTCTTCTAATTTTGAAATATTAGGGGATGCTATGATATTTTAATTAATAAGAATAAGAAGTGGCGTTACATAATTTGCAAAAACATGAGTTGGAGACATGACTCAGTAAAGTGTGTATATGTGCTCATTCATAGCCATCAAATCGGCACTGATAATAATAATTGTGGGTATTGTATTGTGGGATCAATGTGTCTGTGTTGCTTAAACTACATTTGAGATTTTTCTATTTTGAGGCAATTTCATAGGTGATGTTGCACGCAATATGCATTAAATATGCCAAAAATGATTTAACGTAACCTATCTATACTATACCCATCCATCCATCGCCACCCTCATCCTAGAGAGTAATCATAATCATACATGCTTGTCCCTTCAAAATCTAACTATATTTAATAAACAATAACTAATAATACACCTTCTTCAAGGAAAAAAACCTAACACATCTTCCGTCCTTATTGAAAATAAAAAAAAAATTTATTTGTTGTCTTTTAAATTACAAATATTTAACAATTTTAAAATGTATTAAATGTTAAATATTTTTTGAATCAAGTGGTTCAATGATAGATATTCATCATCTAAGATTAATAAGTAGAAAATTCAATTTATATATATATATATATATATATATATATATATATATATAATATAATATCATTTTCAATTAAATTAAACTCATGAATACAATATAAAATTTTATCTGTACCTTATTTATTATGAAAAAGAACAATATTAATAAATAAGTTGGTGGACTTCATAACATTTAATATAAAATATTCACGGAATAAATTTAAATTCATCTGAGTATTAATTATTGGATAAATATGTCTCTTTGATCTCTAGAATGTTCTTTCTAATGATAAAATTTAGAGGGAGTAGAAAAAATTAGTTGCGTTATTTGAATGCGAAACATATATCATGATATTATAGTTTTTTTATGGATATCTCATAATTTATCTTCAATAACTTGCATTTTTCATGTAAGTTGAATAACATTTACGTGTAACCGTAAAGATAGCTTGCATATATTTAAAAATACACACAAAATTAAAAAGATATTATATTCCACATTAAAATTCGAATATCAAAATAAAACTTTCCAAAGAAAAATACAAGAAGAAAGTGCATATAAATTAGTATAGCTCTAAATTAAAGATTCAAAGAGGTGATGGTACCACGTCAAATCAATACATAAATCCTACTTACACTGTTGGGGCACCATCAAACCATTCGGTTTCAGGCTCTTGCTGTCTGGAACTGGAACTGTGTGAGTTAAACTTAAAACAGTGATAGTGTAGTAATTAACATCGATCAGTGCTTGTCACCATCAAATGTCAATCCTTCTATTCTTTTATCATCATCACTCTACTCTACCTTACCTTTTTTAATATTTCTTTTTGCCACTCTAGTTTCCATGTATCTACGCCTCTGCCACTCTTACAATTTGTTGAAATTTAATAGAAAAAAAATGCAAAGTACTAAACTTGTTAAAAGAAACAAGAGGAATGATATTTATACAACCAATCCTAGATAACATTTGTGACAACCACTTTTTCCTCTTTTTTTATTGGATAAAAACAATAGAGAGAGAAAGAAAGAATAAGAGAGTGAATAAAAACATATGTGAGTATGAGATAGAAGGTTGCTTTATAAGTTGTCAAAAAGTGGTTGTACAAATATCATTTTTAAGGAAACAAACATGTTTTGATTTCTATAATATGTGGGCTTTTTGTTTTAGTTTTTTTAATTATTCTTTTTTTAGTGGGCTTTTTTAATATGTGGGCTTTTTTTAATTATTCTTTTGATTTCTATAATATGTTTTGACAAAATGAACAAAAATTGTTAAAACTAAAAAAAAATTAACGAAATTTTTGGTGGGTTACGTAGAATAATAATCTACTCTAAATCTTCTTATTCCTAAACAAAGCTTTGTCGCCCTAATTTTAACCTAATATTTTAGCAACTTTTCCCTCCTTCAAAATCTAACCATATTTTCTAATTTCCCTCCTCCAAACCCTAACCATGATTTCCTAACTTCACTCCTCCTAAAACCTATCTAATTGATTTCCATAAACCATATCTCCTAACTCCCCTCCTCCAAACCCTCACCAATATATTTTAATCCTTTACCCTAAACCGAGATCTCTTTTTAAAACCATACCTTTCACTTAAACTGAAATTTCTACCTATCTAATTGATTTCGATAAACCATATTTCCTAACTCCCCTCCTCCAAACCCTCACCAATATATTTTAATCCTTTCTCCTAAACCGTAATCTCTTTTTAAAACCATACATTTCTCTTAAACGTTCCTAAACAAAGCTTTGTTGCCCTAATTTTAACCTTATATTTTAGCAACTTTTCCCTCCTTCAAAACCTAACCATATTTCTTTTTATTTATAAACCTAACATTGTTGCCCTAATTCCAACTAATATTTAACCTAAAAAATTATAGCCACTTTTCTCTCCTTCAAAACCTAACCATATTTCCTAATTCCCCTCCTCCAAACCCTAACCATGATTTCCTAATTTCCCTCCTCTTAAAACCTAATTCCCTCCTTTAAAACCTAACCATATTTCCTAATTCCCCTCCTCCAAACCCTAACCATGATTTCCTAATTTCCCTCCTCCTAAAACCTATCTAATTGATTTCCATATTTTCTGTTGCCATATTTTTTTCCTCACTTCCTCAACTCATTTACCCTAATATATTATATTTTATCTTTTATTTATTAAAGTTAACCCGAATGCTAATTGTTGCCCTAATTTAACTTAAATTCAGTGCTTGCTTTTACTGTATTACCCATGTTTAAAATATCAAATTGCAGAAATCTCCTATTTTTTTTTTTTTAAAAAAATTGTTTCCTACTAAACAGATAAACTTAAAAAAAAGAAAAATAAATCACTCCTATTAACAAATTGTTCCTATTTTATTGCAGAAATTCCCAATTCTTTTGAACGAAACAAATCCCTCCTATTCTTTTGAACAAAACAAATCACTCCTATTTTTTTTTAACAAAACAAATCATTATTTCCTGCTGCTTTTGCTAATAGATTTTGTTACTCGCATCCTTGGAGGTTGACTGGTCTAAACTCCCATAGAATTTCTGAATCTGCTAATATCATTTGTGTAAGATGATGATATATGCAATGATTTTCAATGTTTTTTCTTTCTCCACCATGTTTTGATCTGTAGCTTTATTTTACAAATTGCAGATTTTGTTGATGGAAATGTGGATTTGGGGATATGCAGGTATGTTTGTTTATTTCACTTTCATTATGTAATTGTTTCATTCTAATTATTATTTTTTCTTCCCTTTTTTTGAGTTTGTATAGAAGTTTTTTTTTTTTTTTATAAAATTGCCTCACTTTCTCTGATGGTTCCCACTATGTCGTTGGATTTATCACCAAGAAGCTGGAAGGGTTGGTTCTATCCAGAAAGTTGCAGATAGGCTTCGTTGTTACACTTGGTCATGACTTCTTCATCTCACTTCAAAATTGCAAGTGTGTTTTCTCTCTCCATGCGAAAATTATTAGCTTATCTTACAATGGAATTGATTTAATTAATTAATTCATTAAGTATGTAACAAACAGGGCTCCACAATGATTTAATTGTTTCATTCTAATTTAATTTTTGTGTTTATATAGAAACATTGTTATTGTGTTAACATTGAGAAGAAAAATCAAATGGATTTTTAGCTGCTCCTCCTCTTTTCTGTGACTAAGGTTAACCACACATCTTTCTTTCCATTCAATTCCTCTATTGTACAAAATAGCTTGCAACAACTTTTTAGGCTTCTTACAAAATCAAAGTAATTGTTATATGATTGGTGTGGGGTTTGGTTTGTTGATTTTGCAGTTCAGAAATTTTCAAATTCGGGGTTGAAATAAGAGTATGAGCATTTGTTTAGTTTGATTTTTGGTTATTTGTAATCCGATGACTTTTTGAATTGGATTGCTATCTAATTTATTATCATCTCTTTTTTTGTTTGTTATATTCTAGAAGGAGGTTTATGCGGTGGTGGTTGTTGCAAGAAGGCCCTCGCGGTGATAATTTATACGGTGGTGGTTGATTATACTGATGTGACTGTGTCTTAGATATCCCCTGAGCTATGCAAACTACAAATTAAGTTGTAAACTATGATTCATATCATTGTTTTAATAAGGATTGGCCCAATGCTTCATTTGATATTCTATTGGTTGAATAAGGATCTATCTAAGCATATGATTGTGTCTTCAAAATATGCTTAACTTACCATTAACTATAAGCATGATCATTGCAAAACATTAATTGTAAATCATACCTTACCTACATAATATAGCTATATATTTCATGTTATTTTAATTTACGGTTTTTATGTGATGTTGAACTCCTAAATTACTAATATATTGTGCTCATCATTGACCCGTGTGGTAGCACGGGTTAGCAAATTATGAGGTTTTGCTTGACATGAAGGCAATTTCCGTTATCTGTCGTCTCATTTGCAATGACTATTAACAAGAGTTAGGGTCAGTCGTTGAAACATGTTGGTGTTTATCTACCGTCTCCTGTTTTTTCACATGGACAGTTGTACGTCGCAATATCACGGGTTACTTCGAGAGGTGGTTTAAAAATATTGATTAATGACGACGACGGCGATGATATCGATGTTGCATCAAATGTGGTCTACAGAGAAGTTTTCCGTAATGTGTAGGACTTTTTTGTGTACTGTTCATTTTCTTACTTATTGAAACTATTTGCATGTCAACGAACTTCAATTTCCCTTTCAAAATTATATGTTATTTTAAAGTAACAGGAACTACGTACTAGAATTATGGAACAATAACAAAGTCTTTGATATTGACATTATGCTTTGATTCACGACAATTTTTAGATTCACGCGAACTACAGTGTCTTATTTTTTCAGTGAATATTATCTTTTTTAAATGACATGTGCGTTAGCACGGGTCAATGGTCTAGTATTTATTAAAGTTAAAAATTAGAGAACGGGACCAACTTGATTTTCTAAAGTACAATCAAAGGAGTAATAATTATTTATGGAACTAAAATGAAACCAACAAATTAATTAATAGATCAATATTTAGTCTAATTTCTAATCGCTCCTTTCTCTCTTATTAAAAGGCTTGTAATATTGTCAGATTGTATATGCTAAAACCCTAAACTACCTTTAAAATCTCCTATTTTTTAAAATTTTAAAATTCAAAAATAGAGCGCGCGAGAAGTATGGAATGTAGAGAAAGAAACGCTGTATAATGAATGTGTTGTGTAAAAGCCCAATAGAGCAATAGACCAACCCAACAAGTGGACAAAATGGGAAATTTTACCCTATACCCCAGCACATGTACTTTCACCCCTACATATTTTCAAAAATTCCAATTTTACCCTCTTTATTATTTAACCTTTTGTACATTAATTTTTCACCCTCACATTTAACATTTCCCATGAGTTCACCTCCACATTAATTTCTCATCCTCAATTTTTTCTCCTATAATATCTCTAAGAAATTTTTCCAGAATTTCCAATATTTTTCCGAAAAATTCATCATTGCTTTTTCTGAAAGGTGTACAGGAAGGCTATGTATATCCTTTACAGACTGGTACACAAGAGCTAATATATTAGATTTTGTTGTACAAGAACTAATATTTAAAACCATTTCTCTCATAACAAAAGAGTATGCAAGAGCTTCTATAAAGTAACAAATTAACAAATATCAAGTTTAAGAATATGAATAAAGAACAACAATAATTTGCAATTTCCGTCTCAATTTTAACGGTTCGGTAATTCCCATCTCAATTTCTTTTTATTTATAAAGTAATGGTGCAGTAATTTCGTGAACGATTACAACAACCCACTAACCTATAAAACCTTGGCAAACCTAGAAAACTTCAATCAACGATTTGGTAAATGATTAAGAGAACAAACACGGGAAAAAATTAAGTGAAAGAATACAAAACGATTTAGAGGACACGCAAAAGAAGGTTTATTGTTGGTTGGGAGCAGGAGATCGGAAGTGTTTTCACAGGAAAGAAGGGATGAACTTCTATCGTGTTTTCCTGGAAGTGTTGTTTTCCAGCAGCCACGTTTTTTCCAGAAAAAAAGGTGTGGGGTGAAAAGGGAAAGGGTGATTGTGTATTGTTTTATATAAAGGGTAAATTTGGTAGTTTGTGTCAAATGTTGGGGTGAAGGTATAAATGCAGGGGTGTGGGGTATAACTCAAAATGTCTCTTCTTTGTTCGTTTGGGAACAAGATTCCCAGCTGTTACAATAGGATGTTGTAATCAATTGCAACCGTTTAATCACAATTGAACGGTTAAGATTATTTCAACTAAAAACACAATTTTTAATCTCACTCGTTTAATATGAGATAAACAGCTAGATTTAAAACTGCGTGCTAATTTTACAACAGCAAAATCTGGTTCGATCATTTGTTGCTTTTCTTTTATGAAAAATCTTGTGTTTGTTTTCTTGTTTGTTTGTGTCAAATGCCAATATATATATATATATATATATATATATATATATATATATATATATATATATATATATATATATCATGTTAATGTTGTGGAGGATAGAGCCATTAACATCCTCAAAATAAAACCGATATTAAAATGACATTAGAATGAGTGTGTTGGTTTATTTATCATGGTGATTTTTTAAGGAAAACATTTTGGTGATTTTTCATTAAATCCCAGCTAATTTCGATATTTAAGGAGTTGATATGCATATGGACATTTGTGCAATTGTTAAACATGATGTTCTTTGATTTTTATGAGTATTTTTAAAGTGCGTGTAAATTGTAAAAAGATAAAACTAAGAAAGATAGAGATTAGCACATGTGATATTACATAGCGTATGTATGTATTTTAATGTTCAAATGACACTTATAAATAAAAAGTGAAATTGAGACAACCAGAGCCAGAAATTTTGTAGAGCCTGAACAGAATTTTGACCACATTCACATGTGACATACTCCCTCCGTCCCTAATTATAAGACCCTTTTGAGAAATTTTTTTGTCCCTTTTTATAAGACCCCTTTGTTATTTTCAACTACATTAATTATTTCTTTACATACATACCCCTATTTATTATACATCTTTTTCTTCAATCAGCAATAAATAACATGTTTAAAACATAAACCACCTCTCTCTCTTAAAGGATAAAATTGTAAAAACAATAGTAATTACAAACATATTTAATACAAATATCCACTATCTTAATTCCCGTTATTTTTTCAAAAGGGTCTTATAATTAGAGACAGAGGAAGTAATATATAAATAATCATAAATTAAAATAAAAAAGATTCGTTATTTTATCAATAAAAGTACAATTTAATGACAGCCCTAACCATAAGTAAAACTCCATAATATTTTTAAAATAGTCTCTTTAAAATTACCTACGGATCTTGATTGATATTATTGCGGGTGCCAAATATATATATATAGAATATATTTTAATTGTTACAAACTTAATTTACAAATTCCAAGCAGTCATGTTGGTTGAGTTTGCATGTATGCACCGTGTGGTAGCCGGTCCGAGTCGCATTAACTTTTTTTTTAGTGAATAAAAAAAATACATTTTTTTAGTAAAAAAAGACTTCGTTTGCTGCTGGGACGGATGGAAACATGTGTTAATGTGTGGCTAGTTTAGTACTTTTAAATTATCTAGTGGATACCATAGTTCCCATGAGTCCTTGAAGAGATCCACCACTTAGTATGGGTTGAGCCCGAGCGTGTGCCCAGGCTAAATGGATGGTAAAACCGCCCCTGGAGACAACTTATAAACATTACTCCATCCGTTGTAAAATGAATGTTGTTTAAGATTTTTATACATATATTAATAAACACATTAATTAAAAGAAAAAATGTATTATTTTACCAAATTATCCTAATCAACTATAAGTTTGTTTTTCATTAAAGAAAAAATAATATTTTAATAGTAGTGTATATAAGATTAATTAAAGTATACAATTGAAAGAGAAAGTTATTATTGCATTGAAACTGAAAGTGACATTCATTTTAATTATTTTTTTATTTAAACGAGGGAGTAAATTGTTAAAAAAAAAAACTTATAAGTATTAAAAACATAAATCAAATGGAGACTACAATTCATTATTAACTTGATTTTGTTAAATGGCCATTGATGTGACTTTTAAAAGTTAGTGAATATATGTACATCTAACAAATAATTCAAAAACTTTGACACTGTAGTACCTAATACAACTTTAATACGATTGTCACGTTTAGCAAGAGTCATGGGTTCAATTCTCACATTGTTTTCTTTAACCCGATCTTGATAGTTTGTTGACCATGTTCAATGAAACTAAATTTCACTCTCAAAATCTTGCTCGTAAGACAAGATGCCAAAACACACATGGACCTAGATCTTGAAAGTGATGTTTAATTTCATTGAACTTTTAAATATATAAATTTAATCATTAAAATCTTTAATCATCTATAATACAAAATTTTAAAAACTTAATATTTTAAAAATATTCATTTTAACAAATAACAATATACATGTTAACAACTGTATTTATATATTAGTTAAAAATATGATCAAAGTAAGTTACGTAAATAATTCATATTTTAAAATTGCATCATGTATTTAAGAATAGAGACATGTACTTTAATAGCTATATGATTAATTGACATTGTTAAACTCATGAACAAATGATTCAAATGTTAGTATTACATCCTAGGTTGTATAGGAGAATAGCACTAGTTAATATTTTTATTTTATTTTAGAAAAGCACAAGTTAATGTTATTTTCTTGGTTTCACTTTTATGTATATACTTGTAATTAAAATATATTATGAATAACTTATGAGTAGTGCTCATTATTATCGAACAATTTTTCAAGTAAAGTGCATTATTGGTTGTGGTAGTGGTCATAGTGGCTGTGGTAGTGGCATTTTTTTTTCTTTTCAGTTTAATTGCATATTTGATCCCTCTATTTTTATCATTTTGCGAAATTGATCCCTCCTATTTTAAAATTCGACAATTTTAGTCTTGGTATCAAATATTTTGTCTTTGTGATATGATGTTTTAAATAAAATTTTCATAAGAATTTTGTTACAATTTCATCAATGTTAATCTTTTTTCATCTTCATATCATATTCCACGACATTTAAAAGTTATCACATCACATTTTTATAGTTTAAAAATATGATGGAGGGATCAAAACTCTCAAATTTTAAAATAGGGGGACCAATTCTGTAAAATTGTGAAAATAGGAGGACCAAAACTGCAATTAAGCATTTTTTTCCATACCGGTCATATACCAACCTATGTGATATTTTTTATTTCTCTTCCTTTTTTATCATTCCTTTGCTCTCTCTTTCATTAAACATTGCTACATAAAGGTGTGGAATGGATTGTCACATGAGATGGTCAATGTATCACTACTCCATGCATTTTGTAGACAAAAAACTATGAGCAAACAAAAAATTGAAATGCATACATGTTACTTTTTTTCAACACAAAATTGAAATAAACAACATCTTTATTTACTTAAGTAAA
The DNA here is from genome assembly GCF_003473485.1 of Medicago truncatula. Lineage (NCBI taxonomy): Eukaryota > Viridiplantae > Streptophyta > Magnoliopsida > Fabales > Fabaceae > Medicago > Medicago truncatula. The sequence continues at coordinate 46,715,982 of NC_053043.1, forward strand.
ATAGCAGATATAAAAAAATGCTCATCCATAGTGAGCATTCTGCATTCTCACACCATTCATCATCTATATTGCACGAAAGGAACACCAAAATACATAGAGAAACAACACTAGCAAGCTTAATTTAACCTTATGCAAATTAAGCTTGTTCTTATTACCAATTACATGTTGCATATACTTTAGTACACGTTCATTCATTTTCATTCAAGCTATAGACCATGTAACTGGTACCACACCATCATCAGTATTTAACCCTAATGCATTCCACACAGCTACAGATCCATCCACAATATTGTTACGACAAGGTGGCTGCCATGCATGCTCCTCATCACAACCATTCACTGAATCACATTCATCCACCACCTTCGCCGTCACACTCCTCCCATTCCTCGCTGTGATTCTAACCATTTGCCCACATCTTGAACCTCCTTTATACCACCCAGTAGACAACGCCACAATATTTTCGTTATTGTTCTGGTATTTTCCGTAGCACTCCGACGGACCTCCTCCACTTCCTCCTTCACTGAAATCATTCCACGTGAGTAATGCTTGTGTGGAGGATGAAACTCGTGGAGAGCACTGGTATTGAGGGTGTGATTGGCCGTCGCATTGAAGGTTGCCGGAGGATTGGCAGTTACCACCAGCCAGTGGTGGATTAATGGTTTTTCTTCCACTGCAGATGTGGGTCCCAATATCTGGGTCATCGTTACATTTTCCGTTGATGCAAATGAGTTGACCATAACAGTCGTTGAGATCGTTGCATCCTCCGTTGCATGAAGAAATAGCGTTGGTGAGGAAAGGAAGGTTTGTAATGTTGAAAAGGAAAATGGAAGCTAGAAAAACAAGATTTGATATGAGAGTCATTGAGAGTATAGTAGAGAGAGTGGGTGGTTTTTTTTATTATGCTTGCACTATGATTTTGGCATAGGGCAATTTCTTATCCGTATATAGAGCTTGAAAAAATCTGATTTGTACCCATCTGAATCGTTGAGAGAGAACCATTAGATGGTGAAAGGAATTTTTGTACTTCATATGAATTTAATTAATCTATAAATATGACTAATAAACTAGATTCCATAGAAATTTTCTATACAGTAGACGCTTAAATTGAGATGGAGCAAACAAACCACTTTAATGTGTGCAATATATTCGACTGTCGAAATCACTTACCACTAAACTATGGTGGAAACTTCGTACTTATAATATGATAGAGAAAATAAATAAATTAAGATAGAATGTTTCATCATTTGATAACACTTTAAATTTAATTATAAACAAAAAGTTGGCTAAGTTTGTTCAAATCAAATATAATTAACTTTGGTTAAGGTTGAACATCATTTTTGTACAACCAACAACTTTTTTGCTATTTTTTAATATATTTTTATTGATTTTGATTTGCGTGCTCCTCACATTGTCAAAGGTTGTTGCATAAGTTGTACAAATATCGTTGTACAAATAACACAACTCTAAAAAAAAACAGAAATTGTTTTTATCACAATTTTTATTTAATTTGACATAAATGGAGGTGGACTACCATGATATATTAGTCATTTTTATTTGCCTAGGTTTTATCAATGGTTCCATTGTTACTATAGAACGTTGGTGCTTCTATATCACTTTTATGTGTTTTTTTTTTTTCTCTCCGAAAAAGTTAAATTAACGTACCCAAATAAGTATTAGGAGACTTTAATGTGTTATTTTAAAACTAATAATATGATTAAAGTCAAATATTTCTCTCGAGTAAAAATGATGTTTCAAAACATTTGATAGTTTTATGATCGATTGACATTCTAAAAATCACGATTGAATAGTTTAAATATAAATATACATCCTAGATTGCATATAAGAGAGCAGTGCAAAATTGATCATTATTATAGACCAATTTCGAAACATTTTCTTGATTTGACTTTTATGCACAAAATTGTATGAGTCACTTATGAGTGATGGTCATTATTATAGACCAATTTTTTAGGTTTAAGCGCATTCTGGTAGTGGTAGACTGGTAGTGATCATAGTGGTGGTGGTATAATATTTGTAGTGGTTGTCGACTTTTTGTTGAATAGTGTGGTTGTAGACTTGTAATAGTGGTGCTAGTAGTAAAAGTAGAAAATTTTGAAAATAGCATTTATTCTGGTAGTGTAACTTTTGCTGTTCAGTTTAAAAAGAAAATTGTTTTTCTGACTTTGAATACTTCCTATTGATACAAGAAAATTACTAAAAAGCTCTCAGCGGCTGTTAACAACCGTTGATGAAGCCGACATAAGTTAAATGCTGCGGGTGATGATAGTAGTTAACTACCGCTGCATGTTTGGTTCCATTTCCAGCAGCTCACCTTCCAGCAGCTCATAACCAAATTCTTTCATACTTAAACAAACAAATTCATCCAAAATTTTCATCCTTAACATGATAAACAAATTTTTGCATCAAATTGCAAATTAATGAATATAAAACGTACGAAATAATATTTAACAGGATAAAAGTAAAACGCAAGAAATAATATAAAAGGTATGTCGGAAAATGTCATAGAAATACGAAAAATGTATGGAACATGTCATAATTATACATCATCATCATCATAGTCAAAAAGTACATAAAAAAAAGCCTAATCATAATCAACCCTGCTGCCTACCATGCCTCTGCCCCCTGCGCCACCTGACAATCTGATACGTACGGGCAGGGCGATCAGTACCGGCCATCCGCATCACCTCCTAGACAATCTCCTCTTTAGTCATCTCGGCTTGCTTGGCCACAATATCATTAGCTATATGAACCACATCCCGGATGATCGTCAGTGTGTCAGGCATCTCTCTGGCATGCTCCTCCTCTATAATCTGCTCCACATTCGCTGACCTGGGAGGAGATCCTTCATCAGGTGGGAGAATACGAGGGTGAGAGACTTTGGCATACCAAACCATGTAGTTAGGGTCATGATGCCATTGTTTCTCACACCCATGTACCCAATCAGGGTAGAACCACACCTGAGCATTTTGCAACACAGTGGTCAGCAACTGCGTAGGCATCTGAGCGACAGATGACGGATGTCTGGGAACATCCTGTACAAAGAAAAACTGCCTCTTTACACGCTCACGTAAATGACGGTACACCCTCTCCTTCCCGAACATCAGCCATCCCGAGTAAGTGCACAAAAGCTGAAAAGGGCGCACATCTATGTGATCACCATAAGTACAAAACCTCACATCATCCACCTCTAAGCGATCCAGCCGTAAGCGGTAATGGTGCACATATTTATGCCCTTTGCTAGTAAGCCATCTCCCAGCACATGGTCTCTGCGGAGCTCCTGTTTTTCTTTCTTGGGTACGGACCTGACAAATGCTCCAAAATCCATCCCTGCAACAAATAAATAATACAGAAAAATAATTACTCGAGTTAAATATTCAATAAATCTAATACATTATAAAATAATCTTATAATTCGAGTGCTAGAGGTACTCGCCGCTTTACCTTTGCGCATCCTATCTTCTCTAATAACCCACTGCCGCTCATCCTCATCCCTAGCCACATCTGTGCAAAACAAATTTAAATAAACACAAATAAGTGGACAATGTATTTAGGAAAATGTTACATAGACACCCTTTATTCCCATACACCCTTGTACACCCCATACATTATGAAGAAAGAATAGGAGAGAAAAGAGAAAGTGTGCTTGTGCGGGGTCCATGTGGCCACGTGTCAGATTTTTGTGTGGGTGTCAAAGGGTGTATTGCCACCTAAGGATGTCTATGTATCATAACTCATGTATTTAAGCATTTCCTAAAAACTATATACTTTTAAGGCATTGAACATAGCATAAAAATCCAAGCAAGTAACATGTAACATATAAAAAATTAAACTTAGGCATTCATACAAATCCACACTTAGAATCATTCAACACCTTAAGCATTTATATAACATACCACATTATGTCATTCTTCAAACTTCCAAAAAATTTAATCCAAGCTTATAATAATTACAACATATATACATTATAAAATTGAACATATTTTAAAAAAAAAATTACACAAAAAAAGCAATATTTTCTCACTTAGGCATTTCATCAAACACCTTATGTGCATTCTAAATTAGGAGCACAATTAATGTTATTTGAACATCTAAAGGGTTACATTGTACCTACATTTACTATAAACAACAATTCCAGCATAAACAATACTTTAAAACATCTAAATCATGCTTAATTTTCAATTTTCTAACCTAACCTAAAACTAATATTTTGCTCAAAATTATGAAAACTAACACCCTAAACAAACTACATTGCATGTATATAGGAAGGAAAGAACTTACTTGTGAATTAATCGAAGACATTGGGCGCAAATTCGTGAAGTAAAAGTTTGGAGAAATTTGAAAGTTGTGTTTTAGTGTTTGTGTTTCTGGAAAATGTAAAAGTGAGGGTTCTGTTTTCGTTAAAACGCAAAACTCAACGATTGTTAACTACCGCTGAGTGCCAGCGGTAGTTAACTACCGCCAGTTAGCAGAACGGTAGTTAACTACTGCTGGGGGCATTTAAGTATTTTACTTGTGTCTTTATGAAGTTTTTTTATGTCAAAAAAGCAATTTTCGTTTAAAAAATATCTAAAATATGATTTAATCATAACGGTTTTTATTTTTTATTTTTTATTTTTTATGTTGCAAAAGAGGGCCGAAGCCCAAAGAGAAAGAAAACTAAGAAATTAAACGGACGTTCCTAGGCATGCAAGCCCCAGAAATATCATCAAACAAAAGACTCTGAAGCTCACTAAGGGGATTCTCCATAATATGAAAATCCATCGAAATGCTGAAATTAGCAAACCAATCTGCACTTCTGTTACCTTCACGCCAAGTATGAGTAATATTGACAGTCCAACTCAAACTCAAAAGTTGTCGAATACGCTTGACCAAAGTAGGAGTTGTTCCACCAAAATTGCAATTTTTAGTAATCATGTCGACCAACGTTCAAACATATCTAAAAATATTTGATGTAGGTGGTCGATCACAAAAATGAAAACCAATTTTGTTTTTGTTGAATTTTTTTTTCTTCACTATTTATATTTTTGTTTATGAAAGTAAAATACTTCTCCTCTTTCTTTAAACACAAATACTGTATTTGAAACGGTTTTTGTATTTTTTTTGAAATACGTACGGGTTAAATATATTTTTAGTCTCGATAAATATATCAATTTTTTATTTTAATCTTTCTAAAATTTTCTTTCGATTTTTAGTCACCATAAAATTTTCAACCATCACTTTTAATTCATATTTTTAAGACAACTCATGTTTAACCTTTGTATTTTTTAATGAATTGTGTAGAATATTCTAAAAATCTCTTCCAAAAAATTAGAATTTTTTTAACAAAACATGAATTAATATGAGTTTTCAACCGCTAAACATATAAAATTTATATTTAATTCATGTTTTGTTAAAAAATTCTAACTTTTTTCCAAAGAGACTTTTATAAATATTATAACTTTTAGCAAAATTTGACTCAAAAATATGAATTCTACATATAAGTTTACTTAAAATGAGGGATCAAAAACGAAGATGAATTTTTTTTTTGGACTAAAAGTTAAGGAATTTTTTTACAGGGATTAAAACAAATTTGTTGCATATTTATAAGGATTTAAAAAACATATTTAACCTAATAATCTAATAGCTAAAATATATTCAATGAATAATTAGTAGAAAATTTGAGGTTCGAATCTCAACCTCTACAAATCATAATATCCCTATCAACTGGACTATGTTCAACATTTTTTCAATCATGTTTTATCTTTACCACGGACTAAAAAAACACCAAGTTTACATTTATTTCATACGGTATTTTTTTTTAGAACAAGAAATTGAAGACCAATAGATTCGATTCCTATTTTAGTATTTGCTACTTTTCTACGGTGTATATGCCTCTTTTTTCGAATTAAATAGGGAAAAATTATTTAGCTTTTTTTTTTTTTTTTTTTTTTCTGACTCGGGTAAAATTAATTAGTTAATTACATTAACATATATTTGGATAACTTATTACAAAAAAAAAATAAAAAAATTACATGATATTTATCAATTTGAATGTGATACGTGAAAATACAATTTTTTTAAATATAAAAATATACGAACAAGAAAGAGAATAGATGAATTAACTTATGTGTCACAATTAGATTGATCAATGTTAATAACATTCTCATCTTAATGATACATAAGTGGAGACCTATTTATTCAAAATGACCATTATCTTCTTTTATTTGAGACTTGTAGGAAATTTGGCTACGTACCTCTTTTTTTTTTTTGAGTAATACTACGTACCTCTTTTTGGCATATCCATTTCAAATATATCTCATATATTCTATTTTACAAAGTTGATTTTGTTTATAAAAAATAATTTTTAAGAGATTAATTGCTAACCAAATCACACCATTATGTCACATTTTATATTAATTTCTAACAAAATCTCATTTTAACATATCTATAAAATGAAATGCAATTAAACAATTGTTGAAGTCATAAAGTACCTCCTCTTTATTTAATTAAAAATAAAAGTAGATATAAAGAATGTTCGTTCACTCATCGTGAGCATTCCCATCATCTACATTATTACACTTACAATAGAAACAAAGGACCAACAAAATGACGAAATAACACACACAAGCTTAATTTTACCTTATGCAAATTAAGCTTAGTCTTATTAATTATATATATTAGCCACTACTTGAGTATTCTTTCAAGCCATAGTCCATGTAACTGGTACTACACCATCATTTTTATTCAGCCGTAATTCATCCCACACAGCTGCAGATCCATCCACAATATTGTTACGACAAGGTGGCTGACCTGCATGTTCATCATCACATCCATTCACTGAATCACATTGGTCTACCACTTTCGCGGTCACAGTCCTCCCGTTCGACGCCCTAATTCTAATAAATTTTCCACACCTTGAACCTCCACTGTACCATCCAGTCGATAATGCCACGATTCTTTCCGAGTTGCTATGGAATATCTCATCGCACTGAGAAGCACCTCCTCCGTCTCCTCCTGTTAAATATAGTTTGAGATTTATTAAAATTAATTATTTGAATATTATTTAAGGTAGTTACAAGTTTGCTAAAAAAAAAAGAGGTAGTTACAAGTTAGTTATAATCACTTGATAGTTAGTTATATATGTTACCTGCGCTAAAATCGTTCAAAGTGAGTAATGCTTGTGTGCCGGAGGATACATAGGGTGGAGAACACCTATATTGAGGGTATGATTGTCCATCGCACTGTAAGTTGCCAGAGGTTCGGCAAGTCCCACCACCCCCGCTTGGTGGTGGTGGTGAAGGTGATGGTTGGGAGCAGATGCGGGTTCCAACGTCAGGGTCATCGTTGCATTTTCCGTTGATGCAAATGAGTTGACCAGCGCAGTCGTTGAGAGTTCTACAAGGTCCGTTGCATGAGGAAATAGCATCCGTGAGGAATGGACCGTTTATGATGTTAAAAAAGAAAATGGAAGCTAAAAAAACAAGATTTGATATCTGAGCCATTGAGATTAGAATAGAGAGTGAGTAGTTTTTGTGTGCTTGAGCTTCAAGTGTTACTTTGGCATATATAGGGCAATTGCATGTCCATATATATAGAGTCCCAAATGTTGTATTGTACCCACCATGGAGTTATTATTATACCTAAATCAGAATACAAATTGAGCATCTAATTTTGAAAATTGGAACAAATAGCAAGTTTTGACTAGTTTTTGCGAGTCTTTTAATTATACTTAATTCATTCTAAACTATAAGATATTTTTGGCATGTCATACAAGAGAAATATACTTAATTTTAGATGGGAAAGATAAATTATGAATTGTTTTAAAAAAAATTTATTCATTACCAGATGAAAAAGTTAAATTAAAATAATTAGAAGAAAAAGGAATACGATAAAAAAAAAAATTAATGGTTCGTTGATATTTTAAAATCATCTATAGTTTGAGACAATATTTTTATGTAAAGTGAGTACAATTCGGGACAGAGGAGTATTGACATTATCCACTCGGTTTTTTTTTTTTTTTTTTTTAGGTAATCTTGTTTTTTGGTTGAGCCCTTGCACTTCTTCCAATTTTAAGGTTCAAATATTAGTTGTGCTTTTCTCCTTTGTTTCTAAAATATATTTATTGTTCCGTTAAGAAAAAATACATAATCTATTTTAATTTTTAACCCAAACACCCATAGTAAAATAAAAGTTTTTTTTAAGAAGTCAAATGCAATATATAAAACAATAAATCATCCCAATTATTAACACACAAGATGTGTCTAAAGAAGAACAGTACAATGAGTCAAATCAACAAACAAAATATAAACAAAAAGAAACATGGGCCTCATCTACCAAGAAGAATACCCATGTAGAGCGACGACGAAGACCACCAAATATGACAATCAAAAGAAAAATCCAGCTTACTCGCCTTCAGCCACCACAAAAAATGAAGCTTAATACTATCAAGAAGTTGTTGATCAAGAGTCAGCATTGTATTGTTGAAAACAATTAAATACATTTTTTAGCCAATTTTTTTTAAAGTTAACATTTTTTTTTTCTTTTCAATTCAATAAAAATAATAATACTCAACTCCTAAATACATGTCGCAGTTTTATCATATGCATTATTAATATAACTTAATTTAATCATATTTTTTAATAATATATAAATACAAATGTTAACCTATAAGATATATTCGATTTGTTTCCATATATATTTTTAAAATGTCAGCTTTATAATGAAAGAAAGAGAGAGCAGACAAAACACAAGAAGATATTAATATCAACTGCGACATGTGTGTTAGTAGACAAAATACAAGAAGATAAAACCTCAAAAGTTAATGACAGATTCATAATAGAGCAGCATAACTAAAGAATGAAAACTTGATTCGCCAATCTTAAGACACCCTAAGTTAGAGGGCATCAACCAAGAAAATAAACCCGCCACACCAATCTTAAATAAATTCGGCTGCAATTTGATAAGTGATAACATAGTCTACATTTTTTCCCTGAAGGAGATAACGTAGTCTATATAAAGAGCAAGACTTACCTTACATCTACATAAATGCAAAATTTTAAAAAAAGATAAATCTATGTATTAATGAAAACTATTTTGACCGGCATGGAAAATGTAAGATAATGGAATGCTTGAGTTTTTTATTCATGTGAAATGCTAACAAGTACCTCAAGGATACCTCTTAAGAAGTCTAAAAAGGAAAATTTGTTTTGGAGTCAGGATATGATATAAAGTTGGATAGAGATAAGATATGATAAATATTAATCTTATCATGTGTTTGATGTGCACATGATAACAAACATGATATCATTATAATTAAATGAAAAAATTGCTCTCATAGTTAATTAAATATTATAAAAATGGCAAGTTATTAATTATAATAAAAAATACATGCTATCATTATTTTAAAAATGACAATATTTTAAAAATAACAGAATATCAAGGTAATAAATAAGGAATGATCTTCTAATCCCATAAGTATAATTTCTAACCCAACCTATACTCAGGATAGAAATTACGAAGGAAAGTCAGGATATGATAGAAAAATGGTTTATTTTATCATATCCCTTTGGTGCATCAAACATGAGATTTAAGCAGGATATGATTAATGTATCATATCCTATCTCTCTATCCTGACCATCAAACGCACCCTGAAAGTTTAAAAAGTAGCTTTTTGTACATAAAACTTATATTTATTACCATTTTTAAATCCTTAACCATTGCCCTAAGGACAATGGTTAACAAGACCCATAGAATAATACAACTATTGTGTAACGTTTGATCAACTATCTTATTATTATGATAAACATAATTATATGAAACTAATTATAGCCAATTATGACAGAAAATCCACTGAAGAACGACGTCATCAAGAGTGGCCCATTGTGATGCAGGACTTGTTGTGAGCGAGCATAAATGCGGAAAAGCTTAGCCTCGGTTCCATATTGATCTTTTTCCATCTCAAGAATAATATGAATGTGGTTCCTAAGGTTCTCTTCCCGTAGATGGAACGATGTGATGCATGACTTGATGTGAGCGAGCATGAATGCAGAAAAGCTCAGACCATGCTCCATATTGATCTTTTTTCATCTCAAGAATAATATGAATGTGGGGTTCCTAATATTGGAGACGACAAGGGCGGGATGAAACTCCATTTTTGAACCTTTGAGTGTGGTTACCTTGGGTTGATTGAAATCTCGAGTGGCAACAGAATTTGAACGGGAATCGGCGTTGTTGTGGTCAGAATCAGACATGATTTGCAGTGGAAAAGAGAACAATCACGATCAAGACACACGGTGCGAAGAAGAAATTGAATACGAAAAGCAAGAACAGTCACGAGCAAAATTTCGAATATGAGTAGACAAAACAACTTGTGATAACAGAGAAGGCACGACGCGGTGGTGTTGTGTTCGTCGGAAGTGTTGGAACAGGGATCAGAGTTGCGAACAAAGATCTGAATTGCGGACATAATGAAGAAACCCGAGGGTTCTTGTGTAAGGTGGTGCGGTGTGCGTCGGCAGCGGCACAAACAGAGCAGAGGGCGAGAAACTTAGTGGCTCTCCTGTCAACAATCATTGTTTGGTTCTTCAATTGATATCTTGTCTTCGTTTTGCAACCCACTCTCTCTCTCGTTCTAGTGTTGAAGCCGAATATAAAGGCCTTGCTAATGTTGTATTTGAGTCATATTGGCTTCGTAACCTTTTACTGGAGCTTCATTTTCCCATTCCCCAGGATACGTTGGTGTATTGTGACAATGTTAGTGTCATTTATCTCTCTGGTAATTGTAACGGCCACTTTTAATTAATTAATTATTTAATCGAGTCTAGACGAGTTATATTATATTTCTATAATATATGTGTGATTTTGATGATTTCCGATGATTTTAGATGAGTTATGTGATGTGATGATTTTATGAGAATATGAGACTTATTTTGTTGTTTAATAAAATAAGATTTGAAAATAAAATAAAATATTTAGTTAGGGGTTGTTTTGAGATTTTAGAGAGTTTTGGGGGAGAAAGTGAGATAAGATAAGTTATTAGGAGGAGTTATAAAAAGGAAGACCTAGGTTTTTAGAAACATTTTGTACGTACGACTGTTTTTGGTGAAAAGGGAGAAAAAGCCATAGAAGGGAGAAGACAAGGGAGAGAGCTGCGATTTCATCAATTAAGGTAAGGGTGAGACTAATGATTCAGTAGTATTAATCCATGTAATTCTGATGATCAAATTAACAAATTAGGATTGAATTAAAAAGTTTATGAAATTAGGGTTAATAGGTGATTTTGATGATCCAATGATGTTAGGTTGTTAGATTGATGCTTAAAACGTCCTTTGACCTTAGATTATGAATAGGATGAATTCTGGAATCGAAATTAGGCTTTAAACCATGTGAGTTGTTGAATTGTTGTAAAAATAGCACTTCTGCCCGAGCCTATATTCATCACTCGCCCTCGCGAACGATGATCCTCGCCTCGCGAACGATGAACTTCATCGCTCGCCACACGAGCCTTTTACCCTCGCCTCGCGAGTTGCACGTCGCAGCTCGCCACAACGAACAACTGAACTCGCCTAGCGAGCTTGACCAGAGAGCATGTTGAATTCTATATTTTTGACTTTTGAGTTGAACCTTAGATGTTTTTGAGTGTCTAAGGATGCATATTAAAGATTAAATGATAACTTAGAACGAGATTGAACCTGGTATAGCTTAGAACAACTTTAGTTGGAATTCTGGCTTGTACTCGCCATGGCGAGCAGATGCTCTCGCCTCGCGAGCACTTCCAGAACTGAGTGCAAGTGAGGATATTGCGATCTGTTTCGCATATTTTGTTTAGAGATGGACCCTTGGGTAGTAATGAGACCTATATAAGAAGTTAACTGCAATCTGTGAAGCTGTTATGAGATGTTTGTGTTGATTATGATGTATTATAATGTTTATGCATTACTTGAAGAATATTTGTACTGTATACATAAGATGTTGATGAATTGAATTGATATAATTATCATGATTGTTGTTGTAATCTGCCTATGCTGCTATTGTTATTTAACCAAGTTGCATGAGTCGATATAAGATGATTAAGATGATGTTGAACCTCCAAATTATTGGATATATATGAGATGATGATTAAGATGTTTTAAGAGATCGAGTCCATGCATTAGCATACATTTGTTGGGGGCTCATGCCCTAGAGCTTTGTACTCACCACGATGGAGCATTAGCTCAAAATAACGATGAGGGCTCATGCCCTGAAAGTATATTAATACTAAAATAATGTTGGGGGCTCATGCCCTGAATTGGTACCACATGCATATAAGAGGTCTAAGTTGCATAGTCGAGTCAATGATGAATGATGTTAAGATGTTATGAGATTTATGATGCTTTAATGAAGTGATTACTTGATACATTGTTATCTATGATGTTATGATGTTTAAGATGCTTATGTTGAAGATTTATGATGTTAATTATGATTGTTGAATTATATTGATTAATATTATTGTTTTGTGAAATCTCACCCCTTCTGCTTGGAAACGTTGCTCTTCGTATGAGTAACTTGCAGGTGATCGAGCGTAGGTTGCTGTTGTGCTGTCGTGAGTGGCCTTGCCTCACTGAGTCTTAGGTTGCTCTGATACGTAACGAGATGGGGTTTATGATATGCATGCTTCATTTCCTTTACGTATTTGACTTTGATGTTTACGTTGTTTTAACTGAATTTATTTGAGATATTATGATGGGGCATGCGTGCCAAGACAATTTATGATTTTTGAATTAACTCCGCTGCGATGATTGAGATATTTTGTTGGAAGTTAAATTGTTATTTAACTATTTTAGATTATGTGAAATGTGATATCCCGTTTTGTGATGTTTACTCTGATTTATGTTAAGAAATTTTTATGTTGGGAAAACGGGGTGTTACAGTAATCTTATGCAACATCAATACCAAACATATTGAGATGGACATTCTTTTTGTTCGGGAAAAAGTAGCTTGTGGTCAGGCACACGTACTTCATGTTCCATCTCGACATAAGATTGAAGATATCTTCACCAAAGGGCTTCCTCGCATTCTCTTTGATGATTTTTGGATCAGTATAAGCGTCCGTGAACCTCCCCCTTCGACTCCGGGGTGTGATAGAATATAATATTTTGTCATAATTGACTATAATTAGTTTCATGTAATTATGATGTATCATAATTAGATAGTCGACCAAACGTTACACAATACTTGTATAATGAAAGTAGCTTAACTCTGTCCAAAATATATTGTAACGATTCTTGATTCTTCCTTATTATTAAAAATTCTATTGTTTCTTTCTTTTCATACCAACTAAACACAAACAAACCAAATTAAATATAAACTAGATCTTAATCGTTTATATTCACATATGTTACAATTTTTGTCTCAATCCATATTTTTATCTGACAAAATATTGATTTGTTGGGAAAATAAAATGATAGTTATTGCCCCAATATTTATTTTTAAAACGAAATATCAATTTTTACTAGAATTCTTTTTTTTTCTTCATACAAAAAACTATGATTTATTGTCAAAATAGAAAGTTTAATTAAAATATACTTCTTAAGTCCTTAAATATATGTCACAATAAATTATTTCACACATGTCATTGCACAACTCTAGCCATTATTATCTTTAATATTTATATTGAAAAATTGTTATTTAAAAATATTTATTAAGACAAATCAAACAACATCTTAGATGTTATATATTTTAAAAAAATCTTGTATGCTATAATTTATCTTTATATATTAGTTAAAAAATTGCAGTGTCAGAAGAAAATGTATTACATGAGAGTTACATTTTTTTTTTTGGTGAGAATTATCAAAGTTTACATAGATAACAATAAAAATAATGACATTTTGTCAAAAATAATAATAATGACATCACTAGTAGCAAAAATGGATATTTATAGCAACGGTCAATGGATTTTATAGCACTAGCAAGCAAAAGTAGTAAGTTACGAGAAACCTAAAATTGGTTTATAATTAATGTTTTTGTCCTTTGAAGAATGTTTCTTGCCGTTCAATTTGACCTTCTTAACGGAATCCTCGCCTGAAGTTTCGCCTACCCACGTACAATATACACTCTCCTTTGTTTTTGATTTTGTTTTTCTTGATTTAAGTTGTAAATTGATTTATGATATTTTTGAAGATGAGGTGGAATGAAGCTGGTGTTGTTGGGATCACAATGAACAATAGTTTCATAGAATAATAGCAAATGATATGAGTAAAAACTATAAAGAAGGACACCTCAAATTTTAACGTAGAAATCTCTTTGAAAGAATAAAAACCACAAGACTTACTTCAACCAAAAACTTCTACCATTAAAACAGTGGTTAAAACCATTGTCTTTCTACTATTTTGAGACGAGAAATGCTAACTTGTGTCCTAAGGATATAAATTAAGGTTTCAAAGATAGAAATTATGCATAATAAATTGTACCAATTTATTTCACACAAAATTGAAATTTAATGTTTCTCAATGAATTTATACTCTTTATAGAAACTTTAACATGTGCCTAAAAACACAAGTTAACATTATCCTTTTTAACAATTGACAAAATATCAAAATCACCAACAACAGTGAAACTAACAACAAAAGGGCAAATCTCTTTACAAACAAATGAGTATTCCAAAGTAAAACAAAGAGAACACAAAACTATCTAACTAACTAATTAACTTAGTGGCAGAAACAACATACTCATATTTTAGCAAAAAACACAGGACATTTATCGAACACACTTTAGTCACCGAAACCAATTCATTTTTCATGCAATTCTCACTTTCTTGTAACATTGTGCCTCTGCTTTATGTTTTCATGCAATGCGCACACACACTTGAAACTAGGGATTAGCTTCCTTTTAGACTATATACTTGCTTGTTGCACGCACAAGGCGCGCGAGCGCACACACACGCTAAAAAGTCACTTGTTGGGCCAAGCTCAAACACAACACACATTTTTTTTTATCTTTCTTTCTATTTTTTATTTATTTAATTGGTGTGTGGTCTCCATTTAAGAAAGGATTCACCTAATAATTCCCCCTCTCATAAATCAAGTGGGGCGAATTAGTTGTCGTTCCAATAACTATGCTCAAAGACTTAATATTCCATTACTTAAAAATAAAAAACAAGTGTTCCATCATTAATTAGAACAAGAAGTCCTTCAACGGTATAGCTCTTAAATGATTTTCTTAGATGGTTTTTATTTTAATTTGCAACACTTTCAACATCTAACAATTTTTACGATCTTCATCACGAGTTGGATCATCAAAATTAACTACATCAATGTCTTTTAACCGCTAGTTTTCTATGAGCTGAATATCACAACATTTGATACGTTTTTTCTTAACATGATCACCAAACATACAAAAAAAACTCCATCTAGACTATAGCCAATAAAGGTACACTTCTAACTCTTCACAAAACATGCACTTAAATGTACCATTGGTTACCTATTTTGTTAATTCACGATTTTAATCTTATTTATAGATTCAAAAATATAGTGAGCCAGTTTGTAAATTTAGAAGGAGACTTCTACCACTGAACACGAGACTTGTTTTTTATTTTGTTGATAAAAACAAAATGATATTCATCCATTCAAATCGAGAGATTACATCATTCAACATCGCTAAAAACGTAAATGATGAATCTGCGAACAAACTCATAACATTCAAGTTAATAGCATATAAAAAGATAATGCCTACAAAAACATAACATAAAATTAAAGTGACCGGAATATCCATGGCCGCCGGATCTGCAACGTTGACGATCAAATCTTTGATTGAATAATCGATCTTTCAATATGAATCAAACAACACCGCACAAGACGACGAACAACAAACCACCACACTTAGATGATGAAATCACAAAGAAAAAACGTAGATCTATGTGAAAATCCCTTATTTAGATTGAAATAGAGAGAAAAAGACGAAGAGGGGTGATTTCAGGTCAAGAATAGACCCAAAATCACCCCTCAATTAAGAAAATGGAAGAGAAAACCTAAAGAGAGAAAACTAGGGCCGACCTTTTTAACACGAGACTTGTTTTTGTTAATGTGTTAAAAAAAATTCCTTTTTTAAAAAGCATATATTGAATTATACAATATGAGTAATAATAGATGAAGGACAATCTTCAATCCAAATCTTAAGCGTTCGTTTCGTGCACATGATAGGAAGACAGGATATGATAAAACTATCATATCTTGATTCAATCTGCTGTTTGGTGCACCAATAGGAAAGGATAATTTAAATATATTTCTAATCCTATCCTACTCACCCTTTATTATTTTTATCCTTAAATTTTGGTGGGTTAACAACCTGATAGCATAAAGCTTTCAAACGTGTATCTGTATCTCCTTCGACTCCCACTACTTCAACTTTTTTCACGTTTTGTTCTTTTTGCATTTTATTCCCAATTTTCTTTCCAATTCCAATCAAATGCTTCAACGTAGGAATGATTATCAATTCCAATTCCAACGATTGCAATCAATTCCAACTCCAACGATTCCAATTCTAATAATTCTCCATCACCTCTCGATTTGGTTTCTATATACGAATAAATTGTAATTTGTATATATGTGACCTAACCTGTTATGATAAAATCAAATGGAGTTGGAAGATTTTCAGATCAAACAATGGTGTTGTTAATAGTCTAATGGAATGATGAAGGGGACGGACGGTCGAGATGAATATGTTGCAGGGTTGTTAATTTTTTTATCATGTCAAGAACAAGTGAGCATCAAACACATGATATAATAAAATAAGAATATCCTCCTTCTTATCATGTGTGTACCAAACACATGAAATGATAAGTGTCTATCTTGTTACTATCATATTATATCCTTATCCAACTTCTAATCCTATGATGTCTCTATCATATCCTACGCACCAAACGGGCCATAAATGAATTGGAGAGGAGGTTGAAGCTAATAAATGGGTTTGCATAGTTGCCAACTACTAGTTTTACATTGGTCCGTACTAATGTCCGGTAATTATGTATTAATTTCTAAAATTACCTCTTTTTAGAATATCTATAAAATGAAATGCAATTTTAACGTAAAAAATATGCAATTAAACGATTGTTGAAGTCATAAATATGCAATTAAACAAGTATTTTTAAAACACTCCTTAAGCATCTAAAATAGTAAATTTTTAAAAATGTATTCAATATATTAAAAGTTGAATTATTTAACTTTTTTTGAATAAATGACTTGTTTATTTATAAACTTGAAAAATGGCTTAAAAGCACTCGTTTACAAGACTTTTACTTAAAAATACAAGTAAAATCTAATGTTAAATGGGTGATTGAGGGTGTGTCTATACAACACACGCAAGCTTAATTTCACCTTAAGCTTATTCTTATTGATTAGCCATTACATGTTCATTATACTTGAGTAATTTTTAAGCCATAGACCATGTAACTGGTACTACACCATCATCTGTATTCAACCCTAATGCATTCCACACAGATACAGATCCATCCACAATATTGTTATGACAAGGTGGCTGACCTGCGTGTTCCTTATCACATCCATTCACCGAATCACACTGGTCCACCACTTTCGCCGTCACACTCCTCCCGTTCCTCGCCGTGATTCTAATCATTTTTCCACATCTTGAACCTCCGTTGTACCACCCAGTGGACAAAGCCACCACTCTTTCCGAGTTGTCGTGGTATTTTTCATCGCATTGAGACGGACCTCCTCCGTCTCCACCCTCGCTGAAATCGTTGAGCGTGAGTGATGCTTGTGTAGAGGATGAAACTGGTGGAGAACACCTATATTGAGGGTATGATTTTTTTTTGCACTGTAAGGTGCCGGAGGATTGGCAAGTGCCGCCACCACCGCCACTTGGTGGTGACGGTGAGGGATTGGTGCAGATGTGGGTCCCAATGTCGGGGTCATCGTTGCATTTGCCGTTGATGCAAATGAGTTGACCATCACAATCATTGAGAGTGTTGCATGGTCCATTGCATGAGGAAATAGCATTTGTGAGGAATGGAATGTTTATAATATTGAAAAGGAAAATGCAAGCTAGAAAAATAAGATTTGATATGCGAGCCATCGAGATTAGAACAGAGAGAGTGGATTGTTTTTGTTTGCTTGAAAGTGTTAATTTGGATTAGGGCAATTGCATATCCTTATATAGAGTTTCAAAAGTTGTATTATATTGTACCCATCAAGGAGTTATTACACCTAACTAAAAAACAAAATTCAGCCTCCTATGTTGAAAATTGGAACAAATTCCTAGTGTTTGACTAACTTTTGTCGGTGACAACATTATATTAAATTATAAAGCAAGTAGCAAAATGGAGCATAATTCAACCTAATAATTTTAATATTTGTCAATTGAATAAAGATTTGTTGTTAAAATCACCTATTTTTATCTTGTCAAAAAAAAAAACACCTATTTTTACATATAAAAGAACATGATCAAATTAATTAACATATAATCTAACAATAAATAACAAATTAACATGATCAATTTGGTATAATACATAATGTATTTTTAATTTTTTTTTCCTCATAAGACGTATAGAATAGAATTTAGAAACATATTTTTAAACTATACATCTTACATTTTTTTTTTTTGAGCAAACTATACATCTTACATTAACATACTTACATCTTATATTTTTTCCTCATACTAATATTTTTATTTTGAGCTATTATTATTCTTTAAGTGTACACCTGAGCTATTTAAACCCAAACACTCATAGTATACTTAAAAAAGAAAACACTCATAATAAAATATGAGCGTATATCAATTCGCCAATTTTTTTTTTTATTGGAAACAACTTATATCAATCCAATAAGAATAATAGACAAATACAAGAAGGTAAAATGTTAGAACGTTTAACGCCAAGTTCATAATAGAGTCATCTTAGGTTAACAATGAGCAATTATATTTGCTTAGACGTTTAAAGAAGAAAATTTGACTAGTCAATCTTAAGACAAACTAATGTACTAATTAATGAGATCAAGCTCTCCTTTAATATTTAACATGACCTTTTACTTAATTTTATGTAATGATATTATATTTTAATTCTAGTTTATAATAATAAATTTAAATATGCGAAAAACTAATGTAGACTAATAAATTCAAATTACTCAAAATGTTAATAAATTTATACTTAATTTAAAATATAAGATTTAATATATTAATAAAAGTAATAAAAAATATTATTATTATTTACTTACGTAGAACGGTCTGGTATGCCTAAAAGACATTTTTATGGGATGTGGCATGACCTTTATAGTTAAATAGATTTCTAAAAAAATCTTAGCGCTTATCTGTTTTCTAAAAAAGATCTGGTTGAACATATTCCCAACCCTAATACCAACCAAAAGAAATCATTTCCACCAATATTTTTATAGAAAACAATTTATATCAGTTCAATAAGAAAATAGAGAAATACAAGAAGATAAAATGTCAAAAGTTTAACGACAAGGTCACAATTGATTTGTCTTAGCTAAAGAATGACAATTATATTTGCTTGGACATCTAAAGAAGAAAATTTGGTTCACCAATCTAAAGATACCCCAAGTTAGAGGGCGCCGCTAATCAAGAGTGAAAATCCGATTGATTTTATATGAAACAACCTATATCAATCAATTATCTTAAAAAGAAAACAACTATATCAATTCATCCCTAAAAAAAATCAATTCAATAAGAATAACAAACAAATAAAAAAAAAAAAAAAAAAAACGTCAAAAGCTTACCGAAGAGTTCATAATAGAGCCTCTATAGATTTGCTTGGATGTCAAATGATAATTATTTTGAGACTGAAGTATTTGTTTGGACATAAAAAAGTATTAGACTCGCCAATCTTAAGACAGTCTAAGTTGGAGATCGTTAACCAAGGAAAAAAATATGCTCAACTAAAAATATGTTTTAACATTTTTTTGGTACATAGAAGAAATGACAAAACTAACATAAACTCACACAAACAAAGTGGAGGTGTAGGGGTTAGAACCCCGGTCAAGATTTTCGGCCTAATAATTTTGACATTTTTGTCGGTTGAACTAAGACTTATGGGACAATATGTTTTAACGATTTACATAACATTAAAAAAATTGACTTCCTTAAAAAAAATTTGACTGGCCAATCTTAACTCTTAAGGCAACCTAAGTCAAGAGCGTCAACCAAGAAAAAAAAATCCAGTCCACCTATCATAAATGAATTTTGAAATCCAACTCATTATTCTATACGGAACCATCCATAACGACGATGACTTACCTCACATATACGTAAATATCATTTCAGAGATGACCTGCATACATATTTATTCAGTCAACGGAAGATTACACACTTAGATTTAAAAAATATAAGTTCATTTCATCATTTAAGTTTTTGTTACTTGGAGACTAGGAGTATCTGTAAATGGTTAATGTACGCTGTTATGAAATGCTTTGATGTTGTTAACGTAATTGGTTATAACTTTTTGTAGATATCTAGAAAATATTAATGGAAACTTCTTCTTCTTCTTCTTCTTTTTTTTTTTTTTTTTTTTTTTTTTTTTTTTTTTTTACTATTTTGACATGCATAGAAAATGTCAAATGCAAAGTATAAATCAAGTTACAAAAAGATTAGAAAAAAATGAGTTAAAAAATTGTTCAATATCATGGAGTGCTCTTAATAGAGCAAGTAAAGATTTAATTTGGACTTAGACAAATTTTCCGTAGTCCAATTTAAAAAAAAAATAATACTCAAATTAATTTGTCTCTAACATTTTTATACGGAGAACATTTTGGTCTAAGACTCATTATACTAGTGGAAAAAATTTGTCCTGTAAAAACGTCAGTGGTTAATTTTGTATTTTTTTTGTCAAAGATTACATTTGTCTACAAGAAAATTGTGAAAGAACAAATTGAATCTTCAATCTAATAAAATTATTTGACCGAGGGTTTAAGTTTAGATGGAAGGAACTGAACATATGATGAATTAACGTTTAAATTTCAGTTAAAAAAACACCCACGTTTAGTACACGACATGTCTCAAAACATTACGATCGATGGTGGAATTTCCTTCTAAACTAAAAATATTGTTGTTCATAAAAATGATAAATAGTAAAATGTTACGATTGTTTGATTATAGATTTCAACAAACAATATATTTTGTGGTTTAAAAAACTAGTAAAAGACCAATATGCAATTTGGTCTCGAATTTTCCAGACACAAACCTTACTATAGTTTATGTTTCTTTTTTAAAAAAAGCTCTAAGGAAATAATCTTTAAATTACTTTGACTAAAAAGCCAAGTTATGTTGTCACCTATAAGTAAGTGTATCATTAATTCATTTCTCACCATACCCTCTTCTCATGCGCTCTATTTTATTCTGAAAATATTTCTGTTTGAAATACAATCCATACTCCTTTTATGGAGATTTTTGTATAGAAGATTGGGGAGAATGAGAGAAATGTTTGTCAACCCTCTCACACATCCTCTGAATAAAGAGGAGGGATAAAACTAAATTTGTAGCACAAGAAGAAGACGGAGGGCGCAAATTTGCAAAACGGAACATTTTTCTTTGACCATTCATAGCTACCCCTACAAAATGAGAGCAACTATTGTTTAAAATGCTAACGATGAAAGATTGGCATCATGAACACAACTATAAAAGAGAACGTGAGATGGAATGGAAATTTATGAAGATTGAGTGGCCATTAATAGGGGGAATTTGTGAAAAGAGTCTGCATAGACCGTAACGGTTAAAGGGACCCAAAAAATGTGGTCAACAGAGTCTGGAAAGTCGAGGGATTGTCCAAAAAATATTTTCAATGAGTCAATCTTGTTGATCAAGTGGTAGTTCATGTTCTGAATTAGTTTAGATTATATGATCTGAAATATTATGCGAATTATTATGGATTATATAATCCAAGAAAATTAATATTTCAAGCAAAATTATCTCACGAATACATCTCGACTGCGCATTCTACCCAACCACTTTTATTGACTTCCTCCTTTTTCAATTGACTTACCGTGAACTCTGCAAATTAAAATTCTATGATTTCATTGGTTGCTATTTAATTCTCTACGCATTCATGATGGTTTTGTTCGCTTTATATAGCAATGCTTATAATCCAAACTAGTTCAAGACTGTGTAAAAACCGTACTTCATAGGGCTGGGGACATTTCAAATTCTATAATTCGAACTAGTCAAGTTCATATTTACGGTGCAAGCTTTCAAATCTTTGATTCACATTTAAGATGTTCTTTTTGTCCTTGATTCTTATTCCTTTGATTTGCATGTACATGTTTTGCATGAAGTTCTCTTCCATGAGAATATGCTCTTGGCTTTGGAGATTAATTTCTTGCCTTGCAAGCTTGAGTAAATTCACGCCTTGTATGATCATGGTATAACTCACTTTTTATTCAACTTTTAACTAATTAAAGCCTCAAGCACACAAGTTAAATAATAAGATAATCAAAGTCTAATAAAAATGTAATTTAAATATATTTTTCATCTTTAAATTTTTTATAGGCATTTTGAATCTTATCCTAATAGAACCACGATGCACCAAATAATACGATCAAAGCATATCAGAGCCTTCATATAATCAAACGGTATCCTGACTATCGTGTCATAAGGGTAAAACCAACATGTTCGTTGTCGATAAATAGAGTGTTTCAGACTGATGGAAAAAAAAGATATACACCCTCACTCTAAGAAATCATCATAAAACACCTTGAGACTTCGATGACGATCATTGAGTCTCTTTGTAGATACACTCTCGATCTCTTACATTGGTGAAGGTATTTGGGGTTTGATGTTTGGTCTCTACATATAGAATGTGTCGTCGCTATTAGTTGAGCAAAGCTCATGAGAATTGTATCTCTTTAATATATTGTTATAGATTTTTTTATAAAGGGATATAATTGTTATAGATGTTGATTTAAATTACACCATTCTTTCTAAAATAACAAAAAAAAAATCAATCTAACTAAAGGTTCTATTTTTTTGGCCTAATGGTAGCAAAAAACAAAAACAAGCGAAGATATATATATATATATATATATATATATATATATATATATATATATATATATATATATATATTTTTAATGAAATTTTGATTTTGATTAAAATTAAAAAATATAAATGTTTGTTGCTTTCACGTTATAAAAAATCAAACCAACCATGATTAGATATTTCAAAGACACCGACAATAAAACAATATAATAAAAATAAATCTAAATTATTTTTTAACGACACCAACAACAATTTTATTATAGAAAAAGTTGTTTAAGTGTATAATTGGAATGATGAAAAAATAAGTTTAAATATATTCATTTATTTTGTTACACTTTTTAAATGATAAAGGAAAAAAAAAATTCATATCGTGTTTGTTATATTTGTTTAAATATTTAAATTTATTCTTATCTATTTGTTAGATGTGTTATTTGTAGTGAAAATTAAGGGTATTTTTGGAAAGAAAAATCCAACCCAAAAATGCTGGAAGGGGTAGTATTCTATAGATATAGATTTATTATAGTGCTAACAAATCTTTTTCTAAAATATTTTGAGTCATAATCTTTTTTCTAGAGGATTTATAGTCCAATCTTTAACATTATTTTTTGCTTGTTATTAATTTTTTTTAGAGGATTTAAAGTAGAATCTTTAACATTATTTTTTGCTCATATTTGTTTTAATATTTAAATTTATTCTTATCTATTTGTATTGTATTTGTATTTTTGGAATGGTAGTTTTCTTTATGCTATATATTCTGTTTTGCATATCAATACTAGTATTTGTGGATTTAGGTTAACTCTCTCAGCGGTTTCTCAAGTAATTAACTATGGCAGAGGAAAGGGTTGTGTGCAATTTTCATGTTTCGAGAGAACGATCAAGATATTTCCATCAGCCTCTCATGTGAGATTGCTTCAAGTTTGAAGTCATGGCTAACCGTCGAGATTTCTCCTCAAATAATGAGGCGATTAGGATTTCAAGTATGTTTACAACTTCGATACTTATAAATTGCAATAGTTTCTTAACTCACGACGAAAATTTTCTATAGTTAAACTTGCAACGATTTTCCTCTCCGTATTTGAATTCTGAAAACCTTGCTCAAAGAGATGTTCCGCTTCACCGATTCTCTTGGACCTGGGGAACCATTACCCAGTGGTCGTACAGCAGTGTTCCTTTTGCTTTTACGTATACTAGTTGACATGCATCCAACTGAAGAAAGAAGGACTGAATTGGAGCGTGCATCCGTGGTGGAAGAGTCTATGCAAATTGTAAAAATGATTCCTGCATCCAATGAACCTGTTTTGTCCCTTAAAAGCCTACTCACTTCCTCGCACTTGTACCATCTGTATGGAGAGATTTCATGATGATGATAATAGTGACGTGAAGGTGTCAACAATGCCATGCGGTCATATATTTCACTATAATTGTATTCTCCAGTGGCTGCAAAAGGGCCATGTATACCCCTTGTGTCGTTAGAGCACCTCCAACGGTGATCTCTATAAATGATTATTTTGTGGGTTCCATTATGACAAATCATCTTGAAGCAACTCATTCATATTTTTACTCCAATGGTGCACTCTAAAAAAACACATATTGAATCCCACAAATTTACCTCACATATCATTATTATATTAATAGTAACAAAAAGTACTATTAAAAATCCATATGCATGCCTGCCATTGCTAGAACTATACCAATTGTTATTATTTTGTATTCAAAGTAAAGTTACTTTCTAAAGTAACGATTGTTACAGCTGGCGCACTCCATACATGAATTTTGGCAAAAAAAACTCATATTTGAAGTTACAGTTGGCAGACGAACCTGAAAATGGAACCGCTGGAGGTGTTCTTATCCTATGCCAATTTAACTACTCTACTCTTCTTATTTTATTTATCTTTGCACAACTATTTTTATAATTACATTTAATTTAATCTTTGGTATTCTATAGTTTTGTGTTGTTTCAGAAGAAATAATGGAACTTATTAATTTGGTTTTTTCTAAATTACCTTTGAAGAATGGTGGGTAAATTACCCACCAACCAATGAAAATGAGCAATTTGTTGGTGGGGTCAAGATAGTTCATGGATACCACTTAAAAATGTGCTTATGTGGCTAATGTGTATTGGTTGGGGTAAATTACCCACCATTCTTTCATGGGTACCCTAGTTGTCACCTATTAATTTTGGTTTGGTTTGGTTTGGATTGATTATTGTTAGGGAATGTGTAATGTGTATTTAAACTCGAGAATACATGCTTTACTTTTTATTCCATAAATGTGGTGCGAAACCGTTACTTTGTAGTACTGGGCGTTTAACAAATGATTACTTTGAATTGATCCATGGAATTTACAAAGATATTTGATGCTAGCATTATATGTGAAGAGGTGGGCGCGCTATCATAAGTAAGACGATGAAAATTGAGGTGTGCATAGCAGATTGACAGAAGTATATGTGAATTTAGGAGCAAGTGTGAGAGCTCTTTTCACAAAAGAAATGATATTTGAATAACTATTTTTTAACAACTTTTTGTAACAACTTTCTCTTTCATACTCATATTATATTTCTACTTTCTTTCTCTATTACTTTAGTTTTTGTGTCAATACTCATACTTCTTTGTATATTAAAGTTGTCCTAAGGGTTATCAACAAAAAAATGGTTTTTCAAATAACACTTATCTTTCCATAAATCAGTCACATAATTTAAGTGTTAAAAAAGCATGCATATGAATACTAGTTAGAAGGGGCGTCCCTAAGGGGGTGCAAACAGCTCAAACGAGTTGGGCCTCCCTCAAGGATGGGCTTCAAATTTTTTTTTATACCCAGTATAATATATATCCTTCAATAAAAAAAAATTATTTCATTCCCTCACAAAAGTTAAAACGCGTTTCCTCACTCTTATCACCGATTCACAACCACCATCACTGATCAATCATCAACTGATTCACCTCTGGGTGTACCGCATATATACGACACCTTGTATTTATCTTTTAAAAAATATAAATAGAACATTGCTCTTTTAAAAAAAATATGTTTTGATTTTATCACTGGCCTCTTTTCATTCCCAGAGCTGAGCCTCCGAATTCTCAGGGACGGCTCTGCTAGTTAGTGTACAAAGTTTGTAAATTGAAATATAGACACTTACAAACTAAACATCAAATTCAATTAAAGAAAAAGCAACACAATATCAATAAAGTCTTTTAGCAACTCCTAATGACCTTCATTGTTCGACCTATGTTTCACTTAGATATCTCCCAGTTGTTAGCGCAAAAGACGGGTTTTGGTTGTCGAGCAACATAGTGCATTATCATCGGAATGCATACGATGGCCAAAGCTATAGAAAGAAGGGGGTTTCCAAATGGACCAAACTACATTCATATGCCTATATCAACCATGATTTAATAGAGGCTACAAACTAAAGTTTTGATTTTGACGCATGTCGGATACTTGTAATCCACCGCAAAAACAAACAAAGCAGAATGAGTGACATATTGTTTAGCCCTCCCTATAATCTTTCTTACAAAGACCCTTGATTCTATAATTTAATCTTTTGCTATTTGCTAGCACAAACCACACTCTGCTTAAACATTTTATGTTATTCCCAGTGATACTTACTTTTTCCTTGAGAATATTTAGCTCCTCAAATACATTTGCCTGCAAAGAGGCCATCAATTTCAACTCCTTTATGATAATCGTTAGAGTTTAGTCTTCACAAATTCTATTTCAGATGTTGGTGATTTGTATATGTTTGCGAAGGTTGGCCGAATGGAAATACTTTGGTTGTTGACACAATTGGATACACAAATAGAAGCCATGTAATATGCGAAGGAAAAGGTGTTTTCCAGATGCAAAAATTACTCCCTGGAGTTAACTTTCCCATGAAAATATAATGAGAATTTTATTCCTAGGAATTTTTCAAGAAAAGTGTTTGGTTGCCAATTTTTATTCCTAGGATTCTTTTCAAAGAAGTGGGTGGTTACATTGATAGACCTTATGCCTTATTACTAAAAAAATGGTAAATGTTATGTTAATTTTTACAACGTGGGTACACAACAGTAAAATGGGCATACTTATGAGTTTTTATAAAGAACGTGGTTGGCTGTGAGAATAATTTGTTTAGCTTTAAATGAAAAAAATAATAAAAAATCAAGAAAGTGGGCACTCTTTTCCTGAGAATATAATTTTCCCATCCCTTTTTCATGGGAATAAAAATGACTAGAATGTAAGGTAAGTAGATTCTTGGGTATTGATTATTCCTAAGCATATTAATTTTGTTCCTTTCTACCAAACAACCAAACATAGGTATTCTTCTTTCCCAACCTTATTCCCAAGAATGTGTTTTTTATCTATGATACAAACGCCCCCTAAATAGTTGCAGTGTTTATAGTGTAAGAGAGGTGGTGAAAATATCAAAGTAATGTATGGACTTTGTTTAGTTCATTTAATATACCAACAAGCTTCTTTCCAAACCCCATTTAGGTTGATCTAGTGATGTTGCTTGAAATCTTAGGCTATTTTAACCGGAGCCAATTTAGATAGACTATTTTAACTTCTTAAAAAAACAACCTTCTTTCTAAAAATATTGTGTGATTACATTTTTGTTTTCAATTAAAATCTACAACTCAATCTATCATTTTTCCCAAAAAAAAAAAAACCTAATATATCATAGAAAGTGGAATCTCTATCTCTAAAATCCAGAACACAAACAATTCAATTACAACAAAAACAAATAATTTGTGGGGAAGAAAAAGGTGGAAGAGAAAGGGAAGCCAGATGGGAAAGGAAGGGTAACGGGGCTTGTGGAGATGGAAGAAGACAATGTATTGAAATTTGTCATAGTTTTTTTATTTCATATTTATTCATACAATGTGTATTGAGTTAAAATAATAATAATATTTGTTTCTTGACCAAAAATAAATAAATAATATTTGTTCGTTCTCAACTTGTGTAGCATGTTTTCAGGTAAGGAAGGGTTGAGGTTGCTTCACAAGATTGTAGTGTGTTGAAAAGGTACGTAAGAATGTGTGATCACTAGTTTAATAAACTAACTATATTTTTTTATTTAAAGATTTAATTGATTTTTTTAAGGGTAGATTTAATTAATTGTTGTTTCACTATCTTATAAATATGACATAAAATAAATATATGTATGTTTAATTATTATTAATCATATTGTTTAAACTACTATATTTAGGGGCATAATTATTTAGTAGTTTAGTTATTATTAAACAATAACTGTAAGTTAAAAGTTGTGACATTTTTTTTTATAAATGAGATAAAAAAATTTTGAAAATCTTCTTATAATAAAGAACGGATGAGTATTTGAAAAGTTTATGAAAAAAATAACTCATTCTCCATCTTGAGATAAAGCCACAAACGATACAATATTAACTAAATAACTATAGAAGCATTTAACTAATATATTTTTTTTAAGAAGTTAAAATGAATTATATTACCACCTTAAAAGATCCTTCCTAGCACACGTACTAAGTAAAGGACACCAAAGTCAAAATAAAATTACAATAGTAACCTGTAATGAGCAAATAAAACATAAAAGAAACTTTTAGCCTATGTCCAAAATCGTAAACGGACTAAGCCACCACCCATGGTAATTGAAGGGAAGAGAAGCATACTTCAACATCAACCACGTAAAGGTAAGCGATTTAATCTTGTCGACCACCTGATTAACTGAGCACTCTTTGACATTAAACAACCTATTGTTTCTTTCCTTCCATATTTCCCAAACTGCAGCGAACCAAATGACATGAAGAATAGAGCGATGCACCTTTGTGGTACCACCACTAAAACTAAACAGATTAAAATGATCCGGCACCTGAAATGGGGTAGCCACTGACAAGCCTAACCATCTATGAATGAAGTGCCAAACGGATCCAAAAAAATTACAATGTAAAAATAAATGATTTGATGATTCCAAGGAGCCACAACCAGACACGCACAACCTTGATCAATAACACCACGACGGAGCAAATTATCTTTTGTGGATAGCCTGTCGCGAAAAAAATAATTATAATATTTTTTATTATAAGTCACTTAAAAAAAAATGGTTAATATGATGAACTTTGAGAGGCTGCATCCTCCCATAATGTTTCACTTTAGTTAATATCATTGAATCTTGAAACCTCAATTGACCCTTTCACAATCCTCACTTCCATATTCACATTCCGCCCATACAAATCCAATATTCAACACTTTCATTCAGCGCCTCCACCCGAAATCTAAATCCTACACAACACATATTGTGACTCTAGTCCACCCTCCATCAACTATGGTTATGAAAATAATAAATTCCCTCAAAGAGTACCTTGTCGTGCAAAAGAAGACAAGAACCCCTGACTGTGGAATTGATAAATTAGAATGGATTAATATGAAATGAATAGGAACTCTTGATTGAATTGGTACTCCCTTGAAATGAATTTGCCACAATTGATGAGCTATCATGACTAATGCAGATGGATAAAACGCTTATTATTTATTTTGTTAATAATATAAAGTACTTATTTTTTTTGCTAATGATATAAAACACTTCTATTATGAATAGGTTTTCCCTTTTATTATCATGTATAGTTGGTTTAAAGATGAAAACCGTAAAGAAGGTGAATCTACTCTAGCGTTGATTTGAGCGGTGTTTCCCATTGTAATGGCATCATTTTTATGAGCTAACATGGTCAGTTTTGGTCCCCCTCATAAAACAAAAATGTATGCTTGCTTTGCGTATTTTATTGAGTTTAAAGGTTAATTTAATACAGTAATTTAAGTTTTAATTATAACACCGTTTATATTATATACCGATTATTATGTAAAAAAAATCTTTTGAGGATGATCTTTACCACTAATTTAATACAGTAATCTTTTGAGGATGATCTCTACAGTTGGATACAAAGGATGCTTGATTCTAAAACTATTTTTAAGGATAATTATTTTATTTTATTTTACAGATGGAAAATACTTCAACCAAAAATAAATTATTACTAATTATTCAAAAATGAAAAAATGCAAGATGGAAAATAAAATAAATTTTTCATATAATTTTTTTTACAAGAAATACTTCAACCAAAAATAAAGCAAATCACGAATCCAAAAGAAAATTACTAACATCTCATTCCAAAAGGTCCACTGCCAAATAAGAGAATACAAGACAACCAGAACCAAATAAGAAACCAACGAAAGATCACTAAGAAAAAAACACAACAAAGGTAAAAGACGAACAGATAACCCACGAAAAAATTAACTATAATTAAGCAAACAACACAATGAGAAATCCATTATGAACTCGTCAAAGGTGCTAGAGTTATTTGAGAATTTTTGATTCAAAACCGTAAGAAGATTGATTCAATTATTTTAAATTATCAAACTATGACCTCATAGTATTTTAAAAAATGTAATAAAACTGATTCTAAAAATTATTTTAAAAAATATAATAAAACTGATTCTAAAAATATGACGTCATAGTATTTAAAATATTATGACCCACCATCTATTCTTTTGTATATATCTCTCTCCAAATTGCAAAACTCCATTTATTTTAACAAATGGAGAGGATCTCAATCCGGGTACAATACAGCTTTTCAAAGTCGATATAAAGGGTATGCAATTGCCCTATGCCAAAATAGCATTGCAAGTCCTCAATACTATAACCATTCTAATCTCAATGGCTCACGTTTCAAATCTTGTTTTTTTAGCTTCCATTTTCCTTTTCAACATCATAAACATTCCATTCCTTACAAATGTTATTTCCTCATGCAACGGACCTTGTAAAACTCTCAACGACTGCGCTGGTCAACTCATTTGCATCAATGGAAAATGCAACGATGACCCTGACGTTGGGACCAACATATGCACCAAACCTTCACCGCCATCACCAAGTGGCGACAAGTGTAAATCTTCCGGCACCTTAGAATACGACGGAGAATCATTCCCTCAATTCAAGTGCTCTCCACCAGTCTCATCTTCCACACAAGCATTACTCACGTTGAATGATTTCAGCGAGGGTGGAGACGAAGGAGCTCCATCACAGTGCGACGAACAGTTCCATAGCTACTCAGAAAGAGTAGTGGCGCTGTCCACTGGGTGGTACAACGGAGGTTCAAGGTGTGGAATCATGACATGTTGGTTGAAGTATTCTCTCATTTTTTTTGGCAGTCTTGCATTTTAATTTCTTAGTAATTATTTTTGGTTGAAGTATTCTCTCATTTTTTTGGCAGTCGACCTTTAAGGATCATTATTTGTAAAAAACTTTTTTACAGATGGAAAATACTTGAGTGGCCGGTGTTTGAAAATTTATTCAGAGGAGTACTATAAAAAAAATTGAAAATCTTGTCTTAATAAAAAAATTAAAAATTGAAAATCTTGTCGTAATAAAGAGTATTCTCTCATTTTTTTGGCGCTGTCCAATTGAATAATGACATGTTGGTTGTGTGGATGTAAATGCTTGATAATGCAATTGTTGTTGAAGTTGTACAATGTAATTGAAGGTGTACTTTTACACTTTGTTGTTGTAAGTTGTGGAGTTGCATCATTTGGTCTTTGCTATGTCCATGCATCATTGTCATATGTGAAATGTAAAAGGAGGTGTACTTTTACATAGTTGTGCGTAAGAGGAGATGTACTCTTACAAGTGATGTGCGGTTGGCATCATGGGGTAACGGCGTAGACGTTGTTGTGCTTGATACCACATGCATGTAGGTGTCGGTGTTAGGCGCATTGCATAATTAACATGAGTTGATTTGTTGCATGTGAATGGTAATTGTTGAAGTTTGTGAATAAATAATTGTTGAAGTTGTGATGAGATTGTGAATGATGTGAATTGTTATAAAGTGTGTCTGGTGAATACTTGATTGTATTATCTTGGAATGTTAAGTAAATGCACATATTGAATTAATTGTGTATGTTAAGTACTTAGAATTGATTTATTCATGATTAACTGCTTATGTGGATTATGATTGATGTAATACTTACCCCCAGTGGTTTTTTCCGCCTACCTGTTTGTATGGATGGGTAGACGTTGTGCATGATTAGTTGCTCCGGTGAGTTGATTGATGCTTGGTCGGATATCGGGAGTTATCTCCGGTATCGGTTTCGTAGGGTTTAGGATAGGCTCTGATCTAGGCATCTGTTTATGTTGGTCTAGATTATCTGTTTGGATTTATTCATGTTGGAGATTACCCTTTTGTCGGGACTTGGAGAATATTTATGTTGATGTATTTTTGATATCATGACATGTATGCTTCGAAGTATTTGGTTTATATCCGCTGCGACTGATGAGATTTTATACGTGTATGTTGAATTTGAATTTTGTATGATGACGTAGCGTCTATTTCTTGAATATATGCTTTATTTACGAGTTTATCGCTTTAATAGAAATAGGCGTTACACTATATACCTTATACCACCTATAAAAACCCTCACATACTTCCTCTTTTCCTCACATTTTCTCATCCCACTCTCTCCCCCTCTTTCTCTTCTTCTTCTTTGTTTCTATAGTCTCTAGGGTCTTTATATCCCTTTAGATAAATACCGATGGCTTTTGGGGGAAGTAGTGGTCTGTTAGGTTGGGGAAAAAGACATCATCCCGTGAGGTAAAATTAGGTTTGCTTCCTTTTACTCCCAAAATCTTTTTACCGTGGGGTAAAAAGAATCATCATGGGGGTATAAAAGGAACCAAATTTAAATTTAACTCAAGGGGTCTTGATGTCGTTTTCCCCAACATGACAGATCACTATTTTCCCCAAGAGCTATTGGCATATACAGAAGAGGGTAAAATATATGTATTATATATTGTAATGTTTGAATCATATTAATAAAATGAGAGTTATATATATTAATTTTGTTTTTTATTTGTATTTATTTTCGCATTTATTTTATGTTTATGCTTATGTATTGAATAAATAAAATCGAATTCATTTTCTAATTTTGTATTTAATGAATATATAAATTAGAATGAAAATTGAATTAGTATAAAATCGAATTTATTTTAAGTGCATAAATAAATTAGAATAAAGTGACCAAATAATTTAGAATAAAGTAAGTAAATAAAATATTTTAGAATAAATAAAAAAAAAAGTAGGCACTTTGCGCCCCTTAACGTGCGCACTAGTTTACACTGCGCCACTTAACGTGCGCGACGCTAGTTAACTTGTGCATTAGTTTACACTTGCGCTAGTTAACTAGCGCATGGACATTTTAGACATGGATGCAGGCTGCAAGCGAAATATGCTGGGTGAAGAGCAAAATTAAAACCAAAAGGGGCATCAGCGCCTTCACCCCCAAAATCTAAATCCCCACACTCACAACAACACATATTGTGACCATAGTTCACCCTCCATCAACTATACAGTTCCAAAAAAATAAATCCCCTCAAAGAATCTCTTGTCGTGCAAAAGAAGACAAGAACCCCTCACTCTGAAATTGATAAATTAGAAACTCTTGGTAGTGGTACTCCCTTGGAATGAATTGGCCACAATTGATGAGATATCATGACTAATGTAGATGGATAAAAAGTTTTTTTAGTAATATAAAACGCTTCTATTATGCATAGGTGAATCTACTCCGGTATTGATTTGATCGGTGTTTCACTTTGTAATTGCATTAATTTTATGAGCTGACATGTTTGTTTTGGTTCCCTCAAAAAACAAAAATGTTTGGTTTCGGGTCTTTTATTGATTTTAACGGTTAATTTAATACAGTAACCTAATTTTAATTAAAAATGATCAAATTTAATCATAACAATGATTATGTAAAAAAAAAATCTTGTGACTAACATAATGGTCCTATCTACTTAAAAGATTAATCTCTACAATTACGCACAAATGATTTTGGTTCACGCCAATTTTTTTAACCATAACAATGATTATGTAAAATTAATTTTATATAGATAATATTTCAATATAAGAATAACATTAAATAAATGATAAAGTTGTTGTATGTGCTTTAAATTGGTATAATATATCATCTTTTTTTCTAAAACTATTTCAATTTTAATAGAGGTACTTTTGATAACGTCATTATTGAACAATAGATTGTTAACAATATGCACAACAAAAAATGTAAGAAAGATCTTTTATTGTTTAAAATGGACTTTGAGAAGGCATATGATAGCGTGAATTGAGACTTTTTGAGATTAACCTTTACTAAATTTGGGTCTCCTTCTTCCATTATTAATTTGAATGGAATGGTGAAAAACTTGAAAGTTTCAAACCTAAAGGGGTTTAAGATAAGGAGATTTACTCCCACCTTATTTATTTCTTCTATGCATGGAAAAAAATGTCACTTATGATCCAACATCCGGTTCATAACAATATTTGCAAGCCGATAAAGATTTTTTTGTGAAGGTCCTAATTTCTCTCACCTCTTATTTGCTAATGGATGCATTCTCTTTACTAAAGACAAAGGCTCTCCAGTTAAGTTGGTTCGAGATGTGCTGCAAATTTTTTTATATGTTTCATGATTCAAGATCAATTTCAGAATTCAAAGTTTATGACCTCTTCAAATGTGTCTCGGCCTAAGAAGTGTAAACATGAGTCTTTTCTTCAGCTTAACCATACTTCTCAGCTAGGTAAGTACCTCAAATTTCCTATGTTGTCTAGAAGAGTTAATTTAGATTTCTAGTATACTTTACCATGACTGTATTCATAGCATTACCATTCATCATGACATTGATGATAAACTCATTTGGAGTGACTCTCCTAATGATAAACTCGAACAATCATGGATATAGATGGTTGGATCAAGATTCAATTCAACAATTGGCACCAACAACTTGTTGGAGTTGGATTTCGCGGCTGCGAATCATTGAAAACCTTAGACATTGTTGTTAGTTTGTGATGGATGGTAGTATTCCAACTAGTGTCTTAAGAGGTTTGTGACATCTCATCACAAATATTGTATGTCATCGGGATTGTCCCAACATAATGGCTATCTAGAAGTTTTTTTTGTGCAGCTTCCTAACAACTTTAGCATGGAGGGTTGCCAGATGTGGTTTAGATGTTCATAGTAAGATGTTTTGATATTTGGCGGAACAAAAATGTTGATATTTTTCAACATGTGAAAAAAGATATTTGGATTTCAATCGATAACATATTCTCGTATCATTTCTCCATGATGCGCTCTTGGTTCTACTAACAAGCAACATGTGATTCTTCATGATTGCTGGTATCTTTCGAAGGTTTATTAAAGTTAATGTGGACAATTTCTTTGGTAATCTTGATAATGGAGGCTTTGATGGTCTTTTGTGGAACTATAAAGAGATGTGGATTCAATTTTTTTCCTTCTTCTAGATATTGTGGTAGAGCTTCAAATTTTGTTGGCTGAATTTTCAGCTATATGGAGAGGTCTTCAATTGGATTAGGACCATTGATATAAGTTTATCATCATGGAATCTGAATCGCAATCAGCTTCATAGATGGTTGTTGATACTAAGTAGAATGATTTTAACCCCTTCAACTTTACTTTCTCTAATCAAGAAACTCACGTCTCTTTAATGAGTGATCACTTTTAATGATACTATGTGATAAGGAAACAAATATGTTGAATGATTAACAATGTTTTGTGCTACTGATGTCGATTCTTTAAAGATGTGGATTTTTTTTTCCGCCTCAATTGAATAATATCATGCTTGCGGATTCTTTTGAGGTGTTTAGACAACGAATCGTTTAGTTTGTTTCTCTTGTTGTTTTCTTTTTGCTCTTGATAAAAAAAAAAAAATACATATCAAAACTATGAATTTAATTTACATCTTGTCAACCTCTATCGCCTATCTTTCTGAAAGTACCTTATTCGCATAACTATTTGAAAACCTTACAAAGTCAGCCGACGAACTTGTGTTTGTGCTATTGAAAGCCTATAAAGTCAACCTTACTTCAAGAGGTCGTAACCAAGGTAAGATGCGGGTGGTTGCAACTTGCGCCAACTACAAGTAAAAGCTGCAATTGAGTGCTAAGTATGAAAAACCAATTTCTCCATTGTGTCAGATAAGGCCGCAAATAATACCATTATAGTATGACATTAACAACACAACCATAGCCATAGGACTTAGGAGCCTTTATTATTTATTGTTGATCAAAGGAAACACATGAATGAATTTTGACAGGCTACATACACCACACCAATCCACTTTACTAACCAACCACTAATTTTACTTTTTTTTTTTTTTTCGTTTCACTTCAATCAACATCATTGAATCTTCAAAAACCCCAATATTGACCTTCTCACAATCCTCACCAATACAAAATCAAACCCCTTCAAAACCCATATTCAACTCTTCACTCATTTTCCTATGTGCAAAACCAAAATGGCCATCAACGCCTCCACCCCAAAATCAACAACCCCACGTTCCAAACGCACCACCCAAACACCCACAACACCATCATCATCATCATCACCTAAACCCACACGTGCAAGTACCACAATCACACGTGCAACCACCAAAACAAAAACATCATCATTTTCCGACAACCCTTCAACCTCATACGCCGGTTCAACCGGATTCCATCTCTCAACCGATACATCAATCTCAAGCAGAACATCCTTAACCTCTCTTCGCAACTCACTCCCAGAAAACCCAAACATCTACGACTTCTCCGAAATCTGTTCCGCCACAAATAACTTCCTCTCCAAACGCTACTCTTCCTCAACACCATGCTGGCGTTGCACCTTACGTAACTCTGACGTCATCATCTTCCAACGCAAATTCCGTCGCAAACTCCAAACCCAACAGCTGCAAGAGCTTCTTTCCACCATCTGTCGCAGCCACCACGTCAGCATCGTGAAACTCCTCGGCGTTTCGATCTCCGGTGAACATATCTACCTTGTTTACGAATTCGTTAACGGTGCGAATCTTTCAGATTGTTTACGAAATGCAAGAAACGTTCATTACACTGTTCTTTCGACGTGGATTTCGAGAATGCAAGTTGCGACGGATCTTGCTCATGGAATTGATTATATTCATAATAAAACTGGTTTGAATTTTAATTTTGTTCATAATCATATCAAGAGTAGTGCGATTGTTGTTACTGAACCGGAATTCAATGCTAGGGTTTGTCATTTCGGTGCGGCACAGT
Source organism: Medicago truncatula (assembly GCF_003473485.1). Classification (NCBI taxonomy): domain Eukaryota; kingdom Viridiplantae; phylum Streptophyta; class Magnoliopsida; order Fabales; family Fabaceae; genus Medicago; species Medicago truncatula. The sequence continues at coordinate 46,753,018 of NC_053043.1, forward strand.
TATGCGGTGAAGCCGTTGAAATTGATTCAAAAAATTTAGGAGAAATCACTGAGGAAGAAGATAGATCGGTTAGATCAAAGGAATTTGAAGGTGTGAGAGGTTACATGTCACCGGAGTTTCAAGCCACTGGCGTCGCAACGCAGATGAGTGATGTATATGCTTTTGGAGTGGTGATGTTGGAGCTTTTGTCTGGTGAGGAACCGTTGAAGTTTAGGTTTGATGAGAAGAGGCGTGAATTTGTGAGAATTTCGGTGATTGAGTCAGCTAAGGAAGCCGTTGCAGCCGTGGACGGCGGTGGTGTGGAAGGGAAGCTGAGAATGTGGGTGGATAGAAGGTTGAAAGATTCGTTTCCGGTGGATGTTGCTGAGAAATTGACACGTGTAGCGTTGGATTGTGTACACTTGGATCCAGATAAGAGGCCTAATATGGGACGCGTTGCAGGGAAAATCTCAACGCTTTATTTGAAATCAAAGAATTGGTCTGACAACATGAAATTGCCTGACATGTCTTTTTCATTGGGCCCTAGATGATTTCTTAGGACACTTTTTTTTTTATTTGATTTTCTAAATGATTAAATTGAAATAACAAGTCATTATGATATGATAATTGATAAGAGATGTAGGATGGATTGATCATGTTGTTAGTTTTTTAATTGGTAGAGATGATTGGTATTTTTTTGAATAGAAATTGGTCTTGGATGATTCGATTGTGACAAGAGTTGTGGAAGATGTATAGTATATGTTTAATTTAATGATTGATATTAACAGCGTGATATTTTTGGTAAGATGCTTGCATTTTTTATATGTGGAATTTAGATGAGGGGTTAATATAAAATTAAGCATTCATCTCATTTGTTTTATTTCCATTTCCAACATACTTCGCTTTCAATTTTGAACTTGAACTTGAACTTGAACTTCAAAGGTGGAATGTTGTAGGATGGGACTAAAAACGTGTATTTAATTGACTGGCGGCTGAGGCATTCCTCGTGCTGTTGGCTAGCTTAGATGAGGTGGTGTTATACAAATCGTAAAACAAATTTATTTTATTGAATGGATGGATCACTGTTGGAACAACACTAGTTACTTGTTGAGATTGAGTGGAAGTTGGAAGAGTAAACATGAGTAATCTCATTAAATGAGGATGACTTTTATAGAGGTGCTTTTCGAGTTACCCATTTTTGTGAATGAGTGAGCGTTTAAGAATATATATATATTAGGTATATAACCCGTGCGTTGCACGGATTTGATTAAAATGTTTTAGATAGAAAGATTATTGAAAATAACTGTTTTGTTTACCATGTTGAATTATTTTCTAATTTTAAAAAATGATTTTGAATTTCTTAATTTTTTTTTCCTCGCCGAGTGACTACAATATATAAAGTTAGATAAAAAATTGTTCTTGACATAGATAATGTGTCACTCAAGTGTATATAGAAATCAATAGAAGTGCAATTTAATAGTCTTGTCTTATTTAGGTCTTAGTATAGTTTTCAATATATGTTTTTGTTCAAAATAAAAATATTGGATCACTTGTTTCTTCTATTTGCAAATTGAGAAGAGTGTGACATTGATCCATCTTTGTAAGTGATATTATAAGTTTTCTTTCTCTTCAAAAGAACTCGAGACTCATTCTTATAGTTTTTATCCCTTAAATAAACTTAGTTTCAATGAGCACCTTCCCGAGATAGGAGATATGATATTTGATATGATCTTTATGATGAGTTTTCAAATGTTCTTCATAGTGGATTCTTCAATAGTACTCCCTCCGTCTCAAATTGTATGTCGCTTTGGAAAAAAAATTGTCCCAAATTGTATGTCGTTTTACAATACCAATGAATCATTAATGTTACTTTTCCTATTATATCCTTCACTATTTATTGCCTTCTCTACTTCCAAGTCATTCATTTATCTTTCCCATATCATTTATTAAGGACAATTTTGTAAAACAACTCATAATATCTCTTTCCCACACAAAATTAATTACATTTCTTAATACGTGTGAAATGCCCAAAACGTCATACAATTTGGGACGGAGGGAGTACTTGATATTAGTTCTTGAACGCCCTTTGATGTACATGATATTGTATATAATATAATAAAAAGAGATCATAAATGATAATATAATTCTTTTTAAAGATAATAAAAAGTAATGCTATAGAAAATAACAAAGAGGGGCTTAAAAGAGATATTATGAGTCTTCCAATGGAGGGTTATTTCTAGGGATAAACAAATTGACCTCCTTCATTCTTCTTCAAATCTTCCTTACCCAAATAAAGCGAACAATCATATTTTTTAGATCATGGTAAGTATGACTATATCAATTTATATTTTCAAAAAACATGATATTTTAGAAGAATTGAGAGTTTTATAATTGTTAAAAAAAATTAATGACAATTAATATAGTTTTTTGTGGTACTTAAAATATGTCATATGTTTCGTGATACATCATTTTCTTTTTAATAAAAAGAAGATATATCATATGTCATCATAGGCACATTTATCACATCATCCTAGTTTAAAACGGTTCTAAATGGGAGAACAAAATTAATGAAATTTAATAGGAAAATGAAACAAAAATTGCAATGAAATTGATGGCATTAGACCCGTGTAGAATGTATTATTTTGGCTATTGAATTGCATAAATTCATCCCTCTAACGTAAGGGAATACTGCAATGACAAACATCGGTTGGCGATAGCAAAGCCACTTAAAGTTTATATAAGAGATAATGTAGAGATACTTGGATAACTTAATTCAAAGGAATATACTTAGAAGAAGACAATTGAGTAGCAACTAAAACTAATCTTTGTATCATAAGACTAAAACTTATTCATTTTGTGATCTATTTAAATTTAACAAAATTGTTTCACATATGATAACCAATAACTAATAGAGAAAAAGAAAAACGGCATATAAATGCAGAAAACTTTGTATATAATATTGAATGCATAGCTATTGATCAAATGGCTAGTTCTCTTGTATTAACTATATATGATGATGATTTGCTGATTCAAATTTATTTTTTTTATGACAAAAAACCCATACTCTAACAAAAATTAAACCTGATTCAAAATTCATTTTTTTACTGAGAATTATAATGTGATTAAAAAAACCTGAAAAGTAAAAAATAATGAAATTTATAGTTGTACAAACAAATGTAAGATGAGGATGGAAAAAATAACATGACCAACTCTTTTACATTAGTGCTTGCTGATTTTCTTTTTAGACTTGAAATAAATTTGATGAACCTTGACAGACAAAATTCCACCATTTTCTGATTCATGTTGAAAGCGTTAAGAAGGAAAATCAACCGATTTTCATATGGTCAACAAAATAGAAAAGAATCGAATAAAAAATTCCAAAATTACATACCTTTTCTGTTCTTGTGGTTATATCATGGAAAAAGTCTACTAAAATAATATGTCGAACACTACAAACAAAGCATAGTAAAAAAATGACTAAATAGTCAATTTCCCCCTTGAAATTGTAAGTTTCATCAATTACCCCCTTGAAATTAACAAAACTTCAATTACCTCCCTGAAATTTCACAACGTTGGTCAATTTACCCCCTCCGTCAAATTTTTCTGTTAGTGAACATGACGTTTTGTAAATACCCCCCTGAAGTTTTGCACTTATGTGCAAAATGCCCCCCAAACTTAAAAATTTATATTATTTTTTTCTTAAAAACAAACAATTAATAGTTAAATATTAAAACTAACTATTAATTTTGGAATTTGGGAAAACTACATGCATATATACATCAAAATAGGCTCCAAAATGGAGAAAAATATGTATTTTTTAAAGTGACAATAATGGGATGATTTGTGGATTAATATTGGGGGTTGTGTAGTTTAAATGGTTTGAGCACATTGTTGAAGGAGTTGGAGGAGTTAAAAGACTAAGATGGTGAAAGAGAAAATATAAATTTAAATCTGATTATTAATTTGTTTATAAACCTCTACAAATAATAATTTGTCTATTAGAAATAACCATTATTGTCACTTTAAAAATACACATTTTTCCCTATTTTGATGTATATATGTATGTAGTTTTTCCAAACTCCAAAATTAATAGTTAGCTTTAATATTTAACTATTAATTGTTTGTTTTTAAGAAAAAAATAATATAAATTTTTAAATTTGAGGGGCATTTTGCACATAAGTGCAAAACTTCAGGGGGATATTTGCAAAACGTCATGTTCACTAACAGAAAAATTTGACGGAGGGGGTAAATTGACTAACGTTGTGAAATTTCAGGGGGGTAATTGAAGTTTTGTTAATTTCAGAGGGGTAATTGATGAAACTTACAATTTCAGGAGGGAAATTGACTATTTACTCGTAAAAAAATTGAACATGTGATTTATCGTTGTCGGAGAGACAGTATACAATAAAATCCAAAGTTACAATTTTTATTAGACTTTATAAAGGTGAATTGTACATTTCTTCAATCATACGAACACATATACATTGGAAAAATTAGATAGAATAAGAGAGGTAGAATTTTTTTTAGATACTAAAACATGCAATATATGTAAGTTATGTTGTCACCACCACAAAAGCGACCTTATTATTCTTGAAAAGAATCTTGTCTTACTTATAACACGAAACTAACAATACGAAGGACTTCATAATTGCAACGAAGGACTTCATGATTGCTTACCCATGCAATTGAAAATATTGTTGTCTGACCTATGTTGGGTTGCCATGTCTATGCTTGCTTACCTCTAGATTTCTACAAAGACAATATGTTAAGAAGGTAGGGTAGATAGTTGAAAAAAATAGAACAGTATATATACTAAAGAATTACAACATTTGGTTTTCAATTAGTGAAATACATATGTGAACTAAAAGGTTGGTGTGTAATTAAAATCTAATATGCAAATGAAAGGTCTTAGAGGAAAAATAAATAGTGATCATTCTCTCCATTTTCATAATAAAAAAGCTGCATTCAAGTGAAAGAAAAAAACTGTACCATTAATTTACGTTATTTGTGACTTACCAATTGTCATTGAACTTCCATCTTCCATCATGCTTGGTTACTAACTTCTTCTTGTTTTTTTTATTTTTTTATTCTTAATTATAATATTGGTTACCAACTTCTAATATAGCCTTTTTGTTTATTTTTTTTTCTTTTCAAAATTGACACTATATACGTAAGTTCTGCTTCTTTTTTTTCCAAGGTAAAATATTATATTAATTGTACAATCACACATGTGCATCAGTTCATAACGAAAAGCAATTTTTTTAAAAGATTGAGTTTGCACTTATTTTCTCCAAATTAATCAGAAGTTATGTGATAAATTTGTAATTGGTAGATGAAAAAATAGATAGTGGGAAGTTACAAAGCTCAATTTGACAAGTTACATAATAAATATAAGAATGAATATATATAAATATTTAGTAAATAGATGAAAAAAGGAAAAAAAAAAAAAAAAAAAAGAAGCCATATGTTGAATGCTTATAGAAAATAAGTTAGAAAAGGGGCATTTGTGAGGTGACATGTAAGGAAAGTGTAGCTTAGAATACATGTATATAGAGATAGAGAGCCCTTTCAAAAAAACTCTCCTTTTTCCAAAACCCTACAAAGAAAGGATATCCATTAGATAACAAAATATTAAAAGGAAATGTACATGACGTTGGAAGAGAAAAATGAAAACTACAAAAAAAATAAAATTGAAAAATGGAAGAGTCAAAATAAGAAAATTTGTCTAATAAACTATATGAATGCAATTTTTTTTATAGATAAAAAGTGGATAGAGTAAGAATAATTTTGAAATGCAACCATAAACATATATCTTAGCCGTATGTTCTACCCTTCTATAAAATAAAATGATGAAATCCACTTTTTTGATTATTAACATTTATATTAATATATATTGTCAAATGTCAAACACCCTAAAAAAAATTCTAGAACAAAGACCAAACATGTGATTTAACTTGTTCAAGGCACAATATATAATGAAATCCAAATGCTACAATATTATTTTGGTAATATAAAGGCTGCAATATACCTAATGGCTGAAATATGGTTATTGACTTATTTCATGGGATAGACAAAATCCACCTCCTTCGTTCTCCTCCAAATACTCTTCATCCTTTGAAATAAAATGAGTAATCAAGTTTTCGCATGTTCTTGCAATGATTTTTATAGATAATGAAATTATACACTAAATTTGTAGGTTATAAAAATAAAACAATGAGTAGTGGAAAGAGCTACACAAATTAATTGGAAGTTACATAATAATTTGTAGGTTATAAATAAAAAAATGAGTAGTTGAAGGAGTCACGCAAATTAATTGGAAGTTACATAATAAAGAAGTCAAAAATGAAGGAAAAAGAGAGCCACATGGTGAATGCTTAGAAAATTAGTTAGATAGGGGAAAATTGGTGAGGTGGCACATAAGCAAAGTGTAACTTAGAATACATGTATAATAATAATAATAATAATAATAATAATAATAATATATAGATATAGTGGCGGAGCTAGGAATTATATAGGCTCTGGGCGAAAAATTTATCGTAAATTCACATGTGACATAATATATATAAATTCCTTCCTTCAAAAAAAAAATGGGTACGCTTACTCGGAACAAAAATGCAATTTCGCACGTTTTGATTGAAAAATAAAACTAAATCGAAACATCTTTGAAATGCTACGAAATTTTGCAGATCCTTTTTATGTATTTCTATATATGTCTCTGCAAACAATCAACTCAAAATTCAATTTTTAGGTTTGGGTTTTTATTATTTTGTTTTTTTAGTTTTTAACGTTTTAAAAATTCATAATTAATTCGTAATCATGAAAAATTAAACCTCTAAGTAGCTTTTTGGACCTCAACTACGGTAAAAAATAATAAACATCTCAAATTAGAGGGTTAGAATATGTGATTTTTAGTTTACAGAGTTATTTTTCAGACTTCGTATGGGTCAACCCTCACTACAAGAATAATGACCCTTTGCCAGGGAAAATACCAAGGAAAACCGGTGGCACAAAAGACAGGGATTTGCCCCTCGCTTTTTGCCAAAATCCGTCGGTTTTTTTTAGGCGCCAGTTTGAATTTTGAAAATCTGAGGGAATCTCTGCTATGTCAGCTAAAAACGACGGAAAAAGCCAGGGAACTGCCCCTCGGTTTGCGAAAATCAAAGGATTCCCTGCGTTTTCCCAGCTGACTTGACAAGGGCCTGCAAAAAGCTGTGCGCTGCCGGCATGCCAGGGGCAGAACCCCTCGGTTTCTGCATATTTCCGTCGCTTTTAACCACCCGTTCTGCGCCTACTTCTGCGCCTACCTAAGCTAGGATTTGACTGCTTTATCCGACGGAATAGTCCCTGGCAAAGGCCCTGGTTTTTTCCCTTTCCTATAAATGAAGCACCGGTTGTAACAATTTGCAAAACTCTTAGAAATTTTCCTTCTCTTAAAACACAACACCTTCATACAAAACATTCTTCAATCTTTTTTAATTTGGTAAAAAAATTATTCATTTGTTATATGTTTTATCATGATGTTAAATTTTACTACTTATTAATGTTATTTATTTTGTTTGTTATTTGCAGCTGTGTTATTTATCCGCCTCCTGGTGTTAGCTTTTGCTCCAACTCTTGCTGTTTTTGGATTGCATTGCAGATTTCTATTGTAAAGCTTCAACAAGTTAGTGATATTTTTTTCTCATAACACTATAACTGATATACATGTTGATGATGTGTTGTATGTAAAATATGCTAATTATTTGATAAAGTATTATTTTTTTCCGAAAATCTGAAGAAAAAAAATAATATCATGATAATTTTATTTTTGTTTGTTAATATTATTATGCATGAATGTTGGCAATTTTTAAAATATATCCATTTTTTTTTGTGATAAAATAAAATGCATGTTTTTCTTGTGATAAAATGAATTTTATATATATGCTTATTTTATTTTTTGTGATCAAATGAAATATATATGCATGTTGTTTTAATTTATTGTGATGAAATGAAATATTTGCATGCTGTTTTTTTTTTTTGTGATAAAATAAAATATATGCATTAATACTTATCATAATATATTTTAACTTATCTGCACATATGTTATAATTTACTAATTTCCTAAAATATGTTAACAAATATGCAGATGAAGTGTACCTGGAACCCCAGGTACTATGCTCAGATAAGGAGGAACTTTCACATTAGAGCTTCTGCCCGCCTCTCCGACATGTTGCGACATGTCCGACTTCGTCACAAGACTGCTGGAAAGAGGCCCTACTGGATCGGGGAGCCACTTATGAGGCAGTTGGTGGACTATTGGGGGAGTCCAGAGTTTAAGACGAAATCAGAGAAGGCAAAGAAGAACAGAGCATCAGAGAAAGGGGGATGCATCCACACGAGAGGCTGCATAAGCACAGCAGAGCATGCCCGTCGACTGGTAATTAAAAATAATAACTCTGTTAATTAATTTTATAGAATGTATGTTTTTAAATATTTTGTGTTTAAATATAGTTTAATGTTTTACTAACTACTTAATAATCGTGTTTCTTGTCAATTAGGCAAAGAAGCTGGGTAGGGAGCCATACATAAATGAGCTCCACAAGAAGACCCACACATATCGATCAGGCCAGTATGTTGATGATCGCTCCAAGATATGCCAGGTAATTGTTACATAAGTGTATTTTAATTAATTTTATTAGTGATTATAATTTTTTGTTAATGTTTATTTATCTTTAACTATTTTATTCTTATTTATTTTAGGAGGAGTATGATCGTCAGCTATCGGAGGCGCTCTCCCGTGGATGCTCTGTTGATGAAGCTCTCACACTTCGTGCATGGACGAAAGTTGCTGGTGAGAAGAAGAAGGGGCGATTGTATGGTGCAGAAAACTTAGCTGGAAACTACCGCAAGGGTGTTGCTACCACTCTAAAGTTGACCCTTAATGCTGGGGAGGGCTCTTCTCGGCAACCTGAGCTCACTCCAGAAATGCGGGATCTGATCACTAGGTTGACTCAAGAACAACTTGCTGCCCATATGCAAACCCAACAGGACCTGATCCATGAGGTGGTTAGGAAGCAACGAGAATTCCTAGACTCTCAGTTGGACACATTTAGGCAAGAGCAAGGCTGGAATATGAATGAGCAAGGTGTTGGGCAGCAGAGTGGAAGCCGAGAGAGTGTGAGGGCTCCTCCAGTGTGTGATGATGATGCGGACGACCCCTATGAAGTGTATGGTGAGGGCGAAGAGGATGATGATGACGACCTCGAGATGGATGATTGATGCTTATTATGCTTGTTGTGTGTTTTCTTTACTATTATGTTATGGTTTGTATGATTATGGGAGGTTTTCCATGCTTCCCGGCACAATATTTATTTTCCTGCACGGTTTGTAATATTATTAAGTACACTTTCTATTTCATGCATTTTAATTAGACATATTAGTGTTTGTGTGATTAAACTTTATTTATATGCATTTAATTGTTTAAAAAAAAAAAATTAAATATATATTTTTTAATTAAATTGATTTTTTAACAATTTTTTTTAAAAAAAAATTGATTTTTAAATTAATTTAAATATATTTTATTAATTAATAAAAAAAATTCGTTTTCATAAAAATAATATTTTTTTTTTTAAAAATAAGGACATTTGCCAGGGGTTAAACCCCTCGCATGTCCCTCGTTTTTTGCTGTTGTCACTTGTCACTTCAGTCAGAGGTCAGTCGTAGTCAGAGGTGCAGGACGACAGTGAGGGAACATGCCAGGGGTTCTGCCAGGGAGAAAGCGTGGCGTTTTCCCAGGGGTTCAGCCCCTCGTTTTTCTGCCAGGGGTGTAGCCCCTGGCAAAGTGTTTGCGATGAGCGCTTTTGCCAGGCCAACTGCCCCTCATTTTTTCCTCACAAATGTCCCGTTTGCCAGGGCTTTTGTCCTTTTGACAGGGATTTTGCCCCTGGCAAAAGGCAGTGTTTCTTGTAGTGCCTATTTACAAAATACTTGCAATTTAAAACATATATAAAAGTTGATAAAAAGTTTGAGAGTTATTTTTTAAAAAGGAAAAATTACACTTATAGTCCCTTAACTTAACTTCAGGTAACAGTTTGGTCCTTTATCTTTTTTTCATTTCAATTTGGTCCTTTTTGTCCATTTTCATATGAAATTTTAAGCTTAAAATTCATGATTTTATTTTCTTATGGTCTTCCAGTCTTCAAATCTATGATCCTTATCTATGTTTGCTTAAGAATATTATATTTGAAGCTTGAAAATGTATATGAAAATGGACAAAAAGGACCAAATTGATCTAGCGGTACCGTTGTACACCAACACAGCAAAAAAAAAAAAAGGAAGAAAAAAACTCCAACAGTTAACTACGGTGGAGTATCAAAAAATTGATTTTCCCATATTCCTAAGGATGGGAGATCCGATTTGTGCCGGAGTGGAACGGTGTGACGGTGCTTATATGTACAGGCTAGGCATCATATAACAGTCAAGAATTCAAGCCCCCGATTAGCTACCAAACTAAAAAAGACATTCAATTTATTTCCTTTAATTTCAGTTTGTTTTGGTTTTCTACTCCCTCTCATGGTGGGAGATTCTTAAGTTTACCTTTCAGTTTGTTTTGTTGCTTGTTCGTGGTTACTGATTATCATAGGAAGGCACAGGTTCATATAATTTTTTAATGGCTTTTATGATTTATCTGATTTATTGGAGCATCCATGAAGTCACCGAGTAAATCTTGTCCAAAGAGATCAACCTGATTTGAGCTAAAGTCTCCGTTTGAGGGAAGAACAAAAAAAAATTACAATTTAAGAGAAGAGAAACATAGATTGTAGTATTTGGTGTTCTTGCAAGTGCTTTTGATCAAAGTGGCATCTCCATTCACAAATGCGTAGTGTGCTAGGAAGAGGATGAGAAATAGTGAGAAGTGGATCTTAGAAGCTTCAATTGGAACTGTGCAGATGGCAGAAAAAAATCACTGGACATGCTCCACGGTAGTTCGCTAGCGCATTTTTTTATTTTTTTTGTGCTGTATGCATGGAATGGTAGTTGATTACGGTCGGAGATAAAAAGATCATTTTTATGTGTCAATATGACGTTTTGAATGTCAAGAAAACAATCTTCAAAGACTTATCCAAATAGTTTAACCACTAACCAAGTATTTTATAACTTGTTTTACATTTGATTTTTCAAAACTAATTTATTGATATGCTTCTTTTACTAAATCAATTTAACTAGGAATTTTTCTATTCACACCCCATATATTTCTGGTTACACCCAAAAAAAATTAAAAGCTTTTTATAATATCAAAATTGCCCTTTTATATAAATTTTCGTAAAATTTTTATTTTACTCTAAAATTCCAATCTCTTTCACCCACAAACGATCAAACAATCCTGATGTTCAATCAATCTCTATGGAAGATTAAAGAGTGAATCAAAATATCTTTCATCCATACTCAACTGCGAATTTCTTCTTCTTTTTCAATAATGCTAGTTTCAATTTTCTTGTTCTTGTTCAACTGCACTATACGACAGTTTCAATTTTACATTGTTGAGGTTAACTTAAATTCAGTTTAAGTAGGTTCATGTAAACTTAGTTTACGTAACTTACTTAAACTTAGTTTACATAAACTACTTAAACTGGGTTTACATGACTTACTTAAACTGGGTTTACATGACCTACTTAAACTAAGTTTACATGTACATACTTAAACTGAGATTACGCATAATCATTGAACAATGTTGAACTTTTAGATGTACACTTAAACTCAGTTTACATAACTTACTTAAACTGAGTTTACATGACATATTTAAACTAAGTACACTTAAACTCAGTTTACATGACATACTTAAACTAAGTTTACATGACCTACTTAAACTAAGTTTAAATGACCTACTTAAACTAAGTTCAAGTATGTACACTTAAACTCAGTTTACATGACCTACTTAAACTGAAGAGGGGTTTTGGGATGTAACGAGAAGAAGGAATAGGCTTTTTAAAATTAAATTTTATAAAAGGGTAATTTTTTCATTTTAAAGTGTAACCATAATTAAACATGGTGTGATTAGAAAAATTCTTTTAACTAGTCTAGTCAATCATTTTTATTTCCTCGTTTGTTAACAATTGAGTTTTTGTTACCACTTATCGTTGTAGATTATTATCTCTCTGTATTCTTGCCAATGTTGATTGTAAACAAAATATTGTTCATTAAAAAAACTTGATTTATGGAGTTTTGTTATGAACGTTGTTAACCTTTATTATGTATAAGGAAATCATTAACCTTCATTTTTTTTTTTTTTTACAAATGATTGCTCCCAAAATAACCAACATATGTTCTAAAAATAGAAGAACCACTCTTAAATTGTTTATCCAATACTTCAACCAAAAAATATATGAAAATCTTTTTATTGATAAATAACCAAATATTTAATAAAATTCAATGATCTTAGTGCATGTAAATATTTTGTTGCGCCATTAAAGGCCTCTTTGTAAATATTTTGTTTACATCATTCAACACCGCTAAAAACGTAAAGGATGAATCTGCGAACAAACTCACAACATCCAAGTTAATAGCATATAACGGCATAATGGCTACAGAAATAAATTATGAAATTAAAGTGACCGGAATATCCATGGCCTCCGGATCTCCAACGTTGACGCCCAAATCTTTGATTGAATAATCGATCTTTCAGTAAGAATCAAATGAGCATCGGACGAAGACGGGAAATCAAACAACGCCGCACAAGACGACGAACAACAAAGCACCACACTTAGATGATGAAATCACAAAGAAAAAATCTAGATCTATGTGAAAATCACTTATTTAGATTGAAATAGAGAAAAAGATGAAGATGTGTGATTTCAGGTCAAGAATTGACTCAAAACCACCCTCAATGAAGAAACTCTAAGAGAAAATCTAAAAAGAGAAAACTAGGGCCGGCTTATAAGTCCATATGATTAAAAAAGATATCTGTAGTAATCGTCATTTTACCACGAGCTCATAATTTATTTTTAATAGCTTATAGCATTTTTTTTATAAGTTAAATCAAGTAGCTTATAATTTAAAACTTATTGTTTTCTCTCTCAATTTTACATGTCTTATCTTGATTGAAAAAAATATTAATTAATTATATTGTTTATGTCATTTAATATTTTTAATACAGTGAAACCACCAATTTCATCAAACAATATAAATTCAACTATCTACCATTTCCCTCTAAAATATAATCTAGAGTTGCATCAATGTTCAAATAAAATGTTTATAGACAAATCAAACTATCATTAATATTTATCATGTTTCAGCAACATGATTAAAATGTCAAATAGAAGTTTTATTTCATAGCATCCAACTAATCATTAAATAATTTAAAAAATAGCCAAGAAAAATCAATTGATTGAGAGGCAAACGGAAATTCCTAACATTCAACCAACCAACCATTCATTCAATAACCAAGAAAAATGAATTATACAAAGCTGCTAAAAAATTAGAAGCGATAGAAGACCACAATAATACACCACCAAAATGACAATCTGACCGCTAAAAACAAACGTCCAAAAAAGAAAGAAAAAAAAAAAATCAATTTGGCTTGGACGAACTCACTCTATTCTTTAACGCCCTTGACCTTCACAACTTTACAAACCATTTCTTTGTCATAACTCCATTGCATTGCAGTCTGATACGGTTGATGTATCGATGGCACTCCAAAGACACACCAGAATTCATACTCCACCGAAAAAACCCGACCCAAAGTCTTGATAGAAACTAGAAATTTAGCATCAAGATTGAGTTCGCAAGCAATTCGTGTGAATCTTAGTACGTCGTCGATTCAGATTATTGTACCCTGCCCATTGCCGACACAGTGGAGGAACTCAGAAATGTAGAGTTCTAAATGGAGACATGGATCTTGATCCACGCAGCTATACATGTTATTATAACCGGGTCTCCAAGATTCAGTGCCAACATATCCATTTATCATGGGTGTGATTTTCGTACGTTCATTGTTTGCAAAAATCCCTTTGAAATTATTTTTGAATGATAAAAGTATTAAGATTGTGATCGTATATTGTTATTTAAATGTATGCTTTTTTATTAAGGACAATAATTCATTCTTACAAACATGTTAAAGTCATACGCTCTAAAAAATAATCGCATTCTCCATGTTTTAAGAAGAGTATGAAACTAAATCCAATTCAAGGCATAAATAAGAAATGATATTTATTAAGAGGTCTTGATACAAAGAAAAGATGAAGATGAGAGGAAAAATATGTGCCTTGAAAAAAAAACAAAGGTCAAGCATAAACAAATAATTTACTTTTCAAACATGTATCTTGGAGGACAATCCAGACAAAAGATAAATAAATAATACCTTTGAGGACAAGAAATACAAAAGCAATCAAGAAATACTATCTTTGAGGACAAGCAAGGAAAAGTTGTAAAGGTGATTGTACTTTTACTATTGCACTTTTTTCCAAAGAAAGATATGGTCATCCTCATGGTTATAACACCCGAGGATCAAACTCCCATCTTATGTTTTTCCGAGCTTAACTCAGTTGGTTTGAATAATGCATAGTATATGTAAGGTTTCAGATTCAAACTTCGGTCACCACAAAAAAAAAACCACCACCCTTATCCTCAACATGTAAAACAAAGGAGAAAATATCATTCTAGCAATTCTTATCAAACACCAAGAGTCTCTCCACAAGTATGAATAGTAACAACGTATTAGATGAAGTAGATGGCTATAAATACAAACTTTCTCTTAACATTGAAAGAATGAATTTTGAAGAGAATCACAAAAGCTCGTACAAAATTTTGATATTTTGATGAGAGGTTGACTGATGAGCATCCTTTTGTTGAGTTGAAGATGGGGGGTACCTGCAAGCACTGAGACACTCTAGTCAGGGTAAAGAGTGAGAGGTATGAGTCTTGAAGAAAAAAGTGTGTATTGTGATGATCATAAGTGAAGGATATATGTACAATGAAAGGAGTCGAGTGGAGTTAAGAGCGACCGTTATGAATCGTGGCCCCAACATATTGAATTGTTTCAATATTTGTTGATATGATAATCAAGTCGCTCAACTCATAATTTACAATCCTTAAACAATAGATAACATTTGGGTACTTCTTGGAATTTTCATTAGTGTCTTGCATTGATCTTGAGTTAGTTTTGTGGAGTGCCAAGTTATATTGCTTGTCAATAGGAATTACTATTAGTCAATGTAGTTAACCAATGAGCCATTGACACATGTCTCACACCTATTATCCTCAAAGGTCTTTGTGGTCACCCAATTTGCTAATCTTCACGTGCGAAAAGGAAAAAAAAAGAGTTTGTTGGAGAGAGTATGAGCCCGTTTATTATTGTTTTCTTTTACTTTTAAGAGTTTTAAGAGTTGTGCATCCGTTTGTTAAAGTTTTTTAAAAAAATCAGAATATAAAAATAATCTAAAAACATCATCAAATGAGAAGCTGTTATTAGCAACTTCTCAAAAAATAAATTTTTTTAGAGGAGAGAGAAAATATGATTTAAAAAATTGAACTAATTTTGTAACAAAAAATCCCTTTTATATAGTTGTATCCAAACAAACTAAATTATTTATTTAAAAAAGTGATTTTTATTACTGTAAACAAACACAAAATAGATTCTGATTTTTCATAAAATCTCTAAACTATTTTATGTCAAAATCACTTTTATTCTAATCCGTAACAAACGGGCTTTATATCAATTGGTTTGTTAAGAAAATTATTTTATGTCAAAATCACTTTTATTCTAATCCGTAACAAACGGGCCTTATATCAATTGTTTGTTAAGAAAATTATTTAATGTCAAAATCACTTTTATTTTATCCGTAACAAACGGGTCCTGTATCAATTGTTTGTTAAGAAAAAAAAGAAAAGATATGAAATCAATTTTACTAGAAACAGAAAATGTGTTAAAAAAATAAGAATTTTTTTTTTGTCATGTAGTCTAGTGACTAGAATTCACTTTTTTCAAAGTAAGTGGAGTGTTCGGGGTTCGAAACTCGGCCCCTGAATATAATAATACATGAGCTATGCTCACGGGGACAAAAAAAAAAAAAAAGAATTTATTTTGTTGAAAGAATATTTTTTTTTATTCAAAATACGAATATTGTAAAATTCAAAAATACAATGATCTTCCACGCTTTCTAGATCTTTCTAAAAAAGATAAAATAGTAAAATAGACTTAACAAGACAATTTTGGCATTAAGAAACAAACTGAAACATCTATAAATATATAGAAACCCTACGAGGTTTATTCACTGCTTTGCCTTTTCTTTCATCGACTCAAACCAAACCCTATAAAGTTTATCCACTGCTTTGCCTTTTTTTTCATCAACTCAAACCAAGTCAAGGTTTTTTCTCGGATTTTCAAATTCCATCAACAATGTCTCAACCTGAATCATCATCGGACTCGTAAGTTAACTCTCTAATACACAAATTTCGATTATCAAGTTAACTCTCTAATACACAAATTTTGATTATCATTGTCCAGGGAATTTGTTTGATAATATTGAAGTTTTTGGTTTGAATTTCAGGAAATCTGGGGCTGGGAAGAAGGACTTCTCCACCGCGATTCTGGAACGTAAGAAGGCGCCAAATCGGCTTGTCGTGGACGAGGCTGTTAACGGTGATAACTCTATTGTCGCCATGCACCCTCAAACCATGGAAAAGTTAGGGCTTTTCCGAGGCGATACTATCCTCATCAAGGTAATATATTTTGATCACTACCATATTTACTATTCGCTTTTCCTCCAAAAATAGATGAAGTAAATTTCCAATTTGGCAAAGTCAAATGGTGTGTTACCAAGTTAGGGTTTAGGGTTTTGAAAGGAAGACTTTGGAGTGCTAAGTATATATTTCAATATATAATTGGTATCTCAATTTTGTTTGAAAGAACAATATGATACATGTGCATATAAGACTCCCCCGGTCCTTATTATAAGAAAATTTTCAAAAAAAAAAAATTGGTCCAATTGATAAGAAAATTTCACAACTCTTAAAGTGTATTTATTATTTAAAAGACTTTTATATCCCTCATTTAATGCTTCTCTTTTTTAACATTGGTGTGTGTATTTAATGTTTCACAATTTTTTACGAGGGTATATTTGTAAGAATATTCAAAAAGTTTCTTTAATTAATGATTGTATTGGTTTTGATGTTTTTTGGTTTTGTTTCTTATAATAAGGACGGTGGGAGTATCATGTTGTTCTTTTGTTTTTTTGTTTTTTTTTTTTTTAAATATGAAATGTTATCAAGATATAGACTTAAACCTTCAAAGCATTTTCCTCTAAAACCCTCCAAAAACCAACTCCAAACAAAGCATATAGGGTTTTGGGAAAGGGTTTTGGAGGGAGTACTTTAGAGGGTTAAGTGTAGGGTCTCTAACCAGTGCCCCGGTCCAAAAGTAAAAAAATTGTCTTGGAAATATAAACTGTTACTTTTGGTCAACTAATTACTACACCACTTTTCAAGCGTAATTACCCGGCGAATTACCCGGCGAATTGCCTGGGTTACATATATTTATTATTTAGGTTATGTATAATATTTATTTAAAATAAATATGTCTCATAGATAATAATAAAATGATTTTTTTTTACAAAGTTAATTAAATGATTTATTAACATCTATCTAAAATATAAAATATAAAAGGTCCTAATTGTATAAGTTGAAATGATAATCAAGAGTTTGTGTTTAGAATGAATATATATAATGGACACATGTAAGAACAAAATTTCGTATATATAAAATTGTGATCATATAATACTTAATTTCAATGTTAAAAAAATATTTGTTAATGTGGTTTATGTTGTGTTGCAGGGAAAGAAAAGGAAGGATAGTGTTTGTATTGCTCTTGGTGATGATACCTGTGAAGAGCCTAGGATTAGGATGAACAAAGTTGTGAGGTCGAATTTGCGAGTTCGGCTTGGAGATGTTGTGTCTGTGCATCAGTGTACTGATGTCAAGTATGGTAAACGTGTGCACATTCTGCCTATTGATGATACAATTGAAGGTCTCACTGGAAATCTCTTTGATGCTTTCTTGAAACGTGAGTTCCCACCTTTCATCACTTGGTTTTGCTAGCTTTGTCTAATCTTTAAACTTTAGTTTCTTAGAGGCATTATAATTTTACATTTTGAATATGTTATATGTATATGTTAATCTTTTTGCACAAGTCTTAACTTTTTTAATGTATATAATTTACAGCCTATTTCGTGGAAGCTTATCGTCCCGTCAGAAAAGGAGATCTATTTCTTGTGCGGGGAGGGATGAGAAGTGTAGAGTTTAAGGTCATTGAAACTGATCCTGGTGAGTACTGTACGGTTGCTCCAGACACTGAGATCTTCTGTGAGGGGGAACCTGTGAAAAGAGATGATGAAGAAAGACTTGATGAAGTTGGTTATGATGATGTGGGTGGTGTTAGGAAGCAAATGGCACAGATTCGCGAGTTGGTCGAGCTTCCACTTAGGCATCCACAACTTTTTAAGTCAATTGGTGCGAAAGCACCTAAAGGAATTTTGCTTTCTGGACCCCCAGGTACCGGAAAGACATTAATAGCAAGAGCTATTGCTAATGAAACTGGAGCTTTCTTCTTTTGTATTAATGGACCAGAGATTATGTCCAAACTGGCTGGAGAGAGTGAAAGCAATCTTAGGAAAGCGTTTGAAGAAGCAGAAAAGAATGCACCATCCATCATCTTTATTGATGAAATTGATTCTATTGCACCCAAGCGGGACAAGACAAATGGTGAAGTAGAAAGAAGGATTGTTTCACAACTTCTGACTCTTATGGATGGGCTAAAATCCCGTGCTCATGTTATTGTCATGGGGGCCACTAATCGCCCCAATAGCATTGACCCGGCATTGAGAAGGTTTGGTAGATTTGATAGGGAAATCGATATTGGTGTTCCAGATGAAATTGGGCGACTTGAAGTCCTTCGCATACATACCAAAAACATGAAGCTCTCATATGATGTAAGTTGGGCATTACATATTACTTAACTTTTCACATATGTTGTTCTATTTTGTTCTCTGTATTTTCTTTTTTATGGTTCCATTCATTAGTCAAATTCACTACTATTTATGATAGTTGCAGTATTAATAAGGTTTTTCAATTTCCTCAAATTTTCAGTTGCTCATTTACGATTTTACTCTGTAGGTTGATTTGGAGAGAATTTCAAAAAATACTCATGGGTATGTTGGTGCTGACCTTGCTGCTCTTTGCACTGAAGCTGCTCTACAATGCATTAGGGAGAAGATGGACGTCATTGACTTAGAGGATGAGACTATTGATGCTGAAATACTAAATTCCATGGCAGTTACAAATGAGCATTTGCATACTGCACTTGGAACAAGCAACCCATCAGCTCTACGCGAAACTGTTAGTTTTTTTATACGACTCCTATATTTAGAAATCATTAGTTGATTACTTGATCAGTCAATGGGTCATTCCTTTTTTGCTGTCTGTTTTCTTACGAATGTCTGTATTAACAGGTTGTTGAGGTGCCTAATGTCAGCTGGGAGGACATCGGAGGCCTTGAGAATGTCAAGCGTGAACTGCAAGAGGTCATAAATCTTTCCTACTACTTAATTACACCTGATTTCCTTACTAGTTTTACCTGTTTCTGATTTTGGTTTGTGTGTACGTAGACTGTTCAATATCCGGTTGAGCACCCGGAAAAGTTTGAGAAGTTTGGGATGTCACCATCCAAAGGAGTTCTCTTCTATGGTCCTCCGGGATGTGGAAAAACTTTGTTAGCCAAAGCAATTGCTAATGAATGTCAAGCTAACTTCATCAGTATAAAAGGCCCAGAGTTGCTTACAATGTGGTTTGGTGAAAGTGAGGCCAATGTTAGGGAAATATTTGACAAGGCTAGACAATCAGCTCCATGTGTCCTCTTTTTTGATGAGCTTGACTCCATTGCCACTCAGGTTTGTTTCTAGTTACTATAAACTCATGCATTGCTATGTTATTATGCTTTAACCATGGCTGCTACTCAAGTGAGGTATATATATATTTTTTTTTTTGAGATCATATTATTATTGCTTGTACTCTGCTGCAAAATAAAGTATAAGGATATCAAGTTGAGCCCTGTTTGGATAAACAACTTAATCAAGCGCATATCATGTTGGCACTTACTAATAAGCTTTTTCTATATCAAGATAAAAATAAATTCAAATTGTTTCCATATAGGCTATTCTAGAGAGGTTATTGACATGTCATAAGCTCTTCCAAACAATCTCACAAGTGCTTATGCCAAGTAGATAAGGTCAAATAAGACAATACAAATAGGCCCTTGATGTTTTTTAGTATCTTTGTGATTGCATGCATCTCTTTGATTTCTTATTTCCAGCTTGTATTTGTATATAACCATTAAGTCGTTCTTGTAGAGAGGGAGCAGTGTTGGGGATGCTGGTGGCGCCGCTGATAGAGTGCTAAATCAACTTCTGACAGAAATGGATGGCATGTCTGCCAAAAAGACTGTGTTCATTATTGGGGCAACTAACAGACCTGACATCATTGATCCAGCACTTCTTCGGCCAGGCCGTCTAGATCAGTTGATCTATATTCCTCTACCTGATGAGGATTCCCGTCATTCGATCTTCAAGTCTTGCTTGAGAAAGTCACCGATCGCGAAAAATGTTGATTTGGGAGCATTGGCTAGGCATACTCAAGGTTTTAGTGGTGCAGACATTACAGAAATATGCCAGCGAGCATGCAAATATGCTATAAGAGAAAACATAGAGAAGGTATGTTTTTGGCTAATGGATGTATACTTCTTTTATTCCTTAGAACTTTGAAAGATGGAACTTTCTGATTTGATGAACTTGTGCTTGCTAATATATATACAAATATGAAACTGACTTGATGAATCTCTTCTGATAATGTTTGAACTAATATATTGTTGTGGTTACAGGACATAGAGCAAGAGAGGAAGAGGAAGGAAAACCCTGAGGGCATGGATGAAGACTTGGTAGACGAAATAGTTGCAGAGATTAAAGCTGCTCATTTTGAGGAGTCCATGAAGTATGCACGTAGGAGTGTCAGTGATGCTGATATACGCAAATATCAAGCATTTGCTCAGACTCTACAACAATCAAGGGGATTTGGAAGTGAATTTAGATTTTCAAATACCGCAACTAGTGCTATTGTATCTGACCACCTTACAACTACTACTGGAGGGGCAGATGAAGATGATCTATATAGTTAGGTTTTTTATGATGTGTTTCTAGACTTCCCTTTCAAATGGGAAAACTTCAAGTCTGCTATTTATTTCACACTATTAAGTTTAATTACCATAAATTGGCTACTACCTTTTATTTATGTTTATATTATGAATTATTGATGATATTCTTTTTAGTATAAATTGACCAACAACCTTTTATATTTTTTATTAAAAATTGACCAACTTAGCAAGTGAAATATCTATCTTAGATAAAATTTTAAGTTTTTCTTTCTTAATTTGAAAAAAAAAAAAGGTCTAACACAACTTTCTCAACTTGCATGGTATGGTATATTTAGGTCCGATTATTATAGATTAAAATGAATGTGATTTTGACATTGAATGATTTGTTTATCGTAATAAAAATTGCATTTTAGAAAGAAAAAAAAAATAGTTCGTTTGGATACAACTATACAAAAGGAATTTTGTTAAAAAATTACTTCAATCTTGACACTTATTTTCTTGCTCCATGAATTCTAACGTGCATTCCCTCTGTTTTTAAATATAAGCAAAATTGACTTTTTAGATTCATTCATTTATATGTACCACATACATCATCATTAAATGAATGAATCTAAAAAGTAAATTTTGCTTATATTTAGAAACGGAGGGAGTATCACCTTAAATGTGTATGCTAAAACTACCATCATAACTTGTACTTGTACTTATTTTCCTCTTAACACATCGACTCAAAATTAACTTCACTCCAAAACTTGATTATAGTGTAAAGCAGCAAATAATTCCTTTTGCATGGAATATGTTGAGAATTTAACATCTTTAATTGTTCATCTAATGTGACATTTCATGCAAGCTATTAGTTTATTGACCAATCTGGCATTTCATGGAAAAAGGGGAGGGGGGATATTCTTCATTAATGAAAAGAGCTAGTGCTTCTAGATGCTCTTGTACCCAAAAAAATATCAGAACCTTAATTTCACAGACTAAATTTATGTGTTTAACTACGAAGCTCAACAAAGTAATGCTAAAAACATTGACATTAACACTAACACAGCCTTCCGTGGTTCTCTACATGGCAAGTGCATCCGGACTCCATTCTCCAATTCAGACACATCGGTATACGGCATCAAGATCTAGTGATTATCAGCTTTAACAAGATCTGGGAACTGAGATGAAATGCAGCTACTAGAAACACCATCAGTATTCTTCTTCATTTCAGATTTATGAGCAAAAGAGAACTCCGTGGAACACCAAAATACGCCATTAATATCATTGTGTATTTTCCAAGATTTCTTCATCGCAGTTGCGTGCAAGAGTGAAATCCGGCACCTCTTCAATATCATCTGCAGGCTAATAATGGAAATATACAAGTAATACAGTTACGAAAATCTGAAACATAATCATACAGAAAATGTCGCATACATCCAAGACCACTGCCTACCTGCCATAGTTCCAATAGCTTCCATAACAGATAACCAACAGTCATAACCAAGCAAAACAACTTTCCTGCCCACGCTCCACAAAAGAGGTATCTGAAGAAAATAGAGAAAATCGGCGTTGGTAGCTGCTCAATTCAATACAACATACATGTTCTAAGATTAAACTGACATCAATCTTTGAATAAAGAGAGGAAGATCTATATATACTTAATAAGATTCATGTTTCTTCTTCTAAACTAGGTATTAGTTTTACACTTGAACTACTATACACATAGAAAAGAATTGTCTTGATTGTAGTGCTGCCAAATAAAGATCCAAAAAATACATTGCTTTACCATGTATCAATAAGCTTTTTTTTCTTTCGGACAAGTCAACAAGCCTATGTTAAAGCAGGTAAAATAATGTTTTGCTAAAGTAAATAGCAAAAAGACATAACTTAATAAATGTAGACTTGGGATTACAACTATGTACTGCATATTGCCATTATTGTCAAGTTGAATTTGTGATGTTCAGATTATACCGTGAGAGACGCTCTAGTAGATTTTGATCGGAACACTTCAAAGCACGGTCATACACAATTTCAGTCCTTTTGGCAACATCGTTCCAGTCATAGAGCTCCCTCACCTACAGAAAACACAGACAAAAAGGAATTAGCTTCCCCACGAAATGTTTCAGAAAAGAACATTTGGGGTGTGTTTTGGAGGGAGGGCTTGGAGGGTTAAATCTATATTTTGATATATACATTTGTTTTATTTTTTAAAATTAAAAGAACATCGTGATTAATGATCATCTAATTGTTCAATCACACTTAATTGATTTAAAAAATTGTTTTATAGTGTCCTCCTCTCCAAAACCCTCAATCCAAACATACCCTTAAATTTTAAACAGAAAACTTACTCGATTATGCATAACTTGTGGATCAATTTTTGGCAGCATATGTATGGCCTTTTCTATTGCATACACCATATCACTGGGATCAGGTTCTGCCAAAACAACCATGTCATCTGGCAAAACCTATACAGCAAAGAATTGCATCTATATCAAGCCTCTATAGGATAGCATTCCAAGATTGTAGAATTGGAAAGAACCCAAAGTTCTTAAACAAAATTCTAAGACACACTGTAAATTACTATGTTCTCACCCCGAACAGGCATAGAAGCAAAATATGTTGTACTGCCTACCTCAGGAACTCCTCCAACACGTGTGCTGACTGTTAACAATCCACAACTAGCAGCCTCTAATATAGCTATGCAAAAAGCTTCCGTTAAGGAACTGAAACAATACAAATGTTATCAAGACTAAAAATAGATGTGTACAATAACTGGTGCTGACGTTAAAAACCCCAACGTCCCATCACAGAAGTAAATTCAAGCTTCAATAACTGTTCAACTTCCATGTTGAAGCAGAAGAAGAATAAACTCACTATTGTAAAGCTTAAAAAAAAAGCAGAGAAACATGTTAAGGAAGCTGAACCTATTTAAGAAGATATGCCCACGTATCAGAACAGATCGGACCTGTGCATGTGGCACAGCTCCCAACATTTCAACTCGGTCTTGTAAAGAATGTTTTTCTCTCATCTCTTCCAACCGCACACGCTTAGCTCCATCACCTCCAACAATGAAACGAACCTTCAAACAGATATATAAGTTATGCCTTTGAAAGTTTACAATTAAAAAAAAAATTACTTAAATCCATTGCTGTGGCATTATTTATTTCTATTGGTGCAGTTTTAGTACAGGTCAACACCAAAGACGGAAGGTCGTCTTGAATTAGTCTCTTCTTCGACATGACTAAAATCAACTTTCTATTTCCATCAAATATGGAACACACTTATTAAAGCATGTTGCTTGATGAAAATCCTTGCAAAACTTTTAAGTATCTAAATTTATAAAAACAGATAGTATTTAACAGACAGCATGAAACAGCCCATATGCTGCATACGAAAGCATCTTTTACTTGCATAGAGCATCAGGGCAAGCACCACAGAAAATTCACCAAACAAAATATTTGTAACTATAAGAACCATTATGAAAAGCCAAAACATTCCAAATGGGGTATGCAAAATTTCCTAGTTATGCAAGACAAAAAAACAGACAATGCTTTTATCAACTCACATTGGAATGTAACCGGCATACTTGCGGGATGACTTCGACAAGCAAATCTACTCCCTTCCGATAAACCAATCGGCTGATAACAACAATAACAATCTCTTCCAATCTTCTTGGACAATCCACTGCTGGTGGCGTGAACATGGGAGTATCAACGGCATTAGGTATTACAAAAACTTTATCTGGTGGCAAACCTGACCGTAACACTGTGTTTTCCTTGCTTGTGTGAGAAACACATATGGCTTGAGTCACATCTGCCAAGGTAAACTGCAACACCTTGTTCATGTGAATGCTTCCAGCATCAGCAAAACCGTACAGAGAATGATCTGTAAACACAACCTTGTATCCCATGGTTCTTGCATGCATGAGAGTTTCATGACAAAATGTCGAAAAGGCTTGGTGTCCATGCACCACTGTAATTCTTTCTCGAATAAGAATCGTTCTTATAATTGGTAATAACCCATAGATGGTTGGAAACGTATTCTGCATAACAAATGGTCTCCATGGAACATAGTATACTTTCAGACCACCAGTCATATATCTGACCCCAGATCGATTTCCATAAGCATGAGTTGCAACCACCACCTGAATTGTCATTTTTCATTGAATTTCACATTACTACAAACAAAAAACCTAAGCATAGCTAACAACATCCAAGTCTTTTCCCACCATGTCTAGTTGACTAATCACACAATTAAATTGTTATGAGTTAGAAGAAAACGTAAATTGCTCTCACATTGCAAATTTAAAGTCTGTTTGGATTGACTTAATTGAGCTTATCTATTGTTTGGAAGAGCTTATGGAAACAACTCATGGCATGATCATAAACTGTTTTCACTTTATTTTCATAAGCTCTCTAGTATAGCACTATAGTTTATGAAAACAATGTGACTTTATTTTATCTTTTTTCATAGAAATAACTTATACATAAAAACTTAAATGATAAATACTCATCTTAAACGCGATTAATTAATGGCATAATTGAATATTTGAATGTAATCACATTTGTTAATGTCGGACACTTGACTCAGCTTCTATTAGAAGTGTCAGTGCTACAAAGATTGTTTCTAACCATAAAAAAAGGAAATGAAATTAAACTCCAGGTAAGCTAAAAAACAACTTAGGGACAGACACGTGTCATAAGCTATTTTTAGAAGCACTTGCAGAAATTCTGATGTAATAATATAAATCTCTAAATAAGAAGATCTTGGAAATCCCTAATAAATCCAAATAAGTTACTAAATATAACGTTAGCAAGCTATTACTACCTTAATTAGAAAAGAATGGTAAAAATGGAAATATAACCTTGTGGCCTAAGTTGATCAAACATTGAGAGAGATAATAAATGTGATTTTCGACACCACCAAAGTTAGGATAGAAAAAATCTGAGACCATCAAGATTCTATGCTTTCGTCGATCATCAGTGCTCATTGTATACGTGTGTGTGTCCCTCTTCACATTCCAATGGTTGCTGTAACAGAAGAAGTTGTTCAATTTCACCGATGATGAGAGACGAGAAATAGGAAGCAATAGTGACTACGTGGGAGGCTTTGAGGGTGATGTGGTTTGTTGTGGAGTGGAGTGGAGGGGATCTATGAGAAGAGACCAGCTTTCTAATATTGGACACTTTGTTAAATTCATTCGTTCATTTATTACCCTTGATCTTATAAAGACAAATTATGTCAAGGGTAATAAAAAAGGTTTTATAAAAAAGGTAAGTAATGGAACTCAAAACATGTTTTATAACAAAAGATAAAAAAAAAAAAAAAAATCAAAAAGATCTTATAATTAGAGAGGAATGTAATATTTTATATAGTACATTTTTTAATTTGCGTAAAATGGTTAAAAGTCCTATCATGAGAGTGAGGGATTGTATAATATTGACTTATTAATGACGCACGTAAAATTAACTAGAAAATATAATTGAAAAAACATTAATAGTATTGCATTGAAAATAAACGATGCCACTTTATTTTAGATTACATTTTTTCTGTTGAACTTGTCACTCTTTCTAAAATGGAGAAACTGTGTATTCAACAATATCATTAAATATGTTTTGCTTGGTAAATGATGTTGAATATTGCATATGTAAAAGGGGTGTTTGTTGTATAGGGTGTTGCTTGTGCGTTATGGTTAGGAAGGGGGCGAATTAGAGATGGTGGAACAAGGTGATGAAAATTATGGCAAGTGTTGGTTTAGGAGTGAGTAGTTAGTTTGATGTAATGTGGGGCGTTTGTTAGATATGAGTCATCTATTTTATTTTGGTGGAATCATTGGTTGAAAGGAGATTTGTTGGGCGTTAGGTTCAACCGTCTTTTTTATTTAGCTGAAAATAAATGTGTGACGGTTGTCCAGATGAAGGTGCTCGGTTGGAATATGAGGGTGATGCTTGGAAGTGGAGGATACAATTACTAGCATGAAAATAAGAGCAAGTGGGGGAGTGTTGCGAATTCTGGAGACCTTTTACTTTGCAGGGTGAATTAAAGGACATGTGGTCTTGGGGGTTGGACTCAACTAAAGGATATATGGTTAGTGGAATTTATCATTTGTTGTCATCTGAAGAGTCTTGTTGTCAGTCGAGAGTTACGTACATTATCTGGAACAAAGTTATTCCATTGAAGGTAACTCTTTTCGTTTGCCTTTGTTCCGTAGTCCAATCCCTACGAAGGATCATTTGATTGATGTCTGCATTATTCCAGTTATTTCTCATATGGGTGCGAGTGGTTGTGGAAGCATTGAAAATGTTGATAATCTCTTTTTGGATTGTGATTTCTTTGGCAGTATCGAGCCTTTGTTGGCGTGTTGGTTAGGCATGGTTTATCACTTTTCGAAGAGTGTGCGTTCTTTGTTACATCTTATTTGGTTATCTACTGTGTTGGGTAATTTGAAAGAAAGTAAATTCTCGCATCTTTCGGCACAAGGAAGAATCTTTGCAATCGATTGTTAACAAAATAAAGTTGTTTTCTTATTGGTGGTTGACGGTGAAATATAATAATTTCGTTTTTGACTTTCATTCTTGGTGGCTTAATCCGTTCTTACATTTGAGAGTCGTCATTTAGTTTGTTATCTTACTGTTTTTTTTTGTTGACATTGCTTCTCATTTGAGTTGTTCCGATTAAACTTGTTTTGAGTTTTATCGTGGCGCATCTTGTGCCGGGTATAACTTAGTGTATGTTGTAAGGCTAGAAATGAGTCGAGTCGAACTTGTCTGAGCTCGATTCGATAAGAATTGGTTCGGCTCGAAACTCGACTCGAGTTCGATACGAACCATTTTTTTAACTCAAATTTGGCTCGTTTAAAGTTCACAAACAACTCGGTTCGGCTCGATAGGTTTCAATTTGTTTTGTCGAGGAACACAATTCAATTTTTTTTTGTTTTTGTAAAAAAAAGCATATCAAGTTTTGCTCGATAGGTTCAACTCGTTTGCTCGAAGAACCCAATTCAAATTTTTTTTTTGTTTTTGTCAAAAAAGGTATAACTTGACCTTTTAATTCATTTAATAAAAAGAAAAATTAAACTAATATAAAACTGTTGAGCATGTTGGTCTTACGACCACTAAAAAAAAAGTAGTAGAAACCTTACAATTACTACCGTAGTGCTATGCTATCCGTACACACAAGCTTCTCTTTTACGATGACTCCTCCTGTCTAATGTTTGTAAATTCACCGATGTAGGACTTAAGTTTAGTAGAAAATTCCTAGTGACATATTTCATAAGGTTGAGACACACAAGTAAAATACGTTTTTGTCCCTGTCGAGGAATTCAAAAATTAGCTGCAGTTAATTGTCGAGGTACATCGGTAGTTAACTGCCGAAAATTTGTTATAAGTATAGAACAGACATTGGAGTTTCCAAAACTGCATTGTTACATTTTTGATTCTCCTAGTGCGATTTTGAGCAATTTGAAGTCATTCCAAGCCAATTTCAATCACAAAAACAAGTCAGTTTTTTGAATCCTATTGCATTGTTGTTTTGTGGTCAAATTGTTTTTTTTTTTTTTTTTTTTGTTAAATTTCGATTATATAGGTTTTATTGATTTTATGATATCTTAGGATAGTTTAGGTTACAATGGTTAGAATTGTTAGAGAACTTTTATTGAATTGTTAGGTTTACGTTTTGATGAATCGTTGTAGAATTGTTTAGGTTTAGGTGTAGGTTTTGATGATAGTTTAGGTTTAGGTTTAGTTTTTGATTTTACGATTTTATGGCATTGTTGTTTAGTTTAGGTCTTGATCGTTTTTTTTTTTTTTTTTTTTTTAATGTAGATATGTCTCAGAATCATAATCAGAGTAAAGTTCAGGGTGATGAGAAGAACAAAGAAAAATTGCCTATGACATGACACGAAATTGTTTGTGATGGTTCCGGAAAAGAAAAAAAAGGATTCGAAGGTGCCGGTGTACAATCAGTCAAGGTTGAGGAGGAGCGGGAGGACATGCTATTTTCGTCCTTAATCAAAACAAGGTGCCCCATGGACTGTAGCAGGCAACCCGATTCACTTGTGTGACTAGGAAGAATGAATGTAATGGCTTTTAATGCCTAATTGTTTTGGATTTTTTTATGTTTTATTTTTGTGTCGCGCACATTTTATTTGACATTATGGTACTTAGAATAAAACCGCATTTGGAATAATTTCGATTAAAGTCGCGTTTTGAAAAATTGTGTATTCGAATAAAAACTAATTAAATCTAACGTGAATTCAACTAATTAAAATTGCGTAATGAATAAATAAATTCGAAAAGCGAATAAATAAGATAATTATTGTTCCATTCAAAACAACATGTATTATGCATATTCAACTATATATGTTATCCAACTGCAACAATTATCTTACCCTTGAATGGGGCAAATTTAAACTTGCTAAACAGCAGAACTCCAGCATGCGATGAGCATTTTAAATGATGGTATTCAAGTGTCAAAAGAATGAGGTGCATTCCTTGACACTTGAATGACATCGTTTAAAATGCTGGATTCCTGTCGTTTAACAAGTTGGAATTACCTCATTCAAATGAAGACAATTGTTGCAGTTGGACGTTTGTACCTCTCAACTACAACAATTGTGTTACCCTTGAATGTGGTAAATTCAAACTTGCCAAGCAGCAAGACTCCAATATACGACCGACATTCCCAATGTTCCATTCAAAAGATTAAATTCTTGTTAGGCTGGGATTAAATGATGGTATTCAAATGTCAAAAGAATGAGGTCCATTCCTTGACACTTCAATACCTTCATTTAAACCGGCCTAACAAGAATTTAATCTTTTGACAGGAACAATGGGAATGTCGGTCGAACATTGGAGTCCTGCCGTTTGGCAAGTTTGAATTACCCCATTCAAAGGAATACAATTGGTGTAGCTGCAAGGTGCATTCATTCCGTACCTAATGACGATCTTCTAGCGGAATCAAACTTTTGATGATATCTTCAGTTGATCTCAGCAACGTCACCCGCATATCGATCCACTAGAACATGTCGTGCTCCCAGAACATGCTCGTCACGTTTTCGTCGTTCGTTAATTCCACCCAAGTGGATGATACTTGATAGATAATTGGCAAGTGTACCAATAACTATCGAAGTAGTAAAAATATCGTTCCCACGAGGACTGTGTTAATTTCAATTTAGCAATAAGATTAATATTTAGGATGTGTAAATTATTTTAGTGCCTGAGGCAGTAGTTTTGGTTTGCATAAAATAATAAATAACAGGAAATAAAATGGTTTGATAATTGGATCAAAACAGATGATCAAGCCTTTCGAATTCTCTATTGCTCACTGTGAGTAATTTGCCTCTCTTCTCTCTCAAAGAAATTAACCTAGCTTGACGACGGATTAACTAAGTGGTTTTGATCAATCTCTTGACACAAAACCCTTTCCTAAGTTATAACCTTTTAATCTCTTAAACCGATTGAATAATCGCGGAAGCATGGTGAGAACGTTAATTCATAAGTCATAATCCTCAATTTCCTATCTCTAGGTTCCTATGTTGAATTAAACAGAATTACTATTTCAGGATTAAAAGCTAGGGTTAGTAGTCATTCAATTCCTAGCATCAATTTATGTGATTGAAAGAAGCTAGGGTTAGTAGTCATACAAACAATCATAAGAAAAGCATTAAGCACAAATAATTCTGAATAAAGACTAGGTTTTCATTGATGTCAAAGAGAGTTCTTAACAAATTACATGGTTCACAGATCACAAAGATTCATCTCATGGCTTAATCAATCTAAGAGTTCAGCTACTCATAACTAAACAATCAAATACATAGAAAATAGTGAACATACATAAACCAGAACCAACTATGAGTTTGGTGAGATCCAATGCGTGTTCTTTTAGCTTCCTGGTGTCTTCTATGCTCTGTTTTTGTCTCCAAAATCGCCCCCCTCTCCTTCCGATCGCATTTTGCTTTTATAGACAAAGAATTAGGGTTTCAGAAAAGCCCAAAATCGTGCCACGTTTCGAGACCATCGTGGCACGATTTGCTCATTAATCCTACGTGGCAGCAAATTTACTCAACCATCGTGGCACGTTATACGTCCATCGTGCCACGATTTTTCCAGCATCTTCAGGTAAATTCCACGCTTCAAACGTGCCACGATTCAGGTCCATCGTGGCACGATTTCTCCAGTAAATTCTTGCATTCTTCTTCAATTTGTGCAAACTTCTCTTTTATGAATCTTGAGATGATTTAACCATGTATACAAGCAATTGACTCTCTAAGTGCCATAAAAATATCATTAAAAGACCATAAAAATAACATAATGACGACTGTCATCAATACTCTCCCTTCGTCGAGTGTTGGACGTTTATACCGAACGCGTTCCACCCTCCTTGTGTCTCTGGGGTTGACTCCTTGGTTGAATTCAGTCAGTTCATCCTTGAGACCTCTTAACGTTACACCAAGGCACCGAACCTTCAACCTCTGAGGTTCTCCGCCGTTGAATTGTGCATGAACGTCGATCCACCCGACCATTGTTTCAAATCTACACAATAAGAAATTAAAAAAAATCAATGAAAAACTCATTCAAACATTTCATCAAACACTTAATGTGCAAATTATACATAGACTCTAAAAATCATAAAAATAACCCTAAAATTATAAATCATATACTCTTACTAAAATAAAAAATTAATCATATACTATAACATACATAAATCATTCAACTTATGTTTAACATAATTTTTTTTTGTTATAACGTAAAATATAACAAAATTATTCAACTTATATTTACTCTTAAATAAATCATATACTCTTACTAAAATAAAAAAATAAATATAAAACACCAAATTAAAATATAACCCTAAAATTTTAAACTATAACATAAACATCATACAAACATTTTAACTAAATTAAGCAATTAACATTTACTCTAAAAATGAATTATACTATGTAAATCTACTAAAAAACTAAAATAAAATAAATCAACTCAAAAACTAAAAAATAAAAACATTTATAACAACTAAAATGTAAGTTAATAGCATTATAATTACTTACTTGTGATTTTGTTGAATAAATTTGGATGGATTTTTTAGAGAGATTTGAATTTGTTTTTGGAAGATGAGATGAATAATGGATGAGAGAGGTTCTTCCAGATTTGTAGCAGAAGATCCTCGGCAGTTAACATATGTTTGGTTAAAAGCTTGCTGACCGTCCACATCGAGACTAGAACAACCCCACAAGTAAGAGAGACGCCACACTCTTACCCAAAATCTTAAGGCGATGGGTTTATGGGTTCTCTTACTTATAAGGTGTTCAACCCTTACTTTTCTATCCGATATGGGACATATAACTCACATTTGCACACAACACTCCCCCTCAAGTGTGAGTCCATCTATTCATCATGCTCCCCCTCAAGCGGAAGCTCTTGCTTGTATTGCAGTTGCTGGTTTCTCCGCAACGGACCGACACTGTACTGCCGTTGCTGCTTTCTGCGCATACGGACCGGCTACTTCGGTCGTACCATTCGTCAAATGGGACTCTGATATCACTGTTGAGTCACTGGCGGAGAAGTATACACTATTAGATTTTTTTTCTTTTTCTTTCTCTCTTTTATTATAATTATTGTTAATTCTTAATTAAATTAGTAATAATTCCTCTAAAAACAAAAGTACTTGTAATAAATTAGATATTTTGTCTTTTGATATTTAAGCTTGTACTTTACCGATTTATATAAAACTAGTATATATATATTATCGAGTCAGCTTATGAACCAATCGAGTCGAACTATATATAACTCAAATTCAGCTCATTTATTTAACGAACATAATTTTCAGCTCATTTGATTCATAACTAAATTCAACGAGTCAATTATCGAATCGAATTCCGAACTATTATTGAGTTGGTTCGGTTCATTGCCAGTCCTAGTTTGTGGTAATATATTATCATTTTAGCCTGTTATAAAAGACAATATAATTATTTACTACCTCCGTCCCTAATTATAGGACCCTTTTGAAAAAATAATGGGAATTAAAATAGTGAATATTTGTATTAAATATGTTTGTAATTAGTATTGTTTTTACAATTTTATCCTTTAAGAGAGAGATGATTTATGTTTTCAACATGTTATTTATTGTTGATTGAAGAAAAAGATGTATAATTAATAGAGGCATGTATGTAAAGAAATAATTAATATAATTGGAAATAGCAAAGGGTCTTATAAAAAGGGAAAAAAAAATTCTTAAAAGAGTTTTATAATTAGGGACGGAGGTAGTATTTATTTTTGTCCAAGTAGCATAACATATACTCCATCCGTCCCTAATTATAAGACCCTTTTGAGAATTTTTTTTGTCCCTTTTTATAAGACCCCTTTGTTATTTTCAACTATATTAATTATTTCTTTACATACATACCCCTATTTATTATACATCTTTTTCTTCAATCATCAATAAATAACATGTTGAAAACATAAACTAACCTTCTTTCTTAAAGGATAAAATTGTAAAATCAATAGTGATTACAAACAACTTTAATACAAATATCCACCATCTTAATTCCCGTGATTTTGGAAAAAATGTCTTATATATAGGGACGGAGGGAGTACTACATACTTATATTTATATTTATATATTATTTTAAGAAAAAAAGTAAAGAGTATTAAATTATATTTATTCCATTCCACGCTATGACGCAGCAGGCAGCACGCTTCGCTCCGTTGATAGTTTCCCGTTGGAATTCTCCTCACACAGTGCAAAGGTCAAATCCGTCATCTCATATCCTACAAAACATAATTTTCATTTTTGTTTTGACTAAACATTTTTATTTAAACCGATTGAAAAAACGAAAAAGAAAAAATATAGTAAAAAAAGAGATGCAGCGTGAAACATCATAGAGAGAGCGTGTGAGTAAGAAGAAAATGCAAAAATCGCTAACACCAAAAACAACAATCATCAGCATTCAAAGAAAACCGCATTTTCCAATGACGGATCCAAATCCCTAACCCTAACCGTTTTCTCTCTCTGATCCAATCCAAATCCCTAACTCTCTCTCTCAAAACAACTCTTCAGGTTTGTTTTCATTCTCTCGTCATTGCAATTTGCAATGATCTTTTTCTTTTTTGTTTACCGAATTTATTGTTGAATTGTTGAATCTGGATCGTGTTGTTGTTACAGTGATGGCTGAGAAAATATTGTATATGGTGGTGGTTGATGAAAGCGTGAAGTTGAAGGAAAATGAGAAGGAGTCGTTTCGTTATACGCGTCCTGTTTTACAGAGTACACTTCAGCTTATGGGATGTAAAGCTCGTCATGCTTTCAAGGTTCAAATTCTATTTCATCATTTTGTTTATTATGCAAATTACATTGTTTATTTTCAATTTCATTGTGGATTATTTATGATTGTGCTTTGTTTATTCATTGATAGATGATCGGTGAAGTGAGTGTTTTAATTTTTGTTTGTTCGTTTAAATTCGTTGATTTATTGGGTTTTGTACTCATTTGTTTGCATTTGTGCTTTATCTATCAACGAAGAGTAGACACTAGACATAGACACTACACTTGGACACCGATAATAATTTGAGAAAATGACATAATTCAATGTAATTGCACGTGTCAATGTCGTGTTGGTGTTGGACACTGGATATGCCTTCAATCAGAAGTGTCTATGCTATAGAGTTATCTATCATTAGGTGTTCTTCTACAGCATGATTGAACTACAGCATGATTGAATTGACTTTGATGTTTTTGTTTGTGCTGTGGTTTTGGACTGTGTTTATTTTGGCAGGAATGCAGTTCTTCCTTGGCTTTTATGTGTCTGTTTCCATTATTCAACATTGTAGCCATGTGAACTATTTTGTTATCTTGTGGTGTGCCTATGGAGATATTGAGCCGGTTTGGATTGGCTTATTTGAGTTTGTCTACTACTGACATAAGTTTTGTGAGATTGTTTGGGAGAACTTGTTAAAATAGCTTATGACATTGTTCATAAGTTGTTTTCAACTTATTTTCATAAGTTCTCAAGATATCTTATGAAAACTGCTTATAACTTTATGTTATTTTTGCTATAGAAATAGCTTATACATAAGCGCTTACCATGATAAGCGCTTGCGCTATGAGTTGCAAATAAGATGTTTATCCAAACAGGAATGTTTTGTCTATTTTATGATCATAAAACTATAGATGGGTTTAACATGCACATAAACTGTGGCCTTTTTCTTCATTTTTTGGTGTTATTTATTTGTTTAAGTGAAAGAATAATTGAGTTACACCGTCAAGTAACTGCTGTGGCTAAAATTTAGACCCTTCTTTTTCAGTTTTGTTAAACTTCAAGGGACCATAGGGGATATTTTGTTTGTACACTTGGTGTTTAAGTTTTGAATTTTAGCTTCAACTGCTAGTGTCAAGCTGAGGTTCAATCACAGTCAAATGTGACTTGTCCTGTTCTTGCCGCGTGCCTTCTTTTGAACATTGATTGATTGAGGTCATTATTGTTAAAGAGGGAATTGAGGATATGTTTCCCTATTAGGTTGGTTACAAATTACAATCTATGATAAAATCCAATTAATTGTGGTATATCGTGATTTAGGTTTTTAATTATTGCCTGACATCTCTTCCAAGTGCGCAGTTGTAATAATACATGGCCCACCAATTATATGTGGTTCAAGGTAGGCCACATAAGTCCTGGAAAAAGGACAGCGAGGTTGACTTGGGTAGACCTAGATAGGGCACATAGCTCGATTTGAACAAACAACACCCAGCCCCCAAGCCATAAGCCTGAAAGGCGAAGTTGGTTGTTTAGTCCTAGAATACAAACTTTGTCTAGCCGGGAAGGTGCAACTTCACTAGAGAAATATTTGTTGCACATAATAAAATGAAATACTTGTATTTTTTGGGCGGTATAATATGGTTTGTCGTCAATTTTGACGCCATGGAACTACCAACAAATAAACTGCTGCCACGGCATTATGAAATGGTGGATTCTGTGCCGATTGCAACAGGCCGCAACATCCATTATATCTACCATGTTTCCGCTGCCGGCCTCATGCCCACAGCACTATATTTATACAGCAGAATTTTAGCCATAATCTGGCATCCGGCATTAATATCAGTGGTCATTACTCACTATTTTGCATAATTTACTTGATATCTTGTATATCTAAATGATCTCTTTATTGATTTGAAACTTAATCCTCATGTTTCTAATAAATTGACTTTTCCTCTTTTCAGATCATGCTATTTATATTGCAGAATATTAAACATAATCTTGCATCTGCCATTAATATCAGTAGTCATTATTCATTATTTTGCGTCTGCTAATTCACTTGATATCTTGTATATCTAAATCATCTCTTTATTGAATGTTTGAAACTTAGTCCCCGTGTTACTAATAAATGACTTTTCTTCTTATCAGATCAGCAGAAGGGTTTTTGAACTCACAAGGAGTGGGAGTTCTACTGATGCTTTCAAGTCCGAAGGAATTGTTTTATCAGGTTTCGATGCTTCTAAAGGAAATGTGAAAAAAGATTGTCAGGAAGCTTCTGCTTGCTCGAGGAAAACGGATGTAGGCAACCACTTACTTTCAGGGAAAGATAATGGAAGTAAGAGCGTGCCATTTGAGTTGTATAAAAGGCGTACAACTGTATTTGTTAGGAGGGAAACTTTTTTAGATATTGTCTGTGATGTTCTGGCTGAGTACAAATATGTGGGTCCAAACCAGAGAGCAGACTTGATGCTAGCTTGCAGGTATTTATATCTTTTTGACAACTATTTTGATAGAATCTGAATAGAAGTAAAATATAAATTCTTTTGTTGTAGTTTACGGCATCTGCGCCAATAATGATTTTCCGTATTTTTTCTTGTGGTTGATATTTTTAAGGACCAGCTAGTTTGTATACTTTCACACACATTTTCAAATCCATATACTTCGTTTTGCCAAAGTGGACAATATGCGGAATCTGGATTGATTTGCAAGAAGCTTGTAAAAAGGAGAATTTGGAATCTGGATTTATGTGGAATCTCAGTTTTTCAAATCATAGGCAAGCCAATTTGATTCTAGTTGGCGGGTCAAACAAATTCACTCTATTTTTCTGTTTTTTATTGTAAATATTTACTACCTCCGGTTCTGTTCTATTTATCAATAAGCTCTTGATAAGACTAAATGTTCCTTCGTGGTTATTTTTATAGAAAATATTTTTCCCTTCTGGGTGAAATTACTGAATCTCAACATGAGCACAACATATTAACATTTGAAGTTTAAAATTTATACCTATAATTTGTCACCATTTTCAAAATGCAGTACAATTTTCCCATCTTGAATAAGTGACTATTTTCTTTGATGGCAGGATCCGAGAACGGAAGGAATCTGTGACAGTGCTTTTGTGTGGAACTAGTGGTTGTGGGAAATCCACATTGTCTGCATTGCTGGTATATTTGCATATATAAGTAGTTTTTTTTTTTTTGCTATAACCAATATGTAGGGCCAGTTTTACTTAGTTTGTGGCAGGATATGTAATTGCAGTGACTAATAATGAAAATGAAACTTACTACCATGTATATCTTTACAGTTTAATAACTCAAGTTCTATTTATATCTTTACTTCAGGGAAGTCGGCTGGGAATCACAACAGTTGTATCAACTGATTCCATTAGGCACATGATGAGAGGTTTTGCTAATGAAAAGGAAAACCCCTTGTTATGGGCCTCTACCTACCATGCAGGCGAGTGCTTGGATCCTGTTGCTGTTGCAGAAGCAAAGGCAAAAAGGAGAGCGAAAAAGATGGCTGGTGTATCACAGTCACTACCTAAGGATGAAGTAACTGAAGGTCACACCTCTAGCAAATTTGATATACATACATTGGAGGCGGGCTGTGGTGCGACTGAACGGTTGAATTCAAAACAAATGGCTGTTGAAGGATTCAAGGCCCAGAGTGAAATGGTGATTGACAGCCTAGATAGGCTAATCACTTCATGGGAAGAACGGAAAGAGTCCGTTGTTGTTGAGGGTGTTCACTTGAGTCTCAACTTTGTTGTATGTCTCATTCTCTTGGGTCGTTCAATACTTCTTGGATTCTTTTGTACATAAATTGTATTGCTTTCATTTTCACATTACAACACTAACTTAATGTCATGCAGATGGGACTTATGAAGAAACATCCTTCAATCATACCCTTCATGATATACATTACAAACGAGGACAAGCATATGGAACGATTTGCCGTACGTGCAAAGTATATGACCCTGGACCCTGCTAAAAACAAATATGTAAAGTATATCCGAAATATAAGAACAATCCAGGATTATCTCTGTAAGCGGGCTGACAAACATTTAGTTCCCAAAATAAACAATACAAATGTTGACAAGAGTGTAGCAGCCATCCATGCTACCGTGTTCAGCTGTCTACGTAGGCGGGAAGTTGGGGAAAAGTTATATGATCCTAGTAGAAATATTGTAACTGTTATTGATGAGGAATATAGAAATCAATGTGCCGCCGATTCTTTGAGCTCAAAAGGAATGTTTCAATTGATCCAACGACAAGGTTCTTCAAGGCATCTTATGGCTCTTGTAAATACTGATGGGTCTGTGGCAAAGGCTTGGCCTGTTAATTCATTGGACTGTAACGGGAAGCCTGTTTGGGGCAACGGACAAGAGAATGAAATTGGAAGTCCAATGTATGGACCCTTGCGAATTGGAAAGGCAGAACCTGTAAATCTTCAGTTTGGTTTTTATGGGATCAGTGCTTGGCCCTGTGATGGTGGTACAAGCCGTGCTGGAAGTGTTGATGGGTCAAAAGCTGATGAGACTGACACAGGTAGTAGATACGTATCCTCCTGCTGTAGTTCACCAAGGATGTCTAATGGACCTTCAAAGGAGGTAATTTGGAATATTTTGTTTATCTTTCCTTTCAAACATGAAAATAATGGCTTGTTTGTATCAAATGGGAAGATATCAATTAAAATTTATTCCCTTCATCTGATTTCCCCCCCTTTTTGCCATATGTTTTAGCTCAAAGAGGATCTTTCAGTGCATGGTAGTGATGAAGAAGAGATTGACGATCAATTAGAGGCGGGCAGTGATGATGATTTCAGTGACGATGGTGACAAACATATTCATGAGGAGGTAGTGTTAAGTTTACCTATCTAAAATGCATGTATATTTAAGGAAATATACCCAAATTCAGAGTCTCAACCATTTGGGTTGCTTATGCTCGCAAAGGCAATGAATTGATGCTTGATGCTGAATTTATTATTAAAAAATTGTGAATGCCTCAGTTGCCTTGTGTATATTTATGAACTTTTGCAAATACCATAGCTTGATTGAGTTATTATGGTATGGAACTATCTTTGATTGATTTCTAATATATACTTTTTCATGTTGTGCAGGTAGGTTCAGTTGACGAGGAATCAACCAAGTCTGATGAAGAGTATGATGATTTGGCAATGCAAGATGTGCCTGAAAGTGGATATTGGTCAGATGATGATGAAGAGTTCAGGAGTAAAGTCGCTATTGGTCAGGAGGACCTAGGAGCTAAAATGCATGGAATTAAGTATCGTCAAAACCTGGATCTCTTCCTTAGAACCAGAAGTGAGCCCGTACCAGAATCCTTATGCTCATATTCCTCTTTGCTTATGGAAAAAGCTGAAAGGCGACTGCCACCATCGGGAAAAGCTAAGCTGAGAAAACGTTCTCTTAGTATTTCGGCTTTGGGAAAAGGTAGTTCCACAGTCCAGGATCCGATTATCTCTGGTGCTCCTTAAAGGTAGTAGGATACCCGTTCTTTATTCAAATTCTTGACAACTATTCCAACTTTTCGTCCTATGTCTTTTGGCTTGTGGAACTTTGTTGCTGTGTCTTAAGTCGACCCGCTGTCTATAGTAAGGTCTCTTGAGTTTATATCAAAACTATTTTGTTTTGGTATAGAGGAGCTACTTAATTCAGATTGAGAGTTGTGAACACTAGTGAGATTTTGCTAACAGTCTGTACATTGAAATTGGAAGAACAAAAATGCGCTCTTCTAATTAAGATGCACAGTTGCGGTTTTATTAAACAATCAAGTTTCTGTTAAACCGAATGCTCAACTTTTTTCCAATCTTAGTCTCAATATTTTGGCAATTAATTAAGTGCATGTCAGATTTATTTTCTTTCCTTCAAATGAAACCTTTAGCCTCAAACTTGTTCAATTAACTTTTGACATAATTTAAGCCATATTTTAAAATCAATTTTGGCCACTATCTCTAGAGCTAAAAATATTCTTCAAAATAGGGTTGTGTAAGAAATGCAGTTGAATCCGGTTCTTCTCTAATATTAATGGATCAAAAACATCTTTTCTTGTCTCAAAGCGAGTCAAGTATTTTATAAATACTAAAGTTTGCATTGTATATTTTTTGGGTATGTTAGTTGTTAATTATGTGACGTTAGTAGCCAAAGTTAGAAACCTGAATCTCCTTCTCAAGCTCCTTCGGATGCTCAACTCAACCATTTGAGCTACGCTTAGCAGACAACCACCATATTTAACCAAAATATTTAGACACATTCAAATTTAGGAGGACTTTTATGTCTTTTCCTATATTACATTAAATTAAATGACTACAAATATTTTTGTAATTGTTATGATATCCAATTTTAGCAGACCGTAGTCTTCACAAATGTTTTTAGAAAACAATCTTGTTTGTGACAGTTTTGCATTCTCTGTGACTGATTTTTCTTATAAATTGATGGAAAGATTGACATTGCTAATGACATTAAGGTAATCTTTGACCACACCATTAAAATGTTTGGTTTATCCAATAATATTAGGTTATTGACTATACTTATAATATCGATGTTGAATTACATGCAATTTTGCTCATAGTTTGGTTCTGATCACTTGGGATATTGGAGTAACGGTTTTAAGGAAGCCATTTGTGAATCTAACTGCAAGACTATCTCCAATCTGATAGAATCTGAGTGTAAGGAATAATCCTATATACACTCATCCTTATGCTCCCATCATTCAATATGTTAGATCCTTTATGAATGCCTCTAATTGGAACCTACATTTTCAACAAACCTTATGTGAAGGGAATAATTGTGCAGATTTGTCCCAAATTCGTGACAAGTTGGATTCTAGAAATTAGAATGCATGTGGAATCTCTACCCTCTACTCTCTCTGGTCTCTAGATTTTTTTTTTTCAAGTAGCCTAGTGGTTAGAGCTCACACAATTTAATTGTGGAGAAGTAGAGTGTCCGGGGTTCGAACCCTGGCCCCTGCATATAAAATGCAATATCTCTACCAACTGAGCTAAGATCACGAGGATGTCTCTAGATCTCTTCTATCACACGCTTTAGGAGTTTTTTTTGGATATAAATCGGTTATTCTCCGTTCGCAACTGCGAAGACTAATCTCTCGAGCGTTGTGCAACCCAAGGCTGAATTCGACTCAGGACTTTGGTTAAGTTAGAAGAGACCAATTCCATCTCACCTAAGCGCTCTTAGATACACGTTTTAGAAATTTAATAGGTTAGATTTAATCTCGTTTGCTTTTTTTTGTTTTTCTATTGGTACAAAACAATCTCGCGCTAATATCTATTCGAGATATCTTTATTTTTTATCAAGTACTAATTATGTTAAGCCAATGCTCATTTCTTAGCCATGTGGTGTGGGTTGTGTGGTTACAAGGAACACTCTACTATAGATGACCAATGATTTGCTGATAGAGATTAGTGTTGATGATAGTTTGCATTTATGACATGTAAAAACATTATATTAAAAGTAATCATTAAAAAAGTTATACAAAATTATTTACATCATATCATAAAACTAAAACTAATGAAATTAGATATCGAAAAATTAGCCTTAAATTAAAGTATAAAAAGTTTTACTATTCCAAATAGATATTTTGTTTTTGCTTTTGCAAGGAGATCGTATCTGCATGGGTCCCTAGATAGTCCTTGAGTTGCATGTCTGCCACATATACACCACTATGGTATTGGCATAGCCATACGCAGGGACCATAAGGTACGATACTTTGGGACCAAAATCCCCTCCCCCCTAATAATAATAACCAAAAGAGAAAGAAAATGAGCCACTATAGTTGGTCCACTACTCAAATTCATTTGAACTTTCTGACTTTGAACATAATAATAAACATGTTTTAATAAATTTTATATTTATTTTTCATTAATATAAAATTTATTTTTCATTAATATTTTTCATTTAAAATATTTTTGAAAGATTTATATTAGATGGGTCCTAATTTAATTGTCTTCGATAGTTTATAAATTATTCCTCTCATTCGTTTGTTGTATTAATGAAAAGTAATCTCCCTTCCAAAGTTGTTCTACGTTCATGAGACCACAACCGCTTGTGTTCACCTCACGGTGATGATTTCATGGCAGCTGCCATAAGCTACGAAATCGGACTTACCTCTCATGCACTAAGTTGTGCCTCCAAAGACACAAATTATAATTTTCTTTATTTTAATGTCTTACTCTTGAGTATGAAAAAATCTAACATGTTCTCCGCCGAAGATTAATCACTATTAAATGGTGGTAGATACTTCATATCTATAACTCTTTGTATCTAAAAACAAAAACCATCAAATTAATCCCAATAATATTAATGATAATCTAAAAACAAAAATCATCAAATTAGTCACAAAAGTATTACTATCGCTCCAATTTAGTGACTAAAGTACATAAATATAACAAGTAGTATTTGTCTCGGTCAAAAAAAAAAAAGTAGTATTTGTCAAAACAAAAATAATAATATAATAAGTAGTACTTAAATTATATAAATTTTTTTTAAACAAGTTAAATTGTATAAATATTTGTTAATTTAGAATATCCTATTAAGAGTTTACAATGATTTAAATGACGAACTCTCATGACTATAAATTGACGCATTTCATATAGTTTAAACCCCTACTTCTTATTTCTATATATTTTTGAGACTGAATTTGAGAAAAATACACTTTAGAGACTAAATTGATTAATTATTCTTTCAACTATACTTTAGACAAAAAAATCAACAGGCTTCATCATTTCTACATGTCACGAATCTCATCAGAAACATTTTGTACGGAAGTATAGAACTCATTCAAACAAAACATTATAAAGCATCCTACTTCAAATATGGATCATTGATAATGGTTTAGATTCTAGACAGACTGAGTGAAAGTAATAGTATATATTTAAACATTGGATGATGGAAGCAATGCAGTACATGGTGTAGAGGCATGTGATTATGTTCATCTTGACGCATAAAGTTACCCCAACTTGTGTTAGTCATATTGGAAACAGGGAAAATTCACCTTTTTGCATCTTTTTGAAAATTAGAATAGAAGATATAGGTTTGGTGTATAAATGGCAAGCATCTAGTCTAGCTAGTTGTTCTAAAAATAAGTATTGATCATTAATTAATATTATTAAATAAATTTTAGGTCATATTTACAGGTGTCCTTAAGACACTTAAAGAAGAAATAATTGATATGATTTTATGTAAAATGATCTTTTTTTTTTAAAATTTCAATGTGTTAATAGACCATTCAAAAAATAAAATTTTCTCTTTAATTTTTTTAGCAAGTGCGCAATTGTTAGCATTTTTCACAAAATATTATTGTCAAAAGATAATTAATTTGTTAGAAACATGAGTGCCGAATCAAACAAAAATTCAACATGACTAAAAAGAAAAATAATGAATCTACGAACAAATTAAACTCACAATATCTAAGTTAATACTACTCTGATCTTATTTATAAAAGAAAGTTAACTTTTTAGATCCATTCAATAAATGACGTATCTAGTCTATATTAGAAACTAGATACATCATTTATTGAATAAATCTGAAAAGTTAACTTTCTCTTATAAATGAGACAGAAGGGAGTACTATAAAATGACAAAATGCCTACAAATAATATGACACAATCAAGATGATTTGATTACGCATGTCTTCGTATCTACAATATTGAACACTTAGTCATTTGATTTAATATAAAATTTAGGTTTAAATATGTCTTTAGTCCTTGCACTTTCATCAGATTTTGGCATTGGTCCCTACATTTTTTTTTGTTTGGAATTGGTCCCTGCACTTTGTAAAAATATTGATATTGGTGCCACGTGGCGTGAAATGATTGGGCCACGTGGCACTCTGTTGGTTTTGTGTTTTTTTTTTAACAGAAAGTTAACAGAGGGACCAATACCAATATTTTTACAAAGTGCATGGACCAATGCCAAACAAAAAAAAGTGCAGGGACCAATGCCAAAATCTGATGAAAGTGCAGGGACCAATGACACATTTAAACCTAAAATTTATTAAAGTTGATTTGTCAATCTAAACCAAGCGAACACTGCATCAAGATGAAAAATCAAACAATGTCTCACCAAGACGACGAGCAAAACAATGTCAAACAGAGACAACAAAAAGTCACACAAAAAAACTTAATCAATGTGAAAACCATGGGATGATTCATGATAAAAAAAAAATAAAAAAAATACCAAAATCATCCTCAATGACGAAAATAAAAGGGAGAATCGAGAGAAGAAACTAGGCCAACTGGGTTTGTTGGACAGGGATAAAAGAAATGAGAATATTTGATCAAGTAGTGGTTGGAGTTGACAAATTTTAAATATGGAGAAGTGAGGAGTATGAGGTTCAAACCCCAGCCTCTGCATAATA
The DNA here is from genome assembly GCF_003473485.1 of Medicago truncatula. Lineage (NCBI taxonomy): Eukaryota > Viridiplantae > Streptophyta > Magnoliopsida > Fabales > Fabaceae > Medicago > Medicago truncatula. The sequence goes on from NC_053043.1 coordinate 46,797,784, forward strand.
TTGTCCTTACAACTCTCAATTGAGTTGTGCTTACAAAAAAAAAAAAAAAAGACTTTGACGACATGAGTTAAACCTAATTATTACTACCAAATTATTTGACACTATGGGTGTGTTTGATTTGCAAAACAGTAAATACTAGACATAACAGTACAAGATAGAACAGTACAACACAAGGCAAAACAGCACAGGACAAATTTTTTATGGCATTGAATAATTTTTTGTTTTATACGATTTTTGAGGGACAAAATGCTATTTTAGACAACTTGTACGTGGGACAAAAAGTTGTTCTGTGGTTTGGTGAGGGACAAAAATACGAGTTTTTGTCCTGTCCCTTGTCTCCAGTTTGTCTTGTACCTAAAACAGTTTCACAAATTAAACACTGGACAACTAGAGTTGTTCTGTCTTGTCCTTCATTTTTTAGCAAATCAAACGCACCCAATGATTGAATATCTTTTTTAGAGAATGAATGATCGATTATGTTTGCATTGAATTTTCGCCTAAAAATAAATTTAAGTATTCATTTTTTTTATAACTCAAACAATTATATATACGCAGTTCATGGGAATTTATTATTAAGTTTATAGTATCACTAATCTGTATTATATTGTAAATTAAACTTAAGTTTCTTTAGGCAAGTGGTTTAACGAGGTTCTTAAGTTAACCATACAGAAAAAGAAAAATATATCAGTTTTGTCAAAAAATATATATATCATTGTTTTTTTTTTTGTTGGATGAAGTTCTTTGAAGATATATATATATATATATATATATATATATCAACCCTTAAATAGACTTTAATTATTTCAAAAGATTAATATTGGTAGTTAAATGTGGAGATACTTTGATCTACCGAAAGGTAGAATCAAGAGACACCTTTGCCAATTGGAGTTATTGTTCAAGTAAACAATATTTATTTATTTTAAGAAGTGTTTATATAATATTTCAGGTTCTATTTATAAAAAAAAAAAATTATGGATCGATAAAAGTTGATATATCAAATTTAAAATTCGGATAAAATACTTCGATTTTTGTGATTTATATTTTTCTTATAAATAAAATATGAAGTACAAATGGAACTCAATAATAATATCCCGTGATTTACAACATTACACCCTCTGCACACTAACCCCTTTACACTACACCTCAATGTAATAAAAAGCCATTATGTATATTCGACTTGTACAACAAATTTTGCTAAACTTATAAATTTATTAAATGTCATAAGAAATATCCGTCACCTGAACTTTCTCTACAGTTAAAAAAAATAGAGACAAACTACCATAATAAACTGTCTACATGTCAGTAGAATCCCATGCATAATAATGGTTCTTATGAATGATCCCCACAGAACCAATAAAAGAGAAAGAGAATAAGTAGGTAGTACAAAGAAGTAGGGCAAGATGGTGATATATTTTGGGCACACAGAAGAGTGTGTGTAGCATAGTGAGAATATGTGAACCAAGATTGGACACCGATGCCAGCTCAACACACATTTATTCCATGAAATATAAGATCTTAAATAGGACTGAATCATCACTTTCATGAATTATGAACAAGATATTTGAATATCTATTGTTATTTAGAAGAAAATAAATATTTACTTTATTAAATCTTTGAGCAATATATGTATGTAAGGTTCGGTTCAATTAACAATGTTGATATTGTTAGGTTGAACACCTTCGTTTAAGTTCAAACTCATGACTTTAGGATTATGTGTTATTAAATGGTGTTTGTCAATCATAATTTTTTTCTTTTTCTCTTCATAATAACTTGATTGACAATGTGGATTTCTTTACATCAATATGGCATAAAAATAAGTATTTTGATTTGTGAATAATTGATGAGTTGAAATATCTCTGCAATTGAGATGACTTACCAATATGATGCAAGAGTACATCCACAGCCATGAGTGCTTGTGCTAGTGAGTGAGTGATTCAGTGCATGCTAAAGCCAAACCTTGACAAATATGAAACTGACACAATATGTACTCCGTGATTTTGCATTTTCAATTCCCAAGCAAGCTTCAATTTTCATTGATCCTCATATGCAAACCACTTGGAACAATGTCCATACTTCAAATTAACTTCTTAATTTAATTAATTCCTAGATACAGTAAATATAATTAAGGCTAAATTATATTTTTGGTCCCTTAACTATTTAGGTAGTATCGTTTTAGTCCCTTAATTAACATTCGATTTATTTTAGTCCCTTAACTTCTCTCAGTTGCACATTTTGGCCATTTCCATTACTTTTAATTCAAAAACGTTAGGTTTTCTTCATCTTCATATTATCTCCACCAACCTTCAACAACAAGAATCCCAGAAAAAATTCAGAAGAAAATGAAGAAAACCTAACGTTTTTGAATTAAAACTAACGGAAATGACCAAAATGTGTAACGGAGAGAAATTAAGGGACCAAAATAAATCTAATTTTAATTAAAGGACCAAAGCGATACTACCTAAATAATTAACAAAAATGCAATTTAACCTTAAAATATTAAATGTAGCTAGTAATAAGGATGAAGCTGGTGTCATGGGAACTCAAATTCTAACCCCTTCCTCAAACCAAGAAAACACTTGGCTTTAATATCTGCACCTCAAGGTAATTAATTAACACTTCATAAGTATCTTGTCCCTCTCTAGATATATCTCCAATACATGATTAGGCACCAAAAAACAGCAGGATGATATATATATATATATATATATATATATATATATATATATATAATGCAACTTAAAAAAAAACATACTTTTACTAAAATGTGAAAATTTGGATGTTTCATTGAGAGAAAAAAAAGAGTATTGCTTCAAAAATATACAAGAGATGATCCAACCTATTACACTTTAATTTGTAAGAAAACATCAAGAGACATATAAAGTAGTTAAGCTATATAGTAAAGTACAATAGTAGAGTATGCACACCATTTATACTAGAGACAATGTGTCCCTTACCCTTGCCAAATAATTAAGAGCATATACCTTAATTTGTTCAACCAGCATTATGACAAATATATATAGATACCTAATTAGAGAAAATACAATTGTTCGTCAATTTTCAAACAACACTTATTTCATCACACTAACTTTTTTGACCCGTTTTTGCTTAATGCCAAATAAGGGACACATGCTTCTTACTACAAACCACCAATGATATAAACATCAAGAACAAAAGATACAATTCTATCACACTAACTTCTCTTTTTCTCTCCTAATTCTTCTCTTTCTCTCTGTATCATTTATCAATAGGAGATAAACTAAGCGTCAGTATAATTGAATAGAGATGGTTACAAATCCTGTTTGAATAATTTATACTAATCAAATTAACAAAAATCTAAATATAGACCTATCCTCTTGTCAAGAGATCTATTCCATGATTTTAAATTGCGGTTGCAATCACAAATTTGTTTGAGGCCACTTTGATTGCTGCCATTGTCGTTGTTATATGATGCATATTGCAATCGTTGTTGTGTGAAATTATTTTTTATTAGCATAAAATTTAGTAATTTACTACTTACCTTATACTTTACACATTTCCTATTTCCTCTATAAAATCTCATATTTATATCATTATCAACTTTTCATCACTTTAGAATATCCGAAATCCTTTTAAAAAACCCTCAAATCTATGATAAAATTAAAGACTGAAAGCTAGAAAAATAATTTTTGTGAGCAAAATGTTGCGGTTTGATGTAGTGTGATGCCGCCATTGTGCCCAAAATGTTAAAATGTGATTTTTACTGTAATTTACAATCGCACCACAATTGCAATCTGATACGGTTGGAGAAACCGCAATATTGCAGCCGCATCGATGTCATCAACAATGCTCTATCCAACTCTTTTGAAATTTCCATCTTCTTTTGTTCTACACTAGAGGGAAGGAGATGATTCAAATGCAAAATATAGACAACTGAATGACCTAAAATCTCAAATATTAATTTCCCTCTCTTTATAAGTTTTATTCCTCCTAGATTGGATAAGATGACATTTCCATTTATATAATAATTAAGAAAATGAAAAAGACACCATTATTACTCAAGTTGCTATTTCTGTTGTAAAAGAATATTCATAGATCTGTGAAGTCAGTACACATAAAGAACCTAACAATAAATTCATCAAAAAAATAAAACCTAACAATATAACTGCAGCCACTCTCCACTCAGACCTAGTATATTGTCTGCAAATGCAAAACATCTAATATAAATAATATTTTAAAGAAAAACAAGTACATAGGAGCAGTTTATATGAGAATAAAAATTTCACACAACAAATTTACTATAAAAAAATAAAAAATAAGAATCATGAAACCCACCTGAAAAAAAGCAGAAACCCACCTGATCTCGTATCTGTCTTTTACAGACAGTATCTGAATGTTTGTGCACTCCTCTTTTGTTCTTGTTTTTTCTTATAAAGTCGTATATGGCTGATGCAGCATCATCAAGATTCTTATTTCAAAAGATCAATTGAAATATTAGCAGTTCCACTCTGCATCATTCACATATGAATCTTGATGATGCTACATCTGCAAACAACGACTGTGATCAATCTCTCCACCATAGGCATATATGTAATTGTTACCAATAGCATATTATTGATATCTTTAGGTTATATATAATGACTAGAAAGTCTTAATAGGGTATAGCTTAAAACTCAAAGAGACCACTCTCCAAAGATAAAAGAATAAAAGAAAGACCAATGTGAAAAAAGAATAGAGAGAAAGAAGGGTTGAGATTTTATATATGTGGACAAGCCCACGAGGAGAAGCTGATGTGGCATGCTACAAGTGGTTAGAACAAGTTTAGCACACGAGGACCATAATTTGAAAGGAATCTACTCATTTGAACTCAAATCATGCCTCAACTCAACAACAAAAAAAGCCAAAACCCCAATTTTTTAAAATAAAGAAAAAACATAAAAAATTAATTGGATCAACTTCTTCATAAAGAACAACAAAAGGGCATTCTTTCAAAACCTTTAAAGATCAAACAAAACCTAAAAAACTGGATTTATAGTAAGTTAATCATACTTTGTTTTTTAAAAGGCAAATTAACCATACTTTGAAAACCTTTTTAACCCTAGAAGGAAGAGATGATATAATTTTTTTTAAAGAGAAAAAATTATTAACAAGGCTACTCTGAACACAAGGCGTGCCAAGAATAGATCGAGATAAGAGAACAACAGATGGTTACAACAATTCTAAAACAATTATAGATTACACTAAATTGTGACAATCAGCTCCTTACTAAAGAAGATAATATTATTTTTTAAAGGGAAAAATTTATTAACAAGACTACTCTAAGCACAAGGTGTGCCAAGAACAGATCAAGATAGGACAACAGACAAATAGTTACAACAGTTCAAAACCAATTATAGATTACACTAAATTGTGACAATCAGCTCCATACTGAAGAGAAGATTAAAAATTAAACGAGAAAATTAAATAAAAAAAATACTTAAAAGTATATGAATTAAAACAAATTAGAGTGATATCACAAATCCTTATATCAAGGAGGAGTACTCCAAGAAGTAAAGATAATATATATACACTTAGAAATAAATCATATAATTAACATATGAATAAGGATAATTCCTATAGAATTATATTAAATATACATGTGTTTATCTTTAGCAAAAGGCCTGAGATCTAACAAAAGAAGAAGGGAAAATAAAGGAGAGAACAAAGATAAGAAGAGAGAGAGAGAGAAGAAAAGGATGATTTTGATCTATTTTGAGTGGAAACAGTAGAGGGAGGTTGGGCAATATATAGAGAAAGGAACGCGTCTATTTGTTGGTTGAAAACCATAGTGTGCTTATGTAATTGGTGGTTAATTTACTTTCTCTTTCTCTCTCTTTTTTCTTTTCTGAAAAAATTTCTTTCTCTTTATTCCTATTGGTGGAATTAGCTGTATATATGGTCCTGTACTAAATGTTATACATGTGGCCTCTCAAAAAAAAAAAAAATGTTACACATGTGGCCAGATACACATTTTAATCTTTAGCAAACCCTAATTTTAATGCCATTATGAGGATCTAACTCATTTTCCTCATTGTGTGGATCAGCACGTGTATGTTTAATTTATGGTTAATGGTTATAATTAAAACTTTTCAATCATAATAACAAAATAACAAAGATATAATGTTAGAATTTCAAATTATCAAAAAATTAAACAATTGTGTTGCAACTCGTAAGTATAACTTATACGGTAAATAACCTTAAAGATATTTGATTTGTTGGGGCTCTTATTCCGTCCGGTAATCATACACTTCTCAACATTTCATGTGTATAAATTTCCCTGCTAAGTTTCTTAAAAAAAATTAAACAATTGAATAACGTGGCTAAAATGTGTATATGGCTGTATAGATCTTTATTTTGATATTTTAAAGTGTCACAATTAGGATGTACCAAAAAAAACAGTGTCACAATTAGGGAAGGTCCACGGTCCTCTTGAATTGAGAAGATTCCTTATTCCATATATCTTTCAAATGTGGTGTAAACTCAACTCTTTAACTTTTGAATCATCAAGTAACACTTTCAGTTCTATTAAAAATTACAGAAAATAATTTAAATTGCAACATGCATGCGTTCTCCTCTAACACTAATTACTCATAAAATTGTATTAGTCATGAGTTAAATCCAACATTGGGAGTTGTTCAACAAAAAAAAAAATCTCCAACGTTGGGGACTGCCAAATAATGATCAAAATAAATGATTATTAGTTATGTGACCAAAATAAGATTGTTTCAAAACAATAGGAACTATTGAAGTGCTTTCTTACCAAGTGAATCAACTAGATGGAAATGATGTCATTCCATTAATGCTAGCACAATATATATAAAATCACGATTAAAATTACAGTTGTCAAAAGAGATGGCCTGGCCCACCTTGCCATGTGGATCAACATATGTAAATGGATTAAATTGACTAGGATGCATATATAAATCTGTTGTGAAAGTGACTTAAAATTGAAGTTTTTTGGAAACTACTAAAATTAGGGCTCGAATTGTGCAGTCCGGAGCCCGAATTTGGATGTGTGTTTTCAGCCTTTTCTTTACGTGAAAATTTGGTGCCCGAATGGAGGAATTCGGGGCCCGAATTTGCCATCAGAAAATATAACAGAATCATATTTTTGGGCTGAGATTTGTTCCAATTTTCTGAGGGATACTTTTACTATAAATATAGACCTTGCATCAGAGTAAACCTTGAGAGAGAGAGAGAGAGAGAGAGAGAGAGAGAGAGAGAGAGAGAGATAGATAGATAGATAGATAGATAGATAGATAGATAGATAGATAGATAGATAGATAGATAGATAGAGAGTCTAAAAACAATGGTTTAGAAACAAACAATAAACTAGGGTTTGGTTGATTCACCTTGGGAAACACTATTAGGATTGAGTCTCTTGGTCACGAGAAGAGATTGGGACTTTGGGTAGAATTAGGTTTGAAGACTTATTTTTGTAATCCTTTGATATCTCTTTTGTAAAGTTACTCATCATTATAGTGGAACAGAGGGATGCTCTTTCCCCCAGACTAGGTCAGTATTAGACCGAACTAGGTAAACAAATTTCGTGTGTTCTCTCTTTCTTTCTCTCGCTATTTTTCTACTTTTGCTTGTGTTTATAATTGTTCTCACATTGATATTGGTTACTTGATTATTTTGCTCCACACATCAAGTAATTTATTGATGTGATTTCCATCGAATTCACAACTAAATCAATGCAAAATACACATCACACAAATAAATATCCATATAGAACAAATCACTTGGCATCATAAACCTAGTAAAATTGTATTTAAAACATTCATACTATAAATACATACATCATTAATACTAGATTTTAGAGCTACATTCACGCTTAACAAAGTCACAAAATATCTAAAAAAGAAGGGTAAAAATATATTTTGACATAATTAGGGTAAAAATAGATTTTAGTCACCTAGTCTAAGAAAGAAGGGTAAAAATATCTAAAATTAGACTTAATTAGGGTTAAAAAATTAGTGGGTTGAGAGTAAAATGAGCAACTTATTATGACAAAAGAAAAACAAATAGGTAAGCCCAAAAGTAATTTTTTTTTAATATTTAAAATGTGTTTTCTTGAAGCTCAGTGGACCAATCTTTTTTATATAATTTTAAAAAAGAGAAATGGTATTTGTACAACTATTTTATAACAACTTTCTCTCTCATACTCACATTATATTTTTACTTTATCTCTCTATTACTTTGATTTTCGTGTCAATATATATTTTTTTTTATAAAAACATGATTGTCTATTTGGTTGTCAAGCAAATAGATGTTCAAATAACACTACTCTTTTAAAAAAATGCTGATATAACCACCCAAACTCATATATTGTTACATGTGGATGTACACTCACACTAGTTATAATACATATAATGACTTCCCTTCCCCTAGCTAACTAAACTACTTGCACGACATAGCCTTAATTTTATCAACAAGATGATAACCCGCATCGGGGATCTTATTTTTTAAAAATCAAATCATTCATGGCCACCCAAATTCCCCATAATGCACAGAAAGCCAAGCCAAATTAAAAAGTTGTCCCTTCTTCCAATTTTGTTGTGAACGGTAAGAAGCATGAGGAGTAGAAGCCTAAAATTGATCCTCTCGTGTGTAATTTACACATAAGAGTAAAATACAATTTATTACTCTTGAAATTCACTTTATCTAAATTTTGCTTATATGTTTATCTCTCTTGATGAATGGTAAGAAATCATATTTATGAGAGGAATTCATTCTCGATAGAAATTGTATTTCATTTTCTTTATTAGAGAAAATATAACTTGCATTATCTCTCTCTTATGTACACTCGTTTTAGTGTGACGTTTAGTCAAAATTACAATTATTATTTTTATATGTGGTTCAAAATAAACTTATTTGGAAATTTGATGAATTTTAATTGAATGTTATTACAGTGAATCTTCATTAAACTTCATTTATTATCTCTTTTCCACATAAATTGATCCCTTAAGGATCATAATCATATCAACTTAACCAAGGATTAAATTAATATCCAAAAGTAATTTGGATTGGAGATATTTGGAAATAGCATGGACCCCTTTATTATTTTGCATACATATATCTTGCAAGAAGTTTGTTGTGCTACATATAGTAAGCATGTTGAAGAAGCTCATGCATACATCACCCAAAATAACCAATAATAGGATTTTTCCCACAAGTATGACGATGTATGTCACATGTATGTTCCAGTTAGGTTCATGATTCTCTCAAAGGATCATCCTCTCACAAGTTTCTTGTTGGCATAATTGGTTTTCATTTGCAGTATAACTTGGTCCACACTCTCCCTTTTGGTTTCGTCAAGTCAAGTTATACATGTAGATGTGGGAACAAATTTTAGAGGTTTCATTACAGATTTTAAAATATTGTTTTGAGTAATGATACATAGACACCCTTAGGTGGCAATACACCTTTTGACACCCACACAAAAATCTGACACGTAGTTACGTGGACCCCGCACAATCACACTTTCTCTTTTCTCTCATCTTCTCTCTTCCTAATGCATCGGGTGTACAAGGGTGTATGGAAATAAAAGGTGTCTATGTATCATTACTCTATTATTTTTGTAAAGATGGCAGTACACTCTGGATTTTGGGGCCACACATCTAACTCAATGTGTCCAACCTCAAAGACATGTAGCACAGGCTCCAAACTATAGGTTGGGACCTATCAATCAAACAAGTTGATTCTCTTGATGCTCTAAACTAATTACAAGTTCTCAATCTCAACCAAAATTGTGATCAACAACCGTGATTTTAACTAAAGCTTTTTACAATCAGCAGTGCTATATACTGCGCGAACGGATCATGAAACCAATACTAACCAATGAGAAAACGAGTGAGCGGAATTCACGGATAGTCATGTTAAGGTGGAAGTCAACAAAAGGTGCTCTTTAGTGAAATACACACTCGTTATTGGGTAGTAAACAACATTTCCGTTTTACAATAGCATCGCAACTGCAACTGCACCTGAATTTGTTTGTATTTTGTCGCAGCATCAAGGTTTGGGAATAATCACAATAATTATGAGCGTCACATTAATTAAATAGCTTGTTAGTACTAAATATTGATTAGGAAGTTATCCCCATTCACTCACTCATCATGTATAGGAAAAAATTAATTTCCAGCAAAATTTGGTTCTTCCGATGATGATAAGATGTACATTTTATTAAAACTCTTACGATTTTTACGTGGTTCAATTCACTTCTCCACAAAAATAATATCCAAATTAATTTTTGACATTTTCAACCCAACACAAAATTAATAGAAACATGTCTATTTTTGTAGAATGAACTTAATTTCCCTCTTCAAAAATGCAACGAACATACACTTATATTCTATCTCTATGCATGTTATTCTTAGATATATATATTTTTATTATTAAAATAGTAGACAATAATTTGATCCAAACCAAAATCTCTCTTTAAGAAAACACTTGTGAGTTTACAAACATATCAATCCTCCCATAATAACATGTCCTACCCTGAAAACCGCATGACCCACCCAGTCCGTACAATCTGATCTGGCTATGCGGCCTTTCCGCTACTCCTTTTCTTTTTTCAATTCAACAAATCACTTATTTTTCTTCCATCTCTTTCATTCCTAGTCATTACTCATTACTCATTAGTATCTTTAACAAATATATTATATTTGTGACAAATTCTAATATCACCAATGTTTGTCTTTTGTTAATAGATATCAATGTTAATGGTCTTCCTATTTTTACGATTGAAATATCGACTTAATTAAAGTTAGTTTGAATAAAACAACTAAAATAAAAATGTAGTTCGTATTAAGTTTTTATTTTTGGATAATATTGTCGAACGTTTTTGAAAATTTTGATAATTTTAGATACTAATTAACTATGGACCACTTATAAAGGTGATGAGCTATAGAACTTGCCTATTTTCAATTTTTAGGATACCATATGGAGCTAGAGAATTAAAGATCTCTCGTAAAGAAGGTAGAGGAACTTGGCACAAAAAAGTTGAAAGAAAATTAATTAAAATGTAAAGGTAAGATATATATAAATGATGGTGGAGATAGAAGAGTAGCAACAATAATAACCAAAAGTGAAGTTGAGGGCCAATCATGGTCCCAATTGACAATAAGAACAGATGCTAGAAGTGAATGCTATTGATTGAATGAGATGATGCTTACTAATTAATATTAATGAAAATGAAAACCACACTGGCCAGAATTAAGCAGCTACGTACCCTTAAAGTCGCGTATCTAGCCAGATGCACGTTTGTGTCCATAAATAAATTATCAATGGATGTGAGGTTAATTGTAGAGTATGGTTAGATTGGTGGTATATATGTAATGAAATGAAGGGGAATAACTTAAATGAAATGGAATGAAGCCAAGTGCAATAGAACAAAACCTTGTCCTGCTTTGTTTAATGAGTTTTGTTAACGAGTGTTAACGTCATTGTTTAAAGAACCTAAAAAATTGTCTTTACAAAAAGTTAAATATATGTAAAAGTCAGAAGTACATAATTTTTAATGTAAACTTTACTATTTTTAGATGTTACTCTAAGACTTAAGGACATTCATTAGCTTTTTCTTTTTAATTCATGCTTGGAGTATTTTATGATAGAATAGAAATTACAATTTGGTTAGAAATTAGAATAAGTTAACAATGACATGAGATAGAAGAAGGGATAGAGCTAGAATGGTGACCAAAAGAGGTCATGGTTCCCTCCTTTAATTATTTATTTTTTAAATTTATACTATTATTATTATTATTATTATTATTATTATTATTATTATTATTATTATTATTATTATTATTATATGATTGTTAATATTAAAGATGAGATTGTTAATATTTTTACCTCAGATATTATAATCGATCTTTATGAAATAACATCGATGATGTGTGTCCTTCGAGCTGAGTATTTGTTCCTTTTTTATTGAGGTTTGCACCACCGCAAATCATGTCGTTTGTCATACATATTGTGTGCTGGATTCTGGTGGGCCGGTTACTTGTGTGGGTGATCTAGAATGAAAGAAATACTTGTGTTTCTTAACAAAAAGGGGCTTCATTACAACAATTACTTGATAAAATTAAGCTGCAATCTTATTGATGGTTAAAAGCAAATCGTCCAAATTTTGCTTTTTCTTATCATTTGTGGTGGCTTAACTTTTTCTTTGTTTCTTATTTTTGTGATGTAAATTGATACTCATTTTTTATTTTTTTTTGCACTTATGCTGAAATTTCTAGATTTTTAGTAATGTATTTCATTTTAGCTTCTTAAAAAGAATTGTCTTTGTTGAATTATACTCTTAAATTTAGTCGCTTCAAACCTTATTTCTGGCTTTCGTCCCAGGATAGAAGGGATGTTATCATTTGGTGTGTATGTTTCATTTCACTTTTGAAGAAGTTGATGTTGATTTTATAGATGTATAATTGATTTTGACATGTTTGGATTCTGTAATGTAAATTTGATTTTGTCTCTATAATTGATATATTCAACTTGAAGTTAATTAGAACTATCAACTTTGATTGTAAAATTGATCTTTGCACTCAAATTTATTGTTTACCCCTATTTTTATATTAATGTATTCAAAATTAAATCAATTTACATTCAAATAAATTTTAACCAAAATCAATTTCACATAATCAATTCATTCAAAATCAATTTTCTCTTTGTTTACAAACCAAACATATACACTCCATTTTATTCCATCATTTTTTTTAAAAATAAGTGCACTTTTGGTGCCCCCATTTTTATTTATTTGAAGTTTTGGTACCCCTATTTTAAAATTCAGTTTTTCATCCCCCTATTTCAGTTTTTCTAACTTTTGATCCCCCACCCTCACTGGAAAAAACTTAATTTTGGGTAAAAGTAAATTTCTGTAGGAAAAAGTCTTTTTTACCGTATGTATAGCCCCAAGTACCTATATTTGTGGACTTTTTTCCCTTCACTATAGCCTATAATGACGGATTTCACTCGTCGGGCAAAACCATTCGTTTTTCCTAAAGGTTTTAGTCGTAGGTATAAAGCTTAATCAGAACTTACAAATCCGTAGGTATATGTACTTGTGGTTATACCTAGGGTAAAAGGATGTTTATCAATGAATATTACTCTCCACTAAAAGTCAAGTTTCTAGATACTTAGGATTACTTTTACCGACGATAGAAATACTTTTACCTATGGAAATTTGCTATCACTAAAATTCAGGTATCAAAGGTACTTAGGATTATACCTACAGTAAAAGAAATTTTACCTAAGAAAGCCATGTTTCTTGAAGTAAGGTGCAGGATCAAAAGACATAAAACAAAATGAAATATGAGGTCCAAAACGCTTAATTTTATAATAGGGGTACCAAAACTTCAGAAAAATGAAAAAAGAAGTACCAAAAGTGCATTTAAGTCGATAATTTAATTTAGAGTAATTAATGTGACACATACCAGCTCATCTATCTCCATTTTTTAGGTCTCGATTTTATTTTCCCTTTTCTTGTCATTGATTATGTAGAGAAAGACAAGTATAAATAAAATGATTTAAATGAAAGATAAAATTGTTTCCGTCAGCATAACTCAGTTGATAGAAACATTGTAATAGGGGTCGGGGTTCAAACTTCTAGTCATTATGATACTTGACCAATAAAAAAATGAATGATAAAACTATATGTGTGTGTCCGTTGACACTGAGTTGAAGTTGAGAAAATCAATATATTCTCTACATTTATAGGATTCATAGTTGAAATTAATTACTATTACGTAAGGTCGGTCTTAAGTTTTTTGTGTCCTAGATGAATCAATAAAGATGCGCCCTTTTAATTATTTGAATGTCTTTCTTCTTGCATTTTTTATTACAAAAAATTTATTTGTAATCAAGGTTCTTCAAAAGAAATTTAAATAGAATTAATCAAAGAGAGTAATAAAATTAATCAAAATTAACTACTAAGTAAAAGTAATAATTTTGATTTACTAAAAAAAAGTAATAATTTTGATGTTTTTAACAAAATGGTGTCCTAGGTTGTCATCCACCCTCGGGGCTACCCCTGCTGCTATGCACTAAACCACTTTTGTGATGGTCGGGATCCTCTTACCAACTAAGTTAAACTAACGAGGACAAACTAAATTAAGTGATTGAGTTTAAATGATTAATAAATAAACCACAATTGAAAACCATTGAGTGCTTTATATCAACAAGAAAATAACAGTTGATTGTAAAATACTCATTTAATTTCTTTGTATAAATTATGGCAAAGGGAGAATAAGGTGCAAACATGTTATTTTCACTCCCTCCATAAAAATCCATGCCCCTAGTCACGTGGTTTAGGAGCCGTCCGTACGGTTTTCTTTATGTGCCCACGTGACACTCTCCCCCTTCTAAGCTGTCAGTCACAAGGTACCCATAAGTTTGGCATGGTGGTGGGGATGGATGTTGGAATGGGCCTGTACTGTACCAAAATCCTCTAATTTAGGTACTCAATCCACTTGTTTTTCTCACCTTCTATGTCTACACGAAGATATTATTGTTCCAAAAAAATGACTAGAATCACCCAAAAGTAAGTACATGTACCCCAAAGAAAAAATTATCCAATTTTGTGTGTGTGAAAATTTCATTCCTTAGTACTTTTATTAGAAGACAAAGTTAACCCACACAGCAAACAAATGAGGAAATATACAAGTAGAGGTGTTAAACCATGAACAATTGGGCTCAAGCCAAAAAGTGACTGGCCTTGTTTCTTACTCTTCTAACAAAATTATAAATTTGATTTGGATTGCTCATATCCCCCTAAAAAATTCTAAAATATTCCTTAGGTCATAACTCCTGAACCTATTATGACCTAACTCCCGATCGTTTAAATTAAAAAGTTACGATCTGATCCATATCAACAATACAACAGATTCAAGTTATGAGACAGTTCATGAGTTACAACCCGATCCAAGATCAGGACCTAACTCCCGATCCATACTAGAACCCTTGGGAAACACATAAGTTTTGGAAGAAAAAGTTTACAAGAAAAATTGTACTCTTGAAATGGACTCATTTATGGAAAACTATCATAGAAAACTTATAATGACCGAAGTGTAATTCATTGTTAACATCCACTATGACAAGAATAAATGAATAAGCAAATCATTTGGGTTATGGAGTGGCATGGCATTTAGGTTACAAAAATTATCAAAGTCCAACCGTCTCAGCTCAGCATAACCATAATAACCTATTTTTTTCTTATAATCTTCTATCATAAATTGACATGATACACTCGGTTAATAAACAGGAATCTAAATATAAAAAAAAAGAGGCTTGTATACAATAAGTGATTGAATCCACATTATAAAACTTCAAGAATAATCCGCCCAACAATGTGTATGGTGAAACTACAAAGTATGAAAATATAATGTAAGACAGAATTTTAAGAATATCTATAATGTCCTCGATCACTGCTAGACCAAAACATAAAGAGCAATAAATAAAGTTTTTGTATAGATTGGGACCCTACCTTGGATTAGGTTGTAACTCTTGAAATGTCTTACAACTTGAATCAGGTATGTCACCAATGTGTATCGAATCATAACTCCCGAACTTAAGCATTCTAATTGGGAGTTAGATCTACCTAGGTTCGGGAGTAAGGACCCGAGGGGATATATTGGGATGTTTAAGGGGCATGTGAGCAATCTAATTAGTCTAATAAACAACAATTTTCACAAAATTAATATAAGTCACAAGAGAAAATATGTACCACTTAAGGCAATTTTAGCTTGATGTGATTAGCCAAATGATTCATGACCATGATGTCATTATCATTAAACAAATTTCTTTGCTTTCCTTCCTTGAAAATATGTCGTGATAACACATATTATACAACCGTTTGTACTCCTTTGCGATATTTGAGGATGGAGGATCTTATAGGTTTTTGCCTTCCAAGTTGAACATTTGTTGAAGAAGTTGCTTCTTCTAAATCTTCAAGGTAACATACGAGCTTAATCCATAGAGTGTGTGTGCCTTTAAGTTGGAAGATATAATATAGGGTTAGCTTGATTTCAACTCCTTTAAGATTGCACACGAGCGGATTTTTGTCAGAAAAGATACTTTAAAAAAACTTATTTCCTTTGGAAGTTTGGTGGATTTCAAAGACGAAATTTTAATAGATTTTTTAACATTCAATGCGGAGGAAGATTTTCTAGACGATTTCTTAGCAGGGCATGTTCTGAAGATGGTTGTAGAATTGATTTTGGAATGTTTTTTAGGAATAGGTGGGGATGAGATATTGGTTTATGAGTCACTATTTGTGATGGTGTGAATTGTTTTGTCCACTTTAGAAATCTTTTTACCAGTTCTAATCTCAAATAGAATTATGGGTGATCTTTGGATTTATATTCGTTAAAAGACTTGATTTTACTTGGTTTGGCTAGGAGAAGTGGAGTTGAGGTTGTGTTTGGAGAAGAGATGGTGGGATTTTTAGAAGTTATGAAGGTTTTAGGTTCTATCTGAGTTTCTTGGTTTGGTTTTCCAATTTTGGTTGATGTTGAGTTTCAATCAATTTTCCATATTGGGAGCTAATATGTGATACAGTTTCAGGTAAGTTTTCTAGCAATTTCCTTAGTTATAGCCAATTTGATTTTTTTTTTTTAGAAAAAATAGAGATGAAGAGATTTGATAATCCGCTTAGTGGAATAAGGCTTGGTCGTCCATATTGAAGAGATTTGATGAAAATTGCTGGGAATAAAGAGTTTATAGGATAAAAGAGAACATGGAGGATAAAGAGTAAGGGAGTGCTGAGTTGTTAAGCGGAGGAAGGACAATAGAAAAACTCAGTGAGTATCAATAATCAAATGTTGCTTTGGTTGATGAACATGATTATTGATCATAAGCAAGCATGTGTTGCACAATCAAGTGTCCTTTACTCAATTGGTTTAAATGCTTACCGTTATAGAGTTTATCTAACCGTTGTTCTTAGGCTTTCATGGCCATTAATATCATTGATTTTCTATGAAAATGTGGCAACGGTAATGAAGAAATTGATTAAGCATTTAGCCACTTGCAAGATATATAAAGGACGCATGGAAACTATGGCCGGGGAGGAAGTGATCAAAAAACAAAAATCATGTTCATCGTGTTTGGCCTCGAGTGCATGGGTTCAGACATGCAGTAATGTAAACTTTGGGGAGCAAAACCGGATATTGGGTTGCACCGGAAATTTACTTTCAGGGCAGTGATTTTGGCCACGGCATAACAAAACTCTCTTCTTTCTTTCCTAACCATCCAAATTTTAATTTACTCTTAATATTTCCAACAGATTGTGTTGATTGTGCAGTTACAACCTCTATAGATTATTTTACTACATGTTTCGGTGTTGTGGTTATAGCCTGTGCTGCAACCTCCGAAATAACTTTGCTAAAAATCTTGTTTATGACAAATATGAGTTGAATCTAAACTAACAACTTGGTGAAAGCTCTTGTGAGTAGATTTAATTTTCCCTTATAGAATGGACATCCGTTCATACACAACAACAATTATATACTTCTCTTTTTCTAAAAAAAACACAATTCAACCGAGCTCGACTTATCAAATTTTGGGATCCAAAATATTTTTTTTTATATGTATAATACATGGCAAAATCCAACATATACTAATAAGGTGCAAATATAGAACCATAAAGATGGCCTGGTGGTAAACATATGTGTTGGCAACTAAGTTGTACCGGTTCAATGCGGCATTGAACCCAGTCCTTTATCATATTAATGTTTGGGTCTTTTCAAAGAATTTTACTATATATACCTCCCATAACTCAAATATTTCTATATACACCCCATCTTAAAAAAAAATGGGCCCCTACCGGCATGGGCCCTAGGCCGTCGCACTCGCGGCCTATGCCCTAGCGTCAGCCGTGCAATGCCTAAGAAGAGCCATATAACCTTTTTTTTCCTTTAATTAAGTTTTTTAGCATGATAAGCCTCAATATGAGTCAAATTTATCATGAATTTGAGGTCTATATATCTTCAATACTCTCTTCTTTTTTAAATTCAGTTCAACTCTCATCAATCTATTGGACTATGTATTTTTAAATAATAACATAATATAACTTTTAATTTTTTCTTATCTTTTTTTAGTCAAATTTATTATGGACTTCAGGTCTATATATCTTCAATACTCTCGTTCCCTTAAATTCGGTCCAACTCTCCTCAACCTATTGGTCTATGTATTTTTAAATAAAAGTACTATAACTTTTTTTCTTATATTTTAGGCAAAATTACACAATTCGTCCCTTAACTTAATTTCAGGTAATATTTTCATCCTTTATCTTATATATTTTTTCCGATTTTAATCTTTTATGTTACAATCAGGTAGCGCTTTAGTCAATTATCTTTTTCTTTATTCAACTTAATCATTTATATTACTCCCTCCGTCCCATAATAAATGAGTCATTTGCAACAAAAAAAAAATATTATCCCAAAAAATTGACTCATTTTACTTTTCAATAAAATAGTAATTACTTTTTTCAATTATAACTCTGATCAATTCTAATTTCATCACTCTCAATTCAATATATGCTACTTTGCATGTATGATAAGGAAGAATGCACGAATATTTGACAAAACACTCAAAACTATTTTTCTCTCTTTTTCACTTATAGATTTTTTCTTAGAGAAATGTTAACTTGTGCCCTAATGACATAGGATAAGAAATCAAAAGTAGAAATTAAATCTTAAAAATTGTGTATTTTTAATTTTGAAAGCTTTAAATTTTATCTTTATTTTTTGGTAGATAGACGAAATTGCAAAGCCATCATAAACACACAAACACAAAGTGGAGGTACCGGGGTTCGAACCCCGGTCATGACGTCCACTCTAATTATTTCGGTATTTTTGCCAATTGAGCTAGGACTTATGGGACTTTAATTTTATATTTTTAACTTGTGCATTTACCTTCTTAACTTGTACTCTTAGAGGACAAGTTAGCATGAACATTTTTTTTTTTTAATATGTGTGAAATTAACAAAAGACTCACTTAAGATGTGACGGAGAGAGTATAATCAGGTTAAAATGTTTTTATATATTTTGGTATATAAAAAAAAAATATAGTGTTAACATGTGCTTTTTGGGCACATGTTAAGAAACACAAAAGAAGAAATATTGTATAAAATTTTGTGCATTTAATTCATTAAAAAGTTAAAAATTAAATACAATACACACATTTCAATAAATAATTTTTATATTTGAATCATGAACTTGTGCCTTAACGCACAAGTTAGCATTAAAAAAAGGCTTAATTGTATTTTTGGACCCCTATCTTTTCAAAAGTTGCGGTTATGGACCCCTAACTAATTTAAATACAAAACAGCCCCCTATGTTTTGATTCTTTGACAGTTTTGGCCCCCAAGGCAAAAAAAAAAATAAAAAAAATGACACGTGGCACCTCACTTAGGGTGTCACGTCAGCGTTGATCGAGTCAACAATGGACTGGGGGTTCAAAACTGTCAAAGAATCAAAACATAGTGGGTTATTTTGTATTTAAATTAGTTAGGGGTCCATAATCGCAACTTATAGGATCCAAAAGTGCAATTAAGCTTTAAAAAAAATGTTATTATATTCGGGTAGTAACATGACATCTGTCTTTGTTGGAAAAAGGTTCGTAAGTTGTAACAGCCACATTTGAGTCTTTGACGACCTTTAAAAGCCAACTTTGCGTTGCGTGCTCTGCTTGTCTTCTTCTTCTTCACAGAATACGATGCACTCTTAGTTAGGGTTCGTTTTCTTCGTAAATGTTTTTTTTTTTTTTTTGCTTCATTGCTTCAAAATCAACGCTTCATAATCACTTTTTCTTTCCATTTGCAGCTCAGCACTTTCCATCGTCGATCACTTTCTCCCTTCTGTGTTTTGGTTCGGTCACTATCGAAATCTTAAGCAAGATAACTCAAGTCAAGGTAAGTTTTTTTTCTTCATTTTTGTGTTGAATTGTTATTAATCGGTTAGAAATTGTGTTTTATGTTATTGCATTTTGTTTATACCTGCATGCCCCCAAATTCAGTGTAAAAGGGTTTTGGGATTTATTGGTTTTAGTTTTTGTTTCTGCTTAGGAGCAATTTCAATTGGTATGTGTAGTTTGTTTTTGAGGTTCTTGTTATGTGGGTGTTGTCATTGTATTTCATTTGATGAGGGATTGTGTATGTTTGGTATGTGCCTTTGATTTGTGTTTGTGAATGCAACTCAAACAATTATCTAGGTTAACTTGTCCTAGGAAGATTTGCATATACTATCTCCGGTCTTAAATATAAAAGAAAGTTGAATCAACAAAAATCGATGTATCTAGTCCAAATTTGAACCAGATACAACAATTTTTGTTGACTCAACGTAGTTTTTTAGCTGGATTTTTATGGTAGCATTATTTATCAGTTTGACTTGAGTTTCAATAATAATGGCCCGTGAGAAAAATTGAATGTTGAGACCAGGGGGCAATGTAGTCAGGTTCAAGTTTTTAAGTGGAATCGGTAGGCTCGTAAAAGATCGTAAACACGAGGGTCATAGCACGGTCCGTAAGTAGGATTGGTAGGTTTTTGATAGAGTTGAGAGAAAAAACGGAAAATAGAGGAAAAACAGAGGAAACAAGCAAAAAAACAGAAAATAGAGTAAAAACAGAGGCAGCAGAGAAAAAACAGAGCAAACAGATGAAAACAAAAGAAAAATTAACCCGAGTAAAGTCGAAGCACGATTGAGGTGCCGTAACCAGCACTCGATCCTGACTACAATGCCAGGGGTGGATTTAGGTACCACTGGGCCAGCATTGTATTTCAATCTTATTCTTGTTGTAGGTTTGCTGTTGTGAGAAAATTGAGTCATTTGATGGATCTATGTTGTTTGACCGCTGTAGTCAGTTTGACGGTTGGTTTGTAGAAGAGTAGTCCATAGTGTAGTCTCATCAAAATTGCCGTGAAGTTATACTCTGATTAACTATAAAACATTGAGATTCTTGACATTGGTCGTTTTTTGATCCATCCGTGTCTACTTTCCTTCATGGTTCATGTTTTTCTTCGTGATATCTTGGTTATCGGATCTTACAGGACATAGTATAAGATTCATAATATAGGTTGTGTCATATCACATGCCATTATTCTTCCGAATCTTTCATCCTATATTTTGTGATTATCATGAATTTTATCAAGATTCTTGAGATTTCTCCTGTTTTAATGCAAGATCTTTATTCTCCTTCTATCTGTTTGGTAATCTGATACAAAACTTGCAAATTATTTATATTTCCAACTGCACAGATTTTTTATAACGAAGATGTATGTAGAAGTTTGGCAGTTTAATCATTGTACTGTGTTATTACCATATAAGCATTAAGCATTCAATTCAAATATTAAAAATATTGAAATTTGTTGAGGATCACATTTGGTGAAATGCTAACTTGTGATTTGTTTTGTACATTGAAGGATATGTTATCCTCTGTTGAGTTCTAACAGTGAGTGACTGATTATATAGCTACTTTGACTTCCACTTTACATGTATTATTAGGTTCTGAAAATGGTGGCCGTTGTATGAAGAATTATGAATATGTGATTTTATGTTTTAAAGATTAGAGTATTACCAGTAAATATCCTTTGAACATTTATAATCTTATAACTTTGTTCATTACTAAGATATCACACCCCTTCTTCCAAAATAAAAGATATCACCCATTACTTTAATGTGTAATCTATGCCTTGGATTTGTGTTTGTGAATGCAATTGAAGAAATTATGTAGGTTAAGTTGGCCTAGGAGGATTTGCATATACTACCTCTGGTCTAAAATATAAGGGAAAGTTGATGTATCTGGTCCAAATTTTGAACCTGATACATCAACTTTTGTTGACACAACCCAACTTTCTCTTATACTCCCTCTTGTCCTTTTTATAAGAGACATACGATTCAATAAAAGTCGATGTATTTGGTCCATATTATGAACCAAATACATCAACTTTTGTTGACCTACAAGTCTCTTATAAGAAGGACCAGAGGCAGTATTTAGGACATGATGGAGTAGTTTTTTAGCTGGATTTTTATGGTAGTATCATTTAGCAGTTTGACTCGAGTTTCACTCATAACAGCCATAAAAATTGAATTTTGAGACCAGGGGAGATTTAGGTACCACTGGGCCAATGTTGTATTTTAATTGCTGAATAGGCCCTCCGAGTTGCTCAACCTATCAGAACATATCTTCCAATAGGCTTGTTTTTTTGCTCATAGAAATGATCGGAAGTTATCTTCCGATGTGTGTTTTGAGGGGATTTTGCAGCAATGCAAGGGGGCCTGTAAAGCAATTATCTTCAACCATATTCTTATTGTAGGTTTCCTGTTGTGAGAAAATTGAATCTTTTGATGGGTCTATGTTGTTGGACGGCTATAGTCAGTTTTAGAGTGTGTTTGAAGGTAGTCCACAGTGTAATCTCGCCAAAATTGATGTGAAATTATAATCTGATTTTACTATAAAGACTTTAAATTCATGATATTGCTCGTTTGTTGAACCTTCCGTGTCTATTTTCTTTATGATATTGTGGCTACTGGTCATAGAAGACATGATATTAAGATTCTTAGTATAAGTTGTTTCACATCACATACCACCGTTTCGTCGAAATCTGTAATTTGTTATTATTATGAATCTTATCAAGATTCTTGAGATTTCTCCTGTTTTAATGTTAGATATTTATTCTCTTTCTATTAGTTTGGTAATCTGATGCAAAACTTGCAAGTTATTTATATCTTCAACTGCTCAGATTTGTAATACTAATAACAAAGATGCATGTCGAAGCTTGGGAGTTTGATCAATATACCATGTTATTACTGTATTAGCATTCAATACAACTTGTTTAAAATATTGAAATTTGTTGTGGATCATGTTCAGTGAAATGCTAACTTGTGATTTGTTTTGTGCACTGAAGGATATGTTATCCACTGTTGAGTCGTAGTTGTAATTGTGAGTGCCTGCCTGTGTTATATTATATAGCTACTTTGAGTTCCTCTTTGCATGTATTAGGCTCTGAAAATGATGGCAGATGTAATTTTGTATGAAGAATTATGATTATGAATCTGTTGTTTTATGTTTTAAAAGATTAGAGTGCTGCCTGTAAATATCCTTTGAACATTTATAATCTCGTAACTTTTATTACAAAGATATCATCCCTTACTTTTAAGTTGTTACCAGATTTTTCCTTTTTATGAATAAATTCGTGTTCCCATTACTTTGCTTTGTTGTGTAGTTTTTAATCAGATTAGGTGTACATAAGTTGATAGTATTAGTAATTTGTTGTCTCTTTAGATTAACCAATTGGAGTGTATCCGTTGTATAATAGATTTTTGTGTATTATTTGTTGATTATGCTAAATTGAAGTATCTTTCTTCAGGTTTCTTGGAATCTTAATTGGACTCATTGATGAATTCACAACTAGTGGTTGACTTGAATAGCAAGATGAATAATCCATATGCTGCAAACCCGGTAAGTAATTCATGTAATGAATAATAACATCTATTACTTGTCATTAGTAAAGCCTAAATTTACAATCTACACGCAGGGTGAAGCAACTGTCATGGGATTTGAAATTTTAAAAACATCTGACTCCGGTTACAATAATGCATACCCTTTGAATGAAGACGAGGCACGTGATCCACCTGAGATTCCTCCACAATTGCAAAACACCTTGGTCGGCTATCCTGCTAATGTCGATAGTTTTAGTTCTCTTCCATTGCCTCAGAACGCAATTCTAAATCATCTTTATATTGAGAATAGAGAGCCACAAAGATCTGTGGTGGCTTTGGGATACACTCATCGCTTTCGTACCAAATTTGTTACAGCAGTGCTCTACAAACCAGTTCAAAGAAGGGGAGCCACAAACATTTGATGTGCTGACTATAAACCTTCTCGAAAGACCAGTTTAAAGAAGTGGACCAAAATCATTTGATGTGCATATCATGAACTTTTCATTGTTGTTCATTTGTAATGATTTAATGTGTAGACTTGATGTTTAAATTAGCAGGAAGTGATATTTATTGGACTTATAAGGCTTCAGTAATTTTTTTCCTTGCATATAAGGCTTTAAAAAATAAATAGAAACTTCAAACCATCTACACCAAAACAAAAAATTAAGATGATTTCTCAATCTGTCCTCTATATATTGCTCAAATTTGTCAAAAATACACTACTAGAAGCGCGCTTCTAGCAACATGAAGGGATGAATTGAGAAATTATGAAAGATTAAACCCTTTGTGATTTACTTACTACAGAAGGTAATTTTGTTTTTTAACAATGCTATTCAATTAATAGAGTTGGAAGAAGCCATTGAATCAATTATGATGTGAAAACACTATGAGATTAGTTCCGAAGATGGTTTTTCATTGAGTTAATACTTCTGACTATTAATATCAGCAACAACCTAGTTTACTTTCTGACTATATTAGAAATAACTGCGGTAAACTAACTTAACCGATTTTGTTAGTAATGTTTTCATTTTATGAAGAATATGTTAAGAGAAGCATGGGAATGATATGGGTTCATGGACAGCTAGATCATAAGAGATTCATTTACAATTACAAATGAGCAAATGTCATTAATGTGTGAGCAGTAGTCACTATAATACAATGTATAAAAATTGCCAAAATATTTTGAAATTGTCTTTTCTTAGTTAATTTTTTTAATGGTAAATATTTGTATGTTAATTGTTAATTGTCAGAAATTGAATATTGGATATTTAACTCCTTAACTCATTTAATCTCTTAGGTCAAACCGGTTGAGCTACTCAACCCCCTTTTTTATTAGTTAATTGATTTCTCAAGTGTGTCTTTCATTAATTATTTTGGTTTTTAAATATGTCTTCTACTAAATAGTTTGATCTTTAGACAACTCTTGATGTTTTTATAATCTTATTGTGACAATGTCTTATACGTTTAAGAACAAAAGTGATTGATTGTGTACTCTTTTCGCATTGCCATGTTTGGTGTCTCAAATTTATTTATTTTTGAAAAATTAACACGTGTAAAAGTTCTCTTAATTAGGCTAAAACAAATGAAAAAAAATGTTATGAAAGATTTAGAGTGAGCATATTGTGTCTCGGTTCAAAGTAGAAAGGATCTTAGAGTTTAGAGAAGTTTACTCACAAATGAATTTATATTTACCTCCATCTAAATATATTGGTGAAGCTCAAATTCGAACATGTGTATCAATTAAACATATTTTTTTAACACTAGACCACTTCGTTTGAGTTCACATAATATTAACCATAAACAAAATAAACCTAAGTCTTTTTTTTCTTTAAAGAGTGTATACCAAAGTTGTATATGTGAAATAGAAATCAATCCATATGTTTCCTATCGTTCTTATAAGAATAAACTATCAATTTAATCTTTAAAATATCATTCTAATTTAATCCATAAACTATATAAATATTTTAAAATAGTAAATTTGTATTGAAATTTATACATTTTTTTTTTATACTCAAACTTATACATTTTATATTAAATATAAAATTTGTTAATAAATAATTTTTGTTTTTAGTAAAAAAATAGCTATTTTGAGTTTCTTTAATATATGTAATATTGTACATGCTTAACAAACCCCAGATACAATTATGTTTCTAATTATTATTTTTCTCTCCTCAAATCAAATCAATAAGTAGTTTAATTTTATACTACGTAAAATACGTTATAAAATTTTTAGTTGTTTAAATAACATTCTATCTTTCTCTCAAAAAATAAAAATAATAAAAACATTAGACTATCTTCTGAAAATGTTGTAGAATAAATAAAAGGACAGATCCTCAAGCTAAGACGTGTGCCGCGTGAGGAAAGTAAATTTTGGTTCTGTCTCTTCTGCACCTCTCTGATTTGTCTAGGCAGCTTCTCATTGGCAATCAATAAACATTAATTACTACTATACTCTATAGCAACTGATTTCATGCTATAATAAATATTCAAATTAGTTTACCAAAAACAAATCATAGAAAAATATATTTACAAAACCATAACTACACACTCAAGTTTTTATATCTTGAAATAAAAGAGCTAAAAATGTCTCTTAGCTTATACGGTAAAAAACAGCATGAAAGAGTATTTGATAGGAACCGGATCCTCTCTGATGAATGGAGATCGATTGATTCAGTGAAATCTTTATTAAAAATGATGGTTGGGCCTAACACAACTCCACAAAACCGGTTTGTGAGGTGATGATTGCCCTCACTTATAAACAAATTGTTAGGTCAACTCCTAACCGATGTGAGACTCTTAACAATCTCAACCTTTAAAATAAGAGAGAGAATACGTCTATAT
Organism: Medicago truncatula; assembly: GCF_003473485.1. Taxonomy (NCBI): domain Eukaryota; kingdom Viridiplantae; phylum Streptophyta; class Magnoliopsida; order Fabales; family Fabaceae; genus Medicago; species Medicago truncatula. The sequence continues at coordinate 46,824,072 of NC_053043.1, forward strand.
GTTTAGATTTTCAATTTGATATTGCATAGGATTAGAAGTGTGGTTTCAAAACAATAATTTGTTACTTATTAGTATTTAGTATGTATGAGTTTTAGTGTGTTTTTAAGATTGAACTCAACTAACAATACCGATATTGGTAAATAGTGGTAAATAGTACGCTTTTAATTAAGTTTAGATGATTGATATATGTTACTTTGTCCATTGAAAAAAAAACTTTACAAAGTGGAGTAAAATTTATTAGTGTTTGAGTTGAGTGTTGCATGGATTTCAAATTGGTTAAAGAAGCAAAACTCACGTGTGGAATCTGAATCTATTTTATCCAATCGAACGGTTTAATTATGAATTTATTGAATTCGTGAAATATCATAAATGGTAATGTCTGCATAGTAGAAGGTTCAGTAAATGCTTCGGGTAGAATCTTAATTCCATTTGTATATTTCTTATATTCATGTCAGTACTAGTCACTGCATGTCAATAATATTTCAGACCAAACTTAACCAATTGTTCCAAGGGACACTAAAAAGTTTGAAAATGCATATATTTGAACCTATGGCGCCGAACAAATAAATTAAATTGGCGGGTTTTCTCAAAAATGAAAATAAATTGGCGGGTGCGTGGTTGATATGTTCCATCTGTTTCTTGTAAAAATAATTTATATATTTGAAAACAATAGCATAATTTACATATAAAAAAATTGCATGATGCAATTTTATTGTATTTTCATAATGGTTTTCAGTGTGTAATATGGAGGCAAGTTGCATTGCTTCCATTTGACCAATACCAAGTTGGTTTCAATGTGTAATTACTTACGAAGTGAAAATTTCTTGCAAATAACTTAATTATCATACATTTAAAAAGACTTGTCAATGTACTTATGTATTTTATCTGTAAGATTTTCCTCAACCGTAGTTATTGAGTTATTAGTAGTACAAAGCATAATTGAAATGAAAAAACCAAATTATTGTGACACCTCAAACATATTGGCACAAATTTCAAAGCAAATAATTGCCATCTTCCAAGGTTTCCATGTACTTCTAAGTTCAACTGCATCCGAACATTCTATGGCCAGCAGTTGAATCCTCACATTGAACACTATCCACCCTAACTAAAACATTATTGGCCCCCAATAAATAATCAACTTTGTGGGTAGGTTTTTTTTTTAGAAGATTGATATGGCTCATTTTATAGTGTTACAACCAATTTAATTAATGGGAGGCAAGACTATGGTGATGATACAATACAAACTTGCTCACTATCTTCAATTCTTATAATGACTAATCAACTGCCATGAAGAAAATACTACACGAAACTCTTAACTAGATTACTATGTAATTTTTAATGTTCTTTAAGTTTGTTTCCCAACTTGCATGTCATGCAGTTAAGGTTATACTATTTTCCTAGAGATTTTTCCTTTTAAGGTGGAGTTAAGAGAGAAGTGGGTGCTAACATGTTCACTTACAATTCATAATAGAAGTGGGTGACCAATGATTATTTCAACTAAGATTCGAACTCGAGTTCTTCTCTTAATTGAAGTTTTATTAAGCACTTAAACACTTGTCTTGGCAATGGTTTTTTTGGGAGAAAAATGGGGTATCTCTACTTATTTTATGAATGGTTTGCGAACCCAATATGATGTTTTGGTAGGTAACGGATATGAAGATTTATTTGATGGATAGAGTACTACTTGTACTTTATTTATAATTGTAAAGTTAGTACCACTTAGACTTTAAAAAATTGTTTTGCCTTTTCAAAAAAGTTATGTCACAATATTTTTTTTGATGATGTGTTATGTCACATTTTTTTTTTTATAAGACAGTATTGTTTCTTCAATAAATTCCTCACAGAGATACTAAATCATTCTGTATTTTACAATGTCACGCTATTTATTTCTTAAAATTTATTCACACATTAAAAGTGAACAAATACTTGTAACCCTAAAAGATTTAATTAATGCTTGGATTTGAAAATATTTGAAATTTGGTGCAATAAACATGAACTCACGAGCTTCCTCACTTTGCTTCACAGACAAAAGGTCCACCCACCCTGCCAACTCACCACATCACAGTCCCAAAGTAATACCATATATAACAATGTAGCACTTTGTGTTCATATATCACACCCTTTGTCACTAGCCTATTTAAAGCACTTAGTTTCAACCTCTTTGCAAACAATCTATAGCTACCATAAAACCTCTCTAAAACCTCTCATATATCAAAACAAATACAAAACTTCATAAGAAAAAGAGAAAAACAGAAATGGCTACTACTAAATGTTTCTCCCTATTGGCAATTTTCTTTCTTCTTTCACTAAATTCTCTTCAAACAACCATAGGTGGACGTATAATTCCTCCAAGTGCTCCAAGCACAGTAACAAGGCCATTAGTTTCATCAGAGGTTGCAAGTTTTGTGATGCCAAACCAAGATCACAAACAGAAAGTTTTTCAATTAGGAAGAGAAGTGAAGGGTTGTTTACCAAAAGGTGCTAGGCATAGCTCAGCTCCAAGCAGATTTGTTAACTTTAAGCCTGAAGGATCTGGTGGATGTTCTAAAATGCATTCAGGGAAACCTTGAAGGTCATATATATTTTGCTTTGAATTGAAGAAGCCTTTTCTTTTTGTTTGTATATGGTTTTCTAAGATCACCAGTAGTGAATTAGAAAGTGATAAGATCACAATTATATATGTTTTTTCTTGTGATTGATATATTGCCAATTACAATTTTGAGTGATATATTGATCACATATTTTTCTGGTATTATATAGAAGTCTGACTTATGCTTAAGACATCAGCCTATAAGATATATGATACATTTGATTTTTTTTTTTCAAACGCGACCATTCAAAATGCAAGACGTGTTCAACTATATTCTAAATAACAAAAATACCATCCATAATCCATAATATTAACATAACAAACCATATCTAAATATTATATGTTAAACTAATTTAACTTGAATGTGTGAAAAGCAAAACATAAGGTAAGCTTCAAGTTTTCCTTTGAAAAGAAAATCTAATTATACAGGTCATCTTCATCAGCCCCACCAGCTGCAGTAGTAGTTACAAAAGGATCAGATGCAGTAGTCCTATTTGCGCTATCTGCAAACCTAAATTCACTTCCGAAACCTCAAGATTGTTGTAAAGTCTGAGCAAATGCCTGATATTTGCGTATATCTGCATCACTGACACTCTTGCGTGCATAATTCATCGACTCCTCAAAGTGAGCCGCCTTGATCTCCGCAACTTCTTCATCAACCATGTCTTCATCCATCGCCTCAGGGTTTTCCTTCCTCTTCCTCTCTTTCTCTATGTCCTGTAACCACAACAATATATTAGTTCAAACATTATCAAAAGAGATTCATCGAGTTAGTTTCATATTTGTATACAAAATAGCAAAGCAAACTTTTATCAAAGAGAAATGATATTTGTACAGCCATTTTGGTACAACTTTTGTACAACTTTCTCTCTCATACTCACATTATGTTTTTATTCTCTCTCTTCATTTTTCTCTTTTTATTGTTTTTAACCAATGAGAAGAGAGAACAACAAAGTTGTCTCAAAGGTTGTACCAAAATGGTTGTCAAAATATCACTACTCTTTATCAAATCAGAAAGTTCAATCTTTCAAAGTTCTAAGGAATAAAAGAAGTATACATCTGTTAGCCAAAAGCATACCTTCTCTATGTTTTCTCTTATAGCATATTTGCATGCACGCTGGCATATTTCTGTAATGTCGGCACCACTAAAACCTTGAGTATGCCTGGCCAATGCTCCCAAATCAACATTTTTCGCGATCGGTGACTTTCTCAAGCAGGACTTGAAGATCGAATGACGGGAATCCTCGTCAGGAAGAGGAATATAGATCAACTGATCTAGACGGCCTGGCCAAGGAGTGCGGGATCAATGATGTCAGGTCTGTTAGTTGCCCCGATAATGAACACGGTCTTTTTGGCAGACATGCCATCCATTTCTGTCAGAAGTTGATTTAGAACTCTGTCAGCAGCACCACCAGCATCCCCAACACGGCTCCCTCTCTGCAAAAACGACACAGTGATTTTATACAAAATACAAGCTGAAAATATGAAATCAAAGAGATGCAAGCAATCACAAAGATATTACAAATCAAGGGCCTATTTGGATTCTCTAATTTGAGCTTATCTATTGGCATAAGCACTAGTAAGACTAGGAAGAGCTTATATGAAAACAGTTCGACTTTATTTTATTTTGTTATAAAAAAAGCTTATGCATAAGCACACATACAATAAGCACTTGATTAAGTTGTTTATCCAAACAGGGCTCAGGTTGATATCCCCGTTGTCTTCTTTTTTTCAAACATGTACAAGCAATCATAACAGTCTCAATATAAAAATACATTTCACTAGATTATCAACCATCGTTAAAGCATAATAACATAGCAATCCAGGAGTTTATAGTAACTAGAAAACCAACCTGAGTGGCAATGGAATCAAGCTCATCAAAAAAGAGGACACATGGAGCTGATTGTCTAGCCTTGTCAAAAATTTCCCTAACATTGGCTTCACTTTCACCAAACCACATTGTAAGTAATTCTAGGCCTTTTATACTGATGAAGTTAGCTTGACATTCATTAGCAATTGCTTTGGCTAACAAAGTTTTTCCACATCCCGGAGGACCATAGAAGAGAACTCCTTTTGATGGTGACATCCCAAACTTCTCAAACTTTTCCGGGTGCTCAACTGGATATTGAACAGTCTGCGTACACATTAACCAAAATCAGAAATAGATAATATTGGTAAGGAAATAAGGTGTAATTAAGTACTAAGAAAGATTTCTGACCTCTTGCAGTTCACGCTTGACATTCTCAAGGCCTCCGATGTCCTCCCAGCTGACATTAGGCACCTCAACAACATGTTAATACAGACATTCGTAAGAAAACAGACAACAAAAAAGGAATGACTCATTGACTGATCAAGTAATCAACTAATGATTTCTAAATATAGGAGTCGGAAAGAAAACACTAACAGTTTCACGTAGAGCTGATGGGTTGCTTGTTCCAAGTGCGGTATGGAAATGCTCATTTGTAACTGCCATAGAATTTAGTATTTCAGCATCAATAGTCTCATCCTCTAAGTCAATGACGTCCATCTTCTCCCTAATGCATTGTAGAGCAGCTTCAGTGCAAAGAGCAGCAAGGTCAGCACCAACATACCCATGAGTATCTTTTGAAATTCTCTCCAAATCAACCTACAGAGAAAGTCGTAAATGTGCGAATGAAAATTTGAGGAAATCGAAAAGAAAAATCACAACAAAGCAATATAAACTTGATTGTGGGTAAAACCTTATTAATACTGCAGCTATCATGATTAAATAAATAGTAGTGAATTCAACTGATGAACGGAATTATAACCACAACACCTTAGGGCTTAGAACAACCAAAAAACAGAAAAGACAGACCAACATATGTGGAAGTTAATTAATTAGAAATGTCCAACTTACATCATGAGAGAGCTTCATGTTTTTGGTATGTATGCGAAGGACTTCAAGTCGCCCAATTTCATCTGGAACACCAATATCGATTTCCCTATCAAATCTACCAAACCTTCTCAATGCTGTTGGGACGATTAGTAGCAATAGAATCAAATAAAGATTCTAGCCCATCCATAAGAGTCAGAAGTTGTGAGACAATCCTTCTTTCAACTTCACCGTTTGTCTTCTCCCGCTTGGGTGCAATAGAATCAATTTCATCAAATAAAGATGATGGATGGTGCATTCTTTTCTGCTTCTTCAAACGCTTTCCTAAGATTGCTTTCACTCTCTCCAGCCAGTTTGGACATAATCTCTGGTCCATTAATACAAAAGAAGAAAGCTCCAGTTTCATTAGCAACAGCTCTTGCTATTAATGTCTTTCCAGAACCTGGGGGTCCATATAGAAAAATTCCTTTGGGTGGTTTCACACCAATTGACTTAAAAAGTTGTGGAAGCTCGACCAACTCACGGATCTGTGCCATTTGCTTCCTAAAACCACCCACATCATCATAACCGACTTCATCAAGCCTTTCTTCATCCTCTCTTTTCACGGGTTCCCCCTCGCAGAAGACCTCAGTGTCTGGAGCAACCGCACAGAACTCCCCAGGATCAGTTTCATTGACCTTAAATTCTACACTTCTCATCCCTCCCCGCACAAGAAATAGATCTCCTTTTCTGACCGGACAATAAGCCTCCAAGAAATAGGCTGTAAATTAGATACATCAAAAAAGTTAGACTTGTGCAGAGACAAAAATATACATGTTTGAATTTGAACATGTAAAAAATAAAGATTAATGATTAGACTTGGCATGCATTGAATCCTCTAGAAATATTATAGAAAAAACACATGTAATCCCATAGCTATTGCTCCTCGGAGAAGAAATATTCTCCTTTTCCCAACCTCTACGCTTCTAACCGAAAATGATACAGAGTGGTTCCCTTTCTATTTTCCCTTCCCTATATTCGGTTGTCTATCCCTACTAACTGACACATAAGCAATTCTCCCCTATCTTCCTTGCTCAAACCCGGCACACTACAGGCCGCTAAAAAAATAGCCTTGTCCCAGGAACCACTAAGTTAATTGCAAGACAGATCAAAAGTATTAACCCATGAAGCAAACATACGGGTTAGCAAGCAAGCGCTAAACCTAGATAGCATCACAAAGCCAAAACTTTTCAGCAAGTATTTGAACAGGAATTAATCAAGAAAACCATTAATCAGGATAGTTAACAGATAGTAGCTGAATACATGAAAATTTAGCAATAGAAATATGATCATAGCTAAAAAAATGCACTCAAAATATTCACGCCAGGACAAAGCTAGCAAAACCAAGTGATGAAAGGTGGGAACTCACGTTTCAAGAAAGCATCAAAGAGATTTCCAGTGAGACCTTCAATTGTATCATCAATAGGCAGAATGTGCACACGTTTACCATACTTGACATCAGTACACTGATGCACAGACACAACATCTCCAAGCCGAACTCGCAAATTCGACCTCACAACTTTGTTCATCCTAATCCTAGGCTCTTCACAGGTATCATCACCAAGAGCAATACAAACACTATCCTTCCTTTTCTTTCCCTGCAACACAACATAAACCACATTAACAAATATTTAAATAGGTTGGAAATGGAGCTTTCCCATGATGGGAAAAAAGAACTTTCCATTCCCAGTTAAACACCACCAGTTTAAGAAGAAAATAAAAAATAAATGAAATTAGTTTTTTAATCCTTTTTTATTTATCTAATTTACCTCCCCCCAATTACTACTGATGTATAGCCCTAAACTCATTTATTCGACCTCAGTTCATCTTTGACCTCGGTTCATCTTCTCCGTCGACAAATCCAAACTACAAAATAAGGTATGATTTTACACGGATCCGTTGTTGAATTTGCATTTGAAACTGAAATGGTGATGATTGTGATTGTCATTCGAATTCAAAACCCCTTTCTGTTTTGGATAATTAATTTTGTTCAAATTTAGTTTCACAATTTCGCACATTCGTGAAAATATGAACTGGGTGTTTGTTTGAAACAGTGTATAGTTTTATTGGCGAAAAATATGTTACTTGAATAGTTACAATTTCATTGGAAGTAGAAGGTGAAAAGGGGTGCTTTTGGATACTCTGTAACGGTGGTCTTCCAAATTTATTAGTTGGTTTGGTTTATGTTGTGCTGCAATGTGTTTATTTGGCTTCAAATGATGTTTATCGCCACTGTAGAAGATGAATGTTTGTTAGTTTTAGTTTGTGTAACTATGACTTTTGATCGAATAACTATATTTCTTTGATTCAGTTAACTATTAAGCATTGTATAATCTAAAACTTCTTGTCCAACAACTTTCCTGGCGAATACTTCTGGGCTGCTATAACACACCTGAAACGGTGGGAGTTATGGATATAAATTTTCTTGACTAAATTAAGGGTATATAAATTTTAATTATGGATATTTTTTTAAGTAATTTTTTCAAAAACAATAATAATAATCATGTTATCAAATATTACGTCATTTTTTTAAAAAATAAATAAATAAACACTCCATGAAATTAAAACCTGTCACTTATTTAATTATATGTCCCAAAATAGTCCACATAATTTAATTTTATGCCACATATTATTTATCTTTTTAATTAGATTTAGAAAATTTAATTTTTTTTGACCCAAAAGATTTAGATAATTTATCATTTCCTTCTCTAATTCAATTTAATGTAGCACAATTATATTAGATAAAAGCATGGGACCGAATTTTTTTTTTTATTTAATTTAATGTAGCACAATTTAATTTTTTTGACCGAAAATTTTGAGTTATAAACAATGAACCCAAACCAAATTACCAAGGCCCATGAATTAATAAAAAACAATAAATCAAACAAATGCTGAAGTTATTATTTAATCAATTGGTGTGACATGTTTTTCTCTTACACAATAATCAACAACAAGTTGCAATAATTACCAAATAATTAAATCTATGGTTGTGGTTAAACTTTCCCATCATGAGAAAGAACTTTCCTTTCTCATGCTAAACCTCACCTCTTAAACTGGTGGTGGCATTTAGCTTGGGAAGATAAAGTTTTTTCCCTTGATGGGAAAGTGATGTCTTCACCATTGATTTATTGATTATTTTATTCAATGGTTGGGATTTAAGAGAGGCTACCTGCAACTAACTTATTGGAACTGCATTGATAGATTCTTTTTTGGAAAAAAAAGACCCAACCTTGTTGCAGAAACCAGTAGGTCTTCTCTCTCACCCATAATTTCTAGTCAATGTTCAACACCACCACCGCCGCCGCTAATGGTGGGTCTTTTCTTCACTTGCTCTTACTCAAGTATCTCTTGAAGATGTCAATATTTATTTTGAAATTCTTTGTAGCATTTCTAATTTCAGTTGCATACCCATCATCTTCTAGACAACCCCTCATTGTTTCTCTTACATCCCAACTCCTCAGCAAGTGTTTTTTACCAAATACAATTTCATATTTTCTAGTTTTAGCTGTAACTTGTATGGGTCTTCTAAGATGTTTTTTAATTTTTATTATGTCAGATGAAAATTTGTTCAAAGAAAAAATTTGCAACCCAATTTCTACTTCAACCATAAATTTCGTATGAACTCAGTTATAAATGTTATCAAAGTGTAATTGCAAAAACGTGAAATAAGAAGATAATAGAAAGGAATCAGAATGAACGAACAAAGCAGTCACCACCAATGACTTTGAAAACTTAATCTTGAGAAGAAAATATTGTTTAAATTCAACTTATACTATTTTTTTTATACAACTTCTCCAGGAAATAATTTTGCAAGAGCAAATGAAAGAAAATTCTATTGTGAGAAGCTGGTGGACGGTGGGGGTGATAGAGGATAGTGACAGATAGTTGAGAGAGAGAGAAGTACTCATTGATTTTTATTTTTTTAATTGTTTTCAAATTGCTTTAAAATAAATAGAATTGTTTTCACAACCTGTAGCAACTGCCACGTGCCTGGAAAAAAGTCACTTTTCTATGGTGGGAAAAAATTTCATTGTCCCAGATTAAATGCCACCTAAACTGGTTGGAACCGCTGGCTGTCCCCGGCAATGGAGCTTTCCCACGATGGGAAAGAACTTTCCATTCTCAGGTTAAACACCACCTAAAAATAATTGTTTGGTCTTTTAAACAACTTTTTTGAGTTGATATAAAAAAACCAATTTTTTTTAGAAGATATAAGAAAACCATTTATTCCTCTCTCTCTTAAGATACAAATATAGGCGATAGGTTATTCTTCTCACTTAATGTAGCAATTTTATATGTCATCGGTTAACGTTTTAATCTCACTAATTTGCATATAAAATAAAATAAAAATATTTAATAGAAATATTACATCCATCCTCAGAGTTTGAAATTCAGTGAAAATTTAGAAGTTTTGCAGGTGTTTAGGATCGCGTCGAGCACGGATATGGTGCTGAAGTTGCTAGAGATGTCGTCAAATACTTGCTTGCAATCAAGTTCGATAGACAACGAAGTAAACCTCAAAGTACCAAACCATTTTGTCGCTTCCTTTAGACCTCTTGCTTCTGCTTCTTTGGGTTATTGGAGACCTGTATACCAAGATGTCTTGGCTCTAATGAACTATCCTCTTAGGCACATTCCGACCCCATAACCGCCTCCTTGATCCTTAAAAATTGTTGCATCTACATTGTACTTCACCTCCCCTGTAACACGCCCGAATTTTGATCCAAGACATTACTCCTAATTCATTCTCATTTTCGAAAATTACTACTATTTTCTTTTCATCATCAATAATAAATTCTTAGCAAAATCTATACAAAATTCTTAACATAATTTAATAAAAATTCCTAAAATAAATATCGTTTAAAATTTACAATTCGATCAAAAACCCAATTTGTCCCCCGTACGCACTTCAAGCAAAAACTTCAAAGCATAGACTATCTCTTCTTTGGTACCTAAAATATTAGTGTAAGGGTCAATTTCCTTATTCAAATTGGTTCATACTCAAAGCACCAAAACAATGTCATAAAATAGATAGTATCAAAACTTCTCAATCAAAAAGATTTAAGAAAATACATTCAAGTCATATTCTTTAAGTAAAGTTCACACATATTTCATTTGCATTATACTAGTTTAATCAATTACAAAATCACAAATATACAACCGACTCAATGCAATTATGCGTAAGATGCATGCTCTTATAACTATATGATCCGGATATAACCTGCCACACAGACACCACACAGAAATATAATTGCAATTCCCGCCACTAAGGCATCCACGCAGAATATAATTGCAATTTCCACCACTAAGGCACCACACAGATGCATATGCCATGCATGATCATGAAAATGCAGACTAAAACCCGCCACTAAGGCACCACACAGAATATAATTATAACCTGCCACTAAGACAATTACAGTCAAATATTAACGCATCATCAAACACACAACCAAAAGTCCACCATTTCACAAATTCACATGTTCATCTTTCTATTATTTAATTCATAAAAAAAATATAGCATTTCTTTTCCAACATCACAAAAACATATAAAGCATAATAATATAAAATATATCAATTCACACCACATTATCATACACAATTTCCATATAAAACATAATTAAGAATAAACACTTTTAGAAAGGATTAATTTTACCATGAAAATACGTTTTAATCATTTTTCTTTTTAAAAGACAAGAATTGCTACCTCTACTTAATAATACAACCCAGCACCTAGTATGGACGTATAGAAAAAAGTCCTTACCTAAGACTGCTTTCATTCCTAATCCACAACTTTAGCCTCAAACTCGCAGTTACGATACAGACACGATCTCTCCCGTACTGAGCATTATTTCGAAGATTGAACCTTTGAAATCAAGGAGAACCAAGTGGTGAAATCATGGAGTTACTCCCACGAGATACTCACAAAGGAACGGAGCACAAGCTTCAAAGAAAATAATGCTAGACTTAGAAATTGGGGTATGAAAATAATTAAGAAATGAATGAGACATTAGAGTACTTTAGAACTGCACAAATTTTATGAAGTAGAGATAGAGGAACGAGTGACAATGATGGGAAAATCTTACCTTGGTTCTACATGAATTTGAAGGAGAATAAGACCTGGAAATTTATTTTAAAAGCAAGGTGGATGTTGTAAGGATTTTTGAGGAAACCGTCGGTGTAATAGGTGCAGTTACTAGGTTTTCAATAATAAGGCTTGGGATAAAAAGGGAGTTGGCGTGTACTGCTAATGGGATATTTTCAATATGGAATGGGAAGTTCTTGGAACGTTTTCCTATTTCCTTGATCTGATCTGGTTTAAGTAATATTAGCTAGGTGTGGCTTGATTTTAGGAACAAACTAACTATTTTATTTACCCCACAAATCAAGGCAACAAGGTGGCATGTAGAGAACAAATTATGCACGTTGGATGACCCTCCATTGGCAACTAAAAACTCTAATTAATATTATTATAAAAAATAAATAATAACCACAATAAAAGGAAATGGTTTGTTATCAATTGTTTCTCTCAAGCGAGACCGCTAAATCCGAGAAATTAGGAAGTCATTTGCAACGTATTTAATTGAGCAACTAGGCAAGCAAATATAACGTAATTAACATAATTCAAAAGCAAATCACAATTAAAAATATCACAACAGAGAACTAGAATAAAAGAAATCATGTAAGATATAATTATTATATTTTTGTCACACCAAATTGATTAATAAAATGAAGTGCATGGGATAAAATTCAAGTTCTAATTGATTAATTAACCAAAGTAGAAAAATGTCAAGGTTTTTCTTAAATTCTTTATGCATATAATAAATTATTTAACACTAAATTACAAATTGAGAAAATTCTATAAAAGAACAAGTATAAAGTATTGGGGTGTTACATCCCCGGCTACCGGTCTAATCCACCCCTCTCGAAAATGATCTGACATTCCATTATTGCGGTATTCTCCTTGTTCTCTCCTTCCCTGACTTACGTGGACCTGCTGCCACTGAAGTAGGTTATAACGCGTCATATGCACTAAGATACGCGGTTGTGTTTCGACGTCGTTCCAAAACATGTCGTTTCGTTGTTTCCATATGCACCAAAGGGTCATTATGAAATCAAGAAGTTGTTGGTGTTATAGAGATTCTAGTAACAAAAACAAAAAACTACAAAACCATCATTCATATCCATATTGTTTTGTATAATGTGTCATATACCTGCTGCACTCCACACCTCATCTAGTTTTGCATGTTCAAAAAATACATGTAAGTCATTTTCATATGAACTATCAGAGTGCACGCAACGATCACAACAATGTACACCACATGTTTAAAGCACGTGTCTCATGGGTAGACATCCCTTTGCTACCCTCCATAAGAACACATTTACTTTTTTGCGAGATTCGAAATCTCCAAATTTTCATCGAGTCATCTTCTCCTCTCAGCTCGCTGTTATCCACTAGGTTCTCCATGGTATAGTGATGTGCTGATTTAGCCGCGTATTCCTCGTGGTTTGTGAATTTAGAGCATTATTTGTGTTCTCCCACGTTGTCCATAATTGGCATGGGTAGGATATTTTCGACGTCTCTCTCATTCAAAACCTCCTTGATAATATCCATTTTCTAATAATTTCCGCCTTCCTCAATTAGCTCGCTAACCATCATGCCCTCCATTCTTGTGGGAATGTTGCTTGTCGCATATGATCTCGCTTCATTAATAATCCAAGGATCATACCATGCTTTAATTTGTGAACCATCCCCTAATCTCCATTTGAGGCCTTCTCTGAATATTACCTACGAAACATGGATATCGTGCGATACATAGCTCGAGTTGTGACCCAATTTTACATCCACAAAATTCCATTTTAAAAAATATCTAGCTTTGAAGACTCTTGCAACTATAGTATCATGGTTGGTTTATAATCTCCAACCTCATTTCCTTAGAATTGCCAAATTGAAACCATACAAATGTTGAAATCCCTTGCCTCCATATATTCTTTTCTCATCATGAGTTTCTCCCACCTTAACCAGTTGATACCTTTCTCGTTCTGTCTATTTGTTCCCTGCCAAAACGGATTCAACATTTTTTGCATCCCCCCCTTAAGGTTGGCGGGAGTAGAAAATAACTCATACAATATGTTGGAATCGATTAAGCAACATATTTAATAAGTACCTCTCTTCCAGCTTTTGATAAAAATAAAAAAAATCTGATCACTGTTGCATTCTCTTATAGATAATATGTGTGTCAGGAGTGGAGCTCCCCGACACACTTTGATACCATGGATGTCCCCACGAGCTTCTAATTTATTGAGCATGACTGAGAGGCCTTCATCACAATAATAAAAAGATATGGTAATAGTGGGTCTCCTTATTGCAAGCCTATTCCAAGTTCTTGTAAATGAATACCATGGCCATTTACAAATACTCATTAGCCATACAAATTCTCATATACTTCACTAATTTCTCATCAAACTCCATCTTTCTCATCATACCTTGGACAAAACTCTAGTTTTCTCTATCATATGATTTGCTAATATTTATCTTCAGTGTTGCTTCCCCCTTTTTTTTTTCTTGGACTTGCACTTCATGTGATGTAAAATTTCAAACACTACTAAAACATTATCCAAGATAGATCTATTTTTCACAAAAGATGAGAATACATAGTTTTGAGCTGACCTTTTCACTTTCAATTCATATACCTTAAGACATTAGGTATATAAGCCACTTATCTTATATATCAAACATTTTATCCATTCACACTTGAAATCCAACAATATTCCCCTCAAGTGTGAGTTCTCACCTCCTATAATAAGATCCACTCTCGTTGCTCCACCAAGCCGAACCAATGCTTTGATACTACTTGTTGTGGAGTTTGAGGGTTGCAAGAGAAGCATTGAGTCAATACTCCATGACCACAAGAGAAGAAAACACCACATCTTCACTCAAAATCTTAAGAGATTATATATACGAGTCACTTTTTGCGTGTGTCTATGTTCATATAGTATTGGTTTACCTCTTCTTTTATAATTTTAAGTAACTTAAGACTTCTTCAATATATATTTTCAATCCACACCAATATTTTCTTTATAAAAAAAGAAAACCAATATTTGGTAGTTTTTTTTGTTTGTCTAGGCCCCTTTATTTAAAAAATAAAGTTGTAGAAAGAAAAGTAAATTACGTTTGTTACAGTAAGATGCACTTGCAGACTAATATCCATAGAAATTTATTGGATAAAAAAGAGAAGACATGTGCAAAAAAGTTACTTAACAACGTTTATCTTAAATAAGAGTACCATGGGAAATTATGAAATCACTACTACCATCATTGCTATGTTGTCATAATTTTCCCTTAAAAAACAAGTTTTGATCAAGAACGACTTCATCGAGAAGCCTCATGCTGCAACATGCCACGAATTTATGCTTCTTTAAGAAAACTTACGACTTTTCACATTGTGATCACCTCTTTAGCTTAAGGTTCATTTGATGTTTTTATTTTATTTTAAGAAACTTACGACTTTTCACCTAGAAACGGCACTCAAGCATAACTTTTACCGATTGAAAAATGTTTATAATTGGTAAATGATTGCTAGACGACTGATGAATTGATGGACTCAACACGATGAATTGATAGACTCACACTTGAGGGGAAGTGTTATTGTGTACAAGTGTGAGTTATATGTCCCACATCAGATAAAAAAGTAAATGTTGAACACCTTATAAGTAAGAGGACCCATAAACCTACAACCTTAAAGTTTTGGGTAAGAGTGTGGTGTCTCTCTCGCTTGTGTGGTAGTTCAAGTCTCGATGTGGATGGTCCCCCTTGACTCCCCTTCAGTGAATCACAGTGGTATCAAAGCCCCGTTCGACAAAGGGTACGACCGAGGCAGCCGGTTCGTTAAGCAGCAACGACAGTACAAGCAGTGTTGGTCCGTTTGCGATGAACCCAGCAACGGCGATAAGAGCTTCCGCTTGAAGGGGGAGCATGATGAATTGATGGACTCACACTTGAGGGGGAGTGTTATTGTGTACAAGTGTGAGTTATATGTCCCACATCGAATAAAAGAGTAAAGATTTAACACCTTATAAGTAAGAGGGCTCATAACCTACAGCCTTAAAGTTTTGGGTAAGAGTGTGGTGTCTGTCTCGCTTGTGTGGTTGTTCAAGTCTCGATGTGGACGGTCCCCCTTGACTCCCCTTCAGTGAACCACAGTGGTATCAGAGCCCCGTTCGTCAAAGGGTACGACCGAGGCAGCCGGTTCGTTTGCGCAGAAAGCAGCAACAACGGTACAAGCACTGTTGGTCCGTTTGCGGAGAACCCAACAACGACGATAAGAGCTTCCGCTTGAAGGGAGAACATGATGAATTGATGGACTCAGCACGATGAATTGATGGAATCACACTTGAGGGGGAGTGTTATTGTGTACAAGTGTGAGTTATATGTCCCCCCGAGCTCCCCTGGTGACCCAACAATGACAATGTGGTTGTACAACAAACAAACAAAATTAGAAACGATTAAGATTTGAGGAAGTTACAAGTATAATCCATTCGATGATCTCTCAATTATATGACCAGCTTCTTTATTGATTAGGTATGGTTTGTATGACCATTTTCTTTATCAAATATTCACAAGTTGTTTGTAGGCACGGTAACAAAACCCATACTCGCGGGTATCTATTCGAACCAAATTCAATTTGACGGGTTTTATCCGCTTTGATTTGGTTTGGGTATGAATTTGGGTTTTCAGCGATTTTCAAACACGGGTATGAGACGGGTAACAGAGATATATGAATCCATCCCGAACTCATATCTAAACCTGCCTTGAATGCAGAAAATTAATTTACTACCTCTTAATATAAATAAAAACCAAAACCCTAAATCATTTCACTCACACAGTCAGAGTCTCAGTCTTTCAAATGATTCTCATATATCATAGTTTTATTTTGTCTCCTTACATATCTCACACTCTCAGCCTCCCTCTTTTCTATCACGATAGCCATCGATTGTCATTATCGCTTTGTTAGATAATATATTACAACATCGCGTTCGGGGATATGATGGATCCGGCATACCCGAACCTATCGAGGACATGAATTAGTTTCGATTTCTCATCCCCATTGAATATGGGTAGGATAACAGATAAATATATGAGAGAATGGTATGAGGACGAGAAAGGTAAAATCCTCCCCACCCCCACCCCATTGACATGTCAAGTAGTATGAGCAACATTTAGAGCAGCTAAAGTGTACAAAGTAAAACAAAACTTCCTTTTCTCTCTCTGACATTTATGATGTTTTTGATATTTGGTGTTTGCTCTTATCTTTTTCTTTGTTAAAATCTCTCTCTTTATATTTGGATTCGGGTATTGCTTAGAGTCTTTATCTTGATATAAATGATTTTGTAAATGATTTGCTTTTCTCTCAGTTTCATCATAAAAGTTCAAACTCGCATGTTTTTGTGTTATAAAATACTTGCTAATAGGACCAATATATGATAAATTGGTCGAGTTAAAATTTTCCCGAGTTTGACTCATCACTATATCAAAGGTTAGTATTTAGTAATATATAGATTTAAGTCAAAATAGATGGATTTCTTATTAATAATATAAGGTTTTTTCTAGATTACCTTTGAAGAATGGTGGGTAATTTACCCATCAACCAATGAAAATGAGCAATTTGTTGGTGGGGTCAAGATAGTTTATGGATACCACTTAAAAATGTACTTATGCGGCTAATGTGTATTGATTGAGGTAAATTACCCATCATTCTTCCATGAGTACCCTAATTGTCACCATAATATAATTCATAATTCTTTTTGTTCAAATTCATTTCCTATACCAAAGACATTTAGCCGATATCAGCTTAAGTGCATCAACAGCCGAGTTCCAAATTCACGATTCATTTTAACAAATAAACCAAAATTATAAAGGTAATTAACTTCCATTGATCCTAATACAAGTGGTAGATAATCGAGTCTCTTGACTATTTGATGCCATCTCAAAATGTGAACACGAAATGCCGCCTCATTTTGGGATTGGACAACATCATAACATACAACATTCGTAAAATAAATAACAAGTAGTTTTTTTTTTGAAGCAAAATAACAAGTAGTTTCGGATCCTATAATGTTGAAAAACAACGAAAAATAATGCGAAAGATCTAAATTCTTAAAATATAAGGAGTTGAAGGTTTTAGAATTTGAAACGAAGAAGAAAGATGGATTAATGGTTGGATTTAAAACTTGAGAAAATATGATAGACATTTTTTTAGAAAATAGTTTTCCATAAATAATTCTTCTCCCCGGTCTCTCTTATAAGAAAACAATTATTTTTTAGATTTATTCGATAAATGATGTATATATCTAGTCTATAATATATATTAAATATATCATTTATTGAATAAATCTAATTATTATCCTTGGAAAAATTGCGTGCAAGTAAAATTAAGAAAGAAAATGAACCAACAAGGATTAAGTTTAGTTGAAAGAGTTAAACTTTAACAACGTGACGAATCAAAATAAGAAGATGTATCATGTCTATTGTTTGACACACTTCCAATATGATTAGTTTAAGTAGAAGGAACCAATGAAAAATAATCAAAGAAGTAAGAAAGAAAACGAGTGAACAAAAACTTGAGAATCATACATGTTATGTGATTGACCAAACCAAATTTCTAACCTTTGACGATACTTTCAACCACCAAATACCCGACCAATATCCCAGACGACGAAGGTGAGACATATCAATTAATTCTTCAACATCGAATAGGAACCATTCTTCTCCTCTTTCCAAATCAATAGATCATTCTGAACATGATCAAACAATGGCAAGTTAAGAACAACATAAGTGATTTCGTCGCTAAATACTTGCCACTCAAGAACCTCATTCCACCTCTTTAATTTATCATCAATCAAGCTATCAAAGGTAAAATCACGGACGAAATGTGCCCGTAAAATCATCAATGCAACCACCATTCACTAACCATGGTTCATCAAGAATATAATTAGAATTACTTGGTCCAATGCTCCATCTTGCCCCACATTGGACGATAATCTTGCGCGTAAAATACTCCTCCATCATAATTTGGATTATGACCTAGATTAGTAGTGAGATAACACTTAGTTGGAAAGTAACTAGCCTTTAAAATGCGAGAAACAAGAGAATTAGGTCTCGTTTAAAATTTTCACTCCCCACTTGTCAAGCATAGCCAAATTAAAAGCCGTTATATGTAAAGCTCGTGCCACCATAAATTTTATGCATCTTAACAATATTTCAAATAAGTCCCTAAAAAAACAATATTTCAAATAATATTATTTTTTTAAAAGAATCTCCGAGAAAAGCATAGAAACAACAAGTTAATCATCCGTTTAAAGAATTAATTTAGAAAATGTAAGTTTTTTTTAAATTGAATATTATTTTGGACTCCCTTACATCAAAGTGATTTAACAAAAAGAAATTACTGTATGATATTGATTAATTAAGTTGATAAGTATGCTATGGGTCTCTCAAAAAAATAAAAAATAAAGCATGCTATGGGTGGGTCCAACAAATCTTGTCATGTATGACTAGCTAGCTACCTATATTTTTCATTGCCTTTGCAAAAGATAATAATATACTGTATCCATTTTGTGATTTGATTAGGAGTATCCCGCCAAAAATAAATTAATCCGCCAAAAATAATTAATTAATGTCAACGAAAACTAGTAAGAATATTGTATAACCTCAAACTTTTTTGTTCATGAAGACAAATTTATTAATATTAACTAAATTAACTATGAGTTAGATAAGCAGTCTTGTACTACTATTGACGAAAGAAGATAATAGTAATATTTTTTTTGACAAAGATAAGATAATAGTAATATAAAACTACTTAATCATTATTAAAAGCAAATATTCATTTTTTTTAGCAAAACAAATATTCATTCTTAGATTTTTGAATAACTAATATTAGGGTTGGGAATAGGCCAGGCCAGGCCAGGCTTTGATAGGCCTGAGCCTGGCCTACGAAATTTTTTGCAGGCCTGAGCCTGGCCTATGGCCTTTCATAGGCCTATTTTTTTGGCCTGGCCTGGCCTATTTAAAAGCCTGGCCTGGCCTGAAAGCCTATTTACAGGCCTACTTTTAAATATGTTTAATAGGCCTCACTAAACATTCCATTTTATCTACTTTTAAATAGGCTTAATAGGCCTCAAAGCCTATTTGAGTGTAAGACTTGTCTATCACTATAAGGCCTTAAAAGCCTATTTCACTATAATGCTTTAAAGCCTATTTAAAAAGTCCACTATAAAGCCTAACATGCATAAACAGGCCGGCCTATTAGGCTTCATAGGCTTTTTAGATAGCCTAAGCCTGGCCTATTTACTTAAATAGGCTTTTTAAAAAGCCTAAGCCTAGCCTTTTTAATAAACAGGCCAGGCCAAGCCAGGCTTAAATAGGTCAGGCCATAGACCCCTATAGGTCGGCCTGGCCTATTCCCAACCCTAACTAATATAACTCAATTATATATTATAAGTTAACTATGTCAATTATTTAATGAATTTTGGAAAATCAATTTACATAACATAACCCTTGAATGAGTAAGAGTTGAGAATTTCATTCTTTGACATGAAGGCTAAGAGTAACTAATTTGTAATTATGATAAGTAGAATATTGTCGTGATTCAATCGAGAGGTATTTTCGTTTGAGCACATGATGTCGGACACTCCATTTAAACACACATCAAAATGGATTTTACTTAATTTTTTAAAAAATAAATATTATTCAAATTTTTTTTCTTTTCACCTTTTCTCATTATTATATTGTTGTGAATCCCTACAAAACTCACACCAATGTAAATAAAGATGTGTGGAGTAAAAGGAAGTGGTAATCTATATGTAAAGTGTCTCCAAGCAACAACAACAACAAAAAACCAGATCTAGTCTAGTGTAGAGCAACACCACAAGCAAATACAAAGCAATAAAGATAAGCTAGAAAGGAAGAACAAACACACCAAAAGATTGTTGACCCAGTTCAGCCAATATGACCTAATCTGGGGGGAGAGCAGCTCTCCAATCCACTATGATGAAAGTGTTACAAGAAAAATAGCTTGCAAGCTTACACAAGAACAAGACCTAGATTCTACCCATTTGTGTTTCCCCACTCTCACAATATGAACCCTAAAAGAGAAGACACAAGAGAAAGCTTTTGATCCTTCCAATGGTGAAATCTCACTACCCAAGGTGTTTACAATGTTTCCCAACCCAAGAGATCCTCACTACAAAGACACTCAACCCTAGAGTTCCCTCCTTTGTAATCCAAGTTTCTCTCTTCAACTCTACTCCAAAAAACTGCACAAGAACACTTAAATACAAGTCTTCAACTGATAAAATCGTGTCACGATTTCCAAATCGTGTCACGATTGATACGTACGTCACAAGGTACGACCTGTCCTTATCCTGAAAACTTAACGAGCAAGTTTGAAAATTGTGTCACAATTCCACAAGATCGTGTCACGATTTGGCACCCTGCAAACCAGCTCACGGCATAACAAAATCGTGTCACGATGCCAAATTCGTGTCACGATTTGTCTGTTCTTCCAGACCACAAATTTGAAGCCAAATCTCAACATATATGTGTGTCTAAAATTGATGTGTTAGGTACTTCCTCCGTTCTAAAATATAAGCAAATTTTACTTTTTAGGTTCATTCAATTAATGATATATGTGGTCCATAATATGAACCACATACATCATTAATTGAATGAACCTAAAAAATCAAATTTACTTATATTTTAGAACGGAGAGAGTAAGTGGTACATTTTCCGAAGATCAAATCAAATTATAGAAAGTTTGCATCAAAGGTGGCAATCACTCAATGGCTGTTGTAGCTTGAACTGTCTTGCTGGCACTTGGAGCCACCATCATTACATCAAACATCCTTAACATTATTTGTCTTAACAAAAAAGCAAAAAAAAGAGAAAACAAAAACATACTCTATTAAATCCTCACTAAAAAAGAAAAGACAAGAAGGAGAAAAAATAGAAAAGAGAAAAAGAAAAGAAGATAGTATAATAATAATAAAGAGAAAGTGTGAGACAGACACTACAAAAAACCCGGTTTCAACGGGTCAAATCATTAACTCTTCCAAAAAACACTTACAAAACCACAGGTTTGTGTCTTTCAGCTTCTTCCTCACACATTTCTTCTTTCTCTTTCACTCTCTCAATATCACTTTTCTCCATAGATCCAGGTATGTCCCTTGTCATTTCCTCTTTATCTTCTTTCTATTTCTTACCATTCTTATTCATTGGTTTTCATTCAAGTTGGTGCTTTTTTTGGGGTTTGTGTTGGTTTTTCAGCTCAACTTAGTAGTAAAACAAACAAGAATCTTCATTTTTCTCAGTATTTTTGTTTATTTATTTTCTATATGGTTAGTGTGAAAGAGGTGTATAAATGAATAATACTAGTAGTTTGGTTTGTGAAAGAGGTGTATAAGGTATAGTTGATTGAAAGCAAGGGATGTTTAAATGGAAAAGGAAATCTTGTGTACAAGATTTGATTTTTCGGTTATTTTTCCATTTTTTTTTTTTAATAGAAAACAAATATGGGTTTTGTGTAAGACATGTACCAAACCCTTGATACCCCTTTTACTTGTTTAGGTCTTTTTTATTTATTTTTACATTTTTTTTTAATGTTTATGCTTTTTTGCATTTTTAATGATCATTATTAGAAGTTAGTGTTACCTTGTATACATGCATTTTGAACATTGACATTGTGTAGTCTGTTTTTTGTTTCATGTATGAGATTTAGATGAAATTTTGTTACTTGGCCTTAAATATTGTCCCTTTTCCATTTTATTTTTTTTTAAATTTTGATCTGTGATTTGCACTGCAGGGTGTTGATAGAGAGTGAAATGTGCTATAGGATTTGACCGCATAGTTCAATTAGCATGCATCAAGAGGATTCTGCTACTTGTAAAATGATGTATAAATTTAGATGATTTAAGTGGGAAAAGTTGAAGATCATGGAAGAAATACAATCTCAGTCGGATAATTATAGGTCTTCATCATCATCGGCTAGTAGTCCGGCGAGTAGGGTACCGTCAAGCAACTTTTTCTACCTGCGTAAACCCGGTTCACTAAGGCAACCGATCTCATTTGAGGATTCACCTGAGTGGGATGATACTACTGATATTGATGTTAGAGCTGACGAAGGAGGTGACTCTATTAATGCTGCAACAACACCGGCTTCACCCTCACTCTCAAAGCTCAATAGCGGTTCCCTGCCTTCCCCGCATATACCGGATGGTGCAGTCATTCCACGCAAAATTGCCGGAGCTTCTGTTGCCTGGAAAGATTTGACTGTTACTATAAAGGGAAAAAGGAAATACTCTGATAAGGTTATTAAGAGTTCAACCGGTTATGCATTACCTGGTACACTGACTGTAATTATGGGGCCGGCTAAATCAGGGAAATCTACCTTATTACGAGCCATTGCAGGTCTCTAAGAACGTTTTCTTTGTTCCTTTTTACTAAACATCTCAAAAGATATTCACATTTGTATTTAGGTAATCAAAGCTAAAATGGATCTTTCTCTTTACCTCAGGAAGATTGCATCCTTCAGCTAGGATGTATGGTGAAGTGTTTGTGAACGGGGCGAAATCGCAAATGCCATATGGATCATACGTGAGTTCAGTGCCTCATTGATTGTTTAATATCTGAATTTCCATTATGTCATGTTTATAGTCACCAATCTCATTGAACTTAATCTGCTTATCTTTCAAAACCATGCTTTCATATTGTTTATTGATAATAATATGAGAAAAATGAATGTGTAAGTTTAAAAGTATATGTATATAAATATTTGTTTCTTAACTTGCAGGGTTATGTAGATAGAGAAACCACTCTGATTGGATCCCTCACTGTTCGCGAGTTTCTGTATTATTCAGCCTTGCTGCAACTTCCTGGTTTCTTTTGTCAGAAAAAGAGTGTGGTTGAGGATGCTATACATGCAATGTCTTTAGGTGATCATGCAAATAAACTTATAGGTGGACATTGTTATATGAAAGGACTTCCTAGTGGTGAGAGAAGGCTTGTTAGCATTGCTAGGGAGCTTGTGATGAGACCACGTATTTTATTTCTAGACGAACCTCTTTATCACTTGGACAGGTGTTTATTTTTTATTTTTTCAATTCATTTTTCTGTAATTATCCTCTAGTAGTTTCTTGACAGCATTCCTTTTTTAGAGCAATTTTCGTTGACATCCTTTATCTATTTTATTGAAGTGTCTCGGCACTTTTGATGATGGTTACATTGAGGAGACTTGCAAGTACTGGTTGCACTCTTATCATAACCATCTACCAGAGTAGCACAGAAGTCTTTGGTCTTTTTGACCGTATTTGTCTGCTTTCGAATGGAAATACGTTGTTCTTCGGAGAAACACTAGCTTGCTTGCAGGTAATGTATCTTCTATACCTTCCTTCCCCTCCGCATAAATTTAATTTCGGATGAGTTAAGTAGTACTGTTTTCTTTACAAATACAATAGTATAAAGTCCACTTTCCTTCAGTTAAAAACAACCGTAGAATAGTTATGACTTTGTCAAGAACTTTCCTTTTTTTGGCTAAACCAACTCTGCTAGTAAATGGATTACATATCTTACTGTTGACTGTTGTATTTTTAATATTCTTACAGCACTTCTCAAATGCTGGATTTCCTTGTCCAATCATGCAAAGTCCTTCTGATCATTTTCTACGCGCAATTAATACAGATTTTGACAGGATAATTGCTATGTGTAAAAACTGGCAGGTAATTGTTTCTAGTAGATTGATGACTGTGTGCTAATTGCTATGTTAATGCTAATAGATTAAACTTCTTTAAATTTACGTCTCATTGCTTTATTAATTTTAATAGATTAAACTTTTTCAAATGTTATGCTATTTATTAATGTTTTCATCCTGTTTTCATCCTAATAGGATGACAATGGAGATTTTTCTTCCGTAAACATGGACACTGCTGTTGCTATACGAACACTTGAAGCAACTTATAAGTCATCTGCAGATGCAGCTTCTGTTGAAACAATGATTCTGAAACTAACCGAGAAGGTATCTTATAGCCATTATACAAGTTAGAACTTCTGTTAATGTGGATTTGAAATTGCTCCATAAGTCTCCTCCTTCACAAATATCATATTACATGTTTCCCATGCAGAGCTATCTTTTATGTTGGTTTTTATAAATTATTAAGTTTAGAGTCTTTTTAAAACATTATTGATTTTCCAGGAAGGTCCAGCTCTGAAAAGCAAAGGGAAAGCTAGCAATGCTACTCGGGTAGCTGTTTTGACATGGAGATCTTTATTAGTTGTGTCAAGGGAATGGAAATATTACTGGCTGCATCTTGTTCTTTACATGCTCCTCACACTGTGCATTGGTACTGTATTTTCCGGTCTAGGGCATTCTCTGTATTCTGTTTCGGTGAGTCTTGATATGACAATCACATTATGTTTTTCGATATATATCTCATATAGTTTAAACTTCATTTATATATACCAACAATTGTAGATATGCTTGTAAGTTGTAACAATAAATTAAACTTTATCATGCTTTAAATTGCAGGCAAGAGTTGCAGCAATTTTTGCATTTGTGTCATTCTGTTCCCTTCTAAGCATTGCCAGGGTGCCTGCACTTATGAAAGAAATCAAGGTAATTTTTTGCTTTTTCAACTTCGTAGCAATTTATTTGTTTGCCTTCATGTCCTTTTTATGCATGCAATAAACATTATTGTTTGCCTTCAATTCGCTTAATTGAATTGTTTATCCCAGATGGCCTTGTAGTAATAGACGTCTTATTTTAGTGGTTAGATTATAATTTTGCTAGTTTCATCCTGTAATCTGTGAAAGATTGATGAAGTTGAATGATTTACTCTTCTGCAGGTATATGCTTGTGAAGAATCAAATCAGCATTCAAGTACATTTGTATTTTTACTCGCGCAGCTCTTGTCCAGCATTCCGTTTCTTTTTCTCATCTCCATTACGTCAAGTCTAGTCTTCTACTTCCTAGTAGGGCTGGAAGATCAGTTTAGCTTGTTAATGTACTTCGTGCTGAATTTTTTCATGACTCTGTTACTGAATGAAGGAATTATGCTAGTTGTTGCTACTTTGTGGCAAGATGTTTTCTGGAGTGTCTTGACACTCTTATGCATACATGTGAGTTCTGCCGTCCATTTATTTTAAGAGTTTAATTTTGATAGTGTCAGCAAAAATAGTTTTACACTGACAACAAACCTCTGATATGTGCGTCTTTACACTGACGATAATAATAGTTAGACGATTTTCTACTAACAGTCAATATTTTCATTGCACGTGGTTACATTAAAGCTTTTAGGCATTTCCTGAACAAAGTACTCACACATATGTACGCCATTTCAGGTGGTCATGATGCTTTCAGCTGGCTATTTTAGAATTCGAAGTACTTTGCCAGGGCCAGTGTGGATGTATCCAATGTCCTATATAGCCTTTCATACATACTCTATTCAGGTAAATAATTGTTTGTAGAATTCAATTACGATGCATTGACAATATAAAATAGTTTTTCACAAACATCCAATCATCTTGTTGTGTATATGTATTAGTAAAAAAAAAATCGTGACATGACATCATTATGAAATTTAATCAGACAAATGTGTCAAAAAAATTATACTACCTGCAGTGATTATACCTATTGTTTGGACAAAAACAAAACTGAGTGAATAATTTGCAGATGGTTCAGATTTATTTCTTAATGGGCATTTAGTGAAATGATTTATTTGTTTTGATCTCTCTTAGGGGCTATTGGAGAATGAGTACCTGGGCACCTCCTTTCCAGTTGGGCAAGTAAGGTCGATATCCGGGTTTCTAGCTCTTCAAAATGTGTACAATATCTCCCCCGACAGTGGTTCGAAGTGGAAAAATCTGTTGGTTTTGTTTCTTATGGCGATAGGTTATCGAATTTTTGTGTTTATTTTATTATTTTTATTCGTAGGGAAAAAAATATCCCTACTTAAAAGTTTCAAGTGTAATAATAGGGATACAACAGATACAAGTTGATAGGAACTTTTGTTAGTCATTTTACATTGTATAATTCCTTTTGATCGAGTTTTGGCTGTGAACTTTAGTTTTGTGAATTTATCTTTAGACTAATGAAGAAGAAATGAGATTTCTTTATATATCTCTTGATCTTTGTCCATAATTTTTTATTTTTTTATTTTCAATTCAATCTTGTTGCTGATAGTTGAGAATATAGTTCTGAAAGCTACTTGTTTGTTTAGTTGTGGATAGGGAGTTTTTTCCCACCATGGGAAAGCTCCCTTTTTCAGGACACCTGTCAGTGGGCAACCTGTTTCAGAAAGAAAAATAAAAAAAATGATATTCATTTTTTAATGTTGTTTGTCTTTTCTGCTGTTACCAACACCTTCAATTGGTCTCTGCACCTCTGTTCAGCCTCCCTTGACTGTGAAATTATCAGTTTATCACCATTAAATTCCTTTCATTTTTCTCTATAAAAACCACTAAAATATTTTTATATTGGAGATATTTCAAAAACCCCAACCACCCACTTCTCTCCATCTTAGTTCCCTCTTTTTGGTTTTGGAGGTTTTGGTTCCTTGGTTATGTTTTTTTTTGTCATCTATATTCTCCATACCCATTTTGGTCATTTTTTTGGTGAACCCAGTTTTGAGTGGCACCACCGTGCTGGAAACTTAATAGGCGGCCATATCTTCTCTTTTTTTTCTCCCTCGTTTTTTAAATAAAATAAAACATAAAATTATTTTGTAGTGTGAGAGGAAATGAAAGTTTAAGAATTGACAGTGACAAAAATAAAAGTAATAATAATGTTAAGTGAATAGCTGCAAGTGTGAGACACCCTACTTCCCATGGATCTTGATGATGAATAGTGGATATACAATTTGTAGTGATGATAGTGAAGAATGATGAAGAGTGGGTCTATGAAGAGTGGGTTTGATGTTGATGAATTTATGAAGATGGTGATGAAGATGGAGAAGAGGAGGAGGGAAGAAGATGAAGAAAGTTGAAAAAAATTAATAAATCAAATTATAAATTGTTATTTAATTAATGGTGGGGTCGGTTTTTTTGTCCACCATATAACATCAAAAAGTTATAACAATTAACAAGTGATAGATCTAAGCCATCCAATTAAAAAACTATTAAATCAATGATTGTGGTTAAACTTTCCCATTATGGGAAAGAAGTTCTCTTTCCCATACTAAACCCCACCTTAGTTGTGTTGTTAAATAATTGGTTTATGACGTAGCCAAATCTAGATGCATTGAAATTTGTTATGAAGGTATGATACTGGTGATGGGGCATGATCCTCTATAGGTTTGTCCATTTGTTTTGTTGAAGTGGCTCTTTCTTTTATCTATATCTGTCGAACGTGTTGCATATGCGTACCAAATTGTTACTTTACTAGTATTGTGACATGTCTTATACCAGGGGCAACTTGACATCAGCACTTTTGGATAACATGAAAATTAGGTGTTAAATCAATTTAACATGGAGGAAAAAATATTTAGGCTAATTTGTAGTTGCTTTAAAGGGCCGTGACTTTTTGTTTGAGAGCAGAAGACATTATCCATATATTAAATTAGAGTAGAGTTTGATTGATTTATAGTATCAAACTCTATTCTAATTTAATAGATGGATAATATCAAACTCTACGTTGCATCAAACAGAAGTTGTACACTTCTTTTGTAACTCACTCGCACCATCTTTTCTTTCGGCCAATTTTCTCTTCGAGCAACACACAACATTAAGAACATTACTCTCTCACTTCTGACCCCTTCCAAGATTTAACCTGTTGAATGTAATACTATTCAAGTAAAGTTTAATTTGAATTTCTCAAAATATATGTTTATTTCGTAAACTCAAATTCAACATTGTCGTAATCTATTTCAGTAAGGTTAAATTTGAATTTGTAGGAACACCATAAACTCAAAGTTAACTTTATCATAATCTTTTGTTGAAAAAAACTATATTGGAGTCCATTTTCATTTCATTAAAGTCAAATTTTGAGCTTGTTGAAAGTTACCATCAAACATTATTTATAAGTTTTTTTTTTTGGCACACATCAAGGGACCTTCCAACATCTCAATACCTCTACTTAGGTTACAAAATTTTGTTACCAAGCTCGACAATTATTTATTTATTTAGGACAAAGAGTAATTTAAATACTTCAAATAATTTAGGACGTTAACAAAAGGCCGACATAACCTTTCATATTGAATTGTACGTTTATAGGAACCATTAGTGCTTGTTGGATTTTAGATCCATTTCTCTTATTAGATGTTTGTACAAAGTGTTGCTCAGGGTTTTAACCAATATATTAAGAAAGGTTATTGGTAACATGATCTCTGATTCTCAATTTACCTTTATCAAAGGGAGGCAAAGCAAATACTAGATGAAATTCTTATTGCTAACGAAGTGGTGGATGAAGCCCATAAATTGAAAAAAGAATTATTATAGTTTAAAGTTGATTTTAAGAAGGTGTACAATTAGATTGATTGGAAGTATTTAGACGTCGTAATGGGGAAGATGAGTTTTCCCGTATGACACAAATATAATATGGAAGTGTGAGTACTAAAACAACATCGGTTCTTGTGAATGACAACCCTACTGATGAATTAAATTTGGAAGGAAGTTTGCACCAAGATGGTCCACTATCTCATTTTCTTTTTTGTTTGATGTTGAATGATTGAATCTTATGTTGAATGGTATAGTGCATGCAAATTTATTTTCTAGTTATAAGGTTGGTTAGTCAAATACAACGTGTATATCTCATTTGTAATTTGCTGATGATATCTTTGGAGAAAAAAGTTGGGCAAACATGAGAGTCTTGAAAACTAATCTCATTTTCTCTGAGGTAATTTTGGTGGTGAAAGTGAATTTTAATAAAATAATGTTGATGGGGTGAACGAACATGTTTGATTCTTGTTTGAATATTTTTGGTGTTGAATTATTGATTGGATGAACGCGTGTGATTATTGGTTGAACATCTTTAATGTTAAATTGTAAAATTGGTCGCATTTCCTTTTTGATTCAAGCGAACTCTTATTCACGAGCTGCTCACGAAAGCGCACGATTGGTAGTATTAAATTTCAAAATCGTTATACTTTTGAATTTAGCGCCAACTCATGTCGTAAAGCGCGCGAGTGGTAGTATTAAATTTCAAAATCATTATACTTTTGAATTTGGCGCCAACTCATGTCGTAAAATTACCGCGAAATGGTTCTTCACTTGATCTAGCATTTTCCTAACATAAATAATGTGATCCAATTGCTTTTAATGTTTTAATTTTCACGTGTCATATTCTGATGGGAGAATTTCACATATATTACCATAAGTACAGCAGCATAGAATAGTTGCTGTGTTCATAGTGTACAGTACGAGTGAGTTTGAAACAAACAGCTGGGTCACCAATTCATTTATCTGCGCTGCGCACACAAACACCGGCAGTGCAAACCCACCAAATTCGTGGTTCGTATTCGTACGTCACAAATCATGACAAATTCAAAAACCCTCTCACCCAAACGATACCGTTTTCTTCTTTCTTTTGGTGTACGAGTTTTTCTATATATTATTACTACCAATCACACAAGAATATTTTCATTTTCATTCTCATTTCTTCTAGTGATTTCTAGGGCTTCAACATTCTTCATCTTCCCTCTCACACACAAAATCCATTTTCTCCGTCGAATTCTCCCTCTGAAACACATTCTTCTAGCACAAGGTAACTCCATAACTTAGTCTGTTTCATTCATAATCACTTTTTTCACTTCAGCTTAATACTCATCTACTTCAGAATCACTTATTTATTAGTATAATTTTCAGCTTAACAATATCTACTTTTTACTTTGAGCTTATTTTTAGTTACTGTTTGTTTGTATCTCTGTGTTTGTGTAGCTCTTTCTTTGGATTTGATTTTATGATTCTGATTATTAACTGTTTGTGTCCAAAGATTATGATTTTAATTCATAATGTTTTACATTTTATGTCAAAATTGGTAGAATCAGGCTTGCTCTATTAAGATAACAGATTTTTATTCATAGTGTTTCATTTATACTGCGAATTTGTACTTGAATCTGCCTCATAATCGCATATTTCTTCCTTTTCAGCGTAACAACAATGACGTTGTTATGGTTTAGCTTAATAATCGAATAAACTAGTTTTTACTTTGATTTTTCATTGTTGTATGTAGCTATTTGAGTATTTTTACTTTAATTTCTACGTTATATTGTGTATTTTTACTTCAATCTGCTTCATAATCATATTTTTCATTTTAGAATATCTTAAATCGATGACAATGTTATCACCTAGCTTAATAATCATTTATTTTTTACTTTACTTTTTCATAGCGTCATTTTAGTCATTGTATACTCTAATCTGCTCCATAATCGATTATTTCCCACAATAACTTCTAGGTTAATAACCATTTTGTTTTTACTTTATTTTCCGTGGCTTATTTTTAGTTTACTGTTTGTATCTCTTTGTTTGTGTTGCTCTTTCTTTGGACTTGGTTTTATGATTCTCATTTTAATGCGAATCATTTGGTGTCCTGTTTCAACTCTCCATTTGCTATCCAGTTGTTTGTGTCCAAAGACGATCATTTTAATGCATAATATTTCGCATTTTAGGTGCAAATCGATAGAATCAGGCGAGGTCTACGAAAAGAATATATTTTCTTCTTACATTTTTTGTTAATTTTTCATATTGTTTCACACTGGTTCAAAATTTATACTGATTAAAAAGCATAAGGACAATAATAATGTTATCGTTTTAATCATACACTAGTAATAAATTAAATCGTCTAGTTTGTATTTTACTTTTTCATGGCTTCATTTTAGTTACTGTATGTAGCAGCTATTTGTTTAGCAACTTCTTTGGAATTAATTTTATGATTTTCATTTTCAGATGTACCGAAAATCAGAACAGACTCATGAATCTGATTTGGAGTACTACAAGCGCAGATATTACAAAGATTTGAAAGATGATTACTACAAGGACAAGCTCATAATATCTGATTCGACGTATCGCTGTCCATTTTGCTACAACAAGGACTACTACTCTTTGAGTGAGCTATTGAGACATGCATCCAGAATTGTGGGTGACTCGCATGAGACGGTTAAAGATATTGCTAATTAAGCATTCAGCTCTGGAAATGTATATTGAAAGCTACGGCGATGTCAAAGTTGGTAAAGATAAGTCGCCTGCTGTTAGTATTGCCAATGATAAGTCACATGATGTTAGTATTGCTAGTGATAAGTCAGTTAATTTGAGTATTGCTAATGAGAAGTCACTTGTTATGAATGTCGCTAAGGGTCAGTTGGATAGTGTGAACTTTGATGATGAGTTGTTTGTATGGCCATGGATGGTCATTTTGAAAAATATTGTTACTGATTTTAACCCAAAAAGCAGAAAGTATTATGGGAAGAATCATAAACAAATTAAGGAGGAGCTGATCATGAAAGGGTTTCATCCGATGAAAGTTACTGCGCCGTGGAACCATCAAGGACAAACACCCTTTGCAATTGTTGAATTTGGAAGAGAGTGGGATGGTTTCCACAATGCTATGATGTTAGAAAGGGGATTTCAAGCAGAGCACTGTGGTAAGAGGGATTACTTGGGTTTATGGGAGCAGGAGCGAGGAGATAGACTATTTGGCTGGATGGCACGCCGTGATGACTATAATGTCAAGGATATAGTTGGCAAACACCTCCAGGAAAAAGGGGATTTGAAAACGGTTTCTGGAAAAGAAGCCGAGGACAATAGGAAAGCGAAGAAGCTTGTCTCTGGTTTGGAAAATACCTTAAAGCGGAAGACCGAGGAATTGGAACAGACAGCAAGCAAATACGATGAGGCGAATGTGTCCCTAAGGAAAGCAATGGAACAAAAAGAGATGATGCTTGAACATTTCAATAAGGGTATGTTGATAGTTAAAATGAATTGTTCTAATTAATATCGGTATTCCGTCTCATCGATTTAGAGGTGAAACACTATCGTTTTTACTACTACACCTATCATTTTGGTGTAGCTTACATTCTATTGCATTTTGGAATGATATATAACTGATATGATTTGTTAATATTTCATGGTAGCTGAGTCTGTTTCATATTGTTTCATTAGAAATCAGCAAGATGCGGCAGGTTGAATGCGAGTATCAGGAGAAAGTATCTAAGGATCATGAAAAATCCAGGCTGGAACTGGAAGCTCGGAGGAATGAACTTATGTCCCGTGAGAAGGATCTACAGAAGCGTCAAGCAGATAATCACAATGAGAGAACCAAGCTATATTTTGAGAAGAAACATGTAATGTATTTTGGCTCTTTGAATTTATGGTAGCAATGCTAGATGAATAATTCTCTCCTTTTAAGTTTTAACCCTCTCTTAAACACACTTTTTCCTGATAGTCTGTTTCTAAAATTTTAACACATTTCTTTGAAAGTGATCAATTTACAGGAGAACTAAATTGGCTTCTTTAAAAATGGACCAATCACAAAAAGTGTTGTTATCATTCCTTACTCTATGGACCATTTGGTCTTTTGGATCAAATTACGTACACCAATTCCTCTTATTTTTTAATAACTTATGACGGATTAAAACTGTTCTTCATCTTGTTGTTTACAGAATGAGATGGCAATAACAGAGCAACAAAAAGCTGATGAAAAAATGATGTATTTGGCGGAAGAACATAAGGCACGCATTTCATTTTCCTATTATCGACAGTTTTTAATTCAGTTTCATGTATATACTTAGGTTTTGAGGACTCTTTTGGTTGGATGTTGCAGAAAGAAAAGGAGAAACTTCACAAGAAAATTCATGACCTGGAGAGAGGACTGGATGCAAAACAAGCATTGGAATTGGAGATAGAACAGCTGAAAGGAGCTTTCCAGGTAATGAATCACATTGGAGAGACTGATCCAGATGAGAAGAAAAAATTGGAAGCAATCAGAATGGAGCTGCAGGAAAAGGAAGAGGAATTGGAGAACGTGGAAGATCTTCAACAAACACTGGTTGTTCAGGAACGCAAAACTAATGACGAATTGCAAGATGCCCGCAAAAAGTTAATAAGTGTATGTATCTTCCTCGGCATATAAATATTAATATTGTAATGTTAATGTTAGTATGTCTTTTGGCTAAAAACTCATCTAATACTCTGAAAATCAACTTCAAAATGTCTTCCGTAACTAGCCTTTTACAAAGTCAGGATAGATTTTTTATTTGTATAAATTTCCCTGTAAAACTTAAGCAGAAATGTAGGGTCATTTATATTTTTTAATTGACATACAGCTGTTTATATAATACTTATAGAAGAGTGTCCTATTTTGCAAACATTCAAATCATGTTGTTGGAATCTTATGTAAGTTGCTTGGAAGACAGTGTCTTGTTCACATGTATTTACAATGGCCAATGCAAAACATTCGGTGTTTTCATCCCAGTTTCTATATCTAAGGAATTACAATTTCTCAACGCATCATCCTTTCATGTGAATCACGTGGTTGCTTGTTTCAACTGTCTATTAGCTATCCAGTTGTTTGTGTCCAAAGTTGATGATTGTAATACATAGTTTTACATTTTAGGTGAAAATTGGTAGAGTCGGGTCAGGTCTATGAAAAGAGCATATTTTCTTTTTACATTTTTAGTTAATTTGTCATATTGTTTCATACTGGTTTAATCATAAGGTATCTGATGCCTAAACTTCAAGCAAAATAAGTTCAGGTAGTTTGTTGCTGTTGCTTTGTTGCCATGATTTCATTATTTGTTTTGTCTAAGTAGTTATTTTTTCCTTGTTCACAGTGGATTGGCTGCCCAAAGAACACCGCTCAAGTCATAATTTCTGTGAAAAGGATGGGTGAAGTTGATATTAAGCCATTTCTGGAAGCAGCTAAGAGAAAAATTTCTGATGAAATGAATGAGAAAGCAGCTACTAAGAGAAAACTTTCAGAGGCAGGGAAAATGAAAGCAATCGAGTGGTGCTCAAAGTGGGATGACTGTGTTAAAGATCCAAGCTGGCATCCGTTCAAAGTTGTAACCGATAAAGAAGGGAACTCCAAGGTACAATGACTTCACGGATTATGTTTGTTCGTTAAAGTTAATATTTTTTCTCAACAGTTCTATTAAGAAACTCTGTTGGATATATTTATCCCCTAAATGGCTAAAACATATAATGCAGCATTTCATAATAATTAGAAAGCATGGTAATTGGTATTGTGTAGGGACCTATTTACTGGAACTTTCTGTTGCTAGCACTTATTTGGCATATTTGTTTCCCTGCTATGAACTGCATAAACCATGATCTAATATATGTTAGATATATCACACAGGAAATTTTAGATGGAGAAGATGAAAAGCTGAAAAGTTTGAAGGATGAGTTGGGGATAAGGTGCATGATGCAGTAGCTACAGCTCTGAAGGAGTTAAATGAGTACAACCCTAGTGGTAGGTACCCAGTACCGGAACTCTGGAATTTTAAGGAAGGAAGGAAGGCTTCGTTGAAGGAGGGAGTTTCCCATTTAGTTAAGATATGGAAATCAAACAAGGGAAAGAAAACTTATTGAGGCTTCATTTGGGCGGTAAGAACTTGGAACTAGACTTATACATATGCAGGAAATTTGGTTGGCTCTAACAGACTTTGGTACAACTCAATCATATTGCCAATGGTTGGTGCCTTGGTGATGATACTGCATATGGTTATTATATATAATTACTGATATCATGTAGGAGATTTCCTCCAAACAAAAAATAAATAAAATAATGTAGGAGCATTTTGTTTAGGAGATAAATAATATGACTTTTGGGTTAAAACTTCGAAACAAGTTGAAGTTTTTTGAAATTGTTGATTACTGAAACATATGTCAAAAAGTAATCAAGGTGAGTGGTAGGTGGTACTATCAATCGTCTCCCTTTTGTTGCCTGGTTTAAATTTTTGTCTCGAAACATTTAAGTTAAATTCATTTAAAGATAAAGCATTATATCATTTCCATACAAAAGCATTATATTCTTGATTTAGCGTTTTCTATAAAAAAAATTGATTTAGTTTGAACTGTTTTTAAACAATCAGCTAGATGTTGCCTTAAAAAAAATTGATTTAGTTTTTCTAGCTTTTAACTCTACGCTGCACCTTCCGGGTAAGTGGTGGTGGAGAGCAAAGGTAGAAACTGATTCTTTATGGAAATTGGTTCTTAATAAAAAAATATGTAGGAGATGATAAATAAGAATAGCTCTTTCTGGTGGAGAGATTTGCTAGATTCTGTTAGGTTACCGGGTGGGAGTGGGGTAGGTTGGTTTGATGAAAATTTAAGAAAAGAAGTAGGAGACCACTAGATAATTTGGTTGGATCCGAGAAATATTAAGGTGTCAGTTTTCTAGACTCTTTGATGTTGCGGTGAGTAAAGAGAGTTCAGTGGCAGAGATGGTTGTAAAGGAGGGGGAGATTAAGCATGTGAAGTGGAGTTGGCGAAGAAGGTTGTTTTGATGGGAGGAAGAGTTAGCAGAGGTTTGTGAAAGCTTGATTCTAGGGGCGATCAACTCGGTAGAAGGGGAGGATCGATGGAAGTGGGGGAGTCAGTGTACACTGTTAAGGAAGCTTATTTCTATTTAAGTGAGAGCTATGACGAGGAAGTGGTGTGGACTAAAGATGTGTGGAACCAGCTGATTTCGTTGAGATTGGCGGCACTAGTTTGGAGGCTATTCGATAATCTTAACCGTAGAGGTGTGAGGCTGAATTAATCGTTATATTGTGTTGGAGGTTGCGGTAGGCTTGAGACTGTGAACCATATATTTTTTAATTGTCCTATTTTGGCATCGATTTGGAGTGAGACGTTGAAATGGCTCGGAGTTTGAGCATCTCAATGGTTTCAATTATATCGTCCATTTGGAATGCTTGGAACGCAATGGTTTTTACAAAGGCTGATATTGATTGGGAGAGGGATGCAGATGAATATAAAGTTATATCTTGGAGAATCATTCAATCAAGACCGACAGGTTTTAATTTTTCCATTAGTCAGTGGCTTGCTAATCCTTTGGAATGTTTGGGGGTGCATAGATTTATGTAGAAAATGTTCCTGTGTTTCTTCAATCCTTTATGTTTGGTTTTGGGGTTGCGATTTTCTGTTCGGACTGAAGAGGATGCATCTGTGTTGGTTACAGTGTTATAGAATCTTTTTGATTGTTGTGGAAATTTAAGGTCAGGCTGCATAGAATGTCTCTACTATCATAGTTCCTGCTTTTAAGCGTGTTGCTAGTCTGATTTGGTGCTGATATAAGGAGATCGGTTTGCTCCTCGGTGTTAGAGGTGGAGTTTGATTAATACATGGGTATAATTTGGCTACAGGCTATATTTTATAGTACTCTTTGTGTTGTTTCTTGCACATCTTGTGCGTTTCTTAATTAATAAATAATTTTTTTTGCTGCTTCCGAAAAAAAAAAACTCTACGCTGCACCAACAGAAGTTGTACACTTCTCTCATAACTCACTCACACCATCTTCTCTCCCGGCCAATTCTTCTCTCATAACTCACTCACACCATCTTCTCTCCCGGCCAATTCCCTTCAAACAAACAACAATACGAACATAACTCTCATAGTCTCATACTTCTAACCCTCTCTAAAATTTAAATTGCCAAATGTAATTATATTTAAGTAAAGTTCAATTCAAATTTTTCAAAGTCTATTTCTATTTCGGTAAACTCAAATTCAACTTATTCATAATCTATTCTGATTTGAGTAAGGTTAATTAAGTAAGAAGGCCAACCCACTTGGGTTGACCTAGTCCTCCTCAAGGTCTTAGGTTCGATTCTCTCTGATGTCAACTTGAGGGGTTAGTTTACCTTCTTCAAAAGAAAAAAAAAAGTAGGAATATCATAAACTCAAAGTTACCTTTATCCAACTCTTTATTATTTTTTTTAAAAAGAAAACTATATTGGAATCCATTTCCATTACACTAAAGTCAAATTTTGAGTTAGTTGCAAATCATAATCAAACATTATTTTAAAATTATTTATTTAGGACAAACAAGAACAAATTTAAATTTTATAAGAAAAGTTGTTAACCACTTAATAAATATGAAAACTCATGATTTTATATTTATTAATTGACATAACACCATATATAGTTAGATACATACGTAAAGTAATTATGCATCCAAAAATTATAAGTAGATTAAACAAAATTACAGAGTAGAGGTATATATGAGAGGTAGGACTTAGGAGAGAGAATATTCCTACTTTAGTTTTTTGACAAAAGTCCTAAATGGGAAAGGAAACTTCTTTCCCTTCATGGGAAAGTTGAACCAGAACCATGGATATAATTGTTTTTTAATTGGATGGCTAGGATTTGTTACCTGCAACTTGCTGGAAATTGTTGGCAGGTACGGTGAACAGAAAGCGTGGTCCCCACCTTCTCATTAAACAATAGTTTCTGATTTCTTAGTTATAAATCATGGGCCTGCCATTTTGTTTTGGGCCTTTTTGTCGTAAATAACATTTTCGGCTAGGCCTGTGTAGTTGCTAACAACACTACCAAATATAATTAGAGAAGAAATTAATAGGTCTTTTTTGGTAGTTTAATTAATAGGTTTTTAAAATGATATTAAAATTTAAAATAATGTTTGACGTAAAATTAATAGATGTGAATTATTTAATATGTGACATAAAGTTAAATTTATTGTCTTTAACTATGTGTGACGAATCCATTGATAATTTTTAAAATAGGTTTAGATTTAGGATTCTTTTTGTTTTGGGAAGAGTTTAGATTTTGATTATCCATGGATCATTCTTAAAATTGGTTTAGGTGTAAGATTCTTTCGGTTATGGGAAAAGTTTAGATTTTGATTATCCATGGATCATTTTTAAAATTGGTTTAGGTGTAAGATTCTTTCGGTTTTGGGGAGAGTTTAGATTTTGATTAACCATGGATCATGTTGTTAACATTTATTAAGTGTGACTTTAATTAATTAATTTATTAAAATGACTTACTAAAATGACTATCACATTTGAAATAACATGATGATTAATTATGTTCTTGAAAAAATTACTTACTACTCCCTCCGTTTCATAATACTTGTCCATTTTGGAGAATAATTTTGTTTCACTTTAGTTGTCACTTTCAAGTTTCAATGCAACATTAATTATTGGTTTATCAATAATACCCTTATTTAGATTGCCGGAACTTGGAACCTTGTCGTCGAAGAAGATGAAGTGAGGTGGTCCGATTCAAAAAAAAAAAAAAAATGTCGGAGAAGTTGTAGTGCGGTGGTCGTCTTCCGGTTACAGGCTCTTGGCATTAATGAATGAAAGAAGGTAGAAGGAAATAGAAGGAAAAATATGACATAATAAAACTGAATTTTGTTTTGGAGTATGCGAAAGTAAACGGGGGGTGCAATCAGAACAAACAAAAAACAATAAAAAAATCCATCAATTTAATTCATAGATTTTATTGGAAATCTAGATCCTCATGCATCTTTGCAACGCCACCAGATTTATGTAAATAAATTCACATAAATCGTTCCACAGCATAATCAGAACAAAGAAACAATACCAAGCAAGCAATTTCAATTGAACTTAATATAAAAAAAAAAAAAAAAAGTGAAATTAAATAGTTTCTAATTAAAGAACAAAGAAAGGGAAACAAATCACTCCTGAAAAACATGAAACGCGGTGACGAAACAGATGAACCAGAAACTCACAACAACTTATCAGTGTAAGATCTGGTGGCGTTTATCCATGGATGTGCCGATGGAGAACATTGTCGAGGGAGAATATTGGTTGTTGTTTGAAGATTGATCGTTCAACAATGAAGATGGTGTTCATCCATGGATATGTTGAATATTGGTTTTAGCTGTTGGAGAGAAGGTTGGAGAAGAGGGTCGAAGGAATTGAATGAATGGAAGTGAGGTGAAGTGAAGCAACAACAAACAGAGGAGGTACACTAGAAAAAAAAAAAAATTAAAATTTTTTTTTCAATTTTTTATTTTTTCTCTCCAACAAGTTTTCAACTGACAGCTGTCCTGGAAATGGGAGCTTTTCCATGGTGGAAAAAAACTTCTCATTCCCAGACTAAATGCCACCAGTCTTCTAATCTGATGTTTTTTTTTTTTTTTTTGGTTAGAAGTCTTCTAATCTGATACTATGATAATACATAATGGATGTGTGAAAGCAGCAGAACAGAACGCGTGAATTAATTTGACTGGGAATTGACAAAATGAGTTTGGTATGAGAAAAAATGAGAGTCCAACAACCTTCTTCTTCTTTCTATAGTTAGCTTCATCTTCCCGCGTAAAACCCAATTCTGGTTTAGAACATTTTCCATGACGACATCGTTTTTCAACGGCGAGAGACTCATCGTTCTCTTCTTCATTTCTACAATTCTCTACTCTCTTCCTTTCTCTCTCCTCTCCCACGGCGTTTCCCTCTCTCTTCTCGCCATCGCTTCCTTCTTCCTCGAGATCTCCGTCGATTCCTCCGTTTCTCCTTTCTCTCTCCGCACCAGGTATATTCTACCCCTCCTCTATCTCTCTCTATCGATTCATTCATCGGTTAATTGATATCAATTCATTTCAGACCTGGTGCTTCCTCTGGAATTCTACTCGGTGCAATCACTCTCCCTTCTCTCATTCTCTCCAAATTGATTCAATCTTCGCGTGGATTCTCGCTTCAACAACTTCAACCTCAAGGTTTATTGCAATTCCCTTTGATTTATGCATGTTGCTTCCATTTTTAGGGTTTTTTGAGATTTAGCATTTAAGATTATTAATTGCGAATTTGTGATTTGTGTGAAATTTGAATGTGTAGAGATTGAATATTTGACATTGCAATACTGGGCAACATCTGCCAGCGTCTTCAGTGTGCTTTTATTCCTTGCTTTCACTATAAAGCATTCTCATTGGGGTGCAAGGTTAAGCTTTGCTTTTGTTTTGTCTCAAGCTGTGCTTTGTGTTGTCGCACTTTTGACTACGTCTCAGATTGGTAAGTTTGTTTTTTGGATTGTTGAATCATATGCCTTATACTTATGCTTATGTTATATATAGCCCCTGTTTGAATAACCAGCTTAATTTGCAGCTTATAGCATAAGAGTTATGATATATAAGACCTTATTATAAGCTATTTCCATAACAAAAGATAAAATAAAGTCAAATTGTTTTTGTAGCTGAGATGAGGATGTTTCACTAGATGTGGTGTAAGACTAGACAAGATAAGATTAGAAATGACAACATTAGAGAGAGAGGTTGGGTTAGCACTTATAGTAGAAAAAATGGTGGAAACTAGAGTTAGGTGGTTTGTGCATGTAGAGAGAAGACTTTTAGATGCATGCTATGTCAATAGATAGTTAGATCACTGGAGGTAGAGATAGACCTAGAAAAACTATAAGAAAGATCTAGAGATTAAAAGTCTCACAAGTGCTTATGTCAATAGATAAGCTCAAATAAGGCAATCCAAACAGGCCAATAGTTGAGGAATACGTGTTCTGATTAAACTGTTATTGCTTCTTTCTTTTTAGGCTTGCACCCTGCACTGAAGCTTTCATGGGTCTTTTTTCATGGATTGGCATCTGTCAAACTAATTCAGCATTTCATGAGAACTTTTCCGTCTTGTGCTTCCATTGGTACGTCTTTCTTATACACCGGTTATTCTTTTGTGTGTTCCGGGTTTTACTATCGTCACAACTGATATGGCACTACAAGTTAAAGAAATTGGGTATAAATACTTTTTTTTTTGTTGTGATTTCAAGTTTCAAGTAACAAGCAGAAACTTTATGTTAGGAACTTGTCAATTAACCATGTAAGGCAAGTGCACTTCTTATTTTACTTAACCTGCTTCATGGTTCGACCAGAAAAAAAAACCTGCTTCATGGTTCGACCAGAAAAAAAAACCTGCTTCATGTGGTCCCAACATATCAATTAAAATCAGCAAATCTGTTCAGAAAGAGTGAGTATGTAAGCTTCAACATGCAATAGGCATATTTGAACAACGGAAATTCACTGAAAATCCAGCCATGCAGATGTAAAGTCCACAGTTTCAAGCAAGATCATCAACAGAAATTCACTGAAGGAAAGGAAGTTTTTGAACAACCTTTTCCGTCTCTTCAATCATATCACACTTTCTCCTTTTCCCCGCTCTTTTCCTCTTTTTTCATTTTAAAATCGATGACCATATTCTCTGTTAAAGGCTGCCTACAATAGATTCAGCCCTTCCTTGAACCCTTGAATTGGTGTGAGCGCTTTATAGCACCACCAATGAAGAAGACCCAACCCAACAAAAGCATCATTGTTTATAAACAGGGTTTCTTCAAATTGTTAGTTGATTTTTGTTTTGCTGTTCTTTCGTCGGTAGCTGGATTCATTTTTCACCCTTATCTGAAATATGGATCATACATTACTGCCACCAGATTATTATATCTTAGAAAAATTACATGGTTGATTAGGGGTGTTTAATTTGTCAGCTCTTTTATTTATCATGGTTTCTCCTTGATTCCAGGGGAAGCATTTTTGGTGACTGCTGGTATAGTTCTCTATTTTGGTGATATGCTGTTGCTTACTATAAAAAAGGTTAGTGGTTTTTAACACAATTTTTTTCATGATAAATAGTATACATATATGTTATTGGTGATTACAATGTTTAAACAGCTATGTGGACTATTGGTGTCATCAGAGTTGATTACTGCAGATGAAATAAAGCGAAGTGAGATAAACATTATAATTCAGGTATTGGTCCTTAGGTTATGATTTTTCTGTTACTGGTGTAACTAGATCAGCTAAACTTATCTGCTGCTTCTGCAGGGGATTGTGCTTGGTCTTCTGCTATATCCAATAACTTTGAAGTATACTCTCCAAATATGGGAGTGCTTTATAAATACAACTTATTCTGAGCAAAGAAGATACTATGAGATTTGGAGATCCCTTATATTTATTGCTTCCCTTGGATTCGTCCTCATTGTGGTTGTACCATTATGGATGCAGTTCGTACAGAAGTTTGATATGCATCCCTTTTTCTGGTATGCCATCAATATCTGATAATTTTGTTAGCTACCAGTTACTGATGTTTTCAGATATGATCTGAAATACTATGGAAGTGGTAATAACAGGATGTTTGGAAAGTAGTTTTTTGACTATGAATGAATCGAGCAGGATTCAACGTATTTCTTGCTGGCAGCTCTGATACATACATCTTATAGGATAAGGCAACATAAGTTGTTAATTCCACTAGAAACTGCGGCATGTTCATTGTAGCATCTGGTTACACTGTATTCACATACCTATGTAGATTTAACTTATTCAAGCATGTGCATTTCCAGCTAATATAGACTTCTCTTATAAAGATGGTAATGTGAGAATCTTAAGTCAGAATATAATTCTCCAAATACGGTTCGTTTTTTTAACAAACTATAGAAGCCAATAATGTGGCTTTTTATGTTGACCGCACACTCATATGAGTTTTATCCGTATCATGGATCCATATTTTATGGAGAGAAATAGCAATAGAAGAAACTGTGTCTTATTCAGATAGTTCAGTTGCTAAGCCAAGTCTAGTGGGCTTGTTAAAATACCCAATTATAGCCATGATGATAGTCTCATGTTCAAATATTTTTTTTGTAAGCATAAAACCATTGTTTTTTACTTTATCATTATACTGTTTTGTTAGATAACTATATTTTTTATATTTTTAAACATCTCATTGCAGGGTGCTTTCCTTTGTTTTCTCAGAGCCATCCAAGAGACTGTCGTTATGTATCTATTGGATGTGTATAATTTCTATTTCTGTTTTGCGATTCTACAAGATCTCTAAGAACAGTAAGATTGAGAGGATTCTTTTGCGGAAATACTACCATCTGATAGCTGTCTTGATGTTTTCGCCTGCCCTTATCTTCCAGGTAATTTAGGAGACTAAATGATTGTTTGCTATTTAGTGGTATTGAGTGGATTGTGCTACTGTGTACCTATTTTCTATTTTCTTTTTCCTTAAATTCCAGTGCCTTGTGTTTACTATAATTGAAAGCAGGTAAAAAATGTATGAACACTCCCTAGACTTTACCTCATTTTGTATAGCCACCATTTACTTTGAATCTCGATGAAAGGCCATTTAGTTCAAATTTCTGAAACTTGTGAGTACTAAATAAAAACTATTCATCACAAGCCCTGTACTTGTTGATTGATGCATATGACAATCTCTAATTTGTCATTATTATTTTTTTATGAATATTTTAAAAATTCCTAATTTTATTTTTAAAATTATTGTATACTTTTTACTTTTTGCAATTAATAATAAATAATTGGGATTTTTTTATATGGTTTATACAAATTATAGATTGTTGTATGTAATAATTGAAACATGCAAGTCATGTGATAACTGATTTATTAAAGGGGCAAAGGGCAACCCGGTGCACTAAAGCTCCCACATACGCAGGGTCCAGGAAAGGGTCCCACCATTTGGTGTATTGTACGTAGCCTTACCCAGTTTTTTACACAAGAGGCTGTTTCCAGTGATAACTGATTCATTAATATATTATTTTATGAACGCTATTTAAAAGTTAGTTTTCATTGTATGGTTAAGAAATATAAAAGCAAAAGGAATAATTGAGCCGTATGATGTGTACAAAAACATAAATATTTTTTCCTTGACCCTGGCATTATAGAGAGGGCATTACTTGTGTCGGTATATGTTTTATATTGATCAATTATGCTAATGTGTGTTGGCTATAATGCTCACTTTTTTATTGCTTTCAGCCAAAATTTCTCGATCTAGCTTTCGGTGCAGCATTGGCGGTTTTCTTAATATTAGAAATTATTCGAGTAAGTATCTTGGAATGCATTCAGCTTAATATTGATGAGATCATACTTTAAAAAGGTTGTTTTGTGTTTCATTGTTTATTGTTGATTTTATCGATAACAATCCATAAGGAATCAATGTTTAAATTCAATATACATCAGTTTGAAAAATTGCTATGAAAGAAATGACCTACCATGTTATTATGCATTTATATTTATGCGGCCAAGAACAGTTAATCTGAGTGGGTCCTGTGAGAGGTATTTACAGTAGTCCATGTATTGATAGCAAAAGGATATATGAGGTATAAAGCATGTAATTGGGAGACATTGCAACCTGCTGGAACAATTTCCATAGAGATATGCCATTAAACTAGATTTCTG
The DNA here is from genome assembly GCF_003473485.1 of Medicago truncatula. Lineage (NCBI taxonomy): Eukaryota > Viridiplantae > Streptophyta > Magnoliopsida > Fabales > Fabaceae > Medicago > Medicago truncatula. The sequence continues at coordinate 46,868,704 of NC_053043.1, forward strand.
ATTTCATGAAAATTTGTTGAATCATTTTAAACTTATGATTATTTGAATGTGATCATTTAAATCCAATAATAGCATTGTTCAATGTTATCAATAGAATACTAGTACAGTCTCATTTCTTATTGCAACCATTGGATGCTGATGCATACTGCATATACTTTTTGCCCAGCTATGACTTGTTGAAAATGAACTTCACAAGCTGAGTCATTGTCTTCTTTTCATTACCCAAAAGCTAAAATTTCTAATATTACTGCCCACGAATTCAAATGATTCCGAGCAGGCTGATTAGTATACAAAGTTTTCCTAGTTGCTTTTTTGTTGACATTGTCTTACTTAGGTATGGAGAATCTGGCCCTTTGGACAACCAATAAATCAATTTATGAATGCATTCACCGATCACCGTGACTCTGATCTTCTCATTGTCAGGTATTATGCTCTTTTCAGTTTTCAATATAGCCCATATTATGAAGCAGTGTTTATGATACACAGCTTCATTTAGTTCTCTTTCATGACAAAATTTCCTATTGCTCAGCCACTTCTCACTCTTGCTTGGATGTGCTCTCCCTATTTGGATGTCATCTGGGTACAATGATCGACCTCTTGCCCCTTTTGCGGGAATTTTGAGCCTAGGAATTGGAGATACAATGGTGAGTCCTCTCTCTCTCTCTCTCTAGAGGGGGGGTGTACTGTATACAACTGCTGAACTTCGGGGCCATTTCAATTAACCAACTGATGGATTTTTTCTTCTATTAAAAAGGAAACAGATGAATTGTATCTTAGTGCACAAGGTTAAATGCAGTGTGTAGCTGTAACTATTTTGGATCAGTCAACAATGTTTGAACCGTATATGCAAGAACCTAAATCAATCTATGATGTGGCAATTTTGGTGAAAGTAATTTACTCCCACTTTGGGGAATCAATATATGATTTTTCATGAATACTAATAATGTATGAAAACTTTTTGCGAGAATTCGTACTATTTTCTTTAACTCTAAACAGTTCCCATGTAGAAGTAAATTGATTAATTTCTAACAGGGCTACATTGAGAAATGAGGATGTGTGGATACCATATTACCATTTTGTCTGAGGTGGTGAAGTCAGAGACTAAAGAAAAGCATTAAAAACATGTTTTTATTATAGATTTTTTTTAATCCAGAAATGTTAAAAGGAGCTGTTCTCTTGATGGTTGCGTATCTTGGTAGTTGATAGTAATTGAGTTTCGATTTTTTTGTTTAGGCATCAATGGTTGGGCACAAGTATGGTGTTTTGAGGTGGAGCAAAACTGGCAGTGAGTATTTTCGTTATATGATTTTTATCAGTGTTGTCTATTCCATCATGTTAATGTAGCTTTCTCTCTTTGCCAGAGAAAACAGTTGAAGGTACTGCAGCTGGTATAACGTCTGTACTAGCTGCTTGCTCTTTACTCCTTCCACTCATAGCATCAACTGGATACATTTTCACTCAGGTCCTCTCTCTTCTCTCTCTCTCTTGGTTAATTGTGGGTGTTACCAAACTCTAGTAATAAAGTGATATTATTTGTTTTGGTGTTGATATCAAAGGAACTTGATATCTTAGTTCAGGTCTTCCGCCACTCTACATATAAACAAGTCCCACGGTATTCTGGTTCCACATAGCTCGGTTTCATATTAGTACCAAAGCTTTATACAGTTATTTTTGTTACCGTTGACATCAAACAATTTTTTAAACCAATAAGTTTAGAATGTAGTAGACAAGCATTGCTCACCTAGATTCATGCATACAAGCCATCTGCTGCATGAGGAGTTAGGTCAGACTTTAGGTTCCATGTATTGTGTCGCAAGGAAGTACTTGCACTCTTTTTCCCCAACCCTCATCTTTTTTCATATGCTATTCATTTCAATATCTCCTATATCCCTTCCTCAGAGGGGAGAGAAAGGAATGGAAAAATTAAGCCTATAGCATACTGCCAAGTTGTATATTCCAAGGACAGTAAGATGCAGTTTCATCTTTAGCGTCTCATTTAATAAGGGGGGAAGAACAAAAAATTGCCATTTACCGTTGATAAAATGAAATGGATAAAAGCTTGCTAGTACTCTAGAGTGTCTGTTCCTTAGATTACTGAGTTCTTCTTTGACACCTTGTTAATAACTTTTTGCAGCATTGGTTCTCTCTCTTTCTAGCTGTGACTGTAAGTGGTTTGTTGGAGGCCTACACGGCGCAACTTGACAACGCATTTATACCACTTTTTTTCTATAGTCTTCTCTGTTTATAGGCACAGCTCTCTCACAAGAGCAAGTTGCCTTTAAGAGCAATGATGTGGTTCTGCAGATATGCTTCCTGGCTGGGCAGTGTTTTGGCAGAAGAGGTCAGATTGTAATTAACCTATGCAACGATACATGACAGTTAGGTTTGGTGTAGATAGTTAGGATTGTATCTTTAGACAGAAATGATAGGTATACAAGTGTTTTGATGTTTTCTTTTAAAGGGTTGATACCCTGCAAATAGCATACTGTATGCAGGATAGGAGTGACAATTTTCCAGTTTTTTTTAAGCCATGTATCAGGCCATGAGAGAGGAGAGCTGTTGAACACTAGTTCACTTGTTCTAAAGGAATTTTTAATGTCTTCAATTTTCACACATATAGTAATTTTCATTTCTTAAGGTCATGTTGTATATCTGCACGTCATAGATCCAACAATTTTAAATTATGCAAGAAATATTCATTATTTAGTCACTTTTTCTAAAGGAGTTTTTATTGTCTTAAATTTTCACACTTACAGTACTTTTCAATTTTTAATGTCTCCAAGCCTTTGGCGACCCTGGATGTTTTCACATTTACTTTTCAACATCCAAACATCATGTTAGTCAAGAAACAGCCGCTCGATGAACTCTAACAATGGTAACCTTGAAACAATGAAGAGTAGTATTTTTGACCATGATAAGTTCACATTTCAGATGTATCTATATTTCTGTTAGTAACTTTGATCAACTGTGCTGTAGATAGAGATAATTGAGTAGCTCAGGCAGGCATAATGTTGACTAGTTCTTCTAGTGAATTCTCTTGACTTTCAACATTTGAGCTGATAAATATCTGAGGCAGCTGGAGTGGAGTAGATATATCTGTTGACAGGTGGACCAAAGCTAAATATCTAGAGTTGCATTGTTGATCCAACACTAACAGTAGCTGCAGCTCATGAATGACTCATCTTCCCAGTTATTGGTTTCAAAATTGAGACATTTTTGTTTGCGGTATGCTGATGTATATATGACCTGAAGACTGAGTGAGAGGGACTACTAAGGAACACTTGCTCAATGTAGGGCATCCAACACATGACCCCCTTTAAAGGTGTTTTGTTGTGGGTGGGGGCTGCGACATTAAATACTTATAGAAACGCTTTTTGGACATCTTAAACCGACAGCCGACGTGGTATTTGGTACTTTTTTGTTCTCTCGAATAAAACCAACACTTATTCAGGATGTATTTTATACAATGTCATTTTCGATGTCAAAATATCAGTGTTCAGAGATTACCTTTTGGATGGATGGACCCCAAAAAGTGCTTGTATTATATGCTAGGACAAAGAGTACGGCTGGAAACGATTTCGAGTAAGATTGGTCAAGTGATTACTTATTACTCTGTCTAGCCATTTTTCTATTGATATTTTAGCAGTTCCTCATGCTATTTTTAGGATTTATTCGCATTAATTGCTTCAATTTCTTGTAGTTCAAGCTGATTGTGGACTTGTGGTAATATCACCTAACAGCTTATGGGTAAATAATAGAGATTGCTGAATTAGTACTTTTAGTTTGTTTTTTACGCTATTCCATTAGTTAATAAGTTACTCACGTTAGTTACTCGTTCGAATTTATCTATACATCAAGAATCTTTGATGAAACGCACGAGTATACTATACTATAGAGAAGACAATAGCTAGCACAAAAATTTACCAGTTTAGCATCTCTTGTCACTGAAAAAACACATATTGAATGTTTCATTATCTCAAATAAGATTACAAGATTGTAACCCTCAAATCATGTATCTTCCTACAAACTTTAGTCTATCTAAGAGCGTGTTTGATATGGTAAAAAGTTAGTAATCACGTAACAGTAGAAGACAGAACAACACATGAAAGATTTTTAAGGTATTAAACATCTTTTTGTCTCAATGCTTGGTGGATAAAATGTCACGGTATTTTAGACAACTTGTACCTCTAAAAAAAGTTATGTTGTGGTTTAGTGAGGGACAAAAAATTTAGTTTTTGTCCCCTCTAATTTGTTCAATCCTAGAAACAGTTTTAAAATCAAACACTATAACTGAAGTTGTCTTTGTTTGGTCCCTTGTTTTTTAACATATCAAATGCACCGTTAGAGTTATAAGAAATGATAAACACATTCATCTCGGTGCAAATGATCACTCACATGCCGTCCTCTCTATGAAATACATTCATCCAACTCTTGATGTACTGTATTTCTTAAATTTCCACCAACTGTGCCTTCCAGAATTTAAATTCTTTCAAACTATTGTGGCACTTGCTGATGATCTATATCACTCATGCTCTAACTAATAATAGTATAAAAAGATAAGCATAAAAAGGTCTAGACGTTATGTAATGTCGTTTCCGAATTGAAGTCAATTAAGGCATGGCATATAAGAAGAAGAGTTTGGCAAGAGAAGATAGGAATGGACCTATAGAGATGGATTTAATAAGAGAGTTGGAGGGAGACATGACTAGACAATACTTTAAAAGGGACGTTTCGTAGTATGAAAGCTCGTAGACACTGCACTCACATGCCTTGGTCTCCCCCTTCCCCAAATTACCACTTCAACCCTTTTTTTTATCAAGTTTTTTATAAACGTTATTATTCACATTCAACGATTTACATGTAGAACCGACATAAAGTGTGTTTGATGTTCAACATGTATCGATATATGATACTGATATATGTGATTACATTCAACTTATTTACTTTTTAAAAATATTTTTGATAACATGTCGGTCTATGTCAAATGTTTGTGTTTGTGTCGGTGTGAACTTCAAGTAGCCTTATCGACTAAGACCTTTTAATAACACGGGTCAAACACGTATGGAAGCCTAAAACTAATTTTAAGATGAAGCACTTCTAAATGCCAAAAAGATATTCTAGTGAAATTACTAAATCTTTGTTTAAAAATTAGGGTTAAATATGTTTTTTTGTCCCTATAAATATACCAACTTTCCATTTTAGTCTCTATAAAAATTAGGGTTAAATATGTTTTTTGTCCCTAAAATTAAATATGAATTTTTAACCATCAAAAATATAAAAATTCATAATAAATTCATGTATTGTGAAAAAATTCTAATGTTTTTTGGGAGAGATTCTTATAATATTATGAATTTTTCTAAAAAAATTTATTAAAAAATATGAATTATACATATGAGTTTACTTTAAAAGATGAACCAAAAGTGAAGATGGAAAATTTTTGGGAGACTAAAAGTTGAAGGAAAACTTTAGAGGGACTAAAACGAAAAGTTGGTATATTTCTAGGGACCAAAAACATATTTAACCCTAAAAATTACTTTTCAAATATTTTATACAAATTTATTTATTAAATTACTAGAATCCATTTTTCTTTGATGAATAATAAAATTAATCAAATTAAGATAATATTAATTTTCGATAAAATTTTATTAATTCGAATTTAAAAAAAATGGTAGAATATAAAGTCTTTTTACTGAGTAAAATTACTATGCTTTTGGAGACATAATTTGTCTTTGTAGTCCTACCTTTGTGACGACTTTAGAGCACTATTAACGGAAGATACTTTTCTCATTGTTCGCCAGCTATAATTTAAAAAGAGTAAATTACATTTCCCTTTTCTCAAAGATGCTTGAATTACATTCTCCTTTCCTTTTATGTTAAAATATACACTCCCCTCCCCTTCTATTCAAAACATATTAGAAAATATTTCACTCCCCATCATTGAGAGAAACTTGAATTACATTGCCCTCCCCTCTTAAGTTAAAATTTACTTTTTATTCACAATTTCATTAACATATAGTTTTAAACCCTGTTATAAAATATGAAACAATCCAAAATAAAATTAAAATATTTAAAAAAAATTACAAAAGTCGATTAAGTATGGTTATTTAAAAGTGAATTTATGCTCTAAATTATAAAATTAATAACAAAAGATTTAAATTTAATTGTCATTGACATTTAGATTATAAAAAAACGGAATTATATTTTTTAAATGGTGATTCAAAATTAATATATATTATAAAAATATTTATTTATGTTAAAATAGATTAAAGTGTAGTCCATATTTAATTATTAAGGGAGGGGGATGTAATTCAAGCATCTTATAGGGGAGGTAGTATAAATTTTACTTTTCAAGGGAGGAGAGTGTATATTTTAACATAAGAGGTGAGGGGAGTGTAATTCAACCATCTTTGAGGGGAGGGGATTTACTCATTTAAAAATCATTAAACAATGTCAGCACACAGCATGTAATCATCGCATCCTTCTAAAGTAATTTATCCTACATATTTATCAAAGCTTTTTGTAAAAAAAAAAATAGATGAAAAGATGAATTAATGCCATTAAAAGTAAATAAAATATATATTTTTTGTATAAATTGTAGGACCCACTATTAGTTTTTTAAGACCACACCATTAGGGTAAAAAAAATGAATTAATTATTTTAAGATGATGCGTTTTAATGGAACCCACAAAATAATCTTTTATGGAGTTCACCACTAGTCTTATGAGCACAACATTACAAGTTGTACACTACAAGTGTGTCTATAAGTAGATGGTAAAGAGCTCAAACACTCAACAATTCTAACTCATTCCTCAAAAAAAAATTCTACCTCTCAAATAAACAAAAGAGTTGCATTTGTCAAGTGTCATGGCCGTGTTCAGTGTGAGAAGCATCAACAAAAAGAATGGTGGAGGTGGCATTGTGAAGCTCATTGAGAAGCTACAGAAGAAAATAGTAATAGGGAGAAACAAATCAACATCAACCTATGTGCCTGAGGATGTAAAGGAAGGACATTTTGCTGTGATTGCTAAGGGTAGGAAGGAAGAAGAAGCAAAGAGATTTGTGTTACCATTAAGTTGTTTAACTAATCCAACATTTGTGAGGCTATTAGAGAAAACAGAAGAAGAATATGGTTTTGATCATGAAGGTGCACTAACCATTCCTTGCAAGCCAAGTGAACTTCACAAGATGTTGCAACAGCAATGGCAAAAACAAGAGGGAGGTGCTGAAATTAACTGCTACAACATGCAATTCCTCCAATAACTTCATGGTTTTTCAAATTATTGATAAATAATCAATGACATGCATATATGCTATAGGAAATATGTTAGTAATTTATATTGAAATCATAAGTTATTTAGTTCATTAATCCATATGAAAGTACATCTAATTAATGATGAAGAGTGCATAATACAATTTGAAAAAGTTTGAATAAAAAAAAACTCGGAAAATGTTCAATCCCTTAAATAAATCTCAATACTTTAAAGAATTAATCTAATATTAGAATGAGGATATCCCTAAATTCATCCAAACTGATTGTATGTATGTTGGAGGTATAATTCCCCCACACACTAAATGAATTTTAGTTTGGGATGTACAAATTAATTAAACTCCACTCACGACTAAAATATGTTTAGTAAGTTTAAATTAAATATTGTATAAACAAAATTTTAGATCTCAAATTTGCAATTTATCATCATCATCATCATCTAACTACAGCCATGCTTACTAATTTAAAATAAGTTCGATTTATAATTTTAGGCTTAAGTTTTAATTTTAATTTGGAATGGGCAAAACAAATTCTTTTTGTGTTGGTAGATGTGCAAATTAAATTCTATTCGCCACTATGTTTGTTTATTTATTTGATAAAATCCAACTATGTTTATTAAAACAATAAAGAAAGTGTTTATCAGATCAAAACGAAAGTGTTTATAGTATTTTAGATATAAATTTTTAAATTCTTAAGGCAAACATTGAAATATGATAAATGTTAAAAGATCGATACATAAAAATAATTTGCAATATGTTTTTCTTTGCTTGTTTAACAGACCCTTTTTTCATTTCCATCGTTTTCATTTGTAAATGGATTTAATTAACGTCTAATTTTTTTTCTATTAAAAATCGATAGATGAATTTACCAGAAAAAAAAAAAAGCTATACCTGATTTTTTTTTTCATGAAATGCAAAACTAGTAGTAGTAGTCTTAAAAATATAATCTTTAGTGTAATTTGTTTTACAATAACTTTAGTAATATATTTTTTAAAATTTCTTGATCAAACATTGGTTAGATTGCCTTAATCAGAAACTAAAACTGAAATTCAGACAAACTTCAAACTGATCCATTGTTTTAGAGTATTTTTTGCTTTATTTGGATAAAGAAATATTTCTTAACGAATTGCACTTTTTGGCCCTTTCTTCGCATCCAAATGATTGAAAAGTGATATCATATATTTAATAATTAGGGACACCCTTGCTTAATTTACGGGAGTTGTGTTGTGAGTTGTGACTACTGATTACATGTTTTTGAGAACTGAACTGCCAATTGTTTTTTTCTACACTAGATAGTCACATTCAGGCTATGTTTGGTTTCTGAGAAACTATAAGGAAAGAAAGAGGAAGGAGAGAAAGGTTGAAGAATATTCTCTCTTCCATTGCTTGGTTTACCAGCAATAAGACAAGGAAAGAAAGTTTTATGTTGGGACCCACTCAAAATATAATCACTACTAAATTGGACGGAAAGTGGAAGGAAGGTTTACTTTTTGGATGAAATGTCATAAATGCCCATCAAATTTTAAAAAATAACAACAACTTGATAGTTTTTTCTTCCATTTAAATTGTGACACTAAACTCTTATTTAAACCTATTATACCCTTTTTTTAACAAAAATAAAATGTGATACTCTTTAATACTTAACTTACATTATAATTTAATGTTTATTTTAATTTTAATCAAAATATTATTTTAATCAAACTCTTGTAAAAATATGTATATTAATGTATTGGAAATTTTATTTTTCTTTGAGGGTAGCTTTGTCATTTTCTTGTTTACATACCTTTCTTTCCTCTCACTTTCTCACCACTTTCACTCCTAATAAACAACCAAAATAATCATCTCACTTTCCATTCACTTTCTCTTCACTTTCATTCCTTTAACAATCTTTCCTCTTACTTTCTTTCCTTTTGTATCCAAACATAGCCTCAAATACATGGCTAATTCAATTAAGTAAATTGATTAATTTAATTCACTTAATTAAACTGCATAATTAATCCCACGATTCTTTCAACAACAAAAAAAACGTGATATAAATAACTATTAACATGGCTGAATTAATCAGAATTTTGCATGTGATATCACATATGTAGGGAAGATTTGATGTCCATAAAACATTTTTGTTGTTTATTAGCAGAGATATATTAAGTTCATTTGAAGCTTCAAAACATTTCATATCTCTATCACTTCCTAAAAAGTTAAATTCAAAAAAAGTTTCCCTTACTCTCACAATAATTGTTAACGAATTTGAATCCCATAATGACCTAGTATTTTGGTCTAAGTAGTGCATCTTTATCCTAGCATATTGACCAAATAAGAAAATACCAGTTTCATGCGATCATGTAAACAAATCAATCACTCCCATATGGAGTAAGGAGCCAGAGGAAACAAGTACTGAGTATAACATATAATTTTATAACAAGTCGTGTACAACTAAATTGACAAGCACCATAAATAATTAAAAACAAAAATATTACAGAGGTGAAGGACTTCTCAGCTCAAAAAATAATTAAGCCGGTGATTTCTATGTCTAATTCTCCACCATTTAATTTGATTATAATCACCATGAGAGAAATCCAGCTCAAGGAGCTAGCACCACATACCTACATTGTAATATAAGTTCATAATTGTGACATATTGGACAACACTGCACATCACGGAAGCTATCTTTTCAGTCAGATAAACCTGCCTTTTCCTTTAGGTGCAGCTTGAAATCCATAATATCACCTTCCCATCTGGTCACTGTTTGATCAGCACACACCCATATCTCATGGGCCACCTGATTTATGAGCCTAAAATCATGACTGACTAGAACCATGCCACCATCCCATTCATTCAATGCCTCGGCTAACGAGTCGATTGTCTCGATATCTAAATGATTAGTTGGCTCATCTAATAGTAGCAAGTGCGGCTGTCTATAGGCTAACCATGCAAAAATCACGCGACTCCTTTGTCCATCTGATAAATTTCTCATAGGCATCACCTGTGCTTTACCCGACAATCCAAACTTCCCAATGGCTGCTCTCATCTTTTCTTCCTCATTTCCAGGGTACTCTTTTATCATAAACTGGAGAGCAGACAGTTCCAAGTCTAGTTTCTCAGTCAAGTGCTGGTGAAATTGTGCAATGCGAAGGTGATTATGGCGACGAACCATGCCATCTAAGGGAACCAAATCACCTGTCATAAGCTTCAGGAACGTGCTCTTCCCAGCTCCATTGGGTCCAACCAGAGCAATCCTGGAGTCTAAATCGACCCCGAAATCGATGTTCTTGTAGATGAGATTATCAGGAGTGTAGCCAAATGTCACCTCCACAAACTGGAGAACAGGTGGGGGAAGTTTCCCCACATCAACAAAGCGGAAAACTAAAATTTTGTCTCTTACCACCTTCTCTGTAAGTCCACCACGCTCCATTTTTGCAAGAGTCTTCTCTTTACTCTGAGCTTGGCGAGCTAGTTTTGCTGATCCATGGCCAAATCGTGCAATGTATTCCTTCATTGAGGCAATCTGCTCCTGCTCCCACCTGTACTGCTTCATCTGGTTCTCTTCCAGTTCAGCACGTGTCTGAACATATTGATCATAATTACCAGTATAGAACTTCAGCTTTTTGTTTTGCATGTGGATGATATTTGTGCAGACACCATTAAGGAAATCTTGGGAGTGTGAAATCACAACCAAAATACGGTCAAACTTCTTCAAATTCTCCTCCAGCCACACACATGCTTCCAAATCTGCAAATATTTATTTTAAAAAAAAAATGAACCCAGTTATGCTATACGATCAAAGATTAGACTATAAGGACAGACAGATGCTATGAAAATAAATAGCAAAAAACAATGCAAGATATGAAGGGAAACAGAGAAAGCCAATACATTGAATTTAGTCTGAAAGCATCATCATAACTAAAAGGTGACACCGATAACTACCCAAGACTATATCAGAGTAAGAAGTCTTAAGAAAAATGTGACCTCCATAAAATGAGATGTAAATGTAGAAAGCAGAGACACAATACAAATAATGATCAAAGAAATAGAAGATGCAAGCGACTGGAACCAGCATCCAAAGCACAGCACAGCCCATGATGATACAAAGCATCAAAAGACATATTCTCAGAACTTGATGAAATCCTGCCAGATGTTTTATCAAAGCATACACCAAGAAAACTTTACTCAAAGCAACATAGAGGCCTACCCAACGAACAACCTAGAACTAGAAGGGTTCAATATTATCCATGTCTTCTACTTGATAGGCATAATTGAAACAACATATAAAGAACCCATGTGACCTTCAATTAAAAAACACGAGTCTGCTCGCAAAGAAAATCATCGCATGCAAATCAATGCATAAAACATGACAAGGTAAAAATGATCATTTAGTAACAAATAAAAGAGTTACTCTTTTCGGGGAAGAGGGATACCAAGGTGATTGGTTGGTTCATCAAGTAGAAGAATGGTTGGGTTCATAAACAGGGCTCGTGCTAAAGCAATCCTCATTCTCCATCCACCAGAAAAATCACGTGTCTTCTTTGCCTGCATCTGCTTGTTGAAACCAAGACCAAATAAAATTTCAGCAGCACGCTTTTCGGCAGTTGATGCATCCATAGCTTCCAGCCGTTCAAAAACTCGTTCAAGTGCTTCACCACCGCCATCTTCCTGGAACATAAATAAATAAGGTGTGGAGTCATCTGTAAACACAAAACAACTGTGGGCGTAAAAGTTAAGATGTCAAAGTACTTAAAACATACCTGTGCCCCCAGAATTTCAGCTTCTTTCTCCAATTTCAACCTTTCCTCATCACAACTAATGACAGCCTCCAACGCAGACATGTCAGAGGCTTCAATTTCCCGGCTAAGGTGATAAATATCCATGTGGTCTGGAATAGGAAGCTCACGGCAACCTATTGCTGTAAGTAGCGTAGATTTTCCACAGCCGTTCAATCCAAGCAAACCATAACGTCTGAAAATAAGTTAAAGAAAACACAATCACCAACAAATATTACAGTAAGAAATGATAACATCCTATTCACAAGTCAGAAGATATAAATATGGATGACAATTGACAAACCTTCCATAATTTAGCTCCAACTCAGAATCAACTATTAGATCATGTCCATGGAAAGTAACTGATAAAGATTCTATCTGTAATCGCAGCATAAACCAAAACGTCAATAGAATACAACATTGATAATTTTAAATGCATTGACAATTAACTGTATTATTTATATGGCAGAAATATCCTTTTGATTGCTCAATACTGAAATATTACCTACCTCTGAAGGATTCATAAACAGAGATTTTGACATGGGCTACATGGTAGAATGCCATTGCTACCAGCCCAACTGCTTGACTAGGTGTTCAAATACATGCACGCACCCACGCTAGCTACAATAATTTAGAAGTAAGACTACTATCTAAAATGAGAATGTTTATGCCAGTGTCCGAAAATATGGATTAATAATTAATTGAGAATCTGGGTATAATATCCAGTTCTCTCTTTCTTCCAGAGATACAATGCAATATATGTTCAATACACAAGTAAGCCAGATCATTTTCAATTGAAAAACCAAGACAAGAATTATGCTGAAATTTGAAGGACACAAGGAAAAATACTCAAACTAAACTCATTAGATGAACCTAATACAAAAATTGATTTTGATCTAAACACTTCAAATTATTTTTCATGGTCTAATTTCAGTCATAATAATCAGAACTAGGTTTCAAAAGTTACCAGAAAGGGCCTGATGGATTGACTTACTTGAGTTTATCTACTAACATAAGCACTTATAAACCTGTTTGGAAGAACTTATGAAAACAGCTTATGACATATGCATAAGCTCTCCGGAATAGATTATGAAAACAGTCAATACCTTAAAAGAGAAGCCTTTTTTTTTTTTTGAATGGCAATAAGAAAACAATTTGACTTTCTTTATCGTGTTACAAAAATAGCTTTTTATAAGTGCTTATGCTATAATCTGCAAATGAAGATGTTTATCTAATCAGGGCCTAAATGATTTCACTCTTTGGAAATGAATTTTTATCTTTCTTCCAAATCAACTGCTGCATTATTTTACTGTTCAATCTCAAAAGTTATACTAATTAATCACTTTCATTGATTCATTTAACTAATAAAGAACAAATCAACAAAACCAAAACACCGAACAATAACTACCGAAACTCAGATTAATCATTCTAACCAGCTTTTGTAATAACAATTAATTAAAGATAAATTAACCAAAATGAAACTAATGAATAACACGATGATGAGTTACCAACCCGAATATCCCGAGAAAGAGGATGAGAACATAGAACACCAGTGCATGTCCGATCAGATATCTGAATATCCCCAATTCCGTTAGCAACACTATCCACCGCCTTTTTCGATGACACGGCGGCAACCTTCCCTCCTCTCTTTGCAGCGGCGGCAGCCTTCTTCTGAGCAGCTTTTTTCTTGCTGGCTTCAGAAACCATTTTCAATCCCTAATATCACTCTGCATGGAAACAAACAATTTCGACTTAATGATCATGTAGGAATTTCTAAACGCGCGTTTGAATTAAGCGGAAAAAAGCTATAAAACATGCGAACCTGGAATTTGCAACGTGAGAAAAAAGGTATAGATCTTTGTAAAGTGGTGATGAGGAGTTCGGTTTTTTTATTTTCAGATTTCTCTGTTTTTGTTGAGGTGGTGAGGTTTGGTTTGGTATATTGAGGTGTCAGCTTACACGTGTCCCCACCAAGTTCAGTTACTTTTTATGTTTGGTAGAAATTGTGGGAAGAAAATTAAGAATGGAATGTTGTAGACAAAATGTACAAGTAAGAACAAGAACAAGGAACATCGTTGTCACAGGGAAAAAAAAAGAGTATCTTATGTGTAGGAAAATTGGAGAATGAGATATGGGTAATATGGTATGTAAACTTCTTACAAAACATTAAAATTCTAAAATTGATTTTAGAAAAAAGATAGGTAAACACATCCATTTTTATATACCTCTTACGTACATTCCAATTTCACATCATATCATCACCTCAATAAAAGCTCTTGATTTTATGTCGTTGTGGAAGTTTCAATTTGTAAATTTGAAACAACTCACATTTAGGACTAGATATGCGGTTTAGAGGTTTGATTTTGCAAGTTATCCAAACATCTATGAAATGGTTAAAATCATGTTTGGGACTGAAAAACGTGTTCTCGTGACTATGTATTGTTGTGAGACCTAGTAGATGACGTCTCAAGTTCAAACTTGAAAATGCGTGGTGCGTTGAATCTAGGTTGAATGATGTGGTTCGTGGAAGTTGGCAAGGCAAGGCAACACAGACAAAACTGTTGGAGGTTTATGCAGATAACTTGGTCTATTGGAGAAAGACTCGCTAAAGCAAACTGAAAACCGATCGAGATTGAAGAGTGTCGTAGTAATTTGGTTCGATGTTGTGACCAAGGCGGATGCACAAATCTTCTTAGTTTCATTCTCTTAAAACCCATTGGTATATCTATATCTCTTAATATAAAAATAAAAAAAATATAAAAATCATGCTTCAGCCAAGTCAATGAAGAAGGTGAACTATATCTCTTATTTGGAAGACTTTGGTGGTGTGCGGGTAACTATATAGCTAAAGAGTAGTTTTGAGGAATTGTTCTAAGAATAGGTTAGTGTTCGTGAACCGATGGTTATTGTAATCAATAGGGCCATTGATGAATCAGATAATATGCAGCTTCCCGTATCTTTTCAAATAAAAGAATTCAAAGAGGCAGTATTTTCAATGCAATCCAAGTTTTTATCATCACTTCTGGAATCTGTATATTCTAGTTATCTTTCAAGAATGTTGCTTGTGGCTCAATAATGGCCAATTCCTGTCACTTAATTCAAAGAATATATTACTTATTCCCAAGGGACAAGAGCAAAAGACGATAAAGGATTAGAGACTTATAGCTCTTTGCAATGTGTTGTATGAGATTCTTTTGAATTAAAGAATGTGCTCCATAAGTACATATTTGATAGTCAATATGCTTTTGTGTCATAACGTTATATTTTAGCTAATGTTATGGTGGTCATCGAGATTTTCCATTGTATGAAAGCCAAGACGCAGGGTAATGATTTTAGTGTAGCTCTTAAGCTAGTTATTAGTAAAGCTAATGACCAAATTGATTGGCTCTATCTAAAGGAGACTATGTTGAAAATGGGGTTCTCTCATCGATAGATACAATAGATTATGATGTGTGTCGTCTGTTGACTACTTAATAATTGTAAATAATAAAATGATTGACCCTATCACCCCTGAGAGAAGAAAACAACATGGAGACCTATTGTCCCCCTATTTGTTCATTATTGTATTAAATGCATTTTGACCCCCTATTTTAAAAAAAAAAAAAAAAAAATTAAGTTATGATCCCCCAATTTTAAAAAACAGATTTTTTTTTGTCCTGATCAACTTTTAGCAAATGTACTAAAAATGCATAAGAGTAATAAAATTATAAATTCTTCTTCAAAGGGACTGCTATATTTCCTCTTTAGCAATTTCATTATCATGTCGAATGTATAAAGGGCGGGGGGTTCAACAGGGCAAATAGTCAGTTTCATAATCATAAAATTAATTTCATAATGTAAATAAACTAGTCAAGATTTTGAGAGAGAAATGATTAGGTCTTTCGAATCATTTATTCTTCATTTAGTAAATTGCACCTATTCTCTACAATTATTCTTTTCGTCTCATGATAATTAACAAAATAGATCTGATCAATCTCTTGACTCAAAACCCTCTTATAAGATTACAAACCCCAATCTGTTAGGTGAGTTCGTAATCTTTGAAGGTTTTATTAAACGTTAATTTCTTATCACAACTCAACAGTCTGATATCTCTAAAGTGAACCATTTGATTAAATAGTATAGTTGGATCATATTCAACAATTAGTGCACCTCGCCCCACCCATGTGGTCAATTTTGATGACATGACAACAACTATGTGGATATATTTTCATTATTATTTTATAAAATGTTTTAAATATTAAAATATTTTGTAAAATAATATATTATTCTAATAAATAAAATTATTGTTTCAATAAAATTATTATTTATGAATTAATCATTTTCTCATGTATTAGTTGAGTATATTATTTTAATAATTAAAATCTTTTATAAAAAATATATAAATTATCATTTTCAATCACATCTAGAATTCAATATATTAGTTTAATATATTTTTTTTATAAATTAATAATTATTGAAAAAAATAAATTAATAATGACATGGATATTAAATGTGTCCACCAAAGCGCGCTTCCATGTCATCAAAATTGACCTCAAAATGGAGTGGAGGGACCATAACTCAAAAAAGTTGAAATAGGTGGCCGAAAAGCTAATTTTTAAAAACAGGAGGACCAAAAGTGTATCTAAGTCTTCATTGTTTGTAGGGAGGGTCTATTGGGTCTTATCCAACAAGCAGAAGGTCGTGGATATTTGAATGGAATCAATATCCGTCTTATCAATATTTGTCTGAAAGCCCCCATTATTTCTCACCAGACGATGAAGCAGATACTACGTATGAAGCTGCATTCAGGCAAGCAACTAGTCTTTCAAAGCCCAAATATTTTGTAGTAGAAATGTGCAATTGCCGGTGCAAAATTTAATCCTTGGGATTATAGGAGTTCAAGTGGTGCTGGGAACGGGTAAATATCATGTTTTTCATCCATGGTGGAAAGGAGTAAAAAACAACATTTAGCTTCATTAAGGGGTAAGAGCAGTAGCGGAGCAAGATTATTATAAGGTTTGGGAAAAAAAAAATTGCAACATATTTATAGCGGTTTACATAAGAAATTGCAAGCAAATAATTAAAAAATTTAAAAAAATTGTCAAATTTATAGGGTGTTTATATAAGAAATTCAGAGGAATTTACATAAGAAATTACAAAAAAAAATTGGACCGGAGCCGGAGCAAATGCCCAGACTCGCTGGGCCTTAAAACTGCCCTTACGTAAGAGGATTAGTTATGGTTGTAGAAAGTATAAATTTTGGACATCTATGAAAATCTCTCATCAATATCACCGGATGCACGTTTCAAGTGCCTGAAGCAATTTCAATCCATAAAAAATGTGTTTGGTATTTTTTTTTCTTCAAATTAATTATGTTTATAGAATATGTTTAGTATACTAGATGCATCACCAAACATGTTTTTCTCCGATTTTTTTCTGTTACACTGTTAATTGTTTTGACAACAGACCAAGACTCTAGATACCAATTGAAGGTGAGAAAAACACAAGAAGGAGGGTTGAATTGTGTTAGTTTTTTCTTCGTTTTCTCCTAAGCTGAAAACACTGATCAGAAGCAAATAGAGTTCTGCTTCTGAAGTGATGTTCAAGACTAAATGCAGCGCATAAAACACAGAGAGAGAATTGATGACAGTCAATCATTCGCTATTTTTAGAGTCTTTTTATATGTATTTTGATCACAAATTGGAGTTCACAAGGCAACTTATGCAGCAAAGGAGTAGAAAACTGAAGAAAATACAAAGAAGAGAATCGTGTCACGATTTGGTAAAAACGTGACACGATTTTAGAAGACCAAAATCAAGCTTCGACATTGAAGAAATTGTGTCACGGTGGCATAATCGTGGCACGATCTGAGGAAACCCTAATTCAGTGATTTGCGATTCAAGGAGAATCGTGCCACGATTTACTTAAATCGTGGCACGATTTTAGGCGGAATTATGTGCCTATTTAAGTTGAAGTCTATTCCACTAACAAGGGTTACGATTTGGAGTGAGCAAAGTGCGATTTTGAGACCTAAAGACGGCTAGGAGGACGATTTCTTCAACCTTCTATCAATTCATGTATGTTTTGATTCCACTATTGATTATGCTATTTGTAAACTCAATTATGAGTAGCTAAATCTCTTAGAGATTAGGTCTGAGATGATTCTTTGTAACCCTAATTGAACCATGTTGCTCTGAAACTCTATTTATTGTGAATGACAATCTAGTTTTTATTCAATTCAATTGTTCTTAATGCTTTTTATATCCTGATCAAATATAAACAAGATTTAGTGAGAATGAATGACTACTGACCACAGCTTTCTACTTAGACAGAATTGAATTGTTCTAATAAACAGGGTTAGTCTAGGAATGGATAATCGTTTGTTAGTAATATTAGGTCAACGTGCTTAAACCTTCAAAGATTATTAGACCACCTAAGAAATTAGGGGCTGTAGTTTGAGAAGAGGGTCCTAACTCAAGGGATTGATTAGGACTATTTTGTTAACTATCGTGGAACTAGAAAATCATTCATAAGAATAGGTGCAGTATACCAATTAGGGGAACATAGATGATTCGAAAGACCTGATCTCATCTCTCTTCATATTTTCTAACCAAATCTATATTTTCTTACTCAATCTTTATTTTATGTTATTTAATTTTATGCAATCAAATAAAATATAAACAAAATAATTTATACATCCTAAATATTTACTTTATTTCTAAATTGAGATTAACACAGTCCTTGTGGGAACGATATTTTTTATTACTTCGATACGTTTTTAGTACACTTGCTAAAAATATCTATCAAGAATAAAGACACAAAGCAATTATACAGGTTCCTTCCACAAACCGGAAGTAGTCTTGTCCCCCTTGCACTTCCAATAAGAGTTCACTAAAATGTAATATCTGATTACAACTGCTCACTCCTAAAACTAGCAAGAGACTTCCAATGCTCAAGCACAACTGCAAGAGACTTCATATGCTCCTGAACACAATCAAGAGACTTCTAATGCTCAAGCACAACTGCAAGAGACTTATGAATTCAAACAGAATTACACAAAAAATTATTTGAGGTTGAACACTTGATATACAATCACTAGTGTTCACAATACAAATCAGATACAGACTCTTTAAAACTCTAGAATTTCTAAGATATGAACTTTGATAAGAAATTCTAAGTGAACTTTTGATGCAGAACAATTTTAGCAGAGTTTTGGCGCTTTCAAATTGTTGTATAGTCTTGTCATTCTCTAAGTATTCACTCCTTTATATAGAGGTGTGAAAGAGACGTTGTGAATTGCCAACACATCAAAATAGAGTCGTTTGAAACTTTGATCAATCATCAATGATCTTTTGCCTGATATGGTTATTGTCCTATGAAGGATCAATTTCAAATTCATTCCCAGTATGTAGGAACATTGTTGCAGGTAGAGCTGTTATCCTTGTCTTGTAGCAGAGACACAAACTAAGTATTGGAGATAGTGGTTGTACACTTCGTACAATTGTACTATGTCAACGCTCTTCAAAGAACAAACATCCAATGCTTTCAAATCCTTTCAAAATAGTCGTTGCTTCACTCCTCTGGTCTTTTGCAATGCTTGGACGAGATTGAATCCATTGAAATTTAGCTCTAAGTCTTGCATCTCCTGATGAAATTTAGCTTCTGGTGATCTTGCTTCTGATGAAATGCTTCTGGTGAACTTGCTTCTGATGACGTCATCACTTCAGGAGCACTTTGACTTTCAGGAGCACTTCTCTTCAGATGCTTCAAGCTTCCTTTTTGTTGATTCCTTAGCCCCTAATTTGCTCTTTCAGAACCTAATAATGATATCAAATTTTTGTCTATGGTCATGTACACTTGAACAAATATTAGCATATCCAATTGACAATTTTTAATACCTTGTTATCATCAAAACTCTCAAAGGGTAATGTTAAACACATTTTGTTCCAACACAATGTCAACATCTATTATGATCAAATATATTTGGAATAAATGCATTTTTGGTTCCCTTATTTTCAAAAAATTAAGTTATGATTCCTCAGTTTTCAAAATCACCTTTTTGATCTAGCTATTTATTGGCTAAATTACATAACTAGTCCCTTAACTAATTATGAGTTTTGATGGTGGTCCCATAATTAATATTCGTTTCAATTTGATCCTATAAGTTTTCTCCGTCCACCAAATAAATCCATTCCGTTAAATATTATGAAAAAACATTAACATTCATCATTCCTTCATCGTCTTCATCATAAAATGCAAAAAAAAATAATACAATCAAATGCGATATAATAAATATATAATTAATCACAATAGAAAAGCGAAAAGACATGCAAGTTAGTGTTCATCTTGATGCTAGTGTCTTAATAATTATCAGGTAATTGATTTTTTTTAAGCGAACAATTTTATTCATGCAAATCAATATGAGTACATAATTTTATTCATGAGAACATTAATATTGAAAACAACATCTTCAGAAACCACCTTAAACAGGACAACACGAAACATAAACATCATATAATTTCCTCTACATCCCAAATCCAGAACCAAAACCAGAAGTCTCTCCAGGAAACATTGTTTTGCTAATGTTTACTCTTTTTGGAACAAACTTACGGGCCCATATATGTTTTCCATTGATAAAAAATTTGGCTTTAGAATGCCCTCTCAGAATCATATCAATAGTATCCACCTTATGTAAAACAATTCTAGCGAAAAGTGCTTGTTCATTTGGTGCAGTTTTTTGCATAAACAAAGCTTCAATACAATCTCCATAAACCATAGTGAAAAAGTTCTTAACTTCCCATTCTTCAACATGACACCCTTTCGAAAATGTCACAAACAATGTCCTATCTTCTGCCGGTATGATTTCTCCTCCTCTTCCTTCATTGTTGTTGTTTTGTTGTTGCACAATTGCACCATCAATCCTAACTGGACCGAACTGCAGATTCGCCGGTCCAATTGAACCAAACCAAAAATTGTTGTTATTCATCATTCTATGTGTCATGTTTCTCATTATCGCCTGTTGCATGATGTCACTCAATGCTCTCATACAAACTTCTTTTTCTGTCTTCTCAACCCCTCGAATTGCTTCCACACGATTCTCAAGAAAGAATTTTAGAGAGATTTCTTTGTCCATCAGGCTTTGAAGAAGTGGAATATCATTTTCTTCATAATATGATTTTTCGATTTGGGAAGTGTTATTGTTGTTGGTAATACAACTGAGACACATCATTGATTCAACAACAATTTCATCGATCAAAATAACAGGCAAAGACACAATCTTTTTCACAACATCATGAAAACCAACTCTTTCCAGCCAAAGCCACATAGCAAGCAACTGTGCAGACTTATATGGATCACGAGAAAGGTTGGTGACAAGGATATTGTAGAGGTCTCTGTCCGATTTGTGGAACAGAAGAAAATCCTCTTGGGAAAGAGTGAAAGAAAGTGAAGTATCCATGGAAGAAAATATGAAGCAATACTATGGTAAACAACCTAGTTATTTATAATAAAGATAATGGTACAAAAATATTATATCGTAATTTTGTCGAATTGACTTTGTATTTTTTACAATAAATGTTCGTATTTTTATTTGAAAAATTTATTACGTGATTTAATGTCAATAAATTAAAAAGAAAAGGATGGTATTTTGAAAACAAAAAACTAAATAATTTCGTCAACGCAATTAAACTAAAATAAATTTAAATATTATAAAACTATATTAAATTAAAATAATCATCTAAAACAAAAGAGAAATAGTTTCACACATATATTTAAACCCATTTTAGAAATGACACGTCTAAATGTAAATTTATCAATATCTGCATTTCGATACCGACAATATACTTATCTATAAATTCTTATATTTGTAACAAACTATACTTATCTTTTTCAATGACACCAACAAAATAACATTATTATGGTCAAATTTGCTTAAGGGTACAATTAAAAGGAAAAAAAATCCAGTTCGAAACAGACTACTTTCTTCATATATAGTATAGATAAACTTCATTGAAAACTCACAACACCCACTAACAATCACCCACTAACCGACTTTAGTGTCTCTCCTCCCTTTCCACTGCCCCCCGATCAACCTCACTCCAACCTCAAAAATCACCTTAATAACCAAACTCTTTTAATTTAACCCTAAATTGTATATTTTCTAAGAATAAAAAACCTCAACCCAAATCTAAGTTTTTGTATATTAGATAAGTGAATCGGTACTCAACACCAGTTTCTTTGGGACCAATACTTTTTTATTACGCGATAAAACCATGCGCTTGAGAGCTCATCAAGTTTTTGGCACCGTGGTCGGTACTAGTTTTGATATTGATAACTTTTTTTATCTTGATTAAACTAATTTGTTTCCCCTATTTTAATTTTGTGCTTTTGTATTATTTTCTTGTTTGGATGTTAAGAAATAGTATTCTTTGGGAAATTGTTAAGCAACTTCCCGGGATAGAGATTATTCCATCTACAAAGAAGAAAACAATAAAAGTTGTGAAAACTAATGAAGATCATGCTTTGCAAAATTGTGCTTCTCCCTATGCTATGGAACCACACTATAGTTTTGTTCATTCAAATGTAGAAGCTAACAATTTTGCAAAAAACCTTGAACTGTTCATTATGTTACAAGAAAAAGGACAATTTTTCGGTTTGCAAATGGATAATCCGAACTTCCATCTATCCATTTTTCTTAAATATTATGCTATCTCATGGGTTTAAAAATGGTTGATAATTCATATCTTCTACAATGAACTGCTTCACACAACTAGGCTAACGGTGGTGGACGCATCTGCCAAAGGTTTCTTGATGAATAAAAGCATATAAGATGTATTATTCCTCCTTGAAGATATGGCACAAAATTTATATCAATGGTAATATGAAAGTTATCCTTCCACAAATGAGGGCATATATAATTCTAACTTTGCATTGAATGAATATGGTAGTATTGTTAGTCAATCAACCGTCGATTTTCCACAAAATTCTAAGGTTGAAAGTTTCTTCGAAAGTGTTGTTGCAACTCAAACTAAAAAAATGGTATTTTTTAGAAATCAACATCCAAGATAGAAAGGTTGGAACAACGTGTTGTTGGAGTAAGCCCTAGAGGCTAGGGGTGTTCGTATGATTTCAATTTTCGTGCCATTGTATATCTTTGATTGTTCTGCTTTTTCTTATTTTTTTATTTTATTTTTGCATTAGAAGAAGTGATAATTCACTAAAATTAAACTCACACTCAACTGCGAGGTCTTAGGTTCGAACCAGGGTCACGACGTCCGGCCTTGCAATTTCGGCATTTGTCAGTTGAGTTATGACTTCTAGACTTTTATTCTCATATGTAGGGACAAATCACTGAGCAAATTCATCGTGTGAGAGTGAAGCAGAATTCTTGTTGCCTCAATGCAATTAAAATGTAATTACAAAAAAAGAGCCAAATTATTTTTTAGGCTAAAATATGGTTTTATTCACTGCAAATATGTCTCGTTTTGGTTTTAGTCCCTGTAAAAAAAAATATTGTTTTTCATCTCTGCAAAATTTTTTGTTTTTGAAAATAGTCCATGACCCCACTTTTGTGATGATTTGCATACGTGACACATTATAATTGAACCAATTTTGTAGTTTTTGGTCCCTGCAAAATATTTTGTTTTTAAAAAAGGTCCCAGCAAAAATTTTTGTTTTTGAAAATAGTCAAAAAATGTGCAGGGATAAAAAACAAATTTTTTTTACAGGGACTAAAACTAAATTTTAGCCTATTTTTTACATGGGGAATTTATGTTACAAAACTAACATTAGTCAAATTGATTAGTACAAGTTCTGTCTGAATAAGGGGAACCATGTTACAAAAAAAAATCAATAGAAAATTAGTCAAAGTAGTGATTACAAGTTGCATGGTTTTATGCATCACATGGATCATAGTATCAGAGTCTCAAATTTGTTATAACCTAACAAGCAATATTGGTTAACCAACCACAAAATTTACTTGTTTCTTATCCAATCTAAAAAGATTAAAAAGAAAATAAAACCTTGCTTGTGCCCAAAGTCACATAACAGAACAAGCATTAGGATTTTCATCACTAAACATTTGTGGTGCTTCCTGCATATGCATCATTTGAACTTGTCCATAGTTATAACCTTCATCAAATCCAAAAAAACCACCATATCCATAACCATTACCATAACCGTAACTAGGTTGTGTCAAAACCTCCTTTTTTGCAATGTTTTCACCACCATTTCCCTCACCCTTTTTCTTTCCTCCTCCTCCACCACCTTCACCACCTTTCTGATTATTCTTCTTGTTACCGCCATCATTCTCTCCTTTCTCTTTCACTTTCTCATTCTCCTTCTCCTTCTCCTTCTCCTTTTCCTTCTTAGCAGGGACCACCTCAACCTTCCTCTTAAACCTCTTCTTTAACTTCTCCACTAAAACTTTCATATCCATTGTTCCCTTCACAGTCACTATCTCTTTCTCCTTATCTATAGTCACATGCTGAACACCTACACCCAAATTTCATTCCAAAAAACATCAACCAACACCATTTTTAATAATAATTAAAATAAATTACAAAAAAATATTATAAGTCTATAACATAAATCACCTTTAGTTTTCAAAACAGTTTTGCGAATCTTTTCAGTACAACCTTGACAATGCAGCTCCAACTTCAAAACCGCCGTCGTCACAGGAGGCTATTCCAATTTCATGTTCATCCATAAATTAAACCAGATAAATTAACAACTAAAAAAATATTAAATTAGAATAAAAGATGTAAATAATAGAACAGAGAAAATAAAATTACCTCTTTAGGTTTTTTGTCTTCCTGTTTGTTTTTGTTCTCATTTTCGGATTTGTTTTCCTTGTCTTTTTTTGGAACCGGAGAAATGAAGTCAACTTTCTTCTTCGTTTTAATAGTAAGGTTATCTCTGAGTTTTCCAGCATCGACGGTTCCGGTGACGGTTAACTTTCCGCCATTACCAATATCAAGTTTCTCGAAGCCTTCAATAAGAAGGTTCAATGCTTCAGTTCATAAAATAAAAAAAAACAAGTAAATAAAAACTAATGAAACAGTTAAAAAATAGGAAATGTTGATGAATATAATTTAGGAATGAGAGAAAAAGTAGCAACCTTCGAAACCTTGGATGAATTTGACGATTTTGGAAGAACAACCTTCACAATGCATGTCGACCTTCAAAATGACGTTAGTTGGTTTCGTTTCATTATTTTTATTATTCTCGTTCTTCTTATTGTTGTTGTTATTGATGATGTTGTTGGTGTTGTTGTTCTGCTTCTTCTGCGTTTCATTCTTATTCTCGTTGTTGTTGTTGTTGTGCTTCTTCTGAGTTTCATTGTTTTGCTTGGTGTCGTTTTGGGCGTTGTTCTTTTTCTTCTGCGACATGGATGAAATTTGATATGCGCGAGTGTGAAATGAAAGAAGAAGATAAGAAAACGAGTTATTGAACCTTAGACATTGATGATGGTGGTGGAGAGGGAGTGGAACGGAACGGTTACAGAGAGTTAAGAATTTGTGGGAATATGACTGGACCCCACTATATACCACGTGTCCACGTTCAACCTTCAACGTTTTCTACTTCTTCTTAACCTCTTTCTTTTTATACAAGATAATTCTAATCAATTTAATTAGAAATTAAAGGATGAATACAATCTATAATGTCAAAATAAAGCTCACAACTGAGATTACGGCTTTGGTAACATAACTAAGCTAATTTATAGTTTGTTGGACTAGCTTGATGAAAACGTGATGTATTTGATAATAAGTTTTTCTCACGAGATTATAGCGTTTTTTGAAAAACTATTTCAAATACTACTTCCGTCCCTAATTATAGGACCCTTTTGAAAAAATAACGGGAATTAAGATAATGGATATTTATATTAAATATGTTTATAATTACTATTGTTTTTACAATTTTATCCTTTAAGAGAGAGTTGGTTTATGTTTTCAACATGTTATTTATTGTTGATTGAAGAAAAAGATGTATAATAAATAGGGGCATGTATGTAAAGAAATAATTAATGTAGTTGGAAATAGCAAAGGGGTCTTATAAAAAGGGACAATTTTTTTTTTCAAAAGAGTCTTATAATTAGGGACGGAGGTAGTAACTTTTTAGCTTATATTTATAATTTTTTCCAATTTTAACCTTGTTAAATATTAATTTTAATATTTTATAAAAGAAAAATAAACTACCCATGTTCCCATGTTTTTATAGTTTACTGCAACCAACCTACCCTACCCACACGATATACTTTTTTCTATTTTGCTGTTAATTTTTTTTTTATGACATTGCTTTTAATTAATGTAGTATTTAATTTTAATTATAATATAATATAATAATAAATAAATTGTGAAGCTAGTTTAGTTAAATAAAGTTAATAAAAAAAATTATTGAATATAGAATGTCAATTGAGTTCATAAAGCACATTTATCATCTTGGAGATGAAAATAATTTGAAATATTAAAAAAATATATTAGGAAAAAAATCATATATGTGATTTATAAATAAATAAAAATAAACAAATATGTAATTTTATGTTATTTTATATTTATCAGTCATTTCAACAGCTAATTTTACCAAACACTTTAATTTTTAATTAGTTAGCTTTTCAGTTATCAGTTAACTTAGAACTCATTTTTACCAAACACACCCTACATTGTCTTGTTAACGAGTGTCCCTAAGTACTCTTTGAGCATACCAAATTTAACAATTATTCTTTTAAAATTATCAATTATTATAATTTTCAATACACTCAATAGATAATTTTTCATAAAGAACTTATTAATTAAAGCACTTAAAGAGTGTCCTAGAGACACTCGTTAACATTTTTCTTAAAAAAAAAACCAGATGAACTAGCATTACCTAAAAGCATATTTAGCCTTGAAAACAAGAAATACTTATATAAACACAATTATAAATAAAATACATTTAGGCATCAAAAGATAAAAGTACTAATCATTTGATATAACATGTTATTTAAGTGTTTTTTTATTTTACCTTTTTCCCAATTGTGTGATTGTACTCAAATGAATCTTTTTATGGTTATGACCAAACAAATGTTCCTCCCTTAAAAACAAATTTGATCGTACTTTTTTTTACGAAGTTATTTATAATATTTCATTAGTGATAATATGTTAAATGAAAAATGATATTCACAGTAAAATTACACAAAACGAAGAAATCACGACACAAGTGGCATGATCTCCACTCACCACCATTTATTGTGTTCCAATCTTTACTACTAACCCACCATGTTTAGCATTGCTCTATGTTGAACACATGTAGAAACACTTAAACACAAGCTAAAGATGAGTATGCTCTAACACAAAAGTTGAGCGGTCTCATCTGCTTAGTAGTTTTTATAAAAAATTAAAAAAAAAAAAAAAGTGCACAGTTACTAATGATATGTTCAAACTATGTGAGCTCGATTTTAATAGCAAGTAAAAATTGACTATACTCATCTCTAATAATGCATACACCCAATACCTACATTATTACGATGAGAAGATTAAAAGAAGTATCAATGTTTTACTTCTACATGCTAACAACTGCTTTTCTCTAGACAGCCAGTCAAAATTTCTTTTAAATCCTATTTTTGTCTTTTGTTTCAATATCTGCAATCTTATATGTGGATTAAAAAATTTAATTGACGTTTATTATTTTTAGTTTAGAGAATTTGAAAGATGGAATCATTGAGTTCGGTGGTTGCTTCATTTGTATCTTCAAACATTGCACCCATGGTGCTCAATAGAGCGCAGTCGTGTGTTTTGAAGAATTGTCTTTCGTAAAAACTAGCATTACTGGTAACTAAAATTCTGAGTTAGGGTTTTTAGTGAGCTGAATAAATTGGAAAGTTTATTTTCAAAATAATGGTCAACCCAAATAAAAGAATAGTTTATTTAAAGAAAAATGGTTTTTTGATATTCAAACAGATTGGGCTAAAATGATACAATTGATTTTTTTCTTCAAAGTTTTGCTTTTTAGGCTCCTTTATTTGCTCTTTATCCTTAAAAATAAATTTGGAATATATCTTTCGAAGTCTTTAAAAACAAAAAAAAAAATATTGTTTCAAAGTTATCTTTAGAAGGTCTGTAAATTTGTGGAGGCCAAAAGAGCAACCATATGTTTTCAATATTTTTTTAACAAAGAGAATTAAGAAAACAAAACATTACTTATAGAAAAGGCTGAAGAAAAAAACAAACAAAAACAACTAGAGGACTAAACCCAAAACAATAAAGGATAAACCAACCAATGGTTAAGATCAAGGAAATTACTTTTCTCCCTTTCAAAATTGCTTATTCCCTTGACCCAACGAGAGTTAGTCATGTTTTTTTGCAGTCCAACTCCAACCTACTGTAAAATACAAGTTCGTTGGGCCAGGTATATTTGACAACTCTAGGGCTACATTATGTTTTTTTTTGTTTTTTTTTTCAAGAAGCTAAATTAGTCCATCCAAATTCAATCGGGGAGAATCGAACTTGAGACCTTGAGAAGGAGCACACTCTCAAATCTCAAGCTTACACAACCAGGCAAACTCTAATGGGTTACTATGTTTTTTTTTTTGTTAAGTAGCTCAGTTACTATAATCCACCTCTTAAAATGAATAAATGAGGAATCTAAGTTTTGAACTCTGACCTCTACGGTCTACGTACCGCTACGTTTTTATCAACTTAGCTATACTCAAGTGACACTATGTTACTTTTATTTGTAACGATTTTTCATGTTCAAATTTTACGTCCCGTGGCCAATTTTAGTTCTCGTATATGTGGTATTTGATTTTCTTTTTATTGATTGGACTATATTGTTTTAAAACAATTATCTCACACTTAAGACAAGATTGTAGCCCTACTAAAAGAAATGGAACAGCTTATTGTATATTTCTAAGTTTATTCTTTGTAAAAGAGATAGAGTTTGTGTTGAAATATACCCCCTTGGTTTCTTCTTTTGCATTTGAGTTTACCCATTTTGAATTTCAAAATGAGGTATTTTTCAATTTGCAGAGGTCTCAATAATGGAAAAGAGTTCTTGTACAACACTTCACATGATATTTGGTAAAGTAATAACTAGAATTTTAAGTTGGTTAAATTGTATGTTTGATTTCTTACATTTATTTTAGGCTTTAAGTTTGTTATTAAGTTACCAACATTATTAAAGTAAGTTAATCCTTTTAATCGAATTTCCATATAAAACATTACATACATGCCCAACCAACAAAGAGTCACATCCCTTATAAAAAAAAAAAAAAAAAACAAAGAGTCACATGCGGATATTTTTGGGCGGTGTCATAGGAACGTTTTAGACGAAGTTAACTCAATTTTAAATTGATAAAAAAAATCAACTTAAAACTTTTTAAATATAGAAGACTAACATAAAACCGAAATAAATATAAAGGATCAAATATATAATTTTAAAAGTTTATAGTACACCCCATCTGAAATTAAAAGTCAGTATTACACCAGTGGTATATATTTATAAAAAATGAGATAATTAGCAAGGGCCTCTGTTATATCCTGATTTTGGACCTAAAAATACTCGTTCAAATTTCTTTTCTAACACTGATATTTGTCAATTCTCTGTTATTTTACTCTGAACCCTTACTCTCTTTTCAAGCGTATTTTACTGCCTCTGTCTGTCTTTTCTTGCATTACAAGTCGTTTAAACTCTCTCAGAAACATCGCATTACCTTTTCTTGCATTTTATTTCAAAAAATCATACAAAAGGGTATTTTGGTCATTTCCTGCAGTGGAACCCATTTTAGTCCCTGTGTTTGCCTCTGAGTCTTTTCAATTTGTCTGTACAAATCATTGTTGAGTCTTTGTTTAAAAAATCATTTCAAAAATTACATCTGAGTCAGTTTGGGTCAGTTTAGTCCCTAGGGGCATTTTGGTCTTTTCCTGTCAAAATTTCGACAGGGAGGTATTTTAAAATACCTCATGTCAGTAATTGGTTCGTTTTAGTCCTTTTGTTGATTTTATTTTTTGTTTCACTTTACGTTTTTTCAAATTACCAATTTTAATCCAATTTTATTTTAATTTGCATTTTAGTCCAAAACTTTTTAAAATTGCATTTTTAGGTCCTTTTTTAATTGCAGTTCAGTCCTCCGTTTCTCTTATTTTTGCAGGAAAGTCCCTAGGTCCAAAAACAGGTGGCATTGCCCCATTGGTCCAGGAATACACATGGCAGGCTATAAATAACACACACTGTCAGAAATCACAAACAGATCCATTCATTCCACGCCACATCACCAAAAACAGAATCAGTTTTTTCTCTCTCTTGTCAGTTGGATCAAAACTTAGAAAATCACCAAGAACACCAAGAACATTCATGAACCCTAGAATTCCAGAATCACAATTCATCAACAATTTCCACTAAATTTGTTCAGTTCTCAGTGATTCTTCAAAGAATCATCATCATTGAACTGAAATCTCTACAATTCAAGTGCGAATCCATCACCGTTTGGCGACAAATCCAAGCACGATCGCAGAGAATCCGTGAGAAGAAAAGAGAAAGAAAAGAAGCAGATTCGAACTGGCGAAGAAGATGAAGAGAGAAAACCAGTGAAATAACCGATTTATTTTCGGTTCTCAAGCCAAATCAACAGCAAAAGCCAGATCAAATTTCCAGAAAAATCTTCATCAAGAACCTTCGAATCGAAAAACTCAGGTAAAACCTAAATCTCATTTTTCTTTCTCAAAAAGCATCAACAAGAACGAATCGATGTAGATCCCAAGGGTTTTCAAAAGTTTCTTTCAAAAAAGATTGAAAACCTAAAATATTTTTCAAAACCGTAAATAAAAAGTGTAGATCTACAAAGATTCAAGCCTTGCATGCGAAAACCAGTGCCAAAATCATGCTTAGAATAGAGAGACGAATCGATTGGGGTAAAAATTTTAGGTTTCTGGAGGTTTAGGTCAGAATCTGGGTTTGCTCGCCGGAGAAGATGAAGATTCCGATGAACCTTGAAGGTTCCGACCGATCTTCATCTTCCTCAGCCGTTTCTTTCAGAAACCGGCAAAGGCGAGAAGAGAGAAGCAAGAACCTAGTGAGAGAAGACGAGAGAAGAGAGAGAAAGGATTGGTAAAAATGAAAAAAACCAGCCTCAACACCTTTATATAAGCCAGTGAACCGGACCGGTCCAAGACCGGTCCGATCCCCTTCATTCCTGGCCGTTGGATCTAGGGTTTCCCTTTCTGGATCAATCCAACGCTCCCTGTGCATCCAGATCCGTGGGTTATGGGCTTGGGCTTGCAGTTTGTTTGTTTCTGCGTTCTTTTATTTTTTTTGCTATGCGCACCTCCTGTTTTTGCTATGGGAACCTCCTGTTTGCTCTTATTTTCTCATAAAAATTCCTAAAATTTCTATGTGTTTATTGATATGTTTCTGATACTTTTGTGATGCTTTTTACATGTTAAAAAAATGATAAAAATATAGGTGTTATTTTCTTGATTAATTTGTTCTTTTTGGCCTAATTTTGTGAATTTCTTGCCATATTTTTCTTCATAAATTTTGGCACATGTTATGAACAATTAGCATGCAATTTTATGTTAAATGTGATGTTGATTTTATGATTGTGCTACTGTTTTGGTATGATTTGCGTGTTTCTTGCATTTTAAGCAACTTTTCTTCTCATTATGTCTTGGTTATTCTCATCATTTCTTTACCATTTCATTTCATATTCAATTGATTGCTTTTTCCTATCACTCATGTTATATTTTTCATCTTGTTTTGCTAACATTGTTGACTCATGTTTCACTCATCTCATAGCATCTTACCACATCATTCTCATTTCTATTAGATTAGGTTTTATTTCTTGCAATTTTTTGTATTTCCAATGGTTATGTAATATTTTAGGCTAGTTTAAATTCATCTTTTAAATTCTTGCAAGACCATAGCATGTATTTAGGACTCGATGTAAAGGACTATGGACACTATAAGTGATGTACACCGACACAAGCACCGACACATGCACACACCCCACATGGATATTCTAGATGCATGATTAGGGGATGTATGCTTAGGTTTTATAACACTTAGACAAAAATCATTTTTCCAAAAAAAATGTGAATAACCTCACTTGAAAACCTTTTTTCCAAAATAGGAGTCAAAACTCCTCATTTTCCTTTTATTTTCTTAAGTAAAAATCTTAATGAATTTTAATCATACTTAGACTTTATTTTGCAAAATAGCTAATTCCCCCTCACATTTTCCAAATCTCATGCCCTTGAGGCCTCTCATCTCCATTCTTCAAAATTCTTTTTTTTCAAACTTAAAATCAACCAATAAAAACGAAAAAACAATTTTCGAGAATGAACTACGTTTGGTTTTGATCCCTTAAAAGGGTATGTAGGCAATGAGTCAAAACTCCTCCAAGCCAAATAAAATAAAGTCTCAATCATCTTCTCTCCCCCCATTCTTCACTCAAATAAAACTTCTTTTTCAATAAGTAGGCAATAAAAGTAAAGCGTAGAAAGAAACTTAGGAGAACGGTTCTTATGGAATACCATAATCGTTCCGGGTGCCTAACACCTTCCCGTAGCGAAAACGACCCCCGAACTTAGACTCTAAGGGTTTTTTTCTCAATTTTGCCCTTCCCAAGAAAAAATAGAGAATATCAAAGATTGAAAGGTTCAAGCCTAATTAATGACTTGACACCCGAAAATCGTGATAACAGCCTCCAACAATTCATTCGGTGGGAGTTAAGGTTTGTATGCCTTGAGATCATGTTGACACTTTCATTTATGTTTTTTTTTTTTGGAAGCATTGTTATAAATTGCATGATTTACAATGAAATTATGTCCTTTTATGTTGCTGTCACTTGTTCTATGGTCTTCAAATGCGTTGGAATTAGGGGTGGAAAGGAGCGAGGTCAGACCGAATTTTGTAAGGACTGAGTCTAACCTACTTCAAAAACTACATGTCTGAGTTTGACCTATTACTTGTCATAGGTTGATTTTTATGACCTGGTCCGACCATTTTAAAAGTTTGATGAAGCCTGAAAGCCTATTTAAAAGCTTAAAAACCTATAAGTCTTCTAATAAATAGGTCAAATCTTATGAATGCCTAAAGAACACAATTAAGTCTGCTACTAGATAACGAAGCCTTATGAAGGTCTAATCACATCAATATATTTGCTACTAAATAACCAAATCATATGAAGAATTGAATTTATTAAAAAATATCAATAATATTAACAATAGAAGAGATATTATATATAAAAAGCGAAATAGACCGGTATGATAGATTTAATAAGCTTTTTTGTAAGCATTAGTCTAGCCTATTTAATTACATAGGTTCCGTAAAAAATTTGAGCATAATCTTCTTATTAAATGAGCTGGGCTGAGTTAAACTTTAAATAGGCTAGATTGTATGACTCCGTCAAACGACCTAACCAGTTTCCACCACAGTTAGAACACATAATATAGGTATACAATGTGTTATTATGGTCCTCTTTGAGGTCTTGACTTGGTTAAAGGAGGTTTTCATATTCATCGTGGTCTTACAATTATGTTATTGCTATCAAAGGGTATATTGCAGTATGATTGAGATTGTCAATATATTAACGACCTTAGAGAAGATAATTCTTTTGTTGACTTTTAGCAAGAATGGGAGGTACAACCTACAAGTGATGTGAAACTTGAAGTTATTCATGAACCACCATTGACGGTGACTTTTATCCTCCGGTGGATGCAAATATGCAAATTGCCTTTCATTAAGCATTTTTTTTTTTCTTTTACTGACTTTTTGTAA
This sequence comes from Medicago truncatula, assembly GCF_003473485.1. Classification (NCBI taxonomy): domain Eukaryota; kingdom Viridiplantae; phylum Streptophyta; class Magnoliopsida; order Fabales; family Fabaceae; genus Medicago; species Medicago truncatula. The sequence continues at coordinate 46,902,456 of NC_053043.1, forward strand.
CCAAAAAAAAATGTCTCTATTGAGATTTTTGAATTATCACATTAATATTAATTATTCTAACATTTTAACGAGTATTTAGTAATTTTAAAAAATATATCAAAGAAGGAAAAAGGGTTAAGTTGGAGTAGAGCAAGCGAATTACTTCTCCAAAATATAAACATCGGTCAAAATAGTCATTGATTTCTATAAATTACAGTATCTATGTATGTAATTTTTCTGTAAATTTTTATCATTATAAACCGTGATGTGACACATTAAATAAATATATGATATTTTTCGTTAATGTCACGTCGATACCACTATAGGTACTAAGGATTAATTTTCCTATGAAATTTAAGTATCACGTGAAATAATTTGTCAAAAATTAATCCATCCTAAATTGCAATAACCAATAATTTCTTAATTGAGTTAACTTAAATTTCATAATCAAATTAGTTGTTAGAACTTAACATTGATGTGAGATCATGATGCAAAAATGATGTGCCATTAAGCGTGTCACATACTAACTCACAAAACTTAATATAGAGAACTCATTTTGAATTATATTTTACAATTTTGAGATGTATGTTTTTTGTTGAATTAAATACTTTTTTGTCTGCTTGAACTTAACTTAATTGGTAAGGACAATGCATAATATATACAAGGTCTAAGGTTCGAATTCCGAACACCACAAAAAAAAATACTTATTTTATTCTTGTTATTTGACGAAGTAGTAATACCACTAAGCACATTGACACACACAAGTACATTTTCCGACTATGAATATATGTTTAATCTAACGATAATGATATTGTCATTAAGTTAAATTTTACCAACCATGATTCTCTCCCATGAAAATTTAATTGGAAAGGATCCAATGACAATCTCAACCGCTCAATGTTTTTTTTTAACACATAACTATCTACACCAAAGATTAAAGTTGTGTAGTGAGTTACATTATTGACCCCATTCTACTTCAAGAAATATGAAAGCAACGTTGTATTATGGTACTTGTTTGGAATGCAAGGGTCGTTTTCCTCACTGTTTACTTACACCCACCGAATACTCACAGGCAGAACAGACATATATTCATATCAAGTGATGCCTATAGTACTTTATATTACGTGTCAATTTTCTATTAGTTGAATCATCCAATCCCACGTGCTTGACATGGTTTGTATCACGTGGCCTTATGACCAGTTTGTTTGTGGCGGACAGCCGGGTGCACACCACTTTCAAGCTTTTTCCATTACAAGACAAAACTTAAAGTTTAAGTGAGATCTTATCTTCTCATAATCCAACTTCAAATCATAAATTAGACTATTATTTTTTCCATCCTATAAGTTTGTCGCACGCTCTATTCAAATTTTAAAATTCAAAATATTTCAACTTACTTTTGGAGATTTTATATAGTTTTTTATATAGATTAGATTCTAAAATTCAAACTACATAAGACGCATGGAAAACTCATAGAATGTGAAAAGAAACAGTCTTGCAATTATTAAGAGTGGTTTCCTTTCGATGCTTTTGGTACTATTGATTCCCTATTTTATTAGAAGGAAAATGCTAAATAGTGACATTAGGTTATTGGTAAAGATGATAAAAATAGAAACATTGTATTGGAAAATTGAAAAGTGAAGGATTTAACTTTTTAAAAGTCAAAACATTGTTGAATTCAATGTAAGTATACCACTTTTGGTTTCCTATAAGGGCAATGATTAGCAAGACCCTTATTAGAACAATGGTATCCACACACCCTTATTTTCATACACCTATTTGACATCTAATATTTTCTATATCTTTCTCTTTCTATCACATCAACAAGATATCACATCTTATCTCTATATCTCGTGTTCTCTTGAGATGTCAAATGGTTTTGAGTGTACAACAATCCTTTTTCATTTTATTATGTCATTTAAAGGAAACATACTTGCGATAAATTGCGACAAATTATATGCTACATTAAAAGAACAATGAAACGTTAATGTTGTTTTTCAAATGAAACGTTAATGTTGTTTTTCAATCATACTTTTACTATTCATTACTTATCATTTTTCAATTCTTTTTATTTCTCTTTCTCACGTCTTTAAAGAATGTTAATTTCGTAAATCATTCATAATTTTTTTCATACTAAATTAATTAAAATTTTTAATATGTGTAAAAGTCACAAAGTGACACGTAATAAAAAAATAACCTAATGAATAAATTATCAATATACTTAATGCTTTTTTCAAGAGTATATTATTTGCATATTAAAATACTGATATCTTATGAGTGATGTTAACTTCTATCATAAGGGTATATATTAAGGAGCTTAACAATTAATAAAATATCAAGATTTATATTGAAAAGATAAATATTTAAAATCATTTAAGATATAAAATGTACAATTTTAAGATATATTAAACTTCTTAACTTGTATAAATATGTTATTGTATTGTGAAAGTGATAGATGTTAGGTTAAATATATATATCAACGTTTGTTTTGAATATTAAATCTCTAGAGCATTTTCAACTGACAAACCCATTTTATTTTAGTCACACATATTAACATAATTTATTCATAATTTTTTAATGATAATACTTCATAAATGCTTAAATCTTCAAACACAATACATAAAAGATGTTTTTTTTTTTTAAGAGATACATAAAAGATGTTATTAAATATATCTAATAAATATTTGTATATTATATATCAACATATTACTCTATTATTATATTTTAATAATTGACATAATTGTCTTTTTAGTCCCTTATTTTATCAAACTCACATATATAGCTTTTTTTTTTTCGTTTTACAAAATATAACAACTTTTTGGTCCATTTATTTTTATGCTTTTTTTCCTTCTGAAATTTGAACTTCGGAACTTGCATATATTATGCATTGTCCTTATCAACCGAACTAAGTTCATGGAGATATTTATTTTTATGTTTGTTTCCGATTTGTGACTTTAATAAAATATGGTAGCCAAAATTATAATTAAACGTTAATATTTTAATATTATAACTGTGTGAGATTTGTAGAAAGAGAGATGACTTGATGGAATCAGATTCCCTGTTGTTACATCAGGGTGCTGTAACTAATCCAGGCCATTCAATTTTAAATTGATGGATGAGATCATTTTACTTTGTGAAACTTTGATTAAATCTGGACCGACTGAATTCATATCTACGGTTGAGATGTGTTATAGCGTGCAACTGCGTGTGATATTTAGAGCAGGAATCCTAATCCATGACTTAATATAACACATCTCTTTACTAATTTTTCCCAATGACAAGACTTATTTAGTGATTTGTCAATGAACGGACGAAGGCAATGGTGGCGGTGAGATTCTTCGGCACGGTGGCGGTGTGATCTTCACGGTGGAACGAAAGGTGAATGTAGGCACGTTAGCACTTCAACGTTCAAATTAGTGTAGAAATGATGTTGATTGTGTAAAAGTGTGGAGGAAATGAATCGTACCTTGAGGGTGACGCGAAATCACCCTTATATAGGAGAAGGAGATGCTAACGACTTCCGTGAAATGTGGTGTCTTATCAGTGAGTCGTTGGAAGCCACATGTACGGTGCAGGAAGTGCAGGGGTGTGCTTCAATGCAGTGATGTGCACCGGAATTAGCATGCTCACTCAAGACATTTGCATTTTGCTCAAAAAGTTTTTATCCACATGTTGTTATAGGATTGACTCTTTAACCAGTCCAAAATACTTCGTTATAAAACTTATAAAACTAAACATGTTTTTTATTGAACCGATGATTTTTACCATATTTGCAATGGATTTTCAAGTTTTTATATAAGTTAAGTATTGAAGCTTCTCATTTTGAGATAAGAAAAGTGTTTTAGACACACGCTAGGACAAAGATTAAAAATGGTCTTATCACCCTGCTTTAACATCATCATCCCAAATTCCCAACTACTAAAGCAATCTTCTATTAGTTATTAAAATATCTCTTTCTTATTCTTTCTGTTCTTTTCTTTTTGGAGTGTTCTTTCTAAAATTTGTTAGAAGAACACCAAGAGTAAATAAAATAATTAAAGAGATTAAATATCTGAGTGATCAACCGACAAAAGTAACTCTATATGTAAAATATATTAATCGATTAAAGTTAATTTTCAATTTGTTTAAATCAATCTTAAAATTATATTTATGTAATAAATATGATTTTTGCAGATAGACGAAATGACATAGTCATCGTAAGCTCACACACATAAGGTAGATGTGTTGGGGTTCGAATCCGGTCATAACGTCCGGTCTAAATTATCCCAAAAATTATCTCAAATTGGTCGTATTTTGGTTTACTACCTTGAAAATGAGATATAAGAAATTTGTCGGAGAGTCTGTGGAGCGAAAATGGATTAAACGTCTAGGTAAGAGAGACATCACACTATTACCAAAAACATTAAGACATTAGGTATATAAATCTTCTCTCTTATATATCAAACGTTTTCTCAATTTCTAATCGATGTGAGACATAATCACTTATACTTCATTTTAAAAAAAAAAACCAAGGCTCTAAGTAACAAAAATAGCAACGGTAACAATTAATTAACATTAATTTATCATCAAAGAAACAACCAAAAAACTTTTCAACTAGGGTCGAGATGCTGCTTACACCTTGGAACAACCTTGGTTAGTTGGTACAGCGACTTAATCTTTTCCTAGTATTTGGACATATGCTATACAGAAAGACCATTGTCTTATTGAATTAATGGTCCATAATATTTCGAGATATTTTAGCCTCTCATTTAATTGGTGCCAAATCTTTAGAGATTTGTAATGAATCATTCTCACATCCCTTTGAACTTTTTCTCACTATATATATATATATATATATATCCCCTTCATTCATGTGGAACTCATTCACATAAATAAATATGTTGATTCCAATATGTAGCTTTTATCTGCATTTGCACCTGCACTTTCCCTGGCTGCGTCTGTAACATATAAACATGTGAATTAATTTGTTTTATATATAAAATAAAATAAATTTATAATATTTAGTATGAGGAAGGACCAAGGGCTAGGTGCAGATGCATATGCAGATGAATGCCATGTTGGTTATTATGATAAACTTCATTGAAGCTGTTTGTACGAATGTAATGTAACCAGTCTTGTTGGCTGCCCCGACGCCGATCAAAGGGTAAGATCACTAGCTTTGCTCTAATATATATAACTTATCGATCTCTCTCATTTTTAACATCAATATAATGGACTTGGATTCTCTATAACAGCTGTATGGTATTGGTACGTGCAACAAGGTGGAGAGAGTTAGATCTAAGTTGAGAAAATTACTCTCTCAAGATCTAAAGTTTTTGTTTTTTGTTTGTTTGTTTGTTTCTCAGCCTATAGTTTGTGTATGTATAATGTATAAGCAATTGTGCATGTTCAAGGACAGTCCTAGCTTCTTAACAAATATGACTCATTTCTCGAAAACTTTATGATGTTCAAAGAACCTAAACTCGTTACATTGAATGCTACGACCAACTTTTTTAATACAAGTTTTTTAGATAATACCCTTAAAAATGAGAAGAGAGAGGGGTCTTGTACGTATAGCTTCCCCTTCTTAACAACCTCCCACTATTTTCATCTCAATATCGGGGTAGCTATTAGGTGGTGGTCCCTAACCGATAAAAAAACCCATTGATGATGTCCTAAAATTAGTGAACCACAGTTAACACATGATAATTTACTTTTTATTCTTTTTTTTTTTTAATAGTTTAGTAGATAGATTTACACATTTTAAATATAAGGAAGTAAAGAATCTGAGATTTAAATCTCGACCCCTACAAATAGTGTAAGGTACATTTATCTGATAACTTTATACAGTACAGATCGTGGTATTATCATGAGACAGGTTTTTGCTGTAAATAGCTTTTTCCTAATAACTTTAGTTTGATTGCTCCTGCTTTTATGTGAACGGTTTAATTGTAAGTTGTAACCTACTGATAAATTTCCTCAAAAAAGTAACCTACTGAAAATATTGCCGCTTTGTCAGAATGATTTCCACGTTTTGTTTGGAATTTTGATCATATTTTTTTACCAAAAAAAATTGAACATTTTTTAGAAGCTTCTAAAATTTTAGAAATTAACAATCTCGAAGCAACTGAAAAATAATATTTAACAATAATTTAGATGTTTAATGTAGTTTAATCTTTTGTTAATTATTTTTTTTCTTCTAGTTGTCTAGTGAGTAGAGCTCACACAATTATATGTGGAGAAGTGAGATGTCCCGGGTTCGGACTCCGACCTCTACATAAATTATGCAATATTCCTATCAACTGAGGTAAGCTCACGGAGACATATTTTGTTAATTATATTAATGAAATAATTAATAAATATAATAAGATGTTGTAATTCATTAATCACTAAGTCAATATAGTTAACCATCATTTTAAATGTTATTAATCATAAGTATACTTGAACGCAAGTTATGGAGACAAAATTATTGTGACTTATCGACAAGTCTTGGCTCACTAGATAAAAATGCTAAAATTAGAATTATACAGAATATCTAAATTGTTATTAGATTTTGATGTTGAATTTGCGTCCCAAACTAACATACTACTTCCTTTATCTCATAATAATTGACATATTTGCAATATTTATTTATTGTTACGTTTTTTGTATCCTTTATGAAATGATGAAACATGTAGTTTATTATTCCTTCAAAAAGAAACAAGTAGTTTATTATGGAACTGGTTTAGTACGTAGTATCTGGCAAGATATTAATTAAAAAACCTTATAAATTGCAATCTTTTATTTTAAATGATAATTATATATAAAATCGTGATCTAGTAACAATTATCTAGGGCTAATCAAAGAAATGTGCAACTCCATTCAAATAAAGAAAAAGAAATGTGTGCAACTCAATTTAGAATCAGATGGGGAAAAAAGTGTTTCATACTAGAAACAAGCTAATGAGTAGTCAATTATATTCTATTGCTAATATTCGTCGTATATAATTTGTCTTCTAGTACAGCTATTCTTTCAAAATCGTACGCCGTTCAACTAATCCCCACTATTCCTTGTATTCTATTCTAGTTAAGTGTGGATTTGATTCTTGGCTCAAGAATAGAATACCAACAATTTTACACTAGGTTAATGTAAATATAAATGGATTTATGTAACAAGATTTTCTCTCCTACACTATGCGAGTTTTTTTTGTTTGTTTTTCATAATCACTATGACAGTCTTGCTAATACGACTCACGTCTTTGCAGTCCAATTTTTCTTTTATCAATGGAGAACGAAGACGATCATAACGAGAGATTAAATTATAAAGGAAGATATCACGCAAGATGAAGTGAGGGATAAAAACCATGATACAAATCATTCAATCGAGCAATTTGAGTCAACACAAATGAAAGATCAATTGAAATAAAACACATTATTCAATGCTTAAAAATTCTTCTACAATTTGAATTAAATCTAAAAATAAATGCATATTATCTAAAAAAAAGTGAAAGGGTCTAGAGATCTCTCAATTTAAATGAATGGAGGAATTCTCTTAAATTAGATTTAGACTTTGTTTTTTTTTTTTTAATTAATAAAAACTATAATTGTAATTAAAAAAAATAGATTTATGGTAAGAATTATGCTTTACAATTTATACATTAAAAGGCATGTAAACGGGTTGAGTTCATGGATTTAAAATATCAAACCCGCTATGCGAACTAAACAACATTGAATTTGAATAGGTTGGTTCAAGTAGGATCTCAATTTAATTTGATTTGTTTAAAATGCGGGTTGAGCAGGTTTGGGTGATCAGGTTCGCGAGTTTACTAGTATCCGTGACCACCCCTTACATATTAGTGTTTAACTATATGTTATCCATTATAATCTAAAAAGGGATTGCGCTTAGATGACATTGAAATTTTGTGACTTTGATGATTTTAGTGCATTTAAATGATGAATTAGAATAAATTAGTTAGATAAAAGAGACTAATTAATTAAGAGAGATAGAATAAAGTCACAAGTTCCTTCGAATTTAGCTTAGTGAACACCCCACTTATTCTTCTTAAAATGCAGAATTTCTATCAACTAAACTACTTGACAAAAAAATAAAAACAAAAGCACCAAAGTCACCCAACCAAAATCAGTTAAGTGAAACTCTCCGGAAAGATGGTCTAACCAAACAAAGCCATAAATTGTCATATTCTCTTAAAAATAATATTTATAAATAATAAGTACTCATTATGAAATACTTTTTACTCAATACAATTTACTACTTTATAGACAAAATGAAAAAATTTATACTAATTTTTGTTTGTAATATTGTAGAGACTAAATCAGAGAGGTATTATAATTTAGAGACACAATTGACGATTTCCCACACATAAATTTGATATTGTAAAATTATATTTGATTAAAAAAATGCATTAAAAGGAAAATATTCATGGTTGGTTGGGTACATTTTTATACTCAAAAAAGCTTAAGGCAATTGCTTAATGATTATAGAAGAGATACAATCATAAATGCAATCAAAAGTACTGCAAATAACCTAAGAGATAAATGCTCTATCTTGTGCATGAGCATTGTCATTTGATGATCATCTAGTAAAACTACTTGATAATTTTTGTACAATTCCAACAAAGATTGCACAAGAAATCCATGTGAATGTGATATGAGCAATAAATTTAAAGAAAAATATTACCTTTAAAAGTAGTTTTTATATTCGATCTCATTTTAATATGTCAAAATTAATTTTATACGTTGAGTTACTTTGGGTTTAGAGAACAAGAACAAGACTATGTGATGTCATTTCTCATAAACTTGTAGATATTCTTGTTCTCCTTAATATTCATGGCTTCTAAATCATGAGACTGTTCAATAACCACGACAATATCAAATTTTAAAGTGGTCCATAATTTTCTTCACCACACGAGTGTCATTCAAATTTTCATTAATCTCTTCAATTGATTAATAGTTGTTTTGTTCCACACAGTGGTCCAAACTTCTGCTTTTTATTATACCTATACGATTTACAATTTGCGTTCTATCACAGAACTTATTAAAATGGGCTTTTTAGTGGACCCTTAAACTGTGATTAGAAATAGAAAAGATATGTGATCTTATATTTTGGATCGTGCTTTGTCAATAAGCTCTCTTCTCAGAATTTTTCCTGATGCTGTTTTTGGAACAGTGTTGATAAATGTCACCCTTCGCAGTCTTTTGAAAGGTGCTACCTGCAAACAAATACAAACATAAGTGACAGCCGAAAAAACGCAGAGACAAGTAGGTCAGATGAGATAATTGGCCAGCAGTGGAAACATGCAAACAAGATTATGTTAAGCTAAAAAGGCTTATGTATGAATTTCATGCCAATTTTAAATTTTACCTAACTGGCTTTTTCTTGCGATTTTGTGTTAGTTTATCACTATCATAATGTCATGAGAGGTCAGAGACCAAGTTTGTCCATTATCTTACCTGATCAGCAATAAACTTTTGGATATCTTCCTCGGTTAGTGAGCTATTGGGTGATCGCACAACATAGGCAACCGGAACCTCACCAGCTTCGGCATCAGGAAATCTACAGAACAGAAGTAGCTTAACTAAGAATCCCAATTATCGAAAACATGCGATGTGTTTCATGCATTTGTAAAATGGAACAACGATAATATAGGGGAGACTTACGGAATGACAACAGCATCAAGTATTTCAGGATGAGAAACAAGAAGACCTTCAAGTTCTGCTGGTGCAACCTAAGACAGTGATGAAGAAAATGGAAAACAATTCAGTCTGATTACAGCTTCTGATCATAAATATTCTTCATCAAGTATGACCACAAGGGTTATAAACAAAATAATTAACCAAACAGAGCAGCATACATATTATGCTGGTCTTAAGTTACAATACTCGACTTTCAGATACAATTAGTTTGGTATTTAACATATGTTAAATGCACCTCAATCCCAGAATATCACATTAAACCTGACAGTGATTTCAGTTGAAATTGGCATGTATGTATGACATGTTACACATTTTACATTCATCTATCATCATTTGACATGGCATTCGAATTACATACCTGGAACCCTTTATACTTGATCAGTTCTTTGATACGGTCAACGACAAAAAGATTTCCATCCTCATCAAAATATCCAAGATCTCCCGTATGTACCCACCCTTTTTTATCTATAGTCAATCTTGAGGCCTGTGGATTGTTGTAATAACCTGAAAAATTAAGTGTTAGTTCAATAAATTGCATTTTGAAAATGAGCCTACAGAATATGAATCAATGACAAACTATATATGAAGTAAAGAAAGGAAGCGCAGCCATACTATAAACAGTTTAAAGTATGGGAAACACCACAAAGCCATTGGGATGCATTTCCATACATCACATAAGAAATCTCCTTCCAGTCACCGGTAATAACAAAGCCTTTATCTTCTTCAAACAGAAACTTCAGTGGTGACATATTTTGATTTTTTTTTAATTTTTTTTTTATATATTTTAAATTTGATATCTGTTAAATCCGTATGCGGTGTTCAAAAGAAAATTACTTGTAAATATATATTGAATTTCCTAAACAGAGCTTAAATGCTCTATATGCCAGCTCTATAGCAGCACGAGCAAACTACTTGAGAAAAAGCATCATTCAATTGATGATAACATCGGGGGATGAGTATAACATGTATCAACAGCTGTGTCACACTTTTTACATTCAGAAGGCAAAAATATGGAATGGAAGCAAGGTTATTTAATCACACCATGCATCTATGCACATCAGGAAGAAAAGGCAAAGCACTAAGCAGAACTATTATTCAAACATCTGATGCTTAATCTTGCCAATATAACTCTTAGCATTTCTGTCAAAAGAGGGATAGATTCTGTCAGCAGAATTGCCCAAAACAAGTCAAACAAGTAATTTAGAACAAGAGTTGTCAAAGCAGACCAAGTTAAGCTGAATCAGCTAAGAACAAAATCGGAAGAATCGAACCAGAGTAAAATATTATTCCAGTTATGTTCAACCTGTCTAGTCTAGGGAATTCAATTATCATTTGCAATGTACCAAAAAACAAACCACTTCCTATTCATATGGAGGAAATTTCATGCACAGATGCTACATTGCAGTGTACCTGGCATCATATTAGGACCCCGCACCCATATCTCCCCGAGCTGTCCAGGAGGGAGTGGCTTCAGTGTATCCACACTGACAATTTGGGCTTCCACTCCCGCAACAAGCATTCCAGCTGAGCCAGTATGCCGAATCCCCATTCTAGTATTCTCCACAGAAACAATCCCACACGTTTCAGTCATACCATAGCCCTGAAACCACAAAAATCACACATAACTAGCTTATTTTATGTTCAAATCACTTCCAATCATAATATTGCACAAAACAAAATCAATTTTTTTTATCCAAAACCATAGATGCACAAAATAATCAATCGAGTACATCACCAATTGAGCCTCTCAAATTGTAGGATCAATGCCTAATAAGATTTGCATGGCATGAGTATATCTATCAGCATAAACACTTGTGATACTGTTTCAGATGTCTTATGAAAAAGGATTATTCATCATAGATTATACAAAAACAATTTGACTTTATTTTATCTTGTGTAATAGAAATAAATAACTTATTCATAAGCACTTGTATCATAAGCATTTATTTGAAGTTTAGGTTTTGTTTGGCAATGGCAGATTTATTATTTATAGCTTATAAATTCATATGACAAAAAAGACCCATCCAATAACATTTTATTCTCATGAGCTTATAGCTTATTCTTACTACCTTATATCTTATTTTGATAAGCTAATTCAATTAGCTTACTGCTTAAAGCTTATAGCTTAACATTTAATCTCAATTTTACCCATATCATCTTACTGGTAGAAGAAAAAAAAACAATTAAAAACATATTATTTTTATGTCATTTTATATTTTCAAGCTAATTCAACCGCTAACCTGCTATAAGCTAGCATGTACTCCCTCCGTCCTAAATTATAAGCAAAAAAAAAACAAAAATCACACTTATTAAGAAAACTAAAGCATAAGAATTTGTAGCATAGTTTTTTGTGTTTTCTTTGGAATAAGTTTCATGGAAGATGTAAAAACAATTTTCATTAGCAATTGGTTAGGGAAAAAATAAAAGAGAGAAAATTAAATGCATTTAATTTCATGAGAATAAGAAAAAAGTTTTTATTGGAAAAGATGATTTTTTTTAAAAAACGAGATTAAATAGAATAAAAATTTGTCTTTTTTGCTTATATTTTGGGACAAAGAAAATAAGTTTTTTTTTGCTTATATTTCAAGACGGAGAGAGTATGTTATAATCTAGTTTATAGTACGCTATAAGCTCATTCGCCTTAAGCTAGTTTATCAGCTATCCGTTATTTATTTATTTTTGCCAAACAAAGCATTAATTACCTAAATTTCGATACAAAAACTAACTATTCAATGACATTAATCCATCTTAAACTTATGATTTAACTTTTAAGAGAATGGACCTGAGAAACAGTAGCATGAGGAAAACGCTTAGCACACTCTTCCATCAACTCTTTCCCAAGAGGAGCAGCACCAGAACCAATATACTTCAAACTCGAAAGATCATACTTATCAACCAAACCATGTTTCGCTAGAGCGAGTACAATCGGTGGCACAATCCATAATCTCGTAACCCTAAACTTCTCAATCGTTTTCAAAACCACTTCAAACTCAAACCGCTTCAACGAAACAATCGCATTCCCTCTCTGAAGCTGCGAATACGTTATCACCGCAAGTCCAAACACATGAAACATTGGTAGAACAACGAGATACACATCGTTGATTTCACCGTTCAATTCATCATCCATTGAAATCATTGCAGCAGAAGCAATGAAATTCTGGTGAGTTAGAATCACTCCTTTGCTTACACCTGTAGTACCCGAGGAATACAACAACGCCGCCGTATCGGTTTGTTTCACGTCAATTTTTGGAAATTCGGTTGCTGATTCACCGAGTTTGACAAACGATTCGAAACTCGTAACTGTATCCGGCGTTGCAACGCCGGAGGAATTGAGAAAAACGGCGGGGATATTGAGGTGATTTACTTTCTCCCATAATTCAGCGACGGTGATAATGAGTTTCGGATTTGAATCTTTAGCTTGTTTAGAAACTTCAACGGTGGTGTATTGTGGATTTACGGTGGAAGCGACGGCACCGATGGAAGCAACGGCGAGGAAGAAAACAGGGTAGAGATAACTATTAGGAGCGAGGAAGAGAACGACGTCGTTTTTGGTTAAACCGATTTTAATTAAAGAGTGAGCGAGTTTAATTGTAAGGGATTTTAATTGAGCGAAGGTTAGTGTTTGAGAAGAATCGGCATCTATAAGAGCGGTTTTGTTTGGGGAAGAAGTGACTTTGTTGAAGAGGTGTGTTACGAGAGAGAGGTTTGGATTTTTTGGTAAGATAAGGGAAGGTCTTAAGGACCTGTATATTCCATCTGAACCGTAACCTGATTTCTGCATTGGAAAAGTACTTTTTTGAAAATCGCTTTTTGGTTTTGAGTTTTGAACAAACAGGGATTTTCTAGTGCTTTGGTGATGATGCTGTCTTTGTATTTTGTATTCTAGTGTATCAGATTGAGATTAATCTGACAAAGCTGAAAATGAGGGAAACAAGTGGAAGGATTTTTATTTTTTTTATCTAAAAAAATTAAAAATTGAAGATTTTTTTTCCATTTTGACTTTTATTTTCTTCATTTTTTCTTTTAAGGCAAATTCTATCTACCGGTACACCAAATTATTAAATTCATATTGAAACGAATTATTTTTTTTGAAGAAAAAGAATCGTTTTATGTCATTAATAATTACAATAATTAGATCTTAGTTATCGAAAGTGTCGACGAAATAAAATTTAAATTTTTTGAATTTTTGTTACATATAACAAAGAATATTTATTATTTTTTATGAAAAAATGTTAAAAATTTAATATGATTCATATAAACAAAGAAATGATGTTTATTCTTATAAAATGATGTCCTTTAAAATATAAATATTGATAAATAACTCTTTATTTCATAAAATAATCGTTAAATTGTAAATATTTGAAGCAGGAGTACCGGTACACCTCAATTTGTAAAATGTACCGTAGAAGTTCCCTTTCTTTAAACTCCATATGGATATTTTTGTTATGAAAATAAATAAATATCGACAATTGGCTTTTACAGATTCAAAGTATTGATATGTTGAATTCGATTGATAGGTGACCTATATTAATTCTTACTATTTACTGTTTTTTTTTGTTTTGACAAAATCTTAATAGTTTTTCTATTTACAACCCATGTTTTTCTGGTTACATCCAAATTTTCTTAATTTTTTTTTATAATACCAAAATTGCCCTTTTATATAAATTTTCTTAAAACCATAATTTTATTTATTGTCAGTGAGTTTCACCCTCTTTCACCCCACAAAGCGATCGATCAAACAATTTGATGTTCAATATCAATCTCCATGAAAATTAAAGAGTGAATCAAAATATTTTTCATCCATACTCAATTGGATATAAGTAAGTGAATTTCTTCTTCTATTTGCTAGTTTCAATTTTTTTCCTTCAACTGCAATGATGCACTGTACGATTACGGTTTTAATTTACATTGGCAAGGTTAACTTAAATTCAGTTTAAGTGGGTTCATGTAAACTAAGTTTACATGAACCTACTTAAACTGAGTTTACATGAACCTACTTAAATTGAGTTAACATGAACCTACTTAAATTGAGTTTACATGAACCTACTTAAACTGAGTTTACATGAACCTACTTAAACTGAGTTTACATAAACCTACTTAAACTGATTTTATAAAATCGCAGAACTGTGAATCGCAGAACAAGGAAAACACAAAATCAGAACTGAGAACCCATAACAAGAAAACACAATCGATTGAAGAACAACACTTGCTAACCTGATTTGCTTCAAATTTTCTTTGAAATCATGAATGGACGTGAGAAAGTATGGTTTTGAAAATCTTCGCAGAACACAATCAATCGATTGGAGAATTATGGTTTTGGAAGAAGGGTTTTGGGGTGTAACCAAAAAAGAAGGAATAGGCTTTTTGAAAATCAAATTTTATGAAAGGATAATCTTATCATTTTGGGGTGCAACCATGATTAACTAGGGTGCAAGTAGAAAAACTCAAATCTTAATCATTTACTTTTTTTTGGTAAAAAGAAAAAAGGAAAAAAAGAGAAAAAGGAAAGAAAGCAACATGAAGAAGAGATCATAATTATTTACTTTAATATCAATTTTATGCAGTTTTATATATTATTATTATATAATTAACTAATATACTTTAATCCAGAAGTCCTACCTCAACTGACAAAATGCCGAAATTGTTAGGTCGGATGTCATGACCGGGGTTCGAACCCCGGTACCTTCACTTATGTGTGTGAGTTTATAATGGCTTTGCCATTTCGTCTATCTACCAAAAAAAAAAAAAACTAATATACTTTAATAATAATATATTCTCTCTCTCAAAAAAATTAACTAATATACAAAACTAACATTTGACTCAAACAAACATTTCAAATGATTTGAGCATATCAACAAAAATATTTGAAATATTAAAAACATAACTAAACACACAGAAAAAAAAAAATTAACATTTATTTGTATACACGGTATATAACTTGATTTAGAAAAAAAATGTAATATCATTTTATGTCAAGAAATTTGCTGTCAACAATGTTTTTTTTCTTCTTCTTATAATATGTATTAAAAATTGTGCCATAGAAAAAATATTTATCTCATAAGTATTACTAGTATTTTATGATTACATTTCATCTATATGTATTGCAAAAATAGCGGTAAATATATCATAAAGCAGTTTAGATTGTAAAAAATTGTGGGGAAATCTTTGAGTTGGAGTGGAGATGGAGGTTTGAGCTGTGGGTATAAGTGCAATGCCATTTTTGTGATGTAGATAATTAAGGTAGGCATATAATGTGTTGGAATTTTGTTTAATTAATTTATTTTAAAGTTAATTACTAATTATTATATTTATTAATTATTATATTAATTGAAATTATCTCTTGACTAAGTTATACATGCACGTTTTTTCTATTCCTATTTTTCAGTTACATGACCAATTCCAAGTTTGACTAAACAAGCTTTTACTCTATTATTCCAATATTTTCGGTTTCAATATTTTCAGTTTCAATTTTTCATTTAAAATAGGAGCTAATACGTGCATGTATACATTAGAGACACGTGGGTTGTGATTACAGAGAGAGGAGAGGTCATACATGATAGCTACTTTCATCTCTCTTAACTTCACTTTCATCTCTAATAATAAATCGTAAATTAAGTTCCATAAGCATCTAAAAGTAGTTCAGAGACCTTGCTAATTCATATGCGGTGCTAGCAAACTATGAGACCTACTACATTGGATAATCTATCTGGGTGGCGAAATACTTTTAAGCTCAATGCAATTTACACGCCTCGGTCAATAGTCAATAATCAATAAGTTTTTTATTCTCTATTTAATTTGATGAAGAGTCATATATATTTGTGGTATTTTATTTATTACTTATAATAATTCTGTCTAATTTTTTCTACATAATGGTGACAAGGATTTTGATGCAAAATAAGATGCGGTTGGGTGTAGAATGATTTTTTTTTTTTTTGAGAAAGGGTGTAAAATGCATATGTGATGTTCACAAATTGGTGGTGTTATCTTTATTGCTGGTCCTTCCTTAAAAAAACATATATTGCTGGTCTTATTGTAATTATGTTTGGAGCTGGTTTTTAGTTTTTTTTTTTTGTTGAATAGCTGTTTTTTTTTTTTAGAGAAAATAGCTGGTTTTTAGTATTAGAACAAAGTAAAGTTTGGTGTCAATTTTTATTTTATTTTTTATTGCATGTTAATATCAAGTGCGTAAGGTGTATTGGTCTATTGGATGATGATGATGCAACTCATGCTTTATTGTAATATACTATAGTGGTACAACGTTCTTTCTGTTTTTTGAAGAATTACAACGTTCTTTCTGATAAAGTATAGGGTAAAGGCTATGGTAAGAGACCTTTTTAGGTCTCCTACCGTAGGAGACTTGATTTTTTTTTTATTTTTATAAAATGGATGGCAACCATTAGATTATGAAGGTCATCTTAACTATTATGGATGTTTTACACCATATTTTTTTAAATTTGTTGTTCAGTTCACCCCTTTGTTGTTCTCTCTCTGCGTTTTCTTTATCTCTCTCAACCGTGGTACCACCGCATTGCAACAGTGTTTCATCACAGTAACAAACATCACTAGATTTGGATGCTTATTATCCAAAATAATTTCTAAAGACATCAAAAACAAACACATGCTTATACTCTAATGGGATGTCTTCCTACAATTCAAGAGGGTGAATTTGAGAAGGAAGAACAATATGGTCATAAGGTGATGAAGGAACTCATAGTTCTTTAGATCTTAGAATGAATATTGATTATTATTATTATTATATTCAAATATTGTTCAGTTCACCCCTTTGTTCCTCTCAACGATTTTAAACTTTCAGCAATTATAATGACGGAGAAAGAGAAGAATGTGAATGCTTTGCAGAAAACAGATCTAACAATTGATTGTTATTATTATTTTTCATTTTGGGTACAGATACATGGAAGAAGAAGATCCGTGTCAACAATTGACAGAGAAAGGATGAGTTAAAAAACCATGAAATGGCGGTGGTGGGCGGGTAATCAGAAAGAAACATGGAGGGAGAGAGAGAATGATGATGGAAAGTAAAAAGAATGTAGCGTTGAGAGAGTATGATAATATGTCTTCAAAACATTTGAAGTACATCCAATGGTTGACATCAATTTTACAAAAAAAAAAAAAAAAAAAAAGTTAAGTCTCCTACGGTAGGAGACCTATTCACATCTCCTACCCTAAACGCCGCCAAAGTATAGTGGTACAACTTGTATCATTGTTCTATTTGCATTTTAATAAAACATATTGTTAAATATGTTTCGGAAAGGTCTGACTTTGATCGTTGATTTTTCGAGAAATTAATAATTTTGATATATAACTATCTCTTTTTTTTTTCCTTACAAAAAATATCTTTTTTGAAAAAATTTAAAGCCTAAAATAATTTATAAAGCAAAAAATCAAACTTTTAAGTGTGCAAAAACGAGGCCCTATCATCTATTGGGCCTATTCCATAAAAAGCATACAACTTGGCCGAGCTCCAGTTTGAAATTTGCTTAATTCATACCCTCAAATTTGATCTCTACCCCACAATTTTCCTAAATTTTTTGTTTTCCACTACACTTACAGAACTAATTTTTATGAAGAGTTCCTGACAACTCTCTCATTTGTCGTTGTAAAGGGGTGGTCGATAGGGAATTGGATCAGATTCAGTTAGGATTGTAGATATTGATCAAATGGTTCATATCTCAAGACAATTTTTTCCTTTTATTTAAGTTGAAATCTGAATCATCTGATCTTAATAACATGACCTTGAACCCTCGGACTACATAGAAACCTATTGTACATAGGTACAATGGATACCGCCAAGATTTACTTTGTTATTATACCTATATATATTTTCTATGGGAGCCTTTATAAAATTCTAGTTTAACTAAGGTTTTGGGTTCAAATTTAACTTTGGGCATCCCGCAACGTTAAAACTTTGTCTTAATTACACTTTTGGTCCTCGTGTTTTGGCCTACTCACGAAACTGGTCTTGCCCTTTTAAAACATAACAAAACGGTTCTTCAATTATCATTTTTGTTGCATTTTTCGTCCTACCTCCTATTTTTAAACTCCAGAAACGCAGAGAAATGACAGTTTTAGGCGGTTTTAGACCTACCCCTATGCTCAACCATGAAATCAACAAGGAATAAAACATGTGGGCACAAGGAATCTATTCTATTCAGCACAGTAACTAAAAAAATCCTAATTTGAAACATATCTTAGAAATTAGGGTTTTTTTGGTTAGTGTGTTGAATAAAGTGGATTATTTGTACCCACATGCTTTATTCCTTGTTTATTTCATGGTTGAGCATAGAGGGTAGGTCTAAAACTGTCATTTCTCTGCGTTTTTGGAGAATAAAATGGGGGGTAGGACGAAAAATGCAACAAAAATGATAATTGAAGGGCCGTTTTGTTCTGTTTTAAAAGGGCATTACCAGTTTCGTGAGTAGGCCAAAACACGAGGACCAAAAGTGTAATTAAACCTAAAACTTTTAGGAAGAGTTTGTCGTCATTTTGGGTCTCAAAAAGCATAAGGAATTAATCTCTGCAATTGTACGTGGAGGATATCCGATTTAAAAAAAAAAAATACAAATAACATATTCTTAAAAATTATATGCTTTATCAAGAGAGTCAGATGGAATAATTGATAGAGATATTCATATTTAATTTTCGTTGGTGCCTCAAATATAATTATAGTGGGTTAAGGGGACCTATGAAATTTATTTTTCTATTTTAGTGTAGAAAACTATCCACTTTATTTATCTGTTAAAAATATAGTGAAGAAATCCATTTACATAAAATGAAAAAGTATATAGACAATGAAAAGTTATATACAAAATTATTTTTCCCAAAATAATTTTATATCATCTTGTCGAATTTGTATGTAAAAATACTTACTATATTGAATTTATTTTGAGTGTATTGTACATTTAGAAATTTAATCGAACCATGTAACATGAGTCTATTTTGATATTGTCTGAAACTTACATACTGGCTGTGGTACTACTACTGTTTTTTGACGTATATATAATAATCTCAGACTGATCAGTCAGCTTAGCAACACAGTTGTCTTCTCCCTTATGGTACTAATACGCAGTACTATTAGACAAGAAGAGAGAAGATTTTGATTTTGAGAGGTATAACCAGTCCCAAGAAAATCAATGTCAGGTTCAAAACTAAGGAAAGGAACCTCTCTATCTCTCTTCAGAATCAATACTTCATAACTCACAAGTCAATGCTTGGCCTTTATAGAAAGATAATTATTGCTCCTTTTTTAACAAAGATAAATGCTCATAGGTAAGTATATTATACATAAAACAATAAATATATTATATTAGGCCGCTCCTTAGATCATTAACAATGGAGAATTTCATTTTTTAATACAGAAGTAAGTTTTACATCAACACATTATTCATTTATAATTTTTTTTATTAGTAGTATTTAATAAACACTACTCCAACATAGAACCTCGTACAAATATTTTAAATGAAATTTATAGTAAATAAATCATCTATCAATAAATATATTTCTTCACATTTCAACATTCCTAATATATCAAAGTTTAGGAAGGAGATGTGTTGTCTCTCTTTTTCTTATGGTTGTGGAGCATTGACTCGTTATTGCTTCCGTGTTCTCGGAATTTCCAATAATGGTATCAGAGCTATGATTTGACTTGATGTGTATGAGAGCTAGATTCTCTTTAGATCTTCTTAGGAGGTGGAAACTCTATTTGAGGAAGATTGTTGGAAATATGAGTTGTTAAGTCCTATATAATACGTAAATAGATATACCGTAGGATAAGAAAGATAACCCATATATCTAACATCTTATGATTTTAGATGGAGATATAATGTATCCATCTCTCGTGGTCATGAAGTATTAATCCGTTCTTAGTGGTCTGCCCATAGATTTTCCCAACAATTTCATTATATTTGATGATATTAATCTCACAAAACTCATTGAATCAATAAATTTACATACACAATTAAACAAGATATAAGTTTGATGGTTGTGCCTTTAGTCGTTCGGATATAGTATTAAAATAACAAAAAGTTGTGCAATATGACTAAGATTGTGCTAAATAATTGAAGTTACAGCTTGAATTCCCAAACTTCTACGCAAAACAACAAAATTTCTCCACCATCACACTCTTTCTTTTTTATTTCTTTTAGAATCATGATTGCTTTTTTGTTTGTTAATGTCAAGATACTCGATGTTTGTTCATGGTAAACAAGCTTCCATTGACTTCTGACGTATCAAAACAAGAAAACCTTTTGGACAAAACATACATGTTCAAAAAAAAGTACAGAAAATTCTTAGTCAGGGTGTTTGTTCTATTAACACGATACACCGATCATTTGATTTTTTGTTATACATTTGAAGATTAAATAATTGAAAACTTTAAAATTTAAAATTACTTTACATTTTTTTTCTTACCTATAAAGTACGAATATAGACACATATACAAGACACGACACAAACACTAATACGCCGATACTACTAATAATTTGATAATTACATAATTTAATAAAATGATATGTGTCGGTGTCGGATACCACACATCAGGATACACCTAATATAAGAAGTGTTTGTCCTTCATAGTTTCTTACCGATGGTATATTTTAGCCAAAAATTACATACTAATTTTTCTAGGTATAAAAAGGTTAGAGGCAAACTAAGCAGATATCAAAAGACCTGATTATCGATCAATTGTATCACATCATGTTCGATTGTTCATCATAATAATATATGTTAATAAATGTTAATTAAATATTTTAAAAATATTATATTACCAGGAGTATAAAAAAAATAAAAAATGGATTGGCAGGTTCAAGTTCTTCATACTTTGCGTGAGGGAAACCGAAGTGCTGGCTTACTAATAACAGTTTATCTTTAAATTCTTATAGGTGTTTTATGGTGGAGTCTTCTCCTAATGATCTTCGTAGCTTACTTTTTGATGACTTTTTCGGGACTTACATGCCCAGGAGTGTTCGGATAGCTTGTTAGTTTTGTTTTTTCTTCGGGTTTAGGCTCTCTTTTATACCAAAACAAAAAAAAAAACCTTAGTACTAGGTATTTCTTTTTTTTTTTTTTGAAGGAAAGTACTAGGTATTTCTAATTAACGTTAAGAATATCTGGTTGGGAATACTTGTAAAAATGTAACATCATGGTTAACATTAATTAGTTGCTAGAAGGATTCTACACAAAATACAAAAGAAGGTTATACTTAAACGACATGTACCATCAAAATAAGAAATTTCTACTAATAATTTCATCAAAAGAACACAGAATCCCATAAAAATAATAATTAGCTTAAATTGTCTTTTCTGAGTCTTCCACACTACCATACACCATACCTCTCTCACTGAAACATATCTTTCTGATTTCACTTCCACTCATCAGTTCAGTAATAGTACATAGTCTTCTCCTCCATCTTATTTTCATCAATACTCAAGTAACCATTATTACAACTACCACTATTACTACTAATTAATTGCTTAATATACTCAAGATCATAATCCAAAGGTGTCGTACTAGTAATTTGCTTTTCATGATTTTGACTAAAGCATAAATTCACCTTTTCTCTTTCCCATTGGTTATTAACATCAACAACATCACTTCCATGACTAAGATTGAACTTGTTGATTTGCATGAAATTCTGAAACCCCATTATTTCTTCTTGTTTCCCAAGACTTCCATCAGATGAACTGCAACAACTTCCCTCACTTCCAAACATGACAAGACTTTCTTTCATCATAGGGTTTTGAAGTTGATATTGCATGGAAATATTAGTATTAGTATTACTACTAAAACCATTGAGTAAAGACTCTTGGTTATGGTAAAAAGGGAGAGAGATTGAGCTACTTGATGAAGGAACAGAAAATTGTTGTTCAAGGGATGTTGTGAAAGATGTGTTTGTTGGTGTTTGGTTGAAATAGGAGGTGCAATGAGAAGGAAATGAAGAAGAGGTTAGATATGGTAAAACTGTGTTATGAGATTGAGGAAGAAGATTCATGAGTTTCTTCTTTAGTTTTGTGTTCCAGTAGTTTTTGATATCATTATCAGTTCTTCCTGGTAATTGAGCAGCTATAATTGACCACCTAAAACAATATCATGAAAATAAGACAAAAAAATATATAGTTTTCTTTTTCATTAACCAAACAATATATATGAGTGGATGATGATGCTAGATCTAAACTTGAAATCTATGTAGTCAAAATATAGGTAGATTATAGATGAGGTTTTAATCATAATGGAAGAAATGCTTATAAAAAAGATGAAGCAAAAAAAAGGGGAAAGAAAATGTCAATGTCAATATTTCTGGATCTGGATATTTAATTTGAAAGTAGATTATTATGTATAAAAAGCAAAAAAAAATGTATGAAAATAAGTACAAGTAGTACCAGTAGTGAGTTTTTTTTCTATATATAGTGTATAAAAATATTAGTATAATAACTAATACCTGCTTCCAATATTAGCATAAAGAGTGCAAATGATTCTGTCTTCTTCATCTGAAAATTCTCCATGCTTAATGTTTGGCCTTAAATAGTTAAGCCATCTCAATCGACAACTTTTTCCACATCTCCTTAGACCTAAAAAGATATATATAACATGAGATTTGTTAGGTTTAAAACTATATAACAATTATATAACTTCATCAAGCATTTTTCATGAAATACCAAGAATTCTTACCAGCTTTTTGAGGAAGAGAAATCCAATTTCCACCAGTTCCATGCTTTTCTATATACTCTTTGAGCTTTGTATCTTCTTCTGGTGACCATGGTCCTTTCTTCACATTTGCTTTGTCACAGCAAGGAGCTCTTCCCATTTCTCTCTCTCTCTCTCTCTCTGATGGTTATCTCTTTTGTGGGGACTTCTTGTGCTTTATAATAAAGAGACCTTGTTTTTTAAACAGTTAAAAAATTGTTATTTTATTAGATTTTCATTGAGAGAGAAAAAAAGCTAGCATGCAAAACTCAAATGTAGAAAATGTGGACATATATATAGTTTACTTTAATTAATTTACCAATCTTCTTAATGTTTAGTCATTTGTCTAGAAGAGAGCTTTCTAATATCAAATAGGATTGGATTTGGATTGTTTTTAATGTCTCCAATCAAATCTTGACCGTTTGATTAATTAGTGAAAGTATCCAAAGTTTTGTTATAAAGAAAGAAACATTGTAATTGTAGTGTTAGTGATGTTTACAGCTACCAACATTGTGACTCAAATCCGAACACAGGGACCAAAATGGATGATTGGCCTGGTTTTCTTCAGCATAGTGGGGTTTAATTATTATTTTAATCATAATAATTTATTAATCAAAGCATTGACACTCTGCAAAAGTAGAACATTATATTAATTAAAGAGTGAGAGAAAAAATTGGAAAGGAGCACGCAATTAGGAATTAAAATACATCAAGTATATCTAACTGGAGGACATGTATCATTAGGGCGCACCTGAACTTTCATGAAATTATGTTGGCATTAAATAATTGTGCAAAAGCAGGTCATGTATCTTTTGTGACTGCATACAACCACGTCCTTAAACTTTACAACCAAAACATCAAAATGATGCATACATGCATGTATAGCTAGCTAAATATATAACATTTTTAAATTAGTATCACAATTTTTGAATTAAATTTGGCTTAGTCCGAGAGCAAGAGTACTCATGGTGACTTTTTTTTGAATGCAAACTACTCATGGTGACTCATCTCCAAGATCCATAGAATTTACATATTCTTTTCAATTTAGGGTCTTGACTAACATGTGTACTAAGAATATTATTTTTAGGAACTTATAAAAAATAAATTTTGTTTTAAAAATATAAGTCAAATATATTTAAAAGTCATAACTGTACAATTTTCAATGTAAAAATGACAAATTTTTTGATGCTTAAACAATGCTCTAAAGGCATATGTCCCTCAACTATGTATTTTTAAGTTTTACCTTAATAAAAAAAATATTTTATTTTTTATTAAGGTAAAACTTAAAAATAAAAACAAAAACTTCAAATTTTCATTACTTTTATCTTGAAATTTTGATGTTTAAAAAACTTTATATTTAATTTTGTACAAGTTAAAAAATTCTAATTTTTTATAAAAGAGTTTCTTATAATGTTTGTCCATAAAAAATCATTCAAAAATTTAAAATTTAAGTATAATTAAAGAAATTTTTATTCAACATTGACTAAAACTTTTATAGAGATCAAAACATGCCATTTTTTTTTATAAGGACTTAAAATATAATTCACTATATTTATAAGGATTAAAAACTTATTAACCCTGCATTCCTTAAAATAAAAAAAATAAAAAACTTATTAACCCTGTATATAAACACATGATGAGAATAGATTCTCATTACGTTTCATTTGAGCTCTAGAGATGGAATTTTTTTTTTTTCTGTCCTAGTTTGTACAAAAAAATACAAAAATGCCCCACTTTTTCGAAAAATTGCGCAAATGCCCTACTTTCTGGTACCCCTCTACTCCCAGTTGCGGGGTACCTAAAAAAAAAAGTGTACCGCAACCCCCACTTGCGGGGTACTTCTTTTTTCAATTTTTTTAGTACCACGCAAGTGGCACTTGCGTTTTATTTTTTATTTTATTTTTTAATTTTTTTTTCAATTTTTTTTACTACCACGCAAGTAGCACTTGCGTTTTATTTTTTCTTTTTCTTTTTTATTTTTTTTTTCACTTTTTTTAGTACTGTGTTTTAGGTTTTGTTTTTTTTTTTTAATTTTTTTAAATACCCCTCTACTTAGGTTTTGTAGTATAATGGAGACAAAAAAAATATCATGCAATAATTACTCTCTAATAATAAAAAACTAATTAAAATTATATAACCAATAAAATACCATCTACAATGATTATAAATGCCCGGCTGTCCCACACCTTCGTCTTCGACGATCTCTTCCGCGATTTACTTGAGGGTTATGTTGGTCTTCGTCATTGTTATTTGTAGTTGATTGTATCTGACTACCATAACCCAGTGACAACGACACGTCGTGTTCCCTTGTTGGCCATCCCATATCCAGAAATTGTTCATTGGTGTTCAAGGGATATGGGATGGCCAACAAGGGAACACGACGTGTCGTTGTCACTGGGTTATGGTAGTCAGATACAATCAACTACAAATAATAATGACGAAGACCAACATAACCCTCAAGTAAATCGCGGAAGAGATCGTCGAAGACGAAGGTGTGGGACAGCCGGGCATTTATAATCATTGTAGATGGTATTTTATTGGTTATATAATTTTAATTAGTTTTTTATTATTAGAGAGTAATTATTGCATGATATTTTTTTTGTCTCTATTATACTACAAAACCTAAGTAGAGGGGTATTTAAAAAAATTAAAAAAAAAAAAACAAAACCTAAAACACAGTACTAAAAAAAGTGAAAAAAAAAATTAAAAAAGAAAAAGAAAAAATAAAACGCAAGTGCTACTTGCGTGGTAGTAAAAAAAATTGAAAAAAAAATTAAAAAAAAAATAAAAAATAAAACGCAAGTGCCACTTGCGTGGTACTAAAAAAATTGAAAAAAAAAAATTGAAAAAAGAAGTACCCCGCAAGTGGGGGTTGCGGTACACTTTTTTTTTAGGTACCCCGCAACTGGGAGTAGAGGGGTACCAGAAAGTAGGGCATTTGCGCAATTTTTCGAAAAAGTGGGGCATTTTTGTATTTTTTTGTACAAACTAGGACAGAAAAAAAAAAAAATTCCTAGAGATGAGACAGATTCTTTACCCGTAAATTCATGTGATCAGGTGTATGGATTGACTAATGAATACATTTACATGATGCAATGCATCATATAACCTACCTAGCGATTGTCCTTGATCAGCATCATGTTGCTTGGAGACATAAGAATAGGACCTAAAGGTCTATCTGGAAATGCCCCATTCAATTTCTTAGATCATGCTGATCCATCCCTATAGTTGAACAGGGAAGGAAATGTGTTATTACTCGATGGTGCTGCATGTGATCTATGCTGGATCATGAGTTTTTGTCGTTAGAAGAAATAAGATAAAATAAGATATAGATTTTGTGCATTTATACATTCTCAAAATGATTTGTTAAGATCGTGTGAAGAAAAAGAAAATGGATTGAGTAATATGAATCACCCTCCCTCCCAAAATAGAATTTGAGTCAACATAATTTGATGTATTTGATATAAATTTTAAACCAAATACATAAATGTCTCTTGATCAATTTTTACTTATATTTTGAGATAGAGAGTATAATGGATGGATCAAAACTATTCTTTAACCCATTTACCATTTCACAATAAAATTTTATTAAGTAATAATATTAAATAATAATTTTGATATATCCATTATAATTCAAATTGACTCAATCCATTTTTTTAATGCCTAACTGCACCTTATATATACACATCACTAATTTTATATTTTTAATATTATTACTTAATAAACACAATTTCTCCATCCTAACACCTTAGTTTTTCTTATTAAATAGATGTCTTAAATAACTTTGTATCATTATATTTCAATAAAGTTTATTTATTTTAATGCAATCATTAAGTGGGCATGCAAAAAGGGGGGAGAGAGAGAGAGAGAGAGAGAATGCTTCTATAACCACTTTTATTCATAAGCACTCGGTTTTTTATTTCCATAATGAGGAAGCCTTTTTAATTTGATGCTAAATAGGAAGTGTAGTGGTACATTCCTAAAAGGTCAGATTCGACTATCTTTTGAAGTTATCCAATAGCAAAGTTCGTTAAGAATATGTCATGAAGACCTAATAAATGAGTCAAGTCCAAGTCTATTGAAGTGACCATCTTGTTCTATCACATCGTGCAACACAAGATCCTACCTACTTTACCATCAGAGCGACGTGTGGCACAAGAAAATAAACTTCAACGACGTCTCAAGAACCACCTTGTTTCCATCTCGAATATTAACAAAGCTATATTAGGTTGTTCCTATTTACGGAGACCTCATTTGATTTGAACATGCGCCCCCGTTTATCTTAGGTTCAATTACACTCTAAACATACATGAATTATATCATGTAACTAATTCCGCCAAATTGCAAGAGCAATAACAGTAACAAACAAGGAGCTTAACGCTGGATCCACGACTATAGATATGGGCAACGACCCCCCAAGTATGAAAAGATACTCATTATACACTTCACTTGAAACTTTCTAGCAGTTACTTGTAGGAGTTAAGGTTGTCAAATTCGAGTTTTTATGTTAATTTATTTTGACTATTTGGAATCGAATCATAAAACCGAATTGGTAAATTATTTAAGTTCATCCAATGTTAAAATAAGGATTAAATATGTTTTCTCCAAAAATAATTAGATTTTTTTAAAAAATAATGAATTAAATATAAATTTTTAAACAAAAAAAACATAAAAAATTCATATTTAATTTACGTTTGTTAAAAAATTCAAACTTTTAGCAGACACATCTTTGCCGCCTACCTTGTTAAATAGTGCAGATCGTTCGCGTTTATATCGACACCCCACCCCATCTAAAAGAGCATAAAGAATGTTTCACCACTCACTCATAAAAAGTTCAGGAAGAAAATATTACTCTATCTATCCACCAATTGTTCAACGTATTAAACCATGTAGGAGAAGATACCATCATCCCGTGATCTCCAAGTAACCCACGCCACTGCATACCAAACTAGGGCCAAAACCTTTCTACGATGAGGACAACTCCAAAATAAGTTACTTCAACAAATTAATCTTTACGATTTCTTTTTTTTTTTTTTTTTTTTTATGTTAGATGAAGTGATAATCCATTGAAAATAAACTCACACACACCTGGAAGATCTCGGATTCGAACCCGGGTCATGACGTCCAACCTTATAATTTTGGCATTTGACAGTTGAGCTATGACTTTAAGACTAATCTTTACAATTTTATGTGGAGATACATTGAGAATATATCAAGGAAAAAAAAAAAAAACTAATTAAAAAAGTCTCAATCTCAATCTCAATCTCTTGGCACTAATCACATATAAGTGGTAAAAGCAAAAACCGATTTCTCTTCAAAAGTATACCATCTATATTTTTTGTGTAAAATTGTTTTTATGAAATGAATGAAGACAATGAAAGTCATGTTTGTAAAAAGAACATATTAGGGTGACACCATAAAGTAAACTTTATAAATATTAATTAATTGAATTACCAAATTAATTAATCTTCGTCGGTAGGCAGGGATCTAGGAAGATATGCTGGGTGGCTTACTTAAGTTTAGAGTCCACCCTTTTTTGTAATTAGTGATATATATAATACCTGCATCTTTGTTCTCACAACTTTTTGGCACTGTATATAGTGCTTAATACAGTAATACTATAACATTTGACCACTGTATCTGACAATTATAAGGCCGTCATTATCTCTTTATGAAAGAAACGTTTCACCCTCCAAATTTAATCTTGCCACATCATCAAAATCAACTCATACGAAAACATGCATTCATTTAAAAAAAAAATCAAATACAAGCCCTTTTTATAATTTTATTCTATTTTGAATAAAAATGAAAAAAGGACGGTGGGATGTGTATAAAAAAATATAGCTATGTCTATGAGTTTAGCTGGGCTATGATTGAATTGAGTAAATCTCTTGCTTGTGATGTAACCAAAATATTTTGAGTTGTCCTTGGTATAATGTGATGCTGTATAAAGTTGTGGCAAGCAGTTCAAAAGCAGCAGCATGTCAATCTGGTTGCAGTACATGGGACATGATAGAATAATATTAGCTCTTTGAGATGAATATGGTATTGGTACCATAGGAACCATTTATTCCATTGTTTTTAATGTATATACGAAAATATGGAATAGTCAAATTATAAAGTTGAATCTTATATGTAATATATGTTCTTAAAGATTGACTCTTGGGCGTGCATGTCAGAAAACTAATTTATAGATGTAATGTTTAACACGTAAATATAAAAGATCCTATTGAAAATTTGAAATTGAACAAAATTTATAGATATGCAGTGTTCTTAAGCTACATATTCCTTCACTTTTTTTTTTTTTTACTTTCGCATTTTCAAATTCTCTTTATCCAACTAAATGAGTTATATCTTGTTCAACAATACACTAAATTAATTACAATAGTCAAATCATGACCCTCGTGATAATGAAACAATAATATGTGAATTATGTTGGAACCTACGCAACAGAAGTTTTTTATAAATCTATATAAGGTCACTAACACTTGATAAAAGATTTGTTCTCAATTTTGATTAAACTTCTCGCTCTTCTAAAATTTTCACTAACTTGAACGTAAAAGTTCTTGCACGTAGGTACACTATTTGTCATGGAGCACCAACGATGTCCTTTGACATATACAAACAACTCCCATCGTCGTCTTCATGTCAACTCTTTAACATAATCCATATATCACAATGTAATGACAAATTTCTATGTGCACAAAATTGATAGTGGCTCATGTTGTTCCCCATTTGTATATTGTCCACGAGTGTTACCGCACAAATCAAAATGAAATGAGGGACCCTAATTCCCGATTTTGTGATACATGTAATTGCAAATTGACCATATATTTTTCTTACGTATTATTAAGCACTGATAATTTTTTCATATTATATTTTAAATTTAAATGAAAAGAAGGGTCATTTTATTTTTGTTCATGTACGAGTACAAATTAAAGCAAAATGTCACTCGTATACAAAATAATCGAGAAAAAACATATGGGCCATCATCTCCAAAGACCAATGTATCAATCATTAATTAAAAAGTAGCTAATCATGCATTTCACGATATTCATAAAAAATCTCAGTTTAATTGATTAATCAATTAAACTTACTGGTGCCATGTTGACTTCCAATTAAGAGATGTTGCTCTCACTTTTCTGACAGGTTGGCAAACTAACGTCAATCCTTTAAATTGACATTTCTCTCGGATTAATCTTTTAATATATATTTTTTTTTTTTGAATTGGTCTTTAAATAATGTTATATATATTTTTGTTAAAATTAATGTATGTTATAAGTTTTCTATGTAAATTTTCGAATAAGGACTTTAGAAGCAAACAATGAGTCAAAAAATAGTTAGGCTAACAAAGGACAATCGAATCAAACAAAAACATAATGCAAATGAAATCCACTTTAAGTAGAAAATGTCAACGGTTAGAAAAATTGAAGAGAAAAGTCAAACTAGCTAGTCCTCTAATTTAAGATAAATACTTGTCAAAGAGTGGTTGGATATTATAAATAAAAGTATTTAGCAAAATTCAATTTGTATACATTGTAAATGGAGTAAATTGTCAAATTATTTAAAATTTTAACATCATAACTGTTTTAAAAATTACACATAAAATAATATTTAATTAAGATAATAATGTGTGGAGTTTTTACTTTTATTAGATTAGACGTTTATTGTGAGAAAAACTAAGATTTGCCTCTTAAATGATATAAATACACATATTTAAAGAATTACTTAGAAGTTTATAAATAAAAACTAGTATAATAATTAAGATGTCCATTTATTTCACAAAATGAAGAAGACCTTTACTCATTTTATTCAGCATAGATAAATTTTTGAATAATTTTAGTAAATAAAAAATAAACTATTTAACAACCAATAACAAAATAAATAATTTAGAGGAGGCAATTAACTAATATGTTATCAAAAGAAAAGGACAAGAAAAACAAGTTGACTAACTAATATGTTACCTAACTACTCCATATGAGAGGAGTCGGACAACAAAGTAAGAACTACATTTTAAGGAGGAGAAATCAACATCTTCAAGATGTTGATATTCATGGCCCCAAACTTAATTAGTCAATCAACACATTCATTGTTTTTACTCAAATTAGGAGTTAAGAAAATCTTACAAAAATTAAAAGAGAGTTTTCTTTTCTTTTTTTTTTTGGTCAGGCAAAAGAGAGTTTTCTAACGAGAGAAATAATAATCACATGAAGATGAAATTCAAAGTCATGACCATCCACAATCAAATATATAGCCGCTTGAAGTTATTTTCATTTTTTTATCTCTTTTAATAATAACAATTATTAACTTATTTATTTAAAATTGTAAGTTATAAAAATAAATTATTAATATATTTAATTCAAATGATGTGATTTCTATATGAACAATCTACATCATATTAAAAAAATTCACGTCAATTTTAATTATTTATACAAAAGGGAATACAAGCTTTTGGTGTGACATTTTCCTTTTCAATTTTATTCTTTATATAATCTATTTTTTAGGAGATATAAACCATTTTATTTATAATATTTTATTATTTAGTTAAATATTCAGTTATACGCACACTTTTTTCTTTCAGTTTTACCCTTCATTTCATTTTTGTTTTTACAATTCAATTCTAGTTTACAAATCAAATAACTTAAATTTTTAAATAATTAGATAAATTTTATAACTTTTATTATTTTTATTGATAAAAGCAGAAAGACATACTAGATGCTACCAATA
The DNA here is from genome assembly GCF_003473485.1 of Medicago truncatula. Taxonomy (NCBI): domain Eukaryota; kingdom Viridiplantae; phylum Streptophyta; class Magnoliopsida; order Fabales; family Fabaceae; genus Medicago; species Medicago truncatula. Next base: position 46,934,527 of record NC_053043.1, read on the forward strand.
AAAATTTAAAAAATATATATTATATCAAAATTTAACTTTGTAAAAGAGAAATCATCGATGAAAAAGGTTAATATAATTAACTTTTTCTTAGAAGTAATATAATTTATTGGAAATAAATATAAAATTTGAGTACATGAAATTTTTTTTTATTTTTTTTATTTTTTTTCCTTAAAAAAAAATACAATCAGTAGTAAATTTGACAAACCCCATACCCAATATGGACAGCATGTAAATTTATTGAATGTAGGAAGTGCAATGGATACCATTTTAATTTTTTTTTATTCAATGAAACCAACATGAATTTCACATAAAATGGTGGCACCCATGTTGATTTTATCTTATAAAAGATTTAGTATCATGGTGAATGTTGAAAAAACGATATCCCTAATTAACATTCCTTGTTATTAGACCGTATATGCAAGTCTTTTAAGGTACTTTTACCGCTTAAATGGCCTGCACATATGAGCCAAAATATCTTAATCCTAGAATCATGGTGTTAATAATAACAACCACCATAAAAAATAGTTCAACAAAAAAATACAACCACCAAATAGAAGAAACAAGCAAATCAAAACACACTGTCTGTCTACTACACGAAATCTTAGCAACACACTACAATTCATTTGTGTATATTTTAGTGATTGGTTTTCTATTCAAGTAGTTAGCAATAAATATTTTGAAGCTCAAGATTTGAAGGAGGCAAACTTCCATTCTAATAGTGTAGACTAGCTGCGACAATATCATCCATCAATGAATGTTCCGTAAATTGAGTGTTAACTCTCCGAGAGTTTACCGAGTCTACATTTTTAGGTATCAAAATCGTGTTAACTCGGAGGTAAACTCGGTTTCTGGTAAAATAGAAAGGTTTGACGAATTTGACCGAGTTAACACTCAATAAACTCATGTAAACTCGACCGAGTTTACATCTAACAAAAAAATCGGCCCTTTTTTTGGCCAATTTTTTTAAAATCCGATTCCTTTTCTACAAGCCCGAAGACTAAAACGTTTACTGAATAGTTGCATTTACTGTAACATGTTGTTCCTGAGATGAAACGTTTCTTTTTCTTTCTTCTCTAAGTTCTCAAACCATGAACAGGGGAGCATGTACCAGTTAGGGTTGCGATTTTGACGGTGGAAATTCAGATTTCCACGCTGATGATTGCGACGCGGTTAGGGTTGCAGTGGTAGTGTTTGTTGACCTTTTGAAGAAATTAACTAGTTTATGTTTTAGATGGTTTTATTAACAACTATAGGAACTTGTGAAACTTGCTTTTTTGGATGATTTTATGGATGACTTAAACTTAGAGATTTATGAAACTTATGATTTTGTGCGCTAATTTTTGAATTTTGATGCTAAGTTGAGCATAATGTTTTATTATGATAGTTTGGTATAATTTGCTTTGTAATTAAGTCACATTTTACACTATTGACCTATTTACAATATTATATGAGCTTATATATGTCATGCATATCATAAATTTTAAATAATTTTAATTTTAGGTAAATTCGTACGAGTTCTGAAGTCGAGTTTACTTAAGCAAAACGAGTTGAGGTAAACTCTCGAGTTGTAAAAACTTCCATGCAATGTTAATACCGTGTCGACACTTTGATTTGGCTAGATTTCGACAAGTGTATTAGACATCTGAATTATGATGGATGATGTAATAATAATAATAAATAAGGGAGTTCTTAAAAAAATTAAAATAGAGATGTACGCACTAACAAAAAAAAACAAAGAAATTATAACAGAAAAATTTGAGAATAATATTCATGGCTTCTGTCTACGTACGTGTAGACATTCAGGTGAAGATATATTAGTCTTGCTAACTTCATTCATGTTTGTCTATTACAAAAAATAAAATAAAAAATTAATTAAAGTTGTTAGATGTTATACGTGAGAAGAGATATATAATTAGATATATTTAGAAGGCTTAAATGCAGTTTTACTCCCTATTTTGATTGAATTTAGATTTTGCCTCCTATTTTAAAATTTGAAATTTTACCCCCTATTTTTATTGATTCTGAATTTTACCCCCTTAATTAAAATTCGGAATCTTAACCCTCATGTTTTATGTTTTTCAGAATTTTGCACCCTTCCCCCTATTTTATCCACATAATTAACTATTTATATCAAATGTTTTTTTACTATTTATTTACTTAATGAAAAATAAAAATACTAAAAAAATGCATAAAACTAGTATGATCTCTAAAAAGAAAAAACTATTATGAAAATAGAAAATATTTAGAGGTGCAAACTTGTTTTTTTGATGTATTTTCGATTGAATTTTTTCTTGTATTTTCATTGTTTTTATATTTTTTCGGTTTTTTTTCTTCTGCGTTTTCTTGTTTTCTTTTTATTTTTTTACCGAATTAATATTTTCTTATCGTTTCTTTATTTTTCTAGTATTTTTTGGTTCTTTATTTTAAAATATGGGACAAAATCCTGATAAATGTAAAATAGAGAGGGTAAAATTCCGAGTTTTAAAATAGGGGGCAAAATTCAGAATCAATCAAAATAGGGGAGGTAAAATTCTAAGTTTTAAAATAAGGGGGTAAAATTCAAATTTAATCAAAATAGGAGGGTAAAACTGCATTTAAGCCTATTTAGAAATATGTGACATAAGCTATTGATATACATATAAAGATAGAGTAGGGGGTTGGTTGGTCAATATATATAGAAGAAATTCTAATGAAAGAGTTAAGATCACTTGGAGCAGAGAAAATAATAATAAATACAGTAGATGAGATTCAGAAAGCGTGGTGGACTGGTGGCTATGTATTCTCTCTGGGCATGGTCTAAGAAATAGGGGATGATAAAATGACCAATTTCCAATCAATCACTCACCTCATTCATTTTACAACTATAGCTTTGTGTCACATATTTTTTTTCCTTCTTTTACTTATCTATCTAGTTTAGCTAGTAGTGTTATTGTTGGTGATAGATTATTAAATTAACAAAGAACCCATGAATTTTACTGCTTGATTTTTAACCTGTTTACATCAGTTTGATGAGGTTGGTAAAGATTGGTTAATTTGGGACTTTGAAATATTTTGAAGCCAGCCAGCTAGCTACCCTGCTTGTTTCAAATCTTAAATACTTATTATGCCACGGATGAGCTGGTTTTATATATTAGAAAGGTTAACAGTGTTCTTGAAACATTTTTTAAGGACTATAAATAGTAATTATTTAAAAAAAATATGTAATTAATGCATTAATTACCAAAAAAATTAAATTATTTTAAGTATAATTTCTTATTTTAGAATGTTTAAATAGTGTTTTGGAGATACTCGTTAACAAAACCCTATATACGTACAGTTCCTCCCTAGCAAGTGATCAAAGTAAGAGGAATACAAACAAAATATTTTAATTTGAAATTTTGAATGCACACGTAAAAATACATATCAAATAATTATTTTATTTTTCTTTCTACATTTTTTCAAATGTTTGAATACTTATGATCAATCAAGTATTTTCTTCGAAGCAATGTAACAATAATAATCTCTATGGGTGCTTTTAATTTGCTAAAAAAGGAAGCACATGACATAACAACTTAAGTTGTCCAGTGTTTGATTTGTAAAGCTATTTCAGGTACAAGACAAACTGGAGGCAAGGGACAGGACAAAAACGGATATTTTTGTCCCTCACCAAACCACAACACAACTTTTTGTCTCACGTACAAGTAGTCTAAAATACCAAAATAGTATTTCGTCCCCCAAAAATCGTATAAAACAAAAATAATAATTCAATAATATAAAAATTTGTCATGTGTTGTTCTACCTTGTGTTGTGCTGTTCTATCTTGTACTATTCTGTCTAATACTTACTACTGTTTTGCAAACCAAACACACCCAATGTGTATTTACACTTCACAACATTTCGTGGCATTGCAATTCACAACAATATAGAGGTTTAAAAAAAGAGAAATGATAAATGAACACATAATATTGGACACAAATACAATACCATGGGTAGTTTTGACATTTCATCCATAAAATAGGGCAGTTTTGTAAAATCCCTAAAACCCTTGCAATCATTTTCTCTATTCTCTTTCTTCTCCATCGTATCCTCACCACCAACCATCCTATCGTCCTTTTCTTCTTCTTCTTCCATTTTCAACCACCTTTCTTCCCTGCAAGAACAACCACACCCACAACCATGTCGTTGAGCTTAACTTGTGCGCCGTCGTAGCTATTTCCGGCCAAATCTCTTTCAGATCCGATCAGTGTTTGTCAGTCGGTGTTCAAATCTGAATTGTAGGGCTTTTGCAGAAATGAGAAGAAGGACGCTCGTTGTTGGTTGTGGTGGTCAGATCTGAGTTGATCAGAGAAGATGGTGGTCGGACGGTGGTCGGGCGGTGGGGAGAGAGACATGGTGGAGAGAGAGTGTCACATAAGAGGAAAAGACAAAAGGAAAAAAAAAACTTGGACGTATAAATACCGTATAAACATACGGTCAACAATATTTGGTGTCAAATTTGTTTTGTAATTTGATGTCTGGTTATCATTTCTCTTAAAAAAAATGACAACTAAAAAGAAACGGATAGAGTAATTCTCAAAGGTTCAACTTTTTCTCATTTCTCAATGTCTCTACTTAGTCTATCAAAAACACGTTGTAATGAAGTCTAATACTCCCTCCGTCCCAAATTGTATGTCACTTTAGAAAAAATATTTGTCCCAAATTGTATGTCACTTTAGAATACCAATGAAACATTAATGTTACTTTTTCTATTATATCCTTAACTATTTATTACTCTTTCTTTTTTCAATTCTTTCATTTATCTTTATCATATCATTTATTAAGGATAATTTTGTAAAATAACTCATAATATCTCTTTCTCACACAATATTAATTACATTTCTTAAAATGTGTGAAATGCCCAAAACGTCATACAATTTGGGACGGAGGGAGTATAACACAACTAGTTAGTTTTGCATATTAAATGAGAACCACAACTATCATGCATCATCTAATAATTTTCCAACAATTCAAATTTCTCCTAACCCAAAAAATGTTATTTTGAATATTATAGAAAATGTAATGATAACGGATATCATAAAGATATTTTTTAAGAAATTCATAAAACAAATTGTAAAAAAAAGAAAGAAGAAATTTATAACAAACTGTCTTAGAAATACTAGCCAGTCAAATAAATACACAACTTTTTATTTAGAAGTTACTTCTTTTATTACTTAAACAATGTCCTAAGGACCATAAAAAAATCTTAAAAACTGGTGGTGTATCAGCAAAAAAGGTTTGGAAATAGTAATTCACTTACCTTACGAGTGCCTGTTCTGGGGTAGTTGGCCCAACAAGTTTCTTTGACAGTCTTGTCTTGGGAAAAAAGAGGGGAAAACACATCCCATGTGATTTTTATTTTATTTTTTTACTTAGAATTCCACGTGAATTTAGAATTATATGTATATATCACAAAAAAAAAGTTTGAAATATTTGTCTCAATATTATTTAATAGCCATGACATTAATGTGAAGTACCAATTGGCTCTGTCAATGACCACTATAGAAAGTTTGACTAACCATCTTTAGTAATTGTCTCCTCATTTGCATTTTTTTTAAACATGTTAAACAAATTTTGAAAAATGTTAAACACTCATTTGCATCTTTAATTAACTATAACTTTTCGCTACCATTAACATTCATTTGCATTTTTTTTTAAATGTAAACAAATTTTGAAAAACATTCTTGAGAAATATATATTTTTTTCCAAACACACGAGTAAAAATGTTATTTCTAGGAATCATATCATCTCAATGAATGTAATTTCAAACATAGCACAAACGAAAATGTAGAAATCTCTTGTAGGAAAAGTATGTGAATTCAAGAAATTAATTATGCAGTTGCACATACACCGTGGTGGTTCCCACAAAAATGTAGAAATGAAAGTTTAAGTTGAGGAAAGTCAAACTTAAACTCAAACTCAAAGCATGAAGAAAAACATGAAAACAAGATTAAGCTTCTCCACCAAAATCCACAATCCCAATCACAAAATCCAAACTTCCACTTTACTCATTTTCCCAATCCAAACATTCCTTATACAACTTCTCTGTTCATCTCTAACCCCAGTCTCATCTAACCAAACCCCCCCACCACTTCCAATCCTCCCTCTCCCAACAGCATTCCAGCTCCAATGGCAAAATTCCAACATGGCCCTTTTCTTCCACTTCGGCACAAACACCTTCACTGACTCCGAATGGGGTACAGGTCAAGCTCATCCAACAATCTTCAACCCAACAAAACTCAACGCTTCTCAATGGATTCACGTTGCTAAAGACACTGGTTTTTCAAGGGTTTTGTTAACTGCTAAGCATCATGATGGGTTTTGTTTGTGGCCTTCTGAGTATACTGATTATTCGGTTCGGTCCAGTGGTTGGAGAAATGGGAATGGTGATGTTGTTGCTGATGTTGCTGCTGCTGCTGGAGAGGCTGGTGTTGGGTTTGGGATTTATCTTTCTCCGTGGGATCGGCATGAACTGTGTTATGGTGATACCTTGCGGTATAATCAACATTACTTGGCTCAAATGACTGAGTTGCTCACTAGGTATTTGTTGTTTTGACTTGGTTGATCATTTTGGGTTTGTTTGGATAAACAACTTATTTGCAGCTTATAGCACACACGTTCATAAGGTGTTTTTATAGAAAAAGATAAAACAGAGTTGAATTGTTTTTGTATGTGATATAATTAATAAGCTATATTGGAGAACTTATGAAAATAAGCCAAAAAAAGCTTGTGAAAATTGTTTTGACAAAATTTATGTCAATAGATAAGCCAATTCAAACAGGCTCTTAATCTTTCAATTTTGTGCTTAAGGAGTAGAAGCTAAGTTTATTTTATGTCTTCATTATTGCCCAATTAGTTGAATTTTAATTGTTTTATGAGTTATTAGCTTCCATCTCATTATTATCACTAGGATCTAGCGTGAGTGGTAAGTGCGCAAAAAAGTGTGTTAGTATTTTAAACATCGGGTTATTGAGTTCGATTCCTAACAATCTTAAAAAGCTTCCACCTTGTTGTTACAACAATTAGTTTTTTTAGCTCTTTTTTTTGAAAGAAATTAGTTTTTGTAGTTATCAAGCTAGTTATTATGACTGTTATATGTATGTTCATGTGATCAGTTAGCGTTTTTCTCTTCTTCACGTTTAACCCTGTGGTTTCTAAGGAAAAAGGGTTGTTATAATCCGGGGTCATTGTAATGCATAGTTTGACTGGTAGGTAAGAAAAGTCTGGCAAAACATGTTTTCAACTAGGGATTGAACTTGGTTGTTCCCACTGAAGCTTATTAACCACTTTAGCCCAACCACTTGGTTGGTTAGTTTTTTATCCTTTTCAACTGGTATTAATTTATTTAAGAAATGTAATTGTTTTACAAACTTGTAATTAATATGTTACTTATTGGAAGTAACTCTTGAAACAAACACTAGTGTAAAGTAAGCTTGTAACTGAATTCTGAAGTAATAAATTTAGGGTGTGTGCTCAGTATATTTAAGCTAAAAGTTATGAAGTAAGCCCGTACAATTAACTTGAGAATAAGTACATCCTTTCTATTTTAGAATCATGCTAGTTTTAAAGGATCTTTTTTCTTTAAAACTATACTTGATTTTTATTTTTATATTGAGGAAGTTGATATTTGTGATTGGTTTGGATTGACCAATTTGGTTTCTTTCCGTTTGACAATGTATTGCTAATACAATGTGCATTCACTTTTGCATTTAAACCAGGTATGGAGAGATAAAGGACGTTTTTCTGGATGGTGCTAAAGGAGAAGGGGAGAAGAACATGAAATATTTCTTTGAGAGTTGGTTTTCTCTCATTCACCAGCTCCAACCAGGTGCCGCCATTTTTTCTGATTCTGGTCCTGACACAAGGTGGGTTGGCAATGAACAAGGGGTTGCTGGATCCACTTGTTGGTCTCTTTTCAACCAGTCCGTCATTGAAATTGGTGGCGTTGACAATGATCCACAGTGAGTTCTCTTTCATACTAACACTCCTAATATAGTTTCCTTGGCTTTCGCATTGGTTGGTTCATTATGTCCTTGTTTGAAATTATCTCGGATTCAAAAATCTGTTACATTGTCAGTCATCATTATATAATTAATGCATTTTTCATTAAAAAAATTTAAATAGTCTTGGAGTTGAATCGTTGCATTATTCGTCCATCGGGATTGAAAGGATTTAACTTACCCTGATTAAGAGGATTTATTGATCTCAAATGAAGTTGAAGCATGCAAGTTTCAATCATTTTTCTTTGCGTCAGGATGTAGATGGGTAGAAATGGGATTTGAATTTCCTGTTGTCAAGAGATTTACAGCATTAGATTAATTACTTTTATCTTTCTCTTGTAACTAAAGACTGCATGAAATCCAATGCTGTGTAAATTCACTGACTGTGTGACAGTGTGTTCTCTTCACATTGACAACATGGAATCCAAACCCTAAAAATGATTTAGTGTCATGGTTGCATAGCGTGAGAGGTCCATTTGTTGCAACTCAGATTAGGCTTGTTTGGATTGGCTTATTTGAGCTTATCTACTGACATAAACACGAGACTGTTTGGGAGAGTTTATGAAAACATCTTATGACATATTGTCCATAGCTATTTTCAGCTTATTTCCATAAGCTCTACATGATAGCTTATTAAAACAACATATATGAAAACAATTTGACTTTAATTTATCTTTTGTTATAGAAATAGCTTATACATCATAAAGTGTTTATGTGATAAGTGCTTATAATTTAGCTGTTTATCCAAATAGGACTTAAGATACCTACTTATTAATGTTTTGGGGATCTAACAGATACCAAAAGCAGGGAGATCCATTTGGTCTTGATTGGGTGCCTGCACTTTGTGATGTCTCTATCAGACCTGGTTGGTTTTGGCATGCTTCAGAGCATCCAAAGTCTGCAAGGAAACTACTTGAAATATACTATAAATCTGTTGGTCGAAACTGTAAGCTATTATTGAACGTCCCCCCAAATTCATCAGGCCTTATTTCAGCTGAGGATATCCAAGTTCTTCGAGAGTTCAGTGAACTCCGCCATTCCATATTTTCCCACAATTTTGCTGCAAGTGCTTCCCTTAATGCCAGCAGCACAAGAGGAGGAATCCAAGATACTCGCTTTAGTCCCAACAAAGTTCTTGAAGAAGGTATACACACTTATTGGGCTCCTGAGGAGAACCAATCTAAATGGATATTGTACATAAATCTCAAAAAACTAGTATCCTTTAATGTTCTGCAAGTTCAAGAACCTATTCATATGGGACAAAGGGTGATTAAGTTTCATCTGGAGGCATTGAACCGAGACGGTTTATGGAAGAGTGTTGTAAATGGCACCACAATTGGATATCAGAGGCTGTTACTGTTTCCGAAACTAAAATCTCAGTATTTGAAGCTAGTTGTTGACAAGTCAAGGGCAGAACCTTTGATATCTTACTTAGGAATCTATTTGGACCCAGTTACAGTTTTGAGTGAGGACATGCCTGATAAAAAATCAGGTACATATTTCAATGGAACCCAAGTTCTTCGCAGTGCCATGAAAAATGATTCTCAAAGTGCTACAATGTAAACTTTGATGTCGTCGATTTGTTTGTAATTGTAAAATTTGAAAATATTTTAAAAGGTGTGTCCACGTTCGATTTTCCTATTGTTTATAATCTTCAAGTGTGGAGTCAACCATGAATAGCATGAGCTAATGGATTGTTGAGAATTTAAGAGATAATAGAAGCAAAAATGCCAAGAATTTGAGAGTGGCTCAGGGAAAAACAAATGTGTTTTATTCATTATTCCAATGTTCACAAGGAAATGACATTAATGTTTAGACAACAAGAATGTGATTTTGGTTTTGTGCTGAGTGCATCATATCAGTTTCCCTTGCATCCATTCTTGTAACATCTGAAGTGCAACTTTTGGTTGATCCATAGGAACCATGTGACCAGCCTCTTTCAACTATTGTTCCAAAAAGCATAAAATAATTAAAAATACAAGTGAATCAATAGCTACAAAGCACCAACAGACACACACATACAATAGACACAACACCAATGTTGACATGTAGACATCTGCGAAATAAAAGGATCAGATGTAAATACTTCTATCGGTGTGGGACACGACATATGTCGAACACCAGACAAACTTTTAATTTGAAGTGTCTGTACATTGTAGACGAATAGCCGCTTATGCTCATGAATACATCCTTAAACTACCTTGCGGAAAGCCAATGGTCCATGGCTTTTCAGAATTCCTGCTTCTTCACTATCAACCAAAAACGGAGTTGTAGGAGACTCCTTATATGCTGTCTGACCTGACCACTTCATGGCATCAATCCACCTTGAATTCCCTACCAAATGAGAAGCACATTTAGAATTCTAACTAACTAAATTTCATCAAATTTTTTGACACAAACAATTTTGGTTCCAAATTAATTCAGCTTAGTTAATGAGCTTTAGTTAATGGCAAATAGTTTAGGGGAATCTTAGTTCGGATTCTGCCTAAAAGAATAATTGGTCAGCCATTACCAACCTCTCGACGGAATTTCAAATTAATAGGGGCCCTTTCCCTAAAAACCAAAGAATTAAGACTAGAGAAATAAACTAAGCTTACCAAGCCAATTGCATATTAGATCTTTTTCTCCGGCATACACAAGTAACTTGATTCCATCCTCAAGAAGAGCAGGAATACCCACTTCAAGATTTTTCATCCAATCCTGCAACATGGTATTGTATACTGTGCTACTGCAAGAAACAAATTCCAAGTCCCCAACACCTAAAGCTTCCTTTACTATCTTCATGTTCAAGAACGTCTCTATGCCGGAGAAGTAAAAACAATGATCTCCCTCACATTTCTTTCTGATGTCGTAGCACTGCAGTTTGAATAACATAATGCATTAGTGTATTCAAACTTCATTATTTTCATACAATCTTTACCTTATACTTTTAGTGCTAATTTTCTTTTTTCGACAGCATACATTAACGTTGTCGGTGTTGTTTATGATCTGAATAAATATGTTCATACAAATACTTAATGAAGTCACGCATGCATCTCCACCTTCAGTGCCTGACAGATAAATTAAGAGTGTCGATGAGAAAAAATAACACGCGACTTGTACAATAAGTTGGTAAAATTCTCTCTTCGTGCTAAGTGAGTTTTGACCGAGAAAGGGCAAAGAGATCAATGTTCTACCACATGTTTCTGTCGCCTCTTGACATGGTGGGATCAACTTGTTGATTCTTTCATATTCATCCTTATTAATCAGTCCATTGTCTAATGCATAATCTGTATATGACATGTACTGAATTTCAGGATTGGTTAATCCATTACCAATAGCAAAGCCCTGTTTATTAATCACTTACTAATCCATTACCTTTGATATCTATTTGAAATATCTTACTGAGAAGTAGTATAAAGGATGGAAGGAGTTAATACAATTAAAGTGATTAGTTTACATTATATTGATATAATTTTTTGAGAAAAGTTTACCTTTTCATAAATATAAGTTACATTATATGACAATGTAATAATACCTTTAGATTTATATGAATTCCTTCTTTTGCTTTGTTTCCTTGGTGAACTCTGGATGCAAAAGCTGGAACGTAATGTCCAGCGTATGACTCTCCGGTAATATAAAAGTCATTCTCAGCGAACTGAGGGTGTTCCTTAAAAAATGTCTGTTATTGTAAAAATTTAAATTGAGCTTATGTTTGCACAACATCATAGTGTAACATACAATTTCAAAATTAAATATAAGTACTAACTAACTATGAATCATATTGTCAAAACAAAACAAAAAAACTATGAATCAAGTTTAACCACTTAATACGAATGATTAATTCAATTCATATGTTATTTTGATATTATATTCTTTAATCACTTAACAAATCAAGTTACCTGCAAGAAAATATAGATCATTGCTAACACCGTCTTCATCATGTCGATAGTCACTATCATCAGTGGTATAGCTGAAACCTGATCCAATGGGTTGGTCTACAAATATAATATTTGATGCCTACAAAAGAGAAAGAAAAAAGTATATATTGCAAGATGATTATGTATCAGTGAGAACTAAAGTGGAAAAGAGAAAAGGGAATAGTGAATAGCAGCTACCTTGTCCCATCCATATTCATTCCAAACAAGGGACAAGTTCTTGTCCTTTGAGAACTGAAATGGTCCATTTTCATAAAACAAGGCAATTTCACTGCCGCATCCAGGACCTCCGGTTAACCATATGACGACAGGGTCATCCTTACTGTTTCGAGATTCAAAGAAAAAATAGAACATCCTGCAATTGGCATAACAAATTGTTCAATGGAAATATGTCCATGCAAACGTTATTATGATGTGGGGTGACATAAAGTGATAAAATATTTACCTAGCATGACCAGGAACGAAGAAGACTATAATACCCTGCATGATGACCAAGTTCTTCAACAGAATAACCAGGGTCATCAAAACCAGGGAAAGTGAACTTTTTCTCCACAATGTTTCGATAGAGGACAAGAGGATCATTCTCTGGTATGTTTATGGAACTTTTAGGAAAAAGGTTAAGTCCTCTTATGAGAGTTGAAGAAAGGAGAATGTCATTGTTTTTGGGATGCAGTTGAAGAAAGGAGAATGAAGGTGAAATGAAGAAGAGGAAGTGCAAAAACATTGTAAAAGACAGACACATTTTGAGGAACCTTAAAGATGATGCCATGTTGTTTTGTTTTTGTTGAAAAAATGGAAGAAATGGATGTGAATTTATAGTGCAAGAGATGTGAAATTTATCCTCTTTTATTTAGGTTGCCAATTTGGGATAAAAAGATCAAACATTGATATGCATTTTAATTTTTAAACTATTCTACCACAATATATATGCCTCAACCATTTCTTGTCTGTGATTCTGTGAAGCATCATTGCTATGCTGGAAAAGAATGGTAATATCTCATGTTATGAAAGGAGTTATTTAATCTCCCTATATATTTTTTTCCTCGTCGAAAACACTTTGAATGTTGAGAACTTGAATTTCTCGGTGTTCCCTTTTCAGGTCAAGTAATCTTTTCCACTTCTCCACAAGAACATTACTTTGACTGCCCATACCAACTGAGCTCTGAGAGGGTTGGCCAAACATACCTCGATGCAACGGTAACATTTAGCAATTGTAAGTACTATTATATCATTAACTTAATTTCCTTTTCCTACTCCTCTATCTGTCTTCACTTCACTCTTCAAAATAAGCAAGATTTCTAAACCAGCCATATATATAAATTTGTGTATGTGAAATAGTCATTGAAGAGAAAAGGGAAAATATGCACAGAAAGCAACCACCTAAACTTTCATGCTCAGATTTAGACAGACAACTAAATAGGTAATACTGATGCTCCCTCCGTCTGACAATTTGGGGAATAAAAATCATGTATTTTTAAGGAAGGTTCAGAAGGAGTGGATTATGGTTTACAAGAAAATGTTTCAGTGTCATCTGATATAGAAGATCAAGGGTGTATTTCCTTTGGTTTAGAAGAATACCAGTAGGAGACCTAGCAATTTCTAAACCAAGAAAATATCTAAGTTTACCCAAGTCTTTAATTTTAGAACAATTTGACTTTAATTTATCTTTTGTAATAGAAATAGCTTCTACATCATAACTGTTTATGTGATAAGTGCTTGTAATTTAGTTGTTTACCCAAACAGGACTTAAAATAGCTACATATTAATGCTTTGGTCGAAACTATAAGCTATTATTGAATGTCCCCCCAAACTCATCAGGCCTTATTTATGCTGAGGATATTCAGGTTCTTCGAGAGTTCAGCAAACTCCGTTGCTCCATATTTTCCCACAATTTGGCTGCAAGTGCGTCCCAAAATTCCAGCAGCGCAAGAGGAGGATTCCAAGATACTCGCTTTAGTCCCTACAAAGTTCTTGAAGAAGGTATACACACTTATTGGGCTCATGAGGAGAACCAATCTAAATGGATACTATACACATATCTCAAAGAACTAGTATCCTTTATTGTTCTGCAAGCTCAAGAGCATGTTCATATGTGACAAAGGGTGGTTAAGTTTCATCTTGAGGTGCTGAACCGAGACGGTTTATGGAAGAGTGTTGTAAATGGCACCACAATTGGATATCAGAGGTTGTCGATGTTTCCGAAACCAAAATCTCAGTATTTGAAGCTAATTGTTGACAAGTCAGGGGCAGAACCTTTGATATCAAACTTAGGAATCTACATGGATCCAATTACAGTTTTGACTAAGGGCATGCATGATAAAAAATTAGGTACATAATTCAATGGAACCCAAGTGCTACAATGTAAACTTTGATGTCGTTGATTTGTTTGTAATTATAATATTCGAATTTTTTTTAAAAGGTGTGTCCACGTCTGATTTTCCTATCCTTTATAATTCTTCAAGTGTGGAGTCAACCATGAATAGCATGACCTAATGAATTGTTTGAGAATTTAAGAGATAGTAGAAGGCAAAAATGCCAAGAATTTGAGAGTGACTTGGGGAAAAACAAATGAGTTTTATTCATCATTCCAATGTTTACAAGGAAATGCCATTAATGTTTATACAACAAGAATGTGATTTTGGTTTTGTGCTGAGTGCAGTTTCCCTTGCATCCAATCTTGTAACATCTGAAGTGCAACTTTTGGTTGATCCATAGGAACCATGTGACCAGCCTCTTTCACCTATTGTTCCAAAAAAAAATATATAGTTAAATACAAGCGAACCAATAGCTACAAAACACCAACAGACACACACATACACCAGACACACTTTTAATTTGAAGTGTCTGTACTATGTAGATCAATAGACTCTTATGCTCATGAATACATCCTTAAACACAAACCTTAAGGAAAGCCAAAGGTCCATGGCTTTTCAGAATTCCTGCTTCTTCACTATCCACCAAAAATGAAGTTGTAGGAGACTCCTTAAATGTTGTCTGACCTGACCACTTCATGGCATCAACCCACCTCGAATTCCCTAACAAATGAGAAGCACATTTAGAGTTCTATAACTAACTAATTTGTATCTTGTTTAAGATTGGAAAAATTAATTGAGCTTACCAAGCCAATTGCATATTAGATCTTTTTCTCCGGCGTACACAAGTAACTTGATTCCATCCTCAAGAAGAGCAGGAATACCCACTTCAAGATTTTTCATCCAATCCTCCGTCAAGGCAGCATGTACTAAGAAACTGCAATATTCAAATTTCAAGTCCCCAACACCTAAAGCTTCCTTTACTGTCTTCATGTTCAACAATGTCTCTATGTCAGAGAAGTCCTGACAATGACCGAAAGCTCCCTCACATTTCTTTCTAATGTCGTAGTACTGCAGTTGGAATAACATAATGCATTAGTGTATTCAAACTTCATTATTTTCATACAATCTTTACCTTATACTTTTAGTGCTACTTTTCTTTTTTGACAACATACATTAGTGTTGCCGGTGATGTTTGTGATCTGATAGAATATTTTCATACAAGTAGTTAATGCAGTCCCGCATGCATGTCCACCTTCAGTGTCTAACAGATAAATTAAGAGTGTCAATAAGGAAAAATAACACGTGACTTGCACAATAAATTGGTAAAATTCTCTCTTGGTGCTAAATGATTTGTGACTGAGAAAGAGAAAAGAGCTCAATGCTATACCACATTTTTTTGTGGCCTTTTGACATGGTGGGATCAACTCGTTGATTCTTTCATATTCATCCTTATTAATTAGTCCATTCTCTAATGCATAATCTGTATATGCCATGTACTGAATATCAGGATTGGTTAATCCATTACCAATAGCAAAGCCCTGTTTATTATAAAAGATGAAAGGAGTTAATACAATCAACGTGATTAGTTTGCATTACATTAATATAAAGTTTACCTTTGCATGAATATAAAGTTACATTATATGACAATGTAATAATAATACCTTTAGATTTATGTGAATTCCTTCTTTTGCTTTGTTTCCTTGGTGAACTCTAGATGCAAAAGCTGGAATGTAATGTCCAGCGTATGACTCTCCGGTAATATAAAAATCATTCTTTGTGAACTGAGGGTGTTCCTTGAAAAATGCCTGTCATTGTAAAAATTTAAGTTGATCTTATGTTTGCACAACATCATAGTCTAACATAAAATTTGTAGTTTAGAACCATAGATAGTTATGTAATGTCGTCTTTGAATTTTAAAATTAAATATAAGTACTACTAACTAACGATGAATCAAGTTTAACCACTTAATTTCTCGTTATAAAAAAAGTTTAACCACTTAATTCAAGTGATTAATCAATTAATAAGGTACTGAACAAATCAAGTTACCTGCAAGAAGTCATACAAATCGTTGCTAATACTGTCTTCATCATGGCGAATATCATCACTAACATCGGTGGTGTAGCTGAAACCTGATCCAATGGGTTGGTCTACAAATATAATATTTGATGCCTACAAAAGAGAAAGAAAAAAGTATATGTTGCAAGATGATTATGTATCAGTGAGAACTAAAGTGGAAAAAAGAAAAGGGAATAATGAATAGCAGCTACCTTGTCCCATCCATATTCATTCCAAACAAGGGACAAGTTCTTGTCCTTTGAGAACTGAAATGGTCCATTTTCATAAAACAAGGCAATTTCACTACCGCATCCAGGACCTCCGGTTAACCATATGATGACAGGGTCATCCTTACTGTTTCGAGATTCAAAGAAAAAATAGAACATCCTGCAATTGGCATAACAAATTGTTCAATGGAAATATGTCCATGCACACATTATTATGATGTGTGGATAGATAATATACAGAAAAGCATATTAGTGTCTGTCTGTCCACTTTTAAAATAAAAAACATTGATTAATAACCTTTTTTTTAGAGGAATTTATTAATAATCTTGAACTTTATAAAAGAAAAAAGGGTAGAAAATACATTAAAAAAAAGCGCGCGTGCACACACAACATAAAACATTTACCTAGCAGCTTTGGAATGAGGAAGACTATAATACCCTGCATGATGACCAAGTTCTTCAACAGAATAACCAGAGTCATCAAAACCGGGGAAAGTGAACTTCTTCTCCACAATGTTTCCATGGAGGACATGAGGATCATTCTCTGGTATGTTTATGGAACTTTTAGGAAAAAGGTTAAGTCCTCTTATGAGAGTTGAAGAAAGGAGAATGTCATTGTTTTTGGGATGCAGTTGAAGAAAGGAGAGCGAAGGTGAAATGAAGAAGAGGAAGTGCAACAACATTGTAAAAGACAGACACATTTTGAGGAACCTTAAAGATGATGCCATGTTGTTTTGTTTTTGTTGAAAAAATGGAAGAAATGGATGTGAATTTATAGTGCTTGCTCTACGCATGCAAAGTTGCTTTAGTTTCATCATTAACGGAAAAGTTGAGTTGAGTATCAAAGGCTTAACTCTAAACTTTTTTGAGACTTTCTTCAAAAAAATTGAGACTAAAAATAGAAAAGTTAGTTTCTTTTTCCAATAAAGAAAATTTCCATAAACTACTAAACTTCAATTCAGCTAAAAATAAAAGTGTCATTCAACTAAAAATAATCATGAAGCTTTTGATCAGTATCCCGAAATTCCTACATGAAAGTCACTTTAATTAGACTATGTGGGCCATTATTACGTATCAACTATGTGGGCCATTACTACGAATCAAGTGTGTTGGAACATTGGTGTGATGTTGGAAGAAAAATTGGAAGATTAAACACCAAATAATTATGAACCACATACATCATTAAATGAATGAACCTAAAAAGTGAATTTTGTTTATATTTTAAAACGGAGGGAGTACTTTGATCTAATGTTGAAAAAATAGAGTGTGGGGATCCCACATAAAATAGAACACACACATTAGTAGTGTTTAAATTGTGGTATTTAATTTTAAATACTTGATAATAATAAAAATAATAGTAATTTTTATTTTTATTTGTGAATATCACTTCCTATAAATTTAGTTTATGATGGTTGTGATAAGAATAAGAATTCAATTGAATTTCTTATCTTTCCTTCATTCAAATTTAATGAGTTTGTTTCCTCCACTTTTGTGGATTTGTTTCTTTTTTTATCTTATCCACAAGTGTTGTTGAACTGATTAATGAATAAATTTCCTTTTGATACTATCCATTAGAATAACTGTTGCCGCAATTTTTGCTAAAATAATTACAAAATTTCTATATAAACAGAGGACTCCACTCGGTTCAAAAATCACACAAAAGAGTTTATATTGAGTTGTCGAGAATTCTTTCTCTCTTCTCCATCCAGCTTCTGCTGACGAGCTATTCTTCTCCTCATCTCCTTTTTTCTATCCCTTCGAAAATAAGAGTGTTCTTAAGACCTTAGTCCCTATTCAGTATAATGTCCATTCGAAATTAAGAAAGGTCTTAAAAACATAGCCCTTTTGATAACATATCTCCCTTAAGAATAAAGAGTGCTTTTAATATCATAGTCCCTTTTGGAACAATAATGTCCCGTCGTAATTAAGAATGATCTTAAAAGTATATAAATATTCTTTCAATAATTTTTGAGGTGAAATTAAAAAGTCGAAATGGTGGTATCACCATATTTGAGTGGTCGTAGTATCATCTTGATAGTTTGGAGAACTTAAAGTTAGAATGGACGTAACATCATATTTGAGTGGTCTCAACACCATTACAAAGTGGTAACAATATCATATTAAAGTGGTTTCAATATTAAAGAGTGGTCTTGGTAACCATATTTGAGAGTGTAAATCTCGAACGGTTTTCTATAGTAGTTAACCACACAGTTGTAGTTGGACTTGTTTTATCCAGGAGGTGGCGTGGTTGATAGTTTGCCTTGCACAACTTTGAACAGTGCCACAAAACGTCTTAAAGAGAACGACATGGTCGTGACTCAATCTAGTAACAACTTCGGTAGTTATTCTTATTTAAAAAATAATAATTTGGAAATCCAAATACAACAGTTTGAAAATCTAAAAACAACAAACTGCATATGATACAAGTACTCAAAAGTTCAAGATGCATTGCAATAAAGTAGCAATAAAACACATTGATGATTGATCCGAATTGGATCTAGAGATTTCATCCGTGGGAAAGGGTCCAACATCCCTTCGTATGAATTGACGGAAATTGCACATGTAAATATTCTGACGTTCAAGTATATAAGCAAGAAAAGTAAAATAATAGGTAAGTAATGTGAGAATCGTTTACATTTGCCTCTATCATAAGAGGATTGAGAGATACGTGAGGAGCTGGGATGTTTATAACCGAGATTGTAATTGTAGAAACGTTTCCTTGACCTTCCGCCGTTTTCCTCGCCTCGAGCTTGACAATTTTTACTAGTTATTGCTAGCTTGAAGGAGAAGTGTTGGCCAAGTTTTGACATTTTAGTTGGTCTAGATCTCTGATGGATTGGCGTGGTGACTTCGCATATCTAATGATGACATAAAAAATGACGTCTTAGCCGAAACGTCGGATTCTGTTGAGTCGCAGCAGACAATTCGAATAATGTTGTCTTAACCGAAACTTTGGATTTTGTTGAGTCTAGCGGATAATTTGAAGAAGATATTCTATCTAATTATTATTTTGTCGAGGATGTATGAGAACAATCCAATGATGATTCTATTAGAAAAGATATTTGGTATTATATTGTCGAAGACATTTGATGTTATACCAAAGAGGATTCCTTTGAAGAAAAAAATAAACTTCATTATGTTGTGTCAAGGAGAATAGTTGTCCTCCAACAAGATGGTTAAAAAATATACTCTTCTTTCACGGTAACGTATCTATTTAGTTGAATTATTTCGTAACTTTTCATTTGCATTCGTAGATTTGCATGGTATAAATGATTTTTTTTTGTTTTTGTTCTGGAGGGACATTTGAATCATTCTCATCATTTTCTTCCGTTTCCTTCTAAAACTCTCTATAGCTCATTTGGCTGTTTCCCTTTTCCCATTGTTATGTCTATTAATCATAAACTGAGTGCACCTCATTCATTATTGAATCATTGTAAAATAGAAAAATGATTACAACCTAAGTGAAGGAGGAGGATACTCCTTTTATATAAGAAAAAGATTAATAGAAAACTAATCACAAACTAAAAACAAACAAAACCGTAAATTAGTTAGTGAGCCTTAATCTTATTCATTGCCTATAGTGTATCTCGTTGATTTGTTTGTAATAGTAAAATTTGAAGACATTTGTAATGAAGTTTACACATTCGATTTTCCAATCACTGTTTATAACTCTACAAGTGTAGAGAAAACCATGAAGAGCATAGTCTAATCAATTGGTATTGAGAATTTAAGAAAAAGTAGGAGCAAAAATGCCAAAAAATTGAGTGACTTGGGGAAAAAGAAATGTATTTTATTCATCCTTCCAATGTTCACAAGGAAATGCCATTAATGTGTATACAATAAGATAAGAATGTGATTTTTGTTTTAAGATGAGTGCATTATATAGACGAGACATTATCTCCTCCCTTTGTCCTTATCAGTTTCCCTTGCATCCAATCTTTTAACATCTGAAGTGCAGCTTTTGGTTGATCCATAGGAACCATGTGACCAGCCTCTTTCACCTATTGTTAAAAAAATAAGGAAGTTAAACACAGGCGAATCAATAACTACAGAGCACCGATACAATATCAATAGTGAGACATGTAAACATCAGTAACAATTTGAGAAAATAAAAATGATCGAATGCAAATGCTTGTCTCGATGTCGAATCATGCATTGAAAACCAAACACACATTTAGTTTGAAGTGTCAGTGCTATATAGATCAATCGTCTAATACACTAAAGAATACATCCTTCAACACAAACCTTGAGGAAAGCAAGAGGTCCGTGGCTTTTCAGATCTCCTGCTTCTTCACTATCAACCAAATATGGGGTCGTAGGAGACACCTTAAATTCTTTTTGACCTGACCACGTCATGGCATCGACCCACCTTGAATTCCCTGCCAAAATGAGAAACACATTTATAAATCTAACCAACATATTTGTGTATTCTATTTTGACACAAGCAATTTTGGTTTCAAATTAATCAAACTTATAATTAATGTGCTTCAGTTAAGGACAAATTATTTAAGAGAGCCGGACTTCAAATTCTGATTAGATTTATTGCAGAACTTTACTTACTTTCCACCCAAACACTTGATTGCCCGGTTCCCCTTGGGAACTGGTGGACTAACACCAAAAAAGTAATCGAACTTACCAAGCCAATTGCATATGAGATCTTCTTCTCCAGCATACACAAGCACCTTGATTCCATCCTCCAGAAGAGCAGGAATACCAACTTCAAGATTTTTCATCCAATCCTGCAACATGGCACTGTATACTGTGCTACTGCAAGAAACAAATTCCAAGTCCCCAACACCTAAAGCTTCCCTTACTGACTTCATGTTCAAGAATGTTTCCGCATTTGAGAAGTCATAACAAAGACTTCCCTCACATTGCTTTCTAATGTCATAGTACTGCATTAGGAATAAACATAATGCATTAGTGAATCGAAACAACATAATTATCATACAATCTTTGTCAAATACTTTTAGTTCTTTTCTTTTTTGATATCATACATTAATGTTGCCGGCTATGTCCATTATCTGATCAAATATTTCACTGCAAATGCTTCTTGAAGTCATGCATGCGTCTCCACCTTTAGTGCCTAACAAATCAAATACAAACTATTAGTGTCAATAAGGAAAAATAACAAGTAAATGGCACAACAAATTGGTAAAATGTTCTATTTATGACCGAGAAGGGAGAAAACTTATTAAAATGTCATACCACAAGATTCTATAGCCTTTTGGCATCGTGGGAACAACTTGTTGATGTTGGCATGTTCATTCTTATTAATTAGTCCATTGTCTAATGCAAAATCTGGATATGCCTTGTACTGAATTTCCGGATTGGTTAATCCGTTACCAATAGCAAAACCCTGTTTATTATAAAGGTTTACAAATTAGTTTACATTGCATTGATACTGTTTTGGCAAAAGTTTACCTTTGCATGAATATAAAGTTACATTATATGACAATGTAATAATAATACCTTTAGATTTATGTGAATTCCTTCTTTTGCTTTGTTTCCTTGGTGAACTCTAGATGCAAAAGCTGGAATGTAATGTCCAGCGTATGACTCTCCGGTAATATAAAAATCATTCTTTGTGAACTGAGGGTGTTCCTTGAAAAATGCCTGTCATTGTGAAATTTAGAGAATCTTATGTATGCACAACATTAGAGTTTAACATAAAATTTGCAATTTAGAGTTTATGTAATGTGAATCAAGTTTAACCACTTAATACAAGTGAATAATTCAATAAATAAAGTAATCATTTCAAATATTATTGTGATATTATTTTCTTTATTCACTTAACAGATCAAGTTACCTGCAAGAAATCATATAGATCATTGCTAACACCGTCTTCATCATGTCGAACGTCACTATCATCAGTGGTATAGCTGAAACCTGTTCCAGTGGGTTGGTCTACAAATATAATATTTGATGCCTACAAACAAGAAAATATGTATTGACACTAATTAAAAACAACCTCAATGCTAATAAACAATAACTTGATTGTTTGAGTTTGTTTGTGTGGACTGGTATATGCATAAATATCATTACTTTTTTTTGTTGTTGTTGACACTCTACATTGATTAAACATAGCAAAACAGGGAAAATCTATGTTTGGATAAACAACTTAATTAAGTACTTATATCATAAGCGCTTGTCATGTTAATGCTTATGCATTAGCTATTTTTACAATAAAAGGTAAATAAAGTCAAACAGTTTCATAAGCTTTAGTTTGGAGCTTATGAAAATAAACTGAAAACCACTTATAGATATGACCTCTCAAAAAAAACCTACAGATATGTCATAAGTTGTTTCCAAAAAAATTCTCAAACAGTCTCACAATTGTTTATGTCAGCAATTAAGCGCAAATAAGTCAATCCAAACATGTCATTATTGCAAGATGATCATATATGAGTGAGAAATAAAGTGGAAAAAGAAAAACAAAACAGAGAATAATTTAATAGGTACCATGTCCCATCCATATTCATTCCAAACAAGGGACAAGTTCTTATCCTTGGAAAATTTAAAAGGACCATTTTCATAGAACATAGCAATTTCACTGCTGCATCCTGGCCCTCCAGTTAACCATATAACAACAGGGTCATCCTTAGTGTTTCGAGATTCAAAGAAAAAATAGAACATCCTGCAATCGACATAACAAATTGTTCAATGGAAACATGTCTTCGCACACATTATTATGATGTGAGTTGACAAAAAACCAATTAATATAAATCAATAGAGTTGTCATCAAATTCATATTTTTTAGTTTGATCTTAGAAGTGAAGATGTTGTAACAGATATTTCAAATTATGAAACTTTGACATATATTTTGATTAAGTTGATACACGAGTAATAACGACATCAAAGACAAGATAAAAATATATGATCAAACAAATATCCAATACATTAAACCAGATCAAATGAACCTAAGAAATCCAAACTATTCCATTTTTAATAAATTCTTTTCTTGTTTACTTTCACTTTTATTATTTTTACTTTATGCTTTCCAAGAACTATATTTTATTCTGACTAAAGCTTTTCTTACTTTATGCTCAGATCATTTTTTACCGCAAAAAATTTACCTCATATTTCATTCTATTTTATCTTAGTTTGGCCTAAAATTAAAGGATAGTCATAATCTTTTCTCCTTTTGATCCAGAACATACAACATGAAGCCTTTACCTTGCAGCTTTGGAATGAGGAAGACGATAATAGCCTGCATGATGACCAAGTTCTTCAACAGAAGCACCAGAGTCAACAAAACCAGGGAAAGTGAACTTCTTCTCCATAATATTTCCATGAAGAAAATGAGGATCATTCTCTGGTGTGTTTATGGAATCTTTTGGAAAAAGATTAAGCCCTCTTATGAGATTTTCTGCTTGTAATTTTGGGTAGGATGCAGTTGAAGAAAGGAGAATGTCATTGTTTGTGGGATAAGCTGGAGATGAGTATGAATGTGAAATGAAGAGGAAGAACATCATAAAAGACAGACACATTTTGAGGAACCTTAAAGATGATGCCATGTTGCCTTGTTTTTGTTGAAAGAATGAAAGAAATGGATGTGAATTTATAGTGCTTGTTCTACGTATGCAAAAAGTTGAGTTGAGTATGAGAGAGTTAACAGTTTCCAACAATTTTCAGGTTGCTTTGTCTTTTGAAATTAGCATACATGCAATTATATTGAATTGCATTTCCACCTTAAAAATTAAGTTATTTGTTTTTAACTCTAATTTCAAAATCTTATCCGGTCAAAATAATAATAATCAATAATAACCATATGGTTTGTCCGACGCTAAATATAGCCATTTCTCTCGACCAGGATTTAAACTTTGGTTCATCATGTTATAGAAGTTTAGTCTCTTTTGGTAGACTAAACCCTTTGGATAGTACAACTATAGAGGTACGATGAGCTTCGTCGGTGAAATTGGAAACAGAACCGTCGGAAAACAGAAATCGCTGGAGAAATTGGAAACAGAACTGCCGGAAAACAGAAATCGCAGATTGGAAACAGAATCGCCGGAAAACAGAATCGCTGGAGAAATTGGAAACATAACCGTCAGAAAATAGAATCGCTGGAGAAATTGGAAACAGAACCGCCGGAAAACAGGGTGCAATTGGAGAATCCCTGGAGAAATTGGAAAACAGGGTGCGATTGAAAACAGAACCGCGGGAAAACAGAATCGCAATCACGTGCAACCTCGCCGGTGAAATCACGTCGCCATGAACCTGGCCGGATAAATCAGGTCGGAGCGGCGAGCAAGGGTGAGAATCACGTCGGCGTCGGAGCTACGATGAGCTTCTGCGTGTGTGCGATCAAATCTGGTTGTGAAGTGTTTATGCAGGATGCATAAGGAAATGGCTTATGCATAATAACTTGGACTCGTGAAATTATTTTTTATTTTTTATTTTCTATTTGATCTCTTAAAACAAGTTTTTTTTTTTTTTGTGGTCGGGGTTTGATCCCCGGACCTTGCATATATTATGCATATTTCATATCAACTGAGCTAAGCTCACAAGTACACCTTTAAAACATGTTAGTTTTAATTGGAAAATATTTTTTTTACAATCTAACTAATTTCAAAAAATTTAACAAACACAATCAAAATCATTAATTTTTTCATATAAAAAGTTTCCGTCTAATCACTGCGAGCTGTAGTTGTGATAGTACACGTTTCATTTTTTAAAATAAAAACAAGTCTTTCTTTAATTCTTTAAACTTTTTTTGGCACTAAAAATAGAAATGTTTCTTTTATTTCTCAATAAAGAAATTTTTCTTTAAACTACTAAAATTACATGGCAATGTTTTTTCTCATGCCAAATTTGTAATGTCACTACGTAAAATTCCGTAAACAATAATGTAAAAAAACGTGTCATGCGTAGCTAAAAAGAAAATCTTGAACATGATGTTTTGAGATCAATATCAAGAGCTATGTGAAAGCCACTTTAATTAGTATAGGTACCTTAAATAGTTTTCCCGAGATCATATGGATTTATAAGTGATAAATTATTACGTGATTAATTGTCATTAGACAAATTTGTAAAGAAAAAGGGTATGTTAGATGATAAGTCAAAAGTTTAAGGTACTTTATGGTCAAAAATGTATCTAAAGATCTTTAAGTTTTTCATTTTTTTTAAAGTGGTCTTTTAAGTTTTAAAAGTCTCAAACAAGTCATTTTAGTTTTTGAATCGTTTCAAACAAATCTTTTTAAAGAATGATGGTGATGATTCAGATGATAGCAACAAAGAGCATTATCCACCATTTGTCATGCCTAAAAAGATGACTAATTTTAAGTGGATGTTAGGAGCCAGATTTGATACCAAAGATGAGTTCAAGGAAGCAATTACCAACTATGCTATCTACAATAGGACTTGTTTGAAACGATTCAAAAACAAAAAGGACTAGTTTGGGACTTTTGAAACTTAAAGGACCACTTTGGGAAAAATGAAAAACTTAAAGGACCTTTAGATGCATCTGACCATACCTTATAGTAAAGTAAATAGTCAAAAAACATCACAGTGAAGTAATATTAAAATAAAAGGTTAATTAAGTTTTTGGTCCCTATAAAAATCTGCAGTTTTGTTTTTAGTCCCTATAAAAAAAAATCACACTTTTTAGTCCCTACAAAATTTTCCGTTTGTGTTTTTAGTCCCTGTTAAATTAAAATTTGTTTAATTATGCTTAAAATTTTAATTTTGTTAATGATTTTTTAGATACTTGTTTAAAACATTATAAAAGGTTCCGCCACAATAAATTAACTCAAAATTTTATTTTTAGATCCAAATTTTCGTTAACTTTTTCTTGAATTTTTAGCGTTTTAAAAAAATTATATTTAATTCATTACATGTTAAAAAAATCTAATTTTTTATAAAAGAGATTATTATAATGTTCTTAACATGTCTGTTAAAAATCATTTAAAAATATAAAAGTTTAAGTATAATTAAACAAATTTCAATTTAACAGGGACCAACACATATTTTTAGTCCTTGTAAAATTAAAATTTGCTTAATTGTGCTTAAGCTTTTAAATTTGTAACATATTTTTCACATACTTACTTAGAATATTATACAAAGTTGGCTTTTAGAAAAAATTTATTATTAGGTCCAAATTTTCATTAATATAATCTTAAAAATTTGGCTTTTAGAAAAATTCATATTTAATTCATTACATGTTAAAATACTATTTTTTTTTTACAAAAGAGTGTCTTACGATATTATGAACATGTATATAAAAAATCTTTCAAAAATTTAGAAGTTTAAGCATAATTAAACAAATTTTAATTTAACAGGGACTAAAAACACTAACAAAAAATTTTAAGGACTAAAAAGTGTGATTTATTTTTATAGGAACTAAAAACAAAACTGCAAATATTTATAGGGACCAAAAATTTAATTAATCCTAAAATAAATTAGTGATTATGTTGAAATTATTTTTAAATTATCTTGTGACTGCACCAAAAAAAGTTTAAACCCCAAATCATTGTATCAAATAAAAAAAATACAAAGATAGATGCAATTACTTTTGTTTATGTTTCTAATCAAGGTTGCATCTCATGTTCTGTATTTGTGAAGCTACTAGTAAATGTAAAGTGTAGCGTGTACGATATGAGTGAGACAGAGTGGCGTACAAGATCATCAACACTTTGTAACGTAACATCCTTGTCAAATTACCATAATGTGCTGTAAACTTTTT
This sequence comes from Medicago truncatula, assembly GCF_003473485.1. NCBI lineage: Eukaryota > Viridiplantae > Streptophyta > Magnoliopsida > Fabales > Fabaceae > Medicago > Medicago truncatula. Next base: position 46,961,739 of record NC_053043.1, read on the forward strand.
TGTATAGAATAAAAAATGAAAGAATAATGTCTTAAAAATGAAAGAATAACCTTTTCTACTTTTGAATATGACAAAAAAGAAAGTTGTTTGTTAATACTTTAAAACAAAGAGACGTTTCTAACTCACCTCACTTTCTTATCACATTTCCTCTCTTATGATCAACCTATCTACCCCATTTTAGTTTTTCCTCATCTTTAAGCAGTAATATCTGCAAAAACCATCGTATTTAATGCACATCAATAGAGTGCAATTAAACAACAAATTGTGTCGCTAATTCATTATAGATGATAAAGCATTCCTTTTTTAAAATAAGAGTCATAGACTTTATAATATTGATATGCATGATTTATTTAACTCTTTATAGAAAGTCCACATTCTTTGGTGCAAGGAAGTCCAAAGTGTCTAAAACAAATAGGATAGAAAGCATGATGATTATTATAACATTTTTTCTCGTGTCCGACCACTTTGCTTGAAACGTTTTTAGGGTTGTTGTCCTAGAGTAAAAAAAACCAAACCGCAATCCCAAAAGTGGAGAAGCTCCTTAATTACACCAGAATATCAATTGGCATAAATGTCAATCTTCCCTCATGTAGGTCGATCAAGAAGTTCGCATGCCCCTCTTTCTTCATAGATACTTCCATTGACCTTAATATTTCAAAAAGAACATCCCTAACAAAGTCATGCATTGAAGTCGAAAGCTCCTTACAATGAATTGTGTGCTCCCCAAAGTATATAGGCACGCCTTACTGAAAACATGTCATACCTCATTAATAAGAAATAAGGGAACCATGAGACAATATCTAAGGATAGTACGGTATTGTACTTGTGGCATTTTTCAACCTAACTCATCAATAGGGGATAGCTAGAAGAAAATCATGAGCATGTCTGCTTGCAAACACGCAAAAACGATTTTCTGTCTGGTGGTCATGTTAAACTTTACTTTCATATCCTAAACACTTTTACTAAAAAGGACATGTGTCAAAACAAGTTGGACTTTAGTAGGGATGATATTCTTGTTTGTAAAACTGTTAAAATTAAAATCTAAAATTGTACCACGAAGACCATCCAAAACACAGTCAAAATGAGAGTCCATACACTTATCGCATTCTCTCTCGGTATATATGATCTTGTAGCACCCAATATTCCATCTTGGAAGCCATAGAAGTGTACGAGGAAACCTGTTATACCGCCGAGTACAAACCAAATCCCAACTCTAATAAACAGATCGAAGCCATCCTGCATTGAAGGTCCTCAAAGAAAGGACCTCTACCAATCACAATATATTCAACCACCCTCCTAATGATAAAAAAAAAACCACCGGAAATTTCAGCTAGCTAAATTTATATGATATTTAATATTGATAACGTAATGACATGCCTCACCAATTTTGGACAAATGTACTCCTGCAGTAAAAGTGCCACATAAGCAACCACGGTCGTGAATTTCAAAAGTAAAAAGGACCCAGTAACACAAATATGTCAAGATGATTCAATGAGAAAAACTAAACATCCAAAACATTTGGTTTTTGAAATTATACCCATTAATGATTTATTTTTGTTTTGTTTGTTCAAGTTATTTGACTATGGTTTCTATCCAACATGGTTGATGAAACTATTTCAAAACCTATGGTGATTGTTGAGTTTTTCTCGTATAAACTTGTGTATTTAATTTTTTTTGTTATATCAAACATCAAGATTCACATGCAAACTTGATTTCATCATCGACACTGAATTCACTTTAGATCATGAATTTATATTTCTCATTAATGTTTTTTATTCAAACAACAACTATGTTTGTTTGGTATATTGATTACAAATCAACAACTATCTTTACATATTCTAGTTATACACGTAACATAGTTAAAACAAAGTTACACTACAAAACAAGCTTACAAACGACAACACATACATAACACATTCCAATTCAATTTAATTAAATTTACCTCAAAACATAATCATAGAACAAATAATACCAATTTTCTTTATTTTCAATTACACAAAAACATAACCACACTACAAACCAAGTTTACAAATTACAACACACACACACACACAACACATTTAAATATAATTTCTTTACATTTACACCAAAACATAATCACAGTACAAATAACATATTTTCAATTTCTTTACATTTACACTAAAATATAACCTAACTACAACCCAAGTTTACAAATTACAATACACACATAACATATTTAAATATAATTTCTTTACATTTACACCAAAACTTAATCACAATACAAATAACACAAATTCAATTTTTATACATTTACACCAAAACCAAGTTCACAAATTACAACACACACTTCACACATTTCAATTCAATTTCTTTACATTTATACCAAAATATAATCACAATATAAATAACATCAATTCAATATCTTTACATATTCTAGCTATACATGTAGCACAGTTGACACTATTTTTATTTATCCATAATTTTATTTACTTATATATATGTATATAATCATATCTTCACAATAAATTTTCAAAATATCAACCTTAAAGCTTTAGGTTTGTTTTGTAGCATCCACAGAAACAATCAAATTTTGTATGGGATGAAAACATGTCCTATGCACAGGAAGATGATGACCCTGCAACTCATGCTTAACTTCAAAACTGGGGCAATCTTCCTCGAGAAAGGAGAAAGGTCACAAATGCAGACAATAGTATTCATGGAAACGGAGGGTATAAGGTCTTTACTTTGGTGAAAATTCGTCGATGTGACTTAGCCAGCTTGAGCAAGTAAAGTGGACATGCAAGTGCCTTCTGTGGTTCTAAATGCTGATAGCTTTGTCGAAGCTTGCGCTCAAAAACGATGGACAGTTCTTATGAAACTCAAGAGTAATTATTGATTCTTTGTGTCCTAGAAAAGTTAAAGAACAACTGTGAGTATCGACTTCTCATACCTTAATCTTGCAATCATCTCCTGCCATTATTAACATACAAAAAGTAGACAAGTATTAGTATAGTTTGACTTAGAAGCACTTGCTCAAGTAACACACTCCAAACATCTGCAGCTATTGCAATCATTGTTGCAACTTACAGACAAATCGAAATTGAATAATACTGACTTCTCTTTGGTTGTTAAATTATCAACAAAAAAAAATGTCTTACTTGCATTGACTCTAATTTCATTTCTACTCAATCAACTTCCATCAATGAGGTATTCTCAAGACAATCACAATCATGTTAGCCCCATATCATAAAAAACAAATAAAGTAATAAAATTACAAGAGCGGAGGTAATAAAATCATCACATGGAAGGTAGAAAAATGTATTAAAATCTATTAAAATTACAAAAAATAAACATAAAAAAGAGAGGGATGACAATTAGATCACATATATCATCACAATTAAGGAAATTCATAGCACGAACAACACAATGTGCGCTTCAAACTCATCAATGACGTATTTTGTTGTATAATTTCACTCCTGAATCATTGCAATTTTCAAACCAGCCAAGATTCACTTCCTCTTCGGATGGAGACAAAGTCCCTTCACACACCACACTTCATTTCTATCTCCTTCTCCTTTTTCGTCAACACCTCTCTTAGCATCGTCTTTCTTAACACCTCTCTTATGCAGCCTAATTATTAGTTTTAACAAACAACTTTCATTTATAATCTATATTATATATAAAGAAAATAGGCCATTTTAGGATAGCTTTTTCTTCTTGGGATATCTTTTTCTTCTTCCAATTACACTCTTAAGCAAATTTGATTATAATAAAGCTATTTTGTTGACATCATTCAAAAAGATAAGAATTTGTTATATATTTTTTTGACAAAATTTGTTATATTTTTTTTAAAGATATTATATTTGTAATATTGTTGGTATCATTGAAAAAGATAAGTATAGTTTGGTACAATATGAAAAGAAAAATATTTATTATCTATACCAATAATTTTAATCAAAATTTCATTAAAACTATTGTTCGTAATTTATACGCATTAGCGCAATAAGAAGATCCGACAAACGAGCAAGGAGTGCATGTTTAAACGCTAATAATAACAATAATAATAAACCAATTTTAATAACAATAAGAATATTATTAAATTTGTTCCTGGGAGGGGAGAACTCCCTCTCACCTTACATATCGCCTCTCTCTCTCCTTCCCCACACCAGATGATCCCCTCCTCTGCCGTCTCCCTATACTCCCTCGTTCAACCCTTCCCTCACCACCCCAACATAACTCCCCCTCTCCCTCACCTTCACGAGCTCCTTAACACCCCCCTCTCACCACTCCTTTCCCATCTCTCACACTTTTTGCTCCCTCGACACTCTAATCATCCTTTACAAACTCCCTCACCCGAGACACCCTCTCCTTCTACCCCTCCTTAGGATATTCAAACCGATCAAATCTTGCTACCTTTGCAAAAATCCAACAATTACCAAACCATATACATTATTCAAAGCTTTAGATAATTTTCTTACATCTCTTACATTGCAGAAACGGACAAAACCATACACATGGAAGTTGACTTTGCACTTCTTAGTCAAGTACACATCCTCCAATATACCATATACTTCGAAACCTTGACATAAATGAAAATAGAGAATATGTTTTGGCACAATACTATAGTAAAAGCAAACAAAATTCTTAAACTCTGAACCAACATGATCTTCCTTTGCATGCTGCCGATGATGAGACTAGAGCTGTCAAAACGGGCGGCCCGGCCCGGCCGGGCCAAGGGCTTTTAAGGGCCGGGCTAAAAAGCCCGGTTTGAATATGGGCTGCAAAAAATGAGCCCGAGCCCGGCCCTATACGGGCTCCCGGGCTAACGGGTCGGCCCTGACCCGTATTTTTTCCTTCCCTTTTCCATTCTTTTAAGTACGGAACATACATAAATATGCCGGGCTAACGGGCCAGCCCGGGCCCGTATCAGTCTCTCACACACACAGACCACAAAAAAAAAAAAAAAAACAGTTGTATTTTTTGCGGGCTTCCGGGCAGCCCGGAGCCCGGACGGGCTAGCCCTAACGGGCCAAGGGCTTTTACGGGCCAGGCTAAAAAGCCCTCTTCAATTTCGGGCTCCAATTATTCGGCTCAAGCCCTACATTTTATTCGGGCTTTCGTTTGACAGCTCTAGATGAGACCTTGTCGATTGAAATCACGGCCTTGACCAAACTCTCTAACATCAACTCGGGTCGTATGGAAAGCATATGTAGTTGTTTTGAATCAAGCCCGAAGTCAACATTATCAAATTGCATATCACTGATCTTTTAAAATGCACGAAACAAACCTAACGCTTCACCCACAACACAACGGAGAAACACAATATTTTGGCCAAAACAAACTTACCCTTGTCAAATGGTATGATACGGTAACAACATTTAAAAATTATACAAATAAAAAAAAATCAAAACAAATTTCCAAATCCTTATTTGGCCAATACAATAAACTTTACAAATAAGTCAAACTGCAATATTTGATTTGAAAACTAATAAAGAAGAAAAATCACCGAAATCAAATTAGGATTCAAAGTCAGCCATATTAGCAACATGAACTACAAAACTGGTTGTCAAGATTCAAATATATTATGGGTGTGTTTGGTAAAAAAAAGCTATAAGCTAGCTGATAGCTGAAAAGCTAGTTTATAGCTGAAAAGTTAGCTGATTAAAATTAAAAGTGTTTGGTAAAATTAGCTGTTGAAGTGACTATAAATATAAAATGACATAAAAGGACATGCTTGTTTAATTTTTTCTAATATCATATATATAATTTTTATTACTTAACACATTTATTTTTAAATATTTAAATATATTTCAAATTATTTTCATCTCCAAAATAATAAATTATTTATGAATTCAATCAAATTTTTTTATTTAACAATTTTATTTTATTTTTATGAATTTTATTTAACTAAACTTGCTTCACTATTATAAATTCTATATAAAATTATATATTATATGAATTATGAGCAAAGTAAAAAAAAACAAAAAAGTGGACAAGAAAATTTAAAAAGTCATACATGATAAACATGGTTAGTTTAAGAAGATAGTGGGTAGTTTTTTTTTTTTTTTATTATAATAGAATAAAATTAAATTAAGAAAAGGTTAAAATGGAAAGAGAGTATAAAAAGCTACAAACTATAAGCTAAAAAGCTACTTGGATTAGCTTCTTAAAAAACGCTATAAGCTAGTGAGAAAAGCTTTTTACCAAACACATCTCATTTTATCAAAACAAGCTTATAAGCTAGTCCAACAAGCTATAAACTAGCTTTTTGTGTTACCAAACACAGCCTATAACAAATATAAATATGTATACAACCCTTAAAAAAACATGAATACAATATGATAGATCTAATGTCAACTTTAAAGAAGGGAAACGTTATCCTTATATTAGATTTCAAATTTCCCAAAAAGAAAATAAAAAACAAAGCATTGAAGCATTTTTTGTTGGAATAATTAATAGCATGTTCCAACAATTTTACATATGAACTTCCACATTATTTCAGCCGTAATGGTAGATGAAGGCTGCACAATTCTATCCACTTAGAATAGTTTATGACAACAACGATAAATTTCAGTGGACTTATACTTGTGGGAATGGCTCAAGAATGTCGAGCCCTAAATACTAGAAGGTCAAGTTGTAATGATCAGGAGAACCTCAGGTGGACAATGTGATTGGTTGATGAACCTCTAACATTTGTCACACTTCTAAACAATAACTCTACGGTCTTCATAATAAGGTATTGTTGTTCGACTGAAAGATCACAACCTATAAAACAATAAAATGTAAAGTAAAATATGAGGTGTGACGTAATCACTGAACTAAGTAATTATCCGCATGATTACACAATTCCTCCAAAATACAACAGGTTCTTCCTTACAATAATCATACCGAGACTATCAAAACACGAGGAAAACCTCTCCCTATTTAAAAGGTAATTTTATTTATAATGATGATGATGATGATGACACTAACGAATGAGAAGTTTATGAAAAGAAAAGTAATGTACACTATGAGCAAAAATCAAGATTACTTAGAAAAAGTACCAAGGCAAATTCATTTGGCACATTAAAGGCATATGACCGTTTTCCTATGTCGAAATTGTTAAACTGAGATTTCACTTTTTGTGTGTGAGTTTATGATGACTTTGCCATTTTTTTTATGTATCAAAAAAATAATATTGTGTGGGTCAATATTATTATAAATAGAATAGGAAATGTCTTCGTGAATTTAACTCGTTGATAAAGACAATATATATTATATGTAAGGGCCGAAGTTCAAACCCCGACCATCACAAAAAAAAAAAAAAAAAGACTTTTGCAAATATCTTCGATACACAAGTATAGTCTAATAATATCCTAACCAAAAGAATTTTTCAGCCAAAGTTCTTGCCACAAATTCCTTCATGTATTTCATGATCACATACTGTGTTTCATGTTCTTTATGGCACAATAGTAAAGTTTGGGAAAATCTCCTCCTGTATAACTTACCAGTAATGATCATGTATGTCATGCATCACGTCACTTGTTTTGCTTCATGTTCTTTAAGGTAGGATTTGAGCATTATTTTGAAATAGGAGTATAGCGTATCCTGCTGTTTGTACTCGTTGCGGCCTTCATGACACGACGTCCTTTCATTGTGTTCGTGATTGTAATTTGTCTAGAACCATTCGGCATCACATCGGGTTCTCTAGCCCGAATTTTTTGTAGGTTATGGATGCTCATCACATCGGGTTCTCTAGCCCGGATTTTTTCGGATGTTTATGATTGGCTCAAGGGGTGTTCTAAGGGTTCTCTAGCTTACTTGTTCTCAACAGGTGTTTGGTGGTCTTGGAGAGGCACCGTAATTTGATGTGTTTAAACAATGAAACTTGGTCTTTAAACCGCCTCTCCTTTAACATTCAGAATACAGTGGAAGTCCTCAAGTCAAGCTACTTTCCTTGTGCTAATGTTGCTCCTACCGAGTTATTCATCAAATGGAACGGCAACAATCAGTGGCGTTGCCAGGACCCTGGTTCAGGGGATGCAAACTTTTTTTTTTTTGTTAACATTGCCAGAGTGATAAATTCCACATAAAAATCCACACACAGAGGATATAAATGGTTAAATCATGCTTAAACACGAATAACCACAAAGAATGTGAAGCTTAACAATCTTGACATTGATGGTTAAATCAGGCTCTAATATACGAGTGTAAACATTTTTTTGTCAAGTTTTAATGACAAAAATTTCGCTTCTAAAAGTGAATAAGCGAAGAATCTGAGGTTCGAACCTCGTACCTTGCATACTGCAATACCTCTATCAGCTGAGTTAAACTCATGCGACTGTGTAAACTTTTTAACATCAATTAATAATTATTATAATGTATATAAATTAAAACATATCTTCGTGAGCTTAGCTCAGTTGGTAGGAATATTGCATTTTATATGCAGGGGCCGGGGTTCGAACACCGGACACTCCAATTCTCCACAACTTAATTGTATGAGCTCTAGACACTAAGCTACTTGACCTAAAAAAATAAAACATACATTTAAATTATGAAATTTTAGTATATGTTTATTAAATTAGCTAGAACATTTTTTTAAAAGGAAAACTATCTAGTGTCGAATTTTAGTTATATATGTTTGTCAAATTGCGATAACCTTAGAATATAATCATTTTTACAATTTTATAATAATAATTTAATAAAATTCGAATAATGCACATCTCACTGACACAATCCATTCGATCAAATAAAATGTAATGGAAGGCAGTCATTTACACAGTTCAATGAGAGAGCAAAGACAGAGGGCTCATAGTTAAATTTTCAGGGGGTTCATTCAACAAAAAGTTAGAAAATTAGGTGCAACTATAAAATTTGAGGGGATGCAGCTGCATCCCCTAAGCCCAACGTGGGTCCGCCACTGGCAACAATTATCCTTGTGCCATCCTGAATGTAGATGGTAGTTGTCTTTCAGGCTGGTTTTGGGGGAGTCATAAGAAATAATGATGGATCGTTTTTGAGGTGCCATTCTAGATTCTTTTGATATTTTGCTCGTTAAGTTGTTAACAATTTACCAAGGTTTGATATTGGCCAAGAATCTGGGTATCATTGAGTTTATTTATTACTATAATTCACTTCACTGCATCAACCTCATCGATGATCTCATTGTGAAGTACCATGTCTATGTTGTGTTTATTCAAGACATAAAAGAATAGCTTTTTTAAACAAAAAATATCACTATTTATCACATCTTAGAGAAGGGAATCAATGTGCAGATTTCTTGGCAAAACTTGAGCTTTCTCAAACAACGATCTCTTAATCCATGCTTCTCTTCCGGAAGACTTGTTTAATCTTCTTTGGAATGATGCTTTAGAAACTTTCTGCCTTTGTTTTTGTTTTGTTTGTTGTTTTAACCTTGTAACCAAAAACTAATGATAGAGAAAAAAAACGACTTTAAATACTTTTACCACGGTCAAAGGAATAAAGGATGATTATCTTTTCCTAACAATGTATAGACAAACCAATAAATTATTTAGAGCCATGGGTCTTTGAATTTGATTACTTGGGCAATTAATTTCAAATTATTGCATTTTACTTCAGCTAGTGAAGATTATCAATAATAACAAATTTCACCATACGGAGAAGGCTCATGTGGGAGTCAATTCTAAACCTCTACGTTGTTTGCGGATTGGGAGATTTGAAAAGTATAGACCACATGGTCCCTAAAATTATTTACACAAAATGTTCCCATAGATTTTGAAGTCTCAATATCTCTTCTCACTTTTTGGTTGTAAATTTTGATTGTATAAAGTAACATGCATGGTGCATAAACTTTACTAGAACACTACGTACGTGTGATATTTGCATCATAGTCCAAGAGATCTATAAATTTCGATTGGTGTAAGCAAAAACATACATATATGGAAAAGACTTTATGCGTAAGCAATAAAATAATGACATCGTTATTATTAAGAAAAGGTTTGGAGATTAAAAAGTATACCATTATATATCAAAAGAATTGTAGATAATTCAACATCTACGAATTATATAGTTCCTCTAAAAAATAAAAAATAAAATCATATGTACTTGTCATCATAGGTTCCATAACTCCTATCCGTAATGTAGTGTATAAGAGTTTAATTTGTCTGCCTGATAGAGATTTTTCCCGCACAACGTCCAATTAGATCTTATGATGGTAGTTTAACTGATTTGAATTAATGGATATTGAGTTGAAGATTTTAAGTTTAAATTCGGAAGAATGAAAAAAATTAATCTAACTATTAACATTTGTCGTTTGGAAGAAGAAAAAAATGAATGATCAAATTACACCGATATAAATGTTACATCATTTTACTCTGTATATATTTTTTCTAATTTGACAGTCGTATTGTAAGTTTATATCATCTAAATATTTAAAATTATTTCATGTTATTAATACTCATTGAGATTGAGGGTGTATGCATTTTTATCAAACACCGTTAATTTTGATAGGTCTCAGTAACATAGAAAATTATGTTATACACATAGAAATTTATATAGATGATCAGGGTCGTACCAATCAAAGTGAAGATCTGACTCACATAGTAAAATTGGGCCCTTAATAAAATAAAAACAATTTTTTTTTAAAAAAAGAACAATCTTCTATCTAATTGTAAATAACATTCATAAACATGAAAAAAATATTCATCATGTAACTAATAAAAGAAAATCATATTCTAATCAATGACATAAAATATAACTTCAAAATAATATTTTCATGATCCTTCTCACAAATAATCCAAAAGAGAAATCCTCGAGGACATTTTTTTTTCCTTCTTCAACGCCTCCTGTAGTTAACTCTAGGAGAATCTTTTTCGGTCAAAAGATATATTGAGAGAGTCTAAAATGAAATCTTCTAAATAATTGATGAGGGTCATTGGGTCCACACATATAATAAATTTGTTGAGGCCTCAATATTTGAAGACTCAGTTCCGTAGAGCTGTTTACACCTTCTCAAAAACGTCTGTGTGGATGATTTATATGATATAAACTTAAAATTCAACAATCAAATATGAAAAATATAAATTAAGTAAAATGATATTGAATGATTTAACATTGATATAATATTATATCGGCATAGTATGAAATCTATTATCTCTTCAAAAAAAAAATGAAATCTATTATCTATTATATTGCAATACCTCTTTCTAAAATATAAAAATGTGAAATCTGGTTGGACGTATGTATAGTAGTGTGTACAAAAAATAAGTTCATTAGGAGTACACACACGACGGTCATTTATAGCAATAGGCATTACAACTTGTAGAGAGAAAAAAACATTTACATAAGTGGAATACCTTTTCGTGAAGACAAAAGGATTGTCAATTATCTTGCACCATAATTCACAAACATGGAAAATGAAATGCACCATAATTCATAAAGCTAAACTTTTTTCTTTGGTTTCATACACAGATATATACACTAATTTAGATACATTTAGATTTTTGTTAATTTTCTGTCATTGGCTTGATATGCAAAGTCTTGATTATAACTGAATGGGTTAGGTTTCTCAACTATGTGATAATGGTCCTACCAAGCACCAAGAAACACAAGAAAAGAAAAAGTTAATTTGCAATTTTAGTTGCTCCCTAGTTCTATATGTTATCCTATTTGCTCCTATATATATACTAGATAATTTAGCAATCCAAAAACTACTTGCTGATCTTCATTTCTTCTTTTGGTATGAATTAGACATCCATTTTGGCGTGACTGTGGAGGAGACTAATCTCATGAAGCAACACGAACAACAAAATTGTATTTTTTTTTTTAACTCATGACCAACAAAATTGTATTTTTTTGGTGTTGAATTTGAACTCAGATGATTGATTAAGCGGAAAAATATTTGTATCATCTAATTTGAAGTGTCTTTATGACACTTTTTAAGAAGTTTAAAAATGAAGTTTTGTCTTTAAAATGATGTATTCAACACATTGAAAGTTTAAAAATTAAATTTTTTCTTTATAAAACTTGTAAATTATTTTTATTTTTAAATATTTAACAAGTGTCTTTAAGACGTACACATTAAAAAATGGCACTAGGTGGCAATTAGTCAACACCCTTTATAGGTAAATGGTGGTTGATCAATTATGCACTCGCATAACTTAATCCGCATTTTGCTAACTACTACAATAAATCCTTTCTTTGAAGCTCACAAAATTACCGTTACATGTTATCTCTATATCTTTATGTTGTTAATATAATCCAGTTTTGCTTGTTAAAAAAAAAGTTATTGAGATTTGTTATTGATCTTTATTATGAATTATGATCAACGAAAGAACACTCAAAGTTTTATTGTACATATAGATAGAAAATTATCAAACCCATTGATCTTAGAGGCACAGTGATGAAATTGCAGAATTAAAACATAGGAGTTGCTAATTAAGCATTGAGGACTGAAGTGAAGAGGCTTCAAGTAGATATGTCATATATATCACAATATTAACATCTCAAACATAGGGGTTGTGGTCGTTATAAGTTGCTCAATTAATGTTGTTGACTAAATCCCCTAGCTGCCAATTATCAATCCCCCAGTGAGTATCAAATTTGAACTCTACTAAATATGAATAAACATTAAAAATGTTCAAGTATATATGATATATTATACAAAGATTTGTTAAGGCTAATGGTTCATACCTAAACTTATATTATGTCATTGTAGGCTCTGTTTGATAAAAATAGCGGATAGCTGATAGCTTATAGTTTATAGCTGATGACTGATAGCTGATGACTGATAAGCTAGTTGAAGTGTTTGATAAAATTAGCGGTTCAACTAGCTTATAAACGTAAAATGACATAAAAGGGTATTTTTAATTCATTATAAAATTTATATCAATTGATATTTAAAATTTCATAGTTTAAACATAGTAATCTAAATGTCTTTCATATGTTATTTTTAAATTCATAAATTGGCTAATGTTTTATTTAAAATTGATTTTATTTCAGTTTTTAGACTTTATAAAAAAAATTAAACAAAACCTTTAAAAAAAATTAATTGTTATCCTCTAAAACAAAATTAAACGTATTGATCCAAAATCAAACAAAATTTTGTTTTTAGACTTAAAAAACAAAATTAAACATGTAATATGATTTATTTAGGTAAACGTAACATATATTTTTTTAAAGAAAAATGTAGTTTTTATTTTTGTAAACATGAGCATATATTTTTGTAAAAAAAAAATAAAAGCGTGAGCATATATATATTTAGTTATAGTGAAATCTAGGATTAAAAGTGCTATGTTTTTCTTTAACATAGTTATTTATTACAAAGGGTAGATATGGATTTTTGTTAAATTGATAAGGGTAAAAATGAGACAAAAAATGAGAAGCTATAAGCTCAAACGCTACTTGGAATAGCTTCTGAAAAATAGCTTATAAGCTCATGAAATAAGCTATAAGCTCATGGTGAAAAAGTGTTACCAAACAGAACTTTTTTTGTCAAATGAGCTTATAAACTATAAGCTATAAGCTAATTTAGGTGTCTTACCAATCAGTGCCGTAGTATATCTCACATATATAGAGGTCCCACATGAGCGAATAGTGCATATTTTTAAATAAGATTGTCAATAATAATATATACATACGAGTAGTTCAACTCATTCGAGTTATAAGAGTTAAAAAGTTGAAAGACTATATTCAAATCTTGATGGTCGAGAAAGTAGTAATGTAACAACTAATTATTAACATGGACCGATTTAAAAGAAAATAGGAGCGCTCTTGCTTCTACACTAAAATTTGAGCTCATGGTAAAAGTATATGTGCATAATCTTAAATAGGAAGAGACCTATCAGTTCACAAAAAAAGTATGTGTATAAGGAACCAAACCAATGTCACTGACAAAACTATAAGGGTATATTTCCTGATTCATATTTTCCTTCCCAAAATTGATGTAGGATAAAAAACATTAGTTCCACTTGTAAAGGAAGTTCCATATCAAGAATAAACAAAAAATTAAAGGTCCACATCAAAGGTTAAACTGTTTCCCCCTCTTTGTTTATTATCAAAAACCTCATAAAATTTTGTCCCCAAGTAAACTCCCCAATCAACTAAGTAATCACCATTTTTAGTAACATGATGCCTCAAAATCTCTTTATATAAATCAACTGTGTAGTCATAATCTTTTCATGAGCAGATCACCAACCCTGCCTCTAATTTTCTTGCCATCATCACTCTGTATGGCTCCTCTCTTCTCTCTTTTCTTCTCATTCTTGATGTGTAGTCGTAATGCTGGGGGTGCACCATCACCAGGGTACTACCCTAGTTCCAAAGTAAGCACTATTAGCTTTGATCAAGAATTTAGAAATCTATGGGGAGCTCAGCATCAGAAACTAGACCATGGATCATTATCAATCTGGCTTGACTCTACCACAGGTATATGAAATCAAATGTCTCAAATCATCTACCAAGTTCACCTAAGTGAAGGGACATATATACATAATCATTAACTCGAAAAATAACTCTTGAAATTTCAAGCATTTCATAATTTGTCGCATGTGTACATAAATTTTGTTACAATATTAATTTCTTTCATCTTTGCACTATGTATTACTCTTCTCAATTTTAGATGAGCCAAATATGATTCTAAATTTGTTAATTGCGTTCTAAACTCTTGATGAAGTACCTTGTCGCACACGTGTTCCTACTTAATATAATTTGAGAAATTAGTCTCTGCAACTACTTACATAGTACATACCATATAATGCAAAAATCTATTATTATTTTAGTATGGATTCTTACCACTTCTAAGCATTTCTTTGCAACACAGGGAGTGGATTCAAGTCATATCACTCTTATAAATCTGGATATTTTGGTACTGCGGTTAAGCTTCAACCAGGTTATACTGCAGGAGTCAATACAAATTTATATGTGAGGATTACCTTATATTTTGAATTAATGTTGAAAATTGACTAAATACTATGTTTTTGGTGTTGATATTAATTTCATTTGGGAATTGTAGCTTTCAAACATAGAAGATCACAAAGGAACCCATGATGAAATAGACATTGAGTTCCTTGGTACTACACAAGATAAGCCATATGTGTTGCAGACAAATGTGTACATTAGAGGAAGTGGAGATGGGAAGAATATAGGAAGAGAGATGAGATTTCATCTTTGGTTCGACCCAACACAAGATTTTCACAACTATGCCATTCTATGGAAACCTAGTGAGATCATGTAATATTTTCATACACTATTGCACGATGTTTTGAAATCTAAACCAACATATCATAGTTCAATTGGTTCAACTATAGTTAAACCGGATACAAATAAAAATATCAAAAGTATTTATTTAAAAAGTACCAAAACAATTTTTATTAAAAATACGAACCGGTTAAACCAAATCGGGTTGAACATGATTCTATCAGGCTACATTAAAAATAGGATCAAATTAATCAATGAAGTAGCCAATTTTTAGTTCAATTGGTTGAACCGATCGATCCTTTCAAACTCGGTGTTGTTTTTAAAACATTTACCAAGATCCTCAGAAACAATCTATTCTAAATATAAATATGACTTTATTTTGTGTTAATTAATATTCTATGTTTAATAAGGATCAACAAGTCAACAATCATTTAGCTCTATGGCTATCAATCAATCACTGTTTGGTTAAATATTTTATTCCAAGAGTGTTTAATTTTCCATACTCTACTAATAGGTATAGAGAAATGAGCTGCTAGAAAATATTCCTATCAAATAGATCATTTTTATTTAAAAGTCCCATGTGGTCCCTTTTCTAAGATATATACTCATTAACATTATAATGTCACGTTTATTAAACAAAACAAAGCATATAGCTATTTTTTTGTATGTTGCTTTATGGCACAATTAATTAATATATGAAAAAAATATGTAGATTTTTGGTGGATGATGTTCCAATAAGGAGGTATCCTAGGAAGAGTGATGCAACATTCCCTTCAAGACCAATGTATGTGTATGGATCAATCTGGGATGCATCTGCATGGGCTACAGAGAATGGAAAATACAAAGCAAATTATACTTACCAACCCTTCATTGGAAGATACCAAAACTTCAAACTACAAGGTTGTACCACTGATTCCACCTCCTCATGCCGGCCACCTTCTGTCTCACCACCCGGCTATGGCGGCAAGCTGAGCCGTCAGCAAAATGTTGCAATGCAATGGGTCCAAAAAAATTACTTGGTCTATGATTATTGTCATGATCCTAAGAGAGACCATACACTTACTCCAGAATGCTAATGTTTAGTTCGGTTCAATTTGGGGTGTGATTTAAATTTACCTTTTACACTTGCATACATAAACAAAACATATTGTTCATGGAGTGGTTTTTGAAATGGTCCCACATGTTTGTTAGTGCTAAGTCTATAATTGCAAGAACAGTGAAGATCCTAGCCCTTCAAATAAAAAGAAATGATTGTGATGTTTTTGTTATTTGTGTAACATTTTACCCAAAATAGATTGGGATGTTTGTGCGTACTACTGTTACTTTAGTCTTATTGGTGATGAAATAAATCTATTTGGATATGTTTCTAATAATGGTTAAGGTATCATAAAATGAGAAAAGGGACCTTGTTCCCTTGAAAGTAAACCATCTAAAGGAACCTTCTCATGGGACTTTTTGTTGCTGAATTTGACCTCACAGATTGTCGGTAGCCCTTTTCTGTTACATGAATTTGAATACCAATATTCCAATAACAATGATGCTAGAAATTTAGAGTAAAAAGTTGAAGTGGTCCCTTCTCTATTGTGGCCAATAACAATCATATTCTAAAGTAAACAAATAAATAAGCGGAGAAGAACACAATATTGATCGTAAAGTTTGGCTAATTGTGTCTACATCTCCGGACATATAATATTAATAGTACATCATAATCAATTATGTGTGACATTATAAGCACTTGTGATAGAAGTCAAACGTTTATTATGATATAACAATTATAATTTATTCATAGTGTAAAAAAATTTATATTGACCGTGTTTGTGAATTAAATTCTTGTTTATCATATATTGTCCTATACTTTCGCTACGCTTTTGCGCAGTTGCTAGGCCACATTATGTTGAAGGGTCTACTAAGTCATACTCAACAAGTAGAATGAACACTATGAGTATATATTTTCCCAATTTGGGACTATGCTAAATAGAGGCCTATGACAATGAGTTTCTATTAGGGGTGGCAAAACGAGTCTGATCCGTCGGGTCAGTCTGTTTGGCCCGTTATTTTTGGCGGGTTGAGTCGAAGTTTTGAACTTACTTTCTATAGTTGGGTCGTCTCGTCTCGTTAAAATACAGGGCGGGACGGCCCGCTTAACTTGTTGGAAACGGGCACGGGACGTGGCAGGACGGCCCGCCTAACTCGTGTTTCAATTTGTTATTTTGAGTCTTATTTTATGTTTTTTGATTTATTTTGGTTGTTAGATATATTTTGAGACTTATTTTATGCTTTTGGATTTATCTTGGTTGTTGAGTTTATTTATTTTAAGGCTTATTTTATAAAAAAAAATTGGATTTATTTTATGATTTGTTTTATATTGCGCTTGCCTTATTTTGCTATTAGTTATGATGTTGAATTCGACAATTTGATAATTATCTTGTTTTTCACAAATTTACTTGTTACCTATTCTTTTATACTTTTTTACGATAAAAGCAACATAGTTTTTTTTTTAACAATTAAGTTGTAAAAAAAATTATAAAAAGTTTTTGTTTGGCGGGCCGGCCCGTCAACTCGCAAGCCCACCACTAAACAGGGCCGGGTGAGATTTTAAACTCGATCACAAAATTTGACTTTGCTCGTCTCATGTCGTTTTTAGCAGGCTTAGACGGGGCGGATCTAAATGGGTCGGGTCGACCCGCTTTGCCATCCCTAGTTTCTATCCTATTGTTTCTTTAGGAATTTAAAATTGAAAAAGGAGAAGCAGGTAACAGGATATTGACATTCTAATAAATAAAGAGGCAAATAGATCGAAGGCATTAGGCAAAGATGCTTCACTATGCTTGCTACTCTCTGATTCAAAAGATACCTTCAAAGACCACTAAATATATTTGATATTACTTTTTATTTACGTGGTTCGAACCTCGAACTTTGTATATTTTATGCATTGTCCATATCAACTGAGTTAAATTCACGATGACATATTTAATAGAGGAGTGATATTTGTACAACTAATATTAGACAACTTTGGTGACAATTATTTTTCTCCTCTTGTGATTGGACAAAAACAATGGAGAGAGAAAGAAGAAGAAGGAGAATAAAAGCATATGTGAGTATGAGAGACATGGTTGTTTCAAAAGTTGTTAAAAAATGGTTGTACAAATATCATTTCTCAAATCTAAAATAGTGATTTTTGCTTATAATAGTGACCGAATGGTGTAGATGGGTAACAACAGTTTTCATGCATTGAATTTCAAGAGAATTTTTTTTTATGCCCTATAATGAAAACAAAAATCAATAACTACCTAGTTGAAAAGAAAAAAAAACCAAAACTTCCCTACTTTTGAAAAGTTGACCACTATGTCACAAGATTCAATTGCGACCTACCCCCTATTCTTAAAGTTTGCATTTATTTTGTTCTTATTGTATGTCACAAGTGGGATTTATGACATGTCTAATTTTTTTCCGATTTTTTTCAAGTAATTTAATAGAATTAGTTTTATAAATTTAAAAAAAAAAAATTGAAATAAATATTTATTATTTAAGATGACACATTTAAAGGTACAATACTTTCAAACGAAGGATAAATATTTAATGCAATACAAATTAAATGCAGTAAAAAAAGGGTTTTGTTAACGAGTATCCACGGGACACTCTTTAAACTTTTTAAATTAAGTAATTATTTTTTAAAAATGTTAAACTTTTTCAATTTTCAACGCACTAATGGCACTAACTTTCATAAAAGTTTACTATTTAAAGTCCTTAACCAGTGCCCCGGGGGCATTGGTCAACATTTCCCTAAAATATGTCTAGATTGTTACTGATGTTCAGTAGTAATGCAATTTTTTCAGGAATGACTGGTCATCCTACAAATGCCGCATTTTCTCCTCTCATTTTCCACAACGTCCATCTCGGTCCTAATGCGAGTAATTGTGGGACGACCTTTCTTTGCTCTATGCTACGATAAAAAAGGACTATGTGGGTGTAACTTCCTCCTTCAAGTTTGGGCATTTTGTAGGATGAAGCATATTGCACCAATTTCAAACCCAAATAACTTTATGTTTTATTTCTTCTTTATTAATTTTTTATTTTTAAAAATTATTGTTTACAAGATTAATGATTGATTAATTGATCTATTCTTTCAGATGGATCAGAAAGGGCTCGAATTATTACAATAATCCATCTTATGACACCATACATTACAGAACGGAGTTTGATCGCTTAGTATAAGAACGGGTAATATATATAATGACTAGTATTTATTTATTTATTTATAAAAATGTAACTCAATTAATTTTAACTAACGTGACATAATGCAACAAGAAATGTTGGCGGACCATGGTGTGGAACAGGACCACCTAATGCCCGAAGAAGAAATAATTAAATGTATTGTATTTTTTTTTGGTCAAAAATGTATTGTACTTTTAAATGTGTCATATTAAATAATAAATATTTTCCCTAAAAAAAATCTGAATTTCTAGTTGATCTTGTGTTTGACCATAAACTTCACTTTGTCAGGGAGAACAATGCATTAAATCACACAATCATCCGTTAATTCTATTTCATTTGGCATAATGATAATCTTCCATGCCTAACACAAAGCATCCTACATTTGTGTTCCAGCAATGATGACGTCGCTACTTGACTCTTTTTGAACGCTCTTTATCCAAAGTGAGGGGGTACATGTAATGACGTAAAGACACTCTTATAAGAGCATAGTCAGGAGCGGAGCCCGAACCCCCTCAGATTTGTTATTTTACCCCCCAATTACCCTATGTTTTTCTATATCAACCCCCTCATACATGTTTAGTAATGCCTACTTTTATTTTGTCAATAGCTTCAAACTTTATATATATAGCGTATTATATAATGATTTAATCATCTTTGATTTCTTTGTCATAAAAAAAAGATCTTTCATTTCTTTAGTTCTCTACTTTATGTTCCAAATAAATGTTATTTAAATATATAAAATAAGTATTCTGTATACTACTTTTAACTATATTATCACAATGATATCACTAATTTTCACTAATTTTTTGTCAAAAACAATCAATAGTTCCCTACAAAAAAACAATAGTTATAATTTTATATATAAAATAATAATTCATGAAATAAAAAAAGTTTGCATCTCTATAGCACTGACACTTCTAATCAAACATGTGTTCGGTGTCCGGTTCTGACACAATACTGACACATGTGATTTACATTCAATTTTGATATTTTCTTTAATTACTATCAACGACGATGTGTCTATGTCCTGTCCAAGTGTTAGTGTTTTATAAGTTTGCACCCCCTAACTCAGGGTCTTGGCAACGCCACTGATAGTTAGGTATAAATTGATTTAAGATGTGTTCGATTTGCTAAAAAATAAAGAACAATATAAGACAATTTTATTTGTCCAATGTTTGATTTGTAAAACTATTTTAAGGACATGACACACCGGAGGTAAGGGACATGACAAAAGCTCAAATTTTTATCTTTCATTAAACCACAACACAACTTTTCATCCAAGTACAAATTGTTTAATATACCAAAATAATATTTTTACTATAAAATATCGTATAATATCAAAGATTTTGTCTTCAGTTGTTTTGTTCACAACTTACTTTTTAGTAGATCAATCACACTTTTATTATACTTGGCGTGATCCCCCCCCCCCCCCCCCCCCCCATTTAGTTTTGCATCCGGGGCCCTAAAGTTTTCAGTGTCCGTGACAAATCAGTAAAATTGCACCCTTTTAATTAATCAAACGTCTTTTTTCTTCCATTTCTCATTATAAAAGATTCACTCATAATCAAGGTTCTATAAAAATATATTTTCAATAGAATTAATCCAAACAAGTTAAAAAGAAATATATTTATATAATACTAACTACCAAGTAAAAATAATAATTTTGGTGTCCCTAAAAAATTGGTACCCTAGGCGGACGGCCCTCCCGCCATGCTCATGCTCAAGGCCACCCCTGCTAGCACCCGAGTTGTGTTAAGCTCTTCGTTTTCTGAGTCTTCACTTCAGGTTCATATCATGATTTTAGAGCCGTTGTAGCTTGTTCTTGATGGGGAAGACACATCTGTCCCTTGATATTAGTAAATTTATATGTGGAACCTTAACTTTTATTTGGTGGCAAGATCTTCTTATCAGCTTGCACTCTGAACGGTGAACTCTTATCAATCATCTAACCTCATCTGCTTGATCTCATCTACTGACTTGGCTATTTGGGACTGATCTTCCGACTATTGATGTTGGGCATATGCACCCACTATAGATATTGTTTCTTTCTACCATACAATACAATTTGACTATACTTTATTGCACGTTCTTCATACATTTACATTCTGTACTCAATACTTAATAACAGAAGATGTATGCTCAGACGATACGCACTCAGCAGATGAACATTATTAGCGGAGATTTTTTAATTTTGGAGAAGTCTCATTTTAGTCACTCATAAAATATATAGAACTCAAATTATTCTTTTATTTATATGGTCAACTAGAAAAAGAATTTCCAAAGATTGAGGAAGGAGAAAATTATTATTGTTTAAAGTCAACGGCGGAGCAGGGTGCCATGGCATTCAAAGTTTAAAAAAAAATCATTTTTAATAGTTATATATACACATTTTTAGCTAAATGTTATGTTATATTTAACGTTTGCATTGCAAATCATGTATTTACACTCTAGCAAAGCGGTTAAGTGTCTTGCCTTTCAGCCTTGGGTCCTATGTTTGATTCTTTCTTTGTTCATTTTTAACTTTGACACGTATTTTTTGTATTTTTCAAACAAAAAATGCAATAAAAACATTGTAAAATGCAAGTATCAAACCATGGTTAGGAGAGCAACATAAAAACAAACTAACCACCTAACCACAGCTTTAATTGTAATTTAAAAAAATTCTTGACTCTGCCATTGGTTTAAAGTAGTAATATTAAATTATTTTACGATCTTCTTCAAAGTTATAACTTAAACTCTTTCCATTAGCCTTTTAATCTATATTGTAAATTCATTTTCAAAATTAAGGACATGAAGCCTATGAGGAAACAGCTTATGTTGAAAAACTCAGAAGCAAAACGGCAACATATGTTTTTTTTTATTTTATTTCGAACCACTATTTTTAAACTCGTCAGCTTGTATACTTTTGATTTTTGAATGTACTTAAACCCCCATATGATGAGGACCATCTTTAAATATCAAAAGCAAGGTTATTTTGAGTTACATAAACCCCATATGCTTTTGAATCTACTCAATCTGTCTTGCTTTGTAATTCAATTTTAGATGGTATCATATAAAAATGATATTATTTTTTTTGGTTATATGTGCACTTTGTAAGAAATGCATTGTCTTTCAATGAAAAGATGATAGTTATTGAGCTATGTAGCACTAACACTTTATAATGAAGCTGTGTCTAGAGTACGACGCCACAGCACCAACACATGTGATTGCCACATTCAATTACTTCATTTCTCAAATTGTTGTCGGTATAGTTGTGTATGTGTCGGTGCTTCCCAGTTATTGAATTATCTTTCCCAAACACTACCTACAGGAAGAATGAGTTATTCAATAGCCTCTTTGTATATTCCTCTACATCCATCCTATGCCTTAACTTTGATAAGGAAGTTGCAGAAATAGTTCAATAGATTTCAAATTAAAACAGTACCTATCGGAACTATTTTAGCAAAGCTTAATTATTAGGGAAATGGACAACTCATGCTGAAGGGTCTAGAGTAACTAGATAACAGTTGTAATTTAATTAGCAAGTGGAATTACAAAAGAGTTTCAAAGAACAACAAAGCCTAAAGAATCTGATAGAAACCTTCGTGATAAAATAGAATTACAAGAGAATTTCAACAGTGTTACATTAAATGCTCTGTTTTATTATATCCATATTTATTGTTTTAATTGTCAAAAAATGGTATCAAGAGCCAGGTTGAACTAAGATGGCAACAAATTCAAGCACAGGAGTAACCCAACTTCAGCAAGTCTAATCAACAATTTACAAGTTCGATGGAACTATGTTTAAAATCAATTGGTTATCATTAATAGAAAACGTAAACTACTGAGAAAGTGAGGGAAAGAGTGTAAATGATTTGAATAATTATTTCTTGCATACACTAGGATTGGTATTTATACTAATAACAATTAACCTATCCTTCTAACTGACTTTGCGCAGTTAGGTACAAGTAGTTATGATTAGTTAAACTAACTCTAGTTGATTGGGATAACTGAATAACAGATTGTGGAATCTGCTATTCAGGTTTGGTATACAGATCGTGGAATCTATTATTCAGGTTTGGTAGGCTACAGCAGGATGAACTGCAGTTACTCTATTAGTTATGGTTTCAGAGAAAGGTTTTGCTGAACCAACAGAAGAAGAAAAATCAAAGGTAGATAAATAAACAGGTCGAAAAGTATATTATACTCAACTAAAAAGTTGTGCTTTTAACATGTCAATATATGTGGAGCAGCCTGGTCTTGGAAAAAAATTCATATTACAACAGCAAAGGACAAGACAACAGTTTGAAGAAACATATTTGTTTCTTCAATCTGTATGTAAAGTTAAGTTCCAAAGAGCATCTCGATGATCGGAAAAAGGAGCTGTTGGAAAAGTTGGAGCGTGAGCTGTTTTGAAATTAATTTCAATCAAATATTTGTTTGTTCGGTCAAAATTGTCAGTGTTGTCTAGTCCCCAGTGTTTGCTTTAATAATTGTCAGTGTTGTCTAGTCCTCGGTGATAGTCCTTAGTGTTGTCTAGTCCCCCGTTACTTATTTCACATACTATTTGCTTTAATAATTATGCCTACTGTGTGGCCATTATTTCACATACTATTTGCTTTAATAATTATCTCCACTGTTTGCTTTAATACAATACAATAATTTATTTCAAATCCGTTAGTGTCCACCACACAGATAAGTTATTTGATCTCATTCATATCTAGTTCCAATTTCACAAATCTCATTCATATCTACTTCCAAAAAAACTTTCAATGGACCCTTTTGATATCGAAGCCTACTTCCAAAAACGTGATGTTGAAGACACTTATATCGTCAACCGATTTATTCAGCGTCGAAAAAAATTAGAGGAAGGTAGTGCATCTCGTACTAGAAAATATTTCAATAGAGATCATGTAGCGGCAAACCAAAGACTAATTGACGACTACTTTGCCAATGAGCCTACATACGATGATGCAATGTTTCGTCGTCGGTACCGGATGCAAAAACATGTTTTCCTTCGAATCGTTGGAGACCTTTCAAGTAGTGATAACTACTTCACCCAACAAGTTGATGCAGCCAATAAAAAAGGTATATCACCGTTAGCAAAATGTACCACAGCAATGCGAATGTTAGCATATGGTGTGGCAGCAGATGCGGTCGATGAATACATCAAAATAGGAAGTAGTACAACATTGGAGTGCTTACTTAGATTCTGCAAAGGAATCATACGATTGTATGAGCAAGTGTACTTGAGAGCACCAACCCAAGATGACCCGCATAGAATACAACATGTTAGTGAAACGCGAGGGTTCCCATGGATGATCGGGAGTATTGACTGCATGCACTGGGAGTGGAAAAATTATCCTAAAGCATGGGAAGGGAAGGTCAATTCACCAGAGGGGATGAGGGAACCACCACAGTTATTCTTGAAGTAGTTGCATCTCATGATCTATGGATCTGACATGCCTTTTTCGGATGTCCGGGAACGTTGAACAATATAAACGTTCTAGACCGGTCACCAGTGTTTGATGATTTGAAATAGGGAAAGACTCCAAGGGTGAATTACTTTGTGAATCAACGTCCCTATAATATGGCATAGTGTCTAGCTGATGGTATCTACCCTTCTTATCCAACTTTCGTCAAATCAATTAGACTTTCTCAAAGTGAACCCGATAAGTTATTTGCAAAACATCAGGATGGATGTTAGAAGGACATCGAACGTGCTTTTGAAGTGCTTCAAGTTCGATTTAAAATCATCTGTGAACCAGCTCGCTTGTGGGACATAGCGGATTTGGGTATCATCATGAGGTCATGCATCATATTACATAATATGAATGTTGAGGATGGACAAGATATATATGCTCAAAGTTGGACCGATTTTGAGCAACCTGGGGAAGTGGATCTAGTACACCGCAACCATACTCGACCGAGGTGTTACTAGCTTTTGCAAATCATGTGCGTGCTAGATCCCGAGTTGCATCACGAATTACAAGTAGATCTAGTGAAGCACACGTGGACAAAGTTTAGAATGTATTTTGAAGATGATTTGTATCGTACTAAATTGTGTTAACCAAAGCTGATTCCGGATGCGTGGAAAAGAAAACAACTGAGCAAACGATGAGCTTCCGTCTATTAACCAAAGCATGGCGGCAACAAATCCAACCGTTAAACCGCACCGAGTTTTCTTCTTACATTCTTCATCGTTCATTTTCTCGCGTATCTGAAAGGTTTGTCATTACTGAAACAAATCTCATTTCTCTAATTATTTCATTATTATTATTATGCTATCCAATTTTGATAAATGATCTACTAATCAGGCCATCATTCGGCATTGCTTTCGACATCGACGGCGTCATTCTCCTCGGTAACACCCCCGTTGGTGGCTCTCCGGCCGCATTGAGAAAATTATACAACTATGATGGTAAATAAACAACGAAAAGTAAATACTCTCTATCAATTTTCGCTATCACTGAGTCATCCATCAATTTTTTTATCTGTTTATTTTGTTAGGTACGCTGAAATTTCCTTACGTTTTTCTCACAAATGGTGAGTTCTTACTCTTATTTTTATTTGTTCTGTTTACTGTTAGTTCCGTGTAATTAGGTTAAGATTTTATGGATGATTATGAAATTTCATATTTGCATGAATCTAGTTCAATCAATGATTCATATGCATAGCCAGCATTAGGTGAATAATTTTAATTTTATGTTTTACAAAGGTGGTGGCATTCCTGAAGCTAAAAGAGCCTCCGAGCTTAGTGAACTGTTGGGTTTAAATGTCTCAGCTTCACAGGTATGTTAGAAGATTTTTGTGTTATCCTCTCATTAATCAAGGACACATTAATAAAAACATGAAAATTCAACTATTATAAAAGTGGATTGCTTAAAAATTCAACTATAGGAACAAAATATGGATGAGTTGTTTAAGCATGATGTGGCATAATGCAAATGTATTTCTTAAAAGTTTGCTATTGGTGATGCTCTTAGTAAATTTAAAATTATCGATTTTGGAAATGCTCAGTAGTAATAATCTATAGTATGTGATGACGATTGTTTCTCTTCTGCTGTATGATAGTAGTAATGTATATGCATGTGGTTATGTTTTCTGTCTGTTTGCTACATGCATCATGCATGTCTATCTCAAAAGTCACAACCAGGGAATACTTTTTCACATTGTTGTCCTAAATTCTTTTTCTGAAATTGCAGAGATTCTGCCCTTTAATGGAATTTGATTATTATGCAGGTTTTGCAGGGCCATTCACCATTTAGACAATTGGTTAATAGGTATAAATGTGCTTATCTTATCTTATCTCATCTGACTGTATAGGATTAAATGCTGAAACCAGCAATTATTCCGTTGAATTATATTTATCATATAGAAATTGACTTTTCAGATTTGAGGATAAACTCATTGTTGCTGCGGGAAAAGGGGAACCAGCTTTGGTGATGTCTGAATACGGTTTTAAGTAAGGCTTTAAGATAATTGGCTTGTCACATATTTCACGACTTTATTGAATAATTAATTTCACATCAGTGTCAATGTGTTATTATTTTGTTGTTGTTGTTTTTTATGTTCAGAAATGTTATCTCAATTGATGCATATGCATCGCGCTTTGAAAACATTGATCCATTGGCACCATACAAGAAATGGACAACCAAGTTAGCTACTACTCAGAATCCAAAGTTTGATGAGAGTGGTCCACAAATTGATGTGTTCTCTGAAAGGGTTCAAGCAGCATTCATAGTTAGTGATCCTGTTGATTGGAGCAGGGACGTACAGGTAACTGACTACAACAATCTTACAACTGGTTCCATATCAGATGACTGTCCCTTTTCTTACAAGCTGCTGTCCACATTACTAAATTTAGTTTAATCATATTTGAATTGTAACTTGGCTTCTATTTCTAAGAGCTGAGAACAAAGAAGAGAGTTCTTTACTTCTTTGGGTTTTCTAAAAGTTCTTAGATTTACGTTTTATGAATCAAACCAATGAATCTATGAACTGATCATCACTTCTTATTTAGGTTCTTTGTGATATCTTGAAAACTGGAGGGCTTCCTGGAAGAAATGTTGGAACACAGCCACACTTATATTTTGCAAATGATGACCTTGAGTACCAGGTTGGTTGATGTTTGTTACAGAAAAGTGTTATGATACAGATTATATGGATCCCTTTTAAACTATCATACTACTATACTCACTGACAAAGTTCTACAAAAGGTAGACGAAATTTCCTTCTGAGCGTCTGGGTATGGGAGCTTTCAGGATTGCATTAGAATCCATCTTCAATAGGTAAGACTGTGTATTATCTTG
The DNA here is from genome assembly GCF_003473485.1 of Medicago truncatula. NCBI lineage: Eukaryota > Viridiplantae > Streptophyta > Magnoliopsida > Fabales > Fabaceae > Medicago > Medicago truncatula. The sequence continues at coordinate 46,989,362 of NC_053043.1, forward strand.
TTGTTCATGGTAGTTCTCTAGTTCCTTTAAATTGAATACTTCAGGTTCAGCACAGAAACATGACATGCGTTGGGACATTGGGCCATTTACTAGGATTTTGATAAATTCAGTATCATATATAGTATTATAGATTAGCTGCCACAACATATATTATCTATACTATATATTATACGAGTATTGTCCCCACAACTTCATATATATGAGTAGTGTTGTCTCTACATTTCAAAAAATTTAGATGTGTCACCATATATGTGTAAACATGAGAAGCTGTTTTATTATAATCAAAACTGCAGATAAGTTCTTTAGTAGGATGGTGCTGATTTAATTCATATTTAAGAACATTCATCTATAATCGTGAAACACTGTATCCGCAGGACTCATCATCATTCCTTGGAGTACACATGTTTTGGCAAACCACATCCATCTGTATTCAAGAATGCAGAAATTGTGTTACAGAAACATGTACCACGAGTCGATGAAGATTCCTACGATATAAATCATAAAAATGCTCAACCTTTTCAAACACTTTACATGATTGGAGACAATCCTGCAGTTGACATCAGAGGTGCACGACAGGTATGTCTATTGGAGTTGGAATTCACAAGTATTACGGTACGACAACTATTTGCCGACTTATGCTAATAACAAAAATATTGTATTTCAGACCGGGCATCCTTGGTTTTCTATTCTCACAAGAACTGGTGTTTTCAAGGGGAAGGAAAATCATGACAAATTTCCAGCAGATCTGGTAATTCCTTGCCATCCTCTAAAAAATAATTCAGATACTTATCCTTTTTTCCTCTCTATTTCTTTTAAGAAAGAAATCATGTTTTTGTTCCACTGTTAGTGCCGTGATGGGAACTAGCCAATGTTTTCTGAAATTTGTGGGAAGTTTGTGATCAAGATGACACCACCTATCGTATATTGTGCCTCGTGATGATTTAATTTGTGACTAAATGTTGCCAGTGTTTTAACTCTGTGATTAAAATAAGCTTTGCTTCTGCAGGTTGTTGACACTGTAGAAGAAGCCGTGGACTACATATTGGCAAAGGAATGTGCTTAGTTGGTTCGGTCTTCTTTACATTTAGAAGGCTCTGATTCTTGGTAGAAAGGGTTCTAAGAGAAGACATTTCTAAATTAAAATTGTGATTCTGTGAGCAGAAAAACAATGTAATAATTTATGGCTTAATCATGCCATTCATTTGACGCACGTATAATTGATTATTTCCTCATTTGCTCATGTTTGTTGTTCTGATGAGAAATGATAATTTTGATGTCAAATACGGTGACATTTGGTTTTTATGTGTACTTTTGAAATTAGTATAAGTTGTAGGAAGATAAAAAGTAAGAGAGATGGATAAAAACCTACACTGTAAGATTCGATTTCTTCATTTTAATGTTCAATTAACACAATTTTTCTATTCTGATAGAGAACTTTAATTTGGCAGCTTAGTTTAGCTACACTTGGTTTAACTTAGTAGAAATAACAATCTTTGGACCGTTATCTCATAAAAGAGAAAGAGAATGTGTTCTTTTACAATACAACAAATCAGGAATTAACACATAAACACAAAAAAATAAAAAAATAAAAAAATATTGAGTCCTGGTCTCCTAAGAATTCTAGATGTCTCTGAATCGATCAGTATCAAGTCCCAAAAATGGATGTCTCTGAATTTTTCTACCACATCCCTATTATATATATATATATATATATATATATATATATATATATATATATATATATATATATATATATATATATATAAGAGGTCCAGCAATACCACTGTAATTACTGAAAGAGAGAGAGACCAAGACTCTCATTTTTTTTGGATATCAATTGCTTTGTAACAACATATTGTCTCTTTCCTTAATCTTTATGTAAAATAACTCATTCTCTATTCTGAGACGACAGTCCGTAGATTGTTATAAATAAATTGTTGTTTCTGTTAATTTTATCACTATAAAAACCAGTTTCTATCACATACTTTGACTGAGATTGTTTTGAACTACTTGGAGCAAATTTTGGAAAAGTTGTAGCTATGTTTCAGTATTCTTGTACAATACACATGGGATTCCTACAAGATGAGTACTTAACAGTGAGATAGAAATGCCATATAAAATGCAGAACTCCTTTCTCACAGAAAGTAAATATCAACCGCAAGCCTTAAATCCAATCCCACATTTCAAATTAGAATTTGATCACTTGCTTTGGTTGGCTCCCAAGTTTTCCTAGAGCTTTATCCAATGCTGTGTTGAAATCATTAAAGGGAGTCAATTCCATCCTGCAAAGAAGGGCGGCCAGTTAATGTTTCAATATTTATGAGCAATTGATCATTTAGAGTGGATATAAACCCCTTGCTTATTTTTCTTGTTCTATGATAGGTATAAGACATACTTGTATTTTAACTTTCCATCTTGTACAAGACCCAAAAGCCTGTCTATCATTCTTCTGCCCTCTTCAGCTTTATCTGTGCTCAACCAATTCTGCAACCAGAAACCCCTCAAGGAAAGTTCCTGCAAATATGTGATTTAAAACCATGGTTACATTTAATAAACCAGAGCAATGCTATTTCAATTAGAAAGTATAAGCATGTGTTATTAAAAGGTTATGCTACAAATAAGTCCCGATATTTGTTTTGGACGTCTAAAAGCACCCAGTTTCGGTAAAACAACGCGATTCGGAGTCGAAAGTTACATGCCTCAAACAACCATTTCATAATCTTTGCAAGCTCCTGCCCAGAGGCTTTCCCTCCTAAGATTTCTGCATTTCACAGCAGTTAAGAAACTTGGCCTCCGTTGATGGGGTTATGACTCCCCAACAAGCAAATTTTGAAATACACGGGCCTCGTAGACCTCAGTTACCAATTTTTATTACGCCAAAAACGCAAACTTTGAAATACATGGGCCTCGTAGACCTCGGGTACAAATTTTAAATATACCCATACAAATTCTTGCTGATTTGATTATTGGAGTGTCTTTGCAAATGATCATTTCTGCATCCCCATCATACGCGGTCAGTCTCCCAAAATAATAACAACTGTTTGAGCATACAGACCAAGTCTAATCTCCGCTCAACAGATATTAAGAGGTCCTAGGGCTCATGGACCAACATGACTGTTTTTTATTGCCATTTTTATGCTCCTTTTTTATTTTGATGGATCAATGATCAATCAATATTAAGTTTTGGAGATACCATTTAAGACCAAGATAAATAATTAGTATTCTTAATTTCAGCACTTCTTTCTGATCCTTCACACAGAAAATGCTATGTAGTTATTCAAGCAGGCAAGTGAAAATTTTGTTCACTAAATGTAAAACCCATTTTCAGTTTTTCAACCAAACATTCAAATATCTAGGGATGTTGATATCTATACTTCCCTAGTTCTTCGACAAGCAACACCATACCACCACAGACGGTTAGGTTCTATGAATATTAAAAGAACCCCATACCACTACAGAGTCCCAGCACTGCAAAGGGACGGATAGCAGTGTTGACAAGCATGACTTCTATGCCCTGCTAAAAATATGGTCATGCGGGGTATGGACCTATGAGAAGGTTTGTGAACTTACAAGTACAGACCTATTAGAAGGTTTGTTGGTTGACTAACAAGTCACAAGTACTTGTTGAGCTTAAGCTTCATCCCTAGCCCAAAGTTGATCGCCTCTAACCTTTCACAAAACCCAGGCTAAACAACCAAGTATCAATATCATCTATTTTTACCCAACTTCAGCACTTTCGCATAAAATTGAACAATTTTCAGGGTGTCGCGATCAATTATCTTAACAACTTAATAACTTGAAAGTTGAAAACTCCTTAATCTCAATCACTTCCAAGATCCAACTAAAGCCCCGTCATTTATATCAATTGAAGATGCAAAATCTTTACTCAGATAGTCACAAAACTTGCTGGCAATTGTAACTTGATTCGACTTTACATACTAGTGATTGAATATCTCTATGCTTCAAACTAATCATTGCTGACCAAGATAAATCAAGATTTTGACGTCGAAAATTATATATAGAAATCAAGACTTTAATTAAAAAAGGTGTTGCATAGTAGACTGAAGATATCAATTTTGAGAGCAGAAAAAAAGGATTGCAAGTTACAGTCTAACCTTAAATATGAAGGATGAAGTTGATACAGTGACGGGCTTTTTAGACATTCCACCATACGTCACCATAGTTCCTCCTCGTCTGCAAGGCACAAACATGTCTAAAACTTCAGGATAATGGTATTTAGTAACAAAAGAGAAAGTTTCCATCATTAAAGTCTTTACCGAATATCCCATGTCATACCTTAAAAATTTGAGAACCAAAGAAGCAGAATTGCCACCGACACAGTTAAATCCCAGTGCGGGTTCAGGTATACCACCCTACCATGTCAAATAATCATTCAATTTTAGGATAGGAGATAAGATAACCTTAAAAGTTAAAACAATGTAGTTGTTTTTCAGCTTTGATGGCATCTCAGGAAGATAGGTACAAAACTTCAACAATAAAGATAGAACCACATGCATATTACTTCCCAAATGCTTAACAAATTATGATAACAGACATTCATCTAAAAATTCAACATCCATCTCATATCATAAGTCATAAAACTAACAAGAATAATAAATCCAAGACATACCAGGAGACTCTTGACATTCTTCACTTCCAATTCACTCTCGGTGAAAACTTCATCAGCACCCAAATCCTTAAGTCTTTCTTTTACTTCACCAACCCCAGGCCTATCAGAAGCAAAAAGATTAGAAATTAAAAAATAAGTTTTTTCACAAAAAATCTAGTTCAGTTCAATGAGCTAGAAAATGGGAACAAGAGCACAGTTTAAAAAACATTCAGACACAACCATGCTGGTCACCCCATTTTGAACAATAGCATGCAAAGAACCTTAAAAAGATCACCTGTCCCGTATAATATTAATGTTGTGAATGCCACGAGATTTTGCAAGCTGAATGACACACTGACCAACCATGCTGGTTGCCCCATTTTGTACAATAGCATCTCCTGTTGAAAACATGAATACATAACATAAGCATAAACAAATCCACTCATGAATCAACTATAAAAAACAAGTATTGCAGCTAAAGAGGCAGTGCCTGAGTTCAAAGTAACGCAGTCTTCAAGCATTAGAAGAGCAGTTAGAGGATTAACAGTAATTGTAGCAGCATATTCCATAGGCACACCCTTGTTTACTTTGTGCCACACATTCTGATCCTTCACAATGTATGTCTGCCACGTCCCTGGAAAAATAAATAATCAAACTTTCAAATATAATAATATTAACAACAAGTGAATCACTAATATGATGTCGTAAACTATAGAGCATAGCAAACATCTAAATTAAATTGTTAAAATTGGACGACCATATCAACTTAATCTCCCATATTATCAATATTCTAAAATGATGTATGACATTACAAAATACTAATCAAATTCGTCCCTCTGGTAATATTTGCAGGAACTATAACGACATCAAGTTGGTAATGTTGTGGATGTGTTTGAAACTAATTAAATAATATCTTGGGTAAAGTTGATAACAAATCTGATTAATACTTGGCAATTCTAATGATCATTTTAGACTTATTAATAACGTGATTATATGAGGATGGATTGATACCATCTAGAAACTAGCTAGATTTCAAAATGGTAACTGAATTTTAAAATTCTCAATGACATTAGTTTTTGCAAGACATTTTCAACCATTAAATTGACTAACAAGTTGTTTAAATAAACAAATTATTTTGCAAAAATATCATAAGCGCTTATGAATTAGATACTTCAATTACACAAGATAATATAAAGTCAAATTATTTGTGTATAATCTATAAGTTGTTTTCATAAGCTGAACATAGCTTATAAACAATGTCATAATAGTAACAAATAAATTAAAATGAGAGAAATTGAGGGGGGTACCGAAAGAAGGTGGAGAAGGAATAACCCAATCACCGGGAGAGAAACAAGTTACGGCGGAGCCAACGGAGTGAACCTCTCCAACACCTTCGTAACCACCAACTGCAGGTGGTTCCGGCCTCACAGGATAAACACCTTGTATTCTATTAATATCGGAAGGGTTAATTGGAGCTGCTAGCATCTTGACGCACAGATCATTCTCTTTAACTTCCGTCGCCGGAATGTCGACTAGCTTTGTTACTGCGTCGGGTTGGCCGTGGGATTCGTATATGATTGCTTTTGACGGTGGTGATACGGCGGAGGAGAATGCATGCGTGTGGGTGTTTAGAATTCTGCTGCGAAGTGAGGTGAAGTTGAAGAGTGAAGAGGGGGAGGGTTTGTGACTCAGTGATCGTAACATTTTCTTTGGTTACTCTGTTTTCAGATTTCTCCAACTTTCTTGCTTATGTTTTCATCTTTTTATCACTAACTTAAACTTTTACTTTAAACACTTAATTAAACTTTTTTTTTTTTTTATTCAAATCAAACTTTCATTTATTCCCAAAATATTTGTAGAAATATAGTGAGAAATGACTAAATACATAAACATTTTATGAGATCATTTTCTTGTTTGGGACCTGGCTCCTTTTATTCAAAAAAATAAAATAAAATTGGGTATATTTCTTAATCTTTGTATAATTTATTAACTGATTTAATTAAAATATACTGTTAATGTTAAGATTATTTATGAAATGTAAAATATTTCTACATTCTATACCTTGGCACTTTAAAATATTTCCAATTGGCAAATCATATCCATATCTGCATTTTCCTACTTAATATGATCCAATGGAAACTTGAGATTCCACGCAAGAACTTGATGATATTATCTACAACATTCAATAATTTTCCTTACTTCCGGCACACTTTTCAAACTGGTAAATTGGTTTTGATTTGTAGAGGTAAATATAGAGTATAGACCAAACCCACTACAATAGTGAGCAAAATATACTTGGTTTCATTTAGAAACTTAGGTAAAATAAAACACCACTTTCAGAATCATTCAGTAAATGAAAAAGAAAAAGAAACTACAAGATTAATAAAGCATGTCAATAAACCATTGACAAAAAAAGAAAAGGCAAGCCAAACATGCCGTCCAATGTCTTCCAAAAAATCCTTTAAAACAACAGGAACATTCAAGTTTCTTCAAGGATAGTAACATTTCAAATTTCCGACATACCAAAAAATGACGATGATAATAGCATCAAAATCATCATCCTCGTGATCACAAAACTTATAAATTCCACGACAAGCCAACAAATCTTCATCATCGAGATCAAGATTCAAATCGAAAGGTTCGTGAATAATTTTATCCCTAATATAAATCTTTGATCTGAGTATGCAACCTTTTCCACAAGCTTCCTTCGAAATCTAAATTATAACATCCAAAAATGTCAAGAGACTCAAGACGAGGGCATCCATCAAGAATAGCAAGCAAGCCAACATCACTGAGAGGGTCTCCATGAAGAACAAGATGGAGTAGCCCATGCATTTTTTTTGCAATAATAAATGCCTTATCATCACACGTGAAGTGTTCTCCATCCGACATCGCATAGAATGTTAGTGATTTCAACGCAGGACAACTTTGCCCAATAACTTCAAGAGATATATTAGATTCTAAGCATTATGAAATGTAAATCTCCTCTAACAGGGGAAATTTCTTTACAAATTCGCACCACCCTTCATATGATATTCTATCGCATGAATCAAGTTGTAAGCACCTTAAGTTACTTGCCCTATAAAATTTATACGATGAAAGGAGAATTTTATAAATATGATACATTCATAAAATACAAGGCTCCAAATACATAAAAATAATAACATTGATACATTCATAAAATACATGGCAATAAATATATAAAATACAAACGTACCCAATCCTACTTTCAAACATGTGCAAAACGATTGTTGAATTGTCTTGCCTGGCCAAGTTTGTTTTTGTTTTGAAACAGCAGAGAAGAGTTTCAATTAGAAATAAGAGTACAAAGGATACTCAACCCATACAACTCGAAGAGGGTTTATATGAAGAGCAATGTTAGCTAGCAGGATTCAATAACCCACGACAACAAACGACGTTGAAATCAACGGATAGCATACAATACATGGGGGGGGAGAGAATAAAAGCAATGTTGCACATTCTTCATCCAAGGGTTATATTGGTGTCGTGCGTTTTCGTGCTTGTATTGTTGTCGTGCCACAAACAATTTTCTTATAATGAATTCTGTGGGAAAAACAATGTGGAAGATTTCTCAATTTTTCCCCTGTATATCGCACCCCCAAAAGTCCTCCTCCCCCTCCCCACCAAACAATGCCTTACGATCCAATCCATAGGATCTACATTATTGTGGCCAAGCAAATGACAACCAAAGAAAACAAATAAATGGAGCCAACTGCACAGCATTCCTAAATGCATATCAAAGTACCAATAACTAAACTAAAAAATAAATCAACATTAAGCAACACGAAATACCATGAAACAAGCGGTTGTTAACATGGTGGCCAATTTAAGATTGTGGCAGAAAAATAAATATTAAAACTTGCAAAGAAACAAACATCGTTGAAAACATATAGGGTTTCCATTCCATTGATGAAGAAGCTTCTCATAATCCCCTTTGCCAATAAAGAGATATTTACCTATCGATTAATGATAATAACAAAGTATATAACACTAAAAGGAGAGAATATGAAAATAAATTTGGCATTACCTACCAGCAATGTATTGGAGAAGATCATCGGTGGCAAAACAATAAATATCATTTTTTTCTAAATGGCCAGAACTTAGATCAACAGCGTACTGACAAAGGTTAACCAAACAATCAAGATTATGAGTCCCATGATCATCAGATAAGAAAGAAAAGTTCCCATGTTAATCTCGCACCACATGAAAGGATCTTTGCAAATGTTCCACCAATAAGGACACACATAGCGTGTTTTTGTTAGAATTTCGACTGTATTAAGCCTTTGAAGTATGTTTGATGTTATATCTTTTGGAAGTTCAACCCAATTAGGGTTTTTTGTGCTCTCAAATTTGTGTTTCTTCGCTGGAGAAGAAGACATTGCGTCTCTCTAGGGTTTTTTAAGTTGAAACAACGAGAAGAACCTGTGTCACACCTTTTATGCTTGAGAATTCTTTTTTTTTTTTTTTGAGAGCTGCTTGAGAATTTACATTTTTTTTTGACAAACATTCTTGAGAATTCATGAAACGTTAATGTTTCTATAGATTTGTTTCAATCTTTCATGGACATAATTTCTTCACCTTAAACTTTTATCAGAAATGCTAACGGTGTCACATTAAAAATGAAAATTACATGTCTGTCATTTTTATTTTCTTTGCACAAACGTCATTTTTGTTATATGATACTAATATAATAAAACTGATCCCTCTTCTTCTCTTCTCTCGGTGACGGGTCTTGAACCGACTACCTCTAAGTTGTAGGGCAAACCTTACAATCAAATGGCTTCTCAGGAGACATGCAATATAATAAAACTGATGTCCACCATGTTTTTTCTAATATGTCATCGGTCGATCTCTTAATCTCATTCATTTGGAAAAATATATGCTCATTTTGTAAATAAAACAAATGGATGCTAAAGCCTAAAAAACATAGGAGTAAACCCTCATTTTCGTCCTTGAAAGTGACACTCGCTATCAGACACATCCCTGAATCAACGAAAATTATTAAAAACTCCTTCAAAGTTAACTCCATTAATCATTTTAATCCAAAAGGTTAAATATCAGTTAAGTGTGATGATTTGTCTTGTAACTTTACTGACGTGGCATCTGACTAGAAATATTATAATGATTGATTGGATTTTTCCTTTGACAACTTGGCTTTTATTTTAATTGACATTTATTTAGAAAATAAAATATCATAAAACATCAAAAATTCATAAGTTATAGGTAACCTATTAAACCCAAAATCAAAACTCAAAAGTCACCACTATCTTCTCAAATAACCTAAATCTTCACAACCTCTCAAACATAGAATCCATGACTTTTCAATCTTCTTACAAAAACTCTACAATCATTTCCTTTAGATCCATCTTCTCACCCTCTTAAACCTAGAATTCATCAGGAAGAGGAGATTTTCACATTCATAATTTCTACTCATATTTAGAAGAAGACTAAAATTTGGTACCATTGTTTTAATTTATACTATCTCCGATACTTCTTTTATGAGATCCTTATTTCGAAATTCTCATATGGGTTTTGAACTAATGGTGTTTAGGTCTTTGTTTTTGGTATCAAATCTGAATCTCTTTGATAGACTTATGGTTTTGTGGGTTTTGGTTTTGAGCTGACTGAAGGAACTACTGTCACCCCATTCACTCACCCATCTTCATTTTTAAATTGAATTTCATATTGGAGGATTTCTGGTTGTTTGTTTCAGGGAGCTTGAACTATTTCAGGAGTTGTTTGTCTGTTTCTTTTTTTTTTCTCTCGCCATTTCAGCTTCAAATTTGCGTTTGATTTTTCATTTAGGAAGTGAGTGAGATCATTTGTAGTGGATGTATGTGTAGCTTCTTGTGGTGTGTCTCAGAATTATGTGGTTTGTGTACATATGGAGCTACAAAAATCATGAATGTTGTAATGTTTGTGGTGTGTTAAAGTTGGAATTGTTTTACAATTAGGACCCAAAAGTTGTCTTATGAGAAAATGATGAACTTTGATTTACATTATTTACTTTTGTTGTTAATTTTATGTGGTTTTTAAATCGTTCTTCTATTTGGTTATGGAGTTTTGGGAAAATTTAGAATTTTTTTGTTGATGATAGCTTGGGGTTGTTGGATTATAGATTTTGAGTTGGAGATGAAGATGAAAATAAAGATGATAAATCAATTCAGATTTTGATTTTTTGGGGATTTTATGGATTATTTATTTTTTGGGGATTTAGAATTTAGAGTTTTGATTTTTTTTGTTGATTTTGAGTTATCTGTATAAATATGAAAAATTCTGGGTAGAGATATTGGAGAATATGAGTTTGAGTTGTTTTGGAGAAGAAGAAGAAATTAGAGGTGTTGGAGAAGATGAAGGTAGTAACATAATTATGGTCATTTTGGTCCCTCTCGCCTACATGGACATCCATCAATTTAGTCATTTGCCTACGTGGAAGGCCAATACAGCAACTGAAGTGGCAAGTCTAGCGGCCAGATTAGCATAGTTAACGCCCAGTTAACGTTTTGGACGTGAATGACTAACGGAAAAGACATTGGGGGAGTTTTTAGTTCGTTTCATTGATCCAGGGACGTACCTGATAGCGAGGTACACTTTTAGGGATCCAAATGAGGGTTTACTCAAAGAATGGATGCTAAGCCTTTTTGAGAACTCTCATAGCATAAATCTAGCGGTTGTTCTTAATACTAAGTATGACTGATGCATAATAATAGGTGGAAAGAAGCAAATGTTACCACTTACCATTGAAGCGAGTGGATGTTATCGTTAAGAAGAAATTAAGACTTTGGCTAAGCAAAAAAATTCATTAACCCAATATAAGAATAAATCATGTGTAAAATGAATGAATGTGACAAATATGAGATGTGTCCAAATATATTACTAGAAGAAATATGATGTTACCACTTAATTGGATTTTGGCGTTTTTTGCTAGTGCTGGATGGTAGGCAACATCTATCGTAGAAGCATGCATAGTGGGAAAGTTATTAAGACGTACTCACCAGCTTGAAGACAACAACATGCTACAATATCACCTACTTGATGTTCAGTGCCGATCCTAAGCTTCAGCACAAACTTCTTTCTAGTTCTAGTTTGTAGGTCAGTAGTATGACCCCTATATATGTTTATATTAATCATTGCAGTATCTTAATCCTCTAACTAAAAATAAAATGGAAAGTCAAACCCTTAAAGAAAAAGTGATAAACTTTTATTTTCATAGATCTGGGGATACGGTACAATACAAGCAAAAGTTAATATTCCAAGTAAACTTAGAAAAATCGATATACCTTGCAAATACAAAGAGAAAAGGTTACTCATTATCAAACTTGTTATGGGTTTATGAAGGGTTTTTGTTCACCACAAATGTTAGTATAAGTGTTATCTTGTAGGTAGGGATTGATCCTTCCAAATTATTTATGCTTGATTAACTCTTTAACTCATTTACTTTGATCGCAAAATAAACTTTATATTTCTCTTATGAAGAAAGTTGTATTTTCATGGTTTGGAAATTTCCAAAATGATTACAGAATAAATTAGCTATCATCCTGGTAAGCTTAACTTAGTTGGTAGAAACAATGCATAATATATGGAAGGTTCGGGGTTTAAACCCTGACCATCACAAAAAAAAAAAAAAATTAGCCACCGCAATATTTCTACATGTATAAAATGGTGAGCTATAGGTGATGACTCATGGTGCGTTTGTTTTAGCTTTAAAAAAAATATATTGTGTTAAAAGAATCTAGAGATTTTAAAAAAAAATCTGAAGCTATTTTTGTTTGCCTACTATCCATAAAAAATCTATTTTTTTTTTAAAGAAAATGAGTTTTGACATGTACACTTTTTTATTTACCTCCTTGTTTCTGAAGAAAAAAAAAATAGATTTTGAGAAAAGCTAATCCTAATAGCTTTTCATTTTAGGATCAAAATATATTTTTTTTGATGAAATAATTTTTTTCTGAAAATCCAAAACAAACACTTAAAAATAAAAAAAGTGATTTAAAAAAAAAAAAGAAGAAGATTTTTTTTGGAAAAAATCCAAAACAATTGGGCATCGATGAAATCCCTCATCAATAAAAAATACATTATTATAATTAGTCATCCATATTTTTTAAATAAAAACATATGCACGTCCCGTGCTCGTCTTTCCTGATTTGTATCATTATGTCCTCTTCAAATGGTGTTTTTTTTTTGTTTGTGGTCGGGGTTCGAACTTCAGACTTTGTATATATTATGCATTGTCTATACCAACTGAGCTAAGCTCACGAGACCTTCAAATGGTGTTTAATGGTGAATGTGACAATATTAAAAAATTTCGCTAAGTTAAAAACTATTTTCCCAAAATAAAATAAAATAAAACGTGCAGGATGATATTGAAAACACATAAAAGTATTGGATTGTTGTAATTTTCATGGACCAGTACCGTTGAACGAGGATTTTTATATGGATTTGTCATATTTTTTAAGGAAGGTTCTTAAGTCACTTGATATGTCTTAGCGTGGATCACATGATTCACATATCAAAATCAACCACCGTCACCCTCTTCCTAATGTCTCATTCTCCCCGCCTCAAATTATTTTACTCGATTTTATTGACTTTTGTTTTGGAATGGCTTATTGACTTTCAATTAAATAACAAGCATGCATTATTAAATAACATTCCTATATTTTTTTTTTAAGAAAACATTCCTATATTATTATCTGTAATTTGAAGACGTACTTAGTGACTCTTGTTCAAATAGTCGTTTTAGAGATTTTGGATGTCACGTTTCAAACTAAAATAATGTTCTATTCATATTGTTTTATAGTATATTCTCCTTGTATTTTTTGTTTGCATGTTCAATGATAAGTAATCGACATTATTTAACAATTGTTTTCGATAGAAATAGAAAGGTAAAAAATAAATACAATAAAAACTGTATATTTGATAGAAAAAACTTTCATAATTTCAATTTTGGAAAACTTCTCTCAAAAGATAGAATAGTAACACAACATATTGTTAACATTATGCAAGTTATGCGTGTGTGTTAGAAACGTAATTACAGGTTAAAATCTTATTTTTTAGGTGGTGTTCGAATCCTGAATCTTACATATATATTATGCATTGTCCTTACTAGTGGCGAAGTCAGAAAAAATGGTTTGGATGGGCCACTAAATTATAATTTTTTTTTAGTTGACATACAATATAAAGGAGGTTTGAAACCCCCCACAAATTAGAAGGTATGTAATCCTCTACTAACCAATCAAACATATACATGACAAAAATCATGTATGCTACTTATGGAATCGCCGAAATCTAAACCGTTGAAAAATTGTTTAAAATCTCACAAAATAGATCTATGATTTTTTATTTTTGGATGGGCCATTACATCACTTTACAGAGATTTTGATGTGCCGAAAACAAAAAAACATCACAAAATTGTTTAAAATCTCGCGAAATAAACCTATAATCGCTAATTTTTTTATTTTTTCGGGTGGGTCGTGGCCCACCCCAACCCATAAAGGGCTTCGCCTATGGTCCTTACCAACTGAGTTAAGCTCGCGTGGACATGTTAAAATCTTATAACGCAAATTTATTATATTTTAGATTCTTAAAAAAAATATCGGTAAAAGAAAGTATTTTGATTTTTTTTTTTAAAGAAGCTAAACTCGCTCATCTAAATTAACATCGAAGAGAATTGAACCTGAGACCTTGAGGAAAAATACACTTCAAGGTCTCAAACATGTCAGAATCAATTCTACATGTTCAAATTCAATTATTGTTCCTTTAATTTCTGCTATTTAAGGCAATTTTTTTAACAACGAAGATTGTCAAGGCAAGACTGAAAAATAAATGGACAACAAATTTCTTACAAATAATTATCGCCAATTTTTATTTTCTGGTGTTTTTTTTTTAATTTACATTTGTATAAGTTGAATTATTGCGAACTCATATAAGTAAAATTATTGGAGAGAATATAACTTAGTAACCACATGATCAAAGAGTTGATAATGAACTTGTAGAAGTACGCTTTAGAGCTTGATACAATTTTTTTTTTCTTATGATTCATATTGAATGATCTGATTAAAAGATGGTGAGTACATGAAATGCTCTTGTCCAAAACTAACAAATTAGCTACCCATAAAACAAACCCTAACTATTAACTTACTCAATTCTAATAAGATAAGATAAGATACCGTATATTTTTATTACATTCTACTCATATACCATACCCTCATTAAATTGGATACATCAATCAATTGAAACATACTCCTCCAAACATATGAAAAAGAAGTTAATTCAAACTTATCTAAGAAAATGATAGTGTAATATACACCGTAATAAAACACAAGAAATATTCTCTCCATCTTATATTAGATGATCTAGTTGACTCCGACACACGTACTAATGTATATGTTTTATCTTTGATATCTTCAATTCTCTACTAAAAAAAATTATGAAAATTAATATTTTAAAATATTCATCGAAATGAATCCAACAACATCTTACTTGATATTATTTATGTTTGGGAATATGATTAAAATATTTTAAGTGTTGAGGGACCCGTTTAATTCGAGATTACATTTCATTATTAGAAGGAAAATAAAAAACAGTATAGTACCGTTTTGATTTTTGAAGATGGGAAAAAGTCAATATCCATAGTAAATTGTACTAAATTTGCATTTATGAATTACGTTTCCCAGTCAAAAATGGCAAACAGTGCTGACACGAATTCACGATACTATCTAACTCTCCAAATTTTCACCTAACCATTTAATAATTTTCTAATCACACTCTCCAAAAACACACGCGCTAATTTAATTTTAACAAAAAAAATTGGAGATTGGAGTAATGATTCAGTGTTGCAAGCTCACCCGTAACGTTCCTTTTCAAATTGGTCATCACTGTTACGATCTCCAACCTGGAACGCGTAGATCACCGTTCAAACAAGCCAATCAAGATACAAAGAACCGCGTGCGTAATAACGGGTCCCGTATAATACGTCATCGTTTTTGTCTCTATCTAAACTAATCTATTTCTTTCATTTATTTAGGGATATGTATATGTATAAATAAATTTGAACAAATAAAAGAAATCATTAGTTTGGTTTTTTTGATGTTGAAGGAATTAGTTTGGTTGGATACCAATATTTTTAAGTAAGATTTATTTGACATTTTTATTTATTTTAAAATAAATTAATATGAAAATATGACATGTTATTGATTGATACCGATACTATTTTACACTTAATGCTAGTAGATTATGAAAATCTATGTTGCAAAAGTTTAATTTTTTTTAACGAGAAATGATAACTACACTCATTATTAAACACTTTATCCAACACTCATTCTTTTATTGGATGAAATCATTATATGTCTCGTCATTTTATGTGGGGTTGTGGGCTCTATTTTCAAAGTAGGGATACACAATGATTTAAACCAATAAATGAGTGAATAATTTTTTTGAAGAAGTTAAAATAAAATTTATTTAAAACACAAAGAACCCTAGCAAGCACAAGGAATGCTAGACTATGATACTTAAAAAACAACATACAAAGGAAAAGTGTGTCGTATATATGCAGAACACTCAAACAAACCCCCATGTATCAAATACAAACTTCTACAAACAAACCAAAAACATCCTCCACTGAGGGCCCTCGAGACCAATAAAAACTAAACATCAAACCAAGAAGCCATCTCCAAAAACCAAATTCTAAACGTCTATGCATTAGTAGAAACAAATCTTGTGCCAAACCGTAGAAAAACCTCTCCAAAATATCCATGAAACCTACCAAAAATCCATGTAACCGAACCTTAAACAAGCCATGACGTCTAACATCCATGTATTTGAAAACCTCATCATCAACAAACTCATGGAAGAAAACCCACAAAAAGCATAACCACCACCACCACCACCAAAACTACCATTAACCCCCATTCATCCTCACCAAAAACCAGCACCAGCCACCACGAGCATCACCACAAAAAACCAGCATCTGCCACCATGAGTATCACCACCAAAAGCCACCACGAGCACCACCACAAAAGACCCAGTATCAGCACCACCATAGAAACCACCACAAACAAACACAACCAAAAAACAACTTACGAGCTCCTCAACATCATCACCACAAACAAAACTCACCGCCACATAAAAATAAAATAAAAATTAGTCAATGTTGTATGAATGAACCTCCCTTTGCAATATTTCCCAATTGATGGCTAGCGTTTTTAATGACAGTAACAAAAGTGGTTCTTGATAGAATTGGAATCCACCACGAACCACCATGAACTACGCCGAGAACCACCACAAAAAACTAGCAACACCACCACGACCACCACAAAACCCACTGAAAACCATCATAAACCACCACAAAAACACAGCAAACTAACATCACCATGAATGTCAACGATGGAGAAAACAACCGCTGAGAGAAACCGGTGGCCGAGTGATGCGGACGGTCCAAGCCAATCATCGCACCATCAACGATTGAATCTACATCGTGGCGAATATAGGTTGGATTGGAAGGGAGGAGGGTGATAGTGGAGATCTAGAGAGAGGTCAGAGAGATGTTTTTTGAGAGAGTGAAAAAATTAACATTGCCCTAAATGAGTGAATATTAAAGAGAGTGTTTAAGAAAGTGTTGTTAGCGCTACTTTTTTTAACAAGATATAAATTTAATATAAAATTTAAAGTTTTTAATTCTTGAAAATTCTAATCTAATTCATATTTTTCAAATCTTTTTGTGGGAAATTTAAATAATATTTTAAATATCTTTGTAAATAATTCAGTAAAAATATGAATGACACATATAAGTTGACTTAAAAATAGAGACAAAAAATTTAAAGACTGAAAATTTATAAAAGGTCTAAAAAGAAAACGAATAAAATTTATAAAGATCAAAACTTAATTTTCTTTGATTAAGTAGTCTTAGTTGAAGTTCACACATCTTAAATTTGAAGAAGTGAAGTTTTTGAGGTTTCGGTCGCGGAAGAGGAAATCGACGGAACTGGAGCACAGAGGACGAGACGGGTCAAGAGGTTCAGAGGGTTATCGAGGAGCGGCGACAGGTTTCGGACAGCATCGGTTTCAGGTTTCTGATAGAGGTTTCTAGGACAATTTCTTCGATCGGCAGCAGAAGGAGGTTAGGGTTAGGGGTGACGGCGGTCATTCCAGCTTTGTGGGAGGTCGTGTGGCATCCGCAGAATGGCACGCTACTGGTGTGGATTTGTCTGACACTCACTATGGGTACAAAGCTTCCTTTTATGTTACTAATTTTCCAGAACATTTGCCATTGTTTCATTTACGTCAAGCATTCGAAGTGTGTGGGATTCTTTCTGATTTATATGTGGCACGCCATAGAAACGCTCGTGGACAAGAATTTGGTTTTGTCAGGTTTGTTAATGTGAAAAACAAAGGTAAATTGTCTCAAGCCTTGAATAATGTTTGGGTGGGGGACTGTCGAGTCTGGGCAAAAGAGGCGCGGTTTGATCGATTTGCACACAATGATGTGGTTGTTGTTACTTCGAAGGAGGTTGTGAGGAAGGAGGGTGGGGAGGCTGTTCAGGTTGAGTCCAGGCGGGGTGAGGGAGTGCATCAGGTGAGGAAGGGGGACACGGTGGTGGTAAAGGGTGGTGAGGAGTTGAAGGTGACTGTTCCGGTTGTTGGATTGGAGAGGAAGAAGAGGTTTAAACAGTTGGGTGAGGGAGGTGGTGGCGAGTTGGGGTTGGAGAGGAAGGAGGGGTTGAAGGGTACAGAGAAGAAAAATATGGAAGTGGGTGGCGGAGGAAACAAGGGTAAGCTTCAGATGATTTACACTCCTTGGCTAGAATGCAAAATAGTACTCATTGGCAGCAATCGCGATTGAATTGGTTGAAAGAGGGGGATGCAAATTCGAAGTTCTTTCATAGTTATATGTCCACTCGTCGGCGTCAAAAGGCTCTTTCTGTGGTGTCTGTCGATGGGGGTATTGTCGAAGGGGTGTTTGAAATTCGTGCGACGGTGTTCATTCATTTTTCAAATCATTTTAAATCAAGGGGAGCAGTGCCGCCAAGTGTAGAGGGTCTCAATTTTCGAAAACTCTCTTTTGTTGAGGCAGGAATTTTAACGAAACCGTTTTCTTTAGAGGAAGTGAAACAAGCAGTCTGGGATTGTGACAGCTTTAAGAGCCCGGGCCCTGATGGTGTCAGCTTCGGTTTCTTAAAAGAATTTTGGAGTTTATTGAAGGATGACTTGTTACGGTTTATGACGGAGTTTCATCGAAATGGTAAGTTGACAAAAGGCTTAAATTCTACTTTTGAACGATTTCCGACCTATTTCTCTGGTTGGAAGTCTGTATAAGATTCTTGCCAAGGTTCTTGCTAATCGACTACGGTTAGTGATTGGAAGTGTGGTTTCCGAGTCTCAGTCTGCCTTTGTTAAAGGAAAACATATTTTAATTGCTAATGAAGCGGTTGATGAAGCCAGACGTTTGAAAAAGGAATTGCTTTTGTTTAAAGTTGACTTTGAAAAAGCGTACGACTCCGTTGATTTAAACTACCTGGATTCTGTAATGGCAAATATGAATTTCCCAACAATCTGGAGGAAGTGGATTTTTGAGTGTGTTGGTATTGCAAAGGCGTCTGTGTTAGTTAACGGTTGTCTGACGGATGAGTTTCCTCTAGAAAGGGGCCTTCGTCAAGGTGACCCCTTGTCACCTTTTTTATTCTTATTGGCTGCAGAGAGCTTTAATGTGTTAATGCAAGCAGTGTTGGGGGCGCATCTTTTTACTGGTTACAGGGTTGGGGAAGCTGAAGAGGTTCGGTTGACTCATCTTCAATTCGCGGATGATACTCTAATTATAGGTGAAAAAAAGTTGGTTGAATGTGCGTACAATGAGGTATGTGCTGCTTTTATTTGAGGAGCTTTCAGGTCTCAAAGTTAATTTCCACAAGAGTATGTTGACTGGTGTAAATATTCCTATTTCGTGGTTGTCTGAGGCGGCTTTGTTGATGAATTGTCGGAGGGGTATCATTCCTTTTGTTTATTTGGGGTTGCCTATTGGAGGGGATTCTCGGAAACTTTCTTTTTGGAAACCTGTTATTGATCGCATTGTCTCCCGCTTGTCGTCGTGGAACCATAAGTTTCTATCTTTCGGTGGTCGTCTGGTGCTTCTGAAATCCGTCTTGTCCTCTCTTCCGGTTTACTTTCTTTCCTTTTTCAAGGCCCCTGCAGGTATAATTTCTTCTATTGAATCTGTTTTTTAATTTTTTTTTGGGGGGGTGGTGAGGATTTTAGAAAAATTTCTTGGATTAATTGGGAGTCCATTTGTACTCCAAAGGAGGAAGGAGGGCTGAGGGTTAAGAAGGTGGGGGCTTTCAATTTATCGTTGTTGGGTAAATGGTGTTGGAGGATGCTGGTTGATAAGGAGGGATTGTGGTACAGGGTCTTGAGAGCCCGTTACGGCGAAGAGAGGGGGCGGTTGAAAGAAGGAGGTAGCCATTGTTCGGCTTGGTGGCAATCTTTGTGTAGGTTGCGTGAAGGGTTAGGTGAGGGCGTAGGTTGTTGGTTTGAAAATAACACTCGAAGGGTAGTGGGTAATGGCAAGAGCACCTTTTTCTGGCATGATATTTGGGTTGGGGAAATCCCTTTGAAACTTAAATATCCATGCCTTTTTGATTTGTCAGTTGATAAGGAGTGTTCCGTGGAGAGGATGAGGAGGAGTTTAGGGGCGGTAGATGGGAGGGAGAGGTTGTGGCGGCGACATTTGTTGGCGTGGGGTGGGAGGAGGAGGGAGTGTTTTGAGTTACTACATAACATTGTTTTGCAGGAATATGTCGAAGACAACTGGAGATGGCTTTTAGATCCTTCTCATGGATACTCGGTGCGAGGGGCTTATCGCTTCCTCACCACCTCAGGCGAGATGGGGGATAGGTCCCAAGCTGTCGATATTTGGCATCAAAACATTCCTTCAAAGGTGTATGTGTTCGTTTGACGCCTTCTTCGCAACAAACTCCCAACAAAGGATAATCTGGTTCGGCGTAGAATTCTTTCGACTGCTGAAGCGATGTGCGTGTCTGGTTGTGGGAGTTTAGAGACTGCATCACATCTTTTTTTGGGTTGCGACGTTATCGGAGCTCTTTGGTCTCATGTTTGGCTTTGGTTAGGTATCTCCTCGGTCCCGTCTAGTGATTTTCATCAACATTTCACACAATTTGTTACTATGGCGGGATTGCCTAGATTCACTCATATATTTTTTAAAATCATTTGGTTTACATGTGTGTGGGTTCTTTAGAAGGAAAGAAATGACCGTGTATTTAACAACAAGGCATCTACATCCTCCACTCTCATCGAAAAGGTTAAACTGACTTCTTTTTTATGGCTGAAATCAAAACATGCAATTTTTTCTTATAGTTATCATGACTGGTGGAAGCAACCGCTTCTCTGTATGGGCATTCGCTTGTAATTTTTGTTTATGTTGTGTTGTTTTTGAGGTGCTTTGTTCTAATTAGCACCTAATTTTTTGTATATAATCTTGTGTGTTTCCCTTGTGTACGCCTTGTGCAGGGGAAAACACCGTTGTTATTATATATCATTTTTGTTTATTAAAAAACAAAAAAAAAAAAAACTTCAACGCGTGCATAGTATTATCGTGCTAGCTATCTGAGTTGCCCTTATAAGACATATCAAAAACTTTTAAATCTTTAAATGGAAACAATTTTCTTTCAAAACAAAAAAACGACAATTAAAAAATAACGCAGGAATATAAAATTGGTTGTTTAGCCAAATAGTGTTTCATTTCCTTTCTTCTAGACGTTGACATTCCCATTTTGCACATTTGTTTATTTAATTATATTTTTTTTCTTAACGTTTTTCAAAATCTAACGGTGAAGAGGACGCGTGGTTTTGATTGGTGCGTCACCAATGCATGGTTCCAAAGACAAAGATCTGTTTTGCGAAACAGCTCTGATTAGCACCATCAACTCGCCACGTCACCATATCACTATTTGTTTCTTACCGAGTACAGTAGAAAGAAGATGTAATAATCACTTTTCATTTTCACTAAAAACCAAACTACCCAAACACGTCCTAACCAATAATCACTTTTCACCTAAATTACAAAAATACCCTCACTTAACCAACGTGGCTCATTGTCATTGGCTCAGCTCAAAACATTTAGAGGATTTACATTACACCTTGTACATTCCCAGAATATTATTATTATTAAAGCAATCAAGAAACCAAAACTGTCACAACACAACACACCATAGAACTTCTGTCTTTCTCTTTCTCTTTCTATTTCAATTTTCTCTCTCTTCTCTTCTCTTCTGTGTGACACTGTTTTTGTTCTTTTGGGAGAGTCTCTGTTTCTGGGACTCTCTGAGGGTTTCAAACATCAAAGAAAAAAAATGAGTTGTTTTTGTTTCAAAGCCAAATCACGAGGAAAGATCGAAAGCAATCATTCTAGCCGTAGTGAGGACCACAGTAATACCACTTCAGCTGGTAAATTTTCTTTTTCTTTTATCAATGGATCTTCATTGATTAATTTTTTGTTCATTCGTTTTTTTTCTTGAAGAAACCTTTACCCTTTGAAAAAAAATGAATTTTTTGATGTGGGTTTGTGTTAGATTGATCAAAGATTGTTTCTTTACATTTGGGTTTTGGAAAAAAAATGAAATTCTTGATGTGGGTCTGTACGAGTCTTGAATATATGGATGGAAATTTTGATTATTTATTTATTTATTTATTTATTATATTCCTTTTCTGGGTTTTTCTAATTCTATTGGCTGCTTGCATGTTTGGAATGATTTGATCAATAAGTCAAAGTGGGGTTTGCCATTTTGATGATTTTACGGTTTTTTTTTTGTCTTCTTGGATTGATTGAAATATGTGCCATTTTGTTTGATTCTTATCCCTCACGTGTTATTTGTTTTGTAGATAAGGTCAAAGTTGATTTGAATTTGAGTGAGTTGAAAGATAAAAAGGAAGATGATTCTAAACATGATCAACTTTCCTTGGACGTGAAGAATTTGAATTTAAACGACGGGGTTTCACCGGATGGAAAAGTTGCACAGACATTTACTTTTGCTGAGCTTGCAGCTGCAACAGAGAATTTTAGGGCAGATTGCTTTGTTGGTGAAGGAGGGTTTGGTAAGGTTTATAAGGGTTACCTCGAGAAAATTAATCAGGTTCGTTAAAAATTGTAACTGTAATGCCACACATTCATGTTCTTTGTGATTGGTTTTATGTTAATTTGCACATTTTAAGGTTTGTTAGATTGAGGATTTTTATTGTTGATGTAGGTTGTTGCAATAAAGCAACTTGATCGTAACGGGGTTCAAGGAATCAGGGAATTTGTTGTTGAAGTGATAACACTAGGTTTAGCAGACCACCCAAATCTTGTCAAGTTATTAGGGTTTTGTGCGGAAGGCGAGCAAAGACTATTGGTTTATGAGTACATGCCATTGGGATCATTGGAGAACCATTTGCATGGTATGCTATATTGTTATCCTAAATTCCTAATTTCTCAATTTTCTTCATATAAAATAGAATGCATGTTTTGATTGGTAGTGATTTTAGATGTGGCATTGTGATTTTGTGTCAGCTCCAAAATGTACCTTTTGCTAAAATCACATTGACATACTGTGATTGTGCCAAAGTCATTGTGAATCCAAACATGCAGAGAATGAATTGGCAATGTTTTGATTGACAGTGATTTTAGATATGGCATTGTGATTTTGTTTAAGCTCCAAAATGTAACTTTTGCTAAAATCACAATGACATTCCATGTTTGTGCCAAAGTCATTGTGAATCCAAACATGCAGAGAATGAATTGGCAGAAGTATTCTTTGTTTTGAAGCTTAACTTTTTCCTCTACATCATTTTTTCAGACCTTTCGCCCGGACAAAAACCACTGGATTGGAACACAAGAATGAAAATAGCTGCTGGTGCAGCCAGGGGTTTGGAGTATTTGCATGATAAAATGAAGCCTCCTGTTATATACCGCGACCTCAAATGCTCTAACATTTTGTTAGGTGAGGATTATCATTCCAAGTTGTCTGATTTTGGCCTGGCAAAAGTAGGTCCAATCGGTGATAAGACCCATGTTTCGACAAGAGTTATGGGAACATATGGGTACTGTGCTCCAGATTACGCAATGACAGGTCAGTTGACGTTCAAGTCCGACATTTATAGCTTTGGAGTTGCTCTTTTGGAGCTCATTACAGGCAGAAAGGCCATCGATCATAAAAAACCTGCTAAAGAACAAAATCTAGTTGCATGGGTATGTTATTATCTTTTACCTAATTCTGTTGCGGGAAATCATATCTGTTGTTTATACTTGTTCTTCTTTAGGACTGTTGATCTTGTCATAAATTTTTAGATAAATTTTCTTGCATGTTGTTAAAAGTACTAAAAGTTGTTAAGCTAGAATTTGTTTTTAAGCTAGCTCATTACTTTGCGGGGCGTATATATGCAAAACTTTCACTGGTAATATTTAAGGAAACTCAAATTAGTTGAAGAGTCTGATCATAAGAAAATTGGAGACTTTAATTATACCGTTCCCTGCAACAAGTTTTTTAAATTAACTGTGAAGGTTTAAAGTCAAGATAGAATATTTAGTGTGCTGTTGCATTTGCGTTGCCTTTCCTTTTCTAGTTGCTGAGTATCACTTCACACACAGAAAATTGTTACTGTGTTTGTCTGGTTTTCATTGTCACAATGTTATGTTGTTTGAAAAAACTGATATTTTTTTATGCTAATTCTTACGCTATGCATGTATATTTGGCTGCAGGCAAGGCCATTATTCAGAGACCGAAGAAGATTCTCTGAAATGATAGATCCATTGCTTGAAGGTCAATATCCAGTGAGGGGTTTGTACCAAGCTCTTGCTATTGCTGCTATGTGTGTTCAAGAGCAGCCTAATATGCGTCCGGTTATAGCTGATGTGGTCACAGCTCTAAATTACCTAGCTTCACAAAAATATGATCCGCAAATTCATCATATACAAGGCTCGAGAAAAGGTTCATCTTCTCCAAGAAGTAGGAGTGAACGTCATAGACGTGTTACTAGCAAGGACTCTGAGACAGACAGATTTGGAGATTAGATTAAGTGGAGTAGTGTTTGAGACAGACATTGTAATTTGCCTAGTTATCAAATTTTGCTTTATAGGAGATAACAGGTTCCTCTTAATATCTCAAGTATTTCACAGAAAATTTCTTCCTTGTAGTTCCCTCATCCTCTTTGTACATGTGAGATTACTATTTTTCATTAAGGATTCTAATTAGGATTCTTTATTTTGGCTACTGGTTGTATTTAGCTTCAGCTACAAGAAATTACTTTTTGATCTTGATGATATTAACTGAAGTTCATTAGCCATCCTAACTTTAAATGAAACGGATGTTGTGAGCTGTCAGTGTTGTTAAATAGCGGCTACAATGTAGCGAGATTTGAACAAATTGTTATTGTTTCGCAATGCATCATTCAATACAAAGTATTGTCAAATTGTGGCTATTGCGCGGTGTTGTAGTGTAGTATAATTTGAACAAACTGTTATTTTCCATGATCCGCGAACAACACTGAGCTGTCAACATCACTTCTGCTGCAAAACCTCTGTTGATTACTATGAAGTTCAAGATGGAGGAAGGGCAGAGAGGGAAATAACAGAGAGAGTGGCGCGGGGGGGCTTGCACAGTTAGAGACGGCTTGAGAAATCACAAATTCCTTGTACTGGTTGAACCTAGAGATAAGATAGGGATTGATTTGAACCGAATCACTTTAAAAAGGAACGATTACTGTTCCTGTAGTGTATGATTTGTTTTTAGATGTAACATGCTTCATTGTATTATTTGTATATTATAAAGTTATGACGCAACCGAAGCGTGAACCACTGCTCACGCCACCACCGGAGTATTCATCTCCCCCGTCTACCACCACCACCACCAGGTTTCATTTCCATCTCTTCTTCACCTGTTCTTTCATTTTTTAGATGAATTAATCTTCTCGTTGAGATTTTGCTACTATTTGTAATTTGATTTGCTTTCATTGAATTCAAATTTTGATAATGATGATCATCGATTAAGAAGATTATTTAAACGCTGGATATGATATGATTCGTGCATTTGTTTGATTCACCTTAATTTTGCCTTTTCATTATGTTATTCTCCTCGTTCATTCCGTTACTTTTGGCTTTCATTGAATTCAATTTTGGATAATGATATTAATAATAATCGATTAAAATCATTGTTATTTTCTTACAAGGTTAGAAGCGTGTTGAACCATTTATTACATCACAAGTAATCATATTTTCACATCACAATTTTGAATGAAACACGACACTGACACACACGTCGACACCTATCAAATTTTGAAAAAATGATATAATTCAATGTGATTACAAGTGTCCGGGTTGCGTGGTGTCGGACACTCTACGTGTTGCACACGGACACTTCTTTAATCAGAAGTGTCCTTGCAACAAAGTGTTCAACCCTGTCTTTTGGTTGTGTGTAATTTTTTTATAACTTGTTAAATCAACTGTTTATATATGTTCGTTTAGGGTCTGTTTAGTAAGACATAAAGTTGAGCGTATGGCTTATAGCTTATAAGCTTGTATGATTAAAAAATACCAGTTTGGTAACTGTCATCTGAAGACAAGCTTATAACTTATTTTCATGAGCTTATAACGTTTTTTGATAAGCTAATTCAAGTAGTTTATAGGTTATCACTTTTTATCTCAATTTTACCCTAGTAATCTTAATCGGAAAAAAAAATAAAAATTAAATGCACATTTTTTTATGTCATTTCATATTTATAAGGTACTTTAACCGCTAATTTTATTACAAAACACTACAAATTGAATCTGCTAGCTTATCCACTATCAGCTATAAGCTAACTTATAAGTCATCTGCTATAAACTCATCCGCTATAAGCTAGCTTATTAGCTATCGCCTATTAGTTATGTTTTTACCAAACCGAGTCTTAATGCAACTCGGAGTCTTGTTGTTTGTGCGTTTTTTTAAGAACGTGCAAGTTTTTGAAGGTAAAAAAAGTAAAAGAGATAGAGTTAAATGTGAAAAAAGTGAGGATATGTGAAGCGTAATATTGGTGGTAATAAACCACAGCAAGCATGTGAGATGTGTGGTAATTCTCATGCTTTATACTTTCCTTCCAGAGTCTGATTTGAAAAGATATTAATAATTTTTTTTTTATTTGTGGTTTCAGTTAATTTATATTCAATGGTTACCAATAATTGGAGACCTAATCAAGGTGCTGAACCGAATATGGATACTAGTGATTGGAGAGGTCAATTGCAGCCTGAATCACGCCAAAGAATTGTCAACAAAATGTAAGCTCTAGTTTTAGTAGTACTGTATGACTGATTTGATGAGTTTTTGACTATTAATTCATATCAGAAGAACAATTAAATATAAATTGTTGATTGATCTGCTATCTTTGTAAACGTGTGGTCTGTTTGGGTAGAGAATGCTACCTTGTTGATTTGAACAAGAACTTGGGGTTTTCTGCGTACTGTTTCAGAGTTGTGTATTTGGCTCTCGTGTGACGTTCTTCTCATTTTGTTTGCGGTTTTATGGAAAATGGATGTTTAGCGGAAAATTATAGTGCTTTTATTAGGATTGAATTTTCCTCATGTTACAAAGATTTTTTTTTTAAGGAGAAGATTATCCAAAATGATACCAAGAAAAATTATAGTTTCTGTAATCCATTCTACTATCTGTTTATTTTTTTATTTTCTATGAGAACATGTCTAGATGATTTCAATTAGGTCTTCTTACATGTGAGTCATATTCCATCATTTGAGGATTGTCTAATGAATATAACATATCAATAATTCATATTATTTAATAATTGAACCATTGTTTTTCAATTTTGGAGTATGGACACATTAAAAAGGCATCTTCCTGTTTCTGGTCAAGAAGGATTGCATGAACTTCGGAAGATTGCCCAAAAGTTTGAAGATAAGATTTATACTGCTGCAACAAGCCAGGTATATCGCTAATTAGAAGCCACTTGATTATCGAATTATAGTTACCTACACAACAAACACATGCCATTATAGAAGATTGACCGTTTACTCTGGCATTTTCTAATTTCAGTCTGATTATCTACGGAAAATATCTTTGAAGATGCTTACGATGGAGACTAAATCCCAGGGCACTATTGCCAACAATATACCCCCGAATCAAGTTGGCCCTAGCAATCAACCTCCTTATCCAGGTTTGCATTTAAGAGCCCTGGCATGTTGATACTATTCCGAGAGTATCTGGCTCTCAGTTGTTTCATGTCTTTCAGCATCAGCTATTGAGACTATACGCTGACATTTTGCTTTGAAATATCATTAAAACTTTAAGTTTTGCTTGTCCTACATGATCCTTGTACTATATCTTCAACCTCTATTGCTTTTAATTTTTTATATTAATATTATTCTTGTGTTGTTAATGAATCATTCATCAATTGGATTCTGACATTACATCATCGTTTTTCTTTGCATCTCCTACTTGGTCAATCATTACGGTGTCTTTTTGTTTTTGTGTATATTTTTTATAAACGTGTAAGTTGCAGAAAATAAAAAGTAAGAGATATATAAGATTTCACTAAGATCTCATTGGAGTATTTTCATTATATCTCAAGAACCAAAAATCATTTTCACGTCAAATCAAAGCTACTGGAAAGCTAACTCAATTATCTACAACTTTCATGTTTACACCAAAGGCCAATTTCAAAACAGAAACGTATGAAAAAGACGCAAGAACATGAAACATGACGTGCTGAGCGCAACTCGGGAAAAACTCACTTTTCACCCCAAAATCCCAATTTTAACTTCCTTATGCCCAAATTTGATCCAAAAACTTGTCTAACCATTTCTATACATGTTAAGGCACTCAAAACCATATAAAACATTGCACTAAAAATAACCCATGATCTGAACATCATTTCTACACAAATTCAACGAATTTTCTACTCTATTAACAACCAACTACAACTTCAAAACCTAATTCCCAAATTCCCATAACTACAACCTACAACATGCTAAACTCAATTTCAGAATTATACAACTTAGAATTAGAGAAAGTTAGTCCCACCCTTACCTTAGTATTGATGATCGGTTGTCTCTCTCTCTCTTGGTTCTCCTCTTCTCTTGTTTAACCGATAGAATAGTTGTTCATGCCATGTCAGCTAGTGTCTGTAACACTAAATTTTACTTTATTACAAATCAGTCCTCATACAAAATATTAATTGATTTATTAACTTATTTTATTTAAAATTTCAAAAAAAATAAAATCATTTTTTATTCTTCATCTTTTCAATTTGTTCAACCTTTCTTCACGTTCTCTGCATATTATTCATTTTTCTTCATCTTCTTCCCAAAATAGAAGACATAACCATCATTGACAAAAATCATTCTTAACCCAATTCAAAAATCGAAATCGAAATCGAAATTGAAATCCATTCAAAATCTTGAGTTCCTCATCTCAAATTGAAATCCAATTCTTCCATTCAAAATCGAAATCATGTTCTTCCATGCGGTTTGAAATCGAAATGCAATTCCGCTTTGAACCGGTTCGTATCATTCACTCCTCCCTTGTTCTATCATTACCAAAAGCACTATTTTAATCGCTTTTTCTATCATAACCAAAAGCACTTACCCATCATCACCACTGCAACGAAATTTCGATTCCCTTTCAAATTCTCGCGTGTTACACTTCCCAAGGTTCTATCAATGGCAACATCATCTCATTCCAATCAACATAAGTTTACCAATCGACTTGCCTCAAAACAAAGCCCTTATCTTATTCAACACGTTCATAATCCTGTATCTAATCCTTCCCCAATTTGGATGCATAAGTTTTAAGAATAAAAAGTAAAAAATAATAAAAAAAATATTTAATTTTGATTTAATCAAGGACACAATTGCAATAAATAAAAATATAGTGGTACACCATATGAGCAAATGTACAATGCACAGTAAAATTTGACGTACATTAAATACACAAATGAATTATGATTGGTCATTTTAACGACTTCACCATAGAATTTCCCTAAAAAAAAAAATACTTCTTCATACACAACTTTGGATGTCATTTCAGTATCTTCATTGTCTTCATATGTGATTAACTTCAACCTTTCTCTCTAGAAGTAACTCTCAAACAAAATTTAAAGCATATGGAAATAGACAACACTGCATGGGAATGTGTATCCTACAAACAACAGTTAAATTGCTTATATTTACGATGCAAAATAAAGGCAGTGGTAAAGTCACGGCTGTATTTTGGACATATGTAGCTGATTTTATTTAACCGTGGATCATATCCAGCTTAATTAGGGGCTAGAATTTGTAGAGACGTAAGGTTAACAAAACAAAACTATTTTTATTATTTTAATAACAGATTTTTAAGAATATGCGAAATTTAAATAAAACAAAAAGTAACATAAAATATAATCTGCTGCATGGACATATTTAGTTTGTATTTAGAATAGTAAATTCCCAATATTTTATTAAACGACACCGTAACCAACAATACACTTGTTTTATTGGTGGACAATTTTATTGAAATAATATTCAAAGTCTTCTTATATGAGCACTTGTGAACAGTAACAATGTTCTATTTTTATTTGAAATAATACTCCATTGTGGTCCTCATTAAAAAAAAAAAAAGTTCTGACTAAATAAATTATTTAAACTAATTTGATCCAATCATATTACACTGGTTATAGCTTTACCACTATTACTGTCACCACTCCAAGCTCGGCCACCACTCTGCTAGATATGGAAGCTGCAGCTGGAAGAGGGTACACTGACATTTTTCCCACCCAAGACTGCAACACTATAATTTCAGAGTTAAAAGAGCAACTGCAATACGTTCACCTACAAAAGGATTTTATCCATTTATTCGGTACGCTGAATAACTTAAGCTATGAGTCTCTAACTACAAATAAACTATGCAAGAAAATGAATAGTAACTTAAATTTATTTGGTTTGAAAAAATGCTTTCTATTTTCATTTTTTTATTTCAATACAACTTCTTTTTTATGTCTATTTCCAATTTTCAACAATATGTATGGGAAAAAAAAAATTAAAAACAACAAAACAATAAGTCAGTTTTGGCACTCATCAGTGGTGGTCGGGCCTGCTTTTATGTCTGGGTATTGACTGATTTGTTTGTAATTATGTTTGGACTCTGACATTTTTGTGATTGTTTGGCACATCTTGTGCGATAACAATTACGGTGTCCGTTTTAATATATCTCATTTTTGCCTGTTCAAAAAAAAAAAACAATAAGTCAGTTTTGTAATTAAAACTGAAAATACGAAATCTAAACAGAACATTTTCCTATGCTGCATAGGCGCATAGCAATGGAAAAATTAAATGAAACTTAAACGCCAATGCCTTGTAAATTTTTATTTTAAGTATTACAAAAAAATATTACTCCTCCAAAATTGCTCGATCTTCACTGCTATACACCCTTAGAACCCTACGAAATTCAACACACACAATCATTCACAACACCACAATGTACACAGAACAAAGCCTATAAAAACCTTATGATATAATTAAACACAAACATCAACTTCCATTTTTCTTTTACCATTTTGTAGCTTGCAATCTTTGATCAGCAGGAATTTCCTTCAAATCCACAATATAATCCCTATAACCAAATCCATAATCTTCCTTAGAAGTTACCAGCTTTTTTATGATGTTGAGTGTGAATGTGATAGGAATTGTTGTTGGGGTAGCAGAGATTTAGAAATGAAAAAAACTGATATATAGCAAAGTCGTAACACAGGAAATAGAGAGTGAAACAATTAACCGGCGAGGCAGTGGTATGACAACAAAGTCCCGGCGTTTCGTCCAGTCATGGTAGAGAGTGGCCAATATCCAGGATAATATGATTGAGTGGTATATTACACGTGTGTGTGTGTGTATATATAAAGCAAAGTGGAAAGGTGGTGTAACAATATAACATTTGCATGGGAAATAGACCATTGTGTGCTGAGTGGAGAACTGTGTAGTTTCCAAGGGGTATCCCATTAGATGTTATTAAATGCAGGAAGTTGTTCAAGCATGCATGTTATATCACGTTTCACAACATGGCTTGGTTAATCCCACCGAATTTATAAAGTTTGGCAACAAAGAAGAATAAATTTTGAAATTCAAATTGGCTTTTGAATTTCATTTGGTGGAATATTGAAGGGATTAGGGTTAACACTAACAACAATTAATACAACATTTTGAGAGGGAATTTTTTAGGGTTAAGTGATTGCTAACCTAACAACATTAAGGAGTAAGGGATATGTTTTAGGTTACTTCATTTTACCATTTTAGCCTTCAGGTAAATTCTTTTTGCTTTATTTTACACATGGCAAATAGTATCTAATCTAATCACGATGATGAGTTTTCTTCAGGATATTGAGGATTTGAAAACTATAAGTTTTTCGTCCCACAAATTAAGAAAATTTTGAGACATAAATTGTTAAGTTTTCTTCAGGATATTGAGTTTGGGGAGAGATATGGTAATAGAACAAATTCAGGATATTGAGTTTGAGGAAGAATTTAGTTCTAAACTAATTCATATAGTATTTTTGGATCCTCATGAGGACATTATTGTTCTTTCTCTCAATCAAGTTAAGAAATTAATTCATATAGTTCAAACTCAACACCCTCAAGAACTAGGGCTTCCAGTGTCATAAAGAATTAACTTGAAAGAGAAATTCTATTTAGCGTAATTGAAAGACTCTATTAGGACAGTCATGACACTAGTTTGCTTGTTATAGTTTTGAAGCTACATAAGATGGATGTCAATATGATGGGATAAAACCGCAAGTGTACGGTTCTATCGAAATAGTAAAAAAGAATATCGTTTTGACAAGGAGTTGTTTAATTCAATTAACTTTAATCGATAATTAAAAGAGAATCAAGATGCAAAGTTGGGGTTTTTAATTGGCTGAAAGATAATATAATAAAAAGAGTCTTGGGATCATTGGTTCATCTTAATGACAAGTCCTTCTCAAACCAAACTATTAAACCTAGAACCTTATGTTAGACCTAACTTCTAAAGACAATTTCTCTTTTGTTCCTCTAGCAACCAAGCCTATTTCGCTGACTTGATCACTATTAGATTTTGGTTCCTTTAGTAACCAAGCCTATTTCGCTGACTTTATCACTATTAGAATCCTTGAAGTTCGAAACTTATATGTCTCAAAGATTGTAAAGACTATTTCGCTGCCTTTACAATCTTTGTCTAAATTCACTTGTTCGGATATCAAAGCTCCACTTTCGTTTTATGAATTGATATTTGAGATGATGGATTAACAATTATCAAACCCTCCACTTTCGTTTCCATAGTTTGATAATGGTTAATTCATGTTAAAACGATGAATTTAGATTAGAAATTAGGGTTACATAAGATTAAGGTTTAAAGCTTGGTTTGATTAGGATTATGTCATTTAGACTTATCCAACAATCCCGAGACAAAAAAAGTCTACTCACTCATGTTCATCGTAGACATGAAGAAGAAGAGGAAAAGTATAAAAGTAAATAACAAGAAAGTAAAGAAAAGAAAAGAACTCTTATTAAGAAAAAGAATTGTCACTTATTGAATTCACATAAATAAAAGATGAATATTTGTGATGGCTAGCTACTCTATTTATAGTTTACATTCGACTTAGAATCTAAGCAATGTTCTACAAGAAACTGCGGGCTTTTTGGTAAAACTAAAATATAGTAGTTTAAAATCTAAGCAAAAGCAGCAAAAGATGTTCTAGGAGGAGGCACGACCGTGCCAATGTTAGCACGGGCCGTGCCAAGCTTTTGACTTGAGGGAGACATATTTTTGTCTCCAAATCTTCGTATTTTTGCTCTGAATCAGCTCCAAACCCATTTGTTTTGCTCAAAGACTCAATCCATCAAATATTCGTTTCTGAAATATAATAATATGCAATTGAAGTAAAATAACTCTAAAAAATAAATAATATTAAGATAAAATAAACTTAAATCTAATCAACATGGCCAAAAGTAGGAAA
The DNA here is from genome assembly GCF_003473485.1 of Medicago truncatula. NCBI lineage: Eukaryota > Viridiplantae > Streptophyta > Magnoliopsida > Fabales > Fabaceae > Medicago > Medicago truncatula. Next base: position 47,022,978 of record NC_053043.1, read on the forward strand.
AACCAGAAGTAGGAAAAAAAGTGTTGAGGTTGGTTAAAGCCTTGAAGTGGAGTTTGCTTCTAGTAGTAGGAGTGAAGGTATTTGATTAATCCTGTAATTAATTAAGTACAATAACAGGTCACATGTTTAGTCAAAAATAAAAATTAAATATTTGCAAATTATTAGCGACATTCGTAGATTATGAATAATTAGTATGTTCACACTGGGAAACAATAATGAACACGTTTCATTAGTTATATTCCAAGTCATCTACCATAAAAAATTCCAAGTAGTATGCTTTGTTTAATTTACATTACAGGAGAAAACAAAACATTAGCATGTGATATTCTAGGTGTTCCTGGGGCTCATGTAATTTGAAGCTCCAATTCCAAATTGATTAGAAACAAGAAGTGCAAACAGACACGGATATTCCAAGAAGACATGTTACAATGAAACAACAAATCATATCTTTGTCCAAAGTCCAAACTATAGATAGAGTTGGCAGAATTCTAAAATACCTCCTTTGTGATTGCAAAACAAGTCAAATATTCACTTAATTGACCCATCCATTTCAATCAAGGAAATCTTGTAAAGGTGAGATTTCATAATGGTAGTATGAATAGAAATTGTAAATCTCCAATGTGGTATGTAAACTATCACAATCTTTTCTATGTAGATTGGATGAACTATAAAAATATAATAAATAGCCTCTAAATTATTTTCAATTTATCAAGTTAGTACCTTAATGATCACATTACGAAATGGCTAACTTGATGGATTGATAATAGTTTAGGAACTAATTATTTTTCTATAGTCTGACCAAATAGGAGAGAGGCTGGCATTTAGCAATCAATTTGAAGTTTCTCTTTTGTGTTTGGTTATTTATAAGCAACCTAATTAAGTGGTTTGACACGTAATTGATTAGAGTGCTTTAGTTAAAGCCAAATTGTCTAAATAATATTAAATTTGATTTAAATGTTAATAAGTGTCTCAGACACTCTTTAAGATCTTTAAATGATGATACATTCCAAATTGAAATATTTGATTTTTTTATAAAATGATTACTTTTTTTAAAAAAATAATATTAAAATTTGATTTTTGGATAAAAAAACCTAAAGTCTCTTTCAACAAAAACAGAAAAACAAAATTATGAGTAACATTACCTTTTTCCAACACAAAAGATCGCAATTCTTAGTGACAATAATGGAAGTAATTTTCTTCATCTTCCATTGGCAAAGAGGATTTTTAGATTTGTCACTATAATAAACACCAATAATTTGTTTGTTTATTAGCTTAATCCTAATGAGTTTTACTCATGTAGTAAACAAAGGGCTTTTGACAAGGATGTTTAGCAACAAGGCTAGTGTTGAATGCATAAGCAAGCAGTGTAATAAGTTCTACTTACTATACCACTTATAAAAAAATCTTGATGGAATTTCTAGTTCTGTCGAGGACAAAACTCCCCTCAGAATTTGAACCATGAAGCCGCAAGAAACTGAGATTGACCAAAACGTTGAAGCAATGTAATTCACCTCTCACAAAACATAGTCAGTTTGTGCTTGTCTGAGGTAGAATGGTATCTTGTGTACCAAGCACCATGATTCATCTTTCCGTGTTGGTCCTCTAGCATATTGATCTTGATGGTCACTATAGTTGTCATTGCTTCTTTTATTGCAAATGTATCTTCAACACTTTTCAAAAGTCCGGGTTTAGGCCGGGTCCCGATGGGTTTAATTTTGCTTTTGTGAAAGATTTTTGATACTTGTTAAAGGATGAGGTGCGTATTTTTTTTTTACCAATTTCATGCGAATGAAGTGGTGCCAAAGAGCATGTTGGCTTATTTTGTGGCGTTGATTCCTAAGGTGGCATCCCCGATATCTCTTAAGGTGCTTAGGCCAATATATTTGTTAGGAAGTTTGTATAAGATCCTTTCTAAGGTGTTGGCCAAAAGGCTAGCCGGGGTGATGAATTCTATTATATCATCGTCTCAATCGGCGTTTATTAAAGGGCGGAATCTTGTGGATGGGGTGTTGGTGGTGAATGAAATTGTGGATTTTGCAAAGAGAGCGAAAAGACAATGTTTAATTCTTAAGGTGGACTTTGAAAAGGCTTATGACTCGATGGATTGGAGTTTTTTGGTTTATATGATGACGAGATTTGGTTTCCCTACTAAGTTGATTGAGTGGATGAAGGCTTGTGTGTGTGCGGGAAGCATGTCGATCCTTGTTAACGGTAGCTCGACGGAACAAATCGACATTCAAAGAGGGCTTAAACAAGGGGATCCTTTGGCTCCGTTCTTGTTTTTATTGGTGGCCGAGGGCTTTAGTGGGTTGATGAGGAATGCAGAGAGGTGTAATTTGTTTGAAGGTTTTGGCTTCAAGAGGGAAGGGACGGTCATTTCGCATCTTCAATATGCCGAGATACTCTTTGTATAGGGAAGGCAACGGTGGCAAATCTTTGGACGTTGAAAGCTTTGTTAAAGGGTTTTGAATTGGCGTCGGGTTTAAAAGTTAATTACTCAAAAAGTTGTTTGATAGGAATCAATGTGCCAAGAGACTTTTTAGATATGGCTTTTACTTTCCTTAATTGTTCGGAAGGTAATCTTCCTTTTAACTATTTGGGGTTACCAATTGGTGCTAATCCAAGAAGAGTGTCTACTTGGGAACCTCTTATAGAGCATGTGGTCAAGAGGTTGAATTTGTGGGGGAATAAGTTTATTAGTTTCGGGGGACGTATTGTGCTCCTTAATTCGGTCTTGAATTCCATCCCTATTTTCTACCTTTCCTTCATGCGAATGCCGGTAATTGTTTGGAAGAAGTTGATTAGAATTCAAAGGGAGTTTCTTTGGGGAGGAGTTTCGGGAGGGAAGAAAATTAGTTGGGTGAAATGGAGTACGGTGTGTCAACCGAAGGAGGAGGGGGGTCTAGGTGTGAGGGATATAAGGGTGGTGAATATTAGCCTTTTGGCTAAATGGAGATGGATGGTAATTCACGGTGATAATTTGTTGTGGAAGGAGGTCTTATTAGAGAAGTATGGTCCTAGTATTGGTGATATTTTGGAGGAGGGTAGTGTGGTTTTGCTCAATCATGCGTCGAGGTGGTGGCGTGATGTGGTGTTGTTGGATGAAGGCGGAGGTGCTAATTGGTTTAATTCGGAGGTGGTTAGAAAGGTAAATGATGGTGTAGACACAAGTTTTTGGAATGTGGTGTGGAGGGGAAATGTGGCGTTCCGTCATAAGTATCCGCGTCTTGTTGGTAAGGAGTGGATTTTTTCATGGAGACGTAGATTCTTTGTGTGGGAGGAAATTATCCTTCGTAACTTGATGGAGGATTTGAATGGTCATGGCTTGTCGGGCGGGGCGGATAAGTGGTGTTGGAGGTTGGAGGAAGACGGGTGATTTTCGGTGAGATCGATGTATAAGAAATTGGTTGCGATGATGAGTCCGGCGGAACCAAAAGAGGTTGACGAAGTTAAGGTTTTTTCTCAAATTTGGAGGAGTCCGGCTCCTTCAAAAGTTGTGGCATTCTCTTGGAAAGTGCTTCTTAATAGGATTCCTACTAGGATCAATCTTTCTCGTAGGAATGTGGTGCCCTCAAATGCAACGTTAAATTGTGTGTTATATGGAGTGGCCGGGGAATCGGAAATCCATTTGTTTTTGCATTGCGGGGTGGCGAGGCACATTTGGGAGGAGTTGATGTGGTGGGTTCAAGGGAGTTTCATAATGCCTCCTAATCTATTTATTCATTGGGCTTGTTGGGATGATATGGCTCCGAATAGGAAGGTTAAGAAGGGATTGATACTTTTGGCATACTACGATGTGGGTTATTCGGAAAGCGAGGAATGAGTGCTTATTCAACGAGGGTGTCATTAGATGTGCGGAGTTAGTGGAGGAGATAAAAGTGCTTTCTTGGCGGTGGAGCCTTACGCGCCTTAAAATCCCGCCCTGTTTGTTTTATGAATGGGTGTGGAATCCGAAGGATTGTCTTTCTCGGTAGTGTCGGAGGCTTTGCTGTTCCTGGTTTTTGGAGGTTGGCTGCGCTTGCTAGCTCTGTGCAGCTGTTTCTGTCATTGTTTTTGGGGGTAGCTGCTGTTTGTGCTGCTGATGCAGTGGGGGTTTTGGTTTTGTCTAGGTGCTCAGCAGAATGCTGCTGTTATAACCACTGTTTGGCCGCAGGTTTATTGGCTTTTTGCTTGCTGTTAGGGGCCTGTTGTGTGGGTGGTTATAGTTGTTATAGCAGCAGTTAGGTGCTGTTTTGATTTCCTGTTTTTTCCGAGTTTCGGACCCCCTGTAATTGTTCCGTTTTTTAGCGTTCTTAGGTGCTTCTTACACCTAGTTCTGCTTAATAATTTAGCTGATTAAAAAAAAAAAAAAACACTTTTCAACATTATAGAATCACCCGCAGTTGCATCTAATAGTATTAGTAGCTTAGCTTCTTAACGAAGACCATTGCAAAAAATATGGATTTATGTGAACTCATCAAAGCTATGATTAGGACATCTTTTCAACATAGACTTGTATTGCTCCCATGTTTCACAGAGAGTTTCATCTGTTCCTTGAAAAAACAATGTAATAGTTGTCTTGACCTCCATGAATTTGTTACGTTACGTGGAAAGAACCTTTTGACCATTGCCACACGATAGTTAATTTTTCGCTACAAAAGGATAAACTTGTCTAATAAAAGAAAACTGGATTTTGAATTTTTCCTTTACCTAACCTACTAATAAAAGAAAATTTTCTTTTTATTGTTTGAAATCTATTAGTATTTTCTCGCAGAAGAAAAACTCACCCTCCGTATTAATCATGAGAGAATAAAAACAATTTTGTGTCTAATGGTATTCCTGACGTGGATGTGTCATAAATCGATCAAAGGTTGTTTTTATTTTATTTCACAATTCATTTTTTTACATTCCAATTGTTTTTTGTTTATTTATTTTCTATATCTGGGTATATTTTTTTTCTTCTATTGGTTGCTTGCATGGTTGGAACGGTTCGATCAATGAATCAAAGCAGGGCTTGTCATGTTCGATTTTGTTTGATTTCTATCTCTCATGTGCTCTTTGCTTTGTATGGTTTCTTTTCTTTGTTTTTGCAGATGATGCAAGTAAATATGATTCTAAACATGATCAACTTTCCTTGGACGTGAAGAAGTTTGAAAGCAACAACTCTAGCTGTAAAGTGAAACAAAGTAATATTTGTTATGGTATTTTTCTTGTAAATGGATCTTCGTTGATTAATATTCTCATGCATATTTTACCCTGGATAATATTTACCCTTCGATTTTTTTTTTCTTTTAAATTCTTGATGTGGGTGGCTCGACCAATAAATCAACAGCCGATAAAAGCGCAAAATGACATACCCCACTTTTTCTTATTGTTTTTTTTTTTTGAAAAAAAGAAGCGGAGTTTGTCATTTTGCGCTTTTATCAACTTTTGAATTTTGATTTTTTACAATTTTTTTTGTCTCCTTCGAATTGTTTGATACATGCGCCATTTCATTTGATTTCTATTCCTCATGTGTTCTTTATTTTGTACGGGTATTTTCTTCTAGATAAAGTCAAAGTTAATTTGAATTTGAATGTGAGTGAGAAAAGGGAAGATGATTCCAAAAACGATCAACTTTCGTTGGACGTGAAGAATTTTTATTTAAAAGACGGGGTTTCCACGGATGAAAAAGTCGCAAAGATTTTTACTTTTGATGAGCTTGCAGCTGCAACAAAGAGTTTTAGGGTAGATTGCTTTGTTGGTGAAGGAGGGTTTGGCAAGGTTTATAAGGGTTACATCAAGAAAATTAATCAGGTTTGTTAAAAATTGTTCTCTTAAAAGAAATGAAATAAGAGAACTTTTACAGTGCCTTACACTTATACATTCATGTTCTTTGCTAAATGGTTTTCATGTTAATTTGAGGCATTTTATTGTTGGTGTAGTTTGTTGCAATAAAGCAACTTGACCCTAATGGACTTCAAGGAACAAGAGAATTTGCTGTTGAAGTGTTAACACTTAGTTTGGCAGAACACCCAAATCTTGTCAAGTTATTAGGATTTTGTGCTGAGGGAGAGCAGAGGCTTTTGGTTTATGAGTACATGCCTTTGGGATCTTTGGAGAATCATTTGCATGGTATGCTATACTGTTCTCCTAAATTCTCAGTTTTCTTCGTATAACGTAGAGTGCATGTTTTGATTGACGGTGAATTTAGTGAAACCAATGTAGCACTTTGATTTTGTTAACGCTCCAAAATGTAACTTTTACTAGGAACACAATGACATACCCTGATTCTGCCAATTAAACTCGGGGTCAATCCAAACATGCAGAGAATAAATTGGCACAAGTGTTCTTTGTTTTTGTTGCTTATGTTTTTCGTCTTTTCTTTATGTTAGATCTTCCTCCCGGGAAAAAACCATTGGATTGGAATACACGAATGAGAATAGCTGCTGGTGTAGCTAAAGGTTTGGAGTATTTGCATGATGAAATGAAGCCTCCTGTCATATACCGTGACCTCAAATGCTCCAACATTTTGTTAGGCGATGATTATCATCCCAAGTTATCCGATTTTGGCTTGGCAAAAGTAGGTCCAATCGGTGATATGACTCATGTTTCAACAAGAGTTATGGGAACATATGGCTACTGTGCTCCAGATTACGCAATGACGGGTCAATTGACGTCCAAGTCTGACATTTATAGCCTTGGAGTTGCTCTTTTGGAGCTTATCACAGGCAGAAAGGCCTTCGACCCTAGTAAACCTGCTAAAGAACAAAATCTTGTTGCATGGGTATGTCGGTTATCTTTTATCTAACTCTGTTGGTGGAAATCATATATGCTGTTTACACCTAAGCCTTGCATGTTGTATATAGTATTGAAGTTGTTAAGCTATAATGTTAGTGATTATCCATTAAGCTTTCTATATATCCTTTTTAGCACTGAATGTTTCAATGAATAGTTTGATGATGATGAAGGTTGCTGATTCATTGTCACATCGGTATGTTTGAGAAAACTGTTTTCTTTTTATGGTAAAATCCTTAATGCATCTTTATTTGCTTTTGCAGGCATATCCGTTATTCAAAGAACAAAGAAAATTCTCAAAGATGGTGGATCCATTGCTTGAAGGTCAATATCCAGCGAGGGGTTTGTACCAAGCCCTTGCTGTTGCTGCTATGTGTGTTGAAGAGCAGTCTAGTATGCGGCCGGTTATAGCAGATGTGGTCGCAGCTCTAGATTTCATTGCTTCACATAAATATGATCCACAAGTTCATCCAATACAAAGCTCGAGATAAGGTTCATCTTCTCCAAGGAGTGAAGGTCATAGACGCGTTACAAGTAATGACTCTGAGACAGACAGATTGGGAGACTAGAAAAAGTGGAGTAGTGTTTTGAGACACTTACTTTACAGGAGATAACAGGTTATTCATCTTTTTAGTTCCATCCACCTCTTTGTACGTGTGAGATTACTATTCCGCATTAAAGATGCTTCTCATTTGGATTATTGTTTAGGCTCAAGCTACTAATCTTGAAGTTCATTAGCCATCAATTGATATATAGTCTCCATCATAACTATATGTTATTGTGAATTGCCAGGGTTGTCAAATAGCGGCTATAGTGCAACAGAATTTGAACAAATTGCTATTGTGAAATAGTTGTTTGCGGCATTACAGTATAACAAAGTCTAAACAACTATTTCAAATCTTTATCAAGTATCAACATCACATCCTCTGCAGAACCTGTAATGATTTCAATTAAGACTGATATGGAGAAAAGGCAGAGAGAGAGAGAGAGAATGGATTGAGAGAAGGCTTAAAAGAATTCACAAATATTTACCTGTGCTGGTTGAAATCTGGGGATAATATAGAGATGAATGTGCACCTTAATGAATCAATTTACAAAGGAATGAATGTTGTTTATGCGCTGTATGATTCATTTTATATATGATTTGTTTCATTGTAATATCTGTAAAATATAATTGTGCTTTTCTTTTGGTACAGAAAGAGCGATATAATTTTATCTTTTATATTACAGAATTATGATAAATCATTGAGGTCAAATATCAAAATCATTTTGTATGGACATAAAAATCATTTATTTATTATTGATTTTCACATTGGGAAACAGTAATGAACGCAATGAACGTGTGTTTCAATTTCATTATGTGATATTCATTCATTTGATCCTTAATATCTGTCTTTTATCATTGTTCATAGTTGCCAGATGGCGAAGTTTTTCTTTCCAGCATGCCTTCAACCGTGTATTTCAGAAACATTGAATCCCATGTTTCTTTTGCTTCCTTGTACTGGAAATACACATTGAACAACTCGTTAGATAAGATACTCATAACAGTGTGACGACATACCTTATTTGCATGAGTCCATGTCTCAACTAGCCAACTTGTTTCGGTGTTGATGAAGAAAGTGGGTTTGAGGTAGTGAGGACAGAGGTGATACCATGTAAGTCGAGTGTTGAATTGATCCGCTTCTGCCACCTTCAAAAATTCTGATCAGACGGCTTTGCCTACGTAACAACAGCGATCGGTTGTTGAACAAGAAATAATGTCTACCAGATTCTTGTTCAATCGATGCCTCCTGCTGTCACCTAAGCAAAGCAATTCCGTGGCGTATAAAAAATTGAAGTCTTTGCTGGTCAGAATCTTTTCAAGGTGGCAGGAGCAGATCAATTCAACACTTGACTTACGTGGTGTTGCTTTTACCCTCACTACCTCAAAGCCACCGTCTTCATCAACACCGAAACAAGTTGAGACATGGACTCATACAAATAAGGTATGTCGTCACACTATTTTGAGTCCATATTTCTTGCCTGATCAGATTAGGTTAGATTTCAATAGCAATAGATAACGTTTACCTCATTTAAGATTTTGTTGATCTTTTGGATGGTTTGGTTTCTTTTGTATCTTTTTTCTATTATCAATATATTCATAGGGGCTTGCTTTTCCTTTGCTTAAAAAAAATTTAGTGCATAATATATACTAATACATAAAGGAAATATATAATTTTTCGGGGTTGAAGATTTATCGGCCAATTTTACCCTCCACTTACTATTAAAATAATAAAGTTGATTTAATAAAAACATGTAAACCGATTATCTTTAAGAAAAAGGAAGAAACAAAGCACAATATATATATATTCTTCATTTAAACTTTTATCACAATATTTTTTTTTCGCTAAGCAGGGAGTAAGGACATGCATCAGGAGGAAACATCGACATCCCAACTAGGTTGGCACCCCGGGAAACCTCCATCCTATGCCGCCAAACTATAAAATTTATTAAAAAAGGGAAAAATATATACAAGAAGAGGGGGGATTAGGCCAAAACCATCAAAGAAAAAAATAAACAGAAAAATGTGATAACAAACAACAACATACTAAGGAAATATGCAATTAGGCAAACCAATAAAAACCCATAGTGTTTTTCACCCCTGTAATATATGTCATTTCCGGTTTTCGCCCCTATAAAATTTTCGGTTTGATTTGTACCCTCGTAATTTTTTTTTCTTCCGGAAAACACCCCTAATAGGCCATTTTTAGAAATTTTTTTCAAGAAATTTTGGTTTTTGAATGGCCTATTAAGGGTGTTTTCTGGAAAATAAAAATTTTACGAGGGTGCAAATCAAACCGAAAATTTTATAGGGGCGAAAACCGGAAATGACATATATTACAAGGGTGAAAAACACTATTAACAAACTAACAACAGCTTCAAAAATATTTTTTTTTACGCAATTCTTGTATCTGAATTGCCAATACCTCTGACATTCCAATATAATAAATTCATTGGGCAGATGGAGGAGGATCGCCCCTTGCACGGGTTCTATAAGACGACTTTCCCAAAACTTGTTTTTTCATTGTTTGCTTCTATTTCTTGGATAAGACTTGTGTAAATCCCTCGAAATTGCATTACAGAGGGATTTAGACCCTCAGAAAAAGCCTCCACTAACAAAAAAAAAGTCCTCAATAACATTATTGACGAAATAATCCTTCGATAATACAGATAATTACGTTATTGACGGATAAATCCTTCAGTAAAGTCTTTGACAAATCTCCCTTGCATTACTGACGGATCATTTCCGTCAATAATGATGGTGCATAACAGCTGCACATGGCATCGTATATGAAATCTGTCAGTAGTAATAAACAATCCGCCAGTACCCATTAAAGTCTGCATGAATTTAGAATCCGCTAGTAATTCACTAATTCCGACAGTATTTCAAAAAACACAATAAGGAGCTATCCAGAAACACACATCTAATGTAAAAAAAAAGTAAAAAGAAACAAAACACAAATCTGGGTAAAGGGCTCGTGTAAAAGCATCTCCGTTGTTCTTCATCTCGTTTTTCCTTTTTATCTGAGATCATTTTCCCTTCATCTCATTTTTGGTTAAATCACTCAAGCATCTCAGTTGATCCTCTCTCTCGTTTTCTGTTAAACCATGCTTCATCTCAGTCGTTTTCTTAATCGTTTACATGACAAAGTAGATTGTTTGAGCTCGTGTTGAAGAAGGAGTAAATGGCAGAAGAATGAAGGTTTGGAGCTTGGTGAAGGAGTAAAGGGCTCGTGTTCATTCTTGAGGGATCTTTTGAGGTGAGTTTCTTAAATTAGGTTGTAATTTAAGCAAAAGGGAATTGGAATTAGCAATTATAGAATGAGAATTGAAACCCTAATTGATTTTCCCTTTTTGTTTTTGTGTTGTTAGCAGTTTTTATTTTCCCTAATTGAATGCAATAGAATGTGAGATTAATGGTATTGTATTATGATATAAAGTGAGCTATTGGATAAACATGATAAATGCTTATGTATAAATATAGTTTGGCTCTGTTTTGATGCTAATATATAAATGCTTATGGTTTTGATTTTCCCCTTTTAGATATAATTAACAAAGAGATTTGTATTTTCCCCTTTTTGAATTCAACCAGGCCAATCCAAAGAGACAAAGTACAAGAAGATTGCAAGCATAGTTGATACTGATGTGTGTATTGCTCAAGTGGATGCTGGATGTTTTTCGGATGGCTACACTACTTGGAGGCTGCGTGTTTAAAAACAATTCTGGTGACATTTCGATGATTGTGTGCAAGAAAGAAAGTATTGCGACTGATCCTTGTATGGAAGAAGCGCTTGGTGTTAGGTAGTGTCTTCAATTGGCGCGTGATCAAGGTCTTCAAAAATTGGAAATCCAAACTGATGCTCTGGTGGTAGCAGATTGTATCTCAGGCAAGAGTTCAAATGCTAATTTAGATCCTATTATTGTTGACTGTGTTGAGTTGTTAAACACTTTTGTATCAGCTTCTGTTTGTTATATTAGTAGAGAAAACAATGGTGAAGCCCATAAGCTAGTGGGTATAGCAAAATTAGTAGGATTAAGAAATGGATGGGGCTTGTCCCGGTCTATTCTGATGCCTTACTGTCAAGTATTCATCTTTCTTTATCTTAATGCAATTGGCTTACCTTTAAAAAAAACAAATAGATTTCAATTATACTATCTCAATTATAGTTTGGATAAACATGATAAATGCTTGTCAATAAATATGGTTTGGCTCTGTTTTGATGCTAATGGTTTTGATATTTCCCTTTTGGTTATTATAACAACTGGATTTCAATTACATTATCTCAATTACAGTTTGACTTGGATATACATGATAAATGCTTATGTATAAATTGTATTTTTCTTGGAGTGTGTTTGTGTACAATTGTTTATGTCTGCAAAATTGTTTTCAGGTTGATTTTGCCTTTGCTATCTATAGATGGACAAAGAAGAGCCACCACCACCACCCCGCCACCAAAGCCATATAGAAGAGGACCTAAACTCACAATCCATCATTCATCCTTTGTTCTGATGCCACCAGAGGAAATACGAGTAGCAAATTACCAGGAGGGAGACCAGGATCAACTTTGTTTGAATATTATTATCATTAGCTTATTATGTTAGTTTTCTAGATTGTATGAGTATTATTTAAATATTTATGATTTTTTACGAAAACTATTTATGGATTGTGCAAATATTATGATATATCGATTAATTAATTTGTGTCTTATTAAATTAAAATTTTATTTCTTTTATTTATTTGTGATGAATTAATTTTATTTCATTAATTAGAATTAAAAAGTAGGAAGGGATCAAAATAAAAAATAAAAAGGTCCATTACATTACTGGCGGAATTTTTCGTCAGTAATGCTCCAAACATTACTAAGGGAATATTCTGTCAGTAATAATGTGACGAATTTGATAATAATGTTACCGAGGGATTATTCCGCCAGTAATTACTGACGAATTTTTCTGTCAGTAATTACTGAGGGAAAATTCCGTCAGTAATATTACTGACGCCAGTATTACTGAGGGATGCAAATCTGCCACTAATGTGTGTTACTGAGGGATATTTTACATTACTGAGGGTTTATTTGACAAGGGATAGACGAGCATGTTAATGATCATATCGAAGTTAATAAATTAATAAAGAATCTTTTTTTAATTAAGAAACTATTAATGAGTTCGTATATATCATAGATCAAAAACAAAGAAAATAAAAAATTAAATGAATTTTAGATATTTTTTTAATTTATTAAAAACTTTATGTTAACTTTTATTTAAACATAATTCACCTAAGAAAATTTGGAAATTAATTAAAAATTAAATTAAATATTTAGTGGATAGGATCAAATAATTAATATTTAAAATTTGTCGAAATGTTTCGCCAGATAATAAAAAACAAGTTTTGAGAAATTAATTTTTTTTAAAACCTCATAGATTTAAAAATATAAAATTATTGAAATAAATTATTTGATATTAAAAAAAATAATATAAATTTTAAATTTATTGAAACTAGTTGAATGTTGTGCACAATACTGCAATTAGCTGTATAGAAAGAGATATCAATTTTGATATAAGTTATTATTAATTTTTTTTTCCAAATAATATTCAAATAAGTTTTTTTTTTTCTTTCATAATGTCCCATATTTGTTTTTATTATAGTTAAATTTTTTTATTTAATTAGGATTCAACTATTTTTTTAATAATTTATTTTGAAAACATGGTATCGGGTCCAAAAACCATCTAATTCAAAGAATCTAACTGCACCGTTCACTTGTGGGGTCCAATGTTTTTTTTTTTTATATAATTAATTAATATATGTACTATTTAGTGCATAATAGTACATTAATTAAAAAGAGAAGAACCTATTAATGAGTTATTATCACATGTGCATAAAAAATAAAATAACTTTACAAAAAAAAAGTATTAAATTTATTACCTTTAAAAAAGTATTAATTTTTTGAAATGATTATGTTAAAGTTAATTTAAACATTAATTCACCTAAGAAAAATTAAAATTAATAATTTAATGGATAAGATCAAAGTAATATATGAAACAAGTAATTAAACTTCGGTGTTTAATGAACTCCTCTAAATGACGAATCGTTTGAGAGAATCCGAATTTGATTCTTGGATGAAACAATTATTTGTCAAACTATACTTATCTTAACGCCGAATTCTAAATTATTAGGGCCCTTTCTTTGGGATTTGAAGGGCTTAACAAAAAAAAAACAATATATGAAATTTGTTGAGATATTTATGCTAAATGAAGAAAGCAGTAAATTGAAAAAAAATGGTAAACTTTAGGATTTAAAAAATAAAATTGATAAAGATCATTGAAAAAAATTATGTTAAATTCAAAAACTATTAAAAGTATTAAAATTATTGAAATTAGTTGAAAGATGAACATGATATTGTGCTTAATTGTATATTGAAGGAGATATCAATTTTGATATATACTATTATCAAATATTTTTATCACATAAGATTAAAATAATTGGAAGGTCTAATTCCACTATCCATTTAAAGGCGGAGTAAAGTTCTATATTGATTATTCCTGTGAGCTTAACTCATTTGGCAGAGATATTGCATATTATATGTAGGGACCGGAGTTTGAACCCCACTTCTCCACAATTTAATTGTGTGAGCTCTAGCCACTAGATTATTTGACAAAAAAAAAAAAAAGTTTTATATTGATTAGTTGAATATCAAATAAGAGCACACTTCAAATCTCGAGTTTAAATGACGGAGCTGCAATGGCTTGGTCTGCAGGTCAAGCCCTTTATTTTACTTTTTTTTTTCATCCATAGTAATTATTTATTTGAATTTTTTTCATCCGTATTAATAATTGGTGATTGCATCAAATGAATCTGTTCAAATTTTCATCCACATTAAATGTCTGCGCAATTGTTTCCTAGTTTATAAAAATAATTATTTCCTTAAAAAAACAATTATGCCCCTATATAATTCCTTGTAGTAACCAGGAAAAAAATATATAATTCCTTGTATTCCTTCTTCACTTTTTTAGTTCATTTTGTTTCTCATCTTTTACTTTACCAAAATGCAATGCTTGATGTGGATGTGTCGTAGCTCGACCAAAGGTTAATTTTTTTTATTGATGGGCTTGTTTGTTCTTCATCATACAAATTCTTTGAATGCTTTGTTGTTTTCTTGTGCAAATTGTTGATGCAACTGATTTATATTGCAATTTTTTTCATGGTTTAGTCTTAGACTTTAATGTTTAGGATTTACAATATATGATTGTTCCTGTTGTATCAAAGGTTTTTCTTAGAGGAGGTTTGTTCTTTATGATGCAAATTCTTGAATGCTTCCGTTTTTTTTATTTGACATGTGTAAATTTTATTGTAACTGTTCCTGTTTTGTATTGCAATTTTTTTTATGATTTAGGTTTAAAATTTGTGACTGTTCATGTTTTAGACGGCAATAAATCTTGTTGGTCAGAGAAACGTTTCCATGTAGTAGATTTTCTCACACTGAGTTTTGATGGAATTCTAATTGTTTATTTATAGTCTATATCAGTTTTTTTTTTCCCCTTCTATTTGATGCTTACATGGTTCGATCAATGAGTCACAGCAGTGCTGTTATTTTGCACTTTTATCCATTTTCGATGCATGTGCAATTTTGTTTGATTTCTATTCCTCATGTGTTCTTTGTTTTGTATGTTTTTTTTTTGTAGATGATGAAAATGAAGATGATTCTAAACAGGATCAACTTTAACTTTCCATGGATGTGAAGAAGATCGAGAGCATTGATTCTAGCCATAGAGAGAAGCACAGTAATATCAGTTCAACTATTATTTTATTATATTTTATTTTATCAATGGATCTTCATTGATTGATATTCTCATGCAATTCTTATCATTGGATCTTTACATAAAATAAATGAAATTCTTTATGTGGGTGTAATCAAATTTGATAAAAGCGCAAAATGACAGACCCCTTTTTTTTTTTTTTAATTATAAAAAAGTAGAGCTTGATATTTTGCGCTTTTACTATTTTGAATTTTAATTATTTTCATTTTTTTTTCATTCGTCCTATTCGATTATTTGATACATGTGTCATTTTGTTTGATATTTACTCCTTACGCGTTCTTTGTTTTGTTTCGATTGTTTTTTGTAGACAAGGAAGTTGATTTGAGTGTGAATGAGAAAACGGAAGATGAATTAAAAGATGGGGTTTCCACGAATGGAAAACTTGCAAAGACATTTACTTTAAATGAGCTTGCAGCTGCAACAGGGAATTTTAGTGCAAATTGCTTTGTTGGTGAAGGAGGGTTTGGCAAGGTTTATAAGGGTTACCTCCAGAAAACTAATCAGGTTCCTTAAAAATTGTGCTCTTAAAAGAAATGAAATCATAGAACTTTTGCAATGCCTTACACATTCATGTACTTTTTTTTTTGAGGTAAAAACATTCATGTTCTTTAGTAAGTGGTTTTCATCTTAATTTGAAGCATTTTACTGTTGGTGTAGTTTGTTGCAATAAAGCAACTTGACCCTAAAGGCATTCAAGGAACTAGAGAATTTGTTGTTGAAGTGTTAACACTTAGTTTGGCAGAACACACAAATCTTGTCAAGTTATTAGGGTTTGGTGCTGAGGGGGATCAAAGGCTTTTGGTTTATGAGTACATGCCTTTGGGATCTTTGGAGAGTCATTTGCATGGTATGCTTTATTGCTATCCTCAATTCTCATTTTTCTTTGAATAATGTATAGTGCATGTTTGGATGGACGGTGAATTTAGAAAAACCAATGTAGCACTTTGATCTTGTTAACGTTCCAAAATGTAACTTTTACTAAGATCACAATGTCATACTGTGTTTCTGCCAATTAAAATCAGGGTCAATCCAAACATGCAGAGAATAAATTGGTGTAAGAGTTCTTTATTTTTGTTGCTTTTGTTTTTCGTCTTCTTCTTTCTGTTAGATCTTCCTCCTGGGAAAAACCCACTGGACTGGAATACCAGAATGAGAATAGCTGCTGGTGTAGCTAAAGGTTTGGAGTATTTGCATGATGAAATGAAGCCTCCTGTCATATACCGTGACCTCAAATGCTCCAACATTTTGTTAGGCAATGATTATCATCCCAAGTTATCTGATTTTGGCTTGGCAAAAATAGGCCCAATGGGTGATCAGACTCATGTTTCAACAAGAGTTATGGGAACACATGGCTACTGTGCTCCAGATTATGGAATGACAGGTCAATTGACGTTCAAGTCTGACATTTATAGCTTTGGAGTTGCTCTTTTGGAGCTTATCACTGGCAGAAAGGCCTATGACGAGAGTAAACCTTCTAAAAAACGACATCTAGTCAAATGGGTATGTCAGTTAACTTTTATCTAACTATATTGTTGGAAATCATATATGCCGTTTATACCTAAGCCTTCAATGTTGTATATAGTATTGAAGTTGTTAGGCTATAATGTAAGTGATTATTCATTAAGCTTTCTATATATCCCTTTTAGAACTGAACAAATGTTTCAATGAATAGTTTTATGATGAAGGTTGCTGATTCATTGTCACATTGTTATGCTGTTTGTGAAAGTTATTTTCATTTTATGGTAAAATCCTTACCTTATGCATCTTTATTCGCTTTTGCAGGCAACTCCGTTATTCAGAGACCAAAAAAATTTCTCAAAGATGGTGGATCCATTGCTCAAAGGGCAATATCCAGCAAGGGGTTTGTACCAGGCTCTTGCTATTGCTTCTATGTGTGTTGTAGAGCAGACTAATATGCGGCCGGTTATAGCAGATGTGGTCTCAGCTCTAGATTTCCTTGCTTCTCAAAAATATGAACCACGGGTTCATCCAATACAAAGGTCGAGATATGGTTCATCTTCTTCAAGAAGTAGGGCTAAAGGTCATAGACGCGTTACTAGTAATGTCTCAGAGAAAGACAAACTGGGAAATTAGAAAAAGTGTAGTGTTTTGAGACACTTACATTATAATTTGCCTTGTTATAAAATATTTCTTTATAGGAGATAACAAGTTCCTCTTAAATTACTATTTTGCATTAAAGATGCTTCTCATTAGGATTCTTGTTTTGGCTCACTTCTTAGTCAGTGGCGGATCTTGAACTTTTTTTCTGGGGGTGCCAAATATTTTTAGAATATATATATATATCAGTTTTAAAATATTAATGAAATAATGAATTAGCCTAGTGGTTTATTTTCCTAGAACAACTATAGGGAACGGTGGTTCGATTCCCAGTAAGACCTCTTTTTTTGAGTAAAGTATTAATAATACAATTGAAAATATAAAAAAAACAGCTAACGAGGATCAAACCCACGCAGCTGGGGGGTTTCGAAACTCACTAATCCACTGCAACAACAATGCTCCGTTTGAATTATCATGCATAATATGATAATTATAGTAAAGTTAGGGGATGCAGTGGCACCTGCAGGTCCCCACCAAGATCCGCCACTGTTCTTAGTGTTCAATGTTTAGATCCAACTTCTAATCTTGGTATTAATTGAAGTTTATTAGCCATCAATACATATAAGTCTCCATCATAACTATAATTGAATGGTTTATGTTATTGCGAACCGTCATAGCATTGTCAAATAGCGGCGGCTATTGTGCTGTGGAATTTGAACAAATTGCTATCGTTCTACTATACATTATTTAATACAAAATATTATAAGATAGGGGTTTACGATATTACAACGTAACAAAATGTGGCTATCCTTACTAAGGCATGAACAACCTCATTTGGTTATCTCTCACTAAACTCAACATGAGTTTGTGAAGTGAGAAGCAAAACTACGTTTACAAGCTAATATGACATATTCAAATTTCGTAGCATCATCTCGATTGTTGTTGAAGTTGTTGTGAATTCGGTAACTCGAAATGTCACACCAATAAAAGTTAGATGTGTGGAGAAAGTATCAATAACAATCAATAACCAAAATAACCACAAGTAACAACAACCTAGCAACCACTCACGTGTTTCCCCAATAGGCACCAACCCTTTCCCAAGAGCCTCATCTTTTGGTTCTCCTAGATTCACATTTGGACACTTTGAATCTCTCCCAAAGGCCCTCAACCTTTAGTTTCTAAGTTCCCTAAACGGTCTCTCCTTTGGTTTCCATGAGATTCTTAAGTTCTCTCAACAAATGGGTAAAATGATGCTTATATAGTGTTCAGATCCATGCAAAATCTAGTTTTTTATTTAATTTTTTTTATGTGCATAATAATCATAATCCAAAATTAAATATTAAATAATATTCTTAAAGTATAAAATATAATATATTTATTGAAAATAATTATATTAAATTAAATTAGACATCAATTAAATTATCAAAAAATAATTAGAAATTAATTAAAAAAATTAATACAAATATTAAATGGATATGATCAAAGTAATATATGTAGTTTGTTGATATTTATGGTTCTCAACCCAAAAAATTTTGTTGGTTGCTATCCTTTTGTAGAACTCATCGCTCGATCTGAGTTCCTAGGTTTTGTGTCCTGATAACATGTTGTCATTACATTTCTTTTATCAGTATTGATGTTTTAATTGAGTCTTTAAGAATTTTAGACAGTCTGGAGGTGCAAAAAGCAGGATTTTACAAGAAGTTGAGTTTAAAGCATCACGTCATGATTTTCTACACTGTGACACAATCTCACCCAGAAATTGGAGTTTGTCCTTGCCTATTTTATCGTGACATAATTTGGAGGAGCGCCAAAGTTGGATTTTGAATTTCAAGAGGTTATCATGTCACGATTTTTGTCATCGTGATAAGATTTTGGGCGCCCAAGACCTTGCCTATATATAAGCTGAACTTGTTTTCAGGAAGAAGTTTCCGAATTTTGGAGATTTGAAGCACGGATTCGAGAGCAGAAGACAGAAGAGGTGGCCTTTCACCAAACTCATTGTCAGTTCCTTGTATGTTAGTTTGCTTCGTTTGAATTTGTTATTTGTAATCTCTATTATGAGTAGCTAAGTTCTTAGTGATTAGATCTGGAGATGAAACTTGTTGAATCTGTTTGAACCATGTAGGTTGTGAAACTTTATCTATGATAATGTAATTCTAGTCTTTATTTAGTTAAATTTGTGTTTAATGTCTTTTATATAATGATCATATATAATTTGAATGTAAAGAATAAATTACTACTGACCCTAACTTTCAGCTTGGATCTAATTTAACTGTTCCATTAAACATGGTTAGTATAAGAATGGATAACCGTTTAATTGTGATAAAAGATTAACAGACTTTAAAAATCTTCATGGGATATTAGATCACTTAAGCAATCGAGGATCTGTAATCATTGAAAAGAATTCCAAGTCAAGGAATTGATCAGAGATAACATTAAGATTGTTAATCATCGTAGAACTAAAAGAACATTATTAAAGATAGAGGAGTGTTATTTGAATAACCATTTAGCTGACAATTTATGTGACAACCATAATTTACAAAGAAAAAGTGGGTATTTGCACGAAAATCAAAGCAATAGAGAGATAAAGTAAAAAATAATGTGAGTATGAGAGAGAAAGTTATCACAAAATGGATGTTCAAATGTCATTTCTCTTAAAAATATGTGCAGTTTACCAAATACTAATAACAAGAAGATTTGATAGACGTGATCTATTTCTCCTATTAGTGTCACAACAGTTTTACAAGCTTTATTATTATTTTATGCAAATTGACCTACTGCCTAGGGCAACTCCTAGTTTTACACATCTTAATTCATAACAAATATTGCCAAATTGAAGTTAACGCAGTCCTCGTGGATATGAACATTTTATTACTTCGATAGCTTTTAGTACATTTGCTAAATATTTATCACGTCATGTTGGATCTGTTGTTTTAAAATCCAAAAAGGTTTGTTATTCGTTGTCATCCATATCTGATGCGATCAATTTTCTCTTGCGCGATTCCAATTTATTTTGAGCTTTGGTCAAACTGTTATGGATTCATCCCACAATTGGATCAAATTACAACCCATTTGCTAAAAACAATGCTAGATTAAACTAGTTTTTTTTTCCCATCAAGTAATATATGTAAAATTTAATGGCTTAAACATCACTTTGGTCCCTTATCTTTATTTCGGGTTCATATTGGTGCCTTATTAAAAAAAATGGTGCATACAAATTCTTTAATTTGTTTAACTGATACCATATTAGTCATTTCCATGCAAATTTGTGGTTTTGAAGAACGACCTCCATGCAAATTTGTGTTGGATCCATCCTCTGCATCATTGTTCAACGATTTTAGAAAGGAAGTTGATCATGAACCTCATGAGTTTGACATGTTTTCTTAGATAGAGAAGAAGATTGGTTACAATCTTTAGTTTGGAGTGAAGAATTTGGGGAAAAAATGGTTCCAAGGAACCCCAATTTTGATTTATAGAGGTTTTTTTAAAGTGAGAAGAATGAGATGTCACATATACTTCATTTAATGTCGTTAGCCATTGATGGATGAAAATAACTAATATGGTACTAATTAAATTAATTACGAGACCTATCTGCATATTTTTTTAAACAAGGGACTTTATATGAACCTTGAAATAAAGATGGGACAAAAAGATGTTTAAGGCTAAATTAATTTAAAAAATATTTTTAATCAAGATACTATTAATGAAATAGTATTACATGTGCATATTTAACAAGGAAAAGTAAAAAATTAAATTACTTTCCTAAAAATAATTATTAAATTCATTACATTAAAAAAGTATTAAATTTATTGAAAAGGTTTATGTTAAAGTTAATATTTATTGAAAAGGTTTATGTTAAAGTTAATAAACATTAATTCACCTAAGAAAAATTAAAAATTAAAGTGAATATTTAGTCTACATGATCAAAGTAATATACGAAACAAGCCATTAGACTAAGTCATTAATAAGTTCCATCCAAAGACAATTTGTTCAAGAGAACCCAAACTTAATTTTTGGATGAAATAATATTTGGCCATATTATACCTGTCTCACAGCCGAACTCGCGCTCCCTTTCCCCAGTTTTGACAAATTAAAAATTCAGAATTTAGAAAAATAAAATTATTGAAGACATACATGTTATTGCATTTAATTTTATATAAAAAGGTATATATTATTTTTCAATTTTTTTCTACCAATAAGATTAAAATAACCTTTTTTAAAGTTTTCTATAAAAAGATTAAAATTAGTTTTTTTAATAATGTTCAATATTGTTCATATTATAGTAAATTTTTTATATTTTAATAAGATTTAACTATTTTTTTAAGGCTTAATTGCACTTTTGACCCCCTATCTTTTCAAAAGTTGTGATTTTGGCCCACTAACTAATTAATATACAAAACAGCCCCCTATGTATTGGATCTTTGGCAGTTTTGGCCCCGTCACTTTTGACTCAATCTTCGCTGATGTGGCACCCACATCCCTTAAGTGAGGTGCCACATGTCGACCATTGTGGGTGCCACGTCAGCGAAGACTAAGTCAAAAGTGGTCTCGGGGGTCAAAACTGCCAAAGAACCAATACATAGGGGGCTGTTTTGTATTTTAATTAGTTAGGGTACAAAAATCATAACTTTTAAAAAGATAGGGGTCAAAAGTGCAATTAATTTTTTTTTAATTAACACACAAGTCGAGAATCACAATTCACAACGTCCATCTTAACAATGCATTTTTGCCCGTTGAACAACTTGTTTTATGAAAATATACTATCATATTCGTCTAATGAAAGATCGAGTTGCATTAGCCTTAAAGGATCAATGTTGTCGTTCTTCACCCAATGGGGGCTGCAATGGCGTGGTCTGGTCTCTACGTCCTCCATAGGGATTACAAGCTTGCGCACCAATCCCTTTCTCAACAAGTACCATGTTAACATGTCAAAGCCCTTTATTTTCCTTTTTTTTTTTTTTTGTAATAATTGTGATTGCATTGAATCTGTTCAAAATTTCATCCACATTAAATGTTTGCACAATTGTTTCCTAGTTTATAAACAGCACAATTATGCTCCTATATATTTCCTTGTATTCATTCTTCACTTTTTTTTTTGGTTCATTTCATTTTGTTTCTCATATTTTACTTTACCAAAATGAATTTGTTGAGGTGGATGTGTCATAGATCGATCAAAGGTTGTTTTTATTTTTATTGATGAGCTTGTTTATTCTTCATGATGCAAATTGTTGAATGCTTCTGTTTTTTTCTTGTGCAAGTTATTGATGCAACTGATTTATATTGCAATTTTTTTCATGGTTTAGGTTTAGAGTTTAATGTTTAGTGTTTGTTATTGTTCCTGTTATATCAAAGGTTTTTTTTTAGAGGGGGTTTGTTCTTCATGATGAATGCTTCTGTTTTTATTTCTTCTTCTTCTTCTTCTTCTTCTTCTTCTTCTTCTTCTTCTTCTTGTGTCATGTGAAATTTTTATTGTAACTGTTTCTGTTTTATTTTGCACTTTTTTTATGGTTTAGGGTTTAGAGTTTGTGACCATTCATGTTTTAAACGGCGAAACAATTTATTGGTCGAAAAAACATTTCTATATAGTAGATTTTCTTTCTCTCTCTGATGAATTTTGAGTATTGATGGAGTATTTTGAAGTTCATATTCTAATTGTTTATTTATATTCTATATATTTTTTTCTTCTATTGAATGCTTGCGTGGTCGGAATGGTTCAATCAATAAATCATAGCGGGGCTGTCATTTTGCGCTTTTATCAGTTTTTGATGATGTGCACTTTTGTTGATTTCTATCCCTCACATGTTCTTTGTTTTGTAAGGTTTTGTTTTCTTTGTTTTGTATGTCTTTTTTTTTTTTTTTTTGTAGATGATGAAAGTGATGATGAAAGAGAAGATGATTCTATACATGATCAACTTTCCTTGGACGTGAAGAATTTGAATTTGAAAGACGAGGTTTCCGCGGATGAAAATGTCGCAAAGAAATTTACTTTTCATAAGCTTGCTGTTGCAACAGGGAATTTCAAGGCAGATTGCTTTGTTCGTGAAGTAGGGTTTGGAAAGGTTTATGAAGGTTACATCGAGAAAATAAATCAGGTTCGTTATAAATTGTTCCCATAAAATCATAGTACTTTTGTAATGCCTTCCACATTCATGCTCATTGCAAAATAGTATCATGTTAATTTGCACATTTTTAATTGGTGAGACTGAGATTAAGACATTTTATTGTTGGTGTAGGTTGTTACAATAAAGCAGCTTGACCCTATCGTGCTTCAAGGAAAAAGGAAATTTGTTTCTGAAGCGTTAAGACTCAGTTTAGCAGAACACCCAAATCTTGTCAAGTTAATTGGGTTTTGTGCTGAGGGAGAACAAAGGCTGTTGGTTTATGAGAACATGCCATTAGGATCTTTGGAGAACCATTTGCATGGTATGCTATATTGTTATTTTAATTTCCTAGTTTCTCATTTTTCTTCATATAAAATAGAGTGCATGTCTGGATTGGCGGTGAATTTAGCGAAATCACGGTGGCACCATGGTTTTGTTAAAGCTCTAAATATAATGTTAGCAAAAATCATAGTGGCATAGTGTATTATGTCGAACTCACCGTCAAACCAAACGTGTGCAAAATAAATTGGCAGAAGTATTCTTTTTCCTCATTGCTTATCGTTTTCCCTTTCCTCATTCTTTCAGATCTTTCCCCCGGGAAAAAACCGCTAGATTGGAATACAAGAATGAAAATAGCTGTTGGTGTAGCTAGAGGTTTGGAGCATTTGCTTGATGAAATGAAGCCTCCCGTCATATACCGTGACCTCAAATGCTCCACCATTTTGTTAGGCGAAGATTATCATCCCAAGCTAACTGATTTTGGCTTTGCAAAAGTAGACCCAATTGGTAATAAGAATTTTTCGACAAGTGTTATGTGCTCATATGGGTATGGTGCTCTGGATTACGCAGTGATGGGTCCATTGGTAGTCAAGTCTAACATTTATAGCTTCGTTGTTGTTCTTTTGGAGCTCATTACAGGCAGAAAGGCCATCGATTATAGAAGACCTGCTGATGAAAAAATTCTAGTTGCATGGGTATGTCAATTATCTTTTACCTAACTAAGTTGCTAAAAATTGTATCTTTTGTTTATACCGATGTCTTGCATGCTGTAAAAGTGTGTTGGCTAGAACTTTTTTGAAGCTAGATTATCACATCTTTGATTGCATATGTGAATTTTTCATTGGTAGTATTTAATGAAACTCAAATTAGTTGAAGTGTATGATAATAAAAAAATTGGAGACTTAGATTACCATATTTCCTGCAATAAATTTTTATGAAGTACTTCCAAATATTTAAATTCGATGTGCAATAAATAGTGTTTGCGATTGCATTGCCTTTCCTTTTCTAGTTGCTGGAGTATTACTTCATACACAAAGCAAATTGTTGTCAATCCTCTGATATTTCAAGTGGAACTGACACATTTGTTGCCTCAGTTGTTGACAAAGTTGTATTAACCGCACTGTTGGTGCAAATCTTCATCCAAGGCCTAATTTTTGTAGCATACATTGTCTTCAAGGTTGTGAATGACCTTCCTTTCCAAATTCTTTTTCTAGGCTCTTGTTTTTTTTCTATTACATCTTAAATTAATGCTATTTGCAGTGGCTATTTCTCTTTGTATGGCTATAATAGAATATAAGCGTCCATTAGGCTTCACCGAGCTTTTTATATATCCTTTTTAGCATCGAACACATTATGTTTCACTAAGTAGTCTGATTATGATGAAGAAAGGCATCTATTTTTTAAGTTTGCTGATTCAGTATGACATTGTTATGTTGTTGAGATGACTGTACTTTTTATGGTAAAACTCTGACGGTATGCGTATGCATATGCTTGCAGGCATGGCCGTTAATCAGAGACCGGCGATTCTCGGAGTTGGTGGATCCATTGCTTGAAGGTCGATATCCAGTGTGGGGTTTGTACCGGGCTCTCACTGTTGCTGCTATGTGTGTTTTGGAGGAGCAGCCTGATGTGCCACCTTCTATAGCCGATGTGGCCACAGTTCTAAATTGCATTGCTACACATCAGTACGATCCACAAGTTCATCCGATACAAAACTCGTGAAAAGGTTCCTCTTCTTAAAGAAATAGGAGCGAAGGTCAAAGATGTGTTACTAGTAATGTTGAGACAGACAGATTCATAGATTAGAATAAAAGGAGCAGTGTTTTGAGACAATTACATTGTAATGTGCCCAATTATCAAAAAAATTTGCTTTATAGGAGATAACAAGTTACTCTTAAAATCTCAAGTATTTCACAAAGAAAAATTCTTCTTTTTAGCTCCCTCCCCTTTCCTCTTTGAACATGCTAGACTGCTATTTTGCATTGAAGATGCTTTTCATTAGGATTCTTGATTTGGATCATTTCTTAGTGTTTGGTTTCAGCTACAAATACAATATATGACTTTCTGATCTTGTTATTAGCTATCTAGCAACACAAATATAGACTCCATCCTAAAAAGGAAGATATATAGTATGGACATAAAAATCATTTAGCATACTATTACTGAATGTGAATATTGCAAACTTAACTCAAACTTTAATTCCCCTCAAATAGTAAGAGTGTGAAGATTGGTTTGAAGCCTTATAGGATTCAACTTAACATTCTGCACATTTCACATTTCAAAAAGATTTGTTACTTATTTGCAATTTATTAAAGACATTCTTTTGTTCAAGATTATTGTGTTTGTAAACAACTAGTGTTCTCACACTCGGAAACAAGAATGAACACAACAACGACAAGAACAATAGCAACTAAGCATTTTCTGGCTAAATGGGATTGGTTACATGGATCAAATGACACCATCTACCATAAAAAATTCCAAGTTTGCTTTGTTTATAATTTACATAAGAGTAGAAAATGAAACAAAAAATGTAGAAAACAAAACATTAGCATGTGATATTTTGGTTATCTGGTGTCTTTCTGATGCAGCTTGAGGTTAGCAATTGGAAATATAGTTTGAAGCTCCATTTCCAGTATGCTCCATATATGTCCGTCGCAGCTACAATTCAGTAACTTCACCCTGTCGACAGTTGCCTACCCATAAGAATAGAGTTGAGCTCTTACGTGATGGCAGAACTCTACAACAGTCCCTCCTTGGTGACTGCAAAACAAGTCGAATATTCACTTCATAATATCATCCATTTCAATCAAGAAAATCTTAAAACATTAGCTAAAAATTGCAAAAGTGAAGTTTCTTAATGGCAGAATGAATGTAAATTGTGTTTGGTTATGTGGCTTAGTATATTTGGATAAACATTTATCATAAATAGCAAGAGAGAAGATTTGATAAACAGCTTAATTAAACACATATATCATAAACATTTATCATAAAGTGCTTATTATAAGCTACTTCTATAACAAAAAATAAAATAAAGTCAAACATTGGACTACGATCCTATAAACTGTTTTCATAAGCATCATGGAGAACTTGTGGAAACAAGTTGGAAGCAACTTGTGGACATATCATGTCATAAGCTGTTTTCATAAACTTTTCCAAACAGTTTCACAAGTGCTTATGTCATTAGATAAACTCAAATAAGCTAATCCAAACATACCTAATGCATTTTAGTTGAAATCTAATTGTATGGATAGTATTAAAGTTTGATCTCTGAATAAAAAAAATTATGAGCAACCTTACCTTTTTCCAGCGCAAAGGATCGCGTCTTTTTGTGACAACGATGGAAGTAATTTTCTCAGGTGATTCCATTCTCCACCGGCAAAAAGGACTCTTAGTTTGGTCACGAGAATAAACACCAACAATTTGTCTAGAAGCAGTATCAAAATGAGTTTTGCTCATGTAGTAAACAAAGGGCTTTTGACAAGGATGTTTAGCAACAGGCCTTGTGTTGAATGCATATGCAGTATAATCAGCTCTTCTATACCAATTCAGAAAAGTTCTTGATGGCATTTCTAGTTCTCTCGGTGACAAAACTCCTCTCAGAATTTGAACCATGAATCCCCATGAAACTGAGATTGACCAAAACCTGTTTTTGTCATAGCATATTGATTGTTGCATGATGCTGGATGAGTCTTGGTTGATGGATTCCATTAAATGTTTTATGGATTGTGCTCTTGACATACTTGGGAATATTGGTTGTACTACATCAAGGTGATGTAATGACACTAGTGGAGCCACAGGGTGTGCACCTAGAAGGCCTAATAGATCTCCATACACATCATACTGCAAAAAGAAAACTCGAGATAATTAAAATTTTGCCATTTTTAATAATATGGTCCAATTTCCAAGATTACCTCTGAATCATACCACGGGGGCTCATGAGCTCGAGGATCCGTTGTCGGTAAACTATGATCCATATACAAAAGTATGCCATGCATACATGTTCATATGATTTATTATATTATGAAAATATTTTCAATCAATGCTATATATTTGATCACATTGTCCATCAAAGAACACTACGATCACATAAAAAATGTCTAATAATTTTACCTGATGAAATCCAGCTTCCTTTGTGAGTGGCACACCTAACTCAGCCATACATGCTTGCATTCTATCATCACTACCATACAAAGCAGGGTACCTCTGAATACAACGATCTTGCATCGTAGCCAACTCCACGGCCAATGGATAACTTATAGCAAATCCACCACCACCATATGCCATAGCATATGAAAAATGAATATTCTGGACATGACTCTCAGAAGAACTACCAACATAATAAAAATGTCTATGGTCATACTTTGAAAGAATTCTAACAACATTATCAACAACAAAAACAGTATCATCATCTCCCATCACAAACCATCTTACATCTTTCAATCCAAGCTTCAATGTCTCTGTCACAACCCTTGATATCCTCAATGCTGACCTTTGTCCCTGTCGATTTGTATACCGAAATTTAGAAGTGTCATCTGAGATTCGAATATCAGGTAACCCTTCGTTCCTTTGTGTACTCACTCTTTGATCTAACCAAACAACACCTCTTGTTTGTTTTGGTCTCCACCATATTTTGATGTATTCTTTTCTTGTATTCCATAAATTTGATGAAGCAGCTATCCCAAAAACAATGTGTTTCAGCTCAGTATCTTGTCTTTGAGCCATTTGTTCCGGTGTTAACCGAACAACAATAGGTGATTTATTTTCTTGTTCTTCTCCTTCTCCTTCACGAAAATCATCTTCATCTTGTTCCGTTTCTTTTTCAGTTTCATCTTGCATTTGTTCTTTGTTCTCTATTGGTAATACTTTGTGTTCAATGTTTTTATCCGAAGTCGAGGAAATATTGTAACTAGTCATGTGAACATCATCTTGTGTTGTGTCATCTAAAGTAGTCGTTGTCATTGGACATTCTTGTTCATTGTTGAAGAGAAGAATGTTGCAAGAATAAAGAATGTATAATACAATTGTGATTAAGATCAACCAAGTTGTGATGCTTCTTGAGCCTGTGTGGATCATACGTTGATGGGAAGGATAGTGCATTTGTTTATTTTGGTTATGGTCTTTAAATTTGATTTTAGATTAATTGTTGCATTACACTATTTTGTGTTCTTTGGTGTTGGAATTTGATGCAAGTGGAAATGTTCCTTCTAGCTCAGAATTGTTCGGATCACAGAAACATAGAGACATATTGTGTGTTTATTAATCTTAAATTACTACATTTTGTTTTTGTTTGGTTAATGTGAGTAAAGTTTGTTATGGTAACAAGCGAAGTTAAATGCGGTTTAAATGGATGCCTTGTTGACAATTAGTGTATATCACTAGAGGATGTAATATCCATGATTTGCATTGATTTATTTATAATGATTTTAACAATTAACCATCATTATATAGTTTTTTCACAAAAGATATATCATTCTTTAGTTTAAATATTATTCATCATAATAAAATTCTCAATCCTATTGATTAAGTAATTTTCGAAAATCTTGTCAAAGATATGTACAACATATTTTATTTTTATCCCATAAAATGGGTCGCCTTTATCGATCATATTATGACATAATGTTATATCACTAATTCTCATTTGATATTGTACTCGAGCTATACATCATGTTGCTTCTAAACAACAACCTAACATGCATCTACACTATTACGAATTTGGTTTATCATAAAGATTTGATAAAATTTTGCATTGGTTGTCGATGTCAAACATAATATTGGTGAAAATATATTATAACAAAATAAAATATGTTTAACTAAATATATATGTATTGCTTCAAAAGGAAAACTAAATCTATATGTACTTTTCCCGAAAAACATATACTTATTTTATTGAGACATAGTTAGAATTTATATGAACTTCTACGGTACACTCATAAAGTGGGTTGTACCGGTACTATTACTTCATAATTTTATAAATTAACGATCATTTTTTATGTAATAAATAGCTATTTTTCAATATTTATATTTTATAGAACATTATTTCATAAGAAAAAACATCATTTCATTGTTTATAAGAATTATAGTAATTTCTTTTACATATTATCATAAAAAATAATGAATGTTCTCGATTATGAGTGATAAAAATTCAAAAAATAATAATTTCATTTTGTTGACATTTTTTTATGAATAAGATTTAGTTATTATAATTATAAATGATAAAAAATAATATTTTTCTTCAAAAAACAACTTATTTAACTATTAATTTAAAGAGTGAGTGTACCGGTACACTCAAATATATTGGGTGCACCATAGAATTTGCCTTAACTAAATATATATGGATTGCTTCAAAAGAAAAACTAAATCTATATGTACTTTTCCCGAAAAACATATACTTATTTTATTGAGACATAGTTAGAATCAATTTCAAATTATTTTGATGTGTGACATTATAAAAGAGTGAGTGTTGAAAAGTGGATGTTGCTAGCATTCATCTTGCATTATAATAACACTCTTGCTCGTCATTCCACATTTTTTATGGTTTAATACGTTTCTTTTATTGTATCTCATTATATATAAAGTAAATTGCACTCCCCTTCCTTCAAAGATGCTTGAATTACACTCTCCTCCCCTTTTATGTTAAAATATACACTCCCTCCCTTAAAAAGTAAAATTTATATTTTCCTCCCCTATAAGATGCTTGAATTACAACCATCTTCCTTAATAATTAAATATTTACTACACTTGCATTTTGTGCCTTTATAAAAAAAAAAATTGTTATTTGTATTTAAATTTCTTTTATTAAGGCATTTAGCCCTATCAGTATAATTATTTAAAAAAAAAAAAAAAAAAACCTATTCGTATAATTTGATGATTTTAGCAGAAGATTTGTGAGCACAATGTGATGTTAGTTAAACTCAAAATAGAACTCTTATAAAAAAAAGTCAAAAAGAAAATTAAAATAGAATTTAAAGTGAAGTGACCACATTAATTAATAAATTGGATTTTTAAGATTGATATGTTTTTTTTTGGTAAAAAAGAAAAAGATTGATATGTTTTTCGCTGAAAAAGAAAGATTGTTCTGTTTGGCCGATCCTATTTCTTCTCCATTTTAGATAGACATCACTTTTCCTATATAAATAAATAAAACCTAGAGGCCAAAACTAATACTAATAGAAGAAAGATCAAGAAAGATTGTTCATCGAGGTACTATTTTCCCTGTAGTGCTGCCTATTTGCTTGGATGTGTATCCAGATGAAGAAAGATCAAGAACTGATGAAGAGATGATAGAAGAGTCTATGCAATTTGTAAACACAACTACCTAGGGATTGTTGCATATGCATGCAGAGGTTTCATGATGATGAATTGGAAGACGGTGATGGTGATGATAGTGATGACACGTGAAGGTTTCAACAATGGCATGCGGTCATTTCACCACGATTGTATTGTAAAATGGCTACAAACAATTTATGCTATGCCTACTTGAATATTTATTGAGATTATTTTCAGTTTTTGGTTCAATATTGTGTATCAATGTTTAGTACTACTTAACTAGTCTACGATTGTATGTAGTTTTTGAAGTTCTTTTAGCTTAATGTTGATTTTAGAGTCATTTTGATAAATCATTATTATGTATGTATTACTAGGTGATTTGTTTTCTTCTTCTTCTTGCTCCGTTTCTTTTTCAGTTTCATCTTACATTTGTTGTTTGTTTTCTATTGGTAATACTGCGTTGAATGTTTTTATCCGAAGTTGAGGAAATATTGTAACTAGTCATGTGAACATCATCTTATGTTGTGTCATCTAAAGTGGTCGTTGTTGTTTGACATTCTTCTTCATTGTTGAAGAGAAGAATGTTGGAAGAATAAAGAATGTATAATACAATTGTGATACTTCTTGAGCCTGTGTGGATCATACGTTGATGGGAAGGATGGTGCATTTGTTTATTTTGGTTATGGTCTTCAAATTTGATTTTAGATTAATTGTTGGCATTACACTATTTTGTTTTAATATTTTAACTGGGGTTAAATAAGTTTTTTATCCCTATAAATATAACAAATTTTTATTTTAGTCCATATAAAATAAAACGATGTGTTTTTATCTTCACAGATATTTTTGTTTTGTTTTTGGTCACTAACGAAAATAAGTTTGATGTGTTCTTGATATTTTTCAAACATAATGACATAACCCTTAACAATCAACAATCGTTATATAGTTTTCATAAAAGATATATCATTCTTTAGTTTAAATATTATTCATCATACTTAATAGTAATAAAATTCTCGATCCTATTGATTAAGTAATTTGTGAAAATCTTGTCAAAGCAATGTACAACATGTTTTATCCCATAAAATAGGGTCGACTTCATGGATCATATTATGACATAATGTTGTATCATAAACCATATTTTAATCCTTATATTGTACTCAAGCAATACAGTGCATTAGTTTCCGACAATGACTTTTTTTTCCCTTCCAATAAGCAAGGAGAAAGGACAAGCATCAAGAGAACACATCGACACCCCAACAAGGTTGGCACCCCGAGAAACAATTCACCCCAACAAGGACAAGCATCACTATTGAATGATTGTTAAGAACAATTCACTCTTTTTTTTTTGGTAACAAACAATTCACTCTTTAACCCGGTTAAATGATTAAGCGATCTTAAAAGTTGTACCTCTTGTTTGTATAGATGTGGAGACTCATTATTACAAACATGATGCAGGACTTTTTAGACCGGTTAATCAGTTAACTGATTTTAAAAACGAATGCTCATAACTACCACTCACTATTTAAATAGTGGTGATGACATTTTTAAAAGTTTGAGATGCTCATAAGCAATTTAAGAGGCCTAAAAGAGCAATTTTCCTTAGAATTTGGGATTGGGCTTCTATATGAATCTAAATCGGTTTGGTTACAAGTTTTTATTTATTTTAAAAAAAAAATTCAAAATCTTAGAAAATATTTCTATTTAGGCCAAAAAAAAAAATGATAAATTTTTAATTTGACAAACTCGTATGTGGAAAGATTAAAGAGGATAGATGGGCATAGTACTTTATCTGGCTACTATTTATTTTTCTTTTCTTTTTTTATTTATTTTTATTCTTAGCATAGCATAAGTTTAAATGAAAAAGTTGAGACTATCCTCCAAAGAAATAAAAAGACTATAAGAGGTTGAAAGGATTTTAAACCTTGATACGTCCTCAAACTATTGTCACTCAATTCAACTTTACTAATTTAAAGTCGGTTATGAGTTGTATTTTTTTAATGAATCACCTTAGTCTGGGCCGTCTCAACCATTAGATCAGTAAAACCCTTGTTTTAGGCTTCAATTTTATTTTATTTTTT
The DNA here is from genome assembly GCF_003473485.1 of Medicago truncatula. Taxonomy (NCBI): domain Eukaryota; kingdom Viridiplantae; phylum Streptophyta; class Magnoliopsida; order Fabales; family Fabaceae; genus Medicago; species Medicago truncatula. The sequence continues at coordinate 47,055,865 of NC_053043.1, forward strand.
AACTAGTATACATGTATATGTAATTATTACTAGTAATAAGGTAGTTGATATTTTCATGCTAAACTCCACACATTTGGACTATGTGGGTATCCCTCTATATTTTCTTTGACGGATATGGATGAAATTGATTAAGGGATTATATGGACCACATTTGTAATTATATGGATAATAATTTGTGAAAATATTGTCTCTATTAGATTAATTAGCAAAACTAAGTACATGGTGAGGTAAGATGATAGTGAGAACTGTATGGATGGATTAGCCCTAGTGTGCCCATCATGATTTCCATGCAAATGAAGGATAAGTTAGTTAGTAAAAGGTGAAAGGTATTTAAGCCACGGACAAAACAGTTTGAAGTTTCAAAATTATTTTTTCCATGACTATGATCTTAGATCTATATGATATGTAGCTCTCTATAGTATAGTCATAGTCTAGGGACTATATGGATTAATTACAAATAGCTACAAATAGAGTAGACTCGCCTGCATAGTTACAGTCAAATAAATGCGACCAACAAGATAAGATGACTGTCCAAAAAGCACTTCACATGGTTATGGGGCCAATTGCATCCTTCTTTAGCATCCCTATCTTTCTTTCACACTGTAGTTCTTATGCTCCTCATGTTCCCCACTCAAATTCTTTGTCTATGTTTCCTTTTCTATTAGGGTGTGTTTGTTTCAAGTTATAATTGTTGATTCTCGGGAATAAAATGATAGAAATATATATGCTTATGTTTGTTACAAGTTTACTAAAATTTATTCCTTGGTATAAAATGTTCCTGGGAATACAAAAAAATTTCCAAGGAAAAGGGTGGGAATAAAGTTCCCATGGAGATGAGAATAAATTCATAAATAGTTTACCTATTATAATCCCTATTTTTATGGTTCTTAGGAATATTATAAAGCTAACCAAACATATTTTTCCTAAATTCTTTGGAATAAAATTTTCATCTTTATATTCCAAGGAATGTTATTCCTAGGAATAAATTTGGTAAATTTGAAACAAACATACCCTAGAACCACTTTCTGACAACTTTTAGACAACTTTCTCACTCATACTCACATTATATTCTTACTATCTCTTCTTTTTCTCTCTCCATTGTTTTTTACCAATGAAAAGAGAGAAAAGGAAGGTTGTCAAATAGGTTGTACCTAATGGTTGTTCATATATCATTGCTCTTTCTATTAAAGGTATATTTCTATTTTTTTTTAAGAAATTAAATTAATTCATCTAAATTAGTATCGAAGATAATTGAATTTGAAACTTTGAGGAGGAAGACACTCCCAGATCTTAAGTCAATATCATCAAACTAACTCAAGTGAGTTTATTTCTATTTTCAATTTAGTGTTGTTTGGTTCGGCGGTGGTAAGAATTGAGTTTTATATAATTAATTGTGAAAGAATTAATTTTGTTTAAAAGAGAGTTAGAAATGTATATTTTTTAGGGAGGGTAGTTGAAATAAATTGATTTTTGTTTAGATGCAATCAAATAGAATTGATTCTTACCAATTTATGTTTTATGTTGTTTGGATAGTTTAAAGTAAAATTATTTTTGAATGTATAATTACCAATATGGTATTAATATTGTATTTAAAATTGTTATTAAAATATAGATCAACAGAAAACTTACACAATGTTAGAAAAACATATATATGCTCTAAATGTGTCAACTCAACATTAAAGACTAAAATATATGATAAATAGCCTGAATTGGTTGTCGACCTTCTTTAAGCTCCTATTGACATTTCTTAAAGTTTCAAATCCAAATTGTTTGACTACAATTTCAAATACTAAAATAACAATTTACTTTATCAACACAGAATAGGCCATTTAGTTCTAGAACATTGTTCTAACACTATGAAAATTTTATTTTTCCTGAAATCACTTACAATTAAAAATAAATTTTCTATGATTATATGATTTCAAAAAATAAATAAAGAACTCTGTTTTGTTTAGAGGATTTTTTCCTAAAATTAATGTATTTTAATATATATATATATATATGATCCATTGGATCACGATGTGAGTCTCCCTACTATTGGATCACGATGAGACACCTATAATTTCATAGGATTGTCACATTGAATTTTAAGCAGTTGTACAAGTGGTTCGAACACCACATCTTTATATGAGTTTTATCAACTTACATATTGTTCAACATCTAATTTTTCATCAAACATAAGACTCTTAATTATTGATACTTGATATACCAACAAATTTAAGGATGTTTTATTTTAAATATTAGAAAATTATCATCATTATACTTTTGAGTCAACTAATTTTTTTTGTTTCTTCCATTGTGAATGGTTGATATTTGAGTAAGGAACCACTTACTTCCACTCCTTTTATCACTAGCTGCCACATTAATAAGCCAATTAGGAAAACGTCAAATCTCAATTTCCACTCTTCCTTATAAGAAAATTATACACTTATTATTGAATTAAAATTGTTGATAATTTGTGGTCATCATGTATTAGTATTAAGTTAAGTAGGCCTACACAATTTTTTTTCATTTTGTTGGTTTTCTTGCTTTCCAACTCACTTCCATATAATCATCATTGAAGTTTGAACTTTGAAAGGTAAGGGGTTAGGTTAGGAAAGAAGCATATACTAGCAATCACTAATTAAGCTCTTGATGTCCCAATTATATAGATACACGACTTTAGGAGATTAATGAATGATAAGGGAATAAATTCATGAACCATGTGAATAACAGCGCACAAGGATGGGAACCCAAACCTTTTTTTTTACAATGATTTAGATTCTTATACCACTTTTTCTCTTGCCATTTCTAGCTAGAATAACCAACTTTTTAATCATTTTATTATCAATTCAGAAATCAGAACTATAAGTAGAAATAGAATATACTACACAAAGTTGCACAAACAACCCTTCATACCTACTGTTTCCTGATCCAGCAGTATACATCAGCACAACTCAGCTTAAGGTAATTTTTTTTTTTTAAATTTCTAGCATATTCTTGTTTATACTCTGCCATATTTAAAACTATATATCAATATTTATATATAGAGTATATGCTGCTAGCTGAATATAATTAATTTTCTGAATTCCATTCATGCTTGCTTTGTGTCAATCATCCTCACTTTCACTTTCCTACAATAGTAAGAAACATTCTTGATAACTATTACAGATGTTTTGCTTCTTTTACGTGTTTATTCTTTTTGGATTAGCCATAAATAGAAAACAGTACATTTTTAAATTGATGTCTCCTCCAATGTCCCAACTCTTAGATAATATTAAATAAATAAATTGAAGTTACTCTAATTATTTTATCATACTTCATTATCAGCTGACAAAACCATCTCAAAAATGTGAGGCCCTCAATTTATTTCAGTAACCCAGTTGATAAGGAACATAAATTAGACAAAATATAGCATTGTTGAAATTAATTACACAGTAACCCCACACAATATTCATATTATTATTTGTTCTTCTATAACTCTCTTTTTTATTGAAAAATGTTTGTAGTTAGTAATAGTATGTTAGGTACGTGTTTTGAACCATGGACCTCGTTCTCACATCCACTGTGATGTACCATAATCAGTGATTCATATTTCAATATAAGTTTTTATTTTTATTTTGTAAAAACGTTGTATTAAAATTTGAATCGTCTGATATCGATCCAACAACAATAGATGTTGTGACCGTATGAATGCAGTAAATGTTGATGGCAACAATCCAATCTCCGTAGACTACGCCTTCTTATCACATCATCAGCTGAATTTCACTGAAATTTTTTCAATATCAAGTATATTGTGATTATTTGATGTAACATAACATAAAATGTTGGTCCAACTGGTCCAATGTATTAAACCAAAAAAACTGTAACAATATTAATTCCTATATATACAGCATTGTGGAAACTACAGGAAGGTAGTTACTAGTTACAATGGAGCGTTTGAAGAAATCACCATCATCTTCATCACAAAGACCATCATTTCCGAGGGACCCTCGAGGATCCCTCGAAGTATTCAATCCAACAAGCAACTCAACCTCACCGGTACGTTCTCCGTCACACCTGAAAACATGGACAGAAACGGAAGAACAGCACAAAGATTTCATTTCCACAGATGAAGTCACCAACACTTCATGGATGGCAATCAAGGAAGGAGAAACCGGTGCCGCGGCACAGAGAGCAGCTGAGTGGGGTTTGGTGCTCAGAACAGACGCTGAAACCGGGAAACCACAAGGAGTGGGAGTTAGAAACTCCGGTGACGATGAACAGAATGGCAAGTTCTCCGGCAAAAGGAATTCCAATAACTCCGGCAGAGTTTCCGGTGACTCTTCCGACGGTGGTGATCCTCGCGGGTTTCCGAGAGTTTCAGAGGATTTGAAAGATGCTTTATCAGCTTTTCAACAAACTTTCGTGGTTTCGGATGCTACCAAACCCGATTACCCAATTATGTATGCAAGTGCAGGTTTCTTCAACATGACGGGTTATACTTCAAAAGAAGTCATAGGAAGAAACTGGTAAAAAAATTCTTTACTATTTATCTTTTAAAATATTACTATCTACAACCTACTTAATTTATAGAACAAAAAATATTTCACTTACACCCATTTTTCAACACACACACACGTGATATATGGCTAATCACATCCAAAAAAAATATCGTTATTTTAGTTGAGTAGATTAATCATCTTCTAAACTAAATTACGTGATGAACCAGATATCATGTAGGTGTTTAAAAAAAGGTGTTCATGTATCATGATTTGTAAATATAATAATTGATTTTTGAATGCGGGTTGGATCGGGTCTAGTCGGTTTTTACAAGGCGCGGATACTGATCCGCAAGACGTGGCAAAGATAAGGGAAGCATTAGAAGGTGGGAAAAGTTATTGTGGAAGGTTACTGAATTACAAGAAGGATGGAACTCCCTTCTGGAATCTTCTCACTATTTCACCCATCAAGGATGATGATGGCAATGTGCTCAAGTTAATTGGGTAATTAGTCACTAACTTCTTTCTTAATTTTTTATTAGATATCAGATTTAAACTATTAAAAATGAATATCTATATATATATTTTATTACAATTAAATTAAATATCTTGGGGGACCAAAATTGACATTCTATTTAATAGTATAAGTCATGTCACACGAGGTGTATGTTGTCTGTTGCAAATATTAAGATAGAAAGTGTGGGGGCATGGCCAGAGAGAAAGATGCATGCATTTCTCACTGTGATAAGGACCACACTGACTGACACACTGTATATATCGTTTTCTTTAAATTTACAAAGTGCCAAAGACGGCTATGTTTAACTGTTTACATCAATTCTAGTTTTATTTTCGAACTGGTACGTCAATTGTAGCTTTGTTTTCACACTTGTGACTCTTGCTTTTGGATGATGAAATAAAGTGTTAGCCAATGTCATGAATTAATGCATGTACACAATTTTTAGTTAAATACTCCTATCATAGGACCAAAATATAAATAAGGGGGAAAATAATCTTACATGAGGGAAAGTAATGAAGATAATCAATGTGAGGTAGTGAACCAAATGGACCTCCTTTTTTAAAAGTCTTTTTTGCATGCTTTTGAGTGTAGATAAAGATTCTAACCTTTGAGTGTGGACCTAGATAGATGTGTAATGAAAAGAAGAAAGTAAATTAATAAGTGCGATGCTTATTGCTTACCCAATATATGTGAATGTTTTGTGGCAGAATGTTGGTGGAAGTTAACAAGCATACGGAAGGGTCCAAGGAGAAGAATTTACGTCCCAATGGGTTGCCTGAATCCTTGATTCGATATGATGGTATGGTATGGTAGTGTTGAATGGATCTTCTTCCATTTCGATTGTACCATGTAAAAAAACAATGATTTAAGTTCAAATTAAAAGAGAGTAAAATGAAATGAAGACAAAGAAAGAAAATGAAGTAGTATGATAAGTAATTAAAAGCACCACTCCGATCATTTTTTTGTATAATATAAAAAGTCACAAAAATATTTAAGATACAATTTGATTATAGTATGACAAAATAAATGCACGAGTTATTTTATAAAAAATATATACATAAGCAATCAAAAATTAAAAGTATAAAAAATATGAAAATGAAAATCTAATGATATTTTTAATCATTCAATAAATAAAAACTAAAACTCTTTATATATTTTTTTTATGAAAAAAAAAAAAAAAAACTCTTTATGTATGGAGTGTTCAATCCCTAAAAAAAATTATATGGAGTGATCAGAATAAAAAAAGAGATGGTCCGATATAAAAGTAGAAAAAGATGCGAAACATTGAAAAAAAATCATGCAAACATCTAGACAAAACGTAAGTACATTTCGTGCTTTATACTATGTTGTTCTTAATTGGTTATAATAAATATGAAGAAAATTCTTGACCAAAAAAAAAGTATATGAAGAAAATTATAAATTTAAAAAAACCATCGTAGTTTTTTAAGTGGAAATCATGATAATTTTAAATATGTTAAGTTAAGAACTACACTTTATTTCCCTAAAAAAAAAAAACTACACTTTTTTATTAAAAAAGAAAATCAAGAACAACACTGCCTAAAAAAAATAAAGTTAAGAACAACACAAAAGTTCTTAAAAAAGAGTAAAAATCCAAATAAAATATTTGACCACACACATAAAACTAAATTTTTATAGAATAAAATATAAAAATATCTGTACCAAAAAAATATATATAAAAATATCAATTGATGTGACTAAATTTTGAGGAAGACTTGCTTGAACACAAATACAAATAAAAAAGGGTTTGAGCACACTCACACAAGTAGAGAAAAATAATTGAAAAAGAATTTAGTCATATCATTCAATTATCTTTTCTTTAATTTTATTCAATTATGTGTGTGTCTAAACACTTTTTACTTGTGTTTGTGTCCAAGAGAGAATTTCTCCTAAAAAAAAATTAATTTTGTTCATTACATGTGACTGTGCCTAAATAATATTGATTTGGAGCTGTGTCAATGAAAGATTTTGTGCTTAAAAAGAAGCACTTAATTTGACCTTTCTATAAAGCTCCTCACACAAACCGGGCTGAATGCTATTTTTATTTTTTTCGGTTATTTACTATTAAAATAAGCTAATTATTTGTATGCCAGTCTTTTATAAAAATATTAATGTTTGGCCAATGAAAAAAGAGGTTTTATTAAGTATATTATTAATAAATAAATTTAAGGTTTTTTTTGGGGTTTAGAGACAAAGGGAAAGAAAAGAAAAGAAAACTTTTGCCATTGGATTAAATAGAAGGTTATAACTAAGTTCAATGGTCTTGGGGTTTGGAGATCCACACTTCCAAGAACTTGAATACTTTTTTTAATTTAGGGTTAAATATGTTTTTGGTCCCTATAAATATGTCAACTTTTCGTTTTAGTCTCTCTAAAATTTTTCTTCAACTTTTAGTCCCTATAAAGTTTTCAATCTTCACTTTTGGTCCTCTTTTAAAGTAAACTCATATGTAGAATTCATATTATTTAATAAAATTTTCCAGAAAAATTCAAAATATTATAAGAATGACTCCAAAAAAAATTAAGAATATTTTAACAAAACATGAATTTAATATAAATTTTTATATTGTTTATGGTTAAAAATTCATATTTAATTTGTGTTTTGTTAAAAAAATCTATTTTTTTTTTAGGAATTGTTTTTAGAATATTTGACACATTTTTGCACAATTTCATTAAAAAATACAAAAATTAAATTAAAAATAGGGACCAAAAGTAGTGATTGAAAATTTTATAGGGACTAAAAGTTAAAGGAAAAATTTAGAGGGACTAAAACGAAAAGTTGACATATTTATAAAGACCAAAAACATATTTAACCGTTTAATTTATTTGGTAACCACATTTAGGATATCTTGAACCAACCCCAAAAACTTTCAGTCCAAATATTTGTCTAATACTCGTATTCTTCATACTTCTTTTAAACCGGGTGATTCTTGTATTTGGCATGGAATTAACAAGATTGTAAAAATCCTTGGGTCTTGATCTATTATTTGTAGAGTTGGTAGAGGTCATACATATTTCCATTTGATATGATAAGTGGATTGATGACAACTATCTTTGTATTGTGGTCCCTTATGTTCATATTTATGACACCAATCTTCACCTATGTGATATTGTTGGTTGATAACAATAAATAATGCTTGGAATTTCACCAATCTTAATACTAAACTCTCCCCCTTTCTACCAAGAGTATAATTGGCTAATATGATCTCTTAATTAATCAACAAACTCGATCCAATTCTTCTTTAACTTGGATTTGGTAGTTACCTGTTTCAAAAAGTTTGTGGCACTTTTGCTGGCTTGGGAGTTTTTCCTTGTGATTTCCTAGGGTTATGTCCATCTGGTTGTCTTTGTATCCTATTTGGCCAAGCAAATTTTTTTATGGATCATTGCCAACTTTAGTTCAAGCAGCACATTACTGTAGATGCGGTGTCTCTTTTTTATTGGAGGAAAATAAATAAATAGATATTTTAGAATGTGAAAATGTAACCAAAAAAAAAATACATGGACTTCAATTGATAACATTTTTTTTCACTCTTCCATGATAAGTGCGTTTGGTTACATGGTTAGCATTAAAAAGTGCATATCAAGAACTAGAAGATATGATATTTTTTAAATTACTTGTCCTTCTTTTAACTCTTTGCTAAAATATGTGTTTATGCTGTTTTTTTTTTTACTAGATCAGAAACACATAAAAAAAATTGATACAGATTATCTCTATTCTTGAAGTAAGCATGATAGCAGTCAAAAATAATTATAGCAGCCAAGATCAATTCAATAAGCATAAACACACACATATATTTGGCTCAATATCCAATGTTATAAGAATATAGTCCCAAAAGGACCAAAACTACTTAACATTGTTTCACATGCAAGTTTCAAACTAATTTTCCAGTAATAAATGATATTTTCAGTGTTTGGCTCAAAACACTAACATATATATTGTGTATTGCAATTTGCAGCTCGTCAAAAAGAGAAGGCTTCATCTTCTGTTTCTGAGTTGCTACAAGCCATGAAGCGTCCCCGTGCATTGAGTGAATCTGGACAGCGTCCCTTTATCATAAAATCAGGAGGATGTTCTGAGGAAGATCAAGAGATAGAGAAAGTAGAGCACAAATCAAGGAGAAAATCTGATAGTGTAGCTTCTTTTAGACCAAAATCACAAAGAAAAAGTAGAAGTTCAATGGAACGAATCAGTGAGCTACCTGAAAATGCAAACAAAAACTCTCATCGCCATTCTTTCATGGGGTAATATATCTATGGTCATTTACTTTGAAGCTATATATATATATATATATGTTCTTGAAATAATCATTAGTAAATGCAATTTTTTAGTTAATTGCATCTTTGGATTCTCTTAGCGAGAGACTAATTAAGTGCGTGTTTGGTTATGTGGCGACAAAAAATGATTTTGAATGAATTGATTCTGAGTTGAATTATTTATGGTTAGATACGTTCACGTAAAAGTGGCCTGATTAATCAATTCTAGGCTAAAAATCAATTATAGAGACAAAAGCTCCAAACTGTAGCATCAAGTTAGAATTAATTTTAGAGACTACATCAATTCTACAAGAGAACATCCGAATGGGAACATATGAAAATTGATTTTTCTAGAATCAATTTTGATTTTCTAAATTTTAACTTTTGCAAAATTAGAGCCAAACATACACTAAAGTGATTGAACAAACATAAAATTTTATGTCATATGCTTGAGTCTTCTTTGGTAGAATTATTTTGAATTTCGGAACGAATTTTAATTTGAACTTCAGTTTTATAGCTTTTCTGATATATTTTATCATGCAACTCACTTTTACATGAATGTATTTTAGATAAATCAATATATATTCAACTTATTTTTAACAAAATCAGTTTTTGTTAAGGTAGAGTCATAGAAGCACTAAATCTTCAATTTAAATGTATGATCATTCTACTTAAGAGTGCTAACATTCTATGGATCAGGTTCCGGAGGAAAAGTCAGTCCATTGATGAAAGCATTGATAATGAAGTTATTGTAGATATGAGCTCTGAGAGTGAGGATGATGACAGGGATGATAGTTTTGAATTTGATGACAAAGAAAAGCTGAGGGAAAAGCGAAAAGGTCTTGATCTTGCTACTACACTTGAGCGTATTGAGAAAAACTTTGTCATTACTGATCCAAGGCTTCCTGACAATCCTATAGTAAGATTCTTTAAATCGTTTGTGATAAGCTTCTAAAGTTCGTAATTCACTTTAGACGATAAAATAAATAATCTTGACGGTTTATGATTGAAATTGTAACATATTTGTGATTTGTTATGCATGTTACGTCACCAGTTGATTATCTCATCAAATGCTGAGATGCTTATTTATCTTACATACTTTAGCAGAGTCAAAATTTTCATATTACATTGAAAATGTTACCTTTCTATGTTGGATACTTGTGCTGGAATCGAAGTTTTAACTAGGAATTTAAAGTTTTCATTTCATTTTTAATTTTTCAGATATTTGCATCTGATAGCTTCTTAGAGCTTACAGAATATAGTCGTGAAGAAATATTGGGAAGAAATTGCAGGTATATTTTAAGTTGAATATCCATAGTTATTTCCTTACCATGCAATTTAGATGTTCCATATCAATGGTAAAATTCCAGAAATATGGAGCCTAGTTGTTGCATTGAAGATATGAATTAAACATATCAAAAGCACCAGAGTCCAGAAGCTAGTGTACAAATTTGCTTTCCGAAGGTTTCGAGCCGCTGATATACCTAGAAACAATGATATAAAAGTTGTTTTTGATTTTTATAATGTCAAAATTTAGTGTATTTAGTGTTTCGAGCCGCTGATATACCTTACATGAAATTGGTTATTTAGGTTTCTGCAAGGACCAGAAACTGATCCAGCAACTGTGAGAAAAATTAGAGAGGCAATTGACAACCAAACCGAAGTTACAGTGCAACTGATCAATTATACAAGGACTGGTAAGCTATTTGATTTCTGTAGGGAAAATCACTTTCATAGAATTATAGGCAAATTTCTTACGCATTGTAACTTTGCAGGTATTATGTGAAAATTTTATGTATAGTTGTATGGAACATCTAATTGAGTTTATAACGATAGAACATGTTTACGGGAATATTCAATATCACATTATGTTGTTCATTATAAAGATATATAAAAAAATTGTTACCTGGAAAAATTTTATGAATAATGTTGCAATTATTATTCTATATGATATTTCCTTGCAATTTCCAGGGAAAAAGTTTTGGAATCTGTTTCACTTGCAACCTATGCGTGATCATAAGGTATAGCTTATGATAGTCCTTTGAAGATGTTACATATTTCAATATCTTGCAATACAATTTTTTGTTTTGGATATTACAGGAAGCTAATTTTTTCCTTATCGGTGAAATAGGGAGAAGTACAGTACTTTATTGGTGTTCAACTTGATGGTAGTCAACATGTAGAGCCTCTTCACAACTGCATTAAAGAAGATACTGCAAAGGAGGGAGAACAATTGGTTTGTTTGCTATTTTCAGCTCTTTTTTTACATATACATTTGTTGACATTGTTTGCAATAGTAGGAAAGATTGTTCAATCTATTATGCTTTTTATTTTCCATGTTATAACCAAGTTTATGTGTCACAGGTCAAACAAACTGCAGAAAATGTTGGTGAGGCAGTGAGAGAACTTCCAGACGCTAATCAGGTAATAAGGTGTAGTTGTTAGCTTCTTGTCTTCTAAAGTTCAATTGGATTCTCCATTATGACATCAGTTTTTTATGATCTTCGTCAGAAACCGGATGATTTATGGCTAAATCATTCAAAAGTGGTTCACCCGAAACCTCATAGGAAGGATAATGATGCTTGGAGAGCAATCCAAAAGGTATTATTTTCCCATTTGAACGAATTTCTTGTTATTTATTGTTTATGTTAGCTGAGTAAATAATATTTAGGATTTTATTTTACACCATGGTTACACACAACACTATGGTTTTGCAGATCATCGAAAATGGAGAACAGATAAGCCTAAAGCACTTTAGGCCAATTAAACCTTTGGGATCTGGAGATACCGGAAGGTTTATTTTTTTTTCTCTTTTCCAAGTACAAACTACATACATGTCCATGATATTGTCACTTCTAGTAATTCTACAATTTCCTTAATGGAACTTGTGAATATATAAACGCCTTATCAATGAATTGGTCTCTACTTAGATGAAAATTCAAGTGAGCTTGAGATTTTATAATACATTTCACTGGAATACTCCTTCGGGACTGATATGATATGTTATCGGCTTTCAGTGTGCATCTGGTGGAGCTAGAAGGAACTGGTCAATACTTCGCAATGAAGGCTATGGATAAGGGTGTTATGCTCAATCGCAATAAGGTTCTGAGTTTGATAAAAAAAAAAAAAATTATTAATTGAAGCATCTATGTTCATGATTTCCTAATCTCATAAAAATTACTATTCTGATTTGTGCAAATCAAGTTATAGCAACATTTACCACTTGTCATAATAAGATGGTCTTTTATACTTTCCACAGGTGCATAGAGCTTGCACTGAAAGAGAAATCCTTGACATGTTGGACCACCCTTTTCTGCCTGCATTATATGCTTCCTTTCAGGTTTGAAACTCAAATATTAACTTCAAATAAGTAACTCAGTAATTTATAATATTGACATTGTGATTTTTATGATATCTACATCATTTAACTCTTTCTACACAGAAAACCTTGTGAATATAAAGAGGAAATATCAATATGTCACATCATAATCCTATCAAAGACACTTATAATTTAAGGATAATGATTTTATGGATTACATCATCTATTTTCACCTATAGTAATGCCTTTATTTCCTGTTATATTAATTCAAAAATTTACTTAAGAGCAAGCATGTCCATGTGTCTTCTTACTTTATGTATTGAATTTGTCATATATTTGGAACTTGAATGATTTGCAGACCAAAACACATGTTTGTTTGATAACCGATTACTATCCTGGTGGAGAACTATTCCTGCTTCTTGACCAGCAGCCAACTAAGGTTCTCAAGGAAGATGCTGTGAGGTATATCATGCTACTGCACAAATCAAAAGTTACAAAACAATGGTGCATTAAGACTTTCAATAACCGCCATTAAAGCAAAGTTTCACTCTTCAACTGTCTTCTAATTCATGTGTTTCTCTCTACTTTTCTATAAATAACATCAAGTTCTTGATATTTATAGATTTTATGCTGCTGAGGTATTGATTGCATTGGAGTACCTTCATTGTCAAGGTAGGTTCTTATCCGGAATACAACGACATTAATCTAAAATGATGAACTTAGTTTTCAAACTTCAATCATTTAAAGGTGTATTAAAATCCTTTTAAGTCATCCAGTGACATAAACTGACCTACTACTAGAAATTACATGATCCTATGTATCACAAAAATTCAGTCCTTTGCAAGAAACTTTGCCGCTAGATTTCTAGAGCATATACTTAGAAACTTACTAGAACAAAATTTAACGATATTATTTGGTGAGAATTTGCAGGCATAATTTATCGAGATTTGAAGCCAGAAAATGTGTTGATCCAGAGAAATGGGCATGTGTCTTTAACAGATTTTGATTTGTCATGTTTAACATCTTGCAAGCCACAGGTATCTTAGGCAAGAAAATTAGATAACGTGGTTTTAGCAATATTTTAACTAAGACCACTGAACAGTTTCACTATGCAGCTTATAATTCCAGCTAATGAGGATAAAAAGAAAAGGAAGAAGAAAAAGAAAAAGGGACAACAGAAAACTCAACAAATTCCAACGTTTATGGCGGAACCAATGAGAGCGTCCAATTCTTTTGTTGGTACAGAAGAGTACATAGCTCCGGTTTGTATTTCCTCGTATATTATATGCATGACTCAGATACTTATCTTATGTCGAATGGACCAATCAATATGGTGCATTTGCTAATAATATTGAACACTTCATATTTTGTTAAGAAAAAGGTTCCATTATGCAACTATGTGACAAGTTTGTGCAATTCAACTTGTACAGGAAATTATAACTGGTTCAGGTCATACTAGTGCTGTGGATTGGTGGGCTTTAGGTAACATTCTTATTCTCATTAAAATGCATTAATGAACCTAGATCAATTTCTAAACATTAACAAGAATTAGGAAAAGTTCGATTGCATTTTACAATATTTAGTTTCAGCACTGACTATTAATCTTTCAACAGAGAATTCTCTTAAATCATGTAATGAAAATCGTGCTGAAACTAATCTTTAGTTTGATTGCATTATATATGTAGTGCTCAGATCCCGAGAAAATTGTGACCCGATTCTCACACATCTTGCCACGATTTTCGGTTCGTGCACAATATGACCGTTATCTACTAAATCGTGTCGCGATATCTTCCCTTTGTTCCACGATTTTTGTCGAGACAAAACCTCCAAAACTTGAACTAAATCGTGCCATGATTTCACCAAATCGTAACAAGATTTTTTCCGCACTTCAATCAACAGTTTTGAGTCAATATCAACACTTAATGACTTTGAGAGTAGAAATAGGGACATATTTGAAGCATATTATATCACATTGTTTGACTTTCAAGAAACTTTTATACTCTCTTTTTAGGTATTCTTCTATATGAAATGCTTTATGGATACACACCATTCAGGGGAAAGACAAGACAAAAGACATTTGCAAACATTCTTCACAAAGATCTTAAATTTCCCAAAAGCAAACCGGTGAGATTGTTTTTCTACGTATTACTTATCATGGATTTGTTGCTTTGGTACTTAATACTCCCTCAGTCCCATAATAACTGAGTCATTTGCAAAAAAGAAATGTCCCAAAATAACTGAGTTATTTATTTTTCAATACAATATTAATTACTTTTTTCCCTTTATAACTCTAATTAATATTACTTTCATCATTTTCAATTCATCAATACTTAACAAATGCACTTAAAACTATTTTTCTCTCTCCTTCATTTATACATTTTTCTTAATACGTGTGAAATGAGATTTTGGCTTAGTTAATCCGGGACGGAGGGAGTACTCCATTGTTCCTTTCTAAATGTTGTTTTTTTGGCTTTTCACAAATAACTAAGAGTAATATTGACAAAACAATAATTAACATTGAATTGAACGTTAAAAACAACAAATAAATAGGAAGAAAATTTATCTGCAAATGCGACGGTTAAAAAGGAACAAAGAGATTAGTTTTCAATTATGGTGTGATTCAAAAACTTACACACCATTTGAAAAGAAAAAAAAATATTCAAACGAACTTGATGAAATAGTCCATGCAACTTTATATTTGTCTAAATTCATATTTCTTTCTTCGTAGTTCTATTCTATATTCTTAACATATTAAAAAGCTCCATGGACTTTGTGAACACAAATTAAGTGATATTTTCTATGCAGGTAAGTCCCCAGGCAAAGCAGCTAATTTACTGGTTGTTGCACAGAGATCCCAAAAACAGATTAGGTTCACTTGAAGGCGCAAATGAAATTAAGAGCCATCCGTTCTTCAAGAATGTCAATTGGGCTCTAATTCGTTGCATGGTAACACAATATTTAACTTTCGTAGCAACATTATATTACTTCTTTATTGCTTCAATTATTTACTTTAATTAGTGCAAGTCATTCATATCTTAACAGAAACCTCCTGAGCTTGATGCTCCTATCTTACTGGAAAATGATGAAAAGAAAGAAGCCAAAGATATTGACCCTGGTCTAGATGATTTACAGAAAAATATTTTCTAAAAGGTCTTTCTTCATTTTCTCTATATCTATATATTTTGTGGTTATACTTAATCATATAGTGGCTAGTTATTAATTAGCATATTATCTTGTGGCTGTAGGTTTAAAGCATAATAGAATGAAATTCAAGAAACACATGATGAGTGTTTTCGATTTTGGAATTTCAATTTCTTGCTTCAGTTTGTAAAGTTTGTTAATGTTCATTGTTAAGTTATGAAATATTGGAGATACAATCTTTTTTGTAGTTTATGATGTTTAAGTTATATGGCAATCCAATAGAGGGGGACCATTGGTCACTTAGTCTAGTGTAGAAATTCTTGTATATTTTTGGAATGATATCAAGTCAATGAAAATATAAGAAAATGAACCTACATTGTTGCATTCTTTCGTACAAAACAAAAATGCTTGCAGTGTAACATCTGATAATTTAAGTTTGGGAACATCATTTATTTTTAAGAAGTGAATTTTCAATGAAAATTCTTGATATAATTGAAGAGATAATAAATTTATAAAAAAACTGTAACTTCTTGAATGAAATTATGGCTCATAGGTACCGATAAGTGGGTAGCATCCCTGTCTTCCGATTCTAGTGAGGATGACTTTGTTGGTGACATTGCCATTCCACCTTTCACATGGTTCAGGGAGGAGAGTATTCTAGGTCAGTTGAAGTTAGGTGACCTATTAAAATCGTTACGGAACTAACATGTCACACTTTGGACTAGGTATAAGCATTGATGATTTGTGTTTTTAGGTTAATTCTTGAAAAATTGATTTCAATTAGGATAATATCCTTTATTTTTGAACTTTCATCTCAAGTTTAAGAATGAAGGATCTTTCCACGATTGAATTCAAATTTTCAAGAATTAACCTAGAAACGCAAATCAAGAACCAAGAAAAGAATTATAAACATACAAAAAAGTGAATTAGACAAGAAGATCAATATGGAGATGAATGATCACTACTTCCACGAGGATATACGATTAAAATGTAATAGTCACATGAGATGTGAAAAACCCTTGATAAGATCCATAATGGTTCAATCAAGAACCCTGGGAGGATATTCTCTACACACAAGTATAAAAGTTGCAAATTCTATTACGATAGTTACAAATGTGTGTGAAATCCTATTTATAGGTGTGCGAGCTAAATGCTAATCACATCCCTGACTCTGTACTACTAAAAAACTAATCCATGATCCCAAATTACACAATGAGCTTCTAAAAGAGAATTAAATTGTTCCACTTACAATAGGAGCCAACTAAAAGATATAAAAACTAAGTTGGGTGGGATAGTTGAAGAGGGAAGTGATTAGAATGTTGGTGTTTGATCCCCACTTGCAATATAATATTAACAATACTAACATTGACCGTTAAAAAAAAAAAAAAAAAAAACTAATTTTAGTAATTTATTCTTCTCATTTTTTATCAATTTTTTTTTTTTTTTTTTGTGATGGTCGAGGTTTGAACCTCAAACCTTGCATATATTATGCATTGTCCTTATCAACTGAGTTAAGCTCACGATGACTTTTTACCGATTCTCTAATACTAAACACAAAGTGATTCAAATACATCATATTTTAAAAAGGAAACACCATACTATGTCTGTATGATAGACTATTTTGATTGTAAAATTGTTTATTTTGTAAAAAACTTTCTTTATGAATAAGACTATTTTTTTTTTGCCGTCCTCGTTAGCTTAACTCAGTTGGCAGGGACAATGCATAAAATCAGGATCCGACACAACCTGTCGCGCTCAATCAAATGTTTGGGTCAAGTCCAAAGGCAAGTCTTTCTCATTCCGCTCCAGAGATATAATGATCAAAGGTTGTTTTGAATTCTTCAATGGAGAAAGGAAGAAAGAAGAAAATGAAGATGATGAATCCGAGGAAAAAGCCAGAAGTTCCCTTTAAAAGCAACCGAGATTTATCTTACTGATTTTAGTGTCCCAACATTAAAACATGTTTTCAACAAAGCAAGGGTAATAGAAGAAGAAATAAGCCAAATAAAACTCTTCACCATCACTCCATTCTCTCGTACCACAAGCATGTTATTTCCATAAGCAAAAGAAAAAATTGACAAAAATGTTTCTATTAAAAACATGGTGTTGAACAGCTCGAAAGAAATAAACAAAGAAGAAACTCAGAGAACAATAGTACAAGTGATGAACAATGGTAGTCTTTCTCTATAACGTGCTCACCCACACACAGATAGGAAAATCGCAATTGTCGCATCTTGAAAGACCATTGGCATCCATAAATTAAGTTAAGTGTATTCGACACATTGTTAAAGAAAGAAGGTACCAATGCATCATGACATTCCTCGTAAACTACCTATCATTAATCATGATGAAAAAATAAAAGTCATATGACATACACCTCACAAATAAAAGTGTCTCGCAACTAAAAACAAACAACCTGAAATGGTCCTACTTTAAAACACAAACAAAATATCAAACATAGACTGACGTCAAAATCCTACAAACCGGTTAAAAACAATTTTTGCTAACAAGTAATCAAATAAACAATTTTACACATTCTCAATTATGGTTGTTATCAATACAAATGTATCCTACCAATTTCCCCTTCAGGTTCCATTCTTAGGGTGTAGGGTCTGAACTGAGGTCTTTACCGATATTCAATTAAGCATTTCAACCTTTTGTCTCGTACATTGGAAGTTGTGGACCATCATAACCACACAATTAGCTAGCTCGACCCATCACCAAAGACTTGGTAAGATCCAAGATTTAAAGACAAGACCCAAGAACGGAACTCACAAACCTGTAATCTAATTACCATTTGAATAGAAATGCACTACACACTTTTCTTTACTCGACTAATCTATATTAGACTCCAGATATGGCAAGCGATCCAATACATCCATGTTTGGCCATGAAGCCCCCCGTGTCATATGGGGAAAGAGGTTAGACCGGCCCTATATATGGGGAAAGAGGTTAGACTGACCCTATATAAATAAAAAAACATTGATTCATATGAACTAAGTTTTTTTTTTTTTGCTTTCGCACCGGTTTTCAACCCACCAAATGTGGATGATGCGTAGAGGCATTCGCACTGACCAAACGTTGTTTTCCCTGGAAATCGAACCCGGTATTCCCTGAGAACGTCCTTGGAATGAACTCATTGCCACTAGAGCCCAAGCAACTTGGTTCATATGAACCTAAGTTGTTGATAACCTTAAAGAGTCCATGTCCTCAATACAACACTCACTCGAGTAGATTATCTAATTCTCTAATAAGAGAAGCCTTAAACACTCGGGGCCTTGATTATAGCAGGTAAGGTCCACTGCAGTTCACACCTCAAGAACACGTTTATTTTGAAAGTGCTTTTTAAAAGTAACGGTAAAAAATAAAAATAACCATTAGATACTTAATTCTCATCGAATACATTCACGATTTATTTTATTTTGTTTTCTTTGAAATATTTTACAATATGATCTTATGAAATGTAAAAATATTATCCAATGATTATTTTTCTTTTGAGGGGTTTATCCTATGAATATTTAAATGATGGCAAATAGTAAAATAAATACATAATATATTGTTTGTTTCAAATATATATTATAATATTGCAATTGTTTGAAACGTACAAAATAATGATTGAAACATTCAAAATCAATAAATATTATTAATGACAATTTATGGTTTTTGTCAACAAAAAAGAAATCAGGTTTGAGGTTTCCTCGATAGTTAACTGCCGAAGTTTTCAGTTTTCTTCTATAGTTTATGGCCGAAGTTTTCCTCAATACTTAACTGCAGCCGGTTCCATAATTGGACAGTTAACTGCTGAAGAACATTTTGATAAATTACTTGTGACATAGCTAATGCATATGTGTCAACAACAATTCTCAAATGTATAAGTGGCTGGGGAAGAAGCAAAGCGTTAACTAATAAACCAATTGAGTTCACTTACCACCGACCACATCACTTTACTCGTACAACAACGACATACAACAAATTCCTAGTAATCTTCCCACTTTGTTTCACCTATTTATAAACTCCACAAAATTTATTAAAAAGGATACTAAAATAATTAAAAACATAAAACAAAACTACATCAACGGTTAATGCAATCCAACGCGTCAGATCCAATGGCCAAATATCAAATAACGAGTCACAACGTTCTAACTCGTTTCCCAACTCAGTCACCTTCTATCTTTCGTCTTCTCTATCATTCTCTCTCTCTAACCCTTTTTTTTCTCACTCACTGCACAAACATAAACACAAACACATTGCGTGCATTCATCCTTGTTACGGTGAAACCCTTTTTCGTCTTTTCACACTAGCCCTTTTCTCAAATCAAATCGCACGGTCATTCTTCTACCACGTCACCTTCGTCTTCTTCATACCCTCCCCACCTTCCCTTTCTGCCTCAACCCCCTTTTTCACTATATAACCCGATTTTCACCCTTTTAGGGTTTCGCTTTTTCATTCTCAATCACACTGCGCCTCCTTCAAAATCGTTCGTAATTTTCATCACTCCCAATTTCATCATCGTTGCTTCCTTCAAATTCTCGATTCAGGTATCAATCGAATCGAATTTCTCTGCGTTTAATTGATTCCTTTTCGTGATTTTTTCTTCAGATTTTTTTAAAAATCGTTTTTTTATGTATGTTTTTTGTTTAATTGTTACTATTATTGTTATTTAGATAGGTAATTTGGTTAGGGTTTTTTTAATTGTTTTATTTTTATTTTTGTTAGGGTTTGGATTGATAATTGAGATCTGTTCGTGGGTGGTTTGAAAATTTTGAATTGGGTTACCAAACGCGCTTTTTGGCGGCAGTTTGGTGTTGTTATGTATGATGGCTATTGAGAAGAACAGTTTTAAGGTGTCAAGGGTTGATACTGAGTGTGAACCGATGAGTAAAGAGAGTATGTCTAGTGGTGATGAAGAGGATGTTCAACGGCGGAATTCGGGGAATGAATCTGATGAGGATGATGATGAGTTTGATGATGCTGATTCTGGGGCGGGTTCGGATGATTTTGATTTGCTTGAATTGGGTGAGACTGGGGCTGAGTTTTGTCAAATTGGGAATCAGACTTGTAGTATTCCATTGGAGCTTTATGATCTTTCGGGGCTTGAAGATATACTTTCGGTTGATGTGTGGAATGATTGTTTGAGTGAAGAGGAGAGGTTTGAACTTGCTAAGTATCTTCCTGATATGGATCAAGAGACATTTGTTCAGACATTGAAAGAGCTTTTTACGGGTTGTAACTTTCAGTTTGGGAGTCCTGTGAAGAAGTTGTTTGATATGCTGAAGGGTGGTTTGTGTGAGCCGAGAGTTGCGCTTTACAGGGAGGGGTTGAATTTTGTTCAGAAGCGCCAACATTATCATTTGTTGAAGAAACATCAGAACACCATGGTTAGCAATCTTTGTCAGATGAGAGATGCTTGGCTCAACTGCAGAGGGTACAGTATTGAAGAAAGGCTCCGTGTTCTGAATATTATGACCAGTCAAAAGAGTTTGATGGGTGAGAAGATGGACGATTTGGAGGCTGATTCTTCAGAAGAGTCCGGTGAAGGTATGTGGAGTAGGAAGAACAAGGATAAGAAAAATGCCCAGAAATTGGGTCGTTTTCCTTTCCAAGGTGTGGGTTCAGGTTTAGATTTCCATCCGCGAGAACAATCAATGGTTATGGAACAAGAGAAGTATAGCAAGCAAAACCCTAAAGGTATACTCAAGCTGGCTGGTTCGAAGACACATCTAGCAAAGGACCCAACTGCTCACTCGTCTTCTGTCTACCATGGTTTGGATATGAACCCCAGGCTTAATGGTTCAGCTTTTGCTCACCCTCAACATAATATATCAACTGGATATGATTTGGGATCAATCCGCAGGACGAGGGATCAGTTGTGGAATGGCGACAATGAGGAGGAAATTTCGTATCGAGATCGTAATGCATTACGAGGCAGCCTGATGGACATGTCTAGTGCTCTGAGAGTGGGAAAGAGGCACGACCTTCTGAGAGGTGATGAAATAGAGGGTGGCAATTTGATGGGTCTGTCTATGTCTTCAAAGACTGATCTACGTGGATACACCAGAAATCCAAACCAATCCTCTGATATGCAGTTGTTCGCAGCAAAGCCACCTTCTAAGAAAAAGGGTAAGTATGCTGAAAATGTTCAACAATTTGTAGGTTCTAGGGGTTCAAAGTTATCGCATAACGTTGATTCGATCCACTCACCAGATCCTGATGATCTTTTCTACAACAAAAGACCAGCACAGGAACTTGGTATGAGTTCTTTATTTAAATATGAAGATTGGAATCCTAAGAGCAAGAAACGGAAAGCTGAGAGAGAGTCTCCTGATCTCAGTTATACAGCTTATAGGTCTTCCTCACCACAGGTCAGCAATAGACTTTTTTCGTCAGATTTTAGAACAAAATCATCGCAAGAGAAGATCAGAGGGAGTTTTGTACAGAATGGAAGAAAAGATATGAAGCCTTTGAGGGGTAGCCATATGCTTGCAAGAGGTGAAGAAACTGAATCAGATTCCTCAGAACAGTGGGATGATGATGATGATAATAATCCTTTATTGCAGAGCAAATTTGCTTACCCAATTGGTAAAGCTGCTGGTTCTCTCACAAAACCATTGAAGTCTCATCTAGATCCTATGAAGGCCAAATTCAGTAGGACAGATATGAAGGCAACACAATCCAAAAAGATAGGTGGCTTTGCAGAGCAGGGGAACATGCATGGTGCAGATAATTACCTTTCAAAAAATGCAAAGAAGAGTAAAATATTCAATGGCAGTCCTGTGCGTAACCCTGCTGGCAAATTCATGGAAGAGAACTATCCCTCAGTATCAGATATGCTAAATGGTGGTCATGATGATTGGAGACAATTATACAAAAGCAAGAATGATCAAATACGAGATGAACCTGTTCAAAGGTTTGACATGCCCTCATCAACTTCATATGCTGCTGAGCATAAGAAGAAAGGGAGAATTGGCCTTGATCATTCCAGTATGAGGTCAAAATATTTACATGATTATGGTAATGATGAGGATGACTCACTTGAGAATCGGTTGTTAGCGGATGAAAATGGAGTTGGACAGAGTAGGTTTTGGAGAAAAGGGCAGAAAAATGTTGCACATAAGGATGATCGTGATGAAAGATCTGAGGTACCATTACTTGGTTGTAACTCAGCAATGAAGAAGCGAAAAATGAAGTTTGGTGCAGCAGATTTTGGTGAAAGAGATGAAGATGCCAATCTTCTGTCAAGCAATCCTTCCAAAATAGATGATTTGCCTGCTTTTTCTTTGAAAAGAAAGTCAAAGAAAAAACCAGGGGCTGAGATGGTTATTTCTGAAATGGAGAATTCTGAACTGCCTCTTACTCATACGGTGACGGCAGACGTAGAAGTGGAGACCAAGCCACAGAAAAAGCCATATATTTTGATCACACCTACTGTTCATACTGGATTTTCATTTTCTATTATGCATCTTCTTACTGCAGTCCGCACAGCAATGATTAGTCCACCTGAAGTAGAAAGTTTGGAGGCGGGGAAGCCTGTAGAACAGCAGAACAAAGCGCAGGAAGACAGTCTCAATGGTGTTATTTCTAGCGATAAGGTGGATGATAAGGTGGCTGCCAATGTTGAACCTTCTGACCAAAAGAATGTGCCATCTCTTACCATTCAGGAGATCGTCAATCGTGTGAGATCAAACCCTGGTGATCCCTGTATTCTTGAGACACAAGAGCCACTGCAGGATTTGGTTAGAGGTGTTCTAAAGATATTCTCTTCCAAAACAGCACCTTTAGGAGCAAAGGGTTGGAAGGTACTAGCAGTTTATGAAAAATCTACCAGAAGTTGGTCATGGATTGGCCCGGTTTTACACAACTCATCTGACCATGATCCCATTGAGGAAGTGACATCTCCCGAAGCTTGGGGCCTTCCTCATAAGATGCTCGTCAAGTTGGTCGATTCCTTCGCCAATTGGTTGAAATGTGGTCAGGATACTCTTAAACAAATAGGAAGTCTCCCTGCACCACCCTTGGAATTGATGCAAATCAACCTTGATGAGAAGGAACGGTTTAGAGACCTAAGGGCCCAAAAGAGTCTTAACACCATAAGCCCAAGTTCAGAGGAAGTGAGGGCTTATTTTCGCAAGGAGGAACTTCTCAGGTACTCAATTCCGGATAGAGCTTTCTCATATACTGCAGCTGATGGTAAAAAGTCTATTGTGGCTCCATTGAGAAGATGTGGTGGTAAGCCAACATCAAAAGCCAGAGACCATTTTATGTTGAAACGTGATCGTCCACCACATGTTACAATTCTCTGTCTTGTCAGAGATGCAGCTGCTAGGTTGCCTGGAAGTATTGGTACTAGAGCAGATGTTTGTACATTAATTCGAGATTCTCAATACATTGTTGAAGATGTCTCTGATGAAAAAATTAACCAAGTAGTTAGTGGAGCCTTGGATAGATTGCATTATGAACGTGATCCTTGTGTGCTATTTGATCAAGAGAGGAAACTGTGGGTCTATTTACATAGAGAAAGAGAAGAGGAAGATTTTGACGATGATGGCACGTCGTCCACAAAGAAATGGAAGAGGCAGAAAAAAGATGTTGCTGATCAATCTGATCAGGCACCAGTAACTGTTGCTTGTAATGGGACTGGAGAGCAAAGTGGATATGATTTGTGCTCTGATCTCAATGTGGATCCACCATGCATTGAAGACGATAAGGAAGCGGTTCAACTTCTGACTACTGATACAAGGCCGAATGCAGAGGATCAAGTTGTTGTCAATCCTGTTTCTGAAGTAGGCAATTCTTGCGAAGACAATTCAATGACTTGGGAGGCTCTTGATTTGAATCCTACTCGAGAGTTATGCCAAGAAAATTCAACAAATGAAGATTTTGGTGATGAATCCTTTGGGAGAGAAAGACCTGTTGGACTACTAAGTGCAAGCTTATTGTGAAGAAATCTACAGGTATTGTAGCATTATTCTGATTGCTCTTTGATGTTTGGTTGCGTGATATACCTATGTACTACTTCTGTCCATAAATATATCCTCTTGAGAATTTCATTTGTTTCTTTTTATAAGACTCTTTAAATTTTAATCCGATTTAATTATTTCTTTACCAACATTAAGCTAATTATTTTTATATTTTATCCTGCAATCTACAGTAAATGCTATACTCCAATATTTTATTAATCTGTTTTGCCATCTTTTATTCAAATTGGAGTATCTATTAATACTTGTGATATCAGTGGACTTACACAAAGACCTGCATGTTTCTGCAGGCTTGAGTCATTCACATTCAAGAGTTCAATTACACCGGTTATAGCTGTGCTTGTATATATTGCGGGCGCAGTATCTTTGTATATTGATTTGGCCGGAAAGAATAGGATAGAATATGCGATCTTGTTGAAGATCATGGAAGCTGGTTAGGTTAGCTGAATGTTTTTGTGGCTTTACTTTTCATATATAATAATACAATTTGGTTCTCGATATAAAATGATCTTATTTTGCTTCTTGTCTGAGGGATCAAGAAGCTCTGAGTGGCACTATTGTATTGAATCGCAAAATTCTTATATTATTATGTATATAAACGGTTCAATTAAGACATGATGTCTGTGGTACATCCAATAAATCTGTCCATCCAAATGATCAGGACAAAATATTAATTAGTTACGACTCGACGGAAAAGAGAAGGCATTTTTTGCTCTCTTTGCATGTTTGTATATTTTTATTTATGCTTGGGCGATTAGTAGTGAATAGAGAAATTGATTTTTGAAATGGAAAATTCTTACTTACATCCTCTTCCTTAGGTACTGTTGGTGCTGTTTTGCGATACATAAAAACGACTCAAAGTTGTGTCAACAAAAGCATATTAAATGGCGTTGTTTATTAAAATAGTCTATCTCCTCCTTTTGAAAATAGTCTTGGAATTTTGTAAATTGATAGATACTTCAATGAAAATGTAATTTATTTGGTAATTTCTATTTATTTATATTTACGAATTTAATCTATACTCACAATTTTACGAACCAATTCTTCCCCCTCAAAAAAAAAAAAAAAATCCAATTCGTTCTTTTTTATTCTTTTTAGCATTTTTCCCACGTGGTTGTGTTGTCTATCAAAAGCAACTCAACCCATCACCAGGTCTACAAGTTTGTGGTCCATGTCACTTCCAATTCCAAGTGGTACATCTTGATGGAATCGTCGCCCATCACCAATCCTCCTTACAAAGCAATTACCGAGAATTGTAGATTGAGTAAAAAGGTTTTTCAGTGTAACCCAAAAATAAGTTCTACTTCCAATTCCAAGCTGCAGCTTTTTCACACAGACAGCCTTGACCTGGGACCTATTTATCTGTCCCCTTTACTTACCCTACATCCAAGAGAAGTATCTCTTCACATGTGACCAGGCTGTTGTACGAACACTTATTCCTATGTTTAGGAATCTCCCTCTGTCTCTTACTCCTGACAAAGTACCACACACATACATCACCAGCACCCGTATTTACTATTTAGGAGGATGAACAAAGTAAAATACTTCATATGTCGAGTGATGCACATTCTTCTTGTTACTTCTGTTTGCTTGACATGTTGGTCGATGCGTGAAACCGTAGAAATTGCACAGTCCAAAGAAATAGAGTTTAATTTTATAATTTAAAATATTAATTTTGAATCTTAAAAACGTGTGAATGTTTGTAATACAATTATGGGAGCCGGATCAAAAAATGTTTCCCATTGAAAAATTCATCTATAGTAATATTTTTTTTAACTATATTAGACTTCAATGTCAATTATATGAGTTAGGAATGCTTAACTATAATAAAAATTTGCATGTATAAGAAAACTGTAATACAAACTTATCAAAATCATATTGCATACCAATCTTAACTGACAATATCGAAGTGAAACAAAACTATAAAAAGGTAACCTTTTTCCTCTATTTCCCAAAAATAATAATAATGAATAAATATATCATTTTATAGAATTACATTTGAACAATATGCTATTTACAGAATTTGAGTGTCTCTTAGTTAATAGTGGTAAGAGGAACTCTGGAGTCTCTTACTGATTGAGTTTCTTCATATGAACCAATGTGTTTAACATCTCCATTTGCTAGTTTCTGAGATTTTGCATCCCAAAATGCCTTCAAAAGCTCCTCAAATGATGGAGTTCTTAGCTCCTCTATAGATGATACGCTAGGTAAATTGAAGAGTCTTCTTGTTGGTGTTGAACAAGATGGTTCATCAACCTGTAGTAATAACACAGGCAATTCAAACAACATTCAAAATTAGAGTCCAGATAACAATAAATCTTGTAACGGCTTTAAGAATTGAAGACTGCACATGAAGACTTTTTCCTACCATGTACTCATTGAGAAGACATTTTCCTGCATTTTCAGTTATCTCCACAATTCTGTTGTAATGTCCACCCTTCAATTCTGTCAGGTCACCACAGCATGGGGTAATCATGGAATTCAAATTCCCACAAGCTTCATGATCAAGTTGCAATGAATCTGCAAGTAATTTAACTTGTAAGCTGACTGACATTTATAGTTACAACAACTAATGCAATAATCATGCATATATGTAACTCTAGAAACTGACAATCAATAGATGAGTTAATATCCGTGTTTGCAATTCCTGCATCTTCAAGTGTAGTTGACACAGAACTTGAGAATCGGGCTCGCAGAGCTTGATTAGCTTCCATTCCTCCCCTAGACGTAAAACAATAGAGAAAAGGGTTAACAAAATCTATTGTTTTCTGACTTTTTTAATCAAAATAAGCAATACAAAACCTACCGAACAATAGTATCCACAGAACCAGCATTTCTCTTCTCTAGACTAAGCAAGGAATCTTGAGCATTTCTCCATTGTTGTGAACCTACTTCTGCCTTGTTGAGGCTGCAGTTGTTTATTCAGTAGGATTCAGTAAACACTTAACAAAAGAGAAATTTACTTGAGAAAAAATACAATGTCCTGGCATATACATACCAGATTTGAAGAACCTCCGCAAGGTCTTTCTTTCCAGATTCCACCGAAGAAGTATCCTCGTGATAGTTGGATTCTGTCTTTTCCATGTGAACCATCCATTCTGCCTTTACAAAAGAAGTGGAATCCTGCATGGTTAATGCTTCTCGCTGCAATTTACTTGTTCTACAGTTTGCACTTTCTCGAAGGTCATTAACGGCCATTTGAACCTGTAAGTACAAAAACTCATTAATTTCGTTTGAACGCGGTATGGGTAAACTTGGCATGTTTTAAAAATAATAGCTACCAGTTTTTTCTTTCTAGCATTTGAACTTGCTAGCATTTCTGCCACTTTCTCCAGCAATTGCTTTTCTTCATAAGCAGTGCACTCCTAAACCATGTAGAGAATGAGAAACACTAAAGGTAAAAGAAGAAAACAAATAAAAACATTTCCAATCATTATTTATGTCTATCAGAAAAGACATTGCAGTCACCTCAAACTTCTTTTCAAGCTCACACAATTTCTGATCATTAACAAATTGTGTTTCTTCCACTATTTGGGTCAAACTGGATGCATGCCTGTCTATTGTCTCAAAAAATTTCATCGTTATTTTAGATACTGAACGTGTAGTCTCAACTGCCCTGGAATGTGCCTGCATGCAATAGCACAAAACTCAGCAACTCTATCTCATAAATTCAGTCAACCAACAAAAACCACAGACATTCATACAAAAAAATACATACCTCTCGTTGTTGATGAGCAAAAGCAGTTACATTGGCCTCTTGCTTGTGGAGACTATTTTGAAGATCATTCAGTAATGAATCAGCTTCTAAGGCAATTCCTTTAAAAAGCTGAAGCACATAATTTAAGTTAAACACGGCAAAAAAGTTCAAGTAAAATCAACTCTTAAGGATAATAGACCACTTACATCCTCCAAGGCAGATGAGTGCTTAGCTACTTCAGATTTCAAGTCTTCGTAAGTTAATTGGTTATTTGATTTAAGCTCCTCGGCTAAATTATCCAAAGCTTTAATTCCAGAACCATACATATTCTTCAACTCAACAACCCTTACTCTAAGATCTTCGGTAGCCTTCAGAAACATATACCAAATCGAAGTCAGTAAATCTGAAAATTGAAGGTTAGGTAACAAACGTAACTGTCATTCAGAAACACGCCTCTGATTTTGTTGATACAAAAGACTGCATATCTTTTTCCATATCCTTCAGTTGCTGCTCTTGATGCATTACAGATGCTGAAACTGTCCTGTGCAAAGCTTCAAGTTGCTGAGCTAACTGAGACTGGAATTTCTGGATAAGTACCCTGTTTTCTTCTTCAATTTTATCCTTCCGCTCTAAGGTTGAAAAAAGGAAAGGCAAATTATAAATGATGTTAGAGGGCAGGCAATTCTCCTACTCGAACCCCACAAGAAAATCACTAGAGAATCACACTTACCGATTTTGGAAAACAGGTTTGACACATCCGATGCAGCATTCTCAAGCTCTGCCCGTAGTTCAATTGCACGTTCTACCAGTTCCTTTTCTAGAGAAAGCATGACAGATGGTAAAAAGTAAATAAAATGAAGTATAAGGTATTCCATGTGTAGCAACCCTAAAGCTGAAGTATATTACAACAGACATGAGACAAATGATATTCAATCAACTCAAGAAAGGGAATACACAAATGACTAACCAGATTTTAGAAGATTTGATATCAAGAATTCCTTTTCCTTAATTGTTGCATTTGCTTGTCTGTGCCTTTCCTCAAGATCAAACAATGTCTGCTCAGTTTCTTCTAGACTTTTCTGAAATTACAGATACCAGAATTAAGTGTAATTCTTGACCAGATCAGAAGTCCAGATCAAAAGAATAAAGTGACTATCCACAGCTATTCTTACCTCAGTTTTTTCAAGTTTCGCACTTAATTCAGCAGTCAAAAGTTGCTGAGAATTGTAGAGTTCTTGAAGCTCCACCAGGTTCTGCACACATACCATGTTACGTTCTTGTTTCAGTAGCTAAGCAATCATAATCGCTACACAGAATTACTAAGAACGTAATATACCTTATCCTTAGAATCTGCATCGAGTTCCATGCGTTCTATCTTTTCAGCCATGGCCTTAAGAAAACATTGTAAAAGTTTAGTATTAGTAATGATTCCAAATTTATAACAGTATTTCAAATTCATATTCATATATATTAAAACATTTGGAAGGAACCTTCTTCTCAGCTTCTTCGTTAAGGTAACGATCGCGTGGTATATAGATTCCATTTTTCTCTCTTGCAGCATACACCTCTGCGTAAAAAAAAAAAATAAACAGATTTCAGCATTGAACCGTAAAAGGGAGGAGAGAGAAGCAAGTATACCAACATACTATTTTTTCTCTATTTAGGGAAGAAAA
The DNA here is from genome assembly GCF_003473485.1 of Medicago truncatula. Classification (NCBI taxonomy): domain Eukaryota; kingdom Viridiplantae; phylum Streptophyta; class Magnoliopsida; order Fabales; family Fabaceae; genus Medicago; species Medicago truncatula. The sequence continues at coordinate 47,085,921 of NC_053043.1, forward strand.
AATAACACAGAAGGAGAAAACAAACTAACAAAGTGATTATGAAACTTTATTAACAAGGGAACAGTTAGCAACCTTGCTTTAGTCTGTCAATTTCAGAATACAAATCTTTAATCATCGCAGATTTCATCATTTTCTGATTAACCTGAAAAAACAAACAACTTCAACCTATTAGATATCCTTTGCTGCTTTATAAAATAGTGAAAGGTTGACCAAAGGAATATTAGAGTCACCTCTGGTTTGTTCTTGATATTTTTAGCACGGTGTGCGTAATCCAAGGTACTAAGGGTTTCTTCTAGACAGTGAATGGAAGGTGATACCGTGGCAATAATGCATGTCTTGGTTTTACCACCCAAAGAATCCCTCAACAGCCTGGTTAATTTGCTATCTCTGGTACAATAAGGGATATCCTTTTTATAAAAATCATTCTCCAGATTTAAAAACAATCAAAAAATGACAATGAGAATTAACTAGATAAGTTGCTGCTAGTCATACCTATATGGAACATGACCTGAGTGCTCAACTAGAGCATTGATAGTTCGACCAAGTGTAAGCAAGCTTTTATTTATCTCCCCAGCCTCTCTTGCTCGACCCTGCAAGTATTTTCTAATTAGTGAAGCTCCAAAGCTAATGAAGACAGTCTCTTTTAAGACAAAAGCTACAGAGTGGTATAGAGATAATGCCAGACGTGGAAAGAAGAGAAAGAAAAAGTAGACAAGGGTTTAGGGGGTTATTCAATTTTTTATGTATAGGGGTAATTCAATTTTTTATGTATAGGGGTAATTCAATTTTTTATGCATAGGGGTGATTCAATTTATTATGCATAGGGGTGATTCATATACACAAAATAAGTAATCTGCCATAACATAAGCCCATAACAATCGAATTTTCATATTATTCCAATTATGAAATTGAAAAGCATGTGTTAACTCAAATTTGGTATAATCATCGGTACCTCTCTTGCACCAGAGCGTGAAATATTCTCCGAGCCCGCAAGGTCCACAAGGTTTAGCTTTCCACATTTAATCATTTCTTCACCTTCCGGAGTACATTCCTTGATATGAATTGTGATAGAAAATATGGAGTGAGAACGGCTACTTTGTTTGTTCAGAAGAGTCTCGGCAGTGCGCCTTTTTGCGGAACCTTTTTCTAATATCTTGTAAATTTCATTTGCAGTGCAAACGATCTCTTCTTCTAATCCTCTGACAAGAACACCCCCTTTCCCATCTTCCATTAAAGCAATAGGTTTCTTAGACTTCTCATCTACAAATTTTGTAGTCTCCTCAGGGGCCAATAGATCAGTTATTTCCTCATTGTAAAGCTCCAAAAATGTTACTTTCATGCTGTACTCAGCACTCTGAGCTTCTAATATATCAAAAATCTGCTTCACAGCTCTTGGGATGACACCAGCATCAGTCGGAAATTCGCCATTCTACAAAATCAAGTACATACAAATAAATTTTAAATTTTTATGAAAGACCCATAAAAAAACATAATGAACTTTAAATTTTAATCACAGAGAGAAGCCGGCGACATGAATTACCTTCTTTATTGCGCCTCCTTCCATCGTATATGTCTTCCCTGTTCCGGTCTGTCCATATGCAAAAATTGTACAATTATAACCCTCAAGCACTTCATACACAATAGGAGACACTGCCTGATCATACAATTCTTTCTGTTGAGAATTAGGACCAAACACCTACGCCAAGAAAAACCAAAATCATAAGAGAGTTCCTACAAAATATGCCATCATAATTAATGAACTTCAAACCCAAAATTTAATGCTTGAATGCAGTTATCTTTTCTGGAAATCTGAATAATGCAAAATTAGAAAAATTCTCTCTCTTAAATTCCCTTTCATAACCTAAAGTTACTAAATTTAGAAACAAATTTTCCTAAATTGGCAGAATGCAGCTACCAATATGAAATCAACGTCAAATAACTTATTACTAAATATAAAAATTCTAGTAGCGAAAAACACTAAACGACTTAAAAACCTTATCGAATACGAAGGTTCTATCGATCTGCTTGTTAGCTATACTCTGAACAGCTGCAACTTCTCTTCTTCCTTCATTACACGAAATCACAACCGGCGTATGAAGCCGCATTTCATCTTCATTCATCGGCCTACAGAATCAAAACCAATCACAACATTTCAAAACCAAAAATAACCAAAATCAAACTCAAATTTCAACTCATCAATGAGTCAGAACGAGTCAAACTCACCTACACCGAACCAAAACCTGAACATTAACTCCTTTCTCTTTATCATACTTATTATGACTATTTGAATTTGAATCAGCAGATCGTAGATCTCGTGCCGGCTTATCCGTCGAACGCGGCGTCTGCGACGGCGATAACGGCACTAATCCACCTCTTTTCTGTTGAACCTCCATTTCACTTCCAAGTTCCAATTTCAACCAAATCAAATCCTAATCGGTGAAAAAAAACTGAGCAAATTCAACAATTAACAATGATGATGAATTTGCGATCTGCGATTGAAGAAGAATGCGAAGAATGAAGAATTCACGGATCAAGAAATGAAGAAGAAACGGTTATGGAATTGTTGAAATCGGAACTTACAGTGATATTTCTATTTTGAAAGAGAATTTCACGTGAGGGAAAACTTGAAGTCAAAGACTACACTGCAAAAGCACTTAACTGAAAAAGCACTTAACGATTTTAATTTGTTCTGATTTGTTAAGTTTTTTAAATTGTTACTATAATGAAAGTGTCTCTTTTGTGAGCTGAAAGAAGAAAAATGTGAGTAATATAAAAAAAGTTGGAAATTGAAATTTCAAGGCCGTTACGGGGCGTTTGAAAATTAAAGTGACGGTAATTGACTGTGATGTAGGTGAGGCTCAAGATAACGCCGTTAATTTTGGACGTTACTTCGGATCTTACGACCGTTATAAACAAGACAAGCAACGTGAGTTAAAGTAGTATAAAATTAAAACTTTTTTTAAGGAATGATGTTGCTAAATCCGGCAAAAGCAATCAAACATGGACACTCTTCATATTAGACTTATTTAGATATAGTGTCTGAAAGTCTAACACTAACACGATACTTACACATATAATTATATTTGTTTAAATTATTATCAATATGAATGTGTCAAAGTCTATATCATATATAATGTCTATGTTTGTGTCGTATCCAAGAGGGCAAAAGAGCTAATAGTGTACTCATGCTTTCTCTTGCTTTAACTACAATGATTTCAAATTGTGGTTGGATCGGGTAAGATTGTTTTACCTTTTGCTTTTATAATAAGAAAAGAAAAATGACAAAGATCAGAAGTTTGGAAGAAAGAAGGTACTTCTTGCGGTTATTGCGTGGAATTATTTTTAGTATATAATAAAAAGAGAATGAAAAAAATAATGATGATTATGATTATGAAAGAAATAAAAACAAAAACTGATCAAGGTGAGGTTTTGTATCATGGACTAGGAAAGCTGGCCTTCAGTATCATGTTCATGGTCCCACCGCAAAACTTGTTGCATGAAACAAAATTATAAGGGGGACAGGGAACTTGAGCAAAAATTTCATATTTCTTTAAATTAAATTGATCGGGTTGTATTAATAATTATAAATAAATACATTTATGGAGAGGAACAATATTTTTAATTAAGGATTCCAAGAAATTAATATGTTGGCAATGTAGGTTTGTTTAATTGGTAAAAATTTGAATCACACATCAAAATGTGTGGGTTCAATTTTATTTTTAGTGTAAGTATATTATTAATGGACGATTCTTAAATACTCTATAAACATTGAGTGTCTGTGTCTTCTTGTGATTTAACTCCCTTGAACTTTTAATCATAAAAAAATTAATATGTTTCATCTTTCATTTCAAAAAAATAAAAATAAAAAATGAATATTGCATCTTAGAGTATATAAGAGTAAATTCAACCTTTTAACTCATCATAGTGTCATTTAACCTTCAATTTTGTTATGATGCAGGGATAAGTTTGGATTAAAGAATCAATTGGCCAAACCAAAATTTGAGGTGGGGAGAGATTTGGATTGGATATACCTCATCTCATAAAATCCCTCACCTAACCCTAATTTCGAGTTTTAGTTGTTGGATCATGAAGATAATTCAGGGAATCATCCACGTTGAATCAAGAACAGTCATACAAGTGAGTTGGACACTACATATTTATTTAAAATGTTAGGTTTATGGGTTTTAATTTTACACTTATATATCGTTGAACATTCACTTTTCAATTTAATGTGAGACTTTTACTAAATTCTCCTATCAGTTGTTAGTTTTTTTTCTTTTTTTACAAACAAAATATTCAAACTAAGATCTACGTTAGTTTGGATAGTAATCTTAGGGTTGACATAGACAATTAAATCTTCTACCCACACTACGTATAACTGCAATTTAAGTTCAAAGGTTTCTAGGGATAGACTGCATGTAAATTTCATCTAAATTATGATTGAGGTTGATGATTCTATATGAATGTGTCTCCCTTAGACTAAACTTTTATTTATATTTTTTAGCAAGGGTCATGTTTGAGTTTAGATACATGATAAAATAATAATAAATTCAATTTTTCACTTTTGATTTTTAATTAATAAATAATAATTGAGCTATAACCTTATAATAACACGGTCTTAATTTTACCCACATAAGATCGACTTTATTCAAGTTTAAGCACACATTGAAATTTAGGGTTGGGTTAAGAAAATGTACATCACTTCCATGCTCACCCAATGCATTAGAAAAGGAAGTTTATTTCCGTTCGACAAATAGTTTCATTTGAAAACTAAGATTGCACTGTTTTTATTTTAAAATCATATACATCTTTTCTTTCAATTTCAATTAAACATGATGGAGAAAGGGAGTAGAAGTTTGGTGGTTCAGAAAAGAAGAACAAAGTGGGGTTTATGCAGGCATAACTAACTTACCCCACATGATAAGGAATGAGGCACGCACATGCCCTTTGATCTTTTTTGATTCCTTATTGCATTCTAATTTTGATGCTTGAGAGCATCCTATTCCACGCAGTCGGCCATTCCATTCCATGTAGTCACGATCTTTGTGTCCGTTCGATCTTAATTAATCGGTTGGACTATCTAGAAAAGCATATTTAATAATTTGAAAAATACCACTGTTTGACTGTGTGATTGCACGAGTTTTTTTACAAGCCAAGTCTGCATCAAGTTGATGTAGCATATAATTCTATTCGAAAATGAAATTGGAAGAAGAGAGAAAAACGTTAGAACTCTTGTTATTCTTCATCAATGTAAATTTGTGTACAACAATAGAAATTTCATTGTAATCATAAAAAAAAAAAGTATAACTTTTAGTAGGTAGTTGCAAACTTAAGTTAACCAAACTAACGATTTGTCTCAAATCTATCTATTCTAATAAATAATATTCACTTATGTGACATGTGACCAAATTTTATACATATATTAATTTCTGTCCTTTTCTCTCCAGATCTGTGCACTAATAGTTAACTTTCAATTACTTTGTATGTAAATATGCGTTTAGTGAACTTTTAGATTTAATACAAATTGTGATGTATAAGAGAAAAAATGCAAAACCCAAATTGAAAAAAAAATAAAATACATTTGTCATTAATGTTTGTTCAAAAAAGGAAAAAAAAAAATTGTTGATTTATGCGCAATATCACATCTTTTTCTACCTTTCTCTCGTGTTTTTTGTTCTGCTCGGAATTTGAACCATCAATCAACTAATATGTGTTGTTGACTACATGTGGTTGATTGAAATCATTAGTTCATATCGCACATGACCGTCTTGTGGCAATAGAGGATCCATGTCGCTTATGTGCCGACTCTTCCAACATGTATAGATATTGAATATGTGCTATTGCAATGCGTTTTTAGGGATAATTTAGTTCACAATATTAATTAAAAGGAACAATAGAATTGAAGTTTATTTACACTTTTATTTTTTATCTTAAATAAGTTGCTCCCTTTTTGTTTCTTCCATTGAGTATCTTGTAGAAGCCTTGGTTTGATGACATTTCTTCCTTTCTTTCTTTCTATTTTATTGTTTTGATTTTAGATTTTTACAATGTTGTCTCGTCTTTGTTGTGTGGTCTTAGTCTTAAGATATTCTTTCATTGATTTCCTTTCGTTTCCTTTTATTGATTTTCTTTTATATATGGTCCAACTTTAAATGACATTCTATTGTTTATTGACTTGCACCATCAATGAGACAAAAAGAATTGCAATCGAAGGTGCTCTACAAAGTCTTCAAATGGAGGACTAAACACAAAGGGGCAAATAGTTGAAGAAGAAATGAGTTAAGAATTTAACCCAGATTAAGAGGCTGAATTCTCCTTTTAATTAATGTTAATGAGTAAATTATCACTAAAAATAAAGTCGTGTGAAACTATAGAGCAAATTTTTTTGATACACTATTTTTAACTGCACTAAAAAATTAATCATGGATCGACCTTGTGTGTAAGAGTCATGAAATTGCGTGTTAAAAGTATACTATATTCATGCAGTATCCACGGACAGTTGAGTTCATCCTCAATTACTGAAGTCATACGGATAATCTTTCAATACTTGGGACATACTCTATCTCTTTGTCTTTGCTTCGTATCATTCACTCCACTCCTTTTTGTTTTCTGAACATATATTATTTAGCTACCTTTTATGATTCTATGACATATGTACACATTACGAAGCTCTTGTAATATACTTTCGATATACCATGTTAAAGTTTTAGATGAAGATGTGATGATCATACTTAGTTATATGAAATTCGGTTTTATGATCTTGTTTGGTTTTACGATAATGCAAGGGTGATTTCTAATATTGGATTAAGGATGAGGAGAGTCTCACACTTAAAGAAGATAAAAAAAAAATTTTTGAGAGGTTAAAGAAGAGAATATTGATGTACCAAATGAGCTAGAAGTTCCACATTACATGAAAAACCAGATGTTGAAAAATATACTCCCTCCGTTTTAAAATGAGTGTCGCTTTAGCTCATTGCACACATATTAAGGAATGAAATGAAATAATCATTAGACATAACACTTTTACTAAATTGTCCTTACTTTATAAGAAAAAGATAAATTTAAAGTTGCATTGAAAATTGTGAGAGAAAAGTTGGAGAGGGTAAAGTTGGAAGAAAAAAATTAAAGTTGTATTGAAAATGTAAAGCGACATTCATTTTAGCTAAAACGACACTCATTTTAAAACGGATGGAGTAGACTAATATGATAGGATCATGGGTGCTAAAACAATGATTCTTCTAGTTTATTCTAGAAGTGGATCTTTTAAGCATATTCTATTAGTTTGTTTGATAGTATTGTTATTGTGTGGTTGATGTACTTATCTTACAATGTGTATGCATTACCTATATAAGTATTGTATTGTATTGTCCCATTAGAAAGAAAGGAATGAAGAAAAAAGGCTTATTTAATCATCCGGTCCCTTAACTTAATTGATTGTCTCAATTTGGTTCCCTAACTATAATTTGTACCAATTTAGTCTCATATGTTTTGATTTGTTACTAGTTTTAGTCTTTTATGTTAGTTTCTCTAAAAAAAAAAACGTTAACAAAAACGACTAAAACTAGTAACGGAGCAAAATTGATACATAAGTTAACGGTTTTTTGAGAGAAACTAACAGAAATGACTAAAATTAGCAATAGAGCAAAATATAGGGGACCAAATTAATACAAATTATAGTTAGAGGATCAAATTGAGACAATTAATTAAGTTAAGAGACCGGGTGATTGAACAAACCAAGAAAAAATGAATGAAAAGTTATTTTATTTTATCTTAATTATATTTTATTCTTTATCTTTTAGTTTAGAACCCTGGTTTTATCATAGTGTAGTTTGTTAGTGATACCTTTTGGTTTCTATCACAATATGACTCATATAGTTGATGTTTTAAAATTTTGGATTATGATGTGGTAAACTTATTTGTATAATTGTTCTTAGCTAAGGGTAATTTTTCAAGATAAAGAGTTGAATTTGTTTGTATTTAATATGTATGAATTACGGTGTAATTTCTTTAACACATTTGTCAATCAAATTTCACAATTTAGATATATCATCTATATATAAAAATAAGATACACAATTTTGATGTGATTTGTTCCTTTCTAGTTTTACCTTTTATATAAATTATTTTATCTACGGTTTAAAATAGCATAGGAACACAAATGGTGAAATATGATTGATCGAAAAATAAATGGGAAAATATAGTTATTGTGTATTTACAATAATTTTTGTTATTCCATTTATGTTTGAATTGATGGCGAATTTAACAAATTTATGGTGATACTGTAATTTTATTGAAACTATAAATAATTTTATTTTTTTATCAAAATTGAAGTGGTGCACTATGATTTCGTTGCCAAACATGTGCACTTTCCCTACAACGCAGGGACATTGAGGCTTGATGAGGTGAAAGAACAGGTCAACGAAGTTTGGGAAGAAAAACAAATGGGGAGATATTATTCAGCATAGTTCCGCCAACACCCAAAAGGTCAAATACATTTGAAGACAGCGACATTAATATATTTAACAAATTTTCGAATTGATTACAATGATTTAATTAACATTTTAATTTGAAGTAAAAATGAATACAATTAAATATATAAAACAGTGGGTTTCTTAAATTTAATTTTTTTTAAATAATTTATTAGTTAAAAATTCACATCTTAATGTGAATAAGTAAAGAATTTAAAATTCAAACTTAAATTATTGTATATTACGATGTCCACGCCAACTGAATTATACTCATGACGATTGCGGATTTGTTAAACTTTTTTTTCTACGAGGAATGGGTGGGTATGTTAATTTATTTATGACAAAAGTTAACATGTAGTCCAACTATCCAATGCTATGTGTTAATGAATTAAAAATATAGAAAAAATATTTTAAAATACCACACATTTAATTTTTAAAAAATTTAAATTATTTTTCATAGTTTCTATTTTAAGTTCCGTCATGCTAAATAGTGTTCCCAAGATATTAGTTAAGAAAATAAAAAAATTTATATATTTGATTACATATTTTTAAAAAAAAATATATTATATTTGTTTCTTTAACTAGTATCCCGTAGATACCGGTTAATATTTTCCTTTATTTTTCTCTAGAAAAAATGGTTAAATTTGTTATCATTAGAAATAAAAATTTGAATTAGTACCAAAAGCAAAATAATAAGAATTTAAATTTGCTTAATGTGATATGACATGATAGAAACAATGATCATAGAACCAAGTTTAGATTTTTTTATTCTTGACCGAACAATTTTAGACTTCTTAAAAGCCCACCGATTGAGATGCTCGAAGTTTCCTTTTGTTTTGTGTGACTAAAAGGTAACTATTGATTGCATTTTACTGAACTAGAGAAGGTGGTAGTTTCACAAGGAAAAAAAAAAGAGGGTGGTAAATATGATTGAAAGTGATAGATGCTCTAGGGTTTTAACAATTGTTTATGAGAATGCAATCAATCGCTTATTTACATTCACCCTAATGTACATCTTAAAAATCATATATCGACTGGGAGTCAATGTCAATAATAGTTTATATACAACTCACACTCCTCAGATCAATGAGACCTTTGTTATAAAGGATAAAACTGTGAAGGACCTATACCAAAAGTAGACAATACCTCGAAAGGCGGTGTGGCATACTTGTGGGTGGAACAAGAAGTTGGGGATTGAGTTCGAAAATTCTCTCTTAACCTAGACTGAAAGGCAACTGTACTTGTGCATCTTAAAAGTCTCGCATCGCTTGGGAGCAAAGGCCAATGATAGTTTATATACAACATCCACAATCCTCAAATCAATTAAACACCTTTTATGAAGAATCAAACTATGAAGGGCTTATACTTAAAGAACAATGCCTCGAAACGTGGTGTGTGTATTTGAGGATGGAACATAACACAACCCCTGGTTGTTACCACTTATATTCCTCTTCTTTTAGATCAATTTATGAGAGGTGGCTTAGAGTCAATAATTACTTGAAATCACCTCTTCAAATTGATTATTTTGACTTCCTTTAACTAAATAAGTGATTTCGACACATTTTTAGTTTTCTTTTGTATGTTTTTTTGATTTCGTCGTCTTAGCACGGCACTACATTGTTTGTTTTGATCTCTCATCTTTCTGCAACATTTTTTTTATTATCTCAACTATTAGTTGCTTCATTTGTCGGTTTGTCTAGATTTTAGCCAATTCAACATCAACTAATTTTAATGTCTATTGTTGACAACGTTTGGCATCAATTTATCCCTTCTAAGGTGTCTCTGTTTGTTTGGCGCCTTCTTTGTAATGGATTGCCTACTAAAGATAATTTGGTGCGAAGAAGTATTCTTCAATTAGATGACTCAGCGTGTGTTTCAGGTTGTGGTTAGTTGGAAACAACTAATCATTTGTTCTTGAATTGTGCTACTTTTGGTTCGCTTTGGCATCAAGTGTTGGATTGGTTGGGTATCTCCTCAGTTCAGCCTGGTGAGCTAAAACTTCATTTTCAACAGTTTACTAACTTGGCAGGTCTACCCCGAGCTACTTATGTGTTCTTTAAAATTATTTGGTTTACTTCCGTCTGAATGATTTGGAAGGAGAGGAATAACCGTGTATTCCAAAATGCAGTAACCAACCCTTCTACGCTTATAGACAAGGTTCAACAACACTCTTTTCTTTGGTTGAAAGCAAAGCAAGTGAACTTTAGCTATAGTTATTACGATTGGTGGAAACATCCACTCCTTTGTATGGGTGTCCACATGTAACTGTTATCTGTTATTTGTTTTGTTCGTACTTCCTTATGATGACACTTTGACTTTGTAAATACTCTTGATTGGTTCCCCCTTTGCACGCCTTGTGCGGGGTGAACCTCATTTGTTTATAATATATCACTTTAACTTGTTCAAAAAAATGTCTATTGATTAAGATGAAAATCATAACCAAATTATTTCACTCCAACCTAGTGAGAAATTTATGATTCGATTACTTATTTGTTGGTGTAAACATACTCTAATTGTGCGAGTAATATCATGTTGATACTTTGCACGACTCAAGCCAGCAACATAAACACAAAACATTAGACAACCACAAACAGTTATAGGAAGATAAGATTCAAGTTGTTGCCAAATTGTCTCGAGACCAAGGGAAAATTAAGAAACAAATCTAGATCCTTGTCTTAGAACAAAAATCTCAAATTAAAGTTCTGAAATACGAATGTAATCGCCTCGAAGAAAATGTTCCTTGAGTTTGATCCAAACATCAATTGAATTTTCAAGAAATACAATGATTTGTACAACGAAGTTATCAACGAAACTCATGAAAAATGAATGCACAAGCATATTACACAGATTCCAATTTGATCAACTTGTGTAGGAACTAAAATCGTTCTATACTTCTATCAACAAAATTAAATTTATTCTTAACTCCAAGTGTTATCGTCATCCATCGAGCTCAAGCATGGTAATTCAAGTGAGTTAGAACAGCATCAACAAAAAAAAGTCCATCATAGAGATGCAAATAATACACATTTTCAAGAGTTTGAATGGGATCCACTATAGATGAAGAAAGATTATTCCACTATGATTATCAAAACATAAATATATTGTTTCCGTAAGCATAACTTAGTTTTAAGGATATATTAAGTCGGAGTTGGAATCAACATTCTTCATTTATTCAAGTGTAAAATTTTGATAATATGCTGCTTGACAGAAAAATGGCCAACAATTACATGTGTATTCAAAGTTTTTTTTGTTTTTACAAAATGTGAATTCAGAACTCGTGGAAATGTAAATAATAGGAAAATTCAATTGAGGCGACATCTGGATGGGATGAGTTACGTGACAAAGAGGCAAAATATTCAAGCCACACTCTACATGGTCAAGGATTGACTTGGTCACATGTTTAAAAAAAATAAAAATTTGCCAAACCTATTATATTTTGACAACTGAGATATCTTAATTTCTTAACCATTTTAGTTGGGAATTCGATCTCTTATTGGGTGCCATTTAATTTGGGAAAGGTTTGTTTTTTCCTACCATGGGAAAGTTAGTTTTTAACCATTTGATTAAATAGGGAACACAATTTTATCATGGTCTTTTAACACACTATTTTTTTCTTCATCATCTTCCACCACCATCCTTCACCCGTTTTTCCTCTTCTCATTTCTTCAACTAAGATCCAAGCAGTATCGAAATAGTTAAACTCAAAATGAAGAGGAAAATGGAAAATAATTACTTATACGTGAGATTGAAGATGAAAATGGAATAAATTAGAGAAGTATGGTTGCTGGCTGAAATTTGCCTCTATTTTTTACCAAGATAACCTATTATTGTTTGAAGTGGAAGCACTTCTTCTTCATAAAAAATTGTCTCTAATTTTTTTTTTTTCATCTATTTAAATTTGAAATTCGTTTCCGGTTGAATCGTTGGAAGCTCATTTAGTAAGAAAGCAGGAATTTTATAGATTGCTTTTGACGGCAAAAAAAAAACTAATACAACAATGGAGTTTTTAGATCTGGAATACTAATCATGGCAATACTCATACTCATTCATGAAGAGAGAGAAAGGAGAGGAGAGGAGGAGGACGTAGAGAGAGAAAGTGAGAAATTTGGTTGATGTTTGTGTGGTTGAAGAGGGAGGGAGGGAGAAAAATTGAGTGTTGAGGGAGTATGATAAGAGTATATTCTTCATTAGATTTAATGGTTAAAATAATTTGCGCTCAAACAAAATCTTTTATCTTCTTCCAAATTATTGTGTCACTGCTGATATTACTTTTAGCCCCTTTCTATAAACTAGTACTAGTATTTAAGCGCATATAGTGCATCATTTCCTTGTACAATATCTAGCCTAACTCTAAAGTAGCAATATCACAATTCACAATGGAACTTCACATTCCCAAACCATGCTTTATCCTTTTAATTCTAACGACTTCCTTGTTTGCATCAACTATCCTAGCTGCAAACTCAAACCTATTCCGAGAATACATTGGAGCTCAATTCAAAGGTGTCAAATTTTCAGATGTTCCTATAAACCCAAATGTCAATTTCCACTTCATTTTATCCTTTGCTATTGACTATGATACTTCATCTCCTCCTTCTCCCACAAATGGAAACTTCAACATCTTTTGGGACACTCAAAATCTTAGCCCTTCCGAAGTCTCTTTCATCAAAAATCAAAATCCAAATGTCAAAGTAGCTCTTAGTCTTGGTGGAGACACCGTTCAAGGCGACCCCGTTAACTTCATTCCATCTTCGATTGATTCTTGGGTTTCAAACGCGGTTTCTTCACTCACAAGCATAATCAAGACGTATAATTTAGATGGAATTGACGTTGATTATGAACATTTCATCGGAGATCCTAATACATTTGCTGAATGCATTGGAAGGTTAATTACAACTCTCAAAAATAACAACGTTATTAGTTTTGCTTCAATTGCTCCATTTGATGATGCTGAAGTTCAAAATCATTACTTAGCCTTATGGAAGAGTTATAGTAACATTATAGATTATGTTAATTTTCAATTTTATGCATATGATAAAAGTACCACAGTGGCACAATTTATTGATTATTACAATAAACAAAGCTCAAATTATAATAGTGAAAAAGTTTTGGTGAGTTTTGTTAGTGATGGGAGTACTGGATTAGGCCCAGGCAATGGATTCTTGGATGGATGTCGTATGTTAAAGAGTCAGCAAAAGCTTAATGGAATTTTTGTGTATTCAGCTGATGACTCTAAAGCTGATGGTTTCCGCTATGAGAAGGAAGCACAAGAGGTTTTGGCTAGTCCTAATTAGATTTTAATTATCTTTTTGTTCTCCTAATTTGAGCTCTTGATTATTCTATTCTATGTTACAATAACACGTCTCTAATTTAAGTTGGTGGAGCTAATTAATTAAGTCATGAGATGGTTGGTTGGCATATATATATATATAGTCAAAGTCAAGTCAACCCCTGCCACATGTGGAATTTATTATGTGGTCTTCCTCCGAACTGAATCCTCCCCAGATCATTGCCCTCGAATTTATTATGTATGTTAGATGTCACACATCCCTAATTCTTGTTGTTAATGTTGTTTAGCACTTGTAGGTCTTACGTGCATCTAATAATCACGAGGTTCTAATTCTTTTTGTCATGATCTCATGTAAGCGCTCCCATTAAACATGATTTTATTACGTAGGTTGTAAATCTCACACCACCCACTTGTAAGGGAATACAAACATCATTAAGCCCTTGATGAGTTTACCCTTTTAATACTACAAAGGCTTTCTCACTCACATTAAGTGAAGACCAAAAATTAACATGATCTTATTTATATAAATCTCCTTAATAGAATTTTCAACCTGGGGAGGATGTTGAACTCCTATCCTTTGTTTATTTCAATTGGGTAAAGTATTGTTCCCCTATATGTTTTACAGATTGATTTTCTATCTAGGAGATTTTTTAGATGATGGACTAAATATTGATATCTTTAGTATACAAAAGAGAGTATCCTAACACAATTTATATATATATATATATATATATATATATTTTTTTTTTTTTTATGGTGGTCGGTGTTTGAACCCCGAACCTTGCATCTATTATGTATTGTCCATATCAATTGAGCTAGCTCACAAGGACAACCCAATTGATACTAGTATCATATTCCTGTATTCTATATTTTAAACATATGCAAAAATTGCAAATGATAGTGTAAATGTTCACATCACACATCTCCGTCTAGATAAATATCTTTAACAAATTACATGCTCTTATATTATTCACACAAAAAATATTGTTCATAAGAATAACAAATTTCCCTATAACAAACATGCATGAGATATGCAAATTATTTTTTGAGAGGATGCATGAGATATATAAGTTAGGTAGAAGATTTTATCACAATCCATATGGGTCTTATTTAGTTATTTAACAATAGTTGCTTCTTTCAAAAAAAAAAAAAAACACAATAGTTGCTTGAGCATCAAGCATACACTGCAGCCACATACATAATTATACTATATTTTTTTATAAGCATACGTATACTATATACGAGTATAATTAAATTAAAGTGTACATACATATATATACCATGGATCATTCGTTATTTGAGTTTTGTTGATAGTAATTATGGTAATGAATTGAAATACCAGGACCTTTTCTCTTCTTAAGAATGTTCATTCCACCTAGAAAAAACACAATAGGTGACAATGTAGCCCAATCCTCATTCTCAGCACTATACCCAGCAAATAATTTCTTCCTCGGATAAAATTCCAATACCAATTCATCATAAAGTTCCACCAATTTGTTGGGTGCAAAAACAGGAACAACCTCATTTTGAAACTGATAATCAACCCAATCAATTTGATTAGAATAAGCACGATACAATAAGAAATAAAAGTCATTGTTGAGAGCAAAAGAAGGAGAAATAGAAGCTTCTTTTATAACTCCATTTTCCTTTAAATTCTTTATAAGTTGACCAATGCATTCAACAAAGTCAACGGGTGAGGCTTCAATGTTTTCATATAAAACATCGATCCCATCTACTTGGAGATTGTAATCTTTGTTGTTTTTAATGATGTTTGTGAGTGATTTTGTTGCATTGAGAATCCATGATTTGTTGTTTTGTGGAGAAAATGGGAATGTTGTGCCACGGTTACCTATACTAATATACACTTTAATGTTCACTTCGGGGTGTTGTTTTTTGAAATGGGTTATTGATTCAGGTGTGACTTTTGTTGTGTCCCAATTTACCCTGAAAATTCCATTTGTGGGTAGGTTGTTTTGGTCGTAGTCTGTGGCAAATGTGAGGGCAATTTGGTACTCTTTTAGGAATTTGCTAGATATGAAAACTTGCTCGAATGAGTCATCGAATGTATATTGCCTAAAGATAGACAACATTATTATTATTGTGGGGGTGGGGGTAGTAATAATGTGATTAGTTTTGATTGCAATGAAAAATTGGCCAACATACATTGTCCTTTATATACTTCTATTAATTGTGTGTGTGATTAGAAGAAGTAGAAGTCATCTTCAAGGTAAAAAGGCTCAAAAAGAAGTTATATATAGTTACCTTCAAATTATATCTAAGATTAATTATTACCATTCAAGAGCAACTTGTTCTAACAAGCAACATCCAGCTTAGTTTATACAATTTCACCAACTCCCGATAGTAGCCAAGTGAATATTTTAGCTACTCCTTATTGGCTAATTAGGGATGTGGTCCTGGATTTGCTCTTGATATCTGGATAATTTAGCCAATATTTCCCCAATGTCTTGGTCGGGTCTAGGGGAAAGGATTAGATTGTACAATATAGCATATTTAAGTTTGAATGAATATTGGTTGGAAGATGTATTTACATTATTTTTAGGTGGTTTTATAAAGTAATAAGACAAAACAAAAAGAAAAGAAAAGAAATAAAAATTAAGTTTCAAGCTTATATTAGAGATTCATGTTAGACGGGTAGTCACGGTGAGTAGAACACCTTGAATGTGACCCCTTCTTAGTCATAAAATGTTCACATATATTTTGTTTCTTAAGAACATTAGAACATGCAGCAATGTGGTGTTACCACTTTCATGTAAAGCATCTTTAATATGATGATGCCAGAAGCATAAGCATGAAGGTATGATCGCGACCAACAACAAACATTCAACTGCCGCATCTCTAATATAATGATGCCAGAAGCATAAGCATGAAGGTATGATCACGACCAACAACAAACAGTTCAACCGCTTCTAAATAATCACTCTCACAATTAATGTTGTTATAACATTTGTTGTGACAAAAATATAGTATGCCCGACATAGCTTCGATGGATAAAACATGCAAAAAAAACAAGAAGGAATGAAAGAAAGAAAAACCTATTAGTAGAAATGGAACTTGAAAGCACTTAAAATAAAAGCTCTTAAAAACAATGTTTTTGTGGAAAAATTAGTAGATCTGGATGTGTTCATCATATACATGAAACTAAGGACAGTCTTATTGCCACCTTCTTTATTCATTTTGATACTTCCTATTAATTTTAAAAAGGAAAAATTACTCCTACCCCAAAAACTAAAAAATTCAAAGGCTTACCGTATCTTCCTCCTAACCCTTTCCCGCACCCCTTTATTTATCATTCAAGATAATCAAAATTGGACGATTTTTTTTTTAAAACTCGGTACCCGATTCGAGAATCGACTAATTCGTTGGGACCAATCCCACCGCCCGGGGCCCGTTTAAAGTCAGAGCAAGCTCTGTATTGACTTATCTCACCGAAATTGGTACTAGGGGGAATTGAACATGAGACCTTTGGAGGAGCAAACTCCAAGATCCCAAGTCAACCACTAGACCCACCTCAAATGGGTAAAGTTGGACGAATATTAAACAGGTGCAACACAAGTTCAAGGTTTAGAGATCGGACCGGGGTTTGACTGGATCAAATGAATAATAATTCTATTTTAATTTTTAATATAACATTTAAAGTAATTAATAATGAAGAAAAAAATAAAATATTCATAATTCCACACCATTATTTATTTTTTATTTTTAAGTATTTGGGCAGTGAAAAGAAAAAACTGATTGAATTAAGCTAAAAAATAATATTATTAGCAAAATAGAGGAAGTAAGTAAGAGAAAATTAAAGAGATATATTATATGTGGTTTATTTTTAAAATAAAATTGTAATTTTTTAATGGTGATTATTATTGTTTATATATTTCTGCGAAATGAGCACTGCTCTCTTGGTTTTTGAATCAAACATGAAGAATCAAGATTCAGTCTATGAGTCATTGCAACGTAAAATAAATGATATGTTCTGTAATTTTTAATGCATAGACAAATCATCACAATGTGTAGGTGCAACATTTACAAAATTCGGTCCAACTTACTTAACTAGCTCAATCGTGGATTTTGACTGGTTTAAACGATTTTAGTTTGGTTTTTTCTCAAGTTCTTTTGTTACCTTGCTATCGTCTATTTATGTAGAAAAAGTTATTTTTATTACCTCTATAGTTTTAACAATTCTACTAAATGCATAGACAGATCATCACTTAGATTGATCAATTCGATCTTATTTTTATTACCTTGCTATTGTCTATTTATCGTGATTCAAACACACCATGGCAAACAACTCTCTTCCCCCACTCTCAACCCTCGCCGTCCCCATTTGAAAACTCCCATAATTAAGTGTTTGGTATGCTAATTCAATTTTACGGAGGTGATGACACATTTTGAAAACTTAAGTTGACCCAAGGGCCAAGAGCCAAGCAATCCATCCAAGACTCAAACTCATCATATTTGTAAGGACCAAAAACACATTTTAACCTTTTTATAATTATACAGAACGCACCCCTATTGGTGGTTTGGGCATCTAGCAAATATAGTTTGAGTAGACAGATCAATTTACACAAAAGATTATATAATTGGCTCCACTACTTACGCTCTGTTTGGGTATAATAATGATTGAAATCTGGAAATCACATCTAGAGATGAGAAATTTATCTCAATGACAGCAATAACAAGCACGTAGAAATATGTGTGGCATGCAGCCAAGATGTGTTTGTAGTTTTGAGTTGTGAGCCAAGCAATACCCCCCAGCCAAGATTCTTTTTGACTCGATATTCCACAATTGTGTTTTATGATTGGCTAACTTAATCTTAACTAAGCTATCCTTAAGATAATTAAGATGAAATTGACCACTGCACATACAAATATTCAATGCCATAATAATCCCACAATTTCAATCAACCAAAAGCCTACTTATTTCAATTCCTCCTTTTCTTGTTTAGATGAAAATGACCCATGAGATGTGAGTTTTGTTATTTTTAAACATTTCTACAACCCTAAGATATACTATTACTTAAAAATCATTTGAAACTCTAACGATGATGGACATGATTTAGTGAAATTACAAGTTTATGATTCTCCTTATTTTTTCGGTTGAGACGTACTTGATTGGTATCTATTGAATAATGTAAGCAGTTAGGTTATTGAGTTGTTAGGTTAATTCGATGTTTCTTTTTTGATCTTTGTATTTCATTTTGTGCACCCTTGTATAAATACTCAATTAATCTATCAATGAAGTAAGAAATTGAGTTTGTATTTTTTTTTCATTATATAGTGTCCGACAAAAAGGATAAATGAATATAAATTAAATTTTGAGACACATTTCTTTTCTTGTTTTTATTAACCTATCGATCAAGTCCTCATCTCAATATCGATCAAATCATCATCTCAGCCACGAGACGTTTGTATTGTTGACACAAGTTTTTAATGTAAGAATTTTCTCATTTCACCTAAAAATATATGTCATAGTTAAATATAAATTGAGATTAAAAAACTTAAAGTTATATCATCTCTAATGAAGGGTCTTAAACATTTAAGATTCGGTATCTATTTGGTACCTTCATTGGGAAGAAACTTTTTCAGGGTCTTATAAAATTTAGGGTCTCACTTAAGACCCTCAATCTTAAGTGGGACCCACACTTGTTTAATATTAAAAGATTGAAATATAATGATATAAAGTTATTGATGGTTGATTAGTGGGTTCCATTTAAGAAATTTGTGTACTTATTAGGTACTTTTTTTTTTAACAACAAAATTTATTAATTACCAAATCTCTGCACAAGACGAACATGGACCAGTAAGATAAAAACTACAAAGCAAAAGGCGGCGTATATACGCAGAACATCCAAAAAAATGTATACACCGTACATCTTAAACACCAATAAAAAACAAACCTCTTGAACCAAATGAACACGAAACTAAACCACTACAAATGATAAACATACAACAAAAGTTGAGGCAAAATCTCACACTCCTTATTAGATACTGCTTTTAAAAAACTATAAATAAATGATGTGTATATATGAGACTCATCTAAATAATTAAAAATATGTGTCTCCATGCTCCCGTAGACTCGCTTTCAATCTATCACGATTCATACGAGACTTATGCACACAATTTTGGACATAGGAATCAATAGTCAACCTTCCACTAACTTTTGTATTAGTGTTTGAGATATAGAAGCCAACTTGAGTATATGATGTGCCATTAATATGGTGCTTGCAGTTCAAAGGGGCCTAGAGTTGAAATCCTCCGTGAGGTCCAATCTGAAATGACAAATCAACACAGTCCAAAGAGATTAGTTGCTAATCCAAATTATATGCTCCAAAGAAAATGTAATCCATCAACACGCGACAAGTGAAAAAGTGATCATTTATATCCATTTCTCCTATTACATCCACCATATTCTAAATTCTTGAAAAGGGTTCAAGGGTTCCCCCTTTTCCTATTTTTTTCCTTCAACTTTTGTTTTAGTAAAGGGATTGAGCTATGACATTTGACCTATATAGAGAGCCGGGAATAATTCATGTCGAGCCCCCCAGGCGAGATTCCACGCTTTTACGCGACGTCAATAGTTACGCCGCGACGGCTGCTTCCAATTTTGGCCCTAATCTTACTTGAAGTCACCGATGCGGAGAGAAGGGGGTTTCCTCTGGAAAATTTCCTTCCCAAGTGGCTACTGCTTTCAACCTCCATTAGGGGTCCTGCCCCAACTCCACTCCAGAGCTCTTGAAAGCTCCCACGTGCGCGATATCGTGCCCAAGTTTTCCAAAACCTCTTACGATAAAACTCACGAGAGTTTCTTTTATCCTAAAAGCGAGTGAAGTGAAGTGAGCTCGGGTGAGCGAACGAACGAACGATAACACGGGGATGTTCACGAAATGCTACCTAAAATATCCTGCCGGTAACAGGTCGAGATCCCCCCTATGGGCCTGTAGCTCTTCTCTTTCGGTGTAGCTACAGTCCCTCGTCTAGAGGTGTATACGTGGAGCTGGACCAAGACGACAGACTTTGTTTTGTATATTTAAATGCATCATTATAAACTAAAATTAAAATATGATATTATATATAAGTCTATGAAAGGTAACCGATCAGAAGTTTTTAACTCTTTTATCGGATCAGGTTTGGGTCTTACAAAGTTCACCTACGACTCCTATCTATATATGAGTTTTTCCATTCCACTTACAAAGAAGTCCTGTGTGAAAAGTAAATGGAATGGAATATCAAACAATTCCAACATTAATCTCATCTGTCAATCTACATCAGACAGAAGCTTCTAAATTGAAACTTATAAACAGCCCAGCAGCAACAAACAAGGTCAAAGAATGATTAACTGTAGTGGAGAAACTGTTTGTGGAGTTGAAAAAAGACCACAAATCTATGCAAAGGGCCTTGTTGGGCCATCTCCAAGTTTAGTTGTCTACTATTTATTGGTAACTCTTCTGCTTTCCATCTAAGCATAAGCCCCCACCACATTAATTCCTACCATGTTCCATATAAACATCGTGCTATGTTTCTTAGGCATGCATTATTATTTTCTAGCTAGATGCACACAACAAGTTGGAGTCCCTTGTTGTGCAAGATTCTATTCTTTTCTTCTTTAACTTGGATTTGTGAGTGAGTTTCAATGGCATGATCATGAGAAAGAATTTGAAATGGCTCCAGTATTGGAAAAAACCTAAGTCCCACATATTGGATAGATAAGACTCTCAATAACATTGTTATCAAATAACGTGATTTAAGTCTCAAAATCCTGGTTTTTGCAACTTTGCGTAGCTTCAACGACTCAAATCCATAGCAAAGTCCCAAAAACAGGCAAAATCACACAATATCGTGAAATCCGTTCAAAATCACAGGATTTTGAGGGATTTTGTTCATTTTTTGATAAGGGTCAATTTTTGAACGGGTTCGTAAATTGACCCGATTTGTATCCATGACCCGATTCTATAAATACCCTAAAGGTCAAAAAAATTCATTCTTTCACTTCCCCAACACTTCCTCAATAGTTACACGTGATTGTTCATTTTTCATCTAGGTTATTTAGCATTATTATGACTACTAAAAAATATTTGCATCTAGGTTTTGAGTCATTTATGTATATGTATTTTGTGGACTTTGAACTTTAGTCATTTATGACTATATGCAATTTATAACATATATTTAGCATTATTTTTGTTTTGGTAGAATCCTCGATTTTGATTACGATTTTACGAGTTCCGATTTTGAAAACCTTGCTCAATAAGAGTTTATAAAGATGAGACATTTCTCACCTTATAAACCGATTTTATAAGGATGAGTTATGCCCCAAATTTCAACATGGTATCAGAGTAATAAGTGGTGGATAGTTCTAACTTTATTAACCAATTTTGCAAGGGCCGAGTTATGTGTAACCTAAATTCTAAAACAGTATCATATCAGTTTTTCATTATTTAGCAATTCTGAAAAAAATACCGAATCCACGCCATGTTTGAACTATATCTTTCGATCGATATAATGATAAGGGTTGACTTGGTTCAAAATGCAAAACTTAAAGCTGACAAAGATGGGCATAGAAGATTAATCAGTACCAAAGTCAAAATTGTTGATTGCATATTGCCTATTAAAGTTTGCTGTAATAAAATGGAACAATGAGCGTGGTTAAATAAGATAAGTATATGATATATGAGGTAAATAAATGTGCAAAACCAAGTTGTCAATTCAAGTGTGGCATGTGCTCTACGGAAATGACTCAGGAAAAAAGATTATGCAGAATTGCATATGCAGTACTTGTGGGGACTAAGAATCAGTGGAGACAAAGATGTATCAAAGTTATATATACATGGAGCCTACCAACCAAATGAAATAAATTTCTCTTATTGTTCCCTCACTAAACCTCCAAATTCTGGTTAAACCCAACCAATTCTATAAATTTTAGTTTCCACGCTATCAGTTATTAGTTACTTATGGTAATTAACAATTTTTGCATTTTTTTTTTTTGTGGTGGCCGAGATTATTAAGCTAAGATCACGATGACAGCAGTTTTTGTATCTAATTGCATATTCAAGTCTTCATGGCAATTGATTTTATACCTTTTATAATCTTTAAAAAAAAATACCTTAGGTTATAATTAATAAATAGTTTGGTTCCCTACCGTGTGTTACGAATTAGCAAGAAATGAGCATGGACATATCTTCTTTTCTATATAAAAATTGAATATTTATTAGTAAATTCTTAAGTATCATGAAGTTTGGTTGAAAATCGGTATTCCGTAGGCAAAATTCATTGAAAATTTGGTTTTATTCGTAAATAAATTAGGGTTAATTAAGTAAATGATATGTATAAATATCGTGAAATTCTTTTTAAGTATCTAAAAAAACAGCATTTTGTAGTCCTTGTAAAATTTCCGTCAGCATTTTTAGTCTCTGTAAAAAAAATTCATGAACATTTTTAGACCTTGTAAAATTTTCGACAACATTTTTTGCCCCTAAAAATACTAAAGAAAAATGTTACAATGACTAAAAAGTATAGACGTTTTTTTAGGGATTAAAAATAAAATTATGTATATTTATAGAGATCATTTACTTAAGGGTCATGCTAACCGCCTAAGGAAATTATAAACCTAAAAGGAAACATTTTTTACTATTTTAGTATTAATTACACCGTTTCCAATGCAATAACTATTGTATAATTTCTTTTTTTAGTATCTTTAACCAGTGATCCGGGAACATCTATTAACATTTTCCTTTACTTAATTAATCCAATAAATGAATACAAAAATATGACATGTAATTGAATGATAGAAACATATCAACGAAACTCCAGGGGTACTATTGTATTAACCAGCTTTTAAAAAGTTCGCACTAGTCCTATATTTTAGACATGAGCGTCAAAGTGTTTATATTTGTGTTCACATTTGCAACCGTGCCCATATTTCATACCTCCGTTCCTAATTATAAGATCCTTTTGAGAATTTTTTTTGTCCCTTTTTATAAGACCCCTTTGCTATTTCCAACTACATTAATTATTTCTTTACATGGATGCCCCTATTAATTATACATCTTTTTCTTCAATCATTAATAAATAACATGTTGAAAACATAAATCATCTCTCTCTTAAAGGATAAAATTATAAAAACAATATTAATCACAAACATATTTAATACAAATATCCATTATCTTAATTCCCGTTATTTTTTCAAAAGGATCCTATAATTAGGGACGGAGGTAGTATATACTAATGATGATTATGATGAAAATAATGACCTTGAAAGACCACAATCCTAAATCAATATCATCCTTTACAACATACTATAACTAGGTTTGCTTTATCTCAAATAGTGATGATTAAGAACCAAATTGTCGAAGGCCTAATTGATTTACAAATAAAGCTGGTATATATATATATATATATATATATATTGTATATTGCCATTGTATATCACCAATATGTTTTTAGAATCGTTGTTGACACATTGTATAAGGCTGATGCATACGAGTAATTTACGTTTTTGCTTCCTCGGCAGTTAACTGCCGAGGAATTTGTAACCGGCTGCAGTTAACTGCCGAAAAAAACTTCGGTAGTTAACTGCCGAGGAAAAATATTATGCAGACAGTGGATTCTGCATAATTCTAAAGCATTTCAAAGCCATTTTCGGTCAGTTTTTACCTGTAATTAAACCGAAGCATTTCCAAAGACAATATAAATCATACAACATTGAAACTCGGTCATAAACAAGAAAAATATAATATCTTTTACAATTGTCTATAATTAAATCAAACCAACATTTGGTTTAAATTACACAAAAGTTTGAAATTCATCAAAACGTTACAAAGTGTCCATAATTAAACAACACATTACAACTCATTACACATCATTATATTAAATCACTACTTACATTCATCACAATTGCATATGGAATGAACATACATATATAATATATAATTTTTCAACATATTCTGAAACATAAATCTGACGTCCCAATCGTCTTTAATAAGCCAGGGCATGTAGCTTGTCGTTTTCCATGCGTATTCATCTCTATCTTCTCCTAGGTCTGTGCATTGCATTTGACCAAACAAGTGACATGTATATTGATTTTCACCAAGATGCTCAAAATAAGTGTTAAGTTGTGCCTTCAAATCATCAAGAGAGTCTGTCGGCGTTATCATAACCTTAATTGTCTTTTTAAAAGCGGAGTACCTAACACGGCCTTCAATTTTTGCAACCTCGGACATGTTTCACTTGACAAAAGCTTTAAGAAAAGAATCATAGATTAGAACAAAATTGAATGAAATGTATTAGCGAATAAATCAAATGCGTAAACATTAATAACGAATAAATAACTATTGCACTAGTTTCACCACATAAAAGTCATATTATCATATATATCAATATAAATTACGTAATGTTAATTATATATTGGCCACAAAAAATTGGCGTTACAATTTCGACCCCAAAATATACGTCGGTGTAATTTCTACCAAAAAAAAGGACTAACATCGAGAAAAAAATCACTATTAAAGACCAAGTGATTGGAGAAGATCAAGTGAATTAGAATCTTCCTCATCTTCCGCAATAACTTCAAATTGTTGCTTTTGTTTTTCGGGAGTGTCCAACAAAATAAGCGCCGCTTTGTTTGACTCATTTTGTGGTTTCAGCGGTTTGTTTCCACTTTCAATAGCCATGAGCTTTCGGAACAACTCATGTTGATTCAAATACTCATCTTCCCAAGTCACCGCATCTTCTTTCTTGTGATTGTGCCCCTCCATAGATGATGGAGGTAGTGGACGACCATTTTTCAAATAAATAAGCACGAAATGATTCGGAATTGCCCCCAGGCACAAGATGAGAGTTTTTTGCTTACCCGGCGGTGGTGGCCCTCTTAGTGGGAAAAAAGATTCCGAGTTTCCAATTTCAAGATTTGTCAACACGACCACACACCTTTGGTAATAATTAGCA
This sequence comes from Medicago truncatula, assembly GCF_003473485.1. Lineage (NCBI taxonomy): Eukaryota > Viridiplantae > Streptophyta > Magnoliopsida > Fabales > Fabaceae > Medicago > Medicago truncatula. The sequence continues at coordinate 47,111,627 of NC_053043.1, forward strand.
ATAATGTGTCCCATGTCCGAAAAAGTTAACCACTTATCAACAAGATGTGCACAACTTTTTGTATTTGCGGGAGGATGTAAGTCATTTAAAATGTAGTTATAACGATCCTCACCCGCAAATACTTCAACATAATCATCTCTATGATCTTTCAACTCTTGAATAAGATGTGTACGAATCATGATATGATTTTTTTCGGTCAAGCCCATGAACTCGGCTATAGCCCGGAATCCACAATGTCCATCGCCAATAACATCCACCATTTTTTTAATAAATGGAAGCATGAAGCGTGGCATATAATCAATAGGCCTCATAACCGGGATAGCCTTAGGCTTTGGATACCGAGTAGGTGGTGGAAGTGGGTTAAGTGATGTTTTACCAAGACGAACACATTTTTTCCTTTTATATGATGATGTTGTTGGTGATGGTGACGGTTGACTATCCGGATTTTGGGAATCAACAACTTCCCACGAAGAAGGGATCCGACTAGTCGATGTAATTTTTATTTTAGACCTCGCAATGTCCACTTTGTTCTTGGCACCCTTGGTTGGTACTTTTCGTGGTGGTGGAGACATCATGGTGGTTTCAGGAAATTCCAACTGCCGCAAAACCTCTTTGACTTCAAGCTTCATTTGGAAAGGAAAGGTAGTTTTTTAGACGTTCTACAATAGCTTTCAACTCAACCTCGACACAAAAATCAACTTCGTTAATTTCTTCGCCCATACGTAACCTATGCCAATGGTGGTGTATCTCATCCAATAAAATTGGCTTCTCTTCAAGGAGCTTAGTAGCAATTTCGCATGCATATGGTAACCCGTAAGATGTCCTTTGAACACAACCACAAATGTCATTGTTCATGCACAATGTTTCCCTGCAATGTGTCTCTTCCAAAGCAATGTTGTCCAAAGCATATCTAGACACATGACCACCTAAGTCGGAGTACAAAGTGACATCTTTGAATCTATGTTCCAACACGCTAACGCTCTGACCAAAGGTTGTTTGTATCGCAGTGAACTGAAGCAACAACATGTCATCTATTTTCTCCCAACAAGTACCCAAATCACCCACACTATTGTCCAAATATTTCTTCAATAAAGCATGAGCCGATTCAACCCTGTTGGTGATCCTGCAACCAAGATGCAACACATGGTCTGTCCATGCCCTCACTATTTTCTCCTTCACTTCATTCAAGGTGATTATGGCATAATTTTTGAAAAGTGGGAAAACACATCATGAATCTTGGAACTCCACTAATGCATTTACATATAACTCTTGAGTGGGCGATTCAACCATAGTTTTTCATGTCCTCATTATCTTCTTCACAACATTGCGATGTTTCACCTCTTTCCCATCCTTTTGTCCCAAAGGATATTTACAATCTAAGACGCACCTTTGTTTAACATTTGCTTGCACATGAAAGTAACAATTCATTGCATAATTTTCGGGAAAAATATTTGCAACCGCTTTCATCAATGACATATATATCCCTGTCGGTCACAATCACCTTAGGCATATTCATCTTTGACGTAAGAAGTTTACGCAACATTTTTAAAACCTAAACAAAGTTTTCCTCTTTCTCATGTGTCACAAATCGAAACCCAACCGAATATATCAAATCGGTCGAAGTGACCCCAACTACCTCAAACATTGGCATCCTGTACATGTTAGTTTTGTAGGTGGAGTCCATAATCAAAACCGTTGAGAAATTGTTAAACAACTTAACAGATGTTGGATGAGCCCAAAAGATATCTTCGATTGTAGTACTTTCACTTTGTGTTCTTGAGTAATAAGTATAGTTGTGCTCCTCCAACTTCGAGATTAGATATTGCAACGGCTTCTTGTCACCTCTATTTGCCTTACATATTTGTTGACGTTCATTTTAGACTTGCTTCACATTTGTCATGCAATGTGGTCTTTTGTTCTTCAAATGTATCAAAATATTTCTTGGAAGCATCTTGCTCTTGGTCAAGTCACGTACAATCTTCTTGTCGTCCTCCTTTAATCTACCGGCAAGAATGTGTCATTCTAAAGCCGGCTACATCGCATGGTTGTGAACTCCATTAAGAATGTTCAATCCTCATTCCTTTGTTTGCTTACTTTGATATCCACTAATCATGAACAAGCACCCACATTTTCTTGAGCCCGTTCTCGCATGCTTCGGTTTTTTTTCCGGCACTTTGTGAGCTCCACTCCTTTCACACACTAGGCGGAACATTTGATTGATCAAGCTTGATCTTTGTGTAACAATTGTAAATTCCGCCTTATTTGCTTGACGACGTGCCCACTCAAGTAATTCTTCTCTATCTTTCGACTTAACGTCGTCTGAAAAAAAACCTAGTCGTGTCAACTTCGTGGGCTTGAAGTGGGAAGACACCAGATTCAACATATTTTGAAGCTTCATTAATGTTTGGTTTCGGTTCAACCTTAGGCGGTTTGACATCTCCGGAAAATTCGACAAAATTTGGTTTTGACTCTTCCGGAACATCTTCCGCGTTCTCTACCATTACTATAATTAAACAACACATAAATATGAATTAACAACTAACTAATGCATAAACATCAATGCCACAATGAATTAAAAAAAAAACAAAAAAAAAATGGAAAAAATGGCAGTAATGCCATTTTTTCGTTGTGAAAATTTTTCACCAAGTATTCCTCGGTACCTTACTATCGAGGTTTTCCTTGGCAGTTAACTGCCGAGGTTTCCCATGACAGAGTTCTACGTAACTGACATAGATACCCATAACAAAACCAAAAAATGAACAGATTAAAATGCTTAATACCTGTTTTTTTACGTCAAAAGTGTGTTGATACCTCCTATGCTTGATGCTTGAATGATTTTGGATCAAGATTTGATGAAAAAAATTATTGGATTTGGGGATTGGATGGAAGTAGTATTGAAGTTGATGATGAAAATAGTGTGTAGGGGGAGCATGTGGCTGTTTCATCTAATGAAACATATTTCTCGGCAGTTAACTACCGAAGTTTTCCTCGGCAGTTAAATGCAGCCGGTTACAAATTCCTCGGCAGTTAACTGCCGAGGAGGCAAAAACGTAAATTACTCGTGTGTCTCGGTCTTATCAAATGTGTCAATGACAATTCTCTTTTTCACATGCAGGCTTATAGAAAAGTGATGTAAGTGGTGGGGTAAGATGAAAGTTTGGTACGATTCTATAACCCTACGGTAGGGAGGTAATATATTTGAAACCAAAAGGACCACCACACCAAAAAAAAAGTGCTACTAATTCAACTTCCTTTCTCCTTTGACCCATGTGTGAGACATCTAAATTCTTAGTTGCTCTAAATTTAGGACCAACTTGTAATTTGATTAAGGGAAAATTATGATATTCTAAAGTTTTGTTGATATGATATTGAACATCAAATCATTTAAATGTTATAATTTTTTATATTTGGTTATTGTGAAGTAAATTTAAACTTTGAATTGAATTTACCTACAAAGTATTTGTACCTGATGAAATTTTAGAGCACCAAAATAAAAAATTTGAAATTAAACTACTCTACAATTAGAGGCGGACCTGAAGAGACCCAAGGTGTTACACCAGCCCAGATCCAAATTTTAATTTTCTTTTTGTTTGTTCCACAAACTCAGCCTGAAACACAAGAACACACTTTCCCTCCACTTCTCAGCAAACGCTTTTCATTCTTCTTTCTCTCAGCAAATGCGCACAACACAACATAACTGCAGAACAGAAGCACGTTGGATGAGAAAGAGATGGGTGATCAATGGTTAAATGATCGTCTTATAATGTATATAGAAAGAGATGTTCTTAGAACAATAAGAAATGATGTAATTTTGACTCAATTTCAACAAATGAAAAAATAGAGCATTTTCTTTGTAATTTTGATTGCTACAATTACTTTTAATATTATTTCTTATTAAATTTAGTTTTACATAATTATTTAACAAAAGAAAATTGTGTCTCTCCGATATCGTGAATCCAGATCCACCCATATTTACAATATAATGTACTATCAAACAAATGTAAAGAATCCAATGTCATCTTAGTGCCCTACGAAATTCAAATTGGGTTTGTTTAGCCGTCTCTTTTTTCATAATGTAGTAGAGTCGGTATGAAGACACCTACCATCGTGTCATATTTTTTAGAGTAGTATTGAGTATTTGCAATTAAGATAAAAAGAACCACTAAAATATGATCTTCTTGTAAAAAAAAAAAAAACTAAAATATGATCTTTATATAGACAATGTGTCTGTCATTCCTATTTTTTATTGCGCTAAATTGTATATTTATTGCATAAGTAGCTATTGAAGTTAGAAACTGAAATTAAAGTTTTTTTTTAATAACTTATGTTATTTTTGATGGATGAATCCTATAATTTTTAGGTTTTTTGGTTTTCATCTATGTAATTAATTTAGTTTTGTTTTCCATCTTTGTTGTGCGTAAAATGATTCAATCATCAAGATCTGGGGCGGAGCCAACCCCAGCTAGCCTGGGCACTAGTCTAGACTCAGCTCCAACTTTTTTTGTACTAAGTTCAGCTATTACTAGAACTTTTAGTTTTTTCTGCGGATTTTTGTATAAATTCTGCAGGAAACACATTTCCTGCAGATTTTACTAAGGATTTAGGTTCCCATGTGAGGTAATACCACAAGATTTTAGGATCCGCAGGAAATGTGAAATTATCCGTAGGAAATGTGAAATTTTCTGCAGGAAATGTGAAATTATTCGCAGGAAGGAAGTAACGTTTTGCGATAAATTTTTTGTCCACACTCTATAAAATTCCTAGCTCCGTCACTGATCAAGATTCCTTTCACGCAAATGGATACAATGTAACTAACTTGAATACTCAAGGGACCAAAAATAATGGAATTTTAAGTTATACAAAAAATAATGGAATTTTAAGCTGTGTTGAATTCACTCAAATGGTAACCCTAAATATTTTAGTGTACCAATGTTATAGGATTTACTTTTAGTTTTATTCCTAGCAGTCTTCTCACTTGAGTTGAAGAAAAAAAAGTCAACAACAAATGATGACGTCATCATCCACGTCATTCACAGCATGAGACCCATAATGTTAATTTTTTTGTAACAATGACATTCTGTTGACCTTTTTAAGACTTCATTATGTCTCATAAGAAACATTATTCACTCATCATAAATACTAAATGCATTGCAGTGTTGGTACCATACACACTTCATTTTCATTCTTCTTCTAGTTACACCACCCCTAATTAATTAAGTGCTTCTATAAATCATAATCATCATGTATGCACACTCTAATTCCAACAATATTCCATTCTCAACACCCTTTCTTCTTCACTCTTCTTCTCCATTTATGGAACAAAACAACTCCATCCCTGATTTCACTGAGTTAGACTCATTCCAAGACACTCTCTCCCAACTGAATAACTCTGAGTTGAGCAGTGGCTATAGCAGCTATGGTGGATCACCTTCACCAAGTACTCCAATCTTGATGCAAAGGAGCATTAGCAGTCATTCCCTTCAGTACAATAATGGGACTCACCATTATCCCCTCTCTGCTTTTTTTGCTGACTTGCTCGACTCAGACGATGCTCCGGTGAGGAAAGTTTGCAGTACCGGCGATTTGCAGGTACACCATGTTCATTGTTTTAAATTCCAGTTGCGGTCACATTTTAATAATTTTAGAGGTGTGTGCGACTACGTTAAACATTTAAACCTTAATTGCAGCATAAACACAATCGCAACCGCGTTTTAAAACCTATGAAGTTTAATTTTTGAAGGGTTTAATAATGTTTTTTGTTTTACTAATTTCATGCAACGTTTTTCACAGAGGATTAACGGAATGCAACATAATCATCATCATCACGTGGATAGTCCATTGTCTAGTGAAAGTAGTATGATCATAGAAGGTATGAGCAGAGTTTGTCCATATAGCCCAGAAGAAAAGAAAGTGAGAATTGAAAGATACAGAATAAAGAGGAATCAGAGGAACTTTAACAAGAAAATTAAGGTTAACTCTTGTACAAAATACACACATGGCACATCTAAATTTTGTTACATTTGTCTCATTTTACTAGTATTCTATGTTTTACTTGATGAATTTATTTAAAAGTGTCGCACCAATTTAACTTTCATACACTAAAATAATTGTCCTTTTACAATAGGAGCAAAAATGAAAAAAGTTATTTAGAAGAATATAAAAAGAACAAGAAGTAATGGACAAAACTGTACAAAGAGGAAAATAAATGCATGGTAGACCCCTTTATGAAATTTTCTATCACTCAAATCATATATAGAGACTTATGCATGCTACCTCCACAGGTAGACACTGCCACTAGTGAAAAAAATAAATTCATTGCAAAAATATCTTACCCTTATACATGCATAATTAGTTGTGATTTGTTGACAATGTAAACTTTTTACGAACAATATGTATCAAAATTAAACTCTACATGTAATATGACAAGAATTTGTTTCCATGATTTGAAGTGCCTTCAGAAAATCTTCTTACGGATTTGTCTTATTCTCTAATGTAACTGTTAACTCCATTCCTGTCAAGATCTTGGAGAACAGAATCAATCAGGAATCTTATTAACCACACGCCCTTATTATACTCCAAATTCATAGTGTACATGTATACTGTTTATTTCTTCACAAAAAAAATTTGTATACTATTTATTGATCCTAGTGGTCCATCATTATACTGTTTAGGTATGAAAAACTCGATTAAAATATTGACCAGTGTTGCCAAACAGCGGTTATAGCAACACTATTAGCGGTATTTGAACAAATTGTTATTGTTCCTCGATACACTATTTAGTGCAAATTATTGTCACATAGTGGCTATAACAGCGTTATAGCCCTTTAGGATAGCGGAATTTGAAAAACATCTATTTTTTGCAAATCACGCAATTGACATAACTTTTATTGACTAATTTTTCTTTTCTGAATCAGTATGTTTGCCGAAAGACATTGGCAGATAGGAGGCCACGAATCAGAGGACGGTTTGCGAGGAATGATGAAATTGATAAGAAACCTATAGTTGAGTGGAGCCACATTGGTGGTGGGGAGGAAGAGGATGAAGAAGATGAAAAATGGAATAATATCTTTAATTCCATAGTTGCTGCAAATCTTGTTCATGATGAGTTTCAAGGAAGTTCCTCATTTGGTCTATTATATTAGAATACTTACAAGTTTATTAAATTTAGCTAGTTTATTTTTTTTTTTGTATTTTCAAAGTATTATTGTATGTGGTGCTCTTTTAGTTTAGATCAAACAAACTAAGTACTCATGTAAATATTTTTTATATTTATTTGAGTCATGTCCATATATGCAGTTTTTAGAGTTCAGTCAGGGGTGATGTTTTTTAGTGCCCTATATCTTTTTATAGGACTTAGCATCCATGTATATCATGTATTATTGAATCAAACTTTGGTAATAACTCTATATGATGTGTTTATAGTTATATAATCTCTTTGATGTGAATTTGGGACAATAATGAAGTGCTCTACAATTGGTTTTTTTTTTTTCTTGGTACATTGTACCGAATTTGGTTTCAAGTTCAACTAATAAAGGCAAAAGTCATACCACACTTGAACTTTAGTACCCCATAATTATGAAGGAATTTGGATTCTTTGCACTTGGTAAGTTGAAATTGTTGAATAAACATCATGCACTTAAGTTCAATAGATCAAAAAATTTAAATTAAAATTGAAGTCATCTGATCTTTATCCAATGAACCCAACCTATATTATTATATGTAACACTTAAGTCTAACGCAAATAGTTGGTGTACAATATGTGATTATAACAAACTTGGAGTACCCTTTCAAAAAAAAAAAACAAACCTGGAGTACCGATTCGATTTTTAACCTATTACTGCATGTATGCGTGTTTTCCATGAATGCAATTGACTTAAACATTGGTTGCCTATACCATATGCACGTTGGACTTGAAGAGTGGCTAGTTAGGGTGCTACTGTCTAGTGCTTTGAAAAGGACTGAAACGTGAAAGTCCATGACAAGTTAGGAGCATAACAACATAAAGAAACGTTTTCTTCTAAGAAATCTCAATTGTTTCAATTTTTTCTTTAGGAACAACATATTTTAATTTTCATCTATACTTTTGGGCAGTCCTTAATTTTCAATACAAATATACATCTAACAAATAGATAAGAATAAATTTAAATATTAAAAAAATGTAACAAATTCGATATGAATATATATATATATATATATATATATATATATATATATATGTCTGTCTGATTTTTTTCTCTTTATCATTTAAAAAGTGTAACAAACTAGATGAATATATTTTATACTTACTTTTTCATTATCTCAATTATGCCTTTAAACAATTTTTCTATAATAAATATTGTTGTTGATGTCATTAAAATAAAGAATTTAGATTATATTTTTTGTTATATTGTTGCTATCATTGAAACAAATAATCATGGTTAGTTTGGTTTGTTACAACCGAAAGCAACAAACATTTATATTTTTAGTTTTAATTAAAATCAAAATTTCATAATTAAAAAAAAAAACACCGTTCATAATTTTCAAACGTTAGCGCAATAAAAAGAGCGGAAAGATGGCCACGTGAATGTCCATCTTTTCGCTAGTGTATAATAAGTTTAAAAAGGTTTACATTGTCGACATATCACAAACAATTATGTGTACAAACTTTAAAAGTAGTTATGATAAAAGTCAATTGCATGTTTCTAATGATCAAACAATTATGATCGATTGACAATATAAAAACTTTTTACTTGACCAACGACAATGCATATAAACTAAATCATTTAGCTCTTATTTACATAACATTCTCCATTTTAAAATGACATTAGCAATTAGTGTTGATCAATTAGTTGTGCAGGTAGAACTCGAGAAGAAGAATATATTTTTTTTTTAAGTAGTTTAATAGTTAGAATTCAATTTTTTAAAATGAATATCAATATTTAATTACCACATTAAACATTCTTTAGGAGGGCTAGGCAAAAAAGAATTTAAATTAAACAATAAAAAAAGTTTAATCTCATAATGTGTCTAAATTTAAAAAGTTCCAACCATGTGCAAAAAAAAAAAATATTGAAAAAGGTAAGGTCTGGTCTCACTCACATTCAAAAGGAAGCAACCTCTATTTTATATATTGCATACTTGTGTAGTTTGCCTTCTTTGAGAATGATTAATTTAAACTCAAAATTAGCTAGTTTTCTACCTCTTGCTAATCATTGCTCAGAAGATCATACATGTTAATCGACCAAGTTGTAAGATTGAAGGTAAATAGATACAAAATAAACATTATGTTTTTTTAATTCGTGATCCTTTAAAAGCTACCTATCTATAGCTTCTGCCTCCAAAGGTGGGGGAGGATGGCCCTATTTACCTTTGTCTGCCGGCGGTGTGTTAGCCACTAACTAGGTTAATGGGAGGTTTTTAATATCCAAAATGTAAAGTAAAGTGAAGCCTAATTATTGTTACTTTGTTTTCTTTGTTTCTTGATTATTTTATTTTGATTTTGCGTTACATGTTGTTATGCTCACTCCAAATGTTTTGGTATGGAAGTTAGTGTATCAAAAAGCTACAAGAAAAAATAAATTAATCTCAAATGTTGATAAAAGATATCTTTCAATTTAACTAAAAGTTTTGGATTCGAATCCAACCTTAAAAATGTACATGTGTTAAATCGCTTGAAGGAGAGTTTTATCAGTCATTACATTCCTACCCGGTTGGAGGCGCAAAGAAAATGCTTGTTCACTCTTAATATGTCTTTTTTTTTTAAAGGAATCTCTTAATGTATATGAAATGGTCAAATGTGTCGGTTATTATGGAACCCGGAGAGTGTTCAAAATTTAGGTTAAATTCAAATCAAATTAAACGCAACATTATAAAGTTTCTCGTACATACAGCATTGATAGAGAGATGATGGTGGTTACAAAGTCATATTACAATAACATAGAATCATAGGTTAGCCATTCCAATGAGCTCCCAATAAGAGTTTAGTTCTTAAATTTATGTGAAATGTGTAGACGCATAAAACCACACGGTCGATGCTCCGATAGGGGAAACCCCACTCCTCTTTTAAGAAGGAATAAATACTTAGTGCAGGATATACGGATTATGGATGTCATTATAATGAGCTACTAGGAGCTATGAATGCCTACAAGACTTTACTATGATCATGACCCTCGAGTTGATTAAGTTAAAAGTTCATGTGGGGGGACCGCTCCAAACCAAAAAAACTTCTTCAACGTCGTTAAACACAAGTCTTGTAGAACAACAAAAAAGGAGTGAAAGTTTATATAATATAGTAAAAACAAAATATATATATATATATTAACAGCACATGGCAAGCAATATCAATTTGCCGTCGTACCAACCATTAGTTGGAAACTTCATACCTATCTTCTTCTTATTTAAATGACAGGATTACCCTTGCAAAACAATTACATATATCATAATCAAAAACAAAAATATTACATCCTTAAGTATATAGAAAATAGTAAACTGTTATGTGTGCGCTAAACACACGATAAAATAAAGGTCTAAAATTATTACTATCTAATAACACTCGTGTTTAACTAATTAACTTATCATGTTTTTATCTTATCATTATGGATACAAACGGGTCATTGAAGTCTCAATCATATATTTAGGGTTTCATAATGAATTTAAAATATATAAAAATTATTAAAAATCTAGTATTTGACATTTGGATTTGATATCTAGGCTATGACTTTAGTTTCAAAATTTGTGTGATTGTGTGCTCTATTTTAGTTCGTATATGGTTTGTTGACACTTTCAAAGAAGTTGTTGGAACTTGGATTGTTTGTGTTAATAGACAATTCATACGCCTATTAAGTGATATGAATATTCACTATGGGCTTTTTGAAATTCGGTTTCATGCCCACACGTGAGTTCGCTAGATTATTAGTGGAAGCAATTGTTTAGGGTTGTATTGAATTGTTGCATCACCTGTTAAGGTTTTGTTTTTAACAGGTTTTGTTGTTTCTTTTGTCTACCACCTTTGTATTGAATTGTTGTATCATCCATTAGGGTTTTGGTGTGATAGTTTACTGATTCAAGTCCTTGCTCCCTAATCTTGTACTTCCTTTTCTTTTTTAATTTTATTTTTATTTTTCCTAAAAAAATAGCAAAATTTGGGATTTATTTATTATTTTTAATTAAATTTCATATTTTAATTGGTAAATTTTAAGTGAAATAACATTCAAAGCAATTTAATTGACTCAAATTATGAATTATTTTATAGATCATGAGAATTTGAGGATTTTAAACAAATGACTCATATCGCTAAAAAAAACTTGAGTGGCCAAAATTACACAAAGCACAAATTAGAGGAACCAGTATCGTAATGAAACATTCTCTTTACCATGAAAAAATACTCTCTTTTTCTTTTTTGGGCAAACAGATATTAAAAGATTATCCTTCAAAAAAAATATTAAAAGATTAATAGTTTGATAGCATATTTTGTTAATTAATGATTAAGTCATCTTTAACCAAATTAAAATGTATAAAATGTTTGATGTGCAGGAAATTAATCATTTTGTAACTTCAAAAACGTGGTAACAATTTAACTAGCAGAGCAGCCAATTTCTTCTGCAACTGGAGGCAGGCAAGGACCAGTTTGTTTCTAGCTTCTGCTGCCCACAATCATCATATTAGCATCAGAGGAATTCCACCTCCATCACGTGCGCGTACAAGTGCAATTTAAATGCATTTGAAACTCAAGTGATGCCTTTACATGCAGCTGGCACACTTAGCTTCTCTCAATGCCTGCGGATTAGGCGAGGCCACTTGTTTTGCTTTCATCGGCTTTTGTCACTCGATTAGAGTATGATAATTACAGAGATGGATTGTAAGGTTGTGGTTGACATCATTAACCATCCAAAACTGATGGTATTGACATTGTAAGGATATTTTATTCTCTAGTTCAAACCTAGAATGAGGTTTAAAATGAGTCAAGGGAACAAGTTGCTCGACATCTAGCAAGAACAACCTAGTTCACCTAGTCCCCGGATTTTCTATCATATTCCACTTCCTATGCCGCATCGAATATAAATGAAATGTCATCATAAGTCATCATTTCCTTTACTTTTTCATAAGATACACTTTAGATCACAAAAATTGAAATTGTAATATAAATAAAAATAAATTATTCAACATATATCAAAATATTTGATGTAGCAGTCATCCCACTATTCTGCTGCCACCATCCAAGTGTTTGTGTGTTTCCCTAAGTTTGGACTAAATAACCCAAATCTCTATTCATCGAGCTTTCAGGGTTGAAGAAATCAGTATAAAAAATCGATAAACAATATAGAGAATCAGCTCACGACTATGCAAGTAACAATAATAGCCCGGAATAAAAACTAATTACTTTGGATTAGTTCTCTTGACTTTTTTACCTTTCTTCTTAAAAGGCACCATATGCAACAACCGCTTCAATGGAAATAAAACTGGTGTCCTTCGCTTAACTCGCAATCGACCTGGATATAATGCAAATGCATACGATTATACTTATGTCACAACACTTAAAATGGAATCATGTGAGTAGACAATAGGCACTTATAGGGAAATTGTATGAAGTGCAATCAACAATATCTGTTATTTACTTGTGATGGAAGGAATTGAAACTATTCAAACTAGATGGAAAAAGATATTAATTAGTAAATAGATGCAAACCTGAGTCAGACTGAACAGAGGCTAATTGATCAGAATCAGTGCTCACTTCAACTAACTTTTTATCTTCCACCATAACTTCTGGAAATGAATGTATTGCAGCTGTAGAATCATCTTCCGTATTCATTTCATCAAAAGGTGTTTGGTCAGGCAACTCATCAACTTCAACTGCATCAGTTTCCGGTTTGTTAAATTGTCCATCCCCCACCGATGTTACAGAAGTAGATGAGTTCATATCCACAACTGTATGCTCAGCAATTTTAAAATCTTCCTTTGGCAAATTTTCTTGCATCGTTGAAAAATGTGCATTTAAATTGACATCAGAGTTATTCTCATTGTGCTTTGCATGTTCTGTAGCCGGAAAAATGACACCTATGGATGGTGAAGAAATTTCTACTTTCTCATTAATATTGTGAGGATCAACTGAAGATTTGAGCGGTTTTTCGTTCTCATGTGGTTTTAAAGTATCCAACACATTACTCGAGATGCACAAATCTGACTGTGAATCAAGTGATTTTGCATCCAATTGGGTGCAATCAACATCTGAATCAATGAAATTTGGAAGTCCTAACTTTGGGGCATTTGTCTGAGTGTCAATCTCGACCTTCGAATTGAAAGATTGAATAGTTCCATTATGTGTATTTTTCTCAAAAAGATCGTCACGGCTCACAACATCATCTGTTGCTACAGTGTCAGACAATAATGACCTTTCATCTTCCGCAAGAGAAACGCGGAGCCTGTCAGACTGCTTGGTTAAGTTGTTTGGTTCAGGTGTTGACTGATTTGCTTTTTCAGAAACAGGAAGTAAGTTTCCATTAATATAGGTGTCAACCGTGGCTTTCGCAATTTTTGATGCTTCACAAGAGGCTGTAAATGATTTTTCTACGTCGTCCATCCGGACATCTGAATCAATAGAATTCTTCAGTTCCAACTTTGCACCATTTGTCTCAGTGTCTATCTCTTTAGAATGAAAAGCTTCAGCAGTTCCGTTGTGTACGTTTTTCTCAGAAAAATTGCCACATCTCACAATGTGATGTTTTGTTATACCATCCAATGATGAGCTTTCGTCTTGCTTTGGACAAACATTAGCCCTATTGGGCTGCTCAGTTAAGTTATCCGGTGCAGGTGTCGACTGATTTACATTTTCGGCAACAGGCATGAAGTTTACCTTATTAATTGAGAAGATAGAGACAGCGTCATTTCCAGGTAAGAAATCCTGGACTTTATAACCTTCAGATGGAAGGTTGTCTAGTATTTTAACAAAGTCAATGGCTTTTGCAGCCTTCGATGCTTTACAGGAGGCTGAACCAGAATTTTCCATGTCATCCAACAGGATATCACCTTCACCACTGGAGAGAGGGTCCCACTTTAGCAACTCTTGAGAATGAGATGCTACATCTGATGATAAAACTTCTACTCTTATTGCCTCTTTATGAAATCGCTTTCTCCTTAGAGCATTGGCTAAAAGAACCCTACAAGCCATTCAGAATGATACTCAAGATATGTTAAACACTGGCCCAGTGGTCCCTGGAACCAAAACACTATAAAGGATTTTAGCAAATCATTACCTACAGTTTTTAGAAATAGCTGATTTAGCTTCCTCCTTGGAGAGCCCAAATAATAACAACAAGTTTCCAACATCACACGGCCCTCTAAGTTCATTCACCGAAGGAGCAGCACTTGAAAATACAATGTCTCGTCCACGAGTCCAGTCAATCAACAGCTACATGTTTAATCAATAGGCAATTTAATAAAATGTCTTAATAGTGTAACCGTAACTACATACAAGGTTGTCAAAATCATAGATCTTATGAGGATCAGGAGATCTAATGGTAAAGATGAGATCCTGCTCTAACAGGAAATTGAAATCCAGGAACAAGGTAATGGGAACACTAGACAAATAGAAAAGTAAATTGAAACAGATATTTTGTGGTTAAGTCTTCTAACTACACATTTTTTATATCATATAAATAAACTGTGTCGACAAAAACTAGTTGGTTCGTTCCAGTTCAAAAGGAATATCTTTACCCCCCGTGGTCATGCATGCTAATAGCTTTAACACAATCAACTATAGATACCAAATAAATGATGACTAAATAAGTTGCATACAGAGCCTAGCACTGGTTTGAATAAGTTCCATACAGAGCCTAGCACTGGTTTGTTAAAATCTGTATATGCTTGATAGGTCCATTCTTAATATTGCACGATTCCTAATCTGCCTATACTGGATCCCTACTTATAAACACAGAAGGTGCATCCCGCGCACGTCCCCTTCATCTGTAGGGATTCCATAAAGTACACACAGTCAATTCAATACCCCCCAACCTTTCTTAGTTGTTAAGAACACTTGGTTGAATTATCTTCCCTCAAAACTTCAATAACCAGTCAGACTTCAAGACACATAAGTTCACCAGCTTGCATTAAGAAAGATACGTAGTATAAATGTGTACTGGAACTTGAAATTTTTATTTCTTCCAATATTCTGTAGTGCAAGCTTACAATACGGTATACTCCTATGCGCCTGTCCATGAAACTTGTCTTATTTGTGCAGTTATGGGTGAATAGCAAAAGACAACATGTCAAACTCAAACCTCTGATTCACATTTTTTTTGTTAATTTAACTAACAGCATATGATTGCGTATAAAAGCAACTTTGTTAAACTGATACCTCAATATATTAAAAACAAAAAACAATGCATAACTAGTGAGTCAGTAACAAAACAAAATAAAAGAGCTTAATTATGAGAATTGTAAAGTAAACAATTAAGCAATAAAAAAGCTTCCATGTGATTGTAAATTTATATAGGGAAGCAGCTATTTACCTTGGCATTGGAAATTAACTGTCTCCTTAATTGGACATCAGCAATAAGACCAGAGTATGAAACTTCAAAAACAACGCCACGCTGTGTATCAATAAGCCAAATGTTAATATTTAGTTCCTTTTTCTATTTTAAAGAAAGGCAAAAGCAAAAACAGAACACTCAAGAGTAAACCTGGGTAGCCATTTTAACCATAGATTGCTTCAACCTAAATGGCAACTTAGCTGAAAAATCAATTGAAATGATATCTACCTGCAACAATAATGATCAATATTCAAAAGATTGAGTTTGGAGTAGAACATAAATTACTTTTCATCATAAAGATGCTCAATCTAGTCCTTCAAAAAAACATGAAGAACTATTTAGGCCATGTTTGAATAAATAAGTGGTTATCATTCAAGTGCTTATGTATAAGTAATTTCTATAACAACGGTAAAATTGTTTCAAATAAGCTCTGAGTTGTTTTCATAAGCTATCATATTGACATGTCATAAGCTATTTCCATAAGCTCTCAATCAGTCTCAGTGTCTCACAGATGCTAATGACATAAATAAGCTCAAAAAATTCAATTGAAAGTTGAAACATGTTATTAATACCAATATACATCTCCAAAATCTAAATGGTCTTCAAAATAGTCTTAACAAAGACTGAAACACAGAGAACTATTTAGATTTAGTATAAACAGCTTAATTAAGAGCTTATAGCATAAGTGTTCATCATATATTAGTCTATGTATAAGTTATTTCAATAACAAAAGATAAAACAAAGTAAAAAACAAAGTAAAAATTTGTTCAAATAAACTTTTATGTTTCTTCCGTAAGATATCCTAAAGAGCTTACAAAAATCAACTGAAAAAAAGCTCACAGCCATGTCAACCTCATAACTCATAGGTAGTTTTTATATCTAAAACAGTCTAATTGGTGGTACGCTGGTACATAAGTTCAACAACAACACCAATCAAGTCTTATCCACTACGTAGGGTTGTCTACATGAATCAAATCACGTCATAATACTCTATAGTAAACCACATCTCAATCTGACTCATTAATCTCTAGATCATTCTTAACAGTTTCTCTTTTCCTCTAGTGATCTGACTATCCTGCATCTGATCTACTCTCCTTAGTCTTACTACTACAGCAGGTCTTCTCTCTCGATAAGTGCAAATAAATGAATTCAAATTGGTCTTTAGCACCAATATAGTTCTCGAAAATATAAATGTCCATCAAAATAATCTTAACAAAACTACAATATTTTTTAAAATTGACAAATTTGCCACACATTTTAACTTTTTAAGAGCTACATTATATATTTTCACTTCTCAAATCATATACCAAAAATCTCAATGTTTTTTCTTCAGAAACAATCAATAAGGATTAAATTGAACTAACCGCCATTCTCTCACAAGCAACATCGAACGCATTCTGATTCAGCGGCATAACAGCAACCAAATCATAAGTCTTCAAAATCGGATTCCCCGCATTCAACGCATTCGCCTGCAACGTATTCTCAACACAAACAGTAATCCGCGTGTACTGCCGAAACGGAGTAGAAGCCGAAACTCCAAGAAGCTCCCGATGAAGCTTTGCCGACGACGCAAGAAACGGAACGACATTGAGGAGAGAAGAGAGAGAAAGTGGGGAGATTGAGCAACGATGGTTATCGGACATTAAGCCTTTCATCGTGCGGTTGTAAGCGATTCCTGTGTAACCTAATTCCATTGCTTTAACGGCGAGGCGCGTTCGGTTGTTTTCGATGGTGGATTTAGAAGGTTTTGTGGTGGGTGAAGGGTAAGGTATGTTTAGGTCGAAGAAACCCATTGTTGACGGCGGTGGAATCAGGTTTGCCGCTTGCGCCACCAGGGTTTAAGAGTTGAGGGTTTCTGCTAATGTTGCATAAAAGTGGAGAAGAAATAAAAACAAAAAGTTACTTAAAATCAATTTGAGATCTTAAAATTATTATTCTCTCTTCAATTATAATAAAAAGGGAGTCCTAGTATGGTCCCCAATTTTAAGAAAATTGTTCGTCTCCCATACAAACCAATCAAAATATATCCGTGTAAGTTAACATTATTAAATACAATGTGACTTAAATCACGTTCGTTATACACGTGTATTAATTTACGTAGGTTATAATTCAATGTGAGTTAACTACAGTAACAGATCACGACATTAATGAAAGATAAATTTGTTTTTTTTGTTTATTGGTGATTTCTATAATTCAGGAGGGCACCTTTGTGGAGCCTAAGAGGCAGGTGGTGTCAGTAACCTTCTCCCTATCACTGACAAACAAATGACACCAAAAGCTTCGAAAAAGTGGAGAATATGTGTTTACTTGTCCGCTTGCTAAACTTGATAGATTATAGAAAAATATCACATTTATTACGAGAAGACGGATTCTTGGGTAACTGGTGCATATTGCACTGAAACGTTGATTTACATCATCAAGTCTTTTAAGAACAACGATTTTTCGTATAAGAATGTATACGACTCAGTATGTGAAAAAATGTTAGCTGATAAGATGAACAACTTACTTGGGTTGTATGGCTCGCCATAACAAATCAAGTTAAAATTTATAAGTCTCGACCATGTAAAAGTAGAGGAGAATCCAATGTCTGAGTCTCATGATCATGTTCCCCTTCGTTACCGACGAGATTATTGTTGATCGCCGATGTAAAGTGGCTGGAATGTTGAGAAAAGTGTTGGTTCCAAAGAGCATGATTCCACATAAGAGATATCTAGTTAGTGGTTGGTGCAAGTTCATTCAGGACAGGAATGCCAAAATTGGTGATAGGTTGTTTTTCACCATTGAAAGTACTCCAACAATATTTATGTTCGGTTTATTTTAGACAGTGATAGTGATTATAGTAATTAGGTTTATTGTGGTTTGTGTGTTTGCTGTCAGCTTGTTGGAATTTTCCTATACTTAACTTTGGTGATTGTAATGTGTTTTATATGCTTGCTTGTGTCAGCTTGTTTGTGTGTTTATTTAAGACAATTATTGTGTTTATTTGGTTATTAAAAAAATTGGGTTTGAAAGTTGACTTATATGTCTATGATATTGGAAAGTTTCACAATTTTAATTTTTTAAACAATTCTCAGTTCATGAAGTAGAATGTCATATTATAAAAATTATTTGATACCCATATACTAATAATGATCATGTTCGTGATTAATTAGAAGTTAGTACATACATTTAATTTTTTTATAGAAAAAACCGTAATCTAAACTTTTATTAAAAAAAACTAATTTTAATAATAAATATATTACTCGCTTCTTATCAACCGACATCAACAGTCTGTTGGAGATAATTCATCTAAAACTCAAAGAGAAGTTTAGGTTTTGTTTTTATATATGTTAACCCATCCTTAGTTTTCGCTAGTTAATCTTTGATGATGTTTGACAAGATAAAATCATGTTAATTTTGTGTAATAAATGGGTTTTGAAAACAAGTTCCAAATTTCTGAATTTTGATTATAGTAAGAAAATGATAGTAAACTCTTTTCTCATGTCATGTTCATGATGTGTTATTTCCTTCCTTGGCATGTTAGCATATAAGATTTTGAGAATGATTTACTAGAACACATTTGACATAAAATATGATTAAGAAATATATCGGTAATGGAAATTCTACTATGAAGGATTAGAGTTGGGAAGATGATGTGTAGTAAATAATGTTATTAAGGAACCAAAGCATTTGATGTCAGTAACCTTGACACATTTTAATTGGTTCATAGATCATAGATTTCAATTGATTCCCACGATTTACATGTTTTAAAATTTCAGTACGGTGTAACACAATCTTAAAAAATTGGCTTATAAGATTAAAGATAAATTTATCGTGTAATCACATTTTTAAGTCATACATGTACATTACCTATATCATTCAATATCAAACTCTCAACACACCATTCCCGTTTATAGGATTGAATATCTAAATCACTAGAGTTATGTGATAGCATAAGATTGAACAGATGTTTGATATACTCTGACTTTATTTAAATAACTTAACTTTACAAATATATATATATATATATATATATATATATATATATATATATATATATATATATATATATATATATATATTACAACAGTGGAAAAATTAATTTTATGATATACAAAATAGAGAATAAAAATAATATTTTATATAAATTCACAAAATAACAGCAAAGTCCATCGTTAGATGAGGATCATATTAGACAATAGTCGAAAATATATACTAAAAAACCATACGTCTTTCCAAATTTAATTTATTTGAATAAATTATTCTATTTGAAAGTCCTACGTAGTTTTTTAGTGACACAAATTTTAAAAATGTTATATTTGAAGTAGATAAAATAGTTACAAGGAAGGGAGGTTTGAGTTGGGACCCTTTAAAAATTAACCTGCAACTTAAAATTAGTTCTCAAGTGGTTTACTTAGAAAAAGTTAAGTTAGTGAAATTACTTCAGAAGGTTCTGACGTTCTTGCCCAGATTTGTGCAGAAGCAATTTTAATTAAATAATTGTGTTGTGCGTGTATAGTGTTTACTGTAATTAAAAGAGTAAAGGGAAGAGAAAGAGCGCACAAAGAGTTATAGTGGTTCATCCAATGTGGGTTAGTCCACTCTTCACAATCTTGCGAGAGTTTCCATCATGATGCTTGAGACAACCTCTCAAATCCTGCACCTTACAATCTTTGTTCACCTAAACAATTATATCAATTGTATTCTCTAAGCCTCATCAGGCTTGCACCTTCTTGCTAAGTTACCCACTTAGACTTTTACAATCTTTGCTCAAACTAACACTTTAGTACCCCTAAAGCTAGATGAGACTTGATTACAATTTGTATGAAGTTTGGATGTTTGAAAACAAACAAGAGGAATGAAAGTCGTGACAAGGCTTCTGATTCATGGTAGCTCACCCTCCGTCTTTGTGTTTGTGAAGAGATTTCTGATGAAGAGAGATCTAGGTTTTGGAGAGGGAAGGATAAGAAAGGGTATAATGGTCATTTCACACTTGTCTAGTTTCATTAAGTACAAAATGGTCATTTTAGTAACATTTGTTGAGTCATCAATGTTTTTTTTCAGTCAGATTTTGCCACATCGGCACCACGTTGCTAATCAGAAGTCACATCGGTAATTAAATGGGAATAGAACCAAATCTCAAGTTATTAAAATTTGGAGAGAAATTTTGGAGGATTAGTAAGTACATAGACTAAAATTCAATTGAGCCCTATTTACATGGACCATAGACATATTTAAGCCTTAATTTCATATTTTAAAACATGAAATTCATCATCAGAGTCAATGAGTCATCCCGTATTTAACATGGCCACTATTAGGGCCGGACAAAATATCCATATTCGCCCGAGTCCGTGCAAACCGGTCCATAAAAAACCTGCTAAGTGCTAACCGTTCAACCCGTCATCCGACAAATCCGATCATTGCACTGGACAGAAATTGGTTGTTATTTGTCAACCGCAGTTTCGATCGGATTGACGTTTTCGGACCGTCATCGTCGGTTTGTCCACCCCTAGTCACTACACTAATAATATGATAATTTGATAACTTTGGTTTAATCCACGTCATCGAAACACAAACAAAAATGAAACCCGCGCTATGAAAATTGGAAACCGCCAACCACTAAAAATCACAAATTTTCCTTTTCAAAAACGCGAAATCGAAAACACTATTGAACCACTAATCCACGTCATCGATCCCCGTGAAATCTATCATTCATTCTCAGCCATCGATAAAAAACAAATCAACCGTCAAAAACACCTCAAACCCCATCTCACGGATCGACTCATTCATTACCCTTTGTGTTTTTTCTTCTTTCAAAAAACACACAACCCGTTAAATCTCATCACCTATATAAACCATACCGTAGCCACATCTCATTCACACATTTCTTCATCTCAATTCTTCTAAGGTATATTAATTTCTTAATCAATTTTCCAGTTTTCTAACTCAATTAGTATTAATTATTAATTAATTTTCTTTGTCTTGTAGAATTTTTCTTTCGAATCAAGATGTCTGGACGTGGAAAAGGTGGAAAGGGATTGGGAAAGGGAGGAGCAAAACGACACCGTAAGGTGCTTCGTGATAACATTCAAGGAATTACGAAGCCTGCGATTCGTCGTTTGGCACGTAGAGGAGGAGTGAAGCGTATAAGCGGTTTGATCTACGAAGAGACACGTGGCGTGTTGAAGATCTTTTTGGAGAATGTTATTCGTGATGCTGTTACTTACACAGAGCACGCTAGGAGAAAGACTGTTACTGCTATGGATGTTGTTTATGCATTGAAGAGACAAGGAAGGACTCTTTATGGATTTGGGGGTTAGGGTTTCAGGATTTTCTGTTTTTTTTCTTGTCGTTTTTTATTTCAAGTTTTATGGGTTGGGAAAAGTCTTGCTGTCAAGAAATTTTGGCAAGGTTTATGGTTGAATTTAGGTGGTGTTAACTTAGGTTAAGAATTTAGGACTTGTGTTAGGTAGTTAACTGTTTCATGGTGATTCTGTTATGTAACTACTAGTCTTAATGAACAAGTGTTTATGATTTTAGATTTTGAAATTTACTTTCTCTGTTTCTTACGCTAATCTTATATTTGCCTATCAAAGTGTTGTGATTATATGAATGTTTACTGAAAACCCTTAATTCATCGTATATGTCATGAACTCTCTTTAACTTATTCACAATATTGAATCTTCACTGAAACCAAACTTTAGTATTAGGTTTTAGTTTTGATTTGAAACTCTGCATCTGTTGCAATGTCTAAACAATGCAATTTTTCCATTTTTGCTAAGTAATCTGCAGTGCAATTGCGAATAACTTATTCTCTGCGATTGAATGAGATGTTTTGAAACCGAGGAAAGACCAACTAGTTTTTTCTCAATGGTTCCCATATGTTATTCCATCTGGAGAATTTAGAAATCTAGGTTAAGTTGTCTTCTTGAAGTAGGTGGAGAAACTAGAGATTTCATTAAAGAAATTAATATTGAATAATGCTGGAAAACAATCCCATTGCAACAATAGTGTGGCTCTCTTGGCTTGTGAAACAGAGGAAATTTGTGCTGATCCTACTCTTTTTGAAGCTTTTGCCATGTCGCGGTTACTTCAAATAGCACGGAATCAAAAGATTCAAAACCTGTGTTTTGCGGCCATTAACCTTGTCATTATACTTCAAAGACATCATGCAGCTGCTGGTAGATAATCAATTGAAAAGTAAGTTGAACAATGAGGCTTATAGTTAGGATTTACCCTTCTGTTGTCTGCTCAATCACATTATCCTGTTTCTGGTTTTTTTCTTTCCAATGAGAGTTACATTTAAGCTAAAAATATATATAAGAATGTGATAATGTATACTGAGAATGACAATTTGGTGTATGGAAAATGTATATAAGGCGGTCTGTAATTGAACAGTGGATGAGAATGAACTGTGGAATTTGTGAAAGCTGAGAAAAGTGGAATTTGGAGAAATGCTGCAGGTACATTTTATCCAACTCACAATACTTCACTTTGCACTTAATGTGTGATTTTTTCTAGTAGGTTCTTGAGAAAAAATAATAATAATAATAGTATCATAATTATGTAGTCGTTATGCATGTAAACCAACCGAAAAACCCGAGTGTCAATGATTTCGTTTTTTCTGGCGTTCAGTCTAAGAAAGCAACCATCGAACTATTCAACAATGTCAATCTTACCCTGTCAGTGATGAGTAACTTTCCAGCTCTCGACGGCATTGGTATCTCTATGGTTAGAGCAGAAGTGGGAGTGAAAGGAAGCTACCCTATGCACACACATTATGTTGCCGCAGATTTTTTGATCATGGTGGTAGCTGAGCTGACAGATGGGTTGGTGATAAATGAAGAAGTGTTTCAAAAAACTATTAGAGGTGGAGATGTATTGTGTTTCCTAAAGGACACATGCATTTCCTTGTCAATTTTGGTGCCAGAATAGCGGTTGCTTTTTCATCTTTCTCAACTGTAAACACTGGTGGTTTTCAATTTGCTGATAAACTCTCCTTTGTTACTCAAAATACAGCTCTTCTTGATTTTGAATAAATCAAGAAGCCTAAGACTGTTACTGCTGCTATATGCATGTTGTTTATGCACTTTAGAGGCCAGAGAGGACTCTACGGCCCATGGGTTTTGATTTTGTTGTTGTTGTTGTTTGGGGAGGGAATTTGAGGTGTGTTTTTAGAAGAAGATTTGGGAGTAATTATGGTATCTGTATGTTGTCTGTGATAGGTAGTTTACTTTTTTATGGTAATTATGTTATGTAACTACTACTTGTTTCATTGAAGACGTATTTATCTTTCAGATCTCATTTCATTCATTTTCTATTGTTTTTGCTCTTGTTGGATTTTTATCTGTGATTTTGAACCTATAAATTGACTTTGAAAATTTGTAGTTCACCGAAAATTTTTAACACTCTCTAGAAAACAATATGAAAAGCATCTATTGCAAAATTCAAAATGTTACATGATTTTATTAGTCAGGCAGGCGTATAGTTCAAGCTATGTGTTGCGTGAGATAAATCAATTCCATTGCTTAAACTAACATTATCATAATATCTAAGCTGTAAGATAGATAGGACTCTCCTCAATGCTAATAGTCCATTTTAAAGGACACCTTAGCATGGAATATCCATATTTAGTTTTAAATGTCATCAGATTTAATTAAATAACTGATTATGTCCCATCCCATTGGACTAAAAAACTGATCATGTCACATCCCATTGCACTAATTTAATACACAAAAGTAGACTATATTATCTCTATGATGACTAAGATTTGGACTATATAAAAGCCTCACATTATTCTCCCTGCCTCTCATACAACACTGCAACTATTTTGTTTATTCTTCACAAATTCCATGGCCTCTGTTTGCATATCCAATTCTGTTAATAACAAAATTATTCCGATTAGACCAAACTTCACAAACCTCTACAAGTGGCCAGAATCAGAAGTAGAATTTGTGAAGACTATGAACTCAAACAATTATCGTGACAGAGTTGAAGTTGATAGCCTCTCCTGCAGGCAAGTGTACCTGAGGAGCTACAAATTCTCCAGGAAGAAATTGAGTGTAACCGAGAAGACCATAAAATATTTCAGCAGTTTAAAAGAGAGTGTGATTTGTGCTAGCAATATATTATGTTGTAATAGTAAGGGTAATCGTAAGATTCCTGGGAGGGCTAAGCATATCACTCATGCTGCTGTGTCAGTCTACCATAGGTTGCTTTCTCGATCTGATAAGGTCCATGTGGCTCGTCACGATTTCTAATGCTGCGTAG
This sequence comes from Medicago truncatula, assembly GCF_003473485.1. Taxonomy (NCBI): domain Eukaryota; kingdom Viridiplantae; phylum Streptophyta; class Magnoliopsida; order Fabales; family Fabaceae; genus Medicago; species Medicago truncatula. Next base: position 47,136,379 of record NC_053043.1, read on the forward strand.
TTGTTTGTTTTTGTGGTGGATCAGTTTCCGATACGCATAAGGATCAAAGCTATAGTTTGTAGTTTCTATTAAATCACTGTTGATTGGCATATGAACGCGAGTATAGTGAGTGTGGAACTAGTGAAATCAAACATAGAGGCTATCATACATTTTCTCCTTTAATATGTGCAAGCTATATTTACACTTACAAGTTATAGTATCTTTCTTTCTTGTAACCTCTTTTTTTAAAGTGAAATAAATGTTTGCTTGCTTTTAGTTAAGCATAGTAATATTAATATTACAGTTGTTCTCTTCTTTAATATTCATGAGACTTGAATAAAAACTAGCTCTACCTTATCGTACAAAATGAAAATAATAATTATGTACCGTATAATTCTGAGAAGGGACCTAGTCTAAGAGGGGCAGAGATGATTTTATAAGGTTTGTATGTACGTGTCATGAAAGTTACTCTACTATATACGTGTTACTTCGCGTAATGTTACTTAGAGTCAAATGTGGAATGAGACGTTGAATGTGATAAGCTATTAACAAGACTATAGTAGGCTTTGGAGTTTCTGTTGTACAAGCCGGCTAAGAATATATAATACTGGTGTGACATTATTTCTCTAGCAGTTGCAACCATAGAAGTTTCTGCTATTTTATTACCTGTATGATGTATCACATGTTCTAGTTCTATGACAAGTTTTATCCTGATTTTGTGTCTGTTTTGTTCATTGGTGACAAAAGTGGATTTGAATGCATTTTGTGTGACTGATTCTAGTTAATAGTGAGTTAAATGTAAGTGATTTATGTTTGGATGCATTAATTCATCTAAAAATTGGTCAAACAATAAATTTAAGGCTAAAAATCAATTGTTGTTTACACCATTTGTATCAGTTTTACCGGAGAACATCCAAAGGCTTGAATGAATTTATCACCAGACTTGTTGATGAATCATGTTGGTTGATTTGATTTGATTTGATCTGACAATGATATATCATGATCGCATTCCAGGAAAAACAGTTGTTAGTTAAAGTAGTTTCATCTATTGTTAGTTAGTGTTTCTTACTTTTTGTTACTCTTTCCATATATAAGCGTGTCATCAGTTCTGTTTGATTAACTTGAATGGACAATTATTTACAAACCTGTACTCTTTGACACCAACACACAGAGAAACAAGCATGTTATCTATGCCTATTATTTTTTTTTTAGCTTTCGCACTGGTTTCCGACCCACCAAAGGTGGGTGACTAATCCGGCTCGTGCGTAGAGGCATGCACACTGGCCAAGTGTTGTTCCCCCTGGGAATCGAACCCGGTGTTCCCTGGTACGTCCTTGGAAGGAGCTCCTTGCCACTGGAGCCCAAGCAATTTGGTTGCCTATTTAATTAACATGAAAATAAATTATTCACAAACTTGTTCTCTTTTTGACAATTTGAATCCAGTTATAGAATACTAATGCTACATCCAGGAAAATGTTTTGTGTTGCATTAATAAAAGTTAACTGGAGTTTAAGATTACCCATGTTACATGAGTTTTATCTTTGAAATACAAATTAAACAAAAGACAACAGAACTTTGGCAATTCACTAGCAATACATTCATAAATAAACCATGCAACTTGTATTAACTGCAAATATAAATAAATCAAAAGAACAAAAAGGAAGTAAATGAATGGAAATCCAATAAACCATGATTCAACTTGTATTAACAAAATGACAGTACAGCAAGCCTTGATCTTTCATATGAAAGAAAAATACATCTAAATAGTTTATTGATAAGATACATCTAAATAGTTTCACAACTTGCACTCAATTATTAACATAGACCAGTGCAAACCTCTACCAATTCAGCAAGCATGTTTCAACAACTCCATCTTTCTTTACAAATCTATGAAGTGCCTCAATCTTCTATGTTGGAAAGGACTATGAAGTACTGACACAGATCTTGACACGTCGACACTGATAATAATTTGAAAAATGGAATAACTGAATGTTAAAACATGTGTCGGTGTTTGTTGTGTCAATTCGGACACCAGACACGCCTTCAATGTAAAAGGGGACCTCATCTAGAAAGCAACAAAAGCAATAAAAGAAAAACACTACAATAGATAATTTAGAAAAAGGGGACCTCATCTACCCTCAAACCTCATAGAAACACCAAACACCAAACACATTTAGGGTCTATTTGGATTGACTTATTTGATTTTACCTGCTTGCATAAACATTTGTGATACTGTTTGAGAGAACTTATAGAAACAACTTCTTCCATGTCTATAAGTTGTTTTCAGCTTATTTCCATAAACTCTATAAGATAATTATGAAAATCGCTTGTAGCTTATGTAAAAACAATTTTATTTTTATCTTTTGTTATAGAAATAGCTTATACATAAGCACTTAATTAAAGTTAAACTATTTATCTAAACATGACTTGCACCAGAAAAGTCCTCACTCCTTACTCATTGACATGCAAATCACATTAATGCTATTCCAAATATACAACAAACAAATAACATCGTACTTCAAAAAAAAAATAAAAAAAAATAACATCAATCATATATTAAATTTTGCAATATTGTGATTCAAATGATGTAAACGTGTTATCCTAAAGTTGAAATATATAAAATAAAAAACACAAGTATTAATTAAACCTTAAATATCCTATGACAATATATATTTTCTCCTCAAACTAAGAAGAAAGCTTCCAACCAAGAAGCAACAATCTCCAAAATCAGCAGGAGAGGGAAGAGAGAAAAAGGGAGTGAAGCTCTGAGTGTGTGAGAACTGTTCTTTACTTTTGGCTCACTCGTGAAAATTGAAAAATGCTTCTTTGGTCTTGACTGGTGCTTTTCTTCTCCTATACAAGAAAACTTTGTCTTTGAAGTGTATAATTAAACATCCCACATCGACAAATATAACAGAAACGTAGAGATATAAATAAAGAAGTATGAGTCTTAATGAATATATGATTTTTTGACAACTTGTTACTTAAATATATGTCGAATTTTTTTTTTTTGAAGAGAAATATATATCGAAATATAAATGTCATTTACTGATATGTAAAATTACTATTCAAAGTACTAACATATATGATTTCTCGATAAAAGAAGTATCTTAACAATTTTTTTAATTTAACCATTTTAATATTATCCTTGTTATATAAAGAGTACGCTTTTAGTTCAGTTCATACAACCTTGATAAAAAGTTCATACTTTTTTTTTTTTTTGAAAGAAAAAAGTTCATACTTAAAATGTTGTTTGGGATGAATCTTTTTTTTTCAATTAATCCATTCCTTAACCAAACATTATCTTAATAAGTTAGCAACAGTATATAAGCAGTAAGATAGATAGTAAGATAGATAGGACTCTCCTCAATGTTAATATATATTTTCTCAACCCTCTCGTCCTTAGGGAAAATGAGCTATGATGATTCGAATTTCTGCAATGAAGCAAATACACTCTAATCAAGAATTGTTCTATCCTATAATTGAATTTGGTTTCTCTCGAATGATTCATCCTTTAGCAGAACTCATTAATCATTTCAACCCAATTGCTTCATGTTAAATATTCATTTAAAAGTACACATTTGCATGAAATATCCATAATTTATTTAAATTTCATTGGGTTTTTGAAAAACTATTTTGTGACATCTCAATATTTTCATATTTTGTCCGTTTTTTTTTTTTTCACTTAGAAAAGCAGTGCAATTTCATGAATTAAGACCCTCTTCATTTATGATCCTATCAATTTCATGAGATCCACCGTAAGACGCATTATCTACTTGTGTATGTCTTTACTCAAATTTCATGGCCTCTATTAGCATATTCAATTGTGTATTCCTAATCAGCCAACCTACGCAAACCTTTATTATCGTACATTCAATTTGTAATGTGTAAGTTGTAACTAACTATGCAACATTTCTGGAAGGGTATTGTAAACTTTGTGATAAAATATGATATGTAACTATGCATGATATTGCATTGTAGTCTAGACACTTGTGGAATTGGTAAATGTGTGTTGTGGTAATTATGATAGGAAAACATCAATTACAAGGTGTTTCTATGGTTAATATTTCTTTCTATTTGTAAAAACAGCTGGGTTGGAAATTAGGTGGTGTGTTTAGGTGAAGGATTAGGAGTAATTATGTTATGTGTATGTGTATTTTGTGATTGGTAGTTTATTTTTGAGTGGTGATGTTATGTTATGTAACTACTTGGTTTAATGAAGAAGAATTTTGCATTTCAGATCTCCTTGTAATCCATTTTCTATTGTTCTTGGTATTTTTTGCTATTTACTCAATCTTTCATTTGCCTTAAAAGGGCAGACTCATGAAAGCAATATGAAAACCCTAAATTCATCATGTATCATGAACTCCCTTTGCCAATCTATCCACCAGAATAAAAATATTGTATCAAACTCAGTCATTTCCTTAACAAATGATGTTTTAACTTTTAGTTTTTGATTCGAAACAGTTCATGTTCACAATTTTAATGTCTAAGCTTTCTCTTCAATTATGCTAAGAAATCTGCGATGCAAGATGTATTAGTCCAATGAAGATGTTGCAATGGTGTTACTTATTGGGATATAGTCATTAAAGACCAACACAGTAGTGTTGTTATCTTAGCTTGTGAAACAGAGGAAATTTGTGTTGATCCTACTCTTTCTGAAGCTTTTGCCATGGCGCGGTGACTTCAAATAGCAAGGAATCAAGATTCAAAACCTGTGTTTTGCAGCCATTAACCTTGTTATTTTGGACTGCAAAGACATCATGCAGCAGCTGGGAGATATTCAATTGACACATAAGTTGAATAATGGGGCTCGTAGTTAGGGTCTACCCTTCTGTTGTCTGCTCAATCACCTTATCCTGTTTCTGTTTTCTTTCTTTCTTTCTTTCCATTGTGAGTTACATCTAAACTAAGAAAATACAAAAGAGCGTGATAATGCATATGCTGTAATATAGATAGGACTCTCCGCAATGTTAAAATTAATTTTACATGTCATTGAATTTATTTAAAAAATTGATTATGTCACATCCCCTCACACTTATTTAATACACACAATCAGACTATATATATTTCTCTGATGAATAAGATTTAGGTTATATAATAGCCTCACATGAAAATTTTCCATGCCTCTCTTACACTATCAAGCAGTGCAACTATTTAGTGAATTATGCTCTTGAATTGGAATCCTTCACAAGTTCCATGGCTTCTGTTTGCATATCCAATTCTGTCAATACCAACAATGGTATTCCAATTAGGCCAACCTTCGTAAACCTCTATAAATGGCCTGAATAATCAGACGTAGAATTTGTGAAGACTATGAACTGTAAAAATTATCGTGATGGAGCTGAAGTTGATAGTCTCTCTTGCAGGCAAATGTATTTCAGGAGCTACAAATTCTCAAGGAAGAAATTAAGTATCACTGGGAAGAGCATAAAATGTTTCAGAAGTGTAAAGGAGGGTGTGGTTTGTGCCAGCAATAGATTAAATCATAATATTAAGGGTAATTGTAAGATTCTAGGGAATATTACTCATGCTGCTGTGTCAGTCTATTGTAGATTGCTTTCTCGGTCTGATAAGGTCCACATGGCTCGTCATGATTTCTATTGTTTCGTGGTTTCTTTTTGCGGTAGATCACTGTCCAATATGTGTAAGGATCAAAGCAGTATTTTATAGTTTCTGTTAAATCACAGTCGATTGGCATATGAATGCAAGAATAGCGAGTGTAGATGTGAAACTAAACATATAGGCTATCATACATCAATTTCTCCTTTGATTAATTACTGGCTTTTATATGTGCAAGCTATATGTACACTTTTAATATTACAAGTGTAACTTTGGTAGATGAAAAGGGAATGCAGAAAATAGTGGAAGTGGTGATGATGTGTGTAAATTGGGATTAACCATTTTCCTCACTTCAATCTAGTCATGGAATTTCTAATTACCACAACTGACTCCGGAAAAAGAAAAGATTATTAGTACTTTCCATGATAGGGATGAGTACTAGATATAGAGCACTAAGCAGCAAAACAGTCAAGAAATTAGAGCCAACACTCGTCAATTTTAATATTTTTTTTCTAATACTTTGGTACTGATGATGATGGCCAGTGGGAAAAGTTAGGTTAGGTCTTCAATTAGTTTGTCTTATAATACTGGTATGCGACACTTATTTCTCTCAGCAGTTGCTAAGAATATGATATATCACATGTTCATGTTCCTTGACAAGTTTTATCATGATTTTGTGTGTATTTTGTTCTTCCGTGACAAAAAATATGTTTAGATACATTTATGGTTGAACAATAGATTAAAGGGTAAAAACTAATTGCAGAGGTAAAAGGTCTGAATTCTAGCTTCTAGTAAAAATTAATTTTACTTGAGAACATTCAAATATATGAAAATCAAGTTTACACCTTCAGTAACAATTTTGTCTCCTCCAAAAATGAAAGTAAACATACACTGCATACATATTTTAAGGTTGAATGAATTTACCACCGGACTTATTGATGAATCATGATCCCATTCCAGGAAAAACAGTTGTTAGTTAAAGTAGTTTAATATACTGTTAGTTACAGTGTTTGTCACTTTTTGTTACTTTTGCAGCAGCTGATATAGTTAGCACTCTTCCATCATGTTTGTTTGATTAACTTGAATGAAAACTTATTCGCAAACTTGTACTCTTTGATACTAACATACACAGAAACAAGCATGTTATCATATGCCGATTTGATTAACATGAAAATAAATTATTCACAAACTTGCTCTCTCTTTGAAAATTTCGATCAATTACACACCAACTCATACAGAAAAATGTTTTTTTTGTTGCATAAACAAAAGTTATAACTAGAAGTGAAATAGATTCTCATAAAACCTGTGATGGAGTTTAAGATTACTAATGCTAGATGAGTTGCATCTTTGAAATACAAATTAAAAAAGAGAGAGAGAACTTTGCCAATTCATGTGCCATGCAACTTGTATCAACTGAAATGTACTTTCTCCCTATTTGATGAAAATCATGTGCTTGCCTTGGTGAAATCTACAGATCAGATTATTTTGTGCCTTTCGTTATTTTGCTCCTTCGCAAGAATAAGCATTATCCTACTATTAATATTACAGTTATTATCTCCTTTAATATGTGCGAGGCTTGAATAAAATTAACTTAACACTTTGGTTCCTTATAGTTATGTGACTTATAGTTTTTGAGAATGGACCTAGACAGTTAAAAGGGAATGTAGAAGATGGGGATAGAGGTCGGCACTAGATCTTGAGCACTAGGAAGCAAAATCGACCAAAAGACAACATGTCAAATTAGAGACAATTACCCAACACTCATAATTTGTTTTTCATTTTATACTATGGTATTGATGATGGCTAATTGGCTGTGGTGTAACAACTGTAGAAACTGTTAGATCTAGAGCAAAATTTTGTCTTCACATTCACGAACAGGCTACATCACCGTCGTGTTTTTTGTTCGGCCATTGTCCAAGGAGAAGATAGTGATGGTTACAGAGAGCATAAGAAAAGAGGTTGCATTTTAAATGAGAAGAAAACTTGTGATACATGCAGTATGCAATGTAAAATGGTGAAACCTTAATCTAGCAAGGATTTCAAGTGGCACACAATGCGAGACCTACTGCAATTTTCCACGATACATCACATATTCAAGTTCCATTGCAAGTTTTTTCATGATTTCATTAGATCATTAGAAATCTGATACATTTCAGTTCAATGAATTTAACAGTCTTATTGATGAATCATGTTTGTTGATTTGACAGTACATTTTAATGGGAAGGTGGATTATACATATAGGATATATCTCGATCACATATGATTTAACCACCACTCAGGAGAAACCGTTGTTAGTTTACATAATTTTAGTCCGACTAACTTGAAAGAAAATTATTCACAAACTTGAAAGAAAAATTATTCACAAACTTGAAAGAGTACATTTCTGTTACTCTTCCATATATAAGCATGTTATCATCCTTGTTCGACTAACTTAAAAGAAAAATTCTTCACAAACTTGCTCGACTAAATTGAAAGAAAAATTATTCACAAACTTGCTCTTTCTTTGAAAATTTGAATCAAGTACAGACCATGCAATTGCAAAACTTGAAAATGCTAAATGTTGCATAAAAACGTTCTAAATTGAATTAAAATGGATTCTGAATCTCTGATAAACACTGAAGGAGGTTAAGATAAGATTATCAATGCAGCATTAGTTGTATCTGTTAAACTGGAATACAAATTAAATAGTAAGAGAACTTTGCCAAAACACTAAAGTACATAAACCATGCAACTTGTATCAACTGTAAATATATATAAAAAATAAATTAAAAGAACAAAAATGAATAAAAAAATAAACCATGATTCAACTTGCATTAACAAGTCAGTAAATACATAATAACAAAATGGAAGTACAACAGGCCTTAATCTTTCATATGAAAGAAAAATACAAAATATGTGTTTTTTTCGGCAGTTCCTGCAAACTTCCTAGGAGAATCTGGTTTGATTTTCCCTGCTAGTGCTGCATCGGTGATTTGTTCCAATTATCCTTTTTTCTGATATTTCATCCCCATTCTGCTAATTTCAGCATTTCCCTAGGAAGCAATAGATCTATGACAGGCTTTGCACAGAGAACTTTAAACAAAACTATATCAAAGGAATACACATTAGACTTTTACTCCTCTTCAATGCCACTTTCCTGCCATCCCTTAACTCTCCCTGGTGCAGCGCTTAAAGGAATCCATGTCTTCGACTGCCTTTGTCTTGCCAACCTCTTCCTTTTCCTGCACAACAAACTCCGACCAAGACCAATGCACTCACTACCCTGAGACTCACACCAGCTGTCACACGAACCTTAATATAACTTGAACCAATAGTAAGTTCTTTGCAAGAAGAAAACATATATATTTAGGGTCTATTAGGATTAACTTATTTGACCTGCATAAAAACTTGTGAGACTGTTATAGAGAACTTATAGAAACCACTTCTTTCCATAAACATTTCAGGATAACTTATGAAAATCGCTCATAGCTTATATAAAAGCAATTTTATTTTATCTTTTGTCACAGAAATAGCTTATACATAAGCACTTAATTAAACCATTTATCAAACACGACTTGATACATAAGCACTTAATTGACAAGCAAATCACATTAATGTAATTCCAAATTAACAACAAACAAATAACATCAATCATACATTAAACTTTGCAATATTGTGTTGCAAATGATGTAAACGTCTTATCCTAATGTTGAAGAATTAATATGAAATTAAAAACACAAAAATGGATTAATTAGACCTTATATATCTATGACAATAGATCTTTTCTCTTCAAACTAAGAAGAAACATCCAACCAAGAGGCAACAATCTCCAAAATCAGCAGGAGAGGGAGCGATGTTCTGAGTGCGTGAGAGTTGTTCTTTACTTTTGGCTCATTCGTGAAAATTGAAAAATGCTTCTTTGGTCTTCCCTAGTGTTTTTCTTCTCCTATACAAGAGAAAACCTTTTCTCATGAGTGTATAACTAAACGTCCCACATGGACAACTATAACATAAAAATGAAGCCATAAATAGGAGAAATGATATTTGTACAACCACTTTGTGACAATTTTAGACAACTTTCTTTCTCATACTCGTATTCTATTCTTACTCTCTCTTCCTTTTTCTCTCTCCATTGTTTTTGAGGTTCCACCTAGAGAGCTCCAGAATCTCCTCCTTGACGACTTATCCGGGACTTACATGCCTAAGAATGTTAGGGTGATTTTGTAGTTTTTTCTTTTCTTTTGGGCTTTGGCCCTCTTTATTCTACAAAAATATATATAATATTTCTAAACTAACAATCTAATCGATAACTTTATCTTAAAATAAAATGCATCAATCTTACTAATATTATAGTTTCCATAATTTTTAATTTATCATTCTAATATTTCTAACAAACTTGTTCTGTCTTTGAAAATTTGAATGAAGTTATAGAACAACTCATGCAGGAAAATGTTGTGTTGCATTAACAAAAGTTCTAACTGAAAATGAAATGGAAATGGAATCTTATAACACCTGTAATGGATTTTAAGATTACCAATGCTACATGAGTTGTATCTTTGAAATACACCATGCAACTTTTATTAACTGTGAATATAAATAAATCAAAAGAATAAAGAGGAAGTAAATGAATGGAAATCAAAACTATGATTCAACTTGTATTAACAGCAACATGTGAAAGTACAGCAAGCCTTGATCTTTCATATGAAAGGAAAATACAAAAACATGTGACTGAATTCTTAAAGGCAGTTTAGAGGGAGAACTTTGCCAAATTTTAGATTCAGATATTTCTCTGATTGATAAAGTATATCTAAATAGTTGCACAACTTGCACTCAATTTTTAACATAGACCAGTGCAAACCTCTGATTACCAATTAAGCAAGCATGTTTCAACAACTCCATCTTTCTTTACAAATCTATGAAGTGCCTCAATCTTCTATGTTGAGAAAGACTATGAAATAGTGACATAGACATGTCAACACCGGTACTAATTTGAAAAAGCGGAATAATTGAATGTAAACACACGAGTTCACCATTTCCTTAGGAAGGAATGGGTCTATGACCGGCCTACACAAAAGGAATACACATCTGACTTTCGACAATCCTCTAGCAGATCCAATGCATATCTCAAGTCTCTCCTACCAACTTAGACTCAGGAGTCTTGAACCGTATTGATGACTCTTGAGAGTTCCCTTCTCCATATATTCATATACCAAAATCATTTCATCATTTTCAAAGACACCTGATGCCGATGGTGGAACTGAGACAACATTTCAATTTCAACTCGAAATTCAGCAATCCCCTGCAACCGCGGATTCCCCTCTTCACTGCCTTTAAATTTTAGTACCCTCTTGAACACTCGTATAAAACAAATCATCAAAATTGTTAGTACTCTCTTGAACTTCTGCAAAAGGAACACGATACTGCAAGTTCAAATCAACACTTATTGTTGTGCCGTTGGAGTATTTACTTCCCATCGTATGTGATGCGGCACCATTGACGGATAAAGGAATCCATGTTTTCGACTGCCTTTGTCTTGCCAACCTCTTCCTTTTACTGCACAGTACACAACAAACTCTGGCCAAGACCAATGCACTCACTACCCCGACACTCACACCAGCTATCAAACCAATCTTACTAGAACTCGAACTAGAAGTAACTTCTTTGTAAGACCAATACAAACAAACCAAATACAAATATATTTAGGTTCTATTCGGATTAACTTATCTGACCTCACTTGCTTGCATAAAAACTTGTGAGACTGTTTCAGAGAATTTATAGAAACAACTTATTACATGTCCATCAGCTGTTTTCAACTTATTTCCATAAACTCTCCAAGATAACTCATGAAAATCGCACATAGCTTATATATAAACAATTTATCTTTCTTTTATCTTTTGTTATCGAAATAGCTTATACTTAAGCAATTATGCCATGAGCTCTTAAACTATTTATCCAAGGCACATTATTCTCTAAATTAACGACAAACAAATCACATCACTCAAACATTAGATTTTGCAATAGAGAAATGATATTTGAACAACCATTTTTAACAACTTTTGTGACAACTTTTTCTCTCATACTCACATTATCTTTTTACTTTCTCTCTCTATTGCTTTGGTTTTTATGTCAATATCTCATTTCCTTTATAAAATTTTGGTTGTCATAAAAATTGTCACATATATGGATGTTCAAATAACAGAACTCTTTGCAATATTGTGATACAAATGTGTTATCCTAAAATTAACGAGGCACGTCACCAAAAAAATAAAATAATAAGGCAATTAATTAAACCTTATATATCTATGACAGGTGGCATTTAATTTGAGAAAGGAGGCTTCTTTCCCACCATGGGAAAATATTTTTTTGACCATTAGATCAAATATAGACCATAATGTTATCATAGACACTCACCACAATATTTTATTCACTCTCCTCCATATCTCTCTCACTCACCACTCACCTCCCATATGAGACAAAAAATCAAACTTGAAAATATTCATCTTCTTTGCCCGTCCATGAAAATGGGCTAAGCAACCCGGATTTTGACCCGATTTGATCACTATGTACATGCAACCGTTTAATTAGGGATGAGTGTGGCACCTCTTTATTTATTTTTATCCATTAAATTACAAGCATATATCTCTCTTTAATCTAATCTACAATACGTCATTTTTGTTTTTTTTTTTTAATTTTCAATTTCTGAATTTTTAATTAGATGAAGATGATAATACTTTGTTGTTGATATGATGCTCAGAAAAATTTAATTCCTTGGCCATCTCACAAAGCCCAGCAAAAATAGCAATAGAATAATGCTTGCAATTATCATAGACAATCATTTCTCTGATTTCACTAAATTCCACTTTCAAATTAAGATCTGGCTTTTAGGAAGATGAGTTTGTTCTTCAAATTAAGAAATTTGGGATCCCACTTTTTTATTCCACTTTCAATTGATATGGAAATTGCAAGCATGATTTGAGTTTGATAGAGCTGGAGGAGTAATGAGATGAAGATTGCTCCTGGTGCTTTGAGGGAAAAATAACGAATAGGGTCCATAATAAAGATGTGTTCTACACTTGATTCAATGGTCAGAAAAAGCTTTTCCATGATGGGAAAAAACTAGCCTTTCCCAAATTAAATGCCACCTCTATGACAATAGATCCAAACACAAACTAAGAAGAAGCTTCTAACCAAGAGGCAACAAACACATCTCCAAAATCAGGAGGAGACGGAAGATAGTGTGAAGGTTTAAGTACATGAGAGTTATTTGTTCTTCTTTATCCTCACTCGTGAAAATTGTCTCTCAAGTGACATACTAATATGTCCCCCATCGACAAAACTTAATACAAATTCATAAATTCTTCCAATGGTGTTCCTATCATTTTAACTACTGATTATTCTTTTTTTTTTCTTTTCTTTTCTTTTCTCCTTTGATTTACTTCTGATTTTTTTATTTTTTATTGGTCAACTAAGTTTTTGGAAGATAGGGAAATACATTTATTTTGTATAAAAATTATCCTTAGTTTGTTGCATTTTCAATCCAACAGCTAATAAAAAAAATCTCCTTTGATTTACATCTGGATTTTTTTTATTACTAATTGGTCAAATAAGTTTTTGTAAATAGATATTTTAGAGGATAAGAAAATATATTTATTTTGTATAAAAAATAAAAAAGAATACATTTGTATAAAAACTATCCTCAGTTTCTTGCATTTTCAATCCAACTGCTAATAAAAAAAGTCTCCTTTGATTTACATTTGCAAGTTTTTTTATTACTTATTGGTCAAATAAGTTTTTAGAGTATAAGGAAATACATTTATTTTGTATAAAAAATAAAAAAGAATACATTTATATAAACACTATCCTCAGTTTTTAGCATTTTCAATCCAACTGCTAATAAAAAAAGGGTTAAATATGTTTTTATCCTTATAAAATATCAACTTTTCGTTTTAATCCCTCTAACAAATTTCATAGTAGCCATTACGTTTGATTCATGCGTTCTCATCAAGTAAGATATTTGCAGACTTCACGTCATGGTGAATAAACGCTTTAGCATTGCTGCTGTGAAGGTAATGAAGTCCTTTAGCAGATCCAATGCATATCTCAAGCCTCTCCTACAAACTTATGCTCGGGAGTCCTGAACTGTATAGATGACTCTTGAGGGTTTCCTTCTCCATGTATTCATATATAAGGATCATTTCATTATTATCATCATGTTCATGCGTTACCTCCTTATTTAAAAAAAAAAAAAATAGATTTTGAGAAAATCTAATTCTAATAGCTTTTCATTTTAGGATCAAAATAGACTTTTTTTATAAAATGATATTTTTAAAAATCCTAAACAAACACTTCAAAATGAAAAAGTGATTTTTTTAAGGAGAAAAATAGATTTATTTTTTGAAAAAAATCTAAACAAACGGGCCCTAAATAATAATATTAATAAGAAGGGTAATTGTAAGATTCTAGGGAAGGCTAAGCATGTCACTCATGCTGTTGTGTCAGTATTTATTTCATAGCTTGTTTTCTCGATCTGATAAGGTTCATGTGGCTTGCTATGATTTCTAATGTTGCACACTTGTTTGTTTTCGTGATTGATTATCAGTGTCCAACACGCGTTAGGATTAAAGTTACATTTGTAGTTTCTGTTAAATCATGTTCGATTGGCATATAAACATAAGTTTGATGTGTGTAGTAGAAGTGAAACCAAACATCATACACCAACTTCTCCTTTGCTCAATCATACACTAGCAGTGTCTTCTTTGTTGTAAACTCTATTTCTAGTCAAATAAATGCTACTAATTTTTTTAGCATAAGTAGAGCAATGTTTTGTCACTTGCATATAGCAATGTTTGTAGATGTGTCATAATTTAACAAGGGCCATTGATTTAATGTTAATAGAGATCAATGGATAAGATTGCTCTTAAATGTTTACCTTGAATTTGGATGGATTTTAATTTTAAAAAACTGATGTACCATTATTTGAAATTATACAAATCACTTAGGTTTGATATATTTATAAATTTGGAACATGTTGAAAACAGTGTTGTTTTACTTTCCGTTACCAAATTATTATTATTATTTTTTATCAAAATCAATATTTCATTTTCTTTATTATTTAGAAAAACTCGATAAATGTTAGTATTTAAATTAATATTTCCTCATTCGTTCCGTTTGAAGTCAGAATCACTAACTTCTTTAACGGTTAACTCAAACTAATAACTCTCTATTCACTTTGTTTATTATAATTTTTTATATTGATATCATTTATTTGAGTTATTGTTTGACGTAAACATGATATATTTTAGAATTAATTTTTTAATTACTTGTGTTTTTCAGGAATATAGTTGAACTTGTTCATTTCCTTTGGCATGTGGTAGAATTTGCCATGAACTTCTTGATTTTATATTTATAGTTTTTTATTTCAAAAACAAGGTAAATTTAGTATTATTAATGATGACCTTAATAACTATTTCACAAATAATATGAATTTTGACGATGTATATTTATTATTTTTTATGAACCAAGTCATATTCATGTAAAAATAAAAATAAATAAAGTGATTATATTTATTTTTGGAAGAACGTTTTTCACTAAAATCTGAATGGTAAATAATTAAATTTTTTTCTTTTTTGAGGATATTAAGGAAATAAAATCTGAAGTATGAAAATGTTAGTCACATTATTTGGTCTATGTTTTTATATTAAGTTTTTTTTTTTATTGAAAATGGGGCTGGAAAAGGTTAGCAGAAGTGTTAAAAAAAATATTGTATCTCCCTCCGATAAAGAAATAAACAAATTAATTGGATTCAAATTATAATTTTGAGCTAGGGGTACAAATTGGAATATAAAAGAATAGGAAGTACAACTCATTATAAGTAAAATAAAATTGATCTAAGATGGAGAAATTTGACAATTTATCCATACTAAAACTCACTATACTTACTATGTGTGTTAGTTTGCGCATTATTGGAGTCGAATGTGGGATGAGAAGTTGAATGCCACAATGGATAGTATATAGATTTATTTATTACATTGACATTGAAATACTTAACTGATCACTTAATTTAACGTGTGCAAGCTATTAATAAGACTATAGTAGGCTTTGGAGTTTCCATTGTACAAGCCGGCAGAAAATGAATAAATGAGAAGGAAAATGGTGTATTGTGTTGTTACATGTTAGGTGAGAAAGGAATGTAGAAGATAGTGGAATAGGATATATATGGTTTATAGCATTTTCTTCAATTCAATCTAGTCATGGACTTTCTTATTACCACAACTGACTCCAAAAATAGAAAAGACTGGTACTTCTTTCCATGATAGGGATGGGTACCAAATATAGAGCACTACATAGCAAAATAGTCCAAAAGTGAGTGAATATGTCAAGAAAATAGAGCCAACAGTAAGGTATCATTTATGTTAAGCATTCAAATTCATGTATATTACTTGTGTGACAATTATTTCCCTCTTAGTTGCTAATATATAAGTTTCCTTGTATCACATATGTTCAAGTTCCATATGACAAGTTTTAATGTTTTATCATGACTTCATTAGAATCTGCATACATATATCATAGTTATATGAACTTTCCATAATCTCCTTTTTCTATATTATAAAAGCCTCCCACTTTTTTTATTTTTTGAAGGTACTAAATTTCAGATGACAATAATGTCAATAGATTCATTTCCTGATATTTGTTGATCTGACTATGCATTTTAATTCGAAGGTGGGTTATAGGATATATCATGATCCTATGAAGTTTATCAATGGCAACTAATTTTTATCTTTTCTAGAATTACCTCCACCACCACCCAAGAAAAGGTTCCCCAATAAGGGAAAACAGTTTTACTTGTTAGGTAAAGTAGTTTAATTTGTTGTTACTTGTTAGTTACAAAGTTTGCCACCTTCTTCTGTTACTCTTGCAGCAGTTGATATAGCTTATACTATTGTTTATTAACTTTAATGAACCATTATTCAAAAAAGAGAGAACTTTCACAATTGACTAAAAGTACATACAAAAATAAACCACACAACTTGTATTAACAGCAAAGAGCAATGCTATACATCCCCAAGGATATTATAGCGAAGGACTCACAATTTCCATTCCAACCGATAAAAGCATCCGCTGGCCACAAAACTGTCAAATTAGCATTAAATCCAATGGCTATTAACATGCCAACAAGTTCGTGAAGCACTCATGAAAATGCTTGTCGCAGTTTCTAGCATTTTCCAACAGCAAATATATAAAAAATAAAATGAAAGAACAAAAAGGAAGTAAATGAATGAAAATCAAATAAACCATGGTTCAACTTGTATTAACATACATGATAGATGATAACAAAATGAAAGTACAGAAGGCCTTGATCTTTCATATGAAAGAAAAATACAAAAACATGTGACTAAATTCTTATAGGCAGTTTAGAGGGAGAACTTTGCCAAATTTTAGATTCAGATATTTCTCTGATTGATAAAGTATATCTAAATAGTTGCACAACTTGCACTCAATTTTTAACATAGACCAGTGCAAACCTCTGATTACCAATTAAGCATGTTTCAATAACTCCATCTTTCTTTACAGATCTATGAAGTGTCTCAATCTTCTATGTTGTGACAAACTAGGAAGCACTGACACGGAAACTGACACGTCGACACTGATAATAATTTGAAAAAGTGGAATAATTGAATGTAAACACATGTGTAAGTGTCAGTGTAGTGTGTCAATGTCAGACAGCAGACACACCTTCAATGTGAAGTGTCGGTGCTACATAGGTGGAAGAGAGCTACTGATTTGAAGAAAAACAACAAAAACAAAAAAAAAGAATATTGCAATACATAATTTAGAAAAGGGGACTTCATCTACCCTCGGACTTCACCAACTGTGAGAATACCCTACTCATAGAAACACCAGATAGATCATCAACGGTTGAAGCTTCAAATGGCACAGCAGAGGCAGAAGAAGAAACATTTGCGTCCTGGTTGAAATTGTTGACTTGTGGAGATAGTTCGCCAATCATATTTGTACTGTTTTCTTCAGGATCACCTTGAACCACGGCCTCTTGAAGTTGAAGAGCATATTCCAAATTCCACAAGACATCTCCCATGGAAGGCCTGTCAACACCATAATCAGCCAAACATTTCTCAGCAGTTTCAGCGAACTTCCTAAGAGAATCTGCTTTGATTTTCCCTTGAAGAGCTGTATCGATGATTTGCTCCAGCTGTCCTTTTTTCTGATATTTCATTGCCCATTCTGCTAAGTTCACCATTTCCCTAGGAAGCGATGGATCTATAACTGGCCTTGCACAAAGAACTTCAAACAGAACTACCCC
Source organism: Medicago truncatula (assembly GCF_003473485.1). Classification (NCBI taxonomy): domain Eukaryota; kingdom Viridiplantae; phylum Streptophyta; class Magnoliopsida; order Fabales; family Fabaceae; genus Medicago; species Medicago truncatula. The sequence goes on from NC_053043.1 coordinate 47,154,218, forward strand.
AAAGGAATATACGTCTGATTTTTCTGTCAGTTGTTGCCTCCTGAAATACTCTGGATCAAGGTACCCAAAACTCCCCTTGACAGCCGTGCTCACGTGCGTTTGATCGAGCTCAGGACCGGTTTTTGACAATCCAAAATCAGCAACTTTAGCCATTAGGTTCTCATCAAGTAAGATATTTGCAGACTTCACGTCACGATGAATAACCGCTTTAGCATAGCCAGTGTGAAGGTAATGAAGTCCTCTGGCAGATCCAATGCATATATCAAGTCTCTCCTTCCAACTTAAGCTTGGTAGTCCCAAACCATACAGATGACCCTTGAGTGTTCCCTTCTCCATGTATTCATATATCAGGATCATTTCATTATTTTCATCACAATAACCAATCAAGGACACCAAATGACGATGACGGAACTGAGACAACATTTCAATTTCAGTTCTAAATTCAGCAATCCCTTGCTGGGACCGCGGATTCCCCCTCTTCACTGCCACTTTTCTACCATCCCTTAACTCTCCCTTGTATACTTTCCCAAAACCACCAACCCCAATAACCCAACTCTCATCAAAATTATTTGTACCCTCCTGAACTTCCGCAAAAGGGACACGGTACTCGAAGTTCGAAGCAGCGCTTATTGTCGTGCCATTGGAATATTTACTTCCCATTGTATGGGATGTTGCATCATTCACGGATAAAGGAATCCATGTCTTCGACTGCCTTTGTCTTGCCAACCTCTTCTTTTTCCTGCACAGTACACAACAAACTCCGGCCAAGACCAATACACTCACTACCCCAACACTCACACCAGCTATCACACCAACCTTGCTAGAACTCGAACCAGAAGTAGTACCCCCAGCACCAGATGCCGCATCTGCACTTAGACTGCCTATAGAATTGTTCATTTTCAAGATCTCCAGTCCATTCAAAATAGCATTAGGGCTGTCCTTACTCAAAGGGGAAGGGCCAATACTTACACGAAGTTTATTGCCGTCGGCTAAAGGCGTAACAGAATCTTGATAATATGGAACGGACAAAACATTACTACTTTTAGAAGCAAGATCAAGATCCTTAACAACCGTCAACGAGTCGATATAAACATTGAAATAAAGTGTATTGAGACCTTTACTGACTATATCACAAAAGTGAGTTCGAACAAGGTATTGAAATCCTGGCTCCGTATCAAACTGCCACGTCACATTGAAATTAAGATTAGCATCACCACCGCTCGTGTTCGTGTTCATCTCTGCGACAGTACCGTAAACACTACGCGGGGCAATGTTCTCTGTCGGCCCTCCATCCGCAAAATCAACACCAACAAGATTTGAAACATCATTGGCAAGGCTCGATTCTAGAAGATACTTTTGATCCGAAATCCAAGTTCTATAAAGAGGGTCCTCTCCAGAGGTAACAACTGGACCACCCATGTTAACCCTCCAAACAGTCTCCAAAGCCTGAAACCCCAATCCAGAAAACGTTGATACCGGACTCAAGGTAGGAGCCTCATCAGCAATGAGTTCATCCGGAACTGAAACAACTTCAATTGCATTCACAAATGCAACAGAATCATCAGAAGGTTTAAAAGTAATAACAAGAGTATCTGTGTTAACATTGATAGAATACTCCTTCATAACAGGACTCTTCTGAGCAGTAAATCCACTAAGAAGAACAAAAGTTTGTGTTGCAACAGAGAATTTTGCAGCATTCAAATTGTATCTATCATAAATAAATGGAAAGAAATAAAACCGGATCCAGTGTCTCCCCTTTTGGTTAATTGGAAAAGTGTACTTTGAAGATCCAGTAAAGATTCTTGCAGTTTGATAAAGAGGCGATTCATCACCAACATCAGAAACAGATTTTGAGCTAGTACTAGCAAGAATCTCTTGCTGAGTTGAAAGTAACTTCTTATGGAAACTATCTGAACTGAAATTACGGTTACCAACTGAAGTGGTTGTAGTTGATCCACAATCTATAAGGTAATTATCTGATGGAACAAAAGTTGCACAAAAACATAACAAAGGTAACAACATATACAAAACACAGACAAACAAACCATGTTTTTTCCAATCCAACATCATGGGTTTTTTGTTTTGCTTCTAAAAATCTTGTCTTTTTGAAGCAAATTGAATCCTAGGAAGATCTGTAATACAAACAAAAACAGAAAGAAACTAATAAGGTTTTTTAAAAAAAATAAATAAAAGTCAAAGAGAAGAGAAATAGAAGAAAGTGTCACCTTTTTATCAGTGTTATAGCTTGAGCAGGAGAAAAATCTGAGAGGATCTGTGTTTTGTTATTTTGAGAGAGAGTTTGATGAAAAGAAATTGAAATAGTGGAAGGACATGTTGAGAAAGAATCTAGCTAAGCATAAGCTGGAACATACAATGATGTTTTATGACAACCTAAACTCTTGACATATTCATAGATTCTTTGTTTTTTATTTTTATTTTTATTTTTTGTTTAAGTAGTGGTAAGAGAGAGAAACGGTGGAAGCAGAGTCAAAACTAACTCAGAAAGGTTGGTGCATGGTTTTTCATTGGAGAGCTTCTACGGTGCAGTCATGAAAATGATTTTGAAAAAATTAATTTTAATTTTAATGTTTGATTCATTTTTGAATTGTTGATTATTGATTAATGATCAATAACAATTCATCTAGCAATGCTTACAACATCTTGAACTTACAGGTACTATTTTATCCTTGGCATTTTAACATGCAAACCAGTTAATCTGATGAATTGATGATACTATGAGGACTGAACTTTTGATGCCACTGGTACAAATAGTGAAGTGTTATACACAACACTTTTGATGCTATAGTATTAGCTTCATCAGAAAAGTCATCATCATAGAATTTTTCTTTTGATTGATGTTTGCTTGTTTGAAAACGTGTGTGGTGTAAATAGAGATTATAACAATTGAGATAGGTGAGGTAAGTGTGTTTAGGTAAGTTAATTAAGAGCAATAAAAATGGAGAGTGAATAGAAGTAAAACAAAAAAGGAAAATGAAGTTGAGTTAATTTGTATTTTTAATTATGGAAAGGATTTTGTAAATTGTAGTAATACGGTATCTTTTGTTTCTTGTCCTTCTTATGTGCTAAAATTTAGGTTTAGAGTAGGAAAAACACTTTGTAGAAGAAAATCACTTACCTTGATTAGTGGAGTAATTGTTGTCTTTAAATGTATTTTTTTAATTAAAAAATGTTTAGGTGGATTGACATGTGGGAGTTTATCCATGTCAAAAGTTCACACCAAAACTCATACAATATCCAAAGATATTTGTATGTCAGCAAACATCAATGAAAGTTAAATTCATATCGTATTAACTTATAAGATATGAGTCAATTTCGTATCAACTTAACCAATATGCGTTGACATAATTTTAAATGTAAAACTTTTTTCAAGGGAATTTTAAATATAAGGTTTTAGTGTATATTCCGTTATTAATTTCTAATAGAGTCAAGACTTGTTTTCATTTTTAATTAATATGAAAAATTAAAAACAATTTTCAATCATAAAAACATATAAAAAATAGTAAGAATTTGGTTGTTCTGTTTTATTTTTTTCATTGACTAAATGAAGTTTCGCAACATGAATTGTAGATAGTTGAAGCACTTAATCATTTGGCCTTAGTCAACCTTCAATCCTTAGCCCTATATACAAAAACATATTGAAAGAGATGAATCCATTAAATAAGTTATTTTAATAGACCGGTCTTCATAATTGCGTGCGTAAAATATATTGATTTACACAAAAATTAGGTCATGCAATTTTTACCGGAGACAAATAACTCCTGGTTTCATATTGGTCAAAGAGAGGAGTAATATAGACAAATAAATTGGTCTAAGAAATACGTTTGGTAATGGTTGTTGGATATATAGGCTCATTCATCTTCCCGTCCAAATCATAATTGAATTTATATGAAAGAGCCAAAACATATGAACATGAAAATTGTTGTTCCAGGTGGTGTGAAAGCATGAATAGTCGAGCTGTTCTATATTCCCTACCAAATTGTAGGATGGGAAATTGACTTGCATAATGTAACACCGTATCAAGTGCTGTCTTATAGCAGAGAAGAGAATTGTTGTTGACATATTGCATAAGGCTGATGCACACAAGTAATTTACGTTTTTGTCCCCTCGGCAGTTAATTGCCGAGGAAAATAATTATGCAGACAGTGGGTTCTGCATAATTCTAAAGCATTTCCAAGCCATTTTTCGGCCAGTTTTTACCTGTAATTAAACCAGAGTATTTCCAAAGGCAATATAAATCATACAACATTGAAACTCGGTCATAAACAAGAAAAATACAATATCTTTTACAATTGTCCATAATTAAATCAAACCGACATTTGGTTCAAATTACACAAACGTTTGAAATTCATCAAAACGTTACAAAGTGTCCATAATTAAGTGTCCATAATTAAACAATTCATTACACATCATTAAATTCCTACTTACATTCAATGCAATTGCATATATGGAACGAACACACATATATAAATATATTATCTTCCACCATATTCCGAAACATAAATCCGACGTCGCTATCGTCGCGAATAAGCCAAGGCATATAGCTTGGCGTTTTCAATGCGTATTCGTCTCTATCTTCTCCTAGGTCTATGCATGGCATTTGACAAAACAAGTGACGTGTATATTGATTTTCACCAAGATGCTCAAAATAAATGTTAAGTTGTGCCTTCAAATTATCAAGAGAGTCCGTGGGCGTTATCATAACCTTAACCGTCTTTTTAAAAGCGGAGTACCTAACACGACCTTCAATTTTTGCAACCTTGGACACGTCTCACTTGACAAAACCAAAAAATGAACGGATTAAAATGCTCAATACCTGTTTTTTTACGTCAAAAGTGTGTTGATACCTCCTATGCTTGATGCTTGAATGAATTTGGATCAAGATTTGATGAAAAAAATATTGAATTTGGGGATTGAATGAAGGTGGTATTGAAGTTGATGATGAAAATAGTATATAGGGGGAACATGTGGTTGTTTCATCTCATGAAACATATTCCTCGGCAGTTAACTACCGATGATTTCCTCGCCAGTTAACTGCAGCCGGTTTCTTAATTCATTCCTCGCCAGTTAACTACCAAGGATTTCCTCGCCAGTTAACTGCAGCCGGTTTCTTAATTCCTTCCTCGCCAGTTAACTGCAGCCGGTTTCTTAATTTCTGGACAGTTAACTGTCGAGGAGGCAAAAACGTAAATTACTCGCGTGCCTCAGCCTTATGTAATGTGTCAACAGCAATTCTCCTTATAGTAATCGTGTCAAAACGAAGTTTCTCTATCTTTTACTAAAAACAAAATAAAAACACCACAGTTTGGTTTTTGTTTATTTAATTAACGTACGTTAACTAGCAATAATTCCTTAAAATCTGCCAAATGAAAACAATTCTTTCATAAAAGTGACGTGTAAATCTACCTTTTATTATGCTAAGATAAGATACACATCTTGATCTTATGATATCTTAAAAGTAACGTGTAAACAAATATACCTTTTCTTAACTTTAATATATAAAGCCATTATTAAGGTCTCTTCTATCACATTTTCCCTCCAAGATCTCATAATGAAATTAATGTGATCTTTGTGGGTTAATACTTTTTCAGGTGTAATTTATTCCCTTCACGATCAATCGTGATGGTGTGAAAAGTTTGGATGAAATATTATGGGAGAGGATGAATTACGCGTGGGGAGGATGATGTTTTGTGCAATTGTGCTTCTCTGGCTACCAAGTGGCAAAGCGTACAATAAACTCAATTAAAAATTTAAAAATATCTTGTCAAATAAATATATCTATTATATTAAATTAAAAGTCAATGACTAGCATACAATAAACTCAAGCTCATTTGCTAAAAAAAAAAAAAAAAAACTCAAGCTCATGATTTAAGTGGTCTCTTGAACCCTTCTTAATAGGCCGAGAGTGATTAGTTTAAAAATTATTTTGAAGAAAATAAAAGCAAATATTATTTCTCTCACCAACACAATGTCCCTGGTCTTTAAAAAAAACATAAGTGTATTTTCCGGTAGCTAGAATCAATTCTAACCCTCATAAAAACGGAACCAAACATAGGTGTATTTAACCACGATCAACGATTTTGTGGTCTTTGCTCAAGTAACAAAGTGATGCATGAGAGACTTAACAATGATATGTTTTTTAATCAAAAGAAAAGCAACATTAGTAATGTTATATATCACATAAAAGTTCAATCTTTATGGTGGTTTACAGTGAAGGGCAAAATCTTTCATTTTGAATTTATAATAACAATGGTAAACCAATCCTCCATAATGTTTTGGTTTGGTTATACTGATCATCATATATGTTTCTTGAGGGAGGTTGTGGGGATAAGGTGACACCAATGTGTGCTATTAGCTAGACACTTCACATGAACTCTATTAACTACAAAGACTAGCTAAGAGACAAACCAATTAACGTTTTGAGAAATAATAAATTATTTTGAAATGGATAAAAGTGCCAAGATTGAGTATTTACTGTATTAGTTTTCTCAAAATTTTACATCAATTGTGGAACATCTCTTGAAAACAAGTTATCATAAGATTGAGTATTTACTGTATTAGTTTTAAGGATGTGAAACATGTTCTAAACATCCGCTTTAATTTTTTTTTTATTGGCTAAACCATGTGTTGAACGTTATGATAACTTGTTTTCAAAAACTTACCAAGGAATCTAAGGATGTTCATGTAGTTGAACGTATAATTTTTTTTTCTTAAAAAATTAACAGTAAGTTTAACCAATAAGAAAAAAAAAATTCATAATAACTATTACTTATATAAAATACACTTAAAACAACAAAAAAACAGATTATATAAAAAAAAAAAAAAAAACGAATTGTACCAAAAAAGCATTAACATAACAAATGATTGTACCTAAAAAGCAACAACAAAGGAACTAAAAACTAATAGTAGTTTATTCAAAAAAAATAAAAATAATAGTAGCTATTTATGAAAGTCGAACTCAACGACCTTTTAAAGACTCAAATTCATCCATAATTGTCTATGAGCTAAACTGACATCCAATGTCCTTTTCAATGTAAATAAGTGTCGTTTCCTTTGCCTAATTTATTTACTAATAAGTTATTAATAATATTTTAATTTTAATATAACAATAATAATGAGGTGCTCTTCGGCGATGTGATATGTGTTTGGACGAATAATAACAGATTAAAAATTAAGGGGTAACCAAGGCCAAGGCTACGGTAGGTGACCTCCTTAGGTCTCCTACCGTAGGAGACTTGTTTTTTTTTTTTTTTTTTTAAAAAATAGATATCAATCATTGAATATAGGATGAAACTTTTGAATGGCTGAGATTTCAAGTAATGTGATTCATTAGAATTCTAATTTTTAAACATATAGAATGATTTAAAAAATTCAACTGATTTTGGAATCACATTTAATAAAGGGTGTTTTTGACATTGTTGGAAAAATTATATGACCCAACATGTCAATTTTTTTTTCTTCTAAGGACTAAAACAATATTCGGTATATTTATTGGGACTAAAAACTTATTCAACCTTCATCTCTATTGACCATTCAACTAATAATATTTGAATTGTGTGGAACGAACACAATGATATACTTATTGTTATTAGAAAAAGTATTGTTTACAAATTTAGAAAATACCATTCCACAATTATTAGAAAAAGTAAAGTATTTATTGTTATTGTGGCTTAAAGTTAATAAGGTCAATTTTGTTTATGGCTCGTGGTTGAACCCGTTTAGGTGCTTGGGTATCGATTAACCTTTTTGTGTATTCCTGGATTGACAGCTTGTAATTATATGTGGTTTCCTTTATACACTTTGTGCTAAGGAGATTACCCTGTCATTGCTAATATAATTTATTGTTAAAAAACCTAATAATATTCAATCATTTAAAAAAAAAACTCACATTCAATCTACAGTAAAAACGTTAATATATTTTCAACTACCACTCATTATATAAAGTCATTATATTAATGTCTTATTGTTGAACGAGTTGGAAAATATTGTCTATATACTCTAGGTGGAAAAATATTATTTTATTTAAGAAGGAAATCACAAAATTGACTCTAGAATTATTTAATAGTTGTGTTATTTGAACATCCATTTATATGACAACTTTTGAGACAACCAAAATTTTATAAAGAAAATGAGGTATTGACACAAAAACAATAGAGAGAAAATAAAAAATTAATGTAAACATGAGAGAAAAAATGGTCACAATAATTATCAAAAAATAATGGAGAGAGAAAAGAAAGAGTGAGAATAAGAGTATAACGTGAGTATGAGAGAGAAGATTGTCAAAAAGTTATCATAAAGTGGTTGTACAAATACACCATCTGATCACTATTATAAGCAAAAATCAATGTTTTAGATACATTCATTAAATGATGTATGTAGTCTGTATTATAAACCGCATACATCATTTAATGAATGAATCTAAAATGTAGATTTTTGCTTATAATAGTGACCGGCGGATGCATCATTTAAAAAAATAAAATAAAAAATACAACATTAGTATCTATTGTGCCAACCACCAACAAACACATGTCAATTTAATTGTAAAAAAAAAAAAACCCTTTTATATGATCTCCTAGAAAACCTATTGCCCTCTCCTACCGTAAACGCAGCCGGATAACCAATATATGTTTGGGCGAATAGTAACCGATTAAAAAATTTGGGTAACCAATATATTTTCAGGGGTAGCTAATATACCTCCACGTTCAGTAATTTTTTCTTTGTGGGGTAGCCATAGCTACGCCTTTGCCATAGAAACATTCGCCTCTGCCTATGACATAAGAGGTTGTGTCACTTGAGTAATAAAGACATGGTTGAACTAGGTAATACATAACATATACATCAGTTATTTAATAAATTAAAAAAAAAAAATCTGTTTTTATTTGAGATAGAAGAGTATGAGTTTAACTTCAACACATTGAAAGTCTTTGTTAGCTTAACTCAGTTTGTATTAGTATGAACAATGCATAAAAATATGCAAGATTCGGAGTTCAAACACTAACCATAACCATATAATAATATGTAACCACATTATTTAACTAGTATGCCAACTTCTGTCTTTTCAACCACATCAAATGATGTGCCCACATATCATTGCTGGATACAAATTAAATTATACTATTTTATTAATTATTAATATGTTTGGTAAGATTACTAAATATTTTTTTTATCATAAAATAGTACTAAATATTCTCTCATAAATTATCCATTTGAATTATTGAGTACAAAAATGGGCCCAAGAAAGAACAAAGCAAATTATAGCCCAATTTTAAATCCGAGTCACCCTAATTTCTCATCTTGTCTCCTTTTCACCACCGCACAAACCCTTCTTTCTTCCATCTCTGATCTGCTCATCACTCTGCAATAACCGTCTTCACCGGAAACTCATCGGAAACCACCGCGTTATCGCCGGCAACTCGTCGGAGACTCGGAAGCTAGGGTTTCGTGTTTCTCCGTTGCGAATTAGGGGAATCCAGTCACGCAAATCGAGACAAAATTCAGTCTCTCAATTATCGATTCAGATCAATCGATCGCGCAAGTGTGAACTATTCTGCTTATTTTGTTACTGAATTAGTAGTTTACAACTGAATTATGCTTAATCTGATGATTGTTTTTCTTCAACATTTTATTGTATTCAGGTTGTTGATTGGTTTTGAGGGAAAGATTCCGAGTATTTTTCGGGTTTAGGGATGAAATTTTGCTTGATCTGTTGAAATTCATGCAATGTCCGGTTTACTCAATGTATTCTCTTTATGCCCTATACAACAAGCAAAACATTTTACTTTTATTTTCTTAAAGTATTTATCTTTTCTTGCCCTTTACTGAATATGCACTGTTATCGATACCGAATTGCTATAGTTTCGAATTTTGGTTCATTTTTATTGAATGTTGTGTTTAATTATGCTAGATTTAAGTAAATGGCTGGGATTCTGTTATTCAAGCTTGTACATTTTCATGTCATTTACTGTCTCTTCTGATCATTCATATTTGGCGGTAATAGTATGTCGTAGTTTTCATTCACGTGCTTTCAATGATACCATACTTTGATATTTAGTACTAATTAGAATTGTTTGTCAACATTTTGATATATCAGAAACCAATTTACTTATTAGCTTTGGTAGTGAGAATCGAAATGATGTAGAATGATAGACATACCATACTTCTCTATGGTAGATACTCTATAAGGATTGCCGATACTCTATAAGGACAAGGAAACATCTGACTTGAACAATAAATCCAGAGTACTTCTTTTGATTGCCGATACTGTATAAGCACAAGGAAATATAATATCAATGTTATAATTATCGCAAAAATCCTAGAAACATTAGGCATCTGTAAGGGGTATTTATTGCCCAAAGTTAATAAAAATCTTAGATAAATTCTAAACAAGTATAAAATATCCTAGTCAAGTGCTCATTTCTTAAATTTGAATATCACAAGAAATTGTCCATGACTGCTAAACGTTTTTAGGACTGTCTCGAAAATTACCTATTTTCAAGTAAAATTTCTCTCCCATGTTCTGTATAGCATGCCTTATGCACATTAGATTTATCACAGAATGAATGCAACTTTTTTTTAGCTTCATCATCTTATTATTATTGTCAGATATTGATTTGTTTTTCTGGCCTTACGTTCACCATATATGTAAATTATAACAGAGCTCTGTTTGCAGTCTTCTCTGAACGGATCTACTTCAAATCTTCCAGACGGTGCTGGGCGGACTTTTACTTCATTTTCTAGTCAGTCTGGTGCAGCCTCCCCGATTTATCAGCACACTGGTGTGAATACTTTGCTGGAGTCAATCATTTTATCCTCTCCTTGATTTAGTTTCATAATTGCTACCTTTTTGCTGCAGGTGGTATTCAGGGGTTGCACAACATGCATGGTAGCTTTAACATTCCCAACATGCCCAGTACACTTACATCAAGAAACTCAACGATAAATAGCATGCCAACTGGAGCGGTTCAACAACCTACATCAAGTCTTTCTAGTGGAAGATTTACATCTAATAATCTTCCTTCTGCTTTGTCACAGGTACATGTGAATGCCTTTGTTTGAGTATCTCAAGAGTAATGGCTGAGCTATTGAACGTACTCAACTCTTCTGTCTTTCATTATCTTTCTACCGGTGCATAGTTTAATGTATTTCCATCTGTCTATATATCATATTTGCAGCTATCTCATGGAAGCTCTCACGGACATTCAGGAGTCAACAGTAGAGGAGGTATAAGTGTTGTAGGAAATCCTGGATTTAGTAATAACACAAATGGAGTTGCTGGTTCTATTCCTGGGATTCTTCCATCTTCTGCTGCAATTGGTAATCGTAATGCTGTTCCAGGATTGGGAGTATCCCCAATTTTGGGAAATGCAGGTCCTCGGATAACAAGTTCTATGGGAAACATGGTTGGTGGGGGGAACATTGGGAGGATAAGCTCTGGAGGATTATCCATTCCTGGGCTTGCTTCACGTCTAAATTTAAATGGAAACAGCGGATCTGGTGGCTTAGGCGTGCAAGGACAAAATCGAATGATGAGTGGTGTGCTTCCACAAGGTATGTATTTTCGTAGTCACAAGTACATTAAGGTGACATGGAAGTAATATTTTCTCCTAAAAAATATCCAATTATATTTAGGTTATCGTCATATGTTCAGTTGAGATCTCTTTCAAAAGAGTTAGAATTAGATATTAAAAGTGATGTAAACTCTTTAAATGTATTTCCTTTACGTAGAATTTATCCAGGGATATATAGGACTACTCTCTTTTTTCATGGATGATCTTTTCTTATCTTGTTAACTTGGTTATCGCTTTTCATATCTTGGATATAGTTTTCTTATGTACTTTGTTGCATTAGATGACATGTTTGAGTGCCTAGAAATTCACCTATATTTGTTTAATTTGTTTTTTTTTTTTTACTTTTGAATCTCATGAAGCTATGTTGCACTTCTTTCTCACAAAGCCAGACCTCCTCATATTTTGATTCAGGATCTCCTCAGGTAATTTCAATGCTAGGAAATTCTTATCCCAGTGCTGGAGGTCCACTTTCACAAAGCCATATGCAAGCAGTACATCACTTGAATTCTATGGGGATGTTGAATGATTTGAATTCCAGTGACAGTTCACCCTTTGACCTCAATGACTTCCCTCAGCTAACAAGTCGTCCTAGTTCTGCTGGGGGGCCTCAAGGACAGTTGGGTGCGTGATGGAAAATGTTGTTTAGTTTAGTATATTGTTCTCCTTCAACAAAAAAGAATAATGTAATCTATACATTTCAGGCTCTTTACGAAAACAGGGTCTTAGTCCTATTGTACAACAAAACCAAGAGTTTAGCATTCAAAATGAAGACTTTCCAGCTTTACCCGGATACAAAGGTACTGTGTATAATTTGAATGATCTTTGTGTGCTAATGGGCAGCACATTTTTCGTTAGGAAATTATGCAGCTCAGTTGTATTATTTTCTTATTTTCGGGGTTATAAAAGAGTGAAGGTATACTCTCTTCTTGAAGGAGTTTTGGATATTTGCTTCTAATCTGTTTTTTAGCTTCATTAAATTTTTTGCATACGCTTCATTGTGCATAATGGCCCAGTGTTTTGTCTCCATTTTCTTTTATTTGTTTTGACAGGTATTATGACAGTTTCTTGCATTAGTTTTTTCTATATATTTGTGTGACCTGTCATACATTTGGCAAAGATGCTTTAATGGTTCCTATTGTTGTAGAGGAGTTGATGATTTATCATGTTTTCATTATTGAATCTTTGATTGCTTGTTGTGAATATCATCTCGTTAGTTACCTGATGAGATTTTTATTATTTTTGGTCGATTTCGTTCGCAGAACTGAGAAATCTAATTTACAGAGGTTAGTCAGTTGGCTTTGGCATTTGTTTTTATGATAATATTTGTACACAGGTGGTAATGGAGAATTTACCATGGATATGCACCAGAAAGAACAACTTAATGACAATACCATGTCAATGATGCAGTCACAGCATTTCTCTGTGAGTTTCATACTGTAAAAGATTAAGATGTTGTGTTCTTAATCTTATCCTTGTTCATGATATTATCTGATCAAAATCTGTTCTCAGTCTTATCTGCATTCTTTCTGCAGATGGGGAGGTCTGCTGGTTTCAGTTTGGGAGGATCTTATTCATCACATCGTTCTCAACAGCAGCATTCTCCTTCTGTCAGTAACAGCGGTGTCTCTTTTTCATCTATGAACAATCAAGATCTTCATATGCATGGGTCGGATGTTTTTCCGTCTTCAAACTCTACGTATCATTCACAGGTACGCGACTTTCCTAATGTAAATGAGGCACTTGCTTGTGTTAGAATGTATTTTTTTATTTTTATTTTTTAAAACTTTTTATGTGACGTGAGCTTTCGTTTTGAACTGGAATTCCATATTCCCATCAAAGCACGTTTCTGACGTTCTAATCGCTTATGGGTTTTGGTTTAGACTAACGGACCTCCTGGCATTGGATTAAGGCCTCTAAATTCTCCAAATACTGTTTCTGGTACGGGTCCATATGATCAACTCATCCAGCAGTATCAACAACACCAGAACCAGTCCCAGTTTCGACTTCAGCAAATGTCAGCTGTAAATCAGTCCTTTAGGGATCATGGCATGAAGTCTATGCAAACTGCACAATCTGCTCCTGATCCATTTGGTCTGCTTGGCTTGTTAAGTGTAATCAGGATGAGTGATCCTGATCTGACATCTCTTGCTCTTGGAATCGATCTTACAACACTCGGGTTAAATTTGAATTCATCAGAAAATCTTCACAAGACTTTTGGGTCTCCTTGGTCTGAGGAACCGGCTAAGGGTGATCCAGAGTTTAGTGTGCTTCAATGTTATTATGCTAAACCACCTCCTGCTCTACATGTGAGACATTCTGTCTTTTGATTTATAGATTTTCCCTGCCCTTATTTTTTGCTTTTTAGTTGGGCTAATTCTTTTATGTGATGCAGCAAGGGTATTTTGCGAAGTTTACGTTGGAAACATTGTTTTACATATTTTACAGGTGCCTTTTGAAACAAATCCTATTCACTTTCACTATGCATACATGTTATTATAATATTAGTACTGAATTATATCTGATCTTTTATTGCAGCATGCCCAAAGATGAAGCACAGCTATATGCAGCAAATGAACTGTATGCATTCGATCACATATACCCTTTTGTTTTGTTATTTTTGTTATTTGGCCTTGTTTCCGTGTTATTCTTGGATAACTACGTTCATGGATTCTTGGAAAAAGTTTTTAATTTGAAAATAAGTAGCTGTGAGTGGTTTATTAAGTTGTTATATGGTTTTAGCACATACCACTCTGAAAATTCTTACTTATTTATCCACGTGGTTATCCTTAAATTTGAAATATTTTGAGTTATCCTTATTTTTAATCATATACAAAAGATTACCAACAAACTATGGTTGTTTCTCTCAGTTACAAACGAGGTTGGTTTTATCACAAAGAGCATCGCATGTGGTATATAAAAGTTCCCAACATGGAGCCGCTTGTCAAAACAAGCACATATGAAAGAGGATCTTACCACTGTTTTGATCCAAGCACTTTCGAAACTGTCCGGAGGGTGAGTTTCTGTGAACATACCACTCTCACTCCAATGTTATATGTTGTTGTTGTTGTTATATTATTGCAGGATAATTGTTCTATTTAGGCTTCTAATGGACACATTTTTTTTTGCAGGATAATTTTGTTTTTCAGTATGAAATGGTGGAAAAGAGACCGTCTTTGCCACAACATTGAGGAGCAGATAGAAAACCCCTTCAGTGTAAATCTTTTTATGCATGAATATAATTTATCATGAGGGAAGCCATTTTATATAAGCATTAGTGTAACTTCAATTTGACAATTATTAGAGTATGAATATAATTATCTCTTACATTTTACTAAATCTCGATCCACTGAGAGCTGTTATCTTGTTGCCCAAATGTGAATTGTAGTTATATTAGTAGATGGGATGTTAACCTAACCTAGCTGTTCTGTTCCTGTCTGTTGAGCACACCTAATATATTATCATATTGTATGCAGTGTCTGGTAGTTGATCTATACAAAAATAAAGTTATCTTAATGTTGAGAGGAATATGCCCCAAGTAGGGAAATAAAATGGATTAGCCCATGTTATTTTCCTTAGATTATTAGTACACATGGTGGAAAAGTAATGATCACACTAGTGCTACCAAAATTGAAGCTGCATATTACCACAAGACTATGGAACACCTGATTTTCCAGTTCACATTGGATATGATTTTCAATTCATGTCTTAAAAATCATTTTTGCAGAAGATCAATGACCGGAGTGGTAATTAAAGTTTGAATTGCTTCTGAAAATGGAACCTTTTGTCATACAAGTTACGCTTGTGTTTTTGAGTTTTTAGATCCTCACAGCAGCTGAATGAACCTACTACATTCAGCATCTCTAAATGATCTTGGAATTGTACTCTTTGTAAATTTTATTAAAGGTCATGCCTTCATAAGTTGGCAACACATGAATTTACCATGTGTCTGACTCTGAATACAACCTTAAGAACCAATCAAAAGGATAACAGCTGTGGATGTGTTTTGAAATTTACAAGACGAAGACGGTAAATGAAGTGACTTTGGGCAGCTCTGATTTTAGAAGTATAATTTTGTAACACACGGTTCTTTATATCAAGATAACTATATCCAGATTCCAGATAATGGTAACCCATGAGTAGGTTTACTGAAATTTGAATTTGAAGTAACTTAAGCGTTTGTATACAAGCCAACAACATTAACTTGTTATAGACCTTGTTACAACTAGCAGGAAGTAGTCCCAGCAAGGTCAATCAAAGAAAGGTGCCCTAATTTCGTAACCTCAGATTCTCCTACAAGTCCTAAAAATATGCATGATTATGAGTGTGGTGTAGCCTTATCATGCCACTAGAAGATAAAATTAGCTGGTTTGGACTAATTAAATTCCGTTTTGCTGCGAATTCTAGGGGAGACACATTATATGAAAGCTAAAGAAAAACCACAATTTCAGCAAGAACTTGCGATAAAATTCATGTATAATTTATCAATAGGAAAACTTTGAAATCAAACTCAAATCACGATTAATATGAGCAGAATGTTCTTTAAGATATGCCACCCCTGTTGGAGTAATATGTGACTATTTACTATCTGGATTTGGTTAGTACATCATTTACATATAGCCATTTCATTGAAGTAAATAAGGTTAGTACAACTTTGCTAAATAGCATACATTTTCTTAAATTCATTGTTCATTAGCTCAGAATCTGACAAAGCTGTCACTGTAAAAGACTTTGATTTGCTTTCCATTGAAGATTTCCTAATGTTCCTCAAGTTTGATGCCTCAATTCGATGCTTAATGACCCAATAACACATAGTTCCCAAAGTTGTAGCCATTATAGTTGCTCCTATAATGGTAACAAAAATTGCCAACCATTTTTCTTCCTTTCCAACAACAACAAATGACAATGCTAAAAATGCCACAGAAATAAGCACACAAGCCAACCACATTAGCTTATTAATTATAGCCGCCATTTGTTTCTTTGCTTTGCTTTCGATAACAACAACCGAAGTTTGAACAACCACAACAGCCAGAGAAATGAAGAGTGCAATAGAATCAAATACAAAGAAAATTATAAACGGTGCTTCTGGAGATATATTTGCTTCACCAAGTATCATCCCTTCTGGAATATTGTTTGGATCATCAACAAATTGACCAGGGACAGTGAAAATCGCAGCAAATGCAACCGTTGCTATTAGTACTGCCACAACGGTTGTTGAGTTTATTGCATTGTTGAGTCCTTCTGTATTCATCTTGTTGATACGTTTTGCGATTCCTTGAACACGTTTTCGTGTCTGGCGTGTGTGTTCTAATTGGTAATGTACCTCGTGCTTTATGTCGCTTACAGTTTGCTTTAACTCGTGAGCTGTGCTTTTTGATCCTTGTGGTTTCATGGATTTTGCACTTTGAACACCATGATCTAATAGAATGGCTTTAACATCCTGGTTCCCTATTTTCTCAGCAGTGTCTACTGCTGTTTCACCTGATCTGTTAACAGCACTCACATCTGTTTCCTTTTGTCCTAGAAGCATATTTACAATCTGCACAAACAAATTTACATATTTTAGCCTCTCAGAAACAGATGTCAATAATTTTCCTTTTCCATTGTCAATGACCGATTTCAAAATTAAGTTGCAGAAAGTAGCTTATGGATATGTCATAAGCTGTTTTCACAAGCTCTTCCAAACTGTTTCGAACGTGCTTATGCCAGAAAACAAACTCAAATAATTCAATACAAACAGACCCTAGTACCTAGTATATGTCTATGGAATTTGACAAGCATTATGTAATTTACCCGAGTTCTGGCTTTCCTGGTTGCTATATGCAATGTTGTGTTTCCTTTATTATCAACCATGTTTATTGTTGAAGGATCTGCTTTTATCAGCTCTTCCACTACCTCAAGATTTTGTCCCTTTACTGCCATGTGAAGTGCTGTCTGGCCCTTCTTATCAGTCCTTGTTGCAACTCCTGGCTCTTTCTCAAGAAGTGCTTTCACAACCTCCGAATGTCCATTTCTTGCAGCAGAATGAAGAGCCGTTTTCCCGTTACTTTTAGCAATGGTTGCCAAACTACTTCCTGCTTCCAATAGGAATTTCACTATCTCAATATGTCCTTGTGTTGCAGCTGTATGCAAAGCTGTTGTGTTTGATGGATCCACTGTCATTGACAATTCAGGATGAACCTCCATAAGGATCTTCAATATATCTGCACCAAAGCAAAAATATTTCAGATAATGAGATTCCCTTTAAAAATGAGTAAATAGGCATTTTAGTCATTGAAATTGTAATATCTGTTCAATTTAGTCCTTCAAATTTCCTAAATAGCAATTAAACCCTTAACTTAAAGGTTATCAATCAATTGCGTCCATTTATCAAAATACTTGTTTAATAAACATCTATCGAAACCAATGAAATACCTAAATATTAACTTGAGTAGTCTCTTGCAATATCAAGACGAATGTTATCAAATAGCGGCCATTGCAATTAGCAACACTAAAATGCTATAGCGTTGCAGTATATGAACATATTGTTATTGTTCCATGATACACTAATTAGTACACATTGCTGTCAAATAGTGGCTAGCGTAGCAGAACTTGAACCAACTACTGTTTTTCGCGATCTGTGATTGACAACACTACTCATGACAAGAATATAACCTTTAAAACGAAGGTGTTAAATTTGAAGGAAAAAAAGATTAAATTGACCGACATTGTTCAATTAATGCGACTAGGCTGCTATTTCATAAATTTGAGGCTAAATTGACTAATCCTCATAATTTCAAGGACTAAAATGCCTACGTACTCTTAGAAATCACATGGAACAAACAAATAAACAACAAAGATGTTGAAAATACCTATATCTCCTTGTTTAGCAGCAATATGAAATGCATCAAAACCGTTTCTTGCTTTAATTCCAGCACAAGCAAGATCATAATATTGAATCATTCCCCGAACGACATCAATATAACCATACTCAGCAGCAACATAAAGAGCTGTTTCTCCATCTTGGTTCTGCCTAGCCAATAATTCAAGCAATTCATCCTCTTGAGCATCATTAAGAATATCCCTCACAACATCTAAATTCCCTGATCTTGCTGCAGAATGCAAAGGTGTATCATCCCTTTTTCCAGTCAATTGTTTTGTCATTTTTTTCCTAGGTGTATGCACCATTGGTGTTGCCATGCTGGATTCACCCATCTTGAAAAATCTCCTATCAAAAACTTTATTTTCTTTCTTCTAGCAAAATCCCATATCAACACAAGCACCTTTCACAGCACAACAACTCATAGGGGAATATGATTATCAAAATCATTGTGAAATCTGATCATAACACAAAAAAGAATTACAAAAAATTGGTTAAAAACATTGCACTAGGTTATGTTTTTATAACATTATCATTGTTTGTAAAAAGAAAAAGAGATAAGGAAGGTTTATATTCAAAAGAACCAAAACAACCCAAAAACAAAATTTGGAAAAAGGCAAGAATAGGTTCATTGTATTGGTTAAATCATCATTATGGCTAAGAAATGATAAAGGAAAAAACGAGCTTGAAGATGAATAAAACCTTGGGGTTGAAGAAAAAACCTCCTCAACCCTTTTGTGCTAGTTTCTTTCTACCACCGTGAAAACTATTTATAACAAAGATATGGTTTTGAAGGAAGCAACATCTGCAAAGGTGGTCGGAAATATTTCGAAAAAATCTATGTTTGAGAGAGACACAAAGAGACAAAACCCGTAGGTTGTTGTTGCCAATGAAATATGAGAAACTGAAATAACAGAACCACGCACGCAGAACAGTTTCTTTTTTTGTTTTTTTCCTTATTGGCGCGAGGGGAAATGCCAATGTCATTAACGGTTAGCACCAAATTTTTTACTTTTACTTCACCGGTTAAAATGTGCAATATTGGTTACAAATTATATGATTAATTTAATTCATTTTTTTTAATATGATTTAATTCATATACAAGCATACTCGTAAACAATTTTTATGCTCAATCAATATATTTGTTATATTATTATAAATATTTGAGTTTTCAAGTGATAAAACTTAAATATTCGAGTTTTCGTCCATAGACGAAGTGATAAGTATCGTTTAAAACTCACACACATAATTACGAGATCCTGAGTTTGAACTCTAATAAAGATTTTGGTATAGCAATATTAATATTATCAGTTAAACTAAGTCTTACAATGTAAAGATTTTTAGAATGAAACAACACTATATGAAAATTAAACTTTTTTTTTCTTTTAAAGGAATATGAAAATTAAACTTGTTATTTATTTAATTTAATGAAAGAATTTGGAATTTACTTTTAATCAACCATAATTTTAATTAAGATAAATTCATTTATCAAAGTTATTTATACATTTTTAAGTAGGGGTGTAACAGATCGGATTAGAACCGTTTTTAGTCAAAAAATGTCTTGACCAATGAAATATGTTTCGATTTTCACTATTTTTTTTTTAAATATACCTAATAGGTGTGGCTAGAGAATAGGGTTGCTTTTTTTTTTGAAATAAAATAGAGTTTGAGTGATGAGATAAAATGGAGATGGAAGAAGGTAAATGTATCAATGAGTATTTTATGTTGGACTTTAACAGACACATTCATTTTTGGGTATTTAAATGGGTCCAACGTGTATACATCATTCATTTATAATTTTTAAATAGTAGTACTTAAATAAGCACTCAATCATTCTCTCTCACACAAAATTTTTAAATGAGACCACTAAATCAACTATCAATAACTTTATATCATTATATTTCAATTTTTTATATAAAAAAGTGTGGGTCCCACTTAAAATTGAGAGTCTTAAGTGAGACCCTGAGTCTTATAAGACTCCAAAAAAGTTTCTCTCCAATGGGAGTTCCTAATAGGTACCATGTCTTATATATTTAAGACATTCCATTGGAGATGAGTGAAACATATTTTAAAGTTTTTGATGGGTTGTGTTAATATTTAGAAAATATAGTTGAATTGTTTAAATAATTAAAATGTGTGAAATAACATAAAAATAAGGCAAAGTCTATGTTAAAGAGTCTTGCATCGAAACTATGGTATCAAAGTACCTCATATAAGATCTATCGAGTCATCTGTCATCAGATTTTTGCTATTAGATCACTCATCATTTATGTCCACGAACCAAGCTCAATAGTACTGGTCGTGAGGGAGTGTGTTAAAGAGTCCCGCATCAGACAAAAGATTGTCTGAACATGTATTTATATAAATGGAAACAATCCTTAACTTACAAGTCAATTTTATAGGGTTGTGTTAGAGTCAACCACAATTTCTTAGAGTCTATTTAAGGACAACGTTGGGTTTTTCATAACATCCACCTGATTTCTTGTGTTAAAGTGAAGGTCTGAATGAGAAGATTTTGGTCTCTTACGAGCTTTCCATTAGTAATTTGAGTTATCTTAATCTCATCTTTGAGTCTAATTATTATAGGGATTGTTGATTTTACTCACTGATATTGTTTTATATAATGGGGAAATACTTGGGTGCCATAATTTTTTGGTGCCATTGGTGACATAGGTTCATTTTAGATGAGAGAGAATGATGAATGAATGATTAAAATAAATTATTTAGATGAGAGAGAATGAATTGTTAAGAGACAGATAGACACAAATGTATCAATAACATTAAAAAACTACGGCACCCAAGTGCTACCCTATATAATGAACTCGGAATCAAGCGACACGCTATATGAGGAATTTTTTTTATCACATTTTGATGGTTACAAGGTGTAACTTCTTTCCCTCAAAAAAAGAAAAAGGTGTAACTTCTTTTTAGGGGAACATTAATATGGTTGCTCATAATATATCTAGATGATCAATATATGTTGTCAGCCAGCCAATTTACTTTGTTCGATGCTCATAATTTGTTTATCATCCACTTGATTCAAGATCAAGATGAAATGAAATAAGGACAAAATCACATGTTTTGGGTATCAGAACAAAGAAAAACATGTTACAGTTGAAAATAATATTCATATTCATTATTCAATATGTTAGTATTTACAAAAGTGAGGGTGGGAGACTTTAATTGTAATACATATATAGTTTCATAACATATTTTTATATTTACGAGTTTACAAGATTTGCACAAAACTATGTATATTACCCTCAGATGTGTGATTTAACCCACAAAATAAGTTAAGAGACCAAATTTATAATTTAATCTAAATAAAAGAGTGTAAAATGCTGGAAACATTGAGGAAATTGTTGGAGGGGTATATGTCAAACATATACTTCATCTATAAAACAAATTACTTAGAATTTATCAAGCTCTCAACCCAACCATTATGGGTTGCATGGGATTATATTTTGATCTCTTTATCACCTTAAATGATAAAGAGATTCAACACTTCTAACCATCATGAAATACAGGTCAATAAGTTCAGTCCATTAGGCCAGGCCAAATTCAACACCTCTAACCAATAAATATACTTGCTCATGCTCTTGCCAGACCAACTCACTTGTGCCCCACGTTAGTTTTTGACATATACTTCATCTCTTTCCCCTTATTTCCCTCCTGTCTAATGAGTGAATTATATTGGCTATAGATATTAGATTGTGATCCTTAGTTTATGAAGGAGACCATTTAAAAAAATATTGGGTGCGTGCGTTTGTTTTAACAAAAAACACTTTCGATTAAAATATGAAAAATGTTAACAAGTGCATTTATAATATTTTTTAAGCATTCAAAATCGTTTGCATTGGAAATTGTGGAGTTATAACTTTAACATGTGTTTCTAAGACAATTTTTTTTTAATAGGTTCCTTAAACAATGCACTTGGGACACTTGTTAGCAAAACCTTTAAAATATTTAGACATTTTATTTTAGAGAATCGAAACTAAAACTAGCACACTCGAAGTCTCAAGTCAACATCACTAAACCAACTCAAATATAGAATTACTACATTCATCTCTCGATATAAGACTCTTTTATTAAAGTCATGGGAATTAAAAAAATTGATATTAATATTAAATTTGTATATAATTACTATTTTTATTTTTTACAATTTTGACGGAGTCAATTTATAAATCAAATAAGTTAAATTATATATAACTTAAAGTTCAACTATTTTGATTCATGAATCAAATTCAACGAAAATATATTTAAATTGACATAGACACGCTGTTCATTGTTGCCCTAACCGGATAGCAAATTCAAACCCGCAGTTCACAAAATATCGACATTTAATGTTTATAAATTTCACATCAAACCATTGACTGTTCATAACTTTAATGATGAAGAAACACAGTGTACCCACCCCAATCCCAGTAGGTTCAAGTTCAAGTATATGGCATTAAATTGGTTAGGAAATTTTAATAGATTTTTCTTTGATCACAAGCTGCACATGTCTACCTGGTGATGGGGCCCACCTCATGGATTTGGCACACGCAAATGTTCTGTAACATGAATTATGAACACTTTATTCATCAACCAACCAACCATACCGTATGACGTTTGTTCTGTTCTCATTTCTCATGCTGTTCTCAACTGATCAGTTCATAACTTGTGTTGTGTTGAGATTTTTTGGTTTGGTATCTGTTCCTTTCTGGTCCAATGTTATTATTCTATGGTGTCATGCTTCTAACGTTTGTTATTGGTTTATGAAGTCATTTTTATATTGCTATGATGCTATCCCATGTTTACCCAACGTCATGCATAAAGTGCCATATTTTATAGGCTTAATTGCACTTTTGAACCCCTATCTTTCCAAAAGTTGCGGTTATGGACCCCTAACTAATTTAAATACAAAACAACCCCCTATGTTTTGATTCTTTGGCAGTTTTGAACCCCCAAGCCAAAAAAAAAAAAAAAAATTGACACGCGGCAACTCACTTAGGGTGCCACGTCAGCGTTGACTGAGTCAACAATGATTGGGTGTCCAAAACTGCCAAAGAATTAAAACATAGGGGGCTGTTTTGTATTTAAATTAGTTAGGGGTCCATAACCGCAACTTTTGGAAAGATAGGGGTCCAAAAATGCAATTAAGCCTATTTTATATACTATGTTCGTTATCACCAACAACAAAAAAACAGAGTTTCATATCATTGTTATTAAGCAAATGAATGGCATAATAAACACACATACACCATACATAATATATATGTTTTTAAAAGAAATTGTTTATGAGTGAGTTAAAACATGAAACCAGGTTGACTCACAAGTGTTGAATCATGGGGAGTCTGGAGGAGAGGATCATATATATTGGATCAAGAGTAACCACACATGTAAATTGACATCGCATCTTTATTGAAAATCTTAATACATTGGATTTATGAATCATCTTTCTTATAAAATGTTTAGCCTTCATTTTTTTAAGCAATGGGAGACTCCCTACATCACACTTGCTACACAACAATATCTCATTCAAGTGTAGGTTATCAATTCAATATACTCCCTTTCGGTTAACTCAATTCAATACGAATCAATATGCTTTTTCATTCACAAACACTTACTTGTAGGGTTGTCAAACTTGGTTAACTCATTTAGTTTATGTAAACTCGTAAGAGTTTACCAAATATTAAAATAACATATACAAATAATATAACATCATCAACATTATAAAAAAATCAACATTTCAAGTCTATAATGAAACATATTCCTTCAAAAAAAAAAAGTCTATAACGAGACATACATAATTTTAACTTGATAAATATTTATGATTGACTCATGGAGGTATAATAGTTGTCTATCACACCAATAGATGTTGCAGCACATAAATACTTACAGAAAACACTAATGAATGCCTCCGGAATGAGTTGAGATCCTCTCTAATTATAAAATTAAATGAAGACTGCCTTTATAAAAGATATAGACATATAAAATAGTTGGTGGGTCCTATCATTAAATGGATCTCACAATCATTAATTATTTTTAAGATTTTTTGTGTCTTTATCTCTCTAAATGAAAGAAATGGAGAAGAGATTAAACGGAGAGGGTCTTAACCCCTCCGGAACACTCTTTAAAGACCTTTAATAATAAGTTTTTATGAAAATATATATATTCAATGCATTGAAATTTATAATATTTGATTTTCTGAAAGAATAATTTCTAAATTTAGGAGCAGCAAAACCTATACTTAAATTAAAGTTTTTGTTTTAAGACTAAATTAATGTAGGATCGTAAATTAGTAAATCACTAATAAAATTAAGAGTTTACCAAATTTATCAAAGTTTCCATCAACTTCTAAGAGTTTACTAAAAAAAAGAGTTTACATACTAATTAACTCGTTTTTACGTAAAATCGTAAACTCATTAAAGTTAAGAGTTAACTTATTTGACAATCTTGTTTACTTGTAGTACTTGCACCCCCGTTGATTCTCCTTCAAAGGAACAAGACGCACCATCAGCTTTGATATTAATGGTGGGTCATAGATGAAGCCCGTGGATTATATATATTAGGTCAAGAGTAACCATATAAGTAGTTGAACACCATACCTTTAACGAATTGTATGTTTGGTTTAGCATTTTAGCAAGGTTTATCAATTCCCAATGCAATCTCAACGATGAGATAAGGAAGCTACCAATTGGAACTTCTAACCAAACATGCGTCTAGAAGGCTTTTACCGTGTAAACAAACATGTTCCAAATCAAAGAGTTTATATATAATGAACACTATCCTTCAAAGGCTCGTAATATGTTAGTATTTAGAATGTATTTAACTCAATATACAAAACCTTATATAATCAAATTGTGAGATCTATATTTTGCTTTTATTTATAAACACATTCAAATGGTAACGAATTACTCAATAGATATTTAATAGGTTTTAGTACCAACTTAGAATTTGAATTGGTTTAATTCAATTATATAAATATGTCTCTTCTTTAGAGGACAGTGTAATTCTGTCTTATAAAGTGAAGATTCCAATATATGAACATATGTTCAAACTATATCTTATTAAATGTAATTTTTAACATAATAATATATTAAATAATAAAATAAATGTCTGGTTTATGTTGAAGTGATTTTGATATTGTCTTCAAGATTTGTCAAGTTGTAATTGTGATTAAAACTGTGATTGGAGAGGGAAAGTGTCTTGTATGGTATACAATGAATTAATATTTGAAAATAGCTTGAAACTCTACACTGTACAAGATACACCAACAAAACCATCAAACGATGGCCCAAAAAGCCCCCTAGGAAAACCCCCAACTCAAATAGAGGGTCAGGCAAGAGATCCGAAGGGAAACACCATAACAACCCCCACAACAAACAAAAAGAAAACTACACCAAAAAAGGAAAGAAAAAAAGACTAAAAACCACTGAAATCAACATCAACCTGACGGAGAAGAAGGGCAAAGAAACACCATGAAAATTGGCCAGGAGGGGAGGAGGCAGAGAACCCCCACCCAACCCCCCACGCAAGCCAAGGCACACAACTCCCTGAACACCCTACCGATGCCAGCACAGAACGGGCTGCACCTTCCACTCATGAAAAGTGAAGGACTAGCAGGGCACTTAGCCAGGAACCACTTTCAAGCTAAGAGTTTCGCTTTGTCCACCACAGTTTCCTCACAGAGAACGCCACCAGAAAAACTTAGGTCATTCCTGGACGTCTAAATGGTCCACACAACAACATGCCAAACAAGAAGCAAACATAACCTAACTTTCTTCCCCCCACCTAAACTCGTAAAAGACAGAAAATGTTGGGCAAGACCAAGGGGGTGACAAACTTCCAACCCAACCACCTAGCGACCTGGTATCACACCGAAAGGACAAAGGGACACGAGATAAACAGGTGCAATGAAGATTCAGACGGCGCATGACAGAAAACACACCCAAGCTCCCCCGCCAGGAGGGGGACACTACGCCTGACAAGATTGCACCTAGAAGGAATCCTATCCAGAAGAAGTTGCCACGAGAAAGAATAATCTTAGATGGAGCCAAAGACTTCCAGACCCTGGCAACAGCCTGCAAGATGATTCCCTTAGGAGATTAAGTATAATTTCATAACTAGACTCTAACCTATATGATGTATGGGTTTTGTAGAATTTCATATATAAGTATCAAACTGACTATATTATTAACTTTAGAGTTACATTCAAAGTCATAGAAACAATCAAACTAAGTGATGATTGAGAGTGTCAACATAGAAAATCTCATTTTTATTGTGTTCAAAAAACATGACATTACACGACACAGTCTAAATCCTTAGATAATAGACCAAGAAGTTGCGACAAAACTAAATAGGAAAACTGCCAAAATTGGTGTAAACATCTCAAACTAAAAACAAAAATCGCAAAAATGATATTTTAATTCTCAAAAAAATATGCATATCGATAAAATGCATGTTAAATTAGAATACTAGTTAAGCAGTGGTATGACAGGAAGGTCGTAAGATCACGTCCTTCCATTTGCAAATATCAAAATATATGATTCTTCTGTTGTCTGTGTAATTTACCACGGTTTAGTTTTTATTTTTTTATAGAGAAACGCGGTTTAGGGTTTGCTATACATAGCCGAGTTTGCATGGAAATTAGAGTATTTTGTTTGTAAACGTATTAAATAAGTGTATAGAACAACTTGTAAAAATAAAAAGTCTACAGAAACAATAGATATATACAAACGGTGACACAACATGATAGGAATGAGAAGCTCATCAGTGAAGAGAAATATTAGGGATTGCTGCATTTTAGAGAGAATTTGTTAGGTTAAATTGTTGTTAACCTAATGCAGCATTTTAGAGGAAAATTATTAGGCGCATTTTAAATGGAATTTGTTAGGTTAAATTGTTATACATAGCCGAGTTTGCATGGAAATTAGGGTATTCTGTTTGCAAACGTATTAAATAAGTGTATACAACAACTTGTAAAAATAAAAAGTCTGCAGAAACAATAGATATATACAAACGGTGACACAACATGATAGGAATGAGAAGCTCATCAGTGAAGAGAAATATTAGGGATTGCTGCATTTTAGAGAGAATTTGTTAGGTTAATTGTTGTTAACCTAATGCAGCATTTTAGAGGAAAATTATTAGGCGCATTTTAAATGGAATTTGTTAGGTTAAATTGTTATACATAGCCGAGTTTGCATGGAAATTAGGGTATTCTGTTTGCAAACGTATTAAATAAGTGTATACAACAACTTGTAAAAATAAAAAGTCTGCAGAAACAATAGATATATACAAACGGTGACACAACATGATAGGAATGAGAAGCTCATCAGTGAAGAGAAATATTAGGGATTGCTGCATTTTAGAGAGAATTTGTTAGGTTAAATTGTTGTTAACCTAATGCAGCATTTTAGAGGAAAATTATTAGGCGCATTTTAAATGGAATTTGTTAGGTTAAATTGTTGTTAATCTAATGCAACATTTTAGAGAGAAATTATTAGGTTAAGTTGTTGCAGACTTAATAAAATTAATAAATAAGGATACTACTCATATCCTTGTAATGGAGATTAAGACCGTAAACCCAATTAGTCTCTATCTGTGCCAAAAAGTTTTTTTTTTTTAAATGATCGTGCTTCAAAACTTAAGTTTGTTTTGCCTTATTTATGTCGAATCAAGACGATTAAATCAATTTAACCTTGAACATTAATCCAGTTATTTGTGTCAAATCAACATCGATTAAATCACGTGGATCACCAATCAAATTATTTTGTCAAATCAACACTCATTAAATCACTTTTACGTGAGCCCTAATAAAAAAATTTAGAGGTTTTTTTAGCATTAGTTCATTGTAAATCACAAACACTTTTAGCAATTGTAAAAGTAAAATCCGGGAAGAAAAACACATTAGAAGCTAGGATATATGGAGTAAAAATTTAAAATCTCATCATTTTAAGGGGCCACAAACTTTTGTGCACATGTTTCAAGCATCGACATATTTAGCAAGTTGTCATTCCTTAGGTCTTAAAATTAATGTATTTTAAAAGTAAAATCAACGTCTCACATTCAAGGTACATAGGGGGACCCAAACCTCTATAGGAACATGGATGCTGCTCCCTTTTTTCGTGATTTTGCTTTTACCATGTCATGGAACCATGTATCTATTTACTCATAGGGGTGAACGGATCAAGAGATTTTAGGTCGTGTGGGGCAATGAGTCAAAAAATAAATTGCGTTAGCAATGCATAAATTATATTAACTGTGCAATCTAAACTATCATCATCTCTATATTTTGGATTTAATTTCTATAAATGGGCACTATAATTTTGTTTCACACATTATTCCGATCAAATTGCTCCAAAATGCTATTTTAAAGTTAGTTCCTAATATATCTTTACAAATAACTATTTATTATGATTTTTTTAAGGAACTATTTATTATGATTTGATTAGATGCATGCGTGAAAAGAAATTATTCTCACCTATTATTTTACAATAGAAATTAGAGTAAATTATACTCTCATCCCCTTAAAGATTCTTGAATTACACTCTCATTCCCTCTTATGTTGAAATATACACTCCCATTCCTTAAAAAGTAAAATTTATACTCCCCTCCCTTATAAGATGCTTGAATTACAACCTCCTCCCTTAATAATTAAACAAGCACCACACTTTAATCTATTTTAACATAAATAAATATTTTTATGATATATATTAATTTTGAACCACCATTTAAGAAAAAATAATTTATTTTTTTATAATTTAAATGTCGATGATAATTAAATTTAAATATTTTTCTATTGATTTTATAATTTAGAGTATAAAATTAAATTTTAAATAACCATGCATTATTGTCTTTTGTAATTTTTCACATATTTTAATTTTATTTTGGGTTGTTTCATATTTTATAATATGTTTTAAAATTACATGTTAATGAAATTGTGAATAAAAATTAGTAAAAATATGTATTAAATTTTTTATTATATTAAAATAAACCCGCAATACTATTTTTTCGAAGTGTGTTAGATTTTTATTTTTTTGCTAGATTATTTGAAATAAAAAAATATTAAGGGAGTAAAGTATAGATTCTAATATAAGAGGGGAGAGGGATGTAATTCAAGCTTCTCTTAGGGGAGGAGAATGAAAAGTTTTCTATTATGTTTTGAATAAGAGGGGAGGGGAGTGTATATTTTAACATAAGAGAGGAGGAGAGTGTAGTTCAAACATCTTGAATAGGAGGGAAGTGTAATTTACTCTCGAAATTAATCTCCAGTTTTTTTGGTAGATATTCTCACCTCTAATTTTTACACAAAAAGAAAGAGAATATTACAAAATGTCAAAGCGAAAAAACATGTAAAAAAATAATATCAATTGGAGGAAATATAAAAGGCTTTGACTACTATAAGGGATAAGCAGCACAACATAATTTATAGTTTTAAAAAAATCTTTTAAAGAATCTAACGATAAAACTCATACAAACTTAGTACAAAAAATAATAATGAATATGAGAGATTTAAATTCGTATTCAACAACATCAAATGAATCTACAACCTTTTACATTTGAACCACACTTATAAGACTCAAAAAATAATTTAACTATGTAGGAGTTATGCAAAATTTAGACCAAAAGTAACTATGGATAATCCGAGTTTAAATCTTAATTTTTAAACCCAATCCGTAGCTCAAATCTTTTGGGACTATTGTCCTTTAAGAGTTGAAATATCATTTTGTATGAATTTTCAATAAAAAGAAAAAAAAAGAAAGAACATAATTAGTTTTTGTCTGACATTTCCAATTCAAACCCGTCCCTTTCTCTGAAACAAAAACACAAAATTAATGTAATGGATTTGGAGGAAATTGACATACACCGGTCCTGATAGATGATGCAAGTGTAAAATTGCATAACTAGTAGTATGATATGATGTAACCTTGAAGTGAAGTAGGGTCTTCTTCCCTTATAAACTTTTCTATTGGAAATTGCATATACTTTTATTTCTTTGGAATAATATTAAAAATTACATATACATAGAAAAAGAAAGTATACATGCACACACACAGCCCCATCAAAACTCAACATATATCCTTTCTACTCATGAAGAATGAAATATACTTTTTTTTAAAAAGAATGAAAATTACATGTATTTAGTAAAACAAGAACAATACTTTATGTTACAACTTTTTTTCTTCCTCAAAATAGAAAAAATATTAACATAATCCTATATGCTAATATTTAATCGAATACACCAACAGGTTGGGTTTCGTAGAAAATGCTAGATTTCCATAATTTAGCGCACAAAAGTTTGAATTTCAATTTAAAAATGTATCCACATTTAGTGTCTCACATGTATCAATAAGATTTTCTCCGATGTAGGAAATCTGTGGAAACAAAAAAAAATTAAAAAATTAATCCAATAAAACACAGGAAAAAAGAAACAATAATACACATTATTTAATTTAATGATCTACCTCGAGAACACTCTTTAAGAATTTCAAAATAAGAAATTATTCCTTAAAAAAGTTAAATATTTCCAATATATTAATTATACAAATTTTTATAAAAACATACCATTTAATGCCTTAAACAATTCCCCGCTAAATTTAAACAAGTACCATGGTAGGTTTCAGTTATGATATCATACAAAATTTAGAAACTGAAGACCTTATTGCATAAGGAACATAAAAATTGTAATAAAATCCAAAAGCACAAAATCATGAGTGATGATGTCTGTTCCTTTTACTTTAAAAATGAGAGAAAATACAATACAACACATGTAAATTAGTACCTTATAATAATTGATTGATATGAATATAATGAATCTCACTTAAGAGTGAGAAGAAACTCAGCAAGTTTGAGTTTGAAAGTGCTTGGATCTTGAATATTGTTAATCCAACCGTACTTCTCCATGAATGGGTTGGCCAAAGAGTGTGGTGGATAGTAATCAATGCAATCGTCCCACACATTATTTCTATCATCACCAACAACAACATCTCTCATTACTTCCCAATAACAACTGTTGCATTTAAAGCCAGCACCTAAACTTATCATCAATACTCTCTCACCTTTTTTCAACCTCTTCTTAGCTTCCATATACCCCAACACATACCACAAACTACTTGCTGATGTGTTACCAAATCTATGTAATGACATTCTTGCTGGTTCTAGGTCATAATCATTCAGATCTAAACTCATCCCAATTCCATCTATCACTGCTTTTCCTCCAGTGTGGAGCACAAAATGATCAACACCAGTTTTGAAATTCACTGGTGATTTGCTACTTGTTCCAAACCATCTTGCTGCTGACTTAGGAGCAAAATATTTTATCACTTTTTTTATGAGTGACATTAACATATACCTAAGTAATTCCCTAGCTGGTAAAATTTTAGGTGATAACACCCTTAAATTATCTGTAAAAGCTCTTGTAGCTGCTTTTGGAAGATCTTTAGCTAGGTAAAAACCAAGTTTACCTTGTTCATCTTCTTTTTGACTACAACAGTTATGAGCATCATCCCTAGCACCATGATGAGTTCTAACTAAACACTTCAACTTCAGTATAGCTTTGTGTTTTAAGGATCTTTTATTTGTGAGAAGAATTGCACAACCGCCGGTACGGAAAAGACAATTTGCAAGAATCATTGACCTATTGATTCCTGAATACCAATTTGTACTAAGAGACTCTGATGTTAACAAAAGAGCATACTTGTTCTTTTCTGACTTGAAAATGTTTTGAATAACGTCTAATGAGATTAGACTAGCACTACAACCCATACCAGATAGGTTATAAGCTTTTATATCCTCTCTCATTTTGTAATGGTTAATGATTCTTGAAGTTAAAGAAGGAACAGAAGAGAATAAAGATACATTTACCACAAGAATATCGATCTCCGAAGGTGAAATGCCTGATTTATTTAGAAGCTTTGTAATGCTATCATTACAAAACTCTTCCATCTCCTCCACTCCGTCTTCCAACGTAGGGTTC
Source organism: Medicago truncatula (assembly GCF_003473485.1). Lineage (NCBI taxonomy): Eukaryota > Viridiplantae > Streptophyta > Magnoliopsida > Fabales > Fabaceae > Medicago > Medicago truncatula. The sequence continues at coordinate 47,186,622 of NC_053043.1, forward strand.
ACAGTTCGGCCTTCGATGAAGTTTCTTGGAGCATAAGTTTCCTCACCAATGCCTGAGTTGACAACAGCTTTGAGGAAGAACTTGCACTCATCAAGACCAATACTCTCATTGTTTCCTATAATCTTGCCACATTGTACACTTCCAAGTTTTCTTTCATCACTTGGCTTGTAACATTGATAGTTTAATATGTAACACTCTTGGTCCCTTCTCTGATCAAATTTTTTCCAGATCAGGAAACACAGGTGCATTGTTGTAAAAATAAAAAGTAAAGTAAGAAACTCCATTAGAGAGAAGAGAGAGAGAAAGAGAGAGTTTGTATGTGTTTGAGTTTTAATGAATTAATGTTTGATGAGTGTGTGTGAAATTCAAATTAAGAAAGTACTTTATATAAGAAGAGAGTTAGTACGTACAGTGTGAGGGAAGGACTAAGATGCAAATGTCAACAATATTGCTAAGACTCAACCCCCAACAAACTTATCTCATTTTGGAAGATTCCGTGTCAACTTTTATTACAATAAACAATGCAAAAAATTAGTCACACCTTGGGTATGTGTAGGGAAAGAGTTACTGGTCTACCATTCTCTATATGCCATTATAGGATCCCATAAGAATCTACTTGTATTCTAAATTACAAGTTGTGCATATTATGTTTTAGTCATTCTACCAAGAGAGTTAGATTTTCTCAAAGGTATGTTTAACACTTGTTTAAAGGATTTCCAAACATGTACTTTAGCAATTTACATCATTAAAATTAATAATTAAAGTAATCCAAGCTATGAACAAGAAAATGATTTAGTACCAATTATATGCTATGACACAAGTCATTTGATAGTTAATTATCTGAAACATGTGGTGTGTAAGGTCATGACTCATGAGGAAGTCCTAAAATACCGGAGATCATCACATTGAGATAAGAGCAACCACATAAGTGAGATTGAACACCACTAATGTGGAACTTCTAACTGATACCTGACATACCAACATAGTGGAGGTTCAATCTCCGACTGGTGTGCATGGAAAAACGTCGGTTGAAAGAGTCTCAATTATTCAATATGATTAGTCTCCTTAGTTTACGCGTGAAAATTCTCTAGTTGGCCTAAAAAGTCAGTAGTTAGGGTTACATGTAGGTGGATAATAAATACTGATAAAAAAAGTTGAATAATAAATAGTAAATGTGTGAAAATATTAATAGCTGATATTCTTGTAACAATTGTACTAAATGAGCCAGACATTGGTTAATAGGCCAGCTAGTTTAAGCTGTAAGAAAGAAATTGTTGAAGTTGAAATAGAATTTTAAAGCAAAAAATAAAGACACTATGCTCCATAAATAGGTAGTAGCTTGCCCTGTATGGTTATTTACATTTAATAGAGAATTGGTACGGTAGCCAGGGGGAACAGAAGAAAACACGGTAATCTTAAAAACATTATTATACAGATCTATATTCTGGTGTGATCAAATTTTATATTTAACAGAATTCTTCCATATTTACCCACACAAATGCAATGGGAACCGATGTATATATGTACGTACAAATATTATTTTTTATGAAGTATATGTACTTAGAAATATTAAAATTTGGTTAGGTAACAAATTCAATATCTTAAGAAACCATGTTATAATTAAGACTATGTGCTGTTTCTTAAAGCAGTTAGTTATCTCATAAATCTAAGTTTGCTATGTTTCTATTTTACTGAAACTTCATTTATTGATAACTTAATCAACTGATTAGTTATGAATACAAAAGACTCTATTTATACATACAGTCCATATATATGAAATGAAAAAGATTACACTGATGACTAACTTAACTAAGAATTAACAAATATTTTCAAAAAAGATTATGAACAAAGCTTAACCAGTTAACAAGGCAAAAACTAAAAGATGCTAAATCATCCAATATATTTATGAAAAATGTTAACCAGTTAACAAGGCAAAAACTAAAAGATGCTAAATCATCGAATATATTTATGGAAAATGTTTAACAATTCATTATCTTCATTGACTTAAGCTAAAATGTTAATCACGATAGAAAAAAAAATGACAAAACGCTTAATCGTCTATTATTTTTGTGCACAAACTAAAAAGCGAATGAAACTAGAAAGATTGAAAACTACTCTACGTATGTTAAGAGTCTCACACTGATAGTGATATGGTCTGAACAAATGTTTATAGGTTGGGTAGTCTTTATCTTACAAGCTGGTGTTGTGTTAAACTCAATCACAAATTCAAACATGTTATTAGAGCCTATCCAAAATTTGTTTGACCATCGGCTACTAGCTTTCCACTATCGGACCACTCAAGTCACGTTTTAGATGTTCAGTCTTAGATGTGAGAGGTAAGAGTCTTACGCTGAAAAATGATATAGCCTGAACAAATGCTTACAAGTGACCGTAGTCTTCATCTCACAAACAGATTTTTCCATTATCTTTATGGACAAAAGTTGAAATGTCAACGTGGGTAGAAAGAATGCAAAAATTATAATCATCCATTATCTTTATCTTTATAGATAAAAGCTAGAATATGAATGAGGTTAACATCAAGAAAGAAAAATATCATCAAATAGTTGGCCTGCGACAAATAATTGAAACCTTTCGAGACATTTCCATGTTCCACAGTCCATAACAACAAAATGTCACCAAATCTTGTTTGTTTTCCTTTCCTGGAATCTTTGTCGCAAAACAGGAAGATTAATTTCACGTTTAACGCAATGAAGAAATTGCCAAGGAATATTAAAAATTGGAGCTGGATAATTGTACCTTGTAATCAGCATTAATTCATGTTGCTTGCCATATCAAGGGAAACAAGCTTCGTGTGTTTTGGTAGCATCGCGTAAATGTAACAGTAGTAAACTTTGCTCTTTCAATAAATATGAATTTTTTAGTTTATTTTGTTATACATCTTATATTATTTTTAAATCTAAAAAAGAATTGTATGGTTTCCTTAAAAAAAAAAAAAAAAAAAAATTGTATGGTTATTAATAAATTTGTCCAACTCCCTTAAAAAAAATTGTCCAATTAAATTGTAGTTAATTTTGGAGTTCAATTAATTATGACGTAGATTTAAATTTGAAAAGAAAATAATTTTTTTTTTTTTTAAAAGGCCAAATACAAGTTGTTATAAGCATTGATAACCGTATAACAACGAGATGAATGTAATTTCCAAACTCATTGATCCTCCATTGACACATGCAAAACAACTAAGGTTAGACGCTCAACACAACCCCACACCAACTCTTCCTCCCAACCAAACAACTTCCTACGCCATGTGATATATATTAAATACCCTTCAAATGATAAAAATATAATTTTATATATTTTCCCTTAAATTAATTCTTCACTAAACAAATTAATTGAAGGCTAAAAAAACTATTTTTGATGTAAACATATTATGCTTTTTGTGCAACTGCAGAGACTGATTCATCAAACTATGTAATTTTATAAATGCTAAAACTTCGTATTCTAACTTTAAATCAATTCTACTTTTTTTTTTTTTTTTGTGTGTTAATCCTTCAATTTTAGGGGAAATGAGTCCTAGTAATATGGGATTTGGCGGTGAGGTAACTAAAGTCTGAACAATAATTGTTTCTTTATTTTGTTTGTGGACTATTGGATATTTTTATTTTTACCTCCATTTAAAATAGTATACTGTGCCCATTATATACAAATTCAAACTATATGCAAGATGTTTTTATATAATAAGTTTTGTGAAGTATCAAATATAAAATTATATGAGATAAATTTTTGAATGATTGTTTAGTCGCATGCATAGAGGTATCTTTTATATGTTGAAAATGAAGAAAAACAAATCTTATATACTAACAATTTGCAATTATAAAAATTTTCAGATAATATCTATGATAAGTTTGTAGTTGTAATAATCTCTTATTTTTGTAGTATACTATAGTCTAGTTTTTATAATATCTCATTATTGCTCAATAGTAATGATATGATCAATTATTTTATCGTTTGTTAAGTCTGTTTGTTAGGTGTAACACTCACTAGGGTTTCTGAACTCTGACTTCATGTAAGTCAAGTCAGTTCGTAATATTAATCTCTCGTCGTTTCCCATTGGTTGGTTTTGGATTTGGAGAATTGTTCAAACAGCTATTGCGAAATAATTGTCATTTGGACATGCATATCTTAGTCAAAAAGCAATGCAACAGTACTCAACTAATTCAATCAATGCTTAATACTACATTCATACCGGTCTATTGTTATTGTTATCCGCAAGAAATCCGGGGCATCGTATACTGCTTATATAAGATGATCTAGAAGGTTAGTTGAACTGGAGTGGCTTCGTTCTTTAGTTAAGAAGTTAAATTAGTCAACTTAAATTGATATCAGGGAGAATCAAATTTAAAATTTTGAGGAGTACACTCCTAAGTCCTAAGCTGATACCATCAGACCAACTTAAATGGGTTGAGCAACTTCGTTGGTTGTTGAGAGTGGTAACCGCAAACACTCTCATGTTTAAGTTTAAGTTCATGAGAGAGTAAGAGGTTTTATGTGGAAAGGAGTGTGTTAGGATTTAAGCCCATAAAGAGCGCCCAACCCAAAAGGCTACTCTGTTACATGGGAGAGTCTCATGGATCAAGTGTTTGAAATGGTACTTAAGTCATGAAGCTCTCCCACCTAACGAACTAGTCTTTTGGGATGAGCTCTTATCATGGGTTTAAGTCATAAGAGAGTGTGTATCTTGCATTGTTGTGAATGATTGTATATATAGGCACAAAAAAGGAGTTGTTGTAGAGTAATAATGAAGGGGTTGTTACGGACGGCTATGCCTTTCAATGTTTAGATTTGATAGTCATTGGGAGATGTTACGAGGTGGAGAAGATCTGAAGCTGTGAAATTGATCTTAGTGGATTGAGCCTTTGTGAAAATGAGTCTTGAGATAATGAAAGACTGGACTCTAAGCCAGTATAGATCAATTATTATTCATACAAGAATTGCAAGGTTATAAGATCATCTACAATGGAAGAGTACTCTTGCTCTTTAAGACTTGGTACCTAACAAGTATTCACATTAGGATATAAAAACAGAGTACTATTGGGAAGCGATGCTTTGCGAAGCACTCTCTCTTTTGGCGGGAGCCACATTTTTCTAATTTTGGAATATTAAAAATGTAATTATATATAGTTATTGATAAACGATTGATGAGAAACATAGGTGATAGAGTGCGACACAACTCATTTAATGTTTTAGTGAAGACTCTTAGTCTGAGTCATTAAATATATCTAATGATTGCTATTAATAGTTTTCATTTCTCACAATAGATATTAGTTCTCACGGATACTCTCTCTCTCTCTTTCTCTATATATGTATTTGGTGCTAACCATTCAGTTCCATCAGGGGTAAATGGTTGCTGATATGGACTTATAAGTAAAATTTGACTATCCCTAAAAAAAAAAATTTACTAAAAAAATTTCCAACCAGAAGTCGGACGCATAACATTATTTTTGTTTTTTGAAACAACAAATTTTGTTAAACAACTAGATCTCTGCTCAAGACGAACAGAGACCAGTGAAACTGAGCATACAAAGAAAAAGCATCGTATATAGGCGAAACACCCGAAAATAAATACCCTAAAAACACCCCTGAAGACAACACGTCACCACCTAAAACAGACCCCTTAACGAAAGCGACCACTCTAAAAACGATATCCAATACCACCCATCGTCACTACTCCTCACCCCCCAAAGAAAAAACACCCCTCAAAATCAAACTCGCAATCCTGAAACTCCAAAGTAGAGTCACATCCAAAAAGCTCTTATCCGAAAGATCATTCAGCTTCCACCACCTCTCGACCTCCGATCCACCGAAAGGAACCATAAAAAGCCCAAAACCAAACTATCCAAAGAGCTGATCTCGAATCAAAAGTGATTGACCCACCAGACTATATGACCAAATCAGAAGGGCACCCTCACCCCTGGTACACCAGAGAACACCAAATCACGCCAAACAAAATTGTAGCTGGACACCGATTCCCGATCTCAAAGCAAAAGTAATCGGTCCACCGGAAACCTGCACACAACAAGTAGGACAAACGACAAGATAAGCGGTAGTGCAAGCAACAAACAGATCAATAGGAAAAGGCTTAGCTCAACGGGACCCGCTACCTCCAAACACCCTAGACACCTTAACAACCCCAAAAAACGCATACAAGAGCTAGTAACGACGAATAAGGACCCGAGTAACAGAGGCTGACTCCAAAAGAAATCACCCCCAACAAACACCCGCCTCCTCACATATTATATCTAAAATAAAATGTTTTTCAAATATCCAAGCATGATATCAAACACCATAGAATATACGACTTCCATTATTCTAAATGCTCTCTCTATCATCATAGAGAGAAACTTAAATTATAATCTCCTTCGACCATACTACAATATATCATGTAAAGCAATCTCCACGAACAAGCGTTTTGGATTTAACATATGTATGTGTATATAGGTTGTCATGGTGAAGGCCGTCTATATATACATGTCAACCAATCTGATCTAATCGTATTATTATACCTTCAACGTTATACATGATGTAATTTGTTATTGGTTAATGGTTAAGCATTTTTGTGCCATATTTTACTCATATTCAGGTAAAATTTCGAATCATCAAAATCCACTTTCAATCGGAATAGGAGGATTGTTAAACAAAAAAAATTAAAATGGCCTCAAATAATAATACTCATTCTAGTCTTTCTCAAATAGCACTCGTCCTCAATTCTCATGCTTACTGTTGAGAAAAATATCTATATATCGAATCAAACTTGTGGATACTAATACCAGCTCACTTTACATGTAATTACTCGTGTTCGTATATATAATGAAAGTTTTTATTTTTATCACACATTTTATAAATATATTTTTGTGAACATCGGCAGAATTTAGTGTAGTGACCTCTAGAAACTAAAAGAAGCGACGCCACCAAAAGTTTTGGTGTGCCAATTAATGGGGTGGCAAATTGTAGGATATGAGAGCATATTTTTCTTGTTGCTCCTGAATTTTAATGTCGTTGTCTGTCTTGATCATGAATGGAAAATTGCAGCAATTTGGTTTCATATACACATCAATCATCCTAAAGATGCACATGCATTCAAATTTGGTGCCTAAATTGTTTGCTAAAACAATATTGTGATTTTTCCATATAATGCATTATGACGATTACGTCCTAATCCAAAGCAGTGCATGCAGTGACCCAAGTCTTAAATATCTAATCTGCACAGTTTACTTTGAGCAAGTCTTGATTTTGACTTTGAGCAAATGAGAAAGGGTTATATATTTTCATGAAACACTCTATTTCTAACGGTCACTCTCCTATCAAGTAAAATATTGGTTATGTTATTTTGAAAATGAGTCTTACATAAAGTGATAAGATCCAAATATATTTTATTCAATTGAAGAAAATGTTAAAAAGATTATGTTAAAATTATTGTTGCAGACATTATTCTATCTTATAATATTTATATTCGTGGTATGCCACTTGCAAAAATTGATGAGAGCCATCTAAAGTTGAAAAGGAATCTACAGAGGAAAGACTTTAATGGTGGTGGTGACTGAAGAACCTATAATAGGCTCTAAAAATTATGACCGTTTAAACCAAGATGAAATTTGCTAATTAATAAAACTTCTATAAGCGATAACCAAGTTATTTGAGCTCCATTGGCAGCGCATATTACGCAGGGATATTTTCGGTATTTCAGTTAGGCGCAAGCAAAATATATTGGGTAAAGAGCAGCAACCATAACATAGTAACAAACCAAAAAGTTGACAATGGAAATGTCAAAAAAATAAAATAAATTTATAATGGTGATTATGCGGTCCGTATAGGAGTTGCTAACATACATCTACTTATTTTTTAGAAGGTGTGTTATAACAATGTATACGTCAAGGTATATTTATCAACTTTCTAATTATATCTTGTTAAAACACTCCCATATAAAAACTAATGAATGTGTTCTAACAAATATATAACCAAGTTTGGAGTTTAAATCCCTCAACCAAATAAAAAATAGAGTTTAGAGTTTAAAGTTTGCAAAAAAAAAAAGTTTAGAGTTTAAAATTAATCATGTATGTAGTCGTTAGTGGATCCTACAAACAAGGGAGGCAAATCCTCTCCTATAAATTTTTTTACCGGAGTGTCTAATGTACATCCTCAATTTTTAATTATCTCAAACCCACATGTATATAAAAATAGGTTAATAGGTCTTTAACCTCTGTAATATAGGTCATTTTCAATTTTTCCCCTGTAAAATTTTTATTTTGATTCACCTCCCTGTAAAATGTTTGTTTTGATTTACCCCCTAATAGGCCAAACAAAAATGAAAATTTTTTGAAAAAAAAAAAAAAATTGGTTTTTATTTGGGCTATTAGAGGGCGTAAATCAAAACAAAAATATTTCACAGGGGTGTGAAAATAAAATTTTTACAGGAAGGAAAACAAAAAATGACTTATATTACAGGGGTAAAGACCTATTAACCTTATAAAAATTGGAAGTCGAGAGCCTACCGCACAATCTTTATACCGCGGAGAGGATCCCTTTCCAAATATAAGACTTCAAAGTGTTTTAGTCAAAATTCATACTACGAATTTTGGGTAAAACTTCTCAAATCCAAAAACTGTTTTTTGACAATAATATTATCTTATCACATAAGTTCATTCTCTTCTCGTAGTTGGATCCTATCTGCCATCGGTTTCTGACTATGGATCGTTAGATCAAGATGTGATTTACCATCTCATCATATAATGTCATATAAACTACTTTACTAAATTAAGACAAATTTCCTACTTTTGAAATAATACGATATCATGATCCAACATTTCTCATATTTAAGTTTTCAATTTATTTACTTAATTTAGCAGCATCACAGCTTTCTATTGAATTAATATCATTCAAAAGTGGGGGCTTGTGCTTGTAACAAGTAACAGAAGAGAATAGACCGAATCAATAACGTAAAAATAGTTTTCTCTTTTGCTAAAAATAGCTTCCTCTTGGTCACAATCACTTTTTTTTTTTTTTTGAATAAATGTTAACGATCACATTTATGTTGGCATATGTGGTAGGGTGTTTCTATTTGCTCAACGTCTAAAAATACTTCGAAATATGAATGATTTATAAACAATGCTTATGAAAATGCTTTAAATTAATCCCTTCCAGATCAATGACAAGGATGTGGAAGGAGAGATAAGGCCAAGAAACCATTTTTGGCATATATATTCATTGTTTTGCTGACTTCTTCCTAGCTGCATTGAATTCGCAGATCTATAGACTACACATGTTTTTGTTTATGAATAGCAGCAACATTCATTTGGGATTTCGATCCTCGGCTGCCAAACTCTTTGCTGCCTTCCATCAGCCGTTGGATCCACTTGATATTGTTCATTGAAAAAGAAAAAACAATAAATTCAATGGTGTATGGTGTAAAGTAATTATTTTCGGTCATACTACTATCTTAATTTGGCTTTGTATAGTACACCTTTACGTATTTTTTTTTTTTTATCATACTAGGTTTTAATTTATTTTATAATTTGATGCTAACATTCTTTTTGTAGTGTTTGATAAAATTAGAGGTTGGATTAGCGTATAAATGTTATAAATATGAAATGACATAAAAAAAATGTGTATTAGTTAATATTTTTTCAATTAAGATTGCAGGGATAAAATTGAGATAAAAGTGAATAGCTATAAGTTTTAACCTGCAAACTTTAAACTATAACTTACTTGAATTAACTTATAAAACAACTCTATTTTACTAAATCAATTATTTCATCTTCATTTAACCAAACAATTTAGTTGAGCAATGGTGGTTAATAAACTCACCAAACACAAATTATTCAGAGAACATGATTTAGATTCCTGTTTACAACAATTTTTTGTCAAATTCTACTTACCTCTCGATGCTTATATATAAAGACGGACATGGTATATATATTTTTTATTATTATTTGATGTACTATGGGAACATGTATTTTACTTGGTCTTTTATTTAAGGATATTTTTAATTAGTCTTAACATTGTGAATATTTTATCAACAAAGAAACTTTGAATACGGGGTATATTATTAATATGTGCAGGAGTATGTATGTATATTGAAAACAATAAATATGTATGGCCTTGAAAATAGATTTTAATGCGCTTTTAGCATTTTAAGCAAAATAGATCTAACAGTTGGTGTTAGGCAGCAAGATGGCAGGAGAGAGTTTGGCTGCCGAGGATCCAAATCCATCCAACTGCACAAAGTTGACTAATAAGCTAATAATTGTTAAGGATAGTGACTTCTTTGATTTACTTACTTGATTCACGTATCTTTCAAACAATGTGGTCAAACTTAATTATATTGATAAAGATCTAGGATCAATCTAAAACTTATATAAAAATAGTTTAATTAACATGTTATTTTATAAGCTTGTTTGACTTTATTTTTAGGATATAAGCAGGGGCAGGCGTGGAGCCTTTAACAACGATGTGGTCGGTAGCCCCTAAGTACTCTACCCAAATTTTATTTTTGAATCAATAAGTATATTTTATATTTAGCATTCCAAACAAATTTATTGGCCCAACTAGATAATATAACAAGAAAAGGACACTGATTTATCTTGTTTTAGTGTAAGTTCAATCTCTATATCAATTAGTGAGACAACTTTTCAGCGATACAATTGTGAATTAAAAAGAACTATTTTCAATTTTTATTTCCTTTATTGCTTCTTAAATTTAAATTTTATAAGTTATTGTGTTTGTTTATTTAGTTTATTGGTTAACTACATATTTTTCTATTCTTGTTCTCCACAAGTTCCCTTTAAGTAATCACATTGGATATGTGTCAGACATTATGAATATCTCTTTAAATTGAGATTCGAATTATGATTCACCTTATTATGAGTTTAGTCTCTTGCGCTTAACTCAACCTCTTTGGTAATGGTATCAACTTAATTTTTTTTTTGTATTTGGTCCATCTTAAAAATGATGCCTCTGCCACTGAATAAAACTCAGAGGTATAATTAATCCTATCTTTGGTCCTTCTTGTGTTTTCTGATTTTGTAAGAAGGAAGAGATAAATCATGCATTCCTATCATATGGCCATTTTCTTTCTTAGTCTGGTGTGAAGTGTGCAAATGGATGGGGTGGCGTACGTAGGTAACTCACAATGACATTCGGCCTTCACTTTGAGTCTTTGATCAAAGGCAAGAATTCAAAGTGGGTGTGTTACGTGATTAAGATTGTTGTGTTATGGAGTTTCTGGGAGATGACAAACACAAGTTTATTTAAAGAATTTGAATACTTAATCAACTGTGGTGTCTCAAATCAAAATTATTTTTTGGATGGTTCATTATAAATATAGTGGAAAGATAAATTGGGTTACATTATTCAAATTTGTGGGGAAATCTCATTTATTGCATTTAATCCCTAATACGTACATTCTTTGATAATGAGTTCGAGTACCCTTATACTCTCTTCAAACAATCTTTGCTTATTTGGTCAAAAAAAAAAAAAAAAAACTTTGCTTATCTAAAAAACTGAATAAAACTCCTATTTATTTTCTTAGTTTTTTAAATTTTACTAATATCAGTTTGATTTTTAATCTAATCTAGTTTTTGTTTGATCCATTGATTTTTACAAGTTTTAATAGAATTATTTATCTTACTTTTTGTTTCAAATAGTAGCTTAGTTTTCATGTAGTTTTTGTTTGGTGTTAACCCTCCATCGATAATTCGGAGTTTGATCGGAAAATAAGTAAACTCTGACAAAAAATTATTTCATCAGAAACTGAATTCGTATTCTCCTAAACAAATCGTCCTTAATGAAGTTCATTGACCATTGAGTCTAATTAATTAGTAAGTTTTCATGTAATTATTTAAGTAATGTAATTATCCATGTTAAGAAGTGTACTTTTTTTTTTGTGAATTCAAAGAACTATACTTTTTTTGGAGGGAGAACTGTACATAATATTAATCACAAAAAAAAAAAAAAAAAAAAACCGTACATATTATGTTTATGGGTGTTTATTTGTTTTTTTTTTTTTTTTTAACAGAGGGTTAATTGGTTTAATATAAGCTATGTGGTATATGTAATTTTTAAATAACATCAGATAAAAGATACACAATAAGCTTGGTTATATGTGTTGAAATGGTCTTCAAGAGTTGAGTTTGGAGGTTACTTGTTTAATGTTTATGGTTGCTCTGCTATCTTGGATTGGAGGCTAATTATTTTTCACAATGGATGTTGATGTTTTAATGTTTGAGCTGCCTTGGTTGCTCTACTCACTTGGTCTAGCTATTTATTTTTCCCAATTTCGTTTGACCTAACTGTGAAAAAATAATTGTGTTGGAATTAAAGTATCAACTTTGTTTTTAGTTTTGTCCCTTTCCACTCCTGAAACATCTTTGCCTAAACAATTGATATTTTTGTCGTTGTAAATTCTTATTTGGATAGAAAGTAGAGGAACTTTATATTATACCTTTCATTGCATGTTTGGTAGTTTAAGGTTTTGCTCCATTTGTCCATCACTTTAAGCAAATCTCATGCACCCACCCTAAGCTATAGAGCTACTTATTTAGAATACCTACATGTTGATGAAGGCGCAAAAAGTTTCAATTTATGAGGAAAGCCAATTAGGAGAAATTAACTTCATACTTCTATAATTGCCCCTAAACCTACAATTTAATTGAACTACTTTTGTTACCTCGTGTATAAACTGAAACATCTTTTTCTTTCCACTTTTTCCCATTTTACGTCCAAGTTCATTGAGCATAAATGTGTCTGAAGAATCATTTTTTCTGGAAAACTTTGAGTAAGTTTGTTGCAACGTGTATTTTCGTATTTATTTAATTTGTTTCAATGATACGCGGATGTGGATGACGTGACAGTTGTTGGTTTGTTTTAATTCAAATTTAGTTTAGTGATAATCACAATTAGTGATTAATCATATTTAGATTCAGTTTGTTATGAATTTTGTTACAAATTAGTTAGAGATTAGCTCATAAGGTTAGGGTTTGTTACTTAGCTTGTACTTCAAGCAACCTAATCAAGTTTGTGTATATAAGCTAAACTCTTGTACATATTTTACTACTTCAATATACATTCATTTTTTCAGCAATCACATAACCTTTCTCTTCTCTCAATTTCTCTCTAAATTCACAAATACACTAAACCAGAAAAACCTTAATTATAATTATTTCTTGTTGTTTAAGCTTCATAGCTGCGCTATCAACAGTATAATAGTATTCCTCGGATGCAGAGATGTTCAACGTGATCTTGTTCATCAAGAGGAAGAGTGTGTACATCATGAGCAACAGGAGATTGAAAATCATTCTTATGGAGGACCATTCTTATTGTGGTATGGATAGATAAGTAATTTGATTTTATTACTTTTATTTATTTAATTATTTTATTTTATTTAAATAATAAATATTTGTTTGAAAATTAGGTTGGAGCGTCATTGGTGGCTCATGTTAAAAAATTAATTAAATTTACACTTTCACGTCTACCTTCACTAATACATGACGGTTTGGTGGAAGATACTAGCTTCCACGCAATTTAGAGGGGCGATCTAACGTGACTCACAAGATGACGTGGCGAACATACTTCGCCTTTCAATTAGGGATGATTTCTATATTTGCCTGTGAATATGCATATTACAATAGCATGTACTCTTGTCGAGCAGATACTATAGGGTGAGTATTGAGGAATCTAGGAGAATGGAGGGGAAGGCCGTATGTGCTCTTTTTAGGGTAGAGTGGCTTTGGGATTTTATTTGAGAGTTATCGTCATGATTAGCTGTTTGACTTCTCTACTAGGGCATACATGCTCCACCGTGTACCATTTTGGTAGACAAGATCCACAAATCTTCCATATGCCAAATATCTACTGTTGTTTAGGAATTTGTCAAATTGCATAGATATTCTTAGGAGATGGTGCAAACATGAGATGAGATAGCTCAGAGGATGCATGCATGAAACTTGTACGTTTATATTATTTTTTAGATTAAGGGGGCATTAAGTTATTATTTTGGTAAGTTTTATTTTTCTATTTTTTTCAGTGGTGGATTTACGAATATTTTCTAAATAGTTTGTAATCAAGTAGATTCAGACATTGACAAATCAATGGTAGCCTCTAGTATTTCAGTGGAAGTATAAACATTGGAATCTCAAAGTTGATGAATATTGGTCCATGATGCATGTTGATACGTACCTACACAGATATTTTATGGTGTTTATTTGAGAGTTACAAGCATTGCATTCCATATGACAAGATATCTCTATGTAGGATTTCTAATAAATGTAGCACACAGTAGATCTCTGGATTAGTTTTTTTAGTAAGATGTGTATTTTGTGTTCAGTAGATGAATTTGTAATAGCAGAATGACTGACTATGGTCATTATTATGATTATGATGATAATTAATTTTCTTTCATAACATAACATCCCAAACAGAAAATTTATCCATAAAAAAACTTCAAGTTAAATCATAGTTAACTCATGCTAGTAATAATGTTTAAGTTGTTGCCACTAATGCTAGTAATACATCCAAGTTGGATGCACCCAACCTAGTTTCTGGCATTACATCGATCGAGATAACTTTGAGCAAGATCCACACATCGTTGCATATATGAAATGTTGGTCTTCACGTGATAATCACACCACAATCATGTAAATCATATAGAATGACCATAATAAACGTTCGATCAACATATAACTTGTTATTGTCCCTCAAAAAAAAAAAATATAACTTGTTTATTAATTTACCAACTTTTATTAACATTCATTTCGATTAAATCGACTGATCGTGCATATTAAATATTATAATATAATTCATATTCATATGTAACGGATAGCACTTAGGTACCATAATGGTATATACCATTGGCCATTTAGGGTGTGCCATGTGGCATACCTTTTAAAAAAATCTATCAAATAAAGCATTTATAAAGTAACATTGGTAGGTGGTGCACTCTAATTGACCAATTGTATACTCCCTCCGTCCCAAATTGTATGTCACTTAGGAAAAAATATTTGTCCCAAATTGTATGTTGCTTTACAATACCAATGAAAAATTAATGTTACTTTTCCTATTATATCCTTAACTATTTATTACTCTCTCTTCTTTCAATTCCTTCATTTATCTTTTTCATATCATTTATTGAGGACAATTTTGTAAAACAACTCATAATATCTCTTTCCCACACAATATTAATTACATTTCTTAATATGTGTGAAATGCCCAAAACGTCATACAATTTGGGACGGAGGGAGTATAACATTGGTACCATTATGGTACACAAGTGTTATCTGTATATAACACATATCCTAGGGACTCACTAATGCAAGTACACACAGGGCCGTCCCTGTGAAATAGGAGGCTCGGCTCTCTTTTTAAAATAGACCCCTAGTAAAATAAAACGTAATTTTTGTGTAGTTAAATTTCATTAAAAAAAACATAATAAGAAGAACTTCTAAACATGAAAGGAATTAAAAAAAAAATAAGTGAAAGAGGTGAAATTTATCTAACGGTGTCGTTTGGATTTGTCACTCCTCTGTTGTGGAAAAGGGTAAAACGAATGGTTAATGCGAAGAAAAAAAATGATTGTTGTGATTCTTTCAATGAAATAGTTTTCCAAATTGACTGATTAAGTGATTATACAAATTAGGGGTGATTTGATAGGATCTGATTTATGTACAAAAAGGAGAACTAGAGTCTAGAAAAAAACTCAAATGTGTACTAAAGAAAGAAAAGGATATAACATATATATATTTTTATTTAAGTGGGGGGTGGGTATTAAATTTAATTTTTCGTTAGAGACCCGTAGCATTTAGAGGTCCGGCCTGATTGAGTACCTTGCACACCTTCAAGGTCGGGCCTGAGTGTATCTATCTATATATATATATATAGGATGCAATGTCACCTCACCTAGACATCAACTAAATTAGTAAATATTTAAAGTGAAGATAAAAAGTAAAATGATGAATGTTAAAGGGAAAAGAAAGAAAGAAAAAGGAGTAAAATTGACATTTTTTATGCTATATATAGGGGTGGAGGGATAAATGCATGGGTACGTGCTAAATTCATTCCAATTTAGGTCACAAAGAGGACATGTTATTCCATGAATATTTATGCTTGTCTAGCCAAAAAAAAAAAAAAATACAAGTGTAATTTATTTTTCTTTCAACTAGTTCATCTTCATATTATCTCATGGTCATGGCATCATTATACATGCTTTTCATCATCATATTTTTTATAGAATGCAGATAAATATACTTTTTTTTAGGGAAGAATGCAGATAAATATATTTAAAAGCATTTGTCAAACATAAATTTTAGGCTTTTTTTATAGGGGAGGCGTGTGAAAGTATATCTTCGGCCTTAAAATGACATAAGACAAAGCTTGATATCTCTATATATTATTTTTTTTGAAGGAAATGATATTTCTATATCTTGGTTGGTGGAAGTGGTGGTTGTGTTGCACCGTAAAATTGGTTAGCTTCTTTTCGTTTATTTGGCCTCCCTATTGGCGGAGTCCTCAGTATTTATCCTTTTGGCAACAACTTATTGAAAATATTTGCAAAAGGTTCTTGGGTTGGAAAATGTAAAATTCTTTTCATGGGTGGTCGTCTCGTGCTATAGTTACTTCTTCAAGGCTCCCACGAATATAATTACTTTCCTTGAATCTCTTTTAAAATAATTTTATGGGGAAGTGAGGAATCTTGCAAAATACAATGGAATCATTGGGATAAAGTTTGATCAACTATGGAAGATGGTGGGTTGGGGTAAGGATGCTGAAAGAATTTAATTTGGTATTGTTAAGAAAGTGGTGTTGGAGGTTGTATGTTGATCAGAGAAGGTTATGGTTTAAAGTTTTAACAGTTAAATATGAAGTTGAAGAGGGTCATACCAGGAGTGGTGGGTTACAGGCGTCACTGTGGTGAAATGAGTTATGGTCTATTAGCAAGGGTGTAGTAGGTGGGGAGGTGAGTTGGTTTAAGGAGAAGGTGGTTTGAAAGATTGGAGATGGGTAGAGCACCTCATTTTAATGTCATCCTTGGTTAGAGGGCGAGTGCCTGCGTCTTAGATTTTAGCGTCTATATTATTTAGTTGATGATTGATGTGTTACCGTAACGAAGAAGCAGAGGGGTTGATGGGCATGGATGACGTTGGAGAAGGCAAATATATGTCTGCAGTTAGCTCATTGTGTTTCAATTTTAGATAACATTTTTTTTTTTTTTTGCAGGATAATGTTGTGGATAAATTGGTTTGGACTCCTAATCTTACTGACAGGTGCATGGTTAAGGACACTTATCAAATTCTATCTCAGTCTGAGCTTCCCCGACATGACTTTCATTTAGACATTATTTGGAACAAAGGGTTTCCTTTGAAAGTGACGTTGTTTGCTTGGAGAACTTTTAAAAATAAGGATACAAATGAAGGATAGTTTGCTTCGTCGTGGAGTGGTGCTTCCAAGATCGACGACTTCTTCGGGAGGATGTAGGAAGGAGGAATTAATTAATCATCTTTTCGTTGGGTGCAAATTTTTTTGGTAACATTTAGCATCTTATTTATCAATGGTGGGGAATTTCAACGGCAAACCCAGCTGATGTTGGTGAGCATGAATTTCAATTTGGTGGCTCTCGATGTCTCTTTTGGTCTTCAGATTACTTGGTTGGCTACTATATGGATTTTGTAGAAGGAGAGCAATGATGGAATTTTTTGTTATAAACTTTTATCTCTACAATAGTTTTTTGATCGTATCAAACTTCATTGTTAGTGGTGGTTGAAGAGATATAAATCTCTTTCATCATTTGAGCTTCATTCTTTATGGTCCAACCCGTAGGTGTGTCTCGGTTATAAGATTTTATAAAGTTGTGGTTTTACTTACTTGGCTAGACGCCAAGCTTGTTTGTTTTGTATATACTTGTTATTCTTTTTAGACACTCCTTATGCTTTTTTTAAAAAGTTTTATTATATATTGTTTTTGGCCGTTAGAAAAATACCTAAAATATTCAAACTTTTAAAACATTCGGAGCTTTAAAAGTTTTCAAATGTACGGAATAAATTATTTTACAAAACTTTAGAAATGCCTCAAAATTTGTACCAAATACATTAACTTATGTTGACCCATTTTTGCTTACATTTTGGAACGGATAGAGTACAATATCAATTTAAGGAGACTTACAAACTTTCGAAGTAGAGTTAAAATTTCTAGAATATGATTTATATTTCAGAAATTCTAAAAAATGAAACTTCCATTATGAATCTTTCTTTCCAAAAGTTTGGGATGAATTTTTTTTTTCTTTTAAATTTCTCTTACTGTGCCGAAAGTTTGGGCCAATTAGTATAAATTTGATTTTTTTTTTTTTTTATTGGGGTAATTTGAGAGGCCTAAATTGGAATAAATGAAAATTGAGGGTGGGGGTATAGCTGAGGGATGACAAATAGATTATTCCTTGAAACGATATAAATATTCTGGGGTTTTTGTTAAACTGAGCCCAGTTGACCTTGAAATTCTCATAGAGCTGAAAATTGCTTTTCCCACTTTAGAAATTGCTATGAAACACCTGGAAATTACACATTTTTCTTTTGAATTTGTCACTTGATGTTTAATTTTTCTTTTGAAACGAGTGACAGTTAACTTCCAATGAGGGTAAATGTGTAATTTACATTTGTTTTATAGCCAATTCTGGAGTGGGAAAAGCAATTTTTCACATAACTTTGTACAATTCTTTAGAAGCCCTTATTTTTATGAAAAGAACGAAGATGAATGAAAACTACCTCTCCAACAAAAAGAACATGCAATCAAACACATTAAACATGGAAATAAACAATAGTTTAGTGTCAATTCCTTCTCTCCTTTCATAAAAAACAACTATCGTATTTTATGAAATATTGTCGATGCTTTAGTCTAACTTATGTAAAAATAATATTTAATGTAAAGGTAATTTATTTATTTTGGTTAAATAGTCAAATGGCAAGAAATTCACCTTTTAGGCTTTGTTTGGGAATTTGGAGGAGAGGGGAGGGGAAGGCTTTGAGGGGTGAAAAATATGAGGGAAAATGAAGAAATCTTTTAAAAATTTTAAAAGAGTGGTTTTTTAGAGAATGATAAATTACTCCATATGGTTACTATATTTTTCATTCTAAAAATATTATAATAACATAGATTAAATTTAAGAAATTCATATAAACCATCCAAAATCCTCCTCCAATACAATTTTTTAGTTCCCCAAATGAGGAGGGTTTTGTATTATGATAGAAAAGTTAACCCCTAAAACCCTCCCCTCACATTTTCATCTATTTCTCCCACTTACTCATTCCTTTTTTCTTGAGTCTTCCCCTCCAAACTCACAAACAAAGTCTTAATGTAAATAAGTAGGGTGTTCAGAGTTCGAACTATAACCCTTATATATAATATGTAATGTCCCTTTCAACTGAATTTTTCTTGAGGACAAAAGTAATTTATTCTTACACGAAATTAATATGTTTAAACACATAACGATCGGATTTGATCATACAAATAAATTTTACTAATATTCAATAACTTTTTATCAGTTTTTATAAATTTGTCGACCAAACTTAAAGCCCAATTTATATAAACATCACCAAATGCACACAATCCAACCAAGGGTTAAATTTTCTTCAACAAGCAAGTAAATAATTAGTGAGGACAACAACCAAGACAAAGGCAAAGACAAGAGCAATGTTACGAATGCATTACAACTCTTACTGTTTCAACCATTATACATTATAGGGTTAATACTGTTTTACCCCTGTAATATAGGTCATTTTCAATTTTCCACCCTGTAAAAAATTTTAGTTGGGTTTCGTCTTTATAATTTGAAGATTTATGGTTTTGGACCTTCATGAATTTTGACAGTACAAAATCGACTATATGGCAGGGGGCTAATCCGAAATTTTCACAAAGTAACAGGGGGTAAACCAAAATTTGCTCAAATTTTTGGGTGATAAACCGAAATTTTCTCAAATTACAGGGGGCGAAATTTTTCATGAAGATCCAAAACCAAAAAATCTTCAAATTACAAGGACGAAAACTAAACAAAAAATTTTACAGGGTGGAAAACCGGAAATGACCTATATTACAGGGGGTAAAGCACTATTAACCCTACATTATATTCTATCCCACTTACCACTCCACTTCCGCTTCACTTTTTTTTTAACAAGCCCTTTTCGCTTTTCTATTTGGAATTATGCTATTTACCCAACACATTTTGCTCGTTTCCAATTGAAATTCTAAAAATACCTTTGGGTGAGTTAACTCACGCTAGTGTTAAATCTCCGTGACTTAACTCACGTTGCGTGAGTTAACTCACGTAGAGATCTACACTAGTGTGAGTTAATTTAACTCACGCAGGGGCATTATAGTCATTTCAGTTGGGGAATGAGCATTTTTTGTTGGATAAAGAGCATAATCCTTCTATTTGGATGTTAGAGTGTCTGCGGATATCAACCCTACAAACATATTAAAAGTGCTTAACAATCCTTCACATAGTCTACCTTTTGGGTCAATAAATATACTTATTTATCATTATCAAAGACTAACATATATTGATTATAAAATATCACTTTTCTAATTTATTAATTTTTAATGCACATTTGGTTATAATTTCGTTAAGAATAATGTTATAAAATGGCTAATAAATCTTATTAATTTACATCCTCTTTTTATCTGCAGTATTTCAATTCAACATTGTTATAATTTCGTTAAGTTGTTTTCCATTTTATTTGACAATTCAATTCAACATTGTTGCATGTAATCAATTGAAAAAGAAGCCTAAACAAAAATCTTTGTGTGCAACAGAACACGTGCATGAGAACGGACATGAAACGTGTAATCATTTACTTTGCAAACAATATACTAAAATTGATTATAACATCAAATCACATACACGTAAACATTCAATATGTTAAAAACAAGAGGATGTGTTTAGTGCTTTGATTTATTTTATTTTTTCCGAACACAAATTGAAAAATGTGTTGGCTGATTTGAGAGACTCGTGATATTCCGTGAAGAAATTTTCTCGCAATTAATAGCAGCACTCTTTCGTTAAAGCATAAAATAATAAAAAATTGTGAAAATGAATGATAGTATATATTATGGTAATTGCAATAAACTTAACTACCGTATATTACACTATAGAAATGTACATGTCCTTTTATCATTTTCCTACTCCTGTATCTGGATTCCATCAATGATCTAATTCTAAATCTGTATACTTACGTTGATTCCAACCAAATGCATATGCACCCAAGCTACTCCCACTATACACAACCAAGAAACAGCATATTGATAAATCATTGTTCTTGTCGTTGGATATTTGCCCCATTTTCTTGTCTTCACGGTTAACCAAAATACTTTAAAAACAAATCACAAAGTGGGCCCCATTATTGCCGGCAGGTCCTCCAACTTCAAGAATCTTTGACCCCATCGGGTCCACGCAAAATTTCGGATAGATACTCCTTCAAATCTTCGGGCGAATATCTTATCACCGAGTCCAACCCGACCCGAAACTTCACATAAAATTCCCTATACTTAAAAACAATCTTCGAAACCAACGACTCTTTAATTTCATTTCGCAGTTCCAGGTCGGGTACAACCCACAAATATTGCATTCTAAACGCTTCATCGAATTCCACATTGAAACCCTGAAAATTTTCGCTTGCTTTCTCCACCGTTGGATTTTCCGGAATCGACGATAGAACCTTACTCCACGCCATGCGTTCGTACTTCGTAACATACTCTTTAACCTTCATTTCGTGTTTCAATAACCAATCCTCGCCGAGAATAAACCTTAGATTCGATTTACGAACCTTTACGACGACGTATTGCATGTTATTCGCGAGAAAAAGATACGAAAGTGCAACGTCTTTGTAAAACTCAGCTTTACCGTCGAGTTTGCAGAGAACCACCAGAATCAACCACGATAACCGTTTCGCTATCTCCGACGGTGGATTATCCTCGTCGTGAATTGGACTTTTGTAGTAAGATTCCGGTACCGGAGTTTGTGGCCAATCGGAAACTATATCGCCGATTGCTTCGCTGTAATCGGCGAGAAGTGCGATGTAGTTCATGACATAGCGTGTGAGAGGATGGATTCCTCCGCCTGGTACCGGAATCTTCGAAGATTCCTTCTGAATCGCCGATTCAAAATCGGTTAACATTGTTCTAACCGTTTCACCGAGTCTAACCTGTGAAGCAACGACTTGCGATCTGATCGGTGAGTTTGATTCCGACGAAAAAATTGATTCAATTTGATTCCAATTTTCTGAAATCGCTTCGTATAAATCAAGCGTTCTGAACATTTTCTCCGGAGTTTTCTTGCATTTTGCCACGTTTTCCGGGAATGCAAACAGCATTAATGCGCTTTCTCTGCAAATATCAGCGAAACACGATTCTCCGATGTTGTTCTTCTCCGGCGAATCGAAAATATAATTGCAGAGTATTCTCTCGCCGTGAAACAGAGTGTTAACGGCGACTTTGACGGCGTTTAACCAACACTTCATTTTATATTCAAGCATTTCCCAGTCCATTTTCTGAATTTGAGAAAAACTCAAATTCTCAACTCCGAGATTGTACAAAGCTTCATCCATAATAGATTTTCTCACGATTAAGTAAATATTCACACATTCTTTACTGTAACCGGTGAAAATCATACACTCTGCAATAGCTTTCAAATCAGCAACAGCAGACATAGATACTGAGTCTGCTGCGAGTGATGAGCCGTCGTCGTCGGAGAATTCCTCGTCAGAAGAACTACTCCGACGATCAGTGGAAGAACGAAAAGAGATCGATTCAGAGTCGAATCGGTCTCTATTCTGTGATAATATTCCATAAAATTCATTTTCGAGTTTCTTTATGGCGAGTTGCATTAAGGATTGAGCTTCAACGAGTTTTTTGGAGGTGGAATCACGTGCGACGAGGTACATCATAGCGGATTGTAGACTCTTAACGGCTTTAAGATAGCGTTTGGCTTCTTGACGAGTGTTGGTGAAAAGAGAATTAGAATGGTTAGAAGAAGTAGAGACAGTGTTCCATTTGGTTATAAGAGTGCGTGCGGTTTCTATGTTTTCATCAACTATTGCGTCTGAGAATGTTTTGTTTTGTGGTGATGGTAACGGTGATGATGATTTGGGTGGTGATGGTTTGAAGAAAAAGAAGTTTCTAGGTTTAGACATTATTGAAGGGTTTATTTGTGTGTGATTAATTAATGTGTTTGTTGAGGTTTTAAAGTTGAGTTTGTGAAGTGCTTTTTTCTAGTTTGGAGTGTTGGGGGTTGAAGGGTTTTTATAGAAGTGGAACATTTGAAGATAGTTAAGTCTTGTTTGAGGTGAGAACGTAATCGTGTCAGCGTGTGGGGAATGGGAAGTAAAGACAAGACAACAGACGCGGTTATAGGTTCAGATATTGCCAACGGCAACAACCGAGGAAGGGAGTATAAGATAGTAAAAAGAAAAAACAACTTAAAGATCTTTTTGTTTGGACTATCATGTAATTATAGATACGAAGTATATACTCATACAAAATTGCTCTTCTCAAAAAACAAAAAAAAACACTCGCATTCAACTGAATTTCTGAAAATATTGTCGCGTGAGTTAACTCATGCTAGTATATAATCCAGCGTGATTTAAGTCATGTTCAGTATATGACTTAAGTCAGCGTGAGTTAACTCATGTAGGTTATAACTTCATCGTGAGTTAACTCATGTAAGTTATAACCTCAGCGTGACTTAACTCGTGTAGGTTATAACCCCAGCGTGACTAACTCATGTAGGATATAACCCAGCGCGAGTTAAGTCATGTAGGTTATATTTAAGTTTACCGAGCATGAGTTAACTCAGACGGGGATATTTTGATCAGTTTGTATGGAAGTGAATTTTTTTTCTTCGGAAAAGAGCAATTTTCATATTCCTATAGATTGTAATTAATATTCGGCCCATAAAAGCACACAAAATGAATTTTTTTTTCCTCTTAGTCTAGCGAAAAAAGGACACAAGATAAGTTTTTCGCTCCTAATCAAGGTACACAAGATTAAAATATCAATTATGTCAACACTTACTTATGGTGACCAAGTCCCAACCCGATAAGACAAATTTATGATACTCCCTCTGGTCCTAAATATAAGAGAATGTTCTTTTTTCAGGTTCATTGAATAAATGATGTATTTAATGTATATTATTATAATCTAGATACATTAATTATTCAATGAACATAAAAAATATTCTTCTCTTATATTTAGGACCAGATGGAGTAATGCTCATTCATTGGCTACTGAAAGAGATGTTCGGATCGCTACCCCTTCACCACCATCATCGCTATTTGATTTCCTCTCTCCCTCCTTTGTTATCCTTCATCAGTCTTCTTTAGTCTAATTGATAGTTGTTTATCTGGTTTTCTCCCTCTGTGGTTTGTTTTGCACCTTCTGGTGATTTTTTTACCTAGTTTCTTTCTTCTTCTTTTTTCTCTGTTCTCCCCTTTTGTCTCTACTTCCTTCTATATTTCTCATCATATTAAACCAGAAAGGAAAAGGTGCTATCTCTAACACCAATACCTCCCCTCCCAACCCTCAAAACAGTGCTCTGCTGGAACCCAGTTATGATAACCCTATTATGACACCCTGCCCTTCAAAATTTCAGAAAACCCAGATTCCATCTCTGAACATTCTTTCAAACAAGCTTATTTCCAATCAAGTTATGCATAACACTCTTACTGGAATTTGGAGCAACCCTGTGGGATTCAAAATTGCTGAAATTGAGGGGAGGATTCTACAATTTAAGATGGATAAAGAGGAAGATGTCCAAAGAATCTTGAAGGGAAGCCCTTGGATCATCAGAAATTGCTGGTTAATTTTACATGGCTGGGATAGAAATATGGATGTATCAAGATTGGATTTCAGTTCAGCCCCTCTTTGGATCCAATTCTGGGGGCTACCACTACATTGAAAATCCACTACCATGGGTAAGGAGCTTGGATCCCAAATTGGAACTATCATAGATGTGGGACTATGAATTCCCAGAGAATGCTAAGATTATCAAGGTGAAAATCCTATTCAAGATCTGTAATCCTATTAGGGCTGGCATTAACTGGGTGGACTTTAGATTTGAAAATCTACCCATGTTTTGTTTTGGATGTGGCTTAATTGGACATAACCAAGATAATTGCATAAACACTCCCATCCCTATAGAAGGTGGTACTAACCCAAGGGGGACATGGCTCAGATCTAGAAGTTATGGGCGTAGGATCTATGAGAGGCAGGAGAAGACATTCAGAAGTATCCCTTGAAGTCTATCAGTGGAGGTCATTTTAGCCCTATTTCTAAGGGCTTAATCCAACAAATAGATGATATGAAAATTAGGAAACAAGGAGCTCAAACTATTGGCCAACCATCTGCTCAATCACCTTCACAACCCACTACTACTCAGTCCTACAACTCTTCACAAAGGAACAACCAAGTCTCTATTCAAACTACTTACACTTCTCAGGATAATCAGATTCATACTAAAGCAGTTGCCACAGAAGTCCACAAAGTGATGAAGAGGAAAGTGACACTCACAGAAGGAGCACAAACTGATACAGACAAGAATATGGCTCAGGATCAACACATGGCAGGCCTTGATGACAAGGCCAGCCAACCACAATGAGATGCATATCCTGGAACTGCAGAGGGCTTGGGAACCCTGCTGCAGTCAGGGCACTCAAGAAGCTCCTAAAAACTCACTGTCCTGATATTTTTTTTTAATGGAGACAAGTCTCAAAATTAGTGATAAAAAAGCTAAGTCTACTGTTCTTTGTGGCCTTTTATCAAATTGGTTCGTGATTGATTGTAACACTAATAGTGGCCATAGGTCAGGAGGCCTTGCTGTTGTTTGGAATAATGATGTAAACATTGACATTTTACAAGCTAATAATAATTTCATTGATATGTATATTATGTCTAATAATTGGAACATATTTTGGTTTGCTACTGGCTTCTATGGTCACCCTTATTATGCTTAAAAACATCTCATTTGTAAAACTATTAAGGATATTTACAATCAGAGAACCTCATCCAAATGGATGATTTTTGGAGATTTTAACCTTATCCTCAATAGCTCTGAAAAACTTGGGGGTAATAATATTGACTATCATCATACTAATATATTTAATACTACTCTTAATGAATGTGACCTTAATGATTTGGGTTTTTTTGGTTCTAAATACACCTGGGCTAATAACCAGAGTGATATGGATCACATAAAAGAGAGACTAGACAGATTTTGTGCTAACACTAACTAGATTTTATCTTTTCCCAGATACACTAACAAGCATCTGCTCAAATACTCCTCAGATCATAATCCTATCATGCTAGACTTCTATTCAACCAGTGAATGCTATATTAAACATAATCACAAAAAGCTCATCATATTTGAACAACCATGGGCTCAAGATGCATGGAGTAACACCATTCTCAAGACTGCCTGGAACAATACCCAAAGCACCAATATCGTTAAACTTCAACACACATTGGATCATCTATATGCTTGGGGCAGAAACAAATTTTGTGATTTAGCCAATAAAATTAAAATCATCCAGACATCTTTGGATAAATTAAAGACTCAAGTCCCTTCTCAAGACTGCATCAAACAAATCAAGGTTATGGAGACTACTTTGGATGAATATCTCAAACAAGAAGAATTGTGGCGGACTCAAAGGGCTAAGGTCCATTGGCTTCAACATGGAGACCAAAACACAAAGATTTTTCATTATAAAGTCAGTCAAAGGAAAAGGAAAAATACTATCACTAGTATCCAGGACCCTGATGGCAACTCTTGGCAGGAAACATATAAGATCTACTCTATTTTCTCTAATTACTTTCAAAACATATTTGATAGTTTCAATATTACACAGGATAACAATATCAGCTTATATCAGCTTAATTCCTAAAGTTTCTTCTCCTACTAAACCTGAGGAATTTAGACCTATAAGTTTATGTAATGTCATCTTAAAGATTATCACTAAGACTATGGCTAACAGAATCAAACAGATTCTCCCACATATTGTTCATGAAAACCAAAGTGCCTTTCTCCCTGGGAGGTTAATCACTGACAACTCTTTACTTGTTTTTGAAACTCTCAATTATATTAACAAACCCAGAAAGAAAAACTTTGGTTATGTGGGGATCAAACTTGACATAGCTAAGACTTATGATAGTTTGGAATGAAAATTTATTCATAATACTCTTACAGCCATGGGATTCCCCACCAATATTATTAAAACTATTATGTTATGCATCAATTCTGTTTCTTTTTCTATCCTT
Source organism: Medicago truncatula (assembly GCF_003473485.1). Classification (NCBI taxonomy): domain Eukaryota; kingdom Viridiplantae; phylum Streptophyta; class Magnoliopsida; order Fabales; family Fabaceae; genus Medicago; species Medicago truncatula. The sequence continues at coordinate 47,213,916 of NC_053043.1, forward strand.
ATTAATGGTCATCCTACTGAGCCTTTCAATCCTAAAAGAGGTATCAGACAAGGTGATCCCTTATCTCCTTACATTTTTATCCTTTGTGGTGAAGTTCTTTATGGTTTGATTAATAGGGAACAAAGAAATGGTAACATAACTGGTATTGCTATTGCTACCAATGCCTCTGCTATCTCACATTTATTATATACTGATGACAATATTTTATTTTGCAAGGCCAAATTTGTTGAAGCTAATATTATCATGAAAGTGTTAAAAGACTATCAACAGGCCTTTGGTTAAAAGTTCAACATGGGCAAATCTGAAATGACATTCAGTCCTAACATATCTATGGATTTCAAGAAGGAATTTCAAAGTATCCTCCCTATCAAAATCAGTACCTCCATTCAGAAATATCTGGGCATAACTACCCACTTTGGTAGATCAAAGGAGCAGGATTTCAACTTTCTAAAGGATAGGATTTGGAAGAAATTAAAAGGGTGGAAGGAAAAGAGTGTATCCTTTGAAGGGAGAGCTTTTCTGATTAGAGCTGTAGCTCAAGCAATTCCCACTTATATTATGAGTTGCTTTCTACTTCCTAAGGGTTTATGTAGCAGAATAGAAAAAGTAGTATGCTTCTTCTGGTGGGGTAGCACTGAGCATAAAAAGAAAATGCATTGGACTAAAAGAGAGCACTTATTTAAATCTAAACTTGAAGGTGGTATGGGTTTCAAAATCTTAAGGGGTTTTAATTTAGCCAAGCTTACTAAACAAGTTTGAAGATTTTAGGTTAATCATAATGCCTTAATCTCCAGATGTTTCAAAGCTAAATAATACCCCACCACAGACATTATGCAGGTCAACATAGGATCAAACTCCAACTTTGCTTGGAGAAGCATCTATAATGCTAAATGGGTTATTCAAAAGGGTTCCTGCTGGCGGATTGGTAATGGCCAAAGTGTTAATATTTGAAATGAAAACTGGATCCCCTCACATCACAACTTCAAAGTTTTCTCTCCCCATAGAGACACCCCAGAAGTTAAGTTGGTTAGTGACCTTATTCATCCTACTACCAAAAATCGGAACACTGATAAAATGTCTAATAATCTTCTGGCTACTGATATATCAGTCATAGAGCAGATTCCTCTAATCAACACTCAGCAGAATGATGAGCTAATGTGGATGTATGAATCAAAAGGCTATTACATAGTGAAAAGTGGCTATACTGCCATCCAACTCTGGAAACCTGGTACACATTCCTCACCTTCTAGCAGTAACAGGGACATTAAGTTATGGAAGAATCTATGGAATCTTCACACAATCCCCAGACACAATCCCTTCGCTGGTGGAGCTTAGGAGCGGTTATCAGAGACTCAACCGGTTTAGCCATGGCTTTAGCTTCTTGGAGATTGAAGGGTTCAGAGGATGTTCTGTTTGCTGAAGCTTTTGCCCTCTATCGTTCTACAGACTTAGCTATTGATTGTGGTTTCAGAAGGGTTGTGTTTGAAGTAGATAGCGAAAAGCTGGTGAAATTGGTTCAAAATGATATGTATGAAGATAGATCTTATCTTGGTCAGCTTATATATGAAATCCGGATTCTCCAATCTCAGTTTGACGCGTGTTCCATTATTCACATAGATAGATCATGTAATGGGTTAGCCCATAAAATGGCTCAAATTGCTCACTCCAATACGGTGTATATCCAAGAAATTGTTCATTAATGTGATTTAATCTTTTATTCAAAAAAAAAAAAGGGACCGGATGGAGTAATATATTTTTATAAATCTTTATATAAACATTCTCTCTTATTTATCATACATTCACATTATTTTTCAAAAAACAACAAGTAGTTTCTCATTTTAATAGCAAATCACTTTTTTACGGTAAGAAATTTGTATTGGTAGTTGAATTCATTTTTATTGCGATTTCTAATATCTTGCCTTGTAAAAGAGCATAAGGTAGTTTTCCCCTTAAAAAAACAAAAGAAAAGAGCATAGGGTCCAATCTAACTAACGATGATGTGTTGTTAAAGAGTACTGTATTTTAGCGTACAAAATAATACCGTATTTCAGAAAGAAGGAAAAAATACGGTATTTTAAAAAAATTACTTATAAATACTTTGGTTCTAGATATTTCGATAGGGCTGGCTGTATGGCAATTAAGCTGCCCTTCCGTGAGATTCTTTTTCTTCAAACAAACTACTTGTTTTGGACATTGGATGATGACTTAGTCTGCTCATGCCTCATTATTCCATGCATACATTCACTAGTGTAGGCTTAAAGAGTAAATGTTTGTATAGGACCAGTGCCAATGGAATATAGTTGAGGTTTTTAAATTGTTGTACCAAATTAAACTCAGAAGATAAAGTCCAGCTTCCGACCTATTCTCATCATCTACATATTTGTTGTTTTCTATGTGTATAGAAGAGTATTTTTAGTAAAAAAGTTTGGTATATTAATTAAATTACACGCGGTATGGTCGGTCATGTTGATTTGGTAGAAAGAAAAGTCCGTCGCATTTAGTTGTAAGTGCCGTCGCGATTTTTATTTGATCTACTACTTTTTAGTAAAATTATTTTGTTTATTTAAAATTAAGTTAAATAAAAAATGGTTAAAAGAAGACTTGACCAAAACAAAAAGTTTAAAAAAGAATCAAGATATCAAACCATACACATACACGTAAGTTAGTGATGTTATGAACCAGTCCACATGAAACACACCCTTTGGAAGTGATGATGATGATTAATTCTTTTTTTTTTTTTGACAAGATGATGATTAATTCATTATTAGTGTCAATGTGCTACTATAATATAATATATAATATTAATTAAAATATTTGAGCCAACCAATAAGTTCATATAAGAAATGCAGATTATATTTGGTGGATGTATACTGGATAGAATGTTCTACTTGTCGCTTATCAGTTGGAGCTGTTAGGGTTATGGTCACCAGACATCAGGTTATTATTATATAGCAAATAGTCCATTCAAAGGGTTCAAAACGTACACTATGTTGCAAAACCAGACACCAAATTATATATTCAAATCGTTTTTTATATTCATATATTTAAGGGTTTATATCTTATATTCTTATCTAATCATTAAAAATTTTGAAGATGAATATACATTTTTTTAGATTAAAGATATATACAAATTAAATTAGATTCGTTCATCTACACATGATTTTTTTATAATTTTTAGGAAGAGTTCATCTACACGTGTTGTTATCTTTAAATCAGCTCGTTACACTTGTATCAACATGATAGTTAATATTGTCTCAAGAGCTTGAACGTTCACTAGTCTTTAAACAAAATTGATGTACTTGATTTAAAATTTAGACTAAATATATAAACTTTTTTGACTCACTTTTATTTCCATTTTGTTACACAAATAGACAAGATAAGATAAACAAAAACGAACCACTTCACTCGTGCCGTGCCTTCAAGGCTCAAAAAAGCAAAGAGTTAAGGATGCATTCTTATATTGTCACAAGTATACATGAATAATATTTGAATAGACAAAGATAAAAATATTTTTATTTAATAATTTTTTAAAGAAGATAAATTAACCTTAAGTCTTGAGTCAATACCACTAAATCAATCCAAATAAAATTGATAATAAAATGATTTCATACATTAAAAAAATAGTTTTATAGATTTGTGCTTAAAAACTATTGATTTATGCTTGTAACTATAGAAGAATGTTCAATAGTTAAGAGCTCAGTTCCTTAAAAAAAAAAAAAAAAAAAAAAAAAAAAAAGAGCTCAGTAAATAAGCTCCCTACCCTATAAATTATAGGCTAGGTGTAATTTCACAATCAAAAGTTTGTTCGCCTAGGGCGGTTCAGAAGCAGCCATAGAGTATTTATGGAACTAATACGAAAAGGAGAAAGTGTGTTTATTCTTAATTCTTTGTTGTTTAAATTGTTATTTTTTCAAAAGCAAAAGGAAAGATTCATTCAACTATTACAAGGCAGAAGATATGGCCAAGAAACAGTTTACACATTCAATGAGCCACCAAATAAACTTGGCAGTAATACACAAAACAAATACTCCTCAACGTTACTTTGATATATACGAATAGGACTGAAATATCGTGAATTTTGTGACATTCAAACCATACACTTTCAAACAAATAACATTTAAATATCCTTAAAAAAACAATTCAATAATAAACATTTAAATAATAAAATATATGCAAGCACAATGGAGTTTTTTTTATTAAGTCAGATCTTAAGTTTTTCGGTTACACTCAGATCTTAAGTTTAATAGTGTACGTCCGGTAAATATATGACGAAAATAAATTCTTAACCGAATTTTTTATACACGTGTAGTATTTATTTTTTGGTGGCTACCTTGTATATATTATCCATTGTTCATATCAAATGAACTAAGCTCACGAGCAGTGACGGAGCCACACACAAAGTTGTGTGGCTCCTGCATGCACAAATATATACCCACCATACTTGTAACATACCACTATTAGATTTTGCAGGCAAATTAAATATATGAATTGGAGTATACCCCGTATAGATTTTGCACTCAATTTATTCACTTTATTTTGCAGGCAATTTATCTACACAAACAAAACATGTTACACTCTCATATATTTAATTTATTTTAAGTTAAAATAAGTAGTTTTTATTACACCCCGTTTCACTATATGTTAAAATGTCTCACATCGGTTGAGAGATGACATGAATAAGTATTTAAAAGTGGGGGTAATATTCACATCACATCCGTTTTTGTGAGATTTTATTTCTAAACCCACCTATGATCATCTCTTTCTCTCTTTCTCAATGAGAAAAATGAAAATTCTTCCTCCTTATTTCATGGAACCGTAAAATCAACCACATCAACTTTTCCTCCCAACAAATTTCGTGTAATAATGCCCCCATTATTCAAAATTTCTGACTCCGCTAGTGCTCACGAGGACATACATGTGTAGTATTTAAAAACACAAAAAACGTGTCATTATTTCACAAAGCTTACAAATATAAATTTATCTGAATTAAAACACGATGAGAAAAATCATGTCAAACCTTGAGGCTAGCCCAAATATTATTACTGGTTTGGTGAAATTGAGCTCTCACACACAATTTAGCTGAGAGAACATTTTTATTTTATTTTTAAAAAAAAATAGCAAATTTAATTTAACTACTAGTTCTATGTTCAAGACGAAAAGAGACCGGTGAAACTGAGAATACAAACTAAAGACATTGTATATAGGCGGAACATCCGAAAATAAATACCCTAAAAAACACCCATGAGGGCACCCACCAAAATAAACGTTACTACCTAAAACAGACTCCTTCACGAAAACGACTATTGTACAAACGATATCCCACAGCACTCATCGTCATTTGAAACGGTAGATATATGATATTCAATAAGCTCAGTCATTTGAAACGGCAAATATATAATATTCAATAAGCTCAGTCATTTGAAACAGCAGATATATAATATTCAATAAACTCAGTCATTTAAAGTTTATAAAATAAAAAATAAAAAACACATGGTGTACCATTAAGATTATATATTACCATATAAGAATATATCATATCATTAATTCAAAATTTTCATATTCAATTTCCACACTAGTAGTTTGTTTCAAACTGATGAATGATTGGTGTAGAGCAAAACTCAAGAACTAATTTTCAGCTCTGAACACCAAACTAAACCTATAAATTCATAAACAAATTGTGAACCATCTGCATAGAAGAATTTTTATAGCTTTCCGTTGAACGTGCAATAAACTGGAGGCTTCAAACATGATGCAACCAGAGTAAATAAGCTAACTTTTAATTATTTTTTTTGAAAGAAGCTAACTTTTAATTTAGTTTCATTAGGATTAATAAATTGCTAGAGCAGAAACATGACACATGATGGACCGTGAGTATAAAATGCACGTCGAAATTCGAATTACATATAGAAAGCAACTACAAAACTTTTTTCCTTACTTGAATTCAATATTATTATTATTACACACCTTCAATGCATATTTTCTTAATGGAGAGTATATTTGTTTCTATGGTATATTTTTTTTTACTTTTATACTTATACTCGTGTTCTGGATTTAGTATTCATTGTACTTCTCTCTATTTTTCTTACCCTCAAATCATTCTGAATGAAATACATCAAAAAATACACAACTTTTGTAACAAAATTAGTACTTTTAAACAAATCAAGAAATTGTGTTATCCAAATGATTACATTATGTACTATGGTTTAATTATGGATGAGATATTAGTGAGTGAAATTTACAAGCATGTTAGACTACTAGCGGTTTAGTGGATTTTCAGGTAAGATTTAAATAAATTTAATCAAAGTAGCTCAAAACATTATCTTTTTGAGGGTGCCTCTCAAATCCAAAAGAGCATTGATTTTGACAACTAAAAAGCAACAACCTTCTCCACACCGTATTGCTGTTGTGAGTCCTGCACAGGCCAACACAAATCTCAAGCCAATAAAGAATGATTAAAAAATTGAATGGTATGTCTTAACCGTATTGATATACGGTGTGGTTGTCAGTGGAGGAGCCAGGAATTTTATAGAGCTTGGGCAAAAAATTTATCGCAAAACGTTACTTCCTTCATGCGAATAATTTCACATTTCCTGCAGATAATTTCACATTTCCTACGGATATATCTTTCTTGCGGAACCTAAATCCTTGGCAAAATCTGCAGGAAATGTGTTTCCTGCGGAATTTACACGAAAATCCGCAGGAAAAACTAAAAATTCTAGTAATGGTTGAGCTTGCTACAAAGAAAGTTGGAGCCGAGCCTGGGCACTAGCCCAGGCTAGCTGGGGGATGGCTCCGCCCCTGGTGGTTCTCACACATGGATGTTAACTTATCATTTCTAAATCCAAAAATATTTTTAAAAAAGAATATTTCAAAAAGTCAAATGTGGACAATGTAGAAATGTTTGAATATGTTCACATTTAATGTCCAATAATGTCTCGAATATGATTATGGAGGAAATATATGAAGAAAAAAATACCAACGCAAATTATGCACACGGGGTGCAAATAAGAGGATGTAAATTGAAACTACATTTTGTCCTTATATGGTAGTATATTAAACTTGTCAAACAGAGCCGTAATGTTTTCCTAAAGACAACATTCCAGCTTTATCATATTATGCAACATCAATTTTTTACCTAATATATTATTTAATAAAGTAATTAGACATACATTCCTAAATAAAATAAAATAATTAGACACACATAAAATAAAATAAAATAATTAGACAAACATCTTTATCTTTATAGTTGGACATTTCATTTCAAGAGAAGAGACCAACCCACGTCAATAATTTTTTATCTTAAATCAACAATGTTTGAACGAAGTTTAAATGAATTAGTTTTATTATCTATTAAAAAAATAAACATTAGATTAAATCAATCATTGTAATTTAATAAATAATTTTGCATCTCAAAAAGCTTGAAAGATAAAATTTACACATTATTATTATTATTATTATTATTGAAAAAAGGCCTCATTCTTATAGTTGTTTTACATCCCAATAATGATTGAGACGGCTATGTTACATAAATCAAATAAACCAAATAATTTGTAGTGACAATTTTGTTCTCAGTGCGTGACGCATGTAACTTACTACTCCATACGGCTTCAAATGTAAACAAAAATTGATCAAAAAAGTCGATGTATTTGGTCGAAATTTGAAACCAAATACATCACTTTTATTTGAACAACTTTTAACCATATTTAAGATGGGAGGAATATCTTACAAAAAGAATCAACTTATTGTTTCTTCCTAATGTTTGAATAAATTTATGATCTTTGCAAAAGAAAAACTAAAGTTTTAGTCCCTCTTTTATCTAATTAAATAATTGTGTGCTCTTTAGTTTTTTTTTTTTTTTTTGACAAATTGTGTGCTCTTTAGTTTTTCAATCTGCTTATTTGTTTATTTATTATAACCTGTTTAATTTTTTTAATAGTAAAAACAATATAATTATACAAAAGTACTGGCCTTTATTTTGTTTTTGACTAATGCTGGATTTAAAATTACTAAAACAAATTCTTGTTCATTATCATCTTACACATTACAACTAAACACCAAAAGATAGATTTGTAAAATAATTCTAGCATACAATTTTGATCAACCATGTAATTAAGCAAGACGGAAGCAGGATTAAATTAATCACCAAGGAAATTTGTTGGCTTTCATAATTTAAATATCGGCTAATGACTTGTTATTATCATAAACTCAATTTGTAAGTGATCGGACTTCAGACCATTTTCTTCAAAAGCGCTTCTTGGGCAAGCTTTTCTGCATTCCACTTAAGTGGATTCTTCTTGGCCTACAAAACATGCAAAAAAGGTCATCAAAACTGATAAACACAAGAGTGGAGTTTGTCATAAGTAACCACTCACCTCAACCGGAACAATGGGACAATATTTGGTCTTCATTGCCCAATCGCGCGGGGCGGAGCCTACTGGCAAGAAGCTCTCAGCCACTAGAGGCGTGTATTCACTATAAAGCTTGAAGTGAGTAGGAGGATCTAACATAAACATGTTGATCAGAATGAGATTGTCGAATATGTTCGCTAGAATGAGTTTATTTATAGCCAATAATGACCATTTTACAGCTGTCTTTGTGAAGGTTTAAACTATGTGTCTTAAAATTACAAGACTAAATTCTTACCTATATGAGGTAGCACTTGTGTAATAAGTAAAAAAAGTTAAAATCAAGAGTAACTTGAATATTAATTGTTAAATGGTTTAGAAAATGTCATGGGGGGATGTAACTAGTTTCCTAAACCATATTTTATATGATAATTTTATTTTATATTCTATAATAGCTTTTTTTGGCAAAATTCTATAATAGATTTGACTTGTATTATTTTTGTATATATTAATTTTTTAATGATTTAGGGCTGCCATGTGAAATGTAAGGGTTTTTGCTCTGCGGTTTGAATAAGTTATGATATAAAAAATTATATGATCCAAACACTTAAATACTCACGGTTTGTTCCGGTTTGGATAACTTATAAAAGTACAATCTTGTAAAAACATCTATTAAAATTAATATTATAAAGACACTATAAAATTGTAAGTTGAAAGCAAAATATAACATATAATAAACTACTCTCTTCGTTCATTTTTAAGTGTCGATCGAGTATGAATATTATTTTTATTTAATTGTCATTTTGATATCTTAAGTGTATAATTTGTCAATTATAGACTTTCTCAATTACTCTTACTATTTTTCAATAAAACTAATTAATACTATCTATTTGAAAAATTCAAAAAAAATTAATTTTAAAAACTAATTATGATAAAAACGATAAAGCAAACACTCTAAAAGGAATAAATATTGCATGAGTATCATTGTTGCTCTCTTTTGCCTCCTCTTCTATGTTATCTTCATCTAATTCCTCTAAAGCAAATATATGTCGATTGGTTAATGATGTTTCTGCACCAATATTTAAATCTAACAGATGAGTAATCTCAACATTCAAATTTACGTCCATAGTGTGGATCTAGTATTGGTTGAATTCATACTTGAAGCCTAAATTCCGATTAATGTGAAGTTGGAAAAAAATTATTTTGCTTTACAATTATTTAAAAAAATGTGTACAACATTTAGACTATTGTCAATTGTTTGTCATGGAAGAGAGATATAATGTGTTAAAAAATAATAGGAATTTGTTAGAGAGAGAGTAACTAGCAAATGTTTGTTAGGGAAGAAAGATAGGAGATCAAATGTATTGGAAAAAGAGAGTGTGAAAAAAATATATTGATTGATTAATAAGAGTGCACAATAGAAAGAAGAAAAAACTCAAAATTTACTCTAAATTTGAGTGTACTATTCTAATTTGTATTTTTCTTACTTAATATTTATATTTTGAGTTGAATTAATAACTTTTATTTTGATATTATTTTTACCAAACTATTATTTTAACAACTTATTAAGAAATTAAATAATTATTTGTGTTTATCTTAATTATTAATAATTATGGAAATAAATTTTAAAGTATGGAAATAGATAAATAATTTATATAGAAATTATCAAAATAAAGTATGGAATTAAAATAATAGTTTATTTAGAAATTATGAAAATAAGGAAATTTGCTAAGTAAGGAAGAATCTATAAATATTATTTTAATTTTTTGTTGACTAAATTTTTATTTTAATATTTGTTTTTTCTATACATATATGTTAAATTTAAAACATATTAATTTGTCTCATATTTATTATATCGGCTTAATTGCATATTAGGTCTCCTAAATAATTTTCAAGTTTCATCTTGGTCCCTTATTTAATAAAAGTTACATTTTGATCCCTTAACTTTATATCAGTTCGTCAAAATGGTCCCTTCCGTCAGTTTTTAACCATAAACCTTATTAATTTGTTAAATTTCAACCCTTGATCTTTTTTTGTCTTCTAGAACAGGCGACCGTTGGATCATGCAAGTCTATTATATATAATGGCGAACCACCACCAATCAATTTTTTTCTCCTTTTCTTCTTCTCCCTCCTCATTTTTTTTTATCGATCTTCAATCCTCAGCATAACAACCTAAAAAACTCATCATCCCAGTTTTTTTTTTCTTCTTAATCTTCATCTCGACCATTAAAAATATCCATTAACTCTTTTAACTTCCACTCATAATTTCCATCCAAACAAACACAAAAACAAAATTTCTTGCATAATGATATCTCTCTCTCTCTCAAAAATCTTTGGCGCAAACATTTTCTCACGATCTCCTCTCATTTTCGCAGACTTCGTCCTCCATAAATCAGTTTGGGTGTTATCATTTTTATCTTTTATTCAATTTTCTAAACGATTTTATAATAGATGATTTACAAATTTGATAGATTAGTGTGATTTGTAGAGGGAAGTGAAATGGGTAAATTTGATTTTGAAGATTTGGATTGGTCGATGAAAGATGGTGCAAATACAGTGAACATGAAATTAGGTGGATTCAATTTATGTAAAAGATTTGAATCCAGCTTTGTGTTTATGTCTTTTGAAGGTTTTTGAACATTCTTGTAGCATTCCTTTGTTCCTCTGTGAGTTGAGAGGGTTGGGGTTTGTTCATGATAAGAAAAAATCATGTGGCTCTACAGAAAACCAAAGAGCATAAGACAACTTCAAAGCCAAAAGTGATGAATCAAAGTAATATTATTGTTTTAAAGATGATTGTTTAAACCCTAATGTTATTGTTTTTGTGTTTATGTTAGGCATGGAATTTGTGAGTAGAGGTGAAAGAGATACCGGAAAAAGTGGAAGTAAAAGAGTTAATGGTAGAGATGAAGATGAATATTTTTTTCCCTTCTGGGTTGTTATGTAGAAGATGAAGATCAACAAGAAAAAAGAAGAGGAAGAAGAAGAAGAAAAGGAGAAAAAATAATTTAATGTGGTTCATCATAAGATATAATAGACTTGTATGATTTAACAGTCCCATTTTTTAGAAAAAAAATCAAGGGTTAAAAACTGACATACAATGTTGTCAGTTTAGATATCTATGGTTAAAAACTGACGGAAGGGACCATTTTGACAGACAGAGATAGAGTTAAGGGACCAAATCAAAACTTTTATTAAATAAGGGACCAAGATGAAACTTGAAAATTAATTAGGGGATCAAATATGTAATTAAGCCTATTATATCAGTCATTTAGCATATATAATTTAAATATGTAAACTTAGTTGATATACATCTTCTTATATACTTCATCTGTCATGTTTATAAAAAATAATTAACTTTTTTTTTTTAAAAAAATAATTGATTTTTTAGATTCATTGAATAATTAACGTATCTAATTTATATATACTATATAGACCAGATACATTAATTATTCAATAAATATAAAAGTCAATTGTTTCTTATAAATAAAACCGAAAAGAATATAATTAACAAAGGCACTAGTTAGCATTTCCTAATATATATTTATCGCATAAATTTTGTCACATTTGTGAATTTATTTATCGTAAAAAAAGTGTCATTTTCAATTTAATTTTAATTGATATTTTTAAATCATACCATCTATTTTTTTTTTTACCAACAATCATACAACCTAATGAATATTTGTACATCACTTTTTTTGACAAGTATTTGTAAATTACTTCAAAATTATTATTATTTTTCGCTTTATATTTTACAATAAGAAAAATATATTAATAATTATTTTTAATAAAATTATCATTTCATTTATATATAGATTTTCTCAATTTGTGCCAAATATTTAAAAGGTAATAGTTATTATTAAAAATGGATTAACAAATAAAAAAAAGTTAAATTAATAATATTATCTCAAATAAAAATCTTATATTATAACCGTTTTATAGAAATAATTACACATACTTGATCCTTATTGAATGTCGGTGTAAAAATGCACGTTATAGTTTATCTATACTATATATAAAGAAGGGTTAAATATGTTTTTGATCCCTATAAAATTGGGACCTTTTAAGTTTAGTCCTTACTTAATTTTAATAGTTTTTTTAGTCCTTAAAAAAATCGCACTCAGTATTAGTCCCTCTTCAATTCAAATTTGTTTAATTTATGCTTAAACTTTTGAGTTTTTAAACAATTTTTTGCAGACGTGTTAAGAACATTACTAAAAGTTCCTCTGCAAAAAATTGTCGTGAAATTTGATTTCTACGTCCATATTTTGTTAATTTTATCTTTAATTTTTGCCGTTTAAAAAATTCTTATTTAATTCGTTTCATGTTAAAAAAGTCTAAATTTTGGTAAATGAACTTTTCATAGTGTTCTAAACTTGTCTTAAAAAAATCGTTCAAAAATTTAAGAGTTTAAGGGTTATGAAAACAACTTTGTTGTAATAGGGACTAAAACTAGAAGTAATTTTTTTTTTTGTAAGGACTAAAAAACCTATTAAAATTAAGTAAGGACTAAACTTAGAAGTTCCCAACTTTATAGGGACCAAAAACATATTTAACCCTATAAAGAAAACCACCCCTTTCAATTCTTTTGGAATGAAATTCTTTCCAACAATACTCTAAATTTTTAATACAAATAACACATGTAACAAATAAATAAGAACAGATTTAAATATTAAAAAAAATGTAACAAGACCAATATGAATATATATATATATATATATATATATATATATATATATATATATATATATTGTTGGAATAAAATGTGTTTAACATTACCCTTTAGAGTTTTGATGATAACAAGGTATTAAAAATTGTCAATTGGATATGCTAATATTTGTTCAAGTGTGTAGGACCACAACCAAAAATTTAGTGTCTTTTTAAAGTATAAGTTCTCGAAGAACAAATGAAAGCAATGGAATAAACAAGAAGGAAGCTTGAAGCATCTGAAGAAAGGTGCTCCTGAAGTGATGACGTCATCAGATGCACCTCATCAGAAGCAACATCACCAGAAGCTGAAGATCATCAGAAGCTGTGAGAATTAAAGCTTCAAAGGCTGTTCAAAGGATTTAATCACGCCTAGCATTGCAGAAGATTGGATGAGTGAAGCAAAGACTAATTCAAAAGGATTTGAAGGCATTGGATTATTGCTCTTTGAAGAGCATTGACAAAGTACAATTGTGCGAAATGTACAACCACTACCTCCACTACTCTGTTTGTGTCTCTGCTACAGGACAAGAATAACAGCTATGCCTGTAACGATGTTCCTTCATACTTGAAATGGATTTGAAATTGATCCTTCATATGACAATAACCATATCAGGAAAAAGATCATTCGTGATTGATCAAAGCTTCAAACGACTCTTTTTGGTGTACTAGCAATTCACAACGTCTCTTTCACACCTCTATATAAAGGAGTGAAGACTTAGAGAATTGTAAGACTCACAACAATTTACAAGCGCTAAAATTATGCTGAAATTGTTCTGCATCAAAAGTTCACTTAGAATTTCTTATCAAAGTTCATATCTTAGAAATTATAAAGTCTTAAGAGTATGTATCTGATTTGTATTATGAACACCACTGATTGTATATCAAGCGTTCAACCTCAAACATTTTTCTTTGTAATTCTGTTTGAATAGAAGTCTCTTGATTGTGTTCAGGAGCATAGGAAATATCTTGCAGTTGTGCTTGAGTAGTTTGAAGTCTCTTGCTAGTTTTAACAGTGAGCAATTGTAATCAGATATTACATTTTAGTGAACTCTCCTTGAAAGTGCAAGGGGGACAGGACTGACTTCCGGTTTGTGAAAGGAATCTGCATAATTGTTGTGTCTTTCTTCTCTCTGTTTTTATCCGCTACATTTAGATTCTGAAAATCACTTCAGAAGCTGAACTCTATCTGCTTCTGATCAGTGACTTCAGTAGGAGAAAACGAAGAAAAAGTAAACACAATTCAACCCTCCTTCTTGTGTTTTTCTCACCTTCATATATGTCTGATTTTTTTTCTTCATCATTTAAAAAATGTAACAAACTAGATGAATATATTTATACTTACTTTTTTATTATCCCAATCATACCCTTAAACAACATTTTTTATAATAAAGATTGTTGTTGGTGTCATTAAAAAAAAGAATTTAGATTATATTTTTTGTTATATTATTGGTATCATTAAACTAGATAATCATGGTTCGTTTGATTTGTTATAACTTGAAAGCAACAAACATTTATATTTTTAGTTTTAATCAAAATCAAAATTTTAAAAGAAAAATATCATTCATAAGTCTATATAATGTTTTATAGAAATAATTGCACATGATTCTTATTGGATGTGGTTGTAAAAATGCACGTCATAGTTTATTTGTATAAAGTTTTATAGAAATAATTACACATACTTGATTCTTATTGAATGTCGGTATAAAAATGTACGTCATAGTTTATCTATCTATATACAGTTTTATAAAAATAATTTTACATATTGCTTCCTATTGGATGTTGGTGTAACAATGCATGTCATAGTTTATTTATATAAAATTTCATAGAAATAATTACACATACTTTTTTTTTTGAATAATTACACATACTTAGCTCTCATCGGATGTCTGTGTAAAAATACATGTCATAATTTATCTATAAAAAAAATTTAAAAAATAATTACACATATTTGATTCTTATTGGATGTGGGTATAAAAATGCTCTATCCATATACAGTTTTATAAAAATACTTATACATACTTGCTTCCTATTGGATGTTGGTGTAACAATGCATGTCATAGTTTATTTATATAAAGTTTTATAGAAATAATTACACATACTTTTTTTTTAAAATAATTACACATACTTAGTTTTCATCAAATGTATGTGTAAAAATACATGTCATAATTTATCTATATAAAGTTTTATAGAAATAATTACACATACTTGATTCTTAATAGATTTAAGTGTAAAAAGTACGTCATAATTTGTCTATATAAACTTTGATTCTCGTCATGTCTTTTTCATCAACTCACCTTTAATCTAAAGTTTTATAAAAATAATTACACATATTTAATTCTTATTGAATGTCGGTGTAAAAAATACGTCATAGTTTATCTATATAAACTCTGATTCTTGTCATACCTTTGCCATCAACTCACCTTTAATCTAAAGTTTTATAAAAAATAATTACACATACTTAATTCTTATCCAATGTCGGTGTAAAAAGTACATCATAGTTTATCTATATAAACTCTGGTTTTTGTCATGTCTTTACCATCAACTCACCTTTAATCTAAAGTCTTAATAAAAATAATTACACATACTTAATTCTTATCCAAAAAGTACATCATAGTTTATCTATATAAACTCTAATTTGTGTCATGTCTTTGCCATCAACTCACCTTTAATCTAAAGTCTTATATAAATAATTACACATACTTAATTCTTATCCAATGTCGGTGTAAAATGTACGTCAGAGGTTATCTATATAAACTCTGATTCTTGTCACGTCTTTGCCATCAACTCACCTTTAATCTAAAGTTTTATAAAAATAATTACACATACTTAATTTCTTATCAAATGTCGGTGTAAAATGTACGTCATAATTTATCTATATAAACTCGAATTCTTGTCATGTCTTTACCATCAACTCTCTTCTAGTCAAAACACCAAACCATACTCTCCTCTTTCTCTTCTTTTTTCTACTTCCCCTTTCACTAAAATTTTAAGAGTGTATATAATATACTCGTCACCTCACTCCTCCGTAACCGTCTCCCTCCACCACCACTCTTCCTCAATTCTACTTCTTTCCAGGTTCTCTCTCTCTCTCTCTCTCTCTCTCTCTCTCTCTCTCTCAAACAGTAATTTATCTCGATTTTACTATTTTCACTGATCTTTCATTCTTCTTGCAGTTGTAGCTTGAAGTACAACTATCGCAAACTTCCTCCTCTGCTCGCTTGATTTCTCAAATCTGCTTCAGGTTCGTTCTTCAAATTTATTCTCTTCAACTTTCATTACGTTACAATTCTAAACTTTGAAATCCCTTTTTTTTTTTTTTTTTTTTTTGTGAAATTGAAATGCTTATTATTATTATTTTTGTGAAATTGAAATGCTTATGCATTATCATCGTTTGATTAGTTCACGACGTTGTTTTCACTCATAAGGTTAATTCGTAGCCACAACTCTTTAAAAAAAAGTTACTCCATTCGTAGCAACATATATAATGTGGATGACTCTCGGCATTCATTAATTTTATAATCTAACTATAAATACGCATGAATGTGTTATCAGAATGATTGAATGAGCTTAAATTTTGGAAAATTTGCTGTGTTTGGTGGAATTAGCTTGTAATACAGTAATTATTATTATTACCGGTGTTCCACGGATATTATTGTAAAATCAGTTTTTTTACAAGAGATTTTTTTTTTTTGAGGATTTTTTTACAAGATATTGTAAAATTTGGAATTAAATGAGATTTTATTGATTCATTAAATTGCATTCATAACTATGAGATCCAATTGAATTTCATAAATTTTTTAAGAGTCGTTTTTGGTGTAAAAAAATACTGATGAAGGGAGGATCTAGAATTTTTAATGCCTAGGGCAAACCATTAACCATATCAACAATGATCACTAGATTCATTGGTGGTGGATTTTTTTTTCTAAAAAAAAAGTTGGCTTAAATGCTCATTTGATCTCTATTTTAAAAAATACGAAGTTTTAGTCCACATGCTGTAAAATTGGTTTTTCGGTCCCTTATTTTACTTTTTTCTTCTTCTGAATTTTGGTCTATCATCTCATTGTAATGAACTAGGATAGACAAGTAGAATAGAATAGGCCTAAGTGATGAGTCGTTCTTTTCTAGAAGGATCCAAAGAGATCAATTGTGACGAGTCATTAGTTAAGTTGTTAGAATACCAACTTTATAAATAAGTGATTAGTGATTCTAATCATTATCAAACGAAATGAATGAATTTAATGTTTAGTCTCTAATCATTTCTAAACATTAAATTATTCATTTTGCTTTACAATGATTACAACCACCAATCATTTTATAACGTTGGTATTCTAAAACCTTACCCAAAGACTCGTCATAATTGATTACTTTAGATCCTTCCAGAAAATCATGACTCATCACCTAATATAACTTGGGCTTATTCTATTCTACAAGGTCTATCTTAGTTCATTACAGTCTTTATAACTTGGTGCAAAAATGAGATGGGACACCAGGATTCTGAAAAAAAGTTAAATAGGGGTCCAAAAAATCGATTTTTAAAAGAGGGAGACCAAAACTTCATGTTTTAGAAAATAGAGGGACCACAAGTGCATTTAAGCCAAAAATGTTTATCAAATACAATAAAGTTAATTGAGTTTATTTAAAAGATTTGAATCCAATTCCTTTCATCAAGTTGCTTCATGGGATGGCCTATAAATGACCATTATCATAATAACATTCGAACGAAATGTATAGACGTGTTTGGATGTATAAATGTATTTGAGCACTCATCGTTGGGGATAGCTTTTGGGATGAGATCCAAGCCCATTTAATATGTTATTAGGGTTTATTTCGTTAAAAGAAACACTATTAGAGTTTATTGATTCTGGCCACCCACCAAAGGTATGAGCTACAAAGGTATGGGACGGGCAGAATGTAAAAGGCACGCGCTCATCATCCTTCACATATTGAGTGTCGGTAGAGGAAAAGTTGAAGGTTTACTTAATGGCTTTCACTACTGTGGTATCAAAGTCGATCCAAGATCTGGGCTATCAGGTTTTTGCTATTGGACCACTCGAATCACGCTCAGATGTCCAATCTTGTGGTGAGGTCGGTGTGTTAAGAGTCTCGCATTGAATTAGATATGACTTAAGTGGGGACAATCCTCACCTTACAAGCTTGCTCATTCATATCTTTCGCCTTTCCTGTCTTAAGGAAATATAGACACTAGTAGAATTGGTGTGCTTATGGATTTCAAGGGTTTAGGACAAGTGGAAAAAGCTTTTGTTCTGCTACTAGAGGAAGCATGCTCTCATCATCAACAAGTGAAGGATGATGATGAGAGCATCATCATCAACAAGTGAAGGATGATGAGAGCATGCTTCCTCTAGTAGCGGAACAAAAGCTTTATCCACTTGTCCTAAACCCTTGAAATCCATAAGCACACCAATTTTACTGAAGTGTCTATATTTCCTTTAGAAAAGAAAGGCATAAGATATGAGTGAGCAAGCTTGTAAGGTGAGGATTTCCCCCACTTAAGTCCTATCTAATTCAATGGGAGACTCTTAACACACCGACCTCACCCCAGGGTTGGACATTTGGAGCGTGATTCGAGTGGTCCAATAGTAGAAACCTGATAGCCAAGATCTTGGATGGACTCTGATACCACATCAGTGAAAGCCATTCAGTAAACCTTCAGCTTTTCCTCTTGACACTCGATATGGGTAGGATGATGAGAGCATGTTTCCTCTAGTAGAGGAACAACCTGAGCAATATGCGACTCCAACACAACTTCAATACCTACCATTATGTGTAGCGTGGGTCCAATTCCTAACGGGATTGTAATGGTTTGATGTAAACATGTCCATATATAACTTTTTATTGTTAGTTCTTATCTCTTTACTACATTTGTATATTACTGATTAGGGAATTGAGGTTTTAATTTTGAAAATCATAATTTGTGACATCTAATAATTTTAGGGGTTCACAGTTATAAATGTTGGACCCTGGATATGGAATCCCAGTCTATTTTTACTGGGACCATGAACTGGAAAACTGCATTCTGGCATTGATGGTATGCATCCATAGCACATTTGATGATAATGGATAAATAGGTCTTGGGTCATATCGATTTATATGGCTCAACATTTAAGACACTTCTTTCCCTGATATGATTACTTGCTCAAAATGAATTTGCGAGTATTGAGAAGCGTTTTCTCTTAGAACATCGAAGGTGAAATGTGGATATGGTTTTCTTAAGACATTATTTTTTATACTATTTTTGTCATTTCATGTTTTATGCTTCATAACTTTACATACCGGAGAACAATCTTGAATTCTGATTAGTAGTGCACATATCTAATGCCTTCTAGAAAGGATGCTAAATCTGCTATGATTATCATAAAATATACAGCAATTAAAAATACTTATTCCGCTTTTTCAACTGCTTCTTTAAATGCTAGCTTGTTACTATTGGAGTATAAAAATACTTGGGATACTCTAAAGCACCAGTACATCATAAATAGTGAAGTACCGTTACCAGGTACGTACCGGCGCGGGCTAAATATACTAATGCTTTGGTTGGTTAAGAGCCTTCATATTCTCTTACTATGCTTGCCATTGGAGTTTCTGACCCAACAATAATCACAGTAGTTCTAGCTACACAAACTTTTTTTCTTCTGTCTATGGCTCTTCATAGTATGGTTGGCGTGAACTGTCTACTTTCTTCCAAAGTGCAACATTACATTAGTGATGTTCTTATGCCTCAATGTCATGCCCATGCATACCGATTACTTGTGCTTTATATGCGTCTCACATATTTCTGATGTGTCTCACTAATGTCTGCTTCCTCTATTTTCCTATTAATTTTCAGGAATGGGGGATACAAATGAAGAACCATCAAGCAATGCTGCAAAGGCAAGTGTTCACCACTTAAACATAACTTGGATCCATGATGTTCTCTTGTCCCCTATTGGTCATTACCCTTCTCCATGGATGAAGCGTGAATTATATTTACTTATTTATTTGCTTGAACAGGTATTACACATGAAATCAACTGTAAAACAATTGCAAGCTATTACCTCGGTGGAACTTAATAAATTATTGAGGGAATCAGAAGGTTTTACTATAAACCTTCTTACCGAACATGGATCATTGCTGAAGGTTGTTTCATACTCAACGTCATAATGCTATTTTACAGCTTGTTTTATCAGACCCTTAATTCTGATCGTGATTGTACAGGTTGACATGGAAAAGCTTGCAGGATCTCTTCCAATGCACCTTGCGTCAGTTCTGATATCGTCCAATAGAGATGAGGCCATGTTCAAATACGTGTTATGTGGTGTTCGACTATTGCATGCCTTGTGTGATTTATCCTCTCGAAATTCTAAGTTTGAGCAGGTTTGTACTTTTAATGCCTATGAACATTTGTCACATTCTGCTTCTGTTGTGGTTGTCTTTTGTTTTTCCTTGCATGGAAAAGACGTTACCAGAATGTTGAAGAATGATATTTATCAAATTTTCTCAAAAGTTTGAATAGCATTTATAGTGTATTAAATAATGCTCTGCTGACCAGTGCTAGAGTCTGTTAGTCGGACACCCTATATTTAGAGATAAAGCAGGAAACAAGTTTAGTGGTAATTTGACAGTGTGACTTGAGAGAAGGGGGGAGAGAGAGAGAGTCATGCAAGAAACTTGATTTTAGTAAAAATAATCAAAACTTACAGAGAAGAGTCTGATAATCACTGTGGTACTACTATACAAAACATCCAAGTTTCATCACTTTTCACACCAATTGTAGGTAAAGAAAGACAAGTATTTAGAGTTCTGTGGAAGTTGTATTTGCAATCCTATACATTTTGTTTGTTTGCAGAAAATAACCTTCAGCGGTTTCCTATGGATATTCATTTTCCTAAGTTGAGTATTAAAAGCTATGGTTCCAATTTTTGTAATACTGTTTCAGAATATGATTACAGATTTTTCTAGATGATGTAAAAGTGGTGACGCAGATGATTGAAATGGTTTTCTTCATGCTAACTGTTCTTGCTGGTTACAGACAGGTATTTCTCAATTCTGCTCTGTACATGTTGATCTTCTGTGTTGTCAATCCGTATTGAGGTTTACATGTATGTTGCAGGAAGGCCATGCTTTTAGTCATGAGCACCTTTTGCATTCAACTCTTGTAGCATGCAATTTATATCTGTTAACAGGGTTTATTTCAACACAATGGAGAGATATTGCACAGGTGTTGCTTGCTCACCCCAAGGTGCAAAATCACCCTCACTTCATGTCTTAGATGCTTGATTCAAAAACTTTCTTTATTTTGTTTGTGTCTATTTGTTGTAACTGGTTGAAAAATACATTTTTTTTGTACTGTCTTGACTATTTCAAATCCTTTTTTCTTAACTCTCACATGTCAAACTTAAGAACAAGAAAACAGCCAAGCCTTATTCTACTGGGTAGGGTTGGTTACATAGACCAAACAACCCCTCTAGTCGATCCTTTTTGGCATATAATTTTGTCTTGATCTACCTCTACCGTTAACTATTGGATATCATCCATCTAGTCAACCCTCCTTATTGTTGCTCCTACAAGTCTTTTACACACATGCCCAAACCACCTAAGAAGAACGTATACCATCTTTTGTGTGTTGTATGCTACCCCATGTTTCTCTTAATGATTGTATTACTAATTGTATGTTGTCTTGCGTGTGACCACTCATTCACCTTGACATTCTTATCTTTCGGCAGAATTTAATTTATTGTTGGCTCTTTATGTCCCAAGATTTAGTCAGCATTGCATGTCTTGTAACTAAGCTGTGAAATTTTCCTTTACACTTGAATGGTGTTTTTGTAATGCATATCACACATTAAACATTCTTACAGTTTGTGTTAATTTTACTTGCTAACAAAAAGATACTAGACTCTTGAAGCGAACAATTGTGTGCATATATATATATATATATATATATATATATATATATATATATATTGTGTGCATTGTTTGGAAACAATAAAAATGTCAAAAAAATATTTTCATTATTTCTAAAAATGCATCATCTCTAATTAGCATTTCATCTTCTCCCCATCACAATGGTTCATTTCAAGAGTCTCACTTCTTATTAGCAAGTTACTGACCACATATTTTAGAAAATGAAAGCAGAAAGTGTTTTCACAAAGTAAATGGGACCTTGTATTTTTCCAAACACTAATAAAAAGGAATTTTTTATGTCGAAAATTAATTTTAACTGAAATATATACCAATTCACGTTGCATTTATTTCAATCTGTTGTTGCATGCATCTAGAATTTTTTTTTTCCTAATCAGCTAATTTATTTATTTTTTATTTAATCTCTATTAACAAGCCCTCCTTAAAAACTTAAGTTGTTGGGTGAAAGCGCATCTGTACATTTGATGCATTCTAAAACTTCTCTTAACAAATTCTATTTCTTACGGCATTTTCTGGAAGTCAATATAATTTATTTATCAACTGATGATATATTTTTGTGCCTTGGATAATGATGAATTCTATGACAGGTTGACATATTCATGGATGCAGCTTTTGGATCAGTTCGTGTGGTTGTTAGGTGTCTTGAGACTACACTTGTAGCTTATAATGAAGATATTTCCATGGAATCAAATCTGACAGCAGAAAGAGTAGTTTTTTATCTCTGCCAGCAGTGTGAAGCTTCTTTACAGCTTCTTCGGTCATTATGTCAGCAAAAATTGTTTAAGGAGCAACTTCTTAGGAATAAGGTTTCCAAACTAAACTTACTACGTAACTTTTGAGCACTTCGTCAAGGGTGATTATATATGAGGGAATTCTTCTAAAGTTTGTTTGGGGATGAGAACAGTATGGAGGCCCAGTTGCATCCTTTGTCTCTCATCGCAATACAATTTACTAAAACTGGACAGCTCAATAAATAAATCATACCAAATTCCCTCTCTAGTAAAAAATCAAGTAATTATATACTTTGCCTCAATAAAGGAAGACATCATATGTTTATATCTGTTGCTATCTTCAAGATCACCCTTTTCTCTCACCCCTAATGGCTGAACAACCAAAAATTCGAGTAGCATCTCAGTTTATGCCTTTTTGACTCATTGTGGTGCTTTACCTTTTAGGAATGTAATATAGGTTTATGGAGAAACTGCAAAGCTCTTTTTCCATTATGGTTTTGTTTGTTTCAGTTTATTGTTGGTTTTCCTTAGAATCCGGGTTAACTCAATCCGACAAAACCGGTTTGTGGTGTTAGGGGTGTACATTCTTTATAAACTATTTACAGATGATGCCTAATGTTATTGCATTGATTTGTTGATTGAAAGGACAATATGTGCTTCATACACGTTTGTCTTTCTCTTACAGGAATTATGCGGAAAGGGGGGTATTCTTCTTCTTGCTCAATCCATCTTGAAGTTACACATTCAACCATATACATCGAATAGAATCGCAGCAGCTATTTCTAGGCTAAAAGCTAAAATACTTTCAATTGTGAGTCAAATGGAAAAGTTCACTATAAATCCCTGCTTTTACCTTTAATCTGCTCTATAACCATTGCATATTATTTACCATACTGTCACTGCTTTCATTTCTCAGTTGCTGAGTTTGTGTGAAGCAGAAAGCATTTCTTATCTTGATGAAGTAGCCAGCACAGCAAGGAGTTTAGATTTGTCTAAATCTGTTGCATTAGAGGTTAGTTTTCAGCAAATGAAATGAATTTGAACAGTTGAAGACATATGGCTGAACTGTTTTATTGGGATTTTGCTGATAGTTGAGTTGCAAAAGTTATAGCCTAATAATTACCTTATTGACTTTTTCTGCCACTCCCTTAATATTACTATTGTCTGTGGGTATGTTGCTCATCAACTGGGATTGGATTTTTGAGAAGCATATAATATGGGTTGTTGAGAAAAAGTACAAGTTCTTTAGAAAATCTTTAAATTGACATCGTTCCATGGTGGTCTGCTGCATGTTTTTGCTGTGCTATTAAGCACGTTGATTTCTTTATATAGGGGGGTGTTTGCTATTTAATATGGTTCTCGTGATATAGGTTTTTGACTTGTTGAAGAAAGCTTTTGGAAGAAATCCCGGGCATCTCGCTGCTGACAGAAGTCACCCAATGGGATTGGTACAGCTCAATGCAATGCGTCTAGCTGACATTTTCTCCGATGATTCAAATTTTCGATCTTACATGATACTTTGTTTTGTAAGTCTATCCTTTGAAGACAATAAGTTAATCTGCTTAAGTGTCATTGACTTTGGTAGTAGCAACTAGCAAGCATCATTCTGTTTTTTTGTAGAAATACACTAGACTAAAATTGTAATTACTTATTTTTTTATTATTTAATTTGTAGCCAATGTATTATATTTACACATCTCCTTTGATTTGCATGTGATTCCAGACTGAAGTTCTGACTGCTATAATTTCACTCTCCCATGGAGATTTTTTATCCTGTTGGTGCTCATCAAACCTCTCAGAGACAGAGGAGGACGCAAGTATTGAATATGATATATCTGCTGCAGTTGGATGGGTTTTGCATAATACTTCACCGGATGTGAAGGATGCCACAAATTTGGAATTCAACCTAACCCCAAGTAGCATGCTTAAAGCTTCTTACGCACACCATAGGACATCATTATTTGTCAAGTTCTTTGCAAATCTTCATTGTTTTGTTCCCAATGTTTGTGAAGGTAGGTTCCTTGTCAATATTCTACACATTTTAGGCCAAATTTGGCTGTTTTGGAGAAGTATTTCCTCATATAATTAGACCCGTTATTTTTTTTTTGTAATTTTAATCTCCAGAGCAAGAAAGGAACCTTTTCGTCCGCAAGGTCATCGAGTGCTTGCAAATGGATCTATCTAACTTACTGCCTGGGTTTTCTTTTGATACTGATGCTCCTAAAGTTTCCATTGCTAGCAAGAACCTCCGTAATGATTGTTCTCATGTAATTATTCTTGCAGAAATATGAGCAACATCTAGCTACTTTCTTACAATTAACCTTTTTTTTGTAGGCTCATTGTTAAGTCATGCAGAATCTCTGATTCCGAACTTCTTAAATGTGGAGGATGTACAACTTTTAAGGTTACATGTCCCTCTCATAAATGTTGCTGTAGCACTTGGCACTTTCAATTTCGCATGACTGATTTAGAAATGTTATTTGCATGATTTTTCATGCATGAGTCATATATAGAATACAACACTTCATGCACGAGCAATAGGGGTGGTGGTCCTTATGCTACTTAATTAAAATTGAAACATTTTTAAACCTTATTAGGGAAGAGTTCCTTGTTGGTTTTATTTCAAGTAAGTATTTTCAAGGATAATGATGAAATGAAGTGATTGTTTTTGTTATTTTTCCCTGAAAAGGGGAGCTTCCTGTCTTGCTTAATGATAAAAAAAATCAATAGACATTCTCTTCTGGCGGTGGTTTGCATGACATATTTACTATCTTCTTGCCAGTCAAGTTAGGAGGATACCTCAATCTGCCATTTTTGTTCTATTTACATACTAAAAATTGTTTTTTAAAGTACAAATATCTACATACTTATCCTCAATATTTTTTCGAAATGAAAAAATAAATAGATGAATGGCAACCGTGCTGATGATAACTAACTTTCATAATAAATTTTCCTGGGTGAGGATAGACCAAAAATTACAGACAAAATTTTGAAATTTAAATATAACTTTTTACTAGCCATTTTATTTATGCTACAAATAGGAATTTCAATAAACTCGGTTTTATGGCAGTCCCAGTAATGTGTTCTAGGAAACTCTTTTATAGCAATACAGTTCTCTTTATGTTGACTTTGTTCTTTGTCATCTCCCTCTAGAACTTCAACTCCCTGTTTAGGACAGGAAACATTTTTCGGTTTTATTCAACAAAAAAAAAAATAAAAAAAAAATCTTGCTCCTAAAGATCCAGTGTTATAAATTATAATATCATCAGTAGTTAAACAACTTCTGTCTGTAAATTGTTTGCAGGGTGTTTTTTGGCGAATTACAATCACTATTTACATCAAATGGATTTGGGAGAAATCGTGTTCAAGTAAATTCTTGTACTTTAGTTCGAGCTGTCAATATTGTCCTTTTCTGTTCAATCTATATACTCATTCCCATTCTTAATTGATGTATGTGCCCAACCACTCTGCCAGAAAACTCAGGATGGCAAATGTGAGGAGTCGTCTTGGGATAAGTTTTCTAAACTCAACATCAATGAGTGTTATCAGGTATTTTCAAGGATTTTTATTTTTGACTTAACAAATTAAATGATAAGCAGCTTGTCCTCTATATAGTGACTTGAGAACAATGAGAAGTTTGATTTCCTGTAGGGGGCTCAAAGTGCTGGGGGACGCCCATTACCTTTAACCAGTAAAGAACAAGCTGATCTTAATAAGAAGGGTGGTAAAGTCGAAGGTATGTCGGAGAATTCTGCAAATCCAAACTTGGAACAACGTAACACCACAGCTGAAGACACAATTCAAGGCAATGGCCCAAGTCGGCAAAGTCAGGTAGAAAATAAAGGCATATCTGGTAAAACAGCATCAGGAGGAGCAAGAGATATTGACAAGGATGCTCATAAAATTGAAACAAGTTGCTCAGATGCCAGTTCTGCAAAAGGAAAGAATGTTGTTGTTCATGTGGATAACGGTGAGCTTTCAAAATCAAATGAGCGTCTTAAAAGAGTTGGTGTTGAAGAAAATCCAGAAGATGAAAAGATTGAGCTCGCACAGAGGAAAAAACGAAAACGGACCATAATGAATGCAGAACAGGTGACAATGATAGAGAATGCACTCTTAGATGAACCTGATATGCAGCGGAATGCAGCTTTACTTCAATCATGGGCTGATAAATTAAGTTCAGATGTATGTTAAACATGACTCAGCTCTCGAGTAGAATTTCATTGACATATTTACTTGAGACTTTCTTGCATGTTTTTCAGGGTCCTGAGGTTACGTCTTCGCAGCTTAAAAATTGGTATGCTTTGTTACGTAACTTGTCATATACTAGTTTGTTTAAGTTGTTACTTCTTTTTCTCATTGTACTGCATGCTTCTTTGTAGGAGTTCAGGAACTGATACATGACCTATTTGCTATATAGGATCAGATAGTGAAATATCTAGTATCAATTTATATATCAAAGTTTCTTTACCAAAATTATGCCGAAAGTTTTAATATCTTACCTGAAGCTAAATCATGGTCTCTGAAACACACTATTATACAATTAAATGTTTTGGTCTCTGAAATGTTATTTGGACTTGAAGCCGTCAATATCTTAAGCAATGTTTATAATTGAACGCCATTTCTGTCATATTAGGTTGAACAATCGAAAAGCTAGGCTAGCTCGTACAGCAGCTAAGGATGTTCGGCCAGCAGCAGCTGATGTCGACAATCAAGTCTCAGACAGGCAGAGAGGGCCAACAATTGGGTCCCATGGCTCACCTGTCAGTGCAGGTATTCATCACATGGAAGAAAATGTCTTTTTTACCATGTGAAATTAGTTAAACCTGTTGCCTTCACTGGCTGTATTTGTAAATGCTGGCTCCCCATAGTTTGGTCATTGTGGTGCAGGTCAATATGTTGTGCTTGTTGGTGTGCAAGGAGAGGAGATTGGGAAAGGAACGGTGTTTCAGACGCAGGATAAGTGGTTTGGGAAGAACTTGGAGGAATCAGCAACATGTGTTGTGGATGTTTGTGAGCTCAGGGTTGATAAAGGGTTGCGACTACCCTACTCGTCAGAAGCCATTGGCACAACATTTGCAGATGCTCAAACAAAGTTTGGTATCATGAGAATAGTATGGGATTTGAACAAAGTATTAGTGTTGCGGACAGACTGAGTTCGTGATGCTTCGGTGGCTGCAGCTGTTCCTTTGCTACTTGCTGTAACTTGTAATTATCAATCTTCCTTGCGGTTCCAAATCCCTATGTTCATGTGTATTATATTTCTATAGACATCAGCTGAGACGAACAAATTTACCAAGTAGAAAGAATCATGACCATTAGAGAAGGGACTTGTAGAAAGCAGAAGAAGACAGTTATGGACAAAGGAAGGGTGATTCAGCAACGATAGTATAGGATATAAACAAGAGCAATAGCCGGTTACAAAAATGTTCAGTAGGGTCTTATTTTATACATGTCTCATTTTATGTTGAAAGTGATAATTTCAAAAACATTCCAATTTCAAGATATTTTGTATTTTTATTTTAGGCAGTGAGTTGCCATGGATGTGTATGTGAATTTTTAAATGTTGGTCTACCATGAACATGAACTACCTATTAAAGTAAACTATGGTAGAATTTGTCGTTTGGATATGCAAATTAATAGGTGATTTTTGGGAAATTTTTACTAGATTGCGTGAAAGAAGAATTTCGCTTACCATTCTTTTGCTACATTTACGTCTCTACATGTCATTCACCAAAAACACACTAGAATCCAGTTTGTGTCAATAGGAACATAAACATACTTTTGAAATTGCATATACTCGGTGTATGACCGTAACTCTGCAAATTAAAGTGAAAATTTTAACTGTCATATAGTGAATGACAAGAAGAGACGTATGTGTGGCAAAAGAAATAGAGAAATATACAACATTTTTTGGATAACTTTTAAGAGTCTTTTTTTCCTTTGTTTGGGATAAAAACAATATCGAGAAAGAGACTGAGTAGAAATACAATATAAGTATGATTCTAAAAATTTATTCCAAAATGATTGTACAAATATAAGTTCATTTGATGCATTTTTTTTGTTTTTTAGCACGTGTAAGGGAGGTGAGTGCTTTTTGAAAACTAGGGAGGATGAGAGTGTCATTTGAAGAGACCATAAGAGAGGACAATGTAAGTTTTCTTACAAAATTAACAAAAAAAACTAAAATTTAAAATATGATTTTTAATGACAAATCCTATATATAAAAATTTAAAATAGGATTAACTGCCTTCAGTAAAAAAATATACTACTTATTAAACAAAAGATGATGCAAAGAGCACCATCAAGATTCATAAATAAATAAAAGAGGAGCAAAATACAAGGAAAGAAAAGGGGACTAACCCAAAACCTTTTCAAAAGTAAACAAACATATAGTTGAGTTGACCTTGTCTATTTCTAATGTAATCATAATTGATAGACTGAAGAACATTGTTCCACCAAAAAATAGAATTATCAGTGAGCAGCTCTAGACCTAATTTTATTAGCAAATCAGCATAAGAGTTGCCTTCTCTACCTAAAGTAATTATGTTTTTAATGACATTTTTTTATTAGTATAACATGATTTTTTTTAAGGGTGGTAAAACATGATTTTTTATTTCAAGTTCACCCACTAAATAAAGTATACTACCTCCATCCCAAATTATATATTACTTTTGCAAATAAAAAAGTTATCCTAAATTATAATATCAATGAAATATTAATTTTTTTTATAGATAGACGGAATGACAATAGTCATTGAAAACTCACACAAACACGTAAAGGAGGTGGAGTTCGAACACAATCACAGTTTTCGACCTAACGATTTTGACATTTTTATTATACTTTTTGCTATTGATTACTTCTCTTGTCTCATAATTAGTGAATCATTCGTAAAAAAATTATTCCAAATAAATGATCCTTTCAATTTTCAATACAACAATAATTTTTTTTCCCTTTCAATTATTACGTCTAGTTAATATTTACTTTCATCACTTCATCACTTACAAGTCAATATCTTCCACTTTTCATTTATGATAATAATGAAGTTAATATTACTTTCATCACTCACAAGTCAATATCTTCCACTTTTCATTTATGATAATAATGAATATACCAATATTAGTTATGATAATATAATAAAATATTATTCTCTATTTTATTTACACATTTTTTTAATCTGTGTGAAATGTTCAAAATAGTCACTTTATACGGGAAGGAGAGAGCACTTTTTTTTCTTTCCAATTCTTTTAGTTTGTTTTTCTCAAGTCATTGATGTAAGATAACTTTGTACCATTTAAATTATTTTCTCTAGAAGATGAATTCAATCGAGACAAACTCATTTTTAGATTTTTTTTTTTTTTTAAACCCACTTGGGTTGGTATGGTGGTGTTGACTTAGAACCTGAAAGTGTGCTCCTCCTCAAGTTCGATTCTCCCTAGTGTCAATTTAGGTGAGCTAATTTAGTTTCTTAAAAAAAC
Organism: Medicago truncatula; assembly: GCF_003473485.1. Taxonomy (NCBI): domain Eukaryota; kingdom Viridiplantae; phylum Streptophyta; class Magnoliopsida; order Fabales; family Fabaceae; genus Medicago; species Medicago truncatula. Next base: position 47,244,103 of record NC_053043.1, read on the forward strand.
TTTTTTTTTTTTGTTTGTATTTATCTGTTTTCAAATTTCAATGTTTGAATGTTATCATTTGGCACACTTTGCTTATAGATTATGCTATCATAAAGTAAACGGCCAAAAATGATATTAAGTAATTAATTGACCTCAAAAATTACCACCAATCTTCCATCTTCCCCTCCTACACATTTCTGCTAAAACTGAACAAATACAATTTTGCTTGAGCAACGCATTATACATATCTCAATCATTAAACATCTTATGGCTTTAGTAAGGTCTATAATTGATTTCCCCTGTGGAAAAAAGCGGGGTTAACAACATCCTTTTTAAGTTCTCTATTGTCACGACAGGGATGCCAAAATCCAAGAATCCAGCCGCACTTGGCGCTGTCTCAATTTAAGTCAAACCAGCTATGTCTATCCATGATCTCAACACTGAATGTGCAGCTCTTGAACTCAAAATTGAACCCGTTCAGTTCAGATGTTGTCAGGTGTAAGGTCAGTATGCTTTACCTCCATATCAGTCACGGGTTGTCCTTCAAATCATTCGAATTCTCATTTTGAACAGGTGCTACAGAGGAGGTTGTCTTCTGAGGTGCTTTCTTCCAGAAACTTTTTGCATAAAGGGAACCGAAGACAATGACCTGACAGTGTGATGCCATTACAATGTTTAGCACCAAGTTTATCGAGGAAATGAGTGGAATCATTGGATCACACTTTTAGGTGTAAGCTTTCACCACTATACTTGGTTTGATATTAATTTTAATTAAAATAGGTGCAAAGAGGGATAAAGAAACAGTGTGATCTTAAAGTGCAAGTGCAACACGAAGCCATTCATTATAATGTTAAGAAAGGGTAAAAGGCTTACGGCTCCAATCCACTGTTCCCAGCTAAGAGGATGAGAAAACCACACACACGACAACATAATGCTCACCAACTGCAACAATATGAATAAAACTTTATAAAAACACTGAAATATTATGCAATTACAGTGAAAATGATAATTAGATTTCTCTGTGCAATTTACCTGTCTCGTGGTCATTATGGTCGCAAAAGTCAGAGCACCAAAAGTGCGAATTGTGTAGGAAATAAAAAATTGACTGATTGTTGCAACCTGTGTAACCCAATAATAAAACAAACTTCAATGAAATAGATAATGAAAAGGGGAATTCTTGTTTTTTATTTTTAAGCCAAAGAAGAAAAAGCGCTATAGTAATAGGGATATTGATGTAGATTTTAAAAATATCTTAAAACAAACAGAAAAGGAGAATGCAATATAAATTTAAAACAGATGTAATTTGCTTACAGTTGAAAGTAATGCTATGTCAAAGAAACAATCATGATGCCGATATACAAATTCTACTGCTGATATCATTTGTCCTTGTACAATAAGACCTACATAAAAAATAAAAAAAAAATCAAATATCAAAAGAGTGAATTTCTGGCCTTGAAGCTGGAAGAGAAACAAAGCTGAAGCAAAATATAAGAGAACTCAAATTTTAGAAAGAAAAGATTACTACTATTATTTAAATAAGTCTAGATAGTTTATACAACACTCAGAATATTGGCTATCAAGTTAGTAGTTATTTAGCAGTTGGGACTGTGAGTATTCTTTGGTAAACAGCTAGCACATAGAAAATGAGAAAGAAAGGCCTAAGAGAAACACCAAATCAGCCAGGGTCAAACATTAGTACTTAATAACTGCGAGTTTTCAGGTGCAAGTTATATACTGTATTTTGCAAAGCACCATCCAAGACTTCTAGAAAATTTATTCATTGCAAACATTTACCCAAAAACATGACTCCAGAAAATAAATCATTACACTGCCGAGCAAGATATTGTTAGACTCAAACCTAGGAGGATAGAATGGGAAATATTGAAAATACTCACTGAAAATGGCTTGCAATATAACTGAATGAAACAGGTGGCATAAGGGGAGTGGCAGAAATTGATTCGGAAATCAGTGGAGTTTATTAGAAGGCGTAACAGACTTGGAGAGGGCATCTTGGAATTGAGGAAATTGGTGTGTGGAGGTAACTGAGCAGTAAGGTTGGCTCTCTCTCAGTCCAGGATTTCTTTCTTAGATTTCTTTCATTACTATCCATCTTATAAGGAGCTTCCTCCAATTCAGTAACAGTTTCATTTTCTTTTATAGTATGGGTGTAAATTCTATTTCACAGGAGTTTCATCGCTGATCAGGATCTATTTCCAGAATAGCACATACATCAGTTTCTTTATATTTGCAAACTCCTATCATGTGTGACAAATATAGTGTTGAATATAAAAATTCACTGTGAAATTCTTAAACCAACCTGTCAAGCTAAGAAGACAAGAACACAGTGTTGTATAAAATATCTGATTATGTATCTCCATGTCATAGCCTCTAAACATCTTATCTTGGAATGTGCTTGTAAAGCCATCAAACCTGTAACACAACAAAAAAATGATTCAATGGGGGACTTGTATATGAACCACTTTTGCAGATAAAATTCTTAAAACAATCTGAAATAAGCATGCATTCAAGAGCCTGGAAAAGTGTTTAAAATACAGATTATTCCAAAATGAGGATTTAAGTTTTAACTATATAATGCAGCTTAAAATAACCTGTACTGCTTAAACCAACAAAAACAGTTCATAATGATTATAGTTGCCCATAATAACTAAATTTTGAAAGAGGGAGGAATGAAAATTATATACAGGACATTATTCAAAGTTTACTGGATGTACTTGCCAGCAGCACTGAAAACAGTTGGACAAATAAAATATCTTCCGTGTCACAATGAATGAAGGTAGCATTGATTTTCGGCCTTTTTTTTTTTCCTTCCCCATATAACACATAATAATACATAAAACCACTAATTGTAGGAAGAGATTCAAGTTCTGTAGTGATACCCAAGATAGCCAACCATTAGAAGAACACCCCAAACTGTATTTTCCCTTCCTCTACTGTATGGACTTATGTCTGTTCCTGCCTACAATAAAAACACAAACGTTTCTTTAGCTTACTAAAGAATGATGCCAGCTTATTTGGTGATTATGCATCAGTGACTATATAATCAATCAGACTCAGAGTAAGAAAGTGATATTTGTTATGTTCTTCTTGCTAAATGGAACATGAGTCGGAACACATATGTCAACAAAGGCACTCTATAAGATGCTATAAGGATAAAAATATGGTCTGGATTGAAAGTCAAGATATCAATATCAAATCTGCAGCTCACTACTCCATTGTTCAAAAATGTGTGTTCTATCTTAACCACCTCTCTCCCTCTAGGTCTTTGTCATCAAGATATCTAAGAAATGGCCCTCTCTCCCTCTGGTCCTAATTTATGAGTAGTAAAACAAAGATTGAAATTAGGAAGTGAAAAGTTCTTGAAATATTAACAGGGTGAAAACTATTTTTCATTTGTGTTTGGTCACCATGTTTAAAGGAAAAGTGTATCAGTAGTAAAACAGCCATTGTCCAAGGAATGCCTCCATAGTTTCACTTTTAGAACAACACTTATTTTGTTAGGTTTCAATAAGGGGGTCAACTCTTTATGCAATGCAATATCTGTTGATGGCTACTGTTACAACAGATCATTGATATTTGCAGGTCTTCCTGATTGGGGACCAGGAACCCAGACCATTGTAATCCCCTTTCACTGCGTGAGTCACTCACTCCTAGTGTTAGTGCTAGCATGAGATATATGGTTTCAGTCCTTCTGCAGCCATGGCTGGCACTATCATGACTGAGAGGGAGAGTTAAAATTTTCTTGTTGCAATCTAGGTCTCAGGTGCCAACAATTCCTGTGTTATAGGCCAGTCACATACCAAAGGAAGCCAGAGGGTAAATTTTGTGAAGGAGAGCTATGCTTTACTTGCTTATGAGTTTGTTCATATTTCTAAACTTCGAGCTCTTTGGGAGAAAAGTACTGTATATAACCTTCTTAGGGGTGGTTTTATACTGATTCAGGATGGTAATATCCTCAGTTGTGCAACATTCTTGACATGTCCTAAATAAAAGCCCTCTTTACTTCAAAAAGAATAACAGTACAACCCACATGCAACATTAAATCATTGAATATGGCTACTCATTGGTTGTTCTTTGATAGAAAATGATCACATACAGCATTACAGACCGGATGATGATAAAGCAACAGGAAAAATAATTAGGGTCAAAGTTCAAACAATTACCGGATATAAGATAAATACTGAGCAGCCAAGGGTAACTAAAAAAGCCAACAAATAGTCAGGTCCCTTATATCTCTTCTGCATGATAAGTGTACCCCAGACCTGTATAAGATACAAAAGAAGGAATATAGATTCAAGGTAGGTCAATCTTAACCAAAACAATAAAGAGGAAACAGGATTTCATGGAATCAAGGAAAATGATTGGCATAGGATAGAAGAAAAATAAATAAATTAATTGTTTTATGCATAAAATGTCCTTTTACATTCATAAACAACTTGTCCAACAAGTAAAATATCCTCTAGAATTTTTTTAATCATGTGAATATGCAAGGCTTAACAATTTTTCTTCCTCCCTCCCTGGTTTATTCTGTGAAAAAAAGATGGTGTGAAGGGAGGGAAAACCACTAGTATTTGTGACCAACTCAAGAATTATATTCAAACAATTTTTTTTTCCAGATCGTTAAATGATTACAAGATTGTGAGGTCAAAAAATATATTCTAGTACCTACTTCATGGATTTGTGTTGTCCCCATTTAGTAAAGAAAGGGGACATTAATACACTAAAAATAATTACACATCATTGAGGACATAAACACACACACACAAAGATAGCATGAAACATTCATTCTTCAACAACAACAAAAGCAATTACTATTATTCTTCATCAAAAGAAGTAGCAGTGACTAAGAAGGTGAAAAATAAGCTACAGATCAATGATGCAAGATAAATAAAAGAGAGAGGGTTAATGTATATTGAAATCAGCCAGTCATCATAAACAAAATATACATAATTGGGAACAGTATCAAAGCTCGACCTACCATAACTGGTATCATTTTCGCACATTTCGCAAGAGTCTGAACAGGAAAACTAACATATTTGAGGGCCTGGAGTAAAAAAAATAAAAAATGGTCATTTCAGTATAAATGGTAGGCAAGCAATGTAACCGATTTCTTATAAATTCACAGGCATGCAGATATTATGTCTCTTACCTCATACTGACAAGTTGTGGTTAGAATGTTTGTTACCGACACAAGGGAATACTTATAAATGGGAGCCACTGGGTCCAATGCTTTTTTACTTGCCTATAAGAAATGTTCAAGAAAGGGGTGTTAGAATTCAAATACTGTAAAACAGGTGAGTATTTTTGCATGCATGTAATGTATATACTTGCCAGCAAAGAACCAGCGGAAACAGCTGACGTCATGATGCGGTTGCAGAAAACAAGAAAGAGTGAATGCTTGAAATACTCCTTTTCTGCTCCATATGGTATTCTCATGATCTTTTCCTGCAAGAATAGACATCTATAACTCAATGAATAAATCTCGGACTGTAAGAGGGTTTTGTGCTATCCATTCAGAGAGAGTGTTAAGAGTAATTTGCACCGGCCCATTCATACTATGTAATAATGTATGTAAATTATAGAGCAAACTAAGCATCAAACTACTAAAAAGAGGAAATACTTGAACCAAGAGTATCATCAACCACTCATGCGTTGTGGTTGTTCATTTATTGATTTATTTTAAAGTTACAATGCTAAGCAGTAAGCACATATAAATTCTTATAATATAAGTGTTTATATTTAAGTTATTTCTATTACAACAAAAAAATAAAGACAAATTGTTTTCATAAGCTAACTTGGAGAGTTTCTGGAAATAAGCTAAAAACAACTTATTGACATGTCATAAGGTCTTGGAAACAATCTCAGAAGTGCTTATCTCAAATAAGTGAATCTAACCTAAGCAAGTCCTAAACCCTAGACACAGCACATATTGTTCATGCGATAGTATTGTGAATTACGAAAGAAAGAGTGTTGCGAAGAGTAATAATGATAACATAACACATCGAGAGCATTCACTTGTACGATGCGAAGCGATGCAATGCAAGGAAAAGATTACCTGTAAGAGGCCATAGGTGACGAGAGTGAGCATGATACCGGAGACAGCGAAAGTTCCTTTCCATAAATTATCTCTGAAACTAACCGCCGTGCTAGTGGTAGAGGATGATGATGATGGTGGTGGTTCCGACATAGAATTCAATCAAAACGGCGTCGGTCGGATTTGATTGGATTTGGATCAAATCAACTGCGGGACCCAGCTAGCTTAGACCAAGTTTTGTCTATGTATGTATATTCATTTCATTTCATCATTCTGTTATGTTTAGTAAAAGGGAATGAAAAAGAAAGATGAAATGAGACTCACCTCATGCGCAAATTGCTTTCTACGCTATATTCGACCCTGCCACGTTATTCAATGACTACTGTGTGTGTGTTGTTATTATTATGGACTCACTTGGATTCCTATTTCTTCACTTCACTCATCAAATCAAAATCAATTCAAATTAAATCAAAACCAAACATTAGAGGGTAAGGTTGGATTAAAATTTACTATATAAAATTGTCTTTCATTAAGGGCTCGTTTCACATACAATAATTTAGAGATTCTTTAAAAAATCAGAATCTATATTATGTTTGTTTACCATGTTAAAAATCACTTTTTTTTAAAAAGGTGATTTTTAGTTTGTTTGGATACAATTTTTTAAAAGTGATTTTTTATTATAAAATTATCATAAAGGACAAAAAAAAATTCTTTCAAATATAACATGTTTGTCAAAAAAAATTAATTTTTTATGTATGAAAACAAGTATGTTAATTAAAAATGCATCTACTCCCTCCATTTCAAAATATAAACAAATTTTACTTTTTAGGTTCATTCAATTAATGATGTATGTGGTTCATAAGACCACATATATCATTAATTGAATGAACCACCTAAAAAGTAAAATTTACTTATATTTTGAGACGGAGGGTTTGAGACGGAGGGAGTACGTTGTTAAAAAAACATATTGTCTACGTATTTGTTACATTCAAAAAATTTACACAAGATATTACATGAATTCAAATAAAATGAGTAACAGAACTTATTCCATAAAGAACAATTAACATATCATATTTAAAAAAATATTAAAGCATAATTGTAGTATCTATACCCTGTTTCATTCGTTGTCCATCGAAAATAAATATATAAACATAAAATTAGTGTTGTCCTCTTCTAGGAAATTGATCTCTAATTGCATTTCTCATTTCTTCAATGTGTTTGATATCTTCTTGTGTTGGATCTTGCCATTCATTATGTTGAGGCACACTGTTATCATCTTCATCACTGACATTTTGCTCATTGTCCTATAACTCATTAATATTCTCCAAATTCTCAAGAATCTATATATCACTCGAGTCTTTTCTTCTAATAAAATTGTGAAGTGCGAAACATGCCCATATAATTGAAATTTGAGTTTCAGGTTTAAAATTGGTCATATTTTGCAATATTCTCCATCTTGCTTTGCAAACACCAATGTTCTTTCAATAACACTTCTCAAACTAGAATGATGATAATTAAATATTTCATTTCTTGATCTGAAACTCGGAGCAAGTAAAAAATGTGGAAGATGATACCTCATATTTCTATATGGTCCCATGAAACCTTTGAATGATGGATATCCCGAGTCGACAAGGTAATATTTGCCTGTGCATAAGTAGGAGATGTGAAATACAATATTATTAAACATAAATATATAAAAAAAATAAAAAAAAAATTGAAGTTACATGCAACTGACCTTCAGGCGGATAAGGGAATGTTTCCTCATTCGGAGTTGCTCAAAGAACATGTTGTCATTTCCATTTATCACTTCTCTATACCACATGTGACCTGTGAGAATTGATGTAGTTTTCTTTTCTTTCACGACATATTTCAACACATGATGTGTGACTAAATAGGCCGCCAAAACTGTTGCAATATGATAGCTACTGTTATGTTCATAATCAATTTCCATTCTAAACTACTATCACTCTCATCCGAGAGCTTTGGGACATCCTGTGCCACAAAATTTAAACTAAATTAATACATAAGAGAGAGAGAGAGAGAGAGAGAGAGAGAGAGAGAGAGAGAGAGAGAGAGAGAGAGTATATAAAATATTTGATTTAAATATTGTTAAATAATACGTATCTAAATAAGTATTAAAGTAGTCAATATCAAGTAAGAAAAAATATCATAGTACTCTAATATAATTTTTACTAACTTTCATTGTATCAAATAAAATAATAACTAATTATCATTGCTCAAATAAATATTCAATCATTGATGATGCTCCTCGGAAAGAGTGCCTAGCCAATCAAAAGCCATGCTAGGATGTTTCTTCATGAGGTGAAAAAATGTTGTTCTATTATCTTTATTGGCAAGGAGTTTCATAGCAAAAAAAGTATAAATGTGATCCTTTTACTAAGGAAGGAATCTCATCCAACATTGTCAGACACTTATCATAACTACAAGGATCCTCAAATGTTGTGATTTATGATTCATCCCATCAACAATACGATCAAGAGATCATTGAAGTTTTTATGTTGTTCCCATCTTTCCTTTCCCGATATTTTCCTCTTTTTCAAACCAATATTTGAAGGAGTTGGTGTTGCATTTACTTCAACATTATTATCAACTTCAAAGCTATCATCTTCTCCTTCATTATCAATATTCAGATTATTTTCATGACCTTCAAAACCAACCTTTTTCTCTTCACCTAGCACTTCAAAAGCCGGTGGATCTTGATATGGCTTTAAAATAGAAAATCCAGTAGCTACCCGGCCCTTGAAACATTTATCCAACAAATCAAGAAATTTTAGGTCCCCCATTTTTCCATTTCAAAACATCAGGATCCTCCTAGATATCAAATAAAAAAATAATGTAAACAAATCATTACAAGAAAGATAGACATAAGGAAAAAAATTAATAATTACAAAGTTACAAAGTCAAACACAAACACACCTTACTCTTAGCAGTTCACCGGTCATCATTAGCTTTGACGTTATTCTTATCATGATTCCACCCAAGTCCGGTGTCTTTTTCAACTAATTTTGCAAATGATGCAAATTCCCTTTTTAAGGCATCCCATCTATTTTTCAGTTGAAAGCGGTTATAAGCATAAGTTGTCCTCTCTTAAAACTTGGTTTGAATGTTCTTCCATCCATCTTTATTAAAATGTGAAGTTGGCCTATTACCGGTATCAATTTCTTCAACACAAATTTTCAAAAATATCTCTGTTTTGTGATCGTCCCATTTTGCGGCAATTTTTTCATCTCCATCAGACCCTTTCAAATCCTTTTTGGGTGCCATTATAGTTATAATACATACAATGAAGATCAAATATCTCTGTTTTGTGATCGTCCCATTTTGCGGCAATTTTTTCATCTCCATCAGACCCTTTCAAATCCTTTTTGGGTGCCATTATAGTTCTAATACATACAATGAAGATCAAATATCTATAATAAAAAAGCGTGGAAAACTATTTAAGTAAAATCTCTTGGACATATATGTGTCATTCAAGTTCTAATACATAGATACTATTATAATTCAAAAAATCTAAACTTAAAACCCGAGCAAGATGATTAGTTGAAAAAGATGGATTGTTCTTCCATATCCTGTGATACTATATATATGATATTTAGCTACTACATATTGATAATAACATTTGTTCATATTTTAACCTGAATCAATACCTAACTAAAATGATCTAACAATAGGGATCAAACAATGCTATATATGTAAACAAATTATGAATAGTTAAGCATGCCATAAAATTATTGATTTACCAAATTATTACTCCACATATATTTTGCACAAGAATGATAAATTTATCACTAGCATTTGTTCATAATTTAATCTGCTTGTATACATGCACTCATATTGCCGAATACAAAGTATCATATTATTTTTTTATAAAAAAATTAACAAATATTCATCAGTTTAGCATTTGACACAATACTACAAGAGTAGGAGACAAATAGTGGGTGAAATAGCACAATACAAAAGTGTTTGTCGATTTTTTGCCATTGGTTTTCGTAAAAAAATAGCATTTTCCTTGATAATAATAACTATATAGTGGTTCCAATTTATGATATATATACAAGCCCCACGCCATGGCAGGACAGGGCACCCAACCAATTACCCTCAAAACCCAACATCAACAGCACCGCAAAATAGAAGCAACAGTGATATATACAAACAGAAAAAACATCCAAAATAGACAAAAACAACACAAAATATACGATAATGGAAAGAAACATGAAAAAAAAAATATACAGGTTCAATTATGAATGAATCAAAAAAATAATAAAATTGCTAACCTTCACAACTTAGATGATCTGCAGCAAAAAATAAAAGAGGGAACTCACTTGTTTAGAGAATAGAGAGAAGAATAACGAATAGGTTGTGAAAAAAGGAAGATTAGTCTTTGTGTATATATAGCAAAACAAGGATATGATTGGAATTTTAGTTTGTTTTAAACATATCTTTTTTTATTAAAATCTCGTAACAAATTTCCCTCCTCTAAAAATAATCTATAAAAAAAAAGCTGCTCATAACAACTTCTCATTTGAAGCTGTTTTTAGATTATTTTCAGATTCTGATTTTTTTTTTGAAAATCTGTAACAAATAGATGCAATATTAAAAAAAGTGATTATTTTGTTAAAAAAAAAGTGATGTTTTTATAAAAAAAAAAAAAGCTGTAACAAACCCTTCTTTTGTATATAAAATTACTTTTCATTTTAATCACTTTGTAGCAGTAACTTATTTCAATATGAATGATACTATCAGAACCATTTTTAAACATGTAATTACCAAAACTTGTATCAGTAATATCTCATCTCAAACTGGTAAAAGGAAAAAGAAAAACTATTAGGTTACTTCAATATAAATTTGGTGCACTGAGGAGTTAAAAAATGAATTAAAGGAGAAAAATTGTATTAAAAAGATAAATGTTTAAACTTTTAAAATATATCAAATACACAATTTTAAGATTATATTTCTACATTTTGATTTTTAAGATGTGTTTTAAGGACACAAACTAGAATTTCACTATAAAATATACCTTTGAAATCAAAATTGGTTGGGATAACGTGCACTTAAAGTCAAAGTCCATTCCCCTAAAAAAAAGTATTTGAATTTTAAATATATATAGCTTTTTTTTTGGACAGAAATTAAATATATTTAGCTGACTATTCCAAACATGCACTTAATTGGATTTTAATATTTGTTTTGCCCCACTCTCACAAAATGGTATGAATGTGTTGATGCATTAAACATGAGTTGAAAGTCTCATATTAAATTATATTAGATTGATCGAGGAAGTTGAACAATATTATATATAAATAAATAAATCATTTTCTATATCTAATGTCTTAATGTACATTTTATGTCAGGTTCTCTTTGTAGCACAACACCTCTCATGACCCAACAAGATTAATCCAAATCATACACAATCTGAGATGACAAACTTCCATGCTATCCCACTTGTTGTTAAGCTCAAAAAACAACAACGAGAAGTAACAAAAATACAAAAGAATGTGGTTCTTAGTACTTACGTGTTGCTAAAGTACAACCAGAAATATAAATATTGGATAATGGATAATGGTTCGTGGTTGAAAAATACACATCCATAAAAAGAGGTGTACTTATTTTTCTATATTGTGTGTGACATGAAATAATTAAGAACACAATTTTTGAGTACATACTTTTTCTTTCCTTCAATTTTCTAAGAATAGAAATTTGATATCACTGCCTATGGACTCTGCTTCATTCCCCGGTCCTTTGATTTCCCACGTCATCACCAATTCAAGGTACATATTTTTATTTCTCTAGATAACACAACACTCTTAATTGTTCTTCTATTTGTTGAACTCGTGTTAAATTTTTCTATTTATTCAAAGCTTGCATCGGTCATGCACTACTCATCATAGTGCAAGATTTGGCCTGTGGAACAACAAGGTGAGAAATTTGGCTTTTTATGCTATTGGGTTTTCTAAGGTTGGAACTGAAGACGTGTTTGATGATAGTGGTGATTTGAAGGAAAATGAAAATGGATCCCTCTTAAAAACGTTAAACGCCGAAAAAGAAATAAAGCAAGAAACCGATGATTTCTTCGTGAGTGAAGCTGAAGGTGATCCAGATTGTCCCTCTAAAGGATACTCTTCCATTGAGCATGCCCTAAATGCGTTACACCAAGGAAAGGTTAGTTAGAATTTTACCTTTGTTCGTTATGTCTAATACATGTTTGGAATCACGATGATTCTAATAAAATCATAGTAGCACGATGACTTCGTTAAAATACAAAAATGCAACTTTGATCAAAATCACATTGACACTAACACGTATTGTGACAAAATCACCGTCAATCTGAACATACAAATAAATAAATTAGCATGCTATTAAATAATGGATTGATCATATCTAACTCCTAGATCAATATTTTTTTGAAGTTTGTAATCGTTGTAGATGATGAAAACAACAATGTTGAAGGAAATCTTATAAAGGCTGCATCTCTAATTAGTACCAAAGATGTGGCTTTTATGATTAAACATGGATCAGGAATTGTTTCTGTTGGCATGAAAGAAGAGGATCTTCAAAGACTAAACCTTCCTCTTATGTCACCTGAGACTGAAGAAGAGGATTCATCTGCCCCTACTTTCACTATCACAGTGGTAAGTAAAATATCATATAGTATATTGAAGCCTAATTTTAGATTGTTGCATATAGTTTGAAGCTCATTTATCTGATATTGTGTAACATTTTGTTGTAGGATGCAAAATTTGGAACTTCCACGGGTGTATCGGCTGCAGATAGAGCAAAAACAATTCTTGCTTTATCATCTCCAGAGTCTAAATCCGAGGACTTAAGAAAACCAGGCCATGTTTTTCCTCTTAAGTATAGAAATGGGGGAGTTCTTAGGAGAGCCGGTCATACCGAGGCTTCTGTAGATTTGGTTGCATTGGCTGGCTTGCCACCATTTTCTGTTCTCACAGCTCTTGTTGATGTGGAAGATGGAAACATGGCATCTTTGCCCAATTTAAAAAACTTAGCATTGGAATATAACTTACCAATTGTCTCAATAACTGATTTGATAAGGTAAGCAATCTTACTTTCATAATTTTTGCTTAAGCAAAGTTTATAATAATTTCTTCTTCGATTGTAGAAATAACTTCTGTATGATAAACTTTATTGAATAAGCACTTCATTATAAGCTAATCCAATCAAATTCGCGTAACGATGTTAATGTATGTGAGTGTGACGCTTCAAGGTATCGAAGAAAGCGAGAGAAATTGGTTGAAAGAACATATGTCTCACATCTTCCTACTAAATGGGGTCTATTTCAAGCATATTGTTATAGTTCAAAGTTGGATGGAACTGAGCATGTGGCTGTTGTAAAGGTAAATATAACTTAGTTAATTTGATTTTCAAGATAAAACTTGGAACTTATAATTTTATTTATGAAAACCTAAACAAATTAAAGCATAATATTTTTCTCAATTATAATTTCTTATTGGTTACTTAGGGAAACATAGGAGATGGGCAAGATGTTCTAGTAAGAGTGCATTCAGAATGTTTAACTGGGGATATATTTGGATCAGCTCGGTGTGACTGTGGCCAGCAACTAGATTTGGCTATGGAATTGATTGAAGAAGCTGGAAGAGGAGTAATTGTTTATCTTAGAGGTCATGAAGGAAGAGGCATTGGGTTGGGTCACAAACTTCAAGCCTATAACTTGCAAGATCAAGGTCGTGATACAGTCCAAGCAAACATAGATTTAGGGTTAGCTGTTGATGCTCGTGAGTATGGCATTGGTGCCCAGGTCAGATCTTTTAATCACTTTCACTTACATTGTTTGTGTGCTTCAAATCAAATAAAGTATACGTATGATTGGATTTCTCAAATTAGTCAGTAATTGGATATGGAATTTAAAAAAAAAAAAAAACTAAAGTTTTACTTGAATTTTTGTTCGCGTATCTTGCTTGGATTGTATAATAAGTTTATCGCAAACACTAAGTGTTGAGAAGTAGAGAATTGCGGATTTCAATTCGCCTCTCAGCATATCAAATGTCGCCGCAACTACCAATTGAACAATAATTATGCACTTTGGGGATATGTAAAACATTTTTGAATGCTGGTTGATAGTATAAAAAAATCTTCATAGTATTAGTGAATACTAATCAAATCCTTGTATAATTTGCGATATTTCATAAAACTATTAAAAATGTGAAATAAGCTGTTATATGATTTGCAGATTTTGAGGGACATTGGAGTTCGAACTATGAGGTTGATGACAAACAATCCAGCAAAATTTGTTGGTCTTAAAGGATATGGTTTAGCTGTGACAGGTCGTGTTCCTGTGCTAACACCAATCACTGATGCAAACAAGCGTTACCTAGAAACAAAAAGGACTAAGATGGGACATATTTATGGGTCTGATATATAAGGATCTCAATGATTCAATTGTAAATAACCAAGATTCATCGAAGAACACATAGCCTACACATAATACGACAGAATGAAAAGTTTGTATACTGTTAAAAGAAATAATTCAAAGGATGAACCCATTTGTGAAAACTGTAATTCAGTTTACTGTACGTACATGCAACTAAAAAAAATTCAAACTACATTTAGTTTTCTTTTACCTCGATATAATATACTCCCTCCGGTCCTATTTATAACTTATAAGAAACATTTGACTTTTTTGATTCATTGCATAAATGATGTATTTGGTCTATATTATAAACCAAATACATCAATTACTCAATGAATCTAAAAAGTCAACTTTTTCTTATAAATAGGATCGGAGGGAGTATAATACTATTTGATCAAACAGAAATTTAGGTTATAAACCATATTAACAGACGCATCCTACTGGTACTAGGAACCAAAGTAAGGAAAAACAAATCTGACCAAATAACCAATGAATGTTGAGCTTCTTCGAACAAAACCAACGTTGATTGAGTCTAAAAAGGGACTAACATTTTATAATGTGGTGAATCAAAATTTGAATTTCGATTAAAAGATGTTTATATTTTTGTAACAAAAAAAGAAGATGTTTATATTTTAATTTTTTAGAGATTTATATTCAATATTTAACCGTGCTTCAAATATGATTACCACCAATGAATGTTAACGTTGTAGTTGGATAAAAATGATTAAGACAAAAACCATAGTAAAATTTTGTATTAAACATTGTTTACGATATAAAATTAGAGTTGGTGCAAGAGTAAGGCTAATTAGTTTTCTTTTTTTTTGAAGGAGAGTAAGGCTATTATTTAGTCTTTCCTTTAAAAAAATGTATACGGTAAAAAGAATTTTTGTAAAAGTAAAAGTTTAGCAAAAACAATTTGAAAAATAATGCGTATTTTGGGGATTAAAAAAGTTTTTGGTGGTACATTTAACAATTTTCATAAACTATCTATATCGTTTTAGAATGGACTGGGTCCATAATCAACGACCCGACCCGTTTGATAAGTGTGACATATAGTCCCGAAAACCCTAATTTGCCACTGTCTGCTTCCATCACACAAGCTTCACGCAGATTTCACATCTTAGGGTTTCTTCATCTTCACCGATTTAATGGCTCCACCAAAAGGTATTTATCTATCCCTCTTTTCTTTTCAATAGTCGAAGATTTGATTTTACTCTCTAATTATTCCGATTTCTGCATCTGTTTTCATAATGTAATTGCTTAAGTACGAAAATCACTGCTTTCACGAGTTTCTGGATTAAATATTGGTTTATCTGCACTGTTGATTTTAATAATCTGTGTTTTTGTGCTGGTAGATTTGATTCGAGTAGAAAATTCACTAGTTGTATTTTTAATGCCAGCTAAAATTGTTATATAATCTCATTTTTGTGTTATGGTTCATTTTTTTTACTAGTTAACTACCAAGAGCTGACTTATAACTTATGAAAAGCTGAAAACAGCTTATGAGATTGTTCATAAGCTGTTTTCAGTTTTCTTTTCTAAGTTCTCCAAAATTGCTTCTGAAACAACGTCCAATTTAGATCTTTTGCTATATAAATAGTTTGAGTAGAACTTGAAATTTTATAGGCTGTAAATAAGCTGTGTATCTGAACCTTCTTTGTTTGCTAAACCTGTATTCTCATTTCTTTATTATTTTAATAGAGATTGAAATTTAATAATTTTCGTTAGACTGTCTGAGTACTGACCCTGAAACCAATGAGATAAATCAAGTTCAACTCAAACATCTCAAGTTCAAAATGATATGATAATTTGCTGTTTTGATTAAAAAAGTTGATGGAACATGATTTGCTTGGACTTATTTTGGTTTTGTTAAATTGGAGACGAACTTATCTGCATGATTATTGCTTTCGGTTTGGAGTTATCTCATTTCTCTGGATGCTTCATTTTTCTAGGATTTATGAAATCAATGATATCTTTTTGTTGAATAGAAGATTTAGGACCTTTTTGGATTGGTTTATTTCAGCTTATCTACTGGCACTTTTTTGTGAGACTGTTTGGGAGAAGGTTTCGTAACAGCTTATGACTTTTTTCATAAGCATTTTTCAACTTGTTTTTATTAGTTTAGTTCCCCCAACGTAACTCAAACATCTTATGTCATATAGAAAGACAGTTTTAACTTTATTTTCCCATTTGCACAAAGAATAGCTTATGTAAGCGCTTACACATAAACACTAATCATGATAAGTGTGTGTGCCATAATCTGCAATTAAGTTGTTTATCTAAACATGACATTTTATGTATACAAAATATCTAGTTCTTGGATTTTTCGCTGCATGAAATGTGACTAGGTAAACTTTTTCTTTTTGCAGGTGATGGTGCAAAGAAGACCGATCCAAAGGCACAGGCCTTGAAAGCTGCGAAAGCAGTGAAGTCAGGCACTGCCATCAAGAAAAAGGCAAAGAAGATCAGGACAACTGTTACATTCCACAGGCCAAAGACTTTATCTAGGGATAGGAATCCAAAATACCCTCGGATTAGTGCTACACCAAGGAACAAACTTGATCATTATCAGATTTTGAAGTATCCACTCACAACTGAGTCCGCAATGAAGAAGATTGAAGACAACAACACTTTGGTTTTCATTGTTGACTTGCGAGCTGACAAAAAGAAAATCAAGGATGCCGTGAAGAAAATGTATGACATCCAGGCCAAGAAAGTTAACACCTTGATCAGGTAAGCCTTTAGGTTGTAATCTTTTTTGCAAATTGTTCGGTAATTCATGGCTGCTTAACTTGAGATGATTGAGATGTATGCTGGTTGTTAATCTTGTATTGAAATTTAAACACACTAGCTTATACTGTTGTAATAACATGTACATACACTGGTTTTTGTGGTACACTGTTATGATCACGGGCCCTATTGTGAAGGGCTATATGACACATAATACAAACCCGTTGTAAACAATAACATGAGATCAAAACCCACACTATTGTAAAGCAGTTTCATACTTTGCATGTATACTTTAAACAACTACTGTTTTTTCTTCTAAATTTGAACTGTTCTTGCAGGCCCGATGGCACCAAGAAGGCCTATGTAAGGTTGACACCTGATTATGATGCTTTGGATGTTGCAAACAAGATTGGGATTATTTAAGGTAGTGGTTGGTTTCGCCAAAGACAGTTTTTGTTTAGATGTTAGTCTTTTGATGGTGATCACTATTGTGGAGACATTTTGACGCAAAGTTAAATTTCAGATTGTGTTTTTGTTATTGTGTATTTTAGTTCAATTGCAATTAAATTATGTTGTTTACAATTTCGAATTTGATGAGTAAATTAGATTATCCTCGAAGTGTGTTTTTAGATTTGGTGGTATTTTTTTATCATCTCAAGATTACCATCTCTTAAAGAGTATCTTTTGTACTGTATTTTTGCTCAAGTTCTGTGCTGTCACCCTTGGGAGATATATACCAAGGTAAAACGATCACCTCGTAGTGCTAAACAAGTAGGCAAAAGGTCTGCTGTAACCAAAGGTAAAACTATCCCCTCACAATGCTAAAGAAGTAGGCAAAAGGTCTGCGGTAACTAATGTTGGTAGTGAAGGACACTATTATGATGTCCTTGCACAGATGGTTTAGCCTATAAATGGAACACCCATTGGCCGAGCGAATTTGAAAATGTGGTTCCTTTAAAACACCCAGATGTTGTCATGCGTATGAACAATGTTGGTGAAAATCATTAATTTACTATAGTTTTCACTTGTATGTTCCTACATATCATGCTGAATTCTGTCGTTGCTTCTTAAACCAAATAATTGTGTATGTTAACCCGTTCTTTAGATTTAACTTAAATATCCCAAGTTCACAACTGATTAAGATAACAAGAAAATCAGGTTTTTAATTTTAGCTTTATGAGTAGGATAAAGCAATGTTCCTTTAAATTGTTTGGCGACTGTTGAGGAACTAATACGACTTTTTTTTATTTTTTTAGGATCTAATACGATCTTTTTAAAAGGAGTAATGATATTTGAACAATTTTTTTGCTACAACTTTTGGGACAATTTTGTTGTGCTCTCTTTTCATTGGTCAAAAGCAATGGAGAGAGAAAAAGGAAGAGAGAGAATAAGAAGATAATGAGTATGAGAGAGAAAGTTGTACAAATATTATACAAAAATGATTATACAAATATCATTTTTCTTTTAAAAGTAAACCTTTCAAGATACAAATAGTTCAAATCCGATAAGCTTGGTGTTTTTT
Source organism: Medicago truncatula (assembly GCF_003473485.1). Classification (NCBI taxonomy): domain Eukaryota; kingdom Viridiplantae; phylum Streptophyta; class Magnoliopsida; order Fabales; family Fabaceae; genus Medicago; species Medicago truncatula. The sequence goes on from NC_053043.1 coordinate 47,262,793, forward strand.
AATTAATTCATTTAACTGACTCCGAACAAACAAGCTGTCAACGTTTTTAAGATGAGATTTGCAAGCGGTTAAGATAAGGTAATTGGGTTGCTCATGCTTTAGTTTAGATTACATTTTTTCATGTATCTTCCACACGATTATTTTCAAGTTTCAAATTGATTCTCTTGACACTAGAATGAAGTAAGCTATTTGTACACAGGTTTTGGATTTTGTTGTGTCAAGTCTTATAGGCATTGGTTTCAAAATGTGTTTTTCAATAATGTTATAATTGACATATCGGTCTAAATAGAAAAATAAAAGCCTGAAAATCCTTTTCTGTGGAATCTGGAAAGAAGTAAATTTAACTTTTTGTTCTTGGATAATAAAACAGATGTAAAAATTTAGGTGTAAAAAATAATGAATTGTTCAAATTAAAATATTCAAACATAAATGTAATTTTTTTTTATTGGAATTGCACATTTTTTTTTTATAAAAAGAGAGTTGTTGATGCATTAATAAAAATGCATAAGTTTTCTCTAGCAAGTACAACTCAGATGATAACTATAGGAGGGACATTTGATGTGTTGGGTTGTCAATTCAAACCAGCAATCTATCACTTCCTCACACTTAATCTGTGAATTTCTCGCTATAAAACTATCTGAAAAACAAAATATATAATAATTCACAAGTTTATTTTAAAGTTTGTAACCATTTGATAAACTTAGCTTCTATACAAAATTTCCTCCACAAAAGAAAAACTTCTATATAAAATGAAAGTAATCTGAATGGGGACAAAACCCTACCATACTATTGTCCACAATGCATTCTTGTAAATGTTTGTACAATTGAAATGGTCGTCAATAAAGAGACTCTAACTCCTTTGGTCGAACCCCACATTATCAGATCATTTTTCTTTGAGAATAAGAGGGTTAAGAAAGGGAAGAAACAAAACTCTTAACTCAATTGAATATACTTTGAAAATAAGAGGGTTAAGAAAGGGAAGAAAAAAACTCTAACTCAATTGAATATAGAATGAACTCATTTTTCTAATCTCCAAGTTTGTGTGATTTCAGAGCGAATGTGACTGGAAATGTGCATTCCTTTCAGGAGTAATGTCATCCATCCCTAAAATTTCCAGCCAAGTGTTAAGAGATACAGAATACTCATTGTTCGCAACTAGTACACGATATACCCGAGATCGACATAAGGGGCAACTTGAATGCAATTGAAACCACTTATCAATGCATGAAACATGGAAACCATGGTTACAATTAGGAAGAAGTTTTAGCAATTCCCCTCCTTCAAATTCTCCCAAACAAATAGCACAATCTACATTGATTGTCATTTCTTGTGCCTCATTTTTCTTAAATTGATACATAGGAAGAGAGTTTATTATAGATAGTTCCAAGTCACTACCTTGAATGGATTCATCATGAAATTGTCCTTCAATCCAGTTTATAGGTGGTGGTGCTGTTGAATTTGAATTTGAAATTGAACTTGAACTTGAAGTGAAAGCTTTACATAAGAAACATTTGAGAACTTTCCATTTATTACATAAGATACATTTGAGAACTTTCCATTGACTTAGTATAAGGAATAGTAGAAAACATATAAAACTTAATGCTAGAATTATAAAAGCATCATTTGGAGTCCAATCAAACATTATCAGGTTAAGAAAAATGTGAAGTGAAGGTAGATTGAGTTTGTAGAGGCTTTTAATGAATGCCATGGCAAGCTATATAAAGGTGAATTGCACGACCCAAAGGACGTGGAAACCAAGGAAATTTCAATAAGTGCAAAAGTTGGGAGATATAATTAAGGATTTCCCATTGTATTTATTTGATACCCTAAGTCTTGATCTTACCGTATCGAAGTTAAAAATATATATATGCAGATTCTGTGCTTATATGCATATTCTCACTATTCTCATCACTAGAATGTTGTTTGTTTGGTTAAAAACACACAGAAAGTGACAACAGAATTTCTAAAGTTAGTCAAAATTTAAAGTGCAAGAAAAGTACTAAAAGGGGACATCACCAATACCAAAATTAAAATATTCAACAACTATAATTTTTCTCAGCAAAAAGTGAACCAAAAAGGTTTTAATGCCGTTTACACTTATGATTGTAATCTAGGAATCTCTTAAGCAAATACGGATATTGGACACGACATTGATACAAACATGAATAGTCGGACATGTTCGAAAATTTTTAACTAATTGAATGTAATCATCCGTGTCAATGTTAGCTTATAGGGGGGTTTGGTAGTTCAACTGGTTTGAACTAAGCAATTAAAGGAGTTGGGGAGTTAAAAATTTAGGGTTCAAGTCTTGAAAAAGATAAAATTAACATAACATTTAACATACTAAAACATGTATCATTAAAAAAATGTCAAAGCTTATCAACAAAAAAAAAAAAACGTGTCAATGTCGTGTCAGACACAACACAGAAACATCTTCAATTGAAGTGTCAGTGCAACATTTGTAACTCCATTTAATCAAAAACATTGATGCTTTTGTTTCTTAAGACTAGAACTTGAAGTAAACTGCCATGCATTGTTGCAAGAGCTAGGTGTGACATCAGCAGCATTCCGAATTGGCAATGATCCAGAAGAGTGAAACGATGGATGTGTTGAATTCTGAAATAAGTTGAGCTCATCAATGTCTTCTTCAACAGAAAAAGGTGGAATTTTTATAGAACTCAAAGGAGGTGGATTTTTCCAAGTAGGAAGTGGCCCGGAAAGAACAAGATTTTGAAGCAATGGACCAGCATTAATTACAGCATCAAGAAGTTTACCTTTTTGTGGTAACACTTTTCCTCTTGCAAGAGAATCAACCACCCTACTTGCAACATCAACCTCGTCATGAACCAAAGTTTGGTTGAAAAAATATTTGTTATGTGAATCAACACCAACATTTGAAAATTCAGGAGAAGAGACAGCTTCAATAAAGGAATCAACAGGAGATGACACGTGTGATGGACTATTAGATTCTGTAATACTTGACTTTGCTTTGGTAGATTGAAACATTACAACGTTGTTGTTGTTGTTGTTTTGTTGGACTTCATAAAACATGTTTGAGTTAGAAGAGGCCAATTTCTTCACCAGAATTTGAAGTTGTTCTCTAGCTTGGTCTCTTTCTTTATAAGCTATTTCAAGCATGTTGAGCAATTCATCCTTCACATTCCTTGTGTTTTCAAGTTCAGCAATTGTGTCTATGAGCTTCAGCCTCAATTGATCAGAACTCTGAAAAATCAAACAAACCAATAATAAATAAATTTTGAAAGAAGAAAAAAATTGGCTTAAAACAACTAATATGCGATATATTTAGGTTATATACAACTCAATGGTTGCACACAGTCGATATCCGGTATAAAACAAAAAATTATTCTTAAGGTATTTGTTTATTAAATCTGATTTTCTTTTTCTTCACAATTGATTTCATTTCATATCTTAATCAATCTCTTTCAAATCTACCCTTTGTGAAAAAGGAAATCTTTTAATTACTTTTAAGTGATGGAAAAGCAAAGTAGGTAAAAGGAGGTGAAAGATAAATTGTTTCCTCTTAAAGAAAGGAAAAAAGTAATGAGACATAAAAGGTAATAATAATGAAGATACTGGTACAAAAAAAAATAAAAAATCAAAGGAACAACTATATTTAAAAAAAAAAAAAAAATTGTTTTTACAACATCAATGACGTTGGGCCCATTAAATTAATAAGGACGAAGAAATTCTTCTCCACAATGTTTATGTGATTGTGACATAGCATTCTTGCAAAAGGTTCAACAAAAGAAACTAAGCATAATCACTCATTCATACCTAAACTCAATATTATTGACATATTAGTATATTGCCTTTGAAAGTGTAGTCTAGTGGTTAAAATGTTGAAGAAGTTTAAATACTAATATTTCCCCCTCTAGAAATATACCAATCACTAACATTTACCTATTAAAAAAAACTAATTAGTATATTCCAAAAATAGCATTTTAAAAAAAATCTTGTAGAAAAATAAAATATCTCTCTCACAGCTTCCTCCTATAAACAAACAAAAAACGAAATTAAGAAAGAAGGTACCTAGTACTTGAGATTAAACACAACAATGAAATTGAGTAAAACAAACAAAACAATGAAATATACATTACTGACAAGAATCTTAATAAAAAAAAAAAATCAAAGAAAACAGCATGTATATAAAAAGAATGAATTATATAATAAAGTGAAGTGTATATAGTAAAGAGAACGATGAATATCAAGAAAAGAGAGAGAGAATTATGAATGCAATGACTCACTTCTTGATAACTGAATATAGAACCGAGAGGGTATTCCATGGTCTCTGTCTTTGCAAGAAAATGAAAGAAAATATTGGCAAACAAAAAGTGTTGGCTAAGGAGGTATTATGATTGGGTTATTTATAATGAGGGTGGACACATAGTGAAATGAGACAAAGACAAAGGGAATAGGAGAAAGTGGGGACTTTCTCACCAACATAAAAAAGAACCTTGACCATATTAATGAAAATATAAAAATCCCAAACCTTGCAGAGCGAAATTTGGAGTTTCCTGATTCTATTTGGTCTTATGATTTGTAAATCCCATTAATTCTCCAACTATTTTAGGTGACACGTGTCACCAAAATATTTTGAAGTAATTGCACTTTAATGAAATATATACTATCACTTTCCATGAAATAATAAAAAAAAATGCTCAAAAATAAATTTTTAGTTAGCCGAAGTGACTAGACTCTCGATAAATAAAAGTTTAAATTCTGATTGAGAGAGTAACTTATCCCTCAAATAAAATTATTTTTGGTAAAAATTTCTACTAAAACAAAAAAGTAACTTTTTCTTTTGTCAAGAACATAAAGGTTAGTAAAGAAATATATCATTTTTTTTTTTTAAAATAAATAATTTTTTTGAGGCATTTTAAAAGAAATAAAGAAAAGCACGCCTTAAGGACATTTTTTATTTCATCTTCAAAAAATTATTATTTTTTCTTTGAAAAAGTACAAAACAATAAAAAATAACATTGCTTGGAGAAATAAAGAAGAGAGATAAGAGCAGCCCCATCCATCTATGGGTTACTCTCTATCTCTCGTAATTTTTTTTTTTTATAGTTTGATGTTTTTGTCGAAGAAGGAAAACTCCAAAATCACTAAATCCTTTATAAAGTTTACAAAAGACAAATTTGCTTAATTGTTTAGCAAACTTTTTTTCTTTCTTAATTGCTTAAATCAAAACTAAATAATCAGTGCAACGCATCTACAGCATTCTTACGGCTCATCACATGCATTGTGAGTGATTACATGTGCTAGCGTAGCAATCTTTTTTTTTTTTTAGAGCAATAATCTTATAACATTTCATTAAAAATCAAGTCATGGATATGTTGGTACATCATCAAAAATACAGAAATTAGTCAAGAAAGTGGATGCCTTTGCTAATTTATGGGCAACCGCATACGCTTACCTCCTAATAAACTCAATATGAGAGTTTTCTAAATTGGAATGACAATAATGAATATTACTATCCATAATGTTTCCAAACTCAATGATATCTCTATTGCTTCGGTCAATATCCATAATGTTTCCAAACTCAATGATATCTCTATTGCTTCGGTCAATCTTAGTCTCTGGTTTTGTCATCCAAAGGCTAACAATTCCGCCGTGTTTTTTTGTCATTAAAATGAATAAATAGAAAAATTGGGGTTTGAATTCCAATCTTTCATCTTTGTATATTGCAGCAATGTCTTTGTAATATGTTGTTACTACAATTCATATTCTACCGCACATAAAATATCTTGGTTAATTATTCCCAGAGTGGTAGTAAGCAATACGTGTAATTCTAAGAAATAATACGGCACAAATACATTTTCGATAAACTAAATCCAAATATATCTAAAAAAAGTGGAAACTGATCCAATTAAAGGAATAGATTACACAAGAAGTTTTTAAGTTATTTAATCTTAAGAAATTGTTTTAAGTTTTTTTTCCATACCATTTAGATTTGAAGTTATTTAACTGTAACAGATTAGTTTTTAAGTATTTTTTGACTGATGCGAATACACAGATAATTACCATGTGTAACTGAAAGAGGTGTTTCAGTAGTCGAACTCTTGCAACCGAGCTCCGCCGCAAAAAATTCGAAGGTGCAGAATACACTGATGAGGAAGGAATCTGTGTGAATCAAATGCCATCTGAAATCGCCGTTGTGACCGGAATTGTAAGGAAACTATGAGACTTGGAACAACACCCGCAACTCTTTATCTCTGGACATTCAAATGAAAGCACACAATGCTAAACGAATTCAGCACCCTACTCACACTTGCTTTGTATTCCATCAAGCTATTGTTAGACTTCTCTGTTTTGACCAAATTAAGAATCGTATTCGTTATTATTTTTGCTGTCACCTTTAGTTTTCAGTATGCACTTAGTCTATTAAATCACAAGGAAAAAAATAAAATCAAAATTAGTGCTCTTTTATTGTGCTGTTAAAGAAAAAATATTAACTCAAATTAAGTGTAGAGGGTGATGGTTTACAATCTTAAACATGGTTGGTGATCGCTGATTTGAAGATGAAGATGATTTGTCTTCTATTTTGGTATCGGAAGTGAAAATGCAAAAATGAAACTAGAAATAAGACGATTTATCTTATTTTAACGGAAAATATAACGATGTTACCTTAAAAGGATGTTCTTGGTCAACTGTGAAATAAATAAGGGAGGTGAATGATGGTTTAAAAACTTTAGGGGTAATGTGTTATTTAAAAAGACCTTATGGTAGGTCATTGCAATTATTGCTTTTTGATTTTTTTTGAATAATTTTTGCTTTTTAATTTACAATATGTATAATATTATTCTCAAATTACATACATGACTTCAAGAATAATATTTAATTCATAAAAAAAATAAGAGAGAACATATTTTCTATGTTGATATGATATATTGATGGTGTCATGCATGTAGTTGACGATGTTCTTTTTTAATGAAACAAACGACTCTAAAGTCATTATTTGTTAATGAGAACGAGAGTGAATCAATTGTGTATGATTTATCTAATATTTAAAGTTTGTTTTTTAATTTAAACTTAATGATACATTAATTATGTTTTACTATTAATTTAATTAATATTTTAACACTTAAATTTCTAAATTAAAAGTAAAGTTTTCAATTTTATATTAAAAAATATACAAAGATAAGGGAAATACCAAACAAATAATTAGTGTTTATTATGTTGTCGTCTAAGTTCAAAGGAATAGTTTATGTAATTTATAATTTATTCATAAAATAATGGATAGTCACAAAATTTTAAGAGGTTATTGAAAAAATGTTATTTGATAGATTATAGATATATGATACATACATGTAATATGAGTTAAAAATTACAATCATTTTGTATTTCTAACATATATAATATTCGTTATCATATGACATACATGACTAAAAGAGTCATTTAATACATGAAAAAGAAAAAATGTATTCTTTTGCATGATATATTGGTGGTGTCATGTATTTAGTTGGTGGTATTATCTTTTTTTTTTTTTTTGGTAGATAGATGAAATGACAAAGCCATTATAAACTCACACACATAAGTAGAGGTACTGGGGTTCGAACCCCGGTCATGATATCCGGCCTAACAATTTCGACACTTTGCCAGTTGAGCTAGGACTTCTGGATAGTTGGTGGTCTTATCTCTGATTGAAATACATGACTCCAAGAGTCATAGTTAATTCATAAGAATGAAGGAAAATTGGTTGTGTATAATTTATCTAATATTCAATAATTATTTTTTTTAATTTAAATGGATGATATATTAAATAACAATTAGGAGTATCGAAACTTGAGCTCTAATTTGAATACTACTTGATAGGATATTTTTTTATAGACCTTTCGACTGAATCTTAGATAACGAGGGCCTCTTTCCCTTAAGAATCGAAGAGATACAAACGAACCTTAAATTTTTGTCCAACCATCAAAATTTGGAAACATTAGAATCATAAAATGTAAAAGCATAAAAGAAAAAGGTTCACTTGTAGTTAGTAAAATTAAGCTGGTAAAGAGGTTGCAAAGACGTTTGATATAATACATATGAAAAAAAAAGATCACTCAGTAGAAATATTTTAACAATATAATACATATGAAATTATTTTTAGATTTTTGTTTAATTTTGAAAAGTTCGATCATTATGATAATGCATTGAAATTAGGTTTAAAACAACTTAAAATTGAAATAAAACATTAAAATTCTTATGATATTGATGTTAAATTTTATTTGAAGGTTAACAATCAATAAACATATTATAATAGTTGAATCAAATAAAAAAAAATTGTTATCGTGAGCTTAACTCAGTTGTTATGGATAATGCATAATATATATAAGGTATGAGGTTCAAACCTAATAATATTTCCTAATTAAAGCATGATTTATAGAATTCATACTTATCTATGTTGGCATTGCATATGTTGAGAGATGCTTTTATAAACTTAAGTCATTAAAGTCTTATTTACGATATATTGTATTGTTGATTCAAATATATTCCAACCCAACAAATAGACTCAAAAGATCAATATATGACTTTATGAGGGTTCTTAGTTGATATGTTTAAAATTAACAAGAGTCTAGTCGTGAATCGGAGGAACATACATGTGTTTTGAATAATGTAAAAAGGAAAAAAGATAAAGGAAAAACAAAACATGAACATAAAGGAGATTTGAAAAATCCTTATAGCACGTTTTCATCTTTCTTAAAGAGTTGCCCCCTTCATAGACTTGTCTTCAAGTACTTATTATTAAAGGATTCTATCAAGAGAGTGTGGTCACCTTGACTTTAATTTCCTTATACTCACAGGACACCATAACATGAGAGAACCTTCCAAACTAAGCACGAGGTGCTGAAGACCATATCATGCCTTCTTCAATATTCAAACCTTATCTTTTTCATTAGAGGCTCCATATTCAGGTGAGATCCTCATGGATACTTCGTCCTCCAAATTTTCATGCAAAAAAATCATTCCTAACATCAAAATGACGCATCTCCCAATCTTAATGTCTTGCAAATGAAGGCTTCCCTACTTGGTATTGAAAATCTCGTTTTTAATCTTATAAATGGTTTGCATCTTTCTTCATATAGTACATCTATTTAAGGTACTACCAAATCGGTTGTGAATTCATACTAAAAACGTACACCAATAAATTTAGATGTGTGGATCAAAAGGAGGGATACAAAATTAAGTTAAAAAGGTAAAATACAACATATTTTCAACAATATTTTTAATTTCATTCCACATTACATTTTCATTTTCATCAAACATCATAACCCAAATTAAAAACGCGGACAAAAATTAAAATACTAAGATTTTATTATTCTCTAAAAGTTCAAGTAGCATATAAATATATTTTTGACATAAAAAGCAAAGAAGAAACTTAACAAGAGAAAAAACATGTCATTTTATAAAAAAATTCATTGAGTTTCTATGAATATTGGTCTAGGTGACATAAATTTAATTAGTGCTTTTATTATGTTGTGGTTTGGTTTGGTTTGGTTCGGTTGGTAAAATGAAAACCGCAAACCAAATCAAACCATGCGGTTGAGTGAAAAAGTGATCTGAATGCATCCAAACCAAATGCGGTTTTTTACGGTTTTGGTTTGAGTTGGTTCAGTTTGCAGTTTTTTTATTGGATTGCTTCGGTTTTGAACACCCCTAGTAAAGAGGACTAAAGTAATATTTCTCCAGTGTAATTGACTTTAATTGAAATTCAAGATTTTAATCTCCTCTCCAATTAATTGTAATTCAAGATTATGCCAAAAGAAGAATGTTTTTTTCTTTCTCCTAGAAGACATTCTTGAGTGGGCGCAACATACTCAAATGGTCTCTTCTAGCTAGGCAGTATAGGAACATAACATTGGATCCTGGAAAGATTAATTTGATATTAATGGATTAACATTTTGTTTAACAGTCAAAGTCTTTGCCAAAAGCAAGTGTCCATTTTCAACATTTATTTGACCATATTTATATAGTGTGCAAAAAGGTAGTTAGAGTTTGGTTTGACTCAACAGGAACAAAGAAATGCTTCAGCAATTGGCTTGAGAGGTTCAAAATTTGGACAGCACAATTAGGAGCTTCTCACTATCGTAATCGAGGCAACAAGTCGGTGAATGATTAGGTGTTTGACGGCAGAAAAAGGAAGAAAATTTTAATATATATGCTTTTGTTCCCTCTTATCAAAGTAATATAGCCACTAAACAACAAATAGTTGCTTTCCTTTCCTTTGGTCAAAAAGGAAAATTAATATCTCAAAAAGAACATGTAACTATCTTCAACTTTTCATTTTAAATTTCATTATTTAGTTCTTAAATTAGAAATGTTTCTTTTGTTCAAAAATAAATAAATAGAAATGTTTCTCCAATTAACTATTCCGTTCAACTATCATTGCATTGACTCATTAAAGGATTCTTGAAATGACACTTTTTATTTAAAACATGCATGATATTTGTATCATCTAACAAAAATCTTCAAGATCCATCACCATGTGTATATCTTCTGTCTTCGTTAGAATCTGCTAGAGCTTCTCAAACCTCTTGAATCAAAATGGTTTATATTTAAAAAAAAAAATTATTTGTTACCAATACAAGGCAATAAACAAGATATAAGCAATACATTGCAAGAAACCTAGATGTTTACGATCATGCAAAACGCAAACTAGGTTTACCTTTAACCAAAAAAATAAATCGGCTAACTCAATTTACGTGTTATAATAACAAAAACACTCTATGACAAGAATGAACCAATAATCAGAAAAATCAAGCTCAAATTTTCATTTAACAACAAAAATGTATTGCAATCCAGATGTTGGAACATAAATAAATTGATATTGAAAGAGGGAAATGAAAACAACAGATAGAAATGTTCGAAAGATCAATGCCCCAAAACAAAAATCTTAACTCCTAGAAATGTTGTTCAGTTAGTTTACTCATACGACTCAATTAACCACGTTTTTGCACAACCTTTAACCGGAGGCGGTGGTCGGCTCATCTCTGGTGTATCTGTGAAAGTATTTACAAACCTGTTATTGTGATTTTTTCATTGAGGGTCTGAGGAGCGTGAGAGGTAAATGCATAATGTGTAGTGCACCTTTCTTCTTGGAGGGAGATTAGAATATTAGAGTAGATCATCACTTTTTTTTTTTTGAAGAAAGAGTAGATCATCACATATCACATCTTTACCCAAAATATAAAACCATAAGGTATAATTAAGAATATTCTCACTTTAATGTGAGCCTTTTGACTCGCACTTGACACAAACATATTTTTTTCATCACTAAATTATCACTTTGGACTTTAGGTGCAAATTTTTTTAGTAAAGGAACGCTGAAAATTGAAGATGTTCCTGCTTGGATTAAGGTCCAATCTGTTCAGAAAACTTGTGTCAACTCACGGCGGATCAACAACAAATGGAACCAAATCACAACTCTCTAATAATGATGAAATGATTATCCGTAGTTCAGACCGAATTACACACAACCATGTAACCTTTTAAGACCTTGCAGTCTCATAAACGTCACCTATAAAAAGGACTCTTACTCTCGGCGAAAGATATACACTTTCTATTCCGATAAACTTTTAGGCTCTCCTAAGATACTTATTGATTTAAACGTTGGATTCCTTGTATAGGTACGCCACCCTCTCCAAGAAGTTGCCACTAGCAGACCATGTGAATAAATAGGGACATGAAACAAAATAGGTGGGAGAGCTTAGAAATGGTAAGTTGAATTCAAGTGTCGCTGTTCATTCAAGGAGAACAAACTTACCTCGATTGCAATGAATGTTTTACACCTTTGCTTTGTAAAAGAATATTTTAGACACTTAATTATTAGTCTAGACTCTAGATGCTTTATCAATGTACTAGTACCAATTGTTCAAATGAAAGGCAAACGCTCAACGAATAATCATTCCGTAATCAAACGTTAAAAATGGAAGAGTTGTGAGAAATAAATTTAACATCAAAATTTGACAAAAAAAATCAAAATATATGATCAATTATATTATTTAGATGGTTAATGAATACAACAAGATGACGTAATTCACCAACCATCCACTTAATATAACTAACCACGATTTTAAACGCCATTAACAATATTTTTCATGTGTTCAAATATACAAGAATATCTATTAACAATATTGTTCCAATGTAAATGATATTTAGGCGTTAAAATAAAAATGATACTCATTAACCATAGTTTTTTTTTTTTTTTTTTTAAATATACACATAAAATGACATTACTAAACAACTATCGTCCCTTCACATATGAGAGCAAAACAATCTTACAGAAGACAATTATGTCATATTGTTGAAACTTGCTTAACATTACTTTTTCATGTCAACGTTCCCTTGAAATTTTGGGTTGATACACTCCTCAGAGTCACAATTGTTTATCTATCTTATTAATCAATCGCAACTTTTGTTTATTGGCAAGGAAACTCCATATTATCAAAGAACACTTATTTGAGATGATAATAGATATCTTTCAACTTAACCAGAGGTCCTATGTTCAAATTCAACTCTAAGAATACAGCTGTGTTAAACTCTTGAATGAGAGTTATGTCATCCATGAACATCCTACCTAAGTCAAGAGATTAGTCTCAGTAGTAGTTGGCCGCAGAGATATTCGGTTCACACACAAAAAAAAAAAAAAAAAATGAAAATTCCATACTTTACTAGAACGGTAGGTATATTATAAAAAGGGAGTACATATAGGGATTCTTACAATTGAAAATAGAACCATAATTTGATTTTGGGTTGCCACATGATTTGAGCCCACTAGATAAATGACGATGAAGAAGAAGCAATTAGATCTTGATCTTGAAGAGAAAGCGTAGAAACAGAGAAAGAAAGAAAAAAAAATGAGGAAATTCGATGCATGGCCAGTTTTCTTCAAGAGAGAATGGAACAGGAATTGGCCTTTCTTGGTTGGATTCGCTGTAACTGGAGCTCTAGTCACCAAGTTTTCCCTTGGTCTCAGTGGTAAATTTATTACTTCATTTTCAAATCATTTTTTTTCTTCTGAATCTGATTTTATTTTTCTTGCTTTTTCGCAGAGGAAGATGCCAAAAACTCCAAATTCGTTCAAGCACATAAGAGGTAACACTTCAATTACCAAACCCTAGCTTTTTTTTGTTGGTTGTGTTCTAATTTTATATGAATGTGGATCTCGTTATTCCAACTGCCGAAAATTTAAAATTTTAACTAATCAGAGTGTAATTCATATACATATATTGCCAGAATTCGATTTTGCAGGTTTCCACATTGTTCTACTATTATAACAGCTTAATTTCAGCTTATAGCATAAGCACTTATCATGATAAGTACTTACATAGAAACTATTTATATAAGATAAAATAAAGTTAAATTATTTTTCTATAAACTACATGCTGTTTTATTAAGCTAGCTTATGAAAATAAGCTTAAAATAGCTTATAAACATGTCATAAACTATTTTCATAAGCTATAAGCTGTTTTCATATGCTATCATGGAGAGCTTATGAAGATGGGCATAAAAATTAAAATAGCTTATAAACAGCTCATAAACTATTTTCATAAGTTATTCCAAATAGTCTCACAAGTGTTTATGTTAGTAGATAAACTCAAATAAGCCAATCCAAACAGGACAGTAGAACTATACTTCATTTTTTTGTTTTAAAGAGGAATGATGGTTGAAGAATTTGATATTTTTGTCCTTGTAAACACAACTTTTGCTCAACTTTAACTTAGTTATATGGTTTCATAAGTTCATACTTTATTGTCGACATTGAATTGGTAGAAATTGAAAGCTCTCTCAAGTTCATCTTCTTGGTCTTGTATCTGTAGACTATATGATCCTCTATCTTTGTCTAATTTCAGCTTTTATTCCATTTATGTCCTTAGTGATATAATAGAAATATGGTGGCACCTAAACTTGATTTTCATTCGAATCTTATATTGTGGATGATTATGAAACTCTTGTGTTGATGGATCAAAGTATTTAATGCACATAATTTAATATTGTCTTTGACATTTTTTACACAAAAACCAATCTATGAAAACTTTTTGGATTTCATAGATCTTTGAAGGGTTGGAACCAATTTGGGATAATATAGAACGAATTTATGTTTAAAATTATCAGATGATAATGTAGAAACTAATTTAGGGTGCTATGATTGATTTATTTTTGGCCTGAGGTTGGGTTTGCCTAATAACTATAACCATTTTAATTGAGGGACTGGTAATATATCGTCAAATTCTTCAGCTCTTTTTTTCTTTTGCTTATGGTTTTTCAATGTATCAACTTTTGTCTGTAAGCTTGATAATCATTATCTAATTATCGCTGTCATACAGATTTCAAATATTTGGATTCTGTTAATAGAATATTATGTTCTTTCTATGTTTTGTAGGTGATATCTGAAGGGAAGAATGACTCTGCTTTGCACGTTGAACTGCATGCAACAAGAGAGCTGAGCTTGCTTTAGTTTTACAAATTGAAATAACCGAAGGGTGTATTTTACATACTCTCTTCATGTTCCTTTCTCCTAATTTGTTTTGTACTTAAATGTGATTTATGTATATTCATACTATTCAGTTCTGAATCATAAGATTCACGTGTTTCATGAGAATTATTTTGCTTTGTACTTCGACTCTTCCTTTTTACCTGAGATAAAACAAATATTAACCTGATCTAGATGTGTTTTTGAAGTTTCAGACAATATTCTGTAAAATAATAATAACGAAACAACTAAACTCACGTAAATCTAAAGAGAGAGACAAAAAAAAAAAACTAAACTGACGTTGTCACATTATCATTTAAAATTGTCTTGTATACTTTGTAAATCAGTAAGATGATTATTAAATTGTTAGACACTTTTTTTTTTTTTTTTTTTTTAAGAAGCTAAATCAGCCCATCTAAATTGATATTTGAAAAAATCGAGGAGGAGCACGCTTCCCGATTCTAAGTCATTACTCATTACCACCATGCCAACTCAAATGGGTTGGTATTTGGTACTTCTAAATTATTACTATTCATGTCACCACTCATACTCTTCTTCCTCCTCTCTTGTCAACCACCATATGATATAACCCTAAGAGCATCCACCATTGTTGGAGTTGTTACAAGTGTTTGCCGGGAATAGAGATTATTCACATGAGGAAGTACCGTGCCTATATGCACCCTTCATTATTATTTCTTTAATAATTAAAATTACAATTGGTAAAAAAAGATGAGTGGATGAGACTCCACTTGAGGAAAATGTCATGGGAGAGAATCCTCTCCCGTGTTTGCCACTTGTAAGGACCATTTCTTTTACAAACTGTGGGTGCTTAAAATTAAGGTTTTTTTAAATTACATTTGAAGAATGATGGGTAATTTACCCACCAACCAATGAAAATGAGTAATTTATTGGTGAGGTCAAGATAGTTCAAAGGTACCACTTAAAAATGTGCTTATGTGGCTAATGTGTATTGGTTGGGGTAAATTACAGTTGTCACCTAAAATTAAAAGAGAAGGCTTAAGACGTTTAAGATAGGGGAGACAAGTTGAAAAAGTGGGGTAGGATAGGATCACGCCATTTCTTTCTATACCACAATTTCAACACGGAAGATGTGTTTCTATGCCTCGCATATTCTTTCATACTCCCCCCGTCCCTTAATAAATGATCTAGTTGACAATATGCATTATTGACTTGATATACTTTGATCATACTTTTCTATTAATTCACAAAGATAAATGATATCATGTAAGATGTTGTTGGATTCGTCTCGATGAGTATTTTTAAAATATTAAATTTTTATAATTTTTTTTAGTAGAAAATTGAAGATATCAAAGATAAAACATATGCATTGGTATGTGTGTCAGAGTCAAGTAGGTCATTTATTTAGGGACGGAGGGAGTATGTTTTATGGTGTTTTTCCAACTACAGTGAGAACAATAGTTGCTACCGACTTTGTGCTCATGTTTCAAATATATATTTTAATGATGAATGTTAGCATGCTAATTGTTCAAATCGTTTGGCACACCTGAAGGTAATTTACCCACATAAGTTTTTTTCAAGATCCGCCACGGCTTATGATACATATATCAAATGTTTATTCTAGTGACGCATTTATTTGAATATGTATGCTATTACCTGGAAACTATATACAATCACTAAGCCCTGGAAAATTTGTTTGATATTGATATTTTAACCTTGGGGTAGTGAAAGCAAAACAAAAAAGAAAATAAAGTTAATTTGACTTGCATGATTTTTTTAGTTAAACTTGACTTGCATGATGGAAGTTAAGAAAAGTTGTCTTTGGTATGTAATTTAAAACATTTTTTAGAGCGTTAAGCATTTCCTATGATTCATTAACGAATTTTAGAACGTATCATGAGATTCAAGAACTATTTTGCATGCTTGTGACCAAGATCTCTCATGGCTACCTCCTGTATCAGCACATATTGCATGAAAGTAACCTTTTTACAAATTTGCTCATCAAGTTTGGGACCAACTTTAAATACTATGCTATAGCTAGAATACATTTTTCAAATCTTTGTCCCTCATCCTCTGTCTAGTTCTCTTCTAGCAGATGTTTTAGAAGTTCAGTAAGTAAGATCATAATTTCCTTTGTTTGTTTCTTTATGTGTTGCTTTCACCTTTATTAGTGAATGTCAATTTTGGTCATGTATGGCACATGCCAAATTTATCTGTATGTTTTGAGATATGTCACCAGATTTTGATAGGATGGGACTACTCTTGCATTGGTTTGCTAGTAGCAGCTATTAATATACTAAATATACAATAAAGAATAAAAGAGCTATATTAGTAGAAGAAATGTTGATGAAATTTAAGATTTATGATGTACTAAAGTACAGGCAAATAATATTTTACATTGATTCCGAACATATACCAACTCCCTATCTTATTGGATGTTTTCTTAAAGTAAAGAAGCACTAAAACATTGATAAGACTAGAGGTTATCCTTGGGGATTATTACAGCTGGTTCACACTAAAGAGAACCATGACAAAAGGTAAAAGGCTGCAGTACTATACAAAGGTTAATTAGACTAAATTAAAACAAGTTGCAGTGGCACACATGATGGTATGAACAAACAAAATATTGATTTGGAAAAAGAATCCTAATTAGTAATTAGCATAGCCAGAAAAATAAGGGTCATCACTCATAGGAGCCATAGGGAATAACATACTTTCTTCACCCATCACCCATAGTGAGTCTGTGGAATTATACTCCCATGATGAAGAAGTCTTTGGTAAACAAGATATGTTATTATTAATATTGCAGCACTCTTCATTCTGTAGACTATTCTCTTCTGATAGATCAATATCTTTCCATATATCATCCATTGAAATTTCTTTTTCATGCTCTTCTCCTACTAGTTTAACTTGTGTTGATGTTGATGATCCTCCTGTGTCATAAAAACTTTCTTCTCCTGCCTCTTTGGAAGCATGTGAATTCATTACATGGTGTTCTGTTGATTGAATGGATCCTCTCTTTTTGTCTTGAGCCTTCTTCCTCATGTGAGTTCTCCAGTAATTCTTGATCTCATTATCCGTTCGTCCAGGTAGCTTGCGAGCAATTCGTGACCACCTGCATGTCTCAAAGGTTTTAATTAGCCTCCAAAGTACAAAAGGAGTCGAAAATTTGTTTACGAAAAAGAACATCTCTCTCTCTCACTTTACAAGTCGGTTTTGCAACTGATATAAACTTAATTACGAAACTAAATATAATAATATCAGACAAATTTCACGTTGAAAAAAGATTATATCTTAGAAGATTATATATAAAAAAGAACCAACCTATTTCCCCATTTGGATTGAAGCTCAAGGACAAGGCGTTCTTCATGAGGTGTCATCTTTCCTCTTTTGAGACCAGGATGAAGGTAATTAACCCATCTTAACCTACAACTCTTACCTGTTCTATTCAAACCTACAACAAAAATGAGGATGGTTAAACTTAAAAGGTTGCTTGTTACATAAACTATCATGTCCAAAATAGCATTACCTAGATGTTACTGTCTCCCGCCACCTTCAAACCTGATACCTTAGCAATAAAGTCCCATCTTCTGTCTCCAAATAATCCAACAAATGACACCAATTTGAAGTCTTCTTGTTCTGTCCATGGTCCTTTTCGTACTTCTTCTTGAACCATTTTTCCACCAAAGCCAAGCAAGCAAGTTCTTGAAATTGAGAAGAACCTCTTTTTTATTTTCTACTTTACACTTATGGGAATCTATGTGAGGTAGTGGTAGTATTTATATACGGGTTACCACTGTCTTGATTTGTTTTAATTTTTTATAAAATTATATAACACAATAATAAGTGACTTTGCATATCAACCGTACAAGTGGTTCCGCATGCTCAGTTGCTCATTCAATCAATTGCTATGAGACAATTCTGGAGGACAATGACATCCATTATTACATTTACATTGCATTATACATTAAATGGAAATATAATCAGAGTTGTTGATCAATTGTCAATGTAACTTTTTAACTTTTCTTTGTGGAGTAATTGACATTTTGATACTTAAAATTTTAAGGTGGAAAATTATTTATTTAGTCTCTTAAATTTATGAAATGTAAATTTACTCCTTTGAATAATATGGATCAATTTAATTATTTTTCTGAATTTAGTACTATATATTAAGAAATATTTTATTTATATTTGTCTTTGTTCATCAAAAGACTATTAAAGATTTTATGTTTGTCTTTTTTTATGTCCATATTAGAAATATTATTGAATTGATTGACATTCTTTAATTTAAAAAAATAGTATATTACAAATTTGTGAAATTGGATTGATCTTTACTAATTGTTTACTAGTGAAGTATTATGTTTTTATATTTGGCCTAATTCATATTTACAAATCCAGTTCGTAAAGAAGGGAGGGAAGAGGAACAGAAATGGAGAGAATTTTTCACATTGTTTGGGAGAGGAAGAATAATGCTTATGATTTATATATTATTGCTCTGACAGTGTTATAACAATATTAAAAGGACTTGAAAAATTTGTTAAAATAAAATCCTTCAAGACATTTCTCTAAAACATATATATTTTTTGGTTTCTCCATATGAAAACGTTTTAATTTTGTAGAGAAATATAAACCCTAATATGAAATGCTGGACGCCTATATTCCTTTCATCATTTCTTTCCTTCCAAATCCTCCTTCATCTTTCTTACCTAAAGTTATTTTCTTTCTTGTATCCATACCCACTGCTTAATTATAAATTGTTTTTCTTGAGTTGAGCACTTGATGGAACAAAGTAACTAGTACACTGGATTGGTACAAAGTATATAGTACACTTAATTAAAATAGTTTTATTGCCATGACACATTTATCTAATTAATTATCCTTTTTGACAAGTTATCTAATTAATTATTGGTATCTTAAACTTGAAGATTTGAAGATGAAGTTTGCTTGTTGTAAAGGTCTTCAAGGAACACACACTTCCAAAAAAGGGTAATATTTTATATAGTTATTTGTTACACTAAAAAAAAAAACTGCCACATATTAATCACGGCTAACATTCTTTGTGTATTCCGGACAAAGTTTAATGTAAAAAAGGGTAACATATATACTACACACGAATTAAGGCCCCGTTTGGATTCAATCAATTTTAGTTTTTTTCTCATATCAAGAATTATCAAGAATATCATCTTTTATTATTTTCCTTTCTCTCCTGTGAGCCGTCACACAAACCCTAGTTTCTTCTCCTTCATCCACCAAAGAGGGGTGATTTAGGGTCAATTTTTGACCCAAAACCACCCATCTAACTCGTTTTTTCTATTTCTCTTTTATTGAAATAAGTGATGATTTCACATCTATTTCGTTTTTTATTTTGTGATTTCTTCGTGCGACGTTGGTTGTTCGTCGTCTTTGTGCGACGTTGTTTGTTTTTCTTGTTTCTCTCAAGTATTTGATCGCTTCAAATTGTCAGATCAGCTTCGATCCAGTGCAGATCCAATCAATGACTTTGGCGTCATCCACGTTGCAGATTCGAAAACATGGTTATTCCGGAGATTTAAATATATTCATATGTGTAGGCATTTGTACTTTGCCGTTTTATGCTATTAACATGGATGTTGTGAGCCTGTTCACAGATTCATCCTTTTTGTTTTTAACGAATTTGCATTATATCGATTTACTCTTTCAATTTGAATGAATGAATATCTTTTATTTTGTAAAAAAAAAAAAAAAAAAACCCGTTTGATACAATTTTGTGTGAAAAAGTTATATTTGCAATCATGATATTTGAAACTTATATAGTATCAATTGTAGAATAATGAGCTGATCACTAGTCACATATAGTAACATTTTCAACTTGAAATGAAATCAAAAACAAAGAAAAAACGATGTAATGTATGTAATTGGGTAATTTTTTGTTACAAAGTGGTACAGGTCATAATCACATCGGTTAAACAAGAAGAAAAAAAATGCGGAAAAAGTGGTAGTGGCCAAAATGTACAACTTCTATTTAGATCTCACTCCAATAAAATTAAAAATCCAAATATTATAGAGCCACCAAAATCTAAATTTAGCAAAGAAAGATTAATCACCATATGTCACAAAGGTAAATCCCTCAAAAATATGTCACAAGGTAAATGAAAACGTTTAACCACCACATATATGGTAAGTATACAAAAAAAAAAATAGAGTGAAAAAGATTCTTAATCACCATGGTTTAGAAGCATATAACAAAATCAATAAGCTAACATCATGAAACAATCATAGAAACAAAACATGAACAAGTTAAATCCATTTACCTCCATAGTTATAATATGTTGAAATCATTTTTGTGACAACTTTTCCAACAATCTAAGGTTAAATGCATCTAAAGGTCTTTAAGTTTTTCATTTTTCCCAAAGTCGTCCTTTAAGTTTCAAAAGTCCCAAACAAATCATTTTAGTTTTTGAATCGTTTCAAACAAGTCCTATTGTAATTGCTTCCTTGAACTCATCTTTGGTACCAAATCTGGCTCCTAACACCCACTTAAAATTAGTCATTTTTTTAGGCATGGTAAATGGTGGATAATGCTCTTTGTTGCTATCATCTAAATCATCATCATCATCCTCTAAAAGAACTTGTTTGAAACGATTCAAAAACTAAAAGGACTTGTTTGAGACTTTTGAAACTTAAATGGCTTGTTTGGGACTTTTGAAACTTAAAGGACGACTTTGGAAAAAACGAAAAACTTAAAGGACCTTTAGATGCATTTGACCACAACCTAAAAATACTAGTTATCGAAATAACCTTATAATATATTGACATAGTTGTTCAAATATCATTTCTCTAACTCGACGTTTCGAAACAAATTCCGTTACCATCCCACAAAAACAACTTCGCAACATAATATTATAAAATCAAGGGTTAATTAAGTTTTTGGTCCCTATAAATATCTGCAGTTTTGTTTTTAGTCCCTATAAAAATAAATCACACTTTTTAGTCCTTACAAAATTTTCCGTTAGTGTTTTTAGTCCCTGTTAAATTAAAATTTGTTTAATTATGCTTAAAATTTTAAATTTTTTAATGATTTTTTACACACTTGTTTAAAACATTATAAAAGGTTCTGCCACAATAAATTAGCTCAAAATTTTATTTTTAGGTCCAAATTTTCGTTAGTTTTATCTTGAATTTTTGGCGTTTTAAAAAAATTATATTTAATTCATTACATGTTAAAAAATTCTACTTTTTTATAAAAGACATTATTATAATGTTCTTAACATGTCTGTTAAAAATCATTTAAAAATATAAAAGTTTAAGTATATTTAAACAAATTTCAATTTAATAGGGACCAACACATACTTTTAGTCCTTGTAAAATTAAAATTTGCTTAATTGTGCTTAAACTTTTAAATTTGTAACATATTTTTCACATACTTACTTAGAATATTATACAAAGTTCCCCCGCAAAAAAGTAACTTAAAATTTTATTATTATGTCCAAATTTTCATTAATATAATCTTGAAAATTTGGATTTTAGAAAAATTCATATTTAATTCATTACATGTTAAAAAACTAATTTTTTTTATAAAAGAGTGTCTTACGATGTTATGAACATGTATGTAAAAAATCTTTCAAAAATTTAGAAGTTTAAGCATAATTAAACAAATTTTAATTTAACAGGGACTAAAAACACTAACAGAATATTTTGTAGGGACTAAAAAGTGTGATTTATTTTTATAGGGACTAAAAACAAAACTGCAGATATTTATAGGGACCAAAAACTTAATTAACCCTAAAATCAATAAAACAAAATTTTTTAGATCAAGTTGAGGAGTACGTCTCCAGCAAGCTCCAATTTCAGATTTTTTTTTCCTCTAAATTTTGGTAGCAAATTCATCTATGTTTTAAAATAAAAAATAAAGATTAATGAGTTTCAAATGATTAGTCTTTTCCAATTGTATATTGTGTTAATAGTTCCACACAAAAAATGTGGATACAAGGGAAAGCATGCGTGCACAATTTTTATGGAATATTACGTCCCTTGACTTCAGTAAGGGCCATTATTTCAGAAAACAAAAGACAAATATGGAGCGGACAAAACTTTTGAAGTGGTTTACAGGCACAATCTTAATTTTCTCTCTAAAAAAATATAATACTCCTATTGTTTGATAAATCCAACAATTATAAATGAAAGAATGTTATTTAAACTATCAAAACTTAACAACTTATTTGTCAATCATATGAAAATATATTATTTATATATATAACTATTTGAGTTGACTTAAAAAGAGAAAAAAAAAACTAATAAAAAACAAAACCATATCTTCTATATATATATATATATTTATATATATATATATATATTTGTTGATCAGACAATTAAGTGATTGTCCAAATAATATTTCTCTCTATGATTTGTGTGGTGCCACCATCAGGAATCATTAGTAGTGTTGCACGAGTAATGCTAATAACACACTCTCCACCACTCTCATTTTTTTATTTATTAATTTAAATCATGGTAGATCTCACATTTTAGAAATGGTTTTCACTTAAAGTGATGGATCATACAATAGCTTCATCTAATAAAAATGAGTATTGAAAGAGTGTTAAAAAGAGAGAATATCTCTTAAAAAAAAAAACAGAGAATATTTACCATTCCCCTCAGTGTAGCACTGTGTACGTAATATGTCGGCACTTTAAGTTTTTAAATAATACAGTAGAAAACTCCAAGTTGATGTATATATGCTTTCCACTTACATGTACAATACTAAAATTAAAGGGTATAAAGTCCCACTTCTCTTGCAAATGCAAACCTTTTTGTTGGCAAATAGTTTCTCGCGTACTTTCATGCAAATCATTAGATAATTATATGATTTAGTTATATAAATTTTGAAATGAATCAACGTTCATAATTATGAGAAAAAAAATAGATTATTATCGTATTCATATTTATTTATAAATATATTTTGATGTTTTCTTCTTTATCCTATGATGATATGTATGGTATTTTAAAGGGTAACATTTCTAATTCTACTATGATATGATCTATATGGATACTTTTTATTTTTTTTTGAAGGATATGGGATACTTTTATTGAAATAATAATAATAATTTATTTTTAACTTAATTTGTCTGGTGATTACTTTAGGGACCCGCCACAAATGTCTATGATAAGTTGCGGGTGCTATACTATACATGAATTAATTAAGTATATGAATGATATTATTCACACAGCAGTCATATTCAAGCTGCAGAAGAGGAAGGTGACATCAAAGTGTCCTTTTATTTTGTCAAATTAATGGAGGACGTGCCATCAAGGCCCATACCTTATTGCAAAGTGCAAACCATAAATAAATCACATTGGTTGATCCTAGATACGTTTCAAATTGGAATATCAAGCACCTTATAAGTGCCTCTCTATTTTATCAAAGCAGTATCAAGGTGTATCAAAATTGCCTAACCTTAATGGCAACGTTACGAACCTTAGGGCACTCGTTAACAAGACCATTTACTTTATTGAGAAATAAATATTTTCATATCTTTTAGAAAAATGAAGGATCACAACTCATTATTAACATATTTTATATGGGGTTAAAATTATCTCCCTTTTTTCCGGATCAAGTAGTCTATTGGCTATAAATTCACCTCTTAAGATGAATAAGTGAGAAGCTCAAGGTTCAAATCTCACACCCTATATATTACAATGTATTGTCCCTACTGGTTGAGCTATGGTCACGAGGACAATCCTCTTTATTTCTACTCTCTCCATTTCATTCTTATAGATTTAAAAATATAACTGCAAAAGGAGAATTGATGTTGACACATTGCATAAGGCTGAGGCACACGAGTAAAATACGTTTTTGCCCCCTCGGCAGTTAACTGCCGAGGAATTCAATAACCGGCTACATTTAACTGCCGAGGAAAACAATTATGCAGACAGTGGGTTATGCATAATTCTAATGCATTTCCAAGCCATTTTTTGGGCAGTTTTTACCTGTAATTAAACCAGAGCATTTCCAAAGGCAATATAAATCATACAACATTGAAACTCGGTCATAACTAAGAAAAATACAATATCTTTTACAGTTGTCCATAATTAAATCAAACCGACATTTGGTTCAAATTACACAAACGTTTGAAATTCATCAAAACGTTACAAAGTGTCCATAATTAAACAACTCATTACACATCATTAAATTAAATCCCTACTTACATTCAACGCAATTACATATGGAACGAACATACATATATAATATATTATCTTCCACCATATTCCGAAACATAAATCCGACGTCGCTATCGTCGCGTATAAGCCAATGCATATAGCTTGCCGTTTTCCATGCGTATTCGTCTCTATCTTCTCCTAGGTGTATGCATGGCATTTGACCAAACAAGTGACGTGTATATTGATTTTCACCAAGATGCACAAAATAAGTGTTAAGTTGTGTCTTCAAATCATCAAGAGAGTCCGCCGGAGTTATCATAACCTTAATTGTCTTTTTAAAAGCGGAGTACCTAACACGGCCTTCAATTTTTGCAACCTCGGACATTTTTCACTTGACAAAAGCTTTAAGAAAAGAATCATAGATTAGAACAAAATTAAATGAAATGTAATAACGAATAAATCAAATGCGTAAACATTAATAACGAATAAATAAGTATTGCACTAGTTGCACCACATAAAAGTCATATTATCATATATATCAATATAAATTACATAATGTTAATTATATTTTGGCCACAAAAAAATTGGTGTTACAATTTCGACCCCAAAATATACGTCGGTGTAATTTCTACCAAAAAAAAGGACTAACATCGAAAAAAAATCACTCATTAAAGACCAAGTGATTGGGGAAGATCAAGTGAATTAGAATCTTCCTCATCTTCTGCAATAACTTCAAATTGTTGCTTTGGTTTTTCGGGAGTGTCCAACAAAATAGGCGCCGCTTTGTTTGACTCCTTTTGTGGTTTCGGCGGTTTGTTTCCACTTTCAATAGCCATGAGCTTTCGGATTAACAACTCATGTTGATCCACATACTCATCTTCCCAAGTCACCGCATCTTCTTTCTTGTGATTGTGCCACTCCGTAGATGATGGAGGTAGTGGACAACCATTCTTCCAAATAAATAAGCACGAAATGATTCGGAATTGCCCCAAGGCACAAGATGGGAGTTTTTGATTACCCGACGGTGGTGGTCCTCTTAGTGGGAAAAAAGATTCCGAGTTTTCAACTTCAAGATTTGTCAACACGACCACACACCTTTTGTAATAATTAGCAACAATGTGTCCCATGTCCGGAAAAGTCAACCACTTATCAACAATGTGTCCCACTACCGAGGTTTTCCTCGGCAATACACTACCGATGTTTTCCTCGGCAGTTAACTGTCGAGGTTTCCCATGACAGAGTTCTACGTAACTGACGTAGATACCCATAACAAAACCAAAAAAATGAACATATTAAAATGTTCAATACATGTTTTTTTACGTAAAAAGTGTGTTGAATGCTCAATAACTGCTTGATGCTTGAATGATTTTGGATCAAGATTTGATGAAAAAAAATATTGGATTTGGGGATTGAATGGAGGTGGTATTGAAGTTGATGATGAAAATAGTATGTAGGGGGAGCAGGTGGCTGTTTCATCTGATGAAACATTTTCCTCGGCAGTTAACTACCGAGGTTTTCCTCGGTAGTTAACTGCAGCCGGTTTCAAATTCTTCGGCAGTTAATTGCCGAGGGAATTACTCGTGTGCCTCAGCCTTATACAATGTGTCAACAGCAATTCTCCAGCAAAAGTGTTACATTTTTTTTTGACAAATGCAAGGTGTTAACATTAATAAATAAGTCATGATCATTCTTATAACATTTAAACACTTTTTTTTTGTTAAATAACCCGGTAATTGGAAATTCATCATTTAAAGTGAATAAGTAAAAAAAATTGAGACTCAAACTTTGGTCCTTGTATATTGCAATGTCCATAATTTAATAATTTGAGAGAATAAATGATGAAAGAAAATGGAGAAGATGCTCACTTATTTTGCTTATATATATATATATATATATATATATATATATATATATATATCATATTTTGAAAGATTGGTTGCTTATATGAATGCATGGTTTTATCTTATATGAATGCAAGGTATCCGTAGATTCAGGAGACAATAGTTAATGTGCTTCCCCATACCCAAATTAGTAATGGCCAACCTATTTGTGGTAAACCAATCAAGCTTTTTCATATGATGATGATGACGCCAGCACACCTGAAACAAAGACCAATATTTGAGTCATTGTCTATTTGTCTTCGTTGAGATTTGAGGGAATGAGAAAGCCAACTTTAAATAGCATTATCTTTTCATATTTTATATATTATCGTGTCATTAGTTAAATTAAGATAATTAATCCAAGTCTGTGTCACTGTGTGTGTGTGTGTGAGGAAAAGGTTTATTATGCTATATGATCCATTACATACGGCATCGTCTGTAATTATTGTTATAGCGTCACGATATCCAAGTCTTGGCCACATGCAAATAGAAAAACGAGGATCTTAATCAGCTGGGACCATTATATTTGCAATTTTTTGAGGTGAAACATAATTTGTGTTTGTATAAGAAAATGATTTCTTCCTATGTTTCATAGCCGTTATATTTATAACAAAAAGAATCTCAAAAATAATGTCAATTTTAATTTTAAATGGAGTTTTAATTGACTATATTTTCTACCCGTATCATATATGTAATAATATGATTATAATGAAATACATAAGATGCCAAAATAAAAATAAAACTAAGACAAAGCAACCAAAAAAACAAAGTCTAATATTGAAAATATACAAGAGTCAAGAAAAAAATTGCACCGAAACATTACGGCGTTACAAATCAACAAAAAAAAATCAAAATCTAACCACACTTAATTTAAGATAAATTCTATGGTACATCCAACATTTTGAGTGTACCGGTACACCAAACATTAAATTAATAATTAAATTGATTATTTTTTGAAGAAAAAATAATTATTTTCTATCATTAACAATTATAATAATTAAATCTTATTTACCAAAAGCGTCGATGAAATAAAATTTATTTATTTTTGAATTTTTATTGCTCATAATGAAGAATATTGATTATTTTTTATGAGAAAATGTTAAAAATTTAATATAATTCATATAAACAATGAAATAGTGTTTTTTTCTCATGATATGGTGTTTTCTAAAATATAAATAATAACAAATAACAACTTATTTCATAAAATGATCATTAATTTATAAATTTATGAAGCGGAGTATCGATACACCTCAATTTGCGAGGTGTACTGTATAAGCTCCCTTAATTTAAACTCATACGTTGTTGAATACTCAATAAATAGAAGTTGTAGATTAAACCCTTGACTTTATTTTCAATCCAGGATCACACCCAAAAGCTTTATCAAATCATCAAGAGGAAATTTAAGCCTATCTTGATTACAAAAAATAATTTAATAATGTTGTTTCCAAATAATTCACAAACAAGTCATTCATATTCCCAAACAGTATTTGAAAACATCGTTGCAGAAGTGAAATCAATCCAAAGATATTGACAACTTCGATTGTGTTGTGTTTTATTTTAAAATTGGGACTAAACAAATTATAGAGTAAAAGATGGAACAAAAATTGAAATTATTGTCCTTCATTAAAACACAACAGACATTTTGTCCACAATACAAGTTGTTTAAGATACTAAAGCAACCTTTTGTCCACCATTAATGCGAGGCAACGAGGGCATAGAAAAATACAATATGGATCATGCAATATTCAATTTTCCTGTGTGTAAGTGTCATGTTTACTTTTTTTTTTTTTTTTTTGTTAAGTTGTCTAGTGGTTAGAGCTCATACAATTAAATGTGCAGAAGTGGATTCTCGGATTCGAACCCCAACCCCTGCATATAATATACAATATCCCTAGCAACTGAATTAAACTTACAGAGATAGTGTCGTGTTTACTTGGTCTATGTTATTAAGTGTGAAAATAAACTGAATCGAACTAAACTTTGTAAAGCATAAGTATGGCGTGGTTAAAAGATTCAAGGCATATATCTAGACTATTACATGTTAGAGACTTATTTTAAGGCTGTGCATGAACATTTTTGAAAGGTTGGTATTGTTTTTTAGCCTACAATTAAGGGTTTATTCCATATTAATGTCTTTAAAGAAGTTATTCGACTTATTTCTAAATAGATTAATGATCTAACAGATTAATGATATTATGTTCCTATTTTGATATTTAATATTTTAGAGTATCTAACTTTATATGATATCATATATCATTTTTTTTTTATAATAATACATTTAAGTATAAAAGTAATGTAGACTAATATCTTCAAATTATTGAAAAGGGTAGTATATTTATAATTTTAATAAAAATACAAAATCTAATATAATAATAATTGGAAAAAAAAATACTATTCATATTAACTTAAGTAGTCAATCTGATAGGAATACAAGACTCTATTATTGTCAAAAAAAAAAAAAAAAAAAAAGACTCTATTAATAGCATCTAGTCTAACATTTTTTTTGTCAAAAAAAAAAAGCATCTAGTCTAACATTTTTAGCAAAATAAATTTCTAAAACAGTCCGATCTAGCCTAGGTCTGACGCATGCCACCGTATGTACTTAAGCCTAAGTGTCTCCTTTATAATATTATTTAGGTTTAAATATGTCTTTGGTCCATGCACTTTCATCAGATTTTGGCATTGGTCTCTACACTTTTTTTTGTTTGAAATTGGTCCCTGCACTTTGTAAAAATATTGGTATTGGTCCCTCTGTTAACTTTCTATTAAAAAAACACAAAACTATTGGTATTAGTCTCTGCACTTTGTAAAAATATTGGTATTGCTCCCTACACTTTGTAAAAATATTGTTATTGGTGCCATGTGGTGTGAAATGATTGGGTCACGTGGCACTCCGTTAGTTTTGTGTTTTTTTTAACAGAAAGTTAACAGAGGGACCAATACCAATATTTTTACAAAGTACAGGGACCAGTGCAAAACAAAAAAAAAGTGCAGGGACCAATGTCAAAATCTGATGAAAGTGCAGGGACCAACGACACATTTAAACCTATTAATTATTTTAGATTAATTATCACTTTAAAATGAAATTTATTTCATCGTTGAAGTCAACACAACTAATTAGTTTTTAGGAATCATGACCAACTCAAATGAGACAATTAGTGTATCCAAATGTTCCCTCCGTCCTAAATTGTATGTCACTTTAGAAAAAATATTTGTCCCAAATTATACGTCGCTTTACAATACCAATGAAAAATTAATGTTACTTTTCCTATTATATCCTTAATTATTTATTACTCTCTCTTCTTTCAATCCTTCATTTATTTTTCCCATATCATTTATTGAGGATAATTTTGTAAAACAACTTAAAATATCTCTTTCCCACACAATATTAATTACATTTCTTAATATGTGTGAAATGCCCAAACGTTATACAATTTAGGATGGAGGGAGTATATGAGTGTTTCATTGATTTAACATCAAATTAAATAAGAGTCTCATTAAATAAACACTTATATTGTGAAGTAAAATATTAAAATACATGTAAAGAAAAGTAACCGCAAAAACAATTTCTCTTAACTTTTTGCAAACTCCACATAGTAGATTATTAATTTCATTATAATGTAGTAATATATAATTATTTGTGGGACTCCGTG
Source organism: Medicago truncatula (assembly GCF_003473485.1). Taxonomy (NCBI): domain Eukaryota; kingdom Viridiplantae; phylum Streptophyta; class Magnoliopsida; order Fabales; family Fabaceae; genus Medicago; species Medicago truncatula. Next base: position 47,292,921 of record NC_053043.1, read on the forward strand.
AGCTTAACTCAGTTGGTAGAAATATTACATATTATATGCTGGAGTTGGGGTTTGAATCCGAACACCCCACTTCTCCACAATTTAATTGTGTGAGCTCTAGCCACTAGACTACGTGATAAAAAAAATATAATTATTTGTGGGATTCATTTTGTAAGTTTTTTAAAATGTTGATTTTCTTTTTGTGGTGACCGGGGTTCGAACCCCGGACTTTGCATATTTTATGCATTGTCCATACCAACTAAGCTAAGCTCACGAGGACTTTAAAATGTTGATTTGAAGAGTTGCGTGTTTTTAAATAGTAAATAAAAAAGCTTTAAATTAAATAATGTGTACATGATTTAATAAATAAAAAAAAAAGTGTACATGAATCCTCGTTTAAGTATTTAAATCAAGTTGCTTGCGCGCAAGTAGCAAGGAGCTCCTTCTAAGGACGTATCTGAAGAATACCGGGTTCGATTATGAGGGGGAACAACACTTGACCAGTGTCCATGCCTCTACGCATGAGACATATTAGTCGCCCACGTTTGACCAAGTTGTCTGGGCTTCGGTGGCAAGGAGCTCCTTCCAAGGACGTATCCGAGGAATACCGAATTCAATTCTTAGGAAAAACAACGCTTGACCAGTGCGCATGCCTCTACGCATGAGACGGATTAGTCGCTCATCCATAATGGATCGGAAACCGATGCAAAAGAAACAAAAAAAAATTATTCAAAACAGGGAGATATATTGTAGATGTTGATCTTCTATTGAGAGGGATGTATTTAGAAGAGAACGGGACCACCTTCAAATTTCAATATACTTCTAATAACTACTATTCATAAGGCAAGGAAGCTCTGAGAAGATAAAATTAAGTGCTGTACCCACAAAATGGTGGTATCCACGTCCCCAACAGATTTTTTGGCCTCGTTAACATTCAATTTGAACATCAAATTCAGCGAGAATTTGTACTAATGAGAAATTCACTCTCTAACATGTAGAGACTCTAGAGAGTACCATGAACACATCTCTAGCATGTGTTTCAAACATTCTCTGGTTTTTTTGTTAGCATGATATTGGTGTCAAGTTTTCATCGCCGTTTAATAGTGATCAATCTCCATCGAAGAATCCGTAGAGCATACAAGGTGGTTCTCCCCTTGCAAACAGATTCTTTTCACATGCATTAGCATAAAATCAAACTTTTAACTACATATTTAAAGGATTTATTCAAAAAAAAAAAAAAAACTACCTATTTCAGGGATCAAATTCTTTATTATTTAAACTAATTTATTGTTGGTCAACACACATTTTTCTTTTTTTTTAGTCAAATAATCTAACGATTAAAAATTTAATTTATACGAGACTCATATAAATTTTGATCAATAGAGGAAAATACATTGGAAAGTACTAGGTTGCTAGGACTCTTAAAATGAGTGACAACTGTTTAACCTTGAGGCAACTAGTGCAACCGTTATAAATTATGGGTTGGAATTTAAGGGATTAAATTATACTCCTATATAAATTTTGAATGATGATACATGAACCACTTTATGTGACATACACCCTTTTATATCTATACATATTTATGACATGTGGCAAAAACATTGAAAAATGATATGAAAAGGGATGATGATGTGATGTAAAATTACTAAAATATCTCTGACACATGTGATGTACATGAGAGGTGTATAACAAAAGGGTGTCTGCCTATCTTTTTCCATAGATTTTTTTTTGAAAAAGTGATAGGATGAGTATTTTTTTGAAAAAGTTAAAGGGTGGATTATATAATTATATACTTATCTCATATTTTCATTGATGGCGTAAGTACCGTTAATTTTTTATAATGTAATCTTATCTTTATCTTAAAAGACTTCATAGCATCACTCACCACCACAAACATATATAGTGTGTTAGTATAAACCCAGACAAATGATGCAACATTCCACTTTACATATATATCTACTTATCATGTTAATTGTGGTTCACAAAACTGTCCTCAATTTCATAGTATTTGTTTGTAGCACTGTCTAATCACATACATATACAATACAAGCAGGCCTGAATTGTGCATCCAATTAGAAATATAATTATTTTCTTGTTTATTCCTCCACTGAGATTCTGAATGCGACCTATTTTGGGTCACAAAAACCTTGCCTAGACTAATAATCACACCAAAGTCAAAAATCATATTCAGATATCTAAATAAACATTTATCGGTATGGATAATATGATATCTCTATCCATCTCATTGAATACAATATATATAATATTTGTGTCCACTTCATATTCGTGTGGACGTCTGCTAAATGGTTAATCCACAAATTTTAAAATATCAACGGGTATAAACAAATATCCATGGATAACATTCTTTTTTTAAACAAAAAATTGATTTTTGTTAAAAAAAATACTAATTATCTAAAATTTAATAACAAAGTTCATCACAGTAATTTCTTCTTTTTACCAAAATATAACAATATTCATACATAGTAATACTCATACATTTCATTTAAACGGAAAAAAGATCATCAACTTCCATCAAAAAATGTGTTTTTCTTATGGAAGTTTAAAGTATCTAAGAATATTTATGTATTTTACGTAGTTTAATAACATGTACGGATATCTGCGGACATGAATACCATTAACTTCGCATAAGTATCCATTAACTAACGGGTTTAATATATATGTTTATTAAAGTCACGCATGTTATTATTCTTTCTAAGCCTACCATGTGTCCTGCATTCATATACTGAGAACTAAAGAGATGCCACTCTTTCTTCTATTGTCATGACTAATGAACTTCTCCTTTGTTGTCGTCATTGATGTACCTTTTACTTAGTTCTTTAATTAGATTATATTAGAGAAGATAGTATATAAGAAAAAAAAAATCGTAAGTACAATATGCAATTGATTTAATTCAACTTTTTTTGACGGAATGATTTAATGGAACGTGGATGTATCATTTTATTGATTTGATGATCTTGATTTAATTAAAGGAAAATACTCTATGTCACGAATGTTCCCTCAAAAAATAGTCACGGCATTATATCATTGATTGAAATCCCATGATTCCCTTTTCAAAAAAAAAAAAAAGAATAAGAAAATTCATGATTTCTCTAGGAAAAAAAAAACTTTGTCCTTTTCCATTTCCTCTTAAAATTGAACAAGTGTTATTTGTAGGATTCGTGTGTACATGTGAAATCATGACTAATTTTAAGCAAGGATTTAACTATGTACAGACCCGTCAAAATTTAAAATAAAAAAACTATGTACGGAGTAACTTCTTTTACATGTATATCGAATTACATCTCAAAATTTATGTCGAGTTATAATAAATAAAATAGAAAAGAGAGAATTGTTAATAACGATGACATTTAATCATCATAATTTTACGTTTGTTGCCGATTTTTTTTTACAAGCAAGATAAGAGAACTAAAACCTCATACATTAAAGAAACAAATGAAATCACACCACCAGTCATAAAAACTAACACCTGAATTCTTTTCCACCCTATTTGTGAACCAATCCCATGTTACAATATTTATCTCAAAAACAACATTTTAGTGCATATATTCTCTTTGGTCATATTTATAAGTCAATATTGCTTTTTAAGATTTATCGAATAATTGATGTATTTGAACTATAATATAGTTCAAATATATCAGTTATTTAATAAATCTAAAAAGAAAATAGTTGTTTATATATGTGACTAAAGAAAATATTAATTAAACTCTTTAAGTAAAATCAATCTTCATACATAGAGATCACAGTTATATATACTTTTAGTTGGTATCTCAATCATAATAAATAAAATGAGCTTATCCGAAAAAAAACACAAGATTATGATAATGCATATACATTTAACACATGATCGTTTGTTGAAGATTGCTCTATAGACTTTAAAGCATGCTATCACACACCTGTAAATAACCTTGAATATCTCCAAATGCAGTTAATTTCAGTTCGTTGCTTAATTTTCTCTTTTGAAGTGAACGATAGTTAATTACCATTGAAATATTTTGGTCATTTTTAGATGTGTAGAAAATCATTTAGTGTAAACAGAAATAATCTCGTTTGTTTGATATTATGAGCCGAATTCTGCTCTTCACCCAGCAAATTTCGCTCGCATCCTGCAGTCATGCGCAAAATGCCCCTGTGCTAGTTAACTAGCGCAAGTATAACCTGTGCGCAAATTAAGTAGCGTTGCACATGTTAAGTGGCTCAAGTGTAAACTAGTACGAACTTTAAGTGGCGCAAAGTGCCTACTTTTTATTTATTTATTCAATATGGTGCAAAGTCGAAAATATTTTATTTATTCAATATGATTCAATAAATTATTTTATTTAGTCAATATGGTGCAAAGTCTAAATATAAATTCTATTTTATTCTAAATTATTTATGCTTTTAAAATAAATTCGATTTTATACTAATTCAATTTTCATTATAATTTATTTATTCATTAAATGCAAAATTAGAAAATAAAATTGATTTTATTTATTCAATATTCATTTATTCAATACATAAGCATAACCATAAAATAAATGCGAAAAATAAATACAAATAAAAAACAAAATTAATAAAAATAACTCTCATTTTATTAATATGATTCAAACATTACATTATATAATATATATATATATATATATATATATATATATATATATATATATATATATTTTACCCTCTTCGGTATATGCCAATAGCTCTTGGGGAAAATAGTGATCCGTCTTGTTGGGGAAAACGGCATCAGGAACCCTTGAGTTAAATTTAAATTTGGTTCCTTTTATACCCCCATATTGATTCTTTTTACCCACGGTAAAAAGATTTTAGGAGTAAAAGGAAACAAACCTAATTTTATCTCACAGGATGATGTCTTTTTTCACTTAACGGACCACTATTTCCTCCAAAAGCCACCAGTATTTACCTAAAGGGGTATAAAAAAGCCTAGAAACTAAAGAAGCAAAGAAGAAGAAGAGAAAGAGGGGGAGAGAGTGGGAGGAGAAAATGTGAGGAAAAGAGGAAGTATGTGAGGGTTTTTATAGGTGGTATAAGGTATATGGCACTTAATGAGATCCAAAAGCGTGTGAGAAACTTAAGAAAAACGTGTAAAATCCAATCAAAACCATTGACTACCGTCCAAGAAACGTTTGTGCTTTAGTTTTTACCACCGGCCAACTTGCGCAAGTTAACTCGCACATAGGCTCAGTGGTGTGTGACTTAAGTCACACAGAGCTTGTGAGGTGCGTGAGTTAAGTCTCGCTGCGTGACTTAACTCACGCAGGGTTATATTTGGAAAAAGTGCAGGGCGCGAACAAAATGTGCAGGGTGAAGAGCAGAATTCTTATGAGCCATGAAACAGGCCCAATTCACAGGTAGGGGGAGGTTGGGCCAATAGTAAGCAGTACCAAGTTGCAAACTCATTGTAGAATTTTGCTCTTTAAGCCTCCATGTTACTCACAGACCCCCAAAATTGAAAATACCCCTGTCAATATCTAGTCGAGCTTTGTAATCTGGTCAATGGTATGTTTGGTTCAATTGAAGGGAGATGAGGGTAGGGGTTTTTGAAGTGATATAATTAAATTCAAACTAGTTTATCTAACTATTTACTCCTTCCATTCTTGTATTTAAGCACAACAAAATAAAATTCATGGTCTCAAATACAATGCAAAAGTTTATTATAATTATTACATTTTATGTCATTATTCTAAATTTACCTTTAAATTAAATCTACCATGATTATTCATAAAGACAAACACTTACGTGCTCGTCTTTCTACTTTTTTTTTATTGAAGAGTAAAATAGATAATAAAAAAATCAGCTCAAACAAACTCATGTATTTTTTCTTTATATATAATATACATTTTAATGCTTTCAACACTTTTCAAAACATTTCCAAGGTAAAATTTGAGAGGGTGTGCTTTTTATAATGACTTTTTTTTTAATCGGCTAATATTATTCACGTTGAAAAGTACTAATACAAGTACCACACGCGGAAAAGAAAAATACAAATGCACCGTATATAGGTGGAGCACCAAAAGAGCACTTACTAAACAAGCACCCACAACAGTCCAAAAAATGGAACCACCGGTAGTAGGGGTGGGCAAAAAGAACCATGAACCGAACCGAACCAAAAATAACCGAACCATTATAATGGTTCACGAACCGAACCGTTAATTTATTAACAGTTCTTGAACCATAACCGAACCATCTTGAACCGAACCGAACCAAACCACTTGAAGTGTTTTTATTTTTTATTTTTTAAGGAAACCACTTGAACTCTTTGTTGGATCTTTCCCAAAATAGCTTATTTTAAAAAACAACTTATTCAAAACAGCTTATTTTATGAAAACAACTTATTTTAAAAAAACAGCTTATTTGAAAAACAGCTTATTCAAAACAACTAATTTTATGCAAAATAGCTTATTTTAAAAAACAACTTACTCAAAAAAGCTTATTTTATGCAAAACAGCTTATTTTAAAAAACAACTTATTCAAAACAGCTTATTTAAAAATAAAAATAAAAACTTATTAAAATATTTTAAAAAAACAGCTTATTTAGATTTGGTGACGAATTGGAAAGAATAAGCTAACATGCTAGTTTTTGCTCTACTCCTTACTTTGAGCATACTTATTTAGATTTTATATTACGCTTCTAACGATAACTACCATATTAATCTATTTGTTGGACCAAAAACTAGTGCTGAATTAGGAATTATAGAAAGAACGGAAGAACCTTTTCACATGAAAACATTGTTCATGAAAGTAAGATATTGGCCAATATTATGAATATTAATATCTTCGCTTTAGGATATTAGTATTCATACTTGTAGCTCTAACAAGCATGAACATGTTAGTATTCAAAGTATCAGGTGATATCTTACCTGTACAAACTATTATTTCTTGTGTATCGAGGCTCTTCATTTCATTTTGAAATCCATATATTTTAGCACTAATTTTAATTTGTACTCCAACAAATAAAATAATATAGCAGTTATGGTTAAAAGAAGGTAGATAAAAAAGAAATAAGTATTATCAAAGCAATGATTCCATACATAAGAGTATAATTGTTAATTATGTGAGTTGAAAAATTACTTGAGTGTGATAATGGGCTATGAATATACCATACATAAGGAAAATCAAGGACCATTTTTAGACTCAAGAAATTTACCAAAATAGATTTTCCCAAAAAAGAGTAAAATGATGCATAAGGAAGAAGCATGTTCCATGTTATTCTTCAAATCTTAAGTTGTTTTAAAATAAGCTTCTTTTTTTTTAAAAATAAGTTGTTTTAAAATAAGCTGTTTTTTTTTTTAAAATAAGTTGTTTTCATAAAATAAGCTGTTTGAATAAGCTGTTTTTTAAAATAAGGTGTTTTGCATAAAATAAGCCGTTTTGATTAAGTTGTTTTTAAAAGAGATCGTAACAAGCTATTTTTAATAAAATAAGCTTTTTAGAATAAGCTGTTTTTCATAAAATAAGCTGTTTTGAATAAGCTATTTTCAAAAATAAGTTATTTTTCATAAATAAGCTATTTTTTAAAATAAGGTGTTTTGCATAAAATAAGTTGTTTTGAATAAGTTGTTTTTCATAAAATAAGCTGTTTATCAAATAAGCTGTTTTGAATAAGCTGTTTTTTTTTTTTTTTTTTTTTAAATAAGATATTTTCATAAAATAAGCTGTTTCTTAAAATAAAGTGTTTTCATAAAATAAGCGGTTTTGAATAAGCTATTTTTAAAAAGAGATCGTAATAAATTGTTTTTCATAAAAGAGCACACCTAGGCTTCGCACAAACAACCTGTAACCAAACCAAAACTAGTACCGCATCAAGCACTCTTGTGGATTCCAATTCCACTCATAAAAAAGGCAAGTTTGAATAGAAAGTTTACTCAAACTCCACCTCCAAGACATCACCATTATTTCCGACAATAATTCATCAACATATTTCAATTCATTCCGGAAAATAATGTAATTTCTCGCTTGCCAAATAACCCAAATAGTAGCATGCCAAATAATCCACAATCCCTTACGAATTCTCTTATTTCTAGCTTCATTACTCCAACAAGCCCAATGCACAAACAATTTGGGGGAGTAATGAAAGAGAAATCTAGCCAATTCATAACACTTTCCCACACCTTTGCCGTGAAATTACAATGTAAGAATAGATATTTAGATGATTCTTCCATTCTTCCGCAAAAAACACACAAGATAGACTCCTCCGGAGGTAAACAATTTCTCCTAGCAAGATTACATCTAGCAGGAACCTTATTAAGAAAAAGTTTCCAATAGAAAGCAACCACTTTCAAAGGGGCTTTACTTTTCCAAATATTCACAAAAACTCCCTTTGAAATGATATTTGAATAATCATTTTTGACAACTTTTGTGACAATTTTCTCTCTCATACTCACATTACCTTTTTACTTTCTCTCTCTATTGCTTTGGTTTTTGTGTCAATATCTCATTTCCTTTGTAAAATTTTGGTTGTCACAAAAGTTGTTACATATATGAATGTTCAAATAACACAACTCTATAAATATTACATTTACCTCTTAAAAAACACTTGTGTAATTTTACGCGAACTATGTGTACCTCAAATTCGATGTTGAGAGAATTCATATATTGAGCCTGTTGTACGTAGACAAACACAAACATTAAAAACTAAAAAGTTTTTTTTTTTTTTGTCAGGTAGCCTAGTGGCTAGAATTCACCTTATTAGGTGAATAAATGAGGTGTTCGGGATTCGAACTCCGGCCTCTGCATATAACAATGCATTATCCCTGTCAACTGAGCTATGCTCACGGGGACGAAAAAAAAAAAAAACTAGGAAAGTTATATTAGAAGATTTATGAGCATTAAAAAAAATCATGACCACTGGATTTATATGCACCAACATAGAAGTGCTACAACTATGGGTATGTAATTTGGTTGCGCGTCCGCATCTCCAAACACATCATGTGCACCCTTGTTTTTACCCCGGTTTTACATAAGCTACAAAACCAAGCTTCTACGTATAAAGTTTAGGTTTAATAGCAATTTTCGCCATCTAAAAAAAAGTATAAAATTGTCCCCTAAATTTTGCAACTGTAACAGTTTTTGCCACGAGGCCAATTTTTGGTAAAAAAAAAAAAAATAACATGTGGCACCTCACTTAGGGTGCCACGTCAGCGTAGACCAAGTCTAAATTGACATTGGGGGCAAAAACTTCCACATATGCAAAACTTAAGGGACAGTTTTGTAATTTTTTTCTGGGATCAAAATCACAACTTTGAAAAAGTTAAGGGTTAAAACTGCTATAAAGCCTAAAATTTATTGTTTATTTTGACAAAACACAGAAAACATGTTGAATCAAACACTCGCTAAAGGTCGGATGATTAATATTTGAAATTCATGCTCTATTGTTTAGAATATGAGCCACGGTTGAAATATAAATTGTACAGACAAAGGCGCTGTCCACGACTCGTGTCTATGAGTAGTCAATGGGTAATTCACGTTTACCCATGGTAAAGTTGTGGATACTGTAAAAAAAAAGGTTGTAGATTCTCTTCTAGCGATCGTCGACGAACCAATAAAATTATTTGACCATTCCCATCATATTTATTATTGTAGACTAATTTTATCTATTTCTCATCGCATAGAAAAATCACTCTTTCTTTAATGAAAAATAAATAAATAAATAAATAGTGATAAGTTTTCTAATTTAGATTATATAAGTATAATGATTTAAAATTCAGAAGTTGCTCAACTGGCAAAATGCCGAAATTGTTAAGCCGGATGCCATGACCGGGGTTCGAACCCCGATACTTCCATTTATGTGTGTGAGTTTACAATAACTTTGCCATTTTATCTATCTACCAAAAATTTTAATTCATTTTATTCTAATTATTGTTTTTTGAAAGCTTATTTTATAATAATAAAATTGTGATTGTTATACACATAATGAAATTGATTGCGGTCTATAAATACAATTTACTATCCTATAAAACAACAACAACAACAACCAAGCCTTATCCCATCAAGTGGGGTCGACTACATGGATCAAATGACGCCATAATGTTCTATCAAAAACCATATTGGGATCCAACTCGTTGACCTCTAAATCTTTTATAATGGTTTCTCAAATGGTTTTCTTAGGTCTTTCTCTACCTTTTTTTAACCTGACTCTCCTCCATTTGATCTACTCTTCTTACAACGGCATCTACGGATCTTCTCTCTACATGTCCAAACCATCTAAGCCTATTTTCTACCAACTTTTCTATTATAGGTGCTACCCTCACTCTATCTCTAATGGTGTCATTCCTAATCCTATCATGTCTAGTCTTACCACTCATCTAGCGCAACATCCTCATCTCCGCTACACTTACTTTACTCTCGTGTTGGCTCTTAACCGCCCAACACTTTGTACCATACAACATTGCTGGTCTGACTGTTGTTCGATAGAACTTTCCTTTCAGCTTAAGTGGTACTTTTTTATCGCACAAAACACCTGAGACTCTTCTCCATTTCAACCACCCAACTTGAATACGATGATGATTCACATATGCTTCTATTTCTCCTATAAATTTATGAAAACAAAAACACTATTTTACTCATGAATAAAAAAATTCTATGGGAAAGCTCAAAGTGAATCAAGCAGAATAGATATCTCTAAGCTACGAATCTGTCTCTCTCTATTGACATGGTTTGATACTATTTTCCTTCTCCATAAGGTACACACACCCATATCATATCATATATATGTCCCTCATCACTTGAGTTCTTAATACATTGTCTTAAACCAACCCAACATAACATGTCTTATTGTTGTTATTGTTCTTGTTTCTTTAATTTTTCATCACTTACCTTATAACCTTAACCTTGTTTTTCTTCCTTTTATTTTCATTTTTCAACAAGGTTCTCTCATTTCTTGCATGCTACCATTATTCTTATTGTTATAACATCAAAAATATATGTTAACTGTCCATCATTCTCTAAGGTTTGTGTTGTTGATTTATAAGTATTGTGTTATTACTCTCTCTATATATATGTGCATATATTATGAATTTATGATAGTGATGAATCTTGTTTTGGTTTTCTTTTGTCTTTGACCCTTTGAATTCTTTCTTGCAGACTTTGATTTGACCCTTCAAAATTTCTGATTCAATTAACTTGTTGTGATGGGTCCTGTGAGAGGAATCAAAAAGAGAAGAAAGACAGAGAAGAGTTATGACAATAATAATGATTCTGCTTCTGGGTCATCTGAGAAAGAGGGTGTTGTAGATTGGTGGGATGAATTCTCAAAGAAGATAAATGGTATGAATTTCATCATCACTGTATTCAATTTATATAATTGCTAAACTTTTCATGCCTGATATTTGATTTTTTGCTGATGAATCATTGTTTGCTATGATGAATGTGTTGGTTTTCAATTTTCATATCTATTTTACATCAAGATAAAGACCCCTTATTTGACTTTCAAGTTGACTGTCATTCTGATGTGTAATCTTCGTCAATCATGGAATATTTAATCAAATTGCATTATGATTAACCTTCAACATAACTGTCGATAAAAAAAAAACTTGAACATGTTTGTGTATCAGTAGTACATTGTTTTTCTTACGGAAAATGTTAGTAGCTAGAATTTGAACCCTAAACCTCATTCTGAAACTCCCAAGGGTATCCTGAATTAACCACTTAAGTTACGCCTTGGGGACTACATCGTACATTGTTGATGGTGTATGTTAAGTGTCTTTGGAGATTGAAGCTTTTTTCATGGTTGTTATTTGTCTGTGATTTCTGGTTTATATGAGGAGCAATAACACGTCTATATTTCTAGAGTATCCAAATGTTTTCATACTAAATATTTTTGATTTCATGTTTTAAAGTAAAGAAAAGAAAGCACATATATATAGTTCTCTTAATCTATATTTATCTGATCACATTCTTTTTTACATATTTTATGAGCTAGTTAACCTAAATTAACTGAATTGATATACTAGTTCAGTTTTTTGGCTCAAATCATTTTAGCCTACACATTCTGTTATGCTCAAGTGGTTAATTTAAGCCTAAGTATATCAGCCTGATGGTAGCAATTAGTATGCGTGTAGCAGGAAGCATGACAGAACAGATTTTAGTTTCACTGTATTTGATATTATATGTTTTGCATTTGTTTTATCTTTGAGGAATTTAGTTGGTTCCCGCCATTGTTGGACGAATCAAAATGAGGAACTGTAAGTTAATTATCACATCATGTCCTGTGGTGGAAATAGAATTCATACTAATTAGATTGTTCAAAACTGAGTTTGATGACAAATCATGTTTTTACAACTTTGTTTTTCATTGGACAAAAGTCTTAACAACTTGAAATACGATTTTCAGGCAGAAAAGCAATGCAGCTTCTGCTTTCTGACTCTAGCTTTATGACATGATTTGATTGCCTTATTTCAAGATTCAGGGTTTGGTATATAGATGTTATTTACAAATTTGTATAGTTCTAAGTAATACATTACATTTGCATATATTTATGAGCTCTTCCTTGTGACATATGATCATCATGGTTCCTTTAATCAAACCATTTACTGAAACCAGACCATGTGTTACTGAAAACCTTTTTCAGTATAATTATTTGATATTTAGGTCAATTCTGCTGCTTGAGTTAGTCACAACCAGTGTTCAGTTTTGAAAGCTTATGATTTAATCTAATAAGCTTTAAATGTAACTTTAGATGATTGATAGCTCGTATTTTAATAATTTTGATAGGCTGCATGGATAATTTTTTTTTTTTAACTGAATAAGCCAAAAGGTTTAACAACTTACATTTCAAAGCAGCATCAGCCGCTATACATGCTTATAGGTTATAGAAAACAAATTGTGCTATTGTGTAGGTTGGTTATAGAAAACATGAAACTTGTTTAATAACCTTTTAGGACTAGCCATTCACATTTTTAGAAATTTTCTGGGATAAAAGTCGAATAAAAATACAAGGTAATAATACCATTTTATGCAGGTTGATTATATTATGCTATTATTGAAGAACTCACATATTTAGTAAACTTTGGTGTTTTTCTGTTGTGTTATCATTAGTGATGTCAGTTTGGTACATTTTTCAAGGATGGTGTTATTTCTAGGAACATGAATAGGATATAATACAATTTTAGAAGTCCATCAGATGAGGTTTTCTCACAGTCACTCTCTAATCTTTTAATCTAAATCATTTTAGTATCATTGTTATGCATTGCTGCAACTCAGGCATGTTATTGTCTTAAACTATGATGATAATTTAGTTGTATGCTTGTTTTTCTCTTACTGTATTTTCTTCAGATTCGTGTATAAATAGTTTCCTCAAACCTTAGAACTTGTGTTTATTGGCAGGTCTTCAGAAGTCACCACCAATGATATCGAGAAAGACGTTTGAGTACATATGTTCACTTGTCAAGGACGATATGACAACAAAATCCGCGCATTTGACATTTACAAACGGAAAGCCAATGTCTTTATTTGATCAAGTAGCCGTGGCACTGAGGAGATTAGGATCTGGCGACTCGCTTGTCACAGTTGGCGATTCATTTGGGCTAACCTACTCAACTGTTTCACAAGTAACATGGCGATTTGTGGAATCCATGGAGGACAGAGGGCTTCATCACCTTCAATGGCCTTCAACGCAAGAGGAAATGAATGCAATCAAGTCAAAATTTGAGAAAATACAAGGATTCCCGAATTGCTGTGGCGCTGTTGATGCTACTCACATCACAATGTGTTTACCTGCAACTGATCATTCAAGTGATGTGTGGCTTGATCATAGAAACAACCACAGCATGGTTTTGCAAGCAATAGTTGATCCTGACATGAAGTTCCGTGACATAGTCACCGGTTGGCCTGGTAAATTGGAGGACTGGTCAATATTCGAGAGTTCAAATTTCAACAAACTTTGTGATAAAGGAGAAAGATTAAATGGAAACAAATTAAAATTATCTGAAGGATCAGAAATAAGGGAATATATAATTGGTGATTCAGGTTATCCTCTATTGCCTTATCTTGTTGTTCCTTATAAAGAGAAAGAACTCTTAGAGTCAGAGGCAAAAACTCATTTTAACAAGCTGCATTTGGCAACAAGGATGGTGGCACAAAGAGCATTGACAAGGCTTAAGGAGATGTGGAGAATCATTCGTGGAAATATGTGGCGGCCGGACAAACATCGTTTGCCAAGGATTATTCTTGTTTGTTGCTTACTTCACAACATTGTCATTGATATGCAAGATGAAGTGAAGGATGAATTGCTCTATTTGTATCATAATAATCATGACTCTGGGTACCATCAACTTATTTGTGAAGGTGTTGATGAGATGGGAGTGGCACTAAGAGAAAGTTTGTCTCACTACTTGAATGGAAGGTTGTATCCATGATTTTTTTAACTTAGCCAACAAGTAAAGTTATCCCCCAAATAGAAAACTTGGTCACCAAGATTATCTCCTCGACCGTATGTGCCTAATAGGATTATATGCTGTTTTTAGATGTGAAGGTGAGAAAAACACAATAGCGGGGTTGAATTGTGTTACTAATTTTTTTGCTATTTAAAAGGTTTGAACATATTCGGTTTGGGTTTGAGTTTTCTAAACAAAAGTAATGATAAAAACTTGAAGTAAACTACTAGAAGGTAAGAGATAAAGTAAAGAAATAGGAGATATAAATGACATAGTATGTTTATATTGATTTATTATCCAACGATAGCCAGTCCAGGCCACCTCTGAAAAATGTCACATGTCGGTTTTTTTAAGAGTCATTTGGTTGAAAAAATTAGATTTTCAACCAAGGTGATATGGGTTCATGACTGGCACACCACAAAAAAAAAAAAAAAAAAAAAAGACAAGTGCTGTGTGTTTTTTTTATTACATAACATTGTTGAGACTTTAAATATTATTAATTTAATATCATTTAATTTAACAATTACATCTTTAACTATTTATCCTTAGTTCCAAATTAAGAATTATATAGTTAAATTATTAAGTTAACGATATTTTAAGGTATAAACAATGGTAACCTATTTGGGTTGGTCTGGTGGTATTGACCTGAGATCTGGGAGTATGCTCCTCCTCGAAGTCTTAGGTTCAATTTTCTCTGATGTCAATTTGGATGGACTAATTTAATTTATTAAAAAAAAAAAAAAAAGGGTATAAACAACGATCACATCAGTAAAAAAGCTATGTGTAGTCTATCATGGAACTCTTGTTAGACATATGTCATAATTGTGATGACTCAATTTGGTAAATAAAAATCAAACGACCAAAGTTTGTAGCAAACTTTTGTCAATACTAAAAATGAAATTGTTAGATTTATAGACATAAAAAAACACATTTAACCATTTATTAATATTTATCTTCTTTTTTGAGGGATTTATTAATATTTATCTAATCCTTCAAAAAAAAAATCTAGCGTTTAATGATGCAAAAAAAAACTTACAATAGCATTTAAATATTTTTATTGATTCAACAATTATAATTGATTAATTAATTTTCCCTAAAAAAAAATTGATTAATTAATTTAATTAGTATGAGAAATTTCCTTATTGTCATGCATAACACCACGATGCAGACTATCAAGAGTTTCCCTAAATAAAAGAGATACTTGTTTAATTTAAGTAAAAAATGCTAAAAAACTATCAATTAAAATCATAAAAATATAAAAATACCACCAAAAAATTCTAAAAATAAAATAAAACTAATGCAAATTTTTATAAAAAAAAAAAATGAAAAATGGGTCTAAACGATGAAATTTTGGATTTTGATGGGCGGAGTCCTGTAAGGAGTCTCTTCTACGAGAGTCATCCTTGAATTTTTTCTAATTTTCTGGGGAAGTTTCGGAGCAATCCGATCAAGTTGCCCGAAAATCCAATTTTTAACTAAGAACAGGTAACAATGACCCAAAACAGAAGGATGAAAGTTAGGAAGATTAATATTGTCCATAAAATGACTATCCATGTTACAAACATGTTTAAAATTTGTGCTGATACAGTTCGGTTTATATAATCTGAACTGTTTTTCTCTTTAAAAAGGGTGTTTACGGGGTGTTCGGATTATGTAATCCAGAAAAATTATGTAGCACCCTATTTTTTTGTAGTTTCCGGATTACAAAATCCGGAAAAATCCGAATTTTTGAAAAACTCAAATTTTCACCCTATAACAAAGAAAAATATGAATCCGGATTACACAAAGGCATTTTTGAAAAATTTACAGAACGCGCTAGAAATGTAAAGGGTGGGAAAAATAATACCTAATTTTTATCAAAGAAAAATTAGAATAAGAAAGTGGTGCGTTAGTCCAAAAGAAGAGACAACTTTTAGACTAAAAAATACTAGCACAAATTTACATAAAAAATGCTGCCCTTGTGACATTTGTTAAAATATACTATAATAAATAAGTTCGTATCAAAAAGCAGTGTGACATTATCGATAAGATAAAACTAAAAATTTATATTTTTAAGACAAAGTTTTCTATTAATGAATTCGTTAATCAATACGCTTTAGGTTTTAGTTTACCTCTTCAAAATATTTGTCTAATTTTAACTGAACTAATGTGCACCTCAATTTTGAATGGTAGAGAGAATTCAAAGGCTATTACTTTTGCACCATACTTTTTCTCGCACGTCCTATTTATTTTTGGGTTGTATAATCCGAATTGAGTTTTCCTCTTGTTTTAGGGTGAAAAAAAAAAAGAGTTTTTCACTAATTCAAATTTTATAATCCGAACACACCCCAAAAAGATAGGGTGCATTCCTTACTTTTTTTCGAATTAAACACTATTATTCAGGGGAAAGACAGTTCGGATAATATAATCTGAACTGTATCAACACAAATTCTGAACATGTTTGTAACTTGAATATTGATTTTAAGGGTTATATTAATTTTCCTAACTCCCATCATTCTGTTTTAAGTTGTTGTTAGTTGGTTTCAGTCGGAAATCCGATTTTCGAGCTACTCGATCAGATTGCTCCGAAACTTTCCCAAAAAATCAAGGATCAAGACTACCACAAAAGAGAATTCTTATGGATTCCGGCCGTCAAAATCCAAAATTTCATCGTTTAGACTCATTTTTCATATTCTCATAAAAATCTGAAGAAAAAAAATTGCATTAGATTTATTTGAATTTTAGAATTTTTTGGGTGGTATTTTTATATTTTTTTTAGTTGACATGTTTTTATCATTTTTTACTGTTTTTTTAAAGTGAATTTTGCAACTGTAATTTTTTTTGGACAAAATTCACAATTTTTTTTTTGTTTTTTTGTGGTGGTCGGGATTGGAACCCCGAGCTTGCATATTTTTATGCATTGTCCATACCAACTAAGCTAAGCTCACGATGACGGACAAAATTCTCAACTATTGAAATGAGAAAGATTTTGATTGTTGCTTATATATAACATTATTTAGGATTATATAATCCGAACACAACTCCATGAGCATTTTTGTAAAAAAAAAAAGGGTGCATGAGAAGGTTATAAGGTGGGAAAAGTAATAGTCGAATTTAAGATATATATTGGGC
Source organism: Medicago truncatula (assembly GCF_003473485.1). Taxonomy (NCBI): domain Eukaryota; kingdom Viridiplantae; phylum Streptophyta; class Magnoliopsida; order Fabales; family Fabaceae; genus Medicago; species Medicago truncatula. Next base: position 47,310,398 of record NC_053043.1, read on the forward strand.
CAGATCATAATCGTATGTAGACAATCTCAAATATTTAATGGATGGTGCTAACAACACTCTTATTTCAACACTCCCTAATACTTACTTTCATAAAATTATATAAAATCTTTAAAAAAAAACTTAAAAACATATATTAACTTAATGTTACAATGCTTAATATTGTTTTATTCGATTCATATTTTTTTAATTTGATTGTTGGATTGTAAGTTTATATCGTATAGATCATTTGTAAATTTTTTACACAAATCTAAAATTATTTGATATGATTTTGAGACTCAACAAGATTAACGATGTTCTATAAAAGCACACAAACCCTTAATCTTGATAGATCTTAATAACACTTCAAATAATTTTAGATTTGTGTAAAGATTTGCATGAATGATCTATATAATAATATAAACTTACAATCCAACGATCAAATTAGAAAATATAAATCAAGTAAAATGATATTCAGCGATGTAATATTGCATTGGTGTAATTTAATTCCTTCCCATTGATGTAAAATGATATGATTTTAATCCTTACTTTACCCTCTCCTTTTGTTAAAAATATAAATACATAATTGAGAGAGAGTAAGACAAAGATAAAGATAGATAATACAGAGGGTGTGGGGGTGGGGCGCGCGTATTGGAGAATATTTGATGTCTTCAATCAACATACATTGTTGAAAAATGAACTTGTTATTGTTAGAAGATAAATCACAGTTATTTCTCTAATATAACTCAGTTGGTAGAAACATCATACTTCCTTCGGTCTTATTTATAAGAGAAAGTTGATTTTTTAGATATATTGAATAATTTATGTATCTAGTAAAAAATATAAACCAAATACATAAATTATTTAATATATCTAAAAAATTAATTATCTCTTATAAATAGGACCAGAGGAAGTATTATATATATAAAGGTCGATGTTTGATCTCCAAATTTTCCATTTATTTTTTTTAAAGGATGAATTTCTTACTATTATTCTACTTGACTAAAAAAAGAATATAAGTCACAGTTCTTTCAAAAATAGTCATAGTTGAAATATATTTGTCTGATCTTCGTCAATAACATCCCATTTGTCATAGACTAAATTTACATATTCCCCCTCTCATAGAAAAATCACTATTTTTTTTTGAAAAGAAAAATTGAATATAACACTATCTTTTATCTTTTGTAAAAAACATGGTGTTGACCTCGATTGAGTTTGAGTGTCAGTGATTAATCTTACATCTAATATGAATTGCATCAATGTTGGATATAGAATAGAAGTAACTCATTCCTTTCAAAAGGAAAAAAAAGTAGATTATATATGTCATGTTTTAAGATTTGGGATGTATATATAGTGTTTGATCTCTTGGTTGTCTTGAATCATTGGTTCATTGTTAATCCCGACACTGCCTTGAATCAGGGTCGGTCCAGGTATAAGCGGTTCAAACCTCCACTTTAAGCATAAAAAATACAATACTTTTAGTAAACGAGTTTAGGCCTCCAAATTAAAAAATATATATATACAATTAATATAGGTATTTATATAAGGTCGATATATGTATTTATATAAATTTACACACATTTTTTTTAGATAGACACAATAACAAATAACCATTAAAACTAATAGGGACGAGGTTCAAAACCCCAATCACGACGTCTGACCTAACACTTTCAATATTTTTATACATTGAGTTGGGACTTTTGTACACATACATACATTGTTAATTGTTTTTTGAAAGGATACATTGTTTTTTTTTTGAACAAGCAAAAATGAATTATATTAACACGGACAACGTAATTGTTACACCAGAGGGTGTGCCAAAATAATCACAGAAATGTCAAAGTACAAACAAGATTACAGCCAAGTCAGTCAATGCACAAACATGAAAGGGGGTTCGACCATCAAATATGAGTACCAAAGCTAAATACAACATTACGAGATTTTAACCACCATAAAGAAGATGATTTGACTTTATCTAACATGTGTGGTAAAGAGCTTTGTCTATTTCTAAAAATCATTTCATTTCGTTCATTCCTCAAAACCGAAACACAAAGCAATCAAATCAAGTGGAAAAATGATCGTCGCAATCTCGAACAATCTCGAACAACTTGCGTAGTTAATAAATTGCAAAAAATGATCTGAAGTTGTCTGAGAGTCAACCCCTACCACTCCGAGCCATGCCCGCATCAATGGCCATAAGGCACCAAAAGTTGGACAAGACAAGAACAAATGATTGACATCTTCAACGTGCCCGCATCCAGTGACACACAACCGCGCCTCCAAGGGAATAATGCCACGATTTGCCAAATTATTTTTTGTAGGTAACCGATCCCTCAGAAGCCGCCAAGCAAGGATAGAGACTTTGAGAGGAACCTGTTTATGCCAAATTAACTCCATATTTGGATGTAACTGAGGATGTTCCTGCGATGTCAGCATGTCATAAACTCCACATACTGAATACCCACCATCCTGATCTGGTAACCACAACCATCTATCTGCCACTGATTCCTGCAAGGAAACTGTAAATAATAAAACCCTACACTCCTCTACCAACTCTTCCTCCCATGCCCACAACCGACGACGCCATTGCAACGCCTCCCCACCCACATCCACCCCCAACAAGAACATATTCCTAACTGTGATTGATACATTGTTATTGTTATCTATACTATATATAAAGAGAATAAGGGGTTTTGGGAAGATTTTGGGATGACTTTTTTGTTATTTCAATTAAATCTTTAAACAAATTTTCCAATAATAATGTTATATTATTGGTGTTATAAAAAAGAATAGAGTTTTTGTTATATTTATTATATTATTGTTGTCATTGAAAAATATAAATATGGTTTGCTTAGTATGTTACATTTCAAAGTCACATATATCTACACTTTATAATTTTAATCTATAACAAAAAATTTATATAAAATATCCTTTGTCATTTACACGTAAAATTTCTATAAAATATCGTTGATAATCTACATGCATTAGCGCAATAAAAATAGCGGAAAGACTGGCGCTCACGTGCCCGTCTTTCCGGTATACATAATTAAATTGAATGAGGTCGATATATGTATCTATAAATATTTACTTATGATAACCAAACCACTATTCTACTCATCAATAAAATTCTGTGGGAAAGCTCGAAGTGAATGAAGCAGAAGAGAAGTCTCTAAGGTACGCATCTCTCTCTATTGACATGGTTTGATACTCTTTCTCTTCTCCCCCATTCATATCATATATTAATATGTCCCTCATCACTTCACTTGTTAACACATTGTGTTAAACCAATCTAACATATCTTAATGTTGTTATTGTTGATGCTGCTTGATTTTTTCATCACTTACTTTATAACCTTAACCTTGTTTTTCTTCCTTTTTTTTTCTCTCACTATAGTTGTCTCCTTATTTGCATGCTACCATTGTTCTTATTGTTATAACATCAAACATATATGTAACGGTCCATCATTCTCTAGGTTTGTGTTGTTTGACTTATAAGTGTTGTCTTATTACTCTATATATGTATATATATTATGAATTTATGATAGTGATGAATCGTGTTTTGGTTTTCTTTTGTATTTGACCCTTTGAATTCTTTCTTGTAGACTTTGTTGCCCCTTCAAAATTCTTGATTCAATTAACTTGTTGTGATGGGTCCTGTGAGAGGAACCAAGAAGAGAAGAAAGACAGAGAAGACACATGACAATAATAACGGTTCTGGTTCTGCTTCTGGGTCATCTGAGAAAGAGGGTCTTGTAGATTGGTGGGATGAATTGTCAAAGAAGATCAACGGTATATTTCTTGGTTTTGTTGATGCATCATTGTTTGCTATGATGAATGTGTTGGTTTTCAATTTCATATCTATTTTACAAATTCTTGGTTTTGTTCCTTTTGTCATTGAAATTCTTTAACACTGTATCACACAAATGTATAAGATAAGGACCCCTAATTTATTTGACCTTCAATTTGATTGTCATTCTGATCCTGTTTTCTTACCAATCATGGAATATTTAATCAAATATATAATCGCATTATTATTAATCTTGAACAAGTTTCTGTATCACATAGTACATTTTTTTTATAGCCAAAATTTAGTGGTTAGTAGTCAGGGTTTGAATCCGGAACCTCATTCTCAAACTCCTTCAGGTGTCCTGAATAAACCACTTGAGTTATACATTAGGGACCACATAGTACATTGTTGATGGTGTACCTTCAATTTCAATGGAGATCGATGTTTTGTTCTTTATTGTGATCAGTCTGTGTTTTGTACTTTATACGAGGTCTAGTATCGATTTTATATTTCTAGAGTGTAATTTCGGGTTTATATTTCTGTTGATGTTTAGTAGCATTGCTTTATTGCACTTCTGCTTTCCAATCATTAGAGTTCTAACTGATAGAGAAGGAAACTAAATTTTGTTATCTAATAGCATTTTTTTTTACATATCTTGTGAGCTAGTTAATCTAGATTAATTGAATTGATATAATACCCTTCAATATTTTGGCTCAAAGCATTTTAGCCTATACATTATGTTCTGTTCAAGTATAACAGTTTGATGGTTGCAATTAGTATGCATATAGCAGGAAGCATAACAGAACATATTTTAGCATCAAAAGAAATTTAGTTGGTTCTTGTCTTTGTCTGAGGATCAAAAGAATTTATATTCATTAGACTTCTTAAAAATATATGATTGTAGAAAATTTCTGTTATTTAGTAGAAGAAGGAAAAATATGCAGTCAACAAGCAACTCATGAATATTCTCCTAGAACAATTCTTGTGTGAGCACAGTTTTTATAGACACAACCAATTAAAAGTTATAGATAAGATTAACATAAACTCGACATAGTATATGATCCAAATGTTTATACACAGAATATTTTTAGTGGAGAGGCGAAGTTCTTTTTTATTTTACATACCCTCAATAGATTTCAAAACTGAGTTTGATAAAGAATCATGTTTTTACTACTTTGTTGTTTATGATTTGATTGGCTTGTTTCAAGATGTAGTAGGACTTGGTATATAGTTGTCATTGACTAGTTTGCATAGTGCATTAGTCCTAAATGCATTATTATTTAAGTTAATGACAATGAACCAGGGCTTTCAATTCTTGGCTCATTTTGTATGCTTTTACCAGTGATTTTTTTTTTCCCAGTGTGTTCATACTTCTATTTATCTATACCAACTTGATAATTGCTTACAGATTTTACTTGGACTGGGCTATATTTATGTGTTTTTCGTCCGCTGCTCTTAGATAAACTACATCTATTCATCCTCTGAATAGTTTTAAAATGGGTTTTCCTTGTGATATAGATCATCAACCATGTTTACTAAAGCTTGCCAGGGCTTTCAATTTCTGCTGCTTGAGTTAGTCACATACAATATTCAATTTTCAAAGCTTGCCAGTTCTGCAAGTAATTTGTTTTTCTTTTTGAACGGAACGCGCCAAAAGGTTTAACAACTTACATTTCAAAATAGGACCAACCACCATACATGATTATCTAGGTTATAGAAAATATGGAACTTGTTAAATAACATTTTGGGACTAGCCATTCGTATATTTTGAAATTTTTTGGGATGAAAGTTAAACAAAAATATAAGCTGATGCCTTTTATGATATTGTTTAAATCAAACTCATATCTCGCAAACTTTGGGATTTTCGGCTGCGTGATCATTTAGTGATGTCAGTTTGTCTTGTTTTTATTTTAAGTTAAAGATCATATTAGGAGACTTGTATATAACACAATTTTAAAAGTCTAGGATCAGACAATTTTTTCTCTCACAGCCACTCTAATCATATAGTCTAAATGATTACAATATCATTTATGTAATGCATTGCTGCAACTCAGGCATGTTACTGTCTTAAACTATTTAGTTCTTAGTTTGTATTATTAACATTAAGAACTAGTGTTCATTTGCAGGTCTTCAGAAGGCACCGCCAATGATCTCCCGAAAGACGTTTGAGTACATATGTTCACTTGTCAAGGATGATATTGCAAAAAAATCCTCTCATTTCTCGTTTTCAAACGGAAAGCCAGTGTCTTTAACTGATCAAGTGGCCGTGGCATTGAGAAGATTAGGATCCGGAGACTCGTTTGTTACAATTGGTGATTCATTTGGTCTAAGCCACTCAACCGTTTCGCAAGTAACATGGCGATTTGTTGAATCCATGGAAGAGAGAGGGCTTCATCACCTGCAATGGCCTTCAACACAAGAGGAAATGAATTCCATTAAGTCAAAATTTGAGAAAATACAAGGCTTCCCCAATTGTTGTGGCGCTGTTGATGTTACTCACATCACAATGTTGTTACCTGCAACCGAACAATCAAGTGATGTGTGGCTTGATCATAAAAACAATCACAGCATGGTTTTGCAAGCAATAGTTGATCCTGACATGAAGTTCCGCGACATAGTAACTGGTTGGCCAGGTAAAATGGAGGATTGGTCAATATTCGAGAGCTCAAATTTCAACAAACTTTGCGATAATGGAGAAAGACTAAACGGAAAGAAATTAAAACTATCTAAAGGATCAGAAATAAGGGAATATATAATTGGTGATTCAGGTTATCCTCAATTGCCTTACCTTGTTGTCCCTTATGAAGAGAAAGAAATCTTAGAGTCAGAACCAAAAGCTAAGTTTAATAAGCTGCATTTAGAAACTAGGATGGTGGCACAAAGAGCATTGACAAGGCTTAAGGAGATGTGGAAAATCATTCGTGGAAAAATGTGGCGGCCAGACAAACATCGGCTGCCGAGGATTATTCTTGTTTGTTGCATACTTCACAACATTGTTATTGACATGCAAGATGAAGTGAATGATGAGTTACTATGTTTCTATCGTAATAATCATGACTCAGGTTACCATCAACTTGTTTATGAAGGTTTTGATGAGAAGGGAGTGGCACTAAGAGAAAGTTTGTCTCACTACTTGACTGGAAGGTTGCACACATAATTTTTTGTCCATCATTGCTAGCATTTGGTATAGCTTAAAAATTTAAGTGGAATTGAATCATGAAAGATTATAAGAAAACATAGTATAGTATGATATAGTTGCTCCTCTTTGATTTCTAGACTGTAAATAATTTGGATGATGCCTGTGTACATTTTACCAAATTATAATTTTGAGGATTGGAGTGGTAAACTCGCATTATAATACTGATCATAGATTTGTTGCTGGAGTAAAGGTTGTTCATCATTACTGCTGATTATGTTCATTTCAAATTATTATGAATATTCCGTGTAAAACCTTTTTTTTTAATAGGGTGTCCTCGGTCGTGCAACTTCAAAGACTAGTTTCACGAGCCGAATACAATGGACGGTAAAAAAATTCTCAAAAGTTTTAACGTTAATGCATTTCAGAATTAGATTTGAACTCATGATCTTTATTAAATTTGAAGAGACATGAATCATCCCATCTAGATACTCTTTTGATCGTGTAAAACCTTTTATAAACAAGTAACCTCTATTTTTTATTTATTTTAAAAATTTGATATCCGACTTAAAGAATCGACTAATTCTATGAGTTTGAACTTTATTAATACTATTTTAATTGTAATGAATAAATAAATCGTAATAAGTGTTGTTTTAGGTTTTAATTGAAATATTAACTAACTTATTAGTTCCTTCCTTATTCAAATATGAATAAAGATAAATTGACACCCTTAATGTTTACACTTAAATATGAATGAAGATAGATTGGTCACACAACTAAAAAATGTGGTCACACAGACCATATATTTGGTTAACTTAAATTTTTCAGAGTGGTACAAAGGGGTATACATATTAAGGGTGTCAATCGATCATTGTTGTTCAAATATATTACTTTTGATACTACCTAAACCTTGAATTTTTTTGGTGAGATAAAGGGATAAGGTGTAAGTCTTGCTTGGTCACAAATAACAAATAAAAAATATTTGGACACACGCTCATAAACAAAAAAATTAAATAAAAGAGAAATAAATTAATTACATCATTTTTTTATTATTTTTTCCTTTTATCTTTTGCGTGTCCAAATATTTTTTATCTGTGTTTGTTAAGTGCGTCAAAAAAAGGGAAGAACTATTAAGGACTAGAAGCCTTGTAAAAAAAAAAGGCTAGAAGCCAATTAAACCCTATCTAAAAGTCATATATCCAGTAACTTTTTTTGTAAAGAAAACTTATATTACTTTAAATAATAATAACAACAACAAAAACAATTGCTTTTTGTGGTGAACAACAACTATATATAACTATACAAATGATATTTGTACAATCATTTTATTATAATTTTTAAGACATCCGTATCTAAAATACCTATTGTATTTTTACATTCTCTATTGTTTTGATTTTCGTGTCAATACTTATATTTCTTTGTTTTTTTTTTGTGTCATAAATTATCTTAAAAATAATTATTTAAATAACACACCTTAGTAATACGGTCCTTGTTACGTAGAGTACATAAAACTAGAAAAAATATAAAATAAGTGCAAAGAATATGTAGTAATCTGTATAATAATATATTTTTCATGTGGAATATTCAGCCTTATCTATAATTATTTTTAAAAAATATATATAATTATTTTTCGGCCTAAGTATTAATAAATTTGCATAGGCATCAGGGCCGTTCCTAAGTATTCGGAGGCTCGGCTCTCATGTTAAAATAGGCCCTTAATAAAATAAAAACGTAAATTTTTAAAAGAGCAATTATCTATTTAAATTTAAAACAAGAACCGTAAAGATAAAAAATAAAAGCCTTTATTGTAACTAACACATAAAAGATCAATATTCTAATCAATAATATAAAACTACAATTTAAGCGAATATCTATATTGATTTTCTATGTTATATTTTTCCTTAGTTTGTACAAAGCCGATAATAAAAGGTTTACACTGTTTTTTAGAGAATAATTATTATGTTTGTTCTTTCAAATGAAAAATTTATAATATTTGTTGTTAGAGTTTAACTACCTTATACAATAATTGTGGACAAAAGATTACAAGATATGTTCTAACAAAAGAAGAAGAAAAAAAATTATATTATGTTTTGATTAGTAAAAATATTAATTAAAGAAACAAAAAGGAAAAGAAAAGAAGAAAATCATAAGAGAAAAGTGTTGAACCCAAGAGACCCATGGAATCCCAACTTGCTTTTAAACCACTACGCCACTTCAGCAAGCTCTTCAAAATAATCACGCTAGTTGTTTTTATTACTTATTTACTGGGCTTTAATATTTTTTTGAGGCCCATCCTCGAGGGAGACCCAGCTCGTTTAAGCTGTTTGCACCCCCTCAAGGATGCCCCTGATAGGCATAATACGTTTTCATGTAAATTACTCCAATGAAGAAAAATAAATCAACACCCATTTACTCCTGTGATCATATAAGAATTTAGTCAAAATCTACATATATCCTACTCAAACTATCAGTTCCACTTCCACCTACCACACATCAAAATGAAGCAAATTATTTTTTATTTTTTTTTGGCAAAAGAGTACAAAATAGAAAAGGGGGAAATAACCAAAAACCTTTTCAAAAGGTGATGTATCTAAAGTTGGGCATTCCCAACCTATTCTTGATGCACTCTCCCCTAACAAAGTCAGGGACAGTATCAAACCAAAATAAATCTAAAGAAGACAAAGTTAAACCAAAGTTAGCCAGGCTATCTGCACAAGTGTTTCCTTCTCTGTAAATGTGTGTGGCGCAGAACCTCATCCTATGAGTTAACTTGAGACAGTTTTCCCACCTATTTCTAAGGGCCCAAGGAACAATGGAGATTGACTTGAAAGCAAGAATAACAAGTTGAGAATCAGACTGAAGCCAAATATTGAAGAATCCCATTGAAGAAGCTAATTCTATAGCATTCATAGCAGCAAGCAATTCGGCATAGAGAGCATTTCCATTACCTAGAAATTGAGATAATCCTCCAAGACAAAAACCTTATGAGTTGCGAAATATACCTCCTGCTGCAGCTTTAGCAGGGTTTTTGACAGCAGCACCATCAGTATTGATTTTGATCCAAGAATGGATAGGAGGAGTCCAAATGATTTCTTTGGTTATAGGAGCTTTGGGAGGTCTGATAAAAACCTTGCAGGACTTCATGATGGAGAATTCTTGCATATTTACTGCAGAAGTTTTTTTGGTGAGATTGCCGGATAAAGAAACTTTGGAAATGATAGTGTTGATGGCAGTATTACGGCTAATGACCTTATCTTGAAACCTGATTTGGTTTCTTCTATACCAAATTACATTGATCAGATTAATTATGCAAGCTTTAATCTCAATTCTACACTGAGGAGTCCATCCATGATTTAAAATAGACTAGATATCTTGAGTAGAGTTGAAATTCAAGGGCCTGTTAAGAATAGATGACAACCAATTCCACAATTGAATAGCAAATGAGCATTCGAAAAGCATTTTCTGAGGATGACTGACAAGAGGAACGCATTGAAGGTAAATTGCAGCCTCTAAGCGTCAAATTATCATCAGTTGGTAATTTATTGTGTATGAGCCTCCAAGTCATCAGCGATTTTGAAGGAGGAATGTCTGTACACCAAGCTTCCTTAGCCCATTGAATATTTTGGCCAGAACCATATTTAAAATTGAAAGCTAAGTTCCCCTGATGTACTACCTTTCCAGCAAAGTTTATCCTCCTTAGGCTCACTAGGAAGAGTGACCTGCCTAGTAATATATCTAAGAATCGGATATGCATCCGTAACTGAAGAAGGAAGGTTCCAGGTGGAGTTTAACAGAAAGTTGCTCGCTCACCCTATCAGTTAAAGAATTATGAACCTGAGCTGGAATCTGAAGCACAATAATCCAACCACAATTTCCATCAATACAGTTAACTTCTGATTTGGCACTACTCCATAAAGATGATTAAATATGATGACGGATAGCTTTATTACCTCTAAACACTTTACTTCTTAAGAGGATGGCCCAATCTTCATTGGAATTTTTTAGATCCCAACAAAGCTTCAGATTCCCAGCCCCCCCTCTGAGAACGGCTTACAAACCTTTTCCCATGATACCTCTCCACTCCAGATAAAATTCCTCACCCAAGATTCAATGTCTTTCAATAATGAACGGGGCCAAGAATAAATAGCCCTCCAATAGATAGAAGAGAAGCTTTCCAGGCACTCAACTTGGATTTTACCCTATCTGCAATCGGTTAAAGATGTATCTTTTTAGGCTTGTCTTTGAATATAGGGACTCCAAGATCCTTTGCTAAAACCAATGAGATTAGTGATCTGCTCTATCCTAGCGTTGGAGATAGAACCAAAAAAAAAAAAAATAGTTGATTTGAAGCAAATTAATTGCTATGACCAGTAAATTTGATGACCAATTTAAATTTTATACCTATCATCAATATAGGACTTCGTTTCAGCTTCACGTATATTTGATATACCAACGAAATGAACAAAATTAAGAAATATAAATTAATCGCATCATTTTTCATTATTTTTTTCTTTTATCTTTTAATTTTTTTTTTTTTTTTTTTTTTTATCTATATATGTGTTGAAATACTTTTTATTTGTAATCGTGAGCAAGTAAGAGTTACTCAGTTTTCTATCTCAGGCATTTGACAATTTGTGCTTATTAGGATACGTTGTGCTCTCTAAAAAAAATATACATTGTGCTCCTAACATGTCACGACAAATTTATAATCAACTTTTTAGACAAAAATTATTTTATTAGAAGAAAGCGAGAACAATACAATAGGAGATACTCAATTAGCAGGCAAGGTTTAACTACAAGGTCTACTAAAGTCTAAACCCACAAAAACAATCATTCTACACTAACTGTTTAGGCAAAACAATGATTTGAGCATTATTCATAATAATACAAACAAACACCCCTTTCTTCTCCTAGCAAAAACTCATCTCCAAGAGATTGTTTTAATCTCATCCATCATGGCCTCTACCTCCGGATTCTTAGAAGAAAAAATAATCGCATTTAGCATATAACACTTATATGCTAGTATTTTGAAGAACTAGTGAAAATAAACTACAAAAATTTGACTTATTTTGATAAGCTCTCTAAAATAGTTTATAAAATCAACTTATATAAAAATAATTTAACCACATTTAACACATGCTGTGTTTTTTATGTTAAACATGACAGCATGAGAGATTCAGTCATATTGACACCAACCAAAACCACAAATATAAGACACTGCATAAATTATTCATCTCTCTGTACAAAAGTTTTTTCAACCAAGCTAAATAAGCCCTGGTCCCCAGTCTTAAGACTGAAATTCAACGATAATGTTGAAACTTCAAACCTTCACCAGTTTGCCCCCCTTACAAGGTACTTGAAGGTGCAACCCAAAAATAAAACATTATTCCTAGAACCAGTGTGACACAATGTATGATTGTTACCATTGAAATAGAATGATAACATCACTTAGTCACCAATATGTCATGTCTTCTTCATTGTGAATCCTGCAAGGTTGGATGAAATCAAGTAACAATTGATATCAGTGCGTCTAACAGTACCAAATTACATGAAAAGAGATATATATAACTTGGTTCAAGGTTACCTCAACTGCTAAGTCTAGTGTCCATTAATAACTCCTTCATTGAAGGATATTGAAAAATGTTTCGTTCCATTTCGTCTTTTCAGATGTTGGTACAATAGAATCATCTAGGAAAGGGCTCCAGAAGCCACCAGGACCAGACAAAACCCAGCTTACTTTTGTTGGTGGTTTTGTTAAGTTATGGATGGAACCTCCGTCGTCTTCCCCCGTTTTGATTTTCTTCTGAGAATCGGTTATTTCGGAATCCTTCAAAAGAAATTTAATTAGTTATAATGTAAGGTCAGTTATTGTAAAGTCTATTGCAGTTTTGGAACTCACCGTAGATTGAATAGAAGGTTCTGGAGTTGTTTGATCCTCGGCATCTGAAAAGCTTTTCTCGACAGGGTTTTCATAACTTCTCATACTAGGAGTACTTCGCTTACCAGAGCCACATTTAGAAACTAACTGAAATGGAAGCGCAAGTTAGATAGTGGCAATCCATGAAAATAAGAGTTTAAAGACAATGTGCTTAAAGAAACATTTTTACACATTCATCCAATCAGACCTATCCGCATAGATATTTGTTGAGATATTTTACGAATTAGTATAATAGTGACATTATTGTGAAATCTGATTGGATGACCGAGTAAACTAAATTTACACTGTCAAGTATATAGTCTTAACTCCGTTAATTGTCAAATTGAAAGTAATTTGTTTGGTTGGTTTAGGCACCTTCGGTGTAGCTCTACATGTATTTTCTCCATTGCTTGGTTTAGGCACCTTGGGTGTAGCTCTACATGCATTTTTTCCGGTTAAACCTCGTCCCTCAAAATCGCTTGAAGGACAACGAAATTTTTGCCTTTTTCTAGACTTGATGAAAGTCTGCAGAAAATATAGCACAGCTCAAGTCATTGAAAGACTAGTAAATTAGAAACCAAGTCATTTTGATGATAGTTATAGCAAAGCATATCTTCGCGAGGATTTCACGACTGTCTATTTCCTAGATACCTTTCCTAATATATACACCTGTCCTCCCTTGATTTCCAGCAAAAAAAAACAAATTTAATTGGCTAAAAACTGTTTGTGATCAGCTCGGGATGATATCTGTCTAGATATATAGCAAATGCTCTATATTTCACCCATATCCCAAACTCAAATCGAAAAAATGCAGAGACCTTAAAATTCAGATATTAAGATGTGAGAGCCTCCAGTATTAAAGAGAGGAAAGAGTAGTTCATCCAGAGAAAGTAGAGAACTTCTAAAGCCTAGCCATTAATAAGCTAGCTTATAGCATAAATGGGAGTCCTATTTTTCATCTCTAGTAACAAGTATAACTATGAGTCGAAGTAACAGAATCTCAGACAGTAGTTTCTAATTGACTTTTGTTATTTACTTTTGCAGTGATAATTTCATTAATTCATATCAAGAATGAATGCAATTTCCATCATATATATACTAAAGAAAACACTGCACGATAACATGATCTAGCAGAAAAACAATTTATATTTGGCTTATTGTAAAGAAACAGTTGAATGATTAAGAAAAACTATTAGCATCCTAGAATCTTATAAACCAAATTTATCCTTTTTTTATATACCACTATGTTCCTCTTGCTACTGACTAAAGAGACATACTAGAAACTGACGTAAACATGAAATTGAACTCACAGTGTTCTTGTTTTCTGATATCATTCTCTCAGTAGAAAGATAGTCTTTTGTTTCTCCTCCATTTAGATATCTGTGAACAGATACCAAAGAACGGAATTTCTGTCCAGTGTGTGGCTCTATGTAACACTGAAAGAAGAAAAAACAAATTCATAAACAATCAAATGCAAGGGGGAGGGGAAGAATATCCAAATGGTTATAGAAACAAATGAGTTGAAAGCAATAAGATGTGGTAAAGTCTCATATTGTGTGTTGGCCGAAGTTACAATAGTCACATTGAACCCTCGAATATGTTCGAAGATCTTGAACATATCTTCCAGTTCTAGGGAGAATTCGCAAAACTCCGTTTCCATCGAGAATTAAATGGAGTTTTCCCGTATTTCGACAGGAGAATCTAACAGAATCCAAACCTAAATAACGTGCTAAATGTAGAAATGAAGCATATATCAAGGGATCAAAACTTGATTTCTTAGCTTTATTGTGTTAATTATTAAATGTTTGAATCAAGTCTAACTTCAACTAGTTCATATTGAATTATCTTATTCATCATGTGTCAAAACACCAACATTACTATGTTTGAGGATGAAAACAAACACTTACAGAATGCCATTTTAAACGCGTATCAGAAATATATCATCCAAACTTCGATTTTCTTACTGATATTTTCATACTCTCACATATGTGTTAATATTTTCAAACATTTATGTAATGGAACTAGGGTATGCACTTTCAGTGTAAAACAGTCTTGCACACCAAATTGTGTGACTTGGAAAAATTGTGGCCTCCCATTGACATTGTACAACCATTAAACTCTTACGCATTTATGTATAATAATAATTTCAGTTTAATGGAGGTGCATTACTGGTGTAAAACGATTTTACACCGACATCCAATGACAATTGGTCATAGTCAATTTTAAAACAGCATTTTAAAAATGAGTTTAATGGGCATACACTTGATAGTGTGAAATAGTTTTACACTGTCATCCAATAAGGAACCATCTATCTACCATGACATAAAACTAACTTAAAAATATTTTTGTGATTTGACGGAATACAAGATGGTCATTGAATGTTGGTGTAAAACTACTTTTACAGCAACAATGCATCTTCTATGTTACACACCAACAGTCCACATAACATTTTCTCTAAAACTAATTTGTATATTTACAAAGCTAAAGCGTTGAATTTAAAATTAATTAATAGAAAGGGTCTGAAAACACAATCAAAAGCAACAATTGTCACACATGTACGTACATAGGGTGCATGCATGATATGATCGTATGATAGATTACTATAAGCATTGAAAAGATGCATGCATAAATGAATAATTAAATTAAGTGAAAGAGAACATAAGGTTACCCTGTCAACAATGTCAGCATGATTAGGGTTACGGTTAGGGCGGCTTCGTTGCTCAACCAACCAACCATCAGGAAGCTTCAACGGTGACCGGATAACAATCTGCAATTCTTTTTCCCTTGAATTCATCGGATTTTCAATATCCATGCCTGTTTGTTACTTGGGACTCACTCACTCTCAGAGTCACAGTCGCACCCCTAGCTCAAAATAGGTTACACAGACCGGCACGGTCCACGGCCTGGTTTACATCAAGTTTAGGCTAGCTCAAAATGTCAAACTATGGATCATAAAAAAACAACATTTAGCTCCAAAATAATGATTTAAGTATAATTATTTCAAGAATAGATTAAATCAAAAGATGCGATTTCCAGTGGCAAGGAGCTCCTTCCAAGGACGTACCCGGGGAATACCGGGTTCGATTCCCAGGAGGAACAACGCTTGGCCAGTGCGCATGCCTCTACGCATGAGCCGAATTAGTCGTTCACCTTTAGTGGGTCGGAAACCGGTGCGAAAGCCAAAAAAAAAAAAAAAAAAAAAGATGCGATTTGGGTCTACCAGAGTGGTTCAATCGTAACTCCAACTCTCTCTTTTACACACACACACAAAAATAAAAATAAAAAACATTTTAGACCTATCAATTTACTCAATTAAATGCAGTAATATTATATACTTCATCCGTCTCACAATAATAGTCGCTTAAAAATTTATGTACGATTTTTAAAAACATGATTAATTGTGTTGATTTCAATTATAAAATTAGTATCATTTATTAAAATATTTTTATTAATTGTAGTTAATGAAGTAGTTAAGTCAGATGAAGTTCAATAAATGCTAAAATGATAACTATTTCGAGACAAAAGAAATTGTAAAAAAAAAAAAAATTTATTTTAAGACGGGGTGAGTATTAAATTTATGCTTTGAATGAAATTATAATTTTATTTACTTTTTCATAAATTTAAGGTGTGTTTGATTGACACAACAATAAGTAAACACATGAAAGAACGGTACAAGACATAAGATAATAAGGGAAAGCAGCTTGGAAAGAGGATATAGGGATGTGATTTGCTACTCTTACTCGACTTTGGTTGTTCAGTTAGTTTCAATCATGATGAATTTTTGGCATCATTATGCGGCAATTATCAGTAATGTGCAGAATTTATTGCAAAGAAGCTAGAGCGTCTGGTTAAAGCATGTTGTGAGAGAGGCGAATTCGTCAGCGGATTTCATGGCTAAACTAGGTGCTGCAAGTTTTGAGATTTGGCATGTTGTTGCAGGCTGATGCTCGACGAGAGATGCATCATGGAGACTAGTTTTTAGTTGTTTTTTTATTCTTTTCTTTTTGTTAGCTTCTTTCCCAAAATAAAATAAAATAATAATTGCACTAGAGATAGACAATACTCCTTCCGGACACATTTATAGGTAAAAAAAAACTTTTTGGATTCATTTAATAATTAATGTATCTGACTTTCATATAGACCGGATACATTAGTTATTCAATGAACCTAAAAATTTATTTTTTACTTATAAATATGACCGGATGAGTATTTTTTATGTTTGGAAATAAAAAGAGTATTTCGGTATTTTTTTTTATAGTCAATACTTTCGACAAAAAATTGTCTTTGTGGTTTAGTTCAGTCTCTTCGTATCTATTTTTGTCCAATCTCATCTCATGACATTGTGCGCGCTTATATGGATAGATTTCTCATATTATAACTGTCACAAAAAGAATAACTTGATCCATCAAAAAAAAAAAAGGGAATAACTTGATCCATCAACAAAAAAGGACAAGAGTCTATCAGGTACATTCCACATTGTGCGCGCTTATATGGATAGATTTCTCATATTCACGTGACATATGAGAATAGAGATTCTCTCAATTGAAATCCTCATTCTTTCTAAATTGTTAGTTACATCTCAACCATAAAATTCAATCTCTCAATTGATTCTTTTCGATGTAGTTCGGTTTTGTTTTTGTTTCTTTCAAACAATTTTAATATTAGATTTTGTTCCAATTTTTCTTTTCTTTCAACAGTCCTAATATTCGATTGTTTAGTTTTTTTTCTCCAAGTGTCCTAACTCCTAACTATTCGTTAATAATAGCAAATTGAAACAAGTGGGGTCACAGAGAATCAGTTCAGATCGAAAAAGTACAATTTGGGTTTTGAAAATATAGTTCCTATTCGGTTTGAAACCACATAACCTACACCAAACCTCAATATCAATTTGGACAATCACGGTTCGGTTCAGTTTTATGAAACTGTTGTTACAGTTCAATTTGATTTTCTTCTTGAAACGAACCATGAACGGTCCTAGTTTTAGATATTAAGCACGACACTGATAACGGCATGAAACATGGTCATATTAACACCAACCACACAATAAAAGACAATACAAGATAGTTATTTATCTCTGTACAAAAGTTTTTCTAACAAAGCTAAATCAGCACTGGCCTAGTCTTAAGACTGAAATTTGACAATGAGTTGAAATTTCAATCCTTCACCAGTTTGTCTATCCCCTCTAAGTTTTTTGAAGGTTGTGCAACCCAATAATAAAGTATTGTTCCTAGAACCAGTTTGACACAACACATACTACTGTAACCAGTGAAATAGAATGATCTCTACATATATGCTACAACATAAGCTACATAGTACCACAACATAGTCACCAATATGTCATGTCTTCTCCATGTTGAATCCTGCAAAGTTGGATGAAATCAAATAACAAGTGACATCGGTGCTTCTGAAGGCATCAAATTACATTCAAACATATTTAACTAGGTTCAAGCTTACCTCAATTATTAACTCCACTAGTAGCTCCTTCATTGATGGATATTGAAAATGCTTCGGACCATTTCCTCTTTTCAGATGCCGGTACAACAGAATCATCGAGGAAAGGGTTCCAGAAGCCTCTAGGATCAGACAAAACCCAGCTCACTTTTGTTGGTGGTCTTGCTAAGTTATGGATGGAACCTCTATCGTCTTCCCCTATTTTGATTTTCTTCTGAGAATCATTTTCTTTGTAACTTATACTAGGAGCACTTTTCTTTCCAGAGCCACATTTGAAAACTAACTGAAAAGGCAGCACAAATTAGATAGTAGCAATCCATACATATAAGAGTTTAAAGACTGAGCACTTAGAGTGTAAAACATTTTTCCACAATCATCCAATCAGATCTTGCCGCTTAGATATTTGTTGAGATGATTTATGAATTAATAAAACAGTGACATCATTATTGAAATCCGATTGGATGACCATGTAAAAAAAATTGTACTAGAAGTACATATTATTTAAACTCCATTGCTAATTGTCAAATCGAAAGTAATTTGTTTGGTTGGTTTAGGCACCTTGGGCGTAGCTCTACATGCATTTTCTGCAGAAAAACTTAAACGTCCCTCAAAATCTTTTGCAGGTCGAAGCTTTTGTGCAGTCCTAGACTTGATGCACGTCTACATTAAATATTGCACAGACCAAGTCATCAAAAGAACAGGAAAGTGCGGCAGCTTTGGATCAAGAGCAGCAAATGTTCACTCAAAATTGCGAAAGGAAACTACACAGAACTAAAATAAAAAACTGTCCAAAAGAGAACAGAAAAAAAAGGATATTTTGCATGTAAAGAACTAGAATTAGAAAACAAGGCTTTTTTTGACATAAAGAACCAAGGCATTTTTCAAAAACTAATTAGAGGATAATTTAACTAGTAATAGTGGTTCATCAACTCTAGGATGGAATGAGAAAACCAGGCTCTAATACCGCAGAATGTGGAGAACTCACTTCTAAAGCCTAGCTCACAAGAAAGCTAGCTTATAGCATAAATGGGAATCCCATTTTTCATTTCTAGTATAACTGAGTCAAAGTAACAGAATCACCAACATCCGATTCGAAAAAAAAAAACAGAATCACCAACATTATTATCTACTTTTACAAGTGATTATTTCATATCAAGAATGAATGTAATTTCCATCATATACACTGAAGCAAAAACAACACCATAACCTAATAATGCAGCAAACAATATATATTTGGCTTATTGCAAGGAAACAGCTGAATAAGTAAGAAAAACTTTTATGCTTCATACAATCTTATAAACCAAATTTATCCAACTTTTTTTACAAAATGCTATGTTGAGTATCTAGACAATTTCATTATCTTTTCAAAATAAGGATTGATGCCACTGTGTTTCTCTGGCTACTGACAAAAGAGACATACTAGAAACTGATGTAACATGAAATTGTTACTCACAGCGTTTTCTGATATCATTCTTTCAGTAGGAAGATAGTCTCTTGCTTCTGCCATAAGATATCTCTGAACAGATGTCAAAGAACGGAACTTCTGTCCAGTGCGTGGCTCTATGTAATACTGCAAATAAAATAATAATCAAATCCATGAAGGAAGGGAAATTTTTTCAAATGGTTTCAGAAATGACTAGTGGAGTTTCAACAAATGACATGAGAACAATACTGTGATATACCAAAAAATAGTAACGGAGAACTCAAGCCTAAATGTGCTACCTGTAAAAATGAAGCATGGAAAGGGATTATAACTTTCTTTCCTAGCTTGTGTGTGTATTATTACATGGTTCAATCAAGTGTAAATTAGCCTAACCAAGAAAATTATATTATCAGCAACGCTGTTTAGCTATTTAGGTTCAATTTAGAATGATTTTTGTTCATATTGAATTATCTTATTTATGTTGTTTTGTCAATTTTTCAAAGAAATGCCTATATTCATCATGTGTGAGAGACCATCATTAATAGTGTTCAGAATTAAAACACTTATTAGACGCCATTTTAAACCCATATCAGAAATTTCTTATGGAAACTTCGATTTACTTCATAGTTTCATACTCTCACATATTTGTTCACACTTTCAATTATTTAATTATAAAAATTTGAGTTTATTGGAGCTGCAATATTTTTTACCGACATCCAATAACAATTCATCGTGTTGTCACATAATCCTATTTTAGAACTGCATTTTGAAATAACCGCCAAATATTTGATTTTATGAATGGTCACTGTAAAACTAGTTTACAATGACAGTGCATATCACTTTTTATACATACAAACCCTAAGTCAGCAATCCCTACACAATTGTCTCAATGTACCCAACAAACACAAACTTTGTGTGTGTGCGTGCGTGTGCATGGGTGTATGATATGATTGTATGGTACTAAGCAGTGCAAAGATGCATGCATAAATAATTAAATTAACTGGAGGAGAAAAGAAGGGGAGAAAGAAGGTTACCCGGTCGACGCGGTCGGAGTTAGACAAACGGGGCCGATGCTCAACCAACCAACCATCGGGAAGCTTGAACGACAGCCAAACCATAAAAAAAAATAAAAAAAAACCATCAGATACATTACAAAACAGAATGCATCAGTACTTCTACAGATCATATACACAACACACTGTCCTCTTCATTCATTTCTCAAGTCAAGCATAATTCTAGAGCAAAAAAGGATACACCAATACTTCCAAAGATCACTCACCATAAAAAACAAAATCCAAACAAGCACTGACACAGGGTACTCTGCTATTGCCATTATTTACCACTAGTGTTCCACCATTGACACAAACACACAAACAAACAATAAAAATAGTATTAAAAAATTGCTTAATTACTTTAATTCTCTTACATTCAACCCTATTTCAGAACACATTTCAATTTACATTACAAGTAAGAAAAATGCAATTAATGATTTCCATTTGCAATTCTCTTAATTACCATCATATAAATTAAAGCAAAAACAGGAGTATAACCTGATAATGCAGCAAAACGATGTAAAAGTAAAGTTAGAACTGACATTATTATTGTTTTCTGATATGATTCTTTGAGTAGGAAGATAGTCTCCTGTTTCTCCTCCATTTAGATATCGCTGAACCGATACCAAAGATCGGAACTTTTGTCCGGTGTGTGGCTCTATGTAATACTGAAGAAGAAGAAGAAGAAAAAAAAAAAAAAAGATTTATCATTAAGCTGTCAGTGTAAAACTAGTTCATAGTTCATACGCTGATAATTGTTGTAATTAGAAAGTGAAGGAGTTGAATTGAAGATTAATGAATAGAAAGGGTTAGCTAAAGATGCATGCAGAATGAGTGGAAGAGAAAAGAAGGTTTACCCTTACCCTGTCAATGTGGTTGGGGTTAGAGGGACGGGGTCGTTGTTCAACCAGCCAACCATCGGGAACCTCAACCTTGGACGGTGACTGGACCACAATCTGCAATTCTTTTTCCCTTAAATTCATCACATTGCGATTCAAATTGAGATGTTCCATTTCAACATCCATGCTTCTATTCATTCGGTGCTCTCGTTTAAGGACATGATCAGATCAGATCATGATGATAATGATGATGATGTTCTTGCTTGGGACTCACTGATCGCTCCACAGTCAGCGAATTAACAAGTGTCATATTTATTGTTAAGAAAAATGTATAAATTCCCTACATTTTACTTAAACTAGCTGACAAGTGTTTTAAGGGCTCCCTAAAAAAGTGTTTTAAGGGTATTTGTTAAATATTTAAAAGAGTAAATTATTTATAAATTTTATATAGAAAATGTTATTTTTAAAGTTTTATTATGTTAAATACATAATTTTCAATATCCCAAAGGGTTAACATTTCCCTTAACTATGGCTTGTTGTTGAGCTAATGAGTAAAGAAGTTTAAGATTCATGTTACATAACAATTAATATATTAACATTTGACATTCAATCCTTAAAAAAAACATTTGTCATTAAAATAAATATCATGTATTGGTGTAATCGCTAATGTCAAAAATGCATAGTGAAATGCGGTGATCGAGAGTGATGAAAGTATAATTAATTAAAGAATAGAATTGAAAAATGAGATGCACATGAGCTTAGTTTAGTTGAAGTTCGATCCAATTTGAGAGATAACTCCTGATAGATACTATTTTCATGTTAGAAGTAAGGGTTTTACTTTGGAGTACGGATTAGGATGTGCTTATGGAATGATAAAGGAGAATTTGTTCAAGCCAAAACAGTGTTCAACTCTGCAATTTTATCTCCTAAACAGGTTGAGGCTTTTTGTTTAGTAGAGCCTATTTAACACAAGTATACAACGATAGTTACCTACCTACGTAACTTGTCTATAACATGGTGGAATTCAACACTTACATACGCATCGCACCACATTAACATCTCAAAATATAAACAGAAATAAAGGCTCAGCATTGATATTGTCTAGTTGCAATATAGAACAACTAGCGCGCATCCATGAACTTCCACGTCCATTGATATTGTCCCTTGCGTTGTTACAACGTTCTTCCCACTCCACACTTCTTTGCCTTGACAGGAATTGATGCGTCTGCCAGGTAAAACCTTCGCCAAATATGACATATTTGCATATATTGGTGTCTTCTGTTCATTTAGATTGAAGAAAGCCATATATACTTCTCCTTTTCTTCCTGTTGCAATCCAAGAGCGAATGCCACCCGATTCAACATTAGCTGCACAGGGAAGACAAATTATATTTCCTCTGGTCTTAAATATAAACAAAAAGGTAAATGTATTTGGTCCAAACTCGCGTACTTATTAATTATATGTTGGACATATATATGTACTAGTAAAATTCACCTTGGATATACTTCACTGTTGCACAAAGACCAGAGTAACTATTTACCAGGGTTCCATTGGAGTTTAGCTCCCAAATCTGTCAAAGAAAGAATCCATCATCTTCCAATTGAGTCCACAAATAGCAATAATATATGCCTAGCTAGGGGTACATACATCAAATATGAACTGCAACATACCTGATTTGAATCCAAACTGCAAGGAGAAAATGCGCCTCTCTTGAACTCTTTGGAAGTAACTTTTCGTTTTGGAGAAGCATCGAAGCAAAGTCTCATTTGGTTGGTTGCAACTAATTGATGTTTCCCGCGATAGTCCTCTTGATACTTACTCTCTTTGTCTCTGTAACAACAACAATTAAACAATTTATGTTGTTAACAACAAAAATAATCAACTAAGTTATATAAATAGAACATAGAAAGATAAAGTGTGATTACAATCTGAATTGAAGTTCTCTCTTGTGTACACAGAAAGGGTTCTGATGCTTGTTTTCTGCACTCCCTTTCCAACAGATTCTTTCAAGATCTTGGTTAATATTTTCAATAGTCCAACCACTTGCCTTTGATTCAGTGCAGCTAGTAAGGCCTAATGAATGTATAGGTTTCTTTCCTTTCTTGGATCTTCTCATTTTCCGTATATGATGCTGATATTCGTTATTCGAGTTCTTCGAGCTTGTGACGTAAGGAAACTATCATTGCAGTAAAAAAGATATGATTTTTTATATGTTTATCAATCACATGTAAACTATTTTCCTCCAAAAAAAAAAAGTAAGACGGCTCAGATACCTCCATGTTATTAGAGCTGAAATAATTAATTTCTAGCACGGTAGGATTTGTGATAATTTCATATGTGGCAGGGTCGATCTTCCGCATGTCACCTCCATACATAAGGGGAGACTTTGCCAGAGCCCATAAAGTCATCTATGAGATAACAATGAATTCACTCAAAATCTATCATAATGCATGCAATCACATCACAACATGAAATATATAACAGAACTAATCAGTTATACTATTTAGTATTTATCAATACCTGAGTCCTTTTCTCATCTAGATTCAAGTTACTATACCTGTGTGGCTCTTCTTTTGAATCTATAAATAAAAAAATAAAAAAAAGTTCAAAAATCCATATTTCAGTAAGCCTTTTAATCAAGAGAGAATGCTTCACTGTCTAGCAGCCGAGCCTCGTCACCTTTGTCAGTTAGCCATCCAAATGGTAGCATGTCCAAATCAGGCCATGAACTCCCTTTTAAACCTTTTGCTCCTATCATATTAGCTGTAGCTAAGTCCCTGGTTCAGAATTTAATGAACTGAAGTTATGTAATATGGTGAAATATTGATGGTAAAATAACAGAACATAAACAGAAAAGGAGCATCATGATAGCAACATACTTCAAATCCAAAGACCGATAAAAGTATCTTAGACATTGATATAATGTATAAAAAAAAAACTTAATCACCTTGATATATCAAAATGAGCCTTGACATCATCCCATTTATCAAAGTCATCTCCTGTTATGCGATACATGTTGACTAGTCCACTGACATCCTTGGCCATGGCTGGTGTCACATCTTTTCCGGGAGACAGAGAATACACAATGGGACGATTAAATTGGCTCAGAACCTGGCATGACATGTCACATGAAAAGTTTGAAAATAATAGGAGCAAAAATATTAAGATCTTGAATGTTGACACAAGAATAAGTAGTAGTGGAAGAAGATAAGAAAGAGGAAACTGAAGAATACCTCAGATACATAGGTTATCTCGTTTAAATCGAAGTTCTCGCCAAACACGCAGTCGTGTTTCACTGCAAGAAAGGCATAAAATCTATCAATATTAGTACCAAAGCATAGGCTTAACTGTGTACATATACTCTCCTACATGATAATGCAAGTCCAAATTAACACATGAATGTATAATCAATCAATACTTTGTAAGTTTAATCACTTACAGAGGTTTGAAAATAATGGAAATCAATTATTTAAATTCATCATGATAAATGTTGTAAACAATACACTTAGAGAGTAGAAGTCTTGGTACCAAGATCAACACCCCAAGCAGCATACTGCTCATAAAGGGATCTCAAAAACGCTCTCCCTGCCCCTAATGTTGTATCTACACTCATGAAACCATTCTGCATCCATCCACAAGCTCTTTTTGGGATTGCTATGTCTTTTGCATGCCACACACGACCAGATTCTTGATAAGCACCGCCCTAGTAAAAGATCACAAGAAGAGGACATCAAAAGTCAATATGAAATTTTGTTTTAGATTAAGTGCATGTATGAACTGACTTATTTTTAATTTGCTTATTTGACCTTATCTACTGACATAAGCATAAGCACTGATAAGTTCATAATACAGAAATAAATAGAAGATCAAGTTAAATCAAAAATGCAAACCAAATACCTTTGATGTATCTAGAATAGGGGTATTTGCATCCACAGCTTGTGTGCTTATCCCTCTCATAATATGAATTCCAAACTTTAAACCTAAGCTATGTACTTTCTTAGCTACTTCACTTAACCCATTCCCACCATGGGAAGAAGGCCACCTTCCTGGATCAGGGACCATCCTTCCCCATTCATCAATCACGTCAAATCCACGAGAATCAACATTAGCACCTGCAACTTTCTTCCTATACCAGAGGAAATCCACCACAACAAACTACAAGGGTAGAAACAAAGAAATCAATATATATCTATAACCAAAGCACTACTAATGCAGTAAAGTAAAATCAGTTCATTTCAGTGTTTATACCTCATATCCATGAGCATGAAGACGCTGAGAAACTATTTCAGCATTCTGTAAGAATTCTTCTTCAGATATTATCCACGAAAATGAATCGTAGGAATTCCACCCTCTTGGTGGCAAAGCAGCTTGTTGTAGGTCACTCTCAGATAAATTTCTTGATGAGACACTGAAATGACACACTCAAATATAAATAAAATTATCAAAGGTTAAATTGAGCTAGGTTCTAATCAGCTAAACATTTAACTACCATAAACTCTATTTATAGTAACTAACAAAACAACCTTTGAAAAGTATGTTTTGAAAATCTCCCAACAATACCAAATGCACAACACAAGACATAACAACATCCAGTGGCAACCAATGACAATGTAAATGTAAATGCAAAAGCAAAAAAAGAAAAACATGTTGGGTTTTGGATCCAACCACCTTTCAGTTTACTATAAATAGTAATATTCCATAGAATGTAGGTTAAAAGAAGAATCAAGTAAAGCTGAAAATAGAAAGAAAAAGAATGAGAAGAAGATTGTGTGGTTGCATTGCATTAACATACATACCTCTGAAAGCAGCAGGAACCAAAGAGAAGCCAAAAAGAGACTAAGCACAGTGTGATGAAACACCTCATACTCATAAATGTCCAACTCTTTTGTAAAATATTAAATTAAATTTAGAAAAAGAAAAAGAAAAAACCAGAGAAATTAGTAGGAAAAACACAAACAAGATGAGAAGAAGATGGAGGTGATGGGATTTTACAAAACTGCCCCCACTTTATGGTTGAAATGTCAAAACAGTCCATGGTGTTGTATTTGTGTCAATGTCAAATATTTGGACTTGCAGTGAGCAGAATGTGAACGAGTATGAGAAAGGAATTTACTTGTGTTGACCAGAGTCTCTACGACACACGTTTGCTTGTGTAATCATCCCAACTCCCCTAAGCAACAACACAAACACACTGCAAATAATCACCAAATTCTCCTAGCTAGGAGGGCCCACACGTAACGGTTCACATCACAAGGCATATAGTACTTTAATTTGTTGATTTAATTATAGTCTTGGTTCCCTATTTTCATATATTAATGGGATTATTTGGCCTATAATATTGTTCCTATGGAAATTGATCAATATATGTACTATATTTATGGAGAAAAGGTACGTAGTTTAGCACGTAAAGAAATGCAACTAAATTTTTTTCTTTATTTAATTTTTTCGTACAATACTAGTTATTTATGAATTTCGCTTATGTATACTCTTTTCCAATTTTCATAGTTACATGCCTGGTAATTTCAGCTAGATTCTTCAATAATCTACAACATAGACGGGTCCCTTTGATACGCGGTATGCTTAGCTATCAACTCCATATGGTCTTTAGATTTGATTTTTAACTAAACTTAGCTATCACTCACTACTGGAAAGGAAAATATGCTAATTAGCTACTACCATCCATAATAGATACTGAGAGTGCTAGCTGCTAAGATAAGCATTTAGAAGCTAAATTTGGGGATTCATTGGATCCTTTCAATTGTTTCTTTTCTTATGTCTCTCAATTATTATCAATTACATTATTAAACTTTTTTCTCTCTCATTTTTTATATTAAAAATCAATCTCAGTTTTTTCCATTCAATAATAAAATTGACTATGATTGAGAGGAAAACAATTGAGAGAATTCATTCCATTCCACTAATGCTTCCTTTGGTTATATGTTGTATGTGTTTACTAATTTTGTTTTCCAATGCAATTTGGACGTTGTGCTCGTGATTTTTGGATATCAAACCATTAATTGATTTGAATCGTAAATCTTTGAACTCTCGATTTTTATTCGTGGGAAGGGAAAAAATGAGTAAAAACCCTTATCGAGACTTTGGATTCGGGGGTTGGTTATGCGAAGGGAAGGTGCTAGCACCCTAAGCATCTACGGTATTCCGTAGGAACCTCTTACCTAATTTATCTTGTGCTAAATTGATTTGCTTATTTGAAAATTATTATCTAAAAATCTAAGTGAAAGAATGGAGGAAGAAGAAGTATGTTTTTGGTTATTTTTATTTGATTTGGAAGGATAAAAATCCTATGCCTACATACCCTTAAAGAAAAGGGATCAAAACCAATGTAGTTCACCTCAAAAATTTCTTTGGTGGGTTAGGTTGATTTTAAGATTTTTGAAAATGGGTTTTAAGAAAAGAAAGAGGCCTCAAGGCATGAGAGAAAAAATAAGGTGAGGTTGTTCACATTTTAATTACAAGAAAATCAAGTCTAATATGAATATTAATTCAATTAAGCATTTGATTAAGAAAATAAAAAGGAAAGACACTTGGGTTACAAACCAAGGTTTATTAAGAAAATATTTTTGGAGTTTTGCATGTTTTTGTTGTTTTTGAATAATAAATGAAAATTAAACTAACGGAGCAATAAAAATAAAAGCGCGTGGATTTTTGTAGTGACGTTGGATCACCACAAAATCCCTAATCTAATTTGTTTGCATTTTTTGGATATATCTAAGGCGGTAAGGAAATAAAAGGACACACACACCCACACACTTTTCTCATTTATATTTACATTGGACCTAAATACATTCTAATTGCTGGAAAATAAATAACAATAATTAAAGTGCTAAATAGAAATAAAATCAAATGTAAAAATGCTAAAAAGAAATAAAAATGCAAGAAAATAAAAGAAATGGACTACCGAAAGGATAAAATTCCGAAGGGACAGAAAAAAAAGGGAGAAGAAAAGAATAGCTCATTAACACAAGCTAAATAGGGAGAAGAGAGAAAAGTTCTTTGACAACTCAAGAGAACTTTTTGGTGTGTGTAATTGTGTGGTATGAGGGCTCTATTTATAGGTGAGGAGGTTGATGAAAAAAGGAAAAATGGTTTAATGGAAATGATGGACAATTATGGTGAATTTTGGAAAAGGAATGTTAAAGTTGACACTTGACTTGAAAATTTTTTTAGACCTTGTACATTTTATTTTGGACCTATTGACACTTTGTTTTTTTCTTTTTACACTAATTAATTAAAAAGAAATAAAATAAAAATAAAATAAATCTAATACGAAATAAAATAAAACAAATTAAACTAAATCATGTAAAGAAAAATAAAATTAAAAGATGGAAAATAAAAATTATTAAATATAAAAAAAGTAACTAATCTTAAAATTAAAATTAATAAAAGATGGAAAGAAAATAAAAAGAGAAAAGAGGGTCCGACTCGGAATCAAAAATGAGGTACTTCAAAGTAACCTCCTTGCCAAAATTTCGTCTGAAACGACGAAAATTCCCGACTTTAAAAATACGAATAAAATGGGTAAGAATAGAGAAAAGTGGTCAAAATTTGGGGTATGACAGACGTGATATTAGAAACTATATATTTAAGCTTCAGCTGAAACGTATCTTAGCGGTGATAACAAACATAAACTAAATTAGGATATTCTATTACTCTATTTGAACGTATAAAATTTACATTGTATGTGTTGGTTATTACCTAAAATATATATAAGTGATGAGTACATACATATATAATCCACTTAAATGATTAAAAAATATATATAATCCACTTAAAAAAAACTTATAAACCTTAATGAGAGAGAGTGGCCAATTAGAGATTTTGTAGGGGATTAAAAAATTGAAATCGCCACTAATGTCTCGTCATTTCGTCAATAAATTTAGTGAGAAAAACTGAGAAGTTACTCAAAATTTTCATATATATTTTTCATCTATATCTTTTGTTGACTGTATTTCCCAACTTTTTTTTGACTAATCAATAGTTCTATCTATTTCCTAACTTTAATATATTTCCTTAATTGCTAAGAAATAATAAAAAACACAAGTATTATTTCTGTCACTCTAACCGCGTAACGAGAGTCGTATTCATAACAACTATATCTATCTATACGCACCTTCCTCACATATGCTGAGAACCTATCTATAATCTATATAATCTATAAGTGTGTAATGCTCTCAAATTCTCATTATTAATTTGTACAATATACTAAGCCAGTTCCATAAAAAATCTCAACTATATTCTTGTACTTTTTTCCTAGACATGAAGAGAGGTAGAGAAGATAAGAGTGAGTTAAATTGTTTGATGCTACTATCCAAAGTTGGTGAAACAAAAGAGCCTAATACATTGAAAGAATGTGGTTTTAAGTGCAAAACATGCAACAAAGAATTCTCTTCTTTTCAAGCTTTAGGTGGCCATAGAGCAAGTCACAAGAGACCAAAACTCATGTACAAGTTACCAAACATGAAACCAAAGATGCATCCATGCCCTATTTGTGGACTTGAGTTTTCCATTGGACAAGCTCTTGGTGGCCACATGAGAAAGCATAATAGTAGTTTTTCCATCTTCAAAAAATCAAAAAAAGACCATTGTGAAAGGTTGAATTTTTGCTTGGACTTGAACTTGACGCCGTTAGAGAATGGTCTTGTTTGGACTTGTACTTGACTTTGGTAGTCGCGGTTGCAGTTATGCTACAAATCTTAAGATTGTAGTAAAACGCGAGACCACAATTTAGAGTTGTGATCTTAAGCTCAAACTCAGGAAACCTGTTCAAAATTGTTTCATTTGATTGGAAATTTTTTAGCTCATGATATTTATTTTTGCTTAGTTGTGTATTATCATATTTTGTAACATTTTTGCAATACTTTTTGATAGATGCATTTTGATAGAGGATGGAGAACTTATGGTTAGAATGTTACTCTCAACTAGTAATTTAGGCTTTTTCATCTATTGATTTTGTAACTATGAAATTATTGGTAAAAGTTTAAAAGAATTAACTATTGTACTTTGAAACAAGAACTATGTCAACATAAGTTTGTCAAAATTCTAAAGAATGTCAACACAATTAACCCTTAAAAAAATCAAGGACTAGGGGATTGTGTCCGAACCAAAAAACAAGAGGCAATGAAACAATCACATTGTCATTTAAATTTGGATTAATTTACTTCTTGGAAACAAAGAAATTCTGAAAGAATGACAAGGTTAAACACAAAAGAAGTCATCATCAATCTCATCATACATGTATTTTCCTCCTTCTTGATCCTGAACAGCAATTCTGCTTCCTCAACCACAGCATTCCGACTTCTGTGAACCACGTGCTGCAGTTGCATTGTTGTGTTTGTTGATTCTAATTCTTGACGGCTGCAATGTAAAAACAGACATTCAACTTCATGAACAAAGAGCTATTAATTAATAATAAATTTGTAAATGAATTCAATGAAGAGGAAGTTTAAATACCGTTTTTTTAGAGTCAGGAAGCCTTTGTTTTATATCCCTTGCAATTGAGAAGAAAGCTTCATCCACATTTAGATTTGTTTTTGCACTCTGCAACAAAAAATCTTAAATTTGCAATAATAGCAACAAAAAAACTTAAGGAAGTTTCCACATTTTTAAGTATATACACCACTTACTGTTTCAAAGAATTTGATTCCATACTTGTTGGCTAGTGCTTGGCCCTTGGAGAAAGGCACGGCCTAGAAAGAAATACAAAACTTCATAAATGTTTTTGTAGCATCATGAAACATGTATGTTCAAGATTAAGGATTGGCAAACAAACTTAGAGTTAGAAGAGAAAAAACAAATAACTTCAACTAATGTGGTTGGGGAAGCATAAAGGAAAATGTGCAAGCGTGTATAGTTTTATATACATATATATGATCGTAGTATGAATCAAGGCTGTCAAAATCGAGTTTAAAAACTCGCGGTTTCTCTATAACGAGAGTTTACTTGATATTAAAATAATATATACATGACAATGACATATACTTATATACATGACTGTAACTATATCAATGATTCAAAATTTTAACTCGGTTATAAACAAAAGAGTAACATGAACAAAATCAAAGTAACAAAGAAGAAAGGGAACTCGATCGAAAAAATTGAGATGAAAAAAGATCATAAACTGTGTTAAAAATCTTCTGTGACTTTACTCGAGTTCACTGCGATTAAACTCGACTTCATGGAATTGAAATTGATACTTAGACTCAAAGTTTAGTTCACTGCATGTTTACCAAAGTTTACTAAAATTTGAGTTACAGTTAGATCAACTTGAAATAGATCATTAGACTCATGGAATCGTAGTTAATTTGTGGTTTTAACAATTATTCGTGTGTATCCGTGTTATGTGAATATGAAACATAAATTCAAGTTTTATAGCACTAGTGACAAGAAATTATCCTAAATGTTTGCATACCCTTTTGCTTTCATCCATGTCAACTTTGTTGCCAACCAGTATTTTGTTGACAATATTGTCTGAAGAATGTTGCTCAATGCTACGAATCCAATTCGTGATATCTGAAATTAGCATATGGTTGGTGAATATTGCATATGAGAAAAAACCTTTGAAGAAAATAATACAAGATGGAAAACATTACTGTTAAATGAAGATTCATCTGTAACATCATAGACCAGCAATATGCCCATAGCACCACGATAGTAAGCTGAAGTAGGAAAAGAAAGTTAGTTTATACGGTTTGACTCAAAATAAACTACTCCATCGTATTTTAAGGTTATATACATATCTGAGAAAACTAAATAATTGTGTTTCTTTCGGTAGAATTATCTGTCTTTTCCGTATAAATAATACTTAAAAGAGTATTATTAACAAAAGAATAACACAAAACTGACAAGTAAAAGTCACAGGGAGTACTAGAAAACCACTCTCCTTTAAAAATCTTACCGGTTGTAATTGTTCGGAACCGCTCCTGACCTGCAGTATCCCAAACTTGGAGCATGATCTTTTTTCCATCCAGCTCAATGGCTCTATTCTTATAATCAATGCTGCATCAGGAAGAAGACATTGTGATTTAGAGAAACTTCTCACATACAAAGGTTATGCAGCTCTACACCTAAATCATGAAAAACTCACCCTAGTGTTGTAATATAACTAGTTGTGAAATAGCTATCAGAGAAACGTAGAAGAAGGGAACTCTTTCCAACACCTGCAATGAAGAATAACATACAGGAATCGTAGAAGATTAAGGAATTTTTACACCAAAGCACCCTTATACACTTAAAGTTTGGATACGGAAAAGACAGATAATTACACAAATGGAGGGTGGAAGGGGTCGAGGGGTCGTCACGTACTAAATGTGGCTGCCTTTTCCAGCAAGAATTTGAACTTAGGTTCGTCACATTGTCGAGAACTAGTTCCTTTTGCTAGGCCCGACCACTAATATTAGTTCCATTTATTTATAGTTTACAGTTAATCTTTTATCATATTCATCCACTAACAAAAAATTACACAAATGGAGGGTGGAAGGGACAACGAATATATCATGTTTAAGTGGGTAACAAACATTATCAAACTAGGATCAGAGGAAATTCCCAATTCAAACCCTTGACAACATAATTGCATTTATAGTTGTTCAAAGTACAATCGTTTTGAATTCATTCCCAATAGATTCAATGTGGAAGTGATTTAAAACTCGCATGGACTGACACACCATTGTTTAATTTTGCACGTCATCAACGTCAAAGACTATTGTGCTGTATCAAAAAATTCAGGGACGAAATTTATGGGTGTACAAATTCAGGGACTAGATTGATCAATGTACAAATTCAAAAGTCAAAACCCTTGACAAAATATTGCATTTATAATTGATCAAAGTACATGATTGAAAAATTGAATTCTAAAACTAAAGTACATCGGCCTCACTATGAGAAAACAAGAAAGAAGAGGCAAAGGAGTAACTTACCACTATCTCCGATCAAAAGAAGCTTTATGAGGTGATCGTAATTCTTCTCACTTGCAAATCTCAGAGGAGCCATCAACTTGCAATCAATCAATGAATTTGCAACAAATTATATTGATACCTATCAGCATAAAAAAAATATTGCACGTTAATTCCTCATATTTTTTTGGGAGGGAAATTCAATATGCTTAGTATGAACATCATATACATGTGTCAACGTCAAAAAATAATAAAAAATCATACACATACGTCACTATGTTTAGCGTGAAAAGAGTAGAAAAACATAAATCAAAGACCGTGATCTTTTTTGGATAGAAACAAAACAAAGACAGTAATCTAAAAAGGATGCATGAAAAGTAACCAGATAACAAATAGTAAAAAGTAACAGAGACCGAAAAGCAACACCTCAATGAGAAATTTCAGAGAAAAGCTATTTCTCAAACTTTTTTAGCCTTGATTTCCTGTCTCAAAGTCTCGTTAAATAGTGTGATAAAAATTTTAAATTTTAGAAAATAATCGCTGTATTCTTAATGATTAAGGTAAATCACATGCCATTGGTACATCATAACAAATCATGTAAATATTGAGTTACAAACAGATATATTGTCTACTTTTTTAAAATTTGCCTTAGAGATTAAAAAATTATCATGTGCAAAAGAATTTCAGTTACAAATATTCAAATAAAAAACGCCTCTAATCAAAAAAATTTAAAACAGTCTAAATAAAATATATTTTTAATGATAAATCGAATTTAAATTATAGCCTTTAGGCAACAAAAAATTTGAATTATTACAAACTTTTATGAGTTTTATCAAACAAAAATTATTACCAAACTAAAAGATATGACCAACGTTTTATTACTTTTATTATTATATATTGACTTTTCTTTTTCAGGGGTATTATATATTTACTTAAAAAATTGTAATCATTCAAATCGATCGATACATGGTTAAAAACATAAAGAAACATCAATAAAAAAAGTGATAACCTATATATAATTGATAAAAGTTGATATGTCAATCTTTTCTCAAAAAAAAAAATGATATGTCAATCTAAATAAAAAAAACACCACAATCAAATAAACACAAAAACAACGTGCTAAAATGAAGAAATCACAAACAAACAAAAAAACACAAAAAATAAAATAAATTGGATCCAAGTGAAAACCATTATTCAAATCAAAAGAGATGGAAAAGTGAAATAGATCAGTGATCTTAAGCCAAAAAAAAAAAATGATTCCAAATCGCTCATCTCTGATGAAATATAAAAATCTTAAACAAAAAAAAAAAAAGGTCTCTACTCTACCAATTAAAAAAAAATTATTATTATTAGATCCTGTGTAATGGAATTGTGAGGTCAAACACATTTTTGGTGAGGTTAACCGAAATGCAGATAACATGATTAATCGTGACCATAAAATGGAGTTTAACATATATGATCATAATGTTTTCTCTTTAATATTTATTTTGGACGATGATTATAGTAAATATCGTGTCCCTTAATTTTTGTTGTATTTTCTTT
The DNA here is from genome assembly GCF_003473485.1 of Medicago truncatula. Classification (NCBI taxonomy): domain Eukaryota; kingdom Viridiplantae; phylum Streptophyta; class Magnoliopsida; order Fabales; family Fabaceae; genus Medicago; species Medicago truncatula. The sequence continues at coordinate 47,345,429 of NC_053043.1, forward strand.
TTACATATAGAAAATGCTTTTTTTTAAACAACATATAGAAAATGTTATAATTTTAGTATATTAAATTATGATTATTGTACAAAATAAATATGATTAAATTGCCAATTCTTCCCTTAAAATTATAAGTATCAAAACCTTACACTCCTAGATTTATGAAAAGGCAAAAAAGATTTTGATATTGAATTATTCTCTTCGGTCACAAAATTCATTTTATTCATTGAATTTGTGTTTACTAGTGACCAAAGTGATATGTAACGATTTGGTTCTTACATTGATGTTTAAAAATAAAATCAAGCCCTTACATTGAACTGAACACCGAACTACAGCAAAATTAGTCGAACTACGATTAACAGTTTGCGAACTAAACTGAAGTAATTCAGTTCGATTCGGTTGAGTTGGTAGGTGGCTGAACTTGTCACGGAGTACCTGCCTTCTTCGTGCAAACAATCAAAGGACACCTGAATCTGAAAGTAGACAAACATGTCTCAACGAATCGGGACAAAGCTATTTGTCAGCAGTTAGTTTTTTTTTTATTTTTTTTTTATCTCTCATTCATTTTCGTCGAATTCATCAATTTTCCCAACATTGTTTCATTTCATTTTCCAGGATTATCGTTTTACACTACACAACAACAATTAGAGTCATTATTCTCGCCATTCGGAGTACTTACAGAAGGTGTGTATGTGTCTTTGTGTACCCCTCTTCTTTCTTTTCTCACCCCCCCCCCCCCCACCCCCCCACTGCTATGTTGCTTCTCATATTCTTCTTTTGCAGCTACACTTATTACGGACCAAAATACTCAAAGGCCTAAAGGCTTTGGTTTTGTCTCGTATAAATCTGAAATTGAAGCTGAAAAGGCTCGGAAAGCGTTGAATGGAAGGGTAATTCTCACTTTCTCATATCTATATATTATGCCATGAATTGGAACATTATTCATCAATGTGTTTGTTAAAATGCCTGGCTGATTAGTGTTTTAGAACCTATTTTCCTTGATTTATTTGAGCTTATTATATACTAGCATAAGCATTTGTGAAACTGTTTAAGAGAGCTTATGAAGATAGTTTATGGCATGTCCCCACTTTATTATCAGCTTATTTTTGTATGCTCTCCGATTAGCTTATGAAAACATCTTATAGTTTATATGAAAAAAAGTCTGACTTTTGTTTTGTAACGGAAAATAGTTCGACTTTATTTTATATTTTGTTATAGGAATAGTTTATACATAACCACTCACATGGTAAGTGCTTATGCCATAAGCACTTAGGGCCTGTTTGGTTTTGGATTATTTGAGCTTATTTACTCGCATGAGTTTTGTGAGATTGTTTGGTAGAACTTGTGAAAACAAATTATAACCTTTCCATAAGCTTTTTTCAGCTTAATTTCACAAGTTTTCCAAGATAACTTAGGAAAACTACTTATAGCATATACAAAAACAATTTAACTTCATTTTATCTTTTCCTATAGAAATAGCTTATGTAAGCTTATCCATAAGCGCATATCATGATAAGTGCTTGTGCTATAAGTTGTTTATTCAAATATGGCTTTAAAGCTTTAGTTCGGTTTCTAGTTTAGCTTTCCTGTTTCTGGTTCTATAATCTCCTATTTGAGGTGAACAAGCTTTTTCTGTTGGTCAGTGGAAATATTGTTATTCATTATTATGTTATCGAAGGAAATTGTGGGGAATCTATTTTCACTGCTGCTAGCCTGCTACAATGATGGGGTAGATGTGGTGGATTTTTTAATACTGAAATCAATGTTTTTGTTACATACACATCTTTAATATCTTCTTTTAGTTGCATAGTTGTACCCACCAATTGTTAAGAATACATGGAGGAATTGGAGGAATATCATAGACATAGGAAAGATAGAGAGCATATTGATATTCATGGAGTTGCATATTGATCAACATATTGAATTGTATAAAAAGATTATTCAATTGAATATATGATGCTTTTTATATGTGAAGCTTGTCGAGGATTACCTACTTAATTACTTGTCAACAACCGCTGACAACTCCTACGAGGGTTGTAGCTAACTAACTAATCAATTAATTAATCTTAGATTTCTATTACCAATAAAAAGAATCTTAGACAGAGCATCAATAGTTGGATTTGGATTCATTACAGTCAATAGTTCTTGTAGCCATTGCAGTCAGCCAATATAAGTTGTTGGATAGAGGTCAAGAACTAATTGTACTTGGTCAACGGTTGATACTTGGTATCATTGACTGCAACAAATGATGCAACTAATCCACTTTCCTTAGGCATAGCTAGGAATCTGACAAAGTAAATACCATATCATCTAAATGTTGTTCTTTGTAATTGATCTATAATTACTTTCAGTACAGTAATATCTCCTACATGGTGCAGATAGTTGATGGAAGGTTGATTTTCGTTGAACATGCAAAACCGAAGGACTCATCATGATACATGATTCTTATCCATGCTCAAAGCTTCTGTGTATTTCCGATCAACTTTTTCAGATGTCAAGTCACATTTGATCAAAGCACTTCAGCTTTGTGTTCTTGCTTAAAGCATCTCTGTTTTACTCTTCAATAATCTAATTTAGGACTATATTGTACAAATATATGTGTATCCATTTTGGAAATTATGATGCAAGAGTTTTGCAAAAAATTATCGTAGTTGGTTTGGAAGTTGGAACCGTAGATCCTTTTTTTCTTCACTTTTATGGGGCAAGATGACATGATTGTTAACTCACAAGTTAATTGGCTATGTTTCTGCATAAGAAAATTAGACTAAGCTATCAGAATTTGTTTGTGATCAAACTTGGGCGGAACTCTTTCAATGTTTAAAGTGGGTAATTCCGCATCTCCATTTTTTTACACATTGATTCTCTGAAAGCTCACTCTCGAGTATCTATTCTTCATATCTATTTTGCTATCCATATTTGCTCTGGGACAATTCAGGTGTAGTGGAAAAAACGTAGGTACAGAAGGTCCCTTCCGTTTCAAATTTGACCTTAATCACAAGTGTATTATCGAATAAACAAGTGTATTATCGTTCTACTTGCAAACAAAGCCTTTCTTAATTCAGCCTTTCTTAATGCATCTATTTTGCTATCCTTTTGAGTGTTGCGGTGAGAGGTTTTAACATTATTGAATGTCTACATTTCTTAATGCATCTATCCTTTTATAAGGGAAATTTCAGGAAAATTAGGGTAAATTATATTGAGACTATTGACTGTTGAGAGATTCACGGATCAATGTCTAATGTTGATTATGTGGTGCCTGATTGCTGGACAAACACAAACTAGTTGGTTCGTTAACATTTAACAGTTTTGGATAATTGGATCAATAGCAGCAAAACTAGTTAACGAAAATGCCCATGTTTTGTCATAAAAAAAATAATAAAATAAAATAAAACCATCCACACCCTTCTCACCTGCAAAACTTTGTTTTCCTAAGTTCTACTTGACTGCTAGGCTTTTCTTGATACCACAACCAATGTTGCACGTGTTTGGTTGTGTATGATTTAGGTCCCTAGCTCGACTTCCTGCCCAGAAAATACAGCCTATTGATGATGACTCTAATGATCTTTGCATCATGAGGTGTATGTTTATGTTTGCTTTTGTGGAGGGTTCATCAAATCTGCAGTGAAAAGTCATGTTGCCACAGAAGCATAGTTCTGGAGCTTCTATTAAATTATAGTGAATGCAGCCATAAACACACGAATGACAACGACAACAGGAACATGCAATCAAATATATGCTGCTAAAACAAGAAAAGATCAGGTCCAATTATCATTGCTTTGTGTCCGAAATAGTAATAAGTTAACAAAAGAATAAAATGGTACTCTAGGTCATGGAAAGGAATGCAAATCATGAAATGAGTTTGTGACTGCTTTGGAGGCCAACTATCATACCTAATCCTTATTTACCACTTCTCCTTTCCAGTTTCCATAACAGATTTAGGCTTTTTAAAACATAGCATACTCTTCTCAGCAAAATTGTGCTAGTATCTTGCTAGGCTTCCATCAAGAAACTTCCAGGATAGCATTATTTTGTAGACCCTTTGCATCAGACATCAAAATACAATGTTTTCCCTATTGTTTAAATCAGCAAAACCTTGTAATTCTCATTGCACCGGTTTTTAATGAGTTGTAAAACTTCCCAGCTCATCCAATGGATCTTGTGGTTACCATCTTTAAATCTGAACAAAGCTTCACTAACATTACCCAATTTTCTAACAGCATCATTCATTGAGCTTGAAACAACTATTGTGAGAACAAAAGTAAAGAAAACTACACAAACGTCATACACATTGTAATCAAACTCCATAGACAATTTAAGCCAAATATTATTTCTACTGAAAGTTCACATTAATACTAAAAAAGAAGCCAGAGGCTTCCAAATTACATCACTTCAAACGCATTACACCTTCCAGTTACAAAACACCAACCTAAAGCGGAATTATACACACAAAATAAACATCAACCATAAGAAACCTAAATCTAAGCCTTCTTTGGAGATTTTCCAGCCTTAGGCTTGGGAGACTTCGGTTCCTTGCTAACAGTGTTAGACCTTTCAGTCTTCTTAGGCAAAAGCACAGGGTTGATGTTTGGAAGAACACCACCATGTGCAATTGTAACTCCAGCTAATAATTTTCCTAGCTCTTCATCATTCCTCACTGCCAACAACACGTGCCTTGGAATTATCCTATTCTTCTTGTTATCACGTGCCGCATTTCCAGCCAATTCAAGAACCTGATCATAAAATTAGGGTTACAAAATCAAAATTAGGGTTCCAGAAAATTGAAAATCAAAGATTATAAGAATGAGGATATGAAATTCACCTCAGCAGCAAGATATTCAAGAACAGCGGCGAGGTAAACAGGAGCACCAGTACCAACACGCTGAGCGTATCTTCCTTTCTTCAAGTACCGACCGATTCTTCCAACTGGAAATTGAAGACCAGCTCTGATGGATCTGGTCACAGACTTCTTCCTTGGTCCTCCACCTTTCCTTCCACCAGCTCCTTTCTTCGTCTTGGTGCTTGCGTCCATTTCTGAGATTGGAATTTGGAACCCTAACTTTTTTGCTACGAATTCGGTGTGAAATGGAAGCTTTTAAGTGGTGATAATTCTAATTGTTGTGAGTTGAATAATCGTTTACACGTTTATATAGCGTTTAGGATCTTTATCGAAAATTTGTGTTTATGACAGCGTAGCGATCCGTGCGTGATCTTGCAATGGAAAAGATTGTAAACGTTGGATTTGATGTTATCGACGGATGAGGATTGTTTGCTTGGCGATCCGTGTGTTTTGAAATGGACCAATGAATGCGCTGATTCTATGACACGTACACTTTGTTTATATATTTAGATTTAGATAAATATTGAAATAATTATCTGAATTTTAAAATTTTATATAAATAACAGAAAATACTAAAAAAAAAAAATTAATAATAAATAATTCTATATGATTTAGTAAAATTTATTTACACAACTAAATAGTTCATTTCAACTTAGCACTACAAGAAATCATGCATAGTGGAAATACAAATTTAGATCTATATCTGCTCTATTGTTGACAAATAAAACGTAAAAGTTAAGTAAAAATACATGTATTAATCAATTAGACAATATATCTAATTAGCATTAGTAGCAGGAGTCTTCTATTTGTATGTGTAAGTTAGTGTAATGAAGTGAAGAATTAGGAGAAAGTAGTACACGTTTGAAACACTCAAACGTACGTTTATGCCATCAAACGTGGTTCTGCTATTTTAAAAAGTTGTTTGGTATATAAAGGAGAAGCAATTATACTTTCTGAAAATTGATTATAGTTGAAGCAATATTACGTAGCTTATGCGGTGGTTTAAATCAAGGGTTAAATATGTTTTTTGTCCCTATAAATATACCAACTTTTCATTTTAGTCCCTTTAAAATTTTCCTTCAACTTTTAGTTCCTATAAAATTTTCAATCACTACTTTTGGTCCCTATTTTTGAGTTAATTTTAGTATTTTTTTAATGAAATTGAGCAGAAATGTGTAGAATATTGTAAAAATCTTTCCCAAAACAAATTAGATTTTTTTAACAAAACATAAATTAAATAGGAATTTTAACCTTAAAAAATATAAAAATTCATATTAAATTTATGTTTTGTTAAAAAATTCTAATTTTTTTTTTGGAGAGATTCTTATAATATTTTGAATTTTTATGCAAAATTTTATTAAAAAATATGAATTCTAGGTATGAGTTTACTTTAAAAGAGGGACCAAAAGTAAAGATGAAAAACTTTTGAGGACTAAAAGTTGAAGAAAAATTTTAAAGAAACTAAAACGAAAAGTTGGTATATTTATAGGGACCAAAAACATATTTAACCCTTAAATCAATTCCCTATTTAAGAATGTATGGCTATAGCACATATTTCCTAATTGCCCCTTACTCTTATACTTTTTTTTTAATTATAAGATAAGATAATTCCCTTGTTTTTTCTAAAAATGATAATATCCTTGCACTTATATCAGAAAACACTAGTGAAGTGTCATCACACATGGAAACAAGGGGTTTGCAGCTGTTTTTACATTTGGTTAGAGAAAAATAAAAAGCTCTTTTCTTTTGGTGTTAAGAAATAAAATGCTCTGGTCCCCGTGAGCTTAGCTCAGTTGACAGGGACATTGTATAGTTTATGTAAGGGCCGGGGTTCGAACCCCGGACACCCCACTTCTCTACATTTAATTGTGAACTCTAGCCACTAGACTACTAGACTAAAAAAAATAAATGCTCTGACCATCGTTATATATAAAATTAATAAATAAATTGTACTAAAATAAATAGATAAATAAAAGGGGAAAATGAATCAACACAATTTTTTTATAAACCATCCGGGATTTAATTTTGTGCCAAATAAATAAGTAAAATAAAATAAAATAGTTGATGGGGGAATGAGAAGGGGGAATGCAAGATTTCCATATAGCAGCAGCCCAAGGTAAAGAAACAGTTGCTGGCTTCAGAAAATTAAAGGAAAGTTTAGAAGTTAATTTACCATCGGAAGAGTGCAGCCAAACAAGAGCATCAGGCAAAGGAGCGGTTGGTAAAACCAAGCAAGCAACACGACTAGCAATGTCTGGAACAGCCAGCGCTGCTGCTGGTAAAGAAAGCGCTCCATTCACAATCACGTCAGCCACCGAAGCTCGGAATTTTGTGTGAAGAGTTGGCGAGATGTTCAACGAGTCCACCAAACGAATACCGAGCCAATTGTCTGTCCAAAGATTAATGTTTGCACCTGTCCCAACAATCCAAATCGAGTTCGAAGAAATAGTAGACAAGTGTTCCTTAATACCGCCCCACATCGAAGATAGAAAATAGTGCTGAAGCGGTGTGCCATGCTTGAGAAACCTGTGATGCATCAGCGCTGCCCATTGAGAATCTGCCGTTGAGAATTGCCAAGCAAGAAGAAGAATTAAGGACTCATTAATGAGACAAGTCGGCTTAATATCTAGACCACCTGCTGCCCAAGGTCGACACATAACCTTCCAAGAGACCGTGCACACCTTGTGAGTGTAGATGTCACCACTCCAAATGAAATTTTTTATCCAAGAATCTAACTGGTGAAGGAGACGTCTTGGCCACATATAAATCTGAAAAGAGTAAACAAGCATGCCATGAATAATGGACTTAACCAGCTCTACACGACCCATAATAGACAGCAAAGTACATTTCCAAATTGCAAATTTTACCTTGATTCTGTCAACAATTGATTGAAAATATATCCCCTTCAGTTTGCCTTTAAAAATGGGGCAGCCAAGATAGAAAAAAGGAATATTATCAGCACTAAAACCCAACGTTCCCGCAATCATTTGAGAATGAGAGGTTGTCATAGCTCCCGCATAAAACTGACTCTTGTTGTTGTTAATAATTTGCGCGGACACCTCAGAATAGTCATTAAAAAATTTCAGCAAGCATCTAATATTTTGTTTAGTACCTGCACAAAATATTAACACATCATCCGCATACAAAATGTGAGTAGGAATAGAAGCCCCACGACAATAAAACATAGGCACAATCTTGCCCGCATGGGATGCCATGGAAATCGCCCTGCTGAGAACCTCTTCAGCAATACATAAGAGAAGCGGAGATAAAGGGTCACCTTGTCAGACACCACGAGAACAAGAGAAAAAACCCACTGTCTTACCATTCACCAAAATAGAAAGCCTGGCTGAGTGCAAAATAGCAAGAATTCAGTCGGTAAACATAGAAGAAAAACCAAACTTCCGAAGCACCGCGGCCAAAAGTTCCAATCCAACGTGTTTTAATATCAACTTTCAAAGCCAAATTGCCACCAAACTGCCTTTTGTCAATCATATTAACCGCCTCTGATGCCATAATAATACAATCCGAAATATTTCTATCACGAATAAACCCCCGTTGCTCCGGAGAAATGATGCGCATAGTAATAATAGAAAGTCTGTCAGCTAAAATTTTCGTAACAATTTTAAATTGAAAATTTGCAAGAGCTATAGGACGGAAGTCTCCCATAACCTGCGCCCCTGTGATCTTAGGAATAAGGACCAACATATTTGAATTAATATTAGGTGGGAGAACACTAGGGAGAGTGGTGTCAAATTGAGGTTACGTCCATCTCTGTAGCAAGGCCATTGTTGCACCTTCAATTATGTCAAATTGGCATATCCATGATGAGAGTGAGAGTGGTTTAGGATAAGATTCAAGTGCAATAGCCTAAGAAAGATACAAAGCTGTGTTAGTACTAGTTGATCAAATAAAAATAAATAACTATTTCATATGTAATAATATTTTATAGGTTTATTGATGTGTTTAGCCCTTGCAATTAGGCGGCATTTAAAAATTCATCCCTGTAATTGCTAATCCTGGCATTTTAACCCTGCAATTGTTAATCGTTTAAAATTTGGTCCTTTGACCAAATTAATCACTGCCACATCACTAATTTGATGACGTGGCAATCACTGTCACACATGAAATTCCAATTTTGCCCTTAAGAAGAGGACAAAATATTGAAGAAAGAATTGGAAACCCAAGGGTAAATTTGGAATTTCATGTGGCGTGGCAGTGATTAAGTGGGGAGAGGGACGAAATTTTAAACGATTAACAATTGCAGGGTTAAAATGCCAGGATTAGCAATTACAGGGACGAATTTTTAAATGCCGCCTAATTGCAAGGGTTAAACACATCAATAAGCCTATTTTATATTATTGAAATATGAGATTGAAAAACTCACATGCAGGATCACAAAACAAGTCCAACTGAAACAAAACATTATAATGTTATAAAGATAGATCCAACTATCATATGTGCAGCACCATGCTTGTTGTGGCTACCTCCAACCGTCCCAAAAATAACCGAGCCTTTGACAAACAATATTACTATAGCACCTAAAATTGTAGCTATGGTTTCCAATATCTTTGCTTGGCTTCTTCGACTTCTTATGTTTATCTCCTCGAGCCTAAGCACAAAAAAGATATGACATTTTTACCGAATAATTACCATTTTTCTTTTCTTTTTAAATTAGCTTATCATTTTCCACAAACAGAATTAAGGGCGTGTGCAAAATGCATTGGGCCGTTTCGTGATCAAAACATTGTTGCACCAAATGATGATTCCATACGTGACTGAAACACCATAATGGTTGGTTTTACCCAAAATGGTGGCTCCATCTCAGCAGCCACATATCATAAGATATAGGAATATCCATACATGAACCAACCAATTTTCCACCGAGCTCCTGTCCGTGCTATTCTCTTTGCGGTAACGGTTGTCTCCAAGTGTTGAATCAACATAATTGCCACAAGGGAAGTAACGCGCTTTAAATAACTGTGATACCAAACATCCTGGTTGTGTCTGAAACTTCTAACCTTTCTTTCCCAGCACCGCCAAATCAAAGGCCGTCAAATCCTTAAATCCCATACCTAACTTTTGTGTGTACAATAAGCGTATCCCAAGACAACCAGTGAATTCCTCTACGAGCAGTCCCTCCATCATCCCACGAAAATGAATAAATCATCTTCTCAATATCATCATTAAGTGTGATAGGAAGTAGGATAATGCTCATAACATAAGGCGAGATTGCTTGAAGCACGGATTTGATCATTACATCTCTTCCTTCGTTTAATAGACACTTGACTACTCCATGAATTAATACCGCCTGAAAGTTGCTTTCTTGCTTCTGCTAACCATAAACGGTAACCCAAGGTATTTTCCTATGCCTAATACCGCCTGAACACCCAATGTCGTGGTGATGGAACTTTTTAGCGATTGCTCAACAAAATAGCTTGGAGAGACACCCTACAAAATAGAAAACAATCATCCATAAACAAAAGATGAGTAATTATCAGTGAAAATAATGGAAAATACTAAAAAGATCCCATAGAATTTAACATCATTTTACATTGTCCTTCCTTAAAAAAAAAATGGACTCTAAAAAAAATTCATTTAAAAGTTAGCTAGAACCAATTATTAACCCAGTCCCATTTAAAAGTGAAATCGTTGCTAGAATCCATTCAAATTTCGAAATGGGAGCAAGCACAAAAACGAAGAAGGGAGTTTAACAAAAATTTCAATGCTGTTATTTTGGTTTTATAATAAGATCTTAATGTTTGATAAGATTTAGCTATCAGATATCAATGCACTAGAACTAAAACTAATTCCATAAAAGGTCATCTTCAAGAAGCAATTGGATCCACTATTGAATCACACATTTTCCAAACCTAAACATTATTCATTGTATTTCTGTTATTACCAACAACATTCAAGTGTAGAGATAATTATGATTATCATTCAAAGTTATACCAAGATTATTAAATCCACCAACTTCAGTGGCGGAGCCAGAAAATTTATGGAGCCTGGGCGAAAAATTAATCGTAAATTCACATGTGACATAATATATAAACAGTCATAAATTTTTTTATTTTTTTTTATTATTTTACCTAAAAAAAATCAAAATAAATGAAGTTTATCATTTTATCAACAAAAGTGCAATTTAAAATAGGGTTATTAATTGAAATTAACCACGTAATATACGTGAAGTCTGAAAATTGACCATGTAATTAAATAACATGTATTCTGACCATGTAATTCGAGATTTTTATTATTTATAACCTGTAATATACGCGAAGTCCAAAAAAGCAACTGAGAGATTGAATTTTTTCATGATTTTCCAGCGGCGAGTTAAGAACGTTAAAATATGGCTTTAACAAAAAAATTATAAATTTTCGACAAACGACAAATTAATTTATGAATTTTTAAAGTGTCAAAAGCTCAAAAAACAAAACAACAGAAATCTGGATCTATAAATCAAATTTTGAGCTCATTATTTGCAAAGACATCTATAAAAATACATAAAAGGGATTTGTAAAGTTTCATAGCATTTCGAAGTCGTTTAAATTTATTTTGATTTTTCAACTGAAACGTGCAAAATTGAAATTTTGTTCCGCGTAAGCGTATACTCACAAGTCAAATTTAGTTCCCTAATTTTGTAGGCATGACTAGAACATGATAAGAAACATTCACAATGAAATTTTGTAAATTTTAAACGAGATACAAATTAATTATAAATTGTTTAAGAAATTCATAATTATGAGGGAATAAAAATTCATAATTAATTTATCCCTGGTCGAAGAAATTTAATTTTATGTAAAGCTATATTTTAACGTGCTAAACATGTAAGAAAAAAATAGTGAAAAAATTCAACATTTAGGTCACATGTTTAGACTACACGTATATTATAGGGTGGTCAAAATTAAATAAGAAGAAATTCAAGTTACAATGTTAGAATATATGTTTTGTATTTTATTGGGTCATTTTTCAAACATAAAGTATATTACAGAGTCAATTTGAACAATTAACCCGTTAAAATAAGAGAGATGAAACTGTCAATAGTGTGCTAAATAAAATTCCAAGACCTATTTACGTGTGACAATTTTCAGATTGCCCAAATTTTTCTTTTTGTAAATGTGTTAATGGGCTTTTGGGTTGAGTCTAATGTGCAAAAATTATCGATCGAGCCCGGGCGACCGCCCGGGGTCACTACACGGTAGAACCGCCCATGACCAACTTCATCACCCTGATAATTGTTTGGTGGAGTTACCATTGCTCGTGGTGGTGTTCTTCCTAACATCAACCCTATGTTGTTGCCAAAGAAGACTGAAAAGGCTGCAGCTGCAAGCAACACTCCATCTAAGGCTACCAAATCTCCTAAGGAGGTTTAGATAGGTGTCTTCAGGTTTTAGGTTTGGTGTGCGAGCATATCTTATGTAGCATAGATAATACATGTATATAGCATACCAAACTCTATGATTCATAAGGTTTAATTCAATAATAAATGGAAACATTATATTTTTATTCATTCTTGATTTTAAGAAAGTTCATTAATAGTCGTTCCCTCAAAAAAAAAAATTAATAGTCGTGATATATTGGGTTGTACCTAGATCTCCATGATCTGTGTGTTGGTGTATTATTAATATGCTATAATTCGAACTGGTTTGAAAATAAATAAGCCCTTTCGAATCATTTTGGGGAAAAGATGAGAAAATTATTGTTCAATTAATTCATAATTTAACAAAAATAATTGTTTTTTTTCTTCATATTATAACAACATATAAAGTTAAACAGAGAAAATGTCATGCTTAAAGGCTTAAATGATACTCCCTCCATTCCTTTTCTTTTTATGTTTTAGAACTTCAAATATATTCCAAAACTTTTGATGTTTTAGTGAATTTATTATTGTGTTCTCAAGTTTATCCTTGTTGGAAAATACAATAAACTATTAAAGTAGTTGTGACATTTGTTTTATCACATGTGAATTTAATGATAAATAAGGACATTTAAGTAAAAAAACACACAAATGTTTATATACTTTAATTACTCCTTAAAACTTGTGTCAAGAGCTAAAACATCAAAAGAAAATGAATGGAGAGAGTACTAATTGGTTTTTTTTAAGGGTTTTGTTAACAAGTGTCATCATGTCACTTTTTAAGAATACACAAATACAAATAATTGATGAATTTTAAGTAGAAAAAAATTACATTTTAAAGTTTCAATGCATTGAATGCATCATTTCCAAGACAACATATCTTCTTTAGTCTTCTTATCAAGTGCCTTGAAAGGCACTTGTTAACATTTCCTTTTTTTTAAATTGGGGGGCATTTGCAGATTTTAAATTGTTTGCTTAAAAGTGTTGCGAGAAGAAAGTTGGGAGAGAGAGATTGTATGAGAAGTGAGAATACCGAACGATATGGGATATGAATTATAGTAACCTGGATAACTAATTCATTGAGTTCAAATTATTCATAATTTATATCAAACGTGAGTTGTTTGATAGAATTCGATTTTGAATTTTGGATGCAACAATTCTTATCTAAATTTTGCTCACCTCTATGCGAATTTTGAATTATTAGATCCAGTTTCTTGTAAGAAAAGCACGAGCGGCAATTCATATAAATACAAGGACCAATATCAAAAATTGGTGAAAGTGCAGAAACTAACCTATTTAAACCTTTTGAATATATTGCTTTTTTTTTTGTTGGCTTTGCTTAGGAGTGACATAGACAAGTTCAAAGTATCCATTAATAAAATACAGTAAAAGTCCCTAAAAAAAATACAGAAATAAGCATAGTCCATTGTTTTTATCATATGACTTTATAACAAAATTATGGATATTAATTGAAAAGTGAAATATTTGTCTCAGATGTGTATGATTGTATCTAAATTACCCTTTATATATAAATATGAATTTTGCTAAAGAGTATCATAAGAGCACATTTTAAAGATATTAATTAAGAAAATATTCATTGAAAAACTTAATATTTTAGTTTCTAATCCATTAAATGAACAAATTTTCATAAAACTTTAATATTTCAAGTCCTTAAAGAGTAAAAAACAATGTGTGAGTAAATATATTCAATGTCAACTTTTCATATTCCAAAGAAAATTGGTATTTCTCTTGTCATATTTATAAGTAAAAAACAATTTTCTAAACTCATTGAACAATTAATGTATCTCATCACATTTATAGACTAGATACATTGACTATTCAATGAACCTAATTTTTTTTTTGTTTATAAATGTGACCGGAGAGAGTACTTAGAAAAAGAGTAATAAATGCATCATTTTTTTTGCAAATGATCTTATACTTAATGACATTTTTTTTTTACAAATGGTCTTATGATTAGGAACAGAGAAAATATATGTTTTCGTTTACACTTAAGAATAACTGTCTGGTCAACCGACCTTGGCAAGTAGGCGATAGGGCCGTCCCTTGAAGGTACAAACAGATCTACCGAGCTGGGCTTCTAAAATTTTGGGTCCGAAAAAATATATATATAATGCAAGTTTGGACAAATACATACGATTAACGAGGACATCATTTCAATTTTGTAGAGATGGCCAAGTGGTAGTAATACATATTTATATCTTCATGGTTATGGGTTCAACTTTCACGGTTACGTTCCTTCCTTTTATAAAATAAGTGGTAGTAATACATATTTTTTTTGGACAATTTACAAATACAAACAATTATATTTTTTTTTTGTTATTTTTGCAGAGCACTTTTTTGCAATTTTTGGCCTAGTATAAATAACAAAGCTCTAACAATAAATATTATGAACTTTGTATTTTTTTCTCTAAAATATCCTTTGTTCGAAAAATATAACTTGGACATTGTTGTCCATTCGTACAATCCCTGCAATTGCTTTGCAGTTTATGTGGGGTTGTATAATGGTCAACGGAAACCTTTGATCAATTACACAAGCAAAATTAAAAAAGAAAGAAAGAAATTTTTAGAATGAATGAACTTGTTGAAGGATGCAAATAAGTGTACGAATGTGTTTATGGCTACAAATAGCCTTGCATCCTTCAACAAGTTCATTCATTCTGCACTTGTCATCCATTCTAAAATTAGTGTGAAGGGAAAGGGAGGTGTATAAAAAGGTGTTTTTGTACTTGATTCAGCTAGCCTACCAACTAACATATTTCTATCGGCAAGTCAACTAAATCAATTTCAAAACAACATCTTCGTAATCATATATGCAGAATAATGATGAAAGACAAGGTGCTTCAAAAGGATTGTTTTGAGTTAGCTCTTGTTGTCTTGCCAACTGACATATTTCTATTGATGCATCACGATCTAACTCATAACAACCTCTTGGTATTTAGATTTGCCGCTTATTAGAAATTACGACAAACGAACTAAACACACTAATTTATAAAAGTTTCTTGAAACCAATTTGCATGGGCCTTTTAACCCTTTGCGTGGGAACTTGTCCCACACAAAACCATGAATTCTTGTAGTGTCTATGCGTCGAGGACCATATAATTTGTCGGTTCAATGTGCACTACATAAAAATCTTGTACTTGACATGTTCAGATTATATAATATGAACATGTCTTTCAACCTACAAAGCATGACTTTCAACAAAGGGAATTTTAATTTAAGCGAATACATTAAATATAACAATCTCAGATACATTAAACGAAATTATTCAACAACGTAAAACACATAAAAAAAACAAAACATAACATATCACGGATTAACTTAAGTAATTTCTTCGTCTGGTTTCTCCAGCAGAGCTGTAATTTCTTTGTAGTTTCTAGGCTGAATCAAACTTTTTGAATTTCTTCAACATATGTCACCAATGAAACGTCCAACTTGGGTGGTTCTTTAGTATTGTATTGACTAAATATCAAGAACACCAGTCTCACATCATCGTCGTTCATGAGATTCATCTGGGTGAACTGCACTCTTCCAGCTGAGTCGGTCAATGGACGTCGATACTCAACACTATCCACCCTCCTTGTGTCTACGTGGTTCATTTGACGGTTGATTTGATTAAGCTGATCCTTAAACCCGAAGAGTGTGACATAATTTCGAACCCTGAATAGATAGGACAATTTTCCCCTATTATAGTAAATTGCAACTATCTTAGTGTTTAGATCAATGACCAAAGTGTCCATGATTTTTTTTATGTGGTTTACTGCTTATGAAAACATGCACACTAATGTATAGAAGTTTATGTGCGTTATTGACAATAGAAACTTCTGGTACAATGTGGACCATAGGAAAAAAATCATGTCCTGAACTAGTTCGATTATATAGTCTGAACTCTCCCTCACCCTATAAAGTGCCAAATTTAATAGAGTCTTGAACCTGTTCAACATATATAAACCAAACATTTTCTGGAACGAGTTTGGTTTATATAATCTGAACCTTCTCGGAGTTTGGACAATTACTTTCTCAACAAGAGTTACTGATCAAACACATTTTTATTTGGTATTGACTGATGAGACCACATTTTACCTTTTTTTTTTTACCGTAATTAATGGTTTGTGACACTTTATGCATCATCCTTCACAAATTTCTCCTTATAAATACCCATCAATCCTTCACAATTTCTCATTCTATCATCTCACATTCTCTTTTCTTCTACAATGTGCTTCCTGATGGACGAAATTGACAAGTGCACCAAATCGTAACAAATAATAAAGTAAGTAAGTTTATCGTTCTCCACATGGATTGTCGTTCAACTTAATAATTAGTAAAACTTATTTCAAAAGCTAAAAGTACATAAAAGTGAATAGATTAGGTTATTGTGATTCAGATGATTAACGACGATTAGGGTTACTTTAATCCCCCTTTGTCTTTATTGGAATTATCTTTTAAGAAATAAAACAGCTTATGTGGTGAATAATTGATTTAGTGAACCCCACTGGTAAAATCCACACTGGTTTCTTTAGATAACATGTGTAAGACCAACTAGAGCCGTGTACTACATTTTTCTAAAGAATGGAGTAATGACGGAAACGACTCAAACCTTAACTTCCTAACCTCTATAAGTAGTAACTAGAAAAGCCAATGAACTGATAAAATTTAGGGATGTCAGTGTCTGCTTTAATCCTACAGATCAATCCCTAAGGTTACACTTGTAGTTAACCAATTGACGAAACATTAATGAACGAGCATAATCTAATTTAAATCTCAACACAATAAAAAACATAAATTGAATGAAAACTTTATTAATAAATTCCAACAAATAAGAAAGGGTTCATCGTGGAACCCTAATCAAGAGGTTTAATTGCTCACAACAACATATATCATAAGAAAACAATAGAAAAACATATCCGAGAGAGAATAAAAAAAAAATGAGAAATCCTACTTTGAAACTCTGATGCTTGACACTTGCACCGTCAAATGTTTTTGAATAATAAAATAGTGTGCAAAAGTCTCTATTTATAACATGATGTTAGTTATGGTTTAAGAGAAGAAAAATGAGATTTATCCACCGATCCGGCTTGAAAAACATATGTTAGCCAATAAAAAAAGATAAAATTATAATAACTACAAGTGGAAGAATGAAAAACGCACATAACAATTTTTTTAACTCTTGTTTAAAAAAAAAATGTTTTTTATTAACTCAATTAATTATCTTCCAGAACCTTTTTATTTTATTTTATTTTTACAAATTATATTCAAACACAATAAATATGTCCACACCGCTAATTGGCTCCTATTGGTCCATTTCAGGAGACACGGATCGCCAGGTAAATGAACGCGAGCCATCGATAACTTCTAATCTAACGGTCTACATAGTTTCAACACAAGTCCTTACAACCACCGTTACAGTATAAATGTTTGCAAACACATTCTCCACTTTCATCACACTCTCCATTTCTCACAAATTCTTACATCACAGCGAATTCGTAGCAAAAAATCTAGAGTTCCAAATTCCAATCTCAGAAATGGACGCAAGCACCAAGACGAAGAAGGGAGCTGGTGGAAGGAAAGGTGGTCCAAGGAAGAAGTCAGTGACAAGATCCACCAGAGCTGGTCTTCAATTTCCAGTCGGAAGAATCGGTCGTTACTTGAAGAAAGGAAGATACGCTCAGCGTGTTGGTACTGGTGCTCCTGTTTACTTAGCTGCTGTTCTTGAATATCTTGCTGCTGAGGTGAATTTCAATTTACATTTTCCCTTTTTCTCAATTTCAATTTTGAATCTGAAAGCATAATTTGTGTTTTGTGTTCAGGTTCTTGAGTTGGCTGGAAATGCAGCACGTGACAACAAGAAGAACAGGATCATCCCTAGGCACGTGTTGTTGGCTGTGAGGAACGATGAAGAACTTGGAAAATTGTTAGCTGGTGTTACAATTGCACATGGAGGTGTTCTTCCAAACATCAACCCAATCCTTTTGCCTAAGAAGAACGAGAAGGCTGCAACTACTACCAAATCTCCATCCAAGGCTACCAAATCTCCAAAGAAAGCTTAGATTTAGTTTCTAGGGTTTGGTGTTTATATCTAAGTTTAGCATAGCAGACATATTTCGATGTGTTTGTAGCAATGCATTTTGGATCTCAGTGTGTTTCTGATGTAGTAGGAGTCTGATTCATGAATGAAAACATCTTGTTTTTACTCATTTTTTGTTGCTTAAACAATTCATCTTATTTAATGCTACTATCATTCTATGCCCTCATTAATTATTGTTATGACCTTTATTTCGCAATTACTACTAGTATACATTTCACATTGATTTTCATTCTCCAAGCGAATAATGAGAAATTGCGGTTCAATTAATTCAATTTATGCCAAAATGCATAAAGTAAGTTGTTTAACATTCCAATTCAAAGTTTTTGTATCATATATCATAGGTGCGTCGTTAACTCAATCTAACCTTGAATAAAAAAAAAAAAAAAAAAGGCCACACAACCAACACACTACTCCGAGAGATTTGACTTGGTAGAAGAGAAAGAAACAAACCAAAAAATTGCATGGTAGCTTTTGAAGTGGGCGAGGAAATGGTGACTCTGGGGTGGGTGAATACCGCAGGAGTTGGGAGGCCAATGCTCGAGGAAGAAGGTCAAAATTTGTGGACGTGGCTTTGGTTGCGGGGGAATTGGCTCTGCTTTGACACCAATTCCGAGCTTGTTTGTCTTGGGGGTGGATGATAGTGTCTTATACATAGAGATTTCATGGCTTCGGTGGAGGGGGAATTGACTCTGATTTTAGTAGAACAACATAAAAACACAACCAAAAGAAAATGCTACATATATGAAGGGACACCAACTAGTACATTTTAGAAGATTAGAGATTGATCACCAATGGAGTGGAGAAAGCCGGACCTCTGGAAAAGAAGCAAGAGAACCTGGATGGTGGTCACCACATAACCCTAGCAGAGCCGAGTAAGGAAAAAAAAAGCATTTCTCAATTTCTTTGTAGAAAATATCAAATTTGATCAGTATCCTATCAGTATTAAGGAATTACAAAGTGATACCATTGAAGATGTAACATGGATTCTCTGATTGATGTGCTAATGGCTGTGAGAACCATTGCTATATGGAAGAATCCATAATATAAATGACATCAATGCTGGATCTTGTCAAGTTCATTTTGTGAATACTGCATTAATCATCCATGCCCTAGATTCCCTAGCAAGTTGCATTAATAGATGTTTGATGTTTCACAAAAGCATGATGTACAAAAGACTCTGTTTACTGCACATAGGTTACTGGTTTCTATAGTCACCAAAAAAGGCAGAAAATAATGGATCAGTGATTGAATAAAACTCCCTCCGATCTCGAATGTAAGAAACAAAACAATAAACTTCCACATTCTAAAATACAAGGTTCCTCTTTCTCAAGCGAGGCTTAGAGAATAACTGAATTCATTTCAAGTAATGAATTCACTCATCATTGTGATTTTACTTATATACCTCCCATAAAATAAAAAAAACACAAATTTAACTACACCAGTGAGAAGCTTGCCAATATAAAATATGTTGGCCATAAATTGTAATTTAATAATAAGGTTTCATGGCATTCATTTCTCCTTTGACCTTTATCCTACTTCTCTGTGTTCAATTGATATAGAATCAAATTCCACCTAAAAAAATTATATATATAATTAAAAAAAAAGGGTGACAATAAGTAATTAACTAGGCAATCTATCCTCCTCTCAAAACCAAACTAGACAATCCATCCAACTCTGTTTATTACATGAGATTATATTCACTTGACAATCACTCGCAAAAATTTTTTCTAACAAGAATATGAATATTATTTAACAATAGTATGTGTTCGATCATTAATATAACATAATCATATTTAACTTTAATTTGTTTCTTAAAAAAAAAACTTCAAATTTTAAAATTTAATATAAATAATATTAAGTGTCCGGTAAATGCAACTTAGTTGGTAGCTCCATAGACATTGAAATGCAGTAGCCGTGATTCGAACCTCAAATTCCTAATTTCTCCGCACTTATAGTACTCCCTCCGGTCCTATTTACAAGAGACAATTTACTTTTTTGATACATTAAATAATTTATGTATTTGGTTTAGGTTCTTGACTAGATACATACATTATTCAATGTATTTAAAAAGTCGACTTTCTCTTGTAAATAGGACCGGAGGAAGTATGTACTTATAGTGTGTGTGAGTAGTCATGACAATAGGGCGGAGTGGATACAAAATTTACCTTCAAAATTATTTCTAAAGTAACTTTGTTTCCTCTTAATAATTTAGAATCAATATTAAAACTTATTTGAAAAAAAAGTTGTACACAACCGTTCCCCAAAACTCAAATCATTCTATTTATACAATCTCTTGTTCAGAACAATTCAAACTTTGCATTAATTATGCACAAATTACATATTGATTGGTAGTTTCCTCTCCCTTGCCGTAACAAGATTGACCCTAGTCCCTACAATGCCTCAACTGAGCTGATTAATTCAAAGCAAGTAACGAATCAACACGTTTTAAATATATAAATTTTAAGAAATTAATTTCAATAAATTATGCGTGAACAAATACACAATACTAAAAACACAATTAAGCCAAAATTACAAAATTAACCACAAATGCAGTTGCGTCATAGTGCAAGTAAGTTTTGTAAACGTGCTTCCACGCCACCTCTTCTACTTAGTGCAACCCAATTATATAACTTCTAATTTTTAAGTACTTAAGTTCTTGTTATTTATCCATTTCTGAATGATCATTCATTATTCATTAATCACCCATGTCTAGTTTTGTTTGGTTCCCTTCATGTTTCCGACGAGTCGGGTCCAGACTGCCTTATGCAACCACATGGACCGTTCTTTTGATCGTTACCGTGGTGTTGACGTCGTTGGCACCCGGTGTGGCCTTTATGTTTGCAGTATCTCAATCATCAAAGCCTTGTCATCATCATGAATTTGTGAGGATTCCTTTTGATTCTCCGACGGAGATGGTTTGCTTGCCGGAACATGTGGTGGTTAGCACCTCCCACTTTGATTTCTTCTTGCCCACGTTGTTTGCTGCTTTGGTTGTTTTTACTTCAACTTGCTTGCTTCGTTCTGTGCTATCTGAATGATGTAGTAAATTTATTTATTGATTCATAATTTTGTCTTTTTTTTTTTTTTTTTTTTTTTTTTTTTTAAACTATACCCATCTCTCTTTGCAATTTCAAGGGGAAGTAGACTCACATAATTTAGAGTTTAGCGAGATATAAGTAATGTTTGATTAACGATTGATTGTTAATGTTATACTTTGAATTTCGCATACATTATAGTATTGAATTCATTCACATACCATGATGAAATCAATAAAGATGTTACTTTACCGTGAAGTTAGAAACTTTTCGAGATTTTGGTAATTTTAGTTTTTGTTTCTGGTTATCCAACATTTTCCAAGATTGATATTATGTTCTATTGCTCTGCTGCTGTTTCTGTTTATAAATGGATGGAAACTCGTCTTTGGTTAAATAATTTCAAAGCAAATATTAAGAGTTTCACATTAGATAATAATATAAGAAAACATTAAGAGTTGCTTCTTATCGAAGTAATAGACCCAATTTGAGAAGAGGAGAGTAGTATTTACAGATTGTAACTCTGATTCAATGGTCGAAACTCGAAATTGAATGGATTTACACTAGGATTTGTAATATCAAGAAAGTTGATATCAATTGAGTTAACAAAACTAATCATCTTCAAGAGTTTGCTGTATATTTAGGATTCTGTGCTACAAATATGAAATCGATCCTACATAATGAATCAATACATGCCTAAGTACTCTTTGTCAAGATAATTTATCATATGAGCCCTTAATATAGGTTATTTCTATAATCACTTATTAAATAAATGGTTCTAAATTATTTTCATACCCTACAATGAGGAGCTCACTGTAATAATGTGAAAACAACTTTTGGAGATATCAAGCTATTTTATATAAGCTCCCTCAAACACTTACAGAAGTACTTATGTCATAAAATAAGGTAAACAAACTATTCGAAAAATGCCAGTGGTTACAATCATATACATATTTCTTTTATCATAATTTACAGTTATCTAAGGGAAAACATTCACAGTAATAGGACCATTGTAGTATGTAGATTCTACCCGATCTACCTATTTTCACATACATGAAATGCCTTTTTGTTGTTGTTTTCATGTATAGATGGCATTGAGTGAAATTACAAGCCATGCAACCAACGATGAACACAAACATAACAAGAATTTACAAACCAAACACTCAATGGCTCAACAAAGCACAGTGCAGTTGCAGTTTTCTGCATATTGTGTTGAATACATACCATTTACCAACCCATTAATGTTCTCCTAACTCTACTTACAATCTGATTTCTAGCAGCCACACCTGTTAATTGAAATTCACAGTTCTCATCCAAAAGAAACCTGTAAACCTCCCATTCATGCTCTGATGCCAAATACCTTCCTACTTCAGCCTAACACAAAGGGAATTCAAGGATTATAATTTTTATTTATTACCTAAGTAATAGTCTAATAGATAACATTCAATGCTTATTTTGAAATCTAGTAATAGTTTTATAGTAATAAAGACACCACTTCTAATCACATTTTTGAATTTCCTTACCGAGAAAATGCAGATTCCAAGTGTTTTAAGAGCAAATGTAACATCATAAAAAACTCGAGGTCTTCCGTTTCCAGAAAGCTCAACTGGATTTGCAACCAATAGTTCGGTATCTGGTCCTCGGTCTGCAATCGTAACTCGCAACGGATGTAGCATTTCAAGTTTCAAACGAGAGCATAGCGCATTCTGCTTCTCAGGATCCAAAATCTTTTTCCCATCTTTCTGCTGAATAAATATGTCTAAATCGCGATATCCCATGACATTTGGTAAAAATCGACCATATGAAATCTGCGGAAAAAATTTCAACTGTCACTAAACTGCTATGATGTAATAGTTTCTAGTACAAATACAAATTCAACACAATTTCAATTTGACGGATTCTGTGCTACAAATAATTCTGATAATAAAGAAAAACTATACCTTAAAATTCATGTCTTTCAAAGTTCTCATAATGTCATAAAGAAGACCCTTGTGATCAGCACATTGTATTTGAAGTAGTGTATGAGCTTGGCTTAGGGAATTGTCTAGTGCTGCATTGGCTTTCTTTAACTTTTTCATATCTGGGCTAAGAGCTTGTGAACGAACGTCGTTATCTGACAACTCACATTGAAATAGTTCGTTGGCTAGCACAGGCGACAGAGAAGAGATACCTTGATTATGTTCATATTCTGGTCCTGCCAATTGAAGTTCACATTTGATACACGAGTCTCCCAAAACAGCATTTAATCTTTCACATGTCTCATTTTGTCGCTTTCTTGTGTGTAGAAGTTCCCTATTAGAAAATTGAAGCAAGTTTGGTTACTTGGCACACTCACACAGACACTTGATACGACACTAACACCAATACGTAAAGAAAATGAGTTAATTGAATGTGGTCACATGTATCGTCGTCATGTCTTTGTTAGACACCGCATACACTTTTAATCAGAACTTCCGTACTATAGAGCTTATAAGCAGCTGTAGACTGTAGTCCCAAAAAATAAAATTTGCAGCTGATAAATTTGTGGTTGCTAAGCCAGGTTACTTTCCATCAGTTCTAGCAATGAAGTCCACCAAGGCATTTAGAAAAAAATACACATTCAATATTTTGTATAGATGAAAAACACGACTCACATGTTGTCTGTTACGAAAAAGAGGTCCAAGACTTTGCCATCAGGAGTTGTAGTCACTTTCACCCTTTGAATTGTAAGTTCAAGTTCACACAGGACTTTTGTTACATCTAGAACAACATCAATGAACAGTATTAGCATCACAATTATAGATGAAAGTGTCGAAAATATGCATATGGAAGATCACTTTGAGTGAAGATATTTTGATTACCGTGTAATAACCCCTTTCGATCGAGGCAACAGAATTTCAGTAGATAAACAGGAGAAGATGTGGTGGGTTTCTGGACGAGATAAAACGAGGCTACACAGGGGGGACAAATTGCCTGAAGACGGTCTTTCAGATAAGAATAACTCATCCTAGGAAGCAATATAGATTGTGGAATAACCCACAATACAATGTAGCACCACACACCATCAGTTGAAACATCTGGATAATATTATTCACAAGAAATGATCAGCATCCCTCAAGCTGCACATAACATAGGATCTAATGTTTGAATATAATATTAACTATCTTGCAAGTCACATACAAGATTTGTGATTAGTTGACACTTGGCAGTGTAAAATTTTGCACCCATAGTTCATCAACATTAAAATATAGTTGACTATGTCAAATTTTAATACATATAATAAGGCCACAAGCTATGAAATACCGATACAAACATGAACATCAGACATGACACTGACACATAATAAATTGGTTATAGTTTATACGAAAACAGCTTAACAGAGAATATAGTACCTCCTTTGAGAATGCAGAGACCAAAGTGAAGAATAAATCTGCAGATATCGCAAGCGAGACCGGTCTTGTCGGGACAATTGACAGTGATGATGAAAGGGTCACCGGGTTTGTTTCCTAGCTGAATTTGTACAGAGTCGTCATCGCCACCACGTACCCTCATCATAGAATTCAAACGGAAAATGATGATTTTAATAAAATAATGTTTCAGGATAAAATATGATGTGATAGTTAGTTAATGCAGAAATCTTTCAACAGCACATACATCCCGACGTTACTACATTCTACTACATGGTTGTACTTGTTTATTGTAGAAGTCCACGTCAGCATTCTCGAAGGTGCATAGGTGGGGGACGTGTCGGAGGTATTGGCAACTTTTTCTACTTTTATTTTTGAAGTAACATGATTTTTAGATATTTAAACTAAATGGATCTTTGTCAAAAAAAACTAAATTGATCTTATACACATTATTTATTTCAAATAAAAATATCACTTATTAATAATTTTTTAATAGTAGTATTAATAGTCCTCAATCCTTTCAACCTAACATCTCACACAATTTTTTTAAATGAAATTCACTAATCAATTATCAATAACTTTATAAGTATCATTATATTTTAAATTTTGATCAGATACAACTTTTGGTCATTTTAGTTTGACATAATTTTCAAGTTAGTCTTTTTAGTTTGATAGAATTTTCAAAAAGTTTCAAAAATTTCAAACTAAAAGGACATATTTGAAACATTTGAAACGATGACCGGTGAAATAGTTTATCAACTAAAATGACTTATTTGAAACTTAAAGGACTAACTTGAGAATTCTGTCAAATTAAGAGGACATAATTGAAACTTTCGAAACTTAAATGACTAACTTGATAATTCTCTCAAACTAAAAGGATCAAAAGTTGTATTTGGACTTAAATTTTTAATTTTAAAAAAATGTGGGTCTCATTTGAGATTGAAGATTTTAAGTTGTTGGTGCCTCATAAGACTTAGAGTGTCACTTAAAAGACTCCCTTAATAAAGATGGTCTTAGTTTCAAGAATTTTTTATTGAATTTTCTAACGAATGTTTTAAAAATATTGGTTAAGGAATCCATAAATAAGAAAATATTACTTGTGAATAAATTTCTTTTCCTTTCTGTTACATTAATTAATACTTTTCCATTTTAAAAGTGATTGATTAATCATATTCAATCCAGAATATCTTAGATTCTTCATTTGTATAGTTCGTAATATAGTGGTCATATTACTTCAGATTTTGTCACAGACATGTCTAAAAAAATATGAAATGGAAATGTGAATGTATATGTCTTAATTTATACACGGAACAAGATTAATTTAAAAACACTCTATAGGTAAAGCATTAAGATTCAAATTACTTGTTACAATTCAAGAAATTACTTGTTACAGCGGGAGTTGAACCAGATACATTTAACATAATATTGTTAACACTTACTATTTGGCTATGTGAACTTGCTTGTTAAATTTTTATCTGAATATATATATTTAACTGAAACGTTTATTTCTCACGAGTATATATATATATATATATATATATATATATATATATATATATATATATATATATATATATATTGTTCTGGACCGGTCAAAAGGATTTTAGACCCATTTACTTAGGCCCAATACGATCCAAAATCCAAACACCATGTTTGGCAAAGTTACTTGCAACACCCCCCCTTTCAGGCAATGGGGTGCACGGAGCGAAGTGACTGGTTCAAACGAACCACAACGTCTCTCTGCACGTTCCCGCAATAAACTCTCGGGCGGTTACACTTCTCACGATATCGTAACCGCCAGAGCCAGGTGTGCCATTACAACGGCTCTGCAGCCCTCCACCTCTATAAATAGGGGACTCACAGCAGTCCCCAAGGTAGAATCTATCTCTTCCTCTAAAACCCTCACTCTCTCTGATCTCTACTTACTTGAGCGTCGGAGTGCCTGCAGGTACACCCCCCCCATCCGCTCCAATAAGCATTTTGGCGCATTTCACCACCACTAAAACCACCACATTCAAAGCACCGGTAGTCACCTTCTGATCAGGTACGATTATATATATATACATGTTTATTAATATATGATATAAATATCTCATGTTTGTTAAAAAAAATAAATCTCTCATGTTCCTAAAAAAATAATATCTCATATTTATTTGATAATTATAAAATATATTTTCCATTTAGTTTTTCTTGTTAATGTGAATATGATTTTGATATATATTCGATAATTATTTAAATGTGATTTTTTTATTAATTTTTCATAGAAGAAGTTTTATTAGCTTTTATATTATGAAATTTATGTCATGAATTTTTTTATAAAGATTGGTCAATAGTCATGCGGTCCGACCAGTGGCCCATGATCCGACCACTGACCCAATGCCTTGACCGGGTCGACTACCGGTCCGGGTTTTAAAACATTGATTTTATTTTTCTCTTTTTGCTATTTATATATTTTTTTATTAAAAAAACAATTTATCTTTTTTGTATTCTCTCTCTTTTTCTAACTTCGTTTTTCTTCATGTATTTTTCGGTCCTTTTTACTCTAATTTATTTTACTCTTGTGTGAATAAAAATTTGGATAAATATTTGTAGTTGTCACATAAAAATATTGGATAAATATTTGTTACCGATAAATATAAACGAAACATGACACAAATAAATGTCATTGATACTAAAAAAATAAGAGAAATACTTGTCCCTGATAATTATAATTTATAAACGTGATAAATATTTGCAATTGATCAGTAAGTAAATTTTATTAATTATTTTACATAGAGCTCATAAGCAAATTAAAGTCAAATTATTTTCTTATAAGCTACAAGTTTTTTATACGTTGTCTCATAGAGCTTATGAAGATGTCATAAGTTGTTTTTGATAAATCTCCTCAAACAATACGACAAGTAGTATTTATATGGGTAGATCAACTCTAAAGATACCCATTTTCTTACTCACATACTAGAATTGTGAAGCTGCCGTTCCATTACATGCATAACTTTTCGTAAAAGTGAACCTAACAATCTAAAGTTGGGAACTCAATGATACAACCATTTCTTTGTGCGAGGTTCATCACTTATTTACTTTACTCACTAACCTAACGCTTAGTATACAAAGAAATGTTTGGAATAGCATTACTACGGACCTACACATAGCAACCACCACATGAAGATATATATACCTTGGAGCTTCAATTGATTGCACGGTTTCACCGTGTGTGGTAATTCCAATTTCCAAACAAGCACAAAAGAGATTTCGAATTACTGCTATAATAAGAAATTTCAACTCAATGTAACATTTCCAATAGGAGAAATTGGATAGAAAAATAAGAGAAAACACTCATACTGTATCAATTACAGAACATGGCCAAGTGACCCTTCCTGGTCCTACACATTTTTTATCCATTGCTCTCCGCCATTATATGACCAATAGTAAATAAAAAAAAGAAGGAAAAACGATGCAACAAACTTCAAGCAACCTCCAACCTTCCTTACCACAATTGCTCAATGTGAAATATCTAATAGTGACAACCACGTCTCAAGTATTATCAAAATATCCATCATGATATGAGGTGAAAGTGCAAAACCAACTTTGTTTAGTTTTTTCTAGGAACCCCAAGCCTTAGACGGAAATCCTCTTCCATAAGAGGAAGGCCATCCCGCAACTTGACCTTTGGTTCCCATCCAAGCAATTCTGTTGCTTTTGTTATATCAGGTTTTCTTTGCCGAGGATCATCAGGGGTGTTCTCTACCATCTTTATCTCCACAGCTGGATTAATAAGCTGCAAAATCATCCACAAATTATTAACTAACTTCAAATATTTCACCTAAATCTTCATTATTAAATCACAAAGTTAAGTTACATGTAGTTAGTAAAATGCATATAATATACAATTCATCGCATAAGACCTACACATTGATATTCAAAAGTTACGTTTTCCATTATTCAGAGGTTTAAGCTTAAATATAGCATCAGGAATATAACAATACTCAGATAAAGAGACATATTTGACATTCCAAAAGAACTAAAATGGTTTGTAACTGACCTCCTTCACATTCTCAGCAAGTTCAGTCATAGTAAACTCGCCTGAAAGAATAATACAAATAATCAATTCAAACAAGTACAACAGAATAAGAAAAAAAGCGTGCACTGAACATAAGTATCACTGGTATAAGTATTGTAAAGAAACCTGGGTTCCCAATGTTGATTGGACCAGTGTTTTCTCCTTCCATGAGACGAATAAGGCCATCAACCTAATACATATTAAAAATATAACAACCATAGATCAGCATTGATGTGCAACTCTAAAAGCAAAACACGATGAGCAACACTTCATATATACCATGTCAGAGACATAGCAGAAACTGCGAGTTTGTGTTCCTGGAAGTTGGACTGTTAAGGGTTCACCACTGCAACACACAAGAACAAGTAACAGTTTAGAATCCAGTTTCAAAATAGTGCAAAAGAAATTGTGACTAGTCTACTAAATCAAGGTATTCAGATCAATGACTCATAATTTAAGAGATAAACAACTAGCTATTCAAGTACATATATATGTTGTTTATAAAGACCGAGTTTACGGTGTAAAATTTCTTTTCTTAAGAGTTTACAGTACATCTGTTAGACTGTTACGTAGTTTTCTCATAGAAATTATTTTAGTCAACCAGATCAAAACATTATTTAAGGATTTACCGAATTGCCTGAGCAATAAAGTTGCTGACGACACGCCCATCATCGATATTCATGCGTGGTCCATATGTGTTGAAGATTCTGGCAATGCGTATTTCTGTGAAAATATTATTCAGTTAAAAAAAAGATAAAAAAATGAATTGGGAATATCCTCTATCAATGAGGAGTTTACTTGTTTGGTGAAGAAAACACAGCATGACATTACCTAGTCCATGCTGCCTATGATAATCAAACATCAAAGTTTCTGCCACACGCTTGCCCTCATCATAGCAACTCCGAACTCCTGTTGTAAAAAATTCTTGAATTACACTAAACCTTTGAGGCCATGGGTTGCAAAACATAATCTTTTTTGTTTGAAGAGGACTTTTAATATAAAATAACCCAAAGCAAGTGGCAAAAGCCTCAGTCATCAAGATTCAAGAGAGTAAAACTTCAAAAGAAATGACATATCTTAAAAAAATTAACATTCTTTGCTACAGTTTGGAAATATATGGATGTGGTGATCTTATTTTAAAAATATAATTCAAAGAGAACATATATTCGAATGTTTAGCTTTCTAGGTAGCTGAAAAAATTGTTTGTCCATTAAACATGTTTTTGAAAAAGACATGTTGCTTTGAATTATAAAAACTAAATGATAATGTAAATCTACTTAACCAATTAACCAAAAATAAACCACATAATTAGACTATCCGGCTTGGCATGCCATAGAAACACAAGTTTGGATTGAGGATAAGTATGTACCAATAGGATTGACATTTCCCCAATAAGTTTCTGGTTGTGGATGGATAAGAGGGTCTCCATATACTTCTGAAGTAGATGTAAGCAAAATCCTGTGAAAATCAAGATTTGGTAAAACCAACTGACACTAGCAGTTTGATTATCAACAAAATATTTAAAAAAAGAAAAGAAAAATTGCCGACCTTGCTCCAACTCGCTTTGCAAGCCCAAGCATGTTCAGTGTTCCAATTACATTAGTCTTTATTGTCTGTAAAGTTATTCCTTTGAATGTTAGATAATTTGAAAGGTCCATTAGACAGATAGATCAATCAACAAATGTACATAATCTGAGTTACCGGATATAATAATAATAAAATTTGTACATAAATTTAAGGGGGGAGACAAAGAAAGGGTTCTGTAAGATACTTTTGTAAATGTTGCAGGTAGCAAGCAATAAATAAGCTATGAAACACCGACACAGACACATTAACACCGGTAAAAATTTGAAAAATGAATTAGTTGAATGTAATCATGTGCGTCGTTGTCGTGTCGGGGCGCCCGGCATGGAAATGTGCAGTGCTACAGAGGCAATAAAGCCTTTTAGACAGTTCACAGGGTCATGTATACAGACTATAAATATCCTACCTTTACAGGATTGTATTTGTAGAAGATTGGAGAAGCAGGGCAGGCAAGATGGTAGATCCGATCAACCTCAACCAACAGTGTCTCTGTCACATCTACTCGGGGAAAAAACAGAAATGAATGTTGAGGTCCATAGTTTATTAAAAACAATGGGAAACACAATTTTGGTGCTCATGAAGAAGCATCATCATTAGTGTTGTACAAGTACAATATCAAAGGGCCAGCTGATTTACAATGGTGAGTGATTTGTAGTCAGTTTAATATCTTATTTTATAACCAACAAGCTTCTGTTGCATGCTTCATAGTTTTTAAGACCACTAAAAAGCTATATTTAACAGCCCAAATACTTAATACTTATAAGAAAAAATTGGTCAAAGAAGTTGATGTATTTGGTTCTTTGACCAATTTTTGCATATATTTGAGACCAGAGGAAGCAACGTGCAACCAAATGACACAAATCTTAACATCAATTTCAAATTTGAAGAAATTATACCGTGGCGAATTAGCTCAAATCTCGGATGACCAATCCATTTTTTAAGGTTGTCTTTACATCCAGTGAAGTAATTATCAGCTACAATTACCTGAGCAGACAAACATAGTGTTATGTTGTACCAAAACTTTGTCAAAGCTAGTAAACTTGAATACTAAATACACAGAAAGAAATAAGCCATGCAAACCTCGTTTTTCTCATTTTCCATCAATCTGTCAACAAGGTGAGAACCAATAAAACCAGCTCCTCCGGTCACCAAAATTCTCATATTGGACTGGTTCAAGAACGAAATGAAAAAAAAAAACATGATTAAGAATCCATGAATAAAAAAGAAGTAATACAATGAATGATCCTGGCCAAAACATTGCTCTGGTAATCACAAAATTTTGTGAGATAATACGACGTTATGTCTTATGCATGTGAATGGATCCTCTCACTAAAGTACATAAGTCACCAACACATTTCGGGGTTAAATCTGATACCCTTCCCTGAATTATTAAATGATAGCATGCAATGATTACAAACCAATAGGCAGATCAGAAAAAGAAAAAAAAACTAAAGATCCATTCTTAAGGGCGAACGAGGAAGCTCACAGGCACAACTAAGTAATCATCTGATGCACAATTTATGCTTTACATGTCAGAATCAAATTCAACATTATCAGTGTCAAAATAAAACAATGCACCAAACATAGAATAAAAATGGCACAAATTTTGAAAAACATGATTCAAGAAACAATCAAAATGACAAAACGGCATGAATAAATGCAATCATGCAGCAATTCACCTGAAAGAATTTGGAAAATCGCAATGGAGATGGCAGGGGAGGCTGCTTTGTTGTTGTCTGTTGATCTCCATTATGTTGATCTCCATTAGACGAATTCGCCGCCA
The DNA here is from genome assembly GCF_003473485.1 of Medicago truncatula. Taxonomy (NCBI): domain Eukaryota; kingdom Viridiplantae; phylum Streptophyta; class Magnoliopsida; order Fabales; family Fabaceae; genus Medicago; species Medicago truncatula. Next base: position 47,377,556 of record NC_053043.1, read on the forward strand.
TTGTCAAAATCTTCAAAATTCAATTCCTGAACAAATTTATAAATCAGTCAATTCTCACAAATATACACTAACAGTTACCAAAACGTTACAAACAAAATCACACAGTTTCAAATCTATGCAAATAGAACAATTACCTAAAAATTAAACTTTACAAAAAACCAATAAAAAACCCTTAATCCCAATATGTTACAAATAATCTATGATCAAAGCACCATTTTATAGAAGAAAAAAAATTGTTAAAAAATGAAACTTTTTCCCACCAAACACTAATTTGATACAAAACGTAAACTGATTAAATTAATCTAAAAGTGTGGAAGCCTTGAAACTCACGGAAAGTTAAATTGAACACTGAACAGCATGATAATGGGTCCACCGAAAAAGTGAAATCGTAACAAACATTTGAAAACAGAAAAAACCCACCAAACATTGATTAAAAAGGAACAAAATTGAAGCTTGATTTTAATAGTTGATTACCTATAGTGTAATGGGGTGCGAAGATTTTGTGGATCTGATCTGAACTGAAGAGGTGATGAAAATGTGAATGTGAAGAATCTAAAATGCAGAGATTGTTTTGTTCTTCAGTTTGAGTATTGCATGTGTGATGTCGTGTCTTCGTGTCTTTCCCTCAAATGTTGAACAGAATTGCTGTTTACACATTCCATAAGACAGTGCCACACAAGTACTTTACGAAAATGCCCTTCAGCAGTTACTTAGAAAATTTCTGCAGTAAACTACCGAGTAATACTACTGAAAACTTCGGCAGTTAATTGCCGAGGCCTGAAACCTGTTTTTATTTTTTATTTTTAACAAAAATCATAAATTATCATTAATAATATTGATTGATTTTGAATATTTTAATCATTATTTTGGTACGTTTCAAACAATTGCAGTATTATATTTATGCGTATATATCTTAATAAGAATAGCATTTAAATCAATGTAAAAAATTAAGCATTTGAATATTGTTTTGCACATTACTTAAATAAAAATAATAATAAAATAATAATAATAACAATAGCATTTAACGATTTATTATTATTATTATTATTATTTTTATTTAAGTAATGTGCAAAACAATATTCAAATGCTTAATTTTTACATTGATTTAAATGCTATTCTTATTAAGATATATACGCATAAATATAATACTGCAGTTGTTTGAAACGTACCATAATAATGATTGAAACATTCAAAATCAATAAATATTATTAATGGCAATTTATAATTTTTGTTAAAAAAAAAAAAACAGGTTTGAGGTTTCCTCGGCAGTTAACTGCCGAATTTTTTAGTAGTATTCCTCAGTAGTTTACTGCAGAAGTTTTCCTCGGCAGTTAACTGCCGCCGATTTACTAAAACTTCGGCAGTTAACTGCCGAAGGGCATTTTCATAAAGTACTCGTGTGGCACAGCCATATGTAATGTGTAAACAACAATTCTCAATGTTGAAAGACACCAAATACGGTCGCTAACACTTTTTATTTTATTTGTCTTTATCCTCAAATAAATAAAGGAAATGATATTTGTACAATATTTATCAATTTTTGCGACAACTTTATCTTTTATACTCATATTATATTCTTATTTTTTTTTCCTATATTATCAAAATATTCAAAATCACACAAATTTGTGTATTAGTCCACCTGAAAAAATAAAAAATAAAATTAAGAACTATACGTTCATCTTGCGAGATTTTAAACGATTTAGTTTTAAGCAGTTTCAAAAGTGACATATATAATTTTTTTTAATGTTTATACTTGACTGGTTTTAATGTGTAGAATTAAAATCGACCTTCTAATTTGCAAAAGTTTCAAACCTCGTTTATATTGTCCTATCAATTGAAAATTCTCTTAATAAACTATTGTACTATAAATAAATAAATAAATAAAAACAGTTCCATATTTTGCAAAAGTAGTAAAATATGTAATTCAATTTTTTGAAAGTATCCACCCGAATTTTTCAATCAAACTCTGCCACTGTGACTTCCTACTTAATGCTTTGACAATTGTAATTTTGTATTTATATATTAGAGTTAAATGTGTTTTTATCTTTATAAATATATGAACTTTTTGTTAGTTCTTCTAATTTTTTTTCAACTTTTGTTCTCAAAAGTTTTCCATCTTCACTTTTGGTCTCTCCTTAAAGTAAACTCATGTAAAATCCAAATTTTTGAATACAATTTTGCATAAATATTTACAATATTATAAGAATCTCTCAAAAAAACAAGATTTTTTTAACAAAACATAAATTAAATATGAATTTTTATATTTTTGGCGGTTAAAGCTACATATTTAATTTATGCTTTGTTAAAAAAATATAATTTTTTTGGAGAGATTTTTATAATATTCTACACATTTTTGCACAATTTCATTAAAAAAATATACAAAAATTAACTTAAAAATAGGAACCAAAAGTAGTGATTGAAAATTTGATAAAAATTTTCGATTGAATGTCCTAAGGGTTTACACCAATCTAAAACTTAATTAATAAAATAAATGTAGTAGAAATTATTTTAGATTTTAGGCCACAAATATTTGCTTATATTCAAGATTAGAAAGAGAACACTTCAAATAAATGTACTACCACTACCCTTTGATGGAAGAGAGCTAGTGGGTGATTTCCGTCCATGAATATCCTCAAATAACATCGTCATTATGAGCTAGTGGGTGGCTATTAACATGTCCTCGTGTAAAGCATGTCGACGAGGTGGGCTCTAAAAGGCATCAAAGCCATTATGATATCAATGATTTCACTATGATAGCTTGTTGATCCTCTCCATGTCTTCATTCCCTCGACATCCTCGAGACTTTTGATGTTGAGGGAGTCCGGAGACGGGAGAAACATGTCAATGTTTTTCAATATCACAAGAGGTGTGGAAACGTTCCACCTCCACCCAAAATCTTAAGACATTTGTGTATAAAATATTGTTACTCATTCTAGACGGCGTCTTGACACCTCTCTTGTAAGATGAATGTATTTACTGGCTCGACCAACAAACCTGCCACCATCCACAATCTCTCAAGTGACAAGTATGAAAAGTGAAGTCACAACTTGCCCATCAAACGTCGGCACGGTCTTAACTTAATGAATGAATGTTGTTAATCATGTGATATATAATGTACTATTTAATTTAAGGATTGATATAATTATCGTAAAAGAAAGATCAGGTTTTACATCACATCCTGTTATGAACATTGAAAAAGCACAGAGATATTTTTTGAAAAAGCTCACATAGATATTTATCATGTAAATATACAGAGGTTCAAATATTTTATGAGATTTTAACAATTCAATTTTTTTTATATATAGATGTTAACAATAGATTGTGGTATGTATAGTACATTATTTTTTGTTTTTTGATATGGATGTTAACAATACATTGTAGTATGCATCGGACATTATTCTTTTTTGTTGAGAATATAGTATACTACCTATATAGATTCAACCATTTAAATTTCATTTCTTTTTGACAAGATCAATTTCATTTGTTGAGAGCATGCAGACACAAATTAAATACTGCTAGAGGGATTCTCCCATTGAACAAGTTCCCTCATTGCCTTTTCAATCTCTATTGTCCCATGCATGCACACATTCAAACAGAACCCAACAACACTCAAATTCAAAACAACTTCACTCTTCACCTCCTTCTCACCTTCATCACTATACAACTTCTCAACAACATCTCTTGATCTTTGAAGAAAAGTCTCTATGATTTCTCTTGTTCCATCCTCTCCCAAACCCGAAAGCCACGTGTCATCCTCTCTTGACTTTCCCATTTCAACATCACTAGACATGTTCTTTTTTTCAATCTCTTTCTCAACAAACTTGAATGATTTCATCTTGGAAATTTCTTCAAGACCTTTGATGGAAGAGCAAATAATTTCCTTAACATGTAGAAGTTCACTTTGTAACATATTCACAAAATTGTCACTTCTTTGAAACTCTTGTTGAAGTGATTTTAATGCACGTTCTCCAAAATGCAAAACATCCACTAACTTCGATAATGAGCCTAAAAGCCTATTATAGCAACCACTATGAAATGGTAAAAACCAAAAATTAGGTTCAGCTTCTGCCTCTACCACAAATTTTCTAAGCTCATTAACTTGGGCCTTAAGTTTTCTTTGATTTTCTTCCAATTGTGAATCAGTTTTGCCAACTAGGCTCAATGTTCCAATTGTTTCAACTAGTGTGAACAAACATTGGGAGAGTTCATATTTGGCACATGTTGAAGCCCTTTTGGGCCAAAAAAGAAGATCCACAAAAATAGAACATGAAAGCCCAATAAAAGTTTCGATGATTCTTTCTATGGCGAACTCGCTTGGTGGGCCTATGTTTTTTCGGCCCAATATCAAAACTGCCCCAATCACTGCCGAAATGCCACCCGCAGGCCCATACATTCGGCTTCGTTGAAGGAAACTTGTGAAAATGAACCATGGAAGCAAAGACAAGAATCTAATTGACAATAATCTATTAAACACGAAACAACCCAACACACCGTACACAGTTCCGATCACCGTTCCTTGGGCTTTAACATTTGCGGCCCGAAAAGTCGCTTCTCTACCTGAAACGTAGCTTACGGCCACCGGAAGCCCAGACCAGAAACCACTTTCTTTGCTATACAATAAGCCCATGAATACTGATAGACCCAATGCGAAAGAGTACTTTATTGCCGGGAGAAGATTTGAGCTTTTCAATTTTGTGGCCCAATTGGCCCATTTATCTTTATCTTCGTGAGAAATTTCTTTTTTGTGAATGGGCTGGGCTTGGACATTTGTTGGGCCTTCGGTTGATGGTTTCATGTGAAGGAGTTTGGCACAAAATAGGAAGAAAAAAATGGGTAATTCTTGGTGAGTTGTTGGAATGGTATGAAGGGATTGAAGAAAATGTGTTATGTTTTTTGCATTGGATTCAGGAACAGTAAGTGAACCACTACCGAGGAAAGTGTGTTTAGCATTTTTAATGGTTAGGCTGACATGCTCCTCAAGTGTGTTTAGACCATGTTTAAGGTCTTGGTCAAGAATGTTGATTGGGAATGATTTGTAGCAACTTAAAGCCAATTCCATTCCTATTAGATTGGTATCTACCTCTTGAAGTTTCTCTCCCAATTTATTGTAATGTGGTTTGAAAAAATTAATTGGAAGCCTCTCCCACTTCATGCCATCCTATTAAAAAAAATGAAAACAATTATTAGACAGGTAATATAAAGGAAACACTTAATACATGATATGGAATTTGAATTTCCGACGGTCACCAAGTGCACGCATTCAATAACGCATTGACAATCGTTCCGCCGAGATCAAATATATGAATTTCAAGTTCAGTATTTTAAATTGAGGTATGGATCGCCATATTTTGATCTAAAGGCCATCAATATACCGATTGTGTGAAATGAGTGCAATTCGTAACTATCGAGAATCCTAATTCAAACATTATGGAGGTGTATATATTGATTTCATCAAATGAGTTTGTTGGACTTACAAGGTATCGCATGATGGTGAAAAGGAGCTTGGTTCGCTTGGTTGCCAAAGACTTAGCACGAGAGATTAATCCAAATGCAGAAGTATTTTCCTCCTCACTAATTACCTTTACAAGAAGCTTCAATCTCTTCAACACATTATTTGTTAATAGCTTGTAGTTTTTGTTCACCTGGAATAAACATGAAACAAAACTTAGACTCTAGAGTTTTTTTTTTTTAAATCTCTAAAGAAATCTTACATTTAGTCTATTAAAAGCAACACTAATTCAATTTCTGTTTTTGATCTTGGACACTAATTAAAAATTAAAGATACTATTAAAATAAGTTACACTTATATATGTCTTATAATCTTGAGAATAGTCTTAACACTTGGGACAAAATGAAAGATGATTGAAGAATCCACTAATAATAATAACTAACACTAGCACTACTATGAAATTAATTAAGAAATGTCGAGCATGCCGTACGACTCAATGCTTTGTTTTATTTTATTTTCCTAAAGTGGTGTTGAACATATGAATCCATATAAACTCCAAATTGCAAACTATTGAAGCATAGCGTCACCCAATTAATCCTAATGATTTACGTGTCATGTTCCATTTTGTGTGTTGAATTATGTATGTTTCTCAAAGAAGAAAATAGAATTTTATGCTTTGGTGTACTTGACACGGAAAAGAGGAAGCACACGATTGATGGATGACGTGAAGATTCCACTTAAATGTCAAATGTTTGGGGAATAAAGATTTCTAGAAAATGTTTTCCTATAAATAGTATATATTTCTGTACGAATTTTCAGTGTTTGATGGGCAAGTTCAACTTTTGAACTACACTCATTTTGTCTTTCCGCCACGAAATCACCTTTGGATAATTCTTTACTTAGAATAGCATTTTAGTACTGGATGGCACCAACATATTTGTCCAATATGTTGTTAAAGGGATTGAAAATTTCACAACTTGTACTTTTATATTTGTCACTAGTGCACTTAAAAAATCGTATGAGGTTTAACTTATTCAAACTATATATATTGTTTAAATTGATATGACTAGGTTTAACACAACAACGGCAAGAATTTTAAAACTAGCTGGACAGCTGATGGAACCTAGTATATTTTTAAAAATTTTATTTTACATCTATTTAATTTATATGAAGAGGTATCAAGTAGTTTAAAATTTAATGAAAATTTGTAGAGGTGATAAACTCAATAAGAACTATTAGTTTGATAATTAGATTAAATTTTAAATTGCATTGTAACTTTATCTCTTCTCATATGATTTTGATGTATTCAAATTTCATATATCTGTTTGTCATAAACAAATTCATATCTATAATTTTTTAATAAAACATTTAAAAATAATGTGTGATCTTAATTAGGTACAATAATAATTACCCAGAGAGATAATTTTGTTTGTCCAAGTCAGGGTAGGTGGAGAAAAGCTTTGAGATAGATAACCATGTGTGCTGGCACAATGAAACAAGATCAAAAGTGGATATATTTCATAGTGTGGCAGACTTACTTTAATTCATTTGGAAATTGATTTTAGTAGTTTTTTTTCAAATTAAATGTTATATATAGAATACTTATTCGGGATCTGTTCGTGAGAAATTTCGTCGCAACATATAGCACAGCTGATACAAAGAGTGATGCTTAATTTTATTTCACGATGGGTTCACGTCATGCATGTAACTACTTTGACACCAAACTAATACCCTCTTTTTAAGGACATGATGCAACAAAATGGTCCAACTACTCTATCACAAAGGGATAAACGTCTAGTAACAATAAAAATTGGTTTTAAATATCAAGAATTTTGTTTGTCCAAGTCAAGGTAGGTGGAGAAAAGCTTTGGGATAGGTAACCACGTGTGATGGCACAATTAAACAAGATCAAAAGTGGATCAGCAGTGCTAAATGTCATGACGGAATTTCTCAGAAACAGATAACAAATCAGTATTCTACAACTTTTAACTCTAAAAAAAACTATCAAAATCAATTGCCAAATGAATTAAAGTAAGTCTGCCACACTATGAGACATATCCACTTTGAGTAATGCATAATATATAGCGAAATTTTATTTCACGATAGTTCACGACATGCATGTAACTACTTTGACATCAAACTAATATCCTCTTTTTAATGACATGATGCAACAAAATGGTCCAACTACTCTATCACAAAGGGATAAACGTCTAGTAACAATAAAAATTGGTTTTAAATATCACGAATTTTGTTTGTCCAAGTCAGGGTAGGTGGAGAAAAGCTTTGGGATAGGTAACCACGTGTGATGGCACAATTAAACAAGATCAAAAGTGGATCAGCAGTGCTATATATCGCGACGGAATTTCTCAAAAACAGATAACAAATCAGTATTCTACAGCTTTTAACTCTAAAAAAACTATTAAAATCAATTGCCAAATGATTTAAAGTAAGTCTGCCACGCTATGAGATATATCCACTTTGAGCAATGCTTAATATAGCAAAATTTTATTTCACAATAGGTTCACGACGTGCATGTAATTACTTTGACACCAAACTAATACCCTCTTTTTAATCCCATGATGCAACAAAATGGTCCAACTATTCTATCACAATGGGATAAACATCTCGTAACAATAAAAATTGGTTTTAAATATCAAGAATTTTGTTTGTCCAAGTCAGGGTAGGTGGAGAAAAGCTTTGGGATAGGTAACCACGTGTGTTGTTACAATGAAACAAGATCAAAAGTGGATATGTCTTATAGTGTGTCAGACTTACTTTAATTCATTTGACAATTGATTTTTGTAGTTTTTTTAGAATTAAAAGCCGTGGAATACTGATTCTTGAGAAATTCCGTCGCGACATATAGCACCGTTGAACTTGAACATGATAACATGCACTGCAAGACAACAAAATATGGTCTGCTTTTTTTTGCTACTTAAAACAACCAAAATCATTATGATGTAATGGAACACAGAAGTCACAACAACAACAACAAAAAAGACACGAGAGTAACAAAGGTGTCTCAATTATTTTAATATTTTAGTATACTAGTGTGTGTGTGTGTGTATTTAGAGGAATAATACAAACATTAATATAATATAAACAATTTCATAGCATGGACATATGAGCATAAAAAAAAAGTGTAATTAATGTCTCTAAACATAGCAAGAAAGAAAATGATAAAATTACCTGGTAGCAAGCAAAACGAGGGTAAGGAAGAAGCAATGCAAGCACACAAGCAATTACACCTAAAGCAGTACTAGCAGCCAAATGAATAGGATGCATAATAGGATCAATATGAGCACCATTAGAATAAGCCAACACATACACCAACACAATCTGACCCAATGAAATTCTCTTAGCTATCAAATGTGTTGATTGAGAAGGTAAAACCACAACAAATGCAGCCAATGCCACAGCAATAGAAGCAGTTCCTTTAGAGAAATGATTTGGACCTATAGCCCATAAACTCAACATAGCTGGACCTAAACTTTGAATTGTAGCATAAAGCCCTAGCCAACAACCACGTAGAGAGTCACCTAAAGTAGCATCATTTATGATAATGAGAATCACAACCACGTATGAAAATGCAGGGAATGTTATTAGGCTTGTAATTGAAATAGGTCCATAAAGTGTTGCACCAGCTACTATGGTGCAAGCTAAGGCGGTTCTAAATGCTGAAGAGAGACACTCTCTCCACAATGGTGGAATGTTGAAGAAACTCACCATAAGGTTTAGTGGTGATCTCTCCATTTTGGTTTTAATATTTTTTGGGTTTTTGCTAGCTGAGGAGTACTCTTGCATGCTCTTTGGTTTATATAATGAGATTATATAAGAGGAATAGAGCATGTGATAACTTGATAAGTGGTAAATAATTTCAATTTGGGATTTATTTATTTATTTATATATTTAGGTGATAATGGATGTGATGTGATGTATAAATTAGGTCTGAGTACTTCATTGGGTACTCTCCTCTAAGTATCTGAATAATATTTTGTTGATTAAAAAAATAGATAATGGAAGTGATGTATGCGTAGGACCATATATAAGCAACACATGAAAACTGTAGATTCTTTCGAAAAAAATAAAATTAAAACTGTAGATTGGATTAATTTAAACAGTGGAAGATCTTATTTTATCCTTTTAGGTTAAAATCACACTCAAGAGAATTTATTTCTGAAGTACGAGCACGTATACATTGTTAAGGTAAAAATTATAGAATACTAATACCTATATAAATTTATTTATTATGATTAATTAGATAAAATACGAATATTAACTATGAAATATCTAAATGGAGAATGAAAATATATAATGTACATCAAAATTAAGTAGTTTGTTTCATTCAAAATATTATATTAAAAAAAAATAGATAGTTTATAACCTTCATTAATAAGGTAATAAAAATGTCTTCAGTCCCTTATTACTCATCATTACTTCGGCACGTCTTTAACCCTCTGGATTCATTAAAGCAAAGAAAAAAGAGTGGTGATACATGTACACCCCCATATGGCAATACACCTCTTACACCCACACAAAATCCTGACATGTGGCAAGGAAAAGTGAGAGGAGATGAAAGAGAAAGTATGGTTGTGAGATGAAATTATCAAAATGTCCCTAATGCATGGGGTGTACAATAGGGTGTATGATTAAAGGGTGTTCATGTAACATTTTTCAAGAAAAAATGACAAGAAAGGATAGAAATTCAAATACAAATTCCCTTAAGAAATAATTTACTCCTTTTTATGAAATTTTTATCCATCTGTTCTCCCTTTAAAACAAGAACCGACTTAAATTAAATTAAATAGAATTAAAGAAGAAAAAAGAAGACGTGAACTGAACTGAAAAACAAAAGAAGATGTACATCCCCGTCACAAGATGTCACTAGAGAGATGGTCTTTTTTTTTTATCTAGATAACTAACTAGATTTGCTCTATTATTTACTCTCAATTTACTGTCCATTTATAAAAAAAATTGACACAAGTGATGAGACTTATAAGTGAAATCCACTTATTAAAATATGAATTTCTCGAATAAATCTATGTATTTATCTATCTCATAAATAAACCCAGACTCGCCGCATTATTAGAACGTTGAATAAAGATGGAAATGTAAGACTCCATCGTTGAGGTCATTTGCTAGTAGGAGATATAACGATAAGTTTGGGTAAAATAGAAATAAAAAAAGACAGAAACCTGAGTATCGTATGGCTAGCTCTCTATGCCACACGTAATAGAGTCCATCTTTGCTCATTTAAGTTTGCTCCATTTACACCATTTACCATCATAGATGTGTGATATGTGGAATAAATTGAACAAAGGATTGAGATTAAAAACATAGAAAAAAACAATCTTATTACTTTCTTGTATCTGAAACAACACATTTGCCTCCTGTCTTCTTCTTCTTCTCATCACACCTGAGTATCGGAGTAGTGTTGTTAGTCTTGCAAACTGAGAAGAAGAAGAAGAAAGGTGGCAGGCGTGTTGTTTCAGATACAAGAGAGTAACAAGTTTGTTTTTTCTAAGGTTTTAATCTCAACCCTTTGTTTAATTTATTCCACATGTCACACATCCATGATGGTAAATGATGTAAATTGAGCAAACTTAAATGGAGTAAAGATGGACTCCACGTAACACATTGGTGGGATTTACACGATTTTTTTTTTTTTTTTTTGTTGCGAATAGCTAAAATTACACGAATTTGTTTACAGATCAGCATTTCTCATCAATTTATTACTAAATTCATTTAACAGGCCTTGACTTAAAAAATTATACACGACCTTACGGTTCATTTAATTTTTTAGTGCATATAGTTTTTTTTTTTTTTTTGTAAAAGCATTTACGTATACAGTTTAATTTTTTAGTGCATATAGTTTTTCTTTCTCCAACATGTGTTGGGAATACTCTAACGAGTCTCGTTAACAAATGCTCTAAAAGTATTGTTTAAGGAACTCATAAAAAGAAATTATACCTTGAAAATATAAGTCAAATATTTGTTAAGTTATAACCGTACAATTTTCAATACAAAAGTTAATACTTTTAGATGTTTAAACTGTTGGGTAAGTGAGGGGAGCATGGGGGACCGTCCACATCAAGGCTAGAACAACCACACAAACAAGAGAGACGCCACACTCTTACCTAAAACCTTAAGGCAATGAGTTTATGGGTCCTCTTACTTATAAGGTGTTCAACCTTTACTATTTTATCCGATATGGGACATATAACTCACACTTGCAAACCAACATAAACAATACATTTAAAGTACTTGTTAACATTTTCCTACTTTAATTACTTGTGGCTGGAAGTAAATAGGGATATAGAATTAAGAATTGTGCTTATTATATGCTTTAAACTTGTAGTAGTATATATTATTATTAATTTTGGTGACTTAATTATTTAGCCATATAAGTTAATCTTTTAGCTACTTTTACCAAAAAAGACTTTTACCTTTTGCTAGTTTAAAGCTGTAACTTTCAAATTTTATCTCTTCACTTTATTGATGTTGACGTCGTTCATTCAACTTCAACGTAGTATATACGTAAGAGTAATGCTAACAACACTCTTATATAAAAGTAGTTTTTTTAATATTCACTCTTTTATTAAGTGAAATTAACATAGGTCACACCTCTTTATATGGATATCATTTTCAAAGTATATGTCTTGTATTGATTTCATCCAATACGAAAATAGATGCTAACGAGAGTGTTAAAAAGATAGTGTTGCTAGCAGTACTCCTCGTATATGTAATATGTAAGACAATATTCTTATATCATTTGACATCCTTGAGACTCTTACCTAACTAAGTCATATTCAAACCATTATTAAAATGAAAAATCACAAGTCTTAAATTGGTGTGTGCTTATGCTGGTTGTTAGTGGCATTGGATTCAACGTGAAACTCAGAGCAAGACATTGAACTAAATAAAAGGAATTTGCCATGCACGATTAGATTAAAATGGGATCTACCTAGATATCCACTTAGCTTAATTTCCTTTCCATTGTTAAAATGTTTCCCTTGAGAGCTAGGAAGGGTCAAGTGGGGGAACATTAGTGCACTTATCATGGTGAAATAGTCTTATAATTAGTTAGTTAAAGCTGAACGGCTATCCTTTATTATCCTGTATTGTCTTTTCTAGAACAATTTATTAACTAGTACAATACTTAAGGTGTTCCTAACCAGTGTCCTCGGAACAATGGTTAAGGATTTAAAAATAGAAATAATTTATAAATTTTATGTAGAAAGTGTTACTTTTTAAACTTTCAGTGTCTTGAATGCATCATTTCTAAGACAAAACTTTTTTTTTAGACTTCTTAACCGATGCCCTCAGGGCAATGGTTAACATTTCCCAATACTTAAGTGTCTTTTTTTTTTCTTTCCAAAAGTTTAAATCGAAACTCACATACACTAAGTGTAAAGAAGAACGATATTGTGTGTTTAAACACACTTTCAAAATATGAAATGTTTATTAAACTACCATCGGAGTTATGTTTACATAATAAATTTATGTGCATGTTATTAGATGTTTTCTGACATTGTTCTTAACTTTGATTTTTTTGTTTGTTTTTTATTATAATAAACTTCGAGAAAATTATGAATTTGAAGTCATAGATGAAGTATGTAAAGATGTGGTATTCCGTGTAACTTGTATGTGCCTCCTAAATGTTTAATTTATTGTTGCTCTCAGCGCTCCCCCTAAATCTCAACAAGTGTTGTCATGATGTTTAAATCAAATATATGATGTAGAAGACTCCTTGAAAGAAATATTATTGGATTTAAGTGTGAGTGATTAATTTGACGTCGACTATATGAATTGGTTTAATGTTAAATACTCCCAACGCTCGTCCATATAAGAACTTTAACTCATATTTCCAAAATCTTAAAGATCTTAGATGCTTAGCACATTACATTCCCAACGCTCGTCCATACAAAAGTGTTTAATTAAGAAATTGCACCTAAATTTTATCCTTTAATTCTATGGCAACGTTAAAAAGTTATAAGCAGGTGTGGATGATATATTTTTCTTATTTTTTATTGGACCAAAAACATAAATAAAGGGGGAAAAATGACCCCCACTGAGTACTCTCCCACGAACAATCTTTATTGCGGGGACGCTGACGAGTTTATTTAGAATTTAGAAAGGTTTTCTTGGAAACATATATACAGTGGGATCTTAGGTAAGAAAAGAAAGTAGTGCATCATCTCTAATACTCTCTATCCCAAATTGTATGATGTTTTAGCTATTTCACACGTATTAAAAAATGTAATTAATATTGTGTAGGGAAGAGAAATTATGAGTTGTTTTACAAAATTATCCTTAATAAATGGTATGGAAAAGATAAATTAAATAATTGAAAGAAGAGAGAGTAATTAATAGTTAAGGATATAATAGGAAAAGTAACATTAATATTTCATTGGTATTGTAAAGCGACATATAATTTGGAACAAACTTTTTTTCTAAAGCGACATACAATTTGAGACGGATGGAGTATACAATAGAGATAATACCCACACGAGCTCATCTATATTTAATTTAAAATAATTTTTGAAATACATTTTAGATTACAAAATGAAAGATTAGAAATTACATAAATAAATAAAAATTATATGTATTTTAGAATTTAATAAAATAAATAATCTATGCCAAAAGATATAATGTTATGCATTTTTGTATATAAAAAAAACTAATAATATCCTCTACGGTTGTTGCAATATTTTATAAAATAATGATTGATCTCCGTGAGCTTGGTTCAGTTGGTAGGGATATTGCATATTATATGATGGAGCGAACCTCGGACATCTCTCTTTTCAACATTTATAATGCGTAAGCTCTAGCCACTAGACTACTTGACAAAAAACAAAAAAAAAAAAAAAAAAAAAAGTAAATAGTCAATTTTCCCCCTGAAATTGTAGGTTTCGTCAATTACCTCCCCTGAAATTAACAAAACTTCAATTACCCCCCTGAAATTGCACAACTTTAATCAATTTACCCCCTCCGTCAAATTTTTCTGTTAATTGTTTACGGTTATGATCAAATACCCCCCTAAAATTTTGCACTTATGTGCAAAACGCCCCCTAAACTTGAAAAATTTATATTTTTTTTTTATCTTTGACTCAAAAGATATTAAAGGCAAACAAATTAACAATTATTGATCATATAAATATGTATGGAATGTATGTTTATGCAGCTGTTGGTCATATAAATCTTGGATAATGATAAATAGTACGGGACGGTGAGCACGAAAATTAACGAAAGTAGTTATTGCTAGTCATTCAGCCATGTATTCCGTAAATTGGTTGTTTTCAATACTTCTCATGTTATAATTGCCAAGCTTTTTATTAGCCATTACCCATGATTTCCGTCAAAGCATACTATATCAGTTTTTAATTTCATAAAAATTGGACAAGTTGAACATTCGTCTATTTTCGTACGTGCATTTTTCGTACCATATAGCATTGTTGATAAATCTTTATGGAAGGTATGTTACTCTCATGTGTTTTAAATATATATATATATATATATTGAATACTTTTTTTTACACAAGTTGGTAATTATGTTAGAGTATGCTGTCATAAAGTACACAAGTCTTTGATAATTGTGTGTCCATAAAGAAAATTCATAGGTTAATATCTACAGAAGGAAGAAGAAACAAGGGTTGTTGATAAATATGAAATATGGATGAAAAGGCTGCACATGACAAAACCGTGATTTCTTTGGCATATATTCATTCATTTTCTTGTGAATAGAATTTTTATGATAATAGGTACAATATACTACTTGAAGAACTAAATGCATGATTTTTGGTAAGAAAAAAAAATCTAAATTTTTAAGTTTATGGGGCATTTTGCACATAAGTGCAAAATTTCAGGGGGGTATTTGATCATAACCGTAAACAGTTAACAGAAAAATCTGACGGAGGGGTAAATTGATTAACGTTATGCAATTTCAGGGGGGTAATTGAAGTTTTGTTAATTTATGGGGGATAATTGACGAAACTTACAATTTCAGGGGAGAAATTGACTATTTACTCAAAAAAAATTAATGATTGCCAATCATTTTGATGAGGTTAATTTATTGTTTAAATTACAATGTATTAAAATGTAAGCTATTCTAAAATTATAGAAATATTTTGAAAATAAATTTTATTGACATGCACATAATCTTAAATTTAATTAAAAATAATAATAATTTTACTTATTATAATCATAATATTTTTTAAAAGTATGGGAAAAGGGAAAACTTTATTTAAAGTGACACTAATTATCATTTTACAATTGTGCTTTAAGAGTTTTGAACTTTATAATTTGATGGTCCTTTTGGTTCGCACGATAATAAACATGATAGGATAAATGTATCATATTTTGTCTTAATCCAGAGTTTGCTTACACAACAAGATATGATAAATTAATCCTGAAACTTATCTTATTATGTCTCACTAGTTAGAGCATCTACACTGCTAAAACAAGATTTATGTTCTTCAAGCATTTTGGTGGGTCCATCATTGCCACATGAGGATTTAAGAACAACTTTTTTTTTGTTAAGTAGTCTAGTGGCTATAATTCACCTTTTTCTAGGTGTCTGGCGTTCGAACCCCGGCTCTGCATATAACAATGTTTGTCTCTGCCAACTGAGTTATACTCACGGAGACGCAACCATGTAGTTTTACTCCAATCCAAAAATATAATGCTTGTTCTTAATTTATTTTAAGTGGGTCCCTTACATTAGAATTTTGTTTCTTCTTTTCCTTCCCAACCCCACTTCCCCTCTCTTCAGGGAGAACTGTTCTCCAACATGGCATCCATGTCATTCCACTTCATTGAACCGTTCTTCAGGGTGAAACTTTTATTTATATTTAGCATATTTAATGTTCGACAAAATATTATTTTTTATTTATATTTAGCATATAATAAATTAGTAAATTTTATTTAAACTTTATCCTATAAAAAATATATCTTTATATTACAAAGGTAAACTTTCACCATTGAATTAGAAGTTTAATGTATCATCATTCATAATATGCAGTAGTTATTGCTCAATCTAAGCAACATCCGGAAATTCTTCCCTATTGCCAATTTTAGTCGAACATTTTTCTATACAAAATTGTCCCTAACAACATATATCTTTTTCAAATTTCAAAAAAAAAAAAAACAATCTTTTTCAAATTTAAATTTAAAACCATACAACATGACTATTGAAACCAATGACGAAAACAGATTAGGCTAATGAAAGTGGGAATTATGTCCCACGAAGATTAACGTTTTGTAAATTAAGGTGCCTCCAAAAGTTGAGTACGAGTTGCTAGTTCAGTAGTTTGTAAGGAAGTAGTGTGTTTAACTCTCACGCTAACATTTGTCATTTCAAAAAGTATAGACAACTCTATTTGAAACCTGCAAAAAATATAAATAGGACTTTTACGCAAGCAAAATCACAAGGAATTGAACCATAAATTAATCCTTGTTTAAGCTGAAGAACTGTTCCCCTACAATTTTTTCCACCATATTGTCCGATGTAAACAAAATTAGGGAGTGAGTAACAAAATGTAAACATGGATTTGTGTAAACCTGGTTTTGGAGTATTTTTTTTCCTCCTTCAAAATATGGTATTACAAAAGTAATATGGATGTGTGTGCTCAGATTAACCTCTGCATTTATGTAATTTTATAGCATTTTTCATCTTAGTTTTCAACCGTATTAACATAATTAAGGATGGCAGATATGTATTCATGGACATAAAAATCGCAACATGATTAAGGATGGCATATCTGGGTTGCTGGGTGAGAAAGAAAGGACGCAAATTAAGAAGAGATGGAAGTGGGAAAGTGAGAATCAAAATAAAAAATAATTTGGTGTTTTCTGTGTATGCTAAGAGCCATAGAAATTCAGTATCCATCAACTAAAACTTATTTCTTTCACCTGTGCAAGGTAGGAGACCTATCAAGCTCTCCCACGCTAGACCGAGCCTCCCATTTATTACATTTATACTATTTACAAAAATATTTTACTACAATTTAATCGAACTCGATAAAGATATGCACATTAAGTGATGTCTCCCCAAAGAAATATCAACTTGTTAGGGATATGCTAGCAAAAATGGCAATTATACCAGTAAAGAAGGCAAAATGATAAAATCATAATGCAACATCCATATCATAATATTGTATAAGCAAAAGGCAAAACTTGGCGCCTAATATCAAATTTTAGCAAAGGTTATGCAAATGAACGAACTAAATTTCCAATAAACTACTAGTTCTCCAAAACACTAGCCAAAAACACGTAGAATACATTTTTTTTTTCAAGGTTGTAACAAATGACCGTGTAGAGAAGAAAACAACAACGTGCAACTGAAGAAAGAAGCATATGCTGTCAACTTCCAATAGCAAGTCTACACAGATCAACAGTAACAGGTGAACCAATCCTTACATTTAGTTGTATGTTCTTCACTTCACAATAGCAAGATATGAGGGGCCGGCTGTGAATCACAACATTTCCTGTGACTTCCGCACACACCGGCTAACCTTTTTCTTGAAATCGTCTCTCCTGTCTCTCCACTCCTTCTGCAATATAAACATCACACGGGTCTAAGTAAAAGTTCCAAAACAATATTCCAAACTGTCAAGATTGAAGTGCTATACACTGTATCAATCAGGATATTAGCAACAGCAATGTGTACTTTTAGGACAGAGGAATTTTCATAATAAAAAGTAACAGAATAATATATTTAAATCCTCCCGTACTCAAACAAATGACACATACAATTGTTGAACAAACAGCTATTTTGGGCTCCTAAATTCCTAATACTACACATCCCTTGCCAAGTGTAGGGATCTCAATAGACATGCCTGGCCGAAAGGAATCTTAAAACAGAGGAAAAATCACTCAACAGAAATGCAATTTTAAGAAAGCTACAAAAAACAGGCAAAAGATATTAGGCGCCAAGTTCTGATGTCCGTTGATAATAACTACTAGTAGTGACCTTTGCATACAAGACATTCCACGTATCAGTATGGACATGCCTAGTAGTTACTAGTTTAACACATTTTAAAATGTCTTATACTCTTCTTGAAATGATATATTAGTTATAAGATTATTGTTGTACAAATATATCTAAATATTATTTTTTATAACTAATTATTCAAAGCATTCAAGACGTGGGTTAGGGTGTGGTTTTAATATTTTCTTGTGGGACTAAGTTGGGATTTTCATCCCTGAACTTGTGGCAGGTAGGGGTGTCGAGTGTTTTCTTGAAGGGTGGGAGGGTTGTGTTGAGCAAAGCCCGCCCCTACCTGCCCCATTGCCAGGCCTGCCAACATGCCAAGAGAAAAAACATTCTCATATTTTCTTATGTGCTTCATAACAACAATTACAAAAGTTGTTACGTTTAAAGTCTAAACCTAAAGGGTAATGCCTAAACTACTATATTGATATTATCAATTTTTCAATTGTATTCAATCACTCATAAAACTCAAACTTGGTAAACATAGAAATTATCCCACTTTCTTATCTACTCATTATTAGAGAAGTATTAAACTATACATGCTTGTATAATATATCAGAACTGAACTGTATTAAATACTCAATCTTAAAGAGATATCTACATAAATAATTGGAAAATATGTAGCATTAAAGCAATCCAAGGACATGAGTTTATTTTACTTAGATCAATATCGGTTTGCCTTTACTTCTCTAAGACGCAAATAAGTATAAAAAGAGAAGTGTGGTGAAGATGGCAATGACAAAATCATGTAAATAGGAAAAATGATCAAACTTACCGCAGCTTCAACATTTGCCGGAGATTCATCATTAGGACCAGAAAGCATTGATATGATACTCAACACTATACTCTCGACCTGCAAGAGAGCATACGTGGAATTTATTCATAAGCAAATAGCCAGGTTCTAAAAGATTTACAAGTAGCAAGTATGTCAAAAAACTCATGGTGGACAAGAAGTGGCATACCATATCCCAAGGACATTGAGCAAAGTTATTGTAATTTATTCATGTCAAACAAATTTGAAACGACCAACACTTAAATTAGCTGTAAGGCATTAAATCTTTATGTTAAAGAGGCAAGCCAGGTCTTAAACAACAAGTCTATAGCAGGTAAACGTTACAGGCTCATGCCCGAGAAAGCTTCTACTCTAGAGTCCAGATACTCTAAAATGAGTAATGGTCGGATACTGATACTCCTAGGATACTCTTGGATGCATATCTCATAAGTATCCAATTTCTTTTTAACTTATAAATTTTAAAAAATTTGGTCATCGGATAAGTTGGAGATGCATCACGGATACAACATGACATAAGAAAAGAAAAGCCCCACAACTTTTGTTATGATCACGAATATCTTTCTGTAAATTGTGATCACAAGTGTCACTTTAGTCATACATTAATGAGAACCTATCAACTTATCTTCCTTTACAAGTATTTTGCATCTATCGAAGTTTGTAAATAAATTGTTGCTTAAAATCACACCCTATTAAATACAAGCATGCTGAACGAATACTAGACACTGCTAATCTGCATTTCTATTGCTAAGTTAATTGATTTAGCCAACAATATCAATTGAATAATGAAAAGCAGAAATCACACTACAGAAATAAACGAATTGAATTTATGGTTTTATGTTTTCACGTACTGTATGAACAGGTGTCCAGCGCTCACTTGCAAGCTCATAACCATTTGGGTCATCCCCAGGAGGATGAAGAATAGATATGCAAACCCGCCCATCAGGATATACTGCAAATACAAACAAACAACATGATTCAACTTCCTGTTTTAATCAAAGAAATGTCACAAATGAGAAAAACCAATGATGCACGGACAAGTTACGAGCATCCGATACAAAACGTATCGGGAACGACAATATGTTGTTCCTTAAAAAACTTAGGATGTTACTGCAATACGGGTATCAGATACAAGATGTGTCGAGTATGACACACTCAATATTTAACGTATCCGTGCATCAGAGAGAAAACCAACCATTGGGATGCCATATCTCTGAAGTGAACTTCACTGATGGTGGACTGTTTGGATAGTTCGACGGAAAGCTCATAATGGCATTGAAAAATCCTCCCTCACTACAAGAAATTGAAAGTATTGACAAACAAATAAGCCAAGTAAGGTTAGTCAAACTCAGGTGTTATTAAGATCACAGAAAGTAAACAACAAAAACTATTAAAGCACTAAATGCCAAAACCAATCCAATCAGATGAAGTAAATTAATGATGAGGAGCATATATGGTAAAACAAGAACAAAAGGCAAATCCAAAAGCTAAGGAAAATCCAGTGCAAACAAATAAGCTGAGAGGTTAGTCGAACTCAGGTGTTATCAAGATCACAGAAAGTAAACAAAACAAAAACTATTAAAGCACTAAAGTCCAAAACCAGTCCAAAACCAATCCAATCATAGGAAGTAAATTAATGATGAGGAGCATATATTGTAAAACAAGAACAGAAAGAAAATCCTACAGCTAATTAAAATTCAGTGCAAATAAATGAAACCAACAAAAAAAACCTAGAATAAACATCATAATCAATAAACCAGGAAAGTATAATAATTTGCAACCGAGAAGCTGCACTGAAAATAAAATAAACATAACTGTTTTATTTGACCTTATAAACTGGTATTAGTTTTGTGAGACTATTTGGGAGAACTTATAAAAACAGCTTATGACATTTCGCATAAGCTGTTTTCAGCTTATATTCATAAGTACTCCAGGATAGCTTATCAAAACTTTGCACATAAAATATACAAAAACAATTCGATTTTATATTTTCCTATCGAAGTAACTTATGTAAGCTTAAACATAAGCACTTATCATGATATGTGCTTCTGCTTTGTGCTATAAGCATCGAAATAACTTATGTAAGCTTACACATACGCGCTTACCATGATACGCACTTGTGCTATAAGCTGCAAAAATAAGTTGTTTATCCAAACAGGGCAAATGTCTGTATTCTTTTTATCAATCCTTCAAATATCACTCTCCTTCACTATAACTTCTTTTACTTGATATTCAAATTCAATCCTCATGAAACAATATCATGAAAACAAAAACTCAAAAGCACATTAAAATCACAAAAACCAACCAATTGAGCCAAACTCTGAAAACCCACCAATAAGTATAATTAAAAAAACGATCTTTAGTGAAAATTCCAAAACCCCATCATAGAAAATCCAATAAATCATAATTATATAAGCTAAAAAAGAAAATAACAATTGAAAATCATATAAATTAATAAAAAAATTAAAAAAGGGTATTAATTAAAATAAAATAAAATAAGAGCTTACTAAAGTGTATCTGGTGGCCCAATTATGGTTACACTCCATTCAAAAATGTTGGTTTCGTCGACTAAACCAGCGGAAAAGCCATCGACGGGGTGTTTACAAAGATCTGTGAGAAAAAGTAAGGTTAATAAGAAATAGCGGAAAATTGACGCGAAATTGAAATAAGCGATGAAATGAAAAAAGAGAATAGATTACCTTTGAGCTGTTTTTGAAGGAGGAGGCTTGCTTGGGAGGCCATGAAAGAGAAGAGTTTGGAGAGTTCTTCTTGCTTGTTGTGAGATTGTGAATGAACAAACAAGAAAGAAAGAGAAGTTCTAAAGCCCACACTTCGATTATTTGTATCAATCTATTATTATAAAGAAATTTAATCATAGGATTTAATTCATGTCGATCAGGCTAAGAGTGAATAGAATATATAAATGCAACTTCATAATTAACTATCGCCAAAAACTATATGCGTATTTAGTTTTTTTTTTATTAAGAATATATGTATATATTTAGTTGAACGTTTATATATTACTACTTCAATCTCTATTATAAGATAAAGTTTATTTTTTAGATTCATTTAATAAATATAGACGGGAGGTTTGTATACATCGATGTTTGTTGTTTCACTTATCATTTATAATACCAACTATTAAAAACGGTTGATGTTTGATTTTTATCTTGATTAGTTTTTAAGTCACATGTGTAATTGATTGTGATTTACTATGAAGTATTTTATAAATTATTCCTTTTTTTTTATAAATTGATATAATAAAAAAAAAACCGACACATTAAATGTATTGTTTCGTTTTGGACCAAAGCCTGATCCATAAGTTAACGACCTAATTCGAAAGTCAAAGGTGACGGTGTGCGAGTCTAGACATGAACCACCTACGCCATCAAAGAGTTGTGTTGTCGATAATAAGGTGATCAAAGCCAATCTAAGCTATCCAAATGATCAAACAGTCGATTGACCTTTGCATTGAGAAGGGTGCAAACATTTAACCGTTTATGCCTGCATGGAACGCTCAACAATCTATAAATATAGCAAATCACTGCAAAAACATTTACAAGCTCATTCAAAAAAAAAAAATTAAAGCCCTCTCAAACCTCACACACTTGAGTGTTAGAGTGTCTTTGCAGGTACAACACTCTACTCTTATGAAAATTAGTCATACTCCGACAAAGATCATCCGCATTCTGCTGCGTGGCACCTACTTTGGGTATCAATTTTGATCGGTCGTAGATAATGTGTGTGTAAATATTTTGTTGAGGTATTTTTAAAACTAATATGAAATCTTCAAATTATAGCATTCGACCGTTTCAAAAAGATTAGGCTTAATACATGCTTTGGTCATTTAACTTATTTTTGGATTTCATTTTCGTCCCCTAATTAAAAAACGTCTCAAATTGGTCCCTTATATATTCTACCGTTATCTATTTTGGTCATCGCAGTTAGTTTTTTGATTCTTAATATTTGTAATATGATTATAACCGTTCGATTGCAGATCCATAGTATGTTACAGTGGACCACCTTTATCCAATTTGTTCTTCCTATTCTTCTTCTCCTTCCAAGTTCTTCCTCTGGTTATCAAACTTCAAACCCATTTCAATTTCTTCCTCCTTACAACAACTAACAACACACAATTAATACAAATAAATCACCATAAACACCTAATTTTTCTTCTTTTTCTTCATTTTCTTCCCCCTTCTTCAACATCATTTTCAAGAACAAAAATCCAACACCCCATAAACTGAACACAAACGAAAGCATATACAACCTAATCATAAACCGAAGATAAATCAGACCTGAAATTCGAAATCGAAAACTAAACAGAAGCGGAAAATCGAAGACGAAACTTGTATCAACGTCCATTCTGCTGTTAACCGTGTGGTTGTTCACACTTCAAAAAATTGGACTTCCATTAGATATTAATGTATCTTCTAAAGAGAAACTCTCAACCTGATATTTATGTTTTGGTCTAAGCATATCTAACTGAAAACCCTGTAATTTTCTTTTCTTGCTCCATTCAATAATGTTGATGTCATGCATTTCATCCACATGAAATTTGGAAACAGTTTTCGAAAATTATTAGTTGAAAAGAAGAAAAAAGAAAATCATGACAATAATATGACAAATAATGGAATGAATCTCACACACAGAAAAATGAGGAACTTAAAAAGGGTTGAAATTCATTTTTTTTTTTTTTTAATTCATGATGTGTTGATGATGATGAGAATTTGGAGATTTTATTTTTAATTCATGATAAGGAATTTAAAAAGGGGTTGAATCTGGATTCTTGAAGAATGAATGAATAAGAATGAGAATTAAGATGATGATTTTAGGTGGTTGTTGTTGGTGTTGAGAAACAAACAATGAGTTTTGATGATGAAGAATGAATGAATAAGAACAAAGATGATGATGATTTTGGGTGTGCAAGTTTATTTATTTCTTTCTTTTTGGATTAATGGAAGATTGATGAAGATGATGAAGATGAGAGAAGAAGAGGAAGAAAAATCTGAAAAATATTAGGTGTTAGTGATTCACACTAAAATACAATAGATCCTACATGATCGAACAATCCTCTTTTAAAGAAAAAATCAAAAGGTTAATATTAAAAAATTTACTAAGATCCATGGTGCACCACCTTTTAATATGATTCACTTTAGACATTTGGTGTTAAAAACTAACGGAGAGGACCAAAAGAGATAACGACAAAAAACATAAGGGACCAAATTGAAACGTTTTTTAGTTAAGGGACCATTTTAAAAAAAAGAATTAAATTAAGGGACTAAATAATTTATTAAGCCAAAAGATTAAAAATATTATGTTAAATGAAACAGAAATAACGGAATTTTACTATAGTATACTGTTGATGAATTTTCTTATCATAAGTGTAAATTAAAAATAAAAAATTTGAGAGTGGTATACATAATATTAACAAGAGAGTACAATTAGTTCTTTCAGAAAGAAAAAAAAAAAAGTACAATTAAAAAAATCAATTAAAATTAAAAGTATATCTTTTTAAGATATTTATAAAAAAAATTATGAAACAGAGATAGAATAATATACTAGTGAAATACCGTTGAATAATTGTATAAAGAAAACTTTATTTCATAGGATATATAGTTTATTAAACTCTTAGTTTTCATTTCATATTGCTTGTGATGATTTTGTTTGATTGGATTTTGCTTCTGATTTATGATTAATTATCTTTTTTTTTTTGTTAATGATCCGGTTCTCAGAGGAAAAGTGTTTTTGTTTTTAGAGTTCAGCCGCGAGATACCTTAGAAATCCAGAATTTAAAGTTAAGACAAGAATAATTCAATTAAAAATTGTTGAACCCAAAAATGGAACTCTATTTATCATTTGATTTCAGATACTTGGTTATTATGTACTCGATCAAATATAAATTGTTTAAAGGTGCATTTATGATTTAATTACATCTCTTCATATATTATCTGTAAAAATGCTTTAAGAAATTAATAAAAGATAATGACATGATAGTTATAAATTAATTTGATTTTTAATAAGATACAAAGAGACAGAAGAAGTAAGTACTCTACTCTAGTCCTGTCCTGAGTTTGAGGTGCCATCTGAATATGAGCTGTGTTACTGGCTTACTGGCTTTATGCATCCATCCGTGTCCGGGGGATACGAATGTGAGGTCTGATTCTCTGCAACACTGCTTTTCTTTCTGATGCTCCTTTCTCCATCCACATCATGCCACGTAAGATGTCTTTATGCTTTTCTTGCCACCCCCCAATGGGTGTCATCTGTGGGACCATCCTTGAACCTAGAACAGTTTCTTTTGAGTGACGTACACAGGAAAAATAAGCAGAATGAATTTGCGTTTGGAATACGAAATATTTTTAGTGTGTATCTATTTTAGTCTTTCAGAAAAATTACAAGGTTCAATTCGATTATTGAAAAAAAAGAAACAATTTATCATCTTGAAAAAATAAATCGAGACAACTATAACCATTTTGTTTTGTATGATGATAGTATTATTGTTTCAAAATTGATAATTAAGCTCTTGACAACAATTAAAAATGAATAAGTTGGTCCATCACAATACTAAAATATGGACAGAGTGATTTGTACATAATTGTTCTCATTAAAATGGTGAAATGGAATAGAAGATAGAGGCTAAGGTGCGTTTGTTTCAAATTATATTCGTAGATTCTTATGAATAAAATGAAAGAAATATACAAATTTATGTATGTTACAAGTTTATTAAATTTTATTCCCGGATATAAAATGTTTTTAGAAATAAAAAAAATTTCCCAAAGCAAAGGGTGTGAATAAAGTTCTCATGAAGATGAGAATATATTCATTTATAATTACCTATTATAATCTCTATTCTTATGGTTCCTTGGAATATTATAATGTTAAACAAACATCTTTTTTTTAAATACAAAATAAAATTCTCATCTTTATATTCCAATGAATGTTATTCCTAAAAATAAATTTGATATACTTAAAACAAATATAACATACATTCCATCACATTCCATGATTTATTTTTGTTTTGCTTCCCCTCAAATTTTGGTAGAATGGGATGAACCCTCAATTAAATTATTATTCAATCGCTAAATTACAAATATATCATTTTCTTCCTCATGAAACTTGCCTTCATGCCTCCTGATATATCTCCAATGTTGTCTTTATTTGTATTATTATAACACTTTAATTGAAAATTCTTTTCTTCCCCGTGAAATTGGCTATTAATAACATAAATAATAAATTCCTTTCGAATCTCGGACACTCCACTTTTTTACAATTAAATTGTGTGAGCTCTAACCACTAAACTACTTGACAAAAAAAAAAAAAACTACCCCTCAATAACCAATCACAACGCCACCTTTACAGAAGAAATAGAACTTGATAAAAGATGAAGTGCGAGGGAATAGTTTTTTTTTTCTTCATAACGATGCACTACGGATAGATAAATTTACCACAGCTGGTGATGCAGTACATAGATGTATCGCGAGTGTGAGTTAAAAACTCATATTATATGAAAAGAATTGAGGTTGAACAACATTAGTGAGAAAAATCACAAACTTAGGGTTTTAGGTGATGATGTGGTGTTCATCTTACTTGTGGGATTTCTCTTAACCAATGTGATGATCCAACCTAGTGAAACTCTCCCTCATGACTCAATAGTAGTATAAGAGTTTGATTCGACTTGTTAGAAGAGCAAAAGAGATTCATGGTGATAGACCATCAACAAAGAGAGTCTCACACTTGATTGAGAGCTGTTGTAATATGATATAAATATGAGTTAAAGTTTTACATTGGATGAAAAAGTTAAGAGTGAACAACATATAACTGATAGATTCTATAAATTGAAAGTTTTAGGGTTTGGAGTTAAAATATAGGTCAATTTCATATGCTTGGTTGCTCTTATTCCAATGCGATGATATAACATAGTGAGCCTTTGTTTCTAGTGTTTATTTGACAAGTAATATCTTCAAGGCTACCTTCTCTCATTCTATGCAAGAATTTCAGATTTTGGATGTCTTTTTCGGTTAACATTCATTCTCCAAAGGCTCTCAACATCAAACAGGTTCATTGGCATTCTCCTATAATTTCTTGGACAAAATGCAATATTGACAAGGCAGCTAGAGGTTTTTCTGGTCCTTCTGCTTGCGAGGGTATCATTAGGGATCACCATGCAAATGTTTATGGTTGTTTTCCTGTCAACATTGGTAATAATACTTCCTTTAATGTTGAGTTAATTGGATCTATGACGGGCCATTGAAACTGCTTTCAAAAAAAGTTGATCACTCTCTGGTTGGATACTGACTCTCAATTGACAACATTAGCTTTCAATTTTTTTGATATTGTTCCTTATCACCTTAGAATTTAAAAACAAATGGTTAATTTGCATAGCATCACCACAAATATACAAAAAAAGTTCTCACATTCATCGTGAGGGTAATCTTATATTAGATTAGATTGCTTCCCTGTGTTTCCATGATGATTTGCATTGGTGAGATTTTATGCCTAATTGCTCTACCGCTGCTTTCTTTTTTTTTTTTTTTTTTTTTTAGAAATAGACTTGGTTGTCTTAAGTTTATATTTTGTTTTTTACGCAAACAAATTCAACACATTTCTTTCGGGTCTATCTCAAACATGAAACTTTTATGATGAAAATCATCTTTCAAAAAAAAAAAAAATTATGAAAATCATATTATTTTATGAGATCTAGATACAAATTTGGGTTATATTTATTCTTGAAACATCAAAAAACATTCTCAAAATAAAAAAATAAATTTGGTCTTGAAAATGAGAAGATATTTTGCAATTTGCGTGTTGCTTCTACGATTTACGTTTTACTTCAAAGTTTTGAGTTTTGACTAATGAAATGTTGGGAGTGAAAATGAAAGCACTGACTTTGGGGTGTAAAGATGAAATGCTGCTATGTTGTAAAAAAAAGGTGAAGCGGTTGATGGGCTGAAATCTGGTAAATGTTTGGGTTTTCCTGGCGCTTATTGCTATATATATCCGCTTTAAATCAAGTATTACTATATACACCCTTTCCATAAAAAATTTGGCTCCCCTATGAGCATTGGCCCTAGGCCGCCTCATCCCCTGCCTATGCCTAAGGCTGGCCCTCATTTTCAAAATGAGAGTGTTTTTTTTAGAACTTCTCAAACATTCTGCCGCTAAACTGAGCGTTAAAACAAGCACTACCGTATTTGTTAGCATTTTTATGTCCAAAATTTTGTTTTATATTTTTTTTTTGAAGAGGCTAAAATGAATTATATTACCACATCAAAAGATCCTCCCTAGCACAAGGTATGTGTGACGCCCTAATTGTTATTTAATTATTTTTAATTGATTTAAAGTCTTTTATATGATTTTAAATGATTTATGTTGATTTTGTGGTGTGGTGTATTTTATTAATGACTATTTTCATTATTTAATAGAATAATGGGAGAAATAGAATTGTTTTGGAGTTTGGGGATTTAAATTAGAATTAATAGAATTAAGAGGAGTTAAGAATATTTGGGAGGTTACAATAGATTGGAAAAATAGAAACTGAGAGTAAGAACCAGTTTCACGTACAAACAGAGGTTTTGGGAGAAAACAAGAGAAAGCTAGGAGAAGAGCCAAAGGGGGAGAATCTGATTGTGTAAGAGTTTGTTCATCAAAACTAAGGTAAGGGTGAGGCTAACATTCAGTAATCATAGTGTATAAATTCTGAATTTGTGATTTAACAGGTTGTTGTTCTTAGGTTGGATAATTGTGATTAGGTTTTGATTATTGATTTTTGAATTGAAAAGTGTAGAAACCATCGAAATTGTGTTAAGAATTGATGTTCAGGTTGTAGAATAATCATAGGTTAAGTTTCCTATCAAAATTGGGATTTGGGTAGATGAAATTTGGATTTTTTGGGTGAAAAATGTGCAGAAGTCGTAGTAGCAAGGGAAAAACTCGCTAGGATTTCGCTATTAGCGAAACTCCCTGTAACTATTTCGCTATTAGCTCACTTTTCGCTATCAGCGAAATTAATTGCTCAGTGACAGCATACCTTGTTTTATGTTTTTGCGTCATTTTCACATGTTTCTGTTTTGAATTGGCCTTTGGTGTAAACATGAAAGTTGTAGATAATTTTGTTAGCTTTCCAATGGCTTTGGTTTGACTTGAAAGTGATATTTGGTTTTTGAGATATGATGAAAATACTCCAAGGAGGTCTTAGTGAAATTTTATGAAAATTCAGCAAAACCGTTTCTAAGTTAATCCAAAACTTATGAGATAATTCCAACCCTTAAAACTAGAAGTACTATGAGTTCAATTAAGGTGTTTAAGAGTATTTAACCCATGTTGTGAGTTGATCCTTGGGTTAGGAATGAAGGTTTATTAAAATACTGTTGATGTTCAGTGAGTCTGATACGTAACGGGATGGGGAATTGTTGCTATGTTTATCATTCATTTATGTATCAATTTTGGAACATGTTGTTGAAGCTTTTATCGTCGTTGAAATAATTCCGCTGCAAAGTTTTAATTATTACGTTGTTGAAATTTGAAGGATAAATAGTTATTTATTCAGTTTATGATTTTAAGAAAAGAATGTGACATTCCGTTCATGTGAATACTCTGATTATTTTTATGAAATTAATATGTTGGGAAAACGGGGTGTTACAGTATGCCAGAGAAAGACACGAGAATCACAAAAATATTTATTTACAATGTAATAAAACGCAATAACTTCAGAAAGCAGATAACCGTTAACCTATACCCAACATGGTGAAGGGACTAAGCCCAGGGCCGTTCCTAGAGTTTTACGGGCCTTAGGCATAATATGAGAAAAGGGCCCCTTATATAATACGTCATAAATCTTTTTAGCGCATTGTTGTGATTTTATTAGCTCTATATTTATTTATTTTTCACTTTTTACTACCACATAATGTTTTTTTAGGCAACATCTGAAAATAAATCAAAAACTTTATAGACACCAAAACAAATTAAAATACCGTAGAAGAGAACAATAGCACCTGCGAAATGATCATTAATACATCTCACATCAGTTTCATGATCATGAATGTGTCTCGTATGATCTTGTAATATTAAATTCAATTTTACAATCCTTTCAATCAATTCAATAAAATTTGACATTGCGATATTGATATAATTTATTTTTTTGGAATCTTAGAAAGACAAGATTAAGATCAATTTCGTAGGCTCATTTTTGAACTAAAATATAATTTGTTTTGTTATGAAAATTATCCCAATTTTTTGGATAATAAATATCAACAATATTTGTAATATTAGTGAGGCACATTATTACGAACAAAGGGCCCTAAAAATATCGCAAATTTCTTCGATAATAAATTTTTTGGCACATTATAAAGAAAAATCAAATTTTTTATAGGGAGGGTTATAAAAATCTCTGTTTATATGAGGGTATATATAGCAAATCTTGCCAAAAGGGCCTAAAACATTAACAAACTTAAGCCCAGAGAAGTAGGTGTGATATGAAATGGTTCAGACTTGTATATACACACACAGTGAGTAATAGAAAGAAATTTGCAAGGTAAATACTTTTGTATGAAATATATTTAAATTATATTAATACATATATATTTATCATATAAAATTTTAAAAGGTTCGGTTGTGAATTCGTTAAAAATTACACCAATAAAATACTTTATATGTGAAGCAAATTAATCAAGCAACTAAAACAACGTGGGTGACGGTTATAAACACAGGTAAAAGATAGAACAACAAAGGAGAAAGAGAGTGAGAACACACAAAAATTTGTTTACCTAGTTTGGTTCATTACGGACCTACTCTAGAGGAGAACAGCTCTCTGTTCCACTATAATGATGAGTAACTTTACAAAAGATTCCAAAAGGTTACATGAATCAGTCTTCAAACATAATTCTACCCAAAGTCCCGAATCTCTTCCTGTGACCAAGAGACTTAATCCTAATAATTTTTCTCCAAGGTAAAACAATGGCGATTCAATCCCAACTTTAGTGTTTGTTGCCAAGTAAAAACTCTACAAACTCTATCTTTGTTGTTGGCTTCTAAACCCTTGTTTTTCTACTCTCCACAACTTTCATCTGATACAAGATATTTATTTATAGAGAAATATAACTCGTAAATTTGGAATGGATATCACGCTGATGATACATTTTTTTTCCCTCCTTTAGCGCAAAATATATTTGCATCATATTTCTTTAAAAATATATTTGAATCAATTCTTCCTTCACACGGTACAAAATTATATTTACTGTCCATAAATATATTTTCAGCAACAATCTTATGGAAGCACAAAATATATTTGAAACAAATCTTTTATATTTTTTAGCAACAATCTTCTTCATCCATCAAATTCTGAGTCAATTTCATATTTCTCCACCCTGACTCTAAATTAATAATGATGTCAATTTAACCATCAATCACTTTGATTCTCTCTCCATTTTATTTTCCCTTGCTTCCAACTACACCAAGTAGCTCCACAAGCTTCCACCCTTTGCCTCCTCGACCCTCAGAATGCCTTTCGCCCTCTTAAAGATCCTTGCATCCAACTACACTAAGAACTTAGGTAGTTCCACAAGAATACACCAAACCCTCTTTAATCACGGAATGTCTCCCGCTTTCGTGAAGATCTCATTGCTTCCAATCACCCTTGGTCTTTTAGATACATGCCATACATTATTCAAACCCCGGAATTTCTTTTGTCCTCTTGAAGAATTCCCTTGCTCACAACTAGAGCCTAGCACCCAAGATCTCCATAGTTGTACCATTCCCGATGTCATCAATTCCACCTCAAGCTATGCTATCTCTACCTCAACTAGCAATGTGTACATCCAGTATGAACTGACCCTGAGTATTCTTCCCACCGCATCTCCAAGCTGATTTTGAGTGTTTAACGTCTCTCCAGATGAACACCGCTCTATAAGGCATCAGTCACAAGGTGAAAGGCATCACCTTCTTCGTCTCCCCAACGAGACACCACCAAAGCACCCGCATACTCATAATCCTAAATCATTATCTTCGGTAAATTTCTCAACATCCTACTCCAAACCCATGGTACTTTATTGATTTGATCCTTGTGCCCTACGGTAGGCGCCAATTGTTGTGAATTCGTTAAAAGTCACACCAATAAAATACTTGACGTGTAGAACAAATTAATCAAGCAACTAAAACAACCTAGGAGACAGTTATGAACACAAGCAAAAAATAGACCAACAAAGGAGAAAGAGAGAAAGTAGCTCTCCGTTCCACTATAACGATGAGTAACTTTAGAAAAGATTCCAAAAGGTTACAAGAATCAGTCTTCAAACATAATTCTATCCAAAATATTCAATCTTAACCCTAATGTTTGTTGCCAATAGAAAACTTTACAAACCCTAGTTTTGTTGTTGGCTTCTAAACCCTTGTTTTTCTACTCTCTACAACTTTCATCTAATGCAAGATCTGTATTTATAGAGAAATATAACTCATAAATTTGGAATGGATATCACGCTGAAGATACGTTTTTTTTTCCTCCTTCGACGCAAAATATATTTGCATCAAATATTCCTTTAAAAATATATTTGCATCAAATCTTCCTTCATATGTACAAAAATATATTTACTATCCATAAATATATTGTCAGCAACAATCTTCTGGAAGCACAAAATATATTTGACAAATCTTTTATATTTTTAAATCTTCTTCATCCATCAAATTTTGAGTCAATTTCAACAGGTCCAAATATCGATTTCGTTATGACCTCATAATTATCCAAATTTATGGTTTCAAATTTTTTTTTTTAGTCACGAAGCCTAGTGGCTCGAATTCACCTTTTTCAAGGTGAATAAGTGGGGTATCCGGAGTTTGAACCTCAGCCCCTGCATATACTAATACATGCCTCTGCCAACTGAGCTATGCTCATGGGGACTATGAGTTCAAAATTTATTATACAAAAATGATATTTGGACAAGATAAAAAAAAGTCAAATCAAGCGTTCAATAAAAAACAGAAAATCTGTAGAAAAAAAATTAGAAATGTTGTATCACGTCAATGGCAGTGGACTGATGATTGTTTTCGTTTGAGGGGCACGATTTTTTTTTTTTTACTCTCGTGTTAAGTTTATTACAAAGGTAAGCAAATGAGGTTGCTCACGTGTTACCACGAGCAATTACATCTTTATCTAGCTTTTGTATGTTTCATGATGCACCTACATATATTATCGAATTAATTGCTAATGAAATGATATAAACATATAGCAAACGAGGTTACTCACATGTTAGCATGACCAGTTACATCTTTATCTAGCTAGCTTTTGTATCTTTCATGATGTACCAACATATATTATCGAATTGATTGCTAATGAAATATTTTTAAACATATTTTTTATCGATATAAAAAAAAAGATTGTGTGATATGGTAGGGTAAGATTTTTCCACGAAAAAAGTTGTGTTAGAGAGCGATTCATTCAAATTTGATTTTTGTTTTTTGGTCAAGAATGTTTTCAAATAGTAGTGCAATCTTTTTCGTTAGTGGTAAAAATAAATTGATTAAATAGCATTGAATTTGTACATCCAATTTTAAATAAAATATGATTGTCTAATGAAATAATACAAAATTTATTTAGATTTCATAAAAAAATTAGGGTTAATAGGTCTTTACCCCTGTAATATAGGGCGCTTTTGGTTCTGCCCTCTGTAATTTTTTTTTTTTTTAGATTCCGTCCTTGTAAAATGAAGCTTCTTCACGATTGCCCCCTAAACCCATTGACTCAGCAGAATCTCTGATGTGGCACTTATGTGACTTTTTCTTTTTATTTTTCATTTTTTTTTGCTTGCCACGCGTAAAAAATAGTTTACACGTTATTTATATTTTAAAAAATAAAATAAAACTTAAAAAAACGAAAATCTTTTTTTAAAAAAATTTGAAAATTAATTTTCAAAAATTCTGTTAAAATTCAAAATCGCAAAAAAATCATTTTTTTTTTCAAAAATTAAAAAACATTTATATTTTTTTCCCGAAATATAGAAAAATTTCTTATCTTTTTCGAAATTAAAAATAATTCAGATTTTTTTTGAAATAATTCTTTTTTAAAATTTTTTCTACAAAAAATAAAAATTCTGAAAAATATTTTAATTTTTAAAAATCTATATAAATGTTTTTAAATTCGAATTATATAATCTGAAAAAAATTCGATTTTTTTTTAAAATTTTTAAGATCTTAACTTCAGATTTTTTTTCGAAAATTTTAAATTTAGAAAAATTCATATTTGTTTTTGAATTTTTTTTTATAAAACTTTAAATAATGTTCCAGAATTCAAATCTTACGAAATTTTGAAGATTTATTAATTTTTTAAATTCTGAATATAAATTTTTTAATTCAAATCAAAATCTTAATTTCAGTTTTTTTTGAAAAAATTTAAATTTAGAAAAGCTTTCAGATTATTTTGGACCGTTTTATTCCTGAATATTTATGAAATCTTTTTCGAAATTAAAAAAAAATCAATTTTTTTACAAAATTAGAAATATTTTAAAAAAATTCTGAAACTTAATTTTCAAAATAAAAAAAATTAGATAATATTATAATTTGGATATTCTTTTTCGTAATTATTTTATAATTTTTCAAAAAATTCAAAATATATTAAATTTGAGATTTTTTCTAAATTTTTTTTAATTTTTTTTTCCCAATTCATTTGTTTTTTTTTATAAATTTTTAAAATTAATTTTCATATTTTTTTAATTATTAATGACGTGTAAATTTTATTTTTACGCGTGGCAATCAAAAAATAAATAAAAAAGAAAAATAAAAAACCACGTAGTTGCCACGTCAGAGATTCTGCTGACCCAAAGGGCTCGGGGGGCAATCTTGAAGAATATTTATTTTACAAAGACGAAATCTAAAAAATATATTTTACAGGGGTAAAACCAAAAGTACCATATATTGCAGGGGAGTAAAAACCTATTAATCAAAAAAATTATGATTGAGTAACACAATTTTCTGGCAGTTCTCTTTCCTAAAAAAACCAAAATTATGACTTTTTATATAAAAAAAATCCGAATCCAATCGTTTAAAATGTGAATTTTTTTCTCCTATTGAGACAATACCCCAATAAAAACAACGTGGAATAATCAATACAATACCAATCAATCTTTTTTTTTTTAGGAAACAATACCAATCAATCCTTAATTAGCATTTATTTCTAATACACACAATTAAAAATCATACCAAAATAAAATCAATCTTATTTATATTTATAAATTATTTACATAAATAAATAAGTGAATAAGTGATTTTTTTTCTCAGTATATATCCTACCTCTTCGTTGACAATAGTGACACACACACGCCTTTACCAACCCATGTGACGTGCTCTCCAATTCCATCCAAATTTTGCAAAAATATTATCACACAACACCTCAAAAGTGCTCTCTTTTTAACCTATCCTTTTTCATCAAAATATATTTAATTTCGGTTCCTTAGATAGTGATACTTACTACTTTATTATTATGGTTATAAGTTTTGTGGCTCTAGCTTCTGTGTTTCCGCGTTTTCATGATAAATTGTCAATTCACACAACTCATAAGTCATAAGCTTCTAGTTGTAAGGTAAGACTTTTTTCTTAGAAGAAAACATTAGGCTTATATTTTTGGGGGTCTAAAAAAATAGTACCAATATCATTGAAACGTTAGTTTCAATAAATTTGGAAGGAATAGATACTCCTTGATTCTAAGAAGCTGCATGGTCCATCCTCTTGTGGTTTAAACTTTAAAGTTTAGCAAACTCCTAGGAAATTACTAGGTAACAATATTGTTGTCGGATACTAGTTCTTTTACTTCCTTAAAAACTCCGAAATTTTTTCATAGCTTTCAATTACAACCGAAAAATTTTAGCCTTTAATTTTGGTTCCTAGCTATTTAGTTTTATTTTTATGATAGTATATAGTATATTTGATAGTATGAAGATGTGAAATTTCTCACACAAAAAAAAAAAGGCTCAATGTATTCTCGTAGTTTATGTATTACTCTAAGCCTTGTGTTTGGGTTCATTGTTTTGATGGCATTTGCACACATTTTCTACTTCTTATGGTGGAAAAAGAGAAGAACACACATAGATATTGAAATGGAACAGAGTAATTATGCAAAAGGGGTGTTTTATTGGGGGTGTTGGAAGAAAACACCATGTTCTTTGCATGCAACAAACACTAGTGAAAGTGTGATTAGAGAGAAAGAAGGTACAAATCAAGAACATGATTTGGAATTAGGTGTTGATGGAAAAGATTTGCTTTTGAAATCCAATGGTGAAGAAAGTTTGGAAGTAGAATTGATGAGGTTGCATAATCTCCCTGGTCCACCAAGGTTTTTGTTCACAATCACAGAAGAAACAAAAGAAGATTTGGAATCTGAAGATGGTAGATCAAGGTGTGGTAGAAGCAGAAAAGGGTCTAGAACAAAGAGTTTAAGTGATTTTATTGATTCTCCTATGAAGTGTTCTTTAGACCCTCTTGAATCTTATAAGCATCAAGGGTTCAATCCTCTCTTTGAAGTCTCAGCAGAATCTGAATTCAACAGGTTTAGATCTTCTCCACCACCAAAGTTCAAGTTTCTAAGGGATGCAGAGGAGAAATTGTATAGAAGATTGATGGAGGAATCTAAAAGAAAAGCACTAGAGGAAAATCATGGTTCTGTTTCAGAATTTGAGGTTAAAAATTCACTTAATGTAACAAAGGCTACAACTACAAGTTCATCTCAGGTTCTTCCTTTGACATCTTCTCCTACAACATTCAAACCACATGAAAATTCATCCATGGTGCATTAGATCTATACAATTAGGCGTCTGATTTTTTTTTATATTTTTTTACCTTATGTTAGATTAATTTTTCTAAATGACTCATTTGCTAGTTTTTACTATTTTTTAATGTTTTATGAAGAAGTTGGTTTCTTTAGTTATTTTATGTACCTCTATTATTTGTTCTCTTAAATTATTGCTGGTTGCTATGATTAATATGCTGCAAATTTGCGGATGTTATGCCAACAAATAGAATGCAAACTGACATACTCTTCAAGATGGTTGTTAAGTACTTAAGTTGTTAGTAGAGAAACCCCTAGGGTTGCTCCAGTGGTATAGGTTTGAGACGTGTTCCTCTTTAAGTCTTAGGTTCGAATCTTCGAGTATTAACGATTCCCATGCTGAATAAATAAGTACATGATTGAACCTCCGATAATAGACAATGTGATTGATCACCAAATTAGTTTGCCCTCATATCGAATATTGAATTTCCACAAACAAAACTTGTTAGTCATGATTCTAAATTGCATTTGTGGTTGAAGTTTGATTATGTTGCAAATCTTTATATTACAGTAAAATGCGAAGAAATAAAAGAGTCTGTTGCAATTAAAATTACGGTTGCGGACCACAATTTAAAATTGATGCTAGA
Source organism: Medicago truncatula (assembly GCF_003473485.1). NCBI lineage: Eukaryota > Viridiplantae > Streptophyta > Magnoliopsida > Fabales > Fabaceae > Medicago > Medicago truncatula. The sequence goes on from NC_053043.1 coordinate 47,415,178, forward strand.
GATTTTTTATTTTTTATTTTTAAGGAAAAATTGATGCTAGTTATTAAGCAAGCAACTTCGTGGGGCAATGTGTTTTTGTCCATTCTAATGTTTGCTACCATTCATGTGATGTGATGATGCATGTTTGCTACATTACCAAAATTTTAAATTTAAAAAGTCTTCATGATTTATTTGTTTTTCTTATTAGAAAACCCCCACAATCATATATTGTACTAGTTGTATTCGCTTATCTAGCTGTGTCTTTTGTTTTCTTTCCTAGTTGCTTAATTCACATTACATTATCATAATCACAATTAGCTATCAAATGAGAACTTTAGCTTTCTAAACAAAAGGTTAACGCGTAAACATGTTCCAATGTTGATTTCACATGTAGAGATTGTAAAGTAGTAATGATGTTATTGATTGAATTTGCCTAGCTCTCTACAAAAATGGAAAGTCAATGTTTCATGTTAATCCAATTTACAAAGTGTTGTACAGATAATAAGTTTGGAATTTTATTATAGAAAGAAATAGGTTTGAAATTCCTTTGAAAATGGAGTAACACTTCTCTAGTCAAGATCATAAATTTAAATGGTTTATACACACATAATTTGTAAAAGATAGAAAGAAAAAAGAAAAAAAAAACAATTTACTATAATTATTGAGAACATTCATCTGTGTCCCTAGATTTTAAATTTGAATTTGTGACCATATAAAAATTATCTTTTAAAAATTGTTAGAACATCATAAGAAAGTTTTGATTTCTTTGCCTTAATTCTCAAATTTTAAGATGTATTTGTGACCATGTAAAAGTTATCCTTTAAAAGATTATTAGAATGTTGTAAGAAAGTTTTGTTTTCTTTGTCTTTTTCTTTGAAGAAGCTAAACTAATCTACCTGAATTATCATCAAGGAGAATCGAACCTAAAACTTTGAAGAGTAGTAGTATACTCTAAAGTCTTTATTCAACACCGTCAAACCAAACCAGATGCATTTAGTTTTGATTTATTTATTTAACTCTCAAATTCTAAGAGAATGAAACACAAATAATTAGGAATTCTCTGAAAAAATAAATAAAAATTGATCAACAATTATTTTAGATAGTATTTGAATTTGAGTTTTTGTGACATATAGAAAGCTTTATAGTTAAGAATTCCACACTTTTTTTTTTACCTATTTGCTAAACAATTTATAAAAATAGATATTTGGTTTTTCTTAACCACCTCCATTAGAATAGAAGAAGTATTCAAAATTAAGATTAGAGTAATGTTGTTGGAGGGGAAATTGTGCAATTTGTAGATGAATGAATTTAATTAATAAGCTAGCGGCGGGTCCCATAACATGAGTGTGTCTTAATCAAACCATGAAGTGACAAAGTGGAAAACGGTGCGTGTCATGAATGGGTAGGTTATTGTGTCTATGAACTTTTACCTAAACAACAAGTGATGTCGTTGTTATCACGCGAATTGTTACAAACTTTTCTCCAACCAAACCAAACCCAACTTACAAAGTAACAGCGCCTGCTTTTCAAATTCAAATTTCCAATTTTCCCAAACTAACAGCTTGCAAATCAATTCTGCACTCTTTCAAATTTGATGTATCTAACAAACATGGAGAGAAATAGAGGTGAGATACATAAAGAGAGAAAGAGGAGAGCAACTATGAACACTGGATGTTCTAAACATGAAGATACTTATACTTTTTGGATATTTGTAGATATGTATTTATGAAGTATCATAATTAATTTTTAATTTTTATAAAAAATATTTTTTTTGATACTTACAAAATGTTTCATAAATACGTATCTTAGAAAAGATGAAGGGTGAAAAAGTTCTGAGAATTTAATGAAGTTGCATATGATTTAATTTAAAAGGTAAATTAGTAGAAATGTCTCTCGATGAACCAAACTTAAAAATTTATGTCTTTTTTGTAGATGAAGATGGGGATGTTCGCGGTGTAATTGATCTTGTGGCTTAAAGTCATATGAATTGCAAGATATATTATCTTTAGGGAATTAAAAAAAGGAAATGCTAACAAGTTCTTGTTAAGAAGTTTAAAGAGAAAATTTTGTTTTGAAAATTATGCATTTAACAAATTGAAAGTTTAAAAAGTAATTTTTTCTACATAAAATTTATAAATCATTTACATTTTTGAATCCTTAACAGGTGTGCAAGATCCATTAAAAAATAGTGTTAAATATGTTTTTGGTCCATGTAAATATGTCAACTTTTCGTTTTAGTCCCTCTAAAATTTTTTCTTCAAATTTTAGTCTTCCAAAAGTTTTTCTTCTTCACTTTTGCTCTCCTTTTAAAGTAAACTCACATATTTTAATCATTGTGAGCTTAGTTCAGTTAGCAGGGACAATGCATAATATATGCAAGATTTGTGGTTCAAACCATGACCACCACAAAAAAAAATCACATATAGAATTCATATTTTTGAATAAAATTTTGTATAAAAATTTATAATATTATAAGAATTTCTCATGAAAAAAATTAGAATTTTTTAACAAAACATAGATTAAATATAAATTTGTATATTTTTTGCGGTTAACAATTCATATTTAATTTATGTTTTGTTAAAAAATTCCAAAAAAAATTTGGGGTGATTTTTACAATATTCTACATATTTTTGCGCAATTTCATTAAAAAAATAAAAAATTGATTTAAAAATAGGGACCAAAAGTAGTGATTGAAAATTTTAAAGGGACTAAAACGAAAAGTTGGTATATTTATAGAGACCAAAAACATATTTAACCCTAAAAAGAATATATATTCTTTTCTTTCTCTTATACTACCAAATAATGCATCAAATCTATTATATTTTTCGTATGCCTTTAAAAAAATAGGCTTAATACATGCTTTGGTCCATTAACTTATTTTCGGATTTCATTTTGTTCCTCTAACTATAAAGTATCTCAATTTGGTCTCTTATGTCTTATGCCGTTACCTCTTTTGGTCCTCTCCGTTAGTTTGTTTTCAAAAATAGTTAACCCTTGTCCACATGTCATTTAAGATTGGTGATCAAGGGTTAGATTTGAAAAGTACACAGGTATACAATGGACTCACAACATATAATCATTTCTATTTTTCTTGATTTTCCTAAAAATATAAATTTAAAATCACCATCAATCTTCATCATTTTATTTTTAAAATAATTTGTATCTAGATTTTTAAAAATTAAAATATTTTTCAGAATTTTGTAGAAAAAAAAATCTGACCTTTTTTTTTAAATTTCATAAAAAAATATATTTTTTTCAAATTTTGAAAAATATTTTATAAAATTCAGGAATATTTTTTTTCATATTTTATAAAAATCTGAATTTTTTTATATACTTTTCAAAATTAAAATATTTTTCAGAATTTTGTAGAAAAAATAAAAAAAACCTTTTTTTTCGAAAAAAAATATGATCTTTTTTATAACCTTTTTAAATTAAAATATTTTCCAGAATTTTGTATAAAAAATTTAAAAAAACATTTTCTTTTCGGAAAAAAAATCTGACCTTTTTTTGAAATTTCATAAAAAAAAAAAATTCAAATTTTTAAATCTTGGAAAAGATTTTATAAAAATGATCCAACGGTTTCTATTTGAAAAATAGATCAAACAGTTAAAATGTAACGGATAAGACCAAAAGAGGTAACGGCAAAAGACATAAGGGATCAAATTCAGACACTTTATAGTTAGGGGACCAAAATAAAATTCGAAAATAAGTTAAGGGACCAAAACATGTATTAAGCCAAAAAAATATTATATTTTTCATATGTATTCTCACATTCTCTTTTATCTACTTCTCTCTTTCCAATTTTTCTTCCAAACCAAACACATCCTAAGAGGAAAAGTCTAAGTTATTAATTTATAACTTAATATAAAGAAACTTGTTACACGATGGCTTACAATCCGGGAATTAACATTTGACAATGTCTTAAAAAAAACATTTAAAAAAGTCTCATTCTTATTCTTAGTATAAAAAATAAAATAAAACAATGTTTCATTTAATAGCTGGAAAATTGGAAATTCGGCTAGGTTCCATGTGAAATAAGGAACAAACAGTGTCGTGGTCCTCTGTACAAGTCAATTGCGTGGGTCCACTATTTTAATTCTCTAGATTTGACATGTAATTTGGATTCAATGAGCATAAACCAAAAATTACATGAATTTGTTTTCAAAAATTGTGATAATTGTTCTACATTATCATTTTCCTTAATTCTTTCCTTCTTCACAAAGTTTCAATTTAGTCATGAATTGGAGACATTTGTTGTTTGATGTAGATTTAATTGCATATGACATATATATCGGTCAAATTCCAAAGTTTAGTTCTAATCTCTTGTTAAACTTAACCCATTTGGGGTTGCCGTAGTGGTTGGTTTGGGATCTTGGAGTTTGCTCCTCCAGAGGTCTCAGGTTCGATTCCCTCTGGTGTCAATTTCGGTGGGCTAAGTCTATACAGAGCTTGCTCTGACTTTAAACGGGATCCCGCAAGTGGACGGTGGGATTGGTCCCCTCAGATTAATCGATTCTTCGATCGGATACCAAGTTTTCAAATAAAAAAAAATCTCTTGTTAAACTTTTTGTTTGATTTTGGTTTCTTGTTCTTTTAAACTAAAGCAAGCACCTAGTCCATGTTGTCATGTAGTTTCTTTAAAGTGATTATGTGGTAGATAAATGGTCACATTACAGTCGTCATGTACTCATGTGACAGCAATATATCACTTAATCACTTTTTGTATTTCTTTAGTATGTAATTTCTCTTTTTATTTTAAAGTTGTGTCAAATTTTCAAAAATAGAATACATACATAATTAATTGAATGAATGTAAGAAGTTAAATTTACTTATAATTGAAAACCGAAGAGGTAGGTGTTTGTAATTTGCACAAAAAATGAAATAGGTGCATTTAACAACCTTACAACCGATCGTGAATGGCTAACTCTCACCATTCAATATATCAATTATTTGTTCACATTTGAGTTCCTAAGATTTCTCTTAGGTACTTGACAAAACCTCATTATAGTTTTGTCCCATGTATAGGATCCAAAACTAAAATTTATTGCATTTGCATATATGAAAAGGATAATTAGAAGCATTTAGGTAAGCAATTTAATGAAATATGTATGTAATAGACAAAGGATATTTAGAAGCATTTAGCTAAGCAATTTAATGAAATATGTATGTAATAGACAACTATCTTAATAGGTAATCAATCAAGCTTACTTAGATAGCCTAACTCAAGATAATCGGAGACACTTGCACGGTACAAGAAACCATATGCATCAACAGTAGGACAAATTGTACTAATGCTAATGGATTTTTCTCCGAAGGAAACCATGATACAGAATAGGCATTGAAATTTAAAATTTTGTGTTCCATTCCTTTGATCATTATGAATTTAACATGAGTTAGTGAAAGTGTTGTTACCTCTTGAAGTATAGAAATAATTTTTATCACAATCAAAGCAAAATAATTGTGTCTCTACTCATCAAGACGAACACATTTTCTTTGATTTTCGATGCTATCCAAGTGATCAGAGAGCTTCAGAGAGAACTACGATTTGCAATTTAAGGTTTTGTAAAGTGGTAACTGAATTCTGCAAAAATGAATTCTATTTATAGACTCACATGTGCCCACTATAACCACATTTCACTTAAAACACATTGTACCTTACAGTGTATTGCATTTTATAATTTAATTGATAAATCATATTTATTAACTTAATTACGAATAAGTCTCACTTATTAATTTATAAATAATTTTTACTTATTTATTTATTTATTTATTTTCTCTCATCTATCTATCTATCATATATGAGTGACCCTATAAGTTTCCGTCACGTTGGTAATAATATTTAGTTATATATTTATATGATAAACAACGATAAGCTTCTGACAATAAGTAGTTGTCACCAAAATGACGAGAATGTCATGTGATCTGACGAAACTTTTTTCGTGATAAAGGTCATATGTATAATTACTCATTTTTCCTTATATCTATATTGAACACAAGACATAGATTGTGTCACCCTTATATAGTCCAATATTTATATTTCTTGATCCTAGAATATATCGAGCTACGAATAAGTCCAATATCTTATATTGACTCAATTTGGCAAGCCCATGCAATTTAACCGTCATATTTCATTAATAGGCTTAAAGATATTTTTTTTTTAGGGAAGGAAATCATTGCATTTCATTAGATAAAATATGCCAAATAGATGTAGGTATATCATCAATCACATGGGGGCTAGAATTAGATAGGGTTGCCTGAGTTAACTCGTGAGCTACCCTATTTGCTTGCCTCCGGCTGAACTCAACATGAGAGTTCTGAAATCTATCAACTAGCAGCTGTTTACAAGCAGTGATAATACATCCAAACTCGCTACTATCTTCTAGACTAGAATTGACACAATCAACAACCTTTTTACAATCAAGAACAAAATCTACATTATCAAATTGTTGATTAGAGAGCCAATCCAAAGCCGTGTGTAGTCCAACAGCTTCCCCCACATCTATATCACAAATAGGGGCAAACCATTCTGTTCTTGCAAGTACAAAAGCACCATCATCATCCCTAAGACACATGCCCAAACCACATCTTAAAGATATATCGTCTGTTATGCATGAGGGTCAAGTCTCAACATGATTCATCAATTGCCCAATAATCAACTTTATAGTTATCCTGTTACAGATAACGTTTGAATGACAATAAAGCCCTTAAGTCCACATCTAGGGATCATAGTGGATTCAGGTCTAAGAATGGTATTCTCCGTTATCAGTATGAGAATATCTTATGACACTTTCATAACATACTATATAATATTCTCATGGTGGGTCGATTAAGTATAAATATTACTCATAATATTTACATTTGTGTATAGACTTTTTTTAGGAGACCTATGTATAGATTTAATATATCATATTTATTACCTGTGAGACGTGGTCATCAATCAACATACATAATAGTCTATACACTTTATTACTATCCCAATTTATATTAAAACTTTATATTCTATGGACTACTATGCTTGTATAGACTTAATGTAACCTCACAATTAAGTCTCACTTAATGTTTCATTACTTGAATTATTAATCATCTGAACTTCATTAATCTTATAAGAAATATAAGTTTAACATAAAACTATTGGTATCTAGAGCTCACACCAACAAACACAGCTTTTTGTGACCGTACAAAAAAAAAACAAAAAAGTGTAAAAAAGTTGATATTTAAGTCATGACAATTTGAACGTGTGATTAACTAAACATACATATTCCTCAAAGTGTTAGAGCACCTCCAATGGTGCATTTCATGAATGGTTATTTTGCGAGTCTCATTGTGACACCTCATCTTAAAATAACTCATTCATTTTTTGACTCCAATGGTGCACTCTAAAAAAACACATATTGGGTCCCACAAATTTTCGTCACATATTAATATTATATTGATTGATTGTAACAAAAAGTAATATTAAAAATTTATATTCATGCCTGCCCATTGTTAGGAACCGTACAATTGTTATTATTTTTTATTCAAAGTAACGTTACTTTCTGAAGTAACGATTACTACACCGAGGAATGATATTTTGACATCAAATTTTCAACAATTTTTAGGGACAACTCTCTTTCATACTTTTATTCTTGCTCTTCCTTTTTCTCTCTCTATTGTCATTGTTCAATAAGAATAGAGAAAAAAGATTGTCCCAAAAAGTTGTTGAAAATTGGATGTCAAAATATCATTCCTCTATTACACATGGCCAACTCCTTGCATGATTTTTGGCTTAAAAAACTCATATTTGATATTACACCTGGTGGACGAACTTGAAAAAGAAACCGCTAAAAGTGCTCATATAGTTCAACAATGATATATAAACATCCTTATTTTCCTACAATCATTTAACATCTCATTTATCTCTACCACTCTACTTCTATCACATCACTAAACTCAATGGCGGAACCAGGGGTGGCATGGGGGAGCCATGGCCACCCCATCTTAAAAAATAATTTTTATTTTATACCCCAGAGTAGCAATTATAGTAAACACAAAGTAGCTTGTTAATTTTTTACTAGTTGCAATTACTAAACACAATAGCTTATTTAACTGTTATGACTCATGAGAAAGCATTTTGTCAAGTCATTAATTAATAGTACAATGTCATAGTTAACATAAGTGGGATCATGACAATGCAGAAACTTAGTGTTGGTGTGATGAGTATTAATTATAGTAATGTTAATTGTTTTGGCCAAATTGGTTATTTGTTTGAAAAATTTATCAACTATTCAAGAATTATGCTCATGTTTAGCTACCAATAGACAAACCAAAAAATACTTCTTGATTGATAGGTTGTTGCGTCTTATTACGACTCTTTAAGTTTCTACTACCACGAAAGATTTTTTTCAACAATGGAAATTATCAAATCTAAGTTGAGAAACAAATATCATTCGGAAAGCGTTATATTTCTAGCAAATATCATGTCAGGTTATATTGAAAGGGAAATTAGTGCACATATTACTTCCGAGTCAATTATTGATGATTTCAAGTCACTCGAAAATCGTAAAGTGTCACTTTAAATATTTAATGATCGGCTCTATATATTATGTAGTTTAAATTTTAAATGATCGATTTTTTGTTTATTACAACTTAAATGTGTTTATGCAATATGATTTATATATTTTAGTTTATTTTGATGGCGGCCACCCCAAACTTTTTTGTCTGACTCCGCCATTGACTAAACTATCATATCTATCATTTCACTTCTTTTTCCTTTGGTTTAAGGTGTATACACCCTCAAAGGGTGCACACAAAATTTATGGAAAGAAAAATAGAGACCACAACACAAGATTTGACTATTAAGATCCTCCCAACAAAATATATGACTATTACAACTATTCTCATATGTAACTGCTTTGTTCCTCCGCTGGTTCAAATTTAATCTCAGGATTGAACCGACTGCTAGAATTCCTAACTCTCTTGATGAGTTTTTGCAATCCGACTGCCTATTAATTAGATGGATACTATGAATTTTGTACTTATCTCTAAGCTACGAGGTTTGAATCTCATATAAGTCGTATAGACCCGTCCAAGTGTTTAGATTATCCTGTAATAGTTTTAGTGTGTTTGTTTTCACGTTTCTCTCTTTTTTCTTACGCCCCAAAGCAATATTGCTGTGATTTTAAAACTCTAGAATTCCCAGCTTCTTTCCGGTCATACATTTGGTCATACGTGAAAACAAACATATTATTAATCAACTCATCGCCATGCAACGTGATTACATTTGTGTTTAATGCTTATTACTGTAAAGAATAATGAAGATTCCTCTCTTAATGAATCAAATCAAGAGAAATCAAACAAACCATTGGAAAGGAATATGTGTGAATGCAATGCCTTAATACATGGAGTCAAACCATAAGTATATTTACTTATATGATGTTTATTACCGTTGACTTATCAAAAGCAAATAATAGCCATGAAGACACTTACACTGTGTTTGGAAGAAGAAAATTAGGGGAGAGAGAAGTTGAGGCGAGAGAAATAGAAGAGAAGTTGACAATTTCTCTTGTTTGGAAACCAAAGAAATAGGGAAGAGAGAGTTAAAACACATGGGATCCACATCTTATTTATAAAAGGTTTTAAGTTGTCTTAAACAGCTTTTTGGAGCCAAAATTTGAGGTTAATTTTGTCATTTTAATATTGACATCTCATTATTATTATTATTATTATTATTTAATATATATTTAAGCAATTGAACAAACATTTACTAAATCTTAATTATAAAAGGTCTTAAGTTGTCTTAAACAACTTTTTGGAGCCAAAATTTGAGGTTAATTTTATCATTTTAATATTGACATCTCATTATTATTATTATTTAATTATCTTATTTATAAAAGGTCTTAAGTTGTCTTAAACAACTTTTTGGAGCCAAAATTTGAGGTTAATTTTGTCATTTTAATATTGACATCTCATTATTATTATTATTATTATTTAATACTCCCTCCGTCCCTTAATAAGTGACACAGTTGACCCAATTACGCATACCAATGCGTAATTTTGAGTTTAAATATCTTGAATAATATATTGAAAAAAATTATGAAAATTTGATATTTTGAAAATACTCATCGAGACGAATCTAACGACATCTTATATGATATTATTTATCTTTGTATATTCGTATATATTTTCTATCTGTTTATTGTTGCGTGCATCTAGCTATGTTTTTCAAAGCACTTTTATTTAAAATAATGCCTTTCTTTTGAAATATATATATATGAGGAGGGATATTTTGACTCCAAGAGTAAGTTTATAGACTTACTCCAAATCTCCACCTTTCATCTTATTTTAATCTAATGGCTTAAATGTGAGTTTTAATTGTTAATCATGTGACCATCTTTGTGGATCTAAATACCTTCTCCAATTATTCTCCCTTAATTAATTCTCATAAAACAAATTTCCTTTCTCTCATAAATGCACTCTTTAAGTTTTTTATTTTATTCTCATAAAACAAATTTCCTTTGTCCCTTAATTACTTTTTTTATTTATTTTAACTCTCAGAAAACAACAAAATTTCCTCCTAATGCTTTGTACCCTAACTCACCTAATGGATTTTGTATACACCTAATTTCTTTGATTGGATAATCATATAAATCACAATAGGATATAGAGTGATGGCTCTCCGTTTCACTCCAACCTCAATTCTACATGATGGCTCTCAATCCCATTTCTTTCCTTTTTGATTTAGATTTCAATAAAAAAAATCTTCTCATCCATAGGTTCAAGAGGTGAGAGTGGAAAGCTTACATTTTAATTTATATTTCAAACTGCAACCTTGCTCTAATGTTGGAGAGAAAGATTAAAAAACACTTTTTGAATTGGCAAAGGTCCGCCAAAAAGAAAAGAAAAAATCGGGGAGGTATTTATTACGTTAATTAAAAAGGGAGATTAAATGGAGAAAATATTTCTAAAAATGAGATCCAAAAAGATGGTCGCATGATTAACAATTAAAATTCACATTTAAACCATTAGATTAAAATAAGATGAAAGGTGGAGATTTGGAGTAAGTCTATAAACTTACTATTGGAGTCAAAATATCTCTCCTCTATATATATATATATATATATATATATATATATATATATCTGTGTGTGTGTGTGTGTGTGTGGGCGCACACGCGTGTGTAAGAAATAATATTTAGAATTTTGTTGTTGACAAAAAAGTCAAAACTTATCAACTAAATTTGTTTCACAAATTAACAATATGTTATGCATTTTTCTTATACTTTTTTATATGGTTATGTAATCTGTAATTCTCTTTATACCTTATGCCATTTAAAATAATCGTGTATAATCATACAAATTTATTTTATTTCATGCCAAGTTGATCATCATCTTTATGATAAATTTTTGATTTGGAATCAGCAAAAGTCATGGACACAAAACTGAGTTTTACCGATTCAATTGTTGAGAATTGATACGTCTTTATTATTCACAAATTTGTATATTATTACTCAAGACAAACTTATATTAGTAGTTGCATTTGGTTATTTTTATTTGTCTATCCGATGTGATAACGAGAATTCTAAATTACTTCAAATTTTTATTGATTTTATTTTGGACACGTTATTTCATGCTCACTTAGCTTACAACTATTATTGTTTCATTTAAGATTACCTTATTTATTAATCATTGACATATCTAACTTTCCGTGCATCGCACGGGTCTAAATACTAGTGTTTTTATTTCTCTTCTCATGAGCGAAGAAAGAGTTGAGAAAGGGGTACTTTTCTCAGATTTCCATATTTGCCCTTCCTTGTCTTATTCATTGTTTCAAACTTCTTTTTTTACGTGAGTATTTTTTAAGGTGTGAGTTCCCTTATTATTATTTTTCTTACAAGTTCCTTTCTTATTTTTTTAAGGCGTGAGTTATTTTTTTAATTAAAACATTAAATTCATCAAATTAATTAATAATTAAAATAACTAAACTATTTAAACTTTTAATTAATAAGTAATATAAGTTAAATTAATCTAATTATTTAAACTACTCAAAATTATATCTAAGTGATTGAATTAATTTAAAATTTTAATTAATAAGTAATATAATAGGTAGTTAAATTAATCTAGTTATTTAAAGAACTCAAAATTATATGAAGTGATTGAATTAATTAAATTATTTTTATGAGATTTTTTGATCTCAAGGGTATTTTTGTACTTTTTGATTCAATCAAAATTTTTCTCTTCTCTATTTCTTTTATCTTTCTCTTGTATCAAACAACCCATCAAATCTACTCCGTTTCTCACTTTTCTCTCTCTTCTCATACTCTCTCTTACCTATTTCTCTCTTCACAACTTCTCTTCTAAACCAAACACACCCTTAATGTATATCTCTTTATATCATGTTTATTACCGTTGGTTATTCAACATATATATGTAAGTGTAACATGTACTTTAGAGATATCAGTGAACATAATATACAAACCTGATTACATTCCAGCCACTGTCCATTGTTCATATCTTATTTTTATTTTCATTAATTACAACAAATATTTTATGGCACAACTAGAATATTTTTTGGCTCCGCCACTTTCTCCACGGTTAAGTTTGAACTCAAGTGGAGGACCCAATCTCTTATTTAAAAGAACGATCTTCTCACCCTCTTTAATGAATGGTGAGTTTTACCTTATGTGAGATTTAAACATTGTACCTTCAAATAATTAAGTACAAATATTCATGGGAATCTCACTATCAATTGAACTATATTCTTTCTTTTTTAATTGTCACATTTCTAGAAAGAAATTATATCATGAAAATATTACAAAAAAGGCTTTAGAAAGAAATTATTAAATAATGAAAACAAAATGAAATAGCATAAATAACGCTATATGCAAGTGCAAATCCAAACAATCAAACGAAGAACACAAAGATAGAGAGTAGAGGAATGAAAGTGTTGTTTGTTAACATAGTTTGACCCAAAAAAAGGAAGCCTAAGGGTCTGTTTGGGAAATAAAAAAAAAGAGCTTTTAGCTTTTATCTTATAGCTTATAAGCTCGTTTGACAAAAAAAGCTCTGTTTGGTAACACTTTTTCACCATGAGCTTATAGCTTATTTCACGAGCTTATAAGCTATTTTTCAGAAGCTATTCCAAGTAGCGTTTGAGCTTATAGCTTATAGCTTCTCACTTTTTCTTCCAATTTTACCCTTATTATTTCATTTAAATTGTATTTTTATCCATTATAATTTTTATAATAAGCTACGTAATAAAGACTACTATCCCTTTATTCCAATTTTTGTATATATATCAGCTGACCTTTTTTTTTTTTGAAAAAATATATACCTTCGTTTTTTTTTTACGAAACAAAATACTATTATTCTATTAGTGTTACTTTTTTTTTTTTTGAAGTAAGTGTTATTTTCTTTATTCTCTGTTATTAATATTACTCTATTAGTGCTACCTTTTTTTTTTTGTTTTTGATGTAAATGTTATTTTCTTTATAAAGTAGAAACACTTAAATAATAATAAATATAAGATAAAATTTTAGTGAATAAAATTTAATTTAATTTATAATACATAGGATATATTAAATTAATAAATTTAAAGTATTTTTTTAAAGAAAAATTAGTTTACAAAATTACAAATACTTAAATTAATGATATAATTTTTATTATGAATTAAGAATACCCTTTATGTCATTTTACATTTATCAGCTAGTTGAACCGCTATTTTTACCAAACACTTCAGTTAGCTTATCAGCTAAAAGCTACCAGCTAGCTTATAAGTTAAAAGCTATCAGCTAGCTTATCAGCTAAAAGCTATCAGTTAGCTTATCAGCTATCCGCTATTTTTACCAAACAGAGCCTAAATCTATAGGAGAGAACAACTATTTAATTCACAATCGTAACGATTTTGACTTGTTAACATTATCAGAAAGTGTTGTTTGTTAACTCTATATGCAGTTTGACCGTGTGGCTATGAAGCCTGGATACTCCAAAACGGACACGTACCCGTATCAGATACTGATACTATACGAATACTCACTGACACGTACCATGAAGTATCATAATTAAATATTTAAATTTAAAAAAACATTTTATCGGATACTTATATGATACTCTGCAGATACATAAGGATACTTCACATATATGTATCCTAGAAAAAGATGAACGGTAAAAAAGTGAGACAATGTTGTAAAAATTCAGTAGAGATGTATATGATTCAATTTTAGATATGCATCAGTAAAATTGTTTCTCGATGAACCGCTTAAAATTATACTTCTTGTGGATGAAGGTAACGAGAGAGGTGATTCAGTTTATAACATTAGATACAATTTGTGTTGAGTTCTTTTAATGATACTTCTCTCGATATCCCAACATATGAAAATATAATATGGTTTATAAAAAAAATTTATATATATTTTTTTATATATTTTGATCACATGTATTATTTTTAAAAAATTGATACTTTTATAATAATATAATAATGAAGGGTAATCAATGTTTATTTTGTTCAAGTATTTTACATACATATAAGTTTTATCATATTTTTTTTAACGTATCTTAACCGTATCATATCCTAAATTTTAAAAAAATCGCATATCCGCATACCCGTACCGTATTATACCCGCACCCGCACCCGTACTATGATTCAATTCTTCACATGTAACAAACTTTACGAGATAGAAAAAAAGAGGGATTCCAAAATTAAAAATTCCGTTGGTTAAACCCATTTTTTTTTTTTTTTCATAATTTTTAATATTCTCGGGAAAACACGGAAAAATTTGCATTAGTTTTATTTAATTATTAGAACTTTTTTTATGGTATTTTTATGATTTAATTTGACTAGTTTTTTTTTTTTTTATTATCATTTTTCACTTTGTTTTTTGGTTGTTTTTAAAATCAAAATTCAAAACTGCTGAAATGAGAGAGATTCTGATTGTTGATTACGTATAAACATATTTTAGATTATATAATCCGAACACATTCAAATAGTGTTCAGATTATATAATCCGAAACCACCTGGACATTTTGGTAAAAATTACAGAGCATGTGAGAAGTAGATAGGGTGGGAAAAGTAAAAGCCCAGTATATTATCACCCCATCAATTGGGCCTATTAAAAAAATCCAATAAAGGACTTGCTAGTGTTCTAGGAAACTGCTGTTTTGACATCCATTGTTTCTTAGAAACACATTGAAATTACCAAAAAGTCCAGCAGTAGTTAACTACCGCCGATTTTCTGCTTTGAAGTCAGTGATAGTTAACTACCATTGAAATGTTTTTGGTTATTTCCATGTGTTTCTAAGAAACAATGGATGTCAAAATAGCACACTTAGTGTTCTAAGCCATTCCAAGCAATCCTGCTGCCTAGGACACAAATGAAACATGGTTTCTAAGTCCTTCTCCAACAGACAGAGTAAAACCATTCATGAGATGAGATAAGATTCCATGAGATGCAAGTAATTAAAAGAACACATGAAGTTGCAAAAACAATATTTGTGAATCAACAATTCAAGGCACTCTTAGCAATAATCACTCATGCAAAAATAATAATATAAAAGTCACTTAGTGGTTTGAGGACTCGTCGATCATTCCTCCAATTGATTTGACTCCTTTGTATTTGGCTAATATGAAAAGAACGTAACAATAGAATATTTAATAATACTTACACTTTCATTACGGAGCTTGTGAAAAAGGTAAAATTTCATTTATATTGGTGGTTGAGGGTTAATAATACCACTTTAGTATATGGTTGTCGGCAGTGGTGGTCGGACTCGTTGTCTTGTTTAGGTATCGGCTAATGCATGCTTTATGTTTTTGTTATTATCTGACAGACACTTTGTATTTTGAGCGACCTCTTTAGTACGTCTTGTGCTAAAGAGGCGTTTCGATAGTATGAATATATACGATTTTTGCTTCTTAAAAAAAGTAGTTATTATTAAGAGTATAAAAAGCCATTATATAGTTTTTTTTTATTGATTTACATTTTCTATGAGATACCAAAAACGAAAAAGAAATTTTCCATATCTTTTTGTCTTGCGTTTTTATTGGTATAAAAAATAAAAATCAAATTATGTGTGTACTTGCAGAAAAAGTATAATAAAGATTCTAGGGTTCAGAATCGTCTATTAGAATTTTAGACTAAATATTAGATACCTGAGAGTGTTCTCAAGGGTTGATTTGAATAAACAGGCTGCATTACAATTTAGACATAGTGGGGTAGGTGTTGCATCAATTATTGTATGCAAATCAAATAATTAATCATAGTTTTTTTTAAGGGAATTAATCATAGTTGTAGAGACCTCAAATGAAATACACACATATTTATTGGATAATATAGAGATTAAAGATGGATAATTTTTTAAAAATGTCTAATTTTAAAAACATTAGTATTTTTTTTATGGTTGAAAACATATTTATGTAATTGTGTATAAAGAAAAGGATAAGTTTAAACTTTGGAAACACACCTTCATTGCACGACATTATTAACTAATTCACCACAAAAATAAAAGAGAAATGATAAGGTAGACATCAAAGTTTCGATATCAAATATAATGTCTTTTAATTTAAATGTGTATTTTTTTAAATATGCGTAAATTATAGATGATGTTTCTTCAAATGCGTGTAATTTATTTTTGTTTATTAATTTTGTTAGGTCTGCAACAATTTAACTTAATTTTTCCCCGCTCATTTGTTTTATTAAGTTTGCAATTATTTAACCTAATAAATCTTATCTAAAAAAATGCATCGCACCAATTTCATTTCTATCCTCTTGTTTTTTTTTTAAGAAAATATTTTTTACACTTATTTGATGCTGCACATTTGTTCTAGAAATTATGAGCATATCAATGATCACCTTTGATGCCTTCTATTTTATATATATATTTTTTGGAATGTTTTTTTGATAATTTTTTTGTACATTTTCTTATTTAAGGAAATATTTTGAACACTTATTTAATATTAAAAAAATTGATCGCACCAATTTCATTTCTATCCTCTTGCCTTTTTTTTTTGCTATCCTTTTGCCTTTTTTTTTTTTTTTGATAATATTTTGAACACAATACTAGAAAAATTCATCGCACTAATTTCATGTTTTTTTTTTTTGACAATATTTTGTACACTTTTCTTTGAACCAATTTCATGCCTTTATTTCATTCCTATCATGTTGCCTTTTTTTTTTTTTTACAACATTTTCTACAATTATTTAATACGTTTACAAACAGAATACCCTAATTTCCATGCAAACTCGGCTACCCTAATTTCCATGCAAACTCGGCTATATATACCAAGCCCTAAACGTGTTTCTCTCAAAAAAAAAAAAAACCTAAACCGTGTAAAAATTTCACACACAACTCAAAAATCATATATTTTGATATTTAGAGCTTTGCAAATAGAAAGACATGACCTTACAACTTATTTTTTTCACCGTTATCAATTATATATTGCATTTTATTATTCGTATGTCAATCCCTTTACAATAAATCCGAGCGGAGCACGGGTTAAAAATCTAGTAGAAGATAAAAATAAGAAATAGATTTGAATATTTTGCCGGTCTTAGTTTTTTTGTGAGAGAAACTCAATCTTTTCTCTAAGTTATTTTTCTTCTTCAATCACTAACGAGGGAGTGGTTTTAGGTCATTTTTTAACTTAAAATCATCCCCTGCATTTTTTTCCTATATATTTCTTTCAATAAATAACTTGTTTCACATATTTCAAGTTTTTCTTGTGTTTTTCTCGTGATTTTGTCGTCTAAGTATGACGTTATGTTATTTTTTATCTTGCGCTGCATTGTTTGATTTCACGTATTGTTGCGGTGTTCGTTTGGTTTCTATTGAAAGATCTATTTCAGTCAATTACAAATTCAACCAATGATTTGGACGTCAACATTACAGATCCATAAACATGGGTATCCCGACCACTTAGATTTTACTCCCTCCGTCCATATATCTAAGCACCCATTTGACTTTATTTTTGTCCATAAATGTAAATCTCTTTTCAAATTACTAGATGCATTTGTTTCCCATAAGCATACCCGTAATTCATACTACTAACTTTTGTCTTGAAATATGAAAAGTCAAATTTAATGCACATTAATTGCACTGACAACTTTTCTTATGAAATGTGAAAAATACAAAGGGGGCTTACATACAAGGACGGAGGGAATATCATATTATTTGTAGGCATTTTGGCATTGTATGCTATTAACTTAGGTGATGTGAGTTTATTCGCATATCTACCCTTTAAGTTTTGAAACTGTGTTGTATACAATTTACTCTATCAATTTGAATGAATGAATATCGTTTTGTTTTTGTCAAAAGATGAAGAAGAAAAAGATATAAATAAATCTATAGAACCATGTGTCACACACCATATTTATATTTTGACTTTCAAATAACACAACCCTAATTTGGTTTTGGTTAATTTAGTAACTATTCTTGTTGTCGATTTATCTATGACATTGGGTCCGTTTCTTACACAGTAATTGATAGTAAAATCACTATCTAACTAATTTTTTTATGCGTTTACATCAAAAAAATAATTTATGTGCTTTCAATTAGCTTTTTTTAAGTATAGATCAATTACCCTATATCAGAGTAAAATGCATGCAAAATAAAAGAATACACCTTGAAACACCTGACTTGGTCCTCACTTAACATCTACCAGATCGTGGTTATGTTGATTAGCTAATGAATGAAATAAACACCACCGAAATAGCACCAACAAACAAAAAATATAGTTATGCAGAGGCACCAATAAAGAAACATAGAAAACTCACACTAGAGGCCATTACAAAGAAAGCCTAATGAAAATCGAAGAATTACTAAACACACAAACAAAATAATACCCCGTGATACAATATAAATTATAAACTACCCCATAAATATTGGTATTTAGGAGAATCAAACCTAAGACCTTAAAGAGAAAAATGTTTTAAAGCTGCATATTATTTTAGTTTTTAAATGAAAAATTTATTAAAAGTAATTTTTTT
The DNA here is from genome assembly GCF_003473485.1 of Medicago truncatula. NCBI lineage: Eukaryota > Viridiplantae > Streptophyta > Magnoliopsida > Fabales > Fabaceae > Medicago > Medicago truncatula. The sequence continues at coordinate 47,434,112 of NC_053043.1, forward strand.
AATTAAAACATTAAAACTCATGTCTTTTTCATGATTCATGAACTGCTGATTTATTCATTGACTCGTACATACATTAACTAATTCATTGGTACGAACTAGTTGATGTGAATTAATTAGTTTCGTCCTAATGTTACAATGAAAATGAACTGTGTGGAGAAGAGAAGAAGATGGTACAAATATTTTAGGATTGTGATGATGATGACGACAATTATTAGAAAGAAAGCGATTGTTGGTGTGGGAATCTAATTAGTGATAGGTTGCATGTGCAATTATACATGTCTATATGTTTGTAATATGACACATTGATTGTGGGGTTTGTATGTGTGGCTAATAATTGAACAATTCAAATCAATAAGCAAATGCCTCCCGTAACTATATGAAATTGCATTGCATAATTTAATTAAATTATTGCAACCCATTAGGCCCAAAATTAGCCACATTACATCCATGGAATTGGTACGTTGTTTCCGTTCTTTAATTTGCAGCATTTGTGCCTTTGTGGGGATGCATTTCTTCATGCAATGCAACTAGGTAGGTCCCACTTTCATTTTCTTTTTCATGCACGTGCATGGCTACCTTTAATGGTTTATTATTTATCATTCTCTCTACAATGTGAGTGTGTAGGGTTAAAGCTGCCATTTTAGGGTCTTTCCTACTAAAATTTCGCAAAATGAAGTTGTAAGCTTTTCACATAAAAATGAGAGGAAAAAAAAGCAGTAACCTGTCAAAACAGACAGGGAATTAGATTCCAACACCACTAACATATTGTAATCATTAAAATTTGTTAGGGAAACAATAGTTTAAAGAAATGATCGATCGTTATTGTAGTTAGTGTAAATTAAAAGCAGTGCATATCTATATGATTCATATAACTATATATCGATCCTTCATCAATTTCAAACAAAATCATGAGCGGGTAGTTCAAAAATTAAAATGGCCCAGATTTGCTGCTAGTCATCAAAGTTTCAATTCGTCGCCAAATTCCTTCGCTTCTTTACTTATTTATTTCAGTGAAGGTGATCTTCTTTACTTAACAAATAATTTTTTAACGTGGCTAAATGTGCTAATATGACCAAGATCCAACACAAAAATAAAATAAGAGTAGTAGAGATGAACAAATTTGGGGTTGGCCTAGTGGTTAGTTTGGGATCTTAGAGTTTGCTCCTCCAAAGGTTTCAGATTCGATTCCCTCTGGTGCCAATTTTGGCGGGCTAAGTCCATAAGAGCTTGCTCTGGCTTTAAATGGGGCCCCCACAAGTGGGCGGTGAGATTGGTCCCCTCAGATTAGTCGGTTCTTGGACCGGATACCGAGTTTTAAAAAAAAAAAAAATAGTTGAGATGATGATGTTGTGTTGGATGTGTGGTAAAACTATGTAGGATATGATTAGAAATAAATTAGAGAGTTGAGGTAACACCTTTAGTAGAAAAGATGATCAAAAATAGGCTTAGATGGTTTGAACATGTAGAGAGAATTACGTTGTAAGAAGAACATATCAAAGGAAGGATAGTCAAATCATTAGAGGCACACGAAGACTTAGAAAAATGATAGAAATTAGGTTTAATTGATCAGTCGGTCCTTAACTTATTTCTTTGTTTCAATTTGGTCTCAAAACTATTAAAAATTGATTTTGGCTTGGTAAGTATTGTATTGTTTAACATTGCGGTCATGTCTGTTAGTTTTTCTAGAAAACATTAACTTTGTCTAGGTGGCCTATTACTTGGCGAAACCAACAGGTGATTCAACAATATAAATGGGGATGAATTGAGGAAAATTAGGGTTCTTCATCTAATCTTCTTCCACCTTTAGCCGCGCCAAAATACATTCTTTTATTTTCATCTTTACTTATTCCACCTTCATCTTCTCTCATTTTTTATCGCTAAAATGTTGAACCAGTCATCAAAAACTTAATCACAATAGTGGGTAAGTGTACAGTTCTATGGTTGCGGAAACTACATAAATTCTAGTGACACAGACATTAGTTGATGTTATGGACGAAAGGGAATTGAAGATTGAGAGACAAAAGAAAAAGAATATGAAGTTGAAGTTAACAAATACTAAAAAATGGTTGATAATGGCTTTGATTTTTCGATTTGTATGCTTTGGTGTTAGGCACAATGTTAATTTGCAAAACCACGTCCATTTGAAGTGGATTTTATTTGATATGACAATGAGAGTTTATTTAGTAGTTGTTTCACTTGTAATGTAGTTTGATTATGATGAATGAATGTAATGGTTCTATCCAATGTACTATTATTATAAAGTTAATGTAATTGTTGCTGATTGATTTCATGTATTATTTAATTTGGTATATTGTTGTTTAATATATCATTATGAAGTTAATTAAATTTTTAGTGACTAAACTCAAAATTTTGGATTTGGTGAAGAAATTTTAGTGATGAAGCTCAATAACAACACAAGACAGATAACATATAATGTGTAAATAGACTAAAATTTGGTAACAAAAGTACAAAAGTGCTATTAGAACCTGACATATAATCTGCAAATTGCCTAAAACTTGATCAACATATATTGTTGTGTAAACTAATGAAACTCAAAATTTATTTTGTTTGACATTATGAATCAAAGTCACAAAGACCGTGTACTACTGTTAGAAGTTATTAGTGTCTATAACTTGATAACATAATAAGTCATAATTATATATTGTATCAATATTACATAGCAAAAATGCATAACTTCTAAAAATGCATAATTTGATAAAACTCAAACTTGATAACATAATAAGTCATAATCATATATTGTATCAATATTACATAGCAAAAATGCATAACTTCTAGAAATTACATAAAAATTGTATCTAGCTAGATAAGGCTAGAAATGAATCGAGTCGAGTCGAACTCAGTTGAACTTGACTTGACTCGATAATAACTGACTCAGCTCGAAACTCAATTTGAGTTTCATATGAACCTTTTTTCAATTCGAGTTCGGTTCGTTTAAAGTTCACAAACAACTCGGTTTGGTTTGTTAGATTCGATTCATTTGTTCGATTAACATAATTCAAAAGCTTTTATTTTGTATTTGTCAAAAATGTATATCTTAACCATTTGATTTATTCAAAAAAACAAAAATTGAACTAAAATAAAACTATGGTTCATGTCGGTCTTAAGACCACTAAGGAAACATGTAGTTGCACTTTTTAATTACTTATAGTCCATATACATGCACTTCTTTTTTATATCTACTCCTCCTCTCTAATGTTTTTATACTCCCCAAAGTGGGACTTTCGTACACATATATTTGGTTAAAAACCTGCACAAGTATGTTATTAGCTTTTTTCCTTTTCCTTTTCTTTTTCTCTTTTATTATAATTCTTGTTAATTAAATTAGTGATAATTTCTCTAAAAACAAGTACATAAGCAATAGAGGAGTTTGTTATAAATTACATATTTTATGTTTTAATATTTAAGCTTGTACTGTATTAATTTTTACTAACCTAATATATATAATCGAGCAAGCTCGTGAACCAACCGAGTCGAACTATGTACAACTCATGTTCGGCCCATTTATTTAACAAACTTAATTTTCAGCTCAAATTCAACTCAATTGGTTTATGAACCAAGTTCAACAAGTTAATTGTCGAATCGAGTTTCGAACTATATTCGAGTTGGTTTGGTTCATTGCCAACCTTAGATCTATGTGAGCTTTTCCCCTCCTACATAACAAAAGTGAAATTTGTGGTTCTGTGGATTGGGCGTGAATGAAAAATGCATGACCATGTTGAAATAAGTCAATATAGAATGTTGAAATAATTTGTTTCTACTAAAATACTCGCCTATCAAGGAATAAAATGAATTGTTCAATGGTGACACATGTTATGTTTTGTGTTCAATATATATCTATAAGGGTAAAAATGGTAACTATAGACATGAACATTAGCACATACTCCATCTGGTCTCAATTGTAAGCGAAAAAAATTATTTTTTAAGTTCATTGAATAATTAATGAATTGGTTTGTAATATAGACAAAATACATCAATTATTCAATAAATGTAAAAAGTAAAAGATTACTTATTATTGAGATCGGGGAGAGTAAATATTACATCAAATTAATCACACTGACATTCACATCATTTGAATAACAATGATGTGTTGCTAGATACCACTCACTATTTATAATATCAAATAAAAGATTTAATATGTTATTGTCATTGTTACAAACACTTACATGATTACACACTTGAGAACAAATAACATACTCAAAGGTGTATGTTTAGAATGTGTACCGTAGAAGTGCGATAGAACCGAAGACAGAATTGTATAATTTGTACAGTGTCACGAAACAATTTAAAAAAAGCGACGTTATATGCGACTCAAACCAGTATTTATTTGAAGACAGAAATATTTTTCAACATAAATTTACTTAAATGATAAATATGCGCCGAAATGAACGTTACATATCATATCTTTTTCTTAGTAATTTCAAATGTTTCCACGTTCTTATTAATTGCTTTACTTAAAGAAGTAGGGAAGAAAACTATAAGTAACTAAGATGCTCGTTAAGATTCGGCGTTAGCAATTTACATTTTGGGAGAGTCCACATAATTTGAAAGTTAAGCTCATATAACATATATTCGGTAATGTAATGAGGCCCGCAATAGGGACTACCGTCAACTAAGAGCATATGTCTCAAAAAACATTGATTATTGTTGTTGATTTGGGACATGGATGACCCTTTTATATTTATTTATGCTAACTTTTCTTATCTAATTAACTATTTGGTTTTCTGCGAAATTGGACTCTTATACTAATTTGAAGCTCGGTCAAAAGGCTAACTATAATATTATTCTAGTTAATTAAGTATCAAATTTGAACACTACCCAAATTTTTTTAGTAGACGTAGCATCGTTATTTTCTAAAGTAACACTCTTTGACACGTCCGCCAACATGTCACTCGATTATTGGTTGTTCACAATTGTTATTTGTTTGGCAAATGCATATAAAATCAAATATAATCAAAATATTAATATGTTGGTCAGAGTAGTGCGTCCCAATTTAAGTTCTTCAAAGTTGAACTATTGGAGTGAAAAATAAATGAGTTATTTCAAAGTGATGTAGTAATATGGCCCACTCAAAATACTAATGTTAAGTTGCACTATCAGAGGTGTTCTTAGAGGTAAAAAGAAAACAAGGCAAAAACTACAACAACAAAGAGAAACAAAGCTAAAGAAGAAAAAAAATCAACAAAGAAGAACTTCACCCAACTAATCAATTTTTACGCATCTCTCTCTCTCTATATATATATATAAAAGTCAACACAACATCAAGAGAGAGCAACACACTAAAGAAAAAATAATACACATTAGCCCTTCACCGAAACAATCATAGACATAAAACTAAATCGACTAACATGACAAATAACTAACGGCCCAAACACAAGACATGATCCACCTCCCACTTGTATTGGAGGAGGGTCATTGGAGATATATATTTGGGATACATATTTTTATTTATTTTTTGGTTATGGATTTAAATAAACCAATTACCATTTGTTTATTACAAGGCAATTCTCTTTCTTTGTTTGGTACGAGGTTTGTAGATGGCTCAAGATGCACGGTGATTATCATGCAAGGCGGACTCTCTAAGTTTTTGAAGTGATTGACATTAATATGTTTGAATATTCATTTTATTATTATTCGCGATTTCTTTGTTGTTAAAAAAATTAGAAAAAAAAAAGTTGTTTTAATGTGATGGAAAATAATGGAACTCACTTAAGTGATTAATGCTAAATTGAACCATTGAAGATGCTCTAACGATTTCCTAGCAGCTGCAATTTTGCTACGTATACGACACCGTTCCGTGCATGGGAGCCACTATCCTTTTTTATGAACAAATTTTAAGGCCAACGACGCGTCAAAAGAAGATGCTTATAGGTTAAGATACTTCGTCCACTTAAAACCCTAAAAATATAATAAAACAAAAAGAATAATGAGAATAACCACAAAGAAAAACAAGATAAAGCCTCTTCTTGCTTTCCTCCTTCCTCCCATCTCCACTTTAATGCTTTATTACTTTCTTAGCTCTGCTATTCCACTATAGTGTGATTCTCCACCATCTCCCTAAAGAGCCCATCAAACTTTATTAAAGACAAAAAAAAATAAAAACGCTAAAGGATTGAAACACCATGGTTTTCTCTTCTATTCCATCTTATTTAGATCCTCTCAATTGGCAGCAAGTAAGTTTTTTCTTTTTTTTTCTTTCACTAAAGAGTGAATTTATTTATTCCTATTCCTTTGTAATAATAATATCTTCTTGAATATACTTGCAGATTTTTTTCATTACAACTCAAGAATAATTTCATCTTTTTCCCTTTCTTGTAACCTTGTGATATATCTATATATGAATTTCATTATACATATGTTTTGCAGCAACCTAATCAACATCAGTTACTTCCACCACTATCCTCATCACAGGTACATGGTGCAGGCTCAATTATCAGGCCTGGTTCGATACCGGATCAAGCTCAAGCTCAGGCAGCTCATGAAGTTCATACAGGTCAGGTTCAAACTCACCAAGCTAAGTTACCACCACCTTCAGAGACAAATTTGAAGTGTCCTCGTTGCGAATCAACCAATACAAAATTTTGTTACTACAACAACTATAACTTGTCTCAACCAAGACACTTTTGCAAGACATGTAGGCGTTATTGGACAAGAGGGGGTGCATTAAGAAATGTTCCTGTTGGTGGAGGGTGTCGTAGAAGCAAAAAGACCAAAAAGAGTAACACCTCTTCTACTCCCTCCAAATCTCCAATATCAAATAGTAATGACAAAGATTATTCAACAAGTGCAAGTGCAATCCATTCAACTTCAACTCCTCTTGGTGAATTCTTACACCCAACTAATAGACCTAATTACATGACATCTCTTCAGAATCTGAACCGGTTCGGTGTTGGAAATATGTTTCAAATTGGTGATTATAGTTCAACTACTGGTGGAGGAGAAGGAGGAGTTGTCGATCAGTGGAGATTTCAGCAGTTTCCTTTCATGAATAATGGCTTTGATTCAAGTACTTCAAATGTTTCTTTCCCATTTCAAAGTGAAATTGTTGAACCAACAACTACTTCTAGGGTTACTACTTTGATGCCTGCATCGGTTAAATCGGAACACAACGGAGGTTTTAATCTTCTTAGATCTCCAATGAATATGTCAGAGAATAACAACCATTACAATAATTCATGGAATGATTTTCATGGTCTTGCATCTTCTTCGGCTAGTCGTCTGTTATAACTTTCATCGTTTGCACTGCTAGAAAAAGTTGAATTATTGGCAGTAATTAGAGATGAAAAAAAATATTTAAATTGATCTCTAATTTTTACACCTCTAACTTATACTTAGAGATGAAATTAGAGGTGAATTTCATGTATTTTTTCTTTCTAATTTTTTTGTTACTAATTCAATTTTTCTAGTAATATCTGTGGTCGAATTTTCCATCATCTCTGTTGTAACTCTTTGCTTATCATCAGTTATCAAATCCAGGGCATCATCTTTGATGGATCAGACAAAAAATGAAGTTTTACAAGTTGCACTATCTTCGAATGGCGAAAATCAAGGCTTAGTGTTAAAAGAAATTAACACAGGCATGGTAGTATTTGGTTTTTTGTTCTTGTATATTTTCATTGTCATTGTCATTGATTAATTGTTTATGTTTATGTATTGTGTGAGTTTATGGTGTGTTCTATATGAACTTTCTTTAAGTTGTATAACAATGTGTGCTTGTAGTAATCATCAACTATTATGTGATTGCTTTCAGAAATGTTATGATATCAATATTATTTGGGTACATCATTTTCTCCTATATTTACTTACACTTATGCAACGGTTTTGGTCACGTACGGCAATAAGCTAGTAAGATTCTGTGGACATGTTTGTCAGATTTTTTATTTTTTTTGTAAATCTCTCACATGCAGTGCCTCTATATTTACAAGTTTATAATATTATCTTAATTTTATAGAAATGAATTTTTTTTTTACTAAGTTTTAGAAATGAAGTAATACTCATCATGCAAACCCGCAAATTAAATTAGATCTTTTGCATATAGCTAGATATTATTCCATATAGTTGAGATAATCTAAATAATATTCAAAATATGCATAGTAAGGTAAGTTTCTTCTTCAATTTCTTTCTGTTTTATTTTCTTTTTCTGCTCCATATACATTGGGGGGTTTTGCATCCAGACAAAGAATTTGGCTAGGTTACTTCGTACTATATGTGATTCTTAATTTCGTCAAAGAGGTTCTTGGAAACTTGAGAGTGACAGTGATTTAATGTTCACAGGTAGTTCTTTTTTACTTGTCCTCAAAATAAAATACAGACCGGTAAGGTTGGAATTCCAAGAAAGCTCAAATCATTGTACTTTTAGCAGATTTGTGTTGGCAAGTTTTTATCCGAATCAACTCTAGGTTTGAAAATTCTAGTTAACCGTTTTAACCTAGATATGTATATATGCACTAGGGATGAGTGTTAGTTAATGACTTAATGGAAGGGAAAGATAGAGATTAACAACATTTTATTCATTAGTTCTTGAAGAGTAGAACTTTTCTGAAGAAATGACTAGATACGAACATTGGTACTACTACTTACTACGTAAGAAGCTTGTAGCATTTTCTTAGAATTTTTATCTGTAAATATATTTCTTAATTCATACTATTAAATATTTTTTATATATTTTATTAATTATATTAATACTATTAGTTTACCTTAAAAAAAATGAAAAATTACAATTGGATTGATATATAAGGTTTGTTTGATAAAAAATGTTGACATCTGATACTCTTATAATAATACTATTAGTTTATCTTTAAAAAGGAAAAAAATACAATTGGATATATAAGCTTTATTTAATAAGAAAATGATAACAGATGAATTTATTGTTGATAGCATAATAAACTAGCTTATCTTGACCACAAAAAAAAAAAAAAAAAAACTAGCTTATAACTAGCAGCAAATAAGCTAATAAATTGAAATTATAGTGTTTAATAAAAAAAATGTTCAATCACAAAACGAATTTTTTATTTATTTTTCAATTAAGACCATAAGTTATAAACTAGTTAAAGTAGCTTGTCAAAAAATTATACGCTAGAAAAAATCTTATAAACTCATGAGAAAAAAATGTTAACAAATGAGTTTATTCTAGTTAAACGGGTTTATAAACTATAGGCAGTATATCTACTAGCTCTAAAAATTTGCTTTGTCAATCAGAGCCATAAAATCCTTTTAAGTCCCTTATTATTATACTATCATACACTTCAAAAGAAAAGTAAAAGAGTAGCTGGTCAAAATATGTGTATGATCGACCTTTTTGTTGTGGCAATTTGTCATTGATCGAGTTTATTCCTCTATGCCTCTTATTCCGAGTAGCTTTTGTGTTTCAAAGTTAATCAAGCAACAGATCATATACAACTCAATAATTATTACAAACTATAGTATTAATTTAATCAATAAACAAAACTATTAGCTAATGAAAAAAAGGAAAAGCAATATGGAAGATATATATAACTTTTGTAAGAACCAATGTTGGCTTTAAAGAACGAATAAAGCAAGTAACAACATGAGCAGCAGAGACCGATATATTTCAGACAAAAGCTATCTTCATGTCTGTGTCGTCATCACGTAGGTTGTAACATGGGTTGCCCTTTCATTCCAAAAATGTCGGTTTGTGATTGCAAAAAAACGTTTTGAGGGTTATGAAGGAAAATAACTAAAGAAGTAAAGAGAAATGTGTGGGTTAAATTTGAAGATGTTATGGTACGAATTATGAATCTACTAGGGCTCAAAAATTCATGCAAAATAATAATGCTTCGTGAAATGAAATGGCATTGGATTTGCTTTATGTATAACTGCTGCTGACCGTTGATTATTTGGATAAGCGTGATATGAACCGTTAGATTTGCTTTCTTTGCCCTTATTTGCATCTTCTATTTTTTTCTACTTTTTCTTTTCACGTAAATAACGTGTATATGCGTGGGACCTCACTTATCCATCACCAGTTTTATAGATTTGGACTGGTCATGGAACTCAGAATACTAAGTTATTGGGTCACCTATGGAAACCTTAACATACATATATAGAATAAAATTGTTTTTCCTGTTTAATTTAAAAAGTTAAATTTTCGTTTAGGAGAACTATCTGAGTAATTTAACATTATTTGACATCTTTTTTAATCAAAAGTGCTTTGTACTTCTTTTTTGACAATAAAAAGCTTTTTATAACTTGATTAGTGGCTTTCTTCTCTAGTCTAAAATTCAAACTCAAATAATGGAACCAACCAAAAGTTACAAATGGTACATATGCTAGAATCTCCCGCCCTCGTATTGTGATTTGAGTTTGAAGTTAAAATCTCAATGTTGATAGACTATATAAATAAATTACATTGTTTATATTTAAGGTTTGGTAACTCAAATGGAGTCAATGTGGGGACATTGAGGTCGGTCGATCCTACTTGCCTCCACTTACTTATTGTATTTTTAACCTAAAATTAGATATTTATGGGGTTTGATCCCACTTATTTGATATTATTGTCCTCACATAGTTCATTCATAACAATACAAAAAATAACAAAACTAAAAAGGATCCTTTTTATTTGAAGAATCAAAAATGGATTATATATATTAACAAACATTGAGTCGGTCCTTAGCACAAGGTATGCTAAATGTGACGCCCCGGATTTTGATCCAAGACATTACGCCTAATTCATTCTCATTTTCAAAAATTACTACTATTTTCTTTTTATCATCAATAATACATTCTTAGTAAAATCTATACAAAATTCTTAACATAATTTAATAAAAATTCCTAAAATAAATATCCTTTAAAATTTACAATTCGATAAAAAACCTAATTTGTCCCCCATACGCACTTCAAGCAAAAAACTTCAAAGCATGGACCATCTTTTCTTTCGTACCTAAAATATTAGTGTAAGGGTCAATTTCCTTATCCAAATTGGTTCATACTCAAAAGCACCATAAACAAAGTCATAAAGTAGATAATATCAAAACTTATCAATAAAAAAGAAATAATAAAAATACATTTAAGTCTTTAAGGTAAAGTTCATACACATTTCTTTTGTATATATAAAAATTTAATCACTTATCAACACACAGATGTATAACAGACCCAATGCAATGATGTGTAAAATGCATGCTCTTAGATACTACATGATCCGGATATAATGCCCGCCACTAAGGCATCCGCAAAGAATATAATTGCAATTTCCGCCACTAAGGCATCCACAGAGAATATAATTGCAATTCCCGCCACTAAGGCACCACACAGGTGCATATGCCATGCATGGTCATGAAAATGAAGACTAAAACCCGCCACTAAGGCACCACTAAGGCACACCAAAAATGCACATATTATGAGAATAAAAATATATGCAATCCCCACAACTTAGACAACCACACAGAAAATAATACCACATCATGCACACGACAAAAAAAATCTTTCATAAAAAGCTTATTTCTCTTATTATTATTTCTGTTCGATAACAATCTCAAATTTTACATGCAACATCCATGATCATATACCCACACATAAAAGAGAATCAAATTTCATATAACAAGTCATAGACACACATATTTCATGAATAATAAGCAAGCACCAATTTTATAGTCCATCAAACTTAGCTGCACAAGCATTCAACATAGGAAAACACAATATCACCAAATATAGCTATGTGACTATCTAGCTGCCAAATCCTACAAAAGTGTCTCCCAGGTATGAATAGGATGGCCGTAAATGATAAATAATAAGACTGTGGTATATTTTCTCTAAACAATGATTAGCCACACATATACTTAAATTTAGACTTCTATTAATTCTTTTAAGAAAGATTTTAAGTACCGTATCATAATCATAATATCATTATTTCTAAAATTTATATCATTTTCATAAAACTCACATTTCCATTTTTTTTCCTTTTTCTAATTTATCAAAAATCTAACATCCCTTTCCCTACATCACAAGAACATATCAAGCATAATAATATAAAACATACCAGTTCACATCACATCCACATACACAACTTTCATATAAAACATAAGTAAGAATAATTTTTACCATAAAAATACATTTTAATTATTTTTCTTTCTACCACTATTTAATGACACATCTCTAACACTTAGTATGGACGTATGGGAAAAAGCCCTTACCTAGAGAGCTTTTCTTCCTAGGCGAACTCTAAACAACCTCAAACTCACAACTACGGTTAAGACACGTTTTCTCTCACTCCAAGAATTATTTGACGGATGGACGGTTGAAAACGAAGGCGTAGTCGCAGTTCTACGCTGACTGGTTTGAGGAAAACGAAAATGACTTAAATCAGAATTTTCATGAAGTGAAACAAGAGATAAATTAGAAACATATGTGTGCAAGGACTCACCAGAATAGAAATTGATTGATGGACTTTGAATATCGTTATGCAATTGTATGAAACACAAGGTAATCCAATACAAATATCATCATCATGAAATAATGTAATGAATGGCAAGGAACGTGGTTTTCTCAGGTTTGTTAATGTATTCTCATGGAGAAACAAAGTGAAGTGTTCTACTTCTTTAGAAAGGGACCAACCGTATATGAAGGGATTTTAGTATGCACACAATACAAAAGGCCACTAAGAGGTACCGTGAAAGATAATGGGGAAGAGAGAGATATCATGCACTCAATCTAGGTAACTGTTCTATTAGTTCAAGAGGCATCAAAGGTTAATCCTTATGCAGCCAAGTTAAAATCAATTATGCATGTTTCTCTCAACCTCCAATTACACGTGTATACAGGCCAATAAATATTGGTGGAATAATTCAAGGAGTGACTAAGTGATGACCAAATTGAAGTAAAACAGAGAAGGCTAGGTCACGTCAAATATTATCAATTAAATATATGAAAATATTAATGAATAATAATAAACTTAAAATAAATTATCAAATAAATGACCAATTAATAAAATAATAAAATTGATAGTTAAAAATATTGGGGGTGTTACAATAAAGAAACCACTCAAAAAGAACAAAGAGTCAAACAGAAACAATCAAAAACCAAAGCATGGCTAGCCGATACCCAAACTAAAAAGGATTCTAATGAGTGTTTTAATTAAGAGCACTCGTTTAGAATTAAAAGAAGTAATTTTTTTTATAAAAGGTTTGTAATTATTATATCGATGAAAATAACACTTAATTTTAAGATAAAATTTTCTTTTATGAAATCTTTAACCAATTCTCTTACAACATATCGATAACAAACCGTAAAACTGCTATGATATTCTAAACTATTATTATAATTGTTGAAAAAGGCTCTCTGTTTGTTGTTGGTGGTTGAAAAATAATAATTAATTAGGGTTATATTTATTATACTCTACTATATTTGGAAAAAACATTTAAAAAATCAACATTTTAAAGCAATTATAAACATAACATATATAATTTTTACACGCTTACACGTTTATATAGTTTTATATAAATTTTTATGATATAACTTTGACCTCAGTTATTAAATTTTTTGGATTCGTCACTGGTTATAGGTCTTGAGTTCAAAATCGAACAAAAGAATAAATATTAATCTAACAACTAACTACTAGCGTTTTTCATTTAATATCTAATTTTTTTTGTCATTTAAAAAAGTTTAAATTTGAATTTGTAGAAAAAAAGATGCCTAATTATGATGGCGCTAAATTCAACGAGTCTTTTTTTTTTTTAACGGCCAAATAAAATATATTGATGCCTAATGATTTTCTAATAGTAGAATGCTCAATACATCTTGGATAGATTCTCATACTATGTTGAGAAGCATGATAAAGTCCAACAAAGGAAAAAAAAAAAGAAATTTGACAGAAAGATTGATACAAAAATTGATTGAAAGAAAATGTTGATACCATGAGTGTTAGATTTGCACGTTATAAGGTTAAATCATTCTTAGAAATCCGACTTATGATGTAAGGGGTGTTACTCTTTATAAATTGATTTCATACATTATCTTTATTCTATGTGGAATTTGACTCATTTCAATGCACCTATTATGTTAAAGACTATTGAGTTAGGTGCATAAATTTAAATGGTGGATAGCTCGAGTCCACATGTTCTGATACCAAATTAAAGTTTCAAATTAGGCATAAATCATCGTTACACAACATGTTATGTATGGATGAATTAGATCCAATATATAACCCTAATGGTTAGATAACATCTTTCAAAACATGTTTCATGAGATAGAGTGAATCATGTAACCATTGTTTCTAGAATATTTAAGTTTGGAATCAACAAAACAAATAGCTTTCAGAACTAACCATATACAACTAACTTTTTGATATTCTGAAATTTAAATATGAAAATATATTATATCAGTTCTTAAATTTAATTTTTAAAAATGTTAGGGTCGGCTTACTTTCTGAAAATGTTATATTGTGAAATTCAAAATATGAATGGTTGAATTGTTAGGGTTAGTTTACTTTGTGAAAATATTTTCTATTTTGTTTTTAAACATTTGTTTGTAAACTAGAAGAAAATAGACTTTATTATACTTAAAAAAGAAGAAGAAGAAGAAAATAGACTTTAATAGTGAGTATCATGGATAAAGAGATAAAATAAGTAAATAACATACTTGCATTATTTTTTGCTTTATTCAATTTAAAAGTTTTTTTTTAAGGATACTCACTTCAAAAGTTAAATGTATTTTCACAAAATAAACGGATTCTATTATACTTTGAGTAGTTGATATAAATGTATACCCTACCAAAAAAAAAAAGTTAATGTAAAAATATAGAAAAATACGCACGGGCTATCCTGAAAAGTGTAGGATATACTTTAAAAAGTGGTGTTTTAATAACCTGAAGGGTGTGAAAAGTAATTTGCAAAATGTTATTGATAAGAATTGAATGTTAGACTCTTGGGCCAAGATCCCAATCTTAAGGGTTGACAGCTTGACTGCTTTGTGTGTGGCTCATAAATTAGAAAATTGCTATTTAGGCTTTCATTTTTTCTCCCAGCCACCCCAAAAATAGCAAAATACTCCCGTTAACTGCAGTTTGGGAAATTTTTTTAAATCGGTTATATCGAACGGCATTTAACTACTACTAGAGAATGAGTGACACTTGAGTACGGTTCGTGGAAACTTATGAGAAATTTCTTTATGTTTCAAAAATGAATGAAAAACTTTCCTTTCCCTTAAAAGAAAAACGTTGTGAGCCCATGTCGTATGACTCATCCATACATTTAATAAATGATTATTGTTATATCTATCTATATATAATTTTTTTTGATGGATCTATATTTATCTAATTAGAATTGAAAAATGTAGCTCGGGTGGTAGCTCTATGAACATTGATATATAGGAAGATACAATTTAAACTTTTTGATATACATGTTATCCTAGTCATTTGACTACTTAACAAAAAAAATTGAAAATATAAATAAATATAAACTTGTTGGTTTCTACAGCAAGCAACTCATGACTTATGGAAGGAATGGTCACTGTTGTCGACTACTACATACTATTATATTATGGCTCCTTAAAGTTGTTTTTTGGGTTTTCAAATGATTGTGAGTTTTGTAGTTAATTAAGGCTGGTGGTTAACCGTTTAGTTGCGTCCACTTTTGGAATGTGTGGAGGATTAGAAATGCAATACCATTTTGATTTTGATATTTTGGTCACTGTTTGATCAAAATAATATTAAGATGTCGGTATACTCTAGAACAAAAAAATAAATGAAAGCGCCGTTAGTTTAAGAGGAATCAAACATGTACACGAGGATATGTAAAAATTCACATTTTAGATTTATTTAATAAATAATGTATATATGCAATTTTTTTTATCCAAGATAAAGGTATTTTAACTAGAAAATAGAAAAAATAGACAAAATAGATCACCGTGGATTAAATATAGTTATTATTATAAAATTTATTAATGTAAAATTTAATATTTCAATTGAAAGAAGACAATTAATCAAATAATTGAACTCAAATAGTTATTAAACTTCACCAATAATGATTTACTCAGAAAATCTGAGTTTAATTTTTGAATTGAACAATTCATTGTTGAACTTTACTTATCTTCTGATCGAACTATTACTTATTAGGGTCTTTTTTTCATGAGTATCGAAACGTTAACAAAAAATACAACTTGTATAATAAATCATATCATTATTTGTCACTCAATATATTGCAATAAGATTTATTAATAGTTATACTACCAAGTGTTCTTTTTGGTTGATAGCCCTCCGATTTTCATGAAAAATGAGTCATGATAAACGCATGCGAAGAAGTGTTCTAACGCTAATTAATTAGGATGCTAAAAATGGATTTCTTTTATTGAAAAATATGTATTCAATTTAAAATTTTATTACCAACTTGGGGAGTGGTTATGGTGCATAAGGAAATCCTTATGCACCGTGCATAAATTCCATTTGAAATATAATTGTTTCCTTACACCTCCAAGCGAAACCAAACGAAACAACACTACAATCGTGGAAATCATCATTTTAGTTCAATAATGATTTCAGAGTATTGATTTGGTTCAATGACAGTCACAAATGTCTTTATTATAGTATGTTTTGTATAAAATTATGCCAAAACCGTTTTGCTGTGGAAATGGTTTATGTGAGTTGTACTCCAAAACCATTAGATGTACTTAATGGTTTCCAGCAGGTGAAAAAAACTAAGGACCTAGAGCCATTGACATCATTCAGTTTTGGACTGACACAATTAGAGGAGGAGGAAAGAAATGGTTTATGTGAGTTGTACTTCAAAACCATTTTGATGTGGAAATGGTTTCTGTGTGTTGTACTCCAAAACCATTTTGCTGTGGGAATGGTTTCCAGAAATTTTTGCTGTGGGAATGGTTTCAGCAATTCATTTTTTGAGCTTTCACTACAAATCCATCAAACACTTTTCCAGCAAACAATCATCAGAATCATAACACACTACAAATTTCGAATTCTTCTCTTCTCTTCTATCAATTTTGAATTCTTCTCTTCTGTGTCCTTTTTTTTTTCTTTTCGAATCTTTGAAACTAGATCTAGGCTAATGTGTTTGCTTTTCGAAAATTTTAAAGGTGGATTTGAGTTTAAAAAGAAAATGGATGTCGGATTCTTGATTATTTTTTTTGAAAACGGAGGTTTTTGCTATCTCCGACGCGGCGTCGCCGCCCTGTTGGGTCGGCAGCCACCGCGCCGGCGCTTGAAGAGGAGGTCGGAGAAGAAACTCTTTTGCAGAGCATCTCTCTCTAAGTTTCAGACTTAGAGAGAGAAAGAGTCTTGTTTATGACTTTTTTTTGTTTGAAGTTGTTTTTATACTACCTTTTCTTATGTAAATTCAATGGTTGTGAAGTGTTTATATACGGTGCATAAGAAAATGGCTTATGCACCATAACTTTTTCCACCAACTTGGTGTTAGAAGATTTGACAACATAATTTTCCCAAAAAAAAGAACCGGATTCAATTCATGTAGTCTGCCATTTGAAAGATATCTCAACCCTCTGATAAAAAAATCAAAATAATTTATATTAAATATATATGATCTATATATTAATTTGTCGGTCCATATTGATTGATATTGAAATCACCTTATATTTCTACATTTTGAACGTATACGAAGGATTGGGTATAGTGGACAGGTGTAAGGAGTTGCATTTCATCATGGTCCATGGAGATGGAGGTGTAAGACTCAACATCCTCAATAGTATAAAGACATTGTCAACGTCCCCTTCAGATGTAATGACTCGGTCAGTAAACAAAATACGGAAAGGTATTTATGTTTCAAATGACGTTATTCAAAGTACAAGTCATCCAACAAGAAGGAATGAAGACCATTGACGTTAGCTACATTTTTGCTTATAATTTGGGATGAAGGGAGTATTAGATAACTTCATTTTAAAAGTTAGCCTCAAATTTTGGCCTCACACAAAATACATGATGTTCTGAAATGGTCCCAAATCCTTCATTTCTATAAGACGCTCTCACAAAGACAAAATTCAGCTCTTCTCTTGTCTCGAATCCTCTTCCACTTGAAAAACCTTCAACGACAAGCGTTGGCGGGCATTGTTTGTAATGGTCCATCTATCACTCTCCAACGGCTCCTCTTCGATACCTATAAATTTCATCATACACAATAAAGCAATGAACAACTCAAACATAGTCACAACCCCAAATTAAAATTATTTGGGCGTATACGCATACAAATGAAAAACTTATCCATTAAGACTTATGTTTGTGTGGCTAAATATTTTTATGTATGTTTATAACCAACTAAGACTTTCTCTAATACAATGATTCTTTCCACCTCAACATATATATATATATATATATATATATATATATATATATATATATATATATATATATAAAGAAGAAAGATATTGACTATGATGCATTAATATATTATATACTTTACTAAAATAAAAGTATTACTAAATTTAGAGTCCGTTTGTTATAGCTTTTTTAAGGAAAAAATCACTTATTTTAAAAAAATAATAACTTTTAAGAGTTTTATCTCGGTTTCTTACAGTTTTTTTTTTAAAAAAAAAACAACTTCAAATGAAAGCTGTTAAGAGCAGCTTCTCAAAAAATAGATTTTTTTTTAGAGGTGAGAGAAAATAGGGTTTAAAAGATTGAAGTAATTTTGTAAAAAAAAAATCGTAATCAAAACAAACTAAATTATATGTTTAAAAAATGTGATTTTTATCACGGTAAACAAACGCAAAATAGATTCTGATTTTTCATATAATCTCTAAATTATTTAATGTCAAAATGACTTTTATTTTAATCCGTAACAAACGAGCCCTTATTTTGTGTATTTTTAAAGACTCTCGGTAAGAAATTAAAGATGATGTCATACGCTTTTGCTTGAATTCCATAGGAACGAAAAGTTGATAAAAACAAGTCTGATTGTATTTTTATTGCTATGATTCTGAAAGTTGTCAACCCGCATAGTTTGTTTCATTTTAGATCAATTTTGTTGGTTGCATGTATGTACAAAATGTTCGCTAAGGTTTTGGCCAATATATTAAAGATGGTAGTGGATAGTGTTATTTTTTAGACTAAATTTTCTCTTGTTAATAGTAGGCAAATTTTAGATGTGATTCTTATTTTTAATATGATCATTATGAGGCGAGAAAAATTGAGAAAATAACTCGTTTTGTGTGATGTAAAGTGGATTTTGAGAAAATATATGATTCAGTTGAGTGGAAGATGGGGGCGGTAAAGCGTCTATATGTTAGAAAGGTAATTTTGGTGTAAGAAGAGGGCAGGTTAGAGGTTGGTAATTTGTTTGATGATAATTTGGTGAGAGTGGTGGATAATGAGATTAAATATCTTTCGTTTGATCTGTGGTGGGAGGGGAGACCTTTATGTAAAAGATTCATAAGACTTTTTGAGTTCGTTGAAAATCGTTACATGATGATGGAAAATATGTGTAGTTTAGGGTGAAGGGTGGAGGTGGTGTAAAAGGATCCATGATTGGAAGGAGGAGAAGTTGGAGGAATGTTGTTAGTTGTTGTATACTATATATTTTTGTGCAGAAAAATAAGTTTGGTAAGCTTGTTTAGTATCATGTGTTGATTTTGACGATAACTTAGATATTGCGCTACATGTGTAAATTATTTGACTGTGTAACATGTGTAAATTGCGTGCCTTTGCAAGTAATAAGATCTTGTATCCTCTAAATCAAGGTATGATGTATCCATTAAGCTTAAAACTCCCAGTAACCATATCAATCAAAAGCTTGGGATCACTCTCAACTATAATATTAATACGGGAAAAACCTTGTTCTCGAGCAATTTATAGCCACATGTACATTCTACACATTTCTACATGAAGCGCATCACAGGTTCCAATCCTTTGAGTATATCCTTTCAACCATCGACTGTCTGAATCTCGATAAAGACCACCATAACCTACATCATCCATTGAAACCTTGCGAGTTCCATCATAGTTAAGTTTTATCCAATCTCCTTGAGGATGCTTCTAGTTGGTATAAATGATATCATGCTATTTTTGCATTCCCATCGAAATAGTATGCCCATGTCTATCGATCTCGCTTGCCATTTGAAGAATCACCTGGATCCGATCATATGAACGTTGAAATCCTTATTCAAAAATAGATTTATTCATCCAATTAGAAAGGTGCCAACATGCCTCCATAAGATAGTTTGTCAACTTCAACGTTTTTTCTTTTTAAGGTTTTTGAAAAGAATTAGGATATATTGACACCACTTTTGCCATAACTTTTCCAACCAACAAGAAAATACTCGTTGTCAAAATACCTCTATGATATATTGGCGTAGTGTTTTGAAGTTTTTTTTTCTTTTGCTTTTACAAAATTACACCTATATATAGAGTTGTCAAAATAGTTGTTGCAAAATTAAATAGATGTTCAAATATCATCTCTCTTTTGAAAATACATTATCTGCAATTAAGAGAAGAATTTTTTTAGTAATTTGATTAGATCTTACTAACCCGAGCCAAATACGAGTTGTTTGGATGCAATCTCAAAGATTGCGGGTCATCTTTCATCCTCTTTGCCGCAAATAGAATATGTAGGCGAAACTTCCACACCCCATCTGCTTATACGGAACGTTGGTTATGAGACGCTTATGAACTTGCAATCCACATAAAAATTTGGATCCAATAAGGACCCTTCCAATCTCAAATCTTCATACAATCGTTGTTGAATGTTCATATTTTGCAACTTATAAGCAGTTTGAAAAGTGAAATGACAATTCTAGATAAATATACTCTATTAATTTAGATTATTTTAGAGCATAACCTGAATTTGGTAGTTTTTTTTGGTGATGAAAAACATGACTCAAATTAATCAAGGGGGTACGTACGTAGTATCTAATTTGGGTGCCTAACGTGGCAAAGCTTAACACAGAATCTAAGTAGATGCCCCAAGTCATTTCTGAGACACAGCAACCACTATTCACTGACACAGTCAGCTACCATCTCTCTCTCTCTCTCTTCAGACATTTCACATTTTTCTGTCACTATAACTAACATTAATATCTTCTATATCACACAACACACAGTTACAAGTTATTACAAACTTTATTCATTCATTTACATACAAGTTATTATTATATCATTCACCAAACTTGGTGGCTCATCCATTCAAACCAGAGGTGAAGTTCAACCACTTCACTTCACCTCTCCCCGACAACATGGGTCAAGGCCTTAGTTGCAGAGGTAACAATGATCATGGTCTCTTCACTGCTGTCCAACAAGGTAACCTTCAAATTGTCACAACTTTGTTACAACAAGACCCTTCTCTTTTCCATCAAAAAACTCTCTTTGATCGTTTTTCACCTCTTCATATTGCTGCTGCTAATGGCCAGATCGAGGTGAATTCTTTTTCCTTATTTTCTGCTAAGTTTAGTTTAAGATTCTGTTTGTAACATTTTTGTTTTGTTTTGTTTCAGATTCTGTCTAGGCTTTTACATGGATCTGTTAATCCAGATGTTTTAAATCGACAAAAACAGGTAATGGTTGATTATGTTGCTTATTTTGCATTGTGTTTTTTTTTTTTTTTTTGGCATGTTTGTTTTTGTTTTTATTGCTAAAAGTTTTATCTTTTTTATTAACCCTTTTTTCAGACTCCTCTTATGTTGGCTGCAATGCATGGAAGGATTGCATGTGTGGAGAAGCTACTTGAAGCTGGTGCTAATGTAATTTGGAAAATTTCATTGTTAGTTTCATTTGTTAATCCATAGATGAATTTGGAAAATTGATTTGTGGAAATTATGAAAATTTTCAGGTTTTGATGTTTGATACGGTTAATGGAAGAACCTGTTTACACTATGCTGCTTATTATGGCCATTTTTCTTGCCTTAAAGCTATTCTTTCTTCTGCTCAATCTAGTCATGTGGCTGCTTCTTGGTTTGTCCTTTTTCTTTTTCAGAATAATTCTTTTTTCCTGGATTGACTTTGACTTTGACTTTGATGCTATGTTGTTATGGTTTTTTAAATGTTCTTGAATTGGTTGTAGGGGATTTGTTCGGTTTGTGAATGTTAGAGATGGAAAGGGTGCGACGCCGTTGCATTTGGCATCTCGACAAAGACGGCCTGAATGTGTGCATATTCTATTAGATAGCGGAGCTCTTGTTTGTGCTTCGACCGGTAGATACGGGTATTGATCTCTCAATATTCTATGGTTAGTGACTTGATTCTTATGCATTCTATTTGTTTTGTGGACTAATGAATTGCTATTTGCAGCTATCCTGGAAGTACTCCACTTCATCTAGCTGCTAGAGGGGGGTCTCTTGATTGCATTCGTGAATTGTTGGCATGGGGCGCAGATCGTATTCAGCGTGATTCATCTGGGTATGGTTTGGTTTTGGATTTGTTAACATATCTAACCATTTTTCATCTTCATTTATGTGGCTTATTGGTTTGTATATGGATTATTTATGTTAATGTGTTGAAGTTATTAAACTTCTAAGTATTTTAGGCAAATCTTTGATATGATAATTCCATCATTTGTTTTAATACTCATATCTGGCATTTTCCTATTGTAACTTCTCAAATTTAAGGAGAAACTTACCTTATTTAACGATTTTGCTGTTTTTAAGTTGAATGGATTGTAGCATTTAATTAGGCATTTTTTCCCCCTCATCATTTATTTTATCCCTAGATTTTCTTCATGTTGTTTGGTGCGGTTATGCAGGCGTATACCATACATGGTTGCTATGAAACACAGACACGGATCATGCGCGTCGTTGCTAAATCCTACATCTGCTGAACCTCTTGTTTGGCCATCTCCACTGAAATTCATCAACGAACTTAATCCGGAAGCCAAAGCCTTGTTAGAACAAGCTTTGATGGACGCAAACAGAGAAAGGGAGAAAGACATATTGAAGGGGAAATTTTACCCTCTTCCGTCTCCATCCCAATCAGATTGTGTAGATGACAATATCTCCGAGGTAATTTGAATCCTCCTGTCCTCGTGCACACATACACACCAAATTCTTGTGTTTTGCAATTGAATTTGAATTTTTGTGATGCTATCTGAATTTATCATTTGTTTCAATCAAAGGCTGAAAGATGATTATTTGGCCAAGTTTAAAATTTGCATTATAAATGTGATCCAAAAAAGAAATAGCATTCTCATTGTGGAATATGATATTATGCAGGTTAGTGAGTCAGAATTATGTTGCATCTGCTTTGAGCAGGTATGCACAATTGAAGTTCAGAATTGTGGTCACCAAATGTGTGCACAATGCACATTAGCCCTTTGTTGCTACAACAAACCGAACCCGACAACTACTTCTATAACTCCACCAGTTTGTCCATTTTGTCGAAGCAACATAGTTAGACTTATGGTTGTCATGAAAATTGAAAATCACGACGAAACTGATCAAGACAATGTTGATATCAATTGTTCAAAGATAAACAAATCGAGAAAACTCCGAAATTTGAACGACAGCGGTAGTAGCAGCTTCAAAGGATTATCTAGTGTGTCGTTCGGAAAGTTGGGCGGCCGAAGTTCAGGAAGAGTTGCTGCTGAATGGATTGATAAAGAATGATGCACTGTGGCTAGTGTGGTTACTGCTTGTAGTATACTCAAAATCAAAAAAATCAAATTTAATGATTCCATATTGGTTTAGGCACGGTAACTAAGTGTGTGCTTAACCATCAAGGTAAAATGAAAGTGAAAAAGTGAAGGAATAATATGTAATTTTGGTTAATAAGCAAAGTGAATTAAGGCAAAGAAGTTCAAGGTAGGTACCAAATGTTGTTGGAGAAAAAGAGGAAGCTATGTCATGGTTTAGTAAGTGTTATTGTCAATTAAAATTAATATTGCTTGAGCATGAAGAAGCATCACATTGATTGATGATTTTGGGCATTGTTAATAGTAATAATAATATTATTATACGCAAACAAGTAAAGTGAGTATATGATTTCTCTCGAAAAGTGTAAGTTTATGTTATGGGAAAATGTATTTGCTTATTTCATTGCATTTTTTTGTTTATATTTCTTTGTACTATACAATTTTAGCAATAAAATACAAAAGAGAAAGACAAGGTATGATGTTGCTTGTCATGTGATATGTCTCCATTAGTTGTGGGGTTGAATTATTTGTACACTTTGAAGAATCATTAGATATTTATATTTCTAAATTATTAGAATAATTACAATTATAATTATAATATCTAACATGACTAGGACAAGATCTTGTCATGTGTCACATTTGTGGCTGCGTGGGTGAGATCTAGAGGAAGTCTTTAACCATATGATTACGTAAGTTTGACATGTAGAATTGGAATTGTTACATAGTTGATCCACTTGTGTTAGGTCTAATGATTTTGTTATGCCAATTGGCCACTAGTCCACTACATACCGTGTAAAGTTGTAGGATGAAGAAGATATTTGTTATTTTATAAAATTTATATTGAGAGCTTGTTGGAAAATTATTTAATGAATGGCTATGAGAGATTATGTTGAAAAGCTCTTTTGCACCAAAAAATGGAAACATGAAAGGGACACATCGTAGAAAAACAAGGAAAAAAAGTTATGTCACTTTCGTACATGGCCCAAAATAGTATAGGTGTCATTTCTTCAGAAGCTGCGGTTAAGATGTTTTGGGGTTTGACCTATTCTTTGATGGCTTTGTTCCAACTCTCAACAGCGTGTGACCTTGAACACCAACCGTATCAACATTGTATAGAGACTATAACATTTGTTTTTCATAATTTTTGTGACAACTTCTTTTTTCTCTTTTTTTATTGGTTAAAAATAATGGAGAGAGAAAAAGAAAGAGAAATGATAAGAGTATAATGTGAGTATGAGAGAGAAAGTTGTTAAAAAATTATCATAAATTGATTGTACAAATATCATTTCTCTTTTTCAAATTATGTGAGGGTTATAAAAACACACAATGTATCTCAACCATATAAGATTTGATCAATAATATTTAAACTTGTCAAAATTAGTTTTACATTTCTAAAAAATCTCTAAATACAATTGATTTTCGATCTATCTCTTTGGTTGGTTGTATGCAAAAATTGTTGGTTAAGGTCTTGGCTAACATGTTAAAGGTGGTAGTCAATGGTGTGATATCTGAATCTCAATTGACTTTTGTTAAAGGTCGGCAAATTCTGGATGACATTGTTATTATCGCTAATAAGGTAGTTGATGATGATAAGAAGCGTAAGAAGAAGCCTATAATGTTTAAGGTCGATTGTAAAAAAAAGCACATGACTTGGTGGAATTGAGTTACTTAGAAGCGATTATGGTGAATATGGGTTTTTTGCGGTGGATTATGGAATGTGGGAGCACAACTACATCTTTCGTTTTGGTCAATGGTTGCCCTACAAAATAGTTTCGATTGGGCAAGGGCCTCAGGTATGGGGGACCCACTTTCACCCTTTTTATTTCTACTAGCTACCATAGGGTTAAATGTGATGTCAAAAGTTGGTATCTTTTCAGGTTATGGTGTTGGTGGCTCATCTCTATTCTGTATTTTACATTTTGAATTTGTTGTTGATGCTTTGATTATGGGAGAGAAGAGTTCGGAAAATATTAGAAAATATTGAAGGCTAATCTAATCCTAGTTGAAATCATTTCAGGTTTAAAAGTGAATTTTCATAAAAGTTTACTTGTTGGTGAAGATAAAAAAAAGAGTCAATTTTAGAGTTTAGAGGTATTAAATGCACCACTTTCAAGATAAAAATTCTTTTTTAAATTTCTTATCAAATGTCTTTAAGACACTTATTAGTATTTTCTAAAAATATAATCTCCGATGCTAACACAATGCTGCAAAATTATCTTCTCTTTTTTCCGTTGGCAATTTGCTACAACAATATATTAAATAGAAGATAAAATTGTAAAATTCATAATCAGATATGAGCCTAGCTATATCAAATTGGAAATCTTTATATATAAAAGTTAACCTGTAAGTCAATTTTTAACCTAATTTTAACCTAGATTTTATGATGACTTTTACGTTATTACCCCCGTGTTCAAATAAACCTGTTTAATTAAGAGATAAACTTTAAAAACCGTTCCTCCTATTCCTCCTATTCCTATAACAATTTCCTCCTATTTTGTTTCCGACACAACAATAAACAGATAAACATAAAATAAAAAAAATACAATTTCCTTCTATTTTGTTTCCAACACAACAATAAACAGATAAACATAAAAAAAAAAAAAAATCACTCTTATTAACAAATTCTTCCTATTATAGATAAACTTTAAAAATCGTTCCTTCCATTCCTATAACAATTTCCTCCTATTTTGTTTCCAACACAACAATAAACAGATAAACATAAAAAAAAAAAATACAATTTCCTCCTATTTTGTTTCCAACACAACAATAAACAGATAAACATAAAAAAAAAAAAAAATCACTCTTATTAACAAATTATTCCTATTATTTTCATTTAAACGATTTCATGTCATCTCCTACTTTATTTTTTGAACTTGCGTAAATAAAATGTATAATACTCTTCATCTTTTATTTATTTTAGGATTTTTTTTACCATTACTTATTCTTATATATTAGCCAAAATGACCCGTGCGGCGCACGGGTTTAAAGTCTAGTATAGCTAAATAGCAGGCCATTTTCTTTTGGCAAATCAAATACTTGGATCCAATTTATTCAAAAAATAATAATATTTGGATCCAATCGAAGTTGTTGCAGATTCACATGAATCTTATGGATAAGTTGTTATAGACGTGTCATGTACGGTAAGTAATACTAAAATAAAATAAAATTGTATTTTTAATTTATATAAACTATATGATTTTGTTAATATGCAGTCGATCGATAATAAAATATGGATCCTGCATTGTGAGTTTTTTGCAGTTTGACTTGCTCCGTTTACTTTATTTTATTCATTGTCTATTTATAAGAGAAATGAACGTAAATGATAATTTTAGTTTTTTTTTTTACAAAATAAATGATGATTTTAGTGGAATCCAATAAATAAAATGAATCTTACTAAATACATTTTTTGTGTGTATACGTCTCTCA
The DNA here is from genome assembly GCF_003473485.1 of Medicago truncatula. Classification (NCBI taxonomy): domain Eukaryota; kingdom Viridiplantae; phylum Streptophyta; class Magnoliopsida; order Fabales; family Fabaceae; genus Medicago; species Medicago truncatula. Next base: position 47,461,087 of record NC_053043.1, read on the forward strand.
TAAATATAGCAAAATAAATTAAATAAGGTTGGACTCATACGAAAAAAAATATGGATTGCACGAACAAGTGTCAGAAAGAACTATTTTTAAATTTTTTTTTGAACAATATTGACTACACAACTGTTTAAGATATTTATGTCTAAAAATATCTTCAAAACATAATTATTATAATTAAATTCTTAACAGGTGTTTATAGGACACTTTATAGCATTTTATCAAATTTAGAGTGAAGGTCTGTTTTAACCCCTTGAAAAAAATCGTTAGACTCAATTAATTGCTAAAAAAGGAAAAGTCACTCTTAGTCCTTGAGAAAAATAAATAGGGATAACTTAGTCTCTATCTTTTTTTTTTTTATTTTTATTTATAATTTGTTTGTTTATGAAGGAAAGATAGTGGAAAAAAGTAAGCTTATGTTATTGGTAATTATATATATCTCATTTTGTCCTCGTTAGCTTAGTTCAGTTAGTTGAGACAATGCATAAAATATACAAGGTTCGGGGTTCAAACCCCGACCACTACAAAAAAAAAATCTCATTTTTTCCGCTTTAGTCACCTTAATTTTATTTTACTTTTAGTCCCAAAAAAATTTCCAATTACTAAATATATATATAATTTTATAACAAAATATGATTTTTTTTTTATGTTTTTAGCGAATAAAAATTCAATTTTAGTTCATGTTTGGTTAAAAAAATTCTATTGTATCTTGGGAGAGATTCTTATGGTATTCTAAACATTCCTGAAAAAACTCAGTAAATTTTTTGAAAGATACACATGATTTGATTGTAAAGCAGAAATCAAAAGTGTAAAATGAAAACTTTTGAGGGAATGAAAGTTGAATGAAGATTTTTTAGGAACTGAAACGAAAAATTAATATATTTATAGGAACAAAAAATATTTTCAATCAACTTTTTTTTTGTTGATAAAAAAAAAATCAAGTGAAGAAAAATATAGAGCTCTTTAATTTTATTTTGAGAGGTACTTTAGAGTTTTGCTGAGTACGGGCGCTCTGGGCAAAATTGATTCAAAATTTAATTTTATTGAAAAATAAAGTATAAAAAATGATATGACATTAAATAATTAGATGTTACGTATCATATCCAATAAAACTTTAAAGTAAAGAGTGTTAAAACAAATAAGGGAAATTGCTAACGTATGTCTTAAAAAACACATGTTAAAGATCTACAAATAAAAATTATATATTAAAAACCGTGTCTAAAAAAAATAAAAAATTGTGTTAATTTTTTTCTCAAAAAAGTTGAAATTAATATATATCTTTGCTGCTTGCTTAGCTTTCTAAATAACCCATAATTAATACTACTAAACATGATATTTTGAGCACAAATTTGTCCCCACATAAGTTCTAACCATTCATACATGATATATATTTTGCCTAAACATGCATGAAAACAACTCTCCAAATGAACCAAACTCATTTTTCTGTTGCTCCAATTCCATGTTTTCTCTTTCTGTTTCACCCCTCTGCGACAGTGGAGGAGCAATTGTGCCATTCACAAATAGTGAATTTGACTCTGCATTATTGATTTCATTCAACGCATCATGAGGACCAAAAATATGATTGTTTCTGTGGCTTTTTCTATTTCCATTAGCAACTCTTCTTTCAACGGCAAGAAATTGACCAAGAGATGGAGGATTACTTTTCTGATTATGAGCAACTTCAGCTTCTCTAGTTCTGCTTGAGCATAGACAGAGTAAGCATGAGCTGAATTTGAACTTGTTATGATCTTTCTTGCTTTTGAACATTTCTGTTTTGGTTCCTCTTATTGATCTTCTAGATAGCTCTACAATGCTATTGACTCCCATTAGGCTCCCAAGTGTGGTACTTTTGTCTAGGAAAAATGACCCCGCGGACTGAATTAAAAGATACATGACAAAAATTAGGAACATTGTAAGACAATGTCACCATAATATAAGAAAAAAGAAGAAAGTCAAATGCAAATTTAGTGTTTTGGATTAGTGGATTATAAGTTTTATCTTCCTAAGCCTATTCCTTTACCATATTGGACGATGTAAAACTTGTTTTAAGATGTTCCATTCTAATCAACACCGATAATCTCACCCTATATTAAAAATGATATATCTTATGCTTCTATTGTCTCCAACGAAAATTATACTTCAAAAGATCAGACAATGTTGCAATCTCAAAGCATACTAACATTTCAATATTCCTGAATTGAACCAAAAACTCATGATACAAGCCCATGAGACCGCTTAGAGCAACAAACTAAATGAAAAAAAAAAAAAATGCTCTTCTCCCAAATTATACTCAGCGTGAGTTAACTCAAGCGAGTGTTTTTTCATGTTTAACACCTGCGTGAGTTAACTCAAGAGGGTGTTATACCCAACGTAACTCAAGAGGGTGTTATATCCAACGTGAGTTAACTCACGCAACATGAGTTAACTCAAGCGGGTTATATTTTTATGTTTAACACTTGCGTGACTTAACTCAAGCGGGTGTGTGTTATACCCAGTGTGAGTTAATTCACGCAAGAGTATTTGGGAAGTTTGGTTGGGAGTGAGCATTTTTTGTTAGGAGAAGAGCATTTTTCAAACTAAATGATTAGTACCACCAGAAGACATTGCACATCTCCATCCAAAATTTAAGGTATTAGGAATACAAATCATCTTTCTTACATATCTAACATATAATCTATTCAAAGTCGACGTGGGACTAACCACTTACGCTTGAATGCAAGAATCTTTCCCTCAAGTGTTAGTCTACATCACCTCACTTGCATCTTCATTACCAACCAATTAAACACACCTTCTGACTATACTCTCAAGAAGACTTTCGACACATGGATCCAATATCATATTTCTCTTCTGCTCTCCCACCAAGGTGAGCTATAAGGCTCTGGTACCACTTGTTTCCGAGTGAGGGGAAGCGCCGAGAGCAACAGGCTAATGATAGAGGATCATCGATACACCACATCTTTAACCAAAACCTTCGATATTGAGTATATAGATTACCTCTCTATCTAATATCCGAGTTCATTCATAAATAGTTTCCTAAAGCATGTATATTTCTTATGAATTAAATGCGATTTCCATGACTTGAGAAATTTTTTGAGTTCCGTATCAATTTTTTTTAAAACAAATATATATAGAGTAGTATAATCCAACAGAGTACCTATAATATTTGTTAATTTTAGTTTTACTAACCTGTGTGTCTAAATCAGATGAAGAATTTGTAGAAGAAGAAGAACCACTAAGCAAGGTGTTAAATGACATTGATCCAGAGTTGTTCCCATTACTAACAATCTCCATCCTTGCATGCAGTGGCTGTAAACCCAGTGGCCACCCCTCATTCTAACATCAAATCCATTGTATAAAAAAAAAAACATGAATACAATGAAAATTCCAAAAACTAATATATGAATATAATAGTCAAAAGAGTACCTGTTGAGCCATGTTCTTCTCTGTGATCTTAATACTATTTCACTATAGTTGTAGAATGTTCTTCTCGAAAATTATTGCAAAGAGCTAGCTGTGAATAATGAGGTCAAAAAAGAGTGACATAACGAGTGAGGATGTTTATCATTTGCGACAGGTAATAACCATTATCTCTGTTTTTTTATTTACCTCTGTTGACTATAAAGAAAAATAGAATCATTTTGTCGAGGTACTAAATGGTCAGAGTCTGTTTTGCATGAGCAGTGTTTATAAACATAAATAATTGTATTTGAGACAATGTTCATAATACTTTCTCAATAATATAGGCACTCAATCATGGTTTTAAATTGTTGTTTGCAATTGAATAATTTTGAATTTTCCGCGGCTCCATTGTAACCACAATATCAACCGTATTTTCTTGCAATATAACAGCGACCACAATTTTAAACCATGCGCTCAACAATCATAAGGCTAGGTGCTAGGCCTTCCATTTTGAGGGACAGGCTCGGCTCATACCCGTGTTTGATTTCTGATGGTGGTATACTTTTTGGTTAAACTTCTCGAACTTTCCGACCAACACAAGTTAGTCTAGAGAATCATTTTCCATGAGATGTATTCTCTTTGATCTGAAATATAAATAAAAAGTCAAATTTCGAACAAATACATTTGAATTTTTGTGTATATTTAGAAGTGTAGGAGTATTATACCATTCAAAAATATCAAGTGTGTCTTAGAACCTATGAATGATGAACAGTAAGAAGGGCAAGGATCCTAAGAAAAGTTGTACCGGAAGGATACACTTCTTTTCAATTCTGTTAGAAGACAATCACAAGCATCTGAACAATTGTCCAGAGTCACTTTCTTAAAAGCCTCACTGATGCTCAAAGCACGGCAGGTGCTTCACAAAACAATGCACAACGTCACTTCATGCTTAATTTAAGGTAGATTTTCAAGTATTTTTAAAGTTTAGTTGGACATGGATACTCTATAGACAAAACACTCATTTGAAATTTAATTTAGTTTTTAAATAAATTAATACAAAAATATGATATGATATTAAATAATTGAATGATTGTTAGATATTCAACTAAACTCGAGGATACCATCATATTCATCTAATTTTAATCATTCAAAAAAATCATTCAACTCTTCGAAGTAATAAATTAATAGTATATCCATATATTGTTACTCTCACGGTTCTATATTTAGGGTCACTCTAGATTATTTCACAAATACTAAGATAAGTTAAAAATAAATAAATATAAGAGTAATAATTTTCACTTTCAAAAATACTCTAACAATTTTATAAAACAATCCTTATTCTATCTTAACCATTATTACTAGACCATCAACCTGTGCGACGCATGAGTCTTGTGTGCTAATATATATATATATATATTACGATAGAGCGGTGCTAGAGGCACGCGCTTTAGCACTCACTCTCCCATACTCAAGCAAATATAGGGCCACGTGGACACTCTTTTCTTGGTTACCGGTTGTTTTTCATCAAGACTTTTTACTTTTTTTTTTTTAATTACTTAAGAGGATAAAGTATATCACATAAAGCAGATTACACACTGAATTGAAAAAACTTCTACACCATTTTCACATCATCTTCACCCAAAAAAAAATTAATTGAAGATGCCATATACATTCACAACGTACCTGTGATTGTGCCCATATTCGAATTCACCATTTACACTTTCAATTAATGACATTGGGGAAGGAAGAAAATGAAACAATTCTCATGAATCACAGACTCATCTTTCCTAATGCTCACTCCCACAGTTCTGAACAAAACCCCCACCGTACCTGCCCTCGAGAACAGTCACATCAACGAAAAGGGTGTTTATAAATGAAAAGAGGGAAACAATCAATCAAATAGTTGCATGTGTTTCTAGATCTAGATCTTATTACTTTCTTACAATTAGAATTGGAGACACTTTGATCTCCATGTGCGATCTTGGTTGGTGTTGCATAAGGATGGGAAATAAGTGGAAAAAGTCGATGGAGGAGATTGAAGCGGTGTTATTGTTGGATAAATGTTTGAACTTTGGCTTTTGAGTTTCATGTTGATCGAGTGTTGGAGATTGAAGTTATGGTGTTTTTTTTAATAGATACTTTTGTGGTAATGAGAAACTTTTGATCGATGCAAAAAAATAAAAAATGTTAAAATAAATACTACAACCTAGGCAACCTGTAAACCGGTCATCACTTTTAAAATAATAGAAACAATGTCCAATCAGCGAGCGTGTGTTTATCTGCAGTCGTTCGAGCAACTGTGGGTAGCATTCCTCATTACGATAAATGAATATTTCTTAAAAAAACATACTGATGGAGATTTGGCAAGTGAACCAAATGAGCATGTTTTGATGATTCACTGCAGGTTTATTAAATCGAATGAGGAGATATACTTGTTTAATGTTAAATGTTATGGGACTCATTATCGTTTAGTTACGGTTGTTGGGTGGGAAGAAGGTGTGTGTTTGTGGGGAATTTAATGTTGTTCGTTGAGTGGAAGAAAGTCGTTCTGTAATGGCGGTGTCATACCCTAATTTTTGGCCTAATTTTTTTTTTATTCGTCTTTTGGACATGAACTTTTTGTCGTTTCAGACGAAATTTCGACAGAGATGTATTTTAAAATACGTCATTTGGTTTGTTCCAAGCCCACAGTTTTTAAAGTTTTTACTTTTACTTTTATTTCTTACTTTTAGTCTTTTATTTATTATTTTATTTTATTTTTTGTTTTTTTTTTGTTATTACTTTTTTTATTGTTATTTTATTTTGTTATTTCTTTTTAACTTTTATTTTCCTTTAAAAAAAAGTCAGAAATCTGGAAAACACGGTCACAGAGGCATGCGCCCCTATTCTATGCACTCAGCTTGCTTCTACTCAACATTTTTTTGGCCAAAGCCATTTATCCATTTTTTTTTTTACAAACACCACAAATGTCCAGTCCATGACATTCCCCATGGACACAACAAGGTTTTTTTTGAGTCCTTAAATTGAGCCAAACTCAGAACAATAAGAATTATTTTTTTGACAAGTTTAAACCCTAATTTTTTTTCTCCAGAGTGACAAACATCACAAAGCCACCAATACATTTCTAGAGTCGCAAACATCACAAAAACTACCAACAAAATTCCAGAATCAACATAAGAACCACAAATACATCCAAACCCAACACAGTAACCAACAACACGTCAAAACCGAATCCAACATCATAATTGATAATGTCTCATTAGTTAGTATTTTTACGGTCAATTTTAAGTAGTTTTCAGTTAAGTTGAGTCAATTCATGGTGTTTTAATAGTTTAACCGAGCAAAAAAAGAGGATTTTGAAAATATTCGGTTGTATTAGTCATGCTTATTTAAATTCTCTCTAACCTAACAATTTTTTGGAGTTTTTGTTCGCTATTTATTTTTATAGGTTGAGTTGATGAAGAAAGTTTATAGGTTGGTGTGTGTGATCTTGCTTTACTAATGTGGTCCTTATACACCACATTTGTTCATTACTTGCCAAATAGATACATTTACCACAAAGAAAGAATCAACGTACAACAAAGGAATGGTCAACGAAAAGCAATAGAGGAAGCCTAAAATCATGGGCACACGTGGAGGAGCCTTGTATCTTAGAAGGCGTGTGTATAAAATCATGAAATAAAAGAAGAAAAGGGTTACGAAGTTGGAACCGGGAGAGAAGAGGGATTACGAGAAACATTACGGCTGCAGCTTTTAGGAGACTAATTGGAGGGTGATTCAACCGGCTTTGATCATCATTCAATTGCAATTCTATGTGTAATTCTCAATTCTCTTTTAGCTTTTGACAAACATCATGAGTAGCTAATTTTTATGTTGTTATGGATGAGATTATCTAGATGACAACTTTTGTTCTATGACTTTCTTTTGATTATTGAAGAAGTTTATTGAATCATTTTTCTTATATCTTTTCTTAATGCTTTTATTGCTTGACCGCCTTTAAATTGATTTACGGTTTATATTGTGAAACAGAAGTTAAATTTATAAACGCTTTGAGATAAGAAATTCTTGACTTTGTAATCTAGGAATAGATGCAAACCCTTGAAACCAATTACAAATTCTTGTTCAATATTGCTTAATTCTAATCTTAAATTCACTAAGGAATTAGGGGTTATTTTAGGATTAATGATTTTGTCACTAAGGAATTAGGGCAAGAATAAATTAGAGAATTCGGTAATGATTTGATAAGTCGATTCAATTGTCATATTCAAGTCGATAGCTTAAGATAGTGATCTAGTGAAACTCATCCACGACAACTTTATTATTATAAAGTTCAAACCAAATTTACTTTGCTTAATTTTCATTATTGCAATCAAACAAATTAAGTACCTTTTTGTTCGATTAAGTTATAAATAATATTCGACAGTATAACGCGATCCTCGAGTTCGACACTCGATCTTACCGTTTTAATTTTACTACTTGCACGATTTCGTACACTTGCGAAAATCGCTATCAATAATACCACAAAAAAAAAAAAAAAACAATCGGCCACCACCACCATTCATTACAAACATCACAAAAAAAAAAAAAAACAATAGCGAAAACCGACCCGTCACAAATTCGGAATAAAAAAACAAAAAAGGTAGAAACTTGTTATTCTTAGATCTAGGGTTTGTGTCTTTGTTCTTGGATTTTGGGTTCCGCCGCGGTGGCTCGCCGGCCACCGTGCTGGAGCACGGCCGGAACTCCGCCGGAGCTTCCTCTCCGGTCGGAGAAGAAAAAGGAAGGGGGAAGAGTTTTAGAGAGAGGGGAGAGGAAGGAAAGGTTAGAGAGAGAATGTGTTGAGAGAATGAGGAAAATGGGAAGGGAGGAGGTATGTATACCCTCTCCCAAATCCAGTGCATGCGTGACTACACTATGGTTGTGCACCCTCAGATCCATGGCCCTCTGATTAATCAGACGGCCTAGATCTAACTTTGTGGCCCAAACCCTTTTGGGCCTTCTTTTTCACTCAGTTTCTTTTATTTTTCTTACTTTTTGCACCCCCTTTATTTTTATTTGCACCCCCTGTTTTCATTTCTTTTATCATTTTTCTTGCATTTTTATTTTTATCATCTTTGCACATTCCATCTCATTTCCCATACTAACTTGAGTGTTGGAGTATTAACTTGCCTACAAACACCTTTCGTCCCGCCGCAAAAATTCATCGCCATCGAGCACATTTCGTCACTGTTGCCTTCATCAGTTCTTCACCAGACATATCAATTGTATTATTCTATGGAACCAAATTGTATTAAACCCACTTAATTAGAGGATAATTTGGGGACAAAACTATTTTTTGAAAAATATTTCATATTAGCATAGACCCTCTTTGGTTTACTCTAGCTGCCTAAGTCCCAGGTGTACATTTCTGGAAATAGTTGAAATTTAAGGCATATATCCTAATGAAGTGTTAAATTTCTTATTTCATTAAAATCTATTGAAAATGAGTTTCTTAAAAAAAATATTAACTTTTGGAGATGTAAGAAAGATGACGATTTATTATTTTGGAATTTAGTAAAGATTCCATGGAGGTTTTGATGCGTAGATTCCATGTAGGTTACTTATTAGGACTTTACAGCATCAAATGCACTGGTGCATGGTCCGAATTACGTTTTCATGTCTTCATGAAAGTTACATTTATGAATGTTAGCTTTCTTTTACCATTGGTTTGACTATACTTGAACATCTATAACTGTATATATGATTAAAATATCACACATGCATGGGTCATGTTGCATGCTTTTCATCAAAAGCAAGCACTGCGCTAAACACATGAAACAAAAACAAACTACGCAAAATGTCTTGTTAATCAAGAAAAGGAAAACACATTTATTCAAAATAACTCAAAAACCAACGTTGAAATGAAAGACACAAATCAAACAATGAACTCAAATGACTCTAAAATTACATTTGATGATGAATCATCCCTAAGCTTCACAGGTACGCAAAAGCAATTGTCACTCCACGTTCTTCATGCAACTCACAATCTCGTTTTCTTTTTTCATTTTTCAAAACTAATGCGGGCAATTCAGATCCGCCTGGATCAAGTTAAAGCACTAATCATCAAATCAATTGTACCCGGATTCTTTGATTTCTTCATCAAGAATCTTCTCATCAAACACGATTCTTTTGCGACACAATGGCTTTCGTTTCATGGGTGTCTTTGTTATTATGGTTTTCTTCTTGCAGGGTGCACCAGGACATTCAAAAATCGGTGGGATTTTGTGATCTGAAGATGTGGGAGTCTTGAACCCATCATTGTTGTTGTCTTGCAATATTGATCGTTTCGTAAACCAAATAATGTGTCTCAATTCTTCCGGAATTAAAGTTTGGTTCCCTTCTTGAACCATGGTATATATTGTTTAAGAGAATAGTATATGAACTATGAAGAATATTGGAAAGAAAGAATGAATTGAAAGAAGATTGAAGCGATATTTGGTTCTATATGTATACCAGCTACATTGAATATTCATTGAGAAGATATTCAGTTAGCAATGCCTTGTGAATTCATGTGGGCTAATAAAATTTTTGCATAATTACACGCATAGTTTACGTGGGCTAATAAATTACTTTTTTTTTTCTTCCAATCATAACTCTAATTAATACTAATTCCAATTCAATATCTTTTACTTTGAATTTATAATAATAATAATGATGAATGCAACAATATTTGACAAAAGTACTTAAAACCATATTTCTCTCTCATTCACTTATAATTTTCTTAATATGTGTGAAATGAACAAATAACTCACTTATTCTTGGACATAGGGAGTAATAACAAAGAGAGCTAAAGACCAAGATAGAAAAACCAATCAAACTAAACAAGGGGCAGATACCCAAAAAATATAAGTTAGAGTGCGTTTGATTTGCTAAAAACTGAAAAACAAGATAGAACAACTCCAATTGTGCAATGTTTGATTTGTGAAACAGTTTCAGGGACATGACAAACTGGAGGCAAGAGATAGGACAAAAACTGAAATTTTTGTCCCTCACCAAACCACAACACAATTTTTTGTCTCACATACAAGTTGTCTAAAATACCAAAATAACATTGTATCCACAAAAAATTATATAAGACAAAATTATTCAATATCATAAAAATTATCATGTGTTGTTCTGCCTTATGTTATGTTGTGTTATTATATTTTGTATTGTTCTGTCCAATACTAGTAACAAATGACTAATGGAAGTTGGACATGACTCAAAAAATTAATAGGGAACTCTAATCATATCCCATAAGAGCTAAACTGCTCAAGCTATAGTTGTAAAAAAAAAAAAAGGGGGCAGGCTTGCCGGCCAACTCATTAGCTCATAAGTTTTCATGAGTTGAGTCGTAAAAAAGCAAGCTGAAAAACAATTGAGTTTTTTTGTTCCCAACCCATATAGAAATTGGATGAGGCATGTTAGTCCATCGGGTTTCAGATCATTCCACTGTCAACATTTTCATGTCATTCAAAATATATTTATAATTCAACGTGGTTATAATAAATTTATGGAAACATACATTTCAATGGAAGATCGGATTTGGATTCTCTTCATTGAAAATTCCTTCAAGTTTTCTCCCAAATTCTGGAAGATCCTCCAATGAATCATAAGTTACCAGGACAAAACTATATTGATTTTGTAAGTAGTATTTCTCTGAGTGGAACATAAACACTAATGTGAAAGATTTAAGTTTCACTCAAGTGCCTATATGGATCCAAATACAAGGTCTACCTTTGCTTTGTAAGTCTGTTAGCATGGGAGGAACAACTTGGAGCCCAACTAGGAAAAGTGGAAGAATCAACAATCTATGATTATCCTGGTAAAGCAAGGATCATCAAGATAAAGGTATTGTTTGATATATCTCAGCTATTTATGGAAAGAATGTACATAGGAAACGAAAATGATGGGATATGTAGGCTAGGTTTTAGGTACGTGAATCTCACTATGTTTTGCTTTAATTGTGGTCTTAAGGAATAAGAGTAATTTGATGAGGATATTAATCCTGAGGGACATGGTTAAGGTAGAAGAGTTGGTGGATATGAAAGGGGTAAATTTTTGCACCAATCCTATCTTGGTAATTTTTGCAATAATTATTGTGTTCTTAGGGACCTTGGCTACATTCGTAGTAGATACACTTTGACTAATAAACAGATTTTGTGCAAATTCTAGGTGGATAAATTTATTTCCTAGATTTAGTAATCATTATTTAACTCTCTATACTTCTGATCATAATTCAATTCTGCTAGAATTATTCTCTAAATACGATTGCATGCCCATAGATAAACACATTTATTATATCAAGAGATTTAAGCAATTATGGCCTCAAAATAATGAGAGTTTTGATGTTGTCAAGGCTACTTGGAACTCTAACAATTTCCACAACCGGCGGTGAAAAAAGAAGTTTGAGTGTATTCCTAACATGACTAATAACATTTAGTACCAGCTTAATAACCTTAAACTTGCCATACCTCATCAGACTTGCAAGAATTCTACTACAGAGAAAGAGAAAGAGAAAGAATTAGATGATTTGATTTATAAAGAGGATCAATGGTGGGCTCAGAAGGCTAATGTTTCCTGGCTCTAAATGATGACAAGAACTTTAGTATTTCCATTTTAAGGCTTCCAAGAGGAAGAAGAATAGTATGGAAGCTATAACAGATAATCAAGGCACTATATGGAAAGATAAGGAAAACATTCAAGATACTTTTGTTGATTATTTTGAAAACAATTTTAAATCCTTCACTCGTTCCGTTCTAATTTTCCAGGATGTTTGTATTTTGTCAAGGACAAGGTGGATCATGTGATCAAGTTGTCACATCTATTAAGAAATTAAAGAGATGTGCAACCCCATGGACCTGAAGATCAATTGCTATGTTTTGCCAAAAGTATTGGGTGATTATTGGGCTTGAAGTTACCCTTTATGTTCTTAGAATCCTCAATGATAATGAAGGAGGAAATAGATGAGTTAGTTAGTTGGCTAAAGAGTGAGAGAAAATAATGTTTAGGAAGAAGTAGCGTGTTTAGCAAGAATAAAGAGATAGGGTGCAAACAGTAGTGCAGTAGTAAGACTGGATAAAAAAGGAGGTGTAAATAATAACTTGTTTTAATGAATTAAGGAGAGAAAGGTGTGAATAACAAGGCGATGTAGTTAGAAAAAGAATTGTAAACCTATAAAAAGATTAAGTGAGAAACAACTCGGTTGGTAGTTATAAATAATAGAAGAGAGCATTAGAGAATTAAGGTTACAAGAAAATAGAGAAAATGATAGCAAAGGCAGAAGGAAACTACAGTTAAGAGGAAAGGAGGAAAAAGAGGCATAGAGAGACGGCTAGGGAGATATTCAATCGTAGGAATCACTATTTTGCTAATCATATAGGTTAGGGGATGTTATATTCAACAATAAGAGTTGTATATTCATGTAGGTAGTGAGAGGTTCTTAATCCTTGATGTTTTAATTATTATAATGACGAATCCTTGTTATACCTTATCCTTTTGTGTTGTTATAACTATAAGATTGATTGTAGTTATGATTCTGTGCAAATAATGTTGTTATAATTGTAAACCGACTGTAGTTATGTGATGAGTCATTTATATACTATTTTAATATGCTTTTTAGTTTAGTTTTATTTAGATTTTATATAATTTTATATTAGTATTATTTCCTTTTTAGGATAGTTTACTTTAAATTGCAATTTATTATATTTCAGGAAAGAATATTGGATGGATTGAATCTTGGAGCAAAAGAAAGGGATTTGGAGCCGATTGGACACGAAAATATGAAGATTGAGAGACAAAATACGTCTCCCACAAGTCAGAAGCCTGGCACGGCCCGTGCTAGCCTTGGCACGGCCGTGCCACCCTCCAAAACACCTTTTGCTGCTTTTGCTTGGATTCTGAGCTATTCTATTTTAGCGCGCAATCTCTCGTGGAATATTCTTAGAATATACTTGCGTAGATTTTAAGTCAAATGTGTGCTATAAATAGAGTAGCTAGCCATCACAATTATTCATCTTTTCTTGGAATAAAATATGTGACAATTGTCTTTCTAATAAAAGTTCATTTTACTTTCTTGTTATTTATCTTTATGCTTTCTCTCTTCTTCTCCTTGTCTACGATGAACGTCAGTGAGTAGACTTCTCTTGTCTTGGGATTATTGGATAAGTCTAATGACATAATCCTAATCAAACCAAGCTTTAAACCTTAATCTTATGTAACCCTAATTCCTTATCTAAATTCACCGCTTTAACATGGATCAACCATTATCAAACTGTGGAAACGAAAGTGGAGGGTTTGATAATTGTTTATCCATCATCTCAAATATCAATTCATAAAACGAAAGTGGAGCTTTGATATTCGAACAAGTGAATTTAGACAGAGATTGTAAAGGCAGCGAAATAGTCTTTACAATCTTTGAGACATATAGTTTCGATCTTCAAGGGAACTAATAATGATCAAGTCAGCGAAATAGGCTTGGTTGTTAGAGGAACCAAAATCTAATAGTAATCAAGTCAGCGAAATAGGCTTGGTTGCTAGAGGAACAAAAGAGAAACTGTCTTGAGAAATTAGGTCTAACATAAAGTTATAAGTTTAATAGTTTGGTTTGAGAAGGACTTGTCGTTAGGATGAACCAATAATCCCAAGGCTTTTATCTTTTATTATTGTTTTCTTTTAAATATATAAAAATACAACTTTCTACTTCCTATACTTTAATTCTAATCATTGTTAAAAGATAATTGAATTCATAACTCCCTGTCGGAACGATACTCTTATTTTACTACTTCGATAAGACCGTGCACTTGCGGTTTTATCTCATCAAGTTTTTGGCGCCGCTGCCGGGGAGTTATTGTAATTTGATTAACTTTTTAATAGTGGTTAGTCTAAAAATATATATATATATATAATAATATATATATATATATATATATATATTTCTTACCTTTTTATTTTTTTTATTTTTTTTATATATATATATTTAAAATATATTTTATTTCCTTTTCTTATCTTTTTATTTATATATATATATATATATATATATATATATATATATATTTATAAAATATTCTATCTCTCTCTCTCTCTCTCTCTCTAAAAAAATATAAAAATATAAAAAATAAAAATATATATATTTATATATAAAATCTCTCTCCCTCCATTTCTCCTTATTTTATTTTATTTTTTTTATTTTTTATTTTTTATTATTTTTTATTTTCTATCTTTAACCGGTTTGATTTCAGGGATGGCTCAAAGAAACACACAGTAATAACGATATGGCTGAGAAGCGTGCTCTCAAAGAGTATGCAATCACATCTTCAGATGAGCCGTACGATGCTATTGTGTACCCAACGGTTGAGGATATTAAATTTGAAATAAAGCCTGCACTTATTTACCTGGTGCAGCAAAATCAATTTTTCGGATCACCCACTGAGGATCCGAATTTTCATGTTTCAACTTTTTTAAGACTCAGTGGAACTTTGAAGGCAAACCAAGAGGCCGTAAGGCTGCACCTCTTTCCTTTCTCTTTGAGGGATAGAGATAGTGCTTGATTTCATTCATTACAAATTGGTTCTATCACTTCATGGAACCAAATGAGGAAGGCATTTCTTTCCCAATTCTTTCCCCATAGTAAAACTGCTCAATTAAGGAGTCAAATCACACAATTCACTCAAAAAGATGGTGAATCTCTTTACAATGCGTGGGAGCGTTTCAAAGAAATGCTTAGGCTTTGCCCCCATCATGGTTTTGAGAATTGGCTTCTTATCCACACTTTTTATAATGGTCTTTTGTTTTCCACAAAAATGAATGTTGATGCAACTGCAGGTGGAGCTTTGATGAATAAAACTTACACAGGAGCCTATGATTTGATCGAGAACATGGCATACAACCACTATCAGTGGACAAGTGAGAGAGTTATCACTGAAGGTACTCCTCCACCCTCTAAAAAAGAGGAAGGTATGTGCCAGGATTCTACCCTTGATCATCTATCTGCTAAGGTGGACACACTTCTTCAAAAATTTGATAAATTATCTCTAAGTGTCATCACACCTGCTCTTGTTTCACCACCTTGTGAATTTTGTGGAATACTCGACCATACTGATGTTGAATGCCAACTAGGTAGTGTTGCTAAAAGTCCCGAGCAAAAGTTTTATACCTTTGGACAACAAACAACACCACCCATTTGTGCAAACAACGAAAGAGTCTCTCAGAAATCCAGCTTGGAAATTTTACTAGAAAAACATGCTATGGAGCAATCCAAGCAATTTCAAGAACTTAAAAATCAAACTGGATCTTTGAATGACTCTTTTGTTAAGCTTACATCTAAAGTGGACTCCATTGCTACTCACACTAGAATGCTAGAAACTCAAATCTCTCAAGTAGCCCAAAAAGTAGCTACTTCCTCTCAAACCCCCGATGTCTTTCAAAGTCAAACTGAAGCCAACCCCAAAGGCCTTATAAATGCTATTCAACTTAGGGATGGTAAGCAGTTAGAGGACCCCATTATGAAAACTAAGACAATTGAGGGTGAGATAGAGAGTGAAAAGCAACAAGGTGAGAAAGTCATAGGAGAGAGTGATAAGCCAATCGTTTCACCACCTTATAAACTCAAAATCCATGTCCCACAAAGGCTTGTTAAGCCTAACCTCATAGTGATTGAGAGTTTTTCCACCCCTTGTGTGATTGAGAGTGAAACCATTGAAAAAACTATGTGTGATTTGGGAGAGAATCTCAGGTTGATGCCACTATCCCTTTGGGAAAGATTGGGTATTGGGTAGAGAAACCTTCTAATCGTCAAGCTAATGACTCTAAAAGAGCGCTTCGTGGGAGGCAACCCATGAGTTTTATTGCTTTTATTTTGTTTGCTTTGTTGTTTTAATTTGTTTTGTAGGTATTTGTCCAAATATGATGCGAAAAAGTGAAAAAGATATGAAGCCATTGACCAGAAACTCACCCAAAAAAAAAAAAAAAAAAAATCTTCCCTCTTTTTCCAGAAAGTTAGCACGGGCCGTGCCAACCCATCAGCACAAAAAATAAAAAAATAAAAAAAATAAAAATTATTTTTTATTTTATTTTTTCTTCCCGTATCCAAATCAAATAACATCTATAATACATTCATCCACCCACAACCAAACCAATCTAAGGTCAATGGCATCAAAAAGGGAAGGTGAGAAGATTGAAGCCTCCAAAAGTGGTGCAAGCAAGAAGCAATCAACAACCCGAATCATGGGATCCAATTCAAGGATTCCGAGCAAAGCAATAGGTATAAATCTCTAATCTCTAGAACTATCTCTCCTTGCAGGTACCTTGATGTTAATGCTATGGATAGACTAGAAATAGATGAACATGTGATTAGGCTGTTGAATAAATTCCCAACCCTGTGCTTAGGTACCTTCACACGGTTATTGCTTGCACCATATGGAGTAGAAAAGAGGTAGGAATGATGAGCTATTTATGTTGTCGGACATGCTTTATAACCACCATGTTAACATTTGCTATTTTTTTTGCTTGATTATCTTGTTTCAATTAATAAAAAGAAACCGGATGATAAGGGTGATATAATGGTAGGTGGAATCATCACTTTTATTGCTAAGAGGTTTAGGGTGAGTGTGAATCAAGGGATCAAGAGGATAGATGAAAATTATTATCCAAACTTATATACTCTCACTACTTTGTCTTTCCTTAGAACCCATGACCATACTCACAATTACCAATATGAATGGAGGATTATTAGAACTAATTGTTTGATTATTCTACCTAATTCGGACATTACTAATCCGGAGGTGGTGGAAAATTTGCTTTATGTTGGTACTAACCCACAGGTACAAGATGATGGTGATGATGATGGTGGTGATGAAGAGGAGGTAGGTGCACAACACCATGAACAAAAAGCCGGTGGAAACTATAATGATAAACGGTGGGCATGGATGCAAACCAAAGTTCAAATAATATACACCGAGCAACAAAAACAAGGTGTTGAAATGGTCGGGATAAGAAACGATGTCCTAAGGGGCAATCAAATAAATGAATAACACAATCAAATGTTCCGATCATGATGCAACACCTTCACCTCCAAGGTCCACCTTGTGGATTTCCATAAAATTGTGAGCTCTCCTCTTCCTCTACTCTTCTCTACTTTTCTTCTTCTTCTTCTTCTTCTTCTTCTTCTTCTTCTTCTTCTTCTTTTTCTTATTTTGAATCATTGAGGACAATGCTTCTCCTAAGTGTGGGGGGAGCCTAATAAAGTGTCTTTAGTCGTAGTGTTTCCAAACTCCCTTGAACTTTATTCTTTTGTTTTGTTTTATTGTAAAAGGCATGGTTAAGTAGCTAATTTTTATTGAAAATATCATGACACAAAAATTTTCATTGTCTCCTCTTATTTTGTTGATTCTTGTACATGAAAGCAAACTCTTGTGTTCTAAGTCTTCTTGATATACCCACATCTTGTTTTAAAGTGAATAAAATTCTCCAATGAGAAAAACACAAAAGTTGCTTCCCTTAAGTAAATGTATGAATAGGTATTTTAAGGAAACACGTTTTAATCTTAGTGGTGCATTAACCTTTAAAGATTCTCAAAGTGCCAGTAGTATAAGTTAGTATAAGGGAGTTCATAAAAAGCCAAAAGCCAAATAAATTCCAAAGATCTCATCATTGAATCTAGATTGGGGAAGGAGGTAGGCCATCCGACTTCCTACGTGAAGATGATTGATATCTTAAGAAAAAACTTTAAAAAGCATCATTGAATCTAGATTGGGGAAGGAGGTAGGCCCTCCGACTTCCTACGTGAAGATGATGTTTTAAGGGATACCATTGGATCTAGATTGAGGAAGGGGGTAGGCCCTCCGACCTCCTACGTGAAGATGTTGTTCCTTAAATAAAGAACTTAAAATGTGCAAATGGCAAAGAACAAAGATCCTCAAATACTCCCATCTCTCTTATATGAATTATAGAAGGAATCTTTCTTGGTTGGTTTAGTGCTAGGATTAGACCATGTTTCCTCATAATGCCTATCTTATACAGGAGCAAGAAAAGGGTTGGACTTCACACACACACTCACTTGAAATTTGATCGTTGGGTTGAATAAAAATTACAAGAAATGCTTGAGTTTGTGATTAGTGTACATTTGGGATTTAAGCCCTTGAGGAGACATGTGCTTTAATTGAAATTGTCATTTGATATAACTGTTAGTGCTACTATGTTTATGCCTTTTACTTGAGGACAAGCAAAGATTCAAGTGTGGGGGAGTTTGATGAGTCATTTATATACTATTTTAATATGCTTTTTAGTTTAGTTTTATTTAGATTTTATATAATTTTATATTAGTATTATTTCCTTTTTAGGATAGTTTACTTTAAATTGCAATTTATTATATTTCAGGAAAGAATATTGGATGGATTGAATCTTGGAGCAAAAGAAAGGGATTTGGAGCCGATTGGACACGAAAATATGAAGATTGAGAGACAAAATACGTCTCCCACAAGTCAGAAGCCTGGCACGGCCCGTGCTAGCCTTGGCACGGCCGTGCCACCCTCCAGAACACCTTTTGCTGATTTTGCTTGGATTCTGAGCTATTCTATTTTAGCGCGCAATCTCTCGTGGAATATTCTTAGAATATACTTGCTTAGATTTTAAGTCAAATGTGTGCTATAAATAGAGTAGCTAGCCATCACAATTATTCATCTTTTCTTGGAATACAATATGTGACAATTGTCTTTCTAATAAAAGTTCATTTTACTTTCTTGTTATTTATCTTTATGCTTTCTCTCTTCTTCTCCTTGTCTACGATGAACGTCAGTGAGTAGACTTCTCTTGTCTTGGGATTATTGGATAAGTCTAATGACATAATCCTAATCAAACCAAGCTTTAAACCTTAATCTTATGTAACCCTAATTCCTTATCTAAATTCACCGCTTTAACATGGATCAACCATTATCAAACTGTGGAAACGAAAGTGGAGGGTTTAATAATTGTTTATCCATCATCTCAAATATCAATTCATAAAACGAAAGTGGAGCTTTGATATTCGAACAAGTGAATTTAGACAGAGATTGTAAAGGCAGCGAAATAGTCTTTACAATCTTTGAGACATATAGTTTCGATCTTCAAGGGAACTAATAATGATCAAGTCAGCGAAATAGGCTTGGTTGTTAGAGGAACCAAAATCTAATAGTAATCAAGTCAGCGAAATAGGCTTGGTTGCTAGAGGAACAAAAGAGAAATTGTCTTGAGAAATTAGGTCTAACATAAAGTTATAAGTTTAATAGTTTGGTTTGAGAAGGACTTGTCGTTAGGATGAACCAATAATCCCAAGGCTTTTATCTTTTATTATTATTTTCTTTTAAATATATAAAAATACAACTTTCTACTTCCTATACTTTAATTCTAATCATTGTTAAAAGATAATTGAATTCATAACTCCCTGTCGGAACGATACTCTTATTTTACTACTTCGATAAGACCGTGCACTTGCGGTTTTATCTCATCATTATGAATATGTGAATTTGATGTTGTTATAACTGTAAGTTGACTGTAGTTATGAATCTGTGAATTTGATGTTGTTATAAATGTAAGTTGAATTGTAGTTATGATTTCTGTGATTTTGGTGTTGTTATGATAGAAAATATGGCGAGTAAATAATGATGAGAATCATGGTGAGAAATCAGAGATGAAAATTATGATGAAAGAATGATGATAAAGAGATTTAACAAGGGTTTATATTGTTGCTACATTATTAGAATTAAAGGAACCAAACCTAGGACGAACGAATTGGAAATTTAACCATAAAAAGGATGTTTAATTGGATAGGTTAAGAGGGAATTAGTGTTGGAGTGTTAGGGAGACCTTAGGGTGATGATTAGAGACGAGTTTCGTGAGTTTTGAGGTCAAAATGGGAGCTAGGAAAGCTCCAATACGTTGACATATTTTTTTTGAAAAAAAATCAAAGGTTGATATTTTAAAAATAGTCATGACTTTTCAAAATTTTATCATATCGACTTTCTTATATTGTTCAATAATTATTTTTCTGCAGATATTGTAACACCCTTGAACCCCACATATAATATTTAATTAAAAAATGCAACATATATCAAATATTTCAAGGTGTTGTTACTCTTTGTTAATTCAATCCAAACATAGTTCATCATGTAAATAATACTCCTTACGTTCCAAAATGTAAGCAAAAATGAGTGAACACAAGTTGATGTATTTGGTATAAACTTTGAATCAAATACATTAACTTTCGTTGACTAATTTTTACTTATATTTTGAGACGGAGGGAATGCACCGAAGCGGAAAATAAAATCTCAACAATATGGGGTCAAATATCAAATCTCAAGGTGCATCATCAAAATAAACTCAAAGTTCCTCAAACATAATTCAATAACATAAATAAAATTCCAACAAATCCTAACGAGAGCACCAATAGATAAGACTCCAAAATCAAAGCGATAAAAGACGAGTAGGCACCAAACCATCATCGGAAAACTCACGTCGACTATGCGTTCTCGACCTATAAGTCTACATCACAAGAATGTAGGCGACCATTTTCCACACGTAAGGTAAGATATAAATTTAACTTAGAGGAAATACATACACATGTATAGTATTAGGATCACAACATCATATACACATATTCATCTTAAGCAATACCATATTCACATGTATTCTCATAAAATTATATAAATAGATACAAAGAATCTCAAATCATCATCACAAGGCTTTAAAAAGGATTCACTTCATCACCATCGACAAATCACACATTTTCCACACAGATACAGATAATCAAGTACGCATCTTTCACATAGATTCACATAGTCAAGTATACAACTTCCACATAGACTCATATAGTCAAGTACACATCTTCCACATAGACTCACATGTATGCAATGTTCCTAACTTCTACATGCATGTGGTACCGTTTTTGGATATCAGATGTATGTTTCTGAGTGATCTCACTGTCACTTTGGATATCAAAGGTATGTTTCTGAGGGATCCAACCGTCACTTGGACTGCCCATGAATGCATGAACATCTCATTCCGACTCAACAATGCATTAATTCATACAACTCGACAAATTAAATCAACAACATCATCATATCATATATTCACTGTCACTATTCATCATTATCATTTTAACGTCATTACATCAACATATCTCATCGTCATATATTCATCATATCACGTCATCATATATTCATCATTATCATCATCATTTCAACATCTCATCATTTGGTTTCACCATTATATAGTTCACATCATCATGTCAAACATATCAATATGTATTCCCATTTTCTAATAATCACATTCATCATCATTCTATATTCATAACACATCATTCTACATCACCAAATATACTTTATTAGTCATTTCATAACATATAATCATCATCTTTATTCATCACCTCAATAAACAACACATCTTCATTTAATCACATCATTTCGCATCTTTAACAATTCACAATTTACACTTAGTTAGACAATACTTCATTCACATATCATTAACTAATCCAATTATTATTACTCCTCACTTTCTCATCATTAAATACTCATCATAACATAACCATTTACAAGTCATCGTTCCATATTTCATCAATTTACTACTTCCATGTATTTCTAATATTCACATATGCTAAGTTTCATGCTCACATACATACTCATCATTCCTACATGTTATACCTATGTCCAACATCACATCAGTTCAAGCATCACAACTTTTATTCATTTTGAAAACAATAGCTCATTCTAACTCATTTTTCAAGTTTCAAATTAAATTTCATTTCGTCTCAAAATTGCATAAAACAATTCAATTCAAAGCAAGCATTGACCTTATATCGATTAAGCATTAAAACAACAACAAATCATCACTAAAGTGATGCCCATGGATGTACGGAAACACCCCCAAAGGATCGAAACTCGCAGAACATCGGATGTTGTTACTGTACTGGTGGCTAAGCGAGCTACATAGGTGGCTCAACGAAGCCTTGTTTTTTGGTCACCTAGAAAATGGATTTTCCTGCTCGGGAACACCTCCAAAACTCCCCAAAAATCTCATTTTTGATCTTATTCATCCTAAAATCGTTGTATAAACATCACTCATAGTTAATATACTTTAAATAAGCACTTAACACATTCCAAAATATCAATTATATATCCAAATTCATGATTTCCACTCACTTTTTCAAAAAAACTCAAGAACACCACGTAATCACAATTAAACCATGAACTTATCACATTAAAATCATGAGAACATAAACATTCACATACCCGGAGTCATAACAAGAAGATAGAACACGAAATTAACATCACTTCATCATCAAATTTCATGAATTTCATTCATTTTAGCTTAAAACTCAAAAACACCAACTCAACCTACTCAAACATGCATTTTGACACAACAACAACATGGTTTCACAACTTTTAACATACATAAAATAACCACAACAACTAGAGCACGAAATTGACATTACTTCATCACAAAATCCATGAAAGTGAAAGAAATCATACAATCCACAGCCGCACAATTGCTCATAAATCCCATGTGGTGAAATTAATCTAACCAATGTGCCTCTTAATTTTCAAAGCTAGCTTGCTACAAGCTTGAATCTCCCTCTTCCCTTTGATTCTTGAGCTTTCCTCATTTCTCTCTCTAGATCCCCTTTTTCTTCTCTCTAGCTTATTGCTTGCCTCTTTCTCAAAACTTGACAAATGATTTTCTAACCCTAAATCTTAAAGACTACCACCTAAATCTTAAAGACTACCACTTATTTATATCAACTTGTTTTGGGTTTGATTCACTTAATTCTTATTGGACTTGGTCCCTATTCCTCTTCATAAAGAAAACACTACACAATTACTTCACTTAAAACTCTCTTGTACTCATACACCTCTATTCTTTTAATTCCTCAAAGTTTCTACTAACTTCACAAAAATACCCTCCACTCCTAATTACCAAAATACCCCTTTACTCTACAATTTCTAATAAAAATCAAGGCTAAATTGTATTTTTGGTCCTTAACTATTTAGGTAGTATCGCTTTGGTCCCTTAATTAAAATTCGATTTATTTTGGTCCCTTAACTTCTCTCTGTTACAGATTTTGGTCCTTTCCGTTAGTTTTAATTCAAAAACGTTAGGTTTTCTTCATTTTCTTCTAGAATTTTTCTGGGATTATTGTTGTTGAAGATTGATGGAGATGATATGAAGATGAAAAGGATGATAAGAAGATGAAGAAAACCTAACGTTTTTGAATTAAAACTAACGAAAATGACCAAAATGTGTAACAAAGAGAAGTTAAGGGACCAAAATAAATCAAATTTTAATTACGGGACCAAAGTGATACTACCTAAATAGTTAAGGGACCAAAAATGCAATTTAGCCAAAAATCAACTAACCCTTCAATTCAACCACATCAAATAAACAATTAAATTCTAAATAATTAAAATAATAACAAACTAAATAATAATAATGCGATGAACATATTTAACATTGTTTTGCATATAAAATTTAAAATATTTAATATAACACTACATTAATGTTTTTTTTACAAAAGTACATTAATGTTGATATTTTGAAAATAAACATGAGTTTTTAAAATTTTATCAAATCGACTTCTTCATATGAATACATAAAAATTTCCTTCAATAGATATAAGCACATAAAATCTCCAACGAGGAGTGCAAATATTTAAGAGTGTTTTTCATATAAAATAAACATTTGCTTCCGTGGATATAAACACATAAAAACGTCAACGGTCGGGTGGAAAAATACAAAGGGGCAAAATTTGATTTATTTTGGTCCCTTAACGGTCGGGTGGAACAGTGCGAGTTTTTTTTTTTTTTTTAATCGGCAAGTTTTATTAACCAACAAGCCCGTGAAAGATGCACTAATAAGCTCGGGTGGAAAAATACAAAGGGGAAATCGGTTGCCACACAAACTCCGGCTCGAATAAAAACCCCTTTAAAAACCACCCCTAAAGCAAGAACCAAACCAAAAGTAATGACGCAAGCATATACCTAAGACATAACCACAAGCATACCATTGCGTCAACACCATACATCCGAACCTTCCAAGGATCAACCTTCAACCGAACTGCACACAAGCTAGCACCCCCAACACCGCCAACCAGCAGAACAAAGAGCAGGGAA
This sequence comes from Medicago truncatula, assembly GCF_003473485.1. Taxonomy (NCBI): domain Eukaryota; kingdom Viridiplantae; phylum Streptophyta; class Magnoliopsida; order Fabales; family Fabaceae; genus Medicago; species Medicago truncatula. Next base: position 47,485,635 of record NC_053043.1, read on the forward strand.
AAAACCAGGCCAGCAAAGGAAAACACCCACTTAAGTGCAGCAAACTGCAGCAAAAATACAGAAGCAGCAGCTGCACTATACCAGCAAAACAGCCACAACTGCATAACAACAGCAGCAACCCCAGCAGCTGCAAGGTACCAGCAGAAGGGCCAAACACCAAAACAACCTCCCACACACCAAAAACCCCACACTCCCCAACTGCCACCGACCCTACACACGGAGGCAAAATCTCGAATTCCAGCACCATTCATAATACAGACACGACGAAATATTTATTCTAGAAAGGCTCCACCTCCACATCAACACTTTAATCTCATCAAAAATCTCCTCCGTTGAACTTACCACATTGTTAAAAATACGGTTATTCTTATCCCTCCAAATAACCCACAAGGTGGTATGCCAAACAAGACGCCTACCCCTTTGGAACAATTTTTTAGTCGTTCCAACAAAGCCAATGAACGATCATTAAAGTTAAACTTTGCACTCGTGATCTTCTTTTGTAGGTCTTCAGCATCTTCTTGACACATCTATAAACGTAGTTTATAACTGAATATTGTATTTTCCATTTTAATGACAGTACATAACATAGTGACATAATTCGCAATTCACATTGGCACACGAGGTTTGTAGTTAGCAAAATGCAGCTGACACAAGATTAAATGTTGTTTGCAAAGCTGTTCACTAAAAAAAAACTTAAAAAGCAAAATATGGGAGACAAACTTTGGGATGAAGGAACTTTGGGATGGTTTTGGTTTCCCTAGGCATAATAAACCAGCATCTGGAAAAAAATTATACCAAAGCAAAATATGTGTTTTGGTTTCTCTAGGTATCACCTAATTCGTTAGAAACTGTAGTCTGCAGAGACACTCTTTCGAGGATCTTCAGCGCATATAACGATTATGTCTATTAAATGGTGAAATTTCCTACGCATAAGTCAATAGTCGAACCCCACATCATATGCTTAAGTAATGTGAGTCACTTCCCCCTCAGACCACATCATTTTGGTAGTAAAATCATGTCTAATGATATGCTAACCATTAGCTTAGACACTTCATATGTTTTTGTTGTTCAAGAATCTGATCTCGAACACGCCAAATCCAACAAGACTAAACAGAATTTCGATCTTAATTTGGATTTCGGTCTCTCTGATGAGCTCACAGGAATCGTGTCACGCTGCACTTGATAGACACAGAAAGACAAACAGAAGAAGAATGGAAAGACGATTTCCGGTGTTGAAAAATTACACGCCTTTAGATTTGTAACTAGCTTCGGCTCTTTCTATCAATGTAGTAGTTTTTTCTTTTGGCTTTCCAACAAAACTAGAAATGCTAATCAATTAGAGAATATATTCTATTACACAACTGAAACACATATTTGACCTATTTGATTCGGAAAATTGGTCTCAATTATTCCTGAAGAGTATGGATTTAAGTTACTCAACTATTTCGACCTAACACTCTTAGAAACATTGTTTATTCACAATTTAAAGTAGAATGAATGATGACAATGATGCCCTAGTCTGGAGGTTTAACGAAATCCTGCATTATGGGTTCCTTGAAGATCTACACTTTGCTTCCATTCCAAGCAATGAAAGGAATTTTCATGTGGTGTTCTACAACAGAAGTTCTGGGTCTCTAGATACAAGGATTTCACCACCTATAATGTCATGGTCTCATTCTATGTACATCTTCAACAAAATTACAAAACCTAGCTCATATAATGTATCTGTAGTTTAATTTTCTCATCCATTTTTACACTTTCTAAGTTTTGTACTTCATTCAAGCATCTATTATAGATGCTATACAAACACCAACCAAAGTCTCCCCAAAAAAAGCTTCACTTAAAACATTTAAGCAAGAAAAAAAAATCATTGAATCTTCCACACACAAAAAATATCATTGAATACAAGCAATTTCCTTCATTTGTTCTTCAATTGAAACTCAATTATGTACATTGAAATTGGAAAATAGATAGTTTATTGGCAGCAAATAAATCAATCATAGAGAAAATAGACATCATCATTGTCAAGGAGTTTAAGAGTAAAACTGGTAGGACTTGGCTTCAAGGATAATACTCCTCAATGCTCCAATGGGTGCTAGAATCATTATACATACCCCAAGAACAATACATATCTGTAATATATGGAGCAAATATTAAACATGTGCTTAATTATAACATTATTAAAAAAACTTAGAGAAAAAATGCAATAATTAAAGATACCTACCCAATTAATCCACCAAGACAAGCTGAATCTCTTTGGATTGTAGAGTTTAAGCCACATGATACATGGAAGCTGAAAATTTAATAGAATGAAAAGATGAGTAAGATTATGATTATCTAAGAAAATTTAGTAATTATATTTACAATTTCTCATGGCTTACAAAATATGTTGTTGGAGCAAAAGCAAATCCTCCAAAAAATCCCAGGAGGCCACCAAAAAATGGGAAGGTAATGGCTAAGAACATTGTTAATGCTGAAAAAAAACAATGCAAACACATAAAACCAAAAGAAAATACATCATTCGTAGTCATTAAAAATCCAAAGTTGTACACTACTTTATTTCACTTACCCACGTATACATTACGCACAACAAAACGAAGGATTTTACTTGATTTGAAATTCAATTTCTCCACCAACACTTTATTTTCAATAAAGTCAAACACCGGCATTGCATAAATCTACACCAACAATCAAAATATGAAATTAATATTATAAGGGTAGGACTTTGTTATCATATATAAAAAATATAAACTACAAATTTTAAAATGATCTATAGATTTAACTTCATTTTATGAAATTAATTATGAAAATATATTTTCAAAGACTAAATATTGTCGTGAAATGAGATCGACACTTTTAAATTTTAAGAATTACTTCAAAATTTCGCTAAATTTGATCATGACATCCCATCTTAAAAATCTATGGACAAAATGAAAATAATGGTTAACTAAAAAGTTTCCTAAAAAGATTAAATTTTACCTGATAGCTTCCAATGACATGTAAAACCACAAAAAAGTTAGCCATTGCAATAAGCCAAGCTGGTTTTTCCAAAGACATGAGGATATTATCTTTAACCTCATTGCCAAACACATAATAACCGATAATAGCAACAGGAAAGTAGCACAAAGCAACAACCATGTAGGCAAAGATAACTCCTTTCCACATTGGACCCTTAGATGGTTTCTCAGGTGTAGATGGGATTGTAGATTGAATTTCCAACACCACATTGTGTCCTGCATAGGCAAAAGCAACAGAACCAAGTGCATTAAAGAAATTAAAGACAGATCCTGCACTAGTCGTGGCTTTGCTAGTATATTGTACATTTGCTTGTACTCCCTTGTGTACACTACCAACCCAAGCAATTGCAGAGTAACTGAAACATCATAAACATACATACAAAAAAGTTAGCCATATATTCCAGAAATCAAAAAACAAATTTAAAAGTATTGAAATTAGAAAGAAGTTGACATATATACCAAAAGGACATAACTGCTGCAACAAAAGATACACTAGAAAGGGAGTTGAGGTTGGGTAGATGACACAATACAAATTGAGCAGAGGCAAAGATCATAATGAAAAAGCTCAATTTGATTGGTTTGCAACTTGGACAAACTGTATTGTGAAATTTTTGCAATGATGCACCTCCGGTGACCATGTAGACAATGTCCACCCCAACTTGTACCACAAGTTGTTGAGGCATCACAATCCACAACCCTAACTTTTCACCAAACGCATGTTGGCCCAATTCATTATATGTATCAAGACGTTTTCCCGGAACCATCTCATGCATCTCAACCATTTGCCACAGGGTGTAGAGAGTGATGATCCATGAAAGGATAAGTATAATCAAACCTGGACCCCTGAATAGAGTAAAAGAAATATTCATTAATTTGTTACATTTATTGAAGTAATACATGGCAGTGTCAACTTGCCATTTTAAATATATTTTTCATGTACGACTTTCTTGAAAATAAATTGAAACCTTCTAAAAATGAAAATAAATTGAAATCGTACATAGAATTTGCAACTTATACCATTTAGTTACCTTTATCAACTACACCAGATTGGTAAAAAAATAAAAAATACATTCAAATTATACTATAGTAAAGTAAAAACTAAAATAAAAATTATAATATACATTGTGTTTTTTAATAAAAAAAACAACAACTACAATATATAAATCCAATTTGTTTGGTTTTAAGTAATACTATATTTCAAAAAGTAATCTCGATCAAAAATAAAATTCAAAAAGTAATACTATATTTCTTTCAAAAAAAAAACAATACTATATTTTCCTTAAAAAAGTAATATAATATATTTGAAAACATAAGAATCATAAAACTATTTTTTTTTTTTTTGTTTAAAAGAAGGAATCATAAAACTTTGTTTCTTTATTTTATTTTACAGAATATTTCATGGTTTATTTTAGAGAATATTTTTCATGGTAAGTGTAATTTGGGTTTAAAATATACCATCCAAGGGCTGCCATGGAAAAGGGGAGACCAAGAACACCAGCTCCAACCATGGCAGTGACATTGTGGAAAGTAGAGTACCACCATTTTGCATTTCTTTCAGAGTTATTTGGTTGTCGGTCTTCACTTTGTTTTTCCATCCCTGAATTTCCTCTTTCTATCTGGTTTTCCTTCAATCTATTTGAACTAGAACAATAAATTAAAAGAGTTGTTTTTCATATATACATACACAATAAAAATCTATTTGATCTTATTATAGCAATATCCTCGTAGTAGTTATATTAGAATAATATTCTCATAGTTTCTCTCAAATGAAATAAACCCTAGGTTTCTCTCAATGCTTTTAACTATCTATACATACATGAATTAAACTAAAACTACCTTTTATTCATAACTATCCTTTCTATTCATAACTATCTTTTCTATATGAACATTGATAGTGTCCCGCAAAGACTAAAACACAACATGTCAAATTATGGTCATGGATTGGACTACCCTATATAACCTTTATAGTTTGAATCTATAATAAATAGAGATGTACTATGAATTTAATTTGAATGATTATATTGAAATCCGAAGCTTCTATATATACGATCTAGCCAACTACATCAAATTCAAAATTTCCTAAACACATATATATGCCTATTTTGATTATTACGCTCATATTATCATGCTCTTTTTGGTTTTGAATTGCAATATATGATTACTTACACCTCTAAAAAATTGATTAAATATAAGCAATATGAACAAAACCATATAATAAATAATAGCTAAACATAAAATAGGTTTGAAACTAGAGACACTTACGGTTTGGTGGTGAGGACCAGAGTTGAAACGAGAGCTGCACAACCGAAAAGAGAAACAAAGAGAAGTGAAGAATAACGTGCTTATTTGGATTAGTGGTGTGGTTATTTATAGTCAAGTAACAAAACAATAAAGTTTGTTATTTTAGATATAATCAAGTAAAAAAAACACAATTTGTTACTCAAAGATAAATTATTATTTTTTTAACTACAAAACGACAATTTGTTGTAACAAAAAATCGCCTTTACAGGAGACAGAAAAAGAAAAAGAAGTGTCATTTGTAACAATTTTATTCAAACAGATTAAATTATATAATTTTTATTACGATCAATCTATACTCTATCCTTACTATATATAAAGAAAATACACTTAAATTACATGGTTTGGGCTGCCTTTTTTATTGTCTATTTTACCTTTCATTTAAATTAATGTATTTACTAATTTATCCTTTAATAATATTATTTTAAATTTTAATTAAAAAATAAATTTCATAAAATAAGAACAATATTATCAATACTATCGAAAAGACGGGAACTCACGCGCCCTTCTTTCCGCTTTTTTATTGCGTTAACGTTTGAAAATTATGAACGGTATCTTTTTTATGAAATTTTAATTTTGATTAAAACTAAAAATATAAATGTTTGTTGTTTTCAAGTTATAACAAATAAAACTAACTATGATTATCTATTTCAATGACGCCAACAATATAACAAAAAATATAATCTAAATTCTTTTTTTAATGATACCATCAAAAATCTTTATTATAGAAAAAGTTGTTTAAGGATATAATTGGGATAATGAAAACCTAATTGTAAATATATTTATCTAGTTTGTTACACTTTTTATGATAAAGGTAAAAAAAACCAGACACACACACACACACACACACACACACACATATATATATATATATATATATATATATATATATATATATATATATATATATATATTCATACCGTGTTTGTTATATTTTTTTTAATATTTAAATTTATTCTTATCTATTTGTTACGTGTGTTATTTGTATTGAAAATTGAGAGTATTGTTGGAAAAAGAAAAAGCTAGGTCAAAAGAGCTGAAAAATGTTATTTTCTTTGTATATAGTATAGATAGATTAAATAGGAAGTGGATAGAGATTTTGGGTCAAATTTTTTATAATTTCAATTATACATTTAAACAAATTTTCCTATATTAATGTTATATTTTTAGTGGTACTAAAAAAAGGACAATGTTAACCGGTGACCCCGAGCATTGGTTAAGCAGCTAAAAGAAGTAATATTTTATTGAAAAGTGGTGTGATAATTAGTTGGTCAAAAGTAACAATTTATATTTCCAATACAATTTTTCTATTTTTGGATTCCTTAACGGGACACTGGTTAACAAGACCCTTAAAAAAATAAGATTTTTTTTTAGGGAAAAAAAAAATAAGGATTTATATTTTATTTGTTAAATTACTATTGTTATTGAAAAAGATAAACATAATTTTTTGAGTTTGTTACAGTTTGAAAGTCACGAATACTTACACTTATAATTTTAATCAAAATAAAAATTCCATATAAACATAAAATAGATTTGGATTTTTTTATTCCCTAAAAAAAAAAGATTTGGATTTTTTTATAAAAATAGGCATATATTTTTATAAATTCCATATAAACATAAAATAGATTTGGATTTGCAATAAAAAGAGCATAAAGACGACGAACATGTGACTTCCCGTCTTTTTGCTAGTAAACATAAAATAGATTTTGATTTTTTTATAAATTTTTTAAAACAATATTATATAATTCATCCCGTAACTTAACTTCAGGTAACATTTTCGTCCTTTATCTTTTTTTGTCCCAATTTTGTCATTTATGTTACAAAATGTCAAGATTATTATTCTTATTTATATAGAAAAAAAAAACTAAAAAAAATCATTAAAAACTCATCAAACTCATAAACAAATCCAAATCTTCATCATACAAGTCTACTAACTCATATTTCATTAAAAATTCTCATAAAAAATGATAAGATATTAACATTTTATAACATCAGAGAGAATTGAATGTGGAACTTTGAGGAGGAGCACGCTATAAGGTCTCATGTTAACACCCTCAGTTCAAATAACATTAAATGTCAATATACAACTTTGATCATTAATATCATTAATTAATAAAAAAATTATAAATGTTTGATATTTTTAAAATATTCAATAAAACAAATCAAAGAACATATTACATATTGACATTTGTAATTTGAGAAATGTTAGGAACACTCTCTCTCCATTACTCTCTCTACCACTCACTCTCCCACCCATTAGATAAAATTCAGGTGGGACTAATCACTTCACGTGGGATCCATTTCTAATGTGTAATACCCACAAGAGAGTTTTCATAGCACTTCTTTTATAATTTATATATTGCCAAAAGAATATGATAAAAGCAAATTATATAAATATTATATATTATTCTCACAAAAAAAATATTATATATTATAAAATTGGGACATGTATCTAAAACTAAAAGTATGATAAAATATACGAACCCCCGATGGACCCAAAATGGAGAAAGCAAATGAAGTAGTGAGAATGCTAAAAATAGGCCAAACTATAAAAAGCAATGGAACATATTAGAGGACAGGATGTGACAGATTAAAAGGACACGTGTGACCAACAACGTTAATGTCGTTCTTAGAACTTAGAATCGGACGTTGTTGAAAGATAATCGTGAACGTGGAGCACATCATTTACAAACTGAAAACACGTGAAATTTGAGCTTCTTCTGTTGCATTCTTATCATTTTTTGTTGCTTTCAACGGTTGCAGCTGAGGTAGGAGAATTCATTCTCTCTTTTGACGCACCATTTCAGGTTTTTACGTACGTTAATTCATCTATTTCTTTCTTGATATTGATGTATATGGTTAAATTCTTTATGTTTGTTTTGTTAACAATCTCATGCATTTTGTTTCATTTTGTTTTGCTAATTAACAAAATTGTACGAGTCTTATTTGATAGGTTGGAGCTCGCATTAGAACCCAGTATTTTTCATTTATCTGTATTTAGCATGTGTGAATTTCATGTTATTTAAAACAAAACAAAAATATCTAAATTGCTTTGAAGAGTTGTACATAATGTGATTGTGATATATTGTGCCAAACATGTTATGGTAATCTAAATAGTGATAAGTGTAAGAAAATAATTAGTGAGGTGTAGAAATAGATGTAATAAGTAATGGTGAGAAAATTTAAGATGTTTTTTTTTTTTAAATTGTTTGGAATTGCACTTGGTGTTGTCTTTCAATGCACTGAGAAGGAATGTATGGTTTGTGCAGATTTTGAAAGACAATGGCAGACGCCGAGGATATTCAGCCACTGGTCTGTGATAATGGAACAGGAATGGTTAAGGTAAAGTACAAATGTGATTCTAGTTTCACAATTTTTCCTGAAGAAGCGATTTGGCTATGTATCTTTTCTGTTTTCTCTTCGGTGTTTGTTAAATAATAGTTATAGCAATGTAGCGAAATTTGAACAAATCAATATTGTTTTGTGATTCACTATCTAGTACTAAATGTTGTTGTTAAAGAGCTGCTATATAAGTCAATAAAACTATTGCATAGAAGAATTTGAATGAACTGCTATTTTCTGCAATCTTCGATTCTCACTTTCTACTACTTTGCTGTGAAACTATTGCATTGTGATTTGCAACGTTTAGGCTGGATTTGCTGGAGATGATGCTCCAAGGGCTGTGTTTCCTAGCATTGTTGGTCGACCACGCCACACCGGTGTGATGGTTGGCATGGGACAAAAAGATGCATATGTTGGTGATGAAGCTCAGTCCAAGCGTGGTATATTGACTCTAAAATATCCAATTGAACATGGTATTGTGAGTAACTGGGATGACATGGAGAAGATTTGGCATCATACCTTTTACAATGAACTCCGTGTGGCCCCAGAGGAGCACCCGGTTTTGCTCACTGAAGCACCGCTCAATCCAAAGGCTAATCGTGAGAAAATGACACAAATTATGTTTGAGACATTCAACACACCTGCTATGTATGTTGCTATTCAGGCCGTTCTATCGCTCTATGCCAGTGGTCGAACAACCGGTTAGTCATTTCCCGATTTAAGAAAGCTAATGTCTCGCATCTAGTCTAGTTTACATTCTATGTTATTTTATACTGGTCTGTAAAAATTAAGCATGCATTGCAAGGTTCAGTTTGCTAGTGGATATATGGAGCAGATATTGAATGTGAGTTAAGAAGTCTAGTTAAGTTCACAGGGAAAAAAGGGAAAATAGACAAAAATGGATTTCAAAAAACTTGGTTCAATATCTATGGCTATTTTATGATTAAATTCTGATTGAAAACTTTATATTAATATGTGCAGGTATTGTTCTGGACTCTGGAGATGGTGTCAGCCACACTGTACCAATCTACGAAGGATATGCCCTTCCACATGCTATCCTTCGTCTTGATTTAGCAGGGCGTGACCTCACTGATGCCTTGATGAAAATCCTTACCGAGCGTGGTTATTCTTTCACTACCACAGCCGAGCGTGAAATTGTAAGAGATGTGAAGGAAAAGCTGTCTTATATTGCCCTTGATTTTGAGCAAGAGCTTGAAACTTCAAAAACAAGTTCTGCTGTTGAGAAGAGCTATGAGCTTCCTGATGGACAGATAATCACTATTGGTGCTGAGCGTTTCCGTTGTCCTGAGGTTCTTTTCCAGCCTTCCATGGTTGGAATGGAAGCTGTTGGAATTCACGAGACGACATACAACTCAATCATGAAGTGTGATGTTGATATCAGAAAGGACCTGTATGGAAACATTGTCCTTAGTGGTGGTACTACTATGTTCCCTGGTATTGCTGACAGAATGAGCAAGGAAATTACCGCGTTGGCCCCAAGCAGCATGAAGATCAAGGTGGTTGCTCCACCCGAGAGAAAATACAGTGTCTGGATTGGTGGCTCTATCTTAGCTTCTCTTAGCACTTTTCAACAGGTGAGAAACCGATATATTCACATTGTCCGTGTGATTTATGCACGCAGTAGAATGCTTTTTTGACGTGTTTGATTGATTTGGGATACTAATGTTGAAATACTTATTTTTTGAAAATGCAGATGTGGATTGCAAAGGCCGAGTACGATGAATCTGGTCCTTCAATTGTACACAGGAAATGCTTTTAGAATGCTGCAAAATGGTTTGGTTTAGGTACAATGTTCTTGTTTCGCAATTCAATAGCGACTTGCGACGATGGATAATTTTTTCTTGATAAAGTATTTATGTAATGTTAGAACGGTGAAGTCACTGAAGCTGGAGTTACATGGCATAGTTAATTCTTTCATTTATTTTGTTTTACCAATTACCAATTGGTAATGTTGAACAGTTGATCTTGATCTTTAACTATAAATCAAAGACATTTCAATTTATCTACATGCTTCTCCATAATCATAATTGAAGTTGAGTAGGGTGCTATAGTTTTATACCAAAAAAGAAGAATAACCACAGTATATACTTTTCAAGCAAGTTAAATCAGGCCCTCCATTTTTTGTCCAAATACATGTCCATGTATTGGATTATATATGAAATTCATCCTCTTGTACGTTAAACAGGTTTTCTAAATTTGATATTTGATGCACAAATATGTTTGGTTTTTTGGTTGCTGACTGGACATTTTGAATATTTACACTTTTTTTTTATTTTGCAAAAATGGACTATGTATAATGTAGTAGTACTATAAAACTTTCATCATGATGAGGTCCCTTGTCTAACACCCCACCTATTACTAATGATGATATGAATTAATTTTTTTATAGAAAAAATACACTCCTTATCATTTTTTTTAAACACAATCCCGTATCGTTATTTGGCCGTAAACAATAATTTTTTATTTTATCTTTTAACTAATGAACTTTGCATTCTCTGTCTTTGAGATTCCTACATGTTAAATTTCTAAGCTTAGGTATACAAAAGCAGGAAAGGCTGTCACTTCTCTCACCTAATGAACGTTGAAATTGGGATTTTTTTTTCGGTTAGGTGACAAAAACATACCCCTTTGTCTTTTAAGTTATTCTTTATTATGAAACACATCAATTTAAATATTTATGTTAACGTGAGACGGTGAGAGTCATAGATCATAGTTTAGTGTTTTTTATTTGGTTTTGCACCAAATCATGCAAATTCGTCAAATCAATGGTTAGATTCACATTTTGAGTAAGGACCGTGTGTGACAAAACCACGTCAAATTAGTTTAGTGTTCTTCTTCTTTAAAATAAAGCACGTCCGTGTAATAGGATTTTAGAGTTTTAGTTTAATTATTACCAAATGCAATTTAGATCGAAATGATAGTTTTAAATAATTAAATTGGTTAAAGGCTTTGAATTCGTTATTGATCTTACTAAGGGGTTCTTTTCATGTTATACGTATGAGTTGATGGTTGGAGAGAACTAACTCTCATGGTTAGAGACATTAGTTCCATTCAAAAAGAGTCTCGTACCTTGAAAATTAGTCGTTGAAACATTGGCACTTAATTCGATTCTCTTCGGTGCCAATTTGGGTGGGCTAATTTAACTTCTTCAAAAAAAAAAAAAAAAAACATAAACGCATTCACAAAATATCAATTATACTTTTTTTGTGTAGCTTAGTGGTTAGAACTCATACATTTTAAATATAGAATATCCTTAACAACAAAGTTAAGTTAAGTTTGCTTTTGAGAGGAGTTAAGTTAGGTTGACGGGTAATTATACATTTTAGTGTAAGTGTGTATGACGATGAAAGACTTATGTTTCACTTTTAACAGCAAGTATAAATGGAAATAATTCAAACTTGAATCGAATTTCCACATGCACATGGGATCCGCACGCCATGAATTGATGACCAACAAAGTCAATCCTGTAATTAACTCTCACTTTCCTCATTTGCAACACAAACAACAAAAAATCACCATCATCCCAATTCAATCAATGTTTGTTTCTATCTACACCCCTCATTTTACTGGTGGCACCCCACTTCCTCCTCCTCCTCCTCCATTAATCATTCATCTTCATCTACTTCAACAACCATGAAACTTTTGAACCCAAACCCATTTCCCTTTTCTTCTCAATCTCAGACCCAACATATGGAACAACAATCTTCACCTACAAACCTTAAAGTTCATATTGCTGTTGGTAAATCACTTCACAAAACCACCACTTTGCTTCAATGGACTTTTAACCACTTTCAAAACGCTGAAATTGTATTAATTCATGTTTATCAACCTTCTCCTTTTATACCCACTTTGTGTAAGCTCAATTTCTTCACTTTTTAATTATGTGACACTGACACTTCTGATCAAATGTGTTTCTCGCTGTCCAACATGTGTCATACACGACACATGTGATTACATTGAATTATTATGTAATTTTCACAAAATTTCATCGCTGTCGATGTGTCAGTGTTCAGTATTAGTGCTGGTGTAGCCTTTTAATGTAAAATTGTAATGCTTTATGTTATCCTTTTTGTGCATGTTGTGTTTTTTTTTTAAATAAAAAATAATTGTTCTGTCTAATTAGCTTAATTTGTATAATTTTGTTGTTAATTTGTTTAATTTGGTTGCTTAGTGGGGAAAATGCCAGCATCCCAGGCTAATCCTGAAGTGGTATCTGCTTTTAGAAGAGAGGAAAGAGAACAGACTATGAGGTTTACTGATAAGTATTTGAGCATTTGCTTTGCAGCTAAGGTATGTGTTTCTTTTGCATTATGATTTTGATACATTTGGTCTGAGTTCCTAACCGAGTGTTTGGTTCTACAAGGACGAAAATTGGTTTGATTGAGTTTATTTTAGTTAAAGTGAGTTTAAGGGAAAGTGATTTATGTGAAAGTGAGTTGAACCAAATATCAAAATCAATTTTAGCTTGAAGTTAGAATCAATTTTAGAAGCATAATCAATTATAATCAGGAACCCCCAAATAGATCAAAATCAATTTCAAGTCTTCGTAATCACTTTTAGCTCTAGTGTATGTTTTCTTCCCCTGGCTTATGTGAACTATTTTAACTGGAATTATTTTTGTGAAAGTTTGTTAGGTACGGAAGTGTATGAAACCAATTATTGATTGTTTGTGTTGATATAAATTTTGTTGTCAGGTAAAGGCGAGCGTTATTGTAACGGAAGCTGACAAAATCCAAAAAGGAATTGTTGATTTGGTTGTTAAACATAATATTAGGAAGCTTGCCATTGGAGCGGCATCGGAAAAGTAAGTACTGCATTGAATGTATACTTAACCTGTGTTATTTTTGGGACTGTCTTGGTTTTTTTTTTTTTTTGCGGGTTTATTTCTTATAGTGGTGCAGGGGTTTGTTTCTTCCGTATATACTCCCTCTGTCCTATTCTGTCTGTTTGTGCATTGCAATGTGTGCATAACCTTAAATGTCGAATAAAATGAGACAGAGGGAGTTACTTCCGTGTTAGTCAGCTTTGAACTGGACTGCTTTGCTTCTTAGTTTCATTCTAGTGGATAGGTTCCTTTGCCAGGACGGAGCATCTTAGAGTCTTAAGGGGCCTTGCCTATGCTGTTAGAGTTGATTGAAACATCTTGAAACAAGTTTTACATCGCTCAATATGGTAAAGGATGAGGGAGACCAAGACTATATACACATACAGTAAAATATGATACAAGCATCCTCATATAGATATTTAGTAAAATAGGTTTAACTATCGGCATTTTACTGACTTGCCCCCCGCCCCCTAGGGAAGAGTCTGACTCCTTTTATGTTCCTTTGGATTGGAAAAAGTGAATTTATATTATTTTGATCTCAAGTATTTGGTGACCCTATGTCTATACTTTCGGTAGAGAATAGAGATTGACATAACTAACTGGTACGTGTCTTCCTTTGATAACATTAAGCAAACAATTTGCTTCAGTAATTACATTATTTGTCCCTTTTCCTTCACATAAGGGACTGATAAATCATTCTACTTACCAAATCATAATGAAATTTTGCAGTTTCATGAAAGTGAAAAGGAATTCTGGGAAAGCAAATTACACTTCCAAACATGCTCCCCTGTTCTGTGAATTATGGTTTATATATAAAGGCAGACACATTTGGACAAGAGAGGCTTCTGAAACACCATGTTCTTTGTCTTCACATGCTCAACCAGATATCGCAGCCACAGAAAGCTTGAGATGTCGATCTTTTCAGTATGGTAAGAATGAACTACCCCATTTGGAACGTCTTCAACCAAATTCTGCTAGAACTACAGTATGTTCTGGAATTAGAAGCTTGGATCTGGGTGAAATCATAGAAACCGAAGCCACTAATTCATCCAAATCATCCAGTTGTAGCAGTTATTGTTCTCCCCAAAATTCTGCTGAGGTTTGTCTAGATAAGTATTCAGAGGTCATGGAAGAAAGAATTAACAGTCAACTTATTGAGACCAATAGAGAAGCTGAGGCAGCAACAGATGAGTCCTTTGCCGAACTATTGAAGTGCAGGAGGTCGGAAGTCAAAGCCATGGAGGCCATAAGGAAGGTAAGCATAATCTAGTTATTGTACAACTTTTGTCAGGAAAGAAACTTCTGGTCTTTGTATATATTTTCATAGTTAGCCATGAGACATCAAGTGTGCTTTCATAGGGATTTAAGAAACTTTGACAAAGTATCCTACCAAGAGTGAATCCATCTGTAAATTACTGGGATTCTATACCCAATTTTTTTAAGATTCAGATTGTCAGGTCAGAATAGCAGAAGAAGCAACATTATGAACTTGTTTGCCTAAGCAGTAAGCACACTCTGATTTGTTTAAATGTGTTGTTTGGAAATTTCTTGGACGTGATGTTATATGGTTTAGGGTATACATATCAAAGTTAGTAACAAATGATGATACTGAGTCTGTGATATGATTCATTTATGAATTATCTCTCCTGACCTAATTATATATTCTATTTTCAGGTCAATTTATTTGAATCTGCTCATGCACATGAGTTGGAGCTCAGAAAAGAGGTAGAGGATGCACTTAGAGTTACCATACTAGAACAACAAAAGCTCGTAGAAGAGAGTGAAGATATTTCCGGTAATCTACAAATGACCATGAGAAATGTGGCACTACTAGATACCCGTGTTAAGGAAACAACCCGTAGGCGAGATGAAGCTTCACACGAACTCTTGCTAATTCAAACTTCCATATCAACCTTGTGGCAAGAAAGGCAGCAGATCCGGAGACAGAAAATGGAAGCCCTTCGCTGGCTGGAACGGTGGAAAAGTCGTGGGCAAGTCGGAGCAGCTCATTACAACGGAGTCATAGGGTTTGCAGAAGAACTTCCAGAGTTAGCAGAATTTTCATTATCAGATATTGAAAATGCTACATGTAATTTTTCCAAGAGCTTTGAAATTGCGCAAGGTGGATTTGGTTGTATATATAAGGGGGAAATGTTGGGTAGAACTGTTGCTATAAAGAAGTTCCACCAACATAATGTGCAAGGACCAGCAGAGTTTCATCGAGAGGTCAGTTTTCACATAATGGTTTGTCTGGTTTTAATCTTTTTTATCTTCAAAATCAAATAAGTTTCGGATGGCTTGAGAGGATTGGAGGTGGAAACAGATTTTGAGGCGTATGAATTTCAATCTCTTTTTGTTTCTTTCTTTCTTTGTATGTCTGATTCAGTTGATGGTTTCCTTTTGCGACCAGGTACAAATTCTTAGTAGTCTCCAACATCCTCATTTATTGACTTTGC
This sequence comes from Medicago truncatula, assembly GCF_003473485.1. Classification (NCBI taxonomy): domain Eukaryota; kingdom Viridiplantae; phylum Streptophyta; class Magnoliopsida; order Fabales; family Fabaceae; genus Medicago; species Medicago truncatula. Next base: position 47,501,594 of record NC_053043.1, read on the forward strand.
TTGGTGTTTGCCCCGAAGCCTGGTCAATAGTATATGAGTACCTCCCTAACGGAACTCTTCAAAACTACCTATTCCGAAAAAGTAACATCATCCCTTTGACATGGAATATCAGAGCACGAATGATTGCCGAAATTTCCAGTGCACTATGCTTCTTACATTCTTTTAAACCGGACGCTATTATCCATGGTGATCTGAAGCCTGAGACTATACTTCTTGATTCTTCACTTAGTTGCAAGATATGCGAATTCAGGTACAGCAGGCTTGTGACAGAGGAGTCTCTCTATAGTCCCAGTTTCCACTTGAGCACTGAGCCAAAGGGTGCTTTCACATATACAGATCCTGAGTTTCAGCGAACTGGGGTACTAACACCCAAGTCTGACATCTACTCCTTTGGACTTATTATTTTGCAACTCCTCACTGGTAGAACCCCAGTTGGATTAACAGTTCTAGTTCGCCATGCAGTTTCATGTGGAAAATTGTCTTCGATTCTTGATTCTTCAGCTGGAGAATGGCCTTCATCTGTGGCATCACGGTTGGTTGAACTGGGTTTGCAATGTTGTGCGCAAAATTGCAGAAACAGACCAGAGTTAACACCTACTCTTGTGAGAGAATTGGAACAGTTACATGTTTCAGAAGAGAGACCCGTGCCATCTTTTTTCTTATGTCCAATCCTTCAGGTAAATAATCTTCTTCTAACCATTGAAAAAGTATAACTAGATTTTGCATGTTATGTGGCTCATGTTTTATACTGTCTTCCTTCAGGAAATAATGCATGATCCTCAAATTGCGGCAGATGGATTTACATATGAAGGGGATGCCATACGTGAATGGTTGGAAAATGGGCATGATACTTCGCCAATGACTAATTTAAAGTTGAGTCACTTGGTTCTCACTCCCAATCACTCAATTAGACTTGCCATCCAAGACTGGCTCTGCAAATCATAAAGGTACATCAATTCGTTTAGGCTAAAGAACACTTTTTATCCCCCTCAAGTTTAAGGCTAGTTTCTTTTGCAGCCACACAATTTTCACCGTTGTCAATATACCCCGTATCCGATGATGTTAAATTGGTTTTGATCCCAACCCGTTAGTTAGTCAACTTTAGTTGCCGCCTTGCTGGGAATTGCCTGTGTTACACAATTCAAGTACATACAAAAAATAAATTTAGCCACAGTTTCCAGCCGAGAGAGCAAAGAAAGAAAAAGGTGAATGCAAAAGATGGTCATTGCCTGAGTACCTGTCATTCTATTAGGATTCATCATTCTCATAAAAGTAACCATTTATGTGGGTTGTTGACAAAAAGTAGCCCTTTGTGTATGTTAACCAATATATGTATATGCTATTTTTGCATTGTTCTTCTGTAATCTTTCTAGTTTCATCATTTACAAGTGTTCAATGTTAGAAGGTTGGTTTTATCGCATGTTTGGTAAATCCTTTTATACGATAGAACATTAGATTTTATAGAATCTTCTACAGAAATATTGAGTGTAGACTCTAGTGCTGATAGTGCATAATAATAAATAACCTGTCATTGTACAAAATCATAATTCATAAGGAATGGTTGGCTCGACTAAGTTAAGATGGGATATCTTTTGTTCGGTGTTTCTAAGCTCTAACAACATCTCTAATAGGAGTTCCTTATCTCTAATAGGTATTACTTATTAGTTTTTAAATCTGTGGCAAATAAGCCACCTTTTCATATTGGAGTTAATCTAGGTAGTAGGTTGAGTTCCTTAAAGTTATGCAATGTTTTTGTATAAGAAACATTTGAGTACGAATAAAAATTATTTTCTATCTTGCAATCAATCAACTCTTGAATAAAAGTATAAAGTGTTAGTTGTTTAAAGGTTGCTTAAAATTATACCATTGGAGCAAAATATGCTTATACATGATTGGAGCAAAATATGCATCAGTTGCTTAAATATGATATATAGCTAAAAAATTGTATATGGCTAAGCAATCCAAACAGTTAAAAGTTTATTGCTTGCATATTTACGAACGTATTGCCCGTTTGGGGAAATTTGTAGCAGCGAAGGAAGTTAGCTCGCAAGTAGAAACTATAAACGCATGTATTTAAACCTTCATTTGAATCTGCAAACCCTTGTTGCCTTCATTTCAATCTTAAGCTTCATCTTTGAAGAACGAAGGTAAGAGGATGGAACCATTGATTTTCACTTACAAGTGATTTATGCCGACAATATATCTACATTAACAACAATTAAAACGTGAGATGTAGAGTAAGCAATCCAAAGAAATTAAAGTTAATTTCCCGTTCATGTCAGATTGTCCTTTGAGAGAGAGATATATGTTTTCAAAAATAATAAGTTATAATCGCATATTTACAAAGGCTTTGCCTTTCTGGGGAAAATTATACCATCAAATAAAGCTAACTAGCAACCATAAATACATGTATTCAAAACCAAAGTTTGAATATGCAAACACCTTGTTACCTTGATTTCAATCTTAAACATGCTTCCTCTTTGATGAACGAAGGGAAGAACTGACAAGCATTTCCGTTTGAAGCAATCCAAAAATGGATTGGACTCCACTTGTGTTCCATTGATAAATTTCATCCTTGTCACTTTGATTGCCACTTTGTGTTTTGACATTATCATGTGACCCTTATAACCAAGACTAGGAGATTTAACTTCTTTTGTGTCAAGAAATTGTTTGAGAAAGAGGTCAAGTTTTTCTTATTTTCATTCTTGTTGAAATTAGAGTTACATATGCCAAATGTGGTTAACAATGATTTCTCCCTTAGAGTGTCTGGTTTTGGAATTGCCTGCCATTCCCAAAACCTTGAATTTCACTGGAAAATCTTCGAGCACGGTTTCTTTCTTCCTTACGTATAGTTCCTTCTTCCAGCAATTTCAGTGTCCTTTCTGCTTTCTTCTTTACAATAAGTACCAGTTGAACCTCCATGTGAATCATTCTTATTAATTTCAGAAATGTTGAGTACAAAGAAACCATGATCACAATATATCTTTCCCACAAAGTTATTGTTGTTTGTCGTTACAATCTTGTCAGATTTAAATGACACTTTAATCTCATTATTTTCCAACAAGACACTGAAGTTAAATTTTCTCTTATATTATGTACACAAAGTACGTCGATGAAAGTCTATTCCGATGTGAGCTTCAGAAGAACTTTTCCTTTTTCCGAAACTGCAACATTTCACGAAACACACAAATAAGACAATCATTGCTCAAATATAGGAAGTAAAAGCATCTTTGTTTGCTCAAATATGCCTGGTAACCCCAGAGTCTACCGATCATTTGTAACAATGATCACAATATTAACTTAAGAAATAACCGCAACAGTTGTATCATCTCCTTTAACGTGGACCAAATCAGTTTTAACTTTAGATTGATTATCATTTTGTTTGCTCATTCTTTGGGGGCATTGTCATTTCTCACTTTATGACACCATGCACCTCAACGCATGGGATAGAATGAGAAATGAAAGCCCTCCCAAAGAACGAGAAATGACAATCCTCCCAAAACTAAAGCTAATTTGGGCGATGTTGAAGAGGAGATGATATAATTGTTGCGGTCGTTTTTCAAATCTATATTAAAAACTTGTCATTTAAAAACGAAAGTTAGTTTAAAAACTTGTCAAAAAAAAAGTTAGTTTAAAAACTTGTCATTTAAACATTTTTCAACAAGAAATTAGTTTGATTTAAATTTGATAATAGATTGGATTTTTTTTACGAATAAAATAAATGAAGGGTTTAATGGAGAAACGAAAATCGTCGGTATAAAACAAATTTACACTAAACATTCAATCAGAATATTATCAAGGGTAATCTATATCATTTAGGCCCTTAAAATTACTTAAATTCAAAGTTGAAATGGTTTACGTGTTTGAAATTATGTCTTGTATTCCACGGAACGGTCCGTTTTTAGGAGGAACGGTTCATGTTTGAAAGTTGATTATTTCCACTTGGTTTTTGAAAAATAAATTAATAAATGGATCAGTCACCTTCATCACCTTAACATCTTTTGTGAGGGAGTATTTGTGAATTCTTCGTATTCAAGATTTTTTTCTGGACTGGTTTTATTCAAGGATTTCGTAATATTATCTCGTTTGGACAAGTTGCACAGTAGAGCATAAGTTAACTAATTAATTAACGTCATATTCTCCTGAACCAATCATAATTTCTAAATGATTCTGCTTGACCTTTTTTAATTTATTTTCTTGTGAAGAAAAAAAAATGATCCTGCTGCTTGCCCAGTTTGGTCTAGTGATTATTATGTACAATGTTTTTTAATAGAGAGATTGTGACTTAAAGAAATCATGATTATATTTTGGAGTCAAATTTATGTACTTGTGTAGTTTGAAAGCTATTTGAGAGTCTCTCTTTTTATTTATAAAGACTTGGATATAATAAAGCGCCCTTTGTTTTTGATTCTAAAACTAAAAAAATGGATTTTTCTTTGTATTTTTAAAAGTAATTTTTTTTTTTTTAAATTTACTTAAAAATAGTAAAAGTTATTTCAAACTCATTTGATATAAGTCAAAAAAGAGATCTTGAAATTCACTAACTTAAATATTCATTGTTCGAGATTTTACATAGTAAAAACCACATATTTTTTCAAAATGACATCTTTCAAAAATGACTTTTATGAAAAGCTATTTGAAAATAGCTTTTTTTTTTAGAAATTTTTTCAAAATTTTAGTATAAAAAAAAAATTATAACCAAATGGTGAAATACCTAGAATGATATTTTAAGATAAACTATTCAAACAGATTTTTCATTTGAAGCTTTCGTTGAAAATTTCTTTATTAAAAAAATTATAACAAAATCACAATACACTACTAAAATCTATTTTGAATAAAGCTATAACAAACGGGCACAAAATCTTTAAAAGGAAAAACTTGATTCTTTATCACACAGACAAGGTATTGTATTTCAACCAAATAAACAAAAAAAAAATGAAAAACGTATGGTTCGGGATCAAGCTAATTAGTGTTGTTATGCACTTGTTAAGAAGAAGGGGAAGAAAAAAAACTTTATACCAAAAAGAACATTATTTACGCTTTCAAGAGGTTGATTATAGTATTATGCAAATCTTAAGTTTTTTTTTTTTTTTTTACAAAATCTTAAGATATGTTTCCTTGAAACAGAGAAGAAAAGCAAATGTTTTCAAATTGGATCCTCATCTTCATGATTCTCCAAATCTCAATCACTCTTTTAATCTAACTCTCTCTTGATAATTTTATTACTTTTTAACCAATAAGTTTTAGATTGTTTTTTTTAGTTGATATGGGTCATTTTTTAGAATAACTGGCTTCAATTTCTTATTGGAAAATGATTGCCTTCGATTCTTTACAGAAAAATATAATTATAAAAGAATTGCCTTCGAATTTATATAAATCTTTCTTTTTGGTGAATACTTTATATATAAAATCATTAAAATATAATTAATAGTTTTACAATTGCCTTACCATTATTTTTTTTATTTTTTTTGGTACAATATTTTATTTTATTTTTATGTTAAAGTTTATGTGACTTGGGTTTTGTGGTTCACCAAAGTAAACACAAACTTTAAGATTAAAAGAATATTTATATAAGTTTCTATTGGTACAATAGAGTTTTTTTTTTATAAGTAGAGGTATTTTTAACAAATCAAAATGATATATATATATATATATAAACCTTACGTAAGAGGTTCTCGAAGGCACAAGAAGTGCACGTGAAAAACTCCTAACAAAAAGATATTTACAATAGAATATTGAACGATAAAAAGAGCAAAAAAAGAACACAACTAAAGGATCTACAAATACAACATAGGATTAATCCTCCACTTGTGATTTACGGAGGTACTTACAGGTTATCCATCAAAGTGGTTTTTACATCCGTAAAGAGAAATCAATTCAGGATATTGTAGATAAGTCAACTCTTTACCAATTGAGTTAATCTTGATTAAAAACCGATGTTATATTGAGTAATCAACTGTTAATTTATATAAAATTGATTATAAGTTTTTGAAGATAAATTCCTTTGAATTAAATTATTTTATTTCCAATTTTCTTAATTGAAATTAATTTTATAAAGTCAAATTAACTGAAACTAACTATAAAATTCCTTTGCAGATATTATTTTTTACTAAATAAGCTTCTAAAAACCCTTAACCTTGCCTTTTTGGGTTGTGTTAACCGATGTCCCCGGGGTATAGGTTAATGTATCTAAAAAAGAAAAAATTAAATTAAAAAAGACAATTTTTTTATTTTTGAAATCTTGATTACACAATTTTCAATGCAAAAACTTCTACATTTGTCTTCTTAACCCGTACCCTAGGGGCACCGGTTAACATTTCCCATATTTATTTTCGGAACTAATGATAGGGAGACCAAATCTTTATATAGACCAAAATTAGGGAAACTAAAGTACATTCAAGCCTATCAGAGTATTTGTTATGTAATTGTAAATCCAACCATGGAGACATTCTTTCATGGGCACAAGCATAAATGATTTGTATTTGATCACATACATATAAAAATGTTTTTTTTTTTGAAATATTAAATCATTATATTATCAATTTCATTTTTATTATTAAAAAAAGACTTGATGTGTATGTGTCCAAACATTATTTATTTATGTTTGTATCCATAGTAGAATTTCTCTCCAACCATGTTGCTGCCAACTCAATAGGAGTAGTTACGTGTTATTTTCCTTATTAAACAGACTTGGATTCTCTCAAAGTATATGATTGATATTCGTAAAAAAAAAAAAGTAAGGTTAAGGATTTTTTTTATTTTTATTTTTTTTAGGAAAGTAAGGTTAAGGATTTTTAGAAGCAATATTTCATCAAATTTAACCAAACTAAAGTATGTTATTGATATTCGTAACTTCTTAAGCAATATTTCACTCCAAATGATCAATATGTTAAACTTAACATAAAAACAGAACAAAACTCCAAAAATTGTTTAGTTAGAAATTAGAAAAGAAATCACATCATATTCACCCTAATTACTAAATCACTAATCTATTCTAAAAACTCACTAATCTCGCTAAAAATACTAAAACTAACTTAAGAAAATAACCACTTAAATCCTATAAGAACTTAAATAAAATAAAATAAACAAACAGTAATCGGTCATTGTTGGTCCCACCATTAAGATTTTATGCAACTTTCTTTTTTATATGGAAAGAAAAAAAGTTTGAATAAAGTTGTATATGCGAATTATGACTTTGCTATAGGATATCATTCAAAGTCATATATACAAAATGCGGCTTTGGCTAAAGTCGACATTTTGATATGTTTTTAGAAAATAATTAAAAGAAAACAAAAAATAAGATTCGTACTTACTATATAATATACGATTTACCCCCTTAGAGAACTACCTTTTGGACTATAATTATTTGATCAAACTATATATATACCAAATTCACCAAAGAGGTAAAAAAAAATCAATAATAAGTAAGTTTAGAGTGTAGACATTGAAATTGAATAGTAGTCTTTGATTTTAGTCATAGTCAAAGCAAGATAGAATAGAAGACCAGGTTTGGTAGTATAGAAACAAATCAGACCATAAACAAGACTTTCATAACCAACTTTCCTTGCAACGCAGCCACAACAATTTAATTTAATTATTTATTATACATATAGTAACATATATTAATGTTTTGACTTGTACTTTAGTTGTCTTCACCCTTTATAACGCTAGCCACCTTGTTTTGAACAACTGCTCCAACCTTTGCCTTTGTTATTCATAAGAGAGACATCACCACCTAACTTCACTTCTGCCACAAAAAACTTGTTTCACTTTATTCTTTCATCCATTTAAGGTTTGTGTCTCATTAATTTGTTTATTCTTTTGTGTTTACTTCTATAACAACGGTTAAAAAATGAAGACTTTTCTGTTAATTACACTATATACTATCTAGCTACTTTATAATTGAAATAAACCGTCATGGTTTTATTATGTTATTTACATATTTACTTTGGTCTCACGTTATAAGTTTTATGTATCTATGTTTCTTTAGATGTTGACCAAGATGTTATGCTTGTTTTTTCTGTTAAATATTATGAAAACGGTTTTAATTTATGGAGTTTGATGAAACTGAAATTTCCAGCATGTGTAAAAACTAACACACAATTAGTTATATGTTTTTTCAATCTTTTTATTGTTAATCTGATTGCTTCAGCCTTTGTTCAAAATTTCATATACAAAAAATAATAATAAAAATCATGTAATATGAACATATGAATGCTACTGCTATGTTTTTTTCTTTAACATGTATACTTTATTTATTTGTAACATTAATCATGGTTATGCAGGACAAGGTTTGGAGGCAGAAATTGATTATCACTTGAGTGGATTGAAATTTACAGAAATTGTTATGGGAAAACACTTGATTAGTTCAGAGGAATCTACAGGTCAAATTCAACAAGTTAATCAAGGATGTATGTGGGGCATGTTTCATATTTTTGATTATCATCGTTGGGGTGTCAAAAGGGTGTTTCATTGCAAAAAGAAAAGACATGCCAGATGTAAGCAATTTCATATAAACCACACCATGTTTCTTCTTTTATTTTATCACTTGATTTTTTGTTATTTTTTATTTATTCAGTAATCATTACCATTGCTTTATAATCATCAAAATTGTTTACATAATAAAAAAATATATATCAAGGGGACAATTTAGTCCATCTCATCAAGAACCTTTTGTGTATATAAACAGCTGTATTACTATTGAGTAATTCTACCTATACCTTAGAATTATTTAAAGTAGAAATTAATATCTATGCAAGATAGTTTAAATCTTTTTCACCTATATGCAGATAAGAAAAAGACCAGTTTGCAAGACCAACAAAATGCAGTTACAGATGCAGAATCCCTAAAGGTATGTTTAAAGATTCATGATTATATTTTATGGTCACACCAACAAATAAATAAAAGAATTATTGTATTGTATATAATAATTGTGGTTGAATCTAATATAAAATATAAATATCAGGTAAGTCAACATAGAGAAATATCAAATGCTAAAGGTCAGGCTAGTAGTGGGAATGCACTTCATCAGAAGAAAGATGTCAATACAACAACAGATCAAGGTTCCCTTAACAGAGACATTTCAATTAAATTCAAAAACAATGATGATGTTTTGGAGGTAATTAATGTGGAGAAGAATGCATTACTCAAATTTCTAAGAGATATAGACATTGGTGGTAAAAAAATTCATCAAACTCCTCACAATAAAGCGAAATTGACAAAATCAGGATCATTTCCTTTAACCGCGCCTTCTAAGGTGAAAAACATTAGCTCTAGTACCTTCCGGTCCAAGCAAACTGAAATTTGGCACTTTCCCAAGGGGGAAAAGTTGCTAGCTGGAACTCAGGCTCCAAAAAAGCTTGGGTCAAGTTTAGTGAAAGATATTTCTTATGAAACGTCAAAGCCTTCGGCGAGCGATCTTGGAATCGATAGTGTCACGGCTATGCAACAAAAACCAAGCATTTCTTCAAGACCTTCTGAAGGACTAAGCCACAAAGGATGGAATCAAGTGGTTATTCATCAATTCAAAGCTATAAAACAGAAGATAAAACATGCGCTTGTGGAATTCAAGAAAAGTGGTCACCAAGCATCTGTCGAAGTTATCCACAATAATGAGAAAGAGATCTCACAAAGCTTAGATGTTGGCGTGATTCAAGAATACAGAAAGAGTAAGAGCTTGAGTGAGGCTAAAGCTTCTGAATCTGATTCCAACAAACATGAAGCTAGCCTAATGCGAAGAACATCATCTCTTAACGAATCGATGGATAGATATACTCAGTTGTTTGAGAAAAGTATGAGCAAAGAGATCAAGTGGCAAAGCTCGAAGTCTAAAAGCTTAAGATTGACAAATGATGATAAGATTCACAAGAGTAGGCATGCTCGTATGTTTTCAAGAAGCAATTTGTCTATGCCTAATCTTGAGTCCTTAGGATTTATTCTACACGATGTTCTTATTGATACAAATGAAGCAAATAATACAGTGGAAAGTGATAATGATGTTCAACGTAAATCAGTGAGCGTTCCTTTAAAGATTGATAAATCACTTGAACATTTCAAAGAGGCTGAAGTTGATGAAACGGTTGAAGGGAGTGCCAGAGATGTGAATCCTAGTTCTTTATCGGATAATCCAGCGGTGAAAACAAGCATGACCGCTTATCTTAGCAAGGAGGCAACAACATCACTTGAAATTAGCTGTCAAGACAATATAATCAGCCAAGCAGAAGGTAACAAATTTATGTCAATGTGCATGAGACCAACATAAAATTTCTTTGAGGAATTTAATTGATATTCGCTATAAATCAATCATAATTGTTTTAAAAATATTTGACTTTAATCATAACTACTTTACTCATAAGATGATTTGCGATTGATTGACGGTATCAGAGATCATTACTAATCATTATTTTGGCTATATATATACCAGGAAAGGAATCGAATGCGCGCAGTTCAAATGCAAGTGTGACAGACATAGACACAAACAACAGTCTTGAAAATCATTTCCTTCACTTCAAGTCATATCCGGAAAACGATTCCAATTTCAAATATGTCAAAGACATTCTTGAATTTTCGGGTTTCATGGGAAATGAGCAGACCCAAATGCGATACACGGTAGACCAGCCAATGAAACCATCCTTATTCACAGCTCTGGAAGAAATTTTTCTTCATGAAAATGAGTGTTCTGAAGAAGAGAACATCAATATGTGTGATCACCAACTTCTCTTTAACTTGGTCAATGAAGTACTCTTTCAAATATATGAAAATTCACCAACTTATTTTCCAAAACCCTTTGCATTCAACTACAAACTCAAACCAATGCCTAAAGGGAACTATCTTGTTAAAGAAGTATGGGATAGTGTTAGTTCATATTTGAGGTTGAGACCAGAGTTAGATCAAACGTTAGATGACGTCGTTGGTCGTGATTTGACAAAAGGAAGTGGTTGGATGAATCTTCAACAGGAAGAGGAGTGTGTATCACTTGAACTTGAGGAAATGATCATTGATGATTTATTAGATGAAATTCTCTTCTCATGATGTTGGAAACTCAACTAGATTTAATCAATGGTCAATACTGACTGATTCAAGAGTGTTTCAGACTTTCAGTTCATTGATGATTTTTTGAAGCAGCATAGGATTTATATGTTGATTAATTTGTAAATAGGATTGTACTGTGGCAGATGCTGTGCAGGGTTGCTTAAAGAGTTTTGGTGTGTATTAGTTCCCATGTAAAGAAAGGGTTTTGCTAACAATTAGTTCCCATATAAAACTAATAAGAGTTTAATTAACAAGCATTGTCGGTGTAAAATTATTTATTTTACATATCTATTCAATGATATGTTGTCGCGTTGTTTAATATATTTTTAAAAAATGCATGAGGAAAAAAAAAAAAAATCCTACCCTACTTGATCCACAAAAATACAAATCTACCCTATTTTTTCAAAATTTTCCAAAAATACCCTACTGGTTAGATTTTTCTGGTACCACACAACTTCAAGTTATGGGGTACCCTAAAAGTTGCAAAATATTTTATCATTATTATACCCCACAACTCCAAATTACCTCACAAGTCAAGATTGAAAGGTAGTTTCTTATTTTTATTTTATTTTTTAATTTAAATATCCCACAACTCCAAGTTGTGAGGTACCTTAAGATGAGACCCACTTTTGTCTCCCACATTTTTTTTCTATCAAAATTTTTATAATATGATAAAAAGAATAAGAAAAAACTTAATTGTAATAAACAAATAAAAATTATATAACAAATAAAATTACAATATTTTCTATAAAAAAATACAATAATTCAAGTTAAGTTTTTTCTTTTTTTTGAAAAAGTATGGTAGATTTGTATTTTTGTAAACAAAGGAGGGTAGAAAAGAAAAATTCACACATGAGTTGTCATATTCATTAATTGAAGTGGCAACGTACACATCATTTGATGCAGATGTAAAACAACTTTACACAATTAAACTCAATTAATAAATGGTATATATCACATTAAGTTTGAATAATAAAATATATCTAAATTTTATATATATTTTTAGTACAAAAGTTTTTTTATATTTTATTTTAAAAATTATATATTGACAATATTTCCAAAAAGTATGAAGGCCATGAAATTAAGCAGCAGCAATGAGCATGCGAAAACTAATGAGCATCGCAATATACGCGAAGTTCATAGAGACAATACGTCGAACACCTTCTGTCATTGAAACCCATCTCTGTTTTAAATTCTTTTGCACACAAACAACTCAAAACCAAGATAGCTTGTGTAAGAGAATCGAAAAGCTTCCCAAAGGAGAATCCATAGCCTCCGCATTTCGTAGTTGGATGCGTGATGGCTTCCCCGTTCGCGGCGCCGATGTCTTTCATACCATTAACCGTCTCAGAAAGCTTAACTTCAACAAACGCGCACTTGAGGTTGTAAATTTTACTTATTTGTTTTTTTAATCAATCTTTGTATGTTTCAATGAAAATGATAACTACCATTTTGGATAAACAACTTATTTTGTAGCTTATGGCATAAGTGCTTATCATATAATAACTGCTTGGGGATGAGCTATTTCTATAACACAAGATAAAATAAAGTTAAACTGCTTTTGTATATTCTATAAGTTGTTTTCATAAGCTATCCTTAAGAGTTTATTTAAAACCATTTAAGAACATGCCATAAGCTTTTTTCACGAGTTCTTCCAATCATTGGCCCTGTTTGGATAAACAGCTTGTTTGCAGCTTATAGCACAAGCGCTTATCATGATAAGCACTTATGTATAAGCTTACATAAGCTATTTCTGTACCAAAAGATAAAATAAAGTTAAATTGTTTTTTGTATATGCTATAAGTTATTTTTATAAGTTTTCTTTGAGAACTTGTGAAAATAACCTTAAACAAGCTTATGAAAAATGCCATAAGCCGTTTTAATAAGTTCTTAAAAGTTGTATCAGAAAATTTATGTTACTAGATAAGCTCAAGTAAGCCAATCCAAACAGGCCCAGTTTGTCTTTATGTTTTGTATACGGCTCGGCTCCATTGTTTTCCAAACATTGTCTTTGGTCGTATTTGGATAAACAACTTAGGTTGCAGTTTATAACATAAGTGCTTATCATGTAAGCTCTTATGAATAGCTATTTCTATAACACTATAAGTTGGTTTCATCAGCTATCTGGAGAACTTATAAAAATAAGCTGAAAACAACTTATGAACGAGTTCTCCCAAACAGTGTCTTTGTGTTTTGTATACGGCTCCATTGTTTGAGACTTGAATATTTTTCTCTACTGACTTTTGATAGGTGATGGAATGGGTGATTAGGGAGAGACCCTATAGACCTAGGGAACTAGATTACTCTTATCTAGTGGAATTTACAACTAAGCTTCATGGAATTCCACACGGTGAAAAGCTCTTCACTCGTGTTCCTGTTGAATTTCAGAATGAGTTACTCTATAACAACCTTGTGATTGCTTGTTTAGATAAAGGTGTCGTAAGGGTTTCACTTGAGTACATGAAGAAAATGAGGGAATTGGGTCATCCCATTTCGCATTTGGTCTTTAACCGCTTGATAATTGTGCATTCCTCGGCGAGCCGCAGGAAGATGATACACGGGTTACTTGCTCAAATGAAGGCTGATAAGGTCACGCCACATGTTTCCACATACAATATTTTGATGAAAATAGAGGCCAATGAACACAATCTTGAAAATTTGATGAGGTTTTTTGATCGAATGAAACGGGTGCATGTTGAACCGAATGAAATATCTTACTGCATTTTAGCTACTGCACATGCAGTTGCTAGGTTATACACTGCAACTGAAACGTATGTTGAGGCTGTGGAGAAATCTATGACAGGGAATAATTGGTCAACATTGGATGTCTTGCTTATATTGTATGGGTATCTTGGGAGCCGGAAGGAGCTGGAAAGGATTTGGAGTATTATTAATGGACTTCCCTTTGTTAGAACTAAAAGTTATTTGTTAGCAATTGAAGCATTTGGTAGGATTGGTGAGTTAAACCGAGCAGAAGAGATTTGGTCAGAAATGGAATCAGTAAAAGGATTGAAATCTGTAGAGCAATTTAATTCAATGATGACCGTGTATTGCAAACATGGAGTGCTTGACAAAGCAGCTAGGTTGTACAAAAATATGAAGACAAAGGAGTTTAAACCGAATGCCATAACGTACCGACATCTTGTGCTGGGTTGCTTGAAATCTGGTAAGGCAGACCAAGCTTTGAAGACACTCGACTTGGGCATGCGTTTTCCGGTTAACAAGAAGGTTAGAAATTCAACCCCATGGTTGGAGACAACTCTTTCAATTGCTGAGCTTTTTGCTGAAAAAGGGGATGTTGAAAATGTTGAGCGACTGTTTGAAGAATTTCATAAAGCTAAGTATTGTAGGTATACTTTTGTATATAATACCTTGATTAAGGCTTATGTAAAAGCTAAGATTTATAATCCAAATCTTTTAAGAAGGATGATTCTTGGAGGAGCAAATCCCGATGCTGAAACTTACAGTCTTCTGAAAATTGCTGAACAGTTTCGGACCTGATAGTTTTTATTCATAGTTTTCAATCGAGTTAATGTTATATCATTATATGTATCCTTATGTTGTCATTCTATTTTGTAAACGTGTATCAATTATGGAACAAGAGTCACTGAGATCATCTTCCATTGCTTATAGAAGCTCCTTTTGTTTGCATATTGCATCAACAACTGATAATATAAAGATACTACACGGGTATAACATGTTGATTTTCATTTACCTCTCCAAATTCAGCTACATTGCTCCATAATAGATTGCCAGTTTCAGTCGTTATGAAAGGTGAGGGTTCCTCGTCTTTGGAGATAAATGCTGGTGGCTTGGTTGGTGAGAGCTCTTTTTGGTATGTGGTGATAGGTTGTTTTTTAAGTATTTGTTCTTTATGTTTTTCAGTTTTAGTTTATTATCTGGTTTTAAATATACATATGAATTTAACTGTTATTGGTAAGAAAATGTCACGAAGTTGGCAAGCAATGAATGATTTTGTGCTCTTGAGAGTTGAGACATAGTATTATATTCAAGTGTTTCTATCATTAACCATCGAGTTTTCACAACAAGGCGGCAAAAAGAATATTTTCTATACACGCAACTTCAAGGGGTTCATATGAACAAACTCCTTTATTAGATAGTTTAACTGTTGATTGTTCAGCCCTGTCTGTTGATTCAGTTTTAACCCGAAGCATATGTGTTACCTTCTCTTCAATATTTTTTTGTAGATTTATTTTGAATCTGTTCTAATTGTGGATGCATACCTCTTGATTGATTCCTCCATTTTCTCTTTAACCTGAAGCATATTTGTTTTTCAATTCAGAGATCTTGGAACCAAAAAACAATTGAAGAAGCATTCAATACACCCCAAGTTTGGGAGTACTTGCATGAAAAGTGAAAAGAAAGAGGTAAAAAACTATCTACTTTGGTTTGTTTAAAATTTCAAGAAGTTATGGTGGGACCCCTTCCCGGACCCTGCATATGCGGGAGCTTCAGTGCACCGGGTTGCCCTCTTTTTTTTATGGTATTTGTCATCGGTTTTTGTAGAGTATAATGTTTCATGTTCTGCCATCAAGAAATTATAAATTATCACGTCGTTATAATATTCTTGTATCTTTTAAGGTTTATACCGATTATTGAATTGGTGAGAAATAGTTCACTATTAAAGGGAAGAACAATGATCCAAGTGAAGGGGAACATTTTAATTTGCAAACACTTTGTTATCAATGACCTGAAATAAATTTGGAAAATATGAATTGGAGAGTTATAAATGTACTCTTTATTAGTGTTTGGCTTCACAGTGTACCTTCGGGTGCTGAAGACACAATCGCAATACCTGGTGCAAAGGTCATTTTCGTGTTAATAAGAACCCAAGCATATCATTTTGTGTGAAATTGAAAACCATTCAGTTTGGCTAATTTATGTATCTTGCAATAATTTACAGCTGAAAGCTTTTAGCTTGGAACCTGGTCCATGCACCAAGGACCAAGAGATGAAAGGGATTACATATTCAGGACCAGGAGAAGGAAGGGATTACATATTCAGATGGCAAGGTTTTGGCAAGAAGGAAAGGAACCTGCTAGTGTGAGCAGAAGTCTTTGATGTCCTATGATATATTGCAGATAACAGTGGATAAAGGTTTAGATACACTTTTTAACCCTATAATATAATACTCTTGGTTTAATAACAATATCATTCACATCACTTAGCCTCCTGTGATTGAGAAACAACTACAGACAATGTGAATTGTTTATTTATTTATTTAATTATTAAATATGTCGGTAAAGTTTCCCCATTTATAAATTCAGAGTCCACCTAGAGTAACCTTTGGAAGATATGTCTATGTTCTATATATAGAGACATGTTTGGACTCCAGTTCAGGGAATATTGTTTGTATACTCTACTAGGGCTACACTTTCTTGCTCTTGGAAAATGCTTGGCTTGAAAATTTTCTTCAAGATTTTTTATTATAACCCCATGAACGGTTGTCTAGATAGCTATGTAAAGATAGAGTGTTTACAAAACAAGATATGGAAACACTTGAGACTGATGCCAGTTCTCTAATTTTTATGTTTCAATACAAGTCATCAAACTTGTTAATACAGTTGGAAATATAATAGAATCTGTATATTTATTTTATAGGATTACTGTATACTATAATATTATATCACGTCATGTCATACAAACACGAAATTTATACTATATAAAAATCGACTACTCTAAGTAGTTTAAACACAGTTTTATCATCTTACTCTTCTCATAGAGTTAACACATTATTGAGTGAGGGGTCTTTTGTAGGACAATTTGGGATTTTTTTTTTTTTTTTAATGAAGGCAAAAGAAAGCAATAAAGGCAGGAGAGGGCCTGAACCCTATACAGAAAGAGGTTACGCCTGAGGAAGCAAGCCAAGTCTATTCCTAAGAAGCAAAGAAACTGCAATCATCTAGCTAAAGCTTTGCTTTTAAACCAAAGAAATTAAGCTGCCAAACAACAGAACTAGCTACTAGCACTTTTTAAGAACCATCTACATGACAGTCACAAATATTTGGGATTGCTTTTGATTACACCCTTTTTGGAACGAGTTTGGTGCCATCAGAACCTTTGCAATGTGAATCTTAGGGCTTTTCTGCTTCTTAGTCTTCCTACCAGACTTGGTGTTAGATGCTATGTCAGTATGTTTGGCCAAGTATCTGTCAGCTGCATGCACCATATCAGTGTTAATGTCTGAGGCAGAGTCGTCATCCTCAACATCACCCCAAAATTCCTTCATTATCTGCACACTTTTAAGGCTGGCAGCTGAGTGGTTACTAATGTCACCAGACTTTCCACCTATAACTCTTTTGCCCAGACTCAAGTCTTCATCCACAGAAGTGATGGGAACAGCCAAAGACAAAACTGGGGTGCTAAAACACCGAACCACCAAACTTGGATCACACCCCCTCCCCGAGACAGTCCAACATTTGCTTGTTAGAAACTATAGGTAGAGGCTGAGAGGGCCTTGATTCCAATGGAATAGGTGCATCTTGCTCTAGACCTGGCTCTAAGCAAGCATCCTCTTTAGGATATATTCACAGAAAATGTATTATAAAATCTAAATTTACTGCTTTAGTTAGTTCAGTATTTTTTAAAGCAACGACAATTAGATAGATTGATATATATCATGATTTCAACAGGGAGACATTCCTACCTTACAACACGTCCCCTTCATCTCATGTTCTAGAACCGCAATAATATTTATGAAAACGTTAAAATTTTATTCACCTGGCAGCTAATGTTTAAATTTGAAAACCTGTTTATGCCCAGGTTTCTTTATACTAAAAGTAAAACCCATTTATCAAAAGACTAAGAATTGACAGAAAGCTGAAATATCACATCTTATTAGTAATTTCATCAAAATTATTACATAACGGTAAGACAGACAAAAGAGACCAAATGTGCAACCCCTTTTCAAACATAGAATAATAGCATTAAACATTTAAAACATCCATTAGAAACTCCAGCCATTAATGAATTCTGCAGCAGTCGCAATTGCAGCCCCTGTAATGGCACCTATTACAATCTTGTCTGCCTTCTCGTTGCTGGCTGCAGATACCAGAGCCCCTGTCACTGCACCTCCGAATGTGGCATTCTTCTGCAGTACATCAAAAGACCAAGGGAACAACGGTAAGAATCTCAACTGAAAAATCTAACTTAAATTGAACAATAAAAGGCATGGCTCACTGTCTAAAACTAAGTTAACACATTTGACACCTAACTTTTACAGATTCATTTTCAAACATGATGCTTGTTAAAAACAGCTTGAAATTTAAGAGATTAGATGCCATTATATGGAAGAAAAATCCAGAAATAAAGTGCTCTCTAGCATAGAATGTACAATAACACCAAGTCTATTTTAAGTGTAAGAGAATTACCCAGTCTCTGGTGCCACGGATCCTCTGTACCCCGTATTCTGTTCCAACATATACGCCAGCTATAGCTCCTGTAAGCGTAGAAAGGAAAATACATTAAATAGAGCTAATGTATTTACTAATTGAACTTGTCATATTACATAATGCAACACGAGTCTTACCCCAGTATGCACCTTCTTTAAATGTCTTCTTCAGCTGCAACAAGACCTCTCATTAACAAGGAACAAAGCATATCATGGTAGACAAAATGTCTATTGAATGGGATTCCTGCCCTTCTCAGGATTTAGATTATAAGCATTCACGTAATCACACACTTGCCGATATAGACTGACATATCAAGATTAGATGGCTCGTGTATCAGCTTTGTAATTTGACCTATTTATCAAAGTTAAAGCATGGATTGTCCGATTTTGATCAAACAGCTCAAACTACATTATTGCTTCAAATGTGTGATTTCGTGAAATGAGAATCCGAATTTAGGGGCTTTCCTGTCATTATTCTTTTCTAGGACTAAACCTCCCAAGTTCAAATCACATTATTGCCTCAAAGATGCATACATGCCAATATATAAATTAATTATAATTGGAGCTTATACAACTGAAAATATTAAAAAATTATATTTAAGGAGTAAAGGCCACCCCACATGAATCACTCATGATAAGTTGATAACAAAGTTAAATAATGAACTTACAGTTTTCTCAAAATCACTACTTGAGACACTTCCTGGAACAGACATGTTTAGAAGTATCAGACATGATATTTAGTTGGTCAAACAAAGATCTTCACAAATGAAAATAATAATATATTGATTTTGGTCTATAGTAACCCGAATCAAAGTTTTCATCTTTTGGAGATTTTAACAAAAGGGTTATAGCAAAAGTGGAGAAATACTTACCCTTTCGAACAATATGATAGGTATCCTCTGCAAGTGCCCTTGTGGCTGCAACCTGAAAAAAAATAAAAAATAAAAAGTTGGTTCGAATTGTTTAAGAAAAAGAAGAAAGAGAAACAATTGAAGAAAGTTGAGAAATTACAGCTCCAATCTTCAAAAAACCATCAACAGTGAGGTTAAGAAGTGGATTGCCCATGTCAATGACCACATCGACCTTGGGAGAAGACACTGATCCTGAAATGCTGCTATGAGGCATTTTTCACACTCACACTTCTTTCTTACTTCTTTGCTTTGTTTAGCTACCAGCTTGAATGTTAAGGAAGGTGGTGTATACCATATACTACTATATAGCAAGGGGTTCTCACACAAAAGTGTGACCACTTATGGTTGTGATTGAAAGTTGAGAAAAGCAATCTATCATACTACATGCATAGTACATTTTTAAATAATTAAAAGTTCACGGTTAATAAACGAGGATGGCTTTTGTGCACTCCACCTGTTAGGGAGAGGGCCCATTCTGAATTGATCTCTCACTATATGTTGCTTTGATGTCGGTCTTGTTTGATAGTACTGCTAACTTGAATATTTCCCAATAATATATATATTATCATTTTCATGCCCAATTCATAGTGGTTGCAGGAACTTTTCATGAGACATTTAATGTATCTGATGTGTTAGAAAGCAGGTTTTGAATATGTAATTTTTCACTTCTTCGCATAGACAATTAATATGTTGATTATCTCTATTAAACTATTTAACAAATAATAATATAATAATAAATTATTATATCGTAAAGCTGTTGAGATATTTCTACCATGATTTATCACTTGTGTAGGGAGAGGGGACATTTTAGTTTGGTATGATAAGTGGTTTTCGAACGATCGTTTATGTGATAAGATACCTCTAGTGGAACAACAAGATTCTTGTCTTCACATTAAAGATATTTGTGTTCATGGTAATTGGAACTTACACTTAATCTCTGTTGACGTCCCTTCTTTTGTTAACATAGAGCTTGCAAATGTGTTTATTAATGAAGATATTGAAGACATTCTTATTTGGAAACCTTCTATTTATGGCACCTATATCACCAAGTCAGTTTACTCTAGGATTTTGGACAATACTATCTTAACGCAACAATCCTTAAGTTGGTCTTAGATTTGGAAGTTGAAACTTTCGGAGAACATTCGTCACTTTGTTTGGATCATCTTGCATAATAGCTCGCTATTAACTATAGCAGATTCACTCACCATATCTCTATTGATGTCTTTTGTTACATATGTGACGTCGATCATGAGACTAGTATCACACTTTGAGGGACTGCCTGCAGGCTCATCAAGTTCGGTCTTTTGGTTTTTTGCCCCCTCTTTCTTCCAATAGGATAATCTTCTTTTTGGATCAAGGTGCTCTTTTCCTCATTGCATGTTGGTTTATATGGAAAACTCGAAATGATGAATCCTTTTCGGATGGGAAACCAAATTAAATCCTTAGTCAAGCATACATCTAAGGTGTTTTGTGACTCTAGTCTCGATAAGGTTCCCCGACTAGTTTCTTGGAAACAACCACATGAGAATGTGATCAAACTTAATGTGGATGGGAGCTCTAATGGTAACCAGGTCATTCTGCTTATGGTGGTCTTCTATGGAATTCGTCAAGGGGTTGGATTTTTGGCTTTTCTGGAAGTTATGGTTTTAAGTCTAATATTAATGTCGAGCTTCAGGCTATATCCCATGGTCTCGAACTAGCTTGGACTCATGACTAAAGAGATATAATTTGTGAATTTGATTCTCTCTCCGTGCTAAAATTCATCAAAGAGGGAGTTTTGCATACCCACTCATATGTTGTGATTGTTGATTACATTAGATCCCTACTGACTAGGGACTACAACATTATTCTTGTTCACATCTTGCGGAAGGAAACTCCTGTGTCGATCAGTTGGCCAAATTTAGAGCTGCTCTTGATAATGAGATTAGACGACATTGTTAAAAAAATATTATTCACCAAAAATTTTGTTCTTGATTCTAAGAAGGTTCTAGATTATATTATTGTAGTTGTTTCATATTAGTTTTTACAACTCTCATGTCGAGTTTAGCCAGAAGCAAGTCAATAGATCGCTCACGTATTATCGAAGATAGCCTCATTTTATGCTAACTTGCCTATTTATTGATGTATTTTTATGTATTTGTTTCATTATTTCTAATATGATATAAGTTTGTTTAAAAAAATATTATTATTCATAAGAAGTTAACTTATTATGCATTTTTTGAGATCTGAACGAAATTATTTTTTCCAAGAGGCACCACATTCTATGTTGACTAAAAATATTTGACTAATCTCATTTTCCTCCGGAGAAAAAACTTGGGATGCATTGCACCCAAGATAAAATAAATAATTCAGTATGTAAGTTGGTTATTCAACTTTTAGAGTGATACTGAAAGAGATGAAGGGAAAAGTGAAAGAGAAGATTCAGTTTCACTTTTAATATCCAAGAATCTAAATATGGAACATGTCAATTCTACCATTTACCTTCATTTATAGAGTTTTGTGTATTAAAATTTTGATGCCAGATACGATGTTATTTGATTCTTTTGTGTATATTTATCAAAGATAAGTACATATTGTGTTGTACCGTCTATAGAAACACTTAAAAGTTTGAGTTTAAAATAGAGCGGACTATTTTATAAGTTTGAATAAATGGACCAAAAATGCACTTAAACCTAATATTTCAACAAAGCAAGTCAAACTCTCTAGTGTTAACTATCCATAACAGTAACACAAGTAGTAGTGACTAGGTAATATGAAACAATTGTTTGGCGTGAGTCAATTTCATCAAAGCGACGACTCTCCAGTTTGAAGCAAATGAACAGTACAACTAAACTTGACTCAATCATCTAGTTTCTCATAAAAGTGAGAGAGTAAAGCAAATGATGAAGTTTGGAACAAGAGTCTATCATCTTTTACAGAATGTTCAACTCTACCATGTCTACATAGTGAATGATCATCTGGTACAAGTACTTCAAAAATAATACTATTACAATTTGAAACAGACAAACTCTTTATTAGGACACTAAAATGTCTCCAAGTGGTAATTTGAAAATCGAAACGAGCTAAATGAATAACATACAATATAAAAGATAATTCATATATTTAATGTCTTTAGATTTTAGATTGAGATGTGAGATCAAAAAATTTTGGGGTCCAGATCTTTAGCATGTTATTCTCGGTGCTCTCTTGGACTCCCCAAAACATACAATGCCAGAGTAAACGACTTTATGGAATCTGTATACTGCTCTAATGGCTTTGTATTACTCCGAGTCTCCGACAACTCCTTGCTCAACGGCTCTTTTCTCCAGCACTAAAACAACTTCATTGCAAACCATGAAGTCGACGGATGTACATCAATCGGAAAGAAATTTGTAGGAGAAACATTCACATAATGAAAACAAAGTAAAATCCACGTCCACATATGAATCCCTGTGAAGCTAGTCCCACAAAAGAAAGAGAAAAATAAAATAAAAAGGCAAGTTCAAAAGGAGTGTATTGATAAAAGCCTTGAACAAGTTAAGCTCATATGTAAATTCTCCGTTATGAATCATTAGAACTTGTTGACTTGTTGTAAATCAACCAAATACTTCAATGTATAATCAACTCTCCAAGAGTTCTATACACTTAGATTGATATAGAATTATATTGCAACATCTCTCATGGTGAGTTAGAGAATCATAAGATGACTATGTGTTAAGTAGTCACAAACTCAAAACTTTGTATTTTGACTCATTAGTGGCAACAACCTTCTATGTTAAAAAAGAATGTCTAGAGAGACCTATAATACTCGGTTACTCGACAGAGCAGGTGCCAAAATTGTTGACAAGACTAGAATATGTCTAGTGGTACAGTCTGGAGAGACTGGGACAGAGTACCTCGGTCGCCTGGAGAGGCGGAGTAAAGAATACTTGTTTGTCACTAGAAATATTGGATCAAGTCCTTCGAGTGAAGAAGACAAAATCTATATGTAAGAGAAGGACTAGAGGTAGCAACATGTTGTAAACTATTATAAAAATATACTTGCATTCTTCTTTACCCTTCTCATTTGCTTTTTAGTGTTTACTTTATTTTCTTTCAAAATAATTACCCTCATAAAGTTTGTTTTAAACAAAGGATTGAACAATCTGGTTAGAAAATGATTTAAATGGTCAATAGTAATACAATTCAACCCCTTTTCTAACATGCAATAATAGCAAAAACACATCCAATTCAGTTCATTCAGGTAAAGTGATTTATGAATTCTGCAGCAGTGGCAATTGCAGCCCCTGTAATGGCGTCTACTGCAATCTTGTCTTTTTTGTTGTTGTTGACTGCAGATACCAGAGCCCCTGTCACTGCACCTCCGATCATTGCATTCTTCTGCAGTATATCAAAAGATAAAGGGAACAGAATGGTCCTTGGGTAAGACTCTCAACTGAAAAATCAAATTTAAATTGAACTATAAAAGACATGTTGCACCGCCTAAAACAAAGTTAACACACATTTGACACCCAGCTTTTACAAATTCATTTCCAAATATGATGCTTGTTAATAACAGCTTGAAACTTATGAGATTAGACGCCACGCCGTCATGTTGATGACAAGTCCAGAAATGAAGTGTTTTCTCTAGCACAGAATGTACAATAATATTAAGTCCCAAAAAGAGGCTAAGGTGGGGTTGGTTTCGGAACATGGGATGGAATGGAGGTTTAGTTGGAGAAGACATCTCTTCATATGGGAGGAGGAGGTCCTTGAAAGCCTTAAGGAGGATGTAGAAGGTGTGAGGTTGTCTAATGAAGTCGATGCTTGGAGGTGGAAATTAGAGGAATCGGGTGTTTTCTCGGTAGCTTCATCCTATCACAAGTTGGAGGGGTTCCTTTTGGGGGATATTCGGTGGTAGGAGGGGGAAAAGGGAGTGTTTGTTAAGATGTGGAAGAGCCGTGCTCCCTCTAAAGTGGTGGCTTTTGCTTGGAGGGCTCTACTCAATCGAGTGCCAACTAAACTCAATCTTGCTTTGCGGAAGGTGCTTGGTCCGGAAGATTCAAAGCTGTGTGTGTTGTGTAATAGGTTGGATGAATCATCTACTCGCCTCTTTCTTCATTGTGAGGTGGCCTCTTTGGTATGGTCTAAACTGATGTGGTGGCTGGAGAATTTTTTCATTATTCCTCCTAATCTTTTTGTCCATTGGGAGTGTTGGAATGGGGGGGTAAGAATTAAGAATGTCAAGAAGGGTTTGAATTTGATCTGGCATGCTACAATTTGGGTTTTGTGGAAAACCCGGAATGATAAAATCTTTAAGGACTACAATTTGGAGTTCCCAGCTGTGCTCTGGCCTTCTGCTGTTTGTGGTGCTCTTTTTCGGCCTTAGCAGCTGTTTTGGCAGAGCTGTTCTGTTGTTGTTGCTGGTGTGTTGGTCGCAGCCAGCAGGTGTTGGTTTCCTGGTCTGCAGGGTGCGGACTTCGGTTTGGCAGCTGCAGCTGTGTGGTGTTGCTGACAGCAACGTTTTGTTGCTGCTAGCAGCTTCTGTGGTGGGTTTCGGTGCCTGGTGGTGTGCTTGGGGGCTGGGGTTGATGCGGCGGTATGCATTTGGATTAGTGGGCCTTTGTATACATTTGCATCAGTCACTTGCTTGTTTCCTTTTGGGTGTTGTTTTTGGTGTGGTTTGGACGCTGTTTTGCTGCTGTTTATTTTGCCTTTGGATTTGACGTGTGTCTCTTGGTGTTGAAGTTGGGTAGGCAGTGCTGCTGCATCTGCTGTGTCTGTGCAGCTGCTGCCGGTTTCCCTCTTCGGGTCCTGGGGTTTGTTTGTTTTGGGTGGTTTTTAAGGGGTTTTTGTTCGAGTCGGTGTTATTATGGCAACCGATTTCCCCTTGTATTTGTTTTTTTTTCCACCCGAGCTTATTAGTGCATCTTGCACGGGCTTGTTGGTTAATAATATTTTGCCAATTAAAAAAAAAACAATAATATTAAGTCTATTTAAAGTATTTTCAAGGACCCTATTGAGAGAATTACCCAGTCTCTGGTACCACGGATCCTCTCTACCCCGTATTCTGTTCCAACATATACACCACCTATAGCTCCTGTAAGTGTTGAAAGGGAAATGCATTTAATAGAGCTAATGTATTTACTAGTTGAACTTGCCATATTACATAATGCAACACAAGTCTTACCCCAGTATGCACCTTCCTTGCACATCTTCTTCAGCTGCAACAAGACTATCTCATTAACGAACAAAACATTTTGTGCTCAACAAAATATCAAGTAAATCAGCATTTTAGTCCTCGAAATTGTAAAAGTTGGTTCAACCTAGTCCCTCAAATTTTGAAACAGTAATTTAGTCCCTTCAATTGAACAATGTCACTTAATTTAGTCCTTTCTCCAAATTTAGCACCACAATTTCAGAGGTTATATGTTGTCTTGATGTAGCAAAAGACTATGTAAGTGAATATGCAAGTATTTCATTGACTTTGATAGGAGGGTCTAAATTGATTGACATTCATTAATTAAAGGGACTAAGTTGCTCGATCCTTACAATTTTGAAGACCGAAATGCTCGTTTTCTCACATAATTCCATGCCCTTTTGAGAATTTAGATTCTCAACATTCATGCAATCACACAGTTGCCAATCTATACGAACAAATCAAGATCAGATGACTCATGTATCATCTTTGTATTTTGGACCTATTTATCAAAGTCCGAATGCAGGTCATGCGATTTTGATTTGACAGTTGAGAACATGTTATTGCGTCAAATGTGTGATTCCCTAAAATGAGAGAATCCAGATCTAAAAGTTTCCGTCGATATTTTTTCCTACCTAGGACTAAACCTCCCAATACTCTACTCTTAGATAGCTACAATGAAAAGGGAAGCATCACATATATAGTTAAAAATTACCAATCTGTATACTTGTAATTAGAAATGTATAAAACTGGAAATATCAGTATGAGTTTTCAGCAATGAAAGCCGCCCCAAAAGAATCAACCATGATAACAACATGAAAATAATGAACTTACAGTTTTCTCAAAATCATTACTTGAAACACTTCCTGGAACAGACATGTTTTGTTAGTCAGACAAAGATCTTCACAAATCAAAAAATAAAGAAAATATAATACATTGATGTTGATCTATAATAACACAAATCTAAACAAGGAAACAAATAAACAATAATAAACAAGAATCAAAATTTTCATCTTTTGACAATTTTAACAAAAGGGTTATAGCAAAAGTGGAGAAATACTTGCCCTTTCGAACAATATGAAAGGTATCTTCTGCAAGTGCCCTTGTAGCTGCAACCTGAAGGTTGGTTGGTTAAGATTGTTTAGTTTAAGATAAAAGAAGAAAGATAAACAATTGAAGAAATTGAGAAATTACAGTTCCAATCTTCAAGAAACCATCAACAGCTAGATTAAGGAAAGGATTTCCCATGTCTATGACAACATCCACCTGTGGAGAAGACACTGAACCGGAAATTCTGCTCCAAGGCATCTTTCAAACTCACTTCTTTGTTACTTTCTTGTTTTGTTTAGTTAATACAGTTTGAGTGTAAGGGAAGGGGTTGCCCACACAAAAAGATTATGTTAGTAGTGATTGAAAGTTGGGAAAAACAATCCTGCCGTGCATATTACATTTTTGGGTTAAATATGTTTTTAATCCTTATAAATATATCAACTTTTCGTTTTAATTCTTCTAAAATTTTCTTTCAACTTTTAATCCCTATAAAATTTTTAATCACTACTTTTGATCCCTATTTTTAAGTTAATTTTTGTACTTTTTAATGAAATTGTGCAAAAATATGTAGAATATTGTAAAAAAAAAATCCCAAAAAAATTAGAATTTTTTAACAAAACATAATTTAGTTGTGAATTTTTAACCGTCAAACATATAAAAATTCATATTAAATGCATGTTTTGTTAAAAAATTCTAAATTTTTTTGGAAGAGATTCTTATAATATTATGAATTTTTCTACAAAGTTTTATTAAAAAATATGTATTCTACATATGAGTTTACTTTAAAAGAGGGACCAAAAGTAAAGATAGAAAATTTTTTAGGGACTAAAAGTTGAAGGAAAATTTTAGAGGGACTAAAACAAAAAGTTGGCATATTTATAGGGACCAAAAACATATTTAACCCTACATTTTTTAATAATAAATATGGTGAAATATTTCGAATTTTAAAATCTAAATAAGACGTATGAGAAACTAATAAGATGAGAAAAGCAGTGCCTTTGTTAACTACATATCTCTACCTGTTGTGGAAGAAGGCCCAAGGCAAATATAAAAGACTATTATTTTTTCCACCTTATCCATTTCTCACGTGCCTTATTTTTTTTTTTACGAAAATATTCATGTAATTTTCAGATTTTAGAATGCGAATTGAGTTTTTCCTTAATTATGGGATGGAAAAATGAATTTTTCACCAATTCAGATTCTATAATCAAAAAACCTAAAAAAATAGGGTGTGTTCTTTGTTTTTATTTATGATTATAGAATCCGAACACCCTCTAAATAGAACTTGATTTATTTGAGTTTGATGAAATTCGAGATTGGAGAGAGAAAATTTGTTTTCTTTGTTTTAAACACAATGGTAGAATACGTCTAACATCGGTTTCATGATTATGAATGTGTCTCGCATGATCTTGCAATAATAAATTTAATTACGCAATTATTTTGATCAATTCAAGAAATTTGACATTACAATATTGATATACTACCTCCGTCCCTAATTATAAGACCCTTTTGAAAAAATAATTTGTCCCTTTTTATAAAACTCTTTTGGTATTTTCAAGTACATTAATTATTTCTTTACCAACATACCCTTATTTATTTTGCATTTTTTTCTTCAATCAACAATAAATATTATATTGAAAATATAAATAAATTCTCTCTCTTAAGGATAAAATTGTAAAAACAATAGTAATTGTATTCAAATTTAATACTACAACCAACTTTCTTAATCTCCGCAATTTTAACAAAAGGCTCCTATATTTAGGGACGGAGGTAGTAATTTATTTTTTTGGAACCTTAGAAATACAAGATTATGATTAATTTCATAGGCTCATTTTCAACTAAAATATAATTTATTTTGTTATGAAAATTATTCCAATTTCTTGGATAAGAAAATTATCCCAGTTTCTTGGATAATAAATATCACCAATATTTTTAATATTAGTGAAGCACATTATTAGGAACAAAGGGCCCATAAAAATATTGTCAATTTCTTTGATAATAATTTTTTTGGCACATTATTAAAAAAAGGGCTGGTGTATATAGAAATCTTTGTGTTATATGAAGGTATATCTAGCAAATCTCGCAAAAAGGGCCAAAAACATTAACAGACTTGAGTCCAGCCCTTCTTCATATCAATAATTCGGGCCTTGTAGTGAACTTTGCTATATAAACCCTCAAAAAACCAAATATTTTTATATACATGGGTCCTAGGCCGCCGCACCCCCGGTCTATGCCTAGGGCCGGCCCTGATTAGCAACAGCTGAGTTAATTAGGTAATTTCACGTTGGATGAGCAATTCTATAAGTGAGAAGAGCAAAATCCTTAATTTAGACCCCTAATTTGTTATTCCAGCCCAACTCTCTACAGTTGTGGGTCAGGCAGGTTGTCCCATAAGCCTTTTTAATTAACATGATTTATTTTTTTTTTTGAAATGATTAACATGATGTTTTAAAAATTAAAATTCATATAAGAGTATTAAATAAATAAAAATCCAAGCTAATAGTAAGCATATGTGACGTCCTATTGAGAGAGAAAAAGGCACATGTCATGACATGCTAAGAAAATGTGATGCTCTTCAACATATAAGAAAATAAATAAATGAATCAGCATGCTGCATGACATGCTATTTGTATTTCTAGGAAAATATGTATAGCGTGCTAATTTTGTCAAAACATTAAGCTAATATATCAATAAAAAAAACATAATCTATCGTCCTGCAAATGTAGCTCGATTGATAATTTTATGGACATTGATATGTAGATGATACAATTTGAACTTTAGATTTTTTTTATTTTTACCATAAGTTGAAATTGAAATATAGTAATGATTTAAGTGTATCGTGTTTTTTTTTTTAGGGAGGTGTATCATATGTATGTATGTATGTATGTATGATGTATCAACTATCGTAGGAATTTCATTGTAAATATGGCATTAGGCACAATACTATGGATGTGCGATGGCGATGGGATTGAAAAGCTAACGTTTTTGTGTCCAAAAAGAAAATACTCTTGCTGCCCCATCCTTCATGATCATGCCTTGTGGCTGCCATTGATCTATTCACTAAAAATATCACTTATTTTTAAAAATTTGGATATTTCTTTTGGACATACCATAAAAACCACAAATTTATGTGGAAAGGATAAGGTACGAATCAATAAAAAAGGTCACTTTTGAAGATACTCGTCCATGTCTTGGCCAAAGTAAAGGATATATACTTTCATATGAATTTGAAGAGTAATAAACTGGTTTGATGGTTTGAAAGAGACATAGGGTTGAGTTAAATTCATCATGAAGAGTTCATGTATTTAGTTTATCCTCTAACAAAAAATAAAACATTTGTTATTAAAAAACAACAAAACTTGTATATGAATTTGTGTGACTATTGTAATTTACCGTAACCTTTTGTCATGTTGAAGTCACTGTCTCTCATTTATTGAAATTTATAATAGCCACATTTTAATTCGTTTAAAAAAAATGAAGTTGTTCCAATTATAATGACCACTGAGTTACAATACCCCTGCTCCAAGTCTCTCCAACCAACGGATAGAGGGAAACGCATGACCATAATAAATTAATAATTGAAAAAGTTTCCTTCATTTTTTTCTTTTGCATCTATTTGTGTCAGTAAATAATTTGATTCATCTAAAATGGTTGTTAATAAAATGAGAAAATTGATAATTTTTTTTTTTTTATAAAATAAGATTCACGTGTATATAATATCAATAATTAACAGCTAATTTATAAACTAACTATTAATATTACTTATATTAATTATGTTTGTTTAAAAAAAAATATTACTTATATTAATTTTTAAATTAAGTTGTTTACTTTAGATGAGGTGAATCATTCTACAAAAATACTAGTAAAACCGCTTAACACCAATTGTTTGGTGTTAAATGCGAAAAATAAAAACTTTAATCAAACATGCATAACAAATATTTTATTATTTTTTCTCTCCAAAAAAATTTATATTTTATTTTTTTTTTCCTTAAAAATGTGATCACCTTGCTTCCTAACTTATTGTTTAATATTTTTTTTTGTGGTGATGAAAATGATTTCAACTAAATAAATTTTGATTAAAAGTAATTTTTATGCGAATAAGTATTTACATAAATGAAGACTAAAAATAATTTTTGTATTTAAAAGCTTCAGATCTTTTTATTATAAAAAAAACTTCAAATCTCTACTCCAAATTAAAATTAAATCTCTACTCAGAATAAGTAATCTCTACTTCAAATCTCTTTATTATTTTCTTAAATATAAAAAATGGAAATATTTTTATTTCTTGGTGAACACTCTTTTATCTTATTACTCAAAAAAAAAAATTTACCTTAGAATTCTCTTGCAGGAGTAGTATTACTATTGGGGATATATTTACCAACGAGTAAATCAATTATCCTCTGAAATTGTAAGTTTCGTCAATTACCCCCCTGACATTAACAAAACTTTAATTATCCCCATGAAATTGCACAACGTTAATCAATTTACCCCCTCTGTCAAATTTTTCTGTTAGTCAATATGACGTTTTGCAAATACCCCCCTGAAGTTTTGCACTTATGTGCAAAATACCCCATGAACTTGAAAATTTATAATTTTTTTTTCTTATCCTTGATTCAAAAGATATTAAAGGCAAACAATCAACGGTTAACTTTAATACTTTAAACTCTACAAACCCCCTAAATACTAATTCATGATCACATGTCTCATCATTCTCCTCATTGTTAACATCTTGATCACTAATAGCTTCTTCATTCAAATCAAAGGATATTGAGCACTTATGTGAATGTCCCATTGAAGTGTCCTCAGCATGTACTTCACTATTCCCAGTTTCATTCTCTTGTTTCTCATATCAATCTGACATATTCATTAACAACTACTATATTTGTTGTTTGCAAATTATGTTTTCAAGTCTGAAACAGATAGTAAAATGTAAGATGTCTACAATCATGTACAATTACTTCGCTTTAAAACTTTTAAAATATAGGTACTGAAATGCTAGAATGGAATGGTAATAAAGGAACAATTTGTGATTATGAATTATTATCTAGGGGGTTTGTAAAGTTTAAAGTATTAAAGTTAACCGTTAATTGTTTGTCTTAGAGTTGTTGACGAAACTTAGGGTAATTGTCTATTTACTCATTTACCAATGTAGTCCAATAATAACTTTTTGGCTTAAATGTGTGTTTAGTCCTTGCACTTTCGTCCAATTTTAGCATTGGTCCCTGCGCTTTTTTTTGTTTGGCTTTAGTCCTTCCGTTAAAAAAAAAAACCAAAACTAACGGTGTGCCACGTGGCCCAATCATGACACGCCACGTTGCACACTAAAAAACAAAAATCAATTTTTAATTATTATTTTATTCATTATTTTTTTACTTAAAAATATCATTAGTCCCTGCACTTTCAGCATTTTTTTATATTAGTCCCTGCACTTTGGTATTAGTCCTTGAACTTTTTTTTTTTTTTTAAATACTTTCAATGAAATTATTATGTTTTAATTATTGTTTTGTTCATTATTTTTATTGAGAATAATCATAAAAAAATAAAATCAAAAAATCTTTGTTAAAAAAAATTAAGTAATAATTATATAACATTGCAAATTGAAATTGTATCGTATTAACACCGTTAATTAATTTTTACTTAATTAACAAAAATAAGTAAAAAAATCTTAGTTAATTTTTTACTTAATTAACAAATGGAAATTGTATTGTATAACATTGCAATGTTACACAATTATTAATTAATTTTTTTAACAAAGATTTTTTGATTTTATTTTTTTATGATTATTCTCAATAAAAATAATGAACAAAACAATAATTAAAACATAATAATTTCATTGAAAGTATTTAAAAAAAAAAAAAGTTCAAGGACTAATACCAAAGTGCAGGGACTAATATAAAAATATGCTGAAAGTGCAGGGACTAATGATATTTTTAAGTAAAAAAATAATGAATAAAATAATAATTAAAATATGATTTTTTTTTTTGTTTTTTAGTGTGCCACGTGGCACACTGTTAGTTTTGGTTTTTTTTTTTTAACGGAAGGACTAAAAGTGCAGGGACCAATGCTAAACAAAAAAAAGCGCGACACCAATACCAAAACTGGACGAAAGTGCAAGGACTAAACACACATTTTAAGCTTAAATTTTTCTTTTTGCTCAAGAAAAAAGAAAATGCTAAAAGCATATTCTTCTTTGGTTTATCTTACATTATAAAGGGTGAATAACAACAACAACAACAACAACAAGAAAAGGGTTTTTTCAGTTTTCTCGTTGAAATCATCGAAATCAAAAAACATGGGCAGAAAATTCTTCGTCGGCGGTAACTGGAAATGCGTATGTTTCAATCCTCTTTTCACTCTCTTCACTGTTTTCTTCTTTCTATTCGTTTATTTGTTTCGATCTTAATTTCAATGTAATATCTAGTTCTTCAATTTTTATCATCGATTTTGATTCTAACCTATAAATCTTAATTCTGAAACTATGTTAAAAAAATCAGATCGGAGTAGTTTGTTTTTTATTGTGAAATTCATATTGGATCAATTGATTTATGATACCCTCTTTCCGATCTAGTTAGTT
This sequence comes from Medicago truncatula, assembly GCF_003473485.1. Taxonomy (NCBI): domain Eukaryota; kingdom Viridiplantae; phylum Streptophyta; class Magnoliopsida; order Fabales; family Fabaceae; genus Medicago; species Medicago truncatula. The sequence continues at coordinate 47,534,728 of NC_053043.1, forward strand.
TTTTAGTTTGTACCGAAACCCCTTATGATAAGATCCTTATCTATGAAGCACTGATACGGACACTGACTCGTAGTAATTTGAGAAAATCATAGAGTTAAATGTAATCATACGTGTTAGTGTGTGTGACGGCACGTCTTTGATCAGAAGTGTCGGTGCTACACAGATCTTATTCCATTTAGAGATATGCTCAAAGGATGCATTTTATTGAACTTTTTGTGTTGATTGTTTTAGATTATATATTTCTAGTGATTCATATTGGTTACGGTTTTTTGGGTTGATTTTGTTGCAGAATGGAACCACCGAAGAGGTGAAGAAAATTGTTGGTACTTTGAATGAAGCTCAAGTTCCTGGAGAAGATGTTGTTGGTGAGTCTTAGTGGAATCTTGCTGAGTTTTTATCCTTTTTTGTGTTAAACAGTTGATACTTAGTTCACTCTTGTCAATGATCTATTGTTCTAAGTAAATTTCAGTATTGATTTGGATTATGTTTCTAATCAGAAAATTATTGAGTACTTGAGAGTTTTGAAAAAGAATTTTTTACCAAAAGGGAACCGCATATTTACGTAGCAGTAAAGCCCTTTGCATTATTAACGAGACTTAAATTAATTATACAGGCATACATATGTGATTTGTATTTTGCATCTGCGTTTGTTTAGTGACGAAATTTGCTTATCTGATTGGCCCTTAACTTTTTAACTAAATATCAAGTTTCTGGCAACCACTGAATTCATTGCAGTTGCCTTACTGATATTGCAATATCCATCTTTTTGTATCTCTGTATTTATTTCTCATATCACTTTGTGTCGTCCAACAAAATTTACTTTTATCGACATCTTGATGATGATGATGTTGCCGATATTTGCATGTGCTGACAAATGTTTTTCTGGTTCTACAGAGGTTGTTGTGAGCCCCCCTTATGTGTTCCTTCCCTTTGTGAAAAGTCTACTTCGCTCTGACTTCCATGTTGCTGCTCAAAACGCTTGGGTTCGCAAAGGTGGTGCTTACACCGGGGAGATTAGGTATGTTATCCGTACTGATCTTCGATTTATTTTGGTGCTTTGCATTTACTTTTTATCGTCACCACCGTAAGGGTTTTGGTCTTTTCATGTTCGATTGAACCATGTATCAGAATTTTCTGGTTTTCTTTCTCTTTTTGTATCAGTGGTTTATTAATAGTGTGGCACATGATCTTGAAGTTTCTACCTATCCTTTAATTTGTATTTCTTGTGTCTTTTCTGTTAACAGTGCTGAAATGCTTGTTAATTTGGATATTCCTTGGGTTATTCTTGGCCACTCTGAGCGAAGGCAGCTTCTAAATGAAACAAATGAGGTACAAACTTTTGTTTTGTCTCCGGGTTATATTTTTTAAATTCCCCTTTGTGCTAATTATGTATGACTTCTTCTTTGCAAAATTGGTTATGTATGGCAAAAGTTTAAATTTTACTAACTATACTTGCCCATTTTTACTGCTTTATCATCCGCTACAGTTTGTGGGAGACAAAGTTGCATATGCACTCTCACTAGGGAGGAAAGTCATTGCTTGCATTGGGGAGACTCTTGAACAACGTGAAGCTGGTACTACAATAGCTGTTGTTGCTGAGCAAACAAAGGCAATTGCAGGTATTCTATGTTCACACACTCTTTTTCTTTACTCTATATGAGTTGATCTTCTCACAAAAAGAATTTCTTTAATCGCTTAATCGCATTACAGATTTCCATTTTTTGATTTACTTCATCACTTGATGTTTTGCTGGCAACCAACATTCTTACTTACCTCAATTTTACTTGCAGACAAAGTATCAAACTGGGATAATGTTGTTTTGGCATATGAGCCAGTTTGGGCCATTGGGACTGGAAAGGTTGCATCTCCTGCTCAGGCTCAAGAGGTAGTATTACCTATATACTGTTTTTAAAATTTCATTGTTTTCATATCTTTACTCTAGTCAAATTAGCCCGGTTGATACATCTAATTCTTTCTATATCTAGTTGCTCAATCTCTTTTTTGTAGAAATAACTTGTTGATTGTGTTGTGTTGATAATATTGATGGATTTTTGCCTAGGTCCATGCTGCTTTAAGGAAATGGGTTCACGACAACGTTGGTGCTGAAGTTGCTGCCTCTGTAAGGATTATCTATGGAGGTTCCGTAAATGGAGGAAACTCCAAAGAATTGGCATCTCAGCCGGATATTGATGGATTTTTGGTTGGCGGTGCTTCCTTGAAGCCAGAGTTCATTGACATCATCAACTCTGCCACAGTGAAGAAGAACTGAAATTTGTAGCTAGTAATTGATATGCTGCTTTCCAAGCTGCTTCGGAAATTTCTGTTTGAGTTTTGATTCTGTATTTTGCGACCAATGCTTTGAACTTGTGTTTAGTACTCTATAAATATGTTTTCCTTTTACCTCATCGGTGGGCGATGAATTGGGTTTTTGTTAAGTTTCTATGCAGAAATAGTGTACTGCCATAACATTTGGTTAGTAAATAATGCTGAACGCCCTTGTTTTACTTAACTGTCTTAGGTCTGATAATACTTGCTTGGATTGTGTTTTGTCTTTTGAGGGTTTAGACCCTTGAAATGAGAAAAAAAAATGTAGTTGTTTCTACTAAAACTATAAGTGAATTGTCGTCATTACATAAAGGTCTATATGCTAAACTAGGTTCTAGGGACCATTGATCATTATTATAAGTGAATTGAATCAATTTGGCGACGGACTGGTCGATTAGGGACGGGTTGAACCCATTTGTCCAGCCGTATAATTAATGGCTATACTTATTTTTGCTCATGGAAATTTTCAACTGTTGATGTTTTTCTTCCATAAAGAACTAGTATATATAGTACGATATGACATGACAATAGTTTTTTTTTTTTTTTTTTTAAAGAAAAAATAGGAGGGGGAAGATACCGACAAAAGTCGTTAATGCATATCTTAACCAATTTTTTTTCATCATATCAACATTGATACGAATAAGGTGCCAAAATCATTTCACAAGTTCAATATGAACAGCAACATCTTTTTTTCTTTCTTTTTTTAAATGAAGTGGTATATGTTGTGAGGTATTGAATTTAAATTCGGATGAAGATGTTTAATCTAAAAATTTATGCATTGTCAGTTGAACTTGATCTACGGATCGAGCAAATTCTTTGTTACAAGCTTCTGAAGAAAAAAAAACAAAGCATATCATTGGTTATGATAATTCTACTTTTATTTTTATGAATGAATGAGCAACTATCCAATTCTAGTTACATAGTCGCATAGAGATAGATTGACTCTTTCTTCGTTCCATAAGGTCTGATGTACATACAGATTAAAAAATAGTTAATCTGAAATCACCCCTCTTCATCTTTTTCTCTATATTTCAATCTAAATAAGTCACTTTTACATAGATCTAGGTGTTTTTCTTTGTGATTTCATCATCTAAGTGTGGTGGTTTGTTGTTCGTCGTCTTGTGCGGCGTTGTTTGCTTTCCCGTCTTCTTGCGGTGTTCATTTTATTCCAATTGAAAGATCGATTATTCAATCAAAGATTTGGATGTCAACGTTGCAGATCCAGAGACCATGGATATTCCGATGACTTTAATTTTATCATATATTTTTGTAGGCATTATGCCGTTATATACTATTAACTTGGATGTTGTGAGTTTATTCGCAGATTTATCCTTTACGTTTTTAGCGGTGTTGAATAATGTAATCTCTCGATTTGAATGAATGAATATCATTTTATTTTTGTCAAAAAAAAAAAAGTTTAGTCCATGATATCCATTGAAAACTCATATAACTAGAGAAGTTAGAGTTGGAACCTCAATCATGACTTCTGATTTAGCAATTTTGGCATTTTGGCCTTGGAGTCAATTAGTGGAAAGAAATACTATAATCTTGATTGAAATTAACGGACAATATACATTAAAATTGCCATTACATTAATTCATCCATTTGCTTCCCTTGTATTGTAAACAACGTTCTCAAAACCAGTAAAAGAAACAACGTTCTCAAACCAGTAAAAGAAGGAACGTTCTCAATGCTTGTCCACAGTCCGTACGTGTATATGGATTTCTGTTTTTCTTTTTTTTGCAAAAGCTAATTAATGTTCTCAAAATAAGTTTTTTTTTTTTTTTTTTTTTTACTTTATCAATTCATTAAAGCATTTGCAGTGCAACACAGGTTAGCAGAATTACTTTTCGAAGAGTCCCAGCATTATGCACAAGTACATGTTTTTTTTTGGTAAAATAGTCTTGAATAAGCTGCAAAGACATTGTTATGAAGAAACCCAATTCAAATCCCGGATTCTTCATTTCTTTACACATACTCTATATGTGCAACTCTAACCATTAAACTATTTGATCAACAACAAAATTCTTAAATATCGTTTATGACGGCCAATTAATGAACGCTGGTTTGGTCGTCATAATGTAAGGCTCACTCATCTATGGGCAGCCTAGCCTACATGTGATACTTTACAGCTTAGTACCACTTACTTACTTTCAGCTTTTCCATTTCAAGTGTTAATGGGATGAACTAAATAGGGGTGTTTGCAAATTGGATTAAATCAATTTTGATCAATTTTTAGTAGAAAAGTATTTGATCTAATTCCTTTGTTTCCTTTGATCTCATATCATATCATTGTCAACTAAAATTGCAGACAACAAATTAGATACAAAATTATCATTGATGTCGCTATCCACAAAAAGAAAATTGGTCACGCAACGCCTATACAACCCACTACATCCATTATTCAGGTCAAAGCATGATTTTGAACTAGGCTTTGCATTTCCATGTCACGAGTTGTTTGATTTTCACAATCTGTAAAGTTATTTGCTATTATTCCTTGCTCAAACTTTCTAGGCTTAAAATCCTTTGGAAATATTTTGAATAATTAAATGAGCTAATATGTGGCATATCATATGTCAACAATTTTCTAGAAGTTTATCCTTTTATTAACATATTATATATAGGGTTAATTAAGTAAATGGTCCTTATAAATATTCAAAATTTTGTTTTTAGTTCCTATAAAATAAAATCACACTTTTTAGTCCCTGTGACGTTTTTCTTAAGCATTTTAGGGAAAGAAACAACGTCTAGGAAGAAGAAGAAAGAGTTAACGCAGTTAATGCATAAAAGGAATTGAGTGAGATTTGGAAACATAATAGACTATGGAGAGACACATGGGTTTTTAAATGATATTTTTTCATCTCAGCCATCTATTTTCAATCTAATGGCTGATAAATCATTCTCATATTCTCACATAACAAACTCATTCTCACTAGATATGTCCTCTATATATATATATTATGTAACTCTCAAATATGAATACAAACCTAATATGTGGTCTCAATTTTCTGTAGAAATCTCAACTGCCTTACCTTTGATTCCTTCCTCCCCTTCCACAACATAATGGTAACATGTGAATACTGAAATAATTTTTGAAAAGTTGCTAGCCAAAAAGACACACGTTGGGCTAGTTTTCTTTAGCTTGAAAATTGACTTCGTAAAAGGCAACATTTCAGTTATGAATGCATGCATGGATACCCATTTTTTTTCTTCTATAATTAGAGAATTTCATTAATAGCACTGTTTGATGCATCATCTACATATTGGGATGTCGTGTTGGTATCAATCGTGTCCGACACCGAAACACGTTTAATTCGAGGAGTGTATGTGCTTCATAGTCATTTTCATTTCTCTCATCTCCTAACAAAATAACTACTAAGATTTATTACTAAAAAAAATGAGTAAAAAAACATAAACTAATTAGATTTTAAATGTTATTTCATTTCACTTTGTTTTACTTCATATCATTGATTTAAACAACTAAGTGATTTGAGTCAAATAATTATGAAATTTCATCAAAGAACTATTCTTTTGGGAGAATCATATTTTTTAGTCAAACTTTACTTTAGGTTGTACTAAACACAACGGTGAACCAGAAAAATGACAATACCAAAAAAATTTTCTTAGTTTTATGTGGGAATATTTTGGTGCTTATGACTCCTTATTCTCCTTTGATAACATAATCGTAGAGTGAATTGTACATTTTTTTAGAACAAAATCGTATGAATATAACTTCTCATATTATCAATATTTTAAAATGATTTTTGAAATTATAAAATGTAAATCAAATCTGTCTGACTTTTGAATTACATTAAATTGGTAAAATTTTTCCTTACTCTCTCTAATCCAACATGGTTATCGCTAGTGAAAGGAAATCAATAAGTCATTAGAGTTCATCTTCAAATATGACTTCAACTTTGTCGTCATCCTCTCCTTCAATGATTTCTCAACGAGGACACAAACCATTTGGGTGTGAACTCTGAGATATTGTTTTGAGCGTTTGTTCCATTAATTTTATCAAATATTACGAATTTAATAAGTTAGTTTATCAGTTATTAACAAATTTATCTGTTTTTACTATAAGTTCATTCCATTTATTTTTTACAAAACAAAACCTAAGCATAATTATATGCCAAAAAAAAACTAAATGTGACTATTGTCCTTTTTTTTACTTAAAATGTAACTAATGTTACAATCATAAATAATTAACATTTGATTTTTCATGAAAATTAATATTTTAAAAGGCATATTTATCACTTAAAAATAATTGAATTCTACATCATGGTTAATAATTATTTTTTGTTACAAAAAGTTTATAGAAATACATACAACTCATTTATTAAATTAAAGAGGTCAACTTACAATCTTGTAAGTTAATCAACTCATTTCAATTAATTCAATTTTCATTGACCATCATGGTTAATTGGTTCTTCACTTGTCTTCTTCCATTTTCACTAAAGACATTTTTCTGTCATTTCCTTTTCGTACGAACAAATCCCTCTCTTTAATTGAGCCTAGTTCCTTTCACACACACATGATGGCAATGAAAAGTTGGACAGCTACCTTATTGTTTCTCGTACGCAGGTTTGTAAACGGAAAAGATGGATCCTGTCATACTTTTTTTTCTCGTGATTTTTTTTGGTTGAATAAATGTAAGAGCCTAATATTTTGTACTATTATGCAAAGGTCTATTTTTTACTGTTCGATCAAAAAATATACTCGTATTTCAATTTCATTTTATTTAATGGAAAGAGTTATTGATGATATAATAATTGAAACAAACTTGCATATTTTTTTGATTAAATACAACAAACTTGTGCATGATATAAGATTTATCTTTTTTTATATACTATATAAACTTGACTTATTTCGTAACAAAAAAAAAAAAACATAATATTTTGAACGATCAGATGTAATCCATACTAAATTGGGTAAAACAAAAGGCATGTAATCCATAAATTATCAGATAATCAAGTAGTGATCCCCTAAAAAAAGAATCAAGTACTGCTGGTATATAAGAAATTAATGTCACGTGAAATTAATAAGAAGGTTCACGAATACATAGTACAAGATACCTTCGAAGTTCGAACTGATTAAATCCAACTTGCACCTTGTTGGACCCCGCTACATCAATGCGCAGGTCATGCTGCATACGTGAGGCGTGACACGCATATTCTCTTTGTCTTACTATTTTAATCAAAAATGTTAAAAGCATCCTAAGTAAAATGGGTAAAGATCCTCTCCATTTATAACTTTTTTTATTTGTTACAATTTGGAGAGAGATAGACACAAAAAAATAAGTGGTGGATCCTATCACTAAGTGGATCCCACCATTATTATTTTCTATGTGTCTATCTCTCTCCAAATTGCAACAAATGGAAAAAGTTATAAATGGAGAGAATCTTGACCCAAGTAAAATTAACAAGAACTCTTTAAATAGACTCTACATATACCAGTTAAGTTCCTTTCCATTTACTATGTTTCTCTCCATTTTTTTTATTTGGAGAGATAAAGACACAATTTTTCTAAAAAAAAATAACAATTAATGATGGTGGGACTCACTTAATGATACTCCCTCCGGTCCTTTATATAAGAAACAAAAAACATAAAACATCAACACCAAGAAAATGCATTGAAAATAGTCATCTTCATTTAATACACTTCTACATTTAATTTTTTTTCATGAATACCCTTAAATTAATTACTCTTTATTTCATCAACTTATTTACTTTTAATATTCTATCTCATAATCAATAAGGGCACAAATGAAATTTAGCTTCAAACATACTTGAAACTTGATCAATCTTATTATAAAAAGGACCAAAAAAATTCTCACTTTTGTTTCTAATAAAAAGGACCGGAGCGAGTATGTTCTACCATATATTTTTTTGTGTCTCTCTATTTAAATTGCAAACTCCATTTATATTATTTATTCATAATTTTTTTATTATATATGCTTATTAATGATACAATGACAAAACACTAATAAATATTAAAGACTCCAATAAAGTGTTCTTAAATAGGTCATACAATATGCATATTTGTTACTCCTTCCGTTCCATAATAACTGAGCCAATTAAAAAAAATGTTTCAAAATAACTGAGTCATTTCACTTTTCAATACAATATTAATTACTTTTTCCCTTTTATAACTCTAATTAATACTACTTTCATCATTCTCAATTCAATATATTCCACTTTGCATTTATGATAGTGAAGAATACATCAATACTTAACAAAAACACTTAAAATTATTTTCTCTCTAATTCATTTATACATTTTTCTTAATATGTGTGAAATGAGCTTTTGACTGAGTTAATCTGGGACGAAGGGAGTATGTCATTTATTTGTACATTTAAATAAGGAGAATGTTAATCAGTGCCCCAAAGGCAATGGTTAAGCATCCAAAACAAGTAAGTTTTCATGAAAAAGTTGTGTAATCATTATTTTATCAAAAATAACATCTTATACTTCTAAGATAAAATTTCTATATGTAAATTACTTAATCATTGTCTGGAGGGCAATGGTTAATGAAGTCAAAAGTAGCATGTTTGCATTGGTTTCAACAACATTTTGACTTTTAAAAAGTTAAGTTTATCACTTTTCATCATTTTTCAATACTATATTTTTATTTTTATCCCCTTATTCAATATCCCAAGAACAATGGTTACCATTCTCCTTAAATAAATAATCTCTAGACTTAGGTAGGAGTAGGACCGCATGAGTGACAATGTTCTCACTCAAAGATCCAACGTTCTCGCATTTCAAAGCCTAAATTCAAAGCTATAACCTCAAATTAAACTAAAAGAGACCTCTCATAATTTTATTTAACTATTTTTAGACCTACATATAGTATATTATCCATCTTGTTGAAAAAGTTTTATCCAAAAAAATAAATTATACTCCCTCCGTCCCGTAATAAATGAAATGTTTGAAAATGTATAATTTTGACCTAACTTACTTTGACCATATTTTTCTACTAATATACAAAGATAAATAATATCATATAAGATGTCGTTAGATTCGTCTCGATGAGTATTTTCAAAATATCAAATTTTCATAATTTTTTCCAATATATTATTCAAGATATTTAAACTCAAAATTACGCATTGGTATGCGTAAATGGGTCAACTGTGTCACTTATTAAGGGACGGAGGGAGTATATACAAACTTCGGTTTTTATTATAATTTTATAATGCAATTTTTAGAGATTTTTCACTATTGTTTAAAAATCATTTAACATAGTGGGTATTTAAATAAGAATGTGTTTGTAAAAATAGGATTGCTTGAAATACTATCTTTTCAATATTCTTTTTATAGAGTGAAATTCATATCAGCCATAAAATTTGGACGTTTAATATGTTTATGTGGATATTTAATGTTAAGTTGGTAGTTCAAATTCACTGTTCTTAAAATTATGGTTTATAGGTGTATTGTTCGGTTTTGAGTTGAAACAAATTGATATATTACTTAATTTATAATGTTGTTGATGAAATATAACAAATTGATCAATTACTTAATTTATAATGTTGTTGATGAAATATTTATTTATAAAATTAAGTTTGAATTAAAAAATGAGAAGGAAATATGCGTAAGTAATTATGTTGATGATATAGGCCCATTCAGACCCACCACATCAATGTTTAATGATCTATACTATTTAACAAAGTTGATTGAATAAATTAGTAAGAATGCAAATATTATATGACTTAAGATCTATTTATAAAAAAAACTTAAATAACTAACTTGTTATAACCATCAAACTCAAAGAATCTCATGAGGTATTCAGCCTATAAAATATGTTGTACAATTGTATTTTATTAGTTGTGTTTTGAAAATAAAAGGTTGATATTTTTTTTTTGCTAATATATATATTTTACTATTAGTTTCTTATTTTTTTTTAATTTTAATATTATATTTTTGCGTTAAATATATTTTTGGTCCTTATAAATATGTCAACTTTTTGTTTTAGTCCCTCTAAAAAACGTTTTCAACTTTTAGTCCCTTAAAAATTTTCTATCTTCACTTTTGGTCCTTCCTTTAAAGTAAACTCATATGTAGAGTTCATATTTTTGAATGAAATTTTGCAGAAAAATTCATATTATTATAAGAATCTCTCCCAAAAAAATTAGAATTTTTTAACAAAACATGAATTTAATATGAATTTTTATATTTTTGAAGGTTAAAAATTCGTATTTAATTTGTGTTTGTTAAAAAATTCTAATTTTTTTTTTTGGATTTTTTTTACAATATTCTACACTTTTCTGCATAATTTCATTTAAAAATAGGGACCAAAAGTAGTGATTGAAAATTTTATAGAGACTAAAAGTTGAAAGAAAATTTTAGAATGACTAAAACGAAAAATTAGCATATTTATAGGGATCAAAAACATATTTAATCCTAGATTTTTTTGCGAAGACCGATCGGGAAATGCTAAATTATTCTGTATCTCAACAATGAGGGTTTCAGAAAGGCATACGTGAGATAGTCAAATTCCATCTCCTCTGAATTGAAATTTGTCGGTGTGCATTGCATATGCCGCCATTCGTAACTTCGTATCATAGACTTAGACAAATTATATTAAATAATAATAGAATTATGTATCCCAATATTCAACAAAATGAAAATTAATTTAGTCAAAAACCAATATTCCCTTCATTACATTTACAATGTGATAGAATATCTCGACTCTATAATTATTAATATTGTTTTTGTTGGTTATTTTAATCTTTATATAAAAATTGAACTGTTAATTGTATCTGAATGACAAAATCAATCATTTTAAATATAAGATCTATAACCTTTTTATTTTTTAGGGAATAAGATCTATAAACTTAAATGACACTATATTGTTATGCATGACACATTGAATTCTTTATACAAGGTCTGCAACCTCTCATATTAGAAAATTAAAGATGTCAAACCCTTTTTTTATATCCTTGACTCCTTGTTGATTATTGATGCTGCTAATATAGAAATCTAACTTTTATCTTTATTCAAGTACAAAAATGGGAAATAGGAAAGACACATCACACTTACATATAGAGCCGAGACAAGACACAGAATAAGGATAAGGTATGAACATGAAAACTTTAAAAAGAAAAGGACAAGATAGAGGTGGTAGTGGAAATAATAATAGTAGTAAAATAGAAATGAAAATAACATAATATGGGAGGGACCATAAAGTTGGTAGTTAGCTGCTAGCTAATGTCTTAGTGTAAAAATGCCAAGGAGCAAAAATTGCATATAAAAGCAACAAATAGAGAGAATACCAAACACCAAATGCCAGCATAAGGAAGTTGGTACATCTCTATGAAAGTAACATAGGCACATCTCTATGAAAGGTCGGACAAAATTATCAATTTAAGGTAATTATATTAGAGATATTGTCAGATGCTAAACATAAATATATTTCTTTTGTTAAAATTTAAAGATTGAATCATCTCATTTTGAATATCCAATTTCTTTATTGAATTTAAATCTTACTGTGATAATTAACAATTTGTTAAAGATTTACGATACGATCTATATATAATATATCAACTGCAATATTTTAGACTCTAATTAAGCGTAAAAGAAATGTCTAACCATTTATCTGACATGTACTTTATTAATATAAATTATGAAAATATTTTCAAACATAAACCAACACATATATCATATAGATATACAATTTCCCTTTTTAAATTATTTATTTCTCTCTTTCAACCTAACATCAACACTTATGTATGTAGGTTACATTGTATACGTGTATGGGTACGGTGTTGGTTTCTTGTGTTTAAAGTACAAGACACTTTATATAGATTAATGCTCCAAGATAAGATTGTGGGGCCAAGATTGTCTACCTTTAGACTTGTTGGGTGACTTTGATGAAGAGAGTTTTAGTTTTTTTTTTTAGGGATGAAGAGAGTTTTAGTTGTAGAGGGGCCATGAAGAGAGTAAATGTTATAGGTCTATAGGAGGACAAATAAAAAAGAGGGGGTCCTCCCTTCAAAAAAAATAAAAAAGAGGGGGTCCTTTTCATTTTATCATTTCAAGATGAAGGTTGCTTTACGAGGATCAAAATTATCAAATTGGTCGTTTGTTATTGTAAGTCATTTTTAAATTAGTCTATAACTTTATTAATATTTTGAATTAGTTTTTGATTTTATAAAAAGTTTTTCAATTATGTTTCTCTTCATGTAACAAAAACATAAAGATAAATACCTAATTAAAAAACTTTTTACAAATTGTTTGAAGTATTAATAGAGTCAATGACTAATTTAAAAATGACCTACACATACAAATACCAATTTAATGGTTTACTCTTCAAGTTACTCAACTCTAAAAATAAACTGATCGGAAAATACTTTTTGATAGGTTTATGTTATTAAAATACACTATTCAATCCTAAATATAAGAGAATAATGTTTTTTTAGGTTTATTGAATTAATAATGTATCTAAATTATAATGTAAAGTAAATATATTATTTATTCAATGAATTAAAAAAGAACTTTCTTTTATATTTAAAACTGAAAAGAGTATATGATTCTGCCTTAACCCCTAAAACAATTGACTTTTTAGATTTATTGAATAATTAATTTATTTGGCCGAGAATATAGATCGGATACAACAATTATTCAACGAATCTTAAAAGTCAAATGTGTGGGAGGGATTACTTTCTAATAATTTGAGGTTTTTAACCAAACATGAATAACCCAATGGCGCAATTTCCTTTGATGAACGTCACTGTGATGTGAGTCTGTGACCACACCATACCATACCCACCTCTCTTGTTCCTTTCCATTTCTTTCTACTCCCAACTTTCTATTTACTTACCCCAAAAACAATCTCACCTGACCTCTCTCTCTCTCTCTCTCAGTAGGTTCTTTCCCCACCACTAAAATAAACAGGTTTTTTGCTTTTTCCCTCATGCAAATTTCCCCTTTTAGTTTAAAACCTTAGATTTTTCACTTTCCTTTTATTTCCATTTATTCAATTCAACTTTCATTTGTTTCTGCAGTTTTGCTTAATATTGCAATCTTCAGGGAACATGGGAGTTTGTTTGAGTGCTCAAATCAAAGCTGAGAGTCCTTTTAACACTGGTATAATGTTCTTCAATTTTCATCCTTTTTTTTTCCTACCATTTTCATGTGCGTTATGGCATTAATTTGAGGTTGAGTCCTTTTGATGTTTATTGCTTTTGGGTATTCTTAATTTCCTTTTATTTCTTCAAAGTTCGAACCTTTATGTGTTTTCTAAAAAAACATGGAGAATTTTACCTTGTTTCTCAGTTTTAACATTAAAAAAAGTTCCTTTGCTTTGTTTTAATGATAATTTGTTTTGTCAAAAGATATTGACTTATATAGTAATAGTACTTTGATCAAGTGGTATTGTTGATGCTCAACCTTGAATATTTTCTCAATAAAGGTGCCAAATTTGATTCATTTCATTGTATAAACACAATTGAAGATCCGGTTTGATAGCTCAATGTATGTTACATTTCATGTGATATTCATAAAGGTTTAATTGTAATGGATATATGAACATGGATCGGTTTGGCAGGGTTCAATTCAAAGAACTCAAATTCAGCTGGAAATGATCTGAGCAGCACAAACAGTAAGGTTTCAGCTGCATCAGTGCCTCCGACTCCTCGGAGCGAGGGCGAGATCTTGCAGTCATCAAATTTAAAGAGCTATACCTTAGCTGAACTTAAGTCGGCTACTAGAAATTTTCGACCGGATAGTGTGTTAGGAGAAGGTGGTTTTGGATCAGTTTTTAAGGGTTGGATCGATGAGAATACATTGGTTGCTGCCAAACCGGGTACTGGCATAGTTATTGCTGTTAAAAGACTTAATCAAGAAAGCTTCCAGGGTCACAGGGAGTGGTTGGTGAGTTTAATCTACTTATTTATATTATTTGCTTTTGATAATTAAGGAGCAGATGGTTTCTTAATTATCACTTGTTTGGTCAACTGGCAAGGTTCTATGGTTAATTAATGATTCAAAGAAACAAATCTCAAGTTAATTTGCCTCAAGATGATTGCAACAATCGCAAGTGCTTGTTAGTGATTATATATGATGGAAAAATTAAGAGGTGTTTATGTTTGGGATTGCAGACAATACATGTTTGCCTTAATATGTTTTGTTTTCACTTTTAGGCTGAAGTCAACTATCTTGGACAGTTTTCTCATCCTCATTTAGTGAGATTGATCGGTTATTGCCTTGAAGATGAACACCGTCTTCTCGTCTATGAGTTTATGCCTCGTGGAAGCTTGGAGAATCACTTGTTCAGGAGTAAGTTATTATTCTTTTCCCTTAGTTTTTAACTTCGGAAGGAGTTTGTTTAACATTAGCAATATCATTGAAATTTGAAACAGGAGGATCATATTTTCAACCTCTTTCATGGAGCCTTCGTCTGAAGGTTGCTCTTGACGCTGCCAAAGGGCTTGCATTTCTGCACAGTGATGAAAATAAAGTGATATATAGAGATTTTAAGACTTCAAATATCTTGTTGGATTCCGTATGTAGACTTTTAGTCTTTTACTTTCAATCATTAATAAAAGAAATAGGGTTGATAACTGTAAGAGATTATTCGGAAAACATGGTTGAAATACATTTCTTGATTTGATTGCAGGATTATAATGCAAAGCTTTCTGATTTCGGGCTGGCAAAGGATGGTCCAACAGGTGACAAAAGCCACGTCTCCACCAGGGTAATGGGAACCTATGGATATGCAGCTCCTGAATATCTAGCTACAGGTATTTTTGAGTTCTTGTTGCTGAAAAATTTATGTTTCAGGTTTTTAGCTATTTTGGTTAATAGCTGAAAACATTGTGACTGTAGGTCATCTTACTACTAAGAGCGATGTCTATAGTTTTGGAGTTGTCCTGCTTGAAATGTTATCCGGTAAGAGGGCAGTTGACAAGAATAGACCATCTGGACAACACAGCTTGGTGGAATGGGCTAAACCCTATCTCGCTAACAAACGTAAGGTTTTCAGTGTGTTAGACAGTCGGCTCGAAGGACAGTATTCATCAGATGAGTCCTACAGGGTAGCCACACTTGCTTTGCGATGCCTATCAACAGAATCCAGGTACAGGCCCAACATGGATGAAGTTGTTAGAATTTTGGAGCAGCTCAAGGTTCCTGATGTGAATGTAAATCGTAAGCGTGCGCGGAGAAAAAGTGCTGATGATGTTACCCGTGTGAGGACTCACAAATCTTGTGCTAGTGCCAAGACTCACACATCTTATCCACGTATCACGTTATCTCCTCTCTATACTTGAAATTGAAGATACGCAAAACCTTTCAACTTAGCAGAATTGAATGTTCTGTGGCCAAACTAGGGAAAGCACCATGCATAATTTGCCGGCGATCTTGTCATGAATACTAGCACCTCTGTACTGTACATATCATATTCCAGCTAATATATTCAAAACCAAGCTTCTCTTAACATTTCTAGGTGAGATTGTTGATGTTCAGCAATTAATATATATTTTGAGCTATGTAGCATCGACACTTCACATAAAAGGCTATCCGACATGTGGTTACTTTCATCTTTTCCATTTTCTAATATTATTTGTGTCCGTCCGTGTCATCGATGCTTCCTAGGTTTTGAGTTCTGTCAAGTAGCTGGGGTTTGTAGGTACTTTTGTATCATTGCTATGGTTAGCTCATTTTTGTTAGTGTCTGTGTTGGGGTGATGTCGTTTTTCCTAATCTATTTTGTAACACATGGTTGCCATAGTATATAATATAGTACTAAAAATATTTTAAGGGCTGATGATGCTATATTCTATTTGTATTGATTCTTTCATGCCTGCTTTCATGCATGCATAATTCTGTCTATAAATGAAAACATTGGCCAAGATTTCTTTGCATCATTATGTGAAGGAACTGATGAAATTGATTTGGAATATGATACATGTTTTGGATATGTAACTGTACTTTACTGTATGTTGTGTTTTAAGTACAGTGAGTGACGGTTAAGTCAAGAACCTTGCCCTACCAGATAATTATGTGGATGCAAAATCTTTTGACTTTGGATAGTACTCCCACCCCACATGATTCTCTATATTATTTATTAATTTGGACCCTTTTAAGATTTGTCAAACCGTACACCTTTTTCTCTTTGACAAATGCAAATGAAATTGTCAAACTCGTCTTTACTTGATAGTGGCCATACGTTCCAAGATAATTTAAAATTTTGACATTTCAGTCACTGAAATAATTATCATAAAAAGTGGCTGATATTATAACCTGTAGTTGATAAATCGAATTGAAGCATTTACTAAAAAACATTGTGTTGAACAACAATTCCTAACAGAACCTATGAGCCATACCCAACACACTGCCTCACTTCCTTTGTTTTGGTAGAATTATGTAGATTTGCAAAAGAGAGATAGGAATATTTTTTTTTTACTATACAGTTCTGAAGATGGAAGAATTAATAAGGGGAGAAAGAGATAAACAGTTTTAAGCTTCTTTCTAGCAGGCTTAAGTCAAAGTATACTACACTGACTCTCCATGGACCATGATCACAACAACAACATTTTTTTAAGCTTCTTTTGGTTTATCAGTAACAAGTATTTTCTCCTAGCGTCTTTAGGCTTCAACAATTTTGGAAAAACATCAACTCTCTCACTAATTAACTTGAGGCAAATAAAAATTTATCTGAAAAAAGAGTTACATGCAGCTTTTCTTTCAATCACTCTTTGACCATTACAAATAATTGAGATAATAGTTATTTTGATGTGTAACGGATTGTCATAATAGTCCTTCAATGTATTGAAAATTCAAAAATAGTTATTGATTGTGAACTTCGTTAGTCAAAATAGTCATTCAATACTGACATTAATTTTTTTTCTTCATATAGAGACTTATATGACATTATACAAGTATATATAGAGACTGATATTATGATAAAATATATTGTAATTTACATAATAGTCATCCCAAAGACCATTTATTTTCCTTTTCTAACACTCCTCTTATAGTATTCTAATTCATTTTCTAAAGCTCTCTTACTATTCTAATCATTTTATTTATTGATAAATGATATTTGAAAAATGATTTTATGACAACTTTATTTATCATATTTTCATTTTCTTTTTTTGATTTTTGTGCCAGAGCTAATTTTTTTTTTTTGTTGTATATTTTGGTTATCCACAAGTTTGTTCAATAAAATGGTTCTTCAAATAAGAGGGTCCTTTTCAATCCACCATTTCATGAATGCTACTACTATGATTTAAATCTGTATGTCACAGCACCACACTCACCTTCCTCGTACCTTTCCAACTCTTTTTCTAATCTTAACTTTTTATTCATTTAACCCCAAAAAGACGACCTCTCTCTTTCTCTATTTTTTTTTTCTTCTTTCGTTGAAGCCTCACTCTCTTTCTTTCTCTTTCTTAGTTGCTTCATGAAATGATATAGTTAAAGTACTATATTATAGAAAAGGTGGTGAACCTACATAGACCAATTTAGGTGGCATGTACCACTTGCACATTCCCGCGTGAAGACAAGACAATCCGTTACCTAATACCAATCCCATCTTTCTGTTAGTTGCTTCTCCACAATACTAAAAATGTTGTTACCCTTATCCTTCATGCATGCATATTGCACCTTTTAACTCCTTATAATTTTGCTTCTTATTTTCATTTATTCAATTCAACTTTATGCTTTTTGCAGTGATGCTGGATATTACCATCTTCAGGGAACATGGGAGTTTGTTTCAGCGCTCAAGTTATAACTGAACATCCTTGTCACACTGGTATGTATGCTCTTCCATTTCTTGTGTACCATTCATCATGTGTTTCAATCGAATTTCATATTTATATAAAAAAAATTATGTGTTAGAAAAGTTACTCGAGATTGATGTTGAAGTTCAGGAAAATCGTGGCGCGATTTGGTGATGCTTGGAGCATGTTTTGGTTCGTTAAAAAACGTGGCACGATTTTAGAGAAATCGTGGCGCGATTTGATTGATGACAGCTTTGTACTGTGTACAAAATAGTGAACCGTGGCGCAATCCGAGCAAATTGTGGAGTGATTTTCTCTGGATGTGAGCACTTTATAAGCATTATTTGACCCATTTGATGGGTAATCTCATAAAACCAAACGAGGGAACTTAGAGACTAAGAGTTGAGTGTCTTTGGGTGAAATTCTTAGGTTGGAAAACAATTGTAAATACTTGGTGAGTGAAAATCATTGAGCCTCTTAATCACGGAAAGAGATTCGAAAAAAAGGTAGAAATTATGTTTGTTCTTTGAGAGCTTGTTGAAGCTAATTTTAAGTAACCCTTTTGTATCTCTTTATAAAGAACTGGTTGACAGTGAAGTGGAGAGATGTCTCTCCTCCAAACGTAGGTCATTATTGGGCCGAACTATGTGATCAAATTTCAGTGTGTTTGTTTCTCTTCTCTCTTTATCTTTTGCTTGTGGTTTGTGTTTTATACTTGGTTACTAGATTATATCCAAGTCTATCATTTGTTGTTGTTGCTTCAGGCTACAACGATACTGGTTACTACTTTCTTTTGCTCCACACATTTAAGTTTATTGTTGTGAGTTTTGAGTCTGAATTCACAACAGTACGTTTGATCAATAATATGTTATAACAATAATAAATGGTTGGATCAAAGAAATTCATTGTTTATCTATGAAGCACAGACACCTTAAGGATAAGTGTCCGATAGTTGTATGATATATGTACGACTTGTATTAAAAATTTGAGTCAAGTGTTCCAACAAAATTTGTTTTTTCTTCGTTTTCACACTTTCCTTCAATCAGTGTGTCTGAAACATATATGACAGACGTACGACACGTGTTGATCAAACTAAAACAAGTATCCAAAAAAATTATTTCAACAAACCTTACACTCTCATTGGACACATCTACAACATGTTGTTGAGGTAATAAAAGTTGAGTACAATAACTTTAGCCTTTGATTTAGCCTTTGTAATAGTAGATGTAAATGGATAAATAAAAGTCAAATACTATGTTATTATATTTTTCTCTTTTTTTACTTATTCTAGGGGTAAATCCAATCCAAGTGATACTACATAGTCATCAAGAACCAGAGAGCATGCAACATAGCATCCTGGGACAATGTCATGGAGAAATCTGCAGTATTGCATATTGATCCTTCCATTGTATCATCAAATTCTATTCCTTCAAGTTCAATGGAAAAAATCCTTGAACAAGAACATACTGTTTTCAGTGAAGGAAGTGTTCGACCGATTAATCAAGGAAATCACAGTTGTTGAAGAAAAATATAATATCATAAAATCACTTGTTGTCGCTGCATCCCTTGAGGTGTAGATAAATAAAAAACAGAAAAATCAACATGTTTGTAATAGATATATATCTTATTTTGATTAATATATATGTAGTGTAGCAATGTCGTTGTCTTGTGTTTTTTACATTAGGGTGTCGACATGTCCAGGTTGTGTCAGAGCTTCATAGTGGTTTATAATGATTTGTTAAGTTGAGTAATTCCACTAATAGTTATTCCTAGAGTCAAAGTATCACCACTCATTTCCTTTTATTTTCTCCAAGTTGTTTGATCATTCCTCATTTACCTTCTGTGTTTTTAAAAAGACTGCATCGAGAATATACTTTTGGTAAAATTGATTTTTGTTTGGTTTCCTTCCTCTTCGAGTTGTTTAACTCCTTTGATTTGTTAATGGCATTCTTTTGCTTCTGTGTATGTTTTTGGTACATAGATATGAGATGAATCTATGTAACTCTGGTTTCTAAGTTTCAATAATAAAAAAGTTCCTTAATTTCTTTACCTTGTTAATTTTGATGCTAGTTTGATTTGTCTAAAGATATTGGCTCCAATAGTAATAGTACTTTCATAATGTGGTATTCATGAGGCTTAACCTTGAATCTTTTCTCTCTAAAGACGCCAAATTCGATGTATTTCATTGTATGAACACACTTGAAGATCTAGTTTGATAGCTCAATGTATGCTTACTTTACAAGTGATATTCATCAAAGTTTTAACTGGCAGGGTTAAATTCAAACAATAAGGTTTCCGCTGTATCAGTACCTCAAACCGCTCAAACTGAGGGTGAGATTTTGCAGTCATCCAATTTAAAGAGCTATACCTATGCAGAACTGTGGACAGCCACCGGAAATTTTCGTCCACGTAATGTGTTAGGAGAAGGTGATTTTTGATCAGTTTTTAAGGGTTGGATTGATGAGAATTCATTGGCTGCTGCCAAACCTGGCACTAGCATTGTTATTGCTATCAAAAGACTTCATCAAGATGGCTTACAAGGTCACAGGGAGTGGTTGGTGAGTTTAATTAATCTACTTGATTAAATCATTTGCTCATCATAATTAAGAAGCAAATAGTTTCTCTGTTACATTGTTAAATAATTCAAAAAATAAAGTCTCAATTTGTTTAGTCTCATTCTTGTTCTTCTAACCTCACTGAATTAGTATAAATCCCTACATTTAAAACCACAGTTTCAATAATACTATGTTACTATGTTAGTAATTAGTTATGATTGGAAAACTAGGTGGGTTTATTTTCGGGTGTGCAGACAATACAAGTTTGCCTTACTATGTTTTTGTTTTCACTTCTAGGCTGAAGTCAACTACCTTGGAAGGTTTTCTCATCCTCATTTAGTGAGATTGATCGGTTATTGCCTTGAAAATGAACACCGTCTTCTAGTCTATGAGTTTATGGCCAATGGAAGCTTGGAGAATCACTTGTTTAGAAGTTAGTTATTCTTCATTTCCCATCTTTTCCCTTAGTTTTTAATTTCAGAAGAAGTTTGTTTAACATTGGCAATGTTATAGAAACAGAAGGCTCATATTTTCAACCTCTCTCTCGGAGCCTCTGTCTGAAGGTTGCTCTTGGTGCTGCCAAAGGGCTTGCGTTTCAGCACAGTGAAGCCATAGTGATACATGGAGATTTTAAGACTTCAAATGTCTTGTTGGATTCTGTATGTAGAATTGTAGACTTTTAGTCTTTTGCTTTTGATAAATAATGAAAGAAATAGGATTGATAAATGTAAGAGATTATTTAATTAACATGTATGATACATATTTCTGGATTTGGTTGCTGGCAAGGGATGGTCCAACAGGTGAGAAAAGTCACGTCTCCACCAGATTAATGGGAACAGATGGATATGTAGCTCCTGAATATCTAGCCACAGGTACTTTTGAGTTCTTGTTGCTGAACCATTTATGTTTGTTTTTCTCCTTTTCTGAATTTGTTAAATTATTCTAGAATCAGCTTAGTAGTATTTCGATTAATAGCTAAAAACATTGTTACTGTAGGTCATCTTACTACGAAGAGTGATGTCTATAGTTTTGGAGTTGTCCTGCTTGAAATGGTATGTGGTAGGAGGGTAATTGACAACCATAGACCAGCTGAACTACGCAACTTGGTCAAATGGGCTAAACCATATCTCTCTAATAAGCGCAAGGTTTTCAGGGTGTTTGACAGTCGGCTGGAAGGGCAGTATTCAGCAGAGGAGGCCTACAAAGTTGCTGCCCTTACTATGAAATGCCTGTCAGAATCCAAGTGCAGGCCTAATATGGATGAAGTTGTTAGAACTTTGGAGCAGGTGATTCACAGCCAACTAGGCAGAACTGATTCTCCTGCGGTAAGACTAGAGAAGAAAGCACCATGCATGATTTGGTGGTGAGCTAATCCATGAAAACATGCACCTATGTCTGTAGCTAATATTATTCAGAACCAAACTTCTTTGAACATTTCAAGGTGGGATTGTTTATGTGATCATGATGCAGCAATAATATTGAGTGTATTTTGAGTTCAGTAAGTGTTTGTAAATTGTAGCTAGTACTATAAGTTGGCAGAAACATCTATCTATTCCCAAGCAGAGCATTAAGCTTTTCAAACTTTGGATAAACAACTTATTTGCAGCTTATAACACGAGCTTATCATGATACGAGCTTATCATGATAAGCGCTTGTCTATAAGGCTGATGCTATATTATGTTGGTATGGATTCATTGATGCTTTGCTTTCATTTATACATAATTCAGACGAAATAGGATTTGAATTTGATTATAATTGATGGATCAAAACAATCAATTAATCCATTTATAATTAACTAAAAGTTATTTAAAAAAAAATCAATTCAGTCCAATTCACCCATTATCATAAAAATCATATAATCCATCTATTATTATCTTTTCAATTAATGAATATTCATCCATCCATTGTGCATATCCTTGTGCTTTGCACATTTTTCCATGGTAGTGTGCTGTTGTGAAGTTTGAGGTTGTTTAAAAATAAGTTACGGAGAAAAAGCAATCCTCTTTCCTAGACCTTAACCATTACAAATAATTTGGAGAATAGTCATTTTGATATCTGATTGTGTAACGAGCCGTCACAATAATCACTCAACGTATTGGAAATTTAAAATAGGTTTTGATTGTGCATTAGGTCAATGATCAAAATAATAATCTCGTTAAAATAGTCTTTCAATGCTCTGATTAACTATTTTCATATAAAGACTGATATGATAGTATGCAAGTATTTTGAGACTGATATGATAATAAGTAAATATATTGAAAGATTAATATGATAATATTAAGGATTTAAAATATATAAATTAGAATATACTCCCTCCGTCCCTAATTATAAGACCCTTTTGAGAATTTTTTTTGTCCCTTTTTATAAGATCCCTTTGTTATTTCCAACTACATTAATTATTTCTTTACATATATGCCCCTATTTATTATACATCTTTTTCTTCAATCAACAATAAATAACATGTTGAAAACATAAACTAACCTTCTTTCTTAAAGGATAAAATTGTAAAAATAATAGTGATTACAAACAACTTTAATACAAATATCCACTATCTTAATTCCTGTGATTTTGGCAAAAGGGTCTTATATAAAGGGACGGATGAGTAAAAGATTTGGATATGTTCTAATTTACATATTTTAATAGTCATCCCTAAGAACATTTTTTTTCTTTTTCT
This sequence comes from Medicago truncatula, assembly GCF_003473485.1. Classification (NCBI taxonomy): domain Eukaryota; kingdom Viridiplantae; phylum Streptophyta; class Magnoliopsida; order Fabales; family Fabaceae; genus Medicago; species Medicago truncatula. The sequence continues at coordinate 47,558,002 of NC_053043.1, forward strand.
AACACTCCCTCTTATAGTATTCTAATTCATTTTTTAAACACTCTCTATTGCTATTCTAATCCATTTTTTATTCACCCAAAATAAACTCATCTCATCTCTTTTTGTTTGTTTTTCTCTTGGGAGTTTCTCCAATACGTTCGTAGCAGTAGCTTCTCGCCTTCTCCACACGACCCCTAAACAGTAGTAAGACTGAAAAGAGGGTATTCTCAATCTACCATTTCCTCCTACCCTTCCAATTCTTTTTTTAATAATCTTAATTTTTTTTGTCAGATATCTAGTGGTTAGAATTAATTTTAAAAAGGTGACCCTCTCACCTTTTTTTTTAAACCCCACACTCTCTCTCTTAGTTGCTTCATGAAATGATTGAGTTAAAAGGTATTTTAATTGTAATATTAATTATTTTCTTCCAATTATATTATATAACTATATTCAAGGATAATTTCACCTTTATATTTTATTTTAATTATTTGCCTTTATCCTTTTTTATATTTAATTGTAAAAAAAACTGATCTCTCCAATCTTATAATATATATTAAAAGTTTGAACAATAAATTTTGATGTATTAGATTTAAAAATTAGGGTTTTACATCAACTTTTGTTAGATTCAAGATTCAAGAGTATTAAACTTTTACTATATTATAAAAAAATTGACGAAGGTTCTATTATTATTATTATTGGGAAATGTTAACTAGTGCTCCCTGGGCAATAGTTAAGAGAATAAAATTAGAAATATTGTATTGAGAATTGTGAAAAGGTGAGTATTTAGGTACCGTTTGGCTAGACTTTTTTTTTTCTTCAGTTTTTCTACATTTTTAAAGAAAAGTTAGGCCAAACACAATATCAATAAACTACCTTCGAAAAAAAGTACTTTTTTTAGAATGCATAAAATTGAATGGAATGAGCTTTAACCAAAAGTTGTTGAATGAGCTTTAACCTTATCTTTTATTTTTAATAGGCTAAAATATGGTTTTGGTCCCTGCAAATATGTCTCGTTTTGGTTTTAGTCCCTGCAAAATTTTTTTGTTGTTTTTGATCCCTGCAAATATGTCTCATTTTGGTTTTGGTCCCTGGCTCCACTTTTGTGATAATTTGCACACGTGGCACATGATGACTGAACCATTTATTAGAGAAATAGTCCCTGCAAAATCTTTTGATTTTGTAAAAGGTCCCTGCAAAATATTTTGTTTTTGGAAATAGTCCCTGCAGGGACTATTTCCAAAAAAATAATATTTTGCAGGGACCAAAAACAACAATTTTTTTTTACAGGGACTAAAATCAAAACGAGGCATATTTGCAGGGACCAAAACCATATTTTAGCCTTTTTAATATTATATTTTTATTTGTTTTTTTCTTCCATTTAATTTATTTTTTTTGAATCGGTCCATATAATTTTTTTTGAAGGATGATCAATTTAATTTTATTATCTATTTTTGAAAGAATTTTATTATCTTTTTATCGTTTAATTATCACAACCTCACAAATATTTTTATTCATGATGTCATTGAATGACACCGAATATTTTTATTCCCTTTTTTCAACCTCACAAATATACACATACATTAGCGTTTAGAGTAATATTTTATGTCTGTATGTCTGTTTTTTTGTTATGCTAATGTGTATAATTTTTTCAGTGTTGCGTAATGCGTACAATTATTATTTTTATAAAATTTTGATTTTAATTAAAAGTACTAGTATAGATGCCTAAAAAAAATTATACTTATATATATTTTACACATTTATATTGTAACAAACTATGCATATCTTTTTCTTATTAAAAAAACTAAACATATCTTTTTCAATGACACCAACAATGTAACAAATATAATATCATATAATATAAATTCTTATCTTTTTAAATGACACCAAAAATATGATATTCTTATAACAAAATTTGTTATACAGTATAATTGGAAAAGAAAAAACAAACTATTCTCTAGTTTAGCTCAGTTGATATAGACAAGGTCGCGGGTTCGAACCCCGGACTCCACAAAAAAAAAAAAAAATTTAAAGTTTTGTACAATATTTTGCCAAACAACTTTTAACTTAAAAATAACTTTAGAACTAGAAAAAATAAAGAAACCAAACAACTTTAACTTTTTCCTTAAAGAGTTTTATTTTAACTTTGTTTTAAAGTAGCTTTAAGACCGAAAAAAAATCTGGCCAAACGGTACCTTAAAAAAGTGAAATATTAACTAGTGCCTTTAAAGTACCGGTTAAGGACTTTAAATGATACTCCCCTCATTTTTATTTATAAATAAAAAGTTAGGTCAATAAAAGTTAATGTATTTGGACTGAATTTTTAACAAAATACATCAACTTTTGCTAACCTAATTTTTTTTATAGATAGAAATAGAGGGAGTAATTTTTTGTGAAAGTTATATAATAAAGTGCATTTAAAATTAAAAACTTTGATATTTTTATAGAATAAATAGTATCCTGGGTAGGGGCGTGCATAGTAACTAGGATCAGCTGACTTAAACTGAAAATATGGTGAACCAAACTAGAAAAATCCAAACCACTCTCACTTAACCTAATCCAAAGGGTCTCCTTGACGGGATTCCCGGGGCACCTCGTCAAGGAGACCCTTTAAAAAAGTGGTGAGGCAGAGACAAAGTTAGTGGGAAACGGAGCAAAATGTTGAAGTCCACAAAGTCATTCCCGCGTGAAAGCATTACCTAATAATTCCATCTTTCTGTTTACTTAGCCCAGAAGCAATCTTCATCTTCACCTCTCTCACACGCTCTCTCTGTTAGTTGCTTCTTCACAAACTGCACTAAAAATGTTCTTACCCTTATCCTTCATGCATGCATATTTCACCTTTTACCTCATTATAACTTTACTTCTTATTTTCATTTATTCAATTCAACTTTCATGCTTTTTGCAGTTAAACATGGGAGTTTGTTTGAGCGCTCAAGTTAAAACTGAACTTCCTTGTAACACTGGTATGTATGCTCTTCCATTTCTTTCCTCTTGTGCGCTTCTTTCCCTTCCCTTCTCATTTGTTGTGTACCATTCAATTGTGTTTCAATTGAATTTCATATTTATTTATATAAAATTTTGTATGTGTTAGAAAAGTTACTCACAATTGGTGTTGGAAGTTCATGAAAATTGTGGCACGATTTGGAGCAATCGTGTCGCGATTTGGTGATGTTGGGAGCATGTTTGGTCGGGGAGGCCCAATAGATATTGAGGCTCTAGGAAAATTCGAAAATGAGGCCTTTTTAATTATTTTTTTACGAAAGTAATATTTTTATTTCAAGTTTTTTGGGATGCAAAATCAATTATTTTACATGAGTGTTTATTTAGGGAACTTAGAAGCTAAGAATTGAGTGTTTTGAGTGAGATTCTTGGGTTGGGAAACAATTGTCTACACCTTAGTGAATAAATTCATTGAGTATCTTGATCATGGAAAAAGATTCGAAAAATGGTAGAAATTAGATTTGTTTTTTGAGAGCTTGTTGAAGCTAATTTCTAGCAACTCTTTTGTATATATTTGTAAAGAACTCATTGATAGTGAAGTGGACAGATCTCTCTCCTCCCAACGTAGGCTCTAAAGCATGGGTACTTGTAAAACGATGAAGTACCCGTATCGGGTACGCGTACGGTACTCGTGGTACTTCATTTTTTTTTCTCATTATTGTATTGTGAGTGAAATTTATGACATTTTCTTATACCTTAATATTAGGCTTAATTGCACTTTTGGCCCCCTATCTTTTCAAAAGTTGCGATTTTGCCCCCTAACTAATTAAAATACAAAACAGTCCCTTATGTATTGGACTTTGGCAGTTTTGGCCCCCAAGACCACTTTTGACTTAGTCTTCGCTGACGTGGCGCCCATTTTCCATAAGTGAGGTGCCACATGTAATTAGTTAGGGGGTGCCACGTCAGCGAAGACAAAGTCAAAAGTGGTCTTGGGGGCCAAAATTGCCAAAGATCCAATACATAGGGGGTTGTTTTGTATTTTAATTAGTTAAGGGGCCAAAATCGCAACTTTTGAAAAGATAGGGGGCCAAACGTGCAATTAAGCCTTAATATTATTATTTGTGCCTTTGAGTTTCTTTGTTATTGTAACCAACTCTAAATTTCGACTTTTTAAACTTCTATTGTGATTTTTTTGTTGTGAATCGAAGAATTTAACTCTTTCATGCACCTTACTTTTTCTAAAATTGTCGTATTGTCGTACCAGTACCTGTATCGTACCAGGTACCCGTACCTTCGCGACATAGGACGTAGGTCATTGTTGGGACGAACTAGATGATCAAATCTTTGTGTGTTGGTTTCTCCTCTCTTTATCTTTTTCTTATGGTTTATGCTTTACACTTGGTTACTAGATTAGATATAGGTCTACAACTGTTATTGTTGCTTGAGGCTACTTTGATATCGGTTACTACTTCCTTTTGCTCCACATGTCTAAGTTTATTGTTGTGAGTTTTGAGTCTGAATTCACAACAATGTATTTGAGTATTAATACGTTATGACAATAATAAATGGTTGGATCAATGAAATTCATTGTTTATCTATGAAGCACAGACACCTAAAGGATCAGACGTGTCATATTGTCTCACACGCGTCAGTGTCTGAGTCGTATGAATATGTACGACATGTGTTAGAAATCTGAGACAAGCGTCCTAACAAAATTTGTTTTTTCTTCCTTTTCACACTCCTTCAATCAGTGTCAGAAACATACATGACACACGTACGACACTAATGTAGTATTTTTGCATCAAACAATAGTAAGTATTTATATCGTCTCCTCAGGGACTAGTGCGATATCACAGACCGTTCGACACCAAATATCATTCTAAGTTAAAAGATAATTTGTTGTTTGTTTTAGTAACCAAGTGCAAAAGTAAAAGTTGAGAGTAATAAGGCGTAAAAACGTTGGAATTAGAGTTCCTTGATTAAGCGTCAAACATAACCTAATAATCACATATATGGATTCCACCGTTTTACCGATATTATCACGTATCACTCAACAAGATTATTCGTGTCCAAATAATCGTGTGAGATCAATTGTATTGTTCAATAGTTGAATTCCCAAACTATTAAACAATCCAATTGTCGATCGGATCGTTTAATCGACGATTTCTCAATCTATTCAACGATCCGAAAGCTTTATGTACTGATACCTTGTGTGATTATCAAAACATCAATCCTATGTCTAGAATTATTGTTTTGATAGATAAACTATTCTAAACCTAGATTCAAAAGTACTTTTCAATAACAATTAAATCAAAGATAAAAATGAATTGCAAGAATAATTTCAATATCATGTAAATTGCTAGAATTATATATTACAAGATTAAAAGATTACATTCTAAGCTCAATCAAGTACCTCTAATCCCAACGAAGGAGATTTAGTTCATCATTGTCATGAGAACATTACAAACGTGGAAGGAAAGTTGAGAATCCATGCAAGGAACTTGATTTCTCCAAGAATCTTGATGAATCCACACTCAATCACTATTGCCCAATATACACAGTGTATTTTCACCCAATTCTCTCTCTAAATATGTTACAAGATATGTCTCAATTGAGAGAAATAAGCTTTTATACTTGTGCTGAAAAAATATAATTTTGCCAGGCGGAATCTGGCTCACCATGGCGAACTGAGCTTTCTTTGCCAGTGGGTTTCTGCCATGTCACCAGGATAAGATGAAACCGCCTTATTTCGCCAGGCAAGAATATTTCTCGCCATGGCGAATTGTTCTTGCCCTGTTTTTCTAAATTCCTGGAACTGCTCGCCTTTCAGCTCACCATGGCCATCTCTGTGGCGAAGGACCCTGGAACTCCCTGGAGTTGCTCGCCTTTCAGCTTGCCATGGCCATCTTTGTGGCGAAGGACCCTGGAGCTCGCTGGAGTTGCTCGTCATTTGGCTCGCCATGGCGAGATGACTTTTTCACCTTTTTGTTGTTTTTGACTCTTGCTTGATGTTTTGGCACTCGATTCCTGCACAAATGGGTAGAGTAAGATGACTAAAGCGTAATAGGTCAAAATTCCCCTTTCTCTCGGCTTTTCCCTAGATAACTTGTAAAACAAGTAATAAACGTGTCGTAAATAAACATTGAAAACACTACTTCCTGACACTTATCAGGCACGTGTCGGTCAAACTAAGACAAGTATCCGAAAGACTTATCTTTACAAACCTTACACTCGCCTTGGACACATCTACAACATGTTAACAATGTGTCGGGGTAATAAAAGCTGATTACAATATTTTTAGCTTTTGTAATAGTAGATGGATAAATATAGATCAAATACTATCTTATTATATTTCGGGTTTTTTTTACTTATTCTAGAGGTAAATCCAATCCAAGTGATACTACATAGTCATCAAGAACCAGAGAGCACGCAACATAGCATCTTGGGACAATGTAATGTCATGGAGAAATCTGCAGTTTTGCATATTGATCCTTCCCTTGTATCATCTAATTCTATTCCTTCAAGTTCAATGGGAAACATCCTTGAACAAGAACATACTGTCTTCAGTGAAGGAAGTGTTCGACCGGTTAATCAAAGAAATCACAGTTGTTGAAGAAAAATATAATATAATAAATAAAATCATCTGTTGGTGCTGCATCCTTTGAGGTGTAACTAAAAAGCAGAAAAATCAACATGTGTGTAATAGATATATCTTATTTTGATTAATTTATATGTGGCGGTGTCGTTGTCTTGTGCTTTTTACATTAGGGGTGTCGACGTGTCGTGTTGTGTCAGAGTTCGTGCTTCATAGTTGTTTATCATGACTTGTTAAGTTGAGTAATTCATGTAAGAGTTATTCCTAGAGTCAAAGTATCACCACTCATTTCCTTTTATTTTCTCCAAGTTGTTTGATCATTCCTCCTTTACCTTCTGTGTTTTTAAAAAGACTGCATGGAGAATATACTTTTGGTAAAATTGATTTATGTTTGGTTTCCTTCCTCTTCGAGTTGTTTAACTCCTTTGATTTGTTAATGACATTCTTTTGCTTTATTTTTTTTGAGAGAGAATGACATTCTTTTGCTTCTGTTTATGTTTATGGTACACAAATATGAGATGAACTTATGTAGCTCTGGTTTCTAAGTTTCAATATTCAAAAGTTCCTTAATTCCTTTACCTTGTTAAGTTTGATGCTAATTTGTTTTGTCTAAAGATATTGGCTCCAATAGTAATAGTACTTTCATAACGTGGTGTTCATGAGGCTTAACGTTGAATCTTTTCACGCCAAATTCGATGTATTGCACAATGCAGATCATAAGAACACTAAGCACAATAGCTTAGACTATGTAGTACAAATTAGTTCTAGCTAGTACAATAACAATGTATATATACTTGATGTACTTTCCATTACAATTCAATGAAATCATTTCACTATTTTTCACATTCTTAATACGATGTATTTCATTGTATGAACACACTTGAAGATCTAGTTTGATAGCTCAATAATGTATATTACTTTTCATGTGATATTCATGAATGTTTTAACTGGCAGGGTTAAATTCAAACAATAAGGTTTCCGCTGTATCAGTGCCTCCGACCGCTCAAAGTGAGGGTGAGATCTTGCCGTCATCCACTTTAAAGAGCTATACCTATGCAGAACTCTCGACAGCCACTGGAAATTTTTTTCCAGACAATGTGTTAGGAGAAGGTAGTTTTGGAGCAGTTTTTAAGGGTTGGATTGATGAGAATTCATTTTCTGCTGCCAAACCTGGCATTGGCATTGTTATTGCTATCAAAAGCCTTAATCAAGAAAGCTTCCGAAGTCACAGGGAGTGGTTGGTTAGTTTAATATACTTGTTTAAATCATTTGCTTTTGATAATTAAGAAGCAGATAGTTTCTTAATTATCAATTGTTTGGTCTATGGTTAATTAATGATTCAAAGAAGCAAATCTCAAGTTGCTACATTTAAAACCACAGTTTCAGTAATACTATGTTACTATGTTAGTAATTAGTTATGATTGGAAAACTAGGAGGGTTTATTTTTGGGTGTGCAGACAATACAAGTTTGTCTTACTATGTTTCTGTTTTCACTTCTAGGCTGAAGTAAACTACCATGGAAGGTTTTCTCATCCTCATTTAGTGAGATTGATCGGTTATTGCCTTGAAAATGAACACCGTCTTCTCGTCTATGAGTTTATGCCTCGTGGAAGCTTGGAGAATCACTTGTTCAGGAGTGAGTTATTATTCCTTTCCCATCTTTTCCCTTAGCTTTTAACTTCGGAAGAAGTTTGTTTAACATTAGCAATATTATTGAAATTTGAAACAGGAGGATCATATTTCCAACCTCTTTCATGGAGCCTCCGTCTGAAGGTTGCTCTTGACGCTGCCAAAGGGCTTGCATTTCTGCACAGTGCTGAAAATAAAGTGATATATAGAGATTTTAAGACTTCAAATGTCTTGTTGGATTCTGTATGTAGAATTGTAGACTTTTAGTCTTTTGCTTTTGGTAAATAAAGAAAGAAATAGGATCGATAAATTTAAGAGATTATTTGGATAACATGTCTGATACATATTCCTGTATTTGGTTGCAGGATTATAATGCAAAGCTTTCTGATTTTGGGCTGGCAAGGGATGGTCCAACAGGTGACAAAAGTCACATCTTCACCAACACGTTAGTAGGAAATAATGGATATGCAGCTCCTGAATATGTAGATTCAGGTATTTTCCGGTTCATGTTCCCGAACCATATTTTTGTTTCGCGTTTCTCCTTTTCTGATTTTTTTATGTTATTCTAGATTCAGCTTAGTTGTCTTGCTTAAGACTAATTTATCTTTATTCTTTGCGAGCCTTGAATTTTTTTCGAGATTAAGGTTAATAGCTAAAAACATTGTTACTGTAGGTCTTCTTACTACGAAGAGTGATGTCTATAGTTTTGGAGTTGTCCTGCTTGAAATGGTATGTGGTAGGAGGGTAATTGACAATAATAAACCATATGGAGAACACAACTTGGTCCAATGGGCTAAACCGTATCTCACCGACAAACGCAAGGTTTTGAGGGTGTTAGACAGTCGGCTTGAAGGGCAGTGTTCATCGGTTGAAGCCTATAAGGTAACCTCCCTTTCTTTGAAATGCCTATCAGAAAAATCCTCCAGGCCTAACATGGATGAAGTTGTTAGCACTTTGGAGCAGCTGGTGCACAAACTTCAAACAAGGCAGAACTGACTGTCCTGTGGCCGGACTATAAAAAGTACAATGCATGATTTGCCCGTGATCTTGTCCATGAATACAGGCACCTCTGTAGCTAATATTATTTAGAACCAAGCTTCTCTTAACATTTCTACCTGAGATTGCCGATGTCCAGCGACAAATAATATCGAGTGTAATACGAGTTCTGTCAAGTGGTTGTAACTAGTAAAAGTAACTGGGAAGGGAAGGTAGCGAGGCGTGTACTTTTGTATAACTGCTATGAATGATTGGCTCATTTTTGTCATAGTCTGTATTGGGGTGGTGTGGTTTCTCCTAAATTATTTTGTAACATATGATTGCTATAGTACTAAATGCATTTGAAGGCTGATGCTATATTCTGTTAGTATGGATTATTTCATGTATACATAATTCTGACTATAGACCAAAACATTGGCCAATATTTGTCTTCTTATTGTTATGTGAAAGAACAGTTGAAATTGATTTCGAATATGATACAAATTTTGGATATAAAATCATATGAAACTGGAATCATAGGCCCCCAATTTCATTAGTACACTCTTTTTGGGTCACACTCTTAGACAAATGCTAATCAAATTGTCAAACCATCTTTAAGGGGAAAAATAATGCGGAACTGAAGGAGTATTGTTCTTTAGAAATGATCGTTACCGAACATTTAATATCTTTCTTAATTATACGAGCATATACACTAGATGTATCTACTATAAGTTAGTAGAAACATCTTTCCAAAGCATTCAGCTTTTCAATCACTTTTTGACCGTGGTTCAATTTGGATAAACAACTTATTTATAGCTTATAGCACAACACTTGAATTGTTTCTCTTCTTATAGTTTTCTTTCTACTCAAACTTGCCGTTAGACACAAGGTTCTATTTGATCTTCTTAATGTGTTTCCTAATCTTTGCTTTGATATGAGATAACGTATTACAATTTTTTTGGTCACTAATCAGATTTTGATATTGATATCTTTTGACGAGTTATCGTTCTAATGAATGTTGATTGATGTAATCTCTTAAGCACGATATTGATTTTACTTGAATCAACCTTTTGATTAGGGGTGTTCGCGGTGCAGTTTGGTTCGGTTTTTAGACTAAAAGTCAACCGAACCGCAAGCTAAAAAAGTATGCGGTTTGGTTTGGTTCGGTTGACTTTTAAAATAAAATTCGAACCAAACCAAACCAATGCGGTTTGGATTGAATCGGTTGGTGCGGTTTTTTTAGACAATAATTTTTTTAACATTAAAATCAAATTAAAAAGCTAAAACACAACATATTTTCCGTAATATTTTAAATTTTCATCCAACATTACAATTTTATTTTCATCCACCAATGTTCTCAAATACACAAAAAATAATCCAACTTTGTAAGAAAAACAAGAGACTAAATTTTTTATCATTCTTTAAGAGTTTGAGTAACACATAAATATATTTTTAAGAGTTCAAGTAACACATAAATATATTCTCTAAAAATTTAGTCTCTTGAGTTTGGAACTTTCTATATTAGTAATATACTTTTACCAAACTTTCACCGCTAATAATTCTCTAATAGTGTGTTTGGATGGGGAAATATTTTGAGGTAATGTAATGTTTTGAGGGAATTTAATTATTTTGAGGTGGATTCAAACAATAGAATTCACCTCAAAATAGTTGAATTCCCTCAAAACATTACATTCCCTCAAAACATTCCCCCATCCAAACACACTCTAAGAGTTTGGTAATATACTTTGATTAAAAAGAATCATTGTAAGTCGTTGTATTTTCTTACCCAAACAACCTTGTAGGGTGATAATGTTTTCTTTTTGTGATAACAAACAAGTTGACTCAATCAAGATAGTGCTATGAGGTTACAGTTGTATGAAAACTGTTTAGAGTTAAAAAATGAAGTTAGGGAAAATTGTGTCCCACGTCTCAATTGCAAGTTAAAAGGTTTATTATTCTCCATTAGAGTTGAAGAAATGAAATGTAAGGCAATTTCGCTCCTGTACATGTGACCCCGTGGCACAACGCGCGCATTTTCTGTACACCGAGAAAGGGATTTCTATATTGGAGTGTGCACAACGCGCGTGACACTTCTTCGATTAGGCGTGTTTCATTTGTCTGATACCGACACTTAAATTATGTTTTTTTTTCTTCTTCAAATTATTAGCGGTGATGGAGTGTCAGTAATCGTGTTGTGTCCGATGTCCGTGTCCGTATCCATGCTTCATAGATGCCAAAACATAAATTGACGCACACGAGGCGTGCAGACATGTGCGCAACGCTCGTGTGTGAGTTGAGAATTTTTCAAATAAGTTCCAAACTTTAACCAGATGCAAGGTTTTCGAATTTTGGCCGAGGGAATGCATATTGAGTGAATCAAGCGATCAAAGGTGGCGACTTTCAATCATTGACAGTAATATTGAAGACCTTTAGCGTCTCCATTAAACGATTTGTTCTTTAAACCTTTGATTATGTTAAGTAATTCTCTTCCTCTATGCATTATTTGAGAACTATATAATCTATGAGTCCTAGTTAATGAAATTTGACGCTTGTATTTATTTTGTATATTTGTGTTTGATGTCCTTCATTGCATGATCAAATCTAAATTGATTTTAAGAGCTAATTCACTATTAACGCTAGATTTTGTGTTAGACATTATTAATTAATCAGTTGCGACTTAGAATTTAACATACGATAAAACTTTTAATACATTGTTGTACTCCCTCCAGTCCTTTTTATTAGAAACAAAAGTGAGAATTTTTTAGGTCCTTTTTATAAGAAATATTGACCAAGTTTTAAATATGTTTGAAGTTAAATTTCATTTGTGCCCTTATTTATTATGAGAGAGAATAATAAATTTAGAGGTGTTAATGAAATTTTCTTAAATATAGAGGTGTATTAAATGAAGATTACCATTTTCAATATATTTCCTTGATCTTGATGTTTTATGTCTGTTGTTTCTTGTATAAAGGACCGGAAGGAGTATTAGATAAATGGGACTTTAAAAACTTTATCTTCTTTTATTTTGTTAAACTTTCAAAAATATAGAAACTCAATTTTATAGCTAGAGACTCCATTATCAAATCATCGATATTGTACAACAAGATACAGGAGGAGACTTTGAGTAAGAATGGAATTATTGGTACGACTACGACTTCGAAGTCTGTGATATGAGCCAGTTGAGGTGTCAAATCAGAAGGTGTGATTCACTTCACTGAGTCTCTTTGTTTTCGTAGTACTCGTCATTGCAAATCTCTCATTCCCCAAAATACCCCATCATAGTGGGCCATTCAAAAAGTGAGTATAACTTTGTTATTATATCTTTTTTAAAAGTGGGGACCACTGCTGAATAAGAATGAGCAAAGTAGCCTATTGCCTTTGACTATACGTCATATACCAAAATAAATTGCTTTCATCTTTTAATAAAAAATAGAAATTTCTACGGTGCTGATTTTTTTAAAAAGTTAATTTTAATCTTAATGATTGATTCATTTTTAAATTATTAATTATTGATTAATGATCAATAGTAATTTATCTATTAATGTTTACAACATCTTAGACTTAGAGGTACTCCTTCCGTCTCTCAATAAATGATCTAGTTGACAATATACATTATTGATTTGACATACTTTCACCACATTTTTCTACTAATTTACAAAGATAAATAATATCATGTAAGATGTTGTTGGATTCGTCTCGGTCAATATTTTTAAAATATTAAATTTTCATAATTTTTTTTAGTAGAGAATTGAAGATATCAAAGATAAAACATATGCATTGGTACGTGTGTCGGAGTCAACTAGGTCATTTATTGAGGGACGGAGGGAGTGCTATTTTATCGTTGACATCTTTAACATGCAAACAGAGTTGTTGATATCATGTGATAGTCTTAAATGTTACATTTTGTGAGGTGTTACAATTAAAACAAAGTATGATAAAATTATATTAAAAGTATTCTTGTTAATATGATGAATTGATGATACTATGAGGATTGAACTTTTGATGCCACTGTACAAACAGTGAGGTGTTACTCACAACACTTTTGATTTTATAGTATTAACTTCACCAAAAATGTCATTCTCACGACTTCACCATAGAATTTTTCTAAAAAAGGTCATGTAAACTTGTGTCATAAGGGCACATGTTAATAAATCCAAAAGTAAAAATATTCTCTTGAATTTTGTGCATTCAATTAATCAAAAGTTAAAGAATTAAATTGAAATGCATTAATTACAACAATTTATTTCCACCTTAAGGGCACAGTATAACATTTCCCTAAAAAGAAGACCTTGTTAACCATTTCTCTGAAGGCGATGGTTAAGGTAACCAAAATTAGTATCTTTACATTGGAAACAACAATTTATAAACTTTTTACAAGTTGACTTGACCGCTTTTTATAATTTTTCAATACAAAATTTCTATTTTTATTCCTTTATTCAATGCTCTCGAGGCAATGATTAACATTTTCCTAAAAAAAGTAGTTAGATATGTTTTTAGTTCTCATAAAATAATAAGTTTTTAAATCTAATCTCTATGCAATATAGCTTATACAAAATGGACGTATAAGTTCTACAAATTTTATTGGATATGCATGCAATATCTGCTTATAAAGTGGAAAAAATGGATGTGCATGTTTTACAAAATTTTATTGATGTAATCACCTTTTCATAAATATATGTTTTTTTTTTAAGGTAAGTAATACATGTTTATTACTTCTTCTGTCCCATTTTAAACGATCTAATTTAAAAAAGTGTACTATTCATATACTTCATCCGGTCTTTATTATAAAAAACAATTGATTTTTTAAGTTCATTGAATAATTAATGTATCTCGTTATAAATATAGACTAGATACATCACTTACACAATGAACCTAAAAAATCAATTATTTTTTATAGCAAGGACCTTCTACTAATACTTTTTAGATATTTAATGTGTTGATTGCACAAGTTTCAATGTTATTTCTCTAGAAAAATAACATCAAGAATTTTTCAAGACACAGTTGACAAGTTTTAATTGCATGATTTATTTGTTCACTTTCTATTTTTCAACCACACCTCCTTGAATTGCGGCAAATAGTGCATTGTGATCCGCTGCACTTTATTCTTGAAGAATTCTTGATGTTATTTTTCTAGAGATATACTAGCATTTCTCTTACTATAGTTACTTACTTAAACAGTTCTCTGAGCGCACCGGTTAACATTACACATATATAAATACAAAATATAGCTAGCATATAAAATCTTGTTGGATTCATCACGATAAATATTTTTAAAATATAAAATTTTCATAATTTTTTCTAATAGATTATTAAAAACACTTAAGTTCAAAATTGTGCATTGGTATACGTGACACAGTTAACTAAGTCGTATAATATGGGATGAAGGGAGTAATCTTTTTATAAACAGGTCAAATGTCATATTTAAATATTGGATCATGTTAACTTGTGTCCTTAGGGCAGATGTTAATCATTAATGTCATACCATCAATGGTAAGAATTTATTGAAAAAGATTAACATCAAACATTTTGAGTAATAAATTAACATATGCCCTTAATCTTTGGAAAATTCTATGGTGAAGTCATGAGAATGACTTTTCTGGTGAAGTTAACACTATAGCATCAAAGGTGTAGTGAGTAGCACCCTAACGCTGGTATCAAAAGTTCAGTCCCTATAATATCATCAATTCATTAGATTCACAAGACTGAACTTAATCTAATTTTATTCTACCTTGTTTTAAGTGTAACACCTCAGAAAGTGTAACACTTAAGACTATCGCATAATATCATCAATTATGTTTGCATGTTAAAGATGCCAACGATAAAATAGTACATGTAAGTCCAAGATGTTGCAAACATTACTATATGAATTACTATTGATCATTAATCAGCAATCAACAATTTAAAATTGAATCGAACATTAAGATCAAAATTAACTTTTTCAAAAAAGTCAGTTTTCTAACTGCACCATATAAACTCCCTTAATCTTTTTAGTACAAATGAACTTTTTAGACATGCTAATAGGCAAACATGTATCTTAAAAAGGTGTTAGATTTAAAATAAAGTTTTTGATTGGGCTAATAAGTCGTAAGCTTTAATTTTTTCAATTTAATTTGACCTATTTAAACAAAGTTCGTCGCAGCCCGTCTATTTCCACTCTTAATATTTCCCTCCCCTCCTAAATAAAATTGAGTCAAACAAGCTTCATTAAAAATATCACCTCCCTTACCCTAAAAAAAACTACAACCAAACCGACCTAAGATTTGCATTAATACATGTAAAAGTCAAATTTATCAATTACACTAGATATAAGGGTGAAGTATATTTGTATCAATTATTTTCTTTGAGAAAGTTATAAGAATAAAAGTTGGTATATTTAATTTAAAATTTGGATTTTAAACATCAATTTTTTGTTAATACAACTTTTTCTTATATAAATAAATTGAAGAGAATACATATTTAATTGTATGGTTGGTTGTGCGGTGAAAAATAAATGTTTTTGATTTAATTGATTATGTAAAGTTGATTCTCATTAAAAATTTTAAGATAAAATAATTTATACATTTGTTTATGTTAAAATGAGTTGAACATTTAAATGTAAATTAGCTCTTCTCCAACAAATCTATCATAGTTTTCTCTTTCATTTTCTTTATTAAAATAGTGGTTTTGAATCATATTTTGATCCAAAATCACCCTACAATTATGTTTTAAAAAATTCAAATATGTTAAAATCAATTATATTTGTAGAATCAATTTTTGCTCTTCAAAAATTAGAATCAATCATATAATCGTATAATAAATAAAAAATGAATCTAATCCTAAATAAATCCGATTAAAAAAATGGTTATCATCTCCCCTCCCTATAGCTAGTCCAAGAAATTTTAGCTATAGCTCTATGACCATACAGTAGAGTCTATAACTTGAGTAGCCTTTATAGACCCAAAATGATGATATTTCAGATGCAAAAATATATAAGATAGTACAAAGTGCACACTACACTGCAGCTTGGGAGGTTGACAGCTACCGGCTTATTTATATAATCTACTATTGTGTTGCATCATCTAATTCAGCTTTTTACAGAAGATGGTAAGTTTCACAATCAAGAGGGAAAGGAAACGCATGACTTGAGAATCCTTGTTCACATATTTCAACGATTAAGATCAGTATTTTGCTTATTTACAGCCACGCCACTAGTTCGTTTCTAACTTAACTATACCAGGGTTTTTATATCAGTTGTGAATGGTAACTAACTAGTTGCATTGTTGGTTGGTTCTTGATCATAGTCATCATATAATAAAAAGTGTTTAGGGCAAATTCTTTTTTTTTTTTGAGGGAAAAGCAAATTCTGAATATTGCAATTATTTTCAAGTAATAAATATTACATGATAATCCCTTAAAAAAAGGAAATATTGCATGATTCATGATGAATAATATTTTTCATTTAGTAAATTATTAATAAATTTCATATTTCTTTAAAAAAAATATTGATATGTTCTTAAATTTTGGAAATTCTATGTAAAACAGTTTTACAATCATATCCAACAAGAGTAGATACTCTTTAATTCCATATACACACATATACTTTCAAAAACTCACTATATATTTAAAAAAATTACTTTTTTTTGGTACAAAAAATCGAATAATTTTATAGTCTTCAAAAACATACATCTGTATAGAAATACACTTATGAAAGGAAATGATTGAATAACAAGGATTTACGTTTAAACTTGGTTAATCATAAAAACTAATCGGGAGAACAACATAACTATGACGATAAAATATTTAAACCTAAACTGAAAAAATATTAATTAAAAAGCTAATTACCACTACCAACAAAGAAATTACTCAATGATCGTGATATCATTAACAGAGGGATCGATAATTCATGTACTACTTGTTCATCAAAAAATATGCATGTTATATATGTCTATGTATATAGCTAGGGCAGGAACATAGGGCAAGAGGAATTTTTTTCCTAGCTAACTAACAATGCACGATCAAGATGATGATAAAAGACAAAATGAAGCTACGTATAGGCTTAGTAGTAAGAACTAAGAAGTAGGGTCACGAACTTGAAAAAAAGAACGGTTTTGAATAACAATGTCGTACATATGAAAGTGCTTAAAACTATTGAAGTTTCTTGGGAGTGATAGAAGGTGTGGAGATGTGTCTGAACGATGAAACTGGATGTGGTCTGGAAGATGAGAGTGAGAGTAACGAGTCCAACCAAGTTCAGTGAGTCGTTGCTCAAGTTGAGAGAAGGAATGAATGACTTGGTTTGTTGGAAGATATACAAGAACTCTTGGTCTTGCACCTGGTGCTGTTGCTGTTCCTGTTCCTGGTTCTGTCTTGTGCTCGAAGGATTCTCTTGTTGGGTTGGTTATTAACCTCACCACACCTTTCTTGTCAAATACCCATACACCTGACATTACTTGCTTTCCTTTGTTTCACTGTTTTCACTTTTCACTATCTCCAGTGTATCTATCACTTATATGTATGTGTTGAGTTAAGAAAATTGAACCCTTGATGAAAGAGAATCATAGAGTTTATTCATGCAACTACTTATAAACTATAAAAATGATGGAGTAAATAGTTAATTTTTTTTCCTAAGTTTCGTCAATTACCCCTGAAATTGCATAACGTTAATCAATTTACCTCCTCCGTCAAATTTTTCTGTTAACTGTTTACGGTTATGATCAAATACCCCCCTGAAATTTTACACTTATATACAAAATGCCCCATAAATTTGAAAAGACGAAGGGGTAAACGGTTATATGAATTTATTTTTATTTTAATGGAAACTTTTTTTCTACCATTTTTTTTTGTCTATCTGATAGATAAAATTCACTTTTTAAAATGAATAAGGGAGTGTTCATGTTCGAATTCTGATCATTACATATAATAATGTATTGTCCATATCAACTGAGTTATGCCCACTAAAACTGTATTCTTTTAGAATGTTTTCCTTTTCCAAATTCGGAAAATGCTAATCAACGCCCGATGCTTTGATTAAGGAAGCCAAACATAATAGTATTACATTAAAAGGTGTCAATCAATGTCTCAAAAGTATAAAAAAAATGTTATTTCTAATTTAAAACTTTATATTTTAGCATGATCCATATTCTATACCCAAATATAAAATTTAATAAATTTGTAACAATCATACAAATACATTGTAAAAAAAGAAGCATACAAATACACATTTCTATGGTTTTATTGCTAGGGGAATACATATTCTAATCAGTGAATTGCACATACATTACTATAACAACCGCAGATAATTTTTGTACTCCATTCACATTGAAAATAAAGGACGCTTTGTTTTGAAAGTGTTTCTTCTTCTCTTCATCTTAATTCATAGTACTAGCTATTTGTGTTGCAATTTCTTTTGAGTTCATTTTATGATATTTATTTATTTTTAATTTTTTTGATTTTGCTCATACCTTAAAGCTGAAGACCATGGAATTGGAACATCATACAATAAGCAAATATAGCGAGGCTAATGTGTTTCTAAAGAAAGTGATGGATCAAAAAGAGGAGATGCTTCAACAGTTTATCAAGGGTATGTTAATACTTAAAGTAAATTGTTATATATATAATTGATATTGGTATTCCGTTTCATTGATTTAGAGGCGAAACATTCTGGTTTTTATTATTATATATATCCTTTCGGTGTAGCTTACATTCTGTTGCATTTTTTAATGATTTTTTTTTTTTTTTTTTTGTAGTTTATGTGATTTCTTACTTTTTTATATTTCATGGTAGTTAAATCTGTTTCACATTGTTCCCTTAGAAATCAGCAAGGTACAGCAGGTTGAACGCGATTATCTGGAGAGCATGTCGAAGGATTATGAAAAAGCCATTCTTCAACTAGAAGCTCGGAGGAATGAGCTTATGTCACGTGAAAAGGATCTGCAGAAGGGTCAAGAAGATAATTACATCGAGAGAAATAAGCAATATTTTCAGACGGGCCATGTAATTTCTTTTAGCTCTTCGGATTTATGGTAGCAATGCTAAATGAGTAATTATCTCTTTTTAATGCTCTCTTGAACACACTTTTTCTGATAGGTCTACTTCTTAAAATCCCAACACATTTTTTGAAAGTCATCATTTTACAGAACTAAATCGGCTTCTTTAAAAGTGGACCAATCACAAAAAGTATTGTTTATTGAAGTTGTTTGGAGTTTCTTAGGAGTCCCACGTTGCTCAGGTTCTCAGGATGTTGGGTGTATAAATCTGCCTGGACACCCTCATCCTTTGAACTAGCTTTTGAGATGAGATCCAAGTCCATTTAACATTGTTAGCATTCCTTAATCTATGGACCATTCGGTCTTTTGTGTCAAATTATGCACACCAATCCCTCTTATTTTAATAACTTAGGACGAATTAAATCTGTTCTTCATCTTGTTGTTTACAGAATGACATGGCAATAGCAGAGCAACACAGGGCCGATGAAAAAATGATGTATTTGGCCGAAGAGCATAAGGCACACATTTCGTTTTCCTTTTATCTACAGTATTTAGTTCAGTTAATGTATCAAACTTAAGTTTTGAGAACTCTTTTGGTTGGATGATGCAGAAAGAAAAAGAGAAACTTCACAAGAAAATTCATGACCTGGAGAGAGGTCTTGGTGCAAAACAAACATTGGAATTGGAACGGCTGAAAGGAGCTCTCCAGGTAATGAGTCACATTCGAGAGACTGATCTAGAAGAGATGAAAAAATTGGAGGCAATCAAAATGGAGCTGCATAAAAAGAAAGAGGAATTGGAGGGCGTGATACATCCTCAACAAGCACTGGTTGTTCAAGAGCGCAAAACTAATGACGAGTTGCAAGATGCCCGCAAAAAATTGATAAGTGTATGTATCTTTCTCAGCATATAAATGTCAATATTCTGATGTTAATATTAATGTCTTTTGGCTATCAACTAATCTAATGGTCTGAAAATGAACTTTAAAATGTCTTGCATAACTAATCTTTTACAAAGTCAGGATAGGTTGTTAAATGTGTATACCTGGTAAAACTTAGCAGAAATGTAAGTTAATTTATATTTTTTAATTGACATACATCTGTTTATATAATACTAATAGAAAAGTGTCCTGTTTTGCAAACATTAACGGCCAATTCAAAATATACGGTGTTTTAACCCTAGTTTCTATATCCAAGGAATTACAATTTTTCAACCTATCATCCTATTATGTGAATCATGTGGTTGCTTGTTTCAACTGTCTGTTTGCTATCCCGTTGTCTGTGTCCAAAGGTGATGATTTTAATTCATAATGTTTAACATTTTAGTTGAAAATTTGGTAGAATCAGGTCTATGAAAACAAAAGATTTTCTTTTTACATTATTAATTAATTTGTCATATTGTTTCATACTGGTTCAATCATGGTGTATTTGATGCCCAAACTTCAAGCAAAATAAGTTCAGGTAGTTTGTTGCTGTTGCTTTGTGGCCATGATTTCATTGTTTGGTTTGTTCCAGTAATTCTTTTCCTTGTTCGCAGTGGATTGGATGCCCAAAGAAGGCTCCTCGAGCCATAATTTCTGTGAAAAGGATGGGAGAACTTGAGATTAAGCCATTTTTGGAAGCAGCTAAGAGAAAGTTTTCTGATGAAGTGAATGAGAAAAAAGCAACTAAGGCACAACTTCGCGAAAAATGGCAATTGAAAGCAATCGAGTGGTGCTCTACGTGGGATGACTGTCTTAAAGATCCCAGCTGGCATCCGTTCAAAGTTGTGACTGATAAAGACGGGAAATCCAAGGTACAATGAATGACTTCCGGAATTATTTTTGTTAAAGTTAATATTTTTTTTCAACAGTTCTATTAAGACGCTCCTAAACATATTTCATAATTACAAAGCATGGTATGCTATTGGTATTGTGTTGTGATCTATTTGCCTGAAACTTGCTGCTGTTAGCACTTATTTGGCATGTTTGTTTCCCTGATATGAACTGCATGGGCCATGATCTAATATATGTTACATATACCACGCAGGAAATTTTAGACGGAGAAGATGAAAAGCTAAAAAGTTTGAAGGATGAGTTCGGGGATGAGGTGCATGATGCAGTAGCTACAGCTCTGAAGGAGTTAAACGAGTGCAACCCTAGTGGTAGGTACCCAATACCGGAACTCTGGAATTTTAGGGAAGGAAGGAAGGCCACGTTGAAGGAGGGTGTTTCCCATTTAATTAGGCAATGGATATTAAATAAGGGAAAGAAAACTTATTGAGGCTTCATTTGGGCGGTAAGAACTTAGAGTTAGGCTTATATATGCCAAAAATTTAATTTAAATTCTAACTCTAACAGACTTTGGTACAACTCAATCATATTGCCAATGGTTGGTGGTGATACTTCGTATGATTGTTATATATAATTACTAGAATATAATGCGTATGACTTCCATTCTCTTTGAGAAGGAAATTGTTCCCTCGCCAGACCTTCGTCACATTATAGGAGAAATTCGTAGTGTACTACTTTAGATAAAAAAAATTCAGTAGTTTCAGTTTTCAGAGTAGCCATTCTTTCTGCAGTGGCAACCATATCAGCAATAAAAAAACAGATGCAAAAGCCAATGTGACCAAAATTCTTAAACATGAAGGCAAATCCAATTCCGTTTTCTGGATGAGAGAATGCATTATATATCTAGATAATTCTTCAACGTGGAGCTCTTGCTACTAAATTGACACAACTTGTACGCGTTTGAATCTTGCTATATTTACAAAGACATCATAATCAATCGATTAATATAAATGCAAACACATTCTCAATATCTAAACCTCTAAAACAGAAAGTCGTTCTCAATGTCTGAAGTTCTAAAGCATAAAGTATCATGGTTTGGTCCTATTCACCGTATTTGTCTTAGAAATTAGTTAAAGAGCATAGATGGAAAGATCTTTAAACTCAATAGTAATTTTTTTGAACAGTGGTTAATAGAAACATGCAATTAGATAGACAATTAGAAATACTAATTGAGGTGAAAAAAATAATAAGTTGTTTTGCAGCAAATGCCAATGTTCATTGTTGTCCTTATAACTTTATGTATACTAGTAGCATTTAATACACATGACAATTCTTTCAAACTCTTGAGGGATAAAAGTATCATAACAAAAATCTAGAGTCGAAATAAACGTTTCCAATATAAAAGAACCTACAATGTCAAAAACAAAAATAGAGAATGATAGTAGCTGTCTAGAAAACAATACTTATGCTCCCAGATTGCCTCAATTTTACCTGGCTTAAGACAAAAACGAATTTTCTGTCAATAAGGTTTAAAGTTACAAAGATGAACATGGCTTAAGACGGAAAATGATAGGTTTCATATGTTACATGAAGGGTTAAATATATTTTTAAGGGTTTAATTAATATGCATTGTGAGTGTAATATTATTTTACACATGCATAAATATATGTTATTGTCATATTCATTAATTGATGTGTCAACCTATCATTTGATACATATATGTAAAATAACTTTACATTAACCATATATACTTAACTGTTGCAATTGTGAATTATCCCTCTTAAAAATTAATATGAATTATCCCTCTCAAAAAAACTATTGTGATCTTTTATTTTTACTCTTTGTTACCTTAATATTGATATGGAGTATGTGAATTATATCTGATATAACCGCGGAATTTTTTTAGGTCCAATTTTGTTAGGTGCCTAAAGAGCAATTGTTCAATTTTTAAGCGTCGAATAACAATTAACTACGATTTGACTTTTATTAAGTGCCTAAAAAGCAATTGTTAAATTCAATGTAAAATTGAATTGTACTTTTTTTTGGATAAAAAATGAATTTTACTTGCATTATATCAATTTGTAATAATTAGATTATTACAAATTTGAGGTAACATTGTACTAAGTAGTAAGTACTAACATGTAAAGTTATCAAAAGTTCAATAGTCATCACACTGCGTACGTATATGGGAACATAACCCATAGGCCATAGTACCTTTTTTAGATCATACCCATTGACATTGTCAATTGATTTCTATCTCCTACCTCCTCAAATACGACAGCAACATATGAATAATGTGATCCAATTGTTAATTAATTAATTAATCTAAGCTATTTGTTTTTTGAACGTAATTAATCTAAGCTATATATAGTGAACATCTTATCAATAAAAGAAGGACTAAATTACATTTTTGGTCTTCTAACTATTTAATTGGTATCGGATCGGTCCTGTAATTAAAAATTTATTTATTTCGGTCCTCTAAGTTTCTCACTGTTATTACATTTAGTCTTTTATGTTAGTTTTATTTAAATAAACGTTAGTGTTTGTGTTATGTGGGTCATCTAACTTTATTTATTAGTATCATTTTGATCCTATGCCTTGTTAAGGTATTATAATTAAATAGTGACTGATAGTATTGGTAACTGTTATGGTTCATATGTATGTGTGAAACAGGAGGTCAGATACTCACATAACACAAACTCTAACGTTTATTTGAATAAAACTAACAGAAAGGACTAAATGTAGTAACAGTGAGAAACTCAGAGGACCGAAATAAATCAATTTTTAGTTAGAGGACTAATCCGATACCAATTAAATAATTAGAGGACCAAAAAGATAATTAAGCCATAAAAGAGGATATATAGTAAAAATAGACTTAAATAACATATCGTGTGCTTTGCACACAAAAATCTATGAAAATTGTTTTTTTGACATTGAAAATTTCACAATAACACAAATAAAATATTTAAATGTCTAGTTAACTATCGTTGACTACTATTGGGTCTAGTGGTAGTTAACTGTTGCGGGTCATCAACGGTAGTTAACTACTGCTGAAGTATTTAAGTATTTTACTTGTGTCATTGTGAAATTATCAATATGAGAGAAACAATTTTCGAAATCTATCTCTAGAATCAAGGAAAAAGAAAACTATAGACTAAAGAAGGATATATATTCAATTCTTAATTAACACTTTTCAACTTTTTACAGTTGTCCAATTAAAATAAAGAGAAATGAAGAGAGAAAATTAGTTTTATTGTTTGAATTTCCACGTGTCATGTGATAATTAGTGTATAGTATGTACAATACTATAAGAACTGCATATAGATATGAATGAATATTTGTGTATCCTTAGTGAAGAAGTACCCAGGTGAGTTCACGTTTATTTCCTCTGCGTTGCGCAGAATTTCTCGTTTACCTGTAAAACTCAACAACAAATCAAATCCTTCACCAAATTCAAAAACCCTCTTTTTTCTAATTCATCACGCAAACGACACCGTTTCATCATTTTCTAGTGTCAGTTTTTATTTATTACCTAAACCAGAAAATTTTCTTTTCACACATTCATAAATCATTTTCATTTCCATTTCGAGAAAATTTTGTTAGGGTTTCGTTTTCTTCATCTTCTCACACATTCTCTCGTTTTTTCTTCTCTGGTTTTCGCCGTTGATTCCGCTTTCAAATCTCTTCATCTTCGTTTCATTGAGTAATCTTCCCGCACAAGGTAACACCATAATTTCTACTCTTTAATCGCTTTTATATTCTGATTTGTTCTTAATCGAATTTTTCCCTTTTTACCATAACTTATATTCAATGAAAATGTTAATTATATGATTCTTATTTTCAGATGTCCAAAAGATCAAAACATACTCATGATTCGGATTATGAATACTACGAGAGTAGATATTATGAAGACTTGAAGGATGATTACTACAAGGACAAGCTCAAAATCTCTGATTCCAAGTATCGCTGTCCGTTTTGCTACAACAAGGATTACTACTCTTTGAGTGATGTATTGAGACATGCTTCCAGAATGTTGGGTGACTCGCGTGAGACGGATAAAGAAATTGCTAAACACTCTGCCCTTAAAATGTATATTCAAAGGTATCTAGATGTTAAAGCTGATAGAATTAGATTACCTGATGTTAGAATTGCTAGTGATAAGGTACCTGGTGTTAGTATTGCTAGTGATAAGACTGTTAATTTGAGTATCGCTGATGAGAAGTCGCGTCTTATGAATGTTGATAAGGGTCAGTTAGCTAAGGTGAATGTCGTTGATGATGAGTTGTTTGTCTGGCCATGGATGGTCATATTGGCTAACAATGTTACTAATTTTGACCCGAAAAGTGGAAAGTATATTGGGAAGAATCATAAGAAAATTAAGGAGGAGCTGATCATGAAAGGGTTTCAGCCGATCAGAGTTACTGCGCTGTGGAACCCTAGAGGACAAACACCCTTTGCAATTGTTGAATTTGGAAAAGAGTGGGATGGTTTCCACAATGCTATGAAGTTAGAGAGGAGCTTTCAGGCAGAACACTGTGGTAAGAGGGATTACTTGGGTTTACGGAAGCAGGAGCTTGGAGATAGACTATTTGGCTGGATGGCACGCCGTGATGACTATAATTTAAAGGATGTAGTTGGCAAACACCTGAAGGGAAATGGGGATTTGAAAACAGTTTCTGGAAAAGAAGCCGAGGACACTAGGAAAGCGAAGACGCTTGTCTTTGGTTTGGCCAATACCTTAAAGCAGAAGACCGATGAATTGGAACATACAGCAAGCAAATATGATGAGGCTAATGCGTTCTTAAGGAAAGTGATGGATCAAAAAGAGAAGATGCTTGAAGCTTTTAATGAGGGTATGTTGATAGTTAAAGTGAATTGTTCTAATTAATATTGGTATTCTGTTTCATGGATTTAGAGCCAAAACATTCTGGTTTTTATTAATATATCTTTCTTCTCGGTATAGCTTAACATTCTGCTGCATTTTGGAATGATTTGTTGTAGTCGATTTGATTTTTTAATTTTTGATATTTTGTGGTAGCTGAGTCTGTTTCACATTGTTCCATTAGAAATCAGCAAGATGCGGCAGGTTGAACGTGAGTATCAGGAGAAAGTATCGAAGGATCATGAAATAGCTAGGCAGGAACTGGAAACTCGGAGGAATGAACTTAAGTCCCGTGAAAAGGATCTGCAGAAGCGTCAAGCAGATAATCTCAATGAGAGAAACAAGCTATATCTTGAGAAGAAAAATGTAATGTATTTTGGCTCTTTGAGTTTATGGTAGCAATGCTAAATGAATAATTCTCTCCTTTTAACCCTCTCTTGAACACACTTTTTCTGATAGGTCTATTTCTTAAAAATATAACACATTACTTTGAAAGTGATCAATTTACAGGAGAACTAAATTTGCTTCTTTAAAAATGGACCAATCACAAAAAGTGTCGTTAGCATTCCTTACTCAATGGACCATTTGGTCTTTTGTGTCAAATTGCGTACACCAATCCCTCTTATTTTTTAATAACTTATGATGGATTAAATCTGTTCTTCATCTTGTTGTTTACAGAATGAGATGGCAATAGAAGAGCAACAAAAGGCTGATGAAAAAATGATGTCTTTGGCTGAAGAACATAAGGCAAGTATTTCACTTTCCTTTTATCTACAGTTTTTAATTCAGTAACATTTATATACTTCAGTTTTGAGGACTCTTTTGGTTGGATGTTGCAGAAAGAAAAGGAGAAACTTCACAAGAAAATTCATGACCTGGAGAGAGGACTTGATGCAAAACAAGCATTGGAGTTGGAGATAGAACGGCTGAAAGGAGCTTTCCAGGTAATGAATCACATTGGAGAGACTGATCTAGAAGAGAAGAAAAAACTGGAGGAAATCAAAATGGAGCTGCAGGAAAAAGAAGAGGAATTGGAAGGCGTGGAAGATCTTCAACAAACACTGGTTGTTCAAGAGCGCAAAACTAATGACGAGTTGCAAGATGCCCGCAAAAAATTGATAAGTGTATGTATCTTTCTCAGCATATAAATGTCAATATTCTGATGTTAATATTGATGTCTTTTGGATGTCAACTCATCTAATGGTCTGAAAAGGAACTTTAAAATGTCTTGCATAACTAATCTTTTACAAAGTCAGGATAGGTTGTTAAATGTGTATACCTGGTAAAACTTAGCAGAAATGTAAGTTAATTTATATTTTTTAATTGACATACATCTGTTTATATAATACTAATAGAAAAGTGTCCTGTTTTGCAAACATTAACGGCCAATTCAAAATATACGGTGTTTTAACCCTAGTTTCTATATCCAAGGAATTACAATTTTTCAACCTATCATCCTATTATGTGAATCATGTGGTTGCTTGTTTCAACTGTCTGTTTGCTATCCCGTTGTCTGTGTCCAAAGGTGATGATTTTAATTCATAATGTTTAACATTTTAGTTGAAAATTTGGTAGAATCAGGTCTATGAAAACAAAAGATTTTCTTTTTACATTATTAATTAATTTGTCATATTGTTTCATACTGGTTCAATCATGGTGTATTTGATGCCCAAACTTCAAGCAAAATAAGTTCAGGTAGTTTGTTGCTGTTGCTTTGTGGCCATGATTTCATTGTTTGGTTTGTTCCAGTAATTCTTTTCCTTGTTCGCAGTGGATTGGATGCCCAAAGAAGGCTCCTCGAGCCATAATTTCTGTGAAAAGGATGGGAGAACTTGAGATTAAGCCATTTTTGGAAGCAGCTAAGAGAAAGTTTTCTGATGAAGTGAATGAGAAAAAAGCAACTAAGGCACAACTTCGCGAAAAATGGCAATTGAAAGCAATCGAGTGGTGCTCTACGTGGGATGACTGTCTTAAAGATCCCAGCTGGCATCCGTTCAAAGTTGTGACTGATAAAGACGGGAAATCCAAGGTACAATGAATGACTTCCGGAATTATTTTTGTTAAAGTTAATACTCCCTCCGGTCCTATTTATAAGAGAATTTTGGGTCAACAAAAGTTGATGTATCTAGTTAAAAATTCAGTCCAAATACATTCACTTTTGTTGACCTAAATTTCTCTTATAAATAGGACCGGAGGTAGTATTTTTTTTCAACAGTTCTATTAATTTCATAATTACAAAGCATGGTATGCTATTGGTATTGTGTTGTGATCTATTTGCCTGAAACTTGCTGCTGTTAGCACTTATTTGGCATGTTTGTTTCCCTGATATGAACTGCATGGACCATGATCTAATATATGTTACATATACCACGCAGGAAATTTCAGACGGAGAAGATGAAAAGCTAAAAAGTTTGAAGGATGAGTTCGGGGATGAGGTGCATGATGCAGTAGCTACAGCTCTGAAGGAGTTAAACGAGTGCAACCCTAGTGGTAGGTACCCAATACCGGAACTCTGGAATTTTAGGGAAGGAAGGAAGGCCACATTGAAGGAGGGTGTTTCCCATTTAATTAGGCAATGGAAATTAAATAAGGGAAAGAAAACTTATTGAGGCTTCATTTGGGTGGTATGAACATAGAATTAGACTTACATGCAGGAATTTTAATTTTAATTCTAGCTGTAACTGACTTCGGTACAATCCAATCAGAATGTCAATGGTTGGTGGTAATACTTCGTACGGTTGTTCTGAATAATTACTAATATCATGTAGGAGTACTTTTAGGTTCAAACTTAGAAACGAGTTGAAGTTTGAAATTGTCTATTGGTTAAACATATGTTGAAAAATTATCAAAGGCATGTGGTATCAATTGTCTCTCTTTGTAGTTTGGTTTAAATTTTTGTCTTGAAACATTTAAGTTAAATTCATTTGAAATCATACCTGGCCATAGAAATAAATCATTATATTATCCATCATTACATTATTTCCAAACAATAAGAAATCATTAGTTTGAACTGTATTTTTAAAAATTAGCTTCAAGAAAGATCTTCAGACATTAGTGTGGCGACTACCATTCTCTTTGAGAAGGAAACTGTTCCCTCGCGAGCCCTTCGTCGCTTATAGGAGAAATTCGTATTGAACTACTTAAGATAAAAAAAAATCAGTAGTTGAACTCAACTTTCGTGTGGATGAAGTTTACAACGGGGTTGATTTACTTATTGGACTCTTCAGAGAAGCATTTAGAAGACTTTAAGTCCACTTATGCTAGTTCTAGTTCTTGAAGTTGTAATCTTATGTAATGAAACCTGTTGAGAAGTAATGAAAAGTTAATTTCTGGAATCCTTTCTTTTAAATTGGTATCAGTTTTCTAAGTTGACATCTCCTCATGCCTTTTTATCCTCTGTCGTCTCTTCCACTTAGACTCATGTAGTTTCAGTTTGCCTTTCCGTTTTTGAAACTAAGTTGTTTGTGAAAATGAATTTCAAGGAAGACTACACTTTAACTAATTATATGTCTAGAAAAAGATTTTTAAAATTGTCAACGCAATTTAACCCCTCATTTCTTGTGTTTTTCAACATATTCAATATTTTTTAAAGAAATTTTGAGGGTTGAGTTCCAACATATTCAATTACTTACTTGACTCTATATGTACAATATGTGTGTAAAATTTTATGATTGATTGTGTGTGTAAATTATCCTATAAGACATTACATGTGATTGTATAATATTATACGTAACCTTGTGACATTATCACAATATAAACTTGTGTACGGGTATTTCACTCTTACGTTATAGATGATGTCGGGAGAGTCATTGAATCACTTACATACTCAAAATATTAACTATTATAACAAACATGAATATGTAAGTTCACTGACATACAATATATATGATGCAAATTTTAAGTACTTATGTTTTTATATTCTATATTTAGAGAACTGAGACTTTAAATTTAACAAAATAAAATAAATGTTTTTATTTAAAATAAATTTGAACAACTTAATTAATATAATATAAGTTTATGTTTTAATTCGCCTTAGATGTGTATGTAACATCACTTTGCAAGGTTAAGGGAAATGTGGTGTTACATTAATGATATAAGAACTCGAGTGTATTTTTGGAATAACTTTTGCTTTTGAGTCTATTCTGTTTTCGTTGTGTCTTGTGTGTGAACTTTATGAATTGGTTGGATTGTTTCTCTATTAGGTTTTGATTGGTGTTGTCTTCTAGGAATTTGGTGTCTCGTAAAAATTTGCGTTTAAACAATTGAGATGGTGAAGGTTGCAGCAACAATGCTAATAATAACAAGGATAAGGCTATCCAAGTAATGGAGGACAATGAGGCATCCATTAATTGCACAACAAATTGTTGTGAAGAATCAAATAGATCTTGAAAAACAACATAGGGAAGAACATGTTGTCGAGTCCAAAGAATTGGTGGACTTTAGACATCACAATTTCATGAAGAAACATATCAAGACAAAGTTGACTTATGACTTCAAGATTTTGTTTTAATGTATTTGATGCTAATTTTTTAGTTAAGTATTTTATGAGAGTGCCTACGACTGTAATTTATGACCCTAAAACTATTAGTTTCTTATTAATCCATAATAATGTTTAGTAGAGTTAATTGTGATTAGCTTTTACATTTGGATAAGTTTGTTAGTTAGTTACATAAGACTTGTTCTCTAAGTCATATATATAAATACTATGTAACCTCTCTATTCAATCAATAAATAGAATTAACAACTTTCCAATACTTTATTCTCTCTCCCTAACAACCTCTAACTACTCTCTTCTTCTTCTTCCTCCATAGTTCAGATTGCTTACGATGCAAGAAACAAAAGCTACGCTAATAGAAACAAGGACATGAAGATTGGGGATTGCATAAAAAAAGTGTTTCAAGATTATGTTGATAGAGATTGGTTATGTGAACTAAATCATAACATTTGCTACTAGAAACTTATCAAATAGAAACCAAAATCATGTTGAAGAAGAATATGTGTCCCTCTATATTTTACTCCACTTGTTAGAATTTTTTCAATGTATTCTACATTTTGTTGGCTTATGTGATTGTTGTTAGTCAATAAATTCAATTTGGGCAACAATTAAAAGGTATATCGAAAAAAAGCCAACAGGATTTATTAAATTTAAGCTGTAGCGCAAATTTATCCAAAATGGATATACTATTCCACTCTGTGATTCTAATAATATTAAAAAGAGATAATTAATTTGAATGTATTAATTTCCACGTGTCCTATTTTGATTGAAGAATTGCACAAACAGTACCATAACAAGAGCATAGAATAGTATTTGAAAGAAACAGTGCTTGGTCATCACGTTTCTTGCTGATGCTGCGCGCGCGCAAAAACGCAGGCAGAGCAAATACACCACCACCTTGTGCTCATGATTCGTACTACACTAAATGACAAAAACACAATTTCAACAAACTCTCTCATTCTTCTTTCTCATTCCTCGCTCAAACGAAATCGTTTTCTCTCTCTCTATAAGTACTACCAATCACACAAGAAAAAACTTTCATTCTCATTTCACACTCTCTCTTTCATTTCTTCTACACATTTCTTAGGGTTTGCTTCTCTCACACTCACAATGTAAAACCTTAATCACTTTTTTCCACTTCAGCTTAATCATTTATACTAGTATAACATTCAGCTTAACAATCATCTTGTTTTTACTACTTTCAGCTTATTATTAGTTACTGTTTCTATCTCTTTATATTATTTCAATTCATATTGTTTTGCATTTTTGTTCAAAACGGTGGAATCTGAGTTTCTTTTTTACAGTTTTTCTTAATATCTCATACTGCTTCATAATCTCTTTATTCTGTTTTAGTATAACTTTGAGCAAATGAATAAAAAGCATAAGGATAATCATTATGTTATAACTTTAATTCATACACTCATGATAATAGTATCATCTACTTTCTATTTTAGTCACTTTATGTACAAGCTATTTGTTTTGCAACTTATTTTGAATTGATTTTATGATTTTCATTTTCAGATGTACAAAAAATCAGAACAGGCTCGTGAATCAGATTTGGAGTACTACAAGCGTAGATATTTTAAAGACCTGAAGGATGATTACTACAAGGACAAGCTCAAAATCTCTGATTCCACGTATCGCTGTCCATTTTGCGACAACAAGGACTACTACTCTTTGAGTGAGCTATTGAGACATGCATCCAGAATTGTGGGTGACTCAGGTGAGGCAGTTAAAGATGTTGCTAAGCATTCAGCTCTTGAAATGTATATTGAAAGCTATGGTGATGTTATAGTTGGAAAAGATAACTTAACTGCTATTATTAGTATTGATAATGATAAGACCGCTGTTGGCAGTGTTAGTGATAAGTCGGTTAATTTGAGTATCGCTAATGAGAAGTCACTTATTATGAATGATGCTGAGGGTCATTTGGGTAATGTGAATGTTGAGGATGATGAGTTGTTTGTTTGGCCATGGATGGTGATTTTGAAAAATATTGTTACTCATATTGACCCAAAAAGCGGAAAGTATGTTGGGAAGAATCATAAAAAAATTAAGGAAGAGCTGATCATGAACGGCTTTCACCCATTGAAAGTTACTGCCCTGTGGAACTTTAGAGGACAAACAGCCTTTGCAGTTGTTCAATTTGGAAGAGAGTGGGATGGTTTCCACAATGCTATGAAGTTAGAGAGGAGCTTTCAAGCAGAGCACTGTGGTAAGAGGGATTACTTGGCTTTACGGGAGCAGGAGCGGGGAGATAGACTCTTTGGGTGGATGGCACGTCGTGATGACTATAATTTCAATGATATAGTTGGCAAACACCTCCGGGAAAAAGGGGATTTGAAAACTGTTTCTGGGAAAGAAGCTGAGGACAATAGGAAAGCGAGGAAGCTTCTCTCTGGTTTGGCCAATACCTTAAAGCTGAAAACCGAGGAATTGGAGCAGACAGCAAGCAAGTATGATGAGGTGAATGTGTCCCTAAGGAAAGCGATGGATCAAAAGGAAAAGATGCTTGAACATTTCAATAAGGGTATGTTGATAGTTAAACTGAATATTTCTAATTAATATTGGTGTTCTGTTTCTTTGATTTAGAGGTGAAACATTCTGGTTTTTACTACTATATATATCATTTTGGTGTAGCTTACAGTCTGTTACATTTTGGAATGATTTGTAGTTGATTTGATTTTTTAATATTTCATGGTAGCTTAGTCTGTTTTATTTTGTTTCATTAGAGATCAGCAAGATGCGGCAGGTTGAACGAGAGTACCAGGAGAAAGTATCTAAGGATCATGAAAAAGCCAGGCTGGAACTGGAAGCTCGGAGGAACGAGCTTATTTCCCGTGAGAAGGATCTGCAGAAGCGTGAAGTAGATAATCACAATGAGAAAGCCAAGCTATATTTTGAGAAGCAACATGTAATGTATTTCGGCTCTTTTAATTTATGATAGCAATGCTAAATGAATTATTCTCTCCTTTTAACCCTCTCATGAACACACTTTTGTGATAGGTCAATTTCTAAAATTTTAACACATTTCTTTGAAAGTGATCAATTTACAGGAGAACTAAATTTGCTTCTTTAAAAATGGACCAATCACAAAAAGTGTTGTTAGCATTCCTTACTCTACCATTTGGTCTTCTGTGTCAATTTGTTTGCACCAATCCCTCATATTCTTCATCTTGTTGTTTACAGAATGAGATGGCAATAGAGGAGCAACAAAAGGCTGATGAAAAAATGATGTACTTGGCAGAAGAACATAAGGCACACTTTTCATTTTCCTATTACCTACAGTTTTTAATTCAGTTGCATGTATATACTTAAGTTTTAAGGACTCTTTTGGTTGGATGTTGCAGAAAGAAAAAGAGAAACTTCACAAGAAAATTCATGACCTGGAGAGAGGACTTGATGCTAAACAGGCATTGGAATTGGAGATAGAACGGCTAAAAGGAGCTTTCCAGGTAATGAATCACATTGGAGAGACTGATATAGATGAGAAGAAAAAATTGGAAGCAATCAGAATGGAGCTGCAGGAAAAGGAAGAGGAATTAGAGGGTGTGGAAGATCTTCAACAAACACTAGTAGTTCAGGAGCGCAAAACTAATGACGAATTGCAAGATGCCCGCAAAAAGTTAATAGCTGTATGTATCTTCCTCAGCATATAAATGTTAATATTAATGTCTTTTGGCCATCAACTCATCTAATGGTCTGAAAATCAACTTTAAAATGTCTTCTGTAACTAATCTTTTACAAAGTCAGGATAAATTGTTTTATTTGTATAAATTGCCCGTATAACTTAAGCAGAAATGTAGGGTCGTTTATATTTTTTAATTGACATACAGCTGTTTATATAATACTACTAAAAGAAAAGTGTCCTGTTTGCAAACATTCAAATCATGTAGTTGAAATCTTATTTAAGTTGCTTGGAAGACGTGTCTTGTTCACATGTATTTACAACGGCAAATCCAAATTTTCGATGTTTTCAATTCAGTTTCTATATCCAAGGAATTTCACTTTATCAACGTATCATCTTATGATGTGAATAACTTGGTTGCTTGTCTAAACTGTCTATTAGCTATCCAGTTGTTTGTGTCCAAAGATGATGATTTTAATTCATAAAGTTTTACATTTTAGGAGAAAATTGGTAGGATCGGGTCAGGTCTATGAAAAGAGCAGATTTTCTTTTTACATTCAGTTAATTTGTCATATTGTTTCATACTGATTCAATCATAAGGTATCTGATGCCTAAACTTGAAGCAAAATAAGTTCAAGTAGTTTGTTCCTGTTGCTTTGTTGCCATGATTTCATTGTTTGTTTTGTCCAATTAATTACTTTTACTTGTGCACAGTGGATTGGCTGCCCAAAGACCAGTGCTCGAGTCATAATTTCTGTGAAAAGGATGGGCGAACTTGATATTAAGCCATTTCAGGAAGCAGCTAAGAGAAAAATTTCTGATGAAATGAATGAGAAAGCAGTAACTAAGAGAGAATTTTCAGAGAAGGTGCAAATGAAAGCAATCGAGTGGTGCTCAAAGTGGGATGACTGTGTTAAGGATCCTAGCTGGCATCCGTTCAAAGTTGTAACTGACAGAGAAGGGAACTCCAAGGTACAACGACTTCACAAATTATGTTTGTTTGTTAAAATTAATATTTTTTCTCAACTGTTCTGTTAAGACACACCTTTGGATATATTTATTCCCTAAAACATATAATGCACCATTTCTTAATAATTAGTAAGCATGGTAATTGGTATTGTGTAGTGATCTATTTACTGGAAATTTTGCTGGTGTTAGCACTTACTTGGCATGTCTGTTTCCCTGCTATGAGCTTTATGGACCATGATCTAATATATGTAAGATATATCACACAGGAAATTTTAGATGGAGAAGATAAAAAGCTGAAAAGTTTGAAGGATGAGTTTGGGGATGAGGTGCATGATGCAGTAGCTACAGCTCTGAAGGAGTTAAATGAGTACAACCCTAGTGGTAGATACCCAATACCAGAACTCTGGAATTTTAGGGAAGGAAGGAAGGCTTCCTTGAAGGAAGGTGTTTCCCATTTAATTAAGCAATGGAGATTAAATAAGGGAAAGAAAGCTTATTGAGGCTTCATTTGGGCGGTAAGAGCTTAGAATTAGACTTATATATATGCAGGATACTTAGTTGAAATTCTAGCTCTAACAGACTTTAGTACATTATGCCAATGGTTAGTGCCTTGTGATACTTCGTATGGTTGTTATATATAGTTACTTATCATGTAGGAGTACTCTTTTAGCAGATAATGTGTATGACTTTTGTGTTAAAACTTTGAAAGGAGTTGAAGTTTTTTGGAAATTGTTGATTATTGAAATTTATGTTGAAAATTAATCACGACGAGTAGGTGGTATCAATTGTCTCCCTTTTGTAGTCTGGTTTAAATTTTTGTCTTGAAGTTAAATTCATTTGAAATCGTACCTGAACCTAAAAATAAAGCATTATATCATTTCCATACAATAAAAAAGCGTTATATTCTTGATTTAGTTTGAACTGTTTTTATAACAATTAGCAATATGTTGCCTTAAAAACAATTAGCTGGAAGTTTTATATATTTATATCTTGATGCTCTGTGTACCAGTTCAATCCTCTAAAGTACATCAGATATTTTTTGTGACAGTGATTATCTTAAGTTTTCCTTATTTGCATGATTTTAGACATTTAATATTTCTATAAATTTTCCCAATAATTTCTCAAATATTGCAATTGATGTCCATATTTTGTGTTACTTTAGATTTATAAGAGTACCTAGGGTGTATGCCTTTAGCCAGGCCTCTTGTCCGGTCGACGTAAAGTTAATCCTTGAACACTATTGTGATCTCTAGTACGGGTGAAAATAAGCTATGCCAAATTAGACTTTCAAAGATCTAAGTCTTGTTTGATCAAAAAATTTAAGGTCCGAGTTTGACACGTTATATGTCATAGTCTTGTCAGTTGTTTGTGGTGCGAGTCTTTGGCATATACTAAGAAAGAAACATGGGTGGCATATACCATTTTTATGCCTAGCCACTTCAACATTTCCTACACTTCGTATGGTTGTTATATATCATTTTTTTTTGAAATTATGGTTGTTATATATCATTACTTATCATGTAGGAGCACTTTTTTAGCAGATAATGCTTGTGACTTAAGGTTTAAAACTTTGTAACGAGTTGAAGTTTTTTGAAATTGTTGATTACTAAAATATATGTTAAAAAGTAATCGAGACGAGTTGGTGGTATCAATCGTCTCCTGTTGTAGTCTGGTTTAAATTTTTGTCTTGAAACATTTAAGTTAAATTCATTTGAAATCGTACCTGAGCCTAAAAATAAAGCATTTTCCATACAATAAAAAACCATTTATAGTCTTGAGTTAGTTTGAACTGTTCTTTAACAATTAGCTTGATGTTGCCTAGGAGGGGAGGGGCAGGGGTTTTGATTACTGAGGTGAGCCTGGTTCTGTCATGTTTTTCGAAGCTGCTGCAAGGCTGTTGGTGTCTGTTTTTTTTCTGTTGGTTAGGGCACTGGTTTTTCTGCTACTGCTGTGGGTTTTCTGTCTGGGTTTTGGGGGTGCAGGTAGCATTGAAGTTTTGTTTCTGGGTGTAGTTTAGGCCTAGCGCTTTGGACTGTCTAGACTTGTTCTGGGCTTCTATTTTAGGCACAGTTTTTGTCTTTTGCCAGCTGTGGTGTTGTTTGTTGAGTGTAGGGGTGCGGCGCTCGTCTATCCTTTTCTTGTTTGTTGGTTTTAGCAAGTCATGCGCTACTTGTGTGCAGGCGATGCATTAATAATAGAAAAATGCTAAGTAACATGACAAGATTTTTTCGTGCTACACACGAATGCGCTATTTCTACTTGGTTTGCCATATCAAACACGTTTCTCTCTATTTATGTGTTGTGTTTTCAGCTTCATATCTTCCGTTTCAATTTTCAATTGACCTCCTATAACATCTTTCTTGCTCGTAATGCTACTAATGCACAATCCTCTTCAATTGGTTATTTAGATGGTTTGATGGTATTTTTAATTGTTCCAGTAAGTGCTCTGCTTCCTTGCCACTATCTCTCACCCTCTCACCTTTTTTGAGTTTCATTGTTCTGATCTATCTCCATCTCCTTCTTAGATGAAACGATTTTTATATGGATTTACTATGGTATTTCAATCTTTATAATGACAGCAATGGCGGTGGGAGGCAATGACAATTTCTGTGTAAAGCGTGTAAAGGATGACACCAAATAGAGTTGATGTGCGGTTGGCGGTGGACTAGTTATGAGATTTGGAACATTTTTCATTTGGTTTTTTCTTAACATATTAAAATAATTAAACAAATCTGTAAATAGGAAGTTTGTAAGTGTTCGTGCGTTTTGCACGACAAAAGTGTCGTGCTATATAGCACTCCTCTTAATAATATTGGCTTTTTCAAAACAAAACAAAAAACTTGATGTTGCCTAGAATAACTATTAGCTAGAAGTTCTATATATTTATATATTGACGCTCTATATACCAGTTCAATCCTCTAAAGTTCTTCAAAGATTTATTTCTCTAAATTTCTGTGGCAGACTGGCAGTAATTATCTTAAATTTTGCTTATTTGCATGATTTTAGTCATCTAGTATTTCTTCTGTACATTTTCCCAGTAATTTCTAAAATACTGCAATTGATGTCTATATGTTGCGTTACTATAGATTTATGAGTACCTACGTTGTATCCTCAAATTAGACTTTGTTATAAGCTTGTTTTTGGTTCCGAATCTTTGACAGATACCAAAAAAGAATCATGGGTGGGTTAGGGAGTGATGCAAATATCTAGCGGAGGCTTGCGCCACTGGAAGTAGACTTGGCTGCAAGTTCTTGTTGGTTGGTCGATCTGATCCATTTCCACTCCTCTCAAGCTAGATTTCTGGTCACGTCAACAACTTTCAGTTATTATTTGTATTCACAAGTCACAATGCATTACATAATAAGTACTCTCTTATTCTTGAAAAAAGAAATACTACCTCATTTTACAAATAGTCGTAGAAATAAAATAATCAAGCACTCTACCTACAATACATTGAGTGAGGTTGTAAGTATTTCTGATTTAATTTTCCAAAATAGAAGTAGGTAATCATAGTTATTTGTTGAATTACATTCATAAAATTGTGGATAGTCGTAGTTGGAGCACAGGAAAAACTCATCATACATAAAAAGACCCCAAACTAACTTTCAACATGGTAGGTTCATTTTATGAGTCCAGTAATTAGTAAAGCAGCTAGTTATAAATTTGATCCTCGGTGTTTCAACTTTAATTTTTGTCATTTACTATTTGTAGTTATAGTGGTTGGATTGTTACTTTGGTTAGAATAAGTCCTTGCATTTCTTCCAACAAACATTATGATACTTCTAGTACTACATCCCCACTCAAAGGGTAAAATTGAAGAATATAAAAATAAATAAAAAAGAGAAGAAATTTCCAATTTGAACTTTCACAGGGTTACCAACCAACACACTTCCATGGATACATAGAACAATGCAGATATAATAGCTGCGTATAAATTGTATAACTAATTAAGCTGCGGGCTACCATTTTTTTGCCTAGCCACTTCAACATTTCCTACACTTTCTTTTCATCCTTTCCAAATAACTCTACCCTAATCTTTTCCATTTTTCATAAAAATCTAAAAAGCACAACAAACAAAACTCACAAAAGTTCCACTCACTTAATTATCCTCTTTGACACACATTTCTATAATAACCAACTTTTTCCCCTTAATCCGTCACAGTCTTCAAAACAACCTAGTCAAAAAGAACACCAATCTATGGTAAAATTGCGCGCCAAAAACACAATTGGTGGAAAACAAAAAACAGAACAACATTGTATTGTAGTACTACTT
Organism: Medicago truncatula; assembly: GCF_003473485.1. Classification (NCBI taxonomy): domain Eukaryota; kingdom Viridiplantae; phylum Streptophyta; class Magnoliopsida; order Fabales; family Fabaceae; genus Medicago; species Medicago truncatula. The sequence goes on from NC_053043.1 coordinate 47,597,105, forward strand.
TTTGTTGTCACATTATATATTAAAAAATAGAAATAACAATGTGAACTTTGACCAATGACCTACGTGGCAATTAACCATTAATCAAACACGAAAATTCTTTCCAGTGAAAGTTTGACCAAATTGCCAATTATGTGGAGCAATGTTCCAAGAAGTGGAAGTGCGACGGTCACTACCGGTAACTCTGAAGGACAAAGCTTGACCTACCAAAACAGAATTTGATTGCCAATTTTGCCCCCAGTTTCTGCTCATTGGCATCCACCCTGTTTGAGTGCCCTTAACATAGGTCCTCACAATATCCCCTGCACCTGCAACGTTGCTGATTAGGACTAAGTTAAAGTAACGGAATCCGTTAATTGTGAACCTAATTCCACCACGCTTTCTACATGGCACCCTGCATAATCAACATAACAAAAATTAATTAGTTATACTAGTGTTCTTTAGCCAAGTAATTAAGCCTAATATAGGGCATGTTTGGATTGACATAATTTTTGTTTGGAAATGTATAGGAGAACTTATGCAAATAAAATATAACATTTATTTTTTTACAAAAGCTTATGACATCCTTCATAAACTACTTTAAGCTTACTTTCTTAACCTCTTTAAAGTGGACTTATAGGAAAATTGCTTAACTTAATTTTCTCTTATTATTAAAATAGATTATATACGAGCACTTTTTTTAGGGTTTATATATAATCAATTATGATGATAATTGTGGAGCTGCAAATTAGTTATTTATTCAAACATGGTTTTGCCAATTTATTCGCCCATTATCTATACACTTCTAATTCTACTATTTTTTCCTTATCATTGAGATCTATCAAACAAAAACCATTTAAGATTCAAGTCATTTAAGCTAAAAATAAGTGGTGGGGTACAAACCGGCGAAAGGCTACAGGGACGATTCCGGCACGATATTCAGCGATTTTAAGGAACATAGGCATGGCAAGATCAAAGTGAGGACGAGGAGGGTTACACCAACCACCATTGTCACTAGGTTGAGCAAAGTTAGGAGGACAAAAGTTAGTAGCTGTGATGAAAATGGAAGGGCTACCAGAGTGACACCATTGCTTGTCATTTGCACACTTCAATTCAAAACAAGAACCACAACTTAGTCCATTGTTGAATAGTGCTGTGCTTAATGCTGCTGTGTTAACTCCATAACCTTGACTATACAAGTTTCCATAACCACATGCTCCTCCTAAACACACAAAAAGCCGAACAGTCACAACAAAGTTAACATTAATTTTTTTTATTTACCAATCCAAGCGACAAAGACTGAATATAACATGTTATGTTATGTTAGTGTGTTACATTATTAAAGTACTAGACATACCCATGGTGCCCGAAGCATCGGAGCCACCGTAGAAAGTGGCATGAGCTGTTTGCCATGCACCACCATTGTAAACACCTGGGATTCTAGCATCTACCATCCACATTGTTAATGACATAATAAGAGTCACAACGTAAACCATACTCACCATTCCCATCACTGTTTTTTTTCTTCTTCTTAGATTTAGTTAAAATATTGGACAGTGGAGGACAAGAAAATAGAGAAAAAGCAGAGATATGGAACAGAGAGAAAGAGATATGGGTGGAACGAGTGGTGAGTGAGAGTGGGCAATGGTTGGGGGCTACTTATGGAGAATGTTTGCTCTCTAGTTACAGTGGTACCAGTACAAAAGGGGTAAATTTGGAATTACACACAACTTTTTATCAAATTTAGTCTCTTATAAAAAAACATATTAAAATTAATCTCTAACATTTTTCTACAATACAAATTAGTTCATCAATTGTAATGAGTCAAAATTAAAAAAAAGAGACTAATTTTATGTTTCTTATAAAAATATTTTTTAGAGGAGTTGATCATGCTCTCTTCGTCCTATTTTAAATGACTTAATTTAAAAATATATATTATTTTTATAACATATTTTGATGATATTTTTCTACTAAGTTACAAAGATAAATTATAGCATATGAGATGTTGAATTTATCTCAATAGAAATTTTCAAAACATCAAATTTTCATAATATTTTCTAATATATCAGTAAAGATATTTGAGTTCTTCTATCATGTATAAATTTGCACATGATAAGAAGTTTAAAGTAATAACTTTAACTTGAAACTTGTGCATTTTTTATTAAATATGAAGTTTTTTAAAATAATTGTTCTTTTTCAATAATAAAATATTACTTTTAATTTCCTTAATATGTACAATATTATATGTATTTAAGATCAACATGCGTGATAAAATTAACTATGTAATCTAATATGAAACGGAGGACTATAATTTATCATGCTATTAAATGCTGCTATAGGTGTGATTGTAAAATACAATTATTTAAAGCACTGCATTGTTGAGCCCCGTGTCTAACACTTTTCAATTGCATTCACATGGTTCTTTCAAAAAAAAATTGCATTCACATGGTGTGAATTCATTCTAGGCTCTTACATTATCATGGTTTAATTTTTGCTTTGCCTTGCACTCTCTTGAAATGTGGTTAGTGGAAGAGAAGTACCATTGAGCTTAGGTATGGTTAATTAGCTACCTCTGCGACTTTCAGAAAAATCAGAGCCCAATTTTTTGTTAAACTTTTTTTTGGTTCATTTTTTTTTTGAATTTTATTTATTTTTTGAATGAACTTCGAACAATTAGAACACATTTCTCCTTAATTTTTTTTTGTCAAGTAGTTTAGTGGTTGGAGCCCACACATTATAAATATGGAGAAGTGGGGTGTCACGGTTCGAATTTATGCCCCGCATAAATTATGCAATGTCTCTACCAACTGAGCTAAGCTTACGGGAACATTTTTATTTTATTTAATACTCCCTCCGGTCCTATTTATAAGAGAAATTTGGGTCAACAAAAGTTGATGTATCTAGTTAAAAATTCTGTCCAAATACATTCACTTTTGTTGACCTAAATTTCTTTTATAAATAGGACTGAAGGTTGTACTTGTCTAAACAATTCTGAGTAGGTGAATAAAAAATATGAATTTCTTCAAATGGCGTGATAGATAAATGATATTTGTACAAAAACATTTAAACAACTTTCTCTCTCATATTCATATTATATTCTATTCCCTCTTCCTTTTTCACTCTCCATTATTTTTTATCAATGAAAAGAGAGAGAAATGAGATTGTCATAGAAGTTGTTAGCAAATGATTGTTCAAATATCATTGTTCGGCGTGATATGCGGGTGCGGGTGTGATTAGAGTAGGTGAATTAACAAATAATAATTCATGATATAAAGTGGCGCGACAGTTAATCGTCAAGGACAAGCAAAAATGACAATATAAATATGTATTTTTTGTTAGAGGGACGATATAAATATAAATATGTATGTACGGATCTTATGTGACTAAATCAGTGTAGTAGTGTTCTTTTTTCTTTTTTCTTTTTTAAATCAAAAGGAATTCTTTTATAGTCACAAATATAAATGAATAATGTTTAGGCACATGGATATTAAAAGATTTTTTTTAATAATGAAAAAGAAATTGATAATAAAATGATTTGATATTTTAAAAATAGTTTTTTTACGTGTGTGATCAAACATTATTCATTTGTATTTATGACTATGGAAGAATGTCTCTTAAATTATATATCATCTTCAGATAAATTAAAAATATTATTTCATCGAGTCCGACAAGACTCTTCCTTAAAATATTTAATAATGCAAAATTTTCAAGGCTTGTTTGACCACTAATAAATTGAAAGAGATTTTTTACCAACATCATTCAAGTTCTCGAGTCATAGTGATGGTTGGTTATGTGGTGAGAAAACTAATTTAATGAATTGATTTTGTAAAATTGATCTTACCGAATTTTTTTTAAATCAGCAAACATTATTCACAATGAATGAGTGCAAGATGTACAAAAAAACATTCGCGGATAAAGCGAAATAGAAAGTATACAATAGGTACCATATATATGCGAAACACCCGAGACAACCAACAAAACCTCCCCACACTCCACGAAAAAATGATTTATATTTGGATATATTCGTGTGAATTGACCAATAAATTTAAGTGTAAAAATCAATTATAAAATCAGAAGCTACAATTTTCAGCTTAAAGTAAAATTGATTCTAGAGATAAGATCAAATCTATTTTAAAGAAAACAAGCATGCTAAAATCAGTTTTGCACATTTAAAATCAATTATATCCCAATTAAAAGTGTAATCAAACATACTAACAATAATAGTATTTTGATTGCTTGTGGTAATAGATTTTCAATAAACAAAAATATGAAGGTGATTAAGATTTATGTAAAAGTTGACTTTTTTTAACGTACTACCTCCGTCCCTAAATATAGGAGTCTTTTGTTAAAATTGCGGAGATTAAGAAAGTTAGTTGTAGTATTAAATTTGAATATAATTACTATTGTTTTTACAATTTTATCCTTAAGAGAGAGAATTAATTTATATTTTCAATATAATATTTATTGTTGATTGAAGAAAAAAATGCAAAATAAATAAGGGTATGTTGGTAAAGAAATAATTAATGTACTTGAAAATACCAAAAGAGTTTTATAAAAAGGGACAAATTATTTTTTCAAAAGGGTCTTATAATTAGGGACGGAGGTAGTATGTTATTTTTACGTTCTTTTATTTACTTTTTTTTAATCAATTATTACATTCTTAAACAAATCATTAAAGATAGAGAAAGATCTAAAAAAAAGTTATAAAATTAAAGAAACTATTAAAAAATATTTAACGAAGTTAATCGAAATATGATTTATGATAGAATATTATATCATAGTTTGATCCATAGAGTCAATCTATATACATAGTTAAATAATGTTTAATTGTTGTTGTAGCTCACCAACTTGTAATAAAAAGGTTTTGAATCTCTTCAACTAAAAAAAATCATGAATACTTATTTTAACAAATTCATAATTTGTTACGATGTATCCACAATTTATATTTTTAATTTGTAAATGATTTATTCATTTTAAAAGAGTCAGATCCATGACATAGCTGAATGGAATGGCCAAAATTGGGCCCTTTTATTGTCAACCTTTTGTGAGAAGTAATATGCAATTTTGATTTCTAGTTAAGTTAATGATTGACTAGGAGCCCTAAAACAAGATTAAGAAGAAGAAAATAACTACTCAAAAGGGAGGGAATTGAAAATCCTGCATGGGTGGCGAGTCCTCTCATGCCCTTAATTATCGCTCCAATCTCAATGGTGTTTTAAGTGTAAGTGGGGCCACACATTATACTCCACTCCACAACCAAACAATTTTCCCTTTCTCTTGTTTTTTCTCTTTTGGTTGAATCTTTGATGACTATTTAACCATGTTTGGGTAAAAACTTTATATCTTATCCACATAAACAGAAACGTTAACGTTGTTTATATTTTCTTTTGCATTATTTTCATCATTTGATGAAGCTTTTGAGTTTAACTAAAAATAAATTTGTAGTATAATCCACACAATATATATAACATTATTGTTCTTGACAATAATGTAGAATTGAAATTAAATATAAGTATTTTTGCAATTGACTACTAAATAAATTGGGAAGTAAGTAGCATTGGATGCCCCAATTGAATTGTATCAAAAGATGATTGATAACGACCAGCTTCTGTTTATGTTCCATATTTCGTTAGTTGTTCATCATTTGATTCCACCCTTTAGAACATTCTCATTTTACCAAAATCAAAATATGTAAACATATAGTATCCCATGAAAAGGAGGGAAATTTGGGACACTCGGCAAATTGAAGTAAAGCTCACGCTAAGTTGAAAATATTCAAGTTCAGTATGAGTTGGTGGCAAATTGCATTCCATAGCCAACAATAATAAAAACACATGCATTACATGTGTAGCTTTATTTCGATGTTGATCAGCAGATTTATCATTCTAGCATGTAGATAGGATTGGTAGTTGAATAATTATTTATCACCGCTTACACAAAGCATAAACAGATAGGAAACACTTTCTTTTAACAATTATAAATAAAGAAATGGTAACAACATATATTTTAACACACACTTTTCAATACACTATCTTTGATTGGTTAAAATTCACATAAAATCTACCAAATTTATATAGAACCCACTTGATTTAGTGTGACCCATGTGAATTTTAATCAATCAAAAAGAATGTGTTTAAAAGTACTATATCTTAAAATATGTGTTGTCAGCATTCCTTAAATAAATAATGTGAACCATGTCTTAAAAGGAGCGTTACATTTTCCATAAACCATGCACCACATCATAAGTAAACATTTTCTTCCCTAACAAAAAAAAAAGTAAACATTTTCTTAAGACCCCAATTAAGGAAACATAATCACGGAATAACTTTACTTTTACTCCCTCCGTTGCATTAACAGAACAATCTTTTAGCAGTACATAAGCTCAACTATATTTCGTGAAAAAAAATAAAAAAATTTAATTAGTAGTATAATTTAATAATGACATCCCTCTAACTATATATACATACCATTAAGCATTATGTAGTTACCAAAAAATGTCCAATGCAAAACCAAACAGATAGTGACATTTGACCATCAGTCATCACTATGCCCTGCTACCCCCACTGTTGTGATTTTGATCCATTGATCTGTCCTAAATCAAAGTCCATCTTCCCAAATGCTCTGCCCTTTAGTAGTACCAATACAGTCTTTGGCCAGTTATATGGTATACAGATGAGACAAATCTTGCATAATGTATAAGTTTATTTTTACATATTAGTTCGTTTTATAATTGAATCAAATGTGATATGATGTAATTTATTAATCGTATGATCAAAAATAAATTTGTGCACATTAGACAAAACTACAATTTTTAGCAATATACTTAATCAACTTATTAGGTAGGAAATGAGATGAGTGCATAAGCACACCAACCATTTCCTGACTTTACATTAATTCACTTTAAGCTTTGGTGACATATTTTTGCTTTAGACAACCACCATAATTTTTGCATAAAAAAACATAATTCTCACAAAGTCACAACAAGGTGGAATAAAGAAAGACTTGAGAGTGAGAATGGAAGCATTTGGTTCCCACTCCCACCTATTTAGGCTTGATTGTTGGAGGCGTAAACCACGAATTTTGATTTAATGGGTCATTCTCATTCATTACTCAACTTGTCTCCCCTTTTAAATCAAAGAGAAGATCTAATTGGCTCTAATTATTTGCATTCTCTTTAACTAAAATAAATTACGACTTTTGAATGTGCGTTGAAAAAAGTTAGTCAACAAAGAACTCTCAACTCCACGTAGGCCGTAAGCATCTTGTTCTTTGTCGTTGGGAGTAAAGATGAAGATATAGGTTCTCTTTTGGTAAAAAAAAATAAAAATATATATATACTAACTTATAAATTAGTTGAGAATTGCTCTTGACACATTGCATAAGGCTGAGGCACACGAGTAATTTACGTTTTTGCCACCTCGACACTTAACTGCCGAAGAATTCAAAAACCGGCTGCAGTTAATTGCCGAGGAAAACCTCGGTAGTTAACTACCAAAAAATATGTTATAAGAACAGAACAGACATAGGATTTTCCAAAACTCCATTGTTGCGTTTTTTATTCTCCTTGGTGCGATTTTGAGCAATTTGAAGTCATTCAAAGCCAATTTCAATCACAAAAATAAGTAAGTTTTTTGAATCCTATTGCATCGTTGTTTTGTGGTCAAATTGTTTGTTTTTTTTTTGTTGTTAAATTTCAATTATATAGGTTTTATTGATTTTATGATTTTATGATATGTTAGGATAATTTAGGTTAGAATTGTTAGGTTTAGGTTTTGATGAATCGTTGTAGAATTGTTAGAATTGTTTAGGTTTAGGTGTAGATTTTGATGATAGTTAAGGTTTAGGTTTAGTTTTTGATTTTACGATTTTATAGCATTGTTGTTTAGTTAGGTTTTGATCGCCATTTTTTTTAAATGTAGATATGTCTCAGAATCAGGGTAACGTTCATGGTGATGAGAAGAACAAAGAAAAATCGCCTATGACATGGCACATAATTGTTTGTGATGGTTCCGAAAAAATGAAAGGTTCGAAGGTGCCGGTGTACAATCAGTCCAGGTTGAGGAGGAGCGGGAGGACATGCTATTTCGGTCCTCAACCAAAACAAGGTGCCCCAGGGACTGTAGCGGCCAACCCGATTGACTTGTGTGACAAGTAAGAATGAATGTAATGACTTTTAATGCCTAATTGTTTTGGATTTTTTTATGTTTTATTTTCGTGTCGCGCACATTTTGTTTGACATGATGGTACTTAGAATAAAATCGCATTTGAAATAATTTCGACTGAAGTCGCGTTTTGAATAATTGCGTATTCGAATAAAAACTAATTAAATCTAACGTGAATTTAACTAATTAAATTGTGTAATGAATAAATAAATTCGAAAAGTGAATAAATAAGATAATTATTGTTCATTCAAAACAAAATATATGTTATCACATTACATTACATTCCGAAAATGTACCTTCCAACTGCAACAATTATCTTACCACTGAATGGGGCAAATTCAAACTTGCTAAACAGCAGGACTCCAGCATCCGATGAGCATCTTGAATGATGGTATTCAAGTGTCAAAAGAATGAGGTGCATTCCTTGACACTTGAATACCATTGTTCAAGATGCACATCGCATGCTGGATTCCTGCCGTTTAACAAGTTTGAATTGCCCCATTCAGAGGAAGACAATTGTTGTAGTTGGACGTTTGTACCTCCCAACTACAACAATTGTGTTACCTTTGAATGGGATAAATTCAAACTTGTCAAGCAGCAAGACTCCAATATTCGACCAGCATTCCCAATGTTCCATTCAAAAGATTAAATTCTTGTTAGGCTGTGATTAAATAATGGTACTCAAATGCCAAAAGAATGAGGTCCATTCGTTGACACTTCAATACCTTCATTTAAATCAGCCTAACAAGAATTTAATCTTTTGACAGGAACAATGGGAATGTCGGTCGAATATTGGAGACCTGTCGTTTGGCAAGTTTGAATTACCTCATTCAAAGGAAGACAATTGTTGTAGCTAAAAGGTGCATTCATTCCGTACCTAATGACGATCTTCTGGCGGAATCAAACTTTTGATGATATCTTCAGTTGATCTCAGCAACGTCACCCACATATCGATCCACTGGAACATGCTGTGCTCCCAAAACATGCTCGTCACGTTTTCGTCGTTCGTTAATTCCACCCAGGTTAATGATACTCTCCCCTCGTCGAGCGTTGGACGTTTATACCGAACGTGTTCCACCCTCCTTCTGTCTCTGGGGTTGAATTCAGTCAGTTCATCCTTGAGACCTTTTAACGTCACACCATGACACCGAACCTTCAACCTCTAAGGTTCTCCGCCATTGAATTGTGCATGAACGTCTATCCACCCGGCCATTGTTTCAAATCTACACAATAAGAATTAAAAACAATTAATGAAAAACTCATTCAAACATTTCATCAAACACTTGATGTGCAAATTAGACATACACTCTAAAAATCATAAAAATAACCCTAAAATCATAAATCATATACTCTTACTAAAATAAAAAAATTAATCATATACTATAACATAAACCATTCAACTTATGTTTAACATAATTTTTTTTGTTATAACGTAAAATATAACAAAATTATTCAACTTATATTTACTCATAAAATAAATCATATACTCTTACTAAAATAAAATAAAAAATATAAAACACCAAATTAAAATATAACTCTAAATTTTTAAACTATAACATAATCATCATGCAAATATTTTAACTAAATTAATCAACTAACATCTAATCTAAAAATGATTTATAACATGTAAATCTAATTAAAAATTAAAATAAAAAACAAATATAAAACACCAAAATAATAAATAACCCTAAAATTCTAAGTTATAACATAAACATCATGCAAATATTTTAACAACATTAATTAACTAACATCTACTCTAAAAATTAATTATAACATGTAAATCTACTCAAAAACTAAAAAATAATAAATCTACTAAAAAACTAACAAATAAAAACATTTATAACAACTAAAATGTAAGTTAATAGCGTTATAATTACTTACTTGTGATTTTGTTGAATAAATTTGGTTGGACTTGGTTGGGTTTTTTAGAGAGATTTGTGTGAGAGATTTGGTAAAATTTTTTGGAAGATAAGATGAATAATGGATGAGAGAGCTTATGCCAGATTTGTAGCAGAAGATCCTCGGCAGTTAACTACCGAGGTTTTTCTCGGCAGTTAACTGCAGCCGGATTTTGAATTCTTTGATAGTTAACTGCCGAGGGGGCAAAAGCGTATTTTACTCGTGTTTCTCAGCCATATGAAATGTGTCAACATCAATTCTCAAGTTAGTTTATAGTGGATGTACTTGTTAGCTAATGGTCAAATGCATCTAAAGGTCCTTTAAGTTTTTCATTTTTCCCAAAGTGGTCCTTTAAGTTTCAAAAGTCTCAAACAAGTCCTTCTAGTTTTTGAATCGTTTCAAACAAGTCCTATTGTACATAGCATAGTTGGTAATTGCTTCCTTGAACTCATCTTTGGTACCAAATCTGGCTCCTAACACCCGCTTAAAATTAGTCATCTTTTTAGGCATGGCAAATGGTGGATAATGCTCTTTGTTGCTATCATCTGAATCATCACCATCATCCTTTAAAAGGACTTGTTTGAAACGATTCAAAAACTAAAAGGATTTGTTTGAAACTTAAATGACTTGTTTGGGACTTTTGAAACTTAAAGGACCACTTTGGGAAAAACGAAAAACTTAAATGACCTTTAGATGCATTTGACCTTAGCTAATTTATAACTTGTTCGAGACCGGCCATAAGGTCAATCTCATAATGACACGTGGATCATACATACATCCATCAAACCAAAATGTATCATATGAAGGAGCACGCTAATATCAGTGCACACCTCTTTACCAGAGTGCGCCTCCTGCATCTTACACAGTACATGTGGCCTTCAACGGCCTTCCGATGAGGCGCCACATTTCATGGAAGCAGTTAGCGTCTCCTCCTTCTATATATAAGAGTGTCTCCGCGTCACCCTCAAGGTACGATTCATTTCCCACACTTTTTTACACATTAAACCTCATTTCCTACACTGACTTGAGTGTTAGATTGCTAATGTGCCTGCAGGCACCCTCCGTTCCACCACAAAGACTTCATCGCCACCATACTAGAGCGTTGTGTCGTTACCGTTGCCACCATCCGTTTTCAGCGAACAAATCATAACTGATAGCGAGTAAGTTAACTGATTGAATTTTATAGTGTTTAATAAAATCAACGGATGAAGTAAATTGTAAATATAAAATAACATAAAAGAATGTGCATTTAATTAATATTTATTTTTTCATTTAAGATTGCACGAATAAAATTGAGATAAAAAGTTAAGCTTGAATTAGTTTACCACAATTTCACAAACCCCTATAACTCAAAAATAAGCTATAAACTTGTTAGAAAGTGATTGTCACCAAACATGTCTTTTTTAATTACTTATAAGACATAAGTTATAAGCTATAAATTCAAAAACAGACCTTATCAAACATACCAATATTCGATTACAAAAAATCAATCAAGACCAGGATTAAGCATTTCTTGTAATTAAACTTTCTCTATCGATCTTTTGCCTTGTAGTATGGTGTGGATGCGTTTCGGATTGCAATTGCATTTGCACATGCTCTTTGTGATGAGGCAGATATAAATGAGTTTGGCTTATAAGGCCAATAGTCTAAAGATTGCATGTGGTTTCTGGTAAGATGAGAGATATTAGACACACAACTACTATCCACTTCCATGTGAGAAGATGGGGTTTCTAACTTTATCCATTTCCATCTTTGTCAATGATGTTCAACGTTTTTTTTTATTATTCTATATATAACTTAATAAAATAAGGTCATTAACAATTAAGATTGAGTCTAACAAAAGATTTAAACGTCCGCAATATAGGGAATAAAAGTCTGAGTCTCAACTTTAAGATGTATTTATATTTAGTATTTGACACATCTTTAATATGATTAATTTAATTTGGTTGAAGAAAACTATAAAAAATAAAAGTCATGGATGAAACCATATATTATTATTATTGGTTAATATTTGAGACAAGTGTGTGAGTGTGACCCAAGAATAATATCTGTTTCATTCTAACAAGTAAAGATAGAGGATAGATTGGCCGTTGGCATCAATTAATGTCATATCCAAACCAAATTTTTAGCTTTTAGTTGAGTGAATTTGTCCACTTTCCCTCAATGAAAATAAAATAATAAAAGTAAAGATTTAATTTTCTTATAAAATACTACTTAGTAAAATAAAAAGATAAGGGAAGGGTCTGGGTGAAAAATACAACATGTAGATGAATAGAACACGACATTATGGGTTTGTTTTGGCTTTGGGTTACATTGCCCTACCCTACCTGAGAAAAATGTTGTTCTGAAACCAAATTCTTGCTTGCACTTGAGAATGAATGTACCTCTTTGGTTCAGGAGGTAGACAACACATATACGGATCAGAAGTTCAGAATATATATCAGTTTCACTAAAGAGGGGACAAACATTGTCAGTCATATGGACAAATTAATCATCTATTACTCCTTTTTTTTTTTTTTTTTTTATATAATCATCCATTACTTCTTGAATTATGTGTTTCATTAATCGTTAAAATAAATTAATACATGTGATGTTTATTAAAAAAAAACATAACAATAAAGGAATACTGATAGAAAATTGAAGTGTACTGATAGAAAATTCAATTGAAGGAGGAGAAATCACTTTGTGTGTCGCTCATATGCTTCCATGAAAAATGGTCATTGTTAAATCACGATAGAAACTTCATTTGAACAACTTGAAAACCTATAGTAACTTTGACTGCGATTAGACTGAACAGTAAAAATACTACAAAAGTTACTATAAATGTCCACTATTTGGACACATGCAAAATAACGACACCATATGGTTGACACGGTATGCAAATATATATATTTTTTTTTTCAAAAAAAAAAAATCAATTCATTAACCACTTAGATTTTGTTTGCGAGTTTGAAGGGGAAATGAGGGGAGAACTTTGGAGGAAAAAAAAAAAAAATAAGTGAAAGAAATAAATGACATTGAAAGATGAGAGCTTTGGAGGTTCATTTTTCTTCATAATATAAAATTTTCCTCGGTTGGTGTCAAAAATTATATCGGATGAGAGTTTTAAAAGGTTTATATAAACTCTTCAAATTTAATCAATGTTAAAATATTCTTAAACTTAAAAATATATTAATCATAATCATTAATTTATCATTCTCTAAACAAACTACTCTTTCAAAAAATGTAAAAAATTTCTTCATTTTTTCTTATATTTTTCATCCCCAAAGCTCTTCCTTCTACTCCTCTTCCAAACTCTCAAACAAAACCTCAGTGGTTAATGTGTTTTAAATTTTTTCTCTTCACAACCACTAGAACAAGTGCTTGGTTAATGACTTGCAAATATTTGGCTAATTAAGTTTATTGAATAGTTAATGAATTTCAACATATTGTTATAGTTATTTACCGCAAATTCAAATTGTGTTAACTATATTCTTATATGTTGAAAATTAATCAAGAAATGACTAAGATCATTATTTTGGTATGACGATGCAATAGCTGCCAAGTATCAACCGTTCTTTAATAATGACTAATTTTTATCCAAAAAACGGTTTGGCACACAAGATAATTATCTCTTCACAATCAAGTTTTTTTCATACGCAAAATTCAGTTATCAAACTCCTAACCACTTAAGGTGTCTAAGTCTCTTACCGTCGGAACGAGTACCACATGTTGACTTGTTGCTGCTATGATCACAATGATATGATGCAGTAAATGTATAGAGAGATGGGTATGCATGCTGCATACTACATAATTAATCCTATCGTAGCCCATAATTTAACATTGGACCATTTTATACTGTATCAATGAACCGGGATTCAGCATGCCCACAAATCAACAGACAATAACTATAATATCGTTGAAAAGATGAGTTTTCTTAAGCAAGCAGTTTGCAATCATATACATTGCCACCCGTTTTCTTGTTCTCGTGCCTTAAGAGGCACCATGTAATATATATATTTTTTTTTAATAAGAAAAAGTTTATGTGAATTGAGATCTTGAAGCTCAACAGAGTTGGGACAGATCTAACATTTATCGAACATTTACAGAGATACTTATATATCATCTAACGAAAAAGACCTTTACATTGATAGCGAGAATTGAATCTACAACTTTACGAGTGTATTAGTTTCTTATCAACTAAACAAAACTTCATTATTGAGGCACCATGTAATGTTGTTGTTTTTACCTTTTCTTTATTTATCTGTTTCTCTTTTTTGGGTTCCTAAGATTATGGAGCAAGCAACTTCTATCTTTATTGTCTTTTTTCTTATTCCTAACTAACTGCCATACTCGAGTATACATGAAGTACCAACGACCACGGCATGAGTACTAGTATTTGTGGTAGGGGCTGGTAGCATATTTAATCATCTAACCTACACCAGCATATCTGTGCTCCTGTCTTCATGTTGAGCTCACATAATAATTATTTCATGTATATAGTGTTCACACAATCACATTTTGTCCAAAAAAAAAAATGTGTTCACACAATCACATGCATAATTCATTAATTAAAAACATAAAATTCAATAAAATCCATGTTAAAGTTATTTTAGGGCCCAGTTGGTAGGGGAAAAAAAGATAACAGTTGATATAATAAGAGAATATTGAGCAGTATCAAAATATATGATTTTTTTTAGAAGATTAAAATATATGAACTTGTTAAGTTCTTATCCTTTTTCCTTAAAAAAAGTCCTTATCCTATTGATAAATTGTGGTCGAGGGATGAGGTATAATCATAGTTTTTTTAAGAAGCTAAATTAACCCACTTAAATTGACACCGGAGAGAATCGAATCGGAGATATCGAGGAGGAGCATACTCCCAGGTCCCAAGCCAATACCACCCGAACAACCAAGTGGATTGGTATAATCATAGTTACATTGAAAGAATCGTGACGAGCCATTAACAAAAGATACACTGTTGAGCTTTAACAAAATCATTTCGCCGTTGTAATTTTATCAAATTCACCATACATTCGAACATACACTAAATTATATCCATAAAATTGTACTTAGAATTTTAAATGTTGTTTTGATATATAGACATTGTGGTTGGGCTTAATTGGATTGTTGACATCAAAGTATTGTGATCGTACGATTTTAACCCTCATCTTTAGAGTGATTTTGGCCTATTATGTTTTCCCCTCTATTTGGTAGTTTGCTTTCAAGTTTTCTCCAAAATATATGCTAAGATCATATATATCATTCATTGGCATGATACCAGTCTCTCATATTTGACGTAATTTTTAAAAAAAATAAAAGCTAAAATCACCAAAAAAGTTTGAAACGCTCTTTTTTTTTTTTTTTTTTGAAGGAGAAAAAGTTTGAAACGCTAATTAGGGGTTTCACACGCCTTCACATATACAAGTTCGCACGTTAAATGTTTAATTTTAAGCAAAAAAACTCACACTGGATATGAGAGTTTGGTGCCAAGTCAATAAATAATGCAATCTCAGTATAAATTTTAGAAGAAATTGAGAAGGGGATTCCAAATCACAAAAGGAAAAAACATAAGAGGCTAATATGGTTAATGTTGTTCCCACATCAAAGATACGGTAGTCAAAATACCAAAATAACCTTATCGGCAATTAACTACCGATAGATTTTAACCAACGGTAGTTAATTGCCGAAGAAAAATGGGGTTAAATTCGTCATTTTATGGTGTTTCTTAGCCTTTACAAAAGTGTAAACACCAATTTTCGGGTAATATTGCTAAAAAAAATGTGCAAATGAGTTTTCCCCATTCATTTGGGGCCAAGCGACATCCAACACCAAGCAGTTTCATAAGTTATACACCCCTACTTGCATCAACTTCTTTTTCCACCCCTAAAGGTATATTTCTAGAAAAAGCACAATTTTTGCCATTCTAAATAATATGTGGTTTTTATAAGTGTAGGGGGAGAATAACTTTCCCCTCATTACACCTTCACTGCCTTAAAGTTTGGTAGCAATTCACCTTAACATATCCCTAATAATATTCGACAGCATTTACATTTTTTGAGAATTACTTTTCTTCTTTAACCAAATGCATCTTCCATTCCTTTGCTCTCTTTTGATAATAGCAAAATATTTCATGCTAAGATAGAAATAGCATTGATAATAATATAATAATAATAATAAACTCATGATGGCTGGCATAACAATCATCATTGCCAACTGAGAACAACGAATTTCTCTGCACTACCAAGAATGAATCATATACACAAGTTGTTGAATAACAACATCCCTTCAAGAAATTTTGCATGTGTATCTATCTATCCGTGGCAAAGTTGCGAACAAAGTTGTTGTCTATCAGAAGAGCTAGTATTTGACAGAGGATAAATGTCACTTCTACCATTGCTCATGCATGTGATGTTAAGTTGATTTCCGAATTCCGTTGTCTGCATAGAATATTGTATCAAAACCAATTTAGATAAAAGAAAAAACATTGTGTAACAATCTTCTAAAATGTTTCAATCAGAAACAATGAACTAGAAAATAGAATTGATAGAAGATACACAAGAAATGAGCACTCACCTCACAATAAATGCTTTGTTCCTGACAACTCCATTTTGAGGTAGGAACACAACTTAAATAATGACACCACGAGCAACGTTCATTCAAGTTAACACCTCGAAAGAGTAGAACCATCCCAGCAATGAATCTGTCAAAATTATCCAACTTTAGATTAAATACTACTTTACAAACAATAACATAAATTCAGCACCAATGCAAATCTATATCCCTAAGAATATTAAAGGTAATATACAAAAAAGAAAAGAAAACTAAAACGAAATTACCCTGCAATGAGTAATAGGAAAGACAAAACCCACAACACATATTGATAAGGTAAGTACTTATTTTGTTTAACAGAAAATGCATGGGATCCAGATTTAGATTGTTGTTGGCTTATCCATTTAAATTGAGGACGAATCAAAACGACAAATCCAAGAAAAAATCCAGAACCAAATCCTCCTAGATGAGCGAAATTGTCAACATGTGGAAGGACTCCAACAGCTAAATTTATTACAACAATGATTATAAGAGTCAACAATGCAGCCATCTGCAAAACATCATGAGACAAAATGGAAAGAAATAGAATGGTTTAGGCGCAGACCGCAAAGACAATAAATTATTTATCAGGAAGCACTATTGAATTGAACACATTTTTTTAGTTCATTCACCTTATTGGCATATATCGTCCAATTAATGAAGAGCTCTGAGAGCATCCCTCCGAGTAAGCCAAACAATGCACCAGATGCACCAACTGAGATGCCCGTTTGTATGAATAACGAAGACAGCAAACTCCCTCCAAAACCAGATATCACATAGAGAAATCCAATTCTAACTGCAAAAGGACAAGAAATGTAGATATTACACTCGACAACAAAGCTTTTTTTATTGATTTCATTGCTAAATAAACTCAGCTGAGTTTCTTTTCTTCCAGAACATTTATGTAAAAACAATGATATAAATACAGATAATGGAACCATATACAAATTACCAGAACCATACCAAATCCAAATTCTTGTTCAAGCCGAATTCCAATAAAAAGAAGACTCAACATGTTGGCAAGTACATGGATAGCCCCACCATGCAACCATATACAAGAGACAAGGCGCCAACCTTCGTGTTCATGAACCACTTTATCTACTTCTAGAGCACCCATCTTCTGTAATCTGAAAATGCAAGTAATAAATAGTTTTCGTCAGCACATAAAAAAACATCTCCTAGAGATATATCTACCTAAAATTAAGATTGGTACTGTCCATTAGCTATTGCAAAAATATAATTTGGACTGAATTTGTGTTGAAAACTCTCAAATTTTAGTCATTTCTGAAATTTCATAGCCATAGAGAATGTAATCTATGAATCACCGGTAGAGACACAGACACAAGACAAACACAACACTCACACATCTATTAGGTTTTTTATATTGAACATACACATCCTTACCAAACCAACTTGCAAAGCGATGACTGCCCATTTACAAACACGTGTGTTTGTTTCTGAATGACAAATGTTAGCAATTAGTTGTTATATTAATATTTACTCCTTCGTCCGGGTTTGAACTCAGAACCTCTAACTTCTTATCCCTTAGCTCAAATCAATTTAACTACTCAACCCCTCATTTATAAACACATTTTCGTGTCATATCTCATTCAATGTAAGATTCTTAACACATCCTTACGCCCAATCTTAGACATCTAAAGTGTGACCCGTGTGGCCTGATAATGATGGCCAGATAGCAGGCGGTTCAATGGATCTTGGATAAACTCTGATACCATCTTAAAATTTCGATTATGCCTATCTCATTCCCAAAACTGGCTTTCAAAATGACGACTATCCACACTAATAAACTCGTTCTCAAGCTACGTCTCATCTAATGCGAGACTCTTAACAACATCAACACATGTAATAATTTGAGAAAATAGAATAATTGAATGTAACTACATGCATCATCATAACCAACCAAGCATAGATGACTTGATTAATGTAACATTGTAATTGTAAAAAAAAAAAAAAAAAAAAAAAACATTGTAATTGTATGATAAGATGAAAAGATAAAGAGAAAAAGAAAACTCACGTAAAGGAAGAAGGACCAAAGAGAGGGTTTTCTTTAAGTGGTTGAAATGAGAACCTTCCAAGAAAAGGAGCAACACAAGTGCCATGAAATGCATTCTCAGGACAATCATTAACATACATTGTAAAAATGAAAACAACAACGTTGGCAAACACAAAAGTTGGAATAAGCCATGGAACCCATTGCTTAAAGAGCCTGAAATCACGATCACGAGTGACGGGAGGATTCGACGACGACGACGGAGACCCACGGCGAGGATGAACCTTAACCTCAACTGTGGTGCCACCATGTGGGTTCCTCCCTCCACTCATGATGATGATTTTTTTTTGTACCCTTTTGAACAAAGATTTCAGATTTTTAACACATTTTGTTAATTAATGATTGGAATTAATTTTCTCCTCCGTGATTATAGATGATTTTGAAATGGGTTTGAATTTTTTTTTCTTTGTTTGTGGAGAATTGTTTTTTATGACCAGCCAGAATCCAACAAGACCCTGACAAAGTTAGGAATTTGTTGTTTGTGTTTAAAGTTGTTTGTTTGTTGACGAGGACTGTTTTGTTGTAGGGTCTGTTTGGTTTCGAGAGGAATTGTTTACCATCCTACGCCACCTAATTAACTTACCGCGCCAATATTCTAATTTTTTTATTTTTTTTTATTTTTTTTTTATTTTATTTTATTTTTTTAGTAAAAATGTCATTTAATAATAGTCAAAAAAAAAAAATTAATAAAAAAATCATTTATGACCCAACAACCAGATGTTAAGGGATGTCTTTTCGCTTAATTAAATGTTCTAAATTCGATCTCCGTGAGCTTAGCTCAGTTGGTAGGGATATTGCATATTATATGCAGGAGCCGGGGTTCGAACCCCGGACACTCCACTTCTCCACAATTAAATTGTGTGAGCTCTAGCCACTAGGCTACTTGACCAAAAAAAAAAAATGTTCTAAATTCGAATTCAACTTTGAGAATGTAACAATATCAATTTAATCTTATCATCGTATTACTTAAAAGTTTGTGGTTCATTGCATATCTTACTAAAGAAATTAACATATATAGTTGCATGCAGAGGACATGACAACAATAAAATAAAATCAATTTTATTTGTTTATAATAAAGTAGCAAACATCACAACTCTTTCGAATTGAATAATAAATAGACTATTACTTTTCCCACATTATGACCTTCTTCTGCGCCCTGTAAAATTTCCAAAATTGCTCTTGTGCATTCCGGATTTTAAAATCCAGATTCATGTTTATTATTTCGGATTTTATAATCCGGACAATTCTTATGTATAATCATTCATCAGACTCTCTCACATTTCAGCAGTTTTGAATTTTGCTTTTAAAAACAACAAAAACACTAAGTAAAAAATGCTAAAAACCTGTCAAATAAAATCATAAAAATAGCACCAAAAAATTCTAAAAATCAAATAAAACTAATGCAAATTTTTCGGATTTTTTTGAGAATATGAAAAATTAAAAAAAAAAAAAAAGGGGTCTAAACGATGAAATTTTGGATTTTGAGGGGTGGAGTCCCATAAGAAGTTCCTTCTAAGAGAGTCATGGTCCTTGAATTTTTTCTGATTTTCTAGGGAAGTTTCGGAGCAATCCGATCAAGTAGCCCGAAAACCCAGTTTTTAACTAAGAACAAGTAACAATGACCCAAAACAGAAGGATGAGAGTTAGGAAGATTAATATTGTCCCTAAAATGACTATCATGTTACAAACATGTTTAGAAATTGTGCTGATACAGTTCAGATTATATAATCCGGACTGTTTTACCTTGAAAAGGGGTGTTTAGGGGGTTTCCAGATTATGTAATCCAGAAACATCATGTAACGCGCCCTATTTTTTGAAGTTTCCGGATTACGAAATCTGGAAAAATCCGTTACTCATTTTTTTCACCCTTTTACAAAAGAAAACACCATTTCGGATTATATATTCCGCAAGTTAAATTGTTTTGCAGTTGGCAGTTGCAGGCTTGCACTCTTTATAGTACTACGGTTTTCTTTCTCCAGCTGTATTATGTTTTGGCTTCAGAGAAAGGAAACAAAGATTCAAAAATAATTGAGTCAATTTGAATGATGCTACTTCCTCAACAATAAAAAAGAAATCACTTGTCTGTTTTCTTTCGTGGCATTTTCTACATTATATATAAAACGTTCATTCTCATCAAATATCAAAAATAAAATAAAGCATTCATTCAATCAACTAATGTTTTTATTACTATGTTGTGTAGATAAACAATTTTTTAGATTTTATGCATAGTCAAGCTCTCGTCAAAGAAATCGAGGGCATGCTTGGGAGCAGGGTTTGGTTGCCGCCACCGTGCATTATCTTTCAAAAGCTAGAAAGTGTAGCTTCCACACAACCGGGCTTCGGGACCTGAGATTTTTAAAGATGCACCGCGGATCCAAACAAGTGCCAAGTACAATACTAATTCATATATAAAGCGAAAACAAGTGAACAAATAAGGGTAGGATTATAATTGGAACAGACACATTAGCACTTTCATGACAGGTGATGCCTTTGTTGGTCTTTCCTAACTATTGCAGCTTTGTTCCTGGGTGTGTCACAATTCACATAACCTTCTCAGTACTTACAAAATCCAACTTCTCAATAACCTATGGTTTAAAACTTATCTTGTCCAAGAAATCTCCTAGACTGAGCAGTTGCATTTCCTAAAGGAAGAGTCGCATATTAATGGTTGGTTGGTGACAAAAACGGAAAACCAGAAAATGGATCAACATAAGTCACAACTTCAGCTAAACCAAAATCAATTAATCATCAAAATTTGCTAACAGCCTAACAGTTTTAATGTAGGTGTGTCCACCACCAAAAAAAACGTAGGTGCTTCCTACAAAACTCAAAATACAAACTATGCAGATTCTATCAGGCAAACATGTGTCCTCAATAATCAGGTTACTGAACTGCAACACCTCTTGAGTTTTCGCAAAACTAGAATGCATACATGAGTTGTTATCATTTATCTTTTTATGTTGTCATCAGAAGATATACCAGGCCTTTTAGGTATTCAACAATCTCTGACCCACCAAGCTTTGAACTTCCATATACTCTATCAACAAACGTGATTGGAACCTGTAGACATATGAAACTAAGGTAAGCTAGGAAGTGAATAATGAACAGGGTGATAAGCTTGAACAAGGTACTTACATTAAGAACTTTAAGCCATCTCCTCTACAAGTATTTGAGAAGGAAATGAAGATGTATCAAACACAATAAAAAGAAAAAGAAAGGCTACACCAACAAGTATTCAAATCATCTCATTAATTATATGCATAAATAGAGTTAAATATGAAGATGAATTTAGAGAATTATATTTTATCTAATCATCAAATGCTTCAAAACTTCTCTGTACCCAACAGTCATATGTACTCACAGATGAGCAGATAAAATATTTTTTCAAAATGATAAAGATAGAACAATCGAAAGGAACCGGGCAATCCTGGAATAATTTTCATGTTTAGCAAATTATATTTTCAGACAGTTTGCAAAGCACCAGACAGTATGAATAGGACTGTCATTCAAATTGGCAATATTAATATCCAATGCATCTTACAGATTCATTATGTCATACAAAACTCAATTCATCAGTGAACTACAAAAGACCAACATGCAAAAGCCTATCCGAGTGGGTAATTTGAAAAAAATGGTGAGATAGAAATGTCATAACTACAGCTTAGATTCAACATATGGCATAAAATTGATTCAAAAGAATACAATGTTTGCATGAATAATACATGATGATTGCCTCACAGACAAAGCACATACATATCGTCCAATTATAACCGAATTAGGCAATTTCACGGTCAACCAAAGTCACAAGATTTGGGTGTATATGCATTGGTGAAACATTTATAGAATCCACCAGCAAGCATATGTTAGCTGTAGCCAATTATAATTCCTACAGTATTAAAAATAAAGTTTCATGATCCAATTTACAAGTTTTATGAATAAAATGTGCAAATTATATATAAACAAAAGAAAATTATGCTAGATATAACAAGATGTGTATAAATGGTAAACACATATAGTGATGATCAATCCTAACTACACATCTAACTCACGAGCTATGGTGTCAACATAACAACCAGGTAAATAAAAAGGATAATAACCATCACGAACTAAGAAACCGCACCTCTTTGATATGGTACCCTTTTCTGGATGCTCGAACTATCATCTCCATTTGAAAGACAGATCCCTTACTAACACAGCAACTAATGATATCTTCAAGCACTGTTTTCCTATAAAGTCTACAAAGAACAACAATACATCAGTCTCAAACTAGTCAACAGAGGAGCAACAACACTAACCAAATTGTTTAATATCTGTTATCAAGCTCTATACCTAAAAGACCCTGTCAAATCTGAGACACCAGGCCATAAAAGTGTTTGTGCAAGAACATTTGCTCCCCTACTTGTTAGTTTGCGCATTAGATTCCATCGATGTACACCACCACCTTTAACATATCGAGTCCCTGTAACTATATCAGCACCAGTTTCCAACTGCTTTCTGAAAAAGAAAAGGCAAGAGTTAAGTTTTGGCAAATACCAATAAAACAAGAAAGACATTCTTGAAAGCTTTCCTTACCTAATGAAGCCTGGCAAATATTTTGGCTGCAGAACAACAAAAACATATCAGGAAAATCAAAATACAATGGTGCGACTAAAAATCTAAAACAAAGTTCATCCAACTATTCAAGTCTTGTTAACTTTCTATTCCTTTTCAAATTTAATCACTCTTCATGCCATCGATCTATTTTCTACATGTGAACATAATAACTTACATGGTGTGATAGATCAGCATCCATAATGACAACAAAATTTCCGGATGCATGCTTCATACCATGAATATAAGCAGTTCCTGCAAATTAATCAGATCAAAGGCCAATTTATAAATATGATTTAGTAAAAGTATCAGAAATATACCTAAACCCATCTTCCTAGGTCTCGCTCTTAACAACTGCAACCACAAGAATAAGCATGGTTAGTCTAAATGATACAAAACAAGTAAGATAGATCCCAAAAAATAGAATAGGTCACGGATGGAGTAAATAGGCATTTTAGTCACTGAATTTGCAAGGGTCAGCCAATTTAGTCCTTCAAATTTGCAAAATAGCAAGTTAGTCCCTTAAATTGAAAAATATCAATCAATTTAGTCTCTCCATCAAAATATTTCTTTAGCAAACATTTATCAAAACTAATAAAAGACATTTATCACAATTTGAGAAAATGACTAAATTGATTGACATTTTTCAATTTTAATGACTAAAATGCCTATTTATGAATCACTACTTATTTATATAAATGTCACTACTTACAATCCGATCTTCTCCATAAACTTGTTGCAATTGTTTTACAACATCTTGAGTACCATCAGGACTCCCATCATCCACAACAATAACTTCAAAATCAACATCCCTAAATTTGAGCAATACAAAAGAGTATTAGTAATTTGTCAATGTTAATAAATAGCAGCTCTAAAGGGCTCTATTGCAGCGGAATTTGAACAAATTGTTATTATACGATACACTGTTTAGTACAAAATGTCAAATAAGTGTAGTTCTGATCGAAAGCCTGTCCAACACAAATGACACTAACACATGTGATTACATTCAATCATGTCCTTTTCTTTAATTACTACGGTGTCGTGTCCGTGTCTGCTCCTCATAGTAAATAACAGCTATAGTGAAGTAGAATTTGAACAAAGTGCTATTTCCAACGATCCGTGATTGATCACAACACTAGTATTCATAAAGATGATTGATCATGATATAATAAGATGCCATGTTCTACACTAGTATGATTCATAGCAAAATGCTAATATATATATATATATATATATATAAGAAAAAGAAGAAAAGATTGAAGAAAATTACGGAAGGTGTTTGAAAATAAGGTAAAGAATGAGGCTAATGTTGAGTCGTTCATTATATATAGGAACGATTATACTGTATTTGTTTTTCTTTTGATTATGCTTCTCATCCATCATTATAATCTGAAATTGAAAAAAAAAAAATCAAATCAATGTAGGACGGAGTTTTTAACTGATTCTGGCAACCGGTAACTAACTCCAGCGGCGATTTCCGGCGAGTTGAGCTCAGCGCGATTCGTATTTGTTTATGATGAAGTGATTGCATTCTGTTTTTTTGAAGAGTAGGGTTTCACTTGTTTCAGAAATGGATTAAGTTCTAGTTATTTAATGTGAAACAATATTTCAACAAGCGTTTGTAGTCCAACGGTTAGGATAATTGCCTTCCAAGCAATAGACCCGGGTTCGACTCCCGGCAAACGCATTTTGCTGCTTTTTTATATTACCTGGAAAGATTTATTTTATACGTTACTTGTAGAGTCCTTTGTCTTTTTCTTATTTTTGACAAGTAGTCTTTTGTCAATATTCTCTATTAAAGGTTTTGTCTCAATCCATATAGATACAAAATACCAAACTCAGGACCAATAAGGTTAATATCTATTTCTGTGGTTTAAATTCTTCCCCATATTTGTATCTTTATATTTCTGTGGTTTTTATATTTGTGTGATTAGAATTGCATCTTTATAATCAAAATTCACATTGCACAAGCCACAAGCTATCAATTTTTTTTTTTCCAATTAAATGTTCATGTAGTCTATATTGACGTGAACTCTGTTTCTACATAAGCAAATGAAGGTCTTGCTTGGCACGCAACACTCTTTAAGAAATCTCATAATGTGGTCAAAATACTAAATCTAATCTTATAACATTTAGGTGTAAGTTGAGTAAAATGAAGGCAGTCAAGATAATCCTCCATTCACTTAGCCACACTTAGTTGTCTAATTAAAACAATTCAAAATACAAAGCCAAAACATCAACAATTTGATCTAAATATGCAATAGTGAGAATGCTTTAGACAATTTTATTGGTGTGATGCGTTAGACAATTTATTTGGAAGTAAAATTATTATTATGACATGTTCAATTATCCTATGTGCATTGGACCTCTACCAAGTAAGGTGCATAGTTAATTTTTTTTCCCTAAGAATGAAATTCACATTACTTGCATTATTCACAATTTCCTTCTAGTCCAATTTTGTCTCTCACACAAAATAATACGTAAATTAGTTGGTAGTTTGTATGGTACATCCTTAAATTAAAGTGTACCAGTACACCTATTTTATAAATCAATAAGTTATCGATCATTTTTAAGTAATAAAGAGATATTTATCAACTTTTATATTTTAAAAAATATTATTTTATAAGAAAAAACGTCATTTCATCCTTTATAAAAATCATACTAATTTTTTAACATTTTATCCAAAAAAATAATCAATATTCACTATTATGGGTATTAAAAATTAAAAAAATTTGAATTTTGATTTGCCGACACTTTTGAGAAATAAAATATAATTATTATAATTATAACCAATAGAAAATATTTTTTTTTTTTAAAAAAAATAACTCATTAAACTATTCATTTAACATATGGATGTACCATAGAAATTGCCAAATTAGTCTTTCATATAATGGATAAACTAATTTATCCTGAAAAATTAATTTGGGTCACAAGGAAAGTTGTAAGTAAGTAATGAAATTGAGTTTAACGAAGAAAATAAAGAAGAGATAGAAATATAGGAATGTGAAGTTTTGACACAAACACATTTGTCTTTGTTCATTTCTTATCTTAAATCTTACTACATAAATATCTAAAAGAAACAAAGACACAAAAAACACATATGAACATGTTGGCAAGCACAAGCAACAGCAGCACCGCTTTAGGTGGATGGACGGTGTTACAAGTATCCAAAATCAGAAACAACCGTTCTGTTTCATCTTCCTTCTCTCTTCGTATCTGTGCCACCTGCGACGACCGTCCTCATGGTCCATCTTGTATATATGTTGGTCCTCTTCAAACTGCCACCCAAGAAACCCTTGAAGCTCTTTATTCTCAAGTAACTTCTTTTTTCACTTTTATGAGGTTGTTTAAGGTTTATGATGTTGTTGAGTTGAGTGTGTCTCGATTGACTTATTTACTAACATAAGCTTCGTGAGAGACTGTTTAAAACTGTCTTGTCTTTCAGTCTATTTTTGTAAGTTATCCAAGGTAGGTAGCTTATGACCTATACGAAAACAATTTAACGAAATAGCTTATAGACAAGCATTTACTATGCTATAACCTGCAAATAAGTTGTTTATCCAAAGACTTTATTGGGGTGTTCCCTCCTTTGGTTTAGGTCCCTTTTGATTGACTTATTTGAGCTTACCTACTCACATAAATGTTTGCGACAAACAGCTTATGACATATCTATAAGTTGTTTTAAGCTTTTCTATCCAAGCTCTCTGGGATAGCTTATCAAAACAGTTAATTGCTTATATGAATTGAAAACAGTTGACTTTATTTTATCTTTTGTTAGCTAGATAATTTATGCATAAGCACTTCTATGATAACCGCATATGCTTTATTAAGTTGTTTATCCCATCAGTATTTTTATCTTTTCTTGTATTTATTCTCTATTTTAAACATGGTGATCTTTGTTAATAGGCAAGGGATGCATATTACAGAGGAGAGCCTTTGATAGTTGATGACATGTTTGATAGAGTAGAGGTATCATTCTTCCCCCAATTCACCACATATGCTTCTTAACTTCTTATATACTCCCTCCGGTCACATTTATAAGCAAAAACCAACTTTTTAGGTACATCCAAGAATTAATGTATCTAACCCATAAATGTGATCGGATACATTAATTATTCAATGTACTTAAAAAGTTATTTTTTGCTTATAAATGTGACCGGAGGGAGTATATACTGATCTTAATCTTATGTTACTCATATTATGGTAACAGTTGAAGCTTAAGTGGTATGGTTCCAAGTCAGTTGTGAAGTATCCTCGTTGCAGTATCAGAAGGCAATCAACCTATGCTGATGCTGAGGTGATTTTCTTCAGTTTAGATTAACTTCTTCTTTGCTCTGTGGCTTGGCTTTGACCCTTATTGATGTAAATTCACCAATTTCAGTTGCTGATACTTAAGTTTTAGTTGCATGGTGCTCTTAATAATGTTATTTTTTAAACGTGGGCTCTTAATAATGTAAAGAATGCATATTGGGAAGAATGATGTTGGATCTTCATGTGGCTGAGAAAGTTATTTGTGTGAAAAATTCAAATCCTACATTGATAATAGATCAGACCTGAAAATAGTTTATAAAGAGAATAGACATCCGTTATATTAAAATTGATTTTGTGGCGTTGAGTTAGGTTCAAGAACAAATATTGAATGTTTTTGTTTTCGAAAAGGCGTTATGTTCATGTTTTGTGATATGTTCTATTTGTGTTGAATGTCTCTAGTTTCTACATGTTTTGTAATAGATATTACATTCATCTGGTTAGAGTGTTAAGGTTCCCCTACCCCTTTATCCCTTCTCTTTTCTCTATTCTTGGTTTCTTCGTCTTAATATTGAATGATGTGGATGTAGGGCAGGAAGATCTGTCTATGGTTTTTGCATTAGCGAGTGCTTGGACCCTATTTTTTGCATTTGGTAGTTCAGCAATGGTTGGGCCAATGTTTTATAGCATCAGCTTGGCTTATCAAAATGCATTTAATTTAGGATTATCATATGGTAGCCAAGCATCAGAACTAAGTCCTCTTTTCATGGTGAACACCATTCTATTCACGGCACTTGGTTTTGTCATAGGATATCCGGTTGCTTCAGCTTCAGGTAAAAATCCTTTTGCTGCTATTTTTCATCTTTAGCCTTACAAATTTAAACTTCCATGCCACTGCTTCTATATTCATATGTTATTACGTGCCTTTTTTCTGACAGTTAAAACACTTCAAGGCTTGTGGAGGAATGACTTGGCAGCACTAAAGGGTTCATGTCCAAATTGTGGAGAAGAGGTTAGTCATTGCCCCCTCAAACTTTTGTAGTCTTTCATAGTTTCCTTAACTTCTTTGGCTGTTACCCATGTCATAGTAAACCATTGTTGGCCGTCTTTGACTAACGATCTTGTTTGGATACACATCTTAACCGAACACTTATTCGATAAGCAATTATCTTATTATGAGCTTATATAGCAGTTGTTTGTTTTATTGAAAAAGGAATGAGAGTGAACTCTATATAATCTAAAAACAATTTATGACAGTTAGCAATCTAGAGGAACTTAAATAAGTTATAAGCAACTTATGAATATATCATTAACTTTTTCATAAGTTCTTTCAAACGCTTGCACAAAAACTTCATTAAAATTGTCTGAGTGAGTTGGATTCCTTCTCTTCCAGGTATTTGCATTTGTAAGAACAGACAAGGCTAATAACTCACCCCATAGAGCAAAGTGCCATGTGTGTGAATGCTTATTGGAATTTCGCACCGAAGTTGAGGTAATAACATAACTAATATTGTTTTCACTTCTTGCAAAAGGCAGTTCATAACATTAGGCTGCCATTTGATTTCACATATTATTATGATTTATGAGTATAGAAACATACAGTATAGAGCAACAGCTGCTGGTATTTTTCTCTTCTGCATGACACATATGATGTTATCATTTGCAGCAATCAACTTCAATATTTGGTAGACAATGGGTTTATGGACGTATTTACCTTGTGCGTAAATCCAGACGCCAAAGGGAGCTGTAAATTTTCCGTGACTATGTTTGTCAATTGTAAGGAAAGGAATCAATTGGTAGACAATCAACTTCTGTTTATTTTTTAATTTTAGTCTAAAAAGGTTTCTGTCTGAAGCCAACTTGTACACTTTCTAGTTAGCAAGGAAGGAGTTGATATGTCAATCACTGGACGCTTGATTTATTTGATTATGTGTTATTATTGTCAACAATTGTAGTTATCAGACGATTATAGATATTTAAATGTAATCTTGGAAATGAAAAGTCAAACGTAAACCAACTTGTAGGCAAAAATATATTGGATCACCAGAATGGTGGCATTTAGTATGGGAAAGAATCACATGCCCAAGGAAATTGTCCCTACAGAAAAGGGGATCTACTACCTCATACTGTCATACATGGTTCTTCATTTTAATTGTGAAATTTTGCCATTGAAATTGAACTGACGGTGACAAGGGAATGGTTTTTTGGAAAATCAATTTTTCTGTGCTGACAAGGTTTGAAGGAGAGGAAGAGAGTTGGTAGTGTAGGAAAAAAATTTGGTGTTGGGTGTCTATGGTAAAAGTATGTTCTCTACTTTATTTAACGGTCAAAAAAAACTTTCCCATGGTGGGAAAAAACTTCCCTTTCCCATACTAAACTTCACCGGAATAGAGTGGTAAGCAACATATGGAAACTCACATAAAGGAGTGTTCATGAGTTCGAATTGGATAGCTGTATAAATTTTATCCTTTGTTTTTGTTTACTCTAATTGATATAATTGAAAATTCCATATTAACTATATTGTGTACCTAGCAAATGTGCGGAATGCGGTACTTACCTGTTGTTCCTTGACTTGATCATGTTTTTATAAAAACAGTTATTCGATTCTTAACCTTTGTTTTAAGAAATTGTTCGGTTCTTACTATCAAGTAAAGTTAGCATTAGGTTGTAATCAAAGGCAATGCTGCTCCAATTAACGTTCATAATCACTCCACAACTGTCGTGAGATTTGAATTATGTAGGTTATAAGGTTAAGCACCTCATATTCAAATTCAAATAAGATTTTCGTGTTTGAAAATTGAATAATCTAGACTAACAAACTTTGGAAATTTTAAAACCGAATGAATGTGTATTTAATGCATGCTTGTATTAGGAAAGAGTCCATAAAAATGTGATCCGTGATATGATAAAGATGTATTCTAGCTCAACTGGTAAAATGCTGAAATTGTTAGGTCAGATGTCATGATCGGGGTTTGAATCCCGATACCTCCATTTGTGTGTATGAGTTTATAATGATTTTGCCTTTTCGTCTATCTACCAAAAATATGTATGATATCATGGTGAATTAATTTGCCAATACTTTTTATGAAGGATCATGTACATACCCTTCAAACTTTCTGTCTTTAACTTCTAATTTCAAATAAAGTCTATTAAAATTCAGGAACCCAAAAAAAAAAAAGAACTAAATAAATAAAAGTTTTCATCACCGTGTGAACGCATCTTCCATGATTCACATCTTCATCATTTTAAATTTATATCCTATGTAAATACCCTTTTTAACATTATATTTGAATTCTTGTAAAAAAAAACATTATATTTGAATTATTTTAAAGTTAACACTTTGATGCCTAAAGTTTGTTTTATTCTTTTTCCGGAAGTTGTATGCATACCCTTTTATAACCCTTTGTGTTTGCTTATAAAAATTCTTTTTTTAAAAAAAAAATAAATTATACTCCCCTCCCTTCTTATGTTAAAATATACGCTTCCCTCTCTTGAAAAATAAAAGTTTTACTCCTCTCCCCTATAAGATGCTTGAATTACAACCCCCTTCCTTAATAATTAAATATGGACTACACTTTGATCTATTTTGACATTAATATTTTTTTTATGATATATACTAATTTTGAACCACCATTTTAGAAAAATAAATTCATTTATTTATAGTTTAAATGTCAATGATAATTAAATTTAAATATTTTGCTATCAATTTTATAATTTAGAGTATAAAATTAACTTTTAAATAACCATATTTTATTATCTTTAGTAATTTTTAACATATTTAAATTTTATTTTGAATTGTTTCATATTTTATAATAGGGTTTAAAACTATTTGTTAATAACTGTGAAAAAAATAGCGCAAAAATATGTATTCAAATTTTGATTATATTAAAATAGACCCGCAATACTATTTGTTTTCGAAGCGTGTTAGATTATTTTTGTTTTTTTGCTAGATTAAATTAAAAAAATTATTGAGGAAGTAAAGTGTAGATTTTAACATAAGAGGGGGAGGGAATGTAATTCAAGCTTCTCTTAGGAGAGGGGTGTGAAAAGTTTTTTAATATGTTTTAAATAAGAGGGGAGGGGAGTGTATATTTTAACATAAGAGGGGAGGAGAGGGGAGTGTATATTTTAACATAAGAAGGGAAGAGAATGTAATTCAAGCATCTTTGAGGGGAGGGAATGTAATTTACTCTAAAAAATTATATACATGCACTTTTTTTTAAGGACATACATACAACTTTTTTTTTATAACCCTTTGTGTTTACCTTTATGATGTAATTAACAAACAAATTATATTGAGTTAATATGATTCCATATTGGTATTTGATTGATATATATGACTTAGTATTGTCTTAATGATGTTCACCTAATAGCTAAATATATTAGTAATTCCACAGAAATAAGCTCGCGAGGACGATTTAAATATACAAAAGAGAATGGGGCGGTAGGTAACAATAATTAGAGTAAACAAGTCTGAAAAAACTATTTTCTTATTATTGATAATTCAAGATTCAAACACCATATTCTAACACAAAGTTAAAACTAAGGCCTAAACCCTAAAAGAAACTCATACCAATTTAAATCACAATTATTTTTCTTAATTATGACATTTGGGCTCAAATACAAACGGTCCAACAATATAGAGTTTTAACGAAACACTCTTAGACACCGATTGTTTCACAGGCTTAAGAAGAGCTCCAGTAAAACCACCATGAAGATTTGAGGGTTTTAGTCCATTTGATGCACTATCCAAAACAACGTTGCAATGGCGAGTTATGCAACTCGTAATGTTTTTTGGGGCTCCAATATAGAAGTAACCCTTCTTATCAGTCTTGGCTTTAAGGACCAACATATATTTGTAGTTGTTGCATTGGAGCTTCACAACGGCACCTTCAATTTTCAAAACAAAATAACAATGTCATTGTTTTTTAGCAACAAATAATTCATAACGTTGGAGAAAGTTTTGGTCATAACTCTTGACGAAATAATACCGAATTATTTGGACATACACAAATAAAAAGGGTAGAAAATAAAATGTTTTTGAAATAATTGAATAATGTGTTATTTTGTAGGCAAAAATAATTTGTTCTTATGTTTATGTGACTATAGAAATTCTTTTCTACAACCTTGTCATTTCAATGGTGTGTAACGCCCTCTTTAATTATTTTAATGAGTTTAGAATATACTTATATGATTTGTGTGATTTATATGATTTATTTTGATGAGTGATATTTTGTTATGTTATATGTTGGTATTTATTAGTATAATATATATGCTATTTGGTTTAGAAATATATATGTTATAGAAATATATTTGTTATAGAGATATATTTGTTATTTGTTATAGAAATATTTTATATTATATACACACACACACATATATATATATATATATATATATATATATATTAGAATAGAATATTGAGTTTAGGGGTAGTTATGAGATTTTGGAGAGTTTTGGGGGAGAAAGAGAAATAAGATAAAATAGAAAAGAAAAGTTATAAATAGGAGAGACCTAGTTTAGAAAAACATAACGTACGATCAATTTTGGAGAAAAGAGAGAAAAAGTCAAGAGAAGGGGAGAGACCTAGGAAGCTGCGATTTTTATATTCCAAGGTAAGGGTGAGGCTAACATTCAATAATCTTGAGTCTATGATCTGAAAATTGTATTTAATATGTTGTAGGTTTAGTTTTTGAGAATTTGAGAATTAGGGTTAAGAGTGATGATTGTGATGATTTTGAATGAAAGTGAAGTTGAATAATATAGGTTGCTTTTTCTGATTTTTTTTTTCATCTCTGCCCCGAATTTGAAATGAAATCTGGTATTGATAGGTCCATAATTGGTCTTACGTGTAAACACGAAAGTTGTAGGTATGGATGTTAGCTTTCTAATGTCGTTGGTCTGACGTCAAAAAGATTTATAGAACTTGAGTTATGGTCAAATTACTGCACGTAGGTCACAGTAAATTTTTATGAATTTCAGCACAACTTTGTACGAATTTGAAATAAAAACTGGTATTGATTGGTACAGAATTGGTCTTAGGTGTAAACACGAAGGTTGTAGGTATGGATGTTATCTTTATAATGCCCTTGGTTTGACTTCAAAATGATTTATAGAACTTGAGTTATGGTCAAATTACTGCACGTAGGTCACAGTGAATTTTTATGAATTTCAGCACAACTTTGTCCGAATTTGAAATGAAAACTGGTATTGATTGGTACAGAATTAGTCTTAGGTGTAAACACGAAAGTTGTAGGTATGAATGTTAGCTTTCTAACGTCGTTGGTTTGACTTCAAAAGGATTTATAGAACTTGAGTTATAGTCAAATTACTGCACGTAGGTCATAGTGAATAATTGAATATGATTGATGAATTAGTATACGAATGTATATGTTTATGAGTATGATGTTGTTTATGATTGATGAATTAGTATATGTATGTATATGTTGTGAATACTCTGATTATTTTTATGAAATTTTTATGTTGGAAAACAGGATGTTATAGTGTGCCTAGAGAAGTATTCTTCTAAAAAGGTGTGAAAAAAGTATACTAAAGTTGAAAGGATATACTATTTATATATTTTGATTCTCATGCAAGATTGTAGGGAATGTTCAATGTGACAAAAGATTGTAGTAAAATAAAAAATCTGTAAAATAAAATAAAATAAAAAAACAAAAATAAAATTAAATAGAGTATGCATATAAAGTTGAGAAACAAACCAAGAAGCGGTGTAGCTCCCTTTAAGGTGTCGACGCCAACATGGTTGCATGATTTGACATAAACGACTCCTTCAATGGCTATCAAACTTCTTGGTGTGTGAGTAGGGGAATGAGCTGGAGGATGGTGATGGTGGTGGGTTGGGGGCTTTGCAGGGTGAGGAGGAAGTAAAGGTGTGTGAACGGAGACTTAATAGGGATTTGAGCAGGAGAGTGATGATGACGATGGGTTGGGGGTTTTGCAGGGTGACAAGAGTATGAACATGGGAAGGAGCAGGGGATGGTGAGTGGTGTTGGTGGTGGTGATGGGTTGGAGGTTTGGTAGGGTAAGGAGGATGTAAAGGAGTGTGAACCGGAGGCTTAATAGGGGCATGAGCTGGAGAGTGATGACGATGATGGGTTGGGGGTTTTGCAGGGTGACAAGAGTATGAACATGGGAAGGAGCAGGGGATGGTGAGTGGTGGTGGTGATGGGTTGGAGGTTTGGTAGGGTAAGGAGGATGTAAAGGAGTGTGAACCGGAGGCTTAATAGGGGCATGAGCTGGAGAGTGATGACGATGATGGGTTGGGGGTTTTGCAGGGTGACGAGGATATAAAGGAGTATGAACATGGGAAGGAGCAGGGGATGGTGAGTGGTGTTGGTGGTGGTGATGGGTTGGAGGTTTGGTATGGTAAAGAGGATGTAAAGGAGTGTGAACCAGAGGCTTAATAGGGGCATGAGCTAGAGAGTGATGACGATGATGGGTTGGGGGGTTTTGCAGGGAAACGAGAATGTAAAGGAGTGTGAACATGCGAAGGGGTAGGGGATGGTGAATGATGTTGATGCTGATGGTGGTGATGGGTTGGAGGTTTGACTGTGTGAGGAGGATGAACAGGAGTGGGAACATGAGAAGGTGAGTGGCTGTGGTGAGGTGGGTTAGCCAATGGTTTATGAACCGGTGACTTAGTTGGGGATGAAGTGGAGTTGCTGGTTTGTGATGAAGAGTTTCTAGCTCTTCAGCAAATGCTATGAAGGAGGTTATTTGGAGTAAGAGAAAAAAACAATACTAGAGTTTTGGCCATTTTTTGTTTTAAGAGAATGCAACTTTGAAAGAGAGGGAGAGAAGTAATGTTGGTGGGTTGAGAGAGTGTGAGAGTTGATCTATTTATAGGAGCTAATGCCTAATATAATTGCAGTTTTTCTTTATGTGTAGTAAACAATGTTTCTTTATTTATGTTTTTCTTACGTACGTATTTTTTTAAGGAAGGGAGAATATACGTATGGCGTGGTATATATTTATACTCAAATAAAATCGATACCTTTTTTTTTACCTAAAAAAAAGAAAATCGATACCTTTTCATAAAATAAAATAAAAAAATCGATGCTTTTTTGTTACCAATAAAATTAATGACTTTTTTTGTTGTGTGTGTTAGCATTTGGTTTTATAAAATTAATGACTTTTCTTTTTTTTGTGTGTTAGCATTTGGTTTCTAGAGAAAGGAGATCAAGTAATTGAAATTCATTTGAAAGGTCTCTTCAATAATTATTAGTCATTTTTGTTTTGATAAATATTAATATGTTAATTGTTATATTAGTATTTTTTTTTTTTTTTTTTTTAGAATTTGAATCCGAACATTTAACTTTTTAATCCCTTATCTTGCCAATTTTTTTTTAATCTTTTAATCCAACCAAGTGAGTTATTCATCCCTAAGAACTATTAGTTCGTGATAAAACTTAGATTCTATCGAACTTTATTTTTTGGAGGATAAGAGGTCCTTAGCCTAAATTCTATCGAACAATTTGTTACTAGGTGAAATTCGTTAACTATTTGAGTTTGACAACTTAATTAAAATTGATGGCTTTTGTTTACTAGGAGACCAGTTTTTTTTTTTTTTTTTTTTTCAACAATTGAGCTATAAATTGATAATTTAATAACCGTTGCAAATGTAAACATTTGACATCAAAATACTTCTTTCGGTCTCGGCTATAAACAACAACAACAAAACAAACAAAATAGATGTATTTGATCTAAATTTTTAACTAGATACATTAATTTCGTTTGAATTTTTTTTGCTTACATTCGAGACCAGAGTAGTAAATAATAACGTAGCTAAGTGATTACATGAAAATGAATCATTTAGGGACATCCGAATTGAATATCACCATTTTTTTTACCAAACTTCACTTACATTCCGGTCAAAGTCCTTATTACTATATTTGCTCCGCCAAAAACTTAAGGTTTTGCTTACATTCGATACCAGAGTAGTAGATAATAACGTAGCTAAGTGATAACATGAAAAAGAATCATTCATGGACATCCGAATTAAATATCATTATTTTTTACCAGACTTCACTTACATTCCAGTCAAACTCTAGATTACTATATCTGCTCCGCTAAAAACTTAAGGGTTAACCAAAAAAAATGACAATAACATGTAAATTCAACATACATGGACACGGTGAAAAGTGTGTTATTTTTTTGTAGTGATCGAGGTTCGAACCCCAGACCTTGCATATACTATGCATTGTCCATGTCAACTGAGCTAAGCTCAACATTAAATAATTTTTTTTAAAAATTTAAATTCCAAATTGTATATGAAGACTCCTATAGAATGTTATTCATTATATTTACTAGCTTTTAGACGAGCACGGGTTAAACTGTCACGGATGTCTGCTTTTTTTATTACACAAATGCGTACAAATTAAGATTAAGAGATTTTATTAAATTTTGATTAAAATTTTATATATATATATATATATATATATATATATATAGTAGGGATATTTTGGTCATTTATTCTAATATTAATCAATGGTTTAGGTTGATTATTAATAATTGATATGGTAGACTTTAATTTTCTTTTCTATGCTAGTTAAACACTCATCATCACAAAATAACAAAACAATTATCAACTTTTAATTGATTGATTTTGTAAAAAAAAAGAAAAAACTTTTAATTGATTGATTTTTTTTTATTCACCTCCTTTGCAAAAATTATCCCTTCCTTTTTCAATTCTTGGACTATTTACTTACACTTTTTTCTCTACAGTATATCAAACGAAAATTGAAGATTTTTCAGATTTTCAATTCTTGGACTTTTTCACCTCTTCAATTGACACATATAATCTAAACAAAAATTGACGTAAGAAATTATTTTTGGGAGTTATTGAAGTTTGAAAAACCACTTATATGAAATAAAAAAAATTAACAAACTCTTTTTTGGTACAATAAATCGAGACACTCGAAAGACTACTATAATTTGCATGCAAAAAAGTTGATTTCCGGAATGGAGAAGAGTCTGAGATCTATGCTTAAGATTATGATGATGCAGATGATGGTTTTGCTGTTTTGCAACAAGAAGCGTTTCAGTTTTGATGTGTTATATTTGTTCCGGTAGAGAAAACAATTAAATCTCACCCTAACAATTATTGTTATTCAATCCTAGTCATTAATTGATTTTGGAATTAAAGGTTAAGATTTGGAGTAAGTATATAGATTTACTCTTAGAGTTAAAATATCTCTCCTCATATATATGGGATTTGCTAGAACACACCCACTAATTTTTATGTGGGAGTGTTTTAGAAAACTACACCTTAGAGTGTATTTAACTACTTTTTTTTTTGTTTTTTTTTTTTTTGACAAAACTACTTTTTAGTTATAACTTGTTAAAACACACATTCTAAAAAAGTAAGTGGGTGTATTATAGCAAATGTCTATATAAGTTGCTAACGTACACCCACTTATTTTTTAAAATGAGTGTTTTAGCAATATTCATCTTAAGGTGTATTTAACAACTTTTTAGTTATATTTTTGTTAAAACACACCTTAATAAAAATTAGTGGGTGTATCCTAGCACACCTTAATATATACTCCTCCGTCCCATAATATAAGCAAAAAAACACATTTTGTTTGTCCCAAAATATAAGCAAAAAAGACAAACTTTTATCTTTTTCAAGATTTTTTTTGTTTATTCTCATAAAATTAAATGCAAATTACATTCAATTTTCTCTTTCTTTCATTTTTTCCATAACCAATAGCCAATGAAAATTGTTTTTACATCTTCCTATAAAAAAAATTTCAAAGAAAACACAAAAAACTATACTTCAAATTCTTATGTTTTTAATTTTCTTAATAAGTGTGATTTTTTTTTTTTGCTTATATTAAAATGACACCATCAATACAACATTCTTGTAAACAAATTTATTTAAGAGTGCAATTAGAAGTAAAAAAAGTCACCCCAAAATTATATATTGGTTTATATATAATATAGATTAAATCAATTCAAATTATATTTGACTTTATAATCTCGAAAAATGCAGTTTAAATTTCATTTGGAACAATCATAAAATGATCATCAAGTATTATTTGATTAATAGTAATTTTCCCCTAAAAAAATTAATAATAATTTTTTGTTTTACTATATTTTTTTTTTTGTTAAAAGTTAATGGTATAACATAGGTTATGTACCCAAAAAATATGATATAAGTTTAGTTGGTATTTCTTCTATCACTCTCTTTATTGATATATTTCGTAACTAAGTTTATATAAGCTAAAAATTCATCTTTATAAGGTGAATAAGTGAGGTGTTCGGATATGAACTCCGACCTCTAAGCAATTTGTGAAAACATTCAAGTGAATGCTGAAATGTAGGAAACAAGTATAGAGCACCAGGGATAATATACGTATGGTATGCACATATATATACCTTTTTATGGTATTATATTATATATATATATATATATATATATATATATATATGCGTCGGTGCTCTAGCACGTTTCTAAAGATAATTTGGTTTGTTACGGTTAAGATTCTTTGGAAGGAGAGGAACAACCGAGTCTTCCAAAATACAGTTGCTACTCACTTTACCCTTATTGAAAAAGTTAAGTTAAATTCGTTCCTTTGGTTAAAAGCAACGATTGTTTCCTTAAGTTACAGCTATCATGACTAGTGGAAACAACCGCTTTCTTGTATGGACATTTACGTGTAATTTAGTTTCCCTGTTTTTAGTTGGTGCTTTTAATTGTGGCACTGTGACTTTGTAAAATATTTACAGGTGTTTATCTTTGTGCACGCCTTGTGTGGCGTGATTCACTGCTGTTTATTATATATATTATTTTGATTTGTTCAAAAAAATATACACTCTAATATAATCGATGCCTTTCTATCAATAAAATAAAATTCCTTGCAAAAAATAAATAAAAAATTGATGTTTTTTTGTTACCAATAAAATTAATGACTATTTTTGTGTGTTAATCTTTTGTTTTCTATGAAAATGAGATCAAATAATTTGGAGTTCGATCTAAAGATAAATAAAACATTATCAAGAATTGTTAGTAAAAACTCCAATTTTTTTGAACAATTCGTAATTAAGTGAAACTTATTTATTGTAACGCCCTCTCTAATTATTTGATTATTTTAAATGAGTTTAGAATATACTTATATGATTTGTGTGATTTATATGATTTATTTTGATGAGTGATATTTTGTTATGATATATGTTATATATTTATTAATATAATATATATGTTATTTGATTTAGAAATATATATGTTATTTGATTTAGAAATATATATATATATATGCTATTTGATTTAAAAATATAATATATGTTATTTGATTTAGGAATGTATATATGTCATTTGTTATAGAAATATATACACGATTTGTTGCATAAATAAATGTGATTTGTTATAGAAATAAATGTTATTTATTGTAGAAATATGTATGAATTGTTGTAGAAATATATATAATCTGTTATAGAAATATGTATGATTTGTTATGGAAATATATATATATATATATATATATATATATATATATATGTTATAGAGATATAATTGTTATTTATTATTGTTATAGAAACATTTTATATATATATATATATATATATATATATATATATATATTGGGATAGAATATTAATATTTGGATTTAAGAGAAAAATAAGTAGGTTAAAGATTTATATAAATAGGAGAGACCTAGTTTAGAAAAACATAACGTACGTACGACTGCTTTTGGAGAAAACGAAAACTAGGTCAAAACCTTAGAATTGATGATCAAACGGTGAGAATTGGTTTAATTGATGTAGAAAGTGTTCCTAGACCTTAGATAATGTTTAGGACGAACTTTGGAATCAAGAACAAGCTTAGAACCATGTGAATCGTCGAGTTTTTGTGAAAATAGGAAGCCTGGCCGTAGCGACATTCATCGCTCGCCACAGCGAGCTATGATCCTCGCCTCGCGAGTGATGATCTTCATCGCTCGCCACGCGAGCCTTCCCCTTCGCCTCGCGAGTGTTTTGGTATTGCTCGCCATTGCGAGCAACCTTACTCGCCATAGCGAGTTAAGGCAGAGAGCATGTTAGATTTTGTGTTTCGACCTTTTGAGTTGAACCTTAGATGCCTTTGAGTACCTTTAGGTGCCTACTATTGATTAGAGAATGATTTAGAACGAGATTGAACCTAG
The DNA here is from genome assembly GCF_003473485.1 of Medicago truncatula. NCBI lineage: Eukaryota > Viridiplantae > Streptophyta > Magnoliopsida > Fabales > Fabaceae > Medicago > Medicago truncatula. The sequence goes on from NC_053043.1 coordinate 47,637,784, forward strand.
AACAACCTTAGTTGGAAAGTTGGCATGTACTCGCCACGGCGAGCAGATGCTCTCGCCTCGCGAGCACTTCCAGAATTGAGTGTTTTTAGTGCATTGTGAGACTTGAGTTGCTTGGATTGGTTAGAAATGAACTTTAGGTACATAGTGTGACCTATTAAAGATAATGATTGTGAATTGTGAAGCTATATTGAAATGCTAAGTGTTTATAATGTGATTTATTGATTGATTGCATTACTTGAATTATTATTGAATGATCAAGATGTTGAAATGAATTGTTATTAAGCTTGATATGAATTGATTATGCTGCAATTGTTGTTAAACTAAGTTGCATGAGTTGTTGTTGATTATCATTTGATATTGTTATATCTTGAGATGTTTACGTGTCGCCTATGTTACTGTTGTTGGTTATGTGAAATATTTATATGACTTATGTGGAAGATGTATGATGTTTAAGTTGTTGATACTTTATATTAATATTGTTATGTTGTGAATTGCTTGTGCTGTTTATGTTGCTGTTATGAACTGCTAAGTTGTTTATAATGTGATTTAATGATTAAATGCATTACTCGAAATATTATTGAATTATATTAGGAGCTTTGTCCTCCGCACGATTATTAGTATGAATAAGTTGATGATGAACTCCAAATTATTGGATGTATAAGTGATAAGTTGATTAAGGTGTCTTGTCGATAGAGTCCATGCATTAGCATTCATTGAGCTTTGTCCTCACCACGATTAGGAGCTTTGTCCTCCGCACGATTAAAGTATATTAATACTTATGATGACGATTGGTACCACATGCATATAAGTGTCTAAGTTGCATTGTCGCATTTGTCGAGTCAAAGTCGTTGTTGATGAATTATCATCCATGAGTTGTTAAGTTGTCGATGAATTATCATCTATGAGTTGTCGAGTTGTCTTCTACCCATGTGTTGTTAAAGAAGTACCTACGAAGATTATACGATGTGAATTATATGATGTTGACTAAAAGATTGCTATGTTGTTTAACATGTTGATTATGATACTGTTATGTTGCTACGTTGTTTAAGATATTGATTATGATATTGTTATATTGTTATGTTGTTATGATGTTGTATATGATACTGATTATAATGTTATGATGTTGTTTACGATGTTGATTATATGATGTTATTATGATGCTATATGTTGTGATGTATATAAGTGTTATTATTAAGTGATGAATATGTTGTTCTATATATGATTAATATTATTAAGTGAATATTATGTTATGTTATTGATGATGATCGAATGTTGTGATTACTTGGTAATTGTTTATCAAAGATGCTATGATGTTTAAGATGATATTGTTTAAGATGATTATGTTTAAGATGATTATGTTTAAGATGTTTATGTTGAAGATTTATGATGTTGATTATGGTGTTAGTATGTGTTGATTATATTTTGATAAGATGATGAATATGTTGTTGTTGTTATATTATTATATGAAGATGAATATGTTGTTGTTATATTATTATATTATGACGAGATGATGTATATGTTGTTATTATATAATTAAGATGATTAATATGTGTTGTTCATGTCGTTATAAGATGATGATTTATGTTGTATTGTATATGATTATTATTATTAAGCGATGATTATGTTGTGTCATATATGATTATTATTATAGTGAGATGTTGATTACATTGTGTTGTTTTAAAGTTATTAGTGATGATGATATCTATGAGTTGTTAAGTGTACTTGATGATGTTTATGTTAAATTGATAAGTTGTCTTTTATTCATGAATTGATAATGAGATGTTTGATGAATAAGTATTATTACGAATTAAAGATGTTGTTATATTGTATATGAACTATGATGTGATGATCTATGTTGGTTATGATTTGGTTATTATGTGTTATATGATGATGTTTATAATGTGATGAATATGAAGTAAATGATAATTAGAAGTTGGTTGAACTATTAAGAATTATTACATGAAGAATTATTATTACTAATAGATGAAGTTATTTATGTTGTTAAATATAATTATTGAATTATATGCTTGATATTATTGTTTTGTGAAATCTCACCCCTTCTGCTTGAAAATGTTGCTCTTCGTATGAGTAACTTGCAGGTATTAATGATTAGTAGGAGTGGTGGCTCAAGTGTCTCTAGGTGCTCTGATACGTAACGGGATGGGAACTTTGTTATTGCTTTCTATTCCTTACGTATTGTTTTTGAAGAATTATGACTATCTTTTTAGAATGGATTTTTATGACATAATTGTAAAGAGGCCTTAGTGCCAAAGACTGGTTTTAGTTATTGAATAAATTCCGCTGCGAAGTATTAAAGATTTTGTTATTGAATTTTAAAGGATAAATAGTTATTTATTCAGTTTATGATTTTATGAAAAGAAGTGTAGCATTCCGTTTACGTGAATAACTTTGATTATTAAATAAAATTTTTATGTTGGAAAAACGGGGTGTTACATTTATCATTTGAGTTCAAATATTTATTTGAAATTCATGACTTTAATTAAGGGAAAATTGATGACTTTTGTTTACTAACAGAGCAATTTCATTATTAATTTTTTCCAACAATTAAGCTATGGTTCTTTCTGTCACTAACATTTGAACATGGATCCCAATTAGGGATGAGAATAGGTCAGACCGTCCGTCAGGGGTCTATGGTTCAGCCTACTAAAAGTTCGGCTCGGCCTAGATCGTTTAATAAATAGGCCAAGCTTGAGCTTTTTAAAAAGCTTATTAATTTAAATAGGTTATGCTTAGGCTTATAAAAAAACCTATCGAGCCTATCAAGCCGACCCGTATAGCAGTATATTACATTTTTCCACATTTATTATTTATATTTAGTAATATCAAAAAATCATTGATCCTTCAAATTCTCATAGCACAATTATTCTTATTCCAGTTTTTTTTTTATATATATATAGTTGGGACTTGGGATACAACACAACTTTTTATATAGTCGTAGAGTTGAAGTAAAATCCTGTCAACTTTGTTCAATCTGTTACATGTATATGAAAGGGAGGTCATACAGCAAGGAATTCCTAGAAAAATGAGTAATATATATTTTAATAACTATCCTGATCCGTAAAACTAGAAGTAAGAACAGTTTTGTATGAATTTAACTATATAAAAGATAACACATGTTACTAACATCTAGCTATTTGTGAATTCAACTCTGTTCTGGTGTATGCATAGCTATGAGGTGTGGTCTACATGTTCTAATTAAAAATTGGTGCTTATATTCATTTTCAGGATTGCAATATGTCTTCTCAAATCAGTGAAATAATCCCGCCAATTGTTGCCTCTATTAATGACCAAACTGTGCATGTACCAGAAAGTTTAAGCCAAGTAGAATCTATAACACAAGAACCCGAAAATGATAAAGTTGTTAAGAGGAAGCGAAAGAAAACATCAGGAGTTTGGAATGATTTTGATGAAGTTGAAATTACTAAAGGTGTATTTAAAGCTATTTGCAAATATTGCAAGAAACCCTTGGCATATGGAAGCTAATCAAACTGTCACTCAAGACGACGAGGAGATCAACTTGAAGATTTACATCATATTTAAAGTATGCAATTTAATAATAAATTTATTTTTCTTTCTACCATTATTTACATCATATTTAAAGTATGCAGTTTAATAATAACTTTATTTTTGAAGGTGGAGGATGCACATTAGGAGATCACCTTAAAGATTTGATGCATTTTTGTTGGTTGCTGGAAAGAAGCACGTGAGAAGATCACCTTGAAGAGTTGATGCATTTTTCTTGGTTTCTGATTTTGTTATCACATTCAAGATTTTATGCATTTTTTTTTGTTGAATTGCTGATTTTGTTTTCAGGTTCTTACTGTTTGGAAGTTTGTTAAGTTATCACTTTAAGACTCATATGGTTATTTGATTTGTTTGAACTGTTAATGCTTGCTTCTGATATGCTTAAGTTATAGTTTGGTTATTAAATTAAGTTTGAAATCTTTGTTGTTATCGGACATGATTATTCTTGAGTTTCTATCCATCTATAAATTTTACAATTGTGTTTTATTAGTTTAATTTGTATCTAATTAATGTTTATCACTATATTAAGTACATTGCACAAATTGAAACGGAAAAAAAAATGATGAACATACTCTGTTTGAAATTTGTAACTTAAACTAGGTTTTTAGATAGGCTAATAGGTCAGACCAGACTTTTAAAAAGGTCAGGCTAGGCTTAAAATAAAGCCGGTAAACGGCCAAGACTTAGGCCTTAATTTTTTCAACTAGGCCTAGCCTATTTAACCAAAGCCCGGCTCAGCCCAACTCATTCCCACCCCTAATCCCAATAGAATAATAGCTTTAAAGACTATTGCCATTCGAGCTAAAAATGCCATTTCCACAACTAAGCTATGAATTTAAATTCCTTCCGAAAAAACTGAGCTATAAATTGACAATATATTACTGTTAATTGATAATTTAATAATGGTTGGGATAATGCATTATTAAATACAGAGATTGAGGTTCGAACCCCGGATACCCCACTTATTCACTTTATAAGGTGAATTTTAGCCATTAGACTACCTAACAAAAAAAACTAACGGCTGTAAAATAGTTTGGCATCAAAAATAGGTAATAATGTCCTTAAAAAAAGGTCACAATGTAACTAAGTGATTAGGATGAAATGGTTAATGAGTTACAATTTTCTCTCAAAAAAGAGTGAATTATTTTAGAGAATTTGAAGTGACTAAAATAATTTTTAGTCTGACTTAGACTTTACTTACTTTACAGTCAAACTCTAGATTATGAAAGGACAAAATTTAGATTCATTTTTTTTTATTGATTTTCGTGTGATTCTTAACTAAAAATACAATATTTTTTTTATAACAAACTTTAAGAAAAATTATGAATTTGAGATATTAAAAAAATCATTGGTAATTTAGAATGTGTTTGTTTCAGCGTTTTGTCATATCATTGGTTCTTAACTAAACTACCAATGATTTGGGTAGCTTTCTTTTTTATCAAAGCCAACTTTGTTATATCACAGTCATGTCATTAATGAGGATCACACATTACCAAAATTGACGGTAGATTAAAAAAAACGCAAGAGATGTATAATAGAAAGAGCAAAAAGTTATGCACTTATTCACCTTAAGAAATGAATTTCAAGTTATGCATGATCCAAAAAAGATGAAATTTATTCACAAACACAACTCTTATGGTAGCTGCAAGGACATTTGACATGCATTGGTGCAAAGTTGAATTCAAGATTCTCAACTTCTCGACATTTGATAATGTGTGCTTGGTATCATGTCAAAAAAAAAAAAAAATCTATGCTTAATATGGCATTCTGAAATAAAGTGTAATTACCATAATTGGATTGATTTAAATGGTAAATGATTTTGACACCTTAAATAAATATCACGAGTTCAATCTTCGGCTATTGCGTACAGGAAGAAGAAGAAAAAAATCAAGCTGACAAGGGAGAACTCATCTTAAATGCCCATTGACTCCTCAACGAAAGATTAATCATCAATTTCGTTATACAACTTTAAAAACATGTATATCAATCATTTCTACAAATTTGAAAAGTATCGAACCTTATTTTAATTACTTTTAAAAATCGATTATTTCTAATTTTTCTTTCATATTTTCTCTATGCAATTGTTTACAACACAAGTCTTCAATTTCCTTGTTAGGAATTTAAAATAAACAAATTCTTTTAAAACTAAATACTTTCAGAATGCAAACATATCCTTAGTAAACCTGTGTGTGATGTGCATATCTAGTTATGCACTTGTCAAAAAGAAGAAACATTTTATATGTAAGCCATCAATATAGTGCAAAACTAATCTGATTGCAAACTTTTTAATATCATAATTCAAGTGTGGTAATCTTCAGAATCAAATCTGAGGGACAAAATATTGGGACATACAGACAGAACAAGAAATAATTTTGACAATTGCAAAGATGTCCTTCAGAATTTGCAAAGGTGTCCTTGAGAATTTACCTGCAAGCACCTTTATTAAACAGGTCAATAAACAGAATTTTGATTGTCATTAATTCTACGATCCATAGTTTGCCACAAACGTGTGGTGTCATTAGGAATGCTAGCTAGAACAGCTACAGAAGCAAAATCATTCACCCTCCACAAAATCAGAATGTTTTACATAGAAAAGTAAATACCCGCAACCCACATTTTTCTCATTGATTTCAGAACACTATGGCCAAACATGAAATCAAATATAAACTTCTAAATGTCACTGAGATTAAAGCAACGCTTCAAGTTCCCCGCCGATCAGAAGTGTCCTAAACTGTAGACTAGAATCCAGGAAAGCTGCGCAGATTAGAAAAGAAGTCTTAGATTGTGGAACAGTCAAAATCAGCAATTTTTTTGTGTGGGTGTAGAAACTTTCTACCGCTAATAGAGTAATATGGATTACATTACCAGGAAAAGAGTTGTAGATGCAAAAAGCCCTTCTTGGAGGAGGGCTCCATGGCCGCCAAATTCCTCTTCATCAACCTTCAATATTACTGAATAGTAACCATATATGATCCCGGAGGACAAAACTAAAAAGCTGCAATACAGACAGGAAAACTCTACTTTAGGAACAAACACAAACTGAAGTGTTATATCATAGTGCAACTCGCCTACTAGTGCAATGATAAGTTTGGAGACCAAACTCATAAACTTCCCAGGTGCTTGTGGATTTGTGGTATTGTTTTCCAATAAAAAACATAATGTGTACTATTTTAAACTAGGCAAAATTACTTTCATGGTCCCTTAACTTAATTTCAGGTAACAATTTGGTCTTTTTTTTTTTTTTTTCCACATCATTTTGGTCCTTCAGCAATGTTTGTATATGGATTTACAAGCTTCAAATCTAAGGTTTTCTTTTGGGGCCCAACATATATTTAAGACTGAGAGCTCACTGCGAAAGAAAACCATAGATTTGAAGCTTGAAATACATACCCAAACATGGATAGAAGGACCAAAAGGACGTGAAAAAAAAAAAAAAAAAAAAAAAGATAAAAGCACTAAATCGTTACCTAAAATTAAGTTAAGGGGACAAAAATATATAATATATGTATATAACGCAAATAAATAATTACACACTCAATTGAATAATAAAAATGAAGAACTGATGTAAAAAGATGTGCTACTTTTTAAGAGGTCGCCTCCATTGTTTTTTATTTCAGGTTCTGAATAAAATTTACACATTCCTAATTTCGGTACTTAGACCAGCAACTTGTAAGAACAGTACTTCTAAGTGTGATGCAAATATTGAGATCACAACTTGTAAGAACAAAGGCGCCCAATAAAATGTTCCCAACTTGATATTTGAGATAATATTTTCAGATTTATGCATTGTATTGATATCAAATTATGTAGGCACATAGTAATAAAACCAATCAAGTTGATCATGCACGGTACCACATCATCAGCGAATATGAGAATTCCAGAAAGACTAAACCATCAGGCAAGCCAATAGCTTATGGGATAGAGTGATAGAGACAACTTTAAGATAAACATACAGGATCGGTAAAATAAACACTTACAGCATAAACCAAAATCCCCCAACCACTGGAAAGGCGCCCCAAAGTAATCCAAATACAAGGCCCATTGCTTGTCGAATCCAATGCAATACATCTCCAAGTTGATCCTATTTGGGGTTGGGGAGGTGAAAGACAAAAACAGAGAAGCTGGTTAGGATAATGAGATCAACGCAATACATTTAACTCCTCTAGAATGAAAAGTGCACAATTATTACAAAGCAATTCATTGACCTTCTAAAGTACCTTCCTCAATTTAGAGAAGCTACATCCATATCAATCACATACTACATACAGCTAAGTATAACAATTACTGGTATTTTTTTTATATAAACTACGTGGGATAAAAACCCAAAAGCAGAAACTGCACTGCAATCAAACAAGGAGTAGGAACTCCAAACAAATCAGTGAAAACTAAATGGTTAATCTAGGGTGGAAGATGTTCATAGATCATGAGATCACTGTCCTACTCAGAACCACTATTAAATAAACCACCAGCAACCATGTTGCATTAAAGCCCAAAAGAAGAAACTACACTAGAATCAAACAGGGAGCAGAAACTCCCAACCCAACAAATCAGCAAAACTGAATGCTTAATCAAGGACAGAGGATGATCATAGATATTGAGATCACAGTCCAACTCATATCAGCTAAATGCAACTAATATAGTTTGGCACAAGTGCTAGATACTTGGGTCTCTTAACCATTCGGTCCAGGGTTCGATCCCTGGCCGGTGCGTAGGGAAAAATATTTGTTGGGAGAAGTCAACCCCTTAAATGGATCTCACTCTCTCAGTTACCTTAAAGGATTAGTCTCCCCAGTTGGGAGCAGAGGATAACTTGGTTTACTAAAATAATTAAGCTAAATGCATAGCAATTACTAAAATTAAATGCAACATTAGATATTTCTTATCTTAATCCAACAATATCGATGAATCAATGAGCAAATTTCATTATCATAATACTTCCAACTCTAAAGAAAAAAAGTCAACAATCCAAATCACTGATACTTATACCGTGTCTAAATATAATCAATTAAGAGTTAATACTCAAATTACTCCTCTAATTAAACAAGGAACTGGACCTTCATAGATATCAAACATCAACTTAGTGTTCAATTTAAAAAGTTAAGAGTAAATTAATGGAACAAACATGGCTATATTAATAAAACCCACTTTTTTTTACTCAAAAAAATAAACAAAAATCTGGGTGCTATTAATAGAACCTATTTCGTGAAAAAACAACCTCAAACAGATCGAAAAACATGAAAACAGGACAACTTGTAGAGAGAGAAGTGAAGACGAACCTTGTCCCAAGAAGCTTCGGGATCGAGCAATTTGGCGAATTTGAAAGGAGAAAGGTGACCATTCTGGTGGTGTTGTTGAGGAACAGATTTAGCTTCTTTCATCGTGAGATTCAAGTGAGAATAATCAAAACTGAATCAAATTGAATGTTTATAAGATAAAATAAAGAATGGGTATTGAATTAATTAATGTAAAGTAGGGATTTTTGAATCCGAAGGTAGATTGGGTAACTATGAGAAACGGCGAGAGCGGTGAAATTGGGAATTAGGGTTTGGTAAAACGGGAAAGAAAGAGAATCAGCCAAGTTACAAAGGAGAGTGAAGAATTAAACGATGACTGGGAATTAAAAGTTCCAGTGAGTTAGGATGCAAAATAAAAACAAAATAAAATAAATCGTTTCAAACTTTATATATGTGCTTAAATTTTGAATTTAAATGATAAGCACTCATTTACCCAACGAATAAGGTCTGTTTTGTTACAAATTAACAATTAAAAATCTACCAAAAAAAATTTATTTGAGTATATAGATAGAGTATGTTTGTTACATAAGTTATTTTATCTTATTTTTAATAAATAAGTTGTTTTATGCTTGTTTATCTTAATGAAAAATTATTTAAAAAATATGATTTTTTACTTGTTTCGATACAAGTATATATAAAAATGGTTTATTTTTTATTTTTTATTATAATAAGATTATCATAAAGGAGACTAAAATTAAGAAAACACAAAATAGAATGGGAATATTAGGTTTTCTTCTAGAGGACGATATTTTTTTTTTTTAGACATCATTATTTAAAAATATATTTATCTTATTTTCTCTCTCCTCAAAAAAAAAATATATTTTTCTAGTAGCTACTCAAAACAATTTCTCATTTGAAATCGTTTTTTTATTCTTTTTAGATTTTTTTTTTAAATTATATAACAAACGGAATTTCAAAAAAAATATGTTTTTCTTCAACAAAAAAAACGCTATAAAAAACAGGTTCAATATCATTTTTTATGAATAATTAACTAATTGTTTATCTTACTAATTTTAAGTTTTAACTAATCATTTGAATCACATGGATAGTTTTGAAATGATATATATTACTCCCTCCGATCACTAAATTCCACTTTTTAGATAAATTAAATAATTAATACATCTAGTCTTTATTGGATATATTAATTATTCAATATATCTAAAAAGTGAAATTTCATTTAATAATAGTAACCAAAAAAAGTATAAATTATAAGATGTCAGAGAGAGATATATTAAAATAAGAAATTTATGTGTTAATCCTATATGTTTGTTAATTGTCACTTAAGCCTTCACTTACTAGCAAGGAGCAAACTCAGGTCACTGGAAGTAGAATATTTAAATAATTTACAACAAAAACAATATACTTCCTTCGTTCCTTTTTAAGTATCATTCTAGTGCGGATTTTTAGTTTCTATTTAACTCTCATTTTGGTATTTTAAGGGTATAATTTATAAATTATATCTTTTGTCATTTACTCTTATCTTTTTCAATAAAACTAATTAATGCTATATATTTGAAAAACTAAAGTTTATTTTTTGTTTTTTAAATAAAGTTTGTTTCTTGTTATCTTAAAATTTAAACAAAATTTTGTTATCTATAATAATGGTTCGATGAATAGTTAAAGTTCTATAAATAAGATGCGTATTAATTGTTAAAAATTTCAAGTGCTAAAGAAAAGAACATATCTAAGAGAAAAATAAAATAAAAGACTCTTTGGATGTTCAAAAGAAAGAAAGAGTGTAAGACTCATTGGAACGACTGATGAGAGGTGAAAAGGGAGAAATAGTTGAAGACTCATTTGACAAGATAGAAGAACAATATTTAGAAAAATTGACAATTGTTTGTTATGAGAGATAGGGTGTCCAAAAAAACAGGAATTTGTTGGAGAAAAAGATAGTAACTAACAATTTATTTTTTTTAGGTCAAGTAGCCTAGCGGCCAGAGAAATTCACCTTAAAAGTGAATAAGTGGGGTGTCTAACAAATGCATTATCCCTTACCAAATGAGCTAAGCTCATGGGGACCTAACAAATGTTTGTTACAGGAGAAAAATAACATATTAAATTTATTGGAAAGAGAAAGTGTGTGAAAAAGAATAAGAATATATTGGTGGATTAAAATAAGGGTATAATAGGAAGAAAATATGCAAAAGTACACTTTGTTATTTTGGTGTTAATATTCTAAAACAACAATTAAAAAGAAATGGAGGAAGTGCTTTGTCAACATATTTGCAATGAACTAACAATTTTAGATTATAATCTCACCATTGGTTAATTTCCTTAAATAACTCGCATACGGGAAAGCTTAATTTTCTTGAATAACTCACATACGGGAAGTACCAAAGATATTTGTCATTAGGAAAATTAAAGTTCATTTCTCTTGTAAGCCCCTCTCGCTAACGAGAATATTTTTTGATTTGTTATTAAGATTCTTCCAACTTATTCGATCATATATATCAAAATAGGGAATTTCTTTTTCATAATCATCACTAAAATTTGCAATATTAAATACATTTGACACATTATTATTAGAAACACTGGATTATCATCATTTTTCTCATTTTCATGATTTAAATTTTCAAGTTTTTGTATGGCTAACTTGATAATGAAATTAAGGGTTGAAAACATTGGCTAGGGGGTATATAGAAAAAGTACCACTAGGGGGTATATAGCAAAATTAAGGGTTAAAAACTATGTTCATATTGGCGTCCCCATTGCGTTTTTCTATATAAACCCTTGCTATACACACCCTTATTAAAAACTTGGGCCCTTACAAACTTCGGCCCTAGGCAGTCACATCTCCAGCCAATATCTAAGGTCGGCCCCAATCAAGTTATAAGTCTAAAAACATAAAATTTGAAGTGTTAGTTCAGTGGTGTTAGTCAGGTACTCTCAAGATGTATAGTTTATTTTTTCTCAGAGAAATTTGTAAAACGATTATTATTGATGACTAGAAATTCACCTCACGAAGCGAATAAATGAAAAATTCAGGGTTCAAACTATACGTATCATATCATCATAACTATGTCAATTAAACTATGCTCACGAAGATACTGTTGTCATTTATTTTAGTTAATGAAAAACATTCCCCTTCCCCGATTTCGATTGTTTTTTAAAGTTCTAAGTTCATAAATAATTAATGGGTAGTGTTAACTTGTGCCCTTAAGGCACATGTTAAGAAACTCAAAAGAAGAAATATTCTCTAAAATTTTGTGCATTTAATTGATTAAAAATTGTGCATTGTCCTTACCAACTGAGTTAAGCTCACGAGGACTCTATATTTGAATCATTAAGGATACAAATTAGCATTTCCCATAATTAATTTATTAATTTGATTTTACCATCAACTTTTCAATTTCAAATTCCTATATTTTTTTTTATGGTGGCCGAGGTTTAAACCCCGAACCTTACATATATTATGCATTGTCCATACCAATTGAAGTAGCTTACATCAACAAATTCCTATATCTAATTTGCAGGATTGGTAAACTAGGTCATCTAAGAGGGAATCCTCCTCGTCGTAGAGTCTTTCTCATCTTCTTTCTACTTTTCCTATGTTGGGCGAGCCTGAGATCTGAATATGGCTTTTACGTCAAGTAATCCTATTAAAGTTACGTGAACTTCAATCTCCCTCAACTTTACAATTCATGCATTCCATTATAAATTAATTAAGCTTTCATATACCAATATGTTTTTGTAATAACACATATTAAGTATGTTATATTTTTTTAGAGTACATATTAGTATGTTAATGTTAGTAATAATAAGTATGCAGGTATTAAGTATACATTTGTCCTATCTCTGAAGGAATTAATTAAAGAAAATAAGTAAGAAATATATTTTTTAATGTTTGATTTTTCTTTTTAATTTTGTAATTTTTGCCACCTATCTACCACCAAAGTCTGATATCAAGTCACATCTATCATGAAAATTATGGAGATGGAGATATCAAACCCTCCATTTTCTCGTATCTTTATTCCTTAATAACTCTCTCACCTTAGTAATCAAACCATCTATATATCTCCTCTATAGTTAGGGTCTCGGAGTTATTAAGGAATATCTCATACTCCCTCCGTCCTAAATTATATGTCGCTTTGGTACTTTTACGCATATTAAGAAATCTTTAACTTTTGTGAAAATTAAATATGTTTTTCCTCTTTTACCCTTGGCAACACAATTACTCCAACTTGATTGCACCGTCCCAAATTCCTCCAACTCCAAGGCAATGAATTCACACGGTTCCTTCTCTCTCTTCAATTGGAGTACTAAGGCAATGAAATAATAAAACAATCCAACGATACCTCTTTCTCTCTTTATCTAACTAATACTTGTCTTTGTGTCACTTAATTATGGGTCTTGTTAACGAGTACTCCCGAGGCATTCTTTAAGCATATTAAATTAGGAAATTATTCTTTAAAAAAATTCAAATAGTTCAATTTCCAATGCAATGAATACATAATTTTTCATAAAAAATTATTATTTAAGACCCTTAAAGAGTGCTCCGGGGATACTCGTTAACATTTCCCCTTAATTATATTCGTTCATAACCTGACAATATAACATTTTTTTTAAGTTTAATGACTATAACCAATAATATAAAATAGTTTAGTCGCAGTGGCGAAGCTATAGTAATTTGTACGAGGGGGCCAAATACAAAGAATTATTTTGAGGCAAAGAAAAATTATCCTTTTCAAAATTTTATTTATTACATTTAAGGGTTAAAAATGTTTAATCACTGTAAATTTAGGTTTCAAGGAGACAAATATATTCATAATTGAATATTTGCTAAATAGACCAACAATTTATTATTCAACGTCAACGAATAAACCATTTGTACTAAACTATTGTTCATTTTGTTCGATTATCGATAATTTTATTGCTAAAAATGCTTTCATTATAGTTGTTGTAGAGACCAAAATTTCAAAATAAGACAAATAAGTTTATTAATTGTTTTTTTAACCTTTTAATTTATGCTAAATTTTTACAAATGAATTTATTTGAGGTAGCTAAAAATATATTATTGGGATAGCTAACTATATTAATATATTTATTTATTCAATGGAAATAAAAAGCTTGAGGTAGCAAAGCTACCCCTTGACTACAAAAACTACCGTGACGAAGAAGATTGTGGGAGAAGCTTTGAGGTTGTTCCATATTTTACAATGGTTCAGTGACATGCGCTTTGACAATGCGGACTTCACTTTAGATTCAAAGCTTACCACATATGCTTTCCTTCATCATCGCGTTAGCATTGCGAAATTTGGTCCGGTAATTTCATATTGTAGGAGACTTTTCTCATCGCTCACTTCACAAACTCTCGGGTTGACTTCAACGGACGACAATCAAATGAGATAGTTCATAACTTTGCGGGGGTTGTTACACTATCAGTTAATCCCATCATTTATCTTATAATGTACCTCATTGTATTGAACAACTTATTATTAATAAGATGATATAAACATTTTTCTTTTAAAAGAATAACTTTTAATAAAAACACGAGAATCTAGCTATTTTTGCATTAAACACGTTAATAATATACATTATCTTTCCAATATTATCTTCAATTATTAAGATAGATAAATGATTTGTAAAAAAAAAAAAGATAGATAAATGATAGATCGTTAATTCTCTTCTTTTAGTTAGGGATATTCTTGTAAAAAGTTGATTAACACACTCTGGTATTTTTTAAAGGAATAACACACTTTGATGAGGATGAGGATGTTGGGATGTTGCAGAGATCGGGATGTTATGTTGGATGAACGGTATGATTAGATGAGGTAGGATTAAGAATGACACCATTAGGGAGAGAGCGAGGGTAACACCTATAATAAAAAAAGTTGGTAGAAAATATGCTTAAATAGTTTGAGCATGTAGAAAGAAGTCTCTGTAGATGTCGTTGTAAGAGTATATCAGATGGAGGATTGTCAAGCCAAAAGAGACGACGGAAGAGCAAGAAAAACTATAAGAGAAACCATTATAAAAGATGTAGAGGTCCATGAGTTGAATTCAAATATGGTTTATGATAGAACACTATGACTTAATTTGATTTATTTAGCCGATCTCACTTAATGAGATAATACATGATTGTTGCTTAGAAGAACTCAATTATTTTAATTTTCCTTTTTGTTTTCTTAGTGGAAGATATTTTTGCAAAAACATTCCCAATTTCCCTTTCCCATTCAAAATCAATTGTATTTCTTAATTTTTTTTTTGAAAGATGTATTTCTTAATTTATTGTAAACTTGCTAAACCAACTATGTATACCTTCTCACGACCTCTCGAATAAAAAAAAAAGTAATAATCATCTTGATATTTGATCTGTAACGAGTAATCACAATAATCTCCTAAATATAAAAAATCAAAACAATCATTGATTATGCATTATGTTAGTCAAATACATTAAAATGCGTTGTTAGTATTGTCATATGAGTAGTGCTAGCAACACTTTATTTTAAACACTATATTTAATACTCGCTTTTCTAATTGACTTAAATCAATGTGGGTTCTACGTTTTGAAAATGGAACTCACGTAAAGTGGCGGGACATATATTGATTCATCCAATAAGAGAGTGAATGTTTGAGAGAGTGTTGAAAAGAGAGTGATGCTAGCATTCCTCATTGTCATATTAATCCCTTAATATAATTACTTATTATCATATTAGTTTTTACATGTACTTACTTACTTTCATATCAGTCTATATGTCAAAAGAGTTAATGTAAGCATTGAAAAACTATTTTAATATCAGATACTACTTTGAATAAAGAAGTACACAATCAAATACTATTTTAAAATTTCGATACTCCGAGGGATTATCTTGGCTAACTCATTATATATTTAGAGACAAAAACGACCATTGCTTTAATAAATTACACCCTCGCACCATTATTATAAGAAAAAAATAACTATTTAAATTTGTTGAATAACTGATGCATCTGATTAATATTATAGACCAGATTAAAGTTGTTATTTAATGACTAATTAAAAAATTCATTTTTTTTACAATAATGATTAAAGATTGTATAACTTTGGATGAATGAATTGCAAGTATAAATAGTACAATAATCAAGCTTCAGTTTTCCGCGATCCCACAGAAACAAAAATGAACATTATTCCGAATAAAAAAAGAATATTACTAGTTTTTACTAGTTTTACTACGTGCGTGATGCAAGTGCAATGAAGTGTGACAAAAATTTCTACAAGTACAAAACAAAATTTGAAACTAAAAAAAGAAAGTACAAATAATCAACCAAATTCAACTGAAGGTCAAAAATGTCAAAAAAGAAAATTTGAGTGAGTGAGTGACTAAGCGTCATTCACGATCAAGCGGACCAGAATCAGCCACAAGATCCAAAACTCATCCACGTGTCACCATCACATCAACCAAGTGATTGCGTGGAACCGGTCTAACGCTGTCTTCACCAGTAACCTGCTATATCCGGTAATGTTCGCTACAACAACCGATCGAACCGGTAACTCACGGTCAATGTTATAAACTCTTGGGGTTTAAGGTGGTTTTTTGTTTTCACAAGGGTTTTACTTTTTTGTCTCTCATAACAGAACTAACACGTTTCTTAGATTCATTTCAGATTCAACAACAACCATACCCAACAACGTTAATCCAATTATCTTGTTCATGGGTACTTGAAATCATGTTTTTTTTTTCTTTCTTTCCAATGAGTGAGACTTTTTTTTTTATTTGTGATGGAATCCGAATATACCCCGATCTCACATTTTGCATGAATTTGCCGAAATTTCAATTCATTTGGTGTTAAAGATTTGATCTTTGAAGATAATACTGTGGGGAAAGGTGATTTTTTTGTTGAATCTTTGATGGGTTTGATTTGTTTCCTTAAAATATGCTAACTTTTTTTTTGTTTGTTTTGTTGAAAGAGAGAAAAAAAAACTGTTGTTGGGTTTATCTTTGGGGTTTGAGATTAAAATAACGTTGTTTCTAGAACAAAGTTGAAATTTTGACATGTTTGGTTTTGTTTTGGAAGTGTTTGTTTGTGTGGTTGGGACACGTGAGTTTTCAGTTTTCGGAACACTGTTTACACAATTCGTGAGTTGTTTTTTCTCTCTCTTCATCTCTGTTTATGCATTCTTTTGGTTTTGTTGATCTTTTGTTTTTTGTTTAGTTTGAGTTTGTGTTGATTTGATCTTTGATTTCCATGTTGCTTGTGATAGGGTTTAATTTTTTTGCGTCGTTGTTTGGTGAATTGGTTACTTTTTGTGAGATCCGTTTTTTTCTGAGGTTTAAGATCGGTTTTGTGACCTTTGTCTTGTTTAGTCCTCTTTCTCGTGAATGTGTCTGGATTCTGGAATCTGGTCTTGTTTTGGAATCCCTTTCTCGTGTTCTTCTTCAACTTTTATGTCTCATAATTTTTTATTCTCTTTTTTAATTTAGTTTTTGAAGTTTTTTGAAGATTGTTGTATGTTACTGATAGATGAACCATTGCGTCTTCGTTTGAATCTGTTCTCATTGTTTACCAATTATTACTCCTAGGGTTTATTTTTTTAGTACTACATGCACTTATTCTCCCATTTGACGAAATGATTACAGATATTATCAATGGATTTTCCATTTTCGTTTTTAAAATTACCATGATTTATGCCTTCACAGTAATTGTTGTTGAATTTAGGCCTTATTAATCTCGTTTCTCTGATTTTCTCACAATTTTTGGGATGTCCTCCTCATGTAAGATATTTCCTCGCAATCAAGCATGGCTGCGAGGGAAAAAATGGATTAATGGAATGTGTTGCGTGAACAAACAATATGATTTGTCATTCACTTTCTTTATTCATATCAGCTTAACATAATGTGTTTGAATTTTGAAACATCGCGTTTGTGTGTTTAATGTCAGGCTTCCAAATTGAGACTGGTAGGGTCAAGCAACACTTGGCGTTGAAGTTTATTTGATCATTTCTTATTTTGGCATGGTTTCTGAGATATGGTGGCGCAGAAGAGGATAGATTATGGATTTGTTGGCTATCAGGTGCCAACAAAGCCGCGTGCCACACGATCACCTAGGGTAAATGAATTCTGCTTCGCTTATGGCGCTGATTACTATTATTTTCATGATTAACAAAACAATCCATGTAACTACTTTTTTTTAATGATTTTTCGTAGAAGAGGGATACATTTCAAAGAAGTGTGGAACACAATCAAATGTGTGCGATTGACTTATTGGCCACCGTAGCCGCCGGCACTTTATTGCAAGAGAAACAGAATCCAATCACACCCGGTGACGGATCATCGAAAAAAGATCAACATGGATTCGTTAAAGAAGAGGGCCAAGATACAAACAAACCATTCAAAGCCGAGCTTCCTAATGAAGCTAGTTGTGACAGAAGGCTTCAACACGGATTTGTTAAGGAAGGTTGCCCGGATGCAAATAAGTCGTTGAAAGCCGAGCTTTCTGATGACGTAAGTAGTGACAGGAAATGTTTCTCTGCTTTTTCTTCGCAGGTGTATGGTCAAAATCACTGTTCAAAGGAAAATCCGCATCTTGAAATTGATGGTCATTCATGCATGGCTTCTATAGTAACAAGTTATAGTTGCTCAGAGAGGTTGGTTGCTGACGTTTTGGTGGATAGGAAAAGCCATAGTGAAATGAAAAATATTACTAGTAAAGTTGAATTAGGATCCTCTGGATATCCAGATTGTAGTGATTGCAACTTAGATGTTGATGTAAGTAAAGTAAAGGATGAGCTACAAAAATCTGAAAAGGTACCGATCGGTACTGCGACTGGAGCGTGCTGTGTTGAGGAACTAATGGATGAAAAACCTCAAGCGCCGATCGGTTTAGGTGGCAATGCTAAGTTGTCGGGGTATAACGATAGTGTGCCTAGTAGCTCATTGTTCAAAGGTTGCAAAAATGTAACAGTAGTTAGTAGAGATGATGACGAAAACTTTTCAGGGTGTGCTCACCCTAGTTCAAAAACAAAGTCCTTTAGATCAAAGACTTGTATAGGTGATCAAAGAATAAGGAAAAGATTGGCTTCTAAATATCGGAAAGTTGCTCGAGAATCAAAGCACGAAACACTTTCTAACAATGGTGAGTTTGTGCTTAATTATCATATGAAATTACTTGCTTTCTTGTTTTGTCACTTATCGTGCTTTTTGCTTGTTTGCTAATCTGTTTTTTTATTTGAAACATGTTAGCTGTGGATAAAAATTTCAACAGAGTTTACAACAGTCAGAAAAATTATCATAAACGCCAAATATCTCAAATGAATATTCCTTTCAAAAAGAGGAAGATTTTTGACTGCAACTCCACTTCAAATTCTAATGGAAATATCAGAAGTGGTTGCACTTACTATTTGCCCAACAATGACACGAATCAAGGTGTTTCTTGTTCATCATCTCGGATGCGCAAAGGTTTTACTCTTAATTAATGAAATGCTCCTATTTAAGGCACTGTACTTAATGATCTCAAGAGTATTTTGCTGAGTAAATTCCAAATCTTTGATGCAGATCCTGGAAAGTCATCCCTGGAAGCATATCGTCATTCTGCAGTACGATCTAGAGATTCTCATGGTATGCGAAGATTGAGGGTGTTTTCTTCTATTACTCTGACTTGATTGATATCTTCCAAGAGGTTCTTACATGATGATGTTTTTATTTTACTCAGTGAAGCTTAGGATCAAATCATTTAGAGTGCCGGAGCTTTTTATTGAGATTTCTGAAACTGCAACTGTTGCCTCCTTGAAGGTACAATACAATTATATTCTGGCATATACAACTGGAAAATTCTATTGTGCTGCAGCTCTTACAAAATTTTGGTCCGCAGAAAGCAGTTATGGAGGCAGTGACTACTCTACTTCAAGGTGGATTGCGAGTTGGTATGATTCTCCATGGAAAGAAACTTAGAGATGACAGCAAAACTCTACTTCAAACTGGAGTTTCTCATGATAACCAGCTGGATGCTTTGGGCTTCACCTTGGAGCCTAATTCTTCACAAAGCTTACCACTCACATGTGCTAAAGATTCTCTTCATGTTCCTACTGCAGACAACATGCCTCTATCTTTAATAGGGTAATGCCTAACTTGCAATTGTTTGCATTAATGAACCCAACTACTTGAACTAGAATATGCTGTGTCAGTACCATCGGGTTCTACCGTAAGTGGTTGGTGCGTACCGCAGTGTGTGTGAGTGTTGTCAACCCTAAGGTACTGGGTTGATTCCTACTAAAAAAAAAAAAGAATATGCTGTATCAGTGTGTCTGTGGAAATCTCGATTTTCCTTGGAGATGCTGTCATTAAAATGTTATTGTTGTTGTTGTTATTATTATTAGTATTATTATTGATTATCATCGTTATCATCTAAAACAAGAATTAATATTCAGGCATACTTCGAGTCCATCTGTAATTTATCCGACTCCGATGATTCATGGTTTCTCTGATGCTGAGCATCAAGTAACCAGTTTAGGCAACATTGTTGAAAGTGATCATGATTCAGCACCTTCTTCCATCAACACATTAGGTGAAAAAAGATTGATAGGTTCCACAGAACTTGTAACTATTCCTGAAATGGATACGGAGGGACTAGCTATGCTACCTGTGAACCAGAAGCCAAAGCGAACTGAGATCTCACAACGCCGCCGAATTCGCAGGCCTTTTTCTGTTGCCGAAGTGGAAGCACTGGTTGAAGCGGTCGAGAGACTTGGAACTGGAAGGTAAGCCTTACAAATAGTATTTAGACTTTAGGGAGCTCTGCAAGAATTTATTTAAAACTTATTTGGATTTATATCACTTGCATAATATTTGGATAAACTGTTATAAATTAATTACTTAAAGAGTGCCCCGGGGGCACTCGTTAACATTTTCCTTACTTAAAACATGTCTATAAGTTGTTTTTAATTTATTTTCATAAGCTTGTTTTATACCAACGAGTCCTTAATCGACCATGTGCATGGCCCTACTAATTTACCAATGTGTCCTTAAAAAAATCAGGTGGCGTGATGTTAAACTTCACGCTTTTGATGATGCAAAGCATAGGACATATGTGGATTTGAAGGTAAATTTTTTGTTACCCTTTTGTATAAAAAACTATTTTTTATCATTAGATTGTATTCTCACTCAAACAAATCTTTAAATACAACGTGACCATCACACTTTAAGTCATTTTGGTGGCATGCTTCCTTATACATCTTCTGTTAACTTGTATCCAAATGCAAATTAGTTGTTCTATCAAGTCAAGTAATTGGTTTTGTATTAGGCAAGCTATTTATTGCTCCATTTATGTTGATTGCCTAATATTCTATCTAGCTAGTTTGATTAGTTTTACATAAAATTAGAATTTGATTTATAAATGTTCAATTGTCACATACATAATGTTTCACTTTTTTCAGTAAAATACAGCATAAGATACTGATGGAATGCATAAGAAAAGAAAAATGTCACTTTCAATTAGTATTGTATTGTATGATTTTGGTTTTGTCCTTATAATAGAAAAAATGGTTGGCATGTGATAATAATATTAGGTATTTGATAATGCAGGATAAATGGAAAACATTGGTACACACGGCAAGAATATCTCCTCAACAAAGAAGAGGTGAGCCTGTTCCCCAAGAACTTTTGGATAGGGTCCTCACTGCTCATGCATATTGGTCCCAACAGCAACAAACAAAGCAACAACAACTCAAGCATCACCCGGAAACTTGCCTTCTACTTTAATATGAGGGGGTGTTGATAGCAATACACCATATGATGTGACTTTGTAGATTGTTTTGGTTAGGTGTTACGGTTTCTGACCCTTGGTAATTTTTTTTTTTTTTTTTTGTATCTATGATGATATACATCACTTTTTTCTTTTTTCTGGGTACAATGTTTGTTGCTTTCTCTATATATCATGTAAAAAATTATAGTACAAGGAAGAAAGTGAAGCATAGGGGAGAATTTATGTAACATTCTCTTGCTCACACTATGGTTCTTTCCCTGTGTGGAGAGGCTATTTCTTGTAAGTAAATGGTTTATATGCAATAAAGGGCTTGCTAATAGAATTTCTCTTATGCCAAATTTACTTTTTCATTGTCTGTTTTATTATCTTCAAATAATTGATAGAAGTATTTTCACTGCTTGATGAGTGTATATGTAGTTACCTATTTTCTAAATGATCACCTAAACTATTAGGTTTTTTTTTGCCTAATTTTAAAAAATATTATTTTGGCGTAAAGGAAGACAAGACAACAAAGTTATCCCCTCCAATCCATGGCCAATGTTTGGTTATGTAATTGGAAGGGCACGTGGTTGCATGTGTTGAAAAAGGATAAAGTTTATATGCATATTCAAATATGTACCCAAAAGAATAATCTAATATTGGTTTATATGGAGCTAGTAACTCTATCATACATTGGATCACGTAGATGACTGCAAAGAATGTGTATGCCATGTGTTCCTTTGTTTCCATCGATTTGTTTTTAATTACATTTAGCAGTCAGAATCTTCTCGATGTTGCGGTCAACCCTTTTTAATTGTATGAGCTTTGATAACTGAACACAAAAATTCAGCCACAAAATAGACATCGTATCCTGTATAATTTTTTTTTCTAATTTTTTTATTTCTCTCCCTCTCCCACTGCTTCCTTTCTCTCTCATCTTCCACCAACCAACAACCCACCGTACCTCCTCTCCGGCCATCGACCACCGGCGACCACCACCATTAACCTTCTCATTTCGCGCCACCACCATCATCTCTCTTCTCCGATCCACTCGGATCTGTCACACCACCATCACCACTATCCCTTTTCTTTCTATCCCCTTCATTACTCCCCAATAATCTCGCCGACGTCGTTAAGATCTGCTTCGCTCTCTTAAAGACCAGATCTCACACCTTTGTTCTCTGTCGTCGTTAAACTCGCCGTCGCCGATAACCAAACACAAATTACCGGAAAGACACATGAATAGGAAAACTAGAATAAAAAAAGATGGAAGGAGGTGGTTATAAATACATCGGCGGCGAAGAGCGGAGGGGAGGGTGCAGCGGTGGCCAAAGAAAGAAGATGGGAAGAGAAGAGGAGGATACGACGTAGAGGGAAGGGAAAACAGAGAAGAGAGAAGAGCGAGTTTACAGAATTGCCCTTCATGTTGTGCTGAAAATTCAATTTTGTCTTTGCATTTAATGGAAATTACAAAATTGCCTATGGTGTTGTATTTGTGTCATGATTTGTGTGTTCGGTTATCATTTCTGTAATTGTATTTGTATGGGTAAATGTATGGGTAAATATATCGATATTATGGATGAATTTAATACATTAAAGGAGGGAAATGATGATTTAAAATTAAAAAACGCGTTTAATAGTGTGGATGGGAAAATCACATCCAAGGTGTCACTTACCTTGGAAGTCTCCCTCTCTTGGCTCGGTTTCTCTTAATGTGGATGGTAGTGTTTTCACGAGTTCATGTTCAACAGAGTTTGGGGGTCTTATTCGAGATCATGAAGGCTATTTTCTACATGGTTTCTATGGTAATATTGACCCCTATTGTATTTTACATGCTGAGATTCTTGCACTTTATCATGGTCTTGATTTGTGTTGGTCGACTAATTTTCGGCGAGTTATTTGCTATTCAGAATTCTTGAATGTAATTCAATTGGTTCAATATCCACTTAATATGTTTCACAAATTGGGTAACTTGAGTCAATGTTAGATTGTTGATTTGTGTCATACTCTTCGGAAAAACAACTCTGCTGTTGAGAAAAATTAGTACTTAGATACAGCTCCTTCGAATTTATCCTCCATATTGTTTGCTGATGCGCTAGACATCTCTTTTGTTAGGCATTAACTTTTTTTAGTTTTCTCTTTTCCTTTTCTCTTTTCCGTTTGTAACCAAAAAAGTGGTTTGCAAAACACTTTTAATGATAGCTTGAGAGGAAAAATATTGAGGGATTAGGATTAAGCAATTGCATAACTTAATAAGCTTTTATAATAAGTGATAAATGATAGCTTAAACAAACAAATAAATTTTATGTTGAATCATGAATTCATCTTAATAAGCTTTTTTTTTTTCTTTCATAAACTACTTTAACAAATTTATGAATAATACATAAAAGTTTATTTATTTGTATAAGTTCAAAATACAACTCAAAAGATTTTCAACAAAATACAACTTAAGTAGGAATCAAACTTGGGTTGATGAAGTAATTTTATAAGAAATAATTTTTGTATGAAATTTTGATTTTTATTAAGATTATATGTATGGATGTTTGTGACTTTTAAATAATAACAAATTATGTTTAGCTTTTATTAATAATTTAATAAATATAATAAAAATTCTTATCTTTTTCAATGACGCCAATAATATAACTTTCTTTCTTTTTGAAGGAAACAATATAACTTTCTTAAAAGCAACTTTGTTTAAGGGTATAACTCAAACAATGAAAAATCAAACCAAAAAAACATATATATTGTAATAAATTTGTACCAATATATAAAGGGAACACACTCTTTTTTGCTGAACTTTTTCTTCAATTTTTACCCTCCATAACAATAGAATTAACACCCACAATAATCCAACAATATTGTACATTATAAAAAAACTTATTTTGACCGGATATAAATAAATGTCGTATTTTGATATATCATTTTTTCTTCTAATATTACCCTACATTTAAATATTTTTACCATTTTATCATTTATTGCTAATAAAAATGAAAAGACAAACACTTTAGTTAAAATTCAAAAGTTCGAACATTTGTTCTCGTGAGTTTAACTCAGTTGGTAGGAACAATGCATAATACATATAAGGTCCAAAGTTCAAACTTCGACCACCATAAAAAACGTTTCGAACATTAGTCAGAGTCTTGACAACACCATCGGACAGTGTACACCAAAATGAAGGGAACTTCTACGGTACACCTCACAAATTGAGGTGTACCGGTACTCCTGCTTCAAATATTTACAATTTAACGATTATTTTATGAAATAAAGAGTTATTTATCAATATTTATATTTTATAAGACATCGTTTTATAAGAATAGACATCATTTCATTGGTTATAAGAATCATATTAAATTTTTAACATTTTCTCAGTAATAAATATTCTTTGTTATATGTAACAAAAATTAAAAAAATGTAAATTTTATTTCGTCGACACTTTCGGTAACTAAGATCTAATTATTGTAATTGTTAATGATAGAAAACAATTTTTTTTCTTCGAAAAAACAACTCGTTTCAATATGAATTTGATGATTTGGTGTACCGATACACTTAAATTTTTGAGTGTACCATAGAATTTGCCCAAAATGAATATATGGCCACACATGAAACAATAGAGATTAGCCCACTTCTACTCAGCGGCCCCACACGCCACATTTATTTTGCTTTGTGCATTTGCAGTATATATTGACAAACAAATAATTGACACACCATATCTTCTGAATTGGACACATGATTGGACACGGTTGATACATTAGTACACACCAAATCTTCTGAATTTAGCCACATATATAAATCAACCAACCATGTTCAACCTGGCACAAAAACAAATCTCAAATCCACTCCTTGTGACTCAAGAAACAAAATTAACAAACTTTCTTTGTTATAATTTGTTGTAAATGGTCGATGGACAAAAGAGTTGTTGGTCCACACCATGAACATAGTGAGAGTGAATTCTCTTCCACTATTTCCACTATTCTTGGTTTTATAAACAAATTTCTCATGGAAGATGATGACATAGAGGAAGACTACAATATGTTCCAACATCATGAACATGAGGAGTCTTCCACTGTTCTTGGTTCTATAAACCAATTTCTCATGGAAGAAGACTTTGAAAAAGAATACACTATGTTCCAAGATTCTTTTGCTCTTCAACTCACTGAGAAATCATTTCATGATGTTATTGTTCACACTCCTCCTGCTGCTGCTGGTCTTCCTTATTCTTCTTCCTCTTCTTCGTCTTATTCTTATTCTTCTTCCATCAAGCATCGACAAAACTACAACTATGTGCATAGCCCTAACTTCAGTGATTATAGTTTCAGCAGTGGCAGCACTAGCTCCTTTGAACCTGATCCAATTATAGACTCATACAACTATAATAACAACCCTTTTCTACTCCCAACTACTCTTCCATTTCCTCCTAATAACTTTGTTTCTCAATCCAATCCAACCCTTTTTCCTTCTTTCAACAATGCTCTTTCTCATGAGGTATTTAAGACAGAAAACTTTGAAGAAGAGCATTTTCTTAATGTGTCAGAACAAGTGAAAGTAGATGATAACAGCGAGTTATCAGAATTATTTGATAAATTACTTCTTGGTACTAAAGTCACAAAAGGGCCGCATCAAAACACAAGCTTCCAGCAGAATGAAGAATTATCAAACAGATTCGGTGGTTTTAGGAGAAAGAGAAGTTATGAGGAAGTTGTGGATTTGAGGACACTATTGATGCTATGTGCACAATCCATTTCTTGTAATGATATTTCAAATGCAAACCAATTATTAAACCAGATTAAGAAACATTCTTCTCCAACCGGTGATGGAACTCAAAGATTGGCATATTTCTTTGGAAATGCACTTGAAGCACGTTTAGCAGGAACTGGTTCAAAAATCTATAGAGCTCTATCTTCCAAGAAAAAATCTGCTGCAGATATGATAAGAGCTTACCAAGTTTATTCATCAGCATGCCCTTTTGAAAAGCTTGCAATTATTTTCTCAAACAATGCAATTTTGAATGAAGCAAAAGAAACAGAAAGTCTTCACATTATAGATTTTGGTGTTGGTTATGGTTTCAAGTGGCCTGCTTTTATACACCGTCTATCGAAAAGATCCGGTGGGCCACCCAAATTGAGGATCACAGGGATAGATCTTCCAAATTCATTGGAGAGAGTGAAAGAAACTGGTCTTAGGCTTGCAAGTTATTGCAAACGTTTCAATGTTCCTTTTGAGTACAATGGTATTGCAAAAAATTGGGAAAGTATCAAAGTTGAAGATTTTAACATAAGGAAAAACGAGTTTGTTGCTGTGAATTGTTTGTTTAAGTTTGAGAATCTACTGGATGAGACAGTAGTTTCGGAGAATCCGAAGGGTGCTGTTTTGGATTTGATTAGAAAGACAAATCCGAATATATTTATTCATAGCATTGTTAATGGTGGTTACGATGAACCTTTTTTTGTGACAAGGTTTAAGGAAGCTGTTTTTCATTATTCAGCATTGTTTGATATGCTTGATAACAACAATGTTGAACGTGAGGATCCTGTTAGGTTGATGTTTGAGGGAGACGTTTGGGGGAAAGATATAATGAATGTTATAGCTTGTGAAGGTTGTGATAGGGTTGAGAGGCCAGAGACATACAGGCATTGGCATTCTAGGCACATAGGAAATGGGTTTAGGTCTTTGAAATTGAATAAGCAGATTATAGATAAATTGAAGGGTAGGTTGAGAAATGATGCATATAATAGTGATTTTTTATTTGAGGTGAATGAAAATTGGATGCTACAAGGTTGGAAGGGTAGAATTCTATTTGGTTCTTCATGTTGGGTTCCAGCATAGACCTTCACAATATGTTGGGAGTAAATCAACATTTTTGTTCTTGAAAATTGTATGAATCAAACAATTCAGTTTTTGAAAAACTTGTATGAATCAAACAATTCAGTTTATCAGATTTGCAAAATAGAAAAGGTTGTATGTTTTTGATTTGAGAGATAGAGTTAAGACTATGAGTCACTCTAGTAAAATTTGAATCTTATTCACTATTCAAAGGTTCAATTCGTAAGACACCTCTACTTATGGACAATCTTAGAAGACAAAGGTTTAAGTCGTAATACACATTTGCTTATGCAATCTTAATAGAATTAGAAACCACTAGTCATTTTTAAATTCAAGTGTGAGATTGTTGGAGCACTTGAGTGTAAGGTGTGAATCGAAAAATTCCTAAGTCAACTCTTCCAATAATTGGTCATTTATGAGACGAGATAAAGCCATTGATTTCAAAATGGTAAAATGATCATAGCCATTGAATTTGTAACTTATCTGTGACTCCTCACCTATAATATAGCTCATCTCCCTAATTTATCTTTATCTCTTCTCCCTCCTTTAGCTTGTGTTGATGAGCTTTTTTTTTTGTCCCGTCGGATTTAAAGAGTGTTCATATGACCATAGTCCCTTTGAGAAATAACGTCCCTTCAAAATTAAAAATGTTCTTAAGAGCATAGTTCATTTGAAAATAAGTTTCTTCTTAAGATTACAATCCCTTTCGATATAAATTGTCCATTCGGAGATAAGAATGATCTTAAGAATATAGTCCCTTTCATTATATGAATCCCTTGAAGAAGTTAGAAGTTAGAATGGTGAAAACACCATATTGAAGTGGTCTCAGTACCATAATAGAGTGATATCGATACTATATTGAAGTGGTCTTATCACCATATTTTGAAGGTGTGTTCTAGAATGGATCCTACAATGCAATTAGACTTTGATACAGTTGCAGTTGAACTGTTTTATCACGGGGACGTCGTGATTGATAATTTACTTACACAATTTTGAGTGGTGTCACAAAACGTTTTAAAGAGAGCGACATAATCCGCGACTCACCTAATAATCTCTTTGATGACTGAAAATATTTTTGAACTAATTTTAAATTTTGTTCCAACAAATATTAAGTTCATCACTTCTAATTCAATATCTTCCATTTTGAATTTATGATAATGGTGAATGCACAAATACATGATAAAGATACTTAAAATCATATATATATATATATATATATATATATATATCCTTCTCATTTTTATGAAGGTGCGTATTAGCAAGATACACCTTCATAAGTTGGACAAAAACACCATTGCTTTTAAATTAAAAATAAATAAAATTAAGGGTAGCAATGTAATTTTGCTTCTTTTTGTATCTCTCTCTCACTTCTCATCCCTCCCACTTCTTCAAAACACAATGATGAAATAACAGAGACCACCAGAGATTCGGTGAGTTAACGCCGCCGCCACACATCTTGCCATCGAAAAGCTACTTCTCTTCTCAGATGTTTCGTGTCATCTTTCTTGGAAAAGAAGGACGCTAACTCAGACACATAACAGATGTCTGGTTCTCTTCCTCGGATCAATCCTCCCTCTTCCGATGCACACACTCCTCACACATATCTCCGATTCGGCGTCACCAAATCCGTTACCGGAACTGCTAATGTCGATTGCTGGGAGAAATTGAACACGGTCCACTCAGATCCAGAATTTTGTTATTAAAAGTGGATTCAGATTTTTTTTTTAATTAGTTAGTTCAGAAACAAAAAATAGTCATGAACTGGGCATCTTGATTAGTTTATCGTTTTAAATTCATAACTTAAACAAGGGATCTTCATCTTTTCTTGCTCGTGAATAGTAAGCTCCTAATATGTTAGATAGCAAGTTAAAGTTGTATTGGGGAAGAAGAGATGTGAGAGGAGTTTTGTTGTTCCCACATATACTATGGCTGTGCCACACCAGTAATTTACGCAAATACCTTCTCGGCAGTTAACTGCCGCCGGTTTCCTAGTTAACTGCCGAGGAAAATGTTTCATCCGATGAAACAGCTACCTGCTCCCCCCTACACACTATTTTTCATCACCTTCATTTCCAACCTCATTTCAATCCCAAAATCCATTTTTTCTATAATCAATTTTTGATCCAAAATCATTCAAGCATCAAGCATAGGAGGTATCAACACACTATTGACGTAAAAAAACAGGTATTGTGCGTTTTATTTGAGTCATTTTATGGGTGTTTTAGGGGTATCTACGTCAGTTACGTAGAACCCTGTCATGGGAATCAGGAAAACTTCGGTTGTTTAGTGCCGAGGAAAACCTCGGTAGCTAGGTACCGAGGAACTCTTGGTGAAAATTTTCACCACGAAAAAATGGCAGCCACTGCCAAATTTTCAAATTTTTTTTTCTTTTGTTTTTTTTTTTTGTGTTTTTTGTTTTGATTCATTATGGCATTGATGTTTATGCATTACTTAGTTGTTAATTCATATTTATGTGTTGTTTAATTATAGTAATGGTAAAGAATGTGAAAGATGTTCCGGGAGAGACAAAAGAAAATTTTGTCGAAAATTCCGGAGATGTCAAACCGCCTAATTTTGAAGCGAAAACAAACATAGATGAAGCTTCCGTCCATGTTGAAGCTTCAAAGTATGTTGGCGGCTCCGGTGTACTCCCACTTCAACCCCACGAGGTCGACACGGCTAAGTTTTTTTCAGACGACGTTAAGTCGAAAAATAGAGATGAATTGCTTGAGTGGGTGCGCCGACAAGCAAATAAGGCGGGATTTACCATTGTCACACAAAGATCAAGCTTGATCAATCCAATGTTCCGGCTAGTGTGTGAAAGGAGTGGAAGTCACATAGTTCCGAAAAAAAAACCGAAGCATGCGAACACGGGCTCAAGAAAATGCGGTTGCTTATTCATGATTAGTGGATATCAAAGTAAGCAAACAAAGGAATAAGGATTGAACATTCTTAATGGAGTTCACAACCATCCCATGGAGCCGGCTTTAGAAGGACACATTCTTGCCGGTAGATTAAAGGAGGACGACAAGAAGATCGTACGTGACTTGACCAAGAGCAAGATGCTTCCAAGAAATATTTTGATACACTTGAAGAACCAGAGACCACATTGCATGACAAATGTGAAGCAAGTGTACAATGAACGTCAACAAATATGGAAGGCAAATAGGGGTGACAAGAAGCCGTTGCAATTTCTAATCTCGAAGTTGGAGGAGCACAACTATACTTATTACTCAAGAACACAACTTGAAAGTAATACTATTGAAGATATTTTTTGGGCTCATCCAACATCCATTAAATTGTTTAACAATTTTCCAACGGTTTTGGTTATGGACTCCACGTACAAGACCAACATGTATAGGATGCCAATGTTTGAGGTAGTTGGGGTGACTTCAACCGATTTGACATATTCGGTTGGGTTTGGATTTATGACACATGAGAAAGAAGAAAACTTTGTTTGGGTTTTAACAATGTTGCGTAAACTTCTTTCGTCAAAGATGAATATGCCTAAGGTGATTGTTACCGATAGGGATATGTCTTTGATGAAAGCGGTTGCACATGTTTTTCCGGAAAGTTATGCATTGAATTGTTTTTTTCATGTGCAAGCTAATGTTAAACAAAGGTGTGTCTTGAATTGTAAATATCCTTTGGGCTTTAAAAAGGATGGGAAAGAGGTGAGCAATCGGGATGTGGTGAAGAAGATAATGAACGCATGGAAAGCTATGGTTGAATCTCCCAATCAACAATTATATGCAAATGCATTAGTGGAGTTCAAAGATTCATGTAGTGATTTCCCAATTTTTGTAGATTATGCCATGACCACCTTGGATGAAGTGAAGGACAAAATTGTGAGGGCATGGACAGACCATGTGTTGCATCTTGGTTGCAGGACCACAAACAGGGTCGAATCGGCCCATGCTTTGTTGAAGAAATACTTGGACAATAGTGTGGGTGATTTGGGTACTTGTTGGGAGAAAATACATCACATGTTGTTGCTCCAGTTGACCGCTATACAAACATCCTTTGGTCAAAATGTTTGCGTGTTGGAACATAGATTCAAAGATGTCACTTTGTACTCGGGGTTAGGTGGTCATGTGTCTAGAAATGCTTTGGACAACATTGCTTTGGAAGAAAAACGTTGTAGGGAAACATTGTGCATGGACAATGACATTTGTGGTTGTGTTCAAAGGACATCTTATGGACTACCATGTGCATGTGAAATTGCTACAAAACTCCTTCAAGAGAAGCCAATTTTATTGGATGAGATATACCACCATTGGCTTCGGTTATCTATGGGTGAACAAAGTAATGAAGATGCTTTTTGTGTCGAGGTTGAGTTGAAGGCTATTGTAGAGCGTCTAAAGAAACTCCCTTTCCAAATGAAGCTTGAGGTCAAAGAGGGTTTGCGGCAATTGTCATTTCCTGAAACCACCTTGATGTCTCCACCACCACGAAAAGTACCAATCAAGGGAGCAAAGAAAAAAGTCGACATTGCGAGGTCTAAAGGAAAAATTACATCGACTAGTCGGATCCCTTCTTCTTGGGAGGTTGTTGATTCCCAAAATCCGGATAGCCAACCGTCACCATCACCAACTACATCATCATATAAAAGGAAAAAAGGTGCTCGTCTTGGTAAAACATCACTTTCCCCACTTCCACCACCTACTCGGTATCCAAAGCCTAAAGCTATCCCGGTTATGCGTCCTATTGATTATATGCCACGCTTCATGCTTCCATTTATTGAAAAAGTGGTGGATGTTATCGGCGATGGACATTGCGGATTCCGGGCTATAGCGGAGTTCATGGGCTTGACCGAAAAAAATCATCTCATGATCCATACACATCTTATCCAAGAGTTGATGGATCATAGAGATGATTATGTTGAAGTATTTGCGGGTGAGGATCGTTATAACTACATTTTAAACGGATTACATCCTCCCGCAAATACAAAAACTTGTGCACATCTTGTTGATAAGTGGTTGACATTTCCGGACATGGGACACATTGTTGCTAATTATTACAAAATGTGTGTGGTTGTGTTGACAAATCTTGAAGTTGGAAAATCGGAATCGTTTTTCCCACTAAGAGGGCCACCACCGCCGGGTAATCAAAAAACTCCCATCTTGTGCCTTGGGGCAATTCCAAATCATTTTGTGCTTATTTCCTTGAAGAATGGTTGTCCACTACCTCCATCATCTACGGAGTGGCACAATCACAAGAAAGAAGATGCGGTGACTTGGGAAGATGAGTATTTGGATCGACATGACTTGTTTCGAAAGCTCATGGCTATTGAAAGTGGAAACAAACCGTGCAAACCACAAAAGGAGTCAAACAAAGCGGCGCCTATTTTGTTGGACACTCCCGAAAAACCAAAGCAACAATTTGAAGTTATTGCGGAAGATGAGGAAGATTCTATGTCACTTGATCTTCTCCAATCACTTGGTCTTTAATGAGTGATTTTTTTGTCGGTGTTAGTTCGTTTTTTTTTGGTAGAAATTACACCGATGTATTTTTTTGGGTCGAAATTGTAACGCCAATTTTTTGGTGGCCAATATATAACTAACATTATGTAATTTATATTGATATATATATATATATATATATATATATATATATATATATATATATATATATATGATAATATGATTTTTATGTGGAGAAAATAATGCAATACTAATTTATAGCTTTTTAATGTTTTCCGCATTTCATTTATTCGTTATTACATTCCATTTAATTTTGTTCTAATATATGATTCTTTTGTTACAAAATTTTTCAAGTGAGACATGTCTGAGGTTGCACAAATTGAAGGGCGGGTTAGGTACTCCGCGTTTAAAAAGACGGTTAAGATTATGATAACGCCGACGGACTCTCTTGACAATTTGAAAGCACAACTTAACACTTATTTTGAGCATCTTGGTGAAAATCAATATACACGTCACTTGTTTGGTCAAATGCCATGCATAGACCTAGGAGAAGATAGAGATGAATACGCATGGAAAACGGCAAGCTATATGCCTTTGCTTATTCGCGACGACGGCGACGTCGGATTTATGTTTCGGAATATGGTGGAAGACAATATATTATATATGTATGTTCGTTCCATATGTAATTGCATTGAATGTAAGTAGGGATTTAATTTAATGATGTGTAATGAGTAGTTTAATTATGGACACTTTGTAATGTTTTGATGAATTTCAAACGTCTGTTTAATTTTAACCAAATGTCGGTTTAATTTAATTATGAACAATTGTAAAAGATATTGTATTTATCTTCATTATGTCCGAGTTTCAATCATACATATGAATTATATTACCTTTGGAAATGCTCTGGTTTAATTACAGGTAAAAACTGGCCGAAAAAATGGCTTGGAAATACTTAGAATTATGCAGAACCTGCTGTCTGCATAATCAAATTTCCTTGGCCGTTAACTACCGAGGTTTTCCTCGGCAGTTAACTGCCGCCGGTTTCCTAAAAACCTCGGTAGCAAACTGCCGAAGGGTATTTTGGTATTTTACTCGTGTGGCACAGCCAAACAACATGTGGGAACAACAATACTCATGTGAGAGAAGTGAGAGAGAGGATACAAAAGAAGCACAATTACATTCCTACCCTTAATTTTATTTATTTTTAATTTAGAAAATACAAACCTTCGTAAAAATGAGAATGTGTGTTGTAACATTCCCTATATATATATATATATATATATATATATATATATATATATATATATATATATATATATATATATAGGGTGTAAGTTAAAAGACTTACACCAAATCTTAACCATTAAATCAAATCAATTCAATGGTTCACAAATGTTTCCTAAAAGGTGCATGTGAGTCCTCTTTTTCGTTTGTCATTGGAACAAAAAAATCCCCAGATTCACAACAGCTTCAAAGAAATCGGATCCAAGCTTCTATTGCTTAATTCATATGGCTTCTTTTCTTCTTTTCTTTTTAACAAAAAATTCCTAGATCTACAACAACAAGAAACAAATCCCTCGATTTTTCTTTTCTAAATTTCTTATGAATAATTCGGTGTTATTGTCCATCTAAAATTTGTACCAATTCGTGGCCAATAAACAACATTTCAATTTCTTGGATTTCAGTATTCTTTCTATAACAATGGTGGTCTTTCTTGTTTCAGAAATTGGAATAAATAAATTTCATGTATCAAAAGCTAGGTTTCATTTGACGTTGACGACAAAACAGAAAAATTGATGTTGACACATTTAATAGGGCTGAAAAACACATGTAAATTATCCAAATACCCTTCAGCAGTTAACTACCGAGGAAAACCTCGGCAGTTAACTGCCGAAGTCCAATTTAATCCATCGACACTTAAGTGCCGAGGAAATCATAACTTCATTTTCTTCGATACTTCTTCTTCTAAAAGTGCTGAAATTTCATTATCAATAACTACTAGATGGCTGGGTTGAATTTGAATGCCATAGCTCTTTCAATGGTGTGATTTAGTAGAATGAATATTGTCATTGATTTTCAGGCGGGCAATAAAATAGAAACTCACGTTTAAAAGAATTCGTCTTTCTAAAGTATATGATTTTTGTTGTACTCTAATTCATCATAGTGATCCACAAATGCATGTTGTAGATTCATAGAAACTCTAATCCCAAAGTTCGGTTAGCCACAAATAAAAGAGATTTTTTTTCCTTTTGTTGTTGAAATTACTCTTTAAATGTCTTTCTTTCTATTGTCTTCAAGTGCATCTCATCTTTTGGAGTTTGAGGCCAATATTTTGTCTTCACAAAAACCGCCATAGTTTTCAAAGATAAAGCTTTTGAACCTGCGAAAATTTTCCTAAATGTCTAGTTAGAATGCTTTGGAAGTTGTTTAATGTAGATGGGTCAATTAGGCATGAAGGTATACGAGATGCACTTGAAACTTGGGATCTTCAAATATGGCAAAGCTTTCATTTGGGGATTCATGATGATAATTCACTTGCTCACAAGCAAAGCATATGAAATTTCAGAGCGATTCATGGATGATAATGAAGTTATTGAAGAAGAAGTATTGAAGAAAATGAAGTTATAATTTCCTCGACACTTAAGTGCCGATGGATTAAATTGGACTTCGACAGTTAATTGCCGAGGTTTTCCTCGGTAGTTAATTGCAGTCGGTTCCAAAAAAATTCGACAGTTAACTACTGAGGGGTATTTGGGTAATTTATATATGTTTTTCAGCCCTATCAAATGTTTCAACAACAATTTTCGCAAAACAGTGAAAGAAGAAGGATGAATTACATATATCTCACTATTTCTTTTTATTTGACGGATAGTTGTGAACCATTGGATTAATTTGATTTAATAGTTGAGATTTGGTTGACTTAGTGTCAACGGATCCTGCCTATATATATATATATATATATATATATATATATATATATATATATATATATATATATATATATATATATATATAACTTATACACTTTTTTTTAATATGTGTGAAATTATCAAATGACCCACTCATTGTAGGATGGATGGAGTAAAACTTACTAAATCAATAGTGTATTAAAGCTATCTTATATAATTATTCTTATTTTTATTTGTAACATATCAAATTTTTTATAAATTTAACTTGTTGGGTCTTGAGTTGGATTTCTAACTAACGCTAACAACTCATTAACTATTGATTCAACATTAGAAAGAGAAGTACAGTCCCCGTGAGCTTAGCTCAGTTGGTAGGAATATTGCATATTATATGCAGGGGTTGGAGTTCGAATCCCAGACACTCCACTTCTCCACAATTTAATTGTGTGAGCTCTAGCCACTAGGCTACTTGACCAAAAAAAGAAGAAAGAGAAGTACAATGCATAACACCCCCACGAAGCCCCCCAAAATTATCATGAAGGGACATTAGAAATCAAACCACGCTGCTTTGACGACTTTCAACTCATCAAATCCCATAAGAGCCATCTGACCCCCACAATTTTGTCGTAGCCGAATAGCACTCTTGAACGGACATATTGTTTTGTTTGAGTGCCCTAATATCACATTCTAGTTGATACCGTTTTGCAAAATTTGATTGATCATACATTCATTTTAGATGATCCCAAATCTCTTCAACAGTTTGATATTTTGCTTGTTGCAAACCTATGTGCTGCTGATCAACAAAATTATTAATCCATGTAATAAATTTTGAATTACTTGTTGGGTAAATATACGTTTACCCTGTAATATTAACGGTTTTTGGTTTACTTCCTGTAATTTTTTTTGTTTAGATTTCAACCTTGTAATTTGAAAATTATTCGATTTTGGATCTTTATGGTATCAAATTTCAAAATTTAAGGTACTTTCGCCTCATGTAATTTGAGCGATTTTTTGTTTACCCTATATCATATCATCGATTTTGTACAGTCAAAATGTCAAAAACTAAAGAATATTCTTCAAAATTACAAGGTTAAAATCTAAACAATTTTTTTACAGAGATTAAACCACAAACCACAAATATTACACTGGATTAATCATATATTAACCCTTGCTACTTTTAAACATATTATTTCATGTTTTGAAAGCTTGTACATACTTATCTAACATCATTTTAATTTTTTTGACTTAAAAGAAGTTCCATCAACCCCACATATCTTTTCCTATAATTTTCCTTTTTTCATCACATAATAAGAGTAGTTCTGTCCAATACGATGAACACTAATAGTTTGAAGAGAAACATCCTTGTCACTACCCATAGCGAACAATGACAACCCACCAATGAAACATCATGATGGCTAGTAATGAACATAACACCAATACAAAGTCTTACAAGGAGTATATATATATATTAGAGAATATAAAAGTCTAATATATCCATACTACTAACTAATAATAACAATGTGACTATCCAGATATATGAGATATGATGTAACAAAAAAAAAAAAAAGATATATGAGATTAGATATGACTGCTATTGTTTTTGTAAATTAGAGGGTTGGCTCGTTACGTGAACCCTTCATAAACAAATGTTATTTAAGGGATTGGTGCTAGTCACACCCCAATAAAAACAAGTTACACCTTAGAATGACTAATATACCCCTAAATTGAACATAAGTAAACTTAATTTACATTAACCTAGATTGAACGTAAGTAAACTGAATTTACAGTAACCTCTTATATACATACTATATACATACGTAAACTAAATAACCTAAATTGAACGTAAGTAAACTTAATTTACATTAATCTAAATTGAACGTAAGTAAACTGAATTTACACTAACCTCTTATATACATACCATATACACACGTAAACTAAATTTACATTAACCTAAATTGAACATAAGTAAACTTAATTTACATTAACCTAGATTGAATCTAAGTAAACTGAATTTACACTAACCTAAATTGAAAATACGTAAATCTGAATTTACATTAACCTACATACGTAAACTGCACTAACCCCTTTTATATACATACACGTAAACTTAATTTACACTAACCTCTCACTTAAAATCAAATTGACAAGCATATCTCATACCAAAACAAACAATAAACAAATAGAAACTCATCGAAAATGAAATTCATGAAATTCACTAACCTTTATGAATATAGTACATATCAATAACAAAGATGATGATTCAGATCTTGGTTGTACATCTATGGTGATTTGTGGATGAAAAGGGGTAAGGGTTCAAAATGATCATAAAAGATGAGTTTTTAGAAATTTACATGAAGAGGATAATTTTGGTATTATTGTAAAATTTTAAATAAATTTAGGTGTAACTTGTTTTTTTTTTTTGTGTGACTAGCACCAGTCTATTTAAGGTAGCTAAATATACAAATATACTTACTCATTCAAATTAAATTAAATTTTTGGGGTGCAAAAGCTACCACATTTATCTAAAAGCCCCCGTGATCATATTGGCTAGGATATGTGTTGTGTTATTCCAAAACAACATTTATTTTATAATTCTTTGTATTTGTATTGAGTGATTGCATGTGCCTTTTATTTGTTGTCGTGGTAGCAGATTTGAACCTACTATCCTGTACCCAAATCAGTTCCTGTTCCAGGATACAAGGATGAAGTTTTTTGTTTATTGCAGTGCAGCAATAGCCAATAATATATGTTGTAGTTTATGATAATGATTTTTTGAGTCCATATGCGTTGTCAAATGAGCAAAAGATTTAAGATTACTTCTTTGACACGATTATATGATTGAGTAGTAGATATTGAAAGATGAGTATTATTTGAACAACCAATTTGATGATAACTTATTTGACAACCATATTTTACAAAGAAAAAAGTGGTATTGGTACGGAAACCATAGCAATAGAGAGATAAAGTAAAAAGTAACGTGAGTATGAGAGAGAAAGTTGTTACAAAAGTTTTCAATAATGTTGAAATATCATTTCTCATATTGAAATGGACCTTAATTAAATTCATTGTTAATTTTCACGTGTAAAAATCATCATCAAGAGTAGTGTACAACAAAATGAATATTTGCCACACATGACACAACAATGATTTAGTCCACTTCTATTCAGCGACCCCACACGATTTACCACACATGTTATTTTGCTCTGTGCATTTGCAGTGTTGAATCATTACACAAAAAATCTTCTGAATTGGACACGGTTGATACATTAGTACACACCAAATCTTCTGAATTCAGCCACATATATAAATCAACCAACCATGTTCAACCTGGCACAAAAACAAATCAACAATATTCTTTTACATCAAATCCATTCATTGTCACACCAGAAACAAAATTAACAAACAAATTTTCCTTCTTGTTATAATTTGTTGTAAATGGACAAAAGAATTGTTGATTCACACCATGAACAAAGTGAGAGTGAATTCTCTTCCCCTATTCTTGGTTATGTAAGCAAATTTCTCATGGAAGATGATGACATAGAGGAAGACTACAATATGTTCCAACACAATGAACATGATGGGTCTTCCAATGCTCTTGGTTATATAAACCGATTTCTCATGGAAGAAGACTTTGAAAAAGAATACACTATGTTCCAAGATTCCTTTGCTCTTCAACTTACTGAGAAATCATTTCATGATGTTATTGTTCACACTCCTCTTCCTCCTCCTCCTCCTATTGCTGCTGCTGCTGCTGCTGCTGCTACTACTACTACTACTACTCTCCCTTCTTCTTCTTCTTCCATCCACCATCAGAAAAACTACAAATTTGTGCATAGCCCTGACATCAGTGATTATAGTTTCAGCAGTGGTAGCACTAGCTCCTTTGAACTTGAACCAATTATAGAGACATACAACTACAATTACAACACCTTTCCACTCCCAAATACTCTTCCAATTCCTCCAAACTTTGTTTCTCAATTCGACTCAACCGTTTTCCCTTCTCATGAGGTGATTAAGACAGAAAACTTTGAAGAAGAGCATTTTCTCAATGTGTCACAAAATGAGTCAGAACAAGTATATGTAGATGATAACAGCGAGTTACCAGAATTATTTGATAAATTACTAGTCCTTGGTACTAAAGTAAAAAAAGGGCCACTTCAAAACACAAGCTTTCAGCAGAATTATGAATTATCAAACAGATTCTATGGTTATAGGAGACAGAGAAGTTATGAGGAAGTTGTGGATTTGAGGACACTATTGATGCTATGTGCACAATCCATTTCTTGTAATGATATTTCAAATGCTAACCAATTATTAAACCAGATTAAGAAACATTCTTCTCCAACAGGTGATGGTACTCAAAGATTGGCACATTTCTTTGGAAATGCACTTGAAGCACGTTTAGCAGGAACTGGTTCAAAAATCTATAGAGCTCTATCTTCCAAGAAAAAATCTGCTGCAGATATGGCAAGAGCTCACCAAGTTTATTCATCAGCATGCCCTTTTGAAAAGCTTGCAATTATGTTCTCAAACAATGCAATTTTTAATGTAGCAAAAGAAACAGAAAGTCTTCACATTATAGATTTTGGTGTTGGTTACGGTTTCAAGTGGCCTGGTTTAATGCTTCGTTTATCGAAAAGATCTGGTGGGCCACCCAAGTTGAAGATCACAGGGATAGATCTTCCAAATTTGTTGGAGAGAGTGAATGGAACAGGTCTTAGGCTTGCAGCTTATTGCGAACGTTTCGGTGTTCCTTTTGAGTTCAATGGTATTGCGAAAAATTGGGAAAGTATCAAAGTTGAGGATTTTAAGATAAGGAAAAATGAGTTTGTTGCTGTGAATTGTTATTTTAAATTTGAGAATCTACTTGATGAGACGGTTGCTCCGGAGAATCCAAGGGGTGCTGTTTTGGATTTGATTAAGAAGGCAAATCCGAATATATTTGTTCAAAGCATTGTTAATGGTTGTTATGATGCACCTTTTTTTGTGACAAGGTTTAAAGAAGCTGTTTTTCATTACTCATCATTGTTTGATATGCTTGATAACAACAATGTTGAACGTGAGGATCCTAATAGGTTGATGTTTGAGGAAGAGTTTTGGGGAAGGATATAATGAATGTTATAGCTTGTGAAGGTTGTGATAGGGTTGAGAGGCCAGAGACATATAGGCAATGGCATTTTAGGCACATGGGAAATGGGTTTAAGTCTTTGAAATTGGATAAGCAGATTATAGATAAATTGAAGTGTAAGTTGAGAGATGATGCATATAATAGTGATTTTCTGTTTGAGGTGAATGAAAATTGGATGCTACAAGGTTGGAAGGGTAGAATTCTATTTGGTTCTTCTTGTTGGATTCCAGCATAGAGCTTCACAACATGTTGGGAGTAAACTAACATTTTTGTTCTTGAAAATTGTTATGAAAATAGCTATTAAAATTAATGAAAGACTTATATATTGCTTTGAATAATCTCGATGCATTAGGACAAACTAAAACTTTTAAAATTATGGTGCTAGTTCAAAAAAAGACTATTTTCATCGATATTTTTTAATTTGAGAGATTAAGCTGTCGAGACTGTTTGGTTCCACTTCTTTTCACCACAGTCGCGCATCCATGAGATTTTTTGACCTGAAAATGAGAAGTTAACATTTGTTGCTTCCCGCGGTTTCAAGCATAGAACTCACTTAGTAAATTTGAGTACCAAACTGTCTTAGCGGTATTGATTTGAAGGGCAAAATGGTGGATTTAATATTATATTTTTTAGAAACTGCAAATTTTATTCACTTGACGTGTGTGCGCAAGAAGCACACGAAAACCCGCGGCTAGATAACAAACAGAATTACAAAGGGCTCAGATAAAAACAGAAACCTCAAACCTCCAAAAACACACTAAACACACAACACAGAGGTGGAAAACAACCGAACTAAAAACGCAAA
This sequence comes from Medicago truncatula, assembly GCF_003473485.1. Classification (NCBI taxonomy): domain Eukaryota; kingdom Viridiplantae; phylum Streptophyta; class Magnoliopsida; order Fabales; family Fabaceae; genus Medicago; species Medicago truncatula. Next base: position 47,679,363 of record NC_053043.1, read on the forward strand.
CAGCAGGAAAACAAAAAACAGATCAGCTCCCAAACAAAATAATAAGGCTGCCATATGCAAAACTGCACAAAACCAGCACAGGTCACCGCAATATACACAGCATACCCCAGCCTCAAACTTGTTTACTGCTAAAACCGCTGAACACCTCCTCATTACCGTAAGAGGCACGCTTTTGGATTCCAACTCCACTCGTAGAACAAACACGCCGGCACCTTCAAACGGCTAAGAATACATCTCCACGATATAACCTTCACAGCCTCCACCGTACCCTCCACCTGACAAACCACATTTTTGAAAATTCGATCATTTCTCACCCTCAATAAATTCCACACTACGGCATGCCAAATCAAACGGAATCCCTTACGGATCTTGTTACTCCCTGCTGCCACATTCCATTCCTCCCACAGCAGAAACATGTTAACCGGAAGCTCCATAGCCACCTCAACACGCCATTCCAAACCTCCATAGCAAACACACATTGAATGAACAAGTGACTCGCCGACTCCGGATTCCCCTCACACAAAACACAATTCACCGAATCGTCCGGAGGTAGGACTTGCCTATGCCGTAAGTTAACTTTCGTCGGGATCCTGTCATGAAACAACTTCCAAGAAAAGGCAACCGAGACCGTGGTTTCCGCTAGCATCAACACCTCCAACTTCTTATACATAGATTTCACCATGAAAACCCCTTTACCCTCCATTCTCCACCAACAAATATCATCTTCTACAGAGCCTCTAAAACTCTCCAAATCCTCTAATAATTCCGTCAGTAACTCATTCTCCCAAACAAAAAGGGGCCCCTCCAAACAAAGGTCCAATTGGTATCCGTTGTGTTGATCGTCCCCACCTCTCCAACCATCGCCTCTTTTTGGTTAGAAAGCAAGAAGAGTCTAGGATATTTCTCCCCGGAACGAAATATCTACCCTCCAAGCTACGTCCCAAAAACTAGTGTTCACACCATTCCTAACCTTTCTAGTAAGTTCGGAATTAAACCAATTTGACACATATATCACTACAACAAAATTGAGATTTAGTAACATTCAAAAAATGTAACTAAATCAAGAAAAATGTTACTAATTAAATTTAGTAACAGTTAAACAATTGTTAGGTAAACCCCGTGTTACTAAATTACTTCAATAACATTTTATAGTATTATTAGTAACATTTAGAAAATGTTGCTTTTTTGTATTTTTGTAACACTTTAATATCACTAGTAACATAAAAAAAATGTCACATAATAACTTTGGAGAATTTATAAAAAGTGTCGTAAAGTTGTCTAAAGTAAAATTGCGAATATACCAAATTTGATTTTTCTTAGACTTTATTAAGATTTTGAATTAGCCAATATTTGAAGATCAAATTTGCAATTAAAAATATGTTCTCATAAACATTTGAAATTTGATTTCATAATGGAAATAAACTATACAACACAATTTTGATTACATACTAAAATGATTACAAGTTTTTATCCAATAAAGCATGTAAAGGTAAAAATAAAAATGTGTAATAAACCTTCATTACAGAGGCATCCAAAATATATATATCTAGGTTCTGTTCCTTTTTATTGTTTCCATTTTCGCACTAAATAGTGCACACCCATAGCCCCACTAGTTTTTGCAATGTTATATCCTCAAGCATGCCATCGATCAACCTCCTAAGCTTTCATCACAACAAGTTGACCAAGATGTTTTTTACCTTCGAAGAACCTGCAACAAATTTGAAAACATAAAGGAATAAAATTATATTGATATATCATGTCTCTGCTCATATTCTTTCATTTCACCTCCATGTATAAACCATAGAATTCAGCTTACCATGTTGTTTTCCCTTGTTTGTAAAAACTAAGAAAGAAGCCAGTGCATGAAAAAATAGCTGATATATTACTATTATATGGAAAATCTTTCAGGAACCATTACATCTACTTTCATTATAAGATCACACACTCCCATTATAATCGACCACTCTTCTGAATAACTTTTTTTTTTTTTAATTCAGTAATTTTTAATTACTCTAGCTATAATGCATTCAAATCATGACTTGTCTCTGTGTATGTCTATGACAATGCGTCCTAATAAAAAATAACACTGCGGAAATTGCCATATGATTAGATTTCTTAAGCAAATGGTCACCCTCTCTAAGATAAATTGAGATTTTTATACAAAAGCATACTCAACAGAAAAATGAAAGAAAACAGAAAGAAAAAAAAGCTTTATATGGATAGAAAACAGTCAAATTCATGTACAGTGATAGAAAACAGTCAATTTTTAAATGGAGAAAACTAGTGTTACCGTGTTCGATAGTAGGGGTATAGTAACATTCTTTAAAAAATGTTTCAAAAAGTTGTTAAATAGTAACGTTATTATGGATATCACTGGTTAGATGTCACTAAATGTTATATATGTAGTAGTGTATCATGTTTGTGTTCTTCCAAATGAAAACAGTGCTTGGGTTGTTTAGTTGATCTTTGGTGTTGGAAAGCAGCATGGAGTATGATCCACAAATTTTGATGTTTTTTTTGACAAATAATTCATTCTTAGACTTCAGCCTTAATTAAGTCAGACTCCTCTATATTTCTTTTTGACAATCATACATAATAAATTTGAGTATACATTAACACTGACTCCAAGTAATTAAGTTAATTACTTTACACCTCTCATCTATGCATGATATTCTACACCAAGCAAGATCAACTACTCCATAGCTCTTATGTATACGAGGCCTTTATATATTTTGGTAATGTAGTCTAGGACTATCCTAAGAGTGAGTGAGGTTTAAAGTAATGATACATAGACATCCTTAGATGGTAATACACCCTTTGACATTCACACAAAAATTTGACATGTGGTCATGTGGACCCCTACACAAGCACACTTTCTCTTTCATCTCCTCTTCTCTCGTCCTAATGCATGAGATGTATGAGAATAAATAGTGTCTATGTAACATTTTTCTAAAGTAAACTTTGAGTGACTTATTTTATCTATTGCTAGTTTTCTATGGTTTTGTGGTTTCAATTTTTTTTTTTTTTTTTTAAGTATACACACACAACAGTACTTTGAAACGTGTGATGTGATGCACGAGAAGTTAATTATCTTAATGATTAATTTTTGGAAAATTAAAGGATCATACATAAAGATAAAAATACTAATCTATTACATTTTTGAGTCAATTTAGACATAAAATACTCATTAACCAAAAATAATACTCCCTCCGTCCCGCAATAAATGACCTATTTGAAAATTTGCAATTTTGACCTAGCTTACTTTGATCATATTTTTCTACTAATATACATATATAAATAATATCATATAAGATGTCGTTAGATTCGTCTCGATGAATATTTTCAAAATATCAAATTTTCATGATTTTTTCTAACATATTATTCAAGATATTTAAGCTCAAAATTATGCATTGAAATGCGTAATGCAGTCAACTGTATCATATATTAAGGGACGGAGGGAGTAAAAAAAAATGACACCCGCGTGCGCACATATACACACATGTATGTATGTATAAAAGCATGAACTGCATAATACATTGAGAAAACAATGATGCATGCATTTTCTAATTAATGTCATAGCAAGTGATGGAGCAGTGTGGATATGCTCTTGAACAAATTTTATAAAATTTGTTATGCTCATGAGTTATTGCTCCCAAAGGACGATGAATCAAAATCTTAAATAATGTTAACTTCTTATTTTCATATCAAATAGATTGTTGAAAGAAAATACTTAATTTCTCTTCTTGATGATTTGATAATGATCTCTCGGCAAACAAAGCTTATGGATGACGCGGCTGTGGTGCTAGTGCCAGTGCTATGGTTAATTAGTACGGGGAAGGAGGAAGTCCAATATGCAGTTGAGGATTTCTAAGGTAGCGGACGATAATACCTGCAAAACAGACACTCACTCCGAAAGTCAAGTCAGTATCTACTAGAGAGAGAAGCGTATGAAGTGTGATTTTGATATTGTACTTGGACGTGGTAGAAGTGCCACACTTATATTGACGATTTGGTTGCAACCGTTCCCGTGTGAACCGGTGTCGGTTGCAGAAGACGGTTGGGTGCCAAGTGAACAACTAAAATAATTTCAAAGCATAGTTTTAAAAATCGGATCAATGATTGACTCAGTAAGAGTACTGGGTCACTGAGTCATTGGTCGAACTGGATTGAATCGAATGACTTGATCTTCATAACAAAGATTATTTGCGTTGAATTAGATCGAACTGGGTGACTTTGATCTCTCAAAAAATTATAATTTTTTTACACTAAATAAAAGCATATTTTTATAATATAAATAGAAACATCTTCATAAATGCCCCTTGAATTCAACTGCATATATTTTTTATTTTTAGATATAGTACTTATTCAAATGAATACTAAAAAAAAAATTCACTTCACATCTACAATACAAATAAAATCAAGTGTGTTAAAAAATATTTATAATTTTTTTTGTTCAAGTATAGTTCGTTTTAATGATAAATTATATATGTGGTGGTAAAGTTGATATTGAATTCCTATTCGAAGATATGTTTATTATATATATTTTATTTGAAGCAATTAGTTTGCAAGAGATTCTCATTGGTGCAATGGTAAGGTACTAGTGTGATACCTGTGCGTACGCACGGGTTAATGTATATATATTATTGAATAATGTAATTTAAGTAAAACAAAATAAATAATGACACTAAAATTTAAGTTGATATAATCATTAAAACAACAAAGTAGATAAACATACAACATGCAATAGATATTAAACAAATGACAAACAACTCATGATTACAAATTACATTACATCAAAAAAATGATATCGACATAAAGATTCAAAGGCTACTAATCAGCATTAAATATTAGTATAACACCTGTACTCAATTTCTTCTTTGTGACAATACTATCAACCATATTAATGATCCATGGATTTTTTCCCAAAGGATTTTATGAACAAAACTCATGTTAGCACATTTATCATGGATAAGATGAAAATCGTCTTTTCAGCAACAAAGCCTTGTGTTCGTTCAAAATAACAATAAACATAATACGGATCATACACCATAAAACGGATTAAATAGTTTTTAATCATACAAATCACATGTTTTTAAGTTTAATCGATATAAAATTTTAATGGTAATTTTAATCCTTCACAAAATTAGAGCTTTCATTGTTGCAAAATAATTGATGTCCAAGTGCAGCAGTAAAATGTTTAAAAATCGGACAAAACATCTCATATTTAGCCTCTTGTAAAAAAAACTCATATTTAGCCTTCTTTTTTTCTTTTTTTTTTTAAAAAAAAAAAAGAAGTAGAATGAAAAAAAATAAAATTAACTCAATAAAATATTCTTGAAATTTTTTTATGTGGGACACCCTATAAATTCTATAGGCTCTTCAAATAGGTTTTAATGTGGGACACCCCCTATAAAAATTTTGAGTTGAATTTTATATTCAACTTTAATTCTAGACCATTCATTTTATAAAAAATTTAATAAACAATGACATGGAATTTTCTTATAAGCTTATTTTTTATTGATATATGAAGGTTTTTGATTTCTCCGGTGGGCCAATTCACCGGTTCCCGGTCCAACCAATCAATTCGGTTTGGTTTTTAAAACTATGTTTTAAAATGGTGTTTCCATACGGGCAGGCACACAACTTACCATGCTCAAGTATCTTTGAGACGATGCCTATTAGTCCGGTCAGGAACATATAACATTTTGAAAAAGTTAAGTCGCATTCTTTACGGTGGTTTCAAGCTAAGAAAATCCGTTTTGTTTTTGGGACTCATATGTGGTGGTCGAGCCCGCTTGTTTGTTTGGGTATCGGCTGATTTGTATATGTATTTCGGTGCTGCCTTTGTATATTTTTCATGGTCTCTTTGATACACCTTGTGCTGAAGAGATTACGTGACCGTGTTATATCATTTTTGCTTGTTCAAAAAAACATTTTAATTTCCTCAAAAATATACATTTTAATAAAAGCAACCAAATACATATATTAATACTATCATCATTTATTAAATAATAATTTGCAATAATGTGCATGATAAAACCATTAAAAAACAAAAAGTTAGGAAATTCAAAAAAAACTTTCTTTCCTTAAAAAAGTTGCTTAAGAGATAACTTAACAACTTATTAGGAAATTTAAAACAATAACTTTGTAATAACTTTTATGTAAAAGATAAGATATGTAAGATCATCTTTTTTTCACAAAAAAGCCAAAAAATCAGGGAATTGATAACAATTTTTTTGCACCAAAAATTTATATGAGAGACTTAATAACTTTTATATATAATAAATATAAGAAGACAAAAAATTAGAAAACTTTCAACTAATTTTTTAGCTTCCATAAACTTGTTTAAGAGACTTGAGCATTTTACAATTATTTTTTCTCCAAAAATTTACTTAAAAAGGTTAAGAACTTTTACATATAATAAGATGCGAAATATACCAAATTATCCCCGGCAAAAAAGAATGAGGAAGTATATGGTTATGATTGATCTCGTCTCGTCTATAAAGGTTAGTCACATTATTTGCTTTGTCCATTTGCAGCGTTGACTTGGTCTTGAACCACTTAAATATAATTGGACACGGTTGATACATAATAGTAATACACCAAATATGATCAGCCACTTATATCAATCAACCAACCATATTCAACCTCGTACACAAATAAAAAATATTATGTTAACTCAAATCTCATGGAAGAAGACTTTGAAAAGGAGTACACTATGTTCCAAGATTCTTTTACTCTTCAACTTACTGAAAAATCATTTCATGATGTTATTGTTCACACTCCTCTTCCTCCTCCTCCTCCTATTGCTACTTTGTGCATAGCCCTAACTTCAGTGATTATAGTTTCAGCAGTGGTAGGACTAGCTACTTTGAACTTGATCCAATTATCCCTTACTCTAAATGCTTATTAGGTCATGCTATCATTAACCCTAATTTTTCCCTCTAATAACCTGTCATTAATTGCTAATCCCACATAATCCAAATATTTTTCCCTCCTATTCCATTGCCTATTTGAATTTGAATTTTGTTGTTGTTTGTTTTACCTTCATCTGCATGCGCTACTGATTTAATGCAATGATGCCATCAAGTTAAACCTTTGGTATAACCCATGCAAATATGAGTGGTTATCTGATTTAATATGTCGGTTTCCAATGCAAGGCTCTCTACATCCAGAGTTAAATATATACGTTTCCATACATGCTGCACTTTTACAAAGACATTCCAATTTTTTAAGGTGGTCTTTCCAATTCTACTAAACTCTTTGACCTTTTCAATTCTACAACTCACAAAAATTTCTCCTCTCATGTGTTGCGGCCCAGCAGAAGCATTCTCAGTGGAATTATTTTTATCTCATGCATCAATTTACCCTTTTATCAATTGAGTTCCTGTTCCTGTGATCAAAATGCTTCCAAACAAAACAACCATTCCTCCAACAATCGATAATGATTCCTTTAATTTTTCACAGTAGACAATGTTTCCTTTCCTTTCCTTTTAATTTTTTTTTTTGTAGAATTATTTTTCTTCTTTTCCGTCAAGCTTGTTGTCTTGGCTCCATCATGGCTGACTCTGTTTTTTCAGGAAAGCTGTTTTTCCCTCTTCCTCTTTGCAATAATATGCTACGCTTCGTTGGGGTGTATGTTTATTTGTTGTACTACTGTGTCAAGTTTTTTCTAAAAACAATTGCTTTTGATTTTTCTCATGAGTGTCGTGGGGTTTGCAGTTAGCATATCTTTTTTCTTTTCTTTTTCTGGCTTTTGGTTATCTTTTGTAGGTGCAAAAGAGAAGAAGGCATAACCCTACCCCACATTATGTTGCATGAAATTGAGAAGTGACAGTGCTATTGTATTATAACCATCAAGGGCTGTTTTGGTTGTGTGGGATTATAAGGGGATGCATTGTTCTCAATATACATAGGTGTATTGATATTTACCTTTGTATGGTTGAAGTGTATTGTGCCTTGATTTGTGGCAAATGTTTTCATCTTGGTGTAATTTGTCCATGATTTCACATTGATTTGTAAATGGGTCATCAGTGGTTGTTTGATACATTGAAGATAAAGTGATATGACGTTTATGAATTTTTTTTTTACATAGTTTATGATACATTTATGCTTACTTTATGAATTTGTTCTAAATATGAAAACTAATGATAATTGAAAGGGTATATTTAAAAATTTGGTTAAAGCTAGACAGTAATTTTATACATTTTGTTTATGCATCTCTTATAAGGTTCAATGGAAGATGCAAATATTGCCTAACCAACACAGTATCATATTCAATTTTTTAAATATCAACATCATCATAATTTGATTTTGTGTGTGTTTGGAGGAATTGATTTTGATCGAATTGAGTTTGAGAGAATTGATTTTGGTTAAAAGTGAGTTTGATGTAAATTAATTTATGTTTGGATACACATGTACAAAAATGATTCTTATGAATTATAGTTGTTTGGATATTTTAGATTGAAATTGTTTTTGGATGTCTAATTACCAAAATGGGTTTTAATTGTATAAATAAATTTTAACTAATAGTCAATAGTAAAACAAAAAAAAAATCTAAATAATCAACCAAAAACAGCCTAAGCCAACCCAATAATATTAATAAAAAAAACGTTAATAAAAAAAACCATCAATTAAAATCATCTCCATGTTACTGATATCGTGTGCCCCCCTCTTGTCATTTCGAGAAGCTTCAATTCCATTTTTACCATTTATACCCATCTCTCAGTACTCTTCTACCACTTCTCCTTCTCTCATATATAGCATTCTTATCTTATTTTACCATTTTTTTCAAACTTAAAAGGAAAAAAATAAAAAACAAAATTATATGGTTTCACAAAGGAAGGGACAACATGCATCTGGTTTAAGTTGTAGATCTGGGTTTCACAAAGTTGCTGTCAATTCTTTTTATGAAATACCATCGAAAAGCAACCTATTTCTATCCCCTCTTCTCCATGTTTGTTCCTTTTCTTTTCTGAACCACAAAACGTGGAGTCAATTCTTTTATCATCTCTAACATGTAAATGTCACTGTAGTAAGCAAAAAACAAAATTTGCACCAAGAAGAAGAGAGTGAATGTGATCTCATACAAGCCATAGCAAGCCAACAAAGTTTGTAGTTTTTTTTTTTTTTTTGCCGTTTGAAGCCCAGTGTTACGAAGGGGTAAAATAGATACTCCCTCCGGTCTTGAATGTAAGAAACAAAAAAAAAATCACACATATTAAGAAAGTGGATTGAGTCATTGTAAAAAATACCATTTTTCCTGTTATGTCCTTGTCTTGGAAACATGACTTTTGAACTCCACCAATGAAAAATCTTTGGAATGCGTTAAACATGGGAATGTGAAACAAATTGGATAAAGTAAATGAGGTTAAAATTGGAATAGTAACATTTAATAGGATGACTTTTGTATACTTTTGCTTACATTTGAGACCAACAATTTTTTTATTTTGTTTCTTACATTCGAGACCGGAGGGAGTATGTTGTTGGTGACGTGCGATGCTAAAACGAGAATTGATTCTCTGATAATTGTAAAGCTAGGAATTCTAGCTTTTGCCAGACGCGCGGTTTTGGGCAAGACGTGCAATTGCGGCGAAAGCGGACTTGGGATCCAAACACCTCTGATTCGTGTTTGACAGAGTAGAAACGTGCTTTTCGTGTTGCCACCGCATAACCAAACAAGCACTTTAATTGATGTACTTGCATATTTTTAAAAATAAATTAAACTCAATTTACGCAGTTATATTACTATTTTATATTTTAAAGTTTGTGCTTGAGTAAGGCAAACAACACATTCTTTAACCACTATTTTTATATTATGTTTTTACTTTTTTATTTTATTTTTTTATTAATGTGATTAACCACTTATCTAATGTTTATCTAATCGATCTCGTAGTAGTGTTGGAGAAAAAATATTTATACCGCGATTATCTCTATCACCTTCAGACATGAATTCCTTTCAAGTTTTAAAGACGACAGTTTCCTTTAGCGGTCTCATTTGTCATGACTATTAACAAGAGTCAGGGGCAATCATTGCGACATGTGGAGTTGTTCCTCCCAACGTTTGTATTTTCACATTAACAGCTATACGTTGTTGTATCTAGAGTTACATCTAGAGAAGGATTGAAAATATTGATAAATAACAAAGATGGAGAAGATATTGATGTGACATCTAACATCGTGTGCGAATAAGTATTTCGAAATGTACAATACTCTTTAATATATGCTACACTGTCTTTAAACTCTTTTCATCTTTTAGTTGTAACATTATCATTCCTTAATAGAATATTATGCTATGTTTGTTTCTTTAGTGACTCTAAGTGGCTCATAAGACCCGTGTTGTTGCACGGGTCAAAGATCTAGTAGACTCATACAACTACAATTACAACCCTTTTCTACTCCCAAATACTCCTCCATTTTCTCCTAATAACTTTGTTTCTCAATCTAATTCAACCCTTTTCCCTTCCTTCAATAATGCTCTTTCTCATGACGCAATTCAGACAGAGAACTTTGAAGAAGAGCATTTTCTCAATGTGTCACAAAATGGATCAGAACAATTGCATGTAGGTGATACCAGTGAGTTATCAGAATTATTTGATAAAGTACTAGTTCTTGGTACTAAATTCACAAAAGGGCTACTTCGAAACACAAGCTTTCAGCAGAATGAAGAATTATCAAACAGATTCTATGGTTCTAGGAGACAAAGAAGTTATGAGGAAGTTGTGGATTTGAGGACACTATTGATGCTGTGAGCACAATCCATTTCTTGTAATGATATTTCAAATGCAAATCAATTATTAAACCAGATTAAGAAACATTCTTCTCCAACCGGTGATGGAACTCAAAGATTGGCACATTTCTTTGAAAATGCACTTGAAGCACGTTTAGCAGGATGGTTCACATATTTATAGAGCTCTATCTTCCAAGAAGAAATCTGCTACAGATATGATAAGAGCCTACCAGGTTTATTCATCAGCATGCCCTTTTGAAAAACTTGCAATTATTTTCTCAAACGATGCAGTTTTGTATGTAGCCAAAGAAACAGAAAGTCTTCACATTATAGATTTTGGTGTTGGTTATGGTTTCAAGTGGCCTGCTTTTATACACCGTCTATCGAAAAGATCCGGTGGGCCACCCAAATTGAGGATCACAGGGATAGATCTTCCAAATTCATTGGAGAGAGTGAAAGAAACTGGTCTTAGGCTTGCAAGTTATTGCAAACGTTTCAATGTTCCTTTTGAGTACAATGGTATTGCAAAAAATTGGGAAAGTATCAAAGTTGAAGATTTTAAGATAAGGAAAAACGAGTTTGTTGCTGTGAATTGTTTGTTTAAGTTTGAGAATCTACTGGATGAGACAGTAGTTTCGGAGAATCCGAAGGGTGATGTTTTGGATTTGATTAGAAAGACAAATCCGAATATATTTATTCATAGCATTGTTAATGGTGGTTACGATGAACCTTTTTTTGTGACAAGGTTTAAGGAAGCTGTTTTTCATTATTCAGCATTGTTTGATACGCTTGATCACAACAATGTTGAACGTGAGGATCCTATTAGGTTGATGTTTGAGGAAGTGTTTTGGGGGAAGGATATAATGAATGTTATAGCTTGTGAAGGTTGTGATAGGGTTGAGAGGCCAGAGACATACAGGCATTGGCATTCTAGGCACATAGTAAATGGGTTTAGGTCTTTTGAAATTGAATAAGCAGATTATAGATAAATTGAAGGGTAGGTTGAGAAATGATGCATATAATAGTGATTTTTTATTTGAGGTGAATGAAAATTGGATGCTACAAGGTTGGAAGGGTAGAATTCTATTTGGTTCTTCATGTTGGGTTCCAGCATAGACCTTCACAACATGTTGGGAGTAAATTAACATTTTCGTTCTTGAAAATTGTTATGAAACTAGCTATTAAAATTAATGAAAGACTTATATATTGCTTTGAATAATCCCAGGATGCATTAGGACAAACTAAAACCTTTAAAATTATGGTGCTAGTTCAAGAAAAAGACTATTTTCATCGATATTTTTTAATTTAAGTTGTCTAGACTGTTTGGTTCCACTTCTTTTCACCACAATCGCGCGTCCATAAGACCTTTTGATGTGAAAATGAGAAGTTAATATTTGTTGCTTCCCGCGGTTTCAAACATAGGCCTTTTTTTAATTTGAGTACGAAAATGTCTCAGCGGTATTGATTTGAAGGGCAAAATGGTGGATTTAATCTCATGTTTGTGTTTCTTCCAAATTAAAAAATGCTTGGATTGTTTAGTTGTTGTTCTTTGGTTTTGGAAAGCAGCATGGAGCATGATCCACAAATTTTGATGATTTTTTTTTTTGACAAATAATTCATTCTTAGACTTGAGCCTTAAGTCAGACTCCTCTATATTTCTTTTTGACAATCATACATAATAAATTTGAGTATACATTAACACTGACTCCAAGTAATTAAGTTAATTACTTTACACCTCTCATCTATGCATGATATTATACACCAAGCAAGATCAACTACTCCATAGCTCTTATGTATACGAGGCCTTTATATATTTTGGTAACGTAGTCTAGGACTATCCTAAGAGTGAGTGAGGTTTAAAGTAAACTTTGAGTGACTTATTTTTTTTGTTTAAATTAAAAATTTAAGCTGGATCTTATTAATATGAAATGCCTAATCATTAATAGTAATACTACTAACTAATATTTTTTAAGGAACTTGTCAAAAAAAAATTTAGGAAAAATTCTCTTTGGGCACTCATATAATTGATTTGCACCTTGATAGAGAAAGTAATACGATAAAAAGAGCGATTTAAAGAGAAGATACGAAGTTGAATGAGTATTAGAGTGTCTTTGGATGAGGTAATTGATAAATTTTAAAGAATTTAGAATTCTTGACAATTTAAATGATTCATTTAAATTACTTTCATTTCTCAATTATTTTGTTTGGATGAAGTAATAAAAAAATTCATTGTTATAATTTTTGGGCAACTTTTATAAATTTTAATTTTTTGGGCCAAATTTGAAAATTGAAATTAGGGGTCTATTTGTAAATTACAAAAATTTCGAGGGGTTAAATTGTAATTGTTGAAAAGTTTGGGGTCAAATTATAATTTTTGAAAAAATTGAGGGGTCAGTTTGCAATTTTTTGGTAGTTTATTGGGGTCAAAATGAAAATTTGAGGACCAAAATGTAAAATTTGAAAAATTATAACAATGAAATTTTTTGAAATTCTTAACTTTAAGGTGTCATTTGAAATTCTTTAAATTTAACTTCAACAAAATACTTCATAAATTTCCATCATTTTAAAAATTCTTCAAATTATTATCCAAACAATAAATTTCACTTCAAAGTATTTGAATTCCCTCAAAACATTTCACCATCCAAACACACTCTTAGAGTGTTAAGGATGATCTTTTTAGTACCTAAAGGCTAAAACCACAATAGTTTATTGGCCCAGGCCTTTAGTCGCCATAGACACTTGTACTTATGGAAAATGAAATGTTCAATTTGAGCCCAACATGTGTGCCATAATGTGCATGAAAGATGTTATTAATGCTTCGCGATAATGTTTTATGTGTGTTCAATGTGGTGACACATCAAGCATGAACAATTGTTTTTAAGACTCAATGATTTTCACTCACCATGATATTTACAATTGTTTCTCAACCTAAGAAACTCATCAAAGCACTCAACCCGTAGCATATAAGTAGCCTAAAAGTTCTCTCCTTTGGTTACATGAGATTCTCCAACAAATGGGTAAAAAGCTTGTTGAAATTTGGCTCAAAATTGGTATTGAAGAATCTGTGAAATCGGGGCACGTGACTTGATCATCATGGCACGATTTCGTGTTGTACAACTTGGGTGAGCCACTGGAAATATCGTGGTACGGGAGCATGGAATCGTGGCACGATTTCTCGGGATTTGAGTTGTATATAAAGGTTCATTCTCTACTTTTTTGAGAGAGTTTCAAGAGAGAAACTTGGTAAATCAGATGATGTAACTTTAGGGTTGAGTGTCTTTGGTGAGAGCTTCTCTTGGGTTGGAAAACAGTTGTAAACACCTTGGGTAGTGAGATTTTACTAGGAGGAGAATCAAAAAGTTTTCTTTAATGTTTTCTCTTAGGATCCATTCTGAGTGAGTGACTTGAAAAATAGGTAGAAATTAAAGTTTGTTCTTTGTGTGCTTTTAAACTAATTTATTATAGAGAAGTGTTATTTGAACAACCATTTAGTTGACAACTTATGGAACAACCATAATTTACCAAAAAAAAAGTAAGTATTTGCACGAAAACCAAATCAATAGAAATAAAGTAAAAAATAATGTGAGTGTGAGAGAGAAAGTTGTAACAAAATGGATATTTAAATGTCATTTCTCTTTCTTATAAGCTTTTTGTATCACTCTTATCATAATGCATCAAAGTACATCTTTACAACCACATGCAATGTTTTCGATTCAAAACCTGAATGAATGTATCCAACTTATCAGTACATTTGTCAATCGACTTTAAGGGTCCTTTTGATTCAGAATTTTTGAAGAGGAGGGGAATGGGGGAAGTATTTTAATCCTTTTGTGTTTGCTACAATTTTTAGGAGAGAAGTGGAGGGAAGAGGAAAAGAGGGGGCAAAATCCTTTTTGTATCTGTGTTATGTGCCTTGTTTTCTATCGTTTTGTGGTTTCACTTTTTCTTTTTTTAAGTATTCGTGACATAAGAAATATTTTAGCTTCAAAAATTTATTTAAGAAACCTAAGAACTTTTACATACAATAAGGTGCTAAATTTAAGTTCTCATCAACAGGTATGACGAGCATAATCACAATGCTACAATATACTAAATTATCCCCAGCAAAAGCTTTTGCATTATATCCACTTCAACAAAAAAGAAGGCTTAATGATGTGTTTCGTCCTTGCAATTAAGAGTCATTTAAAAATTGGTCCTGTAATCGTTAATCCTGGAAAATTACCCTTGCATTGTTTAATCATTTAAAATTTCATCCTTTAACCAACTTAATCACTGTCACGTCATCAAATTAGCAAAATTGCATGGGAATGGACAAAAATACCGTCATCATCCATTCATGAAATGATATTTTTACCCCTGTCTTCATCTTCTTCTCACTCCCTTTTCTTCTTACCGTATCTGCAAACAACAATCACCAACACCATCCTTATTCGTTTTCTCTTCATGTTTCTTACTGGATCTGCAAACAACACCACCGTCACAGTCTACAAAACCACCGCAATCACCACCGACCCACTCTAAACCCCATACTCATTCAAACTATCCCTCACCAAACCCTCTGCGGCGGCGCAATTCTCCACGTCACCAATCTCCACCAAGCCAAAATGGCCAAACAAGTCGGCACATGTGCCTTTACCGTCTCCGATCAACAACGTATGACCGATCCTTCCCTCATCAAATCCATCAAACACTCTGTTTCAATTCCCGCCATCTTCCCTGTCAGGATCGGTCATGTCGTCGAAGCTTAAATCTTTGAAGCCACCGACGTTGATTACATCGACGAAAACGAAGGTGTTGAACAGTAACGATGCCGAGTTTTGTTGTTGAACTGGTTTTTTATGTACGAGTGATGATTTGTGTTTGTTGTTGTTGTTGGGGTTTGGATATATAAGGTTTATTGAAAAATTGGAACACAGACCTTTAATTTCCATTTGTTGTAGCCGCACTCCATCTAATTCTGACCCCAATTTCAAAACTTTTTTGGTTGAGGGAAAGAAATCGAAAATGAGTTATGTTGGATGTGGAGAGTTCGATTTGAGTATGTGTTGGGGATTTCGAATTTGTGATGTTGATAGTGGTGGATTCGGATTCAAAAAAAGTTGGTGTTTACGTGTTTGATTGTTCTTGCTGGAATTTTTTTTGGTTGGATTCATGGTTTGTTTCTGGAAAATTGAAGAAGATGAACAATGCTTCAAAGAAAGAAGGAAGACGAGGGTATTTTTGTCAATTTCCATGCCATTTTGCTAATTTGATGACTTGGCAGTGATTAAGTTGGTCAAAGGATGAAATTTTAAATGATTAAACAATGTAAGTGTAAATTGCCAGAATTAGCGATTACAGGGACTAATTTTTAAATGACGCCTAATTGTAAGGACGAAACACATTATTAAGCTCAAAAAAGAATGAAGAAGTATATGGTAAGGATTGATCTTGTACACCAAAATGAATCTTTGCCACACATGACACAACAAAGGTTAGTCCACTTTTACTCAGAGGCCCCCCACACGCCCACACTATTTGCTTTGTCCATTTGCAGTGTTGACTTGGTCTTGACCACTCAAATAATTGGACACGGTTGATACAGTACAATACACCAAATATGAATGAATTCAGCCACTTATATTAACCAACCTCGTACACAAATCAAAAATATTATTCTCTCTCAAATCAAATCCACACTAATTCGATATAACCCAGAATTTTTGTTGTTATAGATGGACAAAGGAGTTGTTGATCCACTCCATGAACAAAGTAAGAGTGAATTCACTTCCACTGTTCTTGGTTTTATAAACAAATTTCTCATGGAAGATGATGACTCAGAGGAAGACTACAATATGTTCCAACATCATGAACATGAAGGGTCTTCCACTGTTCTTGGTTCTATAAACCAATTTCTCATGGAAGAAGACTTTGAAAAAGAGTACACTCAGTTCCAAGATTCTTTTGCTCTTCAACTTACTGAAAAATCATTTCATGATGTTATTGCTCACACTCCTCTTCCTCCTCCTCCTCCTCCTACTGCTGTTACTGCTATTACTACTACTCTTCCTTCTTCCATCCAGCATGAGTATCAACAAAACTACAACTTTGTGGATAGCCCTAACTTCAGTGATTATAGTTTAAGCAGTGATAGCACTAGCTCCTTTGAACTTGATCCAATTATAGACTCATACAACTACAATTACAACCCTTTTCTACTCCCAAATACTCCTCCATTTTCTCCTAATAACTTTGTTTCTCAATCTAATTCAACCATTTTCCCTTCTTTCAATAATGCTCTTTCTCATGAGGTACTTCAGACAGAAAACTTTGAAGAAGAGCATTTTCTCAATGTGTCACAAAATGGATCAGAACAAGTGTATGTAGATGATAGCGGTGAGTTATCAGAATTATTTGATAAAGTACTAGTTCTTGGTACTAAATTCACAAAAGGGCCACTTCAAAACACAAGCTTCCAGCAGAATGAAGAATTATCAAACAGATTCTATGGTTCTAGGAGACAAAGAAGTTATGAGGAAGTTGTGGATTTGAGGACACTATTGATGCTATGTGCACAATCCATTTCTTGTAATGATATTTCAAATGCTAACCAATTATTAAACCAGATTAAGAAACATTCTTCTCCAACAGGTGATGGTACTCAAAGATTGGCACATTTCTTTGGAAATGCACTCGAAGCACGTTTAGCAGGAACTGGTTCACATGTCTATAGAGCTCTATCTTCCAAGAAAAAATCTGCTGCAGATATGGTCAAAGCTTACCAAGTTTATTCATCAGCATGCCCTTTTGAAAAGCTTGCAATTATGTTCTCAAACGATGCAATTTTGAATGTAGCCAAAGAAACAGAAAGTCTTCACATTATAGATTTTGGTGTTGGTTATGGTTTCAAGTGGCTTGGTTTTATATATCGTTTATCGAAAAGATCTGGTGGGCCACCCAAATTGAGGATCACAGGGATAGATCTTCCAAATTCATTGGAGAGAGTGAATGAAACAGGTCTTAGGCTTTCAAGTTATTGCAAACGTTTCAATGTTCCTTTTGAGTACAATGGTATTGCAAAAAATTGGGAAAGTATCAAAGTTCAGGATTTTAAGATAAGGAAAAATGAGTTTGTTGCAGTGACTTGTGTGTTTAAGTTTGAGAATCTACCTGATGAGACAGTTGTTTCGGAGAATCCGAGGGGTGCTGTTTTGGATTTGATTAAGAAGGCAAATCCGAATATATTTATTCATAGCATTGTTAATGGTGGTTATGATGCACCTTTTTTTGTGACAAGGTTTAAGGAAGCTGTTTTTTATTATTCAGCATTGTTTGATATGCTTGATAACAACAATGTTGAACGTGAGGATCCTGTTAGGTTGATGTTTGAGGGAGACGTTTGGGGGAAAGATATAATGAATGTTATAGCTTGTGAAGGTTGTGATAGGGTTGAGAGGCCAGAGACATATATGCATTGGCATTCTAGGCACATGGGAAATGGGTTTAGGTCTTTGAAATTGGATAAGCAGATTATAAATAAATTGAAGTGTAAGTTGAGAGATGATGCATATAATAGTGATTTTCTGTTTGAGGTGAAGGAAAATTGGATGCTACAAGGTTGGAAGGGTAGAATTCTATTTGGTTCTTCTTGTTGGATTCCAACATAGACCTTCACAACTAGGTGGGAGTAAATTAACATTTCTGTGCTTGTAATTGTATGAATCAAACAATTCAGTTTTTCAAATTTGCAAAATAGTAATTTAGTCTCTCCACTATAATATTTATATAGAAACTAGCTATTAAAATTAATGAAAGACTTATATATTGCTTTGAACAATCTCAGGATGCATTAAGACAAACTAAAACCTTTAAAATTATGGTGCTAGTTCAAGAAAAAGACTAATTTCAACGATATTTTTTAAATTAAGAGACTAATTGTTTAGAGTGTTTGGTTCCACTTCTTTTCACCGCAGTCGCGCGTCCTCAAGACCTTTTGACGTGAAAATAAGAAGCTAACATTTGTTGCTTCAGAAAAACACGCGTCTATCAGGCTTCCCAGAACAGTTCCAAACAAAGGCCTCATTTGGTAAACTTGTGTACCAAAATGTTTCAGAGGTATATTGATTTGAAGGGAAAAAAAGGTGAATTTACTCTCATGTTTGTGTTTCTTCCAAATGAAAAAAAAATGCTTGGGTTGTTTAGTTGATCTTTGATGTTGGAAAGCAGCATGGAGTATGATCTACAAATTTTGATGATTTTTTTGGACAAATAATTCATTCTTAGAGTTGAGCCTTAAGTCAGACTCCTCTATATTTCTTTTTGACAGTAAATAGCTCTATGCACAGCTGATCTATGCAGATATTGTACATCAAGCAAGATAAATTACTCCATAGCTCTTATGTATAGGGAGCCTTTATATATTATGATAAAGCAGACTAGGACTATCCTAAGAGTGAGTGAGGTTTAAAGTAAACTTTGACTGACTTATTTTTTGTTTAAATGAAAATTTTAAGTTGGATCTTATTAATATGAAATGCCTAACCATTAATACTAAGTAATAGTTTTTAAGGAATGTGTTAGGAAAAATGATCTTTGGTGATAGAACAAAGTGCAAGTTTGTGTGTAAAACTAGTTTATGGAATTAGGGTTCTTAGAGAAATTGAGAGGGATTGAGATTGAAAAACTAACTTGATTATTGATAGTAATTGAGTGTATTATTTACAATGCATTATAGAGCTTATATACATTGAGATATGTAACTAACTCCATAACAAACTAGATTGCTTGGCTTACAAGTTAACCAAGGTAGTTACCACTAAACTAGGGTTTCTCTAACTAATTGAATTCTTAAACCTGTAATATTTGGAAACTCATATACCTGATATACACCTTGATGGATAAAGAAATGGAGAGAGTGATCCGATAAGAAGAGAGATATAAAGGAAAATAAGAAGTTGAATTAGGATTCGAGTGTTAAGGATACCTTTCTTTAGTACCTAAAACCACAATACTTCATTGCCCTAGGCCTTCGGTCGCTATAGACACTTGTATTTATGAAAAACAAAATGCAGAATGCTCAGTTTTGAGCCTAACATGTGTGTCCGAGTGATGGATATTCTTAAGGCTCAGCTACAACGTTCACGTGTGTGCAGCGTGGTGACACATCAGGTGTGAACATGGCTCTGTTGGTGACCATGGCAGATATTCATTTCTCTGTATCTGATCTGTGTTTTCTCTGCTCTCATATCTTTTGAAAATTAAATCTAACAATTAATCAAATTTTTCTTATTTTTCATTTCATTCAATCTTTATAATTGACAAAGATATCACAATCTAAGAGGATGCATATGGTTTTACTTCTGCAGTCACTTTACAAGATAATTTAAACACCGAAAGCTTTTGTTCTGCATTTTTAAAATGCAATCTGATTACCCTGCACAATTTGATTGTGATGTTTATGCTTTACATTATGGTTTAGTTGCTGTTCAATGCAGTCAAAGTATTGAGTTTGGTCACTTCTTTAATAGTTCAATCTATTAGTTAGTTTATTAGTATTAGTTGGTTGGTTGGGATTAATTAGAGTTAGTTACTCTTATTAAGTGCACAAATCATTTGATCAATATAATTTCATATGAATTATACTCTCATTTGAGTTGTAAAGCTCTTTTTTATCTCTTTTTCTCCTAATACTTCAATATTCTAATAGCTATGATATATATATATATATATATATATATATATATATATATATATATATATATATATGGGGAGAGAGGGTTGAATAACCCAACTGCTTTGAGTTAAAGATTAAGGAGTTGAAGGTTCTAACTATGATGATGTATATGTTTATCACTTTATCTATATCGTGTAAAAAATTATAGGACAAGGAAGAAAGCAAATCAAAGGTGAGAATTTATGCAAAATTCTCTTTGCTCACGCCATGGTTCTTACCGTAAGTGGAGAGGCTATTTCTAAATAAATGGTTTATGCAATATAATTTCTTTTGTCCTTTCAAAAAATATAATTTGTTTTATGTCAATTTTGCTTTCGTTCATGTGCATTTTAATTGTCTTTAAGTGATTTGCAGAAGTTTTTCCGTTGGTTGATGATTGTGATTCAATTTTATTTTTATCTTTTGCACTTAGTTTGATGGAGAATTATGTAGTTCTATGTAGTTCTTTTGCACTTATTATTTTTTGTTTTATACGGTTCTTAAAGGTGGTGGTCGGATCCTTATTTTATTTGGGGATCGACCGACCCCATTCTTGTAAATTCTTTGTATGACTGTTTAATTCCGGGGTGGCTCCTTTGGTACACCTTGTACAAAAGAGTTTTTCATCGTCGTTGTTAATATATCCTATTTTAATTTCTTCAAAAAAAAAATGAATATAAAAAGGAAATGAGTAAACTGTCAAATTACAATCTATTAGATTATAAGACGCTCTTAAATAGGTCATTGATATTATGAATATTTCAAATTAGTCATGACTATGTTGAACTTTACTCATATTAGTGTTTTGGAAAATATGACAGTGATTAAATTGATACTAAATACTTAAAGATATGGATTCAATTGATAATAAATTTTTAAAACATGACACCCTAATTGATTGTGACCGATTAAATTTAGGGAACAATTTAACAATTTAATGAAGTCAAAAACCTTTATAAAATATTCATAATTTCAAATATGTCTTCCAAGATGAGAGCCTAATTTGATGTTTTATTCAAAAAGAAATACTACTGATTTTTAGCATGACATGTACATCCGAGTGTGCATGATTCATGTGTTTTGCCTCGGACCGAGACAAAGTTTCGCGTGTGTTCGGTGTGGTGGCACGCATGGTGAAAGAGTCTTTGAAAAAAAAAATTAAGGTTTAAATGTGAAAATAGTTCCTGCAAATATCTGATATTTTGGTTTTAGTCCCTGTAAAAATATTTTTTTGGTTTTAGTTCCTGCAAATATAGAAAATTTGGTTTTGGTCCTTGATATTTTGTTTTAGTCTTTGTAAAATTGATTTATATTGGATTTGGTCCTTGTAATATGTAGAATATTTGATTTTAGTCCCTCAAAATGAGGACTAAAATGAATATTATAGGGACCAATTTTAATATGAAATGATTTTACAAGGATTAAAACAAAATATCAATGACCAAAACCAAATATTTTATATTTGCAGGGACTAAAACCAAAAAAATATTTTTACAGGGACTAAAACCAAAATGTCAGATATTTGCAGGGACCATTTCCATATTTAAGCGAAAAATCAAATAGAGCATAACATATTATATATATTTTTTTAAATATAACGTATTATTACTATAGTTAGTTGATATTAAATTTCTTTTTTTTTAAAGGATATTAAATTACTTCCTTAAAAAAAAGGATATTAAATTACTTGGTTCCTGGTCTATGCAATTTGCGTGCTGATTAAGAAAATTGTAAGCTTGTCAACCAAGCTAAATTTAACAATCCGTGACTTTCGGTATATAAAAGTTTATCAGCGAACACCGTTGACACTTGAGAGAAATTCAACCTCTTTTTCTTTGAACCAAAAGAAATTCAATCCTTATCTTCATGGATAGTATTAAAACTGATATTGAGATACTATTGTTTTCTCTTACTTGATTGCATTCTCCATCGTTTTAAACTATCAAAATATCTTTTCAAACAAATTGCAATACGTTAAGGTCTGGTTTTGAAATATATTAATCATAAGTATTATTTTATCTTTTTCTTAGAGTATTATAATATCTTTAAAATTTAAAATATATTAAAAGAGTAATGGTTGAATTGATTGATGTCAAGAGTCATTTGTTCTAATCGATGACAATTGTGATAGTTGTGTTTCTTCTTTTCAGGGTTTTCTCAAATCCACTTCAAATTCGTATAGTTATGTCGCTTCTTTCTAGAGCCTAAGAAGCGATACAATGTTTGCAATGATCAACACTTTTTTTTTTTAATATAGACAACAATGAATTCTTAAGTAATGAGAACCTTACTTGGACAACACATATGCACATAATCTAATAATGGCATTGAAGATCATTTAATCATTTTGCTCTTTCAGGTCTCATGTTTGGGTGGTTATGAATTGTCGTGAAAGTTTTAACCATGATATCACTTAAGGGTTCGTTCGATTGTCAAGATAGGAAGACAGTATGATACATTAATCATATCGTGCTTAAATCTCATGTTTGATGCACCAAAGAGATTGGATAAAATAAACCATATTTCTATCATATTCTGACTTTCCATTGTAATTTCTATCCTGAGTATAAGTTGAGTTAGAAATTATCCTGATGGGATTAGAAGATCATTTTTTATTTATTATCTTGATATTCTTTCATTTTTAAAATATTGTCATTTTTAAAATAATGATAGCATGTATTTTCTATTATAATTAATAACATGTCATTTTTATAATATTTAATTAATTATGAGAGCAATTTTTCATTTGATTATAATGATATCATGTTTGTTATTATGTGCACATCAAACACATAATAGGATTAATGTTTATCATGTCATTATCATATCTTATCTATATCTAACTTTATATTATATCTTGCATCTATCCTATCCTGACCATCAAACGGATCCTAAACTTCTCTCCCTCACACCTCTTTTACTCAATCAAACCACACTAGACCCCAAAGACGTCATTGGAGACTTGGAGCAATATCCAAGATAGAGGCTCCCTATACAATAAGGAAAGAGATTAACTTACTTCCTCTCTATAAATAGATTAACTACTTATAGTTAAAACTCAAGCTATTAATTAACCTTAAGCACCCTTGAAATAAAGAGATAACAAAATGGAAGTCGGTAAGTTTTGACTTTTTTTAAAAATGATTTGTAAAAATAGTCACATGTTAACGTGTCATGTCAATCCCTAACAATGCGTGTTATAGAATAACTAAATTGTCTAACCTCGTTCATTTCAATGACTATTTTGCCTATTTTCAAGTTTTACACGACAAAATGTCATAACCATACAATTGATGATTTACTAGATTCTTGTATCCATTCGATGGACTAAAAAAACATAAAATCGATTGAGATTGTTTGATCAAACACCTTTTTTCGTGAAACGAATATGTGACGGGTGATCGCGATCAAGTAGTCTAATGACTATAATTCACTTTTTAAAGTAAATAAGTGGGGTATCCGAGATTCGAATATCGCCCCTACATATAATAATAATATATTATCCTTGCCAACTGAATTATACTCAACTTTCCTCATTATTATTGTTAAAATAAAAAATCAAAGATTGAGGGAATATACTCATCATGATTTGATTTTATCAACATATTTTCAGTCGCACATCCTTCCACGAAGATTCGTACTCACGCAGTCATCATATAGTAAAATTTCATTTGTTTTCAAATTTTATTACATTTTTGTTTTTAGTTTATGGTACTTTTGTTTCCCCCATACTTATAATGTTTCATTTCACTTGAACACAAAAACCATCGTAGAATCAAACAACTAACCAACTTCATGCTATGGATCCGAATTTTGTCGGATTCGAAACAACCTACAAATTCGATGACCATGGTAACTTAATCCTTCTCTCTGATCCAAATCCAAACCTTGACGATTTCACCATCACCAACCCTTATGTGGGCCCATCCAATTCGGAGCCACTAGTTTTTTCTTCTGATACAACCAAAGATTCTACCTTTGAAGATGCTGATTTTTCAGAAACAGTGAAATATATAAGCCAGATTTTAATGGAAGAAGAATTTGAACAAAAACCATGTATGTGTTATGACCCACTTAGTCTTCAACATACTGAGAAAATTTTCTTTGATGCTTTGGAATCAAATTTGCCTCTTTCACCTAATCAACACCCTCTTGATGTTCTTGAGATTCCTAATAGCACTTGTTGTGTTACTACTGATTCTGGTAATAGTTCTAGTTCTAATGAGTTAAAGCCTCTTTCACCTGATACACCAGTTTCTGGTGGTGATTCTGGTTTTAATTCAGTGAAGTCTCAATTTATTGTTCCAAATCATGGTTTGAATTTGAGTAATAGTAATATTAGTGATGGTGTTTTTGATTTGGATTCTTCTGAGACTAGGGTTATGGCTCAAAATATTTTTAGTGATGCTGATTCTATTTTGCAGTTTAGAAAAGGGTTAGAGGAAGCTAGCAAGTTTCTTCCACAAAAAGCTCAGCTTTTTACTGGTTTTCAGAATGCTAGTGATAGTTTAGTGTCTCATGAGCCTAAGGGTAGGGTTGGAGTGATCAAGATGGAGGGTGGTGTTAGGGAGAACTCGAATTCGAGTTATTCGAGTTCAAATTTGAATTCGGGTTATTCGAGTTCAAATTCGAATTCACATGGTTTGTTGAAGAGTAGAAAGAATCACGAGCGTCAAGAAAGTGACGATGAAGAAGGAAGAATTAACAAGCAGTCTGCGGTTTCCGTTGAGGAGAGTGAAATATCTGATATGTTTGATAGAGTTTTACTTAGTGTTGAAAATGTGCCGTTGTGTGCTGAACAAAAGGATGGATCCATGGTGGAGAGTAGAACACAGGTTGGTGAACTTGATGGAGGGAAGATGCGTTCGAAGAAACAAGGGAGGAAGAGGGATGCTGTGGATTTGAGGACCCTTTTGGTTCTGTGTGCACAAGCTGTATCTGCTAATGACAATAGGACTGCTAATGAATTGTTGAAGCAGATTAGGAACCATTCTTCTCCTTCAGGTGATGCATCACAGAGAATGGCTCATTACTTTGCGAATGCGATTGAAGCGCGCATGGTTGGTGCTGGTACCGGTACACAAATATTATATATGAGCCAAAAGATGTTTAGTGCTGCTGATTTCTTGAAAGCTTACCAAGTTTTTATCTCTGCTTGCCCTTTCAAAAAATTTGCGCATTTCTTTGCAAATAAAATGATATTGAAAACAGCTGAAAAGGCAGAAACCCTTCACATTATTGATTTTGGTATCTTATATGGTTTCCAGTGGCCAATTCTTATTAAGTTTTTGTCAAAAGTAGAGGGTGGACCACCCAAGTTGAGGATCACAGGAATCGAGTATCCCCAAGCTGGCTTTCGACCGGCAGAGAGAATCGAGGAAACTGGCCGGCGTTTAGCTAACTATTGTGAACGTTTCAATGTTTCCTTCGAATACAAGGCCATACCATCACGAAATTGGGAAACCATTCAAATTGAAGACCTTAATATTAAGAGCAATGAGGTAGTGGCTGTGAACTGTTTGGTAAGGTTTAAGAATTTACATGATGAGACAATCGACGTGAACAGTCCTAAAGATGCAGTTCTGAAGTTAATCAGGAAGATAAATCCGCACATATTTGTTCAATCCATAGTAAATGGGTCTTATAATGCCCCTTTCTTTTCCACACGCTTCAAGGAGTCACTTTTCCATTATTCTGCAATGTTTGATATGTATGATACTCTCATATCCCGTGAAAATGAATGGAGGTCGATGATTGAGAGAGAGTTTTTGGGCCGGGAGATTATGAATGTTGTAGCATGTGAAGGTTTTGAGAGGGTTGAGAGGCCCGAGACATACAAACAGTGGCAGGTTAGGAATCTAAGGGCTGGCTTTAGGCAACTCCCACTGGATAAGGAGGTAATGGTCAGATTTAGAGATAAGCTAAGAGAATGGTACCATAAAGATTTTGTCTTTGATGAAGATAACAACTGGATGCTTCAAGGTTGGAAAGGCCGAATTATGTATGCTTCGGCTGGTTGGGTGCCAGCATAATGATATGTTACTGAATTCTTACAAACTTGTCTGATTGGGTTGAAGGTATGATTATAATCCTAGTAATACTTGGCTGTTAGTTAAGTTAGCATGTTGCATTGAAAAGCTTATCAGGTTCTTTTGATGGTTTCAGGTTCAGGTACGACTGCTGTGCCTTATTTTCTTAACCTTCAGTTGCACAATGAATGTTCTTCCCAGCTTTGCAACAAGTAACTCTGTACAATTGTAGCAGAATTTCTTCCCGGATAGAGTAGTAGTGTCCTTTTAGGCTGTTAGCAATTTAGCATACCTGTCTTAATATTAGCAATCAAAACGTTTTTTGTTAATATTCTTTCCCTCTCTTACCAACATGCCTATAAACAAGTTGGTGAAAGGATTTTGTAGCATATCTCTGGTTGAAATGAACCATGTACTAAGTTGACAAGTTTGTTTAATTTGAAATTGCTTCTTGTTTCTGTCTTTGAAATTTTATTTTTGCACAACGTGTATGAAGCTCTCAGATTTTCAGCTTTACTTTGACAGTTTGACAATTATTGCTTCTTGTTTCTGGCTTGTAATAGTAACTTTGTACACATCTACTATCACATAAACTAAAGTTTTACTTGGATAACGACACTGACCTATATCGGCTTCCTGAAACCCTTTTATTGAATTCTTTCTAAAAGGGTTAATTCAGCTCCCATTTTGTTGGATTCTGTACTTTGCTAGAATGCTATTTTGTTGACTAATATATGCTTGTTTCCTTCCCAGAAGAAATTTTCAATTTCAGTTACCTTTGATTGATTCTTTCTTATGTGAAAGTGTTGAAGTACATCACCTTGGTCTGGACCATGAAACTTTGTTCAGGGATATGGTCCATGACTTTGGTGTGGACCAGAAAGATTTTTTTTTTCTTCTTCGTCTCTTTCTGTAATATAGTTCTCTTGCCTACTCTTTAGTATATGCTGTGGTCATTGTGAATTTGTGAAATCTGCAATTCTGAGTTGTCCCACTAAGTCCTCTCTCTTTTTGACACAACACACTAGTAGCGGAGTTCCTCGCTTGTCTCTGTGTAGACTGTAGACATGATAGCACATTACATAGATTCTTACCTTCCTTTCTGTCACCGGATAATTTTCATTGATTGATCATCATAAGGATTCTAACCTCTAAGTTCCAAGTGTTTATTTTAAAGGTTTCTTATATACCTGTTTTGTCTTTACTCTTTTGTTGTCTATAGTCTTCAGTCCAGAGTTTTAACATCCTAAAAGAAATTTCATTCAGCTCCCACTTTATTGAATTATGTACTTAGCTGGAATGCCGTTTGGTTGACTAACGGATCGCTAAATTTATGATCTTGATGCTTAAGTATATATTTGGAACTGAGTTGAGTTTTCAATTTCTTGTGGTCCAAGGCTACCTGTTGCAGAAGGTACAACTATGTGCTTCAGCTTTGACGCGCGTCTATATATATGACTATATCTATTGCTATTCCAAACATGTTCTAAATCATGAGAATTCAAAAAGTTGATAGTAGTATTTAACTTGATTACAATTGATTTTTCAAGTATATCCTTTAGAAGAGATGATTATTTTGAAAGTAGTTCTATAGAAAAGGACAAAGCAAATTCTCAATAGACTAGGGAATACTAGTGGGATTAACCATGGACCTTCCCAAAAGAATTTTTCAATTACAATTTGCTGTGTATGTTTGACTCTCTTATTTAACTACTACTATTATATATCACCTGGTGATATGGACCATGAATTTTTTTTCAGAATACACAGTCTATGACGTCCTACTGGTTCTTTTGGCCTTTGCAGCAGGTATTTTTGGGGAGTTTAGCAGATTTTTTCCTGCTATAGCAGGCGCTGCTGCTGCTTGCTTAATTAGGTGGAGTATTCTTTTGGTGGCTGGGCTAGTTTTGGGCTTTTTAGGTAGTTGAGGCAGTGGTATGCAAGTGGTTTCTTGTTCCATTTGTATATGTCGGCCTCAATACCAGTTGGTGTGGCTTTGTAGTTTGTTGTTGGGGCTTAGGTGTTCCGTATATTTGCGGCACTTTGTCCTTTCTTGCCGCGGGTTATTAATGCTTCTTACATGGCTCGACGAGAATAAATTTGCTATTAAAAAAAAAATAAAAAAAATACAGTCTATGACTTTGGTCTGGATCAGAGTTTTTTTTCTTTTCTTTCTGATATCTAGTTCTCTTTTCTGCAATCATGTCTTTGTCCGTGAACTCCTCTCTCTTATTTGCCATTAACAATCAATAACATGAGTCAAAAAGTTTCCTTGAATATACAACGTTTCTACCCTGATTAGCGGAATTGGCTTCCATGGACAAGGAAAAAGTTTTTTTTCTCTTTCTTTTTTGATAAAAAAACTTATGGAATAAGGGAACACCAAATCTGAACCTTTGCACATTTTAATCTCAATTCAACGTTTACATTCAATGGTCCCATATATCATGACTAAATTGGATCCTCTATATCCTACTTTTCATCTCACTTTGTTGTTCGGATTTAGATCTTCTCCTTCATATTTCTCTACATCTCTCTTTTACTCCATATCTCTCTCCATATATATCCAATTTCTTTTATATATTATCCAACAGTAGGTAGATCTATGATAATTTTGTTCAAAGGTGTCTATCTCTTTTTCAGTAATTAATTCATCTTTTATAAACAAATTATTTTCCTATTATATCCAAAATAATGGTCCATACCCTAGGTTAATGCATGGGAAGTATCTTATAGATATTTTCCATAGTGCGTAATTATTAGTTGAAAAAATATACATAAGCTTTGTTTTTTTGTTGCTCGGGGTGGATTGGCTGCCCATTCTTTATTCAAATTTTAATGTTGCTTTCATTCTCCACTCCACTTTAATCTCTTGTGGTGCTACTAGACAAGTGGGAAACATGTTGCTTTCCTCCACTGTTGTGAAAGATTAAACATTGATAATGACGTTGGTGGCTTATTTAATCTAATGTCGGTATTATTAAAATTGGTGCAGTTAAGTTAGGTGCAATGAGCATTATTTTATTTTTTTTGTTTTCAGAATCATTTGATCATGATTGAACGATCATCGATATACTATATTGGTGAATATAAAATCCATGTGTTGGTAGAGAATTCGATTTTTATTGAAGGCACTTCATGTCCTCACAGGTCACATAAACCGTGCCATCTCTTTCATTCCAATATGATTTAGAACATAATTTAGAGAAATGTTGACCAATATCACTTTTATCCAAATTAAATTTTAACATTGTTAGTAATATACACAAGCTACAATTTTGTAAATAATTAAAAATAAAACTTGATATATTTGCCTGTAATTATAGAAGTGTATTCCTAAATAATAACTGAAAAAATCATACTAAATAATAACTGAAAATATAAGATCAATAGAATAATTAAGCAGCATGCTTAAATCTAGGACTTTCTCTTTTAGGAAAGTCTAGGAATTCCTAATCAAGTATTTCGGAAGTCTAGTACTTCTAAGTACTTGATTAAGTCTTATATGTTTTACTAAAAAAAGTTTTATAAGATGCTAATTATTAGAATATAGTTAGTTAGAGTGTTTGAGAAGTTTGGTTAAGAGTTAGTTACATAACTAAATTCTATATATAGGAACACTCATGTATCATTTCAACCACCTTTTATACAATTGTTTCTTAGTGATGACTCCTAGAGAGCATTATGCATTCTATCTTTCCATTGTATGGGACCTTGATACTCGGCATCCTCTGATTCATAATATGGTATCAGAGCGCTATGGAGATAGCGATTTCGATCCAGATTCTGATGACGAAGATGGTCCCGATGGTGACGAAGAAGATCTTGAAGCTTCCGCATTAGAAAATTCTTGTTCTTCCGCTTCGCAAGTTTCGATCGTTTTCGGCAGTTTCGGCGATTCAGTTTCCACTCCTTCTTCACCATGGATTGCTCTAGCCATTGATGGATTCAGCTTCACGGTTGGTGACATTCCTTGTTTTCTTGATGATTCGAGTTGCACCATCGCACCTCTATGTTTGCTGCTTCAGACGAAATCCAGAAAACACAAATTCTTGATTTGAAGTTCACCGTTTCTGCCAAATCCGCGAAATCGACACATTGCGACTCTGAGTTCATACTTTTTGAAGCTGCGATCAAGAATTCGAAGCATCTCATCATCGATACCGTTGTCTCTTGCTCTGGACCTGTTTACGACGCTTCCGTCTTCGTCGGAAAACAGGACCAAGCCGTAATCACCGTCAAGAACAATTTTCAGTGCTTCGATCTACATGACGAACACATCGTCGATTTCGATCCCGGTGGAAGAATTGGTTCGTTCTTGCTGTTCTCCGTTTTTGCAATTCTCCAACAAATCCAATTCCATTTATGGTGGATACCTTGGGATCGAGGGAGGCATAATTTGATTCCGGTGAAACTTTCTCTTCACAATCTGTTTCCAAACTACAAGAAACAAAATTCTTGATTTCATTAAGTTCTAGAATTGGTGAATTGATTGTTCAGCCTCCACTCAAAACCATAAGCGAATTTCAATCAGAATCAAAACAACTCAAATCGTGTCTTTTGGAAAAGCCAGTTTTGGTTGTGTGTTTCTCGAATCGCATTTACAGAAGTGTGTGTGGTATCGCAAAATTGTGCTCGAAAAAGCAATTTTAGGGGGGTATTCCAAAAAAATATATTTTACAGGGGTAAATAAAAAAAAAAATTTACAGGGGGAAATGTAACGCCCACTTTCGTTTAATCGTTATTTAATCGAGTTTAGGCAATTATATTATAATTATATAATATATGCGTGATTTTGTTATGTTTTGGTGATTCACGATGAATTTAGTGATTTGATTGATGACGTGATAAGTTATGAGTTTTGGAGGATTTGATTATGATATGAGATTTATTTTATTGTTAAATAGAATAAAGATTTGAAAATAATATAAAATATTTAGTTAAGGGTTGTTTTGATATTTTAGATAGTTTTGGGGGAGAAAGTGAGATAAGATAAGTAATTAGGAAGAAATATAAATAGGAGAAGACCTAATATTTTAGAAACTCATTGTACGTGAAAACTTTTGGAAAAGGGAGAAAAAGCTTAGAAGGGAGAAGAGCATAGAGAGGGCTGCGATTTCTTCATAACCAGGTAAGGGTGAGACTAATAACTCAGTATTGTTAATTGAATGTGATTCTGATGATTAGTTAACAAGAATTAGGAGTGAATTGGAGAAAACGAAAACTAGGTCAAAACCTTAGAATTGATGATCAAACGGTGATAATTGGTTTAATTGATGTAGAAAGTGTTCCTAGACCTTAGATAATGTTTAGGACGAACTTTGGAATCAAAAACAAGCTTAGAACCATGTGAAACGTCGAGTTTTTGTGAATTTAGGAAGTCTGGCCGTAGCGACATTCATCGCTCGCCACGACGAGCTATGAATCTCGCCTCGCGAGTGATGAACATTCATCGCTCGCCTCGCGAACCCTGTTTTCTCGCCTCGCGAGTTGTGCAATGCAGCTCGCCATAGCGAGCGACCTTACTCGCCATAGCGAGCTTAGGCAGAGTGCATGTTAGATTTTGTGTTTCGACCTTTTTAGTTGGACCTTGAATGCCTTAGAGTGCCTGAACATACCTAGTAATGATTAGGAATGAATGTAGGGCAAGATTAGACCCAGAACAACTTTAGTTTGGGAATTGTTTAGTACTCGCCATGGCGAGCAAGAACTCTCGCCTCGCGAGCACCTCCAGCCTTGTGTGTTATGAGTGTTTGTGCGATCTGTGTCGCACGTTTTGATCAAGAGCGAACCCCCTTATGATAATAAGACCTAATGATGACGTTAAATGCAGTCTGTAAAGCTGTTTAAGATATGTTGATATTGATTGAGTATGATTAATGTATTGTACATTTATGTAAGATATGGAAGTTTAATTATGATATAATTGATGTGCTATTGATATAATGATATCATCCTGTTATGTGACTTGATTATGCTGCTGCTGTTATTTAACTAACTGCATTGTATATATTTATATATGATGAAATGATGACGTTTAGCTCCAAATTGTTGGATGCATGTTGATATGTTGATTACGATGTTTTGTTCATAAGAGTCCATGCATAACATCTCATTGAGCTTAGTCCTCACCACGTTTATTAGGAGCTTTGTCCTCCGCACGATTATTAGGAGCTTTGTCCTCCGCACGATTAAAGTATATTAATACTTATGATGACGATTGGTACCACATGCATATAAGGAGTCTAAGAGCATTTTCACATTGTCATGTCCATAATGCTATGTTGTTGATGACGATTGAATAAGTGAATACGTGATATTAGTTTATTGAATATGTGAATACGTGATACTTGTTATTTGAATATGCAAAGTTATCCAAGAATGATTATGATGTTAATGTTAATTATGATTCGAATTACTTTGATTAGCATTATTTTGTTATGAAATCTCACCCCTTCTGCTTGAAAATGTTGCCCTTCGTATGGGTAACTTGCAGGTGATCGTGCTTAGTGTGCAGTTTGCTTTCGTGAGTTGGCCTTGCCTTCACTGTGTCGTCTAGGTCGCTCTGATACGTAACGGGATGGGGTTATATGCTATAACATGCTTCATTCTTTTACGTGAATTGCTATGACAATTTCTGTTTTGATTAACTCTTTTGAGATACTTATTTGGGGCCTGCGTGCCAAACTGATTTATGGTTTACGAACTAATATTCCGCTGCTATGTTAAGATATTATGTGGAAGTTAAATTATTATTTAACTGTTTTTGGATTACGTTTTTATGTGATATCCCGTTTATGATTTTTACTCTGATAAATGTTTAAGAAATTTGTATATTGGGAAAACGGGGTGTTACAATTGGTATCAGAGCAGGTCGGTCCGTCCGGTCAATTAGAGAGTCGTGTCGAGTCTTAGTAATATTTATATTACTATCTTATGTTGTTGTTGCTACTTTTGTAAAATCTCGGTAATGGCTGGAAGAAACGATGTTGCGTTAGCTGCTGCTCTACAAGTTGTTGCCCAAGCTGTGGGACAACAACCTAACGCAAATGCGGGTGCGAATGCTGAAGCTAGGATGTTGGAGACTTTCATGAAGAAGAACCCTCCAACTTTCAAAGGGCGTTATGACCCTGATGGAGCCCAGACGTGGCTTAAGGGGATTGAGAGGATTTTCCGGGTTATGCAGTGCACTGAAGATCAGAAGGTGCGGTTTGGTACTCATCAGCTAGCCGAGGAAGCTGATGACTGGTGGGTTGCTCTTCTGCCTACCCTTGGGCAGGAGGGAGCTGTTGTGACTTGGACTGTTTTCAGGAGAGAGTTCCTGAGAAGATACTTTCCGGAAGATGTTCGCGGGAAGAAGGAGATCGAGTTCCTTGAGTTGAAGCAAGGAAATATGTCCGTGACAGAGTATGCTGCCAAGTTCGTGGAGCTGTCGAAGTTCTATCCGCACTATACTGCTGAGAATGCTGAGTTCTCGAGATGCATCAAGTTCGAGAACGATTTGATGCCCGACATCAAGAGGGCGATTGGGTATCAACAGTTGAGAGTCTTTCCAGACTTGGTTAATAGCTGCAGGATCTATGAAGAGGATACGAAGGCTCACTACAAGGTAGTGAATGAGAGAAAGGGCAAGGGACAGCAGAGTCGTCCTAAGCCGTACAGTGCCCCTGTTGATAAAGGGAAACAGAAGATGGTCGATGTTAGGCGGCCTAAGAAGAAGGATGCTGCAGAGATTGTGTGTTTCAATTGTGGTGAGAAAGGCCACAAAAGCAACGTCTGCCCTGAGGAAATCAAGAAGTGTGTCCGGTGTGGCAAGAAAGGTCATGTTGTAGCTGATTGCAATCGTACAGACATTGTGTGCTTTAATTGCAATGGAGAGGGTCACATTAGTTCACAGTGTACTCAGCCTAAGAGAGCGCCGACTACTGGTAGGGTTTTCGCTTTGACTGGGACTCGACAGAGAATGACGATCGTTTGATCAGAGGTACTTGCTATATTAATAATACTCCTTTAGTTGCTATTATTGATACTGGTGCTACGCATTGCTTTATTGCTTTCGATTGTGTTTCTGCTTTGTGTCTTGAGTTGTCTGATATGAATGGAGAGATGGTTGTCGAAACTCCGGCTAAGGGTTCGGTGACTACTTCTCTCGTATGTTTGAAATGTCCTTTGTCTATGTTTGGTCGTGATTTCGAAATGGATTTAGTTTGTCTATCTTTGAGCGGTATGGATGTGATTCTGGGTATGAACTGGTTAGAGTACAACCACGTTCTTATTAATTGTTTTAGCAAGTCTGTGCATTTCTCTTCCGTCGAAGAGGAAAGTGGTGCGGAGTTTTTATCTACTAAGCAGCTGAAGCAACTGGAACGCGACGGTATCTTGATGTTTTCGTTAATGGCTACCTTATCTATTGAGAATCAAGCAGTGATTGATAGGTTACCGGTGGTGTGTGAATTTCCTGAAGTTTTTCCAGATGAGATTCCTGATGTGCCTCCTGAGAGAGAAGTTGAGTTTTCTATTGATCTTGTCCCTGGAACGAAGCCGGTCTCGATGGCACCTTATCGTATGTCTACTTCCGAGTTATCTGAGTTGAAGAAACAGTTGGAGGACTTGCTTGAGAAGAAGTTTGTTAGACCAAGTGTTTCACCTTGGGGAGCGCCGGTTTTGTTAGTAAAGAAGAAAGATGGTAGTATGCGGTTATGTATTGATTATCGGCAGTTGAACAAGGTAACTATCAAGAATAGGTATCCACTTCCGAGAATTGATGATTTGATGGATCAGTTAGTGGGTGCACGTGTTTTTAGCAAGATTGATTTGAGGTCAGGTTATCACCAGATTAAAGTAAAGGATGAAGATATGCAGAAGACAGCTTTCAGAACGCGTTATGGTCACTATGAATATAAAGTTATGCCTTTTGGTGTTACCAATGCACCTGGAGTGTTTATGGAGTATATGAATCACATCTTCCATGCATTTTTGGATCGGTTTGTGGTTGTGTTTATCGACGATATTTTGATTTACTCCAAGACTGAAGAAGAACATGCTGAGCATCTGAAGATTGTTTTGCAAGTGTTGAAAGAGAAGAAGCTTTATGCTAAATTGTCTAAGTGTGAATTCTGGTTGAAAGAAGTGAGTTTTCTAGGCCATGTTATTTCTAGTGATGGTATTGCAGTGGATCCGTCTAAAGTTGAAGCGGTATCGCAATGGGAGACTCCTAAGTCCGTTACAGAGATTAGAAGCTTTTTGGGTTTAGCTGGTTACTATAGAAGGTTTATTGAAGGGTTTTCCAAGTTAGCTCTTCCGCTTACGCAGTTGACTTGTAAAGGTAAAACTTTTGTGTGGGACGTCCATTGTGAGAAAAGTTTCGGTGAATTGAAGAAACGTTTGACGACTGCTCCAGTGTTAATTTTGCCGAAGTCAGATGAACCTTTTGTGGTGTATTGTGATGCGTCTAAGTTGGGTTTAGGAGGTGTACTTATGCAAGAAGGTAAAGTGGTAGCTTATGCTTCAGGACAGTTGAGAATTCATGAGAAGAATTATCCTACGCATGATCTCGAGTTAGCGGCCGTAGTCTTTGTATTGAAGATATGGAGACATTACTTGTATGGTTCGAGATTTGAGGTGTTTAGTGATCGCAAGAGTTTGAAGTATTTGTTCGATCAGAAGGAATTGAATATGAGACAGCGAAGATGGCTTGAATTGTTGAAAGATTATGACTTTGGTTTGAATTATCATCCAGGTAAAGCTAATGTTGTTGCAGATGCCTTGAGTAGGAAGACATTGCATATGTCCGCTATGATGGTCAGAGAGTTCGAATTGCTTGAACAGTTTAGAGATATGAGTTTGGTTTGCGAATGGTCACCTCAGAGTGTGAAACTGGGTATGCTGAAGATTGATAGTGAATTCCTGAAAAGTATCAAGGAAGCGCAGAAAGTTGATGTCAAGTTTGTGGACTTGTTGGTTGCTAGAGATCAGACTGAAGACAGTGATTTTAAAATCGACAATCAAGGTGTGTTGAGATTCCGAGGAAGAATTTGTATCCCAGACAATGAAGAGATTAAGAAGATGATTCTTGAAGAGAGTCATAGAAGTAGCTTGAGTATTCATCCGGGAGCTACGAAGATGTATCATGATTTAAAGAAGATTTTCTGGTGGTCTGGTTTGAAACGAGATGTGGCACAATTTGTGTATTCCTGTTTAGTTTGTCAGAAGTCGAAAGTTGAACATCAGAAACCTGCTGGAATGATGGTACCTTTAGACGTGCCAGAATGAAAATGGGATAGTATATCCATGGATTTTGTGACGAGTTTGCCAAATACTCCTAGAGGGAACGACGCAATTTGGGTTATTGTTGATAGATTGACGAAGTCGGCTCATTTTCTACCGATTAATATTAGTTTCCCCGTTGCCCAGTTGGCAGAGATTTATATCAAGGGGATTGTGAAGTTGCATGGTGTTCCTTCGAGCATTGTGTCAGACAGAGATCCAAGATTTACTTCTAGATTTTGGAAAAGTTTGCAAGAGGCTTTGGGTTCGAAGTTGAGGTTGAGTTCGGCGTATCATCCGTAGACAGATGGTCAGTCGGAGAGGACAATTCAGTCGCTAGAGGATTTGTTGAGAATTTGTGTTCTTGAGCAAGGAGGAACTTGGGATAGTCATCTTCCGTTGATCGAGTTCACATACAATAATAGTTATCATTCAAGTATTGGAATGGCACCTTTCGAGGCTTTATATGGTCGGAGATGCAGAACTCCGTTGTGCTGGTTTGAGTCAGGTGAAAGAGTGGTCTTAGGACCAGAGATTGTTCAGCAAACTACTGAGAAAGTTCAGATGATCCAAGAGAAAATGAAAGCGTCGCAGAGTCGACAAAAGAGTTATCATGATAAGCGTAGAAAAGATCTTGAATTTCAGGAAGGAGACCACGTGTTTTTGAGAGTCACTCCTATGACTGGTGTAGGACGTGCTTTGAAGTCAAAGAAGTTGACCCCGAAGTTCATTGGTCCGTATCAGATTTTGGAAAGAGTTGGAACGGTGGCTTACCGAGTGGGTTTACAGCCGCATCTTTCGAATTTGCACAATGTTTTCCACGTGTCGCAACTTTGGAAGTATGTTCCGGATCCATCTCATGTAATTCAGAGTGACGATGTGCAAGTTAGAGACAACCTTACGGTAGAAACTTTACCGTTGAGGATTGATGATCGTAAAGTGAAGACGTTGAGAGGCAAGGAGATACCTCTCGTGAGAGTCGTTTGGACGGGAGCGACTGGTGAAAGCTTGACGTGGGAGCTTGAGAGTAAGATGCTGGAGTTTTATCCAGAGTTGTTTGCTTGAGGTAAATTTTCGAGGACGAAAATCTTTTAAGTGGGGGAGAGTTGTAACGCCCACTTTCGTTTAATCGTTATTTAATCGAGTTTAGGCAATTATATTATAATTATATAATATATGCGTGATTTTGTTATGTTTTGGTGATTCACGATGAATTTAGTGATTTGATTGATGACGTGATAAGTTATGAGTTTTGGAGGATTTGATTATGATATGAGATTTATTTTATTGTTAAATAGAATAAAGATTTGAAAATAATATAAAATATTTAGTTAAGGGTTGTTTTGATATTTTAGATAGTTTT
Organism: Medicago truncatula; assembly: GCF_003473485.1. NCBI lineage: Eukaryota > Viridiplantae > Streptophyta > Magnoliopsida > Fabales > Fabaceae > Medicago > Medicago truncatula. The sequence goes on from NC_053043.1 coordinate 47,717,441, forward strand.
GGGGGAGAAAGTGAGATAAGATAAGTAATTAGGAAGAGATATAAATAGGAGAAGACCTAATATTTTAGAAACTCATTGTACGTGAAAACTTTTGGAAAAGGGAGAAAAAGCTTAGAAGGGAGAAGAGCATAGAGAGGGCTGCGATTTCTTCATAACCAGGTAAGGGTGAGACTAATAACTCAGTATTGTTAATTGAATGTGATTCTGATGATTAGTTAACAAGAATTAGGAGTGAATTGGAGAAAACGAAAACTAGGTCAAAACCTTAGAATTGATGATCAAACGGTGATAATTGGTTTAATTGATGTAGAAAGTGTTCCTAGACCTTAGATAATGTTTAGGACGAACTTTGGAATCAAAAACAAGCTTAGAACCATGTGAAACGTCGAGTTTTTGTGAATTTAGGAAGTCTGGCCGTAGCGACATTCATCGCTCGCCACGACGAGCTATGAATCTCGCCTCGCGAGTGATGAACATTCATCGCTCGCCTCGCGAACCCTGTTTTCTCGCCTCGCGAGTTGTGCAATGCAGCTCGCCATAGCGAGCTTAGGCAGAGTGCATGTTAGATTTTGTGTTTCGACCTTTTTAGTTGGACCTTGAATGCCTTAGAGTGCCTGAACATACCTAGTAATGATTAGGAATGAATGTAGGGCAAGATTAGACCCAGAACAACTTTAGTTTGGGAATTGTTTAGTACTCGCCATGGCGAGCAAGAACTCTCGCCTCGCGAGCACCTCCAGCCTTGTGTGTTATGAGTGTTTGTGCGATCTGTGTCGCACGTTTTGATCAAGAGCGAACCCCCTTATGATAATAAGACCTAATGATGACGTTAAATGCAGTCTGTAAAGCTGTTTAAGATATGTTGATATTGATTGAGTATGATTAATGTATTGTACATTTATGTAAGATATGGAAGTTTAATTATGATATAATTGATGTGCTATTGATATAATGATATCATCCTGTTATGTGACTTGATTATGCTGCTGCTGTTATTTAACTAAGTGCATTGTATATATTTATATATGATGAAATGATGACGTTTAGCTCCAAATTGTTGGATGCATGTTGATATGTTGATTACGATGTTTTGTTCATAAGAGTCCATGCATAACATCTCATTGAGCTTAGTCCTCACCACGTTTATTAGGAGCTTTGTCCTCCGCACGATTATTAGAAGCTTTGTCCTCCGCACGATTAAAGTATATTAATACTTATGATGACGATTGGTACCACATGCATATAAGGAGTCTAAGAGCATTGTCACATTGTCATGTCCATAATGCTATGTTGTTGATGACGATTGAATAAGTGAATACGTGATATTAGTTTATTGAATATGTGAATACGTGATACTTGTTATTTGAATATGCAAAGTTATCCAAGAATGATTATGATGTTAATGTTAATTATGATTCGAATTACTTTGATTAGCATTATTTTGTTATGAAATCTCACCCCTTCTGCTTGAAAATGTTGCCCTTCGTATGGGTAACTTGCAGGTGATCGTGCTTAGTGTGCAGTTTGCTTTCGTGAGTTGGCCTTGCCTTCACTGTGTCGTCTAGGTCGCTCTGATACGTAACGGGATGGGGTTATATGCTATAACATGCTTCATTCTTTTACGTGAACTGCTATGACAATTTCTGTTTTGATTAACTCCTTTGAGATACTTATTTGGGGCCTGCGTGCCAAACTGATTTATGGTTTACGAACTAATATTCCGCTGCTATGTTAAGATATTATGTGGAAGTTAAATTATTATTTAACTGTTTTTGGATTACATTTTTATGTGATATCCCGTTTATGGTTTTTACTCTGATAAATGTTTAAGAAATTTGTATATTGGGAAAACGGGGTGTTACAGAAAACAAAAAATGACCTATATTACAGGGGGTAAAACACCATTAACCCTCACTTTTTTGATCAAGATGTACTAAAAAATATGGTGAGAACTTCTCTACCCAGCCCATTTTGATGGGTTCCTTTACCCAGCCTTACCTGTCGCATCCAGCCATCCATGTGGATTAACTTTATTAAAAAAGACGAAAACTTTCAAAATCAGCTTTTTCAATCAACTGATTTAAAAAGTCAAGAAAAATTATGAATTGGATTAAAAATCCAATAGGAAGAATTATTCCTTCTCCTTTTATTTTACATCCTAATTACCAACAAATTGGTTTAGTAAAAGCACAAATTAAATGGTGTGAAGAGTCGGCTGATTACTTTTTAAAAGTGGATTTTGATTACCAACTTTTTTCAGAATACATAGAGTTAGCCAAAATTCTTAAAGAAAAACTTCAAAAACTAGCTAGATAAAATAAACCTATAATTTCAAAAATATAACTATGTTTTAGCAAAATGACTGAAGGAAGTATAACAAATAAAATACAGAGAGTTTTAGATGACTTTTCTGATCTAAAGTATAGGATAGAAAAACAAACGTCCTATATAGAAACTTTGCAGTTTGAAGAAGAAAAGTATATACCTCATGAAACATGGAATTTTCATGAAGAAAATTTTGCCTGTTATGAAGAAGATGAAACACATAGATATCCACACATTTTTCATACAAGAAACCCACAACTCAACAATATAGCTTGTATGTTAGCCTATATAATCAAGAATTGTTGTTATCAAAAATTTCACCAAAGAATGGACGAAATTCAAGAAGAACAAAAAAGAAGTAAAGAAAAAATTTGTATTATATTAGAAGATCTTTTGAAACTCTTAGAAAATAAAGAAAGATATTTAACTATTGATGAGTTAGATATGGGAAAGCAAATAGTTATACCAGAAAAAACACCAGGAACAATAAAAAATCAACCTCAAGACAAAGTTTCTGAATCTAAAGAAACTTCTGAATCTAAACAATTAAGTATTAGGCCACCATCTAGTTTCTTTTGATGGACGATACAGAAGAAATCCTTTATAGACAACTAGAAAATCTAGAAAGACTCATGGCTTCTTTAGACATTAGCAATAAGGGCCAAGAAACCTTTGATGACAAACTTGAAGATAATAATCAAATTATCTATGATCTTAGCTCAGAAGAAGAAGAAGATAATGAAATCGAAAATGAAAATCCTCATTATGTAAAAATAGAAGAGGCTGAAACTTCAGGAACTAAAAGACCTGCATATTTTGAAAAAGAATTCACAAAACAAAAATTTCAAAAAATACCTCATTACTATGAGCCTTCACAAAATCCTTTTCAAGGACAAGGAATTCTAGATATAGATTGTAGTATAGATACAATAAAAGATTTAAGAGATTGGTATAATACAATTAAATGAAGATCTTAGAAATTTGAGTGTTATTGATACCTTCAACTATCTGCAATATAAAACTAGAGGAAATGCATTTAAATACATTTCAACCCTACCTCAAGAAGTTATGGCAACCATGCCCCTAACAGGATCCTTAGTAACAGACTTGGTATATAGTTTATTAGTTAAGGAATTTAAGGGATGGAGAGATACCATCCAATCAAAAATAGCATTTTCCGATCAAAACCTTTGGAAGATGACTAATCTAAAAATTTGCAATATGTGTTATGTAGATAACTTTATTTGTGGATTCCAAAACTATTATTATAATATAGATAATAATATCAGAAACTCTAGAAATTTGGTAGAATTATTTTATGACAAGTTACCAGAAAAAGTATCAGAACAAGTTAAGATATACTTTGTCACAGCCCTCACAGAAGAAAAAGTAGATAATACTCTTGGAGGAAGAATAACTTGCTTAAAGATTTGGCTTCAAGAGAAATGTAGCCAAAAAATAGCTAAAAGAGAAGCTCAAGTATCTCTTTGTTGTAATAAATTACAAGACAAAGTAGGAAACTATGGATGTAACTTTAATTCTAGAAAAGGGTCTAGTAAAACTCAGAAACATCATTATAAGAAAAAGAGGTTTAAGAAAATTCCGTTTAAAAAATTCAAGAAGAGAGATAAAAAATTCTTTAGGAAAAAACCACCTCATCCAAAAAGAAAAATATGTCCACGAGGTAAAAATTCATGTACATGTTGGCTATGTCATGAAGAAGGTCACTATGCAAATGAGTGCCCTAAGAAAGATAATCCAAAGAAAAATGTCCTGCATGCTATATATGCTTTAGGATATGAACCTATAGAATCAGACATTAGTTCTAATGACGAACTTTATGAATATTGTACTGAGACAGATTCAGATGTCGAAGAAAATACTTGGTAAAGGAAATCCAAGTGCTACATTCATAAAAATAGTGTTAGGAAATAAAAAACTCCTGGCCTATATAGATACAGGTGCAACTCTTTGTTTTGGTAAAAAATCTATCTCTAAAAATTGGGAAAGATTAACAAAACCAAAAGAAATTATAGTTGCAGACAAGTCGAAACATCAGATATGGTTTAACCTCAGAGATGTTTCTATAGAAATTAAAGGGCATAAATTTTTTATTCCAACAATTTACCTCCATGATTCAGGACTAGACCTAGTTATATGAAATAATTTTTTAAAGCTATATGAACCATTTACTCAAAGAAGAGATACTATATCACTTCGTTGGAAAGACTTATGAAACCCTAAGAATTGTAAAATAATAACAACCAAAATAGTTACTAGAAACGAAATTTTAAATCTTATTAAGGGAAACCTTAAGGAACTAAGAACTATATGGGAAGAAAGAAATTTTCATATTAGTATAGAAGAAAGATTAGATGAAGTATGTTCAGATAATCCTCTAGACAGTCTTAAGAACACTAATCATGAATTAATAGTTATTAAACTTAAAAACCCTAATGACGAAATAAATGTTCCGAATAGAATTCCATATTCTATTAGAGATGTTGAAGAATTTCAACAAGAATGTAAAGATTTACTTGATAAGGATCTTATTAGACCATCATCAAGCCCCACACTCTACACCAGCTTTTTATGTTGAAAATCACAATGAGATAAAGAGGGGTAAGAGGAGAATGGTAATCAAGTATAAGAAGCTTAACCTAGCAACTGTCGGAGATTCTTATAAGTTACCAAGAAAAGATTTTATTTTAGAAAAAATAAAAGGGTGTAATTGGTTTTCTTCCTTAGATGCAAAGTCTGGTTATTACCAACTAAGACTAGCTGAAGAAACAAAACCATTAACAGCTTTTTCTTGTCCACCTCAAAAACATTACGAATGGAATGTTTTGCCTTTCGGACTAAAACAAGCACCATCGATATATCAGAGATTTATGGATCAATCTTTTAAAGGTTTGAATCATATATGTCTAGCATATATAGATGATATACTTATTTTCACAAAAGGAAGTAAGGAACAACATCTTAAAGATGTAGAAATGGTTCTTTTAAGAGTCAAAGAAAAGGGTATTGTGATTTCAAAAAAGAAATCAAAAATTTGTCAAAAAGAAATAGAATACCTTGGACTTATCTTAAAAGAAAATGGGGAACTAAGTTTAGCACCTCATACCCAAGAAAAAATACAAGCTTTTTCAAATGAATTTTCTGATAGAAAGCAAATCCAAAGATTTCTTGGATGTTTAAATTATATTGCTAATGAAGGATTTTTCAAAGATTTAGCAAAAGAAAGAAAGCATTTACAAAAGAAAATTTCAGAAAAAATTCCTTGGTCCTGGACTAAAACTGATTCTGATAAAGAAAAAATTCAAGTTTTGCCTGAACTCTACAATCCCACAATAAAAGATTTTTTGATTGTAGAAACAGATGCATCACAAACAACCTGGGCAGACTGTATGAGAGCTTTACCTAATGGTAAAGAAAAACTTTCTCTTAATGAGAAAGGTGAAATTGAAGAATCGAAAGATCTTCAAACTATAAAAAGCATTGATTACAGTGCTTCTAAAATCCTGATAAAGGATAATGAAAAATTGCATTTATGCAAATACATTTCTGGTACGTTTACAGATACAGAATCCAGATACCATATTCAGGAACTGGAAACTCTGGCATGTGTAAAAATATTAGAAAAATGGAAAGTTGAATTACTTCCATCAAGATTTTTATTACGAATAGATTCCAAGTATCTCACAAGTTTCTGGAAGTACAAAATTAAAGCTGATCATAGACAAGACAGACTAATTAGATGGCAAATGAAGTTACAATCATTCCAGCCATACATTCAATACATAAAATCTGAACAAAACAGTTTTGCAGATACATTAACAAGAGAATGGAGCAAGCCATAAAGCTTCTTCAAAACAACATCAAGCAGAAGGACGAACAGCTAGCCACCTTAGAAGCTAGAAGAAAAAAGGTCTCTGACGAGAGGGGGGAGATGATGATCATGCTAAAAAGCTTACAAAGCATGACAACAAATTCAGATGAAGTTCCTAAAGATGACGAAAACTGGGACTTGCTAGGTCAAGATTCTGGAAAATACAACTATTATGTAAAGTACATAGCTCCAGAGGAATCAAAAAACCCCATTGAGTCAATAACACCTAGTGGTTGGAGCTCAACAACTGAAGATCAGAAATCAAAATCTTCAGCACTAACTTCAGAAACAACCTCAGACAGCAAAAAATCATGGGCTGAAGAAGTTGAAGAAGAAGATGAAGCAAGAAAAAATGGTTCAACCATCCAAATAAGCGATCTCGTAGATAATGATATGGGAAAGTTTGAAGCATATGTCATTTTCGACGGTCCAATGAAGGGCATCTACAGAAAATGGGCAATTGCAAAACAACATATCATCGGTAAGAATGTACGCCACAAAGGCTACAAGACGATGAAAGAAGCTGAACATGCACTTGACGGTTCATACAAAGAGGTTACAATAGCGAAAAACCTCCAAAGATCTCCAACAATGGAGTCTAAAAAGAAGATGTCAATTGACAAAATCCGTCAGCTCGAACATCAAAAGAATTTCCAAATAACTGATCCAACTTATATGGAGTTTAGTCTCAGATGGAAATAGATAAACAACTATGTAGAAGAATTCACCACTGAATGCTTCTACCCAATCAGTAGATTTGGATGTACCAAAGCAGTCATATTACCAGGAATAGACAGCACCACATGTCTATCTTTCTTTCAGAATGGTTTAATTCACACCATATATCTGGAAGAACAACCAGGAAAAACATTTGGAGAACTCAAGTTCCTTCCAAATGAGTTACAAAATTTCGCACAAAAGTTCAACAATTTGTTTGCCAAAGGAAAAGAGATCTTTCTTCAGATTGACTCTACATATCCTTGGTATGATGAAGTTACCTCGGATCTTATCTCAAAACCATTATATCTAATCAAGATTGGAATCTCAAACAAAGAGTATCCAGTCATGAGTAGAGAAAGCACCGAATGGAAACCAGCCGTATATGTCAATCAAATGAAAAACATGCATCAAAAGATCTCCAGATTAACACAGCAAATAAACTACAGAGTAGTCTATGAAGACGCCTCAATAGTTGTATACAGCGACTCCAGAAAACCAGCAAAAGACAAGGATGTCAGAGCGGAAAAAAAGATTTTGAAGAAAAAATAGATCAGTTAAAAAATGATCATGAAAAATTACCACGAGCCATACAGGAAGAATGCTGTAGGTATTTTGGTACATATTTCAAAGGACACGTGTGCAAAAACTGTCCAAAGAAAACGTCGGCAGAAAACAACAATGAAGAATCAATCATTAAGCCACGCGTCATGTAGTAGACCAAAGTGTACAGTGGTACCTTATCACATCTGAGTCAGATGGGGACCACTTAGGAGATAATTATGTACATTATTGTATGTCTTTTTCTTTACATGTTTGTCTTTATTAGCTATCGAGAAAGGGACATGTGAACAATTTGTGAGCCCTTTTTCACTATAAATAAGAGCCTCGAAGCTCATTTGTAATCAACGAATATTGAAGTTCAATACTACTAAGTATTTCGTTCCTATAAAAACTTGTTTTTATAGAAGTAGCTCTTGAGATAAGACTCTGGAGGAGCTAGATCCTTGAGGTAATACTCTGGAGGGATCACCCAAATCAAAATATAATCGCTCAGAAGATTATATCAAACTACAACAAAACCAAAAACATCAATAAAATCCCAAAGATCAAATCAGGTATGAATATATCTTTATTAAATTCAAAATTTACTTTTTAATATCATATTATTGGCATGATAAGCATTATAGAATATGACTGAGGTTTCATACTTTGAAGGAACATCTAGTTATTATGCTGATAACATAATAGATAATAAGATAGAAGAAGCAGATTTATCTTTAACTGCTGAAGAAAACTTCAAAAGAAAGTTCAATAAATTCAAAGAATTTTTCTCAAGAAAAAATATTTTGAAATTTGGAATAATGATTGGAGAAGAAGCGATTCCGATTGAAACTACTCAAGGAAACATAGTCATATCTACCATAGATAAGACTCAAATTGAAAAAAGAATTGAAACATTTTCTGAAAAAGAAAAAAGTAAAATTGGTTATATTCATATATCAACCATTCAAATTTTAATCAAAAGTACTTTTATGAAAGGTATTGATTCACCTCTAGAAATAGCCCTAGAAGACTCTATGATTTTAGACAAAAAAAACAAGCAACAATTGCACAAGGAAAATGTAATTTAAAATATGGAAAAATTAAATTTGATATAAATTTACAAATGGGGTTATCCCTAAAAGATAAAGATCTAGATAGATCTATAGTTTTTCATTATAAGTTGAAAAACTCGAATTTTATGAAAAAAGATAATCATCCTTTTACAATCTATTATAGAATTAATTATGCTTTGAGTAATTCACACCATAGCATAGAATTTATAGGAAAAAATACAATTCATATTGATGAATTATTTACACCTTTAGTTACCCTAAAGTCACCAATATTTAGAAATTTAGCAAGAAATAGTTTCTCTTTGATAGAAGCTGAGAAATATCTGTTTGAAGAAACAGAAAAATCATTATTCAGGAGTCAAAGCCTTAGAGTAATGTCACCTAAAAAAGATTTTGAAATCTCAGAACAAAAAGAGTTAAGTAAATGACAAAACTCAGTAGCAGAGTTGTCTTTACAACTTGAAAAATTAGACAAAAGAATTTAAATTTGTCCATGAAAAAAGACTTCCGTACTCTGTTCAAACTCTGGTATCAGAGCAAACCTCTAAAAAAAATAAAAAAATCTTATGACATCAGTTGACCTTTTAACCGACTTAAAAGGTCATGGGTACAAATACCCAGCCACGTCAAATGGGTATACAAGTTGTCACCAAAAAATATACTAGAATTGTATGTTGTTTTTTTCAAAGCTTTGTCTTCGTTCAAACGAGTGTTACTTGGGAGGACTAGTCAAGATGAGAAATCATTATCATTAGCATGAAAAAGGATAATCAAAACAAAAAGAGCAAGTGAGGACAAAAAAACATATATGGTACTAGGAGGGGCATGTATCTGGACGAGTCATGCAATGAATTAAACCATCAAGGGGACATGTTGGTTGAAATTTCAAAAGGAATAGTCAACCTACACACACAAACTAACTAATTTTGAATAAAAAAGTTTCCATTGAAATTTCTTTTTATGTCTATGCTGCTATGATACGTTGTTAGTGTCAAGTGTTAAAAAGATGTATGTAGATCAGATGACAAGTTTTACTACTGCTCCATCATGGAATGGAATCATTGGACCCAAGAAAATATATTCATCACATACAAATGCATTCACATTGAATTCAAAGCTGAAGTTAGTACTCCACATGATATACTGATATTATATTGATATATAGTAATAGTAATCGAGTGTGACAAATGACTTGGGGAACAAGGACTCACCTGCATCTGACACGTGCACATGTTTGACCACTTTATATTATCTTATACTTTTATTTATTTATATAGGACATGGAAAAATCAAAGACTAGATCACAAAGCACTTATCTCTCGTGTATGTGTGACAGTAACAGCTACTGATAGTCATATACATATATATACTTAGCACATACTCGATCCTGTATTATTATCATATCATATATTACAAAAATAAAATAATAATAGAAAAAGGGCTGGCGGCTATGATACCCTTCCTTCCTAGCAGCTTCCTTAGTACAAAAGAAAGAATCATTTATGAATAATAATTTATATATAACAAAGAGTATGACTCCAAATCATCCAACAATGCTAGTTCCTCTTCACTTGTTAGATATCAACTTTTCCTAGGCTTTTCCAAATCATCCAACAATTCTAACTAATTTTTCTTGTTTATGTTCTTGTTCTGTCTTTGGTTTCATTGATTCATCAAAATTTTCCTAGTCATATATATTCTAGGCTTCTCAGGAGCAAAACAATCTTCCAAAACATCTAATTATAAGAGTCTGAATCTTTTGGTTCAAGTTTGGTTTTATTCAACATGCTTCCTCCTAACACCTTTCTGCAAGATTTTAGTGTTCCTAACTCATTGAACCATGTAACAAATGGGTTTGAGTTGGAAGAATCATCATTTTCACCTTCTTCTGTCATAAGCTCAGATGAAGATCCCCAGTATGCAGCGGATAGATATTCCAATCCATTCCTCAGATACATAAGTGACATCCTCATGGATGAAGAATATGACTTGGAGCGCGAACCTTGTATGTTGCAGGAATGTTTAAGACTCAAAGCTGCTGAAAAATCCTTCTATGATGTTCTTGGCAATAACAATCCTTCACCAGATGGTAGCACTGACCTAGATGGGAATTTCGGCCGCACTGTTAGTTTTGAGAGCAACGGCAGCAGCTGCACCACTGATAATTCATGTGAGTCTGATTCGGTTAACCTTGTTGGCGAATTTGACTCTTCTTACTTAGAACTACAAACTCCTTTAGTAGAGCAAAACTACTATGGTGTGGCACAACCTGATCCAGTGGTCAATGAGCAACAAGCTGCTAACCATTTTCAGAATGGAACTTGGAGTTGGAATGAAATTCAGCCAGTGATGGTTGAAGAGGTTTCAGCTTCATTAGTACCAAGAGAAAAGAGAAGTCATGCGATGGATGATAACGATGATACTAGTAATGAACAAGAGGGAAGAGGTAGCAAGATTTCAGCTATCTTTTCTGATGAATTAGAACCACCAGAGATCTTAGATGAGGTACTTCTTTGTCAGCAAGGAAGGACACTAACTCAACACCAACAAGCATCACAGACTGTTGATTCAGGAGAAAAGGCAAAGGCAGCACGTTCGCGATCGAAGAAAGTATCTACTACGAACAATGCCACAGTTGTGGATTTGTGGACTATGCTAACTCAATGTGCACAGGCCGTGGCAAGCTATGATCAAAGGAATACAAATGAGCTACTCAAGCAGATTAGGAAACACTCTTCGCCTTTTGGGGATGGACTTCAGCGGTTAGCTCATTACTTTGCTAATGGTCTTGAGATAAGATTTGCTGCCGAGATTCCATCGTATATGCCGCTTGATGTAGTAACTGCTGGAGATATGTTGAAAGCTTACAAACTATTCGTTACCTCATCTCCTTTGCAGAGAATGACAAATATGTTGTTAACCAATACAATTTACAGCTTAGTGAAGAATGAGAGCAGTGTTCATATTATTGATTTTGGAATTTGCTATGGTTTCCAGTGGCCATGCCTAATCAAAAAACTTTCAATGAGACCTGGTGGTCCTGCAAAGCTTCGAATTACGGGAATTGAGCTTCCTCAGCCAGGATTTAGGCCTGCAGAAAGGGCAGAGGAAACAGGAAGGCGTTTAGAGAACTACTGCAAGAAGTTCAATGTACCATTTGAATACAACTGCATTGCACAGAAATGGGAAACTATCCGGCTCGAGGATCTAAAGATAGACAGGAATGAAGTAACTCTTGTTAGCTGTTTATACAGAATGAAGAACCTGCCTGATGAAACTGTAGCAGTGAATTGTCCAAGAGAAGAATTGTTGAACCTCATCAGGAAGATTAATCCGAAAATCTTCTTCCATGGAGTTGTCAATGGAAGTTATAGTGCACCGTTTTTCCTGACTCGGTTTAAGGAAGCACTCTACCACTTCTCATCGTTGTTTGATATGTTTGAGGCTAACGTGCCTTGCGAAGACCCGCAAAGGTTGATGCTTGAGAGAGGGTTGTTTGGAAGGGATGCTATAAATGTTATAGCTTGTGAGGGTGCCGAGAGGGTCGAAAGGCCTGAGACCTACAAGCAATGGCAGGTCAGGAACAAAAGAGCTGGGTTCAGGCAAATCAGGTTTGATTCTGATTTAGTGAATGAAACCAAAGCAATGGTGAAGAAGGAATACCATAAAGATTTTGTAGTTGATGTCGATGGTAAGTGGGTTTTGCAGGGATGGAAAGGACGCATTTTGAATGCTTTATCTGCTTGGGTTCCTGCCTAAGCAAAATGTCCAAAAAGTGTTTTGAATGGTTGACTGAAGTTTCAGAAGGGATAGTGAACCAACACATGCTAATTTTGTATTGAAAAATGAATTTGTTTTCATTGGAATTTATTTTTATGTTTATAATATGATCTGTTTTTGTTGTTGTCAAGTGTTAAAAAGATGTATGTAGATTAGAGGACAAGTCTTACTATTCCATCATGGAATGGAATCATGGGACCAATGAATACATTGATCACATTTTAATACATTTTCCCATGAATTCAAAACTGAATTTAGTACTTCAAATGATTTATATATTGATATAATAACAGGTTTTGACGAATGACTTGGGGAACAAGGGTGCACCTGCATCTGATTGACCACTTCATATTATTTTGTTATGATACCAATAGAAGAAAAGCCAAGTCATCAAAGTGGGATTAACAAATTGGTTAGTGAAAATGGACATGTGTCAATTGATCCAACAATTAAGGGAAAAAAGCTAAGAGAAAGTATTCTTTGAACCCTCTATAAAAGGAAGAAATGATGAGCAAGAAAAGTGTCTACAAAAATGATTGGAATCACTCTCTTCTCTCTGTGAGCTCAGTGCTCTTCTGGTTGCTATTAGTCTTGTACTTGGCTATAGCATTGTTATCCTTCTTTTACCTTTCATTTATCAGTCCAACAATTGTACCTCATTGTACTGTTTTAATCCAAGGTTATTGAATACAACTTGAGTATTTCACATTTTCATCTTTGTTGATTTACTGAGTTGTTACATATTTCATATATTTTTAGAACATGAAAAATCAAACTCTAGATCACACAGCACTTATCACTAATTCCTGTTTTATATATTATAGAATATCATATCATGTATTATCACAAGATAAGATAATAAGAAAGAGGGGTTGGCGGCTATGATACTCCTTCCTAGCAGCTTCCTCAGTACAAAGAAAGAATCATTTATGAATTCTATATTCTAATTCTATATAACAAAGTTGTGACTCCAAGTCATCAAACAATTTTCCTCTTCAGAGTTGTTGGATAGCAACTTTTCCTAGGTTTGTCCGAAGTTATATTCACTAGTGTCTACAATATTTTTACTCTAATTCATTCTTCTTTGTTCTATTATATCATCATCATTATTATCATCCAAAAATAGAGTCGTCTATTTAGTTTTGTGAATCTTGTTTCTTGCTGTTATCAAATATATCAATCAACTATGCTATCTTTTCCTACTTCTGTTTTTGTTCTGTCTATGGTTTAGTTGATTCATCAAAGTTTTCCTAATCAGATGAATATTTTTGGCTTCTGAGACACAATCTTCCAAAACATATATTGTAAGAGTCTGAGTTTTTTGTTTCAATTTTGATATTAGCCTTGTTTCAATATGCTTTCTCCTAACACCTTTCTGCAAGATTTTAGTGTTCCAAACTCAGTAAACCAAGTAACAAATGGGTTTGAATTAGAAGATTCACCGTCTTCACCTTCTTCTTCTGGCACAAGCTCAAATGGAGAATCCTTGGAAACGACAAGATATTCCAATAACATTCTAAGATACATAAATGACATCCTCATGGATGAAGAAGATGACCTGGAGCAAAAACCCTGCATGTTGCAGGAATGTTTAAGACTTCAGGCTGCTGAAAAGTCCTTCTATGATGTTCTTGGCCATAACCAGCCTTCACCAAATGATAGCACTGACCCAGATGGAAATTTCGATCACGATGCTAGTTTTGAGAGAAATGGCAGCAGCTACACCACTGATAACTCATATGAATCTAATTGGGTCAACCATGTCGTCGAATTCGACTCTTCTTCCATACAACTACAAACTCCTTTAATAGAAAAAAACTACGATGACTTGACAGAAGCTGATCCAGTTGTCATTGAGACACGAGGTGATAAACATTTTTGCAACGGAACTTGGAGTTGGAATGACATTCAGCCAGTGACGGTGAAAGAAGTTTCACCTTCAACAGTACCAGAAAAAAGAAGTCATAAGATGGATAATGATAATGGTACTTGTAATGAACAAGAAGGAAGAGCTAGCAAGGTTTCAGCTATTTTCTCTGATGAATTAGAGCCACCAGAGATTTTAGATGAGGTACTGCTTTATCAGACAGGAAAGACTCTCACTCAACACCAACAAGCATCTTATAATTATGATTCAGGAGGAAAGGAAAAGGAAACACATTCGCTTTTGAAGAAAGCATCTACTACGAAAAATGTCGCGGCTGTGGATTTGTGGACCATGCTTAATCAATGTGCACAAGCTGTGGCGAGCTACGATCAAAGGAATACAGATGAGCTACTCAAACAGATTAGGCAACACTCTTCGCCTTTCGGCGATGGACTCCAACGTTTAGCTCATTACTTTGCTAATGGTCTTGAGATAAGATTGGCTGCCGAGACGCCATCATATCAGCCTCTTTATGTGGCAACTGCTGGAGATATGTTGAAAGCTTACAAACTATTTGTTACTGCGTCTCCTTTGCAGAGAATGACAAATGCTTTGCTAACCAAAACGATTTTCAAAATAGTGAAGAACGAGAGCAGCGTTCATGTTATTGATTTTGGAATTTGCTATGGTTTCCAGTGGCCGTGCCTCGTCAGAAAACTATCATTAAGACCTGGTGGTCCTCCGAAGCTTCGAATTACAGGAATTGAGCTTCCTCAGCGAGGATTTAGACCTGCAGAAAGGGTGGAGGAAACCGGACGGCGTCTAGCAAACTACTGCAAGAAGTTCAATGTACCATTTGAATACAACTTCATTGCACAGAAATGGGAAACCATCCGTCTCAAGGATCTAAAGATAGACAGGAATGAAATAACTCTTGTTAGCTGTTTGTACAGACTGAAGAACCTTCCTGATGAAACTGTGGCATTGAATTGTCCAAGAGAAGCTGTGTTGAAGCTGATCAGGAAGATTAATCCAAAAGTCTTCTTCCATGGAGTTGCCAATGGAAGTTATAACGCACCGTTTTTCCTGACTCGGTTTAAGGAAGCACTCTACCACTTCTCATCGTTGTTTGATATGTTTGAGGCTAATGTGCCTCGTGAAGACACGCAGAGGTCAATGCTTGAGAGAGGGTTGTTTGGAAGGGATGCTATAAATGTTATAGCTTGTGAGGGTGCCGAGAGGGTCGAAAGGCCTGAGACCTACAAGCAGTGGCAGGTCAGGAACAAGAGAGCTGGGTTCAAGCAAATCAGGTTGGATTCTGATTTGGTGAATGAAACCAAAGCAATGGTGAAGAAGGAATACCATAAAGATTTTGTAGTCGATGTGGATTGTAAATGGGTTTTGAAGGGATGGAAAGGACGTATTTTGTATGCTTTATCTGCTTGGGTTCCTGCTTAAGCAAAATGTCCAAAAGGTGTTTTGAATGGTAGATTGAAGTTTCAAAAGGAATAGTGAACCAACACATACTAATTTTGTATTGAAAAATGAATTTGTTTTCATTGGAATTTATTTTTATGTCTATGATATGATCTGTTGTTGTTGTCAAGTGTTAAAAAGATGTATGTAGATTAGAGAACAAGTCTTATTGTTCCATCATGGAATGGAAACATGGGACCAACAAAAACATTGATCACATTTTAATGCATTCACATTGAATTCAAAACAGAAGTTAGTACTTCAAATGATTTATATATTGATATAATAATAACAGGTTGTGACGAATGACTTGGGGAACAAGGGAAAACCTGCATCTGACTCTTGCACATGTTTGACCACTTCATATTATTTCATATATTTCTAAAACATGAAAAATCAAAGACTAGATCACCCAGCACTTATCAATCAATCTGGTATTATTACGATATAATATCATATCATATATCATCATAAGATAAAATAATAAGAAAGAGGGATTGGCGGCTATGATACTCCTTCCTAGCATCTTCCTTAGTACAAAGAAAGAATCATTTATGAATTCTATATAACAAAGCTGTGACTCCAATTCATCAAACAATGTTAGCTCCTCTTCAGTTGTTAGATAGCAACTTTTCCTAGGTTTGTCCACGGTTATATTCACTAGTGTCTACAATATTTTTACTCTAATTCATTCTTCTTTGTTCTATTCTAAATATCAAAATCATTATTATCATCCAAAATAGAGTCGGCTATGTAGTTTTATGAATCTTATTTTCTTGCTGTTATCAAATATATCAATCAACTATGCTATCTTTTCCTGCTTCTGTTTTTGTTCTGTCTATGTTTTAGTTGATTCATCAAAGTTTTCCTAATCAGATGAATATTCTTGGCTTCTCAGACACAATCTTCCAAAACATATATTGTAAGAGTCTGAATTTTTTGTTTCAATTTTGATATTAGCCTTGTTTCAATATGCTTTCTCCAAACACCTTTCTGCAAGATTTTAGTGTTCCAAACTCAGTAAACCAAGTAACAAATGGGTTTGAATTAGAAGATTCACCATCTTCACCTTCTTCTTCTGGCACAAGCTCAAATGGACAATTCTTGGAACCGACAAGATATTCCAATAACATCCTAAGATACATAAATGACATCCTCATGGATGAAGAAGATGACTTGGAGCAAAAACCTTGCATGTTGCAGGAATGTTTAAGACTTCAGGCTGCTGAAAAGTCCTTCTATGATGTTCTTGGCCATAACCAGCCTTCACCGAATGATAGCACTGACCCAGATGGAAATTTCAATTGCGCTGCTAGTTTTGAGAGAAATGGCAGCAGCTGCATCGCTGATAACTCATATGAATCTAACTGGGTCAATCATGTCGTCGAATTCGAATCTTTTCCCATACAACTAAAAAGTCCTTTAATAGAAAAAAACTACTATGACTTGACAGAAGCTGATCCAGTTGTCATCGAGACACAAGGTGCTAACCATTTTCACAACGGAACTTGGAGTTGGAATGACATTCAACCAGTGACGTTGGAAGAAGTTTTACCTTCAACAGTACCAGAAAAAAGAAGTCGTAAGATGGATAGAGATAATGATACTTGTAATGAACAAGAGGGAAGAGGTAGCAAGGTTTCAGCTATTCTCTCTGATGAATTAGAGCCACCAGAGATTTTAGATGAGGTACTGCTTTATCAGAAAGGAAAGACTCTCACTCAATACCAACAAGCATCACATAATGTTGATTCAGGAGGAAAGGCAAAGGAAACACATTCGCGTTTGAAGAAAGCATCTACGACAAACAATGCCGCGGCTGTGGATTTGTGGACCATGCTAAATCAATGTGCACAAGCTGTGGCGAGCTACGATCAAAGGAATACAGATGAGCTACTCAAACAGATTAGGCATCACTCTTCGCCTTTCGGCGATGGACTCCAACGTTTAGCTCATTACTTTGCTAATGGTCTTGAGATAAGATTGGCTGCTGAGACGCCATCATATCAGCCTCTTGATGTGGCAACTGCTGGAGATATGTTGAAAGCTTACAAACTATTTGTTACCGCGTCTCCTTTGCAGAGAGTGACAAATACTTTGCTAACCAAAACGATTTTCAAAATAGTGAAGAACGAGAGCAGCGTTCATGTTATTGATTTTGGAATTTGCTATGGTTTCCAGTGGCCGTGCCTCGTCAGAAGACTATCATTAAGACCTGGTGGTCCTCCAAAGCTTCGAATTACAGGAATTGAGCTTCCTCAACCAGGATTTAGACCTACAGAAAGGGTGGAGGAAACCGGACGGCGTCTAGCAAAATACTGCAAGAAGTTCAATGTACCATTTGAATACAACTTCATTGCACAGAAATGGGAAACCGTCTGTCTCGAGGATCTAAAGATAGACAGGAATGAAATAACTCTTGTTAGCTGTTTGTACAGACTGAAGAACCTTCCTGATGAAACTGTGGCATTGAATTGTCCAAGAGAAGCTGTGTTGAAGCTGATCAGGAAGATTAATCCAAAAGTCTTCTTCCATGGAGTTGCCAATGGAAGTTATAGCGCACCGTTTTTCCCGACTCGGTTTAAGGAAGCACTCTACCACTTCTCATCGTTGTTTGATATGTTTGAGGCTAACGTGCCTCGTGAAGACATGCAGAGGTCGATGCTTGAGAGAGGGTTGTTTGGAAGAGATGCCATAAATGTTATAGCTTGTGAGGGTGCAGAAAGGGTTGAAAGGCCTGAGACCTACAAGCAGTGGCAGGTCAGGAATAAGAGAGCTGGGTTCAAGCAAATCAGGTTGGATTCGGATTTAGTGAATGAAACGAAAACAATCGTGAAGGAGGAATACCATAAAGATTTTGTAGTCGATGTGGATGGTAAGTGGGTTTTGCAGGGATGGAAGGGACGCATTTTAAATGCTTTATCAGCTTGGGTTCCTGCTTAAGCAAAATGTCCAAAAGGTGTCTTGTGGTAGTATATGTAATCCACTCTTAGACCTGTTGAAAAATATGCATTGAAATTTTCCTTTTCTATTTCTCTTTCTCCATTTGAGTTTTTATTTCATATATTAATGTACAATTCACTTCCTAGATGTTATATAGCATGACAATCTTGTTTTTATGAAACACAAATTTTCTACTAATCATGAGAAAAGAAAAAGGAAAAGAACATCAGAATGAAAACAGAACTAAGAAATGGCAGTAATACATCAAAGAAAATAACAGCAGTTATATGGTTAGAAGACTTGGAAGTAAAAAACAGTATTTTTCTTAAAAGTTACTTGATAGATAAGCATACCTTCGTTGAGAGGTACCATGTTTTGCTCTGCAGAAACAAGTCAGAACTTACAATGTACACCTCAATTCTGCACTACGAATCTGTATTGCCCTCTTTTGTTATTTTTTGTTGTTAAAGATCAAATATTTTCAAGTTAACATATCAGTGGCAGGATCCATCTAAAAGACATTCAATAAAATTCAAATACAGCAAGTTTAGTAACAGCAAGATCTAATGCTTAAATTCATCTTTACTTCAATTGCATCACAACTTCCAACTTTCTGTCTCACATCTTCCCATGTGTGTCTTCAAGTTTAAGTAGTATCTCAACTACTGGATTCGGATTGGGTGCAATCAGAACACCATGAAGTCACTACAATCAAAAGATCACTCACGATTGTTAGATCAAGATGTTTTACTTAACATGTGATTTGATAAAGTTAAAATATTGATTGTCTGATCTTAATCTAACGACCATGATATTCATATTGTAGTAACTTTTGACCACACCAAAGTACAACATCAGTGGCCACTTTAAATATTCCTGAAGTACAAGTATGTCCTCCTTAAATAATTGTAAAGGGCTTTAAGACTCATTATTTCCAACTTCATGAACAACCTGTAGGTTTTAATTTGCCCAATAATCTCAAAACTTTGTGGATTATGTCACAGATTTAGAATTAGCTTAGAAGATTATGTGAAGAAAATTGTGACAGGATGCTAGGTTTTGATTCACTTCTGGTGTTTAGCCATTTAGGAGACAGTGCACCTGTAGTGAGGTGGTGGGAAGGTGTGCATGGAAAGTTTAAAAGAGAAGCGCAAAAAATGCAGTTTTAACGAAAATGGATTATATTTTACTTTAAACAACTTAAATATCATAGCTAAAATCAAATTTCTATGAAGCCAAACAGTTTCTTTAAGTATAACATATGATACTAAAAAACACACTGACAAGACTTTTGGCCATATAAAAGGTATTGTAACTAGATTAGGTAAACCCTAAACCATAGGAACAAACTCTGAATGTGATTATAACATATAAAAAGACTTGACTCCTCTACCGCGAATAATGTATTTTAAATGATCAAGTTTAACATTAAAATCATTGATTGCGAAGTTATTGAATTGAAATTTCACATCTCGATAGTTTGTCATACATATGTAGTTTTTTTCTTCTTCAGAATATCATTTGAAATGAATGTTTCAACCCTTAGATGTCGAAAAAGAAATGCTTCAAACCTTACACTTTACCTTTAAAATTACACTCCTCACTTTAGAGAAGTCAAATCTCACAGAAAACAGCCTAATAGAACCACAGATACAGACACATAAAAGCTAAAAGCTCAGGGCCAGAAACAAAACCAAAGCTAGCTTAATTTGTGTATGAAATACATTAATCAATAAACTCATCTATTTTGCCTGACACTAGATGATCTAAGAACATTCCAGTCTAGCTTATCTCCAGACGGTTTTTTGAAAGATCCCAAACCATTGTTCGACGATGATTTTTTGTTCCCTTGATCATTGTTTGGTGATTTGTTAGGATATTGTGCTTCATTATCTTCACACTGTTTCCTTTTACCATTTCCATTAACCTCGTAACTCTTTTTGTTCACGCTAGCACTTTCTGAACCTTCTGCTGAAGAGTTATTTTCTCTGAAACAGCACAAACAGAAATAAATTTATACACAGTATGTGCGAAGAAGTATTTGCAATATTTGTATGATAATGTTTAATAAAAGATGAAGCCATGAAGTATATTAGAAAGTAAAAAAATAGATAGAGAATCTTCGGACCCTTGGAGGAAAAAAAGAACAAAATCAGATATCTAATTTGCAGTTTGGACCAAGAAACCCACCTAACAGACACATTTGCATTTTGATTACTAGAAATGCTAGTTTTGGCTACGGGCTGACTAAGTTTTACTTCTTCCTCATTTAATTTCTACAAAGGCAAGGCTACAGCATTAGAATTCGGAATATGATCAAAATAAGAAGCACAAGATAAAGAAAACAGGCTTTTAAATTTTTTATCTTCAAACTCACATCAACAGTTGGATTAAAACTTTGAAATGACATTCGACCTTTAAATGCTCCAGGATGGGGATCACCTTCCACTATGACCACACTACATATATGTCGAAAGCCGTGAGATAGAAAACAAATCAAAAGATGAAGAAAATAATTGTAGATAAGAGACAGTTGTGTATCAGAACTGTCAAATTATTGAAGACATGGTTTCAAAATTTATTTAATATTTGCTATTTTATAGTGTAAAAAGGCAAAGATTTGTCAAATATATGGGGCTATATGAATGTGAAGTAAACATTAGATGCCCATATTTCAGCAATAATTCCTGCATACAATCTCGCAATTCAGAAATTCAGAAACAAAGCATTAATTAATTGAAAAATCAATCTTTCAGTTAACAGCAATAAAGAGAAACAGATGGTGTAATTTTACATCAAGCATATCAAAATTTCAAACTCTGAACGTTGAACAGGTAGCCTATAAGCAATACTGGACACCAATAACATGACAAACGATTGCAACGATGTACCTCAACATTTAAAAACATTAATTATTCTAAGTTATCAATAGAAGACTGCAGAAATTTGTATATTGAGAGATAAATATTCACATGAGAAATAAATCAGAAAGTTTAACTTTACAAAATTCACATATCAACATTTAATTACAGAGAGAAATAAATCAGTACTGTCAATCGCAGATTGCAAAAAATACTGGTTGGTTCAAATTTGCTATTCTACAATACTATAGGACCTCTATAGCCGCTATTTGACAACACTTGTATTAAATTGCTTATCACATAGCAATTTTCAAATGCAGTTACTTACGCTATAGCCACTATTTTGGAACAAATACAATTTGTACACTAAATAGCGCCGTTATTCGACAACAGTAAATTAAATACAAACTTAACATGACAAGTTTGAGAGGACGAGTGGACAACAAATCAAATGTGTACCAAACAGCACCGTATAGATGCTATTTGACATTGTTAAGATAAATACAAAATCTGTAAATTGATATTGGGGGATAAATTTTCGCATTAGAAATATATCATAAAGTTTCACTTGACAAAATTTGCATAGCAACATTTGATTACAGAAGAGAGATAAATCAATGCTGTCAATCGCATATCGCAAAAAATAGCAGCAGTTTCAAATTTTGCTATGCTACAGCGCTATAGCATCACTATAACCACTATTCGACAACACTTCGTACTAAATAGCATATCACAAAACAATAGCAATTTGTTCAAATCAGCGTTGTCAAACCGTGGCACTATAGCATAGCAGAATTTGAATTGATCGATGTCGTTCCACAATCCGAGATTTAGAACAAAGTGTTGTTAAATAGCCATTATTGTGGCACAAATAGCGCGGCAGTATATTCGAATTTGAAAAGACATCTATTTTCCATCATCCGCAATTGATAACACCGGTTCAAATTCAGTTACGCTATAGCCATTACTTGGGAACAAATCCAATTTGGAATAAACAGCGCCGTTATAGCCACTAATTGACAACGCTAGATACAAAATTTAATGTTAATTTCAAGAGGACAACAAATCAAATTTGAACTAAACCGCTCGCAAAGCTACTATTTGACAAAACCAAGATAAATTCAAAATTTCATATAACAATTTTGAAATGACCAATTTAAAATCCTCAGAAGACCATGAATTTCAATTCCAACATGTACATCAGTCATAACTCAAAATTGGTAAACAGACCCAGAATCCATAACCCATGTGCATTAAAAAATAAAAACAGTACACATTATTTGAATTTAATGAAAAAAAAAAATACCATTTTCTAGAAATTGTTGGGGTTGAACCGAAACTAACATCATGCTTGACCTCTTCTTCTACTTTCTCAACTTTCTCTTCTCTTGCAGCTGCTCTTTGCATGAACTATCCAACAATAGAAAAAAGAAAACAAAGAACAACATCATTAATCAGAACATGAATTTTCACTTTCAAACTTGAATCAAACTAGTGAGAAAAATCCTCAGGAAAAAAAATCAAGAATAACGATTTGGGTTTGGTTGATTGTTACCTTCAAGTTCTTCAAAACGCTTGAAAGCTCTCGTTTTGCCATTGTAAGTTGCTTTCAAATTTTTCGCTTTCTCTTAAAAAACACTGCGATGCGACCAACAATCTTAACCTAGTTTCGCCAAATCTGATTTGTGAACGAGGTTTTATTTGTTTTTGTTGTTTTGTTATGTCTCAATTCAACCCGCGAAATTACTAAGGTGTCCTTCAATAAAATATTTAAGACAAATTTATATTATATCTATACTGTATATAAATATATAAATAACACATGTACCAAATAAATAATAATAAATTTAAATATTAAAATAAAAGTGTAATAAATACAATTATTCAGTTTTTTCTTTATCATTTAAAAAGTGTAACAAATAATATAAGTGTAATTATATTTACTTTTTCATTATCCCGATTATACCTTTAAACAATAATTTTTTCAATAATAAAGATTGTTGTTGCATCCTTCACAAAAAAATCGTTGTCGGTATTAAGAAAATAAGAATTTAGATTATATTATTTTTTTAAAAAAACAATTTTTTTTAAATAGATAATTATGGTTAGTTTGATTTGTTATAATTTGAAAGCAAAAAAAATTTATATTTTTAATTTTAATCAAAATTTAAATTTCATAAAAAAAACACCGTTCATAATTTTCAAACGTTAGCGCAATAAAAAGTGCGGAAAGACGAGCACGTGAGTGCCCACTCTTTTCGCTAGTATGAGGAAAACAACATATTTCAGCTCTTTTGGGTTTGTTTTTTCTTTTCAAAAATGACCTCAATTTTCAATACAAATAACACATGTAATAAATAGATAAGAATAAATTTAATTTATATATTAAAATATATTTTTTGATTTATCATTTAAAAAGTGTAACAAACTAAAGGAGTGTATATGTACTTAATTTTTCATTATCCCAATTATACCCTTAAACAAAAACAATTCCTATTATAAAGATTGGTGTTGGTGTCATTAAAAAAAAGAATTTAATTTTTTTTTGTTTTGTTATATTGTTGGTTTTATTAAAATAGATAATCATGATTAGTTTGATATGTTATAATTTGAAAACAAAAGACATTTATATTTTTCCTTAAAAAAAAAAAAGACATTTATATTTTTACTTTTAATAGTTTGATATGTTATAATTTGAAAACAAAAAACATTTATATTTTTACTTTTAATCAAAATGTAAGTGTAATAAAAAGAGTATAAAGACGGATACATGAGTGTCCGTCTTTCCGCTAGTATCTATAATTGAACTGACCTAATTCATCAATTTTTGTTGATTATTACTTTTTTTTCCACCCTAATTATTTCTTGCGCGTCCTTTTTTTTTTTTTTCCTTACGAAAATGCTCATATAATTGAATAGTTTTTGTTTTTACGACATTTAAAGACACTCTGGATTACATAACTAGAACACTCCCTATTTTCTAAATTAAAATCATATTAGTATTTTAAAAATGCTTATATAATAAACATTCAACACTTCGTAAGTGCTTTTTTAGTGTAGTCATCCAAACATAACGTTCACGTATAATACTTGTACAAATACATGAGATGTTTTTTATTTTCACCAAGATGGATAAAGTATCTTTTAAATTGTGTCTTCAACTCATCCAACTTATCGGTGGGGGTTAAAAAGACCTTAATCATCTTCTTCACAACGGAGTATCGAACATGAACTTTAACTTCAACTTGTTTTATATTCGTCACACTTTCTTTGTTTTTTCCTTCAAATCCGTTAGAATATTTCTAGGCAATGACAAACTCTTTGTCATGTCAACAACTCTTTTCTCCTCCTCCTCTTTTAGTCTACCCACAAAAGGTGACCACCTAACCTTGGGTCCAACTCATGATTGTGAATTCCATTAAGCATGACCAACCACCAATCATTTGTATTATTCTCAAAGGAACCACGCAACCTAAACAACAATCACATTTCCTTGAGCCTCTGCCTTCAAGATTCAATTTCATCATCCTTTTCGGTGGTTTGTATAGACTACTCCTTTCACATTGCAACGTCAACATTGATTTTTTATACTAGATTTACCTATAGATATAGTAAATCCAGCCCTTGTCGCATGTCGACGAACCCAACCAAGCAAATCATATCGCTTTAGTCGTCTATCATTTGTTAAAAAAAGAGGTGGTGTTTACTTCATATTCACGAAGCTTGGAAACACTGGTAGGTTTAGGTTTTGCTTCAATGTAAGTTTGAAAGGGAATTTTGATATTAACCTTCACTTCAACAGTAGGTTTAACATTGGAAGTTGCAATTATGACTGATTTCGGCTCAACGCCATCATCCACCGCATTTTCAACCATCATTATATATATAGAATAAAAAATAACAAGGAAAAAATATAAATAACTTGTGCAACAAGCCTAAGAAAGAAAGAAAAAAATGGCACAAAATTTTCAATTCTAGACACCAACATGACTTAGCTCACGTTGTCCTTCCACCAACGTGAGTTAACTCAAGTTGAGCACTCAACATGACTTAACTCACGCCCAAACATGCTTCCCAATATGACGAGAAGGAGTAATCTTTTAATCATTCAAAAAACATTAATTACTTATTTAGTCTGTCATTTCTTTCTATCTATTCTTTTGTATTTTATTTATTTATTTATTTCTTCTGTACTTTGGGACTAATATGTAAAATAAAAACATATTTTTGTGAATGCACAAGCATAAAAAAATTGTATTCGTCTAACTATTACTATCATCGTATTTTATTATAATTCGTTTTGATATTTTTATATTTATTAAAAAATGTAGTTAATTTTGTATTAGAAAGATGGATTGCGAGTGATTTTACAAAATTATCTTTTATTAATGATATGGGAAAAAGAGGTTAAAAGAATGTTTTGTCAAAAAAAAAAAATGTGAAGAAAATAGAGTAATAAATGGTAGATAGTATGATAGGAAAAATTCATTAATGATGCATTGATATTTTTTATTTTTATTTTTACTAAATGATGCATTGATATTGCAAGCAATTATAATAAAACCAAAATATTTTTTCAAAATGACTTATAATAAAATACAAAGGGAATAACATGTACTATTATAAACTAAGATTTAGACGGTACTCTGTTTCTGTCTATCCGCTTTTTTTATTGCGCTAGTGTGTATAAATTACAAATGATAGTTTTTGTAAAATTTTGATTAAAATAAATTTAATTTTGATTAAAATTATAGGTATAGCTATTTTACACTTTCTTATTGTAATAAACCAATACATATATATTTTAATCATATTTTTTAACAAAGATATTAGATGTATGCCTGCGCGTTTGTCCAAGAAATATTAAGATTAGTGTAAGATGAGAAAACATGAACCAAATAAGATTAGAATTGAACGTTGCATGCAAACACCAAACATATCTACTTGTCCTGCATCATATGTTTATCCACATAATAATTCACTTGACATTCCAAGCTGCAAAACTTAAGGCCTCGTTTTCAAGCAACTTAAGTAAAAAAGAAACACACTTTTTTTCTCTTCTTGGATGAGGTTCTATCAAATGATTCCCTAGCGATGCATTGTTTTCCTTCTCAAGCTCCGATAAAACCCAACCCTAAATCGTTATCAAAAGTGATGTTGTTACGTTTTTTAAAAGTTTTCTAAGATGCAAGAAACAAGACACGTGTTCATCGAATCATTCATTCACTCTATATTGAAAGCAATATAACTATACGTTTGTTGAAGTGTTGAACAAACAACACAACACGTGAACAATTTCAGTTTCACTTTTTTAGTTTGAAAGTAACGCAGTCTATTCATAAAAACACTGATCTTTGACTCCTCTATGTCAAAGTGTACGGTGTAGGACCAACCAAATTTACATGTGTGATGATGGGACCCATATAATTACGTGGGGTCGATTAAAACTTCAACAATAGCATTGAGAATGCGTTAAAGATATGTGCTTGAGAGTATGTTCTTAGCATGAGAGTCTCTTAAGAGGTAAGAAAACTCAAACCAATCATAAATAAATTCAAGCAATCTTCAATATCCACCCTTTGAAATTTTACCAAAATTTCAATCTCTTAATAACATGATTACAAATAGAAAGTAACAAAATACAATGCCATTATTAAACAAACTTTCTTACACGTGCTCCCTTCAAACTTCAAATAGAGAGTAATGCCGCTAAAATTCTTTCAAATAGCCTCTTCAAATACCCTTTCATCCAAATATATTGAACATCATTTACCTAATTCAAACTGTCTTTCAAAATTCAAAAGTTCACTTCCAAAACTAACTCATCTTACAACACTTTCTTCAACAACAAGCAATTCCACACTCTTTCACTCTTCAACATCAACTCTCCATTCCTTCTCTTTTCCACTTCTAACCGTTCACTTGTTCCTTCCTTTCTCTTTAACCAAATATCTCTTAATATTGACGCAAAACCAAATAACCTTTCAAAAAAATCAAACAAGTTCATACGGAAACCAACACTTTCTTTCCTATGTTACAACCCTCAACTAGTTCCATTCTTCTTTCCTCACTGTTTTGGAACGAGGAAGTCTTCACTTCTTCTGTGTTTGGATTATCGATATTCAAATAAAAAATCCTTACGTTATCTTAGTTCTACTTCTGATAATCTGAAATCCATGAACGAATTGTTGGTAGGGGATAAATCACTATACGGTCTTAGTGAAGATGCGATGTGGTCATTATGCTTGATGATGAGAGGTTGAATCCAACCTCACCAATGGTTCTTAACAAACTAGAGGACATGATCTTAGCCATGGAAGATGGAGATTGCATATTGTTCTACTTTTGTGGCCATGGTGGCCGCTACAAAGTAAAACAATGGTCTAACAACACATAACATCACCACACACTACTAAAAAAACAAAAATTAGTGAGGAAAATTTAGTGAGGGAAAACATGAAATCCCTCTCTAATTCCGTCACTAAATTTTGCGACCAAGGAATTTGTGAGGAATTTTATGTTTTCCGTCACAAATTTCCCTCCCTAATTTTGCTTTTTCTAGTAGTGACATGTAGAGTGTATATGTCTTCCGTCCGCATGAAGGCGACTACATCACTGGTGGGTTAAGCTTGTTTGATTTGACAAAAATATCAAATTGTATCTTGTTTATTCGTTGGCTGATTACTATGTGTATAGAATTGGAGTTTATTTAATATGATAAAAAAATTATTTTCCCTCATATTCTTGTACTTGGCTGTGGTTTCACATCACACATCTTCTTGAGATCAAAATGTTTAGATTTAGTATGTAAGTTTGCTGGGAAAAATGTCTCTTCTCTTAATTATTTTAAAAATCTTGAAATCTAGATTGATGGTCAAACCAAACTTTGCTGGACGATCAACCACCTAATTGGCTTCTCTGAGCCAATGATTTCAAACAACCAAACCTGAGTTGCGATGGATTTGATGAATATTTTCCACCAACATATGTAGGGGATGAGGATGAGTTGGTGGACAACCATCTTTAACCAACTTTAATTCTACAGAATCCAGGACTCCGTGCAGTCTTAAGCACTGAACAAGTATGAATACGCGCCACATAAGCAACAAGAAATTTTCCATTAGCATAACCCCTCCACACGCTGCTTTTCTTCCGTGTTCAACCACGGAACCATCAATGTTAAGAGCTATGAAACTGTCATGTGGAGGCTGCCATCTAATTACTACATCAGATTTGTATTGATCAGCTTGATTCAGAATAGGAGAAACAATGAATTCTATGTGGTCCTCTCCAACTCCAGATTGCTCTAAAAATCTGACGCGCGTTGCTATTGTTTGATATCGCTACGGCCTTGTAAGCTGATGCCAATGTGAATTCACCATCACTTGCAAGCCTCCATGAAACACAGTCATCACTACTTTGAGGATCAGGGGGAGACAACCTCTTGATGTCATCAATTATATTTGAGGGAAGTGTATTTATCAAATTACTCAGGTCCCATCTTCCTCAAACTGTCAACATAATCGGCAACCACTTTTGTTGCTTCAAAATGCTGAATCTGACTAACCGTATAGTCAATAACGGGCATATCAGTGTCAGCCCAGTTATCTATCCTTCCAGAATTCAACTCCTCGACCTGAACCTAATCTCTATATGATCTGATTTTGGAAATTAGTCCAGTTAGCACACAAGCCGCGCCAAAAATTGCTCCCCGGTTTATCAACATTTACCATCGGAAGCAAACTAGAACCACATTTGTATTTCTTAAGAATAACTGATGTCCACATCTGCTTCAGTTGCGTACAAAAACGCCAATTAGCTCTCATCATATACGCAACGTTAACTTGACGCATACTTCTCAAGCCTAGTTCACCGAATTTTTTGGGAGTACACATTGTTTTTTTACATACAATGAAGAATATTAAAAGGATTTCGATTTTTTCTTCCCTAGCAGCCTAGAGTTGTCATGTCATGTTTTACTAATTTTCTTGTTCAAAAGCATAACCTTTCTTCTACAGGATTACTGTATCACAATGTGTTTCTGTTAAATGAAAGTTGTAATTTGTCTCTTCTCCTCGCTTTAGTGTTGTTTTCTACCAGTTATTTAGTTAAGAGAGCTACTTCAAACCCTTCCACAGATTTCTTGAAAACCATGCAGTTTTGGATTTGGCAATCTGGGCAGAGAATTAACTTCTTTTTTTCTTGCATCCGGATGGTAACTTCGAACAAAATGGTGTTTTTCTCATTCTTTTCGACAGAAGTGGTCTTAGGCGCCTTCCACGGTGGGAGAGTGTTATGCTAGATCCAAAAATGTTGTCCATAATCTTTGCACGATAGTGTACGTACCCTGTGTTATTTTAACTTAGATTTCCTTTTGCTTGAATTCATATATGATGAAGCAGAGTATTCTGTTATCTAATAAAAAAAACTCATTTATTTATATAATTAATATATCAGTTATTAGTATTCTGATAAAAAGTACATTAGTCAGAGTCAGATGCCAAGACAATATTAGGCACCACAAATGTATATAAGTTAAGCTTTAACTGATGTTTCAATTGCAACCTTTCTAGAATACTTGACAATTTTACTCTTCTCATCTGCTTCCCATAGTTCTGGAAATGCTTCCTTCATATTATGGATACTCTCCAAGGCATGATCCACTCCTGTAGTTCTAAGGGAAGTACCCACCTGCACAAGTATTATACTTAGACTTCACATTTAAAATCATTTGGCATCATAAATTATTTTAATATGATTTTATATGATGCATTTCGGTCAAATATTAAGTGATATTCAAATTTCAAATAGTACATTGACAAAGTCCTAATTTAAGAATAAGAATATGTGCATGCATATATTTTTCTAAGTTCAACAAACGTAGGCAAGAAGTTTCATTCAACTTAACCAAATCAAAGGCAACCATAAAAACTTTGAATTGTAAATGGATGATTATGTCCACATAAAATTGAAAAGAAAAAATTGAGCAAATATTCATTTGTTTCTTAATTGTGTGAGGCATTGTCAGTCTGTCACTAATGTATCTCTGATTATATGAAAATTACAATAACATTTTCAAGTATGTTTTTGCTAATAATTTTTTGGCCAAATTGATTCATGAAACTCACATTTGAAGATCAAACTTACTAGCGAAAACACGTTCGATAACACAAGACGTGTTTGAGTATGTTTTTACAATTTTGATAAATTCAGACTATGGCGA
The DNA here is from genome assembly GCF_003473485.1 of Medicago truncatula. Lineage (NCBI taxonomy): Eukaryota > Viridiplantae > Streptophyta > Magnoliopsida > Fabales > Fabaceae > Medicago > Medicago truncatula. Next base: position 47,748,144 of record NC_053043.1, read on the forward strand.
CAGCTTCTCACACATTTAAGGGTCAAAATGACTACTAACTCGAAAATAAAATACTATGAACTACTAACCAAGACTGTGTGAAGGCCCAAGGATTTGCCTGTCTGTATATTGCGGATACTGTCATCAAAGAACAACTGCAAAAAGCAAAGTAAATAAATACATAATTTGATGATCTGACTAGATAGCACATAATCAAAAATATGCTCATAACAAAAATCTTACTGTTCTTTGAGGGTCAATGTCTGCCATCTTAAAAACCTTTTCAAATGCATCTTGAAAGGGTTTACAAACAACTGGGGTCTTTGGAAGCACAATATTAGCATCAGGCCTACAAATGTACTCATAAAAATCAAATATTTCTGTGGAACTTTGTTTATATTCATTGCTATCTTTGTTGTGAGGAGAATTGATGTTATTGGACTTGGAGGAATTTAGTGTCTCAAAGCTTATGATTCTCTCAAAACAATCCTCTAGTCCAAGCCTTTGAAGCACTCTATTTGCATGTGCATCGTCCGAGTTTGTAAAAACCTATTGGAAAATAAAAAATATTGTTAGCTATAATTTATGAATTATGACCATGTTTGGATAAACAACTTAATAAAGCGTTTGTAACATGGTTTTAAATTGCAGCCGCGGATGCGGTTGAAGCCATTGCGAAAAATAACAAGTTGCGGATACTACCGCAATTGCAACATTGCAGCCACATCACGTGACGCAGTCTGCAATTTGAAACCATAGCTTATAGCATAAGTGTTTATAACTTAATTGTTTATATGCTGTTTCTTTAATGAAAGATAAAATAAAGTCAAAGTTTTTTCATATAAGTCATAAGTTGTTTAATGTTTTCATAAGCTAGCTTGAAAAAGCTTATGTAAATAAGCTGAAAAAAAGCTTATGGAAAACAGCTTAACGACATGTCATAAGTTGTTTATGTAAACTTTCCTAAACATTTTCAGAAATGTTAATGTCACAAAGTGTTTATGTGAGCATATAAGCTTAAATAAGCCAATAAAACAAGTGCTTATGTACTACTCTGACTTAGCCATCAAATAAGTACAAAGAAACTTACAATTTTTCGAAAGGGCAGACTTAGCAAAATTCCCCTAAGAACAGGGTCAGGTTTTAGCATATTATATGGCAATCTCCCATGAACAAACCTTGTCAAAAAAAAAAAAAAAAATCACATTAATCCTAATTATTTAAATAAAAAAAGATGAACAAATCAAACATGTAAAGACATGATTACCCATGAAAGTCATCATAGTCAAAGTCATAGCCAATTGCCTGATGAGATAAAAAAGAGACAAAAATGATGATTCTTTCACCATAGCCTTAAAATAAACTATTAGATTTAATTAATTAATATAGTGAAAGTTTAATTAATTGATTTTATACTTGCCTTGAGACCTGCCATCGTTGTCCCATAAATCTTATATAAAGAAACACATAATTCAGGAACTCTATCCTCTTTTATCTCAAGCTTTTGAAGCATGTACTCTACAATACAATGGATCCATGAAAAATAAATAAATTCCACAGACACATTACACATGACACATCAAAGTAATTAATCACATATATAATGATTTCAATTACCTTGAATATTTTTTGTCACATGAGCTGACAATCCAGAACTCAAAGGATAAAGAGTATCATCAAGATCTGCAGATATTAAATAAGTTATAAATATAATCCAAAAATATTTTAATTAATTAATGAAGCAAATTAATTAAGTCATTTAAATAGTGATTTTACCAAATAAAAGGCAATCATATTTGGCCTTTGATTGCTGAAACTGATCTCCATTTTCCATTTTATACTCTAGTAGCTGCAGTAGTAAGCTAAATCACAAAAAACAACATTAGTATACATACATTTGTTGCAAAACTTAGAAAATGTAAATATGAAAAAAGTGCATGCAGAAAAAAGAGATAAACTTACAGTGAAGTGTGTCTGAAGGAAGAGATTGCAAAAAAGTGGAGAGAAGCTGTTGTGTTGAGAGAAGAGGAGTTGTGTGAGTGGTTGTTTTGTTTTATGATGTGACAGTGATCGTGTCGATGATTTAGAACTATATAGCATATAAATATATAAATAATGCCACGTTGTCCACACTCCTCTTGACACGTTGCTATTATTTTCCTTTTATAGTTCTTTCTTTTCGTCGGTTACATTTTTCTTTCCAATTACGCGGCAACGACCATTGAAGATGAACGTATACGTTGAATTGAAGAATATTGAATTTGAAGTAAGTAAATGATGATAAAAATGTATTTTTTCAATAAAAAGAATTTATACTTTTTAGATGCTAACCCCACGTGAAGACGTTGAAAGTATTAAATGTCTGCATTCTAGGGTGATGATATTGGCAAAATTGAAAATTTGTTGGATGCAAGTTTAGGTCTTAAAGTTGAACTCAAGCAAGAGTCCACCATTTTGGTAGAAAGAAGTCCGACAAAGACTATATTTAGACACATTATTATTACTCCCTCCATTTCTTTTCTTTTGATGTTTTTAGAATTTCAACTATATATTCCAAAACTTTTGATGTTTTAGTGAATTTATTATTGTTTTCTCAAGTTTACCTTTTCTGGAAAACACCATAAACTATTAAAGTAGTTGTGACCTTTGATTTATCACATGTTAATTTAATGATAAATAAGGACATTTTAGTAAAAAACACACAAATATTTATATACTTTAATTACTCTTTAAAATGTGTGCCAAGAATTAAAACATCAAAAGAAAAAAAAATGAAGGGAGTATAACGTATAAGCATCTATCACATTTTTTAAGATAAAACTGAAATGCAAAAGTAACACATAAGAATAATTGACATTCTAACTATATTGTCATCCAAGTTCAATCACATATTATATGCATAGAAAATTTATTAAATAATAGAAAAATGAACAAACTTGGGTTCCTAAGTCAAAACTCAAGGGAACAAAAGCATTATAAAAACTCTAGGTTTGTTACTTGATCTTCAATGGCTTCAAGATCTAGAGCTGAAAAATGTAGATTTTGAGCTCGATTTTCAAACCGATGTTACTACACTCCACAAATGTGACGATGTTTTTGAACCATCATCAAAGAGTGCCAACATTTATATATGTTTTACTTTACAAACTCTTGTGTTTAAGTTTTTTGGAAACAAGTCAACGATGTTACTCATGTGCTAGGACGAGCGGCCACATCTCTATCTAGTTTCTATAGTTTCACTCGTGTATCCATTAAATGTTATTTTACGATTGTTTAAAATACAATGACGCGTGCATTTCGTGAGGTTGAAAAGTTACTCTCTTACTACCAACGCAACATATCCAATAGGGAACTCTTAAAATGAGTTTCTAAGTGGCTTCCACATATACATCAGCTCTTTGTAATTTTTTAAACATCAATTCTCAATATGCATTGAAAATTGCCAATAAATATTAGTATATGTCAATATATAAACTGAAATAGAAAAATTCTATGGTGAAGTCATGATAATGACTTTTTTGGTGAAGTTAAATGGTCAATCATTGAGCATTTGTGTATTTAATTCATGTCACGTCAGATTATATGGTGTATTGCACATTTGATCATAAGGTGTGTCATTATATCTTTACTTATTGCAATTGTATCCCTGATTAAATCAAAATTAAACATAGTTTCTCATTTGTGCACTAAGATTGAAATTCCCCTTAATATTTTTGTATGAGGACTGATTTGTAATAAGGTAGAGTTTAGTTTTAGAGTGGTCCACCAGCATGACACTAGCTGACATGACATCAACAATTATATTATTGGCTAAACAAAATATATTTTTCAAAAAAGTAAGTTTTTTTACTGCACCGTAGAAGCTAGGGCTGTCAAAACGGACCGGGCCGTATGGACCGGCCCGTTTAGCCCGATAAATTACAGGGCTTGGGCCTTAAATATTGAGCCCGAATTTTAATAGGGCTTTTTAGCCCGACCCTAAAAAGTCCGCTACCCGTTAGGGGTAGCCCGAACGGGCCGAGGGTAGCCCGCTAGCCCGCATAACAAAAAAAAATCCTATAAATTATATATATTTTTCAAATAATTCTTTACTTAGTTGATTATCAAAGTAATAAATAAAAATGAAAATTCAATGAATTAACACAAATATACATGTAATATAAAATTATATTTACTCGTTTTTTTATTTATAATTTTAAAGATCGAATATATAAATATCTATAACCATAACGTATCTAATTTATTTAAATTTGCTTTCCTCGCTGTTTTAGTTTACGACGTTTGTACGAAAATGTTTACAATTTATTTTTGTTCTAGGCATTATTTAAACATATTAAAAATATTATTTATAAAAAAAAATTATAGGAGTATTTTATAGTACTTTTTAAAAAAAAAAATATAATTTTTAATACGGGCCGGCCCGTTAAGCCCGCGGCCCGTGTAGGGCCGGGCTCGGGTACTATATTTCAAGTCCGTTTTTCAACCGGACTTTTTAGCCCGGTCCGATAAAGCCCGAAGCCCGTTAGGACCGGCCCGTTTAAGGCCGGGCCGTCCGTTTTGACAGCTCTAGTAGAAGCCCCCACTGAAATATTGTAGATCCCTTGTGGCATGACCTTCGAAGATTTGGATTGGAGTAAATGGTAGAATTTGTGAATGACATTTATTGATAATTTGTTGGCCACAGATTTGTAATGATGATCATTAAATGGCAAAAACCCGTGACAATCTCAAATTTTCCATTTAATTTATTGATTTAATTTGAAATTGTTCATAGTTGAGCAAGGAATGGGAAGATCTTTCTCAACAAGGAGATATGCTTAGACAACATGGTTGAAGAGGTGAACCAATAAATCCCAGTTCATTCTAAATTGGAGTTGTTTTTTAAAGTGACAGACAGGGTTATTAACGCAGCACTTGTTTCTTGCTTTTCAAGCAATCACAGTTTTTCGAGATTAATGGAGGAAGAAGATGAAAGTAGTTAGAGGTTGTTAGGGAGAGATAATAGAGTATTGAAAAGTTATTATGTTCATTAATTAATGAATAAAGAAGTTACAAAATATTTATATACATGACTTAGAGTGCGAGTCTCTTGTAACTAACTAACAAACTTATCCAAATTGTAAAGCTAAACACACTTAACTCTACTAAACATGGTTATGGATTAATAACAAACTAATACACCCCTTTAATCCATAATCCTATAACACCCAATGAGACCTAACTTGTCTCTCATAAAATGTTATTCAATTTATCTCAATTTATTAAAAATATTGCTAATAAATTTATTAAACCTTAATTAAAAGAAAACAACTAAATGGCAATAATGTCATTTAATTATCCTTAAAATAAAGTAATAATAAAACTTCCCCAAAATAATGTGAGTATAGTTAGACAATTTCATAAGATGCATCCAAATTTACTCTTAATTGTAGGAAACTCAATTGATGGAAAGTATGAAGGTCAGCCAATTCTATGATCAAAGGTTAAATTCACATGTAAATCATCAAAACATGATTTTGACTCTCCAATTTCAGAAAGATCAAGAACATTCCATTAGAATTTTGAATAGATGGATGCTTCTACAATTAGTTACCTAGGCCTTGAATAGATGCGTGCTTCTACAATTAGTTACCTATGATACTTGATTTTATAAGAACCTATTCAATTAAAAATATAATAAGAGTATTTTCACTTATTACAAAGACACGGATACTTGATCAAATTAAACTAACACCTATGGATAAAGATTCTTACTTTCTCTTGTTCGACCCTTTAGGATTTTTGGTGTTGAGAGTTTTGAGTTTCTTGTAAGATCCAACCAAATCCTCGTCCATCTTATGAAAATTAATTGAGAAGAAAAAATCTCTAATAGTTATAGCAACAACCACATGTTAGCTTGGAATAAAAATGAATAAAAAAATATTCATTTTTTTTTTATGCATTTTTAATATCTTTCCTTCCACATGTTTCGTGAACTCTTGATCTCATAACAATGTTAAATAAAAAATAATAATGAAAAAATACTTTAATTTCAATGAAAAAAATACAATCACCATTTCATATATGAAATGTCCTTTCAACAAAACTCTCTCCTTTCCCAAAACCTGTGTATTTGAAATCAAAGAAAAAATATCCATTAGAAAATACGAAAAATTATAGAAATAGAAACACACACACACACAAAGCTTGAAGAGAAAATCAAAACTATCAAAAAATGAAATGGAAGAAGAAATGAAAAGGACAACATAAGCAACATATATATAAGCTTAGAAAAAAAATGAGGAGCTTTATAGTAATAAACTTGTGTGTGTAAGAGGATTGATTAAGAATATGAATAATTTTAAAATGTAACCCCTCAATATTAATAAAATGGATTAAAATACATTCATTGTGTAACTTGCATGAAATGAAGTAAATGGAGTGTTTTTGCAACCGATGGAAAATGAAAGATAAGTAAGGAATGGCTAGTAAAGAATCAAGAACAAAAGATAGCCACATGGCATAAGTATGAGAGATTAGTTAAAAAAGGGGGACATTGGTAAGGTGACACATAGGAAAAATGTAGCTTATAATACATGTGTGTGTGTGTGTGTGTATATATATATAGATAGATAGATAGATAGATAGATAGATGGATAGACATAGATAGATAGATAGTGAATTGTAAATGGTGTTGTTAAGGAAAAAAAAAAAAGGAAACTAGGATGATTTTTGAAAAAAAAAATGGAAAGTGAATTTTTTTTCTTCAACAAATTAAAATGCAATATATTACTCAAACCGAAAGTGATTCACCTTGCACAAGGTGTGCTGAAAGTGGTGAATCACACAACTGTTACAATGTCAATGGTACTTAAACAAAAGGCCACCAGCCACCAAAAACTAAAAAGATTACATGCCACCCATACAAAGAAGCGGGAGTTGCCACCAATCATGATAACAAAAAGCAATTGAAACCTGATCCGATGACAACCATAAGAAGTAATTTTACTTAACTTTTTCAAGGAGATTGTGAGGATCAGAAGTCGCATTTTTTAAGACGCGGTTGTTCCTTTCCTTCCATATTACCCAAGCACAAGCCAACCAAATAACCTTAAATAAAATATGAAGATTGCGGCATACCTGCCAAATAAGAAAACTGAGCATAGTGATCAGAAATTGTTCCTGAAGGAATCAAGGAAATGCCGAGCCAATGCCAGACAAGATACCAAATACTACCAAAGATGTTGCAGCCGGTGAAGAGGTGATCCGTCGTCTCAAATTGAAAAGTGAAAATTATTGTTAAAAACGATGACAATAATGACAATTTTATAATTGTATCATGCGAGACTTAAACTCTATCAATTGAGGTTACAAGTCAATTTTTTCGTTAACACAATGACATGTCTTAGACATTAGCATAATGCTCATAAATAATAAAATTATATTTTTTCTGAGATAATTTTAATTAAAGTATGTATGAACTTCACAAAATGGTCAATCAATTTTTTTTCTGAAGTTGTTTAGTTGTTGAAAATTTATCTCTTAAAGGTGAATAAATGAAGTATTTAGTATTCGAACTTTATCTCCTGCATATTATAATGTATTGTTCATATCAATTGAATTAAATTTCCATAAACAAAATGATCATCAATTTGTTAATTAAGAAAGTGGCTGTATAAAAAATCTTCAATTTGTTAATGTACCACACAAACTCTTATTTAAAAAATGTTTCTCAAATTTATTAAAATACAGTATAATATTATTATTTTTGGCTCCAGGTATAGTATATCATCCTTTAAAAGCAACAAATCTATATAGGTTAATATCACTTTTTCTTTATTCATGGACTTTATATCACTATTCCCATCCTCGATAAAAAGAATAAGTTAAAATAATCTAAAAATAGTATATAATATTATAAAGAAAAATCCTAAAAATAGTACTTTGTGCAATAAAAGCTTTCTAACCAATCCAAATTAAAGTAGGGAATAACTTATTTTTCGATAAAAACCAATACAAATTAAAGTAGGGAATAAGTTATTTTTTGATAAAAACAAATTGCTCAATATAAATAATTTCCTAACACAATAGAGTAAAAAACAACCGACCAATTTTTTTAAGTGTATTTGATATGACAAAAAAAACGTGGAGAAATGGAAATATTCACATGCTGGTAATGGGGTTGCGATTAGGACATTTTGATTTGACATAACACAACCAACACTTTCAAATGCATATGTTTATCATGTCACAAATTGCTATTTTTATTTTAGTGTGTCTTTATGGTAAAATCAATTTATAGTATATTTCTATATACACCACCATATGAATGAAACAATACATATGATTGTACTATATAGCAATACATTTCATTAGGGCTGAAAATGAGTCGAGTCGAGTCGAAACTGTCTGAGTTTGACTTAACTCGATAAAAATTGGTTCAGCTCAAAATTCGACTCGAGTTTAAAACAAATCTTTTTTTAAGCTTGAGTTCGGCTCATTTAAAATTCCCAATTCAGTTCGGTTCGTATCGAATTACATATTCAACAAACTTTTTAAGGTTAAGTTAATATGTCTACATTCACCGCTCTCTAAATTAGAATTTATAAATTTATCATTCAAGTTAGATGTTTATAATTGTTAAAATTCCCAAGTTAAAATTTATAAATTTATCATTCAACAAACTATCCGTATAGCATTTACATTGTAATTGTAAAAATTATGTTCGAGCCAAATAGACCAAATACCATTGAAATGCTTCAAGTTAGATGTTTATAATTCTCTAAAAAAAAAAAGTTAGATGTCTATAATAAATTAATTTTTAAGTTATTTTTGTTACAAAGTTGAAAAATATATACATTATAATTCTTCTTTCATCAAACACAATTAAAATGTATTTATGTAGATATTTAAGGTTAAGTTAATATGTCTACATTCACCGCCCTATAAATTAGAATTTATAAATTTATCATTCAATTTAAATTTGAAATAAAATTGACTGATTACTTGATTTAGACATATTGTTAAAGAAATATTTATTTATAAAATTAAATTTGAATTGAAAAATAATAAGAAGAAAGTATGCGTGAGTAATTGTGTTATGGGATCAACAATGAATTTGTCTAAATGGTAAAAGACTTATGCCTCTTTATCAAGTGGTTAGAGTTTAGATTCATTCATGTGTATGGAAAAATTTGAATGAAATTTTCATTCTTCTACAAATATTAATTATTGATAAATGGTTGTTGAAGCTTCGTACAAATATCATGATAACAAATTATATTTTTTTTTGAGATTATTTCAATTGACGGTACCTGTGTCTTTATTTACAAATCATTTGTTTTTATTAGATATAACATTTTTTTTTAAAATTTGGTACTACCACCAATCCTACTAGCTACTACCACCTGCGCTACTGTCCACTGCTTATATATAGTAACATCTAGTGAGCAATGAATATGCGTTGTTCCATTTGATTTAACTTCTTTTTTTTCTTTTCCATTTCCCACCTTAACACTTTGAATGCATGCATACATTCATGGATTTCTTCAAATATTTCAACATGTTCATCATCATTTTCATTTTCTTTTCATCTGCAACACCAATCTTCTCAGATTCCTCCTCCACCACTTCAAATGACCACTTATCAATCCCAAACTTTCTAAATTTATCCAAGGAACCTCAAGTTTTTGATTTCATGGTTGATATAAGGAGAAAAATTCATGAGAATCCTGAACTGAGTTATCAAGAATTTAAAACTAGTAAGCTTATACGAACAAAATTGGATGAATTAGGTGTCCCATATAAACATCCAGTTGCAGTGACAGGTGTTATTGGTTACATAGGAACTGGTCTTCCTCCTTTTGTAGCTCTCAGAGCTGATATGGATGCTCTTCTCATGCAGGTATGTCTACATTTTTTCCTGAGTGTTTTGGTTTCCAATTATGGGTTTTTATCTTGGTTTTGAATGTAACATGTTTTAAATGAAGTTTTCAAGAGAATTTTCTAACAACTTTATTGACGTTCATATTACTCAATCATCAGATCATATACCACATAATTTAAATATATCATGTCACCAATTTTTTAGTTGAAAAATAAGACAGAGACCAAAACTGACATATTTTAAAATAGAAGGACTAAATCCGCAAAATGGTGAGACCAAAATTGCAATTAAGTTTTTTCCTTTTTGTTGCAATTTTTTGGTTTGTGATGTATTTCTATTTCTATGAGGATAATGTTTAATCTATATTTTATTGATTTTTTTAACATTAGGAATTGGTGGAGTGGGAGCATAAGAGTAAAGTACCTGGAAAGATGCATGCATGTGGTCATGATGCTCACGTGGCTATGCTTCTTGGTGCTGCTAAGATTCTCAAGGAACATGAAAAAGAGTTACAAGTATGGTTTTTTACTTCTTTTTATTTTTAATTTTTTTAAGTTCATTCTCTTCAATATATGTGATTTCTTCATGCTCTGCTATAATCTTTATACTTTGTTTAATGTACTGCTTTTGAAATAAATTTGAAATGCGACGAAGTCACTACAATATCCTCTTTGGTTTGAGAAAAAAGTTTCTATAAGCATTTTCAGTTTTTATTTCCAATTGCAAAAATGCTATCTTGTTTTTTTACTTTATTTTCAATTAAAAAAAAGTAGTGTTATGTATTCAAACCAAGCATCGTTAAATTGATGAAACTACAAACATTATGATCCTTGTGAATTGTGTTCTAGAAAATTCTGAATGTCTCAAGCTGAAGTGAAATTGGGTTGCCATAGTGAATTGGTGAGTGTTAGCCGTGCCTTGGTGACTGTTAGATTCAGATCAAATAGTTCACAAAATATGTGGATTTTGTTATAATCAAAATTACCGAGCTTGAAATGCGGACAATCCGATCTTTATGCAACGCTCAACACTCCTTTCTGACGGTTATGCATTTTAAATGTTTAAGATATTTCTGTGTTTTTAGTTCAATCATGCCAAAATCAAACATGAATTCTGTTTTTTACATTTGCATATTGGCAAACTAATGCCAAATTTTGAGTGCTCATTATGCCAATTTTGTATGTAACAATTATTCTATCACATGGCATACCAAGCCTTTAGAACATAACTCAATGCATCAATTATTGTTGTACTTGTAACAAACACAATGAAGAAGACTTGGAAAATAAAACTGAAAAAAGTGACTCCTTTATATCTTAATTTTATTTCTTTCCGAGTTATCTTGTTCTGCTGTTTTTCATCATTCCTTATTTTGTATAGGGAACTGTTGTTCTTGTTTTTCAACCAGCAGAAGAAGGAGGTGCCGGGGCTAAGAAAATTTTAGATGCTGGAGCCTTAGAAAATGTCTCTGCCATATTTGGATTGCATGTCCTAAATAACTTACCTTTAGGTGAAGTGGCTTCTAGGTCTGGTCCTATTGCTGCAGGAAGCGGTTTCTTTGAAGCAGTAATAAGCGGCATGGGGGGTCATGGAGCCATTCCTCACCATGCTATCGACCCCATTTTGGCGGCTTCCAATGTAGTTGTTAGCTTACAACAAATTGTTTCTCGCGAGGTTGATCCCGTAGACTCCCAGGTAAAAGTTTACAACTCATGATTGTTTGCACCATTGTTTGATTCTGTCATTTACCGCCACATTATTTGTTTACAATGATTTTTTAATATGACGAAAACCTGAGGCCTAAATGCCTTCCTAACAAATAATATCCTCGCAGGTTGTGACAGTAGGAAAGTTTCAAGGAGGTGGTGCATTCAATGTTATTCCAGACTCTGTCACAATTGGTGGCACCTTCCGAGCTTTTCCAAGAGAAAGCTTCACGCATCTGAGACACCGTATTGAGCAGGTCTGTCACAATTGAGATCCTGCTAGGCTCTAAGGAAATTTTGGTTATGCAGGTTATCACGGGACAAGCTGTTGTGCATAGATGCAACGCAACAGTCAATTTCCTTGAAGAAGAGAAGCCTTTCATCCCTCCAACTATAAACAATGGTGGCTTGCATGACCATTTTCAAAGTGTCGCTGGGAGGTTACTTGGTGTTGATAAAGTTAAGGACCAGCAGCCAATGTTGGGATCAGAAGACTTCGCCTTCTATCAAGCGGCTTTGCCTGGATACATCTTCCTCCTCGGAATGGAGGATGTCTCAGTTGAACGTCTTCCGTCGGGACACTCACCCTATTACAAAGTCAACGAAGATGCACTTCCTTATGGTGCTGCACTTCACGCCTCGTTGGCTTCTAGGTATCTTGTCAAGCTTCATCAGGAGGTACCAGTAGTAGAGAGGAAAATTCATGATGAATTATAAGCAAATATTATTTAGAAAAAGGCATATAATTGATGCCACGAGGTTGGGACATTGGGTTGGACCCATCTGTTGTAGATGAATTATCATTTAAATTATAATTCCTTAGCTCTTTGTGTTTGAAATCTTTAAATGTGGTGATCTTTGTGTGGCGAATCTTTAACTATAAGTCACTCATTATGTTATAAAACATAATAAGATTAATACTGAATAGTTGTCAAAAAGAAGAACATAATTGATGAGTAAAACCGCAAGTGCACGGTCCTATCGAAGTAGTAAAAAGAGAGTATCGTTTCAACATGGAGTTGTTTAATTTAATTAACTTTTAGAAGTTGATTAGAAGAAAGTTCAGTTGTAAAGGTTTGATTTTTAATGAAAGAAAATAATAATAAAAAGCGTCCTGGGATTATTGGTTCATCTCAATGACAAACCCTTCACAAACAAACCCTAAACCTAACTTTATATTTGACCTACTTTCTAAAGACAAGTTTCTCTTAAGCGTATCAAAGTTTTTCTCGAAATCATTGAGTGTGTTCCTCTAGCAACCACACCTATTCTCATGGTTGATTGCTATTAGAATCCTTGAAGAACGAAACTTTATATTTCTCAAGGTTTGCTAGACTATTCTCATGTTTCACAACCCTTGTCTAATTTCACTTGTTCCAATATCAAAGCTCCGCGTTCGCTTTATGAATTGATATTTGTGATGATGAATTAACAAATACTAACCCTCCGTGCTCGCTTTATGAGTTTTGTATTTATTAATTCATTATAAAAACGGTGAAATTAGATTACAAAGTAGATTTATATAAAATTAGGGTTTATGGTTTGGTTTGATTAGGATTACATCATTAGACTTATCCAACAATCCCAAGATAAGAAGAATCTACTCACTCATGTTCATCGTAGACATAGAAGAGAAGAAGAACATAAAATAACAAGAACGTAAAAGAAAGAACTTTTATTAAGAAAGACAATTGTCACTATTGAATTCCAAGAACAAAAGATGAATTGTTGTGATAGCTAGCTACTCTATTTATAGTTTACAATGACTTAAGCCCTAAGAAATATAACACTAGAATGTTCCACAAGAAACCACGGACTTTTAGGTCAGAAATAAACTAATAGGTAGCTTGTCCGGGAAGCAAAAGCAGCAAAAGTGGATCCTGAAGGTTGGCACGGCCGTGTGGCTAGTGGCACGGGCCGTGTCAAGTCTCTGACTTGAGGGAAACATATTTTTGTCTTCAATATTCGTATTTTAGGCACGAATCAGCTCCAAATCCTCTTTCTTTTGCTCCAAGACTCAATCTTTAGAATATTTGTTTCTGAAATTAAATAACTTGCAATTGAAGTAAAATAGTTCTAAAAAGGAAATAAACTTAAATAAAATAAACTCGAATATAAATAAAACGGACTCAAATATTATATTAAAAATACTAATTATTGACTCATCAACGATATAGGTGATAAGATGAATGTTATGTAACTCATTATTTAAAGTAAGTTGAATATGATAAATATCTATTGACCACATGGTTGTCTCTAATAATTGAATGCGCATAATCACTTTTGACCGTCTCAAAAGTCAATTCAAACATCCTCCAAAAAAAAGTCAATTCAAGCATGCATTTATTTTTGTTCCAAATTATTATTACTATAAAAAAAAAATACTATTAATTTACCAAAAAAATATTCCAACAGTACTGTCCCATTGCATTGTGAGTATTTTGTTGTTCCTTTTAGTTTAGCTTCTTTTTCATTTCTCCAACACTTTGAAAGAATTCATGGATTTCTTCAAATGTGTCAAGTTGTTCATCGTCATTTTCATTTCCTTTTTATCTGCTACACCAATCTTCTCAGACTCTTCCACCAGTTCAAATGCAATCCCCAACTTCCTGGAATTAGCCAAGGAACCTCAAGTTTTTGATTGGATGGTTGATATAAGGAGGAAGATTCATGAGAATCCTGAACTTGGTTATGAAGAATTTGAGACCAGTAAGCTTATAAGAACAAAATTGGATGAATTGGGTGTTACATATAAACATCCAGTTGCAGTGACAGGTGTTATTGGTTACATAGGAACTGGTCTTCCTCCTTTTGTCGCTCTCAGAGCTGAAATGGATGCTCTTCTTATGCAGGTACGTAGGTCCACATTTTTACTTTCTGAATGTTTTGGTTTTCAATTATTATTACTTTCCACATGCATGCAGGTCTACATTTTTTTTTTCCGAGTGTTTTGGTTTTAAACATATATTGTCATATATTTTATATTAGGATATACTGTTTCATCTATATTTCATTGATGAATTTTTTTTGGTTAACCTTAGGAATTGGTGGAGTGGGAGCATAAGAGTAAAGTGCCTGGAAAGATGCATGCATGTGGCCATGATGCTCATGTTGCTATGCTTCTTGGTGCTGCTAAGATCCTCAAGGAACATGAAAAACAGTTACAGGTATGGTTTTTAAATTGTGCGTTAAAACTTGAAAGTGTATTATTAGTGTTATTATGCTTTCTTGATGTACTACGTTTGAAATAAATTTAGAATCTAAGGCTTTGTTTGGGAGTTTGGAGGGGAGGGGGTGGGAAGGCTTCGAGGGGTGAAAAATATAGGAGAAAATAGAACAATCTTTCACATTTTTTTTGAAGGAAATATGGTTATAGCATTTCATTAAAAATGATATTGTTAATACATCGAGGGGGATTAAAATAAATAACGGGACTAGCTAATAATGTGGCTTCTCCTGCAAGTGCGTGACCAACCTCATTTTCTTGTCGTCTAGTAAACTCAACCCGAGAGTTTGTGAAGTGAGTACTAAAGAGAGAATGATAGGCCGAAATAATTTGTCCAAATTCGGAAACATTGTCTTTACGAGAGTGAAAAGCATCATGGGTGGTTTTAGAGTCCGTCTCAAAGTCGACATTATCAAGTTGCATGTCACTTAACCACTGAGACCCAATGCTTCTCCTACATTTACCGAATGAACAACTTCAAAACTCAAAGTTTTGGCTCGCACAAACGCACCGTCGTCATCTCTCACAGAAATTCCTATGCCTATTCTTGTCAGAGAGGCCGAAAAACCAACAATCAACTCGTCCACGGGGAGGCCACTGCCACTGCATTTGGTGTGCCGGACGAGAAACAACACTGTCATTCTGCACAGAAAGCTGATGAGACCTGCGCATAACTGGCAGCGCAGCATTGGTGTTTGCATTTCGAGTATCCTGCGCATTTTGCCAATCCTCAATCATAATCCAGGCTCTGTCAACAGTCATAGCACATGACTCGTTCTTGTCCTCCCATACCTTTAAATTTCTGTGCTTCCATAGACTCCAAAGGGTAGCTGCGAAAATTTGACCTTGAGCAGCACTGAGCGTACGCAGGAGATGGAAAACTGCTTCAGCAACCATATTCTCTTGGCTGGTTGCAGACTGAATCGCGTGCCATAAGCATGTCATGCTCCAAACCTGAACTGCGAATGTACAATGGAAGCAAAGGTGCGATAAATCTTCATTGGCGGAGTCGCAGCTGACACAATTAGTTGGGCATTGCACTCCTTTATCAAGCAGTCGTATACGAGTCCACAGAACTCCTCTACATACTTGCCAAATTAAATTTCTAACCTTTGGCGGAACCTTTAACCTCCAAATACCTGACCAATACCCCGGGTGCCGTAAATGAGACGTATCAATTAATTCCTCAACACACAGTCTATACGCGCTACATACAGAATATTTCCCGTTCCTTTCCGCTTTCCAAATGAGCTTATCCTGCTGTACCTGAACAATCAGAGGCATATTTAATATGACAGCAGCAATGTCATGACTAAAGATATGCCTAATGAGAGGTTCATTCCATTTTTTCTCATTTTCCTCCATCAAACTGTTGACAGCAAAATTCTGAATAAGTTGTGCGCCTTCAATATTTCCATCAATACGCCTACCATTCAAAAGCTAAGGTTCATTAAGGAGAGAAATAGAATCACCTGTACCAATACTCCATCTTGCACCCCCACGTACAATTTTTGAGTTCCCCCAATGAGGAGAGTTTTGTATTATGAAGAAAAATTAACCCACAAAACGCTTCCCTTCCATTGTCTCCTATTTCTTCCACTTGCTCATTTCTTTTTTACAAATCCCTCCCCTTCCCCTCAAAACTCGAAAAAAAGCCTAAGGAGGTAACATGCATGACACTACAAAGGCTTTAAGTTTTAACCGAGGTTTTTATGGTTTGAGAAAAAATATTCTATTTGCATTTTCAGTTTTCATTTTAAATTGCAAAAATATTATATTGTTTTTGCTTTATTTTATTATTTTCAATTACTTACTTGTGTAGAGAAAATAAAAACAGATAATAAAGTTAAGAAGGTGTGTTGTCTTCAAACCAAGCATGTCATTGAATTGCAGAAACTACAAACATTGCGATCCTTGTGAATTGTGATTGTTAAAAATTGCGAATGAATCTGGCTTACGTGCAATTGGGCTGGCTATAGTTGCAGAAATTTTTGAAACCTTAACACTGCAGTCGCAATAATAGTTGTGGATCACAATTTAAAACACAAAAATGGATTCCTTAAAGTAAGTGCATTGGTGGCCATTAGATTCAGTTCAAACAATTCAAATATACGCATATTATGTTTTTTTTAATCCAAATTACATAGATCAAATCTAAATTGTCACCCATGTTTTAACTACTTAAATTTAGGGTGTGCACTTTTGTTGTTTATTAAGATGTTTTTTGTTCCAATCTGTCAATCATGCCAAAGTGAAACATGACTTATATTTCTTACATTTTCATATTGGCAAACTGATGCCAAATTTTGGGTTCTCATTACGCCAACTAATTTGTATGTTACCGTCATTCTATTATTGTTTTAATTGTAACAAACACATAATCAAGATGACTCCTGCATATTATATTTTTCTTTCCATCCTTTTATGGATCTGTGATATCATTCCTTATTTTTGGTATAGGGAACAGTTGTTCTTGTTTTTCAACCAGCAGAAGAAGGAGGTGGAGGGGCCAAGAAAATTTTAGATTCTGGAGCCTTAGAAAATGTTTCTGCCATATTTGGATTGCATATCGGACCTAACATACCTTTAGGTGAAGTGGCATCTAGGTCAGGTCCTATGCTTGCAGGAGGTGGCTTCTTTAAAGCAGTAATAAGAGGCAAGGGAGGCCATGCAGCCAATCCTCAACATGCTATTGACCCCATTTTGGCGGCTTCGAATGTGATTGTTAGCTTACAACATATCGTTTCTCGCGAGGCTGATCCCCTTGACACCCAGGTAAAAACTTGCAACTCATCATTGTTTGAGGAAAAAATGTTGGAAACCATAGTGCAACATTGTTTATTTACAACGATTTTTGAATATGACGAAAACCTGAGGTCTGAATGCCTTCCCAACATAATATCCTCACAGGTTGTGACTGTAGGAAATATTCAAGGAGGTGGTGCATTCAATGTTATTCCAAACTTCGTCACAATTGGTGGCACCTTCCGAGCATTTTTGAGAGAAAGCTTCACGCAACTAAGACAACGTATTGAGCAGGTCTGTTACAAAGAAGAACAAATTCACAATAATCTCTATATTTTTCACATCATGAATTATGTGTCTTATTCTTATTTGTTAATATTCGAATTGTTAGGATACAAATTATATTTATCCTGTTTTAGTTTTCACTGAGATCTTGTTACGTGCTAAGGCTATTTTGGTCTTGTAGGTTATCATTGGACAAGCTGCTGTGCACAGATGCAACGCAACAGTGAGCTTCCTTGAGGACAAGATATCGTCATACCCTCCTACTATAAACAATGATAGCTTGCATGACTATTTTCAAAGTGTTGCTGGGAGTTTGCTCGGCGTTGATAAAGTTAAGGGCCATCATCTATTGATGGGATCAGAAGACTTTGCATTCTATCAAGAGGCTATGCCTGGATACGTCTTCATCGTCGGAATGGAAGATGTCTCTGTTGAACGTCTTAGGTCATGGCACTCGCCCTATTTCAAAGTCAACGAAGATGTACTTCCTTATGGCGTTGCACTTCACGTCTCATTAGCTACTAGGTATCTTACCAAGTTAAATCAAGAGGTGCCAACAGTAGATGGAAAATATCATGACGAATTATAGAAAAGATTAAAAAAAAAACATACCAGCGGTGCAACCACAAGGTTGTGGGTTGTGACATTGGATTGGTATCAGATATATAATTTGAATTATGATAATTCCAAAGCTCTGTGTTAGATCTTTAGCTTTGTTATGAACGTTTATCAATTCCAATAACAATGTCATTCATTTGTTAAAGATGACATATAATACAATGACAATTGAGTATTTCCTTAGAAATAACTTAAGGGTCCGTTTGTAGATATGATTGACTACGCAGTTTCTCGATCTTTCTTGTGTTATAATATGTGTCACCACCAAAGTATCAAAGCTCTAAATTGGAGATTTGATTAAACACACACTTACATGACTATTCAATGCAGAAATGCGACGTTGAATCAAAGTTTCAAGTTAAAATTATTCTAAAGACAATCAATTTTATTCTAAAGATGACAAAAAATAAATAAATGTAGAGTCTTATTACAAAATGAGTTCCACAATTATTAATTTTTTTTTTTTTTTCAATTTTTTTTGTATCTCTTCAAATGAAATAAATGGAGAGAATCATAATTGGAGAGGATCCTAACTCCCGTCATGGACATCAAATACGATACAGACGCAACACATAAAATTAAAAAGAAAAAGTCAGGATGTGTGCAACAATATCAAACACATATGTCGAACATCGAAACATGCTTTTTATCATAGGGTTAAATGCCTTTTACCCCTTGCCATATGGACGTCTTTTGGTATACCCCCCTATAAAAAATATTTTTTTTGGAGATTCCCCCCTGTAAAATGAAGATTCTTTGATTTTCAACTCTCGGTGCATCTGATTGTACACTTAAGCATATGTGGCGTGGTGAGTCAGCTTTTTTTATTACGTAGCATGCTGATTGTATAATTATTTTTAATTTTAATTTTTTTTATTACATCTCACTTATATGTCATTTTTTTATTTTGGCTAAATTATATTTTTTGTCCCTTAACTATTTAATTAGTATCGCTTTGGTCCCTTAATTAAAATTTGATTTATTTTGGTATCTTAACTTCTCTCTGTTACACATTTTGGGCCTTTCCGTTAGTTTTAATTCAAAAACGTTAGGTTTTCTTCATTTTCTTCTGGAATTTTTCTCGGATTTTTGTTGTTGAAGGTTGATGGAGATGATATGAAGATGAAGAAAAGGAGAAGAAAATCTAACGTTTTTGAATTAAAACTAACAGAAAGAACCAAAATGTGTAAGCAGAGAAAGTTAAGATACCAAAATAAATTAAATTTTAATTAAGAGACCAAAGTGATACTAATTAAATAGTTAAAGGACCAAAAATGCAATTTAACCTTTTATTTTTTATTTACAATTAAAAAAAACTTAAAAAAACAAAACATTTCTTTTGGAAAATTTCTTCAACTCCCCCTCTCTCTCTCTTCTCCCATCCATCTATTCTTCTTTCTCACTTCTCATCTCTTCTCTTCTCTTCTTCCCTTCTAATCCCAATTAATCAACACACAAACAACAACAACACATTCGGAACCAATCAACAACAATAACATAGC
Organism: Medicago truncatula; assembly: GCF_003473485.1. Classification (NCBI taxonomy): domain Eukaryota; kingdom Viridiplantae; phylum Streptophyta; class Magnoliopsida; order Fabales; family Fabaceae; genus Medicago; species Medicago truncatula. Next base: position 47,768,070 of record NC_053043.1, read on the forward strand.
AAGCAATACTTTTGGATCCAATCAACAACAACAACCGACAAAGAATCCATTTTTGAATCGAATCAAACAAGCAAAACTTTCAGACCCATTTTCTGGATATGAACAATACTCAGGAGAAGGGAATATAAGGGTATGAACAATACTCGAATCAAACAAGCTTCAACCCATTTGCTTTTATGGATTTTTTCGGACCCATTTTCTTCTGTGGTTGATGTTGATATTTTGTTGTATTTGGTTTGAGAAGAAGATGTTGTGTTGTGTTTGTTGCTGAAAATAGAGAAGAAGAGAAGATAATTTGGGTGTTTGTGATTTGGAGAAGAAGATTAATGTTTGTAAGAAGAATAGGAGAAAAAGATAATTTGGAGAAGTAGATGAATTTTGATAAGAATGGTAGAAAATAAGTGAGTAAGAGAAGGATGAAGAGAAGAAGAATGAGGGAGTAAGAGAAGGGAACGGTGGAGAGAGAAAATAAGATGAAGTGTTTTTTTTATTAGGAGAAGAGGAACGAGGATTAAATTTTTTAAATTAATTTTTTATAATTTCCAAAAAAAAATTATGGAAATTTTCTTATTTTTTAAGCATTAGAGGTAGTTTAGGTATTTCACATCTTTGTATTATTTTTGTAAAAAATATTTATTATGTGTGCCACGTGGAAATTAAAAAAAAATCAAAAAATAAATAAATACACAGTCAGCAAGCTACGTCATCTCTTTTATCCAGTCAGATGGTCTTAGGAGGGTAAACCAAATGATATTTATTTTAGAGGGGGAATCTTCAAGTTTTGGTAAAAGCTTATTAACCCTTTATCATAACTGTCAATAATGTTTCATCCGTCCCACTTTTAATTAGCATCCTCTTTTTGAATTTTCCTTATCTCAAATTATTTATTCTTTTTACGACACCAATACAATATTTATTATTTTTTTCTTTATTTCATTTCAATAATAATCTATAAATATTTCATTAATTACAATTAACAAAGATGTTTTAATAAAGAGAGATGATACTTGTACAACTACTTTTTGACAACTATTGAAAAAACCTTCTCTCTCATACTCACATGCTTTTTCATTCTCCCTCTTTCTCTTTCTCTCTCAATTGTTTTTGTCCAATAAGAATAAAGAAAAAGTGATTGTTAGATAGGTAGTACAAAATTGGTCCGTCCACTTCAATTTCTTTTCGATAGAAGATCGAAAGTGGAAATTTAAAGAAGTGTAACATACCAACTTAGGAAATAGTTCCTTATCTACTAGAATAAAATCATACCCAGAGTGTGCTTGATGCTGACACTTGACCAATATATATTGAGTTAATATTTGATTGACTTTTAGTGCTAGTGGGAGATTGTAGGAGTAATCACCATTCAAACGTTGTCTATAATAAGATGATCATAAAGTTGGTTGATGGGTACTCCATGAAACATGTTGAGGGACATGAGTGACCTAGATAGATTTGTCCCTCCTACATAACAGGAGAAATGTCTACGGCCCAATATTGAACTGAACAAGGGTGACATATATTATACCTTGTGTTCAATATATACATGAGGGCAAAATGGTAATTATACATGTGATCATTATCACGGAAAGGTTTCGTCAGATCACATGACATTCTCGTCACTTGTGTAGCAGTGATGTGTTGCTAGATACCGCTCACTGTTTATAATATTAAATATGTGATTTAATATTATTGTCAACGTTACGGGAACCTATAGGATCACACAAAGGGCAGATAGATGGGAGAAATAAATAAGTAAGACTTATTTATAAAATAATAAGTAAGACTTATTAGTAATTAAATAATTAAATATGACTTATTATTTAATTTACAAAATAGACAAACGTGATCCACCGTAAGGTACGGTGTGTTTAAGTGAAATATAGTGCACCGTAAGATACGGTGTACTTAAGTGCTTAGTTTGCTGACCACACAAGTGGTTATCTTCTTATATATTAAAGTTAACAAGTAAGCCCTAATTTTAACCTAAACCCTATTGCATAATTTTACTGTTTTAACCCTAATGTTCACACCTAATCTCCTATTTTCATGAACAATCCTATTGCTCTCACCTAATCTTCTTATATATTAAAGGTAACCCGTAAGCCCTAATTTTAACCTAAATCCTATTGCATAATTTTACCGTTTTAACCCTAATGCTCACACCTAATCTTATATTTTCATGAACAACCCTAATGCTCACACCTAATCTCATATTTTCATGAGCCCTAATTTTAACCTAAACCCTGTTGCATAATTTTACCGTTTTAACCCTAATGCTCACACCTAATCTTATATTTTCATGAACAACCCTAATGCTCACACCTAATCTCATATTTTCATGAACCCTAATTTTAACCTAAACCCTGTTGCATAATTTTACCATTTTAACCCTAATGCTCACACCTAATCTTCTATTTTCATGAACAACGCTAATGCTCACACCTAATCTCCTATTTTCATGAACAAAGCAAATCGGCATCGCCTTATTTCCCCTATTTCTTCAAAACAAATCGCCCTATTTCTTCAATAAAACAAATCGCCCTATTGGAATAAAAGGGTTTTGAAAGATTATAGCAACATTTTTTTTGTTAATATTACACTTTTCATCCAAATTAGAACTGAACTCTCTTTGTTAAATATTTACCACAAAATGCACCTGAATTTTGCAATCTATATAAACAGGTGGAAGAAACATTTCAACAAACAGTTAAAGGGTATCATTTACGGTAAAGGCCAAATATTCGATAAAAGGAAAATTATTTAAATAAAACATTTTACATGTTCAGGTTAAGAATGAACTATTTTTAGGTACATAATATAACATTAACATATAATTTTTACAAAAGAATGAAGTAACATTTTTTCAAAAAAAAAAAAGAAAAATATGAAGTAACATACCAATAATATAATATTGACATATAATTTTAACAAAAGAATGAAGTAACACACGATTGATAAAAATTAATATTTTTTTGGTGAATAAGCGTGGTGTCTGAGGTTCGAATTCCAACATCTGCATATATTTGGGACCACATATTTCATTCTCTTTGATATGCATTGAGATTTGTTTTTGTCTACTATATCTACAATGTATATGACCCATGCGGCAGCACGGGTGGAAAGTCTAGTATATATTAAAGTTAACAAGTAAGCCCTAATTTTAACCTAAACCCTATTGCATAATTTTACTGTTTTAACCCTAATGTTCACACCTAATCTCCTATTTTCATGAACAATCCTATTGCTCTCACCTAATCTTCTTATCTTCTTATATATTAAAGGTAACCCGTAAGCCCTAATTTTAACCTAAATCCTATTGCATAATTTTACCGTTTTAACCCTAATGCTCACACCTAATCTTATATTTTCATGAACAACCCTAATGCTCACACCTAATCTCATATTTTCATGAGCCCTAATTTTAACCTGCTCACACCTAATCTTATATTTTCATGAACAACCCTAATGCTCACACCTAATCTCATATTTTCATGAGCCCTAATTTTAACCTAAACCCTGTTGCATAATTTTACCGTTTTAACCCTAATGCTCACACCTAATCTTATATTTTCATGAACAACCCTAATGCTCACACCTAATCTCATATTTTCATGAGCCCTAATTTTAACCTAAACCCTGTTGCATAATTTTACCATTTTAACCCTAATGCTCACACCTAATCTTCTATTTTCATGAACAACGCTAATGCTCACACCTAATCTCCTATTTTCATGAACAAAGCAAATCGGCATCGCTTTATTTCCCCTATTTCTTCAAAACAAATCGCCCTATTTCTTCAACAAAACAAATCGCCCTATTGGAATAAAAGGGTTTTGAAAGATTATAGCAACATTTTTTTTTGTTAATATTACACTTTTCATCCAAATTAGAACTGAACCCTCTTTGTTAAATATTTACCACAAAATGCACCTGAATTTTGCAATCTATATAAACAGGTGGAAGAAACATTTCAACAAACAGTTAAAGGGTATCATTTACGGTAAAGGTCAAATATTCGATAAAAGGAAAATTATTTAAATAAAACATTTTACATGTTCAGGTTAAGAATGAACTATTTTTAGGTACATAATATAACATTAACATATAATTTTTATAAAAGAATGAAGTAACATTTTTTCAAAAAAAAAAAGAAAAATATGAAGTAACATACCAATAATATAATATTGACATATAATTTTAACAAAAGAATGAAGTAACACACGATTGATAAAAATTAATATTTTTTTGGTGAATAAGCGTGGTGTCTGAGGTTCGAATTCCAACATCTGCATATATTTGGGACCACATATTTCATTCTCTTTGATATGCATTGAGATTTGTTTTTGTCTACTATATCTACAATGTATATGACCCGTGCGGCAGCACGGGTGGAAAGTCTAGTATAAATAAACCCTTGTGTTGAAGCATTATTAAATTTATGTTGAACATTTAACCTAATTCACAAAAGTTGTGAAACCCTAGCCGTCGTTCTCTAAACCTTGTTCTCTCCGAATCTCCGTTGGAATTGGCTAGCACCGATCATCGGGGAATTCTGTTCGTGTGGACTAAGTAGAAGCATCGCTACGTTGCTATGCTCGTGATCAGAAACAATTCTACTACAAATGTTCTGCTCTTCAAGAGGTAAACACATATGAATCCTTAAATTGTTTAAGTATGTGTTTGATTTGTGATTAATGATTTAATCAAGATCCATTTTAATGATATTTGTTACGCTAAGAGGATTAAAATTTTAAAAAAGCCCTCTTTAAATCCCTTCACCAGTGTAGCAGAACTTTAGCTTTGTTATGAACGTTTATCAATTCCAATAATAATGTCATTCATCTGTTAAATATGACATATAATACAATGACAATTAAGTATTTCCTTAGAACTAACTTAAGGGTCCGTTTGTAGACATGATTGACTACGCGTTTTTTCGGTCTTTCTTGCGTTACAATAAGTGTCAGCACCAAAGTATCAAAGCTCTAAATTGGAGATTTGATTAAACACACACTTACATGACTATTCAATGCAAAAATGCGACGTTGAATCGAATTTTCAAGTTAAAATTTATTCTAAAGAGAATCAATTTTAGTTGAAAATATTTATGTTTCCACCTTCATACACACTCCACTACACTTCCAGTCAATATACTATAGTTTTTACATAGTTTTTTCTTTTCTTTTCTGAGATGTAGTTACATAGTTTTTTTTCTCTTAGATAATAAATTAATGAAAATTTTATGAATCAAATATTTATTTGTGAGTCTAATTTGCCCATCTTCAATCTTAACTTGTTGTGATTAATAAAAATAACTTGATCATGCTTTCAAATACTCTCTCCGTCCCTTAATGTAGGCACTCATTGTTTTTTCACATTTCTTAAGAAATGTTGTCAGTGTAATTAATGTGTCTGTTTTGTGTGTTAATAGTATCAAATTGTCCTTTGTTTGTATGTGTATTAAATTTAACTTTTCATATTTCAAGACAAGTTAATAGTATTAATTAGGGGTATGTTTAGGAAAAAAAATAAAAGCATCTAGTAATTTGAAAGAGAGTTTACATTTAGGGACAAAAATAAAGTCAAATGGGAGCTTAGATATAGGGACGGAGGAAGTATTTCACAAGCATGTCATCCTTATCAAATGAGGACACTCCTTCACTTTTTTCTTGTAGGAAACCAAATCTATAAATTGAATAACAAGACTGTAATTGTTGTTTGACAAAGCATGACTAACGTCTGGTTAAGACAAAATATCCGACCATAACTTACAAGATATAGGACAATAAAAAACAAATGTTTAGATGTTTCATTTATGATATATCACTAGTGTGCAACCCGCGCACGGATGTAAAATCCCGTTTTCCCAATATAAAAATTCCTTAAACAATTATCAGAGTAAGCAGCATAAACAAACGGGATATCACATTAACATAATCAAAACCAGTTAAATAACAATTTAACCAAATAACTTAAACATTGCAGCGGAAATTATTTCATAATCCATAAAACGTTTTGGCACGCAGGCCCCATCAAAATATTTCAAATCATAATCCATAATATTATAAAAATAACATAATAGTCACGTAAGAGAATGAAGCATGCATAACATATAACCCCATCCCGTTACGTATCAGAGCGACCTAGACGACACAGTGAGGCAAGGCCACTCACAACAGCATATTGCACACTTAAGCACGATCACCTGCAAGTTACTCATACGAAGAGCAACATTTTCAAGCAGAAGGGGTGAGATTTCATAATACAATAACATTAATCAATGTAATTTCAATTCATAGTCAACATCTTAATCAGACTTAAACAACATAACATAGTTGATAAACATTTATCACATAATCATAACTTCAATCTTCATCAAAGGCATAAACAACTTTAAATTCGACAATGCAACTTAGATTCCTATATGCATGTGGTACCAATCGTCATCATAAGTATTAATATACTTTCATCGTGCGGAGGACAAAGCTCCTAAACGTGCGGAGGACAAAGCTCCTAATCATGGTGAGGACAAAACTCAATGAATGCTAATGCATGGACTTTAACAACAAAATACCTTAATCAACTTATCACTTATACTTCCAATAATTTGGAGTTCATCATCAACTTATTCATAATCATGCAACTTAGTTAAATAACAATTGCAGCATAATCAAATCACATCAAGTTAAATAACAAATCATTCTCAATAGTTTCTTGATCATTCAACAACAATTCAAGTAAGTATAATTCAATTCATAATTCACTTCATAATCATTTAACAATTCATAAAGTTTCACAGTTCATGATCATTATCTTTAATAGGTCACACTAAGTACCTAAAGCTCCTTTCTAACCAATCCAAACAACTCAGGTCTCACAATGCACTAAAACTCTCAATTCTGGAAGTGCTTGCGAGGCGAGAGCATCTGCTCGCCATGGCGAGTACAAGCCAACTTTCCAACTAAGGTTGTTCCAGGTTCAATCTCATTCCCATTCGTTCCCTAATCATTAGTAGGTACCTAAAGGTACTCAAAGGCATCTAAGGTTCAACTCAAAAGTCAAAAACTCGAAAAATCAACATGCTCTCTGGTCATACTCGCTATGGCGAGTAAGGTTATTCGCCGTGGCGAGCTGTACCAAAAAGACTCGTGTGGCGAGCGATGAAGCTCATCACTCGCGAGGCGAGATTCATAGCTCGCTATAGCGAGCAATGAATTTCGGCTCGGACAGAATGCAGTTTCTACACGAAAATCATCATCTAACATAGTTCTAAGCCTAGTTTTAAATCCAGAATTCATCCTAAACATATTCTAAGGTTATAGGACGGTTTCTACATCAATCTAACATAATTTTATCGTTTGATCATCAATTTTTAGGGTTTTGACCTAATTCCAAAACTTCTCTAAATCAATCCTAACCTTGTCAATTAATCATCAGAATTACAACAATTAACATTACTGAATTATTAGTCTCACCCTTACCTTATTGTGTAGAAATCGCAGCCCTCCAAGGTCTCTCTTGCTCTTCTCTTGGTTTTTCTCCCTTTTCTCCAAAAACGTACGTACAACAATGTTTTTCTAAAACTAGGTCTATCTCTTATATATCTCTTCCTAATATCTTATCTTATCTCACTTTCTCCTCCAAAACTCTCTAAAATCTCAAAACAGCCATCAACTAAATATTTTTATTTTCTTATCAAATCTTATTTTATTTAACAATAAAATAAGTCTCATAATCTTATCAAAACACACCAAATTATCCAAATCAACTTAAATCATCTTAATTCAACAAAACTCACACATATATTATAAAAATATAATATAATCGCTTAAACTCGATTAAATAAATAATTAAACGAAAGTGGGCGTTACAACGGACGCGCGGGTGATTTTATTTTTGATTTACAACAGCAGCACAGACACACGTCAAACAACACGTATAGGCGCACATGCTTCAGGTACCGTGACATGCATTGCCCCGTGCGTACAGGTGCACACGCGTCAGACAGCACAATACAGCTCAAGCCGCGCGAGCGGACACACACACATCGGATAGCATAATGCAGGTCGACCCGCGAGTGCAGGTGCACGCGCATCGGTTAGCACCACACACGTTGTCAACACGTATGCGTAGTCGCACACAATGATTTTCAAACAATACAATTAGTAAATCAAAGATATCCTCGAAAAAACTAATCATAACGTTAAATTTTGTCACCATCTGAACATTGAATAAAAAATAAATTATCCATTTATAGTACTAAAAAAATAATTTTCTAAAAGAATGAAATAGACGCATAAACACCACCACCGTCCACATAAGCTTAGCTCAGTTGGTATGAACAATGCATAATATATGCAAAGTCTGGCGTTCGAACCTCGGCCACAAAAAAAAAAAAAAAAACCACCACCAACCATATACACGAACAATCAATATATTTTGAATAAAACACATACACTTTCATTCTTTGTGTATTAAATACGACTCTTTCAGTCATACATGTCACGCGAGAATACATTTATATATGTTAGAAATACAATGTGATTTTAAATTTTAACCCCTTTATGTAGTATGTCTATTATCTATCAAATAACTTTTTTTTTTAAAAATAATCACATAAATTTTGTAATGTTCAATTATTTTAGGGACAAATTATAAACTACATTATATACCATTTTAAAATTAGATAAAGACATCAACCCTGCTGATTATTTAATTGGTCTCTCATATGTTTTCTTGTTTGTGTTTTGGCGCCCTAAGTAGTATCATCTTCCTGGTAGGTTGAGTATATAGCAGCCTCAATGACTGCATGTCAAGCTCAGTAGCTACGAAGTGGAGAAATTTTGTTTCAAGTCTCAAGACAAGTTTAATTTCAAAGAAGAAAGCACTCAAAATGAGTAAGAAAAAAGCAAAAACGCGTTGGAGTAAGGTGCCATGCGCCTCAAGCATCAGTCTTTACGCCTCGAGTGTGGAAAATAGTGCACAAAATGCACTGAAACAGGTACCATGCGCGAGGCACATTCCTCCACGCGCGGCGCGTATGTGCACTCGGGGATTTGTTGTTTTTATATACATATTTGGGGAAAATCCCTGTTTTTTAGCTCAAACCCACCAATAATTCAGCCTATAAATACAACCTCTCTCATTTACAACTATTCATTATGAATGAAGTAGTTCAAGAGAAAGGCAAACACTGGAAACTTCAAGGACTGAGTCTCTCCTTAACCTTAGTCTATATGGTATGATTTATTCTTTTATAATTTTATTTTTAGTTACCATGAGTAACTAAACCCTAATTGGATAAATTGTAAGATGAACCTCTATTTATTTGTTGAATCTTTTTAATTCAAGTCTTTTATTCAATTATTATATGAGGTCTGTTTAATTTTTTAATGCAAATCTCTTAATGCTTGTGGGATTCCTATGGAATGCGACATGCCTAGGGAATACATCCGGTCTTAGAAACAAGAGGCTTCAGAAGATACTTTTGGTCATACTTTTTCGAACGTTACATATTGAATTTTATTCTTTCTCTTTGATAAAGTAGACGAGATAGGACTGTGTGTATATAAGATTACTAAGATAAGAGAGAGTATGTGATAAAATTCTAAGATTGGAAGAAATATTTTCTTAAAAATTTTGTCCGTCAAATTGAAAAACATCAATCAATTTAGGGTCTCTTTGTTATAGCTTTTTTAAAAATAGATTTTTGTTATAAATTTTTAACAAAGAAATTTTCAAGGAAATTTTCAAATGAAAATTTTGTTTGAATAGCTTATATTAAAATGTCATTCTAAGTATTTCATCATTTTGTTATAATTTTTTTTGGATACTAAAATTTTGAAAAAATCTCTAAAAAAAAAAACTATTTCAAATAGCTTTTCATAAAAATCATTTTTGAAATATGTCATTTTAAAAAAATATGTGATTTTTATTATGTAAAATTTCAAACAATGAATATTTAAGTTAATGAATGTCAAAATCTATTTTTTAACTTATATCAAATGAGTTTGAAATAACTTCTACTATTTTTGAGTAAATTTTCAAAAAAAAAATCTATTTTTAAAAATACAAAGAATTTATATTTATATTTTTAAATAAAAAAACAAACAGGCCCTTGGTATCCCTAACCCCACCCATATTATACTTTTTGGTACAAAACACCCCAATTATGTCTGTAATTGATTTTAAAGAATGTTTACCAAAGAAATATTTTGATAAAAAAATCATATAACTAGTCTATTACTACTATTTGGAAAATTTGAGGACTAAATCCCTCTATCGTCCCAATTTCACACCAAAGGTGTTGATTTACTCAAAACAAACAAATGGGGATTTACACAAACCACAGAAGACCACGTGACATGATTTTGACCGTCCACGTCACCTTTTTGACTAAACTAAATTTGATTGCATTTGCACATCATAACTTATAATAATTAATTGACTGCATTTCTGGACACCTTAAAATTTTACAACCATACTCTGAATTTGTGTTGTACTAAGAGGGACAAGCATCACAATTTACACAGTTTCGCATTTTACTTACGTCCAAGCTAGTCAAGCCCTCAAAAAGATTGTTTCACATTGACTCAAATTTATGTGCCCAACTAAGCAAAAACAATTGATGAATATATGTACTACTATTTACACTAATTTTGTTTACCAATGATAATGTTACTTACACGCATGTGATTGCAAAGTTTATATTTTTGACCAGTCAAATAATCTTCAAAACTAAAGTTTTTTTTTTTCCAAATCATTAGATTCCTTCTCGATGTGTATTTCATATCTCTTCCAATTTACTTTTGTTAATGTTGATTTACAAGTGTGATACACTATCTATAGTTTAAGGACTTTTAGGAATTTTAAATTAAGAATTTTTTTTTTTAAATAAATATTTTGATTTTCATTGTATTAAATAGATAATTTTTTGTAAAATATTAATATTTAAGGTTCTTAAAAAGTATTTAGAAAGCATTCATTAGCAATTCTCAAATTTTAATTGTCTATTGTGTAATTGAAGTACTCTAGCGGTTAAAATAATATTTAATGTTTATTTTACACAACAATAATTAAGAGTATTTAAGATAATGATACGTGATATTTGAACGGTCTTAATTTCTAACACTCACTCAACACCTTTTTTTTTATATATTTCTTTTCTTATCACATCATCATTGTATCATTTTTTAAGGATTAATATATCATATTTATCGTGTCATTCCCTATATTTGTTTCTCTCTCAAGTTGTATAACCAGTGTATGGTATCCGAATATTATTTTCCAAGAGTACATTACTACAAAAGAAAAAACACAAATCAATTCCTTCACATGATATCTTCAGCAAACCGTCCTGTTGGAAATATTAAATTCAGACAAAACTGCCAGATTTAATTAAAAAAAATTAAATCTGATTTATATTGTTTACTATTCTAACTACTGCTCTAGCGACGTAATTGCAATGCCATGTGCATGTGAATTCAAGCCTATACAATACATGAGTTAATGAGTACAACTTTATAGGTGCTATTTAAATCTCAGTCTCAGCAAGACCGACTTAATTATAGGTTCTTTGGTGGGAAAACTTAAGATAAAAAAAAAAAAAAAATTTACTATATATGAACTTAATATAGGTTAGGTATAGATCATGTCAAGCAATTAACCTGTTATCACACCCATTCACCGTTGTTCATAGTAGGTTCTCAGTTCTCACAATGTATGTTGACATTTATACTGAAGTAGTGTGTTTTGGATCGTGAGATAACTTGAAGTATAATAATTAAAATTAAAATTCGAATATCAAAACCGTAGTTTATACAATGTCTTTGTCAAAACATTTGTGTATGAAAAACATTTTTGTAAAAGTTAAACTCATCCCCCACAAAATGAGTTACATTACATCTCTACCAAATTTACAGCCATTAAGTTGTTTGAAATATATTTTTTGGTACCCTAAACCTTACATATTTTATGCATTGTTTATACCAACTGAACTAAACTAACGAGAAAAAAAAAATAAAGCTGTTTGAAACTAGGGGAACTTTTCTTCTAATTAGTCCTACCGAAAATAGAAATGTATACTCATATAAAAAAATGCTAGCAAAAGTCTCTATAACTTACATTTCTCAACAACTTTTCTTAATATTTATATTGGATTTAACCTAACTTTATAAAACCGACTTGTAATGTGAAAATTGCTCCCATATAAAAATGTAGTAGAAGTCTTATCTCATCCAATCAAAGACTCTTAACACAACTTCTTACGTCTAGAACAGGACATCTACAACATTATATGAATGGGCTGATAGCAGCGACCTGATTACAGCTGATCCAACATATTTTGTATAAGCTTTAATATCATCTTAATATTTGGATTTGATTTAATTTAACCTGATAAATCGGATTATAATGTGATGATTGTCCCCACCTCATAAATCTATGATCATACCTTATTTCATCCTATATATTTTTTTTCGTATATAAAAGTGGTATCTGTTTAAATTTCACCTAATAAAAAAATATTAATAAATAATGTATATTAAATAGTACGTTGCTAATACTAATAATATTCTATTTGTCCTCTCAAAAAAGATAATATCCTGTTTGTGTTTATATCTAGATCAATAAAAGGGAGATAATGATGCTTTAGCACCGAATCCATAAACAAGATGCAAAGGGTAAAGTACTACTATATCTAGTAGTATCATCTATGTTATCGAGTTAATCATATAATTTCGTCAAAAAGAAAAAGTTAATCATAAGATTGACCATATCATATCATAGCCACTTGACTATTAATCATCCTTCTCCTTTCTCACAAATGTCGTTTTCAAAGTTTGAAAGAGAATGATTAACAAAGAAGAATATAATATTTTGTTTTCTTATTGCATAATTATTTTTTCTTAATATCATTAATTAAAGTGCGACAAAATTCAAAATCATTTTCATATGAGACAAGTGACAAATAACAATCATGTTCATACGAATAAGATGTGAATCTGAACACTAGTCTCATAATCTTCTAAATTTAAAGCTTAGACACATTTTTTGACTATACCAATGATGCAGAATACTGTCATGTGTCATCCACGTGCACATTATATTTTTCCGCTGAAGGAAAAGCATCTTAACTACAAATTCGGCATAAGAGTTGTGGAATCAATTACGTATCAACCATTCAACTTAGGATTCTCGCAATTGTTTCTTTCAACACACCAAAACAAATGTAGAAATTATAAAAGAAACAAAATGCATGGTTTGAATATGTTAATTAAAATATTATTTTAGTGTCCGTAAGTCGTAACTTAACCGACAAAAAACTAAAATTGTAACAACGAATATGTTGTAACTGGAGTTTGAACTCTGACTCCTTAATTTATATGTGAGTTTTTAATGGTTATTGTTATTTCGTCTACGTATAAAATGAATATTATTTTGGTAATTTATCTTTTAGAAATATATTTAATGAAGTGGTGGAGTAACAGGCACAAGCACAACCCTCCACATGAGAAACAGCTAAAGTTTGTCTACAGGAAACGATTTTAATAAGTGACTGCCCATTTTAGAACCGTACAAGATTAATGTGTCTTCAAAAAGAATCCCACCACAGTTAAAATGAGGAAGAAGCTAAAAAAGTAGAAAGTGCTTCTTGCCTAGAAATAAATAGATTAGGAAAAATTCACATCACTTGATGCAAAATAAAATGACCAACTTTTACGTTAATATTTATGTGTAGTCTATTAAGAGCGAAATTTCGGATTCAAATCTAGATCACAATTAGTGTTTACAAAGGTTCAACCATATTCTATATTGAATTTGAGCTTTTTGGATTGCCTTATTTGAGTTCATATGTAGGTATAAACACTTGTAATATAGTTTGAGAGACCTTATGAAAATAGTGTATAGTATGTTCATAAGCTATTTTGAACTTATTTCCATCATAATTTATGAAAATAGCTTATACAAAAACAATCTGATTTTATTTTATCTTTTATTATTGAAATAACTCATAATAAATGTTTTTACATGATAAATGTTTATGCTATAAGGAACAAATTAAATTATTTATTTAAAGGTCTTTTAAAATGTTCTCATACAGTTTACTACCACATATCTTTTTTTATAAAAATAACAATAATTGTGGTGTGTGTAATGCATGTATGAGTGTGGATATAAGTTGGTCCAGTTAATAAGAATTCAGCTTAAATATTAAGGATTTGAATTTGCATCTTCTCGTCAATGTGAGAATCTCATTGATGGATAATATATAAATATCTTGTCAACATTCTTTGAACTTTGAGACCCTCCCTTACCCAGGGGTGGTTCTAAGGCCCGACGAGCCTGGGCAGTTGTCGAGGCTCCGACCCAATGTTATGCAATTTCTTATGTAAATCTCTCTGAATTTTTTATATAAACCCTTATAAATTGGACAATTTCTTTAGATTTTTTTAACTATTTGCTTGCAATTTCTTATATAAATCCCTATAAATGTGTTGCAAATTTTTTTTCTCAGACTTTATGATAATCCTGGCTCCGCCACTGCCCTTCCCTAATGGACCATTGAGACCAACTCTCAAACTTTTCATTACCAAAACTAATGTATGAATGAGAAGTGAGGACCAATAAGTGGACATGTATATGACTATATATAAACACACTGCTGACAGTATATACTAGCAAACATTGATGATCTCTTTGAATACTCACACACTCTCACTAACTTCTCTTCTCTCTTATTATCACAGTACCCTTTTTTTCCCTACACACAAATAAAGAATCAGTTGCATAGTGTGAAAGCTAGCTAGTTTTGGATATTACTATACAATTTCTTATGGATGAGAAGAGAAAGACAAGTTCCAAGTCATTGTTCTCAAGGAGTTCCTCAACAAGAAGCTCTACTTCAAACTCTTCACTCCTAAGGAGTTCTTCTTCTTCCTCCAAATGCAATCTTCAAAGAAGCTTCTCACAGAAAAACCCTTCTTCAATAGGTCGAAAATGCACCAATTTAGCTAAGGAACAGAAAGCAAGATTTTACATAATGAGAAGGTGTGTTGCCATGTTAGTTTGTTGGCATAAACATGGAGATAATTAGCATAGGCTAGAGAAGAACATGTCTATTGCAATATTGCATGGATTCATTGTTTAGATTTCACATGTATTGTTGCATCTTGGACATTTTTTTTATATTTTTAGTTATGATCTAAGATCATTTTTTTTTCATAACTTTAATATCATAGATTTGATTGTAATTAAGAGTTAACTAAAGTGAGTTATTAGATTTATACATTGGTGAAAAATTATATACACATCCAAGTAAACTTCAGATTAATATTTATCATATTCTATGTTTGATTATATATGTTGCATATACATATAGTTCTGTTTTGCTCTCTGTGTGTTGTGAAGGAAAAGGGTCTACTTTTTGATAGAGCTTAATAGCTTATGCTCTTCAATGGCTTCAACTTACCATTTTAAGTAGTTTTAGATCTACATTGGAAAACGTACAAGCCTACAACCTTCATGTGGTAAGTCCTGTTGTCTAGAGTCTCTCTCTATAGTTCTGTTTTGCTCTCTGTGACCGTTAACTGTTTACTGCATATGTCATACAGTACAACTTACCCTTTTTTTTTTATTTCACTTTAGGGTTAAATAAACTTTTTATCTTTATAAAAAATTTAAATTTCTTTTTTTTACCCGTCTTCGATTTTTCTTCAATTATTGTCTTTCAAATATTTTTTCCTCAACTCTTTTGGTCGGGAATGGATCCCCTCCGTGAGATTTTCATTGGACTCTCTTGTTTTAATCTCCACCCTTAAATGCATCTTTTTCCTTTTTTCTCTTAAGTTGATTGTTTGAAATGATCAAATTTTTATAGTGTATTTTGTTCCAAGAAACATTTGAATATTTACAAGATGGATTTTGAAGTAATAATGAAGTGGATAAATGGGGATTATTTAAGAGATAAAACTGTGTTCTTAGGGGGTAAGGATTCTGCTATGAAAAAAATCAGGTAAATGGGGACATCTAAGCAAGTGTTTGGGTTACCTTGAGACATACCTGCTTAAAGAATTCTCTCTCATTGCAATTTAAGGGATGGAAATTCACTGGACTCTACTGTCACATGAGACAATCATCTCTCATTTTAGTCTCTGCTTTTAAAGTGAATTTATGTGTCATTTAAAATTATGAATTTCGTTTTGCAGTATGTCTAGTATATTATAGAATTCTTTCTTGTAAAATTTTAGAATTCTTTAACAAATGATGAATTAAATATATATTTTAAAGTTTTTAATGTTTAAAAATTCATATTTTGTTAAAAAAATCTTCTTTTTTTTTTTGCAAAGAGATTCTGATAATATTTTAATTTTTTTGATAAAGATCGTAAATAATTTTTAAAAAACTCATTATAAAATATGAAGAATACATATTACCTGACTTAAAAACAGAGACCAAGAATGGTAATAAAAAAACATATAAAGAATAAAAAAATTGAAAGAAAAACTTTATAAAAGCTAAAAAAATTAAATAATCTTTTATAAGAATCAAAAACTTATTTAACTTTTTTTCTTTTAACTCTTCAATCAAGCCAATGATATATTGGGATAGGAAATTTTGCAGTTTGAAGTGAGATCTTGTTAAAGCATGAGCTTAGGTGTCATCCATATGTGGAGTTTGATGGCACAGCAACATCTTGGTTAGAAACTCTTTTCCATTCCCACCCTAAATGCCACCTCTTGGTTAATGTTTCATCAATAATGGACTTGGAGTATTTATTTCATTTCACACCTAATTTTTTATCCATCACATTTTCTCTTTTCTCTGTCTTTTTTTTTTTTTTTTTAGCAATACACTTTCTAACACGTGTATTTTAACAATTCTCTGTAATTAGTTAAAAATTATATGGTTCTATTAAATTTATACGGAACTCGCATAATCAGTAGAATATATAAAAATTTCAATCAATAGAAGAAACTGTGTTGAGATGTATTAGAGAGTGCACTACTTATATTAATCATATCTCTTATTCTAATTTCGTCTTAACAATAAACTACAAATAGTTATGGGATGCTTAAGCTACTAAATCATGATTGATTCAAAACACCTTTTGAATTCATTCTCTCTTCTAAGCTACTAAATCATCTATGATTATATTCAAAACCCCTTTTGAATTCATTCTCTCTTCTAATAATGTAGATCATATCAAGCATGAAAAAAGAATAAAATTTCATTTGCCTAAAAAAAAGTGACACATCATTCAATCACATTTAGGCACACAACCACATAAAAATAAGGCATAAACAATCATGGCATTAATACCATTGTTAGTTTTTTCTAGATATAAAAGTTTTAAAACTATTTAAAATTTGTTCTCAACGGAATAAACCCTTTGTCATGGATCTCGCAAGCACAAAATTTCAATAAAATGATTCATGTGTTTACCTCTTGAAGCATTGAGGAGAAATGATCCAAGAATGATCACGAGCATCATCGAACGACAATGTCTTTATTCAGTTCACACAAACAGAGTTCCTTCGTCAATAATGCTAATTGTGATTGAACCGTGACCTTTTGAGAGAGAATTGTTTAGAACCTATGTTTTTGAGAGAGAATTGTTTAGAACCTATGTGGCAGGTAGGGTTTGTAAAGTGAATTGTGTGAACTATCTAGTTCTTCAACATAAGAGTTCTATTTATAAAACAATGTATGTGCATCGTATCTTACTGTCGACCATAGTTCCACTTAAACACATATTGTACCGAAGTATCATTTTTCACTTAAATGCATTGTATCTTACGGTGTATCGTGTTTCTCTAATTTGCGTCAGTGCATTGTATGATCACAACATCGAATAATAGATAAGTTCTACTTATTTAATTGGCAAAATTACAATTCAATCTTCAAATTTATGGTCTTCATCTATGTTTAGATAACTCATTATGTAGTATTTCCATTGCAAGTCAATCCAATAACAAACATTACTCCTAATATTTATACTTGTTGGATCATGAGGGGAGCCAGGGGAGGACCACCCACATATAGACTAGAGCAACCATACCATACAAGTGAGAGAGACGTTACACTCTTACTCAAAACCTTAAGGCAAAGGTTTATGGGTCCTCTCACTTATAAAGTGTTTAACCTCCCCTTTTCTATCTGATGTGAGACATATATAACTCACACTTGCACACAACACTCCCCTTCAAGTGTGAGTCCATCAATTCATAATGCTCTCTCCTCAAGCGGAAGCTCTTTAATCCACGAGTATTTTGCTTGTACCGCCGTGCTAATTTCTTCGCAACAGAACTAGCCGCCCGCAAATACTTGCTTGTATCGTCGTTGCTGCTTTATCATCATGTGAGGCTTAATGCATTGCAGCTTCAATGACTGTTTGTCAAGCTCAATGGTTGAGCATGCTGATGCAGGAGTTGAGTTTGAAGGAAGATGAAAAAATAAGGCTACTAGCCACTAGGGGACAATAAGTTTGCAATTGATCTGGCTAAACACCTAATTGCTCATGATCGGAGCAAACATATAGAAACAAGGTTTCACTTTCTAAGACATCAAGTGAAAAAGTGTTCCAAATTCAATAAACTCTCAAAACCCAAATTCAATAATGAAAAAGTGTTCTATCATTTATAAAATGAAATATAATAGAAGGATTTATGATACATGAAAGTTCCAAATTAACATTGGTTTTCATAAAAAAAGTATACAGACATTGGCAAATATAGAACATCAATATTGAACACAAAGAGGTATACGTACATGTACACATACATATATAGAGAAACAAACAATGAAATATCATAGAAAAACATGATGAAAATGATATCAATCCCAAATCATGACAACTGCAATTACAGCAACACCAAAAAGCACAGCCAGAAACCTAAACCATGGAGTGTCGAAACGGCTCTTCCTCTGCGGTTTGAAGCCTTTAGATATCAAATGATTGATAGCAACATAGACAAAAACACCACAAGCAATGCCCATTGATATTGCATACATCCAATCCGCTGTTTTTCCTTCTGTTGTTGCGTCGATTGCAATTCCAATTCCTACGCCAATTGGGCTAGAGATAGCAAATGCAAATGAATATCCTGCTGTTGTTATTAATGGTCTTTTTGGTAACATTCTTAGCAATGCGATTCCCATTGCTATTGCAGCAAATATCTTGTGTAATGATATTGTCCACAAATTCCTCCATGCTTCTTCCTTAGTACCTGATCATTGATTTGTATATTAGCATTAGTTTAAACAAATTAAGTTATGAAATGTATCATGAATATGATATTTAACTAATCAAATTTCGACTAATCGTATATATGCATGGGAGAGTGATGATTATTATTTGTAAGTGTTATACATGCTAGCACTTAATATTATTGTGTTTCTTGTTAAAACTTCTCATCTAACAATAGACTACCAAGAAATGTTGGTTTCCCTATAATCACTTGATAGAAAATTTTCTCTCCAAGATTGGTGACCTAGGTTTACTTTAACACACCAGAAAAAAGAAAAAGACTACAAAGAAAGGATGAAATAAACGATGGATTGCGAAATAACCTGAAATTCCAACGGCTATGCCTTCAAAAACCGAATGAAAACAAAGTGCAAGAATAAGCAAAATAGTATCTCCCACATTAGTAGTCTTCATGAATGCAACGTTGCTCTCATCCATCGCCAACTCGGTCGTTCCCTCTTCTTCTTGAGGTGTTCTTCCTCCTTCAAGTTCCTCAACTTTAGCTTCCCTCTGATTATTACTTGTTACATAAACCACCACACAATCACCAAACATGGTTAAAAGATATCCAGAACAAGCCAACATGAAGGCAAAAGGGTAAGTTTTCTTGGTAAGATCTTCAAAAGTTTCATTTGAATCACTCAAGAAATGCATCATTGATGTTCCAAGAAAAACACCACCAGCAAATTGTGTCCCTAATAGAAGAAAAACCTCGTTCCAACGGAAATAATAAGGAGACACACCACCTATGAAAGTGAAAACAAACAAGATGATCAAACACCATATTTTAACAAGGACCAAACTCCTCGAACGTATATTTATGTTGTCGGAATCATGGTCGGAATCATCGTGTCCTCCATGAGCTTTGATTGGATTCAAGAAGAAGGAGGCTAAGAGACACAAAATAAGGAACGTTGACTTTAGGGTTTTGAAGGAAGCCATGTATGTAACGTAGAACTATTATCTTTTGTATGTTATGTTTTTTTATCTAGTTCCATTTTTGTAGTATTCATTTTCATGTCTATATGCCAGTAGTATTTGCTATAATTAAACTAATGGAAATATTTTGTACTACTATATGAGTTATTAGTACAATAATAATATTCTACTACATTGTAGTACGTTGTATTACTTGTACTACAAATTTGACTTTTTAAATATTAATAAACGTTTATTGCCGCGGTTGTACTATACACTTACACCACCATCGCTTGGGTTGCCTTTTTATTTTAACACAGCATTATAGAAAGAGAAAAAAAAATAGTATTGTTTTTTTGCTTTGTTAGATAAAACCAAAAAGAACGAAAAGAACTAAGGTAGATTGTAGTTGTCAAAAAAAAAAAAAAAAAACTAAGGTAGATTGTCGAATTGCTAGTAATAAACCCTTAGCACACATATCACAATATATTCTCCTTTATTGGTTAACATTTTTTATAAGTCACATCAAAATTATTATATGAAACCACATAATTTGATGGAGTTTGTTTGAATTTCAATCAATAAAAGAGAGTGTACTAGAATGTATGTGTGTTTCTAACATGAAACTTCTTTGAAATGCGGAAGAATAAAGTCATGTATGGAGGAGATTTATGAAGCAAAAGGTAATTTGAGAAATGATATAAACACTCTATTTTTAACGGTCTCTTTAACATTCACTCTCCTATTAAGTGAAACATATGTTGGTCTTTCTACTTATGTGGGACTCATTTTCAAAGTGTGGTACTCATATGGATTCAGCCAATAAAAGAATGGGTATTAGAGAGATGGTTAGATAGAGGATGTCCATATCACTCGTGTAATTTTACGCTGCAATTAACACTCTTATGGTGGCCAAGATATCAACAAAGACGTCAACAACAACATTGTCGTTTCTAAAAGTATATATGACTCGACTCACACTCTCATTCCTATTGTGCAATAGAGGATGACAACAATGATATTGTGAAGGAAATGGGTTCTCTCCATTGGAGTTCTCTCAATTTTTTACAATTGTTACATCTCAACTACAAATTTAATCTTTTCTTTATAATTTATATTTCTTTCTCTCTCTCATATTTGATGGTTGGGATGAAATAATTGTTAGAGAATTGCAATGGAGAAAATTCATTTTCCCTAAAATTTATGTGTATTTTAAATTGTTAATAAGAATATGAAAGACTATATAATTAATAAATAATTGTCATAGAGAAACATGGAAGACAGATTAGGAAGAATGCATTTTCGAAAACAATGAGAACTATATTTTGGCATTTTCAAAGTTTCTAAAAAATGGTAGATATGTTTTCAAAATTGTAAAAGAAAATGGTCATTTTAATATTGAACCCATATTATTATCTTATATTTATTAGTTGAAGTGAAAAATAAAAACAAAAAAATAAATTAAGTAGGTCCTTAGAGTAACCACAATAAAGATATTCACTTTTGAATATCTAAGTGGAACATATACATATTTATTTATATTTTTTTAATTATTATATAGTATAATCATTTAACCTCTTTAACTCAACATCTCTAAAAGAGTTTTAAATAATCTCATTAATAATTTTATATCATTTCATCGATTATTTTATATCATTACATTTTAATATTTAAATGAAGTCAAACCCACGAAAAGATATATGTTTATTTGAGCTACTCTTCCAACAAAGTATCACTTTTATTTTCTCAACAATAGAAGTACA
Organism: Medicago truncatula; assembly: GCF_003473485.1. Classification (NCBI taxonomy): domain Eukaryota; kingdom Viridiplantae; phylum Streptophyta; class Magnoliopsida; order Fabales; family Fabaceae; genus Medicago; species Medicago truncatula. The sequence goes on from NC_053043.1 coordinate 47,789,997, forward strand.
TATTAAGCTTATGGTATTAAGCTACCCTCAGTGTAGATGATCTTGGGCATATTGGATAAACATATTCTAGAAAAAGAAAAGGTAATATGACACAAATCACTTTTTTTTTTTGTGGTGGCTGAGATTTGAACCCTAACCTTACATATATTATGCATTATTTATACCAACTGAGTTAAGCTCACAAGGACAACAAATCACTCTCTTGTAATACATTCCAAATTCTCAACACAGGTGAATATGTTTTTTTTTTTTAAAAAGAAAAAGAAAAAGAAAAACTAAAAATTCACTTTAACCTAATATATCATTAATTACAGACTCTTGCTTTACGTGTTTATTTTATATGTTAATCTCAGATATGAGATAATCTTTATCAACAAAAAAAACGAAACAGAGAGATAAGATGATGTGTTTTTTTTTTTTTTTTTTTTTTGGTCAAGTAGTCTAAATAGAGAGATAGTGTAATAATTTTTATTAATGTTTCTACCAACAATAAAATAAAATAAAAAGAAGATGGTGTAATAATTGGATGGATATATTAGCACACCGTTTTCCATTATTGATATTAGGAGAGAAAGAGATAGATAGAGAGAGGATGTCAATATCTGCCGCTTCAACTAAGTATGCTTGGAGAGCCAGCAAAGATAAGATTATTAACTATTTTCCAAATAAAAAAGTATTGAAATAAATTAAGAGGTTAAAATTGTATATATGGTCAATTGTGGAGTAACCTCACCACCAAAAGAAAATATTGTGTCTTTCAGAAGAAAAAAATATATTGTGGAATAACCTAGATTAGGTTCATGGAATCTGTTTGGTGCGCAGATATGATAGAGACATAATACGATAATGAATTGGATAAAAATAGGAAAAGATATTGATGTGATAGTCACTTATCATATCATGTGTTTGATGCACATATGATAAAAAAGTTCATAACAATATTTAGAAGACCAATTGATGCAAAATCAACCTTTCACAATCCTATGGTAGCATTTTATCTTCAATGTTACATGTAATTTTTCAATTAACAAATTGAATTTTTCTCTTCGATAGTTATAATTGTAAAACACATACAAGGATCAATTGATGAAAGAAGTAACGATGAAAGAAAAAATGAGAGAGATGAAGGGGGACCTAAAAGAGGTGGACGAGAGAAAGAGGTGGAGAAGATCAATCCATGAAAGAAATAAGAGCAATGTTTCATGTACACCTTTTATTCCATACCACTAATGTACCACCTCCATGTGGCACTAAGGACATTTGAGTAATTTCATCACACCACTTCCTTTTTCACTTCCTTCTCTCTTCCGTCATCCCAGAGGTAGAGACCAAGCCTCCACCATCAACACCAACGCCTCCGTCGCGTGTAACGCCCCATTTTTATTTAATTATTTTTAGTTGATTTAAAGTCTTTTATATGATTTTTAAATGATTTACGTTGATTTTGTGGTGTGGTATATTTTATTAAATGACTATTTTATTATTTAATAGAATAAGTGAGAAATAGGATTTAATTGGAGTTTGGGGGTTATATGAGAATTAAGTAAACTTAGGGGGAGTAAAGTGAATATTGAGAGATTATATTTATTAAAGAATTAGAAAATAGAAGTGGGGGAAGCAGTTTTTACGTACAACAGAGAAAAGGGAGAAAAGTCAAGAAAAGGGAAGAGAATCAAGAAGGGCTGCGATTTTGATTATCTAAGGTAAGGGTGAGGCTAACTTACATTAATTTTAGTGTATATGATTCTGATTATGTTTTAACAAAAGTTATGAATAAATTTGGAGAATTGGGAATTAGGGTTATGATGAGAATTGATGATTAAATGATGGAATTAGGGTGAATTGATGTAGAAATGATGAACAGACCTTAAATGTTTCATATATTGATGTTTAGAATCAGTTTTAAGGTTAGAACAATGGGTTTGGGTGAATTTTTGAGAAAAACTGTAACCTGGCCGTACTGTTATTCATCGCTCGCCTCCCGAGTGACGATCCTCGCCATAGCGAGTGATGAAGATCATCGCTCGCCTCGCGAGCAGGAGTTGTTCGCCTCGCGAGTTGCATTTCGCAGCTCGCCATAGCGAGCAAGTTTACTCGCCGTGGCGAGTGTGGGCAGAGAGCTTGCAAGATTCTGTGTTTTTGAGCTGTGAGTTTAACCTTAGGTGTTTGTGAGGGCCTGAACATGTACCTTAATGATTAGGCAAAGTTTTAGAATGAGTTTGAACTCGGAATAGGGTCAGAATGGATTCTAGAGTGTTTTACCCTAACTCGCCGTGGCGAGTAGAGGCTCTCGCCTCGCGAGCTAGTGCTTGACAGACTGCGTTGTTTAGGATTTCATGTGACTTTGTCGCACGAGAGGCTGTGAGTTGAACCTTGAGATAGCAATGAAAGATGTATAGGATTTAAACGATGAACTGTGAAGCTGGATAGGGTAAATTGAGGTTATTAATGTGATAAAAATTGTATAAGTAATACTTGGATTATGTGAAAATGCTAGACATCGTTGGATTGTATAAGATATTGTTATATCATGCTGTTGTATATTGTTGTGTTGCTGTTGATTGATTATGATTGTTAATGATCGCTGGTTTATACTTAACTACATTCAATTAGAATGTACAATGTGTTGGTTCGAGTTGTAAGTGGCGAGTTGTCGTTCTAGGTAACGGAGTCATAGGTTGTTGACGTTGATCAAGTTGGGGAGTGAGTCATAGTTATTATGCACGGTCGTTGTCGTTGCCTATGTTGTCGTTGTCGTAGTTGAGTTGTATGCTGATATACACAAGTTGAGTCCTTTATGATTAGGAATCTGTTGAGGGCTTATGCCCTGGAATGCTTTGTCATTCAAACTGTTGAGGGCTCATGCCCTGGAATGCCTTGTCATTCAAATTGTTGGGGGCTTATGCCCCGGAATGCTTAGTCATTCAACCCGTTGAAATTAGTACCACGTTGTTGTTGTTGTAGATGTTGTTGAGCGAGTTGGTGTTGTAGATGTTGTTGAGAGAGTTGTTGTGGTTGATGTCGTTGAGTGTTGTTGAATGAGCTGTTGTAGTCGTTGATAAATACTGATGTGTCGTTGTTGTTGATTGGATTAGTAAGTGTTATTAAAATTGAAGAAGTATGAATATTATCATTGGGTATATGTTGTTAATTATGTTATTTAATTAAGTTGATGATTTATATATATATATATATATATATATATATCTATTATTATTGTTTGTGAATCTCACCCCTTCTGCTTGGAATTGTTGCCCTTCGTATGGGTAACTTGCAGGTATTGAAGAATATTAGAAGTGGTGGCTCAAGTGTCTTAGGGCTCTGATACGTAACGGGATGGGATATCGTTGTCATGTTTTCATTCCTTATGTATCATTATGAACCTGCTGATATTGATTTTAATCATTAAAGATATTTTGTTGAGGCCAAGTGCCAAGGATTTATTTGAAGGATGTTTAATGTTGAAAATTATTCCCGCTGCGATGAATTGATATGTTTTAATGAACTATTATTTAATGAATAGCATTTTATCCTATTCAAGAATTTTTGAAAAGCAGTGTAACACTCCGTTGTTGATTTAACTCTGATTTTACTTATTAATATGACTGTTGGGAAGTCGGGGTGTTACATCGCGCCTCCGCCATAACACCGGTGACCTCACGTTTTAATCGTCGGCGGCGGCGCACCGGCGACATCACGTTGCAACCTTCTCTGCAACTTTTTTTTTGTTTTCTTTCCTTTTCCCTCTGTTACTTTTACTGCGATGGAGACATCAGCCGTTATGAAAGTAAAAGGGTCGTTAGCATCAGCGACGTCTTTAATCGGAAGCAGCACATTTGTACAAGCTGAAAAATAACTCCAAGACCCATTTTCGAAATAGATGTGAGGCTGATAGTAGGGATCGTAGTGAGGGTATTTTGTATAATTATGCATATATGTTGGACGTTTGATATGGAGAGTACGGTTGCACATGAACAAATGAAAAGAAACAAAGTGAGAGGTGGGGGGAAGAGTATAGTTATATCTGAAAGTTTCACAATTTCTGGATTAAAACAGTTTGTAGAGATTATTGTCTCTAAAAACACAATTAGGAGTAGCATTACCACTGTGATACTCAGGAGGACTTACAATCTAAAGCTCAAACTCAAACCATTTTCCTTTGTTCTGAAATTAGATCATTTTTTTGGGCTTCAATGGATCACCATCACAGTTAGGTATTGGCAATAAATCACAATCCTGAAGTTCTGTAGTAGTGAAAGGAAATATGATACCACAACTAAATGAAGGAATGATGGGTATGAGGATAGGTGTTGGCGGCGGTGGTGGGGCAGAAAGGACAGGTTGAAGGAAGGGAGACGGAAGAGACAAGAGAGGGTCAAAGACAGAATTTTGCTGAGTGTGTTTGTGTGTGGGGCCACTTAGCCACATGTCAATTTTGTGTGTGGTGGTCTAAAGTGTGTATGCCAGCTTAGAATGTCCATGTATCAGGACTCAAGAAATAATGAAACATGAAGGTTTGGGTAATGGACAGAGAACGTATTGGTACGCGTGAAAGGTTTTACCATTAGGTTGATAATCCATCAAAAACTAAGGATAAAATTAATAAAGAGTGAATAGGATTGGATTAGGGTTTGGATCCTCTTCGATGAGAATTTCACATGATGTTGTCCAGTGTAGATCTGAACTTTTAATTACATTTTTAATAATCATTAATGCCTGCAATGAAAAAAATTAAGTGGCCTAGATTCCAGAGAACACTTTAACAGGAGAGAATCTTCTCCCGTTTTATTATATCATATCACCCTATCACGTGTATCAAACAGGTCGTAAATTGAAATAATTACTTGAGAGTTAATTTTTTTTTGACACAAACAAAACTTATCTCATTTCATTAAAAATAATAGTAGCAATAAAACTTGGAATTACATCAAAAATATTGTGTGAAGCATGAGATAAAGCTGTCTTTGCAAGAGCATGAGCGCTTCCGTTTGCTTGACGCCTAGTAAACACAACTTCATGGTTGTTAAAAATTTGGAGTAAACTTCTGCAATTTTTAACTATTAACCCATACTCCGAATGATTCACATTATTGGAGTGCACATCATCAACTAACATCTTGCAGTCTGATTCAAAGATAACCCTTTGATGACCCAATGTTGTTATCCACTTGAGGCCTTGATGCAGCCCCCAAGCTTCACTCTCCGCCGGAGACATAGAAGCCTTTAAAACATTTGTCATAGCCCCAACAAACCGTCCTTCACTATCACGTAAGATCGCTCCCATGCTAATTGTCTGATCAGTGGTGGAAATTGTTGCGTCGATATTGCATTTTAACAAACCAGCCCTGGGAGGCTACCAAATTGTGGCATGTGTCTACTGCTGAGTCATGGTGTGAGTTTGATGTACTCGTCCAGCACATTACCAAGCATTGAGCACTGCTTGTGCACGCTGCAAAATCTGATCGGGTGATTCAATTTTGTTTTCCCACAATTTCAAATTTCGTCTTTTCCATATACTCCAAGAAGTCATAGAAAAACTCACCAATTGCTTCAGTGATAATCTCTGCCACATGCGAGCGAGTGAAAACATCACCAAAGCTTTCAGCCCCATCCATCAATTCTTCCAACAAAGACCAAAGATTTACTTTCCTCCAACATGTAATACTATCCGCACAAACAAGAAATAGGTGCCAATTATATTATGTATAAGACTGACAAATTACACAATTTGAAGTGCACACCACTCCTTTACAATTCAGTCTTTGTCTATTCGGTAGACAATCCCTTCCAAGGCGCCACATAAAATGCTTAACCTTTGGAGGAATCGGTAGAGACCACAACTTATTCCTATCACCTTCTACTTTCCACTCATCTCTATTAATCAACACATCTACACAAACACGGTATGCATTTTTAACTGAATAAACACCTTTCTTATCAAACCTCCAAATAATTGCATCATTTTGCTCACAGTGAAGTAAAGGGATTTTAAGAATTTCATCAACATCCCTCAAATTAAAATTATTCCTAATCAACGGTTCATTCCAAGACCTAGTTTGAGCATCAATTAAATGACTTACAGTGGCGGTTGCTGCAGGTTGGATTGTTAGAGTTGATATATTTGGATTCGCCTCATTTCAGAGCCAAGGAGAATGCCAAATCGGAATACTTGAACCATCACCAATTCTCCACTGGTAACCTGTTTTCAAAAATATTCGAGAAGACCATATGCTACGCCAAACATAACTAGGATTGTGTCCCAAAGACGCTCCTAAAAAATTCTCATTCGTAAAGTATTTAGCTTTGAAGATTCGAGAGACCATAGCATCCGGGTTGGTTAAGAAATTCCAACATTGTTTCCCCGACATTGCTAAATCGAAACCATGGATATGACGAAAGCCCATTCCGCCCCATTCCTTCCTCATAGTAAGCCTTTCCCAACTCATCCATCGAATACCCCCACGCCCCTCATTCTTCATACCCCACCAAAAAGAATTCAGCATTTTTTCAATGTCATCCGCTATAGAATGAGGGAGAAGGAACACACTCATGCAATATGATGGAATAGCTTGAGCCACCGATTTAATCAGAACTTCTTTCCCCGCTTGGGATAACATCTTACTACTCAAACCAGAAATACGATTCCATATACGATCCTTGATGTAATTAAAAATGGATTTCTTACTTCTGCCAATCATAGAAGGGAGGCCCAAATACTTCCTAATGCCTATACCCTCTGAAACCCATAACATGTTAGAAAGAGTATTCTTCTTAGTGACTGGAACATTACGGCTAAAATAAATTTCAGATTTCTGCATATTAATAAGTTGGTCAGAAGCATTTGCATAAGTATCAAGAATGTCTTTCAGAGCCCGAGTTTCATTTTCATTTGCTCTAAAGAATAAAAAACTATCATCAGCAAAGAGAAGATGACTAACAGTCGGAGCTCTCTTACATACCTTCACTCCATGTAAAATATTATTTCTCTCAGCTTGCTTAATTAGTGTCGACATGCCTTCAGCACAAAGAATGAAAAGATAAGGTGAAAGTGGATCACCTTGCCTTAATCCTCTTCCTGGATAAATTGGACCCACTCTATCATCATTAACAAGAACATGATAACTGACCATAGTGACGCTCATGCGCATCCATTTAATCCAAATAGGATTAAAGCCCATCTTCTCCATAATGCTAAAAAGATAGTTCCAGTCAACACGATCATATGTCTTACTAATGTCAATCTTTAACGCTGCCTCACCCTTAATACCCCAAGTCTTACACTTCAAATAATGAATTATCTCTAAGGCAATGAGGATATTATCGGTGATTGTCCTTCCTGCAACAAAACCAGATTGTTCGACTGAAATGCATTTGTCCAAGACTCTTTGTAATCTATTTGCCAAAGTTTTGGCCAAAATTTTATACACCACATTACAAAGAGATATCGGTCTAAGATCCCTCATAGTGCGAGGGTGATCACATTTGGGGATTAGAACAATATTAGTATCACCAAGCGCAGTTGGAAGATTACCTTCATGAAGCCATCTGCGACAAGCCGCCACTACTTCTTCACCACAAAGAGTCCAAAATCTTTTGTAAAATGTAGGGTTCAAACCATCAGGTCCAGGGGCCTTATCAGACTGCATTTGAAAAATAGCATCACGAAATTCTTCGTCAGTGAATGGAGCTATGAGGAATTGATTATCTTCTTCATTCAAACATTCTGCCACAGCCTGCATTACTGGTTCCTTTACACAACTAATGGCTGTAAAAATATTGCTAAAGTATTCCATACTCAAATTACAAAGGCCCTCCTATGAACTAATTTCCACATCTTCATCATTAAATAACTTTGTAATTTTATTCTTTTGTTTTCGTGAAGTGGCAGCTGCATGAAAAAACTTAGCATTCATATCACCATCCTTCATCCAAAAAATCTTAGCTCGCTGTTTCCAAAAAGTATCCTCTTGTATAAGCAAAAGATTCAACTTTTCCTTCAAAAGAACTATCTCACCATCGGTCTCCACATCACCCAACCCTTGTAATTCTTCAATTATGTCCTTGCACTTTTGAATGTCCTCTTTGTACCTCTTACGAAGTGAGCGTCCCCACTGGTCCAACTCCTCTGTACAATGCTGGAGTCGTGTGATCATTGGTTCATTCACATCATGAAACCAGCCGTCATGAACCACCGAATCCAACTCAGGTTCAACAAGCCAACTATTCTCAAAGCGAAATTGTCTCTTTTTGAAATCATAGAATTTTTGTTCAGTGCAAAGGAGGATAGGGGAATGGTCAGATGCACCCGTTACTAAATTTTTAAGTAAGCACTGAGGGAACATAGTCATCCAGGAATTATTAACCAAAGCCCGATCAAGTCTCTCTTCAACAACATGATTCGATCCCATTCTTCTAGACCAAGTATATGTGTGTCCTTGCATAGGCATATCAATTAAGCCACAGTCATTAACAGCTTCTCGAAAACCACTAAAGAGCCATTGTGGATGTTGAACTCTTCCACGCATTGAGAGTTAACTAAAGCTGTTTTTAAATTTATTAAGTGGCGATGGATGAATTATTGAACTTTTTGTTCCATCAAATTTCATATCATAGACATCAAATAAATACTTGTAGATTTTAGTTTAAAACATTTCTTTAGCCACCCTTCTAACATCCTGTACACCCTTCAAAATTTTCATTTCATATGTTCGAATTATATATTTTGAAGCGTTTTATTTTATACAATTTTGAAAATTATAATTTGAAAAAACTCACAACTCCAAGTGTTTTCCTATTAAATCACTGTAATGCATGTTTCAAAACTTTTTAGAAAATATAATCCAAAAGTGAACTTAGCATTTTAGATTTTATAATCCAAAACATGATTAACTCTCCATCATACCAGGTTTTAATCACAATGGTGGTTATATGTCGATACATTTCAAATTGTATAATAAGAATAAATAAAATATGTGTTTGGATTATATAATTTGAATAGTATCCGCATAGAGAACATGTACTTGTGCAGAAAGCACACTTATTGGTAAAGGGTTGCAATGCGATGATATCGTCCAACTTCACTTCAAGAATTACACAATGTGTGGTGGTTTGGGTTTTGGGTGGTTTGAGAGAATTTTACGGCTAAAACTCATAAAGGTTAAATGAGGGGAGGGTTCTGAATCATACTTATATATAGGCATGTTTCGGATTATATAATTTGAAGCGTGTTTTTTAAGGTTCAGATTATATAATCTAAACATGACATAATTGTAAGTTTGAAGGGTGCACAAAGAGGACAGATGGTGGGAAAATAAAATCTCTTTTAGTTTACCGATAATGAACCATATCAAGTCCCACCAATAAAATTAAGGCTCGCTAATAATGTTTTATGTACAAATAATGGAATATTGTTACTTCCACCCCCTTCTAAACATATTCCAACCCTCTATACCAAGACTCATACAGTTGTTTAGCCTTTTAGACTGTTTCAAACGTTATATTGAACTTTAGTAAAAAAAAACGTTAGGTTGAACAATATCAAATTTTTTTAATATTGAAAAAAAAATCTTTTATGTTGTTTATCATAATAAAAATTAATTTTATTAAAAGAATCAGTCATGAAAATTGATTTTTGGTAGAAGGTGTTCTTTGGTTACAAAAAAGTTCAAAAAAATTCATACAAAAATTGTAACAAATAGTATTTAAGTGATTGTATTCAACGTTACCATAGTGATGAGAAGGTTGTGGTTTTTCTTTCTTAAAAAGTTGTGTACGTTTCTACTTGTTGTTGCATTCAACATTACCATAGTAATGAGATTGATCTTGATGAGAATGTAGGAGATATTGTTCCTCGATGAATCTTATGTGTTCTTCTATACCTTATGCGATCTTTATTTTTTTAAGTATGTTTTAGACTAATTTCATCGTTTTGTTTTAATATTTTAATGAGTTTTTAAATTGTGTCCTGTTATTTTCATCTAATCTTTCATAAAGGAAATACTTGATCAAAAACTTTGTTGTCTTTGTTGTCTGATCATTCCAACTAGAAATGTGTCATTGTGATGGTGATTGATAGTGGTGGAGCCACTCATGGCTCAGGGTGCCACCCCAAACCCTAAAAAAATAATTTTTAATAGGTATATATACAAAAATTATAGTATGATTTTATATTATATATTTTTTGTTGCACTAGAAATAACAATCCCGCAGCGTGTTCCAGTGGGGTGGACAAACGGTCGGTTTCTGTCGGCGACGGACCGAAACCACCAATTCGTTTGAACCCACGGTTGCAGTAACTACACCCATTCCCGTCCGTTTTTGCATTCGGTTTCGTCGGTTTGCGGTTTCAACGGGTGACGGTTTTCTCGGATGGTTTCTATCGGTTATAGGTTTGAAAACAATTTTTTTTTTCGAGTTCAGAATGATAAGGGATAGAGAGAAAGACTAAAAAGAAAAATGCTACTTTTCCAATACAAGGAACCATTGTTTGCTTAAAAGTGTTGGTGATTCGGTAAAGGTTCAACTTTTTAGAGATGAAGCAAATCTCATGAACAAATCAGTCAAGCTCTAGATTTAGAGAAAAAAAATACAAATCAAAGAAGATCAGTCATATTGCATAATCTCTTTTTAAATCCGTCAAAGAAGAAACATATTTGCCAAAGAAGCAACAAATCTGCCTTGGAAGATGACACATGCAAGTTGGAGGTCGAAGGAGACAAACAAAAGCAATTACACTATCACGCTCATAAAAAAATATTTTTGAAGGAACACTCATCAATTGTTGTTGTGTTGTGAACATGGTGAGAGGTGAGGTTAGGGGAAGAAACATTGAAACTTACTTTTTTAAACTCACACCGTTAATGAAAAAATGGGAAAGAATAATAAAGTTGAACAAGGTGGAAAGCCCACAATGAATGAATTTTAGTGTAGTTTAAAGTTACGCTAATATTAGTTTTAAATTTTTATTAAAGCATTCAAAATTTAGTACTATAAAAATGAACTAAAAAACATTATTTATCTACACTTCTCAATGATCTATGAGAGACACAACTGGCTTTTGTGAGGCTTAAGACACATAGAATGGTCATGTCACCCAACAAAAGTGCAGAAATCCTTTAAACTTTGAATAAAAATGAATATATCAATTCAATGTAATCCCATGTCGGACGGTTTCGGGTTACCCATGGGTTCAGTCTAGACATCCGGACTCGACCATAACAGTCCACACAGAACCCGTTTTAACCCACTCGAGTGTCCATTTTTTCACTCGGTTTTAGCGGTTTCGGGCGGGGGTCTGGTTTTTGTCCACCCCCGGCTAGGCAAGCGTTTTGGTTGCATTATGTCTCAAGATCGACTCATGCTTTGCCACTTTTTTAATTTTTTACGATTCTTTTTTAAAAAAAATAAAGGCTAAAATATGGTTTTAGTCCCTGCAAATATGTTTCGTTTTGGTTTTAGTCCCTGTAAAAAAAAAAATTGTTTTTGGTCCCTGGGACTACTTTCAAAAACAAAAAATTTTGCAGGGACCTTTTTTAGAAATAAAATATTTTGCAGGGACCAAAAACTAAAAAATTGGTTCAGTTGTAATGTGTCACGTATGCAAATCATCACAAAAGTGGGGTCAGGGACTATTTTCAAAAACAAAAAATTTTACATGGACCAAAAACAATTTTTTTCTTTTACAGGGACTAAAACCAAAACGAGGCATATTTGCAGGGACTAAAATCATATTTTAGCCAAAAATAAATTAAAACGGCCATCAAGATTCAAACTGGTGCACACTGCTGCCTTCAAAAATTCTTTTCCACCAAGGTAACAACGTTTCAAAGTTTGATTTTGCTTTTAATAATATATATTAACAAAGCACAATTTGTTTTATAATAAAAATTAATAGCCACTAAATTAACTAATATAAATTCACACACATTACAAAAATTGGCCCACTCCAAACATTATTTCTAACTCCGCCACCGCTGATTGAAGTTAATTCTGAGGCGTATCCCTCAATAAAACCAAAACATTTTTTTTTTTCAAATTAACTTATAATAAAACATGGAGGTACTCTCTGTCTCTTCACCCCTTTTTTATAAGATTTCTTTATAAAAATTGCGGATATTAAGAAAAGTTGTTACCGGTCTTAGTTTTTAGTAAGAGAAACTTCACCTTCTCTCTAAGCTTTCTCTCTCCTTCACTCATCGAGAAGATGTAGTTTTAGGTCATTTTTTGATTTAAAATCATCATTCTTCATCTTTTTTCCCCTTACTTTTGATCTAAATAAGTAGTTTCACATTTATCAAGTTTGTAATTTTGTGTTTTTTTTCTTCGTGATATCGCCGTCTGAGCGCGGCACAATGTTGTTTGTCGTCTTGTACGGTGTTGTTTAATTTCGCCTCTTGTTGCGGTGTTTCTTGGTTCCTGTTGAAAGATCAGCTTCAGCCAATTACATATTCAATCAATGATTTGGGCATCAACGTTGCAGATGCAGAAGCATGTAGATTCTGGTGACTTAGATTTTATCATATTATTTATAGGCATTTTGTCGTTATATGTTATTAACTTTGGTGTTTAAGTTTGTTCACAAATTCATCATTTACGTTTTTAGCGATGTTGAACATGTTATTGCATATGATATACTATATTAATTTGAATGAATAAATATTGTTTTGTTATTGCATATGATATACTATATTAATTCATATGTTCAACATGTTGAAGTAATCAATTTGTTATAAATGTATGCATGTTTTACCAAGGTGTCCTTTTGGTATATATGTATTTAAGGCCAAATACTATTTTTGATCTTTTAAATTTGACAAGAATACTGGATTAGTCTTTAAGTTTTTTTAAGTTTTAAATAGGTCATTTAAGTTGTTAATTTAATGCACCTATTTGAAGTTTTTAAAGTTTCAAATAGGTTAATAAAAGGGTAACGGTGTAATAAATTAACAACCTAAAGGACCTATTTGAAACTTAAAAACTTAAAGAATTAATTCAGTATTTTTGTCAAACTTAAAGGACTAGTAAAGGTATTTGACCTATATTTAAGGTTAGCTTTTCATATTTTAAGACACATTAATAGTAGTATTAACTTCCCCTTTATGGATAGAGACAAAATAATAATTGTAAATGGTCTTATAATTAGGGACAATATGACACATATATTTCATTCCATATGTGCTCTAAAGACACCATGATAGGTGGAACCTTTTAATCTAACTTTTTGTATTTTGCGATTAACCAGTTTTTTTTTTTCGAACATCGGAACCTACATGTATTATGCATTTGTCTCTATCAACTGAGCTAAACTTGTTGAGACTCAATTAACCAATTTATTGGTTATTATAAAAGACTGGTACCGACAATAAACTTATATCGTTATCGAGATTACTTGATGATCAAAATACCTTTTTTTAATATGTGTAATTTAATTAAATTTTGGTTATGTAGTGGTAGGAAATGGTTCAACTATAAGTTAGCCGAACGCCTAAACCAGGCGTGCCAAATTCATAGATTAATCGACTAGTTGGAGTGCGAGACAGTTGTTAGATTCAATACTTCCAAGTTCCAAGCAACAATTTGTGAACAATGTTTAGCAAAGTCCTTATGAATATGTTCTAGAAATGTCAACAACAGTATATGCAGTTACAACGACAGATGAAAAATCAGAGAGGCCCCCTTTTGTTGAAAGGTTGATGCCAACTAGTCAAGTAGTTAAGGGTAAGGCTCAATCAAACATTTCAGAACCAAAAGAGTAAAGCTAAAAGCCAAGGAACATGGAAAACAACCTTTATCTTTCAGCAACTACTAGGTCCATGATTAATTAAGCAAGTAGGTGTTAAAAAAACATAGACAGAGAGGATGGACAAAATCATGAAACGCATGGTTTATGGAGTGTCAATGTGTCATCATGCTCTAGCCACCAACCCGACCACATTCCCAACAAGCACCATCTAGAAATTAGAATCCAAATGCTAGCTTCCAAGTTCCATTCCAACATTAAATGAAAATCCAACTTATATGGTCATAGAAGTTGGTCTTTTTTAGGTTGCTCTGAATTTATAACCAATATTAGTAGTACTAAAATAATAATAATTTTGTTATTGTTTTTTTTTTAGCAAAATTTTGTTATTGTTGATCATGTACAACTTGCATTGCATTTGCATCACACACCCAACACTCCTCTCTTTATAATATTGGTGTTCTTGTCTAGAATACAATCCTAGGGTTTCACGGAACTGAATTATCTCCTGCCTTTTTTGTGTAACCCCCTCTCCTTTTCTGATCTTTTTTTGTGTAACCCCCTCCTTTTCTGATCGAATGGTTGATTGGTTCATAAATGAACAAAAGACAACATCAAAGAGATAGAAAAAAGGTGAATAAATGGTTAAGATTATGGCAGGACAAATAACATGAGAAAAATAGTATAAGATATCGAATATTTGCCTTAGAAGCCAAGTCTTCCCTTTATAGTGTTATGTAATCTCTCTCATCTATTTCACTAATACCAAACACAAATGTAAAGTAATTCTTGTAAAGAATGTGTGTATTGGGTATAACATGGTCATCAGATTGGATACAACATTAACAAATCTTAGAGGGATTCTTACAAAGAATGTGTGTATGACATAATACTACAAAAACATTAAAAGAATCAACTAAATTTAATTAACAACAATAAAAACTAAATAAGCATCACTTATAGCTTCTTTCCCAACTATATATGTTTGTTGATCAGCAAGAACAACAATCCTTATCTTGCACCCTTCAATAATCATCTACTAAACTTAATTATAGCACAATTTTATGCTATTTACATTAAGAATTTAAAATTTAAATGAATAACTTGCTTTCAAGTTTTAATCCAAACAAAACCAAATCATTATTCTTCTGTAACCCAAGTTCTGCTTCTTCTTCTTGAGCTTCTACGAAACAACGAACCAGAAAAGCTACGATTTAAATTAACATTCCCAAAAAACGACAAAAAATTTCGAAAAATTCTCCTAATTCCACGTCTCTCTCTAACTCTATTACTTCCCACAGTCAAAGAAATTCTTCTAGAATCTTCGTTTGAATTGTTACCATCCATCTCCGTGTAAACAATCGGTAACTGAATCTCACCGGCTCTCCGCCCACCGGCAAATCTTCCAACAGCAAATCCACCTCCCGGTAACCTCCATATTGTCAATCCAACCGCTTCTTCATCAATCTGACCGGAAATTCTACTCTCCGACGCGTTTTGATCGGACGGTAACTCGTGCCGACACACCGGGCACGAATTTCGCATTGAAAGCCATGGGAGAATGCAATCGGAATGGTAAAGATGATTACACGGCATCTTACGCGCTTCAGAACCTAGCTCGAATTGTTCTTTGCAAACTGCACAGTGAATTTCGGATTCCATTTCTGAATCGGTGATTTCAACTGTTGGTATTGACTCTATCGCCGCCTTTGACGCCGGTGGATTCTCCGACCTTCCGAAACCGTTGATTTCAATTTGAGAGAATTGCTCTAACAACCGATCGAAGCCGGAACCGAGTAATAGCTCCGACATGCTTGGTGGAAGTGGACGTAGATCGGTGCCATTACTGTCTTCATAGTATAATTCAAAACTACTTGTATTCCCCTCGCTATCACCCCCGCCGGCGTCTGCACCGACACCGGCGGTGGTGTCTTCTCTAGGTCCACGGAGAACGATCACCGGATTAAAAGGCGAACGGCTGCCGCCGGCGTTACGACGTCTGCGGCGGGAGGTTTGTCTTCTGGAGGACTGAATTCCGTCGGCGAAAAGAGAAACCGCCGGTGATTGACCGGCGTGAATCTCTTCAACGAAGCCGTTTTGGCAGTGAGGACAAACAACGTTGTTTTGGTTCAAGATGTGAATGAAACGTGTGCAGCTGTAGCACCAAAACGACGTCGTTGAGGATGGTGTTTCAGTTTCCGAGTTCATTTAGTTTTTTTTTTTTTTTGTTGACTCGGAGAGGAAATGAAGTTTTTTTTTTTAGTAAGTGGGTTGAATGATAAAGGAAGAAAGGTTCAAATATAAGGGGGTTAGAGAAAGAGGAAAATTTGAAGTACGCGTTTTTCAACTACGAATACCAAGACTAGGAGACCTACTATAGTGTACTGTGTATACACTGTCTATGCTGGAAAATACATGGCAATTTCTGATTTTATATTTGTATAGTTAATTGATTAAATGGCTTGATTGAGTATCAATAATTGAATAAAGAAGTACTAGGAAAATGAATCATGGGACCAGTTGGAATGGAATGAGTTGGGAATTAGGATATGGCAGGCAGCAGGCTCTTGAGATGATTAGGATTAATTTTTTTTTACACTAGGATTAGGATTAAATAGAGTTGATTAATTAAATATTTTCATTGTTGAAAACTGGGGTGAATGAAACTGTGGATGACCCCTAGCTAATGGAATGGATGAAAAAAATACATAAAAAGAGAGAAGGAGATGTCAATTTTGATTTTGATTTTGAAGGTTGAAATGGAAACGGTGAGGTGGAGAGAAATGAGACAAGTGGCAAGGTTTGTTCATTCATTATTTACCCCATTAAATAAATTGACAAATGAATAAAAAAAAAAAAATTGATCTCTCACAATTTGTATTCCTTCTAATTCTATATTTCACACAAAAATATTTATTAATCTCCAACATAACATTTTTCTATAAGGATATAGTCCCTTGGTTGAAATAAGTTAAAATTAATAGATAGACTTGTAATTTATATCTCGTATAAAAATATTAGAGACTAATTTTGATTAATTTTTTTTGGAAGAAGCCAAAAATATATATATCAATATATAGAAAAAGAGTTGCGTCTCGTGAGCATAACTCAGTTGGTAGGATATTGCATTATTATATGCAGGGGTCGGGGTTCGAACCCCGAACACCCCACTTATTCACCGTGGCGGAGCCCTCCATGGGCTCGGGTGGGTCACGGCCCATCCGGAAAAATTAAAAAATCAACGATTATAGGTATATTTTGCGAGATTTTATGCAATTTTGTGTTGGTTTTATGTTTTGGTTGATCCAAATTCCCGCAAATTGTAGAGGTCCACCCGAAAAATTTAAATAATTCAATTATAGGTCTAATTTGCGAGACTTTAAACAATTTTTCAATAGTTAATTTTAGTGGCCCACCCAGACATTTTTTTCTGGCTCCGCCACTGCTTATTCACCTTATAAGGTGAATTCTAGCCACTAGACTACCGACAAAAAAAAATTGCAAAATGAAACAACATAGTCTAAATTAAGTATAAGATGTGTCTAATAGAAAATCAGAAAAAGTTAAAAGAGTTTTACAAGATAGACAAAACAAAAATCCAAAAGTCATCAACAACATGATAAGTTGGAATACCCTAGACAAACATATTAATGCACAAAAAATGAAGATCTAAGAAGAGTTGGGCCTGGAAGCCTTGAACAAAGTATGAAGTTTCACCCTATCAATCAATCAATTTAGCGTTCAAATTTTTTTTTTTGTTTTGTGAAACCCGTAGGTTCCGCTCCTTCCAAATTATTCGGTTTGTAAACCAACATATCTAGTTAGTTACCAACCAAATTAATCGAAAACATAGTTAAATATCATTCCTAAAAAGATGAGAGTCACAAATTAAATAGCATGCATACTGACATCAGAGGGGTGCACGCTCGAAATCACCAGCCATCGCATAACACTCCTAATAAAATCACAATCCCAAGATAATAGTCCCGCAAATGCACGGTTCTACTGAGTAGTAAAAAGTATCGATCCTACATGGAGTTTTAGTGATTACCAATCTAATATGGTAAAGAGGAATGTTTGTTTGATTAAAAACTCATAAATTATAGTGTCATAGGATTGTGGTTCTAATCATAACGATAAATCGTTGACATTCCCCATCCATCCTCTGTTGTATACTAAGTTTGTTCCTAAGGATTGAGTTTAGGGATCCATCATTAAATCATTCACACAATCCCAAAGACTAGAAAAATTTACTCAGACATGATCATAATAGACAAGAGATTGTAAGATACATAAAAGTAAATGAAGGAATGAAAACAAAGCGATAAAGAACTTGATATATCCTTGTCAAAAAAGAACTTGAAATATAAATTGTCGGAAATGTAAAATACAGAAAATAGTGGAAAAAAGTAAAGGAATACAAGTAAAAAATAAAAGCTTAAGAAAATTTTAGGATTCTCCTTTCAACTTTGTAGTAAGTTTACACGTATAAAGAAGTAAGTTTACAAGTATGAAGTGATTCTCTTTCATAAATGAAGTCTATTTACAAACTAAAATCATACACAATGCATTAAATTTGAGTTACAAGCCATAAAAAGAGAATTTCAAAGATTTGTAACAACCAATTTGGTTCGATACAAGGCACACGAGTCGTGTGCCTCAACGCACAGATTGTGCTAGTCCTTGACCTTAAAAATTATGATTCGTAGTTAGGCACACATACCAGGTACTAGGATGCACGGGTCGTGAGCCAGCCACTGCCCTTTTGAAATTGTTTTAAATTAGTGTTTATCGTAAAATTTTTAGCTTGGTAATTTATAGGTATTCGATTTTGCTTATTGGTTGTATATTCAAGAGATGAATGTGAATTTCTTTGCAAATATTTGACGTTGTTTTGCATATAAAATAAAAATATTTAATAAAAACACTAAATTAATTTGATATGTTTGAAAATAGTTATGAGTTTTCAAAACTTTCTCACATGGATGTATGAAAAATTGATTCTTCATATATATATATATAAGCACATTAGAGTGTGACACAAATATTGATCGAAACAAACTCGATTCCGTTCCGGTAAAGCGACGTCGTTTAACATTACTCTAGTTATCACAGGTTTGCTTTATTCTTTTCTTCATCTTTCATTGAGCCATGCTTTTTTCCTTTCTCATATAAATTATCATTTTTTTCCAATTTCATTTATCCGATTTCTGCATGTTATCCTTCGGTAATTACCTCCATTCCTTTTTGGAATTGTTTCAAATCAGCGTTTCTCTGTTTACCATCTCTTGTGTTGTTTCTTCTCTTTAGGTTCTTTGAGCTAAGGTGCAAGGTCAATATTTGAGGGGGTTCAAAAAGTAAATTATATTGGATTTACAGGTATTTTTGTCCAGTTCAGGGGTTCACTTGAACACCCTCAACATAGTGTAGCTCCGCCCCTGCCACTACCCATTGAGATTTTTCGCATAAGGTATATTATGAAAGAACTTGTTATTATCACTGAACACCAAACTTCAAATTTAGTTTCTTTGTTGTTTAATTTAAACACCCTTTTTTGGTTTTTTTATGTAGATGAAAGTTAAGAAACAAAAGAGACATAGGAAGAGTTTGACGTTTTACACTGCATGTTTTGGTTTTCGGAAACCTTACAAAGTTCTATGTGATGGAACATTTGTTCATCACCTTGTTGTCAATCGTATAACACCTGCTGATACTGCTCTTGCCAATATTCTTAGTGCCACCGTCAAGCTCTACACAACAAGGTTTTTGTTTTGTTTTGGGTGCTTTTGTTTTTGTTTTGATGTTTTTTGTGTTGTTGATTTGGGTTTTGGATATTGCTGATGTAGATGTGTTCTAGCGGAGTTGAAACGGCTTGGTAAATCATATTCGGAGGCTCTTGATGCAGCTAATAATCTTATAATTGCAAGGTCAAACCATGTTCTATCATCGATATACGCGTGCATGTTTCTGATGTAGCGCATATGCTTTTAAACTAAGTCTGTTTGGATTGATTTATCTACTGATATAAGCACTTTTTACAAAAACAACTTATAGCTTACACGAAGACAATTAACTTTATTTTAGCTTTTCTTATAGAAATTTGTTTTTTTCCATTATTTATATCAAGGATTACTTACACATGAATAGAAGGCAAGTGGGCAACAAGCTGCGCCACTAGGCCTTTTTGGATGGCAAAACCAATCCTAAAAGATTATGCGTTTGCCGGGAGTCAAACCCGGGTCTATTGCTTGGAAGGCAATTATCCTAACCGTTGGACTACAAACGCTTGTTACAGGAATCAGTTATCTATAATCGCTTATCATGATAAGTGTTTTTGCTATAAGCTGAAAATTAAGCTGTTTATCCAAACAGGGCTTTATTGTTTTTAACAAATTTTTCGTGTGTCATTATGATAGATGCTAGATGTGCATGATGAATGATACCGGATCGAGTAGGCTGACACCCTTTAAATGTGAATTTATCATACCAATTTTATTTAATAGAGGGGTCAAATGGGTATCTTCCGAATAATTCGATCAGCATGTTTGGGTGATGTAGTTTTGGAAGGCTAGGTTAGGTTGGGTTAGTGTTGTTAAATGGTGGCCACTGGCAATTGTGGAGTTTTTGACAATTTCCGTAGGCAATTTGTGAAGGGGTTCTTGCCATGGCCGCACCGTAGGCTGCAATGACATCTTTATATGACAAATTTTTTCCCTTTTCCCATATTCCACCATTGGCAACACTATGTTAGGTTGATAAAACACAAATTTGAAGAAAATGGGTTTGTCTAATTCAGTCCAACAAGTTTTTGTTAGACACAAAGCAAGACTTCCTTTTGCCTCAACAAAGAAACAACTTTGAAGTTTCAGAAGAATCTAAGCATTTTAAATCCTTTAGGTTTTCATTTATTCTTGTTGCTCATATTTGAAGTTCTTTCTAATTTTTTTCTACCCCTAATATTGTTATTTGGTAAGGAAAGCCACCTTTAGCTCCTCGCCCAATTGATTAATCATCAGTATAATATTGTGGATCGCCGAAACCACTTATATCGCTTAAATAACTTCCTCATCCAATGCCTTCTCACTTTGGCCCATTGGTTTCAACTTTTTGAAACCTGGACAAAGCAGGATTCCTTTCGGAACCAATATTAATAGGATGGCCTCTTATAAGACTATTCTTGTCCCTTGGAATTATAAACTTAAAACCATTGTTACTTGATACCCTCATTGAGTTCTGTTATACATTATAATTGCATTGAGAATTAAAAATTTATAGACCCATATACATGTAGATCTAACCTTGAGGGTACCCAAGTTGAATCACTTTTTTGACTGACTGAAATGACATGTTAAAAAGCTGCCTAATGTGAAGAATTGAAGCTGTTTTTTTAGCTTCTTATGTCTTAATGATCATTATCTAATATTCGATTAGTCCACTAGACTGGAAAGGATCGTTGTTTTTTGGGTTGAGATATTTGAGCACAAGTATTGCTGTGTGATGTGATGGTTTTATAATTTGATCTAAACTCCGATTTGCAGATGCGAGCATGACAAATGTGCGAGGGCCGATTCCTGCATCATGGAGGTTGTTGGAGAAAATAATTCCGAGCACTTCTTTGTTGCTAGTCAGGACACTGACCTACGGAAGAAGTTGGAAGAGGTTGGAATATTATTTTGTAATGTTAATTGTGACAATTTGATATGTTTCTGGCACTTTGTAAACATGATAAAATGTTATTTGCATCAATGGCATGTTCTGTGCCAGTGAAATTCTGCGTATTTACATCTAAAAATTTGTTGACTTTGTGTAAATTTGTCCCGTTGTACATATGTTTAGTTTTTATCTGCTTGTTGCAGGTACCTGGTGTGCCTCTCATATTTGGTCTCAGAAATGCTCTTTTCCTCGAATCTCCATCTGCATTTCAGAAGGAGTATGTCAAAACTTCTGAAGAAAGACGATTGCATATGACCGATAAAGAGTACCAGATATTTAAGGATAGGGCTATGAAAAGATTGGCCGATGGTGAAGCTGATAATTCCAACGCTGAAATAGTGGAAAACAATGATTTAGGAGATTCGATTGCAAGTGCACAGGCAATAAAAAGAAGCATAATTTCAAGGAATCATAATGGCGTCAAGGATAAACCTCAGTTCAAGAGAAGAAAAGCAAAGGTTATATTTTAATTTTGTGTTGTATCTTTTTTCTTGATTGGTTATTGATTTTCATATATCTAAACATATATAGGCTTATAGCTTACCATTTTGTTTGTAGCTGATAGTGGTAATGAGAGAAACATATAGGAAATTTAGAAATTGAAGGAAATGATTTAACTTGAGAGAGATGGTCTATTATTCTGAGATATTTAGCTGATTATAACAGTAACTATGTAACTGAATATTTTAGGCACATAATGCTGACAGAACTAAAAGACTCCAGCTTGAACTACCACATGGAAGTGATTGTTAACTAACTGGCAGTATTTTTTTTTGTGGATTAAACAAGTTGGTAGCAGCCAATTAGCAATTAATTGTTCATACAGACTTGATAAATTTTTGCCACAAATTAATTTCTTTTTCTCTCTTACTTGCAGCACTTGATGCAGTTTGTTAAATTTTCTATATCATGATGAACTGTGGGTTAGTAAAATAAAAGAGCTATGGTTTCTCTCCCTCCATTTATTCTATGTTATTCTACAATGATTTTGTAAAAGTGAAAATATGGTCATGTTAACGGGTGTTTGGAGGGTACCTATAAAATTTGTTGCATTTGGAAAACATTTGATGGGTCAAATAGTTAAGAACATTTATTGATCATGATGTCCCAGAGTTAGATTTTTCTGCACATGTATTATGTTTTGATTTTAACGTTCTATGATGTTTTCTTGAAACTTAAATATAAACATGTTCATATGTATGCTGGGATGTTTCATATTAATTTATTGTTTCTAACAGTTATTGTATTGATTATGACGTAATTTGATCTATTTAGCCAACCATACTTGGTGGGATAATATTTGGTGGTTGTTGTTGTAACAGTTGTATTGTGTCACTTTTTGATGATATTGCTGTGAACTTTGCAGGGTCCAAACCCACTTTCGTGCAAGAAGAAGAAAAGTCGTGAGAACCAAAATAATCCTACGAAGGTAGGGTTGTTGGCAAAATTTAAATGTATTTACAATTTGAACATGAAAACACTAATCTGTTAACTTAGGATTAGATTTTAATTCATTGTCGGATTAAAGCTTCATTTATTGCTTAAATTTACAACTGCATAGGGTGTCCATTGTCCAACTCTTTATATTATGTGCTGACATATGATTAAATGATAGTGTAAAAAACGTCACACTATACACCCCTGCATTCTACCATGTGCTAAAATTCAACTTGATATTAAAGAACAGGCACTAGAAAGATTGAGATCGTTTGATCAATTGGTCACGTATGCCCTAATTTCATCTTAAGGACCAAATCTCCTAAATAGCTAAGCTGTATGGTGAAAATTTCGGTTGTTTTTGTCTCTAATAGTTTTAGTACTTGGACCGAAGGTGGGTCATGACACAGCAGCTAAAAGTTACTGCTGTCTGACTCGAATCTCGGGAATCAGATTCAGTCTCTTACAAATGCAAATTAAGGCTGCTTATGGTAGGTCGACAATAGTTCCGACCCTCTGCTAACCATGTCTTTTTCAAAATATTGTCTAACCTGAAAATGTGAATTCTGTAATGTTAGTTTCCTTTTCAATTTTAGATAGCATTGACTGTTGCAACTTTGCAAAACAGTTTAGATGCTATATACTTAGCTGTTCTGGTTTTGTTTATGCATGCGCATTAAACGAATTCCAAATCTCTTAGTTTAGTTCAGCTATTGTATAGTATATAGCATATTTTAAATGTGTTTTATCTGCTGGAAGTTATATTTTGCAAGCTTCTTACTGATCTGTTAGATGTTTCCTTGACTTGACTCTTATGTAGGAAACCAAAGGAGACAACACAGTGAAGAGAAGCAGGAAAAGGAAGAGGTCACAGAAAGGAAAAAAATCAACAGAAACAGACAGTTAAGTAGGTCGTTAGGTATAATGGATTAGCTCCTCGAATGAGTTTAGAGAGAATGCCAAATTTTAATTTATGTTGGCATGGGAAAGTACGCTAGTTGTATTTTGTAATTTTATCATACTATGTTTTTATTTGGCCATCAAAATACAGGCAGCAAAAGTGATGAGATTATTGATTTGGATCAATATTTGAGGCAACGATGTTAAATTATTAAGCTTATAATTTATCAAAGTTATCGGTAATGTTGAGTCGGTAATGTTGACTCAACATTACCGATAACATCAATGCTAAGTCTGTAAGGAACTTTAGATTCCATTACTACTGTCTCGGTGTTCATCACAATGGCACGTTATAGTTAAGTAACTCATATTTTACTTAATGGTAAGAATTTTATGAAACCCTCCGATCACCACACTTATTTATTTGAACTCAATTTTATTTTATTAATATTAATTTATTTTAATTAATATAAGTATTTAATAAGAGTGAACCATCAATTTAGTTCCTGAATTTTCACGGGTCGGTCAAATTCGTCCCTCAATTATGCGAAATATCAATTTAATCCCTGAATTTATCGAACGTCCATCAAAAAGGTCCCTCCGTTAACGGGCTCCGTTAGCCATGCTGACATGTCGCCTTGCATGCTGTGCTGTCTTGTACGCGTGGCAAGAAGGAAGTCACGTGTTCAGGGACGAATTTGATTGATTTGGAAAAAGTTCACTTTTCATTTTTCAATTTAATTTTTTCGTGCTTTTCTCATTTTGCCCCTGCATTTCATATTCCTCCTTCTTCACATTTTACTCAAAAACATCCTTGACTCTTCTCCTTCCCGCTAAAACGTTCTCCATTGTCACCCCTCCAAAATCATCATCATCTCCATTGATTGGGTTAGATGGATGCTTTCTTAAGGGGTATTATGGAGGGCAACTTTTGTCTGCTGTGGGACAAGATGGAAATAACCAGATTTATGTCATTGCTTATGCCATTATGGATGTGGAGAATAAAGATAACTGGAAATGGTTTTTGGAATTACTACATAAAGATCTTGGAAATTATGAGCATAATGGATGGAACTTCATCTCAGACATGCAAAAGGTATGAAAAACCATCTTAGTCTTTTTCTCATTCATGTTATGTCCCTTTTTTGCATGCATACTGATGTATAGTAATAGCTGAAAATGTTATAGTTTTAGAACTGATGTTATAGTAAGTAAAATAATGCAAGGACTATTTTGATATTTATTAATATATAATTCAGGGACTATGTTGGTAGTTAGAAATATAATTCAGGGACTGTTTTGATAGTAAGTAGTATAATTCAGGGACTACTTTGATGGATAGTGATATAATTCAGGGAATATTGATTCTGTAATTGTTAAAATTGGCAGGGTTTGATTCCAGCTATGCAAGAAGCGATGCCAGGGGTGCCACATAGATATTGTGTAATGCATCTATGGAGGAACTTCACAAAACATTGGAAGGATAAGGAATTGAGAGGGGTGGTATGGGAGTGTGCAAGGGCAACAATTAGTATATTAATTGAATGACTGATAAGATTGATTCTGTCATGATTTTATGGACTAATTTGATTGAATTTGAAATTTCAGAGTGTTGCACCAAGGAGGTATGGCCTTAGAGGACCGATTCCTTCAGCTGATAAGCCTAAGAATACACCAATGAGGGGTCCTGCACCAGCTCATCCAACTCCTGCTTATGTAATTTCTCAGACTTATGACTTATTACCTATGACTTTTGCCTATGTAATATTTCAGTTTCAATTTGTGTGTTCTGTAATTTCAAGGATCAATTTGATATATGATTAAAATATTCAGGGACTTATTTGATGGTTTTTATTATGATGTGAGGATGTATTTGAAGGTTACATTTCTGAATCATCTTCAACCTCTTTTCATAACCATTAAACTTGCAGCTTGAAGATGAAGCTCGACTTTCCCATATTCCCACCCCCCATCATTTCAGATTCAATTTCAAGCGTTTTGCTTCAAGAAATTTTGTGGATTTTGGCTTCAATACAAAAAAAATTAGGGTTTTAAGTTTTTTGAATTGAGGAAGAACTGGACCACTTATTATGGGAGGAAATTTAGGTGATATTAGAATGTAGATTATAGATTGTGTAATTAGGGTTCCAATTTTATACAATTGGGGAAGACAAAGTCGTTGGGGAAGAAAAGAGTTGTTTAGGAAGAAATCAAAAAAATTTCTGCAAATCAATCAATTTAGTCCTTCAAAATGTTTGGAATTATCGGCTAAATTAGTCCCTGCCTACGTGGCGTATGACATGTAAGAGGTTAACGGCCACGTCAGCCCCGTTAACGGCCCGTTTGACCAGAAGGACTAAATTGATTGACAATTAACAAATTCAGGGATTAAATTGATATTTCGCATAATTGAGGGACGAATTTGGCCGACCCGTGATAATTCAGAGACTAAGTTGATGATTCACTCTATTTAATAATATAATATATTTAGTTTACTTAATTTTACGATAGTGCTATATACAGCGAATGAATAGTTTATGTTCGGGTTAAACATGACACAATGGTAAAAGAGTATTGTGAAATTCTACTTGGTTAAAACGGTACATGATCCCACTTTATACCCCTATGGTGCTGTATGTATTTCATACATTCATTTTAGTGAGATATTTTGCCTGTACCATGATTGTGAAAATTAGAGTGACAAAACAAAATCCCACCCAAAACAGTGGTGGGTATAACCTATTGGTGACACAACAAAACATCCTACCAAGCACACGTGAGGTTCACCAGGTGCATGCACGATTAGTAAATTGTATGTTATATATGGTCCATTAACCAATTGTCTCAACTAATAATTATTTTATGTAGTGAACAAATCATAGAAGCAAATTTATATGGATTACGAAACCACAAGAAATAGGTAATATAAATCAGTAGTACCTATTAGAATGGGAGCCACAGACCACAGATGGCGTTTTAAATAATATTCGCAATGATAAATTTCCAGTGATGTAATTCAATATGACTGAGACAGATGCAATGATTGATTTTAATCCAGTTTTCCTCAAAGTTAATTTCTTCTGTGGAGATAGCTTAAAATGCAACACAATTTAAAGCAGATTATTGTTTTCTTCAATAGTTATGCCCCATGTTTCTTATAACACAGGCTGCAATGTGCTTAGAAATTGAGAGTGTATAGACACTTTAAGGTGGCTTGTGTATTAAGAAAAACTGACAAGTACTACCACTATTATTAAACTTAGTTCACTTGTCAACATTTTGACAGCACCCATATTAGTGTAGAAAACTGGACCCATATCGTGTTCAGTATAGAAAACTGAACGCTTGTATGACGTGCTTGTCCAATATCAGATGCCCGTGTTACAATTTTCTGCAGTTCCGACACCAATATATCGAATACAAAATTTCACTATAGCAATGAGTAGATCTGCTCAGTGGAGTGGGCTAAGATTAGGAACTAATCTATAATTTGATGATCGAATTCCATCATTGTAAGTTCATTCCATTTAGGATAACGATCGGGCATTTGGTTTTTTACACATCTCATTATTTAAAACCATATATCACCCCTTTTATCATAAGCTGAATCGATAACTAAGTTTAACTGTCCATTTTTTTGATAAAATGTATATAAGCTATCAAGTAATTTCACTGCCATTATCAAGCTTGATCAAATCTGCTATCTTTGACTTTGCGTTGAATTTCACTCTCAATGTCTTTAAGAATGTCTAGGACACCAAGAATACCCAAAAGCACTAGTCCACCTGAAAAATTACCACCACCGCCTCCTCCATTACCACCATTGCCATCATCGTCGCGAGGTGGCAATCCAGGCCCATTGTCATCAAGTCTAATCTTTTTGTCTGTCATTTCAGGAAGATGATAGCAAATTATATTTGTATACATAGACAAGGAACATATAATTATTCGAAACACAGAATAAAAGATCAATTAAGGGTGAAACAACATTTACATGTACATTATTGCTATTTTTGTAGAAAAGGTAAATGAATAGAGTTGATTTGTGGATTTCAATAGTATCCGTCCACATATTATGCCAAATGCTATATATTATTTATTTACAAAATTTCAAGTCGTGCAATTTGTAGTAAATGTTTCCAGTTCTTGAAAAGAAACCTCCATAAGAAACCATCAAACAAAATACCTTGGACAAATAAAGCCAACAAAACTGAAACAAAACCATTCTAGGAAACAGACTACAAAACACCATCTACAGAAGGGAAAAACTATTAAGATTGTAGGAGCACCAAAAAATAAAAATCCTCTGTTCCCTTCAGTTAAGGAGACAGATTTGAAACTATTTATTTCAACCTTCTAATATCAAAAGATCAAACAACATTTACTTCCATATTCCATCCTATAAAAAATGCCTAAAGAAAAATCAATGGAACATGCAGCGAATCAATCAACAGTCAACAAAAAAAACATTAAACTTCTCTAAAAAAGTTTCATATGTATGAGAGTGGTACAGAAGTCAAAGGAAAATAACAAGAATCGCACTGTTAGTTACATTTCTATCTCTACATAATACATTACCCCTCCTAACATAGACCTTTTCCAAAAAAGGTCAAAAGGTCTCCTATCAGAAACAGATCTGAATGGTCACCGGTCTTGGTTGCAGACTGCCTGCTTGTTGCAGTCTCTGCTAGGTATCATTTTATAATCTATTTTCCTATTCTAACTGGGTTTTCGATCAGGTTTCTTCTATAGTAAGGAGCAGTGTTGCCAATGGCGGAGAGCCAAAATCCTGCCATACCGGCCACTTTGTGGCGCCGTTATATTGGATAATGACAGAAAATCCCGCCATATTGGCAGAAATTGGGCATGGCGGTGAGCCCAAAAGCCACCACCAATATTTACCATGGCCGATATTTGACAACACCGGTAAGGAGTTAAGCTCCCCTTGCAAGATAAAAATTATTCATCATTTAACAGTTTTATTTTGGAACCTTACCAACTTATCAAAAAAAGACTGATTTGACATTGCAATAACACAAAACGCTCTTAATACTTTCCGACAAGAATATCATATAGCATAACGAAAGCAAACAATCAACAGAATATAACAAATTCCAAAATAAAAAACCATACCATAGCAGCATCACATTTTAATCGAGGTGATATAAGTTTGAAAAGCTGAAGTCTGAAGCTGTCCTTTTTTTATGTTATATGGTAAGCGTCTCATCGCAACAATGTTCGGTCTGGAATGCTTAAGACGTGCCTGGGTCCGACTTGCACTACTAACTGCATACGAGAGAAAATATCCATGAATGATTTATATAAATTAAAATACACATTTCAAAAACCTAAGTTGCTAAAAAATCTCGTACCTGGCGGTGGTATTAACAGAGGTGAAATGCCAACAATATTGTGCATTGGTGTCAACATCTTTATTATGACCAAATGTTAACAATGTTACCTGTTAGCATAATTAGTAGAAGACCATGAAAACCGCTCAGTCTGAAAACCGGGAACTAAACCGGAAATATTGTATCCCTATTTATCTGATTTTTTTTTTTTTTTGTCAAGTAGTTTAGTGGCCAGAATTCATCTCCTTATACGTGGGGTGTCCGGGGTTCAAACACCGACTCCTACATATAATAATGCATTGTCCTACCAACAGAGCTATGCTCACGGTACCTATTTATCCGATTTTAATTGAAACCAAAGTGCTGAAAACAAAAGGAAAAAAAATATTGTATCTCTATTTACCACCTCAGAAATCTAACATAATTATAAGTTAGTATTTTATTAATTTAACCCCATTATTCACCAAGTTAAGAAATGTAGGCACGAAAGAAAAAGAATAGGTATCCACATTTAACCAGCTATTAACTGCAATATACTTAAGAATGTTTGACTAATCATATTTTTACTGTCAACCAAAGACACAACCTTAAACCAAACATATGTTGATGAGTTGACATCTTAAAAAGTTTTTGTGTTGCACCTCTCCTATCTTTTTTGTAACAAAAAACATATGTTTATTAGTTGAAGAGATCTAGGTTGGTTAATTAAAGATTTAATGGAATCACTGGTCCCTTCACTTAATTCTTTATTTTGATTTGGTCTCGTAAACCCGTTTTTTTTCTCTAAACAACTCATCATTTCAACACAATAAAAAAAACAATTATGTGTTTTTTATGTGTAAAAAAAACTGTTGCAAAGAGTTTCAATCTTTGATATCTTTGGAGATCAGTCTTGACCTCGTCAATGGGGTAAATAAAATTCCTTAGTCGCTGCCCCTGAAAATGGTACTATCATTGTGAGATGATTATTCCATTTGTTTCCTTTAATAGTTAATATGAATTTACCTCATTCGTGAATGTGAATATAAAGACGTTTTGGGAGGAGTGCTGCTCATCAAATAAAGTTGTTTGGAGTTAAATCTGAACCTCTCAGGTTTGTAAAGGGCGAGTTAATCGATATACACATCCTTCTTCTAAGTCCAAATTCATTTATTTTTTACAAGAATAAAATGATATTCATTCATTTAAATTGAAAAATTACATCATTCAACATCACTAAAAATGTAAATGATAAATCTGCGAACAAACTCACAATATATAAGTTAATAACATATAACTGCATAATACCTACAAAAATATATGATAAAATTAAAATGACCGGAATATTCATGGCCTCCGTATCTGCAACGTTGACGCTCAAATCTTTGATGAATAATCGATAAGAATCAAATGAATAACGCACTTAGATAACGTAGAAGACGACGAACAACAAACCACCACACTTAGATGAGGAAATCACAGAGAAAAAAACCTAAATCTATGTGAAAATCACTTATTTAGATTAAAATAGAGAGAAAATGATGAAAATGGGTGATTTCACGTCAAGAATTAACCCAAAACCACCCCTCAATGAAGAAATTGTAAGAGAAAACCTAGATAGAGAAAACTAGGGTCGGCTTATTGGAGAGTGAGAAAGATTGTTTTTCAATATTATTTTAAGTCCAAATTCTTTTATTAACAAAGCTATTGTGTCTTGAATTGAATTGATGGTTATTTTTGTTTATACGGAGACACAACATTTATGATCATTTAATTAGGGGAAAATTCTATAGTGAAATCATGAAAATGATTTTTCTGGTGAAATTAAATGACCAATCATTGAATATTTATGTATTTAATTCATGTCACGTCATTATATGGTGTGTTACACATTTGCCCATAAGATGTGTCATTATATGTATACTTATTACAATTGTTTCCCTAATTAAATCAAAATTAAACATAGATTCTCACTTGTGCACTAAAAATGAAATTCCCCTTATATTTTGTGTGAGGACTGATTTGTAATAAGATAAAACTTAGTTTTAGAGTGGTCCACCAACATGACACTAGCTGACATGATATTGATAATTATACTATTGACTAAACAAAATAACTTTTTCAAAAAAAATCAATTTGATGACTTCACCGTAGAAGCCCCCTTAACTAGGTGAGTAAATGTAAAGAAGATATTTTAGTTCTTTCAATAAGAAGTTAGATCCTTGTCCTAATACAAAAAAAAAAAAAAAAAAAAATAGATCTTGCAACACAATAAATTGCCTACCCAACATTTAACTCCAGTCTCCGTAAAAAAAAAAAAAAGCATTTAACTTGAGGAACAAATTTGTTTCTTATTTTTGTCTATAAATCTTAATTTAACTGGTCAAAAGGTCAAAGTTATTAGTTTGAACGTCATGATAGATTGAACCTCGACTTTTTTTAATGGTTATTGTCATTTCGTCTATTTAAAAAAAATATCTTTATTTTGTTAGTTAATTTATTGAATTGCAAGTTGTTTGATTTTTTTTTGTTAATCATCCAATTCTTAGGCGAAATGTGTCCTAGTAATCCAAAGTTTGGTCGAGAAGTAAGTAAAGTTTGACAAAACATTGTTCTATCCAAGAATTAAATTACACACACATTAAACATGTTAGTTAACTTTCCACCAAAACAAATGTTAGTTAAATTTATTCATATTTAAGGAAAAACTACACTCACCTCTCATAAGTATTCAAATGACACCAACATCTCCTCTAATTTTAAAACTTACACTAACCTCCTTTATAACTTTATTTTTGTTTAAATTTAAGTCTAGAAAAATTATTAATTTACGTACTAAATTTTGAAAGGTTAAAGAGTTTGAGGTCCTAAGTTTGAACTCAAACGAAAAAGTAAATATTAATTTAATAATTAATTACTAACATTTTTCATTCTAAAAAAACGTTGAAAAAGTACAGTAGAAAAAACGTCAATTTATTTAAAATGAAAATATGTTGTTTTTAGCTAATTGGAATTATTCTTAAAAAAAACCAATTGAATTATGATTGATCATACTTTACTTACTTTTGGTTGTTTATCATTTTCGTGAGAAATTTATGGGAAACTATTTCAGAGTATCAATATATATAACTAAAAATAGGATGACAAGGGAATATATTACATTTTTTTTTCAATAAAGGGAATATATTACATGAAATGTAACTATCAAAAAAGACAATAAGCAATTTATACAATCACGTGCTATCAAAAATGGCAACACCGTATTAAAATTATTATTCCTATTTCCTGGGAGGAGTATGGAAAGCACGTGGTTTTAATAACTATGCATTGAAATATTTTGCAAATGTCAAATTTTTTTATTTGTTAACTTTAAAAACATGTAGAAAAATTTCTTAAAAAAGACATCTAGAAAAATACAGAATGCATATGCAAATCTAATGCATTTTGTTTAAATTTATTATCAAATTGCATGAAGCAGTTGAGTAATAGTGTAGCGTAGGGCAATGCACTCAGGATCGAGATCCTACGTATGATTGGTTGTTCGGCGAAAGAACGTAAACACAAGGAACATAACACGATTTGTAAGTAGGATTGGTAGGTTGTTAATAGTGTTGAAAGTAATAGATAGAGAAAATAGTGGGAAAACAAAGATAATATAGGAAACAGAGTAACCAAGCAACAAAATAGAGAAAAACAGAGGAACGAGGGAAAAACGACAAAAAACAGAGGAAACAAAGGAAAAATGGAAGAAAAAAAAACAGAAAACAAAGTAAAAATGAATCAGAGTAAAGTCGAAGCACGATCGAGGTGATGTGGGACGTAGAATCGTACGATCCTTCGAGCCATCACTCGATCTGACTACACTGGTGTAAGGGGTGTGGCCGTGTGTCCTTGTTCTCGCATAGTTTCTCATACTTTTTAGAATGAGTAGTGATATTTGCACTACTCTTTATGAACAACTTATTTGACAATTTTGTTTTTCTCTATTTTGATTGGTCAAAATCAATAGAGATAGAAAAAGATAGAGAAAATAAGAACATAACGTGAGTATATGAGAGAAAGTTATCAAAAAATTATTACAAATCGGTTGTACTAATATCATTTCTCATTTAGAATTCTTGTTCTAAAAAATATAAACAAATGGGAGTACTACCAATTCAACTTTTGTCAAAAAAGAAGTACCCAGTTCAACTCATCACTAGAACAAAATGATGGAAGAGTAAATAACTTCACTCTCACTTAAGAAAGGAACCCCCAAAGAGTACTATATTGTCCTCAATTTTGGCAGATTTTTTTTCCACCAATCTCAACTCCAATATTTATTTCTTCCATAAATAAAAGACAACCCAATTAATATCGCATGGCACGTAACAAAAACCTTATAAAAGGTTGGGTAATTTGTTTGACTTTCAAGACGTTATTCCTCCTTTCCTTCAGAAAAAGAAAAAGGCGTAAATCCTCCTTTTCCTTCTTTTTTTGATTTGTTGTTGCATATTTTTGTTGTTTTTAATGTGATTTGTGCTGGGTGCATATGAATCACTAGAAGTGTAATGTGAAACTAGGATATCTTTTTTCATGGTGTGAAACTATATGTTGGGAAAAACACGGTGATTGGATGCTCTGTTGGATGCTAGCATAGTGTTTGACAACAAGACAACATGTTTGTGAAGGTGGAGTCAGTTGGCAACATAATCTTTGTTTCAATTGTTAGTTTCTTGGGTACAAATCTTTGTTTCAATAATGGCTAACTGTAGTTAACGAAGCTAACCCTTAAACTCTACAATAACATAAACGTGTTAAAAAAATAATAAACATATAAAGGTCCATGCATATTGAATAAAAACGTGTTCACATTTTGACCTTTTCATAGTGGTCCATATTGAATGAAAATGAAATTGAATATCCACATACACACATACAATAATACTTGTAAATATCTATGTATTTTAGTCATCCATATTCATCAAAATATTCGTACATTGTGTGGTAAATTTTATCTATGTGTACCAATTTTTTGACATCCCTAATATTGAAGACTTGTTGTTGGGATACTTTTAACTCCACAATTTCATAAAAACCACATTATAACATAAACTTTTGTACATTTTTTTTTATTTTTAAAATTGTACATTCACCATTGAATCAACACATGCATAAACAAACCCGTGCACAAATAAGTTTTATCTAACATATACAAACAAAATACTCTTAGATCATGGCACAAATAAATTTTTTATACCATAAATAAAAAAATAGTATTAATTTTTATTTCATTCAATAATAAAAACTAACACACGCATGATTAAAATTTATCTCACTTTTACACCATAAAAATTGGCCTTGAAAACAAACTAGATTGCTCCCTAATTTTTTCCTCACCTAATGAGATGAAACTTAGAAACCAACCCTCCTGGCTCCTACCCAAATAAGCCAAATGTGGAATTTTGGAGTAATGGGCAGTTGGAGAAATTTAACTGGTTTAGCTAACACTAGTACTAGTAATAGTACCACTATATTGTGCCCCATTTTCATTCAAACATCGAATCTAGTAACACTACGTGTCATTATCAAATCATAGTTAGCCCTATGTGTCACTTGATTACAAATCTTTCTTTCAACAAATAAAAGGAAAATAAATATATTCTCTCTCTTCTTAGCCATGACTACAACACCACTGCTACGTCACTCGGTTGATTTACCCCTAATTTTATTTTACTGTATTTTTTACACAATTTCACACATTTGATGATGAATATAAAAAATGAAAATGTAGAAAAATTTATTCTTTTCTCATAAGTTTATCTCAATTAATAAAAACATTTTCTAACATATAAAACATTTTAGATCATGTTTTACATGTTTAAAATTTTAAATATACAAATAAGAAAAAGCATTTTAATTTTCTCTTAAAAAAAAGCATTTTAGATCAAAAATATCATGTTTTACATATGCCTAAAACTTTAACTATATGAGTTCTAAAATACTTTCCTTCAAAAGAAAAATATACTAACATATTTATACTATATTTGTTTCTTTATACAGTGTCTTTTATTCGATGGTGTTTGAGAATTTAAACTCAAACTTTACGTATATTATACATTATCTTTATCAACCGAGTTAAGTTAACGACTCAACTGGTGTCTAAAACACAAAAAGAACCATATGTGTTGTGTTGGGTTTGCTTTTGCTGTATTGATTCATGAGTGTATATAATCCTCTTGTTCTAAATAGACCAAAACCCTAATAGGGGTTCTTCTAGCAACCAATCGCCGCCAAATTCATCGCTGTCATCAACACTCTCATTTTCATCTCACTCCTAAAAATTTCACCCTTTACATCACTCTCTCATTTCCCACAATTTATCACCTCAATTTCGTTCATCAAGACTAGATTTTTATCATCAATTTCATATCAGCAATTATGGAATTAAGCATAAAATTCTCAAATTCTCAATACCCTTTTGATGATTGATTCTTCGAACATAGTTTAGTTCCAGCTCGTAGCGTTGTTGGGGTTAGTTAATTATAGTTATTATTATAATTATAATTATGATTAATTTTTGTTAATGGTAGTTACAAGTGAGTGCTTTTGATTCTGTAAATATGGGGCTTTTGCGTTTTGATGATAAAAGTTTCCGTTTTTAGGTTATTTAACGGTTGAGGGTAGTGATGGGTAGTGATCAAGTTTGAGATTTTGAAGTGAAAAAAAAATGTTGTCTGATATGGGTAGGAGGCCAGTGATTGGTGGTGGTAATGAGGGTTCGTTTGGAGATGAATTTGAAAAGGAAATAGGGATGTTGCTTCGCGATCAACGGCGTCATGAGGTTGATGATCATGAACCTGAACTTAATATGTATAGGAGTGGATCAGCTCCTCCAACTGTGGAGGGTTCGTTGAGTGCAGTTGGAGGGTTGTTTGGAGGTGGTTCTACTGCTGCTGCTGCAGTTTCAGAGTTTTCTGGGAATGGTTTTGGTTCTGAAGAAGAGCTTAGGTCTGATCCAGCTTATCTTCAATATTATTACTCTAATGTGAATTTGAATCCCAGACTTCCTCCTCCTTTGCTATCAAAGGAGGATTGGAGGTTTTCGCAGAGACTAAAAGGTGGAGCTTCTGCAATTGGTGGAATTGGAGATAGGAGGAAGGTTAATGGAGCTGATGAGAATGGTGGAAGAGCGGTGTTTGCTACACCTCCGGGTTTTAACAATAGGAAAAGAGAGACTGAGGTTGTGGCTGATGAGAAAATTAGAGGTTCTGCTGAGTGGGGTGGCGATGGACTCATTGGTTTGCCAGGACTAGGTCTTGGGACTAAACAAAAGAGCCTTGCAGAAATTTTTCAGGTGCCTTGCTTCTTTCGCAGTATTTTGCATTTGTTTCCTTTTCCCTGGATTTTATGTCACTTTTGTTTTCAGTTTGATCTTTTCTTCCACTGTAAAATCTTTTGACCACATGAAATGTTTTGAAACCTACAAGACCACTAACAAACTGAATAAATTTAATTGATTTGGCTGTGTTTGCACTTCCCAAGAATCCTATATTTTGGCACACTTGTAAACATCACAGTTTTAATAAAGCTTATGTGCATATGTCGATAATGGTACTGCAGCTCTTATGTGACTATTGTTGAATTCATATCTTTAAGCCTCACATCTGTTCAGCTTAATCTTTATTTCTCTTTCAGTTTGATCTTTCCAGACCCTTTTTCTTCTAGCGATCATCTATAACAAGTGATTGTGCAGGATGACATGGGACATAACACCTCTGTCACGGGCTTTCCGTCTCGTCCAGCCAGTCGCAACACATTTGATGAAAATGTTGAGATTACATCCTCTGCAGAAGCAGAGCTGGCTCATTTGCGCCATGATTCCTCAGCCACTGATGGTTTGAGATTTGGATCAAATGTTCAGGGGTCACCTGCATCCCAAAATGCTGGTCCACAGGTTTCATATTCTTATGCTGCTGCACTTGGTGGTTCTTCCCTATCACGAAGCACTACTCCTGATCCACAACACGTTGCTAGGGCTCCCAGTCCTTGCCCCACACCTATTGGTAGTGGGAGAGTTGTTGCTGCTGAGAAGAGAGGTATTACCAGTCCTGATGTCTCTGGCATCAATGGGTCTGCAGATATTGCATCTGCATTGTCTGGCATGAATTTGTCAACAGATGACGCGCTAGAAGGTGATAACCATTTCCCATCACAAGTTGAGTCCGATGTTAATAATTATCAAAGATATCTTTTTGGTATGCAAGGTGGTCAGGATCATGGCAAGCAGCACGCATATTTAAAGAAGGCTGAATCAGGACACATGCCGAAAACAGCTCACTCTGATTCAGGTAAGAGAAGTGGAAGCGGGTCAGACATGAGAAGTCCATCCTTGGATAGGCAGGTTGAGCATCAAAAGTCTGCCGTTTCTCCCAACAACTTGTATTTCAATGGATCACCTGGCTCCCCTTATAGTGGTGGAGGTGGTTTGCCTGCACAATACCAGCCTTCAGATGGTTCTAATTCACCATTTAATAACTATGGCCTGAGTGGTGGGTATGCTGGAAATCCTGCTGTGGCATCCTTCATGGCTAACCAACTTGGAACTGGTAATATGCCACCCCTGTTTGAAAACGTTGCTGCAGCATCAGCTATGGTGTCCCCTGGAATGGACTCAAGAATTCTTGGAGGTGGTTTGCCCTCTGGAGTTGCTTCTCCATCTGATGTGCATGTTCTCAGTAGAATGGGAAATCAAATTGCAGGCGGTGCTCTTCAGTCTCCTTATGTTGATCCGATGTATCTTCAGTACATGAGGACACCCGAGTATGCTGCTGCACAACTTGCTGCTCTTAACGACCCATCTGTAGACAGGAATTACTTGGGCAACTCATATATGAATTTACTTGAGCTTCAAAAAGCTTATCTTGGATCTCTGCTTTCACCTCAGAAGTCACAATACAATGTTCCATTGGGTGGTAAATCCGGTGGTTCCAACCATCATGGATATTATGGAAATCCTACATATGGTGTTGGTTTGTCTTATCCAGGAAGTCCAATGGCAAACTCTTTATCCACTTCTCCAGTTGGATCTGGCAGTCCTATTAGGCACAATGACCTGAATATGCATTTTGCTTCTGGAATGAGGAATGTAGCTGGGGTCATGGCACCATGGCACCTAGATGCTGTAAACGTAGATGAAAACTTTGCTTCGTCTCTGTTGGAAGAGTTTAAAAGCAATAAAACAAAGTGCTTTGAGCTTTCTGAAATTTCTGGTCATGTTGTTGAATTCAGGTATACCTTTTTATAGCATGTTGATGTTCTGATGGCTAATTATTTGTATTATTTGACTACATTCTTTTGAAATTTTAAAATAATT
Source organism: Medicago truncatula (assembly GCF_003473485.1). NCBI lineage: Eukaryota > Viridiplantae > Streptophyta > Magnoliopsida > Fabales > Fabaceae > Medicago > Medicago truncatula. The sequence goes on from NC_053043.1 coordinate 47,828,469, forward strand.
GAATTTTCTCTTATTGGCAGTGCTGATCAATATGGTAGCCGGTTTATTCAACAAAAGCTTGAAACAGCAACCACTGAAGAAAAGAATATGGTTTATCAGGAAATCACGCCACATGCTCTTGCTTTGATGACTGATGTCTTTGGTAATTATGTGGTTCAGAAGGTAATTATTACTCTATCTCTATATTGGCCATTCATAAATATATAGATCTTGTTTGAGTGACAATTTGCATCTGGCAGTTTTTTGAGCATGGACTTGCATCCCAGAGAAGAGAGTTGGCCAACAAGCTTTATGGCCATGTTCTGACACTTAGCCTTCAAATGTATGGTTGTCGAGTCATCCAGAAGGTATTGTCAATTTTCAATGCAGTAGTTGATATTTCTTGTAGCTTCTAGTCTATAATTTTTTGAATGTTTGCATTTTTTTGTTATTTCTATATCTTTAGGCCATAGAAGTTGTTGATCTGGACCAGAAGATTAAAATGGTTCAAGAGCTTGATGGTAATATCATGCGCTGTGTACGAGATCAGAATGGTAACCATGTCATTCAGAAGTGTATTGAATGCGTACCTGAAGATGCAATTGATTTTATTATCTCAACTTTTTTTGATCAAGTTGTGACACTATCTACCCATCCATATGGTTGCCGGGTGATACAGGTAAAGATATATTCAGTGCTTTTGCTACTCCTTTTGTGCACTTTAAAGTCCTTGACTGTAATACCTTTTATTTGCATGGCAGAGAGTATTGGAGCACTGTGAAAATCCTGACACACAACAAAAAGTTATGGATGAGATTTTAGGAGCAGTTAGCATGTTAGCCCAGGATCAGTATGGCAACTATGTTGTCCAGGTTTATAATAATTCATAACAAATACTTAAATTTTTTTCCATTCCTTGCCAGAGTTGTTGTTTTAAAAGTGGTACCCTAACAATCATAATGCTTTGCGAGGTTTACTTCATTATGGTATTTTGCTTCTTCATTCATTACAGCTATGAGCTATCTAGCTTTTCTGCACTTTTGGGAGAGTAAAATCCCAGCTGCGCTTCTCGTCATGTTTTTCCTGGAACTGATCCCCGTTTTATTGATTTGCTTCACTGCATTTTTTTTTTGGCAACATCTGAATGTCTCCTTTATTATGATGTACACCATCACATACAGTACTCTCTGTCCACAATATTAAATGAATAGTTTTTAGATTTTTTTTTATGTGTTAATACATTTGTTTATCGAGAATGTCTGCTCTTAATTGCTGTTTTGTATATCTTTAATTTAGTATTTATTGTTTGATATCATAGCATACCATCCTTAATGCTTTATGCTCAATCAAAATTTGTCCTTTTGTGATCCAAACTTCTAGTTGCTTCTCCACCCAATATTTTGTACTCCACACACAATTATTAACATTTAGCATGTCAGCTGATTTCTTATTTTCTTTCGTCCACTCCTTGTAAATAACAGCATGTGCTTGAGCATGGGAAACCTCATGAGCGCTCTACAATCATCAAGGAATTAGCAGGCAATATAGTTCAAATGAGCCAGCAGAAGTTTGCCTCTAATGTTGTGGAGAAGTGTTTGACCTTTGGAGGTCCTTCTGAACGCCTATTGCTTGTAAATGAGATGCTTGGAACTACGGATGAAAATGAGCCTCTTCAGGTTTATTTTCCTTTAATAACTGTTAATAATTTCCTTTAGCTTTGCTTAGTTGAAGCTTGTTAAGCTGGCTATTGTCCAAATAGAGTTTGCAATAATCCAAGAGGCGAATATTTGGTTTGCTTAAGTGTCAAAGACCTTGGTGCTTATTCCGAGGACTTAAAATTATATGTTCGTTTTAGCTTTAAGTGTGGTAGAGATATTATTCTAATTGAAATATCTTGACCTGTGAAATCTCTCTTAAAAATAATCTCAATTTATCCATGTAATTTAATGTTTGAACAGAATGGCATGTTTTCAAATATTTCGCGAACATCCTTAAAAAAAAAAGGTTTCGCGGACCGAACGATGCTGAAGTTATTGAATCCTCAGTATGTTTTGACATAATTGATAGTAATTTGTCAGATCTTGCAAATGATAAATCATGTTCCTCTTATATGCAGGCAATGATGAAAGATCAGTTTGCTAATTATGTTGTACAAAAGGTGCTGGAGACTTGTGATGACCAACAACGTGAGCTAATTCTTTCTCGAATTAAAGTTCATTTGAATGCATTGAAAAAGTACACCTATGGGAAACACATTGTCGCTCGTGTAGAGAAACTTGTTGCTGCCGGAGGTACTTATACTTATTTTGTATTATCACTTTTTTTTTATATTCCTGCATCATATGTATGTTTGAATACCCGCTGTTGCTAGTTGTGTTCCAGTATATTCTTTTAATTGCATGCTCTATTGAGTTTTCATATGCTAATGTATTACTTGTCAACATGTAATTTGTTGTAGAGAGGAGAATTGCTGCTCAGTCTCCTCATACTACTTAGGGGAGGGCGTAGAGTGTTTTCTGTACAGCTAACTGAGGCTAGTGTGATCCCCTCCTTTGTTCTCCTGCATCAAAGAGTTATGTTTATCTATCTATTTATCTCTGTCTGTGATGGATAGTGGCCGATTGGTAATAAAATTATCGGTTTGTAATTGAGAACTGTACATTCTGTAGTTTATACATAGATTTTAAGTGAGGTGAGGTTCAGATGTGTGATTATGGTACACCTCTGATGTCCCTGCATGGAAGATAAAATGACCATACAATCAAGGTTTTTAAGGTGGTTGTAAAGTTTCATAAAAACGGTGAGGTAGTTTATAAGTTGACGAGACTGTACAAAATGTTGCTATGTGGAGAGCTGTGTCTATGTTTAATATTAGGTGAGAGCAGAGTTTTTCTTTCATGTATGCTTGTTCACTTTATTCCCCAATTCTACAAGCTTATATTTGCGTTCACTACTACTACTTCTACTTCTACTACTAGATATAGATACGTATCTTGTCTGTGATATCGTTGTGAATTCGAGTCTTCTAGCCTCGTGTAGTTGGCATCTGTCTTACAGTGGCAGAGCCAAGATATTGTTTCTAGGGATGCCAAGACTGCGAAATGGTTTCACAATATAAAGAATACCATTGTGAAAAATATTAAAAAAAATTATCAACTTGATTAATAAATACATTTCTAAGAGATAAAGTCTAGAACATGGTGTCTACCATACCATCATGAACTGTCTAGGAGGCTTTCCTTGTCATTTGAGCAAATGTGCAACTAGAGGCAATGTCATGCTATGTACTAACAGAGGTTATAGAGAAAATCTAGATTTAGATGGTGCCATAAAATAAACATGTTAAGTTTATCAAGTAAGCTTAAAAATTCCTTAAAAAATAAAATTAATAAATCGAGGGTGACCGCTGATCTTACATATGCTAGCTTGTCTCATGGTGGAACTTTATTGATTTTGAATAAATGTATTATTACTTTACAAGAAATTATGTAGTTTTATTTAAATGGTTAAATATATTTTTCGTCTCTCAAGAATCAAATTGTAAGCTATTTTTTGCAGGGTAAAAACATATTCAACTCTAATTCAAAATAGCTCAAAAAGAATGTTGGTTTATGAGGGTCACACACTATATGTACTATAAAATGATGTGTGTGGACAACTAAATCAGTATAAACAAGCTATTCTTATTTTCATCACATTTTAGATATTACATTTCTTCGATGATGTTGGTTGAGTGTGAAGGAGAAGAAGGCATAAGGAAAAGTTTTACTGCTTTACCTTACTTTACAATCCACAATGTCTTCATTTTATCATAAAGAATATAGAACATCATGTTTTACCAATTCTTTTGCTGCTATTATATCTATCTATATAACTAAGACTAGCTACTCACAATACGGAATAAATTTAATTTGTCCTTTTTATGAAAGACTTTAATATTCTGTAATAAAGTAATTGAAATTTATTTTTGTTATCTAATTTGATTTGAATAGAAGATTGACAGTTTAAAGACAATGAGCATATATGGATGGTGGCAGGTTAGTGACATTCATGAATCATGATTCATCAAAATTCAAATAATAATGAATAAAAATGTGTGTGGCAAAGCAGTAGTTGTATTCATTCACACTAATTCCCTTGCTTCTCTTTGTTAAAACATTGTGATGACTACACAACTTTCTAAACAATCGGGGGAAAAAAAGGTTCAAGTAAAATAGATCTGATTTCAATGCAAAAATGCATCGGAGGACCTAATCAATCATCATCTTCCGTTTGAACAATCTTTTGACCAAACCCTTTAGGTCCTGCCCTAACCACTTTCCTTTTCCTTTTCTTCTTTCCGCTAGCTGCTTCTTCTTTCTCAAATTTCTCCTTCTCTCTCTTTGTCAAGAAATCTGTTACTGCTAAATAGATAACCTGCAACACAAACAAAAAAAAATACAGAACCTCCCTGAATACTAATGCTAAGTAACACCAAAATAGTTTTAGATAGGAGGTCAAAAGTTCAAATTCTAGAAGTAACTACTAACTTAATAAGTCATTCAAACTTATAAAAAGGATAATCAATCATTTTGATCTTTGAATGTGTGAAGTGTTGTTATTATAGTCACTGAGTGAATCGAATTACAAGCACATCTACATGTTTTTCTTTTTATTAATTATTTTGTTTCTTTTATTGGTTAGTCAATATAATCCATGAAATTAGTACAAGAAAAGTCACTAGAGATGTGTTTGTGATTTTGATACAATAAGGGGCTATACTAACAACACCTCACATATTTAGAGACCTCAATGGTTGTTTGCTCTAAACAAATGAGTGCGCATAGTCAATTTGATTCTTAAAATTGTGACCATTTGTCAAACTAGTCACTCGTTTTGGCAAATTGACATAAACATCCTCAATATTGAAAAATTCTATTCAAAATGATCATTCGGTTAACTTCAATCGTTAAAGACTATGACATATCATGTTAACCACACATGTCTCTTTGGACATTGATCCAACACATGTGGTCAAGGGACTAAATTGATAATGAAATTTATGTAATTTATCAATAATTACAAATATACATGAACTAGTTATTGACAAATTAGTCCCAAAAACATATAAGTGTCAATAAACAAACTAGTTTATACTTTGTAGTATGGTGACATTGATGTTTGATTCCATGTCATATTATAAAAGGGCAAGTGATTTTAACTAATATTTTACAATTTCACAAATATACTTGTCAATTCACAAAAATCAAAGATTATTTTGAGACATGCTTGCAATTTCGGATGATAATTTACTACCATGGTCTAAAAATATAAGCAAGATCGAAGGGAGTGCCTCTATATTAATAAAAGAATGAGTAAATCGTCAATTTCTCCCTAAAATTGTAAGTTTTGTTAATTATTCTTCTGAAATTAACAAAACTTCAATTACTCCCCTGAAATTGCATAACGTTAATCAATTTACCCCTCCATCAAATTTTTCTATTAACTGTTTACGTTTATGATCAAATACCTCTCTGAAATTTTGCACTTATGTGCAAAATGTCCCCTAAATTTAAAAATTTAGATTTTTTTTTTTTACAAAAAATCATACATTTAGTTCTTCAAGTAGTATATTGTACCTATTGTCATAAAAATTCTATTCACAAGAAAATGAATGAATATATGTCAAAGAAATCATGGTTTTGTCATGTGCAGCATTTTCATTCATATTTCATATTTATCAACAAGGAGCAAGATAATTTTTTTTACAAAGAAGGTAAAACTAAAACCCAAACATTAAAAAGATATCAAGTTGTTGAAATAAACCAAGACAAGAATGCCATAGCAGCAGAAAATGGATATCTATCACATAACTTTGTATTACAATGTGATCTATCGGCTTTATGCAGAAGGTCTATGACATAATCTATTTAACATGCTCCAGCTAATAGATATGACATTTCCTGCATTATAAAAATTATATCATTAATTAAGTTGCAAATTCACAAACCTAAGTCTTGTTTCTTCTTTCTTTTTGCAGATATTAACCATGAATTTTCTTTATGGACACACAATTATCAAAGACTTGTGTACTTTATGACTGCATGCTCTAACATAATTACCAACTTGTGTAAAAAAAATTCTTCTATATATGTATATATTTAAAACACATGAGAGGAACATACATTCCATAAAGATTTATATGACCAATAGCTGCATAAACATACATTGCATAAAGATTTATATAATCAATAATTGTTAATTGTTCGCCTTTAATATATTTTGAGTCAAGGATAAAAAAAAATATAAATTTTCAAGTTTAGAGGGCATTTTGCACATAAGTGCAAAATTTCAGGGGGTATATGATCATAACCGTAAACAGTTAACAGAAAAATTTGACGGAGGGGGTAAATTGATTAACGTCATGCAATTTCAGGGGGGTAATTGAAGTTTTGTTAATTTCAGGGGGGTAATTGATGAAACTTACAATTTCAGGGGGGAAATTGACTATTTACTCGTAAAAGAATTGAAAAATAAAAAAGTGAGAAGAAAATGACGAATATACCCCAATAGTGATAACGGATAAGCCAATGAAAGCAATGAAGAAAAGAGCTGATACGATAATAGATACCCCATCATCAGTGGCAGTTGATGAGGCCAATTGCTCCGAAGCATCAATGGCAGCATCTTCAACAGCTGTAGCAGCAACAGGATTTGGCCATAGTTTGGACTTCCTTTGAAAATATATGGATTTTCTGGTTGTAGTAGTGATAATGGGAGAGAAAGATGAAGTTGTTGGAAGAGAGTAAAAACGTGTGTTGAAATGGAGAGAAGAAGAAGAAGAAGATGTTGAAAGAAAGGTTGCAATCTTTGGAGATGATGATGCAAATAATGCAGTTGTCATAGCTGACGTGGCCCACCCACAGCTGCTTCTGTTGGGTATGAAATCCAGCATCCAAAGGGATTGAGGATGCTCCTAGTCCTAGGATTTGGTTATGAGCTACTTTTTGTTTTGATTTTTGATATCTAGAGAGAGAAAATATAATGGACTTCTCATTATCAAATTGGATTCACTACGGTCAAGAAAACCACGCAGTCAGACATTCAAAACAATCTGAATCGTTTGATCTTGATCAGACGATTGACATAAAGGCATATTTGATTTTTATTCAATAATTTAAAATTTTAAGATTGAATATGAATTGTTCAATAAAGATTGGACGGTTTTTGAAGAGGTGAATTTCTAACAACTAGACTATTAGACAAAAGAAAAGGTTAACCGTTAACATATTATTTCCATGCTAATCCCTTCACTTTCTTAACACTGATATTCAATAAGATTATGTACCATTTTGATTCTTGAATATAGCATGTTGAGTGTCTAATATCAATCCAAATAACAATGACCGGTCGTATGCATCTTTATGACTTCTCAAGTTTTTTCTACGAAAATATAACATCGAGCACGTAAAAAGAGTTGCTACCCTAATAAGAAGAAGAAATAAGGTGTTATTTCTTCTTTCACAGTGGTTTCTTTTGGAGGAAGCAACTAATGACCTAATAAAATGAAATTGAAAATGTTTTTCTTTATCTATTTTGTTGATTTAGATATTGATATGTTCAAGATTACAAACGGTGGCCAAAACCGATGAAGCGTGGTTGAAGACGATAACTTGATGCCTCTGATAACGTGGTGTACATGCAAACACTTCAACGCTCAAGTTAGTGAGAGATATTTGAAGTAATACATACATTGTTTCTAGAAGAATGATTTACTTATATAATATAGTCATTCATGAGAAATGACAGAAAAATCCGTTGAAGACGCTGGGTAGACCGAGATCTTGCCATGTTTCGCAGATCATGCATGATCAAGATCATGTGGTGATGCTCCTCAAATGAATGTTAAATGTATATAATTAGGCATTTGATGAGGAAATCCAATCTGGATGATCCTCGACCCTGTTCAGATAAGATATTATCACATTTTCCCATGCCTTTTTTTTTTTTCCTTCTATACAAAAATCATTAACAAAAACGTTCCTTTTAGTTTTAAAGAATCTAACAACAAAATTCACATGTGAATTCGACCTGCGCGCCACATCACATCCAAATTTATGTCGTTCCATAATAAGTTATACTTTTTACCATCCGTACTTTAGGCATAACATAAACTTCAATTATGTTATATACTATAACACAATTTTATTTTATTTCTGTCAAATTAAACCCTCTTGAATGAGAGTTTTGTTATCCGTTATGATATTATCTTTATTTTTTGTAAATTGCTCTACATGTATCTCAAAGGCCACAAAAATTGTGCCTATAAAATTTATCAAATGTGTCCTTCATAAGACCAACTCAATTAACAATACTGATGTTGTTAGATTGAACACTTTCATCCGGATTTAAATGCAGTTCTCATAAGTATAGGGTGTGTTTGTTTCAAGTTATAATTTTTTATTCCCGGGAATAAAATGATAGGAATGGATATGCCTATGTTTGTTACAAGTTTACTAAATTTTATTGCCAGATATAAAATGTTCCTGGGAATAGAAAAAATTTCCCAAGGAAAAGGGTGGGAATAAAGTTTCCATGGAGATGAGAATAAATTCATAAATAGTTTACCTATTATAATCCCTATTTTTATGGTTACTAGGAATATTATAAAGCTAACCAAACATATTTTTCCTAAATTCCTTGGAATAAAATTCCCATCTTTATATTCCAAGGAATGTTATTCCTAAGAATAAATTTGGTAAACTTGAAACAAACACACCCTATGTTTTAGTTTCATAAAATTTTGTCACTTCCTTCGTAAAAAAAAATCCAATGTGAAATTGTAAAGACATTTATTCCCAATCTATCCTTGCACGTTTATATGGTTATTTACAGCCGACAAAGCTCCAAATTTCAATCCTAAAAGGTTTGTGTTTTCCTTTGATGTTTGTTCCAACCGAACCAAAAAAACCTCGACAACAACATAGACGAAAACAATAAGAGATGATACAAGAAACAAAGATTTGTTAATTAACATGCATGGATTAACTATGTTCCTTTCTCTTTCTTCCACTCTTCAATTTCTTCAACCATCTTCATGCTTCCAAAACCAAACGAGTTCTTCAATTTCTATGGCTAGTTTCAAACCCAACCATAGAAGATGTGTGCTCAATTATTCAAACTGTTACACCAACAAAAAGCAGCATGGAAGAGGTGGCAATAGAATGAGGGTAATTGTGAGAGCAAAGCGTGGTGAGTCTCCTTATGAAGTTCTTGGTTTGTCTCCATCTGCATCTGTGAATGAAATCAAAAAGGCTTATAGGAAACTTGCGCTTAAGTATCATCCTGATGTTAATAAAGAGGTAATTACTATGTTCAACACTTTTATGGATTCTCACTTAGTAGTCTATTGTGTGGATTTTTCTGTATAGGTTTGGAAATTTTAAGTTTTATGATTGTTGTTGATAACTTATTGAAAGCTGAATGCAAAACCAATTCTTTGTTGTGTTATATGTGAACTATTGTTTATGTTTTGGGGAAATTTTGATAATTGGAGGTTTTAATCATTGTTGGGATATTACTAGTAGTTTTGAATGATATGTGGTTGTTACGCTGCAGCCAGCTTTTGTTTGAAGATAAAAGATTTCATGGTTGCAAACTTTATATGTTTTCGTTGTTGTTGCCACATTGTCCTGTGAATATTGACTGGTCTACGGAAAATGCAACTCAAATATAATGTTCAGTGTTGTTAAATAGTTGCGCTATTGCATAGCATAAATTGAAGAAATTGCTATTTAGTACAATATATTGTGAAATAACGGCTATAGTGGTGCTATATAGTGTACCGGAATTTGAACAACCCGCTATTTTCCACGATCCGCAGTTGACAACACTGATTGTGTTATGTCTATAATGGAAAGATACACTTACAGTTGCAGCATGTCGGAATGCTCTCTACTGAGTGTTCTGCGTTGTTGTCCACTTTCACATTGTCACAAGGTTTGTCATGGTTGTTTTGCTTTCTGAACTCAGATATTTGAGTTTTGACAAAATTTTCATAAATGGGCACTTATTGCTCTAGAACCATCTTAAATGTGTCGCCTGACTTTTTAAGTTTCCTTGTTAGGAAAGCACATTGTTCTTTCATTTATTTTATGTTCTCATAAGTCGGAAAAAATTGCGGATCTACCATGGTTATAATATGAATGTCATATCAGAAAATAACAATGTGAGAAGACTGGGAACAACTTATGACCTGCATGTATTTACACTTGTAGTGTGTTTATCATCTTCCAATCTTGGATTTTCCTATGCTGTTTTATTTTTCTAAAGGAAATCCTGGGCCAGCACTAAAATGACGGTGATAATTGATCTCTCTCTTCTGCTGATAGACAAACAAAAATTGAAGAAAAAATGTGAAATTGATCACCATCGTTTGGATTGTAAAAGTGTATTCTTTATGTTATGCAGAAATCTAATGTTTTAATGATGTAGTCATATAACGGCTCTATTTTGGATTGTGATCTCTCTTCCAAAAGATTGTATCAGACAATTCCTTGATTTTACCTATATTTCCAATTATTGTATCAATAGTTAACTATCGTAAGATACAAATACGTAGTGTGCTTATTTATGTATTTTAAAGTGTATTCTCACAGGACAATGCACAGGAGAAATTTTTGAGGATAAAACATGCATACAATACATTGCTAAATTCTAGTTCCCGCAGAAAGTATGATTCTGGAAATCGTGGTTCTAACTCTTCTCAAAGAAGCCAGAGTTGGAATCAACAAGTTGAAGAAGAATTTTATGGATTAGGTAAAGATTTATAATCATTTGCTGTCTTATTTGGATATCTATCGACAAAAGTTCGTTTTGAATACATTTTCAATTTTGCTATTGCTTACACAGCTGTTATGGAATTAAATCCTTATGATAATAGCTTTAGGGAAAAAGGAAAACAGAGAAAGACTGTGCAAAGTGATAAACCGGCACATATTATTAGTATGATGTAAAGGTGTCCAATACTCCTATTTGATGCTATTAACTTGGTCTACTACTAGTAATACTAGTAAATCCCAACCCAACTAATGATATAGTCATAGTAAATCCATTAAGATATTTTTATCACTCAATATCAAACTAAGGTTTACTATTACAAGTAACTAACTCACAAATATAAGAAAAAAAAGAATGTTATCTCATCTTGCCAAATAACTTAGGCAATTAGGCAACTAGCACTTCACTCCCCTGAATCACAAAATCAATTCTAAACATAACTCTCCAACTTCATCAGAAACTTACGATGATAGAACCAAACAAGCAGACAGAAGAGAAGAAACTGAAACAATTTTGACAGGAAACTGTTACCAAGAAGAGAAACTTAACACATTAGCAAGCCCTGAACCAGTCAAACACGGGAAGAAGAGAAACATATCAGGACTGTCCCCAACATTCAATAAAAGTATCGAATTCTGGGAAACCCCTGCTCCAAACTTGTGACACCCCGTTCTGTCTGGTTAAAATCACAAGAAACAAGAGACAGCTGTTGCTACCAGACTTGTGATGATCACTCATCTGTCTGAGAGGTCAGATGGAATGTGTCGTGATGGCTGTTCGAACCTTAAGTCGTGGTTAATAAACTGCAATATAGTATTTGGTTTTTGGATAAAAAGAGGGTCGAAGCCCAACTGAAATATAGTATTGATAACAGCGGCGAAGCTAGCCGTATTTTCATGAGGTGGCCACATATAATTTATTTATTTTTTTAAAAGTTAATAGTAAATTTAACCAATAAACAAAAAAATACTATCACAATAAATATAAAATGTACTTCACAACATACAGTTAAATTTTCAATTTCTATGAGACGAGATCAAATAATCCAAAGTTCAACCGAAAAGCTACCAAATAAAAAATTATTTCAACTAAAATCTAACTTGGGGTAGCCAAATATATATTATTAGGGGTAGCTACATATAAAAACATACCTACTACTCATTCAATTTTTTTTTTTGTTGGGGTAGCCATAGCTACCCCTCTACTATACAAGCAATCGCCCCTCATTGATAACATGTAATATTGCAAACACACCTTTACCTGATACTATTATTTATATTATTAATCAGATTAAGTACTAGTACTATTAGTACAAGACCAAGGAACAAGAACAATCAACTAAACAAATCCAAAAAGATATTCTAAGGTAATATAGTTAAAGGATAATCTGGTGCTATTAAGCTCCCGTCATAGTAGGATCTAGGAAACGATTGGATTGGACCCATTACTAATCTATTGTATGCAGCCTTACCCTGCATTTTGCAGGGGGCTTATCTCTAACAACAACCAAATGGTTTTCAGCGAGGTCTGGCCCAGATACATTTCAAGTGTTGAAACTTATATCGGAAAAGTTTTCAGTCAGCAGACCATTCATTCATTTGGGGCAATTAAAAATTGTCAGGATGCATATTAAATTTTGATTTAGTTTTGGTTTCTTGACTGGATTTAATTTAACCAAGTTGCTGCGGAGATTTTCCCCATTTTTTTTCTTACATATTATGGACACATGCTAGTTATTTGATTTTACCTCAATCAAATAATTAATCATGTTCTTCTTTGTCCTTGAACCTCTTCTAATACTAACTATTTACTTTTAACACTCTGAGATGTATTTTTAAAAATTTGTCACATGCTTCATGTCCTGTCATTTGATCAAATTAACAACTTTCTTTAAAAATTTAAATAAAAAAATCTTATGTCAACATCTTGCTGCTGCAGGTAATTTTTTGAGAGATGTTCAAATAACAATAGGTAGCTATATACTCTCTGGTAGACAACATGCGATCAAGCCAGCCATAAGTTTAGCCTGCATTTCATTACAAACTTTACTGGTCAATGATTGATTGTGTACCATATCAATCTATCAATTGGGACAAAGGGATGTCACTAGTGTTACAACTTAGTTTTATATTTCATTTCATGTGGTGTTTGAGATCTGATGATTTTGCTATTACAGGAGACTTCTTTAAGGATCTTCAAGAAGAATTCAAGAACTGGGAAGCCAGTGCGGCTTCACAAGGAAAGCCGAAGAGCTTATGGGAGGAGTTGTCGGTGAGACCTCCCACTAACATTTTTATTTGTTTGTGTTGGAGTTCAGTTGAGGATTCAATTATATACACTGTCAGTATGAAGATTTTTTACATTGTCAATCAATCTTGATCCTCGAGAAAGAACTCAATATCGGATTCAATCCTAGTTGTTTTTAAAATCACATATAATATTGATTGTGAGTTGTTGATAGTGTAAAACTTTTTAAATTGACAGTGTATCAAAATTAATCTCAATAAATCTTAGATGTCCAAGAAAAGCCTTAGTATGCAACAAGGACTTACATGTGGAATCATAATTTTTGAAATTTTACTTTCAGGAAATAGGCGAAGAATTTGTGGAGTTCCTCGAGAAAGAACTCAATATTGTTGATTCAAATGACAATCCTCAGGGAGGAAATTCATCTAATTTATATGAAACAGAGACACCAAGTAACAGCACTCAAGGTGGAGCTAACGTTGAGGATAACCTTGATGAAATAGAAGCAACTCTAGCTAGGTTAAAAAAGGAGTTAGGCTTATAGAACACAATGATAGCTGGTTGAAGAGGAAATGCCAATTTATTGCTTCTCATTTATTTATCTTTTGGTGGCTCTTGTAAATTTGAGTCACCAAATTGAAAAGTAAATATGTAATTTAGTCCTTGAAATTGTAGGACTGTATCAATATAGTCTTCCATATATCAATTTTTCAAAATGATATTTTGAATTGCAAAATGTTAATAAGTTTGTCCTTCTGTTTGAGTTTGTTATCAAAATGCATTTCTAACATTATTCACTTAGTTTTAAATGTATCTCTAACAACTCAATATTATTATATTATAGAGATGATTAGAACCGTGTTTTGTGTCATTTATTGAGTTTTGGGTTGACTGTAACATACGAATCGGAATCAGGCCACAACTTCAAATCATGGATGTATTTTTGGTGACATGAAACCAAGAAAAATGTAAACATAGTGAAACTCATGGCACCTTCTAGGGTGAGAGTCCTTAATAGGTCTCCCACGGTAGGCAAGTGAAAAATCTGCAGGTGTACCGTACACTTGCATACACCAAATCAATTTATGTTCTCTCTCCTCTGTAACTCATTCTTCCATGAACCTCTCTCCTCTTCCTTTCTGCAAAATCCCAGCAACTTAAAGATCTTCAATGAAAGACAACAAATGGCCCATATATTCATCTTTGTTTGTTAACAAAATTTAACATTTCACACTAATTTATTTTTTTCATTCCGTCTCTCTTTCTCTTAATAACAAATTAATAGTAATAGATTAACATTCTCATCAAAAGAACAAAAAACGTAAAATTGGATTTAGTCCAAAATAATCAATGGAATCGTTGATTAAATAACAATCTGGTTCAAGATTTCTAATGTTTTGTTCTCTCTCTTCTTATCTATTTGTAACCATATTTTTCTTCACAAATTTCTTCACAAGACAATAATACACAGATTTGGCATAAACTTGAAAAAAGGGTAAAAGAACATGTAAAAAAAGGATTCTGAGAGAAAACATAAAAAAGAAAATAATCGAACAAACTCATAAAATTAGAGGATAAAAGAGAGCCACATCTAGTAAATTGATACAATTTTTCCATGAATCTCATAAAAAAAAAAAAAAAATTGTAGAAAACTCAAAAAGAAAGACACAAAATTGTGATGGTGGGTTAAGATCTTGGCGACGCTCCGAGTTCGTGGTCGGCATTGATGGGTCAGACGAACGAAGGAAGAGGTCAGCGTTAAGATTGTTGTCGGAGATGGTGATGCGAGTGGCCGGCTATGACGGCGCAAATCTGGATCTGTAGAGGAAATCCATAAGATAAACATTCCTATTATTAACAATATCAATTTCTATTTAAGAAAATCATAGGATAAAAATTCAAAAATTTCCCCATAATTTTTCCGCAGCTACAATGGTGGATCTGGAAGAGTTTAGGGAATAGGTAAAGCGAAAAGAAAGTAAAAATTATTTGGTGTTGTGAGTACATGTTAACAACCATAGAGCTTCACTATCTAATGGCTGAAAAACAATATTCTTCCTTGCCTATGGTGAGAGACCTATCAAGCTCTCCCACCCTAGACTTTCCCGAAACTCATTATGTAAAGCATAAACATATTTTCATTTGTTTAGCAAAACCTTTGATGCGAACATTGGATAAATATTGACAAGTCATTTGCAAATCTACAATTTTAAATGCATCGTATTCTATTTTTAAGTACACTTTCGGAAATTGTTTAATGTTTCATTAATCTTGCCACATATATTGTTTTCACTAAAACTTTTAATATGTAAGATTGTAAGTGGTCCACCGTGAACTACTAGAACTTAAAAATGTTTAAAACTCACTACTAAAAAAACAAAAATTAGTGAGGAAAATTTAGTGAGGGAAAATGTAAAATCCCTCTCTAATTTCGTCACTAAATTTTGCGATCAAGGAATTTGTGAGGAATTTCATTTTTTCCGTCACTAATTTCCCTCGCTAATTTTGCTTTTTCTAGTAGTGACTTCAACAGCGACAACTTGTCTCTTGATAGTAAATGTTAATGACCTTCATTTTTTACAATTGAAATTATGACTTAATTGTTACCGGTTGTCGTTGTAATTCTTATTAAATCGACATCTGTTAACTCACTGTCTATGTTTGAGTCTATCCATATACATCTAGAATATTCCGCAGACAAAAAGATCAATATTCGAACCCTTAATCATCAGACAACTAGCCTGTAAAAATAAAAATCATCGAACAATTATATTTATCAAAGAAAAATTATATACGGTGTCATATGTTCCTGTGGACTTTGCAATGATCACTAGTCGCAAAAATAAAAACTATCAAATATCAAGACAATCAGCTACATCAATATTATTTCAGAACTTTGTAACAATTCTCCCAAGTACTAAAGAAAACAAGTCTACTAGTCTAGTATTAGGACGGCGCCCACTCAAACCAAAAAAATGTAGTTTAAAAACTGTTAACAATATACTGTGAGTAATTTGCAGCTTAAAACCTCTCTCCAAAACGTAAATATAATGCACCAGTTCCTGAGTTATGATCAATGGCATATTCTGCTCTGACCAAACCAAGCTTAGCACCAACACCATAAGATGAACCTTGACCCATTCGCCTATAGACTTCTGTAGGATTCCCTTTGACATCCTTTGAACTCCCTAGATCATTCCCATGCTCTGCAAAACCATAGACATGCATGCCTTTAACAGGTATCCGTAACTCAGCTGCAAGCTGTAGAAAGAAAAAGAAATTAGTAAACAGATAATAAAAGTTAACCACAATAAAATCTTGATAAAGAATCATAAAACGAGGCTAGTAATTCCTACCTCCAGCATGTTTCTGGCAGCACCAAGTTCACCCATGTTGTAACCCCTTACAGAATAAGGGCCACCAAGAGTAAAAGCATCATAACTTGGAAGATCGCCTACACAACCACCATAGCGGCCATGGAGGACAAGAACTGGTGGGGGTGGTTTACCAGCTCCTTCCTCCACAAACATCAACTGGATAAACCGTGTCAGAGTTAGCTGGTGACGATTGAAGAATGGGAACTGGGTGCCAATGCCTAGGCCTTGATCTACCTGCAGTATGCATATATAAAAACTGTATAATCAGAAAGCATTGTCACAGGTCCGTAGCATAATTCAAGAGTCTTAAATAGAAAACATAGATATCTTGTCCTCAAAGGTAGTGCAAGTTGGACCCTGAATTGAAGTGTTCACTGAAAATGTGTAGTTAGAGCTCAATGACATTGATTTATCCAAGTAGCCGACATCATATAATGGAAAAGGTTTAGTTGTTGGCTAAAAAGAATGCTTCCACATCCAAAAGATGGAATCATGTTATAATATTACTCTAGCCAAGGTATTATTTTCTAACAACACAATTAGTTAACCTCAAAAGATCAGATACGCTAAAATACCATATCAATCTTGAATTAATGTAACATCAATAGTTATCAATCATGGATAACCGCACCTAGAGGCCAAGCTAAAAACAGCTATTCTGAATTTTATGTGCATATTAAATATTAAAGGGTTAATTAAGTTTTTAGTCCCTGTAAATATTTATAATTTTGTTTTTAGTCCCTACAAAATAAAATCACACTTTTTAGTCCCTGTGACATTTTCCTTAAGCATTATAGGGACCAAAAATGTTGATGAAAATTTTTGACAGGGACTAAAAATTCTGATGGAAAAATTTTATAAGGACTAAAAATGTTGATGAAAAATTTTATAGAGACTAAAAACTTTGATTTTATTTTGTAGGGACTAAAAACAAAATTCTGAATATTTATAAGGACCATTTACTTAATTAACCCAATATTAAATAGTAGTCATAGGAAATATTCGTGAAATAAAAGTAATACTTAAAATTCATGAAATATTCATAAATTCTAACAAAAGTAATAGGTCTGAAATCAAGGATAGAAGAAAATACAAAAAAGTAAAAATAAAAAATAAAAACTAATTGTCGAAAGCTCACAGTAACTAAATATTAAAATTCAAGAAAAACAAAAAATCCCCCTGAAGCATTTAGCAGCCGTAATGGCGCGAATAGCTGCGATTTTGATCATTACAGCAAAAGGCTCCGCTACTTTCTATAGAAGCCTCTGAACACTCTACATGCCGCTATAGCACACTATAGACTACATAGATTATATCCTTAACCTGTTCCCTCTACTACTCCTATCTTTGTAGATAGGTTTATATGCCAACTTTTATATTGATCCAAAGGATATATAAGACTGAATATTGGCAGCAAAGAATTAACAAACAAGTAATTTCAGTATCACAAAGATGAGAATTTTATGATGAGTAGTCACATAAAACAAGATAGGTTTACCAATACAATTATAAGAGGAAAAAGGCTTAATAAAAAGGCTTAAAGCATCCATGTAAGCAAATAATAAAAAGGCTTAAAGCATCCATGTAAGCAACTTTAAAGACAGTTAGTGACGGATGAGATAGTCACCTGGAACATATTTCTCGCTCCAACTACAGCTCCATTCACAAAACGTGTGTTATCACGAGTGATATTCGCTTGTAAAAATGCCATGTGATCAATGCCAGTACCACCGAGGCTGGTGGGAGGTCCATCTGCACTAATTCCACCACCAGGTAGTACTCTTTGACCATTTGCACAGATTTGATTACCTTCGTCGCGAGTTGTTATCTCTTCCATTACAAGTCCATAAGTGAATTTACTCTGTGGCGTGAAATTCTGCTTGGCACACAACAAGAAAATGAAGATAAAAAATCACTACCATTAGCCTAAATAGTTCATGTAAAAATAAAGAACAACAAGTAACTTGCCTCTGTAATATTAGCTTTGACACCACCGCGATCAACCCATATTGGTGGCACTTCATCCAGCCCGGGGCCCCCAGTGAATACTGGACTCAGCTTTCGGCTATTGAAACAGCTTACATGAAGAGTTCGGTTTCGTGGATTATCGACACCATCAAAATATGGATGTGCGTACTCCATCTTAAATGCAAGATCATCCTAGCAGAAAACATGAAGGAAATTTTCTGATACCAGTACCAATATTGACAAAACAAAACCATTTTCAGAATAAAATGAAGAAACTCAGCAGACTGGCTCAAGAGTACCTGAGGGTTGAAGAAGTTGCTGGTTGTAATGGAACCACTAAGAGCTCTATTCAGTCCTTGCAGATTCCGATGCTCAAAAGAAATAGTTCCACCAGGTTGAAGTGAGGCCTGGACAAAATTGAACAGCAATCAATCAGATTAATCGAGCAGAAAAAAATCCCTTGGTGGTTGTAGAAAATTGATGTTTGATTTGACAGAAGTACAATACCAGAGTCGGATACCCTCCACGTCCAGGGATAATACTCCATTCAGTACTGACATCAGCCGTCTTCTGATCCATCTCTTTTACCTTAATTTCAACAATTATGCCTCCCTCACTGGTCTCATCAGGCCGTGGATTAACCTCAATATTCGAAAACAAAGAAAGGGAATTTATGTTTTTTAAAGCTTGCTTCCCTGCTTCAATATTAAAGGTGTTACCCGGACGCAGCTGTTAATCCAATACAAACATCCATCAAGTGAGTAACTAAAACCAATGAGCAGTTTTAGGATAAAAAAAAAAAAATCACAAAAACATAATAACAAAACAACCCGATATCCTAAACAGGCATATGATTATTGAAATTAGCAGCAACTAACCATACTAGAAATATCAATTATTCAGCAGATAACAAAAATCGACAACCCCTCTAAATTGACAACAATAAGAAGTCTATGAATCTCCGATATATATAACAGATAACAACATAACATATTACATAACTACACAGTGTATAATATTATACCTCTTTGGGAAGCTCTCTATGTATCACAGTGGCTTGAGTATTGCCTTCAACAACATTGCCAAGCTTATCGATGAACTGAACTTGCAATTGACTGATATCACCTTCAACAACCTCACAAACAACTTCTTTCGTATTAAGATTTCCAAAATTAACCACTTGAGCACAAGCATACCCTTGATCATGATACCACTTCTGAACCCTATCCCTAATCTTCTGCAACAACCTAGCACTCAAACTCCTCTCTTTCCTCATCATATCCATAATCTCCAAATGAACCGTATTTGGCAAAATACACGGCCTCGCCTTCTCCATCCTCCTCTTATACTCCCTCTCCTGACTCAAATACTGTTTCATCCTCTCCTTCTCAGTCATATCAGAATCCAACTCAATCGGCTTTGTCTGCGGCATCATACCAACATTCATACAACGAAACTTCTCGGCAGCCTCCCAAGTACTCTCACTATACGAAACCGTGATTCCAACAGTTCCATCAGCATTTGTCTTCCCTTCAAGATCAACCTTTTCAAACATTCCACTTGATGTTAAACCATCCAACTCCTTCTGTAATTGGGCCCTAGTATAAACTCCGCCCGGAACAATAGTAATCATTTCACTAAAAGAATCATCAGAACTAGTTTTTGTTTTTCGTTTCTTATCGAAAAAAGTAATATCAGAAATCTTGTATTTCTTAAAACCACTGAGTTTGTTCAATTGAATAGTTATATTGACAGGCATACCATGAGAATCAAATTCATCAGATTTAGTTTCATCAGCAATTGCTGCTGCTGGAGTAAAAAACCTAGACCAAAATCCACCACCACCACCACCACCACCGCCAAACCACCATCCTCCACTACCACTGCCACCATTAATTCCACCACCAGTGATGTTGCCGTAGAGGAAAACAGGTTTGTTACAGTGGACGGAAATGGCAGCGGCGGTGATGATGGTGAGGGGTTTGAAGGCAAGGCGGCGACGGGAAGGTTGAGAGTAGTTGTTGTTGCATTTAGGGAGAGAAGGTTTGTTGTTGTTTTTGCGAGGGCCGGAAAAGATGTTGTTGGATGGAACAAGAGAAGACATGTTTTGCAGTTGAGAAGGTGATAGCTGCATAAGATAGAAGAAGAGAGTTATGAGAGAAAAAGAAGAAGAAGAAAAGAGGGTTTTGAAAGGGTTTTTGGTTCCCAAAATCAAAATATTGACTATGGACTAAATGAAATCAAATGAAGAGATGCAATTTGTTAATTCATTCATCCAATCACACGGATCTCAATTTTCAATACAAAAAATTAAAGAGTAAATACTCATAAATGATATTGAATTTCCTTTCAAAAAAAAATAATTATACAAAAAATTCACCAAAGAGTACAGTGGCGTTGTCTTGCAAATCAATTAAGAGTACTTGATTGATACATGTTATATTACCATAACTACTACATCCCTCAGGTTACTAAAATGTAATGACTAAATTAACAATTTTTTATATACTTTAAAGACTTTTTTTTTTTTTTTTTGACAAATATACTTTAAAGACTTAATTGACGAATTAAATATACGAGACTTCAAAATAAAAAAATGGTTCCATTCCATTCCATTCAAAATTCCTCATGATTGCTTGCTTTTTGTCAATGGATAATAAACATTTCTCATATCTTAGTTTCAAAGAACGTTCATAAATATATATGTTGTAAATCAAAATGTGATTCACAAAATTAGTTTTCAAAGTATACACTACTGCAATTCTTTTTTCTTTGATATGTATAGAACAACCCAGAATTTTATTTTTTTTCCAATTGGTTAACAGATTAATTAACAAAACAGTGGGTTGATCTTTATGCTCGTGATTATGATGTGCAGCAAGTAATTAATGTTAATGTATAAAAATTACGTTAGTATTCAATATTATATGAAAATTGGACCGTGGTGACGATCCAGGCATGTGCTTCCATTATATTCCTTTGGTTTTCTTTGGATTAACCGAAGCTTGAACAATTTGGGATATGTTTTTGGACGGTGGTGGTTATGGAATTGGTTTTAAACATTTCTGATGAAGTGGTAGCGATTATGGGATAATGTACTAATTGGATTTGCTATGTAACTGAATAACTACACTATTTTCAAAATTCAATTTCGTAGTTTCCAATTCGGTTTAGTTTTAATTTTAACAGTTAACCACCTAGTACTTTAACATAAAAAAATCCAATGATAAACGGCAAAAGGCTAACATGTGTTCTTATATTCATCTTAAAAGTCTTACATTTCCTATTCCTAACAATGACAGGGGCTTCCTTTGTGCCAAAAGGTATGGATGGCTTGTTTGAAGAATATCCCTTCCCTCGAGTTCATCACCCTGAATCTCCTAGCGTTGGGGAAATGAATGATCATTTTACAATCGAATATGAATTATTTTAAACTTATAATTTGAGGTTACAAGATTAAACTCTTACACCGAGCAAGCACCTAAAATTTATATATTCTTAATTATTATATGGTTAAAGTTATCAATTACTAAAAAAAAAAAAAGGTTCAAGTTATCAAATTCCATTTACGACGTGTTTCAGCTTTCAAGATTGAGTGCCTCAAATTAATAAATAAAACTATCAAGTTTGATGTTTCTTTTCTACTGTGGTTGGTTGTGTCTTCTTGCTTGGGTTAGCACATCCTGTGCATAACCTTGTAATAATTAATATATTTTCCGTTTAAAAAAAAAAGTTTCAATCTATTTTTCTTTTGGAAAAAAAAAGATTGAATTTGTTATCACGGCTTAGTCAAATCACTATTTAAAGTCAAGAACTTATTTAAGAGGTTTAGTAGCAAGAAAAATTGTGAATCTCCACGTGCAAAAAATGAGTCCACGAATGTATCTTCAAGGTATATAGCCCTATAGATAATCTTGCTCAGTGCTATAACCCCGGAACCAATTTCTCCACCACGGTTCATCATTTTGTGTTAAATTTTTACCCTTTTATTATTAACCATTGAACTTAAGCACAGATATTAAAGCAAGGTTATTTTAAAAGCTGAAGCATATTGTAATCCAAGGAAATTTTCAGAAAAAATGCCTTACCCGGAACGCACGTTGAAACATGTTGATACGAAACCACGAAGTCCTACAATTGCTACCATGGAACAATTCCTCCGAGGTAATTGTCGCAAAAAAATGGTTGTACAAATAATAATAATAATTGAATTGGTTAACATGGCAAACAACACATGTGAATTAGTGCGCACCTAATTAAGTTTTGTCATGCACAAATTATATTGATTTATGTTATGTGTCCATGTGCAGGAGGGGATTCCTCTAGGATGTCACCAACCTACTCTCCCACCTCTCCTTCCCCTTCTTCTCCTTTCTTTGAGAGGATGAAGAACCATGACCCTGAAGAAGATCAAAGTCTCTATCAGAGAAAATCTGTTCTCGCCAAAGTGAAGGAGAGGGCCAGGAAATTAGTATTGCGTAACAGCCTCAGCAGGAAAAGACAGGACGACGATAATATCACTCCATCTTGGGGCGTTAGCTTAGAAGACGAAGAAGGAGAAGAAGAAGAAGATGCCGAGTACCTTGGAGCTCCAAGTAAAGTACACATAACTATTAAATTTCTAAGTAACATTTTAAAAAATGGTCTCATCTCCAATTGTGACTGCAATTATGATCACATCGTTCATGATTGACAATAATTTTATATAACAAATCAAGGATCACAAACAAAATGCTACCGTGATTTAAAACCTTAATTAGTCTTAAATTTATTAATTTTCACAATCATCTTTTCTATTTCTATGTATATATTATAACTCTAATGTGAACAATGCATATTCCATTATTTCAGTCTATGAATCAGAGTTGGCACCAGATGAATACAAAGAAAATGCAAGACAACATCCAAGAGCGAATCCAGTAATATCCGAGAAGCGCGTTTTGAAGATAGTGAAACCAGGAGAGCAAGATCAAGAAAATGCACTTAGTCCTATCAAGTCCCCAACAACAAGAACAACATTTCCTCAACTTGCACCAATAACTACAAATAGTTCAAATCAGAACATGACAATGACTAATCAGAAACCAACACTATCCAACGTTGAAGGATCAAATGCATCATCTCATTCTGCACCCTCAAAATATGGTGTTTGTTCTATAACCCCTGTTGCTCCTCTTAGTTCATCAATGATGCAAAATTCATCATCATCATCTTCATTTTCATCTGCTCCATCGAGTGCGAAGAATACTATTAGCCCTAAAAGTTCATATCCTTCTCAAGCATTAATGAGTCCTAGAAGAAGTAGTTCTAATGGTATTGGTGTGATAGAGAAGGTGAAAGGAGCTGTGAATTCTTTTCTAAGAAATGATGTACAACCACAACAGAAAAATGTTGTAAAAAATCCTATAACACATACTAATTCTTCACAAAGAAACAACACTACTCAAGAAGGTAAATAACATGTTTTCTTAAACAATTTTCCTATATTATATCCTAATATGAAATTATACTTTGACTACAGAAAGACAATAATTCATGTGATCGTTCCACATTTTGCAGTTGGTCAAGGAGTTGAGAACCGTGGGAGACTTCTTCAGACAAATTAAAAGTCCTTGCAATATATATATATATATATGTACATTATACTTTTACATTTTTTGTAGATCATTATTTGTACCCCTTACATATATTTCCGGCCTTTTCTGTAAATGTGCCCAGTAATTAGACTAAAAAGATCACTTTCATCATTGTATAAAATTAGGTTGAATGGAATAAAGTACTCACTATGTAGTGTGTCAGACATGATTATTCAGAATTGTGTGCACCATGCGCACTTGCCTAAAAACATTATACATATCATATAGGAGCATTTTTTAAATATCCTCTGTGTATTTTACGATTCTTTCTAAAGATATGAAACTAATGTAACTCAACAAGGAGATTTGAGTGTTATTTTTCAAATATCTTCTATGTGTATTTTACAATTCTCTCCCTAATTTAGGAGATAAAGGTATTAAACTAATGTAGCTCAACAAGGAGATTTGAGTGTTAGGTCGCAGGTTCTTACCAACAATGTCATTCTTCCTACTTAATGTGCGAGTTTCAACGTTTGACTTTATAAAATAAAAATGAAAGAATAATTAGTTTTATTTTAAATTTAAAAACACAAATAAAAATAGAAGATTTTCTTTTAAGATGAGCACCAATTTGATTTGGAACCCAATTTGTGTGTCAACAAATTATTTTACCAAGATTAGCCAAGGCTAAACAATACTTATAACATGGATAAAAAACAATCAATTAAAAAAAGGGCACTACTTGATAATGATAGTAAAATAAATATTTTGACAATCATTTTGAAACAATCTAATAGACAACCCATCATGCAATTTCGTTATTCTTGATTTTAGTGTCAATACTCATACAAGTTTGTATATTTTTTATTGTCTCATAGGTTGTCAAAAAATGGTTGGTGAGAAAACATACCTCAATAAATAAAAGGAAGTGATATTGTGTATAGTAGGGGGTGTAGATTGGACCAATTTTTTTCCTAGTAAGGGTTTTGTCGTACTTTCTTTGGTGTCCATGGAGTGTAGATTGGATCAATTTTTCCCGTTGAGTGTACATTCATTTCTGATCCACATCAATAACTTTAAAATTAAGAAAGTTAAATGACCATTTCTTTTTTCACCATACTCTCTTCTCACGTCTTCTATTGAATTTCGAAAATATCTTTGTTCGAATTATATGATTTGAATGCCTCTATAAGGATTTTTAGATTATAAAATTCGAAATTTGTTTATATAGTTTTTCAATCAATTTTTCGTAACAACAATGACATATATTATTAAAATGACATAAATAACTGAAAAAGAAACAGGACAAATTTATAGAGACAAGAAACAAAATGTCAATATTTGAACAGATTTAGTATTGATCAATATTTCATAATACATTTACATAGTAGTAATGCTTATCACAATAAATTATTAGACATCTAAAGCTAAATTTGTAGTAGAATAAGATGCAGGAGGAAGGAAGGATAGAAGTTTGTTTCCTCTCGCACAACCTAAGAAGGAGACTAGGGGAAGGTTTGTTTCCTCTCGCACATCCTCAGAAGGCTGAGATAGGAGAAGGAGACTATGATGAGCAACCTAAATCTAGACGGAGGGTGCCAACTTATAAAGTGGGACATTGTCAGGGGTGGATCTAGACATTTGATATATGTGGGGCTAAAATAGACCCTTAATATATCAAAATTTTAAATTGTCTCTGATTGTATACTTCGTTATTCAAAATAGTCTCTAACATTAAAATACTTCATTAATATTGTCATATTAGCCCTTCAATATACTTATTTATTGTCACTTCAGGGACTATTATGTCTAAAAAAGTACAAAATCATGAACTATTTTAGAATTTAAATACATTGAGAGACTATTATGACTATTTCTTACACATCCAGAGACCAAAATAGCTATTACCTTTTTTATAATATATATATATATATATATATATATATATATATATATATATATATATATATATATATATATAAATTAGGGAAGTGGCATGTGGGGCTTTAGCCCCACATAGCCTATGAATACATCCGCCTCTGGACATTGCCCTTTGACCATTCATATTGTCCACAATACGAGAGGACTTTTTGTATAGTGAAACATCGACATCATGAACACTACTATAAAAGAGGAGAGAATGTGAGATGAGATGAAACCATAGTTTTAAAACTCGACTCGGTCATCGATTAGGTATAGGTACTGGGTCACTGAGTCGTTGGTCGAACCTTCGGATCCTTGGTTGAACTGCATGACTGAATCAGATCAAACCGGATGACTCGGTAAGATAACCAAGTGTTTAGATTAAATTTGTAGATTAAATCGGTGACTCGGTCACTCCAAAAACTAAAATAATAACACATATAATAAAAAATAAATATCCAACAAACATAATTTCGTAAACTAATTATTATGAGCTTTAAATAAAATATTTGAGCTTAATAATATATATGTTTATGTTCTATTTTTGAAATAATAATATATGCTCTTGTTTTTTACAACGATTATATACAATTTATATGTGAGGTGTTATAAAAAAAAAAACTGAAAGTTAATTTCTTTATAGTAAATAAAATATTCTGACGAGATGGTATCTTTATTATAAACATTTTCCCTATTTTATTTTGATAGTACATGTGGCAACCTTATATTGAAAGGTGCATTTAATGTTTTATTATCATCCAATCAAATTGAATTATGACTTATTTATTTTTTATTAGTCAATCAAAATGATTCATGATACTTTATAGTTTTTCATCGGTCAATCAAAATTGATCATGTCATGATTTTTTTCCTATATATTGACAATTTGTTTTTCATTGTTTTCATATGTCTCTTCCCCATCTCTTCCTCCATAAACAAATTCATAAAAAAAAAAAGTATATTCTGTGTTTTAAAAGCATGGAAGTTTTTTGTAAACAAAAAAACATAGAAGTTTAATCACTTGGTTGTAGATTTTGGGGTTGATTTTATTTTTTGTGTATCTTATTGTTAATCGTTAATTCTACTTTCTCAGGATCCCATTGAAGAGCATGTGTCTATATTATTTGACTTCAAGGCGCTCAAAATCAACAATACCATTTTTAGTCGAGGCAATGTTTTGTATTTGATATAGAATCAAGATGTTAAAGTTTATATACCTTATGTTGATTGAATATTACTTAATGAATTGATATGTCGAAAAACTAATATCAATAAATTTATTTAGCTTTTATCTATAAATTTTCTCATTTCTTCCAATTTATTCCAATTGATATGTCGACTTAATAAATATTACTACAGATGTTAGAGTTTATCCTTCCTTTATTCCAATTTTTTTCTCATTAACTTATTATCATTCATGTGTGTTCTCTTCATGATATTGCTCTCTCGCAAGTCAGAAGTTCTAATTTTGTTCCCGTTTGAACCAAAATTACAGCCACTCACAATGAGCAATGGTTTTTAGCTTCAAATTGCATTTTCTGTGAATTCTCTATTACTAATTTTCAAGACATAAATGAATCATAATTCAATTTAATTATAACCAATTAGGGAATTACACAAAGCCAACAACGAGATGACCAAAGTCATATATAACATAAAATTTTTGCCCAAAAAAAAATATTTACCTTTAACCCGATTATTTGTTACATGAAATTCACATCTAGAATCATGGAATCATCATAGAAAATAGAAGAAATATAAGGGGAGTATTAATTTCCATGCATTGTTTGCATTCATATAAGGTAATGCGAAAAAGAATTCTTTAAATAAAAACGATGTAAACAAAAAAAAAAAAAAAACAAAAATATTTAGAGTATAATATTTATTACATATTCAAATTTTTCTTCATGGATATTAATTGTCATTTACTTGAGTCAAGAATAGGTGAACGTGGGTTCATTGAGAATGTAGCTATAAAATTTTGATTTTTCTTTTAAAAAGATCATGAAACTTTACTTCAAAAAAACTTGCATTTCATTGGTCCATGAAATTAAAAGTTTTTGATATTTATCCACTACTTTATTTTAAGTTGTTGTGGGCGAGTTTCTACCTTTTTTTTGGTGGTCGGGGTTTGAATCCCGGATCTTACATATTTTATGCATTGTCCATACCAGCTGAGTTTCCACCCTTTAAACACAATTAATTAATTTCCTAAAAAAACACAATTAATTAGTAAAATAACTCATTTAAATTTGCTTCAAGACAGCAAACCATACACAACAATATTGTGCATTAAAACACGTTCAACCACATTAATTTATATGCATTAAATGTGTTTTTTTATTGTCAAGAAAAAAGATTGAAAATGTGGCTTTTAAATAAGTCTTATAAGTGTTCCATGAGCTTAGCTCAATTGGAAGGGACATTGCATAATAAGTTAAAAAGAAGAATTTTTAGCCACTAAAATATTTGACAAAAAAATAAATAAGACTTATAAGTAAAGATATTTACTCCCTAAAAAAAAGTAAAGATATTTACACCAAAAAAATATGTCTATAAGAAGTTTGAGGTATGTGGTTCAAACTTAAAAGAATTAGTAAAAATTAATCTAACAATAAATATAACGAATTTCTACTCCCTTCTATTTTATATTACTGGGTTCAAATATAACCACTTTCTGCTCCCTTCTATTTTATTTTAATACCTTAATACTCGCTGCTTTTTCTATTTGTAATGTTGTTATTTTACTTTTTAATATTTTATTATTTTATATTTTCTTTTTGTGCTTAGATTTGATTTTTCTTTATTTATACTTGAGAAGGAAACAAATCGGTAGGCAAGAAGAAATGCATCACATTTTCACAAAACGTTTGAATCGAGATCAAACTCAAAGTGATTTTTTACTTTGGAGTGGTAATAATGAAAAGAATAATGATATTTGTACAATAATTTTTGTGATAATTTTAAGACAATCTTCTTATTCACTCTTCTTATTGGTCAACGAAAATCATTTGATGCTCTTTAGACTAGAGACTTTTTTTTTCCTTTCTCATATCCAATTTCAAATGCTATTATAAGATAGTATCTTATATAGGGGATGTAGTAACTCAGATGGTAGATAAAAAAAAAAAGATAGCATTTTGTATAAGCATATTTTCTCTAGCAAGCTCCACGGATATTTAAATTCTCTTTAACTTACTAGAACCTAAATAAACTGCTTTAATGAATTGTTTTAATATAGTTTCATTTTTTTTTAATAATTATCAACAAAAAAAATAAGAAGAATTGTTTTACTAGCAAATAAAGAAATTGTCCCCATGAGCTAAGCTCATTTGGCAAGGGATAATGCACAATGTGTGTAGGGGTCGGGGTTTGAACCCCGGACACCCACTTATTCATCTTTAAGGTGAATTTCTCTAGCCACTAGGCTACTTGACAAAAAAAAAAAATTAATATATAGTTTAAACAACGGCGCTGCTATATATTCCGAGTGGTTGGGAAATTATTGTCGCGATATTAAACATTATCCTTTAAAGTATAAAAAATAAAGTACATTTGATAAGAAGCATTGGTAAACATAACTAATATGTTACTACATATGACTAATACATGAACCAAATAATTGAATTCAAATCCCTTACTCCTTGAAATTTATTCCTAGGAATAACATTCCTTGAAATATAAAGATGGGAATTTTATTTCAAGGAATTTAGGAAAAATATGTTTGGTTAACTTTATAATATTCCTAAGAACCATAAAAATAGGGATTATAATAGGTAAACTATTTATGAATTTATTCCCATCTCCATGGGAACTTTATTCCCACCCTTTTCCTTGGGAAATTTTTTCTATTCCCAGGAACATTTTATACCAAGGAATAAATTTTAGTAAACTTGTAACAAACATAGGCATATACATTTCTATCATTTTATTCCTAGGAATCAACAATTATAACTTGAAACAAACACACCAAAGTTGTTAGGTTAGCCACAACTTAACCCTAAATTTTTGGCTCTAAAATTGCAGCATTTAATGCTAATGAGGTTAACCTAAAAATATTTCCCTCCTAAGGCATTTGCAATTTGAATTTCAAAAATATTTTCAGTGAATTAATCCAAAACCATTCCGTTCCTTTTGGTTAACTATGCTAAAATTTCTCCTCTCTTTGAACGATGCACTGCAATTAATATTTTTCATCGGTAACCCATGTAAATTGCACATTTCACACAACTCAGCCTGACTCTTCATTTTCCCACTCAGATGCATCGAATGCAGCACCTCAATTTTCTGCTATATATATACATCCAACACACATCAGTTAGCCATCATGTTTTTTTTTTTTTTGAAGAATCATGTTGTAACCATGCGTGTATAGATAATGGAATAGCAATAAGGAGAATAACAAAGTCCAATAATAAGTAGCCTTCAAATGCTTTTAATTGATGAGAAAGTAGTACTACACATAAACAATGAAGAGCAACGTCTGTTAAACTTCCCCTCCCTATACATTCACATAAAAAGAATGTGCCATTCTTTTTACATTTATTACTCTATGTTTATCGGAAATAGTCTATGTTGGTACATTTGTTTGTTTGTCTGTCATACCTAAAGGATTACGAATGTATAAAGTCATATAAATACCCTTATAAATATTCAGTCACATATTATGCCTTATGTCTTACTCCTTAATATTAATAAGTTTGCATTTTTCCTCTAAATCTATTGCATTAAATGTTGTTAGTGATAACCCTAGAAAATTTCCTCTAAAGCCAAATATTTGAATTTCAAAATGAATCCCAATAATTGAGGTAAAAAATATGATGCTAGGAATCAGAGAAAAATTCTCCTTATTTTCCTCCCATTTTTAACCTGCCATCTTGATACAATGAACTGCATTAATTTCCAACTATTGTCATCCCACATTGAAAACACAAAGCTCTCCACTCATCATATTTGTTTGTTTCCCATGCATATGCACATGTTACAGCACAAAACTATTCTTATTCTCTATCAATTGTTCTTTCTCTCTCATTCTCACTTCTCCTCTCTCAGTCTCTTCTCCTCTTAACAAAACTGTTTCTATTATCTTCTTCATCTCCTTCATAGAACAACAATCAAATAACGTTGGATTCTTTAGATTTGCAAGAGAAAACAATCTATCAGATGAAGTTATTTATGAGTTTGAGTTGATCAAGAGGAAACCTCATGCTGTGTTATAAGTCACAGCTTCTCACACGGTAAATTTTGATGTTTCCCATTTGTTTATGCATTAGTTCTATTTTTTTTTACACTTTTTTCTTCTAATGTCTTAACTGTTGTATTGCAATTCATATAGGTAGTTTGGTTGGTTGGTAGGTTTTTTAATTACTAATAGCTACATCAACGAGCAATATGATTATGGACTAAGTGTAGTTAGTAACAGAAATTGTGAATAAAATTTCTCCTTAATTAAAATCAATTATTAAAGGATGTTGAATTTATGAATAAAGCTATGTTTTTATCAAATGCAGATTGTCGGTAAGATTCACAATGATCTAATCAAACACTACTCCAGATATGCTTTTATTTTACCAAACCTATTTCAAAATCAATATATGATTAATTTAAGTATAACTAAATACAAATTGCTTGCTACATTCATTCCGAGTATAGGCAGTCCTCCAAATTGAGTGTCAAAGATTGGCTCCTAAAGTTCTTTAGAACAAACAAGTAGCAGGTGCTGCTTAGCATGATTCTTCGGATGCATTTGCTCAGTCAAAAAGCGTCTCCAGCTCTTCAGAGTTTTCTATTTAATTTATCCCTCGATATTACATATAACTTTCAAACTAGATATTTCAGGCTGACAATCAAACAATTTCAATGTATTTTAAAGTAAATAAGGATGCGGATTTTTTCTTGCCTTTTAAATTTGAAACACTGACCATTATTTTCTTTATTTGCACTCCCACATATTACATCTATTGAAGATCAAAATTTGTACATTTTTTTTTTGTTGGGTACGTATGTAACTCATTTACCAAAGATTAAAAGTGAAGAAATTTAAAATAATATAAGTATGCATCTTATCAACTCATCATAAGACATTGACTTTTTTCCATTGTTTGTTTCCTACAAAAGACAAAAAATTAAGGAATTTAAAATAAAGTAAAAATTTAAATAATTTTTCTATTTAATATATTTTTTTTTTAGGCAAATGACATTAAAAAGATAAGAAAGCAATTCATCGTAATGTTCATAGTTCTGCGGGAGTATACAATGAGTTGAATCATCATATTCGGCTAAGAGAATTCCCATAAATGAGATTGACACCACATTTTGACCCAAAACCTTAAGACATTAGGTATATGGGCCATCTCACTAATATTTTTGAGTAATTAATTTTTCAAAAATTAGATTTATTTAAAAAAAACACAATAACATTTAAGAAATTCTAATAAACACGTATTTTGTTAATTCAACATAATACATTAGAACTTTTCTATGGTTAAATCTAACCAAAGACACAACATGAAAAAATTTAAAATAATAGGTATTGATTAAAAAAATTGCAGGAAAACGAACAACAACAAAAAATTTAAATTTAATATAAAAATTAAACATATACTCTTACATTGATCATCACATTTACATGTGTCTCAACATATACAATTGTATCTAATATGGAACTTTAAATCACAATTGACACATTAACATATCTTTTTTAAGTAAGAGACTTTTTGCGTCAGTGATTTGGTGACATAATCAAATAAGGTAAAACAGAGGCATAACATGGTTAAATAGGTGGATTGATGGTGATTTTATGGAGAAGTGTTTATGATTCTAACTTTCACGAAAAGAGAGAAATGAAATTAGAAAATGA
This sequence comes from Medicago truncatula, assembly GCF_003473485.1. Classification (NCBI taxonomy): domain Eukaryota; kingdom Viridiplantae; phylum Streptophyta; class Magnoliopsida; order Fabales; family Fabaceae; genus Medicago; species Medicago truncatula. The sequence goes on from NC_053043.1 coordinate 47,861,216, forward strand.
AAGAATATGAAAAAGTAATTTGAAAATGAGAGAAATGATAGAAAAAAGTAGTGATTGTTTTGTCCGTGGAAACATTGAAAATAGAGCGAGTTATTGGTAATTTTATGGTTTAGTTGAACGAGTATTCATTCTACCCAAAAAATAAATAAACTCAATAAAAAAATGACACATGATTTTAAAGTGTCGCTTTGTCAACTCAGCAAAAACATGCATTTTTTCATTGTTAGATCCCACCAAAAAGCAAAAGTGAAGGTATTTTACATAATAAAGGTTGGATAAAAACATTTGCATGAAAGTAAATGACATAAAAAAACGTATATTTAATATAAAAAATTATGCAAACGAATTGCAAAACATAACAAAATAATTTCAAAACTTAACAAAACTATTAATCATGATGTTCAGAGTTCTTAGAGTGCCTACAATAGGTTTGATCATCGCATTTGATCAAGAAAAACCCTACACGTGAAATTCACACCACATCTAAATTCAAAACCTTAAGACATTGGATATATTAGTCATCTCACTTATATGTTGCTCAATATCTACTCTTACATATAATGTATAAGTTTAAATGACACATGACACATTAACGTCTTTCCCTCAAGTGTTATCTACTCTTATTTGATTCACAACTTCACCCAAAATCTTAATACATTAGATACATGAGTCATATCATATATATGTTTCTCAACATCTACTATTGCATTCTGTAACACCCAAGGATGACGAGGGCGGGGAGTGGTCGCCGGTGCACAAGGCACGACAATGAGCGGCTCCTGACAGCTTCTAGAGGAACTGAATCACACCGGAATGAGAGGGTTCTTGAGGCCGTGCAGGTATGAGACTGCATGGTTGAAGGAAGGCTTATAAGAATTGTTTGGTACTATCTATATCAACAAGATGCATCTTCTTTTCGGTAGCTCATTCCATAAGAACTCCACAGTTAAGCGTGCTTGACTTGGAGCAATTTTGGGATGGATGACCTACCGGAAAGTTTCCCGGTAAACGTGCGAGTGAGGACAAAACACGCTAAAGCAGATATGATATCACCATTGGGACTTATGGGGGAGCCAACGCTTGTGTGAATCGACACATTGCATAAAGAGCAATCACACGAGTGATAATGATGTTACATCTTCATCCAAAATTTAAAGTCTTAAGTATATGAGTTTATTTTCACTTATTTACTCTTCAACCTCCAATATTTTATCCAATATTGAGATTTAACATACATTTAATACTTTACAACATTCTCTCCCTTAAGGATGACGAAATTCTAGCCCGTGCTTGGCACGGGTGTCCATGCTAGTATTGGTAATGATCTTTATCCAAAACATATGTTATTATATTTATATCGAATGCACATTAAACACTAAAACAATTGGTGCTTCAGTGGTTGGAAGCGTTTTCTATATCAGGAGGGTCACAAGGTTCAAACTGGTCTGGTTCATTGAACCGGTATGGTCAAGAAAATCTAACTAATCAAGGGACGTAAAAAATGGGGTCAAAATGAGCCAGTCTTGTTGACCAAGACACCGCCCATATTCTAAGCTGGTTCAGATTATATGATCTGGAACCATATAGAATTTTACATGTTATATAATCTAAACGGGTGCAAGACTGTGATAAAATTCGTATTTTGGAGGGTTTATGACATTTCAGATTGTATAATCCAAACCATTCGAGTACAAGATTTTTTTGTGGTTCCCATTGCACTGACACTTTATGTAATCCACGACGCACATAAACTTCTATAAATTGACGTGTTTGTTTCATTTGTTATAAAAGACAACAAAGAACCATGAACACTTATCAAGTAAATTTGAATACCAAGTTAACCGCATTTTACTATAACGAGGGAATGTTGAGTATTAGCTGAGTTGAAGTATCAGCTGGACCAAATCAATCGTTTACTCAACAACAGGGACACATGAAGGATGAACAATGTTGAGTATCACTGTCCATCGACCAACTCAAATGGAAGCGTTCAGTTCACACGCATGAAGCTTAGGAACTTCGAGGACGTGAGAACCATGTTCTCAATATTTGGTCATTATAGTCCTAAAGTATCAATCGAGTTGAATCCTTCCTTGGTCAGAACATACTAAGATATTTAAGAAAGTTTTATTCGGCCCAAGATTTACGAAGAAATTAGAGCTTACACGAAGGAACCATGTGAAGATTTAAGTTTGGTTGATCCGTGATCTTTTGTGTGTTTTTTTTTATTGAAATTGTTATTTTTAATATATGTTATTGAAAAAGAATTTAAAACATATCCACAAAATGACGTTCTTACTTTTTTTTATGTTGATGTCAATTAGCCTAATGGTGGAATCACAAACCTTAGATTGATAAGCGATGAATCTCGAATTCAAACACGTGTCTAACACATCAAATAACCATGTCTATCAACTCATTGGTACTAATGATACAAATAGGGTTCTTACTAATTAGTTCATAATTACATTGATACATATCTAAACAAATAGTTTTTGTTTTTTTAAGAATCTAAGGAAATAGTATTTGCTTGAACCCAACATTTAAACACATTATTATGGATATATTTTTTTCAATGTATCAATGTTGGGTTCAAGCAACATTTAGACACATTAAGAAAATAGTTGTTGCTTGAGAGTTATTGGCTTGGTGGTGTGGATGAGTAAGGAGTTGGGTGTTAAAAGTGATATCAAGTTTGATTTCCATCTTCAATAAATATTAACAAAATTAACGATTAACACGATAACATTGACTGTTTAAAAAAAAAAAAATATCACATATTTACGTACATATTGTAGATCTTTTAAAATCCTATAATGCTGAAGTTACTATATATTATGGATATTTTATCAAATAGTTTTTTTTTTGACAGATATTTTATCAAATAGTTATTCTCCTTGAATGTAAAATAAAGGGAAAAAATAATGATTCATTAGAGAAAAAATGATTTAAAGATATAGTTTTTTTGGTTGTTGTAACTTAATTATTGTCATCGATGTAATTGTTCTTTTTTTTTTTTCTTTTCATAAGTTCGGTCCAATAAAAATAATTTTATTAGAGGCGCGTCAGACACTAAATATAATTAGACTAATTGTTCTTTTTTAAAAGTCATTATTAAAAAAACCTTTATGATGACTTGAGTGTTAAAAAACGAAAAACAAGTAAAAACGTTGACAAGATTGCAAGACAGCTAAATTTTCATGGAACCCTTATTTCCATTCGAAAAAGTAAATAGTGTATAAATAGAACTTATTGGAAATTTTCAGTCCTATTAACAGTAACCGGTTGTAATGTTTATCTATAATCATGACTGAGGAAGTAGAAGCATAAAATAAACACACGTTTCCGTTTTCCTCCACATTTTCTGGGGAAATAACATTAATTGAATGAACTAAAAAAAAAAACCATGACTAATTTCAATATGAACAAATAAAGATTGTTGGGATAAATACTCCTACAAATGCTATAAACTACCCAAACTTAGGTTAATTTTGTTGTTAACTTACAATTGGTACCCGTTAACAAAGGAAAGTCAAGTCTACCATCCTTTCTGTCTTGTCCATTTTTGACACATTCCGTTAAATCAAATCTAACTACATTTGGACAAAAAAACAATATTATGATATATGAGGGTTATTCAAATTCTTATTGTTGTATATGTATAAAGCTTCTTAAAACTTGATTACAAAATTAAACATTGTAGAGTTGTTGTAATACATTCATTTTACATTATTAATTAATTAATGGAGAACAAAGGTGATTTATTGGTAAAGAGGAATAGACCCCCTACAAGGCTACAAAGGCATGCACCAACCTCTCTTGACATTGATAAGGTTCACGATGATCGTCCCTCTAACCCTTTTGGTGATTCTTCAAAGGCTATTCCATTGTTATCACCACTCATTCTATCTCCAAAGCCATTAATCTATGCAGACATTACATTTCAAGCTCTTAAATCAGAGAATAGCAATTATAGAGATGAGGGTAGTAGGAGTTCATCTTTGACGTCGGGCTCAGGGTGGGAACATCCAGCAATTGCTTCATATCCAAATCCATCTTCTTTGTGTAACTTCTTCCAGAAGCAATGTGTTTTCGCCAACCATGCCTAGCGAATTCACCTCACATTTTCTTTCTATAGAATTGTCGTTTTCGGTTTCTAGGTGTGGAGGAGTTACTATTAAATTCCACATAAGGAATGAGCTTCTGCACTTTCCTATCATCTGTTTTCACTTAATTAGCTATGGTAGATTGTTTAGCATTATTATACTGCAAATCAAATATTACAAATATTTCGAACAAGTTTGGATTAATTAAATGATTTAAGTCTCTTTGGATTCGAATCCATTCAGATCTGAAAATGTAGTAATGTTAAAATTCTTGAGAGATAACTTTATTTACCATTGTAATTTTAATTGATTCAAGAAATCAGTAAGTTGCACATTGAAATACCCAATTTATAAGCAACAAAAATATTAAAACATGTTTCATTTGATTTCAAATATATCTGGTTTTAAAGGTTGGTCAAAATGTTTTTTTTTTTTTTTTTTTTTTGCAGTTAAGAAAATATGAAAATACATGTATAAATGGTAACAAATACTTTCCTTATTATCTCTATAATTTATCTCAACTGATAATATTGATATTATTAAGTTGAACACATTCATCTTAGATTAAACTTAAAATTTATAGTTGTGTGAGAGTTTCATTTTTTTTTAGAGAAGTGTGAGAGTTTCATGTGATATTTGACATTTCATCTACCGACAAAGCAAAGTTTTCATATTGTACAAAATGTACAACAATCTAATCTGATTTTTATCGCATCTATTAGTAGTCCTTGTGAGTACGATTGAGATAAAATGACAATTCAAGGGCCCCATTTTTGGAAGGAAGCCAAAATATTTTCTACGTGGCAGTGATACGACTATTTAAATTGATATATACTAAGGCCTCTTTTTTACGAAGCTTGATGCCAGCCTATATTAGTTACTTGCATGGAAATGGAAAAAGGGGAGTACGTAAAAAAAGGTTGCTTGGTTGTCTTTTTCATTCGTAACTCTTTTGACTAATTTGAAAAAGGGTCATTTTTTTTTAGAAGAGGTTATAATACATGGACATTTTTAGGTGGTAATATACCTTTTGACACCTATATAAAAATCTGACACGTAGCCACATAAATCTCGCATAAACGCACATTTTCTCTTTTATCTCCTCTTCTCTCTTCCTAATATATGGGGTGTACAAGGATGTATGAGAATAAAATGTGTCTATGTAACATTTTTCTTTTAGAATGGACCATTGTCCATTGAGGTTTGGTGTGTTTATTATAACTTCAAAAAACAGAAATGTAGTAAAAAAAATGCAAAAATAAAATAAAGGTGAAAATGAGTAATTGAAGACAGAGGCACTAGCTAAGGTATTTTCATGCATGGTCAGATTGCTCTTTAAGATCTTAGAGCAGTTGTTATTTGGGCACAAGCGCAAAGAAAGAAATTTACACAGACTCACATAAATTGAGAAAAATAAATAAGAAAAAATTTAGTAACATCATACAAATATTTTCTCTTTTAAATTTTTTCATTTATGAATATATGTCTAAATCTTTTTTATTTGTATTTGTAACAACAGCTCAATGGCTTGCAATACAGCTTGCAAAAGTCTAGCTTTGACACAGCTCAATGGCTTCTCGCTGCGTCACATGCACAAGCCAACTGATCAAATCAAATGACATACCATACACAATTTTTGGAAACCAAATGAAAATCAACGTATTTTACATGTAAAAATGAATTACTGATGAAATATTTGTAGAGAGAACGGGAGGGTATAAGAGAGAGAACAGAGAAAAAAATATGCAGAGAGAAAAATACATTATCGGCTTTTTAAAATTACAAAATATTCCTCCTCTACAAAAATTACAACTAAAAAATATATTATATTAAGAGTTGAAAAAAAAAAACATACTACAAAACATTCGCTATATTATATTAAGGGTCTGTTTAGTTCGAGAGTTTTGGAGGGGAGGGAAGATTTTTAATTTGAAGTGTTTGGTTCAATTTTTAGAAGGAGAGGGGAGGGGAGGGAAGCAAATCTCTTTAAAATTTTATTGCATTGCCATAATTAACCTTAAATTAATTTCAAATCTCAATATTAACCTTGTAACGACTTTTATTATTATTAGATTAATATTATCTTTGTAACAATCTTAAATATTATTAGGTTATCTTATTATTGTAACAATTGTTATTATTATTTTGTTATATTTTTCCTTGTAACAACTTCTATTATTATATTATCTATCACCCTTATTTGCCACATCTAAAAACCACTCCTGCTACTACTTTGTTGATGTCAACGGCCTTATTATTATTATCTTATTTTAATTCAACTTATTATTGCTTGTTGTTCCACTTTTTTTTTCAATGTTAATTCACCAATTCATGTCTTGTTGTGCAAAATATGAGTCATTTTGAGATAGAATAAGCAGCTTAGATATGTGATTGTCATTCGTCAGTCTCTGAAATCGTAAAATCAAGTAGTTTCTTTTATTTAATTAAGTTTAAGGATAAAACGGTAAAATAATTTTAAAATCTCTCCCCCTCTTCTCCCCTCCTCTTGTGAACCAAACACGTTTTTGATTAAAATATCTCCACTCCCCTCCCGTCCGTTAAAATCCCTCCCCTCCCCTTGCTCCTAATTCTCGAACCAAACGGACCCTAAGAATTGAAATTTTCAACAAAAAAAAAAAATACTAAGAGGTAATTGATTGAGGCAAAATTAAGTTTCGCTCGATCTCTTTCAAAAAAAAAATTACTTTCGATAAAAAAAATTAAAACTCAAGTCTAGTGTGTTACATGTCTATGACATCTTAGTATTGGATGTTCAAACCCACACTATAGTTTTCTTCTTCTTGAATGGTGTATTGCTTACATTTTCTCTTCACCCATCCTCTGTTATTCCACATTTTTCTCAATAGAATGTTGATCTACTTTAATTTGTGTCTACTTCAGCTTTTGGTTGGATAGGATGGATGAATTTTTAGGAAAATCTAAGAGCCCTATACTTGTCATGGGTTTAAGATATCACAATCAATATATCGGAACTTTATAAAAGAGTCCTATACGCTAGTTGATGTTTCCCTGATTTTTGTGTTCAAAAAAGCTAAGCAAGAAAGACAAGACAGCTCGAACCAATGCTAAGTAAAACTATCATTATCATACAGCGCAGCTCTTAAATTAACCAAAATGTCCAAGTATACAACGAACTACATACTTGACAAATGGACTTGATGAAATGCTCAGTATCTAAACATTATGTTAAGGCCAAAAATTGCCCATCCATTATGCACAAGAGGCCAACATCAAAACAGTCTCGAAAGTGTAAGGATTTCTCTCTTCCTGAATCTCTCTCTCTCAATAATAACTACAATCAAAGAAATATCACGAAACACTGACACCTCAGAATTATGCTTTCACCATAGCACTTGCCACAACAAAATCAGAAGTCAAACTCTCCTGTCGCCTGCAGAAGTGTATTGTATCATTAACCGTGACAATTAAATAAACTGAACTGAAAAGATGAGAAAATATCAGAATTTCTTTTCCTTCAAGATCAACAAACCTTGTTGAAGAGAATATCCTTCTTGTTTATATGCATGATGCCATCCTTTAATGTGCACTTCCACCTGCTCTTAGTGCGTGTCACCTAAAGTTTAACAAGCCAACTCTATTAGATATATATATTACATTGCCGTAGCACTTGGCAAGTTGACATGTAGTTAACTGAAAGTGGAAGGAGGTTGTTACCTTGTCAAACTGGGCCAAAACTAGATGATTTGTATCTTGATCATCTTCTTGGTCCAAGTCATCCAAATCATCATCATCATCTTCATTTAATGGCTCATCATCCTCATCCTCATTTACCGCCTCATTTTGAGCAACAAGAGCAGGAGTGCTAGCTGGTACTTCTAAGAATGCAAAAGAAAACAGCGCCAAACGTCAAGAAAATATATGATATGCCACAAATCTTCAAAATATAATTAACATCAAGTTTTCAAGCTACCAGGAGGAGCTGGTGTATTTGCAATGTTGTAGTCTTCATTGAACACTCCACCATAATTGTATATCTGCAACAAGATGGAATAAAACAAAACCCTGTAAGGTGTTGGAATGCAAGACATATGTAAAGAAGTTATGCCCATTCAATCAATTCAAGGATCAAAGGAGCATTCAGTTTTTGAGATATCAAAGCGAGTAAGTCTTCAATAAAATATGCAACTAATTCAGGTTTCAAATTATACAAATATTCCTGTGTCCATCTTGGATTCAAAAAGCAACAACTTAGACAACTGGAAATACCTATTTTAATCCATTAAATCGATGACGAAGTTACGTATTATATCTGAACTGTAGTTGTGTCGTTCTGTTTTCAACAATGATGAACCAAGGAAGAAGAGGCGGTGTTTACACCAAACTGAACAGACACTCATTCATATGGGAGTATAACCATGACTTTTTCCACTGTTTAGTACTTCCTAGAATAATAAACATCTGAAGAGATACGGTCGATTTCTTTTTTTTTTTTTGGTGGAACGGTCGATTTCTTATTTATTTTGCAACAAATGATAATCAAATTCACATTAAATACAAATTAAGTTGCTATTGATATTGAGAGCCCCTTTAAACTGAGATTATTAATTGTCAAAAGTCAAAGCTGATGTATCTATTTACAAATAACTAAAGGTCGGGTGCATGCATTCTTTCCCAAAATAATTTTGATTTCTGAGTACGGAAATAACAAATAGCAAACTGTTACATTATCAAAGCTCACACGAGCACAGGCAGGAGCAGATAAAAATATTACTCACATTTGGAGTAGAAAGCACATCATCCTCATAAGGAATCGGACCATCAAGTTGAGGAATCCTAGAAGCCAGTCTCTCCAAATCTGCAGGCATTTTCCCTTTTGAATTAGTGTGTTGTGAATTGAAGGAGATGCTCCCTCCACATACCTAAAAGATTATGTTCAACAGTTTAGTAACTGAAAAAATGTATCCACCAATTGAGAAAGTCAATGAATTAAGTAACAAACAGACAGAATAAAACAATGCATGTACTACAAAAAGTCGACACAATGATGTACAACAGTGATCTAGAAAAGAAGCTAACACCAATGGCAATGTTGCTAGTTTCTTTCCCGGCCCCCTAGAACCAACATTGCTAGTTTCTTTCTTTCCCAGCCCCCTCTTGTAGTGCAAAATGCCAAAACAACAATGCACAGAAGCGGACTGGGAAAGAAGCTGTCCAAGAGCTCATTTGGTTTTAGAAAAGGATCTCCCTTTCATTATGGTGTGAGTGTGCATCATTGGGAACTGGGAAAGAAGCTGTCCAAGAGCTCATTTGGTTTTAGAAAAGGATCTCCCTTTCATTATGGTGTGAGTGTGCGTCATTGGGAAGTGAGCCTTACAGTTTTGAAGTGGTTGAACAAGTCATTAATAGTTTATTTGGAAAACTGTTGCTGCACAACATCACATATGAAAGAATTTGTGCATTAACCACAACAACAACCAAGCCTTATCCCACTAAGTGGGGTCGGCTACATGGATCAAATGACGCCCGGGTGTTCTATCAAAAAACATATTTGGATCCAACTAATTGACCTTAAATTTTTTCTAATGGTTTCTCGAATGGTTTTCTTAGGTCTTCCTCTACCTTTTTTAACCTGACTCTCCTCCATTTGATCTACTTTTCTTACAACGGCATCTACAGGTCTTCTCTCTGCATGTCCAAACCACCTAAGCCTATTTTCTACCAACTTTTCTACTATAGGTGTTACCCCACTCTCTCTCTAATGGTGTCATTCCTAATCCTATCTTGTCTAGTCTTACCACTCATCCATCGCAACATCCTCATCTCCGCTACACTTACTTTACTCTCGTGTTGGTTCTTAACCGCCCAACACTCTGTACCATACAACATTGCCGGTCTGATTGTTCTTCGATAGAACTTTCCTTTTAGCTTAAGTGGTACTTTCTTATCGCACAAAACACCTGAGGCTCTTCTCCATTTCAAGTTTTCAACCACCCAGCTTGAATACGATGATTTACATCTGCTTCTATTTCTCCGACATTTTGTACTATGGACCCAAGATATTTAAATCGTGCAACTTGGGGTATGATATAATCTCCAACTTTCACCTCCAAGGTAGACCCACTTCTCCTTTTGCTGAAGTTACATTCCATATACTCCGTCTTGCTTCTACTCAGGCGGAAACCATACGCTACTAAGGCTTGCCTCCAGGTCTCTAGCCTCCCATTTAACTCCTCCCTCGACTCACCAAGCAAGACTACATCATCTGCAAAAAGCATACATCTCGGTGCAAGTGATGGCCGGGGTTTGAACCCCGGACCGTGCATATACTATGCATTGTCCATACCAACTGAGCTAAGTTCACGAGGACAAGTATTAACCACAACAATTTTTTAAAATTACAAGATACAAATTAGGTAGAGATGGCATGTCCCTGCACATTCCATCAGCCCTGGTGCCCCCACCTTGTCCTAACCCCGCAAAAGGACAGGGGATGTGCTAAACCCAACAAAGTGATTGAAACCCCTTGTTTTATAAATCAACACTCACCGCTTACAGCAGAAAACTAACATTGATGGTATAAATAATAGAATTGACATTACCACTATTACGGAACTACCTGCAATTGATATGCAAGTACCTAGCTTACATAAATCTAAATTATTATAAAAGTTTGGTGCTGACCAATAGGGGGATAAAGACACACCTCAATTTCAAAATCGCCAGACACAGCATCACCAGCTCCATCTTGCTGAGGTATATATCCTCCAGCATCATATGGTGGAGGCAAATCATTGCGCTTCCGCTTTCCACCAGTCATTGTGAAGAAGTCCTGGAATTTTTTCAAACATCTATTAATATCTAAATGTCATGACTTCGAGTTCAGACTCGAAAGCAACAAGTTTTCCTTAACAAGGTGATGTTAGCCATGATAGACCAAATCATGCAATATTGTTTTACTGAAAATCATGAATGATTAAAACAGCATTTAAATACACATTAAATGTGTTGGAACAAGAAAGGAGCAATATTTGCTAGCTTCATAAAACAGCCCAACAGAAAGGTCTCATGAAATCTTAAAAGCAGCAAACAATAGGTAGAATAAGCCCTCGACAACTTGTTTACCTGTGTCATAGGCTGATTAGAAGCTCCTCTATCTGCCTCATCCCGTCCTTCCACATAAGCTGCAGTGTGCAATGCAATCCATCGTTACTGTAAATCCATTTTATTAAACATGATCCTGGACTTGAACGGGACTTACCAACATTGACATCAAGTGGAGGCCTCTGATTCATATTCATCCAAGGAGAAGGAGGTGGCTGCGAAGAATTAAAAGTACAAACAATATCAATGAACACGTTAAAAATAAGAACATGTTCTAAACAGAAGAGTTCAACAACTGTACAATAGCCAAAGCTTAAATCAATTGCACAAATTGAGAATATCAATTGAGAAACATATTTGGATTGCCTCACACAAAATCCCTCTATTATAACACTAATTTCTCCATATTTTTTCTCATGCCACCGTCATTTTTGTGATTCATAATACACAAGAGGATCCAACCTGGCATATGAAAAATTCTCAAAACATCAACTGTAAAAAAAAAAAAAAAAAGAACTTTACCATGAATGCTTGTCTTCCACCTTTGACATCAGCATTTCCACCAGCATCATTTCCAGAAGAGTAGTCACTTGGTCCAGTAGGAATGTTATAATTTGGAGTCTCCCCAGGTCCAGGTAAAGGTGTTTGAATCGGAGTTTGCAACGGCGTCTGTAAATTCAAAAGCCCGTAACAACAATTCAAAACATCCATTAACAAATCACAATAAACACATTCAATAACAACCCTAATTGCAAAAACTCACAGGAGGAAAAAGTATTTCAGCAGTAGGAGTTTCATACTCCTCAGTTCCCTCATACGGAACATTAAGATCATGAACAGGAGTAATAGGACCGCCCGGCATTGGCCTGTTAACTCCAGTATTCCTCTCAATTGGACCTAGCACTGCACCAGCTTGAATACACTTCGATTCCCAAATCTAAAGAAATCATCAAAAACATTAAACAAATCTTAAATCACTAAACAAAATTAATCAGATCCAAAACCCTAAATAAAAAATTTCTTCAAAGCTAAATCAAATCATATCAATTAACAAGATTTCTTTAATTATTAATTAATTAATTGAAAATTAAGGAGAAAAAGGGAAAATGAAGAAATTGTGAAATTTACGGCTTGAAGCTCTCGGAGAACTTCATCACCGGGACTAGCACCGGTATTGACAAACTCATCGCGAACTTTGACCATGACATCTTCGATGACATCGATATAAACCTGGCTTGTGGTAGAAGCAGCCATGAAGAAGAATTTCAGCGAAATTGATGAAAGTGTGAGTGAATTTAGAAAAGAATCAACACCGATTAGGGTTTGATTCTGGTTTTTAGGGTTTGCGATGAAGGAAGATGAATGAAGAAGAAGAAGAAAGAGGATAGAGAGAGAAGAGAAGAAAGAAGAGGCGGACGAGAAAGGAAGAATAAAGAGAGGAATATAAATAGGTTTGCATCCGATTATTATCACCAACTCCCACGTGTCTTTACTATCTCTCTTGTATATATAGTGCCTACAAAATCACACTAACACTATATTTCTTTTTTTGTCTTCAATAAATTTAACTAAAAGCCCGTTTCTCTTGTAAAAAAAAAAAAACCCACATATAAATATATAGGAAAATGTTAACTTAAAAATTCTACTAATATAAATTATGTATTGAAAATTGTGTTATTTTATTGCTCAAAATGTTTAATATTAATTTTTTTCAACTAATTTTTACCATTAATTAAATGAAATTAATGTTTAACATGTGTCATGAGGGCACAAGTTAACATGATCCAAATATATAATATTTCAAAATTAAATTATGATATTAGTAGTGTTTTTTAGTTGATATTTATATTATTATTATTTTTTGGTCAAGTATATTATTATATTTAAATAATAGTTGATAAATAAATCTAAGCAACTCTTTCTTAAATCTAAGCGATCTTTTCGTAGGAGTTTATGTTTGATTTACAAATGGTAAATGTTTGTACTGGATATTAAACTTATGAAAAATGCGGGAGAAGTAACGATAAAAATAGGATGATTTGTTTGTTTGGTTGATCAAACATGAAAATTAGACCGGATTTAAAAGAATGGCTATTGTTTTTAGGATTAAATATGTTTTTGGTCCCTACAAATATATCAACTTTTCGTTTTAGTCCTTTTAAAATTTTCCTTCAACTTTTAGTCCCTATAAAATTTCCAATCGCTACTTTTGGTCCCTATTTTTAAGTTAATTTTTGTATTTTTTTAATGAATTTATGCAGAAATGTGTAGAATATTGTAAAAAAAATTCTCAGAAAAAAATAGAATTTTTTAACAAAATATGAATTTTTAACCGTAAAAAATGTAAAAATTCATATTAAATTCATGTTATGTTAAAAAATTCTAAGTTTTTTGGGAGAGATTCTTATAATATTATGAATTTTTCTGCAAATTTTTATTCAAAAATATGAATTCTACATGTGATTTTACTTTAAAAGAGGGACCAAAAGTGAAAATGAAATTTTTTTTTTAGGAACTAAAAATTGAAGGAAAATTTTAGAAGGACTAAATCAAAAAGTTGGTATATTTATAGGGATAAAAATATATTTAATCCTGTTTTTAATATGGCAAATTGTATATGTGACTCGTTTATAGAATACAGAGACAAAAAAGTTAAGTTGTTCGTCTGAGAAATGTACGTCAATGTCTAACATTTCTCACGCATGCAAACATTATGATAGAAAAGATAGTCTTACGCACGCATGATATGAAAGAAAAGGCAGTTTTAGACCATATAACAAGACACACAATTAGATTTCTCACAATTATTTAGTTAGTGACCATTGTCGAGGATTATACTACAGACAAAGAAGTTTTTTAGGTAGAGACGAACAAAAAAAGATTGATCTTTGGAATTTTCAGGATTTATTTGATTGAATTTGTCTAATAAATTCTTAATTATGAAGAACAAAAATTCATAATTAATTCATTCATTGTTTAAAAACTCAAAAAACTCTTGTTGGAAGCTCTTATAATGCTATAATCAAGCTAACAAAATTAGGAAGTAGAATTTAACACCTGACTATATGATTACTTGGAATAAAATTACAATGTTGCAATTTTTAATCAAAAAATAAAAATATATTCAGGCATCCTTAGAATGCTAGGAAAGGTTTTATATATATATATATATATATATATATATATCAGGGATGGGGTTTAGTATGGGAAATGAGAACTGTTTCCCACCATAGGAAAGTTTTTTTTGTCCATTGAATCAAATAAGAAATATTGTTTTATCATGGAATCTCAACATCAGATTTTTTTTCTCTCTCCTTCATGACTCATTCCCCCACCAGCAGCTGTGTATATTGCAAGATCAAACCAACCATGACTACCATTACAACAGCTTGAATCACACAATTTGCTCTCAATATTTTTCTTCTCCCAATATATATATATTTTTTTAATTTCAAGTTTTGGTGACAAATGAGTCTCTATTTTTCTCTAAATTGAACATCGATTTCTTTGTGTTCCTGAATGAAAATCATAGACTGCAATTTACAGAAAAAGGAATAAGTTCAGTTTCAGCTAAGATCTACACAAATTATTCCCTTCACTCATGAGTTCTCTCTAGTTTTTTATTCAAGGATTTTTAATTACTGTGTGGTTGCTTGGTTGTTCAACCGGGTCAGTATGAATATGAATCAGGTCGGATGGATTTGGAGTTTGTGTTGAAGATGTGAAGGTCTACCATGATAAAAATTGAAGATGAATACATTGCAACAAACGAGAGTAGAGTAAATCATTGATATACAAATTTGACAAATCTGAGTACAAATTTGAAAAAAATTAGAATACAAAATCACACAAATCTCTATAGCTGGAATTTGGATTTCCCATGTTAAAAATTTTCATTCAATATTTGATGAAGAAATTCTGATAGAAATGGAGAGAGAAAGTGCATTGAGGTGGTGGGGGCAAGTAGGGAGATGGGTTGTGGAGGGTGGTTGGTTAGATATGGTGTTGAGAGACTATGATAACTATGTGTTCTTTACCTAATCTAATGGTCAAAATTGACTTTCCCATGGTGGGAAACAACTTCACTGACCCATGCTAAATGCCACCATACACAGGGCATTTCAAGTGAGAGCACTTTTTAAATGAGAGGATGAGAGAACTCGTTAATAACCATTAGATCAAATTGTATGGATCGGATTAAAAGCTTCGTATAAAATTAATTGCACATTATTATTTTCCTTCTTTTTATTCTCTTCTTCTTAATCATTATTATGAGTTACCCCTTTTCCTTCCTCCTTTATCGGAAACGGTTCAGATGCAATTAAAAATTTAAAGCTGGATGAATTTTTCTATACTTAAATCAATTCCACTTGTTCCCTTTCTGCATTTTTTAAGCTCTTCTCCATGTTAAGAGTAAAAAACAAAACACATTGTTTCTTCTTCCTCTTGTTGTAGCAGAATCGATCCACAGAGAAAATTGAAAAGATGAACACAAATATAACAGCATCAACAAAACCAAAATACACAGTCATTGATCGCAACCCACCATTCACAACCGTCGTTGGAAACTTCAACACTCTCGATTACCTCCGTTTCACCACCATCGCTGGCATTTCCGTCACCGTCAGCTATCCTTCTGGGATTAAGCCTGGAATTAGAGGACTCTTAACACTCCCATTTATATCTATGTCTTGTTATCCCTAATTTGGTTGGTCATGTTTCTCGAGATTAATTAAAAGGTCATATAACAAAGTCAAAAATCTATGGTTTTTTATCATAGAAACTAAAGATTTTTCTAAATTAATAATTTGTATCGATATGAAATTAGTAGAAACAAAGTTCATCGCGGCTTGATAGCTCAGAAGAAACAAGATTCCTCACATTACCATGGTCCATGGATGCATCCTTGTACAAAGTTGAGAAGTTAATTATTACTGTGTATGAGTGGTACAATAAATTGGGTCTGAGTGATGAAGCAAGAGAGAGAAGAAAGGTGAAAACCATAGAAAGAGGAAGAAGAAAGAGAAAGAGTAACGGGGAGAAGATAAAAAGAAGGGAAAATAATTATGTGCAATTAATTTTACAATAATGATAACCGAACACAATATTTGTGACAAAAATACGACACCATACACTACTGTTCACTTATACTTCATTTTTTTTTTTTTATTCCTTTCCCAGCAACTCAGGCGCTCTCTTCTTCTCAATTGCACGCACCACCATCCTGCCGCCGTCTTTTCTAGCCACCACCCCTTGCGCTACCGTCTCTGCAACTCTCGCACACCCCTTCCGACCACCATGTCCTCGACTTTTTCCATCTCTGCGAATCTGTCGACAATAACCTGTCCTCGTCGGCAAATCAGATCTCTTTTCTCTCTTCTTTGCAGATTCAAAGTACTCGGTCACCATCCTTTTCAAATCTCTCTCTCCCCCTGTTCTCACTCTTCTCTGCTTCTCTCTCTCTATTTCCTGCCGATTTCTCTCCTTTCAATTATTTTTTTCTCTGCAGCCTGATCTATAGAACAAGAAGAGGTGTGGAGGTTAGGGCGGAGGGAGGATGGGACAAGACAGCATGGTGGTGGAACGATGAGCGGCGGAGTGGTGGAATGATGAGAAAGTTCAGAGAGAAAGAATTGGAAGCAAACTACAAAAATACCCTCTTAATTGCTGTTGAAAAATCAATTATGCCCTTGCACTTTAGTGGAAATTACGAGTTTGCCATTGGTGTCGTATTTGTGTCTAAGAATATGTGTTTAATTATCACTGCTGTTAATTTTATATGAAGCTTTTAATCTGATCCATACAATTTGATCTGATGGTTATTAATGAGTCCTCTCATTTAAAAAGTGTTATTCATAGATGTTCTATACACACAAAAAAAACTCAAAATTTGATTTTGTTTTGTTTTTTGAGCTTTTCACCTTTAACAACTCATACTTAATGTAAAAAAAAATCATAAAAATTCAACATCTAGGTAATTTTTCTGAAGTTTATGTCTGCATAGAAAGAAAAAAAAAATTGTCAAAGTAAATAATAAAATGTATGTAGTAATTTTTTTACATAGTCATTTTTTAGACTTCATATATATTACAAAGTCAATTTTAACAATTAAAGCTTAAGATAACTAATGCAGTCATTGTTGTGGCTTAAAAAATGTAGTAATTACTTTCTTTTTCTTTGCTAAAAAAAATAAAGTCATGTTCCTAAGACATTTTGTTGCCGGTACTTTAATGTATAGGGGCGCCTTTTTTGACAAACATGTCTATGGGAACTTTATCAACAAAAAAATATGTATATGGAAACTTAAATTTGGCGAATTAAGTGCTTTTAGGCCTTGCTTAAAGAATTAAAACATGTAAATTTGTATTAAAAAAAAATTTGTGTTGCACATGTTAAAATAACTAATATTAATAAAAAAATAAAATTAAAAACAACAATTATCTCTTCAAAAAAATTATATTTAATATTAAATGTACAAGTTCTAATACAAAATTTTATTTTAAATTTCATAACATGTGTAAATTTGTCCATAATATAAAACTTTAAAAAATAAATATATGTATCTATAACTTTTTTTTTTCAAGGCGTATCTATTGCTTTAGCATGTTGGATTAAATTATTTGAATTTATTTATCTTATAGTATAAGTGTTTGTGTAATGCAAAAGTGTTTGAAAAATATATATTTAGGGCCTTTATAAATACATGTCATTTTATATTAAAATTGTAGTATCAGATTCAAGCAAGCACAAGGTCTTGGATTCAAAGTTTCTTTCTATACCTGTGTTATAGATCGTGCCTCCACTATGTTTAGATTTTATTTTTTATGTGAAATATTATAATTACAAAAACTAACTTGAATGACCGAAGTCGAGCATACATACGACGATCTTCATGTGTTTTTTTCGATCATTTTGGTGTTTAAATATATTTGTAGTTAGTTAAATTAGTTAATGTATTTTTTTTCTAGTTAATTTGGTTTATACAAGTACAATAATGAAAGAGACATTTGAAGATATTTGTAAATTTGAGAAGATCAAATATTATTGTGACAACATATCATACATTTTTTTCTAAAAAATAAACATATCATACATTTAAATATCAAAATAACTATTTTACATTTGGTAATATAGAAATACTATATGTAAAAAGGAACGCTTCAGCCAGCTACTACAGTTGTTCATCAAGCTTATATCAATGGATCCACAAATATGATCATTTGCATCAAACACCAGCCCCTGGCCGCGGCTGAAGCATGGAAGAAATCAGATTTTAGTTTCATCAAATGTAACTCAGGTTTTATAGCTCTTATATATAGTGCCTCCCAAATCACAATAACACAATATTTCTTGTTCAAAATTTTGCACTCTGAGTTAGGATCCATTGATATTTTGCACCCTCATCCAAACAACAAGATAGTTTTTATTCGCAGACAAGCAGAATCATGTCTGTTCGTTATTATAAAAATTGTTCGGGATTTTTTTTTTACAGATTAGTTAGGAATTTCTTCTTCTCCAATTGGGATCTCATACAATTGTAGGCATCTAACATATATGAGAAACTGGCAGGCAATTGAAATGCATAAATTATTCTATATAATATATAGTTTCAACATAAATAATAACTCCATAGGATAGGACCATTATAATTTAGAAGTAATCATGCTTTATTTATAAGCTTTCACAACAAGGTTGATGAGAAATATTTCATTGTAAACCAAGTGGTAGTAGTAGCTAGGAAAAAAAATAACTTAAACATGTATGATGTACCAGTGCTACCCCCCACCAGATTCACCACCATGACCACTACCATCTTGACTCATTAAAGACACATGAGCTGCAGTCACCGTGGCAGCAGCCACCACTCCTGCGTCATTGCTAGCAATCGTATTGGCTCCATGAACATTGTTGCCGGCACCATCATTAGCATGAGTTGTTGAAACATGCCCTTTATTTTTTTCCTTGTGACTAGGCTTGCCATTGGAGAGTTTCTCTAAATCTTCCACTTCGTTTTCCTTACTCTTGTGGTTTTTCCTTCTAAGGCAGAAACAGATGGTTTTGAATTTCATGGTTGGAGAAAAGTGGCTGAAGGTTAGAGGAAAAGAAGAGAAAATAGGACATGTTGCCAGCTTACATCTTCTCTCTCTTTTATAACAAAACCATGGGTAATAAGCATGATTGATTAGGTCCTATAATTGTTTTATGGTTTTGCTTTTCATAATGGAATAATCATCTGACTAACCGGCATTGATTGATTAGGCCTTTATCCATTTCCTACCAATTATAAAAGTGCATTTGGGTAATCGACTTAATTTAAGCCACTATTGTATAAGTGTTTTTGTATACGTTGTCCTTGCAATCGAGAATGAACATAAAGAATGGAAATAAGCTTATGAAAGAATTTTTTATATAAGTAATTCTGACAAACTATTGTGAAGAGCTTAAAAAATAAGCTAAAGTAGTGTAATCTATTTTCACTAGCTCTTCTAAACACCTACACATTTGTTTAATAACCTAACTATTGCTTTTGAGGTTCTTCTTTTCCTTAGTCCGTCCTAAGATTTTTCTAGAGATTCGACAACTGTTCAGAAAGAGGTAGGTAAAAAAATCTGGTCAATTTCTTAATTCATGTGAACCAGAATAAATAAACACCATGCCACTGAGGATTGGAATCACAAATCATATTTTGATTGAGGACAGTTGGTTATATTTCGAATATACCTGTATATATGTAAAGCATTTAGACAACCCATTAAACACAAGTACACAACAAAAGCTTCACTTTATTATATAGTTTCTTATTATACAAACCAAGATGGTGCAAGGGAAATATGTATCGTCATTGTCATTTAAATTTTTTGTTTTCATTTGAGCACTTTCTGGTATTAAACTAGAGGGTAATTCCTCAAAAATCAAACTACAAAAGACAACTTTGTTATGCACCCTATAACGAGGATACACGTCTTCCAGAAAAAAAGGGTTTCACAATACTTTCGATCTAAGTTTGGTTTATACAAAACTATCATCTAAATATACTTCCCCATTTGATAGTGCATGTTCTTTACATATTAATCATGGTATAAAAATGATACATTTTACAAATTCATGTGTATAACATAGGGTTGCTCATGCTGACCCGTCACAGCCAGTTACTGAAAAACCCTGCTTCATTTTTATAAAATTGATATGAACAATGGTACGAAAAAATCCATTTGTCATCAAATTAGGACTTCACAATCGCAACTAGAGTATCATCATGAAACTGCTCATTGCCATTATCGTACAACCAATGAACTGTCTTGCTTCATTTTTACGAGACCACTTTCAATGTTGCGCAGCACCGGCCTATAACTGCAAAATCGTAGATTACATTAACAAAGGAGCGTCAGATACAATAAACTTATAGACAGAATAAATAAATTATGTGTGTTTGATACAATGAAAAAACAGAGAGGATCTTACAAGCGTGCAAGACCATCATATGCTTGTTTGACTTGTTCAAGTTGTGCAGAGAGCTGCATGACTTCTGCTGACAGTGCCTCTGCTCTGCTCAGTTCCTTCACAAGTTGGCCCTGCCAAGCAATTGAACGGGAGTAGAATAAGGAACGGAAATGGATACAGATGACAAGCTGTCAAAGTTTTGAGAACAGAGGGACCTCAATGAAACACAGTTCCTTGAAGTTTCTTATAGATAAATCAAAAAATTATAGTTTGACAATTTTAGAGTTAACCCAAGAAGAAGACCCAACAAGGGGATATATCATGAATTGACAACAGGAGTCATAAGGTGGTTTGGGGAGAAACATAGGGATTGAAGAGATAAGGAGGCCATGGGTTCAACTCCTCCCTCCAACAAAAATAACAACTGACTACTAACATTGGCCATTTTTAAAAAAAAAAACATGAATTGGCAACAAAGTAGAACAAATACATTATGAGCGGGGAAAGCATAATAACCTTCAGAGATGCCACCTCTCCTGTAGATGTCGAGGAACCAACCTCATGTACCTCGTTCTTAAAGGATTCTGGTAAGCCATTGGCCTGTTCCACTCGTAAATTTTCTAGAATCCCACGCAGCTCTTCATTTTGCTTAAGACACTCCATCACCTGCAGAATCACCAGTCAACACAGTTATATAAAGAAACAAAAAAATTCAGTATGGAACTACTGTGTTTGTCATAATGTATACACCCTAACAAAGATCTCAGCACAGCATAAATATATAAACATTGTCGGCACAAAATTTATCTAACAATCACGCCAGTCTTAGCCAAAATAGAATGCTGGAAAAAATCCACATGCAAGAGAAAACCACCTCTCAGTATAAGGCTCTGCATAAATCGCTTCACCAGTAAGCCATAATAATATAATATATCACTGATATTAATAAAAGCAAAAGGAGGGTGTTATATCAACCAGTGTATTAATTTGTCAAGTGATGCAAGATTTTTTGAACAAACAGGATCTTCATCTCTGGCAAAATACATCATTTAGAACAGTTGTGAACCCAGAATAGATTTCATTTTTAAGAGCCTTTGAACTAAAATTCCCAGATAAATCTACCACATCACTAAATTCTAAGTCAGAATTTGTTCGCTGAATTTCATTTGTCAAAAAATGCAGAGACTCTTGAGCCTTGACCCCGAAAGAAAAATGATAGGAACCAGTATTTTTCTACTAAATAATAAATAGGGAAGAATTTCCCAATTTAGAAGACAAGTCAAATAAAATATTAAACCACGGCTGCATAGATGAGACCTTAAACCAGAAACCATAAATTACATTTAGTCAGAATCCAGATATTGATTGTTACCTGGTTTTCCCATCTCGCTGCTGCTCCAATTGCCTCTTGATATGAACTTGAGAGATTAGAATTTTCCTCAAAAAGCCTCTCTATTTCTGTAGATTGCGAATCAATCTTCCAACAAGATGACAAACCAACCACTCGATCAGATGGAATATACACATAAAAGTACAAAGTAAAATTTTAAATATGAAGAATTTACCTCCATTAGAAGTTTCTGCCTACTGTTTTCCAACCTCTCTACAGCTAACGCCATATCATGCAACTGCTTATCAAGTTTCTGCCTGTCTTCCTGAAATTCAGGAAAAGGGTGACCATTAAACAAAAACATATTAGACAGGAAATGGTGTTGGGGGTAACGACAGGTCATTCGTCACCAGTTGCCAAAACACCCATGATTGATAACAAGAAGACTGCGATTATGCTTGAAAATTATGAATGAAAATAATTCAGACTTGCTTGATATATAAAACACATGGGACGGTTATAAAAGAATGTGCAGCTCATGTACAATCTAGTCCAAAAAAGTTTGGTGACTACTACATCCTTAAAGAAGATTGAAAGAGATCTCCCCCTCAACCATACGATCAGTAAAAATTAGTCTTCCAAGCTGACTTCATTTTGACTCCCCTCCGTGTTATTTTTCACCTACTTAAAGTCTCAAACAAGTTGTAACCTTATGACTAGATGACAGTAAACACAAATACCATCACTAAAAAGCACCTTGATTATTGCACGGTATTTTTTAAATTTTAAAAATATTATAAAAAATATTTAAGAGATAAAATCTAAAATTATAAAGGATGTTCGTAAATGAACTGTAAAAATTGAACTTTTTAAATTACGAAGAAATTTATGAAAATAAATAAATTGAAAAGACTACTATAATTTAATTTACGAGCTACAAATTTATGGTTATTGAAAGCTGTCCAAGAGGTGAGTTTAGTAGCTTAGTGGTTAGAGCTTGACTTTGTAACCTCAACGGACAGAGAACAAATCACCTTAGGAGACAGTTGTAAAATGATCATTGGTGCCACTTTAATAATAATTTCCCCCTTCCACAAAATATTTTAAGAAAATGGTTATTGAAAGTTGATATCGACAACCAAAAATTTACGTGATTATCATTTAAGTATTTAGTACTTCAGAGGATGATCAAAAATAAAAATAATAAAAGGTGAGATGTATTCTTAAAAAAAAAAAAAAGGGTGAGATGTACGATGTAGAATAAGCCATGTGGCGCATTGAAAAGGAGCAGATTAAGAAAAATCTTCACTTTTAAGAGTGAGGACTCAGAGAGATTGATTTGCTAATACCTAACCAATGATTTAAATGAAACAGTAATGTAAATTTCTTGGTATAATTGATCAGCCAACAGAGCCAAATATTGAAAATTCACTAAATGAAAGAAGTTTTCCTCACCATAGTGAATGTCTTCTGAGTTGCTTTATCTGAGACTTCTGCATGAACAAAACCCAGGGTCAATTCCATGTTATAGTGTGCCAATACAACAAGAAGGAATATGAAGTCAAATGCAATGAGAAATGGAACCAGATATTGAGTTCATAAACACCCTTGCTAGAGAAAGGGACTCTAGGTATCAAGAAGATTTCATGGCACAAATCTATAAGTAGATATGAATCTACATTAGTTGAAACCACCAGTTACCGGGGACCACTGCTAGTAAGTATAAGACATGTATTTTTAAGGAGAACACGGTGGTAGTAGTAGTAGTAGTTATAACCATTTACTAGTTTAAAAAGCAGAATGCTTCCACTAAAGAAGAACTGGAATTTGTGGCCATGTCATTTAAGATCAAAGGATGGCATAAAGCATCCAAAAAGAGCCACAACTTACATAACTGATTGCTAGCATGCTTTGTTTCGAAAAGCTATTAGAAATTTAATAGAATGTCCAGAAGGATTTATGAGCAGAACCTGCAGCCTCTCTTGACATGGAGTTTAATTTTTCTTCCAACTCTTGCTTTTCAGACATTAGTGATGCAATGCGGCTTTGCTCTTTAGCTAATTGTTCTTGCCCCTGGTGCCTCATTAGTGACTCACGCTGTAGATTTAAATTGCCATTAGACAAGGAACAAAAAAGGAAATTAAATTAAAGGGGCAAAATTTCGATAACAAAATCATAACTTACCTGTAGTTCCAATTTTAAACCAGCTAACTCATTTTCTAATATTTGAAGATGGTGGTCGGGTGGACCAATAGATGGTATTGTACTAACTGTGTTAGTCATTGATTGTTGCTGAATTGAGTTCAATTCTGCTCGCAATGCTGCTGCATCTTCCTCCGCCTAGAACAAGATAGCCAATAAGATTTTGAGAACAAAAAATGATCTTTCATTTTATAGTTTTTTAGTGAAATAGAAGTTCCCATACACGATATTGCTCCTCTTCAGCCTCCTTAAGACGTTTTTTCAGGGTACGAAGCTGCGCTGAAAGGTCCTCCTGCACCAATGTGTAAGTCACAATAGGTATTGCGAAAGATTAAAAACAAGAGAGGATAAAATTTAGAGTATAATAATTACTCGTGCAACAACTGCAGCATCTTTCTCCATTGCAACATCCCTGAGAGCTTTCCTAAGAGATGGCACCGTATTTTGCTCCTGCACGAATCAAATTGGGCTTACTAACTAAGTGTTTAAACTTTAAACAATTACAATCTCCATATTGTGGAGTGAGAAGTAATTAGGAATGATTAGTAATTACTAACTATGGTGCATCAAATTTGTAACTTAAAACTATAAAACCAAAATTCACTGTCAACCCTTTTTGCTTACCAGTTCATTCAACTGCTTGTGCATTGCACCATTATCAATTTCCATTGTTTGAAGCTGCAACAATACACAAACTACAATCAGCCAACGCATTTGTTTTATGTATGTCAATAAATATAAATGAATAGATAACAATCTGAACCTTCACCTTCGAAGTTATTTTCCTGTTTTCTTCATCCAACTCATTGTTCTTCCTTTGCAGAACTTTTATTTGAGATAATAGGGAACTAACATCTGCCTGTATTAAGAGTATACAGGCAAATAAGTTCAAACTTCATAATATCGCGTCTCTCTAAACAAAATTGTTCAACACAAACTTTAAGCAACAATTCCAACAACAAAAACAAGTTTTATCCCACTAAGTGAGGTCAGCAACATGAATCAAATGATGTCATAATGTTCTATCATATAACTATCCAGCTCATTAAGTCTTCCTCTGCGTCAGGTGATTTGACTATCTTCTTCTAATCTATTCTCCTTACTGGAGAATCTAAGGGTGTGTTTGGATTGAGGGTTTAGAAGGGAAAGGGAGGGGAGGGTTTACTTTTGTACTTTAAATTATGGACAGTATAAAATGTTTTTTTAAAATAAATTAAGTGTGATTGAAGTATTATATGATCATTTATCGTTTCGTTGTTTCAATTTTTTTTTTTGGTGGTGGCCGGGATTCGAACCTCGGACCTTGCATATATTATGCATTGTCCAAATCAACTGAGCTATGCTCACGCTCAATCTATAGCATCTATAAACTCTGTCATTTCTAGCCCTATCCCGACTAGTCTTACCCCACATCCAACGCAACATTCTCATCTTTGCTACGCTTAGACTTCAAGCGACAATTAAAGAGGAGAGTAGACATTACCTGAGAGGAGAGTCTATTTCCGCTCTCAAACTTGTGCTATCATATATCATATCTCTATTCAACTCATTAATCTCTAGATCTTTTTTAATAATTTCTCTTATAATTTTTTCTAAGTCTTCCCCTGCGTCAAGTGATTTGACTATCTCATCTGATCTATTCTCCTTCCTAGAGGATCCAAGGGTTTGTTTGGGAGGGGTTTTTTTTGGAGGGTTGGCTATGGAGTGCTAAGTCTGTATTGTAAAATAAATTTAATATTTAAAAAAATTGAAATAATTGATGATATAATACTTCATTCACACTTAATGTATAGCGTCCGTAACTTACAAGAGAAATGTAGCCCCTCCCCTCCAAAATGCTCCATGCAAACATACCCTAAAGGTCTTCTCTCTACATGATCAAACCACCTAAGTCGAGTTTCCACCATTTTTTCTACAACAAGAGCTACCACGACTCGACTCGACTCTGTCATTTCTAATCCTATCCCGCCTAGTCTTAACACACATTTAATGCAACATTCTCATCTCTGCTAGCAAGCAACAATTAAAAAGGAGAGTAGACGTTACCTGAGAAGAGAGTCTATTTCCGCTCTCGGACTTGTTTATTCCAGCAGTCTCTGAATGAAAATGAAAAACAAAATTGATTTAGGAAACGAAAAAGCGGAAAAGGAAGCATAGATTTATTCGATTCGCAGCGATAATACTGACCGGGGATGCTCGGAACCTGGCTTAGATCTGATCTAGAAGAGGCTTTAACCAATCTATCCTGTGCTCTCTTTTGACGAATTTCATCAAGCTATAAACGCATTGAATCATACAATTCAATTGAAATCAAAAATTGAAGATGAAAGGTGAGAAATGGAAGAGAGATGAAGAAAGAGGAACGTACCGTTCGTCGACCTAGAGATGCATGGCGAGCCTCCATTGTTACCCACGACGGGGGCGGTGATGTTTGTCTGCAAATTCCCTTCGCCGCCCCTTTGGGTTTTTCTACCGATGAAGAAATCTGATGGAGCAAAGTTTTTTTTTTTTTTTTTTTTGGTTTACAAATCAAAGAGTTTTTTTTTTACAAGAAAAGCAAAGAGTTTAGTTGCATGTATTTTGTTAAAATATCTTATCTTAATTAAAATTAAAACACGGTAGAGTTCAGATTATTTTTTCTATGCAAATTTTCTTAAGTAAATAAAACTTGGGAATGATCTAGAAATCTTATCTCAACCGATAAATATCGAAATTGTAAGGTCGGTCGTCGTGATCTGGGTTTAAATTTGGATTTCATAGTTGTGTGTGGGTTTAATTTCAGTGGGATTACCGCTTCATCTAAGACAAAAAAAAAAACTTGGGATGTTTGCGAGCAGTTTGGTTTAATTTTAAGGTTAAAAGTCGTTATAAGTTAGTTTGGTTTAGTTCGAATGACTTTTAATTTAAAATAAAAATATAATCAAACAAAATTAATGGAGTTTGGGTTGATTTAGTGGTTGTTGTTTTTGATGAGACAATTTTTTTGTTTTCTGCAATGTTTCAAATTAAAAAGTTAATACAACTTATTTTCCGTAATGTTTCAAATTTCATCGAACATTATAATTTCATTTTTATCCATAAATGTTCTCATCTAACAAACATATATGGAAAATTAATGCATGTAGGATCAAATAAAAGAACATAAAACATTTTTGAACAAAGAGCAAAGCATAAACTTAACAAAAGAAAAAACATATCATTTTATAGAATATCATCTTGAGTTTTCTATGAGCAGTAAGTAGGCTAGATAAGTTTGATTGGTGATTCTCATAAGCTAATTTTACCAAATCAATTCCTTGACCACTTTTTTCCATTTGAATCTTTAAATCTTTTTTACTTGCTTTTATTTACTTCCGTCTTTTACTTTTACATGTTAAAATCTCGAAATCTTATCTGTTATTTGTCACTTTGAATTTTGAATAAATAGAGTCATGATTTGCAAATACTTAGAACTTATCTACATTAATCTTCGTGGGATCGATACTCTGTGTACTCTCTATTGTTTGTCTTGAAAATAAATACTATTTTCATCGCGTTAGTGGCACATATGAATCAAAAGATTCATTCTCACATAAAAACTATTTTCGGTGATTAACATGCATAAAATAAACGATTCATTATCACATAACATCTATGACTCTATTAGTTATATATAACCCACAGGAAGTTAGGGATAATGAATTGTTTTACAAAAGATATATTGGTGGTGTCATGTATGCAGTCAGGGGCGGAGCCACCACCCGGCGAGCCCGGGCGATACTTTTTTTCATATTTCGCCCAACCCAATAGTCCATTAACCCACTCAAAAATAAATAAAAATTGGGCAAACTCAATATTTTCGCACGTGCGTGCACAATAATTCTTGACTCTATAATTTTTGTCCAGATTCTATAAAATTCCTGGCTCCGCCACGGTATGCAGTTGGTGATATTTTTGATTGACATACAGGTCTTCAAGAAACATATTGCATACATGAAATTGAAGGAAAAATAAAGTTTTTATGACTTATCTAATATTCAAATTTGTTTTTTTTTTCTTTTCAAATTGAAACTTAATGATATGTTGATCGTCTTAGAGACGCAAGATGGATTCTATGCTTAAATTAGTTTTTTCATCGCAAGAGTAAGATATTAAATCCCTAACCATTTGTTGAAGTCTAACTTTACAAAGTAACATATTTTAAATGCCATATTAATCAACGGTAAACAATTTTAGTTCTTGGTGAAACTAAACATGTTTAATTATACTTCAACTTTTAAATTTATGAACGACTATTCTCATCCTTATTTAAAACATTATAAAAATTCCGTCCATGAAAATTTGAAATTTTTTAACATGAAATAAATTAAATATTAAGTTTTTAAAATGCAAAAATTCAAGATAAAAGTAACGGAAATTTGATTTATAAATCCAATTTTGATTTTTTTTCTTGTATTTTACAATGTTCTAAATATGCTTGAAAAATTATTCAAAAATTCAAGTCAACTTAACAATAATTAATTTGTCTATAAGATCTATCTAACTAAACGACAACGTCTTTATTGTTAGATTGAATAAATTCAATCATGTTTGAACAAACCTCACAATTGTGGCATGCGGATCCCCTCCTGCATTATATATCCTGCCATCTCTCCAGCTTACAATCCAACCGCTGATAATTACAAAGAAAAAATTAATAAAAAAAATGTCACTATTGAAGAGAGAGAAAACAAAACATGGGTAAAAATGAGGAAACTGATAGTAAACACCACCCGTTTGCAGCAACAATAAAACATTTTTTCACTGATTCAATTTGATATTATTACATAACAGTGGTTGAAATAAACTCATAAACCCCTTTTACAAGAAATCCCATTTTTTATTCGATTTGAGAGAGAAAGAAATCCCTTCCCTCAGCCTCTTGCTGCCTCTTCGTGAACGTTAACCTTATGTCAGCAACAAGTTTGAAGATGGTGTGTTATTTGCTTTCAATGGGTTGTTTATTTTGAATTTGATATTTGGGAGGCAGAGAATTGGCGGTGATGGTGGAGCGGTGTAAAGGCTTGCAAAGATGGTGCGTGACTGGCTGATCAATAAGTTGATCTGTCCTTTTTATTTATTTATTAATATTTCACTTTTGGGATCTCAAGGATTGATTAATCCAACAACTGATATTAGCGCAGGACAAAGGCAGGAGAGATAAAACGGGAGAGGATCCGGATCCCACAATTGTGTGTGTGATTCATGTGGTTTGTCACTTCGTGTACGAATAAAAAAAAAATGTTATCGATAAATTTGTCAAAAAAAAGTTTGACCAACTTTAATATTTTTTCACTAAAAAAAATAATCCAAAATTATTAATTATTGATATTTAAATTTGAATTTTCCATTATATAATGTAAGGTTATAAATAATTCTTAGAAATAATATAATTCACACCATGCACCCACGAAATGAAATGAATTGCTTAAAGAAATGAAATAAAATAAATTGTTAGGGGTGGTGACTGTTAAGTTGTCTGCATGTTTGAGGGTGCAAGCTGTACCAAGTCCAACAAATAGCAGGTGAGTTGTATTTGTACTATTTGTATAGTCGTTCCGTCCAACTACTAAACCGAACTCTAAGCATAAAAAAAAACTCGCATTTGGACCCACCTTATATCTTCTTAAATACTACTCTCTCTGTCATTTTCCTCCTTAATCCCCTTAAGAAATTAATTACTCTGACTTCAATTTAAGTCTCTTGTTTTAATCCTATGCTTAATTTCTTCATCTGTCCTTGGCGTGTCTTTCTTTCTTAAGTCTCTTTTCCAATTCCAACCCTAAACTGATACATATTGTGTGTTGCAAATCATTATTGGCACCCATAACATAATTATCACTTTGTTTTCATGATCCAATTAAATTAATTGTTTATTATAGTATAGTAGTAGATTGTTCTGCTATAATTGCAAAACTATCTATAGTTACTTTGTTTGTTCCTTTTATCATGGCTGATGATAATAATATGAACCATGATGTTCTCTCACTTAGCAACAACAATCACACCATGGTTCCAACAGACGAAGATTTCATCACCGAGTTAACTCATCAAATGTCTCAATTCATGCTTCAAGAAGAAGATATTGACGACTCATTCGATTTCTCATCTATTGCCTCCCAGAGTCACAATTCCGAACTGGTACCATATGTTTTCCTTACCATCTAAGCTCTTCTTCTTCTTCTTCTTCTTCTTCTTCTTCAGGTTTATTGAATAACTGATGTATCTGACCTATATTATTAACCGTTATGTGGTTTCTTTCTTCCTTTTCGTGTAGTCATGGGATTTAATTAGTTCACCAGATTCAACTCTGTGGTCACCGATGAGTTGTAACCAAGGGAGCTCAGAAGGGTCATCTCTGGATTCATCTCCACCAGCTACACCTTGTTGGAAGACAAAAACCTACGCTAATGTGGTTAAAGGGATTCAGAATAATACTATGAAGCGTAAAGAAACAGGGACTTCTAAACAGAATATTCATGGTTCTGATATTCAAAGTTTCAAGTCCTGCAACGTTGATAGATTTTCATCACACAAAGCATTGATTGAGGAACAAATTAAAGCCATTGAATTAAGGAAAAAACATTACATCAGTGACATCAAGCAACATGCTCTGTCTCCGAAGCAAAATGAGGCCAAAGAAAAAGAGATTCAGAAGCAAGGTAATGGTGGGAACTGTACTCGTCTACCAAGGCTTGCTTCAGTGCAGACCGGTGGTGGAGGAATGATGCAGGCGGTTTTTCTTGGTGGGTCCGGTTCAAGAAATGGGACCGGTGTTTTCTTGCCTCGTGCTGGAACCGTTGTTGCTCCATCAGAATCAACCAAAAAGAAAGGTAACGTGGATTCTGTTCATGTTTTTCACTAGTTGGTAATGGTTGGTTGCTGAATCAAATGGAATGTCTAGTTTTCCACTTTTAATATTCAAATCTTTTTATGATTTTTTGTCTCTAAAATTCCACTCTGTTTCTACTTTCTAGGATTTCTTCCTGTTTGTCTTTTAAGGATATTAGCATGATTTTTTTAATGTGTGTGATGGGCTGTTATTATAATAGTTCATCAAAATTGTAAACACGTCCGTAAGTGCCTCATGTGTTAGTTTTTGTGATAGCTCATAGCTGAATATGTTTCTTACATAATTAATTTAATCCTTAAATGTGTTTTTTTTGTTGATCAAGTTAGTTCATAAAATTACTAACAAATGAAACACTAGAAATATGTTTGCAATTTTACGAGTTTAGTCCTCCAATTTTAAAAACAACAAATATTTTATCCACCTATTTGCTATTGAGGGTGCTTTTTCTATAATGTGATAGGTGAAATCCTAAAGTGGCAACTAGATTGATGAGATGAAAATGAGTTATCCAACTAGATTGATGCTACTGAGGGTGCATTAAATGTAGTAACTTTTATGATATAAGTTAAATGTATGTTCGAGAAAATGAAAGCTAAGTTAAGTAAAAATTCATCTAAATATGTCATGTGATCGACTAAGTTGTCACATAAACATCTCAATTGTTATATTATCAAAATATAACCTCAAAATACACAAGAGTAAAATAAACATTCAAATTGGAGGACCAATATATTAAATTTAGAGATATGAAGATCAAAATTGTGAATCGAAAAATATACAAGACTAAAAAAGTGTTTAAGTAGATTTTTTTTAGAAATATTCTTAATAGTATTATGCTTCATTAAGGTTCACTAATCAATCATCCACATTTAACCTATCTAGCTAGCTTCTTCCTTAAAAAAAACCTATTTAGCTTGCCTTTGTACTGGTTTGCATGTGATCGGATGGTGAGTGGTGACCAAATATATTCTTTATGCATGGTGGTTGAACTTGATTTTTCCCTAATCTATAGTAACATGCTAATGACATTTGAGTTGATGATTTGTTCCTTTCGGTTCTGTTTTATTTTTCATTTAGCAAGAAACATAAAAAAAATTAAGCAGTTAGAGAGTTTGGTGAGCAGAATTGAAGATTCGTTAATGTTTGAGTGAATCTTAAATTAACCATAATTAACTGCCAAAACAATATCAAATTCGTTCACATCTTACATCAAAATTGATTTGTTTTATGCACGTTATATTGTTAGGGAAAGGTTGCTCCACTGTCCTTATACCAGCAAGAGTTGTGCAGGCTTTGCAACTACACTTTGACAAAACGGCTCCCAAAGTTGTTGGCGTCCCTCCACTCCGTGGTACTATTCTTAATTTATTATTGTTAATTAAGCAACAACTTTGATTTGTTGTTTATTTATTGCTATTCTTCATGCCATTTAGTTACTACTACTCTCCTAATAAATAAAAGGAAAATCTTACCCAAAAAAATATTTGGATTAGATAATAATAAGAATCTTTTTCAAGTTACCTGAAAATCTTAGGTTGGAATCCAACTCTAAAAATACATCAATGTTAAATCTTTTTAGGAAGAAATTTTTTACCGTTGTAATCCTACTCTATTCGAGATGTTAGTTTGTGCAGTTATTCATATAGAATACCCGATTTAAATTTTTTAAAAATAAAATAAACTCATGACCATGAATTTGTTGCTTCATCCTTAGCAACATGACATTCAACAAACTTTTAGATGTTTTAGATTGTTTAATAATTTAAATAAAAAGTTCCCTGATATAATAAATAAAACTCCCCACTCTAAAAAAGTATATAAATTCCCATTTAATTATAAGTTTTTATGCCTTACAAGTATATCAAATTTATTTGCTTTATGCTCTAAGTTTGGTCGTATTCAATGTAATCAATCAATTTGAGTGATTATGTTTTTTTTTTTTTTTTTTTTTTTTAAGTTATTTGGGCAATTCCTATGTTTTATACTCTAAGTCTTGTAACACCAAAGTTAAAATACTTTTAAGTTTTGTAACCAAACAAAAATACTCCAAGTTTGCTACTGAGTACTGGCCTTCCTATTTCATCTTCTTATCAATCATAAATATATAAACAATTTCTACATTTGTTTAATTTATTCACTCTATAATTTCCTATCAATTTCTCCTCTGTTTGCTTATACTTAAGTCTTGCGCAATGTTAGATTAATTATAATATATATGTTGATTGTATCAAATGTCATACTCACACACACATCATCTAGTTGTTTATACTTTCATAAATTGGCATACGTCATGTTTTAAAAAAAATAAAATTTGTGAATAAATTGAAACTAGTATATTCCATGAAAGACTTCTACTCCCTCCGTCCCAAATTATATGACGTTTTGGACATTTCACTCATATTAAGAAATGTAATTAATATTGTGTGGAAAAAAGATATTATGATTTGTTTTACAAAATTGTCCTTAATAAATAATATAGGAAAGATAAATGAAAGAATTGAAAGAAGAGAGAGTAATAAATAGTTAAGGTTATAATAGGAAAAGTAACATTAATGTTGCATTGGTATTGTAAAGCGACATATAATTTGGGACAAATTTTTTTCTCTAAAGCGACGGAGGGAGTAGTTAGTACTAATCTCTATGATTAATTTATTCCAATTTTGCTTTTCGATACTGCTGCAATTTATTCCAACGGTCCAAATACTTGGTACTATCAACTAGCAATTTGTCGCCAACTAGTTCTATAGTATTGAACTGACAGTTATTGATTATGAATATAAAACTATCTAATTTGATTTTCATCTATTTTTTGTGAATCAATTTGCTCTATAATATTGTTAATATTTATGATTTGCAGATCTTGTTTTGAACCATAGGGAAGGTATGTTTTCACTTGAGAATCACCAGTCAACAAAAGCAGCAACAGAAGTCCAGAATGATATGATTCTTCCTCAAGAATGGACATATTGAAGTTACTGTAGAGCCACATGCATTTGCAACTAGTCCTATGTTTACACACACATGTGACATCGGTAATAATCTTAATCATCATTATTAATTATAATAATAATGATGGTGATGATGATGATAATTTTGTTTTGGCTAAGCTTTTTACCAAACTAATGAAATAAAGTAAACAAATAAGGAAAATGAATAAGAAACCATAAAAGGAACTCCACGCCAACAAATTAGATCCATGAATATGCATTAGAGAATCTTTTTCATGTCACAATCAGTGTGACAAATATGTATCTTATTTTGTAATTTGCTTCTCCCTTAAGTTGTTTTTTTATATGGACATATATTATGAGTTTGCGTAGCACGGTACTCCTGTCCCAAGTCGTGACAGAGGGATACATAATTAAAAAAAATAAGGAGTGAAGTCTAGCAGTTTCTTGTATTAATTGCTAAGCAAACTAGAGTAGTGACTTTAGAACAAGGATGTATTTTTAAATCCTTTGTAATGATTTAGCTTGAGCAATGAAATAATCTTTGTGTGTTATGATTGACAAACTCATAAATTTGATATAACTAATTTCCGTTGAATAGAATATTAGAATATTTTTTTTTTACAAAGCTAAACAAGCAAAAAAGAAAACGGAAAGCAAAGACAAAAAACTAAGCTCTTGGAAAGAAGGTTTCCATAGCGCCGTTCCTAAGCAGGTCGAGGAGATCTTGAGGGGGGATGAATGGATTAAGAAGTCACCATTTGACGAAGCTCCTAGTTTGGCCATGTAATCGGCACAATGATTTCCTTATGTGAGAGTGTAGTGAATAGTGAAATCATGGGAAGTTATTATATCCTTAATATCCTGAACTAGCACCGCATAGGCGTGGTACTTTGA
Source organism: Medicago truncatula (assembly GCF_003473485.1). NCBI lineage: Eukaryota > Viridiplantae > Streptophyta > Magnoliopsida > Fabales > Fabaceae > Medicago > Medicago truncatula. Next base: position 47,896,094 of record NC_053043.1, read on the forward strand.
AAAATCATAGTTGATAAGATTAACGGAGAGCTGATAATCTAATTAGTAGCAAACCAATTCTTCAAAACCGATATCCATTGCTAACTGTAAGCCTTTGTGAATAGCCGTGAGCTCAGCGAGAAGAATACACGTCAAGTCCGAGAGAAAACCGGAAAAGCTGGAGAGGAAAAAGCCTGCATTGTTGCGAATTAAACCCCCAAAACCGGCTCGGGTTGGAGTGCCTAAGCAACTCCCGTCTACGTTAAGAATATCACAATGATGATTGTTGCTGCTATTCCATCTAACCATGCGTTCTGAATATGTGACATCACCGACAGAGAAGCTCGTTTTGATGATTTCAACATAATTCTGAATAAAAAATATTGTTCCGTTCCAACCAAATACACCAACATGTTGATAACGAAAATAAATGTGATACCTTATTCATTTTGCTCCCTTTCCCAATGGAGTTGAACAATGAGAAATTTTCCACCTCCTCATCCCACTAATCCGTCGGATTCCAGCCAAGCCAATTAAAGATAGAACTCCTAATATTTTTCACAATTCGGCAGGAGAAAAATAAATGATTTTGTGTTTTGAAATCATTGAAACAAAACACAACATTGTTGGTGAATATTCCTCAAAACTCCTCTTTACCATAATTCAATTCTTGTTGGAAGCCTTCCATGAAACAATCTCCACCCAAACATGCTAACTTTCGACGAAATAGATGTTTGCCATAGCCTATTGATTGCTGAAACAAGTCTGCTATCAAGAGATACTGCAGTCTGCATACTACATAACTCACAATAGCAACTGCTGACTGAACTGAAAAACACTGTTGCGGGTCTGGTAGCCATTTTAAACGAGCATTCTCGCCTTCAATTACCTCTGCATGTGAAATGCAGGAAAGAAGATCAGCATACATATATGTTTCTGCAGTCTCTTTTGCCATCTATTATTAATCCAAGTTCCCATGTTTCCTATTTTTCCTTTGTCACTTGAAAGCAGAAACAAGTTCCTGTACCTTATTTTGAATGGAATATCACCAAATGTACCTCCAAAAGTGTGTATATTGTAAATTGGGGAATGGAAACAAAATTATGCAGTTTATAATGGAAGCAAACATTCAAAATGACGAAGAAACGAAGATTTATGCACCGAAACACACTCACAGGCGCCCCAAGCATTGTTAATTGCGGGCCAGAAGTGATTTTTGCTACTTTTAAGTGGAAAATCCCGGGTTTTTAGCCCATCTTCAGGTGAAAACTCTCCCTATAAATACAAAGTCTTTCATTCATAATTTTTCATCCAGAACGAAGCGGTTAAAGAGGAAGACAAGCACTATGAGCTTTAAGGGAGAAGTTTCTCTCTCCTCACTCAAAGTCTCTAGAGTATGTTTTATTTCTTTTGTAATTTGTCTTTAGTCATCATTAGTAACTAAATTTTTTTAGGCTAGGGTTCTAAGATGAACCTCAATTTTGTTTGTTGGATATTTATTTAATTTAAAGTCTTGATTCAGTTATTTCTTGATTGCTATTGCGTAAGATTTGTCTCCTATGGAGCATAACCCTGATAACTAGGCACTTAGGAAGGTGACATACCTAATATTGGTGCACAAAATCAGGAAGTAACTAGTTAGTAATTAATGAAACATGTGACTTCATGACTTAACTCAGCTCAGTAACTTCATTCTCCTCGCACCTTGGTAAAATATACGTCTGAGACTACCCGTTTGTAGAACTACCGAGAGGGAGAATGTGCTATGTACTTCTAAGATTCAATACACGAGATAACTCTAAATTTAAGCAACTAATGCCTCTCCCCGATCCTCAGTTCGATCTCCATCAAAAAATTGATCATTCTTTCCAACTCTCCGATCAACATAGAGTGTAATAAGAAAATACGCGTACAATAAGTTGAAATAGATTGAGTCACCGAAAAAATAAAGAATGATTAGTGTTAGAAAATCTATTTTTTGAAGACATCGTTTTGCATTTTAGTTAGTCACTTGATTACAATATAGTATATTTTGTTGGAATATTTTATTAGAGATGACCAAAACCACAAATACAAAAGCCAAATATTAAAAAGCCATTACATGTATTTGTTTGACTCTGATGATAATAAAATCATGGTTTAATTGCATTTTTCCCCCTATAGTTTGTCAATTGTGCGATTTTGCACCCCATTGTTTAAAACGAGCGATTTTGCCCCCTATAGTTTTCCTCCTTTCTGATTTTATGGTTCTCATGACATTTAATGCTGATGTGTCTGTTATTTATCAATTAATGTGTGCCACGTGTGTAATTTTATTTTTTAAAAAATAAAAAAAATGGTATTTTTCAGATTAATTAATAAAAATACTATCATTTTCACGTGCCTCCTTATCTCAAAATCTGAAAAAATATCTTTTTTTATTTTTAAAAAAATGGAATTACACTCGTGGCACGCATTAATTGATAAATAACAGACACATCAACACTAAATATCATGGGAACCATAAAATCAGAAAGAGGGAAAACTATAGGGGGCAAAATCGCTCGTTTTAAACAATGGGGGGCAAAATCGCACAATTGGCAAAATATAGGGGGGAAAAGTGCAATTAAGCCTAAAATCATTGATACAACTATGACATATTATATTCTTCAGAAGAAAAAAAAAACTAAAATATGGTTTTAGTCCCTGTAAATATGCCTCATTTTGGTTTTAGTCCCTGTAAAAAAAAAAATTGTTTTTGGTCTCTGCAAAATTTTTTGTTTTTGAAAATAGTCCCTGACCCCACTTTTGTGATGATTTGCATACGTGACACATTATAACTGAATTAATTTTGTAGTTTTTGGTCCCTGTAAAATATTTTGTTTTTAAAAAAGGTCCCTGCAAAATTTTTTGTTTTTTTTTACAGAGACTTAAACCAAAACGAAGCATATTTGCAGGGACTAAAACCATATTTTAGCCAAAAAAAAAAAAAAAACTATGACATATTATATTATAATAATACAATAAATGTGTACCTTATTTGATACCATAGATCGTTTGGGGCGTTTTTGGATTTGCAATACACTCAAGTTGTGTGTGACTGTGTAAACAATCTATCCCTTAATGATCCCCTATGCATGGTTCATCTCAAGGAAAACCAATACATTCCCTCATTCAATGGAATATCAATAAGGAGAATACCAAAGTCCAATAATAAGTAGTCTTCAAATGCTTTTAATTGATGAGAAAGTAGTACTAATTAACTATCCCCTGCATTGTTATTTCAAAACAAAAAAAAAAACTATCCTCTCCTGCTTGAAGCTTTTTTAGAATATTTACATAGCAAATGAGAGTTTCACTATGCTAAACTTATATATAGTTTGGTATAAAAAACATACAATTTTTTTTTGTATGTGAAGAATCAATGAATGCTTTGTAGCCATTCAATGTTTTCTATGCTAATGATAACATAATAAGTGTGATACTGTTAGTTGAGTTGAAGTGTATTAGCCATTTAATTTTCTACTGCAACTATTTATTTTCAGAGTTCCACTTCAAGCTCTATGTACTAATTATTCTATGTGATATATGTAGTGTTCTTCATCTTTTGTTTAGTTCATTCTCTTCCTTTCTTCAGTTATGTTTTCTTTGTACTATTTTGAGTTTCTTTTCATCTTTATGTTTATGATGAACAAACATATGGTTAAGGGATTTGAGGTCCTTATGGAAACCGAAGTGTTGAATGAAGTAAAAGGTTGTGATTATATATAGTCCCATGTATACATAAAAATTTGTTTAGTATCCCTTTTACTTGATAGCTTTTTCTACTAATCATATGGTTAATGATTGACTCACTTTTTTGCCAAATTCATCTTTGTGACCGTACAAGAGAGGTTGATGGAATTGGTTATATAAATAAAGAGTCATTTAATCATGATGGATTGTCATTTTATAAACATGACTTTTTGGTTTTAATTTATGTGTTTTTCTTGCATTGACCTTACTCCATTTATCTGAATTCATCTCCTATACCTTAATCCATTGTAGCTTTGTAGGTTTCTGTGATTACTTTTTTCATTTCTTTTTTAAGTTAGGCTTTGTTATTTTGATCCTCTAACTTAAATATTTTTCCAACTTATCATGAAACATGGCTTTGACTTCATTGAGAAATGCATCTTTTATCACTAATTGATGACCTTGTTTACGATCATGCAACAATGGAAATGTGATTTGGTATCTTTCTGGCAAGAAGTAGTTGAATCCCGAAAGTAAATCGACATGCCCTTTAAATAGCTTCATCCATATTTTGATGACATCTAATATATCAATCGTTAGATTCATGTAACCGTGTATGACTTGTAGAAACTAATAATATTTTTCCATCTTATCTTGAAACACAACTTTTACTTGTTTCAGAAAAGTTGTTGCATCTTGTCGATTCAGTTTATCATCCGATGGAGGAAGTATGATTTCATAATTCTTTGGCATGATGTTGTTGATTCCCAAAATTAAATGTCTATGGCCTTTAAATAACTCGTGCACTCTTGCTTTGACACCTCCTGGATCAATTCGCCCATCCCTGTAATCACTCGTGACTTCTGCAAATTCAGAATACTTTTCTTGACATGTAGATTTTACTGCATTGTCATACGCACATGCATCATCAAACAAAGCATCGCTTGTGGAGCTATTCATCTTGAATGAATGAGTTGCGATAGCAATGTTGAATCCTAAATTCAGAAGCATCTCCTTTTATACATATAAGACCAAGTTTATAGATTTAACGTTTGTTTAATTTTCTCTTCATGTGAACCGTTTTAGGCTTCCTTCCTCTAAACATGTTCTAAAAAATATGTGTAACATTGCCGCAAATAAAAAGCAAATCACCCATTATTTCTACTTTCCAGCAAAAATTGACTTTCCAGATTTTTCTTTTATATGTAAAGTTTTTTTTTTTTTTGAAACGGCAAATATTATTCATCGACGAGAGGGTGTAAGACACTCCCAAAACTCGCGGAAACAACCGACAGAAATACAACAGTGGCCGAATTTAGGCGGCACACCAAAACTCCCAAACCACTCGAACATGATGCCGGGATATACTACAGGCTAAAAGCCAGCAGCAGCATACCTCTGCGTCCCCAACGAGCACCCCAGGGACCAAACCCAAAGCGAAAACCCAACCACTGCAGAACCTAAACACACCTGCCCCCCAGGAAAACCAAGGCAAAACAGCTGCTGCAGCAGCAAGAAAGGACACAGCAGGCCCCAAAACCCACAGCAAACAACAGACAGCAATCCCCAACTAAAACAGCAGCACCCCATTCCAACAACCGCCAAAGCACGGCAGAAAATAGAAAGAGGAAGAGCACAGGAACAGCCACCCAACTCCCGCCACTAGGCCCTTCGTCGGAGAAGACAATCTACCGGATCCCAACACCACTCGTAAAACAAACACGAGGGAATATTCATCCGCGATAAGCTCCATCTCCAAGATAAAACCTTCACTTCCTCCACTATACAATCCGCATCACACTGAGGCATGCCAAATAAGATAATAACCCTTGCGGACCCTCTTGTTCACCGCCAATTCACTCCAACACTCCCAATGGAAAAAAATGGTTTGGAGGTGTTATAAAGAACCCATTCAACCGCCTCATTAGACGGTCCCACACTATGGTAGCAACTTGACAGTGAAGAAACAAATGTGTTGAAGACTCCTCCGAATTCTCACAAAGGGCACATATGTAAAGTAGTATATCGCATGACTCTTTTCAAATTATGAATTCCATTGCCTAAGAATTCTACGTTTATCCAAAGAGAAGTTATAAATTCCATTGCCCAAGAATTCTACATTTAGAAGAACGCAACTATTGTCAAATTCAAAGGTATGGTAAAATTATCTGTTAACCCCAATAAATCAATCAGTACCAATTACTTCTACAAAGAATCTACGGAAGCATTATCACATTCTAAAAAGCACAGACTAATGGATCAGAGAAAATATATGGATTTTGGGGTAAGATCGACAACAACATTAATTTAGCATTGTGAAGTCGGTGAAATAGTTGCTAAGGTGCTTTGTAGAAAAGATTGTGGATTGTTTTTCTGTCAATAATTAAATGATTAATTGTATTTATGAAACATAAAATATTGGCGGAGTCGAGAAGAAAGGAAACTGTAGATATAGGGAGGATCATATCCCATGATAATTAATAGGACTAAAATTTAGTCCATTAGACCACTCACAATGGGAAGCTCATCATTTTGAAGACAATTAAGGGTGGAAATGGGTTAGGTCAGGTCGGACTTTATAAGGCTCAAGTCTGACCTACTTAAAAAATTATAGATCCGAGTCTAATCTATTATTCGTCACAAAGATACATTTTTTCGATCAGACCTTTTAAAGGTCGATGAAACCTGAAAATCTATTTAAAAACATATTTTACATTAATTTTAAACAACGCCTAAAAGTCTACTACTATTAAATAGCCCAAAACTTATAAAGGACTAAAGCACACAAATAAGTCTGCTATTAAATAACAAAATCTTAGGAAAGTTTAATCACACTAATATATTTGCTAATAAAAAACCAAATCATAGGAAGACTTGAAAAAAATTCAACAATATAAATAATGGAAGATATTATATATATATATATATATATATATATATATATATATATATATATATATATAACTTAATATGGTTTTAATAGGTTTTTTTGGTAAGTGTTTATATAGCCTATTTAATTATTTAATAGGCTATATAACAAGTAAACAAAAAATGGATGTCTCTTGTGCTCTTTGTTACACTAAGGCTATGTTTGGATGAAGCACGGATACGAATTGGAAAATAGGAAAATTACATGATTATATAAAAAAAAAAAAGGGAAATGATATCAAAAGGGAAATTCTATAAAAAATAAAAATAAAAAAAGCGAAATGATAGTATACCGATAAAAAAATGCACGAGTCCATCAGGATATGTGTATTTTAGTTACCTAGCACCACTGTCTACCTACTCTTCGCTGATTCCGGACTTTTGCCATAGTCATTTTAACCATAACACATGCTTCATGATGGTTTCACAAATTTTTCCCTCACGATAAATAGCGTCGCTGAATCAATGTGGAGTAGGAATCAAATACAGGCCATTTCTCCTAGCCGTTGCAGCTCCCAAGGATTCAGTCTTATCTAAGTCGTCTGGTTTCATTCCATTAGGAAGTTCCCAATTGAAGTGATGCAACAATGCAGCTAGAGGAAGCTCAATGTTAGCTAAGCCAAGCGAAATTCCCGGACACATTCTTCTTCCTTCCCTAGAAGGGATGTATTCAAAGTTATTATTACTATTCACTTTATTAAATTCAAAATCTTTACTGTCCTGAAACCTCTTATGTATAAAATTATCTGCATCATATCAATATTTGGGATCTCTTCCGATTGCCCATGCATTTACTATCACACTAGTCTTTATAGGTATTTCATATCCACCTATGTTGCACGCTTCCCTGCATTCTCTTGGAAGCAAAGTAAAAGGTGGATGTAACCTCTCATTGTTTCTTTGATCACTGACTTTAAGTAACCAAGTTCATGTAGATCACTCTCATATATTCTCTTTTTAATTTATGAGACCAAATTGAGACTAAAAATGATGGGACCAAATTGAGACACTTTATAGTTAGGGGATCAAAATGAAAATCAAAAATAAGTTAAGGGACTAAATGATGTATTAAGGCTCTGTTTGGTAAAAATAGCAGATAGCTGATAAGTTAGCTGATAGCTTTTAGCTGATAGCTGATAGCTGATAAGCTAACTGAAGTGTTTGGTAAAATTAGATGTTCAACTAGCTTATAAACGTAAAATGACATAAAAGGGTATTTTTAATTCATTATAAAATTTGTATCAATTGATATTTAAAATATTTAAAATTTCATAGTTTAAATATATTAATCTAATATGTCTTTCATATGTTATTTTTAAATTCATAAATTGGCTAATGTTTTATTTAAAATTGATTTTATTTCAGTTTTTAGACTTTATAAAAAAATTAAACAAAACCTTTCAAAAAAATTAATTGTTACCCACTAAAACAAAATTAAACGTATTGACCCAAAATCAAACAAAATTTTGTTTTTAGACTTAAAAACAAAATTAAACATAACGTAATATGATTTATTTAGGCAAACGTAACATATATTTTTTTAAGAAAAAATGTAGTTTTTATTTTTGTAAACATGAGCATATATTTTGTAAAAATAAATAAAAGCGTGAGCATATATATTTAGTTAAAGTGAAATCTGGGATTAAAAGTGCTATGTTTTTCTTCAACGTAGTTATTTATTACAAAGGGTAGATATGAATTTTTGTTAAATTGATAAGGGTAAAAATGAGACAAAAAATGAGAAGCTATAAGCTCAAACGCTACTTGGAATAGCTTCTGAAAAATAGCTTATAAGCTCGTGAAATAAGCTATAAGCTCATGGTCAAAAAGTGTTACGAAACAGAGCTTTTTTTATAAAACGAGCTTATAAACTATAAGCTAAGAGCTAAAAGCTCTTTTTATTGGTTTACCAAACAGACCCTTAACCTTTTTACAAACTCCTTCAAGTCTCTTATATATATTCTATATAAGATTTGAGTTTTTTTTAATATTTTGTCTTATGGTGACACTTACAATCTATTACAACTAAAAAGACAACTTTGCTAGCATCGAGTTTCTTTCTTGTAAGTGAATTAATTTATTTTCATTTAAAAATACACTTACTTCTCTACTTAATACAAGGTTTCTCTCACACTATTCGACCTTAGTTAAAGCTCATTACTTTATTTCAACCAATTTATTTTTATGGTTTTTTTTATACTAGTTGAGTAATTTTGGTCTTCAATTGACGTGACCACTTGGGAGGAATTTATTTTTTTTCCTTAAAAAATAAAAAATTTCTTCTAGTGTTTTAAATACTTATATTTAATGAGCCGGATATAGTATTGTTGATTTGTTTCTTGTCCATCACTGCACTCTTTTTTCTTCACTTGGCTTTATCTCAATGAGTTTTTTAAGTAAGATTTTTAATGATGTAGATCTCTTTGTACTCCCGTGGGTTTTCATCTAGACACCCTGTATATGTTGTCATATTTTTTATATTTTCAATAATATTAATTTTTTTAAAGAATACAAATAACATATACAAATTTGTATTTTTTTCTCCCTCTCTTCTCTCATTCTCAAACCCTAGCCGTTACCCCTTTTTTCTTGTCAGAGGGGTGATTTAGGGTTAATTTTGACCTAAAAATCACCCCTCAGAGTTGTTTTTGTGATTTCACATATTATATGTTTTCTTTCGTTTGTTTTTGTGATTTCGTCGTCTTAGAACGACTCTGTTTGTTTTGATTTCCCGTCTTTGTGCGGTGTGTTTTTGATTTCCCGTCTTAGTGTGGTGTTTATTTGATTCAGGTAAGATTAGCTTTGAGCAAGTGCAGATCCGTTCAATGACAATGACTTTGGCATCGTCAACGTTGCAGATCCGAAGACATGAGTATTCCAGAGACTTGAATATATATAGTCATATTAGTTATATTTGTAGGCATATATACTTTGCCGTTTTATGCTATTAACATGGATGATGTGAGTTTGTTCACAGATTCATCCTTTTTGTTTTTAGCAAATTTAAATTTGTATTGTATCAATGAACTCTATAATTTGAATGAACGAACATCGTTTATTTTCGTCAAAAATAAAATAAATTTCTTAAAGGTTTTTAATAATATTCATAAAGTGCTGCATATGACATGTGAAAGGGACATGATGTCAAAATAGTTGGGATGAAATTCACTCCACGTGTTGTTTTCACCTCTAATTTGCTTTTTATTTTTTTTTATTTTTTTATATAGGGGTGTAATTAATCATGTAACACAACTTAGTTGGTAGTTTGAAAAAACAATTTTATATAGGTATCAAAGTTCGAACATCGGTTTCTCATTTTTCTACATTTAAATTTGTAAACCCTAACAACTAAATTAGTTTTATAAATAATAATATCCCCTCTTGTCAAAAAAAGAAATCCCCTCCACTTTTTTGAAAAAAAAAAATTATTTAAATTATTTATGTTTTTAGGAAAAAAATAAATATTTGAAAGAAAAGTTTTTTTAAAAAAATATTTACTCTAACATAAATGGATTGTAAAATTCATTTCATGATAAGTAAACTTTGACTTACTCTAACACAAATAGATTCCTCGTCATAAATAGACTTACCTTAATAAAAATGAAACTCCTCATTTTTTAGCGCGAGGAGAAAACAAAATAAAACTCTTCTGCAAATTAAATGCCAAATGCCGATAACCGATGCCCTGAAAAAAAATTACTCAATAAATTTTTTAAAATATGACTATATTAGTCATGTAAACACAACTCAATTGGTAGATGCTAAGACAATTTTATATAGAGGGTCGGAGTTCGAATTTCGGCTTTTTACTTTTCTACGTTTAAAATTTGTGAATCCTAATCACTATCTAGTTTTATAAATAATAATTTCCCCTCTTGTAAAAAAAGAATTCCCCTTCACTTTTTTTAAAAACTTTCATTTAAAATATTTATTTTTTTAGGGAAAAAATAAATATTTCAAAGAAAAGTTTTTAAATAAAAATATATTCAGTCTAACATAAATAGATTGTAAAATTCATTTCATTTTTTTTGAAGGAATGTAAAATTCATTTCATTTTTTTTTGAGGGAATAAAATTTATTTCATAATAAGTAAATTTTGACTTACTCTAACATAAATAGACTTACCTTAATAAAAATAAAACTCTTCTTTTTTTAGCGCGGGGAGAAAACAAAATAAAATTCTTCTGCAAATTAAAGAGTAAATAGTCTATTTCCCTCCTGAAATTGTAAGTTTCATCAATTACCCTCCTGAAATTAACAAAACTTCAATTACCCCCCCTGAAATTTCACAACGTTAGTCAATTTACCCCCTCCGTCAAATTTTTCTGTTAGTGAACATGACGTTTTGCAAATACCCCCCCTGAAGTTTTGCACTTATGTGCAAAATGCCCCCCAAACTTAAAAATTTATATTATTTTTTTCTTAAAAACAAACAATTAATAGTTAAATATTAAAACTAACTATTAATTTTGGAATTTGGGAAAACTACATGCATATATACATCAAAATAGGCTCCAAAATGGGGAAAAATATGTATTTTTTAAAGTGACAATAATTGGATGATTTGTGGATTAATATTGGGGGTTGTGTAATTTAAATGGTTTGAGCAAATTGTTGAAGGAGTTGGAGGAGTTAAAAGACTAAGATGGTGAAGGAAAAAATATAAATTTAAATCTGATTATTAATTTGTTTATAAACCTCTAAAAATAATAATTTGTCTATTAGAAATAACCATTATTGTCACTTTAAAAATACACATTTTTCCTTATTTTGATGTATATATGTATATAGTTTTTCCAAAATCCAAAATTAATAGTTAGCTTTAATATTTAACTATTAATTGTTTGTTTTTAAGAAAAAAATAATATAAATTTTTAAGTTTGGGGGGCATTTTGCACATAAGTGCAAAACTTCAGGGGGATATTTGCAAAACGTCATGTTCATTAATAGAAAAATTTGACGGATGGGGTAAATTGACTAACGTTGTGAAATTTCAGGGATAATTGAAGTTTTGTTAATTTGAGAGAGATAATTGATGAAACTTATAATTTCAGAGGAGAAATTGACTATTTATAATTACACGCAAATTAAATATCCCTATAAAATTGAATTATATCAAATAAAACGTTGCTTTATGTTGTATTGTACGGTCAACCACACGAGGGTGCAATAATCAATCATATAACCCAAAACAAAACATGCAACTACTTTAAGCACTCATAACCGTACGATCATATTTCAAACCCCACTTTTGAACCGTTTGATGAAATCAATAGGCCCCACAAAACCAATCTCCATTGACTAATCATAACATCATCACTCTTCAGTTTTCACACACTTCATTGCAGGCAGGCAGGCAGGCACAGTGACATCACAATACTCACTGCACAAAAATCAATCTCTCTGTCTCAACAACTCTCACACATTGGATTGAATCAATAGTAACAACACTCCACGACGTCGTTTTGGAAGTGTTGCTCTTCTTGCACTTCACTCTGTTACGACGTCGTTTTCTAACGCCACCGACACTCCTTCCTTTCATTTCTCGCTTCTCCGGTAACCTTCAAATCACATCTTAGCTTTTACTTTTCGCATTTCGATTCATCAATCAATCAATCGCAGAAACTGCTTTTTTTAGCAATATCCAAAGGTGTCCCTATTTTTCCGTTGTTTCGTTTTTTTTTTTTCCTTTTTTGTTTGTTTTTGCAATTGCATGATGAAAATCAGAAAATGTGTTTGCTTGCGTGTACCTCTATCGTTTGTTTTATAAGCGCTTCCGCAATTTTAGCTTATGTGATTTTCGGTTTTGTCCCTGCATTATTCGTTTTTGATTTTTTTTTTTTGTTGCATTAATTCATTAATTAACGTATACTTTTTATTTTTTTTATTTTTTTTATTTTTTTTTATTTTTAATTTGTGCTATTCTTGAGAGGTTAAGTTATGTGAACAATTCAAACTTGTTACTATTAGTATCAGATTTTTTAGGAACAACATTTCAAACCAAAACGCTCCACTTGAGTTTTGAGCTACAACCTTTACCTGTTAGCTCAATTGTGATTAACTACCCAGTTGGATTTTCTCATTTTTCGCGGCCGCTGATCAAATTAATCTCATAACAGGTTTATTTTCTCTTCCATATGTTTTTGGGTGTTTGTTTTTGTTTTGTTAACCCTTCGGTTCCTGTGGAATGGTCCTGATAATCTAGAGTTCAGTTGAGAGGTAAGTAAAGCCTCGTAAATAACTGTTCCACCCAAGAATTGAACCCGTTTTTATTGAATGATCTGTCTATTGGCGGAGCACATTAACCACTCAATCATTTGATTAATTTCATTTTGTATTTGGTGTACTTCTAACTGCTTGCTATTATAATAATATTACTTGTTATTAGTTTTGCATTTGTTTCATGTAATTATTCAAATGAGGAAACAAATCTAATATGGGAGTAGTTAAGAATCTTATCAAAAAGGAAATAATAATGTAGGATTAGTTGTAGAGGATACCCTTGATTTGATATTAATATATTTGTTTGTTTGTATGTTTAGTTTCGTATGTGATAATTCAGTTTATGAAATCTTTGTTTTTGGAAGTTTGATTCGTAATTGTAATTCAGTTTTGCAGCTGGATAGCGAGCATTGATATTTTCCAAACTGAAATTTCTTTGGAAGGCAAAAGGGTATTTTCAAAGCCAGTGTGTTGGATGTTTATCCACTTGATATCAGGTTAGAATTGAATCCTGAAAGTTATCCACCAGCATGAGTAGAAAACCTATTGATGGGTTCAAACCTGAGAACTCTTCTTTGTCGTATGCTGATTTTCATCGTGAAGCTACCAAAGACGAGGCAGACAAATCTTTAAAAGGTTTTTCGAATCAACAAAAGCAAACTTGTAAAAGGGAAAATGATGAAGATGAGCTTGTTAAGCACATGAAAACTTTACCAGGTTATTTGGAGAGGGGAGAAAAAATCCCGGAGAAAGCTTTGAATGTTGGGGTCCTTGATTGGACCAGTCTGGAGCGTTGGCAGTATAGCAATAAACTTGTACCCCCTAGAAGTAGCCGGAACTCAACATCTTCTAGTAATACATCAACTTCTATTCGTACTGAGGAGTTATGTGGTAATTCTAGAAGGGGTCTAAATTGGTCTCCTTCTCGTCAAAGGATAATCCCACAATCAGTGCAATCTCACTCTATGGCTTCTGCAAAGCAAGACCATTATATAGCTGTCAGATCCTCTGGAGAGAATGCTGGAAATCGTCCGAATCTAAGAGATGGCAACAGTAGTATTGACATACAGCGAAAAAATGTCCGGACTATTGATCATCTTTCCCGAAACCATCCTACAAGTATACTGAAAGGATCTGACAGGAAACATTTACATCCACATATTATTAAGGAAAGTGGCATCTTGTCACATGACCAGACTTACGAGGCAGCATCACATGCTAAGTTGGAAATGAGCACGCAAGATGATCAAATGGAAAAGAAAAAGGAGAATTTAAGAGAACAAAGTAGTGGTGTTAATGCACATGATATCCTTGGGAAAAAGAAACCAATTGTTCTTATTTTACCTAGAGACAACCCTCATAAAAACAATCATTGTAGAGCTCCTGATATGCGAACAACCTTGGATCAGAAGTTAGGAAGCCATAGTCAAACAAGATTATTTGTAAATCCGAAGGAACCCTCCTGTACATATCTGAATTGCAATGTTTCACACTCCTGTTCTCTGCCAGATGAATTTAGAGAAAGCCATTCCCAGCCTAAAGAGTCACAACCTAGTTCCATTGATGCCGAAAGTTTCAAAATTCCTGTTTCTACCTTTTCAGAACCTTTGGCACCTGTACCCGTCAGAATGGGAATGAGTCCATGCAGATCTAGAAAGGCCGAGGAAAGGAAGCGCCCTGTTGCTGTATCTTCCTCTGCAAATGCACCTCCTACAGAAGTAGACCAGAAAGTTACTACTGAGAAACCAAGAAGCTCTTCACCTTTCCGTCGACTTAGCTTCAGCATGGGCTTCACAAATAAAGTTTCTGGCTGTAAAGAGGTTGCATATGTTCCACACCAGAGCTCCGTAGCCACAAATAAACCTAGTTCAGAAAATGTGAGAGGTCATGCTAGCTCAAACATCACAGGCAGTGATAAACCTGGAAATGCTGGCAAAAACAGGTCCAGCCCTTTGAGGAGATTCCTTGATCCATTGGTGAAACCAAAGGCAGCAAACTGCCATAAATCCATGGAGTTATCTCAAAAAGATTCAGAAAATGCGAGAGGTTATGCTGGTTCAAACATTTCAGGCAACAAATCAGGTGCTGCTGGTAAAAGCAGGTCAAGCCCTTTACGGAGGTTACTTGATCCACTGCTGAAACCTAAGGCAGCAAACTGCCATCACTCCATAAATTTATTTCAGAAAGAGTCTGTGGTAACAAATAAGAGTGGTAGGTCAGGTAATGGGAAATATTCCACTATACTACCTGAGAAAGAAATGGACAAGGACCAGAGGTTTGGTTGTTCCACAGTTAACACTGCGGAATCGTCAAGTGAAGAGAGGTTTATACCTTCTACGTCTCAAGCTCTACTGAGAATATCCATGAAGAATGGTCAGCCCCTTTTTACATTTGCTGTTGGCAACAATAGCAACATTCTCGCTGCCACAGTGAAGTACTCAACCTTCCCAAGACAAGGTGAATGCAGTTGTATCTATACCTTTTTCACATTTAGGGAGGTTAAAAAGAAGAATGGAAGTCGGACAAATAACACAGGAAAAAGCAAAGGTCCTGATTACGTTCGCCATGTCATTGCTCAAATGAAGCTTTCTGATTTGCACTATGATGATTCAAATAGCCAGAACCGTGTGGAATCTATCACAAAAGAGTTTGTTTTGTTTTCTGTAAAGCTAAAGCAAGGAGATGCTCAGGTGGCTGACTATCAGCCAGATGACGAGCTTGCTGCTATAGCTGTCAAATCACCCAAAGCTATCAATTATACACATCAGCATGAATGCGAAGACCTATTACAGGTAACAGTGGTGCTTCCAAGTGGGGTTCATAGTCTTCCAAGTGATGGTGGACCTTCGTCGCTGATTGAGCGCTGGAAAACTGGTGGATCCTGTGATTGCGGAGGTTGGGATTTGGCTTGTAAGCTAAAAATTCTTGCCAACAATAATCAAACGTGCAGAAAATCAAGAACATCAGAAGCTTATTTTGCAGATCAGTATGAGCTATTCTTCCAGGTATTTTCTCTTCCATTAATTTAAGTTGGTTATCCTTCCTAGCATATTGCAGATTAACTTAGTTGGTTAGCCTGTAGATAATTGATTACTAATTTATTTAAACCATGAATGCTAAATACAGGGGACTGAACAATGTCAAGATAACCGTCCTGTTTTCAATTTTTCCCATTTTGAACCTGGAGTATATTCAGTAGCTTTTGGTTCATCTCTTTCACCCTTGCAAGCATTCTCCATTTGCATTGCAATGGTGGATGGCAAACTCCCTTACGAGGGAAAGAATCGGGCGGAATCTTTACTGGTTCAAACAGGGGAACTAAAGGGTCATGGTAAATCTGACGACATTCCTGCAAGTTACGCTGCTTATCCTCCTGTCTCTCCAGTTGGAAGGGTATAATTTTTATGGAGTAAAGTCAAATCTTATGTCTCATTGCCATTAAGTGCATAACGTGGGTAACAAGCAAATATTTGTTTTTTGACTAGAGCAGTATGTTATTCTTATGTGCTGCATAGGTGAAAGCCTTGCAAGCTCATAACTCGATCATAAATAATCATTGTCAACTAACAACTAGTTGAAGTGTGAATAGCAGTAAATTGCATTTTATCTTTTGGTATTTCATTTTTGTCTCACTCACCTGGTTGACCAATAAATCATGTAATTAGAGTCGTTTTACCGAATGGGTAAGTGACCACATTCAAAATGGCATCTTGAAGTTATGTGATGAACAAGTGTACTACTAAGCCTGATTTCCAAAAGGGAGTTGACAATTGAGTTCCATATGTAAATTTTGGTAAATCATTGGTGTCAGAATCTTAGAGCTGAGTTCAATACGTACGTACTTTCAGTTTATGATTGGTGTTTCAACTTACAAACTCGAGAGATTCGTACATGAATGATTTACGGAAAGTACATTTGGAACATACGAAGTTGCAAAGGTTGAAGAAGTAGGAACATATATGCCGCTAGTCCTCCCCAGTCTATAGATATCTCATTAGCAAGGATGATTATACCAAGGCGTATTAATCTTGGAAATCAGTTGCAAATACACCCTCCGGTCACTATTATAAGCAAAATTTTGCATTTTAAATTCATTCAATTAATGATGTATATAGTCTTTATTATAGACCATATACATCATTTAATGAGTGAATCTAAAATGCAAAGTTTTGCTTATAATAATGACCAGAGGGTGTATCTCATAGTTTCATTGTAAATAACTAAATATAATGTTAGACCAGAAATGTTATTTGTACTAACTGTAGTTCTTAGCACAAATCTTAGGAATCACAGCTCAAGTCACATGTTAACCATATCCAGGAAGGAAAAAAATCGCAAGTCGCAACAGAATTTGGGTTTAGGTCAGCAGTGACTACTGACTAGTGAGCACAAAGCTGGAAAGGTTGATCAAGAAAAGACCCTTTGTTGATTGGAGTTCAAGGTTTCAAATAGGGTGTAAGCCAAAAGGCCACCATTATTTGTTGCAGTTTTGATATGATCCGCTTGCTTTTTGATTAATCTCTGATACTGAAATCACATATTTCCCACAAGATTATCATGTTCTACCAATTGAACCACAATCGTTAAGTGTTTACAGATTAAAATCACACATGACTATAATAAGGTGAATAAAAAAGTAACTACGCTATAAAAGTGGTGGGACATACATTGATTTTATCCAATAAAAGAGTGAGTGTTAAAGAAAGTGTCCAAAATAGAGTGTTGCTAGCATTCCTCTATATCTTAATTATAATATATATGATAAGCAAAGACAATTAAAAGGGTAAATAATATAATTACTGCTATAATATTATCTGTGTATGATGGGAAATTGTCTCAGTCTGACCAAATAAAATAACAGTCTTTCAATATGATGTATCTGATTTCATAACATTCATATTATGTTGCCTAATGACAGATATTTATTTGTATTTCAAAGAAAAGCTTACATTCTTATTCTCCTAGAAACTTAAATTACATAATCATCTCTTCTCATTCTTTAAAAAAAATAAAAAATAATCATCTCTTCTCATGTCAAAGTTTCACTCCTCTGTACAAGAGAAAGTTATATTTCAATTTGTATAAATATAGATGTGAAATATTAGTTTTACCATCTTACTATTGGACCAAAATACCAAACCTCACCACTAGCTAGCTGTGTGTGTGTGTGTTGAAAATAAAAATGGTTTGTTTTTTAGAACAGACCATAACAAATTGCCCAACGTAAGAATTTTGGAAAAGAAGAAAATAGAAGAATAATGATAAAGCAGAGACAGCAAGAGCAAATGATGGAGAATGGTGGTGAGGGACTGATACCACCAAACACAAATCCTTTGAACTTTCTCTCTTCTCTTCATCCTCTGTCACCACTTTTTCTTTTCATCTAGTTATATACACATAGAGGATACAGACAACAAGGGCAAGAAGAAGACAGAAGTGGTGCTGTAGTATTCTACTGCATTTTCAGTAATGAGAGCTCATTGCTCTAAATTCTGTCTATGCTGTTTGCCCTCCAACACAAATCCACTCTTCATCACTTAACTGATCATGGTGAACGTATCTTACTAGTCACACTATCTGGGCCAACGAAAAGACAAGAACAAAAGCATTTTTTATCAGCGTCCTTTTCAAATTCAAATTTTGTTTTTTAACGTTGATTTGATTCATTATGGACATAGATGATGGGAACAAGGGTGATGAGAAAGATGCTTGGGGTGGTTTCACTGAGTTTAGCTTGGACCAAACCAACTAAGAACTTCCACGTCAGGATTTTCACCCGACAACATTGTATCAGAACATGGTGAGAAGGCTCCCAATGTTGTCTACAAAGGAATGATTGAAGATCAAATGTTGGTTGCTGTAAAGCGTTTTAACAAGTCTGCTTGGCCTGATTCACACCAATTCCTAGTTCATTTTTGCTTCTCTATTGATTTTAATTTTGCATTTTGCATGCGTGTGAGTGAACCACATATAGACACTGATAATAGTTGAGAAAATAAAAGTTATGGTATGTAATCACAAGTGCGAGTGTTGTGTTGGTGTCAGACATTGACATGTGTCGGACACTCTAACTCACCTACAATTTAAAATGTCGGTGCTACATATGATGGAAATTGATGTTTGATGTGTTTTGTTTGGTTGAGTATTTTAGGAGGAAGCACGAGAAGTGGGGAAACTGCAAAATGAGAGTTTAGTTTACTTGGTTGGTTGGTTGTTGCTGGGAAGGAGAAGAGAGATTGCTAGTTGCAGAGTTTATGCCTAATGAAACTCTCTATAAGCATCTCTTTCACTGTGAGTTTTCATTTCATTATTTTTTCTGTTTCTTCCGTGCAATTTCATCATCAATCAACAAGAGCACACTAATTAATTCAGTTATTACTAGTTATTGATTAACAAAAATAAAGGAACCAACTGTGATTGAAATTAGTAGAAAGAGTTAATCTTAGTCTCCCACGACATAGCAAACTAGATAATAAAAAATAAGAGGAGGTTTTTCGAGATATTCATGACCATGATCCATGATACACAAGTAAAGAAGCTAAATAAAGGGCTTAATTTAAGAATCTGCTCTATCCATATTTTGTTAATGTATAGTTTTTGAATACTTAAACTTCATGTAGAATACTAGTTTGTGATTGTGTGAGCTATATGCTGGTAGGGGAGCCTCAGCCTATGAAATGGGCAGTGAGGTTGAGAGTGGTCTTGTATTTAGCACAAGCTTTGGAATACTGCATAATTTTGTTTGATCAAGTAAGCTTTTATGATTAGGTTTTAGTCTCTTTTAAATCATCATGTTTTTATTAATTATTGTTTAAATATGGTATCAATGGTGGACAGAATGGCAACCCTAGATTGTTTTTTTTTGGACTAATGAAAAGCAACAGATATGGAAATAGTTAATAAAAACATGATGATTCAAAAGAGACTAAAACCTAATCATAATTTCATAAAGGCTTACTTGATACGGTAAAAATTTAGCTTTTATCCATCCAGAATATTCGAGGACAGGTAAAAGTTAAAGAAAAAAATGAGGGTTAATAACACTTTTGATCCTTGTAATATAGGTCAAATTTGGTTTTAGTCCCTGAATTGTTTTTATAGATCTTATCCCTGCAATTTTAGATTCCTTCATTTTTAGCCTCTGGTGGCATCTATCCATCCAAAAATGATGCAGAAATAGTCAACATTTTTCATGCATTCTTACTTGATCAATTTCTTTTCTAAACCAGCACTGTTAATTGAAATTTGCAGGAAAAGTCACTCCAGAAAGTGTAATTTACAGTTTTGGAACACTTTTGCTTGTTCTTCTGAGGGGAAAGCATATCCCACCCAGCCATGTATAATCTCTCGTTACCCGCTTCACACTTCTCTTTATTTCATTGCACTGTGTTTATTTTGTTTAGTGAATCTTTGCTTTGATTCATAGAAGTTTTGACAACTTGTGCTTGAAATTTATTGGACTTGGACTGACAGTAGCGTCCTTGGACGGTTGGGTTTACAATGCTCACAGTAATTATAGTTTGTTTGTGAATAAAATGGAGACCATAATCCATATAGCACGGATACTTCAAATTGAAGAACGTTTGTGTCTGGCTCGTGTGTATGACACTAACACATGTAGTTACATTTAATTACTTCAAATTATTACTAGTCCCCACATGTTGGCGTCATAATCCTTTTACATGCAGGCCCTCAACCTAATCCGAGCTAGAAATTTTCCACTGCTAATGGACTCATGTTTGGAAGGTCGTTTTTCAAACGATGATGGAACCGAGTTAGTTAGATTAGCTTTACATTATTTGCAGTACGTACCTCGTGAAAGACCAAATGCCAAGTCACTTGTGAATGCTTTAACTCATCTTTAGAAAGAAACTTCAGTATGAGCGAGCTTCTTATTTTCCCCTTTTGTTACTTTTTGTTTCTGTTCTCTGTAACAAAGGCTGTTTGGATTGGTTTTTTAAAGCTTATTTGTTGGCATAAACACTTGTGAGACTGATTGTAAGAGCTTGTGGAAACAACTTATGACATGTTCATAAGTTGTTTTTAGCTTATTTCCATAAGCTTTCTAAGATAGCTTGTAAAACAAGTATTTGTTACATGAACACCAGTGAACATTATTTTTTCTTTTGTTATAGAAATAGTTTATACATAAGCAATTGAACGATAAACACTTACTTAAACTTTTTATCTAAACATGGCCCAAGTCAATCAAGTATTGTGTCATATTATTGAAGCTTGATAGAAGCACAATTTATTTGGTTTAGAGCTAGTGTTATTTGGCAGGTTTCATCACTTGTTTTATTGGGTATACTAGATGAGAGTGAACCATCAATTGAAACAGTTTCATTGACACCGTTTGGTCAAGCTTGCTCTAGAAAAGATCTCATTACTATACACAAAATTTTGGAAAGAGTGGAATACAAGGATGAAGACGTTGCAAATGAGGTAAATCAAAGCTGCTCCACATTATTTCTCAGTGCTGCTGATTTTGTTAAGAGAATATTTCTTTGATAGGGATAGGCTTTACTTATTATTTTTGGTCCAAACAAATTTTTCAAAGCTTCTTGATGACAAATTTACCAGCTGCTAACCTTGGTCTTTTCCTAGAATTCATAATATATAGTGTTCAATGCTATAAATTTACTAACTTGCTTTTGGGTATATTTGTATGTTTCTCTCGTGTTTTAACTTCAACTTTTTGGTCAAAAAGAATATGTTTTTATCAATTACTTTGGTGATCAAGGTTTGATAAACTGTCAGATTTTTTTTTTCTACGTATTAAAATAAGTTTGATTGCTTAAAAATATGACATTTCTTTAGAAAAAGTTTAATTATGTAGTTCAACGATTAGCAATGTTTTTGTATACTACGGTTCTTGTCAAAGCTTGATCTAGGAACTGGAGAGTTAAAAAAAAAAAAAAAAAACTTGACATTTATTAACCTTGCTTTACATTTTTTGCCTTGTGCCCTTTCCTTGCAACACAGCTTTCATTCCAAATGCGGACAGTTCAAAAACACCTGGCCTACTGCATTCTATCTTCAAGCAGTGGCCTTCTTCAACCTTGGGATGGACATTGATGCACAACAAAGTCTTCAAGAAGGCACGACATTGGAAACATGAACATAGTCTTATTATTATTATTATTATTATCTTAAACAATAGCTGTATTATTATCTTCAACAAGATTCAAAGTTCAAATTAATTACGTAATTATTTGTCTCTGTCCATCCTCATTATTTTCAGTGTGTCCTTAAAGAATCATTGATTTATTTAGCTCGCAACCAAATAATTTAATCTAATATTTTTTGACAAAATGCCATAAACGGAAGGTAAAACTAAAGAATCAAATTAGAAAGGAAAAATGAACTAAATTAACTGAGTAAATTATTCTAGAGTTTTCTGTGAGCTATCTCAAGCTCACAACAGGTATTAACTCTTGATAAAATAGCTTGACCTCAACATAGTCATGGGAAATAATAAAGACATTGCAAAATATTAAATTTAAGCTTCCTCAGGTTGCAACTACTAATACTGCAGTCCTAGCTCAGGTAGATCAAACCGCAAAATAGAACACAAATATAATATACTTGAATCATTGCTTCCCGCCAGTACCAAGAAGCTGACCAATTAGATTAGTCACCTAACAACAACAAAAAACACCAGTTAGACAACAAGGCAGTGATTATAGTTAACAAGTGCAGTTTCCATGATTCCAAAAGTAAAAGAGGATTGCTAAATATTACGAAGGTATTGAACACAAAAGGTAAGAATTGTACATGTTTCGTTAAAAAAAATATGCAAAAACGGTTATATCTGTATTTAATAGCCATGGTGTAAATCAACAGCCAAAAATCACTCGTGTTTCATCACTGCTAACCATTGTAGAAATCAGCATTTTCCAAAGTAAAAACCATATTTAGATCATAACTTCTATGATCAAAGCGCTTAAATTGTTTTGCATTGCATCAAACTATCAAGGCAAAAAACGGTAGACTTCAAAAAGAGCACATTTTAACAGATAGTAAACCAACTAAAATTGTACCTTTAAACATTTGAGAAACTATTTTAGCACGAGAAACAAACAGGCAAATATTGGATTTGCAAAAAAAAAAAAAAACTTTGACCCATCCAATCCTAAAAGAAACATAAGGAACATCTTACATGCCAGTATTTGGAAACACAGCGGTCAATGCAGGTGTTTTCACCCATATTTAGCTCGGACTCCTTGTACCTGAGAAGATAAAGTGACAAACAAATTATATCACTCATAAGTCATAACAGGAGTCGAACAACTAACGCAACAGAAAAAGAGCTTTTTCTTACTTATTGTCAACACACTTATTGAAGCAGGACTGGGTCATCCTGAATGGTATACACAAAAAGGGGTAAACCAAATTAATAACTATGCCAACAACAAACCTTCAATATAACTAGTTGTAAAAATCACACAAGAAATGCACAACAAGATAAATATTCTAGTTAATACCGAAAGCAAGAGAACATGACAGTGACAGAGAAATCTATGTATGTTCAATAAAAAAATCTAGAATAAACCATCAATTCAATCTCTAAACTATCAGCCTTTATCTAACTTAGTCCCTAAACTGCATAAATATAATTAGTCCCTAAAGTATATGAAATCTGTCAATTTAGTCTATAAATCATATGAAACCTGTCGAAATAGATGAAAATCCATCAATTTAATTTAATCTCTAACATCTTGATAGCAGAGTCTAAATTGATGGATTTTATATACTTTACGGCCTATAGTTTAGAGACCAGGGCTTGTTTGGATTGGCTTATTTGAGCTTATCTGCAGTCAAAAGTTTAGTGAGGCTGTTTGGGAGAACTTTTGAAAACAGCTTATGACATTTTTCATAAGCTTTTTTCAACTTATTTCCTAAGTTTTCCAAGATAGCTTTTGAAACATCTTGTAGCATATACAAAAACAATTTAACTTCATTTTACCATTTGCCATAAAAATAGCTTATGTAAGCTTATACATAATCACTTGTGCTATAAACTGCAAATAAGTTGTTTATCCAAACAGGCCCTAAATCGATGGTTTATTAAAAAATCCAACTGATTAAAAAGTAAAAATGGCTAATGCAATAATGAAAAGGAAACCTACTTGTTGAACAATTCAACCCTATACTCCATCTCTTTTTCAGCCATTCCAAATATCTGCATAATTACCCAATTAATTATTCAAACACATCCAAAAAAAATTAATCAAACATAGAAAAATCACAAAGAGCAACACCGAAAATTAAAAACTGAAAGTTGAAATGAAAACGGGGATAAATTTTTGGAAGAAAGCATAGAGAAACAGAAAAATGAAAAGAATACCTGCCTGATCTTTATCGAGACCAGAAGGGGGCATTCCATTTGCGGCCATTGTTGATTGTAAGCTGCAAAACTAAACCCTAAAACTTTCGATTCGCTTCAATATATGATTTAGGGTTTTGGGACGAAACTCAACTTGACGGCACTCTTTAACGTCAAAGGAGTGGACACGTTTTAAAGTAACTTTTTTTTTTCTTTTGAAAAAAAAAATATAATTCATTTAGAATTAAATATGTTTATGGTGCCTATAATTTTTAATTTTTTTTTTAATTTTAAGTATATAATTTTTCATCAAATTTTGGTCTCTCAACAATTTTCTACGCTCACTTATGGTTCCGTTTTTAAATCAAATCATGTATATATTTCATATTTTTGAATAAATTTTTATAGAGATGTTTATAATATTATAACAATTTCTTTTACAGTACTTGCGAGTTTAGTTCAATTAGTAAGGACAATGTATAATATATGCAAGGTCTAGGAAAACAATTGTTTTTTTAATGGATTTTTTTAGTTTATTTAATGTTGATATAGGGCTTTGTTTTGGGTTACATAAGGGGGAAAACAACCTCTGGGATATTTAGGCAACGGATTAACTAATTTGATTATCTTATCTTTTAATTTCCTCTTCATCAAAAAAAATAAGGGGGAAAACAAAAACAAAAGGAGAAGAACTAGGTAATTCTCTCATTAAAAAAAAAAGTTCTAGTGAAAGATACTCCAACAATAAAATATATTTAAGTTTTAAGAAGACACTCCAACAATATAAACTAATAAAGATGAGAAGAGACATGACAACGCTTCAGAATTCAGACAATAATTAATTAAGGTGCCCAAACAATTAGCTTACAATTTCGTTAGAATATTTGTACAACTATTGTCCTCATGAAGAGTGTGATGAAGAGAGAAAAATTGCAATCTTTCTTCACGTACTTTGTGATGATTTTTAATATATTGACATAATAATAAATAATAAAAGCGATGAGTGTCCATAGATCCAAATGGTACCATGTGAGAGAATCAAAATAGAGTATAATCTTCTGAAAGTTAGCTAGCTAGCCAACAATTTGAGACTAACAAGGAGAATCTCAATCTCTTCGTGAAGAATATTTGACCATCCTATACTCCTATGAAATCCAAATTAGAAGCTCAATCATAATTCTATACAAGTCCTTCAATTCTGCTCTCAGTGGATTAGTCATAGCAATGTCATCTACATTAAGCTCTAGTGTATCCTGATCAACCTTCTGCCATCGGACCTCGCAAATAGGAGAATGAGACCACTCTACGGAAGCTGATATAATTGAATGTCGAATCGAATGTAATTCTTCAAAAATGATTTCATTCCAAGAGGCAAAAATGTTCCACATGAATCCATGATCACAGGATCAATAATACTAACATCACATACATTTGACAATCCAACGCAAAATGTTATCGTGACTAAATTGATGAGCACCAAGAACAAACAATGTTAAATGTACTCTTCCTCATTCTCACATAGCAGAGAAGTAGGAGAGACATCAACCCCTCTATGAGCAAGAATTTCTATTGTAGGAAGCAAGTTGTGACAAATCTGCCATATACAGAACTGCACCCTTGCAAAGACATACATCTTCCACATTCCTTCTATGATTTGTTAATTATTGCCTCAGTATTTATTTCATAATCTAAAGTGAGTTTTATTTGAAATTTTTGTTCGTGAGTTTCGTAGGTAAATGGCTTTGCAATAAGAAGCTTTTTTTTTTTTTTTTAAATAATACATAGATATAAAGTAGAAGGCCAAAGACAAATACCCATCAAGAAAGAAGAATTAAATCCATTCAGCTTACTCCGAAAGCAAATTTCATGGTCTGGAGGTCATTTAATCAGATATTTAAAAGAAAGAAGCACAAGAACCTTACATGAATGCCAAAGGTTTATTTCACAATTGACTCAAAATGTTAACATAGTAAAAAAGAACTATGGCAATTGAAAATCTAATCTAAGACACAAGGTATAATGTTGATAACATTAATCCATAATGTCGATAACACAAGTCCAAATCCGAAGTCACTATGAAGCATTAACTTGCTTGGGTTTCAACTTTTAAGTCACTGTCTGTGGAACTTGTCAAGGTTGGTGAACTTTCTGATGCTTTTACTACACTTGGGAGGTACCTCCAACAACGCTTGTGAACTCCACTAATTTTTTTAGGAGCATCTACTATAGGCAAACCTGCAATAGTTTACATGATATCAAAGCATGGCAGAGAATAAGTGCTGAAAAAGAACAACTCATACAATGCACACTTTATTTTTTTATACATAATGTTTCATACCAAATTATTGCAAGAACAAATTCATCTCAGAATTTATTCAACAGTTAAGCCTCTAAGCTTCCACACAAGCAACGCATACAATTGTAGTACAAGCAAATTTTATGAGATTTATAACAGACCATATAGTTTTACTTGGAACACAATTACACCAATGAAAAAGATAGTGTTGACCTCGTATAAAGATTGAAAGCATTCAAAGTCATGAGCATGTACAAGCAGCTACCATAATAACACTTGCATGGAAAACCCCTGCTGATATGCAATACCTTACATTTATACACCACGCACTTAGAATTGATGAAACAAACCACATCTTCATTTTCTAGGTTAAGTCTACTGCTTTGATCACATGGATAAAATCTTAACCTAGAATGAAAACCCAACCAAAGATACATTCAATCATAACTGCTGTGGAGTAGACCCTGTACTTTGAAATCTAAAACTATTTGTCAGGAGTGAGTGAGTTTGGCAACTCAGAAGGAACCCAATCTCAAGTCAAGCTGAAATATGACAATTTCAGCTGTGCTACTAACTATACCATTTACAAGGGGCTTTTATAATAAAATAATTTTATCTATAAGTAGAATAGAACAAATTATCAATAAAATGGAAGTGTCATTCACTTTGTTTTTCAACTATCAATAGCTTTATTCATGAAAATGGAGTTCAACTTTATGTCTCCAGTCAAGTCACAATACAAAAGTTTGTTAGACAGGGACTTCGTCTTGGTTTAACGTCAGCCATCCATTAAGCTTGAGTAGGTTCAACAAAAATAAGCTTTTGCACTCCAATAAAATTCCAAGATAACATAAACATGCAGAACAACCAAATTACAATCCTTGCTAGTAATACCTAATATACCATTCTTCAAGATTACAACCATAAATAAAAAAATTAAAGGGGTTCCGGATATGCTCTCCAAACAAAAAACTTAGCTAAAAACTTTAGTTCTGTGACTTGCAACAATTTTTTTATTTTATTTTTTACAAATTTCTAGGTTTTGACTTTTGATGATGCAGTAGATTTTATAGTGAATAAATCACTCTCTTAGTATTGAACTATGTACCAAGTACCACATAATTAAACAAAATTCATAATATCAACTTTAGTCCCATGGAGAAAATTCTAAATAGTGCACAAGAAGATTCATGCAGAGTTTCATCCCAATATACTCTGACTTTATGATCCTTTATTCAACCCAAACCCAATATTCAGAGACCTTACAACAACTAAGCCTTTTTTTACCATGTGTGGTTGGCTACATGGATCAATTGACATTTGACGCCATAAAGTCCATAAAACTAATGCACGTCAAAGTTTTGGAGTTTTTGTCATCAGCACAAAATAACATGTTCTAGGATACCCTGGGTTGTTTTAAAAACATGTTTTTCATCAATCAAATGTTAGTCTACTTTAGTTGTTAGTTACTCGTCACTGGAATTATAAGGACTCTACAACAATCATATTGAAAATAACTATTTATCAACAAAACTACATCCAGCTTAAAGAAGTTTTTCATCAATCAAATGTTAGTCTACTATTTATCAACAATCATATTGGAATTATCAGGACACCACCTTAAACATAAAAGTAAGATGGATTCTTTGAGAATCAACAAAACTTTTTGGTAAGTTTCCAATAAGCAAGATCCACAGTTCCAGCACACAAAAATACATCCAGCTTTTTTCTTACATTAACTTATTCATGGTTTAAAACTTAAAAAACACAACTCATAAAATCATAAGATAATTTGAGGACTTGAAGAATCAACAATGTGCACCCCAAACAGTATCTTGATTTAAGTTATTCACAACTCTAAATAAATTCCCCATAACAAGAATATAAAAAACAAATTACAAGCAACGAAGCACGTGGATAGAAAATGTATTCGCTATGCTCAACGATAAAGAAAACACAACAAAGGTAATACTTTTACATGAAAAACCAAGATTAAGCAAACCAAATAAGATAAGACTATGAAAAAAGAGCAATCAGCCATGATCTGCTTTGCTTTAAAACAGAAGGCCGCAGTTATTTTATCACACAATGGCAGTTTCTAACAGAGCAACAAGTATCAAACTTTCTCCTCCAAAAACATAAAGATATTAACTTCAGAATCCAACCAGAAATTGGTAGCATGAAAGGCAAGTTTAGGTTTATCTCACAAGGTCCTATTAGGATAAACAACTTATTTTGCCACTTATAACATAAATGCTTATGAATAAGCTATTTCTATAACACAAGAGAAATTAAAAGCAAACTATTTTTGTATAATGTGTAAGCTATTTTCATAAACTATCCTGGAGAGCTTATGGAAATAAGCTGAAAACAAATTATCAACATGTCATAAGATGTTTTCATAAATTCTCCTAAACAGTGTAGCAAATCCTTATGCCCTAAATCATCAATCGGTGACTTACTACTGAATGTTATTCCAAAGTATGAAAATTAAGGCTCTTATGAACTGAATATGATATAACATACAATATAACTAATCAACCAAATAAATAAATAAAAAAAATTGACTTAGAACATATATCAAACAGTTTATGAGCATAACTAGAATACCAGAAAAATTAAACCCATAAAAAAAAAAAAAAAATTAAAACAACTAACCATTTTTATGAGCAATACCCCATGCTTTTCCATGTTTTCCATCCTGCGAAAAAAAAAATTAAAAAAAAAGTAAAAATGTGAAATTTAAAAGAGAAAAAAATGAAATGTGAAGAGAAGCAACCTTGTAGAGATTGAGTTTGGTGATTTCGTAAGAAACTTCCTTCCAATGAGTTTTGGCCATGTGATAACCAATTCCCCAGTTAGGTAAAAACTGAGCTACTTCGAAAAAGTTTTTCTTCTTTCTTCGCTTTGATTTCTTAGTAGTTTCGGAAGCGGCATCGGAAGAAGGTGAAGGAGAAGAAGTGGAAAGGGTTCTGATGAAAGTGAAGGTGGATTTGAGTATGGAAGAGTTTTGAAGAGTGTTGATTTTGCTGCACATTGCATTCGC
Source organism: Medicago truncatula (assembly GCF_003473485.1). Classification (NCBI taxonomy): domain Eukaryota; kingdom Viridiplantae; phylum Streptophyta; class Magnoliopsida; order Fabales; family Fabaceae; genus Medicago; species Medicago truncatula. The sequence continues at coordinate 47,925,608 of NC_053043.1, forward strand.
CATTGATTTCGACCTTCTTTCTCAGTTGCGGCTTTTGCCCAAAATGAGTAAAGAGAACCAAGTGATGTATGAATAATTTTACACGTTATTATATTTTTATACATTACATCAAATACAATTGAAATGATTTAAAACAAATATTTTTTTGTCGAGTAATTTGTATAAATAACTTGTAAACATTGAGATACTATTATTTTATGAATTACTAGTATCAATTTAAGTTGTTTAATTATGTTTTTGTTATGTTAATTGATGTGAAAAGTATTGAAATTATATTGGAGTTTCACATCGTTAAAATTTCTTAGTTCTACAATGTATATTTGTGTGTTCTAGTTTTACCAACTAGCATTTTAATGTGGGATACAAGCTTGTTTAACATAGTTTATGTGCTTGATTTTGTAGGACATGTGGAGATTAGACTAAATCTATTCTCGACATGAAGGTGGATATTAAAGTTGTATTGGAGTCTCACATTATCAAATTTATTGGTTTGTGTAATGCACAATTTTCAATCTCATGTGTCTCCCTCTTGACCGTTTGAGAATATGGTTAAATAATTTGGAGTCAATATTGCGCGATAGAGAAGAGAAATTGAGGAAATTGTCCTCTCAGCTTTAAAAGAGTAAAATTCTGCCGTTAATATCCAAAAGTTTATATTATAAAAATAAATTGGTACATGAAAATGACCAGTTGTTGTTTAATGTTTATGTAATTTTGTCTTTTGGGCTAAGATTCTCTTGTTACCCAAAAAAAGAAAAGAAATCCGTACATGTAAAATTGTTTTCAGTATAGGTTACTTGTGTTGCCTTATTTGTTGCATGATTACAAACACCAATTTGATCCCATATTTCATGTCATTTTCTTATGAGTATGAGATACACTTGTGTTGTGGAGGTTTATTCTGTACATCTTCTAAAGCTGAGTAGATCTTGAACCGATGCCTCAACAAGATAGCACAATCATGCATGTGCCAGTGCCTATTCTTCTCAAATGATTTATCATCCAAGAGACCTAAAAAACAAAGGAAAAATTTGATCCCTTTAATAATGTGAACCACATTCAAATTGTGGCCAAATATTAGCTATGATTATGTATTGATGTTGCCAGCCTAGTGCAGTTAGCTCCTAAGGAATTCCCATGGTCCTGATCCAGTTCCAATCCTGCATTAATGTAGTTGATTGATTGAATGAAATTCATCCAGATGTTGCAAGTGTCTTGGAAGTAAAGTAGCAGAACATGAAATAAAACATTAGGACAAAAATATTTTTGAGGATAATTACCTCAAGAAGCCAGCAAAGGCTCTTAAACTCATATAGATTGTCAATGCAACCCAAATTCCAATGAATCCACCAGCAGATGACAAAATAAGTAGACAAATTATGCTAATAATTGCCACTATAACCTGATGATTAAGAATGCCGTAATTAAATAATGCAACTAATTGTATGTTGTTAACTTCATACTTATTACTTGTTACTCAAGGAAACAAAACATTGTAGCAAAAGTTTGGATATTGAAGCCTATAACACACCAACACAAACATGGACACCGGAAACGACATTGACATGTTGGAACCAGTAAAAAATTGAAGAAAATTAAACGTAACCATGTGTCAGTGTTGAACACGGAGACATGTCAGACCATGTGTCGGTGTTGAACACGGAGACATGTCAGACACCAAACATGTTTTTGATGTGAAGTATCGGTGCTGCGTATATTGAAACTGCATCATTTTCAATGATTCTTTAAGATTGATGTAGATTAAAATATAGCAGATTAAACACATGGATGAATTTACATACCATGGAGAAGGCTGAATATGCAAAATCAGATGCCCCAAAGTTGACACCATCAAATACAAAGGCCAAACAGTTCAGGGGTTGAGTGAGTGCTACAAACTGGAAAGAGAGTTAATATGAATGTAAGTTCCACTTTTTAAGGGGTTTGAAAATTTAAATTATCAATATAACCTTTCCAAATTTGAACACGAATAAATTACCGGGACCCCAACTCTAATGAGGTGGAGGACATCAATATCTTTTGTAAATAATTTAGCTCCAAAGTGCAATCCTGTTCCAAGAATGAATGCAAGTGCCAATCCAAGAACCATGCCCATCTGCATTATAACTATCTACCTCATTTACAACTCAATGTATTATTCAAAAAGCAATTAGCGAGCGGCGTTTATAGTCCTTGTTAAAAAGGACCAGCGATTTTTTAAAAATAATGTAGAACACCTGCAATACTCGGGTAGCAGTTGTTGAGGCCTTTTCATAGTCCTTGTTAGCAAATGCACCTGCAAGAATCGCCTGAAACCAAGATGATGTTTTTTCGGAAGTTATTATTTATGAACTAATAGAAGCCAAGAGAGCAATGAATCATATCTCACCTGCCCGGCAACAGCCAGACCATCAGCAAGAAGAGACACTGCCAACCAAACCTGCAGACAGACTTGAAATGCAGCCATGGATGTTGATCCGTGGTGTGCAGCTAATGATGCAGACAGTGTCACGCAGAATGTTACCGCAATGACCCTCATGAATAATAGAAAACCTGCATGAAAATAATGAAACGGGAAGGACAATCAATAGAACTACGGATTTGAACGAAAAAGGAGTAGCATGGAGGAAATTTCTAAGACAAATTTGACGCACCATATTTGTGTATAAACTTTAAATAACATTGAACAATTTGTTTCTATAATATCCCTAGGGAAAATATCTCTGCTAAAAAAATGAATGACAAAGCCATTTCGTATATACAAGCATAATAAACCTTTACCATTTTTGGCAAATCGGTCGAATTGCATATGTTTGATGCTTGGAGGTATAAGATCAACTTGTTTGTTCAAACTCCACAGGAGTATAGCTGAAAGCAGATACCTACATTTACAGTTAGTTTGAAAATGAGAGATGACAAAATTAAAAAGAAGCAAAAGGAAATTAAGAGACAAGATAGCTCTGCATAAAGTATTCCTTAAATCTCTATTGAACTATAATCAGAGAATTGAATCACAACCAAGTAAAACATACTGAGATATAACATGTGCAATGGCTGCACCATTGACACCCATGCGGAATACGAAAATGAATAGCGGGTCTAGTGCTATGTTCGTCAAATCTCCTGCCACTGGATTACAACAAACATATAGTAATAAGAATCAGACTATAGCAAATAACAATTGAAGTTTGTCAAGGCATACATACCAGTGGCATATAAAGGAGTTTTAGTGTCTTTAAATCCTCGAAAAACTCCCTGCATCGCCAATGAAAGAAGAACCGCAGGAGCACCGAGAGATCTCAATTTCAAGTACTGCTGTGCATGATGTAGCATAGGAGAATCCTGTACAAATGATCCATATTACTTTTAAATCATCGTGTGGTGATACGAGGTCAAATCATTAAAGATATAGGTTAAAATAAAGACTGAAGTGATATTAGCCTATAAGCAAGTCTCGTAATGTTTATACAAAAGTACTTACAGAAGTCACTCCCATGAAGTTCAATAAAGGTTTTGCTGCAGAAATAAGTATTGTTGCCTGGACGAGGCCAAGGACACCTCCAAAATATAACGCTGACGAAGCTGAAGGAATTTGCCTTCTCTTATGTTGATCATCCTTAACTACATTAAAGCTTTCAACAACCGAATCTGAGTTGTCAACACATTCATATGTTAGTAATCAGGATTTTTTCTTGGTTTTCCTGTTGAGAAACAAGGCTTGGCAGACTATCAGGAAAGTAGAAGAATCGTACTTTTCTGCGGTAAGAACTCTTTGGTTTCAGCATCCGGAGGTGTCGCAGCTTCCAAGCATCCATTCTCCTCTACCTGTGAGCTTGCGTCGCTTAGGGCATCTTCCTCAGCCACAAAAGAAGTTGTGACACTGACTAGTGGGAATATAAAGATCCTTGATGCTTGATTGAATAGAGCTATGGAAACTCCTACTGCAGCAAGCTCCACTGGACCTGTAAAGACCAATAATATCCAACACTTGATACATTATAACAAATTCAAATTACATAGTATAGCTTAATTACATTGATTATTTGGATTTCTTCTATCCATTTTTCGAGTCGTATCAACATTTAGTTTCCCTATAGTTCTATTCATATTTTCTAGTGAAACTCTCTTTTGTCAATTCACTTGTGAGACAGGCCTCACTCAAATCTTGTGCATGTGTTGGTGCTTCAAAAGAGTTCTTGTTCTACTAATTTGAACGGCTATGTCCAATCGACTTTTTTGGATGATAATTTAATTGCAGAAAGATTTATGTAACAAGCTCAAAGCAAACAAACTAATAACATACCTAATTGGCCAATGAAGGCCGTATCGACCAGTGATGCTATAGGATCAGCTGTCAAAGCCATTGCAGCAGGCAATGCAATTGACAATATTTCGCGACCAAGATCGTCTAATTTAAACACTAGTCTGCAGTAAAAAGGAAATCAAGAGTTAAACCTAGGTACATGGAATTATGAAAAGAACATCACAAACAACTACTGAAAGAACAAAAAAAATGAACTAAAAATACGAGGTAAAGTTCATCATACATAACAGCTCATCACTCTGCATCACCTAAAAATACAATTGCTAACTAGAGGAATTAGAACTTAAATTTCAAAATCATTAAACACAATAATTGAAAATATGTAGAGGAAATAGGACAAAAAATGGTATACCTAGCATCCTTGAAGAAAGTGCAAATTGGTATTCTCATCCAATCACCTATAGAAAACAAACTCTCTTTCTCTGCCATCTCTGAAGTGCCAATTCACTGTTTTAGGTGAAAAACAGAAGAGAGTTACAATAGAACAAGAAGTTGTTGAAGAGTTATAAAGTTAGTGATAAAAAAAAAAAAAATTAGAAGAAACAAAAAGTTGGTCCAATGTTTAGCAATGTGATATTAATAGTATATCATAAATTAAAGGCAAGAAAGCACATATATATATTCTCCATATTAATTATGTGGTCAAATACTGACCAACAAAATAATTGAATATGTATCAAGGAATAAGCATCAAATTAATAACAGTGATGGAAAGATAATAAAATGCTTTAACAGAATCAAAATGAATAGACCCTCTCACTCAAACAAAAAACACAAACGATATAAACCATCAGAATGAAAAGGAAAGGTGAAAAGCATGTGAAAAATAACAGTAACTCAAGGTTTTGAAACTCCAAACTCTAGCTATGAAATCAATGGAAGGACTCAACTGAAATTAACAGGTGAAAAGCATGTAAAATCTGCAATAATCTGAGAGAAGAAAGGAATAACATGAGAAAGGTGTGATGCTAGAGTGAATAAATAGAAAACAGTTTAGTCTAGAACATAATCAGAAACGTCTTTAAGGTTGCAACAAAACAAAACAACATTGGACTTGTTTGAGACGAAAAAGGTGTCCACAAATATGTTAATGTGGGGCCTAATTTCCACTATAGTCTTAGACTGCTACGACTAGTACCTAAAATTTCGTGAAGATGTTTGGCCTTCACCCAATCACAGTGTAATTATTATGGTTATTATATTAATATTTTAATTTAATATTATCGTATCTTCATTTACTTCTTCTGTGCCATGAATTGCTACTAGTTCAAAATGTATGTGGTGACGGTATATTTGAATATTTTTTGACGTCAAAAGTTTAGAAGTGTCATTGCATGGTTATGAGAGATTGACACGTGTATGACAATTCTTTCGTGGAAGGTTCATCAGCAGATGAAGAAAAAGAAAATAGAAAAAATCTTTGGTAGAGTGTTCCATGTAGGGTCGTTTTTCACCTAGTATTATTATTGGAAGGAAACTGCTACTCTTTCAATTATTACTTGATTTTACTTGCATACACTTCCACCGTTCTTAATTATAAGTATATTTGTCTTTTTAAATTCATTTAATTAATGATGTATTTGATTTATATTATAGACCACATACATCATTAATTAAATGAACCTAAAAAATTATATTTGCTTGTAACACTTAAAAAGAAACCAAAGAATACTTGGAATTTTATTGAAAATTATGCATTATAATCCCTCTTTTTATATTGGTTATATGTTGTGAGAGTCTTTGGTTTAACTTTCACTTTTTCTATATATTTGACTTTGATTCCTTTAGAAACATATTGTGCTTTTAAAGGTTTTTAATATAGTTCCTTTTTCACTTTTCAATATAAAAGGTTCTCTTCTTGATTACTTTCTCCGGTCCTTTTTATAAGACACGAACGAGTTAACAAAAATTAATATATTTGATCATCATTATGAACTAAATACATCAATTTTAGTTGACCAATTTATCTCTTAAAAAAGGATCAAAAGGAGTATTTAACAAACATGACTTATGTCAGCATGACCCTTATTAGAATTACTTCATCCAATCACTATTATAAGCAAAAATTCATTTTTTAGATTCATTCAATAAATTATGTATGTAGTTTATATATAGACCACATACATCATTTATTGAATGAACCTAAAAAGTCAATTTTTACTTATAGTAGTGACCGGAGGGAGTTAAAATTTGTTATCCTTTTTAAAAAATCAATTATAATTTGATTGATAAATAAATATAAAATTTTAAATAAAATATTGAGAAAAAATTATACTAAAAAAATAAATAAAATGATTGGAACTCTAACTCCACGAATGCTTCATTCATTGAAGTAACTCATGAGATCACCATAATAAAATAATTTCTGATCTCATGTTATTTGGAAATAAAAGTCAAAGCACGATAACTTCAATACTAAACAACCTATTTAAATTGGTCTAGTGGTATTAGCTTAAAATTTGAGAGTGTTTCTTCTTAAAGTGTCTCCGTGAGCAGGGTTTGAATTCAAACTTCAAACACTTCATTTATTCACCTTTAAGGTGAATTTCTCTAACTATTAGACTATTTAATAAAAAAAATAAAGTTACACATATTAACATATAAAAAGTAATTTTACAAGATCAACATACAAAATAAACATATTAAATCCACTAATCGCTTCACTTACCAAGGGAAGGAGGTAAAATTTCATCCTACATGTTTTAAATGACCAATAGTTTCTTTTTCTTATCATAAGTTTTTCTACTAATTATTACTCTATTTTTTTACAATTCTGTTCAATTTTTCATATCACTAAAGAAAAATAATTTTGTAAAATAACTCTCACATAGGTATGAAGGTTATTCCTTGAAATATTATTCCTAAGAATGTCATTTCAAGGAATGTAATTTCTTTCCTTGAAACAAACACCCTGAAAGTAGAGCTTTCAATAATAGCAAAGCAAAATCATCTCAATTTTTTTTTCTCCTTTATGGAACGTTATCAAAGCTGAAGCTTCAGTCCTTCTTGAAAACTATATGGAACATAGGCAATGAAAAGTTAATCAATTTCAAGTTGGAATTGGGCCTTTAATCTTTATTGCATCAGTCCTTCAATTTCCTCCCTATGTAGTCTATCATCTCACCATAGTTTGTGATTTCATTGTTGATTCTTACTGCCACATTTCTAATGTTGTGCATGTTACCATTCAATTCACCTCTGTTGAAGACATTTGGTCAGTTTGTGAGAGGCAGTGGACTCCTCAATGTAAGCTTCTGATTAAAGCTTGTATCATCAACATCTTAAAACATGATTTGGTGCGCAAGAAACCAATATTCCAAGTTTCAGGACAAACAAATTCTATGGAAGACAACCATTAGTATGATCATTTCAAAAGTCACTTTATCAGGTAACAAATTAAACTTATTGCTTCCAGCAATATGAGGGAATTTGTAATCCCAAAAGCTTTAAAAATCAACATTCATCCTCCTAGAAACCCCTTGATCAAAGACAGGGCCGTTCCTAGCGTTTTACGGACCTTAGGCATAATATGAAAAAAGGACCCCTTACATAATACATTATAATTTTTTTAGCTCATTGTTGTGTTTTTTTAGCTCTTCATTTTGTTTTTTTTTATTTCACTTTTCACTACCAAATAAATGTTTTTTAGACAACATCTGAAAATAAATTAAATATTCTATATACACCAAAACAAAATGAAATATCCTACAAGTAGAGAAAAATAGCACATGTGAAGTAGACCGAAATTTTAGCACCCCATTTTCAAATAAAATAGAATTTGTTTTGTAATGAAAATTATCTCAATTTCTTGGATAATAAATATCGTCGATATTTTTAATATTAGTGAAGCACATTATTAAGAACAAAGGGCCCAAAAAAATATCACTAATTTCTTCGATAATAAATTTTCAAGCATATTATTAAGAACAACCAATTTTTTTTATAGGAGGGTGTATATAGAAATTTTTGTGCTGCATGGGATATATATAGCGAATCTCACTAAAAGGGCAAAAACATTAATAGATTTCAGCCCATTTCTATAACATGTCAAAGATTGGGCCTTTTCAGAGAATTTTACTATATATACCCCCTAAAATCCAAATATTTCTATATATACCCCTACCTTAAAAAAAAAATTGGGCCCCTACCGGCAAGGGCCCTAGGCCGTCGTACTCGTGGCCTATGCCCTAGGGCCGGCCCTGATCAAAGAATTTCTCTGGACCCCCTCTTGTCAATTGGATAAATGTCAATACATATGGTGCAGTGACAAAAAATTCCACCCAATGCTTCATATGTTGGAGTTAATGTTATAGTATAAATTATGGTCTATTGTGTTAAGCACTAATTAGTTGATGAATATGTTTGATTGAGCTATTCTTTTTAAATGGACCGTGATGGGTTGGACCATTTAGCTAAGCCCAATGAGAGGTCCCTGCCCGTTTAGCTATTTAAACGTCATCCCATCAGACGGTTAAACTACTCTGAACATTCGTGCTAAACGGAATGAGGGTAGTCATCCCTCTCATCCTTCTGATAGTTATTCTTCATCAATCTAATTTAAAAGTATACAATTCCTTATTCCATGTTACTGATATGCTATAACTTGTATCTATTGAATATTGATCTATGGCTGAAAATTTTAAACTTTTATCATGTCTAACTTACTACTAAATGTTTGCTTATTGTAATAAATAAAAGAAGCCTTGCCATTCTTTGTGTAGCCTCTTTACTTCTCACTATTTTAAGTACAACGAAACAAGTAGTAATAATTTGAGATTCGTTTTGAACTTTTTTTGGTCATGATTGTGTTTTATCACATTACACTAGACTAGATAGCTGAATTCCATTATATATATGTTGGCCTCAAAAGTGAGACAACATATGATACGAGAATATGTATAAAGACTAAAGTTAAATTATGAAATGAAGAAGAAAACATATTATGGTGTGGATGCAAAGTACTATCGCTAGGGAAATGTTATCAAAGAAAGCACTATCTTCAAAAATAGACTTTGATAATTCAAAGTTTAACCGAAAAAGTAATTAAAGTTTGGTTTAAAAAAACTTCACACAGAATTCAAATTTAGATTTTCTTAACAATTTTGTTGTTTGCTAAAGTTCATTAACCATTTGAATCAAATTATTTAGTTACTTACTTATTGTTACTTATTACTTGTCCATTTCAAATCAATTACTTGTTGCTTTATATTCACTTCTTGATAATTATCCTGCATTAATTATTGCATATTTTTCGTTTGTCTTAATACCCAGTTCTCTTTCACGGCTTGGAATGAGAGTTGAAGTTATAATTATTAATCTTTGAAATTCAGCCATTTAACTTAAATAACTTTCCAATAATATGATGAAACCTCCACAAAATTAACACTAACTAATCCGACTGTTGAGTACAGAGTGGACTAATTAACATGAATGATTAAATTAGACGTCATCTTTCCAAGTATACATAGATAGATTTTTTTGAGAGAAGTATACATAGAAGATTAAATTAGTCATGAAAGTAAATATGCTTTGCTTCCAAAGAGCATAACAAACTTTATTTTGACTGAATCAATTCTTGTGACTGTTATTCTATGACCTTCGTACGGAATGTATTTTTGTTACTATAGCGAATGATTCTATCAAAAGAAGGAGCTGGTTGGACACAACCATAAATCTTTTATATTTAGGCACACACTCATTAGCCACACAACCATGAATTGATTGTTGAGAAAGTCTTACTTGGGCACATACCCAACACCTCAATTTTGGGTATATATTCACATAAAATTAACAAAATTAAATAAAAAGTATTTAGTCAAATCAATTGATATATTATAATTTTATTTTCTATTAACTTTTTCTTGCTTTTGTGTGTGTCCAAAATTGAAGTGTTAGGTTTGTGTCCAACGAAGACTTTCTCTTAGATTGAAGTGTTAGGTTTGTGTCCAACGAAGACTTTCTCTTAGATTGTTAATGTGTGTCTAAATACAAAATATTTGTGTTTGTGATCAAGTAATCTAAAAGGAGTCTTTATATGCAATCATTCGTAGCAGCTCACAATTGTGTTGTTGGATCTAAACCATGATATCGAACTACTCATACATTTAATATTTTTAAAAATGCTTGGGTGGTTATAATCATTTGGACACATCATTTGGACGCAAAAAAAAATATATACTATTTAAATATTTTATAAATATATATTATTTAATTTTTTTCTCTTTCCACCTTTTTTTAAATATGCGCATATCCAAATAATATGTCTAAATTTGAATCAAGTGACTTTGAAACCACTATATATAGAAGATTCAAAGTAGGTGCATATATACTTGTTTATGCATCGCAGGATTCAATCTATCAAACTGAGATATGTGTGTGTGTATGATTCAATATATACTTGCTTACTTTAAGAAAAGAAAAATAGGATTGAATGATGAGTTAAAAAGAAAAGAAAATTGATTACCTATCGTGAGGGATCAAAATCACATAGTTCATGGTAGAAATTGACGTTTGATATGTTGTGTTTTTTATTAGTTTTAAAAAAGGTTTTAAAGTAAAAGTCAAGTGGCAAAATAGGATTGATTAGTGTTTTTTATATTAAAAGAAAATTACTCAAAGTAAGATTAAATTGATTATGTTTGATTAAGAAAATAAAATAAAAGAGGATCACTTGATTTTTGGAACCAAGGTTTATTAAAAAATAATGTTTTTGTGATTTTTGTTATTTGCATGTTTATTTTAAAATTAAAACTAATCTAAGGGAGCAGAAATAAAAACGTATGTACATTATGGTGGCGTTGGACCACCACAAGGACCCTTGACCTAATAAAGATGCATGAGAATAAAAAAAAAAAAAAAACGCTAAAGAAAAGAAAAAATGCAAGAGGAAATTAAAAAGTCTCATTAACTTTGGAGAGCAGCCACTGCCTTGCAATTGGAATGGAATAGAACAGACACTCGAAAATTGAAAGAATAGCCACGACAACAGCTAATTGTGATTAAAGAAGCCCCCTGCAAACAAGTAAACGGAAGTACGCGCAGCAAAAGGGGATTTCATACAAACACACAAGCCTCGCCACATGAATAAGAGAGGAGTGCCCGACTTTGAAAAAAAACATGAGGTATTTTAAAATACCTCTCTGCTGAATTTTTCATTAAAAAATTAGAGATTGATCAGGTTCAAATGATACGTATCAGTGAGATCTTGGATCAAAATTAAATTGGGGTATGACAATGTATATTTATTAGGCTTAATTGCACTTTTGGACCCCTATCTTTCCAAAAGTTGCGGTTATGGACCCATAACTAATTTAAATACAAAACAGCCCCCTATGTTTTGATTCTTTGGCAGTTTTGGACCCCCGTCCATTGTTGACTCGGTCAACGCTGACGAGGCACCCTAAGTGAGGTGCCACGTGTCAATTTTTTTTTTTTTTGCCTTAGGGGTCCAAAACTGCTAAAGAATCAAAACATAGGGGGCTGTTTTGTATTTAAATTAGTTAGGGGTCCATAACCGCAACTTTTGAAAAGATAGAGGTCCAAAAGTGCAATTAAACCTATTTATTATGATGAGTACTATATATATCCCCTGACAAAGGTTGAACAAGAACAATTAATCTATTCATGATATCCTTTTCCAAGCTAGGAAGGAAGATTAATATTGTAATTAACTACAATGGTTTCCAGGTACAAAAATTAACTTGCAAGACTACTTACACGATCATGTATATATGTTTGACTTTTATTTCAGACCTACCTGTTTATTGTTAATTTGTAAACTTATATACTCCTTTCGTATAACAACAAAGGTATTGTAATGAAACCACCAAGTCTACCAATCAAGGTTCATATATAAATTCTGAAGGTTTGACTAAAAAATGGGACCCCAATTAGGAGAAATTGAGGGAAAAAAATGATATAGCCGTAGGAACACAAATATTATTGGATCAGAATGAAAAATCAAGAAAATAAAAAGGAGGAAACATCTTTCATCAACTCCTCAAAATCCCATTCTCCCAAGTTGAATTGTTCTTGAAATAAATTCTCCACTACTTCACCCCTACTTTCAATTTTATTATTATTGCTTTCAATAATATTGCAGTTACTAAGCATATTGTTTATCTTTATGTCATCAAAATAATAATCAGAATGGTTAGGGTTAGTTTCTATGTTGCACTTATTCTCCATATCCCCTTCTACTCCAATATTTACACTCCCAAACACACCATTTTCTAAATAAGAACCTTTAATTTCAACTTCGTGATTTTGTGACGAAAAGCATGGCATTGTAGTAACTGTATTGTTGAAGTATCCACTATGATCCATCACAGGCAACGTGTCAATATTCATGGTATTGAAAATTGTGTTTTGCAATATTGATGGTGATGGAGATGTTGATGATGAAGTGAACATAGGCATACTCATGTAGCTGTTGTAATTTGCATGTTGTATAGAAATATAGGACCCTTGTTGTATATTGAAATCTTTGTTAGGTTCAGGTGAGGACTCATCACTTGGATTTGGTGAGGTTGAAGAAGACAAGTTCTTAAGTCTTTTCTTTATAGTTGAATTCCAAAAGTTTTTTATTTCATTGTCGGTTCTTCCCGGTAATCGTGCTGCTATTTGAGACCATCTTCAAAAAGTCAAATGTATTCAAATGTCAGGTCAATGCATATTATAGAAGAAGTTAATTAATTTGAAACATAACAAAAGAATACTTTGCATGTAAGCTAATAAAAAACCTTCAGATATGGAGTGTCTTTAACTCCAAGTCCTTTTGTTAGCTTATTTAGTTAATATGCATATCCAGGGACTCCCAAACAATATACATAAAAAATATAATTAATGAAAAATGTGTTTCATTTATTCTATATAAAAAGGTGATTTATATATAAAAATAAAAATGATTTGCAATTAAAATTATTGATTATTGTATGACTTATTAGATGGATAATAGTGCGGGATTGTCTCATGGAATATCATGTTTTCGTATCTTACTAGCTATCTTAATTAGAAAGCTTGTATTAATTCTTTCATACATATATATATATATATATATATATATATATATATATATATATATATATATATATATATATATATATATGCATGTTAACATGCAAACATATATTGGAACAGTACTCATTAATTTAGAACTAATTCTCTTCTTTACTAATTAATTAACACTTAGTTAAACACCTACCACTCCTCCAAGAAAAAATAATAGCTAATTAAGGATATAACCTAGATTTTACATATGTATATGTTCTCCCTTCACACTAAATTTTCCACTACCTGAGTTCTATGCAGATTTTACTAGTTATTATAATATTATAAGTTATTTTACATATTTGAATTATGGTGAGTTTAGTAGTGTCACAGTGTGCCAATATAATTTAACAAAATCACAATGCCACCCTAATGTTAATCAAAGATGTATAAATTGAATTTATTGTTTAAGATGGATGAATAAGTAGAGAAGAATATTATTGATGGACCTGTTTCCAAGTAGAGAATGGAAATGGATGATGAGTTCTTCTTCTTGTGTTGAGAAAGCACCTCTTTTAAGATCAGGCCTCAAGTAATTGATCCATCTTAGCCTACAACTTTTGCCACATCTTTCCAATCCAGCATTTCTTGCCACATCACTCCAACATCCTTGTCCATTCCTAACCATATAGTTCATAAGTTTCTCATCTTCTTCTGGTGACCACAAACCTTTTCTAAGCTTCTTCTTATTAATATTGATGTTGTTTTTAGTACTACAAATCTCTGGCTTTCTCATTGTATTAGTTTGTTATTTTCTTCCCAAATTGGTTAATTTGATATGAACAATATGAGAGATAGTTTTATATATATATAGAGCTAGCTAGGTATAGGGAGAAAGATTAGAAAGAAGCTTCATAAGGAGGAAATAAATTAATAATGAACATGATGATGATTGTGATGGTTATGGTGTTTGCTTACAATATAGGAAAGAGTGAGAAAAAAGAGTTGGTAGTAAGAAACGGTTTGGAGAGAGACATAATATTATTTGAGACATATTGGTGGTCGTCTTGTCTTTGACTCCATGGCCTTGTCTTTTTACTTTTTCTTATTATTTTTCTTCACTCACAAGGTTATCATAACATACATGAATTTATCATAGACCATATATAGTGTGACACATTAATATATATTTATATTTATATTTATCAAACGTATATAACAGTTTGTTTTATAACCAAGCTAAGTTTTTTGCTTCCACTTCACATAATCTCTCAACACGTGTAGTTGAAGATATATAGAAGTCCAACATTTACAAGGGTTAATCAATAAAAGCTAGGACGGCACACACTTTAATTAATAATGAATATTTTCCTGTTTCTTAGTTTAATATTTTTAACATAAGATCAACATGCTTAAGTTTTATCACCAAAAGAAAAAACGGAAAAGTAAAACAGACTCAAATATGTCCATTTTAATCAATAGTATTATATTGTGCAAGCATTCTCTCATCCCTAAAATTTAAGTGACAAAAGAAGATATTTGGACCTTTCCAGTCCATATATACTGCCGCAAATTTAATTAATTTATATATATGATTCAACATTTGAATCGAATGTTACTATCATCATATTTACAAGTTTTGAAATTAGTCTATAATTATTTTCTATGTGGACCAGACAAGACCCACATTAACGTTGCATATGCAAGCAATCATAGCCATTAGATAATCTAAGAAGAGGGATTGAATTGGTTGATTAATTATTAAGCAATATTCAAGTGCATAATTTAGAACTACTACTTTTACCAGCTAGCAATTGGTTTTTATAAATGAAGTTGTATATTTAACCTTTGGTTAATTACTTATGATGTAATGGTAATTTACTCCAAGTACGGTTTTGGATTGACTAACTAATTAAGAAAAAGGAAACAGTTTTATAAAAGTATGTACTGCTTTGTTATGGGAATATTCCTAATCAAATGTATGAATGTGTGAATTAATGTGATTGACACGCATGCACAGCACGTGCAATTTAGAATATGACTTTTATATAAATAAAATAGTAATCAAAATATCTAAATAAATTATGGTTGAAGTAAGGAAATGATGCACTTTAACATTCTATGTTTTATTTTGTCCAAAACAAGAAGCTTTCTCTGTTTTTCTCGTGCACATATCTTTTTTTCTTTTTTCGGACTAATTAATTAAAGGTGAATCATGTGAGCAAAAGAAAGAAAGAAATGGTGCAACAAATCATTGACTTATCTGGCCATCTTTTTAATGCGAGGACAAAAATATATGGGCAAAATTCAATTTTGTTGGGAGGGATTACAAGCTGCAATTGAAACAATTTTGAATGGAAAGGCCAAAATCTACTTTGTTTTCTACGACCACTATTTGAAAATTGTTTGAAGCTTTAACAGTGACAAACTTTGTATTTCAAAAGTAAAAACGGACAATTCTTTTCATTTTCCAAGTTGATTAGTGACTTTTAGCAAAAATAAGAGAAAATGAATATGTGTGTGTGGTTCATAAACATAGCGCAACTCATATTGAATTTTCTTTGCTTTTGTCAAGCATAAGGTTATTATCTGAACTGGAAGATTAGACGGATTGTGAGCTTCTACTTTCGTGACATAAGAGACTATTTAAATCTCTGCTCTAAAAAGCATCATGATGGGGTAGCAAAATGTGATATAGACCATGGTGTACGGGTGAGTTCCAAATGCGAGAATTTAGTTATTTAATGGCTAAAGATTTTGTTATTTATATTCATCATGTTCTTCGTGAAGACAATGTTTGTGAGAATTTTTTTGCCAAAAAAGAAGTTAGTAGTTCAAAGTTGCTTTTTGTTTTGCATGATACTTGTCATGATTTAGGCTCACCCTTGTTGGCTTATGTGTTAGGCGTTTCTTTAAAAGAAAGATTAATGTGTGTCGTTAGGACGTTAGGACACTAGTTAAAGAAACCAATAAAAAAATAATATTGTAAGATATCATATATTTTTTTCAAAGGAGAATAAGACGTTATATATTTTTTTTAGTTCTGTTATTAACCTATTTTTTACTATTGTATTAGCCAAAAAAAATATACTTGTCAATCACCTTTTGAATAAATTTTATTAACCACTTTAACTATTTCATTAATTACAAAAAATGAAATATACTAACCATTTATTTTACATGATTTCAAAAAAGTTACTATCTTCCCTAATTATAAGACCCCTTTGAGAATTTTTTTTTGTCTCTTTTTATAAGACTCCTTTGCTATTTCCAACTACATTAATTATTTTTTACATACATGCATGCCCCTATTAATCATACATCTTTTTCTTCAATCAGCAATAAATAACATGTAGAAAACATAAATCATCTCTCTCTTAAAGGATAAAATTGTAAAAATAATACTAATTACAAACATATTTAATACAAATATCCAGTATCTTAATTCCCGTTATTTTTTCAAAAGGACCCTATAATTAGGGACGGAGGCAGTACAAAATTACATAGATCTCAAAAGTGGTAAACAGTGTATCTTAGCTCCCTCAAAAAACAAAAATATATCTTAGTAGTTAATGAAACAACGAAATTGGTTAATGACATAACATGTTATGAAAATTCTTTTCTATATTAAAAAGCATGTTTTTTTTGTTCAATGTACCCTACTTATCATTACTCCTACTTTAATGTACCCTTGGTTGCGAATGATCAGCTTCTGACAAATATAATATGTAGAGGATTTGTGAGGGGTAAAAGTGGTGAATTGAGAGTTTCATGTTTCAACACTTTCAAAAGCATGTTGAAGAACCTTAAATGTATCAAAATGAAAGATAAATGATCCTTTACGAGAAGCAGCAAAGCAGACCCACTCCTGCAAGAGTAAAAGAAGAATCAAACTGGATGAGGATAATTGCTGCCTTTCTTATCTTAGTCATTCTAGAAAAAAATTAGGCAATTTCTTTTTTCACGGTACTCTCTTCTTACATGTCCTACTCAATTCCGAAAATACTCCTATTTATATTATATAATTCAAATTACTTTTTGGAGATTTTCGAATTATATAATCCAAAAACGTGTTTAACCAGATTTTCGATCAACTTTGCGAAACAATGGCATACATTATTAAAAAGAAATAAGCGGAAATGAAAAAAAAAAAAAAAAAAGACATAAATTTTAAGCGACGCCAATAATTGAACATATTTTATTATTTGATCAATATTTCATCTTACATTTACATTAGCATAATGCTTATTACAACAAGTTATTAGACACTTAAAGCAATATTTGTAGTAGAAAAGGATAGAGGGGGAAGGAGTGGAAGATTTGTTTGCTCTCGCACATCCTTATAAGAAGAAGATGAGAGAGTTTGTTTCCTCTTGCACATCCTCAGAAGGAGAAGATGGGAGAAGAAGACTATGATGAGCAAACCTACAAAGTGAGACATTGTCCTTTGACCATTCATATTATCTCTGCATAATGAGAGAAACCTTTGTGTGAAAGACGAACGGTGTAACATTGACATCGTGAACACTATAAAAAAGAATGAGAGAATGTGTGATGAAATGAGAATTTGTGAAGAATGAGTTGGTATTTACGGGGGAAATGCATCCATAGAGTGTAACAGATAGTCAAGGGAAGGAAAAAAATTGTATGACCAGGACAAAAAAAAATGTTAAATGAGGCAGTCTTGCTGACCAAGCCACCATTCACATTTTGAACTGGTTCAGATTATATAATCTAAAACCGTCATAGAGTTGTTTGGATTATATAATCTAAATTGGTCCAAAACCGTGTTAAAATGTGTACTTTGGAGGATTTCAAACATTTTGGATTTTTATAATCCGAACAAATCATGTATATTGATTAAAATGATAAGTGCAAAATGAATTGGGTAACAATTTTATAGGGAAGTCATCATCCCAAACCTTATTTGGCATATCTAAATCTATTTAGATATATCAACATCCGACTCATCTTCAACAAAAATGTAGAGATTTAGTAGTTTACATAGTATTGGAGGAACTGACACAAATGGTCAAAATCTCTCTACTCATAAAGACCTTCCAATTGGATATGAATATCCTTGGGAAGTTGATCCTCCTTCCTAAGAGACTCTGAAACTCCTTTCATTTATTTTTGTTCTTGTACACCTTAATTCTCTTGTTATGCACCAAGAAAATTATAAAATTTCCGGTTGATATTCCAAAGGTACACTTAATCGAAATAAAATTTAAAAATGCTACCTTAGTCATCTTAAGGCTTCGTCTACTTTGAGAAACTAATAATGGGAGTATTTGGATTTTACCACCACATCATCAATGTGAACCCTCCATGCTTTTTCGAATAAGATCATGGAAGATAACATCCATGCCTCTTTGTTATGTGGCTCCAGCATTCTTCGGTTCAAACAACATGAATATTCGCTAAGACATTACAAGTGCACCAAAACTCATATAGTTGTTTTATGAGAGTATTCTTCGTCTACAAATATTTGATTATAGAATCTTTGATGACTGTTGAGTCGAGGTACATGTTTATCGCTAATGATATAAACTTCTACTTTATGCAAAACCTTTTTATTCATTGCTTGATTAATTTTGAATAATTTAGAACTAGCCAAAATGTGAGGTAGATTTCCAAATTTTACTATATACATGGAGACCAGCAAATTTGTGTTTTAACTGAATCGTTTTATGCAGAATCTTATTGTTTGTTTGAAAGTATAAATATGATCGAGAATTGATTGCCCCTCTGAGCCAAATTGACAGAATTTACATCAATTTTGAAATGTCAAATTCACTGGGCTAGCCTCTTTCGCCTAGGGAATCTGCTATGTTTTTCAAAATTAAGTTTTGTTTTGAATCACAATGGAAATTCTTATATTTTTTAATTATATAGCCTTAAGCCTTCATTTTTTACTCAAATATTGTCCATTGTCTTAGGATAGATGAACCATGGCTTACTAACGGAGATCATATTTATGGTAGTAAGCCAAGAGCATACAATGTGCTTATTAAAAGGGCATACATGCTTTGTATGGAGGGTTTGGCGGACACCTCTCATCTTCAAAGGCTAGGCTTCTGTTTGGTATTTTGGCGGTTAAAGTTTCCCCAAAAAAAAAAAATTTGTTTGGAAATGTGTCGAGGTTGTTTGCCCACGCAAGTACGCTTACAAGGTAAATGTTTTCAATGCCCTACAAATTGTGTTAGTTGTGATTCTTTCGATGAGGACTTGACTCGCATGTTTTTTACTTGCCCATTTGCAATGTAGTTTGGACTACGGCTAGCTTATGGAATAACATCCAGCAAGATGCCACTGACACTAGTACGACTTCAAAAGCAATCTTTTTTATGTTACAATGCCTTACGCCGGATCTTACTTCTCGTATTGTTAGTTTGTTTTGGAGCGTATGGAAGCATTGCAAGCTCAAAGTGTGGTATGATGTTAGTGAGACAGATGCTCAAATACTTGACAAAGCTCATCGATTGTTGAAGGATTGAACGCTTGTAAACACAACCACAACCATTGTTCACCCGAATCAATCTAGCATAGAAATTCCTCAAAATGTGGCACTCTCGACGGCTTCTTTTGGACATTTCTCTACATCAGCAGTTGCGGACCTCCACGCTGACCCTAGCTCATCTTTGATGGAAATTCCCTCAATGTGGGCGTCTCAAATGCAACGTTGATTCCTCTTTTCCAGGTCAATTGAATAGAACGTGTATTGGCATGTGTTTACGCCAAATTATATAGTTGATACTCTTTTTTGTGATTAATAGTCCAATAAATCAGCCCTTTTGGATGATCCTGAGAATAAATCAGCCCAATTTGCTTCAGAACACCCAAACATCGTGTGGCTTGAAGAAACAACACCATGTGTAAGATGGTTGCTTTTCTGACATCCAATAGTTCCTGGAAACACATGTAAATGACTAAAAAATTCAGCGGTAGTTAACTAACGTCGTTTTCTAGTTATAAGTCAGTGGTAGTTAATTATCGTTGGGGGCATTTTAATATTTTACTTGTGTTTTTAGGAAGAAAAAAAATTATGTTAAAAAAAAAAAATTCCATGTGTAATTGATCAACAAGTTTTTTTTGGATTTGTTTGATTAATAGTAACCTTTTTGTTGATAAAAAAATATCGTTCCTATTGCTTTGAATTGTTCATCCCATTATTGCTTATTGTTTCTAATTTAGTGAGATTTAATCGATTTTTTTGTTGATAATTTAAACAATATTATAAAAATAATAAAAAGGTTTAAATCAAGGATAAAAAGAAAAGAAAAAAATCCAGTCCAATAGAGTGTATATCCTTTATATGTTGTTGTAGATATAAACTAAAAAATAAAAAATTCAAAGTGATGCAAATAACTTCAAATGGAGGATATAAATAAAATTAAATAATTAATATTGAAAACTCATTTTTTTTATAAATAATTTTAAAAAGTGTGGCAATTAGGGGTGGGATATAGGTCAAACCGATAGTCAGAGGCCTATGACTCAACGGACTCAACCTAATTAAAACCCAATCTGACCTAAATCATTTAGTAATTAGGTTAAATTCAAGGTTTTTAAAAAGGCCACTAAAATTGTAACAAAAAAAAAAGGCCACTAAATTAATTAGGATAGAAAAAGGCTCATAGAAAAGCCTACTAGACTTGTCAGTACGGTCCATGTACGTGTAATTACATACGCTCTGTTATAGTAATAAATTTTCGGCCTCTTAGAAAAAAGTTAAGAAATTTCAATTCCTTCAAATACTATGATCAAATATTTTTTCCAAATAAGATTAAAATAATAATGTTCAATATTGTTTCTATTGTAGTAGAGTTGTTCCTTCTTTAATGAGACTTAACTATTTATTTAATTAATAACTTAAATATTATATTATTGTAAAAATATATAAAGTAGTGAATAAAATAGTATAAATTAAGGGTATAAATAGATGAAAAATTCGCCCAAATGGATATATTCTTTTTATATATTGTTGTAGAAGATATAGATATAGATATTTTTTATGTTTTCTTTCTTCCTTTTCTTTCTATGATAATCACTGTCATGACATATAATATATATACGTATCTCACTCTCTCAGTTCATTGAACGAGACTTTCAATGAAAATTTAGTACTATGCTACTAGCACCAGTAGATAGGGTACAATCTTGGGCCCCAGCCAGTGAATGATTTGTTCATTCCATAAAGAATGATCGTACCGTACATTGATGATGGCTCTTCTTCGATGTCTTGATGCAGAACCTGCTTTTTCGAGAAAAATTATTGTGTGGTCTGTTATACAGTTCCACTTCCTTTCTAAAATACTATATATAGGATAGGATATGTTAGACTAAATTACTGAGATTAATTCCCATATGATTCCGAGGGAAATGGGATTTTTGACGTATCATTAGTTTGATTAAAAGATAAGTAAAATCTGATTACAAATTGGCAAATTTTATGGTACATCCAATAAATTTGGGTGTATCGGTACACCAAGTCGTAAAATTAATAATAAATCAGTTGTTTTCTTGAAGAAAAATAATTATTTTCTATCATTGACAATTAAGATAATTAAATTTTATTTACCAAAAGCTTCGACGAAATAAAATTTAATTTTTAAGAATTTTTATTACTCATAACAATGAATATTAATTATTTTTTATGATAAAATGTAATTTTTTTAATATAATCCTTATAAATAATGAAATGATGGTTTTTCTTATGAAATGATGTTTTCTAAAATATAAATATTGATAAATACCTTTTTATTTCATTAAAGTGATCGTTAATTTATAAATTTGGTACAACAAGAGTACCGGTACACTCAAAATTATGGATGTACCATAGAAGTTCCCTTAAAAATTATATTTTATTAAAAAATTGTAATCAGATTGATTCCTTCTATGTGAAGACTATTAATGCAATTAATCATCTATTTCAACATCAAAATATATATTCAATCATATTTCATTTGCAGATTCACTTTTTTCATAATCAAGATGTTAATTGCTCAACAAAAAAAAAAAAAAAATCAAGATGTTAATAATTTTAGAACAATGATACATACATATTTAGGGGGACATACACTCTTGTACCTCCAAGTAGAAATGCAATCTGTGGTATTTTCTCTTTCTCTCTCTTATGTGTATTAGGTGTCATGTTTTGGTTTATCTATATTAGTAAGTAGCTAAAAGAAAAAGAAAAAAAAGTAGGCTTTAATGTGGTACATGTCACTATTTATTTGTACAACATGCCTACGTATTTGACTGTATAGTACCATAAAATAGATGATATTCATATAATCATTTTAAAACAACTTTTTCTTTCATATTTTTATTGTGTTATTACTCTTTTTTTTTTTCTCTTTATTGTTTTTGACCAAAAAAATAAAAAATAAAAAATATTTTAAAAATTATCATAAAATGGTTGTATAAATATCATTACTCGTAACAATATATAACATATATAGATAGGTAAATGGGCGTAATTAATGATAGGCATATAGACATATTGCATTTCTACTTATATATTTTTAAGTTGCTTTATACATTATCATGTAAATTGATAATAAGAAATATTAACAACATTCACTTTTGAACCTCTCTTTAACATTTACTTTTTTATTGGATAAAATCAATATATGTCGTACCATTTTAAGTAGGTTCTATTCTAAACTGTAAACTCACAATAATTTAAATCAGTAAGGCAATAAATTAAAGATAATGTTCAAAAACAATATTGCTAGCATTAATCGTCGATAATATATAGGCAAATGAGCGTCTTGTGTCTCATCCCCAATGGTTTATGCGGATAAAAGGACAGTATACCAAATACATTTATTAAAGGTGGCAACAATATTTAGTACCGAAAAAAAAAAGCATCATATTCTCAAACATATGATACTAGTAAAAATTATTTCGGTGAAAACTTATTTTACTCAGTTATAATCAACAAAATTTTCAGAAAAAGTAACTTTCAGTAACCGATAAAAACAAAATTTTCAGAAATAAATAGGTGTCAAAAGGGATAAATACGTTTTTTTTTTTCGGAGTTCTGGACCTTACATATATTATGTATTGTCCAAACTAAGTGAATTATGTTCAAAGACAAATAAATTGGTTCTTTAAAATAAGTAAAACTGTAAAAGTGACAAGTCAAATAATGACTTATTGTTTCAATGAATCCTCCATTTTAGTACCAACAGAAAATTGATCGTTCGAATGCAAAAGAATGAGCAATTGATTGAATAACAAATTACTTAGGAATTTTTTCGGTTGCAAAGACCAATCTATTCTTTTTTAATGATTGCTACGGGCAAATTGTCCTTTATTAATTAATGTCATTAACCAATTGTACTTTTTTGTAACAATACCATCTTTAAAAATAAAACTTATTTTGTTACTGTGATTCATACGAGGATTATATTATCTCGATTTATTTTTTCTCATGATCAAAATGAACATCGAAGATTTTTTAAGGTGTGTTTGGATTGAGGATTTAGGAGGGAAAGGGATGGGAGGGTTTGATTTTCTTTTTTAAATTACCAACTATATAACATATTTTCCTAAAATAAATTAAGGGTGATTGGAGTATTATATGATTTTTTATCAACATTAATGATTTGCTCTGGGAGTTTTTTTTTTTTTTTTTACAAAAGAAAATTATTATTTTTTTCATTCTTTTTTGTGAACCATCACCAAAACTCTAGTTTTTTCTCCTTCATCCATCATAGAGGGTTGATTTATGGTCAATTTTTGACCCAAAAATCACCCCTTTAACTCGTTTTTCTCTTTCCCTTTTATTGAAATAAGCGATTTTCACATCTATTTCGTTTCTTTTTGTGATTTCGTCGTCTTAGTGCGACGTTGGTTTGTTCGTCGTCTTTGTGCTGCGTTGTTTGTCTTTCTTGTTTGTCAGCACCAAGTACTTTTATAGTAATAAGCAAGTCGGATTTGATCCCAAAAACTAACATAACAATTAATTACGTATATAAAAAATATAATCATTTGACCGTTAATAGATATATTTTCACTTTAAAACGTGAATTCTAGCCACTAGACTAATTAAAAAATAAATAAATAAATAATAGTTAAAATTGAGTGTCTATATATATTGGTAGTAGTTCATGAGTTTTGGTGCATTAGTCTCTAATATTGGTGACATGGAGTTCTCAGCGGAAGCTTTAGAGAGAGATATAAACAACATGAGGAAATATTATGGGAGTGGAAAAACAAAAGAAACATCATGGAGAGAATCACAACTAAAAGGGTTGCGTAACTTTGTCAAAGAAAATGAGGAAGAAATCTTGAAGGCCCTCAAGAAGGATTTAGGGAAGCATCATGTTGAGGCTTTTAGAGATGAGGTGTGTTTCTTATTCTACTTGCTACACTCTTATAGTAGTATAATATAGTATATTTCTGTTTAATTTTGTTTGCTTAATTAATTCATATGTGTATATATATTTGCAGGTTGGAACGTTAAAAAAATCCATTGATTTGGCAATAAAGTCCTTCAAAAAATGGATGGCTGGTAAAGAGGTTAGTTTATATATGTACAACACATGCAAAACAAATGAGAAAAGTATATTTTATATTTCCATTATACTTAGTTTATTGAAAATAAGAACAATTGCACCATACTTTTACATGAAATTAAAGAATTCCATAACTATATACTTTATTGTTATGCCTTATTATTTTCAACTTAACAGGCTAAACTGCCCCAAATAGCACTACTTTCAAGTGCAGAAATTGTTGCTGAGCCTCTTGGTCTAGTCCTCATAATCTCATCATGGAATTTTCCCTTTGGTGAGTAAAATAAAGTTTTAGTATATTAAATCTATAAAGAAATCAAGTGCAAAGTGGTGCCTCTCTTGGTTACAATATCAACAAGATATGGTTGGTTTTATGAACAGGACTGTCCTTGGAGCCATTAATTGGAGCCATAGCTGCTGGAAATGTTGCAGTCCTAAAACCTTCAGAGTTGGCCCCTACTTCTTCTTCTCTTCTAGCCACTGTTCTACCAAATTATTTGGACAATAATGGCATTAAGATCATTGAAGGTGGACCACAGATTGGAGAGCACCTCCTACATAAAAAATGGGACAAGATTTTTTTCACTGGTCAACCTTACTATTTCTTTTACCTTCTCACTATCATCATCATCATCATAAATATTAATTATATTGCTTTTCATTCTATGAAGCACGGATATGAACACGGACACTGACACGCCGACAAAACTAAATTTTTTAGGAAATCACATAATTCGGTATAATTATATGTGTCGGTGTTGTGTCGGACGCGACACGTGTCCGACACGGGGACACGCTTTATCCGAGGAGTGTCTGTGCTTCATAGTTTTCATTTCTATTTTCTAACTTTTGATTTTATCAATGATAAAAAAAATTAAACTTGTAATGATCCAATATATTAGGAAGTGCACGAGTGGGGAGGATTGTTATGTCTGCAGCAGTGGAGCATCTCACTCCTATAACATTGGAGTTAGGAGGAAAATGTCCAGCACTGGTTGATTCACTTTCAACTTCTTGGGACAGAGAGGTACATGTTCATTTAATCTTCTCACATGGAATGTACCTTCTATTGTAGAAAGCCAATGTGGAAGGACAAAACAAAAGTAGCAAATTAATGCAAGGACAAAAAAAAAAGTTATTTTTCGGTTCATTAAGTTTTATTAATACAGTACACAAATCTTAACTCAACCGATAAAAATATTGAAATTGTTAAATCGAACGTCGCGAATAAGGTTTGAGCACGTGAATTTCTGATGGTTGTCATTTCATCTATTTGTAAAAAAAGTTTTATAAATAACAAATTAATAGAAAGGACAAGACAAAGGTAGCATATTAATGAATGACAAGAAAAAAAGGAGTTATTTTTTGTTTATATATTAAGTTTTATTAATATAGTATATAAGTTTTAACTCAACCAACAAAAATACTGAAATCGATAGGTCGGACGTCACGACCAGGGTTTGAGCATGTGAGTTTCTGATAGTTGTCATTTCATCTATTTTAAAAAAAAAAAAAAAAGTTTTGTTAATATAAACTAAGCATGATGACAAATTACTTATTGGTCCATTAGATATTAGTTACATATTAAGAGTTTGAACTCATAATCTCAAATGACATAGTTTAAATCTTTTCTAGGACACGGTAACACTTTAACTAATAATAATTTTTCACTTCTCCAATTTTATTTATTTTTTTAAATTGCTTACAAGATTTTTATTTTTGTTGAACAATAAGATGGCTGTGAAACGAATTTTGGTTGCAAAGTTTGGGGCTTGTGCAGGACAAGCATGCATAGCAATTGATTATGTCCTTGTAGAAAAGAGTTTCAGCTCTACATTGGTAAAAAGCAAGAAATAATTTTTTTAAAGTTTTTTATTATGCTGCAATTACACTAATAATTTTGAAGTATAATTACCCCTTTCTTTTATTCTCTTCAGGTGGAATTAATGAAGGAAGGGATTAAGAAAATGTTTGGAGACAACCCAAAAGAATCCAATACCATTGCAAGGATTGTTAATAAACAACATTCCAATAGAATCAAGAGTCTTCTCAATGAACCTAATGTCAAAGAATCTGTGGTTTTTGGTGGTTCTATTCACGATGATGACTTGTATGTAATTAATTAATACTCTCTTTTCTTACTTACTAGAATGTTCAATCCGAGTTTTACTTCATGGATCATCAATTTAGTGTCTAAAATTATAGATCACAGTCAATTTAATTTTTAAAATCAACTAAATTTTAAAATTTCATTGATTTGATAAAAATTTAATCTCATAAATCTCCATCATACAATTTCAATGATTAAATTGACTTATAAAAAAAAAGGACATATATGATTGAAAAAATTCAAAAGACTAATTTGAAAGAGTGGTGATATTTATCGCGACAAAAAATGTCCCAAAATTATCTTGTGTTTCATTCCATTGAATCTTCCGCATTGTAGACGGTATGATATAAAGAGATGGACCATGACATTTGTTAAAATAGCGTCGTGGTTTTTTTTTTCTTCTTGAAATGCTTTTTCGCTATAAATAACATTTCCCTTTTAAAAATTGTTATCTTGTTTTTATTTTCACTTCTCCTAATAAACATACATAAGAGAATATACTATTATATAAAATATTTTCCTCACCGTTTTATTTGGACTAAAATATTACGTAGATTTATGGAACCAACAATATTACTAGATCCCCCACTTGAATCAGCAATAATGACAGAAGAAATCTTTGGCCCTGTGCTTCCCATAATAACTGTAAGATATATATCTGCAACATAATTTATTTTTTTTTATAATTCCTTTTCTTATTTTTAGTCCCTTTTAATTAGTAGTTTCAATTGTTTATTTGCAGGTGGAGAAGATTGAAGACGGTATTGAGTTCATAAACTCAAAGCCTAAACCTCTAGCAATTTATGCCTTCACAAAGAACAATACACTGCAGAGAAGATTGGTATCTGAAACATCATCTGGGAGCATTGTATTTAATGATGCAATTCTACAGGTATTTATTTGCTGATAGTGACTTGCATTATCACTTATTTCAACCGCTAATTTTATCAAACACTTCGATTATTATACTAAAGATAACTTTTTTTTTTTTTTTTTTGCAGTATATAGCGGATACCATCCCATTTGGAGGAGTTGGTGAATGTGGATTTGGCAAGTATCATGGGAAGTTCTCATTTGATGCATTCAGTCACCATAAAGCTGTGGCTAGGAGAAGTTACTACACTGATTTTTGGTTCAGGTTTCCTCCATGGAATCTTAACAAGTTCCAACTACTTGAAGAAGCTTACCATTTAAACTACACTGGAATACTTCTTGTTTTAATCGGCTTGAAGAGTTCAAAACGTTCATTGTATGAGGCTTGTAAATGATTTTCAACTCACTTGCTTATTTTTACAACTATCATCCAATAAGGATAGCTGATTATTGTTATTCTTTATTTCTAGGCTTATGATATTTATGCTATCCAAGATTCTAATGTGTGTTATTATAATAAATAATGAGATTCAAATGTGTGTGTTTTTCTTTTACAATGTATGTCTTTTAGACAATTAAAAATATAATGATTACATAATTTCTTATAAAAATTTACCTCTTTTGTCTTCTTAAACGCACTTGTTAGCATTCTAGAAAATAAAAAATAGGCTTAAATAGATCTTTCGTCCCTACAAATATAGGTCATTTGAATTTTCGTCCCTGAAGTTAGTAATCCTTCTAATCTGCCACTGCAAATATTAATCATTTGACTTTTAATCATAATTAGGTTTTTTTGTTAAAGTGGACTGTCATTAGCGACGTGGTGCCCATGTGGCAAGTGATGATTTGGCGAGGTGGTTGGCTTAAATAAGTCTTTCGTCCCTGCAAATATAGGTCATTTGAATTTTCGTCCCTGAAGTTACTAATCAGATGTAATTAGAATCATTTTTCAAATGATTAATATTTGCAGTGGCAGATTGGAAGGAGTAGTAACTTCAGGAACGAAAATTCAAATGGCCTATATTTATAGGGAAGACTTATTTAAGCAAAAAAATAAGATGTGTGTCTTAGGTTGGAAGTAACGACGTCAATTCTTAAATGATAAGGATAGTGTGACGTTCGCTTATTGGTGAAGGCCATGAATGAGTGACCATTAATGTATAAGGCGCAAAATAAAGAGTGATTTCTGTGATATTTTCATTGGAGACCCATGATCACATAGAAATGAGAAAGACATGAAGAGGTGGAAGGATAAGAACATGTGAATGACATAAATACACATTGAAATGAGAGAAACACAGACAATATATGAATGAGATGTTTAATTAAAGATTGTTAAAAGTTCTGATGGGAATGAGATATTTAGCTAAAGATAGCTAAAAGGAATTGATTAGCACTTCTAATACCAACAAAATGCACATTTTTGTTTCTTCAAGAGTTCATAATTTAAAAGCTTAAGTCTGAGAAATGATTTCCTGAGAAGTTTACGAAGAAGCAAATGAGTGAAGATAAATCTGCTGAAAAGTGATTTGTGGGTTATTTATCAATCTCGAAAGCAACCCTGCCAACCCATGCCATTACACATAAATAAATGAGATATCGAACAAGAATTGGACACAACATAATACGATGAGTAAATTAATGATTTAATGAGATCTCAAAAAGAAACTAGCCACACAAACATGTAAAACCCCACAATGAGTTGATTATTAGTTAAAGCATTTAAATCAACACTTATCAGCTCATAAATGAGGTTGAAGTTCCTCTGCCAAACAATATTTCTTCCCTTTAACAAAAGACACGTTATCTAGATTGTCAAAATCAAAAGATAATCAGGGGGTCGATCTAACGAAAGACTTGTCTACTGATATGCTACTTGTCATATCTTTCATATCTTTACACCGGTCGGCGGCCACATGAAAAAGCCACTGGGATTTGGGGATCAAACAATAAGAATTTAAAGCTAAGCAACTTAAGTTATGTTGCAGATCTAGTTGCATAATATATTGAAACATAAAATATAGGAAGTGCAAATACAAATAGATCCTAAGCTTGCTGCTGCAAGGATGAGGAATGGGTTTTGTGCCAGAGGGACCGCCCTAAAATGGCATTTCCGTGTACTGAGAGATATGCAGCATTTAACCTGGCAAAGCAATCAAGGACATGTCAGAAATGCACATGAAGTCAATATGGGATCCAGATTGCATGCAATCATGCAGTCAGTCCTTTTTTGCCGTCCGATTTAGATTGGATGATCTATATTTAAAGCAGATTGTATTTGTTTTATTATATCTAAAAATGAGATTTAAATCTGGGCCATCAGATGGTCAGAAATGGACCGACTGCAAGACTGCATACAATCCGGATCCGTCAATATCTCGTGTTCAGTTGTTTGTCTCCCATGTTATAAAAAGAAAGGGGGGAAATTACTTATCAACATCGGGCATTGCCAGAGGATCATACAATTCTTCCCTTTGTTCCAAGGTAGGCACAGACATAGCTGATACGTCTTGGGCACCTTCAACCTGCGAACATAAGTAGTCGGATAAAGTCATTCCCTTCAATATGAACCAATGCAATATGTAAAAATAAAATTTTATAACTTACCTGTTGCGGGTATTGTGCATAGCTAGCATATCCAGCATATGCATACATTGAAGGATCCTGAGCAGCCCCATATGCATAAGCTTCATAACCCGGCTGTCCATACCCATAGTATGCACTCCATTGACTTTGATCCACCTGTTGTCCCCAGCCACCAGGTACGTCCTAGTACCATTTAGAGCCAAATTTATTAGTACAAATATAACACTTCAAACATGATGAGACACTTATAGAACTAGTCAGAGATATCAAAACTCACTGACATATAACCTCAAGTATTTTTAATATTTAGATAAAGTTTGTTATGATGGAAGTTTGTAGTTGTAACAAGGGGGCTGTTGCTAATGTTCGCAAATTATACATCAAGAGTCAAGAAGACCAAGCCTAAATTCGAATTGTCAATAGACACTAATTGACGTCCTCCATATCTATACATATCTTTTTTACTGAACCTTCAAAAACCATATTGATACATATGACTCCTAAGATATCATTTCCTGTTTTAGTCTTTAACCATTAAGTATTAACCCATGTAAGGGTCTCTCAATGTCCCACATTGGCCATTCACAAGCTATGAAGCACGGACTCCGCACGACACTGACACATCGACACCGCTAATGTAAAAAATATAGGACACCGACACCGCTATCTATATATTAATTTATTTATAAAATATCTAAATTGAGAATCAAAATACATACATATGAATCTAACTTGAGCACTTTATTTCATTAAAAAAAGGTCTATAACAATATTTGGCTTTTATTATCCATTTATTATTGAAAAATTAAAAAACATTGTAATCAACTTTAATGTCCAGAATGCCTCGTTGCTCAACTTTTCTCACACATCTTTAATTCTTGAATCTACTATGTGGAAGCAGAGAAAAAAATTCAGACATTTGTTTGAGTTGTCCGACACGCCTCATATAAGTGTTATATAGGTGTCGGACACCAGTCCAAGGAGTGTCGAAATAAAAAAGAAAATAACTTATTTAGGACACTTGTTCGATACGTGTCATAGGAGTGTCGGACACCGACGCGTGTCTGACACCGCGACACGCCTAATTCTAGAGGTGTCCGTGCTTCATAGTTCACAAGTTGTCGAACCTTCACAATTTCAAGATTTGTCATTAGAACTGGAATCTAGAATATCTTCCACACATGTCCTAACAAACTTACTTCTAAATAAAAACATGACAATACATAAAAAGGGCAATAAAAATAATACTAGAAGTAGAACCCCATGTATGGATCCTATGTTAAAAACCTAAACAAATATGGACAATTTGTAATCTACGATTCTACATTGAAAGAATATCTGAAATTGAAATGAATAATATACACAAATGCACAAGGCTATAGCTTAATTTTGTGAAGAAATAGACCATTTCTAATGAAAAAAATACCTGTCTAGCTGTTTGGGGCCTACCCCAAGAAACTCGGATCACTTGTTGACCTAATATCTTTCCCTGCATCTTCTGAATGGCTTCTTCAGCAGATGCTCTACAGACATCAGATATGAGAAAGATTAAATGAACATTCACATAATAGAATTAAGGAAAAAATATAAAGATCATGAAAGAACTCAAGATGCATGGTAAATTAGGGTCACATGAAACTTATTTCCTTTGAGAGGCAACATATCAAAATCTTATCATTAATTTTTAGTTTCAATTTTAAAAAGATATCACAAAAACACTTCAATGCTTAAAAAGAGATTAAAGGGGAAAAGAAGACCTAGCACCAAATTGAACAAAACCACATGCTTTGCCGGGATGAACTTTGACAGAAACAATCTCTCCAAATTGCAAAAAGTTTTGCTTCAGCTCCTCTTCTGAGACATTAAGATCCAAATTACCAACATAAATCTGCATTGCAAAGGCATGTAAGAGCACCATAGGAAATGAAAAATTCAAAAATGTTAGTGCTACAGGACTTACAGTAGTATTGTTTACATCGTATTCTGGTGGAACTGTATTCACTGGGGCGGTGGTGTATGCCGGCACTGGATATATTGCTGCCAAGGAAATCATAGATAAGTATCTTTCCTAGGGTGTACTAAATCAAAATATCAGAACACCAAAAAGATCAAAGTTTCAACTTCAAATGCAAGACTTCGTCCTAGGAAGGTTCTAGTCGCATCATGAAATGCATATCTAAAGGACCAACACTCCAACAATATTTGAAATTTAATGGATTGCATGACCTAGGATTGCATAAAGTTTTTAGAACCTCAAGGCTAAAGTTGGATATCAAGTGAAATAAGAAAAAATAGAATGGAACTTTTTTTTTATGAATAAGAACATGATGGAATAATTACCATGCCTATACGAAGGAAAAGAGAAAAAGCTTTCTTTCCGAAGTTCGAAAAGTGAATGTAATGGTAAGGAGATTAATAAACAAGTAAGCTCCATCTTAAACCCCATATTGGTACAAGAAAAATAGAGAAACTGGACGGAATGTGATAGAATATGAATTCCTTTACATACCATTCTATCATATTTTAGTCAATCTAAACAACAACAATTAGTACCATTCCATCAATCATAAACACAACAAATTTTTAATCGAACAGGCTTATAGATAACAATGTAAGTCTTCAGCCAGAAACCCATTCACAAGTACAAATTATATAGTGACACCAATCATGTACAATTTTCTTACAATCTAAATCAGTAAAATGTTATGGTCATTGGTCATAACTCACAGGGTAAAGCTGAAAAACACATTGCATTAAAAATTAGGGCTATTCGGATTGATTTATTTGAATTTATCTACTAGTATAAAATAAACCCTTGTGAGTTTGTTTGAAAGAGCTTACGGAAACAGCTTATGACATGTCCATAAGCCGATTTCACTTTATCTCCATAAGTTATCCAAGATAGCATATAAAAATAACTTATATAACTTATACGAAACAATTTGACTTTATTTTATCTTTTTCTATAGAATAACTTACACAAAAACCAACCACTTAGGTCCTTGAATGTGTGAAATTGCAAAAACATCCCTATTTGCAGCATTATCATGCTGATAGATAAGCTCAAAACTAAAAACGTAAACGGCGACAATCCCTATTTGGATAAACATCTTATTTGCAGCATATAGCACAAGCGCTTATCATGCTAAACGCTTATATATAAGCTTACACGAGATATTTATATAGGAAAAGATACAATAAAGTTAAATTGTTTTTGTATATGCTATAAGTTGTTTTCAGAAGCTATCTTGGAGAATTTATGAAATTAAGCTGAGAAAAGCTTATGAAAAGTGTCATAAGTTGTTTCCATAAATTCTCCCAATCAGTCTCACAAAACTTTTGTCAATAGATAAGCTCAAAATGACTACCTAAGAATAGATTCGAAAACCAAAATGACATATAAAAGATACATTTGGGGACCAATGTGACAATGAATTACACTTCGATAGACCAAAATAGTGGTTTTCCCAATAAACTTATACATAAGCACTACTAACATGATAAACACTTATGTTGTAAGCACTTAATTAAACTTACAATCGAAACAGGGTGGTTTGAATTGATTTATTTCAACTTACCTACGAATATAAACCCTTCCAAGTCTGCTTGAAAGAGCTTACGCAAACAGGTTATGACATGTCCATAAGCCAATTTCAATTTATAACTTATATGAAAACAATTTGACTTAATTTTATCTTTTGTTTGTGTTAACCCTGTGGTAGCCAGGGGAATGGGGTCATGGTAATCTGGAGTTCGGCCGTGAGGTAAGTATAGCATGACCAAGAATTATTCAACCTAGGAATGATTTGTCCTTTAGTGAAGCTCATTGACCACTTGAGCCCGGTCCCCTGATTTTGTTAAACTAATTACCCAAACACTTAACACTTAATTAAACTAATTATCCAAACGCTTAACACTTAATTAAACTAATTATCCAAACATAAGCCCTAACATTCTACTAAGTAACTTAATTAAACTAATTATCCAAACATAAGCCCTAACATTATACTAAGCACTTAATTATACTAATTATCCTAATTATAAAAAAAGTGTAGGGTTTTGTTATACCTTTGGGAACAGGAGCAGCAGCAACAACAGCAGCATAAGGATTCTGCTGATACCCCGTAGTTTTCTTGGGGGTAGCAGCACTAATCCTCATCGGTCTAGTAGAACAATAAACACCATTCATCTCCGACATAGCACGATTCCTCTCACTCTCATCACTAAATTTAACAAACCCATACCCCTTACTCCTCCCAGTATTCGGATCAGTCACAACCTTCGCCCCACGAACACTCCCATAATGAGTCCTAAAAGTCTCTTGCAGTAAATAATCCGTAACATCAGGCGCCAAATCCCCCACAAATATCGAATGATCGGGACCAGCATCAGGACGGCGTTCACCGATACCGAATGAAGCCCAGTTTAAACGGAAGGTTTGTTCGGTGCCAGGCATTTGAGTGCCGTTGTAGGTTTGAAGAACGCGTTCGGCGGCGGAGTGGGAGACGAATTCGATGAAACCGTAACCTTCGGGTTGGCCGGTGATTTTGTTGCGGATGATTTTGATGGAGATGACTTCGCCGGTGTGGGAGAAACAGTGTGTGAGATAGTTTTCGTCTACCCAGTATTGTAAATCGCCTATCCATAGGGTTCGAACTTCTTCTAGGGATGCTGGTTGGTGATACGTTGTTGCCATTGTTACGAGCAGACTACAGTTGGCGGTGAACTGGGTTTCGGGAAGTGCCAACGCTGCTGTAAACTGGGTTTAAAATCATGATTTTTTTTTATTTTTTTTTTTGAGGGAAGTATAATGTTGATTATAATTGTTATCTTTTTTTTAAGAAATAAATAATTATTTGTTATGTGTTTTGTTATATATTTTTTTAGGGGAGTGTTTTGTTATATTTATCTGTAACAAATATATTATCGAAATGTATTATAAGTTTATTTTTTATTTTTAATGAAAGTTTCTTTTTTTATATTTATAGATGATAACTATTTATCTTATAATTTTTATGTATTTTATTTATTTATGGATTCCAAATATTTTTCTCGTAAACTTAACTCAGCTGATATAAACAATGCATAATATATGTAAGGTCCGGCGTTCGAACCCCGGCCACCAAAAAAACATTTGTTCCTTTCTTTTGAAGCGGTGAGAAAATAAAATAAAAGAGAGAGAGTGGTGAGAAAATGAGGTAGGGAGAGTGTGATGGGAAAAGAAAATTTGAAATGTAAAGCTCAAATACAATAAAATAGAGGAAATTAAATTGATGAGGTGGCATGAGATTAGTAAAGGTATATTTAAGTTTTCATTTCTATATTGTTTTCTTAAATATATTGATTGATTCTTTGCGTTAACTAATTTGTATATTGAGAGAGTCTCAGTTGATCACAAATACAAATAAAAAATATTTAGGCACACACGTATAGATAAGAAAAACTAAAAGATAATTTTAATAAAAAGATGATGAGATTAATTTATTTCTCTTTTAATTTTTTCCAATTATGTGTGTCCAAAAAAAAAATCACAGTTGCTCTATGTAAAACGCTTTTAGGGCTCTCACCCAAGCCTTCCCCCCAACTTGTAAGTAACTATCTCAAACAAGATAAACAATGTGGTTTAAGCAATGTGGACATTCATCTGATTCAAGGAGTGTGAACATTCATCTAAATGAAACATGCATATCACAAATAGCTGTCATGACTCATGAGCAACACCCTTCTGCCATTAGGTCATGTTGTCTCGCCCTTCTACCATTAGATCATGCGGTATATTGTATAATATATGTAGATATTGGAGTTCGAACTTTGGACATCTTAGTTATTCATCTTAAAGGTAAATTTTTAGTCACTAGACTGCCTGATCAAAATTAACAAACAGGGCATTGCTATCTAGTACGATACAATAATCGCAAAAATATGTTTTTTCTAGAGATCACAAGAATATGTTGTGTTCCTAGCTTAAAGAAGTAAAAAAATGATTAATTACATATTTAACATAAATCATGGCCCAATGGAGTTTAAAATCAACATCTCCCATCCTATGGTCTTCTCCCGCGCCATGTAAAATTTCCAAAAATGTCCTTGTGCATTATGGATTTTAAAATTTGGATTCATGTTTACTATTTCGGATTTTATAACTCGGACAATTCTTATGTATAATCAGCCATACTCTCACATTTCAGCAGTTTTGAGTTTTGCTTTTAAAAACAACATAAAAAACTAAGTAAAAAAATGCTAAAAACCTGTCAAATAAAATCATAAAAATATAAAAATAGCACAAAAAAATTCTAAAAATCAAATAAAACTAATGCAAATTTTTTCGAATTTTTCTGAGAATATGAAAAATTAAAAAAAAATGAAAAATGGGTCTAAACGATGGAATTTTGGATTTTGAGGGGCGGAGTCCCATAAGAAGTTCCTTCTAATGGTGTCATGATCCTTGAATTTTTTTCTGATTTTCTGGGGAAGTTTCAGAGCAATCCGATCAAGTAGCCCAAAAATCCGGTTTTTAACTAAGAACAGATAACAATGACTCAAAACAGAAGGATGAGAGTTAGGAAGATTAATATTGTCCCTGAAATGACTATTTACAAACATGTTTAGAATTTGTGCTGATACAGTTCAAATTATATAATCCGAACTGTTTTACCTTGAAAAAGGGTGTTTAGGGGGTTTCCGGATCATGTAATCCGGAAACATCATGTAACACACCCTATTTTTTGAAGTTTCCGGATTACAAAATCCGTTACTCATTTTTTCACCCTTTAACAACAGAAAACACCATTCCGGATTATATAATCCGGAATGCTCCGAGGGTAATTTTGGAAAAAAAAATAAGGCGCGCGAGGAAAGACATAGGGTGGAAAAAGTAATGCTCTAAAGAAAATGCTAACTTTCTCGTTTTTCGAAAGAAAGGAAAATGCTA
Organism: Medicago truncatula; assembly: GCF_003473485.1. Lineage (NCBI taxonomy): Eukaryota > Viridiplantae > Streptophyta > Magnoliopsida > Fabales > Fabaceae > Medicago > Medicago truncatula. Next base: position 47,962,948 of record NC_053043.1, read on the forward strand.
CTGACTTGTATGTATCCTTCATCCACAAGTTAAGAAGCTAAAGATATAAATATTTTCTTGAAAATTGTGTATTTAATGTTTTAAAAATTTAAACATTTATCTTTTCATTGTAAAATTAATTTCTTCATTCCTTTTTTAGTTTCTTAAACACCAAACTATTAATTATAACCATTCGAAGAAAACAAATTTAATTTCAAGCTTAAACATGAGAATGTCAACCAAAACTTCTATCCTTAGTCATTGATATTGTTTCATACTGAATTGGCCAAATTGCAATCTATATCACAAAGTAAACTTCAAGAAAAATATTCTAGAGAACAATTCAACAGCCACAACAAGCCCTCGTCATCGAGTGCTTCCCACTATATTAAATTATACATGAACATATAAGATAATGAAAGTAAAGTTTACATTGTTTAAAATCGGGAACATCATGAAAGCTATCTCATAAGTGAAGGGTGTAAGTTGTTGTAACTTCATTCTGAATAGCCGCAATGGAGAAAAAACTGTCTTCTCTAGAAACACTTGCACATCCCGGCAGTCAAAATATATGAGCAATGTCATATGCAAATCTGTATTTTGTCAAGGAACCACAGTATAACAACAAGAATTTAAGCAGAAGATAGATATGCAAGAATATCAGTTGTTTTAGGTTGTGTTTTAGTAGGATGCTCTGGAGTGACTATTGTTAAGTTGAATGAGCATGGCAATGGCTGCTCAAGAAAATCTGAAAGTTCCGCCAGTGTATATTCAAACATTTCAAAGTTGTTAAGAAAACATGACTTTATCTTAACCAAATCCTCGCCAACCCAAATTTCTTTTGATATTTATGAATTACATTTTGATACAATTATGAAAAAACTAACTCCATTTTTAACATATTTGATAATATTTAATTAAAATTAAAATACTCGAAGTATTATTGACAAAGAGAAGGATACGTCCAGAACAGCACGAACGACTGCATGGGATCAAAAAAAGGAAAGTTAGAATGCTGAAAAAATGTACATTCAAGAATAAAATATATAGGGAGCAAGAGAGGATACAAACCCCCCACATATACATTATTATGATCAAAATATAATGTTTAACTTGCCAGATAAGATCAGCAAGGCAATTACAACAAGACTTTTTTTTATAAACATTAAAATTTCAATATGCTATAAAGGCCTTATCAGATATATTAAAATAGTTATGGACTGGATAAACCTCCCTTTTCTGCCTCTCTTTTCCCCTAATTTGCAGAGGAAAGCCCTCTTTTTGGCCTTTCTCTGTACAATTAACAAACATTTTACTGAGGGGGAGAGAACGGGAAAATATCGTCAACAAACACATACCACTCAAACAAACATCAGAAGTCTATATAAGGGATGCCAATAATATGAATAGCAAGTTGATTCTTTCTTTTTATTTCCTAAAAGGGGGTGAAAGCTATGTATTTTACAATGTACAATATCTGACTCATGAAATACACACAAATCATCACAATGAACATTAGAAAATTTCTTTTCAGCCAGTAATAGCAAAAGTGATCACATTTTACACTTGCTAAGATAGAGACCACAGAAATACATGTTTTTGAAAGAGATCACACACAATTGCATTGAAAGTCATATATAATTGCTGAATAAATGGGTTAACAAGTATGGTTTAGCTAAGTGACTAAGAATGGGAATCTAGGTAAGTAATCATTATCAGGTTAGACACTTGGGTTCTAGGTAAATCTTAGGTTGGGGTGCACAAGGAATTTAATATTCATGGAGGCGAAACCTTGATTATTTTGTCTTTCTCCCAGTATCAGTCTCTCATGATCTCATCTTCAATTTTCATAGTACTAGATGTTAATTGTTGGAACTTTAATTTCTCTAGGAATTCAAAAGATACAGAATATTTTCAATTGGATTTTCTTCTACCTTTGCTTGACTCTGTTCATTTGTTACAAGTAACCTGGAAAAAATGATTTGGACTGTTGGATATTTTAATATACTTATTTGCAAGTCGTTTTTTTTTACTTTCTTAACCATTTTCTGAGTCCAAACAGAGAAAATTTTCTGCCAGAGAAGGCTGCTGATAATTTCAAAGGTTACTAGTAGATTCACAGGCTTGGACAGAGTAGGCTTATACATAAGGCCAATAACACTTTGTTTCCATTGTATTTGTCATATGTACCCTAGAATTAGAAAATACAGCAAATTTATTTTCACAAAGGCAAGGAGCTAAGTACATCTGGAGTAGGTCATTTAGTGTGTCTGGTGACTACAAAATGTATCCTCTCAACTGGTTAAAGCTTGAAGCATTTTCCTTCATAAGTTCAAACTTTTGCCTAGAGTATCAGGAAATATTATGGTAATGAACTTTGCAAGCTATCTCGTGGAATCTTTTGCTGGAGCAGAATGCTCATTCAAACGAAAAACATCTAAGGTACACATGCCTTTTCATGGTCTCTCTAAGTGTTCAGCACTTTTTTCTATTAAAAAATATTGACAAGGAGAGATCTCATGGACATGTCTTGTGAGTTTGAATCTCTATGCTGAAACAATTTTCTAGACAAATCTTCGCCACTGCATCCTTTATGGCATAAAGAATATACAGTCACCTCATTCATGTTGTTCCAGGGGATTCTAGTAGTTAATAAGCAGCGAGTTTAGCTAACCCTAAACCGTTGATGTGTCTTTCGTTGCTTTCCCTGACTTTCTAAATTTGATTTTCTTTGAGGATGATATCTAGTTTCCTATTTGTATGTGTGTTTACTCTAGTCTACCTATCTTATCCAAACTTATTTCTTCTTTAATGAAAAATAAACGCAAATTATGACAAAATAAAGATGAAGTAAACATAAAAAACCTACCATTAGACCACCGAGAAAGCCATCAATAAGCACACGGTTCCAGGAATCAAAGTATGTGTGGATTGAAAATTTTGCTTTGGCTACGAGCCCAAGTGAAGTAAATGCCATGAGAAGTGCGTAGAAGACAAATCCTTTCAAGCCAGTAAATCCCAAAATACCAGCAACAACTCCGCCAATTATAGATAAAAATGTTCGGCTGTAAAAGAAACAGAAAATTCAATTGTGAATCATAGACAGCGTTGAACAATTGCGCATATAACGCTTCCTGTTATAGTGCTATATGTATATATTCAAGTAAACACAGAATTAAGAAGGTGCAATGAAACCAAACCTGTAATAGATGATTTTCATGTTGCTTTGCATATTTTCAGCGTTAAAAGTCAGCAACTCATTCACTCCATTGCTTGATTTCTTGTCGGATGAACCTGACCCAGAATGTCCAGCCATAATATTCTGTCTAATTTGATGATATGTTCCTGTAAACAGAAAGGTAATTCAATGACTTTTGCTGAAAGGCAAATGTTAGTAGTTACTTTGTTAGGGGAAGGGGAAAAATAAATGTAGCGGAGACAAGGATGTTGCGTTGGATTTGGATGTGTGGTAAGACTGTATGAGACGTGATTAGAAATGACAACATTAGAGAGAGAATTGGGGTAGTAGAAAAGATGGTGGAAACTGGGCTTAGATGGTTTGGACATGTAGAGAGAAGACATGTAGGTTCTCTAGTAAAGAAAGTAGATCGGATAGAGGATAGTCAGATCGCTGAAGGCAGAGAAATACTAGAGTTGAATCTTAATATGGTTTATGATATATCATTATGGTGTAATTTGATCAATGTTAGTAGCAAAGATTACTCCTAGCAAAAAGAAAAACACTAATGTAACTGTGTGCTTGCGATTTCAAGTTAATTAGGTTTACTATTTCATAAGATCTATGTTATCTGTACTTATCTAAATTTCAGTTTCAATTTTCATGGTGTATGTTTTTGAATCCCCTCCTAAAACAAAATTGGTACTTAATTTTAGAGTTCCCTTTATATTAGTGTTACAAAGAAACACTCCAGAGAACATGGTCATGATATACCAAAAGTCATGAATAAATCATAATGTTGACCACTCCAGACCAGAGAAAAATAACAATATGATGTAGACAAAATTTGAACATATACACAAATTTTTCTACCAGTATATGGTAGTTGAATACTATGGCCCAAATAAATTAAAGAAAAGAAACTATGCAGGAGATATTGCAACTATTTGGCTATTCCTGTTGTCTGCAAAATCCTATTATGAATTGGGATTTAAAGAAAGGAACCAACCTGCGATTGAGAGTTAGGGTGAAACGTAACACTATTTTATCTCAACAAACTGTCAAATCCCAAAATTCTCTACAGAATAGCTGTGAGCTGCTGGGTTTCGGGAACAAAGGAGTGCCGATGCGCCTTCAGTTCAACCTGTTTTTAGTTTCTTTACATAATATATACAACTGTTTTTGGTTGGTCTATTAGAGGGTAAATCAAAACAAAAAAAAATAAAAAAAATATTTTACAGAAAAAAATAATAGAAAATGATCTATATTACAGGGGTAAAGACCTATTAATCCTTTATTTTTTATTTTTTAAAGAAAGGGTTAATATATTTGTTGTTTTTACTCATATCCTAATTTTTGTTCACTTAAAAATTTGTTTTTGACTTCTAGATCTTAAAAATTTTCCATCCATAATTTTGGTCCTCCATTTAAATCGAATATTTTTTTTTTCCTTGTGAGTTTAACTCAGTTGGTATGGACAATGCATAAAATATGCAAGGTCTGGGGTTCAAACCCCGGCCACCATAAAAAAAATCGAATCATTTTTATCCTTCAAAGTTTTAATGATCAGAATATAAGATGAACTTATTTAGACGGATAAGTATTTTGTGTTTGTATGTCTGTTCTTTTTATTGTGTTAATATAATGAATTACATACAATAGTTTTTTTTTATGAAATTTTAATTTTTATTATAGTTTTGTTTTAGGGAAATTTTGATTATAATTAATTTTGATTAAAATTGTATGTATAGAGATATTTTGCACTTTCACGTTGTAACAAACTATACTTATCTTTTATTCATACGAGAAAAAAAATGATACTTATCTTTTTGAAAAATATTGTAACAAATTATATTTATCTTTTTTAAAACACGAACAATAAAACAAACATAATATAAATTCTTATCTTTTTAAAGGACATCAACAATATAGCATTCTTATATGCAAATTTATATAAAGGTATAATTGTAAGTGAAAAAGTCAGGTAAAACCATGTATTCTCTTTATATATTGTATATATTTCTCTAAAATATTTTTCTAACAAATCATTAATTAAATATTATTTCTTTAAAAAAAATTAAATAAATTTTTTCTTTCAAAAAAAAATTAAATATTTTTTTTTAAAAAAAAAACACTTCGGTTGGTTTGGTGATGTTGGCTTGCAATTTTTTCTTTTTTGAGAGCTTGCTATCTTGAAGTGTGCTGCTCTCGTTGTCTCATGTTCGATTCCATCCGATATCAATTTTGATGGGCTAATTCGCGTAAAGCTTTGCATTGGCCCCAAGTCAGGTGGGATTTGACCCATCGGATTGGCCGAATAACGAGTTTTCAGAAGCAAATGAATTCTTTAACGCCTAAAACATAAAAATTCATTTTCAAGTTTAGTTAAAAAAAATGCTATTTTTTTGAGGAATTTTTATAATATTATAAATATGATTGCAGCAATAAATCAAAAATTTGAATGTTACACATCGGTTAACTTAAAAGCAAGATAAAAAATGGCGATAGTTTTGGAGGACTAAAAGTTAGTATTTTTCTCATGTTATCTAAATAAATGAAGTGTGTGTGATTTTCCTTTATTGTTTTTCTATGATTTCATCGTTTGCGTTCAATGTTCTTTTGTTAATTGTCTTGGCGTGATGTTGTTTGAATTTTTAATTTGTTGCGTTTAGTTCACATTGACAAATCAACTCTGATAGAGTACAGATTCAATCAATAACTAAGGAGGTCATTTTGATTTTGTAACATTTGTAGATATTTTGCTCTTTTATACTTTTAATATTAGTGTTTTGAGTTTGTTTATAACATTTTTTTTCAATTTTAGTGACGTTAATTTTCTCAAAAAATAAATACAGTAACGTTAAATTTGTGTTGTTTTTTCTACCAAAAAAAAAAATTGTGTTGTTTTAAATTTATTTCACCAATATGAATGTAATTAATACAATTTTTTTAATAAAAAAAAAATGAAACAGTCTCATAGTGCTCATTGTGTTTTGCATGTTCTAGTGGACCTTCAATGGTTGGATGGGGAATCTAAGGAGTGAATGGAGTTTAGATGAATCGAAATATCGAATTATTCGTTTATGTTTGAGAATCTTGTTGAGTGAAATTAGTTGGCAGGCGTGAAGAAATTAAATTGATTAAAATATTTTTTCATTGCTTTTTGGGAATCAAAATTAGAGAGGTAGAATTTAATTCATTGCTTTTTGTATTAGAATTGTTTGTTTTTGGTAAATTGGCATTTGATTTGGATTTGTAATTGTTAGTTCTTTTGAATGCTTCATGTGTAAGAATTACCCAAAATTGTGTATTAAAATGATAATTTCCACTTTGGCCCTCAAGGCTATCTCAATTTTATCCAATTCTAAAGTTTAGTGAATCCTAATAAATTTTTAATAGAAATTCATGTCATATAGTGTCAAAGTTGATTGTCAACTCAACTATCTTTTAATAGAAGTACGTAAAAGGATTTACATGTATACCATTGAAGATTGATGTGGAGAGGCATTCAGATTCAACTGAGCTTCGAAATTCAATTATTATTATTATTATGAACATGTGAATGAAGAAGTGCCAACTTTGCATTTCCATTTTCCACATGGTATTGACTTATTTATTTGATTTTTTGTATACCATAGTTGGTATTTAATTATGCTTCCTTATTTAACCCAGCGTGGGACAGCTAGCTATTCATAATTATTATTCCTTAATCACAAACATCTAATTCTTTTTCTCCCCAAATTACACTTTTGCATTCTCTCTCTCTCTCCCTCTCGTATTCATTCATAATTCTCAATTAGCTTAATAGAAAGAAGGTTAGGAAAGACATGGCTTTCCCAGCTACAATTGTTATTCTTCCTGTAGGCATTATTTTCATTCTTTCAGGCCTCATTATCAATGTTATTCAGGTAAATTTAATTCAATTCAATCCATAATATTATGTACTAAACAACCTATCGTGAAACAATGACGACGATTTCTTCAAATTCTGCTATGCAACAGCTATTTAACAACAACATAGATATGTAGATTATGTGTATGTATGCATTTCTGTTTCTATGTAAAACTTCATTGATTCTTGATCAACACTGCCTTGTTTATTGTGGAATTGGAATTCTCAAAGGAGAAAAGTTATTAGAATTACGATTAGATTGAATTTTCATTTTTTGATAGTTAATTGGTTGATTATAAGCTATTTATACGAAATTTATATATATCCATTTGCAGGCTATCTTCTTTGTGTTTGTTCGTCCTATATCAAGATATTGTTATAGAAGAATAAACAATGTGCTCACAGAATCATTATGGTTGGAACTCATATGGCTCATTGATTGGTGGGCGGGCGTCAAGGTCTTAATTTGATTCATTACCTTAATCTATATTAATATGTTGTTTATCTATGTTCTAAACCCTCTTTCTTGCCTATTAATTTGTCGAGTATTTGGGTTGCAGGTCGAGCTGTACGCAGATTCAGAAACATTTCAATTAATGGGTTAGTTAACATGGTTTATAAAGTTCTTAATATTATTTGCTAAAAATAAACTAGTATAACAGGATCTCTCACAAATTTGCATTTTTTCTGGTGAAAATTTCAGGTAAAGAAAATGCACTTCTGATATGCAATCACAGGAGTGACATTGATTGGCTTATTGGATGGGTCTTGGCTCAGGTAGGTGCCTATATATGCAGAATTCTTTGATTAACTTACAATTTCAGAGTCATATAGTTCTTATATTCTATTTCTTTCGCGTTTGTCACAGCGCACGGGTTGCCTTGGTAGCACGATAGCCATTATGAAGAAAGAATTTAAATACCTCCCTGTATGTTTCTCTAAACCTCTCTTTCTTTGTTCTTTGTAGATTTAGAATTACATTAAGGCTTTTAATTAATTTAAATGATTTGTTCCAGTAACAACATTGCAATATCTATGCAGGTTATAGGTTGGTCAATGTGGTTTGCTGAATATTTATTTCTAGAAAGAAACTGGGCTAAAGATGAATCATCATTGAAGGTAAATAAATCAAAAAATATTATTTTATTAATTTAGATATATATGTGATTATTAGTATAATGTTCCTTAATTATTAGCATTTTATTTATAAATCTCTTGACTTTTGTTGGCAGTCAGGTTTTAAGCTGCTTGAACACAAACCGGTGCCTTTTTGGGTGGCTCTTTTTGTTGAAGGAACTCGCTTTACGCACACGAAACTTTTAGCAGCTCAAGAGTTTGCTATTTCAAGAGGAATTCCAGTACCTAAAAATGTTTTGATTCCTCGTACCAAGGTAAAAAATATTGATACTTAGGATATGTTTGGTTACAAGAAAATGAGAATTTGTAGCCCTGCAAAAGAATATATGGACTTAAAAATAAAAAATGCCATTTCTGATGAAAGTTTTTTTGCAACCTCAAGCCTATATATAGGAGATAGCAGTAATATGATCAATTGCTACTTAAACAATTTATGTTAGCAGCTACCGCCATAAGTTTCCAATTACCGCTTACAATTTGACTTTGTTTTATCAACTGATATCTTTTGTTTATTGTTGATGATCTCTCTCCAGGGCTTTGTTACTGCCGTAAAAGAAACGCGAAAGTACATTCCAGCCATTTATGATTGCACATTTACAGTTCCAAGGGGTGAGACTTCACCTACGCTATTGAGAATTTTTAAAGGGATTCCTTCTAAGGTAAGGCAATTGAAAACCTTGCTTGACAGTAACTAAATTAGAGAAAACAAACAATCCTTCATAATTAGATGTTGTTTATAGTTATCTGTTTTACAACATAAAAAAAAATATTTACGCTCCTCTGCGTTTTTGCAGGTCAAGGTTCAAATTAAGCGACACGAAATAGAGGAACTTCCAGAAACAGAAGATGGCATTGCACAATGGTGCAAAGATGCTTTTGTTGCCAAGGTATTGCTTCAAGTAATGTAAAAGATGTTCTAGCAGCAGAAAATTTGTTAGCTAATTAATTGCAATTGTTTTTTACTTTCTCATATTTGGCATGACTCAGTTTATAAGTTAGCCCCTCACATTCTACATTAGAGACACTTTGCACAAATTAATCTGATGGATGCATTCTTCAAAACTTTTTGTATTAAACTTGTAACAATTAATGTGTGTTTACTCAACTAATTTTCAGGATGCATTACTGGAGAAATATAGTACTACAGAGATATTCAGTGAGCTAGAACTTCATCAATTCCGTCGACCAAAAAGATCAATATTTGTAAGTTTTGAGTTGGATTATGATAGATAGATTAAACTTATTATTTATAATCACTTTATTCGTTATCTATTTAATAACAATCGTTCTATTCATAATAAATTTTCATTTCAATTGAACTACTGCAGGTTATGGCTTGTTGGTCAAGTTTCCTTTGCTTTCTTCTAGTAAAATTCTTTCAGTGGACTAAACTACTCTCCACGTGGCATGGCATCTTCTTTGCAGTGCTTTTTATGGTCATTGTAACAGCTGTTATGGAAATACTCATACATGCAACTCAAGCCGAGTCTTCTAAACCCACCAATTTACCCATACAAGACCCCATCAAGCAAGGGCTTCTTGATTCAGACATTATCAAACATGCACCAATAGTTTAATTTTTTTTTTTGAGGAGACCAATAGTTTAATGTTAATCTCATGTTTCTGTCTCATTGTACATGTATATATGTCTATCATAATGTTTTTTTATGGTTGCAAAATGCAGGATATATGTAAAGTAATATACTGTTATTTATACCCCTAGGCCCCAACCAGTACTTTTTCTCTAGGGTACCTATTAGTTTTGTGTTAGCAGATGTAACTTAGAAATTAGAATTAACAGTTCTTTTGGTGATAGGAATAACTTATTATTATTATTATTTAGTTTTTTTGTCAACAAAAGGAGGATTAAGTTATTATTAAACTATATACAATAACACCTAAAAGTAAAAAGTAATTGGCCATTTAATCTTAATCTCATGGTACTACAAAGTTTGGTACCATTTAATCCAGCCTACCTGAGCAGGTCCGTTTAAACTTAATCTCATGGCACCGCAAAGTTTGGTTCAAATAATTTGTCTTCCGTGCTTTAATTTTTTTTTTGTTAACCCTCTAATTTTTCAGGAAGAAGGGTCCTGGTAATCCATAATCCACAGTTTGATTTGTTTTTTTGGTGGAGCTCGTTGATCAGTGTAGCTAATTGTTAGCTTCAACCACTTTACATCAATTAACACAAGCAAAATGAATTTATAGTATGAGCTACCGGAAACTAATAATAGAAATAGATAGATACTCCCTCCTTCCCTTAATGTAAGCCCCTTTTGCTTTTTTCACATTTCTTAAGAAAAGTTGTTGGTCTAATTAATGTGTCTATTTTGTGTGTTAACATTACCAAATTATCCTTGTTTGTATGTGTATTAAATTTGACTTTTTATATTTTAAGACAAGTTAGTAATATTTATTAGGGGTATGTTTAGGAAAAAAATAATAAATGCATCTAATAATTTGAAAAGGTGTTTACATTTAGGAACAAAAATAAAATCAAATGAGTGCTTAAATATAGGGACGGATGGAGTAGATAGATGAAATGAAAGCATGTTGGTCACTTTTTCATTTATTTTTCATTTATATCGTTTGTATTTTCTGTCAAATAGCAAACTAACTTTTTGGTCACTCATAATTTGTGTTTAGTACCAAAAATCCTCTATAACAAAGAGTTCAGTGGACATTTGTTTCACCTCTACAAACTAAATTTTAGAAATGTAAAATTATTTATTCCAATGTTTGGTACACATAAACATAGAAAAGTTCTAAGGAATAAATCATTTCAGAAACTTTTTTTCAACCATTTTACTCTCTTCTTTTTTTTTTTTTGACGGGAAAATAATTTCTATTAAACAATGACTGACATCAAATCAAATGCCAAGACATCATAAATACAACTAGAAATATCTTCAATCCAAACATAATCCGGATTTGAAAGAGCAAATTTTGCTAGATAATGTGCCGCATGATTAGCCATACGTCTAATACGCACTAAATCATAACTACGGAAAGTCGAAAATAACAATTTACAGTCATCCAGAATGGGACCTATGTAAGATTGACCATGGTGTTGGTCCCTAAGAGTTGTGATAGTGTTGAGGGAGTCTGATTCAGCTATTATGTTTTAAGAAAAGCATATCTCTTGCAAACTCTAAGCCAAGTTTCAAAGCCATAGCCTCTGCTATGTCTGAATCCGGCAAAACCAATTTCTTACAGCATGAAAGGATGGGAATGATCTATTCCCAACGGTTATCACAAGTTTTTTTTTTTTTAAAGTTCATTTTTACCCTTAAATAACCACAAAGCATATCCATAAGCACCATGTGTTTTTATTTCTGCAATTAAAAACTCTTGTTTTATAAGCTTAAGCAATTTTTATTACATGATTTTGTTGATCAAACGTTGATAGATAGTGTAGTTATTTATTTATGAATCAAAGTATTTCTTAAAAAAAGACTAATGGTATTAGAACAATAAAACTTATGATATTTTGATCGCTTTAATAAAAAAGTAGACATAGATAAAATGATGTATGATAAACTAAAATTGCCAAACACATTAGTTTGTTTATATTGTCTTGCAATGACCAATAATTTATTCAGAAAAAAAAATACAATGGCCAATAATTATTTAGAAAAATTAGCAAATTTAATTCATCATCAAACACTTTTTCCAAACTTTCTCGAGAATAATATTTCCACTATTATTTTTTCAGCATTAGAGGCTTCCTCGTACACTTTTGTGGCTTCTAGGGCACAGTCTTGGGTGTTATAAGATCATATTTTGAGAGACAGTGGGTTATATGGCATGGACTCGGATTTTGATAATGCTTTTGATGGTCTTCATAGTACGATTCCATATTTTGATGTTAGCATTTTTACTAACAAAGACACTGTCCCTCCTAAAACACAACATATTTTGGCGAGTGCTCTTTTTAGTAAAAGTGTCCAGGATATGGAAGTCAAGTTTGACATGACCACGGGGCAGAAGGCGATTTTTGAATGTTTGCAAGCAGCACATGCTCAGAATTTTCTTCTAGCTATCCCGATTGATGGGTTAGGTCAGCATATGTCACCAGTGGAGTATCGTACTATCCTTAGATATCGTCTTATGATTCCACTATTTCCTATTGATGAGGTGTGCTCTGTTTGTCGTAAGTCGTGTCTGGATACTTTTGGGGAGCATGCCATTCATTGTAAGGAGCTTCCCGGCTTTAAGTACAGACGTGACTTTGTTAGGGATGTTCTTTTTGATATATTCATACGGGCGGGAATATCAGTGAAGAAGGAGGCACCTGTGAACTTCCTGACTGACCCACTAGATAGAAGATCAACACTCAGGCCTGCGGATGTTATGGTGTACAGATGGGTAGGTGGAAAACATGCTTGTGTAGACTTGACTGAGATTTCACGACTTGTGGGATTAGGTGTCGGACCTTTTATCGTAGGACAGGCAGCCTTAAAAGCTGCGTCAAGCAAAGTGGTCAAACATGAGAAAGCATGTTCTGACAATCAACATGCTTTTATACCATTTGCTTTTGACACTTTCGGGTTCCTAGCACCAGAGGCTGTTGACCTTCTACATAGAGTTCAAAAGGTCATGCATAACAATGTCATGTCTCCCAGGTCCATGAATGTTGTGTTTACGAGGATTGGTTTTGCCACCAAAAAGATCTAGCGGCGCAACTTGTTGCCCGCTTGCTTTCTATTCAAGTGTAAATAATGGTTTATATAAATATATAACTCAATTATAGTAAAAAAAAAAAAATATCTATACAATCCTGAGAATACATTTTGATTCTATGAATCAAACACCTCTTAAATGAATGAATAATGATATTTGTACAACTCTTTGATACAACTTTTACGACAACTTTGGTTTTCTCATATTTGATTGGTCAAAAATAATAGAGAGAGAAAAAGGAAGAGAGAGAATAAGAAGATAATGTGAGTATGAGAGAGAAAGTTGTCAAAAAGTTGTTAAAAAAATGATTGTACAAATATCATTTCTCAATTATAACAACTAAAAATATATTTAACAATTTTTTTTGAGTGTCACATAAGTCACATCGAGTGTCAAACAATATTATATATATTTTTATTTTTAAAAACAATTATAAAAATAAACTTACATAAATGGGCTTATTTTTACATGAAAGTGTGACCCGCTTCAATCGGGTCGAACTAAATGGGTCAATAAGGTCCACCATTGATTAGGGTTTTCTACATGTAAATGCTGCTTCATTCATTCACCTTCACACAAAACTACAATCTGCGGAAAATGGTTAACGCTAAGGTTGGTTAATAAATCGTTTAATTTTCTTCATCAGTTATCTTTTTTTGTGTTAATTGTAACACGGTTATGAATTTTTGTTTCCACAGTTTCACCAGTACCAGGTTGTCGGAAGAGCACTTCCCACCGAAAAGGATGAACATCCCAAGATTTATCGCATGAAACTTTGGGCAACCAACGAGGTTCGTGCCAAATCCAAGTTCTGGTAAGTTCCTTATTTATTATTAACAAATTTGTGTGAGTGATTAACCCTTTAATTGTGTTTTTAATAATGTTAATTGTTGTAGGTATTTCTTGAGGAAGTTGAAGAAGGTTAAGAAAAGTAATGGACAAGTTTTGGCTATCAATGAGGTATGCACATTTATTTATTCTACCTGTTAATTCAAATTTTATACTAGGATTGTAGTTAAGCTAGATTTATACTTATCAACAGCTTATTTGTATTTATCGACTCGTAGAAGCACTTGTTTGGTATTTTGTGATTCTAAATAGAACAATTGATATGACATTTCGATGATTTTAACTGTGATTTTGATTAGCATTCCATGATAGCATATAAAAACATCTGTTTTGATTAGTGCTGGTATAAAATTTGCTCTGTTTAGTTGTTTTGTTTTGAGAAGTCATTGACTAAACATTTGAGTCTAAGCTGTTTTGATTGAAGACGAATTATGTCAAAATCCAAACATAGGTAACCTGTTGTTGTGACATGTCTTTTTAAGGGATTTTGCCAGTTTTTTCCTTCAAACTGTATGCCTATCTTAAGTATTTCAGGTAGGGTTTTAGCATGAAACCAGTGACTAACCTGAAAAATTATGCTCATTTTTTTTCCGCATATTGTTTCAATTATGCTAGGAAAAGTAAGGCTAATTGTGATGAAAGAATACCTGGAGTTGGATTTTTAGTTATTATTTTACCTTCAATTGCAGTCTTTTTGGACATAGGGGTTTATGGTACCTCTTTTTAATTGCAGATCTTTGAGAAAAATCCTACCAAGATTAAGAACTACGGAATTTGGCTGCGTTATCAGAGTCGTACTGGTTATCACAATATGTACAAGGAATACCGTGATACTACTCTAAACGGTGCTGTGGAGACAATGTACAACGAAATGGCATCTCGTCATAGGGTCAGATTTCCTTGCATCCAGATCATTAAGACGGCCACCATCCCAGCTAATCTGTGCAAAAGGGAGAGCACTAAGCAGTTCCACAATTCCAAAATCAAGTTCCCCTTGGTGTACAAGAAGATTAGGCCTCCTACTAGGAGCCTAAAAACAACCTACAAAGCAAAGAAGCCCAACCTGTTTATGTGATTCAGTGAATCACATTTCCCTTCTCATATTCTAGTTGCTTGATTTATCAGTTTGTACTTTAAGAGCTTTCTGTCGTTTTTTAACAAACTCCATTACCAGCAAACTCAGACAGCATTTGCATTTTTCCTAGTTTGTTATTTATCAAGAATTTCGTTACATCTTTTTGTTATGCTGCTATTTATTTTTCTCTTTTTGATGTACCGGTACAAGCTTGGTTTTGAATTTAGTGAACTTTTTGTTTTGAAGGAGGGTTTTTCTATTGTTTGTGCACTCTTATTGCTGGAAAAAAGTAATTTCAGATGCTCATAGCTAATGAGCTAGGTTTTGCGAAAGCTGAGCTGATGAACGAAGCTGTGATGGTAATTGTGTCCAACCTTCTAGCTCATTCATTGTTGTTTGGAGTTTGGACTATTGTTTTTCATGAACTTATTTTGAAAAATCAGTTTGTTCTCGAAAGAACTGAATGCAAGCAATGCATAGTGAGTGCATACAGTTTTCTAGAGTACAAATGTACTTTAAGCAGTATCAGTTTGCCAAGCATGATTGGAAATATGCCCTAATTTGGATTCTCTCCTTTGCCACATTATATCTATCTCTCTAATTTTAGAGAGAGATCAAGAGAGAGAAAATAACAAAAAATAAGACCAAGGGAGAGAGATAGACAGAAAATAACAAAAAATAAGATCAAGGGAGAGAGAGATAGACACAACTTGGTGCAGGAGGGAGGATCAAGGAAGAAGAGGATCCAAAGTGAAAATGTCCTAATTTTGCAATTTTTTAATAGCAATGTTAGTAGTTACTCAATTCGTCTCATTTTAAATGTCACTTTGCGAATTTTTATCTTTCTCAAAATAATTGACACGTGTTAAGGATTCCTTGGTAAATATTTATTGAAAAATATTAAGTTTTTAAGAAACAATTTAAAAAAAAATCATGGCTAAATTGGTGGTTATAATTTAAAAAAAAAAAAAAGACTATAAATTTTTCATGGAAATGTACATTACATTTCCACCTTATTATGAAAATAAATTCATTGGAATAATGGAGGTTATGAGAAGTTATTCATTTCTTAGAACCTTTATACCGAGGAATAATTTTTTTCAATCTTGAAACAAATACAGGTGTAGACATTACCTAGCCATGTATTCCAAGGAATATAATTCTTAAACATGAAACAAACACTCCCTTAATCTCTTTTGTGTATCACTTGTATCTTGCGTGTCCTATATAATTGTTCCAGTTCCTTTTTAATGTTTTATGTTTGACTAAGCATCAAAAATTTATTAACAATTTGGCAATTGTAGTAAAATGATTATCCTTTGCCATTTTAAATTTATACACACAGCATATTAAATTCTGTTTAGGTTAGCCTAGTTTTGCATAGCCGGTCCCAACCAGGCAGTCAACAGTCAAAACTTTTTTGAATCTGAAATGAATTCAAATTAAGGATTGTACAATAGTTATAGTTATTATCTAGAAATGAAATCTATGATACTACCTTTTCAACACTTCCTCTAAATATTAAATCACGTGGATTCATTATTTCGGATACGGTCCCTTAGAAATTTTCGAGACACGCATAGCGTTGGAAAAAATGTCCATGACAATTGGTAGCACTCCTGATTGCATATTACTCACACTACTGCAAAGCTATAGTTGGTTTCATTTGGGATAACATTAATATAACAAAATATTTAGGCTATTCATTTTTCAACACAATAGACTTGAATAAAGTTAAGAAATGGATAACATCCGATGCAAATATAAAAGTAAAAGCGCAGTCTAGTTACAATGTGAGCAGACTAGCAATAGCTCAAATTGGAAAGCATTCCTCGGTTTGGCTTAGGGGGCAAATCGTAGACCACATTCAGAATTTAGGAGCACCTCCAAACATTCTCAGAACAAGTCTATCATGAACATACACTCCTCTGTAAAAGCATCAGTCTTTCCTTAGGTCCATGAACTCACGATGAATACCACCAGCATTTAGGATGACAATTTCAACCTTATCCCCCTGTAAAAACATACACCCAAAGCAAGTTTAAAGCTTGTCCTAATGCAAAATGACAATTATGTAAAAGGACCACAATTTTCTGCAGTCGAAATGACCCTGCATTCACAGTCACGAGATTTTAACCGCCTGATCTTAATGTGGATTGATTAAGATTAGACGATCCAATTCTGCAAGTGTGAATGTGTGATGGCAGACAATCCATTTTCATACATAAACAAACTTACAGTGTATATATCTCTCTCAGTTGCAGATGCAAAAACAGTTTTGACCAGATCAACTGCTTCTGCTTCGGACAGTGGAGTAACGGCATCCTGCAATAAATCATATTTTAATGTAGAGGGTGTTATTCAGAAATAATTTAAAGCGCCAAAATACTTCAAGAAAAACACCAATTCAAGAACTTCACCTGGGCAGGTAAGAGGAGTGGGCTGGGGGACTTCAGTTGGTTATCAAGAAACGGCATAATGAGAGTGGAGCCAGAACCCTGAGAGCTATATCCCACCCTCTCATAGGAACCAACAGCATCATAAGTGAAGACGCATCCCTTTCCTATTTTAGGTTTAAGTTGAAGTCAGAGCAAGCAAATACAAAAATGGGACACGAACAAGTATAGAAAGTTAGAAATAGCTCACCTTCACTGTCAAGGCCACCCAACACATTGAAAGAATAGTAAGGAAAGAAGCGTTTGTAATAAAGTGTGTTTGAAAGCAATTGAGCCATTGCAGGACAGCTCATCTGTTTGTTGTGTTGATGCTGATAAGTCTGCATTCAGAATCAATAGTGTCATTTCAATTACAAGCTTCAATTATTTGTCAAGGTAATATTCAAAACAAAGGAAGCATGGAAGGTACATAACTGTTTGTGAGTCAAACACCACAATTTCAAACTAACATCTAACAACGTAATTGATAAGGTTATATACTTTGATAAAAGAGTAAAAACTTTAATAATTGATGCAATGCAATTAGCATCAGCAAATCAATTAAGCACAGTATTCCAGAAACATTGACATTCCAAGGCATGTCATGTTACTAAGTAGTAATATTTCCAAATAAGATATACAGACTCAGGAAAGTCCAATAGCAAGAGTAAATCTTGACAGAACACTTGGCCAGTTTTTACTCTCCCCTCAATCCTGCTTTATCATTTCTTTACAATTTTGGATATACAAATATATATGGAGAGAAGAACGGAACTTGGTGTCAAAAAGACGATAATAATACAATTTACACAGCAGATGATGATTATGCAAAACAAATAAAATTAGGAGTATAAACTTCTATAAATGTGGGCTTAACTCAATAACTTCTACATAGAAAAGATGGCAAGGATCGTGGACATGTTTAAAGGAACTTATAGAAAAATTAGAAAAGAGGGGTGACAAAAATAGTCCAATAAGTATAGGTAAAAGCAGACCAACAAAAATAATAGTGCAGAACATCAAAATAAATATAGAGGTGAATGGTTGATCTCAATCCTTACAACTCAATACATGACATGCATTATGTTAGGAACCCAAGAGCTGAATGGAATAGAAAGAACCACTAAATTAAGAAAATAAGAAAGACCAGGAGATAATCTCTCCTCCAAGAGTTTCCCCTTTGCATTAGAGTTGCTACTTCATTCACAAACTTTACGATACTCAGAAGATACTCTCTACCCTTTGTGTTCTCCTAATTTATACACATACTCTCTAACTAATCCAAATAACTTTGTAACTAACTATAGCAACTCTTAACTAATTTAATTAGCCATTATTATATATCGTAACACATTATGTCATGATGGGTGTCAATTAATCAATTTATCTAATTCTATATACCGAGAAAAGAGGTTTTCGGTTACCATGGCAGTCTATAAATAAACCATCAAATGCTCAACACTGCTTTTGTATAACTAAGAATATTGAGTTTAGTTTATTATCAGAATATCTGAAACCCACATCAAAGCAACATTTAACCCTAGAGGAATACTCAGAGTTTATTCTTCTGTGGTTCTAAATCAGTGCTGTTAACAAATAGAGGTTAAAAGGAATTTGCAACTGAATAAATTTCTTCTAAACTTCCTTACTCAACTAGAAAATACTTCCAACAAGTGATCAACATAGCGAAGCATACAAACAGAACAAAAACACAAGGAAATTAAACAAAGAAAGTTTCTCACATCCATCCTGTTTCCTGAATATGTTTACAATCTAAATAGTATTATTTATATATCTGTTACAAGGATTGAGATTATTAGACTCACCAAATGCCTAGCAGACAAAACCTTCTGCAAAGCCTTCACATCAGCTTGAAAACCAGAAGAAGCCATCACACATTTCTCAGCTCTGTCGCGAAACAAAACACAAACCTCAAAAACCTAGTTTAGACTTGGGATCTTTTAACAGCATAACACAACTAAAAAAAGAGGCATTTGTCTAATGCTAAAGAAAATTAACACCAACAGAAGTTTTACAATAATAGAAAACCAATTGGGTTTCAGCAATATATATATATATATATATGTGTGTGTGTGTGTGAGAAATAGCTTACAGGTGAGAGATTTTGGAGTAATCGCGAGTGAGGATGTTGTAACCGGTGGACATCCTCGTATCAGCTGCAATCACACAGTAATCCGATCCAGCAATTGCGACACAAGATCTACAAATAATAATAATATTAAAAAGATAGTAATTGAAAAATATTAAAACAAGGAGAGAGAGAGAGAGAGAGAGAGAGAGAGAGAGAGAGAGAGAGAGCGGGAGAGAGAGAGAGATTACCCTCCATTGTTGTCATATGGAGACCAATTAGCGTGTTGTTTAGTCATGGTAAATGGAACTGGAAAACACACAAAAAAAAATGTTAGCAAGAAGATGAAGAATAGTGTAATGGAGATGAGGGTATACAAGGGTGTCACGGGTGATAGGGTATATGTAATTATTGTGACCGTACACAAACCAAACTACCCAAATGATATACAGGATGGTTTGGTTCGGAATGTGGAAAATTGCAATTTTTCCAGAGCTCTATATTGGCTCCAATTATCACAAACCATAATATAACTACAACTGAAAAGTACAAACCAACTTAGCAATCCAAAATACAAATCAGAATTCTTTCAAACACAAACTTAGCACTTCACCAAAAAAAGAGGCAATGAACTTAGCAACTCAAGCCAAATGGTCAAACTAACCAAATCAAGCAAAAAATCAAAGAACAAACTAGCCAAATCAAATAACAATCGAAGATATTCATATCCAGATAAAAATATAGGGAGGGAACCACACAAAAATAACTACCATCATCTCCAACATCCAAGCCATGAGAAAAAAACCAAAAATAAAATTCCCACCCACCCAAGACAACCTAGCTACTTCCCCCAAAGAGCAGTCCCACCCTTTGTCCAAAATTTGAATATCATCATCATCCACACATTTCACAGCACCACAAGTATTCATATTGGAAGAAGACAACAAAATTTACAATTTCTGGCTTCTAAGAGTGAAAATGGCACCAACAAGGCAACAAACTTAAACCAGAGACCAACAAACAAACAGCAGCAAAAATAATGGCCTATTTGGATTGGCTTATTTCAGATTTTTTACTGGTATAAGCACTTCAGGGAGAAGTTATAAAAACAGCTAGCTTATTTTCTTAAGCTCACCAAGATAGCTTATGAAAACAGCTTACAGCTTATACGAAAACAACTTAACATCATTTTATCTTTGGTTAAAGAAACAGCTTATACGTAAGTGCTTATAAATAAGCTGCAAATTAAGCTATTCATCCAAACAAGGCCTAAATCTAATTCAAAAGCAATAATCAAACATGAAGGAATCCCAACACATAATCAATGACAACAGAGAAATTATACACAATGTTAGATGAATCGCAACTCATAATCAAATAGAACACAGAAAGATCGAAATTCGCTCAGGAAAAAACAAAACAAAAAAAAATGAAAGTCTCACCACGACGGAGAAAGCTAGGACTGTGGTGGCCGGAAACGATTCGGAACGCGGTGGTTCTGGGTGGTTAGGGTTTGCGATTGAAGCTATTCGCGATTTGAGATTTGTTTCTTACTGCTTCTAATAACTTCACCTTAGTTTCTTTCTTTCCACGTTTTTTTTCTCTCTGCTTTTTTCGGTTTTTGGGCTTGGGGCATATTTTTATAAGGTGATAAATATTTGAGAGTTGTTATCCTTCCACCCCCTTATGTTCTTCAAACCCCACCCTAAATAATTTATTTATTTTTCGTTGCTAAAATTGTCCCTCTAGGAATTAACCAATCCAAACAAAAGCGTTTGGATGAACTGATTCGCACGGAACAATTTAAAAGGCAATTTATCTTCTTCATTGTCATTTACGTTTTTCACAACAAAAAACTTAAAATTTTCGCTAACTTACATTCATCTTCAAAACTCCTGTTTGGATCAGGTTTGCATCTAATAAGTCACATTCGAAAAGTTTTTTGCTCGTTGTCAATAAGAGAGTTAGTATATATGCATTTGTATTTGTAAAATTTGTTTTAAATATTTTAATGGTTCAGTCAGTCTGAACATTATGAAGATTCGTTTTGAATTTGTTGTTCCAAACTGTTACACGACCTAATATTCTTTTCTTCTATTTCAGTGATGGATTGTATACATATTAATCATAATAGATGTGGCACTACTACTTATTTATGTACAAAACGTGGGCATGGAAAGTTTGGGCAACATGCGCAAGTTGTACAATATGAGTTAGTGCGAAAATAGTTAGAGATAATCCCATTACTTATTGCATCATTTCCAATAGTTGTTCAAAATAGAGCAAACTCAATAGAAAAATGCAAGTTGAAGCAACTCAAATCGGGAAAAAAAAAGTGTTTAGTTTGGATGTGTTCATACCAATTTTACACTCAACCACGTGGTTCACCGTCTCTTTGTAGTATTGAATTTATCTACTTTATGATTCTGCTAGGAAGGGGACTCAAGGATGCAAGAGCTATGCTAAGCTGACCACAACTAAAGGATCTATAACCACTATTACGCGCCAATGAAGCTACACAAGGAGAAAAGGGGAGAGTTAGCGAGTCATTTCAATTTTGGAGTCTTCTTGCTTTTGCAACATGGTGCATGCTCTTTCATTTATGGATGGCAACGAGAAGGATACTTTTTTTTTTTTTTAATCAACAAATATTATTAAACTCCATCCCCGCAAGACGCAAGATATGGACGAAACAATATACAAATGGTACCGTATATAGACGGTACACCATAACCACCTGAAAACACCCCTGAAGATAAACCCTCTAAAACACATCACTGCCTAAAACAAACTTAAAAAAAAAACAAGCACGCAATGAGAAGGATACTAATAGCACCTGTCCCCACGGTTTGAAGAAATCACCATAGACGAGCCCCGTGTTGGTAGCAAAAAGTGTTTAATCTCCGTGTTAAATATCCAAACGGAGTTTAATCTCAAGTCCATTTAAGCATTAATAAGATTTCTAATTTAAATACTTTTTTTTCTTTGAAATATACTCCCTTTGTCCCTATATCTAAGCACACTTTTATTAGAAGAAAAGAGTGCTTACATAGGGACGGAGGGAGTAAGTTTTTAGACAAAATAACATGTCACATCAAGTTTGTTTACGCACCACTAACTGTCTTTTAACTCGATCTAGGGTATGTTTGGTAAGTCCACTAAATGAGCTTATAGCTTATAGCTTATAAGTTCGTTTGACAAAAAAAACTCTGTTTGGTAATGGTCTCTTACCACGAGCTTATAAACTATTTTTCAGAAGTTCACGAGCTTATAAACTATTTTTCAGAAGCTATTTCAAGTAGTGTTTGAGCTTATAGCTTATCATTTTTTCTTCAATCTTTACCCTTGCTATTTTCTCTAAAAACCAATTCTACCCCTATAGTTTTAAATAAAATATCTATGATTTGATTAATGCTCACAAATGATCGTTTTTTTTTATTTGAAAAATATTCATTTTTACTATTACATTTTTCTAAGGACATTTAATTGTATATAATTACATTAATTTTTTTCAAAGGACGTAATTTTTTGGCTAAAGTGCACTTTCCCCCCTTAACTTTCAAAAACTATTTGCAATTTTGGCCCCCTAAGTACAGAAACTACAATTTTGGCCCCTTAAGATTTAGCCCCATTGCAATTTTAATCTTTTTGGTCAATTTTGACCGGTCAATGCTACGTGGCACGTGTGTAATTATTTAATTAAAAAAAATAGAAAAACATATTATCATTTTTCAAATTAAATAAATGAAAATGAAATTAAAAAAAATCAGAAATTTTTTATTTAATTTGATGATGGTCATTATGTTATTTGCAATTTTCTTCTCGTTGTGGAGGATCATTATGTTATTTGCAATTTTCTTTGCAGCACTATTCCGGAAGATGGAAGAAGGAAAGCCTATGCTGAAATATTGGAGAAAGCCAAAGCAGAGGAAGAGGCAAGAGTGGAAGCTGAAAAGGAACGCGAAGCTGCTGCAACAACTAAGAAGATGGAAGAAGAGGCACTAAAGCTTTCAAAGCAAGAAGCACAAGCTTCTAATCTAGCTAAAGAAGATTAAGAGAAGGCAAAGGCAACCGACACTTCGATAGAAGACATTTTGAACAAGGCTAAAGCTTTTCGTGCAGGGTTTCAAGGCAAAAGTTAAGCACACAGGTTGCTACAACAAATCAAAATCCTGATGAGGATGAGAAACCAAAGTTGCAACAGACAAAAGGTTTTGGTGCAGGGTTTTCATGGGAAAAGTTCAGCTCACAGGTTGCTACAGCAATCCAAAAGCCTATGAGGATGAGAACCCAAAGGTGCAAGTTGCCACCGTAAGAGGACAGGCGAAGGCTCGGAGTCTCATTCCCAGCAAAGATGGAAGAAGAAGAAGAATAAGGATCAATTGGTGTGCATGGATCTCTCATATGCAGGGTCAATTGTTGTTGTTGTTTTTGAGATTGAGAGGAAGAAGAAATAAAAGATTAAGATTAAGATTTGGATTTTATTTTTAATTTTTTTTCTGATTTTATTTTTATTTTTTTAATTTCATTTTCATTTATTTAATTTGAAAAATGATAATATGCTTTTTTAATTTTTTAATTAAATAATTACACACGTGGCACGCCACGTAGGCATTGACTGGTCAAAATTGATCAAAATGATTAAAATTGCAATGGTGCTAAATTTTAGGGGGTTAAAATTGTAGTTTATGTACTTAGGGGGCCAAAATTGCAAGTTTTTGAAAATTAAGGGGGAAAAAGTGTACTTTAGCCTAATTTTTTTTTTGCTCGGTTAAATTCTTTGCACATAAACTGTGCCCATTATATTAAACTTGCTCGCATCTAGTTTTTTTATTTTTTTTTTCAGAATAACTAACGTCTAGTTTAATTGTTTTTTTTTTTTTTACAAATAGTTTTATTGTTATTTTTTACGTCTATATAATTTACTTTTTTGTTATATTTTATCATTATATTTTTTTTTACAAAGTATACTGAAATGAAAATAAATACTAAAATATAAAATAAAGATATATTAAATTAATAATTGAAATTAGCAAAATGTTAAATACTTTAATATTAATAGATGCTAATTTTGTTATAAATTAAGAATGTCATTTTATATTTATAAGATAATTGAATCATTAATTTTACCAAACATTTCAATTAACTTATCAGCTATAAATTATTAGTCATCAATCATAAATTAATAACTATAAGTTATCAAATATCAATCATCAGCTATAAGTTATAAACTATCAGCGGCCCAACCCAACCGCCCTTGCTTTTCATTAGCTTTATTTCAAGAGTTATGATTGGATTTGAATATAAAATTATTTTATCGTTAAGTATTAGTTTATGATATCTTTGAGATCGAATAGATGAGTCTGAGACAGCTCTGACTAGAGACTTGGATTAAATAAAGTAAGAGTTTCAAGATACCTTCCCAGCTGGCTTATTTCGTCTTCATCGGAAAATATGGTAACTAATTCATTACTCTAAAAAAAGAAACTTTATCCCAACAAATCACAACAATTCATTTTTTTTCTACTTTTCTCGTCTATCATAATCATATATTATTATTATTTTAAGAATTAGAATCATAATAGAAGGTTTTGTTTCGTTGAATTGAATTTGCGTTCTCTGAAAAATGGGATCATTGAAGAAGATGGATTCTGTTGAGCGAGATTTGAAGAACGATTCTCCAATATTATACGTTAACGGAATTCGTAGAGTTTTGCCTCATGACTTAGCTCATTTCACTCTACTTGAATATCTCAGAGGTATATTATTATACTCAATTTTCACGTGTTTGGATGGACTTGTTTGAGATTATCTACTGATATAAGCACTTACCACTTGTGAGACTCTTTGGAAGAGCATATAGAAACAACTTATAACGAGTATGTTTGAATTAACTTATTTGAGTTTATCGGCTGATATAAAACACCTGGGAGACTGTTTAAGAGAACTTATTAGATGATCATAAGTTGTTTTCAACATTTTTCCATAAGATCATGATAGTTTATGAAAATAGCTTATACAGAAACAATTTTGCTTTATTTTATCGTGTGTAATAGAAATAGTATATTTATAAGCAATTACATGATAAGCGCTTGTGCTATAAGCTGCAAAGTAAGTTGTTTATCCAAACAGGACTATGTCCATAAGCTATTTTCAGCTTATTTTTATAAGCTAGCTGTTAAAACAGTTCATTAGTAAGATGACAAATTATTATTATTTTATATTGTTGTAGAAATAATTGATACATAAGCACTTATGCTATATGTGCTTAATAAGACCAATTTTTAGCTTAAGTTAAAGTCATTTGGTTCATGAACCAAGTTCAGCGAGTTAATCTGTAAGCACTTCACGATTTAATTGAAATTTTGTTTTTTCTTGTGTACTTAATTTTGATTTGTCGATTTAAATGGTTTCCTTTGTGAAGCTAAACTGATTATAGTTTTCCACTCTATTTGGTATAAAAGATATAGGTCTGACTGGGACTAAACTAGGCTGCGGTGAAGGTGGTTGTGGAGCTTGTACTGTTATGGTTTCTCATTATGATACAAATTTGAGGAAAACCTTGTGAGTTTTTCTTTCTCATACTGTGTGCTCCTACTACTTTTGAAATGATTTGTTCTTGTATCCTAACATAAGGCTTACGATTTTAGTTTGAAAATATTCTTTCAGACACTATGCTATCAATGCTTGCTTAGCACCTCTATATTCTGTTGAAGGGATGCATGTGATTACAGTCGAGGGACTTGGAAGCTGCAGGCTTGGATTGCACCCTATCCAGGTGATTGTTTACGACATATTTTATTATTTATTGGCTTTGGTTATTATCTTTCGTGTTATTTTGAATTGATATTTATCAATCAATACTCTTTAGTCTTTACTTATTAGTGTGATATCATTTTCAGGAGTCTCTTGCTCGTACTCACGGTTCACAATGTGGATTTTGTACACCTGGTTTTGTCATGTCAATGTATGCGTTATTGCGGTCAAGTCAAACACCACCTAGTGAAGAACAAATTGAAGCATGCCTTGCTGGAAATTTATGCCGATGCACGGGTTACAGAGCAATACTGGATGCATTCCGGGTCTTTGCCAAAACTAATAATATGTTATATACCGGCGTTTCTTCAACGGGCCTTCAAGAAGGCCAGTCTGTTTGCCCATCAACCGGGAAACCCTGTTCATGCAACTTAGACAGTGTAAATGATAAATGTGTAGAAAGTGTTGATAGACATAAACCTACTTCCTATAATGAAGTAGACGGGACCAAATATACAGAAAAGGAGCTTATTTTTCCTCCTGAGCTGTTGTTAAGGAAACCAACCTTCTTAAATTTGACTGGATTTGGAGGGCTAATGTGGTACCGGCCTTTAACACTTCAACACGTATTGGATTTAAAAGCCAAATATCCTGATGCGAAGTTGCTAGTCGGTAATACGGAAGTAGGAATTGAGATGAGATTGAAGAGAATGCAATATCAAGTTCTGGTTTCTGTAATGCATGTGCCAGAACTAAACATTTTGGAAGTTACGGATGATGGCATAGAGATAGGTGCTGCAATGAGATTATCCATTCTCTTGAATTTTTTCAGGAAGGTTGTGACTGAACGAGCTGCTCATGAAACTTCATCTTGTAAAGCCTTTATTGAGCAACTAAAATGGTTTGCTGGATCACAGATAAGAAACGTTTCATCAATTGGTGGAAATATATGTACTGCCAGCCCAATATCAGACTTGAATCCTCTCTGGATGGCAACCAGAGCAAAGTTTCGAATTATTGACTCAAAAGGGAACATCAAGACAGTACCAGCAGAAAATTTCTTCCTGGGTTATCGCAAGGTGGATTTGGCATCTGATGAAATTCTTCTGTCAGTATTCTTGCCATGGAATAGGACCTTTGAGTTTGTAAAAGAATTTAAACAGTCCCATAGAAGGGATGATGATATCGCAATTGTAAATGCGGGTATTCGTGTTCATCTTAAGGAACATAGTGAAAACTGGGTTGTTGCTGATGCATCAATTGTTTATGGTGGGGTAGCACCATGTTCACTTTCTGCCATAAAAACTAAGGAATTTCTCATTGGAAAGATTTGGGACCAAGACATGTTGCAAAATGCATTGAAAATTCTGCAAAAGGATATAGTACTTAAGGAAGATGCTCCTGGTGGAATGGTAGAGTTCCGGAAATCTTTGACTCTGAGTTTCTTTTTTAAATTTTTTCTATGGGTGTCTCATCAAATGGATGGCATCAAAGAGTCTATACCAACATCCCATCTATCTGCAGTGCACTCAGTCCACCGGCCACCAGCTACAGGATCTCAGGACTATGAAATCATGAAGCACGGGACATCTGTCGGTTTTCCCGAGGTTCATCAATCTTCAAGACTTCAGGTTCGTTGAACTTATAATGTAAATTCATGTCGCAAATTTAACAATTATGCATTCATCTATAGATTTGTTAGTGTTCTACTCACTCAAGCATGCTTGTATCTTCTTTTCTACTGCTTCTCTTGTTGTTTAACTTTAAAAAAAATGACATTATGAAGGACTAGATCATTATACTTATCTCTGTTGCGGAATTTCTAACTATAAAAAGTCAGATGTTAAACATGAGATGCATCCCAATGAATCCTGTATTGTCTATTGTTCCCACTAATCAAACGAAAATAATAACCTCAATGTTGGCTATGTCTGCTTTTTCCCTATAATATTCTTGAATCTTGCGTCAAGGCATGTTACTGACACTGATGTCTTTGAGGGTCATTCAATAACAGACATACATGTTTTTTATACAAAAATAATAAGCTTTGATGCAAAATTCCCTTTTCCATATATGTTCTAATTAGAAGTTATCGGATCCATTTTTTTTTTAAGAC
Organism: Medicago truncatula; assembly: GCF_003473485.1. Lineage (NCBI taxonomy): Eukaryota > Viridiplantae > Streptophyta > Magnoliopsida > Fabales > Fabaceae > Medicago > Medicago truncatula. The sequence goes on from NC_053043.1 coordinate 47,991,140, forward strand.
TAGAGAGAGAATGAAATGCGAATATTATTTGATTATATTTGAGTACAAGCAGAAAGGCTGTTATTTAGATACACGATAATCAAGCAAAGGGAGATGAAATATCCTAATTATAGGCTATCCTAAAGATGTGTTCAGAAAATAGAAAAAGGAAAGAGTGAAATACTCTATCCTAAAATAGTGTTATTTACATATTTACAACATACCATCTCAAGCTGGTGAATGGATGTTCAACATTCCCGGCTTGCAAGAAGCTGATAAAATTGCTCCGTGCAAAAGGTCTTAACTAGTACATTTACTAGCCGATGTTCAGAAGGAACACATGATATATTAATTTAGTCTTTCATAGGTTTGTTTCTTGTTGTATATATTAATTGCTTGCATCCTTTGTTACCTCCTCTTTCTCTCTGCCATGTTTTCAATTGTTATTCTCTATCTTTCTGTTATGTTTGGCTTACTTGGTCTCTTTAGAAAATTATGTTCTTTTCTATTTAGTAAAATGTTGGCTTCATGATTCTTACAACTTACATTCAGGTTACAGGAGAAGCATTATATGCCGACGACACACCAATGCCTCCAAATGGCTTGCATGCTGCCTTAGTTTTGAGTAGAAAACCCCATGCCCGAATACTTTCAATTGATGATTCAGTGGCCAGGTCTTCACCTGGATTTGTGGGCTTGTTTCTAGCCAAAGATATACCAGGCGATAATATGATTGGAGCAGTTGTTGCTGATGAGGAGCTTTTTGCCGTAGAATATATCACTTGCGTGGGTCAGGTATCTAGCTCACTGAATATTCTCTCACTTGTGATCTGTTTTTATTTTTTTTTATTTTATAATTTTGAGCTTAAAGGGAATGGAGTTCTCCTGCTTCCTTTGTGTGGCATTTGCAGTTTGTGCCCGTTCTTAACTGACGGTGTCATGTTATGAAATGAAGATCTTCAAAGTCCCTTGCAAAACAGAAGAAAATTATGATATGCAATGCATTAGATGTAAATATATATTGTGCACATGCATGAATTAGACTTGTAGTGCATACTATAGCTAGTGAGGAGACTTGTATTATTTTGGTATACAACACTTTACGATCTACATATTAGAGTTTTAATTCAGCATTATGTAAAGAAGACTAGTACGTTTCTACTTCTCCTTATTCAAGACCCACGCCTCTTCATGCATTGACTTTTATTCTCACACTTTTCATTATTCTCTATTGTACCCTGTAAGCCTTGCCTGCAATTCTTTTCACACAAGTATACTGTAATAAAATCGGGTTGCTGAACAGAGTTGGAGCCTCTAGAATATTCTACAATGATATTATCAGCTCATAATACAATAAATTGTAGTTCCAGATTTCATATAGTATCATGATGGTTTTCCCAATTCACCGTGTCTACCTGTTCTCAATCACTCTGAATGCCCACTTAGCCTTTTACTATTAATTGTCTTTCACTTCCGGCATATTTATGAACAAATCTTGAAGTTGAATTTGGTGGATGACCTATAAAGTGTTGGTTATGAATTCTAGTGTAATATGTAGTCTTGTATTAGCCTTTTGCTGTTATTAGTTCATTGGTTTTACATGCATTTTCCAGGTAATAGGAGTTGCTGTGGCTGATACTCATGAAAATGCAAAGACAGCAGCAAGAAAAGTTCACGTTGAGTATGAAGAGCTCCCAGCTATCTTGTCAATACAGGATGCCATCAATGCTAGAAGTTTTCATCCCAACACAGAAAAGCACATGAGAAAAGGTGATGTTGATCACTGTTTTCAGTCTGGCAAGTGTGACAGAATAATTGAGGGCGAAGTTCAGATAGGAGGTCAGGAACACTTTTATCTAGAGCCACATGGCAGTTTGGTATGGACAGTGGATGGTGGAAACGAAGTTCATATGATATCATCTACTCAAGTAAGTTACACAATTTTGTAGTGAATGCCTACAATTTATAGTTTATGTATCTTTTGGAAATTGCAGTTTCTTAAATCTTTTGCTTGTTTCATTGTATCGATTGCATTATGGAAATTTCAGCCAAGTATTACTCAACCACTTATTTATTTTTGTATAATTAAGTGTCAAGAACTGCAGATCAGTATAATGATGTTCAAGAATTAACAAATAACAATGGACAATGTTACAGAACCATTATGCCAGCTTTGTCTTTGGCGTAGTTAATACTCCCTCCGTTCCTTTTTAGGTGTCACTTTTGGAGAAATTTTTTGTTCCTATTTAACTGTCACTTTCAAAGTTCAATGCAACATTAAATGTTATTTTACCAATATTGTCCTTAGTTATTTATTGTGGAGAGAGAAATATATGAAATGAGATATTAAATGAATAAGGTCATTACAGTAAAAGTACAGCTTATTGCATCAAAAGTAGTATCAATTGTTGATTGTCTTGGTTTGTGTAAAATGTCAAAATGTGACAATGAAAAAGGAACGGAGGTAGTATTTCTTTGCTACTGCATGTTTTTTTTTATGCTGCCCAACCCTAAGTGGGAAATGGAATTTTCCTTCGAAAAAACCATCTTATAAGGTGGTGGTAACAGGGGCATTTCAAATTGTATTTTATGATGACAATTCCATTGAAAAGGATTCTCAAACTAAGCAACTTGACGTGTTCTCGCTTGGAAGAAATAACTGTGTTGTGATAATATCGTTGTGTTATTGCAGGCCCCACAGAAGCACCAGAAATATATTTCTCATGTTCTTGGTCTTCCCATGTCAAAGGTAGTTTGCAAAACAAAGCGAATTGGTGGTGGATTTGGGGGAAAGGAGACAAGATCAGCTTTTATTGCTGCTGCAGTTTCAGTTCCATCATATCTGTTAAATAGACCAGTGAAAATCATACTGGATCGAGATGTAGACATGATGATAACTGGGCAACGCCATAGTTTTTTAGGGAAGTATAAGGTACTGCTTTATTTACATAAATAGATTTTATTTGTCTATTTCATCCCACATCAATATTTAGTGTAAAACTAAATCCTGTGAATTATTTTCATTTAAATGTCATCTATGTCTAAGAGCTACTGATTCATTCTGTTTGTGCCAGAAATACGAATTTGACAATATCTTGATATTTCTGAGTGATGCTTGAAATGGTGGCATATAATATACAGTTTAGCACCCTACTTTTTCTCATTTTGAAGCCCATTGGCCCTTGTTTTGCTTTCTTAAAACAGAAACCAATGTTTATCCCACTATTTGGTATTGGAATGTTGTAAAAAATAGAATTTGACACAGGAGAAACGGTCAACTTTGTTTTGTTTCTCTCACCCTTGGTTTCTTACATCCCAATGTTCCTGTCCATTGTTTTAGACTTTGGGTGTAGTATTAGCATTGGTTTCTTCATTTTTGATGTGGTTGGGTAATTAATTAGAGGTATTATTTGATTCAGGTTGGATTTACAAATGAAGGGAAGGTGCTTGCGTTGGATCTTGAAATTTATAACAATGCTGGAAATTCACTGGATTTGTCACTTGCTATCCTTGAACGTGCTATGTTTCATTCAGATAATGTGTATGAAATACCAAATGTGAGGATAACGGGAAGGGTTTGCTTCACTAATTTTCCTAGCAATACCGCCTTTCGTGGATTTGGTGGTCCTCAAGGTATGCTTATTACTGAAAACTGGATTCAGAGGATTGCTGTAGAACTCGATATGAGCCCAGAAGTGATAAAGGTAAGATATAAAATTTTGGATTATTGTCAATTTGGAGTTATACATATGAAATTGCACTGTCATCCTACTTGATGTTGGATTTTCTTGTGAATCTTCCTAAACTAAGTTTCCTTTTAGGAAATTAATTTTCAAGGTGAAGGATCCATTTTGCACTATGGCCAGATACTTGAGCACTGCCCTCTATCCCAGCTATGGAATGAACTGAAGTTATCCTGTGACTTTGTGAAGACACGCGAAGAAGTTGACAAATTCAATGCTCACAACCGCTGGAGGAAGCGTGGCATTGCTATGATTCCTACTAAGTTTGGTATATCCTTTACAACAAAGTTTATGAACCAGGTAAATTCTGACTTCCATCATGTTTTGAAAAAAAAGTGATTTGACATGAAATTCATGGATGATTAGAAGGAAGCTTGTCAAGTTTGTTATATATGTTGTTGTGGAGACAATTTTCTGGCATAAGATTGGATAGCTTCTGCAAGGGATAGGTTCAGAGGTTATTTATCTGCTAAAGATGTCTCCAAATTTGGTTTCAATTTTTTTTTATTTGAATTTTAAAACTTTTTCATGTTCACTTGTATACTATTGGTGGTGATTAAGCTTTCCCAGGAAAAGTATTTCATTTTAACTCTTGAGCACTTTACCTGTTAAATAGGTTAACACATTACCATTTAGTGAAGGATTCAAGTATGTTATTCCTCTAAGCACCAATAAATTTTATTAAACCTCTCTTGATGCTAAGAAAGTAAACAAAGATTAAGAATTGTGATCAAGAGTAGGGAAAATTGTAGTATGAAGCAGAAAATATGGGTTGCGGGTTATACATCACTTCACATTTTAAATGATAACATATGCGGCTGAGTCTATCATCTTAAGGGTAAGGGGTTTTATATGCTAAATTAGTTGTATATTACTAAGCTCAACCATTAATAAAAATCCCACGATGCTAGTAATGTGACTAAATACAACAAAATCTGTGTTAAAACAACATAGAATGGAAAGCAAGAAATAACTTGTAAATAAAAAAATTGAAAGAGCTTGATGGGTTAAATGCCACATATATAATCTATTGTTTCAAAAATTCATTTGAGTGGTTGTGTATTGATCTACATTACTTCCTAACTGTGCTTGATATTTTTGAGGTGCTTTTCATTGAAGATTTCATTTCTATTTCATATTCCTATTTTCTTAGTTATGAAATAATTGCATTATTAGAATAGAGATAACATCATGCTTGCATATTTTCTCAACAACTGTAGGCAGGTGCTCTGGTTAATGTTTATACGGATGGAACTGTCTTAGTTACCCATGGGGGTGTGGAAATGGGGCAAGGTTTACATACGAAAGTTGCTCAGATCGCAGCATCAGCTTTCAATATCCCCCTTAGTTCTGTCTTTATATCAGAAACAAGTACTGACAAGGTATTAAGTTATTTTTTAAAAGATATCAAGAACTTGTGAAAATTATATACGTGCGGCTCTCTTCACTTCATAAACATTCATAAATTTTAATAGGATTTAATCTATTTAGGGTCCATTTGAAATGGCTTATTGTTGACTTACTTGAGCTTATCTACTGACATAAGCATGTGACATACATATATGATATATTTACAAATACATGTATTAGTCTTCACGTAATTATTATTGTAAAAAAAAGTCTTCACTTAATTATTTCATTTTCAATATACTTGTATATTAGATTATTATTATAATATACACGACACTAGATTGATTTTTAAAATTTCATGTCTAAATAATAATTTTGCATTATGGAGATTGGTAAATTTTTTAAATAATGACGTGATATATTATGGTATATTATAAAATATTAGTATATTTTTTGTTATGGTTTGACTCTTTAATCATTTCATTTTACAAAAATTATCTAACATCTTATTAGTAGTAACACATCTAAACACTTCAATTTTTGTAAGTGCTTTTCAATGTACAAAAGCAATTAGCTTATTCAATGAAGCACTTATGACATAAGCTCTCATGTTATAGAGTATAAACTATTATTGTATAAGAACTTAAATAAGTTTTCTTTCCAAATGGGGCTTAATGTCTATGACAAAAGATATACACAAGATTTTCTTACGACATGGTTGAAAACACAATTTGTGTGCTGTGTTATTTTTTCTTGGAAATTAGGGTCTGCCAATAATATCAGGTAAATGGTAGTAATACATTATTTCCTTCCCTCCTTCCCATCATTATTATAATAATAATAATTATTTTTTTCTTTAGTTTTTTATGGACTCACTTCCAAAAGAAAAACAGCATATTCAAGGTTTAGGACCCAAAAGTATGGAGAAAAAGCAACATTGGCATAATATCTTTTCATATAAAACTTCATCGAATCTCCACAGTAATTTCAGAAAATAACTAAAGCTTCCAAGACAAGATAAAAAAGATAGTAGGTTTTTTGTAACCTTGTTGATTATATTTTCAAATTGGAGTGTAGTATCATGCAGTGCTTTTCTGTTTCAACTGGATTATCCTTCTTTTTCCCCCTTTTCCCCTTTATTGGATCTGTGCCTATTCTTTCCGATGCTAAGTTGTTTTCATTTCTTCGTGCTTGCTGTAATTAGGTTCCTAATTCTTCTCCAACAGCAGCTTCTGCAAGTTCTGATATGTATGGAGGAGCAGTTTTAGATGCTTGTGAGCAAATAAAGGCACGCATGGAACCTATTGCTTCTCGACATAACTTCGCCTCATTTGCTGAGGTATGCTTGTATTTGCAGTTTTTGTTTCTCAGCCTATTGAGTGATCCGCTCAGAATAAATGAGCAGAAAACCAAATTAATTAATTGTATTACTGAAGTTTCTTTTTTTATTATAAATTTTAGGGAAATGCTAAAGAGTGCCCTTATGGCATTGATTAAGAGGATAAAAATAGAAAGGGTCACGTTAACTTTGCATTGGAAAACATAACATTTTAATTTTTAAGAAGTTGAATGCACGACTTTTGATGCGTATATTTCTATAATAAGTTTCTTAAAGGGCACAAGTTAACATTTGCCAAATAGAAATATTGTATTGGAAAATGATGAAAAGTGATGAATTTAAAAGTTAAAATATTGTTGAATCCAATGCAAACCTACTACTTTTGGTTTCCTTAACAAATGCCCTTAGGGCACTTGTTAGCATAACCCTCAATTTTATACATATGCTGAGAGTTGGCAAGTTGAGAGAAAATTAAGAAGGCATTGAGAATATTCGAATTTCTGCGAAAATAACATTTAGTAAATATTATATATATTTTTCGTTTGAATATATTGGGTTTCATTAAGAATAAAAAAATAGATATGACTCTTTAGTTTGAGGCTTGTGTAAGAAATTACATGTACTATATCCAGGCACGTATCCACCTATAGTGGATTGGAGGCAAATGCCCCCACTAATTTTTCGGTGTTATTTGTTAAATCTTTGATATTTTAATTATTGCCCTCTCTTATAATAATAAATTGCCCACGTTAAATGGAAATTTATACCATTAAAAGAGTTTCTCTCATGAATTTTATAAAATCAATTGTGTAAATGCATTTGAGATAAAATTTTAAATGACATTTACCATACTTTATAAATATAGACACGTGAAAAACAACTTTAATTTGTAGAATTTTTTTTGGACAAAAACTTTAATTTGTAGATGTTAAGGAGTAATTAGTATTTCTAATATATAATATTATAATCTCAAGTATTTTGTCCAACGTTAATGATGTTATTATTTTATCACTTTTGCATTGCTAAATTTTATACATAAATATCTATCATATAAAATTTTGCCCTCGTAAGTCAAGATTTTTGGATCCGTCACTGATATCAGAATGTTATTGATAGGATTTGGATTCTCCAAATTCACTTTAAAGGTGAAAATGAGGAATTACAGTCATGTACATGTATAACAAACTACATTGTTCTTTAAACTTCGACCATTGGTTTTTCAGTTAGCGGTTAACTCCTCATTTTCCCCTCTAAAGTGGGGTATCCCTACTGAAGGTATATGTTGTATAGGTTTGTCAACAAGTTCTAATTACATGTAGCTTTTGTGATTGTCTCCGCTGTTATGAAGTGTCCTGTGGTTGAAAACTACTGAACATGTTTTGTTATGCTTTTGTTGTTTTCAGCTAGTTAATGCATGCTATATGGAGAGAATAGACCTTTCTGCCCATGGATTTTATATTACACCTGATATTAATTTTGATTGGATCACGGGTAAAGGAAATCCTTTTAGCTATTTCACTTATGGGGCTGCATTTGCCGAGGTTGAAATTGACACATTGACCGGAGATTTTCACACTAGGGCGGCAAACATAATTTTAGATCTTGGTTATTCTCTGAACCCAGCGATCGATGTTGGCCAGGTGCTTTTCTTTTACAATTGGACATTATTCTTTTTATTGATTTCCGAATAAGGAAGGAATTTATGAAAGATGGAAAAACAAGAGGATAGGAATTCCATTAATCAAAATGAGGATTTTGAATGAAAAAAACACAAGTTAGTTTACTTATATTCTATATAGTGAATAAATTTTAGCTTTCGTCAATAATTTGATCAGGATAACAATGTCTGTTTGTATGAAGTTATCCTCACTTTTAGAGAATTGTAAAATAATTCTAAAGCTGTACTCCTGGAATTCTTTATTGCCGAATGCTGAATGTTTGGTTTTGGATTCTTGGTTGTATGAACTTTTTTGGTAAAAGATGTTTTCCTGGTTGTAGAATATTCAAAATTCTCAAAAATTTCCTCTGAATTACAAGTTCCCACTTTTATTTTTCCTCCCCTTTTTTTGGAAATCATTTTTTAATATATCAATGCATGATATATTCATGTTTAATTCATTGCTATTTATGTTCACAGATCGAAGGAGCTTTTATTCAAGGTTTGGGTTGGGTTGCTTTAGAAGAACTTAAATGGGGAGATAAAGCACATAAATGGATCCCCTCTGGGTGGCTTAACACTTGTGGACCTGGAGCTTATAAAATTCCTTCTATAAATGATGTTCCCTTGAAATTTAATGTCTCACTTTTGAAGGTATGTTCCCGAACCCTGAACATGTTTCAGTTCTTTTCTTGAGCTGTCACCTGATGAGACAGTGAAGTCATAGGTGTAATCCAAGGCATAATAGTATCGGACTCACATTTTGGTTATTTGACTATCTGTGATGCATACTGAACTTGAAGATAGCTACATATTAACTTTCTATTGTTCTGTAATCTAACATGCAGGGTCATCCAAATGTAAAGGCAATCCATTCGTCTAAAGCAGTTGGTGAGCCTCCGTTTTTCCTAGCATCAGCTGTATTCTTTGCCATCAAGGATGCCATCAGAGCTGCAAGAGCTGAAACAGGGTGCACCGACTGGTTTACTCTTGATAGTCCAGCAACTCCTGAGAGAATTCGGATGGCTTGTTTAGACGAATTTACATCATCTTTTCTTAACTCAGATTTCCATCCCAAACTTAGTGTTTGATACTATTGGAAATAGTTTATTTTAATTATTATTAGTGATTATTTGTATTGGGCCCATTAGTTTATTAGTCTTGCCCATCAAGTTACATTAGCCTATATAAACACATTAGTGATTGTAAATTATTTAGAACTTTAAAATATATTCAGTTTTCACATGGTATCACGAGCTCTCGTTCTTGAGGGTTTCACTTCCGCATAAAAACCCTAGCCGCCTTAATTGCGGTCTAAAACCCTAGCCACCTTAATTGTGGCCTTTTACTGCCTTAATTGCAGAATTTTCCCTTCACTGTGTCTCAATTCACACCCAGCCGTAAACACTCAATCTGTCACTATTCACGCAGCCACATAGCAACGTGTTTTCCCTATTTCCTTTGTGTTTGAAACAACACCGCCACCACCATCCTAATCGCCGGTCCAAAACCGGCCAAAACCCAAATTTTCGCCGCCATCTGACGTCTCACGCGCCACCACGCTTCGGTCAATCTTTCCGCATGTGAACTCCACGCGCCACCCTACAGTTCGCCATTTTCTGCCGTTTTTTGGCAGGTTGTAAATCGGAACATCCTCTTTCCGTTTTGGTCTGAATTTATCTGTCATCAATGGCCGGCTCAGATGAAGAGGTGGTGATCAATAACAAAACTGAAACAACAGATTCCAAATCTCAAGAATTACCAACCATACCCTCATCTTACAGATTACATGAGAAGAATTATTTGAAGTGGTCTCAACTTGTGAAAACCACTTTAAAAGGTAAAGGAAAGGCAAGACATTTAACTGATGATCCTCCTGATGAGAAAAGTCCTACGTTCAAGAAGTGGGATGAGGAAGACTCAGCCATCATGTCTTGGTTATGGAGTTCAATGACTGAAGAAATTAGTGACAATTGCATGTTTCTCGGTACTGCAAAGAATATTTGGAAATCATTAGAAGAGTCTTATTCTAAAGCCAAAGATGCCAAATATATGATGTGAAGGTGAAAACAATGGGTGCTAAACAGGGAAACAAAACTGTTACGCAGTATGCAAATCACCTCAAAACCTTATGGATGGAGCTGGATCAGTACAGAGTTATAAAAGCCAAGTGTTCAGAAGATACACCAACACTCAAGGAGTATATTAAGCAGGATAAAGTCTATGACTTTCTGGTGGGACTCAACCCTGAATATGACCAAGTTAGAGTGCAAATTCTTGGTCAAAAGACGGTACCTGGCATTAATGAGGTAGTGGCTACAGTGAGGAGTGAAGAAAGTAGAAGGGGACTAATGTTGGCAGTCCCTCCCATTGTGGAAAGCTCAGCAATGCTAGCTGAGAAGAGTTCGAGCGTGACGGCTGACCAGAAGAAAGGGGAAGGAACCTATGTGGAGAAGAAAGGTGAAGAATTGTTTTGTACTTTTTGCAAAAAATATCGCCACACTCGTGAAAAATGTTGGAGATTGAATGGAAAGCCACCTAGTAGAGAGTGGGGAAACGGAAAGCCATCTGGTAGAGAATGAGATAAAAAGGGAGACTTACCTAAGAAGGGAGGACAAGCACACATGGCTGCAGGCGCTAATGAAGCTAGTCCAAAAAATGCCAAGCCACTCAACCAAGATGAGATAGAACAAATGAGATCTTTCCTCAGTAGGTTGGAGAAACCAACAGGTACTAGCTCTCTGGCATATTCTGGAGCCACTCACCACATGACACCTTTACCTACACACTTTTCTACCTATTCACCTTGTCCTAGCAACAAAAAATATCCATTGCCGATGGAACCCTTATAACTGTAGCAGGTCAAGGGAATGTCCAACTTAATCCATTCATGACCCTAAACAATGTCCTTCATATCCCAAAATTGTCCACTAGCCTGATTTCCATAAAAAAACTCATAAATGACCTATCATGTAATGTTATTTTCGATAATAACTCTTGTGTTTTTCAGGACAAAGAGTCGGGGAGGACGGTTGGAATTGCTAGAGAATGGAATGGTCTTTACTATTTGGATAACCAAGACTCAAGCCCAAAGTTACTTGGCAACAACTCTTTTTTTTTTTTTTTCCTTCAGAATCAATAAAGACCAGCATGGAGAAGGTTCTCTTGTACCACTATCGCCTGGGTCATCCGTCGTTTAGAGTCATTAAGCAGCTATTTCCTTTATTTTTTAAAACATTAGATGTTGAGAGTTTTCAGTGTGAGGTGTGTGAACTTGCTAAACACAAGCGTGTACCTTTTTCAGTCAGTAATAAAATGAGTACTTTTCCGTTTTATTTAGTTCATACAGATGTGTGGGGTCCTTCTAATGTTCCAAATATATCGGGTGCTCGTTGGTTTGTAACTTTTATTGATGATTGCACCCGGGTTACTTGGGTTTATTTGCTTAAACACAAATCTGAAGTTAGTTATGTGTTTTTTCAATTTTTCTCCATGATTAAAAATCAGTTTGATGTGAGCATTAAACGGATTAGATCCGATAATGCCAAAGATTATTTTAATCACAGTTTAAATTCATTATGTCAAAAAGAATGCATAATTCATGAGTCCTCCTGTGTTAAAACACCCCAACAAAATGGGATTGTTGAGAGGAAAAATGATCATTTGTTGGATCAAACTTGTGCTATGTTATTCCAAAATAAAATTCCCAAGAAATATCGGGGAGAGGCAGTTTTAACCGCGTCTTATCTTATAAATCGGTTACCTTCTAGTGTTATTGACTCCAAAACTCATATGGAAGTTTTATCCTCATTCTATCCCGATTTGTCTACCTCTAGTAATCTCTGTTAATATAAAATCTAAATCCCTATTTTTAGTTTTAAAGATAACAAACTAATTAAATTAAACTTTATTAATTCTGATTTTAATTGTTATATAACTTGTGCTCTTGAGTATCTCTTTTAAGTTAAAGGTATAAAAGCATTGTACAATTATCAAGGAAAGCACCAAGTTATGATGGAGAGATTGATCTCAAGCATTGGTCTCAAATATGGATTTAAGTTCAAATAAGGCCAAGCACGTACAGGGCAATGGAATGTTACATTTAAGGAAGTAATAAATATTTCAAGCATAAACTATATCATGACAAGGAAATATTATTTGAAGCTTACTACAAATGAACATATGAACAAAAAGAACATATTTAATGTCATGTGCAAAAAGGTTGGCATGAGAATGACCACTATAATTTCGACAACACATCAAGAGTGTAAGACAAATACAAAACTATGAACCTTTGGATATTCACTTTATGGTCACCTCACAACATGACAAGAAAGCTACCTAGTACAAGAAAAGCCTTTTCTTTGGGCTCAAGACTTATGTTACAGCAACAAATGAAAAGGAAATGAGCTGTACAAAGCTCATGTCTCACGTAGCAAGCAACAAAGTACAAAGGAAAGCTTCGGCAGATTTAGAGATCGATCTCAACTTTAAAAGGAACAGTTTCATCTCAAAGGCTCCCATGATTCTTGCGCTGCAAGAAAGGAAGAATTTATCAAGAGTTTTTCTCCTATAAATAGAAGACTTCAGCAAGAGAGAAAAACAACTTTTGAGCAAAAGAAAAAAGACAATATTCATTAAGAATTTCTTTGTTTACAAATCACTCAAGAACTATATCTTTGTGTTGAGCAAGCAGCTCTTTTGTGTATTAAATCTTTGAAGAAGTTTAATACTTTCAAATACTATTGTAAAAGAATCTGCAAGTGTGCAGAAAGGTTGTAAAAATTCTTGCTCGTAACGGCAAGTGACTTGACCAAGTGAAGGTTGAAAGAAAGTGTTGTAAAGATCAGAAAGATCTAAAAAGAAAGAAGGAATTGAGATTAAGTCATAACTCAATTACCTAGTGGAAAATCTCACAAGTATTGTGGGGACTGGACTAACCCACGTTGGGTGAACCAGGATAACTCTTTTTGTGTGATCCTTCTTCCTTATCTATTTTATATTTGCACTAGTCACACACCTTCACTATATCTATTTAAAATTCCATTTAAATCACTAACGTTTTTGTTGAGAATTTTTAATAGGTAATTTTTATTACATCACAATTCAAACCCCCCTTTCTTGTGATAATTATTTATCTTCAATCTCACCCCCTAGAATATTTAGGTGTACGTCGTTTGTCCATATCCATAGTGATGATAGAGGGAAACTTGATCCTAGAGCTTTAAAATGTGTCTTTATAGGGTATTCTTTCACCCAAAAGGGTTACAAATGTTATCATCCTCCATCTCACAAATTCTTTGTCTCTCGAGATGTCACCTTCCATGAACAAGAAATTTACTTTGTTCAAACTCATCTTCAGGGGGAGTATTCATGTAAGGAAGATGAGTCTCTTTTACTACATGACCTTAATCTAGGACCAGAAGTTGAGGTTGAAACTGGAAGTGACAATGTTGAGACGGAAGTTGATTCTGAAAATCAAGTTAATGTTGAAGCCGATGTAAGATATGGGAAAAATATAAGGATTTATACACGAAGAAAGACCATTCCTGAATTTACTCATATCCAAGAGTCTGATCCGACATTACATGAGGTAAGTTTGCTTGACCCTTCAAATTCTTGTGACTCAATTTCTGAATTTTCTCATGCACATGAACTAGAATCTAACTCATCCACACCCGAGGAGCCAGAATCCAGCCCAATAGAGTGTAAGAAACGAAAATCTAGAGAAGTACCACCAATAGATTCTAAAGACTTACATCTTCCAGTTGCCCTTAGAAAGGATCCTAGAACTTGTACAAATAAGCCACTCTATCCTCTATCTAATTACCTATGCTTTGAACAGTTATCACCTACCTATAAAGCCTTCCTCACCAACCTAAACACTACCATTATACCCACCTCTTTATCTGAGGCATTGTCTGACAGGAAATGGAAACAAGCCATGGACATGGAAATGGAGGCACTTGATAAGAACAATACTTGGGAATTGGTTCCTTTACTAGATGGAAAGAAACCTGTAGGGTGCAAATGGGTATACACTGTAAAATACAAGGTTGATGGTTCTATTGAGAGATACAAGGCAAGATTGGTAGCCAAAGGATTCACTCAGACTTATGAAGTAGATTACTCAGAGACATTTTCCCCTGTTGCAAAAATGAATACTGTCAGGGTGATATTATCTTTAGCAGCTAACTACAACTGGAACTTGCACCAATTTGATGTGAAAAATGCCTTCCTTCATGGAGAACTTGAAGAGGAGATCTACATGAATGTGCCCCCTGGATACGGTGAACATACTACTGCTAACACCGTGTGCAAGTTAAAAAAAGCTTTATATGGGCTAAAGCAGTCACCACGTGCATGGTTTGGTAGATTCACTAAAGTTATGGTAGGTTTGGGCTTCAAACAAAGTCAAGGACACCATACTTTATTTGTCAAACACTCCGAAACAGGGGGAGTAACAGTGTTGCTGGTATATGTGGATGACATTATAGTGACAGGTGATGATGAAGAGGAGCTAAAACTGTTAGGCCAACACTTAGCCAAAGAGTTCGAGATCAAGACCTTGGGAAAATTAAAGTATTTTTTGGGAATTGAAGTGGCTCATTCTAAGGAATTTTCATATCTCAACAGAAATACATTACAGATCTTCTGCAAGAGACTGGCAAGACAACATGCAAGCCTGCAAGTACACCAATTGATCCAAATGTGAAGTTGGGGAATGCAGAAGAAGATGTTGCAGTTAATAAAGAAATGTATCTAAGGTTAGTCGGCAAGCTTATATACCTCTCACATACTAGACCTGATGTTGCTTTTGCTGTAAACTTAGTCAGCCAATTCATGCACCAACCAAAGGAGATTCATTTACAAGCCGCACTTCGAATTGTGCAATATTTGAAAGGAACCCCAGGTAGAGGAATTTTTTACGAAAGGAATGGAAGTGTGGGACTTGAAGCATGCATTGATGCGGACTATGCAGGGTCAATTGTGGATAGGAGATCGACTACAGGATATTGCACTTTCCTGAGTGGGAACCTTGTGACTTGGAAAAGTAAAAAACAAAGTGTGTTATCCAGATCTAGTGCTGAAGCAGAGTTCAGGGCAATGGCACAGGGGATATGTGAATTACTATGGCTGAGAAGCATCTTGAAAGACTTGAGTATAAAGATTGATGAACCAATGAGGCTCTATTGTGATAATAAATCTGCTATTAGCATAGCCCATAATCCAGTGCAGCATGACAGAACCAAACATATTGAAGTTGACAGACACTTTATCAAAGAAAAGTTAGACAGTGGTCTAATTTGCACTCCATATGTCTCTTCCCAAGGCAACCTTGCAGATCTTCTAACAAAGGGGCTGAACAACAATAACTTTGAAAAGTTTGTTTCCAAATTGGGAATGATTGATATTCATTCACCAGCTTGAGGGGGGGTGTTGGAAATAGTTTATTTTAATTATTATTAGTGATTATTTGTATTGGGCCCATTAGTTTATTAGTCATATTTAGTTTTCCCATATACTATATTTATTCATTTGTTAAGTTCCTTGCTATATCCACACGTGATATCTACAAGAGAGCATCATATGTACATACACTTGATAGAAAATAAGTTATATAGGGGCGTGAGAGCACCAATAATGGACTCAATTCTAGAGAATGTCCAAATTCCCACACCTTGACATGATGTGGCAACTGCAGCACTGCACCGAAGCAATAGAACTTACACTTTCATCTGGTAATATTATCTTTTTGATTTCTATATTTCATTTCCGTAACCACTGCCATAAAAAATGCATTTTTATACTAACTGTCGCATAATGGATTTGTCATGTGTGATTATGAACCTTAAGCATTGCTTGATTAAATTACCATTATATATTTTATATTTAAACTTAAGGCCTGCAAATATTATTTTATAGTCATGAAAGGAATCACTTGAATTGTTTGGATTAGATTAAATTTTTATGGGAAAAAAAATAATTCTATTAGTTAAAAAAAGTCTTTCGAATGAGCAGAATAGACTTAACAACAGTTCCAATATACAATATAATACGAAGAATGTTTAGAACAAAACAAACTTTTGAATTGAGAATGAAACAAAATGATACAATAGGGCTACATTCATAGCAATGCTCTTTGATGTAGACCCTGATATAAATGAAATAGCGATAATGTAATGCATAATATTGAAACAAATTAAGTTGGTTTAGCCGCATCAATAGACTCTTGGAGGAGGTGGTGGAGAGTTATAGAGGTAGGGAAGGTGATAAGCCGGATGCTTGAGGACATGACGAGAAGGGGAAGGTGATTTATGAATATATGGTGGAGGAGGTGAAGAAGAAGGTGGAGGTGGAGACTTGTAAACATATGGAGGAGGCGGTGAAGGTGATGGTGGGGGAGGAGACTTGTACGCATATGGAGGAGGGGGTGACGGGGAAGGCGGTGGTGGGGACTTGTAAACATATGGAGGAGGTGGTGAGGGGGAAGGTGGTGGTGGGGACTTGTAGACATATGGTGGTGGAGGTGAAGGAGAGGGAGGAGGTGGAGAGTTGTAGACATAAGAAAGGGGTAGCGATGCATATGGTGGTGGAGGAGATTTGTAAACATATGGAGGCGGTGGTGAAGGAGAGGGAGGTGGAGGAGATTTGTAGACATACGGTGGAGGAGGTGAGGGAGAAGGATGTGGTGGTGACTTGTGCACATAAGGCGGAGGTGGTGATGGGGATGGTGGTGGTGGGGACTTGTAGATGTAAGAAAGGGGTAGTGATGCAGATGGTGGAGGAGGAGACTTGTAGACATATGGAGGTGGTGGTGAAGGAGAGGGAGGTGGAGGAGATTTGTAGACATATGGTGGAGGAAGTGAAGGAGAAGGAGGTGGTGGTGACTTGTAAATATAAGGTGGAGGTGGTGATGGGGATGGTGGTGGTGGGGACTTGTAGATGTAAGAAAGGGGTAGTGATGCAGATGGTGGAGGAGGAGACTTATAGACATACTTAGGTTGTGGTGATGGAGAGGGAGGTGGAGGAGATTTGTAGACATATGGCGGAGGAGGTGAAGGAGAGGGAGGTGGTGGTGACTTATAAATATAAGGTGGAGGTGGTGAAGGAGATGGTGGTGGTGGAGATTTGTATGTATATAATGGAGCTAATTTGGGGTAGAGGTGTGCGTGTTTTGCATGATGTGGGGTGTATTGTGATTGTGGATATTTTGCATGTTTTGGAGGAGGTGGAGATTTATATGTATATAATGGAGTTAATTTGGGGTAGAGGTGTGAGTGTTTTGCATGATGTGGGGTATATTGTGATTGTGGATATTTTGCATACTTTGGAGGTGGTGGGGATTTGTATGTATATAATTGAGTTAATTTGGGGTAGAGGTGTGAGTGTTTTGCATGATGTGAGGTGTATTTTGATTGTGGATATTTTGCATACTTTGGAGGTGGTGGGGATTTGTATGTATATATTGGAGTTAATTTTGGATAGGGATGTGAATGTTTTGCATGTTCAGGGGTGTACTTTGATTGTGGATATTCTACATGCTTTGTAGGTAATGGAGATTTGTGTTTATATAATGGAGTTAATTTAGGGTAGAGGTGCGAGTGTTTTGCATGATATAGGGTGTATTGTGATTGTGGGTGTTTTGCATATTTTGGAGGTGGTGGAGATTTATATGCATATAATGGAGTTAATTTGGGATAGGGATGTGAATGTTTTGCATGTTTTGGGGTGTACTTTGATTGTGGATATTCTGCATGCTTCGTAGAGAGTGGAGATTTGTGTTTATACAATGGAGTTAATTTGTGATTGAGGTGTGGGTGTTTCGCGTAATAATATGGGGTTTTTTGTGACCGTGGATATTCTACATGCTTTGTAGATGGTGGAGAGTAGTTGTTTGGCTGGGATGCATAATATGGTTTATAAGCAGCAACATTGATACTAATACTAATTGCAATTAGGCAAAATGCAATTGCATAGATGAGTGGAGTTCCCATCTTTTATCAATGTGTGCAGCTACTCTTGTCTTTGAAATATGCTTGCTTTGGAAATTAAAGTATGCAGCATCTCCTTTATATAGTGTTACCCTCTTCACAATTATGACCTACAATATCTCTTTGTGAAAGCATCAACATTCTTGTTTAACATTTTAAATTATATGTATGCTGCTCCATTACTCTTTTTCTTTAAAGCATTTTCAAGTTGAAGACTTGAAAGTACTGGTTCTCCACTAAGTGAGTTCATATTCTTTTAGTTTCACAATATAAAATAGAAATTAACAAAGTCAAGGAAGAGGGTTGGTAATAGCATGGCTGGATATAATATAATCATTTGTTAGATTCTATCAAATTTTGTGAAAAAAACACATTAAAGCCAACTATGGTTATTTTCATTTATTTATAGAGAATCAGTGATTATGATGGAGAAAATCTAAATTATAGTATAAAACATCACAAAGTCAAATGTCAAGGTTGTCTCTCTAATCTGTCTTTTCCTAGTTCCTAGCTAAATGATTTGGCCAATTCGAAAAAGGGTAAAAGTAAATGATCAAATTGCTACTTCAAATTATACGATCACGTCATTTTAGTCTAAATTTTACGAATATGCAAATATCCTGAATGTTAAATGTTAAGTTAAACGGTATGAGTTAAATGTTAAATGCATCTTTAATATCTATGCATAGAGGCCATATCATAGAGATCATTTTGTCTAAAAATGTACCATTACTAATTTACTAATTCTAAGGGAGAAAGTACATGGATTAATTTAATAATTTACTCATTTGACTGAACACATACACAAGAATATGAAAATTTCTGTTAATAGTCGTTTTAGTTAAATTGTGAGGGTTGGTCAATTTTGTACTCAAATTTTGTGAACTAAGTTATGTAAATTTGTAACAATGGATAGAAAAATAATGCTAGCATATCATATAATCTAACACACTCTTTTAAACAAGCTCTCTATTATTGATCGAAATTTATGTATTCCATTCAATCATGCGAGTTTCATTCTTTATTTTTTATTTGGTAGTACACACTCTCAAACTGATAAAATCCAAAAAAATATTCAGCAAACTATAGAGTACATTGAAAAAAATAGCCTTTATCTCCATAGAAAAAAAATAATCAATTTAATAGTCTAAACTGATTTGCTTATTGTTTTTTTCACCATCATCATCACTATCTTATGCGGTATAAGGTCTCTTGTTGATTGATAATTAAGCTCCACCAGAACCAAATTTCTTTCCCAACATAAGCACCTGCAGTTTATCATAACTTGCAAGCACACCAGCACCAGCTACTGCTCGAAGAATGTTTGCACCAGCACCTTTGAAGAGAGATTTTGGACCTTCAGTTTTCACAATTTGTGAGAAAGCATCCAAAGAACTCTTGTACTTTACAGCTTCACCTGATGTCATCATCATTCTTCTACGAACTGTGTCTAAAGGGTAAGATGCAACACTAGCACCAACCGTAACAGCCCATCCTAGGGCAAAGCTAGCTAGGAAACTATCCTGAAATTTTGTAAAATAATATTTTAGAGCAGCAAAATTTGGTTATAAAGAAAACATATTAGTAAACGCACATAAAAACGATTGATAACAAAGTTCGCCCAATTGTGTCAACATCTTCGACGGTAGAGTGGCCCGAGGAGTTTTTCGGCTATGCAATTTTTAAGGTTACATAGTATAATACAAAGTTTAAATACTATGGTTTAGTCTACCCCTACCAATGTTTTAAAAGTTTGACCAAACAAAAATTTGGACAGTTTCGCTGGTTGGTTTGATCCTAATTGTAATGCATTCTGATTGAACCGGATTGAACTGGTTGAATTGTTGTTGGTTCAACCGGTTTTTTACGTTTTAATATATATTTTTTCTTTTCTATTGATTTATATGTTATCTGATTCAAGTGTTTAACTGTAGTTGAACTATGATTCGGAGGTTTCACTAGTTTGATTTTCGATTTGGTTTTAAAAACATCGTCCCCTACTCACTTATGAGTAAATATGTGTTATCTAAATCCATAGTAACACAATCTTTAAGCATGATATGTAATAATAATGAACATAAAATGAAGTGTAATTAATGCCCCCTTCTTACCTGAAACGTTCCTACCAAGAGCACTGGCTTAAGAGAATCATACAGTCCAAAATACAAACCACGGTAGACAATGATTCCAACAACTGAAACATTGAAGCCGCGATAAAGACCAGCAATACCATCTGATTGTAATGTCTTCTTGTAGACATCAATCAAGCCATTGAATTGCCTCTCTCCACCTTTCTTCGTGGACTTGGCGTCGCTTGCAAGGCGAGTTCGAGCATAATCCAACGAGTAAACGAAGATGGAAGATGAAGCTCCAGCTGCAGCACCAGATGCAATATTTCCTGCAAAGACTTTCCAATATCCATCCCTCTCTTGCTTGAAGTTAAATAGCTTCTTAAAGTAGTCTTTGAATGCAAAGTTGAATGCCTGTAATAGATTAATCATGTTAGACATTGGCCTAATTAACACACAACAAAGCAAAAATTTAATTTAGACATTGGCCTAAAGAAATAATTAATGCAGTTGAAAATTTGAAAGGAAACCTGTGTTGGAAAGTAACGGATAACATTGACAGTGTTTCCCCTCCAAAGTGAAGCAAATCCTTCATCTTTGACTGTTCTTCCAAAACAATCTCCAATACCCTTGTAAGGTTCAGAAAGCCTACCAGCCTTAATCATCTCATCTTGATTTTGAATCAGAAGCTTCACGCGCTCAATAGGAGCGGCTGCAGATTTTGACACTGCTGCGGAAACTCCACCCATGAGAAAATCAGTGGCAAAGCTTGCAAAGCTTTTCTCTGATGGTGATGGAACAAACACTGCATTTGAGGATGAAAACTGTTGCTGAAACAGAACAGGTTTTTCTGAACCTCTATAGGAATTTGCAACATGTGGAGAAAGATTTGATCTTAGACCAAACTTTTGTGCTACTGTTGGGTATTGGTGCCTCTTATCAGTCATCATCAATGCTTTGAGTGCTTAATTTTGTTGTTAATATTGTTAACTTACTGCAAATTGCACCAAAACAAATTATGTTAGGCTAATTATGTTATGTACTTTAAGGAAATAATGGAGACTTATGCTGTTTGAGAAATCAAGAGTAAACATTGAATTACAAAATAACATTTAAGCAGCTAATTGACAGCTTGTGTTAGTTTCTAGGTGGATTATAAGGTGAAGAAGTGTCACATATGATATACCGTGTACGATGTTTGAAAATAAAACAATGATTAGTGTTGCTCTCTCTAAGTAGTAGCGCTTGGTATCATGTGTCCTCACGACTGAGACGGTGACATGATTGGTGTCGATCGGCAAAAAAAATAAAACTAAATATTAGTGTTTTAAAACTGAACGCATATATGTTTTATGTTGTTTTTGATGAATTAACATCAATCAAGTCACCGTCTCAACCGTAAAGATGTGGAAAGCCTTACACTTCTATTTATAGATGGCAACGTCGCTGATCGTCGAAATTTGAAATGATTTTTGAATATCCGTTCACCATAGACCATATAGGAATAAGACATACACAAAGTTCTCAAATAGCAACACATTCATCAGGTCCTTAAAATTCAACGATGTGACTGAATATTCTATGTACTGTTAGTTTGATACCAATCATATTGCATTGAGTTCAACTTTTATACTTTGAATCAATCATCTTTTGAAATTTGCTACTTTTAAAATAAATCAGCCACCTAACCTACAAAAGTTAAATAGAAACTTTCTGTTTCCTTAGTAACATATCTGTCACTATGTATGACCACATGACCCACCTTCCTATGCACATAAATATACTTGGTTATTATTATAGTGAAAAGGTTGTTTCATCATTTATGCAAGTAGTGTCCATACAAAAACCAGAGCGGACATCATCATGTGTAACACTTTTCAAATTTCAAGTTCGGTCCTTGTTAAACCTACTAAACCACTTTGATCAAAATCAAGTAGACTCCCAAGATCATCACTCTACCTACTAAACCATTAAATTCGTCCTTAATTTTGTAGGACGCTCTCAAATAGATTTATGAGATTATGAATATTTAAAAAAGGTCTCAAGCTTTATCAAATTTTACACATATTAGCCCATATGGGAGTATGTTAGGGATTAAATTCACACTAAATTATTAAATATAGTGACCAACTTGACTGTTTAACATTTTTGAAATATTCATAATTTTAGGGACCTGATCGAAAGTGTTTCACAAAATCATACACTAGTTTGGTGGTTTACTTGCCTTTAATTCCAATACAAAATGGATTGAGAAATAAAATTAAGAGCATGTTTGATTTGACTTATTTGAACTTATTTATTTGCATAAACACTTATGAGACTCTTCGAGAGAGCTTATGAAAACAACTTATTGCATGTTCATAAGTTCTCCGTGATAGCTTACAAGAGAACAATTTGACTGTATTTTATCTTTAGTTATAAAAAGGGTTAATACATGTTTACCCCCTGTAATATTAGCGATTTTCAGTTTATCCCCCTTTAAAAAAAATTTGTTTAGAATCCAACCCTGTAATTTGAAGATATTTGGTTTTCGACCTTCATGAATTTTGACTGTACAAAATCGACGATATGGAAGGGGGTAAACTGAAATATCAATGATATGGCAGGGGGTAAACTGAAATTCTCTCATGTTACAAGGTCGAAAGTACCTAAAATTTTGTAATTTGATGCCATAAAGGTCCAAAATAAAAAAATCTTCAAATTACAAGGTTGAAATTTAAACAATTTATTTTACAGAGGGGTAAACTGGAAATCGCTACTATTATAAAGGGGTAAACATATATTAACCCTTATAAAAACACCTTATAGATAAACACTTGAGCTTATAACTCAGTTGTTTATTCAAACTGGACCTAAGTCTGGACATGAGTAACACAGTGTGCTACTTTTTCATATTATATCATACTTAAGGGTTTAAAGGAGAAAACAAGGCGCAGAAAGTAAGTAATATGTAACTTAACACAAACATGGTTATTGAAAAGAGACATCAAAATAGAAGCCAAACCTGACTGAAAGATAGTTTGTGTCCTTTATCTTGGCTGATGGAATATGAACAAAAGATATGACCTTGTGGTAAGTGTATGAACGAAAATATTTCAGATTTATAAGCTCTTGGAGACGTGAAAATCGTTATTATATTGCAAGCTTATATGAGATGGTGCAAAAAGTTGAATTTACTTATAGAATAGAATAGTAAATGCTGCAAAATTAGTTATCAGTACTGTAGCACTCCTGAGAAAATGGAAAGAAAGTTCCATCAAAATTTGTTTCAGTAGGGCTTACTTTGACTTGAGAAAAGTCTGGCTGCGCTTAATTTTCAACTGTTGAATTCATTTATTATACTAATCTTTTCAATGAAACTGATAGTTCAATGTATATTAGTATAATTATACTAATATTTTCAATTACATCATGCTATGGTTGCTTTTGAGTTTTGACACGACTCTCTATAACTGTCTTCTAAGGTGAGGATATATTCATTCATACATTCACATGTAGTTTTGACATGCATAAAAATCTAAAATAGCAAGTTTAAAATATGGACTGTTGAATCTCAAAACGATGGTCGATGATGTGTTGACTACAAAAACTCAGATTATCCAAAGAAAAAATATATTCATTGTAGTCAATTCTGAAAACTATATTTTCTTCTTCTTTTTTTTTTTTTTGACAATATTTTTCCTCATTTTAAAAATGTCACTTATTAAGCTTAATTTATATCTACTTTAAAATTCTAGGAAGAATGTGATTCATTATTCGATAATTCTGAAAACACCATTCAATCTGAAAATGATTCATTTCATCACATCTATCATATGAGCAAGTAAAAATATATCAACCTATATATTTTGATGAATTTAAATCATGGCACATTTCATTCAGCAAAAGAAAAAATATATTCTTATTATGAAAATAAAACTGAGTGTGCACGATGGGAATGAAACTATACATCAACCAATATATTTTGAAAATATATTCTTTTTTTCTTCTTTTTTCTTTTAAGGAAGAAACTCAAATCCTTACACTAATTATCAAAGGACCAATACAAGGTAAGGAAAATAATAAATTTGAGGGGATTAGCTGTGAATACAACTGCTCTCACTAAATGATGAGCAACATGATTTGCCTGTCTTCGAACAAATCTAACCTCTAGTTTGGCTTACTAGAAATAATCTGTCTACAGTCACCAATTATAGAACCTAACTTTGTAACATTAATAATAGAACGATTCAGCACATGCACAACCATTTTGCAATCATTCTCAATAATAATTCAGTCCAATTGTAGCGATGTTAGACATCAAAGAGAAAACAAGGGAGATATGATGGTAGTGCAGTATGCTCGGAAACATTCACCAGAGTCTCTAATGCAGCTTCCCAAAGAAGTGCGGCCATTATCCGGGGAAAAAACCACATCTATATTACATTTTAGCCAACCCTCTGGCGGAGGCTCTCATATGTGTACCACCGAACTGATATTATTCAGCTGTGACCTGTTCTTTTCTCCCTGAGCATTACTCCAATTTTGGTAGAAAGCTGCTGTTGCGGTTGTAATTTGTTGCAGGCGTTTGTATTACGACCTTTCCATCAGCCACATAAATTCACAGCAAACAAACTGCATTGTGTTTAATCCATGCAGTTTAAGCAATTAAAGACAATTTACGGGTACAACTCTGAGGTCTGCGAGGTTGAAGAGATCCGGACATAGCTGAGTTAGCCTCCAAACCTCCACACTCAAAGTGCAAAGAAATAACAGGTTGGTTGCGTTGTCCTCGCCAATATTACAAAGAGCACAGTTGGGTGAGCATTGAACATCATGATGACGAAGGTTAGTAGTCATTGGAATACATTCTCAACAAATCTTTTTATAGTTTTTGGGAAGATAAACAACATATAACGTGATATTAAGTGAAGTCCAAATACACACGCACACCCCAAACCTTTAGTAATTAATAATGACACGAAGAAATGAAAGGAGGAAATAGAGAGCATCTATTTCAATTCAATGTGGGAGCTGTTTACATAATTTTTTTTGAAGAAGCTAAACTAGCCCACCCAAATTGGCACCGGGGATAATCGAACTTGAGACCTTGAGGAGGAGCACACTCCAAGGTCTCAAACCGACACCACCAGGCCAACCCAAGTGGGTTAATGGATCTATTTAATATAATGTAACAAAATTGCAATTAAACAATTTGAAGTGCACAACTAGTAGGTTACACTTCTGTGCTCGGTTTTTTATGTTTCGGCACTGCAAAACAGCATAAGGTTAAAAATAAAGATAAAAGATGGCAACAATCCAAAGGGAAAATGTCTAGTAAAATAACTTCTCAACCATATATATAGTTCAACCCAAGAACAAATAAATACGGCATTCGTATTCAAGGCCAATAGCTTCTACACATATATATAAGACATATATAACCTGCTAAGTTAGTTTAACAAAATTTGAAACATCATAATCAAAAGGGTTTCATTTCATACATAATTTAAAGCAATGACGATCTATCCTTTCTGGAAGCTAGTGCTGTCTAGCCAAGTTGATATGTTCCCTCCCTTGTGGCCTCTTGATACCAATGGAGGTAGGGTCTAAGGACATCTCAGACCTACTGAACTCTGCCTCCTGCTCTCTCTGCTTCAGCTTTAAGATCCTGTGCTCATTTTCAAATTTCATTCGCTTGTTCTCCATCGCCAGCTTCTCCAGCTCCCGATCCTTCTTGCTGCGGTATCTTAACCACTTAAACTGCTGTTTCTGAAGTTCAAAAGCCTTGGCTTGGAAGTCAACATTTTGCTCTTGGAGCTGCAACAGCTGTTGCTTAATCCACTCTCTTTTCTCCCACGGTGACTTTACAGGGTCTTGAAAAACCCTTGCCATTTCACTCTCAAGTTTCTTCATCCCAATAGACTGCGGCCAAAAGTGGCCATCCTCCTCACTTAATTTATTTCTATCACAAAACCCTTCCATTCTCCCTCCATCACCACGTGCATTAATATTAATTCCATTATCCAACTCATCGTCCTCACTTTCATTGTTATCTTCATCTTCATCATCAGAGCCATCGTGATCTCTCGAGTCCTTCCCGTGTTCCAACGAATAACTATGCAAGTCAAGATCATGACTATTTGGTATCCTTTGACCATTGTGGTATGCACACATTTCCTTATAAAACAAATGTTTCGAGCTTAATATCTTTCTAACATCATCCTTAGCCTTAGCAGACAAGTTAACCATTGAATCCATCAATGCAGGGTTCTCAACCACCTGACAACAAGTTCCCCTACCAAGTATCTCATTCAACCTCTTATACCTCTTATTCAAGTCATTAAATTTATCCTCACACTGCTGCGGCGACACATGACAACCCTTACTTATCATTATCTTAGAAACAGTTTTCCACTTACCCTTCTTCTGTACAACCCCGGATTTCCTCTTAACACCATCCACACCAGAAATTGTTCCATCCTCGCCAACACAACTCACCACTGCTATAAGAAGCCCAACCACATTATCCGTCCACTTCATTCTCTGCCAAGGAGACCCTTTTTTCCCTTTCCCACCATCGAAAAAATTCTCGCAATTCCCATCTTCTCCGTAACCATGTTCATCGTCTTCACTCATATCGTTACTATTGTCATGATTAGAACTAGCAATTCCCTTCCCTTTACCAAAATTCAAATTTTTCACTTCAATTAAACCAATTTGATTACTATCATTTTCCAAACCAGTTATCATATTCATATGGTGCTGACCATGAGCTAACTGAGTCTGTTGTTGATGCCTGTTAAATGGAGATTCAAGGTCTAAAATACCCCCAGTGGGACCACTCAAAAACCCACCACCCAAACCAGAACCATTCATAATTATTGAAACACAATACTCAAACCCTAATTCCTAAATTGTTGGTGCTGATTATAAAAACCGAGATTCGGCACCACCGGAAAAACTGGAAAGAAAAAAAAAACATTTTCTTAGTATGACATAATAAAACAAAAAACAAAACAGCGCAAAAATGGGAAATAGGTAATAACGGAAGACATAAACGAATAATAAATGAAAAATAATGAAACACATAACTGTAGAAACTACTACTACGGTTGAGTATATACCTGTTGATGAGTACCAAGGAGAGATCAATGGAAGAGTTGGAGTTTCTTCGTTCCGGTCACTTTCTTTGTCTTGATATCGGCTTCGGAATATGGCATGAGTTTGAGGTGTAAAAATTAAGGTCATCAAACTTGAATACACTTTTTTGACTTGATCTTTAACGTGTATTACTTTTTTTTTTTTTTTGTAAATTATGGTTGTCACATGAATTGTCAATCAAATTGGTTGTTCAAATAACACTCATCTTTTTTTTAATGTTATAAAATGTTAATAAAGTTACTATAATTTTTATGAAAACCGTCGATGAATCATGAGTTTTTAGATTTGTATGATGAAGATTTGAATTTGTTTATGAATTTGAAAAAGTTTTTAGATATATAACAATATTGATATTTTATAATATAAAAAATTAAATCGAGACAGGAAAAGTACAAAAATGTTAATTACGTGATAAATTGTGTAATTTTGACTTACTTTTCATTATTTTTTAATTCGTAAGATTTATTTTATTTAAAAAGATTAAATGTATTTTTGATCCCTATAAATATTTTAAATTTATGTTTTAGTTTCCTAAAAAATTTCTTCAACTTTTGGTCCCCTATATATTTAACATCGTCATTTTTTGTCCATATTTTCTAAGTCGACGTATATGTATCATTGACATTTTTGAATGGATTTTTGCATGAATGTTTAAAATATTATAAGAATATCTCCTAAAAAATTAGATTTTTTTTAATAAAACAGGTATTAAATATAAATTTTTATATTTTTTTGTGTTTAATAATTCATGTTTTGTTAAAAAAAAACTCTTTTTTTTTGTGTGAGAATGTTATATTATGCTACATATTTTTGCACAATTTCATTAAAATATATAAAGGTTACATATGAACAGGGGCGGATCCAGTGTGAAACCTAACATATCACAAGTTTCTCTCTTGGCCTAATGGTTTATGCTTGATGGATGATTCGTATGACTTGTGTTCAACACCTACCGAGTTGCAGTTTTGAATTTTTTAAAATTATTAATTATTAATAAAAAGAGTCTTGCAGGGACTCGATCCTGTGACACCATGTTAAAATGCTCTCACCCAAATCATTTTGCTATACTGTTTAAAGTGTTAATGGTCTACTTTGTTAATATATATTGTTGCTTTGAAAGTTTTGCCACACCAATATCAAATGTCTAGATCCGCCCATGCATATGAGTTGACTTACAATATGAACCAAAAGCGGTGAAAAAAAACTTTTGGAGGACAAAAAGTCGAAGAAATTTTTTAGGGGGACTAAAAGGAAAGATTGATATATTTGTAGAGATCAAAAACATATTTAATCGTACTAATAATTACTTCATTTGTCTTCAATGTTAAGACAATTTGCAAAAGTTTATCTGTTTTTAAATATTTTATCCGTCCTAAAATACAAGTAAAAATAAGTCAACATAAGTTAATCTAGCTGGTACAAATTTTGAACCAGATACATTAATTTTTGTTGAACAATTTTTTGCTTATATTTTAGAACGGATGGAGCAAAATATATTCTTCTAACTTCTAGATCAACTTATTAATACTCCCTCTAATTACTATTATAAGGAAAAATTCATTTTTAAGATACATAGAATAATTGACGTATTTAATCTATATTATAGTCAGATATATTAATTATTCAATATATTAAAAAAGTGAATTTTATTTATAATAATAAGCGAAAGGAGTAATGTAATCTATATATCTATATTCTATATAATATAAATTTATGACCCATTTCATAGACTTTTATGGAAATGAACTACTATTGTTTTGGTGTTGCCACATGTCCCTTTCTTTTTTACAAATGCTCTCACCATATTGTTCATCACAAAATACTCTCACCACAATCATCCTCACATATTTGTATTTAATGTTCATGTATAAAAGGAAGTTTTACAATATCAAATTCTATTACTTGAATTTATATTAGAAATCAAACATTTCGAATTCAAAAAGTACAAATTTGAATCAAATAATTTTTTTTAATAATCAAATAGTTTAAATTAAAATTATTTCAAAAAAGATAGTTTGAATTAAAATATTTGAATTCATAGATTAAAATAAAACAATTGATTGAATTATTCAAATTTATTTTTTATTAATAATAACACATAATAGTGTTTATTCAAAAAAAAAAACATCAAATAATGTAGACATTTCTTATGAATTTGACATTTATTGCTATTAATTTTATTTGTATTTGAGTTTTATAAAATTATTCTAATTTGATGTGTTGCTATTCATGGAATATTAAATATATAATATATCTTAACAATTATTTTAATTGAATTTTTTCTTTTCACACACATATACACACGAATCTATTTATATCCAAATTATTTTGTGTTTGAAATTAAAAGTAACAAAACCAAATGATACACTTTATTGTATTTTGTATTTTCGTTCTTAAAAAATAGCATATGTTGTATTTTCGTTAAAAAAATAAAGAAGTTCATATGTTGTAATATTATTAAAAAATTGGGTCAAACTTAAATATTACTATAATCTGAAAACAATAATGAAAACAAACTATTAATAAAAATTATTTTTTTTAATGAAACATTTAGTGAGAAAATATTCACTATTATCACTGACCAAAATTTTAATTGTTTATGCTTGGATCATTACATATATTATAATAATAAAAAAACACATAATCAGAAGAAAAAAAATGACCTCTATTTTAAATGATTATGTTACATATATATGTCAAAATCACCTATAACTTAGCATAGGAGATTTCCTAAAAAAAAAACTTAGAATATGAGACTTTTTTATGATACGCTTTTAATGGCTATTAAAATAATTTATGGACATTAAAATTGATTCATGACCAAATAATTTTGTAAATGAATACCCTGCATAGAACAATTATTTTTTAGGAATGTTAAAAAAATAATGGTTATTATACCAAATTACGGTGTGAAACAAGTCTATAAATTAGAAATATGGATTGGCATAATTTCACATCACAATTCACAACTCTTATCCCCCGTTTTTTATTCTTTGTTCTTCTTCTTCTTTTTTAACTTTGATATCAATGCTCCAAGATTTATATTTCCTTTATGTTGTGACTTTGATGAATCAAATGTTCAGACAAAGATTGTTTAGTGTTTTTATTCTTTTTTCTTCATATTTTTTTTCTTTGATATCAATGTTCCAAGAGTAATATTTCCTTCATGCTGCGATTTTGATGAATCAAATGTTCACATAAAAAGTAGTATCTTCGTCTCTCCTATAAAAAAATTATTCATCTCTCCTTTATTTTTTTTCATGTGACTTATTTTATTTTTTCCTTATGCTTTTATGACAATGTTATGCTTTTTTGTTTTCGTTATTATTCTATTTAAATTTATGGATGGTTTATAAATGAATACTATAGTTTTTATTTTTATTTTTATTTTTACTTTTGTGGTTCCTATGCATACAGGGTATTGAATCACGAAATCACGAACAAGCACAAAAAATAAGAATATGGAGATATTATTTTATAGATGAAACCGATTATATGATGGTTGAGTTCAAGACAACATATTCTTCACATGAGGGCCTGGGGGAAAAAAAGATGACATTATGACAAACTTTGAGATTCCAAAGAAATTAGTCGTTCTTAGAAAATAATCTAGATAAATTTTTTACTATGATGAGTCACTATTTTATGTCTCTTATACAAAGAAGGATTGTGTAGTTTTTTGGTATGATTTATATGTAATCGGACTGAAAAATGAAAGAAAGAAGTATTATATTGATGAAATTAGTTAATAAATTACTTATCATTTTAATGCTTTTTACTATTAGTTCATAATTGAGTTTATCATTTTCTGCATATTTAAAGTCAGTTTAGTCGAAATCAAAAATAAACATTATGCACACACACTATCAAATGGCAACACCCAAGTTTCACCAGCAATCCCATGTCCTCTTTTCTTCGATAAATTGTATATTCGTTTATAATTTGTTATGATTTTATTTCAATAATTTCTTTAATCTTTAAAAAATTATTTTTCATTATGTAGTTGACAAAGAAAGCTATGACCAGTTGTTTATTGGACGGTAATCAATAGCAATATTTTTTTGTTCTTGAGGAAAGTAATAATCTTGATTAACATATTTAATTTATCCATCAGAACACCATATATGTTGTAATGTAAATGGTAATTAATAAAAAAAAATATATTAATTGAGTAATATAGTTACAACTCATTTAGTCATTTTCACAAAAGAGTAGATAGAACTCTTTTTTTCGAGAAAAATTTAAGAATGCCATGAAATAAACCTTTGACCAAATAATTAAGGAGTTTATTTTTTCATGTTTATAAATCATGAAAATTCTAGACATTATTATTTTTTAATTAAGACAAATATCTCTAAGGATCAACAACATTTTGGATGTAATTAATTTGATACAAACTTTTTAAATAAGTGAACACATTGTAATATTTGAAATAAACATTGTAATATTTTGAATGAAATTAATTTGGTACAAATATTCTAAATAGGCTATCTATTTTTTTCTTTGTTTCACGACATTTGATTCCAAAGACTTGGGTATGCTTATAGTAAAGGATCGTGACTTCCGCGTGAATACGATATAAAAAATTGTTAGTAATTAAGTACCTTTAAATAAGCATAAAAAAAATCTATTTTGTTCTTTCAAAAATTAAACACATACTTTAATTGTCTTAATTATAAATGATGTGTTGAAACTTTGAAATGCTCCAATCAGGGCTATCTTAAAGAAGAAACTCATAGAGTTCTTTAAATCATTTGAGAATATAAAGCAAGTTTTCCGTTTTCCCTTAACTTGCCTTAGTGTTGTTAATGGGTTCTACAACCAAACTTTGATCATTCACAATAATTAAAGATACAATTATGTCTTGATAATAATAAAAAATGTATAATTACTTCATTAAAAATAATAAGTAAAAAAGAGGACATTGAGATAGAGATTAAATTTTCAAATTAATTTTTTTGAACTTAAAGGTTTTTTTTTCTTAGCAACTAATTGGGTCTCAGTTTTTATACGAATCTAAAATTTGTCTTGCCTTAAAATTCAAATCTACCCTCAATCACTACATTAACCCATAAATATAAATTTTACGGTATAATATTTTTAATAAAAATTATATTATCAATTAACCATCCATTATTGTATTTATAGCAAAAACAATGACAATCAAATGATTTCAATACAGAGATATACATATGTCAACATGTATTGAAAAATAAATAAGGATGCAAACTTTCTTGCCTTTCTAATTTGAAACCTTAACTATTAGTTCCTTTATTTGCATTCTCACATATTTCATTTATTGCAGACCAAAGTTTGTGCTTTTTTTTCTTCATACATATATGACTCACTTATCACGTATCAAAATATTCTCCTAGATCATCAATCATAAAAAAGTTTAATAGACATGCATTTTGTCAACTGAGCATAACACATTCATGTTTTTCTATGATTAGTTTTCACCAAAGATCAAAAGTGAAGGAATTTAAAATAATACAAAAAATTTAATTTTTTTTTATATTTAATATAAAAAAAGTAAGAAAATAACCCCTAAAAATAAAAAATATTTCATCATAACGTTTGGAGTTCTGAGGGAGTCTACAATTTGTTGGATCATCATATTTGGGTTAGAGAAACCCAACATCTTCATTGAAAACACTTAAGACATGCGGAAATGGATTGCATCATACGCGAATAGATTGCATATAGAATGCAAGACAGGGTCGTTGATTATGGCAATGTTGTTAACTCGAGGAGATCCGTTGATTGCTATACTATGATTGAATCACAACGGTTGAGGTACATTAGAAAAAATCAAAAGGCCATAATGTGCGGCATTCTGAATGGTTTGCACGAGGCAATGGATATGGGTGAAACTGATGCGGCTAATGTTGGACGAAAGATAGTGTTACAGCCGTCCTTTGCGGGTGGCAGACATTACATGTTTAATAATTGTCAGGATGCAATGTCAATTTGTAAGAATTATGGATATCCCGATCTGTTCGTAACAATCGCGTGCAATACAAACTGGCGAGAAATTCAAGATTTTCTTA
The DNA here is from genome assembly GCF_003473485.1 of Medicago truncatula. Lineage (NCBI taxonomy): Eukaryota > Viridiplantae > Streptophyta > Magnoliopsida > Fabales > Fabaceae > Medicago > Medicago truncatula. The sequence continues at coordinate 48,024,465 of NC_053043.1, forward strand.
AACGAAACTTAAAGGCATCTGATAGACCTGATATTGTTTGTTGAGTGTTCAAAATAAAGTTGGATAAATTGATGGATGATTTTAAGAAAGAAGAATGTTTGGCAAAGTTGATGCAGGTATACACTGTAATATTAGTAGTATTTTAGGCTTAAATATGCAATCCGTCCCAGTAATTTGGACGCGTTTTGATTTTCGTCCTTATAAAAAAAAAAATTAAAAACATCCCTGTAAAAAAAAATTGTTTTAAAAAGGTCCCTGGCCCCACTTTTTTGCTGACATGGGATGACTTTGGCCATGTGGCAGTTGCTGACTGTGCGACTTTTGCCACGTGGCAGTCCACGTCATTTTTTTTTTAATTTGAAAATAAATTAAAAAGTCATAAAAAAATTCCAATTTTTTTTTGAAATATGAAGAAAAAAATTGGAAATTTGTGTTTTTAAAATTTAGAAATAAATTTAAGAAAAATAAAATTGAAAATTATATAATCTCAAAATTTATAACTTTTGAAAATATAATTTAATTTTCAGAATTAAAAAAAAATGAATTTTCGAAATTTTAATTTTAATTTTCAGAATTTTGAAAAAAATATTTTTTTAATTAAAAATCGAAAATTCAATTTTCTGTTTTTTTTAATTTAAAACAAATGAATTTTCAGAATTTTGAAGAAAAAAAAATTAATTAAAAATCGAAAAATTTTAATTTTCGGTTTTTTTTTTTCCGATTTTTTATATTTATTTTCCGATTTTTCAATTTAAAAAATGAATTTTTAGAATTTTGAAAAAAATAAACAAAAATTAATTATGTGCCATGCCACGTCAGCGCCACGTGCCATGTGGTGGTGTCCGTCCCTTCTCGCCTTTCATGGACAAGGGCAGATGTACGAAATATTATTCGAAGGATTATAAAGGAACTACGACGATTGACGAGGGTTATCCGAGGTACAAACCTCGCGATTTTGGGATACATGTTGACAAGCAGAGGGTCCTATTGGATAATCGATATGTCGTCTCATACAATCCACATCTTCTCATTAGATACGGAGGTCATGTAAATGTGGAATGTTGTAACAAATCCAACTCCATCAAGTACCTTTTCAAATACGTGAACAAAGTCCCTGATAAGGCTTTGATGCAGTTGTCTGTTGACGGTGACAATCGTGATAAGTCCAAGCCGGTTGATGAAATAAAGCAGTATTACGATTGTCGTTATGTTTCACCTTGCGAGGCTGTTTGGAGGATATTTGCTTTTGATATACACCATAAATGGTCTCATGTTCTCAAACTAACGTTTCACTTGCATAATGAACAATCAGTACTATATGATGGTGATCATGACATCGAGGACGTGGTGATGTATAACAAGGAATCATAGACCATGTTTCTCGCGTGGTTTGAAGCAAATCGTCAGTATGTAGGCGGTCGCGATCTAACATATGCTGAATTTCCAACAAGATTTACTTATGAGAAGAAGGACAAACAGTGGCAGCCACGTAAACTAGGATATCAAATTGGAAGGCTTCATTACACGCCGCCTGATATATGGGAGTTGTACTACATGAGGATACTATTGACCGTTGAGTTGTACTACACGAGGATACTATTGACCGTTAAGAAGGGCTGCATGAGATATAGATGCATAAAAACGATTAATGGACATACCTATGACACGTTCCAGAAAGCACGCTCTGCTTTAGGATTACTTGATGACGACAGAGAGTTTATAGATGATATCACGGAAAATGGTGAGTTAGGTTCGGGCCATCAATTGTGTTGGTTGTTTGTGCATCTCTTAACCACTAGGACAATGACGAGCCCTGATATAGTATGGGATGCGACATGGCAGCTACTGTCCGATGATATCTTATTTGAACGTAGGAAGCGTCTGAATATTCTGGGTAATGTTTATTGTACTTATTACGAAATCTATGCACCATTTTTTGTTTTGTTTACGATCTAATTTTTGCATTTTTTTTCTCTGTCTAATAAGGCACATTTTAGAAAATTGGCTAACATAGTCCTGTTCAAAGTATTGTATACCTATCTCAATAAATATATTTATCATTTATCTATTTAAGTAGTGATAATAAACAAATACAATATTCTTTCAAAAAAAAAAAAAACAAATACACTATTAATTTGATTATACACTATTAAATAAATATATTTATCTACTGTCAACGCCACAAAACTGTCATATATAGCTTTCCACTATGTATATCTTGATTAATTTGTTCCCATTTTCTGTTTTTTAATTGATTACTTTTTCACGTTATCTAGATTAGTGAGCATTCATGACATCATTTTGTAGCAGTTCCTATATCTATTTATTTTCGCTTTAAATAAATAATGGCTTGGGAAATCCTTTACAAATAAGCTTATTTTTTTAGTTTGAGTTAAGCTGAAAAAAGCTTTTTTGATTAAGAATTGAGTCGTGACTTTAATATCATTTTTTCTGTTGCATTGCATATATTCTCTTACTATCGTTTTTCTTTAGGTGTTCATATTAATTTCGTGACTTTACATTTAATATGTAGATATGCGTATCGGTGGCGATGACTTGAAGAACATGTGTTTGATTGAAATTGAAATGCTGCTTCAAGAAAACGGACGTCGCTTACTGACTTCAAATCTATGTCCAGGCCAAACGCGGCAGACATGCCAACTTTCACAAACAAGCTTATCATTGATGAGCTAAATTACAACAAAGTTGAACTGGAAAAGACACATGTTGATATGTTACTGATGCTGACTGATGAACAAAGATGTGTGCATGACAAGATCATGGAGTCTGTTGGTTCTGACGACAATGGTTTCTTTTTCTTATATGGTTACGGTGGTACTGGAAAAACCTTTATATGGAAAAGATTGTCGGCTGCTGTTAGATCGAAGGGGTTAATTGTATTGAATGCTGCATCCAATGGTATAGCGGCTCTTCTATTATCAGGTGGAAGAACCGCGCACTCCACGCCAACAGTCCCTATTGAGATTAATGAGGCGTCATCGCTTACGATGGAAAAGGATAGTCCTAGGGCAGACCTGGTGCGTGCTGCAAAGTTGATAATTTGGGATGAGGCTCCAATGATGCACCGATGGTGTTTTGAGGCAGTTGACCGATCATTGCTTGATATCATGTCCAAGAATGATCCCCTAAACGCACTTAAACCTTTTGGTGGAATGGCAGTAGTTTTAGGCAGATATTGCCTGTTGTCCGAGGAGGAACGAGGCCATATATTGTTGATGCCTCGGTCAATTCGTCAAAGATATGGACTTATTGTAATGTTTTGAGGCTTGCTATTGGATGCATCTTTGGTACCTGTAGAGCAGGAAGAAATTGATAATTTTTGCAAGTGGATACTCTCAATTGGAGACGGCAACGATGCTTCGGGTGACAATGGTGAAATGAAGGTAGAAATTCCTGAAGATTTGCTGATATCAGACACAACAAATCCGTTGATGTCACTTATAGACTTTGTGTATCCCGATCTGAATGATAACCTTGGTGACCAACTATTTTTCCAAGAAAGGGGAATACTCGCACCCACGCTTGATTCAATTAAGCATGTTAACGAATTTATGATGTCGTTGATTCCAGGTGAAGATAAAGAGTATTTAACCTCTGATTCTATTTTTAGATCGGGTGAAAATTCTGATGTCCAAAGCGAGTGGTTCACACCAGAATTTCTTAATGGTATTAAGAGCTCTGGAATTCCAAATCACAGGTTGAAACTAAAGGTGGGATGTCCAGTTATGCTGTTGAGAAACATCGATCAGGCCAATGGACTGTGTAATGGTACTAGGCTGACAGTTATACATCTAGGGAAGAGCACGATAACTGCTACCGTAATTACAAGGAAAAAGGGCAGGTACTAGGGTATTCGTTCCCAGGATGAATCTTATTCCGAGTGATCCAGGACTACCCTTCAAATTCAGACGCAGACAATTTCCATTGACGCTTTGTTTTGCAATGACAATAAATAAAAGCCAGGGTCAATCTTTATCTCGGGTGGGGGTTTATCTTCCTAAGCCTGTGTTCACGCATAGACAACTTTATGTCGCTGTCTCTCGAGTAACTTCATGAAAAGGTCTGAAGCTACTCATCCTGGATGAAGATAATAATGTTTGTAAGGAGACCACAAATGTTGTGTATCGTGAAGTTTTTTAAAAAGTATGATCATCGGTTATGTTTTAGAATTGTTGTTGCTATAATATATAAAACTAAAGTTGCCTATTGTTTGGAAGTCGTTTTATTTTTAATTTCTTTGTAAGGCGTACCGGTCATTATAGACATGCAATTTCTATATAAGCAGATCCTCCTGTCATTGACTATTAGTTCATGCACTTTTCAGGTTTAACAATCCGTGAAACCTTTTTTTTTTTTACATCGTTGTTACCCTAAAATACAATATTTACATTAGACCATTTGTTTTGTAAAAATTAAAAACAAATAACAATCGGCGTTTCTGTAGCCCAAACTATATTTATACACACCCGTAAAAATTAAACGTTTGCATTTACCGACTACGTGTATGCATGTGACAATGACTATTATATAAAAAAAAATACATATTTTTTAGTTTTTATGATTAATAAAATACATTCTATCAACAAATATTATTACACAGTACGTCGGCGTATTTTTACAAGAAAATTACATATGCTAAGTTTAACAATGAGTGCATCTTATGCTACAAATAATTAGTACAAGTATAATAATCCAAATATTTTTTATCGTTATATGCAATGTTTAGATATTTTAAAATATATACAAAATGAAGATGATATTTTTTCATATCGAATTTAAAATCTATACATTTAATCAAAAAAGTTTTTTATTTCCCCATGCTGGCACGAGTCACCAGTAAACTAAATATAAAAGTCTTTTTATTCGTTCTGAAACACAAGAAAACCCGGTTTTGTCTGACACTGCCAAAGGCACGAGCGATTAACGAAACACATTCAATTCAACCGTGCAAGTGCAAGTGCAACACAACCACTTCACTTCACTTAACTCACTTCAACATTCAAATTCCACACCATCACCAAAACGACACACAAATCCCCCTCACAATGCCTCAAAACGACGACATCCGTTTCATCTCTTCATCAATCAAAATCCCTCTCCCTTCTTCTAAACCCAAACCCACTTCACCATTCAAAACCTTACATTCTCACTTCACTAACGCAACTAACTCATTCTCTCATCTCATTCACTCGTTCACAACTCACTCCACTCAGTTAACTCGTTCCGTTCTCCAAAAATCTCATTCTCTATGCTCCACATCACTCTCCCTCAACGCCGCTAACCGATCGCCGCCGTTGTCGCTTTCGTCGGCAGAGGAGACGCAGTTGAAAACCCGACAGAATGAAGAGAGAGTTTTAATCAGTGAAGTATTGGTTAGAAATAAGGACGGTGAAGAACTTGAACGGAAGGATTTAGAAGCAGAAGCCGCTCAGGCGCTTAAAGCTTGTAGACCTAATTCGGCTTTAACGGTTCGTGAGGTGCAAGATGATGTTCATCGGATTATTAATAGTGGATATTTTTGTTCGTGTGTTCCTGTTGCTGTTGATACGCGTGATGGGATTCGATTGGTCTTTCAGGTATAATGTTATTTGAATTGAATTTAAATTTAGGGTTATTATGTTGCGTTTTTTGAATTTGTTGTATTAAAATTGTTAGTGATGATGATAATTGGATATGATATGTGAATGCTGGTTTCTTGTGGAATAAGGTAGAATTGAATTGAAATTTTGTGTCAGAGTGTTGTATTTTTAAATGTGTGTTGAATTAAACTTGCTAGTGATGATATTTGAATTGAATTTAGTAGAATTGAAATTTAGGGTTATAGTGTTGCATTTTTTTAAGGTGAATTGAATTTGAATTGTTAGTGATGATAATTGGATGTTATCTGGTTTCTTGTGGTATAAGGTAGAACCAAATCAAGAGTTTCAAGGATTGGTATGTGAAGGAGCTAATGTTATTCCGGCTAAGTTTTTAGAGAACTCTTTTCGGAATGGATATGGTAACTTATTCCTCTCTCTCCTTATGTATGCACATGTTGCTAGTGTACATTCACTGTTCTCAAATTTACGTGGTAAGTTGCGCAGGGAAAGTTATCAATTTGAGGCGATTGGATGAAGCAATATCTTCCATTAATGATTGGTATATGGAGCGTGGTCTTTTTGCCATGGTAAATTTCCCTTAACTTCTGTTCAAACTTCAAAATATAGTCATGCTTTGTGATCGGTGGAAATTCAGGTTGATTTTTCATGTTTTCAGTTGTCTTGGCAGCAGAAAGTAGCATCATATTACATCCTTAAATTATACATATGCTCTTAGTGGTTTTCATTGGCAATTGACCTTTTATTCTTTTTCCCCAACCTTGATTTCCACTCTAGGTATCAGCTGTAGAGATTCTATCTGGGGGTATTCTGAGATTACAAGTTTCAGAGGCCGAGGTCAATAATATTTCCATACGATTTCTTGATAGGAAGACGTAAGGACTTTCTTTTTGATTTACACACATAAATATTCCCTTGCATACACAATACCTATAATATTATGTTACATATTTTTGTGGAGAGATTTTCTTCACTAACTTGATTTTATATGTAGGGGTGAGACCACTGTCGGGAAGACAAAACCTGAAACAATACTTCGGCAAATTACAACCAAGAAGGGGCAGGTAGTTTTTTGACCCAGCACTGGATATTCAATTAAATGATCGTTCATATTTTATTATTTAGCTTTTGAAAATTTTATGAAGAACTGACGTGTTTTTAATTTTTCTGCAAAACTGCGAATCAAGCTAAGACACGTAGTTTCATATTTGTCTAAGTTAAGTTTTAAAGCTTATCGTGGCATTATTTTTATCAAATTTGGTAGTTGACAACATTCTAGGGTCAGTTGATTGATATAATTCACTAAAAGGGAAAGTATAAGATATTTCTTTATTTTCTCTTATGAAATCCACCTTCTTGATTTTTCATAGTAACTGAGAAGGATTTTTGGCATCATCTGTAATTGCATTTTTAGGTCTACAGCATGCATCAGGGAAAAAGAGATGTAGAAACTGTATTAACGATGGGGATCATGGAAGATGTTAGCATTATTCCCCAACCAGCAGGTAATTTATACATGCAGAAAATGGGATTTAATTTAAGGTGAATAATTGCAACAAAGAAACACCGTCAGTTGTAAGTGCTAACTGCTAACTGCACTTGCCAAGTTGTAATGTAATTTCATATTGAGGCAGGGCCTTTATAAGTTTACCTTCTTTGTTCAGCATTTTACAATCCTGACTCTTGCCAAAGGGTATTATTATTAGGATTTGTTTTGTTTATATCGTGGTTTATTTGTTTTGTTTAAAACAAATCCTAATAATAAATTAAAAGATACCCTAATGGCACAATGAGAGAGCTTATGAAAAATTAAAATGTTGAAGCTTTTTCAACCTCTACAAAAAGCTACTGTTTCAAAGTTTAAAACAAATCCTAATAATAAATTAAAAGATACCCTAATGGCACAATGAGAGAGCTTATGAAAAATTAAAATGTTGAAGCTTTTTCAACCTCTACAAAAAGCTACTGTTTCAAAATTTAGTGTTATAACAAAATTCTTTTAATATACTTTTTCATAAATGTTTGTGGAGAAGAATCATTAAGAAAAAAAGGAGAATTATTCATGCTAATTTTGTTAGAAATCAGGAAACTGAAGTTAAAGAAAATACAAGACCAATTTTGTTAGAAATCAGGAAACTGAAGTTAAAGAAAATTCAAGACCAAAGTGAAAGAAAGGAAAAAACAAACATTGGCATTATTCACTATTTGAAAGTATAAGTAGCTTGCTTTTGTAGAGATTACTAGTGCTAACCAGGACTTAAATGAGTTGTAATGTTCTTCAAGTGGCCCGAATCTTTTCTTTTTAGTCATCCAGTAAGGTGTTATATATGATGATACCTCGCTAGTCACTTCAATTCAACCCATGCTTTCAAAAGGGAAATACATATATTCTAAAAGAATGGACACAACATTTTCTACTTTTTTTTTTTTTTTTGGTTTTCCCCTATTAGATCAATGACACTCTCTAAAGTATAGTTTTGTTGTGTTATAGATACAGGGAAGGTTGATTTAGTGATGAATGTGGTGGAACGTCCTAGTGGAGGATTTTCTGCTGGTGGTGGGATATCAAGTGGGTAAGTGATGCGAGTCTAAAGCACCCTTAAATAATACTTGTTTACTAAATATGCAAATTACATCGACCTCCTTGACGTTTATTACAAATTCTAGCTTCCCCAATACTTTAGGAAATTATTTTATGCTTCCTTACTTTAAATTTCCACAAGACAACTGCCCCTTCATATTTTAGGTTTAGACAGATGCCCCCTCTGTATGCTACATATTGGTGAAAACTATAAGTTTAAGGAGATTATTGATACATATCATTAAAATAGAGGGGAGATAAAAATAAAAATAAAAACTCTTGGTTACTATATAATCTGACTAGCCATTTATATCTGCAGGATTACAAGTGGTCCCCTCAGAGGTCTCATTGGAAGGTAAGCTTATTTTCCAGTCATGTGATGGGTGGAGTTAATGCTTTGTCTTTTAGGCATCCTATGCTTTCTTTGGTTTGATAACCAAGGTTGCTTTCATTCAATTAAAACCGTTTTACGGGTTATTTACCTCTGTTACTAGCTCCATATACTGCTAGTTCCATAGAGTGTTTATTTTTGACACTGTTGAATATGTAAATATGCCCCTTGTACCTGTAAGCACACTGCCTCCTGTACACAGTTTTGCATTAGATAAAGCTGAGTCATATGAAGATTTTATTTTACATTAACTTATCATAATAGTTTACCAGTTATTCTTTAACTATTGGTTTGTTTAATTCGCTAAAAAATAGAAGACTAGACAGCACAAAACAAATTTTATTTTGTGTTTGATTGGACAAAACAAACTAAGAGATGAGACATAGGGTAAATGATAAACGCACTCGCTAGAGTAAGGGACAACTTTTCAAGTATAAGATAACTCAAAAGTCAAAGTTATCCCTTCCCTTCTCTCTCACCAAATCTCTTGGCTGCACTTAGGTTTCACAAGCAAGTACCACTGCTGTCCAATTAGAAATCTGGTGACCGACAGCAGTTTCCACAACTCCTCTTTCTGTTAAACATTTTCTCCTATTCTTGTTTGGGTTTCTGGCGGTTATATCCATGCAGCTGCTCGGAATCGCAGATGCTGCATGACCATCACTACAAATACCACAATAGCCCTTCCGGCTCTGCTCTGGCGGTTGATGAAAGAAGAACATACCAGAACAAAATAGGAAGAAAGAAGGAAGGATCGGTGTTTTGCATTATCTAGAATAAAGAAATAAGCAACCCAACAAAGGAATAGATCATAATATATTAATATAGTTGGAACCATCGTCTTTTTCCAGGCTTTCTAAGGACTTGAATCTTGAAGCAAATGGCTCCATGATAATTCATGAAAGACACATGACTTTAATTTGATTAATACAATATAAAAATTAATATGATAAATATAAATTGCAACTAAAAACAATCAATTACATAAAAAAATCTGAACATGAGTAGTGTGAAAAAATTTAATTTATTTAATTATAAACATTTGGAGAATGACAAATGTTAAAACACTTGTTTTTGTTTTTTATAGTGAAAAACAATTGTTACTTAATATTTTGGGCATTTTAGTTAACCCCAAATTATTTTGTCAAGTATGTATGCTTCACAAAAAATATGCACAATTTCCTGTGATGTGTATCGATAACCAAACAACATATAAAATAAAAAATTGTGTTGGGACTTGACTACTTATCCTGCACAGGGCTGCATGTGTTTTGCTGAAATGTGTATCAAAACGTGCCCTACATATGCTTTCCCCAGTGTATTTTCAATGAAACAGAATAAAGCTGTTTTTGCCTTAATAAATGTTCATATTACATGTTGTGAATGTTCCAACTGCCACTGGTTTACACATCACTGATCCACTCAACTGTATTTTGTTCCCATTGCAGCTTTGCCTACTCTCATAGAAATGTTTTTGGGAGAAACCAGAAGCTCAATGTTTCCTTAGAGAGGGGCCAGGTTGACTTAATCGTTCGTGCAAACTACACAGACCCTTGGATTCAGGGAGATGATAAGCGAACATCTGGAACAATAATGGTTCAGGTAATCTCTAAAGGTTTATTTGTTAAGCCTCCTTTTGGTGATAGAAAGTTAAGTATTGTGTTTGCTTATATTTAATTAACTTCAATTTTAGAATTCAAGAACGCCCGGAACAATTGTTCATGGTAACCTGGATGGTAACAGTAGCCTGACCATTGGCCGCATCACAGGTGGCGTAGAATTGAGTCGACCGATCAGGCCAAAGTGGAGTGGAACAGCAGGACTGATTTTCCAGGTGCTTCATTAACTTTTTTGGTGGATGTTTGATAAGCTGTACAATAGTTTGATTTCTAATTTAAGTCTTTCCACTCTACCTCTTTCAATACTTCTTGTGAGTTGTTGATTTTCCCAGTGTAGTTAAACCAAGGTAATTAAAACTGGACCGGACTGGCCGGTTCAACCAGTTGGGCCGCGAACCAAACCTATATCTGGTCCAAAAAGTCATGAAAACCGCCTTATATAAGAACAGGGAGAAAACCGGTAAACCAGGCAAGAACCGGGTAAACTGGCGGTTGAGCCGGTTTGAGAGTTTGGACCGTGATTTCCATTTTGTCTGTAAAAAACATTAAACTAACCACCACCAGCAACCACACACACCTCCCCTTAAGGTGTAGCTTGCTAAAACACTCCCACATAAAAACTAGTGGGTGTGTTCTAGCAAACCCCTATATATATATATATTTGTCATTATCATTTTTAATTTTATATCATCTCTTAAATTTTTTAGTGTAGTTTAATTTTCAATAGTGTGAGATATAAATTTTTTTTGGTATATTTTTTCTTATTATAAAAATAAAAAAATGTATTTAGCTATTACCGGTCAAACTCCGGTCCAACCTTTGAACCTTGAACCTGTAACTACACCGGTTCAATGTCCGGTTCGATTTTGATTACCTTGAGTTACACCATGTAATCACTAGTGAGATTATTCTTGCCATACATTAAATGTAATAGGGACCTTGCTTCTATGTTTATTAATACCATTGATTTTTTTTTTTAACTTTTATGAATCATCTCTATCTATCACTTCAGCGTGCTGGAGTCTGTGACAACAATGGTGTTCCTATCATTAGGGATCGTTACAACAGCCCTCTTACTGCAAGGTTGTAATCTAAGTAAATGCTATATGTTACTTGTTTTGGACAGTATGCTTATGATGACTTTATGTTGTTCCTAACTTCTATCAATTTTTCCTTGTAGCGGCAATACCCATGACGATACGTTGCTTGGTAAAATTGAGACTGTTTACACTGGTTCCGGTGAACATGGGTCTTCTATGGTTAGTTATCAACTGAATTCAGTCCTTCAGTTTAAATGTAAATGTTTCTTATCATTACTTGCCTGGTTTTGCAGTTTGTCCTTAACATGGAACAAGGACTTCCTCTTTTGCCTGATTGGCTATCCTTCACTAGGGTGAATGCAAGGGCTAGGAAGGGTGTTGAGATAGGTCCTACTCGTCTTAACTTAAGGTATGATTTACATATATTCAATGCCCTTCTCTTGGAAAGAGTAACTAGTATCATTGTTGCTTACACTTTATATTAATACAAAAAACAATCTTATGTTTCTCCGACTTTAATTGGTAAACTGCCAGTCTCTCTGGTGGTCATGTGGTAGGAAATTTCTCTCCCTATGAAGCTTTTGCCATTGGTGGAACGAACAGTGTGAGAGGCTATGAAGAAGGCGGTGTGGGCTCTGGTCGATCGTATGTTGTTGGTTCTGGAGAAATTTCTTTCCCTATGGTACTTTAATTTTATTAAGCTTTTTCCTGCTCAATTAGTTTAGCTTCTTATGTTTGTTTATGCTAATCCTAATTTTCAAGATAAGCATTTGCTTCGACCTATCTGAATATGAAATTTCTTGCCGAATTGTGTGATTTCTTAGTAGAGAGGCATGCTTTTGAAATACAGAGAATAGAGTAGAAGACTTCCTGATTCTTCACTGTTTCTATTTGCAGATGAAGCCAGTAGAATGTGTCATATTCTCTGACTATGGAACTGATCTTGGATCAGGCTCGACTGTCCCTGGTAGGTCTTTATTTCATTTATATTATTTTTGGACTGAAGTTCATTTAATTTAATTGATCCTTTCTATTGAGGATCAATATTCTGGAGATCACCCAGATGCACATGAGTGCCATTCAAAAAAGAAAAAGAAAAAAGATACACATGAGTACTATCATCGACATGAAAAGAGTTAATTTGTCCTATTTTATGATGTTTACACAGTCAAGGAGGATAACTCCAAGCACACACTTCAAATGTACAATTATAGGCTAGAGTCATTTACTGACCAGATCCAACTTTCTTGGCTTATCTTTGTACTTTGGATCCTTTAAATGACTATATCCACAATGTTCTTATATATATTTCTTAAATTGACTTCTCTACTGGTATTGCTTCTCTTGATGTTTGCCAATACAGTTTATCCAGGTCCTTTATGAGGCATATATTATTATATATTATGTTGTTTTTGGTTTTTATTAGGTGACCCTGCTGGAGCAAGGAATAAGCCTGGAAGTGGATATGGGTATGGATTGGGCATCCGCGTGGATTCGCCTTTGGGTCCTTTGCGTCTTGAATATGCCTTTAATGACAAGAAAGAGAAGAGGTTTCACTTTGGAGTTGGCTACAGAAACTAAAGGTTTCACTTTTCGTTGTTGTATGGTTTTTTGTTTTGTTTTTGCATGGCCTTCTTTCAGAAAAGTCGTAAATATTTTTTCTGTATAGTGTGTTCAGTTCAGCTAATGCTTCTTTGAGTGTTTCCCATAGATGAATTGAAATGGCTCATTCTGGTTTTCATCTTTTGTGATTTGAGATAATTTACAGGATATGCAAGGTTAGTGGAGAGTGGATCTATCATGTAGATTTTGTACTATGGGATCATTTGAAGAGGAAGATGGGGCATCAAAATAGGGTTCTGACTTCTGAGTAGGGCTTCTCAAATATTGAGATCATTTGTAGATTTTTTCTACTTTGATTTTTAATTCTAATACACATAATTTATTTTATATTTTTTTCACTTCAGTATTATTGTTTAGATTAAGTCAATCATAATATTTTAGTTATTAATATATCAATTATATTATTAATATATATATATATATATATATATATATATATATATATTTTGAAATTTAATTTATGTCTGTCTTTTTTTATTATCATCTAAATATTTTAAAAATCTTCATTTTAAATTATTAAATGTTACAAGTAGTATAGCATTTTAAAAGGCACTCTTTTAAATGAAAAAGTGTAAATAAATATAAAAACGACATTCTATGGGACGAATTTTAGAACAACGATATATATTTACCACCGGTGGAGTTGATGAAAATGTTCAAGAGAAAAGCAGTAAACCAAAGAGATTGAAGAAAAATAGTTGAAAAATGAATAAAAATATAAAGATTTGATATGAATGTCTTTGCTGGCAATTATATCATCACACAAATACCGCACAATTGTGGTATGAATGGTCAACACTTCTCTATGATATCATAATTTACCCCAAAAGATAAGTAAGAAAGAAAAAATAACAATGAATGGGGGAATTGCCATGAAAATGAAGAAATGTCAATACTATTTATAGTCACAGCATCATCCTCGACTATAACTACAGTTAAAGGAAATAATTTTATAAAAAAAATTAAATTAGCCCACTTAAATTGATATATGAGAGAATCGAATTTGAGACTTTGAGGACCAGCATACTAAAGGAAACATTTAAAATGATCGAACCGATAAAAAATGAATTAAACACACCCTAAATTGTCCAAACTTGCTTGTAACGCCACTATCCACAATCTCAAATATTTTGGACTTTATAATCCAAAATCATGTAAGATTGGTTTGGATGATATAATCCAAAACGTTCAGCAAGATATGATACATTTATGATTATATAAAATCATGTAAGATTGTGTTTTTGATACACTTATGATTATATAATTCGAATCGTATCAAAAACACATAAAATTAAAAAATTATCGTTTTATCAAAATCTATCATATTCAACAAGATCATGCATATCCTTTGTTGATAAGTCAAACTACCAAATTCAACAACGTACATTAAATATAACAATTTCAACAACATAATTCAATAACGTAAAACAACATAATTAAACATAAATAAGATCATGGATCATTCAAACTAAATAATTCATCGGGTCTATCAATCCAAGCCCTGATTCTTCGTAGGTCATCATCCGAATCAAAATTTTCATAATATCATGAAAAGATTTGATCAGGGAAGTGTTTAACTCAATCGTGCCCTTTGAACTGTACTGACCAAATATATAGACATGGTTCTCACTTTGTCGTTGTTCTCAAGCTTCATTTGGGTGAATCGGACGCTTTCATTTGATTCGATCGACGGACGACGATACTCAACACTGTCCACCCTTATTGTGTGGTTGAGACAACCGTTAATGTAACCTAGCTGATCTTTCAGACCAGTCAATGTGACATCAACGTGGACTCTAAACAACTTAGGTTTTCCCCGTTACTGTAAATTGCAACTAGTTTAATGTTTATATCAACTGAATAAGTGTTCATGGTTTTGTTGTGTGGTTTGCAAATGAACCAAACGTACAAATTTATTGAAGTTATTGTGCATCGTGGAGCACAAAAATTGTTGGTGCAATGTGGGGCACAGTAAAATCTTGTATTCAATTGGTTCAGATTATATAGTTTTAAAGATGTAAAACACTTAAAACCACAAACAAGTTTTTACATAGTCCGAGTACATTCAGATAACATAATCCAAAATGTGACAAACTGGGAAAGGTTGCTTGGTCAATAAGGTTGGTTGGTTTTTCATGCATTTTTTTTAACTGTTTGAGCACATTTTTTTTTTACTGTTTGACCAAGTTTAAAGGATCATTCCTATAAATACAAGAGGGCAGGGTTAGGATTGCAGCAGAGACCTTCGTAGTAGTAGTTCTTGGGTTAGTATGAATGGTCAAATTGACCACATGAACTTGTGTTCCCGCTTCGTAGTATGTAATGTAGATATATTTGAATATGTGATTGTTTAATTCAGTTCCCACCTTTTCCTCCACATCATCATGTGTTTTCAAATTCTTCTGAGGGTACATGAGAGGGATGACATGTCTTCTCCTTCGTTCCACCTCCATCTTCTTGTACTACATATTTAATTTTAGTTGCCAACATTTTGTACATATGTTAATATAAATATATTATGAAATCTATTTCAATTAATAAAATGTGTTGAGTTATTAATTTTTGTTGTCAATTTTAAATTATGTCATTTTAATAAATTTTGCTGAACTAATAAATTAAACGCCATAAATAATCTATTCAGAGAACGTGTGAGAATCGTGAAAGCGTGAGAACTATAAACATATAAAAAGAAATTCTGAATATTATTTGCAAGAGATAAATATAGAGAACAAAGTGGTCCATCACCAAACTATACATACTATTACTGGTGGGCCCTAAATTGAAAGTAGAAAAACAAAAATTCTTTAAAGGGACATACAAGGGATATCACACCACCGAGTATTATGTTAATTCGGCGCAATATTTAGCATTTTAATTTTATAATAACTATTTTTTTATGACAAAAATTATAGCTTTGTTTTCGTCATAATTTCCCCTTTCTTTTGGTTAACTTTTTGCTGGTAAAGTTGCATATACTTATAAGATTAGATCCACTGTGACAGTCCTGTATAGTTCAGAGAGTAACAATATTAGTCGGTACACTACTTTGTAATTATCCTATTAAATAAACGAGGTAGCTTTTCTTCCGTGGAAAAAATGGGCGTACTTTATTCAAAGAAATCTAAAATATTCACCCATCAAAATTATTTATGATTAGACCTTGAATAATTAAAATCAAGAACGTAACCAGAACCTCCCTTATAAATTAAGGATTTAATTTGTATGCATAGTTAATTAATCTTATAAAAGTTTTACACAAATAAAGATTTATATTTTCAAAGTTATGCCTTCAATTATTATGTGATCGGATATAATCGAAAATATTGTCAATAAATATTGTCTTAGGCGTTAAGAAGTTGACTCATATGCCACAAAAACGAAGTTCAATTTATGTTGCTAACTTCATGATCTTTTTCTTTAGGAGGTGATCCGTAAAGAAGAGTTAAATTTGATATAAAAAATGAGTCTTGTTAACGAGTGTCTGTCTCCGAGACACTGTTTAAACATATCAAATTTAGCAATTATTCTTTTAAAAAGTCAACTATTACAATTTTCAATGCACTCAGTAAACAACTTTTTATAAAAAATTTACTAATTAAAGTGCTTAAAGAGTGCTCCGGGAACACTCGTTAATATTTTCCATAAAAAATTAACATAGTATTAAACTCTGTCGTTCGGGCCGTTCATTTATTATTCCTTGTAATGTTGGATATGAGAAGTGTATTGAGAAAAATACAAGTCACATTAAATAAATATACGATCTAAAACAAGTTTATAAAAGGAAATACTCATAATATTATAAGCCAATTTTATAAAATTTATTTTAATTCAATATAAAAATCTGGGGTATTGCTTGTGTGACATTGTGGTTGATAATATTGGTGACATTGATGTCACAAGTAGCTTTCTTTCTTCTCTTTCACAAAGTTTTTTTTGTTTTTCTCTACAATTATAACACTGTAATTGATCAATGTCACCAACCATAATATCATCCAAGTGCTATCCAGATGACGTGTACTATGCATATAAAAATCTAACTCATGATATTAACCTCTTAATTTAACCATATAAACACATGGACACACACTTTGTTTGACATTCACATATATACACACGCGCACAAAAATATTGAAACTATAATAAAATGAAGTACTAGCCTAGGTGATCTGAAAATGAAAACAGGTACCAAAATAGTGTTGATGATATGGGTGGCAATGTTGTTGAGTTTACTAGCAGAATAGTATTTATGTCAAAGTGTTTTGTGGTGTGACACACAATGTTACTGGTTCTTCCCTTAACTCCAAAAAGACAAGGTGGATGAAACAGTGAACATATTTTCTTTGATATAGTGAGAAAGCATTAGAAGAGGAGACACGGACTGAGTATCTGATCCAACCCGACCAGAGTGTGCAGACCAAAGCACTTGCTGGTTTAAATGTTAACTATTTGTTTCCCGAGGTTCAGAAAAGATCACCATGAGAGGGTGTCAAACAAACAACACACATTGTGTGTGTATTTCCTCGGAATCATTCATCAATTAAACAATCTATGTATGTGATCCAACAACACAACTTGTTCCATTCATTCATTAGTAATATTTTTTTTAGTACTGTATAAATTCCATTCGTTATAAATATATATAATTCTAGAAAATACAAGGATAATGCTGAATAAGGTTTTGGAACACTCTTTAAGAATTTTTATTTTCACTCTTTAAGAACCTTAAAATGTTTTTATGAAAATTTATTTATTTAATGCTTTAAAAATTAGTGTATATACATTATATAATCATACATGATCACTTTCTTTTTCCTACTCTAGGGTGCGTTTAATTTGCAAAACAGTAAGTACCGTATAACACAGTACAAGATAGAACAACACAACACAAGATAAAATAACGCATAACAAATTTTTACGGTATTGAATGATTTTATGTCTTATATGATTTTTGGTGGACAAAATGTTATTTTGGTATTTTAGACAACTTATACGTAGGACAAAAAGTTGTGTTGTGGTTTAGTGAAGTACAAGAATTTCAGTTTTTGTCTTGTCTTTTGCATCCAGTTTATCTCATCCCTTAATCAGTTTTACAAATCACACACTATACAACTTGAGTTTGTCATATCATGTTCTTCATTTTTTAACAAATCAAAGGTACCCTATATGTATAATTAGGGCAGATAAAAGTTATATATACAATCGGAAAATAGGGTATTGATACAAAAAATAGTCGATCATCACTCTTAGAAGAGTTGTGAAATTGGACCGCCCCACATGATACAAAATCCAACAGGATATGCTAATTAAATGTCACGTCAGACTAGCTCATACTAAATTAGGTCATATATTTGATGCCATGGTGTTATTAATTTTGGTACCATCACATTCAATTTCGTTCTCGCCACTTTAAACCCTTCTCTATAGGGATGACAATTAGACCCAGGCCTGATGGGCACCCGCAAAAAATACCTGCAATGGGTAGGGTAAGACCCCGCTTTCATGGATATGGGCACTATACTACCCAGCCCTGCAACCCACATATATGTTTTTATATAATATAATAAATAATTTATATATTAATTAATTAATTAATTTACCTAACTATTTAAGCTTAAACCTAAACCTAAAAATTGCTTATTACAGTAACCTAAACCTAGCCTATTGTTGCGTTGAATTTCTGTCGTCTGCCTGCCTTTCGTTGCTTTTTGTTATCCATCTCTTATGCTTCCCGCTAACTATTTCTTGAATCTCATATTTCTAAAGGGATGTCAATTGGACCCAGGCCTGATGGGTACCAACAAAATACTACGATTCATACTTTTATTTTATTTGGTTAAATAGTACGATTCATATTATTTTATGAGTTGATTTGAAATTTTCTGGATTATAGTTGTATTTCAGTTGTGGTGCTTTTTTATTGTCTTTTCAGAATTAAACTGTGGGTAATGGGTGCGGGTATGAGCACTTAGGTGCCCATAGGGTATGAGGAAGGACACTAAAGTTGTTGCCCACGAGGGTACGGACCCGGGTACAGATATTTTTTACAAACGCGGGTATGGAGATGGGTACTATAGTACCCTGCCCATTGGATACCCATTGTCATCCCTACTTCTCTATCGCAACAACATTGTGCCCTAATACCCTCTCATATTTCATATAAGTAATCTCCCATGCTTTTGTGAAATCCACTATAATTGTCTTTCTTCGAACGATCGACACCCTAATCAACACCATAGTCATACTCTAATATACGACTCAACTGTGTGAGTATTTTTTCCTCTTGTCTTGTGATGGTAATTCTACTTTTCAATTACTTATATACTAGTGCATTAAAACATAAGGTATGCACTTCATATCGCATATAAGATTTGTCTAACATGGACAGTAAAAAAGGATCTAAAGATGGACCCTTACTATTTGTCTCAACTTGCTTAAACTTCTAGTTATGAAATAGTAAAAGACTCATGCATTCACACAATTATACTACGATGCTAATAAAAAGGAAAAGAGGTGCATATTAAATGCACTTTCATATGTACTGCCATAAATTTTCATAACATGCATGTAATGTAAATCTTGATTTAGATAAAACCTAATCAATTAAATTCACAAAATACTGATTTTTATTATTATACAAAAGTACTAATATTATCATCAAAAGAGTAAATATTTTAAGATGCAGTGTTACTCTATGTCTCTCTTCTCTCTCACAAACACTGATGGGGCTAGAAGGTAGCTTAGTTTATGAAATTCAGCCCCTTGTGTGAAAGGGAATGTGGTAGTATAGTTTTGGGGGAACAGATAGTCTTCAAAATTTCAACTCCAATGACATGATTTTGTGTTTTGGTCTTATTTCAAACCTTAATGGGTAGGTATAGAATTGTTATACCAGTTTTATTTTAAATTAAGATAATCTATATGGATGTATTAACATGTGTTTATGTGTTTTTAAGGTGTTCTAGAGACACATGTTAAAAATTCTACAAGTAAAAATTATTTATTATTAAAAATTAATTTTTAACTTTTTAAAAACTAAATTATCACAAATATTTAAGACAAAATTTTCATATTGTGTTATTTAAGACAAATATTAGCATTTTCTTATTTATATATTCTACATATTCTATATTAATATATGTCCCTTTTTTCTACACTGTTCATACAAACCTTCTTTCAAGTCCCAAGATGATCTCCTTCTCTATACGACCAAATCAGATCAATGACTTTTCCCCACTCTCTTTAGTCTTTACCATTACTTCCTTTTAACATTTTTTTTTTCTCCATTGTTAAGTCACACTTCACAAGTGATTTCATGTCTCCTTTTTTTATTTTTATTTTTATAAACTTTATCGGGTTAGCTTTACCAACATTGGATTTCTACAACTCTTTCATTATGGCTATTTGTTAAAAAAATCTAAAATTTTATCTTTTTCTCAACTTTCTCTCTCCACTACCCTTTTATTTTCTTTTCCTTGTATGCTCTAGTCTATAATAACCTAACCCTTTTCCACTATCATCATATCATATATCTTTCCTTTCCTAATCTTTCATCATCATTATCATGAGTACTCATCCCTACTTCTCCAATGACTTCAATGGTTATTGGTTTGACCTAAATAACCCTCCATTCTATAATTTTCCTTATAGTAACAACATATCTTTTGCATCTTCTCCTTCATCTCCACCTCCAAGAGAAGCTCTTCCTTTACTTAACCTAAGCCCTACAAAACATGAAGATCTTCTAGAATCTTCCTTTAGTTCCATGGAAATGATGAATATGAAGGAGAAAGAACTAAGCATATCATCAAATTCTTTAGATGATGATGCCGTTACTGTGGCTTTACATCTAGGGCTTCCAAGTATAAGTTCATCTGATTTAGCTTCTTCAAATATTTACAAAGATGATGAAAAAGTAGTGACTGTTGATTCTTCTGAGTGTCCACCAAATAAAATTAGTAGGGGTCAGTATTGGATCCCTACCCCTGCTCAGATTCTAATCGGTCCAACACAGTTTTCATGCCCTCTTTGTTTCAAGACCTTCAATAGATACAACAACATGCAGGTATATATTTAATTTCACTCTTTTCCATTCATACTCAGGTAAAAGACTATTGAAAACATTATAGCATTTTTTTTTTTTTATGAAAACATTATGACATAAATTGAAAGCGGTGGCACTGTGAATGACATATATATAGAAAGAATTTAAAGAAAGAAAAAGGATGTTTTTTCTTTTCCCTTTATTTTTCTTACCCCTTTACTTTGCCAGATCTTAATTACTTTTGAGGAAATTTTCTGAAAAAGAAAAGGCTCATTTTTTACATGCTGTGGTTACACTCTTCCTTTGTAGTATCAATTTAATTTTTCACTTATATATATATATATATATATATATATATATATATATATATATATATATATATATATATATTCATATATTGTCTGTCTACAATTCATGAAATTGAAGTTATTTTTGTATGTTTGTAATTTAGGGTTTTCTCATGTGTGCTTACTATTGCACACCCCTTTCCTTTCCTTTTATATACATTTTATCTCTTTTTAAACCTTAAATTATATTTTTGTATTAGATAAAAATTTGATGGACGGTGTCTAAAATTGACAATTGATATCTAGGGTTTATTAATTAATATTAGTTTATATACTATGCAACAATAATGTTAATGTTAACATCATCACGGGAAGACATAAAATGAGACAGGATCCATAATTTTTCAAACTCTAGTACAAACACGCATGGAATGAAATTAATTTTTCATCTCCATAAAAATAAACATAAATAGCTGTACAATATTCCCTTGTTTGCCTTCCGAACTACTTCTTTATTAGGATGTCCTACATATATTGTCACCTTTTCCTTTAATCCTATACACCATAGGTACTAAGAAATAATTGAAACACGTTGAAAACGACAAAGGCTCCAAGATCATATACAATACATCCTCTTAGGCATGGTAAGAAAAATCACAATCTTAACAAAATTACATCCAATATATTAATAAATACATGGTTTCAAATAAATGTTGTTTCAGTCAAAAATAAAAAAGAAAATGCTGTTTCACACAATGCAAGTTTTGGACTATAGATAGTTACCAAAAATTTATTTGTGTAAGTTAGTGAGTGTTACTTTCATTCTTTCACCCATACTTCCCTTTTCACATTACTAAAAAAATTGAATCTAGAACAAAAACAAAATTGAATCAGTGGTAAAACAATTGAAATGATTAAACGTTTTCTTCAAAGTGGTTAGTTAGCACCAATTTTTGTAATGGCCCTTCCAAAAAAAAAAATTGTAATGGGATTGAGTACCCTTGTACTCATTAATAAAATTTTGCTTATTAAAGAAATGAAATGATTGAACTATTTCTAATTATATCTTTATGTGTTACAAGGTTGGGACAACTAATGATTCTATATAGTAAATTTAGGGTTTGGTGTTTTTTTTGTGGTGGTCGGAGTTTGAATCTCAAACCTTACATATATTATGCATTATCCCTACCAACTAAGCTAAGCTCACGAGGATAATCTAGGGTTTGGTGTTGCTACTAACATTTGTCAATAAAACAGGGTTATAAATATCAAAATTTGTGACTAAGTATTGTTTTTTGTCTTTCATTAACTTTTTCTATTAATATCAACTAATTATTTGCTTGTATATATTGCTTCCAAAATATATAGATGCATATGTGGGGACATGGATCACAATATAGAAAGGGACCAGAATCTCTAAGAGGAACACAACCAACAGCCATGCTAAGACTCCCATGTTATTGTTGTGCACCTGGATGCAAGAACAACATTGATCATCCAAGAGCAAAACCACTGAAAGATTTTAGAACACTTCAAACACATTACAAGAGAAAGCATGGAATAAAGCCATTTATGTGTAGAAAGTGTTGCAAAGCATTTGCAGTAAGAGGTGACTGGAGAACTCACGAGAAAAACTGTGGGAAACTTTGGTATTGTTGTTGTGGGTCCGATTTTAAGCACAAAAGATCACTTAAAGATCATATCAAGGCTTTTGGAAATGGACATAAAGCTTATGGAATTGACGAATGTCTTGATCAAGATGATGAACATGGTGGCTCTGAAATTGAGCAAGAAAATGAATCTTTTCAGTCATAGTTTGATGTATGTATGTTTTAACTATAAAGACAAGACAGCTATGGACATGTTTTGCACTAATTACATTGGTGACTAAGACTAGTAGTATGACTAAATTTATTTTGTCTTCTTTATTAATTTCCTTTTTGTCTTTGTATTTGCAATATATACTCAGATATGTTGTGGCAAATTTTGGATTGATATCTCTCCCTCTCTCTCCTTAATTAGTGTACATGACATGCCGATTCAAGCTTGTATTATAAAAAAAAAATGCAAACTTTAATTAATTTGCATATACTATAAAGCATGAAAGAATTTACTTCCTGTCTTTTTTATAAGAGACAGATGAATCAACAAAAATTAATATATTTGATTTATATTATAAACTACATATAATAATTTTTAACGACTCATTTGTCTCTTAATTTGCAACTATTTGAGCCATTTAAAAAAAAAACTCATTTGAACTTTTTGTCATTAATTAATACTTGTGTGAGAATTTGAGTAAATTATTTAGTTAATTTCAATAAGTTGGTGATATATAGTACCATGCTTACCTAGAAAGAATTCAAATTTATTATTACATCTGAATTATAGATATAATTTATATTCAAATGTCGATACAAAATATAAATGCTATGATTAAGCTGTTTTCCAAATGAATTATAAATATATTTTATTCAAGTTATTTTTATAACTAATTGCGTAAATTCATTTATGAAAAAAAAAAAATTGAAAATACAAACCTAACCAAGTAGAATAAAAAAGATCCTCAAATAAGGTTGTTATTCTTTTATTCTCGAATATAGCCCTTCTCTATCACTACATCACTCCAAGAGCCATATCAAGAAATTTTTTACCATGTTGATGCTCTATTTGATTTTTGGTTTGATTTCCCCCCAAATTTGAAGCATGTAGTTGTACCAAAGTATGTGCAAGAAGTGGCTCCTTATTGATACCTTGTAATGGTTTTGACCAAGACAAAAATTTAACTGGACTAATGACAATAGGATCATTCTATCCTACACGCCTAACATCTTTTTATGTCTTAAATCAGACCTAAACTGAGGATTTCAACTTCCTAATTTATAACGAACCTAATTTAAGAGTTAGGACCCAATTCAAAAGCTTATAAACTATCATTCCATTTAAACCCATTGATGTGAGCCCCTCACCTTCTAGAATTTTTTTAATCAAGTATTGTTTAATTGCTAGTATTTTCGTATATTTAAAACTAATTAAGGGGTCCATATAATATGAACCTCTAAAAAATATACAGGGTGAACCTTACTATTTTGAGTAAATTTTAATAAAATATAACATTTTTATAAAACTCAGTATTTTATGTTTTAAAAAAATTATTATTATTTTATTAAAAACGATAAGAGAAAATTAAAAGTCCCCAATTAAAAGTCTTCGTTTAGAAGTGTAAGATTCAAGCAATGGTTGTTAGGTTAACCTAGCTATCTCATTCCTTTCAAATGGTACATCAATTTTTATACTCATACTCCTACACCTCACTTGCATGGTTAAAAATGGAAAGAGAAAATTTTCCTTCCCTCCTAACCATACTAGCAGCTATACATAGGTTCTACTGGATATGATGTAACAAAAAACCGATATGAAAAGATCATGTTCCTATTAATTAAGGTATACTAGTGCTAGTGAGATTGTACTTATACTTAATTCCAATTGCAGAGAAACTCACGTGCATGTTTAAACTTTAAAATAAAAGGCTCTATGATTTTTGGTAAGAAGTTTCAAAAGTTACCAAAGTTGGCTGATCCAACAATGTTCATGTACAAAGTTTACATTTGCAATAACAAGTGAAAGTGTGCAGTAATATTTTATAAAGAGAAAAATGAATATGAAAATTGTAGCTAGGACGTGTACATAACATATAGGTAGCAAATGAAGTTTCTGGATGGAAGCTTTTGTGACTGTCATCATTGATCAGCTTTATTATGATTCATATGATGCTAGCTGCTGTCCACCACGATGGACCGATCAAATACTATGTTTAGTCTCACCATAATGATTTCTATCAAAATTAATTATTAGCTTTTGAAGATATAAATGATGATTTTTTGCTTAAAAAATCTTAATTTCATAAATATTTTCAAATGTCATGAGAAAAAGGGAAGAGAGCGGAAGCTCAATTATAACAAACATTTAATTTATATGACTTGAATTTTTTATGCATTTGAGTTCATTGGTTAGATAGGTTAAAATTCTCACTTGTTTTGTACGGTTGAATAATATATTCAACACAAATTCTAAAAACATGTTTTTTTTACATCTATAAGCACGGATACGGACGCCTGATACGACACAGACACTGACACGCAGTCACCGTTAAAAATTTGAGAAAATTACATAATTCAGTATAATTATATATGAGTTGGTATCATGTCGGTGTCAAACACAACACGTGTCTGAGAAGTGTCTTTGCTTCATATGTACATATATTTAAGGAAATTACGTAATTAGATTTTTTACAATAAAATCAATCACATGACCATGAAAATTGTTTGGTTATATTCATAATTATTTTTAAAGTCATGCATATGAATGATATATCAAAACTAAATTATTTTTATAAAAAGATGAATGATGTCATTTTTTATAAATTATTTTCAATTTTATCTCTTTAATACTGAATTGGATTTTTTTTCCAATAAATATTTTTTGTTGTGAAAGAGCACAAAACTCACACAAACTACATGCCAAAAAGATGGATATTACCATTTGAGTGGTACTTAAATGTTTATGTAAAACCTTTTTACACCTTGAATATATATTTATCTTTTACCTTGAATATATAAAACCAAGCTTTTGAATATTGACGTTGATATTGCGAATTCATTGGAGGTGATATTGATGACAATGTATGAAGGTTGAGAGAAATAAATAAATTGAAATAACATAAGGTCAGAGCTTGTTTGAAATGTCATTTCAAAGTACAACACATTATTATTCAGAGTATATGAATATGAATTGTGTCTATTTTTCCCTGATCAGCCCAACCAACAAAAACGGGACTCCACGTTCTCTGTCTCCATTTTTTTTTGCCCTCTCTTCTCTTCTTAGGTAAATTCTCTTTCCATCTTTTTCTGCAGGCTCTATCACTGTTACCAGGGTTTCTATCTATGTACTCCATTTATTTTTTTTTTACTTTATTATCACCAGTAGTACATTTGTTCAGATTTAACATAACAGTAAAAATGGGGGTGTTGAAAACGATAACTAATAATTATTATGTGATTCTTTTCTTGTTATGCTTTGTATTACAGTGTAACGTCAATCTGTCATAATAATAATATTCACAATCAGTCCACAAACCTGTCAGCTTCACTTATAACACTAGATGTGATTGATCCTTGTAGCTACATATTAACCATATTTTATTTATTTTTCATTTGAAAATGTGGGCGCAAGAAAATTAATAACTACCGTGGAATATTCATATCATCATCCAAAGGTTATATATATGTATACATTTTGGATTTGTCTTTTTTTACTGTTATTGTCCACTGGTTTAGACACTTGAGAACATAAAGCAGTGGGATCTACATAATTTTTATGAGAATAAATGTTTAGTATTGCTATGGCATAAAGTTTATGTTGCATAATGTAACTCAAGATTACTAATAAGTTTTTGGTAGTATTATTACAAAACGATAGAAAGAGAGAAACATGACATTAAAAACCCAGAGAAATATGCATTATGCTTCCATTTTTTTTGGTCTGTGTAGGACAATTTTGTCCCCTTATCAAATTTGATTATGAAAGCACATGCATATATTGAATGCAAATATATGAGGCTAAAATTGACGTTTTGTCCTAGAGTGCTGCAATTCAATATGCATGTGTGTGTTTGTGCATACAGCTATTTTTAATTGAAAAATGCATTTTGCCTTTACAATGAGGAGTACTATTTATTCAAAATTAATATAAAACTAATTTGTTACCTAACTATAAAGGGATACTCAACCCTTGTGCAAAAATCTGGCATCGATCAGGACCCTTATAATATGATCTTAAACACTAACAAGACAAAAAGATTAATATGAAAATAAATACTTAATTAATGCTTACTTCTTTTAGAAGCAAGAAAAATATTCATTGATCAAGAAATGTACCTAGTGCTAAACATGAGCATAATAAGGCCTTAAACCACACCAAATAAGCATGAATAAGTAACCAAAGTAACAAACGCATAAATACTTAGTTTTGTAAGTTTCAACTTTTTCTAACATTCGCATCCTTATATATTTCCCAAATTATGTTCAATTTTTTTGGAAATGTGGGGTGACTAAAGTTTTTCTCTATTTCAAAACATAAAAGCTACCACTAGTCTACTACACAAGCACAATTTTTGTCCAAAAAAACAAGAGGCACATAATAATGGAAACTGACCTTATTTGGCGGTTTATACTTTATATCGGTTCGGACAAAAATCTTAAAAGTAGGTTGTTGTTTTATGATTAATATTTAGAAAGACATAATGTAGATATATAGATTTTGTTTCTGTACGCATGTGAATCTTATTTCACATTACAATCTTTCCATTTGAAGTTGATCTTAATATCTAGCGTCTTAGTTTTATTGATGATTAATTTATTATGCTTTCAAATATAAAGAAAAAGAGAAACATTTTTTTTTTTAATAAACTAAGCACTCACGCAATTACAGATACTACACTGAAGTTGTTTTTTTTTTTTTATTTGCCTTAGTTCCATGATAGATTTTAGAGCTCTGTGACGGATAAACGGTTGTCGCAACCTATGACGGAATGAGACAGTATTACACTTGCACGCAGACTCTCCTTGGACCTCCGCACTAAGAGACCAAAAAGGAAAAGAAAAATCCAATACATTGAAGCTAGCCAATGTAACTCTCAATAGATGTTGTATGGTGCAACTATTGTAGAAGCTTTGATTGGGTTGAATAGTAGATGAGATAAGTGAAGTGATGAAAAGGAAGAAGGTTTGATACCTACCTACCTGTAAATGTACAGCTTAGTCCATCACTTTGCTATGGTATAGTATGTCAATTTAGTTATCCACTCACTTTCATAAATTGTTTACTTAGTCCCTTGTAAATTGTTTGTCAAGTTAGTCCTTTCATCCAGTATTTGTTAATCATAAGCACTTCATCAATATTAAGCATGCAACTTCATGGACCAAATATGCACTAAATATGCAATTACCGGGACCGACTTGATACTCCATATGTATATTCAAGAACCAATCTCACTTGACTAACTTTCTCCAAAGTGAGGAACTAACATAGTATCTGAGGACCAAGTGGATACACCTAACACCATATCAAAATGAGTGACCAATTTGGGCATTTGCTCAATTTCAAACGACATGCAGTTTTCGGCTCACCTAAGGCTTTTTGTACAAGAAAGCTAAGAACCTAATTCATTGCCAAAGCAGCCACAGCACAAAAACCACCAAAGAATGCAATCAATAGGAAAAATTCGGCAGACTCCGAATTGAATACCAGCAGCAAAGAAAGACTATTTGAGGCACACTCTTGAGAGGAACCTCTTCGCCAGTAGTAGTTACCTACATTTCATGTTTATGATTGTTACTTATACCCCTAGGCAGAAATAAAATAAAAATAACACATTATTGTTAACTGTGCAATTCAAGGTTTGATCTTGGTTTGATGATACATGATACAAGATTGATGGTAGGCTAAAAAAATTGAAGACAGCACACTCATATTCGGTTCCTCTTTGTACATTTTTAGGGGAAACCACAATCATAGGTGGAATGTATCCCCTATATATTGATATATCTACTGCTATCCTCATCAGATGGTTGTATCGTTATTGTCATCAGACAGTGTGTGAGACTCCTACTGAAGGAATTTTGATGCAATTGGCAATAGAAACTGAAGACACACACCACAATGATACCATGGAGCTCATGAATTAAGAAATGAAAAGAAGTTGCTCCTGTCTACAAGCTTATCTCCTCTGGTAAGCTGATACTTAGAAAATACAGGCTGCACATTCAGCAACATTAATTAGGAAATACTAGCAAAGAAATACCAACAGTAAAATATATCATCCATTTTTTTTATCTTTATGAAGTAAAGAAACAGAGATATCACACTTCACGTGTGACAGGGATGAAAAGGCAGGCTGAAACAACAGCCAAAGATTTTGAGGTGCAAGACGCTCAGACTCTGATTGTATGTTTGGAGGTGGATGGTGCAAGGCCCCTGATAGTCAGTTGGTATCCCATACAATTGGAGGATATATGAATTTTCAAATTTTTCAGCTGAAGTTGTATTACAAAATTTCATCTCCATTTTTTAGGAAATCCATCCAATCGATGAACAAGGTAGCAATTCAGTCCAAGACTCTGGTCATAATAAGGTTAACTTTTTTGCACTCTTGCAAATAATGTTTTTGACTGTAGTTGAATGATTGTATCAAATATGGGAATACAGGCAATTTTTTAATTGGGTAAAGAGTCACAATTCTTTTGCAAGAATAGGTCGACATTGTTATTGATTCTTGGATAAATAAGTAGACCCCTACCACAACCAACTTTGGATTGTGGCAAATTCTTGCTGTGAATTCTGCCGAGTTTTTTCATGCTCAAAAAACCAATGAATCTGGCTATCAGTCACATTGCAGGATAGGCAGCTCAAAAGGTGAACACAAATTGAAGACATGGAATGTAGTAAATTTCAGTTACTAAATGGTGTAAGGCCAACTGTTTGTTTTCACTTTCTGTCTCCACCAGAAAATTCATCATTGATAGTTGGTATTTAACATGCACAGTAATTTATTCACGGTTGCAATAAATATTTTACCCCCTCCGCCCCCAAAAAAAAATTAATAATAATAATAATAAGCAAACAATATCATTATATATTAAAATAAAATTTCATTAGAAATGAGATTATTACCTCGCAGACATGAAAGCCATCCCAAAAAATACAGCCTTTACAGATTGCTTCTGTCCAGCATAATCAAAAGCCAACGGCAGCATTTCATGAAGAGTCAGAAAAGCCATAACTCCACCAACTGTAATCAACATAGAACCAATTTGTGTAAAAAGATAATTGCTGAAAATCCAATTGTAATATCAAGAAGCTGTATCATTGCAAACCTGATCCAAGTAGACCTTCAAGAATCTCAGGATTTAAGCGGCTAGGGAATAGATAGGCTACAGAGAAAGAAAAAGAAATCATCAAATTAAGTTCATCTTAGTAACTCACATATCTAATAAACCCTGAGTGTCAAAAAAAATGAGCAGAGAGTGGGAGATTCCAATGTAGTCAATCGCAGAAAATAGTGGTTTGTTCAAATTCTGCTATGCTATAGCGCCGCTATTTGACAAAACTCTACTAAATAGCGTATTGCGGAACAAAGCGATTTGTTCAAATTCCGCTACACTATAGCACCGCTATAACCACTATTTGACAACAAAGGAAGATTCAATGGGCAGAATTGTGAAATAGCCACAAATACCTTGCCTGACCATAAGGAAATAAGGATGGTGTGCAAAGCAACATAAAGCAGATGACATACCTACAATTATAACACCCAAGGGTTCTGCAAAGCCTGAAAGTGTTGCCAATTTAAATGCCTGCCATTTACTAATACACATCCAGAACCAAAGAAATAAACAAATAAAAAACGGTTATAATTCAAATACATATTAATTGACATAACTTCATTTAACATAGCAACAAAAACCAAGATTTAAGATTAATTAATAACTCTAGGAGTTATTAATTTACAAAACAATAACATCAAGTATGTCAAAGTTTGAAAATGCACCCATCATTGCATCCTGTAACCAATACTTTCTTAAGCACAAATTTTATTTGTTAAGGTACCAGCGTTCAAATCCAAATACAGGCTCAAGTTTGTTTTCTGTTTGATGCGAGTATTTTTTTTTCTGTTGAAGTAAATTAAAACAAAAAAGGTTTTGCTACACATAATAGCCAACAACACAAACCAGCCAAGCCAGCACCTCTTGTCATCATGGCAATGGCTCTACAAATAAATCTGTAATTTAAAAAATGGCAATCATATACATTGCCAACCTTCACAGCACAATTTATTTACGTCACATCATTGTTAAGCACATTATTTCTGTATTTCATATGCATATTTCAGCCAGCATAGCAATCAGAGATAACACTTGAATAGCTATATAAGTCACTTTCAATTGTAAGTGTTACAAAAGCTTGAGCCAACAGGAAAACTTAAAAAGTTATTACCTTTGCGTCGCAAAATAAACAGGAAGTGCAACAGCAACACCCTAGAAAGCAGAAGATTTTTGAAATTACAATAAGACATATATAGCATCTTAAAAATATGTGTTTTTTCGTTAATAATGTGGGTAGGTAAAAAGATTTTTTTTATTGAAACTCAGAATATGGAACAATAAAATATAGGAGCAAGAAATCATCAAGGACTGCAAGGAAAGTGGTTTTTCTCTATTATTAATTGCACTACTCAAACGTGACTATTGTATCTAGAGTAAAACAGGTTTTATCGCAAGAAAAATTGCACCTCTGGGATATTATGCAGAGCAATGGCCAATGCTAAGTTGATGCCAACACGGAGACCCTATTCACAAAAAGCATGTCAGAAACATCAAACTGAAGTGGCATTAACGGACATATCAAACTAGAATCTTGATATATGCAATCCTTCAACAATTAATAATAAAATTTGAATATCCATACGACATCAATAGGTTCTTGGATACCTTCATGGATCCAAGAAACACTGCCATTCCTTCTGGAAAATTGTGTAAACTTATGCCTAAGAAATGAACAAAAAGAAAACTGTATTAGTAAAACTTACAAAAACAGTGAACAATTGGAAACATGGAAAATGTGAATTGATATTGGCATGGAATTTTTATCCCCTCGATATTACTTGAACATTCAAAAGAAAGTTGATTTTCACACACCCCTAAAAAAAATTGTTCCAGCAAAAACTACTTTGTAAGGAAAATGTTAGGTTTAAAAGTACACAGACAGTCCTACCTACAGCTGTAATAATTCCACTGAATAAAACTTGTTGGCGATGCTTTTTCATAATATCCTTGCCTCCTTCATCCCCTTTATTCTAATTTCAAGAATGTCATTATATCTATCAAAAATCTATATTTATGGAATACCACAATGCAAGTGCAACAATACAGAGGTAATAATAGTCATTTGTAAGAGACAAATTCATTAAAACCTTTTTAGTCTTGACATCTGCAGTGGGAGTAAGCGTTGGCTCCGGGATAAAACTGACTACAGCAGCAAAGAATATAACACCAGCAAAAAACTACAAAAATGAGAAGATAAAAGATTTTAGTCAGAACTAACACTTTATGATTAGCTCAAATGCAACAACGTACCCAAAGGTTGCCTTTCAAGAAGCCCAGTGAGTTTATAGCATTATGAGCCAGATCAAAGAATGATATGCTCAGCATCAAACCAGCAGCAAAACCCTTCACGGAATGAAATATTTTTAGAAAACAAACTGCAGACCAGGGTAAAGAAATCAAAAACTTGAATACACTCTATCACATTTGACAAAAGAGAGGCATGCAGAGATTATAAATGAACCAACACACCAATATTTTCTTGTCATAAACAAGAGTTTTAAAAAAAGAAAAACCACCTGTAATAGCCCAAGCATCTTCAAATTGGGAGCTGGCTTGATGATTACAAGAAGCGCGCCTGTTTCACATTGATTGACAACTTATATTCCAATTACAAACACATAAAGAGCCAACGAAAACAAATCTAAAAAACAAAAAAACAACTAATGATAAACTGTTAAATCTTAAGATTTTGGAAGCAAGCAAAGAATTTTTGTGTCTTTCCACAAGAGCTACAACGGATACAAGTGAACAAACAATTAAAACAACAATGAGCTAAGGCGATGTATTGTTCTATTAAATTCTCTATGGTTCCACCACTCCACTCCTTTGATAGTTATGAAATGATCCACTTTTTTTACTTTGTCCCATTTTATTCTCTTAATAAAATATTAACCATATGGATTCTTACATGCACCATTATTTCTAGTAGATAGAATATAACCTATTATATAGAAATCAGGACGCTCTAGGGAACACAACAGTAGAACTCATTATTTAGGAACAGTAGATGGATTGATTATGTAAATAGTATATGAGGCTCTATTTAGATAAGCAGCTTAGTTAAGTGCTTATAGGATAAATGTTTATCATATAAGTGCTTATGTAGAAGCTTCTTATATAAGAAACAAACAAACAATAAAGTGAAACATTTTCATATAAACTATATCCTGTTTACATTCACTATCCTATAGAGCTTATGAAAATAAGCTTAAAACAGCTAACAAACATGTAATTTAGTTGTTTTTATAAGCTCTATCAAACAGTCATATAGAGCTTATGGAAATAAGCTGAAAACGCGCGAAGAAACAGAGTAATAAAAATTGAAATTGAAATAGATAAAATGTTGTTAAAAAGTGAAATGAAGTTACCTATGGAAGTGCTGAGACCACCAACGAGAGAAAGAGCAAGAGCTACCATAACTTGAGAATCCATGCCACCTTCAATTTCAACGATTGATTGATTAATTGGGTTCGTAATTCGGATAACTACCCAAAACGCAAATTTGTTATTCAACTACCAGAAACAAAGAAGAAGCGTTTCATTTCATAGCATATACCCCCCACTAACACCTACTCAACTCAACTCATTTAAATACATTTTTAGTCCCTTCACTTTGCAAAAGTTTTCATTTTAGCCCAATTGCAATTTTTGTAGTTGGGATTAAAATCGCAACTTAATAATCAAAAATGCATTTAAATTTTTTGTTTTTTTGTTTAGTTTACGAGCAAATGATATCATTAACATATCATTGGATATTGTGTAAAATTTATGTATGTGTATATGAATTAAACTTTAATTTTAATGCTTGTTCAATTTTACTTATCTTTCTCATTATTTTTCAAGTAAAATAATAGAACATTCATTCACAAAGTGGTAAATATTAAAAGAAACTCAAATTCCTTCGAAGTTTCAAGTTAGAATTCGCTTCAAATGTTCAGTTTTACAATATCAATATTATTGATTGAGTTAGGTTTAAAAAATATTTATTTTTATCAAGAAAATAAATATATCCATAAGCAATGTCATCGCTTGTGAAAATAAAAATTATACCAATAAAATTGTCACTGATTTTCAATAATTTGACTGTTGAAAAGAGAAACGTTCTAGGGTTTGAAAAGTAATATAATACTTGCTCAAAAAAAAAGAAAAGTAATATAATACTTAGTAATACCAGTTAGTCAAAAAAAAAAAATTTACAACCAGTTAGTCAATTACACACACATGATATTTTTCTTATATTTTTGGAATTAAAAATCACGTTTTGTCAATAAGTGACGATGTAGAACAAATCACTTCCTACCATCTTATTTTGTCGAGATATGTATTACTACTATCTTTATTGTCAAAATGCATGGATAGTGCTTTCTTTTTTGTGCCGGAAGAAAACATGATTCATGGTACTTTATTTTTTGGTACAACAAATAGTTTATAGAATAAAATTATCTTGATGATTTAAAAATATTTTGCTATGAATATATAAATATCTTCTTGGTATTATCATAATACGTAGGTTTAGCCTTTTGAATTTAGATTTTGTCAATCATAAGCGATCTAGTTGGACATAAGAAGATGGTTGACTGATTAAGATTCGTTGAGTTGATGAAAATCTAAGCTTCGTTCCGTCCGCCTTGAGCCTAGATCCGTTGAGTCATTTATTGCATATCCTTCTCCATCGGAGGGGGTGATGTACCTACATGCGCTCTAACACCCAAGTCGGTGAGGGTTCAAGTGATTATGTCGCTATAGAATGAGTAAGTGTCATATGTGACCCAATACTAAGCATGGGTATATATATAATGACCAACTAGGGTTTGGTTGTCACCATTGCTCTTGCCAGTTATACATGGTGGTATGAACGTGAGTAATCCTCGGGGAGACGATGAGCTCTAGTCCTTGTACGACCGTGAGTAACTATCGGCCCTTGGTAAGGAACTCTCGCCCCATACCGTGATCCAATAGGTTTTATGGTGTATCCATTGTATGTGGTTGCCTGTTTAATGAACTCGGGTCGCACCCGAGCTTAGTCAGGTTGGACCTTGAGTCAGTCCGGAACAATGAGATATTGTTACTTTTGTTGTTTTGCACTTTACTTTTTTTTTTATTAGAGTGTATAGTCTTATTTAGGTTTGGCATCAAGAACGGGGCAGGGATACCTAAACCTGTTGGGAACGAGGATGAGATTTAAATTCTCATCCGCGCTGGATATGTGTAGGGTAACGAGTAATTATATAAAAGTCGGGGATGAGGACGAGGAAGGTAAAACCCGTCCCCACACCTCCCTATTATCATGTCTGGTTTTATTCCACGTGATTTTTCTAATAAGATTTTTAACAAGTCAATTGTTGTATAATCTCATGATTGTTATCTTGCATATTGGTCTAGAAATATAAGTGATCTAATTTAAGATGATGTTAGACTTCTTTTTTTTTTTTTTTTTTTTGGTAGTGATGTTAGACTTCTTTATTGTTAGAATTGTCATTCGATGAGCCAAATTAAGTCATATTTTTGGTTAGATAAAATTTGTCTTGAGTTCTTTTATTGAAATTTTTGTTGATTTTTGATATGAACCGAGTATTCTCTTTGAACAATTGCAGAGACTCATCTAACGAACAAGATAAAATGATAGATCTAAATAAATCAATTCAAACAGAGAACTTTAATATCGATGTTTCGTAGACCTTACCTAAAGTTACCCCTCACCAAATTTTCCACTTAATTAATCTAACGTATTAAACACTCCATTATTTACGTATGTGGACCATAATACCCCACATTTCCCAAACACTTTTACCCTTTAAAGAAGGACAATATCGGAAATGAAACATGAAACCTCAACCCCAATAACCATTTCCCACGTCGCACCCCAATCAGTGAAGATCGTTCGTTGGCAAAACAAAGAGAAAGAGAAACAAAGCTTTTCAAACACAAAAAAAAAAGGAGAGAGAAACAAACACTGACAGAACTCATTTTCATTTCTTTCTCTCTCCTCTTTCTCCCTCTTCGATCCCAAATCTTCAAAGGTTAGGGTTCCATTTCCTAATTATCTTCCATGTTTTCGTTTTTTATTAGCTTTATTTTGTTGTTGTTGTTGTTAATTTCGTTTATTGTTTCATTATTTATTAATTTTTTGTTTTGAATTTGGTGAATACAGGATTATTATTTATACGATTCTGATCTTGTAGATCGGCTTGAAGCTTTCGTTTCCTGGCTACAAGGTTGGATATATTCACGTGGTGGATAATATTTTTGTACAGTTTTTATTTTTAAGGATTCTTTTGAATTTTTTTTAAAATTTTAGTTCCGAGGTTGAGGTGAAAATTTGTGATTATAGATTATACATGCAGATTTACGTAGGGGTTATTGCCTTATTGATTTTTTTAATTAATTAATTAATTTATATTGGTTTTTTAAAATTTGATTTGTGGTCTGTATAGCGTGATTTCTGCTGCTGATGATTGAAAGTTGAATGATATTAGGACTTGTTATGGTTTTTGGTGTTTCTGTGTTTATGTTTCGAGGTTTTGATCAATTTTTTTGTTTCATGTTAGTCAACTGGTAGATGGCATGTTTTTTTTTTTTTAATGTTAGCTTGTTTTCTTGATTTTTTTTTTTTAATGATCTTGTTTTTGATGTTGTTTTGGTATAAGAAGGTTCTAACAATAATATTTTATTTTATATGATGATCTGAGAAGGTTTGTGATCTAATGGCCATTGATCTGAAAAACAAGCTCAAGATGTTTATACCAAAACAATGACCATTGATGTCTTTGAAGTTGCGTGTAGCAAGTTTTAAGACTATTCTACTTCTTTGTATTGTGTCTTAACGTTTGATGAATTTAGTCAACACCCGCTAATTGTAAAAGGTTGATTTTTTTTCTTTTTTTCGAAGAAAGACGGTCTTCATTAGTTTATGAAAAGCCCGCAGTAACTAGTTTTGCCGTCTTGTTCATTTGAGGCAGAGTAGTAGACTGATCACATTTGTGCGCTTTTATGATCATACTTATGTGTTATTTAATGAATTCAACATGAAAGAGTTTCATTCCTTTTTTTTTTTTTTTTTGTGCTTTCACGAGAACCAAGTTTTGGTTCTAGACGACTTGGGTGTTATCTGTGTTGATGTTTCACATATGCATGCTTAAAGAGATAATCAAAGACACAATTTCTCTGTTATTTTCCTTGTTTAAGATTTCATGTATTGGCCAATGTTCCATTTGGCTAATTTATCGTACCTGGAAATGGTGCTGATTATGCTATATAAATTAAGTGGTCAATATGCATAATTGGACGTTGTATGTGCTCAGAATGACAATTTATTATTAATTTGGTGGCCTGTTTATGGTTAAACGGTTTGGTATTTAAATTTCTTTGGTGCAGGAAAGTTGAAAAAAGATGGACCATGATCAGACTGGATGTGAAGCAGCCCCAGAAGGTCCTATGTTGTGCATCAACAACTGTGGATTTTTCGGAAGCGCAGCTACCATGAACATGTGTTCCAAGTGCCACAAAGACATGATGCTGAAACAGGAGCAGGCCACACTTGCAGCATCTTCCATTGGGAACATCATGAATGGGTCATCAAGCAGCAGTGGAATTGAACCTGCTATCACTGCCAACGTGGAGATCTCAGTCGATCCAGTGGAGCCCAAAATCATCTCTGCAGAACCGTTAGTTGCTTCCGGCTCAGAGGAGAGTTTGGAGAAGAAGCCAAAGGATGGTCCTAAGCGGTGCAGCAACTGCAATAAGCGGGTTGGTTTGACAGGATTTAATTGTCGATGTGGTAATCTTTACTGTGCTGTACATCGCTACTCAGACAAGCATGACTGCCCATTTGATTACCGCACTGCTGGACGTGATGCAATAGCAAAAGCAAACCCTGTTGTGAAGGCTGAAAAGCTTGACAAGATCTAGATTTGGTGTCTTAAAGTTTCATGTCTTGAGATGCTGTTATGCTCAATGTCATCATGAGATGATCCGAGTTTCCTGCATATTTTAATGGTGTTTTTATTATATTTTTATATGTGATGGGGGACTTGGGTATTATCTCTGCAGTTTGAGAGAGACTGCATTTCATTTGATTGGCCAAAATATATGCCCCAGTGTTTTGAAGTCTTTAAATCTCTGCTAGTTTAGTGGAAGTTGGTGTTGTCTGCATTATAAGGCGTATATTCTGTTCCCTATCTATCTCTGTAATAGTACATGTCAAAATGGTATGTGCAATTGACAGTTAATTTCAGATTGATCCATAGACATGAGTAGATTGTACTATATTATTGTGGTTTTTATGGCTATCATTTAATTTCTCTAGGTAAAGAATGTGTTGGATGTGCTTGGGCTCACTATTTATCATATATTAAAATTTAATACTGGGGTCTATCTTCAAGATAACTAAAGAAAACTGGCAATTATATCTCAAACATTATGGTAACTGCTTATACTTGTATTGAGTAATGAAGTTATTATTTTGTTGCTGATTTCGAAAGTAAAATTGCGGAAGTGAAACACAGGTAAGAAAAATGGTGCAGGTAAAAATAGTTATATGCCCCCTTCATATGAATATGCAAAAGTATTTAAAGTGCTTATTATTGTTAAAAGCATTCAGGTCTAGGTGGTCGTTTGTAAGGTGTGTGAGTTTTGTGGATCTTAAAATACTGAATTCGATTATTCTTGATAGAAAAAAGGTAAGCAAATAAGCTGTTGGAAAATAGAGTTTTTCAATTGTTTATTTTAAAAGTTTATCAAAATGATTTAGCTTTTCAAAATATCTTTCAAATAGTTTATATAAAATATGAATTTTCTATCAAGTTTTTTTTTAATGACAAATGTTAGTACGCTAAATGTGATGTTAGTATTTTCTTCCTTGTTATGATTCAAACCCTGGACACTTCAACTCATCTGATCCTTTAGCTTAACCAAGTGAGTTGTTATACCCAAATTTCTAAAAAACACCAAAGAAAAACAATATATGAAAAAAATATAATAATAATAATAATGTATTTTTTAATAATTTCAAGTTAAAATTAGCTTTTACATTATAAATTTTTCAGAAACATATTTATTCAACTTCATAAAACATTAACATTTGAAGACTTGTTTTACAAGCAAAGAATCATATGAAAATGGAACTATATCTCCCAAACAAAAGGGAGGATAGTTCAAATGTGCACAATGGTTTAAGTGGTGTACATGTAAGACCATTTGTTATTATTAATTAAATCATAAAGTTCTGTCAAATGTAATGGTATACATCTATAGCAAATATACTCCATCTTTTCCTTTCCCCCAACCCTTTCCCTCTCCATCCACGAACCATATTCACTACCTTGCATCTGAGACGGCTATGCGCCATATAAAGAAACAAGTCGTGAAAGGTGAGGATTCCTCTTAGTTATTTGTATTCAAATACCTTCGAATGTTGTCGTCATTGATGATATTCAAATCACTCATTCCACATATTGGTGTATCAACAATGCAAAGTTCATTTCAAACCCTTTCATGATCAACCAACCAATATCTACATTTCATATCTGACATTAATCTATACAGGTTATTTCACTTTTTCTTAGGAGAAGTTATTTCACTATTAAAAGTTAAAACCTCGTAAAAATCATTGGCAATTGATAGATACAATCAAAATCTCACTATTCAAACACCATGATGTTGCATATGATTTGAAATCGTGAACTCACCTGATAGCTAAAAAGCTACAACAATATAATGGAATTTAATATCTATCAAGGCAAAGGTGGAAGTGAAGACTCTTTAAGCCTGTGTATGCAAGAGCTCACAACCACATATAACTCCCAAGTCCCAACCATTCATATTATTCGGACGCAGATTATATCGAGTTTCAAACTTACATTTTTCGAATAGGTAAAGAGAAAAACAAACAGCTCTAAGCAATCAAAATCAATTTTCGCCATCGTTGAACCACACACACGCACACACTTAGTAATCAACTATAACTTCATTTCCACTCACACTGTCAATGTTGAGTGTTAACACTTAACATGGAAAACAAACAAACATTTATTGTCAAAGTTATACAAAAAACCATAAACACAAGTTTATCTCTCAAAAATACCTGATAAGCCATCACAGATAATCACTTATACCTCCGACTACGAATATATTAAAACAGTGCCCGTAATCATAATCAATGCTTTAGAATAAGTAACAAACACTAACAGTAATGCGACACGGATGAGAGAAACCACGCAATACGAAGTTATATCAGAAACAATCACAAAGAAAATGAGCTAGACTCAGCCTCATGATATTTGCAAATCCTCTCCATAACATCTCTACTCTTAGCACTATTATGAAGAAACCTATCAGCACACCTCTGCTCAACTTTCTCCGCCATAGAAGCCAAAGCAGACAACGGCTTAATCCGAATCCTCGTCTCCTGCTGACAAACAGTCCATCCATTCGGATTATCCGGATGTGGATCATACCTAGTCTTCTCTTCCACTTCAATAAACTTCTCCATACTAATATTCCTATAACAAATCTGCATCGAACGCGATTTTGCATCCACAACTGTTGATTCAACACAATGACAAATGTCTTCACCGATAATCCTTCGCACCAGCCACGGACAACGAACGGTTATAGCGCGCGTCGCGTACAGCTTCCCGGAGGATGAATCAAGGCTTGTGTTCAATGTATTGCAATCTAGAATGTGTGGTAAAACACGCTTGTTTTCAGCGTCGGTGAATTTTCGCCATGATGCTGAGGTTACTCGTTCCCATGGATGGTTATATACGTGTTCTTGTTTGTATGATTTCACCATTACGCTGTGAAATCGATTAACCTAATCAAATAATTTCCTCAATTAGTGACAGATTAAAAAAAACGATTAGATCGGATTGTGCATAATGAGATATAATATAATTAGATTAAGGAATAAGAGCGTACCGAAAGTGAGGATTAAGAGAGGCGGTGACAGGAAGGGTAAAATTTGAATTGATCAGATGGCGGAGTGTGGAGGTGCTGAGGCAGCTTCGCGTGCTGATTTTGTAAGACAAGAAAAGTGAAAGTCAAAATCTATACCTAGAGCTAGAGGTGTTCATGTGTACGGGTCAACTGTGAACCCAGTTGCACAAACGACCCAAACCGGCATTTGTCACATAACGGATTTGTCGGTTGAAACTCACAAATGCAACCCGTTGACATCTCATGCAGTATTACTTTCGGTTCGCTTTGCGCTAATGTTCTACCTTTCTCTGTCTTCGGATTTTGGCATCGGGTTATATTGATGGGTTGGATTTTTGGACAGGTTAAGGTGTCTGCTCTGGTGGTTTGTGAGTTGAAGGGTGCCTTTTTGACTTGTGTCAGGAGTCTTGTGGCCGACCACTTTTGATTCGAGGTCGGAAGCAAGTTTGTGACTCAGGTCCTTTTAGTCTGTTGTAACGTCTCCTCTGATAGACCGAAACTTGAGTGGTGGTCGAAGCTGAACATTTGAAACAAAATCACTATCGGGCGCCTAATTCAT
Organism: Medicago truncatula; assembly: GCF_003473485.1. NCBI lineage: Eukaryota > Viridiplantae > Streptophyta > Magnoliopsida > Fabales > Fabaceae > Medicago > Medicago truncatula. Next base: position 48,066,101 of record NC_053043.1, read on the forward strand.
CACTGTTGGCGATGTTGGTTCTTTGAGAAGTTGTTGTTAGGGGATTCGGCATTTTGAGGTTGCGAGTGATTTTTCTTTGGGGTTTTGTGTTTTTATTTTCTCTTTTTGGTGTAATACTTGGAATTTAATCCTCTTATATATATAGGGCTGGAAATGAGTCGAGTCGAGTTGAACCGAACCTGCCCGAGCTCGGTTCGACTCGATAAAAATTGGTTCGGCTCGAAACTCGGCTCGAGTTCGACACGAACTATTTTTTCAGCTCGAGTTCGGCTCGTTTAAAGTTCACGAACAGTTCGGTTCGGCTCGTTAGGTTCAGTTCGGTTGCTCAACTCGTCCAAAAAAATTATAAAAAAAAATTAATTTATAGATCTTTGATATTATATATATATATATATATATATATATATATAAATTAAATATTGAATTAAAATAAAAGTTTCCACAAGCATGCATATAATAGACATAAATTATATAAAGTTAAAGGTTGCATAAATACGAAGAAAAATATCTGATACAAGTAACAGAGACAAAAAAATCCAACAAAATTCAATTAGCTGTGAACAAAATTCATAATATTCTTTTAATTTTAAACTCCAACTGCTCTTCCCTTCAAGACAAAATTGTATTCAGCCACATTTGCCACATTTGAATTAAATTTTTTTAAAAACTAACTCAAATTGATTTATATATATAATCGATAATCGAGCCATCTCATTAACCTAACGAGTCGAACTATATGTAGCTTATGTTCAGCTCATTTAATTAACGAACTTAATTTTCAGCTCAAGTCCAGCTCGTTAGGTTCATGAATCAAGTTCAACGGATTAGATATCGAGTCGAATGTCGAACTATAATCGAGTTGATTCGGTTCATTGTCAGCCCTATATATATATATATATATATATATATATATATATATATATATATATATATATATATATAATATTTTGCCATTAAAAAAAAAAGTACGATATTACTTTCATTATTATTTTTATTTTTTATAGATTGTCTAGCATACTCCGTTCCATGAGTTTATATTTTTTTATTACATTTTTAGTTTTTTTTATCGTAAAAAGGGAAACCTAAATCTAATTTGAGATACCTATTCCTTTATTTAAGGTGAGAGATATCTCCACCTTTTAACTTTTGTTTTAGAAAGTAAGGCAAATACATGTAACGATCCTTCAATTTAGATGTTTGTAATAAGTTAGTTTTGTTACAAATTGTTCATTAAGTTTTTCTTGTACAAATTGATATTTTATGTCTTAGAATATTTATATTGATGCAGTTATAAATTATTTAACATTGAGATGGTAGGTTGAAAAATGCATATGATATCAAATATGATTACTCACTCACATTTTCCTCTTCTTGTTTTTGAATTCAAACCTAAGTTTACAGATAAATATTCCAGCAATAATATCATAAATAAAATAATCGATCAGTTTTGTTTTAAATTTCGACATACTAACTTAACATTAAACATCTACACGAACACTTTTTAATTAATTGAGTTTGATAAAAATAGGATCATGGTGCAAATATTTTCCGACTTAGTGTTGAAAGCACAAAATGAACGTTCAACCCAAATCCATGACACTTGATTGGTTTGGATAATGGGTTTAGCCAAATTCGATCGATCTAACCCATAAACACACTACTATATCTCTTTTAAAGTTATTTTACATATAAAATAGTTTTATTAATAAAAACAAATTTAAATAAATTTTATGTTTTGTTAGTCTATTTTTTTGTTTTTAACTCTGATTCCTATTGGAAGGGGTTCTAATAATATGGGGTTTGGGTGAGAGGTAAGTAAAACCTGATCATCAAGAATCAAACTTGAGTTCTCTCGAATCATTCGTCTTAAAAGAAATTCATTAACTACTCAATTTTTTGGTTTTTATTTATCATTTTACCACCATCTTTCTTAAGAGAAAAATAATTAGGACATATTGACAAAAAGGTAGGTACCACAATCTTAAAATTTTAAATATGACTGATAAATAAAAATAATTCTAAAAAGTTGATAATTAAAAAGAATGGCAGCAAAGAAACTCAAAGAAAAGAAAGATTGACAAAAATTATTCTCTTGTTTGAATAAAAAATATACTGGTAAAAATATAATGAAAATAAATAAATTTTCTAGTCATAACACTAAATTTTCAAAGGATAATAAATTTTAGATACCTACTCTATTCTTTAAATGAAATTAAAAATAAATAGGTATTTATTCTCTTGTATTAATTTTTTTAGTGTAAACCAATTATCTTTTGTGCTCAACCGCATAAACAAACATTTTGAGTTGGGGATACCCGTAATAGATGACAAAATTCTCCCTCGTAAAATTTAACATTATTAGATTTCAATGACTGAATTTGATCTAAAGATTTCTCGTTACCGTAAGAGTCTCTTACCCTCTCATGTAAGTGTCATAGAGTAATAGTTGCATTAATTTAATTTGTCTTCTACAAAAAAGTTAAGGAAAATTCTATGGTGAAGTCATAGAAATGACTTTTTTGATGAAGTTAACACTATAACATCAAAAGTTCAGTCCACATAGTATCATCAATTCATCAGATTAACAAGACTACACTTAATCTAATTTTATCCTACCTTGTTTCAAGTGTAACACCCCACAAAGTGTAACACTTAAGATTATCACATAATATCATCAAATCGGTTTGCATGTTAAAGATGCCAACGATAAAATAATACCTGTAAGTCCAAGATGTTGCAAGCATTACTAGATGAATTACTATTGATCATTAATCAATAATCAACAATTTAAAAATGAATCAAACATTAAAATCAAAATTAACTTTTTCAAAAAATTCAGTTTCCTGACTGCACCGTAGAAGCTCCCAAAAGTTAATTAGACTTTAATCGATATGAAACGAGAAAATTAAACCGTAAGTGTGTGTACATGCAAAACTTGAGTACACAAACTCATAGTGACACACCCATATGAGCGAGCTATATTGCAAGATTGACAAATATTGTTAAGACTATTACTTTTTCCACCCTGTTGCCTTCTCGCGCGCCCTGCATAAATACCTCTGGTCTGAATTACGAATCTGGACCAGATTGTTAGTGTTTCCGGAATATATAATCCGGACAAATACGATATGAATATTTTGTATCTTTCTTTGATGTTAAGGGTCTTTGTTGACCGTTATACGACCCCCGCATAAGCTGCAATGCAATTGCAGGGGTCGTATGAGAGGTCAACAATGACCATGACACCACTAACACTCCTAAAATCTACCTAAAAAACTAAAAAAAAATGGAAGAAAATGTAAGAAAGGAGGGTGAGGAAGAATGAAGGAAAATGTTGAAGATCCCAACCTTTTTATAGCCTAAAACAAGTCATAGGTAATTTGGAAGTCAAGGAAAACGTGTTTTTCATTCAAAACAGTCCAAAATGTTATTAAAACTCCACTAACCGTGTATTAAAACTCCACCAATCGGCCTAAACTTTGGTGAAACGTCACCGACCATAATGTTAATGAGGGTTTCCGGATTATAAAATCCGGAATGCATGAAGGTGGTCCGGATTGTAAAGTCCGAACCACATCAGACCCTTTTTTTGGATCGTTTTCGTTGCGAATGCCTTGGAAAAAAATAGAACAAAGGTACATAACATAAATAGAATCAACATAAGACAAATAAACAGTTGAAAAAAAAATCATAATAACAGAAATGTTGAATCTTTCGGGAAGGTGTTTTCATCTGGTAGGCAGAAGGATCGAACTCATAGAAAGCTCTTGATATTTTTGAGTTATCTATGTATCAAGGAGGCATCAAGCAGTATCTATATATTTTTGACAGCATACTGAGGATCTTCATCATGCTGTTATATAGAGATCTATATATTTAAAATAACATGAGAAAGATCCTCAACACAATGACAAAAATTTGGTCTGGTCTCTTTGGTGTGGTTGTTTGTATTTTTGACAGCATGCTGAGGATCTTCATCATACAGTCAAATAGAGAGCTAACTCATCTATTTGCGACCGCATGAGAAAGATCCTCAGCTTAATGACAAAAGTTTGCATGGTTTTCTTTGGTGTGTTTGTATGTTTTGATTTTATTGAAGCTGAAAACCGGAGATGATGTATTTATAGAGGTCCTTGGATGTTGTGGACCACATAAACTCCTCGTGCAATGTGGTCCATACAAAAGAATCCAATGCTGAATAAATCCAGATTCTAAAATCCGAACCAACTTTCACCATACTCAAAGTCTTTTTATTTATGTTATTTTATTTTATTTTCATTTTATTTTACGAATTTTGAAGATTAAAATTGCAAAAGTTCTGGTAAAACATTATTTCGGATTTTCAAATCCGGAAACATCTGCAAAATTCTAACAATGAAATCTGGAAAACGAAATCCGGGCCAGGGTTAAAATTGGAAAAAAAATAGGGCGCGCGAGGAAAAGTATAGGGTGGAAAAAGTAATAGTCTATTGTTAATTCAACATACATTAGTCAGTACTTCAACCCAAGTCAAGAAAAAACATGAAGAAGGTCATTTAGCGAACTAATTGTACATAAAATAGAGTATGATCACTTGATCGATCAGTACTAGACATTAGACATTTGTCCATTCCTTCAAAACAAAACAAAAATTAGACATTTGTCCACAGAAAATAAAACTAGTCAACAGTCAACTCCTAATTCTTTTTTTAATTCAGTTTGTGACAATGTAACAGAAAAATAAATAATGAAAATAACAAGAAATTAATTTGTATTGCACCACTTTGGTTAACTTCTTCAATAGAGAACTCTTCACTTCTTCAAGTTAGTTAGTCAAATGATCATTCCACATTGTAAGAACACCAGCAGCATTTGAAGCATCTGCACCCGACCAACTTCCATAATCTCCTGAAGGCATTTCATAATCAACCTTAACATATGCAACTTCCTCCGCTGCATGCCCACCAACAACATTGTTATTCGCACAATTCATATTCCCAATATACCCTCCACCACCATTATTCTCTATCATACCCATGTTCATCAAACTCGGGTTATTCTGAACGAAATTACCATCGTAGTTGTAGAATCCTCCACTTTGTTGTTGTTGTAACTGAAGCTGAGTTTGTATATAACTCTGATGATCAAACGACGTTGTATCTTGAGTACTACTATCATATAGGTTTTGTTGTGCATGTTGTTCAAACTGCATTAAAGGGTAACCTTGTAATTGTATCCTACTTGAATTTGAGGATATTCCATATTGAAAAGTTGAGCCTGCTAGTGATATCATCTCTTGTTCCCTTTTTCTAGAAGATTCTAGAGCTTGTGCTTCTTTTAATCTTTTTGCAGCACCTCCTCCTATTGGGAGAGTGATACTTTCAAGAATCGCTTTCACGTCGTAACGATTCATGTCAAAGTTTGTTACTGCGTTTAATCCTCTGAATTTGATTGCAGCTATGTCATATGCTTCTGCAGCCTCTTCCTCGGTACCTATAAAAATATATTCGAATATTAATTGTTATTTCATATTAAGCTATAATTAATTTGTTTTTTTATAAGATAAGCTATTATTTATGAAAAGATGATAAGCTATTATTTGTTGTGCATGCATGGAGAAATTTTTATTCATCTATAATTGTCATTTTCAAATTTTAAAGTTGTATTAGATGTTTTCAAATATATAAATGGTTTGAGATGATAAATAATGAAGGTTAATATAGAAATAGATGAAATTGTTTATGAAAATATCAAAATTTAATAGATTTATTGGTTTGTGTAAACAGTCTTAAAGTAACAGTTAAAAAAGAATAGGAGTTAGTATTCAGTTTACCAAAAGTTCCTAAGTAAAGATCTTTGTTTCCCGCGACTCGACCAATTCTTGCTTGCCATCTTCCATGTTGGTGATGCCTAAAATAATGACGAATATATACTAAGAAAAATGCTAACGAGTGCATGTGACACTCTTTAAACACCTTAAGTAGTAAGCTTAGGAGAAGAAATTAAAGTTTAATCTAATTAATAGTAGGCCTATTTGATTTAGTACCTTGTGACTCCACGATACATTGATGCACCCCTTGAAAATCCACTGCTCTTTCTGCAATTTATCAACAGATTGATGAATTTTTTATTTTAGGGGAAGATTGATGAAATTTATTGAACCACTTCATTTTAAAAAAGAAATAATTCTTTCAAAAAAAAATAATAATTGAAAACTAGTATATCTCGTTGCTAAAAAAAAAGTATATCTCATGGCTGATTCCAAATATAAAATGAAATTAATTACCTTCTTATGGCGGCAACAAATTCTAGTCTTGTCATGTGCTTCATATCTTCTACTTCCTTCTCATAGTTACTGATCTGAAAAACAATTAATTAATTCAACATTAGGTGGTTTAATTTGAATCTGATCGACTAATTCGAGAAGATCAATCTCACCATCCATTTGTGCTATTAGCCGAAATAATTAACAACGTGAAACTTACGGGAAAGTTTGTAGTGGTAGATGTCCCCCAGTATTTTAGTGCTGCTAAATCATAAGCCCTAGCTGCTTTCTCTTCTTTGTCATACCCACCTATATATAACATAAAAATTTATATTTAAACGAATATATCGAACATAAATAATAAAGACGAAGTGGAAATAATTTGTAACAAAAATTACACTTACCTAAATAAACTGATGAAGAAAATAAGAAGCATAGGGCAAGATGAAGAAAAATGGAAATGTGTTAGTAAATATTAAAATATATATATATATATATATATATATATATATATATAAATAAAAAGAAAATAAGGGGAAAAAACCTTAGTATAAACATTAAGTGGTTTGAAGTTAATTTGTTGTTACCTTGACGTCCTTTTCTTGACTGACCTTCCCTTCTACAAGTATTATCCCAAAGGTGAGCTTCATACCTTCCGGTCCATCTATGTCTATATAGAGAATTTGATTTTGAAGGATAAAAGCAAATTAAAATAAATCACAACATTGATGTATGTCTAATGCGATTTATGGTGAAACACGGTTGCCATTACTAACATGATTTTTTCGACGAATTCTACTTAAGCCAGATTCACAATACTTTTTTTTTTATTTGAAAGAACAAAGCACGGTTTCACGATACTAATATGAATATATACCAGACATGCAAAAAATTTAAACAATATATTTTCAAACCTTGTTACACCACGATATATTGATGTTCTTTGGCCAAAGGTATCCAAAGCTCTTCTAGGTGTTGCAGCTGCTTCAACGATATTATTATCACATGTGGAATCCTTAGTAGTACCACTTCCCATTGATAATGTCAATGACTGCAGATTATTGTTAGGGTTTTCTTCATATTGGTCATAGTTGTTGCTAGAAGTTGCTGAGCTATTTTGTACTGGCGGCATGAACAAGTAATTATCTAAAGAATGATGATTTGAGCTATTCATTTCATTATAGGCTGCAAGATCTGACTCATTTTCAGTACTCTTGCTGCTCACACCAAGAAAATCTGCAACCTTTGGAACTTCGTTTGAGTTGTGACTACTATTCATCAAGTTCCAATCTGTTTAATCATCAATAAAATAATCAACAAAACATAGGTTATATTTATATATGTGGCAGCTTGAAGCAGATATAAAAGAGGTTGATTAAATTACCATGATTTTGGAAAGGGTTTTGCAACATGTTGTCATTGACTAATGTTCCAAGAGAAAAGTGATGATGAGATTGATTTGGTTGAAGATGAGGTGGTAATGAAGGATGATGAGTTGGAGAAAGTGGAAATGAAAGCCAGTTATTTGAGCCCATATTCAGTACAAATTAAGCACAACCTGCATCTAAAAAGTTTACTATATTCTTTTTGAGGAAAATGGGGTGTGGAAATGAAATTGAAAGTAGTGAAAGAGTGATATAGTTATAGGTTTACCAAGGATACTAGCTAGGGTTTAAAGCTCTTGCTATCTCTCTCCAAACCTCTTTAAGTAGATGAAGATAAAGGGGAATTAGGGAGAATAGAGGTTGAAAAAGAAAAAGAAAAAGAAAAATGAAGGAAGGGACATAATATTCAAATGAGTTGTTTATGTCTCATCTAACACCTATTGTGAAGGTTTAGTTTTTAATTCCATCAGTTTCCAACACAAAGAAAGAAACAAAGATATAATCTGCCTACAATGATTATTAAAAATAATGTTATTTATCTAAGATGAGGACACGAGTGTTATAGTGAAACTACGACTTTCAACTCTTTCAAAAGACAAACCCAACCATTCCAAATGGAAAAATCCAATCCAAGACTATAGTATTACTTTTCTCTGTCTACCCACTTGAGGTTATTGGAACTCTCCTCCTCGTTATGTGATATTAATGACTACCCAAAGCCCAGCATTCCCACACTCTTCAAATATTTTCTTAAGACTAAGTCTTAATGCGTAAATTGTTTATTACACTACCGACCCATCTCAAAGATCATAATACTAACAAGTGCCATAAATTCCAAAGACACTTCTTAATATGAAACTTTGTGTTAAAATCTAACTCAGTTGGTTTGAGATAAGAAATAAGGAGTTTAAGGTTATTAATTCAAACTTGATCGTAAAGGTAAATATAATCTAACAATTAATATAGAAAAATGTTAACAAAAGTTTTAAGGATAAAATAGATTTGATTATTAGGTATTGGAGTTGAGAAGTAGAAATGGAGTTACAAAAATTTGCATCTCATATCTTCATAATACATATATATATATATATATATATATATATATATATATATATATATATTCTTCCCCAATCTGTTTTTTTCCATGATCAGTTGTATGTCACAATGTCCAGAGTTACGTTTAGAAAAGGGTTAAAGATACTATTACTTTTCGACGATGGTGATGACATTGAAACTACATCCAATGTCGTCTACAAAGAAGTTTTTCAGAATGTTCGATAAATATTGTACGTAGATCGTATTCCATATTGTAGACATTTAAAAGTTCAACTTTAGTTTTCTATGTTTTTTTCCAACATTTTCTCCATCATTTTCACTACATTTCTTCTGCACTATCCACCTTCAAAAACTATTCTTACATTGCAACTAATATAGTTCTTTTTTTTGTCTCAGGCGATAGCACGGGTCAGCGAACTAGTATATATATAATTCAAGAACTAACTAACATGAGAACCAACCTTATCATCCACTAACAAGGATTCAGCTGAAGTTAAAGGCAAACTCCGTATAGACTAGCCAACACATGAATTGTAGGCCTATATGTGGGTCAAGCCTGATATCCGATGAAGATCAAACTCTAAAGTTTCAAACCTTCACCGTCAAGTCGGGGTTTTGCATAATATACTTACCAACAATAATAAATTGGAGTGACTAGTAACCAACACTTACCGGTAGAAAAATGTGATTGCAATATTTAAAAATAAATAAATCTAGTAGAATCAAAATACTATTGTCTTGCAAAAAAAAAAAAATAGTACTATTATCTTAGTTTGGTTACTCTCACCAGGTTTTTTTTTTGCCATTATCACAAGTAACGTAACAAATTTGAGTAAAAATATAAAAAATAATACTATCTCCATCCCTAATTATAGTAGGACCTTTTTAAAAGAACATTGGGAATTAAGATAGTAGATATTTGTATTAAATATGTTTGTAATTACTATTGTTTTTACAATTTTATCCTTTAAGAGAGAGAGTTGGTTTATGTTTTCAACATGTTATTTATTGCTAATTGAAGAAAAAGATGTATAATAAATAGGGGCATGTATGTAAAAAAATAATTAATGTAGTTGGAAATAACAAGGAATTTTATAAAAAAGGACAAAAAAATTCTCAAAAGGATCTTATAATTAGGGACGGAGGTGCTAATAATGTGACAATTTAAACATCCAATTGCCTCAATTAAGAAAAACCTCAAATAGGTATAGATACATGGACCCCATACATACATTTGCTATAGGGAACCCAATTTGTGGATCCCCGAGTCTTTCATGTGGTAAAGATGCATGTGTACGGACATGAAATTTTATATTGAAAAATTCAACATAGTAAATATTAAATGTTCTCTCAAAAAAATAAAATATTAAACGTACCAAAAGAAAAAGTAAGAATTACTCTTGTTCAAAATATAAGACTAAGCTGTGCTCCATATTACTCCAAATAATACTAATTTATTAACATGATTCAATTAAATTGTAATTAAGAAATTAATTTGAAGGATTTCGTTTGTTCCCCCAAGTAGAAATCTGTTGACCAAATACTTGGATTCTGTTCCAGTCAAAAGACCACTAGCTAGCTATAGTTGGAAAAAATTACTGTTTCAATTAAAAATAACTATTAAAGAATGACTCGTCAGGTCATACACACGTTAGAACTTAATTAGAACTAAAAAAATTGTACTATACTTTCTTAAAGGTTCAACCTATGAGGTCCAAATCTAGGATGTCCAAATTTGAAGATCTTGTAACACGCAGTGTTACTAGTTCTAAGATTTCTGACCAAATCCATCTTCATCTAAATATGTCCCAATGAAATGATTACAGAACATGGCACAAAACTCATAATTTATGGAATGTCTAAGCTTGGCTTATTAAGCTATTGTTCAATAATTTAAGGAATGTTCAACTATAGTAGATGTAGTGGGACAAGGCCTCAACCTAGGCTTGGATCCCGTAACATATACCGCAATTACAGCACAAATCTACTAAATGAAAATACTTCTATATCCGTTGGAAACTAGTTCTGAATTTTTAGGTTATAAAAAAAAGTTTTCGATTAATAGGTGTTATATATGGAGGCTACAAATTAATTATATAACTACATATTTGAATTGACGATGAGTTTAAAGAAATTACAACGGTGTGGTGATTTTGTTTAAACTTAAAAATATATTTCGTACTGATCTGACTAGTGAAGACGGATGAAGGTTACGGTAACGGTGAAGTGGCGACGAAGTCTTTGTGGTGGAACGGAGGGTGCCTGCCTGCAGGCACATCAAACTTCAACATCCAAGTCAGTGTAAGAAATGAGGTTGAATGGGTAAAAAGTGTGGAAAAATATATCGTACCTTGAGGGTGACGCGAAGTCACCCTTATATAGAGGAAGGAGGTGCTAACTATTTATGTGAAATACAGCGCCTCATCAGAAAGCCGTTAAAGGACACACATACGACATAAGCTGTATGGAGTCACGCTTCATTTAGGTGGTGTGCATCGATACTAGCATGTTCCTTTAGGTGATGTGTGTCTTCTAAGTCAGGATGAATGGATCACACATTTATATCATGCATGAATATATCCTACAATTTTAAAACATTTCAGTGACGATTCCGTTTGAATAGCATATACATATTTTGTCAGCTTAACATATGCAATTTTCTAAACTTATACGTTTACCAGTTAGTCTGCAGAGAAGCCAGTGAATCATTGAAAGAACCTAGCTACAACAAAGTTGAGTCTGCCAGATATTTATAATTAAATCATTGCACACTTTGGAGCTAACCCATCCAAAATAGTGTAATTCATAAAATAGTGGTATACTATCTATATCTATATTCAATAATTAGTGAGTGCCACTGTCAGTGTAAACACTAAACAATTGAAAATATCTGACATTGTTGATGATGCACGTTTTCCGCCAAATTCTTTGACATAAACAAAACTCTAATTTGACCAAAATGCACCACAATAAGGGAGCAAAACCCCACTTTTCACGCTTCATTCGATTCCACCTTTTAACTTATCTACCTCTTCATCAAAACTACTAGACAAGTATAAATTCCTACACAGTGAAAATAAAACTTAAAATCACCATCAATCTAAATCTACATAAGCAAATCTTGATCATGATAAATGTGTATATATAAGCTTGCATGGGCTTTTTTATAGAAAAAAAATAACAACGTTAAATTGTTTTTTATATATTATTATAAGTTGTTTATATAAGCTATATTTAAGAAATTATGAAAATTGTCGTAAGATGTTATCATAAATTCTCTCAAAACAGTCTTATAATACTTAAACCAATAGATAAACTCAAATAATTCAATCCAAATAGCCATTGGTTCTTCATACTCAAACATAATTTTATACTTAAATTTATTATTTAATTCATTTTTATGTGAATATGCATTCAAATATAGACTACTTTAAATTCAAATTATTTTTAATTAATTAATTTTACAAAAAACATAAACAATATTAGAAGAAATAATTTAATCAATTGAGGGCATAAGGAATATGATTGACACATGTTGAATTCCATTTTTTCTTGGTCCTGTTTGAAGTTTTAAGCTCCTCTATGTTTATCAAAATAAACCAAAAATGTCATTTATAGAGATACACATAAAAATAGGTAGAGGATCCTACGACTTAATTGGTCATGTCACTATTAATTACTTTAATTTTTTTCCAAACTTTTTTATGTCTTTCTGTTTATAAATTGAAGAAAATTAAAATATACTAAATGGAGAGGATTACAGCCCTCTCTTTTGGATTTTGTTTCCAAAGTTGCATCATAGAATAGAAGAGCCAATTCCAGTTTGCATGCCTGCGTTAAAGGATACGAATGCAAAAAGAGAACTTTGACCACAGCTTGAGATCATACCATATCTTATATCACATTAGTACAATAATACCACAAACAAGTAAACATCTTAGGAATAGTGAATGACATGTAATAGAAAATATTATTAAGAGGAGTGCTAGGCACAACCGCTCTAACACTCTCTCTTTGCTACTCTCTAAATTATTGGACCATTTCATCAATTTTCATTAATCCTCTAACCGGCAACCGATCCATCTTGTTTAGTATATTTTAATACTTTTTATTATTTTAAATTGTCCTCTTTTGTGAAGAAAACCCAGACATGCTATTGTTGATCAAAAAATCACACACGCATCACTTCAGATTCCCAGTTTTTTTTTTTTTCACAGTCAAGGAATACATGAATCCCCCAAACTCTTTGCCCAAATAAAAGAACCTTTCGAACAACTACAATAGCAAGATGACTCATTGACTCTAATTAACATGACATAACTCCACAATGACAGTAAGGTTCTTGCTTGTTCAAGTCTCAAACTTTATCTCAAATTAAAGGGCAAAATAAAAACAATCAGAATAATTTTTTTAGAAAAAAACTGAATAAAAATTAAAATTCACAAGACTTTCTTTTCATTCTACCTTAAATCCAGAAGACAATATACACCCATCAAAGATTCCAAGTTTCTATTTCACAGTGGCTGGGTTTCTTTTCTTTTCTTCTTACTCAGACCCTTAAATTAATCCTTTTTATGAAGAACTGCATCAATTAATTATGGAGGCAAGCTCTAAATTTATGGATTCATGCTAATAACAACCATAAATCAAATAGAATTAAAATAACAACATAATCTCTTCGATCTTGATGACGAAAATGACCTTGAACTTGTTGGGATTATAGATTCTTAGATCTAGCGAAGATGATCTTAAACCCTTGAACTGTAGATCCTAATCGCAAGTTTGGTGCTGGTGGGATAAACAAAGAAGACAGTGGGAACAGGTATTGGGTGAGAAAACCTTTCAGATGGCAGAAGAGAGAGAACGCTATTTTAGGCAATGGCTTAGCCGGTTACCCGGTGATGGAGTTTGCAAAGAGAGTGACGTGGGCCAATAAATAAGCAAGTGTCAAAAGGAGAGTGTTTGAGAGGTTGTCCATAGCATTACTCATATTATTAATTCAAGCTACAATTTTTTCCCATTTAATTTGTATGAGAGTATTTTTAGAATAACAACTTTCAATATAATGATTCGTAAAAAAAAACACTCAATGTAATGAAATTAGTTAGGTTTTATTTATATTTAGGACCATCGGATAATTATTATTTTGATTGTAGTATAGAAGTTATGACCAAGGATGGTCAATAATTTTATTTTTTATTTTTATTTTTATTTTTATATAAGATTGGAGTAGTATAAAAGTTGTAACTGAGGATGGTCAATATAATATTTTCTCGTGTTGTTTTAGTCCATGCATATTTCTTAAGTTAAGAAAATGGTTAGTTAATCGTTATATTGATTTTTATAGTAAAACACACTATTTGTTTTAAAATAAGTGTCATTTTTCTTCAAAGATTAAAATATGGAAGCCACGGATACAACATAAGAACCAATGAAAATCATCAGGAAAAAAACTGCCAAAAAAAGCATCTTGATGGCATGACCACAGGATATTTTTATTTTTTTGACATCAGAATCATCCAATATGGTCCCCAAAATAGTTAAACATGTGATCATTATTCCGGATGCTCCTTTAAAGAACCATTATATCCTTGCACTCAGATAGTTTTGACAGAATCGTGCTATATGCCGTTTGAAAAACTCAAGTGTCATCTGACAATTAAAAAACCAAACCAACTAAAAATTAAGTCATAAAAAACAATATTAATGTTTCAAAATACAACATTAATATTTGATCTAATATTAGTACAATATTAATATTTAATAGACTTATTTCTTAATTGGTTTGGTTTTTTAACTTTCAGATGGTACTTGAGTTTCTCAAGCAGCCTATAGCACGCTTCCGTCAAAACAATCTGAATGCAAGTGCAGATTGGTTCCTTAAAGGAGCATCTGGAATAATGATCGCCTGTTTAACTATTTTGGGGATTGTATTGGATGATTCTGATGTCAAAAAAAATATCTTGTGGTTATGCAATCATGATGCTTTTTCCGCAGATCTTTTTCTGATACCTTCCGTTCGTTCTTATGTTGTATCCATGGCTTCCATAATTCAGTCGGACTTGGACTTCAAATATTTTTGCATTGCCATTGTGTTGTATTTTTGGCCATTTGTCTACGACTTAACCACCTGATTTCATAGACCATTCTTGATTTCAAAGGGACGTTATCTCTAGAAAGGGCATATGGTTTTAATAACATTCTTAATTTTAAAAGTACAAAAAATAAAAGGGAAACAAGGGTTGGAAATGCATCAGGCAGAAAGAGAGATAAGAGCGAAAGAATTCTCGATAACTCAATAGAATTCTTTGATGTGTAGAATGAACTACATGAGCTCTCTATTTATAGGGATAATTCAACCCTAACTCATGAGAAAATTGGGGGACAAGTATCACGTGTATTAGATTGAGGGCAAATATATTTTACATTTGAGTACCAAAATATTTTCGATTGAGTACCAAAAAACACTAAAATGATTACATTTATTTTTACTAATACAACGTTTTTATTAATTAAAAAAACAAAATATGATATGAACTAAAAAAAACTGAGAATGCATACGCATACACATTGTCAGGGCTGGCCTAAGGGGGATGCCACTAAAGTAAGGGCTTTAGGCTCCGATTTTTTTAGGCCTCGTATTACTATCAATCTAATTCGATATCGGTTATTTTAAATATATTGTGACAAAGTAGTGTGTAATCAAAGTTTGTAAAAATAAAAAAATTAATTTATATCTATATTATTTCAATATTATTTTGCTATTTTAAGATTTCTAACAATTGGTAAATAATGTTTATACTAAATATTATTTTCAACGCACAAGCGCGCATGTGCACACACACATATATTAAAAAGGTCACACACTAACATAGTTGATTATAGCGAAAGAGGATATATATACTATCACAATGTGACAAACCAAAGTTTTATTTTTAGCTAACAAAATACTCATTTATTTGGTGTCCGACACACATCATATAGAATTACTTTCCATTGAAGGAACTTATGACATTCTTTTCTTAATTTTGTCTTATTCCATCTAGACGCATATAAAATGACTTTATTTAAATTTTGTTACAATTAGCTTCATATTTGAGCACAAGTTCTTGACCTTCAACTCTGTTACGTTTAACTTGATTTTTTAAGTAGGGTTAATTAAATTTTTAATCCCTATAAATATTTATAATTTTGTTTTTAGTCCCTACAAAATAAAATCACACTATTTAGTCCCTATAAAATTTTTCATCAGCACTTTTGGTCCCTGTAAAAAATTTCCATCAACAATTTTGGTCCCTTCCTTAAAAAAAAACAATTTTGGTCCCTAAAATGCTTAAGGAAAATGTCACAGGGACTAAAAATTGTGATTTTATTTTGTAGGAACTAAAAACAAAACTGTGAATATTTATAGGAACTAAAAACTTAATTAACATTTTAAGTAAACCATGTTAAGTTTATATCATTGTAGTTTATAATAATAATAATAATAATAATACTCTAAATATAGAAAAGTTATTTTTTTGACAGAATATATAGAATAGTTTTGACTTACTGTTATCACCAAAGCATTAAATATAGCATGGTCAATATTTTTATAAGGGCATCTTTCTCAAATGAATGTGAAAAAAGATGACCTTACACTAGAATATATTTAATTTTCTCTTAAGGCTTTCATGACATTAGTAACTATTCTAACAATATTGTTATTTCTTTCTAATTAACTATAATGACATAAACTTAACATGGTTAAATGTCAAGAACTTCTGCTAAGATATGAATGAAGCTAATTGAAACATGACCCATATGCATTCGTATTGTTGAACCACTTTTTACATGCTAAATCTGAGTAATAAGATGGAAGCCTAATTTCCAAATTCTACTGACAGGTTCCTCCATTTCCAATGAAGAATCAATTGATGTGCCAAATGAAGAATCAATTTGTGTGTCCAACATGTTTTTAGACTTAGCCCCGATGTTTGCATCTCTTTCTTTCATACCTCCCTCCATCTTTTAGCATGAAAAACAGCTTCCTCGATTGTTTTAGACATGTTTGAATTGTTGAGTGAAAGTCTTTCAATGACGAACCACGTCAATGAAATAACATTTTTATGTGGAAGAAGCATGGTGTTATCTTGCAAACACATCAAAGATCACATTTTTTTCATTAACTCTGAGCATGAGTTGATCTTGTTGGACAATGGACATCAATCGGAGCTCTACCCATGGTAATAAATGGTCCCCAAAAATAAGATGGACCTTTGAATCTTCATCCATATCAAGAACCACTAAATCAGATGGGAGGATGAATTTATCCATTTTAACTAAAACGTCCTCAACAATTCCATAAGGAATTTTCTTGGATCGGTCGGCTAGTTGAAGATATACGTTTGTTTGTAGGTTTTACACTTTCAACCCCTACTTTTTCAACATGGATAAAGGTATGAAAATTATATCAACTTTCAAATCACAGTGTGTATTTTTTTACTCACACTTAACCTTCACAACAACTTTTAGCTCATGTATTCACGATTTTGAGGTCGACTATCATAAATCCAAAAATATAGTCCCCAATTTTCAAAATTTTCAAAAATAATTCAATCCCGAAATTTTGAACTTATTTTTTCCTGACGTGTCATTCTGAATAACGAACTGATATTTTTCAAGTGATGTTTTCGGTGTAATTTAATTTATATAAGAAATCGTATTTGGCATATCATTAAGAACATTTGATTTTAATCGTAATTTTTTAGATATTGTAAAAAAAGTGTAAGGTCGTAATTTTTTTTTCTTCTGAATATGGAAAGTCATACACTAAAGGTCTAATTGTGAAGCGTTTTTACAGACGGTATATCAAAATTAAATAAAAATACTGCAAAAGAAATTGAAAAAATGTGTAATCTGCCTGATAAACGAATTTTGCTCATTTCACCTTCATTTTTGTGCAAATGCTGTTGTGGAGTGAGCGGCAATTAACCGGCGCTTGAGGTAATTTGGTATTTTTGTAATGTGTGAAGAGCAAAAATAAAACTAAGATGAGCAGCTTTCCTAATAAATGGGTTGAAGCCCACAAAGTTGGCAACCCCATAGTTATGCTACTCACGTTTGATAATGATTGCTATTTAGGCATCTGGTGATTACTCACAGACATCCACTGAACGGTAGTAACTGTTATTCAACACTTTTTAGATCGGCTAAGATACTTTTTAAATCAGTACACACGATTTAAAAATTGTTGTCGTACAATAGTTAATCACAGTTAGGCTTTCCTGGATGTCTAAAGAGCAATTGTCACATTCAATTGCAATCTTACGAAGCTAGTGACCCTTAGGAAATGTGCTGGCTCATCTTAGCGGTACAAAAAATGTTGGACTATTTCTTATCTCACTCTATAGTTTCTTGCACTTTATTCAACAATCCTTTTTTTCCGAATCTAAAATAGGGCGTGCGAGAAGGTTGGAGGATAAGATAATAAATGACCATAAAATATTTACAAATTATAAGGAAAAAAAAAAATCAATGAAGAAATATACTTATAGTATATGTTGTCTAATTAATTTGTTAGGACTGTCTACTTAATAATCAATTACTTTCTATAACAAAAAAATAATCAATTCCTTTCATAAATATTGCTTTACTACCATGAGTAAGTAAGTTCTGATAGAGCTAAAATTGGGATCCGGATTCAGTAACTTTTTGGTGGGAAAAGTCATATGACTTTGCTCAATATCCACCATTGAATTAATCTTTTGGTTCAGATTTTAACACATGTTTCTACCTTTGCCGCCGTACGCCGCTCTGCTCCTCCCATCTCGCCATCTCCGTCGTTCTGTCGCGGTTGTTTAACTGGTAAAAATCACATCTTACTGATATTTAAAAAATAACTCATTTTCATTCTAATGAGATACTGGAGAACATAATGTAAAAATTTCCCTGTTCATTCTTGTTGAATCTCTTTGGTTCTTTGCTCATGTACCGTTAAATTCTGCATAATGTTGTTCAATTCTCTCACTGTTAAAATAGTAAACAAAATAAGCATAAGAAAGGATTAGTTAAAAGAAATAGAGATGAAATCAAAATCAATCACTGAAAAGGAAAAGGAAAAGAGCAGTTCTAAACACCTGCGACGACAGGTACCCAGTAAACAATCGCGACAGGACGACAGCGAGATGGGCGAGCGCGGCTGATGATCGTCCGTCATATCACAATTTTAGAGTCTTTTTAGTTTAGTTTTTAGTCTATTATTATTATTTTAGTATTTAATTTAGAGTCATTTTAAATAAATTGTCGTTTTTAATTTATCGGGTCAAGTAGTGTATTATTAATATTATTATTGGTCACTTAGTGGCTAGTAAAGAGAATAAAATAAAAGTATGGTTTTATGAATTAATGTGATTGGTCAAATTGAAATTGTGGCCACGGTAGCAACATGGGGGAGTGCTGGAATTGATAAGTAAATTGTGCTTATTGCCCAAGTTGTATTTTGTTTGGTCCAAGATGAAAAGAAAGAAAGATTAGGAAACGTGAAAGAAGGGTTTGACATGAAAGATACATATATATAGCGCCTGCACAGACTTGCGGAGAGGATCTTTTGGATCACTGTTTTCGGCCACACACAAGAAGCCATATATAGCTACATCTACCATTGTGGGTTTTAAGGTATTCAAACAAGCCATTATGTAAACTTTTGATATTTTAATATACGATTTTAGCTATTTATTCAATATTGTTGTTATTCTTGCATTTAATGTTTTATTGAGATTTAAAATGATATGGACACATACTTTTGAATCTAGAAATAGAATAACAATTTATCTTAAGTTATCACTCTAGACATGGATGTTAATATTTGATAATCACTTTTAATCTAGAACTTAATGCTTTTGGGTAATTTAATCGGTTGAGAAATCGTCGATTAAGCTATCCAATCGACTTTGTGATCGTTTAAATGTTTGGGAAATCAATGTTTAAACGATCCCTTAGAAATAACGATATCATTTGGACACGAATGATATTGTTGAGTGATTGTGATAATATAGTTTAAAAAGTTAGAATCCGTTATTTGATCGTGAGATTGCAGTTGTTACGCTTGGTTGAGTGTCTCTGACCCCAAGCGAAATAGCCCTATCTCTTCTCTATTTATTTTATGTCAAATAGTTTATATAGGTTTACACAAAAACACATTTTAAATCCATACACTTAAAACAATATTGATTGTTGATGGCTTGAATATCGCGCTAGTCCATGTAAAGACGATACACAAAAATACTTACTTTTGATTGATAGAAAAATACTACATCATCGGCGAACAGGGTGGAGACATGTGGCGAGATGGGCGGAGCAGAGCGGCAGCATGCGGCGGAGGTTTGTCACAAGTCAGAAACCAAGCATCTAAAAAGGAGTACTTATTTTTGCTATGAGATGTATTCTGTTTTTTCAAATTACGCATGGCCAATGATGAACTTTTGAGAATGTTTATAACCAAGTTAATAGTGATTAATGAATAAAAGATGGATGATTGCACAATATATCTCTCGAAATTGTTCACATTTCTATATAAAAATAAAAATAAAATAAAAAAAATAAAAAAAAATTATAAACCTATCGGGATCACGCACAAAAAAGTGGATCGATAGAATAATTTGAGGATCTAATGAGCAACCATCTATAAAAGATGATAGAAAGAGGAAACAAAAAAAAAGTGGTAGAAAGCACTCTTCCACAAATTGAGTGTTAACTCGTAAACTCACCCGGCTTTACGTTTTTAGGTGGCAAAAACATGTTAATTCGGAGGTAAACTCGGTTTTTGATGAAATCGGAAAGTTTGACGAGTTTGACCGAGTTAACACGTGTTAAACTCAGTAAACTCGTGTAAACTCGTCCGAGTTTACCTTTTTATATTTTTTTTTTGTTATTTTTTTTGTCTCATTTTCTTTCAAAATCCAAATCTTTTTTCAGTCCCAAGATGCTGAAATATTGCCTTTACGGTTAACATAACTCGTTTTTTCCATGCTTGTTATGTATAGAAGCTATGCCAATGCGTGACAATAATATACATTGAATTTTAGGGAATGCATTCAGAAGCTTGTTATTATTGATTGATTTGAAATCATTCAAATATATTACTTGCTCAAGTATTTAAATGAGAAAATTGAACAATTGAAGTTAAAGTTACAACTGAAGATGAAACAGAGTTTAAATGTACTGATAAATTTTATTTTTTATTGTTAGAGTTTATTATTTAAATGTGGTTAATTGATTATGTTTTGTTTAAATATTAGCTTACATATGCTATATATATAAAATAAATTTTATATAATTTTAATTTTAGGTAAACTCGTACGAGTTTATGATTCGAATTTATATAGTTAAAACGAGTTGAGGTAAACTCTCAAGTTGTAAAACCTTGATAGAAAGGCTTAGGCTCATTTCCTTCTTGGTAAAATTTCTTTTCCTATAATAATAAAATTTAGATCAGGGGATTCAAGTTTTTAGAGAATCATCAAACTAATGATTAATGTTTACAATGAAACTTCTAAATTTTAGCAATTGTGAAATTTCAAATTTAAACTCTAGGTCAAAATACGTGTGAGCCTGCAAGCCCGTTGCTATACCTTTGAATGTTTCATCCATATTCAAACAAAACCAATCAGTTGGAGGTTTTACCCACCAAATATTAGTGGTGGTTTTGGTTCTCATGATCATAGTGCAATCAACATGTTTAGTCTTATGGTAAGAGTTCAATACATAAATCACAAAATCACAAGGCTTGGATTTCAATCTAATTACTACTATCCATCCAGAACCAAACGAGTTTGGTAGTAGGATGATGATCGAGCTAGCTTTTTTTTTTTTTTTTAAGACTTTGACTTGATTTGGTTGATTTTGAAGTTGAAACATTTCATACAGAAAGTGGGTTACCCATTTCTCCTTTACTTCCACTCCACGTCCATATATATGGCTAGCTTTGGAGGAAAACTTACTCTTATTACTAGAAACAAATCATTTTAAAATATTTTTTATAACAATAGAGTACTCTTTGTCACTTCACGTTTTCATAAATGAGAGAAGTCATCCGTCAACATTTTACAAATCGATTTTGTGAAGTATTATTAGACTCAACCATGCATAAATTTTAAAATCATTTGTGGACAATAGAAGTAAGATAGAGAATATGTGAGAAGAAAGCATATAATCTAATACATTCCTCATAAATCGAGATAGCATCTAGTAGCCATGTACGATAGGTTGTGATATATCTACTTTGGAATCAGATCCCAGTCCCACTGTATCATGCACAAAGAAAATAAATATATATAACATGATTAAAAGTATATACGAATTGAACTACCAAAACAACTTTAGGTTGAAGGCTCTCTCTCTCTCTACACCTTTTTGTACAGTTAGATCCAATGGAAGATCACCTAATTCTACCCAGGTCACGATTCCACGTTATATTTAATAATTTGTCAATTGAAAAAATTTGAAGGATTTAAATAAATTAAAATAACTTGTTTTATACGTGAAGTTGTTTCATTTGTAAATACATCTTTCTCCTCAAATTCACAGTTTCAACTATAATATTTGCAGACCAAAAGCAAATTTGTTGTTAGTGTTAAAGGAAGCATAATCATCGTGTCCACCACTTGTCTACCCTAGATTTATTTTAAATAACCATAGTCCAATTTATATATATTTCAACATCTTTTATGTTTGCATAAAGCCCTCACTTTTGACAATGAAGCATCCACCTAATGGATCATCAATATGGCAATGGCTCAATGCATCTAGATTATTTAATTTACCATTTCTTTTGTAGGACTTGGTTTCGAAATGAAACTGAAATCTAATCTAATATGGGTGTAAGCAATTTTGAAAAAAGGAATGTTAAAAAAAATTCATTAAAATATGGTTCAATGAAGTTTTCAATTTTAGTTGATCGATCTATATATTCACTACTCTTTACGTCAATTTTTATAATTGTCATTTGTAATTTTCAAATATATTGAGAAAATTAGATAATGTGTTTAATACGTGTATATTATGTATAGATGTATCTAATATATCATTTTATCGGAAGTCTCCGAAGGGACAATAGTTAACTTCAACTTCTCATCTTTCAAACATACTTATTAGTATTAATTAAAAATTAATTTAAACAATTAAATAATTTAAAAATGAATTTATATTTAGAGACCATTTTTTTAGACAGGGTGGATATTTCTTTTTATCGTTTTGGATTTGTATAATATGATATACAACCAATGAATTAACAAAATAAATTCATATCTATAGCGACTTACGACTCAAGAACAATGAACATGTAAAATGTCACACAACATTTATTGCTTTGTCTTTCATTGGCACTTGGCAACACTATTCCTCTTCAATCTGTGTGGTTACCCGGGTTTATAGTTCAATGACTTAGAAATTTAAAAGCTATGCAATATCTTTTAGGTTAGAAAATTTTGATGTTAACAAAAAAATTATATTTAAATGGTAAAGATGAGAAAATACCAATTTTACTAGTGGATTTCTGTTTCACAGACCCAAATGAATGCTAAGTAAAAGGAAGCCTATAAATGCATTAAATTTGAAATTTCACAATATGTATGTAGTGACAATATTAAGCATTTTGAGAATTTAAAGTGGTATGATGAAGGGTGAGTGAAATGTCCTGTTTTATTAATACAAGAAAGAAGAACAATATATAAAAGAATGGATTAGTAAATGACAAGGTCACAAAAGGTCCCAATATCGAGTGTTATAGCATAGAAAGTGCACGTTCACGTTCTACATGAATTATTGCTTCTTTTTTTTAATACATTTTGCCATTAAGAAAAAACAAACTTAGAAATATAGGGGAGCCCCATGTGATTACCGTACGACCAATTCATTTTGTCATTTTGTTTGGCAAGTTGGCATTATTGTTAGATAAGTGTTTTTTATGGGTCTCACACGTGTGATTACATACATTCATAATATGGCTGCTCCCCCTATGTAAAAATGGCTATGTTATCTTAATATGTCTCTTATTGATATTATTATAATTGCCTATATATAAGCAATAATGTCTAATAATATTATCTTTTTATTGTATCAAATAAAAATCTCTTCAAGGGCTTCTTCTTCTACGTGTCTTAGTTTTTTGACACATATTTGTGTTTTAGTTAGAAGTCACAAATTTTGTCAAAACAAAGTTAGAAGTCATGACTAATCAAATGAATATTTGTACTCAAGTTAGGTTAAATAATATTAATCCTTTGATTCATACTATAAGTATCGTGTATATGTGAGATAGGTAACTAACTAGCTACAATTATTTAGTCAACTTCTTTTTTTGTTTTCTAGTTATGCTAACAACAACA
This sequence comes from Medicago truncatula, assembly GCF_003473485.1. Lineage (NCBI taxonomy): Eukaryota > Viridiplantae > Streptophyta > Magnoliopsida > Fabales > Fabaceae > Medicago > Medicago truncatula. Next base: position 48,090,151 of record NC_053043.1, read on the forward strand.
CTAACTAGTGCTTGTTTAGTGAGCTAAACAAAATTAAAATAAGCTGTTGTAATATTGCAAAAGCGCTATACTATAGGTATATTTTTATGGAGTGCATCTTTGCTCCATTTATCCCTTTTTACTTCACAGATATGTGACATGTGGTCAAAATAAAATCAAGGATTAGAATTAAAAATTTTACGAAAAGTTAAAAAACAACGCGCACACACACATGTTTCTTCTTTCTCACTCACGCGCCCCTTCTTCTTCCTCACATCTTCATCATCACCTCCACAACTCAACTACTATGTTCTTCCCCTTCCACCTCCTGCGGCAACAACATCATTAATTTCCCAACTCTTGTTCCTTTTGGGTCAAACATATTAGACCAATTTGACATTTAGGAAATTCACCCAACGGAAATTGACAGCTGGAATAGTTAACCTAGGAAGAAATTGGTTAGTAAAATCAATTAAATGGTTCGCCTTCATGGACCATTGTTGTTAAATGGCAGGCATGGCAGAATGGAGTGACAGATATTTTGACAACCATCATAGCTATTCGTGAAGGGATGCCCGCAATACATGTTTATATGGAAGATTCTCTCCACCGTCGCCATTTCCACCGCCACTGAGTTATGTGAGGAGATGAGTGGAACAAAAAGATAGAACGCCACCAGTCAATGGAGGGAGTGGGGTGTGGAGGCGATGATGAAGATGTGAGGAAGAAGAAGGGGCGCGTGAGTGAGAAAGAATAAACATTTGTGTTTTTATGTGCTTTGTTTTTCAGCTTTTTGTAAAACTTTCAATTCTAACCTTTGATTTTATTTTGGCCACATGTCACACATCTGTGAAGGGAAAAGGGATAAATTGAGCCTTGGTAAATGGAGCAAAGATGCACTCATTTTATGGGTGTTCAAAATTGAATCGGGTTAGCTTTCTATTTGTCTCGGTGAAGATCCTTAAGGGATCATTAATTATATTTTACTTTTTTCAAGATTTATGTGTCTTTATCTCTCCAAATTAAAGAAATGGAGAAACACATAAATGGAGAGGATCTTAACCCCTTAAAGAGGGTCCTCGTAGCGCTTTCCTCTCACTATTATTCCCTGGTACCCTAGCTAGATTCAACTTCTCCTCCCCATTCTTTTAATGGTAGCAATGGATCCGGAACAACTTCTGACCGCTTAACCACACTCAACTTCTCTCAAAAAAAATATTGAATCAACTTGTAAATCAAACTAATTCAAAACAAAAATGGTAAAAATTTATGTTTGCTTCAGATGTATTTGAGTCATTTTTTGACTCAACCGTATGGTTTGATTTATTTTGTGGCTTTTATTTTACCAACTGAATTAAACCGCAGTATCAAAGAAACATTAATTAAACATATAACATCAAATCAAGTATGCATAGAAGTTTTCTCTCCAAAAAAAAAGTACTCATAGAAGTTTAATGAAAACTTTATAGGATGACATGATTTTTCTTTTGTTAAATCTCTTCTTTACTTTTTATTTCAAAATGTATTTATACTTTTAATTTTATTTTTTTTTAAGAAATTTACTTTAATTTGATGTTGCCTGCAAAAGTGCATTATTTTTAGTTCATAATAATATATACATTAACTTTATAATAATATACATTGGCCTCAATTATCTCATTAATATGCAACGTTTTTTTATGTTGTCACAGCAACATTTTGAAAGGGCATTTGTTAAAGGTAATTTTATAAATATTAACCTTAAAAATTGTTCATTATTTTGCTTCAAACAAATTTAGGTCAAATTGATCATGAGATTTATTAAGGGCACGACATACCTCAAATCTCAAGGGTTCTTACACGAGAAAATGGTACGAGTCAGCTAATTACTAACTTGATCAACGTCAATCAACAATGTTCTTCTTTATATGGATGAAATTATAATCGAAGTCTACTCATATATTCCCTCTGTTTTAAAATGAGTGTCGCTTTAGTAAAAACAATTGTTTCAAAATAAATATCGCTTTACATTTTCAATACAACTTTAATTTTTTTCTTCCAACTTTACCTTTAATAAATACTCCAACTTTTCTCTCACACACAATTTTCAATGCAACTTTAAGTTTTGTCTTATTCTTATAAAGTAAGGTTATTTTAGTAAAATTGCTATGACATTTGACTATTTATTCCACTCCTTAGCGATACTCATTTTAAAACGGAAGGAATATCACATTATCATAGAAAATGGAAAAAACTTTGCGAAGGGATACCTATAAGGCTAAGCCTATATCAAGTAGAATGTATATATTTACCAGGTGGCATTTAATTTGGGAAAGGCTAGTTTTTTCTCACCATGGGAAAGCTATTTCTGACCATTAGATCTAATAAAGAACACATCTTTATCATAAACTCTCAGTATCAAATCTCCCTCACTTTCTCTCTCCACCTCCTCCCAACAACAAACTTCCTTCCACACCATTGGTGGCACCTACTCTTCCACCACCACCACCCCCTTCCCCACCCTCCTCCCACATCACCACTGCCATCCAAAATCAAATACACATATTTTTGAAAATGTATTCTTGATGATAATAAGAAAGTGTTGTATTAGATTTACTTGAAAATGAGTTGATGATTATGAGAAGCTTTATGGATTGTGTGGCTACCGCTTCAACCTCAACTATTACATGTGGGCACTTGTATTTCATACCAGCAGGAGGCTGAATAACCTTTGCTACAAGCGGAAGCACTTTACTAACAGCCTGGTATGACTTTGCAATCGGGCAATTCCCATTTTGCAGCCAGTCATTGCCTGCCTCATGCTTCGAACCATCCTGAATATCAATTAAACGAAACACGTCAGAGACACTGAAAAAGTATTTTAATCGATTTTAATTGATTTAGTTAGAAATCAGTTTTGAAACTAGCTCTAAATAATCAATTTCTGACATATTGTTTGTCGAGCTTACAACAATACACCGTGGTATTCTGCTGGCCATTGATTTAGGTATTAACAAAATGATTTGTTACTCGGACTCCATGATCTCCATTCAGCTCCTTATTGTGCACGCCTCCACTTACCATGCCTATGCTCTGTTACTTTAAGATATCAGAGATCTTTTGTCCTCAAGGAATTTCACCGTTCATCATTGTCTAAGAGAAGGAAACCAGTGTGCTGATTTTTTAGCTAAGCTCAGTGCCACCTCGAATGAAGAATTTACAACTTATGATACTTCTCCAAGTGACCTACTACCACTGATCAAGAACGACACCTTAGGAGTATTTTACCCTAGAGCTTAGTTTATTTTTCTCTGTTGTTTTTCCTTTTTAATTTATCTTTCTAACCAAAAAAAATAATAATCAATTTCAATCTCATGGGGTTGAAGATAATGAGGTTGAAGACAATATGAAATAAATATATGGTGTAGGTAGACTATGATAAGATCAGTGTTCTTATAAAATTTAATGGTAAAAAGTCCACTTTCTCATGGTGGAAAACAACTTCCCTTTCCCAAATTAAACGCCACCATTTACCCAAACAAAACAAAAGAGAAAGAAAAAAACAAAAGACACAAAAAGATAAAAGAAGTGTTATAAAAGCCAAATGGGAACAATCACAACCATATATCTCTCTAAATTCACTATCTGTCTCTCAAACCAACCTTCACTTCTCTATCTCACTCAAGACAGAAAATGGATTCACCAACATCACCTAGTACACAAGACCTTAACCTCAACAACCTCAAACCACTCAAAATCTTAGGCAAAGGAGCAATGGGAACCGTTTTCCTCATCCAACAAAACAACAACGTTAACACCACCATGGCACTCAAGGTAGTCGATAAATCCTCCACACATCAAGCCGAACGTCGAGCCCGTTGGGAGATCGACGTCTTATCAACTTTATCACATCCATTTCTCCCTTCCTTCCTGGGCAACTTTGAAACGGCTCAGTTAATCGGATGGGCCGTTCCATATTGCCCAGGAGGTGATCTAAACGCGCTCCGTTACCAACAAACGGACCGCGTCTTCTCAATAACAGCAATCCATTTCTACATAGCAGAGATTCTCTGCGCTCTTCAACATCTTCATACCATGGGCATAGCTTATCGTGACCTTAAACCTGAAAACGTTCTTATTCAACAATCTGGCCACGTCACCTTAACTGATTTCGATCTCTCACGTAAACTTTCACACAAAACAGTTAGAACTTTAACCGTTGAAGATAACAGAATCCACGAATCTCAACGCAAAACTCGGCGATGGAGAATTCCACTCAATCGTCGAATTAGTCCGGTGAGTCGTCGTGGATTGAGTTTCTCCGACGGTGAAAAGTCTAACTCGTTTGTTGGCACAGCAGAGTACGTCGCCCCGGAAGTAATCCGCGGCGAAGGACATGAATTTGCAGTTGATTTTTGGGCTCTTGGAATTTTAAGCTACGAGATGCTGTATGGGAAAACACCGTTTAAAGGGAAGAACAAGAAAGAAACTTTTTCAAACGTGCTTTTCAAGAAGCTTGAATTTTTTGGAAGGAAAACGGCGTTAACGGATTTGATCGAACGGTTGTTAGAGAAGGATCCGTTGAAGCGTTTGGGTTATGTTGGTGGTGCTGAAGAGATAAAAGAGCATGAGTTTTTTAGAGGGGTAAAATGGGAAATGCTGACGGAGGTGGAACGGCCACCGTTTATTCCGTCGAGAGGAGATGACGGATATTTGAAGGCGGGGGAATTCGGTGATGGATTGGATATAAGTGATTATTTTGAAAAGCTGAAATTGCCGTCGTCGCCGTTACGGTCACCGTCTTCTGAGTTTGAGAATAGTGTTTCTTTTGATGAGTTCTGACACACACGTGTGAGGTTTTGCTCGTGTGATGAGACGGAGTTAGTTATTCTTTTCTTGTGACTGAAAATTCTGTTTGCAGAAGTACATAGACAATAACGGTAGGACGTGTAGAAGCTGCGTCTGCGTTGGTGTAATAATTTTACTTGAATTTTGTGGTCACAAAATTATGCATATTAGTACAAAATACGTATATAGAATTGTACAATACTACTGTTTATACTTTAACATTTTTTGATGTGTTTTCTATACGTTTCTCATACTTATCTTTTTTAGTCAACGTGATATATTGTTCTTTTTGTGGTGGTCGGGATCCGGACCTTCCATATATTATACATTATAGATATTAACTTAGATAAGCTCACAATGACATGTAATATTTTATTTAATTTGACATGAGTGCATATATTATACGGATTGCAGCATACGTAATTGCTTACCTTGGTTGGATTCGGTGGTTGATACTTGATACGTAAATTTATTGGTAAATAAAAAAAATAGTATTACGTAATATTTTATTGAGAGACATGTACTCGAATTAGTTTGAATTTGAGCATTAATTAGTCAATCTTGTTCAGGTATTACATGAGTAAATAGCAATAGATAAGGAAAACTAGTCATACATGAATAGATCTTAGTGAAAGCAAGATATGTTGGGTCTGAACTGAAGTATTTGGAACCATAATGCTGTTTTTTGTGGTGTGCAAAATTCATGTCACCATTATCCAATTTTAGTATATGTACTTGTTTTAATTTTCAGACTGATTTTCAGGTTTTTTAAGGGGTCTTTGATGCCTCATATGAAAACATTGCTAGTTTACTACAATTGAGAGTATAAGCACTAATGGTCTAAAGCTTAAAGGCATTTCTCTTTTGAGAAGAAACTAAGCATTAGTAGCAGTACCAATGATTCTAATTATAATTCTCACTGACACCATTTGATTCGAATAAAGATTATTATCATTATAATGACACTGTTTAGTGTGATTATCGAATAAAGTCTATGTACATAATAATGAGCTACTGAAGTTATATTCCATAACACGTGCTCAAGCTTGTTCTCTTCATCCAGTAAAAAAAAAAGCTTCTTCTCTTAGTAATTAAATGCTTGAGCTTTTTCTTTTTGACAGATCAAAAGCTTGTGAGCTAATGAATTACGCTTCTTTCCTTTTTTGTATTTGTTTAAATTGGAAACAGAAAAATACAAAACTCTAAGATAATTTTTTTTTTATTATGATACACAACATTTTGTTCCAAACTTACATAATGCAGAGAAAAATTGCCTTCAATAAACATTGGTTTGTGAAAATTTTCAAATAAAAATCACACATTATTCACTTGTTACTTATAATTGAAAATTATTTTGTATGGCTCATAGCTACCGGCAAGTGGGAAGGTTGTATAAGTTGTAATCTGAGCCGTAATATTTAAATATACTCTGTACACTGTAAACACCAATCATTCATTAATAATACAAACGAACTGTGACATCTTCTCTGCAGTTGGAGATGTAGATACAATTAGGCACACTTTGTAAAAAACATTGTGTGTTCATTGTTTGCGTTTTCTTTAATCTTTTGTATTAGGTTATTGTTCTAACAAGAATTTTGTCAATCTTCTAATCTAATAAACATGTTCATTTGTCTAAACAATTCCTGGATGTGTCACTTCACATAATTGTCCCTTATGCAGGAATCTGGTGCTCAGTTGAAAACAAGAGGTTAGAATAGGAACAAGTTCCCCTACACCTAGCAGTAACGTAACTAAGTATTCCTTGTGTCGGCTAAATTTTGTTTTTGATAAGGTATGAAATTAATTGATTATGGAAGAGATTACTTCTAAATTCAAAGGATCTACAGTTTTAAATTAAACTTACAAGCTCATAGTTTATTTTAGTCTTCAATTTAATTTGCTAGGTGCCATATTTTAATTTTTTGGATTTACTAGTAAACATGTTGTGACTCATGATTGATACTTGTGTGGTATGGACATACTGTATTTAATGTTTTGTATTGCATTTCCCTCAACAAACAACAAAAACCTACAATGTCTGATAGATATTTCAACTATTTGTTTCTATCTTCTAGCTAGATTTGATATCTTCTCTCGTGTTGTCTATGTTCTGAGGTCTTACTCATAATTTGGCTCTAGTCTTTATTTTTTATTTTTAAACTAGTACTATAATGTACTCATAAATATAAGATTACATAATTGAAGGAATAAGTTGCCGAAAGCTATACCATAATTATAACTAGCAAGAATTTAGTCCAAGCTTTTTAGAAAAAGGATTATTACCTTTTTAATATTGGATGTAGAAACTGATTTGAAAGCCTTTATATGTGCTGAAAGGAAAAGTGGTGACTTCAATTTTGTTCTATTGATTAACTGTAAGTAGTCTATAATCCCCCAAATTATGCTTTTTTTGCCGTCAAAATGGAGAACAAATTATACTATCATTCCTTCTTATGAATTAAAAGTTCTCTCATTCTTTTCTGACCATAACACTTGATTTGTTGTGCATAGTTTATTATGAACTTTACCAATATATACAAGTGAAAAAAGTGTTACTTGAAATTTTCTCATAGTGACCGGGGATCCAAGATCAATAATTCGATAGCACTTGAAAGATAGATTATTTTTCCACCCTATTAATTTCTCGCACGCCTTTCAGATTTTGGATTATAATCCTAAAAACATAAAACACCCTCATAAACACGTTAAAATATCCTCCAAAACGCTCCATCTTTTTGGATTTTATACTTCGAATAGAGTGTGTGCCAGAAAGTTGGAGGCTGGAAAAAGAAACAGTCTACTTGGAATACTTGGTTAGAGAAAAGGCCCAGTATACTTGAATCTGGAGTAGACACTTAGCCCGTTAATCAGCCCTTGGGCAGAGAATATTCCAAGTTGGACCATTTATTTGGAAATTGCTCTTTAGGTTTCTAACATTGCTCTCACACACACAAAAATTCTCATAATATCATCAATACGGTTAACTACCATTTCAAACGACAGTTAACTGCCATTGAAAATATTGAAGGGAATTTTGGATGTGTAATAGCAATTTCAAAAACTTAAAAAACAATTTCCCATTTATTCTTGTTCTACTAGGCTTTTTCCAGTTTCTTAAAACTTCTATTCGGACCAACAAAAAAAAATAACTAACATGCTTGGATCTTGTTAACGAGTAAGAATATTGTAAAAGAAAAGCATTTTCCATTGTTTTACATAAGCCAACGAATTATTAAGCGGTCATGAACTAAGACTTTTTTTCCTTAAATATCATCATATAGGTACCATGAACAAAGACTTTTTTTTTCTTTTTATACAAGTTAAACTACGAATATTTAATCTATCTTATGAAGAGATAAAAAAAAAAAAAACGAGGACCAACCCCATTGTCTTCACCCCGTAAGAACTACAAGATCATCCCAAGGACACATTCCACATCCTCAAGTTTTTTAAACATGCGTGACACTAATTTAGTAATCAAACATTTCACATTCTCTTGAAATTTTGTGAAGTATTGTGGAATGGAAAAAATACACTATAAATATGATGGAGCAATTGAAAAAATAAGCTATAGTTAGATTTTGCAATGTCTCATGGTGATAAATTAGGGAGTATGACGTACTCATTTTGGTTACGTTCACATAATTCAAGCTGACACTTGGTACTATTGGAATGCAAAGACTGACCTGACTTTATTAAAAAGATTAGGTTTATGTTTTTAAAAAAATCTATTTAAATAAATATGTCAGACTTAATATATCAAAAAAAACCTACGAAATCTTATAGACCGGTTTGTTTATGTATATATTAAAACATATTTTTTATTTATATTAAAATATAATTTATATTAAACATATAAATCAAGAAGCAACTTAAATAATGAACTTTTTCAATAAACTTTAAGGCATTATAGTGATAGAAAGTCTTATAGTGAAATATATTTTACGGTCGATATAGTTTATTTAGAAGTAGATAAAATTGACTATTTAACGACTTTCAGATCATGTCAAACTTTTAAATTGGACAGACCAGATCAAAAAAATAGGTCTATGAAAGACCATAGACCAGACTCAAGTTTGCAAATATTTACGTAGGTCAAACTCAGGCGGATGAAAGTCTGTTCTGGGCTATTCTCACTCATAGTATTGAATACTAAGAGTCCAATTATTATTTTATGTTGATTTAAGAGCCTATAATTTTTGTAAAACAAGAATTTAAGAAGTGAAAAACTATTTAATCTTCAATATACACATATTTAGTTATATAAATTTCTTAACTAGTTATATAAAAAATAAAAAAAAAAAAAAAAAAATATTGCTTCTCCATAAAATGCCCCTATGTGAAAAATTTGGATAATTTAGAAGGGGTGTGATCAAGTTGTTTTTGGTAATTATGACAATTTTAATGGTTTTTGTTGATTTGGAGAAGCTTTTTATTTGGCATTGGATTAAATCTAAACTAAGGAATTCTCTAACAATTTTTATCAAATGAGTTCTCAAGCGTTTAGATGTTGGTTGCGTTGTTATATTTAAGTGTTTTTATTTTATTTTTGTACTATTGTATCTTGCCAATGACAACACTTTTTATTTTTGAAAGAATGATAACACTTTTTATTCTGATTGTTATGATTAATATAATTCTGTTTAAGCCTCTTAAAAAAAATGCTCAAGGCCCCCATTACATGCTAGCTTATGTCATGGGTCTTGTGATTGTGAGGCTTGATTTATTTCCCTAGTTTTCTAATTGAGAGAGGGAGAGGGGGAGAGCTTGGCTTTAGTGCTCTACCCAATCACTTATTTTTGAGAGATTGAAAGAGACTTTAGAGTTTAGTGTCCTACCCAATCACTTATTTTTGAGTCTCTTACAAATTTAGCTTTTTGGCACAACCGACATACTCTTTTTTACCCCAAATCTATGTGAATGTACACATCAAAGAAACCACAATTTTCATATTTTTTCAATGTGTAGATTCAAAAATAAAATACTGTTTTTGTCTGATCCAAAAATATATTTTCCGAGGAATTTTAAAATTGTGGAATAGACAATATGGTTTTCATTTTTCTTTCAAAAAAAATATTTTTGTTTTCATTTTTTTTAATCAACGTCTAGATGCGACATGGTTGATGTTACAACTAGGTGGCCATCGGAAGCACTTTCCATGAGGCACAAAATAATTATCTTACACATTTTGTACAAATACTATAAGAACAAAAAACGCAAATACTAGCATCCTATTTGAGTTTCAACCCTTTGAGATCTTAAATTTCACTTTGTTTCTGTTTGCTATACATTTTGAGCTTTCCGAAATCGAGTTCATAAGAGAGTTAAAAAATCAAATCAATTGGTTTTATATATTTTCAATGAAAATTGTTTCAGACCGGTCTAAGGCCCAAACCCTCGCAGCCACATAGCGTACTTTCAAAACAGAGCTCACGTATGCTCCATTTACCCATTTACCTTTATAGATGTGTGATATGTGGCAAAATAATATCCAACGGTTGAATTTTAAAAGGAAAAAAATAAGTAATAAAACAAAATCCCTAGCCTAGCACTGTTCACTTTCTCCTTCAATTAACCTCTCGTCCAACCCCTTTCCCTTACAACCTATAACCATTCAATTGCCGCCGGTCACCGCCGCCAATTACTCCATCGCCACCTACCACATCTCTTGCTTTCATCGTCGCTCACTTATGTCCAATCTCCGATTTCATGAGCAGATTTTCGTACCACAACTGTCGTCACTAATCAGTTCAACGGTGACGTCACTAATCAACCTATCATGGCCGCCATTACTTATAAAACGATGTGTTTTGGTGTGAGTGAGAAACAAACCAAACTGAGTTTGAGAATTGCCAAAAGAGTAGTTTTCAAAATAAGTTCTATGGTTTCCTTTAATTCATTGCATTTGCATTTGAGTGAAAATTAAATATGTAGGAAACGGGTTCTGGGCGAATAGAGATGGAGCAAATGTGTTGACAGCACATATAGGTTCAGGGAGAGAAGGATATGAGAGAAGATAGGTAACAATCACAAGTTTGTCTCTTTATTTTAGCCCTTTTAATGTCAACCGTTGGATACTATTTTGTCACATGTCACACATCCATAAAGGTAAATGGGGTAAATGGAGTTAAGGTAAATGGAGCATACCCGAACTCTTCAAAACGAGCATATCTACTTTTTGAACCAATTCGCTTAGTGAGTGTTTGGATTTGCTTTTGAAGGCTCATTTTCACTTTTCAATATACTTTAAACGCGAAAATTGTGAAGCAAAAATTTCTAAAATGCACGTCTAGAAGCCTTCCATCGCAGTCTCAAACACTCACTTAACCTAAGACTCATGCAATCCATAATGCCTCAACAAATCATGACATTGAAGGGCTTCTTCCATAAGGACTCCTCCTCCATTACTTGCCAACTTGATGTCTATAAAGTTGAGCACTCTCACTCACTCTATTATACATTCCCAATTCCCATGTGTTTAGAGTGAGAAAAGTAACGCTGTTTCCCATCTACCAAGTACCAACTAGTAGTAATAGAGAAGCCATAAAGAAACGAGAGTGCATGATCCGACCAAGATAGGTTACCATGACCAATTGATTACCTATTACACAAACATGTGAGAGTCATTCTTCTTAAAAATAGAAAATAGAACATGTGCAAGGCTCCTCCAATGCAATGAACCAGCTAAGGATTATGTCGTTTTCTCACCACGTGCGGTGGTCCTTCATCTCTTATATTATCCACACATTTTGTCGCTACATCGGACATAGAAATTTATTTACTCTTTTGTGATACTATCTTCATGTGCATGAAAGTGGAGATGTTTGGATTTATATGATCCCATATTCGTTGTCAATACTATACCGCATTCAGCCATTGTTCATCTTTTTAGAGAAAAAAATTACTAAAGAATTAATTAAGGGAGACTATCTCATTGCATCAATCGAAAGCTTAAGAGATAAAGAGAGACAAATAAATTGAAGAATCATTCAAAAGAAAGAACCATAGTATAACCAAAGTTGGTAAAGAAATTAACACAAGAGTTAACCTCCTTATAAATATATTTCAGTGGGACATTTCAATCGAGAAGATGGATAAGACAAAGAATACTGAGTAGTAGTTACTTGAAAATCACATTCAATAGTAATACTTTGTTCACGTGTGAGCTTAAGACCCAAGAAAAACCCTCAAAACTCCACAAAAATAGCAGTAGATGTTCCAATGTTACAATATAATTATTTGATGAAGTTGTCAAATGAATCTCAAATTAAACCACCGCAAACTCTGGAAAGAGTGGGGGGATTATGATAACCATCGACTTTAATATAAACAAAAAAAAATGTATATAAAAATCTTAACAATAAAAAAGTTAACACTATTTTTCTTTGAAATATGGTCGAGCTCAATTTTCTTAAATAGCTGTCATTATTCTTTTTTATATTTGATTTCTTGCTTTTTAATTCATATTTCAAAGAACAACAACTCAAATTAAAAGAATAACAAATCAAATACAAATTGACGGTAGCTATTTAAAAAAGTTGAGCTAGACATTACTTCAAAGAATCAAATCCATCAATTATAAATGTTTTACTAAATAGATTTATATTATATATTTCAATGTAAATAAGTAAGATATTTTCAAGAAATTCGTAATTCATTTTTTTAATATGTTCTTGACATTTTCATTTTTTAGAAGAAAGCTCTCGCGGTAGTTTTTTTTTTTAAAGAAGCTCTCTCTATAGTTGTTATAAAACAATTAGATTTTTGACCCGTATTCCGCTCGGATTTATTATAAAGGGATTGATAGACGGAATAATGAAATGCACTATATAATTGGTAACGATGAAAAAAATAAGTTGTAAGGTCACGTCTTTCCATTTGCAAAGCTCTAAATATCAAAATATATGATTTTTGTGTTGTGTCTGAAATTTTTACACGAAATAGGTTTTTTTTTTTTTTTTTTAGAGAAACACGTTTAGGGCTTGGTATATATAACCAAGTTTACATAGAAATTAGGGTAGCCAAGTTTGCATGGAAATTAGATTATTCTGTTTGTAAACGTATTAAATAAGTGTAGAAAATATTGTCAAAAAAAAAGGCAACATAATAGGAATGAAATAAAGACATGAAATTGGTTCAAAAAAAAGTGTACAAAATATTGTAAAAAAAAAGGCATGAAATTAGTGCGATGAATTTTTCTAGTATTGTGTACAAAATATTGTCAAAAAAAAAAAAAAAAGGCACGAGGATAGGAATGAAATTGGTGCGATCCATTTTTTTAGTATTAAATAAGTGTACAAAATATTTCCTTAAAAGAGAAAGTGTACAAAAAATTGTCAAAAAAAAAGAGTATAAAATAGAAGGCATCAAACATGATCATTGATATGCTCATAGTTTCTAGAACAAACGTGCAATATCAAATAAATGTATAATATTTCCTTTGAAAAAAAAAAAGGCAAGAGGATAGGAATGAAATTCGTGCGATGCATGTTTTTAGATGGAATTTGTTAGGTTAAATAATTGCAAACCTAATAAAGCAAATGAACAGGAAAAAATTAGGTTAAATTGTTTCAGACATAACAAAATTAATAAATAAAGATAACGCATTGTTCTTGTTATATCTCGTAGAACTAATAGATTGGTTGTAGCTGAATATATATCACTATGATGGTTAAATATAAAAATTTATTTCCTTACTTGCAAGCAAATGTTTTAAAAATGGATATGGAGATCGAACGGTGAGATCTCTAGTCATTGTTAAATTGGTTCAATCAATTTAACCAAGATTGAACCCAATGACAAATAAAAAAGTAAAAAAGAAACACCAAAAAAATGAAAACCAATTAAATAAATTGTGATTCAAGCATGGTTTAATCCGATTCAATCAAACTACAATTCAGCTGAAATTAATTTAACGACCAAACTAGTGTTTTCAATTCAACCAGCGGAATAAGCCGGCAGTTCAATCTGTTTTATCTAACAATATTACACACTCTAAAACTCAAGTAATTATGTGATTGAGTTTAAATATGTAGTGCATAACTAACAACATGTACCTTGATTTTGATGAGAAATTTTATTTATATAGTCAAACAGTCGAGATGATTTAGTTGGATAGTTCGTTACAAGTGTAACTGGACGTGAATTAATCATTGCGATGTGCAAATCATCGTTTAATTGATCGTATGAGTACACGCAAATCATCATTTGGGCCTGTGGCGTTGAGTTCTAGTTAAGATGAACCCTAGCACAATCCTGAATAAAGTTAGAAATATTTTTAGGTCAATTCTATTGCTTTGAGTTTTAGTACAAAGTTACTTTACAGTTTTTTTTAGTACTGCGGTTGTCACTTGTGAAACTATTGCACAACAAGAACAGCGTTTGTATGACATTCATTGGAAAGATTGATGAAGTGGAAAGAAAAAAGCACAAAATGATCAGATTATTGTTGGCCTCTCATCACCACAGAGGTCTTATCTAGCTACTATTTTAGTTTGTTATGTGTGACTCCTAACATTGCTACGTCCTTTAAAAACTGACTTTTATGATAGTTTTTACTCTATAAGCGATGATCTGATGGTAGTTCTTTCTTTTTGGCGGCTTCATTCACCTATCAGTATTCAGTAGAGTACCTTTCCGTGGTCCAACTTAGGACTTAGCTTATGTGGAGAGCCCATCCCAAAAAAATTAGTTCGTTAGATGGAAAAACTTTATGGCTTAAGTACCACATTAAGCACTTGTATTTACCAGATGTAGAACTCCTAACATATTAGTGGCTTTTTTAGTAGATTTTTTTTTATACACGCAGCCAAGTATCAAACAAAACAAATTTAAATGTATGTTTTATAGGAAGAAGGTTCCACGAAGAGCTCGCAATGCTAAGTTTAGGAATTTGCTCAATGCTAGAAAATCAGTCAAAATGAATGCATCGATTTATTTTTGAAATTAAAACTAGAAACAAGAATGACATTTTAATTTGAGAGATTATTGAATTGCAACGCGCAACCAAAAGATAATTTTGTTTCAAATACATCAAAAAACAACTATTCAAAACCCATTTCTCATGGATAAAGATATGTCGAAGACATTCATTATGGTTTACACCTTGAATACCCATCTACTTATTTATCAAGGACCATACATTATAAGATAAAAAGACAAGAGAATAAGAGATGATTACTAGAGTCAATATCACTCGAACAAGAAACATATATAGGACATTACCCCTCTTTTGAGCAAATGTCTCTAGTTGCTATTCTTCCTTTAAGTAATCCTCAAACTATAACCTTAGCTTTAGATGAAACATAAATCATATCACTAGATTGAACATTTGTATTTATATGTGAGACCAAATGTTTAAAACAAGAACTTGCCGAGAATCCCGCAGCATTGTTTGACAACCAAAAATCCACACAATTCAGTATCTTAATTATTGTAACATATGTAAGATATCATGATCATGATGAAAATTACAAACACAAATACAACAAATCAACTAATTAAACTACTAATCAATAAACACAAGACTCTTGTTCCTATTACAAATTATACAAAAATACATATAATTTCTTTCAACACACAAGAAGAGTAAGTTTGTTTAATTAACACCACAAGGTTTAAGTGGCTTCCCACAAAGACAATCATTGTAAACAAAAGAAGAAGCTTCCAAATGATCAAAAGGATCACCAACAGGAATCTTACCACACAAATGATTATAACTCAAATCCAAATGTCCAATATAAGAAGCAGAACCCATTGATTTAGGTATAGGACCCTTAAGATGATTATAACTCAAATCCAAAACCGTGAAATAAGATCTCACACCAAACACATCAGGTATAGTCCCTTCTAAACCATTTCGGCTTAAATTTAAATCACTTATTCCAGAATTAAAAAGACTTATTGGAATGGGACCAGAAATTTTGTTCATGTCCAAATTAAGTGTGGACAAAACCGCCATTTTACCTAGGGACTCAGGTATGGGTCCAGAAACTTGGTTTCTTGATAGATCGAGATCTGCTAAACGATAAATACGAGAAATTGACTCGGGTATGGGCCCGGATAATTTATTACCGCTTAGTAAAGCCCGGCTTAACATTGGAAGCCTGCCGAAGTCATTAGGTATGGGCCCAGAAATCTGATTGTTACGAATATCAAGATGCATCAGGCTTCTGAGATTTGTTAGCGACCGTGGAATGTTACCGGAGATAGCGTTGTCGGCGATGTTAAGAACGGTTAACCGTTGAAGTTTTCCGATGTCGGTGGGGATAGTTCCGGTGAGGCGGTTTCCGATGAGGTCAATGATACGAAGGAAAGGAAGGGAGGATATACAGCGAGGGATTTCGCCGGAGATACCTTTCCAATCGGCGACGGTGAAGCTCGAGAGACGGTTGAGGTGACAGATTGCTGGTGAGATGTAACCGGTCATGTAACCGGTACGGTGGTGTTTTTTTTGGAAGATTGGATCTTCTGACTCGCCGCGGAGGTTGATATCGGCGACGCGGCGGGATTCTTTGTCGCAGCTAACGCCGTACCATTTGTTGCAGCAATCTGCTCCGGTCCATGAGGTGAAGATACCGAGTTTTCCGAGTTGGGGTTCGTGGAGTGCTGCTTTGAACGCTAATAACGCCGCCCTATCTGACGGTGGACATGAATGGACGGTGGCGGTGAGTGCTAGTAGTATTGCTGCGACGGAGATAGTTTGGAAAAACCTAACGCTACTCATGGTTGAAATTGAGGATTTAATTATAGTATAAAGTTTATATTATATATATATATATATATGCTGAAATGAAATTAATGATGAACTTAGTTTATGGTGTTGCGGTGAACTACAGTTTCTGCATGGGGTTTGAGTTTGAGGTTCTGACAACGTAGTTATTATATAGTGTTGAATAATTTGAGTTATGTGACGATTTTGCCCCTTAGATACTGAGTGAGTATCCTGTGAAATCTTGAACTGTGATTTGGTCAATATTTGGCTGTTCTACATTTTTATTCAAACATGTAGTTAAAGACACTCAATTTTTTCATATTTATGTTAAATGTCTTTTTCTTTTTTGGTGGTCAGGTTCGGTTTGAACTCGAACCTTGCATATATTTTTATTCTTTATACTAACTGAGTTAAGTTCAAGAAGATTTATTTATGTTAAATGTCTAGCAGATCAGGCGTAAAACTGGTTAATTGAATAAAGACCAAATATCATACACTTTTGGTTAATATTATAAATAAAAATTTATAATTTAATTTTATTTAATAAATAATATATGTGATTTATAATATTATTTATTGATTGAATCTAAAATATAAAATTGGAGTTTTTGCTTCTAAATAGTTACCGGAAGGTGAATGTGAATTTTATTTTATTTTTACAGATTGACCATTTATTTAGAAAATATTTGCATCGTGGCTTTATTTTCATCAAACTCAATTAATAAATCTTTGTTGATGTTTAAAGTTAAGTTTATGTGTCCAAATTCAACGTTATAAAAACTAGAGTTCATGGTGGATTGTTCAATATGATTTGAAACATCCATGTAATATTAATGTTTTTATTATACTAGTTGAAGAAATTGTAGGAATATATGGGGTGAATTTGGGAGTGTAGAGGATAAGATTGTGGGATTTTTGTGGGGATAGAAGAAAATATGGCGCCAGACAAAGAGATTGAGATTTAAAGGATGCACATGGTGCTCTGAACTCAATTATGAGGCTGACAGTGTTTTTCTTCTATATTTTCAATGAACAAATATTCACTCAATCATGTTAGGTATTTGTCATTAATTACTCACTTCATTCGATTTCTAATTGATGTTTTAATATTTTAAATTTATTTTAAAACTATTCATGTTTTATATGCAAGAAAACTATCGAGTATCATAAGCAAGCACAACCAAATGTTAAAAACTTCAACGAATTGAACATTTGTTATATTAAGGTATGAGTTTGAATCCATAATTCTACACTTTTTCATTCTTAATATTTTGTGATTTTCGATAGTAGAATTTTTAAACAAAAAATAAATAATTATATACCCAGAACTGTCTACTTATTTTTGTAGAGTAGGAGAGGGGAACTGCCTACTTATTAAGTATTATTATTATTTTTTAACCAAAAAAATATGTACATAATTAATGAATTTATTTTGTTACTTGGCTCGTTGATTTTTTCGACGCATTAACGTCGATCTTGTAATTGACTTTGTATATTTTTTAGTTCTATCATTGCATTTTTTGTGATAGGCTTAATAATTTGTTTGATTAATATATTATATTTTAGCTTGTTAAAATAAATATATGTAAGTCTTGTTTTTGGAAAAGTATGTAGGCCTAAAACTTCAACATAAGGAATAGAAGGGAGTGTCAAGTTTTTTTTTAAGCAATAGGAGATATTAAGTTATAAAAATACAATTAGTTTATTTTTTTCATCCATTATTGTTCATTCACGATAATCATTTAGTTTAGATGTATTTCATGTATCAAAGATCTGTCTTAGGTTATTAGAAGCTATGGTGCAACAATTATGGATGTTCAATTTGTAGAGGTGTTATGCAAGATCATATTGGTTTTCTTTAAAAGTCTTGAATTTACGTGATTTAACTCACATAAATTTTGGTATTTTATAATAAAAAAATCAAACTTACATTTTTTTTAAAGAAAATATCAAACTTACATATGTAGTCATTTAATTAAATTCAATAACTTGCTCATTTATCTTTTTATGTTATTTTAACTCTTTTCTTCGTTTGCATATGAATTTTTAAAATTTAATATTTATATATAAAAATAGATGAAAACCACGTATTTAAAGATCGAAAACTCGCAGGAAATGCAACCATAGATATGAAACTTGAACATTCATATACAAATATATCAAAATATGTTAAAATGACGTTAAAAAAAAAAAAAAGGTCAGGTCATTATCTAAGTAAGAAAGGACCACAAGTATAACATTGGGTTTCTTTCGCTGTCCTGCTGTTTGTATATTTTTCCCAATGATGGCACGTATAGGCTTTTCCATTATAATAGCTAGACTTGGTTGAAAATGGAAAGTTTATTTAAAATTTGGTTTTATTTTTAGATAAATTAAAACAAATATACAACGTGATATTGCATAATTGGACGATGAATACCCAACTAAACTTGATGAGTGCTACAATTTCACCTTTTAAATAGAAATCCCTACTATACAAAATTTACTATATAACCTTTGATAATTGATACTCATATGATATCGGGTAATAAAGGATGGACAATTTAAGAACCAAAATGAAAGTTAACGAATTTGGGAGGGTACTTGTGCAAATAAACGGAACCCTATCATGCTCCATCCATCTATACCTAAATGAGTGAACCATCAAATTCGTCCTTGAATTTTTACGGGTTGTCCAAATTTATCCCTCTATTATGCGAAATATCAATTTAATCCTTGAATTTGTCAGACATCATCAAAAAGGTTCATCCATCCAAGTGCTTCGTTAGCCATGTTGATGTGTCGCCCTGCATGTTGAGTTGTCTTGTACACGTGACAAGAAGGAAGTCACGTGTTCAAGGACTGATTTGATTGAATTGGAAAAAATTCATTTTCACTTTTTAGACTTATTTTTTCTCTGCTTTTCCCATTTTGCCTCTGCATTACCCATACCTCCTTCTTCACATTTCAGTCAGAAACATCAAAAACATCATTGATCCTTCTCCTTCCCGCTAAAACTTTCCCCATTATCACCCCTCCAAAACATCATCATCTCCGGCGATTATTACGTTTTTGAAGTTTCTGTGTTCGGCTGTGATTAAAGGTAACACCTTTCCTGTTGTTTATCAAGTTCCCGTGTTCGTATTCACCCTATTTTTGTCCCTTTTTCGTTTTTTCGTTTTAAGTTTTGATCATTTTGTTTATGTGATCGTTGATGCTTGCCTTGTTCTTTGTCTACCAGAAAATGTTGTGTCTGGAAATGCAGAAAGTGCAGGAAATGTTGTTGCAAATGCTGGACAAGTATGACACTTAAATTTTAAGGATCGATTTGACAATTATTTAATTAATTGAAGGACTTATATAATTGATTATGTCATAGTCTAAGGACTAATTTGATTGAATTTGCAATTTCAGGGTGTTGCACCAAGGAGGTATGGTCTTAGAGGACCAGTTCTTTCAGCTGATAGGCCTAAGCAAACACCAATGAGGGATCCTGCACCAACTCATCCAACTCCTCCTTCCATAATTAGAGTTCCATATCCAACCTATGGTCCACCCGGTTCGAATCAACCTCAATTCATGAAGTTTATACCAACCCCCGGATTTTCAAAGAAGTGAAACTTCATGAAGTTTAAAATATGCTTTTGGATTTGTAATATTTAGGCTTATTTGAATTATGCCACATAGTTGGGTTTCCTTTTGCTTATCTTTTTTTAAGACTCGTGACTTGTTAATGCCCCACAGTTCGGTTTCTTTTGCATATGTAATGTCTCATATTTATGACTTATGACCTATGATTTTGCCTAAGTAATATTTCAGTTTCAATTTGTGTGTTCTGGCTTTTTTACTCCATTTTGTACATATTGCTTCAATGATCAATTTGATTTCTGATTAAACAATTAAGGGACTTATTTGATGGGTTTTTAATATAACGTATGGATCTATTTGATAGATAAAGAAATAATTCAGGGACAAATTTGATGAAAATATTATTATAGAAGGGTTACATTTCTGAATCATCTTCAACCTCTTTTCATCACCATTAAACTTGGAGCTTGAAGATGAAGCTCGACTTTCATAACAGTTTTTTCCCATATTCCCACCCCCTATCATTTCAGATTTTATTTCAATAGTTTTGCTTCAAGAAATTTTGAGGATTCTGGCTTTCAGGGTCTGAAGTTTTTTGAATTGGGGAAGAACTCGACTTTCATAACAGTTTTTTCCCATATTCCCACCCCCCATCAATTATTATTGGTGGAAATTTAGGTGATTTTAGAGTGTATATTGCAGATTGTGTAATTAGGGTTCCAATTTTATACAATTGGGAAGAAAGAGCCGTTGGGAAAGAAGAGAGCAGTTTGGGAAGAAACCAAAAAAATTTCTGCAAATCAATCAATTTAGTCATTCGAAATGTTTGTTATTTTCGGCCAAATTAGTCCATGCCTACGTAGCGTCTGACATGTGAGAGGTTAACGGTCACGTCAGCCCTGTTAACGCTCCGTGTGAACAGAATGACTAACTTGATTGACATTTAACAAATTCAGAGATTAAATTGATATTTCGCATAATTGATGAACGAATTTGACTGATCCTTAAAAATTCAAGAACGAAGTTAATGATTCACTCATAGCTAAATATTTGTCTCTCTACCTCATTCTGCATTTCCAAGGAAAGAAGTAAAATACCATAATTAATAGACTTCAATTTAAACCTAAATATCCCATGGTGGCCCGTGAGATAGCAATTATTTTCCGGTGTCAGAACCTGAATCTGTGAACTAAAGTGCAGGATTTATACTAGTGTGGTCACACCATACAAGTACAACCCACTAGCATTGTATTTGTATTTGTATGATGATACTTGTGTGACTGTGAATCATGCATGTGGGTTGTGATAGATGTACTATTACCTTAATCTATAAATAGACATGGCTTGGAATGGAGACCATACTCGTAGATACCTACTCGAATTTGTCCTCACTTTAACTAAGAAAATGCACTTTAACTAATAACTAGATTCATATTTGTGTTTTTCGTAAATTCAAAACCAGAAGTGAAGATGGAGACGTTGATACTTGCTCCACCCCAAATTTGAAACTTGACTCTCCTTAGTGAAAAATATTTATATTCGTAACTATTTTTTATATATCTTAATAGTGTAATATGATGAAGAGTGCAATTGACAATCTGTCATTTGATGATTGATGTGTGTCTTTTTTTTAACTGAAAAATTTATTAATATTCAAGTTTCTGCACAAGACAAACAGAGATCGACAAGACAGAAACAACAAATAAATGACATTGTATGTAGCTAGGCGGAACACTCAAATATCTCAATCGTCAAAAACATTAAAAAAAATGATAACGGATCCCACATAAAATAGTGATATCTACGTGAATTTCATCCAATAAGAAAGTAATTGTGATAACATGATAGAAAGAAAATACTCCTAGCATTTTTCTTAATGAATAAATGCAATGGTTAATTTTATCAAATAATGGCAATGGCTAATAATACTACATACTCTATAAAAAATTCTTAATCTACACAGTATTAAAAATACTACATACTCTATAAAAAATTCTTAATCTACACAGTATTAAAAAATTTCAACTTATCGTATGGAACAGAAGAATCAAGTAGGAGTATCAAACAAAAACACTCATCGGGAATATTCAATAATTTTCATTTGTTACTCTGCATTCAAGAGAAAGAATCCAACAATCCAGTAATGGGACAGTAATGTTCCAGAAAAAAACCTTATCTGCAAGATTCCGTGTTTCGTCATGGGAACTATCCAACCATTGAAAAATTTTGTTTGTTTCAACTGAGATTCAGCACAGGACCTGACAGTTAGGTAAGGTGGTGTCAAGCAAACTTATTTAACATTACTACTCCCTCTTTTAAAATGAGTGTCATTTTAATAAAAAAAATTATTTTAAAATGAATGTCATTTTTAATTTCCAATGCAATAATAATTTTTTATTTTCAATTGTACCCTTCAATTAATATTATGTTACACTACTTCCAAAGTATTATTGTTTTTTTAATAAAAACAAACAAATAGTTGATTAGGATAATTTGGTGAAATTGCTACTGCATTTGACTACTTTATTCAATTCCTTAATATATGTGAAATTAGCTAAAACGACACTTATTTTAAAACGGATGGAATATTAAACAAAGAATTAGTGAAGATATACAAGACAAAGCATCCAATTTTAATTTAATTTGACTAGGTAACAAAGAGAAATGTTTAGAACACGCCCCTTCTAACATTCTTCCTAACATTTATTATCTTATTAGGTAAAAGTGAAACCAACTTAGATTCCAATGATCATAAGTCAACTTTATATGAAGTTTGTTTTTAGAATGTAGATCGCACATGAATTTCACTCAATAACGATAGATGATCGAGAGAGTATTAAAAAATAGAAAATTCTATGGTGAAGTCATGAAAATGATTTTTTTGGTGAAGTTAAATGATCAACCATTGAATATTTGTTTATTTAATCCATGTCACGTCATTATATGGTGTATTGCACATTGCCCATAAGGTGTGTCATTACATCTTTACTTATTGTAATTGTGTCCCCTGATTAAATCAAAATTAAACATAGATTCTCATTTGTGCACTAAGATTGAAATTTTCCTTATATTTTGTATGAGAGCTGATTTGTAATAAAATAAAACTTAATTTTAAAGTGGTCCATCAACATCACACTAGCTGACATGATATCACTATTAACTAAACAAAATAATTTTTTTAAAAAATCAATTTTTCTGACTTCACCGTAGAAACCCCCTAAAAAAATATCTATAACACTTTTCGTCGACAAAACACACGATCCCACCATTTTTTTTAGTGTGAGATGATTTTCAACAAGCATGTGTTGTCATGTGCGGAATTATCTCCCCAAGATGGTTGGTCATCGGTCCTGGATTCTCTTTTGTTCTCTAAGTAATTTCTCAGTGCCGCAATGACTGGTTTATAAAAATTGTCTTAATATACTCCGAAAAATTAACAAAACGTATTTTAGGACAATTACTTCATATGTTCTAAAATAGCTAACTAAATGTTTCACATTTATCAATGTAAAATTTGGAAATTTAATATTTTTATTTGCTATTAGTAAAATATAAAAAGTTGATATTTTAAAATTATTTATTGTGATTAATCTATCAATGTCTTATATGTTATTATTTGTTTTTATATATTAATAGAAAAACATAGTCAATTTGTCAAAACTATGAGATCATTTGTATCTAAGCGAGTTTCATGAAGAATCATTCCTTATTTTTCTATTCATTGGACAAACTATAATGTGGTAGTGTGGGTAGTAAAAAAATGGTTGGAGTATATTAAACAAGCCACTATATCATCAAATAAAATTTTGATAGCTTAATTGCAGTTTTAAGACTTTTTTTCATCTTTTTGTAAAATCGGTCCTCCTATTTTAAAATTTGACAGTTTTGGTCTCTTCACCATATTTTTTTACTAAAAATGGTGATATCATAAGTTTTAAATGTTGTGGTATATTATCTAAAGATGAGAAAATATCAACTTTGATAAAATCGTAGAAAATTCTTTTGAAAACTTAATTTAAAACATGTCATATCATCATATTTTCGACAAAATATTATATAAAAGGACCAAAACTGTGAAATTTTAAAATGTAAGACCAATTTTGTAAAATAAAGAAAATATGTGGACCAAAACTGCAATTAATCCTAACAAAAATGGTCGGTTATTGTTACTTCATTTGTTTTTCACAGGGTCTTTGTTTACATGTGGTAATCAATGATTGTTGATTGAGACACCGTCCGAAAATAGATAATGACTACTTTTTAGTTAGGATTTAGAGATCAAACTTTGATTTTTCTTGTGAAAAATACTCAACTTCATTGGTATAATATGGTTGGCTAAATTTCATTCCTGATATAGAGTAGTTAGACTTATGAGACCTTATTTTACGGGATTATGCTTAATTAACTACGGCAAATATGCCATTATACAAGGGTTTTACGCGTTTTATTTCCTTTCCAATGATCATATTACATGAATAAAACTTCAGTCACGCAATGTTTTGTGCATAGTCATAATTTAATTTTCATTTACGATAAACAATTACTTTAGTAGGCATCCCAACATGATAGTATGTGCACTTATTAAAAGATTGTACTCTTTGTCAATAAGAGATTGTATTCATCATCCTTCAAAAAAAAAAAAAAGATATTGTATTTTTTTTTTTGGTAGATAGACGAAATAGCAAAGCCATTATAAACTCACACACACAACACAAGTGGAGGTACCGGGGTTCGAACCCCGGTCATGGCATCCGGCCTAACAATTTCGACATTTTACCAGTTGAGCTAGGACTTCTGGATAGAGATTGTATTCTTCAAC
The DNA here is from genome assembly GCF_003473485.1 of Medicago truncatula. Classification (NCBI taxonomy): domain Eukaryota; kingdom Viridiplantae; phylum Streptophyta; class Magnoliopsida; order Fabales; family Fabaceae; genus Medicago; species Medicago truncatula. The sequence goes on from NC_053043.1 coordinate 48,115,059, forward strand.
CTACGTTTTCTGTATATTAAAATGTTTATGAGAATTTAGTTTATAAAAAATTAATTTAATGATATTTTTTGTGATAATATTAAATATGATGAAATTATTTAGAAATTGCTTATATTTAAGGCCATCTAATATGACATTTTTTATTTATATTTGACTATGAAGGAAGGAACTACTAAATGTGCACAAAATTTAGTTGGGTCCTGTCTCCTGTATAAGTTAAAAGTTTTCTTAGTCAATATTTGCTTAAATGCAGGAGAGAAATCATTTAAGTCTTCCAAAGTAAAATAATTGTTTTGCAGATTTTCTGAGAGTTCATCAAACAGCATTCAGGAATTGTTTATTTGGCTTCAGAAAAAGATGTTCCAAACTTTTCAATAAAATTAAAAAAGGTTTTCCAAATATCTGCCAAAAGGCCTAAAACACACACCCACACCAATCTTTTATGATTTATTTCTGTTTCGTTGTTTATAATGGGAAAATGTCTGGTGTATATCTCATATGAGTATATATACACATTCAAAGAAAGAGAAAAATAGAGTGATGCGATAAATATAATATGTTGGTTGGGTGCATTTAGTTTGCACCACCTAATAGATGGGTGCAAGTAGGTGATATAATATGAAGAGAGAGTGATTGTCAAAAAAATGACGTGTTGAATAAGTTTATGAAATTTAGAAGTGTTCATGTACTATTGTTGCCATAGATGTAGCAAGCAAAGTGCATGTATTCGCATCTGAGAATTCGTTAATGGTTAGGTTTTTTTTTGTCCCTATATTTATTTTTTCACTGCATTCCTCCCTATACTGAGATCTTTTATTATTTAGTCCACGAGAACTAAATATTGAAAAGTGAAAAACTATTAGATAGAACCTGTGCTCCAACATGTTCCTGCAACATTTTTATACTACTTCAGATGTAATTTCTTTTACTGTTACTTGAACTGTGATTACATGACCCTGTATTCAGGATATTATTTCATATTAATTAAAATGATTTTTTTTTTTTGTCAAGGTTGGAACTTTATCTATAGATGAACTCATACACAATGAACACATAGGAAAATAATAGTTTTGCAGAATCAAAATGATCAAGTAACTTCTATTAATTATGTTATAATCTCATACAGTAAATTAAAATTGAAAATTACTTATACAGCTAAACGGAAGAAAGGGAGGGCAATCACATATGATACCACTCTTCAAAGACTATTTTATAATAAAGTAAAAAGATAAGAAAAAATTCATCATTTTAACCCATGGGAGGTTGTTCTCATGCCATTTCAATCACTAAGTACATATGAAGCTGGAGATGTTATAATCATCATTTTTAACAAGTGTTTTTTGAGAAGTTTTCCCCCCACTAGTTCTAACTTCCAATAGAATTGTATCCAACTGAATATAAACAACAGTTATAAAACCAACATAAGATAACATACATCAAATTCTATGGTTACTAGCCTCTGAAACGCAGATACGATCAAGTCTAACATGTACAGCTGTGTCTCTTATGTACAGCCCCATACTAGGTGTTTTTGGATTCTTTTTTTAGAAGAATCTTTTTTCAGCTATGGAGGAAGATGATTGTCATGCAAATGAGTTGAGGTAGCAGTGTGAAAGGGGGACGAAACATTATTGAACATAGCCGCCGGCACCATGCTGTTAAACTGCATTGGCATGACATTATGTGACCTTATATCAGTATGCTCCTGTCACAAGCACATACAGACGTTAAAAATTTGGAACCAGACGTCCAAAACACAAAGATGCTTTCACCAATATTTAATGAAAATTTATAAAACGATCTCATCAAGATTCAAGAATACAGATATTGAATGTTTGCCAAAAATTAAAGTCTAGCATAAACTACTATAAATTGGATCGAAAAACTAAACTAGTCTGCTATTCTTTATTTTCCCTTCAGAGCCCAAAGTCTCATCTCAGTGTATATTTGTCATTGATGGGAATTCAAGAAGTCGGGTATTGAAACTCCCCAAGAACATAACATACGAGCAAAGCAAAAGAACCAACTTCAACTACAACAGTGTTCACAATAAAATGTTGTGTAACATGATGCTTGACATCAATAGGGAACATAAATCGTAGATTAATTAGAAAGTATTGTTATAATTGGCAAAGGTGAGACGAAACACCTTGGTGTTTCCACAAATTGATTCAGACCTGCTTACTAATTGATTTGTTCTTTGTTGATCTGATTCCAAAGATTTTCAACCATAACTTCAATGGTCTAAATAATATAGAAGCTTGATTAATCTAGTAATTACTATTTAATCATTTGAGTACAATACATCGGACTTATGTCCGTTATTACTACTGTGAATGGAGTGCCCTTGCACTTAAGTGTGGTTTTGGCACAACAAATATTATGTGTAAATCTGGCTTAGAAACAAAGCATTTTTGTTGGAGAAGAATCACGTCTTGAGGGGACCATTCCACCCATAAGTTCTTTTGGATAGTATATTTTCTAATCTACTCTCTGGTTTTAATGGTCATTTCAAAGCAGCATTGTGGACAGGTTCAATATGCATGCGCCACTACTGCATTCCTAGCATCCTTGTTTCCTTGATTTTGCTTTTGTTTCATTTTAAATAGTTTATGGTATCCTGTTCAATCTCAATAAACGAGCATTTTTATGAAGTTGATGAAGAGGAAATTACACTGACGTCCTATGAGGTCTCTTTAAATGACACAAACACCCGTTTTAGTTTTAAAATATGCACTAACTCCTAAGTTCTCATCAAATACACAAATACCTCCCTTCATCATTAACACCATTTGTTTCTCCGTTGAAATACAAAAAAAAATTGAGAAAACATCACAGTAAAATCACATGCTCACAATAATATTCAACAACAAGCTTGACTCCCCCGTTTAGTGACCCCCCTTCCAAACGTTATATTTTTTACACTTGACAACATGACTACGACATTAACGCTCGAACATGTTTTTTCTCCAAATTCACATGACAAGAACATCAATTTCTACATGATAGCAACAATTTTGGAGCCAAAAAACTGTTTTTAAAGATGGTATTTTAGCATATGTCAGCTGCTATATAATATAAATCAATTAACTTTGAGACAAATAAACCAATGAAAATTGGACAAAAGAAACTTAAAAAGTACTCCAAAACTGGAGTAGTGATTTTGATGAATTCAAAACTACAAAAATGTGTCTTCCAAACTAAATGAACCAGTCAACATATTAAGCATTATAAGTCCTCCAAATATCTAAGTGTTTGACAACTATTTCGTATTTGGTACATGTCATAGGGATTCGACAAAGTTTTACGTTGGATTAAAGAACTTTTTATCTTCTAACAGAAATCTGACAGAATGTAATGAAAGGGGAGGTTAGTTGCATTTAGACAAAACTAAGGGGATAAATTATAAGAACTTGTTATTGTAAATTTGAACGCAATAGAAAAAGTCAGGGCATAACATACCAATTGTTGAAAGCCATCGTTACTACCACTTACTGCTCCAAGCTGAGGCACCTATATGACATAAAGAATGCCAAGTCAGAGTCAATTTTAAAAAAGTACAAGAAGGTCAATCAGTAATCACAAAAGTAACCAACCTTTCCCTTTCCTTCAACACCTCCTGGACTCCTACCAGCTACACCAGTCCTTGCAGCCTTCTTACTCGTATTCAATTTCGGATCGGAGACCTTATCATTAGATGGTGTAATAGATTGATACCCTTCTTCACCATTGCAACTAATATGGGTAGCCAAGGCTGAATTGTCAACAGAGTTGTTCAAATTTGCACATTGCTTTAGAGCTTCACTTAAGGAACCTAAAGCCATATAGTAACTTTCTTGGGATAAAGAACCTTCTTCACCCAATATTATGGCTCGTCTACATAAATCATTTAATCTCCGGACCTTGGATTGAACCTCTTCCAAGTTTTCACCAATAGGATACCTACTTAAAGCAACATTTGTCCATCTTTTCAATATATACTTTGGCGGGATGCTAAAAACACCAGACATTTGTAGAACAACAATTGCATGTCTACATAGGTAACCTTTATATTCAAACAAGTGACAGGAACAACATATATCCGAGTTTGATGTGTTCCATTCTACCATGTAGTTCTGATTATTTTCGAAGTCTTTCACATCATAAGTAGTAATCACACCATCATTTTCTTTCTTTAGATGGCAAGCAGAAGCACCCAAAACCTCGAACTGAAACTTTTGATAGATTTCATGAGTATAAACTAACAACAGTTGTTTTTCGAAAGGGGAAGGTGACTTTAATTCAGGTGTTTCATGCCAGGCATCAAAATTTGCTTTGGCTTCCTCTTCATCTCTATCTTCAAGAATCAGTTGGTACTGATCTATAAATTGTCTTAATGAAGTATCAACTTGGATATATTTGTCAAAAATAGAATTTAAACTTTCAAAGCGCGAGCCAGTAGACAAGCCAGCAAGAGAAATATCCTTCATAAACGTTGGCACCCAACATGCACGATCATCATACAAGGTTTGAACCCACTTAACATCTCTAAGTTTAAACCTATCAACCAGCTTCCACCATCTCTTTTCAAATTGCTCTTCTGTCCATGATTGATATATACACTTGTTGAACTTTTCCATAAAGCTATCATGCCATGTACTTAAGAACTCAAGTTGTTTCGGTATCTTTTCCAAAACATGCCACAAACAAAAACAATGACGCGTTCCAGGAAAAACAGCAGCAACAGCAGCTTTAATAGCATCATTTTGGTCAGTTAGAATCACTTGCGGAGCACGTTCCCCCATTGCTACAAACCATGTTTGCAATAACCATGCAAAGGTAAACACAGTCTCATCAGCTATCAATGCACATCCAAGCAATGTTGGTTGAACATGATGGTTAACTCCAACAAAAAGCACCAACGGTATCTTATACTTGCTTGTGAAATACGCTGTGTCAAAAGAAACAACATCAGAAAAATAACCAAAATCTTCCAACCCTTTAGAATCAACCCAAAACACATTTCTAAGTCGATGCTCTTCATTCAAATCAATGGCATAAAAGAATTTCGGATTCTCTTCCTGCATATGCATAAACAATTCAAGAAGCAATTGAGCATTCCCCGGTTCTAAAACCAAACTCCGACCTTTATCTTGTTGACGATTCATCAAATTCTCCAAACAATCAATATTCTGATACGCGCTAAACAACTTACCACCACCTGCAGTCGAATTCTTCCTCCGTCTCATCCTAACATCATTACTTAACGGATCATTATTCCTATGACTCCGAAAAAAATGAGCTTGAGCAGGTAAAAGCTCATGATTATGCTGCTTAACAAAACTATAAACATACCATTTACCATCCTGTCTTCTCTTTACATGCATACTTGCTTTACAACCGATTTTCGGGGAAGGACGCGGATTAATCGCGTCATCGGATTGCTGTTTATTACCATATCTAATACACGAAAATTTCGCATCGATGAATTCTTTCGATGCCCTAGATCGGCGGCTACTTAACTTAGCAGTACCAAACCCTGCTGATTTTGCATATTCTTTGTAAAATGAATACGCAGCTTCATGTGATTCAAATTCCATTTCATTATTAGGGTCTTGAATTGTGTTAGCCATAATAATAGAAGAATCCATAATTGCCTCAATAATCCAATTTCAATTGTACCTAAATGGAGGAATAATGATTTACTGAGAAATTCAATTAAACTAGAGCTAAAAAAATGATTTTCTTTTAGATGGGATAATTCAATGTATTCAAATCACGTTGGAATAGTATTTGAAAAAAGTAAATACCTGGACGGTTGTTTGTGGCGGCCGGAGAACAAACTCCGGTGATGTTTTCCGGGGAGTTGAGAAGATCAGTGGTGAGACATCATCAAGTTGTTTGAGACACTACAAGGAGAAAGTGGCAGGGGCTGCATTTTTTGGGTTTGTTTGGAGCTGTTAAGGTTGGTGTTTTTTTTTTTGCTGTTGTTAAAATGTGTCTTTTTTTTTTTTTAAGGATGATGTTCACGCTTCACTCAATGCTAGGAAACACCAGTAATTTATCAATTTAATCTCAATGACAGTTAACTGTCGATAAATTTTAACCGATGATAGTTAACCGTCGAAGACCATTTACTTTTTTGTGGTGTGTTTCAGCCTTTGTTAGAAGGGTGAACAGCAATTTTTTTTTTTGCATAGTGAATGAATGGGCTCTTCGAAGGGAAGTAAGTAGATTGGGCCTTGAATTATAATATCATCTTCTTTTTTTAATGAATGGTTATTACTTTTATCACCTTATGCGTTACTCACGCGCCCTATTTTTTCTTTCAAAATTACACTTTGCTCGAAAAATATAATTTGAATCATATTTCAGATTATATAAGCCGAAACCGTATATTCCAAGAATTACATGACAACATTGCATATGATATTAAGAATGCATAATTGAAAATAACCAAAATTAAAAGAGACAAAAAATTGAATAAAACTCTCATTTTATCAATAGATCATATTTTTCATTAAATTTACAATAACATTGAAGCTTATTACACATAATTATTAAACGTCTAATGCTAAAGACCTAGTAATAAACTTGTGGTGGAAGAAGATGAAGGTGGAAGGAGAAGAAGATGGAAGGGGAATGAGGTAATGTTTATTTCCTTTTTAAGGCAAATGAGACTTTGATTGTCAACCTTAGACCCAAGCAGGTCAACCTTACACCCAGACAAATGATGCAAATTTGTAGAATGACACCATGTCTTTTACCTATTCATACAATCTATAAAACACTAGAGTACCCTTTTTGTATGAAAGGTCAATGATGGAAGCACGTTGTATAAGAAAGGAGAATGAGAGAATGTGAGATGATGAAATGAGAAATTGTGAATGATTGATTGGTATTTATAGGGTGAAATTTATGAAGGATGGTGCATAGATTGTAACATACCATTAATTGCGGTAAAAAATGTGGTAAAACATGGTCTAACTAGTCAATACCAAAGAAAGAACATGTTCAATGAGTAACTCTTGCTTAGCAAGTAACCGTCCGAACTCTAAACTATTTTAGATTATATTATCTGAATTATTCCCAGAATTGTTCGGCTATAATACGAACAATTTAAAGATTGTGTTAAATTCGTTCTTTATAGGGTGAGAGGAGTTTGAATTATATAATTCAAACCAGTTTAGTACATAATTTTTTGTTTTTGTGGTCCATGACGCACAAAAACTTCTATTAATTAGTGTGCTTGTTTTAATATGTTGTAAACCACACCAAATAATTATGGATATTTCGATCATTGATTTGAAAAGCAAACTAGTTGCAGTTTACTACAACGGAGGAATACTGCCCTATCTTTTCAGGGTTTGGGATGATGTCACGCTCTCCAGTTTGAAAGATAAATTGGATCAAATCAACCGTCAACTCACCCACAGAGACACAAGGAGGGTGGATGGTGTTGAGTATCGAAGTCCATCGATCAACTCAATCATAAGAGTGTTGTTCATGAACGACGAAGACGTGAGAACCATGATCTCAATATTTGGCAGTACAGTACTAAAGGATCGATCGAGTTGGACGCTTCATTTGTCAAATCTGTGGAATAAATTCTAAAAAGTTTGATCTGACTCAGAAACTTTTATACTAAACGATGCCATTGTTCTTGTCGGAGAGCATAGGTTTCAATTAGAGGTGGTGTGAATATCCTATGCGATTGTTCACAGTGGTTGGTGTTGGTCTTTCACCAGTGCAGGGATACCTGAAAAGACATTTCAATGTTCAAGTTAGTGAAGTTTCAACGTGATTTAAGAATATTTCTTAACATGTAATTGTGTACCTTATTTCTGTGTGGCAGGCCCTATTTATTGACCTTCAAGGCGGATTAGTTGGTTCTACCCTTAAAGCTCGATGGTTGAGTGATCGTTTGTTCATGTGAAGAGCTCAAATGAGTTCTGAGCATGATATATGGTATCGCACCTCATCACTGGTACATGTAATACGCAACTGTAGATGGATACTTATTAGACTTTAGCTTAGATAATGAATTTATTTAGAACATACATATTTGTTGTGAGTGAGTCTTGAACTGATTCAAAACATACATATTCGTTATTATGATTATATAAAGTTAGATAAAAATAAATAAATTGAAAAATGAAGCCAAGTTTAGTCTTAAGAGTCTCACATTTAAAAAGAAATCCAATAAAAAAAAATAATTTTTTATTGTCAATTTCAAAGAACTAAAATTCATGATCTGTGAAACACAAAATAGCATGCGACGTCTACTGAAAAGCCAAGCCAAAACCTTGTTAAAAAAAATTAGCAAATTAATAGTTTATAAGATCTACATTAACAATGTTATCTCAAAAGGTGCTTTAGTCTCATCACTCCCACAACCACTCAAAGAATTTTGTCTTTTTAACAAAAGTTAAGTGTGAAGTGTGAACAAGGATGTAATGAGATCTAATAATCAATTATGTAAATCACAATCATAATCTGTAATAGGCTGTTAACTCGTATTATAATCATAGCTTCGTTGGTGTCAACTATCGCACCCATCACGTTCTTATCGTAGCTTATTTATTTATTTTTTTTGGTCAGCATCGTAGCTTAATTTTATTATGAGAAAAATAGCGCATCCTTGCCACTTTGGAGCAAGAGTCAAATTTTTATACTTATAGGTGATTTAAATTTGAGTAAACCACTAAAACGGCCATCGTTTTTTTTTAAATCACTCTTAAATTAGTTTATGATAAATATTTTAAATTGATTTTTGTTTTTATCAAATGTGTCTCAGTTAAGTTTATGTTTTTATGTTTTGTCAAATAAAAAATATTAACGGAAAGATTTAATTGAGAATCGTTTGACAAATATAGATATTAGTTTATAATACGAGAAATACTAACAATGTCGATTTTTGAAAATTGAAAAAATATTTTTTTCAATGCAAAATTTGTCTTCTCTTTCTACTTTTGATTTCTTAATTGTATTCTAGAGACACCGATTAACATAACCCTTAAAATATTAACAAAGACAAAAATTAATTTAAAAGTGACTTACAAAGACATAAACTAATTTAATCATTTACTTTCTAAAATTCAGTTTTATCATCTAAGCATAAAACAGAGAAAAGTTCACATACTACCAATATTTTTTTTTGAAGGAACATACACTCACTGGCGGAGCCTTCATGGTCCACCCGGAAAAATTAAAAAAATCAACGATTATAGGTCTATTTTGTGAGATTTTATGCAATTTTGTGTTGGTTTTATGTTTTGGTTGATCCAAATTCCTGCAAATTGATGCAGTGGCCCACCCAAAAATTTAAATAATTCAATTATAGGTCTATTTTGCGAGATTTTATACAATTTTATGTCGGTTTTAAGTTTTGGTTGATCCAAATTCCCGCAAATTGGTGTAGCGGCCCACCCAAAAAATTTAAATAATTCAATTATAGGTCTAATTTGTGAGACTTTAAACAATTTTTCAATAGTTAATTTTAATGGCTCACCCTAACATTTTTTCTGACTCCGCCACTGCATACACTACCAATATAAAACTGCATTACAAATTGTATATAAGTGACATTATAATGAGTTTTAATTAGATTTTCATGCATGATTATTCGGCGTGCAACTCCACCAAACTTTAATATCAAATATTGTGCAAGTCTCATGTAAATAATTCGGTTGAAGAACTAAAAAACGTTGAAGGAGTTTGGAGATAGAGATCATGTTCAATCCCAAAAAACTAACATAACACATTAGCATACATCTATATATAAAAAAAATGTCGTGCAAACATTTTTTGTCAAAAAATATTCTTATAAGTTTTTTATTACAGTCTTGCAATACTTTTTTTTTTTTTTTGAGAGAAGTCTTGCAATACTATTAGATATAAGTATTTTGCAATAATGAAATGTTCAAAAATCAAGAGAAAATGAAATAGCTTTATGCTTGAAGACCCGTTTTATTTTAGTGTTTGAAAAAGATAAAAAAATCAAGGGAAAAAAAGCAGCAACAATTAATGTGACTTTAAAAAGTTATTAACAAACCGTGACGTAAAAGATTAATTGGTAAATTATCTTATATTTTTTTTATAGAATTATTATTGTTAAAAATTAAAATGATTGGTTTATTACGTTAGGTCACATGTAAATTAAATAATAATTGACTGAAAGAACAATAAAATTAATAAAAAAAAAAGAACAAAAAAATTAAATAAAGAAAAGGACAGCTGCTTGCCCCCCAATATAACGGGATGGTTTTTGTTTTTAATTAACTTGTTTTGTTTTTATTTGAGGACTACGAGACTAATTGACTTATTTAATTTTTTTTGACAAAAACAAAACGATATTCATTCATTCATAATTGACTTATTTAATGAAAAATAGTATTCCATCCGTTCTAAATTTCTCATTTCGATTATTATTATAAGTAAAAATTCACATTTTAGGTTCGTTTAATAAGTGATGTAGGTGGTCTATAATATATATATATTAGATACATCATTTATTGAATGAATATAAAAAAATTACATTTTTGCTTATAAGAGTGAGTGTCGTTTTGTAATTTTTTTGTCTATATGTCGCTTTACAATACCAATGAAACATTAATAAATGAAGAATGCAACCTTAAATAGTGCTCAAACTAGTGCAAAATCATGTTGCAATTTGCCTAAATCGTGCCACATTAAAGCCAATACACATAACATTACTACATCCTTGTCCCAAAATTGTGCTACAATTTTCACCATCGCACCACGATTTTGCTTCCAGTAGTTTTCCTGCATCATTCCTAAAAATCGTGCCACGATTCTTACTTTTTCCATAATTTTCAAATTTGAGTCAATACCAACAATTCTTCTCCTGTCTAAATTAATGATGATGTCACTTTAACCATCAGTCAACTTGCTCATTTTTCTTTTACTTGCATCCAACTGCACAACGTAGCTCCACAAGGTTCCACCCTTAGCCTCTTCAACCCTCGGAATGTCTTCCATCCTCTTGAAGATCCTTGCATCCAACTACACTAGGATTTTAGGTATTTCCACAAGTCTATTGCAAACCCTCTTCAACTGCGGAACATCTCATGTTTTCTTGAAGATCTTCATGCATCTAATTACCCTTGGTCTTTTAGGTAATCTAAAAAGTCATGTCATACATTCTTCAACTCCTGGAATGCCTTCCATCCTCTTGAAGAATTCCCCTGCTCACAACTAGAGCATACCACTAAAGGTCTCCATAGTCATACTATTTCAGTGTCATCCACTTCACCTCAAGCTGAGTTTTTATTACCTCAACTTCTAAATGCGTACTTCCACTTTGCCTCAGCTTCTCCTTTAAGGTTGATCGTGAGTATTCTTACCTCTGCCTCTTCTGATTAACCTTGAGTATTCTTCCCACCGCCTCTCCAGGATGATGTTGAGTGTTTAATGTCTTTCAAGATGATCATTCATTTATAAGGCATCATTTCCAAGGTGAGAAACATCACCTTCTTCATCCCCCAACAAGACACCACCAAAGCACATTCATCCTCATAATCCTATGAGACAATTTGCACGGGGTTATTTTTGTCCCCAAAAACTCCTTCTTGAAGTGACTCATCCTGTGACACTTGAAGCACTTATACTTTGACTTGTTACCACTCTTGGAGTTTCCATGGTTACCTCTACCTCCATCATTCCCTCTGGAAATACTTATGCCTTCACTATTTTCATCAACTCTCAAGTCCTTGGACTTGGTTAACTTCTTGGTTCTAAAAGTCGATTGGAATTCCTCCAAGGTGACAATGCCTTCTTTGAAATAGAGCATGGTATCCTTGAAGAATTCAAATGATCTCGGTATAGCATACAACAAGAGTATAACTTTGTCTTTATCCTTAAGATGCACCTCAATGTTCTCCAAGTCATCATGGATTTTGTTGAACTTTGTTAGTTACTCCACGATGACCTTTGACTCCACCATCTTAAATGTATAAAGTTGGTGTTTTAGGAATTGCCTATAAGCCAAAGACTTGGTCATACAACTTTGACCACATCGATGTCATCGTAGGTTCCTTCGCGACATCCCTCAAAACTTTATCCCAGAGGCACAAGACAATAACACTTATTGCCTTGGCAACCATCTCGGATTCTCAGTCTTCTCTATTTGTGACATGGTGACCGACAACATACGCTCACCCTTCAAAGATTTTTCACACTTTTGTTGTGTCAAAACCACTTGCATCTTTACCTTCAATAACCCAAAATCATTATTTTCAGTTCATTTCCCGATGTCCCACTTTGAAACTATGATACTCACTTAACCAATTCACTCGTTTGCCCCACAACGGCGCCAATTGTTGTGAATTCAGACTCAAAATCACACCAATGAACGTAGATGTGTCGAGCAAAATAGAAGTAGCAATCAATATCAAAGTAACCTCAAACAATAACAAACCTAGATATAATCTACGAACCAAGAGTAAAACACATCAAACCACAGGCAAAAATAAAGAGAGAAGAGAAACAAACACACCAAGAAGTGTTTATCCAATTTGGTCCAACAATAACCTACTATGGGGAAGAGATTGATCTCTCAAATTCACTATCAATGAGTTTTTTTTACAAAGAGATACAAAAGAGTTACAAGAAATTAGCTTCTACAAGCTTTATAAGAACAAACATAAATTCTACCCTTTTTCTAATCTCTTCCCAAGAAAAATAGACTCAATGATTTCACTCACCCACGATGTTTACAAATATTTATCAACTCAAGAGAACCTTCATCAAATACTCTAAACCTTAAATTTACCTCATTTGATTTTTCAAATTTCTCTCTCTAAAAACAATAACTTTTATATTAAATACTATGTATTTACTCCCTCCGTCCCTCAATAGATAACCTATTTGACAATATACATTATTGATTTAACATACTTTAGACCATATTATTCTACTAATTCACAAATATAAATAATATCATGTAAGATGTTGTTGGATTCGTCTCGATAAATATTTAAAATATTAAATTTTCATAATTTTTTTAATAAAAAATTGAAAATATCATAGATAAAACATATAAATCAGTATATGTGTCAACTGAATCATAGTATAAGTTTAACTTGTATTTTCAATTTTTCTTTTTCTTGAACAATAACCTTAGAACATTTGTGATTAAAACCCAGGGACCAAAGTATATAATTAAGCTTTCGTTTATATAATTTTTTACTGCTGTAAATCTGAATTACTTGTACTAGCCTACCAGTGTGTGATGCAGCTATGTAGGGCAATAGTAAAGTCACTTCACCTGGTATCCTACCAATTTTATCAAAACCTACACTGCTTTCTGAAAACAGGATCAGCTTTTTTCCTTTTTTCTCCCATCTCAAGTCCTCACGTGTCACCCTCATCTTACACTCAGTTTGTTCCCAAAATTAAGGACATTATAGTAAAATTAAATCCACCACCAAATCTGTGAATCAAGATTTATGACCATGTTTTTCACTTTCCATTGGCTGCACAAAGAACCACACACAAAATAAAAAATATTTTCTTATTTTTTCCCTCTAAAATAATCCATTACTTTAAACTTTCTTTCTCTTTCCATCAATAATATACAGCTAAAAACATCTCCACCACTCAAACCTCAACAACAACAATAACACATAGAGAGGAACACATAAACAGGAGAATAAAAAGTGTTCTGTTTTTGCACAGAGGTTTGTGTTCTGTTCTTGTTGTTCTGTTCTTACAAAAAATTTCAACCAAAATAATTATTCAGCTGTTATTTTTGCTACAACTACTCTTCCATTGACCTTCTCAATATCATTTTTTGTTGATAAGTTAGAAAAATTAATAAATATTCATAACCCTATTTTTATATATATTTTTCATTTTCCATTCCTCTGTTTTGTCCTGTTTCCTATGCACTCTACCTTCACCATACTTCACTGTTCAAACACCAACAATAAATGAATTTCATCTACATATAGATCTGCAAAAAGGGTCAATAATTGCTTAGTTTTGAAGGTTTTGTGAAAGAAAAAATATATTTTTTTTAAAGAAGAAAAATTCTCTGTTTGAAAAAAAAAAAGCTTTGGTAGAAAATTATGGAGTCAGATCTTCATCAACAACAACAACCACAAGTAAATTCTTCAGGTTTAACACGGTTTAAATCAGCACCAAGTTCATATTTCAACAACATCATTGACAGAGAATTCTACGAGCATGTTTTCAATAAACCATCAAGTCCAGAAACAGAGCGAGTTTTTTCAAGGTTTATTAACAGTTTTGGTTCAGATGATGATTTACTAGCTCAGAAAATCTCAGTAGATTCAACAGTGAAAGAAGAAGAAGAGGTAAATATTAATCAACAGCAACAACAACAAGATCAGGGTTTGGCTTCAATCAACAATGAACATGTGGTTCATCAGCAGAGTAATTATAACAACTCTGTTCCTTCTTCTCATGGTTTTTATCAAAGTTCTATGATGCCACCTTTGCCAAATCAGAATGTTTCTTCTGGTTTGGATGGAAGTTTTTCAATGGGAGTTAATAGGTTGCAGCAGGTGAAGAATCATGGTGGAAACAATTCAAATCTTATTAGACATAGTAGTTCACCAGCTGGATTATTTTCTCAAATTAACATTGAAAATGGTATGTTACATATCTTCCATGTGCTTTCTTTTCTGCGCAGTTTTGGTCCCTCTATTTTAACTTACACGAATCTGAAATTTTAGTATCATTTTACAAGTGTGTCTAGATTTTTATTTTGTACTACGTGTTATATTTATTAATGACGCGTAACTACATTTGATTATGTGACATTACTGATTTCAATCCGAAACGATGAAATTTAGAAGAATAAGTTTACATTTGATCTATAAAATTCAAGAAAATAAGTTGTAAAAGTTTTTCTGGTTCAAATTAGTAATTACTTACTAATATGTGGACTTGTAAGGTACTGTCAGTGGTATGTACAATTTCAATAAATTGATTTCAACCCAGATTTCCTTGTCCTACTTTAAAGAGAAAAAAAATATAATTTTCCTAGAAAAATGTTAAATTTTGAAATTTTATTGTCAGGGGTTTTATGATGCTATATATATATATATATATTAAAGATCTCTTTAGGGTAGCATATACTTTTTAATATTTGCTATTATGTGGACATTATATTTTATACTTTGTACTTGTTGAAACAAGTGGTGAAAAAAAAAACCCTAGTGGGAATATTAGTTATTACTTATTAGGTTTCATTTTTGTCTCCAAACTATTTTTTTTCTTTAACATATAGGTTGTTATAGTGATGTTATGCAAGTTTAATTGGCAGGTTATGTTAGTATGAGAGGAATGGGAACTTTAGGAGCTGTTAATAACTCAATGAAAGAAGCAAAGTTTTCTACTGCAAGGAGTTTGAAAAATCAATCAAACTATTCATCAGGGTTAATGTCAACAATAGATGAAGTTGGTGACAAAGACAATAGAGAAAATAATCTAGAAAATGAGGCTTTTGGTGAAAGTCATGGTAACGAATATATGGATTATCCGGTTGATACTTGGGATGATTCTGAAATGATGTCTGAAAATGTTGGTGGTTTAAAAAGATTTAGAGATAATGATTCAAAACAACAATTTTCTGGTTTAAATGTTCAGGTAGAATACTATATGGCATTGGTTAATTTGATTTTATGTGTAGTTTCTTAATTGAATTTCATTTGACATATTTTGTTATGGTTGATTAGAATGAAACAGGAGGAGGACATTCTAATTCTCCTTTGGCTCATCAATTGAGTATGCCAAATACTTCATCTGAAATGGCAGCTATGGAGAAGTTTCTGCATTTCTCAGATTCTGTTCCGATGAAAATTCGCGCCAAGCGAGGTTGTGCCACTCACCCAAGAAGCATTGCAGAAAGGGTATGGATTATTGATTTACAATTTTTTTTTTGTGTGTTAACTCTTCGATTCTTAGTAGGTAAGTAAAGTCCGATCGATGATTGTTTCTGGCAGAATTCAAACTTGGGACAATTCATCCACGCTTATTAACAACTGAGCAAACCACTTGGTTATTTATATTTCTTAATTGACAAAATTTCCCTACATTACTTTTCTTTTGTTAGGAAATCATAAACCAAATGTACATATTTAGTTATTGTATAGTACTACTAAGACATGTTTTTTGGGGCCATTATATGTACAATGAGGTTCATTTTATTTGAGTATACTAACTATATAAATTAATACTCTTAACACATCATTAAATTGACTTCAGGTTAGAAGGACTAAAATTAGTGAGCGTATGAGGAAGCTACAAGATCTGGTCCCAAACATGGATAAGGTACTATGCTTCATGATTGGTTTTAACATTTGTAAAGTCTCAAACCATACATTAATTTATGTGAATGCTTTAAGATACAACGTTGTTTCTCTCCTTTTTTTGAAGCAAACAAACACAGCAGATATGTTGGACTTGGCTGTGGATTACATCAAAGACCTTCAAAAGCAAGCTCAGGTAATATCATATATATTTTCTTATCTTTTTTTATTATTGTTATGAATTATTACCTAACCAATTTTCTTCCCATACATGCATGTATCTATATATACACTTGTATAGAAGCTTCAAGATTGTCAAGCAAAGTGTACGTGCCCACACAAGCAGCAGCAACAACAATAACGGCAAAGAGTGAATTAATTAATTAGTCCAATGTACAGATTTGTAATAATTTGGTATCACCAAGTTTAAAAAATCTAGCTAGATTAGCTTTTATTTGTTAATGCACTTAATTCCAAAGATAAATTCATTCAGCCCTTGATGTACATAATGAAGATAAATTTGTAGGGTTGCACTTGTTCAACAATTATGAGAGAACTAGCTGGGGAAGAAAAGTGGGTTATTATAAATTAAGTTGAGTGTAATTGAGGGTGTACAAAAAGTCCATGTGGTAAGTAGATGCAATTTAAGCATTTATTAGGACCCATATTTGGTGATGAAATCTATTGGTATTGCCGTATAATAACAAATGTGTACGTTTACGTTTCACATTGAATGGTTGGTTGGTTGGCATTGGATTATAACATGGTGGGCGCCGAGACACCGACACATTTTTGTTGGTTATATGATGTCAGGTTTACCGTTTACATACATTACTCTTTTCATTTTGTTTCTTCAATGTTGGTGTGTTTTGGTAAACCCAACTGGAACCGGTGGTTCTCATTTGCATTTTGGTGTTAGTCATCTAAAGTTGAAAGAATCTTCTTTACTTCATATACATTTTGAAAAGTGTTTCAACACTTTTTTAGTTATTCACTGGATGCTAATAACATTCACTTTTAAACACTATATCTAACACTCACTTTTTTATTGGAAGTAAGCATTTTCCTTATACAAAGTCGATGTGAGGGTATGATGTAATATGAGTTAAGAGACAGTTTTGTTTGCAAATGTATCTCTTCATTGTTGTTATGAAGATTTGTTATGGGGAAACATACTACTACTTTGATTAATTGGTTAGGGATGACATAATGAGTTGAACATGTTGAATTGAGCTGTTCAACTACCCCCTATATTTTTTTGTTTCTGTGAAGTATAGATTAAGATTTTCAACCCATCTTGATCCGTCATACATAACTTTTAAAAATGCGGATCGTGGACGGATTGGTTCGTGGGTTAAGTTTTTATTTTTGATTTAACTACATATCAACTTGCCTAACAATTAAGGTATGTTACTTGCTTTTATTATTGGCAGGTCGATTTACCGACCTGCCACATGTTGATGTTGAATTTTCAACCTATTTTTCTTATTTTACATGTCTTAGCTCTGCCAAATTTTGGGCGGATTGGTGGCGGTAATGGGGTTTGGCGGAGTGAGTAAATCATTTTTTTTAACCTTAGTTAGATGGAAAAAAAAAAAACTAGTTTTTCTTCCTTATTATTGAAAAGTGATGTAGATGGAGAAGAGGTAATGGTGATTACATGTGAAAACAAACAAAGAAATGTAGTTATTATAAATTGAGTTTCTTTTCTTAAAAGATAAGTTTGATCAGAAATAATGAAATGTAAACTTTTGTATTTTTTTTTTGGTTACAAAATGTAAACTTTTGTATTAATTTAAAACTTCCCACATAAATTTATTACAAATTCTTTTTGGAATTAGTAAATGTATTGAAATACTAATTCATTTCAATTCGATTTTAGCTAGGAGTGATTTTATTAACTCAAATTATGTCAAAAATAAATTTTGTAAACATTCACCGCCCAAATAAATATTATTCCTTGAAACACACTATCATTTCAATTGTCGTGATAAACATGAATATGGAAATAGAAATAATTTCATTGGGTCCAGAAGTCCTAGCTCAACTGACAAATGTCGAAATTTTAAGGCCGGATGTCGTGACCTGAGTTCGAACCCAGAACCTCACAATTGTGTGTGAGTCTTAATTTCAGTGGACTACCACTTCATCTAAGACAAAAAAAAAAAAAAAAAAAAATTGTTGGGTATCTTTGGATACCCTAGAGGGGAAAATGCATTGCATTTTGGGCTGTTTTTGAGAGTTGAGGATTTTATACTGTTGTGCCTCTTTTTATTTGTTTTTTTGTCAATAGAGTTAATATGCTTTAAAGTGAAAAAGTTAGGATATATATGGCACAACTAGAAGCAGTGGACAAGAGTGTCACCATAAACATATCTCTATTGGGCCAAAATGTGGGGTCCAAATCTAAATCCATTGAAGTGAAGGCCATGTCACATATGATGTCAGATCACTAAAGTTAGAGTAAAGTTATTGGTGTGGGATTATTGTGGAAGGTAGATGTAGATGCAGTGCAACAATGCCATTATTTGAAGTAATTCACAGAAAAATAAAAAAGGGGGCAGTATTATTATTGTATTAGAGTCACATATACAACAAGGTGGAAAGTACATAACAATAATAAAAATGAAATTTGTGTTCAATCAAGTGAGCCTCGTGGAGACACGCAGGAGCTTGAACTTTTATGCTAGGGGGGCCTTTCTAGTCATGGCCTATATAAAAACTAAAAGTGTGAAGTTCTTGGCATCTACTATTATTAACAGAATCAATCTTTTTTAGAGCTATGGTTTCATATGGGACTGCAATTAACTTGTAAAGTTGTAATGTATATGGTCACTTATAGGGGATGAATACAACTTTTGAAAGCATGCTCACTTGGATTGCGTGCATGTTAAGAATCACAATGAATTTTACAAAATCACGATGGCACTCTGATTTTATCAAACTCGAAGTAAAGTCAAATATAAAGTATGTGAGAAAAGGGAAATAGTGATTAGCAATAAAAATAAGTTTTTGTTCTTTTTATTTGGGTGATAAATGTGTTTACTATCCTCCCACAACTATATTTGTAGATTAGGATAAACAAACAAACTAAACACTTATACATTAAACGTTCAAGGGAATAGGAAAATGTTACATGAACACCCAATTTATTCATACATTCCATTGTACATCCCGCGCATTAGGGATATTTTGGCAAATTCATCTCACAACTACACTTTCTTTTCTATTTGTGTGGGGTCTAGGTTGCAAGATGTCAGAATTTTGTGTGGGTGTAAGGGGTGTATTGCCACATGGAGGTGTACATGTATCATTACTTAAGGGAATATCATGATGATTGATGACTGTGGTGGTAGAGTTGAAGAGTCGAGTGATTAGGAAGTTAATGATTCGATCACGGTTTCAGCATTAAAACTAATATATGGTATAATTTGAAAAAAATTATAAACATTTATGAGGAATGCTAACAGGGCCGGACCTTGGGGTGTGTAAACCGCTCAATGGAGCCGAGCCTCCTCAATGTATGAGCATAAAAAAAAACTTTAGGCTTAATACATCGTTTGGTCCCTTAACTTATTTTTGATTTTCATTTTGGTCCTCTAACTACAAAATGTCTCAATTTGGTCCCATAAATTTTCTGCTGTTTACTACTTTGGTCCTTTCCGTTAGTATTTTGCAAAATCTGTTAACTCTTTTCCACATGTCAGTTAAGATTCTTGATCAACGGTTGGATTTAAAAAGCACACATGACATAATGTGGACTCCCAACATATGATCATTCTTATTATTATTATTATTATTATTATTATTTCATTACCAAAAAAAAATTCCTTCAAAAAAAAAAACACAACGATTTCCTCTTTTCTTCTTCTCCATACGCGCATCAATTTCTCCCTCTTGAACCACCATTACTCCACCGTCTGACATCGTTTTACCACACCACCACCACCATTGAACTACTCTCATCTTCCTCTTCAAAAAACCACAAACATATTATTAGATTGGTAAAATTTTAAAAACCCTAAGCATCACCTTCTCTCTTACTTTCCGGCCACCACAAATCTCCATTTGAAAAACTAATATGATTTTCTTCTTCCCCATAATGTCTGCAACAAAATCCCTAAATTTATTTTGGGATCGAAAAACTTTCACCGACGACCACCGCGTCGGAAACTACTACGACCCCGCCGGCGACCACCGCTTAATTTCTGCAAAAACTTATGAACCATGGAAAAACAACACAGTGCTGCAACCACGCCGGAAATCATCTACGCAACACAACACAGTGCTGTAGAAATTGTTAGGGGATGTTCAATGAAAAAATCACTTAAATTGTTAGGGGAGTAGTTTTCATTTTGCCATTCTCATTTATTTTGTGAGAACCTGTGCATCTGATAGGAGGAAGCCACTTCTTTGTAATTATTTTTATGATTTGGATCTTGGACATTGCTTTATTCATTCACACTGCTAAAGCTACTTGATTTAATGAGTAGTAATTGTGTGATATTTTTTGCAGTTTGCGTAAGTTGTTTGTATTACTAATTGGTTTCAGTACTGTGTTGGAAGAACAAGAAAGAGAATTATTAAACCATGGAAGAATAAGAATGAGAAGAAAATATATGAGAAGAAGATGAAGATGGAGTTTTGTATTTTTTCTATTTCTGGGTTTTTATTTCTAGTTTTTCATCTTTTATTGTTATTGCTGATTGTAGAATTTATTGTTGTTGAAATTGGAATTGGAATGTTTGTGGTTGTTGATGGTAATGAAGAAGTTGTTGTTGATGGTGATGAATAAATTGTAGATGGGGATGAAGAAATTGTTAGTTGTTCTGTTTATGGAACTAGATTCATAAAGAAAGAAAGTTGTTGAACTATTGTTTTTTGTTTTGGGTATGAAGTTGGATGATGAAGAGGGAAGAAGATGACAATAAAAATGAGAAATTCTTGTGTAGGAACGAACCTAACCTATCATTCTTACAAACAACAAATTAAAACATGACACGTCGTTGTTTTCTTTTAAAATAATTATAAAAAATTAAATCAACTAGTCCTTTCTCTCTCTCCACCACCACTAGTTGGTGATCTTCCATCACCATTCACCACCAACACCATTTATGGTGGAAAAACAACGACGTATCATGTTTTAATTTGTTGTTTGTAAGGATGATAGGTTAGGTTCGTTCCTACACAAGAATTTCTCAATAAAAATTATCGTATGTTGTGAGTCCAGGGTATGCCATGTGTGCTTTTTAAATCCAACCAGCAAGAACCTTAACCGACATGTGGAAAGGAGTTAACAGATTTTGCAAAATACTAACGGAGAAGACCAAAATAGTAAGCGACAGAAGAATTATGGGACCAAATCGAGACACTTTATAGTTAGATGACCAAAATGAAAACCAAAAATACGTTAAGGGACCAAATGATGTATTAAGCCAAAACTTTATAACCCAGTAGTACTACCCCACTACTCCCTAGGTTTCCACTTTGATTTTCGGTTGTCTTGTTGTAGCCTATTATAATTGATTTTCACCTTTAGGTGTACAACATGTATATGACACCTTATATTTATCTTTTAAAAAATTTAAATAGAACATTGTTCTTTAAAAAAAAAAAAATACATTTTTATATTATTACGAACCTCTTTTCACTTACAAAACCGAGCCTCCAGATTCTTAGGAACGACCATGAATGCTAGCAACACACATTTTTCAACACACTGTATTTGATTTGTTAAAATTCATATGGGTCCTACCAAATCATGCGGACCCCATATAAATTTGGTGGGTCTCATGTGAATTTTAACCAATAAAAAAAAGTGTGTTGAAAAGTGTGTGTTAGAATGCGTGTTATTAAAGCATCCACAATGGTAGTCCACTAATATGGATCTCAGATGTACACATCACTTATTTATAATATTTTAATAAAAACATATATTAAGGACTCCAATGACAATACACTAATAAAGACTTCAATGAAAAATACTTAAATAAATCCAACTAACTTTACATCATTAAACAAAAATAATTATTATTTCTTTTATAAGTGAGACCAAATAATACATATTTTATTACTTCTTTTAAATGTATGACCCGTTAGTATTTCATAAGACAAATGGGACAAACAAAGACAATACACTAATATTTAAACATAGTACTTAAATATTACTTCTTTATCTAATGAAAGATCTTTAACATGAAGTAGTCCTTAAAGTAATGACCCCGTTAAAGATGTTCTTAGCATTTCACAACATTTGTCATTGAAGAATTTATGTATAAGTTAGTTATTTTATAAATCATCAATTTTTGAGATGCTTCATCTTCGAAAGCGCGAGGATTATCCACTTTTTTTTTTTTTGTTGACGTGGATTATCCACTTGAAAAAGCATGTGTGTGATGATTGTTATATGACATGGACGTTACTTAAAATGGGGAGGAATACATTTTGGTGATTTAGTGTGCGGTTGGTTTATAATGGTGAAAAGTGATTATAATTGAATTGATTTCATGAAATTAATTTTAATAATAAATGAATTTAAATTTAAATTATTTATGTTTTGATCCATTTATACGTACTGAACAATATATTTAAGTGTGAAAAATCCAGAAGTCCTAGCTCAACGGTAAAATGTCGAAATTGTTAGGTCGGATG
This sequence comes from Medicago truncatula, assembly GCF_003473485.1. Lineage (NCBI taxonomy): Eukaryota > Viridiplantae > Streptophyta > Magnoliopsida > Fabales > Fabaceae > Medicago > Medicago truncatula. The sequence continues at coordinate 48,137,987 of NC_053043.1, forward strand.
TCATGATTGAGATTCGAACTCCGTTTCCTCCACTTGTGTGTATAAGTTTATAATGACTTTACCATTTCGTTTATCTACCAAAAAAAAAAAGTGTGGAAATTATGAATGACAGACAAAAATTATGTAAATCGTAATTTTAAGTTAGAATAAACTCTATAGACGTTAAATTTAAATTCTAATTGAGGAACCTTTAATATACCAAAATTGATTTTAAGAATCACTTTTTACTTCCCTCTTAAAAAGAAGGCAAAATTACACTTTTAGTCCCTTAACTTAATTTCAAGTAACAGTTAGGTCCTTTATCTTTTTTTCATTTCAATTTGGTCCTTTTTGTCCATTTTCATATGAAATTTTAAGCTTAAAATTCATGATTTTATTTTTTTATGGTCTTTCAATCTTCAAATCTATGATCTTCGTCTATGTTTGCATAAGAATATTAGATTTGAAGCTAAAAAATGTATATGAAAATGGACAAAAAGGACCAAATTGAAATTAAAAAAAGATAAAGGATCAAACTGTTATCTGAAATTAAGCTAAAGGACTAAAAGTGTAATTTTGCCTAAAAAAAAATTGTTTTTACTTTTCTGAAAGTTAATTCTACCACGCATCTAATAGAAGAGTATGAGGTGTATGACCGCAATTTCAAATCTAAATCTCATTTAGGTACAGTAGTAACACATAAAAAAGGTAGAAAGGGAATACTATATATATATATTTTTTTTATAAAATATTTAAATGTTATATATTTTTTATGTTTGTGTCTAAATTATTTATATTTTCATGATTGTGACCACCCAATGATCATCCTTAATAGAAATACGAATGGTGTCTCTATCTCAACTTTCTTTGTGAAATTTGAAAACCATATTTTGTCATCATGACCTTCGATGAAACAAGGCATGAAAATAAGTTTATAAGCATGGTTAATCATCACCATACATATGGTTTTGTGGTAACTAGGGATTGAGTTAGATTAAACTCAAATTTTAAGACGTTATTATAGCCTATCAAATCTCTTGGCCACATGCTATCAGGTCACGTTGTCGATCAGTTATGTTACATCTTAAATGTCAGTCCTAACTGTGAGAGAGTACATTTAAGATCAATCTCATATTTGATGAAATAAGATTTAGATATAAGTTTGTTAGTGAGATATTCTTCATCTTATGATGTGATTTTGTAAGGGTTGAGTTAAGTCGAACTTATATTTTAAGAGTAAGGATTATCTACCTTTTATTCTTCTTCTACATTTCTCTCTAACTCGTACTCTATCTGGTATTTCTCTCATCATTTGTTGTTCATTCTAAACATTATTCTCTTTCATACCTTATCAAAATTTTCTACAAGGTCACAGTTTGTTTTGTAACCAAGTATCTAATCCGTAAAATTTGACGATAATGTTAGCAATCTCTGTATGTTAAAATGAGATTATCTTATTTTCTTAGGATAAATTTTCCAATCAGTTACTAATCAAACAATACCACTGAGCTAGTTTGCCTAATTAACTGTACAGTAGCCCGTAAGTCCAATTATATACGAAAAATTAAAGAGATAAGCTTAATGAGTTTTCCTTCAAAAAAAAAAAAGCTTAATGAGTTTTTTTTTTTTTTTTTTTTAGATTAACAAAAAAAGCTGATATTTATAAGAGACTAATGATGAAAACATGATGAGCCTTTTGCAATTCTAACATCACTTACTCCAAATGAAGATGGTAGTCTGAAGACAAGCGTTGATAATCAGGTTGTTAACAAAATTCCTATCAAGCTTATATGTACGTACGTATATTATGTCTTAATCATAATTTTGAAATATTGGAAGGATTATGAGTGATACTAGACTTCAAATACTAGTTGAGTTGAAACTTTTAAATTTGAATGCATCGTTGAAGCATGTTTACTTGAAGGTCAACCCTTGTGTTGTTTTACTTACCAACTTGAGTCATCATGGTTACTTCACTTTGATATAATGAGGTGTTGCATCCGGTATGTGTTTTGGAACCACGCTGGGTTCCCTTCAAACGCATTGGAAAGTGTGACAATCGTGAGACTTGGGATGACATACGGGAAACCAAACATCCAGGGGCGGATCCATATTTGATATGTGTGTGGCAAAAGTAAACTATGAAGCAAATTATATTACTATATATATTAAAAAGATGAAATTTTGACATTTAAAGCGCTTCAGCAAATTGGTTTAATCATGTTCATTTCATTTAAATGGTTAAATGTTTGATTCCCAAAACATTAAAAGGGGGTGCCGCTGGGTGTTACAATCATATCATAGTAGCAACATATATGATATATAATGAATTGTTTAGGTTTATTATATGAAGAAAAAAAATGGAGAATAATCTCGTGTGGCACTTGCCACTCCATGGTGGATCCGTCCTGCAAACACTAGATTGGTCTATTGTAATTTTCTTTTCTCATAAAATAAAACTCACATTACGAAATAAATCATTTGAAATCAGAAAAGCTCACGACATGGCATTATGAATTAGATTTACACTACAACTAAAGATGCATTTATTAAACTCATTTTTCTTTTGCCATCATGTTTTGTGATATATTTTATCAATGAAAGTCAAATTTATTTTAATTTATTTTATTACTATTCAATCAAATAAAAAAGAATTTTTTTCTATTTAATTGAATACATAGATTTGTTGAAAATGACACTAATTTTGCATGTTAACATATTCTCAAAATGCCTTAAAAAAATCACAAATTGTCATGGTAATAATTCAGATCAATGAAACCAATTTGTAAGATCTTCATAAATTATAAACTCACTTAGATTAGATTGGTCTAATGTTGATTTAAGATCTTAGAATGTACGCATCTCAATATTTCAGATTCGATTCTTTCTGTTATCAATTTAAATGTTATGCATTTGTACTATTTTATTTATAATTAATTTCACTGTAGTTAAGTTTTTTATTAAAAATTATTTTTTCTTGCAAAAAAATCAATCTTTTATTATATTTTATAACATTTCATAAAAAATAATCATTTTTTGTTGTTGATAATATCATAAAAATACACGTGGTCAAAGAAAAAAAATCATCAAAATACTGAAATACTCTTTATGTTAATAATAGTCAAAGAATTTATTTTAATAAATTGACACCATAAATTTGAGACTATCCTTTTAAGGATTTTGATTATTATTTTGAAAAAAAAAAAAAAAAAAAACTATAGAGAAATGAGAGTAAATTGAGAATGTGAGAGAAAATGATTGAAACTGTAAGTTTCCGCTAGCATCCAACACTAAACTCTAAACAAAATGGCATAGAGCCGTAGAGAGTATAATCTCTTTCTCTTTCTCTTTTCCCTCTCAAACTCAAAATTCAAACAACGCTTCAATGAACAACTCTAACGGCAACCCTAACTCTACTTCACCGTTACCATGTCTCGTTTCAATTCCTCCAATCACTCTCTCCCGCCGGCACCGTCTCTCCGCCACAACCGTCGAGCCGCGATGTCCGATCTCATTTTCGAAGCCAATGGCGTGGATTAACCTTGAGGGAAGGGTTGTTAATGCTAATGAAGCTAGCGCGGCGAGAACTATTGGTGGTGGATTGAGTGATGAACTTGCATTTGCTTGGGATCTTTTTCCGCCTATTCATCGGTTTCTTATTGTTGCTGTTATTGGTGTTGCTGCTGCTCAGTCGAAAAAGGATCGAGAGATTTTCAATCTTAAGAAATCCGTTGAGCTTAGGGTATGTATAATTTCTGCTTTTATTCTTTCAATTTTGTTAATTTAGTGTGTTTATAATAATATTGTTGCTGGGGCCAATTTGAGTTGAAAATTTGAATTTAATAATTTGAAAGGGTGTTATCGTTTTGGCTTTTCAAACTTGATATTCAAATCTAATAGTGTTCAAAGGCTGTAATTTACTTTTTTTTCATGATTAATTTTGAATATGTAGAATAATTGTTATTTTTTTCTTTCTTATGTTGAAAAATATTAGTAAATTAGTGGTTATGTTTGTTTTTAGGGTTTCTTATGTTAATAGTCATTTGGGGTCTATTTGCTAAGCCATGTTTTTGAGCTTATAACATATAGCTTATAAGTTCATTTGACTAAAAAAGACCCATTTGATAATAGTCACTTTCTCACGAGCTTACTTTTACTAGCTTATAGAGGATTTTGGATTTTGATAAGCTAATTCAAGTAGATTATAGCTTATCATTACTTATCTCAATTTTACCCTTACAATTTTGATTGAAAAAAATTAAATATTGATTAAATATATCATTTCATATTTATCCACTAATTTTACCAAACACCACAAATTCAATCAACTAGTTATCCACTATCAGCTATCCGCTATAAGCTAGCTTATCGGTTATTCACTATTTGTTTCCAGATAGAGCCTTGGACCTTGGTGTTCCTTAACTCAGTAATCACTAATCAGCTAATATTTGAGATTATGTAATATGATTGTGATTTACCAAGGAATGTTGTAGTCATAGTAACCAATAGTCCGAGTGGTAAGGAATTCAAACCTACTAAGTAAGTAATTGTTGTCATAGTGACCAATAATCTCTTAAATTGCAGACATTTCACGTGATGCGGCTGCACAGTTGCAGTTGTGACCGAGTCCACAACTGCATCTTTCTGCAATTGCATGGTGATTGTAAATCGCCTAAAATTCGTGCCACAACTTTTCCTCTTGAATATGAAAAAACTTGGCTGAGCAAGTTTCTCAATGGGATTATTCATTGCTAAATAACGATATATATTTCGTAATTGTAATATGTTTTGAAAAGCTGTTGTGACATTAAAAAAAAAGCAGTTAAGATGAACTTTTGAACTCATTTGATTGTTCCAACTTTGAATGTGTGTATTAATATTGGTTTGTTTCATCACTATTTTCCAGGACCAGCTGTTATCAAGCATGCAGGAGAAGCTTGACAATCTTTGTGAGCAGTTTAACAGTTCTAAAGAGAACACAGTTGCTGCCGTCAACAAGTTATCCACCAAGGATGGAGAATTGCAATTAGATGAAACATTTGGCTCTGAGCGAATTAAGTTTGTTGATTGCGGTTGTTGGCATTGTGATGAACACTCTTCCTTCTGTAATGAATATATGGTAAGAAACTCATATACTAACTGTATCGTGGTCATTATATAGCTTTTCACTTGCTGCTGGGCAATTATAACTCTGTATCTTCCTAACGTGTCTATTGAAAAACTTAGTGTTATATAGCGGAATTTGAACAAATCACTACTGTTCCACGATACCTATTTAGTACTAAATATTGTCAAATAATGGTAGCGGCGTCATAGCACTGTTGTGCAGAGGAATTTGAATAAACTGTTATTTTCTGCTACTGCAAATGACAACACTGGAACAACTAGCTCTGAACTTAATCACACATTGACTTTGTTAGCAGGGTGCCTTGAGTAGAAGAGCCTCCGGTGGAAATGAGGTCCTCCAATATAAGTCACCCTTCTCTAATGAAGACCAAGAGGAGAGAAGAATGTCTGGCTTGTCGGATTTGGCTTCAAGTGTCACATCTGCTGCTGATATCCAGGTATTATTTTCTTCAGTGTCATCGTTGAATGATATTGGCGATGATTATTCTGTTACAGTTTATAAGTACATCATAAATCAGGTTATCTGTCAGTTGATACAGGATTCTCGTCATAACTTTTATCAAACTAGGTTCTCATGATTCATTCATCAAATGATCTTGTAGCCTGTTTGCATTCCACGGTCTTGACTTTAATTGGAATCAAGTTAATGAATTAATAATTGCTTAATTGTGGTTGTTGCATTGACATAGGTTAAATGCAATGGCAGAATTATTTTTTTAAGTTGTTAATTTGTTTTACTCTTTTGCGGTACTTATTTTTCCTGGTTTCCTTGTGTTTTTATCAGTTCTATCATATCATCTGTTAAATATTATCTTTGACATGCTTTTTGTTATTCTCAGTTTAACAACTTGGCTGTAGAGCAAGATGTTTATAATCTTAAGAGGGACTCCGAAGAGAAGGAGACCACAATAAAGGAGCTGACCACTCTGCTAAACTCTTCAGAGGTTGCTAATAGCAAGGTAATATCTGCATTTTATTCTCTAAAGTTGGAAATTGCAACTTCTTTTTCCCCTTTCCTAATCCACTTATCATTTTCACTACAATTTAAAACAGAGGGTTTCTGAATTAGAAGACATTATACGGAGGAAGAATACAACAATTTCAAAACTAAAGAAGGATTTGGTTGTTCTGGAACAAAAGGTACATATATACATGGTAGATCTAAACAAATGAAATGCACCAATAGGTAATTTCGGTGCATAAGTTGATTGAGTGACTCATTTTTGTTGGTTATGTGCACAGAATTTGAATTACTATTGAAAATACATTCAATATCATATTACTTTTAGCATGATTGTTAAACTCCCGATTTGACTTTTAAACTCTTACGAGTTTACGATTCTAAGTCACAAAAAAGTGTTAACTTGTATATAAACTCTCTTTTAACTAAACTCTTACGAGTTCAAGTAAACTTATATGTTTCTTAATTACAATTTTGAAATGCTTCTTATATTAACGGCCCTTTCAAAATTCCACCAGGTTATGCAGCTTTCAAGGCTTCGTCGACCATCCTTCTCTGCAAGTATTCCAAATGAAATTCAGCTGCCACAAATGAGAGATAACCTCATTTATGATATGGACAGCACCACTAGCCCCTCATCTTCTGATTCTGATAGTTCTCCTGTCAACAATGTACAAGATCTTCCTGTTGATGTCATTATGCCAATCAAGAGTTCTGAATCTACAATTGGTCAGATGTCTACGCCAGCAAAAAGCTTAAATTCTTCAGGGGGACTCATTGAACGCCGCTCGAAATTTCGATCCGCTGGTCCTCTTAAAGAAATTCCTTCTTATCAGAAATCTAATGCAGCTTCTTCTTCGAGCCAAAAACAATTGTCACCTCGTAAGGACTTAAAAAAGAGTAGAAGACGATCTCTCAATGGAACTAAGTGTGCGAGTGCAAATAAGAGATGGGTTTAGTAGCGAGTAAGTCAGCTTGAATCACCAACTATTCCGATTAGCAAATGCCTTTTTTTACCTTGAAATTCTGGAATTCGATTTACATTAAGGTGACTTCCATGTAGATATGCTTATTTCGTGTTCATTTCTCCTTGTAGGTTGCTGTGGAATGTAGCAGAGTACAGGTTGCCTTTTGTTCTTACATATTTTGGATTTTCTTCTTAGACTGCGCTATTCTTTGCAATTAGCCAACAGGATCAAATAGTAGCAAACAATAGGTAGTGAGTCAATATTCTACAGGTTTATGGTGATACTATTTTAAAAACTTGTTGCGTTGTTAAATTACAGATTGTAGCAGCAGGGACTATTTTAAGTTTTAGCCATTAAATATGGTTTTGTAAATTATAGCCAGCCATTGCTGTCTTTGGGATGATCTCTTATTTGATTAGTATCCTTCATAGACTAATTTACCCATTAATTATGGTCTTTTATTTTGTCAAGTAATTGAAGCAAAACCAAACCAGTGAGACCTCATTTTCATTTTTAGCATTGGGATGAACTCTGCTGATTTATAATCTGTAATGAACCTCTGCTCATTTCTCATTATAGCTAGTACTCCTTTTTTTTTTTTTTTTTTTTAATTAATTAAAACTATTTCACCACCACCCCATGAGATTTTAACTCAAGTTTGGCTCTCCATTTTCTTTGTTCTTTATATCAAAGATTTTCTTCAACAAATCTTTGAATATTGACGGTATTTTCAATATTATATTGTTATTATTATAAAGTAAATTATTAAGATCTATATTCTTATAAATCAACTTAATTTTGTTTGATGTAATGTATGAAAGAGATTTTATTTTTCGGCAAGCATGAGTTTAGAATGATATCTTAAGGCATTCAATCAAATTTTCATATTGCTTTCACATCCCTAGTCTTATCTTCTGTTTTGTCGTCATCATCTACATTATTCTTGTTAGCCTCACTCTGCTTTGGTGGCTCTATCTGTATTTCACATTTGTGAATTTTATGCTGCAGTGAGAGGCACCGAGCAAGTGGAGTTGGAATGGAATCTCCATCAAAATGCATTTTACAGTGATACTACATAAAAAGTAGTATATTATTTGATAGAATAAAAATAATGGAAAATAATAGTAATTTAAGTAGTCTTATTCAAAATAATAATAATTTAAATAGTCATTCCCTATTTTCACAAATAATAATACTCCCTCCGTCCCTAAATAAGTGACCTAGTTGACTCTGACACACATACCAATGCATATGTTTTATCTTTGATATCTTCAATTCTCTACTAAAAAAAATTATAAAAATTTAATATTTTAAAAATACTCATCGAGACGAATCCAACAACATCTTATATGATATTATTTATCTTTGTGAATTAGTAGAAAAGTATGGTCAAAGTATGTCAAGTCAATAATGTATATTGTCAACTGAATCATTTATTAAGGGACGGAGGGAGTAATAATTTACTTGCTTACTACGTATGATGGCTGTGAAGTATGACGTTGGTATGATGCTTGCGCTACAAACTTCAACCTGTGTGGGCTGCGCATAATGAAGCTTCCATTGAGTCAGAGTCAGTCCATATGTGTACACAAACCGAATCATTTGCTGAATACCCCACACACTTTGTTTACCTATTCAATTTCCAAATCATTTCCTCCAAGAAATTCATTTGAAGAGTGAAGACACACCGTTCTTTGATTTCTTCTCCATAAAATAATACTATACGAACCGTTAAAATTTGACCAAGTTGTGCACAGATAAGATAAATCTTGTAATGTATGAAATTGTTTTTATCATTAGATCAATAAATTTTACCGTTAAATCAAATGAAACATGATAAAATTTATTGATTCAATGATAGAAAATAGACTTTTAATCCATGTGAGTTTAGCTCAGTTGATATGGATAGTGCATATTATATGCAGAGGTTGAGGTTCGAACCACAAACACTCAATTTCTTCACAATTATATTGTGTAAGCTCTAACCGCTAGGTTATTTGACAAAAAAAAAAAGATAAATAAAGAAAATAGACTTTTATATAGTGCAAGACTAGTTTTAGCGAAAACCTTAAAATTATATCTTCACCTTTGATCTTAGTACTACTACTTGCTTCCTTTTTTCTTGGATGGTACTACTCCTGCTTACTCGTGGATCCCTATTTGGAAACCTGAAAAATAACTAACAAAACCCTTTTCAAAAAACTAAAATGGGTAGGAATTAACCTGAAGAATCAAAAAACTTCCTTTTATGTTTTCTCTTAGGATTCATATTGTGAGAGTGGGTGACACAAAATGGGTAGAAATTAGGTCTTGTTTTTGTGTAAGCTTGCAAGCTAATTTTCTTGTAACTCTTCGTAACACTTTCATCATAGTGGATTAGAGAGCTGCTCTCTCCCACAGATTAGGTCATATTGGACCGAACTAGATCAACAATCTTTTGGTGTGCTTGCTCCTTTCTTTCATTGCTTATCTTTGTGCTTTGTTTATGCTTGTGGTGTTGCTCTACACTTAATCTAGGTATGTTTTTGTTGTTGTTGCTTGGAGACACTTTACACATTGATTACCACTTCCTTTGCTCCACACATCTTTGTTATTCATTGGTGTGATTTTTACCGGAATTCACAACAATTATCTTAATTTCATACTTCATTTTCTTTGCATTACTCTTTCCTAATATACTTTCAAAAATACGAACAGATTTAAAATAAAGATACTACTGTATCATTTTTTTTGGTGTTGAAAAAACTGTATTATTATTATTATTATTATTAAACTGTGATTAGAATGGAATACAAATTTCCAACCAACCCTTGCTATTAACCATTATATAATCCAAAAAACAAAAAATAAAAATTAGTGTTGTTTTAAGTCAACCAGTTTAGTTAGACGGTATCTAAAAATAGTTATATGAAGTAGTGGGAGTAGGAGGAGAAGTATACTGTTCTTAAACTTCTTTTGAAAAGGGGGTGAGTTAGTTTCACTAGTGAGAACGATCTTGGTCAATTATGGTCGGTTGTAGAATTGGAGCTCCAATTAAATGATTAAACTTTGAATCGAATTTACTCAAGTACATTTATTTCGTCTCATCTCCATTATACGCAAAAGTAAATAAACTCATGCTCATTAAAAATTTAGTTCAATACTTAAATACAACTATTTTTTTTTTCTTCTAAAAAAAAATAATGTTTCATCGGTCTATGTATCACTACTAAAAAAAGGCTAGTTTTTCAATGCAATAGAAAGTACTCCCCCAACCTTTATATGTGGTAAAATACACAATTAAACTTATATTGGTCATGTACAAGCAATGCAAAATTATTTATGTATGTATTTAATCAAATCACACAACAAATGCAATTTGCTATGTTTGATTCTAATTTTTTTGTTTTAAATGAATACATATGTTAAAAGTTTTATAAAAAAAGGTTTTACACTTCAATGCCTAAACAAAATGTTTTTTTTTCCACCATTGTTACTGAATTTTCCTAGTTTACTAATTTCCATCAAAGAATCTGTGAGGTACATAAGGTGGATTCTTCCCTCCAAACAAATTTTTTTTTAATACATAGGTCAGAAATCAAACTTCCAACCACATACTAAAGGGTTTTAAATTTCTTATCACTTAAATCAATCAAAGGTTTGGTTGTAAACATAATGTTGCTTTCAATCCTAAATTCCATTTGTAATATTTTAATATTACATGAACTTTCAGAGTATGTTCCCACCATTTACTAATCTCTAGATTCTTTGACTTTACCTTCTTAATTATTTTTCAGATATAATATAACTATACAGTCATATCAAGTAATTGTGACAGATTCACACAAACACGACACATACCAAACTTATATTGTGTAAAATTCCTCTTCTTCTTTCTCCTCTAAAAACATAAAACCTTTCTCTGTTTTCCAAACAAACTAAAAAAACCACCTTCATAAAATAACTCAAAATTTTCCATATCTTACCAAATTTATCATACATATAAAAAACATCACATGTACACAACCTCAAACTGAAACATGATCATGGACAGAACATCACAAACAAGTTCAGACTCACCAACCCGAGACCCAAAAGTGTTATCAATCGAATGTCTACGAGGAAGTTCAAAAGCAGATGAATGGACAGTAGACATGCTTCAAACCGGCGACATAGTCGAAGAGCTTCGAATCGGAACAAAAACAAAATCACAGATCCGATATAATTCACCTTTCAAAGGTGGAAGAAGTGGAGTTCAGAAAATTCTTCAAGAAGCTTATAAGAAGAAGGAAACTTCGATAATGATTCGGGTTCGAAGAGGCTCCGATGAATTGGCGGAGCTGCAAGCTTGTATAGTTCCGAATGATGCATCGGGGAAGAAACAGTTTGTTCTGAGATCCATTGATGACCCGAATTATGTTGTCGGGTTTCTGGATCGAACTGAAGTTGAATGCTTTGAGATTCAAGGTACTTTACACCTACCTCTCTTTAGCTTTTTGACTTTTTATTTTGTGTTTTTTTTTTATTGTCCAATTATGATAGAGTTCGGTTCTAGTAATTCAAAGTTCGATTAAGAGGATAAGTAAAACTCAACTTAAAATTGTTCGATTTAAATATTGAACTATTTTAAATTTTTTAAACAATTCGTCTTTTAATGATACTCTTTCTATCCCCCCTCCATATTGCTGCAAAACCCCATCATGATCGGGATACATAATTTCTCATCTATATCAATTAGTTAGTTTGGGTTGTGTGTTTTTGATTCTAAAATTCTAAAAATGTTTGAGTACGTGTGAGAACGTTGCTTCCCGCTACATTTTTATTTCCATTCTCACGTGATTTACTTTCACACGTGTGTGACAAGAAAGAACCTTAACAAGTGCTTGTTTGTTTTAAGGTAAGCTTGCAAGTTGCAAGCTATGTTTAAGAAGATATATTTTTTTGACTTGGGGTGTAAGTTGATTAGAAAACGAGAATAATTTTTACAGTTGAGGGAGTTTGAAAGTCAACAAAATCAGCTGAAATGTACATGTTTTCAGGACAAATATTTTGGAACATATGTAGCCGCTGCATTTGTTTGATTTCTAAGACTAACTGAATTTTTTTTATATGTACTCAATTATAGTGTCATTTTTTAAGTTAGTTCTTAAAATATATCTATATCTACAAAATCTAATTTAATTAGATGCAAGTGAATTTTATTTTAACTTTTTCTTTTATCAAACCCTATCTTATCATGTGAGTTGTTGCTTAGCATAAATTTCTTCCTACTTTATATAGAAATGAAATTCATCTCTTTCTCAGTTCTCACGCTGTTGTCAGCAATTTATTTCACTTGGTTGGCGTTGTTGAATGTTGACAATAGGCCACACCTTTTGTTTGAGGCAATAACATTTCATGTGAGAGATGCAAACTTTGTTAGCTTCATGCACCCTGTTTGTGTACTGTTGTGCATGAAACTTGTGATGTCACATGGGTCCTTGCTGCACATGAATGATGTGGACATTTTGCTTCACCCACTTTTTATCATGTCCCACTTTGCTATAGATAAATGTTAGGTATAATTGGGGATTTTGTAAGAATCAGTTTGATATTGATTAAGGTAGTTACTAGTTAATTATAATTTAGTTGTTGGTTGATTATACAGTGATTATAAGGTAATTAATTGTTGGAACACTAGTTGAATGTGAGTGAAAGTTAGAAGAGTAAACACATGTCCCATTAGATAGAACTAGTGTTGGTGTGAATTGTAAAAATGTCCCACGTAAGAAAGAACACACCCGCGCAAAAGAAAAGAAGAAAGACTTGTCAAGTATTAAGAATTTCAATTGATTGTAAGGCTATACCAACTTCTCTGTAGCACCGACATTTCTGATTGAAGACTTGTCTGACACCGACGCATGTTATTACATTCAATTAATTCATTTTATTAAATTATTATCGGTGTTGATGTGTCCGTGTTGTGTATGGTATCCGTGTCTGTGTTAGTGCTTCATAAGACAAGAACATTAATGCATCTTTGCTTTCTTACTTTCTCACATTGCATCTGATTAGTAAGCAATAACCACAATTTTCAGCTTCAAGAAGCAGTAGAATGGTAAATGCACTAACAAGGACAAAACTACAAGATGGATATGTTTCTTATCCATGGGAGAGAAGGATGCAAGAGATGCTAACAGTTCCAAATTCAAGTAACTTTCTTTCGATATTACTCCTCCCCAAAGCTTCAGATAGAGTAGCATCTCGCTACAATGATCTTGAAGATACCCTAGCAAGAGCAAATGCATGGATCAATGCGGGTCAAGCTTCAGGGGTCCCTATTGTCTTCATGAACATTCAAACTGAGTCCCTACTCACTAAGGTAAATGATCACACAAAAAAAAACTTAGTAGGTTATCTTATACAACTAAGCTTGGGAGAATCGAAAACTCATTTTTGGATTTTGAGTCTCGAACATGTAACTTAAGTGGTTGAGCTGAGACATTTGAAGAAGTTTGAGAAGGAAGTTTAGGCTTCGAATTCTAATCTCTAAGATGACATACTAACACGTGGATTTTTCCGTTTGTGTGACAGATATCTGGGGAGACAGCTTCTGCTACTGTGAATGCAGGTTCTCTGTCTGACTTATCTAACCTAGCAAATGTAAGCCTTTATGGCTTTGAGGATTACCATGGAATAGACATAGGTGTTGTTCGAGCAGTTCGTTTATGGTATGCTCCAGTTGGAGGAGAGCTTTCTATTGAGATCAAACTAAAAGAAGAAGATTCAAAACTTGGATTCGCCATTAGTCGTACCGAAGAGGTCTCGCTCCTACCGTCTCTTCTCTTGTTGATTATCATTTGTCTTCTGTTGCAGAGACAAAAAAAAAAACTTTGCTATATATATATATATATATATATAATGAATTATAGTTAAAGAGGTTCTTATATTGAATAAAATTTTAGCTGATAATTTTATTGTAATGTACAGGGATTTATTTTCATATCATCAGTGATTAATCAAGAAAATGTACCTGCTACTCGTTCTGGGCTAAGCAGTCTTTATAAACTGGCAACAGACACTTGTAGATTATTGGTAGTGTCAAGAGTGTCAAACCAAAAAGTACTTCCATGGATGGTATCTTCAACAGGAGCAATTCGATGTTACGACACAGTTTCCTTGAGCCAGAAGCTATCCTTGCACAGACACACCAGAGTTCCAATTCTGCTCCATGTCTTCCTTTGGGACCGATCGATGGTTAATTCGAGCGGTGGGAGCAATAGATTCAGAGCTCTATCTCCTTCTGCGCTGCAGCCATTGCCATCTGAAGTTCAAATTGGCCGGTTTTCAAATGAAACTCATACGCTTCCATTGCCTCCAGAAGCTTCTGATCCTACCGATATCACTAGTGAGGTTTCACAGTCAAGATTTGAGAGAGATACAGCCGGCGAATCCTCATTCAGATTTCATGATTTCTCTCTGTCTAGCAATTGGGTATGATATATATTACATACTTGAAAACTATGATTTTGTTGTCGTTATTGTAATGTACATAAATACAAACTATATACATTGCATTTGATTTGTAGAACAATGGAGCATATAGAGTTGAAAAAAAAAAACTTTATTTTGTTGTTCTTTGTAGTTTTGGATCTTGATAATGTACACTATTGTACTAGGTAGCAAGAAGTTTTCTTCTTATTTAGCTGACTGCTTTTGAAGAGACTAAAATTTGAATTAAAAATGTAATGTGTTTTGTCTATGTGAGGTTGGAATTTTATATTCCAATAATTATATGGTCCCATCTTATAAGAATAATTATATTATTTATTCATCATTAAGTCCATCAAATAAGATGATATATATAAGTTTAAATGAGCATATATTAGTGTTAACATGCATGCTTAAAAGAATATTATAGTTCTCAATCCATTGAATCACTAAATAAAATTTGTTCTCCCTTCAAAAGTATTAGTAGGCAGTGACAAACCTATGTTAAGTGTTAGGCCACCATTTAAGGGGTTTTTTGTGGCAGCCCCATCAGTATTAACCTTGATCCAAAATAGAATTGGAGGGTTGCAAATGATTTCTTTAACAGTTGGAGGGTGCAACTCAATCTTGAACTGTTTCATGATGACAAATTCCCTGATATCTCTCTCTAGAGGATGTTTTTATAATTTTGTTACCAAACAAGGAAACATTTGAAATAATGATATTAATGATGGATTTCCAGTGAATTCTCTTCTAAAAAAATCTCACTTGGTTTCTTCTATACCATATGCCACAAATGAGGTTAACAATGCAAGATGTTATCACAACCTTACACTAAGGGGACCAACTTCTATCACAAAGACTCATGATATCTTCCATAGATGTGAACTGCAATGTAGTCTTAAGCAAATTCCCAAACCTTATCCACAGTCCAATAACAAAATCACACTCATAAAACGAGGTTTTTTTTTTTTTTTATTACAGTTTGAACACATTGAAGGTAGTTTACACCATCTGGAGGTTAGGTTGTCATCATTTGACAGTCTATTATGTATTAATCTCCAGCAAAGAAGAGATTTGTAAGGAGGAATATCTTTGTTCCAGACTTTTTTGGCCCAATGAATATTCTGGTGAGTTGGTGATTTGAACAAAAAGCATCCAAGAGATTAATGGAGAACATATTAGAAAAAATTTGTGAGACTAAGTGAGGAGAATATACATTTTTCCTATGTCATAAAAGAGAAAAATAAATTATTTTTCTTATATCTCATAAAAAATTGTTTGCATATATTTATAAGCAAATTCTATGGTACACTCAACAATTTGAGTGTATTGGTACACCAAATCCTTAAATATTTAATAAAACATTGTTTTTTCCTTATATATTTAATAAACAAACTTTAATCTTCATGGTTTTTTTGAAGAGGCCAAAATAATCTTGATGGTTGATATTGTAACCGTTCATGATTTGTGATACATGTGCAGATAATATTAACTGAGAATTCAAATAATACTATTCACCATTTGCTTAATAATATTAATGCTCAATCTTTTTGTTGGTTAAAAACGAAGCATAAAAATCTTGTTTTTGACTACCATTTGTGATAGGTCGATCCTTTAGATTTCTTGTAATTTTTTTTTTGTTGATGAAATTCCATTTTTGATGAAGTTTGTTTGATGAAATTCCATTTTAACTTCTTAAAAAAAGGTTTATTTTAGAGAAACTTTATCCATTCTTCATACATATGGTAAATATTATCTTTTACAACCACTTTAATTTGATATGTATCATGTGAATTCATTCTCTTTCATTCTTCATGTATTAAATGATTGTGGAGTCATGTCATGTGAGAATGGATACTATACATGCTAGAAATACAAAGCGATTTTGAATTCTAGCCCACATTACATCTATATTATCCATATTTATCTATCATCTACCAAATAACTGGATTTTTGTAAACTATCACATAGAAATCTATTATATTTTTGAAAAATTATAAATTAGAATGGTTACTATTTTGAACTTATATGAGAAACAATACAACACTAAATAGTGCCATGATCTCTCTTTTCTCATCCTTTTGTTCATTCTCCTTTCTTTCTTTTCTTTTCTCGCTTGATTTGCAAACATTTTTCTTTGAAGCCAAACACACATGTACAGTACTTGTTAGTTAATCTCAAAACCTTCTCAATAGCCATCACCTCTCCAATTTTCAAACATTTTTCTTTGAAAACAATGTAACACTCAGACAACAAAATCACGAAGAAAAAAACAGATCTATGTACAAACCTCTTATTAAGAGAGAGGGTGTATATGGGTGACATAGCTACAAATTATTCACAAACATACAAGCAAGATTTGGGTTGTAACAACACCTAAATTCTTATATTTTTTTAATGACACCAACGATATAACATTTTAGTAGATAAAATTATTTAAGAGTATAATTGAAAATAAAAAAGCTATTAAAAACCATGTACTCCCTATATATATAGTGTAAAAGATGATTTTTTTTTTAAATTCAAATTTAAAACATTTAACTGAATATTGAAAGTAAAATTTAGATATTTTTGATATTGAACAAATTAATTAAGTTAAAGTATATGATAAATTATAATTAAATTACAATTAAAAGAGAGCGAATAGATAGACACGAGAGTGCGCATGTGCATGCTAGTGTTAAATAAGTTATAATAATTTAAAACGTTCTCATTAAAAACTTAAATACTTGATGCTTATTTTCATCAAAAAGAAACAAAAATGTTGATGCTTATCTTTCAATGTAATAAAAGTTTTAAAATAGTTTAAAAATTTTAAGCTCTAATGATAAATAACAAATGCACCCGATATGTTTATGTAAAAAAAAATAACTAACTTTGGTCACACGCAAAATTAGCAATCAACAGCTGGCTAGTACTATAAATATAACTCCTAAATCATATTTACTTCACAAGTAAAGTTTAGTAAATTTCGAACCCACAAGGTTAAACAAATCGAGAAGATAATGGTTATTGTGAAGCAACAAATCGATGGATCTAAAAGAAGAATGAAAAGATCAATCAAAAAGTTAAACACATCTACATTGCTCGAAATCTAAATTTTAATTTAATTTCAATTTACAAATGTGCAGACATATTCAAATATTTAGTCAATTGAATGACAAAACTTAATTCAATAATATTTCTTTATTTTGCCTATTTATTTATTTATTTGAATGGCAAAATATATTATATATAGATAGATAAATAGAAGGGGATTAGATCTAAGTATTACACAATTTTTTTTTACCAAAACACCGAGCGAAAAATCAACAACACCGTCAATTTTCCAACACCACCAACAAAGTTCAATTAAGCACCGACAATGATTTGTTGCTTCAAATGTTCATATTCGACAACCACTTAACTTTCAGTCTATCGGAGGAGACATCCATATAGCCTAAAAGGACTTGAGTCAAAAAACTGGCTCCCGGTCTCGAATCAAAAGTGATCAGCCCATCGGACTCCCGACAGAAATCAACAAGGCACCTCTCAACTCACGAACCACCAGAGCAGACACCTTAACATGTCCAAAAACTCGGCCCACCATTATCCAGAGGCCAAATTCCTAAGACAGAGGGAAGGTGGAACAACAATGCAAATCGAACCAGCTCGAACATAAACAAACCAAAACAAGCCACAAAATCAACATGCATCGCCACCACTAGAACATCACCAAAGGCAGTAGCACGACAACACCACTCCCTACAAATAATGCCCCAAAACGCCTAGGGCAACAACACCACCAGAGATCCATATAAACCACACGCGAACACCCAACGCACAACGACCCCGTACAAACAACAAGATACTTACCGTACCATCTTTCATCGCGAAGGAGATAAACCACCAACCATCCAGAGACTGGATCCACCACAACTGCAAGACCCTTTGCAGACCTAAAGAACGTCGTCGACCAAACAACGAGGGGAGGTTAGGAAACCGCACAAAAGCTTGGACAACAAGAAAGAAGGAACAATAACCAAAACAAGCACAAAGTTAACCAGATCAAGCCGTCCTCATCAAGTGAAACACATAACAAAAACATGAGGCCCAAACAAACGAACAACACGACAATGGAAACCAGCCACCGACAAACACCACTAGCGACCCAGCCAAAACAAACCACCAACACCGGAGGGGGTCTTCCACCCGAACAAGTAACAAAATGAAACTGAATAGACCAACACACATCACAACCACCAACAAGACAACCACAAACCACCACGATCCTTACGACGAGGAACGATCCGGAAGTTACGAAGAAGGAGGATTAATCGTGAAGGACTTGCAGTCGCCGACAACTGAGCAGTCATGACCACGCTACCAACAAATCCTGTCGCACACGAGCTCCAATCTGGACGGCAGAACCCCAACTAGGAAAGGCGAGCCGACGAAAAAAAACTGCAACACACGCACAAACAAACACCTAATCTTTGAACCAAAACATACCAAACTGCCGAAACCCACGAGAACAAACAACACGACAACACCACCAACGACCCAACCATTAGAACAACTCCGACGAAACAATGAAGACCCGGCTACCACCACAGCCCTGCAACAGGAACACAAACAACACAACAAAGTAAAATATGAACTTCAACATAACAAAAAACAAGACAAAAACCCGCGTGGCGGAAGAGCCATCTACGCCGGAGAAGAGAGCGAGAACCACCGGCTTGGAAAGGAGCAGCTTGAAACCCGAAAAGGACCCGATCAAAATCGGATCTGAACCGAGTGGAAAAAACAGGCTCCAAACCACCATCACAACTCTTGTTGCGGCGGCAAAGAGGTACGCCGGAGAGTGAGCAACGACCACTGGAGGAAAAGGCCCAAGAAACTGACGAAGAGTGACAAGAGACGTGATGCGGAGTCGGATCTCGTCGCACCACCACCATGAATGTCTGGATCTTGCTAGAAAAGGATGGTTTGAAGGAGAAAAAGAGGACATCGGGAGTTGGTTTTTTAGAGAGAGGTTAGAGAGGGCGGCATATCTGTTTGTGTTTTTTTTCCCTCATGCAGGGAGTGTTTGGTGGCTTAAGTTATTTCAAATGGAAATATTTTGTGTTAAAAAATCTCTTAGGTTTACAACTTTACATGTTTTTATAAGAATTGTCCTTAAAAAAAGAATGTTTTATAAAATTTTTATTGTTCTTAGTACAATAAAATACAAGAAACATATAAACCAAAAATTGATTCTTCACTCAATAAGGTGTAGTTAATTTGATATCTACAATCTATAAATATAAACAATTTAATTTGATACTCAACGTTTCTCAGGTTTGTCTTTCTGCCGATGCTCTAAACACATATAATTATGATTATTTACCTCTATCTTGCTTGCATAATTTTGCATTCATTGGTGCGCGTTCAGACGAGTGTGTGTTGGCAGCAGGCGAGATGGTTGCAAGAGGGAGATGCTAATACAATTTTTTTTTAATGGTATCATGTCGTCAAGGCGTCGTCACAAAGACATTCAGTTGTTACAGGTTAAAGGTAATCAGATTGAAAGAGTTCATGGCATTAGAAGCACAATTTTTAATCATTTTTCAGCTCATTTTCGAAAAATTCAGATAGTGCGGCCTAGTGCGGAGAATTTGCGGTTCCGTCAATTGTCGGTGCTTCAGGCTGGCACTCTTATTCGGCCTTTTTACGGTAGAAGAGGTAAAACAAGCAATATGGGATTGTGATAGTTACAAAAGTCTGGGGCTGGATGGCATTCATTTTGGTTTTATTAAGCAATTTTGGTCGATGTTAAAGGACGATTTTATGAGATTTATTACGGAATTTCACCGCAATGGAAGACTAACAAAAGGGATTAATGCAACTTTCATTGCATTAATACCTAAGGTGTCGAGCCCTCAACGGTTGAATGATTTTCGTCCTATATCACTGGTGGGTTGTATGTATAAGGTGCTAGCTAAGATACTTGCTAACCGACTTAGAATTGTTATTGGAAGTGTAGTCTCTGATGCTCAGTCTGCCTTTGTAAAGGGTAAGCATATATTGGATGGAATTCTAATAGCAAATGAGGTGGTGGATGAGGCTCGTCGTTACAAAAGGAAATGCTACTTTTTAAGGTAGATTTCGAGAAAGCGTATGACTCTGTGGATTTAAAGTATCTGGACGAGGTTATGCAGAAAATGAATTTTCCGACTTTGTGGAGAAAATGGATGTCAGAATGTGTCGGTACGACTATGACTTCGATGCTGGTAAATGGGAGCCCTACAGATGAATTTTGTATCGAACGTGGGCTTCGCCAGGGTGATCTACTTTCACTGTTTCTCTTTTTATTGGCAGCAGAAGGTCTTCAAGTGCTTATGCTGTCTTTATCGGAAGCAGGGCTGTTTCAAGGTTACAAAGTCGGGCGTGGTGATGACTTGTGTTTATCGCACCTTCAATTCGCTGATGATACATTAATAATTGGCGAGAAGAGTTGGCTGAATGTGCGGTCTATGCGTGTTGTGTTGTTATTTTTGAGAAACTATCTGGTTTACGAGTTAATTTCCACAAGAGCTTGTTGACAGGAATTAATGTGTCAGTTTCTTGGTTGTCTGAGTCCGCGTTCGTGTCGGTGCTCTTCCTTTTGTGTACTTGGGGTTGCCTATCGGAGGGGTTCCGCGTAAACTAAACTTTTGGAGACCGATTTTGAACAGTATTAAATCTAGATTTTCGAACTGGAAAAGCAAATTATTGTCGTTTGGTGACCGTCTAATTCTTCTCAAATATGTCCTGTCATCCCTACCGGTTTATTTTATTTCCTTCTTCAAGGCACCCACAGGTATAATCTCTTCCATCGAATCTATTTTTTTTTTTGGGTGGTGGTGAGGATGTTCGAAAAATAGCTTGGGTTGATTGGGATACTGTTTGTTTACCGAAGGAGGAGGGTGGATTAGGTGTTAGGAGGTTAAGGGAATTTAATGTTGCCCTGTTAGGTAAATGGTGTTGGCGGATGTTGGTAGACAAGGAGGGTTAATGGTATCAAGTCTTAAAGGCGAGGAATTGGGAGGAAGGGGGGAGGTTGAAGGAGGGTGGGAGAGATAACTCGGTATGGTGGAGGATGTTGTCTGGTATTCGATGTGGTGTAGGTTTGGGGGTGGAGAGTTGGTTTGATGACAATGTACGAAGGGTAGTGGGTGGAGGGAGGAGTACTTATTTATGGTTAGATAATTGGGTTGGGGGAGCACCTTTTAAAAATGAAATTTCCCCGCCTTTTTTATTTGACTCTAGATAAGGAGACGTCAGTGAGGGAGATGGAGGAGAGAGGGTGGACGGTTGATGGTGGTGCCTGGGTGTGGAGGATGCGCCTTTTGGCTTGAGAGGAGGAGACTGTCGCAGAGTGTGCGGCTTTGCTGTCTGACATTGTTTTGCAGGACATTACTCTTGACAGGTGGAGATGGGTTCTTGATCCTATCAAAGGTTACTTTGTCAAAGGGGCCTACCAGTATTTGACGTCTTCGGATTCTCTTGTGGAGCGGGGCATTTCTCACATGGTGTGGTTAAAGCACGTTTCGCTAAAGGTATCAGTGTTTGTTTGGCGACTCCTTCGAAACAGATTGCCAACAAAAGACAATTTGATTCGCAGGAGGGTACTTCATTTGGAGGACAACGGTTGTGTTGGAGGCTGTGGCAGCCCGGAGACGGCGGTTCACTTCATCTTGCGCTGTGACATCTTTGACGCCTTGTGGCATCTCATTTATAAGTGGGTTGGTATCTCTTTCATATCACCAGACTTGGTTACTGATCACTTCCACCAATTTAGCCATTTGGCGGGTTTACTGCGGTATACATACGTTTATCTCCAAGTGATTTGGCACTCTACTGTTTGGGTCATTTGGAAGGAGCGAAACAACATGATTTTTAAGAACAAAGCTCATGATTTGATTAAGTTATTAGATTATGTCAAGTTTATGTCTTTTTTTTGGTTAAAAGCTAAGCTGCTTTCTACTGCCTTCAGTTACAATGACTGGTGGCGGAACCCTTTATTATGTATGGATATTAGGGAGTAGTTTTATTTTGTTTTCTTTTGTCTGCCATTGAGTTTTATGACAGCAGGTTCTTAACTTTGTATTCACGTTGGATGTTTTTTCTTGGTACACCTTATGCTAGATGAACCATTTTTGATTAATTATATTTTATTTTGGCTTCTTAAAAAAAAAGTCGAACTACACATATAGAAACTGTGAAATGCCATTGGTTCCTTTTTAATCTTTTTTGTGTATTATGTTTCTTTTTGTTTTATTTAAAATTATTCCGTCAAAACAAAATAAAGATAAACATTGGAGTCTTCAAGTGCATCATTCGTTGTTAGAAAGGAACATTTGATTTTCTTGGCAAACTCTGCAAGATCCAATAACAGAGTTAATAGTTATGAGTGATCCTCCAACTTGTAGTAGGTTTTTTCTAGCCCCTTTAGTCATGGCCATGGTTCAATTAAAGATTTAATAAATGTCCAACTTTTTTTTGGTACAATAAATAAATGTCCAACTTCAACCAGAAAAGTTATTTAAAAAGTATTTTATGTATATCTATAAATAAAATAGACACATCAATTATACGATCAATTTTTCCGCAATAAGAGAAATATTTTTTTTTTGTGGTGGTTGGGATTTGAACCTTAAACCTTACATATATTATGTTTTGTCTATACCAATTGAACTAAGCTCACAAGAACAACAAGAGAGAAGTATGCAATAAAGTATTATATTTAGAAACCAAGACTTTAATATTAATCTACCAAAAAAGAAGAAGAAAATTTAATAAAGCGAGTTTGAGATTAAAAATAGAAAGTGTCCAACAAATTTATAAAGGATTTAATGCACATGCACCAGCGATGTAAATATATTTTACATTAATTATAAGTTATTTTTTTGACAAGACATTAATTATAAGTTAATCACAACGTTTAGATCAATAGAAACATAAATTCAATTAAACTGAAATTTGGTTAGGAGGTATGTAATTAAAGTTGGACAAAAAATTGTCCATCAAGAATCCCTTAAAAAATTATTCCACCGAGAATGAACTCGGAGCTCATCAACTAATTGAAGTTAGTCAAATGGATTAAATAAAAACCATAGTTTTTCATTATTAAGGAACTAGGAGCTTTAAAAAAATATATATTAAGAAGGTTAAATGTCTTTAAGTTATTTAGTTATAATAAGTTAATCCTTTAAGTTTTGTTTATATCACTTAGGTTCTTTAAGTTGTTTAATTTTAACAAGTTAGTCCTTTAAGTATTTTTCCTATCACTTAGGTTCTTTAAGTTATTTAATTGTATAGTTTAAACACCAAAAAACTTACATTTTTAAGATTTGAAATCTCCTAAATTGTCACGGTTAAATAACTTAAAGGACTTAATTGATACGAAAAACACTTAAAGAAACAACTTCTTATATTAAATAACTTAAAGGACTTAAGTAATACGAAAAAAATTTAAAAAACTACTTATTACAATTAAATAACTTAAAATAACTTAAAAAACTTCACGTATAATTTAGCCTATTAAGAATCTAGGAAGAACATTTCCATAACTAAAAGAAAAAAAAAAGTCCAGGAAGAACTATACTTTGTTAGCTGGTAGAAAAAGAACGAGTAATCCGTTCAAACAATAAAAAACTTGAAAAAGTAATAGTTCAATTAACATAAAAAAAACTAAAAATCCCAATTGATGAATAGTAGTTTTACAATGCTTCCCCGAAATCTTCTTATATATTAAAGTTAATCCGTAAGTCCTAATTTTAACCTAAACCATATTGCATAATTTTATTGTTTTAACCCAAATGCTCACACTTAATCTCCTATTTTCATGAACAACCCTAATGCTCTCACCTAATCTTCTTATCTTCTTATATATTAAAGTTAATCCGTAAGCCCTAATTTTAACCTAAACCCTATTGCATAATTTTACTGTTTTAACCATAATGCTCACACCTAATCTACTATTTTCATGAACAACCCTAATGCTCACACCTAATCTCCTATTTTCATGAACAAAGCAAATCGGCATCGCTTTATTTCCCCTATTTCTTCAAAACAAATCGTCCTATTTCTTCAACAAAACAAATCGCCCTATTGGAATAAAAGGGTTTTGAAAGATTATAGCAACATTTTTTTTTTGTATATTACACTTTTCATCCAAATTAGAACTGAACTCTCTTTGTTAAATATCTACCACAAAATGCACCAGAATTTTGCAATCTATATAAACAGGTGGAAGAAACATTTCAACAAACAGTTAAAGGGTATCATTTACGGTAAATGTCAAATATTCGATAAAAGAAAAATTATTTAAATAAAACATTTGACATGTTGAGGTTAAGAATGAGCTATTTTTAGGTACATAATATAAAAAAAAAAGATGAAGTAACATACCAATAATATAACATTGACATAATCTTAACAAAAGAATGAAGTAACACACGATTGATAAAAATTAATATTTTTAAGGTGAATAAGTGTGGTGTCTGAGGTTCGAATTCCAACATCTGCATATATTTGGGATCACCTATTTCATTCTCTTTGATATGCATTGAGATTTGTTTTTGTCTACTACATCTACAATGTATATGACCCGTGCGGTGTAGCACGGGTGGAAAGTCTAGTAAAAAATAAAAGTTTTACAACCCAAATTTTGGTAACTAAACCTAATCAACTTCAACTCCTTTGCATGCATCATCATCCTAAAATAGCTGCGTCTGTGTGTCTGTGTTGGAGACAAAAACTGGAAGAGGGAACAAAGGAACCATTGTTTCTTCAATATGTTGTGACACTTGATTCTGAGAAGTGGATGTTGTTGTTGATGAAATTTGAGAGAAGGAGATATTGTTTTGGTTTCTTGATGAAGCATATATTGCTGCGATCATTGAGTCCCTTCTTTTTGCAAGTTCTCCTGGCTTTAGGATTTTGAATGGCTTTGGCTTTAGACAATTTTTCTTTGTCATGGCTGTAACTAATCAATATTAGAGGTGATGACTTTGATTCTGAGGTTTTGAGAAAGGGTGTGAGGGAGAATCACAATATATAATAAGGCTTCATAGGGTTAGAACCTCATCCCGTAACAAACTTTTATTTAATAAATTATTCGATAAGTTATCTCATAATAATATATATTAAGGAAACTCGTAATAAACTTAATATTAGTATGTATATTTTGAAAATTCATAACAAACTTTAACTGATGATAATTTATTTCAAATATTTTCTTATCTCTTACTCCCTCCGTCCCAAATTGTATGTCACTTTAGAAAAAATATTTATTCCAAATTATATGTCACTTTAGAATACCAATGAAACATTAATGTTATGTTTCCTATTATATCCTTAACTATTTATTACTCTTTCTTTTTTCAATTCTTTCATTTATCTTTCCCATATCATTTATTAAGGATAATTTTATAAAACAACTCATAATATCTCTTTCCCACACAATATTAATTACATTTCTTAATATGTGTGAAATGCCCAAAACGTCATACAATTTGGGACGGAGGGAGTATATTTTTAAGTTGAAATAAAATAATTAGAAAATTGCTCTTCTCTCTTTCAAAACTTTAACTCGTGCTCGAGTCCAAAACGATGACATACGCATTCAACGAGAGTCTTAAGTGAGATTCTGAGTCTTAATAGATCTCAAAAAAAAAAAAAACTTCAATGAAGATACCTATTAACTACCAGGTTTTAAATGGTTAAGACCTCACCATTAGAGATGGTCGAAGAGGATTTTCATTATCCTAAATAAGCTTATTTAATATATGTTTTTTTTTATATACAACAAAAATCAATGAACATGTTCATTGATCACGAACCCAATGTATTGGAAATTCTGAAGTCCTGTAAAGGCTAGATTTTGCTCTTTTGCCACATCCACACACAACATCTAAGAAAGATTATTTGAATTAAATTCTCTTTCATTCAATCATATAAGATACATCCCCTCAAAAAAATCATATAACATAAATTTGAATAAAATGTCTACATAATTTACAAAATCACATTGAAAACGAGTATGATACATAATTTGCCAATTAAAGTTTAACAACTAAGTGAATAAGTCATACGTATCCGCTATTTTTATTGCGATAATGAGTATAAAACAACAACATTAATATTTCTAGAAATTTTAGTTTTGATTAAAATTATAGGTATGAAAAATTTGCACTTTCATATCATAACAAACTATATTTATCATAGACAAATTAGTTAAAAAAATAGAATAACAATGTATTAAAGCCTAAATTTCAAGTGCAATTTTTTTTTTTCACTTGAAACATTTTGACATCTAAAAAAAACTTGATTTTTACAATCTTTTAAATCTTTATACATGACTAGCGTGCCCGTCTTTTCGCTCTTTTTATTGCGCTAACGTTTGAAAATTATGAACGGTGTTTTTTATGAAATTTTAATTTTGATTAAAATTTTAAAAAATATAAATGTTTGTTGTTTTCAAGTTATAAAAAATCAAACTAACCATGATTATCTATTTCAATGACACCAACAATAATACAATATAACAAAAAAATATAATATATATCCTTTGTTTAATGACACCAACAATAATTTCATTATAGAAAAAGTTGTTTAAGGGTATAATTGGAATGATGAAAAAGTAAGTATTTTTATACTCATCTAATTTGTTACACTTTTTAAATGATAAAGGTAAAACAAAACAAAAAAGAAGAAAATATTCATATTGTGTATGTGTTATTTACATTGAAAATTAAGGGTATTTTTGGAAGAAAAAAAATCCAACCCAAAAGTGTTGAAATGATAGTATAGATCTATTTGTTATATGGGTTATTTATATTGAAAATTGAGCGGTATTTTTATAGATCTTGAGAGCATCTTCTCAAAAAATAATATTGAGAGAATCACTGAAACAATAAATTATAAAGAGCTTTAAACTCACCTAAACTTTAACCACGTGAAAAATATGCTAGAGATTAGAGATTAGATTGATCCTTCACCATTTATCAGTAACAAATATCTCAAAGGCAACAACATGAATCAAGAATTCATTTTACAAGAGTTTCAAAATTTAATTCCTGAAGAACTCAACAAGTTTAATAGATTGGAAAAAAAATAAATAATGATGCAACAATATTGCTACATCGATGGTTTTTTCAACCCAGTAAACCTATTAAGTCTTTTGGAATCAAAAATTGTAACTGTTATAAAACTAATTCATCAATTGTCTTATGCCTTTTAGATATTTGTTAATGAAGATGAGTGAAGGGTTTGTTGACACACCATGAAGCAAAACAACCCGCAGTTGAAGAACAATAATGCTATATTTGTTAATGAAAATCATGTTTTATATGAAAAAAGAAGGAGAAATAATAGGAGAATATATAGTGGAAGATTTATTTTAATGATTTTGGCATAAAATAAGGAGAAAAAGGATCGTATTTGTTGCGGTTTCTATTCCAAAGGCTAACGTGGAGAGACAAAATTGGCTCTGGGATTTGTTGCACTCACTATTCTTTAGTATATATCCCCTACAAAATCTAATTTTTTATAATTTATTTATATCTATCTATATACCACACCCTTGAAATATTGTAGAAGCTCTCTTTTCTTTGTATCACTTTGCTCAGATTCATTTAACCTTAATAATATGAATGATTCAATCTATTCCTCGACCGTAAAATGTCTCTTGAGTTTTCTTTTTGTTAATGTATATTAGTAAACATTGTTAACGGTGATGACATGTCCCGTAAAGTGTAAAATTTGCAACCAAAATAGTCTCAAACTTTGTAGCAAGCTTTCAATTTAGTCTAGCTAAGTAGCTTATGAGAATATGAACATGTCCAATATGAATATTAAATTACACGTTGAGTTGTTCAAATTATATAAAATTTGTGTGTGATCGATGGAGGTGAAAAATAATCGTTTCTATTTGTAAAACAATTTTTTACTCAACACACGAATAGTTGATGAATGTGTGATCGATGGAGGAGAAAAGTAATCGTAATAAGTTGCACCCTACAAACAATAAAGAAAATAGCAAGGAATATGGACAATCAATAAGCTTGATCCACGTGCATGGACAAGTCGTATAATAATCGTGTTCTTTTTATATAACAGAATAAAAACACGTTAAGTTGTAAACCTAATAGGATCTTTATCATCCCAAAATAAAAATAATTGTTTGTCTAATATTATAAGCTTGTTAGGAGTGCATAAAATCGTAAAATCGATAGAAATTCTAAAGGATACACGCAAACATAAGATGGTAAAATCGATGGAAATTCTAGTTTTTTTTTTTTATTGCTCTTTTCCCATAATATACATGCAACATCGAACGAACTTTATTGAATTAAACTGTTTACACAATAATTTCATTGAACAAGAGTACGGTACATAATTTGCATAACAACTATGACATGGATTTCTTCTAAAAACATAAAAGAACTAAGATTTGTGAATAACCCAGACGTATCCATTAATCTCAAGTGTAGGTTTCTTCACCATCTTGAAGGCTGGAGTTGTTTTCCGAGCGAATTTACGAGCGACTTTTCTTGGTGCTTGAACGCCAGTAGACTTGATCTTTTGCTTGCTCTTTACTGACCCAAAGAGTTTTTGCTTAACGATAGCCATTAACAACCGACGAGTTTGAGTGTTGAATTTTATGTGTGAAGTGAAGTAAAATATGATCTGGGGATGTATATTTATAGCACTAACTAAAATATTCAATTTGGATTGCATAAATTTATGACCGTCGGATGACTATGTTATCAACGATCACAAGCTTCGATCCGTGTGACTAGTTTTATTTTTTTTAAAAGCAGTGAAATTTATCGGATAAGTTAGTTTTTTTAGGGGTGGATTAGTTTTGCTTTTTGAAATATATCGGAAATGTTTGTTACAAGACCATATCTTTCAAAATATTACTGCACTTTAGTTTTTTTTTAAGGTATAACATTTTAGTTATATTTGAAAGATAAATATTAACTTTTTAAATTATTTCTTTCAACAAAAAAATTAACTTTTAAAATTATTATAACTCTTTTTTCTCAAAAAAAAAATAAATGATTATAACTTCTTAACCAAAAAAAATATTATTACCGGGTGAGGATATAGAAATAATGTTTTGGCGTGGCTATAAAAGTGGTGTCAAAAATAATTCTCTAATAAAATTAAAGACTATGTATTATTTCACTTAAAAAAAAAAAAATTAGTTTTGATGGTTTTATTAGGGTTAGTTTTACTAACTCATATCAATTTGTAACCCAAATAATTGTTAATTGCAACAAAATGACACAAACAATGTAACAGAAAAATATGATTTACATTTTTATCTTTCTAATGACATCAACAACAAAAATAAGTTCTCAATAAAGAATAGAGAATATAATCTATATTATACTAGCGAAAAAACAGCCACTTACGTGTCCGTGTGAGTGGCCGTCTTTCCGATCTTTTTATTGCGCTAACGTTTCAAAATTATTAACGGTGTTTTTTTTATGAAATTTTAATTTGAATTAAAACTAAAAATATAAATGTTTGTTGTTTTCAAGATATAACAAACCAAACTATCCTTCAAAAAACAAACAAACAAACCAAACTAATCATGATTATTTATTTCAACGACACTAACAAAAAATTATAATCTAAATTCTTTTTTTTAATGACACCAACAACAATTTTTATTATAGAAAAACTTTTTAAATGATAAAGAAAAACACACACACACACACACACACACACATATATATATATATATATATTCATATCGTGTCTGTTATATTTTTTTAATATTTAAATTTATTCTTATAGTTTTTTTTTCCTTTATCATTTAAAAAATATAACAGACGAGATGAGTATATTTATATTAGATTGTTGTTAGTTTCATTGAAAAAAACAAATTTAGATTATATATTTTTTGTTATATTTTTGGTGTCATTGAAATAAATAATCATGGTTAGCTTGATTTGTTATAACTTGAAACAACAAACATTTATATTTTTACTTTTAATTATACACCGTTCATAATTTTCAAACGTTGGAGCAATAAAATATACATTTTTTTTGACAAAATAAAATATACATATTATTTATAGAGTTTAATTGTGGTGGGTCGACGGTCCAAAACTGTTTTGCACAAACAACCAATCAAAAATTTTGAATTGCATGTTTGGCCCACGTTAATTAAAAAACATTAATTGATGTGGCAATTCAGAATGTTTTAATTGATTGTTTGTGCAAAACAGTTTTGGACTGCACAATTAAACTCTTATTTATATTATCAACTTTTTTTTTGGTACAATTTTATCAACTTTATTTAGTTAGAGCGAAATATACGATTTAAGTTATTATATTTTGGGACGAAGAATGTATTGAATAGCATTTGTAAAAACAAAGAAAGGTTGTCGTTGTGAGTTTAGTTCAGTTGGTATGAACAATACATAAAATGGATAATGTTTCATGTACACACTTTTTTCCATACACCACTCCATATGAGAGTGTGTGAGAGAGACAATACATGTGAGTTTTTTGTGTGTGTGGGGGGACCACAAGGACACTTGTCAAAATTGTATGTGGGTGTACAAGTGGTACATGCCACCCAAAGTGCTCTATGTATCACTACTTACATAAAATATGCAAGGTCCAGGGTTCGAACCCTGACCACCAAAAAAAAAAAAAAAACAAAGCAAGCTTGAGATTAAAAATGGAAAGTGTCCACAAGATTTAAAAAGGATTTAATGCATATACACTAGTAGCGTAAATATATTTTACATCATCACTTAATCACAATGATCAAATCAATAGAAACATCGGTAACAAAAAAAAATCAATATAAATATCTTTCAAAATAACTTAAAAAACCACAGATATAATTTAGCCTATTAAGAATCTAGAAAAAACTTTTCCATAACAAAAAAAAAAGTCTAGGAAGAACCATACTTTGTTCGCCGGTAGAAAAAGAAAAGTAATCGTTCAAAAAAAAAAAACTAGAAAAAGTAATAGTTCAAGTTCAATTAACATATATAAAAAAAACTAAAAATCCCAATTGATGAATAATAGTTTTACAACGCTTTCCTCAGAAATAAAAATAAAAAGTTTTACAACCCTAATTTTGGTAACTAAACCCAACCAACTTCAACTCCTTTACATGCACCATCATCCTAAAATAGCTGCGTCTCTGTGTTGGAGACAAAAACTGGAGTGACAGATAAGATTTTCTTCCGGTTAAAGCAGCTAGGGCGGTTAATAAAATCGACTGGAAGAGGGAAGGAAGGAACCATTGTTTCTTCAATATGTTGTGACACTTGATTCTGAGAAGTAGATGTTGTTGTTGATGAAATTTGAGAGAAGGAAACATTGTTTTGGTTTCTTGAAGAAGCATATACTGCGCTGCGATCATCGAGTCTCTCCTCTCCGTTTTGCAAGTTCTCCTGGCCTTAGGATTTTGCATGGCCTTGGCTTTAGACATTTTTTCTTTGTCATGTCTGTAACTAATCAATATTAGAGGTGATGATTTTGATTCTGAGTTTTTGAGAAAGGGTGTGAGGGAGAATCACAATATACAGGGCTTCATAGGGTTAGAACCTCATCTCGTAACAAACTTTTATTTAAATTATTCAACAAGTTATCTCATAATAATTTTTTAAGGAAATCTCGAAATAAACTTAATAATATAAGTATATATATTTTGAAAATTCGTAACAAACTTTAACTGATGATTTATTTCAAATAGTTTCTTATATCTTTTATTTTCAAATTGAAATCAAATAATTATGGATAAATATCCGCTCCTTTCTCCTTCTTTTTATAGATCATCTCCTTCTTTTTATCTCCTAACAGTGACCCTTCATCATGCAAATGTTGTTCTTCAACTGCGAGTTGTTTTGCTTCATGGGTGTGTCAACAAACACTTACT
The DNA here is from genome assembly GCF_003473485.1 of Medicago truncatula. NCBI lineage: Eukaryota > Viridiplantae > Streptophyta > Magnoliopsida > Fabales > Fabaceae > Medicago > Medicago truncatula. The sequence continues at coordinate 48,170,397 of NC_053043.1, forward strand.
TCACTCATCTTCATTAACAAATATCTAAAAGACATAAAACAACTAATGAAAGAGAATTGGTATTTGGCACAACAACTTTTGTCGTAAAAGACACACGAATCACCGATTTGAAAATGAAAAAGTTGGACAAAATATAAAATTAAGCTTTGGTCGGAAATCAAGGAGATGTGGTGGTGAATCAATGGATGAAAAACGTTTGTGTTTTGTCGTGTCTCGTGCCATTCAGTGTTTTTCTTTCTTTAATTCTATTTTTAATCTTTTAACATCAACCCTTGAATTTGTTTCTGTCACATGTCAAACATCTATGCATTGAAAATGAGTGAATGGAGCATACCTAAATGAAGCAAAGTTTAAATCTGATTGCTAGATATAGGCATCTCTTCACTGTCCCGATCTGGTTAGCATTTTCAGTTGTTAGCTTTGAACGTTTCATTTCCCACACATCTAGATCGTTGGATCTAAGGTGTTGGGTTGTTTCCTACGCGGGCTTTACTCATTATAAATAGTGAGAGGTTTGAAGTGGGGGGTTTTGAATTGGTTGATGGTTGCACCGTCCCAACTGCATCCTAATTGTTGGGGGGCTTTATGAGGGACTTCATCAAGATGTGCGAGTACTTTGATCTCGATGGCAGCCAACAGACTCTTCCATGTTTTTGGGATTCGATGCGATAACTCGAAAGCCACTTACCGCCAAGGGTTGACCTCCTTCTGTCAACGGTTGAAGTTTTTTGAATATTTTGATTAGTCCTTGAAAAACTTTAAATAACATTACGTCGTAGTGAGGTTGTTGATGGACGTGGCTCGAAGCAGCATTTTCACGCACAAGCCTCTTCCCGTTGAAGGAGACTTTGTTGAGCAAGGAAGATGGATTAGTCCAAGTCCGCTACCAACCTTCTTTCAGACATTCCTGGTCCGATGATCACTTTAATTTGGTGGGGAGGTTCGAGAAATTATTATGAATACTAGCGTTACGGACACTCCGTGTGTGTCTGCTATTTTTATTGCGTGCGTATAAATTGCGAACAATATTTTTTATGAAATTTTGATTAAAGTTATAGATATAGATATTTTACACTTTCATATTGTGATAAATTATACTTATGGTTTTTAATAACACCAACAATATGTTAAATATAATATAAATTCTTTTTTATTTTTTTAAATAACATCAACAATATAACATTGACTATATGTTTAAGGGTATAATATAAACCGAAAAAGGCAACTCAAGATCATGTATTTTCTTTATACTTCCTCCTTTCTAAATTATACGTCATTCTATCAAAATTTGTTTATCTTAAATTATAAGTCATTTTATAATACCAATGAATCATCAATGTTTATTTTCCCATTATACCATTTACTATTTATTACTTTTATCCTTTTTTAATTCTTTTAATTTATGTTTTCCATACAATGAATAAAATATGTCTTTGCAAAATAACATAATTATTCTTTTCCGTACACATTAGTTGTATTTCTTAGTATATGTGAAATTGCTATAATGACATATGATTTAGGGCCCGTGTGAGAGTTAACTTAAAATCAAGATCTGCAGGAATCGTGGCACGATTGCTGGGCAACGTGGTACGACTGGAGGTTTCAAGTTTGAGGCAAAGCACTGGAAAAATCGTGGCACGATGGGATCACATCGTGGCACGATGGTGCGCTGGCAGCGAAAAACAGAAACATATTTTTTAGTGCAGATTTGTTCCAAATTTTAAGCGATACTTTTACTATAAATATAGACCTTGTATCAGAGCAAACTTGGAGATAGAGGGAGCTGAAACAAGGGTTTAGAAAGGCAACAACAAAACTAGGGTTTGTATAGAGTTTGTCTCTTCGGAACAAACACTAGGGTTTGTGGGTTGATTCACCTTGGGAAACACTATTAGGATTGAGTCTCTTGGTTACGGGAAGAGGCTGAGACTTTGGATAGAATTAGGCGGGAGACTTATTCTTGTAACCCATTGATTTCTCTTTGTAACAATACTCATCATATAGTGGATCGGAGGGCTGCTCTCTCCCCCAGACTAGGTCAAATTTGGACCGAACTGGGTCAACAAATTCTTTTGTGTTCTTCTTGCCGTTGTTTTCTACTTTTTGCTTGTATTTAATTGTTCCATACACTTTGTTTTAGTTGCTTGATCATCCCTTGCTCCACACATCAAGTTGTTATTATTCATAAGCTTGTTAAGGTAGTTTATAAAAAAATAACTTATGAAGATATCATTTTCGTTAGTAAGAACTTATGAATTAATATAAAAGCTTATTTATTTGCATAAGCTCAAAATAAGCTCAATCCAAATGGGGCCTAAAGCCCTCAACCACAGCCAAACAGCCACATAACTTCCAAGAAAGATTGTAGAAGCTCTTTAGTGTTTGTAGCAGTTTGCTTGAAACCAGATTATTTTATCTTACAACAATATTCTGCACATTTTAATTAAGCTCAGATTCATGTAGACTTTTAAATCTATCTGTTAAGATAAACACGAAAGGAAATATATTGATTTGTTCCATGAAAAATTGATCTCATGTTGTTATGCCTTTTCTTGACCGAATTTACTATTTGTAATGGGACCTTAGCCTCTCTATAGAGAAGTAGTGAAAATGGTTTCTTGTATAGCAAACCACAAAAAATGGTCCCTATCTTTGAATGACACTTTCAATTTGGTTCTTGACAATATGAACAATTCAATCTATTCCTCGACTGTAAAATGTTTCTCAAATTTTCCTTTTTGTTAATATCCGTTACTAAACATTGTTAACGGTGATGACAAGTCCCGTAAAATGTAAAATTTGCAACCAAAATGGTCTCTAACTTTGTAGCAAGCTTTCAATTTAGTCTATGAGAATTTTAACATTTCAATTTAGTCCTTGTCCAATATGAATATTAAATGACATGTTGAGAGTTGTTGAAATTATATAAAACTAGAGTTCAATTTATTCTCACATTTGCCAATCTTAAAGTTCCAATTAAGCACAAATAAATTATGTGCATGATTTGTGATAAGTTGGAGTTGGTAATATTCTAATGTAAGCAGTTCAGGGACCTTGTTTTACGAGCTCTCTGTTCCCGTAACGCGATTAGTTTTTTCTGTGCTAGCAATGCTATCATACTAATTTGTTTAAGAGTATTGTTGGAATGATGAAAAAGTCAGCTCAAAATCATATATTTTCTTTATATATAGTATAGATATAGATATACTCTACCCTACCAATATATGTAAACATATGTATCATACTAACTTCATGATTTGATTTATTTGCCAACAAAAGTTGGATCAATTGGTAAGAAGTTGACTCATTCGTAAGATCATGGATTTAACTTCCGATGCCGATGTACAAACCTCTTTGGTGGACGATCCATAAGAACCGACCCTGATTAACCACGTGAGTCTCACCCATCTAAACTTAAATGAACTTTAGTCGTCTTAATTAAGAAAAAATACTGGTAAAAGGCAAAACACATTACATTTTTAATTCAAATTCTTGTCTCTTCAAAACTAGTCAACTACCAAGAAGAAAATTTATTGATGCCTAGTACAATAGTTAGTTGAATTTGAAACTTTTGAAGACAATGGCAGTGTATGAGTTACGTTCAAAAAGAGACTGATTTGAACTTCAGATACCAATGGTTTCAACACAAAACGAGATAAATCCCTAAATATATTGCTTCCACCACTTGAATTAACCAGTTTCTATTAACATTTTTAGTAAATTACATGTTATTTTTTGCAAGGTAAAATGTTATAAAAAAATTGGAAAATTTATGTGTGTTTTGTTAAAAAAAAAAAAAACATTTATTTAAAATACTAGTGCTCTCAAAACCATATACTGATCTTATTTTTCAAAAAAAATAGAGAGAAACACACGCAAACACAAATTTTTAAATGTTCAATCTCTATAGCCTGTCCCATTATATATACCACGTCAAAATCAAAATGAACATTAAAGTATTTGTCTTTCAACATTTTTATTGCGTTTAAATAAAGATTTATGTCATCGTGAGCTTAGCTCAGTTGGTATGGACAATGCACAATATATGCAAGGTCCGGGGTTTGAACCTCGGCCACCACCAAAGAAAAAAAAAGATTTTTATTTGGTTAAACATTTTTTTTGTACATTATCAGATAAAGATTTAAATCATATCATTCTTATTGTAGTGGAATTATTTTTATTATAATGGGATTTAACTTGCTTTTTAAGTAAAAATTTAAATAATATTATGTGAAAATAAATTTATAATTAAAATAATTTAAATGAAAGATATATTTGAGAAAATAAAAAGTCAACTTAAAATCATATATATTTTATATGAGTATAAGCCACCCATACTTCCTAGTCCTCACTTTTAACTAACCCATGTGAAAGGAACTGATCCTTACAAGAACTTTATCGTTTAAGCCACCCATATTTTGTTTTTCTCACTCGTTATATTCAATCATTCATGAACCATAACGCAAGTATAACTTGTCCAAAATTAAAGCTATGAGAAAAAGATTAGGTGTTTGAAGACAACATAAAAGACAAGAAATTAACTCAATGATCTTAGGCTCTTAATATGAATGTTTCATAAAAACATAAGATAACAAATTAATTAAGATAATATAGACCAAAGATTAGTAAAGCATACATTGATAGGGAATATTCTCTTTTGTTCAATACAACAATCAAAACAAGACAAAATCCAAATACTATATACAACAAGGGCCATACTAATTTAACATAGCTTCTAAAATTTTAACTAGGTAACAAGTACCTGAGCCAACACTTTCAATTATATAAAGGAGTACATGATTTTGTCATTTTATACTGACAAAAAGTGCCATGCTTGAAGCAAAATATCAATTATACTAGTTGGTAATTGTATGGTTATAATTATATTTACTATAGTTCTTTTGTTTTTAACTTAGTCATGAAATTGATTCATATATCACTTGTTTCTTTCACTCTAGGCTGTGACTGTTAGTGAAAACGAAAGAGAAATATTCTTCAAGCAGACATGAGCTGTAATCGAGGTACATTCCCATGTTGTGTTTCCAAGGAAGAGTAAGGAAACAAAACAAAATTTTACTAAGAGTTTTATATGGAAATTGTTCTAGTGTGATTCCAAGGTTAAATTTTTTGTATGATTATGGATGTGGCATGCATGTGTAACATTTTGACAAATAAAACGGACTATAGGGTCCCCCATGTATTTCCGTGTTCATTTTATTTTTTCTGAAGAGGGGTTTTCTAATTTCCTTTTATTAATATATGGTTGTGTGTTGTACTTGTAATACACTTATAATTTTGCATCATTTAAATTAGTTAGTGAAGTTACGTGTTAGATTTTTGTTGTTGATGGATTATTGCATACTGCACAGAGGTGCGGTTTATCATGGAATTTTTCTTCATAATCATCGGTACAAAATAAAATTATTTTTTAAGCATAAAATTGGGCTTTCTTTTTACTTCTCTCAAAATCACTGCAAATCTAATACCTTAGTTGAGGATGTTTCAAACATGGAAGTATTGATTGGATCGTGGTTGAGAGGTCTATGTGAAGCATGTTTATCGTGAAGTAAATAGTGTTGTTGATTGGTCAATTGGCAAACTATACTCAGAATCAATACTACCCTCTCTATCTTCTATCACCCCTCAAGTGGGTTGTATTTTTGTTTGATCATGAAGGGAGGAGCTCGGGTTCCACGTTGAATCAAGGGCAATCATATAAATGAGTTAAACATAATATTTTAACGTAAAATCTTAAGATATTTTGTATATGGGTCATCTCGTATATTGCTTGACATTCACTTTTTTATTTAATGTGCATGAGACTTCTAACTCACTTGCCACAACAATCTCCCTTTACTGCCATGGTTGGATCATGGGGGGTCTTAGAGAATAATTCACATCGAGGCAAGAGTAACCACACAAATGAGTTGAACAACGTATCTTAACTCAAAATCTTAAGCCATTATGTATATATGGGGTCATGTCACTTCTTTTTTTACCTAATATAAAACTTCTATTCACACTTGCCACAACATGCTATGAATGATTTCTTTTCCTCACAAAGTTAGATAGTAGTTTTTGTTTAGCCTATTCTCTATATAAAAACAAAAGGAATAGAAAATTCAAAATTGTCAAACCTACACTTGAAATTTATTGATATATTTGTCAAACCTACACTTGAAGTTTATTGAAATATTGTGATGAATATAAATAGATGGAAAACCTAAATTAACTTAATGAAGATATGAATAAATTAAAATGAATACGTTCTTGGTGGTGATGTTATTAAAAACATATCATACTAATTAGTTGAACCGGTCCAATCGAGAACCGATGTCATAAACGATCCTAATTTTGGACATGATTATAAATCAGTGTTGATGTCGTGAAATCGGACAAATTAAACCATATAAGTTTGGCAGAGTCAACTCGGGCAAACTTGGAGGGTGGAATACAATGTAGGGAAAATTGCAAGGAAGAAGAAATAAGGTAAAAAAAATTGCATGAAACAATGAAAAAGTAAGAAGAAGCCCTTTCAAATTTTGTTTTTATTTTACTTACTTTATTGTCTTTTTCTGTCGTCAACCAATTAATTAACCTAACGAAAACATCACATTTTTAGTTGGGAACAAAAACAATATTTGGTAGTTAGGAAAAGAATATAAACCTTTTATCCAACTACTACATATCCGTTTTATAGTCAAAACCAAACAACAAATACATCTGTCTTCTAAAGCATACAACTAAACTACCTACTATGAGTTACTCTATTTTACTTGATGATGATGATGATAGAAAATACCAAAATTTAATTCAGGCATCTATGTCAACACTATCAATTAAGCAAGAAAAAGACACTTTTTGCATGTGGTTGATTGATAAACCTAACTGCCCTTGCTAGGGATCTTGGAATTTCTATAAAATAATGATTTTTTGATATAAATTAAAGTTGTGGTCACATGTCTCTCTACCTACGAATTCATTACACAATTCTATTGTCCTGCGTGGAATTCCATTTCCAATTATATATATAAAAGGATACCATGCTCCAAGAAAAATATTGTTCTCTCCAAGTTCAAAAATACTCCATACCTATGGGGACTTGTATTTATTTTGGCATGACAAGTACTTCTGTAATTTTAAATTATATATACTACAAAATCCTATTGTATTATGTGTCAAAATTATTATAAAAATGATGACTCGTTAATAATACAAAACATGTATACTTTTAAATTGTTTTCTCCATTTATGGCTGAAAACCTAAACCCTTGCACGACTCGATGATTATTATTTTTTTCATTCCGTAGTTCTACGATATCAAAGATCAAATTGAATATTTATTCACTTCGTGGAATTTATCTTTTTTCACTTCATGGATTTGATAATTGGTTTCTCTATTTTGAAATTAACAGTGACCTTTGGTTCGATGAATGAGTTTACAATCTTAAACACCATGAAGGGTCACCGCATTTGCATGGGGAAAAAATAACAACCATGATTGGTTGTAGTTCGTGCGTTAGGCATTTAATATAGAGAGAATATTCTTACCAGTTCTTTCCTTGCATCAAAGATACAACAATGTTTAGAATTGTACTATAGTTTATGCAAACGTTTCTTTCAATCAATTTTAAAATGCCTACTAATAAGAAACCTCAATAAGTTTTCAAAATAAGTGATTGTAATCATTAAACACATTTTTAGAATAACGGTAGTATTTAATTTGGAGACATAAATATAATAGTGAGTTGTACAATGAGCTATAAAATATAACTTTTAAGTTGGAATCATTTTTCACAAAATCAATTCTACTAAAAAAAATTCAAAATTAATTACATGCATCTAATATCAATGTTGACATTTTAAAGTGGAACCAAACACAATCTTAATTGGTCCTCAATCATGATTACTCATGTGAAGTGTACATGGGCACAAAAACAAGATCTAGTGGACAACAATGATCCTCAATTAAAAGCTGAATTTAGTACTCTCAACCTTACATGGGGACATTGGGAAACTTCCTATATATTGCTTACAAAGCAAATTAACTACCTAATTTTGCTTCTCATAATATATCCACATACGTGGGCATTTTGGTAAAATGGCTTCACACCGATTAATGTACACTTGTGCTGTGGAGTTCAAATCCCTAGTTATTATAGTTCAACCATAGCACGTAAATTATTACTTTTCGTGTGATAAAATCAATCAAAATTAGTGTAATCAAATTCATAGTTATTTCAACAACCAAAAAAACCATAGTTTAACTTTTGGTAAAAATAAAAAAAAATCATAGTTTAACCAACATTACATCGGTTTAAGTTTGATTAAATTTGGATTATTTAAGTAGGGGTTTAAGTGGGTTTGACAATTCACACTCAAGTGCATCTATGATTGAACTTTTTGGAGTTAAATGAGTTTGAATCTCATCCTAAAAACTATTTCATAAAAATAAGGATGCCGAAACATATTTATACACTCAATTTGAGCAATATGAGACTCCAAACAAACTACAAACAACTTTCAATATCTACTTTCACGTCTTGTATGGGCATGAGTTCAATCCCGACACTTCAATCCTTAATCAGGCTCTAATCCACCCTGATACACATTTGTACTTCCAACAGTTCAAAAACTTGAGCAATGTACACTGACGGATCCATAAGTTTTGAATAGTGGGGCACTATATATAAAAATTTGTAGCATTTTTTATATTATCGAAACTTTAAATGATTTTCTCATTTTCAATATCAATAAAAATATATTTATCTATATAAATAACTAATCGGTTATCTCTCATTCAATTTTGCATCTGATTAAAGTTTGAGATATATGATGATAGGTGTGGACCAAGAGAGAAATGATTTGTGATAAGTGTGGATCATGTGATCAAAATGCCAACTATTAGTACATTATACTATTAAAAAAAAAGTTTCTAAATTTTTTGTGTGTGCACATGTCCACACATAGAACAACATGCATCTGTCATCGGCAATGTAAAACTTGAAACAAACTTCAAACCCTCACACCTCAAAGGAAGGATCTCACTACAATAGATTTATATCATTACATTTGAAGGAACATATGCATTTTAATACAATTCTTTAAGTGAGATTCATGAAAAGTAATGAGATATATGATGCTTTTATAATCTTATTCTCGATAAGCATCAATTTTTCTTACTACATAAAAACAATATCTATTTAACTTGATGTTAAATAGGTGACACACGCACCATTCTAGATGCTCTAAGTTAAATCGATCAAATAAACAAAATTAAACAAACATAAGATAGTGCATGTAAAGTCAAAATATATATGTTTAAAGTGATTTTGCCATTAAGATGATGAAGTACAATTATTAATATGGAATTAAAATTACTCATCCCTCTACTCATCATCACATGTGCTGAAGCCATGAATTTTCCATTTAGAAAAGAGACAAAGCTCGTTAGGATTAAGATGTGACGTTTTCTTTTCCATTCCTCATTTCATGTCTTGTTTCTCAAACATCACAATCTAACCATACACACAAAATCAAATCTAACCGTTGAATACCACTTGTTCTTCCATCTTGTTCTTCTTCTCTTATTTCAATCCTCAACAAAAACATTCCACTGCACATATATTATTATCTTCACACACACAAACACACTCTCAACACTTTGTTCTGTTCTATCCTCTGTAACATTTTCATGGCTGCAGCAACCTCACAACAACCTTTTCAACAAAACAACAATGAGCTTAACAGACAAGAAATTCAAACTGCCATAGCTAAAGCAGTTGAGTTAAGAGCCCTTCATGCTGCATTAACTCAAGGAAATAGCCCAAGCCCAAGTCCAGGCCCAGCTAAAGCTAGATTTCCATCTCCTTCCCCTGTTTCTCAGTTCTCTGCTCAAGATTACCCTGTTTTCACACCAGTAAGCAACTAATATTTCTATTTGTATTTTATTATTTTACTTTCTTTTTTATTTTTCCTTTAAATGGGTTTTGAATTTTTATTATAAAAAAGTTATCTTTTTAAAACTTTTGCTTTTCATGAAACTTTTCAAGATTGACCTATTGAATTGAAGTTCAATGAAACCCGAAAATGATGTTCTTTTTGTTTGAGAAAAAGAATGATGTTTTAGTATATCAGTTAAAGCCTTAATTGCAGTTTCATGATGTCGTGACACATGTTACGACATAGATTATGTAAGTTTTTGTGATAGAAAGTTAAATTCTAAATTTGTGAATAATTGACAGAGTTATGAAGATGAGCCACATCAAAATCGAACAAAAAGTAGAACAGTATCAGAAAGTTGGGATGAGAATGGAGTAGAAGGAGGAAACATCATGGAAAGTACCATTGTACAAGATTACAAGGACAAATCATGTTCAAGAAAGGTACTACGTTTTGGTTTTTCAACAAATCTAAACCAGGAATCACACATGTGTCCTATTGATGATGATGATGATGATACAAAATCAGTAACAGGTTCTTGTGCAAATAACATCACAGTTCTTCAAACATCACCATCACCTAATGAATATTTCAAATCTAGAAGAAGAAATAGTTTAGATGATGTTAAACCCTTATCTTCTTGCAATAGGTGTAAACCTGCTTTGATAACTAGTGAATTTGACAACACAAAAAACAACAATAGGAGTTCTAATATTGTTGTTCCTCTCACTGATTCTCATGCATCATTTCAAACTCAACACAAAAGTAAAGGGATGATTTCATGGCTTTTTCCTAAGTTTAAGAAGAAGCACAAGAATAAGAATGAGATTTTTTCACCAAATAGAACAGAATCTGAGGAAGTTTCTCAGATTCTTAATAAAGACATGGGAATTATGTCAATTGAGATGCTTAAAAGAGAGCTTATGGAAGCTCATGAGAGTAGAGATTCTGCTATAATTGAAGTTTCTGAGATGAGATCTTCATTTGGTGAGCTGAAACAAAAGCTTGAGTATTTGGAAGGTTACTGTGAAGAGTTGAAGAAAGCGTTGAAACAAGCAATGCAAGCAAAAGAATCTCCACTTTGTGATGAGAAACTTGGAATACCATTTGATGGAAATGGAGAAAATTTGATGATGCCTGTGAATGAAGATGTAATGGTAGAAGGGTTTTTGCAGATAGTCTCAGAATCAAGATTATCAGTGAAACAATTTTGCAAGACCCTTATAAGCCAAATTGAAGAAAATGATCAAACTTTGATAGAAAACTTGAACTTGCTTCTTCAACCATATAAGCTCTCTTTGGATTCCAAATACTCAAAAGCAGTTCTTTACCATTTTGAAGCATTCATAAACAATTCTCTCTACCAAGACTTTGAGAATTGTGTGTTCCAAAAGAACGGCTCGGCGAAATTCTTAGACCCTAGACAAGATCGACGCGCACAATTCTCATCGTTTGTTGCACTAAGGAATTTGAGCTGGAATGAAGTTTTGAAAAAAGGTACAAAATATTATAGTGAAGAATTCAGCAAATTCTGTGACCAAAAAATGAGTTGCATAATTACTACACTTAATTGGTTAAGGCCTTGGCCTGAGCCACTACTTCAAGCTTTTTTTGTGGCAGCAAAATGCATTTGGTTGCTACATCTTTTGGCATTTTCTTTCACACCAACATTGGGAATATTAAGGGTTGAAGAGAATAGAAGCTTTGATGGTTACTATATGGAAGATTTGGTTATTGATAGACAAAGATCACAAGGTCCAAGTAGGGTTAAGATTATGGTGATGCCTGGATTCTACGTTCAAGATAAAGTTTTAAGGTGTAAAGTTATTTGTAGGCATAAATCTAAATATTGAATTTGGAAATAGGTTTTATTTTACTGTCCATTTTATTTTGGTCTTGTTTAGACACTCTTTGAATAAGTTTGTAACTACCAAAATTTATGTTAATTAATGTGATCATGACTAAATGATTGTTTAAATTCGTTATGTACGTTTGGTGTTGATTAACCTTGGATGTTTGTGTTAATGAGCAAGGGATAATTTAGCTTCGTGCAATAATTTCTAACTTGTTTGATGAAAGTAGATAAAATCAATATTTAATTTGATCTTGAAGGTCGACTTTATTATCTTCAACTTCTCCACAAAATTGATTTTATATAAATATTGTATTAAAAAATATATATTTTTAAAGATCATATTAAAATTTTTACTTTAGACCTTTTAATTTGTTGGGACGGCCCTGGTCCCTACCACTCACGTTGGTCTTCTCTGGCAAAATAATATGGCAATGATTTGATTTTTTTTTTCTTCCTATTTTGATTGATAAATTCATACAAATACATTTCATTTAGAAGAGATGATTGCATAGCAAGGCAAAACAGAGCGAGTTGGCCAGTGTTTGCCACCCCTATTAAAAACCAATTTAAAGGGAGAACTTTGGGAATGGCTCATGCTATCATCTTCGATTTTGTTTAGATTGTCATACACTGGATTGAACAAATCACTTTAAAGTGTAAAGTGATTAATATCAACCATTAATTTAAAAATCAAAGATAGATAAGTACTTATATTATAATAACAAATCATGAATTTGTTAAAATAAGAGGTCTGTTATTTGAACTACCAATTGTGAGACAACTTTTGGAACAACTATAAATTTACATAGAAAAGTAGGTATTGACACGGAAACAAAGCAATTGAGAGAGAAAGTGAAAACATATTGTGAGAATAAGAGAGAAAGTTGTCACAAAAGTTGTTATAGAATTGTTGTACAAATATCATTTCTCTTAAAATAACAGTTATTTTCAAACTTATGTGTCTTTATCTCTCCAAATGGAAGAAATGGATAAACTAATAAATGGAGAGAATATGGATTTATTCTCCTCTTTCTATTTGTACATCCCTCAATTGTTGTTTCTACCCTTCAATGGCTAGTATATGTCAACGAAACTTTATTTTTTGGTCCATGAAATAGGGATTTCATTATGAGAAAAATGGGCCAAACATAAGTCATATGCCTTACAATAAGGTTATTACTTTTCGCACCCCATAACCTTCTCACGCGCCTTTTTTTTTATACAAAAATATTCTAAGGAGATTTTTGGATTAGAGTCTGAACTGAGTTTTCACCATATTTTTAGGTGGAAAATGAGTTTTTCACTTATTCGAACTATACAATCTGAAAACCTCATTACAATAGGGCACGTTTCGTTTTTTTTCTTCAAATTATAAAATCTGAACACTCCATACACACTCCTGTTGTGCCAAGAATTCAGGAAAAACTGATTTTTATTATATAATCTGAATTGTATCAGCACTAATATTGAGTCTGTTTGAGACAGGGATGGTCCGTTTAAGAACTATACTAACGATCATAACCCCCTCCTTGTGTTTTAGGTCATTGTTAGTTGTTCCAGTTGAGTCCCAGTCAAAAATCTAATCTCCAGACTATTTGATTATATTACTCCGAAACTTGTTCAGAAAATCAGAAGAAACAAAAAAAATCAAGGATCATCCCTCCCATAGAAGCAAAGCACAATAGCACCCTCAAGCATATTTTCGTAAAAATGATAATAAGGCGCGCGAAAAAACTGATAGGTGGAAAAAGTAATAACCTTACGGATAAAGTTATGAAGACATAAATATGTAGTATCAAAAAGCAAGGTCACGGTCAACAAGCAAAGCACAATAGTCTCTGCTACACAATTGATGCAAGACTCTCTGCTACAAAATGAAAGTATGCAAATAATACGACTAGAAATTGAAAATAAGTTCAGCGGTAAATCTACAAAGCTCTAGAAACATACTAGTCTGCCGCAACAACGATCTCTATTTGTATAGGTTTTCTTTTGTATAATTGATGTCCTTGCACCCAAATCAACACGTCGAATTGGAATGAATTTGTCTTAAATAAATATTATTTTATAATTAAATAACTCAAAAAAAATAGTATTTCAAAAATTGACAAAAAAAAAAAAAAAACTACTTTAATTAAAAAAAAAAAATTAGGTGTTCTTTTTCCACACAATATTCAAAACTAGGTGTAAGTAAATGTCACCCATGCGTTGCATTATAAGTTAATTATGAGCACTTAGATGATGCGACCCGAACTAAAATTATGAGCACTTAGATTATGACGACATTGTTATTATTGTGTCGTAAAAATAGAAAACAAGTTCTTAGAAACCCTTCTTCGGCTTACGATTGGTTAAAACCTAATATTTCCTCCTGATTTGATTGCTGCAATGGTTACCCTAATTTTCTCAATTGATTACTCCTCATCATTAGATCAAACCTTGTATATAAGTAGCCACAGTTAGGGGTGGGAATAGGCCAGGCCAGGCCTGAGCCTGGCCTACGAAATAAATCACAAGCCTGAGCCTGGCCTATGGCCTATCATAGGCCGTTTTTCTAGGCCTGGTCTGGCCTATTTAAAAGTCTGGACTGGTCTGAAAGCCTACTTACAGGCCTACTTCACATTAAGGCCATCAAATAGTTCATTTGGCTTACTAAATAGGTTAAACATGTCTTAAAGCCTACTTAAAAGCCTATAACAACAAAGCCTATTAAGGGACTAATAGATAGAGAAAAAGATGTTTATATTTTTAATATATGCAATTATTTTAATATAAAAAATATATTTTTTAATAAATAAGTATTAATAGGCCGGCCTATTAGGCTTAACAGTCTTTTTTTGAAGCCTAAGTTTGGCCTATTTAACTAAACAAGCTTTCCAAAAAGCCTAAGCCTAGGCCTATCTACTAAACAGTCCAGGCCAGGCCAGACCAGACTGTAGGCCCCTGTAGGCCGGCTTTACCTATTCCCAACCCTAGCCACAGTAGAGACGTACGCTCCTCACTTTGCTACGTATTCTTGATTTCGCTCTATTTTCCCTTGATCCTTGGAAATTCTTTCCTCTTTTTAGAACAAACCCTTGTTTCACAGACCACAACTATGGTAGCGTTTAAAGTTGTAGTTTTGAATCTTCTTATTATAAATATGAACCCACTAGGTCGATTTGTTGTCTTATAGGTACAGTGTTGGAGAATTGTTTACATGCTATTTAAATAGTGATTATTTGGTATATATGAAAACTTAGAAACAATGTGATCATTCGACTTCATGAGTGTGATGTTTGTCTTGTTGAAGATATATAAAATTATTATCTTCGGGTTGGTTTTACTAGAATTTTGGTTGAGTGTAAATCAACCTTACAAAAATGTCTTGTAGAGTAAAAATTGTCTCTACTTATAAATTTATGTTCAAAACTAACGAAATTTAGAGTGGAGCTTTTAACACATATACTCCTCACATTATGGAGCTTATAAAATGTAATTTGTTTTCTTGGCAGATCATGTGTTGAGATTTTTTTTGAAGGAAGATTATTTGTTGAGATTTATTATATTGATTTTGACTTCAATCAAAAGTATACCAAATTCATCCGAAGAAATACACATAAATTTTATCCTAAAAAATTATTTCTTCTAACAACTCATTCAGACAATGGAGAAGAATCTCCTAGCAAATATTGAGGATCCATTTCATCTTTGCGGGGAATGATCTTTTATGGTAGTGAGAATCGCATGAGAATTCTATTTCTTTCTTTTTTTCCCAATATAAGATTTTATTTCATTGATTAGTTGATATATAAATTGATTTATTTCTTTTAAAGTCCTAATAAATGTTATCAATTACATGACTTTGACCTTTACCACGATCTGGAGTCGTTTGTGACCTGTCTTAAAGATGGATCAAGTTGATTCCACCAAAGCACCAACCTAAACTATCTAGAAAATTAATACCCCATTTATATAAGGTCACATAGTTCTTAAGGCGTATGTCAGTGTGTGTCTGTGAATTTTAGATGATATTTTTCATTTCATCTGCAAACTAACAAAAACTCACATATGTCGGAACAAAGATAACATTTTATTAGGATAAATCTCCAATCAAATACAATTAAATAGTGACTAAAAGTATTTACAGGCTCGCCACCTCTTTCACGAAGTATCATTGTCCACTACTTAGACAACCACTATTGTTAGGAATGGATCCATTCATGCGACATGAGCATCCATCGAAATCCCAATCATCCACTGATGAGAGGGAAAAAAAATTAGCAAAAAGTGAATCTTAATGGTCGAGATTTAAAGCACATGAGGAAAAAAAATTTGAAACGATCCTTTCCCCTATTGTTAGATCTATATACGAGGGTTTTTACTAGATTACCTTCTCTTATTTAGGAGGTATTTATCTCATGATATCAACCAATCAAAATGTAATATACATTGGCAACATTAAATGTTAATAAATGAGTCAATTTTTTCTATAAAAAAAAATCAATTTTATTCATAAGGTAACTTTTAATACTTTTAATTTTTATTTAATTATAGACAAGATTACATTAGAGGTCTTTTATCTTATTTATTTGTAACACTTTGTCTTTTATCTTTATTTTTTCCGTTTAGGTCTTTTATCTCTCATAAAAGCACATATACATCATTTTTCTCATTTTTTTATTAAAAAAATACATAATTTTATTTTTTTTAAATATATTTTTTATTAAAAATGAAAAAAATCCAGAAATATGATGAAGATGTTCATCATCTTCATCTTCTTCCTTTGAATCTTCATCATCTTCATTGAATCAAAAAAAAATTCTACACAACTATATCTACAAATATCACGAATTAATGTTATGTTCATCTCAAATCTTCTTTTAAACACAGAAATCAAAACCCTATAAAAAAAGAGATTTAGTTTCATCACAAAAAAAAAAAAAATAGTTATATAAATTTTCACACTGTATATTGTTGTTGTTGTTGTTGTTGTTATTGTTGTTGTTATTATTATTATTATTATTATTATTATTATTTTCTATCTCAATATTCAAACTCATAATAAAAATAACCCCAAAATTGATAGTAGCTTTGCATATCAATTCTGTTGTTTCCGAAACAATCTTAACTTTCGTAAAGCCTAACTCTTCCGCCAGTGACTTAGCCTCCACCATCCGTCTTGAAACATTTGTGAAATTGAGGTTTTGATTTTTGAGTTTAAAAGAAGATTTGAGCTGAATATAACATTAATTCACGATATTTGGAGATATATTGTAGTAGAATTTTTTTTTATTTAAAGAAGATGATGAACATCTTCATCATATTTCTGAATTTTTTTCATTTTGAATAAAAATATATTTTTAAAAATAAAATTATGTATTTTTTAATAAAAAAATGAGGAAAAAATATGTATATGTGCTTTTAAGAGAGATAAAGGACCTGAACGGGAAAAAATAAAGATAAAGGGCCAAAGTGTTACAAATAAATAAGATAATGGACCCCTAATGCAATCTTGCCTTAATTAATTTACACTACAGGACTGGCTTAGAACAATTAAAATTTCACATCAAATTTCTATCTGAATGTCCTTAAGTTTATAATTTACATTCATAAAATTTCTTGTTCCCATTTTGATTGTTCAATTTTGTCGTTCCAAACTGCCGTATTTTTCAATTTTCGTGATAATCGTCGTCGTTCGTTTGATTCCAAATATCGTGAGAATTGTTGTTATTCCGAGAACCACATCAAGTATGGTGACTTGATTTTTCTTTTTGATTTGATTTTTTCTTGGTTGTGAGGTAGTTAATTATAACAATTGAGTAAGTCATTCATTGTATTTTGAGGACTGTTAGCAAGTGTTGCCGCTGTGATGTTGTGGGAGTTTGCTAGCTTTTTTTTTTTCGGTTACTGCTGAAATGGTTATGTCATGAGGCTTTTGTTCTTTTTTTTTGGACTTAAAGGCTTTGGCCGATAGTGCGGTTCTAGAAACAACGACAATTCTCACTATAATTGGAAACTACGACAGTTTGGAACGACAAAATTGAACAATCAAAATGGGAAGAAGAATGAAAAAGAAACAAGAATTGATCAATAGGGAATAATAAAGAAGAAGAAATTTGAATGAAGGAGATGTTTTTGTTCTCATGTTCGGGGTTTTGAAATGAAAGAAATTTTATGAATGTAAGTGATGAATTTAAGGACATCCAGATGAAAGAAGTTTGATGTAAAATTTTATTTGTTATAAGTCTTGTAGTGTAAATTAATTAAGATATTTGAACACCTTAATATAATTAAATAAAAATTAAAAGTATTAAAAGTTACCTAATGATTAAGATTAACTCTTTTATTTTTAGAAAAAATTTACTCATTTATTTGACATTTAATGTTGCCTATATGTATATTACATTTTGATTGGTTGATATCATGAAAGGGTAATTATCCCTTAAACAAGAGGGGCTAACGTAGGACTCACCATGTATGAGACATATCGTAAATCCACTATGGATCCATTTTATTTGAAGAAAGAATTTCCATTAATAAATAAGCATCATACTAACAAGAGAAATGATATTTGTACAGCCACTTTTTGACAACTTTCTCTCTCATACTCACATTACACCTTTATTCTCTCTCTTCCTTTTTCTCTCTCTATTGTTTTTGACCAATGAAAATAGAGAAAAAAGAAGTTGTTAAAAAAATTGTCTCAAATTAATGTTCAAATATCACTACTCTACTAACAAATAATTCCTTTTTTTTTTAGAGAATCATACCAACAAATAGTTGAAAAGATGAATGAAGTTGATTACATCAATTTACAAGACAAATTTTATTTATTTATTTATTTACTACCTTAACAAATGATATAAGTCCCTCTTTTAACAATTTTTGATAAATAAATAAAGCAAATGAAAGTTGACCAAACTATTATCAATAAGAAAAAGGAAAGTGATACATAGACTACCTTAAATGACATGTATTACTTATACACCCAGACACAATTGTCATTCAATAAAGAACGGAAGTATCAACCACCAAATGACAAAAACAAACACAACCAACAATGGCAGGAAAGCAATCTATAATCCTATTCTCATTCATGGCACAAGGTCACATGACATAATCCCATTCCTAGCCTTAGCCTTAAACCTAGAACAAAAATCCAAAAACTACAGCATCACCACCATAATCAACACACCACACAACATCCAAAAACTTCAACCTTCTCTCCCACCTAACTCCTACATCAATTTCCTCACAATCCCTTTCATTTCTTCCGACCATAACCTCCCACTCAACACAGAAAACATTGAGACTGTTCCTTGCAATCTTGTCATCAAACGTATACAAACTTCTCTTTCCTTAAAACCATCCTTCAAAAACATCATCCAAAACATCATAACCAAACAAACTCAAAATCAAAATCATAAACTATGTATTATTGGACCGGTTAATCTTAGTGACAGTTGGAATATTCGGTACAATATGACAGTCTATGCATTTTGTGTGAGCAGCATGGTCATTATTGACTTTTTTGATCGAAACAACCTCAGGAACTGGAAGAGCAGGAGCACGAAAGTAGTCCAAGATGCCACCACAATCAGAGTGGTCGTGGCACCAACAACCAAACAAGCAATTCACATGTGCGGAAACTGGTAGAGTTTTAGCTTACCGGCCATGTACAACCGTGCATCAAAGCCATGAGCATCATCATGAAAACAAACACAACTTTCCTTTTCATTTTTACTTTTGTTGTTTTGATGTTTTTCTATGGTTTCAATTTATATTTATAGAGTACCATGAACCACCCCAACTTCTTCTTCTCACATTCTTTATGCACTGGCTTGACTTCACCATTCTTTGTGCTTGTAACTATTCTTTTTTTGTTTTTTAGGAAGCTAGTTACAACTTACCATTCTTTAGTTCTTATTAAGAAGAACTCATCAAGATTATGATTTTTTTTTACTATCTCATTTTTATGTACTATTATAAGTTCTCATTAAATACTATTAGTATCCGATAATATTTATCTAAGAATTGTGATTAAGCTCATGAAAATATTAAGAATTGTAAGTTGTAACTACCTTTCGAAAAAAAATAAAATAAATAGTTACCAGCACAAAGAATGGGAAGTTAAGCCACTGCATAAAGAATGTGAGAAGAAGAAGAAGTTGGGGTGTTTTTTTTTTTTTTTTTTTTGAGAAAGAAGTTGGGGTGTTAATTTGGTTTGTTAATTGTTATAACTTGAAAGCAACAAACATTTATATTTTTAGTTTTTCTTTAAAAAAGTAATTATATTTTTAATAAAAGTCAAAATTTCATAAAAAAACACCGTTCATAACTTTCAAACGTTAGCATCACATTAAATATTTATAACTAGGTGTAAGTAAATGTCACCCTCTACGTTGTATTTTCAGTTAACTATGAGCACTAAGATAATGTGATGTGAACTGAAATTATGATCCGGGAGGTGGTTTTTGTCTTGTTCAAGATAGATCAAATTATTACCCTGGTGTTGCTTTTACTAGAATTTTGGCTCAGTGTAACTCAACCTTAAAAAATCGACTTGTAAGATGGAGACTATCTCTACTTTTTTTTTAAGAGAGAGTCTCTACTTATAAACTTATGTTCAAATCTTATCAAATTTAGAATGAAACTTTAACGCACACTCCAACGTTAAAGACAGGACATCTTAAAAACATGGCCAGATCGATTCGATAAAAATGATTTAATAACAAGTGATCAACGTATCTTGTAATAGGTTTAAGTGTCAGCTGAAATGTTTCAATTATGAGTTTAATCGGTGATATTTTTGTCCCTTGATTGTTTAGGGGTTAGTAGTGTTTAATTTGCTTGAGCGTTTGTTGTTTGGTGGCCAATTTCTTTTCTCGAAGTTTTGATTTTCTTTTTATCATACTTACTTTAAAAGCTAATTAGGTCAAGCTATAACTTAACCCTAACCTTAATCCCACTTTCCCTCCCAAATCCTCAATTAATTATGTGTGGGGCCCATATAAGCTATAATCCCAATTCCAAATTTGAATTCGAGTTTTCCCTCTCATCATTTTGTTTGTTTCCAATGTCATGTCATCATTGTTGACTAACATCATTAATACTACATAACACCGTTAATCAAAGTGCCTTAATGACTTTGTCAGCCACATCTAACTTTGTTCATTTTTCAAAGAGACAAAATTAATTGTTGCTTTCTCTTTCATTTCTTCACATCTATGTCTCTAAATAAGTCACAATTTCATCTATTGCTGAACATGAATGAGTTCATCTTAAAACCACACATTTCATATCCTTTTCTCAAATTCAAAAACGTATCCAAACACTTCTGCTTTAAATCTACAAACTCTTGGGCCTGCAGTTTAGGAGCTACGGTAGTCTTCTTGGCATTGTACACAGGTTAAACAAAAGTCAAATTTCATTCAACCTTCATTTATTTATAATTTGTACAAAAAGTTATTGAACTTTAGAGAAGCCTTGACAATATTTCTTTTTTGTTCAATTTCTGATTTTTGGATTTTCCATTTGAAGATTTCGTCTTTATAGAAAATTGTATTATCCAGTTTCATGTACAATTGCATGCTTTGGAAGATCAAACATGTAAAAATATATGATGAACTTGCTGTTATGATTAAATTTCCCAATTGAGAAGTGACATTAACAATAATGAGATGGGTTGAATACGTAAAAAAAAAAAAAAAAAGTTGAAGAAGTTTATAACGGATGATGAATGTAAAATGTACAGTTTTCAAACTATATTAATGTCAAGATGATATGACCAATATAATACATTTTTATCATGACTATTTCACATTCTTTTTTCTTTATTATGATATAATTTATTCGCATATGTTTTAGTTGGTAGGACCCGTGCGGAGCACGGGTCGATGGTCTAGTTGTTGGATATGCTTGTCTTTGGTGTTTTATCACAAAATGGTGGGTTGTTTGGCTTTTTTTTTTTTACGGTAAAATTTGTTTTCTTGGCACATCATATATGCTGAGAGTTCTTTTTTCTATTGATTTTTACTTCAATTAAGAAATATATCAAGCACATTTTTTTTCCCATACCTTATATATATTATGTATTATGTATTGTCTCTGTCAATTGAGTTTAACTCACGAGAACATATAAAACACATCTAAAGATATACACCTAATTATTAAAAAAAATTATTTTATGATCATTCAGTCAATGGAAAAGAGCCTCCTGGCAAATATTGAGATCAATTAATTTTGGTGGAAAATATCTTTAAAATGTTTCTCTGTTTTTTTATGGTAGGTGAGGATAATGTTGGGAGAAAATCGCAGGAGAATTCTTTTTCTTTTCCTCTTCCTTTTCCGAATAAAGACTTTTATTTCATTGATTAGTTGATTTATAAAGTGATTTATTTCTTTTAAAGTCCTAATAATGTCATCAACTACATATGACTTTGACTTTTATCCCAAGTTCATTTCCACCAAAGCATCAACCAAAACTGATTAATTACCGTGTTGGTTCCCATATTTCCAGTCATTTGACATTGGTCATTTCATTTTAAAATCACTTGGTTTTGGTAATTTCATGGTTGTTAATCATTTCACATTAACACTCATTTAAAATATGTTACATCACCATATTCGAGTTAAAAAATGTGATAAATAAATGTCATGCTAACATATCTCTTAAATGTGTCGGTTAAAGAGTGTCCTTACATCATCATTATGGATATATTAAAGAGTATCATTGCATCATTACTACGGATCTATTTTATTTTGTTATTAACAACTAAGTGTCATGCTAATCGATGTCTTAAAAGTCATCAGTTAAAAAGTTGAATATACCACTATTTAGATTTATAACTAAGCGCCGTGCTAATCGAGCCTTAAAAGTCATGGGTTAGAAAGTTGAATATGGTCTGTTTAAATTTGGATTCTCTTTATTAAAATGTCTCACAATTTTTTCCATTTTGAATCTCTACCTTTAAAATACATCAACCACTCTTCTTTCATTTTCTCTTTTATGTTTGATTATTGAGATTTATTTGATTAAAATTGAAAGAATTTTCAAAGAAGATAATCAAATCTACAATATTGAAGACAATTTTATTTTGTCAACAAATGTTGAAGGATATTCTTTAAAATAATAATTTGATAGATTAATTAATAAAGCAGATGAAAGTTGACCAATAAGAAAAAACAAAAAGTAGACGAAATTAATAAAAGCCAAGCCAGCACATCATTCTCATTCAACAAAGAACAGAACACAAAAACAAACTCTGCATTTCCCACAACAACCAACCAACAATGGCGGAAAAACAATCAATAATCCTGTTCCCATTCATGGCACAAGGTCACATAATCCCATTCTTAGCCTTAGCCTTAAACCTAGAACAAAAATCCAAAAACTACAACATCACCATAATCAACACACCACACAACATCCAAAAACTCAAAACCTCTCTCCCACCAAATTCCTCCATCAATCTCCTCACAATCCCTTTCATCTCTTCCGACCATAATCTCCCACCCAACACAGAAAACACTGATACTGTCCCTTACAATCTTGTCATCAAACTCATCCAAGCTTCTCTTTCCTTAAAACCTTCCTTCAAATACATCATCCAAAACATCTTAACCCAACAACCTAACCATAAACTATGTATTATTTCTGATATTTTCTTTGGTTGGACTTCAACCGTTGCTAAAGAACTTGGTGTTTTTCATGTTGTTTTTAGTGGTGCTAGTGGTTATGGTTTAGCTTGTTATTATTCTCTTTGGATGAATCTTCCGCACAGATTCACAGACTCTGATGAATTTCCTTTAAGTGATTTTCCAGAAGCACGTTTGATTCAAAGAAATCAATTGCCAAACAATATCTCACAAGCTGATGGATTTGATGATTGGTCGATTTTTCAAAGGAAGAATAATCTCTGTGATTGGGTCAACTCAGATGGTATTATTTTCAACTCAGTTTCAGATTTTGACTCTGTTGGGCTCAACTACTTCACCAGGAAATTCAATATTCCGGTTTGGTCGATTGGACCCGTTGTTCTGTCAACCGGTTCACGAGGTAAAGTAGGTGGAATAAACCCTAAAGTTTGTAAAGAATGGCTTGATACAAAACCTTCAAATTCGGTGTTATTTGTTTGTTTTGGATCGATGAACACAATTTCTGCTACACAGATGATGCAACTTGGAACGGCGTTGGAAAAAAGTGGAAAGAATTTCATCTGGGTAGTGAGGCCACCAATAGGTTTTGATATAAACTCAGAGTTTAAATATGAAGAGTGGTTACCATTAGGGTTTATGGAGAAGATTGTGGAAACAAAGAGAGGTATAATAGTAAATGATTGGGCACCACAAGTTGAGATATTG
This sequence comes from Medicago truncatula, assembly GCF_003473485.1. Classification (NCBI taxonomy): domain Eukaryota; kingdom Viridiplantae; phylum Streptophyta; class Magnoliopsida; order Fabales; family Fabaceae; genus Medicago; species Medicago truncatula. The sequence continues at coordinate 48,194,539 of NC_053043.1, forward strand.
TCACATGGATCAGTTTCTGCGTTTTTGAGTCATTGTGGTTGGAACTCGGTGTTGGAATCATTGAGTCATGGTGTACCTATTCTTGGGTGGCCGATGGCGGCGGAGCAGTTTTTTAATTGTAAGCTGTTGGAAGAAGAGATGGGTGTTTGTGTTGAGGTTGCTAGAGGAAAGAGTTGTGAAGTGAAGTATGAAGATATTGTTGAGAAAATTGAGTTGGTTATGGGTGAGAGTAGTGAGAGTGGGGTGAAGATTAGAGAGAATGCTTGTAAGATTAAGGATATGATAAGGAATGCTGTGAAAGATGGAGAAGAAGATGGAGTTAAAGGGTCATCTGTTAGGGGTATTGATGAGTTCTTATCAGCTGCTGGGAAGAGCAATAAAACTACACTGAATGATCGTGAGTGAATAACTTTTGTTTTGAAGTCTCAAGTCTGAATATCCGGTGTGTTAGAGTATCGAACCTAAGTCGAAGAAACAAATTTTCAACGAAATGATTCTAGAATAACCGGCGAAACTAGTTGTGTATGATCAGTTGAATCTATTTTCACCAAATTTGTGATATGATTGCAGTGGAATAATGGCAGGATTGTTTTTTATTTTCTATTTTTAATGATGAATGATATGCAAATGTTTTATTATTATATGCTTGACAGAATTAGGAAAGGAAGTTTCTACTCACAAACATGAACAAGTGCTTTTTGCTAGCAAATCTATTAGATAGACAATTTGGTCGATGACAGTTGTAGAGCAAAATTTGGTTTATAGTTAGAAAATGCTTTTTTTATACTAGTATAGTATAGTAGTACCATCGGTTAAAAAAAATGCTAGACGTCACTCTTCCTAGCATATCCAGCAAAAAATAAACTCTTCTGCTTCTAGCATGTATGGAGTAGTTAGTTAATCTTGTATCTGTGTGGACTGTCGGTGCCACATTCACTCGTTGTTCTGACTTTTTCTTCTTTGGGTTATTCATTTCTCGTACTACCATTGTTCAAAGAACCTATAAAAATATAAGTTAAGATCCTTTTCATTTGTTGAAAATATAAAAATCATCTCTTCACAACATTCTCAGCTAAAAATGCATAGTCATAGCTACGCATTTTTCCATTTAAAATTCCTCAAATATTGCTTTTAAGGGTTTTTGTTAACATTCTCAGTTTTGTTAATGACAGTTTCTTTCACGTTTTGAACTATCCTCTTTCTCTTAATATATAAATGTAATGTAGTCTCTAAGTAGACTCTAGCCCTCCAAACCTGTTTTCCCTCCTGAAGTTAACTAAATTTGCAAAGACAAATTAAAAAAATGCTTTCACACCTTTGTTACATCTAAAATGCAACTAATTCCAAGGTATGCTAATATTATCCTTAGCTAAGCTATGTTAGCGGCAAAGCTATTAAGGATTCAAAATTAGAAATGATAATAAAATTTAAGTAGAAAAAGTTACTTTTTGTTGTTTCAATGTGTTAGTGCATAGTTTTCAAAATAAAATTTTCATTTTATACTTCTTATCAAATGCACTTAGGACACTTCTTAACATTTCTCATAAAAAAATCATTAACACATTTGCACATCTATAAAAAAGAAAATGCTAACAAGTGCCCTAAAGACATTAGATAAGAAACTTAAAATAGTAACTTTATCTTGGAAATTGTTTATTCAACCTATTGAAAGATTAAAAAGCAACTTTTTCTACATAAAATTCCACATTTATTTCCTTTTTTGTATCCTTAGGACAGTTGTTAACATATCTCATAAAAAAATAATCATTGTTTTTCCTTGGTATGTTAAAAGGCTAAAAGCATAAAAGATCTTCTTACACAAACACCTACTCTATCAACCTATCATCTAAATATAATTAGATCAATGTTATAAACACTATATCTAACATTTATTTTTTTATTGGTGAAACCCAGAGATTTCACACTTTAGAAATTAACTTCACATAGAATGGTGAAATCTATAAGGTTTCGTTCAATAAAAGAGAGAGTATTAGAAATAGAATGTTCTTAGCATTTCTTTATATATTCCCTCCGTTCTTTTATAACTGTCACTTTTACATAATTTCTTTGTTTCTAATTAAGTGTCACTTTCAAAGTTCAATGTAACATTAAATGTTGTTTTTCCTATAATGCCCTTAGTAATTTATTGCAGAGAGAGAAATATAAGAAATATGATATTAAATAATTAAGGATATTATATACTAGTTATCGTATCAAAAGTAGTGAAATACATTTAGTGTCTTGGTTTGTGTAAAAAGTTAAAATGAGACAATTAAAAGGAACGGAGGGAGTAGTAATTAATACATTTGGTAACTCATTATCCATAGGATTAAGATGAATGATTGAGATTAAAACAAATGTTAAGTATGTCAATGTTGATTCTTCTTTCACTTTCTCTCTCTACTCTACCCATACAACTCACATCTCTCAAAAAGTCATCTCTCTCACGATTCCTCTCTAAAGCTCCATATCTGGTTGTCTCTCTCCTATGTGGTCATCTTTCTGTTTCACTCTGGGGGAGAGGGAGTGGGAGTGGAATAGGTAGATAAAACACGAAAAAGAGAAAGAGAAATTGAAGGAATGAAGAAAATTGACATATGATTGACACATGACTCACTTAACATTTGTTTTAGTGTGTGTTTGATTTGGCGGTGATGAAAATTGATTTTGATAGAATTAAGTTCAAGAGAATTGATTTTGATTAAAAGTGAGTTGAATGTGAATTGATTTATGTTTGGATAGATACACTTATTTAAAAGTGATTCTTATGAGTTGATGTTGTTTGGATAAATCGAATCAAAACTGCTTTTAGATGTATAATTATTAAAATGGGTTTTTCAATTTTGTTTGCATTTTTATTTTCGTTTCAGATAATTATTTAGTTTACATCCATAATAATATATTTATTTTTTTAGGGGATCCATAATAATAACTTTTTTTTGAAGGAGGAATATAATAATAACTTCAAAATAAAAAAAAAACAAATAGTAATTAATTAATTCCTTCAAATAAAAATAGTAATTAATAATAATAAATAATTTCCTGAAAGCAACAAAACGCATTGCCTAATCTTGTAGTTGCTGGAAGCTGTACATCAAAACAAACAAAAAGAAAATAAATAATAATCTCCTGGAATCTGCTTGAAGAAAAAAAAAACACCAGCGAAGATGCAGAGTAAATTATGAAATGCTGAGATAGAGAATAAAAACTGAAATGCGATGTCAAAGAGGGGAAAAGGAATAAAAACGAGATCGATCTGAGGGCAAAAAAGAAAGTAAATGAGCTTTTTAACTGCCAATCTACAGTAAAGAAGAATTGATTTTGGAGAAGCTAGGATTTGGAGCTTCTCATAGAATTGATTTTGGAAGGCTCAATCAATTTTAAAAATGAAAACCAAACATATTGCAAAACTGATAAAATCACGTTAAGGTTTGAAAACGCAAGTTTAAGAGTTGCAAAAGCTAAACCAAACATGCACTTAATCTCATTCATTCCTTTTAATCTAATGATCCATGTTTATTCCTATGAATCTCATATATTAAAGTCATTCTCATGTATATATGAGTTTTGCTGGAAGACACCTTTTATGAAAGTGTCTTTTAGCAAATTATTCTATGAACATTTGTTAAAAGACACCAACTAATTTTTATGAAGGTGTCTTTTAGCAAAGTTATAACTAAAAAATGAAAATCACATCTTAAGGTGTGGATTGTGAAAAGACACTTTCATGAGTGGCCTCTAGCAAAACTATATATATATATATATATATATATATATGATTAGATGTAGAACATGCCACCTATACTCTTCGTGTAAGATGCATCTTCTTCTTATCATGTGATGTAAGAAAAATCGATGGTGAAATATCCATACAGTATTTAATGTATTGTATTCTATTCGATTAATATTATAAATAAAACTTCACCTTTTAAATACCATTGTAACTCACTATTTTTTTATGGTTTCATTGCAATTAATTAAGATAATAATTATATTTACATGTATTAAAAATTACTTACACATGAATAGAAGACAAACAAGTGGCATCGTGAACTTAACTCAATTGGTAGAGATAATGTATGATATATGTAAAATTTGGAATTCAAACCCCGATCATCACAAAAAAAAAAAGATAAATGGACAACAAACTACGCTTAGAATATGCTAGTTAATATAGTATAATATGCTGGCAAGAAAATATTGTTATATACATAATGAAATATAGGATAATCCACTTTATATATAGTAAGATTTACAAAAAAAAATAATTGCTCTATATTTAAAACAAATTGGTTGTGATCGATTGCATCATAGTCATAAGAATCACCATATCATTCGTGGTTTCATGTTTTTTCTAGAAACAAATCACGTTGATAATTATTTGACCAATTATTTTTTTTTCGTCAGATAGTCTAGTGGCTAAAATTCACCTTGTAAGGTGAATAAGTGGGTTGTTCGGGTTCGAACTCCGGCTCCTGAATATAATAATGCATTGTCCTACCAACTGAGTTATGCTCGCGGTACTTATTTGACCAATTTTAATTGTGTTATTTGAACATCTATATATATGTGACAATTTTTGTGACAACCAAAATTTTACAAAGGAAACGAGGTAGTGACACAAAAACCAAAGCAATAGAGAGGAAAAGTAAAGAGATAATGTGAGTATAAGAGAGAAAGTTGTCATTAAAGTTGTAAAAAATAGTTGTTGAAATATAATTTCCCAATAGTTCCTTGGATAATCATTTTGATTATTTTATTTTTATTTTGTGTATTATACTACCTTATTAAGTTTTTCCAATTTTTTTTTTTTATAGATTATCTTTTGATCTTAAATTCTTAATCCTTCGATTTTCAAAAGAAACATGCGACTCTGTAAATAACTTGATTAATTTCTTTTTTTGGATTAAATTAAAATCCATAGCATCATAAAAGCTCAATACAACCGTCTCTGTCCTTCTCTAGTTGCGCCCCCACGATCTCCTCTCAACGCCGCCGCGAACTGCACCGTGCCGGATCATCAACGGGTTCATCCTCCTCCGTCGTCTCACCCTCACTTCTATCTCTAGGGTTCACTCTCCTTCTTCTCTACTGTGGTACGATTACTTTTTTGTTCTCAATTTTTGAATTAGGGTTTTAAGACTAAGAATATAGTTAGTTACTTATTCAATTTTCACTCAGAGTTTCTCTATTTATGTTTGTGTAGATTTTGATAATCAATTTTCAGTTGCATCACCGCCATGGAGGTCAGTATCATATTCATTCTCTTTCCCATTATGCTCAACAGTTTCGAATCCTGTTCTTAGTTTCATTGCTGAATTTGTTGTTATTGTTTGTCAATAGAAAAATGGAGCTAATGCTGAGATAGTTGACATAAACAAGACTACAACGACGTTGGAACCGGAAAAGTCTACAGGTGGTGGACTCTATGTTCCTGGGAAGGATCGTGTGGTTTACGTGGCACCGGAGAGAAAATCACGTTTGGGTATTGCTTTGTTTTGTAGTTCATTTTAAATTTTTATATGATGATTCAATGACACCAGAGACCAGCTAGGTTGTAAAAAACCGACACGATTTATTTAGCTTAGCAGAGATGATGATGTTGCATTGGATGTGTAGTAAGACTAGACGGGATATGATTAGAAATGACAATGTTAGAGAGAGTTGGGGTAGCGCCTATACTAGAAAAGATGGTAGAAACTAAGATTAGGTGATCTGGGCATGTAGAGAGAAGGCTTGTAGATTTTGTAGTAAGGAGAGTAGATTAGATGGAGGGTAGTCAATTCACTATAGAGACAGGTAGACCTAGAAAAACTATAGGAGAAACTATTAAAAAAGATGTAGAGATTAATTAGTTGGATAGTGATACGATATATGATAGAGGATTGTGGCGTTGTTTGATCCATGTAGCTGACCCTACTTAGTAGGATTAGGCTTGGTTGTTGTCATTGTTGCAATGTTTTACTTATATTGGCTGTTCATATCATACATGATTTTGTGTCTTATTTTTTTTTTTTACAATCTTAAGCAATGAATGCTGAAGCTTTTATTGTTTGTTTAACGAATGGTTTAATAGGACTTGATACCCTTGCCATTGCAAAACGGGGAGAGTCTCAAAGTGATGGGGCGTTCAAGGTGCCAAAAGAAATAACCACTTCGATTGCAGCTGCTGCAGAAGATGAAGATAAGTCTGAGTCCTCTGATGTTGTTGAGGAAAGTGGGCAGGCAGGTACACGCAGAAATGCTCATAGAAGATATCGTGAGACAACCAGTGAAACATCACGTGCAGGTATTCTTTTAGTTGTATGATTAATTTCCTTTTGCAAATATGTTACGAGCATTTGGTTTAATGCATAACTATTTTCAGTAATGAAACATCAAGCTGTTCTGAAGAGTACATTTCAACCTTGTTGGATGTCCATATTGTGGACTTAAAATTCAAATCCTACTGATAGGCATGAGTTAGTCAAATGAAATTAGACTAACATGTATAAGGGTAACTGTAAAGGAAGTTTCTACAACTTAAGATCCTTAATCTGTCTGAAATGATGATTTAGAGTTGTCATACATGCACGTGTATTTTTTTTTTTTTGTGTGTGTGTTGAATTTTGGTATTACTTTTTGTTTCTCAAGAAAAGAAAATAATAATGTCTAAGAATTCAATGACTTTGTACAGAAAGTTCTCTGACCGATGATCACCATGCTGATACATACGGGAACCGTTCGACTGAGCGTAGGGGTTCAGATGTAAGATTATTCTCTCTTTCCCTTTAACTCCATAATTCCATTTCCGTGCCTTCTGTTCTAGAAAAAATATTTACGCACAGTAGTTCACTTTAGCATCTGTAGTGTTTCTTGTATGCTTGTTTGCAACTTTGTAAATTAATAATGCCAGCATGAAGTAAATTTTGGTGAGTCTTGTGTTATTCAAATGGGCATTCTTGCTAGCATATGCCCATAGGGCACTTGTTAATGAATCAAAAAATAAGAAGTTTTGTATTTAAAAATACAACTTTTAGACTTTTAAGGAGTTAAATACATAACTTTCTATACAATATTTCTGTATTTGGTTCCGTAACTAAGCGACATAAGAAATCCCACCACTCTCCCAACATGTCTGCTTTATCTTGTGTGTTTGTTAATTGAATCGAAGTGTTGGACTTGGATAGAAGTTTGAACTCACTGTAAGCAAAATTAAATTGGAAGATAAAGAAAAGGGAATCAAAAGAACTTTTGCCCTAGATCAGTCTGTTACTTTTAAGTGGCTTTTTTTCTTTGGTTTTTCTGATATGTTTTGAAGAATATGAAGTATACATCTGGGTTTTGGTTTTTATAAAAAGCATAAGAGAAATGCTAGCAACACACATTTTAACACACTCTCTTTGGTTAAAATTCACATGGGACCCACCAAATTTATATGGGACCCACATGATTTGGTGGGACCATGTGAATTTTAACCAATCAAAGAGTGTGTGTTGAAAAGTGTGTGTTAAAATGTGTGTTGCTAGCATTCCTAAAGCATAAAATTTTTGCTTTTCCTAGTCTGTGTAATGAATAAATGTTTTTTGTTGCTTAATATTGACATTTCAATTTATTCCTGGCAGTTTTTACTTGATAAAATTCTTTTCATTTTTATGAAAGTGTGCTCTCCATATTTCTAATTTTGATATTTCAATTTTGAAGGTTTCTGCTTCACCTTCTGGATATGACAGGGATGATCATAGGAGTGAGAGGAGGCATTCTAGGGATGATTCAAGGAGTGACAGCCGGGAGGTCCGACATAGAAACAATTATGACAGTAGGGAGTCTTACTCAGGAAGGGATTCACGTAGTAGGTATTATGATCATGAATATGATAGAAAGCGAAACAGATATGAAGGTTCAAGGAGAACGCCTGGTATGTAATTGTAATTGTTCTGTTTTTGTTATGAATTAATCAAAGTATTGAAGACAGGAATATCCATAACATCTCATGTATGTATCTGCAGGCAGATCTGACTGGGACCATGGCCGATGGGAATGGGAAGATACTCCACGAAGGGACGGTGTCTCTAGTTCTAGACGTCATCAACCTTCACCATCCCCAATGTTTGTTGGCGCCTCACCTGATGCACGATTGGTTTCTCCGTGGCATACTCCTCATTCATCCTGTATGTTATTCTCATTTCCAAATATCATATTTGTTTTTCTAATGTCAAAATTTGATGTTTTTAATTCCTATATTTGACTCTGATGATGATAGTCTTTGAACAATAATTTTTTTATTGCTGAATTGAATGTAGATAATTCACCTTCTCCTTGGGACCATGTTTCTCCGTCTCCTGTTCCAATACGAGCTTCCGGCTCTTCAGTCAAATCTTCTGTTTCTGGATATAATCGAAGGTCGCATAAACTTGCCTTTTCTTCAGAAAACTCAGATACATATGAGGTAATTTTGCACCTAACATCTGTAGGTTTTTTGTGCATTTGATAGCTGATACAGTACAACAATAATGTTTAGCATTAATAATTTTATTCCTCAGGAGGAAATAGCAGATAAATCTGACTTGGGTGAAGAACACAAGTATGAGATTACTGAAAGCATGCGTCAAGAGATGGAATATGATGCAGACCGAGCATGGTATGTAATTTAGTTTTGCAAATTATTTTGATTTTTTTTCCTTCAGTATTTGATACATGTGGTATTATTTATTTTTGAATCTTATTAAGATTATTATTATGAAGGTATGATAGAGAGGAAGGCAGCGCATTGTTTGATTCTGATAGCTCTTCACTTTTTCTTGGAGATGAGGCTTCATTTCAGAAAAAGGAGGCCGAGTTGGCCAAAAGACTGGTAACTTTTAGGAATTCAATTATATTTTTAAACTAATTTATCCTTCACTTCTATGTGCTTGATTGTCCACGTTTGGTGCTTCCTCTTCCTGCTATTATAATTGTAAGTAGGTATTCTGTCGAATAAAGTTGTTACGTATGGAAGTTAAAGATAATCATTGGCCGGAGAGCTGGTATATTTTAATATTGAACAGTGAACAGATTCTATATTTGACATGATAGTATGGAATTTTTTTCTTCATCACGCTTTTTTCTATTGGTACATGTTTAGATCTCATTTAGACAAAGATTGAAGTTTATAGAATCATTATGTTCCTTCTGATTGATATTTGAACCAGTTACCTATGATTTGTCCATATCCTTAGTTTTTGTGGTGGTAAGCTAGATAGATATGTTTTAACATGTAGCCTACCAACATGGGTGGCTTTTGAGTGATTGGCATTTGAATCTGGTTTATGTTTTTAATAAATGGACCAGACAATTAATTTGCAGAAGATGTTGTTTTTCTGCATCCAATTCCAATGTCTCAACTCGTGTTCTTTTTTATGGAGTTGGTCTGTGATTTAGGGCCCACATTTGTAGGGTAATGAGTTAGGCCCAATCCCAGTTCTAAGACATGCTTTGACACTCTACTGTGTTATAGCAGTATTTGCAATATGGTGCATGTACTATCCACATAGTTTCTTATTGTTGCTGTGGTGAAGTATTTATGATTTTGCTTATGTACAAAGTGTTAAGTGTATTGGAGCACATTATTTTAAGCAAGTTGGTATGAGTTTATTAGTTTTTAGTTCATATAATAATAATTTTGTTATCTTCATTCACAGGTCCGAAGAGATGGGACTAAGATGTCCCTTTCTCAAAGCAAGAAATTGTCTCAGCTTACAGCGGATAATGCTCAATGGGAAGATCGGCAGCTGCTGAGATCAGGCGCTGTTAGAGGCACAGAGGTTCAGACTGAATTTGATGATGAGGATGAACGCAAGGTCATTCTTCTTGTGCACGGTAAATATCTATCTTACCAACTTTGACAAGTTAATGTAGTTTGTATTGGTGTCAATCTACTCTTTTGACTGATTATTCTTTCCCTGTTGATCACAGATACAAAGCCTCCCTTTCTTGACGGCAGAGTTGTTTATACCAAGCAGGCAGAGCCTATTATGCCAATAAAAGATCCAACATCTGACATGGCTTTAATTTCTCGCAAAGGATCTGCTCTGGTAAGAGAAATCCATGAGAAGCAGAGTTCGAATAAATCTCGCCAACGCTTTTGGGAACTTGCAGGCTCAAAACTTGGCGATATCTTAGGCGTTGAAAAAACAGCAGAACAGGTATTCTTCTGGAATAATTTTGACATTTGCTTACTCTCTTCATAATTTGGAGATTTAGTCTTATTTAATTTTTTTTTTCAATCGCCAGATTGATGCAGACACTGCCGTCGTGGGTGAAGATGGTGAAATTGATTTTAAGGAGGAAGCTAAGTTTTCAAATCACATGAAGAAGGGAGAAGCTGTAAGTGACTTTGCTATGTCAAAAACTCTTGCTGAGCAAAGGCAATATCTGCCTATTTTTTCAGTGCGAGAAGAGTTATTACAGGTTGGTTTTTCTCTGTTTTATCTGTGGCAATTATTTATTGGATTTACAAAGGGTGTGTTTAGTAAAAAGAAGCTATAAGCTAGTTGATAGCTGATAGCTGAAAAGCTAGCTGGTAGCTGATGGCAGATAGCTGATAGCTTATAGCTGAAAAGTTAGCTTATTAAAATAAAATGTGTTTGGTAAAATTAGCTGTTCAAGTGGTTGATAAATATAAAATGACGTAAAAGTATTGTATTTCTTTTAAAATGTTTAAATTTATTTCAAAATATTTTCATCTCCCAAATGATAAATGTATTTATGAATTCAATTGACATTTTTTATTTAACAAAACTTTCTTTTAATGAATTTTACTCAACTAAACTTTCTTCACTCTTTATTGTAAATTTTATATAAAATTATTTATTATTGAATTAAGAGTATGTAAAAAAGAAAGTGAACAAGAAAATTTGAAAAAGATTGTGGGTAATTTTTTTTTAAACGTGGGCAATTGAATAAGAATGTAGGTAGGTTTTTTAATTAAAATTAAATTAAACTATATTAATAAAAGGTTAAAATTGGAAGAAAATATAAAAAGCTACCAGCTATAAGCTCAAAAGCTGCTTGAAATAGCTTTTCAAAAAACGCTATAAGCTCATGAGAAAAGCTTGTTACCAAACACATCACGTTTTCATCCAATAAGCTTATAAGCTAATCCAAGAAGCTATAAGCTAGCTTTTTTGTGTTACCAAACACAGCCAAAATATCACACTCAGGTTAAATGTTGAATATTAGAACATCAAATATACTGATCATCAAGTACTACGCTTTTTTTTATCTATCTGAATTATCTGTGGAGGAGGAATGGGTTGGGTATGTCTGCTGAGTATTATTCTTTTTCTTTTCCCAGTGATCAAGTACTAGGTTGTTAGATGACCGACCACATTTGTCATTTTTTTATCATGACATAAGGAAAAGCCTTTTCCTTATTTCACCCTGTTAGTTATGCATTGGAATAATGTAATTTCACATTTTTATCTGCCTGTGTTGGTTTCTCATTTCATTTCTCAATATATGTATACATTTAGCTTTCTCATTAAAACATATTTGCTCGTGAGTTATTGCAACACTTCATTTATATATTTATGATGTGCAGGTGATTCGAGAAAATCAGGTTGTGGTTGTAGTTGGGGAAACTGGTTCAGGAAAAACAACCCAATTGACACAGGTTTGTTGTCGTTTTCTTTGTTTTATATTATTAATTATGTTATCCAATCAAGAAAGGAGAAAAAACAGATTAAAAGCACATGTTTTTGTTAGAAATAGGTAACTATGTTTATCAAATGGAATTTGACATATGGGGTTTCTTAACAGTATCTATATGAAGATGGCTATACTATTGGCGGTATAGTAGGTTGCACCCAACCAAGGCGTGTCGCAGCTATGAGTGTTGCCAAGAGAGTTAGCGAGGAGATGGACACAGAGTTGGGAGATAAAGTTGGCTATGCTATACGTTTTGAGGATGTGACTGGACCAAATACCGTAATAAAGGTGAACAACTTCATTTATCTTTTTGGAATGACAAATGTTAGTATTTCAGTGATATGTTTTGGTGGCGATAGAACCTTCAACCTCCTTATCACTCCGACCACTTCAACCACCTCCTCACTCAGACCACCAAACCAACCTTATATAAAATCAAAATTAATTACTGCGCTTTGTTAAAAGTACTATCAAGTGATTTATTTTCATCATTATTTATCTTTATAGTATTCATGAGGTGGGCATGCATTGTAATTATGTGGCTACGTTAATTTTGATCTAAATTTTAGTGGTTAAATTTTACAGTACATGACTGATGGGGTACTTCTACGTGAAACACTTAAAGACTCCGATTTAGACAAATATAGGTATGTTATTACCAAAACCCCCAGTCTCCATGTCTCATTGTTGTTTGTTTGAAATAAAAACAATGTTACGAATCATCCGGTTTAAAACTGTTTCAGGGTTATTGTGATGGATGAAGCCCATGAAAGGTCATTAAGCACAGATGTCCTTTTTGGAATATTGAAGAAAGTTGTAGCCCAACGCCGTGATTTCAAACTGATTGTCACATCAGCAACTCTGAATGCACAGAAATTTTCACATTTCTTTGGAAGGTAATGTTAATTCCTCATCTAGCATTCTTTCTTATTCTTGTTAATAACTTTAGTTTAGTTCAATCTAATTGGGGCATCCTTGCAGTGTTCCAATTTTTCATATTCCTGGGAGAACATTTCCTGTCAATATATTATGGAGTAAAACTCCAGTTGAAGATTATGTTGAAGGTGCAGTGAAGCAGGCTATGACTATTCACGTAACAAGCCCTCCAGGTGACATCCTTATCTTCATGACTGGCCAAGACGAGATTGAGGCAGCTTGCTACTCCCTTGCTGAAAGGATGGAGCAGATGGTTTCTTCTTCAAATAAAGAAGTCCCGAAACTTTTGATTCTTCCCATATATTCTCAGCTTCCGGCTGACTTGCAAGCAAAGATATTTCAGAAAGCTGAAGATGGTGCACGCAAATGTATTGTGGCCACTAATATTGCTGAGACATCACTGACCGTGGATGGTATCTTCTTTGTTATAGACACAGGCTATGGTAAAATGAAGGTGTACAATCCTAGAATGGGTATGGACGCTCTTCAAGTCTTCCCTGTTAGCCGCGCTGCTGCTGACCAGCGTGCTGGTCGAGCTGGTCGAACTGGCCCTGGTACATGCTATCGGTTGTATACAGAGAGTGCTTACCTAAATGAAATGTTGGCCAGTCCTGTTCCAGAGATCCAAAGAACTAACCTTGGCAATGTGGTCTTGTTGCTGAAATCTCTTAAAGTTGAAAATTTACTCGACTTTGATTTCATGGATCCACCTCCGCAGGATAATATTCTCAATTCTATGTACCAGTTGTGGGTGTTGGGCGCCCTTAACAATGTGGGGGGATTGACTGAACTTGGCTGGAAAATGGTTGAGTTTCCACTGGATCCTCCACTTGCCAAGATGCTTTTGATGGGTGAACGGTTGGGGTGTCTTGAGGAGGTTCTGACAATAGTTTCTATGCTTTCAGTACCATCTGTTTTCTTTAGGCCAAAGGACCGAGCAGAGGAGAGTGATGCTGCACGTGAAAGATTTTTTGTGCCAGAATCCGATCATTTAACCCTTTACAATGTCTATCAGCAATGGAAACAACATGATTACAGAGGTGATTGGTGCAATGACCATTTTTTGCATGTTAAAGGTCTAAGAAAGGCTAGAGAGGTTAGATCCCAGCTGCTTGATATTCTCAAGACACTAAAAATTCCCTTGACCACGTGCTTTCCTGATACAGACGTAGTTAGAAAAGCAATTTGTTCTGCGTACTTCCACAATTCAGCAAGACTAAAGGGTGTTGGGGAGTATGTTAACACCCGGAATGGGATGCCATGTCATCTTCACCCCAGTAGTGCTCTCTATGGCATGGGTTGCACTCCTGATTATGTGGTTTATCACGAGTTAATTCTAACCACCAAGGAGTACATGCAATGTGCCACAGCGGTAGAGCCCCAGTGGATGGCTGAGCTGGGACCCATGTTTTTCTCTGTGAAGGAGTCTGATACATCACTACTGGAGCATAAAAAGAAACAGAAACGAGAGAAAACGGCCATGGAGGAGGAAATGGAGAATTTAAAGAAGGAGCAAGCGGAGTTGGAGAGAGAAAATAAACGGAAGGAGAAGGAAAAAAGGGCCAAGAGTCAGCAGCAGATTTCAATTCCAGGTTTAAAAAAGGGTTCTTCCACATTCTTGAGACCAAAAAAGTTTGGTTTGTAAATGTTGTATAATACCTGAGAGATATTTGTAAACTTATGGAGGAGAGGGAGGATAAAAAAAGACCCATATTCCAATTTTAACGAGTAAACGGAAAAAGTATGAATTACTGATTCGGTGTTGAAGATGAATTTGCTCCGGCTACTTCCTGCGCCTATGGTCATTCATACGAATTTTTGTATAATACATTTGTACTTGAATTTGTTTTGGAGCCTTGTGCTTTTATGTAATATATTGTATTCACTGTTAGAAAGAAGAAATGCACCGGTCACCAAATTGCCATCTCCTTCTATTCAAACGTGTAATATATTGTTCAATTATCAATATTTTGCTTTCACTGTCCTAAACTTGACTTAGCAAGTTATAAATATATTTTCTTTCTCTTCTCTCTTTTAACCTGAACAATGGAGCGCAGAGAATGTAACAAAAAAAAAAAAAACTTTCAGATACATTTCAATCTATTTTCTAGAAAAAAAAATTATCCGTTTATTGCCTAATTAGTAGTATTTGTAAAAAACGGCTGATTCTCTTGAAGATTTTGAAAACCAGTTCAAGTCTTATGTACGGATTAGTTGGTATTTGAATATGGCCAAAGATATTGGCATTTTTTTTTATTTTTTTTTGTGGTGGCCAAAGTTTGAACCCCAAACATCCTTATCAACTTAGCTAAACTCACGAGGATAGAGATATTGACATATTTCAATCAAGGTTATTCTATTTTATGATAGTAGTTTTAAAATATTATTCAATTAATTTAGACTTTATTTCTCATTAATCTTTTATTTCAATCAATGTCCTTTTTTTTGTGTGTGAAGGACATCATGTATACCTTTTTTTTTTTTTTTTTTTTAAGGTACATCATGTATACCTATTAAACATGTTTTTCTGAAGTGCATTTTGGAGAATCCTATTTTTTTTCTTATTACGTCGGGACCACTTTTATTTAATGTGATTTATTTTGTTGTACATGACACTAAACTATTTGAATCAGTCTACGTGAGCTCGGTTGGTATAAATAATGCATAATATATGTAATGTCTGTGGTTCGAACCCCGGCCACCACCAAAAAACTATTTAAATTAGACCTAAAAAATAGTGGTGTTCATAGTATGATTTGAGGCAAATTGACCCAAAGATTAAAATCACCACGCAGGTTGGTTCGTTTGGATCAAATTAACTGCAATTCGGATTGAAACATTTTTCAATTGTCCATTTTATGATATATATAAATAGTCATATTAGTATTAGTAATAGTTGAAAGTCACGTGAGTAAAAAAAAAAAAAGAAGTAAAAAGTCACTTTTTTTTTTTAGAGTAAAAAATCACATGAAATAACATGATCAATACAAAATATACGTATCTACAATTAATTTATGATATTATACATTTATAACTAAATTTAAATTTATTTAGACCTTTTTAACCCAAAATTTTGAGACATAGAACCCTAACTTGGATTGTTTTACCTTTGGATCAGCATGGCAAGAAGGAGTGGGGTTGAGGCATGGTAACAAAACATGTGCTCATGGGTACCCGCCTAAAACAACACCGATTTGATGGATTTTCCCCGATTTGATTGGGTTTGGGTATGGGTTTTCCCGATTTCAAAATACCCCAATTTTAAAAGTGTTACTGGTGTATAATCTTGGGAAATAATAAGAAAATGTATATTCAATTTCTGTTGATGTTTAAGAAATATTGTTTCTAATGTGAAGCTTCTACTTTTTGCTTTAATAACAAGTGTCTTTAGAACACTTGTTAGCCTAACTCATTTTTATATTTAAATTGATTTGGATGTGAATACCCATACTTATTTTTGACGGAGTACCCATACTAAAAGCTGCATTAAATAATTTCTTTAGAATAGAAGAAAAAAAGTTCTTTGCAGCTTTACCACACCTCAAAGGCCAAAGCAGTCTTAGAAAAGTTGAAACATGGTGGAAAAAGACGTAACACGGTATATTAAAAATGATATTTGTCTATGAAATTGACAAATTTCTATTTTGAATCTTACAAAAATTTGTTTTAGTTTCTATATCATGCAAAATCAATGTCTTTTACCCTATATCATTACCTTCACACTACGTACTCAAGAGTCAACAATTTTTTTTCAAACTAAAGATGAACAAATTTTTTTCGTTAAGGATAAAATCAAATTTTGCAATATATTAGGACATATGAAAAAATGGCATGCTTGAGGAAAATAAGAAAACAACATAGGTGACCAAAAACACTGATAATTTATTAAATAATTTAGAAGCAAGCATTGCATCATTCCTATCTCAAAGAAATTAACCTAAATATTCAGCCAGCCCATTAACAATTGATACATTAATTGAAGAAAATTCATCGGTTCTTCAAGTTCCGAAAATTTAAGACTTGTCAATGTTAAGATTATTATACCTCTCTGCCTCAAACTGCATAATTGTTAATATCAATCTGTAAAATCTGTAAAACTTGATGCATTTAAACAACAAGTGCTTGAATTTCTGTAGTTCCTGGAAGAAAAAAAGATGAAACAAACACAACACAACAAATAAGTCGAGTCACAATTCGCAGTAACTAATTAGAAGCATAATTTAAGAGAGGAATAACACTTACAGCTTCTGCTGAATTACTAGTTCAATAATCTGCTACCCGCCAAAGTACTGTATCATTTCATCGTCACCCATACCCATGAAATCATCTAAAAGGAATGGCGGTGATGGTGGATTGTCAAGAACTCCAAAATCAAATGACATGTTAGTGATTGGTGATCCAAACCTATCCAGCTCGTTTTGGAATGCGTCTTTAGCGAAATAATTTATGTCTCCTCCAGTGATTTCGTCACCTTTCATATTTGCTGCAGGCATAGTGATTGCAGCATTCTCTGGCTGCCTAATTGGATCAATGTTCACGGCTAGGCCGGACTGCAGATGCTGATGCTGCCCTTCCTGACGAGGACCATATTCCGCGACTGTAAGGTCAAGATTATAAGCAGTTTCATGAGGCATGTCAGGAGGGTAGTGCAATGGCCTTCCACTAACATACATGTTTTCCAAAGAAACTATGTTGTTTGCATGTATATAAGAGTAATTTTCTTGTGCCTGAGACTGCCTTGGCTTTTGCTTCTCTGCAGCTTCTTGTGCTGCAAGCTTTTGTTTTTCCTTGAGCCTTTGGAGTTTGATACGATCCTTCCACATTCGCCTCTCCAAATCTTCAACTTCAATCTCTTCATCACTGACATCTATCTCCAGTATATTGTGATATCTAATATTGCAATGTCCATACCAACTAAATTATATTTCTAATCTTGTCGTTCATTATATACTATTGCCTCCATAACAAAATATAAGCAAAAATGAGTAAAAAAAAATTGATGTATTTGGCTCATTTAACTTATATTTAGTTACAAACAGAAGGGTTACAATTATAGCAAAGTGGTTTGTATATCATGAATCAAATTGAAAACATAGTTACAAATTAAACAATTGTAAATTTCTATAGGGTGAATATCAAAACAACATATAGACATATTCCAACTAAGTCATGAACTAATAAAAACCAATAAAATTCAGGAAGCTAAGCTACAAACAATTATTCAAAAATGAAATAAATCATTGAACAAAAAAAAAAGACAAACCCACAGAAAAATCTTTTAAAAAGACAAATAACATAGAATCACGAAATATGTTACATATAAATCCAAAAACAAAAAACTAAGTTGAAGTTATGGTAGACTCGTAGTAATAATAATACTAATCATGTCAATATAAATAAATAATAATACTAATAGAAATCATAGGTTCTTCAACAAACAGACAAAAAAATAGAAACCCTAGGGTTGACATGGTGGTGAAGGACCATATGACATTTTAATCCACATTCGCAAGGTGTCAACAATTCATGTGTTGTGTTGAGACAGAACATTTAGGGTTTCTGATGGATATATGGTCCCTGATTTAGTTGGTCTTAGCAGAATATTGAATTTTCAAACAATAAAAACAAAATGATAATAGAAGTTTTGATACATACCCAATTTCTTCCATTTCAGCCATCTATGAAGAATGGTGTGATTTTCGAATTGCAGCTGACTGATGGCGGCGGTAGAGTTGCAGTTGATGAAATAACGGGATTGCTAAAAGTATGGGATCCATACTTATTTCTCTTAATGAGGATCCCGAAATTTTTGAAAATGATGATATGGAGGCACATAAAAAAGGTAATAGTATTAGTTGATTCCATGAAAAAGGAATTTGAGAAAATACATGCAAAAATAAAGGAGAAAAACATAATAATGACAAATAAAAGTGCCACTAACACTATTGGTAAAAGCGACAAAGTTTATTTTTTATTTTTTTACAAAAATAAATTGATAGACTAAATTGATACGATGAAAATTCACTGAAAACAAAAAGGAGATAAATCTGTGAACAAACTCACATAATAGCGTAAAACGACAAAGTACTAAAGCATACGCATATGACTATATTTAAGTCTAAACATATGATTATATTTAAGTCTCCGGAATAACCATGTCTTCGATCTGCAACGTTGACAACTCCAAAGTCATTGATTTGATCTGCACTGAATCGAAGCTGATTTGACAATTTGAATCGAACAAATACCTGAACGAAACAACAAAACAAACAACATACGAACAAAACAACGTTGTACTAAGACGACGAAATCACAAAAGAAAAAACAAAATAGATGTGAAAGTCACTTATTTCAATAAAAGGGAAATAGAAAAACGAGTTAGAGTGGTGATTTTGGGTCAAAAATTGACCCTAAAGCACCCCTCTTTGGTGGATGAAGGAAAATAAATTAGGGTTTTTGTGACGGCTAACGAGAGAGAAGGAGAAGAGAGAGCAATAATAAGTATTGTTACAAAGATTTTTTTTCCTAAAGAGGAAAAAAAAAGACAAAATTATACTTTTTTAATTTAATTTCAAAAAACATATTGATATATTTTTTATTTTAAATTTTAAAATTCATATGTAAATATGTGTGATCATAGATTTGAAGACTGAGAGTCATAAAAAAAAATAAAATTATAAATTTAAAACTTGAAAATTTATATACAAATGGATAAAAAAATGACGTAAAAAATAAATAAATGATCAAATCATTATCGTTAAGGAAATATGAATGTAATTTTACTATAGAAATAAAAAAGAACAACTTAAGTCATAGAAAAGAAATCATAGTTGAGCTTCTCGATCCAAAAAGAATAGAAGATTACATTACTTGCCTCTTCAAGATGTCTAAAGAGGTTGAAATACTAGTGGTGCCAAGATCAATGGCATCCCTTTCTTCGATAAAGAAAATCAATGGCATCCTTGTGGAAGTGTCTTCACCAGTTCCTACCGTTTCTTTATTGTGTAACAAGGAAAATAAACCTTGGTACATATTGGATTTGTATGAAAGATAAGAAACTATGGATAAACATATTGTACTATGTATACTAATTATTATATAGAAATATGATGGTTCATCCTAAAGGCTAAATGATACAATATTTATGATGGTTTATCCACAAGCCTAAAGGACATAATTATGATGATAATGTTTTAACTGAAAGACTTTCGAAGATCAGGATCTTAAGTTTATCCCTTTTTAGAAATAAGAGAAGATAGTAGTATAGACTTAGGTTTTAATTTATTTCATGTCTTTCCACTTTTCAACTATTTGTAAAACTTCCCAAATGATATTTACTTATGTTGTTAGGTCGTCTTTCATAAGCTTTATGTTTTCTCATTATCCATTTATAATTCTCAACAAAGTTTTGTTTCCGCTTATGCAAGTTGCTCTACACATCTTCTAAAATAAGATGGAGTGTTGTACACAAGTTCGTGACACAGTAGGTTGATTAACTATTCATTAAGGGGAAATTTTGACACTATATCAAGTTTGCTTGAAGATCCTCTCAAAAATAAAAAAATAAAAATAATGATTGTAGATGATAGAGCTCCATATCAAAAATTGGTAAATATGTTTTTTTTTTTCCCTACTAAATTATCAGCCTGTTTTCATTCCATAAAGAAGTAGTACTTTGTAGTCTCTAAAAAAATATGCATGCAATTTTAGCCACTAATGTTAAGTCAACATGCATTTTTGAATGATTTTTTTTTTTTTTTTTTTTTGCAGAGATGTTTAAAACATTATAAAAAATATGCAAAAAATGAATTCAAAATTAGTTTTCTAGGTTCTGATTTTCATTGTTTTTATTTTGAGTTTTTTGTGTTTAAAAAATTGATATTCAATTCAATTCATGTTAAAAAAAATTAATTACAGATTTGGTCACCCTATTTTAAAAGTATTTCGTTTTGGTCTCTCCATCTTATTTTTGCACTTAAAAAATGTTGAACTAAAGTTGAAATGAAGTTTTCAATATATGTTATTATAATTTCACGAGTATTGATCACTCCACATCATCAGATTATATGTCAAAGTCATTTAAAATATGTCAAACCACAAATTTAAGGAAAAAAAACTGATGAAGGGACCAAAACTTGATGATTTTAAAATGAGGTGACCAATTTCGTAAATGAGTAAAAATTAGAGGATCAAAACTATAGTTAAATTTAAAAATATGTAAAAAAATAAATATATTATAATGCTTTAAAAACTTCACAAAAGAACATTCAAAAAATTTCAAAGAATTATTAAACAAATTTAGTATTTTTTTGTCAAGATTAAACAAACAAATTTAGTTTTACCGAGGACTAAAACCAGGTGCAGGGGAAAAAAAACTAAAGTTTTTAATTTTATAGGATCAAAAATGTTGTTTTCGAGTTGAATGTCAAGTTCGTGGTAGATAGTTTTATTCTTCATTGCTTATTCTTTTTGAAATTCAAGCTATTTTTTTTTAATATTATAGTTTTGTTAAATCTATATTTTGAAAACTCTCATGTGAATTTTAAAGGGTTAAATCTATATGTATTTGAGCCCCGCTACTCCCCTTAAGAGGAGGTAAACGTAAATTCTTTTGTAATTATTCTTTGAACACCAATATTTTCCTTACCTTAAAGACTTTTTTTGGTGGTGGCCGAGGTTTAAACCCCGAATCTTGCATATTTTATACATTTCTCCAAATTAACTGAACTAAGCTCACGAGAACACCTTACCTTAAACTTTTATATTCATAAGAAAAAAAACATCTCATGTTAAATTGAAGAGAAATATATAAACATGATTGCTCACACCTTATCAAAGTAGGAAACATATACACATAACCCTCGTTATATTCTTACATGTATTTTTTATTTTTGACGGAACTATCATTATATTACTACATGTATTGATCCATATGGTATTGATGAAATGAAGCAAGTATTTTGCTTTCCTTGTATAAAAAATTATTTGAGTTTTTTGTTGCTTATATATACAATACGATAGAGATTACGTGACAATATGTCAAGGAAAAAAAACAGAGATTACGTGACAATAACTAACTTGAATTGGACGCTAAAGGGCACATTGAATTTTCTAACTTCTTTTGCGGCTTTTCAACACCTAAAAAAGTTGAAATGTGATCGAACAATATCTCACACTACATTAAAACATGTTTTTTATATCTGGAAAATTGACAAATTTTGATATCAATCTAAAAAAAATCATGTGTTTTTTTTCTACATTTAGTGAAAACAACAATTTTTGTATTTTCTTTTTAGAACTAAAATGGAAGTTTTTTGCTTTGTTTAGTAAAATAAAATTTATATATATATATATGAGGGTGTATCAAGTTAGAGTGCTTTTATTATGAGAGGTGAGAGGAGTAAATCACAGCCCTTAGATCAATCATTACTATGATATTTAATTTTTATTAATGTAGGTAATCTTTCACACCTTCATTCCCTTATTTCTCTCACGTTCTTATTATTCTTGTTTTCTCAGATTTCATCCATGATGCTCCCATTACACATCTATCTTTCTACTTGAAATCGATTGGTTTCTCTTCATTTTCATTTGAATTGCTTTGTTCCCCTGTTCTAAATCCTTATTTAATTTTTACATTGTAATTGCTTTGTTCCCATGTGCTCTTCTCCTCATGTGTAATTGACCTAAAATAACAATTCTTCTTTAACCTAAAACACCAAAAATTGGTTATTATTATTATTATTATTATTAGACCATTGACCCCTGCTAACACACGGGTCATTTTAAGAAGTAAATATTCATGTAAAAATAAAACAATGTAGTTCGTTTGAATGTAAAAATTGTCGTGAATCAAAGCATAATGTCAATTACGATAGACTTTGTTATTGTTCCATAATTCTAAGACGCAGTTTCTGTTACTTTAACATAACATATAATTTTAAAAGGGAAACTGAAGTTCGTTGACATGCAAATAATTTCAATAAGTAAGAAAATGAATAGTACACAAAAAGGTCCTACACATTACGGAAAACTTTTTTGTAGACCACATTTGATGCAACATCGGTATAATCGCCGTCCTCGTCATTAATCAATATTTTTAAATCACCCCTCGAACAATACGTGTGAGTAAGATATGATGGTTGAACAATAAAGAGTATTACTTATCACGATAAGCACAAAATAGTGGAACAAAATTAGGGAATGCCCAACATTTTAGGATAAAGATTAATATGAATAAAATGAAATTAATATTTTTGATGAGGCATTTTTTTTTACTTAAGAATTGGCATGTAAATAGTGAGGGCACAGAACAAATGGATGCACTTGAAGTGGAATAAATTTAAAAAATGCCCAACATTTTAGGATAAAGATAAATACAAATAATATGAAATTAATATTCTTGATGGGGCAGTGTGTTTGACTTAAGAATTGACTTGTAAATAGGGTTTAGGGGCGCAGAACAAATGATTAAGATAGTTGACTCGGGTGAAATGTAGTAGTTACTTGAATTAGAGGAATTAGGATTTTTAGTTTGTTTCCGCCCAAAACATATTTTAGAGATGTGGGTGAAATCTCTTACTTATTAGAGATGCGGGTGAAATCTCTTACTTATTTGAACGAGAGAAATAAGGATTTTAGTTTGTTTCCACCAAAAAGTTATTTTAGAGATGTGGATGAAATCTCTTGGTTACTTCAATGAGAGAAATTAGGATTAGGATTTTAGTTTGTTTCCACCTAAAAAATATTTTAGAGATGTGGATGAAATCTTTAGTAGTTACTTGAATGAGAGGAATTAGAATTTTTAGTTTGTTTCCACCCAAAACATATTTTAGAGATGTGGATGAAATCCCGTAATTATTTAAATGAGATAAATAAGGATTTTAGTTTGTTTCCACCAAAAAGTTACTTTAGAGATGTGGATGAAATTTCTTAGTCACTTGAATGAGAGAAATTAGGATTAGGATTTTAGTTTGAATCCACCCAAAACATATTTTAGAGATTATGATTAGTAATTGTTAGTAATAATGTTACTAAAAGTGTCACGAAAAAGGTAGTAATTGTTACTAATAAAGTTACTAAAAGCTATGCTACTAAAATGCTTCAATAACACAACAATGCTACTAAATATAGTTTGAGGAGCACAAACACAAATATATAAATCAAAAACCAAAGCAAGCAAGGCTAAATTATTTATTTAATTCAAGGGACATTTGCTAAATTCAAAGACAAAAAAATAGATGCTTCCAAAACTCTAAGAAACTAAAACTTAAAATTCAGAGTGGAAAGGTGTTGCACAATTTATCTAAACATGGACTAATTGTAAATAACATCAAGGTAGATGGTATCATGTGACCCAACCATCGGAGCACCCCCTCTGATCTTCACACCTTCACGAAAGTTGCTTGCAAATTCATCTTGTCAAGAAGGAAATGCATAGGGGGATCAAAAACCAGGTAGGGGATACTCGTGTGAAACCTATCAGTCAACTGTATATCAAACTGTCCGTCACCAACAAAAACCAAGGTAATCCAGGCACCAAGATCGATTCCGTAAAAGTCAAGAATCGCTTTCCATCCCTTTGTGAGAAAAAATGCTCCGTTTACTTTGTCGACCAATACTTCAAACTTGTTGGACTTAGGATCAGTCAATATTGCATAGTGCCCAATTTGATCTCCAAAATCACCGCCAAACATGTTTGGCAAGCATACTGCACCCTAAAAAAATAACAAACAAAAACATCACAAACGTTGATAAAATAGAATGCAAATAATTAAGAATAGGTATATTTCGCAAAAAACACATACAACATCAATGTCATATTCAACGATATATGATCTGTATTTCAGTCTCAGCTTGTTGATTGCTTTGTCAAGATCGGAAAGAGGGTTTTTCACCAACGGACCTACAAAAGATTAAAAGGGATTGAAAGAATGATTTATACTTTACAACAGCGAGGAATAAGAGCAAAAGTCTATATATTTAGTATAAACCAGAGTGGAATGAAGATATGGTTACCAGTGAGGCAGTGGTATGACAGCAAAGTCTGAATGTTTCTGGAAGCCATGTTGATTAAGAAATTTCGGTTTAAGAGAAAGATATGGTTTTAGAAAGAGATTTCGGTTTAGGAGAAAGGATTAAAATATATTGGTGAGGGTTTGGAGGAGGGGAGTTAGGAGATATGGTTTATGGAAATCAATTAGATAGGTTTTAGGAGGAGTGAAGTTAGGAAATGATGGTTAGGGTTTGGAGGAGGGGAATTAGAAAATATGGTTAGGTTTTGAAGGAGGGAAAAGTTGTTAAAATATTAGGTTAAAATTAGGGCAACAAAGCTTTGTTTAGGAATAAGAAGATTCTTTTGAACAAGAAAAGGGTTATATTTCTGAACAACGAATTGCCTCCTACGAGTGTTGCTGTTCTTACTTCCCCAGAATTATGATTTTCAGTTTTGTACCATTTATGCAGCTATAAGAATCGTTGTTGTTGTAAATCTCTTCCCAAACAAAAATCAAATTAAAACATAAACTTTTTTTTAAAAATCAACCCCAAAGCTTCGATATTCAACAATGGAGGCTTGCTATTCATGCTTTTCAATCGAACAAATCTCTTCTTTGAAATAACATTGAATTCTCTTATTTCACTTTTTTTTTTCTTTTTAATTTCATAAATTAATTTAATTTTTTCTAAAGTAAGTTGAAAAATTAGAATCCAAAGGTAGAATAAAAAAGTTTTAAAATCTGGAAATCTTAAGGAGAAGAGGAAATTTGTAGGAGGCAAAAGAAACCAAAACAGTACGAAGAAGAAGAAAGAGAAAAGGAAGTCATGCTTGAGAAGAATGGGAGATTAATCACATGGTTTTAGTATATTTTAAAGCTGAAAGCATCTTAGCCATTGGATTTAATCGGATGGTTGCTAATTACTCCTCTCATCTCTCACTATAAGAAGTCCTCTCACTTGATATGCCCTCATATAGATATATATATAAATCAGGACATTTGAAAAAATGGCATGCTCGAGCAAAATATTAAAATAGCATAGGAAACCACAAAACACTGATAATTTTATTAAATTTAGAAGCATTGCAGCAATCCTATCCCAAAGAAATTAACCTAAATATTCAGCCAGCCCAACAGCAATAGTTACATTTACATGAAACCCCAAACATATTGACATGATAATGGGGTCATTAATTGAACAAAATTCAGACATCAGTTCTTCATGTTCTGCAAATTTAAGACTTCTCAATGTCAAGACTATACCTTTCTGCCTCAAACTGCATAAATGTTAATATCAATCTGCGAACCTTCACGCATTCGAACAACAAGTCCTTGAATTTCTGTAGTTCCTGGAAAAAAGATGAAACCAAATAGTCAAACTCGTGATTCATAGGAATAACTTAAAAGCATAATTTAAGTGAAGAATAGAACTTACAGCTTCTGCTGAGTCACTAATTTCAATAATCTTCTATGCTCCAAAGTACTGCATCATTTCATCGTCACCCAAACCCATGAAATCATCTAAAAGGAATGGCGGTGATGGTGGATTGTCAAGAACTCCAAAATCAAATGACATGTTACTCAACGGTGATCCAAACCTATCCAGCTCGTTTGGGAATGTGTCTTTAGCAATATAATTCATGCCTCCTCCGATAATTTCATCACCATTCACATTTGCTGCAGGCATAGTTATTGCAGCATTCTCTGGTTGCCTAATTGGTTCACTGTTTGCGGCGGGACCAGGCTGCAGTTGTTGATGTTGCCCATCCCGACTAGGACCATATCCTGTGACTGAATTGTACAGATTATAAGCAGCTTCATGAGGCATATCAGGGTTTTGCAACTGAGAATAGTGCAGCGGTGGCCGTCTACTCATATACGCACTTTGCGAGGAAATAATGCTATTTGCATGCATATAAGAGTAATGATCAAACCCGGGTGCTGGTACATGAACTGCCACCTCGTGTCCTGATAAATGAACTGGCACCTCGTGTCCTGATAAATGACTTGGCCCCTCGTGTCTTATTTCCGGCGGCCTCAAAACAGATTCTGTCCCATTGACCTGTTCATTCCCATGAATCTGGAGTGCAGCTACATGTGTTTCGTCTCTCTCATTCATATTCGGCAGTTTACTTCTAGGTTCAACATGCAAAATTTCATTGTCAGATTGTGCTGGTAATGTGTCGGCTGCACTTGGCCTCGAACGTGGTCGTTTTGGCCTTGGTTTCTTCTTAGGTCGATCGGAATCTTGGACAGAATTCCTTCGCGAGTTATCTGATGGTTCGGTATCCATAAACTGATTGCTCCTGTCTTCCTTAGAAGAAACAGAACCAACACCTTCGTCGGTACCATCAACATCATAGTTGCTAGCACTACTAGCAGCAGGTTGCTTATACTCGAGAAGAAGAACGCCAGTTGGCATATCGGTAATTCCAGACGTACCGTTATCACTACTAGGCTGCCTAATGAGAGCTTCTTCTCGACTCAATACCCCCAACCAAATTGAACTTTCCTTTGCCGTCATCTTGTCTTGCAAGCATTTTGATTGGCGGACATGCTTCCTTATTTTTGCAATATCAGGTGACATGTGCTTTATAACAGCAGTTAGCACTCCCACTTTCCACATCTTCTTCAAGTCATGTGGTTTCTTATAAGGAGGACTCTGACCATGAGGTAGATTCAAGTGCGACCACCAATCTTCATTCCCGGTTGGCCACCAAGGCGGAGGAACACCCTTTTCCAATGGATATTTCCTCTGAGGAGGATCACAGTGTTGCATCAAAGAAGATAATAGCGACCCGAGCGTTGCATCTTGCAGGTCTTGGAGCGTGCTCTGGGAGTTCCCATTTCGGTTATTTTCAGCCTCGCTCATAGCAAGACACTCTGCTTCATACTTTGCTATGGCTGCAGGACCATTCCTATCAAACTTCACCTTTTCTTTCCACCAAGCTCTAATGTTATCAGATGAACCACTAACTGGTTTTCCCTTCTCAGGAATGATTCCATACACAAATCCACGAGCTTTGCAGACTTCCATGAGCTTCAGCATGTACTTAAGAATCCCATCTTGTGCCCTCGACATTTTCTTCCTGCGAGCTTGATCAGATGACTGCCTCGGCTTTTGCTTCTCTAGGGCTTTCTGCGCTTCAAGCTTTTGTTTTTCCTTGAGCCTTTTGAGTTTGATACGATCCTTCCACATCCGCCTCTCCAAATCTTCTGCCTCAATCTCTTCATCACTGACATCTTTCTCTGGAATATTGTGATATCTAATATCGTCGACATCTAAATCTGAGCTGTAATTCAGTACATCACATTTAATCAGAAGATACTCCATACAATTAAAATCCACAGAACAATAAAAAAAATTGGCACATACTTTGAACTTATCAAATAAGTTGAAATGGCATCCAAAGATGTACAAGTGAACTTGCTTATTGTAAATGATTATTGAAACACCAAACATTAAACTGCAAACTATCGGTTAAGTGTATGTTTGGTATCACAGTGGATTTTCCAAAATCACATTGAGGCACGTGATTTTGCAAAAGCTACAATGACCGTGATTTCTGAAAATTCTCAACGAAATCAAACATACACTAAATTTCAATTCATACTTTTCCTACCATAATGACCCGACAAGAAACCAACATCTTTTCCAATTTAACAACATTAAAGTCCCCAAAAATTTCACACAACACATGTAATTTCTTAGTTTCCTCAACGTCATTCGGCAAAAGCTACAATCAGTGTTATTTCGGCAAATCCTCCATGATACCAAACACTTACTAAGTTTTAATCCTTATTTTTACCACCCTAATGACCCGACAATAAACCGACATTTTTACACTTTAACAACATTAAAGTTCCCAAAAATTTCACACAAAACATGTACTTCTCTTAGATTCCTCAGTACAACTATTGCATAGCAGTTCAACTCATCAATCAAATTGAAAACATAGTTACAAACAATTGTAAATTCCAATAGAGTTAACCTAATCAACACATAAACACAATCCAACTAAATCATGATTTGATCAAAACCTGATGAAAAATTCACAGAACACAAAAAAAAAAAAAAAACATCATTGAACAAAAAAACACAAACCCACAAAAAAATTACAAAAACCAATAACAGAGAATCACAAAACATGTTACAAATAAATCCAAAAGCAAAAACCTAAATTCAATTTCTCAGAATAATAAAAAAAAAAAAAAAATTGACACATACCCAATTTCAGCTCCAATTTCAACGAGTTCACCCATGAATGAAAATTGGTACGAAAAAAACGAACTTTGGGATTCGATTCGATAAGGGTAACCTGCGTTTTTTTTTTTGTTATTGGTGAAGAATAAGAATTGAAAGAAAAAAATGAAAGGAACCCAAAAAGGGTTTTGATTTTGCTATCGAATTTTTTCAACTTCGGTGGTGATGGTATAGATAATAGTATTAGAGAGAGAAAGAAGAGAGAGAAAACAATGAATGTGAAGATTCTCTACAATACATTACGACTATTTTATGTACTGTGTACCTTGGTCCTCCACAAATCACTTCTAACTTATTCCTTTTTGGTCTCCATATCGGATTTTTATAACGTGAATTATTCTATGAATTTTTCAAGTTCATAAAATAAAATTAATGTATTTAATCACATTTATAGACCAAATACATTTATTATTCAATGAACCTAAAAAGTTGTGTTTTGATATAAATGTGACCAGAGAAAGTATAATGTAAAATATTCATAGACTTTTTCTTCTTTTTTTTGACAAAAAAATATTCATCGACTTTATTGTTGATTAATTTATTTTACTACAGTGTGAAATATTCATAGACTGTATTGTCGATTAGTCTTTATTAAGAATATGATCGTTTTTTTGTGGAGTCGCTTACTCAATTTTTATTCTTCTTATAAAGTTGAATCCCAAATTTTTAGTAATAAATTTAAATCGAAGTGAACGATTAAACTCAAATACTTAATGAATCGTTTTTGAGTTTGATTACAATGTAACAATTTTTTTATCATAATTTATTTAATTTTGATCAAACTCTATATTATTAGGGTCTTGAAAGATTAATGCTAAGAAAGAAATTAAGTAAACAGTTTGACTTTGACTAGAATAATGATATTTTTATCATAATCAATTTAAATATTAATTTCGAATTATTTTATTCAACAAAAACAAAAGTCTATTAATTAAAAAAACAAAGTATATTAATTAAAAAATAATAAATAAAAAATAGGAAAAGAAAAAGGAAAAAAAGGAGGGCATAAATATAAGTCAATACTATAATACAGTCAAAGTCTAAAATAACTATTCTATTTTATTCAAAAAGAAACAAAACTATCAAATTTGGTCAAACACATTTGTTCTTGAAAAGTATAATTCTTTATTAAAATTTAAGGTACAAAATATATAATATTGATATTAACAATAAAACATAGATAAATTTGCTGATGTGGCCGTTAAGTTGCTGACTTGGATCAAAACATTACGTTATAAAGACTCCAGGATGTCAAAATGCTGCATTTAATAGTCACAAATGATCATTTATAGGGCTAGAAAGACATTTTTTGTTGTCAATAGCTGCCTTTCTAGCCCTATAAATGATTATTTGTGATCATTAAATGCAACATTTTGATTACTTGGGGCCTTTGAAACTCATCGTTTTGATCCAAGTCAACAATTTAACAGCCAAACAGAGACTAACAACATGGCACAGGGGGTAACGGTGAAATTGTTTATCAACTAAAAGGACCTATTTAAAACTTTTGAAACTTAAAGGACTAACTTAGAATTTCTGACAAACTAAAAGGACCAAAAATGGTATTTGACCAACATTTTTAAGCGTGAGTTAGCTCATAGGCACAAAAGTAAAAGGGGAATGAGCAAAACCAAAAGGGAGAAGAGCAATTTTCATGGAATTGCCCTAAATGATGATCCAAACCCAATATTATGTTTGGTAAAGCCACTTTTGTAACAAGACACATGTCCATGGTGCAGGTAAGACAAATTGCATTTCTCAATGTAATGCAAGGTGGCAAAGTGGATAGTTGCATGCATTGATAAGTTGCATTAGATGCAAGTGACATGTTGCACACTTGGTGTTTTGCATGGAAGACAAGTGGCTTGTTGCATGTAAGAAACAATGGCTTACCTCACATATAAATAGCAAGTTTATTTGCATAATTTCAATCATGCAATCAAGTAGTAACACAACAAGAATTAGAGCTTGTTGAGAGTGAGATGAAATATAGTTTCTCCTAGGTTAGTATACTCCTATTTCCATAGAGAGAGTAATTTGTCTTTTCTCATATTTAGAGAGGTCTTATAATTTCTCTCGTTTAATGAAAGTTATCTACTTTTGTCTCGTGGTTTTTCCCCTTATTAATTGAGAGGTTTCTACGTAAATATTGTATGTTCAGTTATTTTTTTTCTCAGCTTCATCATAATATTTATGCTCTAGTACCCAACCAAACACACCAAAAAGATGAACATGCAACTCAACATTCTAGTTTTTGGAGTCTGTATGTGACAAATTTGCAACCTTCAAATAAGCCAAAGAGGGGTGTAGGTCATCCAAAGAAATTAACACATCACCGTCAATTCACCACTACTCGTTCCAAACAAGAATAGTGTCCCCCATATCCAATGCACCATCTTTTTCCTTCTTTCAACAAAATTTGTGTATTCCAAATATTTTTTCCATACATCGCTAGAATATATTGTGGCAAAGCAATGCTAAGAGGAAATCACAATTAGGAAAGAACTTATCATTGAATAATCGAGTGTAAGACAATCTAAGTTTGTCAATAGACGCCATCCTTGTTTAACTAACATGCAAAAATTGTAAATATGTAAATTCTTGAAGCCTTTTGTCAATAGACGCCATCCTTGTTTAACCAAACGGAACTCATCATTGTTTTTTCAATCTCGTCCCCGAAAGAGGGTGTGAGAAGAAAAATGCTCATTACATAAGCCACAATATATTGAAGGACGGATTTTTAATCATAACTTCCTTACTACCACGTGAAAGGTTCTTGATAATAATAAGTGAGTAATGAAAGTGGCATACCTACAAATATTGACTCCATGAAGGTCACCCTTTCTGTTAGCTTGCTTAATCTATATGCTAATAAACCTTCTACACATACAATGAATGAATATGGTGATAAAGGATCACTTTGTCGCAGGCCTCAACCAAGGATATATAATAAGCTCAACAATTTCATCATTAACAATAACTAAAGAAGCCCGTAATCTTCACACACAATATAACCTAAGAACCGACTGATAAAGGACCAATCTCACCGTCTACCAGCGAAGGACCCAACTAAAATCAAAGCAAAACTCTGTATAAATTAGTATGACACATGAATTGTTTGCCTTTAAGTGATTCAAACTTAAGATCTATAAATGAGCACACTTATAGGTCTCAATATTTCACCGCCAAGCAACCCTTGAGGGTTGGGCTATCAAATTATTAATATTTGTTTGAGGGAAGAGATGAAACTACACATTGGTAGTCACATATCTATCTATCAAGTCTCTCTTAATTGCTCTATTTTTCGAAGACTTTCAATCATGTAAATGCGTAGTCTTTAAAATGAGAGTCCAATAAATCGCAGTCACCCGTTGCTTGTCTAAAACCATCAATTAGCCAATTGGGCCTCTCCACCCTTCATCTTCTAACCAATTATGTTTTGAATTCTGCTCATTATACCCAAACAATATCGTTCAATCCCAAAGTAAATGTCCAAAATGCCCCTACGCATGTTAACATGTGTAGCGTGACTTAAGTTGCGCTAGTTATAAGAGGAATGCAACTTAAGTCACACAGCGTGACTTAAGTTGCGCTACGTGACTTAAGTCACGCTACGTGTTGTTATTAGCCCAGGCAGAACCTCATCATGCATCATTTTCAAACACAACACACACACAAATCTCAATTTTCTCTCAAATTTTCCAACTCCAAAATTCCTTCAACTTCAAATCAAACAATATTCCAACACTCCAACAACAAGAACAATAAGCTTTCACTTAAATTATGTTGGTATGATAGATTTTTTCACTTAATCTAGAATTTTTTAGGTTTATTCTTTTGTTAAAATTTTAATTTTTTTTGTAAGAAATGATAGAATGTTACATGCAAATGACTTATAGTGTTTAATTGTTATGATGTTTAGATACTATGTTAGATTTTTTTAGATTTAGGGTTTGTTTAATTTTTTTTTTTTTGCAAGATATGACCCAATGTTACATGCAAATGAGTAATATTGCTTAATTATTTAGATGTTTGCATGTTTATGTTGTAGTTATCATTTTTAGGGTTTATGTATAATTTGCACTCCAAGTGTTTGATAAAATGTTGGAATGAGTTTTTCATTGATTGTGTTTAATTTCCTATTGTGTAGATTTG
Organism: Medicago truncatula; assembly: GCF_003473485.1. Lineage (NCBI taxonomy): Eukaryota > Viridiplantae > Streptophyta > Magnoliopsida > Fabales > Fabaceae > Medicago > Medicago truncatula. Next base: position 48,227,557 of record NC_053043.1, read on the forward strand.
AAGCAATGGCCGGGTGGATCGACGTTCATGCAGAATTCAACGGCGGAGAACCTCAGAGGTTGAAGGTTTGTTGCCTTGATGTAACGTTAAGAGGTCTCAAGGATCAACTGGATGAGTTCAACCAAGGAGTCAACCCCAGAGATGCAAGGAGGGTGGAATACGTTCGGTATAAATGTCCAACGCTCGACGAGGGGAGAGTATCATTCACTTGGGCGGAGTTAAAGAACGACGAAAATGTGACGAGCATGTTTTGGGAGCACAACATGTTCCAGTGGATTGATATGTGGGTAACGTTGCTGAGATCAACTGAAGATATCATCAACAGCTTGATTCCGCCAGAAGATCGTCATTAGTTAGGGTAAGGTGCATTCCAACTACAACGATTGTCTTACCTCTGAAATGGGGTAATTCAAACTTGTCAAACGACCATGAATCAAGCATTTCGCCCAGCGTTCATGTTTTTTCTTTGAAAAGATTAAATTCTTGTTATGCTGGTTTAGATGAAGGTATTAAGTGTCAAGGAATGAACCTCATTTCGTTGGCACTTGAATATCATCATCTAAAGCAAGCCTAACAAAAATTTATTCTTTTCAAAGGAAAAACATGAATGCGGGGTGCAATGCTTGAGTCATGTTGTTTGGCAAGTTTGAATTTTCCCCATTCAAAGGTAAGACAATTGTTGTAGTTGGAATGCACATTCCAACTACAACAATTGTCTTACTCTGGATGGGGCAATTCAAACTTATTAATTGGCAGGACTCCAACATTCGATAAACGTCTTGAACGTTGGTATTCAAGTGTCAAGGAATGCACCTCATTCTTTTGACACTTGAATACCAACGTTCAAGATGCTGATCGAATATTGGATTCCTGCTGCTTAGCAAGTTTGAATTTGTCCCATTCAGGGGCAAGACAATTGTTGTAGTTGGAAGGTGCATGTAATGTAATGTTATTGTTGACATACATGTCGTTTATGTAATGTAACGAAACCTTAATTATACTTTTTATTCGAATTCACGCTGTCGCAATTTTTATTCGAATTCACGCTGAATTTATTCTAATTTATTTATTGACTTTACTCGAATTTTTAATTCAGTACGCACGCAATCAATCATAAAATAAATGCTACAATTAACAAAAATAAAGAAACAAAAATTATTTTAGTAATATAATTCTTATTACATTTACAATGGGGTAAAACTAAATCTGCGAAAAAATAAAAACCACCAGAAAACCTACCTCCCTGGCGTAAAACCACCAGAATAAATATTGATTCGATATTATTCATTAAATAAATACAAATATAAATAAAAGTAAATGAACTAAATTAATATTTATTCATTAAATACAAAATTAGAAAATAAAAGCAAATATAAAATAAAAAGGAATGAACAAAATTGATGCATATAACAATATCTCATTTTATTAATAGAATTCATTCAATACAATAATTGATACAATAATTTATTCGAATTCACTAATTTATTCTACTTATTTTCTCCCTCTTGGGGTAAAAAGTGATCAATCTTCATGGGGTAAAATAGTGAGCAGCCTTCATGGGGAAAATATATCATCAACCCTTGGGCTAAATTTAAGTTTGATTTTTTTTATACCCCAAGAAGAAACTTTTTACCCATGGTAAAAAGTTTATGGAGTAAAAAAAAGCAAATTTAAACTTATCCCAAGGGTCGATCACTTTTCCATGTCGGCTTCTCACTATTTTACCCCGACGAAGATTGATCACTTTTTCCCACAAAGAGAATATTCAAAAAGAAAGAAAGAAAGAAGAGAAATAGAGGGAGAGAGTGAGGAGGGGGAGAAAATGATATGGTGTGAGGAATTAAGGAAGTATGGAGGGGTATTTATAGGTGGGAATGGTAGTATAGGTTGTAAACGTGTAAAATAGTGTTAAAAACATGTAGATTGAATGTTGAAAAACTGACCGCATACCAAAAAATGTTTGTTCTTCAGTTCTGCATCGGCCAACTGGCGCGAGTTAACTCACGCTCAGAATACACTAGCGCAAGTTCAGTCACACTACGTGACTTAACTTAGGTAAAAAAAATACACTAGCGCATGTTAAGTCACGTAGTGTGACTTAACATAGGTAAAAAATACACTAACGCATGTTAACATGCGCATGACATTTTAAACATTTATTTTAAAAATGAGTGATACTATTTGGATAATGAGCAGAATTCTTATGTTTTTTTGGCCAAAAAAGAGACATATTATCTCGTATGTACAATTCAGATAGTAAATGGTTGCAAATTGATATATTGGACGTGAATTCACATGCTCAATTCATCATTTTTTAACATTTAATATTTGTGACTTAGCCCCTAGCATATTTAAAAGAAGGGAAGAAAAGAAGAAAAGAGATTCCTACACTCATGTGAGTTATTATAATAGTGGAACAATTTTTATTACGGTGGAACAACAAAGTTTAGCCTATCACGTTGTAGCATCATAATTGAGTTATCCACACACTAATTTTAAATTAATCCACCTAAAATCTATAGTAGACAAAGCATTACACTAGAATATTGTCTCAATGAATCAATTTTGATCGTGATCCGTTAGTCTAAAACTTTGGAATAATGCTCTCCTCACGCATATATAGATTTTTTTATATTTATATATCCCCATTTCCTACACTAGCTCATTTATTTATAATAAAAATTGAGAGAACAAGTTGTTATTTTAGAATCATTTACACATACTAACAAATAATAAATTTTGTTACTTTTAATTATTTTTTTATGGTAGAAAACTCAAATGTAGTTTACTTATTAGATTATATAAACCATTATTTACACTTGAATAGAAGGCAAGCGAACAATAAGCTGCGCCGCTAGACTTTTTTGGATGGCAAAACCAGTCCTCGTAAACACGACAAATTTTTTTTACATGTAAATATTTTAAAATTTTTTTACAAGTAAACCAATCCATTATTTACACTTGTTACTTTTAATTGAATTATTTATCATTTTTATTTAATATTCTTATCTAGTTTTATTTTTTTTTAGGGAATCTAAATTTTTTTCTTCAATTTTTTTATTTCTTTACAATAAATATTTAAAAATATTTTTGATAAAATAATAATTAATATTTGATTGAACTTTAAAAATAACAAGTAAATAGAATATTTCTAAAAAATAATGGATATAAACTGTATTAAATTTTACTTTATTGGAATTAAGAGAAAATTATAATAGAGGAGTAATGAGCAATGACCCCCACATTATTATATGGTGACATATTATCATATCACATCATTAAACAGCTTGGGATACAATATACCACATATACATAGTATGCATAATCTATGTTGGATATCACGGTGACTTCACAAATCACGATGAATCAATATAATTTTGCAAAAGTTACACCGTACCTATAAAATCATGATATTTCACCATGATTTCAACGTCGCAACGATACCAAACATGCAAGTAGTATATAAATTTGAAATGAATATGATAATATCTATCTTGACCTAATGATTTCACCTTTCATGGCAAGAGACAAAGAAGCAAGACTTGCTTCACACTCAACTTCCACACCAGGCATAACCACAGCTCTACTACCAACAAACCCATCTTCACCAATCTTAATCTCTCCATACTTCACCATTCCACCTTCTTCACCTTCATATATATGTCCAAACAACAATGCCTCTCTTCCAATACAACCACCTCTCTCAATCTTCACCATTTCAGGGTTCAACATTGCTCCATTACTATCCACATAAACACCATCCATTTCAATCTCAGCACCCATCATTTTCATCCAAATCACAGACAAAAATGAGCCATTTGTTATATCCATGAAGTAATCACCAACCAATGTTCTTATAGCTTGCCATGTGCTATCAAAGACAATTTTTTTACTCCATATTGGTATTGTTTCACCAAGTTTCCTTTTTCCTACAAGTACCCTTTTGGCTATAACACATGATAATGCAGCTATAAAACCTGAGAGAATCCAAAAGAATGGAAGTAACCAATGGAGTGGAAGTTTTTTGACATCCTTAAAATAAACAACCATGTTTAGAGGAACAAAAGCAGCTAAACCAATTACCATGTGAGGTAAAATAGTTTGTAGTAATGGCTGAATGAAGAGTGCTGAGAATGTTTGATACCATGTTCTTGTCAATGTTAATGCTGGTGTCGCTTTCTTTTTCAGCAATGGTTCTTTTTCAGGTAATGGAGCTGATGATGCTATTGGACAGCAGGACAAGTCAACCTTAACATTGGATTGTTGTACAAGGTTTCTCCAAGCTTCTGGGAGTGGCTGTCTATTGCGCACGTGCTGACATATCTCATAGATCAATGAACGGCCGTGATCAATTGAAGCACTTTGTGTGCTGGAAGTAGCTGTAATTGTATCCAACTCATTGCTTTTAAGATAAGGATTAAACTCAAGCTTTTGTGAATCTTCCATAGGAATATTTTCATTGAGGTTAATCTCTCCAACATCAGTGAAAGGGAATTCATTTTCATCCCATGGTTTAGTACAATCCAATGCAACCTCGCGGCCTTGTGTATCGTCTGGAACTGGTCTTACTTGAATTTGAAAAACGTAAGAAACTCCATTGGAGGAACTAACACGGTTTTGAAAATCATTAGCAAGGAAAAGCAAAGGACGTGAATCATTTTCATCTCTAGCAATTGCACCTGTCTCTGGTGGCAGAATCCCTGTCGGATTAACTTTACCTTTGTCTTCACTGATGCTGGTGTCATGAGGCCTTAACTTGAATTTCACATACATTTGTTGTCCATCTTCGAACCGCATGAGCCTGCAATAGTTTGAGTAGTAATGCATTTCGGCATACGAGTCAGCATGTCTTAGCGAATTCCACACTGCTTCACGAACATGTGGAGCACTCTTTACCAGTTCTTCCCTTGCAGCAAGTCCACACACAAGCCAGCTTGCGAAATCAGCAAGAGTTCGAGCGTAAAATGCATTTCCTGTTTTTAGTGTTAAGTCAATGAGAGTAGGAGGAGGAGAATCAGAAGAATCTGTAGCAGGTTCATCAGAAAATATCCTCAAAGCAGCACCGCGCGCATCAATTCTTGCATCATCATCAGCACTCAAGCTATTACTATGTCTTACTATGATAGGGTAGCTTTTCCCAGGGTGAAAAATCTTGTGCATTGGAATACCCTCAAGTTTGTTGTATATTTTTAAGTGCCCTTTTCCACTAACACCGATGCGATGAAAATATCTTGCTTTAGCATTCATAGTTGTTACAGCTAAATTTGCAGCCAAATTTGCAACTATTTTCTTGTAGTCAATGTCCATCTCCTCTATTCTTTCATCAAAACTAGCATTTCCCGAGTTCCGCATTGTAACTCGGGTTTGAGATCCAATGTAAACACTACCTTCATGTAGTATAGAGTTCATTGGAGCAACTGAAAGTGCACCTAGAATGACATTCTTTTCAACAAGTGAACCAGGGAGAATTAGGCTTTGACTACCTACAACCGAGTTATCTTGAACCTCTATTTTTCCACAAGTGTATCCATCAGAATAGTTGAAACCAGTGATTATGCGGCTAAAGTCACCAAGATGAACACCATCACCAATTAACATTAACTCGGGGTTTGAAACTGGATTGATTGCTCTAATGGAACAATGCTTACCAATTTTGGCACCAATAAGGCGTAAGTATACGCAGAAGGCTTCTGTTCCTGAGAGAAGCTTTGCAAATTTAAGGTGGCAGGAAAGAATCATTTGGTTTTGAAGCCAGGTTTTGAAGTGTGTTTGCTTTTGACTTTTGAGTAAACGAGTCAAAGAACATGTGAGAGAGGTGAGTATGAGACCATGAAGCAAGTAAGCACATGTAAATGAAATGGCAAAGGCAATGGGATTTGATTGAACTTCAGAAAACATGGTAGCATATGCAGTAATAGTGAATGGAATCCAATGAAAGGCACCACATATGCAAACAAATGAAAAGCTTTGGATTGAAGCAGGTTTTTGGAAGAACCATGTATACATGAAGTAAGTAATAGCTGCAGCAAGGGAACTAACAAAGGCAACAAGATAAATCCCAAGAAAATGGTATATAGCATCAGACTCGGTTTTGGTCATAGTAACAAGCAACACTGCATTCTGAAACCAAAGAAAAAATAAATAAATATCAATTTCTGTTATAAATTTAATAGATCGTGACTCGTGGACAATTATTAATTATAGACATGATTTTTGACTCAAAATTTTGATGTCGACTTTGGTTTTTGTGTATTTTTGAAATGTCTGTAAGTTGTAGAGGATATAAAGTAAAAGAGAGATATAGATAAACACAGTGTCACATGCGATGTTTGTAATTTCATGTTCAAATAACACAACTGCTATCATATGGAATGATGTTTTGAGCAATAAAGCATGGATTCTTGCATCTAATTACCGGAAAACAAATTTAAAAGTTTTGCATGGTATTGGAATATAAAATGTTTTGGTGCTTGGAACTAACCTCTTTAACATTATTAAGCTTTGCAGTTTTAAGAACATGTTGGCCTCCTTCAACTTTTTGTAGTGGTTGTATCTCAGCTCCTTCTTTGATAATACTTCCTTTTTGAATAACAGCATAAGGTCCAATCGAAGAATTTCGGCCAATCCTTATAGGATGGAGACTAAGAATTCCATTTTTTACCTCATGGCTTTGAACCAAAACCCCTTCAGAGATGACAGCTTCATCACCAATTGAAACTAGAGACGGGTCTGTGATGTCAACCGTGTCAATCAAAACTGAGGAACCAATTCTTGCACCAAGTATCTCAAACCAGTAATTCAGAAACACAGTTCCTTTGAGGTGTGTAGCCAGAACTTTGGAAGAAATTTCCTGGCTTTTATAAAGCGCCCACCATTTGACAAAGGCAATTGAATAGATGGACATTTCAGGAGTAAGAGCGTAGTTTGGCCTCAAGAAAGAATTTCCAAAAAATGAAATGCAAATGCATGTAGAAGCAATGCAAAGGATCCAAGAAAGTGGTGCCAAGGCAAGTGAAAATATATAGTTTGACAAAGGAATTCCATATGCTGATTTACCGAAACTTGCGATGAATATTTGGAAAGTAGTGATGGAAAGATAAGCAGGAGAAACCACAAGGATAGAAATGAAAACAAGTGCCAAGAGTTGAAGTAAATGTATACTCCACTGGTGAGACTTGGACACATCCACAATAAATTCAGTAGACTCAGTTTCAGCTTCTGGAGCATAGGATGGATTGCTCAAAAGGTGAGGTTGTGACTTCAGCAGAAGGTTCTCTGAGAAGTTGACCAATTCTTGAATGCAGGATGCACTGAAAACATCTATAGCTGCAACTGTAACTCCAAGGAAATCTGAGAGTTTTTGAGTTGCTTTAACCACGCTGATTGAATCCATTCCATAGGTTGACATGTTGTCTGTAACAGAGATTTTGCTTACCGGGATTCCAGCCTGCTCAGAAATAAGCCTTTTCAAGAATTCCATAATTTCCTTGTTACCAATTCTTGGACTAGTTATAGGTGTGCTATTCGCTAGCTGTGCTCGGGGTGTTCTTCCTTCTTTACATGTTCCTGTAGTGAACGACCTTACCAGTTTTTTCTTTGTCAAAACAGGTTGTGGCACCAAATTCAGTGTTCCATCTGCAAACTGTTTGAGACATTCAAACCTTCTAATTTTTCCTGACGTTGTTTTGCTGATGGTTCTAGGCTTGATCAACTTGACAGAAGCAACATTGACTCCATGTTCTTCCGCCACGCGAGTCTGAATATCGTCAACCACATCTTTGCTAACTGGTTTACCATCCCTCAGTTCTGCAATCACAACCAAACCAACCTGATCAGAACCATCTGGCAAGGAAATCCCTTTTGCTGATAAAGTTTCTTCAGGGACACCAATGACAGCACAACATCCTGGACGAAGAAGTTCAGACGAACTCTCTACCGTCTTTTCAACATCTGACGAATAGATGTTTCTTCCAGCAACAATGATAAGATCCTTGATTCTTCCAGTGATGAATAGCTTCCCATCAATTATCCTTCCCAAGTCTCCAGTTCTTGTGTAGAAGCGTCCGGGATGGTTCGGAAGCTGATTTTGGAAAGTTGACTGACTCAGTTCTTCCTTCCCCCAGTATCCTATTCCTGCACTTGGACTACTGATCCAGATTTCTCCTTCTTTTCCATCTTCCTGAAGCTCTTCAATGCCATCGGGATCAACTATTCTGATGTCAACGTCTGCATTCCCTGGATGAATGTATCCACAACAAACACGTCCTTGCCAATCAACAAAAATAGGATTGCCTTCTCCAAATGCGCAACTGACAAACACGCAATTCTCTGCCAAGCCATATCCAGGAGCCATCGCCTTTTGAGACAAGCCATAAGGACCGGTTAGCTCAAGAAATCTTTTTAGAGTCTTCTGTCTCACTGGTTCAGCAGCCACCATAAGAAAAATCATGGATGAAAGGTCTAGATTCTGAAGTTTATCCTTGTCAGAAGACTCTAACCTTCGAACCACTAACTCAAAAGCAAAGTTAGGTCCAGCACTGTGTGTTGCTTGATACTTGCTCATGGTTTCTATCCATAAGAGTGGTTTCTTGATGAATGTCATTGGTGAAAACAGAAGGGCGGTTCCACCGCTAACAAGAGCCGTAAAAAGTCCTCCTATCAGCCCCATGTCATGATACTGAGGAAGCCAGCTCACTAGTACTGTCCTTGAGGTGCTCTTGTATCTGCTTTGCATCAGCTTCACATTGTGAATTAGCCCTCCATGGGTGATCATGACTCCTTTAGCATCGCCGGTCGAGCCTGAAGTAAACTGCAAGAAACATATATCACCAGACTGAGATTCACGCTGATCATCATATAGATTCTCCAAAGCATAACTTCTTGAGTTATTAACCCAAGTATCAGTGTGCAACCACGGAAGGCTCGGCCACCGAGCTGAGGATTTCCCATTTTTCAATGTGATAAAGTTTTTCACTAAACCTGCACGTACTGCTGAGTGATAAGCCACTGTTGATAAAATTGCCACTATGCCACATGACTTGGCAATGTTCTCAATTTTTAAAAGTGCTTGTCCGCTTCTTTGCATGGGATCTGGGGGAATAACCGGGACTGGTATAACTTTAGCTCTTAGGCATCCAAAGAATGCATCGATGAAATCTAGACCGGGAACGTACACTAGAAGTACCTTGTCACCTGGCTTTTGGCTTTTTAAGAGCTTACTTGCAATGCAAGAAGCATTTAAATGTTGCTCTCTATATGTCCTCTTACCGATCACTGTCCCTTGTTCATTTATCCAACTATAAAGGGTTCTGTCTTCAGTGACAGGATGAGTTCCCCAGTGCTTTAAATAGCCATTCAAAGTAGGCAAATTTGGAAATTGCACACCGGGCAATTCAGCTAGTTGTTTAGGTTCCTTTCTCTGAAACTCGGTTTGCAAAGGAAACAAACTCTGCATAAGACATACTTTTAGTAAGTACTTTATATACATGGAAAACATGACTGCCCAAAAGTAATTTAAAGTCCGGAATATTCAAATTAATACCAGGTAATAATATATAAATGTCAAATTACCTTAGTGTAAGGAAACACTGGCAAATCACTGCTACTTGCAAAGTTCTTGCACATAAGAGCCATGGCATAAGATGAGTTTCTCTCCGTGAGCTCAAATGCCATAAGTCCACCGACATAATAAGTATTCCTTGAACCTTGGAGCTCTGATTCCAACTTTTCGTAGAATCCATTTTTCATATCTGCATTCAAACTTGAAAATTTAGAATCCTTACTACTTGAAAGGGAGAACGTGGAAATTTAAAAACCTCTAAAATACCTTGGCTGCTAACATGAGGAAAATACTTAAAGCGACGCTGAAGAATGAAGCTTTCAACTTCTCCCCCTATAGATTTTATTGCCTTGATTGCAAGTTCAGTGATAGTTGGGCCTTTAATATCAAAGGAGTTCCCATAAGACCAGAACAAGAATATATCAGTATCAGCATAAAACTTCTGCATGGCAACTGGATTTCCAATCGTACTCGGATCATCCATGTATTCATTAAAATAATAAAATCCAACTGGCATATGATCCAGCCCTCTGATCTTAAAAGCAGTGGTGTAGTAGTCATTTATCTCTACTTTGCTGAATAACTCCTTTTCAATGTCACTAGCATCCATCACTTCTGCTTCAGAATCTGCAACATTACTTAACCTCATCAGGTATCTGTCTGGATGAAGTAGTCAACAAACATAATATGTAAATATGGAGCAGTTAGAAGTTTACATACCTATGCAATTTGAAGGCGCTGATCTGTAAGTTCTTCCATATTTTAATGGAAAGTTACCAGAGACTATGATCTTATCAAACTCCATAGTCTCAGTTTCATTTGAGCTCTTGACATTAACATTGACACTGTCAAAATTCCTCCTAATTGCCAACACTTCAGTGTTACAGTGAAGCTTTATAGGAAGTGATTCTGCAATCTTCTGCCAAAGACTTGTATATCCACCTTTAAATCTTCGAATTTTTCCAGCCATGGACGTTCTGGTAAATTCATGAATGTAGGCATAAGGCATGTCTTGTATGAATCCATAACCTGAAGCCGTGTAACCAAATGCAACAGAATTAGGAATTGATTTCAGTCCATGATGTTCAAGAAATTCTGGAGTTAAGTCCGCGGCAACTTCACTGACAGCGTGGACCCCAAAACGACCGGAATTCTTCACCTTTTCCTGTCAATTTCACAAGAAGAATTAACAACATTTAACTTTCAATTGTCAACTCATAGGAACTAAATTATTTTCTTTATGTATCTGTCTAAGATAAACACAAGACTAACTTGGATTTTCAGTGTAAGTGACATAACAGATACATAATCATCAGCAACTTTAATATCTTGGTATTTTCCTGAGGAAGTGTCAATAATAGCTAGCTTGTGAGAGTCCAATTCTTCTAGTGCAGATTCTGTCTCTTTTGCCAAGTGAAAGATGACAGGAGCACTGCTTGCGGCCAGAACTTGCCCGCCCAGATCATAAACTTTTCCTGCATAAACATAGGTAGGGATCATAAATTTTTAAAATAAAATAAAAACTAACCACTTTTAAGAATTTTCATCCATTTGTTACATATTTTTTAAAAATAAGAGTCTAAAAAAATCTATAAACTGTTTCAACTGAGAAGCTATTTAGTAGCTCATTTTAAAAATAATTTTCAATAACTGGTTTTTTTTAATAAAAAAGAATGTTTTTTGTTACGGTAAACAAACACAGAAAAACTTCTATTTAAAAAAAAAAAATTCTTAAAATTTATTGATTATCAAAATCACTTTAGTTATATTTATAGTCAATTGAATCAGCTAGAGAGTATAAAGTGTTGTTATGGTATAGCTAGTGTACCTTCAATTTCTACTGATTCACACATGCCACCAACTGCATGGTGTTTCTCCAAGACAGTGATATTATTATAACCAAGCCTTGATAGTGCATAAGCAGCTGATATGCCACTTGGACCGGCACCTACTATTCCAATTCTGGTGTTTAATGGCAAGGAAGGATGTAGCTTGGAGAATTGCTCCTCTATTGATCTTTCAGGATCCATCTTTTAAATCAATACCTGTGAGAAAGCTGCTGAAAGCAGTTGAGGAAATCAGTACTACTACAAGAATTGAAATTCGGGAACATGTTTGGATAAACAACTTAATTAGGCGTGTATCATATAACTAAAGTAAACCGAAGTCAAACTATTCTCATATAAGATATAAGCATTTTCATAAGCTATCATGGAGAACTTAAGGAAATAAGCTTAAAGCAGCTTATGGACATGTTATAAGTTGTTTCCATCATCTCTTCCAAAAATTCTCGTTTTCTTAAGTGTTTATGCCAGTAGGTAAACTCAAATAAATCAACCAAAACAGGTCCTAAAGGAAGTTGCTAAACAAGTTTGGTTACTCAGGGAATTTGATATGATCTTCTGAACAAGTTTTTTTTTTTCTTTCCTTAAGGGATAAGTTACTAAATTTAGAAAAGACATGATTCACAAGTTTTAGAGATAAAATGGAGAGGGAGTTATATATGTATGTATGTACCTTTGAGATGAGAAGTGTGCAGTGTATTATCAATCTTGATGAGGACTTAACCAGCTAGGAGCATTGCATGCAATACTTGCTGTGATGATTGCAATATCATTATCAGCATAAACTCTTGATATTTTGAAGTGAATAATGCATGACATATAGTTCCATACACATGTTTATGTTGTGGGAAAATATCAGACAATTTCTCGTACCAAATATGAAACATGTTGGTATAAAGCTAGCAAAAAATAGTAAGCAAGAAAAAAATGTAGTAAAGAGAAGAAAAGTAGTAACTTGTATTATAGTTACCTGAGTGATGATGAAACACATTAATTTGGTTATTCTTAGTGAATGCCAAATGGCATATGTAAGGAAATATGAATGAAACTGCTGAGCTCACTGGAGTGATATATATAATATAAATGAAAGGGTTCAATTAAGATTATAAAATTCATATAGTAGTGACAAGATGAAAATATTGTTTACCTAGTCCTCGATAACTACTAGAATTTTACTGTGTATCCAACAGATGCCAACATAGAATTATCTAAGGAATATTACCTTGGAAGAATCCGTCTGATGCTGACATTTTTTTTATCATCTTTGTGATCATTAACGTTGTTAGATCAAAATCTTTTCTACAAGTACAAACACATGCAACTAAATCACATTGTGATATTGACTAGAAAGTTATATTAGAGATGTGGTTCGGGTCTGATTGTAACATCCAAAAAAGAGCTTATAGCTTATAAACTTGTTTGATAAAAAAAAGTTCTGTTTGGTAACACCTTTTCATCATGAGCTTATAGCTTATTTCACGAGCTTATAAGCTATTTTTCAGAAGCTATTCCAAATAGCGTTTGAGCTTATAGCTTCTCACTTTTAATTACAGTTTTACCCTTATTATTCTAACTAAACTCCCTTTTTTACCCTTAATGTGATGTCTAACTTCTTGATGCTCCCCAAACAAATGGTTTTCAATATTCCTATCTACTAAACATAATTAATTACATATTTGAACAACGGTCCAAATTCTTGTCAATTTATGTGTAAAAGTAGCTAAAGAGTTTGGTACCATCATCACAATGTGGATAATTATATGCTTTTCAAGATTCGGAATCATCATCACAATGTGCTTATTTATCTATTACTAATTGAAGCTTAACGGAATTTTCGAAGCTCGTGATGATGAAATGTACTTATTTTATTTTTTGTCTTTCCTGTAGTTTAGGTATCAAGTTCTGCATATATTATTTAATAATAATATATACACTTATTTTATGAAGAAAATAACCAATAGTATCTATGTGGTAAGCACCCGTCAATAATATATTCTGACTTGCTTTATAACTTCTAAGTTTTTGGTTCATTTTTGAGTCAATTTGGAATTTGCTACATAAAATGTATTCTTAATTATTATTATTATTATTATGAAGGAATATATTCTTAATTTCTTATTAGTATTACTACTATATAGATATTATAAGGTTTTCTTTTTTTTCTTTTTTAGATAGACGAAATGGCAAAGCCATTATAAAACTCACAAACACAAGTGGAGGTATCGGGATTCGAACCCTAGTCATGGCATCCGACCTAACAATTTCGGCATTTTGCCAGTTGAACTAAGACTTCTGAATTATTATAAGGTATTCTATAATATCTAAATAACATAGAAAAAAATTCAAAAATAAAAATTCATATATTCTCGAGTCCTATTTTTATTGTTATTTTTATTTTCGGGATATTCTTGAGTCCTATTATTTGGTCATATTGTTTAATATTAACTTATTGTAGGAAATATAATTACATATATATAATACTCCCTTCATTTCAAAATACATGTCGTAATTTTAAAATGTGCACTATTCATATAGTTTACTTTGATCATATTTTTTAACTAATATATAAATACAAATGTTAGCATGAAAGATGTTTGATTTATCTCGATAAATATTTTCAAAATTTTATAATTTTTTATTATATATAATTAAATATATTTACGGTCAAAGTTGTGTATTAGCATGTGTGCAGTGATTGACTGCGACATATATTTTGAAATGGATGGAGTAAAAAATAAGATAAAATAAAATGAGAGAAATTAAAAATACACGGGGGATACAATATATCGGATAATTTTTTTTCTTTCCCATTTGTAGCTTGAGAGTTGAGTTTTTCTTTTCCAGAATTTTTTAGTTGCTGAACTGTAACTGGACATATAAATGTATAAAAATAAAGTAAACTCTTATAACAAAACACTGACATTAGCTTATTAACAAGTCAAATAAATTTGTAAATAAAAAAACAAGTCAAATAAATAAATGATGATTATGAATGTGTATATAAGTTAATTATTGAGTTAAACGGTATACTTTAGTGTCCCACCATGATTTTAGCAGGCCGTTACGTTTTCGTTTTCGCTATGACTCAAACAAGAATATACTCCAAAAGTATATTAGATGCATTGACAAATGGTACCTTTTTAATGAAAGAGACATTTCTACATATATCAAAACAAAACAAAAGGAGACATTTCTATAACAAATATAAAAATTTCATGCTTGATTCAGTCTTAAAAGGGTACATAATCAAGGTGTGGCAGTGTGCTAAGACATAGCATCATACCATGGTGTCTCCCGTAATCATTGGTTCCAAGATTCTGATTATGTTTGTCATTAAACAAAAACTACAAAGTCTTTCATTATTGAAGTTGGTGTATGGCTTCAAGGACCAAGAAATGAAAAATCTTATGAAACGATACAAAAATAAAAAATGCATAATAATAGACTTCAAAACAATCATAATCTGCATGATAAAATTCTATCAAGTTCTCAAAACTTGTCAAGTTTACATCCGATTGAACTAAACAAAGTTCATGAATCAAGATGAAAAGTTGATTTGTGCCCAAGATTAGCATTTTCTTTTGGGCACAAACACGCAAGATTTGCCGTGTAGTAAAAGAAAATATGAGAGCACCTAATTTGTCCCTGTATCAACAGATGCATGGGACACTAAAAATTCAACTTACATTGCATTATTTCAAATACTTAGCCTCGAGATATTAGAAGTTTCAGATGCATCAGCATGAGCATACCAGTCATAATTTCAATAAATGTATACAAATCCTATAACTTCATCCAATCACATTGATCTCCCTGCTTGATCCATGGACTTGTTCATCTTCACTTGGTAAATATCTGTAGATTCTTTTTTTTTTTGGAAACTCGATATAAATATCTGTAGATATTGAATGAAGAGGCCATGCAAAGAGTTCTATGATTACATCAAAACTTTTTCACATGAACTAGCTCGCCCTTCTTTGATCCAGACTCAAGCATTGCCTCTAAAAGAGCAACATCTCTCGCACCCTCGACAAAAGAGAGGCGATGCTCAGGCTGACTACCCTTCTGCAAAATGGAAGTGAATTAGACTAGAGAATACCTCCCAGCATGAACTGTTTTTTTTTAATTATTGTATACATGTACATGTATTGATTATTATGTGTATATGAAATTCTCTGAATCAACTGTTTGTGGTAAGTTTGGATATATAATTGAGGATAAGAAATGAACACGATGAACAAAGATATATACGAGGAATTCGTAATGGATCTAAAAAATTAGAAGGTAGAACTGAGGAAGCATTTGCAAGAATCTAATTACCTTGAGGGTGTTTTCAGAAACATCATTGAAAAAAGCTTTTAACTCTTCAGTTACTCCACTGAATGGGAAAAAGGAACTTTTGCATTCTCCATGAGCATCATATAATGAAATCTATATAGTATCATAACGTCAGACAGTAATGAAGATAATGGAAAGTGATTTGGTTGAAGAAATTGCAAATTAAGTGGATATTGAAGGAAAAGCTCAGATCATACCGAAGATATTATTTATGAAAACCTGTAACTGTAAGTACATACCAGGTAACCATGTTGTCCTTGGAATCCACGCTCAATCTGAAGGGTTCCATTCATGCCAACAACACGCCACAAGATCTATAATTGTTCAATTCCATGAGTAAAGACTTGCAAGAACAAATAATTGAGTTACGAGCATATCTACTGTTTGGGATGTGTAGCACGTGTGTGTTTTTGTAATATGAACGATCATTTACCACATGCCTTGGGTGATCTGGAGGAGACAACCATTACAAATACTCCCGAACATCCATTCTCCAAATGACTGAGGATAAACATTCCAACAATATTTTCAAACTTCTGGTCGAGTATTTGTAAAGTTATTTCTGGAAAATAGAGGCTTACAAGACAGATGATATATTATCTGGTGGTGGTAAGGTAAAATCCACATGAGATGTCATAGCTGAAACTGAAACCACCTCACATCCAACAAGCTGTCGAGAGTAAAAGGATACCACCATCAAATCATTGTATAGAAGTAAGCCTAATTACTAAGTTTCTAATAGAAAAGTAACTCTGTATCAGAGATTCAGATCTGTCCATTAATTCTTTTCATCTTTTGACTTCCTAAGTAGACAGGAAATTTCATCAACTTCTAGAATCATAAGCAACTTTACAGATTGATCCTCAAATTGGTGCCAAAATGAAAGCAGTTCTCTTTCACGATTCATGCATTCCATGAAGTGTGAAACTAAATACATTTCAAAATACATTCTTTCACAAAAAGTTTAAATCATACAAGCAATTGCTTTTCCATACTCAAGTTTATTTTGGCAGAAAAGCATTAAACATTAATAAGAGTTTTTGTAAAGAGTGAATCATTCATAATTTAATATTCAAATGCCAAAGTGTCCCAGTTGATTAGACCAACGATAATCAGAGTTTATCAGCACCATAAATTGCGCTACAAAATACAAAAGAACGGGAGTTAATGAATAAAAGTAGTTTGTGAATTATACAGTAAAAACTTTAATATTACCATTCTTAACCCTGCAATGAAATGCACACCCATATCAAGAATGAAGCCTCCCTGCCAGAAAGAAAAAATGATACCTTAACATAAGGAACCAAATAATGTTGAGAGAAAACAAGATTAAACTGCTGTGCTACATGTAAGGGAAGTTAATAAGAATTTCAGAATTTTAATTAGTCATGCTAGTATAACCAGGTATAAGGAAATACATAAAACCGTGATGAACTGAATGTTAATGAATATAGGTTTGACTTTCTCAGTACTCCACTGGCCATGTGATCTAAACTAAAAAGATTTCATATCTGAGAAAGAAATCTCAACCTTAGTCTTTCTTTACTTTCATAAAGTTTGTGGTTTTAGGATAAATATTCTTCAATTATTAAATCATAAAGTGAATTTTTCCCCTTCGTTTTTATGCCAGAATTGTAGAGTTG
This sequence comes from Medicago truncatula, assembly GCF_003473485.1. Classification (NCBI taxonomy): domain Eukaryota; kingdom Viridiplantae; phylum Streptophyta; class Magnoliopsida; order Fabales; family Fabaceae; genus Medicago; species Medicago truncatula. The sequence goes on from NC_053043.1 coordinate 48,244,941, forward strand.
ATTAAGTGATTCAAAGCTAGGACAAATGCTCCCCTGAACTTAACAAATACAGATTGTCTAACTTAATTACAAAGCACATACAGTAAAATTGCGCCTCCAAGAGCTTGAGAAATACGGGTTTGAACTGTTCATTGATCCTTCTATAATAACTTGCACACTCATCATTTTCCCAAGGTCAGCAATTAGTTTCTTTCCCTGGCAAAAAAAAAAAAATTATGTGAATCGACAGCCAGATTCATAGGTTAAAATGTCAAACAGAAACAAATACCTCAACTAAGGCAGGCTCAAAACGATAATTTTCAGCCACAGACCAAATTATTTGCCCAGGAGCATCAGCAGAAATCGATTTGTAGTTAGATAATGCAGTTTCCAACTCATTTATACCTGCAGTATCAGATTAATATATAATCATGCTAAGAGTTTAGAATAAGGTAACTGCAACTTTCCATCTAATAGAAAGGCAAATAATATATGTGATCAGCTAATATGAAAGTTATCAATGTGATAGAGGGTAAAGTGTTTTTCCAAGTCACTACTAAGTATCATCGGCCTTTCATTACATAAGTGAGATGGGATGGTTAATGACAATCCCTGCTGAAATTCCGTAATCCAGCTAGTGTGCGACTTAATACTTGGCTCATGATTGCTACAAATAGGCTTGGCTGGCTATCGCATCAAGTAAGCAGTTATATCACCCTCTTTCGTGTTATTTCAAATATTTCTTTCTTTTCTTACTTTTTTTCCTTCACAAAACCCCACCGAAACTGCTGCAAGACTAGAATGTAACTTGCAATAGTACCCCGTCAGTAAAAGAGTGACATCTTTCTTGACTTACATTTTGAACTAAATAAAGAAAATTCCACTAGATAAGTAGTTAGCATTAGAAAGTGTGCAGGTCCTCAAGTGTGGTTAAATACAACAAATTTCATTTTGATTTCGGTATTATTACATTGTACTTACGTTCAATATGTTTTTCCTCAAATATCATCTTAATTAGGTTAACAGAATCTTGGAAGATAAGGAAGAGAAGCATCCTAAATTAAGTTAGCAATATAATCAAGTGATCGCATGCGTTTGAAGAAAGCATGGTCTATAGTTTTCATAGAATCATGCAAAAACAAGACAATGCTCTTATGACTTGCTCCATAAAAGAAAAATGATTTATATACAAAAGTAGATAATAGATGCATAGTACAATATAAAGTTATAGCTGCTACTTACCAGATGCTGCCGGTTTCTCTTCATATCCATCAAATCAGTCGCCCAATACATACAATACATCCAAATAAAGGGGAATTTAGTCCGTGGCACAAAATGATTCATGATAAAAGTAATAGTAGCAAGTGTCAATGCAGTAGGATAATGAGTAGTGGCCAATCAAGCGTGCGCGCACACACACAACATTTGCAACAATCATTACCTTGAAGAACATGTTTACCAGCCTTTAACAATTTGAGTGAGATGTCAACCTGCAAGAATTGATAATTTGTTAACAAAAATGCCTGAAAAATAAACTCCAGCAAAAAACATCATTCCAATGACTCTTTTTTTCCCCAAAAAGTTTAGGGTGAGGGGCAGTGTCTCGGTCCAAGGCAAAGAAGACCTTAGGGCTCCACTTACATAGGTATTTATATTTACCTCCCTCCAGGGGCACTGGCAGAGCTTAAACCCAAAACCTCCGGATCCAACACCTGTGTTTTTACCACTAGACCAATCCCTTGGAGTTTCATTGACGTATTGTAACCCACCACTATATATTTGATTAATTAAGTGAATACAAAATCTAGTCCTTCAAATTGTAAAATAGTGTCAACTTAGTCCCTAAAATTAAAGAAAATTCAAAATGATCGCAAGTAAATAACCAATTTAGTCCTTAAAATTGATTGAACCTAGTCCTTTACACGCACATTACCATGATTTCAAAATGATCCATGAAATTGCAAAATGTTAATCAAGTTCGTACCTTTATTAGTATTTGGAATGACTATAATAATGACATTAAATTGGTAATGTCGGGGATAAATTTGAAACTAAGGGTCTGTTTGACAAGACCCATTTTTGAGCTTAAAGCTTATGTCTTATAAGCTCATTTGACTAAAAAATACATGTTTGGTAATTGTCACTTTCTCACAAGCTTATAGCTTATTTTTATTAGCTTATAGCGGTTTTGTCAAGCTAATTCAAGTAGATTATAGCTTATCATTATTTATCTCAATTTTACCCCTCTAATCTTAATTGAAAAAATTAAATATTAATTAAATGTAGCACTTTTATATCATTTCATATTTATAAGCTAGTTCAACTGCTAATTTTACCAAACACTACAAATTGAACAAGCTAGATTATCCGCTATCAGCTATCCTATATAAGCTCACGTGATATAAGCTAGCTTATGAACTATTCGTTATAAGCTCACCTGATATAAGCTAGCTTATCAGCTATTCACTATTTTTTACCAAACAAAACCTTAGTTTACGTCATTTTGGTCGTTCACTAGTGTTTACATATATGAATATCAATAACTTTAGAGAATAAATACAATTCAATTTTAAGTAATATGACAAAAGTTAGTTATCCAATGATGAGTTTTGAAAAAGCAGTTATGAATGGAACCTGATATTGTCCAGCCAAAACGACAAGAACAGCAGTTATGGAAGAATCTTGAATAATATCATTGAGACCGTTATCTCCAAATTTAGATTCCACGTTTCCACCAAAAAGCTTGTTAGCTATTTCGACAGCAGCATTTGCAGAATCTTGAGTTCGACTCCAAATGGATTTGAGATTGAAGAGATGTGAGATCTCCGAGAGTCTTGGAAGGTATTGATGCTTCACAAATGTACCTGCTCCTAGAATCGCGATTTGTATTGGAGCCATTGTTAATGTTATCAACCGATTTCGATCCAATCCAATTCCTGTATTAAGCTTAGTGAAGTGAAAATTAATGAAACTAGATTAAGCTTAGTAATGAGAGAAGAAATACAATATATTTGTCGATAAAAAATTGATTTTATGAATTGAATATAAAATTACTTATGTGTTTTATATATTAATGTAAAATTTAGTTGAACAATAAATTTAATAAAAAAATCATAAATCATATTTTTACTCAAAAGCTATAAATTATATCTTCTAGCTAGAATTAATTTTAAAGTCAAAAATAATTTTTACTTCAGAGCAACTAAATATATCTTCAGAATCAATTTTAGTTGTTCTAAATGTAGAACAAAACGTAGATAATCATCAAATTGTGAGGAGTTGGATTTCACCTTAATTACTTTTTTCTCTAAAGTTATTTTTTAAATGTAAGTTGGTTATCATTTAACTTTGAAGAGTGTTGGTATAGTTCCTTAACTTGAAAACATTAATACATATTGGTCTTTTCTTTCGCACTCCGTTAATTCAATCCAATTATGGTAATTGTTATTGTGGAAATGTTCTTATATGATTACATTTTGCATTTTGGGTTTATGGTTTTCTTTGAATGTGTATGTTTTTTACTCAAATAAAACAGGCATGTTTGTTTGATTGTGCATGTCCCCACACCAACATCCAAGCACCGACAAACTGTATCAGTGGTATAATTATTGTTTAGATTTTGGAGGATTCTACTTGTGAGCTTCATGAAAAGCGACGATTGTTAGACATCCTGATTTGTATTTACAAAAATGTTAGAAAATTTGGGGAAGAAGAAAGCGCAATCAAATAACCTTTTTTCCATGCCAGATTGGATTTGCCAAATCAGAACAAACTACTACCTTTTATGTGTATTTTATCGAATGAAACCAACTTATGGTAACTTTGTCAAGTTAAGAAACCAAATTGACACATTTAACAATTAACACTACATTAATGAGGTGACAAGAGTTTCCCACGTTTGCATCTCATAGCTGTTCATTTGCATCTCAAATGCAATGAGGTGACAATAGTGGGGATGAAGAAGACAAGTTTCCCACGTTTAGTATATGTAAGAATGAAGATAGTTCCTTACTCTTTATGAGGTATCTCTCTAATCTCTAATTTGAAAACACTCAATAGGTTTCGTATGTACACTATAGTGATGGTATTCATGGTAGCCGTATACCATTTGTATAGTTGGCTCTCGTATGTTTAGTGATGTCCTGACATGTAACTGTATTTTGATTGCAGATGAAATAAATTAAGTTTGTTTCCCTCCTCAACAACAACAATAATAGTCATCAGCCGACTTGCATTTTAATCAATCCGTAACACTTTTTGATAAGAGTAATGATATTTGGACATCTATTTGATGATAACTTTGTTGACAACCTTGTTTTTCTCTATTCTTATTGATCAAAAACAATAGAGAGAAGATAAGAGCATCATGTGAGTATGAGAGAGAAAGTTGTCCAAAAGTTGTGAAAAAATGGTTGTACATATATCATTTCTCTTTTGATAATAACGTGTAAATGATTAATTATTCATGAACGGAAAATGATTATTAATTAATATATCTTTCACGTTTGAATAATTAGTTGACAAAAACTAAGTATTCCATCTGCACTAAATTATATGACGTATTGATCATTTTACACAAATTAAGAAGTGTAATTAATATTGTATGGAAAAGATAAATTATAAGTCATTTTACAAAATTATCCTTCATTAACGGTATAGGAAATATAAATTAAGGAATTGAAAGAAAAGAAAATAAATAGTTGATGGTATAGTACAAAAAGTAGCATTTAATGCTTCATCAGTACTCCATCCGTTCCAAAATATAAGCAAATTTGACTTATGAACCACATACATCATTAATTGAATGAACCTAAAAAGTCAAATTTACTTATATTTTGGAACGAAAGGTGTATTGTGAAACAACTTATAATTTTGGACAAACTATTTCTCCAAAACAACTTATAACCCTATTCAATTCAATAATAGAGAAATGAATTTGTTTAATGGGTTTCAAATCAATCACACTTTTACTCACTCAAACTGAAATTTAAACACATATTCCATCTGTAAGTTAACTGTAAATTTACTTCCTTATCATGAACAAATCAGTTAATAAACAATTTTAATCAAGTTTGGCCCCAACGAAAAATGCATATTACGACATCATCAAGCACCAGCAATTCCAGGCCAATTCGTTTGTGAGTCATCAAGATGTATGAATGTGTATGCTTACTTCTCAAGTAAGTATAAAATTTAATAACTTGGTCAGTTTAGACTTTAGGGTAGTTTAATTATGATGTACGCATAAACACTTTCAGAATCCACTGAAATATCTTATTAAATCTTATGCCATTTCCTACAAATAAAAAGAATTGATACAACAAATGTCTTTTATGTACTGTGATATAAATTTAATTTGAAAAATCAATTCCACACATTTCTTTTGATTATCAAATCAATTTTCTAAATCTACTGAAAGACTCTGAAAACAAAAATTGGAGCATGTAAGTCAATTGTCTTATTTTCAGCGTCCAATGCTTGTATGTATATTGTTTCCCTGGGTTCCTCGCTTACTCCACTCTGTGTGGCAAACTCCAATGCCATTTCATAATCAACCTGCATATTCACGTTACATACAAAATTTCAGCAACGTATTCAAATCCAAGCAACAGGAGACTATCCTAGAGGTATTGCCTAAAGCTCCATTTGTTGATTTCGTCAAAGCTATTGCAACTACCCACTATTGATCTGAAAGATGGACTCGGATAAAACCTATAAGCAGTTCATCACATGATCCGGGTTTTAAGGGGAAAAATCCTGAACAAGAGAACGTTATAAAGTCTTGTAGAAAATTTTATCAGGCTAATTTGTAGCTCTTCAAGCTGCCGCTAGCTACAGCAATAACTAGATCTAGATTTCAACTTAAGCTGGATTAGTGGATGTGATCCAAGACAAACAACCAAGAGATGTTCCGCTAGATTAGTTTTAACTGTCGCTCCAACAGTTTCCATCTAGTTAGGTTGTGGTTTGCCCTTTTAGTTTGTATATTGTGAAAAAACTGAAATTTTCACACAAAAAAAAAAAAAAAAAAAAAAAAAAAAAACAGTTAAGAGGGAAATACCTGTTCAACATGTTTAGCAAGCTTTTCGCTAAATGTTTCTTTAGTAACCAAATCCTCAGAGATTTTTCTTAGCAGTTCTACATCATCATCCCCATAACGACTCTTCTTTGATGGATTTAATGGTAACATTTGTTTCAAAACATTATAAAATGCACCACTAGCATCAGGAATGTACCTGCCAATTGGTAGGAACCATATATCATAATTCATACCAAACTAAAAGCAGAAGCAAGTGCAGCATCATTCAATTGATTCCTGAAATTATGGGACAAATTAAACTTATGCCTACCTGCTTAGATTTCGTTTCCTCTCCTGCTGCTCACGGGCCTGTATCCTTTTCATAATCTTGGATTTTAATTGGATACAACATTGTTGAATGGCAGACTGGAAATAATAGCAAAAAAAAAAATAGCATTAGCTTGCTTGCTTATCATTGCTAAAATTGAAAATTTGTTAACTACAAACTTCAAACCTTGACAGCAGAAGCAATCTCCGTTATGTCATCTCCAATGTATTCTTTTCCAGTTCCTTTAAATGGGATTTTTGTGCTCACGATACTTACAAAGACACCAATCTTGTCTTGTACCTGGTTAATTTTGTAACTACTCCAGCTGAAAAAGTATTAAGTTTCACTTGTTATTCTTGTGTTGTGATTGCTAGAGAACTTTGTAAAGCAATTATTGACACTTATTCTGTGACCTCATCTCAAAATTAGAAAGTCAAGGGGAAACCATATGCTTCTGTGCGTACTTACTTGATTCTTTTAAGCGCAGTCCTGGTGACAACATCTGCACCTTGCTCGAAAAGTAGTGGAATTCTATTGGCAAAACGAAATATATTCAAACCCTGAAAGCAAGTATTGTATATTTTTCAGGACAAACCATTACTAAATTACTATTGTTTAAAAGTACAACGACACATCACTGTATAACTAGCTCTTCATAGAGTTTTAGCAAGCTTTTAACTATAAAAGTGAATGAGCATTGAAGAGAGAACTTGAGAAGAATAGAATCAGATAATTAGTGAAAATGACTTCATAACAGCTTGTATGTACAATGCAGGTTTACACAGAGACAACCTAAGATAAGCTACCTAGCTCACTAAGCATAACATAATCATAACCACGGTAACTGAATTGATAAAATGTGCGGAGTCGGCAAGTTCTGTTATGTAGAAGAGGAACGGATGTCACAACTTTGCTAGAGACATTCGACTACTGTAAAAAACTTAGCTAGAGACATTCAGCTACCATATAAGTGCACAGCTCCCCTGGTTGCAAAATTTTATCAGCAACTCAATTCCACAGACTTTTCCCAGGCTCGGGTAATTCTAACTTCGGCACTAACCAGTAGATGGGCCATTTAGCATAGTGATGTTAATAATGTCTTTCCCAATGGGGATCTTCATGAAGAGATTTACATAATGTAACCTCTGAAGTTTGAAGCACTCGATATATTATGGGTTTGCAGACTTAACAAGGCTCTCTATGGCCTTGTACAAACACCTCATGTTTGGTATGAGCGGATTATATCTGCCTGGTGACAAGTTGAGTTCATTTCTACTAGTGTGCTACCTCTTTATTCCTTCTCTCATTGCTACCACTTGTCTCTATGTTTTAGCTATATAGATGGCACTATTACTATTGGATCTTAAGCTTCTCTTTTTAATGATTTGATCAACGAGCTTCGTGCATAATTTGCACTTAAAACACCTAGGATCTCTCGATTACTTTTTGGGAGTTGAGGTCAAACAGCTTCATGATGGTACTTTTCTACTTAATCAGAATACATAAGGGATCTGTGAAAAAGGAGCAAACATAGCAAAAGCAAAGGACATTTCTTTTCCTACAGTCGGTAATTACAAGCTAAGTATGGTACTGACGTGCTTCCAAACCTCACTTATGCAGGTTAATTGTGGAGGCCTTTCGGTATGCTTTGATAAGACCAAAGTAACTTAACACTACACTATTTTTTCAGGATTTTTTTTTTGTTGATATTTTTAGCACATACATGAATTTCAAACTAAACTGCTGTCTAACATAGATATTGCTGGAAGCGAAACTTAACTTGCTTGACATCTTTTCCACCTACACTGACTCCTGCTTCGACAATGAACGGGTGGCCTTCAAAAACTTGAGCACTGTGCAGTAGTCACAAGAGAACAACTTTTATGCATACCGAATTATCTACTACCAGAAAAGTCAAGCAAAGCACATAGCTAACATTGAGAAATCTCTAATGGACCTCTAGCATAGGGGCATCCCTAACCCCTCAAAACATAGTCAGAAAGATCAGATAGAATTATAGAAAGTAAGCTAAATGCCCATGATGGTCCACAGCGAGAAGGATTAAAAATAATGGTTAATTAAAACATATATAAGGTACAAGAAGCAATAATTTGAGGTGACGGTGAGAGTAAGATCTAACAAAACTTTGATATTGAATCACAACCTGCCTGAATATGTTGCAACCATGTCTGGGTGAAGCTCTTTTATAATTCCTAGTCGAAGGTTGTATTCGCCAGCAGGGCTAAGACACTGATAATAGATAGGAAGGACATAAACAATGACATGAGTAGACATAAGTAACATAATAAAAAAGTTAATTGTGGAACAGAGTTTGATGAATGAATAGTAAATGGGCCACTAATAGACTTCATCACTTACATGACCACTAGGATCGTCAAATTTGGCTTGACGAAACAACTGATGAATGCGTACTAATTGCTGTGATGTTAGAGACTTCACAGCCATTTTTGAACTGAAATCTGGACCCATTTCTCCTGAAAAAGAAAAGGTAAAGAGTGTAGTAGATAACAAATTGGGATCTAGAATATGCACATTGAAATATGTGAATACTGAATATCAACTTTATGAGCCAAATTAACTGTTACTAATTTACTGAAATCTCAGCAGTTATTCAAAGCATCTCAGCCTTGGGGACAAAAGCGTCTACATACAACAGAACTGCAGCAGGCAACCTAGCTCATTACTAATTCATTAAAACAAAAGTGAATATAAAAATAAAGAGGGACCTTAACCATTATCATGGTCCAATATCAACAAAGAAAGTGAGGCATGTCTTCTCTCTACGCATAAATATCGCACATTTACATTGCTTAAACATCAAGGAAAATTGACTATTATCAGGTCGAGAAACTTTTATTATCTTTCCTTTAAACAAACAAAATACCAGTTTTATTAATTTTAACTGATGCATGGCTGCATCCAAGCATTCAACTTGAGCACATAAATACCATGAGAAATGTTTCTTTACAAGAAATGCATGATACACTCTCAATTAAGAATCACAAAGAATCTACAACAAATTATCAATGAAATTAATATTTTCCTTACCTATCAATCTTTCAGCATGGGGTTTACTGATATTTACAAATTCATGCTGAAGAAACTGCAAAAGGTTCTGCTTCGAAGTTTCAGTAATAAGTCGTTTAATTAGAAGCAAATCAACAGAGGATGGATGATGTTTTGTCTCCAAAGGAATGGGTGGCATTACATCTGTTCTGCGAGCAAACCTTACAGTGACATTCTTGCTGCAGAAGACAACAGATGGTATAAGATGATTGTGCATAGCAGTTCTTGGAGGGGAGAATCTGAATAGATATATTTACATACTCAGGTGCATCTGACACAAATTTGAATTGAAACTGTGCATAAGGGGTGATGACAGCCATTTGTCGCATGTAATGCAATATTTTTGACTGCAATGCACAAAGGAGCTTATATTAACAAAAAAGTGTTCAGTATATAGACATGAAAACATTGTCTTTTGGAAAATGGAACTGCTTAAATACATCTGGAGTTTGCAGCAAATTTAATAAAACAACATCAAATTAAATTACATACGCGGTAGGTTGTCCAGTTACCCTCTATGACAACTTGAATTTCAGCTCCATGCCAATTTTGATTGTTCTCTCGTTTTTCATGTAAATGTACATGAGGAATATTCCTGATAATTGACGTGTTGATTAGGAGAATGAATATCAATCTAATTATAATATTTGAAAACATACTTATGAATGTCAATATCCAGCCTGCAAAATGAAATGTAATTTTGCTTTTTCATTGATGAAGAGATCTCAATAGGAAGTCCGGTACTCATTTTAGACCATATTAGTGCCTGCATACATGTAAAACACAGATCTATAAGACCACCCGAAACGTATGTAACTCACACTCAAGTGAAAAGCTGGCAACTGTTAAAAGCATGCTACATAGAGAGAAAATATATATATCTAGTGCCTGTTGTCAGTACCATCTTCGCACCAAGACCAAACTTTCCCCGAGTCTGCTTCAAGCCATACTTTGTCCCAGACAGAACTACAAGAATGGACAAGTGTACAGACAGTGAGGTTACTAGCAACAACCAAAAAAAACTGAAGAAATGTTGTTTCACAAACAACTCGGGTAGCAGGTTACCAACTGACCTCGACCAAACATATTGGGGATGTCATCGTGTGGCATTCCTTTTCCATTGTCCTGAAATTAGTACCAAGCATGCTACATTTAATGTACAGGAATGGGATAGATAAACACAGGAAAAGAGAGTATTTTCAAATTGGGTATCAAAATCAGATGAAACAGTTTTATAGATTGGATAAAAATCAAAACATAAATACCAATGGGTATCAATACAGAAGCACAAAAAAAGGCGTAATTGTAAGGCAGAAAGAATGTGCACCTTGCATGTAACTCTGTAAAATGAAGCCTCACCTCGACCCTTCATACCCTTTGAAGCTGGAGTATCTTTCACTTTCTTTCCAAGGGCAGCATTCTTTGCTTGTAATTCTTGAGCACGAGCTTCTTTTGCTAATCGTTTCTATGCAAGAAGATATAATGTCAGACAGAAAAAACCATATATAGAAAACCTACTCTATTTCACCAAGTTGTATGCATCGTATAAACCCATTCATAATTTTAAATCATGTTCGTTTTCAGTGAATGCTTGATGGATGCTTATGAAGCACTGAAACAAACAGAAACACTCGATACAACACTAACACATAGACATCGATATATCTTAAGAGAATAAAAGTGATTGAATTCTCCCTCCACACAAAAAAAAATGATTGAATTTAACAACATGTATCCGTTTTGTATCCGTGACAAACATCGAAGGCAGACTTGCCTTCAATCCAAAGGGTTGGGGCATATATCAGACATGAAGCTACACTTTGTAGCTTTGATAAAACCACAGTCACATTGTTTTTGGACAAGATATATGGAAGTCCAACGCAATTCCAAACGCATAGTCAAATTTAATGCCATAACCAAATGAACAATTTATACAATCCAAACCATACATTTGATCCATACTAATATATCTAAATCCAACAACAACAATCAAGCCTTATCCCTTTAAGTGAGGAGTCCATCTTTGCTCCATTTATGTTTTCTCAATTTATCCCATTTCAAGACTTAGATGAATGACATATGGCAAAATTAAATCTAACGGTTATCATTAAAAGATGAAGAACAAAAAGGATCCAGGTAATAAAAAAATAGAAAGCAATCACGTGTTCTGTTCTCTCATAGCTTTCCATCTTCCTCCCCCATTATCATTGCCGCCGCTGCTGACGGAACCCCTCTCCGCCCATACCAGCGGCGTATCTCTTCCCTAGCCTCACACACCATTCTTCGTTGCTGTCAGCGTCATGCTAATATCACTCCACCATCCCGCAACCAACACGCCGCCGCTCACCTCTTTTCTTCCGATAGCTGCCGGACGGTCACCGTTTTCTGGAGTTGTTGATCGGAACCCTTCTAGATTTGTTTTTTGAAAGCTGAAAAAGAGAATTTTGTTTGGAATAATAATAATCTAGCAAATTGTATTTTTTTAGGGGTGGGTGAAGATGAGATGTACACAGATAATAGTTTCAATTTACCCCTTTTATCTCATATGTGTTGTATAAATCTTCATTTTGTTTATGAACTGAATGAAATAGTATAGACTGTAGAATTTGATTTCTGTACATTTATCATATTCTGAAGTTATAAATCAGCAAGCAAGTAGGCATCAATTGGCGTGTGGGTTTCGGTTGTTGGTTGAAAAGTTTGATGATGCAGAATAGAAACATGTTATCCATACAGTTTTGATCCTTTACATCTTCTCCATGGCTTCCGGTGACTGTCCGGCCGCTGTCGGAAGGAAAGTGATGGGTGGCGGCGGCGGCACCGGCGAGAGGAAAAGGGAGAGGCAGCCATGGATATTGATGAGTGGAAGAAGCTAGATGGGTATTGGTGTTTCAAATGAATTAGTCTCTATTTTAAGATTTTATTATTAGCCCTTGGATTTATTTTTGACATATGTCATTTATCCATGCATTGAAAAGGAGTAAATGGAGGAATGTTAAATGGAGCAAAGATGAACTCCTAAGTGAGGCGGGCGATATGAATCAAATTACGCCATAATGTTCTATCATAAACCATATTTCTATCCAGCTCAATAATCTCTAGATCTTTCTTAATAGTTTCTCTTATACTCTGCTTTTCTAGTGATTTGGCTATCCTGCATCTGATCTACTCTCCTTACTACAGAATCTATAGGATTTCTCTCTACATACTCAAACCACCTAAGCCTAGTTTCCAATCAATCCAACAATCAAAGCTGCAAAATAGAATTGAACACACCTCACGAGCCTTTGCAGTTTCAAAATCATCGTACAATGCTGCATCAACACGTTCACGGTCAACTAGACCAATCATAGAATTGAATTTGCTTTTAATTATCTCCTCGCTACAAAAACCAAATCCACATTTAATTAAACCATTAATTAATTCAATGCATTGAAAAATTCAATTAACCACACACTTGTAGTTGCAAACTCACATGGTTATTTCAACCACAGGAAGCTCCGATATCGACTCTGCCGAATCAAGTGCATTCTCCACCAATTCTCTAACTGTCGTATATAGAGATTTTCCAGGCTGAATTCAAATCCACGCAAGTCCAATAAATCAAACAAGGAAAAAAAATCACAAAAATGCAATTATACTAAATAAAATTATGTAATTATACTTACATTATCAAATCCTGCTATGTTCTTGTTCTCCGCGAAGAATTCAGCTGGAGATTCTACAATTTTCAACCCAAAAAAACAAAAATTAAAATAAAATCAGTTGAAAATTAAGATAATGAAAAGTGAAATTGCAAGAGAGAGAGAGAGACTTTGTTTGAGAACAGTTTCTTTAGGTTTTCGCGGAGTTTTGGATTTGGATTTCTTTGATTCAATTGGACTTTCACTGTTTTCATCCATGGAGATTTCAAACAAAAAATCGAATGATATTGATTTTGATTTTGAATCTGAATTTGAATGAATTTGAGTTCAGATTCAGAATCTGAGAATGAGAGTGATGATTCTCGATTCAGCAACTGTAACACTAGGGTTTTTGAAAAATCTGAAAGTGGTTTTGGTTTTGACTGCGATCTAGTGGTGTCATCCGTATTGTAGATGATGCTGCTGCAGAACGGATTTGAGAGATCGACGGTCCATGTTTTTTGGTCGATGTAGTATTAATTTTTGAGCTATTATTTCCCGCCAACTGCACTTTCAGATCCGTATTTTTTTTCCCTGTTTCTTTCTCACAACTGCACTTTATGTCAATCTTTTTAATTTTTTTTTTCTGCTACATTATAATGTCCGTAAAATTGACAGTATAAAAATTGTTTGTTCAAATTCAATTATTTTTGAATCAATTTTATGTTGATCGACAATTATTATTTATGTGAATTGGTTACTGATCATATTATTGTGTGAAAAGTTATTATATGCATATTTTAGGATTCACATGATTAGAGACCACTTATTATATAGTATAAATTCATTGAGATAAGTAAGTCTCGCATCTTTTTATATTTTAGATAGATAGGTGAAGATTGTGGAGGATTCGACTTGAACATTTGAAGAATAGTCTCCAAGTAGGTCTCACATCAAAATCCTCAAATCACTGTAGTTAAAACTCTAACCCATGCATGAGGGATGAAAGAGGAGAACCTACCTCTTAATTCTAGGATCGTGATTTCTCCTAAAGCCTTCTCTTTGCACCTAGTTCCTCCAAATCTAGCTTTTTTCCCGATTCTCTCTTACTAATCTTCATCTCATTCAAATCATTGATTTTTCATCTCAGATAAAAAGAGTGTGTTGAAAAGTCTGGATTAAAATTTGTGTGCTAGCATTTCTCTTCTTGAAAAATAGGTGTGAAGGTCAATTATCATTTTTGTCCTTCATAACTTGATAAGCCTTTAAATCCTTATTTTACCATTAAATCGAATAGCAACATAATCAAATTGTGATTGAGTTGACTTACTTTTGTTAATGCTTCTAAAAGGTTTTTATTCTTAGTTTTTTCCCCTATGCTCTATATGACTACCATTCCTTACTCTGGTCATAACTCATATAAAGGCGTATATTTTGGTTTGCGAACCAAAGTCTCTTCTAAATAGTACAACCCACATGCATGCAACATCCCATATTGAGACAAATATTTTTTATGTCAAGTGTTGTAAGTGGAACACGATTGATCATTCTATTTTAATTAAGAAGATTCAATTTAAATTATCAATTAATCACAAATTCAATTTAATTTTTTACCAAAAGACAACTAATGTTAAATCACTACACTCCCTCTAGACGTTTGAAATTTAAGGAAAACTTTCTTATACCTTCTAAAGTGAAGAAAAAATGCTTATTAATCACAAATAGAATTTTTTAAATCTTTTTATCATACTAACAAGTTACGTCAATGATTCAAGGCTAATTCAGTTCCAACATAAAATCTACTAAAATTTGAAATTTTTCCAATGAAAAAATAATAAAGGAAAAGTAGTAGGAAAATTTTGACTAACAAGGGAAGACCGTCCTACATTAAGGTAATATGACAATACACCATGTGCTAGGCTACATTATTATTCTTACTCAATGTTTCCTAGAATTAGAACCTTCACACTTGTGAAAAAGTGATCCAAAAATTTATATCTAACTAGGAATGTATCGAGATATTCTTGATAGTTAGGTATCATTCAGGTTGGTGAATTCTTGGTTAGTAAGGGATTATCCATAAAATAGATTGTCGACCACACAAAATCCAGTGAACTTATATAGGCAGTGACGGAGCCATGAATTTTATAGAGTCTGAGTAAAAATTGTATATTTTATGTGGGTGGTTTTATAGACTTCCCATATAATGTTACCACCTTCCTGCGAATATATCTTTCCTACGGATCCTAAAATCCTAAGGAAACAATTACCCACGAAGATATTACATTTACTTGGGACCTAAATCCTTGGCAAAATCCGCAGGAAAAGCGAGAGGTTCTAATAATGGCTGGATTTGCTACAAAGAAAGTAGAAGCTGAACCTGGACTAGTGCCCAGACTAGCTGGGGTGGTTCCGGTGAGACACATCTGAATTTATGGATATTATTTTTGACACTTATCCAGTAAGTAAAAAAATATCATAACTACCTTTCCAATTATAGTATATAAACTATCATAATCTATCTGATCTTATATCAGAAAATATTATCCACACATGCTTGCAAAATAACAACTTAACATAGCACCTTATTAGCAACATACAATCATAATAATAGACATGAACAACAATATTTAACACCAAGAATACCATATACATTTCATGTTTATCACTATAAAATCTTTATTGTCGTTATTTTAAGCAAAGAAGAATAAGACAACAAACAAAATTACTTAACTAGTTATCTGTCACTAGAAATATTACTAGCATATGTGTATATAACATAACAGGAACAATTACGTACACAACTTTTATTTGAGTTTCACATTCTTTTAATTACTATTTGCTAAGGGAGACGTTTTAGTATGGGGTATTTTTTAGAGACTTGTATTTAAATAACTCTGTGGTTGAACAGGTTGTGATAAGTACGTTAAACACAAGGCTAAAGACATTATAGACACACATAGGAGATGTGATCATAGTAGTCCCACATTGATTGTAAACGTGTTCATTGTTTGATATATATGAGATGTGTCTCATATTCACCATGCATTGTGATTGAATTTCAATCATCTCCCACAACCCTCTCCACAAAAAAAATAGTAAGTTAATGGAGAAAGAAGATAAGAAAAAAAGAGTAATGATGGACAATCATCTCCCATATCAAGTTTGTGCAATTTGATATGTTTGCTCTGAATGACAGTTTATGAATAACCTGTTTTTGCTTTGCTTTGCCGATTTGCATAATTTTGCCTTGAACTACATCAAAAACACGCTAGAAATGCTTAGTTCTGGGAAAACAAGATATACATGACTCGAAATGAAAACATTAGAAAATGTCCCGAAAACCATAGGCAATTGTTCTAAAACTCATATAATTTGGAACAAAACTAAATAAAAATGACTGAAAAATATGTTAAAAATAACGGAAGATGATCTGTCATCAAGTAAGTAACTAGGAGAGAAGAAAAATGATGTGCAAAGAAGATGTAGAAAATTTTTGTGGGAGAAGATCCAAATCATTGAAATTTTGAATAGAAATGTGGTGTCATAGTAACATATGATCAATTATGAAAAAGAAACGTATGATCGCAGTGGCGAGATGAAGGACACCCAAACATCATGAAATCGTGTTTGAGGAGCTGGATTGTGCGTTCAAGACTTCTAAAAAGTAATTAACGAAACAAAGTATTAAAAATTATATTTTGCTTAGATCAAATTTTAAATCATTGTGTCATTTTGATCTTTTATATTAGGCATAAATGTAATTTTGATTTTTTCAGAAAATAAGTTTATGTCCTCCTATTTCAAAAACAAGTTTTTTGGTTCCATGATTTTACTTTTTTTTGGAATATTGTTAGACATATTTTTTGCTAACATAGATATTTTTTGTGGCCTAATAAGCATTTTTAGGTTATACATTAATAGGTCAAATTATAAATGATCCAAATATGTAATGATGTATTAAAATTTTGAGAGAAAAAAATAGGGAGACCAAAAATTGGCTTTTAGAAAAGGGGGACCAAAACTTCATATTCTTGAACGTAGGAGAACCAAAAGTGTAAGTCTTTCCATTTTAATGTTAATTGTATAAAAATAAAAAATATATTGCACATTAGTCCTTTTCATCTTTTGTGAGACACTCCCTCTTTTAGGACAAAATTAGAGGTTAAAACTAAACGAAGAAGAAGCAACAATCTACTAATTAAAATATTGTAAAAAAAAATCTACTAATTAAAATTAAACTTGTTTGATATGTTTCATTGCATTCTTAATTATTGGAAACATAGAGTATAGAAAATTTAATATCTTTTGAGAAAATTTTTAAACCACTTTGCAGACAACTTTGGATGTCTTTTCAAACCATTTTTGTAATCTACAAAATTCATGCCAAAGCGCGTTGTATAACCCGATGTCCATTCAAAATTGTCGAGCAATGACCATGCAAAATATCCTTTTACATTTACGCCGTTCCTAATAAAACAAAACAAAAATTAAATCATGTATGAGAAAGCAACTATGCTTATATAACTAATCTAAAAAACGCTTAGAAAAAACTAGTCACAAAAAATTAAATATATAAAGTAATATTCACTTACTTGATTGCAGATCGAATATAAAAGAGATGACGATGATAATAGTCAATTCTATAAGTGTCCATAAGGGCTTCCTCTAGTGATAACGTTGGATCGTTGAACTCATCAATACCTAAAAATTAAGTTTTCAAAAAAGATTGTGATAAGATATATGCTAGATAAAAATATTAAACTAAAATTTTGACATAAACATCAAATTTTTTTCCAAAAAAAAAACTTATGTATTCTATCTCACATTTACATTGTATAATAACATTCAGGAATAAACAATACGAAGTAATTAAAGTGTGTTTACCATTTTCGGTGATGTAAATTAAAGGATTGTTGTACACTTTCTTGACATAGAGTAACAATTCTTGAATTCCTTTAGGATAAACATACAACCAATTTGAAGCTGCCTGAACACAAATAATTACAAACATAAACTAAATATATATAAACTTAAAAAATTATAAAGTTATAATATGTTGTGGTATACGTACCCTTTGACCTATTGGAACACCATTACGCTCACCTTCCATCACAAAAACAAAAGAAATAATTTTATCATCAAATTAAAAAATATTCATTAATTTCGACAATGATCAATAAATAAATATATGCTTACTTGTAAAATTGACATGAGAATCAGTGTCGTAACTGAGTCTACCATTTTTAGGTTGTGGTGCATTGGTAGCATACATAGAGGTATAATAGTTTAGTCCAACGAAATCAAATGACCCTTTAAGTAGTCTTGCTTGCTTTTTAGAGAACTTTGGCAATCGTTTTCCAACAAGACAATGCATGCTTTGTGGGTATTTTCCCGTTGTTAGTGGTTCCATAAACCTGTAATCAATGTTACAAACAGGGAAAAAATAAAAAACAATTTCACGAACAATTATTATTTTTTAGAAGTACTATACAATATAGTCCAACAAATTGATAGTGTGATGATTAAAAATGAATGTATGAATGAACACTTTTTACAGTGATCTTGTAGCAACTAATATAACAAACTAACAACTAATATTTTAGGAAAGTTACTTCAAACTTCTTGTTTTGTACCATTGATAAAGTACCATTTTGGTTTTGGGGTCTACCAGTAGGTGAAAATCCAAGGAGGTTGGAAACATAGAAAACAAAGGTTGGACTCTGTGATGAAGATATTATCTTGGTGGAAAGAAAGGCACCTTTTGATAGGAGGAAAGGTGGTGCTCATAAATTTGGTCCGTAGTACTTACTGGCAACATTCCATTGTTCTATTTTTCTTTCTTTAAAGCTTCTTGGAATGTCTTAAACGAAATTTTCTGAATTCAATTAATTGGGTAAGTTGGAATAAGGTGTGCCTACCAAAGGATGAAGGAGGATTAGGAGTAAAAAAAAATTGAAATTGTGTAATTTGTCCCGCTTGAGTAAGTGAAGATGGATAAATTTATCATCTTATTTAGGTTTTTTCTAGATCATCTTATTAGTATTCTAGTGTAGAATTAAGCCCTTACCATCCAAGCATGAAGTCTAGTCCTCGTTCAACAGCGTTCTGATCCAATTTTTTATCAGAAAGTGGAAGGAACCAATGAGACGCCAATGTTATGCCTATCACGCCCTTTTGAGATTCCTGCATATAGATCATGTTTTGGTTATTAAATATCTTGAACTTTAAATTAAGTTCTTATCTAAGTTATAACAAACCTGATACTTCTTCTTGTACACATGGACAACTGCGGCATGAGCGAGAAGTTGGTGATGCGAAACTATGTAAGGCTCTTTCCCTGAATCACCACCGGTGCAATTTGAACTAAACCATTTAGAACATCGACCAGGTGCAAAGAAACCTAATGTATAGGCAAAATTGCTGAAAGCGTATGGCTCATTGAAAGTGGTCCAATACTTCACCCTATCTCCAAACTCTTTGAAACAAAGTTCCGCATAATCTTGAAAATCATTTCTAAAAATTAGTCATGTATTAAGATGTTAATGCTTAGTATTGTTGATTGGTTGATATACAATTTGTTCCAAATTCACATTATCTTAATGAGGATCTTGATATACAAAGCTATTACAGATAAATAACATAAAAAAATGAATTAACACCTTACTAATATTTATGTAAATAAGATTTAGGTAATTTTGTATCACTTACACAATGAGAGGGCTTAAGAAGCCGCCATACTCGTCCTCTAAAGTTTGAGGAAGATCCCAATGAAATAAAGTTACGAATGGTTGTAGACCTACAATATTGATATTCAAATAATTTTTTGATTATTAATGTCGCATAAAATTTGAAAATGTGTAGTAGTTTAATAAAAAAATTCAAAGTAAACTAAGTACGGGACTAACCATTGGCCAACAATTCATTGATGAGGTTGTTGTAATATTTGACTCCTTCTTGGTTTATACCTCCATTAAGTTTTCCTTCTATTGATAGGTTATTATAATGGAAAGAAAAAAATGTGTGAAACAGCAACATAATTAGGTAGAATTAAATAGGAGTTAGTCGTTTATGTTTTACTCACTTGGGACGATTCTAGACCAAGAGATTGAGAATCTATAAGCATCCAAATTCATATTCCTCATGATGCCAACATCTTCCTGCGATATTTAAGTGTATAACATAGAAGTACCATATTTTTGTCAAATAACATACTATCATTTTGTTGTATAGAACAAACTAGATAATATAATACAAAATAGTAATCAATTGCACTTGCATATTAAATTTTATTTTTCTATATTGAATTTCATTATCTTTATAATAATTACTTTACTATTTTTATATCTTATGAAATGTTCTATGGATTAATTAATTATCATTAAGGAAGTGAAAAAAAATATTATATTTGGTATTTCAGTTGATTTCATATCATCACTTGGACTTTTTAACAATATTGACAAGATTTTTTTTTTTTTTTTAAGTTTATAGATAAAGTGATAATATACCATCTAAAACTCATAGATACAACTCTAAGGTTCCAAATTTTGACACGGGTGCATGTCTTTAGTCTAACAACATAGGCATTGGCAGTTGAACTAGACCTCACAAACAATCGCGAACTTTAGATTGATAATCTCATTCGTAATTTTGATCATATACATACAATACCTTATAACGGTAATATTGGTCAATTGCGACATCTCCGTTGCTTTTGTCTCGTATCTTTTCTGCATGTTGAACATTTGTTTAATTTTAAAAGGGTAAAAACATAATTACAATATAGGTGCATCTAATATGCAACTATATTGTAATTATGAAAAACTAAATTATATATCCAATCAAAACTCACACATCTAGTCATTACACGCGTGGAACAATTAAAAAAAATGAAAAACTAAATTATATATCCAATCAGTGCCACGTCAGTGAATATCATAAGTCAGATGGGTCAGGGGGTATTTTTGGAGAATCTTTATTTTATAAGGGTGGAATCTAAAAAAATTACAGGGGAAAAACTGAAAAATGGACTATATTACGGGTGGGTAAACATATATTAATCCAAAAAAATAGGCTTAAATGCAATTTTACCCCCCCCCCCCCCCCTATTTTATTGAATCTATTACCCCCCTATTTTAAAACTCGGAATTTTACCCCCCCTATTTTTATTGATTCTGGATTTTGCCTCCCCTATTTTAAAACTCGGAATTTTATCCCCCCCATTTTATGTTTTTCAGGATTTTGCCCCCTCCCTCTATTTTATCCACATAATTAATTATTTGTATTAAATGTTTTTTAATGAAAAAATAAAAATAAAACCAAAAAAATACTAAAAAAAATGAATAAAAAATACTAGAAAAAATGCATTAAACTAGTATGATCTCTAAAAATAAAATAAAAAATTAGTATGAAAATAGAAAATATTTAGAGGTGCAAACTAGTTTTTTCATGTATTCTTAATTGAATTTTTTCTTGTAATTACAAATTTTTTCTATTTTTTAGTTTTTTTTTGTGTTTTCTTTATATTTTTTTTACCAAATTAATATTTTCTAATCGTTTCTTTATTTTAAAATAGGGGGTAAAATTTCGAGTTTTAAAATAAAGGGGGCAAAATTCCGATTCAATCAAAATAGAGGAGGTAAAATTCCGAGTTTTGAAATAGGGGGGTAAAATTCAGATTCAATCAAAATAGGGGGGGTAAAATTGCATTTAAGCATAAGAGCTTCACCTAAAAAAAATTCTCCCTTTCTTGACTAGAAGAAATCAAGTGTCTATTTTTACTAACATAGTTTAAATTATATTATTTCTTAAAAAAAATGATTATTAAAATGTTCAATATTATTTATGGGAGCACATTTTTATTTTTCTGAAGAAAAAAAAGTGTAAAATTTAAACATATTATAAAATTTTCAACTCATCATAAAAGTACTCTTCATCTTTCAAAAAAAAAATAAAAGTACTCTTCATCTTTCAAAAAAAAATAAAAGTACTCTTCATCCCTTTTAGTTAAATCAAGTCGTCAATTCAATATTGATAAAAAAAAAATAATAATAATAATAATAAATCGAGTTGTTACTAAAGCAAAATTAATTTGAACATTTTACATGCATGGATGGAGAAATCAAATACCTGGATACTTATGAGTGTAGGTGTCCCATATACTTGCTCCTCTCCCACCTTCTTTAGCAGCACCTTCGTACTACATGATATAATATATTTTATGAAACGTTAAGCCATTAATTATTTTATTGCTCATATATTAAAAACTACATTTTGGTCCGAGTGAGATTGAATTCAAATCTTGTAAGAAGGTCTCATTGAAATAATGAGCTACCGGTCGATCATATTTACTATAGCATATTAAAAAAATGAAATATTTTACCTGGTATGATGAGGACCCTGTCCCAAAAATGAAGCTTGTGGGAAAACTAGTTCGATTAAGTGAAGAAACATCAAGAATTGGTGAAACAGCCTCCATAGATGGCAGTGTGGTCAAGAGATTCAAGAGAGTGAAAATTAAAAAGGCTTTGAGTAATGCCATATCCTTGTGATGAATGAAAAACTAAATCGAAAGTATTGTTCCTTTTATGATTAAATATTTAGAGCCAAATATAGAGAAAAATTGGTGTTGATAGTTAAGAAACAAATAAATATAGGTTGTAAGTATTTTTCAAATATAGAGCCAAAAATTGGTGTAGGTTGTATTCGTCTATATTTATCTGTAGCTACAACCTATATATATATATATATAATTGGTGTTATTAGCGAAGAAACTGACAAATATAGACCTCACAAACAACTATGAACTTTAAATTGTTGTATTAAGGGTAAAAACAAAATTATAATATAAGTGCGTCTAATATGGAACAAAGAAAATTATAATATTAGGGGTGCATATGGTAAACCTCCATTTGTAATATCAATGGTATTTTTAGCTGAGATAGTAACAGTTTTAATTTATTTTATTTTTTTTATGGCAAAACCATTATAAACTCACACACATACATAAGTGGAGGTACCGGGGTTCGAACCCCGATCATGACATCCGGCCTAACAATTTCGGCATTTTGCCAGTTGAGCTAGGACTTCTGGATTTTTTTGTAGAAGTTTTAAAAATTGTTATTAATTATATTTTAAATCCACTTCATTATGTGTAAGTTACATTAGGTTATATATTTTTTTGTTTAATATCACTATTATGTTCATTACTAATAATATCAACGTTACTTCCTAAAAAAAAATTAATATAACCATTATGACATCAGCTGTTACTAATATATCACCATTATGACATCACACTACCAGCTCATTCTACAAAGTCTATGTTACTATATCACCATTTTGATAAATATTTAAACCTAAGATTGTTTGTAACTCCAATATGTAATTTTCTTTCGCGTTTTCTTGAAAGCAAAGTAAGATATGAATCCTATAATCTGGCAATTCGAAGTATTAATAATAAAGCATAAACTTTTGTGTATAATGTCATTTATTCAAGTGAGAATTAGGAAGACCTGAGTTTAGTTAGAATGATCAATGCTAATTTTCTTAAATAGTGAAATTATTTGTTGAGATTAACTCAATATACTTTGTTTTTTTTTTTTTTTTGTACAAAAGAGGGCCTGAGGCCCAAGAAAGAGAACAAAAAAAAAACTAAATCACACACAGATTTTTAGGCATGCAAGCCCTAGAAATATCATCATAAATGATTCTTTGAAGTTCACTAGGTGAAGTCTCCAAAACTACTAAATTCCAAGAATCCAAGAATATGCTAAAATTTGCCAGCCAGTCAACACATATGTTGCCTTCCCGCCAAGTGTGAATAACTTGAGTATGCCAATCTCACTGAAGGATCTCCTGAATACGTCGAACCAGAGAAGGGATGGTTCCATTGATCTTGCAATTGTTAGTAACCATATCAATAAGCACTTTTGAGTCACTCTCAACAATCACGTGAGATAAACCCTCACTCCAAGCCATATCAAGCCCCAAATAAAGACCCCACATCTCAGCATGCAGAGCATCGCAAGCTCCAATTTTGCGATTAAATCCCTTGATCCATCTTCCATCAGATTGACGTAAAATTCTGCCACACTCAGCAAGCTCCCCTTTACCTTTGCACGCTCCATCACAATTGAGTTTCACCCAACCATTTGAAGGTCTCTTCCGTCCAATATACACAGTTTTCCTTTGATGAGGATTGTTTTTCAATTGATCTTGAGAGACTTCTTCAATGGACATGATGAACTTTTGGATTATCCGGTCTTTGGAATCCTTCTTCAAAAATAGCTTTGTTTCTCCATGTCGACAAATGCCAACAGGTAGTCATGAACGTTGTCTGCCACCTAGAGTTGATAACTCCATTCCATCTTTTGCCGAGGCTTTTAAAAACACATTCCCTGCAATTAACAAAGGACAAGAAATTAGTTATAAAATCTGGAGACACAAGTCTAGTCCATACCTGAGATGCATGCCTGCAATCACGAAGCACATGAATAACGGTCTCATTTGCATTCCCACAACAAGGACAAGTAGGCGAAATTCCTATCCCCCACCTACTTCGACGGTAGTTAGTAAGAATACGACCATGAGCCACTAACCACATGAAAATTTGAATAAGATGAGGACCCCTCCATCTCCAAAGAACTTTCCAATCCCCCTCCACATTGGATTGGTTACAAAGAAGCAAATTGTATGCACTTTTAACAGAGAACTTTGTTTCTTTAACTTGTATAATTATCTTTTTTTTTTGTCATTCGAGTTAAATTCTGGAATAATTTAACATTGAAGCATTCCTAAAGGATTGCTCAAACAATGAAGATCTTTTATGATATTGCAGTAATTAAAAGAATGTGAAACTCAAATGAAAATTGTGTAATTGTTGATGCTATGTGATATACACATATACTAGTAATATTTGTTTTTTTTCTTCTTTCCTCCAATCTAGTGTCAGATAACTAGTTAAGTAAAAAGATTTTACAGTTATAAGCATGAAATGTATGAAGCGCTTGAGATTCATTTCTACTATTAGATTTTTCAAGAGGGACATTCATTTTGATTGATGAATTACCAACTGATATTTAGTTTGCTTATAGGTCCAAAACAAAAAATCTTCAAATTATAAGGACAAAATCCAAAAAAAATATTTTATAGGGGATAAAACCAAAAATAACATATATTACATGTGGTAAAACACTATTAACCATTAATTTTATAAGGAAAACTACTCCATAATTTTACCGAGACCTATTCATGTGTCTTATGGCAAAATTTACTTGATCCCTTTCTAACCCCTTTAAGTTATATGGTGTTCACACCACGTCTTAGACTTATCACCTTAGTGATAGTACATGATATGCAATAACAGTGAACAAATTATCTTTAAGTTTGCTCAAATTTTTCAATTCCCTATGATCATAATCTTCCTTACTTTCCAAATTCAAGAAAAAACTTGAGAAATTCATTTTTCAAAAGAAATTGTTCAAAATTCAATTTGTAAATTGTATCTAGCATAAATTACACCTTAGTTTGGTCATCTTAACTGCGGCCGGATTTGCGAATTTGTGGGCTTAAGCGGGTCACTCTCAACCACCGTTAGGAATGTACATCGGGTCTTATGCAGTGAAGGGCAACTACATGATTTACGCTTGCAGAAAAAATCATTTTTCAAAACAAAACTTAAGCTTTGTTATCCAGGATGTTGTCATTCCCCATTCTCAGCATGATTCCCTGGGCGGTCGTCCCACTAAACCCTAGTTAGAATATGAAAACAACAAAAAACTACAGAACGACAATTAATTCTCTATTTGGATCACTTCTAGACTTGATTCACCGGCCGAATTGAACCGACCAGCTCTGATAACAAATATAACATCACACATTAAGATTAAGAAAATTTGTTGATCGACTTACACAAGTGAATATAGATCTTCATTTAATATAAAATGTTTTAGAATATGTCGAAAAAATCTTATTAAACAATGAAAATATTTAAAAGAATATGCTTGTAACATTTAAATTAAGCTTTAACTTAACGCATTGAACGGGTGACGGGTATTTAATTATAAACATCGGTCCCTCAATGAGTACTACTGGTACCTGTAAAGGAAACAACAACATGGAATGACATATAGTATTATCTCAGCGAGTTCTCAAAGAGGGGTGCAACGTAGCTTGTACTTTGAAATCATCAGTTAAAAAAATATCATCTACCCAAACATGATGACAATTGGCTTTTTCGAAAACGGGACCAAAAATTTATTTTCTTGAAAGTAGGAGAACAAAAAGTGCATTTAAGTTTTTCCATTTTAATGTTAATTGTCTAAAAATCATAAATATATTGCACATTGGTCCTTTTCATCTTCCGTGTCTTCCTCTTTGAGGACAAGAAGCAACAACTTATCACCATATATTTTTTTTAATTGCACTTTTAACCCTCAAAGTATTACAATTATACGATTTGGCCTCCTATTTACTTTTTCAGCGATTTTGGTCTCTGTTACGTTCTTCTTTCCTTTTGTGATTCGATGGTACCCCTCAATGTGTGTGTTAAGTTAACATCATTTATTGAGATGTCATCCATATCTTTTGTATATCCAACATTAAACATGTTCATACTACCCGTAAAAAAAAATTAAACATGTTCATACTCATCATATTTCCAACGTCTTAGAGGTTTCGGTTTAGATGTAGTGTCACGATCTCTTGATAATACAAATCATTAATTCTTTGTTGCTCCTGATGCTCAAACATCCTAACAAGTGGTATATCAAAGCCTTAGTTCGGCTTGGTGGGGGAGCGAGAGTGGAGTCATTCACACTTGATGGAGATATTGTTGTTATTCAAGTGTAAATTAATGGTTTTCTCACATCGATTGTAATTGTGTACAATGTTTGATATACAAATGTGTCTCATATTTATAATTCATTGTAATTTAATTTCAATCATCACCGACACCCCTCTCCAACAAAAACATTGTAAGTGAATGGAGAAAGATGATAAGAAAAAATAGAAGGTAATTAGGAGAGAAGAAAGATGACGTAGAAAAAAGATGAAGAAAAGTTGTGATGATTGATTATTATTATATTGATATAATTTGAATCGCTATTTTCAATTTAATAACACATGGAAGATCTCCTTAATTGTTTTATTGTTGATAACTTTTTGTTTCCATCTCAATGTGCACAAGTGAAATTGCACATGTCTTTATATTATTAGACAATAAAGTCATAAGTATAAGGTCCTCAAGAGCATAACAAATAAGTAAATTAGGAGTTCAAACTTCAAATTCCCTGTTTATTCATCTTAAAGTTGAAATTATAGCTTGGTTACTTGGCGAAAGAAAAATTTATAAGTCTAAGAATGAACGACCATGCTACTAATTAAAATTAAACTTCCTTGATATATTTCATTACATTCTTAATTATTGTAAACATCAAGTATAGAAAATTTAATATCTTTTGAGAAAAATCTTAAACCATTTTGCAGACAGCTTTTGATGTCTTGTCAAACCATTTTTGTAATCCACAAAATTGATGCCAAAGCGCACTGTATAACCCGATGACCATTCAAAATTGTCGAGCAATGACCATGCAAAATATCCTTTTATATTTACGCCGTTCCTAATAAAACAAAGCAAAAATTAAATCATGTATGAGAAAGCAACTATACTTATCTAACTACTCTCAGAAACCTTTAGAGCCAAAAAAATTAAATGTATAATAACTATTCACTTACTTGATTGCAGATCGAATATAAAAGAGATGACGATGATAATAGTCAATTCTATAAGTGTCCATAAGAGCTTCCTCTAGTGATAATGTTGGATCATTGAACTCATCAATACCTAAAAATTAAGTTTTCAAAAAAGATTGTGATCAGATATATGCTAGACTAGATAAAAATATCAAACCAAAATTTAGACATAAACATAAACTTTTTCCGCAAAAATCTTATGTACTCTATCTCACACATTTACATTATATAATAACATTAAGGAATAAACAACATGAAGTAAAGTGTGTTCACCATTTTCGGTGATGTAAATCAAAGGATTGTTGTAGACTTTCTTGATATGGAGTAACAATTCTTGAATTCCTTTAGGATAAACATACAACCAATTTGAAGCTGCCTGCAAAAAGATAATTGCAAACATAAACTAGATATGTATATCACTTAAAAAATTATAAAATTATAATTTTGGTATACGTACCCTTGGACCTATTGGAATACCATTACGCTCAGCTTCCATATCAGAAAAACAAAAGAAACATTTTATCAACAAATTCGAAAATATTCATTAATTTAGAGAATTATCAATAATAAAGACATAATAAATAAAGGCATGCTTACTTGTAAGATTGGCATGAGAATCAGTGTTGTAACTACGTCTACCATTTCTAAGTTGCGGTGCATTAGTAGCATAGTTAGAGGTATAATAGTTTAGTCCAAGGAAATCAAATGACCCTTTAAGTAGTCTTGCTTGCTTTTTAGAGAAATTTGGCAATCGTTTTCCAACAAGGGAACGCATGCTTTTTGGATATTTTCCCGTTGTTAGTGGTTCCATGAACCTGTAATCATTGTTACAAATAGAAAAAATAAAAATGCTAGAAAGATGGATTGGTTTTGGAAATAATAGCATGATGATTAGAAATGAATGAATGTATGATCACTTTTTACGGTGATCATGAAGTAACTAATATAACAAAATACAAATTAACGTTTCATGAAAGCTTCTTCAAACTTCTTGTTTTGCACCACTGATAAAGTACCGTTTTGGTTTTTGGGTCAATTGTGAAGCTGAGAAAAAAATGTAAAAAGGGAGGTTGAATTGTGTTGGTTTTTTCAGAAAATATTTGAAGTTATATTCTCTTTGCCTTCAAATTTATTTGTTTGTTTATGCACATGGTCAGAAGAAGACAAATGGTACTATTACAGTTTGATAGCGACCATCGGAAGAAGAAGACAAACTGATTAGAGTCACCCATAAATCAGTTTGTCTTCCATTGTTATATTTTTCTTTCTTTAAAGCTGCATGGAAGGTTTTAAAGAAAATTGTCAGAATGTTTTAATGGGGGTTCGGTTTAGAGAAGAAATCAATTACAGTAATTGGGTAAGTTGGAAAAAGTTGTGCTTATAAAAGGAGGGAGGAAGATGAGCGCTATATTGTATCATCTTATTTATCATACATAGATACAGAGAGGTGGAGGGATATTCCATTAAGACGAAAGTTGGACGACTTTGAGATCAAATTAAAATTGTCAGAATTCAATGAATGTTTGAATATTGTATCTATCTTCATACGACATATAATTGGAACCCTTCAAATTATTGTTCTCCCTTTTGTATGGTAAACATGCTAAAAGAGTGTCTCTTTTAACTTGGCTTGCAACATATTTGAGCATTTTGGTTGGAAATAAACAATTTCCTTTTAACATGAAGGCATCGAATTTGAAGGAGGTGATAAAGAATATTAAAACAATATTAAACTAATTCTAATTAATATTCAACTACATCGATCTAACAAGTATTTCAATATAGATTTAAGCACTTACCATCCAAACATGAAGTCCACGGCCCGCTCAGCAGCATTTTGATCGAATTTGTTGTCGGAAAATGGAATAAACCAATTAGACACCAAGGTTATGCCTATTACACCCTTTTGAGATTCCTGCATATAAATCATTTTTTTGGTTATTAGGTATCTTGAACTTTAAATTAAGTTCTTATCTAAGTTATAACGAACCTGATACTTCTTCTTGTACACATCGACAGCTGCGGCATGAGCAAGAAGTTGGTGATGCGAAACAATGTAAGGTTCTTTCCCTGAATCACCATCGGTGCAATTTGAACTCAACCATTTAGAACATCGACCAGGTGGAAAAAACCCTATTGCATAGCCACCAATGCTATAAGAGTATGGCTCATTGAAAGTAATCCAATACTTCACCCTATCTCCAAACTCTTTGAAACAAAGTTCCGCATAGTCTTGAAAATCATTTCTGAAAATTAGCCATGGATTACGATATTAATGCTTAGTATTGTTGCTTGTTGATTGGTGAATATACAATTTGTTTCAAATACAAAATTAGCCTAATGAAGGTCTTCTTATAAAAGGCTAATTAATATAGATAAATAACATGAAAAACCACTTAACACCTTACTAATATGTATGTAAATATGATTTAGGTAATTTTGTATCACTTACATAATAAGAGGGCTTAAGAAGCCACTATACTCATCCTCTAAAGCTTGAGGAAGATCCCAATGAAATAGAGTTACGAATGGTTGTAGATCTGCAAATATTAATATTCAATTAATTTTCTTTTTATTAATGTTGTATAAAATGTTAAAATGTCTAGTAGTTTTATAAAAATGAAAGTAAACTAAGTATGGACTAACCATTAGTCAACAATTCATTGATGAGGTTGTTGTAATATTTGATTCCTTCTTGGTTTATACCTCCCTTAAGCTTTCCTTCTATTGATAGTTTATCAAAATTGAAAGAAAAAAAAATTAATATGAAACATCAACATAATTAAGTAAAATTAAATAATAACTAGAGTTAATCAATTAAATGTTTAACTCACTTGGGAGGATTCGGGACCAAGAGATTGAGAATCTGTAAGCATCTAAATTCATATTCCTCATGATGCCAACATCTTCCTGTGATAATACAAAACAAAACAAAAAAAAAAAAGATAATAAAAAAAAAAAAAAATTAGTCTATATATATAGTTTACTCATAAAATAATATTTTTTTTCTTAAATGTTTTTTCTTTATTATATATTATATTATATATATAGTTTACTCATTCTAAATCCCACTTGAATCAACTTAGATAATGTACATATTGCTTCATTAGTCTACCCTGTGCAACTCGACGGATTATTATCTGCTGACTGGGAAAAGCCTTGTTTAACTGCACTTTTTATTTTCCAGGGGAAATTGCACAATTTTTCTTATTTGATTGCGAGAATAAAAGGGGAAATATAAAAATGTGCGAAGACAAAAAGTAAGTGAAAAATATAATAGATTTTGTATATGATATCTTAATTTAATTTTTGAAGTTAAACCTCTGGTTCTAGGAAAATAGGCCGCAGCTAATCTGGAGTTTAACCACTTAAGTAAAGTTTTATCAAAAATAGCCCTGATTTTTTTCTTTATAATGTTGACCATGAAATTTAAATTTATAATCTCATTAACCTATTCACAATTTTCATCCGTTAGCCATCGTTCATAATTTTGATCATATATATAGATAGTAGTATAAGTAAGTGTTACCTTATAGCGGTAATATTGATCGACCGCGACATCTCCATTGCTTCTATCTTCTATCTTATCTGCATGTTGCACATTTTTTTATCTTGGATTATTATATTTGACGGAGTGACCAATTATTATTTATGTAGTATACTTTGGGGTAAATCTTGTTACACAACTCCCCGTAGACATAACTTAGTTTATAGGTCATGAAAACAATCCATTATAATATACAGAGATTGGGGTTCGAATCTCAGACACCAAAATAATAGATGTGATAATTTAATGATATGATAGAAAGAGAAAGATAGAGGAAAAATGAATTGTTAGAATGTTCAAATATCATTTGTTGTAAAAATATTATCTAAGACAAAGACAAACTCAAGATATGCCGGATAAAATAATGTTTCTTTTGTTACGAATGATACACACACAACAATGATAAATAAACTACAACTTGTACACTTTATATTAAAAACATAATTTTGTGATAGATATAATTGCTCCTTTCAATAAAACTTACCATTTCTAGTTGTCTTAACTAATGCAATATTACATAGAATAGACAAACTTAATTTAAAAAATGAGGGTGATTTTCCTCTAAAAAAAAGGATGATCTAATATGGAGCATGTCCACATTAATTATTATTTTTTTCCGAGGGAAGGTCAATATTAAATGTCTCCAGAAAATAAAATTATTTATTTTGGACGAAAACATATGTAAACTTTAAATAAAATTAATTTTCAACCCTTTTAAAGAAATCAAATTTTGTCAAAAAAATAATAGATAAAGTTAATGACCAATCTTGATCCAAAAAATAATAATCAAACATTCAATTGTTACTGAAGCAAAATTAGTTTTAACACTCTACATAGACCTTGAATTCAAACACAACAATGGACAAATGAATAACCTGGGTATTTATGAGTATAGGTGTCCCATATACTTGCTCCTCTCCCACCTTCTTTTGCAGCACCTTCATACTGCATAATATGTACCATTGCATCAACCAAATTGTTCAATGAACTTAGTTAAATTGAAACTAGATGGTATTTTAAATATTTTATGAATACTTAAACAATAAATTAATTAATCTCGTGCATTTTGGTCCCGGTAAAACTGAATTGAGATCACTTAAGAAAGTCTCGTGTTCAAATTAATCTCGTGGATTGAAATAATTCGGTGGTCACTAAGATCCTGCGTGGAGATTAATTAGTTATCGACAAAATCACAAAAGATACTTGACTCCAATAAATATAATATATTACTGAAAAAATGAAACATTTACCTGGTATGATGATGATGCTGTCCCAAAAATGAAGCCGGTTGGAAAGCTAGTTCGATTGAGTGAGGAAACATCAAGAATTGGTGAAACAACCTCTGCAAATGATAGTGTGATGAAGAGAGTGAGAATGAAAAGCTCTCTGAATAATGCCATATCATATGATGAAAGATTGATTGACTATTGTGCTTGATGCATAAGATTAATGTGAAAATGTGATTTCTTATAATAATGTACAAAGAAGAAGAAAACAAAAAGGGTTGCTACGCAAGCTACAGCACAGCCTACAGATCAACTTTGGAATTATTGTTATTTTGGTCATTAGCTTTGGCAACATTACCGGTGAAGAAACAGTCAAATAGAGAGCCAAAATTTTCAAAAACAATACGTTTTCAATTTTGGCTCTGTTCACATTTGTTTATTAGTATCTTTGTTTATTTCCCCTTCCTCTCATCTCATGGATTTGAAAAAGCAGGCCAGTTCAGATTCAGAGTGGCTTTCCCAACATTTTACGAGGTATATTTCAATTTTTTATAATAGATTTATGAATTTACCCATATATGTTTGATACGATACCAAATTATTATACACTAAAAATATCTTCTTATTGTAGAAATAATAGATTTTAGGTGAAATTTCAACATTTTGAATAATAATGCACAAACTATAGAGATGCACTCGGACAACACAGTTGATTTTCGCTTACACTTAATTTATTAGCTATGTAGAATAATATATTATTTTTGGGATCTTTAAGCAAGTGGTCAAAAATTTGATAAATTACTCTTGTGTATGAAGAAAATTTGATTAAAAGTTGAGATCCACCATGTGTTTCTCGTATATTCTCTAACGGAAACTAATCGTTGTTAAACGGCTATCATATCTACAACATGGTAAGTTTGCTAACAAAAACAACTTTTTGTTTATGATCACAACTTTTAACGTTTAGAAACTATCTGCTGAAATAACATCTCTCTCTCTCTCTCTCTCTCTCTCTCTCTCTCTATATATATATATATATATATATATATATATATATTAGAATAATATTTGGGCTCAAATTGCTAGGCTTGACACTATGATCAGGGTTCAAACCTGGACATTTCACTTATATATGTGTGAGTTTATAATAGTTTTGTTATTTCGTCGTCTATCTAAAAAGAAAACTACTCTTTTCCCATTCAATTTTGCTCATTTCCACTTCAAACTCCCGAAAATAACCCCAACGTAAGTTAGCTTGCGTTCGGTGTATCCAACATGACTACGTGAGTTAACTCACGTTCACGTTGAATATTAGCGTGAATTAACGTTCGCTGAACCCCAACATGAGTTAACTCACCTTGGATTGCATTCAAACATATTACATAAAGGCAATGTTTTTTGTGTGAGTTAATCATACATCACCAATTTTCAATATTGCTGTTCAGGTGAAGACTTCTTTTTCAATTTTCCTTCTGTTCTATTCAAAGGAGATTATCATAACATGCATTTGATACATTACTATGTTGACTGTTGACTAATTCAAATGTACCACACACTGTATCTTCCCACATGACACTATTGATGCTCCCTCTGTAGTATTTCTTTGTCTCTGAAGATTACTTGCATGAAACTAGTAAAGCATATTCCACTTTCCTTTTCCACATGTCAAGCCATATATGCCTTCACTTCAAACACTAATGCTTATGCTTCCTTCCTCTAGCTACACTCACTTGTGAATACTTATCTGCTTTTTATCATTCATATTCATAAGTAACATCAATTATAATATAGTGTTCACACATGTGTTTTCTTCTTTATTTATTACTTTTTAAAACTCTTTAGTCATTTTTCAATGCATAATTTGATATGTGTTTGATGAATGAATGGGCTAATAATGTGAGCATAGGGAGAAAAGATAGAACTAGTGTGTAGCTAGGGAGGAATTTGATTAAAGCATTGTGTTTTGACTTAACACTTCAGAACCAGTTAAAAGCCTATTTTCATTATGTTATGCATTTATGTAATATATTTGAATGCAAACACTCACGTTGAGATTATTTTAGGAAATTTGAGGTGGGAATGAGCAAAATTGAATGGGAAAAGGAAAAGAGCAGTTTTCCTGCAAACTTGTGTTTGTTTCCCTTTTTGTCCAATGAAAGATAGGTCCAATCTAATGTAAAATAAGATTAAGTAACCCAAAGGTATTATTAAGGCACTAGAGAGTGGAACAAAATGTCCCTTCAAATAACCTCTAACAGATCAAGTACAAGAACACCAGTTTTCATTTCACATGCAAACATGGATGCAAAATTGTTTTTTCCCAAGGAGAAAAATCAAGACATAAGCAAAATAGTAGTGTGTTAAGTCCTAGAGTTTGAATCTTATGCAGCAACTGCAGAGCCGTTGGATCTATATCATGATCCATCGGATGTGCAGCTGTTGCGTATGTTCCAAATTATAAATCTTTCTAATGAAGTACCATTTGAAGTGCATTTCTTTCATACTTGAAAAATTACTTAATAAGCACATACTCATGATGTCATTTGAATTTTCCTTTTATCATAAGGTTACTTTAAGATTATTCTTTGGGTGTGGGGGCTCACAGCAGGTACTGCAAAAGATAAATTCAACAGCACAAAAGTCCAAATAGGTTTAGAGATATGTGAGAATAATAAAAGTAATACAGAAAACAAGGTCAAGACTGGAGTAATTCTCTGTAAATCACAGTCTAACTTCTTGTTAGAACCAAAGGGGCATCATTTATTTTCATGTGACCTTGGATGACAGAAGAGGAAGCATTAAAGAAATGGTCATAACTGATAGCAATTAAGAGTGTAAAAAATATTTATCAACCTCAAATTAAGTTGAAAGTCAATGTAAAAAATATTTAAATTCAAATGGTTGTAGCATCAGTATTGTCAATCGTGTCTCGTAGAAAATAATGGTCTGTTCAAATTGCGCTACACTGCAGACCTGTAGTGCTGCTATTTGACAACATTTTGTAATTACTAGCGTATGGCAGAACTACAACGATTTGTTCAAATTCGGCCGCACTATAGTCTCTATTTGACAACACTGTATAGCGTTATAAATCGACAGCTAAATTCTAAAATTCATGATTTGCATTAGAAAAAAAAAATGAGAGTTAATGTTAGGGAATCACCAAATGGAAACCCTCAAACTAGTCCCACCAAATCAATAAGGAAAATAAAAATAAGGACAAAGAAGCAAAAACAGGTAAATAAAATTAAAGAAATCAAAGATTTCTAGGCCTCAGTTCCTATATCATATCTTAGCCGGTAATATGAAAAAGGAAGAAAGTTGTTGTTGCACAATCTTCATTAATCTTCTTACTGGCACTGAACACCAGCTTCAGCAGCTCTACGAGGCGTGCTTTTGCGTCTGCTTCCATTATGCCTAAATCCATTGGATTTCGCGGACTCCTCTGTGCTTGATCGGCTTCCAACGCCATTTTCTTCCTCAGCTGAATCTAACTTCTCTTTTACCTGTGAGTTTCTTTTCCTTTTCCTTGCAAGTTCTGCTGCTGTAGGACTTTTCATCTCTTTGTTAGTTACTCCATTCTTAACATTCTCACTGTCATCTATTTTCTCAACTTCTTCGTCAAAGTCGTCCTTTACCGGTTTCTGTGGTCTGCCTCTTTTCTTCTGTATTGGAACCTTTTCATCTTCACCACTTACAGTGTCGTCATGGTTAGTAACAGTTGGCTTTTTACCCTTTCCTCTACCTCTACCCATGATATCTTAAAATATCTGAAAAAGCCGCGTTCATGCAAACAAGGGTCTCTGCACGAGAAGGGACGTGATAAACAATCAAAAATAAGAATACACATAATAAACCGTGTAGACAAATATTCTAAATTAGCATAAATATAAACAAGCTGGATTAGTTCCATCAAGAGAGACGGAGAGGTAAAGCTAAGAATCCCACAAAGTAGGGTTATCGAACGTGGAAAATGGTGATCTGTTCATATTATGCTATGCTACGGTGCCGCCATATCAGCTACTTGACAACAATTTGTATTAAATAACGTATCACAAAACAAAAGTGATCAGTTCAGATTCTGCTGCGCTACAACGTTACAGCGCCGCAATAGCAGCTATTTGACAACAATTTGTATTAAATAACGTATCACAGAACAAAAGTGATTGGTTCAGATTTTGCTGCGCTACAACGTTACAGCGCCGCAATAGCAGCTATTTGACAATGTGTTGTACTGAATAGTGTATAGCAAAATACTCACGATTGGTTCAAACAAATGATAAATTTAGCAGTATTGAATAAAAAAATAACTAGCACAAACATATACTTATAAGCCTCTTCTTTAGTATTATAAAATGAAAACATGATCTGAAAAACCATAGCTATGAATGTACTTATTTATGGACAAAAGAACCCTAATTGAGAAAAATTACTATCCCTAATTCAATTTTCATAGAGAAAGAAAGCAACTTTTCCTTCCCAATCATACTTGCACACTTATTTCCACCTAGAGTATACCAGCAAACTCTGCATTTTTTTCCTTCAAGTTTTGATTTTTCATTGAGAGAATCAACCAAAACAAAGTATTTTTTTATTTCAATTCAATTACAATAAAAATAAAAATAAATAAAAATTAAACTTTAGCTTAAACTTTAAAAGGGTAAACAAATAGCCAAAACTTGTACCCATAAAAAGAATTATCAATTCAATGAAAAAACAAAGCAGTTGAGAAATCATGAACAAAATAAGCATCACTGAAAGATCCAGAATAAAGCATATAATAAAATTAGAAAGAACTGATAATAATAAAAAAAAAAATGTTAAACTTTGAAAAACCCATAAATCAAAAAACATTGAGGACAAACCCTTATATTATAATCCAAATTCAACTAAAAGAAAAATATAGAGAAAGAGAGAAATACTAACCAGAAATGAAGATAAGTTGTTGTTGATGTGATATATGAGATAATGGAATCTGGTAAAGCACTCAAAAGAACTCTATAATAAACAACAAAAAACAGCAATAGAGTTATTATTTATTTCAAATAGTGAAATTACCACAAAACAAAAAAGAAGCTGAGAAACATAAGTAAATTTGATAAACAAATAGAAAGAAAGAATGATCTGATGAAAAAACAGAATACCTAGATGGTGATGAAACAATAAGATTGATGTGTTTTTGTTTCAATACCTAGATGGTTTGTAAGAAACAAAGGGCAAAATGAAACAGAGGCGAAACGAAGTAGGGATTACAGAAAGCGTGAAATGAATAGATATTTGTCTATTGGCTCTAACACTGTCACTCTGTTCTGTTGTACATACACCAAGCTATATTTTTTATTTTTTTATTTCTTGGATTATATTTGTATTTATTTATTTATTTATATCCATAAAAAGTTACTCATCAGAAATTTGACTTTTGCTAATATTTTTTATAAGTGATTTGTTATTTGTAAGTATCTTTATAAGTGAAGTTATGTTTTTGATCCGTATATACTTTCCTTGGCGTTCGTTGAGCTTAAAATACATTCAAAATCCAACTTATATCTAAATTTTACACTTTCGTTTAATAATGTGTTGTCACGTCAAATAATAAATAAAAAATTTGTGAGTTATCATATTCATTAATTGATATATACATGTCTTTATTTCAAAAAAAAATATACATGTTAAATAATTTTCAAGTGATGATGTATACTAACTTTTTTTTAAGAGACTGCGTATACTAATTAAATTATTAAAAAGAAATGTTTGCATTTATTTGTGTATGTGTAAAAACGTGAAGAAAATTAAATTGAGAAAAGGTAGTTTAGTAAATGTGACGTGGATTGATGTTAGAAGAAACCGTGAACAGCTACTTATACGCGTAACGGTTAAATGTTGGGTTATATTTGAGGTATGTATGTTGTGTTTACGTGTGGGGCCTGGATCTTAGATGCAGATTGCATGTACTTTACTTTGTGTCTCCTAACTCAGATACCCCGGAAACCTAGGTACTTGACTTCAACATTCACTACTAACCTAACCTACTACATACCCTATAGTACTGAATTGAAAATATTATTTTTAATTTATAATTTTCTCTTTTCTTTTCTTTAACCAATGTCTCGGAAACACTTATTTGCATGACCCAAATATGATATGAGCACAAAGTGTAAGAAAAACATAAAAATGGTATTTTGATAATTGTTTTTGAGAATTGCTGAATACACATTTGATAAG
Source organism: Medicago truncatula (assembly GCF_003473485.1). NCBI lineage: Eukaryota > Viridiplantae > Streptophyta > Magnoliopsida > Fabales > Fabaceae > Medicago > Medicago truncatula. Next base: position 48,283,726 of record NC_053043.1, read on the forward strand.
GCTGAAAAACACTAGTAAAATACCAAAATACCCCCTCTGCAGTTAACTGTCGAGAAAACTTCAAACCTTAATTTTTTTATTTTTTTTTTACAAAAACCTTATATTGTTATTATTAATATTTATTGATTCTAATACTATTTAATTCATTGTGATTTTATAAGGAAACATAATCAACGCTCTTTTATGCACCAAAATAATCAACACTCTTTTAATGTTTTGGATTACATTAAAGAATTAGACAAGAAAGTTATGATTTTCTTTTTCTTTTTTAAAAAGAAGCAACAATAAAAGCACGCAATGAAATCAAAATTTCACTCAAAGAAATATTACTCGATTTTATCAATCAAGGTTGTATATCTTTGCTGATTTAAATCATTAATTAAAAAACAATTAAATCACATACAAATAAAAACATGAACCATATTTGACCATATTAAAAATTTATTTTAATATTATTTACTAGGAAAATGCTCTTTACCACGAACAGTGCTACAAAACGTCTTTGATTTTTTTTTAATATTAAAATGATGTTTATTGTAGTTATATGTGAATGTTTCGTGAATTCTTTTTCGATCAATGATGTTTATTGTACTTACTAAAGTCATAATTGATTATTTTTTTTGGCAATAATCAGAATTAATTCAGCAATTGAATGACATCAATCAGAATTAATTCTCTTGATTCCATCCATGTCAACGTGCATATATAGATGGAATAAATTGATTATTAAGAGAAGTTAAAGCAAAGTTATTCTACAAGGATTTTTACGAAAAAGAATGGAAGAAATTTGATAAATCTTGAAGGATCATACAGATAAGCTGGAAAACAATAACTCATGAAATAATTTGTCAAAAAAAAAATCTCATGAAATAAATTGTTAGCTAAATAATAAGTCAAGAAAATATTAGTGACATTTACAATGTATAAAAATTATTATTATTATTATTATTATTATTATCTTCTTTTAAACGACAAAAATTTCTACCACTATTTTCAAAAATAATATTCAAATGTTTAATTTCTACCACTATATTAAAATGCTTAATTTTTAGACTCATTGAAACGACAAGAATCACAATGAATTAAATAGTATTAGAATCAATAAATATTAGTAATGACAATATAAGGTTTTTGTAAAAAAAAAATAAAAAAATTAAGGTTTGACGTTTCCTCGGCAGTTAACTACCGAAGTTTTCCTAGGTAGTTAACAGCAGCCGGTTTATGAATTCCTCGGCAGTTAACTGCAGAGGGGGTATTTTGGTATTTTAATAGTGTTTCTCAGCCTTATCAAATGTGTAACAGCCCGATTTTTAGCTAGATTTATTTTAATTACTTTTATTATGTGTTTGTGTGTGATTATTTGTGCTTGTGTGTATTTAATTGTCATTGGGTGCATTTACATGGATTACCGTATTAGAAGGGTATTTTGGTCATTTGGCGGGTAAGGGTAAAATGGTAATTTTGGTGAGAATTATTTTAATATTTAGTGAGAACCCTTATTTTACTAAGTTACTAGTGTAGTGATTATATTTTACCGTTAGTGACCGTTGGTTAGATTTTACCGTTGTTAGTAATTACCGTTGAGTGTATAGAAACTTTTTAGAGTTATGTTAGAATGGGTTAGGCCCATTAGAATTTATAATTGAGCCCATTAAGGGAGATAACATTAGGGTTGTCATAGAAAAATATCTTTCATTCACTTCACTAAAATTTTCCTAGAGAGAGAGGTAGAGAGAGAAAGAGGTGAAGAGAAGAACAAGGGTTTTGAAGAGAATAGCTTGAGGAATCAATTGGGGTAAGATTAGGGGCTGAATTGAAGCAAGAGTTTAGGTTAATCTTCTTCTAAGGTAAGGGGGTTAGTTATTATCATAATCATGTACAATTTTTGCATTTTCTCATGTTGTATGAAAATGGGTTGATGAACAATTGTTGCTAAATTCGTGCTCTTGTTGTAATGCTATTTTCTTGTGCATGAATTGATGATTATGGTATGTTTTTGGGTGAAATTACATGTTTCAAAGTATGTATAAATGTTAAGTTATGAAATTATACTTAATTGATGAAATTTGATATGTTTTGATTGAAATGAGATGTAAATCATATGTAATTGATGTTGTTGTTGCTGAGATATGTTGTTGATTATGACTTATGGCTTGGGTGTTCATATACCAAAATTGTTGATGAGAAATAAGATGTTGTTGGTGGTTTTGTGAAATTGGTGAAGTTGAGTTAAGTGTTCATGTGAAGGACCAAATTGAACTTTGATATTTATGGTTGTTGACTGAAATTTTGTTATTGTTGGATGAATTGAACCTAGGAGAATTTCTGTTTTCATGTCGTGAATTGAGTTGTTTGGGAGAAAACGGGTTTTTCGTGTGAAATGTCGATGTTTAAGCGTTTTCGCCAATAAGTGATTATGTGATGTTTTGGAAAATGACTTTTGGGATGGTTGAAACATGAAATTCTTGTAGATTATGATAGTGCCAAGTGTTAGGAGCATGTAGGCGAAAACGGCATCGAAAACGGATTAACGGTTTGATTTTTATGCGCGAAAACGTGGAAGTTGAATTTTGCATAGTCTGCTACTGTCAAAATCATGAAGCGATCTTACAAATCGTGAGGTGATTTTGACAGAAACAACAAATTTTCTGCATAGTCTGATGTTGTCGAATCATGAAGCGATTTCGCAAATCATGAGGCGATTTTGACAGCAACATCAAATTTTTCTACTCAGTCTGATGCTGTCAAAATCATGAAGCGATCTTATGAGTCATGAAGCGATTTTGGCAGCCTAGAAACCTTAAAATGCAATTTTCTTTGATCCAATTACTTCCAAACTTCTTCCTAAGTGTAGGGACTTTATCCTAATCATCTAGGGATGTTTTTATGAAAGAAATAGCTTTGTATTAAGGGCTTATTGAGTCCTTTTGTTTTCTTGACTTTAATGAAACATTTATGATATGAATCTTTGCAAAACTTGAATTTAAGTGAGTTGGCCTATGAAACGTTGATGTATACACTACTGCACTCATATGTGATTTGTGTATATACATGGTTGAGGTCCTAGAGTTTATTTATTTGGTTTTAGTTCATTTGTTCTAATCATGTAAAAGGTGATATTTCGGATGGGAATGTGAAAAGTTGTGAAATGGGGTTTTTTTTATACGAACTTAAGTTGTTCTTGGATTAATGTTTAATGGTCCGGAGGCAACTTAAATTCATGAATACATGATTGGTTAAAGTTGTTTGAGAACTCTCAACTTGTCTATGTTGTTTTGTCTTGGGAATTATCAATGTTGGCCGTTTGCCACTTGATACGGTTTTTAGTCGGAAATGTTTTTTGAACCAATTGTCTTAAGAATTGTGGTGGCTATGTTTATATAACTAAGTGGAGTTGTATGAATGAATGATTGTTTTGGATATGATGTTTATCATGAGATGTGCATGCTATCTTACTTAGAATGTAAGGAATGCTTGAATGGTGAAACTATATGTGATAGTTGATGTTGAATGGTTATACGTTGAATATGATATTAACATGAGGTGTTGTATGTTCTCTTACTTGGTATATGAGAAATATTGTAATGATGTGATGATAATGATGAATCCATATACATTGTTTATTATGATATGGTGGGTGAATATATATATATATATGATGTTGTGAATTGTTGGTGAGTTCATATATGTCGAGAAATGATGAATTGGTGTGAATGCATTTATGCAAGTAATATTAGTGAGAATATGGTGAGTTGTTTGGATGAACATATGTATTGTTGTTGAGATATATGTTTATGCATACATGACTGATGGTGACGGATTTTATATCCAATGTGGTGAGTTGTTTGTGTGAACATATGCATTGTTGTTGAGTCATATGTTCATGCATACATGACTGATGGAGACAGATATTTTTATATCCAAATGGTGAGATTATGATGTTCTGTCGGCATCATGGGTGACGACCTAAATATTGGTGAGACCGGTACCGCATGCATCTAGAAGAGTCTAGAACATTGCATGCATTTGATTGGTTGGCGAAGTATGTCATAATTGAATATGTGACTTGATGAAATGTGAATGGTGATTGTTCATGACTTATGATTGGTGATTGTTCATGAAATGTGATTAATGAATGTTCATGGAATATGATTGATATTTGTTCACGATATATGTGATTGGTGATTGTGTATGAATAGCTGTGAATTGATATTTGTTCATGACACATGTGATTGATGATTATTAATGGGAGATATTGGGGTTTGATGTAAGTATTGATATGAGAATATTATTATTAATCAAGTGCATGATGTTTATATTGAAATAATCATGTTAACTGTTATTTGGATTATGTTGATGTAATACTTACCCCCAGTGGATCTGTTATGGACCGCCTGCCTATCTGTATGGATGGGTAGACGTTGTGCAGGTTTAGTAGCTTGGTGAGTTCCTGATGTTGGTGGATAGTGGGAGCTTTCTCCGCTATCGGGTCTTAGAGTAGAGTTGGCTCTGATCTAGGGTTTTGTTGTTAGCTCTAGATCTTGTTGGATTATTTTCATACTTTGAGATTTTGTCCACGTGTCGGACTTGGAGATTTTATGCTTATGCATTTTTTAGATGACATGACATGTATGTTTGATGTATGAGATTTGTATCCGCTGCGACTGATGAGGTTTTATATACATGCATGTTGACCGTTGATTCGATTTTGTTTTCTTTGATTTGGTGAAGTAGCATCTATTTCTTGAATATATGAATTATTCGCATGTTTAATTGCTTTAATAGAAATAGGGTGTTACAAAATGTGTATTCAGCAATTCTCATTGTTTTTTGAACAACGTTTAAAAAAGTAAAAGTAAAAATATAAGATGAGTATTAGAGAGTTATTTTAAAAATTATTTTAAGATAGTTGTATAAATATCGTTTTTCCAGTAAAATATGGTTTTAATGGTTTTTTTTTTTCTAGAAAAAGGTTATTAAGAATTTCTTTTTTGAGATTAATGTTTTTTTATAGATTAAAGTTTAATTTTGATATTATGATGTGAAAAAGTGTATGTTGCCAATCAATTATAAAAAACCTCATGGGCGCTTTTAAAGTTGTTAAGGTAACGTATCCAAAAAAGTTGTTGAGATTAAAATCAAATATTTTCAAAGATGTACTAATTGTGATTAATTGAAAATGTAAAAGAAATACATTAGTGGAAAAAGTAAACTTTACGGTGGTTTTTCTTAAACATTGTCTCGAGTTTTTTTTTCGTCGGGGTTTGAATCTCGAACCTTGCATATATCATGCATTGTCTTTATCAGCTACGCTAAGCTCACGGGGACCTCGAGTTTAATATGTATAAGAAATATTTATTGTTTCATTCCTCGAAAAAGAAATCATTGTTTCTCGTTTTTTTAGATAAAAAACTTACTACACTTCATTATTAATAATGTATCATATACATGTAGTAACTTCTACAAATAGATGCAAGTTAGTTAGGGATGCAGTCACACTTGCAAGAGCATGAACAACTTTGTTGGTTTTACAAACTCAACATGAAAATTCTACAAAGATTAGAAAGGTGTGTTTACAATTGTTGATAATTGCACCAAAATTTGAGACATCACTTTTTTACTATGCAAATTATCCACAACACGCTTGGAATTTAGCTCAAAGTACATATTATCCAACTGAAACTTGTTAGCGCATTTCATAATCGAAAGCAATTGTATAATTTCTATGATATTAGCATCAAGAATAAGTTCACCTTGACCATCACGAATACAAACCTCGATTTCCGCAGAAAAATTCTAGAGAATGAGGCGTTAATATATATATATATATATATATATATATATATATAGTCAAGATCCGTTGACACCAAATCTCAACCGTACATTATATTTCAAAGGCTCTTATTAATGTCTACGTTTCTATTTCTTGTATCTCTTTCCTCTCAACCGTACACTATTATTATTGTTATATAATGAGAGTTGAAACCTGGACAATGTTATTCCCTTGCCTGTTCCTTATCATTAATTCTTTGATTATTTCTTCGTATGAATCGCTGTTTATTGAAACAATTTATTCTAAATTTTTAAGATCATCGTAATTTGACAGTAAGGTAGAGAATCAATTGGTATGTTGAATGGGGTCTGTTTCAATAATTATTGGTGGAATTTTAGACATAAGGGTTGAGTTTCTGAAATGATCAAATTGTTGTTTACCTTACCGAATTATAAAATTACTTCCTGGATATTATCATTTAGAATTAATTGGAAATATTACTTTGTAAATCATTAAAATAATTGCATATGGTTGCAAAACCAATGGATATTTAAAATTAATTTATGAATTAGGGAAAATGGAAAACCCTTGAAACTAAATTGAATTGTTGTCGTGACAAATCAAAATTTATTCTTGGTGAGTACGAACATAGTGTTGTGATTCTGTAATTGAGATTTCGTATTGCTGCGTTAAAGTACATCAAGCAGAAAACAAAAATAGTGTACGGTTGAGATGAAAGAGATACATGAAATAGAAAAGTAGACACCAATAGTAGCCTTTGATCAAATATAATCTACGGTTGAGATTTGGTGTCAACGAATCCCTTGACACCTGGTGTCAACGGGTCCTAACTCTATATATATATATATATATATATATATATATATATATATATATATGGGCAGCAAATTTACACCCACCTAAAAACACTAAGGTGTAAATTAGCAAACTACTAATAAATATATGGTATTTATAATGTTTATTTTAGTATAATATATTTTTTTAAAGAATTTTAGTATAATATATAAAATAACATATATTAATATATAACTATATAGTATATAAATAGATGAATGCTAGCAACACTCTCTTTTGAGCACTCTCTCTAGCACTCACTCTTTTATTGGGTGAAATCAATGTATGTCCCACCACTTTATGTGGGTTCCATTTCCAAAGTGTAGGTCCTACATTGATTTCACCCAATAAAAGAGTTAGTGCCGGAGAGAGTGTTCAAAAGAGAGTGTTACTAGCATTCCTCATATAAATATACTAGTAAAATTATCAAATCTATATTTAAAAGTTTTTTTTTTTGGTCGGGGGGTGGGGGGAGGGTGAGGTTTCTAAAAAGATTGTTTGAATAAAATGGGACTCTATTTGTATACCAAAGGAATAAGGAGGTTTGAGGGTTAGGGGAATTTAATTTATCTTTGTTAGGAAAGTGGTGTTGGAGGTTGTTGGTTGATAAGGATGGGTTATGGTATCGAGTGTTAAAGGCTTTGTATGATGAGGTGGGTGCTCGGATTCAAAGGGGGGGGGGGATACGCATCGAGGTGGTGGTGGATGATGCGTACCATTCGTGATGGGTTGGGTCGGGAGTGGGGAGTTGGTTTGAGGATAACACTAGACAAGTTGTAGGTAATGGCCGAAATACTTTCTTCTGGTCTGATAATTGGGTGGGCGGAGTTGCAATTGAGATTAAATTCTGCCGCCTTTTTGATTTGACCATGCATCAACAGTGTTCGGTGGAGGAGATGACGATGTTGGGGTGGGAGGAAGAAAGGAATGCGTGGGTGCGGAGGAGGCGTCTTTTGGCGGTGGACCACCTTTTCATCGACTGCGACATATTTGGTAGTATTTGGGTTTTAGTCTGGCATTGGCTCGACATTTCCTTAGTCTCTTCAGGAACGATTTGTGATCATTATGCTCAGTTTACTCGGCAGGTATGCCACGATTTTTTATTCATTTTTTTAAGGTAATTTGGCTTGCTTGTGCTTGGGTAATATGGAAGGAAAGGAACAATCGTGTCTTCAAAAATGCAGTTACCGATCCTCACAATCTCATTGAAAGAGTTGAGTTGAATTTCTTCTTATGGTTGTTATCGAATCAGCTTTCGATTGCTTTTTGTTATCATGATTGGTGGTGACACCCACTTCTTTGTATGAGTGTTATTTTTTTTTTTGAAGGAATTTGTATGGGTGTTATGTAATCCTTTTGGTTTTTTGGGTTGTCGGTGACCTCTTGCGTAGGTGCCATTGACATTGTAACAACTGTTGTATGATTCACCACTTTTAGCACATCTTGTGCGGGGTGAATCACTGTTGGTTTGAGTAATATATTCCATTATGATTTGTTAAAAAAAAAATTGCTATTTATAATGTTTATTTTAGGTATGGTCATTTTATTTCTAATAGTTTATTATGAACTTTTAAATTTTCATTAAAAGAAATGCTATAAATTAAAGGCTACACTCTTGTGGTCCCTTTAACTTAATGTCAAGTAATTATTTAGCTCATTGTATTTTTTTTTTCACGTCATTTTGGTCATTCATCCATATTAAAAAAATAAATGAATGATAAAATGACGTGAAAAAAAGATTAATGCGTTATCTAAAACAAAGGACCATTAAAGTAAGTTTGTCTAAATTGAATATACATAAACTTGTTAACAAAGTGTTAGTGCAAAACGAAATGATTTATTTTTAAAGAACAAAACAGAATGATTATATATCTAAAAAAAATATTATTAATATAAACAAAAGGGGGCATTTTTGAGCCACTGGGCTCCTAAACAGGAGGGGGACATTATTTTTAGAGAAATATAGAGGCGGCACCGATGGTTGTGAGACCCTGATTAGGGTTGAGGGTGGTGTCTCCACAATCAAGCCCACCACTGGCGTACTACTAGATCGAGGGGAACAAATTTGGACCGATTATGGGAGAGGCGACATGTGGCTAGGTTATAGTCAAAAGGTGAGGTGAGGGAAGATAAGTTATACCACTTATACGTGTACATATTGTTATTTATAAAAAGGAAAATGCTAACTTGTGCATTCAACTTCTAAAAAGTTGTCATATTGTGTTTTCAAATGCAAAATTGCTCTTTTTAAGTTGTTTAACATGTGTCCGAAGACACACGTTAACATGACCCTTATAAAAATTACTATCAGTAAGTATTCCAATCTAAACAATTTAACTCACATACATCTATAATATATATAAAGAAAATAATCTCTTTCCCCTTTTTTGGACTGACTTTTTCTCTTTCCAAAAATGCCCTTAATTTTCAATACAAATAACACATGTAACAAAAAGATAAGAATAAATTTAAGGGTTAAATATGTTTTTGCTCCCTATAAATATGTCAACTTTTCGTTTTAGTCTTTCTAAAATTTCCCTTCAACTTTTAGTCCCTATAAAATTTTCAATCACTACTTTTGGCTTCTATTTTTAATTTAATTTTTGTATTTTTTAATGAAATTGTACAGAAATGTGTAAAATAATCTAAAAAAAAAAATCCTAAAAAAGGTTAGAATTTTTTTAACAAAACACAAATTAGATATGAATTTTTATCTGTAAAAAATATAAAAATTCATTATAAATTCAGGTTTTGTTCAAAAATTCTAATTTTTTATGAAGTGATTCTTATAATATTTTAAATTTTTCTGGAAAATTTTATTAAAAAAATATGAATTTTACATATGAATTTACTTTAAAGAGGGACCAAAAGTGAAGATTGAAAATTTTATAGGGATTAAAAGTTGAAGGAAAATTTTAGAGGGACTAAAATGAAAAGTCAACATATTTTTAGGGACCAAAAACATATTTAACCCTAAATTTAAAGATTAAAAAAATGTAACAAACACAATATTATATGTATGTATGTATGTTATTTTTCCTTTATTATTTAAAAAGTGTAACAAACTAGATGAATATATTTATACTTACTTTTTCATTATCTCAATTATACATTTAAACAATTTTTTCTATAATAAATACTGTTGTTGGTGTCATTAAAAAAAAAGATTTTAGATTATATTTTTTAATTATATATTTTTTTTGAGGGATTTTTTTATTATATTATTGATGTCGTTGAAATAGATAATCATTGTTAATTTGGTTTGTTATAACTTGAAAACAACAAACATTTATATTTTTAGTTTTAATCAAAACCAAAATGTCATTAAAAACGCCGTTCATAATTTTTAAACGTATGTCCGTCTTTTTGCTAGTGTAATTAACTAATGTGCCATACCATGATCGTCTTTTATACCCTTATAACACCACAGCAATGACAATGAGCTTGTTAAATTGACTAATATAATGACTTAAATTATATCCTCTTAGTCTTACTATGAAAATGCGAGTTCGACCATGCATAAGCCAACTAATCTGCATGGCACACAGCATTTTTTTCTCATATGATAGATCAGTTGCACTAGATTTAAGATAAACCCTCTACTTGAGATTTTTTTTCCTCATTCATTCCCAAAAAATCAAATGCAAGAGAACCAATACCTCCATCTTCACTCCCACCATCAACAACCCACCTCGTAGAAGAATTATAGTGTTGTGATGGCATCCTTAGCTTGATGGTGTTTTCGTCATAAACTTTAAAAACTTGTGTGTTTTCTTTATTTATTTTCTTTTAAAAAATGATTGAATTTTTCTAATTAAAACACGGTATATGTATGTATATACGTGAGACCCCATGACAGAAGCTATATTTAGTCAAAGCTCTGTCATTGAAGATGGAGGGTAGCTTGGTAGGATACCTTATTTGAAGGAGCATTTGACTCATATGTGATCCATTTAAGTGATAGTGGGGGAAGAGGGTTCTTTGGTTTCAATAGGGTGTGGAAGACTAATATTGTTCTTATTCCTAATGATTAAGAATACATAGTTGAACTTCAACCTTCCTCCGCTTCTGTTTTCTGTATTGGTTCTTGAGAATCTCATCGATAAGGGTAGGAGCTTGTTCATTTTAGGATTTTACTCACCTAAACGACTTCAATTATAGACCAACTGTTGGCTTTATGGGCTTTAGGTCAACAAACATTGAACCAAACTAGCATATGAAGTTTCGTAGGTGATTGCCATCCACCTCTCTATAACGTGGGATCAAACTTTCATATGGTCAATTGGTCATACCCAAAAAAAACCTCCTAAATTTCTTATCAATTTATGTCACATATACCGGCTTATCTTATGTTTAATTTTTAGAAATGCTAACCATTGTGCTAAAAGCATTAGTTTTTTTTTTTTTTTTTTTTTTTTTTTAAGAAGCTAAATTAGTCAACTGAAATTGATACTGTAAAGAATCGAACATGAGACCTTGAGAAGAAGCACACTCTCCGCTCCCAAGTTAATACAACTAGGACAAACCCAAGTGGGTTCAGAAACACTAATTAAGAGAATCAATATAGAAAGATTATATTGAGAATTGTGGAAAGAGCAAATAACCATTGAAATATATACACACCAATAGAAAGATCGAGGTTTAAACTCCACTCACGAGTTCGGTCTACAATTTTAATTTTTTTATCAATTGAGCCGCATTGACATATTATGTCACCTTCTATTCCTTCGTGTAGAAGATTGTAATAAAAAACAGTGTAATAAATAAAAATAAAAAATCTGATATAAATTTATACAGTTCTGCTTACTTCAACAAAAAAAAAAAAAAACTTATATAGTTCCCCAATTCAAGCCTCACATTGGTTTAGGAGAAGAAAAAACCCATAAAGCTACACACATAACACAACACTTTCTTCTTCCGAATTCCCCTAATTGTGTGCCCTAGATTTTCTCTACCCACCACTTTCCCCAAAATCCATTCGATTAGGGTTTTTTTCTCCATGGATTCTGATGATATGCATGATGCCAACGATGTTGAATCCCTCGATGACGATTTCTACAGTGGTGAAACCGAAGATGCTCCCATGGATGACTACAGCGACGACTACGATGATGATAATAATAATAATAATAATAATGATGCTGATGATGATTACTTTGATGATGGTGCTGATGATTCTGCTCAGTCTCGGAGTACTGAGGTTGTTATACCCTTTTCACCTTTTTTTGTTTTTCTATTTGATTAATTGTTTAGCTGGTAATGTTGCTTGTAAAGTTTGAATTTTTATTCATATTCAACTTAGAAAAACTGTATTTGAGTGAGTTTTGGTCTGAAATGAATATATTGAAGTATATACTTTACTGATCATGATTATGGTTTATTGGAATTTGTTGATATTGTATTGAGAGGGGTGTTTTACTGCATGTTTGGTATCACAGTTGATTTTGTCAGAATCACGGGCTTGTCGTGATTCCGAAAAACTTACCTTGATACCAAACTAGGTATTAAGTGGCAAAAGGATGATTTTTTTATTCATTGAAATTGAGAAGACCTAAGGGTTTGGTCTAGCGGTAAAAAGACTAGCCTTGGACTTGGAATTTCTGGGTTTAAGCTCGCTAGTGTCCTTTAGAGGGAGGTCAATGTGAATCCTTTTGTTAGTACTGTTTGAGGTTTAAGTTCTTCATTGTCTTGGACTGGGGTACCATCCCCTCGCCGTAACTTTATTTCATCAACAAAAGTAATTAATGATCATATTGCGACTGTCTCATTTTTGGATCATTATTTTGATTTCAGATAAATTTTGCCATATTGAAAGAATCAGATATCCGGGATCGGCAGGAAGATGATATCAGTAGTGTCGCAACAGTTCTTTCCATACCACCAGTTGCTGCAAGCATCCTACTTCGTCATTACAATTGGTAAATCCGCTATCTTTTTGGGTTACATGCTATCTTATTTTGTGTGTTCATATTTTGATGCTGCCTTGTATGTTATGTGAAGTTTTTTTTTTTTCCCTTTGCTGTATAATTATGTACTAATGGAGATATGGATTGATGATGCAGGAATGTCAGTAATGTTAATGATGCTTGGTTTGCTGACGAAGACAGAGTCCGAAGAAAAGTTGGCTTGTTGGAGAAGCCAGTTTACGAGAATCCTGATGCCAAAGAGGTAAGACATATTTGTTTGGGTTTTAAAGCAGGTCAATAATGTGAGTGCATTTTCTTGTCTTCTGCTGCTTGGGAGCCATTTTTATTTCGCTAGTTAACAGCTTTCCCCCTTCTGTGGCCAGCTTACTTGCGGCATCTGTTTTGAAGCTTATCGTCCTTCTAAGATTCACAATGCTTCTTGCGGCCATCCGTACTGTTTTTCATGCTGGGGAGGTATTGTATAATATATTTTTACTATTTTTTTTTTTTATATTAAAAAACCAGTACTGTGATGTATGTTTTTACGGACGATATGGTCCTAGTACATTTATAATTTAATTAGTTTTTTTTTGTTTTTGTTGTCTGTTGAATCATGTTCTTCTGTATATCCTTTTTATATGCCAGGATATATTGGCACTTCAATTAACGATGGTCCTGGATGCTTGATGCTGAGATGTCCTGATCCTGCTTGTGGTGCTGCTGTTGATCAAGATATGATTAATCTTTTAGCATCTGCTGAAGATAAACAGAAGTATGACCGTTACCTTATTAGATCTTACATTGAAGACAATAAAAAGGTATGTCGTAGAGATTCAACTTAGACATTGATAATGATAGTAAATGAATATATACTTTTATGTAGTGTGCAATCTGTGTATAATCTATACTTTGGCTTTCTTTTTGCTATGCATTCATAATAATTCTTTGCATGTTGGTGGGTTGATATTTGCCCTAATTTATCACCTGGCTACACTTGGGTGAATTCCAAAATTGTGTGATGTGTGGTTTATTAGTATCACCTGTTGTTGTCTAACCCTCTTTTATTTTAGTCATTGCTATTTTGCATGGTTACAAGTTAATTCGTATCTTTGCCTCTTTTTTCTATCTCATTGCCTCTCAGTCATAACTCACCCATAATGATCTTATTTCTTCTGATCTTTGTTTTGTTTAGACCAAGTGGTGTCCTGCTCCTGGTTGTGAACATGCAGTTAATTTTGATGCTGGTGGTGAAAATTATGACGTATCTTGCCTCTGTTCATATAGCTTTTGCTGGAATGTAAGTTGCATTTGGATTGGTTCAAATTGTCATGGCTTTGCGATTTAAAATATTCTTGTTCTGCGCGCACAACTGATGTATTTTTGAATCTAAAGTGCACTGAAGAGGCTCATCGTCCAGTGGATTGTGGCACAGTGTCGAAGTGGATTTTGAAAAACAGTGCAGAATCCGAAAACATGAACTGGTACAGAATATCTTTACATCTTTTACTATTATTTTTATGCTCAGAGAACTTTGGGACATGTCACTGCTTGTGTGTATCTTTATTCTTCTGTTTCTATGGCTAGTTTTAAGTGGCCTGAGCTCCGATGTGGCCTTTTTGTATGTATTCATGTATTTTTGGTCTTCTTAGTTGAGGCTGATGGAGTTAGTGGTCCGGGGGATATCATGAAATGCAGTTTTGGTATAGTTGGAGGGGATGTTTCACTTCGATGAGCAGTCATAGAAGACATGATATGACTAAAAATGAAAGGATTAAAGAGAAAGTTAGAGTAACACCAATTGTGGAAAACAAGTTAGAATTTCATTTTAAGCATTTTGGGAATACGTGTGAAATTTCCATACAGGAGGGCAAATCATATGGAGGGACAGTCAGATAGAGGTGTAGAGAGACCAAAATATACTCTAGGCGAAACCATTAGGCAAGAAAGACTAGGCCAAAACATCAGGAAGTATTTGGAACCGAATGGCCTATCATTAGTTTATTTATCAGTATTCATGAAGGCACCTTACGGTGACTATTGATCCATGTAGCCCATCACCTAATTGCACCTAATGGCAAAAACTTTTGTTTGTTGTTGTTAGATGTTTGATTAAGAAAGGATACTGCATGGCCCTAAACATGGTTAGGGAATTGAGGATATTAGTGGCAACCTGAGAAACCAATGTTAAATTTGTTTGGAACTTTCTAATTTTTGACTCTGAACATTCCCTTGAAAGATGTTCTGTGAGTGTTTTGCTCCCATATATTTCTTTTAGAAAGTGAAAGGATCTAATGATTAAATTTAACACTCAAACAGAGAATCGTTAAGGTTTGAAAGTTTATTTAGATTTTTACAGTTTAACTTGAAAAGGCCAAATGATAGCCGAGGCTGTGTGGTTCCCTCACTTCATTTGAAAGAATGAAAAAATAGAAGTATAAGACACACAGCGGTGTAGTTCATATGTTGACATTTCTTTTTTATAATTTTACTTTACTGGGTTTTAATGCTCTCGTTAATGATCAGTGAATTGCTTCAGGCTATTGCACTACTAGACAGCGATACTGTGTCTTGTGTTCTTGTCCATTACACACACTACTACAGTGTCTCTTAGATACTCAAGACTTGTGTTGAGACCCTGAGCGAACTGTTAAATTAATGGACTTTCAGGATACTTGCTAACTCGAAGCCGTGTCCCAAGTGCAAGAGACCGATTGAAAAAAACCAAGGGTGCATGCATATGACATGTACTCCACCTTGCAAATTTGAATTTTGCTGGTATGCTTTCTTATATTTTCATTTTTTAACATTATTATTTTTTGCATGCTTCCTCTCCCCCCCTTCCCTAATATAATTTTGTTGAGGGTTAGTAGTATCGTGCAATGATGCAAATTATGGGTTCTTTTGCCCCTGGGGATTAATGATGGTTTTTATTTTTGCAACCTTGTCATGGCTTATGGATTGGCTTATTTTCAAATAATTTGAGCTTATATGGATGTTAACTGCATTTAATCTCCTTTTATCTACACAGGCTATGCCTTGGTGCATGGTCAGACCATGGTGAAAGGACTGGCGGTTTCTACGCTTGCAATCGTTATGAAGCAGCTAAACAAGAGGGGGTGGTAAGAGACTTAGAAATACTCAACTTCCCTTGATTCAGTTTTCAGTATACTAATAGCCCACATTCCCTAGACATATTTTTATAACCATATCAGACTGTGAAAGAAATCTTGTTGTATGTAGTATGATGAAACTGAAAAAAGAAGAGAAATGGCAAAGAATTCATTGGAGAGGTACACACATTATTATGAGCGGTGGGCTAGCAACCAATCTGTAAGGCTTCCACTCCATACTTTTTTCCCTTTCTGTTTGGTATCTTCTGTATCAGAACTCGCATTGCTCTACAGTTTCCAAATTCATAGTTATTTTTATATTTCACTAGAATTCCTATGGTGTAAGGCTATATGATTTATTTTCTTTCTCTTGCAGTCAAGGCAAAAAGCTCTTGCTGATCTACACCAGATGCAAACTGTTCATGTAAGCTACACACACATTTTCTGTGTTTGTTCATCTTACCTTCCTTGGGCCAAAATTCTATGTTCTGTGTTGCATGTGACTTTGGTAACTAAAAGAACATATTTGGCGCTAGTCAACTTTTATTTTTGGCTTAATTACACTTTTGGTCCTCACATTTTGACCAACTCACGAAAATGGTCCTACCTCTTTTAAATCGAACAAAATCGTCCCTAAACTATATGTTTTTTGCAGTTTTAGTCCTATCTCCCTATTTCTAACTCCAGAAACGCACATAAATGACAGTTTTAGTCCAACCACATATGCTCAATCATGAAATAAACAAGGAATAAAGCATGTGGGTACAAGGAATCTACTTTATTCAACACACTAACCTAATTTCTGAGACATATTACATACCTGAAACATGTCTTAGAAATTAGGGTTTTTTTTTTGTGTTGTGTGCTGAACAAAGTAGATTCCTTGTACCCACATGCTCTATTCCTTGTTTATTTCATGGTTGAGCATAGGTGGTTGGACTAAAACTGTCATTTCTGTGCGTTTCTGGAGTTGGAAATAGGGGGATATGACTAAAACTGCAAAAAAACATCTAGTTTAGGGACGATTTTGTTCGATTTAAAAGAGGTAGGACCATTTTCGTGAGTTGGTCAAAATGCGAGGACCAAAAGTGTAATTAAGCCTTTATTTTTTGAGTATGTTTGACAACTTTCAGGAATAATGAGATATGAACTGCAGCTTTAAATTGCTTGTTATACAATTACATAGAATTGGATCTGGGAAGCATTTTGGTTATTTAACTAAACTGTCTAAACTAGCCGGACCAAGTCTTGGCCTTTCCATTATTGCTTACCGCTGCAAATCTGCTCTTTTCATTTTAACTTTTATTTGTGTTTCTTTCATAGTCTTTTGATTATTTTATTGTTAGGTATTTGTTAATTTTAGATGCTTTCAGATCAAAGACTTACAACAGATCTTAATCAGTGTTCTTATGGTGTCCTTTTTTTTATCGGCAGATGGAGAAGCTTAGTGACACACAATGCCAACCTGAGTCACAACTTAAGTTCATAACCGAGGCTTGGTTACAGGTAAATGAATATATTGGTTATACCTTCGAAGTTGTAATAATCGTGTCATTCAGAGGATTCATATCGAATGCGTTGAATGAACTGATGCAATGTGGAGGGAAAACTATTTGATTTTTAATAGGACAATCTATTCTTATGCACTGCTGACAGAAACTTGGAGTATTGGATTAATAATGAAGGTTTTCTTTCACCCACATTAAAGCAATATGAATTTCAACTTATTTAGTCTCTATCGTCTATTTTCATCCTTCCTTATCTCCATCCGTGTAATTTAAACAATGATTCTGTGATGATTTTGTTTTGCATGATTTATGTTTAATTGTTTTGTAATCAGTTCCTGGCCTAAGAGATAAACATTTTGTTTATACAACAGTACATAATTTATGTGATATGTTAAAAGCTACTATTTTTCATTTTCTCTCTAGATTTTATCATTTGATATGATTGTTCACAATTAAAAAATTAGCTTCCGGGTTCATGACTCAAATCACTGTTTGATGACCTTGGCAATAAATTAGACTTTGACACTTGTTAGACTGTTGAGTAGTCATTTTTTCATAAACCTGTCCCAAGGACACAAATGAAGCTGTTCATTGAAACTATTTTCTGAAGCTGAGTGTAGTGAGAATGTCTTTGACTGTTTTATACTAGATATCTGATCTCTCACTACATTCTATTTCACGCTGCAGATAGTTGAGTGCAGGCGGGTATTGAAGTGGACATATGCATATGGATACTATTTAGCCGAGCATGAGCATGCTAAAAAGCAGTTCTTTGAGTACTTGCAAGGTTTTTTATTTTGTTTGTTGTCGATTCCAGTTTAATTAGAAATGTCTTGCATTTGTGGTGATTCCCTTGCAAATAAACTACTCAATTTTTCTTATCTTCAGGCGAGGCAGAATCAGGTTTGGAGAGACTTCATCAATGCGCCGAAAAGGAACTCCAAGTATTCCTCAGTGCTGAAGGCCCGTCTAAAGAATTCAACGATTTTCGCACCAAACTAGCTGGATTGACCAGGTAAATGTTCTTACTTACTATTACTGTTTTGTTCTGAATTAGTCATTTTTTGCTTATATACCATTTTTGGTTGGGATTGGAGTTTGACTAAATATTCAAAACCTTTTCCTCGAGTTTCCTTGGAAGAGACACTTTGTACATCCTGTTTAAATTAGATATAGCAAATCTGCTATCATGTCTTAAGTTGGAATATGGCAATGAAAAGAATGCATTTTGTAACATCAAACTTATCCGATACACTTCAATCAGTTAAATGAAATTGATATGTTTGCTGTGTTGTTTTGTTTGCTTTCCCTTCTCATGTTTTGGAATACTTCCCACATACTGGCTCTGTTGGTGCAGCAATTTGGTTTCAATATGCAGTTATATACTGAATAGTATATCAATGATATCACCAATGATGGTGCCCAAATGGTATGGTTTGATTTACTAATCCATTTGTTTTTGCAGTGTGACTAAAAACTTCTTCGAGAATTTGGTCAGGGCATTAGAGAATGGTTTATGTGATGTGGATAGTAATGGAGCTGCTACAAGCAAAGCAACGAGTTCAAAAAATGCGGCAGGGAGCAGTAAAGGAAAAAGCGGAAGAGGAAAGGGGACGAAAGCTACCGTGTCCAGCAGATTAACTGATGATAATGAGTGGTCTTGTGAGCAATGTACCTATGCAAATGTTGGATCTGCCACCGCATGCGCGATGTGCAATCAAGAGCGGCAATGACCCACTATAAACACATGTCTTCTGCTCAAAGGCCAACACACCAAAAGCTGAAACGGAGTCGGTAATCTTATTTATGCGCTGGTTTCTTTTTGTAAGGTTATTTAATATCTAATATAAACAGGATGAAGGGGGTGAGTCACGCAAGATATGTTATCCTCCTTGCACTCCTTTTGGGTACATTCCTAATTTGATGTATATAGTTTTTTTTTTTATCTCCAAATTTACATATTGGTTTTATGCAACAGGCTTCTGTAACTGAACATCTTATATGGCACATGCTGTAGATGAACACAAATATGCTTGTTTGTGACCTGATTTCTTCAGTAAATTTATCTGCAGCTTCTTTAAGTTACCTCGAGTCAGTTGTGTATAAGCTTGGGGTTCATTGCTTTTTAAGACGAATAAAGAACTATTTTACAGAAATACAATTACAAATTGAGATTTGAAAACTTTGGATTGAAATATTGCTAGGTCTTGATGTGTGATTCTAAGACCAAGCTTATGAACGACATTGAAGTTAGTCGTCATTAGGTAGTGGTCTTTTCGAAGGTTGATTATTACATTGAAGTTTCAAGTCATTAGTCCTTATAATGCATGTTGAAGAACTGTATGGACATAATAACAGACAAATAATTTAGTATAATTTTAACAAATAGTATAAAGTTCATTCTATAATACAATTGGTTTTGATATTGATACGCACAAAGATACAATATATTATAATGTGAAATTTGTTATAGTATCTGTGTCGAAAAATATTTTTTGCAAGACTTGGTGACAGTTTGATCAACCTAATTAGTTAGAACAAAAGGTATTTAGCATTTGTTCTAAAAAAAAAAAAAGTATTTAGCATGGCATGTGAATTCTTGGGAGGGAGAAACATATCAACTCACCAAATTCCAAATAAATTCTTTCAAAAGAAAAATCCACATAAATCTAGGTTAACATTGAAGTGCTTTGTCTATTATGCACAAACAAAATGGTCTTATATTTTTAACCATTAAATCAATAAGTCATGTCATATTTCATTTAATTTAATTTGATCCAATAATAGTTTGTACACGGTGAAAGACTTGTCTGATTTGTGCATCATAGAATTAGCCACAATTTACAAACACAGTTATCACATTAATGCTATATAGCAATGGCCATTTTGCTCAAAATAATTCGAGTTAAATAAATGTCCGTATATTAAATAGAACATTTTGACATTTAAGTGATTATTTTTATAGATAAATTCAAAAGTCAAATTATTTTGATAGTGAAGTTTTCTCCACATCATCAGTAAAAAATTGAAATAACTTATCATGTAAACTCATCATGTTTGGTTTGGAGAGAGAGAGAGGAAAGAGAGACCCAAAATGTATGGAATCCACCTATTTGTTTTTCTTCTCTCGAGAAAGAGAAGAGAAATGTCTTACTTTATCTTTTTTCCAGCAATACCCTTGTTTTGCTTTATGAACTAGTGTTTTTCTTTTTTACAAGTTGTGGTTTTTATTTTAATTTTTACACGTTATGGTTGGTTGATATTCCAGCATTGCGTAATGAATCTGTGATGGTTTGCAAGATATTTTTATTTTCCCATCTCATAGGATATATATTTGGATAAAAAAAGAATATATTACATTATAGTATTTCACTTTAGTTGTTATTATTATTATTACTACTTTGCAATCGTTAATTGACGTAATTCTTTTTTTGTGGAATAAATTATTTTCTTTTTTATACAGTGGAATGTGAATTTTTTTATTTAGTGGAATGTGAATTTATTTGACCTTAATTTAAGGAAAATAAAATAAAAATACACATATATGTGTATATATAGTATAAAGATATTTTTGTCATTTCAAAAATCAGACACACTTCTTTCTCTTCTTTCTCTTATACCAAACAATACATCCAATTTACTCTATTTCTCACATTTTTCTCTCTTTCCACACTCTCTCTCACCTATTTCTCTCTTTTTACTTTCTTCTCACAACCAAACACATCCTAAATTACTTCTGATCTATTACATTATAAGTAAATATAAAATATTTTTATTTTTGTAAGTTTTGTTTTTCAATGATTCTTTTATTCACCCAGAACATGTTCTCATGAAAGACACTTTTGAGAATTCACTTTACAATTTTTTACAAGATAAAAAAGATTCAATATACGTAACTGAATTTCTTAATTAATGACATCAAAGAGTGTATGAGACAAGGACTTGGTAATTTTTAATTCTGCCCAAAATAATAATAAGACAAACACTTCTCAACATTGAAGCAGTCTTTGAATCATTGTTGTTTTTGTTAAGTGATAAATGATACTTAAGATGGAGATTGAAAGCATAAGTTTGAAAAATGAGCTAAAATTCTTTTATAATTACAACAGAACCGTTTAACATGGGTGATTTGTGTGATTAACTGTGGAAAGAAAGTGAGAAGAACAAACCATGATTTGTGTAAACATGAATAGCAAGATACTAATTCACATATCAATTGGATCAAACAATAGTATACATATTTATATATATAGTCTCAGAAATACGTTACATGTAAGTGACCCAACTTTAAAGTTTCTTCAATTTCCTTCATAGATTCATTAGTCCTTCCTTCTTGTGGGTTGTTGACGAACATATCTTGCTGCAACCAAGAAACTCCACGGTTGCTCCATGGGGAATCTAGAACTAAAAGAAAAACATACAAAACCACAATCACTAAAATTGAAAGACAAAGGTATATTTGTTCTGTGAAATTTGCCTGAGTCATGTATATAGTCTTAGCAAAAAGCAAGAGAGTTGGAAAGAAATTACTTATGTGAGTGTGAGGTACTACTACAAGTCTACAACTATATGATTATTATTATATATATATGTAGGGAATGAATGAAGAGATGCGATGAAACCCCCTTTTTTGGGGGAAGCATTAGATATTACTATACTATGTTCCTAAATAACTTGTAAATAAATTTAATATCATTGGATCAGGAGAAAATTAGCAGCTTTAAATAAAATAGATAATTAGTAATTTATATTTTTCATTATAGTATTAATATTAATTAGTTACATGTTGCAGGAAAAAATATTAAATAATCAGGTGTATGCTAATACTTTGGAAAATTTGAAAGAGGAGCTGTATTAAAAGGGATAAGTTTATTTAATTTTTTTAAAAAAATAATCATATATTTAGAGATAGAGTGGAAGTATTGTTGACTCTACTTGACCACGTGCTCAATCAAGTTGCATAAAGCAAACCCAAACATGTTGAGTTCATGCATGCAATCCAATATGTGACTAAGACCTAAGTGCATGCATGTTACACAACCAATGAGAAATAACAGAACATGTTTGGTGGACATCATCTAGCACACTCTTTTTCCTATGTTTTTTTGGTTGGGTCCCACTTCTCTTTGTAAAACCACATGTATATTCCTATATCTAATCTAAATGTTAAGGCTTACGTATTGCTCATTCACTTTGAGCAGGCACGACAATTAACACAGTTAGCTTCAAGCCTTCAATAACTTCCATACTTGTTGCTACAACCCCCATTGAAGGAGATTCAAGTTCACACGATTGTACTTTCTTACCCGAACCTACATCTACATGCTGGTGAAGGGTGAGATGCTAGAGTCTTGCTTTAGGCTTCACCTATAAACATATTTCCTTTATTATTTAAGGAAAATAATAACAAGTGTTCTAAATATATTGTTTAAGGAATTAAAAAAGGTAACTTTTGTATAAAAAAGATCATGTAATTTTTTGGATTAAGTAGTCTAGATACTAAAAATTCACCATAAAGGTAAATAAGTGAGGAATCTGAAATTCGAACTCTGATCCTTAACTCCCTGCATACATAATACAATGTCCCTATCAGCTGATTTATGCTCACGCGACAAAATCATGTAATTATTACTTTGACAATATTTGAGATTTTAATTGAATTAGGCTTTTGTACACCGATGGTAACTATTATGGGCTTTGTGCTCTCACAAGTGTTATATCACAAATGGGGGGCAAATTTGTTGTGAGGCCTTGTTTTTCCTTAATTCTAGTTTTGAAAAAAGGTTGTTGCTAAGGATTTGAGATCCATTTCGAGAGATAGCAACAAAGAATTTAAAAAATAAATAATGATGTTGTGACTCATTGTCTATTTGTTTTAATGTTACATGTTAGTAGTTGGTTGTTACATTATTATTTACTCTTTTGTCTCGATTTGAATTCAAGATCTCTAATTTTTTATCCCTTACCTCAAATTAGTTGAGCTACCAACCCCATGTGATTCACTATCTACTATTTCATCCATCTCTCTAAACAAAGTCTTCCATTTCTTTTGAGAATAGAGATGATCATAATCTATAGCAAAGATGTTAAGATCATCTTAGTTTCTCAAAAAGTTAAACAAAATGGAAGATTCTATTTGGAGAAGATCTATTCTTTTTGTTGCTTTGTTGATGAAGTGACAAATTCCACCTGAAACTTGTATACAATTGTAAGATTTCGAGTTTAAACCCGAACAAATGTATCAAATCTTATAATAATGATATTGTCCGACCAGTTGAGTTAAATCTTTTTCCACGACTAAAAGTAGATTATGTAAAGGAAAATAAGAAAAATCTATGGGACATAGACCTAACTTAGGAAGTTTGAAAAAAGTTTAATTGATAGTGAGACTCATTTAATGATGAAATCTATTGTGTACGTTTATCTCTCTCCAAATAAAATCTACAATTTATTTATGAAGATGATTCTTACTTATAGTAAAAGGAAGTAAAGTAATTGGGCTATCACATAACCCTTCTCTAGGATAAATCGTTCAGGGAATCCTAGTTCAATTTTTATGAGAACAATTCTTGATCAGACTTTGTTTACATTATGACTGAATTTTGAATTACTAGTCATTTTTTTTTTTTTTTGGTCTAGTAGCTTAGTGACGAGCTTACAAATTTTAAATGTAGAGAAGTAGGGTGTACGAGGTTCGAACCACAGTCTCTGTATATAATATGCAATATCCCTACCAACTGAGTTAAACTCAGGGAGAGTAAAAAACAAGGAAAGTCAAACGTGACTCTCAATCCTATTTCCATTTTTTTTTACCCAAAATCCTTGTATTTCCTGCATGAGAATTTATGATTATTTTTTATACTCTTTGTACTCTTGTGCTTTACCTTTTTATTTATGATATTATATTTGCCATTAAAAAGAAAGTGACTCCTAATTTTGTTATTTTTTATTTTTGACAAAACCTGACTCAAATTTTTTAATAAGAAAGTTGTCCTTTGAATTTCTTTTACGTACACTGAAACTTGTAAAGTCTGATTAAGTAAGTATATTAGTAAAATTATCGAGTTTAACGGTTGCACACTCTATTTTTTTATTTTTTATAAATGAAATGCACACTCTAATGTTTACTGCAAAAATAAAAATGTAATAATATGTCATTTTAATTTTAAAAAATGCTTCAGTTTATTATAAATAAGTCTCACTTTAAGGTCTACGTAAGAATTAAATGTTTCTTCAAATGGGTAACGTATTTTAAAATTAAAAATTGGGTAATGTTTGGTGACACTCCATCCACCTACTCAGCATCTAAGATAAAATCCACATTTATACTCCTTAAAGAACAAAACAAAGAGAGGTGGTGAGAATAAGAGGCTCATTCCAGATATAAAATGATGAGCGGAGAATAAGTTGTCCCATAAAAATATATATATATATATATTACTCTTCAAAATTACACATTTGTGTATAAATATGACCACCCACGTTCTCCCATGAAGTTAACTCAGTTGGTAAAGACAATACATAATATATGCAAGGTCTGATGTTCGAATTCCGGACACCACAAAAAATACATGACCACCCACTTTACGTTATTGCACTTCAATGGCAAGAAATTTTCAGAAATGGTTTTTTTTTTTTTTTTTTTTTTTTTTTTTTTTTTTTTTTTGTAAATAGACGAAATGGAAAAATCATTATAAACTCACACACACAAGTGGAGGTACCGAGGTTCGAACCCCGATCATGACATCCGGCCTAACAATTTTGGCATTTTGCCAGTTGAGCTAGGACTTCTGGATATTTTCAGAAATGTTTATATGGAATTAAAAAAAAGATTTTAGTACAAATAAAGATACCGACTATATACAATTAATTTATTTAATTTTACATCATTATTTTAGATCATATCTGCAAAACAAAGGAAGTAATTAAATAAAAAGAAATTAGTATTATGCATTTCTTTTAACACATAATTTTTTTTTGACAAAAATCTAAACTAATTTGTTTAGGTTCTAATAAACTGACTATTTTTATATAAATCCAACGAAAATGAAAAATATACTTGTAATTTATTTTTCAAAGCATTTCAATAAATTCTTAAAAGAAAACAATGAATAATGTAAAGTTTCATTTATTAACATAAAACACAACTAACATTGACCATAAGGTATATATAATTTCATTAAAAAGGTAAATATAACATAATTGAAAAAACCAGTCAAAGGAAATTAATTGAAAATTTATCAAAATATTTCAAATAATCTTCTATAAGAATGTATAAGACGGATACACTGTTTTGGACTGGACTTTTAGTTCTATAAAACGGTCAAAGGAAATTAATTGAAAATTTATCAAAACATTTCAAATCATCTTCTATAAGATTATATAAAGCGGATACACTGTTTTGGACATGACTTTTAGTTCTATTTTTACCCTTTATTTAATCTTACTTTATTTTGGCCTTATATAAAAAAATATTGTGCTTTGGTGTAACATTTTTTCTTTCAAATTTAAGTTTCACTTAATTATTTCTCAAAAAACAAAAAAAGTTTCACTTATTTTTTTTTTATGGTTTTAATGTTTTTAACAATAAAAACGGAAAGACAAGTACATTATTGTATGTCTTAACATTAGTAATCTTTATAATAAAACTACTATGTTCCCATAATAAATTGTTTACGTTTTTTTTAAATCAATAACAATACATATAAAAGGAATACATGATTTCTGTGTGCTGAATTTTTCATTATTTCGGTTATATTCATAGGATGCGTTTGATCTACTATAAAGTTAGTACTGAACATAACAATACAAGATAGAACGGTACAACACTGAACATAACAACACTTGACAACCTTTTATGGTATTGAATAATTTTTTATCGCAAACAATTTTTGTGCTATAATTTTGTATTTTAGACGACTTGTATTTTAGACATAAAGTTGTATTGTGGTGGTAGTGAAGGACAAAAATTTCATTTTTTGTTTCGTACCTTGCCTCCTGTTTGTCTTATTCTTGAAACATTTGCAAATCAAATACTATACAAGCGGAGTTGTCATGTCATGTCATTCATTTTTTAGCGGATGAAACACACCCTTAAACAAATTTATTTTTAAGAATATTATAATGTTGGTGTTATTGTAAAATATCATTTTTTTATTATATTTGTTACTTTTTAAAAGGCGCGCACACACACACATAAAATTTTAATCATAATCAAAATTTCATAAAAAAACATTACTCATGTAGTTTTCACATGTTAGCGTAGTAAAATAGTAGACATCGTGCCCGTCTCAATGCTAGCATATTATAAAAGTAATAAATAAATGAATGTACATAATAATTATATAAAATTGTCTTTATTAATTACTGAGTCATAAATATTATTATTTTTTGTTTCTCTCCTCGTATCTCTTTGTGTCAAATCTCAAATCTAGCTCCCATAGATTGAGTAAACTTTTAAACAAGTGACCTCTCACCTTAAGAAATAGGAGTAATAGTTTTTTTTTTTTTTTTTTTTTAAATAGAATAGGAGTAATATTAATGATGAAGAAAGAGAAAATAACTGATACGAGAAATAATATAGGCTGCGATGAAGTGAGATTGTAGATTGAATCCAATGAATTAGGGAGACCTAAAAGGATCATACTACACATAAGAAGTGAAATGACTATGTTACCATTTAGTAGTGACTCATCGGTTTTATAAGATTAATGACTCACTAATTTATTAGAAAAGATCTAGAATAAGTTTGCCTATATAATATCTTGTATTATCTCTATTACAATCATCAATGAAGTTTAACTCTCTTTCTCTATCTATAATTCTTAAGATGTTCTCATTCTCTGTCTTATAACAGAGAAACTATATTTTCCTTATCAATAACAATATAGAAAAAGAAATAACAAAAACAAAACAAAATAACAAACATAGGAGAGACAAAACCAAAGTCCATGCTAAACAAAATTAAGACCACCTTTAACTTGAGAGTTTTCTTTTAAAGAACCTTTAACTTATGCTATTATTTTAGGGGAAATTTCACGTATTTTCTCAAAAATAAATAAATTGTGATTTAAATGTAACCACATATGGAAAAAAATAGATTTATGAATGGAATAATATATGCAATATTTACAGACAAAAGTGTTCGGTTATTGTAAAAATTCAATATACTTTTAATGTCGAATCAGGATCAACTAGGATAGAAATAAAACATTGGGTCGAACTCTTCTTTGATGTCAAGGTAATAGCTATGAATAGTCATCGACTCCCAATAAAGGATAAAAGAATATATTAGTATTAAGCTGAAACATATTAGTTAGTATCTAAATCAACTCCTTCCCTACCTTCTGGGATTTAATATTTCTAGCATCAAATGATAATATTGGAATTTCATATTTTTTAGCATCAAATTAAAACTCAATTTAAAGACTTGGTTGCATCACTTATACTACCCAAATTAAACATATATATATATAGACACACACGTTGTTTAGGATTTATATGTTCATTAGACTCTCTAGAATCAACTGAGATTTTGTTTTAAAATCTAGACTAAACTTAAAATAAAATAATTAATGTTGCATACAAAGACACTTATTTTAAGATAGTTTTTATTTTTTAAAATGACGTTTATTTTGACGAATAAGTTATATATTGTGACGTATAAAAAAATCAATAATTCATAAACTCCCTCATCAAAGAAGAAGAAGAAAATAAACTACTCATAAAGGTAAAGATCTAGACTAAAGCTTTGTAGGAGGAATGTGGAAGGGAGAAATTTGTAAGGAAAGGGGATAAAGGTAAAGATAGTAGAATCTTTTGAAAAGGTATATTCGAAAAGGTGGGATGAAAATAGTTCAAAATAATGTTTTTGTTATTTTGAAAGTATTAAAAAGAAATACGAATGTGATCTTTTTTCTTTCATAACCCTCCGAAACCCTTTCACAAAACATTTTTTTAGTTCTCTATTTTAGAGAATTTTACCCCATAAAGAAAAATAAGATCTCATGTAAAGTGGGGGATTACTACTCCTCTATTTTTACTTACTTATTATTTTATTATCAAAGTTCTCCTCTCTTTCCTTCCAAACACAGTCTAAAAATTTATTTATACACATGTACTAATATTTTTTGTACACAATCATAAACTTTTGTTTTTATCTTTTAATATACATTCCTTTCATTGAAGACAATCCCCTCAGACAACATGTCACTCACTATAAATACAAATACATCTTTCAGTTAAATTCAAATCTTATTTCAACACATTGTAATCTAACTTATTTAAAATGACCATCCACCAAAATAATCTAGAACTAATCACATTCCAATACAACTCTTTAAGTGCATAACATCTAGATTAAAGTAGAACTAAAAACCATTAATCACAACACGACAAGACAAAGTCAAAAAAGGAATGTCACGTTGAAAAGCATTGATAGTATTTTATTTCGCATTTTTACAATCCAAACCGCGAAACGGTATTAGGCTAAACTATTAGCGCGAAAATACCATTTTTGATCATTTTTATTTTTTCTTAATCCTTTTCTAGGGTTTGTTTATTTTATTTATCATTACACAGTACAGTACACTCACTCCAAAACATTCACTTCACCTTTTGCGGCGTGTACTTTCTCTTTGTCCTTTCTAGGGTTTCTGTTTCTCATTCTCTCCAAAACCTTTTCCACTTTTTGCAACTGTCACGTGTGGTTTCATTTTCAGGTAACATTCTTTGTCTTGTTCTTTATCTATTATTATATTCTCTTTTTCATCTTTGTGTTTTTAGTTTTTGATAGTTTCAATTTCATTTTAGTATTTGATAATTGCAATTTGGATTGAATATATTATTCTCAAACATGCATGTAGGAATTTGATAGTGATAATGGTGCAGCTTTAAATATATGTTTTAATTGTTTGTAGAATTACGGTGGTAATGTAATTTTGTCGAAGTTCGATAACGTCATGTTTGATAAAATCACGATGTGATTCCATGGAACCTACTGTAAATCCAAACATGTAACTGAAAAATATGTTTGATTGCAGTTGTAAATGATCGTGGTTTTATCGAACTTATGTGATTCCGCACATGTAACGTAACAATATATTTAATGTCTTTGGAAATGATCTTATAGATTTATGAATAAGAACTTGGAATTTTGTTAATTTGCAAATTCAATTCGATGACATGAATATGTTATTAGCTCGGTGAGCTCATCTTACGCAAATCTACTGAGAATTGATCATCAATTTGTGAATTATTTTGTTTTGCCTAAGATCTTAAGAGGAATTTTATTTGGTACCAAGTTTTAAGTACAAAAAGTATCACATATAAGATAGGATATGATATGTGATCAATCAGAAATATGTGTGAATAAATAGATAATAAAACCTTAATTAGGTGAATTTGTAACACGATGATATCCATTTCACACTGAATTCATGTGTAATTTGCTTGTTTGATGAACATTTCACAGATTTATTTGCACTTTTGATTGATTATTTTTTCTAGTTGTGATATGATATCTTAATCCAACCTATCCTATACTTCACAGTTAGTTCCCTGCTTTTTTAATTATTATTCTATATGAAGCACCTTTACTCCTTGGATTAGGCGTGTTCGGTGTCAGATACATATCGTGTCCGGCACCGACACATATGATTATTTTCAATTAAGTCATTTTCTCAAATTATTATTGGTGTTGGCATGTCAATGTCGTGTCCGGTGTCTGTGTTTGAGTCTTCGTACTATTCTACAATTTGACTTTCTCATCATTGACATAGCTGACGTTTTATTTTCCATTTGTGTGAGTTATTTGTCATTTAAATAATGAAAAATGTCATCACTTGGTAGTTATTATAATCTATAACACAGACAAGTCTATGGTGCACAAAAGACATATGTCTTGCACCATGCACAAGGTTTTTTCTACCAATAGATCAATAAGTCGCACCGTTAAATTAAATGAAATACGAAGAGATTTAATGATCTAATGCTGAAAAACAAATTTGTGCATGGTACAATACTAATTTGTTTGTGCATATTAGACAAAACCATATAACCCTTATTTAGATTTTGGGTATAATAGTTATATTTTGTTAACTTTGAAGGTTTAGTTCCTCTGATGAGTGATAGTACGTTCTGCTCCTCCAATTGGTAACCAATGATATTCTGTGTTGAGAGAGAGATTTTCATTTTTTTAATGTTTCATTATTGCCCCCTTTCTAGCTATTTGTCAATTATCTTTATGTTTCTTTGGTTAAACAAATGCAACAGTGTGTGACTGATCTTAAATTAAGGATGATAGATACTGCAATGAGTTTAGCAGGAAGTGGAGCTGGCTGCATGACAAAAAAACAGAAACATATTGCTCACCTTTGTAATCTGAGAAAGCAAGTATCATCATCAGAGAGAAACAATGACCTTCAGGATTGGCGTGGTGACAGTCGTAACAAAAGAAGGTCTTCGTCGTTTGTTGAAGAGAACGACTATTCTGCTTCATTCCATTTGGATGCTAACAGCTGGTTGCCTTTTTGGTTGTGTTTAGTGACAAGCTCCTACTTTCTGTTGAGGGACAATATCAATTTTTTCAGCAGCAGCAGAGTAAAATATGAAGAGAATGTTTCTTTACATAACAAAAGCATTCCAAATGAAAGAAGAGATAATATCAATGATGCAACTGCTGTAGATGATGCACTTAGCTACTCTGAGGGCTCAGGGTCTCCCCATAGTACTTGTTCATCCACCTATTATGACGTTTTCTCCGAGATTTCAGATTTTGATAGAACTAGTTACCGGCACTCTTTGCTAAGTCTTGAAGAGGAAGACATTGATTGGGTCTCAGCAGATTCAATGACACCTGAGAATCCTTCAACTCCTCTAAGCTACATTGGTGATTCTTTTAGTGAGATCTCAGACATAGGCACACCAAGTTACCGGGACTACTTGCTAAAACTTAAAGAGGAAGACAGTGATTGGATTTTGGACAAAGCAAGTTACTCGAATTCTTTACTAAGTCTTGAAGAGGAAGACTCTGAATGGCTTTCAGGTTCAATGATATCTGAGAATCCTTATAGTCCTCTAAGCCTCAGTGGTGATTCTTTCAGCAAGATCTCGGACATAGGCTTGCCAAGTTACTGGGAGTCCTTGATCAAACTTGACGAAGACAATGTGTGGATTTTGGACAGAGCAAGTTATACGCATTCTTTACTAAGTCTTGAAGAGGAAGACTCTGCATGGCTCTCAGATTCAATGATCCATGAGGGCCCTTCTAGTCCTCTAAGCTACAACGGCGATTCTTTCACCGATATCTCAAACGGAGGCACACCTAGTTATTGGGACTCCTTGCTCAGGCTTGAAGAGGAAGACAACAAGTGGATTTCAGACTCAAAACAAGAACTGAAGTATGTCCAAGATGGTTCTCCAATCTCATCTTATAAGATAAATTGGGGCATCGAGGTTCTTCCTTCAGTCTCTACTATATCTTCATTCATTGGAACACACTGTGGCAAGTCAGAAGATGCTTTTTCAGCAGAACATCTGTTAGAAACCACAGACATAGAAGAGTTGAATGGCGATGAGCCACTTTTTTGGCCATTTGAAGGGGAATTCAATTGGGATTCTGAGGAAAGCTCATTCTGTAGCTCACCTAGTAAAAGACTTGTTTTCGACTCTAGATCAACCGCATCTCGGATAAAGGGGGATGAACAAAAAGGTGATGAGGATTTTGATTCAAGAATGGATATTCCTTTGGAATATTTTGATCTGGACAAAGAGTGTGCAATTGAGACATTGGTGGGGCTCAAGGAATTTGATGGACATGAGGGACTTGATTCTGAATTTATTGGTGATGGTTTTATGCTGGAGGAATCTCTTTGATCAGTAGATCACAAACACATACATAGGTAGCTTCCAAACCATGTGTAGAGAAAACATGACTGCAATTACTTGTGAATGATGACATAACTTAAAACCTAATTAGGCCTCTAATTATTATACATGATCTGCCTCTTTTTTCTGGCTTGAGTAAATAGTATACAGTACATATTTACTGTAGGCTGTAATTGAAGAACATGTATGTTAGAGCATGGTGGTATATATAGGTTAATTTAACTCAGCCTTTGTCTATCATGGGGGAAATATTTGTTTGAATACAATTACTTTTGTAATAATCTTATTGGTGCGAACATTTCACCGACTTTTTGTCAATGTCTAATTTCTATTCTACCCAAGAACACCTTTATCTACAAAGTTCAAAGCTTTAATCTTATCCAAGGAATCTTAGTTCAGTTCCACTCAGACTAATTAACCTCGTTGAGTTTTATTTTGTTCAATAACTGCACTTTTTCAAAGCATTTGGTCAACTAAGTCATTGCAAATTTGCAATTGCTTGATGCAATTATTTTATACCAACTATGACATTTTGTGATCATATATTCTGCGTTTTAAATTTTCTTGTGACAAAAAATGCTTGAGAAAAATACGTTTACTTTTCAATTCTAATTAATAGGTCTAGTCCCTGCAATATTATATACTACTATTTTGTTGAATAAATGGTCAATGAGATCTGTAATGAAATTTTCATTTTATAAGCAGAAAATAGAACAGAAAATGTATCTGATACATACCACATAGGTGGACTGTGGAACAGCTGGTGGTCCTGAAATTGAAACGAACGTTCCTTCTCCTCGTCAGGTCATCTCATTGTCATGTTCTGAAAAGAAGAAAACAAATTGGAGTTGAATTCAATCTTTGAATATGAATTTTAAGGGCAATCTAGAAAAACCACAAAAGAAAGAAAAAACGTAACACCTCTCGCTTCATTAGAATAAGGTAAAAATAAAGCAATAAGTGATTTATGACCGATGCGTATAGAAAAATATATGTCGGGAAAGAGATTACTTGTCAAACAAATGATTCAAAACTCCTTAAGGAGGTATATGATTATATATGAGAAGAGGATCCTCCTGGTGTGGGATGTTTTACAGGAGAGTATCCAATGAACATCTTCACCTTTTCATTCTTCTAAACCCTCCTCTAAACCCTCATTCTTCTAAACCGAGATTAGTAAGAAAGACCTCTACCGACAACAAATAATGGTCAGCCACTCTCTATGGCACCTCAAAGAAAATATGTTTGTAATCCTCTTAGGAAAAAAATACCATAAAAATAGTTACGCGACAAATTTGTAATTTTGATTGATCCATTATGGATCCAAAGACTATATAGTCTTGACTCAAGCATCTTGAAATTGATCGTCGCACTTAGGGCCATGACCACCAGCGCACCACTCCCCGTATTCCTCTTCGAACATCACTGCTTCCTTATCTTCCATTGATATAATAGGATGAGAATTGTTATCCATGTCTTTCGTATCACATATATCAATCCATTTGTTTGTTCATGGAAAAAAAATACTTTCATTTGCGATCAACAACTTATCTTTGAAAGAGATTTCCCTTATATTCCTTGCGTCGAAGGAGACACAAATGGAGGATTTGTCATAGCCTTTCGTTTTACCTTTCTTATGCTGCGCTATAAGAGATCAACCTCTTCCTCAAAGAGCTTCTCGAAATTCTTAGTACCCATGCTCGTGATCAAAATGATGAGAGATCAGGTAGAAGTCAATCACACAATGGAAGTCAATCACACGGGGAACCCACTTGTTGGTGCTTATGATGATGTGTTCACCACACAAACCGGATGTGGAGTGTCGACGACCTTGAAAAATGTGATGGGAATAAAGCATGATGTGCAAACCCTAGAACATGTATGGTCTAATCTTCAAATGCATTTCTTTGTTTTCTTTCGTCTAGAGAAAATACTTTGACACATGTCATTCTAAATATTTAGGTGTGTGAAGGGCTTCTGAGCGTATAAAGAAACTCAATGTATGTCGAGTATAGGAATTAGCATAGAGAATCTAAGCATGTAGCGTGGATCAAGAACATTTAGAGTGTTTATCCACGTGTAGTTATACATATTTACGTGCGAATAAATTTAATTTTATACATGTTGGTAACAATGAACCATCTAAACTTAGGCATTGAAGAAGGTAAAGGTTTTTTTTAATGATTTTTCTTGGTTTCCTTTCACATATGAATGAATGTACCACACCTAATTTTTAAATGAGGTTCCCATCTACTCAGGCACCATAAGATCATAGGAAAAATATTCGCAACACATTTCATGATGGATGCTTAGGTGCATGAGGTACTCTGAACATATAAAGACGCTCAAAATGTGTGCTGAATATTAAGCATGAAATGTGAACGAGGAGCATTATGAGTGGTCTATCCATGCGTCTCAAGTTATGTGTATAATGTAATGTAGTTGATCAATTTGAGTGTCAAAGAGAAGAAGTAATATTTTTTATAGGAAGACGTAAAAGTAATTTATTGTGAGGTAAAGGGTTGGATAATGTATGAAAAATTAACTACTCCCTAAAAAAATACTCATAAATACTAATGCTTTATTTGAAAGTGAGAAGAAAAAGGAAGAAAAGGACTTGTAAGAAAGATAATCAAGGGAAAGATAGAAAGATCTCTAACTTTGAGAAAGTATTTTTGAAGGAGGTGAGATGAAAATAACTATAAACAATATTTTTGTTATCTTAGAAGTATTATAAAGAGAAATAAATAATTTGATTTTTTCCCAAAGTTTTCTCCCATTTTTTGAGTTCTCCATATTTGAGTCTTAATCCAATAAAGAAAAATAAGATCTCATGTGAAGTGAGGATCACACACTCTTAACTTTTTAGTTAATACTTCCTTCCTATACTCTCAAAAGTATTCTCTCTACCCACTCTAAACAAAAAATAGCAAATATTTTACTTAAATTGATAATGAATTTTTTTCGAATTTAAAGGTGATGAACCATCGGTTTAAAACAATAGCATTACAATTCTTTTCTCCGTTTGTTATTAATCTGATGTGGCAATTATGACGGTATTTGTTGGTTATCTTTAAAAAGTTGCTTTGAACCTACTCCACCACCTTTCTATAAGTTCCCTCTAACGGATGTAACATATTTATAACACTATTAAATATAAACACATCTTTCACATGAGATAAAGATTCGAATCTTATCCAGAAGTCTTAGTTCAACTGGTAAAATGTCGAAATTGTTAGGCCGCATGCTATGACCGGGATTCGAACCCCGATACCTCCATTTATGTATGTGAGTTTTTAATAGTTTTGTCATTTCGTCTATCTAAAAAAAAAAAAAAAAAAATCGAATCTTAGTTCAAAGAGTTGAGCACATTCCACTATATTCAACCTCCAATCCATGGTGAATGGAACTTATTTAAAATGATGCATATATGTTTCCGTGAATATAATTCAGTTGGCAGTGACATGCATTGTTATATATAGAGATTGAAGTTCGAACGTCGGTCACCCCACTTATTCACCTTAAAGAAGATGAATTCTTACTACTAAACTACTAGACGATATAATCAATCAACTTTTAAGTGCAGAATATTTTATAAGATTTTTTTTTGAAGGAAGAATATCTTCTAAGATTAAAAGCCACGTTATAGCATTGATGATATTTTTTATTTTGTACTTATTTCTTAATCAAAAGCGCGAAACGGCGTAGTATTAGCGCGAAACTACCATTTTTGGTTTTTACATTTAGTGAGAAGAACCAAATTATTCTCACACAACTATTCACCTTCACTTCCTTAAAAAAAAAAAAAAAAAAAAACTATTCACTTTCAGTTTTCACTACTTTTTGTGACGTGCACTTTCTCTGTCCTTTTCTACGGTTTTCATTTTCTCTCAAATCTAAACCCTTCTTCTCACACTTTTTGCAACTGTCACGTGTGGTTTTCAATACAATTTTAAGGTAACTTGTTATTATATTTTCTCTTTCATCTTTTTATTTTATTTTTTGATAGTATATTTCAATTTCATCTTAGTAGTATTTTGATAACTGCAATTTGGATTTGAATATATTATTCACAAATGCATGTAGCAATCTAATAGTGATAATGGATCAGCTTTAAATATGTTTTAATTGTTGATGTAGAATGACAGTGGTAACTTTGATCTTGTTGAAGTTCAATAACGTCACAGTTGATAAAATTACGACGAGACACACTTTTGATAAAATATTGTTATTCTATCAAACTTAGTGTAAACATGCAGCCGAAAATATATATTTAATGCAGTTGAATTTGAATGTGGTTTTGTTGAAGTTCTAAATTGTCGTTTTTGACAAAATCGCGATGACTTGTCATCTTGATTCTATTGAACTTATGTGAATCCGAACATGTAACCGAAAACTATTTTTATGTCTTTCGAAATGATCATTCTTATAGATTTATGAAAAGGACTTTGGAACTTGTTAAGTTGCGAAATCAATTCGATGACATGAATATGTTATTAGCTCGGTAAGT
Organism: Medicago truncatula; assembly: GCF_003473485.1. Classification (NCBI taxonomy): domain Eukaryota; kingdom Viridiplantae; phylum Streptophyta; class Magnoliopsida; order Fabales; family Fabaceae; genus Medicago; species Medicago truncatula. Next base: position 48,320,274 of record NC_053043.1, read on the forward strand.
TCATCTAATTATGCAGATCTACTGAGTATTGATCATCAATTTGTGAATTTTTTGTTTTGGTAGAATCATACGACGAATTCTATTTATTGGTACCTAGTTTTAAGTACAAAAAGCATCACATATAAGATAGGATATGACATAATCAATAAATATGTGTGAATAAATAGATAGTAAAAACCATAGGTGAATTTGTAACATGATGTTAATTGTTATCCATTTCACACTGCAATTCATGTGTAATTTGCTTGTTTGATGAACATTTCACAGATTTATTTGCACTTTTAGATTGATTAATTTTTCCCCTAGCTGTGCTATCTTAATCCAACTTATCCTATACTTTACAGTTTGTTCCACATTTTTTTTTTAATTATTATTGTTCAATTATGAAGATATCATCCTGTTCTACAATTTGACTTCCTCATCGGTCATCATGGACTTAGCTGAGTTTTATTTTCCCTTGTTAACATTTTGGGTCCAATAGTATATTTTGTTCTTTGTTAAAGTTTATTTATACTTATATGAGTGATAATATTAATATGTTTCTTATTTTTCATTAATTATTGTTCTGCTCCTCCAAGATGGTAGCTAGTAAATGTCTTGTCTTGAGAGATTTTCATTTGTTTTTCTTTAATTTATTGTATCAAATTGGTAGTTATGCTTATGATTCTTTGGTTAAACCAATATAACAGTGTGTTGCTGATCCTTATTTAGGATGATAGCTACTGGAATGAGTTTAACAGGAAGTGAAACTGGCAGCATGACAGAAGAGCAAAAACAAACTGCTCACCTTTGTAATATGAGAAAGCAAGTAGCTTTTATTTGCACTCAAGTATCATCATCAAAGAGAAACACTGATCTTCGTGAATGCCGTGGTGACCGTGGTAACAGAAGAAAGTCTTCGCCGTTTGTTGAAGAGAATGACTATTCTGCTTCATTCAATTCTGGTGCGAACATCTGGTTGGCTTTCTGGTTGTGTTTAGTAACAAGCTCCTACTTTCTGTTGAGCAAAAAAGTCAACTTTTTCAGTGGCTGCAGAGTTAAACCTGAAGAGAATGCTTCTTTAGCTAACAGAAGCATTCCAAATGAAAGAACAGATAATATCAATGATGCAACTTCTGTAGATGATGCACTTAGCTACTCTGACGGCTTAGGGTCTCCCCACAGTACTTGTTCATCCACCTATTACGACGCTTTCTCTGAGATTTCAGATTTTGACGGAACAAGTTACGGGCACTCTTTGCTAAGTCTTGACGAGGAAGACAATGGATGGCTCTCAGATTCAATGATATCTGAGAACCCTTCAACTCCTCTAAGCTACTCTCACGATTCTTTCTGCGAGATCTCAGATGTGGGTACACCAAGTTATTGGAACTCCTTGCTCAAATTTGAAGAGGAAGACAGTGATTGGATTTTGGATAAAGCAAGTTACTCGCATTCTTTACTAAGTCTTGAAGAGGAAGACTCTGAATGGCTTTCAGATTCAATGGTATCTGAGAATCCTTCTAGTCCTCTAAGCTACAATGGTGATTCTTTCAGCAAGATCTCAGACGTAGGCTTGCCAAGTTACTGGGACTCCTTGCTCAAACTTGAAGAGGAAGACAATGTGTGGATTTTGGACAAAGCAAGTTACTCGCATTCTTTACTAAGTCTTGAAGAGGAAGACTCTGCATGGCTCTCAGATTCAATGATCTCTGAGGACCCTTCCAGTCCTCTAAGCTCCAATGGTGGTTCTTTCACCGATATCTCAGATGTAGGCACACCTAGTTACTGGGACTCCTTGCTCAGACTTGAAAAGGAAGACAATGAGTGGATTTCAGGTTCAAAACAAGGACTACAGTGTGTCCAACATGGTTCTCCAATCTCATCATATAAGGTAAATTGGGGTGCCGAGGTTCTTCCTTCAGTCTCTACGTCTTCATTCACTGAAGCACATTGTGAAAAGCCAGATGTTTTTTCAGCAGAACATCGGATAGAAACTGCAGACACAGAAGAGTTGAATGGTGATGAACCACTTTTTTGGCCATTTAAAGGGGAATTTAGTTGGGATTCTGAGGAGAGCTCATTTTGTAGCTCACCTAGGAAAAGACTTGTTTTCGACTCTGGATCAACTGCATCTCGGATAAAGAGGGATGAACAAAAAGGTGATGATGATTTTGATTCAAGCATTGTTTTGGACAAAGAGTGTGCAATTGAGACATTGGTGGGGCTCAAGGAATTTGATGGACATGAGGGACTTGATTCTGAATTTATTGGTGATGGTTTTATGCTGGAGGAATCTCTTTGATCAGTAGATCACAAACACATACATAGGTAGCTTCCAAACCATGTGTAGAGAAAACATGACTGCAATTACTTGTGAATGATGACATAACTTAAAACCTAATTAGGCCTCTAATTATTATACATGATCTGCCTCTTTTTTCTGGCTTGAGTAAATAGTATACAGTACATATTTACTGTAGGCTGTAATTGAAGAACATGTATGTTAGAGCATGGTGGTATATATAGGTTAATTTAACTCAGCCTTTGTCTATCATGGGGGAAATATTTGTTTGAATACAATTACTTTTGTAATAATCTTATTGGTTCGAATTGTAAATGTCTAATTTCTGTTGAATAATCTGTTTGACCAGATTCAAATACAAAACCTTTTTATTAAGGGATCTGGGTCAAGTTCTACTCAGACTAATGTAATGTGGTGAATATAATTACAACATTTACCACCAATCATTTTAGGATAAATTTAAATAATTATCCAGCCTTATGTTAGAAATTATTTTGATGTTATCCTGCATATTTTAATTTTATTGATTGTGTCTGAAAAATTATTTTTGTTCACATGGTGTTCCAACATAAGTAGTTAGCTAACTACTTATGAATTTAATCCCTTCCAGCATATTTTCTGTATAATGATTATAATCCCTATTAGCTATAGTATATGCCCACTACTCCACTAGCAGTTAATTAACCTCGTTGAGTTTTCTTTTTTGTTCAATTACTGTGCTCTTTTTCAAAGCAGTTGGTCAACTAAGTCATTGCAATTGTTTGATGCATATATTCTGCTTTTTGAATTTTCTTGTGACAACATATGATTAAAATACTTGAAAAAATGCGTTTACTTTTCAATTCTAAATAATAGGCAATATTATATTTTTGTAGGAAAAAATGGTCAATGTGTAACGTAATGACTTTATTTTATTTTATTTTATTTTATAATCAGAAAATAGAATAGAAAATACTACCTGATATGTGACATAGGTGGACCAGCTGGTGGTCCGAAATTGAAACGAACGTTCCTTCACCTCCTCGGGTCAACTCAGTGTCATGTTCTGAAAAGAAGAAAACAAAATTGGAGTTGAATTCAATCTTTGAATATGAATTTCAAGGGTACGAGAAAAAGAAAGAAAGAAAACTTAACTCTCTTGCTTCATTATGAAAAGGTAAAAATATAGATCAATAATTGATCTATGGTTGATGTGTATAGAAAAATATAAGCTTGGAAAGATATTGCTTGATGCTTTAGATTGTCAAATAAATGACTCAAAACTAATTAGTTAAGGAGGTATGACTCAATGAAGTTGTATACCAACACCCTCAAATGAAAATTTCAACAGAGAGGATCCGCTAGCATCATATCGAAAAGGGATCCTCTCCCTTGTAAAGTTTTTTCGCTTGAACCTCAATCGTTTATTTTTTTATATATACTATATGTGGGTTTGGAAGAATTAAAAGATGAATATGTACATTGAACACTCTCAAGTGAATTCACCAAAGAGAATGATCTGCTCCCTATCCTATTCCATACATTTTGGTTAGAAACAACTATTTGTTCCAATGGTGAGAGAAGTGGTGATTTTTAGACCTAAACCATCTACAAAGGGTCGTTTTATGTTTAACACCTTTTAAAAATAGGCACCTATTGTGGTCTCATAAAAATGAACGTCCGAGTGTTTTTATAAGCTCTCTCTCTCCCCTTCTCTCTCCTGTAGTTTGCGGGTCTCGTATGCATCAATCTTGTAAAAAAATCTTGTCTTTTTTTCAATTATTATATTAGTTTAATATTAATAGCAAAAATGAGAGCACATTTTTTATTAGATAAACAAACTCATCTTTAACTTCAATATGATTGTGGAGTGTATTTGAGAACATCTTGGGTGCGGTAATGAGAAAAATTAGTGGTTGTTTGAATTATGTAATTTATCATCAATTTAAATAGTTTGTGGTTCTTGAAAAAAATGTCATTTTTATATATTTTATTTGAATTACTAAAATTTGAAAGAAAGAAAAAGATAGTCAACTTTTAATAATTTATAATTTAATTTATTTAATATTTCAATAAGATAATCATGATTCAATAAATAAATTATTGTTTTTTAAAGATATACATAAATTATCATTGAATTATAATGATATAAAGTTATTGGCCGAAACCCATTTAATGATTTTTCCACGAACTAATTTGACTTCTATAAAAAAATATTATTGAAAAAAATATCTGGAATAAATTTATTTTGATGGGATACAATTGAAAAAAAAAAAAAGAGGTAAATTTCTAAAAGTTATTATATAAAATGATATAAGTATCTTCTAACTTAATAAATAGTTTTGAGTTTGCATATGATCATTGAGAATGCAACATCAATAAAATATTGGCGGAGAGTTTCATCATTTGTGTAATTCAACTTGACGTGAGGGTTAGTGTTCTATGCATTTACGCATAAAAGAATCTTATTTATGCATAATAATAACAAAAACCTTTCAATACTTTTTTTAGAGGTAAACTTTTAATTTCTATATTTAAGTACGGAAAAGACAAAAGAGTTTTTTTGTTTTCTTTCATCAAATAAATATTTTGAAACATGTCATGACAAATATTTAGGTGCGTAAGGATGCTTTGAATAAATAAAACGACTCAAAACGTGTGTCGAATATATGAATTAACATAAAAATTCAGAGCATGTAGCGTGGATCTGGAGCATTTAGAGTGCCTATTCACTTGTCTCAAGCTATATATTATTATTTTTTTCTTACCCCACAACTAGATACTCTCTTGCAATTTACCCTAAAAAAACTCATAGATAAATATAGTCATATACATCATTGAGATGACTTTTGTTATTTTAAAAACGTTTATAGTGTGGGTTAGTACACCTAAAAAATCCGTACATGGATCTTATTATGTTACCCCAAAAAAAATCCCAATAATGCTTGTTCCGTTCCATTCCATTCTACATACACATAGTTTACATACCCATTTTTCCCAAAAGAAAAAGACAAAAAGCATTGGATCTAATTAGACCCCACAGCACAATTGTTCAACAACCAAAAGGGTATTTCAGTCATTACAATAGTCCTCTGACGTCGAAGCTTCTTCTCTGTTTCTTGCTTACATTTCCTTTCAGACTTTAACAAAATTTCATCTTTGAAAAAAAAACACTTTGTTTTTTCATCGCATTTCTCATTTCATCACCAAAACCTAACTCTCTCTGAATTCAGGTATTCTCTTCTTTTTCTTCTTCTTTCAATTCCTCAATTTTTGTTTTTTATTTATTCATTTGTTATTATTTTCTTTGATCATGTATAATTAGCCTTTTTCTCGTGTGAATTTTACTTCCAATTTCATATATTCTTTGATTTTTAAGCTCCATGTTAATTGAATACAAAAAAAGTAATTTTTTTTTCTTTTTCCCCAAAATTTTGATCTTTTTTGTTTTTTTCATCTATTTTGAGGTTAAACGTGAAGGAATTTTTGTTAATCTGTGTTTGAACTTTTTTAGAGAAAGGGATAAGAATTACTGTTTGTGATAATGATGTTTTTATTTTATGTGCATGGTTTTGTTTTTTGATGTATGACTCTATATATAGTTCATCAAATTGATAGAGTAGTTGTTAAAAAAATTGCAATTTTATACTATTTTTATTTGATTTAATTCTAAGTGTTATGATCAACTAACACTTGAACTGGATCATTTATTTTTATACTTATACTAATAATTTTTGTTAGAATGTGAAATTGATGAATTGAATTGTTGAATTAAAAGTTTTTACGGAAGTATATCAATCAAGTTTATTAAAATTCATAATACTTCATTATACTACTTTGTTTTAATATATATAGTGTTATTGAAAATAGGGTTGTTAAATGTCACTATTTGGTAAACCAGAATAATTAATAGTACGATACAGTTATATGACTAATAAAAACAAATACTTCCTTTTGGACAATCATCCACGAATTTCGCCAAATACCGACCAAATCATTATCGGTTTGCTTTAGATATTGCCGTGTGTCAATTCTTGCGATTCTTTCGCAGTATCCTTCGTAATAAATAGCGAAGTTTTTAGGAAACATACATACAATGTTGAATACATGATCATGATTTCATGAAGACAACATCACACGAGTTAATGGTTGGATTGGTCAATGATACATTCCATTGAAAGTAATTACGTGGCGTAAGTGTAAAGTTTGATAGCTGGTGTTAATGTATCTTATCAGTTCGACAGGCGATTGCTTCTTAGTACCAACTGCAATGCGTGCACCGGCAATACTTTCACAATGCTTGCCTGGCCTAGTGCCTCGCGATCATGGAAGTCTCAGTATATCGTCCGTTCCCGAGAAAGCTATTCATCTCGCATCACCAGCAGTGGAGATTCTTCCTTCAAAGGTACAACTACCATTTTTATCTTCCTCCATCGAGACACCCCCCTAACCAACCAACAGCAAAAATGAAACTTTACCTTGAAAGTTGAAATTAAGGCATTTAGTTGAATTTTTTGCCTACTTTTGGGTGACTGGGAAGAAGTGTAACAGATTTATATGTCATGCTCTGCAGGCGTTTCACACTGACAAGGAAGCTGGGGAAAATAGTGACCATTTTAAGGTACGTCTCAGCATGGTTAGTTTCATAGTAATTGTTTTCTGAAGGGTGGCATAATCAGATGGCTTGTGTCTTAATTAAATTATTTATGGAAAATTAGTGTTATTGTTGAATCAATGATAGTGCAAGGATTTCGGGTTGGTTTCTATTCTTTCATTTGGCCAGTATCAATCGGAAGACAATTACCTATAACTAAAAATTAACTGCACGCCCAATAGTTCAATTATTCAACGTGGGATGTCATGCAGTTGGCAAACAACTACAGGCACCTCAGATCCATATCAATAAAATGGGATGCAGGTTTTATCCTTTGTATTATTTTGCCATAGGCATGATTACCAAATCTGCCGAATACAATTCTTTACTTTGCGTTTCTGCAGAATCTGGTACACTTTTGAATGCTGAATTTACAATATTTCTTAGCAAGAACTTTTTCCACTCCTCATTTTCTTGAAAACTTTCTCATCTAAATTTTGTCTTCAATAATCTTGTCATGATATTATAGCTTATGTTCGCATATCAGTTAGTTTAATAGTTGTGCGGAAACTGATTCTGTCTTAAACCTCCTACAGGGAATAGTAAGTGTTGCTGATATCATCGGGTTCGGTGGTTCAGAGACAATATCCTCAAGACTGGATGGTATGTACATGAAATTTCAGTCTGTAGGCATTGGACACATGATAATTTTTCTATAAACTACTATTTTCTCTCCAGTGTATTACTATGCAAACATAACAGTCAACAAAGTAGTATAGCAGAGAATCTTTAGACCGTATGCTATGATACCCAGCAAAAACTTTTTTGGCATGAAAGGAAAAGGACAACCCTTAAGGTCAATGCTGTATTAATTCAAAACTTCAAAATATTAACCAACCTACTAAGCCAATTTGTGTCGGAAAAATAATGACATGATTCTTGTTGAGTATAATATCATTTAACAATCATGCTTTGATAGACAATAATATACATGCAATTTGTTTCCTCATCATTACAAAGGAGGGGCAGTATCAAATTGATCTATCTGTGACTTTGTAGGCTATCCGAAATCCTGGTCCAGTTCCATCGATCTTGTCAGTGTTCTCAAGAATGAGATTCGTGACGGGCAATTGACCTTCAGAGGAAAAAGAGTTCTTGAGGTAACTAATTGAAAGATATTTTTGCATGCTTTAATGCCTTGATTTGGTTGTCTTTAATTCTTCTTATGCTTCATCCTCTTTTTCTCATTTACAAATGCTCTCAACGTTAACTGTATGGCCACAAGATTTCTCTCTTTTCTTCTCCCTTGAGCCATATTTTTCAATCTTTTTAGTTGTATCTATTATTCATAATTTAATGATCTCTTCACTTCATGTTCCGTGCAGCTCAGTTGCAACTATGGACTTCCTGGAATCTTTGCTTGCTTGAAGGTATACAGTTGCACTTTAGGTCTCAGTGCTCACTTTCTCCTTTCCTTGGTCATTTGTCACTAGTTTGTGTGTATTTGATAGCTGGAAAGAACAACAACATTCATCTTGTTTGTGTAGGTGTTGGTTTATTGTAGTTCGAATACTTGAACTGCAGTCAAATATATTTTGTAGTTATTCTCAATGTAATAGTGTCAAAATTGGACTTCCAAGGCACTGTGCTTTCACCTTCTTTTTATGCCTTCCATCTAACTTGTCACGTTGACGAAAGTATATAACAAACAGAACAATGTCTTCCTGGTGCCACCAACCTAAAGATTTTGGATTCTTTTTTGGTAATATTTGCAAACTGACAAACAAGTTCTGCTGCAAGAAGAGAAATTTTTTAAAGTCTTTTGGTAGAATAAAAACAATGGTTAATTGGCTATACTTTTTTTCCCAGACGTTCAAAGAAACATTCACTCATTGGAATAATATTCTCTGTCCTCTAAATGGTTCTTTATTTCACAGGGAGCTTCCATTGTGCATTTTCAAGATCAGAATGCTGAAACTGTAAGATGCACAACTGTACCGAATGTCCTTGGTAATCTCAAGCAAGCTCGTGATAGGCAGAGTCGACAGCCAGAGTCTCCCCTTACTCCTTCAAGGCAGACTCTTGCACCATCTGTTAACTTTTATGCTGGGGACTGGGAAGAATTACCTGCCGTGTTGTCTACTGTGAAAAATGATGGATATGAAGCGACACCTGGAATGAGTTTGAGCTTCTCTGAGGAAGACTTTTTGGATGTAGGCAGTAGTCAAGATGGTAGCATCATTGGACACGAATCTAGTTCAAGAAGGTCTAGGAAACTCTCAGGAAGTCGAGCATGGGAAAGAGCTAATGAGGCAGATCAGGGGGATGGTGGCTATGATGTTATTTTAATGACTGAGATTCCATACTCTGTTAACTCTTTGAAGAAGCTGTATGCTCTCATTAAGAAGGTTTGTTTCATTATACTTGGTTGTCTCTGCACTTTCTTATTTTAATGCTATACTAAACTGCATATCCTGTTGTCATCAGATACTTATTGTTGTGTCATCAGATACAACAAATATCAACTTGGTCACCGTCTAAGTATACCAATCGGTGACCATACCAATTTATTGTATTTGATTACACGGCAATAAGTCGTAACACCATGGCATACAAAACACAATGAAATTTCATCAAGGTTAGAAATAGATTTTCAGACGAAGTAAGGAAGACACGCGCCATATATCCACCCACACTACAATGAGTATTGCATCGATGGCATTGTCCTGATTGCATAAGTTTCCCCTTGTCAACATTCTGATTCCTATTTTCTGGTTTCCCTTTTATAACAGTGTATAAGGCCTCCATATGGAGTGGTATATCTTGCTCCAACTAAGAAGCACTATGTTGGCTTTAGCAATGGAGTACGACAGCTGAGAAATGTGTTAGATGAGGAGGGCATTTTTGGAGTGCATTTGGTTAAGGATTTGGCTGACAGAGATATCTGGAAGTTGTTTCACAAGTGAACAGGAATTCAAAGATCAGATGGATTATTATAGCAAACTTCAGTGAAAAAAAAATCTAGACAACATTCATACTCTGAATCATTCTTTTGTTTTTTGAATTAATAATTTCTCCATTTTTCTTATAGCTTTAGTAAATAACGGAGGTCTGAATTTGTAGAATTAGTTGGACATGCATCATGTTCAGTGCAAATCAATCTCATTGGATTGTTTTGCACACTCATATGGTTGGATAAGAAACTCGCATATTGGAATTGTAAATCAAAATGGTATATTGAAAATTGAAACTATCCTTTTTGTTGGATTATAGATCCTCTCTAGCACTTCCTGTTCCGTGATAGTCATATCTTCTTTCCTAATCCAACCGTTGATCGACCACAGAGAAAAAAGTAGATGAATGATCGAGACTAAGATAAAATGGACAACAGAGAGAGGATCAAAATCTTTTTCAATTTCAAGGCATTATAAACCCCATTTGGGTTGGCATGGTGGTATTGACCTGAGATATGGAAGTGTGCTCCTTCTTGAAGTCTTAGGTTCGATTCTCTTCGGTGTCAATTTGGGTGGGTTAATTTAGATTCTTCAAAAAGTAAATTTCAAGGCATTATTTTTTATTGGGTTAATATATGTTTACCCCTATAATATTAGTGATTTCCGTTTACCTCTTGAAAAAAATTTGTTTAGATTTCAACCCTGTAATTTGAAGAATTTTGGTTTTGGATCTTCATGAATTTTGACTGTACAAAATCGATGATATGGTAGGGTGGTAAACCGAAATATTGATGATATGTCAGGGGGTAAACCGAAATTCTTTCAAATTACAAGGGGCGAAAGTACCTTAAATTTTGTAATTTGATGCCATGAAGGTTCAAAATCAAAAAATCTTCAAATTACAGGGTTGGAATCTAAACAATTTTTTTTTCAGTGGGTAAACCGGAAATCACTAATATTACATGTAAACATATATTAACCCTTTTTTATTTTATGTTTATTATTATTTTTTAATGAAAAATTTACATGTATTTTTGTTTGAAGGAGGATCATGTATATCATATGTTAGTTGCTAATACTTTTGAGCTTTTGTTTTTATATGGCAAATATTCGTGTCTGCACAATTTCTTAAAAAAAAAAAAAAACTTTTTTTTACATTAAAAATTGTACATGATACTGAAACAACAAAAAATAACTTTTTTTTACATAAAATTATCTAGTATCTGTATTTTTTAATTCTTAACAAATGCCCTAAATATAACAACAAATCATATTAGATAAGAACATTCACTCTAATCAGATAAAATGAAGAACAATTTTTGCAACAAAAAATGATAGTTGCATAGGAGAGAAACATACACAATAACACACATTAAGAACATGTTTTGTTTGGTAGTGGTACAACCATTATACGTCACACACATTTTAATAAAAAAGAGAAGTGTTATTTGAACAACCAATTTGGTGATAATTTATTTAACAATTATATTTTACAAAGAAAAAAGTGGTATTGACACGGAAACCATAACAATAGAAAGATAAAATAAAAATTAATGTGAGTATGCTTGTTGCAAAAATTATCACTAAATGGATGTTCAAATATCATTTCTCTAAAAAAAACTCAATTATCTTATTTAAGAAGAGGAATCTTTATACTAACAATTTAAAGTTTTTAGAAATAGCTTATTCCAAATTCCTCTTTTAAAGATGTCCACATCATCCTAATCCTACTTGGCATTTGTTCCAAAAATTTTCCCAATTATTAATACAAGCTTAATAATTATAATTATTATTAAAAACCGTTTTTTATTTAACATTAAATTATACATAAAATGCATAGTTGGTTACAATCAAATAATTATTAATATAACTATTGTTTTGATTAAGATTTATATGTTACATTAAAAATTTGTACGTTACAATCAAATAATTATTAATATAATTAGTATTCAATTAACATTTATACGGTACATTAAAAATTTGGTAGGTTACAAATTTATAATAAATAACTTGAATAAATTATATTTTAAATTTTGGTCCGTTACACTATGACAGAAACCTACTAATTAAAAAATTTAATTGTAGTAATTAGTTTTTAAGGTTATATAATTAATTTGTATTCATTACAAAATTATATTACTTAATATTAATAAGATATTATTAAATTTCAAATCTTATAAAGTTAATTTTTTGTAGGTTACATGAAATATAATCTAATCGTTTAATGTACATTTTATAATATTAAAGACGTTGATAATATTAATTTTAAAACGGTCAAATTAACAATTAATATATATATATATATATATATATATATATATATATATTAATCGTTATAGTATTATTTTCTATATAAATAGTAGCAAGTTTGGGTATGAGTACACAACAATCACAAAATATAGTTTTTTTTTTCTTCTTTTGTTCTCTGGTTCTTTGATATCTATGTTCTAAGTTATTTCTGTAACTTTTTATTGCAAAGAAAAAGGTCTACAAAACACGACTTCATCTCTGATGTTTCGCCAAGAAAATAATCGTGGACATTGGTTGTGAGGGTTGTTCGTGCTTGGTTTGTTCAAGACTACAAAAATAAAAAACTACCATTTTCCATGGAGTTGGTTCTAATGGATCGAAAGGTACTTTTTTCATATTGTTTTTTTTTTTTTTTTTGGTATATTTTTTTGAAGTATAGTGTTTTAATCTTTGTTATCTCATAGATCACAAATTGAGCTTGACAGATAGCATGTAAAATGACACAAAATGAAATATTAGCTCAAATAACACTCTTCCATGATCCTAACACAGTTCTAGAGCAGAGTCATCATGAACATATAGCAACAACGCATATGCAACAAAGTTTATCAATATTTTATGACCTTTGTATTTTACCTTTATTTTTAGTTGCCTGATCTATCTCGCATTAGCATATTAGAAAAGTTTTTTTAACCTTACTCTTACGATCACCATTAATGAGTTGAAGAACTTGCATGTAATTGAGTGGGTTGACATAGATCTCCTACTTTTTTCTAACCCACGTTTGGTGGAGGTTTTAGTTTGTGGGATTCGGTTAGGAACTTTAAGAAGGAGGAAGTGTTTGTTTGGAAAAGTTGAACAATGAATTCGAAATCAAAATTACAGTAAAGTATAACAAAATTAGGTTAGAGTGTTTTAATTTGTGACTTATGATCACTAATTAAAAAAAATGATGGAAGTAGATTAAAGAAAGTTGTTTTCTGTCAATTTTTTTTCACCGGAGATAATTTGCTTCCGAGAGAAATACTCTCTCCAATCTTAAATATAAAAAATAAATAATTTTTTTTATCTTAAATTAAAACAAATATAACTTACTTTGACTCTATTTAATGTTATTTGTCCTAATATACATTTTAATTCATGTAAGTTTCAGTTTAATATTTTTTCATTCTCATGAAACACATTCCAATATATGGTACTTTAATTTTTTTTTATCAAATCAAGAAAACTAATTGCATATAAGTGAAATTTTGAAGTTAGATATTTTTTATAATTGAAATCCGAGAGTATTGTGATTAAATAAAAAAGTAATAATATTATTCATACTGGTAGATTAAAACGGAGGTAATCATACCTGTTTAATATATTGAATGACTGAGAAACCAAAGTTAATTTGAACTTTTATTAATTAGATATATTTTTAAGAATATATTAATTATTTATAGTGTTTTTATATTTTAAGTATATTTGTACTTTTGCCCACTATTTTATGACTCATAAAAATATTTCTTTTAAGAAAATGGGATGCAGATAGATCTGCGACACCCTAATTACATTAAAATATTTTTGTTTGTAAAAAAAAAGACTGGGGACATAGTAACCCAGTTAAACCAAAAAGGTAACCAGCCATATGATAATACAATACATGACAATCTAATGGGTAAATAAACAAATTCGAATTCATAATTAGACTCACACATCATGTTGCACAATCCAGCGAACCCGCATTTCGGGCACAAAACCAATGTGTAAAAGAAATGGGATGTGTGAACTGACGAGTCTCGAATTCCAATTTTGAAGCCGGTAAGAAACTGATCGCCAACACCAAAACAAATCCACACGCCACCAACCCACTGCATCTAACATGACAACAACCAGCTTCAAATGCCATTTCTAGCCATACACGTCACTGTTGACAAAGACGACAACGCCCCCATTTTCGGTGAGACCATTTATGAAAAACACAACTTCGAAGCAATGTCGAGCTCATAATCAGAATCAGACCGTGAAGGGAAAATTCTACCACGATTTGTAGGATAACACAAAAGCCGATGACAATGGCAGCGAAAAACCCAACAACCGTCGTTGAAACACAACCATAATGCTCGCTAACCCAACCACCGCAAAAGATAGGAGATTCACAGCGGTTTCAATAAACCAAGAAGAAAAATCTGATCCGCAAAACATGAGACAACCGCATCAGACTATCGCTGTCTAGAAACCAGATTTGAGAGTAACAATCCATAACAGGTGTTGTTTGGTTCGATGGAACCGATCCTAAAAAAGGGGTTCTAGGAGGTGGTCAAAGAATCACACCACAACCTCCTTGATGCGTGAGGTTACATTGTGAAGGGAAGGTTTGGATTTGGTAGGATGAGCAAAGAAGGTGGATGGAGGAGAAGGAAGGCGGCTCTCACAAAAATAGTTATATCTTTTTAAAATTTAATTTTTTTTTTGTCTTAATAAACGGTGATTTATTTTTTCAATTTTACATATGAGGATAGAGTACCACATAATGTCAAAATTTTGAAATAAAATTAAACTAAAAAAGTCAAATAATATCTGAAAACCTAATTATGTGTAAACTCCGTTAATTTTTTTAAAATAAAATGAATCCCGTGCTTGGCACGGGAAGTTACACTAGTGTTTTATACATAGCAAATGATTGGTTCATGAATGCTTTTGTTACGTTTAAAGAAGGGCAAAAGCGCTTCATTAACTTCAACTTCGAATTTTGTGGAACTCATATCATAGTTAAGTATAAATTTCACTTATCACGATTACTTTTTTGTATTTTATTTAAATTATCACTTTTAAGTATGAATTTCATCTAAAAAAACATATTTAGAACATGAATATGAGACAATTTAAGAAATTAAAGACAAATGATTGATGATCGAATTGATCTAATATTTAATTAAATTATAGACCTAATATTTCGTAATTTTATCCACATTATATTTTTTAAATTTCACACATAGTTTATCCCAAAAAAATAAATTAATTGTTAGATTAGTATTTTTTTTTTCTTTCTACTCCGCACATGTTAAGAACACCCTAGCAGTGAGAGAGTGAAGAGAAGTGAAGAAGAATCAAGAAACGATGGCCGGAAAAATCGAAGATGAAAGCAACGATCGCGTGCCTCTGCGGTTGCGACCGGAGTGGTCCGACGTAACTCCGATTCCTCAAAACAACGGCCCTAATCCAGTAGTTCCGATCAACTACTCCGAAGAATTTTCCGAAGTTATGGATTACTTTCGTGCTGTTTACTTCGCCAATGAACTTTCATCTCGCGCTCTTTCTCTCACCGCTGAAGCTATTTCTCTAAATGCCGGAAACTACACCGTAATTTCACAATTCGAATTTCTTTTTCCTTTTTTGAATTCAGATTTGATGCAAATTGAAATTAATTACTTATTGATTTTGATTAATTATGAGTTTTTGAGTTAATGATAATAATTAGGTTTTTTAAAGTTGTGATCTTGTGATGATTTTGTAGGTGTGGCATTTTCGACGGTCATTACTTGAGTCTCTGAAAGTTGACCTACATGTTGAAAGGGAATTTGTGGAGCGTGTTGCAAGTGGAAATTCCAAGAATTATCAGATTTGGTGAGAGATCTTTCTTACTTGGTTTGCAATTTCAATTGCTATTTTTAGTGATTTTGTGTATAGGGCACGCGTTAAGAAACCAAATATAGAAATATTGTATTGGAAGATTGTATTCGATTCATTGCAAGCTTAAAAATTGTTTTTTTAAGCTCACTCACCAAGCTACCTTCTGGCACTAGTGATTTGCAGCTAATTATTCTAGGTTATTTTAAGTACATGGCTTGTTTGTAGACATGGAATGGCGTTATGTGAACAAACCATGTTGTTTGTGCAACAAGTCCTCTGAAATTTTGACAAAATGGGAATTTATCGCTTGTTAGTTTGAACTTTGAAGTAGATGCAAATATTAAGCAGGGTAGCTGTGGTAGCAAAATTAAGAATTGTTGTCATGTGACTTAGAGCTCATAGGTTCCAGTCATAGAATTATATTGTTGGAATATGACAAGTTTAAACATATATTTGACATGGCTAGTTATTGTGGCATTTTCCATCTATATTACAATGTAAAAGCACACAAATTATAAATTACAGCTAGGAGTATCCAAACTCCAAACTGGTATCTGTAACGTGTTTGATACGGTATAACTATATTATGGAGTGACCATACTTCCCTGTAGGGAGCATTACAGCACTATCTTTTTTCCCAGTTTTCCCACTTGAGTTATTTGCACTAGGCTATATTGTGTTTGGGACCTTATTTTACCATTAATAGTGGACTATGGAAAATCTTAAAAACTATCTGACACAACTAATTAAGCGGCATTTGCGTCTACGTTGCTATACAAATAATCAAGTAAAATGCAGCTAAGAGTAATCGATGTGGTATTGATGATGGTTCACCACTGTTATGAATTTGATTACTATTTTTGAAGTGTTTCTATGTAGTAAGCATTAGGCTTCCTTCTTAAACTAGTTACTGTACCTGGTTTTTTTTTTTCTTGCTGAAAGTTGTAGATCTGTATTCGATGATCCCTTGTGCTCTCCAAACGTCACTTGCATTGTCTTTGGGTACTTATTTTAGTGGAAATGGAAGTATGGTAATAATGGATAAAACATATTATTTCACATCCAGGAAGATAGATTTTTATGTTCAAAAGATGATGCTCTTTCCTCCAGTGTCAATCCGATATAAGTAATATGAGTGGACGTCGCACACTCTAGTCTTTGTTCAATGCAATACACAAAATAAGTTTAGTGGGCTAAGCATAACACATGTTTATTGACCTCCAGTGACCTTTACATATTAAACCATGATGGTGATATCCAATAGCATAATGTAATAATTCACCAGGCAAATGTTGCTGGTCTGAGACTAGAAAATTGTTCTTATTTCTTGCATATTACTTCCTTCATGGAATTGTAAAGAATGTTCTTCTTTGTTCATATTCGCATGACATTCAGTTGCATGATTTGAGGATATAGTTCATATTTGATAGTCATTTCTTATATAAACCATATACATTCATGAAGTCGTACTTTGAAGTGCTTCCTTTGTCTTCTTTTGCATACACATCATCACATTGATCTTGATGTCAGATGTTTATAGGCATCATAGGCGATGGGTTGCTGAGAAATTAGGACTTGAAGCTAGAAACAGTGAACTTGAGTTCACCAAGAAGATATTGTCTATTGACGCCAAACATTATCATGCATGGTCTCATAGGCAGGTTTGTTTCTCCTATCTTTTCCACGAATCTAATTTTCAGATGGTGTTGCCTGTTCATATTATTATCATGACTCAATAAAATTTTGCTTCTTTTTTTGCATGGACGGACAGTGGGTTCTTCAAACCCTAGGAGGATGGGAAGATGAACTCAATTATTGTAGTGAACTGCTTGCAGAAGACATATTTAACAATTCTGCTTGGAATCAGGTATCCGACTATTGTACATGTTATGTTTAGTTTTGGTACATGACATAGTAAAACACAGTATATGATTGTTTTCTAACTAATTGAGAGATCAAACACATGTAGTATTCCGTATACTTAAGTCATTGTCCAAAATGTTACTTTTCCCAATAATTAAAATTGAGAAACATTGGTAGACAAAGCTAAGCTAAGCTGTTGCTATTTAAATACCTGTACACGAATAATCTATTATGAAAAAGAGAAAAAAGGGAGGTCTTAGAAATGCTTTCTATTCCTATTTGCATTCTAAATTTGGTGTGTTTGCCATGTATATGGAATAAGTCTACAATCTATAATTACTTTCTAATCCTATTTGCTTATTAAATGTAGCGTGTTTGCATTGTACTCCCTCCGTCTTTAAATATAAGCAAAATTGACTTTTTAGATTCATTCATTTAATGATGTATGTGGTTTATAATATGGACCACATACATCATTAAATGAATGAACATAAAAAGTCAATTTTGCTTATATTAAAAAACGGAGGGAGTATGGAATAATAACTTGACAATCAATTTTACTTTTAAAGCATTTTTTTGATATTTTCAAATTCAATAAAATTAACTCGTAATATTTTATACAGAGATATTTTGTCATAACAAGGTCTCCCTTCTTAGGGGGGATTAAAGCTATGAGGGAGTCTGAAGTGCTTTACACCATTGAAGCCATTATTTCCTACCCTGAAAATGAAAGCTCTTGGAGATATCTTCGAGGACTTTACAAAGATGAAGCCACATTATATGTAAATGACACTCAAGTTTCTTCAGTATGTTTAAAGATTTTGAGAACAAAGAGCAATTATTTGTTTGCTCTTAGTACTCTCTTGGATCTTATCTGCCTCGGTTATCAACCAAATGAAGATTTCAGAGATGCCATTGAGGCTTTAAGGACTTCAGATAATGAAGAACAAGATTCAGATATAGCAAGAACTATTTGCTCTATTTTAGAACAAGTTGATCCAATTAGAGTCAACTATTGGGTCTGGCGTAAGAGTAGACTTCCTCAGGCAGCTTAATACCGTCTGTAATTTATACTTTGTCTATTGAAATTGGATGTCATGAACACCCTATGCTTGACTAGTATTTTATTTTTATTTTTTTTCTGACAAAGAGAAGCTTGACAATTAAGTTATTGGGTGAAAACAGGGTGGTTGTTTTTGTTCTGATATGTTTTCAATATGTATTTCTATATTTAACAGGGTAGTTGTTTTTGCCATGATATGTTATCAGGGCGTACTTTTATAAATGCAAAATTGTGCTCTTTTGTTCCCGCCATTACTAGCAATTTAGTGTGACAACTTGTTAAGTATTGGAACTAAGTTGAACAAAATATATTTTTCACCACCTTCTTTTCTTGTTTTATAAAAAATGGTCTTCTACTTTTGCGTTCTTAACATTGTATTAACGAACCACTGTGATAATATGTTGAAGTGTATAATTAGGCATCTATCTATGAAAAACTTGTTTAAATTAATAAAACCTATTGAGTCAACCTGTATACTATGCTTGATTCCAATGTCAAACAGGTAATCACTAAGTGAGAGATGGACGGAGTAATATCATTCTCAATGATTCCGTGGTAAACATTTTGTTCAAAATTAGAATAAACTAATTCTTAAACAGGTATTACAAAGCTGGTAAGTGAATACAATTTTGAGACAAATCAATTAGTTTAAACATTCAATTTCACTACAATGCTGTTAGAGACTTGTAGTACTATTATTGAACCTGATATTTAATATTGACATAACAAAACCCAGTAACTAAAGGCAATAGAAGGGAAATTAAACATGAAAAAAAAATTAGTTGAAGATATGTAATTCTTCAATACATACATCTCTTTTAGTTAAAACAAGAGTCTTTCTTCAAAATATATACATCATCACTTAGATAGACACGGGTGTGTTCAAGATATTTCTCATTATAATTTGATCACATAAAATTCTTAACTATGTATGTATATCAAATCTGAAACAAAAGAATCAGCTTGATTCAGGCTTCTTATTCAATTGAGATTTATTGGACCTCGAAGATGAACTTGAAGTCTCCTTGAACGCCGACGGGCAGAACCTACTTACACCACACTCTCCACAGCGAGGCCGTAAAGGAGTACAAATTGTCCTTCCAAATCCTACCTGTTCAACTTCATATTTAAGCTAGAAGATGCTTTACATATATGCATACAATGTTGTAAGATAGATGGTATAAGAGGCCCAAAAATGTTTTTGGCAATGCAGAAATAAAGTAACACACCACATCCAAAATATAACCATTTAGGTGCATTTGTTCCTATACTATCTATAGTACTATACTACTACATAGTCAAAGAGAGTGAATGTTTAATTCATACCAAAAGAAGATTTATTGCAACCCATTCTTCCCTCGGAAGCCACCGTTCCAGCGCCTTTCTTGTTTCTTCGGGTATTGAAGTTCTCTGGCATGGCACGAGGAAGATAATTATTAACTTTGAATTTGTGACACTTAGAAGTTATTGGAAAAAGTAACAACTAGCCAATCAAAGAGCAAAATTCTTCCTGCTGACAAACACCGACTGACAGTCAAGCAAATTTTGGAAACCATGATAAACAAAATACATGTTCTGATAATTAAATTGCATTCCCAATATGTTGTAACATACATATTGATCACATAACATAAGCCTTGATATTGTCAAAAAAATAAAAAAATAAGCCTTGATAATCTTGGACAGTAATAAGCATAATTTTTCCTTCTAGCCGACAAATATAATGTGATGCTACCAAACTTAAAACAAACCTGTTTTGTGCCGGGTCTCGAAACCCATCCAAGACGATTGCTGATGCGGTGGACATGAGTATCTACGCATATCCCTTGGACATTGTTCCATGCAATAATCATAACCTACAGCACCACTAACAAAATGATTTCAGGAAATAAAACTAAAACCATTAACAAAATGGAGCTTAAAACTAATGAAACAAACTGTTTGAAATACGAAAAGAAAACTGTACATACCAAATGAGCAATCTTCGGACCTACGCCTGGAAGTGAGAGTAGTTCCTCAATTGAGTTAGGTATGTCTCCATCATACTTAGTGAGACAAATATCAGCAATTTTCTTCAAGTTACCAGCTTTTCTTATATAAAACCCAACCTGAGAAAAGAATGCCCAAAAGCATAAGCACAGATATTCAATTAATAAAACACAAAAAGGACATAAAATAAATTGACACGCTAACATCTTATAGAAATACTGGAAGTTTCAAAAGTGGAATCTTTAATTTTCCACCAAATCCAAATTAATTGATCAAAAGCTACCAAAGAACATACAGGGTAAATCTGTTTTTTGATAGTTTCTTCATCAGCTTTGTTGAGTGCATCAGCAGTAAGAAGACCATTTTGACGAAGACGTTGAGTTGCTCCTATTCTTGAAAAAAAACACACTCTTAAATATGACTAAACTTGTACGAGAAACTACCAAGAATCAATCACATAAAAAGACAGATGATAAACACAATTGGAGGCCAATGTGCACATAATGGCTGCTCAAATTTTCTTAGATTAACACTTCATTGGTTTTCAAAGTTCAGCCTTCTACATCATGCAATATAGGAAGTATCTAATTTTTTTTGCGCTTTCTTTCTGTGTCGGGCCTTGTAATGGATACATACTAATTTTTAGTTCTGATGTGATGTTGTATTTTTGTGTGTATTCCAGAATATTCTATAAGTTTCAGAAGCTTCCCAAACATCTCTTACACTTCAAAAATGTTCAGAAAAAGTTTAAAATGGATATGAGAAAAACATGGAAACGCTAAATCAGTTTCCATTTCACCGAATCATGCTCAAAACCTTCTTCTAAATGGACCAAACTACTTCATACAGTTATGTCATGAATCATAAATATTGTCGAAAAATAATATTACGATCTTAGAATGAAGCTTCTCAAACTACGAACAAAAGAAAACAAATCTCGACATGTTTTTCATGACCATAAACTTGAGAATGTAAATGTGCTTACCGCGAGTAACATGCTCCTTAGTCTGGCTTGATAAAAGAGAAGATGCCAGGACAGCAAATCTTCTGTCCTAATTATATGCATAAGAATTTAGTTTATTATGACAGTAAAGTTATGCACATTAAGGTTCACACTGTTATTGAAATCAAAATAAAATATTGGCCCGATAGTCAATAGCTAATAGCTAATATAAATTTAGTTTATTATTAAAGGTTTCTAACTATTAATGACTGATAAGAGATTGCACAGAAGAGAAATATTAGTTTGGTGAGAATTTGTAACGCATGTATTGGTTGATAAATGACTAAAGCTATGTTTGGATTGATGGAACAGAATGGAATAAACAGACATTGGTTGTCATTGTTTGAACCTCTATTTCTCTTCCCCAATTAGGGATATGAGATGGAATGGAACCATCATATCATTTACTAAACAACGAAAATTACCTTCAATATTTCATAAATCACCAAAACAATGGTATGGTTAATTCCTTTCATTCTATCTCATATCATTCACCGATAATTATGTATCATTTTAACCAAACACAATTAAACTGTCCAAGAAATAACTTAACTTTATAATCACATTAAAGACATAAGCCAAAAGGTTAGTGCTTAATTTCTTTCACCATGCGCGAAGTCAATATAAATAGCATATAGATTTAGACCTTAGGAGGATGAATATCAGCATCTTCCCGATCACCGGTAGTGTCTATCGAATACATCATTTTGCGAATCCCTTCAAGCACGTTTTCCCAATTGGCAGGACTCTCATCTACATAAATAAACAATAAGCTCCCTAAACTTAAAACACTTCCATAGAATAGAATCAACCCAAAACTGTACATTTGTTGCAATAAGCACTTACTAGTTTGACCCAATCCATTTGTTCCTGTGTATGCAGATCCTTCAATCTCAGTCAAACCAAACTTCTGTGTAGTAAAATTACTAACATAAATTATATTGCAATACATGGAAATGTGAACATTTGAAGAATTCCCAAAAAAAAAATTGAAAATTGCTTAGATTAGAAAAAGGGTAAAAAAAAGTCTCACTTTTTGGTCTTGAATTTGCAGCAAGTGCTTCTTTGGTTGAAGTTGTGTAGTGTTTTTGCGTGTGTTAAATTGGAACACTAAAGAGATAAAAAAATGAATGAATTTTAAGGAAAAGGAATTGAAAATAAGAATGGGTTGTGAAGAAGTTAGTAGCTACCTTGGTGTGGATTGGTTTTGGAGGAGAAGCATGTTGCTCTTGTAATGGAAGAGAAGACAGAGATTCGCACCAAACAAACAGAAACATAAGTAAAAGGAAACACAAACATTTTTGGAAATTGTCGGGGAACTATAACGAGCTATACATACTATTTTAGGAGGGACTAAATATTATATTATATTTATGGATTAATAATGATTTATCCGGTGTAATATAGAACACTTTTGAATTTGCCCAATGTAAAAAAAAAATTAGACTTCGTCATTGTAAAATAAAGATTCTTTAGAATTGACCCCTGACCCTTATGATTCATTAGAATCTCTTACGTGGCGCTGATGTGGATATTTCTTTTTATTTTTTATTATTTTTTTCATTGATCACATGTATAATTCATTTAATACATCATATTTAATTAAAAAAAACACAAAAAATTAAAAATAATTTATAAATCTGAAAATTAATTTTCAAAAGAAAAAGTTTAGATTTTTTTTTAAAAAAATAAAAAAATCTGGAACTTAATTTAAAAAAAATAGAAAATATATTTCATAAATTAGAAAAACAGATTTGAAATTAAAAAAAGTTCAGATTTCATTTCAATATAAAAATGTCTAAAAAAAATTTCAAAATAATTTTTTTCCATAATTTTTCTTTTTTTAAAAAAAATTATTTCAATATAAAAATTCTGGAATAAAATGTCTAAAAACTTTTTCAACAATGAACGATGATAAAAGCTACTATCTCCGTCCCTTATTATAGTATCCTTTTTAACAAAAACATTGGTTTTAAGAAAGTTAATTATTGTGTTAAATTTATTGACAAATGATAATTTTTTTCCATGTTTGCCCTTCTAATAATTGAAATCACAACTTATTATTTTCCTATATTAATTACCCATTACTACTTTTTTTTTTAAGCAAAATAGAAATAAGATTAAAAGAAAGAGGAAGTACAAGACTGGGGGGACATGGACCTGACCCAGTAAATCACAAAGAAACCACCAGAAGGGTAAAAAGCAAAACTCAAAACAGCAACAACCACAGACAATCCAGCGCACCCATGTATGGACGCGAAATCGAATTGCAAAAAAACATAGTTCTAGTGTTTCAAGCTTCTAAATAGGCGTATGAATCGTCTGTCAACACAGTCCGATTCAAGTTCCAACAACTCCCTAAACATCAAGTCATACATGCCCTTTCGGACTGAACCAATCCAAACGTTGTCCATATCGAGGGATGAACAAACGAAGGAACTCCAACACAGTCCACCGCAGAGCATGAAGCAACCGCATCAGATACAATTCTTAAGGTACGACGAACGACGACTACCGTCAACATGGAGCATCTACGCACCTAGCTCTTTCGAGTAACCTCAGGCGAACACAAGACTCGTCACACACTGATGAAAAGAACAATAGAATCCACATCCTAAATCCAGTAAAACCAGATAAAAGATTTTCGAACAGAGTCACCGAATCCGGAACAAAACCACACCCAGCCTCAACTTCCTAAATCAAAACATAAATAAAAGAAACTAAAACAAAAGCAACGGTGACCAAGGCAACCATCGCCGGAAAACGAAGCAAACACTGACCGGAGCGCCGTCGAAAACAGTGCCGGACAACCTTGGAGAAAGATATTCTGCGAAAAGGCAGAACAAACACAAAACATCCCCTAACCTCAATCCGGCGTGAAGGAAGCAATCTGATCTCTGTAGCCTTCAGATCTGAACCATATCCAAAGAACCAAAGGAACAACAAACAGCCACTAGCCAGAATCAGACAACACAAAAACCAACACAACTCAAACCTGCAAATCGACGAACGACGACGGAAGAGGAGAGAAACGTCGGAAGGAGGGTCGTCGGAGGAAAAAAGGGGAGAACGGTGATGCTGCCATGAAAGGCATCGCACCACCACAACAAGCATCTACATCTATGCGGTTGTTGTTTGGATGTGAAGGGGAGGAGAGGACGGTGATGTAGGAAGGCGGTTGTTGTTTGTAGGTGGAAGACGGAGAAGAGAGAAGTTAGAACTTCTCTCTCTAAAAGTTACCCACCGCCATCCTTTCCTTTTTCATATGTTAACCGACAAGCTTTTAAATAACAGTCGCGGTCATGGTTGCGGTCGCGTTAAGGTTTTCGTGATTTCGGTTGTAACGGATGTTGCGATACAAATAACGGTCTTCGCGGTGTGAATTAACCACAACATTGCACAAATCTTATTAAAATTATTTATATTATCAAACAATGTATAATAACTTAAATTATTCCTTTTTCCTATTGTTATAATATGTTTAAAGTAAATATATAATAACAAAAATAAGCTACATTCAAAAATAAAACACCTCGTCCTATATTATCAAAATGCACGCAGCAGCACATACAATCAAATTTTTCCTACACCAAACACATCCAAGTATACAACAATACAGAACACACACATCAAAATATAAACAACAGAGTCACGAACAAACAAACAGCAAAAAAAAAAATGCAGTACACTCACTCTCTTAAATCTATCTATCATTATTCATTTGTTCTCTGTTTTTCTTTCCCGTCACAACACAATCAAAGCCCCTAATTCTTTTTTCTTTCTCTAGATTCCCATATAACTTTTTCTACCCAACTGAAGAGAATGAGACTTGAGAGTCAATTTTAAATTGCTTTGAGCCGGATCTGAAATATTGAAAGATGAAACAACTACAAGCAATTTTAAACTTCTGTTTTTTTGAGGTTGTAACGGTGTTTTGCGGCCTTAACGGCGTTCCGTAACGGTTGTAACGGCGTTTTCACTGTGAATTTCTTTCTCACCGTTTTGTAACGGCCGTTTTTGTTGTAATGTTCTGTTTTTTAAAACCGATGCTTATTTTACGCCTCATGCAGCAATTACCCATTACTACTTGAATAATGCACCAAATTAATTTATCATTGTACCCATAAACAGAAAAGGAACGTGAATGAACCTCTTGGATTGAATGTAGACTATTTGAAAAAGTCATGGCACAAAAAAATTGGAACATGAATGAACCTTCACTTTCCTTTTTTTCCAAAAATTTAAATTTTGAAGGCTCCAAACTTAAAATTTTTAGGAATTGTTTTGCAAATTTCTGGCGTCATATTTTGAAAAACAAGGAGCATGAAACAAGAGTATATATACATATAGAGAACTAAACATATTCTTCATGAAAAATTATAGGAAGCCATGGAACCCCCTCTTAACATAGATTTAAACATCCCTTTTAATACTAGTGATCACGATTATAACATAAATCAGTTGCCATACCACAACTTGGCTGCTAATGTTGAAGACACTTCACTATCAAGAGATGATTCTAACTTTGAATTACACCATGAAACTCAAAGTCATGAAACAGAGGTTGATACCACAAACAATTCAGGAACATTATACCCAATATGTGGAAGAAAGTGAAGAGGAAATAGAGATTGTTATGTTTGACGAAGACCAACCACAAGAAGTTGATGACACCAACATTTCAGATATAGAGTTTGACTTTGAAGAAAATGTTCAACCAGTTGATGAGAGTGAACTTGAAGGAGTACTTAATTCTGATGGTAATGTATTTCTTCTTTATTCAATTTGATTCAAATTTGTGTTATCATTTGTTAGGAGTAATTATACAATATGCATTTGAATATGAAGGAACAAATAATGGACGCAAATTTTTAAGCAATGAAGAGCGTAAGGCCGTCGCTTATCTTCTTTTGCAGCACAACTATGAAGGATGACTGAAAAAAGGGACTAGAAAATTGATTGTGTCAATGTATTCGGTCTCTGTTAGTGTCATTAAACATATTTGGAAGAGAGCAAAACTCACAGCAGGAGATGTGTCTCATACAAAAACAACAATTTCTGGGCGAAAAAGGATTCAATTTTGATCACGATCAATTTCATCAAATTCCATTATCAAAAGGTCCAATTTCTTAATATTTGTGTTATTAACATTTCTTTTGTTAGGTGTAAATATTTGCACACATGATGGCAGTGCACAGTGGCGGAGCCATTCATTGGCTTGGATGGGCCGTGGCCCACCCAAACCCTAAAAAATCATTTCTAATTTGTTGGAACAATCAGAGTTTGGATTGAAGGAATCTAAATTGTTTACACCACCTTCTTCATCCTACCAAAACTACTTTGTTCGCACTAAAACATATATGTACCAAACATGTTAGCATGCAATATCTCATTGATCATTTACAACAAAAGTTGAGAAGGAAAACAATTTATTTCACTTACTTGAATATAATGCTCTATTGCGCGCCAATTGCACCAATTACTTGAACACTCTCTTGTATTGTAGATGCACACAGGTTCTGCCATCAAACATTAAAAATTATTACTCTAGGTGTACACAAATCTTAAAATTTTATAAGATTTTGGGTTCTATTTCTTGTAAGTTTTTTTTTCATAATTTGATAAATTTTATAAGACTTCTTTTTTGAAGGAGGACATCCTTTACAATGTCTATTACATGATATAATTGGCTATTTTATTTTTGAATTCTAACAAAATAGTTTCTACAATCATTTTCCGCAAGTGTCAGATTCTCATATCCATTTTCTTCAACAGCCAAAGATTGAAAATTTATGTTTAGATTTATTCCAAGTTGAATATTGAGTTCTAATCTCCTTTTTGAAGGAGACATCAAATTCTTACTACTTCTAAAATAGAATACTTTGGTAGGGCTTAGATCATGTACAAGACATTACAAGAACCCAAATGAGTCTTACACAAATTCTTACTCAAATAAGTCTTCTTTCTCGTAGGGTTAGATTATGATTAAGCTTGAGAACGGCTCTTAAACGGTAATTGCAATTGTTTCATCTAACCAAATACATTATACATGTATTCAATCTAGCCTTACACTGAGTTTTTGTTATCGGATTTGACTTCAATAGATTATTTGATGTTATCGGATTTGGCTTCAATAGATTATTTGATCTGCTCACATAGTTTGTTCTATGACTACAGGCTACTGCAAAATATTATTTCCCATCACCTTCACTTATTCTACTAAGTTTAGTAACTCTAAAACTCATAGAGCGGGCATATCTCTTTTAATTAATGTCATACTTCCCCATGCACATGACTCTTCATTTACAAATATGCACGAATTGTTGTAGAATTAATAACATGGTTATTAATTGCAAATTTAGACATTAATAATGTTAGTTGTTTAGGTGAAATTAAGATTTAGTTAAAAAAATGGGGGATTAGGGCAGAAAAAAAAAATACATTTTGGAGTAGATAAAATGATCAACCCTTGAGATAAGTTTAAATCTGTTTTTTTTTACTCCATAAACTTTTTATCGTGGGTAAAAATATTTGTCTTGGGGTATAAAAAAAACCAGATTTACCATCATTTAAAATGCTCATCGAAAATGGAATCCTAGCAAGTTTGAATTTGCTCCATTCAAGGGGAAGACAATTAATGTTGTTGGAAGGTGCATTCATTCTGTACCTACTGACGATCTTTTGTTGGGTTTGCTTTAGATGATGGTATTCAAGTTCCAACGAAATGAGGTTCATTCCTTGTCACTTAATACCTTCATCTAAACCAGCCTAACAAGAATTTAATCTTTTCAAAGAAAAAACATGAATGCCGAGCGAAATGCTTGAGTCCTGGCCGTTTGACAAGTTTGAATTACCTCATTTCAGAGGTAAGACAATTGTTGTAGTTGGAATGCACCTTACCCTAACTAATGACGATCTTATGGCAGAATCAAACTTTTGGTGATATCTTCAGTTGATCTCAGCAACGTCACCCGCATATCGATCAACTGAAACATGTTGTGCTCCCAAAACATGCTCGTCACGTTTTCGTTGTTCTTTAATTCCACCCAAGTGAATGATACCCTCCCCTCGTCGAGCGTTGGACGTTTATACCGAATGTGTTTCACCCTCCTTGTGTCTCTGGGGTTGACTCCTTGGTTGAATTCAGTGAGTTTATCCTTTAGACCTCTTAACGTTACACTAAGGCACCGAACCTTCAACCTCTGCGGTTCTCTGCCGTTGAATTGTGCAGGAACGTCGATCCACCCGACCATTGCTTCAAATCTACACAATAAGAAATTAAAAACAATCAATGAAAAATTCATTCAAACAATTCATCAAACACTTTGGAGTGAAAATTATACATAAATCCAAAAACTCATAACTACAACATTAACATGCAAACATCCAAACACAATTAAGCAAGATAAGTCATTTGCATGTAACATTGTATCATATCTTGCAAAAAAAATCAAAATTTAAACAAACCCTAGTCTAAATTTTTTCTCTAAAACTCAAAACTACAACATAAACATGCAAACATCTAAACATTTAAGCAACACAAGTCATTTACATGAAAACAATGTATGATTTCTTGCCAAAAACACCAAAATTTAAACAAGCTCTAAATCTAAAAAATTTCTAATTTATGAGAAAAATACAACATATAAACATAAAAGGTTAATGGTGTTTGATCATGAAAACTTAATTGTTATTGGAGTGTTGTTTGATTTGAACTTAAAGGAATTTTGGATTTGGGTGATTTGAGAGAGATTTTTGAGATTTTTTTAGATTTTAGATGAGAAATGAGGAAATGAGGTGTTTTGCCTTGTTTAAGACAACACGTAGCACAAGTTAACTAACGCCGCGCTAGTTAATTCACGCAGCGTTAGTTAAGTGGCGCAATGATTAACACTTGCGCAAGGGTATTTTTGGCACGGCTGCAGGGCGCGAGCAAAATGTGCAGGGTGAAGAGCAGTATTCAAAAAAATTGGCCATTTTTTTGGGCCCATTTTTTTTAAAACCCGATTCCTTTTCTACAAGCCCAAAGACTGAAACGTTTACTGAATAGTTATATTTACAGTAACACGTTCCTGAAATGAAACATTGCTTTTTTGGATGGTTTTATGGATGACCTAAACTTAGAGACTTATGAAACTTATGATTTTGTGCGTTATTTTTTGTATTTTGATGATAAGTTGAGCATAAGGTTTTATTATGGTAGTTTAGTATAATTTGTATTTCTAATTAAGTCATATTTTGCACTATTGACCTATTTACAATATTATATTAGCTTATATATGTCATGCATATAATAAATTTTACATAATTTTAATTTTAGGTCAACTCGTACGAGTTCTCGAGTCGAGTTTACCTAGGCAAAGCGAGTTGAGGTAAACTCTCGAGTTTCAAAACTTTGATTTGAATGAACTAATTTTAATTATTACACAAATAAAATTACACTAACGGTCTTTAAACTTAATTTCAAGTAATAATCCAGTCATTTATCTTTAATTTTCACGTTTTAATCCTTTATGTTCTAAAACGTTTACACAATTACCCTTTTTTACATAAAAAAATCCCAAAAATTTAGAAATTCATAACAGTCATGTTAATATTCAACAAAAAATCCATATATTCATCAAATAAACCAAGATTTTTTCTCTTTCAGATTTAATTATTTTATTTCTAATTAAACAGTAATTTTAAGAGAGACTCAAAATCTTCATCCTAAAAGGCCAATCCTCAACAATTTCTTCTCTCTCGCGGTGCTCTCTCTCACACACTCTTCTTTGCTACATGTACTCTCTTGTTTGTTTCTACCCCAAAACCAAGATCTATTTTTCCTTTAGTTGCTCCTGTGTGTCAAAAGACCCATTGAATCCAAAAAAATTCATCTTCAATAAACGATGGAAGATAAAAACATTCATCAATAGATACATAAAATTCTAGATCTAAATAGAAGAAGAACAAGAATCAATCTACGGAAATAAAAAAACAAGATAGTTATGATGATGAAATTCAGTCTTCAGATCTCCTTTTTAGATAGATGGTGATGGTGATGAATTGTTTTTGACTTCTTATGAACTTTGTCATACCCCAAATTTGGCCCGTTTAAAATTTTTTTACTCGTTTTCTTTTACCATTTAAAACTCATTTATTTGTCATTTTTACTTTTCATTTTTTTGTTTTGTTTATTATTATGTCATTTTTTTTATTTTTCTTTGAAAAAAAAAAAAAAGAAAAAAAACAACAAAGAAAGGGGAGTCACTCACGTGACCCTTCCCTCTTTTCTTTCCTCCTTTCTTTTATTTTATTATTATTATTATTATTATCTTTTATTTGTTAAACTTTGTCTCCAAGTTTTCAGCAGGGGCATTTTTGGTATTAGTTCTGTGCCTGAGCCAACCCTAGTTTGTCTCTATAAATACACTGTCAATCATTGAGAAATGGGTCCGAAAATCACTGTTCATGTCAGAAAAAATCAGCATCAATTCACAAACCCTAATTTTCTACTTTTCCAACCCTTTTTCAAATCAAGCACAAAAATTACAAAAAAAATAGCATGAGCTTAAGAAGAACATTCATGGGTTCATAGGAGAAATCCAGCAACACCAAAACTTTGACAAAACCTCAAATCCATTCATATAACCACACAAATCACAAACAAGCATAAACAAGCCAAAACCGAACCGAAGCAATCAAAACCGGACCGGACCGGAGAAAAGAGCGCGCGAACCGCACCGGAAAGGAAGAAGAGGAGGCCGAACCGGAGCAAGGGGAGAAAAACGTGAAGCTCTCCATTAGAGGTAACTTTTGATCCTTTCCACCTCTTGTGTAGTGTTGCTAGTGTTTTTGGTTATTTTGTATGAAGTTTTGTTTGAAGCTAAGATTGTAGATCTAGGATTTTTGGTGCATGTTTTCGAAATTATGAGTTTAGATTTGAGTAGAGGAAGGGAAGAGGATTGTTTTGGTGCAAAAATTTTCAAAAAAAAAGCAAAAAAAAACTCCGGCGCGGCGGCGCTCCGGCCGACCACCACGCCGGAGCAGCTCCGGCCGCCCCTCCCCCACCTTCTTCTCCGGCGAGCTTTGTAGAGAGAAGGGGGAGCTTCTCTCTCTAGGTTTTTTTTAGAAAGAGGAATTGTGTGATTTGTGTTGTGTTTTTTTTGTTAAAACCCTTTTATAGTGCTTTCTTTTTTTGGTTTGGTCTTGTGCACATGCGCATACTGCAATTCAGTGCTCCATCGCGTTACAGCCCTTGGATCTGGATCATTCCTTGATCTGAGGGCTCCTGTGTATCTTGATCTTGGATCATGTGTGTGTTATTCTGCGTGAATGTAGTGTAGTTTCTGTTTGGACCGTCAGATCGTTGATCTGACGGTCACTGTGTTTTCAGTATAATCCCTTTGTTTCTATGTTGTTTTTGTGACCCTTGGATCGTTGGATCCAATGGCTGTGATGAGATCTTGGGATTCAGATCTGGACCTCTGGATTCATCCAACGGTCCAGATTAAATCCTGCTGAGCCAATTTTGTATTTTCTTTTTTTTTAATTGTTCTTTATCATTTTTAAAGACTTTTTACACTTTTTTTTTACATTTTAATGCTTTTAAAAATTCCAAAAATATTGTTCTTATCATCTTAATTTTCTCTAATTTTAAGAATCCCTCCTATTTGTTTTCTTTTAAAATTTTTTTATTTATTTCTTATATGATGATTTTAATTGTTGCTTGTCTTTATTCCTTGCTTTTTATTTCTTATGTCTCATTCACCATGATATTTCTTATGTTACTAACGATTTAATTTTTGTCTTGAATCATAACATGTACATTTAATTTTCTCATCATTTTATTTCGTCATTGACTTAGTGTGTATAAATAAGGAATTGATGTAATTTTATTTCTTGCATTTTATTTTGGCATAAAGGCCTTAGGGTTGTATTTAGGAATTGATGTAATAATGTAGGTAACACAAGCACCGACACACGCACCGACACCATCACGATTTATTTACCGCTTTCCGTTCGCTTTTACGACGTTACGTTAGTTTTCACCGTTAGTTTAGAAAAATCATTTTTCTCAAAAAAAATCAAATATGCAAAACTTCAAAATCATTTTCTTAATAATTTTTTTTTTCTTTTATTTCTTAATCAAACTTTCAATTAACCTCACTCATTTCTTTTATCTCATGCCTTGAGGCCTCTTTCTCTTCTTAAAACCATTTTCAAAAATCTTAAAACCAACCTAACCCACCAAAGAAATTTTTTAGTGGAACTACGTCGGTTTTGATCCCTTTCTCAAAAAAAGGGGTACGTAGGCAGAGGACTTGTCCTTCCAAATCAAATAAAAATAACCAAAAACATACTTCTTCTCCCTCCATTCTTTCACTTAGATTTTAGGTAATAATTTTTCAAGTAAGCAAATGAATTTAGCACAAGATAATCTAGGTAAGCGGTTCCTTCGGAATACCGAAGTCGTTTAGGGTGCTTAACACCTTCCCTATTCGAAACCAACCCCCGAATCCAAAGTCTCGAAAAGGGTTTTTACTCATTTTTTCCCTTCCCAAGAATAAAGATCGAGAGTTCAAAGATTGACGATTCAAATCAATCGATGGTTTGATATCCGAAAATCGAGGAGCACAAACTTGTTTACTTAGATTTTTTTTCTTGAACAAACAAAAATGGATTATATTAACATTAATAAAACAGTCTCCTTAGACATACCGAAGAGAGAAATCACGAACAAGTTAGCCGATACACAAACATATAAGGGGACTCGACCACAACATATGAGTACCAAAAACAAAATTAGCCTTTTTAGTCTTCATCCATCGTAGAGAGTATGACTTTATTTTATCTAGTAGAACTTTCTTATTCTTAAATAACATGCTATTACGTTCATTTCACACAACCCAAACATTTCACACAACCCAAACACACATAAGCCATATAAGTTGTAGGAAAGAACGCCGCGACCAACTATGTAGTAAATAAATTGAGTGAAATGATCTGAAATAACTTAAATGTCCGCCACATCAAAGCCAATCCACGCCCACACCAACGGCCAAAGAGAGTTGAAGGTTCTGCACGTTAGGAACAGGTGCTGAGAGCCCTAAACATGACCACAACCAGCCACACACCATCAAAGCCAATCCACTTGTTTATTTAAGAAAGATGATCAAATTCAATGGTTTATTTTTGGTTTCTAGAAAGGAAGGTGTGATTTGTTATTTATAATGGAAAGTTGAATACACCAACAATGAAGTGATAAATAAATTTGGGTTCCTTAAACAAGTGTTGAGAGGATTTGATCACCGACTCTTGCGTATCGACAAAAAATAATTATTTGTAAGCGGCAGTCGAAACTTCGTACTTATAATATGGTAAAAAAAATTGAAAATTGGAATAGAAATAACTTAGGCTTAATACATGCTTTGGTCCCTTAACTTGTTTTTGGTTTTCATTTTGATCCCCTAATTATAAAGTGTTTCAATTTGATCCCATAACTCTTTTACCGTTTACTATTTTGGTCCTTTTCGTTAGTTTTTTTCAAAAATCGTAACCCATTATCCACGTATCACTTAAGATGGATGATCAAGGGTTGGATTTAGAAAGCGCACATATATACAACGAACTCACAACATATGATTATTTCTATTAAATTACCTAAAAATAAAAATTAAAATAGAAATAAAAAAATATAAAAAAATTCTCTTCTCTCCTATCTGTTCCTTTCGTCCTCTTCATTCTTTTTTCTTTCAAAATAGGAACATATTTGTGTGTTCTTTATCCATAGTTCCTGCAACTCAAAATTCAACACATACCCATTTTAATCCATCCACAAATTCATACCCATTTTAAATTCAGATCTACAATTCATTAAGAAGAAAAAAAACCCAGATCATCAATCCGATCCGAGTTCGAAGATGAAGGAGATCGCTTTTCATTTTTAGAAAAAAAAAATCCACCGCTGCAATTCCTTACATGAGCTTGAGAGTCTTTGATTTGTATGTCTGTTTGATGAAAGGGTTGTTGAGTGGAATGTGGATGATCTATTTTGTTATGAATGATTTTAGAAAATGATTTCCTTTGGGTTTAACAAAGATGAATGAGAAAGATGAGAAGGAGAAGAAATTTCGGTTGCTGGGAATCATCCTTGCATGCCTGTTCGTTTTTCTCTTTCCTTTTTATTTTTAAATTCAAGAAATTCACATATGGCTTTTTTTGTTCTGCAAATTGAATGTTTTGATTTTGTTTTTGCAATCTTTTTTTAAATTTGATGTGTGTTGGGGTTTCTGGAAAATAGCTGCGCTCCTGATTTTCGGATATCAAACCATTAATTGATTTGAATCTTCAATCTTTGAATTCTCGATTTTTATTCGTGGGAAGGGAAAAAAATGAGTAAAAACCCTTATCGAGACTTTGGATTCGGGGGTTGGTTATGCGAAGGGAAGGTGCTAGCACCCTAAGCGTCTACGGTATTCCATAGGAACCTCTTACCTAATTTATCTTGTGCTAAATTGATTTGCTTATTTGAAAATTATTACCTAAAAGTCTAAGTGAAAGAATGGAGGGAGAAGAAGTATGTTTTTGGTTATTTTTATTTGATTTGGAAGGATAAAAATCCTATGCATACATACCCTTAAAGAAAAGGGATCAAAACCAATGTAGTTCACCTAAAAAGTTTCTTTTTGGTGGGTTAGGTTGATTTTAAGATTTTTGAAAATGAGTTTTAAGAAGAGAAAGAGGCCTCCAGGTGAGATAAAGGAAACAAGTGAGGTTGATTGATTTTAGAGTTTAAAAATGGTTGAAGTTGAATTAAGATTGATTGAGAATTTGATTAAGAAAATAAAGAGAAAATGTTGTTAAGAAAATGATTTTTGAATTTGACATGTTTAGGTTTTTTGATAAAAAAGTTTTTTTTTAAACTAACGGTAAGCTAACGTAACGACGTACAAGAAATAAATGTGAAGTGTCGGTGCATGTGTCGGTGCTTGTGTTACCTACATTATTACATCAATTCCTAAATACAACCCTAAGGCCTTTATGCCGAAATAAAATGCAAGAAATAAAACTTACATCAATTTTCTATTTATACACACTAAGTCAATGACAAAATAAAATGATGAGAAAATTAAATTTGCATGCTATGATTCAAAACAAAGATTAAATCGTTAGTAAGCATAAGGAAAATTGTGATGAATGAGTCATAAGAAGTAATAAGCAAAAAATTAAGAATAGACATGTGAAAATAACAAGTAACAATTAAAATTATCATATAAAGACACAATTGAAAGCAAGTGAAGAAATGAGCAAAAAATTAAAAGAAACGAGTAGGATGAATTTTTTTGAGAATTAGAGAAAACTAAGATGATAAGAACAATATTTTTTGGAATTTTTTTTTATTTGAATGTTTTTGTTATTTTGAATGATATATAAAACTAACGTAGCAATGAAATAAAAGTATGAGAATTTTGTAGTTAGAGAATTTTGTAGTGACGTTGGATCACCACCAAATCTTTTTTTTTTCTTTTTTTGTATTTTTTTATAACATAAAGCAAAACAAAAATAAAATAAAATACCTTGAAACCGAAAGGGACAGAAAGGAGTAGAAAAAGAAGAAAGACTCGTCAACACAAGTCAAAAGAGGGAGAAGAGAAGAAAAGCACAGGAAGCATCAATTGTGTATTTCGGTGTGTTGAATGCATTGTGTGAGCCCTCTATTTATAGAGAAACTTCCGAACTAATAGGTGAGAAACTTTGGAAACAAGTAATTCATCTAGTACAAAAATATGCCAATTGTCTACCAAAATATATCATATTGAGTACAAAAATATATTATTCAAGTACATAAATATATATTATTGAGTATCAAAATATATTTCAGATCAAGCACTAAAATATATTAGATTGCCTACCAAAATATATCATATTGAGTACAAAAATATATTATTCAGTACATAAATATGTTATTTAGTACATAAATATATATTATTGAGTATCAAAATATATTTCAGATCAAGCACTAAAATATATTAGATTACCTACCAAAATATTTTAGATTGTGTTCCAAAATATTCTAGATTGCGATCTAAAATAATTTAGCAAAACTTGGGGACAAGAAAGCACTTTTTAATAATGACCAAATTAATTATTTAATTTATCATTTGCAAATAAAATTTTTCTAGCGCTTACTTCGTTCACACAATTATGTACCCCCATTGTATAATCTTAGGTCAAAAATTGGGGTATCTCTGCCGAAATTTCGTCTAAAACGACGGACATTTTCGATTTTAAAAGTACGAACGAAATGTGTAAAAATAGAGAAAAGTGGTCAAAATTTGGGGTATGACAATAGCTATGGAATTTTATAATTTTATGGATTTTTATTTAAGATGAAGATGAATAAAGATGCAGGTGAAGAAGATTGATAGGGGAAGAAGATGAAGAAAATAATTAGGTGGTTGTTGTTCATTATAAGCTACAATAGATTCCTCCGTGATCCAACAATCTTCATTTTTAAAAAAGATCAAACGGTTAAAATTAAAAAATTTAATAAAATCTATGGTAGATCCTTATAAGTTGGTTCACCTTAGACATTTAAGGTTAAAAAATAACAGAGGAGACCACAATTGTAAACGGTAGAAGAGTTATAGGACTAAATTGAGACACTTTATAATTATAATTAGGGGATCAAAATGAAAACAAAAAATAAGTTAAAGGACCAAAGCATGTATTAAGCCAATAATTTAACTTTTTTGCTAAAAATTTTTGGACAAAATATCATGTACTATAATGGAAAAATAAATAGCCAATCTAATTGAGATGTTGGTGTTTCCTTCTAATGTCTATCCTTACTCGCTGCTTAGCCAAAAAAATGGAAAAATAAATATAAATAATTTGACTTTTGCTACTAACTTTTTTTGACCAAAACCAATTACATTTATTACAATACCACACATGTGTTGTAATTTAAAAATCATATCTAGAAACAACTATAATGCTTGACCAAAAAAAAAGGAATTTAAAATGCTATAAGTGTCCAATCACTGATTTGGTAAAGTGTTCATAAAATGTTTATTATAGATGCACACAGCGAAGGGAAGTTCATGAAACCTTGTCATGTATATCTCAAATAAATAAAAATATTAACTAAATTAATAGAAAAATAATATTTATTATAATTTATTTTTCTTATGGCCAATTGTTAGTAGTTAGTTTTTACATTAACATATATCACACGAGTTTGAACTTTGAACCTCTAACTCCTTAACCCTTAATTCAAATAAGTTGAGATACCTATTCCCTATCATTTACGTTCCACACTCCGTTTCATTTTGATGAGATATTGGTTTTTACACATGGATGAAAATTAATAAATTTGAATTTTAATAAACTCGAAATAAAACTGAATTTATTCAAATGAACTCGATAAACTCTCAAAAGAAACTATCAAAAGTTTTTTTTTTCATCTCATTTTCCACATTTGGTTCATTTTCTTCTTTGTTAGATTGAACTTTTAAAAGAATTATTGATGTATTAATAATATATATACAATATGATGTAAATTTGGACTATTCTCCGAATAGAGTTTAGAAATCAATTTCACATACCTATTTGAAATGTAATTTTTTTTTTAAATTACTAGATACATTTATTATTATTTTTTTCTAAACATATTTCTAATTAATACTATTAACTTGTCTTGAAATATAAAAAGTCAAATTTAATACACA
The DNA here is from genome assembly GCF_003473485.1 of Medicago truncatula. Taxonomy (NCBI): domain Eukaryota; kingdom Viridiplantae; phylum Streptophyta; class Magnoliopsida; order Fabales; family Fabaceae; genus Medicago; species Medicago truncatula. The sequence continues at coordinate 48,358,580 of NC_053043.1, forward strand.
TATAAATAAATGACAATTTAACATTAAAACACAAAATAGACACATTAATTACACTACCAACTTTTCATAAGAAATGTGAAAAAAGCAAAGGGGGCTTACATCTACCTCCGTCCAAAATTATAAATCGCTTTGGAGAAAAAATTCATAAATTATAAGTCGCTTTACAATAGCAATAAAACATTAATGTTACTTTTACAATAACACACCTTTAACTATTTATAAATTTCTTTTCTTTCAATCCTTTAATGATGAATGCTAACAACACACATTTTTCGACACACTCTCTTTGATCGGTTAAAATTCGCATGGGTCCCACCAAATTATGTGGGACCTATATAAATTTGGTGGATCCCATGTGAATTTTAATCAATCAAAGAGAGTGTGTTGAAAAGTGTGTGTTGCTAGCATTTCTCATTCTTTAATTTATTTTTCCCATAACATTAATTAAGGAATATTTTATAAAACAAGTTATAATATATATTTCTCATACAAAATTAATTACATTTCTTTATACATGTGAAATGCTTTAAGCTCATGTAATTTAGAACGGAGGGAGTACAATTTTGACAACTTTAATTATCATCAATAATGTATGAGAAGTCTTTGTATTGTAATACATTAAATTTTCGTCAAATAGTCAAAATATTTATCGCAAACATTTAAATTTTCTAATAGGAAAATGCTAACTAGTGTCTCAAGGGCATTGGTTAAGCATCCAAAACAAGTAAGTTTACATGAAAAAGTTGTGTAATCATTGAATGATAAAAAATAACATGTTATATTTCTAAGATAAATTTTTTACTTAGAGATTCCTTAACCATTGTGCTGAGGACAATGGTTAGCAAGAACATGTCTAATATAATTGCAAAATAATACATAAGAGCATTACCACACTAGTTATTATAAGAGTAGTGATATTTAAACAATCATTTGGAACAACTTATGTGACAACTTCTTTTTTCTCTCTTTTCATTGGTCAAAATCAATGGAAAGAGAAAAAGGAAGAGAGAGAATAAAAATATAATGTGAATATGAGAGAGAAAGTTATCAAAAAGTTGTACTAAAGTGATTGTACAAATATCATTTCTCTTATTATAAATACAAGGTAGGAGATGGTTTCAGTTTCAGTGCACATCACCAACAAGAACAAAGAGTGAAATTACTCTCCTCACACAATTTTGATTTTTGGTTCATCTATAGTTGGCATTTTTTGACTCATTGTAACATTTTCCAACTCCAAATTCCCAAAGGTAAACTCCAAAAATCTAAATCAAAACGTAAACTCATTGTTACATTTTGCTTGGTTTTACTCAAAAAAAAAAAAAAAAAAACAATATGCTTGGTTTTTTGGGATTATAGAACATGCATGTACCATAGTCCAAGACCATGATGCTTGTATTCAATTTATAATTCTTTCATACCATTTTTTTCTTCTTATATGTGACAACTAAAACTATAGACAATTATTGGATTTTTGAAAATTAGATTCAAACATGGATGCATCAACATGTCCAACTGCTGATGCAATCAGAGCTTTCCTTGAATACTTGGTAGATCCATTGCTGCAAGAAGATCATTCTACCAATGATGATCTTCCACTATCACAACATGAAAAAGTTGCAAACCAGGTTTGTTTTTTTCATTCACCTTGCAACTTTATTTTAATGGCAATCCAAACATTAACTAATACTTCTTGGTGACTATTTGGACATGATTTTTGTTACGCCTTTTTAAACAAAATTATTTTAAATTTCATTAATTAACATTTAATGGAAGTCGATTTAAACTTGAGGTGATTGCTCAGTTGTACGAGCTTAGCCTTGTTACCTCCAGGTAAAGAGGTAAAGAGTTCAAAATCCCCTCAAAGACGGTTATGAATTGGTCATTAGTGCCAATATTTTAAAAAATGTTCTCATTTGATTTTAAAATTGAAAGATTAGTTAACATGAAATTGAAGTTCTTATTTGATTTTAATATCTAATTGAAGTTCATGATTTTAACATCTACTTAAGGTTCCTATTAGATATGGCAATCCAAAGATTAATTAACATCTAATTGAAGTTCCTATTTGATTTAAAAGTTGAAGATCCACAAGTATTTAATTATATGATTATGGTGTAGGTGCATGCAGTCGTGTTATTGAACAACTACTACCACATAAAACTGAATCAAGAGCTAGCATTTTTGCCATATAGGGAATTTTGCAAGATCATTGTGGATCTGAGACCACCACTGTCAGCATATATGAAATTCATGTTGCAGCCTGATTATGCTGAGCTCGTTGACGTGGAACAGAAACTTTCATTAACTGAAAAGGCGATCATGAGTTCCCATGATATATGTTTATCTTTAGATGCATCGAAACATGTTCCTAATATTGAGGGTTGGCCCATTTCAAAAGTTGCGGTCCTTTTGGTTGATAGTAAGAAGGAAAACTGCTTCTTGCGTTTTAATTCCTTCACTGATGGAGTATGGTCATTGATTGAAAAAGATGTTGATACTTCATATCAAATTGCTGAAGTTACAAGTGAGATCAAATCTCCATACAAAAGAAGAGGAGTAATTATGAAGCGTTCGAAAGTCATATTAAATGAAGATCAACTCTTGCAAGTTGGATATTCTGCTGTTAAGGAAGCTGCAAGTAATTATCTTTCTTTTACATAAATATTGCATTAGAGCACTCATAGTGTACACTTTTTTTATGTTTTCTATATATCTTGAGGTTCATATCAGGACATGCTTTGTTTTTCGTTATTTTCTGTATAGTAAAGACTTTTAACATGCATTTTTTGACTCATAAAAGTCGAATATGATTCTTATATAGCGATTTCATATTTCCCTTGTGAATAGGTGTCAATAGTATTGATATGATGCTTTTGGGAAGTTACAATGTGTATTCCCAGAGCAAAGAGAGGACAGCTTCTCGCTTTTATATAATGAAGTGCTCACAGTCGATCGTTGAAGGGTTTACTAAAGTTCCTATCAAAGATTTAATTGAAAGGTTCGTTACAATCAATATGGCTTTTCTATAACAAAATTTTTGTGTGTTTCTCTATAACATTTGATATCTCATCTTTGTATAGCTTTCGAGGTCCTTTGGTCAAAAGAAGTTCTAGCAGTTGGAAGACCACCCCAGTTGTCAAGTACTTCCACATGCTTCCTTATTCTGAAATAATCTCAGAATGGATTTCTAGGTTGGTATAATTCACATTTCCCATTTTCTGATGCTAAATTCATATTGATTTACAGTAATGAATATTGACCTCACAATTAGAAGCCTCGTAAACATTGCATAAGTTTGATTAAATTATTTCTCATTTCCATCTTACGTTTTCGTTTCACCTTTTCCATAAAATAATGATTGATATTTGCATAAAATATCTTTGCAGAGAAGCTTTCTCAAATAGTTTGCAAGATTTAAACGTGGCAGAGAAACAATTCTCAAAGGTTAAAGTGAGAGAATCACATGTAAGTAGTAAGGGCTTGTATATTGATAACAAGTTGTGCAGATATTTTATACAATGTTTTTCAAGGCCATATTTCACCCAACTACATGCCATTGGATATATTGGCAGGTTGAGAAGGTTTGTTCAACAAGGATGCACATCAGTAAGGATGGAATCAAGGATCAACCGGCTTCAGATACCATTTCTAAAAATGAATTTGAAGGATGTGCAAGTAATGTCACCAGGAAAAACAAAAAAGATCGAAAGCAAATAGGATCCCATGATACAAATCAAGAGGGACCTAATACAAGAGACAAAAATGGTCCAATAAAGGTGGGTACAAATTCTAGTGATACACCAAATCAAAGGCCTAAGAGATTGATCAAGAGACCTAGCAGATTCAATACTTAAATGTATCTCTATAAGCATTCAAGGAAGAGGGTAAATCCATGAGCTGATACAAATATCTCTAGTACCATTAGTACCTGAAAAAGGATAAGAATAAAAATAGTTAGCAATTTTCTTTTATATTTTTAATCAATGGGATGAAGACAATTAGTGTCTCAATATCCTATATCCTAGGAAGAATTGTATCGTCTCTAGCATTATATGAATCGTGTTTGCGTTTGGACTTGATCATATTTTTGTTTCTTGCTTTATCTTTCTAGTTTTGGTTTTACCATGTTAACTTGGAAATTTCTAGTTTCCTTGTTTTCCTAGAATTAAATAAATGTGTGGTTCATAATTTCTCTACATGGCTTGAATTGGACTACGCACACACGACGACAGTGTCTGCATTCATAAGGAAACACAATGAAGACGTTCAAGAATGATAAGTGATAAATAAATCAAAAGATCGTATCCAACCGCAAAATGAAGATGAAACTAACAATAGATATTTTCCATGTTTAAAAGCATCAAAAAATAATTCACAAGTAGAACTCATGAAATGAATAAACATGTGTTCTAGTCCATCATCCTGAAGTTGTCCAATACAATGCTACAATTTTTTTTTTTAGGGAATACAATGCTACCATTATTCTTGTTGTAACTTTTTTATTTATTTCTAATGGTAATGGTAATTGTAAAGGTGACAAAAGTGTTGCTATAATCCTAAGAACATCTTAAAAATGGTAATGGTAATGATATGTCTCAAGGGCACAAGTTAAGGAATTTAAAATATAAATAATTGTTTTAAAAATTGTGCATTCAATTTTAGTCAACTTTAACTGTGGCATAGTTAAGTGGATGAGCACAGACCTTGATCCGATATCAACTGAAGGTGAGAAAAATACAAAAGGGAGATTGAATTATGTTGGCTTTTTCAAATTTCTCCAGTGTTTTAGTATTGGTCAGAGTTTGAAGTGTAAAGTCTAACTAAGAGTTTGATAGCAGCGTAAAACACACACACACACACACATACAGAGATAGAGAGAGAGATATTATGCTGATTCCTCCTACAATCCGGGAGTTGTTCATCCCCCTTGCGTTTCCAAGGAATTTTTACTATAATTACAACTGATTACAAATGTTCAAGGACACAACCAAGAGACTTCATATGCTCAACCACACAAGAAAGAGACTTCCAAATGCTCAATCGCAACTGAAAGAGACTTTTAAGAGTCTACAAATAAACGTGTTTTCTTACACTTGGCATACAATGAGAGGTGTAAACAATTAAAATCAGAACAGACTCTATGACTTAGAATTTCTAAAATATGAACTTAGTAAGAAATTCTAAAGTGTTCTATGCGCATTTGAATTTGACATAGTAAGGGCACATTTAAAATAGCAGAGTCTTATTTTTATTCTTCAACTCCTTATATATGCAATGATTTGAGAGACGTTGGACAAGTGTCAACGCATTAAGATTCGTTGAGAAGCTTCACATCAAAGACGTTAGAATATTATATGGTATGGATAATATCATTGATTAGACATTTGAAATTCCTTTACTGCAATTAGAATTACCCGTTCATTCCTTTTGTACTTGAAGTTCTTTGTTTGTATCTGCACGTGGTTACAAGAAGACAAAATGTACTATCAGAGTCTGATAAAGACAGCTTCAGAAAAAGACAAATCTAACGTGGCTTATGGGTTCCTCAGAAACTTCTGTCTTTCAGAGTCTAATGTTCTTCAGAGTCTGATGGTCTTCAAAGTCTGGTGGTCTTCATAGTCTAGTGGCCTTCAGAGTTTGGTGGTCTTCAGAGTCTGATGGTCTTTAGAGTGCACATGTGAATATATATTAGCATATCCAATTGTTCTTTAATACTTTGTTATCATCAAAACTTTATAGGTACTGTACAAATTCAATTTTGTTCCAACAATAAAAGAATGTTGAATGCACCGACAGTGAAGTGATTCAAGTGATAAAAAGATTTAGGTTCCTTAAACAAGTGTTCAAGGGGTTCAATCATTGACTCTTGCGTATCAACGGAAGGTAGTCACTTCTAAGTGGAAGCCGAAACTCCGTACTTATAACATGGTAACAAAAAAATTTGAAAATTGAAATACAAATAATTTAACTTTTTTGCTAAAAAAATTTGGACAAAAAAATTATCACATTTATTACAATATCATGTATTCTTATGGAAAAATAAATATAAATAATTTGACTTTTGCTGCTAACTTCTTTTTGAACAAAATAATTACATTTATTACAATACCATGCATGTATTGTAATTTAAAAATCAAATTTAGAATCAACTAAAATGTTTGAACAAAAAAAAAAGAATCAACTAAAATGCTAAGTGTTTGGTAAAGTGTTCATAAAAGTTTAATTATAGATGCAGACACCGAAGGGAAGTTCATGAACCTTGTCATGTATATCTCAAATAAATAAAAGAGTTATGATACATAGACATCTTTAGGTGGCAATACATCATTTGACACCCACATAAAAATCTGACACGTGGCCACATGGACCCCGCACAAGCACACTTTCTCTTTTCTCTCCTCTTCTTTCTTCCTAATGTATGGGGTGTACAAGAGTGTATAGAAATAAAGGGTGTCTATGTAATATTTTCCTAAATAAAAATATTATCTAAATTAATAAAAAAATAATATTTATATCATTTTTTTTCTAATGGTAAATTGTTAATTAGTAATTAGTTTTTACATTAATATATATTGATTTGCACGGGTTTGAACCCATAACCTCTAATATTACTTATCATTTAGCACATCACCAAAAAGAACAAAGAGTGACATTACACTCCTCTCACCATTTTGATTTTTGGTTCATCTATAGTTGGCATTTTTTGACTCATTGTAACATTTTCCAACTCCAAATTCCCAAAGGTAAACTCCAAAAATCTAAATCAAAACGTAAACTTATTGTTACATTTTGCTTGGTTTTACTCAACAAAAAAAAAACAATATGCTTGGTTTTTTGGGATTATAGAACATGCATGTACTATTGTCCAAGACCATGATGCTTGAATTCAATTTAAAATTACTTTCTTACAATTTTTTTCTTCTTATATGTGACAACTAAAACTATAGACAATTATTGGATTTTTGAAAATCAGATTCAAACATGGATGCATCAGAAGTGTGTCCAACTGTTGATGCAATCAGAGCTTTCCTTGAATACTTGGTAGATCCATTGCTGCAAGAAGATCATTCTACCAATGATGATCTTCCACTATCACAACATGAAAAAGTTGCAAACCAGGTTTATTTTTTTCATTCACCTTGAAACTTTATTTTAATGGCAATCCAAAGATTAACTAATACCTCTTGGTTTTTTATGTCTTAAAAAAAAACTAATACCTCTTGGTGACTATTTGGACATGATTTTTGTTACGCCTTTTTAAACAAAATTATTTTAAATTTCATTAATTAACATTTAATGGAAGTCGATTTAAACTTGAGGTCATTGCTCAGTTGTACGAGCTTAGCCTTGTTACCTCCACGTAAAGAGGTAAAGAGTTCAAAATCCCCTCGAAGACGGTTATGAATTGGTCATTAGTGCCAATATTTTAAAAAATGTTCTCATTTGATTTTAAAATTGAAAGATTAGTTAACATCAAATTGAAGTTCTTATTTGATTTTAATATCTAATTGAAGTTCATATTTGTCAAAAAAAATATCTAATTGAAGTTCATGATTTTAACATCTACTTAAAGTTCCTAGTAGATATGGCAATCCAAAGATTAATTAACATCTAATTAAAGTTCCTATTTGATTTAAAAGTTGAAGAACCACAAGTATTTAATTATATGATTATGGCGTAGGTGCATGCAGTCGTGTTATTGAACAACTACTACCACATAAAACTGAATCAAGAGCTAGCATTTTTGCCATATAGGGAATTTTGCAAGATCATTGTGGATCTGAGACCATCACTGTCAGCATATATGAAATTCATGTTGCAGCGTGATTATGCTGAGCTCGTTGATGTGGAGCAGCAACTTTCATTAACTGAAAAGGCGATCATGAGTTCGCATGATATATGCTTATCTTTAGATGCATCGAAAAATGAACCTAATATAGAGGGTTGGCCCATTTCAAAAGTCGCGGTCCTTTTGGTCGATAGTAAGAAGGAAAACAGCTTCTTGCGTTTTAATTCCTTCACTGATGGAGTATGGTCATTGATTGAAAAAGATGTTGATACTTCAGATCAAATTTCTGAAGTTACAAGTGAGATCAAATCTCCATACAAAAGAAGAAGAGTAATTATGACGCGTTCGAAAGTCATATTAAATGAAGATCAACTCTTGCAAGATGGATATTCTGCTATTAGCGAAGCTGCAAGTAATTATCCTACTTTAACATAAAGATTGCATTTGTTTTAATTTATTCACAATTGGAATCATATGCCAGCATGACTCATGGTGTACACTTTTCTTATGTTTTCTGTACATCTTGTCATATCAGGACATGCTTTGTTTTTTCTTTATTTTCTGTATATTAAATTGTTTTAACATGCATTTTTTGACTCATAATAGTCGAACATGATTCTTATATAATGATTTCATATTTCCCTTGTGAATAGGTGTCAATAGTATTGATATGATGCTTTTGGGAAGTTATACAGTGTATTCCCAGAGCAAGGAGAGGGCAGCTTCTCGCTTTTATATAATGAAGTGCTCACAGTCGATTGTTGAAGGGTTTACTAAAGTTCCTATCAAAGATTTAATTGAAAGGTTTGTTACAATCGATATGGCTTTTCTATAACAAACTTTGTGTCTTTCTCTACAACATTTGATATCTCTTCTTTGTATAGCTTTTGGGGTCCTTTGGTCAAAAGAAGTTCTAGCAGTTGGAAGACCACCTCCCTTGTCAAGTACTTCCAGATGCTTCCTTATTCTGAAATAATCTCTGAATGGATTTCTAGGTTGGTATAATTCACATTTCCTATTTTCCGATGCTAAATTCATATGGATTTACAGTAATGAATATTGACCTCATAATTAGAAGCCTCGTAAACATTGCATAGTTTTGATTAAATTATTTCTCATTTCCATATTACGTTTTCGTTTTCACCTTTTCCATAAAATAATGATGGATATTTGCATAATATGTTCTTTGCAGAGAAGCTTTCTCAAATAGTTTGCAAGATTTAAAGCTGGCAGAGAAACAAGTCTCAAAGCTTGAAGTGACAGAATCACATGTAAGTAGTAAGGGCTTGTATATTGATCTTGATAACAAGTTGTGCAGATGTTTTATACAATATTTTTCAAAGCTTGAATCTGAAGGATGTGCAAGTAATGTCATGGACCAGGGTCAGCAGGATAGGCCAAAAGTGTTTAAGATCGATGTAAGGAAAAACAAAAAAGATCGAAAGCAAATAGGATCCCATGCATGATACAAATCAAGAGGGACCTAATACAAGAAACAAAAATGATCCAATAAAGGTGGATACAAATTCTAGTGATACACCAAAACAAAGGCCCAAGAGATTGATCAAGAGACCTAGCAGATTCAATAATTAAATATATTGCTATTAGCATCAAGGAATAGGATAAATCCATGAGCTGATACAAGTTGTCCTTTAGTACCAGAAAATGGATAAGAATAAAAATAATTAGGAATTTTCTTTTATATTTTAATCAATGGATCGAAGACAATTAGTGTCTCAATATCCTATATCCTAGGAAGAATTGTATCGTTTCTACTCTCTAGCATTATATGAATAGTGTTTGCGTTTGGACTGATTATATTTTTATTTCTTGCTTTATCTTTCTAGTTTTGGTTTTACCATGTTGTTAACTTGGAAATTTCTTGTTACCTTGTTTTCCAGGAGTTAAATAAATGTGTGGTTTATAATTGTTTTGCATTGCTTACATTGGACTCTGCACACATGACAACAATGTGTACATTTATAAGGAATCACAATGATGACGTTCAAGAATGATAAGTGATAAGTAAATCATAAGATCGAATCCACAACCACAAAACGAAGATGAATCTATCCATAGATATTTTCCATGCTTAAAAGTATCAAAATATAATTCACAAGTAGAATAAACAGGTTTCTAGTCTATCACCATGAAGTTGTCCATTACATTGCTACAATTATATTGCATTACATGGAAATGTGAACATTTGAAGAATTCCCAAATTTTTCTACACAACTCAATGCAAATGAATAATAGTTATACATAACTCAAAGTCATCCAAACTTTATAAAAATTGAAACCCAAATCACACTGATCAAATCTTGTTTATTTGTTTTTCTTCATAAATAAATTAGATTCATTAGGAAACATAACACAATTTCTGAGCACAAGAAATACAACGACCCTTCTACAAGCCTACAACAGTACAACAGCAACGACCCTTCCTTCAAAAAAAGAAGCCTACAACGGTACAACAACCAAATTTATTTTGATGTGCTTTGAAAACATCTAAGCCAACGAAACCAAAGAATAATTTGATAAATTTTCTTTGCAAGTCTTTTCATAATTTGATAAATTTTAGAAGACTTCATGTTCTGAATTCGGTAACTTCTAATCTCACGTCAATGAAATTTAGATTTGTGGAGCAAGTATCAATGGCAACCAAAATAACCGCAAGCAACAACAATATATCTAGATCTAATCTAGCAACCAAGTGTATAGCAAAACCACAAACAAACCAAAATAATCAAGATAAAGAGAGTAAAGAAAAAGAACAACATCAAATAATTGTTTACCCAGTTCAGTTCAACACTAACCTACTATGGGGGAGAGAGAATGATCTCTCCGCTTCACTATCAATGAGTACTTTACAAAGATATACAAAAGAGTTACAAGAAATTAGCTTCAACAAGCTCTCCAAGAACAAACTTAATTTCTACGATTTTCTCAATCTCCTCCTTTCATGAACAAGAGACTCAATGAGTTCACTCGATCCAAGGTGTTTCCCAACTCTAGAGTCTAACCCCTAAAAGGGAACCAATCCGTAGCTTTTCTACAAACCTAATTTCTACGATTTTCTCAATCTCCTTCTTTCATGAACAAGAGACTCAATGAGTTCACTCGATCCAAGGTGTTTCCCAACTCTAGATTCTAACCCCTAAAAGGAACCAATCCGTAGCTTTTGATTTCCTAATGATATACTCTTTTGGTCTCGTAAGACTCGCCCAAGTTGCTCATAAAAACTCTCCTTTGATGTGTTTCCCAATCCCATGAATCTCTCACCTAAAGGCACCAACCCTCTCCAAAGAGCCCCCTTTTTTGGTTCTCCAAGATTCACATCTTGAAGCTTTGAACCTCACCCAAAGACCCTCAACCTTTAGTATCTACATACCCTAAAAGCTCCCTCCTTTGGTTCTCATGAGATTCACCAAGCTTGCTCAACAAATGGGTCAAAGGATGCTTATATAGTGTTCAGATCCAAGCAAAATCGTGTCACAATTTGCCTAAATTGTGCCACGATAAAGCTCGTACACAATATTGTATTGCACCCTTATCCAAAAATCGTGTCACGATTCCCTAAATTGTGTCACGATTTGACTTCCAGAAACACACTCACATCCAGCCTCAAAATCGTGTCATGATTTCAAACTTCCAACACACACTAATTTTGACTCACATGCTCAACACTTCCTTTTTGAAGGAGGACATCCTTTACGATGTCAATTACATGATATAATTGGCTATTTTATTTTTGAATTCTAACAAAATAGTTTCTAAAATCATTTTCTGCAAGTGTCAAATTCTCATATCCATTTTCTTCAGTTGCCAAAGATTTAAAATTTATGCTTAGATTTATCCCAACTTGAATATTGAGTTCTAATATATTTTTTGAATGAGACATCAAATTCTTACTACTTCTAAAATAGAATACCTTGGTAGGGCTTAGATCATTATTAAGCTTGAGATCGACTCTTAAAGTGGTAATTGTTTCATCTAACCAAATACATGCATACAATCTAGCCTTACACTGAGTTTTTGTTATTGGATTTAGCTTCAAAAGATGATTTGATCCGCTCAAATAGTTTGTTCCATGACTACAAGCTACAGTAAAATATTATTTCACATCACCTCCATCTTTTTCTACGAAGTTTAGTAACTCCAAAACTCATAGACCGGGCATATCTCTTGCAATATTATGGAAGCTCATGGTTAAAGCTAAATATCATTCCAAGCATTGTGATTCATTTATTACATTTAAATTTATTGAGCATATTTATGCACATAATCAAATGCAACAAATGCAGTGATATATTGACCACTCCCTCCGTTTCAAAATATAAGCAAAATTCATTTTTTAAATTCATTCATTTAATGATGTATGTGGTTCATAATATAGATCATATACATCATTAAATAAATGAACTTAAAAAATGAATTTTGCTTATGTTTTAAAACGGAGAGAATACCAATGAACGATGATAAAAGCTACCCACCAAATTTTAGTGGGTTTTAGTAACTAGTTTTAAATGTTGTCTTGCATTTAGTTTGTTGAGTGAATTGTCTAGGAAATTGTATCATGAACTATTTGAATGTATTGCCTAGGAAATTGTGGTAATTAATCTTGAATGTTGTGTTGCATTGTAAATACTCTTTCCGTTCTTTTTTAATTGTCACATTTTAACTTTTTGCATAAATCAAGACATTAAATGTATTTCACTATTTTTGATACAATAACTTATGGTTTGTCAATAATATCCTTAATTATTTAATATCATACTCCCTCCGGTCCTATTTATAAGAGAAAGTTGATTTTTTAGATACATTGAATAATGTATGTATTTAGTCAAGAACCTAAACCAAATACATAAATTATTTAATGTATCTAAAAAGTAAATTGTTTCTTGTAAATAGGACTGGAGGGAGTATTTCATATATTTCTATCTCTGCAATAAATTACTAAAGGCATTATAGGAAAAACAACATTTAATGTTACATTAAACTTTGAAAGTGACACTTAATTAGAAGAAAAAAATATATGTAAAAGTGACGGTTATAAAGGAAAGGAGGGGGTATTGTTTCCTTTGAAATTAATGTCATAATAAATCTCTAATGTTACGTTGCATTTAATTAGTTTAGGAACAATGTTATATCTCTAGAAAAATAACATCAAGAATTCTTCAAGAATAAAGAGCAGCCAATCACAATGCACAATTTGTCACAATTCAAGGAGGTGTGGCTGAAAAATAGGAAATGAACAAATAAATTATGCAATTAAAACTTGACTGTCGTGTCTTGAAAAAATTTTGATGCTATTTTTTTAGAGAAATAACATTTTCTTTTGAATATCGTTGTGTTGCATTTGATTAGTTGTATGGTAAATATCTCTTCCTTTTAAATTAATGTCATACTTCGCAATGCATGAATTGTTGTAGAATTAATAATATGGTTATTAATTGGAGGTTTAGACATTAATAATGTTACTTGTTTTGGTGGGATTAAGATTGAGTTATAAACAATGGGGGATTAGGTAGAAAAAAATACATTTAGGAGTAGATAGAATAACTAAAAAAAAATATAAAATATAGATATTAAAAACAATCTATCTATTAACATTATATAAAGCCAAACTAATTTTATTTTGTTGTTTTAATGAATTAATTTCAATTATTACACAACTAAAATTACACATACGCTCCTTTAACTCAATTTCAAAAATTACACACACATTTAACTTAATTTCAAGTAATAGTTCGGTCTTTTATCCTTTTGTTTTCCTGTTTTAGTCCTTCAAGTTATAAAGTAACACAATTATCCTTTTTACACTTAAAAAATCACAAAAATCCAGAAATTCATAACATTTATCATAATATTCAATAAAAAAAAATCCATATATTCATCAATTAAACCGAGATTTTTTCCTTTTAGACTTAATTATTTTATTTCTAATGAAAGAGTAATTTAAGGAGAGACTCTAAATCTTCATCCCAAAAGGCCAATCCTTAACAAATTCTTCTTTCTCACGGTGCTCTTCTCTCTTTCTCACCCACACACATTCTTCTTTATTACATGAACTCCAATGTTTGTTTCTACCCTAAAACCAAGATCTAAAAAATTAAAACCATGCACATTTTTTTACTTTAGTTGCTCACCGACATGAATAATTCATGTGATAAACAAATTTGGGTTCCTTAAACTAGTGTTCAAAGGGTTCAATTATTGACTCTTGTGTATCGTCGAAAATTAGTCACTTCTAAGTGGCATCGAAACTCTGTATTTATAACATGGTAACAAAAAATTTGAAAATTGAAATACAAATAATTTAACTTTTTTTGAAAGTTTTTGGACAAAAATTATCACATTTGTTACAATATCATGCATTCTAATGGAAAAATAAATATAAATAATTTGACTTTTGCTACTAACTTTTTTGAACAAAAATATTTACATTTATTACAATATCATGCATGTATTGTAATTTAAAAATCAATTTTAGAATCAACTAAAATGCTTGAACAAAAAAAAAAGAATCAACTAAAATGCTAAGTGTCAATCACTATCCGGTAAAGTTATGATAATTTTTTTATTATAGATGCACACACCGAAGGGAAGTTCATGAACCTTGTCATGTATATCTCAAATAAATAAAAATATTAACTAAATTAATAAAAAAAAATCACACTTATTATAATTTTTTCCAAGGGCATATTGTTTTTATTTTTTATTTTTGAAATATACTTATGAACCTTGTTCGTGATTAGTTTTTTTTTTTTTTTACGTTAAAATATATTAATTTGCACGGGTTTGAACCCATAACCTCTAACTTCTTAAGCTTAACTCGAACAAGTTAAGCTACCTAACCTCTCAAATATTGTTTATCATTTATATTCAACGCTTTGTTTCATTCTGATGCCTTATAATTTTTACACACAGATGAAAATTAATAAATTCAAATTTTAGTAAACTTGAAATAAAACTGAGTTTATTCAGAAGAATTCGATAAACTCATGTAAACACACGTAAACTCGAAAAAAACTATCAAAAAAAAATCATCTAAATTTTTACATTTGGTTCATATTCTACGATTTTACGAGTCGAGTTTAGAAATCAATTTCACGCAGGCAAAACAAGTTTACTAAAACATATGATTTTGACAACTTTAATTATCATCATTAATGTATTAGAAGTCTTTTATTTTTTAAAGAATGTATGAGAAATCTTTGTATTGTAAAACATTAAATTTTGGTCAAACAATCACAATATTTATTTTATTCATATATTTATCACAAACATTTAAATTTTCTAATATAATTGCAATATACTCCCTCCGTCCCAAAATCAATTTATGGTGATCCATTTTTGCTTACATTTTGGGATGGAAGGAGTGCAACATATTACATATGTCATTACCACACTAGATTTATTATAAATACAAGGTAGGAGATGATTTCAGTTTCAGTGATTGAGCACATCACCAACAAGAACAAAGAGTGAGATTACTCTCCTCTCACCATTTTCATTTTTGGTTCATCTATAGCAGCTGGCATTTTTTTGACTCATTGTAACATTTTCCAACTCCAAATTCCCAAAGGTAAACTCCAAAAATCTAAATCAAAACGTAAACTTACTCTTACATTTTGCTTGGTTTTACTCAAAAAAGAAAACAATATGCTTGGTTTTTTGGGATTATAGAACATGCATGTACTATTGCCCAAGACCATTTTTTTCTGCTTATAAGTGACAACTAAACTATAGACAATTATTGGATTTTTGAAAATCAGATTCAAACATGGATGTATCAGAAGTCTGTCCAACTGTTGATGCAATCAGAGCTTTCCTTGAATACTTGGTAGATCCATTGCTGCAAGAAGATCATTCTACCAATGATGATCTTCCACTATCACAACATGAAAAAGTTGCAAACCAGGTTTGTTTTTTTCATTCACCTTGAAACTTTATTTTAATGGCAATCCAAAGATTAACTAATACCTCTTGGTGACTATTTGGACATGATTTTTGTTACGCCTTTTTAAACATAATTATTTTAAATTTCATTAATTAACATTTAATGGAAGTCGATTTAAACTTGAGGTGATTGCTCAGTTGTACGAGCTTATCCTTGTTACCTCCAGGTAAAGAGTTAAAATCCCCTCGAAGACTCGTCATTAGTATCACTTTGATTTATAAAAATTTCCCCTTTGCCAATATTTTAAAAAAATTCTCATTTGATTTTAAAATTGAAAGATTAATTAACATCAAATTGAAAATCTTATTTGATTTTAATATCTAATTGAAGTTCCTGATTTTACATCTACATGAAGTTCCAATTAGATATGGCAATCCAAAGATTAATTAACATCTAATTGAATTATCCTATTTGGTTTTAATGATGAAGAACCAAAGTTTAATTATATGATTATGGTGTAGGTGCATTCAGTCGCGTTATTGAACAACTACTACCACAGAAAACTGAATCAAGAGCTAGCATTTTTGCCATATAGGGAATTTTGCAAGATCATTGTGGATCTAAGACCAGCAATGTCAGCATATATGAAATTCACGTTGCTGCCTGAATATGCTGAACTTGTTGACGCGGAGCAGCAACTTTCATTAGCAGAAAAAGCAATCATGAGTGCCTATGATATATGCTTATATTTAGATGCATCGAAAAATGATCCTAATATAGAGGGTTGGCCCATTTCAAAAGTTGCAGTCCTTTTGGTTGATAATGAGAAGGAAAACTGCTTCTTGCATTTTAATTCCATCCCTCATGGAGTATGGTCATTGATTGAAAAAGATGTTGATACATTAGATCAAATTTCTGAAGTTACAAGTGAGATCAAATCTCCATGCAAAAGAAGAAGAGTAATTATGAAGCGTTCGAAAGTCATATTAAATGAAGATCAACTCTTGCAAGTTGGATATTCTGCTGTTAAGGAAATTGCGGGTAATTATCCTTCTTTTACATAGAGATTGCATTAGTTTTAATTTATTCACAATTGGAATCAATTGCCAGCATGACTCATTGTGTACACTTTACTTATGTTTTCTATAAATCTTTAGGTTCATATCAGCTCATGGTGTACACTTTTACATCTTTTGTTTTTTCTCTATTAAATAGTTTTAACATGCATTTTTTGACTCATAATAGTTGAACATGATTCTTATGTAATGATTTCATATTTCCCTTGTGAATAGGTGTCAATAGTATTGATATGATGCTTTTGGGAAGTTACACTGTGCATTCCCAGAGCAAAGAGAGGACAGCTTCTCGCTTTTATATAATGAAGGGCTCACAGTCCATCGATGAAGGGTTTACTCAAGTTCCTATCAAAGATTTAATTGAAAGGTTCGCTACAATCGATATCGCTTTTCTATGACAAACTTTTTGTGTGTTTCTCTATAACATTTGATATCTCATCTTTGTATAGCTTTCGGGGTCCTTTGGTCAAAAGAAGTTCTTGCAGTTGGAAGGCCACCGCAGTTGTCAATTACTTCCACATGCTTCCTTATTCTGAAATAATCTCAGAATGGATTTCTAGGTTTGTATAATTCACATTTCCCATTTTCTGATGCTAAATTTAGATTGATTTATAGTAATGAATATTGACCTCATAATTCGAAAGCCTCGGAAACAAAGCATAGGTTTGATTAAATTATTTCCCATTTCCAACTTATGTTTTCATTTTCACCTTGTGCATAAAATAATGATGGCTATTTGCATAATGTGTTCTTTGCAGAGAAGCTTTCTCAAATAGTTTGCAAGATTTAATGCTGGCAGAGAAACAATTCTCAAAGCTTGAAGTGACAGAATCGCATGTAAGTAGTAAGGGCTTGTTTATTAATCTTGATAGCAAGTTGTGCAAATGTTTTATACAATATTTTTTGTATTGAGTAAACTCTTACTAGTTGTGTCTATGGATACTTCTTTAGGTTTACATAAACCCTAAAGTTTTTACTATTTCCTTTATTGTTGAGATGTCTTTTTTCTTAAGAAAAAAAATAGTCTCAGTGCTTTTCCAATATTATATATCATCTCTCACCTAACTACATGCCATTGGATATA
Source organism: Medicago truncatula (assembly GCF_003473485.1). NCBI lineage: Eukaryota > Viridiplantae > Streptophyta > Magnoliopsida > Fabales > Fabaceae > Medicago > Medicago truncatula. Next base: position 48,376,435 of record NC_053043.1, read on the forward strand.
TTGACGGGTTGAGAAGGTTTCTTCTACAAGGATGCAAATCACTGAAGATGGAATCAAAAATCAACCTATTTCAGAAAATGAATATGAGGGATGTGCAAGTGATGTCAAGGACCAGGGTCAGCAGGATAGGCCCAAAGTGTTGAAGATCTATGTAAGGAGAAACAAAAAAGACCGAAAGGTAGTAAATCCATCAATGCAACATCACTCAAATGAATGTACACGAACCATTGAGGCTTGTGTTACAAAGCAAATAGGATCTCATGATACAAATCAAGAGGGACCTAATACAAGAAACAAAAATGGTCCAATAAAGGTGGATACAAATTCTAGTGATACACCAAATCAAAGGCCCAAGAGATTGATCAAGAGACCTAGCAGATTCAATACTTAAATGTATCTCTAGAAGCATTCAAGGAAGAGGGTAAATCCATGAGCTGATACAAATATCTCTAGTACCATTAGTACCTGAAAAAGCATAAGAATAAAAATAATTACCAGTTTTATTTTATATTTTAATCAATGCAAGAATTGTATCGTCTCTAGCATTATATGACTTGCGTTTGCGTTTGGACTGATCATATTTTTGTTTCTTGCTTTATCTTTCTAGTTTTGGTTTTACAATGTTAACTTGGAAAATTCTTTACAATGTGTTTACAATGTTTCCCAACCCTCAAGAGAACCTCACTACAAAGACACTCAACCTTAAAGTTACCTCCTTTGTATTCCCAAGTTTCTCTCTCAAAGCCACACTCAAAAAAATAAAGAAAGAAGCCTTAAATAGTGTTCAGGAATACGCAGCATCGTGCCACGTTTCGTGCCCATCGTGCCACGATGGAGCAGGTGATAGTACAATACTATACCTTATCTGTCTACATCGTGCCACGTTCCTCCTGGATCGTGTCACGTTCCTCTTCCATCATGCCACGTTCCTCCTGGATCCTGCCACGATTTTTCCAGCGACAAACGCAAAACCTGAACCATCCAATCGTGCCACGTTGCCCTGCAAACGTGCCACGATTTCTCAGTGCTTCAACATCCAATTCTTGAGTCAATTTTCAATAAGATTCATTGAATTAATGATGTATGTGGTTTATAATATGGACGACATATATCATTTATTCAAAGAACCTAAAAAGTAAATTTTGTTTATATTTAAAAACGGAGATAGTATACATATAATATGATGTAAATTTTTAGGATTCTACGAATGGAGTTCAAAAATTAATTTCACATAGACAAAACAAGTTTACTAAAACGTACGATTTTGAAAACTTTAATTATCATCATTTTTTTTTTTAGTTTTTTTTTTTGCGAAAGAAAAAAAATCAATAAATACCCTATTTAAAATTTTAATATATAATTTTTTAAGGGCCTTCTATATATTTTTTTTTATATGCAAAGAGATAGGACAGACATCATCGACATTCCAACTAGATTGGTATCCCGAGATACCTCCATCCTATGCCGCCAAACTCGAAAAATTTATTAAAAAAGGGGAAAATATATATATACAAAAGGAAAGGGACTATACCAAAACCCTCCGAAAAACCGCTAAAAACATAAAAAGAAAAAGAAATACAACAAAACAGCCAATAGTCTGTGTATTGAAATACATTAAATTTTGGTCAAACTTTAAAAAAAAAAATTAAATTTTGGTCAAATAGTCAAAATATTTAATTTATTCATATAAGTCTTTGTATTGAAATACATTAAATTTTGGTCAATCTTTCCAAAAAAAAAAAAATTAATTTTAGTTAAATAGTCAAAATATTTAATTTATTCATATAGTTATCGCAAACATTTAAATTTTTAATATAATACATATGGGCATGTCGTTATTATAAATACAAGGTAGGAGATGATTTCAGTTTCAGTAACTGAGAGCACATCACAAACAAGAACAAAGAGTGAGATTACTCTCATCTCATCATTTTCATTTTTGGTTCACCATTTATATGTGATAACTAAAACCATAGTCAAGTATTGGATTTTTGAAAATCAGATTCAAACATTGACGGATCAAAAGTGTGTCCAACTGTTGATGCAATCAGAGCTTTCCTTGAATACTTGGTAGATCCATTACTGCAAGAAGATAATTCTACCAATGATGATCTTCCACAATCACAACATGAAAAAGATGCAAACCAGGTTTTTTTTTTTCATTCACCTTGAACCTTTTTATTCATACATGAAAAAATTTGATTGATAAAAATTTCCCCTTTGCCAATTTTTTTTTAAAAAGTTCTCAAATGATTTCAAAATTAATTAACATCAAATTAAGTTCTTCTTTCAAAAAAAAAATCAAGTTGAAGTTCTTATATGATTTTAATATCTACTAGAGTTCCTATTAGATATGGCAATCCAAAGATTAATTAACATCTAATTGAATTGTTCCTATTTGATTTTAAAGTTGAAGAACCACAAGTATTTAATTATATGATTATGGTGTAGGTGCATCTAGTCGTCTTATTGAAGAACTGCTGCCACAAAAAACTGAATCAAGAGCTAGCAAAGTTTCAACCAAGTCTGCTTTCCGATCCTTATAGAATCCTTTCATTTCGAGATCCTTTGTCATTGACCTCAATGTAGGCATTGTCTCTTTCATCAAGGATTATGTAGTTTTCATCACGGTAATAGGGACCAAAGCTAATCTCACATTATACTGGCTTCCATTATCCAATGAAACCCTATTTAAATTCTTCAAAACTTGTCTTTTCTTTTGTAATTCAGAAAATTTGTTGTCATAATGAATAACAGCCTTACCATCAGTTCCGTGATGGCCCGACTACAAATCCCTGTCATTACTTTTACAATTGATGGGCTCATTTAAGATCATACCAGCAGGACATGTTTTCGACTTCCGCTGCCTCTTAGTTAATACATTATCATTGTCAGAAAGAACAATAGAATTGCCCTCAATTTCGTGTTGGCCCTGTTGCACATTTAAGATTGTACCAGCAATACATGTTTTTGGTTTCCGCTGCCTCTTAGTTGATACAATAATATTAGATGTTCTTGGAGTAACTTCTAATATTATATTAAATAAGAGGCAACGGAAACAACAAAAACCTATATTGTTGGTACAATCATAAATGACAACTGGGTCAGCATGAAGTTGAGGGAAATTCTATTGTTCTTTCTGACAGTGATAATGTATTAACCAGCGGAAGTCAAAAATTTGTCCTACTGCTATGATCTTGAATGATCAATAGTACAAATAATAAGAGGGATTTGCAGCCGGGACAACATGGAACTATTGGTAAGGCGGTTGTTCTTTAAGGAATCTCGAAATGGTAAAGGATTGGAAAGGATCTCGAAATTTCTGAATGACAATTCCTACACTGTGGTCAATGGTAAAGGATCTCGAAATGAAAGGATTCTGTAAGGATTGGAAAGCAGATTTGGTTGAAAAATTACTTGTGTCATATAAGGAATTTCGCGAGATCATTGTGGATCTGAGACCAGCAATGTTGGCATATATGAAAAATTAAAGTTGGCAGAGAAACAATTCTCAAAGCTTGAAGTGACAAAATGGCATGTAATTAAGTAGTACGGGCTTGTATATTGATCTTGATAACAAGTCGTGCAAGGATTTCCCAATCTATATATCTTTTATATTTTAATCAATGGGATGAAGACAATTAGTGTCTCAATATCCTATATCCTATGAAGAATTGTGTCGTCTCTAGCATTATATGAATTGTGTTTGCGTTTGGACTTGATCATATTTTTGTTTCTTGCTTTATCTTTCTAGTTTTGGTTTTACCATGTTAACTTGGAAATTTCTTGTTACCTTGTTTTCCAAGAATTAAATAATTGTGTGGTTCATAATTGCTCTACATGGCTTACATTGGACCATACAAGAAATAACATATTTTACAACGACTTTTTCGCAGCGACAAACAATTTATTGACAATAACATGCATATAGCAACAATTATTTTAAGTTGTTGGAATAAGTTAGTTTTTTCTCGACAACTTCATTATTGTTGAGAAAAAAATACTTATCCCGACAACAATTAATGTCTTTGGAACTCAAGCGGAAGAATTGGGTATTTAGGTAATAAATTTGTTCTTACATTTTCTTTGATTGAGTTTGTTCTCCTACAATTAATTAATTAAACACAACACTTTCACTTGCTACATAGAGTTTAGCGAACCTAATATGTTAGACACAGTTCAGTAACCACACACTTATATCATTTTAGTTCAGTTAGTGAATCACTAAAATGCAAGGTTGAAAGCTATGTGTGTGTCTTTAAGCGTAGCGTGTTCTTTTTTGTTTGATGTTCACTTTTCTAGTCATGAATGAATTATGACTAAGAGTATTTCTGCATTTTATGTGTGACTTCACATCCCTGTCACTCCGACGTATCCAACATGTAAGAGTAGTTTCCTTTTTGGTACTCCTGAGTATTGTCTTGCTTTTTTCCGATGTCTTTGTCCTAAATTTCAAATTTGTGCACTCATTGATATTCAGATCATATATGTACATCAATTAATTGTGGCTACAATTTTGATTAGTTAGATTCTGTAATTTCTTATGGTATGTTCATGATTATATGTGGAAATGATGTGATGGAAATTAATTGTTTGAAGAGAAGTCAAATGTACTTTCGCTGAATCGATAAATTTATCAAGAATAGCTTGAAATTCTGTATAGCTAATGTGATCATTAATGTGTGTTTGGCCTTGCTTATAGTTTAGTTTTAGTCATTTTGACAGCAATCTGTATAGCTAATGTGAGAAGCAAGCAAAGTTTGGGTGGTGCTTTGATATGGCTGCAATTTTGGCTTGTATTTTCAAGTGATTTCATGGCTTTTGTTATAACCGTGAGAATTGAACCTGCATAATTATTATGTCAGGGTAGTGATAAAGTCCTGATGTTGCTTTATTTGGTTAGCCAAGTTTGTGTGCTATTGTATTGTAACTTTTTTTTTTTCTCATCTTTGCACATCTTGTACTTGGATGTGTTTTTTATTACATTAGCTCTTATTGTCGTTGCAAAGAAATAAAATAAAAAATATCCATAGAAGAAAACATATTAAATAATAACTCTTTATTGTGTTGAAATTGCAGGTCAAGTAAAGGTGTTTCGACTGCTTCACAAAGAAAGTTTTCAGGCAAAGTTATAAAGAAGAGTTAATATTGTTGCTAGTTGGAGTCACCCTTATATTTGTTAATTCTGTAAATGTAAATTTTCAGTTTGTTTTTAGGGTTAAATATGTTTTTGGTCCCTATAAAATTAGGAACTTCTAAGTTTAGTCCTTACTTAATTTAATAGGTTTTTTAGTCCTTACAAAAAAAAAAAATTACTTCTAGTTTTAGTCCCAGTTACAACAAAATTTGTTTAATTATCCTTAAACTCTTAAATTTTTGAACGATTTTTTTAAGACAAGTTTAGAACATTATGAAAGGTTCATTTACCAAAATTTAGATTTTTTTAATATGAAACGAATTAAATATGAATTTTTTAAAACGGCAAAAGTTAAAGATAAAATTAACAAAATCTAGACATAGAAATCAAATTTTGCGACAATTTTTTGCAGAGGAACTTTTAGTAATGTTTTTAACACGTCTGCAAAAATTTGTTTGAAAACTCATGAGTTTAAGCATAAATTAAACAAATTTGAATTGAGGAGAGACTAATAAATTAAAAAAAGCCGGCATGAATTAAAAAAAGAAAAGAAAAAAAATTACACGTGACACCTCACTTAAGTGATGTGGGTGCTAAGTCAGCGAAGACCAAGTCAAAATTGGCCTTGGAGGCCAAAACTGCCAAAGATCCAATACATATGGGGCTGTTTTGTATTTTAATTAATAAGGGGGCCAAAATCGCAACTTCTAGAAAGATAGGGGTCAAAAGTGCAATTAAATCTAACTTAATTTCAAAAATTAAACATATGGTCATTTAACTTAATTTCAAATAACGATTCTGTCTTTTTATCTTTCTGTTTTCCCACTTTAATCCTTTAAGTTCTAAAAAATTTACACAATTATCCTTTTTTACATAAAAAATCACAAAAATCCAGAAATTCATAACATTTAACTTAATATTCAATAAAAAATCCATATATTCATTAAATAAACCGAGATTTTCTTTGAGACTCAAAATCTTCATCCCAAAAGGCCAATCCTTAACAATTTCTTCTATCTCACGGTGCCCTTCTCTCTCTCACCCACACACATTCTTCTTTATTACATGTACTCTCTTATTTGTTTCTACCCCAAAACCAAGATCTATTATCACATTTATTACAATATCATGCATTCTAATGGAAAAATAAATATAAATAATTTGACTTTTGATAATAACTTTTTTTGAACAAAAATATTTAGTTTTTTTTCAATAGCATGCATGTATTCTAAAATGCTTGACCAAAAAAAAGTTTTGGTCAAAAAGTCACAATATTTAATTTATTCATATATTTATCACAAACATTTAAATTTTCTAATATAGTTGCAATATAATACATATGTGCATTACCACACTAGTTATTATAAATACAAGGTATCCTTCAAAAAAAAAATTATAAATACAAGGTAGGAGATGATTTCAGTTTCAGTGATTGAGCACATCACCAACAAGAAAGAAGATGGCTCAGGGACAAAAGGAAAGGTAGAGAAAATAGAGAAACACTCTAATATTCTCAAAGAAAAGTTATATTACTTGAATGATTCAATACTTGATTCTTTGAATGTGCCTAAACACTTAGTGGTGAGCCTTATTTATACTACTCTAGGAAGGCTCTACATTACAAACTAGAAATATCTAGAAACATTTAATGCTACTACTTAATTACAAGAACTATCTAGAGATTCTAATATCTAGTTCATGTGCCTAGAGATGATCCTAATCACTATGACATTATTTTGTAATATTCTTGAAAGTTCTTCGACATCTTAAAAGTTCCATAATGTTCTATATTATTCTCCATAATTCTCTATCATTCTCCACGGGTTGGAAGAGACTCATCCTCGAGTCAAGATTTCCTTGTTCATCCTCGAGTCAAGATTTCAGAATACTTTTGCTACGGAAGTCAAAGTATTCGAAGGACAAAATCAGTTCCAACATTTTCCCAAGGTGGCTTAGGAACTGGACGAAGTAGACATAACTTTGTCTTATCTTTGAATGGTTCCTTTGCGGGTGAAAGTCCAAGTAGCTTAAATTCCGCTTTTCCATCATTGAGTGGTAGAGGTGCCAACTTGATCACATCTTTCACGAAAGTGCATGTATTGACATGATCATCGTATAATGCACAACGATCATATTGACATGGCATCCAAGTATCCATAGAAATAACATCACACCATAAATTTTCTTTATAATTATTGCCAATGGAAAATGAGATAATAGAGTGTTGAGATACTTTTACCTCATTATCCTTGTTGAGCCGTTGAAGCTTGTGAGGGTGTAGGCGCTCCTTTGTTGGTAGATTTAATTTTTCTACCATATAATTGGATACAACATTTTCACAACTTCCACCGTTGACAATGATATCACAGACCTTACCTTGTGAGGTGTTGGAAGTGTGGAAGATATTATGTTTTAGACATGATTCTTCTTTATCTGTTGTTGTTTGTAAGCTTCTTCTAGCTACAAGTGATTTACCAGAATCAAAAGGAACACATTCTCCGTCATACAGTGGTTCGTTCTCCTCTTTTTCAAACACTTCATGAATATCATCAGGATCATGTTCAACATCATTCATTGGATCGTTGTTTCCTTCTTCTTTAAACACTTCACAAATGTCAGTACCAACATATTCTTCATCATATATTGGTTCTCCCATTGTCTCTGCTTCAAATGATTCATGGATGTCTTCTCTTTCTTCTTCAAAAATATTGTTTATCTCTCTATTAACGATGGTGACTGCTTTATAATTCACACAATCTATGGCTATGTGTCCGTACCCTTGACACATGACACATTTAGGTATATTGGTATTTATCTCTGTGACTGTTTTATGACGGGGTTTAAATGTGAAAATAGGTTGATGGGTTAGTGGTTTGTGAGAGTCAATTTGATTTTTTGTGGGGGAAAATTGTCGGTATGAAATTTTTTTGGATAATTGTGGTTGAGTAAAATTGTATTGATAATAATGGGGAGGTAAATACTTACGGGTTAGTTTTTGACGCATTTTCTCCCACGTCTTGATCTTGCTTTTTCCTTCACGCTTGCGTCTCCTTTTAACATTTTTCCACCAAATTGAAGCGAGTTTCTTCAGCTTGGCAGCAACGATCTTTACCTTTTGCTCCTCCGGAACCTCCTTATATTTAAATAAACGTTCCACAATTTGTAGCCAATCTAGAAAATCATCTGGTTGTAGATTCCCTTCAAAATCTGGAATGTCTACTTTAATATCATTCATTTGAAGCTCACGTCGTTGTGAGCGACTGCTTCTAGATGATGAAGAGTCACTACCGGAGACATGATCTTTGAATCTCTTTTGTTGTGCTTCCAAAAGGGCTTGTTGGGCATTGACAATCTCTTGTAGTTGTTGAATTTGTCGCCTCATTTTTTCCATCTCTTGCAAACTTCTTTCATTTTGTCTTCGAGGTGGCATTTGGACGATGACGGTTCAACAAACTATATGGTAAAGATTGTGGTTGTGAGTGGTGGTTTTGTTGGTGGTGAAGACTTGTTAACCAACGGTTTTCTTCACTTCCCAAACAAAATGACAGGGTTAGTTTTGCAAACAAAATGGCCGCAAAGTGAAGTTTTACTAAGGCAACTCCTTGCTCACTTGAAAACTCACTTTCCGTTGATTTTTTCGCACAAACTCAACTCCGAGGTATCGTAACCAGCTCTGATATCAAATCTGGCTCAGGGACAAAAGGAAAGGTAGAGAAAATAGAGAAACACTCTAATATTCTCAAAGAAAAGTTATATTACTTGAATGATTCAATGCTTGATTCTTTGAATGTGCCTAAACACTTAGTGGTGAGCCTTATTTATACTACTCTAGGAAGACTCTACATTACAAACTAGAAATATCTAGAAACATTTAATGCTACTACTTAATTACAAGAACTATCTAGAGATTTTAATATCTAGTTCAGGAAAATACTTGTTCATGTGCCTAGAAAGTTCTAGAGATGCTAAGATGATCCTAATCACTATGACATTATTTTGTAATATTCTTGAAAGTTCTTCGACATCTTAAAAGTTCCATAATGTTCTATATTATTCTCCATAATTCTCTATTAGAAGAGTGAGATTACTCTCCTCTCACAATCTTGATTTATGGTTCTTCTATAGCTGGCATTATTTTAACTCATTCTAACATTTTCCAACTCCAAATTCCCAAAGGTAAACTCCAAAAATCTAAAAGAAAACGTATACTTTTTGTTACATTTTGCTTGGTTTTTTGGGATTATAGAACATGCATGTACTATTGTCCAAGACCATGATGCTTGTATTCAATTTAAAATTTCTTTCATACCATTTTTTTCATCTTATATGTGACAACTAAAACTATAGACAGTTATTGGATTTTTGAAAATCAGATTCAAACATGGATGTATCAGAAGTGTGTCCAACTGTTGATGCAATAAGAGCTTTCCTTGAATACTTGGTAGATCCATTACTGCAAGAAGATCATTCTACCAATGATGATCTTCCATTATCACAACATGAAAAAGTTGCAAAACAGGTTTTTTTTTTCTTTCATTCACCTTGAAACTTTTGTTATGGCAATCCAAATATTAACTAATAACATCTAGGTGACTATTTGGAACAGATTTCAGTTACGCCTTTTTATACAAACTTATTTTAAATTTAATTTCATTAATTAACATTTAATAGAAGTCGTTTAAACTTGAGGTGATTGCTCAATCGTACGAGCTTAGCCTTGTTACCTCCAGGTAAAGAGGTAAAGAGTTCAAAATCCCCTCGAAGACGGTTATGATTTGGTCATTAGTGCCATTTTGATCGATAAAAATTTCCCCTTTGCCAATATTTTAAAAGAAGTTCCCATTTGATTTTAAATTTGAAAGATTAGTTAACATGAAATTGAAGTTCTTATTTGATTTTAATATCTAATTGAAGTTCATGATTTTAACATCTATTAAAGTTCCTATTAGATATGGCAATCCAAAGATTAATTAACATCTAATTGAAGTTCCTATTTGATTTAAAAGTTGAAGAACCACAAGTATTTCATTATATGATTATGATGTAGGTGCGTGCAGTCGCAGTCGTGTTATTGAACAACTACTACCACATCAGAAAAATGAATCAAGAGCTAGCATTTTTGCCATACAGGGAATTTTGCAACATCATTGTGGATCTGAGACCAGCAATGTTGGCATATATGAAATTTATGTTGCAGCCTAATTATACTGACCTCGTTGACGTGGAGCAGCAACTTTCATTAACTGAAAATGTGATCATGAGTTCCCATGATATATGCTTATCTATAGATGCATCGAAAAATGAACCTAATATAGAGGGTTGGCCCATTTCAAAAGTCGCGGTCCTTTTGGTCGATATTAAGAAGGAAAACTGCTTCTTGCGTTTTAATTCCTTCACTGATGGAGTATGGTCATTGATTGAAAAAGATGTTGATACTTCATATCAAATTTTTGAAGTTACAAGTGAGATCAAATCTCCATACAAAAGAAGAATAGTAATTATGACACGTTCGAAAGTCATATTAAATGAAGATTAACTCTTGCAAGATGGATATTCTGCTATTAGCGAAGCTGCAAGTAATTATCCTACTTTAACATAAAGATTGCATTTGTTTTAATTTATTCACAATTGGAATCATATGCCAGCATGACTCATGGTGTACACTTTTCTTATGTTTTCTGTACATCTTGTCATATCAGGACATGCTTTGTTTTTTCTTTATTTTCTGTATATTAAATTGTTTTAACATGTATTTTTTGACTCATAATAGTCGAACATGATTCTTATAAAATGATTTCATATTTCCCTTGTGAATAGGTGTCAATATTATTGATATGATGCTTTTGGGAAGTTACACTGTGTATTCCCAGAGCAAAGAGAGGACAGCGTTTCGCTTTTATATAATGAAGTGCTCACAGTCGATTGTTGAAGGGTTTACTAAAGTTCCTATCAAAGATTTAATTGAAAGGTTTGTTACAATCGATATGGCTTTTCTATAACAAACTTTTTGTGTGTTTCTCTATAACATTTGATATCTCATCTTTGTATAGCTTTCGGGGTCCTTTGGTCAAAAGAAGTTCTTGCAGTTGTCAATTACTTCCACATGCTTCCTTATTCTGAAATAATCTCAGAATGGATTTCTAGGTTTGTATAATTCACATTTCCCATTTTCTGATGCTAAATTCAGATTGATTTACAGTAATGAATATTGACCTAATAATTAGAAGCCTCGGAAACATAGCATAGGTTTGATTAAATTATTTCCCATTTCCATCTTATGTTTTCGTTTTCACCTTTTGCATAAAATAATGATGGATATTTGCATAATGTGTTCTTTGCAGAGAAGCTTTCTCAAATAGTTTGCAAGATTTAATGCTGGCAGAGAAACAATCCTCAAAGCTTGAAGTGACAGAATCACATGTAAGTAGTAAGGGCTTGTATATTGATCTTGATAACAAGTTGTGCAGATGTTTTATACAATATTTAGTTATGTCTATGGATACTTCTTAAGGTTTACATAAACCCTAGAGTTTTTACTATTTCCTTTATTGTTGAGATGGCTTTTTTCTTAAGAAAAAAAAGTAGTCTCAATGCTTTTTTCATCTCTCACCTAACTACATGCCATTGGATATATTGACAGGTTGAGAAGGTTTGTTCAACAAGGATGCAAATCACTGAAGATGGAATCAAAGATCAACCTATTTCAGAAAATGAATCTGAGGGATGTGCAAGTGATGTCAAGGACCAGGGTCAGCAGGATAGGCCCAAAGTGTTGAAGATCTATGCGAGGAGAAACAAAAAAGATCAAAAGGTAGTAAAACCATCAATGCAACATCACTCAAATGAATGTACACGAACCATTGAGGCTTGTGTTACAAAGCAAATAGGATCTCATGATACAAATCAAGAGGGACCTAATACAAGAAACAAAAATGGTCCAATAAAGGTGGATACAAATTCTAGTGATAGACCAAATCAAAGGCCTAAGAGATTGATCAAGAGACCTAGCAGATTCAATACTTAAATGTATATCTAGTAGCATTCAAGGAAGAGGGTAAATCCATGAGCTGATACAAATATCTCTAGTACCATTAGTACCTGAAAAAGGATAAGAATAAAAATAGTTAGCAATTTTTTTTTTTATATTTTAATCAATGGGATGAAGACAATTAGTGTCTCAATATCCTATATCCTAGGAAGAATTGTATCGTCTCTAGCATTATATGAATTGTGTTTGCGTTTGGACTGATCATATTTTTGTTTCTTGCTTTATCTTTCTAGTTTTGGTTTTACCATGTCAACTTGGAAATTTCTTGTGACCTTGTTTTCCAATAATTAAATTTGTGGTTCATAATTGCTCTACATGGCTTACATTGAACTATGCACACATGACAACAGTGCGTGCATTCATAAGGAAACACAATGATGACGTTGAAGAATGATAAGTGATAAGTAAATCAAAAAATCGAATCCACAACCACAAAATGAAGATGAAACTATACATAGATATTTTCCATGTTTAAAAGTATCAAAAAAATAATTCACAAGTAGAACTCGTGAATTGAATAAACAGGTTTCTAGTCCATCACACTGAATTTGTCCTATACAATGCTACAATTATTCTAGATGTAACTTAGTTTTTTTTTTATTTCTATTGGTGACAAAAGTGTTCTTATAATCCTATGATTGTCTAAAAAGGGCAAATGTCAACATGTGCTCTAAGGGTAGGGCTGGTCATCAGTCAATTTCGGTCGAAAATCGGGGCCAAAACCTCGATCTGCGCTAACCCATCGTTGGAACTCCTAGGCTCAATTCCAGTCTCGGTTTAGTTGGTTTCGGTTTACTGGGTTCAGTCTATTAACTCCTTAATGGACCAAATTATTTGGCTCGTAAATTTTTTCAAGAATATACCTTTCAATAAAAAAAGATTTCTGGTTTTTTTTTTCCTTAGTAATTCTAAAAATGGGCATGTGTGTAGATTCAAATACATATTGTTTTCTTAAATTGGACCATTCAACATATTATTAAGCTCATTCATACTAATCTTAAGGTTAATCAATTGACACAGCATACTCAATAAATTACAATTTAAATAGCCATATTAAGACATTAATTATATTCATTCGATAATAAAATTAACATAGTAAGTTCTTTCACTGTTATAAATGAATATAGCAAGCTTCTTGCTGATGTAAGATGGAGAAACTTGAACCTTGATGCTGCAAAAAAGAAAAGAAAAACAATCACCAATGATAATTATTCACTCACAATCTTAAAAAGAGAATAAAATTGCAGAAAGGGTGGGTTATTCTTATGAACATTTGTTAGAGCTTCTAAGTGGTTATTCTTTTTTCTCTCAAAAAAAAAAAGTGGTTATTCTTTTTGAAGCAAATAGAAACATGTTCACTTGCATACGTACACTTAAAAAGAAGCAAAGAGAACTTTATTTGCATACACTTTTAATACACATTTACATCAACTTTGAATAAATGTTCGCATACATACATACACTTTGAAAAGGTCAAGAGAACAACAAATAAACCATATAAGAAGCAAAGAGAGATTATAGTCAAATTTTCTTGCAAATTTCAGATTTCATTTAGATATCACAACGAACTTGCATAAACTCAAACTCACATACACTTGCATACAAAAGAAAGACACTACAATTTTCACTTGCATACACATTTGGATCAACTTTAAATACATGTTAGCATACACTTTGAAGAAGAAAAAAAAAAGCATCAAAAGACAATTCAATGGACTTCAATAAGTCTTTTGGATTTTGTTATTTAAAAAAGATAGTTGTGTTAAAATTTTAGAACATGAAGGGTTAAAATGAAAAAATAAAAAGATAAATGATTGAATTGTTACTTAAAATTAAGTTAAGATATTAAGGATATAATTTTGCGTTATTATTTTAATAAAACAGATAGCTTAACTAAGAATTCCAACAATTTAACAATGAGTAGTTATTATATTTTAATAAAACATATCGTGTCATGATTCTATCAAATAATCTCTCTCCCAACAATTTAACAATGAGTAGTGATATTTGAACAACCATTTCATTCAATTTTTGTGATAACTATTATTTTTTCTCTTTTCATTGATCAAAAACAATAGAAAGAGATAAAGGAAGAGATAGAATAAAAGCATAACGTGAATATAAAAGAGAGAGTTGTCACAAAGTGGTTGTACAAATATCATTTCTCTTTAACAATTTATTAGTTTCTCACATACTAAGCTTTATCAATTGTTTTACTCATTTACCCTATCAATTTTTGGGTTTAATCATTTAATGAAAGAGGGATAGCTGAGATAGATGGATTGAAGAGGAAAGAAGACAATGAAATAAATAAAAAATTGAAAATGTTGGTATAAAACAACAGTAACTACGATGTATGTATTGTGTTTTGTTTTTGTGTGTTCAGTTATCATTTTTTTTTCATTATTATCATCATTAATGTACGAGAAAACTTTGTATTGAAATACATTAAATTTTAGTCAATCTTTAAAAAAAAAAAAAATTGGTCAAATATTCGAAATATTTAATTTATTCATATAAGTCATTGTATTGAAATACATTAAATTTTGGTCAATCTTTCAAAATAAATTAAATTTTGGTCAAATAGTCAAAATATTTAATTTATTCATATAGTTATCGCAAACATTTAAATTTTCTAATATAATTGCAATATAATACATGTGGGCATTACCACACTAGTTATTATAAATACAAGGTAGGAGATGATTTCAGTTTCAGTGATTGAGCACATCACCAACAAGAACAAAGAGTGAGAATATTCTCCTCTCACCATTTTCATTTTTGGTTCACCATTTATATGTGATAACTAAAACCATAGTCAATTATTGGATTTTTGAAAATCAGATTCAAACATGGATGTATTAGAAGTGTGTCCAACTGTTGATGCAATCAGAGCTTTCCTTGAATACTTGGTAGATCGATTACTGCAAGAAGATAATTCTACCAATGATGATCTTCCACAATCACAACATGAAAAAGATGCAAACCAGGTTTTTTTTTTCTTTCACCTTGAACCTTTTTTTTCATACATGAAAAATTTTGATTGATAAAAATTTCCCCTTTGCCAATATTTTTTTAAAAACTTCTCATTTGATTTCAAAATTGAAATATTAATTAACATCAAATTTAAGTTCTTTTTTCAAAAAAATAATCAAATTGAAGTTCTTATTTGATTTTAATATCCACTTGAGTTCCTATTAGATATGGCAATCCAAAGATTAATTAACATCTAATTGAATTGTTCCTGTTTGATTTTAAAGTTGAAGAACCAGAAGTATTTAATTATATGATTATGGTGTAGGTGCATCTAGTCGTGTTATTGAAGAACTGCTGCCACAAAAAACTGAATCAAGAGCTAGCAAAGTTTCAACCAAGTCTGCTTTCCGATCCTTATAGAATCCTTTCATTTCGAGATCCTTTGTCATTGACCTCAATCTAGGCATTGTCTCTTTCATCAAGGATTATGTAGTTTTCATCACGGTAATAGGGACCAAAGCTAATCTCACATTATATTGGCTTCCATTATCCAATGAAACCCTATTTAAATTCTTCAAAACTTGTCTTTTCTTTTGTAATTCAGAAAATTTGTTGTCATAATGAATAACAGCCTTACCATCAGTTCCGTGATGGCCCGACTACAAATCCCTTTATTACTTTTACTATTGATGGGCTCATTTAAGATCATACCAGCAGGACATGTTTTCGACTTCCGCTGCCTCTTAGTTAATACATTATCATTGTTAGAAAGAACAATAGAATTACCCTCAATTTCGTGTTGGCCCTGTTGCACATTTAAGATTGTACCAGCAATATATGTTTTTTGTTTCCGCGGCCTCTTAGTTGATACAGTAATATTAGATGTTCTTGGAGTAACTTCTAATATTATATTAAATAAGAGGCAACGGAAACAAAAAAAACCTATATTGTTGGTACAATCATAAATGACAACTGGGCCAGCATGAAGTTGAGGGAAATTCTATTGTTCTTTTTCACATTGATAATGTATTAACCAGCGGAAGTCAAAAATTTGTCCTACTGCTATGATCTTGAATGATCAATAGTACAAATAATAAGAGGGATTTACAGCCGGGACAACATGGAACTATTGGTAAGGCCATTGTTCTTTAAGGAATCTCGAAATGGTAAAGGATTGGAAAGGATCTCGAAATTTCTGAATGACAATTCCTACACTGTGGTCAATGGTAAAGGATCTCGAAATGAAAGGATTCTGTAAGGATTGGAAAGCAGATTTGGTTGAAAAATTACTTGTGTCATATAGGTAATTTCGCGAGATCATTGTGGATCTGAGACCAGCAATGTTGGCATATATGAAAATTTAATGTTGGCAGAGAAACAATTCTCAAAGCTTGAAGTGACAAAATCGCACGTAATTAAGTAGTACGGGCTTGTATATTGATCTTGATAACAAGTCGTGCAAGAATTTCCCAATCTATATATCTTTTATATTTTAATCAATGGGATGAAGACAATTAGTGTCTCAATATCCTATATCCTATGAAGAATTGTGTCGTCTCTAGCATTATATGAATTGTGTTTGCATTTGGACTTGATCATATTTTTGTTTCTTGCTTTATCTTTCTAGTTTTGGTTTTACCATGTTAACTTGGAAATTTCTTGTTACCTTGTTTTCCAAAAATTAAATAAATGTGTGGTTCATAATTGCTCAACATGGCTTACATTGGACTATGCACACATGACGAGAGTGTGTGCATTTATAAGGAAACACAATGATGACGATCAAGAATAATAAGTGATAAGTAAATCAAAATATATCAAATCCATCTAAAAACTTCTACTTTTAAAATCCTTAACTTGTGCCGTTAGAGCATAGGTTAGCAAGATCGATCTAAAAATGCATGAGTATTTTGCTTCTAGTATCACTGTTTTGCTCGTTTTCTTTTTCTTTTCCCAATTTTCTGAATTCTCACAACTATTCTAATGTAAATGAATAATAGTTATACACAACTCAAAGCCAATTAAACTTGTTAAAAATTGAAAGCCAAATTACAGTGATAAAATCTCGTGTACTTATTTTACTTTATAAATAAATTAGATTCATTAGTGAAATATAAACTCTGTCTGAGCACAAGAAATTCCACAACCCTTCTACAAGCTTACAACACTACAACAACAAAAGCTATCATGATGTGCTTTGAAAGCATCTGGACCAACATAATCCACAAAACAAAGAAGAAGCTAGACTTCAATTCTAAACACTTTTAAAATAAAAAAATAAAAATAAAAATAAACCTTAGATTGTAAACTTTTATAAAAATAAAAAAATAAAAAAAAAAACCTTAAATTGAAAAATAATTAACTATTGTGTTTGATATTTTATTACAATTAACAAACAAACATGTTCACCCCAAACAATTATTGTTGTGTATAACACTTGTAATAAAGAAACACTAAGTTTTTTTGGTGCACAATAAAGAAACACTATTTTATCATCTCCCTGAGAAAACATTGTTATTTGAAGATATATATGGTGTAAAAGTTGCCAATCAAATTTTATGGACTGATAGCCGAGTTTCATAAATATATAGATTTGAGAAGTTGTAAAGAAATAAATTTGAGAAGCACTATTACAAATGGCGGTCTAATATGAATCCTCTCGAATGGTGAACTATGAATTTTAAATTTTTTTTTAATAAAATGCTACATTTGTTCTAAATTTTTATTAATATTATATGCACCCCTAATATTATAATTTTATTTGTTCCATATTTGATGCACCTATATTGTAATTATATTTTTACCCTTTTACAAATGTACAACATATAAATAGGATACAAGACAAAAGCAGCAGAGATGTCGCGGTATATACAATCAAAATTATGAATGAGGGCCTCTAAAATATTATGAAAGATTATTAGTGTTGAGAATAGTGCATACTTTAATAGATTATCCATTTAAAAATCATGATTGTTTGTGAGGTTCTATATTTGTCAGTTTCTTAACAATTAACACCAATTTTATCTGTAGGTTGTAGCTACAGACAAATATAGACAAATACAGCCTACACCAATTTTTCTCTATATTTGGCTCTAAATATAAATTATAAAAGGAACCATATTTTCAATGGATCAAGCACAATAGTCAATTAGTTTTTCATTCATGGCTCTGAATATGAAATTATTCAGAGCCTTTTTAATTCTCACTCTCTTCAATCTCTTCACCACGTTACCATCTGCTGAGGTTGTTTCACCAATTCTTGATGTTTCTTCACTTAATCGAACTAGTTTTCCTACAAACTTCATTTTTGGGACAGCATCCTCAGCATACCAGGTACCTCATTATTTCAATGAGACCTTCTTACAGATTTGAATTCAATTTCAGTCGGGCCAAAATGCAGTTTTTAATTTATGAGCATTGATTTTAAAAAATAATGATAATGGTTTTAATTTTTAGAACATATTAAAAATCCCACCAAATTTAAGCTAAATCAAGGTAATTGAATTGAACAATTTGGTTGATGTCATGATATATTATATCATGTAGTACGAAGGTGCTGCTAAAGAAGGTGGGAGAGGAGCAAGTATATGGGACACCTATACTCATAAGTATCCAGGTATCTGATTTCTCCATTTATTTTTTTGGATTGAATTCAAGATGCATGTAAAGTGTTAAAATTAATTTTGATTTAGTAACAACTCAATGTTTTTTTTATTCTGTATCAAGATTGATTTTACGACTTTGATTTAATTAAAAGAGATCAAGAGTACTTTTATGATGATGAGTTGAAAATTTTATAATATGTTTACGTTTTACACTTTTTAGATTCGTGAAGCAAATATCAATGGCAACCAATAACCAAATGTAAATAACCACAAGCAATAACAACAATCTAGATCTAATCTAGAAAACAAGTGCATAGAAAAACCACAATCCAACCAAGGAATAAACAAGTTAAAGAGGGTAAAGAAAAGATAACAGCACCAAGAAATTATTGACCCAGTTCGGTCCAACTTGACCTAATCTGGGGAGAGATTGATCTCTCCAATCCATTATCAATGAGCTCTTACAAAGAAATACAAATGGGTTACAATAAATTAGCTTCAACAAGCTCACAAAGAACAACCTTAATTTCTACCCATTTTCCCAATCTCACCAATGCACAAGACACTCGTGATTTTCACTCTCCCAAGGTGTTTACAATTGTTTCCCAACTCTAGAATCTAAACCCGAAAAGAGAACCAACCCTTAGCCTTTGATTTCACTAAGGATCTTCTCTTTTGGTTTCACAAGACTCACCCAAGTTGCTCACAAAAGACTCTCCACTCATGTGTTTCCCAACCCCATGAATCTTCCCAAAAGGCACCAACCCTTTTCCCAAGAGCCCCCTCTTTTGGTTCTTCAAGATTCACATCTTGAAGTTTTGAACCTCACCCAAAGACCCTCAACCTTTAGTATCTAAAACCCTAAAAGTTCTCTCATTTGGTTTCCATGAGATTCACCTAGCTTTTTAACAAATGGGTCATAGAGTGCTTAAATAGTGTGACAGATCTGTCAAAATCGCGTCGCGTCAGCCAAAATCGCGCCACGGTTCATTGTGTACGACCCAAGGTACAACAACCTTATCAAGAAATCGTGTCATGATGCACAAAATCACGCCACGATTTGCTTCAACAGAAACCATCCATTCTACCAGCAAAATCACGCCACGCCTCTGAAAATCGCACCACAATTTTCAGCTTTTACAACATCACAATTTTGAATCATTTCTCAACAATTATTTAGAAACGCGTTCACCACAAACCAATATTGGTGTGTATAGCACTGGTAATAAATAAATAAAAATACACAATGTTATTCTGCTCAATGGTGCAATATGAGTTTGTCTCTCTCTCAGAGAACATTTTAATTTGAAGGTATTATGTTGTAAGAGTTGCAAATCAAATTTTATGGAATGAGAGGCCGAAAGTCATAACTTAATTAGATTTGAGAAGTATTTTATAAGGGACAATCTAATATGAACCTTCTCGAAAGGTGAACTGTGAATTTTAAAAAATTTGCAAACATTCCTTCAAAACAAAAGTTATTAACATATTACAATTATTCTAAATTTTTATTAACATAAAATTAGTTTTACTATATACACCCCAATTATTATAACTTTATCTGATCCATATTAGATGCACCTATTATAATTCTATTTTTAGCCTTTTACAAATAAAACAAATGTTCAACATGCAGAAAAGATATCAGACAGAAGCAACGGAGATGTTGCGGTTGACCAATATTATCGCTATAAGGTACTGTATTTATGATCAAAATCATGAACGAGGACCCCTATAATATTAAGTATGATGATTAATGTTGAAAATTGTGAATAGTTTAAGAGATTATCAATTTAAAGTTCATTATTGCCTGCAAGGTCTAGCTCAAATATCAATGCCTATATTGCTAGACTGAAGACATTCACCCTGGTTTGAATCTGGCACCTCACTGTTGTATGTGTGAGTATTAAATGATATATTATCACTTCGTCTACAAACTACAAAAAATAATAGTCAATATTGTTAAAAATCAAGGTGATGATACGAAATCGACTAAAATACCAAATATAATATATTTTTTACTTACTTAATGAGAATTGATTAATGCATAAAACTTTTCATAAGATAGAACACTAGTAAAATTATTATTATAAAGATAATGATATTCAATGGAGAAAAATCAAATTCAATATCCCCCTGCAATTGGTTACTATTTTGTATTATATTATATATTTTCTTTTGTACAATAAAATGATAGTATGTTATTTCAAAAAAATATGGAACTAGTACGTTATACACTTAAATATCGCAGGAAGATGTTGGCATCATGAAGAATATGAATTTGGATGCCTACAGATTCTCGATCTCTTGGTCTAGAATCCTCCCAAGTGAGTTAAACTTAAACGACTAACTCCTAGTTAATTTTACCTAATTAAGTTGATGTTTCACAATTTTTTTCTTTCAATTTTATTAAACTATCAATAGAAGGAAAAATTAATGGAGGTATAAACCAAGAAGGAGTCAAATATTACAACAACCTCATCAATGAGTTGTTGGCTAATGGTTAGTCCATACTTGGTTTACTTGATTTTTTATTAAACTACTACACATTTTAACATTTCAAACAACATTAATAGTAAACAAAATTATTGAATATAAATATTGTAGGTCTACAACCATTCGTAACTTTATTTCATTGGGATCTTCCTCAAGCTTTAGAGAACGAGTATGGCGGCTTCTTAAGCCCTCTCATTGTGTAAGTGATACAAAATTACCTAAATCTTATTTACCTAAATCTCATTATGAAGATCCACATTAGGCTAGTTTTGTATTTGGAACAAATTGTATATTAACCAATCAAAAAGCAACAATACTAAGCATTAATATCATAATCTGTGGCTTATTTTTAGAAATGATTTTCAAGACTACGCGGAACTTTGTTTCAAAGAGTTTGGAGATAGGGTGAAGTATTGGATCACTTTCAATGAGCCATCCTCTTTCAGCGTTTCTTCCTATGCAATAGGGATCTTTCCACCTGGTCGATGTTCTAAATGGTTGAGTTCAAATTGCACCGATGGTGATTCAGGGAAAGAACCTTACATTGTTTCGCATCACCAACTTCTTGCTCATGCTGTAGCTGCCGATGTGTACAAGAAGAAGTATCAGGTTTGTTATTATAACTTAGATAAGAACTTAATTTAAAGTTAAAGATACCTAATAACCAAAAAATGATATATTTATATATAGGAATCTCAAAAGGGTGTGATAGGCATAACCTTGGTGTCTAGTTGGTTCATTCCACATTCTGATAATAAATTCGATCAAAAAGCTGCTGAACGAGGACTAGACTTCATGTTTGGATGGTAAGTGCTTAACTCTACACTAGAATACTAGTTAGATATAGTTGAATATTAATTAGAATTAGTTTAATTTTTTTAAGAAAGTTAAAACTTAGTGGTGTAATTATTTGTTTTTTTATAAGCTAGCAAATATTTCTTGATTATGAGTAAACTAAACTAGCACACGATGTTCAAGGATTTGTTCAATTTACGAGCACCACCCTTACTCCTATCAAAAGGGTGATCTCTTCATCAAGGAGTCACTCTTGGTTTCCCATGTTGCCGACCTCCTTGGATTTTAACCTACGTACCGGTAGACCCCAAAACTGAAACGGTACTTTATCAAAGGTGCAAAACAAGAAGTTTCCATAAAATGTTACTCCATGATCACAATAAAAAGCGATCATTTGAAATCATCATAATACCAATTCCAAAACCGATCCATGTTTCTATAATTAGTTGGACTATATCGTATAGTAGTAATTCTCAACAATAACAATTGTTCGTGAAATTGTTTTTAAGTTTTCTATTTGTAAAAATGATTACAGGTATATGGAACCACTAACAAAAGGGGAATATCCACAAAGCATGCGTTCTCTTGTTGGAAAACGATTGCCAAATTTCTCTAAAAAGCAAGCAAGACTACTTAAAGGGTCATTTGATTTCCTTGGACTAAACTATTATACCTCTATGTATGCTACCAATGCACCACAACTTGGAAATGGTAGACCCAATTACTTCACTGATTCTAATGCCAATTTTACAAGTAAGCATGTCCTTTATTTATTGATCATTTTTTAAATTAATGAATATTTTTTAATTTGATGATAAAATTATATCTTTTGTTTTTGTGGTGGAAGCTGAGCGCAATGGTATTCCAATAGGTCCAAGGGTACGTATACCATAGCATATTATAACTTTTATAATTTTTTTAAGTGTATATATATTTAGGTTATGTTTGCAATTATCTTTGTGCAGGCAGCTTCAAGTTGGTTATATGTTTATCCTAAAGGAATTCAAGAATTGTTACTCTATGTTAAGAAAGTGTACAACAATCCTTTGATTTACATCACCGAAAATGGTAAACACACTTTACTTCATATTGTTTATTCCTGAATATTGTTATATAAAGTAAATGTGAGATAGAATACATAACATTTTTCGATAAAAATTTACGTTTATGTATGAATTTTATCTTTTGATATTTTTATCTAACATATATATGATCATAATCTTTTTTGAAAACTTAATTTTTAGGTGTTGATGAGTTTAATGATCCAACACTATCACTCGAGGAAGCCCTTATGGACACTTCTAGAATTGATTATTTCCACCGTCATCTCTATTATATTCGATGTGCAATCAAGTAAGTGAATAGTATTTATATATTTAAATTTTGAGATTAGTTTTTTTAAGGATTTCTTAGAGTGGCTATATATTATATATTTAAAGTATAGTTGTTTTCTCATACATGATTTAATTTATTTTTTTATTAGGGATGGCGTAAATATAAAAGGATATTTTGCATGGTCGTTTCTCGACAATTTTGAATGGGCATCAGGTTATGCAATGCGATTTGGCATGAATTTTGTGGATTACAAAAATGGTTTGAAAAGACACCAAAAGTTGTCGGCAATGTGGTTTACGAATTTTCTCAAAAAATGTTAAATTTTATATACTTGATGTTTCCAATAATTAAGAATGTAATGAAACATATCAAGCAAGTTTAATTTTAATTCATAACATGGTCGTTCATTCTTAAACGTATTTTTTTTATCCAATTAGTCAGGTTATACTTTCACCCTTAAGTTGAATAAGTGAGGTGTTGAAATAAAATAATTGAGTTATGTTTACGAGAATCTTATACTTATGACTTTATTGTCTAATAATAAAATAATATAGCGACATATGCAACTTCAGTTGTGCAAATTGAGATGGAAACAAAATGTTATCAACAATAACTCAATTAAGGAGATCTTCTATGCGTAGTTAAATTTAAAATAGCGATTGAAATTATATTAATGTAATAATAATAAATCATTACTTTGTTGAAAAGTTTCTGAAGCACGAACAAGAAAAAGATTAATAATGTATGGCTAATAAGATATGATGACGCCACTTTTCTATCCTAAATTTTAATGATTTGGATCTTCTACAAGAATTTTATGCATCTTTTTCCACATCATTTTTATTCTCTTCTGATTACCTACTCATTTTTTCTTATCCTCTTTATCCATTCACTTAGATGCATCGTGAATATGATACACATCTTCTATATATCAAACAATGAACACGTTTACAATCAATGTGAGACTACTGTTAATTTATTCTTGAATACCAACAATCTCTCCATCAAATGTGAATATATCACATCACTATAATTAGCTCAAATACCATGACCCCACTCTTGATCCCTTATCAAGCCAAACTAAGGCTTTAATACCACTTGTTAGAGAGTTCGAGCATCAGGAGCAACAATGAATATTATGATGTGGTATTAACAAGAGATCATGACACCACATCCAAACCTAAAACCTTAATATGTAAATATGAATATGAATATGAACATGTTTAATGTTGGATATATAAGAGATATCGATGACACGTCAATAAATGATGTTAACTTAACATACATTTTGAGAGGTACCATTAATGTTAACTTAACCCCCATTTTTCTTTTCTCGAAAATTTTTTTTTTTTTTTGGTCAAGTCTTTTCTCGAAATTTTAATACATCATTACATATTTTGATCATTTTTTTTATAATTTTTCCTATTAATTTATAAAATGAAAACACTTATTCGGCCACACCAAAATCTATGTTAGCAAAAAAATTATGTCTAATAAATGTTGCTATTTCATAAATTAATAACAGTATTATGAAAAAGGTAAAATAGTGGAACCAAAAAACTTGTTTTTAAAATAGGAGGACATAAACTTATTTTCTTAAAATTTCAAAACGACACAATGGTTTAAAATTTGATCCAAGCAAAATTTAATTTTCTTTACTTGTTTCATTAATTACTTTTCAGAAGTGTTGAACGGTTGTTCCATCTCCTCAAACGCGAAGTTGTCTCACAAGTGTTAAAAAAAACCACGTGCATTATCTTCTGAATTAAAAAATAAAAAATAAAATAAAATAAAAAATGGAAAGATAAAAAAGGAAGGACATGTGAGGGTTCTCTCTCGTGCGACCCTTCTTTCTCTTTACAAACATAAGCCACCATCACTTCTTCCTCTGGTAAAATCAAAGACCAAGGTCGAGTCTATGGCTTTTCTTCTACTTCAAACTACCTTCATATCCATCACCCTTCTCCCTCTTAGAACCCTAATCCCAAACCCACTTCACCAATCACTTCAGATCATATCAAAATTGACAAAACATGCAAACCCGAAGATTAGAAGAATTAACAACAATTTTACTTAAGAAACATTCCTATGATTGTATGGTGATGATGATTTGCAGAAGATGGGGAGAATAAAGGTAAGGTGGTGGTGGGTGTATTAGCATCCTCGTGTGTACCTTCCTTTTTATTTCCATTTTCTTAATCCAACAATTATACACGTGATTTTCTTAAATAGATAACTACACGCGTTGTACACCAATCAGTTAACTGAGCTGCCACGTCAGTATTGATTGGATCAAAATTGAAAAAAGGATTAATATATCAAAGGGGGCAATGTTGAAGAAAATAAAAGGGTTTTGTACAAATCTCTGAAGTTTTCATGATAACAAGTATGAAATAATAATTAGATATGATGATGCTCGAAAAATAGTTGTCTATTTTCCAATACATGTAAAGTGCAAGTATACACTGTTGTAACAAGTAATAAAGAGTAAGTAGAGTATCGATCCGACGAGGATTGGAGTGGATAGGTCGTAAGTATTTCCAAATGCTAAGTTTAGTTATTTAAGACCCAAAGTGAAAAATAGTAAAGATAAGATTTTAAGGTTCTAAAGTAAAATGCAGAAGTAAATAAAGCATGTCAAAAGAATTTAGAGATTCATGTGAAAAAGTATTGTTAAGGAATTAACTTGGTAAAAATAGAGATTTGTAAGATTTATAAAGCTACAACTCGCAGATGGAAGTTATAGTTTGGTACAACTTCCAGAGAAAAAACGTATAGAGTTATACCTTCACATAGCTTCATGGCCACTTGGTGGCCTGTGGCCTTTGGAGTCTTTTGACTCAACCATCATGTTAAGAATGTGAAAAAACTCCAACATTACTAAGTTATATCATTAATAGCTCTACAACGGCGACAAAGTAGTATCTCTTGTTCTCGTCACCTATCGGTACTTAGGGACATAACTCATATCAAACAAACATTTTTCATTCTCATGTCCTCTCGGTCTCAGGGAACTATAACTAGGGGTGTTCACGGTGCGGTTTGGATCAGTTTTGAGGTAAAATGCCAACCGATCCAAAATAAAAATCACATGTGGTTCGGTTCGGTTTGGATGAGTATTATAAAAAAATCTGAACCGAGCCAATTCAAATATATGCAGTTTAATTTGGATCGGTTTTTGGACATCCAAAATGCTTTTTTTTTTTTATTTACTCTTTTATGAATGATATAATTTTTTTTATTAATATTAATATTACACAAACAAGGTAAAATAATAGGTTTGATGCAAAATATATTAAAAAGTTAAAATTATTGTATGAAAATTATCAATTATTTTTGAAACATATGTAGTCATAATAATTAGATTAAATTAGTGCAATATATAAGATTAAAATTTAACAAGCAATATAATAATGCAATATATAATACTAATAAAAGAACAAATAGGTATTAATAATTATTTTTGCAGTTCGGTTCGGTTTGGTTCGATTTTGAAAAGTGATCCGAAAGCCGAACCGATCTTAGCAGTTTTTACAAAACAACATACAAACGCATCCAAATATATTCGGTTTTTTGCGGTTTTTGGTTTTTTTGGATCGGTTTCCGGTTTTATTTTGGATCGGTTTAGATTTGAACACCCCTAACTATAACATCAAAAATAAAAGTGATCAAGTTTTAATTATAAAGATTTGGCAATGAAACAATTTGTTTGAAAGAAGCTTTAAAGGTTGTAACAAACTGAAATTACTGACATAATTATTACTTAATCATTCCTTAACCACAAAAGTGGTTTAGCTCATAATGAACATAAACACAAAAATATAAATAGAGAAGATAATAGTTAAAAACATAATTGCATAAATTATTACTATTATAGTTTGCAAAAGAGAAATTACAATCTTCTGAGGATGAAGGTGAATTTTTGCAGCACTCAATTAACAATTTACTCTAATGACTTGCGTTTGAATGATGGTTTATGAGGGGAAGGGAGTGAAGGACTTACTTTTCTTTTTTAAATTACGGATATTATAAAATGAATTTTAGAAAAATGAATTAACAACATAATAAATGATCATATAATAATTTAAAAACACTTAATTCATTTTAAAAAAATATTTTACATCGTTCGTAATTTAAAAAATAAAAGTGAACCCTCTCCTCCCTTCCCCTCCTAATCCCTCAATCCAAACACACCCTAAAACTCAAAGACTTAGTTACTATGCGCTTTCTGTATGAAATGGATGAAGGTATGAGATGAAGAAGAATGATTTGAATCTCTAAGTTGGTGGCTAGAGTTGATTGGAGGCTACTGTCTCCAACCTCTACTCCATTCAGCACATCACTAACACACCCTTGCAAATGAAGGCTTGTTGTCCTTTTATGGTACAAGTCCTTTCTTATCCTTTAGTATCATTTTGGTCATTTTCCAAGCGATGGTCTGTTTCTTAACCATTAAGCAGAAGAATATACCTTATCCCATCCGTGTACTATTTGAGACTCTCTTACCTTTCTCTCCAAACACAAGATGTTATGGGCCCAGTTTAGTGCGTATTCAATAAAAACCAAGTATGACGTATCACAACGTTGTAGCTTCCTACATCACTAGGATGTCTCATAGTCCTTTAGCTTCCTCATACTATACTCATTGGAGACAACTCATATAAACTTTGTCCTTGAGACTTGCAAATAAGTGACGCAAGGTCATACACTTGTATGACCCATACTGAGAGATCTTCAATGTTATAGCTCCAAACTCCTTTCCTAGTGTTATATCCTCAAACATCTTCATACGACTTGGCGTTCAAACCAACACTAGAAAGAATAAAAGGTTCCTAAATATCAAACAAATAAAAAAACTGAAATAAAGATTCTTAAAACAATAAAAGACTATTTAAACTAAATAAAGGCTAAATATGTTTTGCATGCACTCGAAGATCACATATAGTGGGAGATAAAGGCAAGGTAATAACCGACATATTTGTTGATTATCATATGCTAATGTATGTTAAAGTGTGCAGAACCATATAATTAAATTCTAATTCTTAAATCAAGTTTTTGTTCTAAAATATGAAGACTTTGAACGCTTAAAAGTGCATTTGAAGTAAAAGAAAAAATTATAAAACTTGGAACAAGGTCTGAAGAAAGGTCAACTAGAAAGTCAAAATCCTGATTATAAGTGAAATTTCAGAAGCATCTGAAGGAATGAATTATCTGAAGTAGTGAAGACTCTGAAGGAATATCACTATATCAGAGTGAAAGTAGCACCATTTGTCTTCTTCTGACCACGTGTAGAAATTAACAAAGAAATTCAAGGACAAAGATAATATAAGAAATCATTCTATTAGAAGAAAATGAACTTCAAATGACTACTCAACGACATTATCCATTTGAGGAAAAGATTCAACGTCTCTGATTAAACTTCTCAAGGAATGATTTGATGCACTGACATTTATTCAACACCGGCTCTCAGATTTTATCCTATATAAGGACCTGAGCAGTTGAAGAAAAACAACAAGACTTCTGTAATTTTACTAGTGCCCTTACTTTGTCAAAATATATAGCGCATAATCACTTAAAGAAATTCTTACAAACTTTTATATATTAGAAGTCTCTTTCTTACACCTCTGAGTATATATCAAGTGTAAACAACAATCTTTCTTATTTGATTAAACTTAGATTATAGAAGTCTCTTTCTTGTATGATTGAGCAAAGGAAGTCTCTTACTTATGTGTTTGATCAAATTGTAATCTTGTGCGATTATAGTGAAAATCCATTGGAAATGCAAGAGGATTGTATTACTTAGGACTTATGGGAGGGACCAGTATAATTTGTTTGCTCTCTCTCTCTCTCTCTCTCTCTCTCTCTCTCTCTCTCTCTCTCTCTCTCTCTCTCTCTCTCTCTCTCTCTCTCTCTCTCTCTCTCTCTCTCTCTCTCTCTCTCTCTCTCTCTCTCTCTCTCTCTCTCTCTCTCTCTCTCTGTGTGTTTAATTTAATTTTGCTGCATAACTCTATTTTAGACTCTGATAAGAACTCTGCTTATGATCATACTCTAAACTGTTTTGATAAACACTCAAAAAAGTTTTTAACAAAACCAACACAATTCAACCCCCCTGTGTGTTTCTCACCTCCATGAAAAACAACAACATTGGAACACAGTCAAAACCCAAACCATTTTAAGATTTTTCAGAAACCCCAATTCTACTGTTGCTGAAACTTGCTGAATCAAGATTCATCACTCTCATTCTCCTTTTCTAAATCTGAACTCAAACTTCATTCAGATTTAAAATCGAAATTACGACTTTTCGTTTGAATTCTCCATGGACAAAAGTAATGAAAGTTCAATTGAATCAAATGAATCCAAATCTAAAACCCCTCGAAAACCTAAAGAAACTGCTCTCTCTCTGACTTCGCATGACCCAACACCATGCATGACCTCAACTAAACATTGCACACATGAACAAACAAGTGAAATTTGACAAATAAGAGCACCTAGTGTGCTTGTTTTTATTTTATTTTATTAAGTAGTCTAGTGGTTGTAGCTCACACATTTTAAATATATATGGAAAAGTTAGGAGTCTAGGGTTCAAACCCCGACCCTTGCATAATATTGTCATTGCAACTACCAACTGAGTTGTACTTATCAATTCTACATTAATGTAAAAGTAAATTACACCCCCTCCCCTAAGAAAAGCTTGAATTGCAGTCATCCTCTCCCTTGAAAAGTAAAATGCTAGAGTAAATTATACCTCCCTCCCATACGAAATGTTTATTACAATTCTCTCCCTTAGTAATTAAATATACATAAATAAATATCTTTATAATGTCTACTACCTTTGAGCCATCATTTGAGAAAAAAACAAACTCATTTCTTTAGATGCACTACACTTTAATTAAACTAGCATTAACTACCAAATTATCATACAACAATCCAGCCTTAAGAGAGCTTAGATGACTCATATTTTATGAGTCACCACACATCCAAACTTGAACTATCGTAATGATAGAAAATAATCACAATAAGTATGTTTTATGACGACACAATTTAGAAGCCAAGTATTCGAAATCAGGCCGTATTAAAAAATATGCACATCCATTTAGTTAACCTTACAATGAGAGTTATTCTAGTGATTAGGTGGAACTTCTAGCTGATGATGAAATCCACGGGGAAAACAAATTTGTCCACCCTTATGATGAACACATCTTCAATCAACAAATTGACATATCGTGTAATAGTTATGGGTCTTGCTTCCCCGATACCAAACCTGTAAAATATGGACATAACATGAGATTGATACTAGCCCATTAATCACGTAAATGACACATTAGAATTGTGAAACTCCCTGGATCTTTCTGTATAATTTTATATCCGACCACAACTCAAAGGTTTTGTTAGAAATTAAATCAAGAAATATCTAGAAGAGTATAGAAGTTTGGAGTTACTCTTTATCATTAAGAGTTAAAAATATCTATATTATGTAGCACCACCTAGAATAATCTTGTAACCAAAGGAATAATCTAGTGCTGATTGTACACCGCCTCTATAGGAATAATCTAGCACCATCCATGTATTTACTTAGCTAGAAAAATCTAGTAACCGACATTAAGTTTAAGATCCTATAAAAGGCACATGCTTGTACCATATTGAATCATCAAGTCTTCGACAATAAAATTAGTGTGTGTTCAAATAAATTCTCCATTGTTCTCTTAGTTATTACTTTGTGAGTTTGTCTCCCACTGATATCAAATTGGTATCAGAGCAGGTTAGGTCCTGCAAGTGTCAGTGTCAAAAATAGTCTAAGTGTGTGAGGAACAAAAGAGTTCTCATTGTGTCGAAATTATTGTAAGCATATTCTGAGAAAGATATGTCAAACAATAATTTCAATATCGTTTGGTCCGGTCCTAAATTGAATTCTGAATTAGATTTCAATTATTAGGAATTTATGATGACAACACATCTTAAAGCTCACAACATCTGGAGCTATGTGGAGTCTAGTTTGCAACAAGGAGCTGATGAACTTGCTCGTAGAAGGGACCAGCTGGCACTATCACAAATTCTTCAAGGAATAGATTACTCAATTTTCGGCAAAATAGCAAATGCGAAGACTTCGAAAGAAGCGTGGGACATATTGAAGTTGTCACATAAAGGAGTAGAGAAAGCTTAGAAATCAAAGTTGCAGTCTCTGCGTAGAGAATACGAAAGGTATGAAATGTCCAGTTCTGAAACAGTGGATCAATATTTTACTCGTGTTATGAATCTTGTCAACAAAATGAGAGTGTATGGAGAAGATATTCAAGATAGCAAGGTGGTGGAGAAAATTCTATGCACCATGCCGATGAAATATGATCATGTGGTGACTACGATATTGGAGTCCCACGATACCGATACCTTGTCGGTAGCAGAGTTGCAGGGAAGCATTGAAAGCCATGTCAACAGAATATTGGAGAAGAGTGAAAATGTAAAGGAGGAAGCCTTGAAGAGCCAGGTGAACCTCAACAACATTGTTGAATCCAGTCAGATGGGTGAAGCCAGAGCTCGTGACAATTTCAACAATGGAGGAAGAGGAAATTTCAGAGGAAGAGGTCGAGGAAGCTTTAGAGGAAGAGGACGTGGCAACTTCAACCAATGGAGAGACAACAATTACAACAATTTCAATCCATCCCATCAAGGAAGAGGTGGAAACAATTTTGGTTCCAATAGCCGTGGCAGAGGAAGAGGTTATTACAACCAAGAGAGAACAAATAATGGTTGCTTTAATTGTGGAAAGTATGGGCATAAAGCAGTTGACTGTAGATATAAACATCAGGCAAATATGGCAGAGAATTCATATCAACATTTTGGTGAGTCTTCTCAAAATCAACATAGTTTATTTTTAGCAAGCAATACACTTTCAGAAGAAGAAAATATTTGGTATTTGGACACCGGGTGTAGTAATCACATCTGTGGGAAAAAGGAATTATTTTCTTCTCTGGACGAAACGGTAAAATCTACCGTGAAGTTTGGAAATAATTCAAATATTCCAATTGAGGGGAAAGGCCAAATTGCTATCAGACTGAAAGATGGATCCCAAAATTTTATTGGTGATGTTTTCTATGCTCCCGGTCTTCATCATAATCTCTTGAGCATGGGACAGCTGTCTGAGAAAGATTACAACATGCAGATTCACAAAGGCTATTGCACGTTGATTGATGGAAATGGGAGATTCATCACAAAGGTAAAAATGTCTCCTAACCGCCTATTCCCTCTAAGAATTCAACATGATCAATTTCCTTGCTTGAGTTCAATAATTCCAAATGATGATTGGTTGTGGCACATGAGATTTGGTCACTTTCATTTTTCTGGATTGAATTATCTGTCACGAAAAGAATATGTTTCTGGTTTGCCTGTTGTGAACATTCCAAGTGGTGTATGCGAGACATGTCAAATGGGAAAGAAGCATAGAGAATCATTTCCAACTGGAAAAGCTTGGAGAGCAAAGAAACTATTGGAGATCGTTCATTCAGATTTGTGCTCGGTTGAAATACCAACACCTGGTGGATGCAGGTATTTTATTACTTTCATTGATGATTTTAGCAGAAAGGCATGGGTGTATTTTCTGAAGCAGAAATCAGAAGTTGTTGATGCCTTTAAGACATTTAAAGCGTTCGTAGAAAAACAAAGTGGTTGTCTAATCAAAGCACTCAGAACAGACAGAAGCCAAGAATACCTCATCGGCACAGATTTCTTTGAGCAACATGGAATCCAACATCAATTGACAAAAAGATATACTCCTCAACAAAATGGAGTAGCTGAAAGAAAGAACAGAACAGTTATGGATATGGTGAGATGCATGCTGAAAGCCAAACAAATGCCAAAGGAATTTTGGGTAGAAGCAGTTGCTACTGCAGTTTATATTTTGAACAGATGTCCAACAAAAAGTGTTCAAGAGAAGACTCCTGAAGAAGCATGGAGCGCAAGGAGGCCCTCAATCAGGCACCTCAGAGTTTTTGGATGTATTGCTTATGCTCATGTACCAAATCAAATTAGAAAGAAGTTAGATGATAAAGGAGAGAGATGTATTTTTATTGGCTACTGCTCAAATTCAAAGGCCTACAAGCTTTACAATCCAGAGACCAAGAAGGTGATTATCAGTAAAGATGTGACATTTGATGAAGTAGGAATGTGAAATTGGTCATCAAAGTCACAAAAGGAGCCGATTGTAACTCCAAATGATTATGAAGAGGAAGATGAGCATGTAGATACAACGCCTGATGAGCCAGAAACATCGAACAGAGAACAAAGGAATCGAAGATTACCAGCTCGACTGCAAGATTGTGTTTTGGGTGCCGACAATGACCCATCTGATGAAGAGATCATCAACTTTGCTTTGTTTGCAGATTGTGAGCCAGTTACTTTTGAAGAAGCCTCACGTGATGAAAATTGGATAAAAGCTATGGATGAAGAAATCAATGCAATTGAGAAGAATAAAACATGGGAGCTGACTGAATTGCCAGCAGACAAGAAGCCAATAGGAGTAAAGTGGGTGTACAAGACAAAGTACAAACTCAATGGTGAGATTGATCGCTATAAAGCGAGGCTAGTGGCTAAAGGCTACAAACAAAAACCAGGTATTGATTATTTTGAAGTATTTGCTCCTGTTGCGAGATTAGATACAATTCGCATGCTTATTTCATTCTCAGCTCAGAATAATTGGAAAATACATCAAATGGATGTTAAGTCTGCATTTCTTAATGGTACTTTGGAAGAAGAAGTGCATGTTGAGCAGCCTGCGGGATATGTAGTTAAGGGAAAGGAGGATAAAGTATATAGATTAAAGAAAGCATTGTATGGCTTGAAGCAAGCGCCAAGAGCATGGTACAAAAAGATTGATTCTTATTTCATTCAAAACGGCTTTCAGAGATGTCCATTCGAGCACACACTCTACATCAAATTCATTGATCCTGGAGGTGTTCTTATTGTGTGCCTCTATGTCGATGATCTGATATTCACCGGAAACAATTCAAAGATGATTGCTGAATTCAGGGAGGCTATGATAAGATGTTTTGAAATGACAGACTTGGACCTAATGTCCTATTTTCTCGGCATTGAGGTCGTTCAACATAAGGATGGAATCTTTATTTCTCAAAAGAAGTATGCAAGTGATATTTTGAAGAAGTTCAAGATGGAGCATTCAAAGCCAATTTCCACGCCGGTTGAAGAAAAGTTGAAGCTGACAAGAGAAAGCGATGGTAAAAGGGTAGACTCAACTCATTATAAAAGTTTGATTGGAAGTTTGAGATATTTGACTGCAACAAGGCCAGATATAGTATATGGAGTTGGTTTACTTAGTAGATACATGGAGGATCCGTGTGTTAGTCACTTGCAAGGAGCAAAGAGGATTCTTCGTTATATTAAAGGTACTCTGACCGAAGGAATTTTTTATGGTAATAATAGTGATGTGAAGCTTGTTGGATATACAGATAGTGATTGGGCAGGAGATACAGAAACAAGAAAAAGCACGTCAGGGTACGCGTTTCATCTAGGAACCGGTGCAATATCATGGTCTTCGAAGAAACAACCTGTGGTCGCTTTTTCCACAGCAGAAGCAGAATATATAGCATCAACTAGTTGTGCTACTCAAACAGTGTGGTTGAGAAGAATTTTAGAAGTGATGCATCATGAGCAGAACACTCCTACAAAGATATATTGTGATAACAAGTCAGCAATTGCACTGAGCAAAAATCCAGTTTTTCATGGACGGTCCAAGCATATTGACATCCAGTTTCACAAGATACGAGAGTTAATTGCCGAGAAAGAAGTGGTGATCGAGTATTGTCCCACTGAAGAGAAAATTGCAGATATCTTTACAAAGCCATTGAAGATTGAGTCGTTTTACAAATTGAAGAAAATGCTTGGAATGATGAAAGCTTGATTTAAGGGAGGCAATGTTAGAAATTAAATCAAGAAATATCTAGAAGAGTATAGAAGCTTGGAGTTACTCTTTGTCATTAAGAGTTAAAAATATCTATATTATGTAACACCACCTAGAATAATCTTGTAACCAAAGGAATAATCTAGTGCTGATTGTACACCGCCTCTATAGGAATAATCTAACACCATCCATGTATTTACTTAGCTAGAAAAATCTAGTAACCGACATTAAGTTTAAGATCCTATAAAAGGCACATGCTTGTACCATATTGAATCATCAAGTCTTCGACAATAAAATTAGTGTGTTTTCAAATAAATTCTTCATTGTTCTTTTAGTTATTACATTGTGAGTTTGTGTCCCGCTGATATCAGGTTTTATATCTAAATTATTGTTTAAACATACATTATGCACAATTTACGAGCCAAAAAAATTAGGGTTGTCTAGTCATCAAGACATAAACAGCCACGTGGCAAAATATTGAACACTGGATTTATCATACGGACAAGAATTCTTCAAAGTCAAATTGTCGTTTACTACAAAGTAACAGAGTACAACGTAAGAGACATACACTTTTCCGCAATTTCAGTTTCAGTTCTGAGAAATTAATGTCAATTTCAGTCTTAGTACTGTGATTGAGCTCATCACCACCAACAACAAAGAGTGAGTGAGTTCGCCATTTTGCTTTGTACTTTCCATTTCCTCAAATTTTTCCACTTTTATCGAACATGCATGTACTATGTTATTGTCCAAAACCATGATGCATGTCTTTAAATAAAAATTCCTTTTTTATCCTTTTTGTTGTTTTTGCTGCATGTGACAGGTGAAACTATATACATTCATTGGAATTGTGGAATTTGGTGGGTGAAATTAAGAAGATGGGTGTTTCAGATGTGTGTCCTACTGTGGATGCAATTAGGGCATTTCTTGAACATTTGGTTGATCCAATGCTGGCAGAAATACCTATTCTGGATGATCCTCCACTATCACAACAGCAGAAAGTTGCAAAACAGGTTTTTTTATTTATCTTGAAACTTTTGTTATGGCAATTCAAAGTTTGATTAACATCTAGGTGATTATTGATGGAGTTAAAACTTATTTAGTTAGTTTGTTAATAATTAGTTTGTGCTCAATTTCTGTGGACTAGTTCATATAGAGCTTGCTTTGCTTTGACTTTAAATGGGTCCCGTTAGTGCACGGTGGGATTGGTCCCCTCAAACCAGATATCGAGTTTTCAAAAGAAAAATAAATAAATAAATAAAAATAATTAATTTGAGTTAGTTAGTTTGTTACTAGGTTCTAGCTGTGAGTTGTTAGAGTAGTTGGGTGAATATTTAAGGAAAAATTGCATGTGTGGTCCTTTAAGTTTAACCTTCATTTCATATTGATCCTTTAAGTTTAATTTTTTCTGAATTGGTTCTTTATGATACATTTTGTTTGCACAGTTAGCCTTTAAGTTATCTTGCCGTTGCATTGTAGTCATTGTTTGAGGTTCGTAAATTTTAACCATTCCTTCTAAATGAACACATTGTTGCGAACAATGAGATACTTCGGTTTTAAAGTTTTTGGATTTGAGAATTTAGATTTAAGTTAGAGGAGAATGGATTTGGATGTATTTGACATGTCTATATAAATTTTCTCAAAATTAAAATGTCATACCCGATTCATTTTAACAGAACTTGTTAAGAAGGCTAGAAGTGAGTGTATAATGTAACATAAAAGTCCAATTTGGGAAAATAAAAACTTGAAGGACCAATCCGGGAAAAAATGTCAGACTTAAAGGACTGCAGATGTAATTTTTCCTATATTTAACTAGTGTGTAGTTTTTCTTTTCCTTTTTCTGACGCAACTAGTGTGCAGTTAGTACTATATACAGATGTGATGTAAAGTGTAAGATACACAAGTCCCACAAGTGAATCATTTGAGAAATATAGTTTACATTTTTAGTTTTTCCTCTTTAAGTGTTGTAACTCAAAGTGTGTGTTCATTCTTATTATAGTTACAACAATGATTTGGAACTGATTTTAGTTGGCCCTTTTGGATAATGTTTTGCCACATATGCCAATGTAGATTAAAAGTGTTGTGATGTTGATAATTTATCATCACCAACTATTCTTATGTGCTTTTTAATGAGGCATTTCACATGATAGCTCTGAGTGAGGGGTTGCGTAGCAGTAAGTCAGCTTCATAAATAAACCAAATCGCCTTTTTCCTTCATGCATGTAAATTGCTATAGTAAAATGTGTCTTCCATATTATTTACTAAAATTATCTTTTGAACTTTTGTGGCTAGTATCCTTCTGCTATGTTTGAGTTTGTCTCAATGCAATTCTTCAAAAAAAAAAATTAATTGAAGTTCCTATTTGATTTTAAAGTTCAAGAACCATTAGTATTAAGTTGCATGATTATGGTGTAGGTGCATGCTGTTGTGTTACTGTACAACTATTACCACAGAAAACAGAATCCAGAGCTAGAATTTGTGGCATTTAGTGCATTTTGCAAGTTGATTGTGGATCTGAGACCAGCTTTGTTACCGTATATGAAATTCACACAGAAGCCTGTTGACCTTGTTGATGTGGAGCAGCAGTTGTCATTAACAGAAAAAGCAATCGTGAGTTCCTATGATATATGTACACTTTTAGACGCGTCAAAAAGTGTTCCTAATATAGAGGGATGGCCCATTTCAAAAGTTGCCGTCCTTTTGGTCGATAGTAAGAAGGAGAACTGCTTCTTGCATTTTGGTTCTATAACTGATGGAGTACGGTCATTGATTGAAAAAGATGTGGATACCTCCAATAAAGTTTCTGAAGTTACAACCTCCAATAAAATTTCTGAAGTTACAAGTGAAATCAAAACATACAAAAAAAGAAGAGTTGTTAAGAAGCCTTCGAGAAACGGATCAAATGTTGATGAAGATCGAATTTTGCAAGTTGGATATTCTGCTGTTAAGGAAGCTGCGGGTAATTATCCTTCTTCTAATGAAAGATTGCAATAGCTATTGTTAGAACTATAGTGCTTTAGTTTTAAGTGTATTTGTAAGTTATTATTTCCTTTTTCATTTTTCCAATTTATTTAACCTAGTAAAGATGTCCTCGTGACAATATGAAATATCACGCTGTATACTTTACATTATCTATATATTTTGAGGTTAATATCAGAACATACTTTGTTCTTCCTTATTTTCTGTATAGTATATTGTTTTTTGCTCTATTGAATTGTTCTTGTAGCATTTTCTGTTTTGAGTTAATATATCATTTTCTTAATTTACTTTTTAACAGGAGTTTTTT
The DNA here is from genome assembly GCF_003473485.1 of Medicago truncatula. Taxonomy (NCBI): domain Eukaryota; kingdom Viridiplantae; phylum Streptophyta; class Magnoliopsida; order Fabales; family Fabaceae; genus Medicago; species Medicago truncatula. The sequence goes on from NC_053043.1 coordinate 48,415,018, forward strand.
ATTCATAAAAGTCGAATGTTATTCTGGTATCAATATTTCTTATTTCCCTTATGAACAGGTGTCAATAGTATCGATATTATGCTTTTGGAAAGTTACACTGTGTATTCCCAGAGCAAAGAGAAGACATCTTCACGCTTTTATATAATGAAGTGCTCACAGTCGATCGATGAAGGGTTTACTCAAGTTCCTATCAAAGATTTAATTGAAAGGTTCGTTACAATTGGTATGGTTTTCCTATTGGCTGATCACTCAGGTCTCGAGGGTGAATTGCATAACTGTGTCTGGTTTTTCCATTGATACGAAGAAAAGGTTTCCTTTATGTTTCATCCATTCAGTTGGATTAATTTTCCCTTGTCCGAAGAAAAGTCGAATATAATTTGTTTGCATACCAATAATTGTCTTCACTTCTAAATCTAGTTATAAACTTTTTTTTATGAATCTGTACATGTTGACTTATAAACTTCCATTTTGATAGTCATTTTATATCTGATTGTTAACGAACTTGTGTATGCTTCTCTATGACATTTTATATCTCATCTTTGGATAGCGTCCGGGGTCCTTTGGTCAAAAGAAGTTCTGACAGTTGGAAGGTAACCCCAGTTGTCGAGTACTTCCACATGCTTCCTTATTCCAAAATAATCTCAGAATGGATTTCTAGGTTGGTATAATTCTCCTTTCCCTTTTTCTGATGCCCAATTTAGATTGATTTACAATAATGTATTCTGACCTCATAATTAAAGCCTTGGAAACATAACATAGATTTCCTCAAATTATTTCTCATTTCCATTTTATGTTTTTTTTGCACATCTGTCCATATGATAATGATGGCTATTTGCATATTATGTTCTTTGTAGAGAAACATTCTCAAATAGTTTGCAAGATTCAAAGCTGGCTGAGAAACAATTCCCGAAGCTTGAAGTTAAAGAATCACATATAAGTAGCAAGGCCCTGTCCGTTGGTCTTGATAACAAGCAATGCAGCGAAACTATTGTAGCTCTTAATCAGAAGCAACTCCTGAAGCTTGAAGTTAAAGAAATGCATGTAAGTAGCGAGGGCATGTCTGCTGGTCTTGATAACAAGGCATGCAGTGACACTATTGTAACTCTTAATCAAAAAGAGAAAAACGGTTGTGGTACAATTACACAGTGTGGTTCTGTCAAGAAAGACCAGGATATGGATGTGGACAACTCTTCAAGAGTGAAAACAAATCTTGAAGTTACAGAATCACATGTAAGTAGCGAGGGCATGTCTGTTGGTCTTGATAACAAGCAATCTAGTGATACTATTGCAGCTCTTAATCAGAAAGAGAACAACGGTTGCGGTATAATTACACAGTGCGGTTCTGTCAAGAAAGACGAGGATATGGATGTGGATAACTCTTCAATAAAGAAAACAAATCTTGAAGTTACAGAATCACATGTAAGTAGTGAGGGCATGTCTGTTGATCTTGATAACAAGCCATGCAGTGATACTATTGCAGCTCTTAATCAGAAAGAGAACAACAGTTGTGGTACAATTACACGGTGTTGTTCTGTCAAGAAAGACGAGGATATGGATGTGGATAACTCTTCAACAAAGAAAAAAAATCTTGAAGTTACAGAATCACATGTAAGTAGCGAGGGCATGTCTGTTGGTCTTGATAACAAGCCATGCAGTGATACTATTGCAGCTCTTAATCAGAAAGAGGACACCGGTTGCGGTACAATTACGCAGTGTGGTTCTGTCAAGAAAGACCAGGATATGGATGTGGATAACTCTTCAAGAAAGAGAACAAAGCTTGAAGTTACAGAATCACATGTAAGCAGCGAGGGCATGTCTGTTGGTCTTGATAACAAGCCATGCAGTGATACTATTGCAGCTCTTAATCAGACAGAGGACAACGGTTGCGGTACAATTACGCAGTGTGGTTCGGTCAAGAAAGACCATGATATGGATGTGGATGACTCTTCAAGAAAAAGAACTAAGCTGGAAGTTACAGAATCACATGTAAGTAGCGAGGGCATGTCTGTTGGTCTTGATAACAAGCCATGCAGTGATACTATTGCAGCTCTTAATCAGACAGAGGACAACGGTTGCGGTACAATTACGCAGTGTGGTTCGGTCAAGAAAGACCATGATATGGATGTGGATAACTCTTCAAGAAAGAGAACAAAGCTTGAAGTTACAGAATCACATGTAAGTAGCGAGGGCATGTCTGTTGGTCTTGATAACAAGCCATGCAGTGATACTATTGTAGCTCTTGATCAGAAAGAGAACAGCTGTTGCGGTAAAATTACACGGTGTAGTTCTGTCAAGGAAGACCAGGATATGGATGTGGACAACTGTTCAACTTTTCCATCTAAACTCAACGAAGAATACCAGAAGCATGTTGCCAATACTTTACAAGTTAATGAAGATCAAAAGATAGAAAATTCATCAGTGCAACATCACTCAAATGAATGTACAAGACCTAGTGAGGTTTGAAGTTTATTATATCTCAAAATACTATTGTATATGTTTTAGACTATTTTTTGTATTAAGTAAACTCTTACCAGGGGAGTCTATAGAACTGCTAAAGTTTACATAGACTCTAGACTCGAGTTTTTACCATTTCCTTTGCTGTTGAGATGGATTTTTCTTAAAAAATCAGTTTGGGGCTTTTGCAATATATATCATCTCCCATCTAACCACATGCCTTTGGATTGGCAGGCTGAGAAGGTTGTTTCAACAAGGATGCACATTATTGAGGGTGGAATCAAAGATGAATCTGCTTTTGATAAGATTTGTGTCGATGCCACTGTTGAAAACGAATCCATAGAAAAATGTACCCCGATTGCAGATAATTTCAACGCAGATTTTGAGAAAGTTCGAAGTTTCGTAGATTCGAAGGGGAAGATGGGTCGATCTGATGTGTGTCCTACTGCGGATGCAGTTAGGGCATTCGTTGAACACTTAGTTGATCCAATGCTGCCAGCAAAGGCTTCTATCCGTGATGCTCCTTCCATATCTCAACAGCAGAAAGTTGCAAAACAGGTTTCTTCATTCATCTTTCTTGACCCTTTTGTTATAGCAATCCAAAGATTAACACCTAGGTCACTATTTGGAATTGGTTTGATTTAGACCATTTTTTTGTTCAATATTGTTATTATTCTCTGCTTGAAGTGTTATGGATTAATAACAATACTTGCATCCAATGAGAACAACCAAAACCAGAAAATAAACCAGTAACCAACAGTAACAAATAAGAGAGAAGGAAGAAGATAGCAACCTAGAATTTACGTGGTTCAGCCTTACAGATCTACTCCAGGGGAGAGAGCACAAAACAATTTCACCATGATGAGGAACAATATAACATCAATCCCAGGCCATAGACTTTTCCCTTGGCCCCTTGCAATACCCACTGTTGAGAACAGCTACAAGAATCTCCAAGCCTTTCACGACTCTATTTTCACTCAATCGCTTGATCTCTGAATCTTTCTAATCTTCTTTACACAATGTAGAAAATTTACATGAAATACTTCACACTTTGGTTAACCGTTAGTATAGTTGCTTTCCCTAGCTATACAAAAATTTCAAATCTTTCCTGAATGTGCTTGAATTCTCCACACCCAGCAACATGCTTGCTTAATTTATATGGATGGTAATAACAATGATAGCAAAGGGAAGATGCAATTTACTAGGGAGCAATTAAGTTAGCACTACTTCCTTAGATACACCGAAGTTGTTCTACTTGATATTTCGGAAATGAAACATTAAAGTGGTCTAGGAAGTAGGAACGTGAAACATTAATTGGTTTTTTGTTTCCAACAAGCCCTTTTAATTAAAATCTTGTCTTGAGAAAATGTTTTGCCATATATGGCAATGTAAATGAAAAGTGTTGTGATATTGATCGTTTCTCTTCGCCGAGTCTTGTTTTGCACTTTTTAATGAGGATGTTTACATGATATGATATCTCGTTATTCATTACTTGATCACGGTGTTCTTCGTATCAGGTGCATTCTGTTGTGTTGCTGTACAACTATTACCACAGGAAACGGCATCCAGAGCTAGAATTTGTGGCATTTAAGGACTTTTGCAAGTTGATTGTCGGTCTGAGACCAGCGTTGTTAATATATATGAAATTCACGCAAAAGCCTGATCAAACTGACCTCGTTGATGTGGAGCAGCAGCTTTCATTAACAGAAAAAGCGATAGCGAGTTCGTGTGATATATGTACATGTTTAGATGCATCAAAAAATGTTCCAAATATAGAGGGATGGCCCGTTTCAAAAGTTGCCATCCTTTTAGTCGACAGTAAGATGGAGAACTGCTTGTTGCGTTTTTGTTCCACCACTGATGGGGTATGGTCCGTGATCGAAAAAGATGTGGGTTCTTCAGATCAAATTTCTGAAGATATGAATGAACTCAAACATACATACCAAAAGAGAAGAGTCATTCAGAATCCTACAAAAAACGGATTAAATGTTGATGATGATGAGTTTTTGCAAGTTGGTTATTCTGCTGTAAAGGAAGCTACTGGTAATCATCCTTCTTCTACGGAAAGATTGTCATAGCTATTGTTAGAAACTATTTTAGTTTAATTTACTTGTAGTTAGAATCACAGGTCAGGGTACATTCTTCCGTGTCAGTTTTATTTTCTTTTCCTTTTATGTTTTCCAATTATGCTGTTTACTTCTCTTATGTTTTCCATATATTTTGAGGTTAATATTCGATACATAATTTGTTATTATTTATTTTCTGCATAACAAACCGCTTTTCTCTTTTAAAATGTTACTGTAGTATATTGCATTTCAAGTTAATCTATCATTATCTCGTAATTTATATTTTAACTGGTGATTCTTGTATGCAATACAGGTGTCAATAGTAATGATATTATGCTTTTGGAAAGTTACACTGTGTATTCCCAGCGCAAAGAGAAGACAGCTTCACGCTTTTATATAATGAAGTGCTCACAGTCGACAGCTGATGGGTCTATTCAAGTTCCTATCAAAGATTTAATTGAAAGGTTCGTTATAATTGGTATGGTTTTGCAATTGGCTGATGACTCATGTCTCGAGTGAATTTGCATAGTTGTGACAAGTTTTTCCATTGATAGGATAAAAAAATTGCCTTTTTTTTTTCATCCATTCAGTTTGATTAATTTTCCTTTGTTGCCGAAAAGTCAAGTATACTTTGTTTGCATACCAAGAATTGTCTTCACTTCTAAATCAAGTTATGAACTTTTTATGAATCTGTGTATGAATTTGTTTGGATGGCTACTTATTAGCCAGAATGTTACATTCTGATCATAAGACTGTTTGTTCTGGGCTTTAGACTATAGGTGATTGTATAATGATCTGCTCAGAAAGCTGACCTACACGATCCTATTTATCATGGAGTGGTACTTGTAATTCAATACTTTAATATTTGCCCGATTGGAAAATTGTAATTTGATGATTCTAGAGAGCTTTCAGCTGCTCTGCAATAACTGTTTTTTCTCAATTCTGTTAGAAAGAGTTCAATTCAGTTACATGAAGGAGGTGGGTCTATTTATAGACTGATCCTAACTACCTCTAGCTGACTGACACATGTCAGTCAGCTTTCCCCAGATGACTGGCAGTTGCCAGTTAATTCAGTTAGGCAGTTACAGGTTGTTAGGGAAGTTACAAGGGATATAATCTAGTGTGGTGTAATCTATCATGATCATTATGTTCAATTGCTATCTATTCTAGAGTCATTCCTTCAATATTAACAAACTCCGTGTTTGCTTCTCCATAACATTTTATATTCGTCTTTGGATAGCTTCCGGGGTCCTTTACTCAAAAAGAGTTCTAGCAGTTGGACGATCACCTCAGTTGTTGAGTACTTCCACGTGCTTCCTTATTCCGAAATAATCTCAGACTGGATTTCTAGGTTGGTGTAATTCACCTTTCCCTTTTCTGATGCCTGATTTAGATCGTTTTGCAATAATGAATTCTGAACTAGTAATTAGAAGTCTTAGAAACATAACATATTTCATCAAATTATTTCTCATTTCCATTTTATGTTTTCTTTGGAACCTCTTTCTGTAAGATAAGGATGACTATTTGTGTAAAATTTTCTTTGTAGAGAAACATTCTCAAATAGTTTGCAAGATTCAAAGCTGGCAGAGAAACAATTCCCAAAGCATGAAGTGACAGAATCACATGTAAGTAGTAAGGGCTTGTATATTGATCTTGATAACAAGCCAGGAAGTGATACTAAAGTGGCTCTTAATCAGAAAGAGAAAAATGGTTGCGGTATAACTAAACGGTGTGATTCTGTCAAGGAAGACTGGGATATGGATGTGGACAAGTCTTTAGTTTTACCATCTAAAAATAAAGAATGCCAGAAGCATACTGCCAATACTTTACATATAAGTGAAGATCAAAAGATAGAAAATCCATCAGTGCAACACCACTCAAATGAATGTACAAGACCTAGCAAGGTTTGAAGTTCATCCTTTCTCAGATCATTTTGTTTATTACCTTCCTTCTTCTGACTTCAGTTGATGTTTTACTGCTAGAGTTGAAAAGTTTTCATGGATATGATTTGACAAGTTATAATGTTGAATATGCACCCAGTACATAGTATTAAATTATGTTTAGATTCTATGGTTGATGTTTTAAACAATTTTTTTTTTTTTTGTAATAAGCAAACTCCTACAAGTAGAGGTTTTGACTATTTCCTTTGTTGTGGAGTTGTGATGGCTCTTAGTTAGAGAATATAGTTTCAATGCTTTTACAATATATATTTACATATATAGATTATCTCTAATCCAGCTACATGGCATTGGATTGCCAGGCTGAGAAGGCTGTTTCAAAAAGAAAGCACATCACTGAGGGTGGAATCAAAGATCAATCTGCTTTTGATAAAATTTGTGCCGGTACCACTTTTGAAAATGATTCAGTAGAAAAATGTATCCTGAATGCAAATAGTTCCAACAAAAATCTTGAGAAGATCCAAACTTTCATAGCTTCAAAGGGGACAATACTGTCACAAACTGCCCTCAATGCTCTTATACGAAAGAGGAATGCACTGGTAAAAGCCTCTTATAGTCAATAATGTTGGATTACCGTTCAAACTTATATGCTTCTTTGTGTTATATATTTGTACTGCTATTGTCATCAATTTGTATTTTGACCTTTAAATTTTATTCGACCTGTTTCTTTATGGACCTTTACATTTATCTAAGATTATGTTTCTTTGAGCAGGCTCTTCAGCAGCGCGCGATAGAGGATGAGATGGCTGTGTGTAATATGAAAATTCATAGATGGTTGGCCGGTATGTTTTCTTTTACCAGTTGTTTATCATTGCTTTCAATATTGCTTCTCTGCTGCATTCTTCTATCAATAAGGTTTTCCCCCTTATGATAGATTTGTGGTCTAGCATAAATGGTACTGGTTTATTTACGTGATTATTAACTTCTTATAGGTATTTTCTCCCATCTCACTGTCACTCCAAATTGTTAATTTTTTTTTTGGGCAGTATTTGGATTTCATAAATTTAACTAGCACATTTTATCCTTGACCGAATCTAAAGCTGCTTTGAGAATCTTGAATTTTCAATATGAAAATGATGTATTTGACCACAAACTTCTTTTTCCTTTTCACCAGAAGATTATATCTGCATGGTACCAACTAAATGCGTTATTTTTCTGTTGTGCAATATGGAATACCAATAATTTTTTAAATTAATTTACTTGTGTGAATTGATTTATTCCTCTACACTTCCATTTTCATATCGACTATGTGAAGATGAAAATAAATTATTGTTTGTGTTTTCTTGTCAAACGTAGGTGAGGAAGATGACTTTGAATTAAAATTGGAATCCGTTATAGAAGGCTGTAATGGTACATGGTTAAGAAATCAAGGAAGGATGTGCAGTCAATATCTTGATGATCAATGCTTACCTCAATCTGTTAAGAGTAAAAGATTGACAGAGGCTGTGCTTACTTTGCATAGTCCTTGCCAGGCAAGACATGTTCTTAATAATACTTGCTTTAATTTTTAACGTCCATCTATAGTTTGGAAATTTATTGTAAGTGATACTTGTGGTTCATTAGTATGATTACTTTACTATTTTCATATATTTGAGTAAAACAAGAGAATATGATTACTTACTAATTTTATTTAGTTCTGTTAATACATAATCCAGCGAATGATTACTTGTTGTTAGAAGAGGTCAGCAATGTAAAATAAATATTTTGTACAGGGAACATATATATGAGTCTAATGATCAAGAGGATATATAATATTAAGAAGAAACAATAGTTATAAATTTGTGGAAAAAATATAAAATGTTTTAGAGGCCATAAATAACTTATCAGGTGGAGTTGTGGTGCGGAATGATGCAAAAGGTATATCAATCCTTGTGATTTTATGCGTTTTAAAGAAATGTAGTTAGACACATTATTAATTTCCCTTCATCGTTTTACAAGTACTTGAAAATTCTGTTTGATCTTGCAGGAACTAGATGGAATATGTCATGAAAATAATTGGATCCTTCCAACTTATAGTGTATCTCTATCAGATGGTAAGACTACCTAACCAAGGTTGCTTGTACAATACACCATTAGCAGTACGCAATTCCGGCTCAGTTGTACAATGACATATTTTATTGATCATGCATCTTACGATTCATTATATTGATGATTAACTTTTGAAGGTGAATTTCATGCTACTGTAAGAGTTAAAGGAGTGGACTTTGAGTATTCGTGTGAGGGAAACACATGCCCCTTTCCCCGCGAAGCAAGAGATTCAGCTGCTGCTCAAATGTTGACTAAATTTAGAAGTATGGCATAAAATCAGTCCTCTAATTTTGGCTCTTGTGCTTGAAGCATTTTAATGGCTTCTTGACTAGTTATATGTACATGAACTGAATGCAAGTTTTGGATCTTTGGCAGTATCCGTGTGAATGAGCACAAATCAATCTACATATATTAATGGCTTAATTGCACTTTGGCCCTCCTAGTTTCTTAATTGTACGATTTTGAACCACATAGTTTCAATGAAGCGATTTTGGCCCCTCTACTTTCTCAATTATGTGATATAAATTACGTGTATTACCATATTTTTTTAATTTTTAATTTATGATTTTAATAAAAGTATTTAAATTCCTTTAAAAAAAAGTATTTAAATAATTAACATATATTTATTCAAAAAAAATAAAGTATGGTAATTATTCAAAATAATCAACATATAATATATATGGGTATTTATATGAAATGTATTTGTTATATGCTATTTTGTTTGAGAGATTCTTATAATATTTTAAACATGACTTCGAAAAAAAATGGTGATGAAAAACTTTTAGGGTGTGTTTGGATGGAAGGTTTAGAAGGGGGAGTTTACTTTTCATTTTTAAATTGCAAACACTATGAAATGTTTTTTAAAAAGTTAACGTATTAACATGATAAACGATCATATAATACTTCAATCACACTTAACTTGAATCCGAACACACTTTTAGAGACTAAAAGTAAAATTATTTTAACACTATTTTTTTAAGGAATAAAGTAGATAGCAGATATTAAAGTATCATATTTTATACTTATTAAAGACTGGAAACTGATATGACTCATGAGTTCAAATGAAATCTTCATTCACCTTGATTTTTACAAAGTGAGTTGGTAGGCATTTTAAAGGCAACTTAATGCTTTTGTACAGAACACAAGCAAATCATTCAAAGATGACAATGCCTGTGATAATAATGGGACAAGACCACTCATTGTCCTTGCAAGACAAAATAATAAAGCTGCAAAACATGAGATTCGTATCATTTGAATTGCATTGAAAAAGCACATGATATTATACTAGCAGTACCTATTGAACTGAGTAACAACAATACTACAATACCGCCATATCAAATGGCGTGATTGCAAACAAGTTAGCCTATTTAAGACTCTGAAGTTTTCTTCAACTCATTACATCAAAAACTATTGCCAAGAAATAATTTCAATGGCACCATCATCAAATGTATTTTTCATTGTGCACTACAATGGAAAATGCGAAAGAAATAATGTTTCTGGCGTATATTTTGAAAGCAAAGTAAGAAAGGGCTTCAATGTAAGTCCTAAATGCACTTTTGCTTACTTAAAGCAAAGAATAGAAGAAAAATTCAAGTTAGGAAACAATAAGGTTGTATCTGAGATTATTTGTAGAATCCCTATGTTTATTGGAAAGAGCAATATTCTATATGAATCCTATAAAATTACAGATAACGACGATGTTGAGTTTATGTTTGACATTTATAAGAAGTATGATGTAATTTTATCGATCGAGTTATGTGTTACGATTGAAGATGGTAATCCATCATCAAATTTTTTTCAACCGTCAAGTTCAAGTCAATATTTTCACACACCAAAAACACATTATGGACCATCATCCTCCCAACCCATGTCTATTCCAACTCCTAGCCCTAATGCAGCAGAACAACAAAATGCTGCAACAAATACTCATCCTGCAGCAACTCAACCACCAAGGCCAAGGAGGTACAAGACCTGTGGAGCTGGCCCTAATCCCAGAAAGAAGAAGCAAGTTCAGAAGTAAGTTGTTGCACACTGTTGCAGCAACACAAGGCAGTATATTATTGATTAACTTTGCCCTATTTTTACAGTTTCAGCTAAGGTATTATCTTTTTGCATTTTCTTTTGCTGTTTTGAGTTGCAAGAGCAGTGTTCACACTACTCAGACAACAAGTTTGGGGGAGAGATTAATGTGTTTGAGTCTTTTGATTTTTAGGACTAAGAAGAGTTTGAGTTTTTTTCTTTCAATAATTTAGAATGTTTTTAGGATATCAAGTGTAATGGATGAAAATTCTGTTTTATTATAACAAAATTATCTCTCATTGCACAAAGCTTACTGCACCATGTATGTACAAGCTCTCGAGATTCCAAAGCACTTTAATTCATTCATTCACCGGGGTTTGAAATATTCAAAAGATCTTGTGCTACTCCATGTTGAGTTTGGAAAATGAATCATCCACAAGAAAACTGTGAAATCTATTATGCAAGGAATTTTTTAGTTCTCTTTTATAAGCAAAATTTGGGTGTCTTTAAAGCTTTAGCACATAAAACTTTGTCAATATGAATTAGTTCTGCAACATTCTTGTAAAAAGAAAATCAATAGTCTAAGTTTACATTTTCATCCCTAAAAAATATAGCAAATTTTAGTTTTAATCTCTAAAAACGTGATGTTTTCGTCTTCTCAAAAATTTCTATTTTGTTTTGTCATAAAATATAAAAATAAGAAATTATCAAAATTAAATACTTAATATTGTGAACATAATGATTTCTTAAAATTTTGAAATAAAATATACAAAAGAGATTTCACCCATAATTTGCTTTATCACTGGTAATTTGGAAGGCAGAGCAGGGCAAGAATTCACTCATTTATGACTTATGGGGAGCTTTTACTATTTGAACCTCTGAGGGAACAGGAGGAAAATTATACATTGACAAAATTTATCAACAAAACCCTTTTATCCTCTAAAAAGACAAAAATAACTATAAATATTGACAAATATAACTAATGTTTATAGACAATATCATACATTTGCTGGACTGAAACAAAACACCTCCTTCAACAAAAGAAGCTGCGCATTTCACGGATTATGGGCATGAGTACAGAAACATCTTAATTTATAATCACCACAAAGAATGAAAAAATGGTGTATATTGCAAAGTAGCTTCATTAGCATCCTGCAGCTTTCAAGAATTTATCATAGGGGCTCGAAGGTGGAAGTCTCAAAGAATGTTGCTTCCTAGTGTCTTGTGAACGGAAGCGGATTTGATCCTGTGCTTGAAATTGCTCTTGAGTTACCAACTTCAAATCTCCTTTTGAATATTCTAGTGCCTGCACAATGGCACAGCTCACAAATAATTATCATTCCAGAAAACGAAACAACTGAACTCTAATCATAGCCTAGTCTTTGTGCCTCATTATCATGTATCCCCATCTCATGAAGAAAAAAAAATATATAATGTACTTTGGGACTTGGGATTAATTTCATTAGTCCACTAATAACACAAAACATGGCACAACACGTGAAGAATACATGCAAACTATTGTAAGAAAATGCTAACCTTAACAGGTTGACGGGAAACTTCTTCATTTTCACTTGAAAGAACTATGGCCTTGGTCTCCTGCTGGTTCTTAAAACTGCGAATGGTTAACATCTTCTGTTGTTTTCCTGTTTCAAGGGCCTCACACTGGTTCTTCATTTGGTCATAAGGTAAAGGAGTTGAGGAAGTGGATATGCTTGCAACTTGCCGAGCAGTTTCCAAAACCTACACATGTGATAATCCCCATATATCATTAAAGAGAAGAAACACATTCATTCTCCAGCAGAAGCATAAAAATTTGATTGAGAATATAATCAAAATGCCAACTAGCTATGTTTTTTTAAGAAAGAATAGCGTATCATTTTTACCGATTCCAAGAGTTGATTAACACCTAGAACATCTGGGCGGTTGGTTGAAAGTGATGTTCTACGATCTGACTGGCTTCCACTTAGTTCGGTCCCACTCCCTTCATCTATCAAATCATCTGCAGCCATTATCTGGAAAACCAATCACAGTATTGGTCAAAAGTTTTTCCAGAAAAACTAAATGAAGATGTACTTTTAGATAATTTTACCTCATCAACATCAGGGAACTCTATCTGAGCAAGTGGAGAACCTGGCCTTGGTGTCTCCATAAACAATGGAGGTCCTGATGGATAAGCATCATCAGGAGAAAAACCCTGTAGAAGCTGATTTTTTATGCTGGACAACTCATCCTGGTAAATATGGAAAACATCATGTTATTTCCACACATACACAACTAATATATTCCTATCCAAGCCACTCCACTGCAAGTACTATTTTACATAAGATAATATTAATTTTTTAGACAATTTCCAGGACAAAGGTGTGTGAGCGTGACACTGGAACATATATACAGAACAAATACATAATTAACTATTGAACTAAAAGCAACCATTTATCTTCTTATATTCAATCACTGTTAAGCGCTTACCAAACAACCATTTGTTTTGTTATAAACTTCCACACATCCTTGCTACTCGATATTAGTCACTGGTATAATATCATTGGAGCAAACCAAAGTGTGTTACTACCCTCCTACATTTATTTTCTCCTTCTTGTTGCTACTATCACTATCCTTCTACTCACTCGAGCATACCCACTACCATTTTCTTTACTTCTTTTTCATATTGCACGTGGAGGGGTTTTATGTGACTTTATTATAATAGAAAAATAACAAAGCCCTTCTTAAAAAAAAAAAATAATAATAACAAAGCCACATTTCTTTAGAAAATCATCTTTTTTTTACACACTTTAGAAAATCATCTTGCCTACAAAGTTTGACAAAAAAGTATCATCATAACTTTTCAAAGCATAAAAGAGTATTCTTTGCCCGCCCAAGCAAATTTATATTACCTCGGGTAATTTTGAAAATTTAGTCATGAAGTATGATATTACAGTCTCTTTCAATTGTCTGTCATCCAATTGTACAGCTGATAGTGACTTCATAGCAGCAACTTCATCTTCCACAGATCCAAAAACTACTTTGTCTGATTTTATACAAACAGCCCGCAGCAGGTTATCATCCACCAATTCAAGAAAAGGATCTACCTGTGGGTTTATGATTTTGATTAGTTATAAGCATAATTAGAAAAGGAAAAAAACAATGACTCTCAACTTTAAACCGAAGCAGAAGAACAAGGACGTGAAATGGGAAATCAAATCAAGAGGTTAAGAGTGGAAACTAACCGGTGCTTCTGTCAGGGATGCTTTGACTTTTGGAATCAGATCAGAGAAATCGGCTGCTCTGGCAGAGAATATAAGCATGTGCGAAGCCAAGGTTAAAAGGGACCTCCTGCGAGATGGTGGTAAGCCTCCTTTAACATGCACGTAAAGAAACATGTCAGAAAAGAGTTGCCGTAGAAAATATAAAATTCTCAGTTATAGTAAGTTTTAGCTATTGGACATTTCAAAAATTGTTATTCCATTTTTGCCACCATTGAATGGGGAAGAACATTCTTTTTCCAGTATGCAAAAAGTCGGGGAATGATGAAACCATTCCCAACCTCCGAAGTAAAAAATTACATGTATCCCAGTTACCTTCTTGGTCCAAAGATATGCTCCTGAGGGAAAATGCCAGTTGGAAGCATCTTACTAAAGCCATGTAACTGGATGTCTGTGGAAAGCAATAAACATCACCATCAGCTTAGACAAATTAATCGTGCAGTATAATTTGGTTCTAAATGCTATCCAGATTAAATATACACTATTGTTTCTTAGTTTTAGAAAACATGAAAACTCCTATCTGAATGTTCACCATTGCCACTAAATGCTGGTAACGGTATCAAAGCCAAGTAGAAATAGTCTTTCATAAGTTGCTCTTATAATTAATTGCACTTTTATAAACAATGGTTGTAAAATCTACTTAGTATATGCTATACTTAATGATAAAAATCTTTAAAAGCAATCATGGCACTTGGTATGCACCAACCTTACCTTAGAACGAGTAAATAATAAAGCAATGCTATAAGTGTGTGCCATTGCCTCATAATTTGCAGGGCCATTTTCAGCAGATGTTGCCTGAACCCAGATTGAAGAAAGCAAGAGACTCACTTGGTGACTGCTCAACCTAAGAGATCTTAGATCCTGAAAATTTCAGAGATCCAATATTTGGTTAGGAACTGCTTATAGCAACATTTGACTAACTGATTACTGAATGCCCACCAACATAACAGTTCAACAAGAATCATTGAGATTAAACTGTGATGAATAGGAACAAAATACTCTCAACCCATCCAACCAATAAGAACACATTTAAGTGCATACAGTACATAATGATAAAAAAAAAATCACACATCTTTTCCATCAGCTAGAGCATGAGTGAAAAATTTCTTCCCACTCAGACCTGCTTTTACCTTTTCTTCTACAGGTTTCCCATTCAAGGGATCTTCTCCAGAAAGACTTTCATGCTGAATGGAGAGGCCGTCACTCTCTACCTTCTTGGAAATCTTTTTTTGGTCTAACCAAGGAGAAACCACAGATGGCATGAGCACCATAGACAAAATACTGTGCGCTCCAATTTGTGTTTCACGGTCAGGATGAGCCATGGCCAGGAGCAATTGATGAAACAACGCATCAGGGAAAGCCTGGAAAAGACCAAAAATAACTCAAAAAATTAGACAATTAAATAGAGCCGGGCATGCAGAAACACCATTCTCAGTCTAAAGTAAGAAATACGTGCCTTATTGTGATACAACACATTAGGGACAGAAGTGATTAACTTTGCAGTTTGATAGACAGCAGAGATTGTTGTTCTTGCTACGATAGTAGAACTAGAAACATTCTCTAGCACCACAGCCATCAAATCAAAAATGGGTCCTGCATCTCCAACCTGATACAACAGAAGCAGTGTGACAAAACTGCTGCAACATACTCAATCCTTATACTTCTATAGCAATTTAGTTGCTTATAAAATCAAGTCAAATTCTATTAAAAAAAAGAGAGGAAAACAGTGTAGAAATTTGGTTACTCTTCAGTAAAAGTCAGAATTAAGAGATTGAGAACCAAAGCCACAGGTCTCTAAAGAAAACCTCTTCAGTAGAGAGAACAGATAATAAATTGAATCTATAGACATAGAATTGAAGAAACTTTACTCGGAGAATACCCATAAAGAAGTCATGTGTCGTATAAAATACCATAAAGTTTGAAAGACGAACCAAAAATTTGATACATAATGTTAACATATATGTACCTTGTTTGAAAGTTGTAATATGCACATTTCAATGGAAGATTGAAGTTTAGTATTCAACATACTCAATCCTTATACTTCTATAGCAATTTAGTTGCTTATAAAATCAAGTCAAATTCTATTAAAAAAAAGAGAGGAAAACAGTGTAGAAATTTGGTTACTCTTCAGTAAAAGTCAGAATTAAGAGATTGAGAACCAAAGCCACGGGTCTCTAAAGAAAACCTCTTCAGTAGAGAGAACAGATAATAAATTGAATCTATAGACATAGAATTGAAGAAACTTTACTCGGAGAATACCCATAAAGAAGTCATGTGTCGTATAAAATACCATAAAGTTTGAAAGACAGACCAAAAATTTGATACATAATGTTAACATATATGTACCTTGTTTGAAAGTTGTAATATGCACATTTCAATGGAAGATTGAAGTTTAGTATTCAACGTATGCGCATCATTTCCAATGTCGGTTGCTTCAGCTGAATTTTGTAGGCATCTCCTTAAATGTTTAATGAGATCGGATATTGCACCAATGACTGCAACTGAGGCTTGCTGCTTCACATTTTGTGCAACCTGTGTGGTGATGTTAATAATATCAATCTGAAGGATAGGTTGCTTGGCAACATTCTTATGATCCAAGTGCTTGACCAATATGGACAACATAAGATGGGAGTTATTTCCTGATGTTCAAAAAGTGATGATCAGCTGTTGAGAAAAATAGGGAGACTTTAATATCTAAGGAAAGAAATGAAGGATGTAACAAGAATACCTGATTCTGCTAAAAGGAATTGCAAATACATCAAAACACAGTAAGCAACCCCCTTTTCAGAAGACCAGTGGTTCTCAGTATCAAAATAATGAAAAAGTGGTTCCAAGACACGCCGCACAGTCGTTGCTTCCTTTGCCAATTTGGCTATATTATACAAGCAAACCTTTGACCAATAAGCAGGATTCTTAGCCGTATCCCTGTGAAAGTGATGAACACAGACTGTTGGGATTACCGATGTTGGATTCATACATAATAAAGGGAGCAGGAAGAAGAGTAAGAGAAGACATACAATTTGGACTCTATCTCAAATCCTGTCGCAACATTCAACATCGAAGATACATGGGCTTCTTCTTTAGGAAATTCTTGAACCAACTGGTTCTGAGATTGTGAATTCAGTTTCTCTACCTTGGCAAGGTTGGATTTAGATTGGAGATCCACATAGTTCTCCAAAATTGCTGATATAATCTATTCAAAAACCCGCCCACCCAACAAATAAGAAAAGGGAAAAAAAATTAGATTGACAAGAAGACATTTGGCTTCAGCCTTCAAGTGTAAACTAGCATCGAAATTCAAGACCCTAAACTAACTTTGAATTCAAGACCCAAATTATGGTTCAGAATTTGGAATAAATAAATAATATAGAAACTAAGCTTCAAGTTCTATACAACCCTTTGCTTGAAGTCACTACTGGTATCATCAGTCAACAGACTGAAGGAATAAAAACAGGAATACAATACTCACTTTGTCAAAATCCATGGATAGATGTGAGTGCTCACCCATGAACTTCACCTGGCCAAAAAAACAAAGGAGAAAATCAAAAGGCATCAAGGGAAGGCTCAAGTAACCTCAAAAGGGAACTGGCATAAAGTATTGTGGTAGGAACGTGTGGAAGTGATTTAATTGTATCACTATCAGTACAAAGAAGTTTAATACTGAAGAATTATAAATAAAAAATAACTAAAACCGCTAATGATGATCTTTGTCGTTCAGTTATTTAATATTCTGTGCAGATGGAACCTTTTCATAAAAATAATCAAGGTGGGTTGATTCTTGTTTGTATTGATCAATAAAGAGAAGTTCTTACATTTATAAACTTACTACGAAAATGCAAGAGCAAATTCAGTAAGAAAGAAGTAACAAAGGAGCATTACCATAGAAGATAGAGTTTGTAGTCCTGCTGAACGTAGAAGCAGAGCTCGTTCATCATCTCCCACTTCTTGAGCCAGTTGACATAGTTTTGGGATAAAACCCTCTAGGTTGAACATGTATGTACCATCTGTCTACTTTTAGTTCAAAGGGTTAACATCACTAAACTCGGGGTATTGAAAAAAATGTGACAACAAAATAGAAACTAAACGATCTATAAATTGCAGTGTATCAAGCAGCAGAGCCTATAATGTGGACAATAAATTAAAACTGAAATCACTAATTCTACTTTCAGAGGGGTGCTAAACCACTCACAAACAGTAATGCAAGTTTTTAACACTCAAATCAGAAAGACCGAATGACCATATACCTGGAAAATAATAAAATCTACAAGAGTATTGCAACCTAAGATCCGCACTTCATCTGCTCGTGTTTGCTCAAGAAGAGTCCGAATGATCCCTAGCAAACTACTGGCAAATAGTGGTCTGCAGATTAAGAAGCATTTATTTTGAATATCATTACTCATTACAATGAAATATAGCATGCAACAACTTGAAATCAAATGAACCAAAACATTATTGTATAACGCTCAAGTAACTGGCAAATAGGAGAGCTAGTTGATAATGCTTGACCCTGCCTTGGAATGCAAATACTATATTAAAAATAAAGGTATATCCATACAAAATTGTGTTATCAAAAAAGGCTTCTCGTTGTATTATACACTAAGATTACTCGTCCAGAATAAGTTTATCATATAATCATCTATGCATAGTCCCATAAACCCAGCATGAATGATACCAGAAGGTCCTGGACGCAAAATTCATAAATGCTGGTAAATTTAAAAAATGCTTCAGATGAAATACTCTTGTGATTACAATGACTGAATCTTAAGATTTGGAAGGTAAATCCTTCCCTCAGCATCCCTTTTTGTTTCAACAAACTCAGTTGGGATCAAATAACAACTCGGTACAAGGAAAATGTCTGCACTTAACTTGCAAGGCAAAAAACTTACATCTGCTCCCTACATGAAGACAGCAATTTTCTGTATATGCACAAGATTACTTTCACTGAACCAAAGCTTTCATTACGCAGATCCTTATAACATCTTTGCTCCAAGTTCTCTGTAATCTGACAAGGTAAAACACCACTTAAACTCAGCGTATATAAGAGATTGAATTCAATACTTAAAATGAAAAAATTCAGAGTTAAATTTATCTCATGGCGTTTGTTCAGAGTGAAATTAGGTGAAGAAATGCTGAAAGTATTCAGCAAATGAGAGTTCACTAAACATATAGTTGCAACTCTTTCACTATTTAAAGTATTACAGTATATGACAGTTATTTCCTTTAGCATAGCCTCGTTGAAAATACTAAATGACCAAGTTTTCCTTTAACATATATATTCAGCAATTGAATGAAAATGTTGACAAAAATTACAAATCAGTACTTGAGATTGCCACTAAAAATCTCGGTGCTTAATATATCAGTTCTATCAAACATGTGATTAGATGGAAGCCAGCCGATTTTCTACAATGATTTATTAGTTAAAGCCGCTAGTAATTTATTATGAGAATGATTATCTACTATATTTCCTCCCGCATGTCATAAATTTGTTTATTAAGTGAAACAAATAGACTACAAGTGACAAGAAACAAAGAGTAGACTTGTACGAACATTATTACCTTGGGAATTCTCAGTGGATTCTTAGAAGCATATTCGCATAGCTTTCCGATTTTCCTATCATTGAGCTCAGCAACCTGCAAAACACAGTAATCATCAAGTGAATCAAAAACTTTACTCTTTTTCATATTCATCGGTTCAGCCAGGGGAGGGGAGACAGGGGAGGGCAAAAGGGTTAGAGGGCCTCCAGAGGTTCTAAATCATTGTTAAATCCAAACAACTAGTGCAATTTTGATCATATAGCACCCTCTAGTACAATTTCTAAACAAAATATAAAAGATAAATGTTTTTTCACACAAATCTGGACACAAACACTATATATCTATACGGTTTATCGGAAATTGTGTATCCAAATAGCACAATTGTATATAAATAGATCCAAAAACAGCGCCACGTGTAAGTTGTAGAGTCAATTCCCCCTTTTCCTCCAAAAAGGGTCGTTATTATTATATTTATTATATATAGAGAAAGAATCAAATTACACCAATAAGTTACACTAATTTGCAACCGTTGATATTGATCTTTTTTTTTTAAGATGCTAAATTAGCCCACCCAAATTGGCACCGAAGAGAATCGAACCTGAGACCTTGAGGAGGAGCACACTCCCAGGTCCCAAGCCAATACCACTAGGCCAACCCAAGTGGGTTCCGTTGATATTGATCTAATCTAGGGTCATGACATTTTCACTTTAATGATCACGTGATAAGATACAAATCCAAAGAAACACCCATCGGAAATTTCCTCTTTTGAAACCCAATTAACTTGCACACTAAATTCTCTACTTTCTACACTTAAACTCATTGGCTATGCTTTCTGCACTCAAATTCATTTGTTCCCAGCCATAAACACAGAATCAATCTGTAACAAATTGAAGAAGAATGGAATCTGCATCATCCATGAGCTGCAATTAAATATTTTCTATGTACAAACAATGATGATGAGTCGGTAATAATTACTTAGGGTCATAAATTAATCAATTATCTTATAAAGTCATATATCAAGATACATTGTCAATCAAAAGCTATTGGATGGCTTGGGAAGCAGACGGTGATTTTTTTTCTCATGGTGAGAAGAACAATCACGGATGCAACACGCCGACTAATGGTAATAAGGTTTTAAAAGAGGAAGTTTCACGATGGGTTTCACTGCATTTGTACAATATCACGTGATCATTAAAGTGAAAATGGCATGAGTCATTAGATTAGATCAATATCAACGGCTGAAAAGAGTGTAATAATTAGTGTAACTTATTGGTGTAATTCCATCCCTCCTCTTGTATATACGTATAAACTAAACGCCAAAGCATTGCATTTTATTAAAAGCAAAAAGCGATAGTATTTGAAAATCCTAACAGACAAGCAGCGTATGTGCGGTAACTTACATCCTTCGCGCCAAACCACAAACAAGCATTACCAATAAGTGTTAGTAAAATACTAAACCAACATACCATCCTTCAATGCATATTGCATACATTGGCAAATAATTTCAAACTCAACTTAATATTCTAAGCTCTCTGACACTAGAAAAGTCGCAAACACATGATAGCGAAATGAGCATGAAATTATACCTTATTACGGGGTAAGATTTCAGCGATCAACTTCTTGTAACGTTTAACGGGTTGTCTTGATCTTGCACGCAAGGAAGGACAAAAAATACAGAGGTTACCGCAGGCGGGAACAACCCGCCTGGACATAACCCCCATTTTCCTGTAAATTCACAGACCCTCACCTGCAAAAACAACAATATCACTTCCTCAAATTCACATCACAGTAATAATAATTAACAACTTGAGTTTCACACAAATTCATAAACAAAGTCAAATTCAGCTCAATTAAGAACACAGGGTTTAATGAATCAATTATACCATAGATTAAATAAGTTATGAATAATTAATTTATAGAGATGAATGTATGAAACTTACGAATTTGAATAATTGAAATTGTTGAAATAATTGAAATTGCACCACGCGTGTTCGATCGGGATCTAAACTATATAGTTGAAAATGAAAAATTGATGAAATAATAATGAGAATTAAGATAAGATAAAGAGAAAATGAATTAATTAAAATGGTGATTAAATTGGATAAGAAATGAAAGTATATAATAAAATGAAATGAAAATGAAGAGGAAAAAAGAAAGAATACCGTGAAAAAATGGCGATGGGGTCAGAGTTGGAATGCGAAACTCTTCCCCAGCCATGATGACGTTTGTTAATATGATGAATGGGAATACGGTTGAAAAAGGTAAGTTTTTGTTTCATCATCAAATTACGTAGTTAGTTAATTAAACCATCATGTAGTATATCAATTGTCATTTTTGTGAGATAATAATGTAATTAATACCGATTAAATTACACATGTGCTCGATTAAATCATGTGTAAAAAAGTTTTACAACATCAATCTTATGTTTAATATTAATTAAAATTAAAAAGGAATAAAAATTATTTATAAATATTTATTAGGCATGATTTGATTATATGCATGATTAATTAATCACTTTATTTTTTTTCAAGTAGCCTAGTAGCTAGAACTCACACAATTGTGGAGAAGTGGAATGTTCGGGGTTTGAACCCGGCTCCTGCGATAAAATGTAATATCCCTCCCCACCAACTGAGCTAAGCTCACAGGGATAATTAATCACTTTATTAGTTACCTTGTTATGGAATGGTAAGTGTTTAATTTTATTTTATTTTAACTTCTTAAAAAAAATTAATTAAAAAGAAATCAAAGTATCGTGCCCACGTCAAAAATTGAATAGGGGTGAAATGTGTGAGCTCCGGTTACTAGACTATTCGATTAGAAAAAAAAGAATATTGTGGCATTCTTAAAATGATTATTTTTTTATTTTATTTTCATCTAAGTAGTATATACTAATGGCAATACTATATATATTAGATAAAATTATTTGATACTCCAGTTGGATGGGATGATATCAATGGCGTGATGGTGGGAGAAACAACGATGCGAAGATCAATGGTACCACGAATTATGGGTTGATTGGAATAATGGGTGGATTTATCTAAGAAAAAGGGTAAGAAAGGTGAATTGCAAAGGAAGGAAACTTTTTATTAACAAAAAAAAAAGTAGGAAACTTCCTTCTTTCGACAAAAATTATACTTTGAAGATTTAAAGTAATTAACAAATGTGGTTTCTTAGGAGAGAAGAATCTATCTTGTGTGTCTCATAGATTATCCGATAGATTAGTCATTAAATGGAGTGCATCTTTGCTCCATTTAACCATATTCCTTTTGAATATATAGATGTTTGACATGTGAAAAAAATAAATCTAATGGTTGAGGAAGCTTTACTCCATTTACTCCTTATTCCATTTGATAAAAAAATAAAATAAGAGAAAAACTATTTTTCTCTATCATACAACAGGCAGCGTTTCATCTTCTTCCTCCATCCAAATTGTCATTTACAATCTAAAAGGTTAACGTATTCTGTGTAACAATGATGATAGATTTGGATTATTAGGGATATCGAAATAATCCTAGTTCTAATCAGGAACCCCAATGGATGAATAAGATTCGGTGAAATAGAACTGATAGACATAAAATTCAGATTTGTAAGAGAAGAAAATTGATAATAATGCTTGCTTAAATATTCCACCAAGTCACAGGGACCATATAAGGATCTAAGATTACAACTTTATCCTCATATAGAGATGAATAATTTTAATAGTACTAAATTGAAGATGAATGATATAACCGGTAGTGTTTCATCTTCTTCTTTCTCATAACAATCTAAAATTGCAACAAAAAACAAAAATTGAAGGTGAATGATACAAAATTGAGCACAAAATCGAAAGTTTGAAAATTGAAAGTTGTTGTTTTATCGGCATCCGAGTAATTTGCAGATCAGTCGTCGGAAAACTCGTTTATCTCTGAATGAATATCGCTTATTTAAATAATTAACTCGTTGTTGAGCATGTGATTCATCTCTGAATTGAACTTTTGTAAATCAATACATATTTCTCATGATTCGATTTAGATCTGCAAACAATGAAAATCAAGGGGGAGAAGAAGTTGAGTGCGTGTGGAGCAGAAGGGGAAGAACATGATGAGAGGGATAAGATGGATAGGTGTCTATGTTAATCTTTTAATCTCAACCTTTGGATTTATTTTTGTCAAGTGTCACACATCTATGCATTGAAAAGAAATAAATTGAGCAAGAGTAAATGGAGCAAAGATGAACTCCATTAAATGACGGTGGAAACTTTGTACCAATATCATGTTAACCGAAAAATAATATGGCTTCTTAGATGAGTGTTCTAGCTTCTATGAAGGGTCGTCAATTTTTTTATGGTATTCTTATTACAAGTAAAGTTTTGGATGATACCAATAGATTGAAGAAAGAACTTATTCTCTTTAAGGTTGATTTTGAAAAGACTTATGATTTTGTAGATTAAGTTACAATTAGAAAGCGGTTTCAGTTAGATGGAGGAAGTGGAATACGGAATGTATCAATTCAGTCTTTATCCCCGCTCTCATTAATGGTAAGCATGTAGATGTATTCAAATCAAGCAGATGTTTGAGGCAATGTGATACTTTCTAACCTTTTTTTATATATTTTTTTATTGTAGCAGAAAATCATAATTTCATGCTAAGGGCTTCAATGAACAATGCCTTGGGTCAAATCATTAGTTTAGGATTTCTCATGTGCAATTTTGCAAACGACACTTTGTGGTGAGCCAAAAAAATTGGAAAAATATAAGAACAGTATAAGACTATTTGAGTTGATTTCGCGTCTCAAAATCAAATTTCACAAAATTGTGTTGGTGGATGAGAATGTCTCACTTTTTTGGTTGGAAGAAACACTAAAAGTTCCTAATTGTAAAATTGGATTCACCCCTTTACTCACACACTGATCTTTTGATGGGTGACAATCCTCCAAAATCTTGTTTTTGGCATCCTTTGTTAGAAAGAATCATAAAAAGACTACGGGGTTGGAAAAGTCATCAGTTATTCATGAGGTCGACATTTTATACTTAAATTTGTCTCATCTTCTCTTTTGGTTTACTTTCTTTCATTTTTTATGACTTGTATGTATCATTCTTAAAATATAATCTTTTTTTAATTCTTTCCCATGGGAAGAGGAGGAAGCAAGATCGGCTCATTAGAGCAACTCCAATGGCATATACTCTCCATATACTTTGTAATGGTCCGCCAACTGGAGGTGCAAAAGGTGGGTTATTTTGCCAAAATTATAGTTGGAGGTGGCCAGCATGTAATTATGGTCGCTTTATGAAGTGAGGAATAAAATATTAATGCGTGAGGTAAATTTGTGGGACCTAATATGAATATCGTATAGATTGGAGTAATAAATAGAGGAATTGCTTCAAGATGATATGGTACAATGAAACCACAAAATAACAATGGATAGAGTTCATCCAAGGTGCTCCTAGATTTACTAGGCTATACTTTGTCTTGATCATAAGGGTGTTTCAAGGTGAGGAAGATTAGGAAATTTAATTTTGATCTTTATAGGTAAATGGTGGTGGAGGTTTAGTTAATTAGTCATGACCATGACGACTTATGGCATAGGGGTGTTGTTGCACAAGTATGGATCTAAAGGTGGAGTGTGTTAGAATCACACGCAGGTTTAACAGACAATATCTATGTATTATAACAAGACTAATAACAAAGAAACAATTTGTCTACAATCATAAGACAAGTGACATAATATAGTAGTCAATTTCAATGTAGACATATTGTCGTAAAGCTACGGCAGAATTTTACAGTTCCTACACCCTATGAATTAATCGGCACATTGTTAATTCTTTGATAAATAAAGAAAACAAATAACAACTATAGTAAGAAGAAGTGTTTGTGTTCCATAATTTCCTTTATTCAGTGTGAATAATTGACATAAACAAAAACAAAAAATGATAAATCAAATGGAAGGTAAATTATCAGCACCGAAAACATGAACACAAACACGTTGAACAGAACGGAACAAAGGAGAAACCATCGTACGATAATGTAACGGATGAGATAACTCTTCATTAGCATCGATTTGAACGCCGGTGATACCGATATCTTTGAGACGGAAAGCGAGTTTCTCACCAACACGAGAAGCGATTTTGGCGTCCCAGAAACGGTGTGATCTAGGGAAGCGATTGAGGACGGAGCGGTTGTGAGAGAGAAACTCTTGTTCGGAAGAGGAAGCCATGGCGATGATGGATGAGGTTGTGGGGTTTGTTACTTGGGCGGTGATTTTGCGGCAGGAGAGGATTAGTTGGAGTACGTGGTGGTTGGTTTTGGTTGTTGCCATTTTGTTGATGCATAGAACTATGTTTGTTTTGTTGTTTAGGAGGACATTGTGAAGATGTTTGATTGATGGTGCTAGTTGCTTTGTAAAACGTTGCGTTTTGGGGGAAATACTGGAAATTTAGTTGCCAAACAAAGTAGATAAATCATAATTTATTTGTTTATTTACGGTTGAAAACAATAATACTACAAAATTAATCCAAAAACGCTTAATTGAAAATGTTGATATTGATAAGTTAGATGCTTTTATCCGAGTTCGAATCTTGGACATCTTAAATGTGTGTGAATTTTAGATGATATTAGTCATTCTGTTATGAACAAAAAATTACAACAGTGAATACTCATTGTGATTTATGTAAATAAATAAAAAAAGATGGGATGCAAATATTTGTCTAAATATCAATGACTTTTTCTCGTCACTTCAAGATCGCACATGTATTGGTATTTGCTTGCATGATGAGGATGGTGCTTTTGTTTTGACCAAGACCATGGTTCTCTATGAGTATGAAATCTATTGTAGTTGGGGGAAGCACTTGGTTTATTTTATGTGTTGCAATGGATGCAAGATATGCAATTTGACAAATTGATTTTGTGGTGGATTCCAAAACAACAACATATGCATTTTCACACTAGACGGATAAATGTTATAGAAATCGATCATGTTATCACAACTTGTAAGGATATCTTTTCAGCTCATTTTACAAAACTCTGAGATAGAGTTCAATTAATGATAAGCAAAGATGGTTGCTCATGATTGCTCATCGTATTGAAACTCTTGTTATTAATGATATGTTATAAGCTCATTTCTTTAAAATAAAATAAAAATGAAAGTCCCTAAATTATAAAATTTAAGGACATTGGGGACCAAAATTGAAAGAGATTAAAAATGAAATTAGAGATATTTATAAGAAAAAAAATTATTTAACGTCATATGCCTTATCTCATTAATATCTCTCAATAACATTAGTAACATAGCAGTGTTTGCTGGGTTTCTCTACTTGCTATGGTTAGTGTACTGATTCTGAGGAACCCTTCACCTTTGTTGTAATCGGTCACCGGAGCTTCTACACTTGATCGTATTCGTCAGTAATAACAAACAAAGGGTCCATCCATCAACTTTCTCTTTCCCCTCCCATTTTTCAATTCAACATATCTGATATTCCAACTTTCTGAACTCAATTGAAACGATGAATAGAAAGGGAAAAAAATAATAGTGTCACTAAATTTTAACATGCTTGCAGGTTCTTCTATTCGCTTTGTCAAATGGAAAGTGTTTAAATCTGGTTCATAATCTTCTAGTAGTTTTTTTCAACCTGGATAGGTAAACCATTTTCTTCATCTTCTTTCATCTTTTTCAAATTGGAGATGATATTTTTGTGTTACCATCTTGGACTAAAGCTAGCAGCAGCTGCACTAATTATCTATATGCTGAAAATTAGGGACCATATCATAGCTTAAGTCATACATACATACATACATACATACATACAGTTCAAGTATCTTGGTTCTGTTACACTACAACTTAGATTTCCGGTTTAGAGGGAAGAGGAGGCTTATGACTGATATTTTCCTAGTTTTGGTAGTATTACATAATGAGGTGAGGTGGAGGATTTGGAAAATCTTTCAAAACTCTATAACACCGCCAATTAGGTGAGTTTCCCTTTTCCCCTTCACTCTCCAAAACAATCCTTTTTTCTTTAACGCCAAATGTTAGTCATTCTTTACTCTTTTGTCCAGATTTCAGCTGAGGACCTCCAACTCCTTATCCCGTAGCTCAAACCAACCTACATAACATGGAAAAGAGGCAGAAGTGGACTATAGGATTTGAGTGGGTGGATAAAGTGGACTAGTTTTTCATCTGTTACTTCTGATAGAAAAATAACACTCCTGACTCCATAGTTAAAAAGACTTGTGATGTTGTATGGAAGTGAGTATTAGGCTGCAAAGAGTTGATATGGAAGTAAATTTGTTGTTGCAAAATTGAGAATATTACAATGAGTGATCGAAAGCGCAGATAGGATAGAATAGGATTAGGAACTGATGCATTAGCGAGAAAATTAGGATAGTATTCATTGCGGAAAATATGATAGAATTTTGCCTTAAGTAATTTGGACATGTGTCGAGATTGGAGAATATATGTAGAAGCTTCGATAGATCAAACCAAGAATCTCACAATTGATAGAGGTACAATTAGTCCAATAAACTGTGGTAGTGCTGGCTTTGGTTCATTCTCTATCCACACGTGACATGTTGAACCAATTAGGGGTCCATGCTATCTTACTCAACTTTATATTGAGCTTTGGGTGATTCTCCTACACCTCAAAGCCTCTGATTTGGAGATCCAACACCTGGGTGAGTGCCATCAAAACTCGTCAGCTCAACCTGCTCCACCGCCAGCGGAATCGGATAGTAATTCCATTGTCAAAACCATATTCCAAACCTTTCCGTCTATTTTGATCATTCTTTGACTCCCCTTTGACTCCTTCTGACCACGCGAATGGGCTGGACTGTGGAGTATGTGGTCCCACCTGTGATAGACAGGACTCTATAAGCATTTGCTGAAAGTAATTATGCATCTATGTTCGTATTCTTGCCTATCGGTCAATTAACTCCTTCACCACAGCTTCTAGATAAGACACGCGAACAGCCATGGCGGTGTTTCTGACAGCTCCGCACTTAGGCAGACACTCTCCAACAATAGTATTCGGCACGTTGAACCAATATCATAGACTTAAGGTGGAAAAGCATGCTAGTGATTGTATTTGTATTTGTAATTGAATAGGAAATAATTTTTGTTGGGATGCACTAGTCGATCATCCTAAACATTTGGTGCTGTTGGTTCTGTATTATCTTGGAACCAAAAAATTCTGAAAATGGCCTATTAAGGGTGTTTTCCGGAAAATAAAAATTTTATGAGGGTGCAAATCAAACCGAAAATTTTATAGGGGTGAAAACTGGAAATGACATATATTACAGGGGTAAAAAACACTATTAACCCTTAATTATTTATTCTTTTTTGGTTCAACATTACTTATTAATGTTTATGATTATTATGGGAACCATTAAGAATATGTGAATATCTTTTTGCTAATAGCTTATGGATAGGATGATTGGACTTTTGACATCCATTTATTGCTATTCATAATGTGAGGCACCATTGATCATAAATATTTATATTTCCAAACAAGGAGATTAACAAAAGAAATAGGAAAACAAAAAAGAGGAACGAAAAAAAAACTGTTTAAATTCGAAACATGAAACTTTTTCAATGATCAAATTTTCTTTACGTTTTCTGATGAACTGTGAAGGATAATCTGCTTATTTGCATTGTGTACTTATGCTATAATAGGATGATGGATCACCAATCTGGCCAGGGATTTGATTCGGATGGCAGTGACTTTGATGTGTTAGCAGAAATCAGTGAGAAACATGAGAAAGTAGAAGACGAATTTACAAACAGTTTAGAATTATGTACAGGTGAAGATAAAGAGTTTGTCGAACAACCTGTAGCAGATTCGGACACATTAGAACCATTCATAGGCATGCAGTTTAACTCAAGGGAGGAAGCCAGAGGATTCTACGATGGCTATGGTAGGAGGATAGGATTTACAGTACGGATACACCATAACCGCCGTTCGCGAGTAAATAACGAGCTTATTGGTCAAGATTTTGTTTGCTCAAAAGAAGGTTTTCGTGCAAAAAAGTATGTGCACAGAAAAGATAGAGTGCTCCCTCCTCCACCGGCCACCCGAGAAGGTTGTCAAGCCATGATAAGGTTGGCTTTACGGGATGAAGGGAAGTGGGTTGTCACCAAATTTGTGAAGGAACATACACATAAACTGATGAGTCCTGGTGAAGTTCCGTGGCGAGGATCCGGGAAGCACTTGGTTAGTGAGGTATGTTTCTCTAGTAGTGCACTTTATAGTTTAAACTAACAGTTTAAGTATACCTGATCAAACTGGGCCAGATTATAAAAGTGAGACTGACTAATACGTTATACCTCTTCTCCTGCTGCTGATATTAGATTGACATCAGTATCAGCAGGATTGAACTACACTGAACATGATGAACTGGAATAGCAGAATACAGATTCTCATGGAGCTTTTAGAATACCTTATCTATGGGTGCCAAACCTTCACTCACACTTTTCCCACCTTTACATGATGAACTCGAATATCAAAATACAGATTCTCATGGAGCTTTTAGAACACCTTGTCTCTGGGTTCCAAACCTTCACTCACCCTTTTCCAGCCTCACTTTCCACACACCCTTTTCTAAGTCCGTCACTGATCCAACAAAATCCCTTTACCTTCCATTTGCATCACATCATTAGGAAGTTAGTTATCTAAAGTCACAATGTGTCTCTTGCTATTTTCCACCTAAGATAGAATGAAGGCCTATCAATATTACACCAAGAATATACATAATATAGTCAATTATAGCCTGAAAAGTTACCTCTAGTCCTCCACCCCCAAAACAAATCTCAAAGAGGAATGTATTAACTCTTTTAGGGCATTAAAAGTCCCATCTCAATCGATTACATACAGATGTTGGATTAGGATATTTTGATTCGTGTATTGTTAAGTTCATTGTTAGGATAGAATGTCCATGTTCTGTTTGTTCCTTTTTTCTACCTCAAACTTGTCTTGTTGATTTGTGTCACAGGATGAGAAAGATAGGAGAATCCGTGAGCTATCACTTGAGTTGCACAACGAAAGGCAAAAGTACAAAAGACGTTGTGCAGCGTATGAAGAACAGTTAAATACGATTCTGAACGATTTGGAAAAGCACACAGAACACATCTCTAAAAAGGTTGCTGATGTAGTCCAAAATATAAGAGAGATTGAGGAAGAAAAATCAGATTCAGATGGCAGGTAATTGATGCCAGTATATTCCATTCTGCCAGACATTCTGGTGAGATACTTGGTCCTATTCGCAATTTGAAGTTTTCAAACGTAATTCTATCAACATTTGGCTTGAAGTTGTGTAGTGGTAATATTAAATCTTCAGGCATCATATAGGTTAATGGGAAATTCATTTTCCGGTGTGTATCATGTCCGGGATTAGGTGCTTAAATTTTTAACTTTAACATGTTGAAAAGTGTTTCCCTTGTGAGTACCATAGCCATTGTATCCTTGCATTAATTGTAATCAAATGTTTCCAGCTGCACATTTTGATTTATCACCAATACAGCAAGTGAATGAGCATTTACCTTTTCCAAGTTGATTGGAATGAGATTATGGTTGATAACTTAATACCTGGTACCACAAGGACTAAAGTCTCTGCTTACATTTTGAATGATTACTATACTAGTTTAGCAGTCAATTCATATACCCTTTTACTATAGTGGAAGAAACAGTTGCCTTCTAGATAATTACTGTACCATTTTTCAATTTCAACTATAGGCCAAATTTATCTCTCTAAAATTTTATCATAAACATTGGGAAAAACAACCCAGGCCTAAGATTTCAACATTTATAATTTATACTTTTGCAACTAGCTGTCCACGAGATTCCAAATTGACGTCATTATTACCTTATTTTATGGTATGATATACTTAAGACGGACAATGAATGAACATGAAGGTTTAGCCATTATTGTTTATATCAAAATATCAAAATTGAGTTGACAATATTGAGCCAAGATTCTCAGGATTTCTCAGATCTCTTTAGGGGAGAGATAGACACTATGAAAGTTTGGTGTTTCGAATCTATTTCTCAATTTCTTACTGATTAAAGTACTCTTTTTGTTCCCTCTTTTTATCATCTCTCTTTTGTAAGTTTCTTACTATAAGGATCCTCTTTGTTCTAATTGATAAATTAAAGTCATGTCAATTTCAAGTGAATTTGTCAAGGGAGAATTTATTAACATGATACTGTTACAAATTAAGTTCAATAAAAGGGAAGGTAAATCTTGAAGAAAAAAAATCTTAAAACAGAAGTTTACATTACATATTAAAACAGAATCAAACCTAGACCCAAAACCTAGGGAAAAAGAAAGAAAACACACTTTTTTCTCACAATGGTTGTGTGTCCTCCATTGCAATTACCTTCCTCCCCCTTCAAAACATCCATTAGTAGTACCTGGGCAGAACTAAGTCTTGTCAAGCCAGTTAACCTACTCAGATTCATTGCACTGAGCCAATCTTAGATGTTGGATAGAGATTCCACGGCTTCACAACTTCGACAAATCAATAACTTGAAATCTCAAAACGTCTGAGATCATTGACTGTAATAACAGCTAGCCATGCATTTCCATACTAACCACCCAAACAACTTGGGATTGGGAAAAAAATAAGAACAAAAAGAAAGCAAAAAATAAAGTAAAATGCCTAGTACAAAACACATAGATGAAGACATTCCATCTGAATCCTAATACACTTATTATTTACAACGTGGGAATAGAAATCAACGTTGAAACCCCGACACAGAGGCAAAGAACAAGAGTTAACTAACTGAGAGCAGTGAATCCACCACCCTTCATCATTTGCTTAAACTCCTTATAATCAACCAAACCATTTCCATCAACATCAACAGTTCCTATCATCTTCTTACAATCTTCAACTGTTCTTCCTTGTTTCAATCCCAACGAAACCAAAACCGATCTCAACTCATCAACGCTAATGAATCCATCACCATTCTGATCAAACACGTTGAATGCTTCCCTCATATCTTCTTCCTCCTCTTCATCACGTTCACTCATAATTGACTCATACAACTCTCTAAATTCCTCTATGTCCACACACCCATCTCGGTTCACATCAATCTTCTCGATCATTTGACTCAGCTCTTTGTCAGGGATGAAGATTCCTAAATTCTCCAAGGAATCATTCAACTCTTTCTTTGTTATACGGCCATCGTCGTTGCGGTCAAACATTTGGAAAACACGTTTGAGCTCATTTGGATCCATTGTTATTGTCTTGGTAAAAACAAGACCTCTTTTTGATGTGGAAGAAGGTGTGGTTAAGGTTTGATGAGTGAACCAAGAATGAGGGAAGAAGGTTATAAGTTTCTTAGGAACAAGACTAATGAGAAATGAATTGACAACGTTGTATAAAAGGAAAATTCTAAGCAAAATAGTTGGCATTTCTAACAAGGAAGCGAGTAATTTGTAGTATTGTTTATGACTTATGTTGCTGTTGGTGTTGGTTTTTTCTTTATTATAAAGGCAAAGACATTAAAGTTGTAACGACTAGAAGTAGTAGTAACAAGAAAGTATTGGTTTTTAAGATTGAAGTGATGCTCTTTATTGTCTTTGATTTAAGGTGGTGGGGTTCATCAATTTTTCACGCGTATTTGAGTTGAGGTGGTTAACCTTTTTAAAACTAATTTAGTAAGACTATGATTGATCATTAGACTTGGTTGTACAATAACGCGTTTACATTAATTATTGGGTCGCAGGTACTTGTTTCCCTTTGTTTAATGTGCCCGTGTGTCTCACTTCTATAGGGTTGGTTGGTTGCATGTGTTTCTCTACATGTTACTGGTACTGATTGTTTATTTGAGTAGAGAAAGATATCTCAACTATGGAAACTAATCATTTAATAAGAGTTGTGTTATTTGAACATCTATTTATAGGACAACTTTTGAAACAATAAAAAATAAAGTATCGACACAAAAACCAAAGCAATAAAGAGAGATAAAGTTGAAAGAAAAATTGTTGTTCAAATATCATTTCTCCTTTAAGAATAGTTGATTTCTTTCGATATATATATTTTTTATATATATATCGACATATCGTTAGAGATCGAACTCATGACCGAACAGTAAAAAAATTGAAAGATCGGTGTCTGATCTAAAAACCGACTAACTTAGAGGATCAATCTTGTCATCTACCGGTAGACTCTAATTAAAGTTAGAGAAAAAGATTTTGGTGTAGATTTGTTGAACTAACTAGTGATGTAGCAGTACTTAAGTCCATGATGAGTAGTAGTCTATTGTACCGTGGAGTAGAAGATAATTAAAAGAATTACTCTCTCCCAACCAATTTCTGCCTTGACCTTCCCAAGTCTGAAGGTTTAGGGCCTGTTTGAATGTGTTTTGATTTTTAGTTTTTGAAATCTATTTTACAAAACAATTTTAAAAATTGTTTTTAAGAAGAAAATAAAAAATAAAAGTTGTTTGACAAACATAGAGCAAAATCAGCATTTTTATCTTATATTTTTAGGTTGTACAATATTATAGAAATACCATTAATGAAAATTGCATTCTTCTCCGTGTTTTTACTTTTCAAAAACTGAAAAATTGAGAACCAAAACACCTTTAACCTGTTTTGCTTTTTCGTTTTAAAAACCAACAAATAAAAAACAGTTTTCAAAATCACTCTTATAAAATTGGATTGTCAAACAAGTTTTAAAATTTTTAATTTTAAAAAACTAAAATTAAAATAAGGGAATCAAAACAGGCCCTTACTCCCTTTTTTCTTTTTTCTTTTTTGATGTAAGAAGTGGTCTACTCTTAATTTTTAGTATTTTTATTTTGAGTAATTATTCCACGCAAATTATTTTGACTAATTCTTGTTGTTTGCTATACTCCCTCTGGTCCTAGAGACAATTTACTTTTTAAATACATTAAATAATTTATGTATTTGGTTTAGATTCTTGATTAGATACATACATTATTCAATGTATTTAAAAAATCAATTTTCTCTTGTAAATAGGACCGGATGAAGTATTTCTCTTCTTTTATGAGGGGTTTATTAAAACAGTTGGTATACTTTTTTAACCCAATTTATTGTGTGTTGAGGTTGACCTGAATAATACTATGGTTTTTTAATATCAGATGAATGATAATGATATGATTATACCAATGGTAGAGAAATGAGTATTATTACGAGTATAAAAAAACATTAGTGGCTTTTTGTGTGACCGTATTTTTAGGTGAACATTTTTTTGACCGTTGATGACGGATCTAAACGTTGGAGAGTGGAACCCGCAACTGAAAAAGGAAAGGCAGAGGCCGGCAATTATAATATGCACTGTTCATTGACTCTAGACACTTTAGAGAGTTTAGATTTCCTCAACGGTTCTTTTAGTTTGCGCGTCTTACCTTCTCCAGCTGACACGTGGCATCTTTTTGCGCATGACTTCTACTTGGTGACATTGTCGTTGCTGACATTGATGTCATTGATCAACCACAATATCATAAGTGATTTTCTTCTACCTTTTCACAAGATTTGTTTTTTGTTTTTTTATACATTTTGTAACATTGTGGTTGGAGAATGTCACAACTATCACCAACCATATGTTATCCCTTCTTTCTTCCCTTGATGGAATTGGATTGGGCCGTCAAAATTTGTAGCATTTATCGTGAAGCCATATGCGGTAGATGGTTTAGTAGCTTTGAAGTGTGATAAATTAAGGGAAATGTTAACTAGTGCTTCCGGAGCATTGGTTAAGGATATTAAATGGTAACTTTTTATGAAAATTTGTTTAATCAGTGTATTAAAATTGAAAATTTTGACATTTTTAAAGAATAATTATTTAATACTGTGTTGTTTTTTCTTTGTTTCTAGACTTCGACCTTCTTTGTTTTCAAAAAAAGTGTACTCTTAATTTCACAATGAGTACCATTTAACAACTAAAAATACTTTTGCATGTTTGATTCCATTTTTTTAGAAAATAAAATTGATTTTAGATTTGTAAAATTACTTTTTTTTTTTACAAACTGTAAAATTACTTTTGAGATGTTCGAATACTCTCAAATATAATTAATTTTGCTATGACAATTTTTTTGGGTACAATAGAATTGATCTTTTCTTCAAGCTGAAAATCCAAAATTCAGTTTTTATTGTTTAACTCTCTTTTAATGCGTTCAAATATAAATCAGTTTATTGTGTGCATTTAGTTATAAGGTGATAAAAAATAATTTTAAGAGTTTTTCTACTTGCACCCTAGTTAATCATGGTTGCACCCCAAAATGATAAGATTATCCTTTCATAAAATTTGATTTTCAAAAAGCCTATTCCTTCTTTTTTGGTTACACCCCAAAACCCTTCTTTCAAAACCATAATTCTCCAATCGATCGATTGTGTTCTGCGAAGATTTTCAAAACCATACTTTCTCACGTCCATTCATGATTTCAAAGAAAATTCGAAGCAAATCAGGTTAGCAAGTGTTGTTCTTCAATCGATTGTGTTTTCTTGTTATGGGTTCTCAGTTCTGATTTTGTGTTTTCCTTGTTCTGCGATTTTGTAAAATCAGTTTAAGTAGGTTCATGTAAACTCAGTTTAAGTAGGTTCATGTAAACTCAGTTTAAGTAGGTTCATGTAAACTCAGTTTAAGTAGGTTCATGTAAACTTAGTTTATTAAGTTTACATGAACCTACTTAAACTGAATTTAAGTTAACCTTGTCAATGTAAATTAAAACCGTAATCGTACAGTGCATCATTGCAGTTGAAGGAAAAAAATTGAAACTAGCAAATAGAAGAAGAAATTCACTTACTTATATCCAATTGAGTATGGATGAAAAATATTTTGATTCACTCTTTAATTTTCATGGAGATTGATATTGAACATCAAATTGTTTGATCGATCGCTTTGTGGGGTGAAAGAGGGTGAAACTCACTGACAATGAATAAAATTAGGGTTTTAAGAAAAATGATATAAAAGGGCAATTTTGGTATTATAAAAAAATTAAGAAAATTTGGGTGTAACCAGAAAAACATAAGGTGTAAATAGAAAAACTCTAATTTTAAATGAATTGATTTTGACTAAAAGTGAGTTGAAGGTAAAATAATTGATTTTTATTAATTTTAAAAAATTATTACTATTTTTCTTTAATTTAAAACTTTTATTTTATTTTTTATACGGCATAAATAACTGTATCACCTAGCCTAAACACAATTATCATCACCCATGAGACGGAAAACATTTATTCGTGTCAAGTCCCACACTATAGTACTACCTCATTAGGTGGCTTCAAATTTCAGTTCATTATGTTTCTCCAACTCCACAAAATTTTGTCTTTTCTTCTTCTTCTTCTTCTGGCATACTTATTCCATCAATGCCAAACTGGCAAACTTAGTAAGTAAATTGCTTTTATCTCACCCAAAGTTTCACAAGATTGTGTTTGATTTTTGTTAAAAGAAAATTGCACTTATAACCGATAAATTATTGTGCGATGGTGGGAGTATTTTATAAAACATTAGAGATCTTGAGCTTGAGTCCAGCTCTAAAAATGCAATAATGTTAAATCTTTTCGAGAGATTTGTCACTTATTATAGACTCGATTCAAGAGATTAATATATCCGGTTACATGCAAAATATACTTGATTTACACTAAACAAAAAATTGTACTATGCTTAACTGTAATTTAATTACCTCATCTTGAGCATTTCAAATTTTGTTTTCATTTGTGCATACTAGTTTCCATGCATACAGGGTCAACCAAACATGGAAATCTAATTATTTTTCTTATTATAGATAGATGCCTAAAGAATATCCCCCACCTTGCTATAGTAGACAGCAATGTGGATATTCATATGTGCTATAGTATAAAAATACACTGCGCGTTTTGAGTTTTTCTTTGCCACTAGGTTGCTCCCAGACAAGAAACAACTTTGGTCATAACAATGAGATATATTTAAATTAAATTATTATACCAGACTGTATTAGGGAACATGTCCTGTCTCTATTTCCACCATCCACTTATTAATGACACTATCTATCATGGTGAACTGGACTTAATAGGGTGTTAATGTGCTCAATCTATTATAAATTCTAATTGGAACGGATGGAATATTATTATTTTTGTTATTAAAAATAAAATGATATTTTCTGTTGTCTTATTTTCCTACACCCATAGAAGACTTAACACTTGACTTTGTTTGAAAAACATATGGGAAGGGAAAATAAAAGTATACTATAAAAGGGATTTTTAGTTGTTTGCTAAGATGTACATTGTGGTTGAAATTCGAAACTCGGTTCTTTCATTTATGTTTATGAGTTTCCGATGATTATTATCTATTGACAACAAAAATATGCGAAAAGAAAGTTAAAATTCCACCTCTTATTTGAATTCGTATATAATGTAAAAAGAATAAAAGAAATTGATGGCATTTAGCTAGAATTCTCATGACCAGAGCGCACAACGGAATAATCAAGCTACTTTTAATAAAAAGAGCCTTGTTTTATTAAGCGAAGGATATCTTCACGAATATGATGTGAACGCTTATGTGTTGCTTTTACAAGAAAAATTCAAACTTTTAACTCTAACTTAACGGAAAACAGGGAAGGTAATTGTGCAGTTGGAGCAAATAATAGAGTGTCGTGAAAAATCATGAAGTTGCAATTCGCAAAACTAGTTGAATTCCCATTTTTTTAATGCAACATAGATAGGATACATCAAAATTTAAGTTAAATGTTATAAGGCCACACAACCACAAGTCACAACTATAACGTGCATAGTTTTGAAACTCGGACCGGTCATTAACTCGGTGAGATTATTAGGTCACTGAGTCATTGGTTGAACCATTGAGTCACCGATTAAACCGCATGACGAAACCGGGTTAAATCGGATGATTCGGTCATTAAAAAAAAATATATGTATGTTAAACTAGATCAAATTGAATGACTTGGTCTGTACAAATTTATAAAAAAAAAAAAAAAAAAAAAAAAAAAAAAAAAAAAGTCTTTTAAGCAAAATTGAAACATGGCATTATGAATTAATAAAAGCATAGTTCAAAGAAAAAAAATAGGTAAGTAATAGTAGTACAAAGATAGTTAGTTCCTAGATATTTACTTTACAATTAAAAATAATAAAGAAAAATAAAATTTTGCTAGGTTTTAAATGGGACTCTTAAATGTCAAATTAAAGTTGAAAACATAACCCTATTTTTTTTTTATGTTGCAGACTTGTAGTCTTCCTCCCTTACTCAAGCTGCAGGTTCCATTCCGAGCCTCCTTTAAACACTTTGCCTTAGCTTGGCACCCATAATAGCAACCTCCAACTGTTCTACAAAAAAAGCCTTCTATTATCTCTAAATCAAAATCTACATTCATCCAAATAAGTAGATCTCAAATTAAAAAGCACATATTAGATCTAAAATTTCCATCATGTTCTTGGCTTCTTCATCTTCTTCCCTTCCGTGCCAGATCTGTCTGTTCAATGATTTTTTTCCTTCAGTTTTTCTGATTTTTTCATTGACCCGGTCCGGTTCACCAAACCGGCCGAGTCACCGGTTTTTAGCGAGTCATACCGGTTTTCACCGGTTCAACTGCATGACCGATCCAATAAGCAGACCGAACCGGTCACGTCCCCGGCTCACGGTTCAACCGATCGGTCCGAGTTTTAAAACTATGATGACGTACGTGTGTCGTAGGGAGTGCGATGGGAACCCATTAGACAGGGTACTATAATGCACATTCCCTTACTCACGTTTGTAAAAAAAAAAGTTTGTACTTGAAGTCATAGTCTCGCGCGCAACGAGTTAGTTGCTTGTCTTTGTACCTTTTGGGTACCTAAACGCCGGTACCCACACTTTAACAACAACCAAAAGACAATAATTAAAAGAAAAAAAAACTTCACAATATAATAAAAATATGATCCAACCCATGTGATTGCTTTATAGGCCCCTCATATTGCTCAACCTTTGAAATATTTAAAAAACAATGATAGAGTTGTAACTCTCGATAGATTTTATACGATTGAAAGTTACGGTTTAACAAATCTGATGAACTTTTGATCAATGCGAAAGACCTACAAAGCAATCACCATTGTAACATGCCTACTTGCTTGGTCTAAAGAAATGAGTACCGTATATATGGTTGTTTTTTTTGTTGCCACTTTATTTTGCAACCCTATTATCTACTTGTGCTCCATTTAGATTATAAAATCTGAAATGTTTAAACGTATTTTGGAGGGTTTTATAGCGTATTTATGTTGTTGGGATTATAAAATCCGAAATTTATAGAGCATGTGACAAATGAATAGCATGAAAAAAGAAGGTACCATTTTTGTTTTTTGAATGGGCTGATTTTTAAGGCCTTTTTTATACACTATGTAAGTAGAACATTGCACTTCAGACTTCAAAGTCTGCTATCACGCATCTGAAAATGACCTTCAATACCTTCAACTGTAGTTAACTGCAGTTTGCTGTTTAATTTTTCTCTTTGAACTTTGAAGCGAACGGTAATTAACTACTGTTGAAGTTATTTTGATTATTTCCAGGAGTGTGATAGCAAATCTTTTAGTGTAAACAACAATTTCCATATAAGTTTGGCTGTTTGGGCCCATTTTGTGAGATGGTATGTTGTATGGAGATTTTTTTTCCTTTGAATTTTGCTATCTACGCGTCCATTGTTTGCAATCAGCACCCTAAATTGGCGAAAATATCATACTAGTAGTTAATATCAAATAGTAATTAGACCAATCTAAAAAGTTTTGAACAATACTTAACTGCTGTTTTGTGGGCAAACAGTTATTAATTGTCACTCAACCAACGATAATTTGATTTTTGAGCAATTAGAGGCTCAAGAACAACCTTCTTTTTCTTTTACTTTTGTTTTATGTTAAAAAGAGGATATTTCTAGCATTTCTTTTGTCATGTAAGTCTATTTTGTAATCGCGTCCTCGTGCGCTTAGTTCAGCTGGTTGGGACAATGCATAAAATATGCAAGGTCCAGTGTTCAAACTCCGACCACTACCAAAAAAAGTCTATTTTATAATCGTCTTTTAAAAATAAGTACCACATAACTTATACCTATCGGAAGCTGATGTAAAATTAGTTTACACTTACGTTACATATTCTTTTTACTCACACAACCAAACATTGAAAATAAAACTCTTATTTTTCTCTCACTTTATCTCCTTTTCAAATCTCTCGTCTCACTTCCTTAGGTACCGAACAAACTAAAAATTTGCTGAGGATAAACGAAAATGCAAAGAAAGAAAAGAGGTAAAATATAAGTATCAAAACATTTGGCCTGTGTTTTTATGGCTTAGCTTTATTATCACAGTGCGTGAAAAGAAAAAAATGAAAAAAAAAAATTATCATCACAAGAGACAAAAATAAAAAATGAGAAAAGGAAAAAAATTCGACGCCTGAGAGATTCGAACTCTCGCGGGGAAACCCCATGTACTTAGCAGGCACACGCCTTAACCACTCGGCCAAAGCGTCGATTTGTTATTTGGTGCTCGCAAACACATATATATACCAATGTATTAATCGAGTCCAGTGTAATTACAATTGGATTTTATTTCTCTTGTATCCATGTTTATTTATACACAAAACTACTAGTTGAATCTACAATAAAAACAATTATCATATCTCTGGCACATTTTCTTCTTTGTAGTTGAATTTAATCTTATGGATTTTTAGTTTTTTTTTTTTTTTAATAATATTGTTATTGACAAAATTTAGAGTTTGTCAATGAGAAAGTCTATATAGACAACAATCACAAGTTTGATGAAGTAAATGGGTTAACTGAAACAAAACTACCTATAAACAAATATGTAAGTTTTCTTTTTTGAAAAGTAATTAACAACAAATTTATTCGAAAGTAATGAGAAAAGTACAAATGATACTCAACCATCGACTCGTTAAAAGAAAAAAAACTATCTCTTAATAAAGAACACATATGAGACTTCGAAAATCATATCCGAGAAGTGAATTTAATATATCATTTACTAAACCTTCTCTTAAAACTTCTTTATTTACAAAAAAAAATAAAAAAAATCTACCGTTTTTAGCCTCCAAAATCTTCTACACTATAGTGTGCCATATCAATATTAAACCATGATGATGTTTTTTGCTGAGAGAGAGAATAAGAAGAGAAATAATTACAAAGGGTGGTGATAGAGCCAGAAAGCACCACACATGTTCCCACCCATTTGAAAATTTGGTACCAAATCAAACTCGAGAACTTTGAATGTACAAAACAAATGGTCCTTCACTTACAAGGTACCTAGACATCAAACACAAACCACTACCAAACCATCATTAAGGATTCTCCTTTTTTAAATATTTCCTCTTGTCATAAGTCTTCCAAGAAATAGTTGTCAAGCGATAGTTTAAACTATAGGTGAATCAAAACTCTTTCAATTAGCTTTCAAACCCTTTTAAGTTGTCGAAGTTAAAATATACTTTTGTAAGAACTTTTTATCAAGATACATATATACCAAATTAATCGGAAAAACTCTGAAATAGTCAAGCACCCAAACCCAATGGTCATCTTCAGGGTCAATTAAAAACCCCTCAATGCAGCCCCATAACTCTTGGAATAAATATTTTTTTCTCATTTAAAGAAATTCTTCCACCACTTGAAATCCCAACTCGATGACCTTTCCCCCACGGATCACATCTCACTAATGCTACAAGATTTTCGGACAGACAAGGAAAATAATATTGGAAAGACTTTTCTAAGCGCCTTGTTCATCAACCAAACATCATCCCAAAATTTGGTATGATCGTCATTGCCTATTTTTTTCTTTACAAACTCGAACCGATTTTGATCTTCCCTCTCTTCCCAAGTTCACACAAGTCTTTCCACCAAATAGTAGCATTTTTGTGAAGAGTTTGAGAGGAAGGGTTATGGAGTTGGGATATGATACTTTTTCTATAAGATATAATATAACAAAAAAAATGAGATGCAAGACAACTTATAATTCATGCAAATCTGTCACCAGGCAAGCAAAAAAGGCAAAACAAATTCACGCAGTATAGTATAATATATAGTATGGCCACATCTCCTTTATTGCATATAACTTTAGTTGGGCTCTAAAAAAAACTTAGTTGTATTAGTATAGCGTATAGCACAACACATGCTATGTAGGAAGTGTTTGCCAAATGTAAAGAAGATCTTAACATTAGACCCTACGACACACCGTAACATCAAAATTCAAAGCCTGATGGTGAAATTTAAATTGCATTGCATAAGACTAGGGGTAAGATAGCTAACTAATGAGCGGAAATGGTGAGACCAAAAATAAAATAATAAAATTTATGTCTTTCTTTTATCCAATAAAATGGAGTAGACACATCATACCTCCATCAACATGAAGGAAAAAAAAACAGCCAATTTCCTGGCTGAAAGAAGAGGGAAACGTCCGTGGATGGGTCTGCATTCATGGGCTTTTGAAGATAGGTTTGACTAGGGCTATTCAAAGTTGAACAAACCCAATAAAAAATCGCATAACCGAACCAACTTAAATCGAAACCATAAAAAATTGTGTTTGGTTCAGATGAATTCATGCAATTTTTTAACTCGATTGTGCGGTTTCATTTGTGATTTTTATTTTAACAACCAAAAAGAACCGCAACATAAAAGATCCATTCCGACCCAATCTCAACATGACATGTTTCTTATTTTGATGTAATGCAACATGTTAATGGTAAAATTAGCAATTTGTACATGATATGTACTCTTATTTTGATGTAATGCAACATGCTAATGGTAACCAAAACATGATATATTTTTTAATATGTTTGTTTTTCTATCAATTTATAGAATGACAAAATTACAAGTTTGAATGTAATTTATTTTTTAGTAAGTTCATTAAATATTAAAAGTGGAAAAGAATCAGTGACATTTTACAATATGAAAAAATTAATCGTATCAATGTAAAACTAGTATCAAATCACTACAATTCTCACATAAGAAATTG
Organism: Medicago truncatula; assembly: GCF_003473485.1. Taxonomy (NCBI): domain Eukaryota; kingdom Viridiplantae; phylum Streptophyta; class Magnoliopsida; order Fabales; family Fabaceae; genus Medicago; species Medicago truncatula. The sequence goes on from NC_053043.1 coordinate 48,458,230, forward strand.
TATGTAACTTGTCATGTTCCCTGGGTGGAACATGAAATATAAACATTAGGAGTACTTTTAGTTGCGTATTTCTCGTAAATATCTAAACCAACTGAACTAATCCAAACTGCATTGGTTTGGTTTGGTTGATTATGTTTTGTTTTAAAAGCCAACCAAACTGAATCACATATTTTTTCTCTTGTGGTTCAGATGACCTTTAACTTCAAAACTAAACCAAACTGCATCGTAAACACCCCTAGGTATGACAACAAGCAATCACCTCACTCCATCATCTAACGACTTAAGGGACAATTGTTCTGGACTTGGTCAAGCTCAATCCACTCACAGACCGAGTCAATAGCTCCACAATGGATTACAATATGAACTTGCCTTATAGTCATACTATAGTGAAGTCGTTGATTGAATTAAGGTCATCAAATCCAGACGAAATCATGATTTGTGACATTTGTCTTCTAAGACAACTATCTAATTAAGGCTTTGGGTCCTAAAACCCTAACCCTCCTACTATAAACCCTAACTCACGGTTTAGGCTCATGTACATTATTCCTAACCCTAAATCTTCCTTCTCATGTGCTTACTTACTAGATCGTCGCAATGTTTTCATGTACACCGCCTCCATTGTGGAGCTATCAGTCAATCACCATCGTTTTCATGTACACCACCTCCGTTGTGGAGCTATCAACTCTCAAAGCGTATTTCTTAGGCTCGGTAAGGACCAATAACGTTAAAAGAAACTTGAACAACTAACTTAATATACACCACTTTGGTTCATTGTTTCAAAGTTGCTCGGTAGACTCTAAGAATGTTTAAATGAGCTTATTTATGTTTTTGTTTAATTTAATATGAGGTCTTGAGTTTAAATTCAGTCATAAAACATAACAATGATAAATGTGGATATCTATCCCTTGAAATTTTATTTTTGGTTCCCCGTTAGAATTTATTTTTTAATAAATAGATAAATACTACACAAGAACCTTTATATACCAATCATTTAACATAATCTAAATAGAGTAAAGAAAAGTAAAGGAAACGTCAAATGTTTGATAAAGACCAAAGATCTACTTATAAGTTGTTGTTTTTTTAATTTGGTAAGAAGATCTACTTATAAGTTATAGCCCATGCTTAATTCGACTATACTGTATAATTCAGAAGAAAAAACTACTAAAATGAGTTGTTATTTCCATAATGTAATCTTTCATGGCTAATGAGAGTGACAGTTTTTGTGGTAGCACAATCTTAAATAAGGTAGTAACTACTAACTACTGTGCCAATAGCTTGATTAAGTTTTTCCCCCTAAAAAGATCACTTTATTAAGTTGGAAGTAAGGAAAATGATAGATTAATTGTGCTTCATAATGCATCGACTATTATAGACAACATTTAATTAGTTGATGCAACATATATGCACTTCATTTGTAAGCTTCTATTTTACCAACATTTGATCATATGCCCAAATGGAGCGACTCTTTTATGGGCACAATCTTAAGTAAAAAATATTTGGGCACACTCACATCAAATCAAATGAAAACATTAAAAAGAATACAAATATGAAATGTTGTTGATTGATGTGATTACATTATTTTTGTTTTAATTTTTTTTATTTGGTGTTCTCAAATGTTTTTGATTTGGAATTATGACTATATAAAACTTGTTCGTACAAATGAAGATTTACCTTACATCAATTAGGATTGAGATTCCCTTGCCTTAGGGGAGTTATGTAGTTACATGTGATAGACGATCTCGACTGTTAAAGGACAGTTCAAATCATACATATACAAATTGAGATCAGACGATAAAAAATATTAATCGCGTTACACAATTAGCAATTAGTTATTTTAGATAAAAAAAATTATTAACTAAAGTTATACTAAAAATCATTTTAACAATGATGTATATCAACCTACTTGGGTTGATCTTGCGATGTTGGCTTGAAACTTTGGAATGTGCTCCTCTTTAAGGTATCAAATTCGATTCTTTTCTATGTAAATTTGAGTGAACCAATTTAACTTATGAAAAAAACAATGATGTATACGTGTTAAGATATGAAATGGTAGAAACTTCGACAAGTTACATATGACCACAAATACGATTTGTTTAGTTAGCTCAATTTGAATTATTAAGTTCTTATTAAATAAGGTCCCATCCACACTACTCAAAGTCATCGTCAATGTTCGTTATTTCTATCATGAGTTGTGTGATAAAGAGTGAATTTTCCTACAATTAGCGTTTCAACGTGAGTTAAGAAACTGTAGCCTTTTCACTAATAAGGCAAAAGTGTTTCTATCACTCTTTCTAGAGAGAGACACAATACGAAAACCATATTGTAAATATAAAGAGTAAACTATCTTTATATGCAAGAGTAATTGTCAATATGTTTTTTGGCATGTAAAGCCTTAATTAATTATGATGATTGCTACTTGTTAATTTCTTCTACCCCTTTTCAGTAATTAAGGTGTCTTCAGTTAATTAAATTTTCTAACTCATTATCAATCATACATCAAAGAGCTTTTGCTTAATAAGAGTGCATTGATTTTTTTCCATATATACTTTTATAAATATTATTTGGGAGAGGTGTTGTTATTTTCACAAAACTTCATTTCTTGCAAGCAAGTTGTAGTAATATGAGAATTCAAATTATACTAAAAATTGTAAAACAAAATAGTATAATAGGAAGAAGAAAAAAAAACTATCAAAGGTATAATCGAAAATTACTAAAAATTTCATTTTAAAAAATAAAACAATATTTTTTGACTTTATTGAGTGGGTTAGAGACTTAGAGAAACATTAAAAAAAATAGGGAACAGAAAGAGTAAATAAATCATGCATTACCGTTACAAAAATAATATATTTTCATGCATTGATTATGATCAAGTAAAATTAAATGTTTGTCCAAAGTATAATAAAAACAATTAAATGTAAAATTGACATATGACAGATGAAGAGAGGCTGTCAACTTAATCAAACTTGAATAGTCTCTGTGTATTTTATAAATAATGATGAATATTAAATTCAATAATTTGCCATAAATATTTTTAAAACATAGTTCTAGTACCATTTTTTTTGTTTTAAAGAAACTAACGACAAAACTCAGACACATTAAAATACTCAGAAGTGAATAATTGTAGATTCAAACATGCGCGTCGGCATATCAAATAAGTATCTATGAACTAGCAGCACTAACTATAGTTCTAGTAAAAGTTGTAAGTAAAAAGAGTGATAAAGTTGATGTAAATCAGTGAAAAGTATATAGTGAAAAAACCAACTCCATTAACTACAAACCAACCAGAAAAATAAAGGATTCAAATATTTTTGTGTGTAAAGATTGTATTTGTTCTCATATCAAAGTTGGTTGTAAATAATAATATACAAAATTCATTCACACCTCTCTTTTCTTCTTTTTTGATGAAAGTAAAATTGTGTGGTAAGTAACAGTAATCCAGGCATGAAAACATGAACAAGCATTAACTTTGACATTTAATGCTTCCAACTACACTTACCCCATTTTCATAAGTAGCAGTTTTAACTCATTTATTGCACCCTCTCTTTCTATGTCCTTGCCGGTCACCACCCTCTGAACCACCCTTCAACAATCCATTTTCTGTTTGTTTTCTCCTTCTACCAATTCTTATATCTCTTATAGTCTTTTGCTACAAAAAAAGAAAATGGTGCAACAAGAGTTTCTACCAACTTTTACAAAATGTGTGTTTCATTACAAGTTTAAGGACAATAGCTTCACTTGATAAAGAATTGGAACTTGAAGCTAGCTTTTTCATCTTGGTAAGTTCAACGACCTTTCTCTTTTCACCTTCCAAAATGTACACAAGATCCACTAAAAAGCCTTTGTTTTTGCCTGCAAATAAGTCCTAGAAACCCACCATGAAGATTCTGATTTTGCTAACTATTTTACACACCCCACCATTTTTTTTTTAAGTCTCTATCTTCTACATTACAAGTTTTTCATGAAAACTTGTGAAAAAAACCATATCTTTGTGGATGAAGTTTTTTAGTCTTTTTCTGAACTCTTTAAACAACAATATTTGTCATGTTTCTTGCTGAGTTATCAATAGGTATATTTTATTCATCAAATGAAAGGTGGAAGTCAACAAGAGTATGTGATGTCTCAAGTCCAACCAACATTATTAGTAAAAATTCAACCTTTTTGGTTATAAAATAAAGTTTTTGAGTCTCTAGGTATCATGGGGTTCTCAAGAAAACAATTCTCAACCTACCTTTTGAATACTATTTTATTTGAGGTTGTTGTTTTTTCATGGTTATGGTCAAAAGTAACTGGTCTTGGTTCCATGTCATCAATTGCTGTTTCTTATGGAGATAAAGGTTCTGCTTTCTGTGGCTTGAAATCAGATGGATCTCACACTGTGACATGTTATGGAATGAACTCAGCCATAGTTTATGGAACACCATCTCAGTTTCCATTCCTTGGTCTAACTTCTGGTGATGGTTTTGTTTGTGGACTTTTAATGAGTTCAAATCAACCATATTGTTGGGGAAGTAGTAGCCATATAGAAATGGGTGTGCCACAACCTATGTTTAAGGATGCTCAGTACTTAGAAATCAGTGCCGGCGATTATCATGTTTGTGGATTGAGGAAACCATTGACAGGAAGACACAGGAACTTTTCTTTTGTTGATTGTTGGGGATACAATATGACAAAGAACTATGTGTTTGATGGACAGATTCAATCGATTTCGGCAGGTTCTGAGTTCAACTGTGGACTTTTTTCGCAGAATCGGACGGTATTTTGTTGGGGTAATGAGGTTAGTACTCAAGTTATTAGGTTGATTCCACAACGAATGAGGTTCCAGAAGGTGTCTTGTGGAGGGTATCATGTATGTGGAATCTTGGAAGGTGTGAATTCTAGAACTGTTTGTTGGGGGAGAAGTTTGGGTTTGGAGCAAGAAATTTCATTGATACCTAATCAAGGACAAGGTGGTAATGTTGAGTTGGCTCCAAATGATCCTATGCTTTCTGTTGTTGGAGGAAAGTTTCATGCTTGTGGCATTAAGAGCTATGATCATGTAGTGATTTGTTGGGGGTTAAATTTGAAAACAAGCACAAAAGTTCCTAAAGGGATTAAAGTGTTTGACATTGCAGCTGGTGATTATTTTACCTGTGGAATTCTTGCCGCAAAATCTCTTGAATCTATTTGTTGGGGTGTTGGATTTCCAACTTCTCTACCTTTGGCTGTTTCACCAAGAACAAGAAAGTGTTTGTCTGCACCTTGTCCTCCAAGTTACTATGAAATTGAAAAGGATCAACAAAATGGTCTAATTTGTCAAGATCCAAATTCTCACCTTTGTGTTCCATGCAGTGGTGTTTGTCCTGATGAAATGTATCAGAAAAGTGGTTGCAATTTGAAATCTGATATACTATGTGAATATAATTGTTCTGTTTGTTCTTCACCTGAATGCTTCTCAAACTGTTCCTCCTCTTCTTCCAATGCTGCTAATGGTGGGAAGAAAAATGAAAGATTTTGGTCTATGCAGTTGATAGTTATTGTTGGTGAGATAGTATTTGCTGTTTTTATAGTCAGTGCTGTCTCTATTACCGCGGTTATGTATGTTCGCTACAAGCTAAGAGATTGTGAGTGTTCAACAAGACCGTTAAACTCGATGAAGAGACTCAATGTTAGTTCTTCGGTTCAAAAGGATAACGGTAAGGTTCGACCGGACGCAGAGGAGATCAAGATAAGAAGGGCTCAGAAGTTTTCCTATGAGGAACTTGAAAATGCAACCTGTGGATTCAAAGAAGAATCAATTGTTGGGAAAGGAAGTTTTTCATGTGTGTTCAAAGGTGTTCTCAAAGATGGAACAGTAGTTGCTGTTAAAAGGGCTATTATGTCTCCAAACATGCAGAAAAATTCCAAAGAGTTTCACACAGAACTTGACTTGTTATCTAGGTTGAACCATGCTCATTTGCTCAACCTATTAGGCTATTGTGAAGAAGGAGGTGAAAGACTACTTGTATATGAGTACATGGCACATGGATCATTGCATCAACACCTTCATGGCAAAAACAAAGAGTTGAAAGAGCAATTGGATTGGATCAGAAGGGTAACAATTGCGGTCCAAGCAGCTCGAGGAATTGAATATCTCCACGGCTATGCGTGCCCACCGGTGATTCATAGAGACATCAAATCTTCAAACATACTCATTGATGAAGAACACAATGCAAGAGTTTCGGATTTCGGTTTGTCATTACTAGGTCCAACAGATAGTAGCTCCCCACTGGCCGAGTTACCGGCCGGAACACTTGGTTATCTTGATCCTGAATACTATAGACTTCACTACCTCACAACAAAGTCAGATGTTTATAGCTTTGGTGTTCTACTATTAGAAATTCTAAGTGGTAGAAAAGCTATTGATATGCAATATGAAGAAGGTAACATTGTTCAATGGTCGGTTCCATTAATAAAATCGGGCGATATAGCTTCGATTTTAGACCCTTGTTTGAAACCACCTTCTGATATAGAAGCATTGAGAAGGATAGCAAATGTTGCTTGTAAATGTGTGAGAATGAGAGGTAAAGATAGGCCTTCAATGGACAAAGTAACAACAAGTTTGGAAAGAGCTTTAGCAATGTTAATGGGAAGTCCTTGTATTGATCAACCAATTTTGCCAACTGAGGTTGTTCTAGGAAGTAATAGAATGCATAAGAAAACATCTCAAAGGTCTTCAAATCGGTCGGCTTCAGAAATCGATGTAGTCGAAGGTGAAGATCAAAGGTTTGAGTTTAGAGCACCTTCTTGGATAACTTTTCCAAGTGTTACTTCTTCTCAAAGAAGAAAGTCTTCAGGGTCAGAAGGTGAAGTTGAAGTGAAGATTGTTGAAGGAAGAAACTATGGTAATGTTGTTGGTGGTGGAGGTGATGTTTTGAGAAGTCTTGAGGAAGAAATTGGTCCTGCTTCTCCTCAAGAGAGACTCTTCTTGCAACACAACTTCTAATTTTGGAGGAAGCAATGATTATGTTGCAAAGAATATGATATTATTAGTGGCTACGTTAATTAGTGTTGAATGTAATTTTTTGTTTAACTTTTTCTGCATTTGAGTTTGATTATGAATGCAAATGTGACATTATTTAGTTTTGTAATTGTATTGTATCTTCTGAGAGCTATGGTTTAGAATTAGTGGAGCTTTCATTCTTTGATGCAACTTTGATGTAATGTTAATGTAACTATCATCTCATTTTATTGACTGTAAAGCTTATTAGCTGTGTCAAAATCTATAACAACATTTGTTTTTGCTTCATTTTTCCAACTAGAAAGATTGTGAAATGGTTATTTTATAACCTCTGAAGAAATGATAATTTTGGTTTATGCTGTAATGGAATAATTGAGACCCAAAATTATGCAAAAAAAAAAAAAAAAAAAAAAAAAAAACAAGATATAATACAAAAAAGAAATTTGCCCTCACGCAGGATCGAACTACGGACCTCCAGTTTACAAGACTGGCGCTCTACCACTGAGCTATAAGGGCTTATTGTTGAAAGAAATCATCCTCTTATGTATATAACGTAATATACAATGTAATAAATGACTTATAAAGTTCATTTATGAGACAATTTTGATTCTCGGTGCTTCAGGGCCAAGTAATACGGAGTTGAATTTACATTCCTTTCCTTGAGTAGATGTATAATTTTATCTTTTCGTGAAGGTGTTTTCTCTAGTAAGATAAGGAATGGACAAGATACAAGAGTGCTCTTAAGTTGTTTGATAAGAAAAACACATTGAAAGTGCATTTCCTTATTCTTATTTCAGTATCCTCTCTGCTTATCCACTTATGGACTATGGGTTTATGAGACCTACTATAGTTAAAATTGTGCTTGTAAAAGTCAAAGAAATTATCCATAATAATTGAGCAACAGTGAAGACTATACATTCTTGCCTCTCGTGTACCATTGATGATGAGATACAAGGTTGTTAGGATTTCGAAATTGGCTTCATTCCCTTTTGTATTATGCACAATTTGTGCATAATTTCAAGGTTAAAATATGGTTTTAGTCCCTGCAAATATGCCTCGTTTTGGTTTTAGTCCCTGTAAAAAGAAAATTTTGATTTTGGTCCCTGCAAAATTTTTTGTTTTTGAAAAAAAAAATTTGCAGGGACCGTTTTTAAAAACAAAATATTTTGCAGGGACTAAAACCATATTTTAGCCTAATTTCAATTACGACTTGGTAAGCTTCATACTATTTGTCTATTCAGAGTTGATGGGGGCATGCCCATACATTATTTGAACACTGAACAAACTGTTTCGTAATGCAATCTATCTAAAAATGAAGATGTTTTAAGTAACGTTAAAAAGAATAAAAGAAGTCTCAGAAGTGCAACTCATGGTGAAAGAAAAAAAAAAAAAAAACCAGTGGAACTTTTCATGTTTAGAGGCGCCGGTTTGAACTTCCAATTCTCCACTCGAGCACATAGTATGTATGATTATGAGCTTTGCCGTTAGACTCTTTAAAAAAAAACAGCCATGAATCAAATTTACAAAATGAACAATGGAATAAGAAAATTCTATCAAGGGAATGCCATGCTTGTTAAGAGTCGTCATATTGTTAGCATTAATTCACAAGAATGGACTTAAATGACCTGTACATTGACTGAGCTAGTCTCTTCTAACAACTGAAGTATCAAAGCAAATAAAGCAATCCAATGAATATTGAATTCCATTGAACTTAACAAACTGAACTACAGAACTCACTTGACACCTAAAGTAAGCTGGACTGAGTTACAAGTTCAATGGTCAGCAACTATATTATTGCACAATTTATCTACCACAATTCATCCAGTGATAAAAGAATTACAAGTCTAGATAACAGCCAATTGAAACTGACTCTCTTGTTCTTTAGCTTCCATCTCCTTCACACTCTCTACTATGTGCTGTATCTTCTTTGAGACGGCTTCATTATGCTCCTCGATGCACTCATATAACAGGTCAAGGTTCCTTTTATAGGTTTCAGCTCGCTTTTTCTCTATAGCCAACTGTTGAGTTAGTTCTCGAACTCTGTCGTGTCCACTCTGGAAATTGCATGAAAACAAATATGTAAGATGTGGGAGGGAAACTGAAAAGGGGTCCCAACGACATGTAACACGAATTGCTCAAGTTACTCGTACATAAATGTCTCAGAGAGACAAATACATTCAGATGCACCCAAAGTATCAATTTGCTGTTGCCAAAATATTTACCTCGCAAAATTACTCCAGAAACTCAAAGTATCGATTTGGGAAGAGAGAAAACAGAGTTAAAGAACTAATCCAAAACTCTAAATTAAGTGCATAGACCCCCGGGAGTAATTTTACTGATTTTTCATGTGTATGGATTGATACAGAACCTCGAAGATCAATTAAAATGGAAATCAATAAGCATAGATATAAAACATTGAAGTCTTTGGTTAGTTTCTCTTCTTGCATAAACAAGTGTAAGTTATTAACAGTATTACAAATATGATTGATGAACATCTTCATAAAAATCAGTGACGAGATCCTTTAAATTCTATTAGTTGCAGAAGTAGCTCAATGATTTTTCATTGTAAAAAATAAAAAACTAAAGCCATTTAAGGGCCTTTTGGTTTTTTATTTCCATCTCTACTTTCATTTAATCTTTTCACTTTTAATAAAATGCCACACTGTTTTACTATGTTTCATGTTTTTAAATAAAGATTTGTACACGAAAGAGTGAAAACAGAGAAAGGGGACATAAACCAAACAGACCAAAAACTTTTCTAGAACTGCAAATAACTGGGAGAACATGAACTAACCGGATATTGCTCATAAACGAAGTCCCTTCTGCCTCTTCCAGGTGTCAGAGGATGTGTGTGCTCTTTTACAAACTTTGTTATAGACCATAGACCAGAATTTAATTTCCTCACCATAATCATTGCCCTGCAACCAACCCTTGTTTCTGCCCTTTGCCTTACAATCTTTTCACGCTTGTCAGGCATTCTGAAACCTTCTTTGTTGCAAACTAGAGCCCGTCCAATAACAGATCCATCGCGCCTTGATCTCGAGAGCTTACTTACACGTATGACGAATCCAACACGTGTAGCATATGAATTATAAAATGCATGTGCTTCTGCTTCGGATACAAACTCCTGACCGATATAGGGTTCATCAATTGTTCTCATAACCGATGTTACAGGAACTGCTGAGGCGATTTGGTCCACTCCAGAAGAATCTTGAGTCATAGTATCATCTTGATCCTGCTCATCAGTTGGATCAAAAGAACTGCATTCAACTATTTCTTTGTTAGCTATGCTACTACCGACCTCTCCAATAGTAGCATTTCCTAGCGCCTCACCATTACCAGAGTCATAGATCTCAATCTCCACTGCACCAAAAAAATATTTGATATAAGATTTTCATTGCCAAGTGATACTCTACAGAACAGTGTATAAAATAGATGAAATGCTGCTTCAGTGATGATAAAAATTATGAAAGAACTGAAGAAGAAACATATCGTATTAATTCCAAAATTATCCTTTTCGGAAACCCTATGGTTTAAACTAAATACTATAATGAATCAAAGAGAGGAAACCATACAAGTCAAAGTTGCTAATACAGGAAACCCTATGAATGACACTAAATATTTGTCAAATACCCTTCACTTCAACAAATAAAATCGATTATTAATAATAATTTCCCCTTCCCTAGTTTCTTAAAAGAAAAAAAAAGACAAATAAAACCGATTACTAGTTAAGTTAGCATGCTGAATCCAAAAAGACTTTGCAAAAAATCAAAGTGAAGGAAGAATTCACATATTTCTGAAGTACAACAACAAACATGCCATAAAGATCAGTCAATTTAAAACAAATATAACAAAGCCCAAAAACCTAAATGAAAAAATAATAATTTACAATCTTTAGATAAAGCTTAATGGCATCCAGATGGTTATTTTCATATTTTTGAAAAAAACTTAATCTTAATAGATTAATAAATTTTGGATTTTGATAAAACTTAACGGCATCCAGATGGTTATTACTGAGTTATAAGGTCTCACAAATATGTTTTATTTGTAATTTCTCCCAGCTCAAACATATAAGAAAGTTGGCGCAACAACTAAAAACATTATGACTCAAAATACCTATCTATTACTAAAAGAAGCAAGCAAATTTTATTCAGCTTATTGTAAATCAAATATAAATAATGCTACACAGGCAAACGAAAAATGCTAGAGTTTTGCAAAAATTGGACCACATTTTTGAGAATGGTTATGAAACCACTAAGCCATCTGTTGTAATTTGCCTTCAAATTAGTGTTGCTGAAAACTCATAATCGTGACACGATTTTGAGTGGCGCGTCACGATTTTGGTGGCAGAATGGATGGTTTCTGCTGAAGGCAAAACATGACGAGATTGGTGCAGGCGTGACGCGATTTGTGGATAACGTTGTCGTACCTTGGGTCGTACTCATCAATCGTGACACGATTTTGGGTAGCGCGGCGCGATTTTGTCTGTCACTGTGTACTATTTAAGTGTTTCAGCTCATTTTTGAAGGAAGAGGAGAGAGAACTTCAAGAGAGGAAAACTTGGGAAATCAAAGGAGGTAACTTTAGGGTTGAGGGTCTTTGATTAGAGTTCTCTTGGGTTGGGAAACATTGTAAACACCTTGGGTGAGTGAAAATCATTGAGTGTCTTGTTCATTTGTGAGATTGGGAAAATGGGTAGAAATTAGGTTTGTTCTTTGTGAGCTTGTTTAAGCTAATTTCTTGTAACCCATTTGTATCCCTTTGTAAGAACTCATTGATAGTGGATTGGAGAGATCTATCTCTCCCCCAGATTAGGTCAAGTTGGACCTGGGTCAACAATCTTTGGTGTGTTTGTTTCTCTCTTCTCTCTTTATCTTTTGCTTGTGGTTTTGAGTTTTTCACTTTGATTACTAGATTAGATCTAGGTGTTGTTATTATTGTTGTTGCTTGAGTTCACTTTGATTTTGGTTACTACTTTCCTTTGCTCCACACATCATAGTTTGTATTGGTGTGATTTTGAGTCCGAATTCACAACACCATCAATAGTTAACAAGCAAGCCAATTGTTAAAATTCTTAAATTTGATAAGCATTTTTAACAACCTATCATATCATAGTGAACCTTTACCCACAAAATTAAACTGCAATATTATCAACAAACAATAGGGTACATCTCCAAAAGGTGCATAATGCAGTATATCTCTATATAATCCAAGCATAATTGAATTAATGGGTTTAATTAACCTATGTTAAAACCTCATTCTATGTTAGCTACTTAGCTCATTCACAAAAAAAAAAAGTCAGATTAACAAAATTAACAAAAAAAAATAAAAAAATTGAGCTACTTAGCTCATTCTATTTGAAATTCTATAGACAAATTGAAAGAAAAGAGATTCAATATAAGGCACGTAACGCAGTAATTGAAAAGAAACTAAAAACCCTAAAATTGAAAATCGAAATTGAATTGAGAACCGAAAATGAGAAAGAAAGAAAAAAAGAGAAGCTTACTGAGAAATTAGTGTGACGCGGATTGAATTGAGATGGTGAATTTGAAAAATAAATTGAATTTATTAATTTTTCGTTCTTTTTTGTGTTTGGTTCAGAGAAGATTCACTCAGAACATAGATGAAGGATTCGATCAGGTATGGAAAGATGTATGTAGCTTTCTGTGTACCGTATAACATGGGCCTGGGCCTATTTTTTCGAAAATTGCTCAATAGGCCCCCTTAAAGTTTGTTTGATAAATTGATTGATTAAAGCATTTTTTTTTCCTATGTGTTAACCCTAACCAAAATTGGATTCTTCAATACAATTCGTCATATGAAAAGTTCATTAGTTATTTGAGTTCAATCACTTGGTTGTTGATTAAATGGTGTACATGTAGAGTGAAATGTGTGTATCACTATTTGACAATCAATGAAAATTAAAGTCCTCGGCACGATCGAACATAAACTTAGCAAAACGATGTTTAAAAATTGTTTGCGATTTGTGCTCCTTTCATGTTGATACTATGTACTCCCTCCATCCTAAATTAGATGTCCTTTTGAGTTTTACACAGTAATTAAGGAAATGATTAGTAGTATTGATTTTAATCGTAAAATGTGTTTAATTTACTATAACACCCTTATTAATTAAAGTTATTACAGTAGTTAGATAATTGAAATGCAATAAATAAGGGTATGTTAGTGAAAAGGAATAATAAATGTTTATTTTCAAAATGGACAAATAATTTGAGACAAAGAAAGTAGTTAAGATGACACCTATTATAAGACGAAGGGAGTATTTAATTAACTATGAAACAATTTTCTTCAATCGTCCAATCCCAAAAAAAACTGTTTATCAAAAATCTCTAAAAAAAATTAAAAACAAAATCATTTTATTTTTAAAAATCAAAACAAAGCACCCTTTGTAAGTAAAAAAAACATGCATAGTTTTATTTATATGGGATTATCATAATATATCTTGACTTATCTTTTAAATTACATATAAACCTTGACTTAAAGGAGATAGTCTTAGAGACATTCGCTATCAGTATAAATTGTCACTTCACTAACTATAGCAACCGTCCCTTTAAATTAAGGTTTATATGTAACATGTAAAAGATCAGTCAACATATACAGAAGCAGGTAGAGTTTTACCTCTACCGGCTGACGCAAACCATCGGCTAAAGCCATTAGCATCATTAAAATGAAGACAACTCTCCTGTTTAATTTTTTGTTGTTGTTTTGATGCTTTTGTGCGGTGAATGATAGGATGATGAAGTTAGCGAGTGTAAGTTTAAATTTATAGAGTTTTTTTCCTATGGTCAGCCGGGTGCGGTTATGGTGCATAAGAAAATCCTTATGCACCCTGCATAAATTCAGAAATGGTTTTGGAGTACAACTCACAGAAACCATTTTCACAGCAAAATGGTTTTGGCATAATTTTATGCAGGGTGTAGGAAATCTTTATGCAGGGTGCTGGAAACCATTAAGTACATCTAATGGTTTTGGAGTACAACTAACAGAAACCATTTCTGGATTTATGCAGGGTGCATAAGGATTTCCTTTTGCACCATAACCGCGCCCTGGTCAGCCACCCCACCTTCCCCATGCTATCGATACATTACTTGGAATTTCCTTATGCACCATAACCGTGTCCTGGTCAGCCACCCCACCTTCCCCATGCTATCGATACATTACTTGATATCATCAATATTATTACTGTTTACACAATACATTATGTGTTTTGAAAAGGTAGTAAGAAATGAATGTCACCTTAGAGGAGGTTGGTATGAATTTGCAAAGAGTCTGTCTAATATATATAATATTTGCATATGTTAAACCAACCACAAGTGGAAACTTTTTATTGAAAAACAATAATTATTTATTAAACAATACATATTTAATGTTAAATGCATAAATTCAAATGCAAACTTACTTTTTTGCATATACAAATTTTCACACGATAGAAAAAACTCATTTGCAAAAAGCCAAAACTTCAAGTTTGATGATAAGTTGGTTTTTTCAAAATTATGCATTGTCCATACCAACTAAATTAAATTTACAAGGAGGAATTGAAAATTAACGTGGAAGTGAAAGTCTGGGTTGTATGCTGTTTTTTTTAATGATGTGGAAGTTACGAGTATGTCTTAATCTATGTAATATGAACAACTACGTGGTGTGTTAACAATTATGTTGTGTGTTTAATTGAGGATATCCTAACTTGTAAAGTTAAGTTATCACAAGTGTGAATACACTCTTTTTAAGCTTAGATGGAACAAATAATTAGAATTGTGGGTTTGGTTTGCAAAACAGTAAGTATTGGAAAAAACAACATAAGATAGAACAGTACAACACAAGGCAGAACAACACAAGATAAATTTTTTATGGCATTGAGTAATTTTTTGTTTTATATGATTTTTAGGGGACAAAATGTTATTTTGGTATTTTAGACAACTTGTCCGTGATATAAAAAGTTGTGTTGTGGTTTGATGAAGGACAAAAATATGAGTTTTTGTCTTGTCCCTTGCCTCCAGTTTGTCATGTACCTGAAACGGTTTTACAAATCAAACACTAGACAACTAGAGTTGTTATGTCATGTCCTTCATTTTTTAGCAAATCAAACACACCCTAAATATTGATATATTATAAATGTTAATTATTTTAATTAATAAATACAAATAATTTGTATTAAAATGTTAACCTCTCTAAATTCCTCCAAAAACCAACTAACATACATACCCCAAGATTCAAATATTTCGTATATCTTAACAGGTGCGTAAACATTTAAGTCATCCAACTTATCAAATTAAAAAGAAAAATCAAGTCATATCCAACGAGATACTTGACCTATTTTCTTAACAAATGAATGGTTGTTTGTCTCTATCAATCACCAAATTGAGAGCCTAACCAAACCAAAAAGAGATTATAACTCATCCAAATTCAACAACGTGCGGAAATGAAATGCAATCGACGATCCTTTTTCGTTGAGATATGTTGTGTGCCTAAAAACACAAAGAACACCATAATATTTCATCACGTTTTCCTCTTAGTTTTGGTCACTTCACTTTCAGAATCTGGGGATTGTTAATTTTTTTCCCAAAATTTGTGTGACATTGCGTTCAATGCTTTGCCTTTCCCTTTCCACTCTTTCTAACCTCTTCAGGCTTCAGCATTACATATTTATTCTTTTTTTTTTTTAAAGAGAATTTTCAAGGTACTTAGAAAAATTAGCTATTATTGGCACTTGGTAAGCCTAACTTCCTTTCTTTTTTATCATCACGTGGAACGTAACGTCTTTTAAAAAAACTATAATAACTAAATAAATTATTACACCATGTACAATGAGAAAAATATATATAAGAATAAAATATAATTATTAGGTTACTTGTGCATGCACGTTATATTTTTTATAAGGATATATAGAAAGTTTACAGTTGCCAAAATGCAAAAAAAAGTTATGCTGGTAAAGAAAATTTTCAAAAGTCAAAATCCTATCTTCTTTTTTTTTTTAATCGAAGATCATATCTTCTTAATTTCACAAGAAAGTATTACCTAATAAAAACCTTTAAAAATAATATTGAATTCTAAATTAAAAAAAATAGAAAATTAGTACATTTCTTACATGATGCTTCTTAAAAGAGCAAGAGTTTATAAATAGATAACTAGTTTTAGAGAAATGTCATTCACTTGTTGGTCAAAAATAATGACTTAATTGATCAGTTGGTCCCTTAACTTAATTCTTTATTTTAAAGTGGTCCCCCAACTAAAAAAAATGTCTCAAATTGGTCCCTTATATTTGCTTCCGTTAGCCAATCTAGTCCAATTCCGTTAATTCTAACCCCTAATGTGTAAGATGGACCATCATTGAAGGTGGTCTACGATAGACCTTATTAATCTTATTAATTTTAGCCCTTTAGTTTTTGTCTATAAATGAGAACCGTTGGATCTCGCATGCTTATCGTATCTTATAGTAAACCACCAACAACTGATTTCTTTTCCTTTTCTTCATCTTCTTCCTTTCATTTCTTCATCATCTTCAACAACATCTTCAAATACGTTCATCAATCTTCAAACAATTAAATCCAGAAATAATAAAAAATTTAAAAATTTGTTTATCATTTTCAAAACAATACAATTAAATTTTTCATCTTCTTCAAAACAACATAGTTTAATTCAATTGAATAACTCAATTCGTTAAAACAACATCAATAACTTCTCATAAAACCCAAAAAAAATGCGTTGAAGTTACTGGTCACTACTTCACTCAAAGGTACTAAATCATTCTTCCTCATTGTAGGAGGAACCTTCCAACCACTTCCCTTGGCTTCCTTCTTTGACCACATTATCCTAAACCCTTCACCTTACAATAACATTCACACCCTGTTATTTTTCATCGATTTTTTCTCTCAATTTTGGTTTTTTTTGTTCCCACAACCGAATCCTGAATCCTCGTACCCAAGGTTCTATCCTATTATTTTGTTGTGGGTTTTATGTTAAATCGCTTATTTATTCAAAAGCTTTTTTTTTTGTTTGTTATCTCTTCCTGAGTGAGAAATTTGATTTTTTAATTAAGGTTTCTATTTTTTATTCTACAATTTGATTGTCAATTCCAATTATCTAAAGCCTGAATCACTCAATATAGTTTCGAGGTATTTTTTTGCTATGGTTGTTGATGTGGGCTACTTTGATGGGATTGGTGATTCAATCCGAATTGGGCGAGATATGTGCTTTGGTTTATGACGGAACTTGCTTTGATTGGTTCTGTCATGGTTGAACTTGCTTTGTTTATGGCTGAACTTGCTTTTCAATGGAGGAAGAAATTGATGAATTGGTGTGTTTCAATTCTAGATTTTTTTAACAATTGGATCCAATTAAATTTAGATTTTTTTTTTAGGGAAATTAAATTTAGATTTTAGTGATCGGTAAAGGATTCAATCAATTTTTTTATTTTTATTGGTTTGTTTGTTCAATTTTTTTTGGGTTTATATGAACATAATGTTTAAGATGATGAAGATCAAGAGGAAGAATATTGAAGGAGAAGAAGAAAAGGAAAAAAAAAAATTAGATACAGGTGGTTCACTGTTATATACAGTGGACTTACAATCAAACGGTTAAAATCATATTAAAAATGTTAGGCTATAAAAAACTAACAAAAATGACCACTTGGGTAAACGGAGATATACTTATGGGACCAAATCGAGACACTTTATAGTTAGGGGACCAAAATGAAATCCAAAAATAAGTTAAGGACCAAATCATGTATTAAGCCAAAAATAATTATATAAAACCTTCAATTTGTTGAAGTATGATAGATATTTTTAGCAAGTGTACTAAATACTATCGAAGTAATAAAAATATCGTTCCCACAAAAACTGTGTTAATCTCAATTTAGAAATAAAGTAAATATTTAGGATGTATAAATTATTTTGTTTAGATTTTGTTTGATTGCATAAAATTAAATAACATAAAATAAAGATTGATTTAAAAAAAAAATAGATTTGGTTAGAAAATATGAAGAGAGATAAGATCAGGTCTTTCAAATCATTTATGTTCCCCTAATTGGTATACTGCACCTATTCTTATGAATGATTTTCTAGTTCCACGATAGTTAACAAAATAGTCCTAATCAATCCCTTGAGTTAGGACCCTCTTCTCAAACTACAACCCCTAATTCCTTAGGTGGTCTAATAATCTTTGAAGGTTTAAGCACGTTAACCTAATATCACTAACAAACGATTATCCATTCCTAGACTAACCCTGTTTATTAGAACAATTCAATTCTGTCTAAGTAGAAAGCTATGGTCAGTAGTCATTCATTCTCACTAAATCATGTTTATATTTGATCAGGATATAAAAAGCATTAAGAACAATTGAATTGAATAAAAACTAGATTGTCATTCACAATAAATAGAGTTTCACAACAACATGGTTCAATTAGGGTTACAAAGAATCATCTCAGACCTAATCTCTAAGAGATTTAGCTACTCATAATGGTGTTTACAAATAGCATAATCAATAGTGGAATTAAAACATACATAAATTGATAGAAGGTTGAAGAAATCGCCCTCCTAGCCGTCTTTAGGTCTCAAAATTGCACTTTGCTCTCTCCAAATCGTAACCCTTGTTTTCAGAATAGTCTTCAGCTTAAATAGGCACAGAATTTCGCCTAAAATCGTGGCACGATTCTCCTTGAATCGCAAATTACTGAATTAGGATTTCCTCAGATCGTGCCACGATTATGCCATCGTGACATGATTTCTTCAATGTCGAAGCTTGATTTTGGTTTTCTAAAATCGTGTCACGTTTTTACCAAATCGTGGCACGATTCTCTTCTTTGTATTTTCTTCAGTTTTCTTCAGTTTTCTACTCTTTTGCTGCATAAGTTGCCTTGTGAACTCCAATTTGTGATCAAAATACATATAAAAAAGACTCTAGAAATAGCGAATGACGGACTGTCATCAAAGTACGTCAATATAATTTGATGGTGGGGTTTAGTATGGAAAAGGAAAGTTGTTTCAATCCATGGGAAAGTAAATATTAGCCATTAGATAAAGTAGAGAACATAATTTTATCATAGACACTCAACACCAAATTGTTTACCCCACATCCACTCACCATTTGACGGATCTCCTTCTTCCTCTCCTTCAATCCTTGGCAGTGACAGAAAAATAGATTTTTCAAAAACCATTCCCTATATTTCAATGGCAAAACTTCCATGGGCATGGGCATGTGATTCTCTCTCAGTGACAAAAAATTACACATAAATAAATTAAAACATGATAGAAGAAATTTCAATTAGAACTTATGAAAAGTGACAAGTTTTGCGAATGGGGTTTGAAGTTTGTAATTGATCCCCACCAAGAACACGATAAAAAACTATTATGGCAAAAATTCCATTGGGTCTGTGGTTCTCTCTAACC
Source organism: Medicago truncatula (assembly GCF_003473485.1). Classification (NCBI taxonomy): domain Eukaryota; kingdom Viridiplantae; phylum Streptophyta; class Magnoliopsida; order Fabales; family Fabaceae; genus Medicago; species Medicago truncatula. The sequence continues at coordinate 48,477,607 of NC_053043.1, forward strand.
CCCGAAAGAAATTCCTCCAATCTAAAATCCAAACCCAAATTCAATCCAAGGATTTTGTTCTTTATTTTGTGATTGGTTCTTGAAATTTTGAGTCTTTATGTTATAGTTTCATTATTTGATTTCTCTGGATCTATGACTTTTTTATTAATTGAAATTTGAAAGATGGGTTTAAGTAAGTATAAGAGGTTGTGGATCAGTTCCAATCTGTTTAATCTAGAAAGAGACTCCTCTTTCTTCCACCTTCACTATTTCAAGCTAAAATCATACTCAGAACAGAGATGTTTGGCCAAACAACACCATACATAAAATATTTCATTTGATCCTCTTCATTTTTTTCTCCACTTTTCTTGCTTGTTAGCATTTAATTTTCGTCAGTTTATAATGGTAATATTACTGGAATCGTAAGTGAGAGAAGTGGTGAAATCAAAATTGAAGATAAACTCTGTCATAGTCAAAACCAAAGATGGATGCTTTCTTGAAGGGATTTCCACACCTTTTTAGGTTGCAAGTGAAAAGATGATGATGATGGGAAGTGGTGGTTCCATGGGAGTTGTTGAGGGTGGAGCCCAATTACCATGGCACCGTGTGGGTAGAGTTACATGCAATGATTCTTCTTTTGTTTAGAGGTAACCGCTTGGAACTGCTACTCTTTCAATGCGTTGCCGCCACTGTCTTGGAATTTTTTCTCTATCATTGAAATTTTTTCCGGAATATACACAGACACGAGAAGGAGAGGAAGAAGCAAGCAAAGTTGGGACAGCTAATGGTTGGTGTGAGTGGGGCACGGAGAAGATAGTTTATGGAAAAAAATTTGGTGTCGAGTGTCTATGATAAAACTATATTCTCCACTTTATCTAATGGCCAATATTTACTTTCCCATGGTGGGAAACAACTTTCCATTCCCATACTAAAGTACGAAACAATCGTGTTTTATTTGGTACAAGTACAAAACAAACATTTAGCAATCATCTTTTAACTTCCTGTATTTTATTTCACAAGTAGTGTGTCCGAATAAAATTGTTTTTGAACTGCACTGTAGGATCTGTTTTAGACTTACATTCTTATGGTACTACCGCTCTAATATGACACTATGTTCACTCTAGTATGATGAGATTATGAAAATTCTAATATGATATTTTGACTACTCGAACTTCTAAAGGGACAACCTGAAAAGGGCAAATTATTTTGAAGGGATTAAAAAAAAGTGACTCAAACTTGCGTCATGCAAAGAGATAAAATATGTAGCTTAAAAAGAATCAAAGCTAACGTTAACACTTTGTGTATATAGTGCTAGAAACTATACCCAATGTATGTATCAATATGAAATTTTTGTGTTTTTTCCCATTTGAGTATACTCTAATATTCAATGTCGGATTTTATTGTTTTTTTTTAGTTGACACACACTAATATTCTTGATCTTCCAACGATAACTAATTATCAATAGTTTTTTTTAAAGTCTCTCTTATAGTTATATGTAGTAAACAAAAAAAACAAAAAAATACTCAAAGAGTATTCGTTAATATCAATTATCATTGCTTGTTAAAAGTCAATTGTTAATCTTTCATTTTCTTCGGAGGGTGCAGTCCTTTTCAACTTTGAAAAGGCACCTCTCCAGTCTCCACCAATCGGGACAATGAATTTCTTAAAACAATTTACTGCATGATTGCTGGTAGGTTTTAATCGTTGGATCATACTCTTATTTTTATTTTATGAAATGAATTTTGGATCATTTTTAAAGATAACAATTGACTTTAGAAAATATGAAATATGTAAGTCAAGTCATAGATAACTCAATAATTAATAGTAAGTTTTTGCTAACAAGTGCCCTAAGAACATTGTTTAAGGAACCCGAAAAAAAAGTTTATATTGAAAATATAAGTTAAACATATGTAGATGTTATAACTACACAATTTTTAATATAAAAATTACAATTTTTGAATGCTTAAACAATGTCTTAAAGACCTTTGTTGGCATTTTCCTTGATGGTATATACACATGTAAAATAAATTACGAGTTTTTGAAATAGTTAATTTTCTCACTTTACAAAATATTCACTTTTTTTATGTGTCCGGAGATCAAACCCCAAACCTTGTATATATTATGCATTATTCTTACCGACTGAGTTAAGATCACGGGGCACAATATTTGGTAAGAATAATGCATAATATTTAGAAGATTAATACCACCAACGTTTCTTTGTCCTCAAACTAAATTGGGACGGGTAACCCGATGGGTAACACGAACCCCGTGCTTATTTCAGTTGTGTTCATGTATTGTCCCTTATTTTTGTCCATGTTTATCTTACTGATCAAGTCAAACCAGTGCCCTTGCGTTTGGGACAGGATGTGTTACAAGATCTGACCGAGTTTTATACACCCCTAGGTAAAACCCATTATAGGTACAGTGACTAACTTAAATGATATTTGAACATCTATTTAGTGACAACTTTCTCTCTCATACTCACATTATTTTTTTACTTTATCTCTCTATTCCTTTGATTTCCGTGCAAATACCTACCTTTTCTCTGTAAATTATGGCTGTCAGAGAGTTGTTAACCAAATTGATTGTTCAAATAACACTTCTCTTAACATATACATTTTTTTTTAGAGGAAGCTTAACCTATGCATGTGATGAGAGTAAAATAAAAATATTTTTTTTTGTACCAGTTAACTAATGGAGGCGATAACATTATTGCATTGATTGCATTTAGTTTTTATGTTTAAATGTAATTTTGATCTCTCTATTTTTTAATTCAGGTGTCATATACTCAGTCAAAGAAGCTTATGAGTTGATCTTTAAGTTTTATTTAATATCAGATTCTCCATAGACATCTTAGAATAGTTTGGTTGCGTTAAAGTAACACTCTTTATTTAGAGATTGATAAATGACCGCCTTCAACTATTGATAATTTGATTTGTAGGGGTGTTTGTGAATATAATATCTCTTTTACACGCGGAAGGATGTGTAATAAATGAAACATCTAATCCTTTGTTTTTTGACTCTCATGTATCACGTAAGTTATAATCGGACGATTTGTCTTGATTACATTAGTTCTACTTTGTCAAACAATACTCTAGTCATGTTACTCAATTTATAAATTTGGTTCCTCTTGAGAAAAAAAGTGAAGGAGTGTCTTCACTCAATATGGATGGTTAGCTTGTGGATTATTTGGAAGCAACATAAGATAAACTTAAAGATATTCTTCTTAATTTGATGAAGCTTTTGATGTGGTCTTGGATTAAAAATAAAGTTATGGGATTCTCCTACAATTTCTATCAATTGAGTACTCAACCTCAGGTGTTTAGGTGTAACTACTCTTGGATTCTTACTGTTTCTTTTGTTGGGTTAATAGCGTCGTTATGTTCCTGCCGTTTTCAGAGGAAAGGGTCTAAATAATTGGAATTCGACAATGATGTAACTATAGTGTGACCTAGAATTATTTCATGCAATAATTAAACTCATATTCTTTCAAACAATTCATCATTTGAGCGGTGCTCATTAACCACTCGCGTTTAATCATTTCGTTAGAAATAAACTTTTTGCTTATTCAAAAAAAAAATAATTTAAAAACAAGAATGAAATAAACAAATTATAATTTCTAATTTCACTACGGTGAGTAACTTAAATAGAAATAAATTATTATTTTAAAATAAATGATGCCTGATAGATATTTATTTAAAAATAAAAATAAAATGCTATTTTATGTTATTTAGATTTCTCAAAAAAAAAAAAATGTTCTTTTAGATTCACCAATTCTCTAACAAAAAGAGAATTCTACCAAAAAAAAATTCACCAATTATTAGTAATTTTACTAAAATATATTTTAATTTCAGTCATGAAACTTATCCAACCTATTCCAAAAAGAAAACAAACTTAACAAACTTTTGCCAAAAAGAAAACAAACTTATCCAACATATTGTCTTTTGACACAAGAAACTTATGATTGAGTTTTGAAATTTATTTCAAAATCAAATCCAGTAAAATTAGACTCTATCTCCAATTTAATTTGAGTTTTACCTGCTAAATTTAAGGAAAAAAGGGATATACATATACACCACACATACTAGTATATCGTATTATTTTTTTCATTCTTTCTAAATCATGCCTAGTCAGCAAACACGCTAGTGGACAATAGAATTATATTTTTAGTTCAAATCCAAATGATAACAGTGACTTTCGGCCTAAAAAAAATAGATAAAGGTAAGTTTAAAATATTAAAACAGTCCAAATCCACTGTCCATGCCCCCAACAAAACCGACGGCAAATAACAAAATTCTCATATTTCAACTTCTTATTATATTTTCAATTTGACTCTTCAATCATAAATAAAATCTGCATCCACCTCAAACAATATTTTTTTTCTTTTGTTTTTAAAGGTTAATTTTTTTGTGACAAATAATATTATTTGATTAATTAAATTATAAGCAACAACTAAGATCTACCAATCAAACGAAACAACTATTTTTTTTAAAATTTTTTGTACCATTTTTAATATCTTTTTATCTTTATCATTTTTTAGGAATTATCTATATCAATTTTGTTTTTATAGTTTTTTTCTTCACAATTTTAAATCATAAGAACTCCTTTACCAAATCAAAAACAAAGAACATTAACACCTTTATCAAGTCATCAAAATAAGAAACTCCTTATTATCCGAAATCCAAAATACATTCCTTTAAATGATTTACTTCTTTTTCAAGAATCAAATCAATCTTATTATATTTTTCGAATTAATGGATAAATCCCTTAACTTTAGTAATTTTATTCTTATCCCCTTTTTTTATGATTTTTATGAATTTGTTTTTTTATTCTTATCCATCTCTCTACCAACTCCTTCTATAAATATTTACCACCAAACCCCATTCTTGTATCACCTCTGTCACTCCCAAAACCCAAAACACTTTTTTTTCTCTCTCAAAATTCACTCACTTTTCAATGGCTTCAAGCAATGGCATCCCAACCACAGGCACTGGTCTCATCGTCAGCTTCGGTGAGATGCTGATCGACTTTGTCCCAACAGTCTCCGGGGTCTCCCTCGCAGAAGCCCCCGGTTTCCTCAAAGCTCCCGGCGGTGCACCAGCGAACGTCGCCATCGCTGTTTCCCGATTAGGCGGTAAAGCTGCCTTTGTCGGGAAACTAGGCGATGACGAGTTCGGTCACATGCTTGCCGGGATCTTAAAGGAAAACGGTGTGGTTGCCGAAGGTATAACCTTTGACCAAGGTGCACGTACTGCTTTGGCGTTTGTTACTCTACGCGCCGATGGAGAGCGTGAGTTTATGTTTTATAGAAATCCAAGTGCTGACATGCTTCTTAAACCTGAAGAACTCAATCTCGAACTCATCAGATCTGTACGTAACATAACAACTTTATCTATCTGTTATGTTTTGTTTTTGTATAGTACTTTGTTGTTTCGATGTTATTTTTGTTTGTTGTTGTTATTTTCGTATCTGTGTCTTGTTTGTAACGACTTCAAATTCGTGTGTTGAGGTAAACGACATTGACATGTCAGCGTTTGTGTGTTCATGTGGTGGGGTCCATCATTAGATCTAGGACTAATATTACGTTATGTAGCAGAGCTACCGATACACGCTTTCAAAATTTGTCTAAATCCTATGATATGGTTTTGATTTTGTTTTGGTAGGTGGGGTTGTTGTTTGGTGTTATTGTTACTATGTGTAGAGTAAATTACGGATTCACCCTCTAATCTTTTAGGAGTCACCCTAAAGTTGATGAAGATAAAGAGGCTTTTGAATGATGTTGACCAATTTTGTCCTCATGCTAAATTAATCTTTAAACCATGTTTCTATATGGTAAATTGGTCCTCAAATTATGCAGCTTATTAGCAAATTTATTAGTAAGATTGGTTGAACTCTTGATCGAATAGTAAGACTTATTGGTCCAATGATAGAAACAAGTTTATGCACTACCTAATTGACCCTTTTACATATCTGCAAAATTTAGAGATGTTGGTCCCTATAATTTTATGGACGAATTGATAATTTACTCTTACTATAATTACTATGTAGTAATTTTTTACTCTCTCTTACACGTGCCATTTGATAGTTACCATTACGTTGCAAAAAAAAAAAAAAAAACAGGATTAGGATGACGGATCATTTTTCGATCCAGTTGATTTTCTTTAATGTTTCCTCAGAATCCAACAATAATAGCATACGACGAAAGCGTTGGTAGGTTTTATCAGGAGCAATTATATTTCATAGGTGGTGTCCAATTCTTTTTATTCTTCTAGAATTTAAATAATGCAACTTGTGGTTATTCAAACATTTATAAATATAAATTCGCATGGTGTTTCACGCCGTGTTACATCATTGACTAGGTACATTATTTGGCAGCCTATTCATGCCATGTGTAATAATCAAATTCAAATTTGCCTAGTGAACTAAAAATTTGTTAAAAAAATTCATCATTGTTAACGTTACTGCCTTGGTTGAATTGTGTGATTTACCATTCGAGTAATTATGAATGGGTTAGGTGACTAACTGAAACTTAATTTTAATTTGACAGGCTAAAGTTTTCCACTATGGATCCATAAGCTTGATTGTGGAGCCATGTAGATCAGCACACTTGAAGGCATTGGAAGTTGCCAAAGAGGCTGGCTGCCTTCTCTCCTATGATCCTAACCTTCGCCTACCCTTGTGGCCCTCGGCCGATGAAGCTCGCAAGCAAATACTGAGTATTTGGGAAAAGGCTGATCTAATTAAGGTTAGTGATAATGAGCTGGAGTTCCTCACTGGAAGTGACAAAATTGATGATGCTACTGCTTTGACATTGTGGCACCCAAATTTGAAGTTGCTCCTTGTCACTCTTGGTGAACATGGCGCAAGATACTACACCAAGGTAAAATCTATATCCCTACTCTTTATTTACCTATCACTTTTTGTACACTATTGATTGTTAAACTTTGTCTAAAAATTGTAAACCAAAGAATATATTTGTCTAGAAACACTAATGAGTTTTTTTCCTGCCTCTTTTGCCAGAATTTCCATGGACAAGTAGATGGATTCAAAGTTAACACAGTTGATACAACTGGTGCTGGTGATTCTTTTGTTGGTGCTCTATTGGCCAAGATTGTTGATGATCAGGCCATACTAGAAGTAAGTATTTAGGGCTACCAGACCCCTTAATAAACCTTCACATTAGCTACTCAAATTGAAAAACATGTTTGAATGATTTTGTATGTAATTTTTTTCTAATGTTCTCTAAATGTCTGAGAAACACACTATAATGCTCCGTTTGATTTTTTATAACTGGTGATTGATTGATTTTCACAAACTAATTGCAGGATGAATCAAGGCTAAGAGAAGTACTCAAGTTTGCAAATGCATGTGGAGCAATCACAACTACTAAAAAGGGAGCAATTCCTGCTCTTCCCAAGGAGGAGGATGTACTCAACCTGATCAAAGCATAGATTCCTGCATATTTACTTTTCTTTCCATTTTTTTTTTCCACCTTTTCATTGTTGTTGCTCTTAATCAATTTAAGAGAGAATTTGTCTCTAATTTTCTTTGTTATTTCTTTATTTTCTGAATCAGACATCAAAATTATTGCCGAGTTTGGCCAAATAATGTTTAGGGAGTTTTGATGAGTTATTGAATGAAAATTTGATTCAAGAGTATTGCTGCTTCTTAATCCATATTATATCTGTTAAATTTTGCCTGTGTCCGATTGTTTGACTGAGTGATATATTATTTGTTTTTCTTAGTGAAAAAGAAAAGAGATTAGGTTCCCAACCAGTCGATCTTACCTATTTCAAAATCATTAGCACAAGAAAGGAGTGATCTCTAAGCAATGATACACCATTTGCAATGAATTAGTTGATGTGAATCATCTTGAATGTAGTGACTTGGCTGAACGTCTTGATCTTATTGGGTACCAATTATCAATATAACTGCACTTTCTCAATCAACATACCATACAAGACAATTTTTTTTTGTTCAAGATTTTTGTTCAACATATAGAATTACATTCCAACAAATAAAAGTTATTTTCAGATAAATATTTCCGCTTATTTAAGTACATACTGCTTTTTGAAGCATGTTAGGTACTTTTGGGGACACCCTTTTGTTCTGCCTAGATGCGGGACTCAAATTTTGTTCTGTCTAGACGCGGGTACAACTATAACACGATAGCTTGAGGATGACATTCACTGACCTCCATCTTTAAAGACTTCCAAACTTTTGGACATCTTTCCCATTTTGCCTGCATGTGAGCTAGAAAAGCTTCTGCCCATTGTTCTTTACTCCCTCTAGTGCTTAAATCATAAGGCACTGAAAAACTGTTCAAACATGATTAGAATATCAGCAATATGCTTATTGACTGAACAAAGAACTCAGGATGTGGATTACTGTGTATAGACGGATACACTACAAGTCTACAACTAAAGTCCACCCATATGGAACTCGAATATCAACTAAGCCACATCTCGTGATTCAATTGTCAAACATTCTGATGAACAAAATGATATGTACAAAAATCCACAAGTAGTATTCACCTTAGCAGTTCTTCAGTTTGACTTCCTTTGTTGAGATTACTATTCCTGCAAGTGCTCAAATTTTAATATAGTCAATTTGTGTTGAAATGCTTGATAAGAAAAAAAAAAAATGAAACAATGATGTGATCTCAATTCCCGAGTATGGTTGAATAGTTATCAAGCATGACCACAACCACAACTCTTTGATTGGTAAAATAATCACATACACACTAAAAGCGGATATCATAGTATCTTGTTATGTCCTTTTAACTCCTTTCTTGGCCTTATTTACCATTTTTCTTACTTTAGGCTTCAGAGAATGCCTTTTTTATGGAACACACCACATGCTGGAGAATTTAATACAACAATTTCTACATCACACCAATAGCAGCATTTTCATAAAACAAACCTGCAGACAAACACTTGGAAAATATGAAGATATTTGGTTGAAAGGTTATAAACTGCATCAGAAATATGATCTTTGCCGAACAGATACACCACTGGATAGCCTAGAAGCCATCTGAAACAAATAAATACACTAAAATGAGATAGGCGACCGCAAATTAGATGTTTAATAAGGAACAAAAAACAATGTGCTATTCTATGGAACAACCATAAAGGAGTTCTACGTTGATATGGATCCCGGTACGAGATTTAAATTTTAAAGGAAAAAATTCCAATTCCTCCGTGCTAACAAGTCTATATGATTAGACTGTGACATACCTACATCCACAACAGGGGACAGTACTAACATAAACACACAGTGGCTTTCAGGGTAAATATAACAGCATGGCCAGCCATTTTTATTCTAAACATCCCACTCCTGGAAAGAACCAAGTATGATATGGTTGATATGAACAGGATTGAAATCACCAAGTTCCCATTCCCCAAAGAGTTAGGAATTTGGCATAGATGAACTAGCCACCCAGCAGGAAAAAATGTATAAGCTTTATAATAGTACTAGATGTGATCTAAGTAACATTACTTGTTAATTCCCACAGACTCTTAACATCATTGAACATTTATAAAGACATGGAAAATGGAGTTTTAGTGCAGCTATGTATGTAACAACCAACAAGAATTCAAGTGTGAGTGTCTTCCTTCCACAGAAAATGGGGACAAAGCTAATAACCTCGTTCACTGTATAAATCTGCAGCTACATCATTTAGTGAAACCAATATAACTAATATAGTAAAGTAAAAAAAAAGGTAAGGTGATATGTATCTAGCTCCTCTAAAGTTAACAATTGAATTAATATAGTAAAGTAAACAATCTTAGTCGTTGACCAATTTTTTCTTTGTTCCACTATCCGAACATGCATAACAAATCATCAATTGTATAGTGAGAGATGTCTCTCATTTATATAAACATGTTTTTAGGCCATATCTCATTTAATGTGGGACTCTCAACACCTCCTTCACACCCAAGATAGAACATCTGAAGCGTGACCTGAATGACTCGATAGCGGATATCCCAACGGATCTTGAACAAACTCTGATACCATCTTAGGAATCAGAGGTTTAGGAAAATGAGAGAAAGTTTAAGCCTTAGAGGCTAAGGAATTATATTAACAAAGATGGTGAAATTGATAGAATGAGCTCTTACTGTATATAGAGCAACTAACTATCTAGAGATCCGGGACTGTGGAAGGCAGTCTGGAAAATAAATGTTCCCAGTTGTGTCTATCTCTCTCCAAATTGCAACAAATGGAAAAAGTTATAAATGGAGAGGATCTTAACCCGCTCAAGACATGTCCAAACAGTTAGAGCTGCTCCTGACAGATGAGAATGTCCTGAACATGGCTGCAAAAGTGAACATTGACGTTCGGTGCTTCATAAATGGAACTACAGGATGGAGAATGACTGTTAGAACTTAGAACACATAGTGGGACTGTTGAGTTTGCTGCAACTCACTTGGAAAAGATCAAAGTTTCCCCAAACTTAGCTGAGGCTATGGCATTGAGTAGGTGCCTACAGTGGATCCAAACAACAACTTAAAATGAGCACATAATCATTGAGTCTGACTGAGGAGTGATTGTCAAATGTTTACATGGAAGATTAAATGATGCTTCTGTTGCAAAAGTAATCACAGACAGTTTGAATTTCTGTCTAGTTTGGCAAATGGAAAAGTAGTTTTTGTTAGCAAAAGTAGAAACGCTGCTGTTCTTGAACTAGTATCTATTGCTAGGCAACATGTTTCCAAATCGTGGGTGGGCTGTGCCCCTAAACCTGTAGCAAATATTGCTGGTAATGATTCTCTTGTTTGTCTTTGAATGAAAGTTTTTTGCTGTAGAAAAACAAACTAAATACCTAACTGAAGCATTACTAAATGTAATCAACTAATATATTTCATATTCTATAGCGAAAGAAGTGAAATACAGAAAAGGAGAAAAACACATTGACATAAGCATATATATTACCGGAGAGGAATTACCCATTCAATGTTGGCACTAAGATGTCAGTGTTTTCCATACAATAACTAAGATCAATGCACTCAGTAGAAGAACAGTGGGAACAATGAGCAGAAGAGTTAGCATCATCCTTTAATTTTTCCTCCCCATTAGAGGAAAAAACCGTTGAAAACAGCTTCTGAATTGACACCATCTGCATAGCTAATTGGCTTTTCTCTATTTCCGTTATCAACTAAACACAAAATTAACCAAACATTCCATTAGGAATAAACACATGAAATTGAGTAAGATTCTGTTCGGTAAAAAATTGTGGATAAAAGCAGCGGTTGAATTAGGTTATAAATATGAGATGACAAAAGAAGTATGCTTAATTAATATTTAATTTTTTTCAATTAAGATAACAAGGGCAAAATTGAGAGAAAAATGTGAGTTATAAGCTTTAAGTTACTTGGATTAGCTTATCAAAAAACATCAGCTAACAAAAATAAGCTATAAGCTAGTGAAAAAAATGACAGTTATCAAACCGGTCATTTTAGTAGTATGAGCTTATAAGCTATAAGCTATCAACTATAAGCTAGTTTGTTGTGCTTGCCGAACATACTAGTATAAGCTACTGTATCATATACGTGCTTATGTATCAGCTATTTCCATTACATAGATAAAATAAAGTCAGAATATTTTTATCTAAGCAAGTTATTTCTATAAGCTATCCTGAAAAGCTTATGAAATAAGCTAAAAACAGCTTAAGAACATGTCATAATTAATTTCTATAAGCTAATTCCAAAAAAGTCTTCAAATATTTATGGCAGTAAATAAACAAAAATATGTTAATCTACCTGTGGGGATTCATGTTCAAGATCAACAAAGAGCAATTTCGAATCCAAAGACGAATTAACAAAATGAGTTAACTCAGTTACATGAATGAAGTAAATCATTTCTTGTATAACCATTAATCTTAATTGTTGAAAAATTTGGGATTGATTTTGAGCAAGTTGAAGAAGTGAAGAGAGTTGGTGTTGAAGTTGAGGCATGATTCCACCGTAATCGATCATAACTACGGGTCTCATTCTTGTGATTAAGGCAATGATATCTGTGATGCGTGAAATTGAATTGAATGTAAAAAATAGAATTGATTGAAGAAAATTGAAAGAGATGAAGTGTGAGGTACCTAATTGTAAACGACGTTTTGAAGAAGATTTGAGGCTCCAATTCATTTGAGATAAACATGAATCTATTGTTTTCATGGCTTCATCCAACTCTATCGCTTCCATTTTCTTCTTCTACTTCTGATTCAATGTCAGTGCCGCGTTCTTCTTCTTCAACTTTTTTTGGGGGGTCAAAATGGAACATAGCATATGTTTGGTTCAAGGTAGAGAATAATTGATTTGGAATAAATTGATTCTTCACTAAAAATAAGTTATGTTTGGATAAATTTATGGAAAAGTGAGGTGAATTATAAATTTTTCTTTAAATATCAATTTTAAATAAAAAATTATGAATTTTAGCTTCAAGTAGAATTAATTTTAAATACAAAATTAATTGTATTAGAAAGGAACCAAACATATTAGAATCAACTATATGTCTTCAAAATAAAATTTGAACCTTCTAGAAGTTAGAAGTGGAACCAAAACGAGTTTAAGCAAATAAATAAGTTTGTACGTATTATTCATAAGTTTGTCAAGGTAGTTTTTATTATTATAATAAAACAGCTTATGAAGATGCAAATTTCGTTAGTGAGAACTAATGAATTGACATAAAAACTTATTGATTTACATAAACTGCTTTTCATAAGCTTAAAAATAAGTCAATCCAAACGAGTCCTTAGTATTTGAGTTTGAGATAGACCATAGGTCAAGGTCTAATGGTTATTCTTACTCCCTCATTTTCTATAACACACCAAGTCACAAACCACTTCGAGATTTTATAATCATAACTTTTTTTGTTCCCTTTTGTTTTCTTTTACACACTCACTGTAATGATCTCAAGGAGGTGCTCCAAAGTATTCTCACAATTTAATATTTTGAATTTACTATAAGACTAATCCTCAACTCACCAGCAATTTTTTTCCTTTTGTTTCAAAAGCGATTCTAAGAATCAAACTCTTTTTTTTTTTCCTTTATGGAAGAGAGTCGTACTACCAACTATTCTAACATGATTTTGATATCAAAAAGTAGATTTTTATAAGTTCTTACAATGAACCGTCATGGAACAATGCTCCAGGATCATTTAAAACTTCAATTGTGACTCGTGTAGGCCCAGAAGTAGAGTTCACAATCATCCTAGTTGTAATTGTTTTTTTTTTGGTAACAAAGCTAATAACAAAGAAAAAGCTGAAAGTAAAAATACAGAAACAGAAACTATGCTCTAGGAAACAGAGTTCCTATGGCATCAAAGCGAATCAAATCCAAAAGCTCATGAGGTGGTGTGGCGTGGAATAAGCACTCTTCATTAGATGAAGCTCCTAACTTGGCCAAATAGTCCGCGCATTGGTTTCCCTCACGGAGACTGTCATACCCCAATTTTGGACCGTTTAAAATCTCTTGTCCGTATTTTAAAATGGTTCACGTTCCCTTTTTATTCGTTTTTTTTACCATTTAAAATTCGGGTTTCTTGTCTTTAGTCATTCAAAAAGTTTTTATTTTTACATTTTAATCAACGTTCGCATTTCACAACAATTAAAAACCGTCTCACTTTCGTTTTTACGACGCATAGTTTTTTTTACCGTAACGATCACGTCAAAAAAGAGAAGGCCTAATCGCTTTTTTTTAAAAAAAGGCGTCTTTTCTTATTAATCATTTCAATCGAAATTTCGGCAGGGAGGATACTTTGAAGTACCTCATGTCAGATTCCGAAGGGACTTTTTATTTTTTTATTATTTTTTTTATTTTTATTTTATTATTATTTTTTTATTTGTCTTTTTTAGTTTGTTTATTATTGTTTTATTTTATTATTTTTATTTTTTTATAAAAAAAAACACAACAAAGAAAAGAAGAAGACATACGTCTTCCCTTTCTTCTTTTTCTTTTGCTTTTCTTTTTCTTTTTCTTTTTATTCATTCTTTTTATTTTTATTTATTTATTTATTTGTTAAGCCTTTGTCCCCAAGTCTCAGCTGCAGGGGCATTTTGGTTTTTGTTTTGTACCAGAGCCAACCCTAGTTTGTCACTATAAAAACCCTGTCAATCATTGGGAAATGGGCCAGAAGTCACTGTTCACGTCAAAAAATCAGCAGCAATTCACAAACACTCATTTTCTACTTTTCCAACCCTTTTTCAGATCAAACACTAAAAATTACAAAGAAATAACATGAACACATGAAGAACATTCATATATTCATCAAAATCCAGCAATACCAAAACTTTACTAAAACCTCAAAACTATTCATATAACCACACAAATCACAAACAAGCAACCACAACACAACCGGACCGGAGCAACAACAACACAACCGGACCGGAGCAACAACAACACAACCGAACCAGAACAGCAAGCAGGCCGAACCGGAGCAGAAAGCGGAACCGGACCGTAAGGGAGCAGAAACGAACCGGAAGGAAAGAAGGGGACCGGAAAAAGAGGTAAAAATTTCACATTTTCATTTGTAGATCTAGGATTTTTGGTGTATGGTTTCGAAATTTTGAGCTTGGATTCGAGTAGAGGAGGGGAAGAGGAGTATTTTGATGTAAAATTTTTTCGAGAAAAGCAAAAAAAAACTCCGGCGCGGCGGCGCTCCGGCCGGCCACCACGCCGGAGTTGCTCCGGCCGCCCCTCCCCCACCTTCTTCTCCGGCGAGATTCCTAGAGAGAAGTGGGAGCTTCTCTCTCTAGGTTTTTAGAAAGAGGTTTTTTTTGTGATTTGTGTTATGTTTTTTTGTTAAAACTCTTTTATAGTGTTTCTTTTTTTGGTTTGATCTTGTGCACATGCGCATACTGCAATTCAGTGCTCCATCGCGTTACACCCCTTGGATCTGGATCATTCCTTGATCTGAGGGCTCCTGTGTATCTTGATTTTGGATCAAGTGGATTTTCTTTCTGCGTGAGTATGGTGTGGTTTCTGTTTGGACCATCAGATCGTTGATCTGACGGTCACTGTGTTTTCAGTATAATCCCTTTGTTTCTATGTTGTTTTTGTGACCGTTGGATCTTAGATCCTATGGCTATGATGAATCCAGGGGTTTGAACTTGGACCATTGATTTAATCCAATGATCCAGAATTAATCCTGCTGAGCCATTTGTTTATTATTTTTATTTGTTATTGTTTTTACTTTTTAAATGCTGTTTTTTATTCTCTTTGACATTTTTACGTTTAGAAAAAATTCCAAAAAATGTTTTTCTCACTATTTTTAATTTTCTATCATTGTTAAAAATCCATCCTTTTTTTTCCCTTTTAATTTGTTTTTTTTTTTTTTTTTATTATTATTTCTTATATGATGATCTTAAATTTTTTATTATCTTAATTCTTGCTTATTATTTCTTATGTCTCATTCATCATAATATTCCTTGTGATTACTAACCATTTAATTTTTGTCTTAAATCATAGCATGCATATTCAATTTTCTCATCATTTTATTTTGTCATTGACTTAGTATGTATAAATAGGGAATTGATGTAATTTTATTTCTTGCATTTTATTTTGGCATAAAGGCCTTAGGGTTGTATTTAGGAATTGATGTAATAATGTAGGTAACACAAGCACCGACACATGCACCGACACTACCACATTTTATTTACCGCTTTCCGTTAGTTTTTTACGACGTTACGTTAGTTTTCACCGTTAGTTTAGAAAAATCATTTTTCACAAAAAAATCAAATATGTCAAATTCAAAAAATATTTTTTCTTAGCAACATTTTCCCTTTATTTTCTTAATCAAATTTTTAATCAATTTTAATTCAACTTCAATCATTTTCAAAATTTAAAATCAATCAACCTCACTCATTTCTTTTATCTCATGCCTTGAGGCCTCTTTCTCTTCTTAAAACCATTTTCAAAAATCTTAAAATCAACCTAACCCACCAAAGAAATTTTTGAGTGGAACTACGTCGGTTTTGATCCCTTTCCCAAAAAGGGTACGTAGGCAGAGGACTCGTCCTTCCAAATCAAATAAAAATAACCAAAAACATACTTCTTCTCCCTCCATTCTTTCACTTAGACATTAGGCAATAATTTTTCAAATAAACAAGTAGTTTAGCACAAGATAATCTAGGTAAGAGGTTCCTATGGAATACCATAGTCGTTTAGGGTGCTTAACACCTTCCCTATTCGAAACCAACCCCCGAATCCAAAGTCTCGATAAGGGTTTTTACTCATTTTTTCCCTTCCCAAGAATAAAAATCGAGAGTTCAAAGATTGACGATTCAAATCAATTAATGGTTTGATATCCGAAAATCGCGAGCACAGAAATGGCGACTTCACTGGGGATCTTAGATCCTACGCGGGTTAAACCCACCTTACTTTCTTTATTTTATGCTTTATTACTTGTTTATACTTTGTAAATATTTGCTTACATGTTTACCTTATTACGTGAGGGGTGAGAAAATAAGCTCTACACCCGAGCTTGAGGGAAATATAAGATAGGAGTGGTAGACTCATAGTGGCATACCGAGAGTATACTCGTGTCTTGTCACACGTGAGATAACCACACTTAGCAAAGGAGCTTGAAGTAATGTATGTCGACGTGTGTTTTCACGTTTTAGACTTTATTACTCTTAAGTTTCCAATGAAGCTAAGAACCTTTTAGTAACCCTTAACCCATCTTGGCCTTTTAGGATGTAGTGCGGTGGCTAACCGAGTGTTTTTTCGGAATTAGTCGACACGCGATACTACACTCAAATGAGACTTTCCTACGAACGTTGTTGGACCGGGTGTTTTCTCGGTATCCGATAATATTCGGAAGTGGTCAATGACTTTGGGAACCTCGGTAGAACCCTTGTTACAAGTGCAATTTAAACCATAGTCCTTACCAAATGGCGTTGTTACGTGGAACTTACCCTCACCTTGTATTCTATGTACTTGAGCATTATCATACATACATGCATTCATTCATAAACATATTTTCTCATCCATTAAAATATTGAAGGACTTATATAGGTTTTTTATAAACATCATAGGTTATGGAGGTTGTTGGAAGGAGGACCCACGGGTATAAATTCAAGGCACCGGATACAGAGAGTTTAGAGGGTTTGAGGGGTTTGACGAAGATGTTGAAAAATCCGGGTCATTTTCAGGAGCGGTACGGTAATTTACTCGATATTCTCAAGACAAAAGTGGATGTAATGCTTCTCAATACTTTGGTCCAGTTCTATGATCCGATTTACCATGGCTTCACATTCCCAGACTTTCAGCTCTTCCCAACTCTAGAGGAGTATTCCCATTGGGTTGGTTTACCGGTGCTCGATGAAGTACCCTTTCATGCCTTTGGGCCCATTCCTAAAATCCCTACCATCGCAAAAGCCCTTCACCTTGAAGTAGCCGACATAAAAGACAAGTTCACAACCAAAGACGGTCTCCCATGCTTACCTTACAACTTCCTTCACCAAAAGGCCACCACTTGTTTCGAGAAATCCAAAACCGATGATTTTGAGTCTATCCTTGCCCTGCTTATCTATGGCATAGTCCTCTTCCCGAAAGTTGACAAGTTTGTTGACATGAATGCCATACGGATCTTCTTAACCCAAAACCCGGTTCCTGTTTTACTCGCTGACACGTATGTCGCTATTCATGATCGCACTAGTCATGGAAAGGGGACCATCGTCTGTTGTACACCTTTACTCCACCGCTGGATTACTTCACACTTACCCCGTCCCAGTATTAGACCAGAACCCATCCCTTGGTCCCAAAAGCTCATGACTTGGACCCCAAAGGACATAATCTGGTTCAACCCATCTTGTGGCCCAGAGTTTATTATTGACAGTTGTGGTGACTTCAACAATGTACCTCTTCTTGGTACGCAGGGAGGAATTAGCTACAGCCCAATTCTTGCGAGACGACAGTTTGGGTATTATATGGAGATGAAGCCTGTGTACCTCATCCTAGATAGGGATTTCTTCCTCTACAAAAAAGATGATGCAAATCAAAGAGTGCAGTTCGAGAAAGCTTGGCATTCCATCGTCAAGAAAGATAAGAATCAGTTAGGAAAGAGATCGGTTATCGCCCATGAAGTTTATGTCCAATGGGTTATTGATCGAGCCAATAAATTGAAGATGCCATACCCACGACAAAGGATCGCAACATCAACCGTCCCAGCTATACCTTTACCTTTACCTCCCGAGTCCTTAGAAGGGTATCAAAAGCAGTTGGATATCGAAAGGCGTGAGAAGTCCATGTGGGAAATGAAGTACCGCAAGAAGGATCAGGAGTATGAGACTGTGATGGCCTTACTAGAGCAAGAAGCCTATGATAGCCACAAGAAAGATGTGATAATCGCCCAGCTGAAAAAGAGTATCAAGGAGAAAGATGCCGCGCTGGATCAAATTCCCGGGCGGAAGAAGAAACGCATGGATCTCTTTGATGGGCCGCATTCTGATTTTGAGGAGTAGCTTGGTTCAGAGGCTTGAGAGTCTTTCAGTTTGTTTTTGATGTTTTTGTGTAGTTACGGAGTCTATCCCTTGGCTCATTTTGTTGAAAGGGAATTATCTTGTTTTATTTTGAAAGTTTATCCCTTGGCTTTGTTGTTAGAAAGGGAATTATCTTGTTTTACTTTGAAAGTTTATCCCTTGGCTTTGTTGTTAGAAAGGGAATTATCTTGTAATCAACTTTGTTTTTTATGATTTGTTTAGGTTGGTATGTTTACAAAACTGCTTCTATAGGTCCTTCAATAAAAAAATATATATATATAAAAATTGCATATTTTTGGCATATAGCATATCATGCATCATATTGCATTCATAAAAAGTATCAAAAACCAAGTCTCATGCTCTCCTCATTTCTGCCTCAGAAAAGAAAAGTGGCCCGGCGTATTCAGTACAAACCCGCTCGCATTCACAACACTCAAGCTCATATCAAGAAAAGGATGTTAGCGGCAGAACAGGAAAACGCTCAGCTCAGAGAGGAACTGGTTAACCTCAAGGGGGAGATGGAAAGAATGGCACTTATGATGGAAACTATGATGGCTGAGAGAGAGCAAGCAGCAATCTCCAATTCAACTCCTGTTGTGGTCGTCACAGCTGCACCTGAGGGTCCCCCGCAACCATCTCCGACTACTACTACAACTATCGGCCTCACCCAGCCTCTGATGACTGATTTTTCTTCTGGTAATATGGCAACTATGGGCAACTCAGGCTTCCGTCCTCTTGGCCCCCAGGGTCCCTTTGCTACTCCTCAGTATTCCATGCCTTCAGGCTACCCTTGGGGCATGCCGATTGCAACCAACGGGGGTTTTGGTCCAGGCGCTACTGAAATGCCTTTCGCACAGGGTCAACAGACTTCGGCACATTTCCAGATGAGTCAACCGATTCCTCAAGCTACCATGACTCAAGCAGGTCCTACTGTGCATGTTGGGCCACAACATGAAGAACAGATTTATCACTCCGACAGTATAATGGGGGATGATAAAGCAATCGATTGGGAAGAAAGGTTCGGTGCTCTAGAGAAGAAGATGAGTAATATGCGGGGAAAGGAAACAGTCGTCCAAAGCATATATGACCTTTGCTTGGTACCAGATGTAAACATACCTCCAAAGTTCAAGATGCCTGTATTTGAGAAGTATCAAGGGGACACATGTCCACAAAATCATCTAACTATGTATATTAGCAAGATGATAGCTTACAAGAATAATGTTCCCTTACTCATTCACTGCTTCCAGGATAGTTTGACTGGTCCGGCACATACCTGGTTCATGGGATTGAAAGGAGTCACTACTTTTGAACAGTTGGCTGAGGCCTTCATGCAACAGTACAAATATAATACCTATCTGGCGCCAAGTCGCAAGGAGTTGCAGTCCTTAACCCAGAAAGATAAAGAATCGTTCAAAGAATACGCACAACGCTTCATTCAAAAAGCTGCTCAGATTCGTCCTCCCTTGGATGAGAGGGAACTTTCAGAATTGTTCTATGAAACCCTGAGCCCTTGTTATTCAGAAAAGATGATTGTCTGTGCATCACAGAAGTTCACTGATTTGGTGGAAACAGGAATGCGCATCGAGGAGTGGGCTCGTAAGGGAGCAGCTGTTTCGGGAGGTTCTTCAGGTGGTTCTTCAGGGGTTTCGTCCAATGGTAATAAGAAATTTGGGAATGGTTACCCAAAGAGGAATGCCCAAGAGGTTAGCATGGTGGCTCATGGAGGACCTCAGCCCGTGTACCCTAATCACCCCTTTGTTGCCAACATCACCCCACAAATGACCGCGCCCCAGAACCCAAACTATCAATCACCCAGACCTCAAGGACCTACACCATACTACCCCCCATTATACCAACCACTATACAACCTACAACAATTCCCTCAACAACCATATTACCCCCAACAACCATACCAACAAAGACCACAGCAACAACCCCGTCCTCAGGCTCCTTACAATCAGCAGAATCAAAGGCAACAATTTGACCCCTTGCCAATGACCTATGGAGCATTGCTCCCTTCTTTACTTGCACAGAATCTGGTCCAAACAATACCACCTCCTCGCATTCCAGACCCTCTCCCACGCTGGTACCGTCCGGACCTTCATTGTATTTACCATCAAGGGGCACCAGGCCACGATGTGGAGCGTTGTTTTGCTCTTAAGAAAGAGGTTCAGAAACTGATAAATAGTAAAGAGTTAACCTTCACCGACCCTGATGCTGTAGCTCAGAACAATCCTCTGCCTACTCATGGGCCTGCTGTTAATATGATTCAAGAAGATCAGGAAGAGGCTCGCATTCTCTCTGTAGGTGATATCAAGACTCCTCTGGTACCGATACATGTGAAAATGTGTAAAGCAACTCTCTTCAACCACAATCATGAAGCTTGTGACATATGTTCGATGGATCCTCGTGGATGTATACAAGTCCAGAATGATATGCAGGGTCTCCTAAATAGAAGGGAACTTGTGGTTACAAGGGAACCCGAGAGCAAGGACGTCTGTGTTGTCACTCCGGTATTCAGAGCCAGGAGGCCGCTGGTGATAAACCCTAACAGTACAAAGCCTGTTGGTACTCCCTTGGTAATCTGTGTGCCTAGGCCCACGCCTACTACTGCTCAGAAAGCTGTACCCTATAAGTACGAAGGCACGATTCTTGAGCCCGGAAGTGAGACAACTTCACCTGTTGCTGTGGATAATATCGCAGAGAATAGCCGGATTTTGAGGAGTGGCCGCATGTTTCCTACGGTGGGTCCGAAGAGTGTTAGTGTTCCAGTCGATGAGCCAGTAAAAGAGCAAAACGCCGGTAAAGGTAAAGCTGGGGAGCAAGCCAAAGAGTTTGACTTTGATGATGCCGATGAAGTCTTGAAGCTGATCAAGAAGAGTGAATACAGGGTGGTGGACCAGCTGTTACAAACTCCTGCGAAGATTTCCATCATGGCCCTGTTATCAAGTTCTGGTGCTCATCGGGATGCCCTGAGGAAAGTACTAGACCAGGCATTTGTGGATTATGATGTAACTCTGGGTCAATTCGAAAGCATTGTGGGGAATGTGACCGTGTGTAACAGTCTGACTTTCAGTGATGAGGATCTCCCGGCGGAGGGGAATAAGCATAATCAAGCATTATTCATCTCTGTACTTTGCAGAACGGACTCGTTATCCAACGTCCTGATAGATACCGGCTCTGCACTTAATGTGATGCCCAAGTCAACTTTCGACCAATTGGCGTACTCCGAGGCTCCTTTGAGACTTAGCAAGGTGACAGTAAGGGCCTTCGATGGAACTAGGAGATCGGTGTATGGTGAGGTAGATTTGCCAATTTCGGTCGGCCCACATGAATTTCAGGTTACTTTCCAAGTCATGGAAATCCAGGCTTCTTTCAGCTGTTTGCTCGGCAGACCTTGGATTCATGACGCTGGGGCTGTGACATCTACTCTCCATCAGAAATTGAAGTTCGTAAGTCGTGGAAAGTTGATCACTGTGAGTGGCGAATCGGCCTTTTTAATCAGCAATTTGTCTGCTTTCTCTGTTATCGGTGGTAGTGGTTCAGACGGGCCATCATTCCAAGGATTCTCTGCCGAAGAAAGTGTCGGTAAGATTGAGACTTGTATGGCTTCGTTGAAGGATGCCCGGAGAGTAATTCAGGAAGGCAAGACCGAAGGCTGGGGTCAGCTAGTGGAGTTGCCAGAAAATAAGCGTAAAGAGGGAATTGGTTTCCTTAACAGTAAGCCTGGGATGTTCGACCCTACCAGAGGTTCTTTCCACAGTGCTGGTTTCATTCATGATTCGCCAGAGACTAATGCAATTTTAGATGATGCACCTGGAGGAGTGACACCGGTCTTTGTGACGCCTGGAGGAGCTTGCTGCAACTGGATTGCTGTTGACATTCCTTCTGTGACACCCCGCTCTAAGTAATGTGTTTGTCTTGTCTCTTGTTGTTTTTTGTTTTTAAGAAAACTCCTTTCGTTCTGCCCAAGGCGAAAGTGAAATCATGTAGGGCTTTGTTTTGATTCTAGTACTTTTATTACAAATAAAAATCGTCGTTTCTATCACGGCCTTTATTACTTTTTATTTTTTGTTACTTTTTCTGGAAAAAATGGTAATACAAAAATCCAAAAAAATCATTCTCTTTTTCTTTTAAATTTCAAAACCAAAGGTCTGCATTTACTCATTAAAATCAATCATGAATCATGTGCAGACTGAACATAAGTGAATCCGTTGAACACAGTGACCCCATGCTTTCTCCCAACTTTGAGGTCCCGGTTTACGAGGCTGTGGCAGAGGAGGATGAGGAGATCCCGAATGAGATCAAATGGATGTTGGAACAAGAAAGGAAGACAATTCAACCTCATCAGGAGGAGATAGACATCATCAATCTGGGTACTGAGGAAGACAAGAAAGAAATCAAGATTGGGGCATCGTTGGATGTATCTGTCAAGAAAAGAGTAATTGAGCTTATCAGAGAATATGTTGATATATTCGCATGGTCATACAAAGACATGCCGGGTCTAGACCCTGAGGTCGTTGAACACAGACTGCCTTTGAAGCCTGAGTGTCCTCCGGTAAAGCAGAAATTGAGAAGATCTCATCCTGATATGGCCCTCAAGATCAAAGAGGAAGTACGAAAGCAAATTGATGCAGGTTTCCTAGTCACATCAGAGTATCCTCAATGGTTGGCCAACATAGTGCCTGTTCCAAAGAAAGATGGCAAAGTCAGAATGTGTGTTGATTATCGGGACTTGAACAAGGCTAGTCCGAAGGATAATTTTCCTTTACCTCACATTGATGTATTGGTTGATAATACTGCTAAGTGCAAGGTTTTCTCCTTCATGGACGGTTTCTCCGGCTACAATCAGATCAGGATGGCTCCTGAGGATAGATAAAAGACGTCTTTCATCACGCCCTGGGGTGCTTTCTGCTATGTGGTGATGCCATTTGGTTTGATAAATGCTGGTGCCACTTACCAAAGGGGTATGACCAAAATCTTTCATGATATGATTCACAAAGAAATTGAGGTCTACGTAGATGATATGATTGTTAAGTCTGGCACAGAAGAAGAACATGTTGAGTATTTGTTGAAGATGTTTCAGCGGTTGAGAAAGTACAAGCTCCGGTTGAATCCTAACAAATGTACTTTCGGTGTCAGATCTGGTAAACTCCTAGGCTTTATCGTCAGTCAAAAGGGTATTGAAGTTGATCCCGACAAGGTCAGAGCCATCAGAGAAATGCCTGTTCCAAAGACAGAGAAGCAAGTCAGAGGTTTTCTTGGTAGACTCAATTATATCTCCAGATTTATCTCTCACATGACCGCCACGTGTGGACCAATTTTCAAGTTACTCCGCAAGGATCAAGGGGTGAAGTGGAATGATGATTGTCAGAAGGCTTTTGATCAAATCAAAGAATATCTGTTAGAACCTCCAATTCTTGTTCCTCCAGTTGACGGAAGACCTTTGATCATGTATTTAACAGTACTAGAAGATTCCATGGGCTGTGTTTTGGGTCAACAAGACGAAACCGGAAAGAAAGAGCACGCTATCTACTATTTGAGTAAGAAGTTCACTGATTGTGAGTCCCGATATTCTGTACTTGAGAAAACTTGTTGTGCTTTAACTTGGGCTGCCAAGCGTCTCCGTCATTATATGATTAATCATACAACTTGGTTGATATCCAAGATGGATCCTATCAAGTACATATTTGAGAAGCCAGCTTTAACTGGAAGGATTGCTCGCTGGCAGATGTTATTGTCCGAGTATGATATCGAGTATCGCACTCAGAAAGCAGTCAAAGGTAGCATCTTGGCAGAACATTTGGCTCATCAACCAATCGAAGACTATCAACCAATCAAATTCGACTTCCCAGATGAAGAGGTTATGTATCTAAAAGCAAAAGATTGTGACGAACCAGTGTTCGGTGAAGGTCCTGATCCTGAATCCGAATGGGGTTTGATATTTGATGGAGCCGTTAATGTCTATGGTAGTGGAATTGGTGCAGTTCTCATTACCCCTAAGGGTACTCACATCCCTTTTACTGCAAGGATTCGATTTGATTGTACAAACAACATCGCAGAATATGAAGCTTGCATCATGGGTATCGAAGAAGCCATCGACTTGAGGATCAAGAAAATTGTCATCTATGGAGATTCAGCTCTCGTGATTAACCAGATCAAAGGAGAATGGGAAACTCGCCATCCTGGTTTGATTCCCTACAGAGATTATGCGAGACGATTGCTGACTTTCTTCAACAAAGTAGAGTTACACCATGTGCCCCGTGATGAGAATCAAATGGCGGATGCTTTAGCTACTCTATCCTCAATGATCAATGTGAACGGTCACAATACTGTGCCAGTAATCAATGTCCAATTTCTCGACCGACCTGCTTATGTGTTTGTAGCTGAAGCAATTGATGATGACAAGCCATGGTATCATGATATCCAAGTTTTTCTTCAAACTCAAAAGTACCCACCTGGGGCATCCAACAAGGACAAGAAAACATTGAGAAAATTGTCAAGCCGTTTCTTCCTTAACGAAGACGTTTTGTATAAAAGGAACTTTGATAGGGTCCTACTTAGATGTGTGGATAAGCATGAAGCAGAAAAATTGATGTGCGAGATTCATGAAGGCTCTTTCGGAACTCACTCATGTGGGCACGCCATGGCGAAGAAGATATTGAGGGCTGGGTACTACTGGATAACAATGCACGCTGATTGCTACAATCATGCCAAGAGATGCCACAAATGTCAAATCTATGCTGACAAGATTCATATACCACCATCTATGCTCAATGTCATCTCTTCCCCGTGGCCCTTCTCTATGTGGGGCATTGACATGATTGGTCGGATTGAACCAAAGGCTTCCAATGGGCATCGCTTCATATTAGTGGCTATCGATTATTTCACCAAGTGGGTTGAAGCAGCATCTTACGCCAATGTGACCAAGCAGGTAGTGGTCAGATTTATCAAGAACAACCTCATCAGCCGCTACGGTGTTCCCAACAGAATCATCACAGACAATGGCACAAATCTGAATAACAACATGATGAAAGAGTTGTGCGATGACTTCAAGATTCAACATCACAATTCTTCTCCTTACAGACCACAGATGAATGGGGCAGTTGAAGCTGCAAACAAGAACATCAAGAAGATCATACAGAAGATGGTAGTTACTTATAAGGACTGGCATGAAATGTTACCCTACGCTTTGCATGGATACCGTACCTCAGTGCGAACCTCGACAGGGGCAACCCCTTTCTCTTTGGTATATGGTATGGAGGCTGTACTACCTGTAGAGGTTGAGATCCCTTCTTTAAGAGTCTTGATGGAAGCTGAATTGTCTGAAGTTGAATGGTGCCAGAGCAGGTACGACCAGTTGAATTTGATTGAGGAAAAACGTATGGCTGCTTTGTGTCATGGACAGTTATATCAGTCAAGGATGAAACAAGCATTCGATAAAGGAGTCCATCCCCGCGAATTCAAGGAAGGAGATCTTGTGCTCAAATGTATCAAATCCTTTCAACCAGATCCTAGGGGCAAATGGACGCCAAACTATGAAGGTCCCTATGTGGTGAAGAGAGCTTTCTCTGGTGGTGCTTTAATTCTTACAAATATGGATGGAGAGGAGTTACCTCGTCCTGTGAATTCTGATGCAGTCAAGAAATACTTTGTCTAAATATATAAAAGAACAGCTCGGTAGGTCGAAAACCTGAAAGGGCGGCTTAAACCAAAAATGAGCGTCTCGGTGGATCGAAAACCCGAAAGGGCGGTCCAGGCAAAAATTAGAGACAAAAAAAAAAAAAAAAAAAAAAAGGGGAAATTATCCTGATAGATCGAAAACCCGCAAGGGCGATCTATGCAAAAATTAAGGATCGAGACAAGTAACTGCATCAGATGAAACACCACTCGCCCGAGATACCTTGACTGTCAGAAGTTCTCTAATGTTGAAGCATCCAAACTGTGGAATTCAAAGTGGTTAGAAGTATAGCGGTTATTGTGTTCAATGTGCCTATCCCATATAATTACCATATTCCAACTCTTTGTAATCTGTGGTGCCATGCCTTTAGCCGGTCACCTTTTCTATTAAATCAATTTGAGCATGTGCCCCTTTGTTGGAATTCTTGTTTATTCTATGTGCAAAAAATCTTTCTTTCGTTTTTAGTATTAGTATTTGAAGCAAAAATTTTGAAAACTTTTCTAAAGATTTTATGTTTTCTTTCCAAAAAAAAAAAAAAAAATGACAAACATATTATCTTTAAAAACATGTATCACATAAGTATGTGTCAACAGTTGGTCCGAAACAAGCAGGTTCAACAAAGAAGAAATAGTCATTGCAAAAAAAAAAAAAAAAAAAAAAAAAGAGGCGCCCTGGTGGATCGAAAACCCGAAAGGGCGGTCCAGGTAAAAATTAGGGGCATACAAAAGAGAAAAAGAAAAATGTCTCCCCGGTGGATTGAAAATCCGAAAGGACGATCCAGGCAAAAGTTAGGGATTTCAAATAAATACAAAAAGCAATGACTATTTAGACAAGACAGTACGGTGTTGCATTGATGAAATGGCGACTTCTACCACAGTTTGTGAAGACTTACCTCAGCAGTATGTTTAAGGGCTGTACCCTAACAATGTTTGATTCATTCCCCGTGACTTTATCCCCATTGAAGGCTTTGAGTGTTCGTACAGTGATGCCGGGCCATTCTCCTCGTAGACCTGCCCAGTCCTGTCTCAACAATCTTACCATTACACCATCATATGAGTCTCATACATATTCATTCATTCATGCATACATAGCACGCATATAAACACCATCCATACATAGTTTCTTTTTTTTACCCAATATTTTGCTTCATTATCCTCAAAATGGGTCTAAACTCAGGTATGTTATAAAACCAATCATGTTTCAAAGTGGCAGGTCTCGCCAGTAACCAGTCTATACAGTTGCCCCATCGTCTTCAGACAATTTCATTTTTCCCCTCAGGTGTATCTTTGTCAAGTTAATCCCCACTCATATCAAGCTTTACAATGTCTTTACTTTAGCCACTCGTCGGCCCATCATGTCTTTAATTTCGCCACTCGTCGGCCCGTCATGTCTTTACTTTAGCCACTCGTCGGCCCGTCTTGTCTTTGCTTTAGCCACTCGTCGGCCCGTCATGTCTTTACTTTAGCCGCTCGTCGGCCTGTCTTGTCTTTACTTTAGCCACTCGTCGGCCCATCATGTCTTTAATTTCGCCACTCGTCGGCCCGTCATGTCTTTACTTTAGCCACTCGTCGGCCCGTCTTGTCTTTACTTTAGCCACTCGTCGGCCCGTCATGTCTTTACTTTAGCCGCTCGTCGGCCTGTCTTGTCTTTACCTTAGCCACTCGTCGGCCCGTCATGTCTTTAATTTCGCCACTCGTCGGCCCGTCATGTCTTTAATTTAGCCACTCGTCGGCCCGTCATGTCTTTACGTTCGCCACTCGTCGGCCAATCATGTCTTTACTTTCGCCACTCGTCGACAATCATGTCTTTACTTTCGCCTTGAAACAATGTTATTAAACATCATCATTTATACTCCAGTCGTTTCAAGGTACCTCACAACAATCGTAAGCATTACCTATCATTTCTTTCCCCAGTGATACCTATCCATTTGTCTCCCAGTCAGTCTTTGCATCATCTTTACCTTCATGCTTATATCATATTCAGTCATATTATCACATTCATCAGCATCACATCTCTGGCGTTTCAAATGGTCCAAAATTGGCGTTTTTATATATTTAAGTCTCTCCGACCCTTTGGTTTAAAAAGTTCTCTTTTAAAACCTTTGTGACGAAGAAACTTAAATAGGGGCATCTGTCATACCCCAATTTTGGACCGTTTAAAATCTCTTGTCCGTATTTTAAAATGGTTCACGTTCCCTTTTTATTCGTTTTTTTTACCATTTAAAATTCGGGTTTCTTGTCTTTAGTCATTCAAAAAGTTTTTATTTTTACATTTTAATCAACGTTCGCATTTCACAACAATTAAAAACCGTCTCACTTTCGTTTTTACGACGCATAGTTTTTTTTATCGTAACGATCACGTCAAAAAAGAGAAGGCCTAATCGCTTTTTTTTAAAAAAAAGGCGTCTTTTCTTATTAATCATTTCAATCGAAATTTCGGCAGGGAGGATACTTTGAAGTACCTCATGTCAGATTCCGAAGGGACTTTTTATTTTTTTATTATTTTTTTTATTTTTATTTTATTATTATTTTTTTATTTGTCTTTTTTAGTTTGTTTATTATTGTTTTATTTTATTATTTTTATTTTTTTATAAAAAAAAAACACAACAAAGAAAAGAAGAAGACATACGTCTTCCCTTTCTTCTTTTTCTTTTGCTTTTCTTTTTCTTTTTCTTTTTATTCATTCTTTTTATTTTTATTTATTTATTTATTTGTTAAGCCTTTGTCCCCAAGTCTCAGCTGCAGGGGCATTTTGGTTTTTGTTTTGTACCAGAGCCAACCCTAGTTTGTCACTATAAAAACCCTGTCAATCATTGGGAAATGGGCCAGAAGTCACTGTTCACGTCAAAAAATCAGCAGCAATTCACAAACACTCATTTTCTACTTTTCCAACCCTTTTTCAGATCAAACACTAAAAATTACAAAGAAATAACATGAACACATGAAGAACATTCATATATTCATCAAAATCCAGCAATACCAAAACTTTACTAAAACCTCAAAACTATTCATATAACCACACAAATCACAAACAAGCAACCACAACACAACCGGACCGGAGCAACAACAACACAACCGGACCAGAGCAACAACAACACAACCGGACCGGAGCAACAACAACACAACCGAACCAGAACAGCAAGCAGGCCGAACCGGAGCAGAAAGCGGAACCGGACCGTAAGGGAGCAGAAACGAACCGGAAGGAAAGAAGGGGACCGGAAAAAGAGGTAAAAATTTCACATTTTCATTTGTAGATCTAGGATTTTTGGTGTATGGTTTCGAAATTTTGAGCTTGGATTCGAGTAGAGGAGGGGAAGAGGAGTATTTTGATGTAAAAAATTTTCGAAAAAAGCAAAAAAAAACTCCGGCGCGGCGGCGCTCCGGCCGGCCACCACGCCGGAGTTGCTCCGGCCGCCCCTCCCCCACCTTCTTCTCCGGCGAGATTCCTAGAGAGAAGTGGGAGCTTCTCTCTCTAGGTTTTTAGAAAGAGGTTTTTTTTGTGATTTGTGTTATGTTTTTTTGTTAAAACTCTTTTATAGTGTTTCTTTTTTTGGTTTGATCTTGTGCACATGCGCATACTGCAATTCAGTGCTCCATCGCGTTACACCCCTTGGATCTGGATCATTCCTTGATCTGAGGGCTCCTGTGTATCTTGATTTTGGATCAAGTGGATTTTCTTTCTGCGTGAGTATGGTGTGGTTTCTGTTTGGACCATCAGATCGTTGATCTGACGGTCACTGTGTTTTCAGTATAATCCCTTTGTTTCTATGTTGTTTTTGTGACCGTTGGATCTTAGATCCTATGGCTATGATGAATCCAGGGGTTTGAACTTGGACCATTGATTTAATCCAATGATCCAGAATTAATCCTGCTGAGCCATTTGTTTATTATTTTTATTTGTTATTGTTTTTACTTTTTAAATGCTGTTTTTTATTCTCTTTGACATTTTTACGTTTAGAAAAAATTCCAAAAAATGTTTTTCTCACTATTTTTAATTTTCTATCATTGTTAAAAATCCATCCTTTTTTTTCCCTTTTAATTTGTTTTTTTTTTTTTTTTTATTATTATTTCTTATATGATGATCTTAAATTTTTTATTATCTTAATTCTTGCTTATTATTTCTTATGTCTCATTCATCATAATATTCCTTGTGATTACTAACCATTTAATTTTTGTCTTAAATCATAGCATGCATATTCAATTTTCTCATCATTTTATTTTGTCATTGACTTAGTATGTATAAATAGGGAATTGATGTAATTTTATTTCTTGCATTTTATTTTGGCATAAAGGCCTTAGGGTTGTATTTAGGAATTGATGTAATAATGTAGGTAACACAAGCACCGACACATGCACCGACACTACCACATTTTATTTACCGCTTTCCGTTAGTTTTTTACGACGTTACGTTAGTTTTCACCGTTAGTTTAGAAAAATCATTTTTCACAAAAAAAATCAAATATGTCAAATTCAAAAAATATTTTTTCTTAGCAACATTTTCCCTTTATTTTCTTAATCAAATTTTTAATCAATTTTAATTCAACTTCAATCATTTTCAAAATTTAAAATCAATCAACCTCACTCATTTCTTTTATCTCATGCCTTGAGGCCTCTTTCTCTTCTTAAAACCATTTTCAAAAATCTTAAAATCAACCTAACCCACCAAAGAAATTTTTGAGTGGAACTACGTCGGTTTTGATCCCTTTCCCAAAAAGGGTACGTAGGCAGAGGACTCGTCCTTCCAAATCAAATAAAAATAACCAAAAACATACTTCTTCTCCCTCCATTCTTTCACTTAGACATTAGGCAATAATTTTTCAAATAAACAAGTAGTTTAGCACAAGATAATCTAGGTAAGAGGTTCCTATGGAATACCATAGTCGTTTAGGGTGCTTAACACCTTCCCTATTCGAAACCAACCCCCGAATCCAAAGTCTCGATAAGGGTTTTTACTCATTTTTTCCCTTCCCAAGAATAAAAATCGAGAGTTCAAAGATTGACGATTCAAATCAATTAATGGTTTGATATCCGAAAATCGCGAGCACAGAGACAATGATGAACTGAAAAATTATGCACAGATAAGAGATCTTTGATGTCTTGTATTATGACCGCGTACACATGAAAGCTTGAAACTCTTCCTGTAATGAGGTTGATGGAGAGAAGGGAATCCGAGTAGCAAGCTAATTCCTCTATTCCCATTGAAACCGCCATGAGTAAGCCTTGATGAAGAGCAGTGAGTTCAGCTAGCAGGATGTCTGTCGAATCCGGAATGAAGCCAGAGAAACCAGCGAGGTAGGCTCCACCATTGTTTCGAAAGATACCTCCGAACCCCGCATGGATTGGTGTTCCGAGGCAGCTTCCGTCCACATTGAGAATGCTACAATTATTATTATTTTGATTCCATTTAACCATGCGATCGGGAGGGATGATATTGTTCCTCTTGAAACATGTCTCAATGATGTTGACAGAATCGTTAATACGGTAGCTGATCCGAGTTAAAGGCCAAGTTTCATTGCTGATGCACATCATGTTGCGGTGCCTCCAAGACCACCATAGGCCGGCGAGGAAAGTGGTTGAGCGCGGCCCAGAGGACTGATTCTTGATCCAGTGCTGCACACAATTCGTTGAGAAGAAAGCATTGCTAATAAAGCCCATTCGATGCCAGATGGCTGCGGAATGCTTGCAGTCGCGGACACAGTGGAGGAAGCTTTCATCTTCCTCCCCACAGCGCGAACAAATAGCTGTTGGAGTCATGTTTCTGTGGTGTAGCAGCGATAAGGTAGGAGCTGCGTTGTGACAGGCAAGCCAGATTAGGAGCTTGTATTTTTCTGGAACCTTCAGATGCCAAATCCAAGACCAAGTAGTGCCATTACCTGATGATTCCGAGGGAGCATAGCCATGAATATCCACTTTTAGTAGTGTACACACCATTCTTGTTGTGATTCCAGATGAGAGCGTCCACGATATTAGCATTGAATCTCATGCTTGAGTTATTGATCATATCAGCTATGCCTTGAGGAAGATTGGTGTAAAGGGCATCAGTATGTTGGCCAACGGATGTGAATACCTCTTTGACAGTGAGATGGATATCGTGGATGTCAATGATAGGGACCAATGAACCAAGGTAGCCATGAGAGCTCCAATTACTGAACCAAAAAGAGGACGTGCCCGCCCCCGCCCGCCAAGTATATCCGGATTTGAGAATATCCTTAGCTCGAATTATAGAGAACCATGAAGGTGAGATGCTGCTTTTCACGCTATCCTCAAGCATGGTTGGTCCGGATGAATACTTATTTGCAAGGAGATTCACCCATAATTTATTCGTGGATTGAACCATGTCCCAAACTAGTTTCCCTAGCAGACAAACATTAGCATCTCTTGCGGAGCGAACCCCTAAACCACCAATAGACTTAGGTGTAGTGACTGTTTTCCAATTGACAAGGTGGATCCCTTTATTATTGGATCCCTTCCAGATGAAATTACGGACAGTTTGATCAATACTATCACATATATTCTGTGGAAGCCAATTAATCTGCATGTAGTATGTAGGTATGGAAGATAGAACAGAAGTTGCAAGAGTCAATCTACCTGTTCTATTTAGGAGTCTGTTCTTCCAAGATGCGAGCCTGTTTTGCATTTTTTCGACCATAAAATTAAAGTCACTTCTCCTCGGACGACCTTGAAGCATTGGAAAACCCAAGTATTTGCCGAATGAGGCTGTACTTTGTATACCAGATATAGCAGTGAGACTATTGATTTTTCCATTTGGAGTACCAGAAGAATAGTAGGCTCTAGATTTGGAGATATTGATTTTCAACCCGGACGCTCGACTGAAACTATCAAACAAAGTGGTTATGTATTGAAGTTGAGAGCTTTTCGCCTTGGCAAAAAGAAGAACATCATCAGCAAAAAGAAGGTGAGATATCCGTGGGCCGTCATTTGTGATATGGATCGGATCCCATTCCCCTTTAAGAACAGCGTCGTGAATCGCCACTGAAAGCTTTTCCATGCACAGTATAAATAGATAAGGTGAGAGAGGGTCACCTTGCCGGAGGCCATGAGTGGGCTTGAAAGGAGGCATTTTATTTCCGTTCCATAAAAGGGAGTAATTGGCTGAGGAGACACAGTGCATAATAAGTTTAACCGTAATATCCGGAAAACCGAAATCATGGAGACAAAGTTTGAGGAATTCCCAGTTGACATTATCAAACGCTTTTTCCAGGTCAAGCTTGAAGGCCACATAACCCTTTTTCCTTTTGGATCTTTTCATAAAATGTATAATTTCCTGCAAAACAATTGAATTATCAGAAGTACCCCTACCAGGTAGAAAACTACTTTGGCAGGGGCCAATAATATTATTAAGGAGAGGTCTAAGGCGTTGCACTAAAACCTTAGTGATGATTTTGTAAACTATATTGCAAAGGCTGATC
Organism: Medicago truncatula; assembly: GCF_003473485.1. Classification (NCBI taxonomy): domain Eukaryota; kingdom Viridiplantae; phylum Streptophyta; class Magnoliopsida; order Fabales; family Fabaceae; genus Medicago; species Medicago truncatula. The sequence goes on from NC_053043.1 coordinate 48,511,168, forward strand.
GGCCTGAAATCTTTGAATGTATTTGGAGAGTCAATTTTTGGGATAAGTGCAATGAGAGTGTTTGAGATCTCCGGATCAAAATGACCTGTTAGGAAAGCGGAGCGGACAAGGTGGGAAATGTCGTCGCCAACAATGTGCCAATATTGTTTGAAGAAGATGCAATGGAAACCATCAGGACCAGGTGCCTTGTAAGGCTTCATAGAGTTGAGGGCCACAAAAACTTCATTTTTGGTAATAGGAGAGGTGAGAGAAGTTTTACCAGTGTCATCAAGGACGGGGTGACATCCCTCATTGAAGGTGCGGTTCAGGGGGGGTTGTTGACCACAGAAGAATTTTTTGAAATATTTTTGAGCTTCTTCTTGGAGAATATCACTGTCAGAGGTTGTGATGCCATTTGGGAGCTGCAGCTTGTGAATTCTGTTCCGCTTTCTTCTTATAACCGTTTGAGCATGAAAGAAGGAAGTGTTTTTGTCACCAAACTTCACCCATTGTTCTCTCGACTTTTGATACCATAACATTTCTTCTTGGTGGAGGATATGATTATATTCAATTTGCAATTCTTTCTCTAGAAGTGTATGACGATAGGAGTCAACTCTCTCTAGATAGGATTGGACACCTTTGAGCCTTCTTTCTACATGTTTTTTCCTTTGGAAAATGTTCCCAAAGACATCAAGATTGAAAGTGATTGAGTTCTCCATGACCTTGGTTAGAGATGCGGTTGGGTTGTGGCTGTAAGTGGTCCATGAATTTTTTACCACCTCGCCATAGTCACAGTGGTCTATCCAGGCTGCTTCAAAACGGAAGGGTCTAGGCCCTCTAGGTAGAGGGAGACCGCCAAAACGGAGGAGGAGAGGATTGTGATCTGAATGCAAACGACAGAGGACCTCAACAAAACCTTCGGGAAAGGAAAGGCGCCAGTCAACATTTGCCAAACCTCTATCAAGCTTTTTAGAGAGGATGCGGATGCCATTATTGTTCTTGTGCCACGTAAAACGACCACCAGTTGTTGTAAGGTCAAGAAGGTTGCATTGATTTATGAAGTTAGAGAAAGTGGCAGCTCTATTATGATGGAACGTACCACCACGTTGCTCACTAGGGAGATGAGTTTCATTAAAATCACCTATGAGCATCCAAGGTCCGTTTATGGAATCCTTGATGTTTGTAAGGTGGTTCCAAAGGCTGGGGCGCATGGAGTAGTTTGGACTAGCATAGATGCAGGAGCAAGTAGTGGTAGCGGTACCCCGGCAGAGAGAGAAGCTTATGGAGTACTGGTTGGAATCAAGAACTGTAGTGGTAATGTTCGTTGCTGAATGTTTTAGAAGCCAGATGCCTCCCGAATGACCGTTAGCTTCAATAATATGAACCGGTGTGTAGCCAATATTAATCCAGAAAGATGAAAGTCGAGTAAAAGGTATATGAGTTTCATAAAGAGCCATGAAAGTAGGATGATGCTTTCTAACCATATCCTTCAATTGTCTTCTAGCATTGTTATTGTATGCCCCTCTGATGTTCCAAGAGAGGATTGAAATATCTATCAGAGCATCCATAAAAAAAACTGGAAAACAAAAGTACCTCGGTGATAGGGAATTACGAGACCATGTCCACGTCACAAGCACCATGTTCATCTTTATTACTCACATTGGTCATACAATCATCTACTAACTCTTCATTGTTACTATGGCTGGGAATAGTTGGCAAATTTATGTGAGGGTCAGAGGTGGTTGGGGGTTTTATGATGCTGCTGTCTGGAATTCTTTCCAAAACAACAGTGTGGTCGTGCTTTTGAGGGGTTAGGGCAGGCGAAGAAAAGTTGTTATTCGAAGAAAGGTTGGTGTTTTGGTTATTCTTTATCTGTGTAGATATTGCATGTTTCAGAGGAGCATCATTAAGAGGTGTAGGATTGGGATTAATGATGGGGGAAGTAAAGGGATGATTCATGAATAGGTCAGCCGCGTTTTCCTCTTGCCTGCGTCTTTTTTGGTCATTAGCAGGTTTTGTTGTACGTGAAAAAACACTAGGGTTAGGTCGTGGGGTGAAATTCTGGTTTGGTGGGGTAGCCCTTGTTTTTAGGGTCGAAGCAACCAACGGGGCGAACCTGTTGTTTCTGTTTGTAACGGTTTTTGAGGAATTTAAGGTGGGGTTATTGGTTGACTTCTTTTTCCTTGTTACAAGCAACCAGTCACCATGAAGTTCTTTATTGCCATCATCAATGCTAATTATACTGTCTTTAATTGTTGGTAAATCATAAGGATCAGAAATGAAACCGTTACCGTTACCTTCATCAGTCATTGAATGAGTTTTGCCGGCGACGGGAATGGCTTGCTGAGGTGGCTGACTGGACTCGCGGTTGTTGTCGGCAGTAGTAGTGTTTTGTGGCGGTTCGGAAGCGGCGGTGGTTGCAGGCTTAGAACAGTTTCGACCCAGATGACCGTAGCAGCCACAGTTGGTGCATATTAGGTGCAGACCCTCGTACTGAATTTTGTACCAGTGTCCATTTACCCAAATCTTCCCCACTACTGGCAGAGTGAGGTCAATCTCAACACAGACTCTTGCAAATTTTCCTCGTTCAACTTTCAGGGTGTTCGTGTCAACTTTGATTGGTCGGCCAATTGCTGAGGCCATAGCTAGGAGAAAACTTTCGTCGTAATAGACTAGATTTAGACCTGGAAAACGGACCCAAACGACTGTTCTTTCCACTTTGGCATTTGGAGAGGCGAACTCGGGGGACCAATGTGTGACTGCAAGACAATGGTCGTAAATTAACCAAGGACCTCCCGTAACAACTTTTTCCTTGTCTGCTGCTTGGTCAAACTTCACCATATAAAACCCGTTATCGTTATCCATGATTTCGAAACCTCCTTGGAGTTTCCAAATTTTTTGCAGCCGGTCTCGCATGGTATTGTATCCTAGGTTCTTACCCAACAGCTTGACAACGAGGGCGTCTTTCCAAGGTGTGCATAGCTCCTGGAAAACCGCCGGCTCAAGGTAGACCTTTGGGAGGAGTCTATTACCATCTTCCAATTCAATTCGTACTAGGTTTTTCTCGATCATGTTTTCTTTTTCTCGGGTTGGGGCATCTTGAGAGGATCCCAAGAGTTTATCGCGGAAGGAAGGCTTTGGTGATGGCTTGGGGTCGGGTGGCTTTTTTGAGTGGTACAGGGTTGGATCATCTTGAGCGGAGAAGACAAACTCAGAGCTCATTGCACTCGTTACAGAGAATTGCTTGTATTCACTCGTTACAGAGCTAATTTGTAATTGTTTGAGACAATAACCTAATCAATGTTTGTTTCGTAAAATAAGAGAACACAGATAAGCGTGTTTCAAAACTCAACTTGTTTTTGTCAAATTAATATTGATCAAATCATTGTCTTAGGCGTGAAGATGAAAATGATCATGAATTTTTTACTATTGGAAAACAACATTAGTCGTTGTTGATATTTTGGATAAATTTTAAGTATTCGTATAAGGTGTTAAAAAAAGTTGTTTTTTGAATACTTTTTTTGTTTTTAGAAAAACATTAAAAAAAATGTGGATTTACAACGTCTTACTATACTCAAAAGCATTTGAATATGATGATAAAAAATCTCTTCCAATGTAACTAAAGGTCATGAGTTTGAATCCAAACATAAAAATGCAGTAGTGTTAAATAAATTTCTTGAGAAAGTTTTGTTTGCTATTACCATCCCATCTAAATCACATAATTAGTTTTTGCAGTTGCACATTTATGCGTGCAGAGAATTATGATTCACACCAAAAAGACACGAGCCTTACTATTGACACCACCATAATTACAATTACTCCCCAAAGCCCTTCCCTTTTATTTATTTATTTTTTTATTTTTTTTATTTTTTTCATGTGATTTTGCAAAAAATATCTTACTTTCCCCATTCTTCCATCCTCCTATTGCACATAGAGACCGACGTTACTCATTGACATGAGGTTGAGAAACATTTGGATGCTTATGACCTCCTATCATAATAATATCTCCTATGATAGGAGGTCCTATATTATGAAGAAAACAAGGAAAAATAGGCAATCAATTAAACTAAATTTGCTATACATGAAAACACAAGCATAATTACATGGATGGTAGGTTGCTATAATTAGAATTTGCTAATTAGTCAAACTTTACACAAAATGAATGAATATCAACTTGTCAATTTTAAACCGTGGACAAATAATTCATTCTCGTTACTTGTATCATTCTATTTCTAGCAATGAAACACATAGAAGTATATATGACATTGATATAAACTCCACACAACTTATAAACATACTTCAACTCAAAGTATTGTATTCGGAGAGAAGTAGGAATATACAATTTCAAAATCTTAATTTGGAACAATAACTTTCTCTTTACAATTTCTTCAAAAAGAATTTGAGAAAAATAATTACATTTCCAAATAAATTATTTTCCCACATGATTATTTGCTTCATCCAAGATCAGGCACGGTGAAGTACTCATCTTCATCATCATAATCATAATCACGTATGAGTTCAATTCTAGGCTTTTTGTTAGACATATGTGACTTGGAGTTTCTGTATGATGAATAATTGTTGCTTGCATGAGTTACTGGAAGCTGAGGAACTTCAGCTGCAGCCATGGCTTCTTGAGTGAAGTCATCACCAAAAAGACCCTCCTCTGTGAACCATTCCATCTCTCCAAACTGCATGGAATCCTTCTGAAGCACAATAAGAAAAAAAGAAGTTAAAAATTGAGTTAATTAAATATGTTTAGTTACTAAAAATTTACATTTCTTGTATTTAATCATGTACCATTTGATAATAGGTTATTGAACCTTTTGTTATAATTGAGCTAAGGGTAGTTTAGTCTCTTTATATTTTTACTTTATATTCTTATTGTATTTTGAACTTTTGTCGATCTAATAAAACTCTAGCTGTCTTTGTTGTTTTGTTCTCTCTTCTCTCTGATTCTCTGTATTGTTAGCATGTACCACATTTTAGTTCGTACAAACTACAAAACTACATGTTTCTCTAGAGAGGGAAAAAAACATTTTATAGGGACGGAAAAGTGGATTAAAGGACTAAAAACGAAGTTTAAAATCGATTAATCAACTAAGGACATGTTACAAATTTTGTGTTAGTGTTCATGACATATATGTAATTCCAATTATGAAATAAAGTTGTAAGTCTTACTTTGTCATGGGAATTAAAGTCTGCTAACTCCAATAAGTCATCAACACCCCAAGGGGGTGTAAAGTCAGGCACTTGCTGAGAAGTAGTTTCAAGAGAAACTTGATGTGTACTCCTCTTAGGTGGTTCCAAGTGAGTTTTTTCGTCGTCTTTGGCGCAGTTAGATTTCATGGCCACTTGGATACCGGTCGCAAGGAAGCGCTGGTGATTTGCAGAAAGGCTTCCAGGTAAATGAATCGACTCGTCACAATCCTCACAGAAGAGTGCCCTATCTTCAACGCAAAATATGAAAGCTGTCTTGTCCTGTTTGTACATACAGGTGAAACAAAAGGAGAAATGAACATAATAAGTAACAGTTATAGGAAAGTTAATACAAAATTCATCAGATAAACAATTGTCTAAGAGCATCTTTGGACCGATTTATTTGAGTTTATCTACTAGTATTAGCATTTGTGAGACTCTTTGAAGGCATGTGTGGATTACCTTATTTGAGTTTATGATATGTGTATAAGTTGTCTTCAACTTCAGCTTATTTTCATAAGCTCTCCAGAATAACTTATGAAAACAGTTTATAACTTGTATGAGAATAATTAGACTATTTTATCTTTCATTCATCCACATAAGCTACTTTAAAAATAAGCTCCCAATTCCTACTAACTCATACATGCTACTTGAAATTAACATATTTTAGAATTAATTGTGAAGTAGATTAAAAGTTAAGACAACATACCTTGGATGACCTATTAGTTTCTCATGTATGAATATTGAATATCATATCTATCACAAAAATTCACTCAGTTGAAACATGATTAATTTTATGACATGATTAAAAAAAACAAGAGAAAATTAAGGTGGTAATGAATTACTTGGCATATGTCACATCTAGGGAGCTTGTTAGAGAGAGATTGAAGATGAATCCTCTGATGTTTGCTTGCAAGCTTGTTAGCAGCATGAACTTCAATATCACATTTAGCACACAAAGCAGCTTCATCAGCACAACAAATCATTGTTGCTGGAGCTTTCTCACACACATCACACTGAATTTTCATGTTTACTTAACTCTCTTAATTCCTAATGAAACTTTAAGAAAAAAATATCAACTCAAGTAATGGTAATGGATACTCTTTATCAGACAAGAAGTGTTTTAAGCCAAAAATAGACAATGTTGTTTGTATTGTATAATATTTAGGGTATCTTGTATTATAAGTATTGATGAAATAATAAGGACCAAGAGAAAAATAAAATATGAAATAATAAAAGATTTGAAGGGAGTGAGTGGATGAGGTTAAAGGTTTGGTTACGGTAATGAAAAGAACACGAGTTAGTGGGGACAGTGAGTGTTCTTACCAAGTGTTTATGTGTGGCTGTAGAGTCATGGACACAAAATAATTAAAGCATGCATGTTGACATTGTAATTAGTTTGTGGATACCATTCGATCTATAACAACAACTAGCTCAGTTGTTATTATAAACAGTGTACTACAGTACTTGTATTTGTCTTTGTTGCTGTCATTATGTCAACATGTTGGCTGTGTCCACTGCTTTTCAAACGGTTTGGATGGTAAAAATCAATCACACTATCACTATCAAACTTAGCAAGTAGGATTCCCTAGGGCAAATGTTTTGACGCATTCACACATTTGGAAGAAGTATGATCGATCTATCTAGATCGAACGATCCAAATTTTAATATACATTTTGATTTTTAAAAGTTTAAAATTTGAATCGTTTGATCTTAGTCTAACAATTGATGTTGTCTTGATTATATGAATAAGTCAAATTTGGTCAATGATTTTTGTGGTGAGGATTTAGTCTATGATATATATATATATATATCATCAAGTAGCCTAATTGTCATATTTCCATTCATCAAGGTTGATAAATGGGAAATCCCAAGTTTAAAACCTGCTATTTACGGATTGAATTGTCTCTATCAATTAAGCTATGTTTGTAAGAATGTCTATACTTTTTATTTAAACAATTTTATTTTTATGAGCGAAAACAATGAATAAATTTCAAAATTTGGCAAATGCTTTCAAAAATTGTAATGCATCTTCCTTAAAAAAAAAATGTAATGCATCACTCAAAATAGTTTCTTAAACTATTGGTGAGACCGCGATATAACAAAATTCGTGTATTTCATGCAAACTCTAAATTTCATTAAGAAAAATGTTAACAAGAATATCACATGTTCACATAGAAAATGTAACTTTCAAATAAAAAATAAGGTATTTATTATTTTGACAAATATTTTAGTTGCATTTCAAAGATAAAATTTCTTTTGATAAATTCTTTTAATTAACGTCCATAAGAAATTTGTTAACATGACTCATACAATAACAACCTATCAATGTCATATAGAATTTAAGGGTTAATAAGTTTTTTCATCTCTAAAAAATTATCAAATTTTGTTTTTCATCTCATATAGACAATGGATAGTGTACTATATTACCTGTCCCGGTATCAATTTGGAAAAATCCCTAGACATGAATTCATATAAACATGGGCAGGACCGTCCCTGTGAAATAGGAGGTTCGACTCTTTTTAAAATAGGCTCATAGTAAAATAAAACATAATTTTTTTGTGTAACTTAATTTCATTAAAAAAAAAAAATCAGAATCAGAAGAACTTTTAAACATGAAAGAAATTAAAAATAATTAAGTGAAAGAGGTTAAATTTATCTAACGGTGTCGTTTGGATTTTTCACTCCTCTGTTGTGAAAAAGGGTAAAACGAATGGTTTATGCGAAGTAAAAAATGATTGTTGTGATTCTTTAAATGAAATAGCTTTCCAAATTGACTAATTAAGTGATTATACAAATTAGGGGTGGTTTGATAGGATCCGATTTATGTACAAAAAGGAGAACTAGAGTCTAGAAAAAACTCAAACGTGTACTAAAGAAAGAAAAGGATATAACATATATATATTTTTTTTAAGTGGGGGTTGGGTATTAGATTTAATTTTTCGTTAGAGGCTCTTAGCAATTGGAGGCCCGGCCTGATTGAGCACCTTGCACACCCTCAATGCCGGGCCTGAACATGGGTAGCATCTTTCGTACACATACACGTAACCTCTAGGTACCTAAGTACCCATATCCGTTACCCGCATTTCTACTAAAAAACCGATCCATTACAAAAATATCGTATCATTTTTTAGGAAAAAAAATATCATATCATATCAACACAATTTAAAAAGTTATCAAGATTATAAATCATTAGTTATAAAATATTTTTATCAAGCCCAAAATTAAGAGTAAGAGGAATTTCTCTTAAAAAAAAAAAGAGTAAGAGGAATTTGACCAAATTGCTACGCGACCAAATTGATAGTGGATTGGAGAGATCAATCTCTCCCCAGAGTAGGTCAACAGATAATATAAATATTAAAAACATGCCAAATTAAAATGAATACATCACCTCTTTCAAAAGAATAAAACTACATATATTTCTCACAAAATTAATTATTTTATTTGAATATAACTAATATACTTAGCACACCATTGAAATAAATAAACTAGAACTCCACTTTCTTATTGCAGTTGATTGATTTCAGAAATTGTTTTCTTTGGAGAATTTTTTTATCCAATTTCATAGGTTGTGTTGCCCAGTACATTCTGTTGCTGGTCTTTGCCCTCCACGGCAAACACCAACATTTGTTGGGCAATTGAGACAGTTGTTTGCAAAGCTTCCTTTGAAATTTGTGGATTTGTGAGTTAACTCCAATGGAAGATTTCCTGTAAGAAAGTTGTGATCCAAATACAATCTTCTCCATGTTGTTCTTAGTTTTAATCCATACTCTTTTGGAATAGGACCATGTAATTGATTGTTTGATAAATTTATTATAGTCAAGTTTGTGAAAGTCACCAAATTCACTGGCAAATGACCCTTCAAATTGTTAGCTTGAGCCTCAAGCAAACGAAGTCGTTGTCCTTGTCCTTGTCCGTTAACAACATTGATCGATGTAAATCTGTTATAAGAAACATTTAAATGACTAACAAATCTTAAGGAGAGAATGTCCCTTCTTATAACACCTGAAAGTCTATTGTCACTTATATCTAACCATCTTACATGTATAAGATCCTTAAGAGGTGTTATGTCTCCTGAAAAAATATTATGGCTGAGATATATGTTTCTTAAACTCACTGGAAGATTTGGTAGATTGCCGAAAAACTGGTTGTAACTAATGTCTAGTGTGTTCAAATTCCATAGTCCAGTGAGATTTTGGACTCTACCTGAAAAGTTATTGTTTGATAAGCTCAAGTAAGTTAAGCTTCTCAAACCTGTCATATTAGAAGGGATTGTGCCGGAAAGCCTGTTCGCGGAAAGATCAAGATATTCAAGTCTCTTAAGTTCAATGATTTCTTGAGGAATACCACCAGTGAAAAAGTTATCTGAGAAGGTGAGTCTAGTGAGTTTTCTCAAATTGCCAATGGTTTCTGGTATTGGTCCTCTAAACTTGTTATTGTTGAGATTGAGTATTGTTAGCTCTGTTAGGTTCCCTATAACTGGTGTTAAGAATCCTTCATAACCAATGCCATCAAGATCAATTGCTGTTACTCTACTAGAAGAGTTGTCCAATGGTAAATCACATAATATTCCAAGAAATTGTGAGCCAGTGCTATGACATGGATCAACTGTGAAGTCCCAACTATTGATATAAGAAGATGGAGAAATTGAATTAGGATCAATGCCATGCACTATTTCTTGAAGGGAGTGAATGTCATTTTCATGAGTTAATGAGTGGATTTGTGATAGAGTCATTGTTATGGTTAAAAGGGAATAAAGAGGCGAGAAGAATGAGAATTTAGTAGGTGTTTTTTTAGCCATTGTGGAAATTGGTTTTGGTTTTAATTTGTGATATGTCCTGTTGTTGTTGATATGAATTACCAAATGCTTTTTTATAAGATCCTTATGGTATATGATTAGAAAATAATTGTTTTATATGTAACTTAAGTCCTTGAGGACATGCCAAGAATTTGGGCTACCTAATCTTAAAGATTAAGTGAATGAACCTACTAAGCTTGGACAAAAAACTTTTGGTATTAGTGTGGTTCAATTAGAGGACTCTTTGCATTCAATGATTTTCTTGGAAACAAAAAGTCACACAATTTTTTTTTTACAAGGAAATACAAAGTATGAATAAAATTGTTTTGTTTTTCAAATGAAGTCATATAATGCAATCAACATTTGCAAAACAAAAAGACAACCTAATCTCAACTTTAACACATTGTTTAGAAAGAAGGGTTAATCTTCACTTTTTTTATATGGAGATTCTTAACTTTATATTGAAAATTACAAATTATTATTATTTTTTAAAAAATCAAGTTATTTTTTTGAAGGGCTTATTTATTTATGATACTTTTTTTTATAAACGAAATGACAATAATTATTGAAAACTCACTTATGGGTGGGGGAGCCAAGACTTGAATACCGATCACAGTGTTTGCTCCAACAATTTCGACATTTTTTCAATCGTGTTAGGATTTATGGACATAATACCTAATTAATTTCTATGCTTATGAAATAGAAAATTTATAATTAATCAATTTATTTAAACTTATTAGATATAAAATTTTATATTTAAATTTATCAGTGTTGTTTAATTTATCTTCTTGGATTGCGAATGAATGATTATTTTCTTTGTTTTTTCATTTTTAAGTGTGCGGGTGTACATATTTTGCAAATATACATTTTATTCTCACTTTGTATCCAATAAAAAATGATAAGAGAAGGTAAAATGCCGAAATTGTTAGGCCGGATGCCATGACCGGGGTTCGAACCCCGGTACATCCACTTGTGTGTGTGAGTTTATAATAGCTTTGCCATTTCGTCTATCTACCAAAAAAAAAAAAATGATAAGAGAATATTTTTATCTTTATCATTTGGTCTTGATGATTCATTTTTTCTTGAAATATAAAACCACACGATTTAATTTCTTCAAGCAGATGTTTTTTTGCAACATAAGTCATAGAATGCAATAACCATGCACATCTAAAGACAACCTAACCCCCAACTTCAACACATTTTCTGGTTTAGTGGAAAAGAGGATGGAGGAAATAATTAAGTGAAGTTATAGGAATAAGAAAAAATTGTTTCCTCCATTTGATTGTCTAAAAAAGAGTTAAAAAGAATGGGAAATAAAAACTGGTCGCATTTCAAAATACAAAGTACTCTTGTACAAAAAGAAAAGTTGAAGAAGATTGTCGAATTTATTAAAAAGACACAAAGTTCTATTGAGACAATTATTTTAAGGTTTAACATCCAATGTTATATAGGTTATGTATTTACCTCAGATTGTTTTTTTATACTGGATTCTAACTATTGCATTCAAAGTAATATTTTTTATTTTTTTAATATTTTGCACTTTCTTTGTTAATTTTGAAGGGATAATTTATATATGACACCTATTTAATTTTGCACGTTTATGAAATAGAAAAAGTAATTTTTTTTTTTTAAAATTTGAAATCATTGGATAAAATTTGTACATTTAAATATATTAATATAGTTTACTTTATATTGGTTTGTGAATGAAGGTATATTTATTTTATTTTTACATTTTGAAGAGTGTGTATTTTTAATCACTTTTTAATATTCAATTTAACATAGGGTTGTTTTTCATATTCCAAAGATTCATTTTCCCTTCTCTCACTTTATATCCAATAAAAAATGATTCATAAAAAAAAAAACAATAAAAAACTATATGAGAACATTGCATTCTTCTCTCTTACTTTCCTATCACTTTTATTATTAGACCAAACAAACATATATGTATGAGCAAGACATGCTTTCAACATGCACAACAATAGACAACCTAATTCCAACCTTGCATGTTGTCATGAGCAACGTACACATGCTTTTAAACTCTCAAAACCTTCCAATAAGAACTCCTCCAAGCCAAGTACATCTTGTTCTACTAGCTAGTTGTGCAAAACAAAACCTTGCCTTATACCTTCTCAACTTTGATACTGGATTCCCATATTCAAAACAAATTTTCATGCATGGAGAAGAAAAACTTCCTAAAAGATGAAACCTTTCTCCAACAACATAAAGTTCTTGCTATATTTCTATTTTTGAGTTTTGTTTTGATGGACCCTTTTCATTTAGGTCCACTAGGAGAACATGAATTTCGACCCGTGAAACACAACGTTGCACCATATAAACAAGTCATGAAGAATTGGCCTAAGGACAACATGAGTAGACTAGGACTTCACGGAAAATTAGAATTCGAAAATGAAGTATTTGGACCAGAGTCACTTGAGTTCGATAACATGGGTCGTGGACCTTACACCGGTTTAGCCGATGGCCGCGTTGTCCGATGGATGGGAGAACAACTTGGTTGGGAAACTTTTGCAGTTGTCACATCCAATTGGTGAGTATCATCAAGAAATTTGTAATCTAATTTGATTAAATCAGCTATCAAATACAACTCAAAATATTAACTATCTAATCTTCATTCAATTATTATAATGTAGAGAGTCCAATTGCAATTATAATAGTTGAATGAAGATCAAACAATTCATATTTTGAGTTCAAGATATGAAATGTCTGATCTTCTCGCAATTGCATGATTGTATACACTCCATTAGATCTATAATATTATGTTTGTATATGTCTATATGTGCATTCATGCTAATGAAACTTGATATTTTTAAAAGGACTGAGAAGACTTGCATGAGGGGAAATGACTCTACAACTCCAAAGCAATGGAAACATGAGAAAACATGTGGGCGTCCCCTTGGTTTAAGATTTGACAAAGAGAGTGGAGATTTATACATAGCAGATGCATATTATGGTCTTCTTATGGTTGGACCAAATGGAGGACTAGCTACACCATTGGCAACCCATGTCGAAGGAAAACCCATTCTCTTTGCAAATGACCTTGATATTCACAAGAATGGGTCCATCTTCTTCACTGACACAAGCACAAGATACAATCGAGTGTAATTTCTTCTGTTTCTAGCTATCTATTCACCAAAGTCAGATTGTTGATAGCAGTTGAATTGAGATCAAATGATTAAGATTTAAAGCTCCGTATTTTATATTAGAAAAAATCTACAATAAAATTTGGACGGTCATCTCAATTCAACGGTTATCAATATGTTAAATGAATTGATCCCGAATCCAGGGATCCTATTTATTTATTTATTTCAGCTAAGTCCTTATGATGGGTGCTATTGTTTGCAGTGCACACTTTTTTATATTGTTGGAAGGAGAAGGAACAGGTAGGCTCCTTAGATATGATCCTCCTACCAAAACAACTCATGTTGTCTTGGATGGTCTTGTTTTTCCTAATGGAGTGCAAATTTCGAAAGATCAATCCTTCCTCCTATTTACTGAAACCACCAACTGCAGGTTTTCAACTGCGTTAATTATTTCTTTATCAACATATCATACTTATTTTGCATTTTTTTTCTGCAACTTGTAATAATTGAGGTTAAATGTGATACTCAATTGTAGTCACATTGTGATCTTTTACCTTGGTGCTGCAAACCATTTTTTAAAAAACTTTAGCAACACAAAATTGGTCTCTCTACGGTTGCAACATCATACTGCAGCTATATTGAATCGAAATTCGCCCAACAAAATAATCAATTCATTAAATTCTTTAATGACAGGCTAATGAAACTTTGGATAGATGGTCCTAAAGATGGAACAGTGGAATGCGTGGCCGACCTTCCAGGATTCCCAGACAACGTAAGAATGAATGAAAAAGGACAGTTTTGGGTGGCAATAGATTGTTGTCGAACTGGACCTCAAGAAGTCTTGAGTAACAATCCATGGTTGAGGAGTATTTACTTCCGCTTGCCTGTAAGAATGAGCTTGTTGGCTAAAGCAATGGGGATGAAAATGTACACAATGATTGCACTTCTTGATGATAACGGAAAGATTCTTGAAGTTCTTGAAGATCGAGAAGGCAAAGTGATGAAGCTGGTTAGTGAAGTTAAAGAGGAGAAAGGAAAGCTTTGGATTGGAACAGTAGCTCATAATCACATCTCCACCTTACCTTACCCTTAAAAATATGACTTTGTCATGCATTAAGTTAAATTTCTTGTGTCTTGGTTTAGGATTTTCCTTTTAGTAAAATTAAATGCTAGAATTGCTTAATCTTTATCTGTGCAAGTATTTTAGTTAATCAAATAATTTTTTCTAATCCATGCCCCTGCAATATAATGATCACTGTATTATGTTTTTGGTATAGATCACATATTCCTTGTAGGGGGAGCTACCAAAATTAGTTTAAGACATTGCGATTCTACTTGATTCAAGTAATTAATCTATGCAATTACACGTGGATTATACCTGATTTTTACCAGAACATAATCTCTCAAACCAGATATAACACTATGTAGATAGCAGAACTATCTGTCAGAAAAATTCAAGTTGTTGAATTCTCATAGCTTGGATGATAGAAACTATAAGCTAAAATGAAAAATTCTCATATACCGCACTGTTATATTGGTCGTTGACTCAGACCGAAACCCGATTAAATCCTTCGTGCTTACACAACTTATGAACACTACTATCTCATCTAGCAATCTTTTGCAGTGCTTTTGGTAGCAGATCTAGCAAGTAGCAACCCTTTACTTTGCATGCATTGAAACATAACCAATTATATCTTAAATGCATACCCAATTATACATTTTACTAAGCTAATTATTACTATTAATCATGTAACTTAGGCCCTATTAGGATATATACAGCTTAATTAGTCATTTTACCAAATTTCACAAATGCCATTAAACAAACTTGAATTAAAGCCGTGTAGTAGAGCTCCTCTCCCACAGAATTTGGTGTGTATTGACACACAATAACAATGCAAAAGCAATTTATTTGAAGAAGGGGGTAGAACTTACACATCATTTAAGCTGCTAGTGTTCCAAAGGGAGAGGGAATCTGTCCATTAATTTGATTGTCTTCTAGGTGCCTTCTATCAGATTCAAACATTCGGATGTTCAATACAACACAATTACATAAAGTTAACAAAAGGCACTGTAAATAGAATGTGTTTTCATTGAATAAAATTGTAGACTAGCTAACAATGAAGCATAACATGGATACCAAACACGACACAGACACGTATAAAAATTTGAAAAAATGACATAATTCAGTATGATTACATCTGTCGGTGTCATACACTAACACGAGTTGAGCACTGAACACACCTTCGATCACAAGTCTCGGTGTCGGATGCTGACACAAGTTGGACTCAGACACGCCTTCAATCAGAAGTGTCGGTGTTACATAGTCTGACAATGTGATAAACTCGTTTTGCAGATAAACTGAATGAACACGTCAGACACAACACACTGCAATTGTTTTTTAATCCGTGACGCAACTTCTTGTATGCATGTGCTTTTATTAATTAATAATAAAAAAAAGTATGATATAGTTTTATATGCAGAAAAAAGAAAACGATGATGATGATGAACACTTTATAATCAAAATTGGAATGAAGTAGTTCAAATTCAAATCAATATTACAAAATCAAAATCAAAGTCTGAAGAATGTTCAAACTTAGCTCTCTTTTGTTCAAATCAAAATCAAAATCCAAAAATGCTCTCACAATTATTCGCACTTTCAACAACCTTCAACCTTGCAATGCGTCCACACATGCAAATTCTAGAGTTCCGATCTCTCGTAATTTTTGCACCGCACCGGAAAGAGACTCAATCGAATACGACGTCGTTATCGTCGGAGCTGGTCCCGCCGGTTTATCGGCGGCGATACGGTTGAAACAACTTTGCCGCGAAAATGATACCGATTTATCTGTTTGTGTTCTTGAAAAAGGTTCTGAAGTTGGTAAGTCAACTTCGTTTCTCTTTCAGTTAATTTATTGCTACAAAAAAAAGCTCTATTAATTGATTTCGCAATTTCTGTGTTATTATTCTCAGGAGCGCACATTCTTTCTGGAAACGTTTTTGAACCTCGCGCGTTGGATGAACTTCTTCCTCAGTGGAAGCAACAAGAGGTGTGTTCTTTTATATGGCAAAAGATAAAATATGTATGGTATAGTTGTTTTCATATAAGCTATTTTAGAAAACTTATGAAAATAAGCTGAAAAATGTCATAAGCTGTTTTCGTAAGTTCTCCCAAACAGTCTCAAAAAACTTATGTCAGAAGATAAACTCAAATAAGTCAATCCAAAAAGGCCAAGTCTGTAACAGAATATCAAATCAAGGCGAACTGTTTTTGTATAATCTATAAGCTATTTTCATAAGCTATCCTGGATAGCTTATGGAAATGAGCTGAAAACAATTTATGAACATGACATAAGCTTTTTTCCTAAGTTCTCAAAAACAATGTCAAAAGTGATTATGCCAGTAGATAAGCTCAAATATGAGCCTGTTTGGATTGACTTACTTGAGCATATCCACTAGCATAAGCCCTTGTGACATTGTTTCTGAGAACTTACGAAAACAACTTATGACAATTTTCATTAGCTTTTTTCAACTTTATTTTCATAAGTCTCCAATATAGCTTGTAAAAACACAGTGGTATTGGCTTAGGACCTGAGAGTGTGCTCTTACTCAAGGTCTCATGTTCGATTCCCTCCGATGCCAACTTATATCATATACAAAAACAATTTAACGTTATTTTATCTTTTGCTATAAAAATAGCTTATACGTAAGCGCTTATCATGATAAGCATTTATCCAAACATGCCCTAAGTGTCTTCAATTCGTGACTGGCATTGAATTTTGTTTTTTGATTTGCAGGCTCCTATTAGTACACCTGTTTCTTCTGATAAGTTTTGGTTTCTGACAAAGAATCGTGCGATTTCACTCCCGAGTCCTTTTGACAACAAAGGGAACTATGTAATAAGGTTTCTATAACACGTTTATTCAATTATTTACAGCGGAAAAAGCAATTAACTGTTTGTTTGTCTACTTTACAATGTTCGTGTTCACAATTCATAATTCCACTTCCAAAATACTTATTTTGGACCATTTGATACAGTTTAAGTCAGTTAGTACGATGGATGGGAGCAAAAGCTGAAGAGTTAGGTGTGGAGATATACCCAGGATTTGCTGCTAGTGAGGTATTTCAGCTTTTCCTTCGATGTCTCTTCTCTATATTTTTTATTGTTTACTAGTGTATTTCCATGCCAGATATTGTATGATTCTGACAACAAAGTTATCGGTATTGGAACTAATGATATGGGAATCTCAAAAGATGGTTCAAAGAAGGAGACTTTCCAACGTGGCGTTGAAGTCAAAGGTTTCATTTTATACATTTCTTTATCCCGTACATATGTTAATGTGCTTTGTCTCAATTCTTGTAGCAAAAAGGTTTTCCTGATTAATGCTTGTCTAGCTGCTCCAGCAACTTGACTATAATCTGGATCAATAGTTTTGCCAGTTATTTAGTTCTTTCTGTGGTGTAGTTGTTAACTATGTAAATATTGAATCACATGTAGGCCAAATAACACTTCTGTCTGAGGGATGTCGAGGATCGTTATCAGAGGTATGAAAATTAAATTTTAGGATTGTCTAGCTTTTCCCATCAATTATTATGTTGATGGTAAAATTTCCAATCTCAATCCCTGTATTCCCTACAGCAAATAATGAAAAAGTACAACCTTAGAGAGAAGGGAGGCGCAGAACATCAGACATATGCTTTGGGAATTAAAGAGGTATAACTACTTCACTTATTTTAGAAGAGATTTTTTTAAAAACATCTCGTCTTTATTTTTCATGAAAAACTGCAATCTTTCATGATTCTGCTTTTTTATTCAATTATATATGCATGAAGAATATTTGATTGTTGACTGTTCTAATAACTGAAAGTCATAGGTGTTTTCATTAATCTTATTCGCCAAATTCACTTAGATTCTGCAAACTTATACCTTTAGGTTTGGGAAATTGACGAGGAAAAGCATCAACCTGGTGCAGTACTTCACACGTTAGGATGGCCCTTGGATCATAAAACATATGGAGGATCTTTTCTGTATCACATGAAAGATAGACAAGTAAGATTTGTATTTGTAAAGAGTTGTGTTATTTGAACATTCATATATGTGACAACTTTTGTGACAACCAAAATTTTAGAAAGGAAATGAGGTAGTGGCACAAACACCAAAGCAATAAAGAGAGAAAGTAAAAAGAAAATGTGAGTATGAGTGACAAAATTGTCACAAAAGTTGTAAAAAATGGTTGTTCGAATATCATTTCTCATTTGTAAAATTGATTGCTGCCCCATATTGTGAATAATGTTGTCCCACCAACATTATTGTGTGCTCTAAATCTGAAATAAACATAAAAAAATACACATGCAGCACAAAACTAACCTCGCTAATTTTCTAATTTTAGTTATGATAATCCAACTTGTTTCTATACCATTTGGCTGTATATTTTTATGATTGAGCGTAGTCTCTTAGCTAGATGGTTGTTCATTCCTAGAATGTGTTTGAAACCACTATGGAGCAAGTTGATATATTTCTGTTTGATGAAGCCATTTTTCTCACTTTTTCATGGTTATCTTTTCTGACTAGTTATATCAAGTTATAAACAAGTCACCTGCAGCTGTATTTGCAAACTTTGACCGAACTATATAAGTTTATCATTTCCTGCTAGTTTTTTTTTTTTTTTTACTTTCATTGCTGACAATATATTCTTCATGTCAAGAATTCCATTTTCCACTGTGACAGATTTCTTTAGGTCTTGTGGTTGCTTTGAACTATCAGAACCCTTTCATGAATCCTTATGAGGAATTCCAGGTAAAGTTTTTTCTTGCGGGTATGTTTAAGGTGCATAATTGAAATTTTATGTTGTCAATTATATGCTACTTAATCTTCATATTTTTTAAATGTAGGAAAAAACGAAACTTTTATATAATCTGACAAGCAATTTCAACATTTCCTTTAAAGTGATTTTTCTGTCTTTGTATGACATGCCTGAGTATTTTAAGAGACGTGATTTTCCTTTTAATGAAAATACTCAAATATGTGGTTTTTGTGGTATTTAACTTGGCAAACCACTTTTATGTTTTGTCTAAGTTGGTTGTTCCATCTTTCTAGTATAAGAATGTATGAGCTTTCTTGGGTGAACGTCTATTTATGCAATGTAAATGATTGGGGTTGTCATATGACATCTGTAAGTGTTTTGCTATTTCTTCTAAGGAATGATATGTATGTTCAACCCGGGAAGCCACTTCAACTGTCTTCTAAGTTGGTTATGATTGTTTCATTTTTCTACTATCACCTGTATTTATGCAATTCATATTAATAGAGTCATTTATCTTGCCACATTTGCCAATTATGTTATGGATTTTTTGTGAATCTTTTGCTGGTTGGTTGTGTGGATACTCTATCTCTCTAAAACTTGAAAGTTACATCACTTATTCTGATCTCTACTCTTGGTCAATAAGTTTTTTTCTCCTTGCTTATCTCCTGTTTCTCATTTGGTTGACCAGAAATTTAAGCATCATCCTGCAATCAAACCATTTCTAGAAGGCGGAACAGTTATCCAGTATGGAGCTCGCACTTTAAATGAAGGTGGTTTTCAGGTACATAAATAATCAACAGCTTTCATTTTTTTTCATGCAACCAATCCGAAAACAATGTAGAGTAATTTACCTTTATGTCCGAGTCATAGCAGCCTCAAGAGGTCTTGTGTTATAGATGTACTAGGATGAAGGGTGACAAATGGATACTCCTAACTTTTAAGATCTCTAATGCAAATTTAAAGGTATTTGGTGGGTTCTAAACGCTAAAGCACGTAAAATTGGAAATGGGACAAGAAACATATGGACTAAAAACACAACAAAATTTAAGCGTCCAGCAGTGCATGTACTATTGAAGTGTCACATTGTGTCCGACATTGACATAATTTTTCTGAAATGATTATGCTTCATAGTCTAGGCAACATGTCTGCTAACTGTTACAGTGGTCCATGTAAAGCTTGGTTGTTTTCTTTATTGGTGATAGAGGAATTTGACATACATGAAGAAAAAGTTTTCAAAGACAAATAGCTAGATGAATTATTTGTTATCATATTAGAGTTTTATTTGCGTGTTGTTTGTTCCAATGCATTATTTCTTTAACTTGTTGCACATTATTTAAATATAAACGTGATTCTAGTTAAATTTCAGTCTGTCCCATATCCAGTTTTTCCTGGTGGAGCAATTGTTGGATGTTCAGCTGGGTTCTTGAATGTTCCTAAGATAAAGGGAACTCACACAGCAATGAAATCAGGTAGGGGATGGAAACTTGCTCTATATTTTGCTGATGTTGATTATTTAGTTTTGGTGAAATTTAAGGAATGTATGATTCTTTAGGGTCGTCTCCGTTCTTATGTTTATTAAATCGACCAATCATTTCTTACTTTTATCAAACACATATTGGGATATGCCGATGTGCTGATGGTTCTGTGTGATATGCAAATAACAACGTTGCAGATTTTCTTTTACATACATGCATCTAATAGACTAGCACTTATTTTTTTGTAGGAATGCTTGCAGCTGAAGCTGCATTTGGCGTGTTTAATGAAGGTCTAGATATGAATACATATTGGGATGCTTTGAGGAATTCATGGATATGGGAAGAACTATATAAATCTCGGAACTACCGACCTGTTAGTGAAGCTATTCATTGTTATTTTTCTATCTTTCCCTCTCTTCATTAATTTTTTTTTCAGGCTATTTTTGCTTTCATTTTTAAGTCTTGAACTAAGAGGCCATCTCATCTTAGATAGATATCTATCCATTTGCTAACTTTTGAATATATTATAAAAATAAATCACCATTGTCTTGTCGGACGAATGTTTTTATGCCTTTGCTTATTTTTTATCGATGTAAAGGACATGCATTGTCAGTTTAACTTCATTATACAACGACTTCCAATGAAAATTCTTTGCTTTGCGACATCACTCCATTCTTGTAACTACATCTTAAGAGTGGTGATATAGCATGGCAAAATAGAGAGCTCATATTGAATGTTAGCGTAAAACTACTTTGCACTGATAATGCGTTAAACTCATATTTCTTAACATATGAGAACCTGGATTTCACAAATTACATGGTAGGATTTTGGCTTCAGGACATAATCATGAGATTACTTGCTAGATAACTTTCTAGCATATGACCAAGAATCTACTAGACTGATAACTCTGGAATTCTCCAATATTATGGGATATTCCTTGCAACTAATTATAAATTTATAAGTTATGGGAAGAGTTCTGTTTCATTTTAAACCTCTAGTAGCTTATTAAGGACTTATACATATCATAGTTACTTGTAAGTGAAAGTAAAGAAAATCCTTAAACCCCAAAAACTAGCTCAAGAGGCGAGGGTTGCTTAAGACTTAAACATCCCCTCACATTGAGAGATACATATTTGAAGTGTGGACAAGTGCGAGTGGAATAATATGGATCTCAGCACACTCCCTTGGATGGAATAGCAAAGATCTTGGACTAATAATTGAACTAGGATATGTTGTGATACAGTATTAGCATTTGAGTTTTAGGCTTATCTCAACCCTCAAAAGCTATCTCAAGAGGTGAAAGATGTCCAAGCCTCATAACTAATCTGACAATATTCCAGTCGGTGTAGGACCTCAACTTATACAAAAACTTATAAAACTGTAATTGTAAGACCGATGTGTAATTATAACTATTTCCACATAGTTGTACTTATTCATTTCTTGTGATACTTAAAAAATATGCTATGTTTAGTTTGTCAAGTTAATATGCAATATTTACTTTTTAGTGATACCTCTTATTGCAGGCCTTCAAATATGGGCTTATTCCAGGACTGGCCTTAAGTGGTCTGGAGCAGTAAGATCTAACTTTTCTTATGGATTTAATCTTCTACACTTCGACACTGAAAAGTACAATTTCCTCTACTCCCTTTTTTCTTGTCTTGGAACTTCACTCACCCTTGTGTTTTTCCTATCAGTTACATACTCAAGGGGAGGCACCCAATTACTTTGAAGCATGGTAAACCTGATCATGAAGCAACAAATGTAAGAAATATTGTTCAAGGAATTAAGCTTGTTAATGAATCTTGTTATTTACATATAGGCTATTTATCACCTCTTGGCTGGTACAAAATGGTCCTTTTATTCCGGCATAAAGGCTATTTTAGAAGCCTTTTTCATTGAATATCAAGAGATGTTAGTCAGATTTGCTTTTATTATGTGTGTTTCTTGTTATAATAAAACACTGCAAATTAGTGTGACACTAATACCTTTTTTTTTTTTTTTAACATTTATGCAGGCTGCAGAGTTGCATTCTCCAATTCACTATCCAAAGCCTGATGGCGTCTTCTCCTTTGACGTACCTACCTCTCTGCACAGGTTTTGCAACATTAATTCCCTCCTGTTGCTTAATGTTGAGAATTGAATGCAATCATTTTTCAAAGAAATGAAAAAAAAGGTTGTCTCACAGTTGTGTTCTAAAATAGATATAAGGTTGCATGGTTGAATTTCTGATCTTGCCATTAAAAGAACTTCTCAAAGAGCGCATATAGAGAGTCGTGGAGGAGAGAACTCAAATTGAAAGCCAATTAGTTCACTTACACATCCGTTTATACTTAATATCCTAAATTTTAGGTAAAAGATCCTATAGAACACTGCTTTTATTTCTCTGATAAATACTATTTTGATCCTTCCACCTATCCTTCAAAAATACGAAAGTAGCTTTTAGGAGCCATGCTAATTTATTTGTCGTAATGAAACGGCCATCTGCTCATCCACATTTAAGAATTGGCTTCACAATGGGCCTCTCTTGAGTCTTGAGGGTGAGTGGTAAGGTGATGTCTTCTATTACGAGAATGTTGTCTAATTAAAGTTAGAGGTCAAATTTTGTTGTCAATTTCAATGTGTAAGAACCACATTTAGTTATATTAGATGACTCTTCATTTTATGTTTTGAATGAAGAGTAAATCAGTGCACATTGATTTACTCTTCATTCAAAACATAACAATATTGGAAATTATTGATTTATTAGTCAACATACATAATTTCAAGCTCATTTCCTTGCTTCATAGCCATTTATATCTGGTTTATATACAGAAGCAACACAAATCATGAGCATGATCAACCTCCACACCTTCGATTAAGGGACCCAAAGATTCCCGAACTTACAAATTTACCGGTGTTTGCTGCTCCTGAGTCACGATATTGTCCTGCACGAGTATACGAGTAATGCACACTTACTACAGCTTGGTTTCAAAAGGGTTTTTAGTTTCTGAATCATTCTCTGATGTTTTTCATACATCCTTCTCAAATATAGATATGCTGCAGATGAGCAAAATCAACTGAAGTTGCAGATTAATGCTCAAAATTGTTTGCATTGCAAGGTAAATTTTCAGACTGATTTGGAGAATATTTTAAATTTGGAGGATCTTACTTTTAATCTCTACTCATCAAATATTTTCGAATCTTCCATATCCTACACGGTTTAATTCAGTGCTTTGATATTCAGGCTTGTGACATCAAAGATCCAAAGCAAAACATCAAGTGGACAGTGCCTGAAGGGGGTGGAGGCCCGGGATACTCGGTTATGTAGATTCAAGAGTTAGTCCATATATTGTTGACCCCACAAATTTGCGACTTCCTTAATGTTAGTGCATTCCCCTGCATTAAATACTTGTATTATGGCCCCCTTTCCCTAATCCATACACAGTACACACAAACTTGATCGTGCCAAAAGAGGAATACTACGGTAAATGTTATTTGTGAAATAAAATAAGTTGCCAAGGTTCCTCATCTTAACGACAACATGGTTATACTATTATATTTAAAATTAGGATTCCAACCAAAGTAATTTTAAATGGGGACTTCTATGGTACACCCGTAAATTACGGTGTACCGATACTCTTGCTTACAATTTTTATAAATTAACTATCATTTTTTATGAAGAAAATAGGTGTTTGTTGACATATATATTTTAGAAAATATCATTTTATATGAAGAAAAAAAAACATCATTTCATTTTTTATAAAAATCATACTAATTTTTTTACATTTTATTGTAAAAAAATACTCAAAATTCTCTATGAGTAATAAGAATTCAGAAAAATCAAATTTTATTGCGTTGACGTTTTTGGTAAATAAGATTTAGTTATTATAATTATAGGTGATAGAAAATAATTTTTTCCTACAAAAAATAACTTATTTAACTATTAATTTAAGGATTTGGTGTACCAATACACTTAAATTGTTGGGTGTACCATAGAACTTGCCATTTTAAATTGTAAAAATAAGCGCCTCTCTTTCCAATATATTGAATACATAACTTTCCATCAAAATTACTTTCTGCCGAAAAATTATGGTTGTCAAGTGTTTTTTGCACTTAAATAGTCTTTCATGAGACTGTTTGGGACTGCAGTAGAAGGCTTCTAGACGTGTGTTTTTTGAAAAGTTAGAAATTCTAGCTTCACATTTTTCACATTTAAAGTGCATTGGAAAGTGGAAATGAGGCTCCAAAAGTTAATCCAAACACCCACTAAATGTAACTAGTTTCATATCACATATATTTCAAAAATTGCCTTTCAAGCATCATTCTTTAAAATTATTAGGCTTAAAATTTTCATTACAAGTTGAGAAATCTCCTCCTTTTGTGCTTCGGCTACTTTTATATTCATAAAAAAAAAAATAAAAAAAAAAATAGTGGACAAATTAAAATAAAGATCATGACTAAAAACAAAATGTCGCCATTAGAATTGTTACAAAAAAAAAAGTGTATCAGTTTAGTTTGCATAATCTTTGTGCACTGTACCATGTTCGCATCATCCATCAATCAAAACTCATTGCATAGCTACAAAGAACAAACATCCCTACCTACCTCGGTTTATCCTAGCCAATTGAATTAACTGAGGTGCCCATAAATATTAGTACAAAACAAAATTCAACGCATTATTCTATATCTGTAACTATAACATTTACTCTTTTAAGAAAAAATATAACAAGCCTGCAACCTACAAAACACACACTGACAAAGGGAAATCTAAAATGTGAGTAATCAATGTACAGTTTCTTAACAATCCTCGGCTCCATTGATAATATTTATGCAATGTATGCCAAGTTCAAGTTGCAAAGCTACCCAGAATAGAGATCATTTAGGCATGACAAATGAAGAGGCAGATTTCATGCAATCATGTTGCCCATCCGATCAAATCAAACAGCTTATATGTTAAAATGCATTTAAAATATATTTGAAAAAATGTAAATGCAAACCGCCCAATTACCAAGAAAAAATAAGATTGCTTGACTCCTAATATGCAGGGAATCCAAATCCAACAAATGAAAGCATTTACCCCTTCGTCCTTCAGTTGATTGTGCGAAGGTGAAATGCTAAAAATCATAGGAAGGACAATTGCTAAGGAGACCCTATTGTAGATTTGACAAAAATCATCCCTACATCGATTTATCCATAGCCAATTAACTGAGGTGCCAAGAAATTTTAGTATTATACATAACAAAATGCAACACATAATTCTAAATCTGTAACTACAAACATTTGTACTGTTTAAGAATAAAAAATAGAACAAGGCTGCAACCTACCAACACTAGGACACTGAGACAACGAAATCTAAAGTTATACGACAATGCGCAGTTTCTCAACAATCCTTGGTTGCCGAAGGATTTACATCCGATGAAGGATTATCTTTCGGGCATGGAGGTGTAGTTGCTCTCATTTTCAAGTCACCTGATTGTTGTTGTTCCTGCTGCTGCTGCTGCATTTGTTGCTGTTGCATTTGTTGCTGCTGTATTTGTTGTTGCTGTTGTATTTGTTGCTGAAACTGATGTTGCTGCTGTTTCTGTGGATGAATTTGGAGCTGTTGAAACTGTTGTGCAGCCAAAAGAGTGTGCATGGCATGATTATTATTGGGATAGAACTGTTGCCCTCCTCCAAAAGAAGCTAAGTTCATAGGTCCTCCATTTGGTGGCATAGCTTGCCCAGTCAGTACTTTCAAATGCGTGATTTCCTCTTTTAACGCGTCATTTAAAGCTACAAGGACAAACAGAAAGTGAATTATTTCCCATGATATTAGTAGTGCAAAGATCAAGATAAACTGTCCACGTTGGATATTCTCAAGCTTATATATTTAAAGCTGTGAAACTCAAATTTCATATAAAATTGCATATTTCAGCTTTATTCAACCAGAAAACCAACCCAACAACAAAACTTTGCAGCCAGCTTCACACTAAACATGCACCTTCACCTAAGACAAATATATTAATCTATCGGGAAAATCTGACTAATGTCATATACCATATTGTAAATTGCAAGGATATTACGCACAGACCATATTGCATTAAATAAATACTTTTTCAGAGATAGAATTAGAAAGAGAAGCAACTAAAGCAGCAGAGTAGTAGCTTCAGGAAACATTTATAATGTCGTGGACTTACCATCCTGCAAGTGAACTTGTTGCTCCATGGTTTGCAACCGCAGCTTCAGCTCACTGTTCTCAGAATTCAGTCCACTTGTATCTCTCTGTTCATAATAGACCAAAAAATATTAATATAGTCCTACTATTAGCTTTTCAACCAGAAGGTGATATAGTAATTGGCAGTATCAAAGCACCCAACATCTGAATAGAAAGCACAAATGTAAATACCTGTAAGAGAGTTAACTGTGCAGACAAAGATGTTGCTTCCGTTTGCAATGTCTGCACTTTTCTTTCAAGCTCGGCAATATAGCGCATCTTCCTCTCTTTTGACCTAGCCGCAGACTGCCTATTTGCCCATATCCTGTTACACACAAATATAAGCAGTGTTTGTCGATGTTGGAAAGTTCATCTACCCAAACCAAAAAAGAGATAGAAAGAAAAAACAGAAAATAGTTCATACACCCAGCACTTTTCAAGTGCAGTAGATAAAGCAAAATAGGCCCAGGGGATAATGCCATGAGAAATGGTATTTGTACAACAATTTTGTAACAACTTTTATGACAACATTTTCTCTCATACTCACATTATGTTTTTACTTCCTCTCTCTATTGTTTTGGTTTCCGTGTCAATACCTACTTTTCTTTGTAAACTTATGGTTGTTCCAAAAGTTGTCACACAAATGGTTGTTCAAATAACACCTCTAATGCCATATATTGAGCTGGAACTTACAACAATAAAAAGATGTATAGACTGTGCCCTCTAAGGGAGGACATTCTATCCGAGCATCAATACCTGTCGCAGTGTGGGAGGGGATCAAAAGGCCCAATAATGTGATTTTTTGGAAGAGTAACCACACCAAAACAACAGTTTTAGAAAGTAACTATTGTTCAAATACTACCAAAACAATGGTGTGAGTGTGTAACTCTAATTAGTGTTATTATCAATGAGATGTCGCCATTTTCCTTCAAGTAAATAAAACGCAACCTGGTGCTATAGAGCTACTTCCATGACAACATCTAGGGAAGGGTTGGACTCATTATGGGTCTATTGTAGTTGGTCTTACCTAGCATTTGCAAGAGACTGATTTAACAAATTGAACTGTGACTTTATAGTCATACAGCAACTATTCCAACATTTTCTTTTAGTAGACCTTAGAACAACAACAACTAAGCCTTAGTAGACCTTAGAAAAATCTTACAATTTTTTAAGCCTCCTTATCAATTGCAAAGTATACCAAAACCTACAATATTTTGTATACCACAAAAAAAAAAGTAGTGTTATTGTGGCTCATGTTTTGGAATGCTTGTTTTTTGTTTATTAATTTCAACAGGAAGGCACTTTTGTATTATACATAGGTCTTCTAGAATTAATCTACAGTTCCATTTCTGAGATTTTTTCTCATTAATTTTTTTCTAAAAACCAAAATCCTATCCTGTCTCAAAGACTCTATGCATTTTCTAAAATTTGATATCCTAGCCTGCCTCAATAGTTTTGCTAAACATGTTTATAAGATATATAGTATTGCTATATCCGGAGAATAAAATTATCCCGAAAGGATAGTGAAAGAGAAATTAGCCAATGACAAAACAGAGCTTTGCGGAATTCACGGCATGTTGGTAAAAAAGGGGGAAGTCAATAATACAGACTGGGTAGAATACACTCAGGATGATTTCGTGTGATTACAATTCGCTACAAACAGCATTTTTGTTAGCTCTACACCTAATTTATGAATGCTAAATTACACACTAATAAACCATAGAGAATAATATATAACATTTGGAATAAAAACAGTGTTTTGCTATGTAGTATTGCATTGCTTTACAAACAAGCATGTAAAATAACTAAGAAACATTATGGTACAAAATGACATGTCTAGAAATAATACCTTTTTGCACGCTTGGGGTCAATCAAGGCAAGTTCTGCAAGCTTGGCCGCTGACATTGCTTTTTTGGAATCAGCTGCGGACATGTCATCTGAACCCGAGACTAACATCTCAGGTTTGATTGTTGTTGACCCATCCATGGACTGGCTATGCTGGTGTCTGATTCTGGGCCTTTCATTTGTAGTACCAACTGCCATATTTTCCCCAGAAGAGGTACCTCCTCCTGATGTCTGCCCTACCGACATTGGCGCCAAACCCGATGCTCCGGCAGCATTAGACCCCTCACCCATTTGAAAATTAGACGTAGCTGAAGACGAATTGAACTTATCCATATCAAGGTACATGGACAGCAAATCTTCCTCAGTATCATCAGAGAACGACGGTCCATCAGCACCACCAACTACACCAAGATCACTATCAAAGCTAATATCATCCGGCAAGGTAAGAATCTCGGAATGAGCACGTCTATGACCTCTATTTCTTGGAGGATTATCAGACATTTTACTTATATCATGACTAAAGCCACTAGAATCTGAGCTGGTTCCAGGAACAAGCGGCGGATAGGACGATGATGGGGGTTCAGATTTCACATTGAAACCACTTCCAGATGGTGAATAACCCGGATAACGTCCTGATGGAGGTGGAAAACCACCGCCAAGACCCAAAGATTTGTCCTTTTCCATTCACGATTCCTTGACCCTAAACAACACTAAGCAATCACAACCCCTAATCCAGTTCAATCACTTCAAAACCCTAGTAACAAATTAATAAAAATAAATCAATAAAAAATCAAATTTTTAAACAACCCAATTTCTTAAACTAGCTCATTAGAACAATAAAAAACAAAAGAGAAAAATTGGAATGAAAAAACAAAAAAAAAAAACAAAAAAATTTCGTTGTTGAAATTTGAAATGACGAAGGAGTGAGAAGTTTTACCTTTGCGCCGCGTAGATCAGGGAAGATAGATTGGAGCAGAGAATGAAAACCCTAGAAATTGAGAGAAAGGGGAAATGGTTATTGGAATGAAGAGAGAGAAAGTAGAGATCTGAGAGAGAGAGAGAATGAAAAACTGAAGCTTCGAACTCAAGACATCATTCCATTCTCGTCAACGAATCAAACCCATACAGTTGGTACAATTTGTATGTATTATACGGTACATGTCTTAAACCAATATTATTTGGGTTAAATATTTTTGGTCCATATCAATTTTTCGTTTTAGTTTTAACTTTTAGTCTTCTAAAAATTTTTCATCTTCATTTTTAGTCCCTCTTTTAAAGTAAACTCATGTAGAATTCATATTTTTGAATAAAATTTTTCATGAAAAATTCATAATATTATAAGAATCTCTTCCAATTTTTTTTTTTTGAATATTTTAACAAAACATGAATTTTATATTTTTTATGGTTAAAAATTCATATTAAATTTACGTTTTGTTAAAAAATTCTAATTTTTTTTGGAAAATATTTCTACAATATTCTACTACACAATTTCATTAAAAAATAGTGATTGAAAATTTTATAGGACTAAAAGTTGAAGGAAAATTTTAGAGGGACTAAAACGAAAAGTTGGTATATTTATAGGGACCAAAAACATTTTTAACTGTAGAATTAATATTGGAACAAGACAATTTTTGTGACAACTTTTTTTCTCACACTCGTATTATGTTTTTACTTTCTCTCTATTGTTTTGAGGGTTAAATATGTTTTTAGTCCCTATAAATATGTCAACTTTTCGTTTTAGTCCCTCTAAAATTTTCCTTCAACTTTTAGTCCCTATAAAATTTTCAATCTTCACTTTTGGTCCCTCTTTTAAAGTAAACTCATATCTAGAATTCATATTTTTTAATAAAATTTTCCATAAAAATTCAAAATATTATAAGAATCACTTCAAAAAAAATTTAGAATTTTTTAACAAATCATGAATTTAATATGAATTTTTATATTTTTTACGGTTAAAAATTCATATTTTATTTGTGTTTTGTTAAAAAATTCTAATTTTTTTTAAGAATTTTTTTTAGAATATTTTACACATTTCTGTACAATTTTATTAAAAAATACAAAAATTAAATTAAAAATAGGGACCAAAAGTAGTAATTGAAAATTTTTTAGGGACCAAAAGTTGAAGGAAAATTTTAAAGGGACTAAAATGAAAAGTTGGTATATTTATAGGGACCAAAAACATATTTAACCCTTGTTTTGATTTTTGTGTCAATACCTCTTTTTTTTTTTTTTTTTAAATTTTGATCGTCTCAAAAGTTGTCATATAAATAGATGTTCAAATAACACAACTCATTATTCTATGTGGTTTGTGAGTTGTGACTGTGATATTGATACACTCGAACGAGTCGATCTTTAAGTCAGATATTAGATTTGTTTATCATTAAACATTACTCTTAATGTACTAAATATATTGTTTAAGCATCCTTCTAGTTTTAAGTTTATTATTTTTCCCTCTTAAATCTAGAGTAGTGATATTCGTACAACCATTTTGTGATAATTTTTTTCTCTTTTTATTGATAAAAACAATAGAGAAAAAAAAGTAAATAAAAATATAATATGAGTATGAGAGAAAGATAAATCTTGATAAAAAAATAAATGTTTTCTCTCTTTTTATTTTCTTTTTTTTCTCTTTTCCCTCTCAAATATCATTTCTCTAAATCTATCGTATTCCCAAGATTTTTCATCAATTTAAAATTGGTTGAAATGTGGCATTGGTCCTTGCACTTTTTTTTGTTTGACATTGGTCCCTGCACTTTGTAAAAATATTGGTATTGGTCCCTCTGTTAATTTTCTGTTAAACAAAAAACACAAAACTAATGGAGTGCCACGTGGCCCAATCATCTCACGCCACGTGGCACCAATACCAATATTTTTACAAAGTGCAGTGACCAATACCAATATTTGTGTTTTTTTTTTATTAACAGAAAGTTAACAGAGGGACCAATACCAATATTTTTTACATAGTGTAGGGATCAATTCCAAACAAAATAAAGTGTAGGGACCAATGCCAAAATCTGATGAAAGTGCAGAGA
Organism: Medicago truncatula; assembly: GCF_003473485.1. NCBI lineage: Eukaryota > Viridiplantae > Streptophyta > Magnoliopsida > Fabales > Fabaceae > Medicago > Medicago truncatula. The sequence continues at coordinate 48,542,564 of NC_053043.1, forward strand.
CTAATGACATATTTAAGCCTTTAAAATTTAATAAATGTTTATTATTTTCAAAAATTGTGTTTAGATATATGATGTATGATGAAATAGTTTATCTAAAACAAAACTTTAGGGATTTGATCTAGTGGTTAAAAGATAGATTTTGACCTTGAAAGTTTGGATTTGAGTTTTGTGTGTTCTTAAAGAAACATAAATATAAATTATTTTGTAAGTGTTCTTTGAGTTTCAAGATCCTTTCTATCTTGGATTAGGACATCATCTCCTTTTAAAATACATATAAATTATACATAAACTCTCACAATAACACGTTGATTCTTACGGAAAATGGGACGGAAATCTTTGGGATTTGAAAACTTTCAAACCACAGATAATCATATTAACATCAAGAATGTAGGAAAAGTTAAAGGGTCATGTTAACCAGTGGTCCCATGCACTGGTTAAGGAAGCCAAAAGAAGAAATTGCAAATCAAAAAAGACAATTTTTAGATTTTTAATGCATTGATTACACATCTTTCAGTACAAAAATTACTATATTTATTTACTCCCTTAACCAGAAGTTAAAATATAGGTAACTTTGAATTACTTCCTTTATTTCACCAGTCGTGTTTTGAATTACTCCAGGCACGGATGCAGGTAGTGGGGTTTGGGGTCAGCTGACCCCACTCTTAGCTTCATATTTCAACCAATAATAGGGATTTTTAACACTTTGCCTCCACTTGATATTTTATGTTGACCCCACACTATGTATAAGTTGTAGTATTACCATGCATAAAAATCAAGAGTGAGAAACAATTTCAAGAGTTTAATAACATATTTATGGAGGTGATATGTGAAATGCATATTTGCATAGCAAATTTAAATTTAAGAGATTCAGTTTCTACATTTAATAAGGAGAAGTTGATCAATTTAGCTCGATTTTTTCGACATAATTTTCTTCTTTGGAGCCTATGGACTCGACAATCAATTAAAAATTATATCATGGATGTTAGTTCTTGTGAATAATTTTGTAATTTAGATGAGATTAGTGATCTTTCAAGAAAATTGGTAGAAATTACTTAAAAAACGTATAGTTTATCCAACGATGTACTTACTTTTAAAGTTATCATCACAATTGCATGTGACAACTGCAACCGTTGAAAGAAGTTTCTCTACTAACTTTGTGAAGAATGAATTGCGTGTCTGTAAGGGAGATCATTTTTTTTTTAATGATTGTCGGGTAATATACATGGAGAGTAATATATTTGATAGTGGCAAAAATGAAAAATATCTTGCAACACATTCAAAATATGAAGTCACACATAAAGCAAATAATATTAAAATTGTAATTCTTCAATATTAAGTTGTCCTCATTTTACGTATATACAATGACATGATTTTTGTAATCTCTAATTTTTGGTTGATGATAATGATGTCATCATTTTATTTGTTATAAATTTACATATTTTTCTAGAAATATTTATGATAAATAACTTTGACCTCACTTATTGAAATTTCTGGATCCGTCCCTGAATTACCCCCTTCCTTTTTAAGTGCATGAGGTACTGAGTTAATCTTATGAAAACATGCACTCTCCTCCAGTATTAATGCTTTTTCCTCTAATATTATTTTAAACTATTCCCTTGTTAACATCCTTGGACTGCACTTGACCGTTAACAAGGTCCTAAAAAAGATTTTGCTTTTGTTTTTGTTTCCTCATGATTCATGATATCCATTGTAATGTCATTTAATTCATCAACTTTGTCAACTCTAGGCGGATTATGTTTCTTTTGCCTCGAGGCCGCTATTGTCGTCAATTTACCTTTTTATTTTTACACACGTCAAATACTTTTCAACATCTTAATACCTTTATTTAGGTCACAAATTTGTGTTACCAAGCTCGGCTCATCAATTTATCTTAGTTAGTGATTGTTCATGTAACTATTTTGCCAAGAAACTCACTGTATTAATCTTCTTTGTTAAATTTGTGTTTGATTTTTTTTTTCTAATCCCAACAAGATGAACTAGGTGAATCACACTCTCATATCTTTGATTACAAAGTGCCATGAGTTACTCAATTACGCCTTATTTTCCTTGCAAAGTTATTTATAAAATTGTGGTTTCTTAGAGATTTAGATCCATCTTCATATTGCGTCTAGTAATCAAAGTTTCCGAGCAGAAACATTGTTGAATATATTCTTGTATTGGAGGAAGCTATTTCTAGTCTCAATCATATGCATGGAAAAAAGGATTTCGTGATCTCAAAGATTGATTTAAAGAAAGCTTATAGAGAGACGTTGACCTTTCTAAACTTACTGATACAGATTGATAACCAAGAAAATGTCGGTTTTTATCTTGTATTTATTCCCCTAATTTTATGATGTCTTGAGTGATTTCATGACCTAAATCATCTAATATGTGTCTATTTCATATTTTAGGAGTTTATTTAGTTTTAATTGTTATTTAGTTATTTTGAACTAATAATGTTTTTTTATGGTTCGTTTTGTGAAACATGTTGATCATTTGTTGTGAAGTTGTAGGAAGATGCAAAGTTGGGAAGGAGGTTGGAGTTGCGTCGTTGAAGGACTTTCAGTACGCGTCGTACACCAGTACGAACTTGGGTCCATCATTGGCAAAGCTTGATGATTTGCCACCCATGATCGCCAGTACAAGGAAGATAAGAAATACGATGATTCCCAATAGATAAAATAAGGACAACTCACATGGAAAATTACAAAAGGACACAACTTAGTTAGTGGGTAGACTTATAATATAAAAGGATTATGTCATTGTTGTGCCAAGGGTCCAAAATTGTTGTTTAATTTGAGCAGCCAAGTTCCAGCTACGGTTAAAGGGCACTAGAGTTTTCTTACCATCTCATCATTTCCATTGATGAGCATGAGTGCTAGTTCTGAGAGTTATAGTTTAGGATTATTTTGGGTGAGTAGTGAAAGAGCTCACTCATCTCCTTCAAGGATTGTAATACTCTTTTAACTCTAAACTTGTCTATAAATATAGCTATTTTGTTTTCGTTCATCTCTTTTCTATTTTGTGTTTTTGTAGTTAAGCTCATCATGAGCTAAACCCCTTTAGTGGTTGAGACATGGTGCAATTATGATTATATTTGCATAAGTTTATAACGTTGCAACATCAAGCTTCTTTTAAACAAATTATTTTTACGCTTACCTTTCAGAGTAAAACTTGATCACTTTTACATTTATTGCCAAATTTCATGAGACTAGAAGAAGATGTGAATGAAATTGTTTGTTTAATATGAGTTATGTATTTAGTCTTGGAAAAGATAAAGACCATGAAAGACTACTTGATTTGGCTATAGATTTAGAGCATAGAGTTCGAAAGTCTATTTAGATTTCATGTCACAGGAAAAAGGCTCAGCCTCTCCACAAGAAGAGATACTGAGACCTGGCCTAAAAATGTTCATGGTAAGCGTTGCACAAAAAGTGTAACCCGAAAGGGCAGTCGCCAAACGTTTACTATGATGGTTGAGTTAGAAAACCCCCAAGGCCACTTGGTCTCTTGGTAGCTATATAAAATTGCAACTCTCTATATTGTTGCAAGCTCATGTCATAAATGATTCATTTTTCTTAACCACACTTTGTCATTTGCGATCTTCTAAGTGCTTTTGTTGCTTTCCCAACTTTTATTGTGTTAATTTTATCTTTATAACTATGACTTTTAATGATTTATTTTATTTTTACGCAAGCAAGTTTACAAACTAAAAAAACTACATAAAGCTACATCGCCTTAATCCCTGTGAGTTCGATCTTTTTATACTATTACTTGAGACAATGTATACTTGTACTAGTAAGACTCTTAAAAATACATTGTGTTTTCAGAGCTACCTCAAATTCATGATTTGGTGCATTATTGCATCTCTTTTGCTTCTATGAGCATCAATTTAAATAGGGATCCTACATCTAGGTTTTACTCATCTAGAGAGATTTACAAAGAGACTCCTCTCTCCCTATAATTTATGTGTCCTTACCTCAAAGAGATAGGATCACTACATTAAAGAAATGGTTGACGATGGCAGCTGGGGGGCCAAAACTGTTCCATATTTGCTTTGGAGATGACCTGGTTCTAGTACGTAGCATAAGCAACACTTGTTAGCCTACATATTTTGGAGTTTTTATATGGGCGTTTTAGAAAGACTTTAATAATCTAGTCTTCTCAAGAGAGACTGAGTTTGATAGATAACTACATTACTTCTAAGGTGGTAATTAACACATCTTTTCAGAATGACAGGGAGAATATATCTAGATGAAATACACATTAGATAAAGTCTCCTCCTGACTTTGTAAAAGTTAACACAAATGGATCCTACATTCATCACGGTTACTTTGTTAAGGTTTTTTTTTTGGGTAATTTTGGAATAGAAAATGTCTAGCTGATTTATTTTATTAAATGGCTAGAGAAACGCAGCTGACTCATGTTATGTCATATCTTTCATATCCAACCTCTCCTAAATGAGGCTATTTCTCTTACCCACCTCCCAGGTTGGAATATTTGGTTTTCTCACATTCTTCATTGTGAAGCCATCTCTTGTGTTGATGCTCTAGCTCTTAGAGATCATGACGTTGATTTATCATTAACACTAGATAGTGATATTAGTCTTTCTTGACAAGGACTTAAGTATTTTTTCTTCTATAATCACTAGCGTTCAGATGAGCATTACGTGTTCGTTAATCCGCTCTTTCTATTACTAGTTTTATGATATTTTGATGAAAATTATTTTAATTTTGATTAAAATTATAGATATAGATAATATATTTTTTTCACTTTCATGCTATAATAAACTATACTTATTTTTTTCAATAATACTAATAATATAACAAATATAATATTATTTTTTATTTTTTGAACGACATCAACAAAATAACACTTTGTAGGACATTTTATCTTCATCCACAACCTAACACTAGCATATACATGGGCGGTTCTACCGTATGGCGACCCCGGGCGGTCGCCCGGGCTCGATCGATAATTTTTGCACATTAGACTAAACCCAAAAGCCCATTAACACATTTACAAAAAGAAAAATTTGGGCAATCTGAAAATTGTCACACGCAAATAGGTCTTGCAATTTTATTTAGCACACTATTGACGGATTCATGTCTCTTATTTTAACGGGTTAATTGTTCAAATTGACCCTGTAATCTTCTTATATATTAAAGTTAACAAGTAAGCCCTAATTTTAACCTAAATCCTATTGCATAATTTTACTGTTTTAACCCTAATGTTCACACCTAATCTCCTATTTTCATGAACAATCTTCTTATATATTAAAGTTAACATGTAAGCCCTAATTTTAACCTAAACCCTATTGCATAATTTTACTGTTTTAACCCTAATGTTCACACCTAATCTCCTATTTTCATGAACAATCATAATGCTCTCTCCTAATCTTCTTATATATTAAAGTTAACAAGTAAGCCCTAATTTTAACCTAAACCCTATTGCATAATTTTACTGTTTTAACCCTAATGTTCACACCTAATCTCCTATTTTCATGAACAATCCTATTGCTCTCACCTAATCTTCTTATATATTAAAGGTAACCCGTAAGCCCTAATTTTAACCTAAATCCTATTGCATAATTTTACCGTTTTAACCCTAATGCTCACATATATTAAAGTTAACAAGTAAGCCCTAATTTTAACCTAAACCCTATTGCATAATTTTACTGTTTTAACCCTAATGTTCACACCTAATCTCCTATTTTCATGAACAATCCTAATGCTCTCTCCTAATCTTCTTATATATTAAAGTTAACAAGTAAGCCCTAATTTTAACCTAAACCCTATTGCATAATTTTACTGTTTTAACCCTAATGTTCACACCTAATCTCCTATTTTCATGAACAATCCTATTGCTCTCACCTAATCTTCTTATATATTAAAGGTAACCCATAAGCCCTAATTTTAACCTAAATCCTATTGCATAATTTTACCGTTTTAACCCTAATGCTCACATATATTAAAGTTAACAAGTAAGCCCTAATTTTAACCTAAACCCTATTGCATAATTTTACTGTTTTAACCCTAATGTTCACACCTAATCTCCTATTTTCATGAACAATCCTATTGCTCTCACCTAATTTTCTTATATATTAAAGGTAACCCGTAAGCCCTAATTTTAACCTAAATCCTATTGCATAATTTTACCGTTTTAACCCTAATGCTCACACCTAATCTTATATTTTCATGAACAACCCTAATGCTCACACCTAATCTTATATTTTCATGAGCCCTAATTTTAACCTAAACCCTGTTGCATAATTTTACCGTTTTAACCCTAATGCTCACACCTAATCTTTTATTTTCATGAACAACCCTAATGCTCACACCTAATCTCATATTTTCATGAGCCCTAATTTTAACCTAAACCCTGTTGCATAATTTTACCGTTTTAACCCTAATGCTCACACCTAATCTTCTATTTTCATGAACAACGCTAATGCTCACACCTAATCTCCTATTTTCATGAACAAAGCAAATCGGCATCGCTTTATTTCCCCTATTTCTTCAAAACAAATCGCCCTATTTCTTCAACAAAACAAATCGCCCTATTGGAATAAAAGGGTTTTGAAAGATTATAGCAACATTTTTTTTGTTAATATTACACTTTTCATCCAAATTAGAACTGAACTCTCTTTGTTAAATATTTACCACAAAATGCACCTGAATTTTGCAATCTATATAAACAGGTGGAAGAAACATTTCAACAAACAGTTAAAGGGTATAATTTACGGTAAAGGCCAAATATTCGATAAAAGGAAAATTATTTAAATAAAACATTTTACATGTTGAGGTTAAGAATGAACTATTTTTAGGTACATAATATAACATTAACATATAATTTTTACAAAAGAATGAAGTAACATTTTTTCAAAAAAAAGAAGAAAAATATGAAGTAACATACCAATAATATAATATTGACATATAATTTTAACAAAAGAATGAAGTAACACGATTGATAAAAATTAATATTTTTTTGGTGAATAAGCGTGGTGTCTGAGGTTCGAATTCGAATTCCAACATCTGCATATATTTGGGACCACATATTTCATTCTCTTTGATATGCATTGAGATTTGTTTTTGTCTACTATATCTACAATGTATATGACCCGTGCGGCAACACGGGTGGAAAGTCTAGTATACTTTATGTTTGAAAAATAACCTAATAAAATACAAAACATATATTCTAGCATTGTAACTTGAATTTCTTCTTATTTAATTTTGACCACCCTATAATATACGTGTAGTCTAAAAATGTGATCTACATGTTGAATTTTTTCACGTTAAATTATAGCTTTACACAAAATTAAATTTCTTCAACCAGGGATAAATTAATTATGAATTTTTATTCCCTCATAATTATGAATTTTTATTCCCTCATATTTATGAATTTCTTAAACAATTTATAGTTAATTTATATCTCGTTTAAAAATTATAAAATTTCATTGTGAATGTTCTTATCATGTTCTAGTCATGCCTACAAAATTATGGAACTAAATTTGACTTGTGAGTATACGCTTACGCAGAACAAAATTTCAATTTTGCACGTTTCAGTTGAAAAATCAAAATAAATTTAAACGAATTCGATATGCTATGAAACTTTACAAATCCTTTTTATGTATTTTTTATAGATGTCTCTGCAAATAATGAGCTCAAAATTCGATTTATAGATCGAGATTTCTATTGTTTTGTTTTTTGAGCTTTTGACACTTTAAAAATTCATAATTAATTTGTCGTTTGTCGAAAATTTATAATTTTTTTGTTAAAGCCATATTTTAACGTTCTTAACTCGCCTCTAGGAAATCATGAAAAAATTCAATCTCTCGGTTGCTTTTTTGGACTTCGCGTATATTACAGGTTATAAATAATAAAAATCTCGAATTACATGGTCATAATACATGTTATTTAATTACATGGTCCATTTTCAGACTTCACGTATATTACATGGTCAATTTCAATTAATAACCCTATTTTAAATTGTACTTTTGTTGACAAAATGATAAACCTCTTTTATTTCGATTTTTTTTAGAAAAAAAAAAATATTTCGATTTATGACTGTTTATATATTATATCACATGTGAATTTACGATTAATTTTTTGTCCGAACTCCATAAATTTCCTGACTCCGCCACTGAACATATATGAACATATTAATGTTTTATGAATACTTATTTTTCACGTTGTAGGTGACGGACATCTTCTACTAGACTCAACCTCTTTGCTAAGTTTACATTTTTATATACGAATTTTACAGATAGAAAACGTAGAATTTTGAAGAGTGAAGTCGGGGTCAAGGTTGGTTCAATAATTCCAACCCAACAACTCAAACACAACACTAGTTTTGGATAAGATCAATAATTGAGATGAAAATTTATTGTCAACAATCCTTTGGAGACAAATATTAAAAAACCATCCTTCCACCTTGAGGGAGAGCAAAGGAGGGTATGGTAAAAGGAAGAAAGTAATAAGTTTTGTCGAAAGTGAAAAAAATAATAGGTCTAACTAATACAAATAAAACATATATTAATAACAACTGGTCATGGCTACAAAGCAAACATTGCACTATCTGCTTGTCATGTCCTCATTCATCTCTAGATGCACGTGAAGGTGAACATGTTTATTTCATCATAGAAGCTTAAAATTTGAGATTAATCTACTCGAAATTAGTTTGAGACTTGATTCGATAATTGATTCATCGAACTTAATTAGTTCAGGAATTTGATGAGTGAATTTTAACAATTAAACTTGTTAAATAAATAAATTGAACTTAAATTATGTATAGTTCGACTCGTTAAGTTAATAAACCAATTCGATATATACACACACCATTTGCACAAGGATGCGGCAAAAAAATATCATATATACTATATATAAAGAAAGGAAAATGCTGAAATACACGACAATTTTTGTCGTGTAATTTGCACGAACAAGTTTTTAACTACGATTTCCTATTTTTTTTAATTTGGATCCAACAGAAAATGACAAATCTTGCCTCTGCTGTATATTTTCTATGAGAAATCATACAAACATCTCATTCGGTGGTCTATATATATGTCTTACCTTACTATTGCTTTGGTAACATTATTTTTTAACATATACTACTGCTTTTGTATATAATTTAATATTGGAAGTGGGTTATGTATGTCGGTTATTACTACAATATTAAAAAACATCAATAACCAAAAAGAAATCCATTATTTAAGCAAATTGAATGCAATTCAACATGTCGTGCGGCTTTTCGTGTGTAGAGTCTGTCGTGCTGTATAGCAGCGCTCATAAAGAAAATAACATGTTTTTGCCTCTTTTAGGCTCATTTTTTCTCTTTCCAAAAATACCTTCAACTTTCAATACAAATAGCACATATAACAAATAAATAAGAGTAAATTTAAATATTAAAATAAAATTGTAACAAACACGGTATAAGTGTGTGTATATATCCCACAAGATATATCAACAATGTGGAGCAAATAAGTGTATAGAAAAGTTCCTTCGGGACATCTGATAAAATTGGAAGTGTATGGAAAAATAGCGTGAAACAATTCAATCACCATTGAGAGTGAATTCAGTGTTAAGATTAATTCAAATATCCATCACTTTGTCTTTTGGTTGATTTGATTTAAGCTTTCGAGAGGAAATGAGTTATTCATGAGTTTGAATTGAGTTGAGTTGGAGAAAAAAAATTGTGACTAGCTCGACTCGAGTTTCAAGCCGTCGTAACTAACTTGAGTCGAGTTGATATAAATCTATCGAGTTGAGCCGAGCTGAATCAAATTAGATTCAGTTTGAGCCGAGCTCAATACTATGTTTCTGTTCATGATAGTTACATACCAAGGGTATAAAATTTGAAGGAAAAATCGCAGGAACAAAAACACTAAAACAGTTCATAACAAAGGTGTGAAATAACGTACCTTTGATTGCAAAAGACCAAAGTTTTGTTTTGTTTTTTGTGCCAATTTCTTATGTTACCCTGTTTTCATTTCAAGCATTGATTTATACGGCAAAAAAAAATGAATACATGGGAGACTATATCCTTGTTTGGATAAACAGCTTATATTGATGTTTATAGCATTAGAGCTTATAACACTAGAGTTTACATTATAAGCTCTTAAATTCAATAAGCTCTTTAAGTTTGGATGTGTACACTAAAAAATACTTACGTAAATTGAAGTGTTTGGATGTATCATTATATAAGCAATTATGAAATGATAAAATGTTTTTGGTTTAAATTAGAGAATCAAACCACAATTTTTTTAAGGAATTAAACCACGATTATAAAGTTGTAAAAAGAACAATATTAAAATATAGTAATAATTTTAAGGTTTAATTGCACTTTTGGACCCCTATCTTTCCAAAAGTTGCGGTTATGGACCCCTAACTAATTTAAATACAAAACAGCCCCCTATGTTTTGATTTTTTGGCAGTTTTGGACCCCCAGTCCATTGTTGACTCGGTCTACGCTGACGTGGCACCCTAAGTGAGGTGCCACGTGTCATTTTTTTTTATTTTTTTTTGCCTTGGGGGTCCAAAATTGCCAAAGAATCAAACATAGGGGGCTGTTTTGTATTTAAATTAGTTAGGGGTCCATAACCGCAACTTTTAGAAAGATAGGGATCCAAAAGTGCAATTAAGCCTAATTTTAACATGCATATAAAAAGAGTTAAATAAGTTTTTTGTCCCTATAAATATAGTCAATTTTATTTTTTAGTCCTCATAAAAAAATGACATGTTTTGGTCCCAATATAAAAATTCAGCAAATAATTTTAGTCTATGTTAAATTAAAATTTCTTTAATTATGATTAAACTCTGAAACTTTTGAATGTTTTTTTACATACTTGTTTAAAACATTATAATAAGTTCCTCTGCAAAAAAATGTACTCAAAAATTAATTTTTAAACCAAAAGTTCACTACTTTTATCTTAAAATTTTGATGTTTAAAAAAATCATATTTAATTCTTTACATGATAAAAAGTTATAATTTTTGGGAAAAGAGTTTTTTAATAATATTCTTAACAAGTTTGTCAAAAAACTTTCGAAAATTTAAAAGTTTAAGCATAAATTCACAAATTTTAATTTAATAAAGACTAAAATTATGTGCTGGAAATTTTATGGGAACCAAAACATGTCTCTTTTTTTATTAGCACTAAATGAAATTAGATATATTTATAGGGACCAAAAATTATTTTACCTTATAAAAAATCATCAATATTCAAATAGAAGAAAATTAACATTAGAGATGTAGATAAATAGTGTAAACACCACCATTCTTAATAAGTGTAATAATGTAAATACCCTTTTAAAAAAAATATAACTATGCAAATATAAAAGTAAGAAATAGTTAAACATAGGTAAAAGTTTCATAGTCCTATATCATTGTTGAAAAAGTATTTATTTTCTTGTTGATTGTTATGTGTGTTACTTTACTTACATAAAGATAAAACAAAGATAACTATATGACTAATCACAACAAAAGATAATTATACAATAAATAAAATACAGGTTTTGGAAAAAAATTGCAACGAGAATTGAAGCACGTCCCCTTATTTGTATAAGCTGCGTAATAAGTTATATGTTAAGCTTAAAATTTGATCTTATTAAAATATGGCATAAGCAGCTTATGAAATTGTGATAAGTTGTTTTTATTGATTTACCTAAACACCTTTAAAAAGGCTTATGTTAGTAGATAAGTTCGCATAAACTCCGAATAAGCCAATCCAAACGGGGCCTATGAGAGGACCCATTCACGTGCATGTTTTTGCTATAAATAGCATCTTTCTTTCATTTCCTATTTTAATACAGCCAAATTCCATTCTTCTTTCCTTTATAATACAAGTTACCAAATTAGTTCAAAATTGGATTAGTAATCCACTTGATGCATCCTTAAGAAATATGTGATCAAGATGATAACATGCTAATGGCTATGTGTTTAGGTGGTTTTCAACTCAGAAACAAACATATGCTAAGTCTTAAAAAAAATCTAAGAGTGGAGATAAGAAGATGCTAATTTGTGAAGAACTAGTAAAGCTTCTGTTACACTCAAATTTCAACTTATATTTCGAATGAGTCGTATATCGAGCGAGAATGTCAAGTAGAAGCAGTTTAAAAGCAAAGATGTGACAAAGAAGTCAAGACAGCATATATAACTACTAGTGTTGCTCTAAGAATTCAAAATGCTCTATCATCTGAAGAATGTTCAAGAAGTTTCAAGATCAACAATTATTCATTTGAAGCGCGAAATCTTCAAACTCAGAAGGAAGAAACTTGCAAAAGCGGTTCTTGGAAGTTAGAAGACACATGGTGTGCATGCAATGTACTAGTAATTAGTGTATGTTTTCTCTATAAATTAACCGTTCGACAAAACTACGACTACTGAAAAACATCTTTGCCAAGATAACACTCCTACCGGAAACATTGAAAGAATGGTGTATGAAACTCAAATAGAATAGAACTCATTTTCCTTTTCACACACTTTGTGAATTTATCATTTTTCTTTTTATATATTAAAAAAACTTGTATGTTCCTTCGATTCACAACTATGATACTTGTCTTGCAGTAAACCTATCAACTAAGAATTCACTTAAGGACCTGACTCGAGTCGGTTGCTCTTCAAGTCCATTTGTTGGGTTGAAACATTCTTTAATCAACAAATTGGAACCCCCTAGTGGGACACTAGTTTGAGATAGTGTGTGTCAAGTTTCTAGCTATCAGAAATGTATACTCAAAAATACACACATAGCATGGCTCCTTCCAAAAGAAGAAATGCTAATGACAGTAACAATTCGATTGAAGATGAACATGAGGTTCATGTGCCTCAGAATGTTGATCTTATTCATCAAGGAGAATTAACTTCGAATCCTGTTTATAGTCGGATTGAAACCGGTTCTGAGGCAAGTCCATAAACCCAAAGGATGAATTCCACAACATATCCATATGGATTACCATCATGAGAAATAACCTACCAGGATCCTTCCAGATTAGAGATGTAGGGATTCGAAAAGATCATATTGGAAGGATTTAGCCAAAATTCAAAGAAAAGAAGGATGGATCGTTAGATAATTACATCAGTAGATTTAGATTAATGAAGGCTAGATACATGACAATGATCGCTGAATATGACTTGGTTCTAACAGTTACACCATGCCTAAATTATGCAGTTCGAAAAAAATGGTTAGCCAAAATTAAGAGACATCTCTCAATTGGCCTACACATCCAGGAAGATCGAAAAATTGAATATTGAGAAAGAGAAGTATAAAAAACAAAAGCATTATCCTTGAATGAGGCAAATTATAGTCCTTCATAACTAATGAGACAAATAAAGTATTAACAAAGTGGAGAAGTTGTAAGCTGTTCTTGATTCTTGGAAGAACAAGAACTGAATCATTTTTTTATGCTAACATATTGTTTGCTTTTTTGGTGTAGTGTAAATTGTTTAGGCCCAGGATTTAACTTTACTAGAACTCTTTTGTTATGATACTATTGCATCAATATTGAATGGTTTTGGTGCAGTTTAATAAAATTTTGTTTTTTCAAAACAAAAACTTAACACCATATATATATTGAGAGGATGTCAAAAAATAGAGTAATGTTAAATTCAACATAATCTCACAATAGGTTAGGTTTCGATCTCTAACAGTAAACAAATTCACCATTAAAATAAACCCAGATATTATTTGTCTAGCAAAGAAATAAGTAAAAATAAACTTAAACGGGTCAGCCGGACAGGCTTAACTAGTATACATCTGTGTTCGCGAGACGACTAGCTAAACCCTTTATTTGCAACCTTACAAGTTTCAGCATTAATAACATGCCCTCCATTATTTTCAACACGGTATACCAAATAACTGTCATTTGGACCAACATCGATGTAAACCGTTGTATTCTCACCAATTACTTTCCTTGTAAGCATCCTAGACAACACTGTCACCACCTTTTTCTCAAGCCAGCTTCTAATTGGTCTAGCACCATACACCTACAAAACAATAAAAAAAACTAGTTATAAGTAACATTTTTTTTCTATAAGAAAAAGATTAAAATGATATAATAGTAACACTTACAGGATCATAGCTCTCAGCAAGTATATAATCCACTGCTCCATCTGTAACTGCCAACGAAGTTCCTTTCTTACCAAGACGATTACCTACATCCTTGATTTGCAACCTTGCAACCTTCCTCAATTGCTGGTAAGAAAGAGGATTGAATACTACAACTTTGGTCAGCTGATTCAACAATTCTAGCAGGAAATGCTCACTGACTTCCTGCATTACTCGATCGTGAGCTACTTGGATGGTACATTTTCCTGAAAGTCCACTTAAGAGATGATCGGCACCAAGGTTCGAGGTCATGATAATGACCATGTTCGTAAAATCCACAGTTCTGCCTTGTCCATCAGTTAAACTTCCATCCTCTAAGATATAAAGTAATTTGTTGATTACTGAAGTATGTGCTTTCTCCACTTCTTCCAAAAGTAGCACACTGTTTGGCCTTCTTCTCACAACTTCTGTTAATCGTCCAACAAACCTGAAAATCAATTCAAAATAAGTGAATGAGACATGAGATGCATATTTCGAACTCAAGATAAGTTAAAGACTATAAGTCTAAACTAGAATTGAAAAAAAAAACCAATGATGTCTGAAAACAATTTCAGTCTAAGATTGAATTGACCGACATTTGAAATATTGAAAGACCAACTTTGTAGCTCTTATTTCACATGGACAAAACACTTATGTGTTTTATCTCAAAGTATTAATTTAGCCTTTTACTATAATCAAATTCAGTTGCTAGTCCAATAACTTACTCTGGTGCTGCATCAATCAATCTTGACAGATAGTGTTGTTCCATGTACTCCGACATGTTCATTCTCACCAACTGATTTTCATCATCAAATAGTTGCTCAGCAAGAGCCTTAGCAAGTTCTGTTTTACCAACACCAGTTGGACCAAGGAATAGGAAGGAACCAATTGGATGTTGAGGTCTTCCTAAACCAACTCTCCGCCTCAATACAGTGTTAGCAACGGCATTTACTGCATGATCTTGTCCCACTACTCTTTTGTGTAACCTGTCACCAAGTCCAAGAAACCTTTCTTTCTCATTTTCACTAAGTCGGGACACTGGTATACCCGTCAATAGGCTAACAACCAAACCTATTAGGTCTGGTTCAACAGTTTTTGTCAACATCAAGCTTTTATCGGTGCTATCTTCAAGTCGTTGAATTGCATCTTCCACATCATCAATCGCACCATATCGTAGGCTTGCAGCTCTTGCTATATCATTCCGCCTCTCAGCCTCCTGTAGAGACAAGATAAGCTCTTCACGTTTCTGCTTCAGCCTTTGAATCTCATCAATCCTCACTTTCTCTTTTCTATACTTCATGACCAGAGTTAGAAGCATTTCTTTTAAGTCGTCAAGTTCTTTCTGCGCCTACAAATAATATTAACAATTAGAACAATCGAAATAACTTAAATACACAAAATAAAATTAAAACTAATCTATACTATGAAAAAAATTACACAAGCTAAAATTGCTAAAACAAAAACTCGAAATCGATACTTACATCTGCAAGACGAGCTTTGCTAGCGTTGTCATCTTTTCTCGCCAAAGAAAGAAGTTCCACTTCCAGTTTCACTCTCTTCCTCAAAATAAGTTCAATATCCTTTGGCTGACCATCAAATTGAACTCTAACACCAGCAGGGTTCATCTTTTACCTACTACATTAAAAAAAAAAAAAAAAAAAAAAAAAAAAAAAAAAAACATGTAAATAAAAATACCAACATGCAGGATAATCATATATTATATTTTTATGTGAACAAAGAAAAACAAACTAGAATACCTAAATATTAATCCGATGAAAACCCTACTTAACTATCTTTGTTTTAAGGAAACCCTACTTAACTATCTTTGTTTTAAGGAAACCCTATTTAACTATATTTGTTTTAAAAAAACCCTAAACTATCTTGTTTTTAAGGAAACCCTACTTAACTAATTAATAGCCTGTGTCAATACTCAGTTTTATGTAACGTACCTTTGATTTCAAAAGACCAATGAATGTTTTTCTCTTCTTCTTTCTGTGACAATTTGGAAAGCAAGTGATCGACTATTTATATAGGACTATAGGACCGAGCAGGAAAGTTCTTGTTTAAATATTTTTTATTGATTATATTTTTGGTTTAAATCTTTTAAAGATACCACAAAACAGCTTTTACTATATTTACTCACATCAAATCTTTTAACTCCTTAGTTAGAAACAAAAAGAAAAAAAAAATCTTTTAACTCCTTTTTCTTTAAGTCATGAAGTCAAATTTAATTTTTTTTAAAATAGTAATTTTCAAAATATTTAAATTCTAAAGTGTTTGGTCTAGTGGTTAAAATTTTAAACCATACGTCATCGTAAGCTTAGCTCTGTTTGTAAGGACACTGCATAATATATGTAAGGTTTGAGGTTCAAACTCCGACCACCACAAAAAGAAAAGTTTAAACCATGCATTCAAAGATTTCGGATTCAAGCTCCGTTATTGCTCTTTTGAGGTTTTTTTAGTGAATGGAGAATTCTATGCTTTTTAAGTTTGTGGCATCTTTTTGGTATACAAAACACTCTAATAGGAAAAAAATGTGTGGTGATATTTTAAAAATATTTTTTAGTCTAAAAAATGTGTGGTAATAATAACGATATAAATTTTGCCAAAAAAAAATAAGTATATGCTATTTGTATTTTACTATAGATAATTATGCGTAGCGATACATGAAGAAAATATAACTTTTAGTTAATATTTTTCAAAAAAAAACTTTTAGTTTATAATTACAATATGGTACGTACTATATCAAAATGATGTGTAACTCTCTTCCTCTCCTTTCTAAACCTAGCCGTCACCATTTTTTTTATCTCTTATCTACCGAAGAAGAGTGATTTGAACACACGTAAATAAAAAAATTGAAATTTGAATTTAGATTAAATTATTAAACCTATTGAAAAGGTATTTTAAAACAATTAGAATTTTTGTTAAAAAATGTGTATATTTGGATTTAATGAAAACTTATGTGTATATGTTTATGCTACATAAAATGTTTATAAATTAATTAAAATTTTAAATAAAATATTTAGTGGATAAGATCAAAGTAATGTATGTAGTTTGTTAAAAAATAAAAATATTGAGAAAAAAATGTAGAAATGATGTGGCATAAAAAACTTTGCTTTATAAATATTAAATATACTGTTGATTTTTGTTATAAAAAAAAAAAAAAAAGAAGAAGAAATATATGTGTATACACTGTTGATTTGATGAGGTAATAATAAGTCTGGCAACAGTTACAACCTTTTGTATTACAGAACCTGGGTTTCAGTTGCAACCATGGAATCATATTGTTGAGTTTAAGAGTAACATCACACACGTTTCCCTAGTATGATTGTTGTAGTATGACTTAAAATTTGATGGATGAAGAATATTGTTGCTAAAAATATAAAAGATTTGTTTCAAATATATTTTGTGCTGAAAATATATTTATGGACAATAAATATATTTTTGTATCGTATGAAGAACGATTTGATGCAAATATATTTTGAAAGGGAATATTATATTTTTGATGCAAATATTCTTTCACTGAAGGAGAAAAAAAAAATGTATCTTCGGTGTGGTATTTGTTCCAAATTTATGAGTTATACTTTTATTATAAATATAGACATTGTATCAGAGCAAACTTGGAGATAGAGGGGGCTGAAACAAGGGTTTAGAAAGGCAACAACAAAACTAGAGTTTGTATAAAGTTTGTCTCTGTAACAAACACTAGAGTTTGTGGGTTGATTCACCTTGGGAAACACTATTAGGATTGAGTCTCTTGGTTACGGGAAGAGGCTGAGACTTTGGGTAGAATTAGGCGGGAGACTTATTCTTGTAACCCATTGATTTCTCTTTTGTAACGTTACTCATCATATAGTGGATCGGAGGGCTGCTCTCTCCCCAGACTAGGTCAATTTGGACCGAACTGGGTCAACAAATTCTTTTGTGTTCTTCTCGCCTTTGTTTTCTATTTTTGGCTTGTATTTAAGGGTCCGTTTGGTTCGAGAGTTTTGGAGGGGAGGGGAGGGAAGGGGAGGGGAGATTTTTAATTTGAAGTGTTTGGTTCAATTTTTAGAAGGGAAGGGAAGGGGAGGGGAGGGGAGCAAATCTCTTTAAAATTTTATTGCATTGCCGTAATTATCCTTAAATTAATTTCAAATCTCAATATTAACCTTGTAACAACTTTTATTATTATTAGATTATATTATTTTTGTAACAATCTTATTATTATTATTAGGTTATCTTATTCTTGTAACAATTATTATTATTATTTTGTTATATTTTCCTTGTAACAATTTTTATTATTATATAATCTACCACTCTTATTTGTTAGATGTACAAACCGCTCTTACTACTACTTTGTTGTTGTCAACGACTACTTGAGGCTTCCTCCAAAGTGAATTGTGAGTAATTTCATCATCTCATTGTCAAAAAAAACAATATGATGCTTGGAGCAAAATACATGAGCCAGTTTAAGATAAAATAGCGGCTTAAATGTGTGCTTGTCTTTGTCAGTTTCTGAAATCGTAAAAACAAACAGTTTCTTTTATTTAATTAAGTTTAAGGGTAAAACGGTAAAATACTGTTAAAATCCCTCCCCTCCCCTTGTGAACCAAACACACTTTTAATTAAAAATATCTCCCCTCCGTAAAAATTCCTCCCCTCCCCTCCCTTCCTAATTCTCGAACCAAACGGACCCTAATTGTTCCATACATTTTATTTTGGTTGCTTGATTATCTCTTGCTCCACACATCAAGTTGTTATTGGTGTGATTTTCATCGAATTCACAACAATGATCATAGGTCAATCATATGCGTCCATCTCTGTGACTCCCACTTATCATCTTCGTCCCAATGCATAGGTAACAACACACGCATATATCTACAACTTAGACGTTGTTTCATTTTTGGCTAGTGATAAAGCCATAAAGGGTAAAATTATCATCAATGATTGATATTTTAAGCGATAGTGATCCATCCACGTGCAATCAATAACATGCCAGATTGATTGATAGATAATCTTGGAGCACAATAATGAACCTTATACAATAGTGATCCATCTTCTTTAATTAGTATTAATAATCTTCACAAGTTATTGCTTTCTTTAAGGAAGTGGTGATCTGCTTTACATATTCTATAGAGATGGCTAAGCCTTCAAGCTTTGATATGGTGGATTTATTTATGAACGTTTTCCCCTAACCAGTTTGGAAATACTAATAGTATGTCATTGGTTGTTACTAAGCAGGTTGAATAATCTGAAAAGGACATGAAGGCCACATTTTGAGCATATACAACTCCACTCTGGGAGTAGATAGGGACCAGCCACCTAAATGGTATGCAACCCTATCTAGTAAAATTGGAGGTTAAATTGCATTTTGACTCCAAGGTTTTCGTGAGGTTTGCAATGAAGTGAATACTGTGAAGAAGATCTGGTGGTTGCTCAGGTCAAATTGGACAGAGTGAGGGATAGTGTGTCAAGCAAGAGGCACCAGCTTGAGTGAGTTTTTTTCGATCAACCTCTTCAAGTTAGGTGGTAGCTCTTAGTTGATGTTTTCGAAAGTTTTCTTAGTTTCTTTCCTTGGACTTGACCTCTTTCAACTGCAATTTGCTAAAAATCGAAAAGAAAAGGCAATAATCACCAATAGAGCCACAGTTAGTGCTCTTAAATACAAACTAATATCTTATCAAATATTGATAATCATCAAGAGACAAATCTACAAGGGATTGAAAATTTGCAATAAAAGCTTCTTAAGCACCAAGAATGTTAAACATATATATATACCACCTTGAGGGAATACCTACTTTTAAACCCGAGAACTCAAGAATGAACTCAAAAACAAAATTCAGAAATCTTATTATGATGACATCAAAGCATAAATTATTCCACAAATGGATTCATTAACTATGTAAAACCAACACTTATGATCAAAGGCTTGTTTTGTCTCCGACACGTGTTAGTGTCCAACACCGACACGACACTGAAACATGTGATTACATTCAATATCATTCTCATATTGCTATTGGTGTCAGTGTCGTGTCCGCGTCAATGGTTCATAGTTCATTAACCTACTCTATACAGGAGTCTTTAAAAATTATCCTTTGCTTGTCGGATGATACCCAGGGCTTCTGCATCATCTGCTGTGGCTGGAATGTTTAACAATTGCCGGATTTGTGCGTTGGAAGTACGGAGGAATGGATTGCAAGCCTTTTCCATCTTCAGTGTGGTCGGAATCTGCCCAAAGAATACTTACTCTTTAGATAAAATGCAAAAGGCCAATGATTGAAACAGGCTACCAAAGAAATATTACAGTGACACATGACTACTCATACAGAATAACAAGGAAGCGCAATTTCAAAACTCACCGTGGGCAAGCCTTTACTTCGAAGGGAGGCCACGTGGCCAGCATAGGATCGAAGTTCCTTGTTTCCAGGTTCAAGCTTCAATGCAAAGTCCGTATTATTCTGCAAAAATACAAAAGTACTAGAGTCAATGGCAAAGCACTTGGGGCAAATAAAACAAAGCAAAGAACACTGAGGAGAAAAGAGAAAATAACTCACCAATGTGTACTCGTGTCCACAGTATATACTTGTATCGTCTGGTAAAGACATGATCTTTCCAAGAGAAGATTGCATCTGTAACAAGGAGGAAACTCTCAATAATTGAAGATGCAGCATGTTCTAAAAGCTTTCCAAGTATAACTGACTCGACAACATTCAAGAATTTGCTTGCATTTACAACTAGGCCTTGCATCAGCAATAACATTTTTGCTCATGAACATCCAATATTCTAATACAACCAAGCATTTTTCAACATACAAATATGAAATGTAAACATCCTCAAGAAGAAATATTCAACGAGCGAAAACAATAACCGAATGAACACAGTCATTTATATATTTCTAATAAATACACAAGAAAGATTAGCACAGAAACATACAATTCAATTGAACACGTCATACACATGATACACGTGTTGATCAAAGGGGCAAATAAGAAACCCTTCTCGTACACTAAGATTGCAGACTTGGGGGCAATTATCTATTGTAACATTCCATTGCATTACACTCAAACTCTCTTATTCAACCAACTCATATATTATTACGGCGACCCAAACAAGCCCTAAAATTATGCTCGTTAAAGATATTGGTCACCACAAAATCCTCGTTTGGTTGAAAATTAAAATTTCAAGGACTTCGGGCAAAGGGGTAAAACAAAATATACAAAATAAGACGCATCACATGATATGATGACTCGTCTATATATAGAAAAAAGAACAAGTTAATGCAGGCAAAACCAACCTCCTGAGGGGTTCCTTCAAAGAGTTTGCCACATGACAAGCTGAACAAAGTGTCTCCTGTAAAAATTGCCCCAGATCCCGCAAAGTAGAAGCTGATGTGGCCTGCTTACAGTATAAATAATAGAATATTAGAAAAAGAGCCACACAACAAGAAGGTTCGACAATAACGCAAATAAGGCAAGAATGTGACCTCGAGTGTGACCAGGTGTGTCCATTACTTGAACCTCATGGCCAGCAAACATCCACTTATCACCGTCATTCAAATGGATATCAATGCCAGGAATCCTTTCCTTGTCGGTTGCTGAACCAATCACCTGAAATTCAACATGAGAAGGGTTAACATTTAAACAGCCCTTTGCCATAACTAGGCATAATACAGAAACACACATCCAGGTAAAACTGTAAAAGCAATCATTTCTTCAAAAGTGCTTGATCGGTCATAAAAAGTGCTGAATATGCCAAAATGTCAATAAATAGTCCAATCAAATTTGCAACAACTTCTGTTGCCAAATATTACTATTAGGTCAGAGAAAATGCTAAGTAGACAAGGTGATATTACTATTAGGTCTGAGAAAATGCTAAGTAGACAAGGTGAAGGCAATCTCTTTCCCACTTGTCAAGGGGCGAAAGAAAGGGTACCACAGAAATGATAGTTGGCAAGACAGTTTTAGGTACCATACTACCATATATGTATGTTTAGGCCCAATATTTCTAGGCCCACTTGGAGTCATCCAAAGAGGAAAAATTAGAGAAGGTATAGTTAGTTACGGGAGGGTAGAGAGAGCAAGTTGAGTTTGTTATATAGGGACTGAAGGATAGAGAAAACGGGATCTTTTGGGAAAACTGTTTGGTTAGTTATGGACAGAGAATGTTCCTTGTAGAAGCTTAGCTCTGTGGGCATTAGGATATTCATCCTTTTGCAGTTATCTTACACTTTCAGAAATAATATACACTGTTATTCCAATTTGTGCATTTCAATCCTTTTTTTCTATATACGCAACATAAAGAGACTTGTAAGCCTCACTTCTAATTTTCTCTTCACCAATGAATTGTATTTCAAACACAAACTACAGAATATCATTAAAAGAAGAAAAAAGATACATAGGTAGAAGATATAAATATCATACCTTTGCCCCATATCTTGCTTTTAATTCTACATTTCCACCAGTGTGATCATGATGATGGTGAGTGTTGAGTATGTAATTCAAGTTCCGATTTTTCTTGCTCAATGCATCTATGACAGGCGTAGCTTCAGAAGGATCAACAACTCCAACTGTGCCCGTATCAATATCATGTAAAATGTACGCATAATTGTCACTCAGGCAAGGTACCTAATCATTTAAAAAAAAAAAAAAAAAAAACGATAACATAACCACATATTAGGATTTCAGCGTATTTCTTCAAAAACCTTATCAGCTTGGGAAACTTAGGCCCTGTTTGGATTAACCACTTATTTGTGGCTTATAGCACAAGCGCCTATCATGATAAGCATTTATGTATAATCTATTTCTATAGTAAAAGATAAAATAAAGTTAAATTGTTTTTGTTTAAGCTCTTAGCTGTATTCATAAGCTATCTTAGAGAACATATGAAAATAAGCTGAAAACAACTTATTGAAAATGTTTTAAGTTGTTTTCATAAACTCTCCTAAACACTCTCACAAAACTTATGCCAGTAAATAATCAAATTACACCTTACAATTTACTAAAAAAGTAAGAGACCTGCTCTCACCAATTCAATCTGCAATGAGGAAGACATATTGGCAACACTGCAAAACCGAGCCACTCTAAGTGAGCGACTAGCTCCTCCACGCAGTGTTTTATATGGCGTGGAAAAAAGTCGCATAAATCCATATAAAATTCCCTTTCTAAAGCAAAGTTGCCTCACATTAGGCCACACACTAAACCCAGTTCTCACCTAAAAAACAAAGAATAATCATATCATTAATCAATTCAACATTCATTATCAAATTATCAATACAAAACTTTTCAGTCAATGACTCAATGTAATAAGTCAAAAACAACACTTTCCTATAGAACAAGTTATTATAATCACAATTCACAAACAAAAAATACATATAAATGCAAAAGAGCAACAAAAGTGTACCTAAAAACAAAAAACCAGAATTAAGCAATTTAAAATAATAGACAATATACCAAATCAAATATTATTCTCATATAATAATGAACAGTAATAATTCATTTAAATTCTAAAAAAAAAAAAACATTTTTCATTGATTTAGTTGCTGATGATGTAAAACAAAAGATGACATGACCCAAAAACAAAATACCTTCATAATCACGTTTCAAGATGAAACCCAACAACGAAAAAAATGGAAATTTGAATTCTGAAATGAAAAAAAAAGACGAACCCTGGAACAGGAAGAAAAAGCGGACATGGCAGTGGTTGAAGCTTTAGAAAGCATTTGGAAAGAAAGAGAAGAAATGGGTTGCCACTAATTTAACTGTTTGGTTGAAAATGAAGTTGCTTTCTTCTGTCTTCCACCACCACCCCTTCTTCTTCACAAAACACATTTTTCTCTTTCTCTCTCTCCTTTTTTATATACTTTTCTATTTTCTTCTCTTTTTTTTTTTCTTTTTTTTATAGATTTTTTTTAAGTGAATTGTTTCGTCAAGTTAAGACATATACCTCAAGAGTCAGGATCCATTGACACCAGGTGTCAACAGATTCGTTGACATCAAATCTCAATCGTCTATTTTATCAAATGAGTCATTTTTAAACAAATGAATGTATAAGTTCAAAAACATGTCTTACCAAACACATCCTTAATAAAAAATATTTACGAATCACTTGTTCTTTTTTTATATACTATGCTAAAAGAGCATTCATTTTTTAATATAAATTGAGTATCATCCCATCGCAAAATCATAGGCATTATTGTTGGTATGATACTCAAATAGACAACATATTCTCTTAATGTTATTATATGTCTTAGTTCATATTCGATCTTAAAACTTTGATTAAACTAAAAGGGGTCGTGTCATTATATTTAATTTTTTTTTTGGTGAAGTGTGTCATTATATTTAATTGAATATTGGCTAGAGCGCTCAAATTTATTTATCTTGCTTTAAAAATATATATTTTCATTGATATAACATCTATGATCTTGAGTACGCGCGGTTTAGACACGGTTTTCTTTTTTATTATTTTTCCTTTTTTTCTTTGTATATTTCTTTCATACAAGATAATGTTATTTGAGACATGTTGAACACTAAATATAGATATCTCTTTTAATTGAAATTTGAACATTTGTTTGTCATGTTGTAAGAATTTAGTCTCTTCTACTAGACTTAAACTCTATTGGTATTACTTTTATTTTCTTTTATATTAGTTTTGTAGCTATAATTGATTGTTTTTAGGTTTAAATGTAATTTTACTTTCCATATTTCTCAATTGTTTAATTTTGACCCCCAAAGTTTTAATTGCTTGAAATGTAATATACATTGTTTCCTAGGTTTAATTTGGCTCTAACCATGTACTAATCAATTTTGATATGTTAAAGAAAACAGTGAAATGCCAGACATTGAATCAAATGTGTGAACTGTGAGGGTCTTTGATGGACAAGGATTTGCTGCAGTTGAAAAATGACGCAGCTACACATTTTCATTTAGGCTATTGGATTAGATTACAACTTTGTGAGGTCTTGTGGCACAAATCCATTCAACAACTCAAATTAAAACTGTGGGAAAAGTAACTGTACCAAGAGAGAGTGTGCAATAGCAGCAAAAATTATTGGTGAAAGGAGAGAGTCTCTGCTAAGACTTGTGAATTTGATTAATTTGATGCCTCTTAAAAGTGGTCCACCAACGAGTGACTTAATATAGCCCTCACCTTAAAATCCAACTTTTTTTCAGGGTAAAAAAGCAATTATTGAAATTCATGGATGGGCACTTAATTATTTGTTTTTTAAAGATGATGGGCACTTAATTTAGGAACACAATAATCTGATGTACATATTTTATTAATTGAGATTCTGGTTTGAGTTGTCCAAGTTGGTAGTATGTGGCAGTGAGTGTGAAGGACCAAATGGATGAGTGACCAAGTTTGATGAGTGATTGGTACTTGCCAGACGTGTTGCACCACCAACCTCCATTTTATTTCTTCCATAATCCAAAGGGGGGAAGACCCGATAAAGAAACATATTCGTTTTCTGATCAAATATCTAAATTGTTATTTCACAAATTAAAGAAATACATTGATTAATACTTGTAATATGAGTCATTCTTCCATGGGCACAAACACAAATGAATAGTATTTGATCACAACATATAAAAGTGTCATTTCTTGAAATACTAAATCATTTTATTATCAATTTTTTTTTCAATATTAAAAAAAATCTTGTGATGTGTTTGTGACTATAAAAGAATTTCTCCTTGTAACACTCCCGTTTGTTATAGATTCTAAAAATAGATTTTTTGAAAATTTACTCAAAAATAGTATAAATTATTTCAAACTCATTTGTTATAAGTTATAAAAGATATTTTGACATTCATTAACCTAAATATTCATTGTTCGAGATTTTACATAATAAAAATCGCATATTTTTTCAAAATGATTTTTATGAAAATTAAGCTATTTGAAATAGTTTTTTTTTTAGAGATTTTTTCAAAATTTTAGTATCCAAAAATATTATAACAAAATGATGAAATATCTAGAATGATATTTTAAGATAAGCTATTCAAACCGATTTTTTATTTGAAGCTTTACTTAAAAGTTTCTTTGTTAAATTTTTTTAAACAAAAATATGTTACACTACAAGAATCTATTTTATAAAAAGCTATAACAAACGGTCCACATCTGGTTATAAGTCTAAATAAACAAGATTTGAACGCAAACACATCACAATATATATTATTTTTCATCAATAAAAATCAAAATATACATTATTTGATTCATTCTTCTTTTAGTAAACACAAATACTAACTAAACATGAATAATATTTTTGGATTCATTATTATTATCATTATATTATAATCTTCATATTAAATTTTTATTTTGTGTCCAATAATAAATTTGCTAACATTTTATGTAATTTAAATATATAGCCTTATTATAATCTTCATATTAAATTTTTATTTTGTGTCCAATCATAAATTTGCTAACATTTTATGTAATTTAAATATATAGCCTTATTATAATCTTCATATTAAATTTTTATTTTGTGTCCAATCATAAATTTGCTAACATTTTTTATGTAATTTAAACATACTAGCCTACATAAACTTTTAACATATTTAAGAGTATTAATATAAAACCTCTAAAAAAAAAGTATTAGTATGAAATATAATTTAAATAGGATGTTATATAACATATAAGTCAATATTCTCTAAAATATAATGCGAGATATCAAAGTAGAACTTAATATTGTTAATCTCTTAAAAAATATGTGAGGTTACTTATTTGAAGACATCAAGATTAAAATGCGTTTGTATCTAGTAGTTAGCAGTTACTTTAAAACACTTCATTCTTTCTTGCTTGCTTATCACACGTTGTTTTCACATAATGGTAATTTCATCTTCTTCAACAGCCTGTGAAGAAGATTGTGTTTTTCAAGGAATTTCAAGCCACACCATCATTGTTTCTTCTTTACCTGTTTCTCCAACTACAATGCATTTGTCTCTTGCAATATATCTCAAAATTATTTGTGATCTTTTCTGCTTTTATCATTGGTCTTTATCTACATTAATATGATCATTTCTAAGGTCTCTCTTTCAACAAAAAAAAAAAAATCATTTCTAAAGGTCTCTCTGTCAAGAAACTTAAATGTCCCCTTCCTCTATCTCTGAATAGTGAATACATGTTGCTGAAAACCTTCAAGGTAATTGGTCATCATAAAAAAAGCTTCATCCATTATTAGGTAAATTGGATCCCTTCTTAACATTGGACAAAATGTAATAATAATTAGGGGTGTTTGTGATACGGTTTGGTTCGGTTTTGAGACTAAAAGTCATCCAAAGTAATAATGGTGCAGCTCATGACCTTCCTGATATAAATGCTACTTTCTTGACTGTTTTTCCGTTAATCTAGGTATTTTTGCATACCATATTATTGAGTTATTGGGTGCTATTAATGTAATTGAGATAACATATAGTAAGGGTTGACACAACGTTTGGTTGGAGAGCGACTTAAAGCTGGTCATATTTTTACTCTTGTTGTTACCACCTCCTTGGTTCATCGACCTCTTAGAAAGATGTGGCATAGTAGTATATTTTTCTAACCAAACATACGAGGTTTATTTTTTTCACATGTTTAGGGAAGAAAACAAATGCACATGCAGATAACCAAACAAATAGAATGAACTCACACTTAAGGGAGAGATTGTTGTGTAGAATGTGACTCAGAGATCTCACATTGTTTTATGTTAGGTCATAAGGGTACTTAGGATTATCATATTGAGTTTTAAGCAATCAGACAAATGTAATTGAACACTGCATCTTAACCAAAAACTTGAGGTCATTAGATTTATGAGTCATCTCAATTATATACCAACAATCTTCCCCTCAAGTGTCAGTTCATCCATTCATCTGCTCCCCCTCATATGGAAGTTTTCTCAACCTTGCTCTAACGCCACTGGTCAGTCATGAGGGGGCCAGCTGATCATTCACATTAGATGGAGAGTAATCATAAAAGTGACTGGACACCATCATATCTTTATCGAAAATTTAAGACAATTGATTTATGTGTCATCTCACTTATTTAGTGTTCAACTTTTATTTTTCATCTAATACATAAATCACAGTTGATATACCGACAATCTCCACCTCAATAGTGAATCTATTCACTCTGAATTCTCCCACTTGTAGGGTGTTCACCATTCACTTCTTATCTAGTTACTCACACTTCAAATACCAATAATATAGTACCTTGCCAATAAGATTCTTATGTCAACAACAAAATTTAGTCAGCTTTCATTGCTATTCTCTCCGATCCTCTTATTATAAGAACCAATTCACTTTTTAGATTTATTGAAAAATCGATGTATTTGATATATAATCCAAATCAAATATATCACTTATTTAGTGAATAAAAAAAAATTGTTTTATATAATAAAAATCGGATAAAGTATACAATTATCTTGGATAATGAAACATAAAAGTAAAGAAAATAAAATGTTACTTTCATTACTACCGACATGAGAAATGAAATGGTTACGTTGGTAGCGGAACCATAAATCACTTTGACGAATGGCTATGTACTCTCTATTCTTACGTCTTATACCTAATCAACTTTTGCTTAAAGTAAAGAATCACCTTTCTCTAGAACCAGAAAGAATGAATTTGACAATATATGAATGAATCAAAAAGAAAAGATTACTCATATTCGAGATACGAAAAACAAAGATAATAATTAAGGGTCTCCATTGCGAAATAATATGATGATTATTATTATAGTAACAAATGTAAAGTAGACTTGATTTATTATATGCAATGATTAATGAAATAAAGTATCATAAAGTGGCTAGTGCGATAATAATTCAAAAGAAATCAGATGACTAAAGTCGACTTAATTTAATAATAGTTGATGTACATAAGCATGTCTGCTACAAGACATAACAATTTGGCCAAACTGCATTTGCTGTTTGGGTCCTACCAAGTACAACACTCTTGGAAACTTCAAGGATGGAACTGAATTTGTTTGCTTCAATTATGAACCACCCAACTTTCTACAACCATATTCATATACTTGTCCAAAACAAAATTAACGATTGTTCCCTCTTCCTATAACTGGTGAGACCATGATATGATTGATATCAACTTAGAAAATACTGTAAAGGGTAAACAAATGTGTAACTTAAAATTTAACTCTTATGTTTTTTGTTGAGTCGACAACGTTCATGTTACCGCAAGAACGTCTCACTCGTAAGAACAATCAAGACGGTGAGTTTCTACTTTTGAGGGACGACATTGACCATCGTTGATATTTTAAGTAATTTTTAAGTGTTAAGCCATTGTAGATTATTTATCAAAGTCATCCAACATTCAGTGCAAGCATGTCTCATTTTCTATGTGTGATTGGGAAAGGAAAAAAAACTATACAAAAACTAAATTCAAGGCAAAGAAGTAGAAAAGACCATGTCTGTTGATAGCTTTCACTGTTTCAATCTGTATAATTTTCATCTAAACAGTATTCAGAAAAATGAAAGAAATAACAATATTCTCACAAATCATATTTGTTACTCTCCTAACAAATAATTAGCACTCCATCTATCTATACCTCAAACCCCATATAGGATTTATGTACAAACAGAAGATAGAGACAGAGAAAAAAAAATTGAATTTTTAGAATGGATTTAGCTTCTTGGACAACTTTTACTGACCAACAAGGTTAATGTTAATCCCACTCATCCCTACAATTAAGCACTGTTAAGCTAAGTTATGTACTCATGCACTCACCTTTTGGATTTAACCTGGGTTGTTTGGATCTGTGGCAATGATTGTGATCCGCCGCTCAGTGCAGCAGCGGCAGATTCAACATGTGTAAGAAGATATTCATATATCTTCTTTCTCAACCGGTTGATTGTCTCTGCCGATATCTGACACAATTCTCCTTCATCCTTGCTAACCCCTATCTCGTCTAACCAATCGTTTACGCTCTTCAGTTGAGTGAGCATACCTGCTATTTGGCCATTATCTGACAAGGTAGTGTCGTCATCGCTGTCCAAGAATCTTTCAACAAATCCCAAAAACCAGTCTCGGGACTGTAACTCCAACATATCAGCCAAATCAACCACCTCATCGAGGCCACTTCCTCTAACCCACTCTGGTGGGGGTTGCATCAGTTGCTTGTGCCCATTTGCTGATCCATCGGTCGATTTGCGAGGAATGATGCCTTGTGAGACAAGTTTGGAACTCACTGTCGGACGAGTTTTTACACGAACTTTCGACGATGAATCTTCGCTTGAGTTGTGTAGGACTAATGCGGGCTGAATTCCCACAGAAGTCTTTTGATTTTGAGAATTACTCGAAGCTGGAAGCTTAGATTGTTGAGATTCTTTTGTAAAAACGGCAAAAGATGACAGATTGGTGGCTAAGGCAGCATGGACCCAGGAAGCGGCATGTTTTTGTCTGTCTGTTTTTAGTTTTAGTGCTTCTTCCACTTTGCTCTTTTCATGATCCGGAGACGAACCATCTGGAATGGGTTTAGATAAAGATTCGGCAATTGTTCGGGTACTATTCAAGCTAGCATGAAGAGTTAAAAACTGCTCTACTGCTGGCTGTGGGTTATGTTCCTTCGCAGAATTCGTCAGCTCCGAATACATACTGCCAAAAACATCGCAAAAAAGTGTTAGCAACAACTTAGAATGTTGCATTGAATTGCAAATTCCAACATAGTATTGCAAGTTTCATGTTTGGTCATAATGTCAAAATTGATTGTGCTTTAAAACCATGGTTTGATTAGAGAAATGATAAAAGTAGATTTTGTATTAAGTAGAAAATTATACACCAAGTTTTACATTGAACTTACTTTCAGAGTAAAAACATCCAAATATATACACTGCATTTGGGTTTCAATTTTAACTAACTCAATTCTAGTTTATTCAAAATCAAAGGGTGAAAAAATTACAATGTATCAGCAGTAAAACCATGTTTGCAGTTAAACCTACAATCTTTATGTGTATTCAGCGTCTTACCATTGATAAAATTACAATGTAACAGCAGTATTGTGATATGTCACGTCTATCAAATTTTTCTTTTCAAATTTATCATTCCATGGGCCAATTCTGATTATTAATTAAAATGGATTGAATTCATATAAATTGTTCTTCACTCATTATCCAAACATCTTGAATCAGTTTCTAAAACATTTCTGCCATGATTACAGGTAATTGTCAGTAGGTAAATTATGTAACCTATATGTTATCTAGAGTTTGTTAACCATTCGTAAGGAAGAAAATGGTATGTCAAAATAGGACAAAATGGTGAAGTAAACAAAACAGTTTAGGATTTATTCCACCAACAAAAATGCTTAAGTTTCAAAATTCCTGTCTGTATCATCTAACGAATGCACGAATATCGCAGAAGCTATAGAAAACATTATACATAGTAAAGTATCAAGAATAAGTTTTTGGCATGACAGTGATTCGTATCTGAAGTGAACCGAGTAAAAAAATGATGTTTTGCTTCAGTAGATGAAGAATTAACTTAGGAGAACTATATCAGAAACATATCTTATCTAGGTTTCAAATCATATGCACAGAGGATAATCTTGACCAAGTAAGACTTAAGATTAAGACCTAATCCAAACATTTCGGCAGTTCGGAAAAATAATTTGAACTTAATTGCCTAAGGTTAATATCCTGAATAAATTCATACCTCAGACATTGTAATAAACTCTCAGCTGCTGCGGCTTCTTGCATAGCCTCAATTGCAGCCAGCTGCGCAGAATCTCTGTGCTTCATTACTTCCTGTCACAAATATGAACACAAAATAAGAACGAAATGAATAACGCCATAATATAATCTATCTAAATAATGTATCCATTGGGATTGGGTGAAGCTAATGTGTGGAGAACAAAGACAAAGAATATCTACCCGCACAATCTGATCATATGAACCAACTTTATTATACTAGCAGCATACATATGATATATGTGATCATGAATCTAACATTATCCTTGTTAGAGTTGCTTTAGTAAAACCCACGAGACACTCTCAAAAACTCACAAGACACATTTTTATAAGAAAGAAACCTTCCTTTCTTTTCTATTTCAACTGACAATCAGCAAACAATATATATATATTTTGCAGCCAAGAATCAAAGAACTTAAATGTAAAAGCCATACAAGGATTTTGCAATTGAAATTACCTTTCCAAGCTTTGAAATAGACGACGGGAGTGAAGTCCACTGAACACTTGCATCTGTCACTTTTCTACTACCTAAAGAAACTTTGACCATGTTTCCAGGTAGTCCATTGTTAGAAACTTCCGCCGATTTCTTTCCAATGGAAGTCCTTTGCTTACTTGACTTCTCATGTTCCTCTGAAGTCCTGTTAGCAGTAACCTTCTTTATAGACATTTGAGGCTTTTGTTCTTCCTTAGAGGGTTTTACCGGTGCTTTAACCTCTCTAGATGGCAACTTTGCACTTGGAATGCTTCTCCTAGGAGTCTGCCAGACCATAAAATGATAGTAAGAAGATAATTGTTTGAGTTCAATTGACTCAAAAGACAGGAAATTCAAACCTACACAACCAGAAGTTCTAAACTAACGAGTTGTGTTATTTTCACACACAAATTTGACATCAAATTTTGACACCAATTTAGATAGCTAACACTGTCCAAACATGGTTAATGAATATAACAATGTGTCACAGCCTAATAACCATTCACTGAACATAATTAACCACAATTTCTAACATCATTAACCATGATTTTGAGGTGTTCTAAAATACATGATATCCATTATAACCATCCAAATTGTGTTCAAATATACATGATATCTTTTAACCACAATTTGTGTTCAAATATAAACATGAAAATCATGGTTAATGACATTCAAAATCATTTGTTTTCTGTGGACGGTTAATGAGTTGTGACACCTTGTTATACTCGTTAAGCATCCACTAAACATAATTAACCACATATTTGAACTGCATTAACCATCTGAATTGTTGCCAAATTCAATATCAAATTTCTGTGTCAAAATATCATTTCTCAAACTAATAGCACAATTTAAGTATGACACATAAAACTTGAAAGGGGAAAAGAAGGAACAAAAAACTACCAAAGGAATTTGCAATTGAACCAAACAATAAACATCAATAGATGCTAAAAGCATAAATGGTGAATCAAACTTACCGAGCTATGAACTTCAGCCTTAGAAACACCCTTGATTTTTGAAGAGTCTTTAGTCTTCACCTCCATATTCCCTTCCCAACTCTTTCTTAGAGCCTTGGCCCCAAAATCAAACCCTTGCACCAAATTTCTAATTGGATTTCCCATAACAATCTTTTTCCCACCCTTTCCTGCCTCAACCTTCTCCACTCCCTTACCACCAACCTTTGCCCTCTGCTGCTTAACACCATTAGCGAATTTCTCAAAAGAATTAGGCAATGAATAAACACTACTAGGTGAAGAAGGAATCGACTTCGAACCCACTGACCTCAATCTAGTTAACGATTGAGGTAATGTTTCCTTCTTCACATCAATCTTCAACGCCGGTTTCGCTTTCTGAGCCTGAGTTTTACTACCTCCTCCAAAAATCCCATTTTTCTTCCCTAATGATTCCTCCTTAAAACTACCCCCACCTAAACTTAATCTCCCTCTATCAAATTTCTCCTTGAAACCAAACATACTCCTAGGATTCTCAGAACAAACAACATTGTTCTTATCTTTGTTACTTTTGTTCTTGTTTTTATCATTAACATCATTATTGTTATCAAGAAATGAAAGTGAATGTGTAGCAACAATATCCTCAGGTGTACCAACACAAGGATGTCTACCAGGAACAGGTTTAACACCCCTAATTACAGGAACAGGTGAAGAAGCTTCAAAACGATCAACAAAAACAAACTGACCCAATTGAATTTTATCACTCAAAATCAAATCATCATGTTCATCAGGTAAAGAAACATAAGTAGCATGAGATGAATCAGAAACCTTAAGATAAAAACCTTGATTTGGAAAAAGTTCGCCACCTGAAGCAAGTGCTGGAACAATGCTAACAACTTGTAACAGTGATGATCTGTGTTCACCACCTACCTTCACATCTGTGTTCATGTGTTGTAATAGCTTCAAAAGCACCCCTGGAACAAGATTCGCCATTTTTTTCCTCCAAGAATTTCAATATGCACATCACTGTAAGAAAAATTCAATTTTTGAGGTAGCCCAGATGGATTTTCTTGTCACAAATCAAGGCTAAATCATAGGTTTTCCAAAAAGGAGATATTTTTTTCAGTTTCAGAATTTTCAGGTTTAGGTAGCAATTTTAATATTATTTTTAAAATAGAGAAATAAAAACAACAAATAAGACACTAATCTTTTCGTTGTTTATATGAGATATGTGCGAAGCTGCATAAACTAATTCTCGAGCAAGATAAGATCGTGTTGAATAACGAAAAAGATCTCTTACTATTTCATCTAAAATAAGACAATAATATAAAAAGGTAAAATATAATAATAATAATATATTGTATATTAAATATTAATATTTAAACAAAACAATTAAGAAATTAATAACTTTTTCAAATCATAGAATTATTTCCTATATTTTATTCAATGGTTTTCAGTGGGTGGTATTGTTGTTAGTTTGGCACAGCTAAGGACATTTTGAGAAGGAAGGAGAAACCAACAACTTCAAAACGGTAGATAAAATGAACAATCAATCATAAAACCTTAGGCAAATGTCAAATTTTTATACAAATTCTAGAATGAAAAATAAGGAAAATGAATAAATCTGTTGGTAATTATTTGATGTTGGTTTGTACTTTAAAACAACAATAAAAAATAAACTAAATGTGGTTGATACATATGGTCTGATTTTCCACTTACATTTAATATAACCGGTTTAACTTTAAAATTTTACAGTATAACGAGGTTGAGAGTTTTTTTTTTTTTTCTCACTTTGAATAGGTATGTCTCTCCTAATATAAAATTTTCGTTATGAAAGTTTATAGAAATAAAATAAGTTTGTAGAATGGAAGAAAAAGAAGTGTGAGTATTAATTGGTTGCTATATTTATGCGTGGACTTGGAATGGTGTTAGAAAGGTTCACAAAAAAATGGGTAAGGGATATAATTGGTTCACTCTTATTGCATGATGTATACGCAAAGAGCTGTCA
Organism: Medicago truncatula; assembly: GCF_003473485.1. NCBI lineage: Eukaryota > Viridiplantae > Streptophyta > Magnoliopsida > Fabales > Fabaceae > Medicago > Medicago truncatula. Next base: position 48,577,712 of record NC_053043.1, read on the forward strand.
ATATCTGACAAAAAAAATGTACAAACACATGCACTTCAACTCATTCAATATTATTATGAAACACAAGAGAAAATTTGTGGGGCTATTGAATTGAATTGAGGGATTATAAGAGCCATTGAATGGATCCAAAGGGGTGTGTTACAAATTAAATTTTACACAAATAATTCTATTTGTATCATGTTTTATTAATTTTTATAAAGTATTTAAATTCATTTTATTAATTATATAATAGTTGAATTTTTTATGGAAGTGCATGTGCATGTAACGTTGGTGTTAGGACCAATGTAATGGTGTGTCGGCTACATAGGAAAAATGAGTCACGTTCTCATTATATTGCTACGTGTGGAAGAAATGTACCTTTATTCTATGGTTAATAAAATATAGTATGTGAGCCCATAAAAATAAAATACAGTATGTGATGTTTGTTTCTCTTTATATCTCTAGTTTGGTCATTGCTGGTGTAGGAAACCATCTTATTAAGAATAACTTAATTAATGGTTTGGTCAACAAAAAAAAAAAAAGAGTAACTTAATGGAAAATATTTCGATTTGCTATATATAATATGCACACAGTAACTTGAAGATAACCAATTTGCTATTTTCCTTTTCAGTTGTCACAATTCAATGTATGAAGAGGGATTTTAATTAACTTTTTAACAAATTTGGATTAATTAGTCAACAAATCAAATTTGGATTAAGTAAATTATTATATTTTTTGTGAATAAGCCAACAAAATAAATTAATATTATTTTATCATCTAATTTAACATACAAATTCATCTATTAGTAAATGATTTGGATAATACTCCCTCGGATCCTATTTATAAAAGAAAGTTGATTTTGTAGATACATTGAATAATGTATATATCTAGTCAATAGGACCGGAAAGTAATTTATGTATCTAAAAAGTAAATTGTCTCTTGTAATAAATAGGACTGGAAAGAGTATTTAATTAAATCTTATTTATCTATATTTGAATTCCAAATTAATAAGATTATTTCCCGAGAAATTATGATAAAAAGGAAAATGAGAGTCTTGACTTTATCAAAAAGTATATAATTATGAACAATTATTAACATATATCTTCATAGAAGTGTGATAATTAATATTATATCTGTCTCTAAATATAAAAATATTTTGAGTATTTTCCTTGTTTTTTGTTATAAGAATCTTTTAAATTTTAAAATACATTAATTAATTATGTACTAATATACCCTTATTAATGTTATAGAGGCGGCACTTAGCATCATTCAAATGTTAAAGAAAAATGTTAACAAATATTTCTGAGACATTAGTTAAGAAAAAATAGTAAAAATATCTTGAATTTTTTTATTTCTCGAAAAAATCTTGAAACTTGTGTAGTCAAATTTTTAAAAATGCAAATAAAGTGATTGAGCTAAGATGACTAATGAACTTCACCGAAGACAAATCATACAAAAGAACCAAAGTTTGATTCTTGAGTGCAAATTATTTTTTGTCAGGACTTTAAACTATTGAGACTAGGAATCTAATTGTTCTCCTAAATATTATCTCAATTTCCATTTCCTATTTTCCAACAACCATCCTTATCTAGAAACCACTTATCCTAATGAACGATTCTCCACAAATAGGGATGACTGCCTTTTAATTGAATGGAGAAAGGAAGATTTAGAAAATATATATATCCTTTATAACCTTTGCAATTAGGATGGGAATAGGCAATATCGTTCGTTAAGGGTCTATGTCCCGGCTTATTGAAAGTTCGGTCCGGCCTAACTTGTTTAATAAACAGGTTAGACATGAGCTTTTTAAAAAGTCTGTTAATTTAAATAGGTTAGGCTTAGGCTTATAAAAAAGATTATCAGGCCTATAAGGTCGGCCCGTATATGTGTATATTACATTTCCCCGAATTTATTATTTATATAGTAATACAGAAAAAAAAAAAAAAAAAAAAAACATTTCCTTCAAATTCTCATATTAAGTTGGTGATTTTTTTTTCATCACATTGAAGATTTTATGCATTTTTTTCTGCTTAAGTGCTGATTTTGTTTTCAGTTTCTTAATGTTTGAAAACTTGTTAAGTTATCGTTAAATACCCATATTGTTATTTGATTTGTGTGAACTTTCGAGGCTTGGTACTAATATGCCTAAAGTTAAGTATGATTATCATATTAAGTTTGAAATCCTTCTTGTTATCAGACATGATTATTCTTGAGTTTCTATACATCTATAAATTATGCGATTGTGTTTTATTAGTTTAATGTGTATTTTTTTTTTTGAAGAAGTTAAATTAACTCATCCAAATTGACATTAATGTTTATCTTTATATTAAGTATGTTGCACAAATTGAAAAGAAAGAAAAATGGATGAATGGTCTCTATTTGAAATTTGTAACACAAACTAGGCTTTTAGACAGGCTAATAGGCTAGGCTTTTAAAAAGGTCAGGTCATGCTTAAAATAAAGCCTTTCACAGGTAAAAGACCTAGACTTAGACCTTAGTTTTTTCAACTAGATCAGACCTATTTAAGGAAAGCCTGGGTCGACCCGACTCATTCCCACCCCTATTTGCAACCAATGAATTAGAGTTATTTATGACCATCCAAACATACACCATCCGTTATAAAATATAAGCAAAAGTGTGTCAAATAAAATTGATGTATTTAGTTTAAAATTTTCTCCAAATACATCAATTTCTTTGACTCACTTTTTCTTAAATTATATTAAACCAAAATATATTAAATTATTATAAACAAACGTGAGTCAAATAAAATAGATTTTAATTTTTATATTTTAAATTATTATTTATAAGAGTATATGAAGTAACTAATTTCTTATCATGTCATATATTGTTTTTCATATTTTAAATTAAATTTTATAAGAGTAAATGAACAAACTAATTTTTTAAAAGGCTAAGGTAAAATATAGTACAAGACGTAATAGAAGTGACTTACAAAGTAATTACACAATACAATCCAAACTACATGATGTAGCCAAAAACTAATTAAGAAACCGCCGCTAGACAATACACAGGGGTTGTCCTCAAAATAGTGTAATCAAAATCGAACAGAATGTAGTATGATTTTAACCACTAGAATGTTTGGATTTTGATCTTTTATGCTAACGCTAAAATCTTTGTTTTGTTGTTAAATATTCTCCTATTGTCGTCCTTCCAAACAATGTAGAGTACCAAAATCTAAACAAAATTAAACGATGTTAGGGAATTTTTTGAAAATCCCCCAAGGCCACCAAATTGAAGAGAATGATCTTGTAATGCATCCTATGAAACAAAAGAAAAACCTAGCCAACCATAAATCAGATACCACAATCTGCCGTAGAAGTTGCATTGAAAAAATAAATGATTCCGATCTTCAGTTGCATCACACCCTATTTTACACGAGCCATCCGTATTTGACAAAATATGCCGACGAATCAAATTGTCTTTAGTTGCAAGTCTATCTAAAAACAACCTCCATCAGGGTCGGAGCCCTTCATGGGCTGGGGTGGGCCACGGCTCACCCGAAAAAAATATTAAATTAACGACTGTATGTCTGTTTTGCGGAATTTTAAACAATTCTGTTACGATTTTAGTGTTCGGCATGTCCAAATCCTCACTAATTGGTATAGTGGTCCACATGGAAAATAAATAAATTAAAAATCAAAGGTCTATTTTGCGAGGTTTTGAACAATTTTTCAACAGTTTGAGTTTTTGATGGTTCCAAAAGTGACATGTGATTTTTTTTTTCTTGCTTATGCTTGGCTGGTTAAAGGAGGTTGAAGACCTTCCAATCTTTTGGAGTTTCAAATCTCTTTTATATAATATTGTCAATTGAAAATTTCCCAAATTAAGAGTTGTATTATAAAAAAAAGATTTATAATTTATTGCAGTAGTAAACTATGTAATTTATTTTTTTAAAGTTTTCACCTGAATTTTTTAGTCAAACTTTGCAATTTCAACTTCATGCTTAATGCTTCCTTCAAAAAAACTTCATGTTTTTTTGTCTGAGCAAAACTTCATGCTTATTACTACTTTAATTTTATGTTTACATGTTATTGTTTGTAGTTTATTTTAGCGGCCCACGCAAACTATTTTTTCCGGCTCCGCCACTGACCTTCATACAAAAAATGTTAACTTTTAACGGTACCGTTTTAAGCCACAAAATATTATTGTGATCGTCATGATCCACATCATCACAACACCTGTCAAGTAATTGTATGCACTTTCGATAGTCTATCGTTGAGAAAAATGAAGCTTTCAAACCCAACGGTCCACCACTCCAACCTGCAAAACAACATTATCTACACAATCCACACACTCTCGTATCAACCCCTCCTCCCACGCAAAAAGTCTCCTTCTCCACTTCCATGCCTCACCATCCACTCCCCAACCCAACCCATACATCTCTACAAGGAAGAAACTATTTTATCATTTTTTTTTTTAATATTGTTACATTTAAATTTTTATATTTTAAAATTTATTTTATTAGAGTAATTGAAGAGACTATTTTTCCATGATTATTTAGCTTTATATCATGTATTGTCTCTACTATATTTTGACCACAAAACAGACCCTTGCCCACCTGATAAGAAAATAAATAATATATATTATTACGTTATATTTTAGATAAATAAAACAATTATTGACAAATTTGTATTTATCTTTTTTGAAAAGAATAAAATGTTTTTATAATTTAAATAATGATTACAATTTTGATTTTAAATAATGTTATTTCAATATATTTTAACATTTTTACATTGTACATAATAATAAATATTATAATAAAATTATTCATAATTTTAAAAAATATTTATTAATATATAATGTTAATAAAATTAATTTTGAGGAGCAAATTCACACAATTATTAATATATAATATTTTAAATTTTATTTTATAAAAGTAAATAACAAAACTATTTTCTTATCCCATCATACTGGTTTTCAACTCAGCCCCTAGTACAATATTTTAATGAGAAAGACATGATATATAATAGGGTGATATGATTTTTTAATTTTTTTTGATGGTCGGGGTTCGAACCTCAGACCTTGCATATTTTATGCATTGTTTATACCAACTGAGTTAAGCTCACGAGGACAATAGGGTGATATGATTAATTTAGCATATCTTCCTCAATCATCGAACACCAAAGGGAGAGCTAGATGTATGCTCCTAGTGTCCCAATCTGTGATATATATGAAGTTGGGGTTTTGCAGTTTGCATATATTTATTTTTATACTATGTTATGTTAACACATTCAATTTTTTTTACTTGACGTTTACCTGCTCTCACTGCTTCCATAACATAAAATTGGAGTGGTTCTTTGTTTTTCACGATCATGGTTGAACTATGAAGTTAATAAAGCAGTCTTAGACATTCTATTGGCGCATTAAGACAAACATATAGCTTTTAAAATTGTGTTGCAAAATTTGGAAAAATTAGTAAATTAACATACATCATTTAATTTAATGGACTAATTATCATTTTACTTGTTTGATCCTTACAACTTCAAATATCAAAAAAGTGACTGACATTATGTTAGTTACATAAGAGGATTTCTTCAATTATATGGCTCCTCAGCATACATAACCGAGCAATGCAATATTAGATTGAGACATGATATAATAACTTAATTATATATTGTATCTTATATTCTGACGATCAAACGAGTAAGCGTTTATGCTAGAACAGCTTCTAGAGATAGAATTGAGAGTAAATGAGAAATGGGAAAATTTAAGACTATTGATGTTTTAGAATTTATCTTCTAAGCCGCAATAAGATCAAGGGCATCTCATGAGGCATATACCATGAGAAAAAGAAAGTTTGATATTTATAAGAGGACATACTACACATATATAAGTGCGTCTTTTGCACTCTTAAATTTGCGTGAATAGCATGTGTGTGTCTTTTGTCAATATTGATTGGATAAAGTAAAAATCTAAATTATTAGGAGTATGTAGGATGTGGATATAAGACATTTGGTGTATATAGTTTGGTCCCAAAGCATAATAAAAACCAAGGAAAATTAGTAAGGATTCATCATAAGCATAATATAAGTGCAACTAAAACAACAACAATCTCTAAACCGAATTACTAAATAAATAAGCAAATATACATATGAACTCCAAAGCAAAACTTGTTCTTCATCTATTACAAGTCAAAATCACAAATCCCACACACCTTAAACATGCAAAGTTAACGTAATCTTCTTATATGCAAAGGTGAATCTTATATATGTATGATGACAATGACATGAAATTCCCAATAGATCTTTCTCATCAAATTGAGACCAGCCAAAACCATGAAAGAAACAACACAGACACAGTTGAGACATACAATTCTATAGGGCATAGTACATGTACATTCTCATCATAGACGGTTTCACCGCCCGACGATCCTGGGCACTTGTCCGGGCTCAATTGATACTTTCTTCACATTAGGCCTAACCCAACAATCTTATTAACACACTTAAAAAAAATATTGGGCAAACTCTAAATTTCACAAGCGCGCGTATAGCAAAAGGAAACAACACAATTTCATCTTCAGTTCTTCACCTCTCTCGGTCTCAGGCTCTCAGCTCTCTCATCTGTCTATTTTCTTCTTCAATCGTTATTTGGTTGCTAATCTCTTCTCATTCACTCTAAAGATAAGCCAATTGATTCTTCAATTTCTCATTCCTTCCTTGTTGTAGGGTTTTAGAAAAATTGATTATTTGTGCTTTTGTAAAATTGGTGTGTCTGCCGCAATTGAAAAATTGATTATTTGCGCTTTTGAAAAATTGATTTTGCAGAAAAACTGTGCATCGGTTGAAAGAAAAGCTAGTGAGTTAGCATTAATTGTTAAGAAAAATTGATTTTGAAAGAAAAGCTAGTGACAGAGTTAGCATCAGTTGTTAAGGAAAAGCTAGTGATTTTTTTTTTTTTACAGTTAAGGAACAAAACTGTTAACTGTTAAAGAATAGTATTAGCTCTAATTTCCCTTGTTAACTGTTAAGAGTTTTGTTCTTTTTTGGTCTTGTTTGCTTGCTTCAAAGGCTGGTTGTATGTCGTTATTTTTTAAACTTGTTATGTGAATTGAATATTAATCTTGAATCATTAAATTTCAGAGATGAGGAGGTTTTTGATAGATAGAATAAATAATGAGAATGTGAATGTTGTGCAACCGAAAGGCGAAGTAGAAGAACCACCGCCTAATGTGACCAACAAGTTTAATCCAAATGAGATTGTGCGTGATCCAAATCTTAGAAAACAAATTCATGTAACAAATTCATGTGTATGCTCCGGATATTCAAGACCAAGTGATGAGGGCACATATATATTGAAGGGTCCAATGCAACCAAATTTGCCATGTTTTCCTCGTACTCAATTCGGAAAGGGTACTTACCTCTTAATTTTATTTAGCATGTTATCGACAGGTTACATTTCATCTCTCTTATTTTAAATTTTACTTTTTCTGAAAAAATGAACAATCTCTTTTGTTTCGACTTATGACTATATATATATATATATATTATGTCACATGTGAATTTGCAATAATTTTTTTGTCCAAACTCTATAAAATTCCTGGCTCCGCCGATGATTCTCATGCTTATTTCACATATTTAAAGGACAAAACTTAATTAAGGGCGTGTTCATTTCATGAATCCAAACTTATTCACACGAATAGAAATATGGTGTTGAGAATACATTTCCATGTTTATTTTAAGTTTTACATAATTATGTCTACGTACACTTTTATTTTAGGAATACTGTATTATCATGCCAAAGAGTAAAAACTCATTGCCACAAAATCCACAAATATCCATTCTCATCAAATGATTCAAATTTTTACCCTTTAATGTAATTTTCTTCTTTTTCTACAAATTTTTGTACTTTTCATCCGCTCTACCATTACCTATATTACCTTTTAGACACCAGTTTTTCTTGGTTACATATGTTTTTAATTATTCGAAAATTTCTAACCATTGAGAGTAGAGAATCAAAATAATATTAATAGCACTGTCAAAATTGATAATTGAGATAAAAATTTCTTGCAAAATTTCTAGTACATTAATTAATTTTGCAAGAAATTATAAGAAACTTTTTATATGAAAAGTTCTAAATTCACTTCAATGGTAGAAATTGAATCCTTGTTAGTTGTGACTTTGATTGTGTGTTGGTTGATCTTTATTAAAGGAAAATATGTGATAGACACTCAAAACTTAATTGACACTTTTTAGAGAGAAATAAAAAGAGTGAATTATCCTTAGAAAAAGAAAATGAGTGAATTGTATAATAGATATGATTTGTTAATGATATAATGAGAATTGAATATGTTAATTGGATATGTTCACATGTTATTATCCCTTATATGTTCACATGTTATTCTCTACTCTCAAGGGTCTTTTGAACAAAACTGTGGGGTGCATAGAGTATTTTCCACTAAATGCTAGATTGGAAATTTCTCTTCCAACCTCTTTTGGGTTAACAACCAAAATGGCCCATTTCTGCCAACCTCTTTTAGACTATCACTTTTTTCCACCCTACTCATTTCTCGCGCAACCTATTTATTTTTATTTTTTTTAAGAAAATGCTCATGTGATTTTCGGATTTTGTAATCCAAATTGAGTTTTTCCGTTGTTATGGGGTGAAAAAAAATGATTTTTTCACCAAATCGGATTTCATAATCCAAAAAACTCAAAATAGGGCGCGTTTCTTTATTTTTTTTCTTTCGAATTTTAGAATCCGAACACCCAAACACCCCTTTTTTAGAGAAAAACAGTTCGAGTTATATAATCTGAAATGTATCAGCACAAATTTTGAGTTTATTTGTAATATAGATAACCAGTTTAAGGACCATATTAATCTTCCTAACTCTCATCCTTATGTTTTAGGTCATTGTTAGCCGTTCTCAGTCAAAAATTCAGTTTTCGGGCTACTTGATCAGATTGCTCTGAAACTTCCCCAAAAAATCATAAAAAAATCAAGGATCAAGACTCCCGTAGAAGAGACTTCTTATGGGATTTCGACCCTTTTTTTTTTTTTTTTTTTTATATATTCTCAGAAAAATCTGAAAAAAATTGCATTAGTTTTATTTGATTTTTAATTTTTTTTGGTGTTTTATTTTATTTGACATGTTATATTTTTTTTTACGTTGTTTTTTTTTTGTTGTTTTCAAAAGTAAAATTCAAAACTGCTGAAATAAAAGATATTTTAATTGCTGATTATATATAAGCATATTTCACATTATATAATCCGAACACATCCAAACTGCGTTGGATTTTATAATCCGAAATTTCATGGCCATATTTGTAAAAATTATCGTGCACGTGAGAATTAGATAAAATGGAAAAAAGTAATAGTCCAGGTTTTATTTATCTAAACCAATCTCAAAATATATGGTTCATTTCACTCATATTGATCCGTGTTGTGAATACTACGTTTTTGGGAATTACTTTTCAATTTTTTCATACCCTCCCTTTTTTTATTAACTAAAAACACAACCTTTTCATGTTAATTTTTTTCTTCTTCTCAAAATACGCCCATTAGAAAAATAATATTGTTTTAAGAATTAAAAAAACCGAGTTTAACTAAGTTAGTAAATACATTGTATAATATATTTAGGAAGCGAAGTTCGAATGTTGGACACTTCTTTTATTCACTTAGTGAATATCTAATTATTATACGACTTGATAAAAATATAATGTTATATGTAAAAAGTAATGGATAAACTCAATGTGGGACATAGATCTTTCATATTTAGTTGGCCACTTTTTAGTTTATGCTACCCATAGACTTCTACCAAAGAAATAAGAGTAAAAAAGTTTTTCGTTTTTAAAAATATAGTGAATTTTGATTTTAGTTTCAGAATAATAAAATGAGATGATTTTACACTTAAATATTTTCTTTGTTTTTTTTTTATCCTTAATGAACAATTTATGTTCATATTAATGTCAACATTATAACTATTTTATGTTCATGATATCTATCTAAGTTATGCATGACTATTATTTTCAACCCTCGTATATCCATATTACGTTCACAAAACGTGACTGTCAACATTATTGTAGCTATGAACCAAAAACGAACCAGAAAATTTTAGGAGGGTGAAAATATCTCTTTTTTTTCTTTTATTTTCAAGTAGCCTAATGACTAGAGCTCACACATTTAAATATGGAGAAGTGGGTGTCCCGTGTCCAGGATTCGAACTCTGGCCCCTACATAACATGTAATAATATCCCTATGTAACTTGTTAAGAAACTCCTCCGTGGTGATTTTTTTTCTTTCTACTATAAATATCCCTTCACAATATCATATTATACTTCCTCCATTTCTATAAAAGTGTCAATTAATTGATTAAGTAAATATATAATTAATAAATAAAAGTAGTTAATGTTGTAATTTAAAATATAAAACTACATTTAAATAAAAATACTTTTTTTTTAACAAAAAAGCTGAAAGTTAAAAGGAAATGAAGAAGATAATTTTCAATAGTAAATTATGTTTAGATTTGTTCCTTATTTAATAATATGATTTAGAAATATGTTTTGTATTACAATTAAAACTATATATATATCTTGTCAAAATAAATAAATTAATAAAAGTTTAGAAAGAAACTTCTGAAAATATTACATATATACATTTTCAACAAGAACACAAACACAAAAAACTCATCATGGGAAGCATATAAACATGCATTCGTCGGCATGTATGTAATATGCATATGTTTGCATTTTTGTGCATGTTTATATCAATATGAACGAAAAAGAGATAAACCAAGAGTATGTGATAAGCAAGTATAACACATAATTAAAAGCTAGGAAGCCAACATAACTCCAATCTAAATCTAAAAAGTTGCTTGCCACTATATAATGTTGGCCTTTAAAAGCTAAAGAGCAAGGCATTTGCATGGCAAGAGTTAAAAGGTAAAATATGCCAATCAAATCAACTTAACCAAAAGCAAAAGCCGCACACAATTATCTATCATGGGCCATTGGCCCCCTCTTCTTTTTTCAATTCTACTTCCCAATTGTAAACAAGGAATTAATTGTTCAAAAGTGGAGATCCACCATTTTTCCTGTAGCTTTTGCAACAAAAACAAAGAGATATCTCCTTATTATATAGTTTATACATAACATGGTGGAGTATAAAAACCTATAAAAATATTGGTCCATGATGGACCAATTTTTTTACCATTAGATCATATGAATCCACCAAATTTTATCATGGTCTATAAATATCAAATCTCATTCATCTTTTCTATAACTCTCATTTAATCTCTCTACTTTTTTTTCTTTCACATATATATATATATATATTTTTTTTTTTTCATTTAGCAATACAAGTAGTCTTTTTCTTACGGCACTTTGTATTGATCGAGTTTTTAAGTAATATATGAATTAATTTATTTTGTTTTGAAGGGATATGAATTAAATTTCTTAAAAAAATAAGTAACATGAATTAAATAAGTATTCAATTGGTTTTTTTTTTTTTTTTTATGAAAAAAAATCTAGTTGTTGTTGCTTATGTTATTAAATAACTTCTTTTTGAATTGTTGTTGTTGTTGTTCTTTCTTTAATATTTTTGTTTTTAATCTTATGGGTTTCTTATTTTTTTGTTTTGTTTTTAAAATAAAATTGTATACTTAAATATTAATGAAAAAAATCTGATACACATAAAATAAATCTTAAAACTGAAATATTATAAAAAAAAACTGAAAATAATTTATTTAATTGAAATGAAATATAAAAATTGAAATGAATTAAATTAAAAATATAATTTAATCAAAAGAAATTAATTAAGCATTTTGACCAAAAAATTAAAAAATTAATTTATTAATATGTAAAATATATATTAAATTGATTAATTTAAATTATTAAATATCTTAAATATTAATTGATTTACATTTTATTATAAATTACGAATGTTCTTTTATGTCATTTACATTTTATTATGTATTGATGAGTTGTATTTGGTGTGGATGGACCATGATAAGAATTGGTTGTTGATTCAATCTAAAGGTTAAAAAAAAATTGGTCCATCTTAGACCAAAACTTCATGGGTCAAAGCTAAATGACATCTTATAACATACTAATCTATCATAAATGAGGAGGATTTTGTAGTACGAAGAAAAATAAATCTCCCAAAACTCCCCCATCAATGTTCTTTATATATCTCTTTCACTTGTTCATTCTTTTTTTTTTCTTCCAAAACCATCCCCTTCAAACTCGCAAATAAAGCCCTAATATCCGTCAATGTTTTAAATATGGTTATTAGGATAAAGGATGGAAAACAATGTCGTGGCCCATGGAAAATATTATAGATGTAGATGCTGATTAAAACTTTTTGAAATTATAGCACATCATGTACGTTTCCATGTTTCCCACTAAGGTCTCTCCCCCCTTTCCACCAAGGTGCCTTTTCATTAAAGAAAAAGGTATATATAGAAGAATCACTATATGTACAGTTACAATTCTTCCTTCTTGAACCCTTTCGAGCCTCTTTCTCGGATGCATTCACATGCAATTGCAAACACATATACATTACGTTAATGATGACTGTCTCTATGTGTCTTACCATGCATATACGGCAATGCACATTTACCTATTTATAGTATTGTAAAAAAGTATGTATTATTATTATTATTATTATTACTATTATTGGTGGTAGTAGTTATACTTATACTTATACTGTCAGTTTATGCAAGCCCACAAAATTTAGTCCAAATTCACATGCTAAGAGGGTTAGTAGATGAGGTTAGGAGTTTTCCTTCAAAAAAGAGCTTAGGAGTTTGAGGCTTGTATATGAAAGTTATTAATATAAAGATTTCACCAAAAAACTCTCTACACTTATTTAATATTTCACCAACTATAAACTAACTACTTGGGACAATTCACATCCCATCTTAATGTTTTGTTCTTTTTGGTAATTATAAGCTAATTTTCTATGCGGTGATTGTGATATATACACATAAAGTAATGTGATGATGTCAAGTATTTGGTACAAAGTTGCCTCAAATTAAAAGAATTGTATACAAAGCAAAGAGAACAAGATTTCCCTTAAAACTATTGTATTTTTGTTTGTGTATGAGATTTCTTTTTAACAGCAACAAAACTAGTACAAGAAATGCACAGACTCATATGCACCTCAACCACAGTATTATAGTTTGAGGAGATGCAAACATGGAAAATAAAGGAACCCCCAAAAAAAGTTGAAAAAAAAAAACCTATATCCTTAAGAGATTAGAGATGGTTCAAACCACTTATAAAATAAAATATTAATTCAAACAATTTTCAAGATTGAACCTTAATATTTTATTTATGCTTTATTTAAAAGAAAATCAATTTTGTTTTTGAAATGACAAACATTTGTATATGTTAATATATTAATGTTTGTGACTTGTGAGACTCTCAATTTCCTTGCTCCACTCTTTAACTCCTTCATCAACCACCCAATCGGCCGATTTTTTTTTTTTTTTTTATAATTTTATTTGGTAATAAGTTACATTGTATGAAGGAAATTTTTTGGTAACAAAAAGGAAAAAAAAACAAGAAAAGACCCAAACTAGGATCGAACAAACTCAACACCCATCTCATCTGCTAAGAGGATAGAGGCCATATTAGGAGGGGGCTTCATTCAAAATAACAAGACTACTATCACTTAGAGCACCTTTTTTAGCTAGAAAATCAGCTACAATGTTGCCCTCATGCATTATATGTTGTAAATTAACCACCAAATCTCTATGAAGAAAATGTTTAATAACCATGATCAAATTTCCATACTTGTGATCGATTTACATTCGAATCCTTTTAGATAAGGTCAACAATAGTAGTTGAATGAGAGAGACACAACACATACTTAAATCCATGTCCTAACACAACTTCAAACTATGGTATAAACCCAAAATCTCGGCATGGAGAATGCAAGGTCTACTATATATGGGTTTATATCATCTAACAAGAATATTCAAATCTGTAAGAAGGCCTACCGTAAGAAGGCTCCATATTCAAATCTAGATGAAGGAGAAAAAAATACAATCTAACAACTAATTACTACTAAATGAGTTGTTTAAAAAAGATTGGATAGATAGAAATACATGACATGCATTTCAGTTTCATAGTATGTTATTAATCGAGTAAAAAAATTGTACGTTATTAATAATGAGAAAACAAAACTAAAAAATTTAAGACAATCTTTTCCCACACTAATTGAATTTTTTTTATTATCTTCCACTAAATGAACATTTTTATGATCCCACAAAATGAATTTTATACAAGACTACTTTTTATTATTTTTTAAAATTTTTATAAGGTTTTAAATGGTGTTGATAATAATCATTCTATCTTTTCCATTTTTGTAAGGTTTTAAATGGTGTTAGTAAAGAAGACTAAATTAAAAGGATCACAATTATGTTATAATCATAAAAAAAAAAAAAAAAAAAGTTCGTATCAATTATTTAACAGCCATAAAGAATTGAAATCTTTGTACCAAAGGGAGGGCTAATAAGGAAATATACCATGATCTATATGAAATCTGACAAAAAGGAGGGAGGCCATCCATGGAATTCATACAAAGAGCACAAATGCAAACACCTTCAAACAAGAACAATATATTGAACTAATTATTGCAAAATTATAACAAGAAGTGCATTTCAAGAGCTCTATCAACACAAACTCCCATGCCATGCTCTTTTAAAGGAGTTGGACAGGAGAAAGATTACAAAATATACAAAATCAAAAGAGAAAGTTAAAAGAAAAATCCATTAATTGCCATCTATATCCATCCATACAAAGCAGGCCAAGAGAATCCTTCATATATAATCATACTCTTCTATTATAATTTTGTGTATAAGAATATTGATTAGCCATAGATTGATACATAGCAACTAAACATAAATTAAAGATAATATTTATATAGATACATCATAGATAAAAATTCAATTTACAAAGATCCATCTAGGGTTTCCATGTTGATGCCCAAACAACTGGCTCCTCCTTCCATGTTAGGTACATTCCTGTAATATGATCATCTCCTTGAGGTACAACAAGTGACCAACCAGCTTGATACCTCTTTAGCAATGCTTTGACATCATCCACAACATCATCACTAAATCCACAAGGTGAAAATTCATTCTTAAACCTTTCAAACCATTGTTTTCCTCTCTCCCTTTTGTCACAATAATCACCACCACCATCATCTTCATCATGATCAAATTCATGATCACAAGCCAAAACCCTAACTATGCTTCTTGAACACTCCCTTTCCAACATTAACCTCTCATTACTTGTTGGTGGAAAACTCTCCTCTAACATCTCAAAATAAATTCTATAAAACTTAAGACACTCTTCAAAACATTTAACAAAATCATCACTACAAAAATCACCTTCTTCCTCAACAAATGTCACAACTCTAGGACTAAGCGATTTGAAAAATTGAACCACACTTTCTCTTTCTTCAACTTCAACTTTTCTCAATGCTCCAACACAATTCAAAGCTATTGCTTCACCTTCTTGAATTCCTAACCTCTCTTTTGTTAATTCTCGTATATGTTTCAAATCACTAATAACATTCAATTCAAAAGGTACTCCCATAAGCCTAGCAAATTTCTCCATTCTTTGACCAACTTCCTTCATAACAACAACACTAGAACTATTATTTGTGACAACAATTGTGAGCTTAAGGTGAGGAGTTTCATCATTTCTTGTTGCCAAAGCTTCTAGAAGAGTAGGCCATTGAGTACAAAGGGTGTTGCTAATATCAATTATGTGAAGTTTTTTCTCTCCATCTAAAGCTTCTAAAATAGCACCATTTGATGCTACGTGTCCAAAAGTTGTCCATGGACTTACCTCTTGAAACTTGAGTATTAACTTTCTTGCTGAATCAAAAGAGTGGCTTTTGTAAGCGATTGAAGATAGTGTTTTGTAACACTTGTGACCGGATTGTGTTGCCTTGGAAAATAGAGCTTGTAGAAAATATGAAGCTAGTTTTTGATCAATATCTCCATAAGGTGAAGATAACTCGTTTAACATCCAAAGAAGATGGTGGATTTTTGATGAGTCTCTATTAGATATTGCTATTGCACACTCTTTGAGAAGTTTGGAGGACCATTTACCATCTTGATCACGATGACATGTCTCACTAGAATTATCTGAAGATGTTTGATGATTGCTTGATGATGTATGCATCATGTCTATGGTTGAAGCTTCATGAAGAAAATAGCTATTATTTTGATGGTTCAACTTCTCCAAGTGCTTTGTTTTCTTTGAAGTATTGTAAGGACTTATCTCCATATTTTGATTCTCTTTAGGGTACATATTGGAGGATTATGGAGAATATGGATTGGTTTTCTTTGACTATGTGGTTGGTGGTGGCACTCTTTCAACTTGAAGAAAGGCACCTGTGCTGTGAGGGGAGAAATTCTAATCTTTTTTCTTGCTTAAAAAAACTATATATGGTTTTTTTGGAAATTACATACAGGGTCATTTTCATAACTTGTCATGTGGCTAGTATGTATGTATTAATATAATATTAAATTAGTATGTTCAAGTACATAAAGTTTTATATGGTTGTGTTGGGAGATTTTGACCTTTTAACTAAATTCATTTTTACCTTCGCACCTTCTCTTACCTGCATGATCAAGCCAATGTCTTTTGCAACACATATATGTGGTTACAATTTAAATTTAAGGATTAATTATTTTTAGGTCTATAAATAGGCGCGTTTCCAACATTAGTCCATACTTAAATTTTATTAAATTTTTGGTCCCCAAAGTTTTTTTCCCGTTAGCAAAATAGGTCATCGCTGTTAATTGTTGCTGATTGAGCAAACAGTGAAGCACACATGGATGCTATATCTGACTTTTTTTTTTGGTTAAATATGTTTTTAGTCCCTGTAAAATTAAGGCATTTTAAGTTTAGTCCTTACTTAATTTTAATAGTTGTTTTAGTCCTTACAAAAATACTACGCACTCAGTATTAGTCCCAGTTCAATTCAAATTTGTTCAATTTATGCTTAAACTCTTGTATATTGCCACTAGTTTTGCATGAAATGGGAGCATATGGGTTGGTTCGAATTAATATGTAATTATTTTCCCACGCCCATTCAATATTTTGCCACTGGTTAATGATATTAGGTTCTATTCAAATAATCTATGCCGATTCAACATCTTTTGGTCAACCTAATATAAAAAAAAAAAGCTTATTCTTCGATATCTCATATGGGTTTCATAATTGTAGGAATTGGTTCTATAAGTGATATTGAGCTCAACGGGGCCGTTTTACAAATAATATCTCATGGATTTATTGGCGCTACCCTTTTTTTCTTGGCAGGAACTAGTTATGATAAACTACGTCTTCTTTATCTTGACGAAATGGACGGAATGGACATCCCAATGCAAAAATATTCACGATTTTCACCATCTTATCAATGACTTCTCTTGCATTGTCGAGCATGAGTGGCTTTGTTGCTGAATTGATAGTTTTTATTTGAATATTACTAGTCAAAAATATCTTTTCATGATGAAAATACTATCATAACTAGTTTTAGTAGGTTTTTTTAGTCCCTAAAAAAAATACTTCTAATTTTAGTCCCTGCTAAAACAAAGTTTGTTTGATTATCTTTAAACTCTTAAATTTTTGAATGATTTTTTTGAGACAAGTTTAAAACGCTATGAAAGGTTCAATTACTAAAATTTAAATTTTTTTTAACATGAAATGAATTCAATATGAATTTTTTAAAACGATAAAAGTTAAAGATAAAAGTAATAAAATATGGACATATAAATCAAATTTTGCGATTATTTTTTGCAGAGGAACTTTTAATAATGTTCTTAACACATCTACAAAAAATTGTTAAAAAATTAAGAGTTTAAGCATAAATTAAACAAATTTGAATTGAGCAGAGACTAATACTGAGTGCATAGTATTTTTGTAAGGACTAAAACAACTATTAAAATTAAGTAAGGATTAAACTTAAAATGCCTCAATTTTATAGAGACTAAAAACATATTTAACCCAACAAAAAAGTCAGATGTGGCATCCATGTGTGCTTCACCGTTTGCTCAATCAGCAACAATTAACAACGAGGACCTATTTTGCTAACGGAAAAAAGTGTTGGGGACCAAAAATTTAATAAAATTTAAGTAGGAACTAATGTTGAAAACACACCTATTTTTAGGGACCTAAAACATAATTAACTCTAAATTTAATTTTAGTTTTGTGTCCTCAAATATTGTAATTTGACAATTTTAGTCTCCACCTTTAAAATAACCAATTAGAGTCACCATAGTATGAGAAAGTCTTGCTTATTTTTAAAAGATAAATTAGTTTAAACATATCTTCATCTTTCTCATTGTATTATACCATTAATCTAATAATAATGTGCAAATAGTAAATTTCTGAAATTACAATGGGTCATTGTGATTTCGACAAATTAACTGTGTTACCAAACAAGTATTATATATAGGAGATGTAAATATTATAAGTATACATTCAATCATATATATTTGGTTGGACATTTCTATATAGAAAACTATTGGTGCATTTATTGAAGTCAATTTTTATATTTTTAAGCATTAACGAATTAACAATTGAAAAAAGATAAAATAACAAAAACAAAAAACAAAAACTAAAGAACAAAATCAGTGCTAAATTACAAATTTAAGACCTTCCTAAACTCATAATTGTATTGTTCTATTTTTAGAGACAATTTTTTTTTTGCAGTTCCTCAACTTATACCTTTGTGATTAAAATGTAACCACATAAAACTCATCTTCAAAGGCCATTGTGGTGAGTATATTGGATTTTGAATTTTGACCATAAGTGTGAACTGAATTTTGACGTACTTATTGTTCGTTTTAGGTGAAAATCCATCATAGTTTTGCGTTTTATAAAGACGCCTCATTGGATAGAGGAGTGTAGAAGTTGTTTATAAACTACCTTTAACCTCAATTCTCACACAATGTTGGACTTTATGGTACACTAAAACAACTACTCTTTCCGTTGTAACTAAGGGATCTGGTGGCTTCAATATGATTTCCACTGACATTGTACTACCAATCCTTACCGGATTAAGATCCGTGGCTTGGAGGTTGATTGGGAGTCGAAGACCATTACAGTTGATTGATAGCTCCATATCGGAAAGTGGTTTACTTGCAAACACTTTGATAATCAAGTATGTAAATGTCATGAATGTGAGGTTTTTACGGTTCAGAATAGTGCACCCAGGAAGGATCTAGAAATCTTTCAAACGGAGGCCGAAATTTTTTTATGATAAATCGTACGTAAACCTAAATTACTAAAGTTATTTTTCTTGCAAAAACAAATACACATAATTTGATTTGGTACCGGTACTCTATAGACAAAATTAATTCAAAATTTAAATTTAGTCTAAAATAATTAAATATAAAAATGACATGATATTGAATAATTCAATGATAAATACATATATAAGAAAACTCTAAGTTATCAAGTGCTAACCAATAAATAATATACTACTTATAACATTTTTTTGAAGGAATACTACTTTAGAACATATTGATCACCAAAAAAAAAATTAAATTTTATATGCAATACCAATAGCTAAGTGTGTGTTATTGCGTGAGAAGGAGGGCCCCCAACCCATTGGTGCCCCCATTTCAATCGGTCCCTAAGTGTACCTTGATCTGGACTATGAATTAGACTTTATATAGAAATATAGATAGAAACAATACCCAATAATGCGGTGTAACGTTGAGTTAGTCTTTGTATGAAAAATACCTCCATGGAATTTTGCATATTTACAAAATGAGAGCTAGTGATCAACATAATGTGCTTTAACCGTAATAGTACCTTCATTGACACAATATTGACACAATATATGACATCATATGTAATGTGTTTATATATATTTCCAATCTCTTTTAAAATATATATATATATATATATATATATATATATATATATATATATATATTTTATACGCATTTCAAAATACATAAAAATCAAATGATACCGTATTCGACGTCAGAACTTTGAGATTAAAAAGATCATTTCTTTAAAATAAAAGCACCATAGTTTTGGAGGCAAAAGAAACCCACCATTTCCGTCTTGTCATTGCAGTGCTTTATTTAATCAAACAAGTTCCATCAGAAGGAATAGAACATAAATTCTATGTGGGCGAAGAATCCTTGGTCACTGGATGCTAAACAGATCATTCTAAAAGAAAAATAACAAACAACATATTTCTTAAGGGAATGCAAACAAAGAGATGATGATAAGGATATAGTTAATTACATCCTAATACTAAATATTATAATAGAATTTGATGTTGCTAGAATATTAAAACATTGTTGACTTCGCTATAAGGAGGAGTTGTGGATGGTTGGAGCTTATTGCAAAATATTAAGAGATTGGTGGAGTTAGACCATCTATAATGGAGAGTCATTCCCCTATTTAGCATCATGATAAATAGGCACCATATTGTGACACATATTAATATGGTGCTTATAAAGATAGGAGCTTTTATAGGCGCTCTCTCTCCCCTATTAGTCATGGGTTCCACTTGTAAAATTATTTTTTTTTCTCTATTCAATTGTTGTATTATTTTAATATTAAAAAGTAAATTATATATATTAGTTGCAAGAGTAATATTTAATTGATCGACATTAAATTTTCAACAAAAACTTTTTTTTAAAAACAAATTATTTACCCATCTGAATAAAAAAACAAAACAAACGTATAGTGATTGGATTTAAACAAAACAACAAATAATTTACAATCATTTATTTTATATTGTTTTTTCAAGTTTTAACTTTTTTTATAATTTATAATTAAATTAATTCAATATTTTATAATTATATAATTATGAATGAATATATAAATTATTGTTAAAATTAAATGATATAAAGTTATTGCAGGGATCCAATTAATAATTATTTTGAGGTGTTGGGTTGGAGAGATTGGGTACTTATTAAGTATTAGTTATAAAACGAATGACGGGCTCGTTTAAGCACCGAAACGGAGTGATGCATTGTGGATGGTCTTAGAGTGGGAGATCAAGATTCGGCATTCATATCATGAAGCAAATAAATGTGCCGATGCGCTGACGAATATGGCATGTGATGGAGGTGTTTCTTTGATGTACAGGAGCATTATCATGCTAAAATTAATTTTTTATTTTTAACCGACTCTTTTGGTATTTCGACTACAAGTTGCTTTAAACGGTAGTTTTTTTTTTCTTTTTCGGACTAAGGCCATCTTGTTGTAAAAAAAAAAAAAAAAAAACTCCATGCCTAGTGTTTATTAATTTAATCTTCTCTCATTGTCTATTTTTTAAATTACTTATGTTTTTTTTTATCTTCTTACCAACAACATATGGTTTGTCTGAATGGTAAATGATCAACACATGTCCGACTTTTATATATGAAAAAAATTGATTCAGAGAAATTTTTTTATCATATGAGCTCAATAATTTTTTTTTTCAAAACTAATCATTACTTAATAACTGTGATTACCTCACACCTATAATCATATAGGTAGAAAAAAAAAATTAACAAGAAATATATATTGTTAGTTGTTTACTTATTTATTATTAATTAATTATTAGATGATGTTATAAGATTATGATAATGGCGGAGATACCTGACTATGACCTTTCTCCAGCTTTTGGATTGGCATCTTGAAGGTATATGTCACCACCTTGTAAAGTTCAGATATGTTAATCGCGTCTTCGGAACATTAGTTAAGAAAGTTAAAAAAAGAAATTTTTTATTAAAAACAAAAACTTTTTAACTTTCATATAATGGAAAATTTCACTTTTCATTTTAGTTTCCTCAACTAGTACCCGAACATTAGAATTAACATTTCCCTTAAATAAATTGATCATTGCACGTATCCAAAAGTTGTCTAGAAAATGCTTTCCAATTCAGGAATGTTGTCATCCTTTCGATCCTATCATACCAAATAAGTTAGCACCGCCTAATCTACAAAACTGTGGTCCTATATATTTATCCTTTTCATTTAAATTTAAGCAGACACTTAACTAACTTATTAATTAAGCATTATATTAATCTATGCAATATTATTACATAATGATTAAAAAAAATCCAATCATGTTGACGACTTTACATGATGCAGACATTCAATTTATAGCATTCATATGCTTGTTTAAATCAATATGAATTCAACAATGTAATAGCTCAAAATTTTATGGTATCAAATGAAAAAATTATTCCAAGTTAATGATTAGACAAGAAGACAAGATGGGAAAAGCTTATGGTGCTACCAACACACCAATATCTAATATCTTTGGCATAGCTACATAATATTTCTTAATTATTTAACTGTTAGGAAAAAGGTTTATGGGCGATCCTATTGATGGTGGTCCATGTTTTAATTTTTCTTGCAAATTTCCTTGTCCACATGTGTCGCTCTTTCATAAGATATAGTTATATTCAACGAAGTTTTTTAAAAATGATTATAACAATTTTCCACGATAGTACACTACACACGTAATATTGATGATAAAATTTCGTCATTAATTAACTTATACTTTAAATAATTTGACATATCAAACCTATCAATAAAACGATTGGCTGATTCACAAAAACGTCACATTATGTTACTCTCACTTAACAATAATTCTCACATAACTCCTTGTGTACGGACTCAAGCTTCTATAATAAATTTTGTAAAAAAAAAAAACTTCTATAATAAAATTTTCCAATTCAAAAAATAAGTTCTACAAGTGAAAAAATCGTAAACATTGTTGCATGAATATTTTTTAACATTTTATGTTTACGAGTGAGAAAAACTTGTTCATCGTAACATGAATACTTTTTAGTGGTAGATTCTGATTTCATCATCCGTCGTGAAAAATTAATCTCTTGAAAAGAGATCTTGTCTAGCTTTTTAGAAGTTTCTAACCAACCAACTAGATACATATTAGCAACCAATTGTAGCTTTTATGTAGTCATATCAAAATCTTCAAACTTCAGATGCAAGCAATAAATTTTCCCTAAAGATTTTTTACACATTCCTCAATTTTTCTATGGTTCTAATTTCCTTTATGATAATTACCTACACATCCAAGAAACTTTAATTCAAATAGAAATTGAAATTCGACACTAAAATGCTGAATTGAGGCAAATAGTTTAATTTATTTTTTCATATTTTTTGGTATCAAACTTCATTTCACCGCGATCAAATAGTACACCATGCAACATGACCTCAAGGCGTAGCTCAAGTGATTGAAATTGAGACATTCGACGGAGTTTGAGAAAAAAGTTTTAGGTAATATAACATACATACTAACAATGAACATTTGTCTATAAAAAAAAAAAACATTTAAGGAGAGATGAACTTTGATTAAGATGTTTCTACGTTTGGTGGTTGAAACAATTTTTATCCAGCTTCACACAACCTGTTATTCACAAACATAAACTAACCTTAGCCTCAATTTCCACAAATATAGAACAGCTAAAGGGGTCATAAAATGGTTGTGACATAGCCTAGCCACAGCTAAAGGAAATGAATACTTGTGATAGATTTTGAATAATAACAATAACATAATATAGCAATAATGTACATATAAATGGAAGTCCAATATTATATCCAATGTTAAAATTTGAACATACTATTATGAACGTATAGATACCAGAATTTAGTTTGTATCGACACACTTTACTTCCATCTTCTGTCCAACAACAATGCGCACCATATCCATCACTGACAGTGTGTATATTCATCCAACAACAATGTGCTATTAAGTTGTTAATAACATCGACTGCAAGCCTGTTTTTATTAGAAACTAGAAAGAACATCGAAAAAGATAGGATACATAAAACAATGTTGTTCACGTATGTAAACATGAATTACAATAGATTAGATATTTAGTGGAGTTGTCTATGAGGAGCTCCAAGAATACTCTAAAATGACTAAGGTAAAAATACAATGTTTAGCCTAAAATCAATTAATCCCCCTACTGCTTTTTAAGTGTCTCCTTTTATAGGCCTCACTTTCTTGACCTAATAGGCCTCTCTTTTGGATGTTCAGGCCCATTAACCCTCTAAGGTCCATATGGCTCATCTGCACATGTATTATAGCACGTGGAGCTGATCACTTTTCCTTTGCACTGCTCGTCCGTACAAGGCGTGTGGAGTTATGGAAGGCAACTTATGTCATTTGTCCGTGCAGGACACATGGCACGTTATGAGATACATCCAAGAGGAGGGATCAGACTGTTACTTGGACAATGACTTCAAAAAGAGCAAGTCACGTTGAAGGTCGAGCTCATATGACCTAAACGATCAAGCCGAGTTAGGCATGCTAAAGAATGGAGATGAGCTAGGCATGACCTGAATGGTCAAGCTGAGCTACGCATGTTGAAGGTGGAGCTCATGTGTGTGGACGATCAAGCCGAGCTAAGAATGTTGAATGTTAAGCTCATGTAACATGGATGATCAAGCTAAGCTAGATATGTTGAATAGTCAATGTATAATAGAGTTTATGTGATATGGTCCTCCATACCAATCCAAATGTGAACACCTTAATAGAGTGAGACACTATCAGTGATACACTACTAGTATACTTAAACAAAAAGAGTGTTTGAGTAAACAACCTAATTAAAGTACTTATTCTTTACTAAACGATAAGTGCTTATTCATAAATTACTTGTATGAGTATCAAGATATTAATACAAGTACTTCAGTTTTTCCATTAGATATGCTCAAATAGTTCTAAATAAGCTCTTTGAAAAGCTTTCAAAATCTTCTATGGAGAAAAACTTAGATAACCAAAGCAGAATTGAAAAGCAATTACCAAAGATATACCTAAAAAATTCTCTCTCAAAAACCAAAGAACACCAATAAGCAATTATTGATGAAACAAAACATCACCTTAACTTCAAACACCAAATACTTATTTAATAGAATCCGAAATCCTAACTCAATTCTAGACACGAAAGAAATGAGTGAGAGAAGTAAAATGGGAAACATATAGCTCATAGTCAACTATTAAGCGATAATAAAAATTCAATTAAGTCGATATAGAGCCGATAACATGGCTCAGGTGACTATATGAAATAAAATCATTCGGTACATATTGATTGATTTACTTATGCAGCTTATTTTGATAAAATTCAAAATACAAATATTTCTCATAATCTAGCTTCCTAGACGGAGAATCAAAACTCTAACATCATCAAAGTCAAGTCTAAAAGACTTCAGCACCTCCCATTAAGCTACAAACCCATTGAAATTTTGTTCTTGATATTAAAAATGTCAAACTTTTAATTAGTGAGCTGTTTGTTCAGTTGGTTATGAGTTTGCTTTTAATTGATTATGTTTTATATTTCTTTTACATTAAGAAGACTCATAATTGATTCATGCCTGCCCACATGCAAGATTGAACAAAAAAATTATACTAACATCATATGACAGTATGTTATCCTAAAACTTAAATTAGCACACCCTTTTGCAGTAAAGAAAATCAAGAATACGGCAATTGTTAGTAGGAGCATGGAGTGTGGAAGACATTGAGGATGATGTTGAAGAGGAAGGAAGCTTGCACTTGTCATCAATGACTTCATGAAGAGGAAGATGAAAGGACACAATAGATTGATTGATAAGGGAAGATGAGTTGTACAATACATAGCACGATACAAACCGCAACGAAGCAGAAATCACGAAAATCAAGCGGTGGAACACAATGCAAGGGAGAGTGAAGAGAAATGGTCAGTTTATATTTGAAAGGCTCAAGGGATGATCATGAGAGAATAAAGTGCCTGTAAGTGAGGATAACTTGAAAGGACGTGGACATTCGGTTTCAAATATTTGAATGTTTCTCACTTTCTCTTGAGCTTAATCAATATGGTTCGGTTCTATTGAAAAAATGTGTATTTATCAACCCAAATCAAAATGATGCTGACAAAGAAATGGAGAAAAAGATTTACTTTGTACCCTTACATTTGTATCATCGCTGCTACAGATCTAACAATTCTGGTGTCTTATTTAATTTCAGAAAACTTAAACCAACCTTTCCGGATTTAGGCAAAAATATGACAAGAACTGGTTGTTACTTGTTAGATAAGTAACACTGAAAAATAGAGATAGAAAAACAAAATACTGCACATAATCACAATTCCATCACAAGCCAAAAGGAAAAGATGGTATTCAACTACATAGTTGCATTGCAGTTGTTGTGGTCTGATTAGCAGAACTAGTGTTTCCATCCCTTGGAGTGACCATCTTGCATGTATGGCTCTAAAAACCCAATGAACTGAAAAACAAATTTGTTGGGTTAACACCTTAAAGAATATGTATCAATATTGCGAGTTGAAAATATAGAACTTTTCTGTCCACGCACCTTACTTCCATCTTCTGTCCAACGCGCACCATATCCATCAGCAACCCTTATTTCAAAGACAACTCCATGTGGCGCGACAGTGTGTATATTCATCCAACAACATTGTGCTATTAAGTTGTTAATAACATCGACTGCAAGCCTGTTTTTATTAGAATCTATAAAGAACATTGAAAAACGCAGGATAAGTATAAAAAAAAAAAAAATACAATGTGATCAGCTTATTAGAGAGGGAGAGACAGTGCAAGTGACACATATTAGTATACTCGAGTGTTTGCAAAAGACGCGTTTTGATGAGTTAGCGATATGTATGTTCACTACAAATAGTACCGCTGTTATATGTCACTTCTATGAGTGTATTCAAATACTAATGTAAGTACTTTTTTATTAGATAAGGTCAAACAATTCTAAATAAGCTCTTTCAAGAGCTCTCAAAATCTTCTCTATGGAAAACAAGCCGATACAAAGAAAAACCAAGAAAACTAGGTAGAACTGAAAAGCAATTACCAAAGATGCATCTAAAAGATTCACTTTCAAAAAAGAATGCTCACCATTACCAACAAGAGAACCCCAATAACCACTGCTACTCCTACATCCATGCTTGGCCAATGCCCGAGCTCCAAGAGTCAAGGCATTTTCCTGAATATTGATCATAAAGTGTAAATTTATCATTTGTCATTAAGTATCAATAAACTTTCTTAGAGTCTCAATTCAATGTGGGATGTACACTAGTTCCTAAGGTTCTTCATAAATATAACAGAAATAAATCCAACAAAAAAAGAAAGAGGTAAAAGCGACTAAAAGTCTACAACATTAACCCCAAAAAAACAGAGACATTTTCTTACACTTAAATTGCATGGGATATTAAATGAGGCTAACAGAGTTGATCTTGGCGGTGGAAGTGCATTAGGAACTGTCCCAGTGGTATGCATTAGACCGAGAAGACCTTGAACACCCTCATAGCTCAATCCCTAGATAAAAGCAGGACAGCACAATAATGAAGAATTATCTTAACTCTGCAGTGAAGTTCTATACGAGAATACTCGAACATTAGTCCCATACAAAGTCAAATGAAACAAGACATGTATCATGTACGTAAGTAAGAGAAAAGTGTGTGTTAAAATGTTTGTTGCTAGCATTCCTCATGTAAGTAAATAAACATTCTGCATATCACGAACACATCGCAAACACCAATGTATAATTATTAAGCTATCCTCTTTAGCAAAATCTGGTTTTTAAATCCTCTTTAGCAAAAATCAATGTATAATTAATTATTAAGCTGATTATTGCCTTTTCTGCATGTTTAAATACATATCATAATCAACAATTAGGAAGATACAAAAAAAATTTGAAAATCAAAGAAAAAATCACACTCATAACCAATCATTTTTAAATCCAACAACTAGTTAATTATGGTTTCATAGAAAAGTGAACCCACAGAAAATAAGCTAGCCAAAGAAGTGTATGGTTGAACCGGGAGTTTTGAAACAGTGATTGCAAGAACGCCATTTGTCTGTTCCATCTGTTCTGTGTAAAACCTCCGATAGATCTTTACACCTATAATGTCATGCAAGTGTTACTACGGAAGCATCATGTATAAATTCTAGAATTGACTCGTACATGAACTGAATGATGGTTCTTTCATATTAAAACCCTTATGAGTGCAAGAATAAAATGTCGGAACAAATAACGATTCATAGCAGGTATGTAGTTCATCTAGGTTATACAAGCTATTCCATATCTCTTGTCTATAAACAAGACATTCAGTACCTTCTTCGACACTTTCAATTCCTGGAAGAACTTCTCCAAGACTTTCTGTCGTCAACATGTCAAAGAATGAAGGATGCCACCTTACTCCCTATATACTGATTAAGTAAGAGACAGATCAAAGCCATTACATACAGTAAAACCAATCATTGATGAAACAAAGCATCACCTGAACTTCAAACACCAAAGATTTATTTAGGAGAATCCGATTTCCTAATTCAATCCTAGAAACCAAATTCAAAAAATAAAAGAAAATCAAAACAGGAAAAGTTAATGAGAGGAGTAAAATGACCAACATATATCTCATAATAAACCAATTGTCAACTATTAAGAGATAATTAAGAGATAATGAGTCCAATTTAGTGCATATGGAGCCAGTAACATGCCTCCGGTGACTATGACATAATATCATACGGTACAGATTGACATTAAAGGTTTAAGACTTTTAATAATTAACTCAGCTGTATGTTTCTTTTACATGAAGAGGACTCAAAATTGATTCATACACACGCACAATATTGAACTTGGCAATCTACTACTAATGCAGCATGGTCGATGATGTTATCTTAAGATTAAAATAAAGTATACCCTTTTACACTGAATGAATCAAGAATAGTAAAATAGGACGATGGTTATAAATATCTGGACAAATATTTGAAATTTAAAAATAAAATAAAATAAAATAAAACCTGGTGTATTTGCCAGTGGCACACCTCCCCTCAATTGTTTTCAGGCCATCTGCAGGCAATAACATCATAAGACGTTATTATCATTTAGGGACAGTAGAATAGATAAATATTGAACATAGTCAAATGGACTGGATAGTATACCTTTTAGCTGTGTAAAAAAAGGCTCTTGAACATGAATTTGAAAGGAAACACTCTTGAAAACCTGTTGAAACAAACAAGAAACATCATATATTACACTGAATGAAAGACACAAATGAAGCAATTTGCATAACAGTTTACATTCACTATTTCAGATCCCTTCTCCACAATCAACTTATGCCATTCATTGTGTTTTTGTTGCATGGAAGAATTTTCAAATTCATTGTTCATCATGTCTAAAGAGATTGTATTACAAAACACTTGAGAATCAATACACCTCAACAGAGCTGAAGCAAGACGGCTGTATAAAGGATATGATGGAACACCTTCAAAAGAATCTGCAAAATAGAATAATAGATTTCACAAATCAATTTAGAGACGAAATTGATGATAGAGTAATAGTTTATGGATTAAATTGATTCCATACCATGTGAGTGATAAGAAGAGGATGGATCACGTTTGAGGAGAGTGGAGCAGAATTGGGTTGATAGATTGAGAAGGTGAGATTGGGAATTGAGAGTGAAGTTTAGAAGCTCTTCCAAACAATCACTCAGGGAACAACACCCATTATCATTACCATTTTTGTTTTCCATTTTCACTCAACTATCAACATTCATTGAACTCTATCACCATATCTGCATTATTTCAATTTCTTTTTTTTTTTTTTTTTGAGAATTGCTGTTCCCACATATAGTTTGGCTGTGCCACACGAGTAAAATACCAAAATGCCCTTTGGCAGTTTGCTACCGAGGTTTTTAGGAACCGGCGGCAGTTAACTGCCGAAGTTTTTAGGACACCGGCGGCAGTTAAGTGCCGAGGAAAACCTCGGTAGTTAACTGCCGAGGAGAATGTTATAAGATCAGAACTTCATAGGAGTTTCCAAAACTCCATTGTTGCGTTTTTAATTTTTGAAGGTGCGATTTTGAGTCATTTGAAGCCAATTTTAATCATAAAAACAAGTAAGTTTTTTGAATCCTATTGCATTGTTGCTTTGTGGTCGAATTGTATGTTATTTTTTGTTAAATTTCGATTATATAGGTTCGATTATATTGATTTGTTGATTTTATGATATGTTAGGATAGTTTAGGTTAGAATGGTTAGAATTGTTAGGATAGTTTAGGTTAGTGTAGGTTGAATTGATCGCCATATTTTTTTTAAATGTAGATATGTCTCAGAATCAGAATCAGGGTAACGTTCACGATGATGAGACGAAAAAAGAAAAGTCACCTATGACATGGCATGGAATTGTTTGCGATGGTTCCGAAAAAAAGAAGGGTTCGAAGGTGCCGGTGTACAATCACTCGAGGTTGAGGAGGAGCGGGAGGACATGCTATTTCGGTCCTCATCCAAAACAAGGTACCGCAGGGACTGTAGCGGACAAGCCGATTGATTTGTGTGACGAGGAAGAATGAATGTAATGGCTTTTAATGCCTAATTGTTTTGGATTTTTTTATGTTTTATTTTTGTGTCGCGCACATTTTGTTTGACATTATAGTATTTAGAATAAAATTGCATTTGGAATAAATAAATTTGAAAACAAAATAAGATAATTATTGTTCCATTCAAAACAAAATATATGTTATCACATTACATTGCATTTTACATTACATTCCGAAATTTACCTTCCAGCTGCAACAATCATCTTACCACTGAATGGGGCAAATTCAAACTTGCTAAGCAGCAGGACTCCAGTATTCGATAAGCATCTTGAACGATGGTATTCAAGTGTCAAAAGAATGAGGTGCATTCCTTGACACTTGAATACCATTGTGCAAGATGCTCATCGAATACTGGAGTCCTGCCGATTAACAAGTTTGAATTGCCCCATCCAGGGTAAGACAATTGTTGCAGTTGGAATGTGCATTCCAACCACAACAATTGTGTTACCTTTGAATGGGATAAATTCAAACCTGCAAAACAACAGGACTCAAGCATTTCGCCAAACACCTCATGTTTTCCCTTTGAAAATAATAAATTTTTGTGAGGCTTGCTTTAGATGATGGTATTCAAGTGCCACCGAATTGAGGTTCAATCCTTGACACTTAATACCTTCATCTAAACCAGCATAACAAAAATTTAATATTTTCAAAGGAGAAACATGAGGTGCTTGCGAAATGCTTGAGTCATGTTGTTTGACAAGTTTGAATTACCTCATTCAAAGGAATACAATTGTTGTAGTTGGAATGCACCTTACCCTAACTAATGACGATCTTGTGGCGGAATCAAACTTTTGATGATATCTTCAGTGTATCCTTGAGACCTCTTAACGTTACACCAAGGCACCGAACCTTCAACCTCTGAGGTTCTCCGCCGTTGAATTGCGCATGAACGTCGATCCACCCCGCCATTGTTTTAAATCTACACAATAAGAAACTAAAAACAATCAATCAAAAACACATTATACATACACTCTAAAATTCATAAAAATAACCCTAAAATTATAAATCATATACTCTTACTAAAATAAAAAAATTTATATCATATAACATAAACATCATGCAAATATTTTAACAACATTAATCAACTAACATATACCCTAAAATTTAATTATAACATGTAAATCTACTAAAAAATAATAAATGTACTCAAAAACTAAAAAATAATAACATTTATAACAACTAAAATGTAAGTTAATAGCATTATAATTACTTACTTGTGATTTTGTTGAATAAAGTTTGTTGGATTTGGTTGTGTTTGTTAGAGAGAATTTGAGAGACATTTGAAGAAATTTTGGAAGATAAGATCAATAATGGATGAGAGGAGATTCTGCCAGATTTTGTAGTGCAGAAGTTCCTCGGCAGTTAACTCCCGAGGTTTACCTCGGCAGTTAACTGCAGCCGGATTTGAGAAAATTTCGGCAGTTAATTGCCGAAGAAAACTGTCGTAGAAAACCTCGGTAGTTAACTGCCGAGGAAAACTGAACATACTTCACAAAGTTCTCAAGTTCTCTCAAATCTTCGCCAATTCTTCTTTCACGAATTGCGAGCAAATCAACGGGACACTTATATTATATTCTGTCAAGTTCTCTCAAGTTCTCTCTCGTCCCTATTTTTCCTACTCTCAACTTATTTTTATGTTTTATGTTCATAAAGCAACCTATATTTGCACATTAAAGCAACCTATTTTTGCACATTAAACAAAGTAAAAAAAACCCATGAAATTAAAAATAATGTCATCAAAGTAGAAATATACAAATATACAAATATACATATATACATAACTCAATGTCATCAAAAGACTAAAACTAAAAAATAAGTCCTAAAAAAGGAAAATAGTACTACTGGTCCTGATCCTGATGATGGTGCCTCCTCCTCGGCCTCTGGGCTCTCCTCCTGGTCAAAATCGGCGCGATCTGCTCCCTCATATGGGTCATGGCCTCATACCACTGTTGTGGGGTCATGCTCATGACCTCCTCCTGGCCTAACTGCGCATCAGCGTAGGCAACAGCGCCACTAACCATGTCATAGGTGTCAGGCGAGCTTCTCGCCTCATACCGCTGCCACTGCTCTGCAATGATCTGCTCTTCATTTGCAGGCCTCGGAAGATCTCCTGGAATAGGTGGCAAGATCTGAGGGTGAGACACCCTAGTGTACCACAGGACATAGCCATCCGCCACCCGCCATGTATCCTCTCCTGCCTGCTCACCCCGAGCGTCCGCCTTAAGCGTGTGAGTGCGGAAGTCGATGAACATCTGCACAATGGAAGGCGGGGGGAGGTCCCTAACATCAGTCGGATGTCTGGGGATGGTCTGCACGTATCCGTACTGCCTCAAAACCCTCTCGGGCAAGTGACGGTACACCCTACGGACGCCGCACATAATCCATCCAGAATACCAGAAAACCTCCTCGAAGTCCTGGATCTCTCTGTGCTCCTCGTACGGCCTCCAGCATACATCATCTAACTGTATACGATCGAGCAGTGACCGATACGTGATCCCCTCCCCATGACCCTTCTGGAGCTTCCACCTCGCTGCAACTGGATAGTTTTCCAGGTAGTCAGTGTTGAGATCAACACTGAAAAACCTTGGAAAATGCGCCAAAAACCATGCCTGCACAAACCAAACAAATAACATTTATAAATTATTACGCACGGAAAAATATAACAAAAAAATAAAGTTAACATAAATATAAAATTTCAGTTTTCTTACAGTGAGCAGTGTCACGCTCCCCCCAAGCGCTCTGTGTCCAGGCCTACATGCATCCGCCAACTCGCCGTATAGGTAGGCGAGGGTCATAGCTCCCCAGGAATAATTACGCATCCCTGCGTAGCCGTCCGCCATGGTCGTCAAATATATCAGCTCGATGCGCTTGTTGCTTCTATCGCCAAACAACAAGCATCCGACCAAGTACAGAAGGTAACACCGGACGCAGTATGTCCTGACCCTCTCCAGCTCCTCAACCTCCTCAGGATCCTCCGTACCCGCCAATATGTTGGCCCTACCAAGGTACGAGGTATAGAAGTCCCTCAGCCTGGGGTAGCTAATGTACCCACCGTACTCCTGGTTGCAGATCTTCTCAGCCTCATGCTGGGCCCCACCAAGATACGTCATCAGCAGTGCCGCTCCCTCATGCTTGGGCATCTTCTTCCCATGGGCCAACATCCGCCCCTCAATAGGAAGATGCATGAGACATGCGACATCATCCAATGTCACAGTCATCTCCCCCATCGGCATGTGGAAGGTGCTGGTCTCCGGATGCCACCTCTCGCATAAAGTAAGCAGCAGGGCATGAGGCACGGTGGAGTACCCCAAGTAGACCAAGTCATGTAGCCCGCTCTGCTGAAGCGCATCCCAAAACCAATTCTCATTCCCGTTAGGGCGTCCGAGAGTGAGAATTTTCGCCCCATGATTAATCGTTTTAAGCACGCGGGTCTTACGAACCTGAAATAATAGAAAAATAAATTTGGTTTAAACAAAAACACATATAAACAAAACAATTAAACATAAAAAATAGAATTAAAAAAAATAAACATATAACAGTGTATATAATAATTAAAACAAACACACATTTAAAGAAAATAATTAAACATAAAGAAAAAGAATTAAAAAAAACAAATATAGAGGTGGATATAATAATAAAAACAAACAAACATTTAAAGAAAATATTTTAACATAAAGAAAAACCAATTAAAAAAAACACATATAAAAGTGGATATAATAATTAGACAAACACACATTTAAATTAAAGAAAATATTTTAACATAAAGAAAAAACAATTAAAAAAAAATACACTTACATTATTTGAATTATACCAGAGTGGCAACGCCACATGACCGGCATAAGAGTGGAGCAAGAACAAGTCAGCCGGTCCACCAGGAAAGGGAGGGTCAGTAGGTAACACCTCCGGTGCAGCAGCTGCTGCAATGTCATCCTCGTCTCCTGCATCCTGCTCATGTGGTATATGATCCTGGTCATATCCACCGTCCGTCACATCATGATGTACCTGATCCTGATAGTTAGGTACTCCACCCCAGTCTGGTCAACAGGCTGTGACGGGTCAACAACCTGTGACTCCTCAGGCTGTGTAGCCTGAGAGCTTCCTGAGCCATCTCCCCTCCGACCTCTACCCCTCTTTGGGATGTGGGCACTCTGTCTCTCCCTGCGGTGGCTCTGAGTCATGGCACGCCTACCACCAATCATCCTCGATGGATCAATGGGGTCCTGATCGGCCATATCTACAAAAAATAAAAAATAAAAAATTAATATCATTTCAATAACCTAATCAAACACATTAAACCTAAACTAAACTAAACATAATTAAACCTAAACTAAACTAAACATAATTAAACCTAATTAAACATAAACATAAACACATTAAACCTAAACTAAACATAAACAAATTAACATTAACATTAAAATGAACATAATTCTCGTGTAACCTAAACTAACTAAAAAATCAAAATAAACTTAACCAAACTATAATTAACATCATTTCTATCATTTCCATAACTAAACTAACTAAATAATCAATAAAATTGTCATTGAGACATTTTATCGAACACTTTGTGTGCAAAGTATAAAACATATTCAAATTGTGTTCATTTGCAACCATTCAAAGCCACATTATAATTTAAACTACATAGGCAACATCTACATTCATTTATCAATACATAAACTACACATGCAATGATGAAATTGTCAATTCATTTATAAAACCTAACCACATGCAAACTACTCAATTTTTTTTAAAAACTTAACATAAACAAATTAACATTAACATTAAAATGATTGACACAACTTACTTGTGATAATGTGCACTTGATTTGCTTGCAATTCGTGAAAATGGATTTGGTGAAGATTGGAGAGAATTTGAAAATTTTGAATGTTTTTTTGTAAATGGGAGGTTCTGGTTCTGCGTTCTGGTTATGTCCAGATTTCCTCGGCAGTTAACTACCGAGGAAAACCTCGGTAGTATGCTGCCGCCGGTTTACTCAAAACTTCGGCAGTTAACTGCCGAAGGGTATTTTGGTATTTTACTCGTGTGGCACAGCCATACTATATGTGGGAACAGCAATTCTCTTTTTTTTTTTACATCCAAATAAGTTTTTTATTTTATAAATTAGTAACAATAAAAACAAAAGATATGATACAAGTGTTGGCCCCACCACATATGGGTAATTTTGCAACCAAAGTTTCTATAAATAAATCATATAGGTATAGTAAAAGAGCACTATTTTAATAGGAGCGGGTCTCACTAGAAACATTAAATTGCATCGCTTATGTGTAAGAGAGTGAATAAAATACTGTAATATTATTTAATATAGTAAAATATCTTTCGGAATTTGTCACCATGCAAGTGTCGGGTAGAAAATATACTTGACAAATTTCATTCTTAATATAGTGAAAAATCATATAGTATCTCTTTGACTGGAGATACAATGACAAAGTTTCTTAATGTAAAAACTTTGTCATTATGTAAGTGTCCAGTATGAGATATAATTGACATATTTCATTCCTTAATTGAACTTGAGTTAAGAGAATGTTCTCTACTAGTACAATCAATGTCATTGTTAGATCATGTACTTGATGAAATAATGTTCCCTCTAAGCTCTCTTCAACAGTTGACCATAGACGAATTTTCATCTTTGACGTCTTTCTCAATAGACGGTCGTCAGTTTACCAAAACCTTGAAAGTTCTCATAATAAGTAATTGCGAGAATTTGGAATTCCTTTCTCATGAATACTTGCACAATTACACATTGCTCAAGGAATATGAGATTGTTTACTTATTGAGGGTTATAAATACCTGAAATGTGAAATCAATATTAATTGAAGAAGACGTGTCACAAAATAAACTTTTATTTTTTAGAAGTATCAAAATATGGGATTGTAGTGAGTTGGAGTCATTTCCCCATGTGGATTGCCCACTTTAAACCTTGTTTAGAAAAAAAGGATAATATCCACGTTGGTGAACACATGACATGCCACATCATTAAAATTAGCTCCAGCATAGCCAAAATGTGTGGGGACTACAAAATCATTAAGTGGGTAAATTAACTTGAGGGGTTAAAATCACACATTTTAAATTTGCAAGACAAAATCGCACAATTGTGAAACTTAGGGGACTAAAAATATAATTAAGACAAAAAAAAACATTTTCTTATGTTTGGATTGCACGAGGAACAGTCCCAGTAGTATGCATTAGACCGAAAAGGCCATGAACACCCTCATAGTTTAACCCAAACAAGACAACACAATAGCTATCACAACTCTTCAATAAAATTCTTCTATACGAGAATTCTCTTTTGTGTAAAACCTTTGATAGATTCACACCTATGATATAACTCCATGCAAGTGTTACAACAGAACCATTATGTAAAATCTAGAATTGACTCACACATCAACTTGTGGTTGGACGTTCTTTCATATTAAACTCTTTGATGCACAAATAAAATGCACGAATAGTCCTCGTGAACTTAATTCAATTATGCATTGCTATATGTAAGTAAGGGTCGGGATTTGAACACCGGACACCCCACTTATTCATTTTGAAAAAGGTGAATTCTAGACACCAAACTACTTGATAAAAAAAATGTACTAACAAATAACCACTCATAGCGGTTATGACGTTCATCTTGTTTATTCATTTTGATTTGGTAGACTCTCCAAAAGTAGTTATTTGCCAAGCAATAAATGTTGATTGATTCGATATCATTATTATCTATAAATAGGGCATTCAGTACCTTCTCCAAGGTTTTCTGCCCTCAGCATGTCAAAGAATGCTATATTCACATTATTTGGCTTAATAGACGGGGACATATGACCTAATGAAAAATCAAAACTCTTACATCAACTAAATCAAGTCTAAAATATTTGAGCACCTTCCATTGAGCTACAAGGGTTTAATTAGGGAATAAAATTCTAGTTATAAGGACTATGGAGTCATGAAAAATAATTCCTTTTAGTTGTGTACAAAAAGGTTTTTGAACATGTAATTCAAAGGAAACACACTTTAAAATACATTGAAATAAAAAGAAACATCATAAAAAAGTAACCTCATAAGTTACATTGAAACCAGCCTAATAACGTATAAAAAAAGAGCAATCAAATGAAGCAGTTTACTTAATGACACTTGTTAATTAAAAAGTTTTAATGGTTTTTTTGTTTAATTTGAATTGCTATACTGAGTTTAATAGTAGCATTTGTATTTATCCATGGATCTACATTTATCTTGTTTTAATCCCACCATAATTTAGTTAGGATTAACTAGTGTGACAAATTATGATAAATAAGATCAATGTAAGATTTAAGGTACACCATTTTCACATCCATGACTGTTTTATCTTTAAACACGATAATCACGTCCACCCCCATCATTCATGTGTTGGTTGGGTTGATTCCTCATGAAATCTAACTATCTGAAGTTGGCGGAGCCGCTACAATGACTATCGAGAAGATCGAGTTTATCTGGTTGTACACGTAGTAAAGGGGGGAATTTAACCTAAACTAAATTCCTCCCTCCACTGCGCCTACAACCCAACAAACACCACTCTCTCTTTGGTCTTCGTAGCGGCCCCACCAAATCCAGATGGTTGGATTTCGTGGGGAATAAACCCGACCAACGATAATGGATGTAGAAATGATTTGCGTTTAAAGATCATGGCTATGAAAACGATGTAAATCAACCTTACCTCTAAATATAGATATAAATAAATCATAAACTACACAAAATAAAGCATCCAATTGAAAAGATTGTTGTAGAATATGGCCATAATTCTATATGAATCTTCGGACAATTAAAAATTAAACACGATGTTGATAGTTTAGTGATACATCTTATAATAAGCTACCAAGAAGGAAAAAAATGATAAGGTAGCTAGTTTAAGACACGATGATCACGTTGTGTAAGTATGATTTTTTTTTTTTCCTTGTGAAAATAGTGTAAAACTACTAAAATAAATAGTCATGTATATGACTATTTCAAGATGAGAAAAATAAGGGATGTACACTGGCCATGAGTTTTGATCCAAAAAAGTAGAACAATGGTCAAAAAAATAATCTTGACAGAAAACTTTTATTTTATTTTTTACAAATCGAGAGAGAACATAGATTTTCAAAAAGTTCTATACTGATTTTTTTCTTCTTCTTGGAAATAACATTAACACCCCCTCCAGTATATAATATATATACAAATGTTCCATGTCAGATTATAACAACAAAAATCAAATCCTATCCCACTAAGTAAGGTATACCGAATCATCATTTCAAAAAAAGTTTTACACAGGATTACTGGAAAGTTGCTTGCGCATTTTTGCCTTCCAATACCGGTTCCTATATTGTTATGAACTAAATATTGTATGATTGATTAATTGTTAATCAATTAAGTTGCTATCAAATCTCAATCTCTTTAGCTGATCTTGATTTCAAGGAATTTGGTACTTCACAATGAGGCTCCACAGAACCATCTGAAACATGATAACATTGTTCATGACTAGCCTTTATAGTCCAAAACATAATCAACAAAACCATGATCACTCCAAGGAACACCATTCCTACCCATGCCATCTTAGCATATTTCTTCATAGGCTTGCAATGGTCAACAAGGACTTGAGAGAATGCATCTTTTACAATTTGGCATTCTAACAAATGTTCCATACTTGGATACACATTCAATAGGTCTTGAATTGAATTTGTGAAAGTTTCAACTCTTGCATATTCACTATTTGTTATGAAATTTCCATTGTCACAACTCCCATCATTTGCATCCAAACATGTAAAAGGCTTTAATACCTTAAAAAAGAAGGATCACATTGTTAATACATCTTGGTCTTATAATTTAGGAAAAAATAAAATCATGACCATTTAACTTTAGTCCTATATAAACAACTCGGATTGTATAGGGACAAAAAATATATTCAACTCTTCTATCATATACCTTTGGAATGTCACCTATTCGTATAGTATTATCTGGACAATTCTCGGGTTGGTAGGTATAATTTGGTGGCGCTGAGAATGGATTGCAAACAAGAACAAGGTTTGTCTGCATTGATATGTTTGCATTCACCTAGACAACCAACCAAAAATCCAAAAAAGTTACTCCAACATGACATTAATAGTTTATGAACATTAATATAGAACTCATTTGGAAAAGAAGCTGATTTTTTTACAGATTATGAAAAATTTACCTCATTAACAAGAATATAGATTCCAGCACTGAATTCAGATAGAACTGGTTTTGCTTTGAGCAATTCCTGACATGGAAGGATTGAGCTTAAGCTGTTGTTATAAGGATTTTCTTGAAAGTTGTCAAGAGCTGTGCAAGCATCGCTAGAAAATCTACAATATATGAAGACATTTCAGTGATCTAACACAAGCCTCTACTTTA
This sequence comes from Medicago truncatula, assembly GCF_003473485.1. NCBI lineage: Eukaryota > Viridiplantae > Streptophyta > Magnoliopsida > Fabales > Fabaceae > Medicago > Medicago truncatula. Next base: position 48,617,414 of record NC_053043.1, read on the forward strand.
TAAAAATATTACTATGTAATTATGGTAATCAGAAAGGACTTTTGATTTACTTTTCTAAGAAGAAATAGACTCCAAAGAATAGCCAGCATAACACTGTCAACAACCAGCAAAGTACAACAAGCCTGTGAAAAAGAGTAGCAAAAGAATTAAGACAAATGTATAGATTTGCAACATAATATATACACATGCTTTCATAACATACGGAATTTTAGCATACTTACAGGTACATTGCCCGCCTTAACCGTAGTACACCAGAAACTGTTCAATGAATATTCCAACATTATATGAGAATCATGTATCAATCATTATGTGTATGGTCCAAAATCAAAACAGGATGTTAATACCTGACAAAACTGTTACAGCAAGCAAGTTCAAGCACATGATCACTGTAGTAGTTACAAACCTGCAATGAAATTTATTCCATTACTTCCATGCAATTTTTCATTCATTTTACTATTTAAACAGTAGTAGGAGAGTCATCGAAGCAAATAGGCATTTTAGTCCTTGAAATTGTAAAGGTCGGTCAATTTAGTCCTTGAAATCTGCGAAATAGGAGTTTAGTCCCTTAAATTGAAAAATGTCAAACAATTTAGTCAATTTTTCAAATTTTGCACCACAATTTAAGGGACTAAATTCCGATTTCACAAGTTTGAGAAACTTAATTGACCGACCATTACCAATTTTAATGACTAAAATGAGTTAGTGACTCTTACACTAATTTCAAGCCTTTATTGATAAGGCGCCTATTTTTCCGAGCTTGCGTTTCAATATTTACAGATGCACCATCAAGTTTTTCAGCTGTAGAGTCAAGATTTGAAGAAGCCTTGACATTGACATTGGCTTCCATCAAGTTACTCTCCATGCCTTTTAATGCTTCTGTTGTGTTGTGTATAGTTTCTGATGCCTTATTTGCTGTTTTGATTATGATATCAACTGAAGTTTTAGCTTCTGAATGGAATCTTGCACTCCCTACAAGAACTAGCCCTGTTGCAACTCTACAAAAATCAACAATCATACATATACATCACTTGAGGAAAGCCATACAAAAATTTACGTGTCAATTTTACATAACTTAATGATTAATCAAGTATAAGTACTTGTAAAAAGAAAAAAGCTATGAAGCACGGACACTCCTCGGATTAGCCGTGTCCCTGTGTCGGACACGTGTTGTGTCCGACACTGAACGACACCAACACATATAATTGTCACTAATGGCTAGAGACAAGGTTGAATGACTTACATGGCTATTAACATGAGAAATATGGCCAAAGGAATTAGTAAAGCATCACAACTCTTGTAATTACAAGGAAACACTTTCTTCATTCTTTTTCCTCCATTTGTGTGATGATAAACCTTTGTGATTAGCAAAATAACTCCATATAAAATTCCACATAGAAAGCATAACATTCCAATTGCATATCCATATACTCCAGTGAATATCAAAGACTACAGAAACATTAAAGAAAAGTTAACAATAACAATATCATTGATGGTTGAAGTAAGACTCAAGAAAGATGGAGAAAGAAATTTACACTCCAATAATTCTTGTTGGTGATGTCAAATCCTCCTCTGTACTTTTTGAAATTATCTAAAGGATCTACTCTAATTGTATTATCCCTTTGTGTAATCTGTTCTGACACATTATCTGAATCAAACATAAACATAGTACTTGTCATTTTCAACATTTCTAATCGAAGGCGTGTGTGACATCTGACTCCGACATGACACCGACATATGTGATTATATTCAATTTATTTTCTCAAATTACAACCGGCGTGATAACATGTGGTGCCAATGTCGTGTTCGGTGTACGTGTTTATCAGAGTTTCAAAGCACGGCATGTAATATTTCAACATGAATATTTTATTTATAAACTTGTATAAATGCATGTAGATTGCAGAAAATTTGAAGGAATGTAATAATTGAGGTTGTAGTTACCTGCAGCAGGATCACCAGGTGAGAAAGCTTGTGCTTCAATTTGTGGGAGAATAAATGTTATTATCACTATAATAGATACCAAGCCTTTGGCTACGCACATCTTTAACCTGCCAATTTAACTAGATGCATATGCATACTATATATCATCATAATCAAATTATGTATATGCATATTCATACTATAAGCTATAATATGTAGAAGAAGCAACCTTGAATCTACTTTATTAGAACAATATTTGATGGTATAAGTGAGTTACAAGGAAAGAACATTATGACATGTGGAAGTGCAGTTTTTTCAGAGTAACTTACATGATAAATTCAGAGATGAAAGGTACTTGAAATTCTCTCTATCTATATCCCAGCTGAACCATGTCACAATTTTAACTCTTACAAAGGGTGCAATAAAGTATATGTAGCCATAAGATATAACACCTAATTAATTTTATAAGTTAGTCAAATTGTAAAGATCAAGAAGCCAAATACAATATCTCAACCGAAACACTTTCATATATAGTTTTTGTCTTCCTATGTTAATCACTTTATGGGTTGGTTTGGTTTAACTCCATAAGATACATATATTAAACAAACTAAATTAAAGACAAATATTTATAAAGAATAAAATGAATATGTGTCTACTTTTATTTTACTTTTTCTGTTTTAATCAGTCCCCCAACATATTATATAAAAAATAGAGAATAATTTAATTTTGGTCATTAATTCTATTTTTGTTAATAATGTATTAAGTGGGATCATTAACATGTTCCATTTTTACTACTTTTCACACCGTTTCTTTTGCGCGTTGCAAAAATGTTATATCTACGTTCACATACCTACCTAGTCATCAATTATGAGCATTGAAGCAACTTGCTACTTTCATTGGTAATAAAAAAAATGTTAGTTATCTAAAAAAGTGATAGCCTCCAAATGAAATTAAATAATATAAAGTTAAATTAAAACAACTTTACTGAATTTGAAGGCTAAGAAGAATACAAAAATAAAAGTAAAATCGTGTCAAATACTCCACTAAACTTGTAAAAAGGGGGTGAATTTAATTTGAGTGTCAACAATTTCAACCTAATCCACGTATGACCTCATAATAAGTCATAAACAACAACTCCATACATTCAAAAACTGGACCTATCTCATTTTCAAGCTACCCCTTCAAAGTCAAAAAAGATGACAAGGAAGGCATGACTTTCTAGTCAAGGCAACAACATGGTGTTACATTACCTTGGTTTTTTTTTGGGACATGCTAGATAAAAGGTGTTCTTGTTGTTATTATTATATAACTAATTTTATGATATATGAGTAATATAGTGTTGCATAATGTTGAAGTTTTTTCTAATACTTGACTAGTAAGTCTCATTATATCCGACTTGATTCAATATGGTGGGATTTAGCAAGACATATGATAATTAGACTCGATTTCAATGGGTACATCCAGAAAATATCTACGATGGACGGGTAAATACCCACATTTTTTGATACGGATTCTTAAATGCTCATAAGGTACGGAGACAGGTACCAAATTTATTACTCACGAGGCTATGTCTCGGGTATGGAGAGAGTATGGGAATGAAGACTATAGTATCATGCCTAAAGGATACCCATTGTTAGACATGTAGGCTTTAGCAAGTTAAAATAAACAAATATTTTAAAAAATGACAATAAGAAAAAGCTTTTGCATAGTCGCCGTCTTTAACACCAAAAACATTAGTATTTAATATCATCTAACAATGACCACATGAATATTTTGTTAAACTAATTTCGATAAAATGTGTAAGAACTAAATCAATGATCTAATGAATCCTAATATCCAAACTAAACCAACTAAAATGGTTCGGTTTTTTCATGTTGGGATCTATAAACCAATCAAACATGGTTTCTATTGGTTTGGATATCAATTTTACATAATTTGGAATCGATCACCCAAAACTTGTACCAAACCATTACATTCTATTATTATTTGTTTTATTTCACACTATTATTAGTAGTTATCTTAGATAATATGATATATTCATCTATTCTCATTTTAGCATGTGTTTTAATAGTATTGGCCTAAATTATTTTCTATCATTTTCACTGTGTAATGTGTTGAAATAAAATTGGAAAGATAATAAGGGAAATGTCTTGACTGCGTTTCTGCTCCCCCCAATCAAATTAGTCAAAAGAAGGCCAACAACAATACTCAGCATGGGTTGCTAACATGTATTGCTGACATGCCCAGTACTTTTACGGGTAACTTTGTTGGACTTAGAAAATATCGTATTATCATGTTGACCCCAGAACAGATGATATATATTATTAGAAAAAAAATGTTGTTAGATTAAGTAAAATTATTCCAACTTGTAAATATATTTAAACTTCAATCATATCCAGAATTCAAAATTACAAGAAAGTATATAAAAATGGCCAATGCAATTTTTGTTGTTTGCCGTTTATATGTTGAATTGATTATAAATATAAGTTTGATTTCTGGTTAAAATAAAGTGATATGTGTTGTATGCAAGTGTGAGTTATATGTCCTACATCAGATAGAAAAGTAAAGGTTGAACACCTTATAAGTAAGAGGACCCATAAACCCATCGCCTTAAGATTTTGGGTAAGAGTGTGGCGTCTCTCTTACTTGTGGGGTTGTTCTAGCCTCGATGTGGACGGTCCCCCGAGCTCCCCTCGTGACCCAACAGTGGTATCAGAGCCCTGTTCGACGAAGGGTACGACCAAACAGCCAGTCCGTAAGCAGCAACGGCGGTACAGTGTCGGTCCGTTGCGGAGAAACCAGCAACAGCGATACAAGCAAGTAAGAGCTTCCGCTTGAGAGGGAGCATGATGAATAGATGGACTCACATTTGAGGGGGAGTGTTGTGTGCAGGTGTGAGTTATATGTATGTCCCACATCGGATAGAAAAGTAAAGGTTAAACACCTTATAAGTACCCATAGTGGGTTTACGTGAATTTGTGATTTGTGATTTGTGAATTAGATAGAGAATTGAGAGAAGAAAGATTGTGAGGCTCAATTAGTTCAAAGGAAGCATGAGACATTCTTTCAAACGGTCCCCCGAGCTCCCATAGTGGGTTTATGTGAATTTGTGATTTGTGAATTTGTGATTTGTGAATTAGATAGAGAATTGAGAGAAGAAAGATTGCGAGGCTCAATTAGTTCAAAGGAAGCATGGGACATTCTTTCAAAGTATCATGAAGGTGATGATAAGGTAATTGATTAAGCTTCAATCGAAAGATGTGAAAGATCAATTCAACAAGCCCTACAAGTTCAAACTATCAAGAAGGATGATAATGATAGGAAGAACTTCAAGAAAGGAAAAAGAAAAACTCTAAGGGAGGAAACTGGTCTAGAGGCTAGAACAACCCCACAAGAATATGTGTTTTATATCTTATTTTTTTATGAGATAGTCTAATGATCTAATCTCTAAATTCATGTATTATAAATGCAGAGAAATGAAAAATTCAGAGTTCAAACTCTGATCCATACATACCAATGTCCATAGAGCTCACCAACCCAGTCATATTTACATGACATGTGCTTTATATCTTTAGCATCTTCGTGCTAACGTCTGTCAAATTCTATTCTTTTTTTTTTCTATTAAAAAAAAGCTCTATTTTTTCTTTTCTTTAAAAGCAAGTGTTTTTCTTAAACACTAAGAAAAACCTGATAGTAGAAACTAGAAAATGTAACTTCTTTTAAAGCTAGAACTTTTTTTAACTTCTTTTTACAACTAAACACTGCAAAATGGAGTTTCTTACGTCACAAAAAAGAAACATAGCTAAGTATATGTTTGGTATGGCGGTGGAGAAAATTGATTTTGATATAATTGAGTTTGAGAGAATTGATTTTAGTTAAAAGTGAGTTTGATGTGAATTGATTATGTTTGAATATACTCATTAAAAAATGATTCTTTCGAGTTGATGTTGTTTGGATAGTTTGAATTAAAATTGATTTTGAATGTATAATAACCAAATTATCTTTTTAATTCTATTTGAAACTAAATATCATTTTCATTTTAGATAATTATTTTAACTTATCTAAGATTATAAATTCATTTTTATTGATTCATAAATTCAATTTAAAAAGATATTAGTTTATAAGAGTATTTTTTAAAAAAAATTTGTTTTATAAATTGTATTATTTTAATATAATATAAGAATAAAGGGTGTCAAAAGAAAACATACGTTTATAAAAAAAAAAAAAATAGAATGGGCCTTATTTGGATTCTTTGTTTTCTGTAGCAATGACAGGGAAAACGCATCAGAAAAAACAGGGGTAAAACTGGAAATAAATTTGGGGCTTCTGCATAATTGATTCTAAAAACGCAGAAGCTTGGAATTGCAGCTTCAGTTCAACCCGCATTTGGAAAAGAAAACGGCGTTTCAGATCCAATTTTAATCTTTCTCAAACATGATAGAAAAGATGGAAACAGCGTTAGGATGCAGAAACGTGGTTTGGGGAGTGAAAAACGCTTTACTAAACAGACGCTTAAGTGTTTACTCAAAGTATAGTTTTTCTATCCATTGCAAACCAAAGAAAAAGTAAAAAAATTCTACTATTTGTATAGTTCCTTTTAAAAAAAAAATTGGGAAGTGAAAAACTTTTATAACTTAAAGACGGTAATGTTGGTCATTTTACAACCATACGAGGGAATTCGAACTTAACACGTTGAGATTAAGGTTTAAGTTCACTAAGCTAACACCTGAAATGTTCATAGAATAAAAATTTGTTTAACAAATTAATACTACGTGTAGCTAAGGGTGGAAATAGGTCAGGCTTTGATAGGCCTGAGGCCTACGAAAAAATTTACAGGCCTATGCATGTCCTATCATAGACCGTTTTTCTTGGTCTGGTCTGAACTATTTAAAAGCATGAACTGCCCTGAAAGCCTACTTCCAGACCTACTTTACATTAAGGCCAACAAATAATCATTTGGCCTACTTAAAAACCTTAAAGCCTGCTTAAAAGCTTATTTCAGTACAAGTAAATTTTAACTAGATTAAAGCCTACTTAAAAACCTAAAACAACAAAGCCTATTAAGGGACTAATAGATAGAGAAAAAGGTGTTTATATTTTTAATGTATGCAATTATTTTAATATAAAAAAAATATTTTTTAATAAATTGGTATTAATAGACCGGCCTATTAGGCTTAACATGCTTTTCTGGAAACCTAAGTCTGACCTATTTAACTAAACATACTTTCTAAAAAACCTAAGCATAGGTCTATCTACTAAATAGGCCAGGTCGTAGGCCCTTGTAGGCCGACCTGGCCTATTCCTAACCCTACGTATAGCTATCAAACTATGTATGCTAAAGTAACAACATGATCAAAATGAAAATGACACTCCTGTCAAAAACTGACAATGACACATGTTATGAGAAATCTTCTCCAACTTAAGATATTTTTTGACTAATACCTCAAATTCGTCCTTGAATTTTTAAAAATCGGCCAATCAAATCGGCTATTTTACGAAATAGCTATTTTGTCCTTGAATTTACAAAATGTCAATCAAATCAGTCCCTTCGTTAAGTTGGTCTGTTAACGGAGGTGACGTGTAACGTTAACCTCATACAAGGCTTACCACGTCAGATGCCACGCAAGCAGGGACCAAATTGATTGATTTACAGAAAATTGTCAAGGAGCAAATTGATGGATTTTCAGAAAATTGCCAACGGCTCTTTCTCCTCTTTCTCATTAACGGCTCTTTCTCCTCTTCCTCATTAACAGCTCTTTCTTCCCCAAATATATAAATTTGGAACCCTAATGTTATAATTTGTCACCTAGAGTTCAAAATCCCCCAATTTTCTTCCATGAATTGATGTCAATGTTCTTCCCCAATTCAAAAAACTTAAAACCCTAATTTTTTTGATTCAATTCGAAATTCAAAAATCAGTGGTCACTGTTGAAGATTTGGTGTTCATAAATGATGGGTGGTGGGCATATGGGCATGAATTGATGTCAATGTTCTTCCCCAATTCAAAAAACTTAAAACCCTAATTTTTTTGATTCAATTCGAAATTCAAAAATCAGTGGTCATTGTTGAAGATTTGGTGTTCAAAAATGATGGGTGGTGGGCATATGGGCAAAAACAACTACAACAGTCGGCCTTCATCTTCAAGCTCTATGTACAATGATGAGGTGAGAGAGCTTTAATGTTGGTGTCCTAAAATTTTTGTTGTAAGAAAAGCCAACACTGTCAACAATGGTTATGTGATGCGTGAATGATTTGTTTAAATAGTACTGATTGTCTTTTGATTGTATAGGATGATGGTGAAAATTGTAAATTTTTTGTGTGGGTTGATGAAGCTAAAGAACTAGGCTATTTTAAAAACAATGGTGCTGATCATGGAAGAAATGCAAGGTTGATGGAGAAGCCAAAGGATAGGGGGAGAGAAGAAGTTTGGAGGGCAAGGTTGATGGATAAAGTTGATTGTGTAAGAAGTGATCTTAGGTTTATTAAGATATTGATAGGAGTATTTTGTTTGATTGAGTTGTTTAAAATGTTATTGTATACATTTGCTGAACAAAGTAAAAAATAAAAGACAAACACTTTGATTATAAAAAGACAGGCATTTGCATACCATCATAAGTCATATATTTGATGTTCATAAGTCTTTACATAGCCAAAAAAAATAACATTACATTGTTATCAAATCATAAAATCATTTGATGTTCTTAAGTGATTACATATCCAAAAAAACATAAACTAAACAAGTCCAAAAAACATTAACTAAACTAGTCCAAAAGCATAATTTAAACATGCATCAATGCTTTGGAAATTCTGGAGTTGGGATAAACTCCATGTATTGGGGTTGAGTAGAAGCGGATGACCCGTAATTTGGATTTGGAACTCTAATAACTCCAGGAGCAGTTGGATTTCGTGGAGCAGCACCCCTCGGTGTTGTTTGTTTATGCATATCGTTTGAAATCACTGGTCCTCTCATGCCATATCAATCATATCATCCCTTAAATTATAACAAAATTAATCAAATTAGTCCTCAAATTATGACAGTAAGTCTCAAATTTATCCAGGACAACACATGTAATAGAGGGGTATAATTGGAAACACAGGAAAAATTACACTGAAAAAGTTAAATCTTGAATTTTTACCATTTCCATCAATTTAGTCCTTGTACACGTGACTGCCTTGTTGACACGTGTACAGGACAACACAGCATGCAAGAGGACACATCATCACCACTAACGGAGCTTTTGGATGGAGGGACCATTTTGATGGACGTCTGTAAAATTCAGGGACTAAATAGATATTTTGCAAAAATTCAAGGACTAATTTGATCAATTTTTTAAAATTCAAGGACGAATTTGAGGTATTTGTCGATATTTTTTCAAACAAAACCCCACCTCTTAGCCCGACAAATTCCTAAGCCACGAAAAGATTTAAGGTCAATTAAGATAAATCAAAAATTTTAGTTACATCATAAAAAAAAAAAAAAGGTTAATTAAGTTTTTGGTCCCTATAAATATCTGCAGTTTTGTTTTTAATCCTTATAAAAATAAATCACACTTTTTAGTCCTTACAAAATTTTCCGTTAGTATTTTTAGTCCCTGTTAAATTAAAATTTGTTTAATTATGCTTAAACTTCTAAATTTTTGAAAGAATTTTTACTGACATGTTCATAACATCATAAGACACTCTTTTATAAAATCTTTTAGTTTTTTAACATGTAATGAATTAAGGTTGTGTTTGGTAACACAAAAAAGCTAGCTTATAGCTTGTTGCATTAGCTTATAAGCTCGTTAGATGAAAACGTGACGTGTTTGGTAACAAGCTTTTTTCATGAGCTTATAGCGTTTTTTGAAAAGCTATTTCAAGTAGTTTTTTAGCTTATAGCTGGTAGCTTTTTATATTTTCTTCCAACTTTAACCCTATTAATTTAAATTAATTATTTTTTTAATTAAACAACTACTCATGTTCATCTTTATAACCGCCCCATTTTTTTCCTTAAAAAAAAAGCCACGTAGTTTTTTTTTTAAGAAGCACTTTATATATATATATATATATATATATATATATATATATATATATATATATATATATATATGTATTTTTTTTAGAAAATGTTTTATATTTTGCCATAACTAACCTGCCGTACACCACACAAAAAATAACTAGCCTATTTTGTTTAAAGGAAAAAATAACTAGTCTTTTGTACGTTGTAAAATTTTATATATTCTAATTGTTCAAAAAAAAAAATTATATATTCTAGCTCATTTTTTGTTTCCACCTTTCTCTTAATTTTGGGATACATAAAGCAGAGATCAAAATTGTCGGTGATTTTTTTTTTTTTATTTAGGATTAAAGGTCGAAGAATTTTTTTGTGGAGATTAAGACCAAAAGTTTGAATATTTATAGGGACCAAAAACATATTTAACTATAATTAAAAATATTAAAAAATAAATACATTACAAAAAAATGTGTGTCTATATGTATATTAAAAAATAAAAAACATGTCCTTTTATGTCATTTTATACTTGTCAGCCACTTCAACAGCTAATTTTACCAAACACATTATTTTTAATAAGCAAGCTTTTCAGCTATCAGCTAGCTTATAGCTTATTTTTACCAAACAGAGCCTAAATATGAATTTTTCTAAAAGCCAAACTTTCAAGATTATATTAATGAAATTTTGAACCTAATAATAAAATTTTGAGCTATCTTTTTGCGGAGGAACTTTGTATAATGTTCTAAATAAGTATGTAAAAAATATGTTGAAAATTTAAAAGTTTAAGCTCAATTAAGCAAATTTTAATTTTGCAAGAACTAAAAATATGTGTTGGTCCCTCTTTAATTAAAATTTATTTAATTATACTTAAACTTTTATATTTTTAAATGATTTTTAACTGACATGTTAAAAATATTATAATAATCTCTTTCATAAAAAATTAGAATTTTTTAACATGTAATGAATTAAATGTAATTTTTTTTAAACGCCAAAAATTCAAGATAAACTTAACGAAAATTTAGACTTAAAAATAAAATTTTGAGCTAACTTATTGTGGAGGAACGTTTTATAATGTTTTAAACAAGTATGTAAAAAATCATTAAAAAATTTAAAATTTTAAGCATAATTAAACAACATTTAATTTAACAGGGACTAAAAACACTAACGGAAAATTTTGTAGGGACTAAAAAATATGATTTATTTTTGTAGGGACTAAAAACAAAACTGCTTATATTTTTATATGGACTAAAAACTTAATTAACCCAAAAAAAAAAAAACATGTTATGAAACTAGGAACATATGCAAGTAGTCTAATAATGTTTTACAACGCCAATGATTTTGAAAACATTGACAACACAACTGTCTCAACAGAACAGCATTGACAAATTTTCAACAAAACCGTTTAACGTCAAGCAGAAAATCAGTGGGAATGGAAAAGCCACCCAACATGCAAATGAATGAGTGTAAAAACCATTTAAAAGCATGGAAGATTCAACCAATTACTAGAAAAGAATGGATATAATTCAACAGAGTGAAGAGAAAAATGTGCCACAAGTAATAAAACTAGGTCAGAAAGAGATCCACCACATGGACACCTTATTAACATGATGGAAAAACTCATGTTATGCACATGATATAATTATGGCATTTCCATGGTGGCACCCCAATCCATTCCATTTTCAATTAATGGATAGGAGGAAAACAAACATGGTAAAAATATGTACCAGTTGATGCATTATATATAATAAATTTATTATTGTACGATAAAGAAAATTATGCTACAACTTATTGCTCTTATTGCTTAATTTTAAATTAATCAAATACCATGAATATAAAATAACTCCTATTGTACTCTACTAAGTTAGAGCAAAAACAAGGGAACAATAGCAGCTAACATCTGGAAAAAAAAAAATATTATGAAAACTAATTAAACTTGATGATTATCAACAGTTGTTCATTCTTTCTTCTTTTTTCCGAAAGTAAATCTTTGGTCCCACTGTAGAAAGAAACAATGAAGAGGCAAGCCAGTTAACGATGAATAAAAAACATTATGACTGAGGATGGAGAGATGTTCCTGGGAGTATGGAACGGGACAGCTCTTCATTCATCTTCACTGGAAGAGGCGGCATTTGCTTCATCACCGCTGGTGAATCATTCATCCTGTCGATAATGAAGAGGAAAGAAAAAATACTACAGTTGTGTCAAATGAGATTAAAGCAACAAGTATATAACAATTCTAACTTTATGTTAAATAGTTAAGGACTAGCTAGCTAGCTAGCATTCACATACAGAAATTTAAAAAGAGAGAAACAAGTAAATCAGTTACATTATAGAGAGTAAATATAGAAGAAAAAAAAACAAAAACAGTAAAACTCACTCATTCATAATTCTGATGATGTTGTCCCTAGTTTGGCACAAAAGGTTGATGTTTTCCTGTAACTGGAAACAAAATAGAAATAACAAAAAAAATATAGGTCAGTTTTACAGCCACAGAGAATGGCCTATCAGTGGAAATCATATTGATAAATTAGAGCACCACTTTCAGAATATCAAGCAGAGACATCGCGAATTATCACTGCTTTAAGCACCTATGCAGTTTCAATAACTCCTAAGAGACATGATGTCAGGCTGTTGACTAAACTACTATAAGATATATACTGAACAACACATGCACAAAGGGAACATTTTCAGCGTACATACAAACATATACAGGATAACTAGTTTGATATTTGATATATCTAGTATATGATTACCTGAATTTTGTAAACTTTCCTAATCTCTAGGAATGTTATTATCCTTTTCTCATTCTGCCTCTATCAGGCAATGACAATTCACTCTGCATTGGTACTTTAAGTTATATAAGTGTACTTCAGAAGTAAGGTGTGTCGATAAATACTGTTTCAGCTATTGAATTGTGTTTGGCAAAAACATATGAAGAAAATATGTATTAATTACTATCAAGATTAAGGGATTAGTACAAATACATATATAATCAGTCGGACTGGAAAGTTCAATTTTCACCCAAGCAGTATAGTCAGTACATAAAAGGAAAAATAGACTGAAGATATTGTCAACACACCTGGAGAGAGGAAAGGTTTGCAGAGATTTGGGTCATGGTCTGTGCATTCTGCTCTAATAGCTCAGCAGTGGGACCTCCAATTGCTGCAAAACGATGATGATAAAAACAACTAATATGAAAAGAGTTGTCCCAAAAAAATAATAAGAGAAGTTAAATCATTTATAAAAATGCAAGTAGATGAGACATTTCAAAGCTGAAAGAAGTGCCCATTAGAGATACAAGACTGTATGGTCATGTTGTCAAACCACAACATCCAAAGGTATGGAAAAAAATTCACAAGGTTTAGATATTAACCTGAATAAGGGATGCCATCATCATTGTCCATAGTAATCATTGGTGGCGCATATGGAGGGACACTGGGTCGAGCAGCAAAATGAGATGATTTTGCTGCAGGATCAGAAACCCTTTCCTGAAAATAAAAATGGAGTTTTGGTAAGCATCTAAAGTCCCATTGAAGAGAAGCAAAAAAAAAAGAACTTGAGAGTTTCCGACATTTCACAAATGCACAAATATTCTATTATCTTTCTTCAATTGTGCTACTTCACTTTTGTTTCCGGGCACTTCTTTTAGCCCATATGCTAAACTATTACTTATTTAACAAATCAAAAGAAATGAGGAAACAGAACACCCATGCTAGATTCTTCCTAGTTAGATAATTTCACAACGCTCAGTTTATTCCAAAAGGAAAAGTAATAGTAACCATCATAGTGAAATTTTCTGAGAAATAATAAGTAGAAACTTGAAGTCTGCACAAAAATTTCAGGTGACATCTACTACTTATAATTTAAAAATGAAACTTTTAGAGGTCAGTATCAGAAAAGATAGTCAAAATAACCTAATTATCAAACACTTTTACATGTCTAGATCTAGAAAATATAGGATAGCATTTACATGTCCAAGAAAAGCTTAGTTAAAATTATTGAAGTTGATAAATGACACGATGATGCTTTGTCAAATATGTCAAAATTTTAAGTGGAATATATGCACTGTGAATGAGGGCTTCTCCAAACTCCAAAGTCATAACACATCCATGGAAGCAAGGGTCCAGAGGTCAGCCCTCAATCAACATAATAACACAAGGATAAGGATATACATCATCAATCAAAAGATAATCAAGTTGGCTTTAACTACAGATCTATAGAAGTAGGGAATTCAAGACAAACTAAACTCATGTGTCTAAAGCAGGGGTGACAGCGTGAGAACATGAGGGAGAATATTCACCAGGCAACATGCACCAAAAGAGATAGGACCAGACACAAATAATATCCTAACATTACATAAAGACAACAAAAAGCATCTCCAAAGCCATCCATATAAGGAAACAAGACATGAACACAAGTTATAATATAATAATTGTAAGAATGCTTAATAGATGGAAGCTGTACCTTTTTATCTTTACTTTTTCGAGACAAATTGTGATCATCCTTCCTTCTCTTGCTATTTTCTTTCTTCTGTAACAAATGAAAAACAAACACGCCATTATAATAAGTTGTAAGAAATGAAAAACAAACATGCCATTATAAAACTGAGTTTATGCAATCTCAATAACACTGAGCTTCTTTATTTCATATGTTAAATTAAGTATGGGAAGGGTTTCAAACAGAACCAAAGTGTCTTCCACCATTTTAATGAATGAATACTATCAAATATAAAATATCTATTACAAAATGGTTACTCTTAAAGATCTCTATCAATTGTCTAACGAAATCGAAAAAATATATTACAAATCTTTTTATTTTAAGATGAAGAGATGGCTGTCTGCGTTGTTACATTACATCCTAGTGGTTTGGTTGTGAGGACAAACATCTAGAATAAGGATCATGATAAGTTAGACCCTGATACTAGTTGATACAAGACCCAAACGGTTAAATAACCAATGTTCGTAAACGAACATCTAAAATTCTAAATCCTAATGTAACAGCACCCCTATAAAATCATGGGACAGAGATTTTTATAGCATTTACAATGAAATAAATGCCATAAGGCAGAAACAAACAAGTATGTAACTTACGTTCATCCACCTGACTCGCAGCGCCACATCCCGGACTGTCTTGTTATTTAGCTGTTGGGCTATCTTTGCATAGCGCGCTATGCTAGATTCTGAGGCATACCTGCAAAGGAAATTTGAAATTTTAATTAATTTATTTGACTACTACCTTATTGAATTTTACAGATCTACATTACTAATCAAAATGCACATGTTCAATAGTATGACAACAGAATGAATTTACTGTTCAATTAAAGTACAGGAAAAAAATCAAATAGTGTATACAAGGAATTAGGTAAATACCATAACTGCAAATTTCATTCATAGTCCATTTCAAACTGCCATTTATCTTCATTTGCATATAATTCGTAGGATTCTCATAAAACTCGATGCGAACAGAAGTAAGCAATGATGGAAGAAAAGAAAAATAATAGGAACTTGTTTTTCATAATGTTCTTCTGAACACCCAAATCCCAACTAAATTTACAATTTGGACACTCTGATTCTAAAAGCTTAGCTCAATAATGTTGCCAATATGTCCAATTTACACTACCTAAGGGCTGGATGTGATTCATGAATTACGTGAATTTGTGACTCTGCCTGTATTTTTGCTGGTTCATTAAACCAATGTATCAATGATAGATAGTAGTATGTAGCGACCAGCCCCTAAAATGTTATAGTCGCTACATCAGAGTTTAGGGAAAGAATATTGAAGTTTTATGCAATAGTACAGTATAAATCCTGCGCAAAACTCAAAAATATAAGAATATACAAAATCTGGTTGTTGGATCTATGAAGACTAAGCTAAAAGGTCCTGTTCCATCCATTTATAAGAGTTGGTTTGGTATACTGGCTCTTTCAACAATTCGGGCCAGTTTGTGACTGCTACAACTTTTTCCCCAGTTAAAGAAGAGGCTAAACCCATGCTCGAAGGTGCGGTTATTATGGATGAGACGAAATAGACTGAAGAGTATGAGCCATTATGAAGCTCCTGGACCTGACGGTTATCACCCTATCTTCTTCAAAAACTATTGGGCATCTGTTAGTAATTCTAGATTCAGGCTTGATAAAAATTGCTGACATTCCTAATCCAACATCTGAGGCAAACCAAACTTTACTTACTCTTAACTCCCATATGTGATGATCCCTTTCTGATTAGTCAATTGCGCTCCGTGGCTCTATGTAATGTAAGCTATAAGATAGTGACTGAAGTGATTTCCCAAAGACAGTGGCGGATCTCTATAGGGACATAGAAAGGTCATGGCCTTTTTCCCAAAATCCCAAAATCTTCATTTTTATTAGGTATATACATACATATTTTAGCTAATTATTATACAAGTGAATAAGCATTTATATCACAAGTGAATGATGCGGTCTAGCGGTAAAGTCGTGCGGCTGCAAGTTGTGTAACCTGAGTTCGAGTCCCGCACTGCGTGTTTTAGCTATTTACATGTACCTTTTTAACCAAAAAAATGCTATAATAATATTGCAAAGAGCCAGATCTGAGCGCTGGTTTGCAAGCAAAAGTTAAATGGACAAACTTCAACACACCAGTATCAAACTTTATACTTTAGTGGAAAAAATTATATGTAAATTAAAAAAAAAAAATGGGGCCCCTCATAAAAACATCTGAAGCTCTGCCACTGCCCAAAAACTTAGACGTAGTGATGTACCCTTCCTTATTCACAAAGGGCGTGCATCTATCGCACCCCTCGGTCCTATCCTAAAGTTGATTACCTCCTTGTTGCATTTGCTGGATTGGAAAACTTCTTTTCATCTTATCATTCATGACGCTAATAAAGTTGCTGATATGTTATCTGCTTAGGGGCCCCAAATCGCCTTTTGTTGGAATGTTTATGTTTCTTTTCCTCTTTTAGTTTCCGTTTTGATGGATGATTATCGGGGTTCTTCTTCCCCTGATTAGTTTGTTTATTTTAATTTCTTCTTGACCGGAAAAACAATCGAAGTTCAATAATATCCAATCCAAATCCAATATAAAGCAAATAAGTTTTAGAGACTGATATGCTATGCAACGCGGCAGCGGCTATTGACTACTACGCAAAGCCGGCCCTAACCTAAGGCTACTAAAGCTACGCCTTTAGACCTCCAATTTTTATGATATTTTAGTCCCAAGTTTAGGCCCCATAATTACATATTAACTAACATTTCTGTAATATGACACATACTTTTGTGCGGCCAAGCGGTTGGGTTATCTAAACCTAGTAAGCTACAACACTTGATCGAATCCTGTGTGTGATGTTTTTTCAAATTTTTTATTTCCACTTTGCTACTAATAAAAAAAAAACTTCTAATATAGACATTCATTCATCTTACAAGTCTCGAACACACGACCCTGTATCCAACCCAAAAGCCCTTTATACTAAACTCGACCGAATGACCTAGGTAGTAATATAGTCGATTTATATATACTTATTGCTAAATACATTATTTAATCAATTCAACCACTTTAATAAATTAGTTAAGTTCGACCGCCGTGATTATATACAACAAAAATTATACCAACCTTAAAAATTACACTTAGATAAACTATAAAATTTAATAATTTTCACTAAAAAAGTTCGCTTTCTGTCTAAAAAATAGGTTGGCTGGCCCCGTTACTAGGATTAACGATACAAATTTTTTATTTAATGAGAATTCTAATTCATGACTTGAGTCTTAAACTACAAAAATCGACACTAATTCATGACTTAAACTACAAAAATAGATAACAAAAACCTAAATTTCATATAATCAACAATTCCATCTCACAAACTAAAAATTAAATTCAAAACATATAGATAAACACATAAACCATGATAATTGCATATATATATACTAAATAAATATAGTATAAAAATAGAAAATTGACATACTTGGTGAGTCCATCTTCGAGAATGGATTGTTCTTCAGGAGACCAATCAAGAGATATGCCAGGATTATGCTTCATGTTCATAACAAGACCTGAAGATGTTTCAGGAACGGAATTGCCGTTAAAAGAAGAAGGATTCACCTGAGTATGTTGTTCTTGATGATTACCACCAGTGCCAGAAGGGTTCGCCATAGATTAACCTAACCTAACCCTTATTTTTTGAAATTGTTGTTATCACAAAAAAATTGTAAAGGTTTGAAATTCCAGTGAAAGGGTTACCGGAATTGAGGTTGTTTCCCGCCGGCGGGAATCGGAACGAGAGTGGGTGAGAGAGAGTGAGGTTGAAAGCGATAAGCAAAGTAGAGAAGAGAATAGAAGAAAAGAGGCTTTTTGATTCTATGATTGAATTGAAATTGAAATTGAAATTGCAATTGCAGGGTTAAGGTTATTATTATTTACTATGTATAGTAAAAAATATAATTCATTAGTTACGTCAAAAAATTGAAAAAACACGCGTATGAAATTAATTTCAAAACAAATCTCATGTTTAGAGAAACAAAATAGGTGTAAACTCTTTTTTACACATGTATTCAATTTGACGTAAGTGTTGGATAGTCCCCTGATCGTAGACGTATAAGAAAAGGTATTTATTGGAAGAGATCAATCCTCTAATGGATTTCAGTAATTTAAATGTAGTTAAAGAAAAATATATAATTTTCTAATACAAATGTATTGACATCAAAGACACATTATAAACATATGATTTTGAGTTTTTTTTAATAATATTTACTTGCACCCCAACAATTATGATGAGAAAAAGACCCTTACTCGCATCCCAACCCAATACTCGGCAATTCCATAAAAATAAACACTATGCAATCCAAAAATGTTTATTGCTAATTGTTGTCGATGAGAATGTTGTAAATGAAAATGAAGCTCACCAAATTGTAGCAAGATTATAAGAAATATAGCATTTGATTCTACCACAAAGAAAATCCTAACAAAACAGATTTAGTTTTCGTGATAAAGAAATAAAACAATCGAAATAATGAATGAATTATGCAATAAATCATCAATCCCATTTTTGAATTCTCAATTTTAAAACCATAAAACAAGCAATTGGAGAATCAATGGCTTACCTTGGAGTGAGTGAGAGGTGAGAGTTGAGAAGGAGGAGAACGGAGAGTTGCTGCAGTTAGTTGAGAGAGATTGAAATTTGAGAGAGGATGAGAAGAGAAGAGACGCGTAGGAAGGGAAAAAGAAAGAGAAAGTAAAAAGTGAGTGTGTTGCTATTGTGTTTTATCTATTATAAAATAAAAAATAAAAAATAAAATTACATTCTTTTTTGTATAAGAGAGCTTGAAAGAAAAGAAAAAAAAAAAGATAAGTGTTTTTTACATTCTTTTGCTATTAAAAGTATTTTTATTTTATTTTTACTTTTGAAAAGTTGGTAAGTTAAAAATGTATAATAATGGATTTGGAAAAAAAAAAAAAACATTTTTTGGAATTAAGATTTTGTGCAGGTCCTTTACACATTAACTACTGTGGGACAGTAGTGTACAGGATTATGTACGGTATGAACTTCTGCTGACCAGTGCTGCCTTTTCAATTACCTTTTTGTCCTTTCTTTTTCCCTTTATATCCCTTCTGTGTTCTCTTTTTGGGCAAACTACATCTTCCTCCATAAGATATTTTCTTTCTTTTTCATAATAGATTCTGGGTTCGGTTAATTTGAATGATATTCATGACCCTTAACTATGATAAACAAGCATTACTGTCTTAGTCTACTGGTTGGTGAGTCACCTGAATAGGATAAATTAATTATGCAACTTTATCATATTTTTATGGGTTTTCTTAAACGATGTTTCAAATCAGTTTTTTAAAGTATTTTAAATTAAAAAAATTTGAAAAAGTTAAACACTTTGATTTTCAATACATTGAATATATTCCTTCAAAAAAAATACATTAAATATATTAAAGTTTTTAAAAGAGTAATCCAAAGGCATTCTTAACATTTCCCTATTTTTATCCTTCTTCAAAATAAAAGCAGTATATTTATCCCAAAAGCAAAAATTAGTTGCGTTGTAAAACTAACATGATAGGATTAAAAAAAATCATAATTTTAAGGGGGAAAAATCCTTCTATCATTTGTTTTGGGTCGGGATAACATATATTGTCCTAGTTTAATAATTATTCATTCTTTATTTTTTAAAGAGTTGTGTTATTTGAACAACAATTTCAATGATAATTAATAGGACAATTATAATTTAAAAAAAATATGTGGTATCGTCACAAAAATCAAAGCAATAGAGATAGAGTAAAAACATAATGTGAATATGAAAAAGAAAATTATCACAAAAGTCGTCAAAAAATGGTTGTAAAAATATCATTTCTCTTTTCTGAAGGACTTATTTTGTATTCACTTTTTTATCAATTGCAGCCATGGTTTCAAAAATTCCGACAGCGTCAACAAAGCTTTTACACATCAAATATCCTTCTATTGTAGTATCAGGCCTAAATTTACATTGTTGATGCAGGCCACTACTAAAGAAGTGGGTTTAACTGAGATTGTCAAATACATCATCCGGTCACTATTATAAGTAAAAATTTACATTTTAGATTCATTTAATTAATATTGTATACGGTCTTTATTATAGACAATATACATCGTTTAATGAATGAATGTAAAATGTTAATTTTTGCTTATAATAGTGACCGGAGAGTGTATGTAGTTTAGGCACTTTCTCAACATAGACTTGTATCTTTCCCACGCTTCATACAATGTTTCAAAGTTCGATGCACATTGAGAAAAGATGACAATTGTGGTTGTGGGCTCGTGGCCTCGGACGGATGCATGTAGTCTTATATGTGGGCTTGTGCCCACACAAAATTTTTAGAAACCATTTTTTAGTAGTATATAATGTATCAATAGTTGACATTTTGACCATATAGTTCACACTTAACACAAATTATATTTCTCTTGGCCCACACTTATCATCATATATCTCAAAAACTTTCTTGATAATATGAATATTATCATATTATCAAGAATCGGATGCGAAATCAAATGAGAGATGATCGGTTAAATGATTGTTTAGTTATTTATATAGTGAAATATATTTTTAAAATTATAGAGGACAATGCTACAAATTTTCATATATGATGCCCCCACTATTCAAAAATCCTGAATTCGTCACTACTCGTGGCCTTCATGATCTTGCTCGTCCTCAAGAGTGTTCTAGTTGCTCATTATTGCTACAAATTTGTCTAGGTATCAACCTTTTCATTTTCCTATCAAAGAGTATGGGAAAAATCTCATGAATATTTGCCCTTCTTGTGTTTTAGGTGTACCTAATGAACCGACAAGCTCATAGAAACTCTACCAAGTCTGTTGATGTGTGCTAATCTTCATGGAATACTATTTTTGATATGTGTTGGTGGAGTGCCTCCATTTCGATTTTTTCAGTCATGATCTCAATAATTGTTACTTCATAAGTGTTGGGAATTGGAAGATTCACCTTGTTGCTGCCTAAGTTTGGAAAGTTTTTTCTTCTTTCTTGTCTTTTGTTGTTGTTTCACCTTACTATTCTTTCAATTTCACCGTCAAACAATAGTTTATTAGCAAGAACCTTTCCTCACATAGATAAAGAAAATCAAAAACCTACACTAAGTGTTAGAAAGCAACAAGAAATTAAATCAAATGTATATATAAATAAAATAAAATTGTAAAATTGCATAGAAAAACAAAATTCACTACAAAGTAAAAATATTATAGCCCAAGTCCCCTACAACGACGCCATTCGATGATCCGTATGAAATTAATATATTGGTTTTATTGTATCTATAAAGACTCGCGTAAATTTCAACCATTCAATTCAATTCAATAAATTATATGATTCTAGGTTAGGGTTTTGAGATTGTTTAGTGTGCATAAACAATAAACAAAGAACATTTGGAAATTTCAAAGATAAAAAATGTATCAAGATTAGATTGCATTATTTATTTCACTTATGTATTTCTTTGATTATAAACTTTTAAGTTTTCTATTATATCTTCATTTGTCTCTCATCATACATTTTTTTTTTAACAAACTCTCATCATACATTTTTGTTTTCGACAATAGAATTATTATCCAAATTTGGTTTGTGAATGTAAATCTAGCCATATTCCTAGCAACTATTCAAGTGAATTTATCAAGAATGGCAAATAAATGAAACAGTTCTCTATTTATAGTTGTTCACCACGAAGCAATTCCAGCTATATTCAAATCGGTTGTAAACCTCCCTTTGCAATGTTTTACATCTGAACTTTTTGTTATTGAATCGCTTAGCTTCTAATTTGGGCGCGAAGCTAGTTTGCACAATCTTGAATTCTTTCTTTTGGCTTCCATCCTTCAATTTTTTCGATAAATATTATAATCTTAGAAATTGTGTCAATTTATTTTGATAATTAATTTTTTCAATAAATACTTATTATTTGTACAATCTTTTAATATGTGTCTTTGTCTCAAAGGCATATGTTATCATGACCTAAAAATATATTATAATTTCGCATCCTATTCAGTATTTCAATTGTATCTGTAAGGATATAATTTGGCATCCTATTAACTATTAAGTATTCTTCTACCCTCAAAAAATTAATAATTCTTCTTTCTTGCATTAAAAAAAATCAATTATGATTTCTATAAATACTTTTTTTAAAACGTTTTTCTATAAGAATAATGTTATTTGAACATCTATTTGCTTGACAACCAAATAGACTACTATGTTTTTATAAAGAAAAATATGTATTGGCACGAAAATCAAAGTAATAGAGAGATAAAGTAAAAATATAATGTGAGTATGAGAAAGAAAGTTGTCACAAAAGTTATTATAAAATGGTTATAAAATTATCATTTCTCTTTCTATAAATATCTTGTAGTCATCAATGATCTTTTTAATTCTGTTAATAACTTGTTATTTCTTTTGTGTTAAAATAATTATTTATAATTTATGTAGATAAATGTAGTACTTTCTATAATATAAAAAAGAAGAAGAAGGTATTGCTTCAAATTATTCTCAATGCTATAAATATAGATAGACAATTATTTCTCTTTTTTTCTTCATTGCACATGGCAATTTTGATTTTCCGACAATAGCAACAATATCAACAATGTCTTCTAACATTGTTTTCTTCTTCCTTATAACTTTTCTCGCCACTTCCACTTTCGGTCAAGCACCTTCCTCTTCTCCGGCGCCGGTAC
Source organism: Medicago truncatula (assembly GCF_003473485.1). Lineage (NCBI taxonomy): Eukaryota > Viridiplantae > Streptophyta > Magnoliopsida > Fabales > Fabaceae > Medicago > Medicago truncatula. The sequence continues at coordinate 48,640,498 of NC_053043.1, forward strand.
CTTCACCAACCGCCACTCCTCCCTCTCACGTATCTCCCACATGCTCCCCAACTATCTCCCCAACCTACTCTCCAACAGCCTCGCCAAAAAATTATCCGGCACCGGTATATTCACCAAACGACACTCTTCCCGCTTCTGTTACTCCCACCAGCTCTCATACTCATAAAAGTGTCGCCGCTTCATTCAGAATTTTTTTTATTCTGAATCTGACCCCCTATCAGATTTATTTCCTAAAATGACTCACTTTCTATTTTTGTTCGTTTTTTTTTATCGTTTTCCTCATTCCCGCCATTTGAAACGGCAGGAATGAGCCCCCCTCCGACACATGTTTGCACGTGACAGGTCTGCAGGTTTGACTTGCTTTTTTTTTTAAAAAAAAATTTCATTCCCGCCGTTTGAAATGGCGGGATTGGATATTTGATTTTTTATTCGTTTTTTGTTTTTCTAGGCAACATATGTATATTAAAAACACAAATAATAATAAATAAAAACGTATTAATGATAATGATGATAAATATTAATTTATTTGAACACATAATACATAACGTTATTAACTACCAGTTATTTATACTCGGACAATTTCTCATAATATGACCGTTATGCCGACACAACACACACTGTCTCGGTGTCGGAATCCTCACTACCACCTCCTCGACCATTTCAGTCCTTATGCGATTACTATTGGGTTGACCTTTATTTAGTCTTTGCATGTTTGGATTATGGCAAAGCATGGGACCGTCGTATGGTGGCCAATAACTCTTGTCATGGACTACTTTGAATGTTGTGTTGTAGATGGAGTAAACACTCCCGTTTTTTTATCATCATTATCATTAATATGTTTTTATTTATTATTGTTCTGGACCGGCCAAAAGGATCTTTGGCCCAATACAATCCAAAGCCCAAACACCACGTTTGTCAACCTTACTTGCGACACTCCCCTTTCCCACAAGGGGGGTGCACGTAGCGAGCGAGACCTGTTCAAACGAGCCACAACGTCTCTCTGCACGTTCCCGCAATAAACTCTCTGGCGGTTACACTTCCCACGATTTCGTAACCGCCAGAGCCAGATGTGCCATTACAACGGCTCTGCAGCCCTCCACCTCTATAAATAGGGGACTCATAGCAGTCCCCAAGGTAGAATCTAACTCCTCCGCTAAACCCTCACTCTCTGATCTCTACTTACTTGAGCGTCGGAGTGTCTACAGGTGCACACCCCCATCCGCTCCAAGAAGCATTCTGACGCATTCTACCACCACTCAAACCATCACATTCAAAGCACCGGAAGTCACCTTATGATCAGGTACGATCAATTATTATTTGTGTTTTTAATATACATAAGTTGCCCAAAAACAACAAAAAACGAAGAAAAAAAATCAAATATCCAATCCCGCCATTTCAAACGGTGGGAATGAAAAATAAAATTAAAAGTAAGTCAAACCTGCAGAACCTGTCACGCGCAGACATGTGTCAGAGAGTGGGCTCATTCCCACTGTTTCAAATGGCGGGAATGAGGAAACGACAAAAAAAAAAACGAACAAAAATAGAAAGTGGGTCATTTTGGGAAATAAATTTGATAGGGGTCAGATTTGGAATTTTTTTGGCATGCAAGGTCGAAATAAAAAAAAATTCCTTCATTCAAAGTCGCCTGCGGTGGATCCGTCGCTGCTTTTGTAGCTGATGTAGATCTGAAGTGTGACGTGGAGTTTCGGTAGTTAGGGTTTGATAGCATGTTATTCGAGTACGTGATTGTGAGTTACTTTATTTGATTTTAGTGTTACGATTGTGATTTGATGTGGATGATTATGATGTTACTGATAACGATTGATCAGAGATCTTTTGGTTTCTTATTTTCATTATTATTGTTGTTAGGGTCTAAGTCCTCTTCTCTTTAACCGTTTTCTCCTCTTGCTCGCACTTTCTCTCTCTATTCACTCGAAAATATCTTAATGTAATGAAAGTGTGAGGAAATTTCTCAGAAGTGCATGTTTTTGTACTCAGTCTCCTTATTGGGTCTAACCCTCCACTTAATAGACTTAACTCATTTCTTTTCACATCTCAAAAGTTTCTACACTCTAACCGGTAATTCACTAATAATGGTCAAGTAACGGTAAAATGTCACTAACGGTCACTAAACGGTAAAATCTTAGTTTACTCTAGTAACTTAGGAAAATAACTATTCTCACTAATCACTAAAAGCAATTCCCACCAAAATTATAATTTTACCCGTTCTCACAAAATGACCAAAATACCCCTAAGTCCAAAATGACTAAAATACCCTTCTAACACGGAAACCCATGAAAATGCACTCAATGATGAATAATCACACACAAACACATAATAAAAGTAATTAAAATAAATCTAGCTAAAAATCAGGCTGTTACAGCAGAGACTATGTCTAGTGAGCGCCGTTGGCTCTTTTTTCGTCCTTAGTTGAAAATTTTCACTTTTTTTGTGTAAAGTGATATTTTAATGTTTTAAACATTCCTGAAAAAAAATCATGAAAAATTCAAAATTTAAGTAGCTTTTTTAGACTTCAATTATATTGCCGGGTCAAAAATGATAAAAAAAATCTTAAATTAGAGAATTATAATATGTGCTTTTTATTTTACAAGTTATTTTTCAAACTTCGCATATATTACGGTGCATGTGATTTTAATCATTAGATAAGATAATTTCCTACTTTAAAACGAATCTCAAAATTGATAGTTCAACCTCATCGTAAAGGCCCCTAATTTCAACTGCATGGCAGACGACTCTATGAATCTCAACGTTCACGTATCAAAAGGCTACCTTTAACACCTTTTTTCCTTTCAGCACCGATAAATTAGCTTCAACTTGTTGATTTTGCCCATACGAGGATTACACTGTTTAAAGCCTAACTTACCTGTTTAAATTAATTTTTTGGATTTCGGACATCGTGTTTACATAACACTTTTCCAATCTACAAGCCAAATTAGTGATACACTCTGTAATCCAACTGGAAGCAATTTTCATATTAATCAGTCAAAAGCTTTAAAACCAATTAAGTTGCCTCCAAAGCAAACATGGTAAAGTATGTTTAAAGAATTATGATTATTTTATTATTCTTGATCAAATATTTAGGCAACGTTTGCTGCATTTTACTTACAAATTATTCAGGACAGTCTTATCTTTTTATAAATTAATAATTATGCACTTTGTACCCAAAAAAAAAATAACAATGATTATGCACTAAATTCAATTATATTTTACAACTGTCACTTTTCTCCCCTAGAAAAAAAAAACTATGTCGAGGTTTTGGAAGAGAGGTTTTTTCTTTTTTAAATTATAAGGACACTATAAATATTTTTTGAAATTGATGTAAAAACTATTGAAGTATTATATGATGGTTATAACAAAAGTACCTAACAATAAAAAATCGTCTCCCCCAACTTCCCAAAATCCAACTTCCAAACATATCCTTAAACGATGTTATATTGTAATGACTTAAATCAATTTCACATAGTCATGAAAATCATTTTAAACTAGGTGATATTGTTGTAATGGCTTATAAGGTTTTTTAAAAGACTTTGATATAAAGATTTTGTAATTTCAATTCCAATTGCTTTATGCTATAAGAATTTAATAGAGTTCAAAATGAGTAAATCGACTTCTAAGATTTGAAAGGACTCAACAAATTTTAAGCAAACATTGAAAGAAAAACGATGATAAGAATGATATACTAATAAATCCGTAAACAAACAAAAAAATGTAACCAAAAAAAATTCGTAAACAAAATATTTTCAACACACTCTTTTTTAAATGAATCCATTAAATTTTAGGATTCATATAAACATAATGAAACTCGTATGAATTTTAACTGATGAAGAAGAATGTGTTAGAAAGAGTAAATTTACAAGACTCGATGAAAAAAAATGAAAATGAAATAATAAGATTTGAATTTTACGAATAAAAAAAGTATGACTCGTATAGTTTTGTATATTTAAAAATATATTAGTTCTCGTATTCCTCTCGATCACAATCTCAAAGAGCTGGGAGATAAAATATAATATATAAATAAAGTAAAATATGAGAATCCTCAGAAAATCTAATGGGTCAGGGTAAGACATTTTTTTTGCAAGACTCTTTTTATTACTGGAAATATGGGGAGAAATACTACTTTTTTTTTTTAAGGAAAGGGAGAAATACTATTTGGTTGGGCATAATCGCGAAAAGAAATTATATAATATTAATCGACTTTTTTTTTTCTCTTCCATTTTTTCTCTTTTACGTGTGTTTAAATATTATGCTTAAACTTTATGACGATGCAAGACCTTCTCGATTTTGAGAGTTTTGTAGGTGAAAATTTTGGAAGGCGAAGTATATATTCTAAAGTAACCACCATAGAAATATGTTAAGAAATCACTTTTTAAAAATATAATTCCAAAAATTGTGCATTTAATATTAAAAAATTTAAAATATCTAATCAAGACGATTGCACTTTAGGCACTTATATTGATTGCACTAAATATCTAATCATCTAATTTAAAAAATATTTCGAGCAGTAGTTAACTACCGTTCGACTTTCTTAGGTGCTTGAAAAACAATTATCTCTAATCAATATAAAGTTTATTTTCAATTCCTTTTTCATTTCCTTAGCTTGTATCGATAGGGTCCAAGTTAGCATGACCATATTTTAAAATAAATTTGATATTTAAAAAAGAAAAACAAAATCAAAGAGCATCATAATAAATAATCATATAATATTTCAATCACACTTAATTGATTATAAAAAACATTTTTAGTATCTGCAACTTTAACCAGACAAATAAATTTTTCCTACCTAAACCCTCCATTCAAATATACCTTAACACAATTCTATATAACTCGCTTTATAGATAAATTTATCTAAACTTTGATGTTTTTGCATACTACTAGACTTTTTATAATTGGTAAAAAAACACCTTGATTAAAATAGCACATCTCTAGTTTAAAAAAATCTTTATTGTTTTTTTCTTTAAAACAACTTGATTTTGAATAAACTTTTTAAAATTATACAAAAAAAGTATAACCAAGTGTTCCATTCGTCCGAATTAAATACAAAAACATTTGATATGTTATTACGCGAATTCGAAGATACAATTATCCACTTCTTAGCACTTAGTTAGCAAAACCCTTAATGAACAACCGTAATCTAATCTAAACCTTCGATGAACAATTTAGACTTGGATCAGAAGGCACATGTCGATTAATTAATAACCACAGAATGACACATAGTAGATTAAGTCGGTTATTGAGTACCCTGTATTCACAATACCAAATTTATACATACATAGATAGAAGAAAACGAAAAAAATTCTTGATTTATGGTAAACATTGGATCTTTAAAAAGAACCATTCTCGTGGCTAGAGCATTAGAATTTAATGAGACCCCAAATTCAAGTAGAAGTCACATGCAAAGCACGTTGCTTACAACCCAAGTCATAGCGTAATTTAGTCTTTAGAAGGATGTTGAAAGTGCATTGGTGCATGTGAACAGCTCCATGCCTCACTCTTCCGTCACACGGTGCCTTAATGTATGGATTATATTATTATAGGTTTTTAATTCTTTTTCTTCATTTCAAACCCATTATTCTACAATTATTCTACAAGTTTTCTCTTAATTTTTATTACATAATTATGATGTGTGGTCGGTTATTGCCACTAGGAGGACAGTGTGTACTGCTATATAAGCAGCAAGATGCAATAAGTTTCTAACAAGTGCTATACCTACACAATAAGTTTAGTATCATACAAAGAGCAAGAGTTGTTTTGCCCTAATGGGGAGACTTATGTATGTGGCTTTCCCACTAATAATCGCTTTTGCAGTGTTGAGCTTGTGCCATGGAGTGGCAGCAGCAGCAGCAACTTATCCAAAGCCAAAGTTGCAGTGGCATTACTATCACAACACATGCCGCGACGCAGAGGTGTATGTCCGGCACCAAGTGAAGATTCACTGGGATCAAGACAAAAGCATTACTGCCAAGTTACTACGCTTGGTTTACTCCGACTGTTTTGTCAATGTATGTCCCAATTTTATTTTATTTTCTTTTATAATTTAGTACTAGCCAGTCTTTACTTTTCTCCATTTTTCAACTTTTTAAGCTAAGAAAGAGACATCCTGTGAGGTTAATGGCTGAGAAGGAACTTTTAGGTAATAGGACTAGGAACGACTAAAGGACAGGTTACAAAAACAGCAGACCCTTGCTAAAATATATACAAGTTGCACTAAAAAATATATAGTCTAAACTCAAACACTCTTGTTGTTCAATCTAAATTCAGCTGTTCCATTTAACTTGGTATTTAGAGTTCATGAGGTTTAAAGCATATGATTCCATTTAAACTTACCATTCTAAACATTATAAATGAACAAGTTTCATTTTTCTTTCTCCCGAAACTTAAATCGTTGTTTCGTGGCATAGGGTTGTGATGCATCAATACTGCTTGATGAAGGACCAAATCCAGAAAAAAGAGCACCACAAAACCGGGGGCTTGGAGGATTTGTACTAATTGACAGGATCAAAACTGTTCTGGAATCACGATGCCCTGGAATTGTCTCCTGTGCTGATATACTCCATCTCGCAGCTAGGGATGCTGCTAAAATGGTATTCTTTCAACTAGTCTACTTACAATTTCCTTCAGTATCCCCTCCGCAGAAAAATCTTCTCTCAAGGTAGGGGTAAAAGTTAAAAAAAACAGTAACCGATTTGAGAATTAATGTCAACAGGCAGGTGCACCGGGTTATCCAATTTTCACAGGAAGAAAGGATGGCATGAAATCAGATGCTGCATCAGTAGACCTGCCATCACCATCCATTTCATGGCAGGAATCTCTAGCATACTTTAAATCAAAGGGACTGAACGTATTAGATATGACAACACTCTTAGGTAAGGCAAGATTACACAATCAAGTAGAAATTACATGCTAACAATATGTTCTAAATGAGTCTGTTTCATACCAACACAGGAGCGCACACACTCGGCCAAACACATTGTAGCTACATTGTTGACAGGCTGTATAATTACAATGGTACTGGAAACTCAGACCCAAGCATGGATGCTACTTTTCGAGACACATTGAGGGGACTTTGTCCCCCAAGAACAAAGAAAGGACAAAGTGACCCGCTGGTATACCTAAACCCAGACTCTGGAAAAAATTACATCTTCAGAGAATCATACTATAAAAGGATCCTGCGCAATGAAGCTGTCCTGGGAATCGATCAACAATTACTATTTGGTGATGACACTAAAGAGATCACCGAAGAATTTGCTGCTGGATTTGAAGATTTTAGGAGATCTTTTGCTCAATCCATGTTCAAAATGGGAAATATCAAAGTTTTAACAGGAAATCAAGGAGAGATACGCCGGAGTTGTCGACACACAAATAAGTGAAACCCAAATTAGCAGCAGGACAAATTGAACGTTTAGTGTGGATACAGATATGCCCAGTTTAAACATAATTGTCTGTGTTCGGAAGGTAAAAAATAATACATGAATAAGGGACAAGAATCGTACCCTCTTTTGTCCTTTGTAAGATCCAACAATTTAAGTTACAAAAAAATTGTAGTGTGTATGAACCATTATATTATAATATATATCCTTTCTTTTGCCAACTCAAATCCACCACAAAGATTAACTCTATGTTACCGTATAGGCGTATACTACAACAATTCCCTCCCCTGTATCTACCCTCCATTTCTTCTTCTAGGCATGTGCTTTTTCCAAACGCCAAATGCTCTAAGTAGTAATAGCATACGTATGATGTTCTCCAGAAATATAAGCTGAACAAAAATTGAAAGAACATTATCTGCATAACCAGTCCAAGTATCCAAGACCGCCAATTTGTCGGACATGGGAGCAACCAGAGTGATGAAAAATCCCCTTGTCAATCTTCTTACTGGCTGAAGAGGAAAAAAAGATAAAAAAACTAAACATCAGCAATGTAAAAATCAAATACTACAAAGGGAAACAAATCGTAACACGATTTTCAGTAAACATCCCCCCCGCAGAATTAACCTCACTTGGTAAGGGATAATGGATATTTATGCAGGGGCTGGGGTTCGAACCCCAGACACCCCACTTACTCACCTTTAAGGTGAATTTCTCTAGCCGCTAGGCTACTTGACCCAAAAAAAAAAAAAAGATAAACTGGAAATTTAAAAAAAAAAATTATATCTTGCATTTAAATCCGATTTAATCAATTTCCAACAAGATTTCTAATCAATTACAATAATTAATCATTCAACAACCAATCCAAAATCAAATTTCCAGAGAAAGATTCCAGCATTCAATAATTAAAATCACTAGTGAAATATCATGTTGAAGATAAAACATAGCAATGTAAAAATCATACTACAAAAGGGAACAAATCTTTAACATAATCTTCAGGAAACATCCCTCACAAAATAAATCTCCTAGATTAAACAATAAAGATATAAAGATAAACCAGAAATTTCAATCCAACAAGATTCCTAATCAATTACAACACTTGGCCATTCAATAACCAATCCAAAATCAAATTTCTAGAGAAAGATTCCAGCATCCAATAAATTAAAATCACTACTGAAATATCATCAGCACTGCTAAGCTAGTGAATTGTCAAATGGATATTGTGTGGTGCTAATCAACAACAGACGCAAATTTCATTTGCAAACAATCTAATGCAATTAAGTGTGTGAAAGAGGTCACCATACTACAATAAGAGAAAAATTAATGAATCCCTTGCAAGGTACTACCTCTGTCTCGTTATAATTTTTAAGTGCCTTTTTAGGTCATGCACACTTCTTAAGAAAATGATTAATTATGTTGAATTTTATAGTTAAAAATTGTGTATAGCATAAAATACCCATATTAATTAAGTGGTTGAAAGTAGTAGTAACTAGTAATAGAATAAGGGTCATGCTAACATGTGCACTTAGGGTACATGTTAAGGATTCCATGGATAGCAAGTATTTATTGAGAAAAAATAAATTTCAAGTTTCTATGAAATAAACTCACAATTTCCAAGACAAAATTTCCATATTGAGTTCCTTAACATCAATAACATGTGCCATTAGGGCACATGTTAGCATTTCCTATAGAATAATTAGGTTGATCAATTAAAAAAAATTTGAAGAAATTTGATCAATTAATTAAATAAGGATATTGTTGTAAGAAGTTAATAAATGTTGTCTTGATATTCTAAAGTTGCATTTAATTTGAGACAAAAATATTCCTAATATGACACTTATAATGAGACAGAGCAAGTATGATGCAGGTATAATAAATTCCCAGAATCCCTTCAACAGGGATTGGAGTGTTCATTCCATTAGCCACGGCCTTGGCGAAGCAGGTGGCAAAGCAGGTTAATTGCTTCAGGTTGTGTTTCAAACAAATAGAAGCAAAGACATATTTGTTTCCTAAGACCACACGTGTCTATTAACTTTCTTTACTCCTTATAGCTTTGCCCAAAGCTTTCAGTACAAGAGCCTTGTAATACACTTTTTCTATTAATAATCCTAGCATCAAATTGTGAGTGTAGCATACTTGGAAAAGACCATCTAGGAATCTATGTAAAAGCATCTGATGTTAAGCGACCAGACAAAATGTAAAGCAGAACAAAGTGAGATTACCTCATAAAAAAGAGTAATGATGACTATGAATGTACAACATCTGGATGGAACTCCAAAAGCAAAAACACTTTAAGCTACAAAGTCTCCCATCCAAAGTGGATAAGTAATAAAAAAAATTAACACCATGGTCCAATTTGGAAAAGCATAGCCACACAAGTGTTCCTCAGTTTGCCTTAAGAACATCAATGATAGTCCCCTAGTCTCTTTATTCTGCAACACGGTTCTTTTTCTTGGTTACCTGTCAAAGAACTAGACTTCAATTTCACCACAGAAATCTTAGAAATACTGCCTCCAGTCTCAATTATAAGCAAAACTAACTAATTTCACACATATTAAGAATAATGGTTAACCTTTGACCAAAAAGAAAAAGAATAGTGGTTAACCTCGTTGAATTTTCTTGATGTAATAAAAAATATTAATTTCATTTACGAAACAACCAATTCTTTTGATTAAATTTAAATGGGAACTTGTTACATTGAAGGGTATTTTGATAATAGTAGCATTAGAAACTAAACTTAGGTGGTTTGGGCATGTACAGAGAAGACCTGTGGATTCTGTAGTTAGGAGAGTAGATCAAATGGAGGGGAGTCAGATCACTAGAGGTAGGGGTAGACCTAGAAAAACTATAAGAGAAACTATTAGGAAGGATCTAGAGATAAATGAGTTGGAGAAAGACGTGCTTTTTGATAGAACGCTATGGCGTTGTTTGATTCATGTAGCCGGCCCCACTTAGTGGGATAAGGCTTGGTTGTTGTTGTTGTAGCATTAAATAGTATAAAATTAGTCAGTTTTTGCTTATATTTAGGACCATAAAATGAAACATCTTTTTGCTTATATTTGAAACCAGAGTAATATAGATAAAAGTAAGGTATATGTATTTGGAGGGAAGATGATTCTAAATGTCAATGCATTATCACATAAGAATAAAGAAAGTAGAGAGCAACTGAATTGAATCTAAATATCATCTTTCATGAATATAAAAACATCAGAGCCAAACAATGCATGCATTGCAGTTCATTAGAATCAGATGAAGCAGACCAACAACAATACATAGTAGCTGTACTTCAACAAGTTATGCGATCATTAAAAAAATAAAACAAGGATATTGAACATTGCCAAACAAAAAAAAAGGCGAAAAGTTAGCAAAAGAAATCATTACCCTCTTTGAGTAGAAGTAGAGAATATTAACTAATTTAGGACTTACCTTGTTAAAATATTTCTTTCGGAGTTTGATTGCTGTTCTTATGCATCTTTTTACATTGATCTCCAACATATTGTCATTGAAAATCTGTAATATTTAGTTTTGAATAATTAAATTAGAAAATGCACAATATCCCTTAGCTGATTTCTTTTTTTCCTTCTTTGCATAGTGAATTAAAGAACTCCGCATGGAAGAAAAAAAAATTAAAAACAAAGTTGCGAACACGTCTCATAAGTATATGTGGACATCATTAAAGTATATGTGTTGGTTTTCAAGTAATGAGTCAGGACAATCGGCATAGAGAGACTTAAAACTAGACAAAACAAAAGAAGATAAACTGAGCATGACCAAAAGGAATAAAATGCAAAGAATAAAAATATCAGCAATAGGGTTTCAGTTAGACAAATAATAATCCCTTAGCCAGGTTAAGGGAATCATAAGCTCACACATCATTTGAAATGTAAGAACTGAGAAAGTAATTGAGAGAAAAGAACTAAAGCTACTATTAAAATGGAAATTATCAACTTTTAAGTTTTAACTATAACAAGAACAAATTATAATCACCGTATAAAAAGTAAAACCAGACACATTAAAAAATGACACCAAGATATGCCATTGTTGCACAAATGGCCGTGAGAAAACATCTACACCAGACATATTTCCAAAGTGCTTAGCAGAAAAAAGATTCACAAACAAACAAAAAATATCTATACACTTCCAACATATTTCCAGATCAAAACATAATCCAAACCAAGGAACCCTACACCAGACATGATAAACAAAAAGAAAAGTGTAATTTGAGAATATAATAATTATAAATTTAACAGTAGTTATTAATTGCTGGGTAAAACCAAAAGATCAATGCACTTGCCTTTATCATATCATCGAACGAGTTGGTTTCTCGAATGATCTTCTGGCGGTTTAAAACAAGAATAGCTGCAACACAGAATGTGGCTAACTCATCATTTCCTTTCCTTGCCAAGGAGGAAATAGTTCTCGTTTGAACTCGACCATTTCTTGACCAGATATTCCTTGCCAAGCCACAAAAGGTATTGGATGTTTGCAACTTCAATTTGACATCACATACAGGGTGATCAGTGTTCACATGATGTGGCTGCGGGCTGGCTTTTGTGTTGTCATTTTCATTATGATTTGACTGTGAATCACTCTTGATACTATCATCATCAGAATCAGCAACGGCTTCTTTAATATAATTGCTTGAGTCTCTGGGAAGATGTAAATCCAATGCTTCCAGACAATTCTCCTCTAACTCATATGCCCAGGATTCATCAAAGTCAGCTGCCCACATCATCTAAATTACACAAGATTACTAAGATCATGTATTGACAGACTAAACCAATGATGTATCAAAATGGTACAGAATATTATCTATTTCACAATTACAGGCATAAATTTCTTTGCAACAATACTTTCAAATCCATATACACAATGTTGTAATAAAGCACTATCTCATTACTATTCAAAAACGGTATGATTATTTTGCTAAGACACCAAAAAACTTGATCAAATCCATACTCACGAGGTATGGAAGCCCAATCTTTGCCTTTAAATTGACCTATTGCAACAAAAAAAATCGCAACTCTACCCCAAAAACAGCAAAACTAGATTTGTGAGTTTTTGTACCAATAGCAGTTAATCTTAAAACTAGGATCATATTTCACTACTGTTCACTACTAGCAACTACGTCTCTCCAAGCAGAAGCAGACACACAAGATATGTTCCTCTACCATTACTTTCTAATTTAATTTCAAAGGCTTGAAAAAAAAAAAGTGAAGGGGGACTAAACAAGTTTTTGGTTGATCCCCATTTTCAATTTTTCTTTCCAAACAAATCCTCCATAAATCATTTAGTTTACCAAATGTACTCTATTACATGTCACCGTTAAGTGCATAGGTGGCATAAAAAAGAAACGACTAATAAGCAAATAATAAACGTATTGAGAATGCATTCGTAAATTATGATATTATTTAGGAACCAAGAACATAATTAAACCTGAGCAATTAACGGTGAAATGAAAGAGGGAACCATTTGGTAAGTATAAAATTAAGGAGGCCTTGTTTGATAACAATCGAAAAAGAGGGAACCTGATGAGAAAATTGTAATAATTTGGGAACAAAAAACATTTAAATTAGTCAGCGGGAATTTTGTGTGTGGAGAGGGGGGCGTTGGAAGCATGCAGCACGAACCTCCCACATTGAAAGAGCCTCATTAAAAGATAACTCTCTCCGAAAGAGAACTAGCAACATACGAAATGCAAAATGAAGGCTTTCAGCTCCGATTTTTGACAGGTGGGCAAAAAGTTCTTTGTCTGACAGCTCGAGAATATGCCATAATGCTCGCAGCTGCTTCATCACCCTAGTTGGGCCTTCCATTTTAAAATTCTCTCTCTGGAGTTATGTCAAAGAAAACAAGTCAGTCACTGCAAACAAAGCTATGTTCTTGAATCTTAGCCGAATTTGAAAATACCATTCTCCTCAAAAGCATCTCAAAACACCAAAATGCATCTGCGTTATCCTCAAAGATTACAACAAAGGGAGACAGCAAATCACTCATACCTAAAATTAAATGGCCAGTAAAACGAATGTGAGTTTTGGGTCCAAAATCAGTGTAACAAGAATCCTACATCGGCAAGAAGTCAAGAAATTTACAGTTAAAACATAACCTTGGCAATACCCCGTTGCGGGATCAACCCATGCATAGACAGCAAGGATATCTGACATTCTAGCTAAATTTCTCCTGTCCTCATAGAATTCAAGATGATTATCTGTCCTCACGACATCAACAACTAGAAAAAGATTAAGCTAGTTAGCAAGAAACGATAACAGAATAAAACATGCTGTCGTCAAGAACAAAACACAGTATACAACTTATATACCTATCCTGTGCAAAGTCCAAAGCCATTCTGATACTCTATCTTCACTGGCAGCCCATCCTTGAGACATCGAGGCACTTGTCATTGCTGGCTGTGGTACATCTGATATTTTTAGTTGATTTACCATAGGTGTTTCATAAACTGGATTGTCAGATGGAAATTCTGGTTCATCCTCATCAGGTGAAGCGGTTTCAATTTCAGAGTTTACAGGATGGGAGGTAGTAGGAGGTTGGCCATTTGATTCAATAACTAAGTCTATGTTGTTGTTGATATGGAAGCTATGCATTCTGTCATCTTCAAAGCTTAGTTTACGCTGTGTAGAAAGTTTATTGCCATGCTCTGTGCCTGAGTTTTTGTCTTCACCGCTCTTTTCAAACAGATTGGTGACAGGTAAAGGAGGAAAATCAAAATTACTGTCTATCCTATTATGTGATCCATCTGGTTCTCTCCCTATCTTTGGGGAACTGCAGTTTTGATGACCAGAAAAATCAGAAGCTGCACTATCTGTACTTGCTCTCGAACTAACTAGGTTAAGTTGGTCAGCCCAATCATCAGACCTTTCATGATGGTCTGTGTTTGCTACCTCTGCACAAATAATGCTCCTACCATGACATTGTTCTACTTCAACATTATTATCATTAGATGTTGACCTTTCTAGTTTAGCTTCAATTTTGCGTTCATCCTTAGAGGAGGTCCTCATATCCATAACTTTGGAGCCAACAATATATGCCAATGAACCAGTCCCCACACTTGAATGCATTGCTTGACATTGCTTAACCAGGTCCCTATAAAGCTCCCTGCAATGGTAGTTTCTTGTGGCTGTCAATAAGTAATAACTACATATTCAACAATCAAGATAGGTGCTATATACAGTAGCTGAAACAAATCATGTCTCCATTGAAAGCCAAAAGGATTTTACAGTCACAGTTCTATTGACACAGTTACACAAATAGTTGCCTGCCAGATTCCAACGGAATGCATTGTTATGGGTCTTTGCATAGAACCTAGTCATAGGTTTAGACATGGGAGAAATTGTCTTGTAGCCTATAGCAAAATATGAATAAAAGACTATTGAGTCTTCTAGTGCTAGACAAAGCCCCTCCTAGAATAACCAAATCGGAAGAATAATTGATTGATTTTCCATTGAATAATCCACGCCCTTAAAGTCTGTCCCTAATAAAAGAATGACTTCTGATTGATAGGGTCTTGTCTAATCAAGGAAATAAATCCTAAATTATAGGATCAATCAAAGATTCTGCATAATAAAATCCTAATCCATAAATAAAACATCATAAAATTTTAAAGAAACAAAAAAAAAATATTTTGATTAAGCTGGCCTAAAGGCTGGCAGCATTATTGCTGTTGTCTTCCCAGAGAGGCATCCACAACTCCACATCATGAAATCATTGACATATGACCACATTCATCGATTACAGAAATACTGTTCTAATTTGTGACTTTCTTGGCTATAGACAATAGCTTCAATACTCATTACATGCAAAGTAGTCATATATAATATCCAGGAAATACTAGAGAAAAAGAAATTAATGAAAGTGGATTGATCTGTACCTTCTAGCTGCTCTCAGCCTTTTTCGATACTCAGCAGTGCTGCTCAGTGCATAACATCCTAGTAAGAACTCCCAAACTTCGGGTCTAATCGATGGATCTACACCCTAACAGACATGGGAGGAAAAGGAAATGAATCAGTAAAGAACAAAAACTCCTATAATAGCCTCGATTTTAGAAAGAAATTCTCAATTTGCATGTCTAATGACTCAAGAGTACATATGTATATTTTTTATATTGATGTAAAAAAGAAAATTAAACTCACAAATTTGCTCACAACTTAAGGGAGGGTTTACGTTTTTAAGTTATATTATATTACTTCAATGAAACCATGAATGTAGCCTATTGTTATGAATCTATGATTTAAAATGGACTAGACCCAGCAGCTTAACTCCAAAAATTAGCTCAAGGGACAAAAAGCGCAAGCCATGATAAGGAGTAGTTTGGCCATATACCTAGCCGAAGTGGGATCACGGTACGCCTTACTTACAATATGCAGATTACATGACTAAACATCTATGTGTAACCTAAGATCAAGGCTGAGATACACTCTTGTACCAAAGTAGAATTCAGACCAAACTACCACCAATTTAACCGCATCACACTCAAACAGTTCAAATAGTTCAAACACAGACTTTGCTTATGGGAAAGTGAGCCCATCATCACACTCAAACCGTTAGTATTTTCAATCCAATAAAACATGAGAAGATGCATAAAATTCACAAGCATGCAGCTTCCTAAGTCGAACATGACTATATATATATATATATATATATATATATGTGTGTGTGTGTGTGTGTGTGTGTGTGTGTGTGTGTGTGTGTGTGCGCGTGTGTGTGTGTGTGCGCGCGCGCGCGTGCGTGTGTGTGTCACAAAGAAACGAAGAAAAACAGATTCAATTTGAATAACAACATACCCCTAACACAACCAATTTCAGTGCCTTCCGGAAACCAGACACCTTTCCTTCACTATCAGACAAGGCTTGCCATATGTCCGGCTTAAGCATTCTGTTTACCTGCTTCAAGATGACAAGAGTAATAAAAATCATTAAAAGTCGTTTTATGACATTTTTTTCTATTTTAAACAAGATCCCCTCTGATGCCCGATGTTTCAAATGAGAGGTCAATATGAATATCCGATAAAAACAATGCTAGCAACACATTCTAACACTCTATATGTTTGCCACCAATTTGAGGGATAGGTACCACTAAATAAGGTCTTTTGAATTGGGCCTAACCCAACTCTACAAAACTGGCGCGTATTGTTAGAAATGTATCCCCTTTCTAAAGCCATTTGCAGGCTACATCTCATCTCAAGTGGGAATTTTTAACACGTCCCCTCATGGCCAAAACTGGACATCTGGAGCATGACCTGATAGTCGATGGCCCAGTGCATCTTGCATAGGTTCTAATACAACAACAACAACCAAGCTTTATCCCACTAAGTGGGGTTGGCTACATGAATCAAATTACGCCATGATGTTCTATCATAAACCAAAGGATAGGTTCTAATACATAAAATTCTGGGTTTAACCCAACTCAACCCTACAAAATCAGCTTGTAAAGTGAGACATGTCTCTCACTTATAAAGTCATTTTCTGGTCATATCCCATCGAATGTGGCACTCTTAACATAAGAAATGAGACCCACATAGTTTATGGGGGTCTGCATGAAATTTATCGGATCATAGAAAAAGTGTTGTTAGAGATTATTGCCCTCACCTATAACTAGTCTCTAGTTTATACAAGAAGGGCCTTGGAAAATTCAATTGACCTTGAAGTTATAGGGCATCGTTAATTGATGAACTAACACACCAAACTACGTAACAATGCATTACAATTTACAATGTTCAACACACACACACGTACAATGTATGAGAAATGAAAGCAAAGCAATTAGTAAGACCTAGTAGATTGCTGCAGTCTTACAGTTACAACACAACAACCTTTACAGGAGAGTGAGAAAGGCAAGGCTCTCGAATATCGCGAACGAACGAGCTCACTTTTCGCAAATTCACAGTACCAGCTTTTCCACAACTCCATTGCTTGCTATTATCTTCCCCGTTACAATACATCACATACTCAACAATGTCAAAACCCTAAATCCACACTTTCATTTCATTCCTACAAAATAAACATTGTTATTTTCATTAATTCCAAAAATTAAATAGTGTAAACAACAAAAACAACATAACATTACTTGTTATTAGAAATATATACATAAAAACGCAATATTAATTAATCGATCATATAAAATTGACGGAAAATGAAAATGAAAATGAAAATATACCGAAACGCAATTAAATGAAAGGATCGAAGAATAACGATTGAAAGTGGTGAATGTGAATTGGAATGATTGAGATCTGAGAAAATTGAAGTTTATAGATTCAGAAAGAGAAGAGCGAGCTTCTTCTTCTCCATGCTTCTTCCAATCGCCATTTTTCCCTCTAATTATAACACTGAATCAATGAAAAATACCGTTTTTTTTTTTTTTGTGATAATAATCAAAATGAAATTACCGTTTTTCTTTCTTCTTTTATTTTATTAATTAATTCAATATATTTGATTTTTTTAGGGTCAAAAAGATATGGCGAATAACTGTATTGACTAATTTTTTAATTTAAGAGATTTAATATTATTATATGTTTATGGTTGAATTTGAAGTCAAGATTTTTTGTTAGGATGAAAAGAGGTTTGTTATCATCGGTAACGGTAGATATTAATTATAGAGATGAACCGATAAAATTTAAGTTTTGCCAATTTACCTTAAATATATTACATTGTTCTTATTAACTGAACTAAATTTACATGAATATATTGAAATGTTTGATTGCTTTAATATAAGCCACAATGACAAGTTTAAATACAACCATGCTAAAATAATAAACTCATAAAATAAAACTAATACTTTCTTCAATAAAACTAATACTTAAAATATTCTAATCCACCGCACATACTTCTAATTACTGATTGATTCTTGTTACATCATCACTCATCTAAATATTTTTGAGTTAAATAAATTTAATTTATTTAAATGAATTTTGTAAAATAAACAATGAATTTTTTATTGTTCGTAATAAATTCAATTTACAATGTCGACATTGTTAGATATAACATTCCATTTTAATGTAAACTCCAATTTTTACAACTGAGTTTTATGCTTTTGATATTAATAATTAATCCATCATTTCTTTAAAAAAAAAATATCTTAATGACTCGGAGAATTCGATAAAAAATATATTAAATTTGATCAAAAATTATTTCGCGTAAAATTATGATTATGAGTTTGAGTGGTCGTATGAGAACAAAGGAAAAGTGAAATTTTCAGTGGGACTTTTTACTACAACCAAAAGGCTAGGTCTAAATAAACAACAATTGATAAAATATGCATTGATGAACACATTAGTCAAAATCTTCGGCCAAACAAAGTGCAACGTCAAGTCAACAATCAAACATCAAGTCAACAATCAAAGGAGGTTCAAGTCTTTTCATCATTATAATCATGGGTTTTGCTAACCATTAACCATTGTCCTGAGGACAATGGTTAAGGAATCTACAAATAAAATTTTTGTCTTGAAGATATAAATATTATTTTTTATCAAATAACGATTGCACATCTTTTTCATAAAAACTTACTTGTTTTGTATGTTTAACCAATGTCATTGGGCACTGGTTAGCATTCTCCTATATTTATACATTAAAAAAAAGAAAAAAAATAAAAGAAACATATGTATTTTCACCCTTTATTAGGTGAAATCGAGAAAATAAAAATTAAAGCTACTAGTTTATCAAATAAATAAAATAAAGTTGCTCTGTGTTTGTGAATTGAAAAGGTTGCATGCCATTATAAAAAAAATATACGGACATGGGGATTGGGGATTTGGTGCAGTTATTTTTCCCACAATTTGAATTTCAGTCGTTTTGATGAATTTGTGCCACAAGACCTCACAATGGTGTGATCTAATTCAATGGCTTAAATGGAAAATTATGTGTAACTGCGTCATTTTTTAATAGCAGCAAATCCTGGTTTGAGATATAGTATTGTTGTAACACCCCGTTACCCAAAAGCAATTAAATAGCATATAAACATCAGAGTATTTCACCAAACGGGCATGCTACATTGCAAACTCAAAATTCTTAAATAGAAAATAGAACTATTTAATCAATCCACTTGATAAAATATGAAAACATAGCAGCGGAATAGTTTTCAATCCAACAACATCCTACGACA
Source organism: Medicago truncatula (assembly GCF_003473485.1). Classification (NCBI taxonomy): domain Eukaryota; kingdom Viridiplantae; phylum Streptophyta; class Magnoliopsida; order Fabales; family Fabaceae; genus Medicago; species Medicago truncatula. Next base: position 48,659,994 of record NC_053043.1, read on the forward strand.
TTAAAGGCCTTAGCATAATTCATCAACATTGTTCAAAAGACAATAAAAGGCTCCACACCACAAGTTCCAAAATTTGATACATGGAAAGGAAAAGCAACAATAACAATAAAGATAAATCCCATCCCACGTATCAGAGCCCTAGACACGACTTTGAGCCACCACCAACTACTCAGGATCACCTGCAAGTTACCCATAGGAAGGGCAACGTTTTCAAGCAGAAGGGGTGAGATTCACAACAATAAATATAGATATTAAAAATCATCAATTGAATCTAACACCCTAAGCAACAACACATTATCTTGTAGACATATATAGGTATAAGCCACAAGCAACAACAACATCAACAACACACCATAATCACAATGAGTATAATATATATATATATATATATATATATATCACATATTCAACACCAGAACCATTTTATCAGATAACAACTGAATAACCACTAAGACTCATGCAAATGACATGACCACTGCTAAGACACCATCTTAGACTTCTTAAATGAAATGCAATAATGCATGTGGTACCAATCAGGACCGAGGCCCTCACCGCTTTTGAATGGTTAAAGCATTCATCAGGACCGAAGCCCTCACCGCTGTTGAGCAACTAGTACTCCAGGACCGAAGCCCTCACCGCTGTTTTATGCATATGCAATGGACCTACTTGTGTATATCTACATACAACTGACCATGCAATGCAACTCCATGTGACTCAACTTAAACAACATGTATGATTCGATACTTTGCATACATTTCATTCATCATCAGCAATCATCAATCCAGCAATCAAAACAACCACAATAATGCATAATTACATGTAACTATGCTCAACACAACAACATTAAGGTACTACCATTCAAGCACGAAATTCAACATTCAGGCACTGAGTAGCTCGCCTCGCGAGCACATCTACTCGCCATGGCGAGTTCACAAAAACACTAGCTCGCCATGGCGAGTTCAAGGCGAACTCGAGGCGAGTGAAAATTAGGTGCTCTCGGGAAAAAAATGCTATTTTCTCACTCAAACTCCAATTCTAAGCTCCCTATTCATCTTTTTAACCTAAAACTTCCACCATTCATCTTTATTATCATCTAGGTACCTTAAACCATTCCCAAAACATCTTATAACAACTTTTCAAAAATCAACTTTTATTTGGGCTTACTCGCCATGGCGAGTTGGACTGCTCGCGAGGCGAGCGATGAAGTTGCTCACTCGCCATGGCGAGCACAGCTACTCGCGAGGCGAGCGATGAACTTCTGTACGGGCAGAAAACTGGTTTTTCCCAAAAATCCCATTTTCCTTCCAATCACTCCCCAAATCAGTTTACAGATGAGAAATGAATGTTTCTATGCAACCAAAACCAAATTCTAACTTCAGAACAGCAATATCTACTCCAAAAACCATAAATTCAATTAAAACCCAATTCCTCAATTTCACTCCAAAAACCTGTTAAACTCAAATCAGACTTTAAAATCTATACTATTGAAGTAAACTTCACCCTTACCTTAGAAATTGAAGAAGAAATGCACAGCAATGATCAACTCTTGGTTCTCCTCTCTTGTTCCTGGTTTTCTCTCCCTTGGCTTGGTTTCACGTAAACTGCTTCTGACATCTATTTCCCAACTTCCCTCTAACTTAACTCCCTAATATTTCCATTAACTCCCCATTAATTTTAATAAATATTAAATAACTCCCCTAACTCCAAAATAACTAATATTTCATACTTATTCTAATTATTATTAAATAAACCATATAATAAAATGATACACCATATAAATCACCCAAAAATCACATATATATAAATACATGCATATACTCCACATAAAACACCAACATCATATATAATAATATATATATATGCTCCACATAGTATAAAATTAATTAAATAAATAACTAGGGCGTTACAACTCTCCCCAAATTACAGAATTTCGTCCTCGAAATCTTACCTCAAGCAAACAACTCCGGATACGACTCCCGCATCTTACTCTCCAGCTCCCAAGTCAAACTTTCACCAGTCGCTCCACCCCAAACGACTCTCACAAGAGGTATCTCTTTACCTCTCAAGGACTTCACCTTTCTGTCATCAATCCTCAATGGCATAGTCTCAACTGTCAGGTTGTCCCTAACCTGCACATCATCATCCCTCGGAATCACATGAGAAGGATCCGCAACATACTTCCGAAGCTGAGAAACATGAAACACATCGTGCAAGTTCGAAAGATGTGGTGGCAAACCAACTCTATATGCCACTGTACCAATTCTCTCTGAAATCTGATACGGACCAATAAACTTAGGAGTCAACTTCCTCGACTTCAAGGCACGTCCAACACCCGTCAAAGGAGTGACCCTCAGAAAAACATGATCACCCTCCTGAAACTCAAGATCCTTCCTTCGCTTGTCATGGTAACTCTTATGTCGACTCTGCGAAGTTTTCATCTTTTCTCTTATCAATCTGACTTTCTCAGTAGTCTCATGTACCAAATCCGGTCCCAACACAACACTTTCACCCGACTCAAACCAGCATAAAGGAGTCCTACACCTCCGACCATACAAAGCTTCGAACGGTGCCATACCAATACTCGAGTGATAGCTGTTGTTATAAGTAAACTCAATCAAAGGCAAGTGACTGTCCCAAGCTCCACCTTGCTCAAGCACACACACTCTCAACAAATCTTCCAATGATTGAATTGTCCTCTCCGACTGACCATCTGTCTGGGGATGATAAGCCGAACTCAACTTCATTTTCGAACCCAAGGCGTCCTGTAAACTTTTCCAGAACCTAGAAGTGAACCTCGGATCTCTATCCGACACAATGCTAGACGGAACACCATGAAGTTTCACCACACTGTGAATATAAATCTCTGCCAACTGCGCTACCGGATAACTGATATTAATAGGAATGAAATGTGCCGACTTCGTCAACCGGTCGACAACAACCCAAATAGCGTCATGCCCCCTCGGAGTGTTCGGCAAACTCGTCACAAAATCCATAGAGATACTGTCCCACTTCCACTCCGGTACATCCAACGGTGTCAACAACCCTGCAGGCTTCTGATGCTCAACCTTGGACTTCTGACAAATCAAACAGGCATAAACAAACTGAGCAACATCCCTTTTCAAACCGGACCACCAAAACAGTTTCTTCAAATCATGATACATTTTCGTAGCCCCTGGGTGAATACTCAACCTACTCTTGTGACTCTCCTCCAGAATCAACTTCTTCAACTCTTCATTGTCAGGAATACAAACTCTACCTCTGAACCTCAGCACGCCCTGATCATCAATTTTGAAATCACTATCCCCAGTGTCATTACCAGAAGTCATCAAATCAACAAACTTCAAATCTTCTTTCTGAGCTTCTCGGATACTGTTCAAGAAATCACTATCGATTTTCAACATTCCCAACTGTATACTCTGAGGTGACAATTCACAGACAAGACTCATATCTCTGAACTGTTCTAACAACTCAAACTCTTTCACCATCAAAGCTGACACGTGCAACGTTTTCCTACTCAAAGCATCAGCAACCACATTGGCCTTACCAGGATGGTAATTCAAGCCAAAATCAAAATCCTTCAGTAACTCTAACCACCTCCTCTGCCTCATGTTCAGTTCCTTCTGGTCAAATAAATACTTCAAACTTTTATGATCACTGAACACCTCAAATCTGGAACCGTACAAATAATGCCTCCAAATTTTCAAAACAAAAACCACCGCAGCTAACTCCAGGTCATGTGTAGGATAATTCTTCTCATGAACACGTAACTGCCTAGAAGCATACGCTACCACCTTACCATCTTGCATTAGAACACCACCTAAGCCCAGCTTAGATGCATCACAGTACACAACAAACGGTTCTTCTGGTTTAGGCAAAATCAAAACAGGAGCAGTCGTCAATCTTCGCTTCAACTCATTGAAACTACTCTCACACTGAGCATCCCACACAAAAAATTTACCCTTACAGGTCAACTGTGTCAATGGAAGAGCCAACTTCGAAAACCCTTCTATGAACCTGCGGTAATAACCAGCCAAACCCAGAAAACTTCTGATCTCAGTTACCGACTTCGGAGTCTCCCATTGTGATACCGCATCAACCTTTGAAGGATCCACTGCAATACCACTACCAGAAATAATGTGACCCAGAAAACTTACTTCATTTAACCAGAACTCACATTTTGATAACTTAGCATACAACCTCTTTTCCTTCAACACTTGCAATACAATTCTCAGATGCTCTGCATGCTCCTCCTCATTCTTGGAATAGATTAAAATATCATCAATAAATACCACAACAAACTTATCCAGGAAAGCATGGAAAATTCGGTTCATGTACTCCGTAAAAACACCAGGCGCATTAGTAACACCGAAAGGCATCACTTTGTACTCGTAATGACCATAACGTGTCCTAAAGGCCGTCTTCTGCATATCCTCATCCTTCACTTTTATCTGATGATAACCAGATCTCAAATCAATCTTACTAAATATCTTAGCACCAACCAACTGATCCATCAAGTCGTCAATTCTAGGAAGCGGATACCTGTTCTTGATCGTAACTTTGTTCAACTGACGGTAATCTATACACAGTCTCATACTACCATCCTTCTTCTTAACCAACAACACCGGTGCTCCTCAAGGTGAAACACTGGGTCTTACAAACTTCTTATCTAACAGGTCCTCCAACTGTTTCTTCAACTCAGCTAACTCAGAAGCTGACATACGGTACGGTGCCATCGACACCGGCTTAGTTCCTGGAACAAGATCAATTGAAAATTCAACCTCCCTCTCTGGTGGCACATCAGGAATCTCATCAGGAAATACTTCTGGAAATTCATTCACTACCGGTAAACCATCAATCACAGCTTGATTTTCTAACGACAATTGTGCCATTAGAGAATACATCAGAATACCATCACGTTCAAACTGTTTCATCTGTTTTGTAGACAGAAGCTCAACCTCACCTTCTTCTTCAGCAGAAGAGAAATGTACCGTCTTATTAAAGCAGTTGATATGAACTCGATTATACTCTAACCAATTCATACCAAAAATAACATCCATACCCGTCAACGGTAGACAAACTAAATCAATCACAAAATCTCTACCAAACATAGATATAGGACACCGCAGACAAACAAGAGAAGTGGTTACTGAACCCTTAGCTGGAGTTTCAACAACCATTTCCCCTTTCATATCAGACACATCCAAACCCAACTTATATGCACATTCAATAGCAATAAAACAATGAGTAGCACCAGTATCAATAATAGCAATTAAAGGAGTACTATTAAAGAAACAAGTACCTCTGATAAGTCGGTCTTCATTAGGAGTCTGCGTACCAGTCAAAGCAAACACCTTTCCACCAATTCTAGTCTTCTTCGGCTCAGGACACTGTGAGCTGATATGACCTTCCCCATTGCAGTTGTAACAGACAATGTCCCCACGCTTGCATTCAGCTAAACTGTGACCCTTCTGACCACACCTGAAGCACTTCCTATCATCTCTCCCACAAACATTACTCTTGTGGCCTTTCTCACCACACTTGTAGCAAACAATCTCAACAGGAGCATCTCTCCTCTTGGGCCTCCTATCATCACCCATCCTCTGCTTTCCTTTGTCAGCAGGAGCACCGTAAGGCTTAGGACGATTCTGCTGTCCCTTACCCCTCCTCTCACTCATTATCTTGTAATGAGCTTTGGTGTCTTCTTCATAAATTCTACATCTGTTTACCAACTCAGAGAAGACTCTGATCTGCTGATACCCAATAGCTCTTTTGATGTCAGCTCTCAACCCATTCTCAAATTTGATACACTTAGAGAACTCAGCTGTCTCCACACTATAGTGAGGGTAGAACTTGGCAAGTTCCACAAACCTAGCAGCATACTCCGTAACGGACATATCACCCTGTTTCAGCTCCAGAAACTCAATCTCCTTCTTACCTCTGACATCCTCTGGAAAATACCTGCCCAGAAACTCTTTCCTGAACACGGCCCAGGTTACCACAGCATCATCTTGCTCCAGAACAGGCAACAAACTAATCCACCAATCATCGGCCTCTTCAGCTAGCATGTGCGTCCCAAACCGCACCTTTTGAACCTCGGAACATTGCATGACCCTGAATATCCTTTCAATTTCCTTCAGCCACTTCTGAGCACCGTCAGGATCATACCTACCCTTGAAAGTCGGTGGATGATTCCTCAGGAAAGTCTCTAGCATCCTGGTTCCATCACCACCCGTCTCAACCTTAGGTTGCTGTTGAACAGCTTGAGCTACAACCTCAAGCGCAGCAACAAGAGCAGCATCACTACTTCCAGTCATCTCGAGATTCTACACGACAAACAACAACTCAGAACAACAACAAAAAGCAACATTAAAGTTGACACTCTATCCTAGGTGGCTCAACACGACTCTACTACTTGGCCGGACGGACCAACCTGCTCTGATACCAAATTGTAACACCCCGTTACCCAAAAGCAATTAAATAGCATATAAACATCAGAGTATTTCACCAAACGGGCATGCTACATTGCAAACTCAAAATTCTTAAATAGAAAATAGAACTATTTAATCAATCCACTTGATAAAATATGAAAACATAGCAGCGGAATAGTTTTCAATCCAACAACATCCTACGGCATTAAAGGCCTTAGCATAATTCATCAACATTGTTCAAAAGACAATAAAAGGCTCCACACCACAAGTTCCAAAATTTGATACATGGAAAGGAAAAGCAACAATAACAATAAAGATAAATCCCATCCCACGTATCAGAGCCCTAGACACGACTTTGAGCCACCACCAACTACTCAGGATCACCTGCAAGTTACCCATAGGAAGGGCAACGTTTTCAAGCAGAAGGGGTGAGATTCACAACAATAAATATAGATATTAAAAATCATCAATTGAATCTAACACCCTAAGCAACAACACATTATCTTGTAGACATATATAGGTATAAGCCACAAGCAACAACAACATCAACAACACACCATAATCACAATGAGTATAATATATATATATATATATATATATATATATATATATATCACATATTCAACACCAGAACCATTTTATCAGATAACAACTGAATAACCACTAAGACTCATGCAAATGACATGACCACTGCTAAGACACCATCTTAGACTTCTTAAATGAAATGCAATAATGCATGTGGTACCAATCAGGACCGAGGCCCTCACCGCTTTTGAATGGTTAAAGCATTCATCAGGACCGAAGCCCTCACCGCTGTTGAGCAACTAGTACTCCAGGACCGAAGCCCTCACCGCTGTTTTATGCATATGCAATGGACCTACTTGTGTATATCTACATACAACTGACCATGCAATGCAACTCCATGTGACTCAACTTAAACAACATGTATGATTCGATACTTTGCATACATTTCATTCATCATCAGCAATCATCAATCCAGCAATCAAAACAACCACAATAATGCATAATTACATGTAACTATGCTCAACACAACAACATTAAGGTACTACCATTCAAGCACGAAATTCAACATTCAGGCACTGAGTAGCTCGCCTCGCGAGCACATCTACTCGCCATGGCGAGTTCACAAAAACACTAGCTCGCCATGGCGAGTTCAAGGCGAACTCGAGGCGAGTGAAAATTAGGTGCTCTCGGGAAAAAAATGCTATTTTCTCACTCAAACTCCAATTCTAAGCTCCCTATTCATCTTTTTAACCTAAAACTTCCACCATTCATCTTTATTATCATCTAGGTACCTTAAACCATTCCCAAAACATCTTATAACAACTTTTCAAAAATCAACTTTTATCTGGGCTTACTCGCCATGGCGAGTTGGACTGCTCGCGAGGCGAGCGATGAAGTTGCTCACTCGCCATGGCGAGCACAGCTACTCGCGAGGCGAGCGATGAACTTCTGTACGGGCAGAAAACTGGTTTTTCCCAAAAATCCCATTTTCCTTCCAATCACTCCCCAAATCAGTTTACAGATGAGAAATGAATGTTTCTATGCAACCAAAACCAAATTCTAACTTCAGAACAGCAATATCTACTCCAAAAACCATAAATTCAATTAAAACCCAATTCCTCAATTTCACTCCAAAAACCTGTTAAACTCAAATCAGACTTTAAAATCTATACTATTGAAGTAAACCTCACCCTTACCTTAGAAATTGAAGAAGAAATGCACAGCAATGATCAACTCTTGGTTCTCCTCTCTTGTTCCTGGTTTTCTCTCCCTTGGCTTGGTTTCACGTAAACTGCTTCTGACATCTATTTCCCAACTTCCCTCTAACTTAACTCCCTAATATTTCCATTAACTCCCCATTAATTTTAATAAATATTAAATAACTCCCCTAACTCCAAAATAACTAATATTTCATACTTATTCTAATTATTATTAAATAAACCATATAATAAAATGATACACCATATAAATCACCCAAAAATCACATATATATAAATACATGCATATACTCCACATAAAACACCAACATCATATATAATAATATATATATATGTTCCACATAGTATAAAATTAATTAAATAAATAACTAGGGCGTTACAACTGTTACTAGAGCTGTTAAAATGGGTTAGCCCATATGGTCGTCTGTCCGTTAAGCCCGGCTAATTGGGGGTTTTGGACCTTAAATTTTGGATCCGGATTTTTATGGGGTTTTTTAACCCGATCCTAATAGTCCGATACACGTTTGGGTTAGCCCGTATGGGTCTGGTAGCCCGTTAGTCCGCATAACAAAAAAAATTATATTACAACCAGGCTTTTTGGCCCGACTTGATAAAGCTTGAAGCCCGTTAGTGCCCGATTTTTAATATTAGTTTATTAATATTATTATTAGATAATATTAGTATTATTGCTATTATTAGTATTGGTTGTTAGGTAGTATTAATTTAAATATTTGTATTTATTGGAAGAATAGGTAAGGAGCATGTAGATGGGTCGGTTAGTCGGTTAAAGAGTGAGAGAAAATAATGTTTAAGAAGAAAATAGAGTTTTTAAGCCAAGGTTGATTTGATAGAAATGACCTATCTGAAACAAACTCGAAACTTAAAGGATCTATCTGAAACTTTAGAAACTTAAAGGACCTATCCAAACAAACTCGAAACTTAAAGGACCTATCTGAAACCTTATAAACTTAAATGACCTATCTGAAACAAATGTGAAACTTAAAGGACACCTGGAGGTATTTGGCCTTATTATTATTATTAGGTTATATTATCCTTGAAACAACTTTTATTTTTATTTTTTTTTAGAGAGTGAAACAACTTTTATTATTATTATTATTAGGTTATAGGCTATATTATCTTGTAACAACTTTTATTATTATTAGGTTATATTATCCTTGTAAAAACTTTTTCTTGTAACAACTTTTATTACTACTTCCAACAACCATATTACTAATCCAATATTCCATCGTTTACATCATGTTGTTATCGATTACATCGTTATTGTCTCGTTACTCTATTATCCTTATTTAATTAACTTTAAGGGTAAAATAGTAAAATGATTTTAAAATTCGTCCCCTCCCCTTGCGAACCAAACACAATTTTAATTAAAATAACTCCCCTCCCCTCCCCTCATATTTCTCGAACCAAACGGACCCTTAACGGCTTGAACCATGAAAGGGAAAAGCTATACTTATATTTCCTTAAGGTCAGTCAAAGGCAAGAATATAAGTTCATTAGAAGACAAAACATTATACACATTTGACATCCATAGAGTTGACCAAATATTTGACTATCCACTTAAGAATTAGCTGATTCAGTTATTAAATGGTCATGATATTTCTATATTCGAGGAGAACAAAGACAAGAGGTATAGCAAATAGCATATCTACAGCGATGTAATAATTAATTACACTGTATTTCAAAAAGTCATTCAAAAGACTATTAAGGATGTCATGTTTAAACTAACTAATACGAGGGTGGGAGAGAGATGGTCGTTGATTCTTAGTAGGTTTGGCAAAGATGTTTAAGTTAACTGATAAGGAGGTTAGAGCAACTATAAAGGGAAGGAAGTCATCAAATAAGTTCGGCATCCTAAGTCCAGATCAGCTGAATCCATACAAGGAGATAAGCAGGTGGATAAAACCTCATTGTTTGATAGGTTTGCCACCAGCAAGATCCCAGTCTTTAGTGACGTTGGAACTAATAAATCTCCGAGAAATGATATTTGTACAACCACTTTATTACAACTTTTTTACAACTTTCTCTCTCATACTCACATTATATTCTTATTCTCTCTTTTAATTTTTCTCTCTCTGTTGTTTTGGACCAATGGAAAGAGAAAATGAAAGTTGTTATCAAAGTTGTACCAAATGGTTGTACTTATATCACTACTCTAAATCTCCTAAGATGGGACCGATCATCTAAGACCTAGTGCAACGGTATATTACCAGGCAAAGTTCTAAACATCCCAGGGTTTCTCATATGAAAACATGGCAAGATCAAGTAGTCGTTTCTAACAACTTGGAGACAACCTTGCTTAAGAATGATGAGAAACTTGTTTCCAAGATTAACAAAACTGAGGAAACTTTGGACAAATATTTGACACTATACATAAAATAATACATAACAAATATTTTTCGCTGATAAATATTTTTTTTTTAAAAAAAACATGGGACACATATTTGTCATTGAGACATAAAAAAATACGAGACAAATATTTATTTTTGATAAATATAAAAAACACAAAACAAATCTGTCCTTGATAAATATAAAATAAATAGATAAATAAATATTTTAGCCAAAAAAATCAAATATGATTCAAATTTGCAAAAATCAAACATCATAATCCGGTGCACATTTAAAAAAAATATCTTATATTACTTTTGTTGTTTAATTTTAAATGTATTAGTAATTAAATCTTATGGCACGTTTCTTTAATGAGTTAATTTTTTAATTGCTCATGTAATATATTGAAAAATGCCTATGTACAAAACACAGATTTTACCACTGTAATTTGATGTTCTTCCAATTTTTGTCCTCAAAAAATAAAATCTTGTCGCGTGGCTCTTGTAACATGTATTTTTCCTGATGACACGGCAATTTGTTGCCTTAAATGATTTTTCTAAAGATAATTGAGGGGCTGAAATAATAATAAAAAACAGGACAATTTCTTCTTTGTAGGCATAAAATCCATAAAAAGTGACTTAGTAATTGATCTTTTTCATGGTTTTTCGCAGCCATATTTAGGACGTTGAAATAAATTCTCCTTTGTAAAATTAAAATTTTCCGACAAAGGACGGATTAACTATAAATTTTTAAAGTGTTAAAAACTCAAAAATCAAAACAACTGAAATCTTGACATATAAATCAAATTTTGAGCTGATTCTTTTGAAATGCCTCTATAAAAAATACATAAAAAAGATCTGCAAAGTTTCATAACTTTCTAAAGACGCATCAATTTATTTTAATTTTTTGGTCAAAACATGCAAAATCGCAAACTTGTTTCGAGTAAGCATGCATGAACCTAATTTCGGTCCCCAATTTCGTAGACATGTTCATAACACCATGTTCACATATGTAAACACAAGTTACAATAGATGAGTTATTCAATGGATCGTTCTAGGAGGAGCTCCAAGAACACTCCAAAATCACTAAGGTGGAAATACAATGTTTACGCCAGAATGAATGGATCCCCTTTTGCTTTCCAAGTGTCATTTTTTATAGTCATCACTTTCTTAACCTAAAGGGTCTCTCTTTAGATGTCCCGGCCCACAAGTGGAGTTGGTTGCTCATTCTCTATGAAGCTCCTCCGTGCATGACACGTAGAGCTGGAGCACGGACATCTACATCACCCGTTTGTGCATGACGTGTGGCATGCCTTGAAACACTTCTTACGAGGACCACAACTTTCACTTGGACATTAACATGAGAAAGAGGTAAATTTCTAGTTTCGCTAAATGGTCAAGTTGGGCTAAGCATTACTTGAATGGTAGTAATGAGCCAACCATGACCTAAATGGTCAAGCTTAGCTCAGCATTTTGAAGGGTGGAGCTGAGCTGGGCGTGGTAAGTGGTGGAGTTAGGATAGGATTGTTGAATCGTGGAGTTAAGCTAAGCACGACCTGAATGGTTAGGCCGAGATCCACATTATGATGGGTGGAGTTGAGCTAACATGTTGAATGGTGGAGCTGAGTTAGACATGCTGAATTGTGGAGTTCAGCTAGACATGATCTAAATGGTTATGTTGAGCTCAACATTATGAAGGGTGGAGTTGAGCTAGACATGACATGAACGATCAAGTTGAGCTAAGCACACTGAAAGTGGAGTTCGCATGACCTGAACGGTCAACCAGAGCTGGACATGTTGAATAGTCAAAGTATAATAAAGTGTATGTGATACGGTCTTCCATATCAGTCAACATCATAAAATTTTATAGTTTTTAAACAAGTAACGAACTAATTATGATTTTTCGTTGCCTAAAATTATAAATTTCTTGAAAAAAAAATCATATTTTGGTAGAAGAAAATATTGCGAGGAACCTTTTAAATTTTTTTAAAAAAATACGAGGAATATTTTTTGAGGCGACAAATTGCCATGTCATTAAAAATATCCACATTGCAGTAGCCAAGTGGCAAGATTCTCTGTCACAACATCGCCTTCTATGTGACTAGACTGTTGGAAGATAAACGAAATGAAGAATCTCAAATTGTAGGGATTGAATCTATGTTTATTTTAACATAGGCAATTTTCAAATTTCATATATATTATAGGAAAATTTGAACAATTAATCATTCTTTAATCAATCAACCATGTTTTTTTAGGTCATTAATCAAATATGTTTTTAATTCCATATTGCTAACGTTTAACATAATAATGATTTATGGAGAAATAATTCATAAATATTTTTCAGAGGAATGGGGAGATAATTGATGCAAAATAATATATTTTTAGTGAAAATATTTTAATACTTCTTCATGGTATTATATTTTTAGTGATCTAATATTTTAAATACCCACATAAAAAAACACATATTGAGAAATCATTTAATTGATATGTTTTCATATTGCAATGTCTTTATTTTATCGTTGACTTTTTCTCTTTGACCTGATCGTTGACTATTTTTACTTTTTTGGAACATTCTTTAAGGGGGTATTTTTTTTACCAAAACGTTGACTATTTTTTTGGAACTTATTCATTGACTATTATTAACTACTTTATAAATCTCATTCTTTTATTTTTTTTATGAGAAATTCTTGTTCTTTTATAAAAGTGTATATAAGTAGTGCACAAAGAATCATATTATGAAAACAAGTCATGATAATTATTTGATAAAAAGAAATATATACTAACTATGTGTAAGAATAAATGGGTTTGTTTGAGCTTAAACGGTCGAGCCCGATTTTGTTAAATATAAAACCGGTCTAGCCGAAACTGACCGAAGATCCAACTAAGCCCAATATTTTTTTTGTTACTTGTAGGCCCAAAACTAAAAGTCCAGTCCAACTGAATTATCCAACATATATAGCCTTAGAAACCCTAGAACGTAGAAACATGAACTCACCACCACACGTCCATCATCTCTCTCTACCTCTCAGCAGCCGCTACGCTCAACAACTCTCACACATAAAAAACTCACCAACACAACACTCACCACACCTTCTTCATCTCTATCTGATTCTCTAATCTGATCTTGTCCGAAAAATCTCAATTTTTTCTTTCTAAATCTCACTTTTCGGATTCTTCAACATGAGAAGAAAAAACTCAGTTTCAAGAATACTGGATCTAGATTCAAAAATATAAAAATTCATGACTTAAGTAAAGAGCTTGATATACTGCTTCTCACCATATCTACTACTTCTTTGGTTTATTATCAATTATATTTCTTCATCTCTTCTTTCAAAGTCGTCAAACTCTCCATTCTCACCATCCTTCAGAGCCATCGTTTTTGTGAACTGAGGATCGATTTCCAGTGAGTTAGTGTTTTGTTTTCCCCAATACAATTTTCTACCATCCCTCTGTATTTAAATTTCTTATCATTTGCGTTTTTTAATTTATATATTTTCTTGGTTGCAGATCTAATGTTTGTGTGAATTTCCATTGACGTTCAAGCTAGAATATTTAAGTCTTCTTCAATGATGGAATGATATTGTGAGTATCTTACTTTTATGATGCATGAATTATGTTTTTTCTTGTGATTAGATTTGCTCTATTCAGTGTATTTTGAAAATATTTTTGTTGTTGTTAATCATTAATATATTCAAAAATCTATTCTTCATATCCAGGTGAACATTAATTTCAATCTAGATCATTAATTTTTATAAATTAATTTTCTTTGTTTAGGATTCATTGCATTTTGTTTTTCAACTCATATTGAATTTACATGTTTCTTTCCTTGGGGTTATAAAGTAGAGAATAAAAATTTACTTTACTTTGCTGAAATGGAAAAAGAATATTCTAAAAGAAAATCATGAAAATCATACTAAAACGCAATTGGGTAAAAATTATAAAGGATCGTAGAAGAATCATTCAAGTCTGTGAGATTGGTAGTAAGGGAGATCTCAAAAAATTGGAGTTACTCACAAATTCAGGAAGAGAAGAGTTTCTTCACCATGTCTTGTCGCTATTTTCCCCCCTTTAATAATAACATTGATGAATGAATGAAAATGCAGTTTTTTTTTTATATATATAACAATCAAAATACCGTTTTTCTGGACAAAAACAACATTCTCTTTCAACATCAGGAGTTTCAAATGCTCTACAAACCTAAGAAGTAAAATCCTGAACATGCTTTGCACCATAGCATTCTTGGTGGACTGCTATTTGACTAGTGCATAATAAACAAGAAAACATATATAATTCACATCACTATCTTAAACACCCCGTAAATTTGAAAAAAATGTAAATAATAAAAAATAAATAATTCTACAACTAAGGGGTAAAGATTATCAACAATAATTGAAACACTTGTTACTGATGATAATTTTATTATCCTCCTAATTTTCGACCAATCTATAAATAACACATCTTTCTGTCGACCATTTTGCATGTTCTCGCTCATACTGTCATAATAGATAAAAGTAAATAAACAAAGTAGGGATAGAATCTGTGTTTATTTTAACATTGGTATTTTTCAAATTTCATGTATATTATAGAAACAATTTGATTAATTAATCATTCTTTAATCAATCAACAATGTTTTTCAAGTCATTAATCCAATAAGTTTTTCATTCTAAATTGCTAACATTTAACATAATAAAGATTTATGGAGAAATAATTCATACATTTTTTTTCCAAAGGAATGAAGAGACAATTCATGCACAATATTATATTTTTTGTGAAAAGATTTTAATACTCTTTCATGGTATTATATTTTTAGTGATTTAATATTTTCAATACCTCCTAAAAAACACATATTAAGAAATCATTAAATTGATATGTTTTTATAATATAATATCCTAATTTTTATCATTGACTTCTTTTTTTATCTGATCGTTGACAAATTTTATTTTTTGGGAACTTTCTTTAAAGGGGTATTTTTTTATTACGAGATCATTAACTTTTTTTTTTAATTTCTTCATCAACTATTAATAACTACTTTATAAATCTCATTATTTTATTTTTTATGAGAAATTGTCATTTTTTTCTAAAAGTATATGTAAATAGTGTACAAAGAATAATTTTATGAAAACAAATCCTCATAATTATTGATAAAAAATAAAATAAAATCATGCTAACTATGTGTAAGGGTAAATGGGCTTCATATGAGGATGAGTTTGTTCTTTGTTAAATATATTTTAGTAGGACAGAGATAATATCTGAACCCGTCCGCAACCCGAAATAGAGAAAGTCTTGCTTAGGGACAAACCCAGATGCAAAAAGTTTGGGCACACTCACACAAATGCTTATTTTTTAAAAGATAAATTGGTTTAATGATTTTGAATGATGTGATTGATTTATTTATCATTTAATTTTCTTCATTGTTGTGTGTGCGCCCAAATAATTTTATTTGTGTTTGTATCTGTGCAAGACTTTCTCCCCGAAATAAGCGAGTCTCGGGTGAAGAAATAAGAAAAAATGGGTTTGTTTGGGCTTAAACGGTTGAGCCTAGTTTTATTAAATCCAAAACCGGCCTAGCTGAAATCAACCGAAAATACAACTAAGCCCAATGTTTTTTTGTTATTTGCAGGCCAAAAACTAAAAGTTCAGTCCAACTAAATTATCTAATATATACATAACCCTAGAAACCCTAGAAAGTAGAAACATGAACTCACCACCACACCTCCATCGTCTCTCTCTACCTCTCAGCAGCCGCCACACTCATCATTTCTCGCACACAAAAAACTCAGCAACACAACACTCACCACACCTTCATCATCTCTATCTGATTATCTTCTTTGATCTTTTCCGAAAAATCTCAATTTTTTTGTCTAAATCTCACTTTTCGGATTGTTCAACAAGAGAAGAAAAAATTTAGTTTCAAGAATACTTGATCTATATTCAAAAACATAAAAATCCAAGACTTAAGTAAAAAACTTGATTTACCGCTTCTTTAGTTTATTGTCAGTATCTTCATATCTTCTTTCAGAGCCCTCAAAACTCTTCATTCTCACCATCTTTCAGAGCCATCATTTTTGTGAACTGAAGTTCGATCTCCAGTGAATTAGTGTTTTGTTTTTTCCTAATACAATTTTCTGCCACCTCTGTGTATTTAAATTTCTTATCATTTGCGTTTGTTAATTTACCTATTTTCTTAGTTGCAGATCTGGTGTTTGTGTGAATTTTCACTAACGTTCAAGCTTGAATATTTTAGTCTTCTTCAAAGATGGAATGATATTGTGAGTATCTTACTTTTTTTTTTATGTAAGGATTATGTTTTTTTTTATTATATTTGCTTCATCGAGTGTCATTTGAAAATATGTTTGTTGTTCTTAACCATTAATATATTCAAAAATCTATTCTTAAGGGATCATTGACTATTTTTTATTTTTTGGAACTTATCCATTGACTATTAATATATACTATATAAATCTCATCGTTTCCCCCTCAAAAGAAAAAAATTCTCATTGTCCTTTTTTATGAGAAATTATCATTCTTTTCAAAAGTATAAACAATGCATTATAAAAACTTGCTAAAAAAATATATATAACTTTATGAAAACAAATCATGTTAATGTATAAAGTATAAACAGTGCATTATAAAACTTTATGAAAACTTGCTCAAAAAAATAAATATAATTTTATGAAAACAAATCATGTTAATTATTGATAAAATAAACATGCTAAATATACACAAGGGTAAATGGACTTCTTTGGAGAATGAATTTGTTTCTTGCTTTCTTTTCTCCTAGAGGACCTTATATTTTTAACAAAAAAAAAAGGTATATTAGGTGACATGTGAGTCACAAAGATTATAGGTTTAATATTACCTTTGGACTCCTATTTTAGTAAAACAAAAAAAAAAAATCATTTTTATAAATTTAACTTTAGTTTTATATTTGTTGTAATTTTGGTCTCAATCCATGTTTTATGCCTTGAAAATGGTGAATTTTGCTCTTCAAAGTGATATTTTAGCTTCATATTTACCTCCAAACATGGTGTGACACCAACAACCCAACATAAAAAAAGGAGGGAAAATGATCACCTTTCTAAATGATCATCTTCTTACACAACACCTTCAAATACAAAGAAAATGGTAAATGGTTCCAACAGATTGTACCGATCATGGTTTGAATAGTATTAGCGTGAATTAAATTTGGGTGAAAAACCTCAAAATCCTTCCCTCTCCCCATTTTCGTTCGTCATTTAGGGAAATTAATTCATCACTCTATATGGCTATCTCCCACCACCATCCTATATTTTGCTTCCGCCATTTTTTGTTCGCAGCCAATTGAGATTTGATCTTCACCGAGTTAGGGTTTTGATTTTCCCCAGTATAATTTTCCGCAATCTTTGTGTTTTTTGATTTCTTAACATTTGCATTTTTGAATTTACATATTGCTTTGGTTGAAGATTTAGTGTTGGTGTGAGCTTCCACTAACTTTAAAATGTGAATGATTCGGTCCTCTTTCAAAGTTGGAATGATTGTGTTAGTATCTTCTACTTTTTTTATGCATGGATTACGTTTTAATGATTAGCCCTTCTCCATTTAAAGTCTTTTAGAAAGAAAAAAAAATTGTTGTTGTCAACCATTAATTAATGTACTCAAATCTTGTTCATTCTTCATATCTAGGTGAAAATTAATTTCAATATAGGTCATTTTTTAAATTGATTTTCTTTATTTAAGGTTTGTTGCATTTTTTTTTTGTTTTTCAACTTATTGACTTTACTTGTTTCTTTCTTTAATGTTATAATGTATTACCTTACTTTTTTTTTTAACAAACAAAAATGAAATATATTAACACCGACAACGTAATTGATGCAGCATAAGGTGTGTTATAACAATCACGGAAAGAAATACAGCGCATTCAGAATTACAAAACAATCAGTCGATACCCAGACATAAGAGTAGGTTCGACCACTAATTATTAGTAGTGTCAAAGCTAAAAAAGAAAAACATTACTAGCTTTCAACCACCACAAGGAATATGATTTTACTTTATTTAACATATGCAGAAGAGAGTTTTGTTTATTCCTGAAAACTCTATCATTCCTCTCATTCCACAAAACCCAAATACA
The DNA here is from genome assembly GCF_003473485.1 of Medicago truncatula. Classification (NCBI taxonomy): domain Eukaryota; kingdom Viridiplantae; phylum Streptophyta; class Magnoliopsida; order Fabales; family Fabaceae; genus Medicago; species Medicago truncatula. Next base: position 48,678,616 of record NC_053043.1, read on the forward strand.
GAGGAGCCATTTCAAACCACCTATGCAATTAATAAATTGCAAGAAATGGTCTGAAATAACCTGAGAATCGACCCATACTACACCGAGCCAAGCCCGGACCAACGACCACAACGCACCAAAATACAGAGAAGACATGATCAGATGGTTCACGTCCTCTACATGCCCACACCCATCGATGTATTACCTTACTTTGCTGAAATGATAATAAAGACTTTAAGAGGAAATGAAAACCAGGAAGCCCCTAATATGGTCCTCAATTTTAAAGGTCCACTCATGGTCCTCTCAAAATGACCTTCAATAATAGGTTTCACAAAAAAAGATTGTTTCATTGTATGTCTGAAAAAAAAAAAAATTAAGTGCAACATGGGATATTACTTTTGTGCCCTCCCATGTAACACATAAATCTCTTAGTTCAAAATCATTTTCCTCCTCTCTTTATCTCTCTTCATCGCCATATTCTTCTTCTTCTATCTCTTCTTCACCTTCATCAATTGATTACATCCAAATATTCATTATTTTTCTTCTTCCTCTCACTATCATAAAACCCAAAACTTGAGAAAGTAATTCATTTACCTCCTTTATCGCTCATTGTTCATTGCTCGAATCATCCCTTCTTATTCTTCTATCTTCGGTGCGAATAGGCTCGTTTGCATTAGTCGAAGCAATTTCTCCTCTCGTTGGACTCCTTGGAGAAATCTTCATTCTCAGATTCACCTAAATGTCAAGAGAATATTTCATATATTTTGATGATTATGGCACGCAAAGCTTATGATGATAGGCAAGCCATAATTGAGGCAGAGATTATATCGTTGTTGCTTGAGTGAGTTAGAGAGGTAATTGATTTGACCCTCATATCTGTTCTACATGCTGTAATTTTGTGCTTTAATTTCCAATTCGGTTTCTATTCGATTTAACCATTATTGTGTTGGTTGTCATACATGGTCTTCCTCTCCTTATAGAAAGGACTCTTAGGGTTCATATTATCATCTGATTGCTTCTATTCCTATGCTTATTGAGCTGTTTTTTTGTTGATAAAGCCAATTCTTCCATCTTCCTTGTCATCTCTTCGGGTAGAGAGTTGTAACTACTATAGCTTAGGGTCCATATTTATATTTATGTGTATATTCTGTTTTTATGCATATTGTGCTCGTGATTTTCGGATATCAAACCATTAATTGATATGAATCGTTAATCTTTGAACTCTCGATTTTTATTCGTGGGAAGGGAAAAAATGAGTAAAAACCCTCATCGAGACTTTGGATTCGGGGGTTGGTTATGCAAAGGGAAGGTGCTAGCACCCTAAGCATCTACGGTATTCCGTAGGAACCTCTTACCTAATTTACCTTGTGCTAAATTGATTTGCTTACTTGAAAATTATTACCTAAAAATCTAAGTGAAAGAATGGAGGGAGAAGAAGTATGTTTTTGGTTATTTTTATTTGATTTGGAAGGATAAAAAATCCTATGCCTACATACCCTTAAAGAAAAGGGATCAAAACCAATGTAGTTCACCTCAAAAATTTCTTTGGTGGGTTAGGTTGATTTTAAGATTTTTGAAAATGGGTTTTAAGAAAAGAAAGAGGCCTCAAGGCATGAGAGAAAAAATAAGGTGAGGTTGTTCACGTTTTAATTACAAGAAAATCAAGTCTAATATGAATATTAATTCAATTAAGCATTTGATTAAGAAAATAAAAAGGAAAGACACTTGGGTTACAAACCAAGGTTTATTAAGAAAATATTTTTGGAGTTTTGCAGATTATTTGCATGTTTTTGTTGTTTTTTGGAATATTAAATGAAAATTAAACTAACGGAGCAATAAAAAATATAAGCACGTGGATTTTTGTAGTGACGTTGGATCACCACAAAATCCCTAATCTAATTTTTTGCATTTTTGGATATATCTAAGGCGGTAAAGAAATAAAAGGACACACACACCCACACACTTTTCTCATTTATATTTACATTGGACCTAAATACATTCTAATTGCTGGAAAATAAATAACAATAATTAAAATGCTAAATAAAATAAAATAAAAATGCAAAAATGCTAAAAAGAAATAAAATGCAAGAAAATAAAAGAAATGGACAACCGAAGGGACAAAAATTACCGAAGGGACAAAATTCCGAAGGGACTTATTCCGAAGGGACAGAAAAAGGAGGGAGAAGAAAAGAATAGCTCGTCAACACAAGCTAAAGAGGGAGAAGAGAGAAAAGTTCTTTGACAACTCAAGAGAACTTTTGGTGTGTGAAATTGTGTGGAATGAGGGCTCTATTTATAGGTGAGGAGGTTGATGAAAAAAGGAAAAATGGTTTAATGGAAATGATGGACAATTATGGTGAATTTTGAAAAAGGAATGTTAAAGTTGACACTTGACTTGAAAATTTTTTTAGATCTTGTACATTTTATTTTGGACCTATTGACACTTTGTTTTTTTTTTACACTAATTAATTAAAAAGAAATAAAATAAATCTAATACGAAATAAAATAAAACAAATTAAACTAAATCATGTAAAGAAAAATAAAATTAAAAGATGGAAAATAAAAAATTATTAAATATAAAAAAAAGTAACTAATCTTAAAATTAAAATTAATAAAAGAAAATAAAAAGAGAAAAGAGGGTCCGACTCGGAATAAAAAATGAGGTACTTCAAAGTAACCTCTTTGCCAAAATTTCGTCTGAAACGGCGAAAATTCTCAACTTTAAAAATACGAATAAAATGGGTAAGAATAGAGGAAAGTGGTCAAAATTTGGGGTATGACAGATGCCCCTATTTAAGTTTCTCCGTCACGGAGATTTAAAAAAATGAAAATTTTAAATCAACGGGTCGAAGAGACTTAAATACTAAGTACACCAATTTTTGACCAGTTGAAATGCTGAGAATGCAATGCTTATGAATATACTGGTATGAATGTCTGCGATGCAAGTATGAATGCAAGGACGACAAAAATACATTGACTGGGGAAAAAACTGATAGATATCACTAGGGAGGAAATATTATTTTATTACCGTTACTGCGGTAAAGACGAACATACGAAATGAAATACTGTCTATTACCTTTACTGGGGTAACGAGCAACATAGGAAAGGAAAAACCGTCAGTTACCTTTACAGGGGTAACGACCCACATACGAAACGAAATACCGTCAATTACCTTTACTGGGGTAAAAACCAACGTACGAAAGGAAATACCGTCAATTACCTTTACTGGGTAACGACCAACATACGAAAAGAAAATACTGTCAATTACCTTTACTGGGGTAAAGACCAACATACAGAAGGAAATACCGTCAATTACCTCATCACGGGTAACGACCAACATAGAAAAAGGAAATACCGTTAGTTACCTCAACACGGGTAACGACCAACATTTAAAAAGGAAATACTGTCAATTACCTTTATTGGAGTAAAGACCAACATATGGAAGGAAATACCGTCAGTTACCTCAACACGGGTAACGACCAAAATACGAAAGAGAAGATACTGTCAATTACCTCAACACGGATAACGACCAACATAAGAAAAGGAAATACCGTCAGTTACCTCAACACGGGTAACGACCAAAATACGAAAGAGAAGATACCGTCAATTACCTCAACACGGATAACGACCAACATACGAAAAGGAAATACCGTCAGTTACCTCAACACGGGTAACGACCAAAATACGAAAGAGAAGATACCGTCAATTACCTCAACACGGATAACGACCAACATACGAAAAGGAAATACTGTCAGTTACCTCAACACGGATAACGACCAACTTACGAAAAGAAAATACCGTCAGTTACCTCAACACGGGTAACGACCAACTTACGAAAAGAAAATACTGTCAGTTACCTTTACTGAGATAACGGCCAACATATGAAAAGAAAATACTGTCAATTACCTCAACACGGGTAACGACCAACAAAAAGGGAGATACGAAATACCGTCAGTTACCTCATCACGGATAACGACCAACATAGAAAAAGGAAATACCGTCAGGTACCTCAACTCGGATAACGACCAAGATACAAAAAGGAAATACGGTCAATTACCTCAACTCGGGTAACGACCAACATACAAAAAGGAAATACCGTTAGTTACCTCAACTCGGGTAACGACCAACATACAAAAAGGAATACTGTCAGTTACCTCAACTCGAATAACGACCAACATACAAAAAGGAATACTGTCAGTTACCTCAACTCGAATAACGACCAACTTACGAAAAGAAAATACTGTCAGTTACCTCAACTCGGGTAACGACCAACATAGATAAAAGGCACATGCTTTCGGTACAAGGATAGCTCACATAAGGTACCAGGGAGCCGAAATATATTGATACAAAGACTATTGGATGGGACCTGCCCCTTGAAATAAACTCAATTGGTAACATTCCTGAATCAGACACATTGGGTATGACACTTTTACGAGGTACACTGGAATAAGACACTAGGTAATAATGCAACCATGCATGAATGATATTTGTATGCATGCTATGTATGCATGAATGAATGAACATGTACGAGACACATATAACAGTACAACGGAAGACTGTTGAGACAAGATTTGGACAGGTCCTAAAAGGAAGTAGCCCGGCATCGCAGCACAAACACTTGAGAATCTTCAACGGGGATACCAATACAGGAGGTGAGTCAAACACTGACGGGGTAAATCCGTCCAAACAAAACATTAGTGGGGTAAAGCTCAAAATCAAACCCCTGATAGGAGAACAAACCAATAATCAAACTAATGATAGGGATACAACCCAATAATCAAACCAATGATAGGGATACAACCCAATAATCAAACTGCTGATGGGGATACGAACCAACAGTCACCCAACTGATGGGGTAAAATCCATATTCAAACTACTGATGGGATACGACCCATATCCAAACCAACTTACAGGGTAAAACCCCATATCCAAACCAACCGGTGGGGTAAGGCCCTAAGAAACAAACACTGGAGGGGTAACAACTCCACAATCAAAACCAACGGCAGGGTCACGCCTTATAACCATACTATTGAAGAGGTAACAAAACGTTAATCCAACCACTGACCGGGTAACTGTCCACTAATCATACCGCTAAAGGGGTATCGGCCCATCCATCATATCACCGAAGAGGTAACAAAGGTAACAAACCATTTACTCAACCACTGAAGGGGTACCTGCCCACTAATCAAAACCAACGGCGGGGTCACGCCTTAACTGAAGAGGTAACAACACGTTGATTCAACCACCGAAGGGACAACTGCCCACTAATCATACCGCTAAAGGGGTAACGACCCATCAATCATACCACTGAAGAGGTAACAAATCAGTAATTCAACCACTGAAGGGGTAACAAACCGTTAATTCAACCACTGAAGGGGTAACTGCCCATTAATCATACCGCAAAAAGGGTAAACGGCCCAATGAACACATCACTGATGGGAGATACGACCCAATAATCAAAGCACTGATGGGGATACGACCCAATATAATGTCTCAGTTGATGGTTAAGTAATCATTCCTTGGGGATAAAGCTCACCGATCCGAAACCCGGCAGAAGTTGCCAACCCATCAATCAAAGCACAGTCAAAGGTCGCCATTTAAACAAAGCATAACCAAAAATCGCCATTTAAACAAGGCACAAGCAAAAATCGCCATTGAAACAAACCATTGGCAGGTCGTCATTTCTCGGGGTGAAACTCATCAATCAATCATTATGGCAGAAGTCGTCATTTATTCAAACCACCGGTAGAAATCACCATCTATCAAAGCACAGGCAAAAGTCGCCATTTCTCGGGATGAAACCCATCAATCAATCATTATGGCAGAAGTCGCCATTTATAAATCAGTACAAAGTGATTCTTCCAGTCGACCCACTTGAGCTGTGATGCCTCTGTCTTTTTCATTCATTTTTTGAATTTTTTGTATTTTTTTTTTTATTTTTAAAATCCCTAACTTTTGCCTGGACCGCCCTTTCGGGTTTTCAATCCACCGGGAATAAATCTTTTTTTGTATGCCCCTAATTTTTGCCTGGACTGCCCTTTCGGGTTTTCAATCCACCAGGACGCTCATTTTTGGCTTAAGCCGCCCTTTCGGGTTTTCGACTTAGCGAGCTTTTTTTTTTTTTTTTGTATATATTTGTTTTTTGACAGAGGTCATCTCACAACTTTTGGTCATGCTTACCTTGTAGAGTTTAACTGTACTTGAGACGGATGTTGATGTATGCTTCACCTACTCATAAGTTCGAAGAAGATGTACCTGTTGTTTATGCTTTTCAGAAGACATGAAAAAAGTTTTTAAAAGTTTCTATTTTGCTTTACGTATTAACATCAAAAATAGAAGAGAAATTTACAAAACAGAATAAATGAGAATTTCAAATAAATGGACATAGGCTCAAATTAATGTAAATGGAGTGGTGGCCTGCCAAAGGCGTGGCTCCACGGATTTTAAAAAAAGAGTTTGGAAAATGGTAATTATATGGAAAAGGTACATTGAACACAATAACTACTGTTTCCTCTACCGACTTTGAATTCCACTGTTCTGAGTCTTTGATTTGCAGACGCTTCAGATCGGAAGCCCTTTAACAGCTAAGATACCCCAGATGAATCATATATGATTTGGTGCAATTACCTTGCAATGAGCCGGAGGTCTTTTGACAGCTGAAATGCCCCAAGTGAGTCATGTCCGACCAGATGCAGTTACTTTGTCATGATCCTTAACTTTTGCATAGATTGCCCTTGCGGGTTTCAACCTATCAGGATAATCATTTTTTTATAAATGTCTCTAACTTTTGCATGGACCGCCCTTTCGGGTTTTCAGTCCATCGAGACGCTCTTTTTTGCCTAAGCCGCTTTTTCAGGTTTGCGACTTATCGAGCTTTTTCATTTTAACAAAGTATTTCTTGACTGCATCGGTATTTACAGGACATACAAGTTTACCACCATTCTTTGTAATTTGGCATCCATTTGCCCCTAGAATTGGGTAACATATTTTTAAGCACAAAGCCACTTTCTTGACATTCACGGGGACGAGCCTTCTTTGTCGAATACTTGCTTTATCCTCTTGATATGACTGTCCATGGCACCCGGCAATAACACTTTTAAGTTCAATCAATTTTGGCTTTCTTTGGAACTTCCGTTGACAGGACTTTGACCTTCATGTGGCACAGTGCCTTTACATTGAATACTGAGGGATGGCGGGGGGGCTGCCCCTGTTGAAATGTGCATGAAGTACAATATCCCTGCAAGGCAGATGGTAGCATCTCGTGCCAATCTTTGTACATGAAAGTCCTCTTCTGGACATTCTTTCTTCATATTTGCAGCTACGACGGCCAAGATGCCCCAATATGCGAGAAACCTCAGTGGAAACTTCTTCATCATCCTCTTCTTCAGCCCCAGATACAAGGAACTCAAAGTCGAGAAAGAGTACAAGGTTTAAGTGTTCAACGGGTTTATTAATGCATGAGTTGATTATTGATATAAACATTATGATTATGCAGATATGTGAAAATGGTTAAAGGGAAAGATTTTTTTTGGTTTTTTGTATTACCATTTTTCCAGAAAAAGCACAAAATAAAAACGAGGTCGGGATCAAGACGACCTTTCATTAATGATGAAAATACATAAAGCAAAAAGCCCTAAACAAATTCACTCTCGCCTCGGGTGGGACGGAAGGATTTTTTTTATTTTTTTTTTTGAAAAACATAAAGCAACAAACAAACATACTAATTGAACAAATGAGTAGTAGAAATAAACATCAGCAAAGACCCAATTGTAGCTAAACATTCCATATATCAACATTAGGCTTCAAGATCCGATAGCGGATTAACTTGCATGTCTGCGTTCAATCTTAGAAGCGTAAGACCTTATCTTGGATCAACTTCTGAACTTCATTCCTAAAAGCAAAACAACGCTCAATATCATGACCAGGTGCCCCTTGATGGAAGACACAAGAGAGGTCGGGCCTATACCCAGTTGGCAATTTCTCAGGCATACGAGGAGGCGGTCTGGTCTGGACAAGCTTCCTCCTAAGCAAATCGGGAAACAACACTGCATATTTCATGGGGATCGAATCAAATTGTGGTTGTCCCGAAGCTCGTTGTCGAGGTTGTTGTTGATATTGCTGAAATTGGGATTGATAGCCCGGATCTTGAACAACATTGGTGATGGACCTAAGAGTGGCAATAGAGTGAGAAGACATATGTTGTTGTTGAAGTAGCACTTTTATATCAGGGTCATCGAAGGACCAGACATTATTTTCAATCAACTTCTGAACTTCTTCCTTCAAAGGATAGCACTGCTCAGTGTCATGACCTGGCGCCCCTTGATGGAATACACAGTTGAGGTCAGGGCGATACCAAGGTGGCAGCGGATTCGGCATCTGAGGAGGTGGCAGGGTTTGAACAAGGTTCTTCTTAAGCAAAATGGGAAGCAAATCCGCATATTTCACCGGAATTGGGTCACACTGAGATGCTTTTCGGACCTGATTTTGAGGAATAAGCGACTGAGAACCCTGTTGTCGAGGCCGTTTCATGCATGTTGGCTGACATAGTAGCTGAGGCCTTTGCTGAACAAGCGGTGGATCCTTTGTAGCCATCAATGAAGATACTAGGCTAGTTAACTTCTCTACCTCAGCCCGAAGTGTTGTTACCTCTCCACGAAGCTCGTGGACCTCTTGCTCAAGTCGATCCATTTTTCCTGTTTGCACGAGTGTCTGCATATGCGAGCCGAACTTGGATGAAGACATTGAACGACTTTACGGATGGATTGACCTTTTGCTGGTAGAAACAAAATATGAGATACAGACTAGAAATATGAATGCAAAGATGATGAATGATATATTTATGCAAAAATGTAAAATTTTTTTTTTTTTGAAGGACTTATCAAAGTTAATTTTTAAACATGGTAGAGAAACATGGTTTCATTTGAAAATTGTGAAGATATTGCAAAAGGTTCTTTTTTCAAAAGGTAAAATCGAAACCAAGGAAAAAGTTCTTAACAAAAGCTAAAGCTTAGTTAAGATTTTTTGAAGTTGTATCTCTTGGTGTTCATTCTTACAAGGTCCATATCCATAATGTTTGCAAAAAACTTGTCTAAGTCCTTCAATTTTTGATGGAAAAATATATTTATGAATAAATGCATGTATGCATGGTTATAATAAAGTACATTGAATACATGAGGATGTTTAAGTTCCACAATGTTGGAGTCAAGGGTAACAACATCATTTGGTAAGGACTATGGTTTCAAATTGTACCTGTATCACGGGTTCTACCAAGTTCCCAAATTACAACTTCCCTTATGAACATATCGGTGTATAGGACCGCTCCTAGTCCAATAACATCCATAAGTAAGTCTAGTTTGAGTGTAGTATCGCGTGTCGACCAAAGTCAAGACTGCTCTTGGTTTAGCCACCGCACTACGTCCTAAAAAAGGCCAAGATGTGTTAAGGGTGATCTAAAGGTCCTCAACGTTTAGCGGACTTCAAAAATAATAACGCCAATCACGACTGCTCATGACGACATATTATTACTTTTGAAAGACCTACGTTGAGTGGAGTTACATCATGTGTACACATATCGCAGGACCGCTCCTGGTATGGCACTATGATCGTACTCCGTCCTATCTTATGTTTCACTCAAGCCCGGGTGTAGGACTTATCTCACCACTCATGTAACAAGGTATGTAAGCAAAATATTTACAAAGCATAAGCAAATAGTACAGCACAAAATAAATAAAGTAAGGTGGGTTTAACCCGCGTAGAATTTAAGTCCCCAGTGAAGTCGCCATTTCTGTGCTCGTGATTTTCGGATATCAAACCATTAATTGATATGAATCGTTAATCTTTGAACTCTCGATTTTTATTCGTGGGAAGGGAAAAAATGAGTAAAAACCCTCATCGAGACTTTGGATTCGGGGGTTGGTTATGCAAAGGGAAGGTGCTAGCACCCTAAGCATCTACGGTATTCCGTAGGAACCTCTTACCTAATTTACCTTGTGCTAAATTGATTTGCTTACTTGAAAATTATTACCTAAAAATCTAAGTGAAAGAATGGAGGGAGAAGAAGTATGTTTTTGGTTATTTTTATTTGATTTGGAAGGATAAAAAATCCTATGCCTACATACCCTTAAAGAAAAGGGATCAAAACCAATGTAGTTCACCTCAAAAATTTCTTTGGTGGGTTAGGTTGATTTTAAGATTTTTGAAAATGGGTTTTAAGAAAAGAAAGAGGCCTCAAGGCATGAGAGAAAAAATAAGGTGAGGTTGTTCACGTTTTAATTACAAGAAAATCAAGTCTAATATGAATATTAATTCAATTAAGCATTTGATTAAGAAAATAAAAAGGAAAGACACTTGGGTTACAAACCAAGGTTTATTAAGAAAATATTTTTGGAGTTTTGCAGATTATTTGCATGTTTTTGTTGTTTTTTGGAATATTAAATGAAAATTAAACTAACGGAGCAATAAAAAATATAAGCACGTGGATTTTTGTAGTGACGTTGGATCACCACAAAATCCCTAATCTAATTTTTTGCATTTTTGGATATATCTAAGGCGGTAAAGAAATAAAAGGACACACACACCCACACACTTTTCTCATTTATATTTACATTGGACCTAAATACATTCTAATTGCTGGAAAATAAATAACAATAATTAAAATGCTAAATAAAATAAAATAAAAATGCAAAAATGCTAAAAAGAAATAAAATGCAAGAAAATAAAAGAAATGGACAACCGAAGGGACAAAAATTACCGAAGGGACAAAATTCCGAAGGGACTTATTCCGAAGGGACAGAAAAAGGAGGGAGAAGAAAAGAATAGCTCGTCAACACAAGCTAAAGAGGGAGAAGAGAGAAAAGTTCTTTGACAACTCAAGAGAACTTTTGGTGTGTGAAATTGTGTGGAATGAGGGCTCTATTTATAGGTGAGGAGGTTGATGAAAAAAGGAAAAATGGTTTAATGGAAATGATGGACAATTATGGTGAATTTTGAAAAAGGAATGTTAAAGTTGACACTTGACTTGAAAATTTTTTTAGATCTTGTACATTTTATTTTGGACCTATTGACACTTTGTTTTTTTTTTACACTAATTAATTAAAAAGAAATAAAATAAATCTAATACGAAATAAAATAAAACAAATTAAACTAAATCATGTAAAGAAAAATAAAATTAAAAGATGGAAAATAAAAAATTATTAAATATAAAAAAAAGTAACTAATCTTAAAATTAAAATTAATAAAAGAAAATAAAAAGAGAAAAGAGGGTCCGACTCGGAATAAAAAATGAGGTACTTCAAAGTAACCTCTTTGCCAAAATTTCGTCTGAAACGGCGAAAATTCTCAACTTTAAAAATACGAATAAAATGGGTAAGAATAGAGGAAAGTGGTCAAAATTTGGGGTATGACACATATAAATATTTTTATTTATGATTTGGTATTTAACTATTACATTAGCATAAATCCAGTAATACTTGAAAAAGTAACTACTGTCAATCTGGATTTATCTACAAATCTGACTATGATATTTACCATAAAAACAATTTGTTGTGAATGCATATAATTTCTTTACATAAGACATCCATTGAGTTGTTTGTGATTGCATTTTTGAGAATTATGTTCAAGTGTATTTCTTGTGATTTAAGGAAGCAGACAACGAGTGAATGAGAAAGACATACAGGAAGCATAGCCAAAAAATGGAAATACAATGTGAAAGTGAAAAGTACAATGCTACCACTTGAAAAATGGGTTTGTATTAGTTCTTTCTATATCAGAGTCATGGAAATATGTCGGTTGGTTTTGAATTAATGGTAATGAAGAATATAGTGTTTTACGACGTACATGGTTATTATTGTGCCTTTTTTATTACAAGGTGCTTCTTTCTCATTTTTGACTCATATAAACTACATATCACATAGCACATTCCATCTTCTGGAGTGTCCTATGTGATGTGTAGTTTATGTGAGTCAAAAAATGAGAAAGAAACACCTCGTAATACAAAAGGCACATTAATAACCATGCCCCTCATAAATAACTATATACTTCCTGACCATTCATTGAAAACCAACATGCATATTTGCCTTGACTCTGATATAGAAAGAACTAATACAGACCATTTTTCAAGTGGTAGCATTGTGCTTTTCACTTTCACACTGCATTTCCATTTTTTTAGCTCTGCTTCCTGTATGTCTTTCCCATTCACTCTGTGTCCGCTTCCTTGAATCACAAGAGACACACTTGCACATAATTCTGAAAAATGCAATCACAAACAACTCAATGGAAGTCTTCTATAAAGAAATTATATGCATTCACAACAAACTGTTTTGATGGTAAAAATCATGGTCATGTTTGTAGACAAATCCAAAATGATAGTAGTTACTTTTTCAAGTAATACTGGATTTATGTTAATGTAATAGTTAAACACAAAATCATAAATAAAATAGATTTGTATGCATGAAAACAGAATATACACATAATATAAATATGGACCCTAAGTTATAGTAGTTACAACTCTCTGCCACAAGAGATGATAAGGAAGATGAGAAAATTGGCTCTATAAAAAAAACCAGTTCAATAAGCACAAGAATAGTACCAATCAGATGATAATATGGACCCTAAGAGTCCTTTCTATAAGGAGAGGAAGACCATGTATGACAACAACACAAGGAATGATGTTAGTCAAAATTCACCAAACATACAAAAGATAAAAAGTCTCCTAGGACAGGCTGGCTAGGAATTATGAATCCAATTTACTCAATGTTGAAATATATTGGTTCCTTAACCAATTGTTTTTCTGTTGACTGCAATACTACTCGTGGTGGTAAATCCACTACACATGTAAATCCTTCTAATTTACTAAAAACACAATAATTCATTTGTAAAATTATACTTCATGTCAATCCTGAAAAAGCATAGAATAAAAATCATTTGTAAATTTTATACTTTCAAACCTCCCATAAATTTGAAACTAATTAAATAGGTAAATGTAGGCATGGCAATGGGGCGGGGGTGGGGACGTGTTTCGCCTTCCCCATCCCCATCCCCTACTTCCATATACTTACCCGTTACCCTACCCATATCCAACGGGGATGAGAATGTTGGATATGAGAAATTGAATCTCATCCCCGTCCCCAATGGGTTTTGGTATTCCCACCACATCCCCGTCCCCGCAGTGAATCAATAATTTTAAGATAAAAAGAGTTTTTTTAAGCTTCAATGGTAATGTTGTAATGCATTATCCAACAATTTGCGCTCATTTTAAAATTTTGTTACCAAATAATTCGATTGCTCCTTTAACTATCCGTGAAAGTTCTTATATCATGACAATTATCAAACCAAATAACATGACATATCATTATCAACCTCCTTAACAAAAACAAAAATATGACCTTTCTACATTCGGGTAGGGTTTGTGTATGGGTTCAGGGTGGGTACATATATATCCATTACCCGTCCCGCACCCAAACCCATACCCAAACCCAATCAAATCGGGGTTGGTTTGGGCGGGTATCCGGGCATGGGTTTTGTTGCCATGCCTAGGTAAATGGTTCCAAACATATGTAACCAATTGGTTCAAATGTTAATACCATGAATGTTTCTTTATTTCACAGTATCAAATCTAGTACATGACCATTGTTTTCGACTTTTTAAATAAAAAACTCGATGCATATAAACTTGAAAAAACATATTAGATAACGCTTTGTCAAACTTATTAGTAAAGGAGGGCAGAAAATCACATGTCAGTAAGTACTATAAAAAACACAACAAAAAACAAAAATATAGTAAAAAGAAAACACGTGCTTCTGGTACTTAATATAGGTCGTGCTTGAGTTCAAATTTATTTAATTTAAGAGGTTATCGATTTAGTCCATTTAAGTGCATAGATGCATAACATATGGCAAAAAATATATGTTTGTGACATGTATCTTGTGTGACGTTGTTTGTTTTTTCGTTTGGTTTATAATGAAAGATTGACATCAATCAATTACAAATTCAATTAATAATTTGGCCAACAATGTTACAAATCTGAATGAACAAATATTTCGGTCACTTTGATTTGATCATATTATTTGTAGGTATTTTGTCGTTTTATGCTATTAATTTAGATGTTATGAATTTGCAAGCATATTATTTTTAACGGTATTAAATATATGATTTATTTTTGTTAATGTACTTTATCAATTTGAATGCATTAACATCGTTTTGTTTTTGTCAAATAATATCATGCTGGGTGGTTAAAGAGAAATATAGGGTGAATGCACGACACCTGACTTGTGTCTAAAGTAAATAAAACCTCGTGGCTCAAACACAAAAACGTGTCTAATTCAAGTATCATTGGGCTTTACAAATACGAATCCTTAACAATGTGTTTGGTAGAGAAGAAATAGGGGAGAGAGAAGTTGAGGGGAGAGAGATAGAAGAGAAGTTGGTTATTTCTCTTGTTTGGAAGCTAGAGAAATAGGGGGGGGGGGGGGGGGGGGGGAGTTAAAACATGTGGGACCCACATGTTTTTTTATTTCTCTAGCTGAGAAATGGGTATATTTTTCAAAATTCCACATTTGCCCTTATCTTCTTCCTTGTTTCAAACTCCTAAAAAATTGCAGAAAATTTAAAGAATGTATCCCCTTGAAGCTTTAATTCCAGACACTTATCCTATTTAATTACCAAATTGTTCTCTAATTTAATTTCTTAAATTGCTCCGATAGATTTTTTTTTGTTAATAAAAGAAACTTACGAGGGTGGGCGAGTTGATTGGTTATGGTAGTATTGAGCATTTTTTTTTCTTCCCTTTTTTCCTACCTTTTTTTTTTGAGGGAGCTTTTTTCTCCTTTCATATTTTCTTTTTTAAGGTGTGAGTTCCTTTCATATTTTTCTCGAAGGCGTGAGTTATTTTTTTCTTTTGAAGCTACGTGAGTTCATTTTTTTATTACACATTAAATTAGTCAAATTAGTTAATAATTAAAATAACTAAACGTCTAGAAGTCCTAGCTCAACTGGCAAATGCCGAAATTGCAAGGTCGGACGTCATGACCCGGTACCTCACAGTTGTGTGTGAGTTTATTTTCAGTGGATTACCACTTCATCTAAGACAAAAAAATAAAATAAAATAACTAAACTATTTAAACTAATAATTAATAAGTAATATAATAGGTAGTCAAATTAATCTAGCTATTTAAATTATTCTAAATTATATCAAGTGATTAGATTAATTAAATTATTTTTATGGGATTTTTTACCACATGGGTATTTTTGTACTTTTAGATATAATCAAAACTTCTCTCTTCTCTATTTCTTTTATCTTTCTCTTATACCAAACAATCCCTCAAAGCTACTCTATTTCTCACCTCTTTCTCTCTTCTCATACTCTCTTACCTATTTCTCTCTTCACAACTTCTCTTCTAAACCAAACATACCCTAAAGATTTAGGTATAATATTGACAAAATACCATGTAATTTCTTTTTTTTAAGGGAGAAATACCATGTAACTTATTTATTTAAAATTGATTTTAGCTGGTGAAATTATTAATATCTACAAATTAAAATTGATTTTAGCTGGTGAAATTATTAATATCTACAAATTTTCTCGCAAAGATAAATTGATTAATTTTTTAATCCAGATGAAAAAAAAAATCTTAGAAAAGTGGTTTGCATAAGATTTTTTGTTATGAGTATTTTAATTCTAAAATAAAAGGGATCCAATGAAGAAATGTGGAATGAAAGGAGAGTTAAATATTAAACATTAAACATGAGTGGTTCATCTAGCTTGCTTTTTTTTTAATATGATCATAGCATTTACTATATTAACTAGTACTCCTTCCGTTTCTAAATATAAATAAATTTTACTTTTTAAATTCATTTAATTAATGATGTATGTAGTCCATATTATGAACCACATACATCATTAATTGAATGAATCTAAAAAGTAAAATTTACTTATATTTAAAAATGGAGGGAGTAACAATTACGATCACCATTTCAAAATATAAACAATGTAGTATTACTAATTAAACATTTATCCTTATAGCAAGTATAACTATACACATTTTCTTTGTTTCACCATTTTCACCAAGTTCTTTGCATGTGAAATCAATTAATGAATACAAATCACATGGTTAGTTTCTTTCAATGCTTTAATGTGATGCAAAACTGTTAAATGTGTAACCAAATGTCATGGTTCAGTAAATTGGTGTAAATTTGTTTCAATCTTATTCCATATATAAACAAAACCATAAGGGTCACCTCTAAAAGTAGTCTAAATTTGGACCTTTACCATTTTTAGTAAAAAAATAAATTTTATAATAATAACAAATTAATATTTAGAATAAAAGTAATATCTTATTAAGACTTACAAAAAATATGAGGATTTACCGGTGAAGCTTGTCCATATTACAAAATCCAAAAATTAATCAAAGTTATAAGAGAAAATTGGTTTTAAAATTGTGTTGAGTAGTGCCAGCAACACTTTCTTTTAAACACTCTTTCTAAAACTCACTCTCTAATTGACTTAAATCAATATGAGTTATACGTTTTGAAAATGAAACCCACGTAAAGTGATGAGATATATATTGATTTCATCCAATAAAAGAGTGAGTGTTTGAGAGAGTGTTGCTAGCATTCTTCAACTATGTTTTAGTTGTTGTTCTCATGGCAATGACAATTGCAAATGGTGATGCCACATGAAGGTATTGGCAATCCTATAGCTGTTGTTACTCATTTATTTTAAAACAATTTAAATATAAATTAAGGGATGTAATCATAAATTGTTCCCAATGCTTTCTAAACTTTCCAATTTTTATATCATTTCCCTTCCACCGTAAGTCTAATCACCAAAACAAACTTTACCTTCTATCCAACATCATGTTTCTATTCTTCCATCAAAATTATATTTTGTATCAAGGAAAAATATTCTTTTACTTATATTTGCGTTCCTTGCTGCCAACTGTTTGCAATAACTCATGAATTTGAAGACCACTAGCAGCAAAGAGTTGAAGAACACGTCTGAAAAGGTGTTGAATGTTTGTTACATGGAAATTTTGTTTCTCTCTTGGAGACTATTAAGTAAAGAACTAAGAGATTCATTTTTGGAACGATTTCCATGGAGCCAAAATTTGAAATTTGTTGCCCCGTGCCCGATATTGAGATTGTAAAAGAATATTTATACATTTCAATACAAGAAGGTCATAATGCAATAAAATATACATTGACGACGTTGAATGTTTCTCTTTAACAATCCTAGAACCCGTTTCATAGGGTCTTTTAGCTTGTTTGAGCTATGGAGACAAAAAACGTCCTCTTCATTCATGCCCTTCTTGGATTTCTCATTTGCTATATTCATTCATGCAAGTGAAACATGCTATATATAACTCCTATAGGTTGAAAACACATTGGAATTTTATTGAAAACACATTGTCACGAAAAGTGAAAGTTGGTAATTTTATTGGCACGTAAAATACATTTAACCCTTTATTTTATAGAATTGGAAATCCTTTTTATTTTAATTAAAAAATAGTATATATTCCACTACCAACCTTCCTAATAGTTAGCATTTCTTTGTAAAAAAAAAAAAATAGTTAGCAATATTTCTGAAGAAACATTTACGGTATAATAATCACACACACACACCCTTTGATATGCCATTTATACTAATTATTCTTTAACTAACTTGTTTAAATCACTTAATGTCAAACCAAATTCTTTAATGTGAGACCAAACTTATGATTCTATAAACAACTACAGTTCTTATTTTTCTTGTTGTTTTAATGTCATTAGCAATTGCTGGTGATGCTGATAATAAAAACTGTGCTTATTGTTTCATAAACCTTTGTGGCCTCTGCTGGAAAGTGCCTTCTCCACTAAAGCCTGTTGCTTATGATGATGGTGCTCCTTCTCCAACAGCTAGCTTCTCCAGGGAATTAACTCAATGTAATGTGTATTGTGTATGTGCAATACTGAATGAATAAAAGTTTGATATTATAAAATTTCATGTTTTGTGTGAGATTTTTTATTTTTATTTTTTATTTTTATTTTTTTTATCTTTGTTTCACCTTCAAATATTAATGTTATAAAACTTTAATTTAATTGGTAATGATTGATTTCATTCTCTTATAATAAAACCATATATTTATAGTGAAAGGATTAAAGACACTTTTTTAAAGTCAAATATATTTTATCAAATAAAAAGTTAGACATATTTTAAGATAGAAACATAACTCTTCCATATTTCAATGTCGAGAAAATAGAATAAGAAGATAAAGATAAGGTGCTGGCTAGAAGATTTATATCATACATATTCCATGACCCTCTTTTTCTACTAATACTATATTATATAACCTCCTTCTTACTCCCTTGCACACACAACTCCTTCCATGTGATTCCTATTTCTCCTAAACACTTTATGCTTTGCCGCCTTCTTGCTGGTTGTGGAGGAGTCATCGGGGAGAAAATGGTGCTTTGATGTGCGGTTTTTCGAAAGGTTTGAGTATTTTTTTTTTTTGGAAGGAATAGTGGGGAGTATTTTAAAGGTTTGAAAATTGATCGTTCTCGTGGGAATAAAATATTGGAGCTTCACGTGGACTTTTGAGTAGTAGTATCTACTATTACTTCGACGAAATGGGGATCACTTGCGGTTTGAAGTCTTTTGTAAAACATTAGAAATTATTGAGTTTGAATTGGAAGGTCCAAATCTGACACTATTACATAGAAGCAAATGCTTATGCAAAAGAGTTGGTAAATATGGCTTGTGAGGTTTTTCTTCCATCGATTTTATGAGCATTCTCCGGCTCAGATTAGTTTGTTAATGTTAGCTGATTCTAATGGTATTTCCACGTTGCGGCTAATTAAACGATAGTTATCTCTTTTCTTTGAGATTCGGCCCTCTTGTAATCCAAAAAATAAATAAAAATAAACGCTTTATGTTTTTTAAAATAGAGGGAGCCAAAAATAAAAGATCAAACAACTTAGTTATGGTTACTAAACCGTCTTTTTAACACCATTAACATATTATGCGTGATGGACTAAAATTATAGTGTTTTAATAATCATTTTAAAATTTTAAATTTTAAGGATGGTTAAATAAATTTGGCTTTAACAACCAGAAAATTGCATGTAGATTTTATTTTGTAGGGACGAAAAAGTATTATTTTTAGATAAAAAAAAAATCTACCCTGGATATTTTTGCCATCTTCAACCACAATAATTATTATTTGGGAAATAATATTCCTTCACTTATGAATTTGATAACAACTAAATTTTATTCCATTAAGTAGAGCGTGTTATATGTATCGAACGATGTCATGATTTTCTTTCATATACTATATTTCTATCAAACTCATTAATCTCTACATCTTTTTTAACAGTTTTCCTTATAGTATTTCAAGGTATTTTTCACCCTCTCTCTCTCTCCCTCCCCCCCCTCTCTCTCTCTCTCTCTAATATTGTCGTTTATAATCCTATTCATTGTAGTTTTTCCACACATATGATGAATACAACATCGTTTTAGCCATCCAACTTGAGTTTGATGGTTTACCTCTCTCTCTATTTCTCCATCGTTTTGCATCATGGGGATACAAGATATCGAATATATTTCTCAAATCTTTTTTTAATAATATATTTTTCACCTTACTTCAAAACCACAAATGTTAATACAAAAAAAGAACCGAAGATCGCTATTACCACTCTTCCATAACCACGAAACCAACTTAATATCTTTATTTAGAAAAAAAACATCTTTATTTCAGATTTATCTCACTTTATTTTTTATGAAAGTCCTCTCACTTCCTAAGATGAAAACAAATTTGGATAAAGAAATGATTCTTCGATCTAAAACATTATCTATCCTTGAATCAAGACTTTTCTTTTTACCACCAAATTTTCTTCTTAAAACAAATGAAAACCCAAAAATAAAGTTGTTAATCCATCTATGGGATTCCACGACATAATGAGAGGGCACTTTGTTAATTAATTCTATTAGAAGTGTGCTATTTGAACAACAATTTTATAACAATTTATGCGACAACTATAAATTATAAAGAAAAGTAGATATTAATAGACAAATCAAAACAATAGAAAAAAATTAAAAATATAATACAATATCATATGAAAGAGAAAATTATCACAAAAATTATCATAAAACAGTCTTCCAAATATCTTTTCTCGTTTTTTAAATCTCAACAACAAAGTTGAAACACACAAAGTCTTAATTTGAAAATTAATTTTTATTTATAAAAATAACAAAAAAGAAAGTTTGACAATGATGATGAGAAAGTTTAGTTAAGAAACACCGTACAAAGATAGAAAACGGCTTGGAAACACCGTCATACCATTTATAGCAACCTCAAATCGCTGAATCTTACGTCCCAACTTTGCTTTGTTTTTTTCTTTCCTTTTATAGTAACCACTTCATTTCTTTAACTGCTTTCACCCTTTCACTTCACTTCGGAGCTGTTCTTGTTCAATTCTATGAAACAAAGATTTCGTCATCTTCGAGGATTTTAAGGTCGGTTCTTGTTTCCTTTATCATTATCAAAATCCCATTTTTTAGGGTTCAACAATTCCCAATTTCATTCTCAAATTTTCAGCTTTTTTAGTTTCTTATTATATTGTTAAAGATTTGCATTGCATACAATAGCTATAAATAGAATTCATAAATCTTCACAATTTGTTGTGACCCTTTACCTTCCTTTTGAAATGTTTTTTAGACATCAGAATTTGACACCAGACACCGTATTCTGAGCACATTCTATACGACTTTCGATTTATAGTAATTATTTTCTCTCATTGGAATCCGAACATACTGAAACTGGGTGTATTTTATATGGTGTCAGGTATACGGTGTTGAAATTGTGTCTAAATATCAGTGTTGATCTTCTTTTGGAGATTTGGTCCCCAACATTCAGGTTTTGGAGGAGCATTCAGGTTTTTGGTGCCCCTAATTTCATAGTTTTTTTGTTGTATTTATTGGATTTTGATGGCTTGTTGTTTAAGGCATTTGTTTCAATCGTGTACTTTTGAAGATTGAAATTATCTTTTGGGGATTTGGTGTATAGCTTTGAAGTATGGGAACTATAGAGTATAGGTTGCAATTCCTGAATTTTGATTCTCTCTAGTTCCAAAAGATAAGATTTAATTAAAGAGTGGTGGATGATGGATTAATAGTTAATAATTAGAGGACTTCAGCTCAATGGCACAGTACTCATTGTTATTATCAAGTTCTAAATATTCATGATAGAATTCTGTTTTGTTATCAAGAGAAATTCTCTCAAGCAAGTTTCTCGTGCACAAACAATTTTAACACGGGGTGTTTTACATATGCAACACAAATTTTTGATTGAGAAGTTGAGATTGTCCTTTTTCTTATTTTCAAAGATTTTTAGCTGAATTTTTATTCAATGTCTTCACTTGAGCTGTGGAGAATCCGCTTTTGCAGTGCTTACCTTACAAGTTCGACTCTGCAGCAATTCTTATGATTTTTTGTTGTTGATGAATGTGGTGTTTGCTAATTTATTATTTTGTAGATTTAGTCTTAGGGTTTATGCTCAATCGCTCATGTTTAATTTGCTTTATGATAAAAGTAACTGATTTTGAGTATACAAACTTATAGGCTTCAAGAATACCGGTGAACAAGGAAGCAATGTCTTGTGAATTTTTTTACGCAGAAGGACTCTAACAATTGGTTGACCAAAGTATGGAATACCCTTATTATTCTAAGGGAGGAGGAATTGGGTATTGGCAGTCTCCTGGAACTCAGTTCGAAGGGCCAACATCATTAGATGGTGGAATCAACAATTTGGTGTCAGAAGATATGCCTAACAGCTTCTCCGAGCTCATGAACTTTGATACTTATGCTGGTTTGTGTTCTGGCCCATCCACGACCGATCAGATTATGACTAATGAGCTTCCATCTCTTGCCTCAGCATTGTATCAATTGCCTGATGGATTCAATCCAGTCGAACCGAACAGTGGACAATTCTATGGTGGAAATTACAATAATTTCGAAAGCTCCCCTATTTTTGGGGAGAAAATTGTGTGTCAGCAAATGGATACCCTACTTGGTTTCTTAGACAATAGCAATGATGCAAATAACTCAAGTTCTAGGCAAAAATTTGACGACCCTTCGCAACATGTCAACGCCTTTGATATGGGCAATTACGTTATTGCCAGGCCACAAGCTTTAATCTCCAGGCCACCTGCTTTGTCACTTGATGAGAGAATGCTGAAAGCCTTGTCCTTCTTTAAAGAATCAGCTGGTGGGGGAATATTGGCACAAGTTTGGGTACCCATAAAGCATGATGGTCAAGTACTCTTAAGCACCAGCGAGCAACCTTATTTACTAGATCAAATGCTTGCAGGGTATCGTGAAGTTTCAAGGACATTTAGATTTTCTACAGAAGGGAAACCAGGTTGTATACCGGGTCTTCCTGGCCGTGTGTTTATCTCCAAAGTTCCTGAGTGGACTTCCAATGTTGGTTATTACAATCCAAAGGAGTACTTGAGGGCTGAGCATGCAAGAAATCACGAGGTTCGTGGATCGATTGCTTTTCCCATATTTGATCTGCACTCTGGACTGCCATGTTCTGCTGTCTTGGAACTTGTCACTACAAAGGAAAAGCTTGATTTTGACAGAGAGTTGGAAATAATTTGTCGGTCACTTCAGGTAGGCATTTCCTTTTCTGTTTCCATTCTAACTTTCCTTTTTGCACTTTCTCTGTCTCACTGCTTTTCATGTTGAGTCTGATAGAAGTTGACCTGGTTCCCTTCACATACAGTATATACAGTTCAGGAATTTCTTTGCCTTCAATTTATTTCTGTTCGACTGTGAATTTATTTGTATCTATATTACCCTGGTTTAATAAGCATTTAAGGAATTTGGAACAATATTTAGCCCACAACGTGATGCAATTCTGTTTGGAAATTATTTTGACAGATATGTGTTGCATAAATACATTATTTGAGACTTATTGTTATTTTTACATCACCATTCAGGACTTAGATGTCTCAATACAAAGATATCACGGAGAATTTTGTAGTTTGGCCAGCAAAGTATCTTATGTGTTCGTTGGTGATTGGTCGGTACTTAATAATGTACAATGTTGTTCCACACCAGGGTTGAGGAGCACTTAGGAAGAAAAATTTCTATGGATGTGTATCGGGTGGTCGTGTTTCCTGTCTTTGCATTAGGGGTCATAGCTAAATTGAAAAATTAAAATTTATAGACATTACATGTTTATACATTATAGTTTATACCTGTCTTGCATATTGCGGCACATATATGAGCAGTTGCGGCACATATTCAAAGCATCTAATTCCGCTATAAGATTCATAAAAGACATGTATTTTGTCAGATATGATGTCTAACATAGACCTATTTATCTTTTACCAAGATCTCTCAAAGACCATCACATATCTCAGTCGATTCAGTTATTGATGCACTCTTCAGTTTCTTAGAAGAATTAATACATTTTAATTTTTATAAATTTTCATATTATATCACAACTGAAGGTGGTAATGATACATGTATTTCTCATGTCTTTCTGCAGCTTGTAAATTTAAGGACTACTGCGTCTTCTCGGCTGCTTCCTGAGGTATTTTCTTAAACATGATTTTTTATTTTCCCACTGGTTTTTCACTTCTTAGAATATTATTTCTTCTTCCGCAGTGTCTTTCGACCAATAAAAGAGCTGCTTTAACAGAGATAGTAGATGTGTTACGATCTGTGTGTTATGCACATAGATTGCCATTGGCACTAACATGGATTCCCTGTTTTTATACTGACGGCACAAGAGACGAAACTACTAGAATACAAATTAAAGAGGGTAATTCAAGTTCTAGAGAAAAAAACATACTGTGTATTGAAGAATCAGCTTGCTATATAACTGATAGAGTGATGGAAGGATTTGTGCATGCATGCATTGAACATCCTCTTGAGGAAGGGAATGGTGTAGCTGGGAAAGCACTTCAATCAAACCATCCTTTCTTCTATTCTGACGTGAAAACATATGATATTAGCGAGTATCCGCTTGTTCATCATGCACGCAAGTTCAATTTGGGTGCTGCAGTTGCAATCAGGCTAAGGAGTATTTATACCAATAATGATGATTACATATTGGAATTCTTTCTTCCTATCAATATGAAAGGGAGTTCAGAACAGCAACTCTTATTAGACAACCTCTCAGGTACCATGCAGAAAATTTGTAAGAGTTTGAGGACAGTTTCAGGCGCTGAAATATCAGGAATGGAAAGCTCAGTGGTGGGGTTTGGAAAGAAAAATGTCCCAAGTTTCCCCTCCACATCTACGAGGAACTCTCAGGTATCATTAATAAATGAAAAGGATGGTTCTGTTCAGAAGCTATCATTGGATACTTCTAACCTGAGAAACAATGGAAACAAGCCTTCTTGTAATCAGGTTTACACCTACCATCCTTTAGCCTAATGAATGAGTTTTATTATCTTGCAGAATTGTTTATAGCATGTTCTTCTTAATGTTTAAACTTGTAATAACTTTCCCTCATAAATGAGAATGAGTGAATGACTAGCCAATGTATTTGGTAAGCATTTCTGAATTTCATAATGTTTATAATGAAATGTCTGAAATTTATCATTATGATGATAACAGTGAAATTTAATGTAAAATTGCATCTCTATCTGAGGAAGCATTTGTTAAAAATGATTGTGAATCATGGAGTAGAACAAGGGACCAAAAATACAAAACCTCTATCACACTTCATGTATGCTATAAAGGAGTATACTAATAGGGAAAAAAATTGAAAGAATTTATGCATCAATTTTTTTAAGTTATTGATGGTATGACTGTTTTTAGTGTTTCCTGAGATTTAACTTTGTTTTTGTGCAGGAAAATAATGGATCGAGAAGGCGAGTTGAGAAAAAAAGAAACACATCAGAGAAGAATGTTAGCTTGAGTGTTCTTCAGCAATACTTTTCTGGTAGTCTGAAGGATGCTGCAAAAAGCATTGGTGGTTAGGCTCCAACGTTATTTGTCCTGATTTCTGTATATTTATTTATTGACCTGGCTTATCTTTTTTTGAACAAGTTGACCTGGCTTATTTATTTTGGATTATGGTGACAGATATCAATTTATATCATATCTGCATTTGCTTGAGTTATATAGGTGGATCTTAACCATAATTTAAAATGTATACCTTAATGTTGTGTTTGGATTAAGTCATTCGAAATATTAGATAAGTTAAAATACAGTGGTATTGTAATGCAGCAATTTAAAACCGCATGCTTAATTAATTTGTTGTTTGGATAAGTATTTGTGATATTTGTTCTCGTTTCTTGCTACCACCATTATGCATCCTCACCAGCCACAACATAAAAGCAAAGCCTCCTCTTACCAACTACACTATGTCCATCTTTAGCTATAGCTACCCTAAACCAGTACAGCCTTTTCTACACCATCATCTGCGGGTGATTGATGCCACAAACACTTTCTCCTCTGCCTCCCTAACTCTCATATATGCTTAACCTTTCCCCAGACAAAATCGAGACTTTTGACAGCATAGTTTTTCACATGATCTGCAAGAATATGACCATATAGCGCTTCTCTATATGGAATGTGGATCTGAAGCCACAACGATTGATAGTAAGATGTGTTAGTGTAATTGGTGGATTTTCAAAACTTGATCTCAAGAGGTAGAATTTAAAATTCTCCATTTTGAGAAAAAAAATTAACCTGAATAAAATTTCTAGTGATGTTTTAGATTCCTGTTTCAACTACCCCCAAACAGGTTATTTTATACTTCTGCATTTTGAATTCTTGCAAGAATTATATTTCCTCCATAAAATCTCTTATCCAAACACATTTAGGTTTTGAGAGGCATTATGGTTTTAATTCCTTCCATAGTTTACCACTTCTAGGCAAAACAATGAAAGCAAAGTAAGTATTTTATAAAGAAATTGTTTCAACGGTTCTGATTGCATGTTACACCTGTGTATTAAGCATCACTTGATTGTCAAATTTATATTGAAATTTACAAGAGAGATGTTTACAAAGTGAGATATGCAGTATGATAACTTCAAAGCTTAGTGTACTTAAATAAAAATATCACCATCGTTACGAACGATTGAAATTGACATCCATTTACCTTGACTGTTCCATCTAAAACAAAAAATATCCTTTCATTGTCCAAAGATGTTTTATGTTTCTGAAAGCTATTCTTATTTATTGAAACATGTTTGTTTTTAACAATTGAATTATTCTTTGAGCAGTTTGCCCGACAACTCTGAAAAGGATATGCAGGCATCACGGAATTTCAAGATGGCCATCCCGCAAGATTAATAAAGTGAATCGTTCTTTGAAGAAAATTCAGACTGTGCTGGACTCTGTTCAGGGAGTTGAAGGCGGGTTGAAGTTTGATCCTTCCTCGGGAGCATTTGTGGCAGGAGGGACAACCACAGAAGAAATCAATGAAAATAAAAGTCTCCTTTTCCCTGAGAGAAGTACTACACAAGACTCTGAGCCTATGTCACAAAATGCTGTATCGGTTCCTAGTGAAGATGAGAATTTGGAAAATAAGTGGGAGGGAAAATTGAAGGAAACCAATACTTGTTCGATCGATTGCAGTGAAGATTCAAAATCATTTGCAATGGATGATTGTCCTGAACAAGCTTATATTGGTTCCGTTCTTGCAAAATGTGATGAATGGGTTCTAAACAATGGCGGTTTGAGAGAAGAAAAACGTAAACATAGTACTATTGGCCAGAGGACAAGTTCCTTTGCTGTTGATGAGATGGACACTGGTGCGGATGGGGATGATGATGATGTTGTTGAACACAACCATCCTACTTCTTCAAGCTTGACAGATTCGTCTAATGGCTCTGGTTCAATGATACATGGCAGTTCATCAGGTTATCAGAACTTTAAGAACCAGAAGCCGTCCAAAGGCAAATCAACCATAGTTGATAGCGGGTCTAAAATCGTTGTGAAAGCTACCTATGGAGAAGACACCATTCGTTTCAAGTTTGATCCATCCACAGGTTATTATAAACTATATGAAGAAGTTGCAGCAAGATTCAAACTACAAGACGGATCATTCCAGCTCAAATATCTAGATGATGAAGAAGAATGGGTGATGTTAGTGAACGACTCAGATTTGCAAGTGTGTTTGGAAATATTGAATGACATGGGGACACATAATGCCAGGTTTCTTGTTCGCGATATTCCTTGTACTTTTGGCAGCTCTGGCAGTAGCAGTTGCTACTTGGGAGGCAGCTCATAGTATAAAAATTCTAGTTTTTGCTTAGACAAGATTTTGATGGTATATTCACAATCTTATGGGGGTTCTGCATACTTGCATGTTGAATATATTAGCGAGCCTCGACACAATGATAAGGTTGTTGTTCAAATTTTGAGGTAAGGCTGTGCACATTTACTTTCTCCAAGTCCAAACTCCACAGCTTTGTTCACAGATTTTCCCTTATAGTTCTGTATATCTTGATCACACATAGCAGCAGTAGCATAGAAATTTGTTGTAGTAGTAGTGGTGGCTCAGCAGTGCTGTAATGTAATGTCAGTTTGTTGTATATATTTCCCAAGAGATGTTATAATTAAAATTATGATGACAATAAATATAGAAAAGAAAAGTGTACAAAGTGGTTGTATGAATAAGAGATGTGAATACAAGTCAAGTAGTGACAACTTTAACGATTACACCAACTCTTTTCTATAAATAAATATGATTATTGTTAAAAAGTAATATAATTATGTTGATGGTTGCTTCTTCGATTTTAATGATATATTGACAGTGACATAGATATTCAAGTGGAACTATGTATGAAAGAAAAGCTTTGGAATGTGTGTTGCTGACTTAATAAAGTTTTTATTCTTCATCAACCTAGTGAAATTAGATAAATATCTTTTTCAAATTTTTTTACTACAAATTAATCTATAAATATCTATTTCAAGACTATTTGCATGTAAAAATTCTGATAAAGGTTATTTGTCCCTATTTCAAGGCTATAATAGGCTATTTCCATAAAAAATATCAGAATTTAATAAAAAAAATTACGTGCAAATAGCCTTGAATTTAATAGTTTTTACAAATGCTAATTTGAATAGTTACAAATACTACTTGAGCTAAATAATAAGAAATGATCGGATGAATTAAATATCACGATATATATATATAATATATATATATATATATATTTTGAAGAAACCACGATATATATTTATATTTGTAAAACTTTACAAATAGACAAAATAGAGATAATTAAAAACGGAGAGAATCTTACAAAAATGAAGAGTCTTGACCCATCCTAAATAAACAATTCGTGGGATTTAAAAAGAACAAAATTTCTCCCTCAAAAAAAAAAAAGAAGAAGAAAATTACTTTATAATTGTTTTTTTCTTTCAATATTTGTAAATAAAATTGTAATAAAAAATATTTATCCAATTTGCAGAATAATAAACGGATGAAATGAAAGAGGTTTGGTTGTTGGTGTGAATTGAAAGCATGTGTTTGTTGATTAAATAAAGTTGACAAGTGGTGGGGCCCAATTACCGAGTCCGAGTGTTGAAGATTAAACGATGATGATGTAGATCATCCCTTTCCTTCTTCTACTTTCTTCCTTCCAATCCAATAATAATCACTTAATCAATCTCGCTCGGCGCTGAAAGAAAGGGTTTTGAATTGGATATCACTTAATCGATTATAGGGTGTTTGTTTTCTCTTATTCTTCAATAATAATCGATTAAATTCTTTCATTTAATTTAATGGCTTCCAACCCTCAACCATCAGGCAGGTTCCTTCTCTTTCTCCTCTTTTTCTCTATTAAATTAAATCATCATTCTCTGTTAGGGTTAGTGTTTCATTGCCGTTTACCACATCAATTCATTACAATTCTCTCTCTCTCTCTCTCTCATCATCAATTTTTTCGGAACCCTAAAATTCAATCCAGAGATTTGCTTGTTGTGGGAGTTTTTCTTTTTAATTTAACACCTTAATCCATAAAAATAAAATAAAAAATCATTTTTTTCTTCATTCCTGGTATAATAATTCAAGGGTCTTCCTAGCTGTTGTGAGAAGAACCATCCTGTTTCGATAAACAGCTTATATCACAATCACTTTTCTATACCAAAAGATAAAATTAAGTTAACTTGTTTTCATATAAGCTATAAGCTGTTTTCATAAGCCAATCCAGACAGGCCCTAAAGTATAACCATTGCAGATTGTGCTTCATTATTGAAACATTTTGCCATGTGTTTATTGTTTAAATAAATTTGTGTTGCAGCAAGTAATCCTCCACCAAAACCCTGGGAACGAGCAGGTTCTTCATCTGGTCCCGCACCTTTTAGACCGCCATCAGGTGGAAGCACAAGTGACGTTGTTGAGGCTTCAGGGACTGCAAAACCTGGGGAAATTGTTACCGCCGCTGATAGAAGTGCAGCTGTCAACAGGAATACTCTCGCCAGGCCTGTTCCCACAAGGCCATGGGAGCAGAATTATGGAACTAACAGCTATGGAGGTGGTGCGTTAGGTGGTATGTTTGTTTTAATTTGTAGCTCTTCATCTCCTTTCAACATTTTCCTTGTTTGCCTATTTCAAGTAATCTTTTTTAATTTTTTTCTTCTTCTTGTAATCTGTAGGATATGGTTCTACAATGAATTATAATTCTGGATATGGATCTGGGATGTATGGATCTTCTTATGGTGGCGGGCTCGGAGGCGGGCTAGGAGGAGGAATGTATGGTGGCGGTGGGATGTATGGTAACAGTATGTACAGAGGAGGATATGGAAGCGGCCTTTACGGGTCATCTGGGATGTATGGAGGAGGTGGAATGTATAATAGTGGCCTTGGGGGTCCAATGGGTGGAATGGGTGGGTATGGCATGGGAGTTGGTCCTTATGGTGGTGAGCAAGATCCCAATAATCCATATGGCGCCCCTCCATCCCCGCCAGGATTTTGGATTTCTGTGATGCGCGTGGTAAGCCATATGATACTTTTGGAACTTATTTTTTCTTCCATGGGAATAATTGATCAACATGTACCATGGTCAATGTTTTTCCCGTTTTGTTTAACTGGATTGTGAAGTTGCGTGTAGTTTTTTTTATTGCTGACATTTTCATGTTTGCAATGGTTATATTTCCGATTAAACTGTATTTAGGACAATATATTTTGTCTTTGGATGTTATTGATAAAAAATCATGTTCATGATATTAGTTAGGAATAGGATTTCCTTTGAGGCAAGACACAATAGAAACAGTAATCATGTTAGTGGCCTGTAATGAAACCCTTTGTATCTAGAAGCATCCAGTTAGTAAAGCTGCATATGATCATGAACATTGTGATTTGTATTTAGGGTACATTTTTGTGAACTCTTCTTACTCTTACCGTGATCCACCATTGCTTCTCTCCTCTTTTTTTTCCCCTTCGGATTGTTTTAATATGAATATTGATCTTTTTTTTTTGTTATTTGTTGTCCACAAATATGCTTGGTACATGTTGAACTTATTTCCCTCTAATGACAGATGCAAGGTGTGGTTAATTTTTTCGGTCGGATATCAATACTCATAGACCAGAACACCCAGGCATTCCATTTGTTCATGACCGCCATGCTTCAGGTTTGGCCTTCATCGTCCTCTTTTTTGTGATTTATTTATTTGCTAATTGTGTACCCACCTCCCATGGTTGTTTAAAGATTGAAATTAAAGTAAAAAAACAAAATCATATATGCTCTATTTGTGTGATTTGAGTTGTGATTTTTTTGCTTTGGCGAAGCACTAAAGCTTATACATACAAGGATTGGTTTTGGGAATTTTTTTATGGTTATCAAACTCAGGGTAAGTGAACCCAACTCTGATGCGTTCTAGCTCTATTGAGTTGAATCCCTCATGAGCTAGGGGAACCAAGTCCCACCAACCTTCACTCGTTTTAAACCTCATGACTTAGTTGTCAGCTTGACCATAGACTTTGAACTTGTTATGCTATTTTTATGTGCTGGCTGCTGAGTTACGCACCTATCTCATGATTTGTGAATTTGTCCATTATTTTATAATTGTGATGGATGTTTTATCCGTTGCTTTTGTATGAAGTAAAATCTTACAAGTCTACATGTAGAGTCTACGAAGATCTTACGACTTTATGCAGACTCTTGAGTTTGACTTTTAGTCCTATTTAACAAATCAACTTTTCATATTGGAAAGTTGTCTAAAAAGTATGCGGTGAAACTGTTATCCTTTGGATATTATCAGGAAATATTAATTCTGGTATCAAATTATGTAAACATGATAGATTTTGGATCTAAATTGTATAATGTTAATTGAGGTTTGTGGAACCAATTTAAGAATCATTGAATCTATGTTATATGGATGCACAAGTGACAGCATAGCTTATATATATGATTTGTGATGTGTTAACTTGTCTAGTTACAAATATTTTAAGGTTATTTCCGTCATACATGATGAACAACAACATATTCAGGTAAAACCAAAAGCAACTTTGTCCTGCTTTTCTGAAGAAAAAAAGTATGAAAATAACCAAAACATCTAATTTAAATTTTGAGCACATACTGCTTGATGAATCTATTATTTTAGTATTTCACATCAATGCACTCGTTTTACCTTTTGTGATGTTCATTTTGATTTATTAGTTATTCTATTTTTGTTTTCTTTGAACTTGCCAACACTGGGAACCCATTCCATAATTGCATTTTATCATGTGTTGTGAATATAGTTTAATTTTAGATGATCACTTGGTGTTTGCTGCAGCTGTTTGATCGCTCCGGCATGTTGTATGGGGAGCTAGCTAGATTTGTGTTGCGGTTGCTCGGGATCAAAACTAAGGCCAATAAGGTTAACCCACCAGGTCCGAATGGATATCCACATCAAGGTCCGAATGGATATCCACATCAAGGACAACACAATTCTTCTGGAAATATGAACTACATTGAGGCACCAAAGGCTGCTCCAAGTGGTTCTTGGGACAATGTATGGGGAAATGACACCAGTCAATGATTTGGTGAATTTAGTTAGTGTGTTCAAGTACATTAAAGAAAAGTACATTAAAGAGAAGAGAGAATCATCAGCATTTCAAATGAAGACACTGAAGCTGCAGAATTCATGTATATCCTAATTTTAATTGCAGTTTTCTGTTTTTCTTTCCCTAGATCGGTTCTTGGTTTTAGTGGAAGCGGGATCTTCAGAAAATAAGATATTATCCCTACCTTTATACCTTGTCATCGTTTACTTTGAATATGCAGGATGCAACTATTTCTAAGTACATGTATTATTTTTTTGTCTAGAATGAATGTAAACTTGCATAACTGCATAAGTTTTGTAGTACACCTTAAATTGCATTTCTTTTGATGTACTCTTCCTTAAATGTCAACATTATTCATCAGAACCACCTTTATATGGTAAATTCGAGTGTGAACCACCTGTATAACTAAGTGGTTGGCTTGTCTCTGAAGTTCTTTAACATTGAGTTAATTTAAACATTGACGAGAACCATTTCCATTCTCTGAAAAATTAAAAGGTAAATTGGTTTTAGGGGCAAACCAATGTGAAAATGATTACAACGCATGTTTGGTGGAAAATAAGTTGATTTGTTGGGTGGGAATTGACGACTTGGCTAGATGTTTTTTTTTCCTTCTTCTATTTCTTTGTTGAATGTATTTGTGCTTCTATCTTGTTTGAATCTCTTATTTTCCGTCAAGATCTGCAATCTTCAAACTTCGAATGGACCATATTGTTGACTTGTTGCATATAGTAGGAAGCATAGTGTGGGTAATTCTCGATGGAGAAGAATGAGAAAGGGACTTCAAGGTTGGACGTTGAGTTTTGGTGGCGGTTATTAGACATCACAGGTTTTGTGGCGGTTCAAGGTGGAGATGGGTGGCTTGTGGCTGCATTGGTGGTTGGAGGAGGCCATGGTCGGCTGGCAGATGTGCTGTTAATGGTGGTTCTAGAAGGATATGCGTCAATGCGGAAGGTTGGGGATAGTGCTCATTGAAAGCTCGACTGGGAGATTGGGGCTGTCTTGTAACACTGTCTGTATAATCATAATCTGCATATATTCAACGATCTTTAGTGTTGTTTCACGAAAAACCAGTCATTGAGATAGTTCATTCTAGTTCTTTCTCTTGTATACATTGGTTCTACGAAACAATCGGGAGTTAAATTTTGTTTGTATGAATGTTAGAAATCATCACTGAGATGAACAAATTGGTATGCTAGGAGCTTAGACTTAGCTCCAACTTTGGTAAGATCCAGGTTAGTTGTAGTCAAAATAAGAGCAATGAAGTGGT
Organism: Medicago truncatula; assembly: GCF_003473485.1. Classification (NCBI taxonomy): domain Eukaryota; kingdom Viridiplantae; phylum Streptophyta; class Magnoliopsida; order Fabales; family Fabaceae; genus Medicago; species Medicago truncatula. The sequence continues at coordinate 48,711,852 of NC_053043.1, forward strand.
AGAGGAGGGAAAAAACGAATGATAAAATCATTGTTGATTACTATCTCCATGTCGTCATAATTATTGTTTAAGCAATTTTTTTTTGGCTTAATACATCATTTGGTCCCTTAACTTATTTTCGTTTTTTATTTTGGTCCCCTAACTATTAAACGTCTCAATTTGGTCCTCTATATATTACGTTGTTACATATTTTAATCATCTTCGTTAGTTTTTTAATGTCTAATAATGTTGATATAACTTCAACCATCCGATTGCAGATCCATTGTATATAATAGTGAACTACCAACATCTGATTTTTTATTTTTTTTTCCTTTTCTTCTTCTTCTCCTTCCCTCTTACTCCTCTTGATCTTCGTCATCTTAATTATTAAATTCATATAAACCCAAAAAAATTGAACAAACAAAACCATAAAAAATAAGAATCGATTGAATCTTCACTATTCACTAAAATCTCAAATTAGTTAGATCCCATTATTAATAAAAAAAAAACTAAAAAAAAAACACAACAATTCATAGATTCACTTCTTCCTAATTCATTTCTTCTACCATTACATTAATCTTCTCAAATTTGAAACACATATTCATTTCTTTCTTCTGCGGTTTATACAACATCACTTCTTCCTAATATAAACGGTGAAATTAAAGGCTTGCTACCTCCTTATTTTTCCTCTCAATCAAATTTTACTGTATGATTGAAAATATTCTATCTTTTCCCTCCAATGTAAACAACTCAATTTACATTTTTAACTTGCTTAGTGCCTCTTTGGCATCAAGTTTTTCTCTTTAAAACCAGCGTTTTCTTCGCCAAACGCCATTTTAAACTTTTGTGTTATTTGGGTGACAGAAAAGTGTATATGTGAAACCCACGTTTTGCTCCAAAACGTCGGTAGAGATGAAGCTGAAATTCGTAGCTTCTACGGCATGGCAAACATAATTCTACCTTTAACTTTTCAAACACAAATATACTTACGAATATACACATACCTTCTTCTCTGATTTACTACATATAAATACCTTATTCAATTCTATCAAAATTAATTTTCACCGTTGTCATACCAAACACACACTTTTTTTTTGAGGGAACCAAAACACACACTTAGTGAGTCCTACAATCCATCCACAATTGCTAATAATAACTTGTTCTTGCAAAAAACTTGTTCTCCAATCTCCACAATGGCTGCCATGTCATACGCATCATCAATGTTACAAAAAAGTATTCTTTGACAAATATAATAACACACCATGGGACATGCTTGTGAAACAACAAGTGAATTAAATTTAAACAAAACTTAAGGAGTACATAAGAAGTGCAAAAAAAAAAATTGTTAGTATTTGTCTTATCGTCATTGACTGAAAAGACAATTTTGTAAAAAAAAAAATTAATAAATCAATGAGGATTAATAAAAATGGTTAGACTCTTATAACATAAAGAACTAATATTTGAATTATGATTATGAAAAACATTCATATTTTACCGGTGTTTAAATAAGATTATCTCTGGAAAAGAGAATCTCTAATTAAGTAAATTATATACTATTATTCTAAAAGAAAAAAAAAAAACCTTAAACAAAAAGAAAAAGGGTAGTAAAAGAAAAGAAAATGAAGTTTGGTGTGGTTGAAGGAAGGGAAAGATGTTTGTGAATTTTGGTTAAGTGATGATGTTGCTTGCTTGCTGCACTCATTCACTGCTACTCACTCATCACTCTTAACTACCAAACCAAACAAACCAAAACCAAATCAAATTCCAACATATCAACCATGAACAACAACAGCAACAACAACAAAGACACTAGTACCATAGGAATCCTTGATTCTCGATTCAACCAAACCCTCAGAAATGTTCAAGGGTATGTTTTTTTTTTCTTCTTTAAATTAGTTCCTTGTAAAAATATTATTTTTTCTTAATTTTACCCCCCCAAAAAAAAAAGGCATTTCATGAATGTTCATGATCTCGAGAATTATGCTGCCCGATTTGTTGATTAGTTTATCATCGGATATAGGAAAAACCTATTAAAAAAGTTGATTTTTTTAACACTAAGATCAATGATTATGAATGATTATTATGTTGTGTGTTAGATAAATGATAATTAACCCCCAATTTTCATCTGATCTGTGTAATCAAATTGGATGATTTTTTCTTTGTGTTGTGCATAATTGTTATGAAATGTGGTGATAATTGAAGTTAGAAGAGTATGAATGATTGAGCCCTGTTTCAGTTCTTAACATTTTTTGATTGCTGTTAGAATTGGAGATGATATAAAAAATATGTTTTTAGTGAATTAGTTATTTGTTATTCTTCTAGAGAACTTTTTATGTATCATGGATTTTCAAAGTTGGTACTTCATGTTTTTATTTTTCTTCCTCTTTAGTGAGTTGATTGATGAACAATAATTTGTTTTGTTTATAGATTTATATGTTTCAGAGAGATAGTTTGTACCTTAAACAATTTATATGTTGTTTCTTTGTCAAGGTTACTCAAGGGTCGTAGCATTCCTGGTAAAATATTATTGACCCAGAGGGTAGATCCGATAGATAATTCGGGCTTATACTCGCCAACTTATCAAAGGAGTTCCTCATATAGTGATACTGGCACGAGCGATCGCGCAACTGAGACAGTAGAGGTAATTCTAGTATTCATATTTTGCAGTTATGTCTGATTAACTATATCTATAAGACTGATAGATATCATTTCATCAAGTGTGACTTCTACTCTTATAACACAGGAGGAAGTTCACAGTGGAAGCAAACCATTTGGTATTACCAACAATAGTAAATTAAAAACATCAACCTCACATGCAGAGAACCCAACTGAAGAAATCCGGAAATCTTCCATAGGTGGTAGGACTACCGATTCTGCAAGAGTTATGAAGTTCACAAAGGTTCTTTCTGGAACCATGGTTATATTAGGTATACTTTTATCTTCTGTATTTCTATTTTCTTTTAAATCACATATTGACTTATTCTATATTTGCTCCTAAATAACCACTTCCAGTTATGAAAACATCATATGTAATTCTGAGGTACATGCCCAGATAAACATACGTACGGTTCTACGATGTACAGTTCAAAATAAAATTGTAAGAAAAACTGAAATATTGTGTTAGAAACTAGTACCAAAATATATTTTAATAGTAGAAATTGACTTTTATTGATGGCAGAAACCTTTACAACAAACAGAGTTACACACTGTAGATAATGTAGAATTCACGCATACACAATTACGACGATCCAAGAAATTCAAGAGTCTTGGTTTCTCCCTTCCAAGAATTTGAAAGCTTGGTCTCCCTCCCAAAACCATGCAAAAACTATCCCATCATCACTTTCTCCTTTCACTTCTCTATTTATTCCTTAAATTAAACAACATAACTGACATATTAACTGCCTGTATCTGCCATAATAAGTCTAACATGTTGCCATTCTAAATAACTTGATATTTTCTCTCTTCCGATTTTTTAGTTGTCGAGTTTTATGTGAACTTAGGTTTGGTTATCAATTATTATATATATAGTTATGTACTTGTCTCACCATTTACTGCTTTATCATAATCAGACATAAACAATTGATATCTGCCTTTTCAGGTTGTTGTTGGTTTATATGCACAAACGATTCATAGTAAATATATACTCCCATCGCAACAAGAAGCTATATTCCACTAATAAAAAATTAACTACTTCGAGTGTCTTTCATTCCCTTGATTTTGGCCCAAAATGTTATTCATCGTCAAGCATCTATCATTTTTGCTTGCTTATGCTATAAAGCAATTATGCCTGAATAATATTTATTTAGTTTTCCATTTTTCAGTGTTAAACTTATTATGCAAACCATAATTTTCTTCCTTAACTATCCTGTAGATAAATTGCGTGAATTAGCTTGGAGTGGTGTTCCAGATTATATGCGTCCTACAGTGTGGAGACTTCTCTTGGTAAGCTCTATGATCTTCAATAAGCACAATAACTATAATCTTAGAGTTCAGATCAGAATTTTTTAGGATATGTGTATTCTTGTTATATTTTGGTGATATCTAAACAAATTATTGAGGGTGGGTTTCAGAATTATTCTTTCATGGAGATTTAATGCTTCTTATATGAAAATTGCATTGGAAAAAAATCATACAAATGATTTTGAAAAAGAAAAATTAGGGGTATTTGGCCTATTGATAATCATTTTAAGTAATAGATCAATATCATGATTTTCCATGGTTAATTTTTCTTCTTGAAATTTAAAGATGAACTGACAACAGGGATATGCACCAACTAATTCAGATAGAAGGGAGGGAGTTTTGAGAAGGAAGCGGCTCGAGTATCTTGATTGTGTTTCTCAGTATTATGATATTCCTGATACGGAACGCTCAGACGATGAGATCAGCATGCTTCGCCAGGTATCCTTAATTATGTCACTCTTAATTATTGACGAAAATAAATACTTTTTTTTTTTAACGTTTACTTTTTATGTTTGTTAGATTGCCGTTGATTGTCCAAGAACTGTACCTGATGTTGCATTCTTCCAGCAACCACAAGTTCAGAAATCACTGGAGCGTATTCTTTATGCATGGTATATTACAGATAACCTGTTTGTCCGGCCTGATATTATTTTCATTCTAGTGTTCTTTGTTGTGGATTTTTTATTCTGAGGTCAAAAGATGGATTTTAGTTTGAGTAAGATGGTTAGACAGGGTTTATAAGGCGGGATTTGTACTTTCTTTTTGATATTGTATTCAATCTTGTCTGAAATAGTTAGCAGATGAAATTAGACTGTTTTGTAGATTCCCTTTTAGATGAAATAGTTATCACTGAAGCTAGACTAATCCTAGATTTTGTTCCAATTATCTTACTGATTGATAATCTTGATGGACACTGTTTGTAGATTCCCTTCTAGAAATGGATTAAGCTTTAGAAGCATGTAAAACAGTGTGGATATTTAATGCACTTTCAAAAGATGCTGAGAATATTTGCTCTTGTTTCACATACTTCTGTTTCTTCCTAGTGGCAGTTTAGAGCCACGACGCAGGAAAAGAAACTAGATAAAAGATGCAAGAACACTGACAGTCTTTTGTGATCTACCTTCCGCATAGTACATAACACAGTAATAAATCGGATCGGTTGCGATCTATGCTTGAGACGGATACTCTTGAGATCTTTAGTTATGGATTAGGCGATTAGCCTTCTTGCGACTATTTTTTGCTTGCGAAATCTGTGATAATATATCATGGTTATTTTACTTACATGATAACCTCATCTTCTTCCAGGGCCATTCGGCATCCAGCAAGTGGATATGTTCAGGGGATAAATGATCTTGTCACGCCATTTTTTGTTGTTTTCCTATCAGAATATTTAGAAGGGAGCATAAATAACTGGACAATGTCCGATTTATCTTCAGATAAAATCTCTAATGTAGAGGCTGACTGCTATTGGTGCTTGTCAAAATTGCTTGATGGTATGCAAGACCATTATACATTTGCTCAACCAGGAATTCAAAGGCTTGTCTTTAAGTTGAAGGAATTGGTCAGGAGGATTGATGGTAACCTTTTTCTCAGGCCTGTTGTTTTTCTTCAAATATACTAGTATCTATGATTGTATGAACTTAATACCCCATTTTTGCGTTTGGATTTGGATATGTATTAGTATTACCAAACTAACTTATTTTGTTTGTTATTTACTACCTCTATTTCAATACATCAGTTTATGTTTTTTGTACAGTGAATGTAAAAGCCATTATATGCCCTCAGTTTTAGAGAAGTAAAACTACATTTGACTAAATTATATCCTCAGTCTTCATCAAGGCTCTTTCTTTATTCACTTTGCGGAGATACCATTAGATACTGCTTTAATGGTTTTCCAAAGTGACATAAAATAAAATGAAATTTATTATCTAAAACAAATATGTTGCAATCTGCTACTGAAACTTTGAGCTGTGCCAGATCCTGTTTCAAGCCATATGGAGAATCAGGGACTGGAATTTCTTCAATTTGCTTTCCGCTGGTTCAACTGTCTTCTAATCCGCGAGGTTTGCCCTGATTTTTTTTTCTTACTAGTTCAATAAATTTCTACAGAAGAACAACACTAAAATTAATAAAGGGACTGCATAAACCCACTTGGGTTGGCCTAGTGGTATTGGCTTGGGACCTGGGAGTGTGCTCCTTCTCAAGGTCTTAGGTTTGATTCTCTCCGGTGCCAATTTGGGTGGGCTAATTTAGCTTCTTCAAAAAAATAAATAAAGGGACTGCATATTAAATTTCACGAGATAATGGACTGAACAAATTTGACACAGCTTTTTATGTCTTTTTAAGTGTGATGTCTGATTTGTTTTATCAGATACCCTTCCATCTTGTCACACGCCTTTGGGACACATATCTAGCCGAAGGAGATGCCTTACCAGACTTCCTTGTGTATATATTTGCTAGTTTTCTTCTTACGGTGAGTCACTATACTTTGTCCCATTTTTATTATAATTTGTTTGGATTAAATTTCTCTTGTAGTCGAGATGATAAGGACTGGTAATTTTTGGTCAATATGTTATGTGCCCCACTCCAACTGGTAGATTTCAGTAAACAGCGGTTAAAACGCTTTGTGTTCATCTCAGATGGGATGGATGTATTTTAACGATCGTTGCATATACACAGTTTTCTTTATGTTATCTGAAATTTTTGTGCCGAACTAGGAACCTAGAGCCACAATCTCACATACCCTTTTTATTGGTTCCATTTAGCATGTTAGGTTATAGATTGTTCATGTATGTTGCTGTGAAGCTCCTTACCCTTGTTCTTTCTTTGGCATTCTTTATTTTTAATGTGTAGGAGAGGATTTAACTCTTCTATTTTCAGTATGGTTGCTTTTGATTATTTGCTTTAGCAATGATTATACAGTAGAAAAGTAAATGTTCTCTAATATCTATGGTCGTTTTTTCAGTGGTCAGACGAAGTTCAGAAGCTTGATTTTCAAGAGTTAGTAATGTTCCTTCAACACCTTCCAACTCAGAACTGGACTGATCAGGAACTCGAGATGGTACTCTCTCGTGCATTTATGTGGCACAGCATGTTTAACAACTCTCCTAGCCATTTAGCTGCCTAAATGCCTCTGCTGAATTTATGTATTTAGTTTTTCTATTTGCAGCTTTTTCCTCATTCCATCCTACTTTTTTACCCTTTAGTATGTGGTGCTTGTTTCATATAGATGAACTAATTTTTTTTTTAACATTCTTACTTTTATTTTGCAATGTAATATCTTGTAAAGGAGAGGTAAAAATAAACTGGAGATAGAAGCTAATTTTGTTGTATTAAATCTTCAGACCTAGCAATGTCAACAACCAATGGGAGTTAATTTTCAGTTATATTGATGATTTGGATGGTCTTGTATGATTTTATGTCAATGATGCTTTGCTTAGTTGATTTAAAGCTGCAAGTATGCTAAAACAGTCATTGCTTATGAGCACACAACTCATATTCTGAATTCTACATTATTTTCTCAACAAGGAAAGATCATATCATAAAACAGAAATACAGAATAGCAACAATCCTCATTGTTCATTGTTATAAATGATTGTTCAAATCTAAAGTACAAATGATCTCATCAAATTGCAGCATCGCCAGTGTATAGCTTGGCTACCTGCTAACCATGCCAAAACCAGCAGTAGCTATCACATTCACACATGACATTATTAGAATCAACAAACTTGCTCGATTAGAGTCAACAAATCAACCTTGTTGTGATTTTTAGTTTAACAAACTTTTGAAATTTTAAGCAGTGGTGTCAGGGATGTAAATGGATATCCATGTGTGTGGATAGTATGATATCCGTGTCCGCTCTATTAGATAAAAATGATATATGTGTCCTCTCCATTTCCATGCGGATATCCGCTAAACAGATTATCCACGGTTTTTGTACATTTCAATTTATTTTTTTTGTGGTGGTCGGAGTTGTACATTTCTAACAAAAGAAGAAACTAAACACATTTAAAAAAAAATGAAGTTCTTTGATTAAAGAAAGATATTTGTTTTAGAGGAGAATTGAAGTGTAATGTAATAATAATAATATTTTTTTGACTACGTCATGTAATAATATTGTAAGTATTGGTGTTTTTTTTTTCATTGAAGTCGACATGGTGGTAATATTATTTATGTAATTTACTTAGTTTAATAGCGAATACAGATATCCGCGGGTGCGAATACCATATAAATTGTGTTTGGATTATAAAATCCAAATTATGAGAAAACAAAGTAAAATCTCTCAAATAAAATCATAAAAATACCACCAAAAAATTCTAAAAATTAAATAAAGCTGATGCAAATTTTTTCGGATTTTTATTAGAATATGAAAAAAAATTAAAAAAATGAAAAGTGGGTCTAAACGATGAAATTTTGGATTTTAAGGGGCGAAGTCCCGTAAAAAGTAGTTTTTTATACAAGAGTTTTGATCCTTGAGTTTTTTCTGATTTTTTATGAAAGTTTTGGAGCAATTTGATCAAGTAGTCCAAAAATCGGATTTTCAAACATGAACAACTAATAATGACTTAAAATAGGAGATAAGAATTAGGAAAGATTAACATGATTTTTAAATTGATTATAAACAAATTCAGAATTGGTCTTAAAAAAAATAAAACAAATTCAGAATTGATGGTGATACATTTTCCAAAAAAAAAATAAAAAAAAAAATAGGGCACACAAAAATGAGTAGGTGAAAAAAATTAAAATCGAAAAATGTTTTGTTACCTAAATAGAAAAACACGATTGAACTTAACTCAATTGGTTGATATGGATATTGCATATTACATGGAGGACACAACTTTTTAAAGTATCCCAACGCAGAACACTCTCCCTTTCTTTCTTCTCCCACGTTCCACCACACCTCAGCCGTTCACCACCACACCAGTCTACCACCGCCACCACACCAATCGCTCTCACTCTTTCAACTCCAAATTCTGTTGTAAATTCCGCAACTCAAATTTCACAACAATGCATTTTCCTTCACTTTCACATCATCAACAACAACAAAACCCATTCTAATTCTCCATACATTCAATCCAATGCCATGAACGCTTTGTTCTCTCACCTCTCATCATTCACATCTACCATCCTCGCAAGAACAACTCAATTCGTAGCAAACCGTTCTCTCCACACAACTCCTCACACTTTCTCATTCCCAGTTAAATCACACCATTCTCTTCTTACCTCATTTCATTCTCAATTCGTTTTAACAACAGTTACTCGCTGCTATTCCACTAGAAAATTACGAAAAACTGGTTCTTCCAAGTTGCACAAGGTTGAAGCTGAAACGACAATGAATCAGGAACAAAATGAAAGTGATGCTTTTTATGTTGTAAGGAAAGGGGATGTTGTTGGAATTTATAATACTCTCACTGATTCCCAAGCTCAAGTTGGATCTTCGGTAATTCTTCTCTTCATTTTGGTTTTTACTGTTTTTAAAGATCTTGTTTTTATTGGTAATGAAATTCAATGTGAGTAGAAGAATGTAGATTGTGGTTATGGTTAGAGCTTTGTTCTTTTGACACAATATGAGACAATAATTTTGATAGTTAATGTAGTTCAAATGCATTGTTAATTATGTTCAGTGAATGATTAACGCATATAACACAGTGTAGAAATTTATTAATATTAATCATTCACTAAATACAGTTAATAACAATTTTCATGTGTATATTTTAACACCTGATAATCATGTATATTTGGACACAATTTGGATGGGTAATGGATATGCTGTACAATTGAACACCTGAAAATGTGGTTAATTAATTACATTGGTGGATGAGTAATGAGTTGCAATACCTTGTTATATTTGTCAACAACCCTAAATTATGTTAACCTATCCAAATTGTTGTTAATATTTGTTGTCAAAGTAGCATTTCTGTCATGCTTATGATCTTTGTGGCATGACTTTCGGTTGCTAGCTTTGAAATCACCTTTTTCTTTAATGCTGAAACATAGCTGTTTGATTGGACATGGTATTTGTACGCGTGGTTTACATTTCATTATGTCAAAATTGAAATGTAATCTTCAACGGTTCTAAAGCGTGAAGTATTGAACTTTTGATGTTTCTTTTGTGTTAGGTATGTGATCCTCCTGTTAGTGTATACAAGGGATATTCAATGTCGAATGAAACTGAGGAGTACCTTCTCTCGCATGGATTAAAGAATGCTTTGTACACAATTAGAGCTTCTGATTTGAAAGAGGATTTGTTTGGCACGCTTGTTCCTTGTCCTTTCCAGGTAAATAGCAGTTTCAGTGTGTTTGATTTTCCCTTCTTTTTTGATAAATTATCTTGTCTAGAGGAAAGAGTTTTCTGTGAGTTGAAGAGTGAAGATATTCAATTTTTTTAAAACCTGCATCAACTTCTTAAAGTTATCTTTTTCCTTGTTTAAAGTAAGCCTGTATTTGACTTTGCAGCATAACGTGCTCTTAGATAACGTAAATCACATTTAAATCGGTAGGGCATTGGTGATTGATGGGAGTAATTATATATAATTTCTCTTTGACTTTTATATTCTTGCAAGACAATCACTAGGTTCCTTTAAAATGTCCAATACATTTTCAATTATCAATCGCTAGGTTCAGTTCCTCAATTACAATTTTGTAAAAGCTATTTTGTGGATACAATACATCATAAAATAATCAGGTTGTAGATGACTGTATTTTGTTTTTAAAACTTTTAAAGATAGTATTCTATATCATTGCTGGCACATTTCTGCTCCCTTGTTGTATTTTTTCTCCCCAGACACCTTTAATGTGGTTTTAAATTTGTTTATGAAGAAAATCAGAAGATTTATTATGTGTCTCAGGATCCTTCTTCTACCCAAGGGACCACATCAAATGCAGATTCATCTAAAAAGAGAGCTCTAGAAGTGCTTGAACAAAATAATGTGGTGAGTTCAGTACAATTTGATTTTATAACATGCTTACAAGGAAGGCACAGATCCAAGATTATGTATCTGCAATCATCAATTGAGTAATGATATTTGTACAATCATATGATGACAACTTTTGTGACAACCTTCCTTTTCTCTCTTTTTGGTCAAAAACAAAAGAAAGAGAAAAATAAAGAGAGGATAAGAACAGCATGTGAGTATGAGAGAGAAAATTGTCACAAAATAATTGTACAAATATCATTTCTCTTATCAATTTGTCATCATTCTCATATTGAGAAAAGTGTACACAGATTTTTAGCCAGAAACCTCCATCGAGTCTAATATTAGTCGAGACATGAGAAAATGTTGTTGATGTAAGTTATTAAGGACATTTTTGGTTGTAAGTTATTAAGGACTTGTTTGGTTTGAGAGAATCTTTCTTGTTTTTACTAATAATTACAAATTATCACATCACTGTTTCCAGAAACACCAAAAGAAAAATAAATGTTTTCATTGTTTCATATACAAATAACATTGAAAATAGGAAATAAATTGAAAGTTAGGTGGTACTTTTGTTATTATTAATTGAAAACAGTAAACGAAACCATTTTCTCTAATCAAACATGCCAAAGGTCTTTGACACAATTATTGGTGGTATTGCCGTGTGATTAGGGTCACAGTTTGGGTCTCTTTTCTTAATGTGTTGATTCTTCATTACTGGATGCACTATCCAGACCTTTTTATTTGTGTAAATGTTTTAACATATAAGTTTTTTAATTGCTTAGCAGAAAGCAACTGGTTTGACATCCATCTCTGAAGATCCCTTGAGAAAGCAAGTCAAGTTAGACCGTGCTGCTCCGGGCGTAGCATCTTCACTTGCAAATGTAAGCAGATACCATATTAATGCGCATGTATGCAAAATTATGTTTACTCAGGGTTCCCCTATTTCTACAACAATCATCGGTGCATCTTCTCCATATGCATGTGCTATTATGTAACTGTGGATATTTTAACCTGTAAACCTATTGCATGATAGTCGGGGCCAATGGCATTATGTTGCTTTACTTTTTGACTTGAATGTCACATTTTATGAGATCTTCCAGTATAGGATGTTAACTACTTGGGTACTGTCTTAATTTCTTTGCACCTTGAAAAGTATTAAAATGCATCCTAGTGTCTAACTCCCTTCAGTTATAGGTCAATTATTGAAAGAGTAATGCCGGTTCTCCGCAAAAGACAGGATGTGGCCTGATTTTTACTGGAATGTAACTTTCTTTACTTTAAATTAGAATTTGTTCACTTAAACTCACCCAAGACAATTTGTGAATGGAGCATACATAAAAATCTTACCGTGTAGCAATGCTCTTGCAGAAACGTGAAAACCACCATGGGGTTGAAAACATAGCAATTGGTCTCCTCTCCTTGAACTTGTTAAGTTTTGGACCATAGTGGGTTTTATGCAATTGACTTGTAGTTGAAGGTTAAAGGGGTTCTTTGTATTTTATCCTAAGATATTGGATGCAATCAGGGCTAGTTACATTATTTCCTACTCGTTATTGTAATTGCAGACTCAATGATTATAGGGTGGTCACTGGAGGCTCTCTAGTTGCTATTATTGATTTGTATTCTGTATAGTTTTGAATGAAATCTTTTGATTAATTCTGTATTATTTATGTATTCATAGTCATATATCCTTGTGCAGAAAACTTGTATTGTTGAATTCGATGGTGCGTCAAAAGGAAATCCTGGAAAAGCTGGTGCTGGTGCTATTCTGCGATCTAAAGATGGGAATTTGGTACACATCTGATGTTTCTATGAATATGCATAATTTCCATTCAATTACGGGATCTGATCTCTTTAATTGTTATTACTTTAAAGATTTATAGGGTTCGTGAAGGTGTGGGTATAGCAACAAACAATGTTGCCGAATATCGTGCAATGATATTGGGAATGAGACATGCTCTTAAAAAAGGATTCACCAGTATCTGTATACAAGGGGACTCTAAACTTGTGTGCATGCAGGTTAGCCATTTATATTCTCATGTTAAGTTTATTCTAACATAATTAAATGTATATACATTTTATTACAGTATATTTCCATTGTTTCTTTAGTTTTCGCATCTTTTAGTGTTGTAATATTTTCCTTACTTTAGATTGAACATTTATCAGAAAACTATGTATAAAATATCAACAGTATTGTGATAAACTTGATTAATTTTGAGAGAATACCCGAAGTTTATGTTCATAGATGTTGCTTCTTTGCCAGTAGTCTTACGGGACCTAGCATCCTATGGAAGCACTAAATGTCAGGTTTCATTTCCATTGGCTGCATTTGATAGATGAGTTAGATCAGACAAAATGTGTTATTAGTACATTTTAAAATTTTAAATAAAACAGGACTAGGCATGCCGTTGAAAAAGTAGTACACATTGGTTTTATTAAGAGTGGAATTGTGGAAAACATAATATAATACTTTGCTCCATTGAATTCTGTGTGCAAAACATGCATTTGGTCTCACTTTGAAGCAGGAGCCAATCGTGCCTCATCCCCTGACCTTGTTTTACCACTTGATTGGTAACCAAAATGTGGAAAAACTTTGCTACTTGAAGCAATAAACATAGCCTAGCCTTTACTGTCAACCCAGCTTTGCCTTTCAGCCTTTAAAAATTAAGTATCTTGTAAACATAGTTTACTCACTCACTGGTTTTGATAACCCCAAGTTTAAAATCTTAATTGTATCAAGAAAAACAGTAGGTTGGTTGTGACGTTTTTTACTTTAACGATGGACATATCTTTTGAAATCAACTTGACAAAGATGGTTTAAATTATCAAATTTGTCTTCTGCTGTATTAAGTTATGATAAAAACTTAAAATTACAGCTTTATTGTGTATTGTGTTATCATCTTTGAATAGAATAAATTACAGCTTTCCAATGTGATTTACCTGAAATTACCGTGTCCTAGTGATGTGATGTATAGATTGACTCTACCATCCTGTACTTGATACTGTTATCACTCACATACGTTTTCTCTGTCCATCCATTATGCACCAGCTAGCAGCAGCATCACCGACACATGAATACACTTTGAACACCTTTTTTTCTTTCTAGTTTGTACCATAGGGCCCTAGGGGACACAATAATGGAACAAACCACAGATTGCAGTCAGGTATTTTATATGCCACATCAGGGAAAAGTAATTTTAGTGTAAATCACGTTACCCTTTAACATGTCAACTAAGTATGAGAAAAGCATCTAATTTTCATCTAGGACATTTCAGTTTCTAACCTTATTTCTGATGCAGAATAATCCAATAGGATTTGTCATTGCAGGATACTCCTCCATGAAAAACCTGTAGTACTTCTCTAGGATGTAGTCCTCTGAATCTCAAGTTATTACCTTGAAGGCTTATAGATAGATCTATTAAATCCAAACACTCTAATAAGCTGTTTCTGTTCTAAGTTGGAACAAGACAGTCCAAAATAGAATAAAATCACTAGCTAACAAAAATTATAACAAGTCCATAATTACACAATTAAAACCATTAACAAATGGTTGAACAGAAGTATTCTAGTCTACATCATTTTCATTTGCTAGCATATGGTTATTATAATTTACAATTTGTTTCTCTTCAACTTTCCAATGCTACATGAAACAGATTGATGGTTTATGGAAGGTCAAGAATGAGAATTTATCTACATTGTATAAGGTGGCCAAAGAACTCAAGGATAAATTTGTTTCATTCAAGATCAGTCATGTTCTAAGGGTATGCACAGTTTACTGAACTCTTGGTGTATATGGAATGGAATTATATTCGGCTTTATATTAGCTATTTATCGAGTATGAGAAATATGTGTTTTCAGTCAAACTCAAAAAACAATAAAAACAAAAAAATGTGAATAGGTGATGCCTTCTAGAAGACTAGAACTTCTGAAGCTTATGATTTCCCCCTTTACTTAAAAGGGGTCTGTTTATCTTATACATAAATTGCTGGAATCCATTGAACGTAAGGGTATTATTTATTAAGTATTTAACGCTAAAAATCAACGAGTTGAAGGCAGTATTTGGCGCACGAATAGAACAGAATATTGTTCCATTCTTCTTAGTATCAATCTTTTTAGAGGAACCAAAATGTATTCAAGTTTAAATCCATCAAACATAGAGTGTAATCTATATGTTTTCTTCTGTCCTTAGATACACACGTCTACTAAATGGCATTGCCTCCTTAGTGGTACATAGTGTTGTCGGTGGCAAATGGCTGAAGGCCGAAAGTTCGCCGTATGAACATTCCATTGATGCCTATGGTGCCACCATAACAGGCATCCCTTCACAAATTTCCTATGGCGGTTGACAAAAAATTGGCCACGCCATTCCACCATGACCGCTATTTAGCAACATTAGATACGTTTTCATTGAATCCTATAAACGCACCGGCTCCCTGGTTAAATTTGCTTTCTTAGTTGCAATTTGTTGATGACTTGATAGGCATAATTCCCTAGTAGCTAATATTGGACTTGAACTTTATGTTTCCTTTGTCAAGGACTTGAACTCCGAGGCTGATGCTCAAGCAAATTTGGCTGTTAATCTTGCTGGTGAGGCTTTCAAAATCATAAATGTTTGTTCATCTTTAATGTACATGTATCTTTTCATTTGTGTGTAGTGTTAAACCTTGCTATGCTTTCTCTGATTCTACAGATGGCCAAGTTCAGGAAGACTATGTAGGTTAATTCATTCATGCCACAATTAATGGTTATTTTTTGGATGAACACCTTCAATATACGGACTGTTGTCAGTTCTTTCATTTATTGGTGTCAATTATATAGCAATCAAAACCTCACAAACGAACGATTTTGAACTAGTTCTATATCACTGTTCATGGCCATTTGGTAATGTTTTCTAGTTCAATGTAGTTTTACTGATACAAGCTGGGTATTGGCCCTCAGCAGCCAGCAGTGCCAATGATAGTAATCTTTAACATCATAAGTTTTTCAATTTCTGTCAAAGGGTGCAGAGTGAAAGATTCCCATTAGCCACTTGAAGTGGGATTTTGTGATTTTCATTCTTGGGGATATGGTAGACCAAAAACTCTTTATTGTCTATTGCGGACATGATTATTATTACACTAATTAATAATTATGCTTCTTGGCTGAAAGTGATGTTTCATTTCTTGTGGTAATAGTATTAATATTGGCTCAATGCCCACTCATCAAATACATCTTGTACTTTAGCTAGTTTGTTGTACGCAGCAAGATCAATGTGTAGTGCATTTTCCACGCACACCTGGTGGTATAACACCGGGATAAAATATCAAAAGCATTGAGATGTTGATAGTAAGTCTGTTCACTGAATCCAGATTCTTGTCTATCACAGTGTTTAGAAGCTGGTCTTCAAAAACCAGTTCATTGATTTATCTTCCTCCGAGCATCTGAACACTTTTATAGATAAATTAAATAAAGAAAAGGAGTACATAGGTAGGTTAACAAGAGATCCGTGACAATACAACCAACAGTGGGGGTGATGATTGGGTATTTAACATGAAAAACCTTACTCTTTATGTACAAAATATCTGAAAAACCTATTAGCATACATACACTACCATAAATCAATGATGTATGAAGCAAGGTAAATAAAATCAGGCCTAAAGTTCAATTTAGTCATTGAGTTTAATGAGTTAAGGTCAACATGGTTTGAAATGATGACATGCTGAACTCTATGAAATGTTTTTATTTTTTTATTTTTTTATTGTGTCTATGTTATGTTATTTAGAGGTTGCCCATTGAAAAAAATTTGTGTGCATTTCGCATGGTTCTTAATTTAAGCACGATTTAGTTTATTCTGCAATTTTCTCAAAGTTTGTTATAACTACAAATAATGTATTTATAAATTAAGAATCATACGAAAAACAACACCTAAAGAAATGCACATAAATTTTATCATCTACCTTTCTCCACCATGCTGCCTGACCATTGAGTACTTCATTATAGAGGTCCATCGCTGAAATCTTATCGGGATCAAGATGGAAGAGGGTCAATGTTTATAACTCTTAATTGTATTTGCCTCAATTTGATTCCTCATATTTGTGAGATGAATTGGTTGAACGACGTGGATAGGTAATAAGATTTGATCTCATACCAAGTTGTTACTAACTAAAAGGTCGTATCTTGTCAGCTTGATACATCAACAATCCTAATATTACTGGTACACATGACGGGACTAATCTTTCTTTGTTCATTTATAATTTTAGACAACAAAATGAAATTATGATAATGTAGGGGAACTAGGCTGACAATTTTTTTTTTTTTTTGAAGGGGACTAGGTTGACAATGTTAAACACTAAATGAGTTTTTTTTATCAATCGAGTTTTTACTTAAAATAGCCCTGTCACGCAAATACAAGTTGATGTAAATGTAAGGGGACTAGGCTTACAATTTTATTTTATTTTTGAAGGGGGACTAGGCTGATATTTTTTTTTACCAAATGAGCTTTACTATATATCGTCCGAATATAGAAACAAAAATGAGTGAAAAAAAGTTGATGTATTTGAAACAACAATACACCAAATACATCAAGTGTCTTGAATTATTTTTCTTATATTTTGGATAGAGAGTGTATTATATGAAAATACAATATGGTGTCCGACACACAATTTATTACACATTATGTCGTCTGATATTAAGTGTCATGTTTCGATTTTATTTTTTATAAAAAATATATAAAATTAGATAAACAAAGTGTCTATTACGTTAGAGCACCTGAATAATATGGTAAAGAATCTCTTTCAGATTAATAAGAGGTTTTGAGTTAGAATTCAATTATTTGAATGTAACAATGTTAAATATTTTGAAGGGTGAGTTTTGCCACTTATTGCAATCATATCAGGTTTGAGAGATTAGGATAAATGAGTAAATAATATTACTTTTCCAATGTTACCTTTATTTATTAAAAAAAAAAAAAAAAAAAAACTGGACTTTTGCCCTCTTGTACTAACAAAAAAGTTGAGTAAATAATGGGAATGAAAATAAATGAGTACAAAAATACTAACATTATTTTGAAGAAAAAAAAGTAGTATAAGTAATACTTTTGTTTAAGATGTGCATATTATCTTCATATACCCTCTGAGATGGAGGTAGTATCAACAAGCTGGAATAGCTCAGTTGGTTAGAGCGTGTGGCTGTTAACCACAAGGTCGGAGGTTCAACCCCTCCTTCTAGCGTCTCTTAATTTACAAGAGTGTTATGTCCAATGGGAATGAATATGACGTTGACATGTATCCTTTTTTGGAGTGGAGTATGGGAGCTTCATGTTTCAGTAATATTCTCGAAATAATGTTGTGTTCAAAATAACCCACCTATCTACTTTAAGTAATGCTATTGATCAAGATCATAATTTTTTTATTTTTAAACATCATATTATTAAAGCTACACCGCATAAGAGGAACGGCTAAGCGAAAAGAGGCAAACTACAAAAGGCACCGTAAATATGCAGCCACCCAAAACCAATCAATAAAAACTCCAAAAAAAAACTCCTAACGCACTTAAAAAAAGCAACTAACTATCTTAAAAGACAATCCCTTAAATTCCAACTCCACTCGTAGA
This sequence comes from Medicago truncatula, assembly GCF_003473485.1. NCBI lineage: Eukaryota > Viridiplantae > Streptophyta > Magnoliopsida > Fabales > Fabaceae > Medicago > Medicago truncatula. The sequence goes on from NC_053043.1 coordinate 48,730,298, forward strand.
AGAGGCAGGTTGGAATCTTCAACCTTTTCAACCACCATTGCCAAGGCAAAAACTTAATATCATCAACGATATCCTCCACCCCCTTACTAATATCCTAAAATCACAATTTAATTAATTCACAAGATCATACGAGTTTGCTCTCCGACTCATCCCCTTCAAACTAATTCGATACAAAATCGCATTTTGAGCAAGATCGATGCATAATTGCTTATGTTATAAACGTCACGTGTACTACTGAGATGCTAAATGATCTTTATTTGGTAGTTTGATGGTATACTTACAAAATAAGGAGCACTCATGTGGCGATTTAGCTAGTTCAAGAAGAAAATATGATTCACCGTAATCTAGAGAAAGATCTAATATACATTATGTTAGATGGTAATATTAGATATGTTAGGATGCCATTTGTCTTATTGTGGGCATGAATTTATTTATATAAACATTGTATAACTTCATAATGAAATCAATGAAAAATATAATCAATGTTTGCCTCTCTCTCTAAATCCTAGAGCATGACCCCTACTCGAATTTAGTCGTATTATAGTTCTTCTTTTTCATCGTAAAATTTGAGGGGGAAAAAGGCAGGTCTAAAATTTAAATGTTGAAACACCAAGTATCCTATTGTTTTTCTTTTCCCCCTACTTCATGTTTACAACATCTAGTTTTTTCTTCACAATACCACTGTAGCCTAGCCGCTTGAAACCAATGTTTTAAAGTTTTAAAAACCAAACCGGGCAATTCAACCGTAAACTAACACCGCCTACAGTTCAGTTATTTGAGTGCGTTGTTTGACCACAGTTTTGCCCCGATTTGAACTGTCTAAAGCCTTTAAAGTTTGGACCATGACCTAGAGGTATCGCCAATTCGATGTTGGTTCAATTTTTTAAACATTGCTTCAAACAACACATCACAGGGTTTGAAAATAGATTTTGAATGTAAAACACAATTAAAAACACATGCCAAATGCTTCAAGTACCATGTTCTCAGAATAAGCAAATAATTAACTCTTCTATACACTATACAAGTAATTTTCTCCTACAATCATTCTAAACTAAGGCATAGAGATCATAAATATCAAAACTGCTCATTTAGCTCTTACAACATAAGCACAAGTGCATCGCAGATGCTAGAGAACTAAATAAGTACTTAACATACAACAAGAGACACTTCATTGGTTGCTATTACCACCTGTCCATTCATTCCAGTCCTTGTCAACATGAGCTTGGGCCCAATTGATAGCAGTACGTGCAGCTTGCGGTCCTCCAGGCAATCCTCGGTCATTTACAATATCAGCCATGTCAATGAAAGGATCAACCAAGAGTGTACCAGGACCTCCATACTCGGAATGTGCTGAAAATCTGTTCAATTCAATCATAGCCACAGAATCCACAGGCAACAAGGTAAGTATGGACTTTATTTCACAAATCAAGTGAAGCTCCAAAAATAGTTTAGGTGTACTAACAAAATCCGTACAGAAGAAACTACTTGAGTAAAAAATCATAAAAGTCATTGCATGCCAGCCAAAGGTAGTGGAGAAAGGCTGTGTCTAGATTGCATTTGATATGTTTTTTAGCACAATTATAGTTGAAAGCAGTGTTGTTAATCGCAGATCGCAGAAGATAGCGGTTTGGTCAATTTTCCGCTACGTTTCAGTGCTATAACACCACCATAGCCTCTACATGACAACATGTGGTACTACATAGCGGATCGCAGAACAATAGTGGTTTATTCATATTCTGCTACACTATAGCGCTACAGCAGCTATTTGACATCCCTGGTTGATCAAATTTCACAACGCTATAGTGCTATAGTGCCACTATAACTGCTATTTGACAACACTTTGTACTAAATAGTGGATCGCAAAACAATAGTGGTTTGTTCAGGTTTTGCTACATAGCGCTATAGCAAAGCTAAAGTTCCTATTTGACAACCTTGATCAGTTGATTGAAAGAAAGACATTCAAACAATGCAAATGATATATTCTAAATTTACATTGCAAATTACCAAAACATGAAAATATTGATTTCATAGACAGAAAAAACTCCTAACTTCTTCTTGATCCCCTATTCTCTTTTCTAGGTTACTGAAAAATCCTCCTATTTTTAACTCCTAGTTGCATATTAGACATTTTATTTGATTTGTAAAATTCAACTTGGATTTCAAAGAATTTTACATATCAGATAAAATGTCTATGTATCTATGTATATGAAATAAGAGCAGACACAACCAACCCTATTTTGTCATCCCACATCCATCTCCTAGACTTTCCCAACAGAGTATAGATTACAGTGCAAAGTACTGCAACATCATCTCCAAACATCCATCTCCTAGACTTTCCTAACAGTATAAATTATAAAGTTGAAAATAGTATACGACCATATGCAATATCACAATATATATTAAAGTGTCAGCCTATTAGAGACATTCAAGTGGCTGAAGTATGAAAGAGATTTTGTTTGCTAATGCGATCTCATTCTTATTTTGCTAAAGTAGAACTACAGTTAATAGATGTCAGAAAAGGATATACCATGGTTTACAAAGCCTCCTAAAGTGTCATTGTGATGGGAACTTGAACTAATACGGATCAGTTCCATCTGCTGCGGAGAGGCTTATAATGTTGCCTTGACACCATTATCATCTCGGCAATCACCTTTTCATATACTTGAACTACTTACTAGCTTTACAATCACCTTGACACCATTATCTCCAAGTCAAACAGTAGACAGAACAAATCCTTGAGTTGTGTAAAATATCACAGATCCACAAGAGTGTTGTAGGCAATTTTTATGGTTCTCAGGAAGTGAAATTCAACCATTGTTTGTGATCAACTAATCATCAACAGTCATGCACTGATTAATGGCATGAAAGTAATAACTTTTTTCATCATAAATTGGAACATGCAATTCCACGTGTGAAGTGGGTAAAAATATGCTTGAATACTGATATCCTCTACTACATAGGGTGAAGCTTCTAAAATTCCAAAGTCAATAGATTTCATTTGATTGTTTGAAGGGTAGCATCATCAACTGCAAACACGTGAATCTGCTTATCTACCTTTAGTCCTTTACCCAACTCCAAGGCTCCATCCTGCAGGTTTTCTTTTAACCCTTTGTTGCATAAGGCTTCTAACTTCAGAAGCTTTGTTCCATAATCCTTTTGTTGTATAAATGTGTGCTAGAGTTAAATATGGAGCTGCATTACATGGTTCCATCTTAATGAGCTGATTAGCGGCCTCCCTTCCAAGCTCTACATCTCCATAAATCTTGCAAGCACTCAAGAAGGAACTCCAGATTATACAATTTGGATCATAAGGCATTTCCTCCATCAAATCCGTTGCCTTCCTTAGATTTCCATTTCTAGCATAAAGATCAATCAAGCAAGCATATATATCTATATCAGGAGACAAGCCATACTTTGTTATCATTTTGTTGAAATATTCCTCCCCTTTGTTGATAAATCCTGCATGATTGCAAGCTGTTAAGAATGCAGTAAAGCAGACATGATCAGGAATTAACTCTTTCTTGGTTAATAAATAATCGAAAAGTTCCAAAGCGTCTAAACCTCTCCCACATTGAGCATAACCCATGATCATGGATGTCCACAACACAGTGTTCTTTTTAGAAGTCTGATCCAACACACATTGAGCCTCATCAATGTCACCCCCCTTTGAATACATATCAATCAGAGCGCTGGCCACATACACATTCCTTTCAGAACCCATTTTAATAACCAGAGATTGCAAGGCTGCTGCAAGCACCACACAAATAGGGGATTATGGATGATCACTATGTGTGTGTGTGGAGAGAGACCAAAAGGTATGGTGACGTGTCAGAAACCCTGTGAACATCTAAAAATCGAACTAGACACAACATGAACATGGATACAACACATGCAATGTCTAAAAATCAACAGTGAATAAAGTTGAACACATCCAAAGCAGGGTGACAAGGAATGCTAACAATGAAAGTGTAGCGCAGCTACGAAGCAGTTTTATACTCAATTAATCATTAATCTTATGCTTACTCCCTATGTTCATCAAAGTCATGGAAAGGAGGCCCTTCAAACATGGCATCTTTCCTAAAACTAATTTAAAATTAGAGTGAACAGTTACCATGGTTCCTAAATGTGTGACGCGGTGTCACTGTAGTCCCTAAATATATTGAAATTACAAAAACTCCACAAGAGTGTTTTCTGTTAGTAATTTCATGCACTAAATCAACTAACGGAAGATACATTCGAAATTCAACGATCAAATTAATAAATGAAGAACACTTGTGATAACCAAAATGACAAACAAAATAGATATTTTGGTATATTTTCGTAATTTTGATATATTCAGAGACTATATGAACAAACTACTCGCATATTCAAGGACCAAAATGACAGTCTACTCACAAAATATACTATCAAATTAGTTAAACTCAAGAAACAAAAAGTAATTTAAATAGAAGCAAAATTAATTACTAAACTCAAGAACGAGCAAAAAAAACTTGTAATTAACCAAATTAGCTAGTAAAACAGAGAATTGACAATAATGCAAAAGACCGACCTCAGTGCAAACTCCAACAACTTCTTCAACAGATTCTTCATATCAACTATCAAATTCGACATTGAAATTAAAAAATAGAAATTTAGAGTAGTAAGAGTTAGAGTGATTAGCTACTGGAAGCAAGTTGTTAATGCACGTGAAGCATTAACACATACATGGACACCATACACGATATCAGCACATAAACACCAAAAATAATTTGAGAAAATACAAATGGTTGAAGATAACTGCATGTGTCTTTGTTATGTGACACCAACGGGAGTTAGGAGACAGTTAATTTTCAATTATATTGATGATTTGGATTGTCTTGTATTGTTATTGTGTCAATGATGCTTTAGTTGATTTAAAACTGCAAATGTACACAGACAGGCATTTTTACAAGTGCAGAACTTTTATTCTGAATGCTACCAGCTAAAATTCTACCATTATTTTCGCAACAAGGAAAGAGCATATCGTAAACAGAATAACTTGAGCTGCAAGAACCCTTTCTCATTGTTATAAATATTCAATTCAAAAGTACAAAATGATCTTATCAACGGTGTAACATAACTAGTATATAGATTGGTAAGAACTAACCATGCCAATCAGTACCTATCAGTCTATCACATTCACAGACTACATCAATACAACCGAAATTGGCAGTCACCACCAACAAGCACAAAAGTAATTTTGAAATTGTAGCTCAAATGTCTGGAATGCTCCCAGTGTGAATCTCCTCCAGTAGAAATGATGAAAATGAAACAGTATAAGTAGAACCCCATCAAATGCAGGAAATTAGATAACCAAATTGATGTGTCTCTTTTTTGGCTGAAACAAACAGAAAAACAAATTTACAAAATTAGCTAATTCCATTACTCTTCCCATACGAGACACTACAAGTTCACAAAATGTATAATTCCAAAATGTCACTTAAAAAATCAGAGAAAGAGAAAACAATAGTTGCACAACATAACACCATACAATTTGAAAACTCACATGTTTCAGCTGGACTTTCTGAACAAATTTATCAGGTTTATTGACATAGTCAAAACTCTCTTTTTTCAAAGTTTCAACCAGTTCATTTTCTCCATTATTCATCAGATTCCTAATCAGTATCGTGAATGTCAATGCATCCGGCAAACACCCTGAAGCCTTCATGGATCTGTAAACCTCCATCGCCTTCTCTGTATTACCAACTTGCAAATAAACCCCAATCATCTCATTGAACAACCTCGTATCTGGTTTCAACCCCTTTTCCACAACTTCATAGAACATCTCTTCCGCCTTCTCAATCATCTTGTTCTTTCCCAGCAACAGAATAGTGTCAGAATACAATGGCAGCAGCAATTTATCATACCCAGCTTCCTCATCACTAATAATAAACTCCAAAACCTATGTTACAATTATCAAATCCAAAATTAAAATGAAAAAATAATGCGAAAGAGTAGTTAGAATTATTAGCTACTGGTAACTAACTGATTGGAAGCAAGTTGTTAATGCATGCAAAGCATTGACACATACATTAACAACAGACATGGCACCCACACATAACACTGATAATACTATGAGAAAATAGGCATGATCGAAGGTGACTGCTTATGTTGTGTCATGTGACACCAAAGACACCTTCGATCCTAAGACCTTGAATGTTTTAAGTGTCGGTACTACATATAGGTTAATGTCCTTCAACAAAGATCAAATTTATTAAATTAGTATGAGTTTATACCTAGATGAAATAATTTTTTACCAACTTAACGATCAGCAGAACTTCTAATTAGTTAGATATCATTTTCTATAAGAACAGAGAATTTAGACGCACAAAAATAGCTAGTCACAAGTGTAATGAGGGTGTTTGAATTTACTTGTTTAAGTCTCTTTATTAGGTCAAAAACTTATGAGACTGCTCAAAAAAACTAGAGAAAACAGTTTTTGACATGTCTGTAAGTTGTTTTCAGCTTATTTTCACAAGTTCTCCAGAATAACTTATGAAAACAGCTTATAGCTTATAAGATAATAGTTTGATATTAAAATAACTTATGAAAACAGCTTATAGCTTATAAGATAATAGTTTGATATTGGCTCTGTTTGGATAAACAACTTGATTAAGTGTTAATCATATAATTTCTTATGAATGAGATATTTATCAATCAAAAGATAAAATAAAGCCATATCATTTTCATATAAGTTATAAGTTGTTTTCATAAGCCGTCCTAGGGAGCTTATTAGAAACAAGATGAAAACAACTTATGGTCATATTCATAAGTATTTTTATAAGCTTTCTTAAAGATTCTCAAGTTATATTAGTAAATAAGCTCAAATAAGTGCATAATAACATGTACATGATAATCACTTATACACTTATGCTATAAGTGCTTAAACCTTAACCAAACAGGGTCTTGGTGCAATAGTTAATTGTGATTTTTACCTTGAGAGATAAATGGAGTTGATTTTGTCTATGCAATTCAGCCAAGACAATTAAAACATCAGGCTTCAATAACCTAAGCAATTTAGACTTGAGAACTTGGTTGAGCTTTTCTTCAGAATTTTTAGCGAGTTTAAGAGCGTGAATAACTTGAACGCTTTCTTTGGAAATTACCATTGAAGGTGGTTTCTTGTTTTTGCAGGAACGGAGACCGCATACTACTGTTGTTGCTTTGCTTCTGTTGTTGGTTGTTGAATTTAAGGGTGGGAAAAGCAATTCCGTTTGGAATATCCATGCGCTTGGTCTTAGTATCATCTTGGTCCTTGGAAGATGAAGAAACAAAGACGTTGGAGAGAGAGAGATGAAAATTGAAGTAGCAGCGGTGCGTGTTCAGGAAGATTATGATTTCGGGGGAAGAGAAGATGGGAGAAAGAGAGAGGTAAATTGGAAACCCTTGAACAGGGATGGCAAAAAATCCGCATCCGTGGATATCCGCGGATAAAATCCGTCACGGACACGGAACGGATACCTTAATGGATATCCACGGATAAAATAAATGGATATTTTAACTACCCGTTAATTAATGAATACGGATGCGGATTTAATGGTATCCGCACCCGCTATTAAACTGAGTGAATTACGTAAATATCCTTAATGCCTTTTAACTTCCTATAAAAAAAAAAAAAACTAACCTCGGTACTGGCTTTCTTTGGAACCTCGGTACTATTGTTATTAGTTATTACAAATCTACATTACACTTATTTATTCTCCTCTGACCTCTCTCAGACTTCACTTCTTCTCTCTGACCTCTCTCAGACTCACGATTCTTCTTCTCATTCTCTAACTCGCATCCCTTCAAGTTGTAGCCTCTAATCGCCGTCGCCGTCCTTTCAAGTGCTTCATGTTAGGTTTATCTGTTCATGCGATTATGTCAGGGACATAAGTTGTATCAATAATGTGATTAAGTATAATGTTTGTCGCAATTTGTTTTGCTTGATCGTGTTAGGGTTCGTTTTCCTTCTGTTGTGCTTGTTTGTTGAGTTGTTGCTTCTTTATTTATTTTTGTTGTTTTGCAGCCATTCTCACACTTACTATGTTTGATCTTGTTCTATTTTTATTGTGCTCGATTGTTTGTTTTTTAATCATCAGAATTTAGCATAGCCTGTTATTTGGAAATTATGAGTTCAGTATTTTTAATGTTCACCGATTTATCTTGTACTTTCTTTTTTGCACATCTTGTTTATTTATTAACATAGTTCTTTATTTCTGTAGAATGTCTTTTGAACAAACATTAACTCCTTTAGAAGAAGTGCAAGATAATTTGACACCCTTAAATGTGGATGAGTCTAATGCCATTGTTTCAACTGTTTCGAATGTAGAGCCTAATTCAAGTCCTAATGAAATTGAAAGCCCAATACCATATGAACCTGAGATTGAAGGTTGTAAAACAAAGCTAACTTCTGATGTTTGGAATCATTTCAAAAGGAAAATGATAGATGGAAAGATGAAGGCCATTTGCAACTATTGTGGTAAAAAACTTGTGGGTGTTCCAAAACAAGGAACGTCACACTTAAAGACACACTGGAAGGCTTGCCCAAATCGAAAAAATCGAGATATAAGGCAAGCTTTGATCAAAACTGAATGTGTTGATGGTAAAGCTATAATGGTTGGTTCTTATGCATTTAATCAAGACATAGCAAGGCAGAAAGTTGCTAAGATGATAATTCTTCATGAGTATCCTCTAGCGATGGTTGAACATATTGGTTTTAAAGAATTTTGTGCTTCTATGCAACCTTTATTTAGTGTGGTTTCTCGTAACACTATCAAGACTGACATCATGAAGATTTATGAGGAGGAGAAAGAGAATACAAGGAAGTTGTTGTCCAAAAATCAAAGTCGTATTGCAATCACTAGTGATATGTGGACTTCAAGTAACCAAAATAAAGGTTATATGACAGTCACAGCCCACTTTATTGATGACTCGTGGACCCTTCAAAGTCGACTTGTAAGGTAATAATACTAAACTATTTTGATTAGTTTTTGTTATGATAGTTATTTATAAGTTCTTTGGAGATTGCTTGATGTATGTGCTTCAGTATTGACACTTTAGAGCTTATTAAAGTTACCTTGCCTTAGTTAATTATTTTGTTCATCCATATGATTATTAGGTTCATTTATGTGCCTGCTCCTCATACTAGCAAAGTTCTAGCTGATACCTTGGTTCAGTGTTTGATGGATTGGAATCTAGATATAAAGTTGTTCACATTGACTGTTGATAATTGTTCTACCAATGATGTTATGATTGACCGCATTTTGAAAGTTCACCTAGGTTATTTGTATTGGGTGGTCAATTGTTTCACATGCGCTGTTCGACGCATATATTGAATTTAATTGTGAAGGATGGCTTGTCCATAATCTCTGGTGCCATTGAGAATATTAGAGAAAGTGCTGTCTATTGGACAGCAACACCAAAAAGAGAGGAGAAATTCATAGAGACATGTGGCCAAGTGAACATTTCTTATGATAAAAAGCTTGTTCAAGATTGCAAGACTAGGTGGAATTCTACATTTTTAATGCTTGTTGTTGCCATACACTATAGAGATGTGTTTGATAGAGCAGCAAAACGAGATGCTCAATATAAAACCTTGCCGGATGATGAAAATTTTGACATCTTAGGTTGGTGGAAGGCTAATGGATTAAAGTATCCAATCTTGCAAATGATCGCCAGAGATTTCTTAGCAATTCCTATTTCAACTGTTGCGTCAGAGTCTTCTTTTAGCACTAGTGGCCGGATTCTTACTCCTCATCGTAGCAGATTGCGTTCAGATACTTTAGAGGCATTGATGTGTGCTCAAGATTGACTATGGACTGATGTGAAAAGTAATCAAGTTTATAACAAGTTTTATTTTATAATGATTAATTATATATTTTTTTTGGTGCAAGATTAATTATAAAATGTTATTATTGACTTTTTCTTTTCTTTTTCAGGTTCAGCAAAATCAAATGTTGATATCATTGAAATTAATTCAGTATTGGCAAATATGGATGCTGACATTATCGGTGAATGACATTGTTGAAGCTAAAAAAGACAACTTCAGGAGCTAGGAAGTGAAAGTGATTGACATTGCTGAAGCTATAAGCTGTTTTTGTTGATGATGAATTTTATTTTATGTTTTGTTTAATCAAAGAATTTTATTTCTATTAAATGTAGTGAACTTTATTTATGTTTTTATTGAGTCAAGGATCTTTGTTGTTGTTATAATCTATCGATATTATGTTTTGCTAAAAAAAAATGCATGTTATGAATTTTTGGTTTTAAATTTACCTAAAAAAATAAACAAATTTTTTTCTTATGAATGTTATCCATGGATATCCGTATAAATCCGTGGATACCTCAAAATCCATGGATTATCCGCTAAATGAATATCCGCATGGATATGGATAGGGTACGGATTTCATATTTATCTAACGAGTGGACACGGATATCACACTCTCCGCATCCATGGATATCCATTTACATCCCTACCCTTGAATAAATGGATGGATGAGGAATGAGCATACACATATTTTTTAAAAATATAGAAAAGAATTATATAAGATTGAGAAACAATTATATATTTTTAGGGTTTGTTAACTACGCCTCCGGGGCACGGGTGAAATCCAAAAGTTGAATTTTTATCTTAAAAATTTAAGTTTTTATCTTTGATTAAGTAATAATTATACAACTTTTTACAAGCATCAGATGAGGTTTCCACGCAATAAGAACCACATTATGTGATTCTTCATCGCCAATTTGCTATCCTTATCTATTACATAGGAATCTTTGACACTCTTTAAAATATGTTGTGCTTGATGAATCAGCCTCTTAAAATTCACATCATGAATTTCTTTATTCCTCTAACTCCACAAGAAATGGCAAGACATTACCCAAAAAGTCCTTTGCTCAATTCCTTGATTCCAATTCATATCATTACTCTTCATCAATTGCTTAGTATCCCCCATGAAGAACTAATTTCAAACACCTGGATAAACCATATTCAACCATAGTTGACATGACAAGAGGATAATCTATTATCCTTACACAATTATTCCTAAAAAGATTTATATGAATGAAATAACATTTAAGAATATGGATGGGGCTTATGAATTTGGCATACACATAGTGTGCAGGTCAACTTTGGAGTTAGAAAATGCTATGCGAACAAGAATAAGAATGACAACACTATATCATCATTTAGGTTTGTTTGTTCTAAGGAAGGTCTTCAAAAAGCAAGCAAGAGTGATCCTTTTGTTAAGATCCACAATGTTAAGGCTAAAAAAAATTGCAAAGCAATAATTTCCCTTGTATATAAGAATGGAAAGTTTGTCATTTATGAATTTGTGGATGAACATAACCGCGCTCTACAAAATCTTGAAACAACACACATGCTCATTGTCGACAAATAGGCTACATTTGATCTTCAATTTGAATCGAACTAATGATGAGACCTATACTTAATTTTTTATATTTTCCTCTACAACTCATTGTCGACAAAATCAATTCATTAAAACTAATGATGAGACCCATAATTAGGAGTGTATTAGATTGAGATTTTAAAAGATTATTGGATTGTATTGATTTATTAGGATTTTAAAAGACTTTTTTTGAAAGACTTTTTACAATTAAGATTTTTTGCAAGATTTTGATGGATTCATGATATAGATTTTAAAGGATTTTAACGGATTTTTAAGATTTTAAAAGGGTCAATAAATTTAAAGATACATTACAGACAAAAAAATCTCAAAAACAAAAGTACAGTTATAAATCAACCGAAAAAAAACATTGAATCAATGAGTGTAATATTTCTTCAAAAAAAAAAAGACTATTAGATAATATACTACTAGCAGGTTGATTGATCTTAAAAATTCTGGACATATGATATCAAAATAAATAGAATTAAAAATAAGTTATGTTAGTTTATTGATTATAATAATTTGATTGAAAAATGCATGTTACATGTAGAAAAATGCAAGTAGAAAAATTATTATGATACCAATGAACGTAAAGTTGTGATTTTTATAATAATTTGATATATAGATAGATGGTAAATTAACCACAAGATTATACAGTACATTCTTTTTTTTAATGAACGTAAAAGTTATGTTAAGAAAAGTGCAAGTTAGAGGTATGAAATATCCATTTATTGTTTGGCTGTTTAAATTAAAATTCCATTGATAAGTTGAAATTGAATTGAGTTGAGAGGAAGAAGAGATCAAAAAAGAAAGATGGGGTGTTCAGCATCAAAGAGAGTTAACACCACTTTCCAAACCTCCTCCGAATTCAACTCAGCCTGCGAGACAACCTTCACCCACTGCCTCTCCCTAACACAACACACCTTCGAAGGAGTCTTACCCTATCAACTCAAAACCGCTTCCGATCAAATCCACACCCTCCTCACCAATCATCCCCTCATCCACAACTGGGTCCCATCTCCTCCCGATCGAACCCAAGTTGACTCCGCTCTCCGCCGTGTCCTTCGACCCGATCACAACCGCGACAGCGTCCTTCGACTTCCGGTTTTCAAGGAATGGGCTCGGTGTCTTTACACTGACGCTGTTTTGGCTTCTGCTGGTAAAGCGTTGATTGTAAGAGTTCCTGTTGGTGTTGCTGGAATTGTTGGAATTGGTACTGTTGCGAAATCTGGTCCGGTGCTGCTTGGGGGTTTTGTTGGAGCTTACTCGCTTGGTGTTGCTCTTTCTATTTTTCTTGGTTTATCCGCATAAATTAAATTAAAATTCTTATCGTTGTATTTTTGTATATGTTTGTTCAAACTCTTGTCAATTCTCAATATACATAAATGAATATATCAAGTACAATTCATATGTGTGATATATAAACCTGGTATACTCCTTTCTGCCAAAGACTCTTTACCTAACTCAATGATCACTTTATTGCCCTCTTATTTTGGCATGGAATGGAAATTTTGGATGTAACTTCCTTTGCAAGTTTTTTCCTTTCCATATCTTGCAGTTGCAAGCAGACTTCAAACGGGTGAAATCACTCCACAACTTCACAAGTTGAATACATGCTACTACTATATTCATTTGAGTGTATTAATTGTGAAAATGAGAAATTAAGTACAGGAATATCAGCAGATGAATGCAGGGATACATACCATGCCAAATATTCATTCTTTGCCAGTTTACTTTGAGCAGAAAGGAAATACTCCTCCTGCAAGAAGCACTACTGATGTTTGTGATGAGACTTGATCAATAGAAGCCAAAACCAAAAGGGTAGGAATTGTGTTTTTTTTGTTTTTGTTTCTTCTTATACCATGTTTGAGTTCAGTTATTTTCTAAAATACAAATATTTATTTTGTTTAAGGTTTCCTATTTTCTTGTTAAGATAGTAAGTTAATCAAAGTAAGCAATTAATGCAGTGGTAAAAGGAGGAATTGAATTGTTGAATTGCGTATACATTATGATATCATTTATTCATTGCTACATATATAATCATCAAATCAAATACTATAAAATCTATTGTATGGATTGCTAGCTTAGAAAGTAAGCTTATCACCAGGAGCAACACCCAATTGACTACAATATTGAGTGTAGCAACCAACACGAGTCTGAACTGTAGTTGGCTTAGCACCATCACATTCAAGTCGACCATTAATGGCTCTAGTGGTTGCACCAAAGCCTTGGTCCATGACATTTTGCACACACATGTTTCGTCCAATACAGGATCATTGGCCACTGTTTCAGGAGAGTTCAATCCATCAGAACCATTGTCCTTTCCAGATAATTGAATCGGTCCACAACCATAGAACCCTTTGTTAGGGGCACATGTGTACTCTGCATTGCTTTCATCACAGTAGTCTTATGATGCACCATCAATCTCTTCAGTATAGCAGAAATCTGCATCAACATTAATTTCACATGTTATGTGTGTTCATAAACATGGCCCAATATTAAAGAGAAGATCAGATAAAAATCATGAAATTTACATAAGAGTTGTGTTATTTTGACATGTAAATTTGACATCATTGCTAGGCAAACTTGGTGGTGTTCGGCCTGCATAACAAGGACCTTGTTTGCACCCTGTGCCACAATATGGATCAGTGTTACCACAGTACCCAAATTGGCTACAACATAAACCTTCCTCACACCCACAATTTTGAGCACTAATACTTTTTGGAACCATAATCATAATAAAAAAGGCTATAGCAAGTTTTGCTATAGACATGCTTAGTGATTTGTTTCCTATCATAGTCATATTATGGGAGGTATTGAAGTTGAGTTAAGATATTTAATCAGCTGGTGGAGAGGTGTTGTGGATGTGATGAAGAAATATGTATAATTAGTTATGTGGACGAGGTTTGAGTTTGAACATTTCAAGATCGAATTTCCAATCCTTTTCTGGAAAGCATGGGTTGCTCTGTGGGTAGACATTTACTTTGACTTGTCTATAGAGTGTACTTGTCAAACACGGTTGTGTTATTAAACGATGATAGCGGAAATATATTGCTCCCTCCGTCCCTAATTATAAGACCCTTTTGAAAAAAAAATTTTGTCCCTTTTTATAAGACCCCTTTGTTATTTCCAACTACATTAATTATTTCTTTACATACATGCCCTTATATATTATACATCTTTTTCTTCAATCAACAATAAATAATATGTTGAAAACATAAACTAACTTAAAGGATAAAATTGTAAAAACAATAGTGATTACAAACAACTTTAATACAAATATTCACTATCTTAATTCCCGTGATTTTGGCGAAAAGGGTCTTATATATAGGGACGGAGGGAGTATTAATTTACACGAGGGAAGATAAAGTGTCATCGATCACAATTCAAATTCATTTTTATCAATGGTTATGAATGAACTAAAGATAAATGAGTTGGAGAAAGATATAATTTTTGATAGAACATTATGGTATCGTTTTATTTAGGTCAAATGCATCTAAAGATCCTTTAAGTTTTTCGTTTTTCTCAAAGTGGTCCTTTAAGTTTCAAAAGTCCCAAACAAGTCCTTTTAGTTTTTGAATCGTTTCAAACAAGTCTTTTTAGAGGATGATGATGATGATGATGATTCAGATGATAACAACAAAGAGCATCATCCACCATTTGTCATGCCTAAAAAGATGACTAATTTTAAGTGGGTGTTAGAAGCCAGATTTGGTACCAAAGATGAGTTCAAGAAAGCAATTATCAATTATGCTATCTATGATAGGACTTGTTTGAAACGATTCAAAAACTAAAAAGACTTGTTTGAGACTTTTGAAACTTAAAGGACCACTTTGGGAAAAACGAAAAACTTAAAAGACCTTTAGATGCATTTGACCTTTTATTTATATAATCAATCCAATTTAATGAGATAAAGTTTGGTTGTTGTATCTCATATAAAGTCATTCTCTTTAGTCCGTAACACCTAACTCTTGCTCGCATTGTCATGGTTGTTAGATTGGATAATTTTTGTGATTAACCAAATTTGAATTTGGGAATTTTAGTTAGTGTTTGTCACTTCTATTTTCTACAAAAATAAAATCATTCTCAAAATTGAACTTAATAACATTGACTTATCTAATCATGAAAAATAAGTCATACATTTAAAGACATTAATATGAAATAAACTTTTAAATAGATTGACAAATCATATACACTTTTTAAAATGTCAGACACACTAAAAAAGTAAACTTAATATAGAAAAAAGTAAACTTAATATAGAAAACATGTCAATAAGGCTTAAACCTTGAATTTATTTATCATACTAGACTTAAAGTTGGCAAAAAAAAAAAAAAACTTTCTAGCTAGGCCTAGTTTATTTTCATATCTAGGTTCATTCATTTCAAATTTTAAAGATTAATTAAGTTTTTGGTCCTTCAAATATATTATATTACGATTTTAGTACGCCTAATTGTTTTTTTTTAAACAATGTACTTCAAATATTTTCAATTGACAATTTTGATCACTGCTTCTAAATCAAATTATGTGTAATTTCAAAATTTGAGCTATTTTTGAGTTATGTTTAATTCAATATCAAAATCTTTCTTGCAAATGTTTATATATAACTTTTTAACAATATATGAATTATATATGAATTTTTATGTTTTTAACGTTTAAAATTCATATTTAACTCTTTTTTTGTTTAAAAATTATAAAATGGAAGAATTATAAACTTTTGTTGAGTGATGAAGATGATTTGTTGGTGGGAATTTTGGATGTATGCCTAATTAAGGCATGGAATGGGAAGTTTGGATGCAACTTCCTTTGCAAGTTTTTCCTTTTCATATCTTGCAACCAGGCTTCAAACGGGTGAAATCATTCCACAACGTCGTCACAAGTTGAATACATGCTACTAAGTTATACATGTCATGGTAGATATTCATTTGAGTGTATTCATTGTGAAAATGAGAGAAATTAAGTGAAAGAAGATCAGCAGATGAATTCAGTGATACATACCATGTCAGATATTCATTCTTTGGCTGTTTGCTTTGAGCAGAAAGGAAAGACTCCTCCTGCAAGAAGCACTACTGCCACAAACAGTTTAATCCTATCAGAGATGCTGAGTTCGAGATGGGACTTAATTGATCAATGGAGGCCAAAACCAAAAGCGTAGGAATTGTGTGTTTTTTTCGTTCTCCATATACCATGCTTGAGTTCAGTTATATTAATATAGATAATCAGATAGAATAACAAAGAGACTAACAAAAACTGTTAGAGTTTCATAGAATATCAATTGTTTAACATTATAAAAGGTTATTAGAGAATATATATATATATATCAAACCTAATTGACTCTAAACTAATTGGTCCAATAACATCATTATTTTATTATTATCTAACACTTATCTTTAAACTCATGATTGATCAACAAGAAACATTGTGAGTTTGTCAAACAAAATAAGAAAGCATACTAAATAATAGGGTTAATAGTGTTTTTCACCCCTGTAATATAGGTCATTTCCGGTTTTCGCCCCTATAAAATTTTCGGTTTGAATTGCATCCTTGTAAAACTTTTTTTTTTTTTTTTTTTTTTCTGGAAAACACCCTTCCCCCATCCAACTCAGCAAATTCGCTTACGTGACGCTGATTTGGCATTTTTTTTAATTGGCCATGTGTAAAAAATATATCCACATCAGATTTTATTTTTTAAAAATAAACAAAATCCAAAAAATCATTAAAATATTCATTTTTTTTTTCAAAAATTTAAAAAATCGAAAAATAATTTTAAAAAAATTCAGAAAAAATATTAAGATTTTTTCCAAAATATAAAAAAAAACAGAAAAATAGTTTTGTTTTTTGGAAAAATCGAAAAAAAAATTAGATTTTTTTTTCAAAAATTAGAAAAAAAAAAACTATTAAGATTTTTTTCGATTAAAAAGATTTTAAAAAATTCTGGAATTTAATTTTCAAAATACAAAAAAAGTAAATTTTCAAAATTAAAAAAAAGGTCAGATTTTATAAAAACATTATGGAAAAAAAATATAATTTTTAAAAATCTGAATACAAATTTAGAGGGTTTTAAAAAAGTCGTGGAAATTTCATTTTCCTAGAATTATGCTTTTCCTTAGAGGAGGTAGAAATCATAAATCTTATATTTGTGGAATGAAATGATTTTTTTCCCAATATTTTATTAAAATTTGGAATAAAATTTTTCGAATAAAAAATATGAATTTTTTCTATATTTGTATACAGATTTTAAAAAAAATTTCAGATATTTTTTTTTTTTAAAAAAATCTGACCTCTTTTGTAATTTTGAAAATTTTCTTTTTTTTATTTTGAAAATTAAATTCCAGAATTTTTTAAAATATTTTTAATTTTTTAAAAAATATGATTATATTTTCTGATTTTTTTTTCTAATTTTTGAAAAATAAAATATATCTTTTTTTATATTTTTTTATTTTTTGGAAACAAATATGACTATTTTTTTGTTTTTTTATATTTCGGAAAAATCTTAATATTTTTTTGAACTTTGTAAATTTTTGGAAGAAAAAAAAACTGAATATTTTTATGTTTTTTTGGATTTTTTTTAAACAAAATATTTTTAAATATTTTAAAAATAAAATCTGATGTGGATATATTTTTTACACATGGCCAATTAAAAAAAAAATGCCAAATCAGCGCCATGTAAGCGAGTTTGCTGAGTTGGGTGGGGTGTTTTCCGGAAAAAAAGTTTTACAATGATGCAATTCAAACCGAAAATTTTATAGAGGCGAAAACCGGAAATAACCTATATTAAAGGGGTGAAAAACACTATTAACCCTAAATAATATAAACTTTTAACACTACACCTCAAGTTAAAGCTTACTAAACTTTTAGTTTATTATAAATTAACCCTGAAAATAAACTAAATCAGCTAATAGCATGACTAATGAAGAACAACAACCAAAGTGAGTTATTAAGATAGAGGAAGCAGCAAGGACCATCAACCAGTCAAATAGAGAACTAAAGACGCATACAAACAAACTGGGAGAGTGTTCCCAAACACCCGTTGAAACCGAAGTTGGATTTTTATTTTACCAATCAATAGCAACAAGAATCAAGCAAAGAAATCCACGTAGGACAAAATCATTTCAACCAAAATCAATGCTAAATGATATTTTTTTGTTAAGTAGTCTAGTAACTAGAGCTCACACATTTTAAATGTGGATGAGTGGACTGTCCATGGTTCGAATTCAGGCATCTGCATATAATATGCAATATTCCTATCAACTAAACTAAACTCACGGGTTAATGCTAAATGACCTTCTAACACAATGGTAGCACAAGACCTATAAATACCAATTTTCAATGGAGAATATAGAATAACACAAAACAACTGACAAAAACGGTTATGGTTTCATAGAATATCAATTGCTTAACATTACAAAAGATTACTAGAGAATATATATAAAACCCAATTGACTCTAAACTAACAGAGCAAATAACATAGCTCATTACTTTATTATCTAACATATTTGATGATTTGATTTGATGAATTGCCTATACATTATGACATCATTTATTCATAATACATATATAATCATCAAATCAAATACTATAAAATCTATTGTATGGATTGCTAGCTTAGCAGTTAAGCTTATCACCAGGAGCAACACCCAGTTGACTACAATATTGAGTGTAGTAATCAACACGAGCCTTAACTGTGTTGGGGTCAACACCGTCACATTCAAGTCGACCATTAATGGCTCTAACCGTTGCACCAAAGCCTTGTTGGTTCATGACATTGTGCACATGATTCATCCAATACCATAATGCTGTCTTGAAGGACACTAAAGGATCATTGGCCACTGTTTCAGGAGAGTTCAATTCATCAAAACCACTGTCCTTTCCAGCTGGTCCGTAATTAAAGTTCCAAGATAATTGAATCGGTCCACGGCCATAGTATCCTTTGTTAGGGGCACACGGGTACTCTGTGTTGCTTTCATCGCAGTAGTCCTTTGATGCACCATCCTTCTCTTCTATATAGCAAAAATCTGCATCAATGGTAATTTCACACGTTATGTATGTCGAAAAACTGAGAAAATGGAGATCAAGAAACGTGAAATTTAGTTATTAGTCTTATAGATGTATGTATGTATGTATGCACAAAATTAAACCTAGCCAAACCATATAGCTTATACGCTAGAACAAGAATTGAACTAAATGAGGTCTGGTTAGTCTCAAACAACTGTTGACCAAGCTGAAATGCTAATAAAAGTTAATTGAAATTGTAAAGGTTTTTGACAAATATATTTTTTTTATTAACTAAATTCTCAAATGATTATTGAAAATAATAACCATTGATCATATTAGTTCTTAGTTCAATCAATTTAATCACTGAAATTGTCTTGAAACTGGCATGGTAGAAAATATTAAATTTTAAATACCATTCTAAAATTTTGTTAATTTTAGTAATCAATATGCATGAAAACTAAATTGTGATTGATTCTTTAAATGAGTTATAATACTTACGTCCAGTTTCATGAGTGAAATGTGCAAAAGCAGCTGCGATTTCGCGTTTGGAGTCATCTACAGAACCAACCCTACCAAACTGATTATAAGAACCGAGGGCATCAAGAAAAACAGCTCTTGAATAGAAGTTCTTTCCTGCACAACTAGAATCAGCTTGATCAATTATACTATTGAAGAATTCTTGTGTAACAATGTCAGCCACGTTGACATCATTGCTAGGACCAGGAGTACTAGGTGAAATTTGGCCCGCATAACAAGGACCTTGTTTGCACCCTGTGCCACAATATGGATCAGTGTTACCACAATATCCATGTTCGCTACAACATAAGCCTTCCTCACACCCACAATTTTGAGCACTCGTATTTTTTGAAAGGTTATAGCAAGTTTTACTATAGACATGCTTGGTAACTTTTTTCCCATCATAGTGATATTATTGGTGGGAGGTATTGAAGTTGAGTTAAGATATTTAATCAGGTGGTGGAGATGTGGTGTATATTTATATTGACGAGGAGTGCTATGGACACTCTCTTTCTAATACCCACTTTTTTATTGGGTGAAATTCATGTGGGTACCACACATTGAAAATGGATTCCACATAAAGTGATGAGACCCACATGAGTTTCATCCAATAGGACGATGAGTGTTAGTTAGAGAGAGTGTTTCTAGCATTTCTCTTATATTGATAGCACGGTGCTCTGAATGTGATAAAGAAACATGTAACTAATTATGTGGACGAGATTTAAGTTTGAACATTTCAAGATCAAAATTCCAATCCTTTTCTAGAAATTAAAGCATTGGTTACGTTGTGGGTGGACTTTTACTTTGACTTGTCTATAGAGTAATAGTACCTTCTTCAACACGGTTGTGTTATCAAATGAAGATAGCCACAATTTTTTTTGGGGTACAAATGTCACAATAATTTTACTTAATTGAATTATGGTATACATGAACTAATTTGATGTTGTAATGCAACTAAATTTTTTAGTATAAGCTAAAAACTACTAAAAGCACTAAATTTAAGCACAAAAAAAAGGGCCAAAACTCAGAAAACATAATAGCAAAAAAAGCAGGAAAATTAAAAGATAGTTTGCTAATTACATAATGCAATAGTTTTTTTATTTTTACAAAAGACAATGACATGAGTGAAAGAAATGAAAAAACAAATGGTTAGTGATATAATAATGGTAATGATCGTGATAGTAAAATAAAATAAACAATTAACAGTGAGAAATACGTAGTTTATCAAACTTTACGGTTCCCGTGTAACCAAAAAAAAAACTTTACGGTTCCCGCGTTATATCTATCAACGTTGTGCATATCAACCAACTTGATTGAAACAATTGACATTTGCCCAACTTAAGGGTTCAAATCAAACATTCAACACAAAATTTCGGTTACGGATGAAAATAAATCAAACTGATTCAAATATATTGACGGTCTACTTCGAGTTCAAGCAACTATCTTCTTTCTTTTTATGCATAAAAATTTAGTTGACTTGAACTCCAAGATTAACCAAGATCTGAATATGCATGAAGACTGATGTTTTGGGAATTGTTAGAGCAACTACAGTGGTAGTATTTTGACCCAGTCCGTCAACATGTCACAACACAAATATCAGTTTTTCATGGGTTCATTTGTTGGAGTCTGCCAAGCTGGAGTTATCGTTACTTCAGCAAGTAACGTTGCTTTCTGACACCAATTGTATATTTAATAGTATTGTTGTTTTGAGGATATTGAAGAGAGGAAGTTAATTTTGTTTCTTGCTTTATCTGCAATTCATTTTTGTTCAGAGAAGAAAGTGAACCATGACAAACTCCAAATCACTTTGGTATAAAATAGATTAGTTAAAATCATGGGCCCAATATAATTTTTTAAGAGTTACACCATTGGAGTATAAAATAGATGAGTTACTTTGAAATGATGTGGTGGTGTGGACCCCACCTATAATACTATGTTGGGTTGCACCATTGGAGGTGCTCTTAGAATTAAGTGGAAATTAATCAAAAATGAATGTTGACTCAATTGGTAAGAAATCATCCGACAAAAAGTTAATCACATTCACAATAAAAGTTGAACACAAAATTTTACGAGTAAGTCAACTTTTTACCAACTAAGTCAACATTCATTTGCGATTCAAGTCCCTGTCTATTGTATCAAGCACCTACTATCAATATAAATGTATTGATAAAGCACATATTTAAATAGATAAAATTAAGATTATTTATAATTTTATTTAGTTAAAAGTGTTAAAATTTAATCCACAAAAGAGTCTTTCCCATTTACCATGTCAGTCTTTTTAAATAAATATTGATATTTTTATTATTAACAATATTATATCTGTACCTTGTATTAAAACATTTTTATTAATTTAAGCACATTAGCTTACATCAATTTTTAGTATATCTAAATACATTATTGTAAATATAATTGTAAAAGGATATATATCATATCGAGTCGGATATTTTTTGTGATTATCGAGATTCAAATTTAAAATCTTCTCTATGTGTGAATTTTAGTTGGTGCTTGTCACTCCTGAGAAAAAGTCATTCTCTCTAAAATATCATGGTACATCTTAAAATTGAACTTAATAACATTGACCTTTTCTTAAAAAAAAAAAAAAATTGACCTATCTCCCATAAAAATAAAAATAAAATAAAAAAATTGATCTATCTACTGGTTGGTCATTTAAAAATAAATCATATTGTTTATTCAAAGACGTTAATATGGAAGCTCCTAACGTTAAAAAATTATATTTAATTCATCTTTTCTTTAAAATTATAAATTTGTGTGAAAAAAATTCTTATAATATTTTAAATGTGCCCCATAAATCCATTCAAAAATTCAAGAGCAAAAATTCAAAAATTCTTATAATATGAGTTTATTTAAAAACATAGAGCAAAAATTGTTCATAAAAGCATATGAAAGGACCATTGTTTTGAAGAATTTTTTTAAAGGAAGCAATAACATTTTAAGATTTTTTTTTATTATATACTGACTTGTTGAGTGATGTTGATGGTGATGATTTGTCAGCGGCTTTTTATAACAGCATCAATAATGCTATTTTTTTTATGAAGGATTTCTCTAAGAAATACAAGAATGCAAAATAGGATATTTAACCAATCAAATTCTAGCTGACTGTGCATGGAGAGTAAATTAGTATTATTTTAAGTGTTTTTGCCACATATTCTTGCGCTTCATACTCTGGTAACTTGGTAAGAACAAACATTATTCTTGTAACTGGAAGATAGTTTGGATGTATCATCCTTTATATATAGGATGTATGTATGTATTGCATAAGAGTTTTTGTTTTTTTTTTTTTTTTAATGGCAAATTTTATTAAAAAAACTCGATCCTTGCACAAGGCGAACAAAAATTGGTCATTCAGAAATTACAAGACAAAGGTGCCGTATATAGGCGGAACACTTAAAAGAAAACTTCAAATAGACACTAAAACCCCACCACCTTATCAAGACCTACCTTCAACACCATTAACAAACACCCACCAACATCAACGTCACCGCGTAAATTAAAACCCAGTTGCAAAACAACCACTGAAAAAACAAAGTCCATAAACACCAATCGCTCGCTACTCATCCAAAAAAAACCCTAAAAACCACCCAACCTAAAGAAAAACCATCCCTCCAAACCAAACAACATTTTATCATCACCATAGTTGAGCTCAATTTGACACCCTTAAGTGTCCTTTTCCAACGCTTCTTCAGATTCCACCATCTCTCTAAATGTGGGTTTGGACTTTGGAGTTGCAAATTGCAAAACTTTTTTCTTTTGGGATGTTCAAAGTCAAAGGTATGTATTAGATGGAGTATAGTTTGTGTATGCCTAATTAATGCATAGAATGGGAATTTTGGAAGTAAATTCCTTGCAAAAAAAATTCCCCTTTCCATATCTCGTAACCAGTTTGTCAAACGTGTGAAATGTGAAATCATTCCACAACCTCACAAGCTGAATAGACGCTATTAGTTGTTGAAACAATCTATGATTTTAAAGTAATATCAATATAATCATTAAGTTGGTGTGATTGAGTATGGCTTATATTGAATTGTGTATACATTATTTTTCCTATAAAGAATTGTGTGTATACATGTATTATGATATCATTTTCATGAGTCCAACATTATGATATCATTTATTCAAATATATATACTAAGTATATATTGTATGGCTAGCTAGCTTAGCAAGTAAGGTTATCACCAGGAGCAACACCCAACTCACTACAATATTGAGTGTAGTAACCAACACGAGTCTGAACTGTGGATGGGTTAGCACCATCACATTCAAGTCGACCATTAATGGCTCTAATGGTTGCACCAAAACCTTGGTTGATGACACCGTGCACGTTATTCATCCAATACCATAATGCTGTCTTGAAGGACACTGTAGGATCATTGGCCACTGTTTCAGGTGAGTTCAATCCATCAAAACCATTGTCTCTTCCAGCTGGTCCATAGTTGTAGTTCCAAGATAGTTGAATCGGTCCACGACCATAGTAACCTTTGTTAGGGGCACATGGCCACTCTGTGTTGCCTTCATCACAGTAGTCCTTTGATGGACCATCAATCTCTTCAGTATAGCAAAAATCTGCACAACATTAATATCACATGTTATGTGTGTTCATAAACAAGACCCTAGTTGTCCTCGTGAACTTAGCTCAGTTTGTAGGGACAATGCATGAAATAGGTAAGACCTGGGTTCGAACCCCGGCCGTCACAGAAAAAAAAAAAAAAAAAAAAACGACCTTAATAAAAAGATAATATATATGAGATTAAAAATCATGAAATTTACTCTTAGAGATGGTGGTTGGGTCTAACACAACCCCACAAAACCAGCTTGTGAGGTGACGATTGTCCCCATTTATAAACACATTGTCAGACCATGTCATATTCAATGTGGGACTCTTAACATTTATCCAATAGTTGTGTTACCAAATTTGACAACAAATTATTAGTTAACACAGTTTAAATATATCGTTAGTTTTGTTTGGTTGATGGTAAATGAATACTTACGTCCAGTTTCATGTGTGAAATGAGCAAAAGCAGCAGCAACCTCACGTTTGGAGTCATCCAAAGATCCAGACCTACCAAACTGATTATAAGAATTGAGGGCATCGAGAAAAGCAGCTCTTGTGTAGAAGTTCTTTCCTGCACAACTAGAATCAGCTTGATCAATTATACGATTGAAGAAATCTTGTGTAAGGATGTCAGCCACATTAGCATCATTGTTAGGCAAACTTGGTGGTGTTTGGCCTGCATAACAAGGACCTTGTTTGCACCCTGTGCCACAATATGCATCACCATTACCACAATACCCGTATTGGCTGCAACACACTCCTTCAGCACACCCACAATTTTGAGCACTAACATTTTTTGGAACCATGATCATAATAAAAAAGGCTATGGCAAGTGTTGCCATACATATGCTTAGTGATTTGTTTCCCATCATAGTCATATTATGAGAGAGGTATTGAAGAAGTTAAGTTTAAGATATTTAATCAGCTGGTGAAGGGTGTGTATTTATACTGTTAGTTAGGTGTTGTGGTTGTGATCAAGAAATGTGTAATTAGTTGACAAATTTGAGTTTGAACATTTCAACATTGAAATTGCAATCCTTTTCTAGAAAGCATGGGTTGCTTTTGGGTGGACTTTTACTTTGATTTGTCGAAAGAGTGTTGTGTACTTTATTTGTCAACACGGTTGTGTTATTTAATGATGGCCGTGTACATGTTTTGATGAGATACATAAAAATAACTTGCAAAAATACCCCTAACTTAATTTAATTTCATTCTTTATCTTTTGTTTATGTCATTTTGCATATGAATTTTCAAACATAATATCTAAAACTCATATGAAATCATAATTATAGATTTGAATCTTGAAAATTCATATGCAAATTAAGAGAAAGGACGGAAATTACATGAAAAAATATAAAGGACAAAATCGTTAGTTGAATTTAAGTTAAAGGTCACAATAATAATTTGCCTAATTTTAAGCTAAATTCTAACATATCTTAGAGTTTTGTTGGGGGGAACTTCTACGGCACACCTCACAAATTGAGGTATACCGGTACTCTTACTTCATAAATTTATAAATTAACGATCATTTTATGAAATAAATAGGTATTTGTCAATATTATATTTTAGAAAACATCATTTCATAAGAAAAAAACTTCATTTCAATATTTATAAGAATCATATTAAATTTTTAACATTTTCTCATAAAAAATAATAAATATTCTTTCTTATGAGTAATAAAAATTCAAAAAAATTCAATTTTACATTTATCGATGCTTTTGGTAAATAGGATTTAAGTATTATAATTTTCAATGATAGAAAATGATTTTTTTTCTTCAAAAAAACAACTAATTTAATTATTAATTTAAAGGTTTGGTGCACCGGTACACTCAAAATTTTGGGTGTACCATAGAATTTGCCTTTGTTGGGTATCAATACTGTGTAGGCAAAAAAAACTAACATTTAAATTTATTTTAAAATAAAATTATATAAAAATGTGACATGACAATGAGTGAAAAATGCTCCTTAGATACCACTTTATTCACATAATGCTAGATAGTGAGAGGCGAAAGCTCCTGAAATTTTTCAAATGTGTTGGACAAAATGTTGTCAACACCTTTAAAAAATTTCAGAAATTTTCACCTTGCTAAAATTATCCATTAGCTAATAAAAACCGTTGATCTATGAGAAAAAAAACAGTGTTGTGCTTTGAAGAGTTAATGAGATCTAGTTTTATTTTTTGAGTTTTTAATATTTAATAATTTTTTGGGTTTTATATGGATGAAGATGAAGGTGTATGAAGATAACAATGAAGATGAAGAATAAGAAGAGGAGGAAGATGAAGAAAAAGAAAAAAAAGTTAAGTGTTGAAGGTTCAACGTAAGATAAAATACACCTACGTGATCCAACGATTCTCTTTTAAAAAAAAAGATCAAACAGTTTAAATTAAAATAATTAATAGGATCTATGGTAGACCACTCTTAAGGTTGGCCCACCATAGACATCATTTGGGTTGAACTTAATTGTGAGGATTTATTTGGCAAACGGAAAAAAAGTGGGGGACCAAAAGGTGCGTTTTATTAATTATGGGACCAAAATAAAAATTTGAAATTATTTGAGGGACCATTGAATCAAATAAACCTTTCATTTATTACCAATAAAATACCATAACATAAGGAAAATGCTAACAAATGTGTTCAGAGTATTCTTTAAAGATTTTAAATGACAAGTTTTTATATAAATTTATGCATTTAACGCATTGAAAAATGAAGTATATTTAATTTTGTTAAAAAATAAATTTTTAATAAAATCGTTAAAGATTGTTTCAAAATACTAGTTAACGAAATCCTACTTTTTTTTTATTATAAAGAGGGTGGAAGCCAGTCAAGCCCCATATTTTAGATGGCACGATTGCGTGCATGAACAATGATGAGAACATCCCCTCAAAAAATAAATGATGAGAACATTTTCTGATTATCTATCAAACGTTATGTTATTAGGTGGTCTATGTATCATTACTCCGTATATTAACGTGTGCATATTAACAAACTTGATTGAAACAATTGACCCTTTCCAATTCAAGTACTAAAGTCAAACATTTGGCACAACAAACTGTCGGTTACGGCATATAAGAAAAAACACCAAAGTGCTTAAATAAATTTATGTAATTGAAAGGATGAATTTTATTGAGTAAAAGTGATTACAAGAAAAGTTTCTTAGAGAAACTTTATAATGTATAAATAGCCATTCAAAAAAGAGCAGTGTGTATATATATCTTAAAAAAAGAATAGTGTATTTATATCTTGGTGTTTCAATAAGAGAGGTAGGAGTTTTTTTTTTTTTTTTTTTTTGAAGGAGAGGTAGGAGTTATAAGTATAACTATTGTTTATGTTTTGTATCTTACTTCAAAAGTAGATGCTCGACAACTTTTCTCATTCTATTGCAAAATATGGTATTTTGTATATAGGAAAGTATTATTTGTGTTTGATATTTTTATTCTATTTTTGTATAAATTTATCCTTAACAATGCAATTTCTTTTCAGATTTAAATTTAAAAATACATAATGAATATTAAAACTGAAATAGATGCATCGATGCACCTTTCACAAAGAAAAATATCGTGATCGTTTTACACAAGATTCAAAATAGATAATAACTCAGAAATGCAGTGTTGTATACTTGAGGTCGGTCAAACTTTTAGTTTGAATTTGGAGGATTTGAAAGTAACGTAACCATAAACTTTGAAACCACATTGTGGAGTCGAGCATTTAGGTATATGAGTGAACAATTTTCTTGTTTGAAGGATGACAACTAGAGCGAGTCGTACAACGCAGACAACGAATGCATGAGTAGCTGTTTATGCACTGACTTTAAAAAAAACTAGTAGTTGTTGATTCAAATATAATATCGATGCCTTTCGTCAAAAAATAAAACAGCTTCCTTTTGACTTTAAATTAAAAAACTTATGAATATTGAAACTGAAATATTGATAAATTATTTAACATAGATTTTATAAAATTGAAATAAATAGTGTAAAAGAGCCTACGACACTAGAATATAGGATACACGTGAGCACAGCAGATTATTGTTTATGCTTTTGAGCGCTCTTTCGTTTCTTGCACCTCCCTTCAAAATCTGAAAAACCACCGCCTCTCACCATCTCCGGTCGGTACTTGTGATCAAAGGTTCGCAAATTCGTTTTTCCAATTACTTCTTCTAACTCACATTACTCAACAAATTCGTTTTAGTTATTCACTTTATTCATTCGTAGCTCCATTTACTGTTAATGTTATTTCTTGTTTCTTGCATGTTGAAACCTAGTTATAATTGAAATTTCTATGTATTTTATCTAGGATGAGTTTGCAACCTGGGCAGTCTAAAGATGGTAGTTCACATGACCGACTAGTATATGTAACAACATGCCTAATTGGGCAGCAGGTAGAAATCCAAGTCAAAAATGGGTCCATATACTCTGGAATATTTCATGCAACAGATACAGACAAAGATTTTGGTATGTTCTTCTATTAGTATTATATTATTGCATAGCTATAAAGAACTATGTTTTTCACCTTCAATCAATCCATATAGAACCAAAAAGCTGAAAAGGAATTAATCAAGTTAGGGCCTTTTGCCAGTAAATGATCATTTCTTGTTGAAAATTTTGATACTGGACATGTCTCTTTTCATGTCTTGGCGGCTAGCCAAATGGAAGTGTTGTTTAGGTGTCCAAGCCGTGTTCTCAAGGCGTCTGTTTTTTTATTCTGACACTGAATGGAGTGTTAGACATTGGACTCGTATTCAACCCGAAGTGTTGGCGCTTCATATTGTAAAATGGAAATACATGTTATTTAGGATAATTGATAAAAAAAAAAAAAAAAAAAATTGGGAACTTTTAATGAGTTTTTAATTTAGAAGTTATAGTTTGATTAGGATTTGACTATGTTTTGTTCTACATCAATATTCCTGTTTTCAGTGTTAGATTTTTATATCATTGATGCGAACCCCAAAATCAAGTAAGGAAACAATAATGAAAATAAGAGATAACAATGGATAAATAAATAGTAGTGTTTTATTGAAAATAGAATGATAATAGATAGACGGCTTCTGTACTTCCCCAAAGCAAAGCTCCGACACAACATAGAGATGTATCCCACTCTCGCCCGAACAGAAAGTTATTATCATCATACCTTCCAACTTCTAAGGCTCTGTTTGGGAGTTTTGAGGGGAGGGGAGGGTTTGTGAAAAAAGGAAGGAAGAAGTGGAAAGAATGGAAAGCTACGAGAGTCGGGCTTTGGAGGTTTAGTTTTCTTCATAATACAAATTCCCCCTAATTTGGGGGAACTAAAAAATTGTATTGGAGGGTTTTGGGGGGTTTGAGTAAGTTTTTCAAATTCAACCTATGTTAGTTATAATACTTTCAAAGTTAAAAATACATTGATCATAAGTATTAATTTATCATTCTCTACAAAACCACTCTCAAAAAAATTTGAAAGATTTCTCTATTTTTTTCCTCTAATCTCATCCCTCCAAAACCCTCTCCTCCCTTCCCCTCCAAACTCCCAAACAGAGCCTAAAAATTTCTCTTAATATACAAATAAAGAGAACATTCTATTATTTAACCATAATGAGGCTTTTATTATTTAACCTTAATGGGCCACTTACTAATGACCTACTTAACACTACTTAGCCACCTCACTAATAATTTTTTAAGCCTATTGTGTTCAGACACTTCTCATATTGTTTCCTAACAATCAGAGAGAACTTGACTCACGTTGCTTCGTATATCATACTCTTCTAGGAATCATTTTGAAAATGGCTCGCTTGACAAAGGATGCATCTTCGCAAGGGAAGAAGTCTGGTGCAGAATTTGTCAGCAAGGCTCCTTCAAAGATTTTAATTATACCTGCCAAAGAACTTGTGCAAGTTATAGCACAGGTTTGCTACTTTTCAAGTATTTGCAATTACTTCTGAAATTGTGGTGGCTACTCATGCTAAATATATGCAGACACATGAGTTTTTATTAAAATGCTGTATAGTAAGCAATGGTATTGGAAAGTTTAATCTAGGTCGTAGGGTTAGGTGAAGTTTATTAAAGACATTGCAACTTGTTTCCTCATGATACTTTTGGTGTATGGCAGGGTGTTGCTGTTACTAAGGATGGCCTACCTAGTGAACCTCAGCATGGTAGGAATCAGGAAATCATGGTTGACTCACTGATATCTCAATCTCATCATGCTGAGCTAGGAAGAGAACTAGAACCCTGGGTACCTGATGAAGATGATCCACAATGCCCTGAACTGGATAATATCTTTGACGGCCACTGGAATAGGTTGTTTATCTTAATGAAATAAATTTGATGAACTGTAAAATTGTCTCTTTTCTTGAAACTTTGGCAGCAACATGTATGCCTGTCAATTGCCTTTATTCTCGAGTTCAGAAGATCGAGAAACTATACTATGTATGTTTTATATTCTAGGATAGGAATTTTCTTTAAAATAAGAGTCCATCTGTAAGTGGCAGATTTCATAATGGCCTATTAGTCTTACTCCATTTTATTTTTAAACTGAAGATATTTATCTTCCATTGCTATGAAAAACACTTGATATTTTGGTATTCAGGACAAATGAAATTTAGATGGCAAGAAGTAATATGCCTTGCTAGATATTGATACTGTGTAATAGTGTGTGCATAATTCTTTTTGTCTCCTTAAAACCAACGAATTTCACAAACTTTATAAGCATATGTTCCCCATTCTTTTTTGTGACTTTTGGAACCATATTTCTTGTTAGGGACCAATCAACCTGTTGTGATTCACTAAACTCTTGTGTTTGGAACGTGATTTTCGCAAAAGATCTATCTGACATTTGATGGGTATCAACTTCTTTCTTGTGCTGCATTGCGTATATTTTCGGGCTGTAGGACCATGATCATTTATAGAAATTAAGGATTGTTTATGGGTGATTTATCAAAAGGTTATTTTTGTGGCATATCAATAATCACTGAGGGAGGTTTGGTTGAGTATATGAAATTGTCCCTTCGGGACTGTCATAATTTTATATACAGGTTTTCCCTTTTTTTTTCATGTTTCAATTTTTTCCCAGCATATTCATTTAGGTTTGCATAGACAATTCCATTAACCTTCTTTTCTGTAATTTTCAAGGGGATGGGATCAGTTTGCAACAAATAAGGCATTGTTTGGGGTAAAAAGCACATTCAATGAGGAACTTTATACAACAAAGCTTGAAAAAGGGCCACGGACAAGAGAACTAGAACTGCAAGCTTTAAGAATAGAAAGAGAAATTGAGGGCGAGGAAACTCAAGATCTTCATCTTGCTGAGGTTAGTTTTGCTTAAAAACCCCTGCTCTTGTATTTTTTTTGCCACTTGTGAGTTTCAGCAGTTTTATATTTAATTGTCTATTTAAAATCCACAAACTATTTTTTTTTTTTTCAACAGGAAAGAGGTCTTCACTTAGATGGAGAATTTGACATTGACGAAGAAACTAGATTCTCTTCGGTCTATAGGGGTAAACATGTTGATGATGCATATGAGGAAAATGAAGACATGCTGATGGATTCACACAATTCTGAGATGTTTAGTGGTATATTCGGTTCAGTCGATGAGAGGTCTGATGAAATGAATAGTGGAGAAGGCAATGATGCAGCTCATGCATTGGCAAATTCCTCTTTCATGGTATCTCCTCATTTCATTATTTAATTATCAAAAGTGCTGGCAATTAGTAATTCTCAATCATTTTCTCAACCATTTTGTGCTTTGTAGGAGTTCAATGATTACCTGATAACTGACACTGTAGAACTAGATGGTGCTTTGTATATTAGTGCAGATTTAACATCTAACCATACTTCTAACTAAAGATTGCCTTGACCAGGAAAATGTTGATATCACTGTTCTTTTCAAGTTCTTTCCATGTTCTCCCTCTTTTTCTTTTGCATTTTTCATCTCATCATATGAAGTAATTGTTTTGCTTTCTAAATATTGCAATTTGTGTATATTGTCATTGTGTATGCAGGATCGCCCACAGTCATCGCAGTCAAATACTGGTGTAGATTTAAGCCGATCTAGTGCTTATGATCATGCTAAGCAGTTTACGTCTGAAATCCCTTCCAAAAGCTACTCTTTTTTGGATGGGGAAAGCAGGTGTTACCTTTTTCTCTTGTGTAAATCAATACTTGTTTCCACAAACTATAAGCATATATAATTTTACAAATTTTCATACCGAACAACATTACAGGATTCAGGAGAACCCAGTTCATAATCTACGTGGAGCCAGTGGTAACACCAAGGAAGAAAATCTTATAGTAAGTTGAAGTTTCAGCATTACTGCTCAAACATTTATCTACATAAACTTCTCATGTGAGACTGCTAGTATTTCTAATCTGACTCAATCTTATTTTTATTTTCTTTATTAGGTGCAGCAAGGTGAGGATGTTCAACTGTCTAAATATGAGGGTATGTAAAAAAATTCATTCAGCTTCCTTCCTCAGATTTGAGCAGCTCCAAAATGTTATCTGAAATGATGCAGATGAAACTAAACCATTCTGGTGTTAAGAATTATTTTGTCTGATATATACCTTATTAACTTATATAGGGAGTGCAGTAGCTTTCTGTTAGTGTCAATAGTACTTCTGAATGGCAGCTCTAACACAGATTTGAGACTTGATTTTTGTGGCTGCTTTTTCAATCATGTGTATTCCTCTGATCTTAGCAAATTTTTGTGCAGATTCACAGGCATCACTGTACTTCAAGAAAGATGGCTCTGATAAAGGGGTATTATCTCCTAATGCCAGCTCCTATGCCCCATCATCTCATATATCATTAAAATCTCGTGAGAAGACGGGATCCCCTGGGGATTCTACTGAGGGTTTAGCATATCACAAAGCTAATGGGGCAACAAAATATATAGATTCACGTGGGGCATCATCTGGGTCAGATTCTGTGAGAGGTGTGGCAGGATCTTCTGGTCCTGGTTTATCTCCAAGTTCGTCAGTTGGTTCATTGTCTTCTGAGAAATCGTCTTTGAATCTCAATGCAAAGGTGTAGCTCAAGAAGGAATATTTCACTAGCTGATTCTTGTTTTCTAAATTATTAACCAATGTCTGAGCTTCTCCTGTTTTCCTTTCATGTTGTAAGGAATTCAAGCTCAACTCTAATGCAAAGAGTTTTATTCCATCACCTGCTCGGTCTCCCACTCCGGTGTCTGATAGTTCCTTCTATTTTCAACCTAATGTAACTACTGTACCAAGTATGCCAGGCGTGCCCATGAGTATTGGGGTAAGTCATTCATAGTATTTATTGAACATGTAGAAGTGCTTAGTTATGGGTTGGAGTTACTTAAAGGTTACTTCTAAATTTAACTTGCATCATTAGATTAAAGAATTATGACAAACTGCCAAATTCACCTAGCACAATCACTACTGTCATGTGCTTAAAGTTTATTTTGAATTTCTGGTAGCTATTCATCCCCTGTTTTGCGGATAGGGGACTTTAATTTTGATATTCTGGAGATGTGTTTTATAGAGCTGGTTAAATAATTTGCAAACGAGACTTAATTTCTTTTATGCCTCGGTACTGTTCACAAACTATCTTTTTCACATATGGTCTGCAGGTTGGACCTAGTTATATTGGGCATCAACCTATCATATATAATCCACAGGTATCCCAAATGCCAACTCAAGCATACTTTCATCCAAATGCACCGCAGGTATGATATCACTTGTAGTATCTCTCTGGTGACTGTTGCGAGAATATGGATGCTTAAAGGCTTTACGGTAATTGCTTACTATCTAATTGCAGTACGGACAGCTTCTTGGTCATCCTACGCAAGCTTTATACATGCCGAGTTACCAACCTGTAAGAACTTCCATGTTTTACTCATAATTTAATTTCTTAAAAATGGTCGTTAGATAAGCATTTCTTATATTTTATTTTAGCAGTTATTTTGATCTTGATTTCTTGTCATATACTATGATTAGGAACTTCAAATTTGTACGGTATAATTTCATATATTTTACCCCTACTGTTGGCAAAATCAGCCATCTCCAATAAATTAATGCATGCTTAATGTTCCACGTTGATATATAATGCATGTTGGACATTCTTATCATGAATCACTATGGTGAAACTTAAATTTTCTTCAATTATAGGCATCTCAACTGAATTTTAACAGCCTTAGAAGCAATTAATTGTATGTTTGGGGAGCTGTATGCTTAATATTCTGGAAACTGGATCATCTGAAATCGGTATTTTGC
Source organism: Medicago truncatula (assembly GCF_003473485.1). Classification (NCBI taxonomy): domain Eukaryota; kingdom Viridiplantae; phylum Streptophyta; class Magnoliopsida; order Fabales; family Fabaceae; genus Medicago; species Medicago truncatula. The sequence goes on from NC_053043.1 coordinate 48,764,985, forward strand.
AGGAAATGTTGTAAAAGGGACGTGATTATTGAAGACTTGACTGACTGTTATTAGCAAGTCAACTCCTTGCTCAAAAAGAATACATCAAGTGGATGTCCTGAAAAGTTTTAAATGATGCGATATCTTCAGCTGATAGAAAGGTTTCAAATGGTTCATTGTGAGACATAATTTTGTGATCGGTTTTCCGGTTTTATCCACCTTATATGCATGAAACTTATTAAAGCACCATAATCATTTTTAATGTTACGTTTTTTGGCATGGAGACGGAGTAATAAACTTATTAGAGCATAATCATTTTTAATATATATATTTTTTTTTTTAAGATCATTTTTAATGTTAGAAATTGTGGAATTTAATTATAGAGTAATAAACGCTAAAATCTTTTGGTTTTTAGGACTACTTACGTGTATACTACCGGTCTGTTTTTTTTTTTTCTTCTTATAAGTAGAAGGAGCTTTAAGAAGTTTAAGCATTTTGTTTTTTGGTGTAAATATTAAATGGAATTTATATAGTTGGGGAAACTCATGAATTTGAGATTTATTTAATTTAATTGTTATATAATATGTTTGGTTTCAATTCTGGTAGGCCAAAAGTGATTCTAGAGATTGTAGAATTGATTTTATGATGTTTGGATGATTTAAAGTATAATTGATTTCGTTTGTAGGATTGATTCTACTTGAAGTTATAATTTGTAGCTTTTGTCTTCTCCAATTGATTTTAGCCTTAGATTAATTGCTAAATCAACTTTTACATAAATCACTTTACATTCAACTTAGTTTTGTCCACAATCAAATTTACATAATCAATTCACTCAAAATCAATTCTTATAAAAGATAAAAGATGAACCAAACATACACATAGTAAGATAGAAAGTCAAGTTGTTAATACTATGAGAATTTTTTTTAGTAGTGCCACATAGGCATCATTCTAACTCTATTTAAATTTAGTTTACAAAATTATATATGAGGCAGAATTAGTTGACACCAGATATAAGTCAAAAGACTTATATCAAATCTTAACCATTAAATCAAATTAATCAAATGGTTCATAAACGTCTCCTAAAAGATGTATGGAAGTCCTTTTTCTAGTTTTTCACGGGAACAAGAAAATTCCCACATTCACAACAACTTCAAAGAAATGGGATTCAAGCTTCTATTGCTTTAATTCTTATGGCTTCTTTTCTAAATTTCAATTGCTTAATTCATATGCCTTAATTTATTTATACGAACCCACTCTTGTGACTAAGTTGCTTCTATTGCCCATTTGTTTCCAACACATGTGCACAATGAAAACCCCCAACTTTGGATCCAAGCTTAATTATATACGGTTTGTTCTGTCATGATTTATTGATCAAACCAATGTTATTTCCGTGAGAGAAAGAAAAAAACTTGACTGCCTCAAATCTCAATCGCAAATTAGGTTCCAACTTATTCAAATTTATTTGATTTTTTATTTTTCCATATCACGAAGCTCTATTTGCTCGATGAATAACGTATGTGCAGGGAAGAAAAGTGAGGTTTAGCCAAAAATTGATCAAAGATTAAGCTGCACAGGCGGTGTTCGTTTTCTTTGAAGTTGTAGTAAATGGAGAATTTTTTGTTACCATGAAAAATAAGAAGAAAAAAAAAAGAAAGGACTATCATGCATCTCTTCGGAAACATTTGTGAGCCATTGAATTAATTTGATTTAATGGTTGAGATTTGGTGTAAGTCTTTTGACTTACACCTGATATCAACGGATCCTTAAAAAAAAGTATTTTTAAAAATAAATCACTAAACTTAAACAAGTCACTAAACTTGAAAAAGTCATTCCAAAAGAGCTGAAAGAAGTTGTTTTCTTTATATATAGTATAGCTATTTTAATTTTTTTATGTACGCGTATCACTCCAATGTTAATTTTATTTTACTTTTGAGTTTAATTATATGAAGAAACATACGAAAAGTATGTAACAAAAATTCAAAAAAAAAAAAAAAGTAAAATAAAATTAACATTGGAGTGATACACATACATAAAAAAAATTAAAATAGCTATACTATATATAAAGAAAACAACCTTTTCAGCTCTTTTGAAATGACTTTTTCTCTTTCAAAAAATGTCTTCAATTTTCAATTCAAATAACATATGTAACAAGTAAATAAGAATAAATTTAAATATTTAAAAAAAATGTAACAAAACACGATATATATATATATATATATATATATATATATATATATATATATATACGTTATCATTATTCCAATTATACCCTTAAACAACTTTTTTTATTATAAAGATTGTTGTTGGTGTCATTAATAAAAAAACAACAAACATTTATATTTTTAATTTTAATCAAAATCAAAATTTCATAAAAAAAAAAACACCGTTCACAATTTTAAAGTGCAATAAAAAAAAGCTGAAAGACGGACACTAATAAAATATAATGAAAACTAATATTTTGAATTTTCATAAATATCTCAACAAACTACGTACATTATTTTATCTTATTCACTAAATATTTATTTAAATTTTTTAAACTGATTTGTAATTGTTTATGTAACATAAATATATCAACAAACAGCATGTAAAACAATTAGCATTTTTTAAAAATGTATATTTTGGTTGGATATTTTAAAATATGAAATGTAAAATATTTTAAAACAATTAGCATTTTTTAAAAATGTGTAGTTTGGTTGGATAAATGTAATATATATATTGCAAGACGAAACAACAAAAATAATAAAAATTTAGGACACGCATGGCAAAACGACAAAAATGAAAAGCATCTGACAAACACTTTTAAAACAAAATAATAATATTTAAAAAACTAGATTCATGTTTTTTTCTTCAACTCTTTGTCATGACGAGACTCCTTTTTTCTCACGTTTTCTTTTATCATTAATCTTCTTTCTTGTATGAGAGAAAATATTGCATAAAAATTTTATATGCAAAGAATGTAATTTAAAATGAAAGAATATACGTAAAAAGGTTGGGAAGGTGGAAGTTGAGTGTAGTTGGTGCATTAATGCTGCGGTGTTACATTGTTATTGTCATTGTCAAGACTTAGCACTAAAGCCAAGAGACCAAGTACAACGCAACGGGAAACATTGAGTTTTAATTTAATTTAATTTTTTAGAATAAACAATGATGGATTTTTTTACATTGGAGTGTTATAAACTGTAGTATTAGTAGTACTAGTGAGTGCCCCACCACTCTTATGTCAATCTATGACTCATCACTATTTTCTTCTTCTTTAAGCTTACATCTATGCTGCTTTTTCAACATTCATCTCTTCCCCACTAAACACATGCACACCTTCTTCTACTTCTAAATCCACCCAATTTCCAAGGTGTCTCTCTCTCTCTCTTTTATTTTATTTTTATTGTTTTTATGTTTTTTCTGTTTACCCTTTACTTGACATACTTGTGAATCAATAAAAATATAGAAATTTTAGCTTAAGATCATGGAACTCATCTTGAATAATTTTTTTTTTGTTGTTTTTATTATGCATGTTTTCTATGTGCTGATGGTTGGTACCTGATACAATAGGTTATTTTTATTTTTAGCATTGATTTGTTGTTCTGTTTGTATATTCTTGGAATTTAACATTTATAGTAAGCTTTCTATTTCAGGTGGGAAAAGTGTTAAACTTCAATTGGGAAAGAATTCCTTATGTTTTCATTCATTTATAGTACTCTATGTTCAATTGAGTTTATTCCATGTGTCTTTTGCTTATATACCAAAAATAATTGTCTTTTTCTTGTTTGTCTACCTTTTTGGCACCAAAATGAAAAGGGAAACAAATAATTTCCTTGTCTGAGGTTTAGCTTAATCTTTGATTTATGTTGATTAAACAAATAATTCCTCTTTATTTTGCAATTGGATTATTGATTCTGTTGAAGCACACTATGTAGCGTATGCTTAAAGTACTGCATGTAGTTTTTTGAATGGATAATGAAAGTTAAGTTGATCCCAGGGTTGAAATGTTAATCCATGGTTCTTCTAATCCTCTATGAAAGTTCTTCCAATTAACTCATAGGGACTTTTTTATGATTAGGAATTGAACTCGGTATCCTAGGTTTACAACAATCACATGCGCACCAACCCCGGTGGCACTCATAGGGGATTTGTGTAGACTTGTTCATACAATTTTATCTCTCTATTGTCCAGTTAGTAACATGTATATAATGCTCCTTTATGTGGTATGCTTAATTTGAACTCTCAAAAAGTTCATGTTTTGATTTTCGATACTGCAACGGCAATCTGCCAGATCCAGGCAGGTTTCTCATATATATATTTTTCATTTTATTTGTAAGGTAAATGGATTGTTATTCCTAGAGGTAAAATATGAAGTGCTTATGCGAGAAAGACTCTGCTCATTCAACACCCCACCATATTTTTGGATGTCCATCATGGGGAACATCTTCTGAATCTCAAGTCCAACAAACATCCATGTCCAAAGGTTTGAGCTTCAAAGTGGAAGCTCTGCCACAAGAATGCCACAACAGTAAAGCATTGAGTTTTCAATTTCAAGAACAGGATTCATCTTCAACTCAATCGACTGGTTCATCACAATCAGGTATTTGAATTGAAACACTCTATTCGTGTGATTCCGTGCTTGTCAACTGGTGTTTTCTCATTTTATGTTACTGTTGTATATATCTCCTATTGTGAAGCTGCAGTAGTACTTTATATCTATGTAGCACCGACACTTCAAATTAAAGGTGTCTTCGGTGTTAGATACATGTTAGTGTCCGAACGACACCGACTCACATAGTTACATTCAATTACTTCTATTTCTTAAATTATTACTGGTGCCAATGTCCAGTGTCTGTGTATGGATGTCTGTTCTTCATAGCTTTTTATGGTGATTGAAACAAAATGAAGTAATAGATAGAAGTATATGATTATGATCCTATGTAAACCTGCCTCATTGGTTAGCACTAGCTATATATTGGTAAAAGTTGTCATCCATATAATCATTGGCGGAGTTACATGCATCTCAGGGGATGCAGCTGAACCCCCTGGGTTCTTAAAATTACACCTACAAATCTTTCCAATTTCAACTTTGAATCCCCTGAAAATTTGAGGTTGCACCCTTATCTTGAAGATTGTTTCACTTCTGCACCTCTACTTTCTCTTTTTTACAAATTTAAATATTTGATTGTATCTCTTTAGTTTTCGTGTCATGAATGTGTGTGAGACACTCTTATCATACTCTCTAAATGTATCGAAATTGCAGACACATCCTTAGTGCATATGTGTTTTTAGTAATTTTATAGATAAATTGGACAATGACAAAACATATTCTAGAATAAAATTGACTGTCGAAAAACTAATTCGACGATTAAAATAATTAATAAAAGGGACATTTATGAATGTATTTGCAATTTTGATACATTGAAAGATCAATATGGCAACAATATACACATTCATGATAAAAATTTGAAAGTTCGAAAGTTGAACCCCCTAACCCTGGGTCCTGGCAACGCCACTGCATATAATAATACAAGTTTTTCTTATAAAATTGGAATTTGTCTTAGATGGCTCAACCAAAATAACAAAATACCTTGACACGTTACTTCATAACTCATATTGAGAATTCAGCTCCTCATAAGCGAGTCAATTTATAGAATAATAAAGTGGAGCCACACCCCCATATTGATTAGTATTTGCTCTGTGTTGGATACTAGGTCAAATTCCTTTCCAGCATTGTTCTTCTACTGGTTCAACATTTAAGAGAACTGAGGAGAACAATATGGGATGTCTCATCGGATCATCATCTATTGGGAGTCCAAATCTCACCGTCCATCCTCCACTAATGGATCACAGCCAATCACTTGTAAGCAGATATATATATCTATGTTCTAGTGGATGGAAGTATGGAACATATATGCAGACACTTTTCTCAAAATTTTGGGTTTCAGGCGCATGTTGCACTCCACTATGCTGATCCAGGCTACAATGGCCTACTTTCTGCTTCATATGGCCAACAATACAAGGTAATTTGTACTAAAGATTTTTTTATCTCTTTTAATTACGGTTTATTCGAGTTACCGTATTCCACTCCAGCATGTTGATATTGATATTAATATTGTATATGCAATTTCATTTTAAAATTTAATGAATTATGATTATGATCAAATCCTTCAAAAAAAACTTGTAAATCTGTTAGGAGTAGATGTTGCAGCTGGTACATCTTGTTTATACCTTCATTTGTTCCTCTAAATGGACTGTTCAATCATCCATGCTCTCTGTTGATGTCTAGTCCTTTACGGCTTTCGTAAATCATGATTTCATCAAGACTTTTTGTTTTTTGCTTATATTTGAGACCAGAGGAACTACTAGTTCAGTTTCAATTATTTTGATTTCTTATGAGGTGTATTAGTTCTCTAACTCGAACCATAGTTATGACTGAAAATTGACACTTGTTGCTAGTTACAGGCTTATAGCATCATGTCATCAAATTCTGACCAGCTTCTTCAGGGCCAGCTAATGGAAACTGCTTCTGTTCGAATTCCCTTGCCATCTGATATGGCGGAAGAACCCATATATGTGAATTCAAAGCAGTACCATGCTATTATGAGGCGAAGACAGTGTCGGGCAAAACTTGAAGCACATAACAAACTCATAAAGGATCGTAAAGTAAGCACACCTGCATTTCTGTTTTGTCTCTTCTATAGCATAAAATTTCTCTTAAACCAACAGCACTAACAATATTGTTCTGCAGCCATATCTTCACGAGTCCCGACATGTACATGCATTAAAGAGAGCTAGAGGAGCCGGTGGCCGTTTTCTCAATGCTAAAAAGCTCCAAGAATCAAAGCTTGATTCGCCAAACCATGGCCAAAATGTTTCCACCGGCTATACTTGTTTGAATTTGAATGGAAATATGTCGGAACCTAAAATGCATGATCAGGTTGAAAACTACAGAGACGATGCTTCTGATGTCGCATATGGATCTAATAGGAATGAAATGTTTCAGCAGCAACAGGAGTTAGAGTTCAGGTTATGCAGTTACCCTTCTTCTCAGACTGGAAGGAACATGCAGGATTATACATCTGACAAGAATGTTGGTGCGAATCAACGCCGACTATCCGTCCGCATGTGAGAGACTTGTAGAACACATCATTGTAGTTGGTTATTCTTCGTCTTCATCGTTCAGATCAGACGAAGACCACTATTTGATTGTGTTCTCCAATCTCTACCATTGGGAAGTCATCCTTGGCTCATATTTACTTATGTCATACTGTTTGATAATCTTAATTTTTCATCACACTTTATTACGTATTGTGTAGCCTATTGTTTAGGCAAAAATCACAAGTAATGACTTGTCAAAAACAATGCTTTTCTAAGTTTAATGTTGGAACCTAGTGTGACTTTATTTGTTGTTTTTACCGAAGAACGGAGTTTTTTGAATCCTACACATCTTTGATTTGATGTATATTGTATGGGGCTTTGACATATGTGTGACTCTATCGTAGTCGTTGGATTGAGATTGGCATGGATGGTTCATATTTTAATGCAAATTTTGAGTTATTTATTTTTTAAATATAAAATACCGAGTTTGAAATTTAAATTGTGTGATCTTGATATTGATACAACAATCATGATTGCATCAAATTAATGACCGCAGTCAATTTGTTGTTTGTGCATAGTTTCAACAAAGGAGCTTGAATCATGAGGGACCACACCCATGACATTACAACAAAGCATTAATGAAAATTCAATTAAATGAGTCTTTTCTTCATCTGCCTTGCATGATTCTTCTTTACGAGAGTTGTGGTCATATTCTTATCTCGTTCATAAGTACTTCAAATTAGATATAATAAGAACTTACTCTTTGGATTCTCGTTTATCCTACAAGTTCTGAAGGTGGTTCCACATTGCACCAACATGCAACACCTATATAATGACATTATTCACATGTTCAAAATCATATGATCTTTGTCCGACAACCCATAAATATGCACTTTGATATATTTTGAACTTTAATCTGAGTCGTTCTATTAAGATCAGACGACTTTTAACACATCGACCATATGACTGTTGAATTGTCGAATTTGTCTAACAAAATCTTGGTCAACAAGCAAGACAAGACATCCTTGCTTTGCTTGCATCAGGCTGGGTCCCAATCAATTCAATCATTAACATACTTGAACAAAGGGGTAATAGTTTGGTTGGTTCTATAACAAGTAACCATAATAGTCCATTAATGTATTAAAATTTTAAAATAATATCTGATTATGCACTATGTTAGTACGTTAAAATGTTTCATTAAAATTATCATATTAGTCCCTCAATAAATTTAAATATTGTCATATCAATCTTTATAACTGTTAGATCAGTTACTATATAAAAAAAATTATTGTCAACATTGATGAATTATTTTGACTAACGAAATACATGATCACAATTTTGGAATTTCAATATATAAAGAGATTATTGTTATTACTCGTTACATCTTTATGAATCAAAATGACTATTACACTCTTTAAACATTTAAAAAATGATATTTATACTATCATCATTTTTGAACAAGATTATCTTCCCTCTTCTTTTAGTACAAGAGAGAGAATATATATTTGTCTAAGGGATTATTTTTAGGAATTCAGAATTTTGTAATGACCGTCCATCACGTCATCATAATAATCTGATTATTACAGTGGAGGCAGTCACAGAGGATCCCAATCCATGAATATAAAAAATCCACAAGCACTACCTCGAAGAAAAACCTGCGTTGTGTCTTGTTTTGTTCTCTGAGTCTTGTCTCACTTTTTCTTTTAAAAACAGTTTTTTTTTTTTTTCCTTCTGTGTTTTTTTGTTCGTGTGAGTTTCATTTCTTGCACTGCGAGAAAGAAAAAAACCCTAATCCAAACGACATCGTTTTCAATCTCTGTTGAATTGAGTGTGACGACGAAACCCTTAACCATAACCCATTGAATCGAATTGAACAATGGAAGGTCGAAGTCGCACCGTTGAGCAAATTTTTGATGATTTCAAGAGCCGAAGAACTGGAATCATCAAAGCCCTAACCGTCGGTATAATTTCTTGTTCAATCTTTTTGAATTTTGGCAAAAGGGTTTTTCATTTCCTTGCCTGATCTACAAATTTTGGATTTTTAATTCAATTTCCTGCTAAGGTTTTTGAATTTTATTCATTTTTGCACTAAAACGTTTGGCTTTGTTGTCATGTTGTTGCAGATGTTGAAGATTTCTACCGACAATGTGATCCTGGTTAGTTTAATTTCAATGCTTTCTCTCAAAAAAATTATGAATTTCATTTTGTTGCTTACATTTGAATGCTCTTTTATATTCCACCAATTTTAGGGTTCACATATTTATTTTATGTATTTGCAATTGGTATCACTGATTTCTGTAATTTAGATGTATTGCGTATGTTAATTGATAATTCTTGTTCTTTATAGTTTTACTTGTAGCTTTGAATTCTGATGTAGGAGATTTTTCAGCCGCCTTTTATTTATCAGTCAATGCGGCTATAAGCCTATAATGCAAAATTTGTCGCGTTTCTATGTTTTAGGACCTGTTTGGGTTGGCTTATTTGAGCTTATTTACTGGCATAAGTTTTGTGAGACTGTTTGGGAGAAGTTTTGAAAACAGCTTATGACATCTTATAGCATATACAAAAACAATTTCACTTTATTTTACCATTTTCCATAAAAATAGCTTATGTAAGCTTATACATAAGCGCTTATCATGATAAGTGTGTGTGCTATTAGCTGCAAATAAGTTTCTTATCCAAACAGGCCCTTAAAATAGTTGCATTTATTCCATATACAAGTTTTCATATCTGTTGTATTCTTTCAGAAAAGGAGAATTTGTGCTTGTATGGATTGCTTAATGAGAATTGGGAAGTGAATTTACCTGTTGAAGAAGTTCCTCCAGAGATTCCTGAACCTGTGCTGGGTATCAACTTTGCCAGGGATGGAATGCAAGAGAAAGACTGGTTAGCCTTAGTTGCTGTTCACAGTGATACATGGTTACTTTCCCTTGCATTCTACTTTGGAGCCAGATTTGGATTTGATAAAGCTGACAGGTATATATTACTTGAAGCATAACTATTTTTATCTTGATGTCAACTCGTGAAAAAGTTAGTTCAGGATGAGTATGTTCAATTAAGGCAGTAGTTTGGATCATACTTTTCTTATCTTTACATTTGTTTAGTCATGGTTGTGTTGGATTTTCTTTACACCCTTGTTGAATAAGATTTTTCATGTTTAGCATGAAGCAATTGTCTCCACTTTATAACTGCTTTCTAGCATCAGCCTTGATTTGCAATTTTATTTGCTTATAAATCATTGTTGAGGCAGTATCCCAACACGGAGACAGATGTTGAAGGATAGAAAAAAATGCATACCATTTTTTTCCTGAAAAAGAGGAGCCTTACTTTGCATCTGCAAGAGGCTGATTCCACGACTTGAGCCTATGACCTCTTAGTCACATCACACATGGCAGCATTTCTATAGCAGGTTCTTATTGAGTATCAACTCGATTTAAGATAGTGCAAGAAGGAAAAGTTGGACTTGTATATTGATTATCATGTGAATGGAAGATCCCTATCAAGTGGTTATTTCTTTAGCAGCCACAATTGATGCTCTTTCAGTCATAATGTAATCATCTGTGTATCTATTTTGGATACTTGTTAATGTCACATGCATTTCATCATGCATCCATCCTGTCCTAATTTTCCGTTTGTGATGCAGGAAACGTCTATTCAATTTGATCAATGAACTGCCAACAGTATTTGAAGTTGTTACTGGTGCTGCAAAGAAACAAGTCAAAGAGAAGTCTTCAGTCTCAAACAACAGTGGCAGCAAATCTAAGTCCAGTTCTAAAGCGGTAAATAATTCTTGACAAACATTCATCACAAATAGATACATTTGTTCATAAATATTTGCCTATCTGAATCGCAGTGTAAAACTCAGGATGTTTTTCAAGTGTAGACTGTTAATAGGTAGAAACCCTGTTTAAAATAATAATAGCTATCTACCTAACAAACTCTCCATGTATTGTCTATGGTTTATCCTATACTGTGTACTCCATGTAGATTGTTTAGTCTGTGTTGTCATCTCTCTATCTATGGTTTTTCAAGTGTAGACTGTATATAGGTAGAATCCCTCTTCAAAATTAAGGCATTTTTTAAGTGGTTATTATTATTTGTCTGTTAAGCACACAAATAAAAAAGTAATGGAGCAACTAGTTTAATTGGTTTCTTTTGAGCAAGACCAAAATGAAACGATTCTTTAGTATAAAGTTCTTCCTCATCCAAGACCTTGTTGTTTACTGCCAATATAAAAAGTTACCAATGTGGTAAACAATCTGTGTTGATCTTGAACTAGTTTACAGCTTGTCCTCTCCTTTTTTAATCCGAGTCTAAAATACTTTGGTGTTTCGTTACATTTTGGCGATAATGTAAGAACTTTACCTTAAGCTTGGTTATTCTGCAATTGTTTTGACATTGCTTACACATTCAATTGAAAGTGAAGTATGATGAATATATTGGTTGCACTGGCTTTGTACTTGTAAGATGGAATTTGGACTGAATAGTTATGGCATAACACTTGAACTGCTACTTGTACGGTGTGCAGAATTAAAAGAGGAGAGTAGAGAGTAGAACATCCTAATATGTTATATCATTTTCTGTATTGTCATTTTGAATTTCAGGTTTAGAATGTGGACAAGTATAGTATCACATTATAGTTTTAGAAGCATATGATTGAAGTCACCCTGTTAATGATATGTATACTTGGTTGGAAATAGATCATCTCGTGTTGAACTTTCATAATAAAATCGTATCCATCTCCCTTCATAAGTTTCCACTAACTATCATATGGCACCACTTAATAATGATGAGAGATATGCACAAGTTTTCAACATGAGAGGATCCACTTCCAAATAAGTTATGTTTATGTACTTTCAATGCAAAATTGTGTCGAAGGTTGAGAATATCCAATTGATATTTTGTTTGTGTTCTGTTCTAATTCTGAGATAGTCCGTGTTCTTATCTAATTGTTAACTGTTTGAGCAGCGAGCTCCTGAGGCTCAGAGCAGACAACCAAAAGCGGCATTACTGCCAAAAGATGAGGAGGAGGAACTGGAAGAGCAGGATGATGATGAACAGGGAGAAGCCACTTGCGGGGCTTGTGGTGATAGTAATGGAGCTGATGAGTTCTGGATTTGCTGCGACATCTGCGAGAAGTGGTTCCATGGAAAATGTGTGAAGATCACTCCTGCTCGTGCCGAGCATATCAAGCAATACAAGTGCCCATCATGCAGCAGTAACAAGAGAGCTCGCTAGTAAAATTTCAATCACATACAAAACTTTGTTGGGAGTCTTCACTGATCCAGTTAATATGCTTTTCTTTCTAGACGCATTGGTGGATAGTTTTTATGAAGTTTGAGACATAGGTTTCGTTTTTATGCTTTCTTTATGTGTATTTATCAATAGTTGAAACATTGTTGACTGGGAAAAGCCCAAGTCTTTTCTCTAGTCCTGGCCACCTTAATGTTATGGAAATTAATGTTAAACGACATTTGCACCAAATGAAGGAATAACATTTTGCTATCTTTGTTTCTATAGTCCCATTTGACTGTAGATACAGGTAAATAGTAGTAGCCTAGACATCGTATATGTATGTCTAAAGAACACCTGAACAAGGGATGACTTCTGCAATGCAACGTGCAAATTGCAGAAAATCTGCAGCCAAAACCATAAAACTGAGGCAAAATGGTTGTGCTCTTGTGATTAGCTATGGATGAAATGCGCGATCAATCGAGCCTTGGACCCAGTCACTTGATAATCTAGAATCGTAATGACATTTCATCAATTTGAAGTTTAGGTTTTTTTACAAACATGTTTAGTTTATGGTTTTTTTTCTTTTACGAAAGTACCTCATTCATTTAAAACACATGTGTGACAAACATAATTTACACAAAGTGCGTGGAACTTCTCTACGGAAAACTTAACCAAAAAATGGGTCATTTGGTTACTCATTCTCACACGAGAGCTGCTTTTACTCTCAAGTTTTTTTTATTTTTTTTAATACAAAATCAATATTAAGAAATTAAAGTAAATTTAATTTGTAAAATCAATATTATTTTTTAAAATAGTTTTATTAACGTGGAACTATGACATGATTGATTTATACTAAAATAAAATGATGGACATGAGTCATAAGAAGTGAGAGGCGCGGCGGCTCGCAAGTTGCAAAGTTACAACTATTAAAAAGGTTGGAGCAAGTGAGTGAGTGATTAAAACCAAACACACTCAGTAACCCAACTCATTCCATTCCATTCCATTCAATTCCATGGCTTCTTCAACATCTCTGTTCCAATCTTCACCTTTCTCTCTCAACACCAAAACCAAACCCTATTCTTCTCTTCCCAAATCACCAAAACCCACTCATTTCATCATCAAATCTCAACAACAACCGCACCCCGTTACTCAAAACAACACCCCCATTCCTACTCCCACACCCACTCCTCCCACCACCCGTCGTCCCGCCGATGAAAACATCCGCGACGAAGCCCGTCGCAAAAACGTCTCCCAACATCTCTTCTCCGCCAAATACGTCCCTTTCAACGCCGATCCATCTTCCACCGAATCCTACTCTCTCGACGAGATCGTCTACCGTTCTCAATCCGGCGATCTTCTCGACGTGCAGCACGACCTAACCGCCTTGAAGAAATTCGACGGCGCTTATTGGCGTAACCTCTTCGATTCACGCGTCGGTAAAACTACATGGCCTTATGGGTCTGGTGTTTGGAGCAAAAAGGAATGGGTTTTGCCTGAGATCGATGATGATGATATTGTTAGTGCTTTTGAAGGTAATTCTAATCTTTTTTGGGCTGAACGTTTTGGCAAACAGTTTCTAGGCATGAGTGATTTGTGGGTTAAGCATTGTGGTATTAGTCATACTGGTAGTTTTAAGGATCTGGGTATGACTGTGCTTGTTAGTCAAGTTAACCGCTTGCGAAAAATGAACCGTCCAGTTGTTGGTGTTGGTTGTGCTTCGACTGGGGATACTTCGGCTGCTTTGTCGGCTTATTGTGCATCGGCAGGGATACCTTCGATTGTTTTCCTGCCTGCTAATAGGATTTCAATTGCTCAGTTGGTTCAACCGATTGCAAATGGTGCTTTTGTTCTTAGCATTGATACTGATTTTGATGGGTGTATGCAGTTGATAAGAGAGGTGACTGCTGAATTGCCGATTTATTTGGCGAATTCGCTTAATAGTTTGAGGCTTGAAGGACAGAAAACAGCTGCCATTGAGATTTTGCAGCAGTTTGATTGGCAGGTGCCGGATTGGGTTATTGTGCCGGGTGGGAATCTTGGGAATATTTATGCTTTTTATAAAGGGTTTCATATGTGTAGAGAGTTGGGTCTTGTGGATAGGATTCCAAGGCTTGTTTGTGCTCAGGCTGCCAATGCGAATCCGTTGTATTTGTATTTTAAGTCGGGGTGGAAAGAGTTTAAGGCAGTGAGGGCACAAACTACTTTTGCATCTGCTATACAGATCGGTGATCCGGTTTCTATTGATAGAGCTGTTCATGCTTTGAAGAACTGCAATGGGATTGTTGAGGAAGCTACTGAGGAGGAATTGATGGATGCTATGGCTCAAGCTGATTCGACGGGGATGTTTACTTGTCCTCACACTGGTGTTGCTTTGACTGCTTTGTTTAAACTCAGGAATAGTGGGGTTATTAAGCCTACTGATAGGACTGTGGTGGTGAGTACTGCTCATGGTTTGAAGTTTACTCAGTCTAAAATTGATTACCATTCAAAGGGTATCAAGGATTTGGCTTGCCAATTTGCCAATCCTCCAACGCAAGTCAAGGCTGATTTTGGGTCTGTTATGGATGTTTTGTCCAAGTATTTGCAGAGCAAGGCTCCAAAGTATCATTAGGTTAGCACGTAGCACTGCTGGTTTTGCTCCTTTGTCCTTGCTGCTTGTTTACTTTTTAGGCATTGTGTTGTCTTTTGTATTAGCTTTTCCTTCTTTATGATGATTTACTTGCATTCTGTATGCATGCTGCTCTCTAATATTGAGAAAGCTTGCTGGATTTGTTGTAGATTATCTTTGTTGAGCATTTTGTAGCTCCCTTAGAAATTAATTGGATAAGATGAGGAATGTTCATCATTGGCTTTGTTACTGCATTATTAATATATTATAGATCAATGCCCCCACCCCGGATAAAATACATAATTTTTGCTTCTTATGCTTGTGGCTTAAGGTAAATGTGGGTACTACCAAGCAACTCCATACAATCTGTTATCTTCAAGCGGAGAACTCGTCTCGAAAGACTACTCCATTAGGCTGGAGCATTCCTTGGCTTATAAGCTTCATTTATTAAACAAGACTCTTTAATATGGGGTTCAACAATGCACCACCATTTGAGCGTCGACATCCTCGACGGTTTCACTTCCAACACTTCACCTCGTTGGCCATAACCCTCTATTGGCTTCATGTCGACGACCTTGACCTCTCAACAAAACACCAATTCATGAGCATTAGGTCAAAGTAAGAATTCATTCCAAAAGACTAATCAATTAAATAGAAGAGTCACTAAACTTATAAGCTCTACATATTAGGTGAAACTACCCAATGCTCAAATGTTGGAGAGCTGATGTTCTAGGCAGCATCTCTTCACTTGGTGACACTTTACTTTTTTTTTTTGTTGGTCAGATGTTAGAACCTTCTGTGGATGGTACTCTCCTTGACGTTGACATTTCAACGATAGTGCTAGTGTAATGAGCCTTAATCCAAAGGAAGAATCCATCTCAAAATACTAATCCATTAAGTTGGATAACTCTTAGATTTATTAGGACTCTCCAACGTGAACATAATACAATCAAATCCTTGCAATTATGATCTCAATAAAGGCGGGACCACTGAATTGTTGAGTTGACATCAGTGTTTTAATGGTGAGGGAAGCCTGGAGATATATTTTTTTGGATACAAAGCTATAAAGTACGGACACAAACACGACATTGACACGTCGATATCGATAAAATTTTGAAAAGATGACATGATTCAATGTAATCACATGTGTTGGTGTAGGTGATACTGATCATAGTTTAGACCTTTAAATTAGAGTAGTGATATTTGTACAACCATTTGGTACAACTTTGATGACAACTTTCATTTGCTCTTTTTTCATTGGTCCAAAACAATAGAGAAAGAAAAAAGAGGAAAGAGAATAAGAATATAATGTGAGTATGAGAGAGAAAGTTGTCAAAAAGTTGTAATAAAGTGATTGTACAAATATCATTTCTCTTAAATTATGTTCATCACAATTGACTCACTGAATTGAGAGTTCTTGGAATTTTGAAGAAGCAATCTGTTAGCTTAAATCATTTAGTCTTGGAATATTCCTCCTCCTCCCTCTGCGTAGTTGAAATTTTTTGTACGGAAAAACGTCACGCAAGAAAAGAATTAAAGATTGATCTGGCAGCCAAACAAAGTACAACAGCAGAAGTACTTTTTTCCCACATTTTACATCTTATAAATTTCTTGTACAAAAGTTGGTATAATTCCGTTTGAAAATAAATTTACCTGTGTTCCTAGCCGTATCTGACAACATAATCAACTTTATTAGAAGAAAATAAACTAATACAAAGTATTGTCCTATTGAGGATTCTATACTCTTCTCCAAATGGAACGAACATTTGGATTGAATCTTACTTGAGATTTCAAATAAAACCTTTAACTTCCCTTGTATATTACACTAATTTTACTCAAGACTTCTCAGCTTTGCTGTGTTACATTATAAACTACACAAACCTTCTTCACAGATGAATCTAAAAATATATGTTTGGGTAATTTATTTATTTTCAAGGATATTATAAAATTCAAACGATCTACAAAGAAATTGAATAAAAAAAATTAATCCTTATATTATATATAATCTGAAGTGGTATGTGACGAGTATGGTCTCAACGACAAAAAAAGAAAAAGAAAAAGAAAATCAAGAGTTGTATATATGCCAGCCAGAATCCTCTCGCAAAAGAGCAGTACTATGACTCGTATGAACTTGAATTCAATGTATACATCAGAACAAAACAATTCACTTCTGAAACAAATCAATTGAAAATGACTTAAGACAATGCTTTCAGCTTCTTCTTTTGTTAATGGTTCTGGTGATGAAGGGTATCATAGAGATTAGACCTCCCCATCCCCTGCTTCTTCATAGAATTCATTTTCTCCATCCTTAAACCAGCTCTGAAACTTTCAATGAAACTACCAGCTTTGTTATCAACACCGGGGTTGGGATTTGGATACACCAATAGATCAATTCCAGGTTCTTCGCCACTAATGGTTGGTAACTCCACTACTTCCTCATCTATATCTACCGAACTTGAACTACTAATGCTATCTATTCTAACAAAGTCACCCTGCACCTTGAACTTCCATGCTGGCATCTTGAACGGAGGTGGAGGAGGAGGCGGTGGAGGTATTGAGTTCAATGGCGACTCATTACCAGTAATCACAGAAAAATCCTCATCCTTTGTTTTTGACATAATCATAGCTGAAACATGATTTTGTGACGGCGAAACAGAGTTAAGTTTCTTCTGTTTGTTTTTCTTAGAATAGAACAAATCAGGAAAAGGAGAAGAATAAGAAGGCACAGTAGTAGCAGGTTCAGAATTCAGAATGCTCTGAAAATTTTCAACGCTTTTATGTCTATGCTGCTTCTTCATTGGAGGTTCAGAATTTATAATGTTCTGAAAATTTTCAACGCTTTTATTATGTCTATGCTTCTTCTTCATTGGAGGTTCAGAATTTATAATGTTCTGAAAATTTTCAACGCTTTTATGTCTATGCTTCTTCTTTCCTTTCAAAGATTGTTGCATTTTCTCATCCTTCGTTACAATTAACTTTTTATTCTTTCTCTCTGCAGCAGTGTTATTTTTTGTTTTCTCAATCTTTTCAGATTGATGCGTTTCTGATCCTTGCTTCTTCTTGTTCTTTCCTTTCAAAGACGTGTGTACTTCAATGTCCTTGATGCTTTCTTCTTCTTCTTTTTCTTCTTTCAAGTTTAAGTCCAATCCACGATAACGGTTAACATGAGTATCATCGCTAAATCGCCACTGTTCATCTCCGGCGATCCACAAAGACTCTTGCCGTAGATCCGGGTAGGAGTTAAAACTCCTCAACCTGTTATATGAAGTTCTATCTTCTGAGTACTCATACCAAAAACGTGGTGCTGTTTCTGGTTCTGGGTTTGGTTTCTCGTACTCTTGCTGTGTGTTTGTGTCTGAAAAAGTTTGATTTTGATCTTCATAAGAGCGTGGACTTTCATTGTTGTTGTTTTTGCTAAGGAAGCCACAAAATATGGCAAAGAGAACAAGCAAAAGGTTAAGGGAATCCCAACTCTTTTTTACTGAATTAGGATTGAAAATGTGGGAAGCGAAAGAGTGCAATGTAGGAACTATGACTAAGATGAACGCAAGTGCAATTACTAGAAGGACTATGATAACAGTGCCGGAGCTGAGGAAAAGTGAGTATGAGCGACTGAGGCGGCGGCGGTTGGTGCCGCTGTTTTGCAGCCAGAAGGGTGAAGAAATTTGTTCCTCTTCTTCCATTTAGTTTTGGTTTAATGCCAAATGGTTGATGTTTTGAAACTTGGTGTGGAAGAAAATATGATCTTCAATTTTCTTATAATTGCTTGTAGGAGTTGTTGCTTTGGTTTTTTTTTGTTCTGTTTTTTGTGCTCTTTGGTTGCTTATATAGTGTGGAATGTGGATGGCATGATTATTTTTTTGGGCACAATGATGGCTTGATTATTTAATATAATAAAGTAATATAATGTGTTTGCCATTTTTTTTAAATTATATTTATTTAGACAAGTTTTTTTCTTTGTATAAATCAATTAATTGATGAGATTGGTGAATGGGAATGAAAATGATAATATGAAAATATGTATAACTTGGAAATTGTTGGCAATTTAGTGGTGTTGGCTGTCTCAAAGGGAATGACAACCAAATTGAAAATGGTGGTAAACCATGGCCATGTGCCTTTCAAAATTGTCAAATTGAGGCTTGTAATAAGCTTGACTTGTTCCCCAATTTTATTTAAAACTTGCAAACTATTACAAGTGACCCACAAATCATTGAACAAATTCAATTCATGCCACATCACGTTATTTGTCATAACGCTCGTAGTATTTTCCTCATTTTGAATATGTTTTTTTAAAATAAAAATTCTCATCTATGCTGGATGGATTTTGCTATCTATATTGTATTTATTTATAGCTCTTACTTGTAAACATGACTTACATACATATTGTTGTATTAAAATAAGTAGTTAGTAATTATAATGAGCATAAAAGATATTATAGATTGTATAGTATAATAAACTAGGGTGATGTGGTCATAAGTTAAACCAACCAATTTGCCATGCTTTTCGCGTGAGAAAATCAAATATTACTCAAAGTTGGAGTTAAAACAAATTTTGAGTGACGTAAATTGCATAGATTTGGAAAGAAAATGACAAAAAAAGATAATAAAACCAAATTTCTGTATGATTCATTTGCTAATAAAAAATATTGGTAAAAGAATATAATAAAAAAATGTATTAAACATCACATTGCTTGTTTGATTAGATAATACTATTGTTGAAATGAAACGCGTTGATGCAATGTTTGTTTTATGTCATCATCAACAGCGTATACTATAGAGTCTTGCTGTCTACTCTTTTATGCTAAAAAAAAGAAAGAACAAACCACTGTCTAATTAAGTTAAGGAAATTCTGTTCAATTCTTGCGCCGCAAGCTATCACTTTGTGTTCTCTGTTAAGATATATAATTGAATATTTGAGTTTGCCTTCTAGTTTAATTAACCTTTTGGCTGCTCTAAACCTCAAAATTGGTATGATGGTATAGGCTTGAGACCTAGGTGTGTTCTTCTCTATGTCTGACTATGAGGTTCAAATTCTCATGTGCCAACAATTCATGTATTGGGTTATTTCATAAAAATTTTGCTCTAACTTCAATTGACACCCTCGCTAATGAACGATGGAATTAGTCGGTCTTTAAGCCAGACATCAAATAAAAAAACTTTGGTTGATGTAGTATATACAAGAAAAACTCTAGAAACTTACGTATATGAAAATGAATATTGTACAGTTGAGAAATGCTAGCAACACTATCTTTTCAACACTCACTTTTTAATTGGCTTAAATCATGGTGGGTTTCACACTTTGGAAATGGGTTTCACTTAAAGTGGTGGGTCATACATTGATTCTATCCAATAAGAAAATGAGTGTTGAAGAGAGTGTTGAAAAGAGAGCGTCCCTAACATTCCTCTTGTACAGTTTCTTTGCTATCTTGCAAGTTCTCTGTTCTAAATATAACCATATTGCTGTTAAATATAACACACACCTTCCACTTAATTCATTCCGCTAGACTCAACTCGGCGTTAGTATTTGATTGTATTGTGCTTTTTATACTTTTTTTAAGCAAAATTTTAAATACTTTGCTAATGATAAAAGTCATTTATCATTTTATTAAACTTATGCGATAACAATAATAATTATAATATAAAAAATAATACTAATATTATAAAATCTTGGGTAGTAGTCTCGTTGTGTGACCATTCATGAGGGCAAAGAGTTGAAAGACATCATAGGTGATGTATGGTTCGACACTCTCGATGATGTTCTCACGTCCTTCGTATCCCTAATCTGGTGGGGCTGCCTCTCTTTTTAAAATGTATAATATTGAAATGATTGTTGGGAAAGAAAAAAAAATAATAAATAAAATAAAATCGATGGATACTAACAACCAAATGCATGTGTGTTTGGTTTCATATTTCAGCACAAAATACTTGTTTGTTTGAATGATGTCAATTGAAGTTAAATTTAACTTAGAGTTTATTCGAATTTGAAATAAGATTTGTGCGGATGTTTATAATCACGGAGTCTTACAAAGTCACGATAACACTTTTTTTTTTACACAAAATTGTGATTTTATTGAAGTTCTCACATGTCGTTTTTATATTGTGATTATGTCAAACTCACCGATAATCTAAAGATATACTTATTTTACACTTAAATTACAAAAATATATCCAAACATATACCATAACACACTTTAAATTAAAATAAATTTGGGTTAATACCTCTTTTCGTCCCTGTAATAGTAGCGAATTCCGGTTTTAGTCCCTGTAAAAAAAAAAAAAATTAGATTTTGTCCTTGTAATTTCATATTCTTCCACTTTTGGTCCCTTATTCCACCACGTCAGCAAAATTTGCTTACATGGCACGTAAAATGAGGGACCAAAAATGGAGGAATTTGAAATTACAGGGACCAAAACTAGGAGGAATCTGAAATTACAGGAACGTAATTTATGCAGATTCTGCTGACGTGATGAAAGGAGGGACCAAAAGTGGAAAAATATGAAATTACAGGGACATAATCTAAATCCTTTTTTTTACAGGGACTAAAACTGAAATTCGCTAATACTACAGGGACAAAAAGAGGTATTTACCCAATAGATTTTACATAATCAATTCATTTAAAATCATTTTTTATAGCCGTCTTGTTGGAATTTTTAACAGAGATACTAAAATTCATAGATACAAAATATGAATATTATAAAATAAAAAAATATAAATATGTGTACTTTGATCTTGAGATAGCAAAGTTCGTTCGTTAGAGTATGAAAGTTGACTTTCTTCCCAATGTTTTTTGGTTAAAAGGACTAATTTGTCCTCGATACAAAAATGTCTGGGACTACGTAGAATTTTATTTTTGTCAGAAGCTAAATTGGCCAAATGAAAATTGTGAAGGACCAAAATAGGGCTTCACGCAAAAAATAATCAACAAATGTACGATTTATCATATTTGTACAAATAATATCAACTGTCAATATTTTTTTATCTATTAATATGCTGTAAGGTGTTTTAAAAAAACTAAGGTATTTTTTATATGAGCATTGCTGATTGGAAACATCTTAATTTCTAATTATGGATACATCTGTATATGACTGAAGTTTCAATAAGCTAATTTAAATTATTTTACGGTTAGATCCAACTCATTACGTAGCAGAGAATGGTCAATTAATTTGTATTTGTAAAACTGTATGAAGATGTTTGTAACAAATAGTTGTTAATCCTTTCTGGTATAATCTATTTTGATTTGTTATTCCCACCAAAAATAGTTAAAAGAATCGTCAATGCATGTTACAAAAATCTCGTCGTCAACATATGTAACATATTCCTTAACGAAAAACATATGTAACATATTGGTTATTTTTTCTTACAAAGATTAATAATTGTAAACATTAACCACTTTCTCTATGGCTTCAAATGGAGAAGAAGAATCCTCCACCGTGATCGCCATTGATTCAGACAAGAACAGCCAACACGCTGTAAAGTGGGCCGTTGATCACCTTTTGGACAAATACGCGTCATGCACCCTCATTCACGTTAGAACCAAGCCCTTCAATTCAAGTAATTACCCTTTTCCATCAACACAAATTGGTTAATTAATTGCATGCTTCCATAATTATTCATAATTATTGGTTTTTCTTGTTTATGCAGATGAATTTGATGCTATCCCTAAACAAGGTCGTCCACCTACCGAAGAAGAATTGCATCAGTTCTTTCTCCCCTTCCGAGGATTTTGTGCTCGAAAAGGGGTCAGTAATCATACTCATCATCCTTAATTATTAATTAATATGGACATTAATTGATCAAGCATTTCAGATCATAGCTGAGGAGTTGGTCCTGCATGACATTGACGTTCCAAGTGCACTTACTGATTACATCATCGACAACTCTATCACCGACGTTGTTCTTGGTGCTCCCCGTTGGAATAACGCTTTTATAAGGTTTTGCTCTTTCGCCACTTAATATTGATTAAGAACAAATTAAAGTTGCAAATTTACATAATTAGTTACATTACAGGTTACAGCTATCAAATTTAAGCATATATATTTTACATGCTTCTGAAAAGTTAATTAAGCTCATTCTTATATAAGCTTAGAAGAAACCAAAAAACATATGTCTCTTAATGGTATTCTTGCATAATAAATTAATGTTGAATGCAGGAAATTTAAAGATGTAGATGTGCCAACAAGTTTAGTGAAGTCTCTACCAGAGACTTGCACGGTGCATATTATATCAAGAGGAAAAGTCCAGAGTATTCAAGCAACAGCTCCTTCCCAAACCATTACTATTTCTAGTCCAAAGCCAGATTATTTGACCAAAGACTTAAACAGGTAAATATATAAGACTTAGATATGTTTTCATTCTCTATAAAATACAGCTGCATCATATTTAGTTCTTACAAAAAATATTCGTTGATGTTTAGTCCCTAATTTAGTGATTCATTATGCACGTTACGTTTGATCAGAAAATCACTCAATAAAATAAGGAGGCGCTTAAGCAGCGATGGTGGATCCTTTGGTCAAAAAAAGGATGCAAGAATAGGATCAAGATGTATGTCCCAAAGAGAGACTTATCCACGGAGGATATCCCTATCAGATGACAACCAAGATTCGGTAAGTTCTTCATTATTATTTTAAATTACCGAGTCACTCACTTTTATCATTATATGAGAGTTTAAAAATTTTAAGCATATATGAGAGACTAACTTTGTTAACATGTGGAAAATTGAACTGTTTCTCCATTGCTTGAGTTATCTTTCAGAATAGCATGGAGACAGAAATAAACAGATTAAAACAAGAGCAGAAGAGAACAAAAAAGAAGAGTAGGTCAGCGTCAGTTGGTAGAGAAGCTGGTTTCGCGAAACAGAAGGTAATTAATGTGCATGAAGAAGATGAAGAAGAAAGAATGACAACATCAAATGAAATTGAACGCAACAAATTTATATTTAAAAGATACAATATTGAAGAAATTGAAGTTGCAACAAATTACTTTGATATGGATGGCAAAATTGGTGAAGGTGGATATGGACCTGTTTTCAAAGGAGTACTTGACAACACTGATGTTGCAGTTAAAGCCTTAAGACCAGATATGACTCAAGGGGAGAAACAATTTAATCAAGAGGTAACAACATTTTTTGTTTTTGGAAGATACAAGTAGCATGAATATTATAGTTTCTTCAAAGTTTCATAACCTTAATGACTCCAATGCAGGTCCTTGTTTTAGGCTCCATAAGACATCCCAACATTGTAGTACTTTTAGGGGCCTGTCCGGAGTTCGGATGCCTCATATACGAGTACCTAGACAACGGAAGCTTAGAAGATCGTCTTTTCCAAAGAGACAACACGCCACCAATTCCATGGAAGACTCGATTCAAAATAGCATCAGAGATTGCGACAGGCCTTCTTTTCCTTCACCAGACAAAACCAGAACCGGTTGTGCATCGCGATCTCAAACCAGCAAACATTCTCTTAGACAGAAACTACGTAAGCAAGATCAGCGATGTTGGTTTGGCAAGGCTTGTTCCACCTTCTGTAGAAAACAAAACTACCGAATATCACAAGACAAATGCAGCCGGAACATTTTTTTATATTGATCCGGAGTATCAACAAACAGGACTATTGGGCGTAAAATCAGACATATATTCATTAGGTGTTATGCTTCTACAAATCATTACTGGAAAGACTCCAATGGGTGTTGCTCACCTTGTTGAGGAGGCCATTCAGAATGATAATCTTGCAAAGGTGCTTGATCCGAATGTGACTGATTGGCCGGTCGAAGAGGCTTTATCACTTGCTAAATTAGCTTTGAAGTGTTGTGAGATGAAAAAAAAGGATAGACCAAGTCTTGCTTCTGTCATTTTGCCAGAACTAAAAAGACTCAGAGATCTATAATATGTATGTATGAATGTATGTTATACTAACTCTAATTAGGGAAATTTTCATTAGTTAGGTTTTCTTTTTATTTAATTGCTTGTTATTGAAAATGTAAAATAGATGAAAGCCATACACTTTTTATGTTTCACACAAGTTCCCTCCATATGGGGTGGGGTAGTCCTGTTCAAATGATTAATCCTTCTTGTCAACATTGTATAAAAGAAGCACACAAACCAACAAAACATAAAAGCAATCACAAAGACAGTGTGCATATCATCCTATGAACTTAGGGTGTGTTTGTTTCAAGTTATAATTGTTGATTCCCGGGAATAAAATGATTGGAATGTATATGCCTATGTTTGTTACAAGTTTACTAAATTTTATTCCCGGGCATAAAATGTTCCTGGGAATAGAAAAAATTTCCCAAGAAAAAGGGTGGGAATAAAGTTCCCATGGAAATGGGAATAAATTCATAAATAGTTTACCTATTATAATCCCTATTTTTATGGTTCCTAGGAATATTATAAAGCTAACCAAACATATTTTTCCTAAATTCCTTGGAATAAAATTCCTATCTTTATATTCCAAGAAATGTTATTCCTAGGAATAAATTTGGTAAACTTGAAACAAACACACCCTTAATAATTTTTAAGAATCATATATTTGTTAGACACATTAATATAATAAATTAAACAATAATAAATAATCATCTAATAAGTATACCATATATTGATGATATAAGTTATCATTCAATTAATTTATGTTTCATTTTGTCAATAAAATCTTTTATTTCAATATGAAACAGGTTTTCAAATATTATATTTTAGAGAGCATGATTTTTTTAAGGAGATATGACTATTTTTTGTTATCTAAAAATTGAACAAAATTAATATTATTCTTAATTGGCATAAATTCATATTATTCATGCCAATATTACATAATCTAAGTGAAACTCAAATCCCTTATGTGTGATTTCTGATTTAAATCTTGTACCTAAAAATAATATACGGTTTGGAGGAGAGACCGTGTTAAAGATGATCATACGAGTTCTTCAATAGAGTAGTTTATAGGCAAGGCCGGTAGATACTTTGTATCAATTGTTGTCTAAAAAATAGTTTTATTTTTATTTTTTGATGGAAAAAATAGTTTTATTTATATTTGAAATTAGAAGGAATTTTTTTTACATTATAAATAATAATTTATAATGTTAATCCATTAATGACTTGTGTCAGTATTAATACTTGCATAAAGTCAAGAGCTACATAAATACACATACTGACTTTTAAAAACATCATCTTATGGCATTTCCCCATATCTTTCATATATTAAGTCATACTGCTATAGGCATATTGTGATCCATGAGTAAAATAATGGATAGTATTGAAGGAAGAAATATCAAGAAGAACCTAAAAGCTGAAGCAAAAGGTGTATCGATGTCATGGGAGGAGAAGAAAGAACGTGTACAAACAGAAGAAAATGTCCTAAGAAAGGATATACAAGATCTTGAGGCATGGGTATGTACACTTCCTTTACCATTATTTTCAAATTTGTAGATTGTTTGAGTTAATTATATAATTGATTTTTTTTAAGCTCTTGTGTCTTTAATTTTTGTTTGGTATAAAGGAAAGAGAAAAACGAGAAAGGAATACACATAGATATTTGTAGAAATATAGAAAATCTTGCACATCAAAGAGAAAGAACAAATATTGAAATTGAATAGCGTCAGAAATTTAGAGATGAAAAAAGATAAAGTTCATCTATAATTTTATCGATAAGTATTTGATACGCTAAATTTGGTGGTCAATTTTATCTCTTATGTCTCTAATTTTCTTCATTATCTCAAAATTGTGCTACGAAGATTTTACATAACACGTGATTTTCGCGAAAAAATGAGGCAAAGTATTATTAATTATTGTTGAAAAGATGTAGTTTTTGTAAATAGAATAAATGATATAGTACTAGGGCCTCTTTTGTTACAGAATAAAATAAAAGTGATTTTGACATAAAAGAATTTAGAGATTATATTTTTGAGATTTTATGAAAAATCAGAATCTATTTTGCGTTTGTTTATCGTAATAAAAATCACTTTTTTTAAACAAAAAATCTAGTTTGTTTGCATACAACTATATAAAAGGGATTTTTTGTTACAAAATTAGTTCAATCTTTTAAATCATATTTTCTCTATCCTCTAAAAAAAAATCTATTTTTTGAGAAGCTGCTCTTGACAGCTTCTCATTTGAAGCTGTTTTTAGATTATTTTTAGATTCTGAGTTTTTTAAAAAGCTGTAACAATGGATGCAAAACTCTTAAAAGTGATTATTTTCTTAAAAAAAACTATAACAAACGGGCTCTAAGTACTGTAAAGGAATTTGTAGACTAAAAACAAGAATGTGTACGTGAACTATTGTAAAGAACGTAAAATCGTTATATCATTCTTTCACGAATATCACGTGTCGTGTCAGTGTAAAAATGGTTATCAAATTTTTAATAATAACATTTTCTTGAACCCATTTGGGTTAGCATGGTAGTATTGACTTGAAACTTTGGAGTGTCCTCATCTTCAAATTTTCAGGTTTGATTATCCCCACTATCAATTTAGGTGGGTTAAAATAACTTCTTAAGAAAAAACATTTTCTTAAATGAAAATGCACATATTTCTTTAAGTTTTTAAATTATGTCTTGAAATTTGATAAATGAAATACACAATTTCCACTACAATTTTTTTTCTTTTTATATTAATATTTCTTTTTTCTTGCTTTCTGTTCTACCAAACAATAATTCTCTTTATCAAAATCAATGTTTCCCTTAATTATTGTATTATTTCACAGGTTGATTTAGTAGAGACGATGAACGATAACGAGTTAAAGTGTTATCTAGAAAATAATCCCGATGATTCAAAAAAGATAAGGGTCCAAAAGATGAAGAATAAGGTAAAATTATGGTTTTTGTTTCATATTATTTTTCTTGAAAAATATTATTTTATACGTGGAGATAAAATATTTAGAAAATCAGTTTTATAACTTATAGAAAAAAAATTAATTATTAGATTATCTTCAAAATAAATAAAATATCCAAACAATATGTACTCTTTCACTCGTTGGCCCCTTGTTTTCAATTCCATAGGACAATTAATGGGAGATATGACTTCATGCAGTAAAAAAAATTGATGCACTAAGATCAACCACGGTCATTGGTTTGAGATCAGACAACTTCCATTTTTTTGTTGAAATAATTGGACAACTTCGATTTTTTTTTTGAACAATTGGACAACTTCGATTTTAACCTTACGTTTTCTTATTTAAAAAAATTAATTTTAAATAATTCATTTAAAATTAATTTTTATCGCTGCAAATGCAACACACATTTAGAATATCAGAACTAACGATTACTCATTTCTATCTCCAATTTAAAATTTTAAAATATGATTGAGTTTTTGAAATAATATATTTTTACAGGTTCAGAGGACTGGCAAATCAAAACCAACAACCTCTAATGGGATAATGGCTTCAGTTTGGAAGTTCGATAAGAATTAGTACTAAAAATTCTTCATTTGGTAAAAAAGTACTAACGAATTTCCCTTGTATTTCTATCATATCATCATATCATATCATATAAACTATAAAATCAATATTCTAAGTAACTCGTATGATGCTAGTGTTTTGTTTTATGTAAAAACTTATATGCATTTTTTAAAAGTGGTGTTATTGTTATTGTACACAAGATAATGTGTTCACAAGAGTGTATTACTTCTTTAAAAAAAAAAGTGTATTACTGACACTTGTTTTTATATAAACAAAACATTTGATACTTTCGCACAGAAAAAAAAAACATTTAATACTTAATTATGTTAATTTTATTTGGAGACAAGCAAACTTTATATTCTGTTATATAAACTTGGATTTTTACATTCTTTATTTTTATTTTTTTTGTCAAGTAATCTAGTGGTTAGAGAAATTCACCTTAAAGATGAATAAGTGGGGTGTCCGGGGTTCGAACTCCGATCCCTACGCATATTGTGCATTATCCCTTACCAAGTAAGTTAAACTCATGGGAACACATTTTTATTTTAACTAGGGTGACAAAATAGGGAGTTGCATTTTTACATTTTACTTTAACTAGGTTCACAAAATAGGGAGTTGCTGTTGAAAAAACATGAGGGGATCATGTTCATAAGGTTAACTATCTAATCTTTATCACATATTATGATAATTTTTGGCAACTTTCTCTCTCATACTCACATGATGTTCTTTTTCTCTCTCTTTCTTGTTCTCTCTCCATTGTTATTGACCAATAAAAAGAGAGAAACAAGGTTCTCGTCAAAGTTGTCATGAAATGGATGTACATATATCACTACTCATATACTAACTGTCATATTATGAATTATGAATAGAGAAATGATATTTGAACATCCATTTAGTGACAACTTTCTCTCTCATACTCACATTATTTTTTACTTTATCTCTCTATTGCTTTGGTTTCCGTGCAAATACCTACTTTTTTCTTTGTAAATTATGGTTGTCACAAAATTGTCAACCAATTTGATTGTTCAAATAACACTCCTCTTATGAATAATATACTATAATACCTTATTTCGTTTGATTTATGGATGGAATAAGTTTTTGTCAAATTTTATTTACCTCTCAAACAAATTTCGGATTATCAGTGTCTATTTCTTTTAAAAATTATTGAGTTAACACACAAACAAAATATACAATATACATTTTACTTTGAGATTAATTGATACATTGACAATGTAATATTTTTTACACATATATCCAATCAAATTAATCTATAATGCCACTTATAGAATAGTTTCTAAAATATCTTCATAATCATTACTACATAGACATGATTTAAAGTTCGTTTGTTATAGTTTTTTTTTATTTTAAAAATCACTTATTTTTAAAAAAATAATCACTTTTAACTTTTAAGAGTTTTGCATCCGTTTGTTGCAACTTTTTAAAAAAATCAGAATCTAAAAAAAATCTAAAAACAACTTCAAATGAAAAGCTGTTAAGAGCATCTTCTCAAAAAATAGATTTTTTTTAAGAGGAGAGAGAAAATATTGTTCACAATATTGAACTAATTTTGTAACAATTTTTTTTATATAGTTGTATCCAAACAAACTAGATTATTTGTTTAAAAAAAGGTGGTTTTTGTTACGGTAAACAAACATAAAATAAATTTTAATTTTTCACAAAATCTCTAAAATATAATCTCACACTAATGTCCGTGTATCAATGGAGTAAAGTTATTAAATACCTACTCACCCTATAAAAATAAAAAAAAAAAGCTCCGGTTCAATACGAAACCCGGTTCATAAGCGCCGCCATACAAACATTTTTTCTTCCAAACCCAAGTCTTTCCACACAAACATCGTCGTTCCTCTGCAACACTCTCTTCTTTCTCTCTCTAAATCGCCAAACCCTAACCCTAGATTCGTCTCTCCCATGGCGTTTCACTCCCCCGATCACGAATCAAACTCCGATTCCAACCCCCCAAAACGTCTCTACAATCCCTACCAAGACCTCGAAGTACCAATCCGAAACCTCTACCAGCTCCCAACCTCACCTGAACATCTCTTCATCGAGGAAGCTCAACGCAAACATCGTTCCTGGGGAGAAACCCTAACTTTCTACACCGGCTGCGGCTACCTCGGCGGCGCCATTGGTGGCGCCGGCGTAGGTTTCGTCGAAGCCGTGAAATCTTTCGAGAAAGGAGATACCAATAAGCTCAGACTCAACAAGATTCTGAATTCGTCTGGACACGCGGGTCGGACGTGGGGGAACCGCCTTGGTGTGATCGGGTTGTTATTCGCTGGAATCGAAAGCGGGATCACGGCGGCGAGAGATACAGACGATGTTTTCAACAGTGTGGCGGCAGGGCTTGGTACCGGGGCATTGTATCGGGCAGCAAGAGGGGTCAGATCAGCTGCTGTTGCCGGTGCTGTTGGTGGTGTTGTGGCTGGAGTGGCTATCGCGGGGAAGCAGGCTTTGAAACGCTATGTGCCTATATGAAAACATTGCTTTGTGTGAGGTTTCAAAGTCTCAATTTTTATTTTTATTTTATTGTTGGTTACTATCAATTTTGAGGTATAAATTATATACCAGCTTGTGGTAATGATGCCCTTGCAAACAATATGGTTAATGATTATTTTTTCAGCTTCATTATGGCTAACCTTTCTAATGTAATTTTATTAGTAGTCTTAAATGAATAATTTTGACGGCTTTAATGCTGCAAAATTTATACGGTATAAAATTGTTGTTCTTGTGTTATATGTTATTGCGTGAGAAAGGATTAGGAAGATTGTGAAAATGGTATAATTCAAAAAATGTTGTGACTTGTGATAGTTATATATGATTTGATAGATGCCGAGTGTTAGTTAATTTAAGATTTATGAGTTATGTGGATTTGCGTGTGTAGATTATAATTTATTCTCTGATATTAGATACTAATGCATTAGCTTTTTTGGTGGTGAAAAATTAAAAAACAAATACTAATGCATTAGCTAGTATTACCTATAGGGTTGCTAGTTTTTGCATTATTCATGTTAAAATATTTTGTTTATTAAGCTACTTGTGTGTTGTCAACGAGTAGTAAAATTCGGGTAATTTTCTGTTTGGTTAAAGAAGGCAATTGTTCTCAATGGACTATAAGAAAACTTATGTTATTATCATCTCCAGGTGTTAAACTGGTAGGTGTTGTATTAGTAAATCAACGAACTGTCTTCATTGTTAAACCACTACTTCCTCTTAGGAACTGTCTTCATTGTTTGGTCACTTTGGTAGATTTTCTTGCAGGATCCTTATAGGTTTAGTTTTCACAGATAATGTTTATGGACTCCACTTATATCATTAGTTACTAACTACTTATTGGTGATGTGAGTGACTCTTATGTGCAGTGAGCACATCAACAAGCTGTTGGCCTGTTACTGGTGTAAATCCAGAGTCTAAATTTATCTTGCCTCTTAATTGATTCCGTTGTTAGTTGTAGATTTTTTCTGCTCAAACCAAAACAATAAAATTATTACGAGTCTTGCTTCAAACCGTTACCCAATTCATCTTAGCTGTTGCAAGGTGTTTTTTAGAGCTGAAGCTGGTTGAAGACAATCTTCTGATTAAGTTATTGCTGCCAGTTTGTTTCAATGAAAGGGAGGGATAGCTGCCGTTATGTTCGTATTTGTTTGTAGTAGCGCTTAGGAAGTTTTTCATACATGTATATGTTGTTATATCGTATATTTATGGCACCCCTGGTTAGTATGTGCATCATTCTACTAGATATACATAATATTGGTTTGTCCAACATAGTTTAAGTTTTACCTTGGCCTTGATTTTTTAAACTTCCAAATTATCTGAAGGAAAGCCTGTGTTGTGTTGTTATTTGGATGGATTTATCCTGCACTGTGTTATTATTGATGTTGAAATTAAATATCTATTTTTGTTAAGTAGTTTCCTGTTAAATTGGGCATGTTTGTGTTTCCCCTTCTTCCATTTTATTATTCTGGTTACTAATTAGTTAGTAATTAGTATGTTCCTCAGCAACCTACATGTTTTTATTTCTGTCCCATGTTGGATTTGTTCCAGCAAGTGATATATAATTGAGGTACTAACCACTCAAGGTGCACCACTTAGGAACGACTGAATAAGAGCACTGGTGCGCTCCAATTGTACACACTAATCAAAATGTAAAAAAACATCAAAGGTTGGACTGAAATTGCATCTGAAGTCCATTATAAAATGAGAAGTTACAGCTAGGTCCTAATTAGGTTCACCTTTACCATTTCCTCACTCTCACGGCGCTCTCTATCCACTGTAGTCAATAGGAGATCTAGCAAGCCTGCAATGCTACTTGCTTCCCCAGCTGTTAACATTCAACAAACTCCCCCTCTTCCAATCACTACTCCCATAGTCCCATGTCCTTCAGCAACCTCATTGCTGCCCCATCCATGGCCACTGTCTAAAAGTTGGAACTATCAAACAGAATACAGCTTTTATTCTTCCTCTACTATTTTTGTGTGCGTTGGCAATATGCATTTTAGTCTTGGGGATTCTCAAGGTTATGCGCTCTCAATGTCAAGATCTTTTCACCTTTGTCATTCAACTTGAAACATCATTGTGCTCTCTGAAGTTCAATCTCCAAACCCAGTACTGTCAATTCATTTGACTGTCAAATTGGATTGTTAAGCCAGGTTTTCGTTGCATGTCAGGTTTTGTTACTTTTCTTTCTCAAGCTAATCCCTTTTGTTCACTTTTTGCTTTCTGCAAATTGTGGGTAATGCCCAGAACTCAATGAGGTACTGCATTGTGGTTAGGCAGCAATTTCGTTGTGATTAATTAAATACAAAGATGCATATTTGATTTCAAAATAACTTCTATAAGGTGCTTATGTAACAATTTTTCGGTACTAAAAAGGTCAAAATATACATTTGATATGCCTCAGTATCGTAATTGTTAGGTTGAAAATGCTGCCGTGGATGCGTTGGAACCCTGACTTCTTTACTTTTGTGTGTCAGTTTTGAATGTTTTTTTTTTAATGGTAAGTTTTCAATGGTTATGTCATTTCGTCTATATACAAAACACTAACATTGTCTGAGATTAAATAATGATAAGATAGCTTCCCGGGGTGAAAATGCACAACTATTTGTGGTGACTTTATGTTTGTTCTTACTTATACTGCATTAAGTTATTTATTTTTTGGAGCCTTGTGCTTTTAGTCTTTATCTCTATTTGCTGAACTGTTAAGAACATTAGATGGATTGCAGTATGCAGCTACGAATGAAATTATTGCAATTTAGCGAGGGTTTGGAAAAGCATTTTGCAGGCAATTTCCCGTGACCCTATTATACTTTAGATTCATTTTCTATTAATATTATTGTAAGCATGGAGCCTCCTGCTTTGGCTAAAAAAAATGCTTTCCAAAATCCTTTAGTAGAAAAAGCTTGTTGTTGGGATAGGGACTATGTTAAACACAGCATTGTTTAAGGTGGAAGAAGTTTTCTGGTATGAAATATGTGAATGTCATAAGCTTGTGGTTTTTATATCGACTCGGTTTCTGTATGGCATAAATAGTGGTGTTCGTTTTTAAACTTAAAAGAAAATTGCTTTTTTGACATAAAAAACTTCACAATGACACAAATAAAATACTTAAATGCCCCCAATGACAGTTAACTCCTGTTGAGGACCCGACAGCAGTTAACTACCGTTGGTTTCAGCGGTAGTTAACTACCGCTGAATTCATCTCTTCAATTCAGAGCTATACACACTTGTTTGATTGATCCTTGTTTCTAATTTTATTTATCACACTCGGGTTCTTCTTCCCCTCTCTCTTTCATCCTCCTTTTCCTTGCTCACACATGGGTTCCAACATATGATTCTTCTCCTGTAAAATTAATAAAATGGTGTAGCTTCTTCTTCAAATTATTATTTTTTTGTTTTAAATTTCAAAACCTTGATATAAAATTAGTGACCCAGATGCTGAATGGATTATCAAAATCTGTCATTCAAGGTGAGAAATTCATTGAAACTTTGATAGATTTGCTCCTCTTTTCGAATTCTAATAATATCAGACAAGCCAACCCACAAATCAAAATCAGTTTTTAACTAACAAGTCCCAATTCCATTCACCCTTACTCAAATTAAAATTTAAAAACACCAAATCTAAAACCAAACTGAAGAATTGGGAGACGTGATGGAACTATTGAAAGAGTTGTTAATATTAATTAAATATTCAATTATTCCTCTGAATTTTGTAAATAGTCAATTATTCTCCTGAATTTTGTAAAACATCAAAAACCCTATGAAATTGTCAAGTGCCGGTCAATTACCCCCTCTCTGTTAATTTCCTCCATCCAACATGCTGATGTGGCCGTTAACTGCCATGTGGCACTGCCACATGGTCAGAAAAGTCATATCACGTCATAGGTGGGTAATTGACTATATATATATATATATATATATATTTATTTTTTTTTTCTTCAAGGTAGTGTTTGGAAGAAGTTGAAGGGTGAAATTTATTGATAACCAAATTTATACATAAGACGAACAGAGACCGACAAGATTGAAAAACAATAAACAGAGGGCACCGTATATAGGTGAAGATACCTCTTCTTATATTTTTACAATCTTATATTTTAATTATTGTCATACTTTAATGAAATTATCTTCTGACGTAAAAAAATTATTATGAACGAAAAATAGTAATATTATAGGAATCTAACTAATATGCATGTTCCTTTCAAAAGAAAAAAACTAATCTGTTTGAAATAAATTAAATGAAATGTTCTTATATATTATTATTCATAATTTATATTCAATGTTAAAATAACACAAGATGATAAATTTTATTACGATAATTTTTATAGAGAAATCATATTACTATATATTGGCTTCATATGTACTCATCAAACAATATTGGCTTCATATATGAGACGTGTCTTTCTTGCATGCGGTTTAGTGACACTTGCGATTGGTGTCAAATTAATCTTGCATGCACTTCAATTATTCTACTTCTCATGCAAGCCAATTTTGTTTATTTCTGCATGAAATCTGTCTGACACCTGCACTTCGAGTTTGAGGAGTCAGTGTTTTTATTGTAAAAATATATAAATTATTAAAGTGGTACTAATTGGTAGTAGTACTCTCCATCTTGAATATATTAGGACACAATTAAGTCAACAAAAATTGATATATTTATTTATGTTAACTCAAGTATCTTTTACATATATGATCGGAGGTAATATTTGAGATTTAACTTTCTGGCAAAAAAAAAACTTTCTCGTAATTAGAATTGAAGTTGAACCAACTTAATCAAATTTCTAATTTGCAGTGGGTACGTAGCTCACTTTGCAGGTATATAACTTTCATATTCACGAATTCAACTTCTTCAAAGAAAATTGTGTTGAACTATCCTCTACTTAATATCTTCAATATTAAACAGTATAAAAAAATCAGTTTTTACAATATAAATATTGTAAAAATAAATCATCGCAAGTTTACCTTAATTAATAGAAATTGTATAATATATGCATAGGTTGAAGTTTGAATCTCGAACTCTCAACTTATATATTCATCTTAAAAAATTGAATTACTAGCCAATGATGATAAAATTATACTAACTCTTTAATAGTTTTGTTAGTTTAACTAATAAATTACTCTTATTTAAAGAAGTGTGTTCGCAAACAAAATTACTTTATTATAGTAAGTACGTTCAGAATAACTCTTTTATGATTAATATACTTTTAATTTTAAGAATTTTTTTTTAAAAAAAATATATTAAATTTGAAAAATTCATAAAAATCCTCTAGAATCCTTCAAAACACTTCACTGATACAACTTTTGAGTTCATCAAATGATGAGATTTTTGTATTACGAAGGAAAATGATCCCCCTGCAAAGTCATCCTCTCTTTAAAGTTTTTTATTTCTTCCACTTGCTTCTTTTTTTTGGCCAAACCCTCTCCCTTCCCTTCCAAACTTGCAAAAGGTTTTTTTTATCTTTGTACCTTTTTTTCTCCCATTTTATCAATATATGATTAGGCTGTGCGGTGACCACTGTATCTCATCTTTAACCTTAAACAAATAATCTAATTATAGACTAGTGATAACCTTCAAAATCAAGGTACGTATATACATTTATATAAAAAAATAAAAATGAAATAAGAAAGTACGTATGTACATTCAAATCTATAAATAAGCAACATAGCTTGCTTAGTTTGGCTCAAGTCACTGACTT
Organism: Medicago truncatula; assembly: GCF_003473485.1. Lineage (NCBI taxonomy): Eukaryota > Viridiplantae > Streptophyta > Magnoliopsida > Fabales > Fabaceae > Medicago > Medicago truncatula. Next base: position 48,801,477 of record NC_053043.1, read on the forward strand.
TTATGCTTACTCTATCACATAATTAATTTGCAAAACTAAAATAGTATAGTATAGTAGTGTTTGTGCAAAGATGTTTCCAAACGTGACAGGAATTCTTAATAGAGGCCATAAGATAAAAGGGACAGTGGTGTTGATGCGTAAGAATGTGTTGGACTTCAACACAATCGTGAGTATTGGTGGTGGAAACATCCATGGAGTCATCGACACCGGCCTCAATCTCATCGGTTCAACTGTTGATGGCCTCACTGCCTTCTTGGGCCGCAGTGTCTCCCTTCAGCTCATTAGTGCTACCAAGTCTGATGGTTAGTTATTGTTAGTTAATTCATTTCTTCTTACTAGTTTTATTTCTCTTTCAACAAGATCTTAGCTTAGCGATAAGAGTTTAACATTATAACCTCAAAGAATAGAGTTCAAATTTCTTGAGACTGTTGTAATATGATCGTTAACGTCATTTTAATAATAACAACTTTAGAAACTTTGGTCATCACTGAATAAATTTAATTATATATGTAGCAAATGGAAAAGGGAAAGTTGGAAAGGATACATTTCTGGAAGGTATTCTTGCCTCATTACCAACCTTGGGAGCTGGTGAAAACGCATTCAATATTCATTTTGAATGGAATGATGAGATGGGAATTCCTGGTGCATTTTACATCAAGAATTATATGCAAGTTGAGTTTTATCTCAAGAGTCTAACTCTTGAAGATGTTCCAAACCATGGAACCATTCGATTTGTATGCAACTCTTGGGTTTACAACGCAAAACTTTACAAAAGTCCACGCATTTTCTTTGCCAACAAGGTACTTGACATCAATATATTTAGTGCATGTTTTGTAGTACGGTAGGTTTATCACAGTCATAGTGAGCTACCGTGATATTAGCAATCAACTGTGATACTAAACATGCACTTATTTTCATATCAAGTATATTTTACCAAAGTAACCATTATTTTTAAACGAACTTTCTAATGATGTCTAATTATATTGCCAAGTCTCAAACTAACTTTTACTTGATTGTTATCATGCAGTCGTATCTTCCAAGTGAAACACCATCTCCACTAGTCAAGTATAGAGAAGAAGAATTGCAAAATTTAAGGGGAGATGGAACAGGAGAGCGCAAGTTACATGAAAGGATCTACGATTACGATGTCTACAATGATTTAGGCAATCCAGATCACGGTGAAAGTTTTGCTCGCCCTGTTCTTGGAGGGTCTAGCACACATCCTTACCCTCGCAGGGGAAGGACAGGTCGATATCCAACAAGGAAAGGTTAGTTCAATTTTTAGTAACAAACGTAACAAAGTGATGTTATAGTGTGATACTGTGATTTGATTGAGTGTATCTATAAAAAGTTTTATTTGGTCGGTTCATAGGAATTAAACTCGTAGTTGTATTTTAAAAAATAATATATTTATTAGTTGGAAGAGTTCAATTTTAACTTCTGCTTGTGAAAATAGCTATAGCTAGGCATTTGTGCTATGATCCTTATTTTTATTTTTTTGATGACTAAGTTGTCATTTTCAAATTTGTTTTCCTAATAACATATGTGTCTTGCTTTTGTCTTATTTCGAACAGATCCAAATTCTGAGAAACCAGCTACAGAAATATATGTTCCAAGAGATGAAAATTTTGGTCACTTGAAGTCCTCAGACTTTCTCACATATGGAATAAAATCTGTATCTCAAAACGTATTACCCGCATTCGAATCTGCATTTGATTTGAATTTTACACCGCGCGAGTTTGATAGTTTCCAAGATGTGCGTGACCTCTTTGAAGGTGGAATTAAGTTACCTCTAGATGTAATCAGCACAATTAGCCCCTTACCTGTGATCAAAGAATTATTTCGTACTGATGGTGAAAATGTCCTCAAGTTTCCAACACCGCATGTCGTTAAAGGTATGATAAATACATATTACACTGTAAATTAAACTTTGCTTTGAGTAATATCATTTAATTATGATAGTTCTTTCTTGTTTTGAGCAGTGAGTAAGTCTGCATGGATGACAGATGAAGAGTTTGCAAGAGAAATGCTTGCTGGTGTAAATCCTTGCATGATTCGTGGTCTTAAAGTAAGTTCGAGTATTTATTGCTAAACATTTTGTATAATCTAATTATTTTGATTGATATCAGTGTTAAATTTGTTTATTGATGTATATTCATAATAAAATGAATGTCTATGGTATAATATAGAGTCATGTATTATCATATTTCTTCATGATATTTATTTTTAATGAATGGTAGGAGTTTCCTCCAAAAAGCAATCTTGATCCCACAGTATATGGTGATCAAACTAGTAAGATAACTGCAGATGCATTGGAACTTGATGGGAGCACAGTAGACGAGGTAAAATCATTTTAATCTTAATTAAAAAGTACTAGTATGATTTTAATCTTGCATTGTAAATTCAAATGACCATGTTTTTGGCAACATGAAGTGATTAAGATTAATTGTGTGGAACAGGCACTTGCTGGTGGGAGGTTATTCATACTAGATTACCATGATACATTCATCCCATTTCTGAGAAGAATCAATGAGACTTCTGCAAAAGCTTATGCTACTAGGACAATCCTTTTCCTAAAAGAAGATGGAAATTTAAAGCCAGTGGCGATTGAATTAAGTTTGCCACATCCTGATGGTGACAAATCGGGTGTCGTTAGTCAAGTCATTTTACCTGCAAATGAAGGTGTTGAAAGTACTATTTGGCTACTAGCAAAAGCTTATGTGGTGGTTAATGATTCTTGCTATCATCAACTCATGAGTCATTGGTAAAATATCATAATTAACAGTGCAATATTTTACATAAATAATCATTCTTACTATGCTTAATTAATTTGTGTTTGTATCAATGTTTTTTCTTATATATATATATATATATATATATATATATATATATTGGTATAGGTTGAATACCCATGCAGTAGTTGAGCCATTCGTTATTGCAACAAATCGACAGCTTAGTGTGATTCACCCAATTTATAAACTTTTATCTCCTCATTATCGGGACACCATGAACATCAACGCACTTGCAAGAGAATCTCTAATTAACGCCAATGGCATAATAGAGAGAACATTTTTGCCTTCAAAGTATGCTGTGGAAATGTCTTCAGCGGTTTACAAGAATTGGGTTTTCCCTGATCAAGCCCTTCCAGCTGATCTTATCAAGAGGTAATAGAATGATGTTGTAAATTTAGAACTGGCTCTTGATGTTAATAACTAACATATATATGCATTTTGCTTGATTCAGAAATATGGCCGTTGAGGATCCATCGTCCCCATACGGACTTCGTCTTCTGATAGAGGACTACCCTTATGCTGTTGATGGATTAGAGATATGGACAACTATTAAAACATGGGTACAAGATTATGTCTCAGTGTATTATGCAACAGACAATGATATCAAAAATGATTCTGAGCTTCAACATTGGTGGAAAGAAGTTGTAGAGAAAGGTCATGGTGATTTGAAAGACAAGCCATGGTGGCCCAAGTTGCAAACACTTGAAGAGCTTGTTGAAGCTTGCACTATCATCATATGGACGGCTTCAGCCCTCCACGCAGCTGTTAATTTTGGACAATATCCTTACGGCGGTTTTATTCTAAACCGCCCAACTATCAGTAGAAGATTACTTCCTGAGGAAGGAACTGCACAATATGATGAAATGGTGAAGAGTCCTCAAAAGGCTTACTTGAGAACAATCACGCCGAAGTTTCAGACTCTTATTGACCTTTCAGTGATAGAAATATTGTCAAGACATGCTTCTGATGAAGTTTACCTTGGACAAAGAGAAAATCCACATTGGACCTCTGATTCAAAAGCTTTACAAGCATTTCAAAAGTTTGGAAATAAACTTGCAGAAATTGAAGCAAAACTAGCAAAGAAGAACAATGATCCGAGCCTGAACAATCGACTTGGGCCAGTTCAATTGCCATACACTTTGCTTCATCCCACTAGTGAGGAGGGGTTAACCTTTAGAGGAATTCCCAATAGCATCTCTATCTAAGAAAACTAGTGGTTTATTTACTATATGTTATTGTATCTTTCAATAAAGAGATGCTCCATTTGACCAAAAATAAAAAGAGATGCTCCAGATAGTGCATCTTATCTATGTTATAATAATCAAGTGTATGCATTTCCTTCCCCTTTATTTGGAGCATGTGTATGTTTAAATATTTGTAATTTGAACCTTCAAACTTGTTCTAGTTACCAAATAATAAGATCATTATTAGTTTGTGTGTTTATCTCTATTGTCTACTAATTTTATTTTTTTTTTACTTTTCTATTCTTTATTTGTATTAAATCATAAGTTCTAATTATTTAATCAAAACTTCAAATGGTGGCGGTTATACGCTATTCCGAATCGTCTTTTGTTGTCCGAGTCTATAGGCTACACTCATATCCTGGTTGAAACAGACTCTATAGCTGTCCTGATCAGGTCAATCAGATTAGAAGATTCTTTTCTCAAAATTGGAGTCTTTTCTTTCAACGCTGTGCAGATTGACTTGCTAAATATCGAGAAATATCAGATGATTCCTTAAATATGGCTCTCTAAAGTTATAATGGAAAGTTTGCTAAGCCAAATGCACAAAATTTGTAGAAGTGTTTGTTCATTCCATAATCTTCCCACAAATTGGCTACTTCTAGTGTTATAGTATATCATTAACTACTTGAATGATTTACTGGCTATTATGCTTGTTACTCCAGGAGTAGGTAGTGGCTTTTTGCTAAATAGTTAAATATCTTTAGAGCATGATTATTTAATTAAATACAAATGTATAAGGTTATAAAATGACAAGACAACACTTGATAAAAACATTACTACAGAGATTTTTATGTTTTCTTGCTTTCCTACTTAGTAGTTTTGTTAACTTTTTTGTGCAGTCCATGACCTGTGCTCCTATTTCGCAGGTATCATTATTTAGTGATGTATTCAGAACATGAGAATAAACAAATGAAGGCAAAATTTTCTGTATATTTCTAAATAATGCAGTAAACCGCTGAGTCACATGGTATAAAAGTGTGGATGAACAATAATCATATACTCAGGGGATTTAGAACTTTGACTTTAGATTCCTTTACTTTTATCATTGGTTCGAAATCATAAGGTTGAAGAATTATGCTGCAATAAATTGTTTGTTGTTGATATGGAGATAAGAATTATGCACACAAAGTTGTCTAAGGTTGAAGAAAATTTGCAGTGAGTAATCTTCTCTAGCTCAAAAACCAAAACACCTTTTTGAACAAATTAATTTGAAGAAAAGCATTATAGGGTAAGTGTGGGAGACAGACACTAGTGAACAAATTAATTTAATCTCCTTATAGTATTATTGGTAACTTCTTTGTATTTCTGTATTATTATTAGTTCATGCACAGAACAAATGATCCAACCAAAAGTGTTACATGTAGTTAAGTTCAAATATTCAATCAGTGGCCATTTTCTCCTTGCACTAAACAGTAAACAAAGATAATTATTTTATTATTTGTAAACATTTTATTACAAAGACAGATACATTATTTAATTTCTCAACATGAAAGCACTCAAATATAAAAGCTAACTGAGGCAGGTTGGTGAAGGATTCTTGATTCCTTCTTCTGCACCTTTTATTCATTAGGTATAATAATATATGCTTAAGGAACCATAGACCTCTTCAGATAGAGATACTATTAGGAATTCCTCTAAAAGTTAGTCCTTCCTCACTAGAAGGATGAAGCAAAGTATAAGGCATCTGAACCGGTCCAAGACGGTGTCTTAGCTTCTCATCATTGTTTCTCTGAGCAAGATTCTTCTCAATTTCTGCCAACTTGTTTCCGAACTTCTTAAAGGCCTCTAATGCCCTTGTATCTGATGTCCAGTTTGGATTGTCTCTCTCTCCAAGGTACACTTCATCAGAAGCGTGCCTTGACAATATTTCTATAACGGAAAGGTCGATAAGCGTCTGAAACTTCGGTGTAATTGTCTTCAAGTATGCCTTTTGTGGACTTTTGACTAGCTCGTTGTATTCCGCTGACCCTTTCTCAGGCATGAATCTCCTACTGAGAGTTGGACGGTTTAATATTAAACCTCCGTAGGAATACTGTCCAAAATTAACAGCTGCATGAAGAGCTGAAGCAATCCATATGACAGTAGTGCAAACTTCGACTAGCTCTTCACGAGCTTGCATCTTAGGCCACCATGGCTCGTTTTTCTTATCACCGTGACCAACCTCTACGAGTTCTTTCCACCAAGCTTGGAGTTCAGAATCTTGTCTAAGTATGTCATCTGTGGTGTAGTACAAGGAGACATAGTCTTGAACCCATGTCTTTATTGCAGCCCATATCTCTAATCCATCATGAGCATAAGGGTAATCCTCTACAACAAGCTTAACACCACATGGGGAAGATGGCTCCTCAATTGCCATTCCTCTAAATAATAGTTTACAAACAACTTTACATTATAGTTAACATAAAAAGGTCATTAAGTTTATGTATTTTACTATGATCAAACCAGGTATACAAAAACTAAAATAACAACTTAACATTATGTATGTAACAAAAATACCTTTTTATAAGATCAGCAGGCAATGCTTGACCTGGCAAAGTCCAATTCTTGTAAACTTTAGAAGACATTTCCATAGAATATCTTCCCCACAAAAATGTTTTTTCTATGATGCCTCCATCGTTGACCAGGGATTGTCGAGCAAGAGAATTAATATTCATTGTGTCGCGATAGTGAGGATACAAAAGTTTATAAATGGGGTGAAGATAACTCAGATGCCTGTTAGTTGCTATGACAAATGGTTCAACAACTGCATGAGTATTTAACCTATTATCATCAAAAAATCAAGAATTAATTCATAGATAAATGTATAAAAAAACTATTTATGTTATTTATTAATAAAACTTATACCAATGGCTGACAAGTTGATGATAACAGGAATCATTCACTACTACATAAGCCTTAGCCAGTAACCAAATAGTACTTTCAACACCTTCTAGCGCGGGTTGATAAACATGACTAACAGCACCATGTTCATCTCCGTCAGGGTGTGGCAAACTCAACTCTATGGCCAGTGGCTTTAAAGTTTTGTCACTGCTCAAGAAAAGGATGGTTCGAGTAGCATAAGCCTTCGTTGGAGTTGAGTTTATTCGCCTTAAATATGGCATTATTGAGTCATGATGATCTAGCAGGAACAATTTCTTGTTTTGAATTGCCTTTAAAATCAAATACAATTGTCATTGTTGTTCATTTATGAACCATATAAGCATAAAATATAATAGAGTTCATCAAGCAAAATTTTACCTCTTCTACTGTGAGCCCTTCTAAATTAGGTTCCAGGTGTTCTTTGGTTATTTTACTGGTGTGATCACCATAGACTTGACTATCTAGCTTGCTTCGCGGAGGGAACTCCTGTAATAATCAAACAATGATCCTTCATGAAGTCACCCAAATCCATCGAATTAATGCCATCGATCAATAGCTAACTAACTTAGCATGCAAAGAAAATCCAAACTTTTGGTTTGAGTAGTTTTTATTGAAAACTCTTGAGCTTACCTGAAGGCAACAGATCACATTTGGATTTACTCCAGCTAGCATTTCTCTTGCAAATTCTTCATCAGTCATCCATGCAGACCTGCTTACTGTTCAATTAATAATATAGAATAGCGACTGTCAAATAAGATTAATTCTTGAGATCCAAAAGCACTTAACAGGTCCATTTTAGCTAAAAGTACTTTTAAGGTATGACAATGAAATACCTTGAAGTACTTTAGGTGGTGGATACTTGAGGAACTGTTCACCATCGGTTCGAAAGATTTCTTTGAGAACAGGTAACGGACTTATCTTGCTAAGTACATCTGTTGGCAGCTTAATTCCACCCTCATACAATCCATGAACTTCATCAAAGCTATCAAACTCATTTGGTGTGAAATTTAAATCAAAGATTACAGACTCTAATGCAGGGACCACATTTTGAGATACTGCTTTCAGTCCATAAGTAAGAAAATCTGATGATTTCAAGTGACCAAAAGCTTCATCTCTTGGAAGATACACAAAATCACTCCTACTCTCACTTTTAGGATCTGTTTAATAACAATGAAATATTATCAACACATTAACATTCTTGATTTCATAAAGTTTGATGCAAATTCCAAGTACCAAATTATTAAATGATATGGTAAGATGATAAAACATTACTGAATGTGTTAGTACCTTTCGGATTTGGTTTTCTGCCCGTTCTTCCCCGACGAGGATAAGGATATGTGTCAGACCCGCCAAGAACAGGACGAGCATGATTGTCACCTTTCTCCGGATTTCCTAAATCATTGTAGACATCATAATCATAGATTCTTTCCCATTCTTTGCGTTCTCCTGTTCCATCTCCTCTTAAATTGTTCAATTCTTCTTCTCTATAATGGACTAATGGAGCCGGTGTTTCACTAGGAAGATATGCCTGCCAAATAATTTTTTAATTTTCTTCCTCGTGATTTATGGCTTAACGTTCAACAATTTTAAAATAAACAAACATATATTAAACCTAAACGAGTATTTAGTAATGATATTCAGACACCTAATTTTTCATACACCTGTGACACCTGGTTAATCATGTATATATAATATACCTTATTGGCAAAGAAAATGCGGTCAAGTTTGTGGTGTTTGGCATTATAAATCCAGGAGTTGCATACAAAGTAGATGCTTCCATGATTTGGAATGTCTTCAAGAGTCAAACTCACAAGGAAAAACTCAGTTTGCATAAAGTTCTTGATGTAAAATGCTCCAGGAATTCCCATGTCATCATCCCATTCAAAATGAATTTTAAATGCAGATTGTCCTGCTCCCAATGTTGGTAAGGAAGTAATTATCCCTTCCAAAAAGGTAGCCTTTCCAAGCTTTCCTTTCCCATTTGCTAACAAAAATATAAAAAAAAAAAAAAAAAAAAAATTATTAAATGTATCAATACTAGTTTTCATTTTTTTGACAAAGCAAACTCAAATGCTATCAACATTCAGTTCAGTAATTTTATGTACAATTAGTAAAAGCTAAATATAAAAAATACTCTTGTCATGTGAACAAGACTTGCATCATATGCACACGGACTTGGATTTGTTACAATCAGCAATCGAAAGATTTATGTACTCGGTGTACGTTGGTAATCTAGTCATTAGATTGATATTTAACTGTCCAAATTTCAAATTTCATATTTCAGTTTTTTAATCAAAATATGTATTTAAATCTGAATTGTCAGATCTTGATCCAACAATCATTGTCGTAGTACTTCCGTAAATGTGTGGAATTGGTGGCTATAACAAACTCAAATCTCGATATGCACACCTCTATCTTATTTTCCTTTCAATCCAAGGCACACATACAATCATACATGTACTGAGTGGACAAATGGACTCTATCTTATTGGTTTAGACTCACTTTCTTTTTTTGAGCAAAATAGTTTAGACTCACATAAACACTTGTTATTGTGTTTGGAATGTTAAAACTACTCCTTCCGTCCTAAATTATAAATAGTTTTGAAAAGAAAAAAATTGTCCAAAATTATAAATCATTTTACAATAACATTGAAACATTAATGTTATTTTTTATATTATATCATTAACTATTTATTACTCAATCCATTTTCAATTATTTAATTTATCTTTCTCATAACATTTATTAAGGACATTTATGTAAAACAACTCATAATATCTCTTTCTCGTATAAAATTAATTACATTTTTTAATATGTGAAATATATAAAGCATCGTATAATTTATGACGTAGGGAGTATAATTTAAAATTGGCTAAAATATGGTTTTGGTCCCTGCAAATATGTCTCGTTTTGGTTTTAGTCCCTATAATTCTTTTTTGTTGTTTTTGGTCCCTGCAAATATGTCTCATTTTGGTTTTGGTCCTTGGCCCCACTTTTGTGATGATTTGCACACGTGACACATGTAGACTGAACCCATTTATTAGAAAAATAGTCCCTGCAAAATATTTTACTCTTGAAAGTAGTCCCTGAAGGGACTATTTTCAAAAACAAAATATTTTGCAGGGATCAAAAACAACAAATTTTTTTTACATGGACTAAAACCAAAACGAGGCATATTTGCAGGGATCAAAACCATATTTTAGCTTTTAAAATTTGTGCATATTTTAGTATACTTTGGCGGGAAAGAGAATGATTTTATTTTAATTTATTTTTGGGTAAAATGGAGAAAGGGTTTTAATGTGGGGAGGAAAAGAAAGGGATTTTAAAATGATTTGTGTTGGGGTTGATAGGATAGAGGAGAAATTTAAATTGAATGAAAATATAAAATTACATTTTTACCCTTATAAGATTTAAGTCCACGTTAACAACTACGAAGGTATTTTCCTCGAAAAAGTCTCAACTCAAGCAAAAACTTCCCCTTCCAAAGGGAGACAAAATTAGCTTAAGTGAGATTTTGCACTCCTCTCTTCCCCTTAAGAAATGAACAAGACCTCAAAATTTAAAATAATCTTTTTTTAACTGTTTTTCCCTCATCAAACAAACCATAAAAGATCTAAGTTCAATTTCACTTAAATATTGGTTAACTATATTTATTGTACATAAGTCTTTATTGAATTATCCCTTACTATATATAGCGAATTAATACAAGCCCTCAATACATAGAATTTGTTTGAAAATGTCGGATTTTAAGTTTATAGCTTGATAACGTCCCTAAAAAAATAAAAAAATTATAGCTGGATAACTTATAAGTTTATATTTGTACCAAAGGAAAAAAAAAACTTATCAGTTTATATGACAAAAAAAAAAAAAAAACTCATTTGATAATATTTTTTTCTCAGGATCTTATAAAAAAAATTATTAGCTTATAACTTATTTTAATAAACTAATTCAATTAACATATTGCCTACTGTTTTTTCTCTTAGTTTTATTTTTCTCGTTTTACTTGAAAAAAATTAAATAGTAGATAAACATCTTTGTTATATCATTTTATATTTAAATAGTTTACCGGTTATCCGTCATTTTTTGTCAAACAATGACATAATTAGTTATTCATGATAATCATATATATAATTAAAATACATCCTTCATTTCACACTCAAAGTATAGTATAGTGACAAGTGAATGAGAGTAATAATAACTAAATGAAATGAAGAAATTACCATCAGGTTTAGTTGCACTAATTAACTGAAGAGAAACGGAACGGCCTAAGAAAGCAGTGAGATTATCAAGTGTTGAACCAAGAATATCGAAACCTTGACCAATAACTCCACCAACACTGGTTAAGCTATTTATATCTAAAACATTTTTTCTCATCAACACCACCGTTCCTTTTATCTTATGACCCCTATTCAATATCCCCGTCACCCCTGAAAACATCTTTGCAAATAACTTAATTTATTTAGCAACGCTGATCAGAGTTCGTGAGGATGTCAAACACAGGATACAAGTATTTATATAGAGGAGAGGTAACTTAATTATAAATGGCAGAGTTAATATTTTAATATTTTTATTAAAATAAAAATGCTTTATCGTTTTCTTCATTTTTTTTTTTACAAAGTCACTATTGCGATAAAATTATGTAATTACTATACCAAAAAATTATTTAAAGTGACTTATTGTGTACTGTACACTGAATCCAACGTGCAATCTCATGCTGCGTTCGTGCATGCAAAAGAACGAAACAGCTATCCAAATGTCAATGACTGGTATACATTCCGACTCAGATCCTCTGTAGCTCACTTTGAGTTTGCGGTGCAGATTCTTTTGCAGACTAGTATTAATTATTTTATTCAATTTATATACTCCAGATTCACTTAATTAATTCTCACTTCAAGTTAAGTTTTTCTTTTATTGTCACAAATAACTGATACGTATTGTTTAATGTATGCACTATTCAAAAAATAAATGAATAAATTTAAAGGCACTTGGCAAGATCAATACACAGATGTCAACTCACCGGCATCATAATTTCCACGCACCCGCTACCAATACGACGTTCTATTTTTTTTAAGGAAACTATTTATAAGAAATATTTAGCTTTTTTTATTCATGGTATAAATAATATGTTTGGTCTTTATTCTAAGCAAGATACATCAATTACTCAATGAATCTAAAAAGTCAAATTTTTTTTATAAATATGATCGGAGGGAGTACATTGATATGTTTTGCGTAAAAAAGAAAAAGCAATAATATGAAAATATATTAAAAAATGGTTGCTAATAAATATGGTAGAGGTAAGCTTCGTTTTAGGTACATGTATAGTATTATACATTTTTATATAAAGGTGATAGTGTCAATTTAGAGCCACAGGTAGAGAGCTCCACCTCTGAGTGTGACTGTGTGAGGTGTCTAACGAAGTCCATGCAAGAAAGACAACGAGCGCAAAGTGCCATAACTCATAAGCACCGCATGGGACAAATTTGGACATACATAGTGTATGAGTTTCTATATAGAAAAAAAAAAAAAAAACGATATTCATTCATTCAGATAAAGTATGTCAGATACAAACATCGTAAAAAACGTACGTAAAGGTAAATCTGCGAATAAATTCACAGCACCCAAATTAATAACATGCAACGGTATAATGCCTACAAATAATATACTCATGTTTACGGATCTGCAACGCTGACGTCCAAATCACTGATTGAATTTGTAATTCACTGATGTCGATCTTTCAATAGAAACTAAACAAACATTGCGACAAGACGCAAAATCAAACGCCACACAAGACGACGAACAACACAACGTCGCACTAGACGATGAAATCACAAAACACAAAAGGAAAAACTTGATAAATATGAAAATAAAAATAAAAAGATGTAGGGGGTGATTATAGGTTAAAAAATGATATAAATCATTCATCCTCAATGAATAAAGGAGAAAGAAAGTTTAGAAAGAAGTTGAAGTTTCTCTCACTAAAAAATTAGAGCGGACATAGTGTATGAGTTATTACACTCACATTCATGATTTATTATTTGTAGGGCTTGTTCGTTCAATAAGAGGTGCAAGGTTTTGTTGTTGTTCACATTAAAGGTTTGACAATTCTTAGTTAAGCTGACGAGTATTCCTCCTGAAGCTAGAATTTTTTAAAGGCCACGTTATGGTTATTAATTTTGTTCTTTGTCAAGTTAATCCTTGTTGGAAGAAGGGCCATTATGGGATTCATCGCTAATTATCCGAACTATGAGCTTAGAATTGCAAACAATGATCAATTTCGAAAAGTCTTCATGGTTATGAGATAAGTATGGTATAACCAAAAATTATTCTATCTAAAAATTGAACTCGAATTCTCTCGAACAATTCATCATTTAACATAATCTATTAACCACTTAGTCAAATTGTTTGGTTTAGTTGTGAAGACACTTTTATGTAATATTCTTTGCTCGATTCTAGGACCACCTTATCACTCATGCTACTGAATTTTGGTTTATATTAGATCAGTCACATTTGTACAATGTGGTAAACTATTTGAGGTTATACTTTTTGATTTAAATCATTATCCCATAAGTTGAATTATGTTACGCCACAAATTTATTATGTGATGTTTTCTACGTTTGTGGGTGTTTAAAACATTTTTAGGATCCTTAAAAAATAATCAGGATAAAGGGTGTCTCGCACCATCAAAATTCTCTGCAAAATTGAGTGGTGGAGTGAAATTTTAATCTATGCAAAATAGAGAATAAAAACCGATATGAAAATAAAAATTCTACCAACTTTTTTATAGAAAAAATACATTAAATTAAAAATAATTTCTTTTCAGGTGTAGTCATTAGTCAAGGTTGCCTCATGGTTTTGAGAGGTTTTCCCTTTGATTGCGATAAATAACTATGGTAATGACCAAAATGATGACCTTACTTCACTGCCTTTAGACAAAGTATAAAGATTTTTTTATTTTAGCAAAGTATAAAGATTTTGTTGTACATATATAAAGTGGGAGAAAAATTATGTTGTTTTTCTTAAAAACATTAAGTTAATTGCTAAAAAAAAAAAAATTGGAACAAAAGCAAATTTATTGCATATCATTAATAATCAAGGGGTAAAAAGTATGAGGTACCTCATGAAAAATATGGGGTTAGGGTGGGATAAGACCGCTCTAGCAATACTATGAGCTACCCTATTTGTTTGCCTCATAACAAACGACACTACATAATCGGGATTAGCACTTAATAAGCTCTTAATTTCGGTTACTAAATCACCAAATTCATTGAGAGGGACATTGTGAACTTTAAGAGCGTCCACCAAAGTCTTGCTATCCGTTTCAAATGTTACGTAGTTGATGTAGGATTTTTACATCTCATAAAACTATTTACACGTAAGTATAATAGGATCGTTTCCGCAGGGAGTTGCATATTTCATAAGCATTTTCACAATATTTGTCACATTAAGTGTTTGAGTATAAATTGTTTGTTTGTGTAAAACTATTTTCCTATTCGACATAAAAGTAAAACGAGAAGAGATATGGCTATTTGGCTTGCAGTCGGAGACATCAACCAAGCGTAACAACTACATCTCTCGATCGATTAACGGATTCTAGCTTTTTAAATGATATTATCACAATCACTCGACAATATCATTCGTGTCCAAATGATATCGTTATTTCTAAGGGATCGTTTAAACATCGATTTCCCAAACATTTAAACGATCACAAAGTCGATTGGATAGTTTAATCGACGATTTCCCAACCGATTAAATTACCAAAAAGCATTAAGTCCTAGATTAAAAGTGATTATCAAATATTAACTTCCATGTCTAGAGTGATAACTTAATATAGATTGTTATTCTATTTCTAGATTCAAAAGTATGTGTTCATATCATTTTGAATCTCAATAAAACAATAAAAGCAAGAATAACAACAATATTAAACAAATAGCTAGAACCATATATTAAAGGCTTAAACAAACTTTTTACCCCCTAAGTTTGCAAAGGTTGCAATTTTGACCCCCTATTAAAAAAAATGGCAAAAATGACCCCTTATGCTTAGCCCCTTTTGCAAAACCCCAATTTTGACCTGGTCAATCTTGCATGGCATGCCACATAACTTAAAGAACTGACAGCTGTTTATTTTTTGAATAAAAAAATAAAGAAAATTCTACATGTATATATTATGAATTAAAAAAATAGAAAAGAATAGGAAGGAGCACGTGAGAAGCTCCCACCATTCTTTCTCTCTCATCTTTATTCATCAATCTCCTCATTCATCATCTTCTTTACCCGGCAATCCATCAAACCCAACAACTACTTATTCTCTTTTCATAAATTAATTAAAACAAAAGAAAAAAATAAAATTAAAAACATTATGTATCAAATTAGAACTGACCCATCCTCCTTTAAAATTAAAATCAAAATCAAAATCAACACACATCCTTATCCTTCATCACCAACGCTCATCCTCTCTTCAGATTCATCATCATCGTTCATCCCATCATGATCCTTCATTTTTGGAATATTGACCCACAAAATCTTTTTCATTCTCTTTCTAATCTGACCCATAAAATATGAATCAAATAAAAATTGACTCATCCTCCTTCAAAACTCACAGATTTGGAATATTGAAAATTGAAGGTGGTGATCTAGGGTTGCGTGAAAGAAGAAGAATGATTGTTTTCATTTTAGATGAAGGACCAGTAATGTGACTTTGGAAAATAAATGAAAAAGATGAAGGAGTGGAGCAAAAGTGAGAGAACAAAAGTGATAGCAAAATAGACTCAGCCACCCCCATGTGAAGGTGGAATAATGAAGTGAAGAAGAAGGAGAAGAATAATAAAACTTAAAGAAGAAGGATGAAGATTAGTGAGAATGAAGAACGGGAGAGATGAAGCTGGAGGGAGAGGTGGTGGTGTGAGAACTCACGTGCACTCTCCTTCTTTTTTTTCCTTTTTTAATTTTTTTAATTCAATTGATAAATATGTGGCTTTTTATTTTTTTTTTAATTTGAAAATTACACATGTGGCATCCAACTCACTCAAGTGAGGTGCCACATATGCGTTGATCGAGTCAAAATTGAGGTTTTGCAAAAGGGGATAAACATAAGGGGTCGCTTTTGCCATTTTTTTTAATAGGGGACCAAAATTGCAACCTTTGTAAACTTAAGGGGTAAAAAGTGCGTTTAAGCCTATATTAAATGATCAAAAGATTACATAATAGCTTATTTGAATACCTCAAAACCACAAGAGTAGATGTAGCTACATATGTCTATGATAGCTTTGCAAAGGAGGAAGAAAAGATGAAGATTCCATGACAAGATCCATGATGTCTCAACAAATCTTGGCTTGAATCTACTCCTAACTACCTTGCTTTGTGTTTCTCTCTCTAGAAAATGCCCTAACCTCTCTCTAAAACCAGAAAAATGTAAAAGACGATGTAAAAGAATGGTTGGAAAGAGAAGAGAAAATTATTTATATGGGCCACTTCTGCGAAATTTCACTAATAGCTAAATATTTCGCTATTAGTGAAATGTGTGAAATATGCCTCTGCACCAATGGAGTTGCTCCACGTGGCCCTTATCCACTTGATCCTCCTGAGTTCGCCTCCAACTACGCTGATATCGAAACTCCCTGTGAGCTTTTCGCCAATAGCGACATTTTCGCTAATAGCAAATTTCTTGAAGTCCTGCTTTTGACTTCGCCCCCAGCTTCGCTGATGGCGAAACTCCCTGTGACATTTTCGCTAATAGCGACATTTTCGCTAATAGCGACTTTCTTGTGAACTTTTGGCAATTCTTGCTCCTTGCTTGTATTTTCCTGCACAAAAGAGTAAAGTAAGGCATGCAAAGCATAAATGGCATTAAGGCACATAATTGAAGCTTTTCCATCAACAACTCATCAAACATGCCTAAACTAACACATGAATTAGATCATTTTGAGCACTTATCAGTAGTGCAGGTGGTTCGATATTGCCATTTTTAGAGAGTGGAGAAGACCAAGAGATTCAGCTTCCAGGATAGATACAGATAAGTGCAAGTATTCAGATTTACCCATTAATAGTGCTCCTGATGAGTCTCTAAAACACAATCCATAAGCCATTGTTGTGTTATTATTGAAGATGGCAACATTGACATTGTATTTGATGTGTCCCAATGCCAGTATAGTCCAAATTGGGTGATGACCTTGGGGGCACGCCGGATGTTTAGCTCTTTGCATGAAACTCCATTCGTATAGCACATCATGAGCTCGTGTAACAATAAAGGGTGGTGTAGTGTATGTAGCTTCCTAAAGCTTAGCATTACGACTCTTCCACAGGCTCCAGGGTGTCATGGCAACTAAGAGTCTGTCTTATTCCTTCAACCTGGTGAATAACTCAAACATCATAATCGAGAAATTACTCGCCCTAGTGAGCAACTCACGAATAATGTTGTCAATGCCTAGACGGTCCCAACACTCAATGGATTTGGAGCAAATAAAGAAGATGTGCATATGAAATTCTGCCAAGAGATCACAAGAGACACATGATTTGGTGCATGGAATGCCACAGGTGGAAAGGTTGACCCTTGTCGCAAGCATTGATGCGTTGTTTGCGAAAGAAAAGCACGAACTCAAGGTGGTACTTTGAGAGTCCAAAGGAGCTTGCAATGAGAACTATTCAGAGGCTCAGAAGCATGGATGAGATTAATGCAAAATATGTATGCAAATTTAACCGTATAGAAACCATTAGTTGTCGCCCTCCATACACGAGAGTCATCTGCAGGCCGAGAGTATAAAGGTGTGGCAAGGATGGCGTTAGCATCTGTGTGAGTGAAAAGCAGTCGCGCAATAGTTTGGTCCTATGATAGGGATCCCGGGTTCATCAAATGACTAACTGTTAGGTCCTCATAAAAATGCGGAGGGGTAGTTCACGGTTTGAAGGATGGGAGGTTGCGCACCCAAGGCATGTTCCACACATTAATTTTGGCACCATCACCAATCTTCAATATATGACCCAATGTAAGCAAGTGTTGGGTACTCCAAAGACTTCTCCAAGTAAAGCTTGGATTATGGCCAATAGGGACCTCCAAGAAATCCCTTCGCGGGTAATATTTGGCTTTGAGAACACGAGTAAGAAGTGAAGAAGAGTTAGACAAGAGTTTCCAACTTTGCTTACCTAACATAGATAGGTTGAAAGCTTCCATATTACGAAAGCCTAGGCCTCTATGATTTTTGTGTAGAGTTAGTTTGTCCCACCGCATCCGGTTTATTCCACGGCGACCATTCTTATTAGAACCCCAGTAGAAAGAATTCATGATCCGTTCAATTTCCTCACAGAGAGTTAGGGAGAAGGAATGCACCCATGCAGTACAATGGAATTGCCTGAGCTACAGGTTTGATCAAAACTTCCTTGGGAGAGAGAACGAGCACTCCAAGAGCGACAGTTTTTCCAAATACGATCCTTCAAGTAAGAGAAGATGGCTTTCTTACTGTGTCCTGCCATAGAGGGGAGGCCGAGATATTTACCATAACCAATTGTATCAGTGACACTGAGGAAAGATGAGATCGCGGTAACAACATCAGGTGGAGTGTTAGCACTGAAAGCAACAACTAATTTGCCATTGTTGATAGCTTGACCCGATGCAAGTTCATAGTTGGAAAGAATTTATTTTAAACTTTGTGCTTCTTGAGTAGTTGCCTTACAAAAGAGAAAACTATCATCCGTAAATAGGAGGTGGCTGATCGGTGGGGCACTTCGGCAAACACGGGTACCGTGGAGTTTACCTTTGTATTTTTTTATGATAGAGGAGAAACCTTAAGCTCATGAAATATAAAGGTAGGGGGAACGAGGACAACCTTGACGGAGTCCTCGTTGTGGAGTAATCGGCCCAATTCGATCCCGTTGAACAATACGTGATATTCCGCATAAGTGATGCACATCATCATCCAAGAGATCCACTTAGAGTTAAAGGGTTAATTGTTAATTGACTCTCATAAAACCTGAAAAAATAACTATATATAAAAGGCTTAAATATGAAAATGGTCCCTGCAAATATCTGGCGTTTTGCTTTTAGCCCTATAATAATATTTTTTTGGTCCTTCGTATTTTGTTTTAATCCTTGTAAAATCATTTCATATTGAAATTGGTCCCTATAATATTCATTTTAGTCCTCATTTTGAGGGACTAAAATCAAATATTCTACATATTACAAGGACCAAATCCAATATGAATCAATTTTACAAGGATTAAAACAAAATACCA
This sequence comes from Medicago truncatula, assembly GCF_003473485.1. NCBI lineage: Eukaryota > Viridiplantae > Streptophyta > Magnoliopsida > Fabales > Fabaceae > Medicago > Medicago truncatula. The sequence goes on from NC_053043.1 coordinate 48,820,591, forward strand.
AGGTCCAAAACCAAATTTTTTATATTTGCACTGACTAAAACCAAAAAAATATTTTTACAGAGACTAAATCCAAAATGTCAGATATTTGCAGGGACTATTTTCATATTTAAGTCTATATAAAAATATAGATTATATCCTTGTAATTTGATATTTTTCTATTTTTGACCTCGTATTTTTTTAAGTAGTTATAATATAAACTCTAGAAAAGTTAAATAAAGGTTGAATGTTTTCATGATTTATTACACACATGTTTAGAACGTTAAAATATGACTTTGTAAAGTTTCATAGTATTTCGACTACGTCCAATTTATTTTGTTTTTTAACAAAAACGTGTAAAATTGTAATTTTGTACTGAATAAGCATATACTCACAATAATATTGTTTTGATATTTGTAAATAATTTAAAATGATAATTTAAAATAACAGATATAACAATAATATTGTTATTCTTAAAAAAAACAATAATATTGTTATCTTTGCCAAAAGAAAATGTCGTACAAATCAATAATAAAATCATAAAAAAAAAATCAATAAATCAAACCAAACAAATAAAAAGAGTAAACTGCAATCTCCTCTTTTAAAGATCCGTAGATTACATTACACTTCCATATTATATCATAGTGTACACTCTCACTCTCTCTTATGCAACACATATTAAAAAAAATTACATTCGTCAGAGATGCTTTAATTGTATTTCTCTTCCCTCTTATATTGAAATTTAACACTTTGGGTATTAGCTGAGTGGTAAAATCTTGGCATTGTAATGTCAAAGTAGTGATTTCGAATCCCTTTGTGGACAATTGTTAAATTGTCATTAGTGTCATCTGAATGAATAAAAATTTCTCCCTTCAATTTATTTTAAAAAATATATTATTTCTAACAGTTTGGCTATAATTACGAAACACACAAAATTTGAAGAAAAACAGCATTGCAAGTCCATTTGAATATAATCAAAATTCTAATGCATGATTTATTTGTTTTTGATTCATAATATAATATCATTAACGTGTGTTTGGTTTGCAAAACAGTAAGCACTTGACATAACAGTACAAGATAGAACAATACAACACAAGACAGAACAGCACAGGACAAATTTTTTATGGCATTGAGTAATTTTTTTGTTTTATACGATTTTTGAGGGACAAAATGCTATTTTGGTATTTTAGACAACTTGTATGTGGGACAAAAAGTTGTGTTGTGGTTTGGTGAGGGACAAAAATATGAGTTTTTGTCTTATCCCTTGCCTCCAGTTTGTCCTGTACCTGAAACAGTTTTACAAATCAAACACTGGACAACTAGAATTGTTCTGTCCTGTCCTTTATTTTAAACTCTATTATAAAATACAAATCAATACAAGATAAAATTTTGACAAATTACTAAAGCAATAAAAATACGACTATTTAAAAATGAATTTTATATTATAAATCATCAACTTAATAATAAAATTTTAAATTTAATTATCATTGACATTGAAAATTATAAAGAAATGAATTATTTTTTCTTAAATGGTGGCTCAATGTTTGTAGATATCGTAAACATATTTATTTATGTTAAAATGAATTAAAGTATACATGTTTAATTTTTTAAAAGATAAGAGTGTAATTCAAGTATCCCTTGAGGGATAGGCGTATAATTTACTTTCGATTTTTACTACTCAAAAAAAGAGAGTGCATATTTTAACATAAGAGATGAGAAGAGTGTAATTCAAGTTTATCTTACGAAAAGATAATGTAATTTATTCAAATAAAAAAATGTGACAAAGAATAGGGTTAAGCTTTGTACATCAGCAGCAAAAAAAAGTAGTACTTTGAAGAGATGGGAAATCAAAAGTGGACATCTGAAACAGAAGAAGCGTTACAAAAAGGTGTCAAGAAATACGGCGTCGGAAAGTGGGCAGATATTTTGAAAGACCCTGAGCTTGGCTAAATACTCGCTAGTCGTTCCAACACTGATTATTCTCTACTTCTCTAATTAATATTAGGGTTAGGGTTTTGTTCTTGTGAAATTTGAAATTAATTAATTAAATCATCATTATTGGTTACAATTGATTGTTTACCAGGATAAATATGGCGGAATTTAACTTCCAAGGACAAATCATTTGTTCCTTATCATGCTGCTTCTTCGGTCAATGCAATGCTGCTTCGTCTCATGTTGTTCCTGTTCTAGCTTTAGTCAATGCTACTCTACAAAGTGTTACAACTGCAGAACAAAATCAAGCTCAAATTCTTTTCTAAAAAAAATTATGCTATTTTGCAAATTGAGTATATAATTTATTTTCAAATTGACTGCACTCGTTTGATTTGGAGTAAATCGCCAATTAATTCCCTAAATTTGTAAATAGTGAAAATGAAAACGATTTTGAACGACCTCACACAACTTGATCCTTTTATTAACATGTGTCTAATTTGATAGCTCAAAAAGGGCAAAATCAACATTGTTATGTCCGATTTCCATTAAAATAAAAACAGTCAAGCCGTGCATGATGATGCCTCATTTTGGTAAATACTATTGGTAGTTAATGTGGCCAAACTACACCGTTGAGGTTAAAAACATGATAATGGAGCATAATTGCAGGAAAAACACTAGTTATTTGTGGTTAAAGTTTTGCTTTTCTTTTAGTATGCATGCAGACAAAGTGACAAACAATATATAAAACACACATACACAACTACAAAATCTCAAGTTCAAATTCTGATGAAGGTATCTATCCTAACAACATGTTAGATTCGTGGTGGATACCTTGTCTGTGATGTATCAAGTTCAAGGTCTTGGAATCGATGCTTATGGAATAAAAGATGAATGAGTTAGAGTTTTCTATGTCTCATTGACAATGTTAGTTCAACCAAGTTTTATGAACAAATAACCCAATAAATTTTGTTCTTGTAATATTCTCTTTTACGAAAACAAAAATTGTTCCTATTTATCTTTTTTTTCAAAGGTTCAATGTAACATTTTTATTTTTTTATCGGTAATGCCCTTAACTATCCATTGATAGAAAGAAATAACAAAAAAAAAAAATAGAATATTGGTTGAGATAGAGCTTTCCACCTATTACAGCTTAAGAATTAGTCTATGCGACTCAAGAATTAATCTCTGCAATACACATATACCTTTTCACACAAAATAAAGAAACACGGTATAAATTTATAAAGTACAAATACTCTTTAAATTAGGTTTATCTCAATGTCGGATAGTAATAATGACACATATAATTATCTTAAATTATGTCACTTTTCAAATTATTATCGGTGTGTTAGTCATGTTTAGTGTTAGTGTACGTTCCTAGGTATAAATACAAAAGCGTGGAGAGGATAAGAGTTTTTCTCGACTAGTCTACTCGGAGAATCGAAACTGAAAGAGAATAACGCATTCGTTGTTGTTCGTGCTCAGAAAGAGAAGAGAGATGGGAAATCAGAAGCAGAAGTGGACAGCTGAAGAAGAAGAAGCCTTGCATCAAGGTGTTCAGAAATATGGTGCTGGAAAATGGAAGCACATTCTCAAAGACCCTCAATTCAGTCAAAAACTCGCTAGCCGCTCCAATATCGATCTAAAGGTTCGTTTTTTCCCTAATTACGGTTAGGGTTTATGTTTTTGTGAAATTCAATTTGTGTTTATCAATGATTTTTTTTTTGGGTCCTGTTTATGTTTGTGAAATTAATTCAATTTTGTTTATCATGTTTATGATTGATTTTTTGTTCAGGATAAATGGCGGAATTTGAATGTTTTTCCTGGTCAAAACCCTAAAACTCCTAAGGGTAAACCATCTGGGTCCTCTCCTGCTCCAAGCAATGCTACTCCTTCTCCGTCTCCTGCTCCTGGTACTCCTGCTGCTTCTGCTGGTACTCCTGCTGCTGCTGCTGCTGCTGCTGCTCCGGTCAATGTTGCTGCTACACCTCAAGCTCAGACTACGATTCGGACTCCTACTAGTCAGCCTTCTCAGAATGATGACAATGCTGCCAAGATTTATCCTCAGTATAATCCTTTTCCCCTTTCTTTATGCAGTTTTGTGAATTGAGTATTTGATTTGCGTGCAAATTGAGTGTGGTTGTTTGATTTGGAGTAGATCACCAATTTGCCCCCTGAATTTGTTAAGGCCGGGCATTTGTTTACACCTTGAAATTTACAAATAGAGCAAAAAAGACAATCACATCGAGCAACTTGATCTTTCTGTTGACTTGTAAGGACTAGTTTGACAGTAAGTGATATAATTCAGAGACTAATTTGATGGTAAGTTATATGATTTAGGGACCAATTTGAAAGTAAATTTGATACAATTAGCAGAAAGACCAAGTTGCTTGCAAAAATTCAAAACCAGGTTTTTTTCGCCTAATTGCAAATTTTAGGGGTGTAAATGTTCGGCCTCTTCAATTTCATGAGGTGAATTGGTGATTTACTCTTTGATTTGGTACTGGATAAAAGTATGAGTTTGATAGGGATGCATTGTTCGCTGAACTTAGTTTTGCCCCGACATCTAATGAGAACTCATCCTATTATTATTGCCACACAAGCTGATTTTGTAATCATGTTTTAAAAGTAACTGCAAAATACTGAATTATGAACGGGGTTGGTGCATGTCCCCTTTTTCCTCTGAAAGGATTGTTTATTTATTGCACAAACACCAACATGTGATTCGTGCTCTCTATTGTGAAAAAAAATCATGCAGTTGATGTTGTCATCCGATTTTGATAGTTGGATCAAGATTGGAAGACCCACTTTGTTAACTTTGAGTCCAAAATGTATAATAAGAATGTGAGCCTTATGGTCTTAATCAGATGGTTTGAATCGGCGACTGCATGATTGCACGAGTACATGGAATCCAAATTGAAAACCCCCTCCATCTCATTTGAAAAATTTCTCTTCACCAAGGGATTTTCTTTTTTGAAGAATTCATATGCCAAAGATAATGCCATGATACAATTATATCCCATACTAGAGACAAATTAACAATAGATGGGGGGTTTCTCTAAAACCCCGGAATTCCAGGCAAATGGAGTGGAGTGACAATCTTGAATCATGAAATCCACAATAAAACAATTTGCTACCCAGCTTGAACCCTGAATTGGTACATGCCAATTCTCCATTTAATTCATAGAAGTGGCAAATAGGTGGGTGAAGATCGAAGATACTTCTGTGTTTTTTTAAAGATGAAGGGCTTAGGGTTTAGGAACTACTATTATATTTGTGAAAGAGTGTTCTGTTTTTATCATGGTTCTGTGTTTCAGTAAAACATGTTTAATAACTATTCACTGCAAACATGTTTTAGATCACTTACATCTAGCTGACCATCATAAAGTGTTATATGTTGTAAATAATGTACAGACTTTAAACCATGATATATCTTATTTTTATTAGTTATCCTGTCAAGTAAGAACATATTATGAGGGCTTCTTTGTACTTGTTTTTTTCATCAGGTACAATTCATTGATTTTTGAAGCTCTATCAACAATCAAGGATCCCAATGGTTCTGACTTAAATGCTATTATTAGCTTCATTGAGGTGAGGTTACTTTCATGGGGGTAATGTTTTTCTATATTTGACTACTTATGATCACTATTTAGTGGATTAGTTGAATGCCTTTGTTCTTAGATCATGTAACATAAATTTTATTAATTGAATTGTGCTCAAAGATCTTAGATAGAATGCGGCTGTCCAATTAGGTTCTATGACTCCCAAATGCTTGACTTGCATAGTACTATTGATTATTGAACTACTTTGTCTGTATGATGATTATGCCGTCTATATTTTACGTTCAAAACATCAAAAGTGTTTTCCTTTTGGTGGAAAGGTATTTTGAAGTATTCATTGACATTTGTGTAATATGTAACGTCAATCATTTTGGTACAGTATGCATTTGATTGTGGCAACAATCTTTTTTTGAAAGGCAATTGTGGCAACAAATTGATACGAATTGGAATTGCAGTATTGTACTACTGCAAGGTTCTACAAAGAACCTCCCAACTGCCCAAACTCTCTCCTTCCTTCTTATTTGGCAACGCTTATTTCTCCCAATCATCTCAGGAAGATCCCCGACTAACTCACTAACTACCTTCAACTCCCTCAGGACCTCAACCTATAATGTATCAGAGGGACTAAAATAAAAAATGCGTATCTTTAGAGGGCTGAAAATGTTATCTGAAGCTATTTTTTACTGCGTATTATTGTAGCAATGAGATTTGAGCCTATAATCTCATAGGAACTATCCATTTCTTTACCACTAGTTCAATATCAGCGGCTTTGCCATTAATTTTTACACCGGAGAATTTAAAATTAGTTCATCAACTCAAGGATTTTTGCCACATGTAAAAATTGCATATTTTGTCCAAATATAATTTGAGATTGTGTTGCAATTTCCTTGCTTTTGTGTTCGGGTGATGCCTTTTTATGGGAGTTGGAGACTTGGGCCAGAAATGTAGTTTACTTTGCACCATCTATTGTGCTTATTGATCTTTTAAATGTGGGATATTTTCTATTTCTAGTATGTTTTTGTTTTATACTTTTTGAGGAATAACGGCTCATAATCCTGCAGCAAAAGCACAGCTTGCCTCAAAGTCAAAATTTCAGAAGGACACTAGGTGCAAAGTTAAGAAGGCTTGTCGGTCAAGGGAAACTTGAAAAGGTAAATTAGTCCTATGTGATGCTTTAAAGAAATGTTCGTGTTAGATTATTATATTCTCTGTATTTTGCCTTATACTCCTTTATAGTATGTGCTTAGTGTTTGCGACTTTAGAAGCATTTACATATGATTAGTTAGTTACTTATTTCTGTTTTGGTTGTTAGATTCTGATGCACTTAGTTGAGTTAAGTCAGTTTACTCTTGGCTTAGTCTATATAAATAAAGATCCACTGTATTCCAAAGTTGGTTAATCAATGCATTTTACATGATTTATTGAATTTCTGTCACATAGGCTACTCTTTATAAGTTTTCCTCATTTTCTGTCACTTGCTTTTAAAAATTGTATGTATAGTATTTTGTTTTTCTTATGTAAGCCTTGAAGCCTTTCCTTTATATTGATATTATATGATCCCGATATTAGTGATCCCCATTGCCGAAGAAAAAATTATTGTACTGCTACTCCATAATTTCTTTCTGGATCCTTTTTATTCTTTATCCTTATCATGTTACCTTGTTGACTTCATACTTGTTAGACGTGGGATTATAGACATCTTATAGTTTTGTGTCTATACTCTATACTGTAGCTATTTCTCACTGATTTTTTCGGGCGATTTTCATGTTAGACATGCTTCTTTTGGAAAGCTATTTTGTATTACCAAAAATGCTTCATTTTGCTTGACTCAATGTTGTATGTTCTATGGAGAGGATGTTTATCCTCCTTTTCTTTTTACTCTGTTACTTCTAATGGTTTGGAGAAAGAAAAAAAAAAATTGCTCTAGGATTAATTTTAACAGTATATTTAAGCCCCCTGCCTGTTGTTACAGTCAAGTGGTTTAACTGTGAGGACATTTTATTTGGAATCCCAGGTTTGGTCCAGGGTCACCAAACTTCCCCCTCCCCGTGTTTGTGTTTATTTGAGTATGTTTTGGCCACTAGGCCAATAGCAAAAAAAAAGGAAGAGTGAAGCTTGTTTTCTTGATTCTGTGTTGCTTGAGGAAGGAGAGGGAGATAGAGAAGGGTCAAATTGTCTACTGATACCACGCTAGAAAGATTGAACATGTGTAAAATGGAACTGAATTCTTATTGAATCAGTATTGTGTTTCTATCCAATTGTAACTGCTAGTCAACAAAACAGAAAAGAACTTACTGTATAAACTGTAACTGCCACTCAACAGCTTAAACTAATCAGTCATCACCTGCAGGTACAAAATGGTTACAAGATAAAGGACACCTCAGTGGGGGTGAAGTCAGCTGATGACTCAAAACCACCTGCACCAATAGAAATGGATCTGCCAGGGTCATCAAATAATTTTGCATATGATGATGCCATAAAGGAAGCTTCCGAAACTCTAGCCTGCAGACTTGCTGACGCGGAGAATAAGTCATTTTTGGCTACTGCAGCAGTCAGGGAGACAGAAAGATATTCAAAGTTTGGGGAGGAAAATGATGCAATGTTAAAGATTGCAGAAGAGATTTACGCAAAATGTACTGCAGATAAGCAACCCTATCTACTCGTAAATAAATTTTCCAAACATAAGTTATGCAAGTAAAATGACCATTGTTCTTTTGGTTCTGTGATGGCAGGTATGCTCGGTGAAACTGTTCGCTTCACTTAAATTGGTTAATGCCTATGGTGTTTTTGTTTCGACATTTAAACTGGTCCATCCAGTGAAAAATGTTTTTAGACGCTCACCCCCAATAAAATATTTATACCTTCATTTCAAGTTCCTTTGAGACCAATGTTTTTGTGTTACTTTTTTTTTTCTTTCTTCTGGGAATAAAATTGGTCTTTAGTTTTGTGAAAGTGGTTTTTTTCTATATAGGAGATTGGATTTCAGACAAATTTCATAACTTGACATGTGTTGGATATGATTGTACACTTTACACTTTACACATCAAAATACTTTTTATATTTTACACTTTACACGTATTTCAAAAAGGAGAAAATTTAGATATAATTCCTTAGGTGTTTTTCGTATGGTTCTTAACTAAATTCACCATGATTTTCTCAAATCCATAATTTTCTCAAAGTTTATTATATCCAAAAAAATATGTATTTTTAGTTAAGAATCATGCGAAAAGCACTTAAGAAATTGTACCTAAGTTTTCTCCTTTCAAAAATACTATCAAAAAACACTCGACTCTGTGTTTGATACAGTATATGATTTTTTTTGATAATATTTGAAACAAACGGGGTCAAACAAACGTCTTGTGTGATATCTAACATCCACTTTGGGTGCGTTTGTTGTAGATTTCAACAAAATAGATTTTATGTTAGAAAAATTAGAGATTCTTGTTTAGATAATTTGAAAAAATTTTGAAGCTATTTGTGTTTTTTTATTATCCAAAAAAATCGCTTTTTTGAAAAAAATGATTTTTAAATAGTTTATGTCTTTCCCCCTTATGTTTAAAAAAATAGATTTTGAGAAAAGCTAATCCTAATAGTTTTTTATTTTAGAGTCAAAATATTTTTTTTTTTGATAAAGTAAATCTTTTTAAAATCCTAAACAAACACTCAAAACTGACAAGTAATTTTTTTTAATAAAAAATCTAAAACAAATGTGCCTTTATGTCACCGTAAAAGACAAAGGAATTGTTCTCGTGAGCTTAGTTCAGTTGGTATGGACAATGCATAAAATATGCCAGATCCATGGTTCAATTACATTGTTGTCCTTGTTAGCCGATCTTAGTTTTTATAGTGAGAAAAGCTTCAATTTTTTTTTTTAAATTCTCTTTTTCTTTCCGTCATTGAGGAATGGATGATTTTAGGTTATTTTTGACTTAAAATCATTTTTATGCGTCTTTTTCTCATTTCTTTCGATCTAAATAAGTGATTTTTACATATATCAAGTTTTTTCTTGTGTTTTTCATAACAGATCAACACAGCAACACAGGAGGTCAAAAAATAGTCCCACCACCAAACTAATCATTATATAATAAGGATATTTTAGAAGGATGACTCACGTGGATCAAAATTTGAGTTAAATAGTTTAACTTCAGTCCATTATGTTCTCCTGAAATTCCAAATAAAAAGATTAAGTATTTATCCCATCAGTTGAAAATTGATAAAAACAACCAATTAGTTTACCAAGGCTAAAGTATGAGCTATTGAACCCCGCCAAAGCTAATCTAGTTAGACAAATCAACAAATTCCAATTTACAACACAACCCTAATGCCTCCCTTATAAAAAGTCACCCCAATTTTACACTTCAATAGAAAATGACCCAATACTTGGAACCAAAACACCTCCATTGAATGAGCCAATACTTCAATAGAAGAAAGTTATGTAACTGAAATAGAATAATTAACTCATAAAATTAATGTAAAACCAATTCAAGTTTTCTACATTTGACACCTTTTGTACAAAATGGTAAAACCAAATTGGAAAGTGACAACATGAAAAATATAATTTGATCACATATTCTTCCAATAATAAAGGTGATGGACTGACATCATTTTCAAATCTCTCTCTAAAGTTCTAGTAAATGTCAGTTAGTAAACTAACCTCTGTTTTTCAAATCTTTCTCCAAAATACTCAAGTGTCAATCACTAAATAAAAACCAAAGATTTTCCTACAAACATTATAGCCAACCTAAAACGAAGTATAAATTATACTTGGACACAAACAGAGTGCAAAAGATAAATTAGACAAAGATCCATTTAAATTAATGTGCTGAATAATTATGAAGCAAGATATCAAAATCAAATTAGATAAAAGTGTGAGTGGTGAATTTCTCACAGTTTATAAAATCATCAAACTCGAAAGCCTAGTTTTATATAAGCTAAGGACGATTCTTAAATACCAAAAAAATAAATAAAAACCAAGAAAGATTAAGAAATATTTTCTCTGAGTTTTACACTGTTATTAAGGATATTTGGATCCGATGATAAAAGTTTTCATTCAACTTAATTATAGGTCCTTGATACGAATCCAACTTTACATTATGATAAATCTTTTAAAGAATAGTTTTACCATCGATTATTGTTCCACCCGGTTCAAGAATTTTAGAGGATACTCAGATAAAATAAAATAAAAATAAAATATGAAACTATTGGTATTTTAGAGATTAAAACTAAATTTTGTGTTTTTTGGGGGTGTAATCAGCAAATCCTAATCCTAGTAGTAGTAAAAATACATACGCTACAAATAAAAAGCACGCATATATAACCTAAATCTCTCTCTCACTCTTCCCTTCAACTCCACGGCGCAGATCCGAGGAGTTTGGGAAACCCTAATTTTCAATCTTTCTTCGATCTTCTTCTCGCTTCAATTCTCTCTTCTTCACTCACTCCACAAGCAGGTATACGTATCTCAATTCTCAATTTCTCCCAATTTTTCATTCTTTTAGATTTTAATCTGCTTTTTTACCTTTAAATTATGAACTTTTTATTTTGAATCTAAGTTTGATCTGATTGCTTTTTTATTAATAATATATTAAAGTTCTGATCTTTGAAATCAATTATGATTAACAAAAAAAAAGTCGATTTTTATTATTTGTTGCTTATGATTTGCCCTATGCAGTTGCATATAAAAGTTATGATTTTTGAAATCAGTTATGATTAACATAAAAACAAAAATCAATTTTTATTGTTATTTTGTTATGATTCGTTGTATAGAGTTTGAATTTAAGATTTGATTCATGTCTTAGAGGATTTGTTGTTTTCTGATTGGTGCTTTTTCATGTGTTTATGTTATGTATTGTAATGTTTGAAGCTGTTTTTTTATGATTTATTTGTGCATCTGTCTTGTTCGTGAAATTCTATTTTTTTTTTTATAAATCATGTAATTAAAATTCATAGCTTTGCTTAGAACAGCCTTTGTATTATGTGTTTTCTTGTCGTGATATTTGGGATGTCTTTTGTTGGTGGTTTTATTTTTGTTGAAAATATGTTCTTTTTGTTATATATCTGTTGAATTTTACCTAAAGTGTGTTGTTTTGTTCTATAGTCATGGCAGGTTTAGCTCCAGAAGGTTCGCAATTTGATACCAAGCAGTTTGACACTAAGATGAATGAATTGTAAGTAAGGAAGTAATGCATGATTTTTGTGTGTATTATATTCTGTAAATCATGAAGTAATGCATAATTTTAATTACAGGCTTTCCACTGAAGGACAAGAATTCTTCACCTCATACGATGAAGTTCATGAAACTTTTGATGCAATGGGATTGCTAGAAAATCTTCTGAGAGGCATATATGCTTATGGTATACAAATGACTTTTCCTTTTATCTTTAAGCACTTATTAAGCATGTATGATAACAGTGTCAGTAAGCAATTAGCAGTAACCCAATTACTGCCTCTCACAATTTTTTAATCCTTTTGGCAAAAGTTTAAAAATTAATTGGGTGCTGGACTAGCTATATTTTGAAAACTATTTAAAAATCAGACATTTAGTTTTAGACAGGGGGCTTGGCAAGAGTTGTAGTCGTGGCCATTAATTAATTAACTAACTCAAGGTTATATAATGGGTTTGACTTGAACCCTTGATAGTTGTCACTAATATAGCCCCATGCTTGTTATTGGTATCTACAAACAATTTTGAGGGCAGCTACTTCTTTTCTTTAATGCATGTGCGGAGATCATGTTTTGTAAATTTATCTGTTTCTTAATATTCAAATTTTAGACGATTAAAATTGTATTTTCTTAACCATTCTTATCACGTTTTAACCTAAATACATCTAGACACGTAGTAGTACTAGTACTAGTATTTCATTTTAAAGAAAATTGAAACTTTTTATGCACTTGACCTCACTAGAATACCATGTGTGATGTTCTGTTCTTGTGCTTAAGGTTTTGAGAAGCCATCTGCAATACAGCAAAGGGGAATTGTTCCTTTCATCAAGGGTCTCGATGTGATTCAGCAGGCTCAGTCAGGAACCGGAAAGACAGCGACGTTCTGTTCTGGAATTTTGCAGCAGCTTGATTATGGTTTGGTTCAGTGCCAGGCTTTGGTTTTGGCCCCAACAAGGGAGCTGGCACAGCAGATTGAGAAGGTTATGAGAGCACTTGGTGACTACCTTGGTGTTAAGGTTCATGCTTGTGTTGGTGGCACTAGTGTTCGTGAGGATCAGCGTATTCTCCAAACTGGTGTCCATGTTGTTGTTGGTACTCCTGGACGTGTGTTTGACATGCTGCGAAGACAGTCTCTTCGGTCAGATTGCATTAAAATGTTTGTTTTGGATGAAGCTGATGAAATGCTTTCACGTGGTTTCAAGGACCAGGTGAGTTAGTTTTATGATTGCTGGAACTGATTTTGGTTGGAGTTGGTTTTCTGATTGTTTGTTAGAACTGAATTTGATTGATTTTTTTTTTGTTGCCCTCTCATGTACATGTTTCATGCATGTTATGTCTCACTACTTTTCCATATTTTAAAACCCCTTTACCTTCATTTGACCGACTTGCACTCACCAGATGAATTGATCTTGTTTTAAATAACCTGAATTTTTGTTGCCCTCTCATGTACATGTTTCATGCATGTTATGTCTCACTACTTTTCCATATTTTAAAACCCCTTTACCTTCATTTGACCTACTTGCACTCACCAGATGAATTGATCTTGTTTTAAATAACCTGAATTTTTGTTGCCCTCTCATGTACATGTTTCATGCATGTTATGTCTCACTACTTTTCCATATTTTAAAACCCCTTTACCTTCATTTGACCTACTTGCACTCACCAGATGAATTGATCTTGTTTTAAATAACAGCTGATGTTCTTATATGTTTGAAAAATGCAGATCTACGACATCTTCCAGTTGCTGCCACCCAAAATTCAGGTTGGAGTGTTCTCTGCTACAATGCCTCCAGAGGCTCTGGAGATCACAAGGAAGTTCATGAATAAGCCAGTGAGAATTCTGGTAAAGCGTGATGAATTGACCCTTGAGGGTATCAAGCAGTTCTACGTGAATGTTGACAAGGAAGAGTGGAAACTAGAGACATTGTGTGACCTTTACGAGACTCTGGCTATCACTCAGAGTGTCATTTTTGTGAACACAAGGCGCAAGGTGGACTGGCTCACTGACAAGATGCGAGGCAGAGACCATACTGTCTCAGCCACCCATGGAGACATGGACCAAAACACTCGTGATATCATCATGCGTGAATTCCGCTCTGGCTCTTCTCGAGTTCTCATTACCACTGACCTTTTGGCCCGTGGTATTGATGTTCAGCAAGTGTCTCTGGTCATAAATTATGATTTGCCTACCCAACCTGAAAACTATCTCCATCGTATTGGGCGAAGTGGGCGTTTTGGAAGAAAAGGTGTTGCTATCAACTTTGTCACATTGGAAGATGCAAGAATGCTGGCTGATATTCAGAAGTTCTATAATGTGATCGTAGAGGAATTGCCTTCAAATGTTGCCGATCTACTCTGATGAATTAATTTTTGTTCTTTGTTAAGTCATCGGGGGGGCTTTTTAGTTTTTGACAAGTGCTATTTTCCGCTTATTTTCTTTTACAATTTTTACCCATTAGAGTTCAAAGACATCTGACTCTATTTATAATGGATTCTATGAATTTTGTTTAATTACTTATTATTAGGGTGCTCTAGACCTTTTTTATTTCTATCTTGTGTATTTCTTTTCTTTAAATTAAATTTAAACCTTATGCTAGCAACCCTTATTTATATCATACTTGACATATGAATCTGTGTCTAGATCCAATTAGTATTTGTTTAATGCATGATTTGTAGTATTAGTTTTGCATGACTGCTATTTATTTTTCATGTTTTTTCACATTCTTTTTCTTTATGAGATTTGGTTTTGTTGAAAGCAATGATCAAAACTTGTTGATTTCTCTGTTCACTTCGCAAGTTTGTTTCTCTTACAGTAATTTGCTTTTTCCTCTTCCATTGTTAGGAAGATTTGTTGATTCAATCCCTAGTATGTATTTAATCTCCGTGAGTAGGGGGATATTTGACTAACTTAAAGAGCTATCCAATCTCCACCTTATCAGTGTGAATAACTGTATAAATCTGACATGTCAACGTTGTGAATGATTAATAGATTCTTAGTACACTTGCAGACTTGCAGTGAACCAACTACTATTGAAATTTGAAACATTGTATTTTAAATTGTGTATTCAACTCTTGCATTAAGCATTTTAATTTTACCAAAAAGAGGGAACCAAAGAAAAAGATATTATCTTGTTCCATTCTATCTATATGTCAATGCCTACTTCACTACTATAGAGTAACTTAGTTGGATTGTTCACCCTAAAGTTAGGCTCTTGATACATCAGGATGCATAGAGTCAAAATTGCTTTCATAGATGAATCATTAAAGTATTGTTAATTTGACTTTTTTGTCAAGTAGATCTTAAAGTGGGACTTTGCTATTAGTATGCACGTAGATGCTTTTGCTTACACTTGTAAAAAAACATAATGAGTTCTGTGTGCACTTTCGGCCAAAACTTGAAAGTGAAGTTTATGGAAAATTAGTTGATCAGCTTACAGAGAAAGTTGTTCATAACTTATAGACATGAATAAAAGCTACTGTCCAAAGTCCAACCACTTGATGCTACGAAAGAGAGCAACATTCATGTGATGAATAAACCAATGTATTTTCAGGGAAAATAAGTCAATGTATTACCTCCTAGCATTGCATAAACCAATCACTTTTTAATTTTTGAAGGGTAAACCAGTCACTTTTAACATCTAGGGAACTACATCCAAAAGATATGGACCACATCCAAAAGTGTCAATTAGACACTCTTTTATGAGTGAATGTATAGGCCATAATGTTAGAATTAAATTAAAATATTGATGAAATGCAAGAAAGTATTATTGGCGATTCTCCTTTAGTAAATTCTCTGAAAGTGTTAAGTTGAAGAGATATTGTCTATAATAAAGTAACACATGCATGACATTGATATTGATAGTTTGAGAAAAGAACTAGTTGAATATAACCACATGCATATTTTCACGTCGGTATCAAATACGAACACGTGTTGGACATCAAACATACATTCAATTAGAAGTGTCGGTGCTACATATATGATATAGACAGTATTTTCAAGAAGTAAAATTGTGGGATGTGGAGTTGGTTATCCTTTTAAACATCATAATGTTTTCATGATTGTTCATTAATTTGTATTTTTGTTAGGGGAATTGGTTAATTTGAACTGAAGTTAATAGACAGTAGGTTAAAAGGGTTTATCCATTAATTTGTATTTTTGTGAAAAACCAATTTCTCTTTGGCAGATTCCCACAATCGATTTTAACACTACAACAACGTGTGAAAGCTAGTCAAACCAAAAAGTTACATACAATTCTACTCTGTTAAGCAAAGTTGGATAAGTCTCAACCCCACAGACACTGTTTCCATCAAATAAAACAACAGATTAAAGACATCTTCAATTGCCTCCAGCTAAAAAGATTTAATCATATAAGTTAGGACTTAACTAATACTTTGATGCATAAAGATATACATGGCCTTAATTTAATCCTTTATTAAATACTCTCAATTTTTTTAATTTTTTAGTTTTTTAAATTGTCATTATTACCTAATTTTACACAAGAAAATGGAGTAATTTCACAATTTCTTCAAATATCAACTAATAGAGTGTACTTTAGAAGACTACAGCTAGAACTTAATTAGTATATGAATTAAAGTTAGCAAGAAAAAGCCATTGGTGATGCTAGTAATGATATATAATTAGAACCAATATCGTGTCGCACGCGCACAAGTGGTGGATGTTTGAATCCCTTAACCATTTAATTCAATGTTCCATATACGGTACGTATGTTGAGAGATGCCAACCCTTTAAATTGATCTCAGATAACTCGAGGGATTAGTCTCCCTAATTATTTTATTTTTTTTGGTACATGATTAGTCTCCCTAGTTAACTTGGTTTATTGAGAATATATATATATACACACACACAACTAGAAAAACGGCAAATCCATCAACCAAACCATTTCTTTTAACTTATACCCTCTTGCCTTGTCTTAAAACACAGCCTCATTTTCTCTCTCTTGGTTATTCTTGTTCCCATAATGGAATTCAGATCAAAGTCATGCAAAGATGAAAAGCTACAAATTGAAGGCAAGGTGACCCCAACAAGCATGCAAGAACTGAGGTGTTACAGTGCTAATTATGTTTATAATCCAAACTTGACATGTAATAAAGAGGTGAAGATGAAGAAATTAGGAAAAAACACATCAAAGAGTTGGAGCTTCATGAATGATCCTGAATTGCAGAGGAAGAAGAGAATTGCTGGCTACAAAATGTATGGGGCTGAAGGGAAAATGAAAGGGTCTCTAAGGAAGAGTCTGAGGTGGATCAAAAATACTTACACTCAAGCTATCTATGGAAGGTGGTGAAATGGTTATTAATGTGTATTTTATTTAATTTCTTGTTTCTTTTCATTTCTTGCATGTAACTCCATCATAGCCTTAATGAGTATCTTTTTAGCTTATGTTTGATATTGAGTATGCCAGAATCACGGCGATCAACTGCGATTTTTTTAAAACTACACTTTATAACTTCTGCAAAATTAAGGTGGGTCATCGTGATTCTGATAAGCCTACTGTAATATCAAACATACACTTAGTAGCTGCTAAAATTCATAATACTCTGTTCTGATTTAAAATGAGACATTAATTGGTTTGAACTAGAGTTTGATTAATCTGTTTGTAATTTTTTTATTTTTGATAACTAGTGGTCTGATTATAATACCCGTTATCTAAGTCAAAAACTGGATTTGTTTTGTGAGAATTCAACACACTTTTTGCTTTATCGTTTCTAGATTGAAACCAAGAAGAAAAAAATGATGGCAAAAGATAAAGTTTTCTTTATCCAAACCTTTGCACCGCTGTTGTCTTTGAATGATTAAATTTTCAATGATTCTGTTATTCAATAAATTAAAAACCAGATTTTTCTTATTCTAAATATAAGATAAGATGAAATTCGTTCATTAAAACTAGGCTAAACTATTGAATTAGTCTCTGATTTTATATAATGCTCTCAAAGGCCTATGACTTTTATGAATATTTTAAAAAGTTCTATAACTATGTCAAATTTTATTCATATTGGTCATTTAAAAAATATGTCGGAGACTAAATTGAGAGTAAGCAGGTAAAACATAAGGATCAAATTAACAGTAAGTTGTTAAAATCTAAGAACTTAATTGGTAGGAAGTATGTTGGAACACTAGTGTATATTGGAAAAATTTGGAGTTTACTAGTGAGTTTGTGGAGCCTTTGGAATGTAAACACAAGGATGGAGAAACTAGTGTAAAGTGTGAATTGAAAATTTTATGTCCCACATCGGGTAGATCACACACTCTAGTAGAAATCCTCCTTATAAATTGAGAGCTCGGGAATAGTATTCTTCACTCCAAAACTGAGAATCGAATACTCTTCTCTGGTTTTCTCCCCTTCTCATCTCCCGCGATTTGTGTTGACGAGTCGTTCTTTTCCTCCTCCTCTTTCTGTGGGCTTCGGAAAATTGTGGGCTTCGGAAGAGTGGTCTAAGAACCATATTGTGGGATTCGGAAGAGTGGTCTAAGAACCATATTGTGGGTTTCGGAAGAGTGGTCTAAGTACCATATCGAGGTGTCATTCTCGAGCGATTTCTGGCAGTGCAGCCTTTAATCGTACAGTAAGAATCTGGGCTGTTTTATCCTGGAGACGGCGCGGTTGCTAGTCTACCTTGCACAATTCAGGTAGTGCCGCGAAACGTCTTAAAGAGAGCGACCTGGTCGTGACTCATCCCGGTAATAGTTTCAAAAGCTCCATCGTATATTTTCAAATTACAAAAATCAACATTTTTAAGACGTTTCGAATACGATACGATGAGTTCTGAAAAGATTACCGCGGTTTCAGCTGATGACTTTAACAAACCGTTTCTGTTTACGGGTAGCCACTTCAAACGTTGGCAGCAAAAGATGTTGTTCTTCTTGACAACTAAAAAGGTTGCCTACGTTTTGAAGGAAGCTATGCCTGTAGCACCTACGAGTTCGACTCCTGCTGGAGCGAATAATAACGGTAAGGCGGCAGACCCTACTGCTGCTGAGAAAGCTGAACCTGAGAAAGCTGACCCAGATAAACAGCTAGCCATTGCTCTATGGAAGGAAAATGACTACCTCTGTAAGAATTATATTCTTAATAGACTCACAGACCCTCTATATGATTATTATAGACTCTGTGATACTGCTAAACAACTATGGGAAGCACTTCAGAAGAAGTATGATACTGAAGAGGCTGGTGTTAAGAAATACGCCGTAAGCCGCTATCTGAATTTCAAAATGAGTGATGATAAGTCCGTTGAGGCACAATCACATGAGCTGCAACAAATTGCTCACGAGATCATAGCTGAAGGGATGGCACTTCCCGAACAATTTCAAATAGCTGTGATTATTGATAAGCTGTCTCCTGCCTGGAAGGACTTCAAGAGTCTTCTTAGACACAAAACTAAGGAGTTCTCTCTTGAAAGTCTGATCACTCGCCTTCGTATTGAAGAAGAAGCGAGAAAGCAGGACCAGAATGAAGAGGTGTTTGCTGTTTCTAACAACAACACTAAAAAGAAATTTGTAGGTGCTGTTCTGAAGCCTGCTGGCAAACCATTTAAGAATCAGAACCGCCCTATGAATAAGAATTCCAACAGGAATAAGACTGGGAACAATTCAAGACCCCAGATTCAACAGCCACCAAAGAATGATGCTGCTCCACCTTTCAACTGTTACAATTGTGGGCAAGCAGGTCATGTGGCACGCAAGTGCAGAAACAGAACCAACCGACCAGCACAGGCTCACATGGCTACTGATGCTGCACCTGATGAGCCCTACGTGGCTATGATTACTGAGATCAATATGATTGCAGGTTCTGATGGCTGGTGGGTGGACACTGGTGCTTCTCGCCATGTCTGCTATGATAGAGGTATGTTCAAAACATATACTGCTTGTGGTGATCAGAAGGTGTTGTTGGGAGACTCCCACTCCACTGATGTTGTTGGAATCGGAGATATAGAGCTGAACTTCACCTCTGGAAAGACTCTGATACTGAAGGATGTGCTGCACACTCCTAAGATTAGGAAGAATTTAGTTTCAGGTTTTCTTTTAAATAAGGCTGGGTTTACTCAAAGCATAGGGGCTGATTTGTACACCATCACTAAGAATGGTATTTTTGTTGGGAAAGGGTACGCCACTGATGGCATGTTTAAGTTGAACATTGATATGAATAAAATTTCTTCTTCTGCTTATATGTTGTGTGATTTTAATATTTGGCATTCTAGACTCTGTCACGTTAACAAAAGAATTATTTCAAATATGAGCGGTTTAGGATTAATTCCTAAAATATCTTTAAACGATTTTGAAAAATGTCAATTTTGTAGTCAAGCAAAAATAAATAAAGAATCACATAAATCAGTAACCAGAATAACTGAACCTTTTGAATTAATTCATTCTGATTTATGCGAATTAGATGGAAACTTGACTAGAAATGGAAAAAGATATTTCATCACTTTTATAGATGACTGCTCGGATTACACACATGTGTATTTAATGAGAAATAAAAATGAAGCGCTTGATATATTTAAACAGTATGTTAAAGAAATTGAAAATCAATTCAATATTAGAATCAAGCGTTTTAGAAGTGACAGAGGTACTGAATATGGATCACATATATTCAATGAGTATTATAAAGAACTCGGAATTATTCATGAAACAACTGCTCCTTATTCTCCTGAAATGAACGGTAAAGCGGAAAGAAAAAATAGAACGTTTACCGAATTAGTAGTTGCAACAATGCTTAATTCCGGAGCAGCGCCTCATTGGTGGGGAGAAATTTTATTGACTGTTTGCTATGTGCTAAACAGAGTACCCAAAACAAAGAACAAAATTTCTCCATATGAAATTTTGAAGAAAAGACAACCAAACTTGTCTTATTTTAGAACATGGGGCTGTCTAGCCTATGTAAGAAAACCAGACCCCAAAAGAGTCAAACTAGCAAGTAGAGCCTATGAATGTGCATTCATTGGGTATGCCTTAAATAGTAAAGCCTATAGGTTTTACGACCTGAAATCTAAAACGATCATAGAATCAAATGATGTTGACTTCTATGAAAATAAATTTCCCTTTAAGTCAGGAGACAGTGGGGGTAATAGTGGGGGCACTGATAACTCAGTTCTTGATCAACCTTCTGAAATCATAACAAGCAATGAAAACATCGAAAGAGATGTTATAGAACCTCGTAGAGGTAAGAGAGCAAGAATTGCTAAAGAATATGGCCCCGAATATGTGGCATATACAATAGAGGAGGATCCATCAAGCATCAAGGAAGCTCTGTCTTCAATTGATGCTGATTTATGGCAAGAAGCTATAAATGATGAAATGGATTTTGTAATGTCCAACGAAACTTGGCACCTAACTGACTTGCCTCCTGGATGTAAGACTATAGGTTGTAAGTGGATTTTGAAAAAGAAACTAAAACCTGATGGGTCAATCGACAAATACAAGGCACGCCTTGTAGCAAAAGGTTTTAGACAAAGAGAAAATGTAGATTTCTTTGACACATATTCACCTGTAACTAGAATCACTTCCATTAGGGTACTAATCTCATTGGCGGCTATCCACAATTTGATAGTACACCAAATGGATGTAAAAACTGCTTTTTTAAACGGTGAATTAGAAGAAGAAATCTACATGGACCAACCTGAAGGTTTCGTAATCCATGGACAAGAGAACAAAGTTTGTAAGTTAGACAAATCTTTGTATGGTCTAAAACAAGCACCGAAACAATGGCATGAGAAATTCGACAATCTTATGATTGAGAATGAGTTTAAGGTGAATGAAAGCGACAAGTGTATTTATTCCAAGTACGAAAATAACACTTGCACGATCATATGTCTATACGTAGACGACTTACTCATATTTGGTTCAAACCTCAATGCCATTAAAGATGTGAAATCATTGTTGTGCCACAACTTTGATATGAAAGACCTAGGAAAGGCAGATGTAATTCTTGGAATCAAGATTACTAGAACTGATAATGGAATTTCCTTGAATCAATCTCACTACGTTGAGAAGATCTTAAGGAAATATAATTACTTCGATTGTAAACCTGCGAGCACACCTTGTGACCCAAGTGTGAAGCTATTTAAGAACACTGGAGATAGTGTTAGACAAACTGAATATGCAAGCATCATTGGCAGTCTCAGATATGCCACTGATTGTACTAGACCCGACATCGGCTACGCCGTGGGACTATTATGCAAGTTTACGAGCAGGCCAAGCATGGAGCATTGGCAAGCTATCGAAAGAGTCATGAGATACTTGAAGAAGACCATGACTCTAGGACTGCATTATCAGAGATATCCTGCAGTGCTTGAAGGATACAGTGACGCAGATTGGAACACCTTATCAGATGATTTCAAAGCGACCAGTGGCTATATATTTAGCATTGCTGGAGGAGCTGTTTCCTGGAAATCCAAGAAACAGACCATTCTGGCTCAGTCCACAATGGAATCTGAGATGATAGCACTAGCTGCTGCTAGTGAAGAAGCAAGTTGGCTAAGATGCTTGCTATCTGAAATCCCTTTGTGGGAGAGACCGTTACCAGCTGTGTTAATTCATTGTGATAGTACCGCGGCTATCGCAAAGATTGAGAATCGTTATTACAATGGTAAGAGACGACAGATAAGACGAAAACACAGCACGATAAGAGAATATCTTTCGAACGGAACGGTAAGAGTAGATTTCGTACGAACAAATGAAAATTTAGCTGATCCTTTGACGAAAGGACTAAACAGAGAGAAAGTCGCAAATACATCTAGTAGTATGGGACTAATGCCTATTGATCATAAGTGATGGAAACCCGACCTAAATGACTGGAGATCCCAAGAACTAGGTTCAATGGGTAATAACAAATCACAAGTGATAGAACATGCTATGAGAACGCATGATCCTGCAGTGACCGAAGGTTGAGATAATAGAAACTCTTAATGAGATCTATACTTCTTATGGAGTGAAGTACATAGCTACAGGAGTACTTCTGATAGACTCACCTATACGTATGTAGAACTGAGGCCGGTTCTTATGGAATTTCGAGGCAGAATTTCTAGAGCATTCGTTAAAACTGGGATAGATGTGCAAGGCCATTAACGCACGGGCTTTTTAGAAAACACCTAAGAAAAGGTTGTGTGTGGGTCCTATGTCTGAGATAGAGTTCAATGCTGTAAGCAACTCTTGTTAATCAGAATACTACTCACTATGCAAAGGTTCAAGTTGTTGGCGACACCTCTGTTTACTAGCAATCTTTAAGAAACGTTTAAAACGTAACTTTCGAAACCAATTTTGAATTCAAGTGGGGGATTGTTGGAACACTAGTGTATATTGGAAAAACTTGGAGTTTACTAGTGAGTTTGTGGAGCCTTTGGAATGTAAACACAAGGATGGAGAAACTAGTGTAAAGTGTGAATTGAAAATTTTATGTCCCACATCGGGTAGATCACACACTCTAGTAGAAATCCTCCTTATAAATTGAGAGCTCGGGAATAGTATTCTTCACTCCAAAACTGAGAATCGAATACTCTTCTCTGGTTTTCTCCCCTTCTCATCTCCCGCGATTTGTGTTGACGAATCGTTCTTTTCCTCCTCCTCTTTCTGTGGGCTTCGGAAAATTGTGGGCTTCGGAAGAGTGGTCTAAGAACCATATTGTGGGATTCGGAAGAGTGGTCTAAGAACCATATTGTGGGTTTCGGAAGAGTGGTCTAAGTACCATATCGAGGTGTCATTCTCGAGCGATTTCTGGCAGTGCAGCCTTTAATCGTACAGTAAGAATCTGGGCTGTTTTATCCTGGAGACGGCGCGGTTGCTAGTCTACCTTGCACAATTCAGGTAGTGCCGCGAAACGTCTTAAAGAGAGCGACCTGGTCGTGACTCATCCCGGTAATAGTTTCAAAAGCTCCATCGTATATTTTCAAATTACAAAAATCAACAAAGTAGTTAAATGTAGAGATCAACTTAACAATTGAATAAAATCAAAGATCATTTTGATACACTCATAATCTCAAAGACTTATTTGAAAGAGCATTACAAAGTTAGAGACTAAAATCGTAGTTTACTCATCATTAAAAGTGTAACGTGCAAATAAAATTGGAAACATATTTTTTCAATTTTCACATCTCAACCTTTAAATTACTTTTTCTCATATTATTTCAAATTTCAACATCATCCTCCTTTTATATATGGTCTAGATTCCAATATTATTTCCTCAAGTTTTCCCCACTTGCAAGTATCTTAATCCAATAAAACTGTTTATAGCTGATCACAATCCCATATAGTGCTCCTATTCTGTAAAACGAAAGATATAAAGAGTATCACACTTCCTTCTTTTCACCCCATAATAATGTGTCAGTTATATTATTACAGAAAGTATAAAGACACTCAAAATTTTAAGTTTTCTGTAGTTTATAGAATGTTAACCTCTTGGAAACACATCTATTTATTTTTAAAAAATTAAGTTATTTTTTTGACAATTTTTTTTTGGTTATTGTTGACAAAAATAATATGAAAAAACATCAAATTTTATTATACTCGATATTGTGAAACTATTAATTACTATTTTTCTAAAATGTTATTTTTATTGATTCAACCATACCAAAACAAAATCTATCGTTTACTTTTATTATTTGTATCAAATCTCATAAAATTTAAACAACAGCGGCCTTATAACACAATTATTCTTATCCTTTAGAAGAAGGAAAAAAAAAAAAAAAAGAAACAGTTATTCTTAGGTTTAATTAAACGTTTGGTCCCATAACTTAATTGTTGTTTTCATTTTGGTCCCATAAATATAAAATTTTCCGGTTTAGTCCCTCATGTACATCTCCGTCGCGACTACTGGTCCATTATGTCAAATGTTATAATATGCCGTTAGTGAGTGCATACGTGGACAATCCGACGTGGCACGTATATAAGTGTTTTTTATTTTAGAACCCATAAAATTAGGGTTTTTTCCCCTTCTCTCCTTCGTCCTCTTTCTTCCTCCTTATCTCCTCCTTCAAATCGAAATCCATGCCAAATATAACACCCAAATCGTAATCAAACACAAACCTAAACACAAATTCTAGTTCGAATCACATCCTTTTATCAATTTTCGAAATCGAATTCCAAATATATCAAATTCGAATTCGAATTTTTTCCTCTTTCATGATGTCAAAACATAACACAAATTCGTGGCAAATGGGTTACTCTATTTTAGTGCTGTCAAAACGGGTCGCCCGGCCCGATCGGGTAACGGGCTTTTAAGGGCCGGGCTGAAAAGCCCTGTTTGAATATGGGCTGAAAAAATAGAGCCCGAGCCCGGCCCTGTACGTGCTTCCAGGCTAACGGGCCAGCCCTGGCCTTTTCTTTTTCCTTTTTTTTTTTTCTTCCATTCTTTAAGAAATTTGACTGTTAAATATAGAGCATAAAAGCATGACCACTTAATTAAATATTTAGCGTATAAAAAGAGACATAAGAAAAATAAAATTGGTTGAATGCTTCTTATAATAATTGCCAAACTAAAATTCTACATAACAAGACTTAACCAAGATAGTATAGCATAATATTATTCCAACAAAACAGCCTAGCAGAAATGCATAAGGTTGGAGATACAGAGCTCAATATTAACATACTTTTGACAAGTTTGAAACAAAACAGATCCATCATAAAGCAAGTTTGAAACGGATCCATCACAAAGCTCAATTATTAACATACTTTTGGCTCTAGCTTAAGCACTTATATAAACAAAAAATAGGCCATAAATAAACACAGCTGTTTCAAAGTACTTTTCATTTCATTTATTAGATTAGTGAAGCGTTACCACTAACACAACTAGAAGGTTGAAGGCCACTTCATTTCTAGGATTAGATTGGATCAATTTTAGCCGGGTTGCCCTCAGCCCTAACAGGCTACGGGCTTTTCGGGTCGGGCTAAAAAGCCCTGAAAAAATTCGGGCTGCTATTATTCGGCCCAAGCCCTGCATTTTATTCGGGCTTTCGGCCCGGCCCGTACGGCCCGATCCATTTTGACAGCTCTACTCTACTGGGTCTGTTGCTTCGAATCTAAGGAGAAGAACAATTATAGAGTGCAAGTGTGGAGAGGAAAGTGTTATTCGCACTGTTATGGATAGTGCAAACCCAAATTGTGGAAGAAAATTTTTGGGGTGCAGAAATTACAAGAATCAATTTGACAAATGCTGCAGTTTTTTTAAGCTAATTGATGGATATTATAATGAAGACAATGATAAGAATGATTTGGAAAAGAAGCTTGCAAAGGTGGAGAAAAAAAACAAGAAGCTGAAGAATGAGTTGCAAAAGACAAGATTTTGGCTGAAAATATCTTTGATTTTCGGATTAACATGTTTTGGAGTATGCCTTGTGTTAGGGACAGTGTTGATCTGCAAAATGAGTGGAACATGGAGCTTGATGTATTTGAAATAGTAGTATGTTATGATTGTAATAGAACAAGGTGTGTGTAATGTGACATTTTAATTGTCTGTGTAATGTGATGTCTGTGTAATGTAATGTGATAATGTATCTTGTTGATTATTAATGAAAAGCTATTATTCCCAAATTAGAATTGATAAATGTTTCTTGCTTTATTGGTAACATGTTAAGTTGCATGATGTTATTAAGGTATACTTGATGAATGTATACTGATGAAGTTGTATATAAATTAAAGATTTGCAACAGAAATTAACCATAAAAATACTTCATTATATAAGGTAACCATTACACCTAAATAAGGATTCAAGCATGCACTTAGGCATTACATCACAGGTTACCATTACATCAAAAAAGGAGATGCATGCACCTAGGCATTACATCACACCAAAACAGGGATTCAGGTTACTATTACACAACAAGCAAAATATTAAAAGTAAGATAATGTTAAATGCACTTAGGCATTACATTTCATCAAAATTACATCAAAATAAGCCCATAGTAGAGTCTTTCACTTTGCAATTACTGCTGGGTTGAAGTTGCACCATCCCTTCTTGCAGAAACTTTCTTCTTCTTTCCCTTAGATGTTTCTGGTTGTGTTGATGATGGTTGATCTTTTTGCTTCCTCTTTCTGGTTTTTGTGTTCTGAGAAGTTGATGCAGATGTGCCTTGAGTGTTTCTATGAGCAGAAGTGCACTGGCTATTCCTTTGAGCAACTTGACTATTCCTCTGATTACCTACAACAGTTGCAGTCTGAGTGGTTGCAGGGTGAGAAGTTGCAGTAGTTGCACTTGTGGCTTGAGCAGTTGCAGGTTGACTTGATTCTGGTGGTGGTGGTGGTGGAAGCTTACAAGGTGCCTTATTATGTCCACTTTGCTTGCATCTACTGCACTTAAGACCCCACCTAGCTCTCCTCATTCCATACTCATCTTTCATCAACTCCCCTGCCTCTTTGTTCCTTTTCTTTTTTGGCCTACCTGGTTGCTTCCTTATTGGTGGTGGCTGAAGATCATTGTATTTTGTCCTCTCCCACAAACTTTGACCATTGGCTGGATATATGACAGGAGCATAACATGCTGCATACTAGTCCTTCTTGAAGATGTCTGGGACATAATCATTGATGTTCATATCTTGGTTCCTCATGCAGGCAATGGCATGACAGCAAGGCAAACTTGTCAAGTACCATTTCCTACAATCACATGATCTTCTTTGCATATTCACAAAAAACTTTTCAGTTGTTCCAGCAGCAATGTGTCTCACTTCATAATCAAACTCAGTTGAATGCCTGAACATTGAATAATATACAACTCAGAATTACAATGACATCACAGACATACATAACAGACATCACATAAATTTTACCTAACCAACCAATTCTTGGTGTATTCAGATTCCCTAATAAGGTATCACATTGTGGCCCATTAGTGACTTGGGACTTACTCCAATGCTTAGCAGGGATCAATTTTAGATATTCAAATGCAGGCTCACTGATCTTTTTAATCTCTTGAATAGCATCATCAAAGGCATTTGAGTAGGTTGCCTTAACAGCTCTCCACATTAACTCCTTCAAGAGCTGGCAACAGTCCCTACAAGGCAAAAACCAGTAAAAATGAATTGAAGTTAAAATCAATTGAATATTAAAAGAATAAAAGCATTACATGATAAACTTAACAAATTGATTGAAGTTAAGTAGTTACCTTTTGTTGATCACTTATAAAAGTGTATGTCTTACACAATCTGACCCCACCAAGATCCCTGACAAGAAGGTCCAAAAACCATGCCCAAGACTCTTTAGTTTCTTCTTCAACCACGGAAAAGGCTATTGGCATCATTTGATCATTTGGGTCTCTTCCAATTGCAGATAACAGTTGACCTCCATAGTAACCCTTTAGGAAACATCCATCCAATCCAATAATTGGCCTACACTTAAAGAAGCTATCTTTGCAAGCTTTAAAACAAATGTACATCCTCTGAAAGTGTGGACACATAATAGCTCCAGGTGTTTCCAATGCTTCTTCACTTCCTACAAATGGTTGATTGCTAACTCTGACAGTTGAGTAGGGATTAGACCTTAACAACTCATGACAATAGTCATAAATTCTGGTATACTGCTCCCTGAATGACTCATCCACCATATCAATTGCAATCCCTCTTGCTCTGTATGCCTTGCTTGGACCAACATTGATTCCCCACTTAGTTTGTGCTCTATCAATTATAGATTTCAAGTTCAGATTTGGATTCTCTTTAACCCTGTTATGTAACTTAGGCCAACACCACTTAGGATTCATAAGCCTAATCTTACACTCCCTACTACAGTTATGTTTAGTTACCTTCCTTAGTTGCCAAGTTTCTTCATCTGGGATTTTTGCACAATAAGCCTCCCACTCACAGCTTCCCTTGTTTCCCTTACAGATCACCCTAACCCTCCTTTTATCATTCTTCAAGAACTTTAATGCTCTTCCAGAATGAACAACATATGTTCTGCAGGCTTCCTTGAACTGTTCTCTAGAGAGAAAAAATGTTCCTATTTCCCATTTGTAATCATACATGTTGTCAGGTAGCTTTAAGGTTGAGAATTTTTTCCTAGGCAACTCATCCTCATCTTCACTGTCACAACCACTATCTAGCACATCACTTTCATATTCCTCAGTGTCACTTAATCCTCTATCCTTGTCTGTTCTACTAGACTGACCATTGTCACCATTGTTAAGCAACTCTTGTAAAACTTCATCATCAAACACAGCTTCAGAATCAACTTGTTTCTTCTTTGTTGGTCTTCCTCTCTTCCTATTTGGCTTACTACTAGCTGCACCCTTTCCCTTTCCACTTGACCCAGCCTTGTCTTTTTCTTTACTCTACCCTGCTTTAGTTGGTGGTTCAGTTTCTGTTGCAGCAGCCCCACCTACAAACACATCTTCACCAAGATTAACGCCATCTTCAAACTGATGATGAAAAGATGCACTTACTTGATAACCAAAATTGTCTTCCTGACCTATCTCTTCCTCTGAATCTTCAAACAATACATCAAGTTCATTATCCTCCTTCTCAACAGCTTCACAGTCTGACCCATAAACATCTATTAAGTCATCAAGCCTTGTTCTTAATTCACCCTCTAGTCCAGCAGATCCAGCAAGCCCATTCACTCCACATCTTGGCCCATTAAGATCTTGTTCAAAGCTAACATGAGTGGGACCCACATCAATTACTTCATTATCCTCAGTGCCCCCCCCCCCCCCCCCAACATTTGTTTCCTCCCTCAAAGTGGTCCCTACTTCATTAACCTCAGTGTCCACATCATCAAATCCACTTCCCATATATGGTCCCACAAAAGCACTTTCCATATCTGGTCCCACCTTGTCCACCTCAACTTCTTCCACCTCAGTAACATCATCTTCCACATCAACAACCACCTCTTCAACCTCAACAACCACTTCTGCCTCATCAACAGCCACCTTTTCCACATGCGCACCCCCCTCTTCCACATCATCTGCACCATGAGGATCCACGTGTCCTAAAGGGTACTCAATCAAAGGGTTTAAGTTAGGGGCATGTTCAGGAGCACATACATTACGTTCTACATATAAATGAACCCTTCCATGCATTTCAGCTATTGCTTTCATCCTTATACAACCCAGGTCATCCCTCAAACGAACCAGCTCATCCACCAGGTAAGGTTCATAGTACCAAATAGCATTAATCATGGTGTAACTTAAACGCTTTACGGTTGACAACACTGAGAAGTGTGCCCATTCGTCTTCTTCACACTCCAAAACAGTCTCAATGCCATTATAGGCAGCATGGTTGAACTCAACAAAACCACCCCCGTGGTGTAGTACAAGAACAAACCTCCCATCCTCAGCCTACAATAAACAATGGTGTGTTGTGTTTAAATAACATAAACAACAAAGAAGATGCATAAAACAATATTTTCAAACCAATTTTATCTATTTCATGATTTACAGAAATTGGTACAAAGAAGAAGATAAAGAAAAGGGTTGTATGTAATGAGTCTTAGAGTTAGAAGGGGCATTATGGGAAATAGGAATATGGACCCTCTTATAAATATGAGAAAAGGCAAGGAAATAAGCATGAAAAATATGTGATGAAACTCTTATTCTCTCTCTGATTCTCTAGTTCTCTCTTGTTCCTTGTACTCTTTCTTCAAGTTCTTCTTTCTATTGTTAGTTTACTTGCAAATTGGCTGTTATTCCTCCTTAGTTTATACACTGGGAGTTGAATTGATAGTTCATATTCAATACAATAGAAACAATTATCTCTGTTACACTTTGATCCATTACATTGTACATCTTTAAAAAATTGATTTTTACTTTGTTTTTTAGAAATTAAACTAACCCTAAACCCAGAATACCAGAAAACGAAAACCCTAAAACCATTAAACCAGACACCCAAAACCAGATTTCAAAGAACCAGAAACCCTAATTTCAAAATGTTGAAGAAATCTTACCTCAACCCAAGCATCAATATCGAAATCGTTCTCCTCAGCCATTGGAGTGTCCTTCGAGTTGGAATTGGTCGTCTTCTTCCTTAGATTGCTCAGATTCACACGCACTAGGGTTTTGACGTTTCTTCTTCTTTCGTTCTTCTCTCTATGTTTCTTTTCCTCTTTCTAAAACTGAATGCTTCTCTCTCTACACTAACATAACACTTATAAACGTGCCACGTTGGATTGTCCACGTGTGCACTCACTAACGGTAGATTATAACATTTGACAGAATGGACGAGTAGTCGCGACGGAGATGTACATGAGGTACTAA
The DNA here is from genome assembly GCF_003473485.1 of Medicago truncatula. Classification (NCBI taxonomy): domain Eukaryota; kingdom Viridiplantae; phylum Streptophyta; class Magnoliopsida; order Fabales; family Fabaceae; genus Medicago; species Medicago truncatula. The sequence continues at coordinate 48,851,402 of NC_053043.1, forward strand.
ACGGGAAAATTTTATACTTATGGGACCAAAATGAAAACAATTAAGTTATGGGACCAAACGTTTAATTAAACCTTATTCTTATTTTTATACTTTCAAAAACATGATGCTGTTTTTAACACGAGGTTCAAACATTGGCTCATCGTGTGAGAAATTAGTTGCGCTTCTGCTAGAAACAATATCCCTTGGTGGATATTGGCTCAAATATACATTTTTTTTTTTGAAGGAGGCTTAAATATACATATTAACTTCAAATTTTATTATTTTTTTGGTTGCATTAAATTTCCCACTTGAACTTAAAAAAGATGGATGATATACCTTCTAAAGATAAGAATGAATATAAATTTACCAACAAAACAAGAATGAATATAAAAGAGGAACGATTGTATAAAGCTGAAGCTGAAGAACCAATGGGAGTAAAATGTAAACTGTATTAACAGAAGAAGCCTTTTTTATGGGTAAAGCTTTGACAGGAAACCAACCCCATAAGCATCTTTTTTATATACTTGTGGTCACAATTCCCAACTTTGTAGTAGCTTTCCTCAACAAAATGAACAACAGACAACAATCCACTCGGTAGTTTGTGAGAAAGTATAAAACTTTTTAAATTTTTACCAACAAGATACGGTGATCAAGAGTGGCAGCTGCTAATACTGTACCTTCTCGTCATTGAAATTCAGGCTCTCAATACCTCGGATAGTTGACTCAAAATTCTTCATGTTCGATGTGTTTCTGCCAGAAGATGTGGTTGCTTTGTGCTCCGATGATGTGATAGGTGAATTTCTTTGAGCACCAGAGGTTTTAAGGAGTGCTCCAGGACTACCATCCCTGGCAAGAGGAAGAGAGGGTTCAATTTCACTGCTAACAACTGCATCACGACTGTTGGAAACAGCACCTACTCGTCTTGTAGATCCACTAGGCCGGAAGAAATTAGAACTAGACAACTGCATAAACCATAGACCAAAATGTCAAAAATAACATGAAAACTAGCTGCAATAAAAAAAATCAGGGTATTGTGACAACAAGCAGGCTATGTCATATCATACATGACAAAATCATGAATTAACCTCGAGCAAACACATAGGACATGACTAACCCCAAAAGTACAAACACATAAGTTTCTTTCGGCCGAAAAGCAAAAACTACAAAGTATATTCACAGCACAAAACTTTTAGATGTAGCAAATCTGAAGAAGCGGAGTCCAAAGAATGATATATAACTTTTCTAAACAAAGCTGACTTCTGAAAAATATTTGCGTTAATTGCTTAGCTCATGCTTCAATTGTGCAGATAGACACGCATGGAACAGCCAATACTTTATAAATCTAGTTATGACCAGAAGAAAAGAAGCAAAAAAGGGCAGATTCATAATTTCTTTTCCATTTTGAAATACAGCGTTGATTTTCTTAAACAGAAAGCAATGAGAAAGGTGGTATGCTTAATATCGTTAATAAAATAAAACATCATCATGTAGCTTTCTACAAGAGATAACTAGGTCATCAGTGGTCCCATAAATGAATATACTCACCATAACTTCTTTAGATCCATTTGAGTCACTTGGTACCGGGGCTTTTTGTCTAGACAAGTTTCCATCATTTGCAATAGGTCCAGAGTTTCTTCTACGAGCAGGATCTGATGAAGACCAACCAGCATGTCTACCATCTTCCCCACCTGAACAGAAATTTCCCCATTAAAAAAAAAACATTAAAAATACTGACAGTACAGTAAGAAATGGAAAAACTGATAAATGAAAAACATAGAAGAACAGGAAATATACATTGAATGTCCAACACATTGTTAAGCTAAGAAAGTATGAAGCCACACACCTAAAATAATAGACCAGGGTTGTAAAAGTAAATATAATTATACCTGATGGTCTCTCAGCACTCACAACAGCTGGTGGTAATCCAGAACTTGGCCCAGCACCAGAACCCTGCAATATGTCACTTAAGTAAGACAATTTAACCTAAACAAAATAACAATTAATGTCACCAGATAGCACACCGCCACTTACAATGGCACGTGCAGAAGGAGTGGCAATTTGAGATTGCTGATACTTCAAAATGGTCCAATCGAAGACATAATCAAACTGGAATCCTGCAGCAACAGAAGAATACAAGCCAAAACACAGACAAGATTAAAATTTAAAACCCGACCATCTAGTTATCAAAGACCTTAATAATTTCAAAAGTAAAATATAAATAAGAAAACAAAGAGGCTTAAACCTTCACGAATGAAAAGGTCGCGAAACAGCCTTTTCAGATATGCATAATCTGGTTTATCATCAAACCGCAATGACCGACAGTAATGGAAGTACGAAGCGAATTCTGAGGGGTAGCCACGACACAAGGACTAACAAAAAAGCAAGCCACGCTTTATTAGGATAAAGGAGTTTGAAACATAGTATGTACCAAAACAATATTTTATAGTACAGTTGTACCTCAATAGAAGTAGAAACTTTCTTCTCACTGATTTTCTCGTACTTCTGCTTTTTAGTACCTGCTTTTAATCCCTGCCATGGAAGGCTGTAGAAATACCAAGTAAATAAATAATTAATTTAAAAGCAGTTGATAAGGAAGATAAAACAACATAATGGCAAGGATAATTACCTTCCTCTCAGAAAGTACATAAGAACATATCCAAGTGATTCTAAGTCGTCCCTACGGCTTTGCTCTGATAAATAATGATCAAACATTCCAAAAGTTCAGAATCAATCACCAACAATAGATACAAAGGCAAGTGAGTTGGAAGACGAGATGTGCGAACGTACCAATTCCAAGATGCGTATTCATACTAGCATATCTAGCAGTTCCTGTCAAGTTCTTATTCTCTCTGAAAAGGATTATAAGCAAGTAAAATTCAGAGAAAACCCACAACTAAGTTGATTACTGAGGACTACAATACAATAAGCAAGAACCATTTTAATCAATAAATCGAAACTTATTATAAAGTTATTTGAAAAAATAGCAAATAAAGTAAACTAAAATAAATAAAGATGAATAACACAATCAACCCAACAACTAAGCCTTTTTCGACTAGGTGAGATTAGCTCCATGAATCAATTGACACCGCAAAGTCCTATCACATATTAGGTCCAAAATAATATCCTCTAAATCTCTCCTAATGGTTTGTCCTACAGATTTCTTTCGCCTCCCTGTAGTTATTAGACTATCCACCTAAGACCTCGCCATTTTCTCTGTTGAAAAATACCTTAATTTTCTTTCTATTGATTATAACAATCTTTAAAGAAGTTACTTAAAGAGATTTTACTTATTGTATAATTAACAGCAGCTAGTTATGCACGAGTATAGAAACATGTTTTCATAAATACAAAAATAGAAACTAGCACCAACAATTGGGACAAAAAGAATCTAAACTTGATTGATTGTCTGTTCAGATCTATCAATTTTCATATAACTTGTTCCTATAGTGGGTAAATTAAATTCTTCCAGCAATTCTCTGTTACGCATCCACATTTGGTAGTTAATCGATTTGGTAGTTAATCAAAGCTCTAGAGAGAAATAGATTATTTTTTTAATCTTCCAACAATGTAAACAAGAGATTCGTCTCTGCATAAAACACAAAACCAAACCAAAGGCGCCACCTAATGTCATCACCCGAATTAAAGCTAATACTTTTATTGTAAACGACTCCCAGTGAATAGTTAGAGTCATGCAACAAACAATACTTTCAAGTTTCAGATAATGCATTTGTCATCATCGAATTATAGTTGTCCTAATTTCCTCTAATTTCATATAGTTAAAACTTGCTTCAACTTTCAACTAGGACATTACACATAAATTCACAAAAACTAAATAAACATGACAGAAAATACCTGTAAGGTATATGCTGATGGGTAGAGGTGTCCCTGTATTTTTTAGCAAGACCGAAGTCAATGGCATACACCTACAACAGAGGTAAATTTTAAAAGGATAAATCCAATCCAAGAGATGACAGAAAGGGAGAAGAAAAGTAAATGAAAAAGCGAGAATTTAACTAATACTTGATTAGCTCGCCTCCCCAGACCCATGAGGAAGTTGTCTGGTTTGATGTCCCTATGTAAAAATGATTTGGAATGAATATATTCAACTCGATTTATCTGCAAACGGTTCAAGATTTCCCCATATTAAGATTTAAGTAAATAAAAAATTGGAAAGAGACGAAGCAATAAAGGAAATCCTACCATCTGATCAGCAAGCATGAGTACAGTTTTAAGGGACAATTTCCGACTACAAAAACTGAATAAATCCTCGAGACTTGGTCCTAGTAAATCCATTACAAGAACATTGTACTCTCCTTCTACGCCAAACCATCTCACATTCGGGATACCAGCTGCCATATAAAAGTAGCCAACCGAAAACATTTAATCCGAGTAATATGAAGTCTAATGAAGTAAACTAAGATATTATAAGGATAAAAATTCAGTAAGATAGGAAATTACTTCCGCCTTGAAGTACTTTATACAACTTTGATTCGTACAACAACTGAGGATGCTTGGTTTTGATATTTTCCTGAATCCAATAGCAACGAGAAAGAGTTAAACATCAATTAAACACATCTATAATCATAAACAATCAACACCGTTCTTCAATAAGTTAACTGTCATCAATGTCATTAAAAACAACAGATAAACGACATGAGTATGCAGCCAAACACCCTTTTTGAGTTGTCAAACCAATACACAAGCGACAAATTTAATTAGACACAGGCAAATAACCTTGGTCACACCTATTAGCACCTTTAGATGCATTAATTCCTCTACAAAAGTTCAAACAAAAAAACATTCCACCACACATTCAATAAAGCACGCCTTTATTTCAATTTTGCACTCATTAAAATTGAACAATAGACAACACCACGTGAATATTTGGTTCCACTTTTGGAGGTGTAGAATTGATTTTGACATGTTCCGTAGCTTTCGAATAGGACTGAATTTTCCTCCATAATTGATTCTACTTGAAGCTAAGATTTGTAGCTTTTGATTCTAGAATTGATTTTTACACTCAAATTTACTGTCCAACTCACTTTTACATAATGTATTCAAACACAAATCACTTTAGATAATCAATTTACTCAAAATCAATTCTTGTCACCCCAAAATCAAACATACACATACACATAAAAATCACACCTTTATGAGCTAGAATCAATAACTTTGACCAACAAACATGCAAATTGTGTTTTAGAATTAAATATAAAAAAAAAAAAACGAAAATTTCATAATTAAATATGACAGAAAAAAATACTCACAAGCTTAATTGCAACCTCTTCATTTGTCTGAATATTTGTACCTGAATTTTCAAATTAAATAAATTCAAAGTTAGTGATAATAATAATAATTGAAAAAATAAATAATGATGGATTGAAAAATTGAAGGAAAATGATGATACCGAGATAGATCTCGCCGAAGGATCCGCTACCAATTTTGCGGCCAAGACGGAACTTGTTACCAATACGAGGTTCCATTGGATCGGGTAAAAACCTAATAAAACCCTAGAAATTGGGAATTGAAGATTGGAAACTGAAGGAGTTGGTAAAGAGAAAGGAAAGAAGAAAAGGAACGGGATAGAAGTGAGAAATGAAGAAAAGGCAAGGGACAAAATTGGAAGAAAAAAAGAGTTTCTCTCTCTGGAAGGGAAGATGTTTATTATTGAGAGAGAGAGAGAGAGAGAGATTGTCTCTCCTCCCCTCAGGATTGCTTTGGCATCCAAACAAACGTAATTTGTTTTCTTTCTTCTCACGACTCAAGCCAGCAGTAACTTGATCAAACCACCTGGCTACGTGTTTATTCCATCTGCATTTGCAAGTAGAGATACTTGGTTTACACAAAAAAAAAAAAAAAAAAAAAAAAAAAACAATTTAGACTTGGGCTTCAATATTTTTTTATTAATTTTGAATTTATTTAAAAAAAACTTCTTTTATTATTGGTCAACAAAAAACCTTTTAATATACCACCGGTCATAAATAAATTCCAATTCTTTTTTTTTTAAAATAAACAAATCAATTATTTTTAGTCAAAAATAAATAAATTCCAAGAAATTCCAATTCTAATCAAGGATATTTATTTTGTAAAATCCAATATTTTTTCTTGCATAAACCAAAATTAAATTGATTAATTATTATTTTATTTTTAATTAGCATGAGCTTTTTGTTGTTGCTTATATTCAAAACTATAGAGGGTAAAATAAATTTATCAAGTCCTTGTGAGCTTATCTCAATTGTTATATAGGGGTCGAGGACGAACCTCGAACACCCCACTTATTTTGCTTAAAATGCTGAATCTCTAACAATTAAACTACTTGATAAAAAATAAAAACATCAATCTCCATTTTTTTTTGTTTAAGGTCGTCTATGTACATTTATGTATTCTTTTGATATACACTATGTTACACACTTTGGTGGTTCTCACAAGTTTAGAAGAGACATTCACCGTTGTTTTCAAATGGTCTGATTGTCTTGCATTTACAAGGAGAGAAACTCTTATATTTTCAGTAACAAGATTTTGTCTCTTGATCAATTGCCCACTACGATCAAACTTCATTCTTGATGGTAGTTGAAGGTTCATAAATCTATTTATTGATGTTGTGTCGGTATCTTCTTTTGCTACTTTATCTTTAAAACTTGATATGGTTGACTCTATTTTAGGCACACATGCGCTTTAAATAGTGTTTATATATATATATATATATATATATATATATATATATATATATATATATATATATATATATATATATAACACTTGGCTTCTTTGAAAAAAATGGTTAATATGTCTTTACCCCTTATAATTTGGGTGAGATCCAGTTTACCCCTGTAAAAAAGAAGTTTAGATTTCAACTCTATGATATGAAGATTCTCCACAAAACACCTATGACCTCATCCAGACGCTGACGTGGCACGCCACTGTATAATTATTTTAATTTTTTTAAAACCTGACACATGTGTAATGGACACTGACGTGGTACGCCACTGTGTAATTATTTTAATTTTTACTTTTTTCAAAATCTGACATGTGTGTAATGGTTTAAAAAATTATTTTTCACTTTCAATTGTATCCTTCAATTAATATTATGTTACACTACTTTCAAAGTATTTTTTTTCTTTAATAAAAAACAAATCAATAATTGATTAGGATAATTTGGTAAAATTGCTATGACATTTGACTACTTTATTTCATTCCTTAATCTGTGCAATTGGCTAAAGCGACACTCATTTTAAAATGGAGGGAGTATTTTTTATCGAATATTTTTTAAATTTTAATTTAATTTGAATTTTTTTTCAAAAGTTTCAAAATATAGTAAGTTTATGAATTTTTTAATATAATTTTTTTTGAAATATATATAATACATATATATATATAAAGAAAACAATCCATTTTAGCTCTTTTGGGCTGGCTGTTTCTTTTCAAAATTGAACCCAATACATATAATACGTGTAACAAATAGATAAGAATAAATATAAATATTAAAAAAAATTCTAAATTTTTTTTATCCTCAATTTTTAAATATTAAAAAATATTAATCTGTAGAACATCGTAATAAAAATTATGGAATAAACTTTTCTATAAAAAATCTAAATTTTCCTAAATTTTTAAATAAATTTGTTTTTAGATATTTTTTTTGTTGAGAAAATTTAAAAAACTTCTTTTTCGAAAGAAAAAATCTGTTTTAAACTTCATAAAATATATATTCCAAATTTTCGAAAATAATTTGATTTTTTTTTGAAATATATATTTTAACATTTTCGAAAATAATTTTAAAAAATTATGGAAAATTAAAAAAATTTGAAATATATATTTTTCGTAAATTATAAATTTTGGAATTTTCGAAAAATATATATTTCAAAATTTTAAAAAAATTTGCAAAATATTTTTCTTAATAAAAAAATCCTGATATTTTTTTAATTTTTACAAATTTTAAATTTAATTATACAGTCGACACACCATATAATCAGATATGCACGGTCACCATACCACTCAGCTCGCCACATCAGCAATTATGCACAGTCACATGGGTCATGGACTAAAATTAAATAATCTTATTTTACAGGGTTGGAATCTAAATTATTTTTTTTACAGGTGGGTAAACCGAAACTCGCCCAAATTACATGGGGTAAAGACGTATTAACCCTTAAAAAAATATATACTTACAATAAGTTCTTCAGTTGATCATCTTTTTTTACAAGATTAGTGGACCATCTTTTAAACGAATCCTGTAAAATGCTCAAAAAACACCAACGACGATTGACGGTGTCCCATAAATAGAGACACATTATCTTCTTTTCCCTCAAAACTGAGTCAACGGCTTAAGTTTTGATGTTTTGACCAAAAGGAATACATATGAGTTAAGTCTCGCGGCATCCATATTTAGTTGCTATTTTTTTATAAGGGAACTTCTATGATACACTTCACAAATTGAGGCTAACAAAATATGGAATCAAAACTTAAGGCATTGTCGTGAAAAACCATGATAAATAGAGAAGCTAACAATGTCGGTATTTTTGACAGTGTTAGATATGGAATCACTCGTTTTCTTTTGCATGATATATTTACCACCACATCTAGTTCTAGTGCCTCTAAAATGTTCTTGACATGGATTAAATGGATGCTGAAAAAGCAAAAAAAATAAAATAAAAAAATAGACAGCTCAGGATATGCATGTGTAATTTCTTCATTTCACCATCCTATTATTGACTCTTACTATATTTGACATTTTTCATTTTTACAAGAGCATGTTTCCGTTGTTGCATTAATTATTACTACTATTTCAAATGTAATTCTTCCCTAGAAGTTTGAAAGTGAAAGTGAATATTCTCTGTAGAATTCCGAGCCATTTTTGTTCACTTCTTGGACTGTCGTTGTTTTTAATTTCCCTTTTTTTCTTTTTCTTTTTTTTTTATGTAAACCTAGTGAGTCATGGACTAATTCAGATTTCAACCTAAATAAACAAACGTAAATAAAATCTAACTGAAAATTTTCCCTCAAAAACAAAATTTAACTGAATTTACAGACCAATAAATCGAACTCGGCCACTACCCTAATGTTTTTTTTTTTTTTTTTTGTAAACCGGGTATCCTCCGCGCGCAACTGCTGAGACTAATCCCTCGACCATTGTGGAACCCAAATAGGCAGCAGACTCTCCCTAAGAGTTTTAACATTGCTGCATGCCCAAGGCTGGATTCGAACCCAAGACCTTGGTTAAGCTATAAGAGACCCGTTCCATCTCATCTAAGCGCTCTTGGGTCACTACCCTAATGGTTTGTGCACGTTAACTATTTATGTAATTAGACTGAAAATTATATTTGTATATTTTCTCTTTATAGACATCCAAACGTGATTATGTTTATGAATAAGTTCAAGATACATGTTGGTTCACTAGTGTTTTTTGTTTTTATATTGTACAAAAGAAACTGGCAAGAGTGCAGTAAACCAAAAAAAGACAAACTTTTTCATTCCCTCTTACCACTCATCCAAACAAATATAACACTAGTTAGTAGTAATTACACTGTGTAGCTGCTCTCGTTACTTCAAAATTACTTGAATTGTAACCATCTGTTGGTATATGGGAATTACACTTTGGCCACTCAGAATGAACTACTAATGTGGTGAGCTCTTCTACTTAAATATGTTACAACGGCTCCCATGCTTTTTTCCTTAATGAAAGGGACTTCAATGCACCCCTAAAGCAAACAACACAAGCATGTAAAAAGAATTTGAATGAGACTAGAGCCCAAAAAAGAACAACCCGCAAACTCTACAAAGATTGAAACCTATTAAATAATCATTTTGTAACGGTCATGATGGGGAAAAACCCCCTCCTGAAGTTTGCTTCTTCTGCAGCTTCCCCTTCAGCTGCCTGATTGTTGCTTCCACTCTTGCTGTGAATCCAATCTTTGTTTCCTGTCTTGCTTTAGACCGCTCCCTCGTCCACATGTGTTGATCTTCAACGTCCTTCTTGTAGTACTTGATTTCTTGGATAATGTGATGATCCATGGGATTAAAACACCTTTGGAACGATATGTGGGCAAGATAAGGAAGATTGCACGTAACAGTTACTAAAATGGTTGCTGTCCAATAAATAGGAGCGGGAGCAAGCACTTCAACCAATATTTGGTACGCGGTCATGGAATAATGTGGAGAAAGCATGCCATATAATAAGAGAAACAGGTACCAACTGGCTATGCTGCCCCACACAAAGAGGTGTTGTATCCATGTAAAATGGCTCATTGTCAAGGCAATCTGGCAGTTGACAGCCCAGATGATGCAGGTGAACATTGTGGTACCAACAGCAGCCATGTCTGCAGTCTGGCCATTCAGACGGAATGCTTGGTCATAGAAGATGATGATGACAAGGAAGAAGATGGCGAGGGAGGAGTACAGACCATTCCCCATCCATCCCAATATTCTATACCAGTCAAAGAACAAATTTTTGGGTCCTTGCTGATATAGTGCAGGAAACTGCATAGAACTAGCACGTCAGAGGTTGAGTTATCCAAACATGGATGAAAATATGAAACCCATAAAGCATTTCAAGAAAACAAACCTGTAAGCAAACTTCAGATGGCACATCTTGTTCAAAAACTCCAAGTGAAATGACAGGCAATGATGTAAGAATGACATTAAACAATATCATGTACCAATCATTATACACCGATTGACCAGAGAAGCCCGCAAAGGCCTCAAAATAGAATATTGTGAGGCCAAATGCTATATTTTTGTAGAAGAAATAACATATCTGGAATGCATAAAAAATCAGTTTAGATGGGAAATATTGGATTACAGATACAAAATGCAAAAAATGTTGCATGCATTACTGTCCTTGAACAAGATGAGTAGCACAAGGATGGAAGATATTCAAAATCTGAGAATAACAATCAAGATTCAAGATGCATATACCAATTACCATTTGTGCAATTCTCTTGTAACACCAGTGTCCATGGACTACCAGAAGCCGCTCCAAAAACCGAAATTGAGCAATGGAAAAGTCACTAGCCATCACTGCCTGAAAAGAATTTGCCAGATTGAGTTATATAACTTCCACACAAGTTACATGCTTTTGAAATAGGAAAAAACACGTGTTTTCTTGACTTTAGGGATGATAGTAACAGTTAAGAAGTGTTTACAGGCCAACATACATTTTAACTAAATGGTTTTTCATTATTGATGAAGTGAATATGAACTCCAATCAACAAGTTAATCAATTTACACTATTTCACATGAACAGAAGCATAGAAATTTGCTCAATTTAAAACATTGACCAGCGTGTTCTTTTAACGTTCATGACTTCATGTAATGGTGCCTCAACAAAACGTTCATATCATGGACAGCAGATAGGTTGCACAATAGTGTTCTCTGTATTAAATTGGAAATTTTAGCTTTTCAACTCATCAGAAATAAATAAATACTTAATTTAGACTGGATGCTCCTCATATGGTTCTCGGTAGTAAAATATTTTAAAAAATATTAGAACATAGAACAATCAAAGAAGAGAAGCTTCATCTTTTCAGCTTTTCTCATTTTATAGAGATTAAGCTATATGAAATCAAAATGAATGCTTAACAAAGCAAAGAGAGATTCACTCCTCTATCGCATTGCCAATACTGATTAACAAGAACATCACCAAAAAGGCTTGACAGGAAATCTGCTCCAGCATCCAAACATGTAAATATGATAGATTTCTCTGTCACCACCCCCATTCATTTTTAAAATGCTTAAGGTATATGAAAATCAAAACTTGGTATGTTTTATAACTATGAAGTATATGCGGTTGCAACTAAAAAACATAAATGTTAAAATCCACCATTTGCAGTTATAGTTTTGTGTTGCATAATTATGTTTGAAGAGCTTGAACTGACCTGCATACCTTCAACCCCGCTGATTCCAACACCAATGTCAGCTTCTTGAATCATGCCAACATCATTTGCACCATCACCTATTGCTAAAGTGGTCTTCCCAGTTCCTTCTTTCACTAACCTTGTTACCTGATGCCAAAAGATTGAGGAATGAAGACGCAATCAAACAGTACCGACTTAATACTTTTAGTGGCTGTACAGTGATAGTACTTATACTATATAAAATCTACCTACAGAAATATTTCAATAACTGTGCATGGCAGAACTCTTGGATCCGCACCTAATTTTTCCCATCTAACATCAACATAGAGCCATGAGGGCAGTAGCGCACAATTGTTACTCCAATATTTGTGTAAGTAGCATGATTGTTAAACTCTCGAGCTGAAATGTTGAATTATTATTATTATTTTTATGATATCACAACATGTATATATGTCATATGTAGGTTTTTTCAATATTGAGTTATATATTACGATTTTACGAGTCTAGTTTGTGGAGACTACGCGAGTTTACCAAGACTCTTGAGTTTGATAGCTTAGGCAAGTAGAACCATTATAGTGATCAACTAATGAAATGTAGTAAAAAATATCAAATAGAAACCAGAAAGATACAAAGGGAAAAGAAAAAAGGTCCTACCAGGGCCTTTTGCTTGGGAGATACACGGCAGCAAATGACAGATGCACAATTAACAGCTAATCCCAAAAATTGGTGTTTGATATCATCTTCTAAAGCATATGTTAGAGTTTTTCCGTCAATAATTAATGCAAACGCGGCATGTGGGTCCTTCTCCAGATTCATCAATTGTGATGCATTGGTGATTTGAGTCAAGATGTTGCTTTTGATTGCCTGAGGGTGAGGGATATACCTAACATCAGATGAAATCCATGGCGAAATAGTAAATTTTTTCTACTCAATCTAAGTGAAAGGAATACCTCTTTCCCATCATTGATCACTGATTCTGAATTTGTAGTGGAGATACAGATTTGCTTCATGCCCTGTCGAAGTAAACTACATGCAAATCTGCACCATAGAAAAAATAAAAAATAAATCACTAGACTCATTTGAAGAGGCTGTCTTGAGTAACTTCAAACTTAAAATTGAAATGCAGATAGTGTTGTTGGGTTAAATAATTTGCAGCAGGCATACCCAATGTTGATTGCAGTTTCCATTTTATCCCCTGTCAAGACCCAGATCTTGAGACCAGCTTGAGCAAGTTTATCAATGCATTGAGGCACCTGAGAAGAATAAAAATTTGTACGTGATAAAATTATAGGAAAGAAGCAATATATATTGACCACATGTAATGATCAAGCCTACCCCTTTCTGCAGCTTGTCTTCCACAGCAGTAGCCCCAACAAGAATCAACTCTCTTTCCATACTATCCGATACCTTCTCAAGCATTGCCTCTCTATCAGGCCCAACAGCTGTCTTGGCTTTCTGAAACTCGTTGTTCCAATCAGAGTACTCTTGTTCATCAAGCTTTCTGTAAGCCAGGGCTAATGTTCTCAAACCCACCTCTCCATATTCATTCAAATGCCTAGAAGTAGTCTCCAAATACTTCTTTCCATTCTTAGATAATCTATCAAATATGATACTGCACAACCGGAAAATAATGGATGTCAAAGTTTAGAGAGGAAAGATAAAAGTCCCTCTATGACAGCTTGTGTGTGTGTGTGTGTGTGTGTGTGTTAATGCAAGCCTCTTCTCTGGAAGCAGAGAGTTACTGTGGTTATATAGACTAAACTGTACTACTACTGGTAGTAAGTCAAATACAAACTCCACAAGCTTGAAGAGGATTTTAACTTTGTTGTTGAAACCGATAGAAGATCTTGATTGATCATTAACCTCATATGTTCAAAAAACAGAATAGACAGAAATCACATTATTAGGCTAACCTATCAGCTCCTTTGCAGAAAAGAATAATGCTTCCCTCCTCATCACGTACAATCACTGACATACGCTTTCTTTTGCTAGTAAATTCCAGCAGATTCAGTATTTTATAGTCTCTGTATAATTCAACAGAAACACAGAAATAAACAAACACCGGATATTAAGGCCAAGAAATATGACATGGTGATTCAAAAGTAAAAGCCCAAGCAAGTATTCCCGATAAAAAGGAAATGCACAATAGACTTCATGAATGTCGACCTCACCTTTCAACCACTTGTCCTGAAGTAGAAATTCTTTCGCGTACAACAACACTTGATTGGGTTCTTCTATAAAATTCAAAACCAAATTCTCTGGCAGCTACAAGAAAAGCCCCTTCATCAGGTGATTCAGCTTCGTAAGTACAGCTGTTGCTCTCCTCATTAAGCTCGGGAATGGCGGTATGGCAAACGGCTAGTATCCGGAAAAACAACAAAATGACTTCAGCATTGGGATCTTTCGACCAATTACCATTCATGAGCCGGTTGTCATCAAAACCAAACCCCTTTATGGCAGGCCTTTGATCCTCACCATCCTTAGAAGTAACAATTGTCTCAAGTTCAATTTCTTCAGCTCTTCCAACATTTTCCCATGGCGCTTTTCCCTTCTTTTGCATGGGGAAATTAGAGAGATCAGAATCTTCCTCCTCAAGATCAGTAGCCATCTGCTTTGCTGCAGCAAGTTCAACTTCACTGGAACGTACACCATAGGAAGTTCCAGCAATGGAGCACTTCAAAAAGTCCATCTGATTGCAGGTTAATGTTCCAGTTTTATCAGAGAGAATGGTGTCTACCTGACCCAACTCTTCATTCAAATTTGACGTCCGTGCTTCAGCAGGAGTCCCGGTTTCTTCATCATACATGTGAAGGTCTTGGTTAATGAATGTGGCCTGTAATACCTTCACAACCTCAATTGAAACATAGAGAGAGATGGGTATCAAATATCCATAAAGAATAAGTGCAGTGATCAGATGGCTCATCCCAGCAAATCCAAGTTTCTTAGGATCAAACTGATATTCAATCTGGTCGGGTCGTAAATACCACCACTTTGGGGTCTCATACTTGGTCTTAACAACAAATCCTACTGAACTAATAAATGATATCGCTATAAGGACAGAGAAAAGAGTGTATATGATATAATCCATCTTTTTCTCTATTCTGCTTCTTTTTGAAGGGGATTTTGTAGAATTTTGCATGACTTTGCTGTCGTGGCCAGTGAAAATGACCACCCCATAGACATACTCTGTGTTCCTCAGCTTTGAATCTCGGAGGAGTATATGACCAGGATCAAGAGGATAAACCTGACGTTCGTACTCAAAGTTCCCAACAAAAGTGTAAAGATTGGGATTTGGGTCTTCACAGCGTATTGTTCCAGAGAAATCCTTAAAAGCTCCATCATTATCAAGGGAAAAGGTAGCCTCCAATGATCTTTTCACCTTCAAGTTGGTCTCTCCATCTAAATTCATGGTCTCCACGTAGCATATCCCATCCTCATAACTTGAAGACAGGAGAAGCAAGTCAGCTGGAAAAAATTGATCCTTTTCTACTTTCACTATATCCCCAACCATAATTTTCTGCCATGATTTGAGACCAAAAACGCCATTGCCTTTATGGAAACTAGCTTTTCGGCGATTAACCTTAACATCTTGAAGGAACCTACGTGAATCTTCCAGTGCTTCCTTTGCCATACTAAGTCCCACAACAAAAGCCAAAGGAGCAATCATGCTCAGTGGACTGAAAGGTGAAATTGGCGATAACGAGAGGCAAGCAGCCAAAAGGAAGTATATATTAGCAACCCTTCGAAACTGTTCAAACAGCGCCTTAGGAAAAAACATAATAGCATTGTATTTGGTGGTTGATATATTATTCTTGCAGTAAAATAAAGATTTCTTTTCATGGATTTGAGGCTGGTTGCAATACACGGTTCTTGAGTAACCAGGACCTTGAAGTGGATGAGGCACCTCATCGACAGTATTCGGCCGAAGACAACCAAACGTGTAAAGATTGCTCCACCGGAGCTTTGCCCTAATCCTCCTCACCCGTGGCATCTTACCTCCGACGGATTTCAGCTCAAGATAATTACTTTATAGCTCACACAACCTACCAAGAACAGAAACCTAAATATTTTCCCCTAGGAAAAATCAAACGCTCTCTTTCATCCCCAATTTGATTTTCCTAAAACCTGACAACAACAAAAACACAAAAACAGAAATCATTAAACACAGTGATCATTTAATGCATACTATTAATTAACACTGAATCTGTGAAATGTCAGATTCAACAAAAAGCCAAGAAATCAAAATTCATACTCCTTGTACAACAAAAACAGAAAGAGAAAAAACATGCAATCAGAAAAAATAATTCAAATTCAACGCATGTTATTATATAATACTAATAAATTTTCATTTTCATTAAAAAAAATCAAAATTCATATCAAATTAAAGCTGAACAGAGATCTTGCAAATCGTGATCCAATGTTTAGTTTTGAAAATCATGAACAAAAAATCGTTAAAATCATGTCATACCTAAGAATTCAAAGCAGCTTCAAGAAATTTCAAATTTGAATTAGGTAAACAAAGAAACACAAAAAAAGAGCTAAATCAAGGAAAAACATGAATGCATTACGAAAAAACGATTCTTACGAAAACAACGAATTCGGCAAGATAATGCATTACTGAGAAAAACAATAAATAGAAGGAAAAAAACAAACCTGAAACGCGTGATCGTGGATATGAAGGACGGCGAGGATAGATAGAAAACGACGATAGAAGAAGCTTGATTTGCAGATTGACAAAGTCTAGAGAGAGAGAGAGAGAGAGAGAGAGAGAGAGAAAGGGGGCGCGTGAATGTAATGGCGCGTGGTGTGTGAAACTGTGTTTTCTTTTCTTCCTCTTCACGAGAGTCTGTGTACTAATCTGCAGGAAATTAAGGGAATCGATGTTTAGTTTCCCTTATATTCCAGATTTCCCACTTTTTTTTTTTACTACATCATTTCTTAGTTAAGTTTTTTTCAATTGAATAAAAGAAAAAGTTAGGTTTGGTGAATTTGTTATGTAACTTTTTGTGTTTGTTTTTTAAAGGAAAAATTGAGAAAACACGGTTTCTTAACCTGGAAGCTGGAATTCGTCTCGCCAGTCAATGACAAATGGCATAATAACAATTAACATATTGTTTCAAATATTTTAATTTAGTTTTTTGTATTATATGTAGAAATAATACTAGTATTTAATTTTGTTTGTTTGTTTGCATTTGACCAATAAAAAAATATCTAAGATGTCTTTATCTTATCATTAATTTTTAAAATATCTTCATAATTATCTACATGATAAAAATATGTTCTATTTTTTATATTTACAAGTATATATCAATTTAAATAATAAAATAAATAATCATATTAAAACTAATAAAATATTTATTAACTATGATGTTTTCAATTTTTTGGAGGAATTTAAAAAATAAAATATTTGCTTGGACTATTATTTAAAAGTTTAAAAATTATTTATCTTATACTACGTTGTAAATCACATTGGATCTATTCAAACATACGAGATTGAAACTCTTCAAAAGAAAATAAGGGGTTAAAATTAGAAATAAAAGATAAAGTTAAGATTGAAATTCACATTTTTTCCAATTTTCAAAAAGTAGAATACATGATTTTTAAGATAATATTTTCTTTTATAAATCATTAATTAGTGTTTCAGGGTTACTAGTTAGCATTTCCCTTTTATTTATATATCACCTAATAAGATATGAATGCCTTTAAAAGAAGAGTTACGTTAATTGTGTTCCACTAACATTAATTAAGCTCTTAAAAATAGAATGAAAAAACAAATTTGACATTAAAAAAAGTATTGTTAACGGGTGTCCACGGACACACTTTAAACATTCTAAATGAAACAATTATTCCCTTTGTTTTAAAATGAGTGTCGTTTTAGCAAAAAAAAAATGTCACTTTCAGTTTTCAATGCGATAATAACTTTTTTATTTTTAATTGTATTCTTCAATTAATGCTATGTTACACTACTTCCAAAGTACTATTATTTTTTTTAAAGAAAAACAAATCAATAGTTGATTAGGATGATTTGGTAAAATTGCTATGACATTTGTCTACTTTATTTCATTCTTTAATATGTGTGTAATTGGCTAAAGCGACAGTCATTTTGAAACGGACAGAGTATTTTTTTTTTTAAAATCAAAGTTTTCAATTTTCAATGAACTTTATTACACGTCCTCGAGAGCTTAGATTAGTTGGTATGAACAGCGCATAATATATGCAAGGTCCGAGGTTCGATCCCCGGCCACCACCAAAAAAATGAACTTTATTACACAAATTTTCATTAAAAATTACTCCCTCCGTCCCTTAATAAGTGACACAGTTGACCCAATTACGCATACCAATGTGTAATTTTGAGTTTAAATATCTTGAATAATATATTGAAAAAAATTATGAAAATTTGATATTTTGAAAATACTCATCGAAACGAATCTAACGACATCTTATATGATATCATTTATTGCGGGACGAATGGAGTACCATTTAAAGTCATTAACCGGTGTCGGAACACCAATTAACATTTCACTTCAAAAATACATTTTTAAATTTGAAAAAGTAAAATGTATAATTTTAAAATAATATTTCCTTTTATAATTTTTCAACTAGTGTTCCGAAAGAATTGGTTAGCGGACCTCGATGATTTTTTAATAAATAGATGGAATATTTGTAATTAGTGATTATTATGTATATTTTTAGCTACATTATTTTATGTATATTTTTAGATTAAAAAATGCAGAGGGGAGCTGCTGCTAATCCAACGTGGCAGGCAGGTCCTAAACTAATAGTAGAACTAGAGACAGGATATAATGGTAGGGTTGTCAGAGAAACTGACTATGAGATTTTGGATGAATGTTAGTGGCCCCCACGACGATTTAGTACTACTACTGATACAGTAATGACCCTGACCCAATTTCATCCTCAGTCATCATCATTTTGGGAAAACTATGTTTTTGAAAATAATGAGCACGTGTTTTTGTTTTTAAAAAACACACAGGTTACTATATGATTTTGGTATAATATTTTTTTCAATTATACCAACCACTCAAATTAATTTATTTTTTATAATATTATTCAAATTATTAATTAATTGAATTATCACGGAACACCGAACACACGGTAAAAGATCATTTTGATTTTACTTTCGAACATATCCACTTAAAATAGGTCGGATTGTCGGAATGAGACGGCTTGCATAGCCCCTGCTTTGTCTTTTCTATTACTGAACTACATACATCATTAAATGAATGAAATTAAAAAGTTAATTTTGTTTATATTTAAAGACGGAGGGAGTATCTTTTAGAAAATATTCATAAGTTCAAGCTCAACTGGTAAAATGTCAAAATTATTAGGTCGGATATGATGATCGGGGTTCAAACATCGGTACATCCACTTATGTGTGTGTTTATAATGGTTTTGTCATTTCGTCTATCTAAAAAAAAAAAAATGTTCACTGATGCCCCGAGGCATTGGTTAATGAATTATAAAGTGAAATATTTTCTTGAAATTGTGTATTATATATGTAATAAAAGTAAAAAATTGCTCTTTTCAATATAAATTATTTGTTTTCTTTCTACTTTTAATTTCTTAACGGTGTCCCGGGACACTAGTTAACAAGACCATTCCCATCCTTTTCTTTGAGAATTTTTTCTATTTCCAAAAATATTTTATGTCGGAAATAAAATTTAGTCAACTTGTAACAGACATAGTGGCGGAGCCAGGAATTATATAGAGCCTGGGCGAAAAATTTATCGCAAATTCACATGTGATATAATATATATAAATTCCTTCCTTAAAAAAAACATAAATAGTCATAAGTCAAAATAAAAAAGGATCGTTATATTAAGTTGTTTGAAGAATTTATCGACAGTGGCGGATCTTGAGTTATTTTTTTGGATACCAAAATTATATAAAATATATATTATACTGTTTGAAGGATTTATCAAAAATGTTAACTGTTGTAGTGGACTAATTTACATGAATATAGCGCAGGGGTAAGTGTTCTAGTAGAAAAAGAAATAGAATATTTATAAGTTGATCTCACATTTCAAATATATGTTATTGTGACTATCTTTAATTTCTTTTTAGTTTTTTTAAATGCACATAAATGACACAATACATATGCACATATTGTTTAAGAACTCTTCATTATAGTTGTATTATCATTAAAGATATTGAATCATTAATAAGTCTTTTTATTAAAAAATTATAAATAAAATATGTATGTAAGTAGAGTCTATCTAAGAAGTCTTTATTAATTTGCTAACATTGTAAATGTTGTTAGAGTGTTTTTGTCTTTATCCCCGTGAGTTTAAATCAGTTGATAAGAATATTATATATTATATGTAGTGGTCGGGGTTCGAACTCCATACACCCCACTTCTCTACATTTTAACGTGTGAGCTCTAGCCATTATGTTACTTGACCAAATAAAATAGAGTGCTTTTGTCTTAAAAAAAAAGACTGCATTTATAATGCTCATTTCATTACAAGGACTGCATTTATAATGTTGATCAGATCACACATGGGTTCTTGTAACAAAAACAATATTACACATGGGTTCCGGTAATTTTTAGTACTAGATAAATTAATAAGATTATTTACTCGTTTACTTATAGCAAATTACAGTATTGAATGTATTCATTAATCTCCCTCTTTATGAGCAAGACGAAATTGGTGTATAACACACGTAATTTGTACCAAAGATAAAGATAAATTCATATTATCTTTTTCGGTACTTTTACTAAATTGATCGATAATAAAAGAATTAATACGGGTTTATTTATGTATAAATTTTAAAATACGTTGAGTTTTTCCTTTAAAAAATAAATACGTTGAGTTTTGATTGCATATTACTCCATCCGTTCCTTTAAGGTAAATTTTTCGTTCATATTTAACTGTTGTTTTGGTATTTTAAGGGTATGATTTGTCAATTATATCTTTTGTCAATTATTCTTATATTTTTCAATAAAACTAATTAATGCTATATATTTAAAAAACTATGGTTTGTTTATTTAAACCGAGTTTGTTTGTTTTGTTTTAAAACAAAATTTGTTTCTTGTTATCTTCAAATTTGAACGTGTTGCCATGTAGCTTTTGTAGAAGGTGGTGCGATGAGTGGCTTTGTCCTCTGCACCACCTCTTTCTCCGTCGGTTTGTGTTATCGCCAGATCTTTCGGCGGATGCGCCATTGATTGTGGTTGTCCTTTCCGATGGCTTTGTGTTTGGGTCTTGTTTCATACGGCGGGCATCTGCTATGTCTGTCGCTGGGTTTGAAGCTTCTTGTCACAATTTGGTTAAGCTTACTGGAAACCGTTGGCTTATGTCGTTTGTTGCTGAAGCGGTTCGTGTTTTGGGTTTTCAAACGCGTTTGTGGGTCGGTCATCACCAAAAGTGTTGGTTCTTATGTTCTGTTAAATGAGTGTGACTCTTCGATAGGAGATCTGTTCGTATGGTTCCTTTAAGGCCACCAATCTAATTAGATGGTGGTTGTTGTTATGTTGTTTTAATTGAATATGTACCTCAGTGTTGTATTGCTACTCCAAGATCATGGATGTGCTTTGTAACAGGTCTTCTAGGTTAGAAATGGTCATGTACCTGTTGTCCGTTGTTGCTGCGATTGGTGGGTGCGGTTGTTACCGTGTTGGCGGTGCTCGCGGTTCTCAGACTCGTTGATTGACCATCCCTCAATCTGGTCTTCAATGGAATTTGAGTTGCTTTCTATTGGAGTTGGCTAGAAATGCCCATGAAGCCTTATGTCGTAGCATAGCAGGTTGTAGGCGTGAGATTCCGTATCCGTGTTGGCGGTCGAATCTCTAACTGTCACGAAGTAGTTTGGCACTATATAACACTGGTGGATGTTTCAAAATTCGCATCAGTCTTTGATGTTGGACTGTTTGGCTCGAAAGATGCTTGTTGCTGTTGCAAGGAGCTGTTGGTTCTTGTATCTATCTCGTGTTTACAGTTGGTCCATACACCGCACGTTAGACATCCACAGGTGTTGTTATTTTTTCTTTGTATCACCCGCTTGGGTTGGCATACACTTTGTGTGGATTGACTGGGTCAGGTTTATGTCCCCCCCAGTTTTTATTGTATTTATTTTTTCCTTTTTTTAATAATATATATATGAGCACCTGACATAAATTGGAATCTGCAAGACATTCCAACTCTGATTGGACTGTCTTCTGTTCCTTTGTTATGTCATTGACTCTTGCCTTATCAAAAAAAAAAAAAAAAAATTTGTTACTTATGATAATAGTTCCATGAAGAGTTAAAAATTCTAAAACGACACTGAAAAAGGAACGGAGGGAGTAATATTTTGTGGAGTTACAAATTTTAGATACTTTTTTATCAATGTTTGTAATTTTATTTAAATGACTAAAGTGTCTTACTTTTG
The DNA here is from genome assembly GCF_003473485.1 of Medicago truncatula. Classification (NCBI taxonomy): domain Eukaryota; kingdom Viridiplantae; phylum Streptophyta; class Magnoliopsida; order Fabales; family Fabaceae; genus Medicago; species Medicago truncatula. The sequence goes on from NC_053043.1 coordinate 48,873,619, forward strand.
AAACTTAACAAACCAAAATAGAATTCTTCAAAAAAAAAAAAAAAACCAAAATAGAACAAAAATCTTAAAGGTTCAAAGTGATTTTTTTATTGTACCAAAATTAAACTTCACAATATCTCAAAGGAAAAAATATATATACGTGAGACTTAGGTTGTATTTGAAAAATTGTAGGTAATTTTCTCAACAACTAATAAAAATAAGCTACATGAGTAAATCTCCAAATCGAGTAAAAATTAGCTTGTGCGTACAACTTATTGCAAAAAATTTCACGTGGCTAATTAAGTAAACAAATTAAGCAGCATTTATTTCCCTCAAAAAAAAAAATTAAGCAGCATTTATATATTTTGGTCAAGAAGCAGCATTTATTATATATATAAGTTAGCAACATGGATATTTTTTTTTAATGAATGATTGTTACAGCAATGCTCTTTCTACTACTATAGTTGATAGGAAATAAAGGTGCAGCTGTGTCGTGTTGTGTTACCCACTTCTAGGTATTTTCCACTGCTTTAGTCAAATAAAAATTGAGTTAGCATACCTAACTTTGATAACGTGCATGCTAAGGTTCAAGTGTCATGGGTTCCACTCATTGTTGACATTTGGTCACATCTCATACCTTTGTATATTCGTTTCTCTTTTCTAAGTCGCGGTTCTCAACTTCAAAATCGCGTAAAAGTTATTATGACATGGAAATGGAATTGCTTAGAAAGAAGTGGAGAATAAGTGACTAACTTTGTGATTTCCTTTCTCTTTAACCTTTCTTTTGATAGATACAGTGTGACTTTCTGCAATACATTTTATTTTAACTAAAGTAATTTAAACATAAAATATTTGTTTTAGAAAGATGGAAAAAAAAAAAAAAAAAGAGAGATTGGAGTAAGAAAGATTGTGAGCGTTTAGAATACGTTTTTACAAACACTCAATTCACATTAATTTCAATGTCTATTGACCATGATTTCCAAGAAGCTTGCAAACTTTTACCAGGACCTTAACGGCATGTTCCTCGTTGACCCACCACTTTAATTAAAAAATCGGTTAATTAAATGTAAAACATGCCGTGCAAGGTTGCACGCAATACGCCATTGCATAGAAAATACTTGGCATTTTTGTACCCAACAAAAAAAAAAACTTAGCAATTTTATTTAATCTTCTTTAGTCACCCTTTTTATTAGTAATTAAGATTTGATCATCTTGTTAAAATTGTATATACCCGACTAATTTTTGCTAGAAAATATGTTTGGCATCGGGGCCGTCTCCGTGAAATAGGAGGCTCAGCCCTCTTTTTAAAATAGGTCCATAGTAAAATAAAACGTAATTTTTTTTGTGTAGTTAAATTTCATTAAAAAAAATCAGAATCAGAAGAAGTTCTAAACATGAAAGGAATTAAAAAAAATTAAGTGAAAGAGATGGAATTTATCTAACGGTGTCGTTTGAATTTGTCACCCCTCTATTGTGGAAAAGGGTAAAACGAATGGTTTATGCGAAGAAAAAAATGATTGTTGTGATTCTTTCAATGAAATAACTTTCCAAATTGACTGATTATAAAAATTATGGGTGGTTTGATATGATCCGATTTATGTACAAAAAGGAGAACTAGAGTCTAAAAAAAAACTCAAACGTGTACTAAAGAAAGAAAATGATATAACATATATATTTTTTTATTTAAGTGGGGTGGATATTAGATTTAATTTTTCGTTAGAGGCCTGTAGCATTTGGAGGCCCGACCTAGTTGAGCACCTTGTACACCCTCAAGGCCGGACCTGTTCGGCATATAAGGTGGTTTTTCTTTTTCAACCGAAACAAGAGTAACAGACTAATCAATGAATCATTCATTTAGGAGATTTAAATCTCTTACTACTTAGACTAACTCGTTATTTCTTGTATATTTTTGTATATTATATCATAAAAATAATTCTAGAAAGACTTAAACTACCACGGGTGGTATCATTTTGAATCAGATTCATAACGCTTGGTGAAATTAATTTCCTAGAATAACTTTTCTAATTTAAATTAGGTTCTATAACTATAGTGGATTATTGGAAAAATTTGCTCTATGCCCCAATCTTTATCCTCTTATTCTTACGTATTTTATGTAGACTATCCATTTTACCCTCATATGTAAATTTAAACATCTCATTTTGTTTTTCATATTTCATCAAATTTTTCATGAGGTTCTTAAAAACAAAAATCGTAAGTTTATTCGTTTTCCATTATGAGATATAAACTGGGAGGAAGATTACCATGATCATTTTTTGAACTAGTTCACAAATGTCAACCATAAACTCTTCAAGATTATATGTGAATAGTTTAGAACCAAACAATTTCTTCTCTTCCAACAAACATAATTCTAAATTTTTGATCAACTTCGAAAAACATTGCATCTCTTTTCTAGAACCTCTCACTTCTAATTGGTGCATACTCTCTTGCTTATTTGTGCAACACGAGTGACATTATCCTTGTCTGGCTTGTCTCGGTCTTTCAACAACAAAAGCATGTGTCTTAGTGAAACATATATCGGTTTTGCTAAATCTTCAACATTCTTCCTCCAAGATATCAAGTAATTTGCAGGGAGTTAGGTTTACGAGTGTTGTTCTATACATCTTTATATTTGACATTTTTTTCCACCTTATTGGCTTCTTGTGCGCCGCTTGAATTTCCCATTTTGCCCCGTTCAAATTATAATATAATTTGAACATTTCTAAAAATTCAGAAAACACCCACAAATTTCCATGGTTCATGCAATTCTTTTTTCAAACCATTCGAAAACTATAATCTTAAAAAAGACAGCACTAATTCAAATTATATAATCCAAATTATGTCAAACCTCCCATCAGATTAGTTAAAAAATTAACTGGAGCCCATATACCGACACAGTTTGAATTATGGTTTCCGAACCGTTTGAAAAAAGAATTACATGATGAGGGAAATTTGCAGATATTTTTTGAAATTTTAGAATACTCAGATGAGATAATCTGAAATATTGAAGAAATGGTTCAAATAATATAATCTAAATAAGATAAAATTGAAAATACGGAGGGTGTATAATAAATTTTGAGGGTTAGAAGAGATGAAGTAAAGTGGCCCATTTACTTTCCAACACAAGTTCTAAGCCCAACCAGGTTTAGTCGAAGAAGATTGCTCTCCAGATATCTAACAATTGCTCACGAACATGTATAGAATGATAACTACCATTCAATAACTTTTTTTGCACAAACAAAAATGATGTATATTAATAATAACGGTGATGCACCTTGCACAAGGCGTGCAAAAAGTGAATCACTAATTCAAGTTTACAAAGGCAAATAGAATTAATGGTAAACACCCATACATAACAACGGATGTGTCCACCGGTCATAATAAACTACCATTCAATAACTGATTTAAGAAAATGATTCGAGCAGCAATTAATTGTCATCGGAGATATGTAAGATAAATTGAGGTGTTCCGGAGCAATTAGTAGGTGCCTAAAAAGCTTTAAAAGACATAAAAATGGTAAGAGATACAAAAACCTAAAAAACAGAAACAAAAACAAAACATCTAATCAAGCCTTTGTTTATACTTTAAATTTCCTTCCACGCATAATTTGCTAATTGTAATAGTTTTTATTTTGAGTTACTATATTATTGATAGAAAGTTTACACCTTACATCTTTGTTTAACACTTATTAATTTTCGAAGGAGAATATGACCCATTGTTCAAGGGACTCAAGTCCATACCATTTGGATGAATTGATTGTTGGTGACTTATGATAAAAATTTAAATAGTCCGAACTAACCATAAAAAAACATGTCTTCTAAATTTTGGATTCAACCTTCAGTATAAGCTTCGTTAGTGTCATTAGAAACAATAAAAATAAATCATTTGTAAATATATATTTTTTAATTTAAAAATATTTCTTGCCTCAACAATTCCCTCATTCTATTTGTTAAAAAAGTAGTTGATGATAAAAGTACTAGAACGATGTATTTGAAATCCCTTTCATAAACATTTAAAAACCATCTTTTAATGAAAACCAAATTAATATTTAATATTACAGACAAATAAAATAACAATTATCCTCGAAAACTAACAACATGTTAGTGGAGTGGATGAAGTTTAAACTTTAATCAAAATAAGATATTCATGCTAGCGATTTTGACATTTTTATCTTTTGAGATATGACATATGACCAAATATTTGAACTAGTAATCTCATAAGATTGATGTTTTTTTAGAGGTGAAGATTGATGTTAAGAACCATTTACAATATTTTTTTTGTCAAGATGATAAAAAACATATCTCTTACAAAAATCATTATAAAACTCTGTCCCCAACAAAAATCATAAAACATATTTTCTTACAAAAATAATAGTGTTATTTTTTGGCAGAAAAATATTTTTTAAGTTCAACGTCGACACTCGTTTTCTCCTGTCCAATTTGAATCACTAATAAAGAAACCCTAATTTCATTTCATTTCGGAAACATGCATCATTCACTGTAAAAAGTATAATTTTGAAGCTTCGACTGCACACACTGAGTGAGTTCCTTTTTTCATTCCACTAATTTAGTTTTTCATTTTTCACTATATGATACTGTTCAAAGTTTTTACCTTTCCTTTCTCAAATGACTTGAATCATTGTGCAAAGCTATATTAATGCTGCTTTGAGTGAAAATTTTCATCTGGGTTATTTTGGTTTGTCACATTTGCCAGTTTTTTTATGGAGCATCACAAAGAGATAATTAAGAGTGGGTGTCATAAGATTTTGGAAGGAATCAATTCAATGTCTTCGGTGAATTTAGATAACCAGCAAGTTCATTCTTTAGTGATGATGAGAGAAATAGCACGTGGAGTTGTTGATGATCGGGATAGAAAGGTTAGATTATAGAGATATATATGAAGTTAATTATGTTTTTGTACACAATTTTTGTGCTTCTTGGCATTGCCGTCTTTAATTGAGTGCTATTTACGTTTTATAGGTGACTAAGAATGACGTGATTACTGCCTTGCGATACAGCATTGAGAAAATGGTTGATTTTGCTTCTTTCATGTATTCTTTCATGATGGATTTTGTTAATATTTTTTTGGTCTATCTTTGAACTGACTTGAGGCAGTTTGCAGGTGTGTGCATCCAGAGATATCGTTCATATGTTAAGTAGGATGTCCTATGAAGGCTTGGATGACCAGAGGATGCATTTAGTATTGAGGATGAAAGAAATTGCTCATGGGATTGTTGATGAGCAACCTAGAGTTGCAATAGCTAGGCCTGAGTTACTTGCCGACCAAGTAAGGGATTAATACTGCATTGGGTGTTTGAGTTAAAAGCTGAATTAAGTGTTTATTCAATAAGGTCCTATTATGTAGGAACTTATATAAGCTGCTTTTATAATCACAGAGTTAACAAGTTTAACCTCGACATCAATGATCAGTACATATAAGGCATCTTCAGGATCTTATGAAAATAAGCTAGAAGATGATTGTTAGGAACACTCTCGAGTCTCTGTTTCAACACTCATTTTAACAATTACTCTCATTTCCACCACTTTATGTGAGACCCATTTCCAAAGTGTGAGAACCACATTGATTTCACCTAATAAGAGAACGAGTGTTAGAGTGAATGAGAGTGTTTCTAGCACTCCTCTATGCTAAAAATAGCTCATGGACTTTTACTAAGCTAATTTTATAAGCTCTTCTAGACACTTACGCAAGTGCTTGTGTTGTAACTTGTAAGATAAGTGCAAATAAGTTCTTCCAGAAGCCTCCTTAGTATTTATGGACTTCTTCCCCTCTTTTGTGTACCTTTAAGATTTGCCTTAAGATACATTGATCAGTTTTACAGGTTTGCTTTGTGGATGAAGGGACAAGAGACAGTACTCCTGTGGTTGAGTCAACCAAGATCTGCAATGGGGATGCTCTAATTGACGAGGCACAAAGCATGATACATGAAGATGACATGTTGAACGTGGATCATGTTTTAGGATTTGAAAATGGGATAGATGAAGTAGAAGAATCTCTGTTGTCATCGTGCTTTCAGCAATTTCTTTTGTGGCCTCCCGATGATTGCGTCACCTTAGAGTGGGTTCTGGACATGATGTTCATCCTTGAGAAGGCTTCACAGAAGATGCCAGCTGAATTCTGTCATGTTGTGCAAACCTTTGTCGTGTACAAATTGATAGATGTTGCTTGTAGTATTTTATGTAAGGAACCAAACTGTGTGGAGATTAATTGTCTTGGAGAGGATTCAAGAGTCATTGCTGTAGGCGACATACACAGGCAGTTTCATGATTTAATGCTTCTATTGAAGCATGCAGGAGTGCCTTCTGAGAACCAATTTTATGTTTTCAATGGAAATTATGTAGATAAAGGAGCTTGGGGCGTTGAAGTATTCTTGGTCTTGCTGGCTTGGAAGGTAAGGTGACAGTTATGATACTTAATATAGAAATATTTAGATCTTTAATGAATTTGCTGGCAGTTATTGGCCTGTTGGTGCATATTCTCCAGGAGGAGAAAGAAGAATACAAAAGAGTACCACAGAAATATTAAATGACTTATGTAAAAAAAAAAAAGTATTAAATGATCTAGCAACTTTTATAGTGACCAAATGCTATACTGATACCCATATATCTGAGTTATCAGTATGTTAACTCTGTCATTGTATTTTCAGATCTTGATGCCTCAAAGAGTGCATCTACTCCGTGGAAATCACGAATCAAGATATTGCACTACAAGTACAAGGTATGGTTTTAAGAAGGAGGTGCAGAGCAAATATGGCAATCAAAGCTAAGATGTGTACAATAAATTCTTAAGAGTATTTCAAGGAGCTTCCATTAGCTTCGGTTATTGCTGACCGTGTTTATACTACTCATGGAGGGTTTTTCCGCAGCATTCATGCCGCTGCTGTCCCTTCAGGAAAGCTAAAACGGAAGAAGACACAAAGTGCGGACCTTGGTTCTTTAGCAGATTTATCTCAAGTTAAAAGAGCTTGCATAGATTCTCCTCCTGAGGGTCCTAATATATTATTGAGTGACATTCTCTGGTCAAAACCATCTAAAAGAGATGGTCTGAGGGGTAATGCAGGTCGAAAATTAGGATTATGGTGGGGTCCTAATTGCACTCAGGCTTTTTTAAAGAAACATAATTGAAGGGTAATATTCCAAATAATAATATTTTGACTAGTAAAGAATAACAAAATTCCTATTTATTTTATTGTAATAAGTAGTTTGATTAAGATTTATTGGTCTTCTATTTTTAAAGTTGTGTTTGGTGTCATTTATGTCTATCCTACCAAATTATGCTTCTTCTGTCAGCAAGCTATAATCATGTTATAGACATTCTTATCTCTACCTCTTGCCCTTCTCTCTTTTTACTTTCTTTCTTAAAGCTTAGTCTACTTGTTTTTCTAGTTTCTTTTGTTATTCCTAGGACCGGAAATTTCAACGCTAAATGAAAATAAAAACATCATTATCATCCTTTCCTCCAAGACAATGGTATTATTCATGTATCTGAATTTGCACACACTTGATATATTGCTCTCATTCATGTTCTTTATATCTCTCTACTTACCAAGAATGCAATCACTAAAAAATCCCACACTTAATTAGCTTTTTATTAGATGGTTGGAAGTGTCAATAAAAATTGTTACCAACAACAACTGTCATTGTTCAACAAGATGAATTACATGTTTAGATGTGAATAAAAGAAGCAATGCAAGTTATAAATATCATTTGATCGCCCAACAAATATTATTCTTCCTGCATAGCTGATCATCAGATCACATGAAGGACCAGATGCAAGGGCTGGAAGGGATGGTTTTGGGGATATGTTGAGTGGATACATCATAGATCACGATGGAGAGTCAGGAAAGCCATATACACTTTTTAGTGCTCCAGACTACCCGCAGGTTAAATTTTCATATTCAACTAGCAATTTGTTATTCATATTTTTTATTTATAAAAAAATTGCATTTGTTGCACCTGTTAACTTTCTTAAGCAAATAATGGTTCACTGATTGATTTTTGGGAACACTAAAGACAACAAGCTCAGCCACTGGCATATATGAAAGCATGTATATACTGGCATCCAATTTATCCCATTGTCTTTTAAGATGGTTAGAGTTTTGGCATCCAATTTATCTCATTGTCTTTTAAGATGGTTAGATTTTTTTCTGCAAGTAGAATTTGATGTTTGCTTAGGAATCTAGTGTGTATTATGTATGAGTGTGTTTTCAAATAACTTATCTTTGAAATGGTGGAAAATTTATACGTAATAAACAAGTGTGTATGTTTCATTTGCAACTCTACATACGGGGATTGTTACAGACATATAGATTTGAAGAAAACATATATAATATTGTGCACCTGTAGTGTTTGAGTGATTAAATGTAGCTTAATACAAGGTGATGGGATAAAACCGCAAGTGCACGGTTTTATCGAAGTAGTAAAAATAGAGTATCGTTCCGACAGGGAGTTAGGAATTCAATTAACTTTAAATAATAATTAGACTGAAGGTTTAAAAGGTAGAAAAGTTTGTATTTTTAATTAAAAGAAAAATAACAAAAGAAAAGATAAAAGCCTTGGGATTATTGGTTCATCTAATTGACTAGTCCTTCACAAACCAAACTATTAAACTTATAACATTATGTTAGATCTAACTTCTAAAGACAGTTTCTCTTTTGTTCCTCTAGCCACCAAGCCTATTTCGCTGACTTGATGACTATTAGATTTTGGTTCCTTTAATAACCAAGCCTATTTCGCTGACTTGATTACTATTAGTTCCCTTGAAGATCGAAACTATATGTCTCAAGGATTGCAAAGACTATTTCGCTGCCTTTGCAATCCTTGTCTAAATTCACTTGTTCGAATATCAAAGCTCCACTTTCGTTTTATGAATTGATATTTGAGATGATGGATTAACAATTATCAAACCCTCCACTTTCGTTTCCACAGTTTGATAATGGTTAATTCATGTTAAAGCGGTGAATTTAGATTAGAGATTAGGGTTACATAAGATTAATGTTTAAAGCTTGGTTTGATTAGGATTATGTCATTTAGACTTATCCAACAATCCTAAGACAAGAAGAAGTCTACTCACTAACGTTCATTGTAGACATGGAGAAGAAGAGAGAAAGCATAAAAGTAAATGACAAGAAAGTAAAGGTGAACTTTTATTCAAAGAAACAATTGTCACTTATTATTTCAGATAACAAAAGATGAATATTTGTGATGGCTAGCTACTCTATTTATAGTTTACATTCGACTTAAAATCTAAGCAATCACTAGAATGTTCCACAAGTAAACTAAACAGAGTAGCTTAAAATCTAAGCAAAAGTAGTTCTGGAGGGTGGCACGGCCTTGCCAAGCCTAGCACGGGCCGTGCCAAGTTTCTGACTTGAGGGAGATATATTTTTGTCTCCGAATCTTCGTATTTTCGTACCAAATCAGCTCCAAAACCCCTTTCTTTTGCTCCAAGACTCAATCCATCAAATATTCGTTCCTGAAATATAACAATATGCAATTGTAGTAAAATAGTTCAAAAAGGAAATAATATTAATATAAAATAAACTTAAATCTAATTAAAACGAAACTAAATAATATATTAAAATAGATAATAAATGATTCATCACAAGGATGCGTGACATTGAGATCTGCAGCAACTAAAGTATCATATTTTTTAAAGGATATTATGCATTGTAGTTTGGGAAACAAAGATCTAATAATAAAGGAGCGTATGCAATATTGAAGTCACCTGATTTTGCGAGTCCTTACTTTCAGTCATTCAAATCAGCAGAAAGACCAATGGTAACGAGTTCTTAACTAGTTATCTTACAAAGATTGCATAACATATTTTTCGTTGGGATCCCACATCGACCCAAGATATGGCTGAAGTAGTTCTTGTAAGACCTAGGTAATCTTCACTCCTTGAGCTAGCTTTTGGGTTGAGTTAGGTTTAGCTCAAATTTCAATATTTTCCTTTCGATCATAGGGGATGAGTTGAAAGCTGGCAGTCACTTACAGTTGGCAGAAAACATAGATTGTATTGAATCAATTTGGAAAATTGTGGCCATTTATATTATCTATATGTAAAATTGTTGAAATTTGGGGCCTAACTCATCCTTACAAAACCGGCTTGTAAGGTGAGGAGTGCCTCCTCTTTATAAACTCTTCTCAAGAGTTATCTATCCGATGTGGGACTAAATTCACCTCCTCAAAGCCAACACAATGAAGGTATTGTTGGCTGCAATGAAGGCTAACCAAAGGTCGCAATTTAGGCGACTAGGGGCGAACCGCAATTAAGGCGGAATTTCCAACAAAACTATTTTAATATATGTGAGAATTTTAATATGTAAAATTGTGGCCCATAGAAAATGCCTTTGCTTAGAAAATATGCATTTTAATATACCGATATATTTGGAGATATATGGTTGGATCAGTGGTAGTGGAGTGATAAGAAAAGAGAAAGTTCAATCTCTATCTCCAACATAATACTAACATTTAACACTAAAAAAAACATTGAAATGTTTTTTTTTTATCATCTCCTCTTTATACATTTGCAATGCTTGCTTCCCAGGTGTATCCTTATCTTGGTTTTGGTGCTGATGATGACATGGACATCAGTAAACTGGACTCTTCTCAAATTGTATGTTTGCAAATATCTTTTCCAATAAGTGTTCCTCTGCTAATGTGTCAAGTGTGAACTGTAGTCTATAAGATGAATGAGTATAGTTGCATGTAAATACATAGACAATTCTAATAGATGTAGACAATGTTTTGCTGCATATATTTCACATCATATAGCAATTAGGCTATTGTTCTAAATTTTACATTGGGTTATCAAGTGAAATTATTTCATTTTTAGTCTTAATTTTTTGTTGACATCTGAAGTGGTATTCACTATTTAGTCTACAGATAAGTTTGACAGCTTTTTGTCACTGGTATGGTAACATGGTTAAAAATGTGTTAAGCTGAATATGAAAAATGAAGTTCAGAAGACCTTGACCAGATCATCATTGCACTGTGTCTTTTTATCACTTTGTAATTACACTGTCTCTCTTTTGCTTGTATTGGGACGTAAGATATGCTCAGAACATTATTTTTTCATTGTCATCGTCATCATCATGTTGTATTGCTTGCTAAAGACAGATAACTGAACCAACTTAATTTTATTGATAAGGACCTAGAGGCCTCAACCTCTGCCTTTTCTGGTCTTCAAGATGCGGCGAGACCTGAATTTGACTTAGAGTCATTACTCATTAGGCATATATAATGCTCCAAGTTGGAGTGTTCAGCTTCCGGATGGTTCAGGCGGTACTCAAGTTGTGCAGGTTCCAAGAGCTCCTTCGGTGGAAGGATTGCCTCTGCCTCCTAACATACAGGTAACATCATTTATGATTTACCAACATCTTTGTTAAAGTGGCTAGTGCTGAATCAAATTCTCGTTTTTGCAGGAGCCACACACAATGCTGGTTGTGAGCAGGGGCGGTTCTAAGGCCCGGCGACCCCGGGCACTCGCCCGGGCTCCGGGCCAAATTTTTTGCAATTTCTTGTGTAAATCCCTATGAATTTCTTATATAAACCCCTATAAATTGGGCAATTTCTTTACATTTTTTATTATTTGCTTGCAATTTCTTATGTATGCCCTATAAATGTGTTGCAAATTTTTTTTTGCCCGGGCTTTACAATATTCCTGGCTCCGCCAGTGGTTGTGAGTATTTGTTCGAGCTTGTTGCTAGCCTAAAACACATGATTGCAGCAAGGGTGAGTTTGTAACTCATGACATTATGTATTGTATTCACTAATGATCCAATGTTGATATATGTCAAACTCCTGTTATTTTTTTCCTGCTCAACTCTTTTGTTCATTTGCTTCATTGATTTTTACACGGGTAAACACATCTAGTCATTTCACATATCTCTTTCGAGAGGGTAAGCTAAACCCGGTAATTTTCAATTCAGGAGACTGAGAACAGGGCCCAAGTATCAGCTCTGCAAAGTAGAGCTAGGAAACGTAAGGGTAGAGGTCACAGACGACCATGCACATGATACGCAAGCATGTGGCAAAAGGTCCCTTGTTATCCTTTGATTAAATTGATTTGCTAACGTATGTCTTTTATGTGTAAGTGTGTGTTTGGTTAGGCGGTGACAATAATTGATTTCGGTTGAATTGATTTTACATAATTCATTTTGATTAAAAGTGAGTTGAATGAAAATTGATCTATGTTTGGATATCTTTAAGATAAAAGTGATTCTTATGAGAGATGTTGTTTGGATATTGTGTCAAAATTGCTTTTAGTTATGAAAATGACCAAAATGGGTTTTTCTTGTATGTGCATTTAAAATAGATTTCATTTATCTTTTTTTCCTACAAATTTCAGTACCATTTTTATGTTTTTATTTAGAGCATTTTCACATTTTTTGCTTTTGCATCGGTTTTCGACCCACCAAAGGTGGACGATTAATCCGGCTCGTGCGAAGAGGCATGCGCACTGGCCAAGCGTTGTTCCCCCTGAGAATTGAACCCGGTATTTCTCGGATACGTCCTTGGAAGGAGCTCTTTGCCACTGGAGCCCAAGCAACTTGGTTATTTTCACATTTTTTTTTAGAAGAAAGAGCATTACCAATTTTTAGTTAGTTATTTAATTTTGTGTTTAAGTTTAATACAATTGTTCAAAGATTATTTTAAAAACTTTCTACGGGAAAAGATAATTAAAAAACAATTAGTTAATTATTTTTTGTTGAAAGAATTAGTTATTTTTTTTATTATTTTGTTAAATGTTAAAAATCATTGGGCTCCACAGGGTGATATAGGGTTATTAAAAAAAGCTTTTTGATAAACAAACAGTAGTCGACAAAAACCACCGCTTCTTGTGTCTTCTTCAACCTTCTGCTTGAAATTTCTGAAAGAAAAAAAAAAATCGCAACAAAAATGGTACACATACAACAATAGCAGTGAGATGAAGTAAATGATTTCTCATGTAGCTGAAGGGATTTGTCAAATATAAACAGATATGTGAAAAAAAGTGATGAGATTCAAGGGTAAAAGAGACAAATGGGACTATGTACTTTCACGGTAGGGAAACTAGATTCCAAAAAGCTAGGGAGAGCAGCTTCTATACAACTCGATTCTGAAAACGCAAACTTACAACCGCGGTATAGTATTGGTGGATAACCAAACACCTTGAAATTGTGTTTGACGATACAACGTGCGGTGAATCCGTTTTCAGTGAGTAACCAAACACTGACTAAGTATTAGTGTATCTACGATTTTTTGCTTCAAATTAAAGATTGTTTATCTTTGCTTTCAAGAGCATGGACCAGGTTCTTTTCTCTTGTTTAGGTTTAATAAGAAATAAGACACCTATGGTACGTGCAGATTCTGTATGCTAGCCACTTACCAATTTGTGTGTGATAATTTTATGAGGTGGTTGCATTTGCCATTTATTTGTTTATAACCTGGACCAACCAGACATAATGTGCACGTTCAAATTAAAAGGCCAATCCACCTCCTATGAAGAATATTTAATACTATTCTCCAAAACATTGGACATAGCTTCTAATCATGCAGGGTATTTAATTATAAAACAAAGATTTATACCAGAAAGAGAATGGTATTGCTCCTATATTCATATCAGATAAAGTCTAACCAATAATATTGATTGTGATCCTCCTACCATAATAGTGATTGCTTGCTACGTGCGCCATACAACTCTTTGGAAATGTCTTTGGTGGTTGTATTTACCCTTGTTGACTTGATCCTTCATGACACCATTATACCACTTGTCTTCATGAATGAGACATCAAGAACCGACTAATTTGGGAGACTTTAAATTTGAGACCATGAGAGAAGATCACTTTGAAGTTCTACGCTTACATCATCGAGCCAACCTCTAAGTTTCATCATTTACCTTTTTAATTGAAATATTTCTACAAAGACATCCAATAAAACGATGGTATCAATAATGATTCCACTGAAAATTAATTTACTTAAGCAGTGATTTTATATATATTTTTTAGAATCCACCGGTAAAAACTTTTCCTAGGGGCATAAAGTGACATTTTGTTTACAACATATGGGTCCTTCTGAAGAAAAAGTGTTTACCTTGAGTGCTGGCTAGTAGTTGTGTAGACTTGTCAAAAAAAATTCTCTTTTGAGGGGAAGTAGACTTGTCAAATTAATAATTTGATTTCATTATTATATTTTAGCTTAATACATGCTTTGGTTCCTTAACTTATTTTTGAATTTCATTTTGATCCCTTAACTTTAAACCGTCTCAATTTGGTCCCATAACTTTACCTCCGTTTACCTAAGTGATCCCTTCTGTTAGAAATTCAAAAATAAATGTTGTAATTTTGAACTTATTTCTGGTTTTCTTTTTTACTGTGATAATTAATTAGCTTTGAAATTTTAATATATTTATGATAAGAATAAATTTTAATATACTGGTCATAAATTTTAATATACTGGTCATAAACCGTCTCAATTTGGTCCCATAAATTTGCATCCGTTTACAAGTTAAGGGACCAAAATGTGTTAAGCCTTTTATTTTAGTACAGTCTAGATTTTGAAAACTTATGTTATAAAACTAAAGCAAGCCATCATTCCGGAATCAGAGGAAGTGAAACTATTCAAATTTTAAGTCAAATAACTCATAAACTTTATTTCATAATTCTTTAAAATTCTCCTAAAAATAGAAGATATCTTTTTAAAATTGTTATTAGCATTTTTTATCTCTAACTTTCACACTATTAAATAGTTGATTTTAGAGATGTGAAATTGATTTTGACTTAAGTAAAATGAATTTTTCTTAAGAATGTATTTTAATTTCAAACTGAAATTTGGAACTTTTGTCTCTTAATATACTTTTCAGCCTCAAATTTTTTATTCAATTCACTTTTACATAAATAAATGTATTCAAACATAAATAGTTTTACATTCAACTTATTTTTAATATACCTATTTTTTTTTTTTACTTTCAACAATAATCAATTTATTGATTTTTTTTTATCAAAACAACATTGAACACACACATTTGTCTAAGAAAAAAAAATACACTCTTCTATCAAATTTTCTTTATTCTCCCATTTTTTTTCTTCTCTATTTCTAAGGTCTATTATAAACAAAGTTAATGTTTACTATTAATTTATGTTATATGGAAAAGATTGATTTAACATATGTTTGGATTTACGTTTAGATTCTCATCCAAACCTACTCCACCATAAACGTTTAATCTCCATCAAAAAATATTTATAGCTAACTAGCTTTGAAGTTCAATTTTACTAGATAAACCATGTTTTTGACTTCATAAAGTAGTAACTTGTATTGTTGGAAAAATTCATGATAACAGAAATATCAATATCAATCAATGATCATTCAACACATAGCTAAATACTTAGTGATTAATTATATCTCAACATAACATATTAACATCCATAATTGACATGCTACAAATTTAATCACCGTTCCTTGTTCATCATTTTCCTATATTTTCTCTTTCTCATCAATCTTTCTATATTTTCTCTAGATTACAATTAATTAATTAATCTATAATCTATTTTTCAGTAGATTAATTTAAGCACTTTTCATTCAACGTACACCGTTAGAACCGGTCTATCTATCGTCTCATCTCATCTATCCAATTTCAATTTTCTTTCTTCATTTTCAGCGCTTTATTCCTTTTTCCCCCTTTCTTCGTTTCTAGGGTTTTTCTTTTCAAATTTCAATTCAATTCAATTTCACACAATTTTCAATTTCAATCGCAACGACGTCGTTTCAAGATGATGCCCCCGGGCCTCGTTTCCAATCTTCAAGAAGCACTTCTCAACAGAAAAATCACACCTTCACAACAAGATGAATCAAACGACACCGTTTCTTCAACCAACGATGATAACCCTAATCCCAAACCTATCGAATTCGATGAATCCAAACCTATTATCCTTCTCACAAACAGCGATGGAGTTGAATCATCAGGTCTCACACACCTAGTTGAAGCTCTCGTTCTTCAAAACCTTTACAATGTCCATGTTTGCGTTCCTCAATCGTGCGTTCTTTTATTAATCTGTTAAGAAATGAAATAAATTTTTGATTTTTTTTGTTTTGTTGTTATTGAATAATGTTGAATGTGTTTGTAATTTTTGTTAGTTGCTGAAATGGTGTTGCTTTAGGGATAAATCTGTTTCTGGTCATTCTGTTACGATTCGAGAAACCGTGGAAGCTTGTTCTGCTCAAGTTAATGGGGCCACTGCTTTTGAGATTTCAGGTATTAACTTCATTCAATTCTGTTTCTAAATCTGCAATTTTTCTTTTTGGGGTGTGCTTATGATTTTTTTGATATTAATAATGTAATATTATATGAATTTGTTAATGTTTTCTAATTTAGTTATTTATAATAACTCAGGGACTCCTGTGGATTGTGTTTCATTGGCTTTATCCGGGGCGTTGTTTTCATGGTCAAAGCCTGTTTTGGTTAGCATTTATTATTGTTTTATAGCTTACACCTTTAAATTAATTGTGTGTTTGGCTCTGCGGTGACAAAGATTGATTTTGATTTGAATGAATTGATTTTGTAAAATTGATTCTGACTAAAAATAAGTTGAAGGTAAAATGGTTTATGTTTGATACATTTGTGGGAAAGCAAGTCAGAACAATAAATTTGAGTCTAAAAATCTATTCTATGCCTCTAGAATCAATTTTGAAGGCAGAATCAATTATACTCAAGAGAGCAACGGAACATGTCAAAATCAATTCTATACCTCTAGAATCAATTTTGGCTACCCTAGAAGTTAAACCACACATACACTAACAGTGCTTTGATATAGTAATAATGATGTGATTTGAATTTCAGGTTATTAGTGGGATTAATCGGGGATCAAGCTGCGGTCATCACATGTAAGTTACTAACTTATGGTTAGGGAGAAGTTATATAAATCTGAGTTCTGAAATTAGACTTCAACACATTTTCCATTTTCTGTCTTGTAATACTCTATGTATTGATTTGTTTCAAGATTTGTATCTATTGTCCAGAATTTGCAGCCTTGTTATAGAGATTTGTGTTTATGCCATGCCTTAAAATGCTCCAGGTTCTACTCGGGGGTTGTTGCTGGAGCTAGGGAGGCATTATTATGCGGTGTACCATCATTATCAATATCATTAAACTGGTAAGTTGGTGATTCTATGCATCTGGTTTTAACTATGCTTTCATGCTCTAGAGATTATGAATTGGTATCGTATATCATGTTATAGGAAGAAGGATGAAAGTCAAGAAACTGATTTCAAGGATGCAGTTGAAGTCTGTTTACCGTTGATAAATGCAGCTATCAGGGATGCTGAAAAGGAAACATTTCCCAAAAATTGCTTTCTGAATATTGAAATTCCGAGATCACCTTTGAGCAACAAGGTGTGTAAATTTTGTTATATAATAATTTTTTTTCCCCACATGTTTTACTGCATTGTGCAAAATCTGGTATATTTCTTTCATATATTGTACAAAATCTGCTATTCTAGGGCGTTTGGCTAATTGATTCTTATGATCAAATTATTTCATAGTTTTTTTCTTCCCTCATGCTGTTTATACTGATGCAGTGGTATCCTTTTATTGACAGGGCTTTAAATTGACCAAGCAAAGTATGTGGAGATCCACTCCAAATTGGTTAGCTGTTTCAAATAGCCGCTATCCAACTGGTCATTTCTTGGCCAATCCGCAAGGTGGCCTAGGTCTTCAGTTTGCACAGCTTGGCCGAGATGCCTCTGCAGCTGTAAGTATCCTACACTACATACAAACATGTGTTATGTTGATATTTTCTGTCTATTCTCAGGAATGATTTTAATGTGTTTAATTTATTGATGCTGATACTTGAATCCATGTTTTTTCAGGGTGCAGCTCGCCGGTTGGCTACGCAGAAAAAGAATTTGGAGATTATTGAATCAACTGGAGCTGCAGGAAAACCTGATACCAATAAAGTGAAGAAATACTTCAGACTAGAGGTAAATAGTAGGAGGATGATGAGGAGGGGGATCTTGATTAGACTAGAATTTGCTTTGTACAGATCTTGTTAATGTTGAAGTTAGTCTGTTTTCAATGCTGAGTACAGAAGATAACAATTTGTGGAGAATGACTATCATAAAAGTTATCTTCATACTTGAGAAGCTTTATATTAAGTTTTAACCATGAGTTATACTGTTCTTTGCATTTCAGATTATTAATCTGTTCCCTTCATACAACATTATGTGTTATACTTGTATTTCAAATAAGTAACATCAAATTATTTGTACAAGTGAACTTAGCTATAATCTACTTGTACCTTCAGTTTTTGGACAAGCAGCAGGAAGAAATAGACGACGATGATCTGGATTACAGAGCACTTGAAAGTGGATATGTAAGTTTGAGCAATAAATTATTTTTTTCAATTGATATTAGTTATCTTTAACTTGTATGTTTTTGATTGTAATATCTTTATGGGTTGTTATACATGCACCAATTTTGCCCCCTTCGCATTCTTACGGATTCATGCATGTGCTTTGGAGAAACAGGTTGCAGTGACTCCTGTATCTCTTTCTCCTCATACTGCGAGTGATATTCAAATGGCAACTTCTGATTGGGTTTCTGCTGTGATTCCTGGTGGACAGTAAATTAAAAATTCAGTGTGATTGTGTTATGTGTACATCAGAGATTTATGATAATTCTTTATTTTCATTTTTCTTCCTTAAAGCAAAGATGGAGCAGAAGTGGTAGTCACTCACACCAATTCAATAGTTGATTTCAATTTGTACTCTTTTATTTTTACATTTTTTTTGTTTCCTTCTTCATTGTTTCAGTTCCTTTGGTCACTTAGTTATTTCTTGATTTGAAGCAAAAGCTTCTTGTAATTTCTTGGGCATGTTTTAGAAAAATGCCATTTGGTCTGTTTGTAATATCTATTTGCTAGCAAAAAACTGGAACAACGTGTAACATTTTGTTCATTTCTTCCAGATAGTTAAACTTTGGATTGATTATTTATTGAAATGTGTTCTAATGGAAGTAAAGATTTTCGTTGTTGAAAGAATTAATTAAAATTTAAAATTGCATGCGTTACTATAGATACTCTGTAATTTGCAGATACATTAAAAAGAAACAAGCTTCATTTGTTATTAAAATTTAAAAGTAACCTGTATTTGTGATGTTAAGTTTGTTTAAGGTTGTTAAACAAAATCAATCTGCTAAATTGAAATGACCGACACGTAGTAGAAGTAGAACTACCTACTGTGTTTATGGCAAAACTGGACTACCACCAAAGGACAAGTGTAGCAAACATGGATGAGATGGGACGAAAATCATTGTCGGTAGGTTGAATGAACGGAAGCATTGAATGTTCATTGTTTGGGTTCCATTAGTACGGCGAAAACACATTTAACTCTTAAGAAGTTTGTATTGTGAGAAATTAAAGTAAGTATTTGTAAAATAATTTAGAATAAGTATTTTTTGTAATCGTAATTTGTATATAGTCTTAACCATTGATTTTTATTTATTTATCTTATACTTGAGGAACTTTAACCAAACAAAATACATAACTGAAACCAAAACAATCGGCTAACTATACATTAATTCTAATCTTAATATGGATTCTAGAAGAGATCAAAACAATCAGAGATGAGAGAAAAAAATCATATAAAAATCGGAAATTGTATAAATATAATGTTGATATTAGATTTAGAAAAAAAATTCCTCCAATGTTAAATGTGGTTCAAAAAGAGATGAAAAGAGTGCACAATTAAAGCATCTTTGATTGTAGGAATCAATTTGAGGTATCAACTCTTAATTTAAAACTTAACCTGTTTTCACTCAAATACACGAACAATTAGAGTTCACAACTTATGTTTTAGTGGATGATGATGCAAAAAATTAGTATTTTGTTCTAAAGAATCATTCTTGTAAATGAATGGCTCTACATGGTGGACGTCACGGTGAATCCGTTGGCATAATTTTTTTTTTTCCTTCCAATAAATGAATTCAAAAGAATCTTAAATTAGATCTTTAAGGGATTCTTAGTTGATAGATTTAAGGGTACGATTATTAAGTTTGTGATGCAAGAAACCTATGAATGCAAATTGGTAAAGTAAAATGCATAAGAAAAATATATACATAAGGTGTGCGAAAAGTAATAAATAAAGAAAGAAAAAAAAAACACTTCTTAAATACACTTTGATATGATCGTTTTTAGAAGTTGTAGAGTTTGAAATTTTGAGTGACTTTGGACATTTGTCTTTGTACTTCTTCACGTTGTTTTCACATTGGTTTTTCGAAATAATAATACTTGAACTCTCGTGCTGCTGTCAAGACATCTGAGACTCGAATACTGAACTTCGAAGTAATGATATATTGTATTGTGATCAATCAAATCAGAAACAGTCCTCATGAGTTTAACTCAGTTGGTAAGGACAATGCATAATATACAAGGTCCGGGATTCAAACCTCGGCCACCACCAAATCAAATCAGAAACAATCAATCGAAATTTGTATGTAACAGAATCCCTCAAATGCAGAGAAATAAAGTAAAGGCCGTTCTTATGCCCTAAGAGCATCTCCAACTTAATACTTCCATTGCAATTTTAAGTCCAATACACATACATGGCAAAAGTTATCTTTATTGTTTTCCTCCAAGTGAGCGCTTAAGATTTATTCAAAATTTATTCAATAGTGAATTCAAATAAAGATTCATAACAGATACAAAAATGACTACATGTATAGTCACTACAACTCTGATCCGGCCGCAAAATACCATCTCTTTACATTTCATCAATACACACTTTGACAGATGCCTTAAAAAGGTGGACAAGAATTCCATTTGAAATTGTCTTCCATCTTCTTTTGGATTACGTGTTTTAATGAAAAAGGGAATAGGGTGGACTTATTTTATCATGAATAATTTTGGGCCTACAAAACCTATCAAGTTGGGTCGGACTTTATGTCCAATGACATGAAATGAGAGGCTTGTGGGTCGGATTTTGTTGTTCTTTCTTTACATCAACCTTTTTTTGTCGAAATATTGTCACTTCACATGTCAATGTCATGCATGAGTCTAGCTCTAGCCTAGATTCTTCTCACTTTGTAACTTTGTTGTTGAATGCTTAATGGGACATAAATGTTGCTTACTTTATGTGCATGTTTGATTCATATCCAATCCAAATTCACATCAAAATCAGAATTGCGCTCCTATCAACAAATGCATCATGTATATTCCTTTTTCTTTTCTTCCCACATGAATAGCAAAAATTGGCACAAGAGTTTGGAGGTAAAAAATTCAATCTTAGCGGACTGCACGTCATGACCTATCCAAACTGGGTGAACTACACTTGCCACTTGCAGTACTAACTATATATTGTTAATTGGAATTCTTTTCAGCTTCAAAACTTTTTTTATGATATGATGATATACTTTAGTATAGATATTTATAGGTATATATGCCTGATAAACAAGAATGAGGTAAAACTTGATTTAGGTGTAGCTACCTGAAAAAATAATACTACAATTTAGATATAATATTTGTGTAAACTAAACAAATATTTGTCTATAGGGAAAAAAACCTAAAGATAAAGAGCATAATTGGATCCAAATACTTTCTCAATCTTTGGAAGAATGAAAGATGGACTCTAGAGTTAGTAGTGTTGGAATTTGTGTTGGGGTCTGCTGCAATAACTTGACCAAGAAGATGATGAAGATGAACATAATGAAGTTCCAAAGATTATTGTATATCTTGTTTGTTGGGAAGATGCTGCTGCACTTGAAACCTGAAAAGTTTAATGATTATGCATGTAAAACTCAAAGCATATGGGGTTACCACACTAACCTTTAGGTTCGATTCGCCCCCACCAATAACTGTATATTGGATGCAATAACGAATGACCGGCGAATCCCCTTCAGGATACTATGAGTTCCTTGACGTGTATTGCACAACCACACCAAATGTATCTCCTAACAGTATTTTACAAATTTATGGTTCCAACAATTCACTCATGCATTAGAGAATTGATGGATGATTTAGAGTAAGAGAATGGTGAAGAATTATGTAGTAATGTAACAAAATTCTGTCCAAAATTGTGTGTTGTTGTGTGTCCAACTAATGCCCAACTGTCAATCATTTATAGTGCATTATATGACTCTTCACATGAGAGAAAACACCCCTTTGACTTGAATCAATGTTATGGTTCATTAAGCCACCATTTGCCAAAGGTTATGATCATATACACTTGAATCAATGTTATGGTTCATTAAGCACCTATTTGCTAAAAGTTCCAATGTATATGAAAGATTCTCATGAAGAGTTACAACTTTTGGTCAAGAGTAACAACTTTTGGTTCTAAAGTGATTCCATTATTTTGGAAATCACCAACAAGTAGTGTACTAGCTAAACTAGTAGTTTAGTTTTATAGATAGATAACCCACTAAGGTTGATTTGATGATATTGACTTAGAACCTGGGAGTATACTCCTTCTTATGATCTCATGTTCGATTCTTCCTAGCACCAGTTTGAGATTCTTAAAAAAATATATTTATAGATATATGTACAAAGATAAACTCAAGGAGTTGGTTTAATGGTAAAAAGTTAAGTATTGAATATGCATTCCTAAAAAAAAATAAAAAAAATAAAATTGGATCTGCATGTTGTAGGATCAAGTCCCACTAATCTTCTTGGATCTTCTTCGAGGGTGGTACGTATAATTTTTTTTTTGTGAGTGCGCTTTGAATTTGAAAATATTTTTTTTACCTTAGATGGAGGCACCATCCATAACCCTAAATCTATATATATTAATTAATTAATAAGAAAAGAAATGTCCCTTGAATTTATCATTTTGTCCCTGTAAGGGGCAATTTGGTAATCTATTTATTGGTTGAGTTTTTTTTTTGGAACAATGGCCTATGAATTTTCATTTTTGCCCCTAACCAATTTTTTTTAATTATTTTTTAATTTTTATATTTTTAATAACTTTTAATTATTTTCCAATTTTTATATTTTTAACTTTTTCAATTTTTTATCCCAAATTCAGTTGTTTCTACATTGCCGTTGTGGGAGATTAAAGTATTGTTTGACCCGACATTTTTCAAACTTCTCTACATTTTTAAGGAGAAGTTAGGTCAAACACAATATCAATTAAGTACTTACTAAAAAAAGTACTTTTTTTTGAACAAATAGGTTAAATCTAGGGTTAATATTGCATCACCGGTTAACATTTAGAAATAAGAGATGACATTTTGCATAAATTAAATCTAGGGGGTTAATATAGTAAAGTCACAGGAAAAAATAAGGTTAAATCTAGGGCTAATATTGCGTCACGGGTTAACATTTAGAAATAAGAGATGCCATTTTGCATAAATTAAATTTATGGTTAATATAATTTGTTTAGTAAAATTAAAGAGAAAAATTAGGAGCGATTTGTTTATTTTGATTTCCCTAACAATTAACGTTAACATTTTGATCAAATTAAACAGGGTTAATTAAATAGGATTAATACAGTAAAATTAAGCAAAGAAGTTAGGTTAATTATAGGGCAAAATTTTGCGTCCGGGTTAACTTTAAGAAATAAAATAAAATAGGTTAAGTATAGCAAGACGGGTTAACATTTATAAGTAAGAGATTAAGTTAAGTATAGCGAGACGGGTTAACGGTTATTCCTTTAAAAAAAAAAAACATATAATTGGGAACATACTTTTATTTTACTTTAGATAAACATTAAATGCAAAAGTGTGGGGGGAAAAATTAGGTTAAAATTAGAGATGACATTTTGCATATCTAGGGTTAATATAGTAAAGTCACGCGAAAAATAGGTTAAATCTAGGATTAATATTGCATCAGGGGTTAACATTTAGAAATAAGAGATGACATTTTGCATTAATTAAATATAGGGTTAATATAGTAAAGTCACATAAAAAAATTAGGTTAAATCTAGGATTAATATTGCGTCACGGGTTAACATTTAAAAATAAGAGATAAGAGATGACATTTTGCATAAATTAAATCTAGGGTTAATATAGTAAAGTCACACAAAAAATTAGGTTAAATCTAGGGTTAATATTGCATCACGGATTAACGTTTATAAATAAGAGATGACATTTTGCATAAATTAAATCTAGAGTTAATATAATTTGTTTAGTAAAATTAAGGAGAAAAATTAGAAGCGATTTGTTTATTTTGATTTCCCTAACAATTAACGTTAACATTTTGATTAAATTAAATAGGGTTAATACAATAAAATTAAGCAAAGAAGTTAGGTTAAATCTTGGGTAAAATTTTGCGTTCGGGTTAACTTTATGGAATAAGATATTATAATAGTTGTTATGTTATTTGTTATGTAGTGTTTTAGGCTCTGTGTTGCAAAATTTTGGTTTACGCAACTTTGATTTTCACATTTATAAAGGACAACAATTTTCCGTAATTTATAAGATTTCTCCTTCGAAACTAAATTTTAAAAAAATACGTTATTCAACCCGTGTGAAGCACGGGTTTGTAACTAGTTTCTTTTATAAAAATAAAATAAATATTGTATAAAGAATAAGTAAATATTTTTATAGACAAACCTTGATTCTTTTTTGTTCCTTTAATTATTACCCTTTGGTCTGTACTGTAAAGGGGGTAATGAAACATGATAACACACAATCAAATCAAAGAAAGGAAGGAAGATGGGGTATCAACAAAAGAAGGAAATAAATAATCACCCTGTCATATTGATGTAGCAAAAGAGGTCAGGGTGAATAGAGATTAACTTTCATTTATTTTGTTTTATTTTATTTTCCTTCCTAACTTTCTTGCTTAATTAATTCCAGTAATGAAAAAAAGCATCTAGAGAAAAATGTAATCATTCTCATGAAGATGGTTGGGTTGGCCCATAAGAAAAGAAAACTTTCTAAGATTCTGAGCCATGCATGGAAAATTGGAAAACTAATAGAATGCAAAATAATTCATACCCCTTCCTATCACAATAGACCAAAAATTAGAATGCATTTTTGCATAGTTATGGGCCCTTCTAATTATTGTAGTAACGCGGTGCCGGCTGTAAAAAAAAGATAGATACTACATCTTTAATTTTGTGATCTAATCTTTCTCTTAATGATAGAAACTTACACTGATTCAAAGATAATCATCAACACTAAGATTTAGTGGGTGGTGGGTATGCATGAAATCTGCATATGATTGAAAGGTGTTTATGTTTCCCTAACTATTTCAGAAGATTCCATAGTTATCACATTACAATCATAATTTTGTGGAATGCTCTTTCTATGTAACTAATAATGTTGTAATGTTTTTTTTTACTCTTCTTTTAGTCATTTTCTGCTTTATGATATTGACAGCAATTAGGGGAGTTTGGAATCAGAATCTATGCTTTGAAGTTTGAATAATGAATATTATAATCACCATTAGACTTTATTGGATTTTTATGAGATCACATGAATACCGTGCTCTTAATTATCTGCATGTGCTTAATTAACAAGATAACATTTCTTTAGGAAATTAATTAGGTAACCTTAAACCATAAGTAAAGGAGCTAACGTAGATCGATAAGATTTGATAACATCTTGAGTTTTTATCCCTTGTCGATGTGAAAATCTCGTTAATGGGTATGTAGCACATTTGTTATCATTCTCTAAGTCTTGTTTCGAGAATTTTCGTGACCTAACTCGGCTAAACTTTAAATTTAAAAAGAAGAGGAAAAAAATATCGAGCAGCAAAGCACATAACAAAATGCCGAAAAATTAGTACATCTGGGAAGAGGCAACGGTAGCAAGCAACAAAGCTGATAAGTTATGAATTTTGTTAACCAGTGCCATAAGGACATTGTTTAAGGATTATATTAAAAGAAATTTTATCTTGGAAATACAAATTGTTTCTTTAGTCAATGCAATAATTACACAACTTTTTAATATAAATTTACTACTTTAACCAATGTCATAAGGATACTCGTTAACATTTCCCATAAATTATAATATTGTTAATCAAGTTGTATTACTCGTAGTTGTAATACACAACAATTTGTACACAACTTTACTATATATATATATATATATATATATATAGTACTCCCTCCGTTCAAAATTATCGCTTTGGGAAAAATATTTGTCCTAAATTATAAGTCGTTTTACAATATTAATAAAACATTAATGTTTTCAATAATTTAATTTATCTTTCTCATATCATTTTTAAGAACAATTTTATAAAACAACTAATACGTATAAAATTACATAAATATTTTATAATTTGAGACGGAGGAAGTATCAAAATAGAACAAAGGCGACAAAAACCAAAAAAGCTCAAATGAAGACCAACAAAAACAAAAGGACCTATCTATCCAAATAGGTAGGGGGGAGGGGGTTCACTGCCCACTCTAGAAGGTGCAAGACGATCTAGATTGATTACTTAATTCTAAATGGGGGGATAACTTGACTCCTCAACTTCCAGACTAATCACAACACAAAATATCAAACAAAAGTCTAACTCGGTGGCCACATGGTTTTTGGATTCCAACTGCTATGTTTCTTTATGTATTTGATTAAGATGTTGTTTCATGAATTCTAAAATTTTGAGGGTATACATTCTCCCAAACACATTAAATAGAAGAGCATTGCTATTTCTAGCCAAGTCCAAATTCATGAATACATGTTTTCATTGTTGTGATATCATCGGGATGACGTTTTTCGCTATATGCAGGATTTCCTAAATAAAAATACTCGCAAGGGTTTAAATTTTGATCAAATTTGAAATTCTGAACGGAATTTATCAACAAATCTTAGATTTCGAGGTATCCAATATGTTTAAGGTAGGGATGTTCAAAACCGAACCAACTCAATAAAAAAACCGTAAACCAAATCAGTACAAACCGAAACCGCAAAAAACCGCACTTGGTTCGGATGACTTTTGCATTGAACCACGCGGTTCGGTTTGGTTTGCGGTTTGCATCTCAGAAACCGAACCAAACCAAACCAAACCGTAAGAATAACTTTTATTGGTTCTTAAATGTTATTTTGGATAGATAACTTTTATTGGTATTGTAATGTTATTTTGGAACTTCAAGTTCTTTTTTTTTTCGTATATTTAAAATTGCTTGGTACTAAAATGTTATGCTATAAAGATATCTAAAATTGTTTGATACTAAAATGTTAATTTTGGATGATGGAGTTAACCATATAACTTTGGTGGTATGTTATGCCACTTTATGACACATGTAATACATGACTATATTAACGCATAACAATATATTGTTGGTGTTGAAAATAAAAGTTTAGAATCTATGCAATTCATGTATTATTGTATAGTCATATTTTATTATGTAAACAACAAAATAAAATGTCATATGTTTATTTTGTAATAATTTGGCAATATTAGAGTTAATGTAATATTTTTTTATCTCGCGATAAACCGCATCAATCGAACCAATCCAAACCGCATTGGTTTGGTTTGGTTTGAATGAGTTTTTAAAAATCAAGCGAACCAAACCAAACCGCATCCTTTTTTATCTCACGATTTGGATGACTTTTATGCTCAAAATCGAACCAAACCGCACCGCGAACACCCCTAGTTTAAGGGTCCAAATTCATGCATATATCAGTTTAAACATCCAAAATTCTAAGGGTCTAAAATTTGAACAAAGGCTCCAAAATATTTGAGAGCGGCCTGATTCTAAACATATTTTTATTTTGAGTTTAATTGAAATGCTTTGTTAGTGTAAAATAAAATTATACATTAACAAAATATATTAATTAAGTTTTTTTTTTGAGGGAGTTAATTAAGTTCTTTATTTTTTATTTTTTTTAAATGGCTAAGTTTTTTTTCATTCATTAAATGGCTAAGTTTTTTTTTATTCATTGAATGGCTAAGTTATTTTTAGTTTTAATCATTCAAATAGAATGAATTGATGTCGGTGTTAACTTCCTTCGCTTATTATATTCACAGTACCATAACATAACTTTCAATTAATTAATCTTCTAATTTTCTTGTCTCCCTTTTCTTTCCTTTTTCCATCAAAAGATCAATGATGTTTTTCTCTTAAACTTTAACCAATTTATAAGCAAAAGCAAAGATCAAGTTTTCCCCGGGTAAAGCAAATGTCAAGATTTGACAGATGGACCCTTATAAAATTTGGTACAATGCAAAAGTAATTATGTAAAAGTGTGATATGTCTCGTCTTGGGACAAATGGTACCATGAACTACCTTGATAAATGGTTCATATATAGTAGACTCACATTTCAAAATTGCTCAAAATATGAATCAAGATTCACGTCCTACTTGAAAGTAGAGCAGAGATTCACGGTGATCTTTGTTCTTTTGAGCAAGATTTAACAACAATGAATGAAAATAATACGAGTTAAGTTTTGAGCACACATTTACTTTCTCTTATTTTTATCAAATATTATTGATTAGGTCATCGTTTCATCTGTTAAATTAAGAATGACCGTGAACTTTTACTTCTCACTAGTATTGTTGTCATGTTCTTTTTTGAAAGACCAAATTTATTAATAAGTTAATCTCTCTTCAAGATGAACATAAACCAAGTAAAACAGAAAGAAAATAACAAAAAGCGTTGTATATAGGCAAAACATTAAATAAAAAAACCCTTACACCTCATCCATAAAAACACCACTAAATACACCATCCAATCCATAACATGTATTTGGAATAACCGTCATTTTTGACTAGGTCAAAAGTTTTATCAAATATTATTGACTAGGTCATTGTTTCAATCCATAAAAGAAGATAGTGAACTTTTAGTTTTTCATGTGTGTAAAACCATCTATTGAAGTGGTTTACAGTGAAATTTTCATATCTTTAATCCTTTTTTTTTATAGGAAAATAAAAATTTTGTGCTAGAAGGAACATGCTGCCTAAGTATATATTCCTATACATAAACTGCAATATTTATTTAATCATTTTAACCAAGTTCATTATCTTATGCAAAGAAATATAAATTTATGAAAATGTACTACTACTACTTGAATAAAAAAATAGTTGATATATAAATTGGCAAGCATATATATATATATATATGTATGTATATATTCTTGTTTAATTTTTGTCCATCCACATGAAGATATGCTATGTACCTCCAAAGCATCAATCCCTAGCCAGCAGCCTCCTAGCTACTAGCTAGCTAGTTCACCAGAGCAGAATTTGGCGTGAAGTGGAAACAAGTTGACCATGGTGTGTGTACGGATTTTTGTCTTTGTTTCGACATCATCATCCATAAATGTCAAAGAGACAGAGAGTGGAAGCAACAGAACAATGTGTCAACGTAAAGTACTGCAAAACTAAGCATATACTATAGTATACCACCATCACTATATGATTCAATTCATTCTTATACAATAAATATACAGTACTAGTACTTGACATGAAAAAAAAATACTAGTAATAAATAAATGATACACAAAAATACATAGTTTTAGTTGACAAACATGTGAAAAAAAGTAGCCATATTTATGGAACTTGAACAAGCATCTCTTAATGTTACAACCTCAACTAGCAAGGCTCAGGTTTGCAAATATACCCTCTTAATATTCCAAACTTCAAGAGATATGATAATTAAATGCATATGCTTTTTTTCCTCACACTTAAAATGCATGAAAATAAAAATATCCCATTAATTGATTAAATAATAGCCAATTCATATCCATGGTGAAGATCAAGATTTCCAATTAAGGAAGGATAGGTTTTGTGAGAGTGACTGGTTGATAGAATGACAGTGGTGATGAAGAAGATGTTTTTGTTGAAGATGGCAATGATGACATGATGAGAGCTTCAATGTTATACTCCACTTGATGATCATTATTTGGTGCAGCCATAGTTTGATGATGATCTTGTTTTGGACAAATTATAGCACCCTGATAATGATCTGTATTATAACACTGATCAGCAATTTGGTTTACAACTTCATGATGATGATGATCATGTTCTTGTGAAGAAGCAGAAGAAGAAAATGGGATGCTACAAACATAATTATCCTTAATGGTTTCACTGTCAAAAACTTTTTGCACAATAGGTTCAAGTTGATTCACTAAATGACTATTACTGTCATAGTGCTGCTGCTGCTGCTGCCATGTATATGTATTTGTATTTGGAATATTGATAAAATTCTGATCAACAATATTATAGTTTTGGGTGGCAGCATCACTTTTGGTGGTGATTTGATGATTTTCTTGAATATTTGGATTGAGATGATGAATTAATGACCATGTATCTAATTCATATGAAGATGGAATATTTGATGATGGTAGTGTTTCAGGCAATATTGGATTATTCTGAACATGTAGGAAATTGGGATTATAACTGTTGATATCAATATTTTTGATATCATTTTGATGATCAATACCTTGTAGGATTGGAGTTGGGATATTGATGGGAAGGTAAAGGTGGTTGTCAAAGTGATATTGATGATTGGAGTTAAGGATAGGATTGTCATTAAATAAAGGGAAGAAACTTTCAACAGAACCATTTCTAGGACAGTGAATATCAGAAAATGTGGCTAAAGAAGTGGGAACAAAATCATGTGAAAGTAGTTTCTTCTTTATGCTTGAATTCCAAAAGTTCTTCACCTCATTATCTGTTCTTCCTGGTAAATGCTTTGCTATCTGAGCCCACCTGTCCAATTCCAAACCATAATTTCTTGTTAAGATTGATATCAAAGAAAGAGCAATAATATTGTTTAAAAATGAAAATAAAGATGAATTAGAGTTATATAGTATATACCTGTTTCCTAGAATGGTATGAAGTTCAATAATAAGAGCAGCTTCTTGTGGAGAAAAACTTCCACGTTTCAAATCAGGTCTTAAATAATTTATCCATCTCAACCTGCAACTTTTTCCACATCTCTGCAGTCCTGCAAGTTTAGGGACAGAACTCCAACAACCATGTCCATAATTAGTGATGTAGTTGATGAGTTTTTCATCTTCTTCTGGTGACCATAGTCCTCTTTTCACCTTCTGTTTATTGCAGCAAGAGTGATGCCCCATTATTGTGTACTTCTCACTTTCTTTGAATAATATCAAGGATGATGATGATGATGATGATTATATTGAAAAAGAATACTAATAGAAAAGATGAAAGGTGTAGGTTGTATTATAGGTTTAGCCCTAGGTCACAAATGGTTATATAAAAATGAGAATAGAATGGTTCTGAGCAGAAAACTGAACAGAAAAAAAAAAGGTTGATAATGGAATTTTGGTGAAGTGAGAAGTGGTGAATTTAATGTGGGATGATGTACACCATTGTGGACCAGTTAGGGTTTGTAGCAAAGGGCTAAAAGCTGCAGTGTCACCCTGCAACATTTGTAGGCCCTATAATGGATCTTTTTTCTTTTTAATTTCTTTCCCTCACTCTCAGATTGATCAGATGGGCTACCTTGTACACGTGTCATGCATGCAGACATGTGGGTCCTATGTCCTAACAGATACACATTGGCCATTGGCAGATTGAAGAAAGTTTTTCAAAGAGAGACCATGGTGAAACTGATTTGATCACAATTTTTGTGTGTGGATGATGGCTTTAGCAATTTACTTGAAGTGTAGAGCAAAAATCATCAATTTTGTTCAATGAATTTTTGTGTGTGGGTTGATTTTCATTTTAGGTTTTGAAATTGTAAAGGTCAATCAATTTGATTTGTTTAAGCTCTTTCTTTGATTTGAACGAGTTGATATGATAAATATTTATGTGACATGCTATACGTGTTGACACGTCTATGACACATTTCAAATACAAACCGAAGGTTATAATTTTGAAAGTATAAAATCCCTAACATATAAATCTAAAATCCTTAATTTTAACAATGTTCTAGTCTATATGTAAATTTCAGAAACCAAAATAATCGATCATTAAAAAAATTTGGACTAAATTGATGATTTCTGTTGAACTGTATTTAATTTCAAGACTGAGCTAGTGTATATCTTTTCTTAATTAATGACATGTGTGAGAAAAGTTGTAGGCATGAATGTTCTTGTTCTTGTATCCATTTTTTTTTTTTTTTAAGGAATTGTTCTTGTATCCATAAAAGTTAGATAGAGATGCACACTATATAACTTCAATAACAGAACTATGTTAGATTAAGAGTATAGATAGAAAAACTTAGTATAAGTTATAACAATTACATTTTTTTTTGTTGGATTCAATCGTTAGCAAATAGTTATATGCGACTAATCCGGCTCATGCGTGGAGACATGTATACTGGCCAAGTTTCTTTAACCATTGATAATTTTTTTTTTTTTTTTTTTTGTGGATTCAATCATTAGCAAATAATTATATTCTCCGGATACGTCTTTGAAAGAAGCTTCTTATCACTGAAGCTCAAACAACTTAATTTATACTTTTAATTTTGATATAGAACCAACGTAACGAACATTACACTGCACTATCACTAGTTAATAATCTTATATGTGAGTTTTAAAGTAGCTATCATAAAAGTTAATCAATTTTACTAAATTAACAATTATGATTGATTGGCAAGGTAAAAATATTTAAACTCACCTTATATAAATTAAACCCAATAATTAATACAAGTTGTTTTCAAAAGTTGCATATGATTGAAGGTAGTTTTTAATTACCGTAAAAAAAGGTAGCTTTTTATTCTTTAGTAAATATTTCATAAGCCAATAAGTTTTTTTTTTTTGGAGAGAAATGAACCAACTTGAAGATACCTATTATTAGATATGTTGCATGCATGTATAAAGTTAAAAATCTTGAATGAAAAGCATCAGAATTAAAGGTAGTCTTGGGGAGACAAGGGTGGCCAAGTCCTTGAATCATACATGACCAAATTAATGTTTTTTTTTTCTCATAATTTTTTTCAATCAAAAGTTGCGCTCCTTCAGCATCTTGGTCCTCATCATTCATCAATATAAATAACTTCTTTAAATATTTTATTTTCTTAAACTTTTTTTGATCGTCTTTATTTTCTTAAACTATGAATTTATTATTTAATTTATATAAAAATAAATAAATGCTAATCAACATAACTTTTTTAATGCATTATTATGTTTTTATAGTGTTGTATTTTTTGGTAATTTTATTTTATATTTCTAAATAGCATCCTTAAATAGACATTACAAGTGTCCTCGTGAGCTTAGCTCACTTGACTTGGACAATGCATAATATATGCAAGGTCCGGGGTTCAAACCCCGGCCACTACCAAAAAAAAAAATATTAGACATTACAGGTTTTCTTGTTGGATTCATACATAAATTTTTTGTGAGAATGTATTTATTAAAAGAGTAAATTACACTCCCCTCCCCTCTAAGATGCTTGAATTACACTTCTCTCCCCTCTTATGTTAAAATATACAATCCCCTCCCCTCTTATGTTAAAATATATAATCCCCTCCCCTCTTATTCAAAACATATTAGAAAACTTTACACCCCCTCCCCTAAGAGAAGCTTGAATTACATTCCCCTCCCCTCTTATATTAAAATCTACACTTTACTCCCTCAATTTTTTTTTATTTCTAATAATTTAGCAAAAATAATAATAATTAACACACTTCGGAAAAAAATTGTATTACGGGTCTATTTTAATATAATAAAAAATTGAATACATATTTTTCGCTATTTTTTATTCACAATTTGATTAACATGTAGTTTTAAACTCTATTATAAAATATGAAACAACCCAAAATAAAATTAAAATATGTAAAAAATTACTAAAGACAATAAAATAGGGTTATTTGAAAGTTAATTTTATACTCTAAATTATTAAATCAATAGCAAAATATTTAAATTTAATTATCATTGACATTTAAATTATAAAGAAATGAATTATTTTTTCTTAAAAGGTGGCTCAAAATTAAAATATATCATAAAAAATTTTATTTATGTTAAATAGATTAAAGTGTAGATCATATTTACTTATTAAAGGAGGGGATTGTAATTAAGCATCTTATAAATTTACTCTTATTAAAATGGTTAGTAATATATATTGCAACATAAATTTATGTAGAGGCAATGTCATCAAAACAAGCTAATAATAATTTTTGTTTGACAAATGCTAATAATACTTTAAAAGTAGTTCTTTTTTATTTTTTAGGTTTTAAGGACATACGTGGGATGATCCAAAGAAAATGGTACACATGAAGTTTAGAAAATTCCTCCAAAAAAAACTTTAGAAAATTGCCACCAAACGCGGTCAAAGGTAGTGATTATATGCTGGATTGCTTAATTATCACATGTTCCGTTTTGAGGGAAACATGATATATATCATATTTTTTATAATTGTCAAAAAAGTTTTTGCTATATTTTTAACTTTTTTTTTCCTGGGTGCCGTAGTAAAGAAAGAAGAAAAATTGTAAGGAAAATGCTAAGTTTTTTTTTTTGACAAAAACTAAGTTGACAAAATAGAAATAATTGATGAGTTTAATGAAACGATAGTCGATTTTTAAAATTTCACGGTAATAAATGCACAATATTTAAGATAAAGTTTTTTCATTAGACTCATTCCTTCCGTTTTAAAATATAAGCAAAATTCACTTTTTAGGTTCATTCATCTAATGATGTATGTGGTTCATATACATCATTAGATGAATGAACCTAAAAAATGAATTTTGCTTATATTTTAAAACGGATGGAGTATTATTAAATACTCTAAGAACACTTATTATTCTTTCCTCTTTTTAGAACTGCGCATATAAAGAAGGGTACTATAGCATCGTATCCAAATTATATCCAATATCATCCCTATCTTTTAAAGTGTATGGATACAAACACTTGGAGTTGCTAGCCATGTAGGCATGTATACATATTTTTTTTAAATGGAAATGTTAAATGATAGTCTTGAGGCATTGGAGTAAATAGTCAATTTTCTCTATGAAATTATAAGTTTCATCAATTACCTCTCTGAAATTAACAAAACTTTAATTATCCCCCTGAAATTTCACAACGTTAGTCAATTTACCCCCTCCGTTAAATTTTTCTGTTAGTGAACATGACGTTTTGCAAATACCCCCCTGAAGTTTTGCACTTATGTGCAAAATGCCCCCAAACTTAAAAACTTATATTATTTTTTTCTTAAAAACAAACAATTAATAGTTAAATATTAAAGCTAACTATTAATTTTGGAATTTGGAAAAACTACATACATATATACATCAAAATAGGGAAAAATGTGTATTTTTAAAGTGACAATAATGGTTATTTCTAATAGACAAATTATTATTCTTAGAGGTTTATAAACAAATTAATAATCAGATTTAAATTTATATTTTCTCCTTCAACATCTTAGTCTTTTAACTCC
This sequence comes from Medicago truncatula, assembly GCF_003473485.1. Lineage (NCBI taxonomy): Eukaryota > Viridiplantae > Streptophyta > Magnoliopsida > Fabales > Fabaceae > Medicago > Medicago truncatula. Next base: position 48,908,817 of record NC_053043.1, read on the forward strand.
TCCAACTCCTTCAACAATTTGCTCAAACCATTTAAACTACATAACCCCCAATATTAATCCACAAATCATCCCATTATTGTCACTTTAAAAAATACATATTTTTCTCCATTTTTGAGCCTATTTTGATGTATATATGCATGTAGTTTTCCCAAATTCCAAAATTAATAGTTAGTTTTAATATTTAACTATTAATTGTTTGTTTTCAAGAAAAAAATAATATAAATTTTTAAGTTTGGGGGGGCATTTTGCACATAAGTGCAAAACTTCAGGGGGGTATTTGCAAAACGTCATGTTCACTAACAGAAAAATTTGACGGAGGGGGTAAATTGACTAACATTGTGAAATTTCAAGGGGGTAATTGAAGTTTTGTTAATTTCAGGGGGGTAATTGATGAAACTTACAATTTCAGGGGGGAAATTGACTATTTACTCTGAGACATTGGTTAATAGAACAAAAGTAGAAAATATTATATTGTAAAATAGTAAAATGTGATAAATTTAACTTAAAAAAAATTAAAAAATTGTTGAATTTAATACAACTTTACTATTTTGGATTAATAGTGTTTTACCCCCTTGTAATATAAGTCATTTTCGATTTTACCCCCTGTAAAATATTTTTTTTTGGATTTCGTCCTTGTAATTTGAATATTTTTGGTTTTGGACCTTCATGAATTTTGACTGTACAAAATCGAAGATATACCAGGGGGTAAACTGAAATTTTCTCAAATTAACAGGGGGTAAATCGAAATTTGCTCAAATTATAAGGGGGTAAACCTAAATTTTCTCAAACTACAGGGGGTGAAATTTTTCATGAAGGTCCAAAACCAAAAAATCTTCGTATTACAAGGATGAAATTCAAAAAAATTATTTTACAGAGGGAAAAACCAGAAATGACCTAAATTACAGGGGATTAAAGCACTATTAACCCTACTATTTTTGATTTCTTTAACAAATATTCTAAAAATATTTATTAGCATAACCTTTTTTAAATCGTAGGTATAAAAAAGGGTACTACAACATCCTACCCAAACAGTTAGGATACGTTAACAAAAATTTATAATAAAACTTGTATGTATGTAAAATACTTGAAGAAAATTAACATTGATTACTCTTCATTATTGTATTATTATAAAAGTTATAATTTTTAAAAAATAATACATGTGATGAATTTTTATTTTTTTTAAGTTTTCTTATAAACCATATTACATTTTCATATGTTGGGATATTGAGAGAAACATCATTAAAAGAACTCAACACAAATTTTATCTAATGTTGATTAACTAAATCATATTTCTCGCTACGTTCATCCACAATAAGTATAATTTTAAGTGTTTCATCGAGAAACAATTCTATTGATGCATATCTAAAATTGAGTCACATACATCTATAATGAATTTTTACAACATTGTCTCACTTTTTTACTCTTCATCTTTTTCTAGGATACGTGTTTGTGAAGTATCCCATAAGTATCCGATAAAATGTTTATTAAAAATTAAAATAATCAATTCTGATACTTCATGGATACGTATCCGCGAGTATCCGTGGAGTATCGGTATTCCATACGTATCCAGTATGGGTACGTCTCCGTTTTGGAGTATTCGGGCTTCATAGCTATCTTTTAAAGTGTTCTCACTTGAATTAAACATTTTACTGAACTGCTTCTTAAGAACATCTCATATTGATATTACAAATTAAGTGTGGGCCTATTTTGATTATTACTCCGTTAAAACGGAAAAATTAGGGCCACAAAGTGAAAATTATTGAGAACCTTGAAAGTAATCTCATTGTCATCAATTGCTTTCAAATGATGCTTGGGTGTACGAATCAAACTCATAGAAAAACATTATCGACTGCTTATTACCTAGGTGAATAAATGCTTAAGTAATGATGATTAATTCCCTAAAAAAAAAAGTAATGATGATTAGTCATTCTTATTCTTATTGAGACCAACCAAGTTTAATTGACAAGTGACATTATTAAGTACGAACGTTCTAAATTTATGTAAAAACTTGGAGGGCCATATCTTCGAGAAGAAGATACATTGTAGTATGATGTTACTAACGTTCTAAATTTATGTAAAAACTTGGAGGTCATATCTTTGAGAAGAAGAAATATGTAGTATTATGTCATTCAAATTTGGAAAGTGATAGTAAATCAAAGATATTAGTATCAGAAAGAAGAAAAACAATGATGCGATTTAATCAAGAGAACTTATCCCGACCAAGAAAAAGGATATGCTCAAAACTTCAATCACATCATTCTCTCTCACATTGCGTATGAGTCTCGAAAGATAATTTTCCACCGTGGTATGCAATTAATTACTCCCTTTAGTCTTGAATATAAGCAACAAAACAAAAAAATTGATGGTCTTGAATATAAAAAAGAAAAATGTTGACAACTTCTATCATATTTAATGTTACTATTCCTAAATTATCCTTTAATTAATGTGATTTTATTTTTTTCTTTTCATGGAACAAGTTCTCATGGATGATAATTTAGAAATTACAATTGTATTTTTTATAATTTTGAGAGAAATAAATGACACCAACTAATTTTCTTAAAAAGTGTAAAATAAAATTTGTTGCTTATATTCAAGATCAAAGGGAATATATACTCTATTTGCCCTCTTTCTTTACCAAGTTTTTTATATATACTCTGTGTTCCCGATTATCTGTTATTTTAAGGGTATTTAAACATATCACGAAAGAAAAGTAAAATGTGAGTTTTACTTTGAAAATGAAAAGTAAATAGAAACAAAAGTTTTCTACAAAAGAGACAAGTAAAAGTGAAAAATTGAAGAATTAAGCAAGCATCTGTTGATCGTTATGAAATTAATTTTTTAGTATAGATTTGTTGCACAAGGCATAAGTGATTACTTTTTTTTATAAGGCAAGAGCAAATGACATCAAAAAGAGTGACACCCAATTAAGTTGGTACCCAATTCTAATCTTTTGCTAAATGCTCATATATATATTACTAAAAAAGGGGAAAAATACATAAAAAAATTGGGGGACATAAACCTAACCAGATTATCCACAAAATGTAGTTCTACCCAAACAGGTAATATGAAAATTAAAAACAACACAAATGGATCAAAACAGCCTCTTAAGTAGAGGTCTAGATCGTGGTGAATGGACCAACCGTCAAAGCAAATACCAAATAAGTCCCTCCTTCTGGCGCGGGGAGGAATAGTGGAAACTTTTTACTAGAATCGCAACCACCATACTGAAACATCTGGATCAACACAACAGTTCGTCCTATCAGATCTTGAAGAACGACGACAACCTTGAGGATGACAACGACGGTAGGTTGGGAATTCGAGCTGAAGCTTGATCTCGAAGAGGAAAACGTCTAATCTGACACGTCTACTAAACAGTTTTGATTGAGACCTCTTTAAATCGACCAACACGCAGCGAGACCTAGGAGGATGGACCAGAGGAATAATCGGATCTGAAATGTGACCCGGATCTAATGGATCCTACCCGAGAGGGTTTTAGAGAGCTTTATTTAGCAAAACTAACATCGTCGGCGATGAAAACCATAGAATCAATCAATAAAATGACAAGATCATGCGCGGAATCAGTCGTTGTAGAACCACCAAACAACAAGAAACCCAGATCGAAGCTTTGTAACAAAGTCTTAATCTTCAACCCACTAGAGACCACCGACCAGGCCAACAGTGAAATCTCCGGCAGATTCAGGAAATGAGGTGGTGAGGGAGGCTTACTGCCAACCATCACACTAGCTACCCACGAGTGCAGCTACATTGAAGGAATATGAGGGTAGGGAGGGGGGTGGCGCGTTCACCCTTTCCATAAGTGATTAATTAGGTTGTCCAAATTCTATGAAAATATCGAGTATAATATTTACGTGAAGCTAATCAAACGACCCATTATTTAGCAAAGTTTGCTATTTATTCTCTAACTTATTTTTTATGGATGGAAGAGATTCCTCATTGTATTGTAGCTGTAGTGACACTTGATTTATTGCCATCTTTTTGGTTAATACAATTAGTTATTTCAATTTTTTTTTTACTTATTGATAATTATATCTTTATTTTGACACTTTATACATTGATATTTTGCTTATATATAATCACTTATACTATATAAGTTTGTCTTGATTAATCAAAATTTATGGAGCCGCGCGTCTCTATTCACGAGGAATAAAAGTTATGTGCATTTTTCTAGATGAGTTATCTGATGTTTTTTTTTTTTAATATTTAAAATACACTTTGGTTGTTAAAACAAATGAGAAAATTATAAATTTAAAGAAATCATCATAGTTGTGAATATTTAAGTGAACAAAGTAAAAATTAAAGGGACAAATTTCTTGCCAAAAAGAAAACTACATTTAAACCTGCTATTTTGCATATTCATTTTGTTTGGATAAAGGATGAAAAGTAGCTTTGCAAAAGTATATGCTTTTACACCCTATTTAGGGATTCCATCTAGGCATGGCAACAAAACCCATACCCGTGGTTACCCGCCCGAACCAAATCTAATTTGACGGGTTTTTCTGTTTTGACTGGGTTTGAGTATGGATTTTCCCCAAAACACGGGTATGAGACGGGTAACGGGTATATAAGTACCCACCCCGAACCCATACACAAACCTGTCCCAAATGTAAAAAAATTACTTTATGTTGATATGTTATGTTATTTTGTTTGATAATTGTCATGTTAATAAAAACTACCATTGATATTTAAAGGATCAACTAAATCATTTTGTCTAACAAATGTGAAAGTGAGCTTATTGTTGGATAATGTATTACAACGTTGCTCTTGGGGATGCTAAAAAACTTCTATTTTTTATTAAAAAAATTATTCAATGTGGGGACGGGGATGGGGCGTGGATACCCGAACCCGTCAGGAACGGGGATGTGATTCAATTTATCATCCCCGTTGGGTATGTGTAGGGTAACAGATAAGTATATGAGAATCATATATGGGGATGAGGAAGGTAAAACCCGTCCCCATCCCGCTCCATTGACATTCCTAATTCCATCTAAAGCAGTGCTAAAAAAATGGTTCGAATAATCCTTTTTGGTTGGATGATCTTAATTATGAAATGAAACTAAAATACTACTCTCTCCTTCCCATTTTATACAAATACTTTACGTAAAAACATGTGTATTATGAAAAATTGTTAGAGAAATAAATTTGTTTGAAATGTGGGACCTACTAAATTGATTGTAACGAGTAATAAATACATCACCAGATCATTTGTCGTGAATCTTATACTCAGCGGCGAAGCTAGCAAAAAATTTATGCAGGGGCTAAATATAAAAGAACAATAAAATATTTTTAAAACAAATATATTAAATTTAAGGATAAAAATGTTATTAGTCCTATAGATTATAATTTTTTAGGTTTAGTCCTTATAAAAAATTTATTCAATTTTTGTCTCGATTATTTAAAATTTTACAAAAAAAAAAGTGTTTTTAGTCTTGTATTTAATCTATAACTAAAAATTAAAGACTAAAATCAAACAAAATCTTAGAAACATAACTCAAAAATCGCACGTGTTGTAAAGACTAAAATCAAGTTTAATCCAAAAATTAATCAACACATTCAAAAAATCACAATAACTTTTACTTATATGAAATGTAAACTAAAGTAACAACAAATGATAAAAATTGACAATAGCTATTTAAAAAAGTTGGATAAAATGCATTTCAAGAAGCCAATTTTATCCATAATTGATCATTTTACTAAATAGATTAATAATGTCTTTTCCAATGTAAACAAATAGTTTATTTGCAAGAAACTCAATGTCCATTTAATTTGTTTATGACTATTGTCTTTAAAATTTTTACTCTTGATTTTTTTTTTCTCATATAAATAAATTTATCAATCAAGTAGTAATGCATTTACTTTCTTATTCATGCTAATATTCGGAAACTGAATTTGTTTGGTGTAGCTGAATGTTTATTATTTGGGGGTAGCTGAATATAAATTTATGCATATTAAGAAATGTAATTGATTTTGTGTGAGAAAGAAATATTATGAGTTGTTTTTAGAGCTGTCAAAACAGGTTGTGCCGTATGGGCCGACCCGTTTAGACCGATTAATTATAGGGCTTGGGCCTTAAATATTGAGCCCGAATTTTAATAGGTTTTTTAGCCCAGCCCTAAAAAGCCCGGTACCCGTTAGGACTAGCCCGAACGGGCCGCGGGTAGCTCGTTAGCCCGCATAACAAAACAATCCTATAAATTATATATATTTTTCAAATAATTCTTTACTTTGTTGATTAATAAAGTAAAAAATAAAAGTGAAAATTCAATGAATTAACACATATGAATGTAATATAAAATTACGAGGAATGCTAGCTGCTAAACACACGCTACCCTATTGGCCCACGTAACAACTTTTTTATGAGTAGTAACCTGTTTACCGGCTCAACAGGTTGTTCTTTTAACATTTTTTTTTTTTTGCATGAACAAATAATTCATGTTTCCACCAACCTTCAAATAACCTCCATTGCTTTCTTATTCTTTCTCTTCTGTAAAGATCAGTCCACCATTAACGTGTAAAATCCTTAAAAAAAAGAAAATCCACCACCATGAATTTCAATTTTCACAAAGGAGGTCCAAACCTTTATCTAACACCAAACCCTCACAATAATCATACAAATCAACTTAGATCTAGATCTGGATCTAGTTTTGATTTGTAATTTATTCAAAATATGATTGTGCATCAAATCAACACAGTAAGATATGGATTTCCTATTTTCATTTACAAACACACTTCTGTTGCTGGTGAGGGTTCTCGAATGCGGTTTTGAGAAGACGAGAGATAAAGGAGAGTGTAGTAGTGATCAGGTGAGTCATGAGCAAATGATAATTGAACATCGTTTCTTTCTTTCTCCTCAACATCAATGGTGATTCTGGATCTGGGTAACAGTATCTTTCCAAGGAAGAAGTTATGAAAAATGCTGGTATTGGTAAAAAAAAAAAAAAAGTTCAGAAAATTATTATCTAATTTAATTAATTAAATAATTAAAAAGCAAAAGTAAAAGTGTTGGAAAAACATCCGGTAACCAAAAATATGTTGATGACGTGGCTCTTTATTCGAGAGAGTGTGCTTAACGAGTGCCAAAGCAATTGTTGCTAGCACAGCTCTAAAATTATATTTATTCGTTTCGTTATTTATAATTTTAAAGATCAAATATATAAATATTTATAACTTTTTTTTAGGGAAGTAAATATCTATCTATAAACATAACGTATCTAATTTATTTAAAATTGTTTTCCTCGCCGTTTTAGTTTACGACTAGTGTATCAAAATGTTTACAATTTATTTTTGTGCTAGACATTATTTAAAAATATTAAAAAATTATTTATAAAAAAATCTATAGGAGTATTTTATAGTACTTTTTATATAAAAAAAATGTAATTTTTAATACGGGCCGGCCCGTGTAGGGCTGGACTCAGGTAGTATATTTCAAGCCCGTTTTCTAACCGGGCTTTTTGGCCCGGTCCAATAAAGCCCGAAACCCGTTAGGGCCGGGCCGCCCATTTTGACAGCTCTAGTTGTTTTACAAAATTGTTTTTAATAAATGATATATGATAGATAAATGAAAGGATTGAAATAAGATAGAGTAATAAATAGTAAAGTTATAATAGGAAAAGTAACATTAATGTTTCATTGATATTACAAAGCAAAAAATAATTTGGGACAATTTTTTTCTTTCAAAGATAATATATAATTTGAAATGAAGGAGTATTTAAGAACAATTATATTTTTGTAAGTGATCTTATAATTAAAAAGAGAAGGTACTATGAAGTTTTTGTTAGCTGGTGAAATTTGGATGCTAGCCATGAACTTGATGGTTTACGACATACTTATCGTTTTGTGTTGACCTTGGCTAAAGCAAGACTGCTTTTACAATTGGAATGCGGTTGGAATTTTGCTTTTTATAAAAGTAATCATAGACAAAATCTAGTTTTATTTATTTTTACAATCTTTAATTTTTTTTTTTTTTTAAAGAATCTTAAGAAAATTAGTTAATCACATTTTAATTTATCAGAAAATGTAATTGAACTTTCAAATGAAGGGCAATTTGGAATATTTAATGTCTTATTAAACATTGAATTGAGAAATATCAACATGATACAAATGTATATCATACCTTTTATCCTAACAACTAAACGAGTCTTAAACGATATTATATAGTGTTTTGGACTGGGTCAAGCCCAAATCTAGCATATGAATAATAGGTTGCTCCAAAGATGTCTTAGTCTCAACCAATGAAAATAGGACACATCATTTAAATTTAATGGAGGTGCACTTTCAATTGCATATTTTGGTAATAGAACCGTTTGAAAAAATGGTTGAACATGATCTAGAGAGACAATAAAAAAGAAATTGAATTTTTTATATTACAGTTTTTTAAATTTAAATGTTGTGTCCTATTTTCACCGATTGAGATTAAATATGAGGTGTTAGGTGAGAGACCATGCAAGAATTTCTCTGTTATGAACACGTCTTAAAGCCACACCCAAGCAGGTATTGTGTGAAGATTTATCAAGGCGGCATGATGAAGATCACATTATTATCTATTTACAAGTACAACCGTCACACAAGGCACTACCTTAATTAGGGTTTCCATCCGATAATCCCGAATCCTCCTTCTATAAATGCTAACTTATAGCTAAGTTAAATAAATTTTTTGTAAACCCTAAAATCACACTGACACACATACGACCCTTAACTGATTTGATTATCACAGTAATTGCAGATGCATTACCCCCTTCATGAAGCAACCATCATCCCCACCCATCTATCAAGTCCACCTAACAAGAGATTTTTGTTGCTAATATTTGAGATTAGTGAGAGAATATTTCAATGTTCTTGTGACTTGAAATGAAATGTATATAAATATAAACGATTTTATTGCTTAATTCATGTTCTAATGTATATAAATATGCATGCAAATACAAAATTAGTCTTGTAGGTTCAAATTCTTTATTTTTGGGTGTTCCGCCGTATATATACGACACCTTTTGTTTGTATTCTCAGTTTCACTGATCTCTGTTCGTCTTGAATAGGGATTAGGTTGTTTAATAAAATTTGTTGTTTCAAAAAAAAAAACCACTTTTACATAAATATGTATGAATATATATAATTTTATATTCAATTTACTTTGAATCAAAATCAATTAATTTAAAAATCAGTTACGTTTTTACGTACTAGAACCAATCACACGTGGCCCATTTGTTCTTTTGGTTTAAATTGGATATAATCTATGCGTAACTGCATATACTAATTCATTGAATCGAGTAACTGTAATAGATGATAAAACTCTCATTCAAGAGACAAGAAATTTAACATTGTTTCATTCTCAAGGCTGGATTCAAACCCAAAATATCTGATTAAGCAGAAAGAGTGCATTCCATTGATTTTAAAGAAAGATATATACTCCAATGGAATGCATTCGTTTAAAGAAAGAAATATTAGCAACATAAATGGAATGCATTCCATTAATTGAGAGAAAAAGTTTTAGAGATATATAATAAAGAGAGTGCTAGTTACAAGCTGACAACAAGGGGGGCAACATGGAGTTCCTTGTATTTTGTTGGTTATGAGAGAAAAAGTATGAGCATGGGAAGGTTATGATGGAAGAAAAAGAGCTATAGTTAAAACAAAGATTCCTAATTAATAGTTGCACATGCAACATTTAATACCACTGGCCTCTTTTGCTTTATTTGTTGAGCCATCAAAGGACTCTTATCATCAGAATCTTTTGTTTTTCTCCCAAAATTATAGAGATATGAAAACAAGTACATGAAAGAATGCTATGTAATTCTTTGTCCTCTCCTGATTTCTGATTGGTTTTGGTATGGGTCCTTTTCAGTCAAATGCTAGTTCTTTTGATTTTCTGCTTATTTTCTTCATCTCTTTTTCCCTTCTTGAGAGGGTGAGGAATTCATCATACAAGGAAAGCAATCAATGTACATTGTACCTTGAGTTACAATGAGAACCCAAATAAAGAATGGCATCTTGCTCACCTAAAACTTATCTTCAAATCTCTTGTGCTATGTATGCTACCATGGTAAATAACAAGAATTAATTTTGTATACTTTTAACGGGAAAATTATATAATTCTCAAACTTAAAATTGAAGGTGAACTTCCTAAAAATGATCAGGAGATAAACAAATGTCAAGATTTAAATGTTGAAAATGCCTTAAAATCGTAGTTTTTAAAGTCGTTGTACCCATGTGTCTTTGTCGCATGAGTGGGGTTGCACAACCGTGACCTGTTATTTAAGAAGGCATTTTCAACATAGTTTTTAGTGTGAAAAAGTGGGAATTCTAGGGTTACCAAAGAGGGATTTTTAGGGTTAAAAATTGAGAGTTTTTGGGAAAATTCTAGGGTTGGGAAACACTTTTGTATATCTTGGGGATAAATTATCGAGTCTCTTGGTCACGGGAAACGACTCAAACAAAAAAAGTAGAAATTAAGGTTTGTTCTTGTAAAATGTTGATTTCTTGTAACCCTTATATCCCTTATATCATCGTGTTTTTTTTATTCTCCTTTATCTTATTGTTTGTTATCACTTTGATTTGATTGCCACTAATTATGTTCAATATCGAGATTTTTTCCGTTTGAAATTTAATTGTTTATACCTAAAATTTAGATGAATTGACTATAATTCAATTTCCACACATTTAGCTTGAGACCGCACTAATGTTAAAATTATCTCTTGAGAGAGAAAATTTACTCTTCATTATAGTTCTACTCAACTCAGAGGATTGATATGCGCACTTGCGTGCAAAAGATTTTTAATTAAATTGATTTTTTTTAAAAAAACTCTGTTATAGAGTTATAGGGAATTGTACGAAGATTGAAACATTACAATGACCAATATAAAAAAAAGACAATCTATGAGATTTCTTAATTGGAACTAACATATTTGTTTTAGATTATGTTGAAATTTATGTTAGGTGTTTAAATTGACTCGACTCTTTAATAATTGAAGATTAGCCACAATCATTCATCTCTATGCCTCTATGTTTATGTTTATGTTTGTTTTTTTTTTTTTTTGACAAAACAATCAAGATGTTGTAACTATGAAAGAAATCAATTAACTATGGTGTAATAGTTTACTCCACCTAAGTAGTGAGTGAACTAAATCTAAATCCATCGCGTATATGTAAAAAAAAATTACTACATTGATCTCTACGACACCATGATTTATATCACAGTGATCATGATCACGATGTTTATGCCGATCAAATTCTATAATCTGAACTGCATAAGGCGTGTGAGAAATCAAATAGGACGGAAAAATGAACGTGTCCATATTGTTTATAAAGCAAAGAGACAAGACTAACATTGCCCCACAAAAAATATAAGAGATATCGAAGAAAATACTAATGGTAATGGCCCTTCTATAAGGTCCCATTGCCCCTATCCTACTTGGTCTTCCTTCTACTCATAGCAAGCCTCCATGAAAGGAAGGTTTCACACTTACTCCAAATTGAAAAAAGCATCTCATACTCACTTTTACTTTCCTTCACTTCAAAATCCCATCAAATTACATTCAATTTTTTTGTTTACAACTTTAGGTGGCATCCTGATTTCTTGCCATTGTCAGCGCATATGCTTACGTGGGAAGGGAAGCCTATTAACTGAATAGCACCTTCGTCTTGATCAAGTAGGCCATGGAGGATATATAGGGAGAAAAGTCAAATTAAACTTTAATGTAGTAATAACTTGAGATACTCTCGAAAGCCTTATCAAAATGATACTATTTAATGTTTATGGTTCTGAAGTTGACCTTTGAACCATTTGATGTCATCGTTTGGTTTATAGTATATTTTTAACTTTTCAAATTTAGTTAGTTTTTGAAATTGTAGTGATCGATTAGTTTGATATCTCACATTAAAGAGATTAATCAATTCTTCAAGATTAATGTAAATGAAAATGAAAATACATTTCACACTAGTTTTGCGGGACACTTTAAAAACTAAGTATGCATGTGTTTGGTTCTACGGTTGTACAAATAAATTTTAAAACAACTGATTAGGTAAAATAGATTCTGATCAAAAGTATGTTAAGTAACAAATTGTTTGACAACTTAGTCATTTAAAGCACCTTCACCATTTAGGCTCGACACTCAAGAGTTGTGTTTAATACCCAATATTTTATGATCCAAATATTTTAAGATAACCATCACTGTAGGATGACATCCATCACCATCACAAAAAATCCACCACCTTCAACCTCTCCCGAGTTGATTTGTGTTCTAGATTAAAATAATGTAAAATGATTTATATTTGAACATGTTAATGGAAAAGTGGATAGGAAAATAAATTCAAAGCTAAATATTAATTTTAAAAGCTATTCAATTATATTCGAAAACATCTAAATATTTCAAAACCAATTCTATACATCTATAATTAATTTTGCCTTTATTTAAATGTGAAACCAAACATACACTAAATTGAAGGACTTATGAGAACTATAATAATGAGCTCAAAGAGATTCAATTTCATAGATATAGATATTAATATATTTTTTTATTAATTTTAGATTTTAAATTATCCTAAATTTACAATTTTATTGATTAAATTTATTGATGTATTTTTTTAAAGTCATAATTTGTTGATGTATTTGCAATACACCAAGAGGAGAAAGACACATCATCACCCTCTATGGTTAGTTAGAATAAATGCCATAGCAGTTTACTGAGCTTACTTATATCACAAGTCATTAATAATTAATTAAGAATTAGTTGATTAGAGACCAAACTATGATTAACTACGTACTTATATATTACACCAAGAGGAGAAAGACACATCATCACCATCTATGGTTAGTTAGAATAACTGCCATAGTAGTTTACTGAGCTTATTTGTATATCAAGTCATTAATTAATAATTAATTAAGAATTAGTTGGTTAGAGACCAAACTATGATTAAGTACATACTAGGCCGTATGATAAGGTGTACCATGCTATTCTTACGATAAGTAAGCTTTGTATTAATGAATCAAGAGAAATGAGTTCTATCAAAATAAACTTAACGAGTTTAATAATGTACAAAAACTTCAAAGGTGGTAATAAATCAGTAATAAATAACATTATAACATCCCTTAAAAAAAAACAACAACATTATAACACGTCCTTTATGCTAAAGCACGAGTGGCTGGTACTGGACCATATACATGTTGCATCAGTACATAACAATATTAATCATTCCTTTTAAAAAAAGATTACTATTAATTATTAATTTGGATCACGTGCTCTTTCTTAAGTGACGATAAGAAATGTCTTTAATAAAGCTTACTCGTTTCAAATCTTGAATTGATTTTTTTGCATTCTTTGTGTATACTGATGGTACATAATAGACAATAGAGAAGGGTACAAAAGCATGCATGATTGAGCCATTGAAGCAGCAAAAAAACAGACGTTGTTTTTTAATTTTGGGTCCACAACTATTCATAATAGATTGGAAGGATTAAATAAATTTTTTATCAGTATAAATGTCTCAAATTTCATTTTTATTTCCTCTAAAATATTTCAGGGAGTTTTGTTTCATAATTTTGAACTCGTGTACCATTTATATTTTGAACATTTTTTTATAAAGATGTTTAGAATATAAATGAACTCATGGTAAATGTCAATTTAAATCCAAGCAACTCTTTTGTTAAAGCTCAATTGTGATTAGTTAGTTCACATAAACTATAAATGAACGATATTTCCAATACCTTTAAGTTTTGATTGAAGATGTAATGTTCAAATCAATTATGTTATTGTTTTTAGCTTATTTTGATGATCCTCTAGAGATTTGGGCGCTCTTCACGAGAGTTGTGGGTTAGCTTGGTGAAAGAGTGTGAGTGAATCCAAGAATAATTGCCGACGAGGAAAACTTTCACATACAAGACCATATGAATGAAAAAGTTTGAATTCTGCTCCTCCCCCTGTACTTTTCGTTCGCGCCCTGCAACCATAACGAAAATACTCATGCGTTAGTTAACTAACGCAAGTGTAAAAAACATGACTTAGTTTTTTACACATACGTGACTTAAGTCACGCCGCATGAGTTAACTCACGCAAGTGTTACACCCTACGTGTTACACCCTGCGTGAGTTAACTCACGCCAGTTGCAATTTTCATGAATGCTATTAATGGTGTCCTCTCTCTTCCAGCTTTGAATGCTATGCCGTTTGTTGTGGTGTTAGACTATAGGCTGCTTACATGCATGTAGTTATTTGAAGATACATCCTCCTTCAAAAAACAACAAATGTTAATAATCCCGAAGAAAAATATTAAGAAATCAGTATAATGCTATGCCGTTTGTTGTGTTGCAAGCATATTAAGGATGTGAAAGAAACAACGGTGCAGCCAAATTAAGCCACGTGGCAGGTCATGTATCGGTTACGTAAGTGAGTACATACATGCATTCACTTGAATTTGAAATATAAGTACGTGAGTTAACTCACGCTGAGTGTAACACCTGCGTTTAGAGCTGTAAAAAATGGGCCGGACTCATGGGTCGGCCCATTGGCCTATATTTTTGGGCCGGACGGACCTAAAAAACTAACCAAAAAATGCACTCGGGCTTTTTTCGGTCTAAGCCCATTTGGGCCATACAAAAGTTGGGCCAGCCTGGCCCACCGGGCTTTGGGCCGGCCCATTAGCCCATATTTCATTTTATTTTTGTTAAAAAACAACATATTTTTTAATAAAATTATCAACTAATTTAAAATTTATTAACAAAAAAATATTTAAATATATAAACTTAATAAATATGGATGAATTTAGCTTACAATTTTAAAACTTTAAAGTTTATAAATTTATTAATTTGATTTATTGAAAGAATAATGTAGAGTTTAATTATTATTCAATGTTAATGTAAAAATTATATATATTTTTATGTCCATCCAATCATATTTTAGCAAAAAAATAATGGTGAGTAACTAATACATAAGAAAATACATAAAAATAAATAAATTTTAAAAATGAAACATAAACGGGTCAGGCCGGGCTGGACCATGGCCCACCCGGGTCGGGCCGGGCTCTAGAATTCACGGCCCAATCATAAATAGGCCGGGCCGGGCTGGCCCATTTCTATATTCGGGCCTCTCGGGCCCGGGCCGGCCCATTTGACACCTCTACCTGCGTCAGTTAACTAATGCTGCGTGACTTAAGTCACGCATGTGTAAGAAACTAAGTCACATTTTTTTACACTTGCGTTAGTTAACTAACGCAGGAGTATTTTCATCATGGCTGCAGGGTGCGAGCGAAAGGTGCAGGAGGAGAGCATAATTTAAAAAGTTTTGGGTTCAGTGTAGTCTCGTAATCTCTTGGTGGTCATGATATGATCATTATCTTGTTGTTGCTTAGGCCCCATGAACTCTCCAACAAGCATATTATACACACAAATATGTTAGAAATTTGTTGTTCACACTTACCACAAAGTTAAAACACACCAGAAAAACTTTATTCTAGTGTTTGATTTTTCATAAATTTTTGTGAAGTTAAACATGTTTGATGTTGCACAAATTGAAGGTCGTGTTCGATACTCTGCTTTCAAAAAGACAATTAAGGTTATGCTAACTCCGACAGACACTATTGATGATTTCAAGGCACAACTTAATAAATATTTTGAGTATTTCAGTGAAAATCAATATACACATCACATATTTGTTTAGATGACTTGTGCAGACCTGATAGCAGATAAAGATGAAGACATGTGGAAAACGATCTATTTTCCTCGAGTTGTTCGTGATGATTGCGACGTAGGATTTATGTTTAGGCTCATGGTTGAAGACAATATATTATATCTTTGTGTTTGTTCCATCTGCATGTGTGTAGAATGTCAATAGAGATTTTATGTAATGTTATGTATTGTGTTGTTTAATTTCAAACACTCTTTTATGTTTTGTTGAATTTCAAACATTCGTGTAATTTTACGAAATGTGAGATTGATTTAATTTTAGTCAATTGTGAAAGATTATGTATTGTTCTCGTTTATGATTGATTATAACTGGTGTATGAGTTGCACTATCTCTGGAATTGATGTTGTTGAATTATTGGTATAAATGCGCCAGAAATTGACCTGTGAATACATAGCAGGTTTTGCTTTATGCATAATTCATTGCATCGGCAGTTAACTACCGATAGAACCAACTTCAATTAACTACCGAGGGGTTAAACCGATCATTTCCATGTGTTTCTTAGCTTTGCTTCAAGTGGGAACAACAATTTTCAATATGTCAGGATAAATGGGTTATGTATATTTTTAACCCTTATAAATATATGAAATTTTGTTATAGTCCTTCCAAAAAAATTCTTCAAACAATGGTTCTAGCAAAAAAAAATTATCCTTGTTTTTAAGGCAACCGTATGTTTATATAACATATAGAAATTATTTGAAGGACCATTGTTTGAAGTATTTTTGTAGAAGAATTTAAAATGAAATTTGAATTATTTATAAATACCAAAATCTTATTATTATTATTTTTATCAAGTAGCCTAATAACTACAAATTTACCTCATATGATAAGATGTGGGGTGTTCAAGTTCAAACATTGACCCTACATATATTGTACAATATCCTTATAACTCACGAGGATGAACCACAATCTTATTTAACATATATAGCAAATCATTATTACTTAAACAAATGCACTCATAATTATGGTGAGTACCTTTAAAAAAAAAGGAGAATACCAAGGAGATAACCTTTAAAAAGCACTGAATTTTTTGCCCATCACTCCATCAGAGTCAAAATTTAATACCAAAAAAGCGGTAGATATCTAATAACTTCGCATATCAATACCAAGGAGAAACTTATTTGTTAATATCAAGAAGAAGTCTTAACTCAGCTTCTGTAACTGAATTCTTAACCAAGCCTGCATGCACAAGTTCAGTCAAGCTTTCATAGGTCACACAAAAGCTATAACTAAAGCCCTCAGGAAATATGTAACTTACCACATTGAGCATCTACCTTTTACTTATATTGGAAGTAACAAAAGAGCACCCATATCTTCAGAAAATGAGTAATATAGTCTCATCTTAAGCTCATACTTCTTACTCAAAATTTAAACATGGTTCAAACGTAATGTCAAGATTAATCCAAAGCTATGTCTGTGGGGATTACAGGATAAAGAACAACAAAAAAACAACTATTATGTATATTTAAAAGTAAAACACACAATATAAATTAATGTAGCGCAATAGTTTGCTATTTCATTCCTCACATAAATTTTTTATCTACACTAAAAGTTAGCCACTTTCTCATAAATGGCACCGCTGTATTGATTGAGTGAAAGCGTAGAATTTGTGACTACATCAAAACCAAATCAGTTCATTTCACTGTGTCAAGATGACAATGGACAACAAGCTGTTGAACTCAATGAAAGTAGACAGCATCATGCTGCAACTGTTAGAGTAATTCTCTATCTCCTGCCATATCGTTTTTGATAATAACTTGCCCTTAGAGGTGTTGCACAATGATCCTTCCATAAATTAACTGAAGGTTCAGAACCAGAACTATTTATACTATTATCTCCATTCAGAAAAGTTGTACTTGTGTTATGAGACATACAATCATCCATTACGAGTCTCTTCGAACTCTGCGAAGAAGACCTGTAAGTTTTGAGCTTAGCCTTAGTTGATTCTGTCAAATTCATGTAGCTAGGCAGGTGAGCATCTTTTTCCTCTGTTGCTTCTGGCATAGATGGAGATCCAGATGTACATGAAGTTGATAAAATGCTATCATCATTCATGTATTCGGAGCTTAAAGTCGAAGATGATGGAGTTTGCTGACAGATTTTAAGAGCTGAAATCCTAGTTGTCACACCATTCCTTCTTGATTGAAAAGTAGGAACAAGTTCTTCACTCTTCCTGCTTGAGATTGGACTCTCCCATGGACATGGTTTGTTTGCCATCCAGCGCTCTAACAAATTATTTCCTAAGCTCTTGTTGTCAAGGTTGTGATGATGCTTGAAAAGAGACACTGATTTTGTGGATTTTGAGTTTGGACTAGCACTTATTCTTGACTGTTAAAAAGCAAGCAAAGATATATTGGAATTGGAACTAAACTAAATGAATAGATATTGTCAACACTTAATTACCTGTGTGGATAGAGAGTATGCCATTGCTCTATCCCTCTTGATGGCACCTTCTTGCCTCATTCTTAGCTTTGCTTTAACTTCATCTGCAGTTCCAGGAATTTCACACCATCCTTGCTGATAATAATAATAACATGGCAAATTATCCCTTATGTTAGCATCTACTATAACCTTGTAACTCAAAATAACCATTTAGAGAATGTTATGCAATTATTATCTTGAAACAAATTAATTTGATACCTCTACAAGCTTAGCAGAATCAGCATGGTTGCGATGGTCATCTAATAGCTGCTGCACTGCTTTGCCTTCTGGAGATTTCCTCACATTCCTAGCTCTTACACGTGCCTGAACCCTAACCAGAGCTTGCATGCACCTTAGAGTAACAGCTGCTTGTTTTCTGACTTGCCTGCCTCTAAATATTGCTTGCAGCCTCACCACTGCTCGCAATGCTCTCAAAGCTCGTCTAGCCTTCAAGGTATTTTAAATAGAAATAGAGGTATGATATGAAATAACTAAATCAATAAAATGAAGAGTATCAACATAGAAAGAAAATAAAAAAAGAGTGGCTGATATTTCTGCAATAAATCATCAAAATATGGGCAGTGTTTATGCTGAATGATAAACTCAGTTATGCATCATATTCCTCTGACAGATTATTAGCACCACAAGCATACAAAAGAACCTAACTACTTATGTTTCCCCAATCCAAAAAGAGTAAAGGGAGGGATTTTACAGTCATATTAAGGAGGACTAAAGGGTTGAATTTCAATTTGGTAAAGACGAGCTGTGAGCTGATTTCAAAATTTAAAAGATGATAATACAAGGCCATTATAAGGTAAACTAATTAACATGAAGATCATTAGCATAGGAAAAAACTAAGCACAAGAGACATATGCAAAATATACTGATCAAATCCTCTTAAAACAATGTGAAAAAGAGTGGCTAATATTTCTGCAATTTATCCTAACATTTGCTAGTGTTTATAACTCAGTTATGCATTATATTCCCCTGGCATATTAGTAGTAAGAACCTAACTACCTAAATCATTCAACCCCAATAAAGGAAAAAAGGGGGAAAAGTTTAGATGACTTAAAAAGGACAAAAAAAGTTGACAATTCAAATTCAAATTCAAATTTTGACGCAGGTTGATCTCAAAATTCAAATCATGAAAACACAAAGGTCCAATTTTTAAACTCACAAATCCCAACTATTGGTAGATCTTGTAAAAAGTTAATAGAACCTAATCCCTGAATCCTGATCCTAAATCGGACTTTGAATTTCAAACTAGCACACTATGATATGAACAATATTCACAGCAAGAAAAGAAATAGTTACCAAGAAGGCTCGAAAAAGAGCCTGAATGCGGATAGCAGCCCATTCCTGCCTGATAAGGATGAAATCTTTAGGTGCAGCTCGAACAACGACAGCAACTGCAGCAGCAGTATCTGTAATGGAAGAATCAGACACAGTCTTGTTGATGGTTGAAGAAGAAGAAGAAGAAGAAGAAGTTTTCCATATCTTCCATTTCTTCTTAGTACTACTACACTTTTTCTCCTGAATAAACAACATTAACACTAAATTAACAACAACAAAATAAAAAAGGAAAAATAAAAATAAAAAAGGGATTGTTGTAAATTTACTTGATCGGATTTCTTATTGGAAAGAAGTGATTTAAACCATTTTCCAGAAGCACCCATTGGAGAAAAGAATCGATTTTTGCAGAGTGGATGATGAAATAGATAGAAAGATTTTTAGGGTTGTGTTGTGAAATTGGGGGGTATGTAAAAAGAAACACAGAGAGAGAGAGAGAAACAGAGAGAAATTTGAAATTTGAAAGTGTAGGTAGGTGGTGGTGTCGTCGTCTTACGTTTGATTTGTTTGTGTAAGAAAAAGACCGTAACGTGTAACGGTACCCAAATAAGTCAACATCAAAACTCAGCTTTCTCGCCCAACGCGCTCCGAGTTAACTCACCATTTTACATCAACATTTTGAATCTAGCTTTTGTCTTTAGAAATGCTGCTAAAGAAAACAAAGATTTTATAGGGAGCATTTCCTTGATTAACTCTTACGCTCTATTTGGATTCAGGGTTTAGGAGGAAATGGAGGGAAAGGTTCAATTTTTTTTTTTTAATATTTAGAACAATGTAAAATGTTTTTTTTTTTTTAAATAAATCAAATATTTTTAAAGTATTATATGATTATTTATCAGGTTGTTAATTCAATTTTCTAAAAATCATTTTATAATGTTCGTAATTTAAAAAAGAAAAATAAGCCATCCCCTCTCTTCCCCTCCTAAACCCTTCATCCAAACACACCCTTATTATTTTAGGTTTAAATATGTTTTTAGTCCTTGCACTTTCATCAGATTTTGACATTGGTCCCTACACTTTTTTTTTGTTTGGAATTGGTCCCAGCACTTTGTAAAAATATTGGTATTGGTCCCTCTATTAACTTTCTGTTAAAAAAAAAAAAAAAAACTATTGGTATTGGTCCCTGCACTTTGTAAAAATATAGGTATTGGTCCCTGCACTTTGTAAAAAATATTGATATTGGTGCCACGTGGCGTGAAATGATTGGGCCACGTGGCACTCCGTTGGTTTTGTGTTTTTTTTTTAACAGAAAGTTAACAGAGGGACCAATACCAATATTTTTACAAAGTGCAGGGACCAATGCCAAACAAAAAAAAGTGCAGGGACTAATGCCAAAATCTGATGAAAGTGCAGGGACCAATGACACATTTAAACCATTATTTTATGTGAATTAATTATCTATACGTCACGTAACTTCAAAGATTAATCATTTAAGTCGAGTAAAATTATAATGTATAACAAAGTTTTCTTTCGATAGATCTAACACTGTTCATCTGTTTTCTAAACTGAATAATAGGAATTCAGACCTCTTGTTAAATTGAAAATAATCTCTTTACACTCTCATGCAATGCTCTTTGGTGTATTTTCTTTTGCGTCATAAGAGCAGAAAATAAATTGCTAAAAAATAAAATTGAACAAAGAAATTTTGTATTTAAAAAAATAAAATTATAGCCTATGAGATTCTAAATGCATAATTCTGAATATTTTATTTCTATATTTGATTTCTTAACATGTGTCTTATGCCATAAATCAACATTTTTAACTTGTGCCCTTAATTATGCTACAAATTAACATCTCTTTTATTATTATTTATTACGTGTTAATTTGTCATTTAATGATAAGAAATGACACCGTTCTAAGAGCCACGCATTTATTAATGATGTGATTATTGGATCCTCTACACGGTCCAAGTCCTACAAAACTCACTAGAAGACCCAATTTTCTTAGATTGTGGCCCCATAAAATTGATAGAAGAAAATTTAGAGTATTTCTTTTTCCTTCCTAATGGTTTTTTGCACGGCCTACTTATTGACGCATAATTTTTTATGCGAACAACTAAGTTTAGAGTTGTAGATCAAGAGCATACTACTCTCATTTTAAATTTGCTTTCAAAATTAATGCACCTAGGTTAAGATTAGAGCTATCTGATCTTGACTTAATGACTTTAAGATAATGTTTATATGAATGAGAATTTTTTTGACTACACGCAATACAAAGATTATGAAAAACAAATAGGAGAGTAAGAAAGAGAGGTGAATAATTTTTTTTTCTATCATATGTGACTTTGACTTGCAACAATGTATGATTAACCATCCCCTCAAAACTATTGGACAAGCAACTATGAAGTTGAAGACAATACAACACAAAGAATGGCCATGAAAAACCCAAATAAAAAATAATAATATTGGGTTTTCTCCTTTATGACCTTTATCTTCCTATATTATGTACTAATATAATATGTAATATATACTACATTCCAAATATTTATGCTAAAGTTAAAGTAGTGTCTATGCACATGAATGCCTCATATGTAGCTGGAACATTGAACTAGATAAGTTCCATATTTTCAAGTCTATGTGACAGATGAACTTCTGGACTGGCTCTTAAAGATGGAATGGTTGTTTTGTCTTCAAATGTTCCATTGTTGACTCTTGGTGATGGATTAAGATGTTCAAGTGCCTGAAGTTGAAGTTTTGGTGGGTACTCTCTTACATAACCAATCCTAGGACCAACACCAGTAGTCCATTTGCTTGACAATGCCTTGTTATTTTCCACATTGGTATCAAAGTTCCCCACATTTTCTATGTACTCAAAGTGAAGCTCCTCAACCACAGGTTTATTGGGAGGTATAATATCATCATCAACTGGATGTTTCTGCATGAGACAACAACATAAAAAGGTTCAAGATTCGACAAGTTGATGATGCTTGTTGAGATAAGGCTTAATTTTTTTATGAAGAATCGTGTCACAAGTTGAATTTGTAAGGTTGAGTTAAACTCAAAGTACGAAACTAATAAAGCTAGAGTGAAAGTTGATGCTTCGACATGATTATTCACCTTTACATTTGTCATATTATCCACATGATGTTCCTCCAAGAAGCGAATGAATTCCTTAAGATTCTTCTCTGTTGGACGATAGTGGCCACTATAGGGCCAAATAACCTGAATAAAATGTAAATGAAGATCAATTCACATGTAAATGAAATGAAATGTGTATCTCAATTCCATACATGAAGATCAATTCCATAACATTCTGTCATGTTGCTAAGAGATTTCCTCTTTGTGTCTTTAAATTTAAAAAAAAAAAAAAAATTATAAAATTCTATTTTAAGGAGGGGCATGTCACATGTGTGAGAAAAAGAATGTAGCATACATGAAGTACTCCATTGTGTGCAACAATTCTTCCAGATGCAATGGTAGGAGCACCAGCTACAAAACTTGAGTGTTGAAATTTGCCTTTTTCCTTCTGTCCAACATACAAAACTCTAGACGAGCTAAGAACAAAAATCCACTTAGATCCGTCGGTTGTGTGTACAAGGTTATTGCTTTGTTTGTAAACAAGCTTGCCTCCTTCCACAATCACTTCATATGCTTCCCTCTCTATCTGCAAATTGCAAGCATCAATGTTGAAGTTGTTAATACAACATAAAAATTTAGTGGCAAACTTTGAAAATTATAAAATAGTTTGATAGTCTGAAATGCTCATATTAACTAGAGTTATTGAATGCAATGTGGGTGAATGAAAAAATTTACAGGTCCAAGATAGTTTATTCGTTGCATTTGCAATTTCTTTCTTGAACATATGTCAAGATTGACTTTTTTTCCATCACCAATATCCAACCTTCATGTGAGCAAAACATGTATTAAGACATTACAAAATATGGATCAAAATTCAAAAGTTATATTCAAATCCGTATATACTAGTGCTTGCTCAGTTAATATTTACCAGTAGAAAAAGGGTTGAGAACTCTGACACTTAAACCATACATCATAATAGAAATGCAGATTGTGTCCATAGCGATGACGAGGATCAATCTGCAAAATATAAGAAAGCATTAGCCTCGGTAAGTTTATTTTCTTGGAGTCCAAGAAACCATATGATAAAGCAATTACAATGTAGAAGTATGAGCTTACAGCTTCAAGCCAATGTTTTCGAGCTAATCTTTGCGCATTATCATCTTTGGATAATCCTCTTCCCATCTACCAACCAAAGAAAAAAGAACTTTAATTTTCCAAAGAAGACTAATATGAACCTAAACATTGAAGGAAGCATATAAAATGTAACCCCTTAAGAGTGAGCATGTTTGGATTGACTTATTTAATCTTATTTATTGGTATTAATACTTGTGAGACTATTTAGTAGAGTTTATGAAAACAACTTACGGCATGTTCTTAAGTTGTTTTTAGCTTACTTCCATAAGCTCTTCAGAATAGCTTATGAAAACAGTTTATTACTTATATGAAAACAGCTTGACTTCATTTTATCTTTTGGTATAGAAATAACATATAAATCAACACTTATATGATAAACGCTTATGCTATAAGCACTTAATTAAACTATGATATACCTTAGCAGCCATTGTCCTTGCAGTTGCCCATTTTGAAATAGCTGATTCAGATTTATCAGAGTCAAAATGTGATATCAAGCACTTTTGAAAAGCAGAAGTTTCTGAACCCGTCCACCTGAAGCAGTGAACAAACTTAAGAATCCATTTTGGAAAGTACAATAAGCAGCACTAATCACTCACTCATAACTTAAATATTGGATTGCACTAACCATAGCTCCTCGCAAACAACGGCCAAATCTGCTAAATATCTTCGAATCCTATAACTCTTGTAAACTTTCTGCAGCTTTGTCGCAGCTAAATCACGGTCAGAATCAGTAAATGGAGAAGAAAATAACATCACTACTTCTGGTTTTTTCGGTAACAAAGAGTCCTCAACTTCATCTTCTGTATCAGAATTATTCTGTACTAGATATTTGCATGACAATGCTACCTTCAAGCCTATACACTCTTCTTCAATAGTAGGCTTATAGAAAGTATTGAAATTAATGTCATTGCTGAATTTCACTTTGTTATCTTGTTCCTTGCTTATAGCTAACATCACCATTAATTTCTACACAAGAAACATATCCATAAGCTAAGTAATTAACTAATATTGGAAACTTGCAAAGTAAATATAGAAAGTTGAGAGACAGGCTCACGTGGAAGTAAAATTTCAGCTTCTTTATAATTTTCATCTATACACATAAGTTTACTCTTTGAAATATATATACTGCATAAGTTTGAAAGAGATATTAGCTTCAAATATGCAAAGAGAGACATGTATATTGCAGAAAATTGAGACCTTTTGGTATTTGGCCTATGTGAATATAAAACTATATAAGGAGAATTAGTTGTGTTACTTGCAAAGAAAGTCCTATAAATTGAGTTATTTGGAATAGAAAACTATATATTGATTATTAGATTAATTCAACAACCAAAGTTTTGCTAGAAAGGGCATATAGAATCTTTCTTGACATAATCATAAAAATAATAACTACCAATCAAAAGACCACTTTTGTCAAAATATGAAAGGACCATAGTAGTATAGTACATACAATTAGAATATGGGTTTTTGGTACAATTTTTTTTTTTTTTTAATATTTACAATTTTTTTTTTGAAGGAATATTTACAATTTTATTGTTTTCATTTTATTTCCTTTCTCTTATACAGTTTTTAAAAGATGTGCCATAAAATACAAATAAAGTCACACTTTTTTTTATATAACTACTAGCAAAAATAAATAAACAAGCTTGAACCAGTGAGAATCTAAATTTCATCACTACTACAAAAATACACCCCGGTCATTATTTATTATAAACAAAAAATCACTTTTTAAGTTCATTGAATAATTGATGCATATGATCTGAATTATTGATCAGATACATCAGTTATTCAATGAACCTAAAACATTATTTTTCTCTTATAATAATAATTAGATGGTGTATATTTTTATAAAACGTACGTAACCCTAATAAAAATATTACAAATAATTATGTTTATCCATATTTTTCTATTGTATTTTGATGTATGTATATTATTTTAAAATATTTACTTTAATATCATTAATGAGTTTCTGTTTTATGATATATATCATAAAACAAAAACAAGTTATATCTATGCACTACCTATGTGTGTATACACACGTAGTGCATATATTTTTTTTTTTTGAGGGAACGTAGTGCATAGATATAACTGGAGTACTTAATTTTAATGTGGTATTTTTTCTCTCAATTAAACCTTTTTTAGCTATTGCATTTTCGATTTTATCCTTTTTACAATATTATTTAAATATTAGTTAAACTTCATTGCAATAAGAACGATCTCACTGCTGCCCAAAAATTTAACGTAAAGACAATCTCACTGCAATATCACCAATATCATTTATATCTTTATTTTGGTCTTATTTCCCTTTTTTTTAATGGAAATTTCTCATTTTTTTAAGCAAAATAGAGTACAATAGTATCTTGTGAAAGATATGACATCCTAACTATATTGATTATTGACACCTATCTCATCCACCTATTATTTGCAACACTCTAGAAATATAATTTAATTTATCAAAAATACTTGATTGTGGTATATGTAATTTTTTTTTTAATATTATTAGCATAAAAATAAATAAATTTAGTATTAGATGGATAAAATAAATTTACAATAAAACACAACAGAAAATCAAACAACCAACAATGTTAATGTTTGTTTTTTCGACGGTAATGATGTGCGCGCATGCACACACACATAAAGTGCATCTTACCTAGCTGCATGTATTTATATAAAATGAAAATTGCTTGTATAAATAATCTCTTATTAGAAAGTAGGTTGATGAACTTACTCTTATATAGTCCCCAAGCTTAATATATAAAGCATTTTAATAAGAGATTATAAACACATGTAATTATGTAAGATGCACTTACTCTTACTATAATCCCTTATTAATAAAAATAACTTTAATTTTATTGAAAGTGCATCTTCCTCTTGATAATGATGTAGAATAAATAATATCACTTGAAAAATGGGTTGATGAACTTACCTTTATATTTCCTAAGCTTGATAACGTGAGAAGGAGTAAATTTGAGAGTTCACTAGACTTTGAAGTTAGAGCAGTGGCAGTGGCAGTGGCAGTTATGAGTGATACATACGAAATCTAACTATAGTTTCAATAAACATCAAAACTGTTTCATCCAATTTTTGTTCCTTCAATTGTTTATGGTTTATATTTTCTTCTCTTAGTTAACACAATTTCCTAATATTAATGCTTCTTCACTAAGACTACTATATATATAATTGTGTTTATAGTGAATATTTAGTATTAATAACTAGTACTAAGGTATGACAACCGAGGACACTCACTGGTAACTGCTTCTATAAAATAAACAAATGTCACAAAATGAATAACTCTCTACCGAATCACTTCTCAGGTGTTATATATTTATAATACTATAAAGTTTGTGTTTGGCAAATGGCATTATCAAAGCTGTTTTTTTTTAATTGATTGGTTCCAAATTTTTGTTAACTAATTAAGCTCACATTCACTAGGAATTTGTACAAATAAAAATGTAAGTAATAGAATGATAAGTTGACCTGAATTGGCTCTTGCTATTTAGAACTGGCCACAAGTAACATCAAATATTGGTGACCCCCTGCTTGCTGGAATATTTGTGATTGTGATCAATGGCTTTTGCTTCTCAGAAATAGCCACAGATGACATCAACAGGTCACACCCCCTGCATGCTGTAATATTAGTACAGTAATATTTTGTGTGATAAACTTTCTATGCACGCATTCACTAATCATTGGTAATTAATTGATGTCACCGATTAATTAGGAGGAATAAAGGATTAGCATCTCAAGTTATTTGTCATTGGCTTTTTATTTTGTTTTTAACCCATCTCTTTCTAGGAGATGGAACTATGATAGTAATATATAATTCGGATGGGAGGTAAGTAAAATCTAATAGAAATTTTTGTTAAAAAAAATCTAATAAAAATTATTTTTGTAAGAATTTGAACTCAAGTTATCCTAAACGATTTGTCTTGATTAAAGTTTATTAACATTTGGGTTCAATTGTTTGATTTGATGTAAAGTAATGATCGAGAAATATGGCTGAAAATAATAAATTAATAGAGGTGGCCTAATTAATTTAGTTAATTTTAATAAAAATTAATATAACTGCTCCAATTATTTTCATAATTTTTGTAAACATTATTATTAGTGTTAGATGTTTGAATGTGAGGTTGGTTTAGGAAATACTTATATATTTTTTATAGTTTATGAATAAAATTATAGAGTGTGATAGTTTAATGACTAAATTGTTGTATACATTTTTTTTAAGAGAAATTATATTTGTACAATCATTTTTCGACAATTTTTGTGACAACTTTCTTTCACATATTCATATTATGTTTACTTTCTCTCTTTATTGCTTGATTTTTGTGTCAATACATCATTTTCTTTGTAAATTATGGTTGTCAATAAAATGGTTGTTCAAATAACACAACTCTTTTTGTAATAGTTTATCTCTCTTCCGTAACAAACAATTGTCGATCATCAAAATGACTTGTACACTTCTTTTAACAATTGTAAAGCAAAATAAAATTTATTCCAACTTCACGATAATCAAAATTTAACTTTATTAAGATTTAACTTCCCTCCAACTCCTCTAATCAAAATTTAAGTTTCAACTATGACTTCAACCTATACTAAATTTACAATGTATTTGAATGTTGAGATTGCACTTTTGTAAGATTTAAGTAAGAATTATCATTAACAACCCGGAAAATATTTGATTTGATTTCAACTATTCATGGAACTAATTAATACTTTTAACAAGTTTTATTAACATCTGTATCCATGAAAAATAACTGTCCTAAAAATAAGGCCATTTGCAAACTAGAACAAGATGTATTTTTTTTTTTTTGAAGGAAAGAACAAGATGAATTTATTGTTCATTTTTAAAATATATTCCTTATATTATTATATCATCATTTGGTCTTGAATTATGAAAAAACCAATATTACACCCACAAAAATGTAATTTCATAATAGTTAAAATTCTTCTGTTTAGAACGATGTCAACATGAATCATTGCACCATCTTTATTTTTAGCTTTCTTTTCGTTTTGCTTTTTGTTGGGAATCAAATGTATGTATAATTATAATGTAATATAGGTGCACTTGGTTGATGGTTGCCTATATGCCTATCCCTGCTTACCCTCTAATATGACTGATGGATGACATATTCATACCATTTTGACTAACCTTTCTTTAACATTTCCTAGGTTGAATGAATTGTCATTACTTTAGTTGTTTGTTCATACCATTTTTATTAAATTACTAATGCATCTGAATTAGCCTAGGGCTAGAGTTTGTTATAGTACAAAAACGTCCACTTTCTGTTTCTGATTCCTCAATAAAGCTCTGCGCATTTAAATGGCAATTTAACTTATAGTACCTTTATTCTATGTTACTAACTAACCTCATGCATGTTCGGACCCACACTATTAGGCTTACCAAGGATCTGGATTCCACTTGATCTAAAATGAACGGTCAAAATCTTAAATTGTGTGAAATTTCTAAAATCCATGCTTCATAATTGTAACCGTTGGATAATAGATCTAAGATCGAGATTGAAAACCGCAGGTGGATAGGATCCCGGTCCGGCTCACATGTTCAAAAGATGTTTTCAAAGTTCATTAGAGGACCCGGGTGACTTATCCAAATAAGTTCTGTAAAAACTGTTTCAGTCCTTGTTAGATTAAAATTAAGGTCTTCAAATTGGCCTCTTCATAACAAATTTCTACAAATTAAAATTGGATCTATTTCTTGTCACTTTCAAAAGAAGCAGTGTAAAACACTCCAAAGATGTACCATAATAAATACTAACGTAACTAAAATCTGATATTCATTGAATATGAGAATATCTTGGACACCCAAATTAAATGCAATACAAAATGAATGGCCCAAATTAGATAGATATTGGTAAAGAGGACTTATGCCTTATCTGTGCCCCCAACAACCAACTCATAGAAAAATTGACCCTAATAGTACAACAGCATTTAATCCACTAATAACAAACTCATTAAATAACAATACAATATCATTGATGATTTGATTTCTTTCTTCTGTATATGGTAATAATGACAGCATATATCAGTAAAGACAGTAACTAAAAGACAAAGACTATGCAGTCTAGGTGTCAAAAATATTATTATTATTATTTTAACATATAGTATAAGTCGATAAGATAATTATAGGTGTATAGACTCAAAATGGGTGCTGTTATTCTGAACAAATAGAGAACCAAATATAGCAGCACCCTTTTAGATTGATTTGAGAGAGAAAGAGAAAGAGAAATAGGTTTGGCTTGTATTGAAAGGTAAGCAAGAAATCCATCCAATGTTATAGGCAGTGGAGAAAACAGACTAGTCTTATAGTCTTAGAAGTTGTCAAATGAAGGTGAAACTTGTTCAAGTTGTTGATCACTTGTGTGTTTGTAAAGCAAAATATTAAACAGTCATCTTTTTGGGAATAACAAACAAGCTAGTGTGATTCACTTGTGTTATAGCCTTTTCATTTCACTCCCTTCTTATATATATATATATATATACTCTACAATTCAGCAATAATCATCACACCTTGTATCTTGTAATTGTGAAGGAAAGATTATAAACATCATCATCATTTGATTCATCATTTCAGCTTAAAATGAAAGGAAGATTGTTTTGTTTCATTTTAGCTCTGCAGTTACTAAGTTCTGTCTCTGTGGCTAAAAGGGCTTTTCCTTCAACTGATGCAATGTCACATCCAGGTAATTAGTTAACCATAGCACACCATTTTTATAGATATATACCTTAATTTAATCATTAGTATTTTTAAGTACTAACAACTGATATATGCTTCATTTGTATTTTGTATATATGATGATTAGGCCCAGGAGAGGCACCAGCACCACACCAAACCATAGAGTCAAAAAAGGTGTGTCTTCTAACATTATGTAAATTTGGATGCATTGTATTGTATTATATATCTTAATTAACATATAAATACTTGAATTTTAAATGAAGTCGGAGAAAATGAAAGAAGTGGTATATGATGATGATAGAGATATTGGGATAAGCAGCAACAAGATAGGGTCAAGTCCACCAAGCTGTGAGCACAAGTGTTATGGATGCAATCCATGTGAAGCCATTCAAGTTCCAAGTACTGAAAGCAGTAAGAGAAATCATTTGGGTCTTCAGTATGCAAATTATGAGCCTGAAAGCTGGAAATGCAAATGTGGTCCTTCCTTCTACAGTCCATGATCATTCTATATTCTAATATTAATTATTAATTATCCATTAATTCAATGTAGTATATAGTTCATCTGTTAGGTTCATATTATATATATTTTCTTCCCTTTGTACAAATATTAAAGTTCAAAGGATTTCATTATTATTAATTAATTTGTGGTTGGAATTGTTGGATGACTTATTATGCTACAGAGCCTTGTAGAACTTTTTGTTTTTTGTCAAACTAGAAAAGGAAAAATGGATAATTTTTTTTTTTTTGAAAGAGAAATTATGAAGAAAAAAATATTGACGAAAAAAGAACATTCAATTCTAATAATTTTACTAGTGTAGGCCACTACGTCACTTTGACAAAAGAAAAAAATACAATACCTACCGTTACTAATATATGTAAAACTACAAATAATGCTTATAAAAAGTGACAGGGAGTACCAATTATCAGTTATGAGATCATTCTCTATTTTATCATTAAACTAAAACATAACAAATTTCATACATTGAACATAGTCCTAGACATACAACACTTCATTCAAATATCAATAAAAAAACAATCATATTGATGTTATCATGATAAAGTGAAAACTACTTGTGTCACCACATATTAACATCGCAAGGCCACAACACTTGGTATCTAAAAGGATGTGTATTTTTCCACTTGATTTTACCCTGCCACAGCATCATCGTCATCTTCTTCTTCTTCTTCTTCAAACTCCTCCTCCTCCTCCTCCTCCTCCTCCTCATCGTCATTGTTTTGTTCCTCATCCTCATCTTCTTCATCAGTAACAATGAAGCCTCCTAGTGTCTCATCATCAACGTCATCATCATCATCTTCTTCTTCTTCTTCATTTTCATCCACACTAGTTGCTTTCTTTCTTTTTGAATTACTACTATCTTTGATATCTCTGTTAGGTCCTCTATTGTCTTTAGACCTCGTGGAGTACCTAGGTTTCTTACCTTTCCCAACCTTAGCAACAAGTTCCTTATCATCTTCACTATCACCATTCCACACGTCATCCTCGTTGTCTCTAAATACTTTCCGCTTTCCCTTTATTTTCCTTTTCTCCTCAAAATCATCCTCATCCTCACTTTCTTTGCTAGGCTCCTCGAGGAACCACTCCCAATTCTCCACATTCCGGATCATGCCCTTTGGATACTGGTCAAACTCATGCCTCATAACAAGAAAACCAAACTCTGCATTTTCAAAATTACTGTTTCATCAAAAGTATCCCAAAAGCTATCACTGTGAATTCAAAAAACAAATTCATGCGTAAATGGTAAAAAAAAAAAACATCAAGTGAACAATGCTAAACAGAATTGAATTATACTACCCTTAGAAGGTTACACAGCCACAGGCACTTACAAGATATAATTGAATATCTTTATCACAAACAACCAAAAATTATATTTTAAATGATGTACATCACCAAAAATTATACCATTGTTGACATGAATTCAGCAAACTTGAAGAGTCGTCAACTTGAAAATCTCTTTCTCAAGGAAAAACTAGCTTTTTTCGTGAGGTACAAAACAAACCAGTAACCATTTCATTTCCATTTCTAACCCCACACTCAAGTTCGAAAGGCAACAAAAATTCTTACGCAGAATAATCCCAATATAGGTAGTATTCGAGTTGATACTTCTTAACTTTAAGTCCAAGCAACCAAATTTGCAAAAGGAATGAAGCACCAAGAAACAATAAAATTGAAAGAGCAAAACTTGATCCCATACATAATAATATTGGAATCTGTAACCAACTAAAAAGGAAGGCAGGAGGCTAATAGTATAGAAGAAGGAAACACCATACCTTATATTGAATATGAAATCAAATTATACATGTCCATAAAAGGCTATTAAGCTATCATAACCAAATGAACACAAAAATAAACTTTAAATCATAAACTATAGTACTCATGGTTAAATTAGTTTTAGGCCATGTTTGGAACTTTGGATAAACAACTTAATTAAGCGCTTAAAGCATACATACTCACCATATAAGTGCTTATATATAAGCTATTTTTTATAACAAAAGATAAAAATCAGTCAAACTAATTTCAAATAAACTATAAGCTATTTTCACAAGCTATCCCGGAGAGCTTATTGAAATAAGTTAAAAACAAACTCATGGAAATGCTTTGAACTGTTCTCATAACTTCTCCAAAACAATCTCACAAATGTTTATAACGATGGATATTCTTCAACAAATTAATCCAAAAAAGACCCTTGGAATTATACTATCCTTAAAAGGCTACACAAATTTACCTAAAACTTGCAACTCATGTACAAAACAAACTCTCAAACTCTACATGTTGAACAATGTACTACATCTACATTGCAAATCCTGCTAAGGAAATGTCATTGACATGCATACAATCATCAACTAAGACATTTAATTTTATTTTTCAGCTAAAAAAACTTGCTTTTCCAATTATTGATTTTGTTACAACAACAAAAACATCATCATCATCACTCAGCAAAGCAACAAAATTGAAACAAAAATAGTTTCCATCAAAAAGGGTCAAAGTTATTACCTTTAATAGGATCAATTTGTGAAATATCAAGTTGATCAAATTCAATCTCACTCTCAGAATCTTCACTCTTGTTCAAATTGAACCAAAAGGGTGTTTTGGCAGACAAGCAAAAACGGTCACCAAGTTCCAAATGACCCATTTCGAATTTCTTGAAGATCTTAAGCGTTTTGTCATTGTTCTTCAAAACCCAGATGGGGTTTCTTCCAATGACTTGAAATGAAACCTTAGGAGGTTCTGAATCAGACTCGTTGTTGAGTTGGAACGAAACGTGACGGCGAGAAACAGTGTGGTCTTTTGTGTTGAAACCACAACCTCGTCCGAACAGTGCTTTGTCGCTGCTTTGTAAAGAGAATTTGGAACCATCTTCGCCTTCGAACTCCATTCAGAATTCTTTAGAAATATTTGGCGGTGAAAAGTAATAACCTAGCACCGTTAATTCTAAAGAAAATATATATATATTAATGACTTAAATATGTAAACGGTTCTTGTAAGTTCGCGCATTTTTGGTTTGGTCCCTGCAAGTTTTTTTGTTCTAAAACAAACCATCTATTTTGATAACCTTTTGGAAAAGGTACTTGCCCATCAGCTTCCGTCAACAAAAACGCTATGGTGGCTAACAGAGCACACGTGGCAGGTCATGAGTTGGAAAAATTGATGAGATGGTATGAGAGATGATAAGTTGCAAGAGTACAGGGACTAAAATAAAAAACATAAATTGACACAGGGAAGAAATTAAAAAACGAAAACATCAAAATTTGAATTAAAAACCAAACTTTCAGTCTTCTTCTTCCTCTCAAATACCAGTCTTCTTCTTCCGCTCAAACTTTTCTCAATCTTTCCCATACCTTGCTCCCTTGAACCAAAACTCATCTCCTTCAACAATGTCTTCTAATTCCATTACTCAATCATCATCCAATGAGTTACCTATGTGCGGTTGCAACAAAATTATGAGAATGTTCATATCCAATTCACTTGACAACCCTAAAAGGAGATATTGGAAATACACAACCTATATGGTGAGTTTGCTGTTGTAATACTTTGTTGTTCTCTTATTTTTTCACATTTTAATTAGCTAAATATGTTTGTTTTCATCTCAGGCTGCTAGTAGTTATAAATTGGAATGGTACTCCGGCGATGAATAATTGGAAGAGTAATAATTTGAAGGGTACATATGGCGATGTGTAGTGTCGATGTTGCGGCAAGCTACGATGGTGCTCATGCAAGATGTGTTGGCTTCGAGAAGGATGAGGACACATAAGGAGACACACAAAACAATAATATATAAATTGAAATTTGAATTTGATAAATTAGCATGGATTGCAATTAAATTAATTGAAATTCTGGATTGAATTGACATGAATTGGAACTCCACGGGAATAAATTGGCCACAATTCATGAGATATCTATCATGGCTATTGCATGTGGATAAAAGGCTAGAATTATGCAGAAGTTGGAACTAAGCATTGTGTCTAGTATAGGACTTTTTTAAACAAACATTTGTAAATTATACAGAAGTTGAAGCTAAGAACAGTATCTAATATAGGACTTTTTTAAACATAAGTATTTGTAAATTTGGCTGTTTTATTAAGAGTTCCTGGCCTTTGTTGCGTACATGCTTTGTAGCTTTGTATACTGTAATATTTCAGCAGCTTAAGAGAAATCAAAAGGCTTGTTTGCAATGTTATAATCAAGGTTTTAATAACATGACACAGTTTAAAAGTGATGGTACTTTTTAGGATGTGTATAACTATACTTTGTTGCACTATGGAGAAGCTTTATAAATTTTAAAATCTGATCATATTTTAAATTGTTGGAGGAAATGAGTTTTTCCTTCAAGGACGCAAGGTGATGGGAGATTGGGGAAATATTCAGAGGAAGAAGGAAGAAGAAACAAAGAATAGTGAGTGGAAGAAGATGGAAAATTTGATTTTTAAAATTCAAAATTTGATGTTTACATTTTTTTAAATTCATCCCTATGAATTTTCGTTTTTGATTTTAGTCCCTCTCATACCATTTCATCAACGTTTGCCAACTTAAAACCTGCCACGTAGGCCTCCGTTAGCCACCAAAACGTTTTTGTTGACGGCATAGACCTTTTTCAAAAGGTTATCAAAATACAGGTTTATTTTAGAACAAAAACACTTACATGGACCTATATTAATTTCACCAAAACATATAAACTCCCTGTCTAATCACTATTATAACAGAAATTCGTTAAATACAATTAATTCTTTAAATTTAATGTAAAAAAACATAAGTCAAATTTACTAAATTGTAATTTTTACTTTTAAATAAAAACCTGCTTCAACTGCGTTAAATGTTTTTTAATTAAAGAAAAGGTATATAAAAAAAGTAGTAAAAATACAGGCAAAAGAGAAAGTAGTATATTTTTGTAACAGTGACCAATTATTATTTTTTTTTTTATAACTGTGACAAAATGGAGTGATGTCAAAAAAATGTCACATACTAAATACCAGACTTTGTTAAACATAAAAAAATGTCAAAGGTTAACACATTGAAACTTAAATGACTAAATTGAAAAGGAAAAAGAGAAAAAAAGATGACTAGATATTACAATTCGTATGAAATGTACCAATTATCAGATCTCTATTATTTTCATTGAACTGAAACAGAACTCCTTTCATGTACCCAAAAAAAAATATAACTCATTTCATACATTGAACTTAGTCACAAACATACAACAATTCAATCCAATATCAACAAAAATCAATCAGATTGATGTTATCATGCTCAAAAATGAAAACTACTTGTGTCACTATATATTAACATCACAAGGCCACAACACTTGGTATCTAGAATGATGTCTTCAAACTCCTTATCCTCTTCATAGTACCATTGAGCAAATAGACAACAACAACATTAATCTAATTGGGGCACAATACAATTTAATGCAGGCATACCAATCAAATTATTTGATTCAATTTCCAAATGTACAAAAGAAAAAAACCTCAAAAGGGGAAATTAAACCAAATAATTTGACTAGTATGCCTGCATTAAATTATATTGCACCCCAATTAGATTAATGTTGTTGTTGTCTACTTGCTTAATGGTACCGATGAAAATGGTAGATCACATTTGGATGCATCAACTTCTAACAGCTGGACTTCTGCTTCTGAATATGAAACAGCGAGACTCAAAGCCATGCTCAGACCTACAGCAAGAGCTACCAAGGATAAATCAACCGCTCTTGGTACAAATTATCTTCAGGAAAGATTAGACCAACCAAAAAAAATATCTGGAGTCAGTACCAGAACTCATGAATAATACCTGCACTTCAATCAGCTCAAGGTATTCTTGCATAAATAAATGTAAGGCAACAGCATTTCCTTTGCACAGGTTGCAGAAAGTGATGGAGAAAGTGCAAAACATACATCTTGTGTCACATTAACACCCCAATTAAGACACCTAAACATATATAGAGAAGCTAGAAAGCTAGTGTTGAATGGGCAGAATGCACTTGTCCCTTACAATCAGCAAACTGGATTCATGAATATGGCATCATCATTCCCTTCAAGTATAAACAGTCATGGGGTTGATGGAACAGATGAAGACAAGGCCAAATGGTGGGAAAATGAATGAAATGTTTTCCAAAGAAGAGCAGAATCATTGATTACACGGATGCATCTTGATCAAGGAGACAGACGCTTTTCGCGATGAGAGGATCATGGTGGATTCAGTGGTAGAGTTTTTCTCACTCAATGTCTCAGACCATCTTTCCAGTTCTGCATTCATGTCCCTTGTTGCTCGATTTCCCCTAAAGTCAAGCTGCAGGGGACATGAACGCAGAACTGGAAAGTTGGTGAATTTGTTGAAAAACCAGAAAAATATTGAACCTCCACTTGAACAGTGTGCAAATCAATCAGGAATCTCTATTCCTGGCAAATAAAGCATCTTGTTTCCAGCTTCAATCATTTCCTGTCAGTCATAAATTTAGAAACTGTTACAAGTTAATCTAGCATTTTGAGACATTGATAGGAATTGATACACATTTGATAGGAACCGATACTAATGATATCAGAGAACGTGAAGACTTCAATTTCGCAAAAATTTGAGAAATGTCAAGAAACTTATAACGGTTATTGTGGAAATGATAAAAAACCTTTAAATAGCATCAAGTCTGATAATGACACTCTTCGATAATTTTCTGAAATAATTTGCATGTAATTTCTGAAAATGACACTCTTTGATGCACACATGAAGAATGGTGAAATAATTCCCCAGAAAGTCTGATAAAACATTTGAGGATCAAGAAAGACCACAACCAGCCATTGATGTTTTAGTTGCAAAGATGCGTGCATCACTTGCAAAAAAGAAACGAGTAAAAAGAGAAGTACTCCAATCAGTTCAGCGTATTCTTGCATAAATGAAATGCAAGAACATATGCCCTTCACAACTCATAAGGTGTTGCTTGAGGAGAGTGGTGGAAAAACATACATACTATGGACACATTAACACAGCAATTTAGACACCTAAACATATATAGAGAAGCTAGAAAGCTCGTGTTGTATGAGCAGAATGCACTTGTCCCTTACAACCGGGAAAATGAAAAACACAAGTGCAAAGTTCATGAATAAAGTTTGGAAGAAACAGACATGAGCTAAAGTTAATCTTGATGAGGAAACTTATAAAGTTTGGAAGCTTCTGATGTTGGATATAAACAGTGAAGGGGTTGATGGAACAGATAAAGACAATGCCAAAAGGTGGGAAAATGAACTATTTCCTAAGGACAAGCAGAATCATTTATTGCACGGATGCATCTTGTTCAAGAGACAGACACTCTTTTGTGATAGAAAGGAATAGTAGTGGATTCAGTGGTTGAAGTTTTTCTTGCTCAAATTGTCTCAGACCATCTTCCTAGCCCAGCATTAATGTCCATGCTTGATTTCCCTTAAATTCAAGCAGCAAAACATAAAGGCGGAACTAGAAAGATGGTGAATTTGTAGCAAAACCGTAAAGATATTGAACCCCCACTTGTACGGTGTGCAAACCAATCTGCAATCTTCGTTCCTGGCAAAGAAAACATCTTGTTTTTAGCTTCGATCGTTTCCTCTATCAGTCATAAGTTTAGAAACTGTTAAAAGTTAATCTATGAGTTTGAGACATCGGTAGGAATTGATACACACTTGATAGAAACTGATATTAATGATATCAGAAAAACTGAAGACTTCAATCTAGAAAAATGTTACGAAATGTCTAGAAACTTATAAACGGTTATTGTGGCAATGATAAAAGCTCTTCAATAGCATCAAGCCAATAAGTTCCATTAACCAATCTTGCTCTCTTCGGTCGCATTAATTCAACAAAGTTGAACAGTCATCAACTTGGAAATCTCTCTCTCAATGAAAAACTGCTCTGTGTGATGAAGCAAGGACACTCCTTGGATTAGGCGTGTCCCGGAGTCGGACACCGACACTTATAATTACACTGAAATATGTAATTTTCTCAAATTATTAGCGGTGTCGGTGTGTCTGAGTCCGTGTCCGGTGTCCGTGCTTCAACAGTTATTACCTGGACTCAAGTTGTAAAGACAAAACAAACAATCTTATGCAGAATAATACTATTATACAAACTAATTCAAGTTAATGTTCCTTAATAAATTTACAAACTCTAAAATTATACAGGCTATATAATGTACTGCATGTCAAATCTTGCTGTGGAAATGTGTCATTAACATGCATGCAATCAACAACTAAGACATTTAATTTTATTTTACAAATAAATAAAAAACTTGCTTTTCAAGTTATTAATTTTGCTAGAACAAAAAAAGCATCATCATCAATTAACTAAGCAAAGCAATAAAACTGTAAACACAACAAAAATTAGTTCGATAAAAAAAAAAAAAAAAAAAAAGGAAATAATACCTTTAACAAGATCAACTTGTGAAACATCAAGTTGGTAAAAGTAACTGTAAACTTCATTTTGAAACATGCAGAAACGGTTTTCGGGTACCCATTTGCTCTGACGACGAGAGACAGTGTGGTCGTCAGTGTTGAAAAAACGATCTGGTCCAAACAGAGCTTTGTCACCGCTTCGCAGATTCAAACCACCTTCATCAACATCTTCCTGTTGTCTATTGTTGGTGGTGGTCGGTGAAAGGTAAATAGTAAATACCTAACATCGGCACCGGCACCGTCACCACCGCCGCATAGATAGCGGTGCTAGGTTTTCTAAACATTTCTATTTTGGCCCTTTATGACAAAATGGTGAGTTATTTATAATAGTGTTATTTATAATAGTATCAAGTATAAGCATCAAAGAAATTGTATTTAAGTTTTCTCTTTTTTTTATTTCAATAAATATACTTATTTTTCTCGTTTTAATTTTCTAAACTTTTGTTAAACTAAACTTTATTCATCACTTTTTATCTCCATTTTTCAACATATATTCAGTCTTCATAATCTTTTTAATGAAATTTATATGTAGAATATTTTAACAATCTCTAATTTTTTTTTTAATTTTTAACAAAATATAAATATTTTAACATCAAAAACATAAAATTCATGTTGTTTAAAAATTATATATTTTTGTTAAAGATTGTTATAATATTTTACTCATTTTTAAAAAAAAAAAAAATCATTAAAAAATATAAAAATTAGACATAAACTATCCAAAAACGATGAGGAAAAACTTTAAAGACTGAAAACCAAACAAAAATTTATATATTTATGAAGGAAAAAAAAATTTAATCTTTTATTATTTTATATTCATTTGTAATCTCTTGCAAGTTGCACCGTTTTGTTTTTGTTTAATATTACGTATATTTTTTTCATTTAACCTCTTCCACCGTTCCTTCCTATCTCATTTAATGAGGAAATTATAGAGTTTATTGGAGAACTCTCAAATTCCTTATGCTTACACTTACACCATAAAACTGAAATTAGCATTAATTAACTGGTTTAATTCTTATGCGTTAGATATACTTTTTCATTCTTTTTTTGAGGGGACGTTAGGTGTACTTAAAAATAAAATAATTTGCTACTATAAGTTAGGATATACGAGTTTCAATTAAGACTTTATTTGATAAAAGTAATATATAACCGATAAACTTGCATATAATTTATAACTGATAGTTTATAGATTATAATATATAGTTGAAAATTAACGACCGGTGATGATTGTTAGTTGATAAACTAATTATACAGTTTGATAAAATTAGTAGTTCAACTAATTGATGTATATAAAATGATATAAAATAATGCTTTTGATTCATAATCAAATAGAGTTTAATGGTGATGGGTTGACAACAGACAACCAATCAAAACATTCTGAATCGCCAC
This sequence comes from Medicago truncatula, assembly GCF_003473485.1. NCBI lineage: Eukaryota > Viridiplantae > Streptophyta > Magnoliopsida > Fabales > Fabaceae > Medicago > Medicago truncatula. The sequence continues at coordinate 48,949,429 of NC_053043.1, forward strand.
ATCAATTAATTTTTTAATTTAAATATCAATTTAGAATGTTTTGATTAGTTGTGTGTGCAAAATTGTTTTGAACGGTCAACCCACCATCATTAAACTCTGATAAAATTTATATCAATCAATATTTTAGATATTTGCTAATTTAAATTCTTTAATTGAACATATATTTAATACATTATATACTCTCTTGGCTTAAATGCACTCTCTTGGGTGGGGCGAGGATGTTTAGGCTTTAAAGAGGAGGTGAAAGTTATTTGCTTGAGAGGTAAGATTTTAATTAAGCTAAATTACATTTTTGGACTGTTTAATTGGTATCGGATTGGTCCTCTAACTAAAAATTGATTTATTTCGGTTCTCTAAGTTTCTCACTATTACTACATTTAGTCTTTTCTGTTAGTTTTATTCAAATAAACGTTAGGGTTTGTGTTATGTGGACTCAGGGGACTCGAACCTGCACCATCCACACCAATTTTAAGCAAATCAAACTACCAGAACCCTTAACATTTTTTGCTTATTCTTGAATCATTTTAGTATATATTCCATAATAGTTCGGCACCCCCAAGAAAATAAGTCAAGATCCGCCACTAGCATTAACATTGGCATGGTATCTCTAATTGGCTTGGTTTCATTACGGTACACCATGAACTTGTGGCATATCGCTTTCTTTAATTTGGAAATTTAGGAGGTTAAACAAAAAACATCCGCTCAACTTTTCAACTCATTTGACTCTCATGTGTGTCGATGATTTGGTGTGAAAGAAATGTTCACATTTTTTGTCAAAATGATGAATCGTTATAACAACTTTTCGAGAAAATTAAGCTTCAATCTTATTGGTGACAGCAAATGAATTGCACTAATTTTACTTTTAACTATCATTTGTGATGGCTTAACCCGATAACTTGTTTGAGATTCACCTTGTAACGGGGTTGCTTTGTCCTCATTTTTTTTTTTTTGTGGTGCTTTGTCCTCATTTCTATTTCGAGTTTGCTATATCTTTTGATGTAATTTGACTTTGCTTCCTCGTTTTTAAGCAATCCTTGTGCTGGAAATACCAGGTTCTTAGTTATTAGTATAATTCATTTTAATTTCTTACAAAAATATATATTGTTAAAAAATTAAAGTATAAAGTTTTGTTTTGAATTTATTTCATTTCAAATATATAAAAAAAAATTAACTTAATATAAATATTTTCGGTAAAGTTTTATTTTAAAATTATCTCATTTCCATCTCAGCATCAAGGTTCTTCACTATCACGAGTCCACTCGTCATCCTCGTTGTTTACTGCAAATATTTTTTTCGATTTCCCTACATTTTCTCCTCAAAATCATCCTCATCATTCCCTGCTTTCTTTGCTAGGCTCCTCGAGGAACCACTCTTAATTCTCCACATTCCCGATTATGTCCTTTCGATTTTAGTCAAACTCGTGTCTCACAAAACCAAATTCTGCATTTTCAAAATTGAAGTATTTTAAAAGTATTCAAAAAGGTACCAATGTAATTTCAAGATACAAATTTGGCATAAATATAACCATCCAGTAAACAACTCTGTTAACAGAACTGAATTATACCACCATTGGAAGGTTATAGCGGTACTTACATATAATTGAATATACTCATCTTACCTCAAAATACCAAAAGTCACACTTTAAATTACACACATGATAAAATCTTTCTCTGATAGAAAATTGTCGACAAGAATTCAACAAAGTATAAAAGTTAAAAAATACTTCATCTTCCATATTATAACTTATGACATAAATAAAATGTCGATTATATGTACAAAGTGTAGGCCTACCCAAACAGATAACATAAACATTTAAAACAACACAATGGATCCAACCTCTAGTTAATTCTAACAAACACTAATCAAATGTGTACATACTAGTGAATGGATTGACCGTTAATACGAAACGATTCAACAAATAACAACTCCTTGCAATAACAATAAGCAAAGGAACTCATTCAAGTTAAGCCTATCAATCCAACATCGAACAAGAGAATGTTGATGATATCACAACTAATCCAAAATCAATCACGAGTACTAATACAAATGTTAAGACGACGTCGACGCATTGGAGGCGAACCCAAAATCTAGAAACCTGCGGATCTCAACACATATAGACAATGACTTGTTAGAAAAAACACAATATAGACAACGATCAAAGAGTCTAGAAATGCTAACGCTAACCAGGCATGAGGCAACAACCATTTAACAGACCCATTATGTTTTTTTAGAACCAAAACCAACATCTGCACCGAGACATTGAAGGTACCCATATCCATCAACCAACCCACCGAATCCTTGGATAAGCTTTGAAGGCCGAACCACTATCGAGAGAACCAGAGATGGAGACATTTGCAAATATGATAGAAACAAAGAAATCCGCGACAACAAAGCAAACCATCTGTCGGCCGTGTAACTACGATCCCAACAAAAAGCTTTGTGTAAGGAGGTGGTACAACAACGAACATCCACGTTTTTTTTTTTGAAAGGTCTTATCCTATTATTATTGACAAGTCAGCCTTTATATATTTTTTATTTTACTAGCATTTAGACGGGTAGATGGACCACCCCGTTTGTCCACTTTTCTTATTGCGATAATGATTATAAATTAGGAACAACAATTTTTTTATGAAATTTTAAATAAAATTATTGATTTTGATTAAGTATATATCTATATATAATAGATTCCTAAAAAAATATAAATAGATATTTTACACTTTTATCCTATAACAAAACTATATTTATCTTTTTCAATTATACGGACGACAATGTAACAATATAACAAATATAATATAAATTATTATATTTTTAAACGAGATAAACAAAAGCCCAATACCAAGTATTCTCTACTATATAAGACCAGAGTAATCCTTGTTTTAAACAATAAAACCAAAACCCTAGATCGACATAGTGTATTAGAAACTACCAACTCACCGGAAAACCCAAGAGGAGTTGCTCGTGGTAGCCGCTTCCATACCAGTAACCTGAAGATCGCTGCACTGCTTGGAGAATTGATCTGATCGGAATCAATCATTCATCATCAATGGAGATGGAGACAGATGAAGGTATAAACAGTCTTAAAGCTCGCATAGAAACTCAACACAAGTCGCACATGTACATGCTTTCTTCTGTACAATCTGTTATACCTAATTTTGTTTCTTCTCTCGACCTTTCTCTCAAAGTTCTCTCTTCTTTCAACCACCGTCCTTTTGCTCCTACACCTCCTTTAACCAATTTCAACCCTCCCAAATCATCATCTCTCCAACAACTACCTCAAAAACCTTCTGTTAAAACCTTGAAAACCTCTCTTGTTGTTACTACAAATCCAGTATTAGAGAAAGTTACTCCTTTGTCCGTTGTTCTATCAATGGTTGCTGTTTGTCTTTTAAGTCGACTACCTTTTATGGAAATTGATTCTTCCACTCTATGGAGGAAATTGGAGAATGATGAAACCTTTACACCACAAGACAAAGCTGCATTTCAAGAGCTTGCTGGAGATTCAGGAGGGCCAACGCTTGCAGTCGAGATAGCTTTGAGATCAATGGCAGATGATAATGGTGCAGTTGAATTGGAAGAGTTTGCTGTAAGTGGTAAATCAAGAATTATGGTTTTGAATATAGATAGGACCCGTCTCTTGAGACAATTGCCTGAAACTGCACAACATCAGCTGCAGCAACAGCAAGATGAACTGAGTCTCGGAGATGGTAATATGAATCAAAATCAGCAACAAATTGCAAAGTGTAGTATGAATTTGGAGGATGTTGATGCTTTAATTAATAAGAAATCATTTAGGGAGATGCAAAAATATGAAACTGCTAAGGAGCTTTTAAAAATTATTCAGACTCCAAGCATAAGGGAGGCTGCTGTAGCTGCCAAGTTCAAAACTAAAGGTGGTTCTCAGATGAGACCATATTGTGACTTACCAACAAAAGAAGACTGTCGACGCCGGACTGGTTCCTTTATAGCATGTAATAAGCTTCATTTTAGACGAATCATTGCTCTTCATACTGACATTAATTTGGGAGACTGTCCTTTTCTTCGTACTTGCCGGCACATGAACACATGTAAATATGTTCACTATGAGGAAGACCCTACACCTGATTTGCCTCCAACAATGATGTGTGCTCCTCCTCCTCCTCTCAAACCACTAAAGCAGCAGCGTGCTGAGTATTGTTCTGAAGCGGAACTAGGCCAACCACAATGGATCAACTGTGATATACGTAACTTTAGAATGGATATATTAGGTAAGTTTGGAGTAATAATGGCTGATCCACCGTGGGACATTCACATGGAGCTGCCTTATGGAACAATGGCGGATGATGAAATGCGCACTCTTAATGTCCCTGCTCTGCAAACTCATGGGCTTATTTTTCTATGGGTCACTGGGCGTGCGATGGAACTTGGACGAGAATGCTTAGAACGTTGGGGATATAAATGTGTTGAGGAGATCATATGGGTGAAAACAAATCAACTTCAGCGAATAATTAGAACTGGACGTACGGGCCATTGGCTCAATCACAGCAAGGAACATTGTCTTGTTGGGATAAAGGGTAGTCCAGAGGTAAACAGAAACATTGACACTAATGTTATTGTTTCTGAAGTCCGGGAAACAAGCCGAAAGCCAGATGAGATGTATGCTATGATGGAGAGGATAAGTCCCGGAACAAGAAAGGTGGAGTTGTTTGCTCGCATGCACAATACTCATGCAGGGTGGATGTCTCTTGGTAATCAATTGAGTGGTGTAAGGTTAGTGGATGAAGGGCTGAGAGCAAGGTTTAAGGCAGCTTATCCAGATGTGGAGGTGCAGCCAGCATCACCTTCCAGAGCTTCTGCTATGGAGCTAGACTCTAGTGTTGCTGCTCAAACAACTACCTCTGCAATGATGTAGGGAACGTTCCTTTATAAAGCTGAAGGAAAAAAGCAGTATTTTGACCTTTCATTTCAACCATTTTTAGTTTGTGCTATTTTCTCGTTTCTCTTTCTTTATGTTGAAAGATGGATGAGTTTTTCAAATTTTATTTGAGAGCTAAATTCATTTAGAGAAAAAAAAAAGGAAGCCTTGTTAATTAAATTTGTATCAGTAATTCCTTTTAAATTTGAGATTTCGAAAAATAGCTTATGCAATTAAATAAGCTTTTATGTTAATTGATAAGTTTTCTCTAACGAAAATTGCATCTTCATAAGCTGGTTTTCATAAACTAACTTGACAAACTTATGAATAATACATAAAAACTTATTTATCTACATAAGCTCAATAATAAACCAACCCAAATGGATCGCGTCCGGATCCTCTCTATTTCCTCTGAAAATGAGGATCGGCATTTCCTTTCCTTGCGGAACGACACGTGGCATAAGTGAAAACCAAAGGTTGAGATCAATTCTTTCTTTAAAAACCAATTAAAATTATTAAATAAAAGAATTCAATTAATATTGAAGAAAATCAGTTGCCAAATTTTGCGAGAAAATGATATTTGGTGTGGCTGGGATTGATCCTGAAAGAAGAGCAGAGCTAATTATGGTTAGAAGTTGTGCACGATTGGTTAATTATAACATGTACTTAAACATGCAATTTCTTCATGTCAGATGAGTTTGTGATGATTGTAGGACACTTGTTTTTAAAGCATAACAACGCAGCACCATGATTAATTATATGTCAGATGAGTTTGTGATGGTATCCAATTCAAACATCATAGGAAAAACATCATAGAAAAACGCAGCACCATGATTGTTTTTATCAAATTTGGCAACTGATTTTGTTCAATACTAGTGTAACGCCCCGTGCCAAGCACGGGATACATTTTATTTAATTTTTTTTAATATGATTTAAATTTTAACAGATTTTTTAAATATTATTGTTTTTGTTTTTTTTCATCCATAATTTTGGCGTTATGTGGTATTTTATCTTCGTATTTAAAATTGAACAATAAATAATCATTAATTGAGATCAAAAAGTTAAATTTTATAGATGACTATTTTTGTGAGAGTGATAAAATAAGCAACAAAAGTACAATTAAACCCAAAAGATAAAAACACTATAAATAATTAATATATTTCTAAAAAATTAACTAATTAGTAAGAGTTTTTATCAGCTTTGGTTTGTCAGTCATTCAATATATCAAATGGATATGATTACCTACGTTTTAATTTTTCACTCTTAATAAAAATATTAATTTTTTACTTAATCACAATGATCTCTATGATCGCAATTATAAATAAAAAAAATCTAAATTCAAAATTTTAGTTACATCTATTATTTTTATTGGTTTCATAAATAATATTCATTGACATTATTTTTTTTAATTTATCAAAATAAGCACATTTTTGAATAAAATTTACCTCATAAATATATGTATATTTTGTATTTCATTAAAAAAAATGAATTTTTATGTTAAATTTTGAATACAAAAAAGCATTAACAAATCATGTTTGGTTTTATATTTGTGAACAAAAAATAAGTTTAAAACACAAAAACAATATTTTTAAAATAATAGGTTATCACTAATTATTCACACTTAGGGAAACTTAATTTTTGTTTTTACTTTAAAATTTGTGTAAAGTTTAAGACATAAGTAAATTGTAAATTGAAAATATGGAAACTGGTTTTTTTTTATTGAAGTGTCAATACATGCAACAAAAACGATTTGGTCAATTGAAAATTGAAATTTCCAAGACAATAAAAGAGGTGCCCTGCATCACCATACAAAATAACATTGTACCAAAAGGTGTACAAACTTTACCAAAATAGACCTGTAATAAAAATAAAAATAAATAAAAAAACTTATTAACATTCTTCAACTCCTCAATAGTGGTCCTAGGAGTAAGTAAGAGAAACTCCTCATTTACAGGTATGCGAGATGAATTTGGTAACTGGATCAATCCCGATACAGGAGAATTTGTATTTGCACTAAGAAAGCTATAATAAAAAGTATCAATCAATAATATTATAACTTAAGAAAAAAATGTTATATTAAAATATATATATATATATATATATATATATATACATTTTCCTTAGTTCTTTGTTTCACCAATTTTAGGATTGAATGTGATTCTAGTGGAAGAAAATGCATTTTGCAATGCTGGTTTTCCTATCATTAAGATTCAAAAGTATATGAATCAAGTATATATATTCGTATAAACAAACAATCACAATTGCTAGTCATAAATTATTACCTTGAAACAATTTAACTTTTGTCAACATAATGACTACAACAGCATTTTGAGATTCACCGGACGATAGGAAAGAGTTCAGCTCTTCAACATACTCTCCAAAAAGAGTGCATTTAAAACGGTACGTACCTATTTAAAATTGTCAAAGATTATACAAATATTAATAAAAATACTATAATACAGGTCTTGAAAAATTACAATTACAAAAAAACAAAAACAAAAAATCAAACCTACCCATTCGAATCCAATTCAATGACATTCATTTTAGTTTTTACACCATCTCTTTCGTACTCTCTTTCAACTCCAACTCCAATCATGACTCCAATTACATCTGCATATATAACATACATTAAAATATCGATCAAATTACTATTTATTATTAAAAGAATATAACGTACAATTGAATCATATTAAACAAAACATTTTATTAATTCAATATATAAATTATTGTGTTATTTTTGTAAGCAAAGATAATATTTAAAAAAATCTACATGAAGAAAATTATAGTGACTTACCAACTAAGTAGTTGTTGTCGTAAGATTCATTGAAAACATCAGGTGCAGGTGTAAATGAATACACGTTTGTTGGGACCAAAACAGTTTTAGATAGTTTGACTTTTGTGTTGATTGTGAAGTTCAGTTTGTATTCGTTGTGTGATGGTCGATACGAACCACTGTTGCTAACAACATTAGATGAGGAAATCGTGAACACCATTCCCTCTTGGAGTTGCTCCTTGAACTTGTAGACCAGTGTTCTTCGTATAGACGCAACAATTCGATCACCCTAGATAAAAAAGATGAGAACACTATACTTTAAACAAAAAAAAAAACAAAAAACAAAAACGATATGAAAAAGGTACCTTTCGATCCATTATAACCAACTCCATGAAAATCGTGAACACCATTCCCTCTTTCGTACTCTCTTTTTATTTTTGTAGTCTTGACCAAACCAAGCACGAACAACCCTCACAACCAATGTCCACGATTGTTTTCTTGGGGAAACATTAGAGATGAAGTCGTGTTTCGTAGTCATTTTCCTTTGCAATAGAAAAATTACAGAAATAGTTTAGAATATAGATATTAGAGCATCAAAGAACAGAAAATGAAGAACTATATTTTGTAATTGTTGTGTACTCATACCCAAAATCTCTACTATTTATATAGAAAAATAGTACCATAACGGTTAATATAAATTAATTATCAATTTGACCGTTTTAAAATTAATATTATCAACGTCTTTAATATTATAAAATGTGCATTAAACAATTAAATTATATTTCATGTAACGTACAAAAAATTAACTTCATAACATTTGAAATTTAATTTAATATTTAATAATATCTTATAAATAATTATGTAATATAGTTTTGTAAGAAACAAAAATTAATTATATAATCTTAAAAACTAATTAATACAATTAATTTTTTAATTAGTAGGTTAATGTCTTAGTGTAATGTCCCAAAATTTAAAATATAATTTATTCAATTTATTTATTATAATTTTGTAACCAACAAAATTTTGAATGTTACATATAAATGTTAATTGAATACTAATTAGATTAATAATTATTTGATTTGTAACGTTCAAATTTTGATTGTAAAATATAAATTTTAATCGAAACAGTAATTTTATTAATCATTATCTGATTGTAACCAATTATTTACTTTATGTACAATTTAATGTTAAAAAGAAAACGGTTTTTAATAATAATTAAAATTATTAAGCTTGTATTAAAAATTAGGAGGAATTTTGGGAACATATGCCAAGTAGGCTTTTGATGAGGTGGACATCCTTAGAGGAAAGGAATTTGAAATAGGCTATTTCTAAGAACTCTAAATTGTTAGTATAAAGATTAATTGAATTCTTTTATTACTTTAATAATTTTAATTGGTTTTAAAGAAAGAATAGATCTCAACCTTTGGTTTTCACTTATGCCACGTGTCGTTCCGCAAGGAAAGGAAATGCCGATCCCCATTTATAGAGGAAATGGAGAGGATCTGGACGCAAATGGATCATTGATAGGAACCGATATTAATTCCTATTAATCCCACAAAAAGTTCTCAAGAGTTTTATCCACCAGAGTTTTTATTATTCATATCCTAATTGGTTCCTATTTCCATGCAATATTTATTCTTCAGTCAAACTTATGATTATGTCTTTAAAATTTCAAACTTGTTTCCTATATCCTTGCAAGATGTTTAATAGTTCTTCATATCCTAATTAGTTCTCAAAATTTTCATGTTGAAGAGTTGATCTCAGTGTTTGGAATAAGTCAAAGAGCAAGTGTGATCCTCTAATCAGCTAGGGAGCTAACTAATTTCTTTATAAAGAGACACATAAATTAAGGAGAAGATAAGCTATAAATTTGAAAGTGCATTTGTTTCTACAGATATTAATCATCTCCCGAGGAAGTAGCATCATTCTGTGATCTCACTTTAGCCATGCTTGCTGATCCTCAAGATGTTTACAAATCTACAACAGAAATGAAGCACCTGGAAACAACAAAAATGAAAGACATCTAGAACTTGATCCCATACATAATATTGGAATTGAATAAACCATTAATTCAGTCTAAATTATCTTTCTCTTTTCTATTTAGTCCTAAACTATATAAATATAATAACTAGTGCTCAAAGTATATAAAATTTGTCAAATTATCTAATTTATTAAAATATTAATGACTACATTGATGGATTTTCGTATACTTTAGAGACTATTTATATATATTTCTGGGACTAAATTGGAGAGTGTTTGATATTTAAGGATTAAATTGATGGTTTATTCTATCGGAATTTGTAACCAAGAGGAAGCAACTAGTTTATGATTTACAAACTCTTCAAATTTACGTTGCAAGTCTTGATATGGAAACGTGTCATTGGAATGCAATCATATCATCAACTAAGACATTTAATTTTATTTTCAAGTATAAAACCTTGCATTTCCAATTATTGTTTCTCACAACAAAATATCATCATCACCATCATCACTTAGAAAAGCAAAAAAAAAAAAAAAAAGAATAATTGTATAGTTCCAAATGACCCTTATCGAATTTTCTGAAGAGTTTATAGTTGTTTTTCGAAACCCTAAAGCAGATAAATAGGAAAATTTTGACTATTTTTGGTTAGCAGTAAAATCTAAATTATCAAGAAGGCTCCAACTTTTTTTCTTTTTTGCTTAAATAAAAAAGCCAGACGCATCCTGATATGAGTTTACAAGAGAGTTTATGTTCATAGTTCTACTCTGCATCCTCAAGTCCTTGCTATCATAATTAAAGCATACGCTGCTTTTATAGGAAAATTTAAACTCTATTCCTTACAAGTCCTCCGATGTGGGACTTATTATTGTTTCAAGTCTTAAAAATTGAACTGTAGCATTATGCTGTTAGTCAAGTGATTTTTCTTTCATATCTTAAGTGAATTTGTGAGGATAAAAGTTTATTATTATGGTGATTTGATATATTTTTGCTTTATAATTAAATTGATATATAAATTATTGATGCTTTTAGAAGTATATAATATGTGTGTTAAAACAAAACAATAGTAAGTCATGGGCACCCCAATAGCTCAAAATCTCATCAAAGCTGGGTATTGTATGTATGTTAAAACACTTCTCTCGTTCATTTTTCATTATTTTCTTATAGTTTGACTTACTTTCTAATTTAAAGTATAATATTCTTCTGTCTCACTCATGGTTAGCATGCCTTCACCACTTAAACCATAGTCTATATATATATGGTTCTTCTCAGTATAAAGTAGCGGATAGTTGATATCGATGAATTTATAGCATAAATCGAATAAGCTACCAAATAGAATTTGTCTTGTTTGGTAAAATTAGCTGTTGAACAAAGCTGATGGGGTGTCCGGAAAGAGTTAAATGCTTTAGTTTCATCCCATTACCCCATTGTTACATTTCAATTTTCTAGAGTTTTTCAATTTATCAAAATCCCGAAAAGATAGGATCATTCTAAGACAATTATGCAGAAGTGGAAGATCAGCTAAGCACAGCTGAATACAATTTTTCCAACAGAACTTCATTCGGTAAACTTTTAGGAATGACAAGTTCGACCCAGTTACAAGAAGTGTCAACTGTAAGATAAGCAATCTAACAGAGAATTTTAAAGATTCATATGGTCAATCCTTAGAAGTAATCATGACGCAATGCAATGATTGTAATTTGAAAATGACCCCTAACTCTAAAGTTCTTGAAGCAAACTGTTATAATTCTGTCATCGTTAAAGCCTCATCAAGTGGTTCCTCAAAGAATAAGCTTGAGTTCTTCAACAGTCTGAAAGCCAAGCTCCAATTGTCCATTCTTACAGCATCGTATCCCAAGTCCCTCTTCGGCAGCATGGTAATTACAAACAGCAATGGAGAAATCTAGGGAATCAGATTTTGGTGACCATAATTATGCAATGAAGCAGGGAAAGAGAAAAAGGATGACTTCAATTGGGATAGTTCAAGAATATACATGCACAAGCAGCTAAGGCAGGGAAGAGAGAAAAGACAGAAATGACAATGGATTTTTTGTACTGGGAGGCTATGAGCCGTGCAAACGTCAATGAAATTGCTGAGCACTCAAAGAAAGAGGCATGGATAACATGCTTGCAGAACTTATTCAGAGTTTCCTACCTGAATCTACTCGTTGATGCACACAGGGCTACTGATCTTGTGTGGCTGAGAGATGTTTCACCTGACTAAGCAAAATAATTCATGCTCAACATAAGGGGATCGGGAATGAAAAGTGTGGAGTGCATGCGACCATTCTCGTCATCCTCGTTGTCTCTAAATACTTTTCACTTTCCCTTCATTTTCATCATCTCCTTAAAATCATCTGCATCCATGTTTTCTTTGCTAGGCTCTGCGAGGGACCACTCCCAATTCGTTACATTCTGGATATTGGTCAAACTCATGTCTCATCACAAGTAAACCAAACTCTGCATTTTCAAAATTACAATCAATATCTTCAAAATTATTCAAAAAGCTATCACTGCGAATTCAAAAAATAACGTGGGCGTGAATAGTCACAAAATAACCATCAATATCTTCAAAATTACATAGGCATTTACAAGTTATCATTGAATATATTAATCACAAACTACCAAAAATATCTTTGTTGCACGAACTCAAGAAAGTTGAACAGTAATCAAGTTGAAAATATTTCTCTCTCAAGGAAAAACTAGCTTTTTTGTGAGGTACAAAAGAAATCTAACCAGTAACCATTTCATTCCCATTTCTAACACGAGAAAAGTTCCAACACTTTTTACCTCCACTCAAGTTCCAAAAACAAAACAAAAAATCTTATGATGAATAATACCATTCAACATATATTAATTCAAGTTAATACTCCTCAACTGGAAGGGCAAGCAGCCAAATCTACAATAGAAATGAAGCACTGGGAAGCAACAAAAACGAAAGATATCCAGAACTTGCCTGGCATTCTCTTATCCAGTTAGGTATTTCTACAGCAAACGGTGCTGTTTTATAGGAAATTTTGAACTCTATTCCTCACAACTCTACAATGTGGGACTATGTTTGAATTAAAAATGAATTAGAGCATTATGCTGTCTGTCAAGTGATTTTTATTCTATTCTATTATTCCCTCCCTCCGTCCCTCGAGACTTGACCATTTCACACAGATTATGAAAGGTGCAAAAATGAAAGAGAGAATGATATTTTTACTAAATTGTCCTTGTTATTATTTTGAAATCTTCACTTTTAAGTAATGATTATTTTCTTTGTTCCATTACAAACTTTTACATGGAGAACACAAAAAGTATTTATAAGGGGTAAATTTGTCAAATTCTGCTTAAAAATCTGAAAAGGTCAAGTATTATGGGACAAATATTTTTTTCAAATAGGTCAAATATTAAAGGACGGAGGTAGTATTGAGTATTGACAATTATTCACAAGTGTCGGGCTTCTTTTCTTTTCTATTTTATTATTAGATGAAGCCTTGTTAATTAAATTAGTATCGGTGGTTCTTTTAAAATCAGTACATATATACATAAAAAAAACAATATATATATATAGGCTTAATTACACCACATGTCCTTTAAGTTTGACGTTTGTAACAGATAGATCTTTTAAGTTTGTTTTGTAACAGATAGGTCCTTTAACTTTGTAACACTGTGCAACTAAGTCCTTCCGTTAACAAAACATTTATTTTCTTAAAACAAAACACTTAACACATTACATTAATGTTACACTCAACAATGTTTGATCGTCTAACATGATTGCACGCTTAAATTAAACTAAAAAAAAAAACATGTTATAAGGATTGTTCACTTTACTTGATTAAATATCAAGCTTATTGTTGCAATAACACAAGTTAAAGCCAACAACATGCAAGTTACATCAACAATTTTCAAAAATAATCATAACATTTTCCAATTAATAACATGTTTTTGCCTTTTGCATGCCACGTCAGCGTTTTTTTGACGGTGAGTTAACGGAAGGACTTAGTTGTACACTGTTACAAAGTTAAAGGACCTATCTGTTACAAAACAAACTTAAAAGACCTATCTGTTACAAACGTCAAACATAAAGGACCCGTGGTGTAATTAAGCTATATATATATATATATATATATATATATATATATATATATATAGCATATCAAGTGAGAGGAATAGTTATAATGAGAGGGTGAGAGGAATTAGTTTGGACCATTGGATCTAAATCAACGCTTCAGATTTAATTGCACTTTAAAAAGGATCATGTACTTCAACCTTTCCTTTTCCTTTCCTCTTCTCTGCTTTGTCGCTCTCTCTCACCGGTAACCTCACATGCCACCAATTTTATAGAAAGAACAAAGAAAGGAGAGATCTGATGCCATCACCGTCGCCACCCTAATAGGTTCTCAAATCTGTTGTTTTCTCCATCGTAAGTGGGTTGCAAACTCTACTACTGGTGCGACCTTCCGTAATCCTTTGTTTAAGTGAGACTTTCTGTTTTTGCTCACCTATTAGAGAAGAAAAGATGAAAACAATTTTTTTCTTCTTCTTTTTTATGATGCTTATAGTGAACCATGGAAGAGGAAGAATTGGGTAATGGATAATTATTTTTTTATTTCAATCAGAATTGGCCATCACAGATTTTGCATTTTGTTTCATTTCTTTTTAATGATTCAATTTTTATTTTGAAAAAACAACTTGTGAAATTAAAACCATTAGAAGAAGAAGAAACAAAGAAAGAGATTACTAGTGAGAGATTACTAGTGAGAGAGAGAACGACAAAGTGGAGAAGAGGAAAGGAAAGGGGAAGTTTGGAGTACATGACACTTTTTAAAGTGCAATTAAATCTGAAGCGTTGATTTAGATTCAACGGTCCAAATTAATTCTTCTCACCCTCTCCTTATAACTACTCCTCTAATTTGATATGCCATATATATATATGGGATAGGATCAAATGACAATAAGGTGTCAAATTAAATTTGACACCAAATCCTAGCCATTAATATGGTTTTAATCTAACGACTCCCATCAATTCATTAAGTGTTCACATGCTTGATCAAGTGACCCATCTTTTATTTTTAGAAATAATTTATTCTTTCTTCTTTTGGTTAATTCTTTTCCAAAAATTCTAATATTCTATTTTTTTTTATGAAGGATTCTACATCGTTTATTCTTAGGGCTCTCTTGCACAGGATTTACCCCTATTTCATTACTCCAAAACCTAATTGCCATATTTTTTGCTATACCACTGTTTTATGCTTCACTTCCCAAGCTATTCACCATTACACCTTCCATCTTCTCTTTTCCTATGCTAGTCGAAAACTTAATTTTGTGGCTGCTGTCCAAAACTTAATTATCGTTTTGCTCATCCTATAACAACCTTATTTCTTTATTGAGTTTATTTCTATTAACTATTTTTTCGAAGAGCCTCAAAAGAAAATTGTTTTAAAGAAGGGTCATGGATTGCTAAAAACATGAACAAAATGAATAATGATTAATTTTCTAATGTAAGTTCTTTATGCAATGTTGTGAGTAATTCATACCAAAGAATAAAAGATGTAGAATCCTTTAAAAAATAAAAAATAAAAAGAGAATTTTTGGAAAGGAATTAACCAAAAGAAAAAAGAATAAATTATTTCTAAAAATAAAAGATGGGTCACTTAATCAAGCATGTGAGCACTTAATGAATTGATGGGAGCCGTTAGATTAAAACCGTATTAATGGCTAGGATTTGGTGTCAAATTTAATTTGACACCTTGGTGTCATTTGATCCTATCCCTATATATATATATATATATATATATATATATATATATATATATATATATATATATATTATAATTAAATATGATAAAAATAATAATATTTTTCTTCAAAAAACAACTCTTTTAACTATTAATTTAAAGAGTGGGTGTATCGGTACACTCAAATATATTGGATGTACCATAGAATTTGCCTATATATATATATATATATATATATATATATATAGTGATGATACATGTACCACCCCATGTGGCAATACACCCTTTACACCCACACAAAATTCTGACACGTGGCAACTTGGACCCCACACAAATAGAAATAAAGTGTGGTTGTGAGATGAACTTATCAAAATATCCCTAATACATGGGGTGTAGGAATAAAGGGTGTTCATGTAACATTTTCCATATATATATATATATATATGGAAAATGTTACATGAACACCCTTTATTAAGGTGTGTTTTAGCAAAGATATAACTAAAAAGTTGTTAAATACATCTTAAGGTGAATGTTGCTAAAACACTCCTTCTAAAGAATAGATGGGTGTATGTTAGCAATTCCTATAGGCATTTGCTAGAATACATCCACTTATTTTTTAAAAAGTGTGTTTTAACAAGTTATAACTAAAAAGTAGTTAAATACACCCTAAAGTGTAGCTTGCTAAAACACTCCCACATAAAAACTAATGGGTGTATTCTAGCAAATCCAAATATATATATATATATATATATATATATATGTGTGTGTGTGTGTGTTATTCTTTTATGGAGAATAACATGTGCATTGATTAAGCATTCAAACAAAGCAAGTTTTTATGAAAAAATTGTGTAATCAAAATTAATATCTTATATTTACAAGATAAAATTTCTATTTATAGATTCTTTAACCATTGCTCTAAGGGCACGACTTAGCAAAACCCTTCTTTTATTTATTAGATTATATAAAATCAATGTATGCGCATCATTTTTAGTGAAATCTATTTTTAAAGTGTCAGTACCACCTTAATTTAAGTCAATATAAAAGTGAGTGTTGAAAAGAATATTGAAAATAGAGTCTTACTAGCACTACTTATTAGAGGAAATCTTTGTTTTGACTATCCCATCATCACGATAGAGAAAAGAAGGAAAAAAAAAAAAAAACATTTGTTTTTTCCTTATAGCTTACTGTATTCATTTTTTTTTGTTGGTTTCTACTAGTATTGTATCACAAACTTTAAATTTAGTTAACTATATTAATTATATATTTATGTTTACACTCTTTTTTCTAAGTAATTTATTAGTTTAACTGACACATTTTAAATGTAAAGAAGTGTAAAGTCCGAGATTTAAATTTCGTGCATGTATAATATTATCTTTGCATTTATCAATTGTGTTGAGCTTACAAGACACAAGTTTATAAACCTTTATTATGATGATTTTTTGTTAATAAATTTTTAGGATGAGAGGATGGTGCCTGAGTCTAAAATATAGAAGACTTTTAAACTTAAAAAGATGTATTTACGTGAATTTATCTTGAAAGGGCATCAGCGCAGCTTGAATCCAGAACCTCTCGAATTCAATATTTTTTTTTTGTTTGAAATTCAAGATTTTTTTTACATTTTTGGAATTAACATTTAAAATTTAAATATTGAGTAAAACCATTTTTTAATAATAATATATTTGGTAGTATCATCCATCTATTTATCTATCTATAGTCTATCCATCTTACAGGAAGAAGAACACAGGATGAACTGCAGTCAGTTTGCGACTACAATGCGCTCTGCCTTTTCCCTTCATCACTTCAACTCTCCGCGCTTGTCTCGCCACGTATCCAATGTCTCTGCTTCTCTACAGCCCCAAGGACAAGGTATTACTAGTTTACTTACTGTATTCCTCCTTTCAAATTCAATTCATTTCATTTCATTTCATGATTCAGTCATTTCTGTTTTCAGGGACTGACACTCCTCCACGGATTGGCTTTTTGGGCCTTGGAATCATGGGCACCCCAATGGCTCTAAATCTCATCAAAGCTGGGTATGTATGTATGTATGTCTCACATAAAATTAGGTGCTAAACAAATTGACTGAAAAATAAAATAAAATAAGATATAAGCTCAAATGCTATAAATTAGTAAAAGTACGCTCTAAACTGAAGAGAAAAAAATATTGTTACCAAATATGTATGTTTTGGTCATATGAGTTTATAAGCTATCTGTTCGAAAATTGGCCTTGACAAACAAAGACTATATCTACTTTAAGATAAGTCTTCTATCTAGTGACATGTGGCGGAATTCTCTTAATTCATTCTCAAAATTTTCCTGTTGTAGAGTTGATCTCACAGTTTGGAATAGGACTAAGAGCAAGTGTGATCCTCTAATCAGCTTGGGAGCCAAGTAAGAATTCACCTTTCCATTACTTACACTTGGAAACAACTTACATTTTCAAAGACACGTAACATAAACAGACGATATGCTATAAATTCAAATTTGTGTGTTTGAATTTTGAAAGCTGTGCGCTTGTTTCTGCAGATATAAACCATCTCCTGAGGAAGTAGCGGCATCTTGTGATCTCACATTTGCCATGCTTGCTGATCCTCAAAGTGCGGTGTGTATATTTCTGTGTAGTTCTTAATAAAGCTTATATATAAGTTATGAGAGCTAGTTATATACGTTCGTTCTATTCCATATCAGGTGGATGTTGCTTGTGGAAAGCATGGAGTTGCTAATGGAATAGGTCCAGGAAAAGGGTGCTATATTTAAATTCAAAGTTCCATAGTATCTTCAATATGTTCCTACAATTTGATAGATAATAGGATTTCAAATGAATATTGATGCTCGTATATGTCCAATACAACAATTCCTTCATCTTTAGCTCTCCCTATGCCTTATCATCTTACGATTGAAATTTTTTGTACTAGTTTGATTATTGTCTTTGTCTATCCGTAGTTGTCAAGACTCAAGAGTAAAGGCATTGCATATATTTCTTCACAGTATAATGTCTGCAAACCATATATCTATTTGATTGTTTATTTTTTAACCTAATGACATGATTGGAAGATATTGTGTTCAAGTGTTTGGTATATGTTTTGATGGTCCTGGGTTTATTTGGATTTGCTTATTTGAACTTATCTGCTGGCATAAGCACTTGTGAGACTGTTTGGAAGAGCCTATGAAAACAGCTAGCTTATGGCATGTGCACAATTTATTTCAGCTTATTTCCACAGGCTCTCCAGAATAGCTTATGGAAAAAAACTTATATCTTATATGAAAATATTTTTACTTTATTTAATCATTTGTTTTAGAAATAGGTTACATATGAGCACTTGTATGACAAATTCTAATGCCATGATCACTTAATTAAGCTATTTATCCAAACAGGGCCTTAATACCTTATATATTTTCAGATACGTGGATGTATCAACTGTTGATGTGGACACTTCTAAATTGATTAATGGACACATAAAATCCACTGGAGCATTATTTTTGGAGGTGAGGTTGTTTATGTCTATTCGCTATGAACATGCAGTGCAGGGTACTCTTTAATTTGGATATGGATTATTTCTTTCATGATTTAGTTGGATGGTTAGATGAACATGCAAGTTGTAACACTTGTGAAACCATTTCTGTGTCACTGCAGGCTCCAGTTTCAGGTTCCAAAAAGCCAGCAGAAGATGGACAATTGATATTTCTTACAGCAGGTGAATATTCTTCTTCAATTACTATAACTTATTAAATTTGGTCTGGGAAAGGGGTTGGTGAAGGATTTTTTTTTTTTTTTACAAGCAAAGAATTCAACTAGTATGTCATGTGTCATGTAGTACTAAGTTGCAGTATTGATTCCAATAGCTGCAGAAACTAAGATAATGTATTTTATTATATAATATTTCAGGGGACAGAAATCTTTATGAAACGGTTGCTCCTTTCTTGGACATCATGGGGAAGGTACATATATCTAGCCCTCCGTTAAAAAAGAATATATGATCCTTCTTCCAAAGCAAACAATTAACTCAGATATGTATGTTATTGGCTTCAATGCAGTCTAAATTTTACCTTGGTGATGTTGGAAATGGTGCTGCGATGAAACTTGTTGTCAATATGATCATGGGCAGGTCTTTTAAAACTCGACTCTTGTTTTTTTTTTATTCTGTTTGACCTTGTATTGACGATTAAGTTGACTTTATTTCTGTCTCTCATTTCCTTTGGTTTATAGTATGATGGCATCCTTTTCGGAAGGTTTACTTTTGAGTGAAAAAGTTGGGCTAGATCCAAAAGTACTAGTGGAGGTATTCAGTTATTACTAGTTCGCAAAGTAAAACCTATGGTGCCTGGTGTTTGTTTCGGAGTCAGTGCTTCGTAGATCATTAGTACTGAAATAACCCTTCTAATATATGGGGCCCTTTACGAAATGGAAATTTTGCAGGTAATTTCACAAGGTGCCATTAATGCTCCAATGTACTCGATGAAAGGCCCATCCATGATACAGTCAAATTATCCAACTGCATTTCCCCTAAAACATCAGCAGAAGGCAAGTAAATGTATATTCTTGTTTGATAGTAACTCTCAAATACCAGTATTAGTTTTGCTCTCACACAGGATTAATGGTGACAGGATCTAAGACTTGCCCTGGGGTTAGCAGAGTCTGTTTCCCAACCTATTCCGATTGCAGCCGCTGCTAACGAATTATATAAAGTTGCAAAATCACACGGCTATAGTGATGAGGACTTTTCAGCTGTCATTGAAGCATTAAAATCCAAATTTCAGCACTCAGAAAACCAGTGAGGCTCTTATGAGACACAGTTTCAACTTCAAGTTGACTTGAAATCAAGTATAGACAGATTGTAAGACTAGTCAATTTAAATGCAATTCCCAAAATGTAGAATTTATACTTGCAACTCCCAGAATGTGTAGAATACACACAGAGAGAATGGAGACACGAGAGCGTGACATCTGCCTAATGAAAACTGATTTTTCTTGTTGGTATATGTAGACTTCTCTTTTCCTATCAGAGAGCTTTTTCGGAGATGGTCAAGTCATTTGGTCTCACCTTCTGTATGAAATTATGAAGTCTGAATACTTAAAAATTGAAAATTTATTGTACTATGTCAGAACATCAACACTCCCCGGTTACTTCTCATTACATATCCCAAAAGTATCCAATATTTTTTATTTTTTATTAAATTTATGGATACACTGTGTGGTACTTGTCTTGTCAATACTTCCTGATACTCCAAGAATACTTCTTGATACTCAGACAGGCAATTTTTCTTATGGTCTTTGTTTTGAGTTTTTCTACACATGTTTTTGTTGATATCATAAATTAAAGGTAAAATATAGCTTGATATTGTCAGAAACTTCAGGTATTTTGTTAAGTAACTACTAGTATTTGTTTGTAAAATGCACTGGCCACGTTGCTAATAATAAGCAGAATCAACCAGGTTGCTAATGCACTGACACATTAAATACACTTCATATTTGCTTATAAACAAAATACACCTCATTTTTTTTTAATACGTGAAAAAAATTGTAAAATGAGTTTATACTAAGAGGCGGAGATACATAGTTGTCGTCATGCGAAATTTGGTGTTAGCCTCAACTGATTAGTTGTTTGTTTGGTTGATTTGTTTTGCATAACTAATAAGATTATATTTTGGCCTTGCACTTCTGAAGATGATTTTCTTTTTTATGCTGAGAAATAAACCATGTTCCTAGACTAATTCCAAGAAAATCTAGCATAGAAGATTTAACTGCTACCAAAGGTTGCATGAAAGTAAAGAAAATTCGATAAAGGAAAATGATAAAGATAAGTAAAGACCTTTTTTTTTGGATTGATTGAGCTTATTTACAATGCCTTTTTTTTTTTTTTTTTTTAATATTACAATGAACTAAGAAATCTACATTAACCTTGTTTGCCATGTACTTGACCCTCTAACTCACATATTACATCATACAAAATCATCGCCAACACTAGTAATAATATAGATAACTACCTCATCAGCAAGGTGACAACCCAAAATTGCTTGGTCAACTAAGTTAACTAGCTTCCATATGAACCTACCATGTCCTCCATGACCCCATTCTCAAGGGTCTGAACCTTCATGCATGTACCAAACTTAGACAGATAATATCCTCTGCACAGTGCCCATGCGACTAAGTTGAGAGCGAAAGTCCAATGTTGCGGCTAACCGTAGGCCCCTGTCGGTCGGTCTACCTATTCTCACCCCTAGATAAGGATAAATTGTATAAGTTACAATTTATTTTATTTTTTAAAAAATAGTGACAATATTTTATCGTAGTAGCAACCAACATATATCAGTACGATCAATGTGCTTAAAAATGATATCTAGAAAAAGAGAAATAGTGATTTTATTATACCTTACAACAAATCACAAGAACAATATATCTTTCAAGCCCTGTGTTGCACTCTTCCAAATTCCAGTTTGAAAGGGTGGAAAGAATTTCTTGCATGGTTGTTTTGGACCCAGTTTTTCTTTCTTATCATTGCACTGAGCTGACCTTTCATTTGCTATAGATTGCAATGTCATTTCCAACTCTAATTCCATTTGTTTAATGAAATCAAAATATTCTGTATCATATATTGGACAGACTCCACACCCTCTTATCATATTATTCTCCCTCTTTTTCCAAGTATTTCCACTTTGAGCAAAGAACTCAAATGAAACCTTTGGAATATAACTGGCCATGAGTTCATCCATGTTTTCCTTTTCAGGTTTACTGTTTTGCAGGCAACACAATTCATCATACCACATAAAAATATGGTCAGAAAAAAACTCAGAGGAATGTATGCTAGTCCATGTATCCATGCTTCCAAGGGAGACCTTTTCGCCATTACCAGTTTCCAAGTAACAATCACATCCAATGAAATTTTTATCGTCTGATGGTAGCTGACCAGCAACGACGCAGAAGATGAAACCAACAAACTTAGATTTTGGAGCAGAAGAGAAATCAACAGTCACTGAAGCCTCTGTTGTTCTGTACATCAACCACTCTGGAACTTTACTTCCTGGGTAGATCACATCAACTGGACCATCAAGAAATTTGCTTCCTAATGTTGAGAGATGATTATATGCCAATTTCTTCATGTTTACTTGAGCATTTACTTCAATAGCCCTGAGTGAAAGTTCATCCAAGTTAACACAGTTCTGGAATTGTGTGTGTAACTTATATGCTTGTAGTTGTAGTAGATCAGAAGCATTCCAATTGAACATTACAGTCTCTAAAGACGAACAATCAGTAGCATATAACTCTTTTAGTGATGGCGGAAGCTCTGGCATATTTTGAAGCCTCCTGCAGCCCTTTACGTCAAGCTTTTCCAGCTTAGAAAGATGCTTGATGCTTGCAGGAAATCTCTCAATATCAGTTTCTTTTAGTAACAACTCCCGCAACGATGATAGCAAGCTGATGTTGTCTGGAATTTCGGATAAGTTACGACATTCTTCCAGCTTTAATGTTTCTAAAGAAGCTAAACCGCTAAGTAGGATATGAAGATTTGACGCATCAAGTTGTGTGCATCCATGAACATAAAGAGCTCGAAGTGATCTCAGGTCGATAACTTCGTTTGGAAGCTTGTTTAGGCTCTTGCAGAAATCAAGAGTCAATGTTTCGAGATTTTTGAGACTACCAATTGATGAGGGCAATTCATTGATAGCTGTTGAAGATAAAGCTAAGTCTTTCATATTATCAGATGTCACTGAAAAATCTTCGAGTCTTGAGCAACCACTGAGGAAGAGATCGCGAAGGGATCGTAAATGGGTATCACTTCGAAGACTGGTAAGCGCTTTGCAGTAAAATAGGTTCAGTCGCACAAGCTTGTTGAGACGTAAAATTGAAGGATGAACATTAAGCAAACTTTTGCAACCAAAGAGTTCTATTTCTTCAAGATTTGAGGCCTTTGAAAAATCAGGGAGGTCTAGCAGATATTTGGAATAACTGAGGTCAATTTTCTTTAAATGCTGAATATTCTGTGACAGATAAAAGAGAGACATCACATGAGTAAAAATCCTGTAAATACAGAATCACATGTTTCTGGAATTTTAATTACAACAAAAACTATATCTTATACATGGTGTGTGTGTGTGTATATATATATATATATATATATATATCAATACCTGGATCCCATCCCAAAGTTTTTCCACTCGGCTCCAAGTCAATTTTAGCTCAACAAGATTTTCTGCACAAAAAGACTGAGGCAAGGATTTCAAAGGGTAACTAACCCATTGAAAAAGCAGTAGGTCATTTGGTAAAGATTCAAGACCCTGAGGAAGATACAGGATTTTCTCATCGCCATAATGTTGGGTAAATTTAAGAAATTTTAACTGCTGCATCCTACCAAAGACTTGAGGACTTAAGTGCAGCTCATCAAATTTTGAGACGTTCAGAGTTATGCTTTTAATGGCTTTAGTTCCCTGGAAAGATAACAAGATAAAGTAATATAGAATGTGAAATATTGTTCAAGACAAGAATTCTTGCACAGAAGAGATATAATTTTTTAAATGATTGATTTGTAAGATATATTTGAGAACAATTATTAGTCTTTACTTACCGTGTTATTTGTCAATACTTGATGAACATCATTAGGATCCCATAACCTGCTGCGTTTCCCAGGGTCTTCAACACATTCTTCTCGAACAATCTCCCAACCCATTTCTTGTATCAAATCATGCATGGATACAATTGATCTTCCAGAGCCCTTGGCTTCAATTATAAGGGCTTTATCTTTAAGGACTCTTAATCCGATAATTGTTGAGAAACCACAGGCATCAAGCAGAGCTATTATCTGTTGCACTTCATATCCCTTCAAAAGACATGCAATATACAAAAATATGTTCTTCTCTTCTCGATCAAGTCTATCATAACTCAATCTCAATACATTCTGAATTTTTGCATGAGGCATTTTCTTCAGTTTCTGCAATTGACTCTCCCATTCTATTTTGCTTTTACCATAAAGAAAAGAACCTAAAACTTTCAAAGCTAATGGATTTCCATTAGCATAATGAATAACCCTTCTTGATAGCTCAATCCACTCCATGTCAAGACAGCCATGTTCAAAGGCATTCATGATGAAAAGTTTAATAGCATCATCAGACTGCAATGCCTTGGCCTCATATGTACAATTGACTCTTTTACCGAGCACTTGCTTATCTCTGGTTGTTACGATGATTCTACTACCAGATCCAAACCAATCAAGTCCTCCAACTAAATTCTCTAAGTGCTCTAAATCATTGATATCATCCAGAACAAGAAGAACCTTTTTACGAGCCAACCTTCTCTTAACATAAGGGGGAACTCCAATAGGTGTACCAATATGTAGATCATTTTCCTTTAGCAATATAGAAAGAATTTTATTCTTCAGATAAATCATTCCATGCTTCTCTGATTCTTCTGTTATGTTTGCCATAAAGCAACTTCCTTCATATTCAAAACAAAGACGGTTATACACTGCAGCTGCGAGAGTTGTCTTCCCAATACCGCCCATGCCCCAAATGCCAATGACAAGAACATCTGCAGTTGAATCTAAGCATAACAATGACTCCAAATCTGCAATCCTTTCTTCAATTCCAACAAGATCTGTTAACTCACTTTGGTACATCAGATTCAACTTGGATGACAAACATTTGACAATTTCTTCTATAAGCTCAACTTCATCCCTATATGACAAGAAAAAAGATAATGTTTATCATGTTTAATGCCGTTATTAGTAATTTTAACAGCTGGCCGTACAACACAGGTAACTTTATTTCATCATACATAAAAAGGACAAACTTTAGTTGGAAACCATCATGCCCATATTCGGTTTTATCACTTGAATATGCATTAAATTTCAAAATGATTTAGAAACTAAATTTTGTATGTAATTCTATTCGAAAGTGATATATTATGTGTTTTAAATATAAAGTAACATATAACTTAAACTATAGTGCTGTAAATATAACTATTTTGTAACAAAAGCATAAATCACCAGAAAGTCAAGCGCGTGAGAATCAAAGAACTTGAAATTGCAAATACATAAATTATCAAAGATCAGAAAACAAAAACAACACCAAGAAATTTAACTTAGCTCGAATTAGAGCAATGTTCTCTAATCTACATCCACGGCAACCAATATTATTGATTATCAATATCTCTTTGGAGGGTATTGGGTCTTTTCCCTATTCTAACTCCTAACAACTAGGTCCTGGGTCTTTTCCCTCATCTCTCAATGAAACAAACATTACTTTGACCCCTAAGATTGATATCCTCAATCTATGACAGATTACCGGCCTATTTCATTATGTAACGTGCTCTATAAAATTGTGGCAGTGAAAGTTATGACCATCGTCACAAATGTGTGTCTGAGGAGAAGACTGCTTTCATTGAAGGAAGATGTTAGAACAACAACTAGTAATAGAAGATTAAGGAAAACACAAACCGCAAACAATAGAACATGATCATTTTTTTATGCAGTTCTGCCAATTGTGCCTACCTCTGCGACTATGGTCCAGATTACAACAATACTCGTGAACCGTACTGTGGAGGCTATCTCCCCCCGCAACCCCAGTCACCCCCCACAACAAACAGCTGGGCCTAACTCATGTCTGAGCCAAACATAAGGGCAAAGGCGGAGGGAGCTTCACAACGTTGCGCTAGCTCAGCTCCCCTGCCCCTTGCCTCTCTTCTGTATCTATATATGAATCATACTCAACATAAGATATATTCATGACAATGCTATGATTTCAATTGAGACGATTCACCACATGAAAGGTAAAAAAGAGTGGGGAGGAATGGGGAGGCAACCCTTAAATTTGATATCAGTAAGGCATATGACCGATAACCTACTTGAGTTGGCCTGGTGATATTGACTTGAGACCTGGGAGTGTGCTCCTCCTCGAGGTCTCAAGTTCGATTCCCGTCGGTGCTAGTTTGAGTGGGCTAATTTAACTTCTTCAAAAAAAAAAAAGAGGCATATGATCGAGTTGAATCACTATTCCATACTTGTAAACTTTGTGCAGAAGGTCTTTCTTCTATTATTCACCATACTACTACTACTAGATGTGGTGACACTCATGGCATAAAAGTCATACATAAATCTTAAAAGTAAAGTGTGTGTGTGTGTGTGTGATATGCGAAGAAGATGAAGAATCTGAGTTCCATACCTTCCATGCTAGATATTTTCTATGTGGCTTGGCTTCTTCATTTCAGTCTTCTCTTATGAATAAGAAGGTGAGAACCCTTTGTTTATTATTAGCTCTAAATATATGGGTCCCGGCAAGACGGCAGCAATTCAATCATGGACATGTGGAGGGAGCTTCTTATTCTTAATTATGTTTAATGAAAAATGTTATTAACTTTGGTCGAGTATTTTGATTATCTTATTCATTGTACTTTGATGTATGTTTAGTATCGGTGAATTTACCGATGAAGGTTGACTTAGTTGATAAAGAGTTAACTTACTCGACATTTTGTGGTTCCAACCTCCGTTATTAACGTGACGATCTCTTTTGAGATTTGTCATGACTCTGGTGAGTGTCCGGAACCCAACTCATCTAAACTTTTTTTAATCGTGATTCGTGAATTTCTCAAAACCATGGTGAGTCAACATAATTTTACAAACTCCTCCATCAATTCACTTTTGCAAAATCAATGGGAGGGAAAAATATGGTTATTCAGATTTAAATCTGAGATTCTTCATAAATTACTTTCACCTTCAAACCATTAGATTGGAAAAAGACAACTATTAATTAATAGATCAAATGTATATTGTTGTAGTTATAGCATATCAAATCATGGACTTGTTAAAATAACAAACCTTAAAGCGCTATATCTCCAATGATAGACCAAGACATTATATCTCCAACAAAACTTTAAGCACTGAGTTTATGAATCACATTTTTTACGTCTTTCATTTAGATCAATCTTTTGCTTTCGGCCTAACCACTTATTGCTAAAATTCCAATGTCCTACACTTCATTATGCATAGATCCAATCGTGTGTAGCTCATTGGTATATGTTAAGAGGTTGAATGAGTCCTAAGAAAAGAATTCAAGGGTTCCATCTTAGTGCTAACAAACTCTCCTTTCCTAGCAAACTAACCAATAATATTTGTTTATAAAAAAAATATAAAAGCTTGTTCCATTACTATAAAAGGTTGAAATGTAACCAAGGTCTAAGTGGTAAAAGACTTGGACCCCTTAAACATATGATAGGGGTTCGATTTTTGGCTCATGGGTATGGAAAAATTTCGGTTGAGGGGAGAGAACTCACTTTGTGTACCCTACAGATTCTTCGACAGAGATTAGTCATCATTAAACGGTGGTGAAAACTACGTAACATCATGATAACCAACAAAAATAAAGGTTGAAATGTAAGTTTAAAAAAAGTCTAGTAAGCATAACTCAATTGGTCGAGACATGGTGTGTATTGATTAATATGCAAGGGACTGAAGCTCGAACCCTGAATTATCCACTTATTTACCCTATGAGGTATATTTCTAGCCATTAATAAACAATAGAAGGAAAATATCGAACAAGAGATATTAGCAAAAGGAGTTACCCATATTTTGATGAATGAAATCCAGAAAGATTAGCAGCTATAGTCAAAGCAGATCCCCAATTTCGAACCTTGGCTAAGCTTCCTTTATTTTTTTCATGTTTAGCTAATGAATCACCATAAGTCCCTTTTTGATGCCTCACATCCGTTGGATTAACATTGTAGAAAACAGGGATCACAACTTGTTTATTTCTAGCCATACATTCAACAATTTTAACAAGCTCTTCCAAGCACCACTTTGAAGAAGCATAGTCTTTGGAAAATATTATCAAAGACATGAGTGATCCTTCAATGGCTTTGACAAGTGCTTTTGATATTTCATCTCCTCCTTCAAGTCTATCATCTACATAGGCATCAACTTGCTTCTGCCTCAGTTCCTTTCTCAAATGGCTGAGAAAACCATGACGTATGTCTGTGCCTCTAAAGCTTATGAATACATCATATTTTACTGGAGGAACATGAGAAGAAGATGATGATGCCATTCAATAGTCTACTATGCAAAATATGAGATAAGCTAATAAAAGAGAATTAAGGGAAAATAAATAGTTTTAACTATAATAAATATGATAATTAAATCAAAACTAATAGTCTTATTAGTCCTACCAATATCAAACTTCACCAGTCTAGATGAATGGTGTTTCAGCTAGAGGAATAAATGTGTATATACATGATAAAAAGAGTGATATACACGAGTATTCTTTAATTTGATGCAACAATTGGTTTAAGACCCACAAAAATGAAATATGGAAAAGAAAATGTATTGGTTTCTGAGAATTGAGATGCTGTCTCAACTCAATGCAACTTCTGTTCTGGGAAGTGTTAGTTAGATCTGTGTGTGTAAAGATTTGTTCTGGAGTCAATAACAGCCCCACCACCAAGCAAGGTGTGGACTATGGACTTAGTGTTACAAGTCTTCTCTCCTGTCATGTCATGGACCTGAGCTTAAATTTAGACTTATAAAAAAATACTGTAAATATTAAATTATACTACAACAAATCTATTATCTATCTCCATCAAATTCACTTATGTATTATTGAATTAAGATTTTAAAAGACTTTTTAAAAATAAAAAAGTCTCGTGGTATTAAATTAAGATTTTTATAGAATATAAATAAATTTTATGGTATTTAATTAAGACGTTTAAGATTTTTTATGGATAACGAAATTTTGATATCCAAATGAGATTTTCTAACTTATAAAATGTTGTATTCAAAAGTATGAAGATTTTAATAGATTTTTTTGTTGAATGGATTTTGTAAGAGTTCTTAATTAAAAATATACATAACATGTTCATTCTACAATCTCACAAAAAATATTGAGACTTTTCGAGATTTCATAATTTTTTTAGCTCATTCATTGCATTTTTTGTCTCGTACCACACTCGAGTCATGCTTATTTTTATTATTCATAAACCCTCTTTATTATTACTCCTTGTTCACCATACATTTTACCTTTTTATGTTGTTGTTCACCGTACATTTTGAAAAATTAAATCAAATAAAAGCAACCATCTTAAATTTGAGAAAAAAATTGTATACAAGGATAATGATCTATTCTTATCTCATGGTTTTGACTAAAGCTTTTGACAAGCTTTAGTGTGATCAAAACACAATCGTAAAAGAATTCATTAAAATTAGTATTACAAAGACATAGTAAATAAGTGTGATGCAGGTAATAAGGCGTTCATGACTATCAAAATTGACTTAGAAAAAGCTTATGATCTTCTTAATTGGAACTTTGTGGAGGAGTGTCTCAAGGAGTGTAAGTTTCCCTCTAAGCTTATCAATATCATACACCACTGTATATCTACTCCGTCTTATAAAATAATGTGGAATGGCGACAAAAGTGAAAGTTTTTATCCATCTAGAGGTATTAGACAAGGGGATCCTCTGTCCCCTTATTTATTTGTCATTTGCATGGAAAGGCTCTCCCACATTATAGCTGATCAGGTGGAAGCTGATTACTGGAAACCTATGCGTGCTGGCAGGTATGGTCCCCCGATTTCTCATTTACTTTTTGCTGATGATCTTCTTCTTTTTGCAGAAGCCTCCATTGAACAGGCTCATTGTGTTTTACATTGCCTTGATATGTTCTGCCAATCTTCTGGGCAAAAAATTAATAGAGAAAAAACTCAGGTGTATTTTTCCAAGAATGTTGACAACCATCTTCGGGAAGATATTATTCAACATACAGGGTTTAATCAGGTTAACAGTTTGGGTAAATATCTTGGGGCGAATATAACACCAGGTAGAACTTCTAGAGGTCATTTCAATCATATTATCAACAAAATTCAAAACAAGTTAAGTGGTTGGAAGCAACAATGTCTAAGCTTAGCAGGTAGAATCACCCTTTCTAAATTTGTCATCAGCTCCATTCCTTACTATCACATGCAGTATGCTAAGATCCCAAAAACCATATGTGATGAGATTGAAAAAATTCAAAGAGGTTTTGTGTGGGGAGACTCAAATCAGGGGCGTAAAGCTCATTTGGTGAGTTGGGATGTTTGTTGTCTTCCTAAGATGAATGGTGGTCTTGGTTTTAAGCGGCCTCATCATATGAATGAGGCTTTCCTTATGAAGATGTTATGGAATCTTATCAAGCAACCAGATAAGCTCTGGTGTAGAGTTCTTTACAGTAAGTACGGTAGAAATAATGATCTTAATAACAATATTAGCTCCCAACCTTATGACTCTCCCCTGTGGAAAGCGATTGTAGGAATTTGGGATGATTTTAAGCGTCATGTTATTTGGCAAATTGGAGATGGAAGAAGTACTAACTTTTGGCTCGATAAGTGGATCTCGAATAATACTTCTCTCTTCTCCTCTTCTACTCAATCTTATGTGGATACTACTATTTCAGTTAGGGATGCTATTAATACTTCTGGTGTCTGGGACCTAAATTTTTTAATGGATAACTTGCATGTGGACATTGTTAACCAGATTTTAGCCCTCCCAACCCCTTCTGATTTTGATGGCCCAGATACTATAGGATGGGGAGGAACTAACACTCTCAAGTTTACTGTCCAAAGTGCTTACAATTTGCAGCAAGAGAACCCCTTTGCTGTAGGAGGTGATTGGAAGACCTTATGGAATTGGAAGGGTCCCCATCGTATCCAAACCTTTATTTGGTTGGCCGCTCATGGAAGGATCCTTACCAATTATCGTCGTAGCAAGTGGGGGGTTGGTATCTCCCCTACTTGTCCTTGTTGTGCGAGAGAGGATGAAACAGTCATTCATGTCCTTCGTGATTGTGTGCACTCTACTCAGGTATGGCTCAGACTTATCCCACATAATTACATAACTAATTTCTTCTCTTTTGATTGCAGGGAGTGGGTTTTTAACAACCTTAATAAAAAAGGGATTGGAGATAATCCTGCTACTTGGCAGACTACTTTCATGACAACATGTTGGTATTTATGGAATTGGCGAAACAAATCTATTTTTGAAATAGGATTTCAAAGACCAAGCAATCCAACACTGGTGATTCAAAAGTTTACTAGAGAGATAGAAGACAATACGAAGTTGGTGCATAAAAGTTCGCATCAAAAGGAAACTATATACATCGGTTGGATGCGACCTCCGTTTGGTTGGGTTAAGCTTAATTGTGATGGTGCCTGGAAGGGATCTGGTACTCTTGCAGGGTGTGGAGGGCTTCTTCGAGACTCTGATGGCAGATGGATCAAAGGCTACTTCAAGAAGATTGGAATGTGTGATGCTTTTCATGCTGAAATGTGGGGCATGTACCTTGGTTTGGACATGGCGTGGAGGGAGAATACCACTCATCTTATAGTGGAGAGTGACTCAAAGATTTTGGTCGACATGATTACTGAAAATTGCAATTTTAGTGGAACTACTCCTACTTTGGTCAGGCGTATTCGACAACTTTTGAGTTTGAGTTGGACTGTCAAAATTACCCATACTTGGCGGGAAGGCAACAAAAGTGCAGATTGGCTTGCTAATTTCAGCATTTCGACGGATTTTCTAGATTTTCATATTCTGGAGACTCCTCCTAGTGAGCTTCAGAGTCTTTTGTTTGATGATATTTCCGGAGCTTGCATGCCTAGGAACGTCCGTTTAATTTCTTAGTTTTCTTTCCTTTGGGCTCTGAGAGCCCTCTTTTGTACCAAAAAAAAAAAAAAAAATAAGTGTGATGCAAGATATATTAAAATTTACATTACGACAATGGTCAATTATGTTTAAAATATATAAACTATTAAAATACTAGATTGAATTAAACTAATAAGTATTATTAGAAAAATAGAATGTCAACAGATTTGATATGTTTGGAGTGTTTTCACAAAAGTTCATCATAAATTATCAAATAATATCCAGTTTTGTTGATACGTTGTGATTTTAATTTAGATTTGAACTACTTATCTTTAGTCATGTTAAAGTCCTTCGTAGAAGATGACTGTTTAATATACACTTTAAAATTATTCACTTGATGGATAAAAGTCGATCGAGAGTTGCGATCCAATCAAATTTACACACAGAAACAACCAATCAGAATTATGATATGATTGGGAGTGAAGTCGATGTGCCTATTGAGCAACTAAATTCTCTTTTTTGAAATATGTTGAAAAGTGTCCCAAAAAAGTGGCGAAAATTACTCTTCTCGTTTATGAAATTGCTCATTCACTATATCAGCGGCAATTAATTGTCGCTGACACTTTTAAGATCGGTTGAATAGACTTAAAAAGGAGAAATGATATTTGAACGTCCATTTTGTGACAACTTTTTCTCTCATACTCACATTATTTTTTACTTTATCTCTCTATTGCTTTGATCTTCGTGCAAATATCCACTTTTTCTTTGTAAATTATGATTGTCACGTAAGTTGTCGATCAAATGGTTGTTAAAATAACACTCCTCCTTAAAAAATGATTGAACCAATTTAAAAAAATGTCAAACATAATTAAAAATGTCGCTATAGTGAATGAACAATTTTACAAGTGAAAAGAGTAATTTTGAAAAGTGGCATCATGAAAATGGGAAGGCCTGGCCAGGGTTTGTGCTAGGTCCAAGTCCAACTAATCTCACACCATAGTAGGGACCCCCACCTCCACTCCTATAAAAATTCATTCTCTAATATCTTTTCGTTCTTTCCATTTCCCTCCTCCTTTGCCCAGTTTTCTTCTCCATTTCCTTCATCATGTCCGATCACTCCGCCGATCTTCCTGCTGCCGCCGCCGGTAATTTCACTTTCTCCGTTTCTCATTCTTTTCATCACTTCAATTTATTTAACCCTAGTAACTTTATCAACTACTATTTTACCTAAAATATTAATTCAAAATCATTGTCATTTGATTGAAACCTAAAAACTTAGGTCTAAATTATACTGTTTCCTTTTTCTTGTAGCTCTTAGTGCTGAAGATCGTGCCGGTCTCGTCAATGCACTCAAAGTAAGTTTTTAACTCATATCATGCTGAATTTATCTCAGTAATCAGAATTTTGGAATCAATTGTTTCTTAATCAACCACGATGATTGCAAAACTATAGTGTTATTATGATGGATATATTAGTTTTGTGAATTTGTAATGTGTTTTTTATTGTTACTTTTGTGGAATTGTTTGTGAAATGTTTGCTGTTTATGTAGGATAAGCTTCAGCTCTTGGCTGGGGACCGCGTGGATGTCATGGAAACACTTTCGCCCAATGTCAAGCAACGCGTCGAGGTTCTGAAAGTTTTGCAGGTTCGATAATCGTCCTGCTATCTATTGGTGTCTCATGTTAGCGTGTTTTAGTGTGTGTGGCTGCTTGTGATAGTTGTGATTAAATTCTTTTGTCATGGATACAAATATCTGGGGATTGTTTAGTTTTTTTTTTTTTTATTTAAAAAATTATAATCTTGACTTTAATCTACTCGTGCTAGGAATATACTTATTTCCTTGTGTTCTAGTATAATGACTAGCACTGACACTTCTAATTGAAGGTGTGTCCTATGTCTGACACACATGCATCACTGTGTCAGTGTCTGACACTAATACATGTGATTACATTCAGTTAATTTAATTTCTCAAATTATTACGGTGTCGAAGTGGTAGTGCCAGTGTCGTTCCCAATGTCCTTGTCAATGCTTCATTGAGTAGCACATATATTTAATTTCTATTTGTTATGGAAAGTATACTTGCTTGTAGCTTTGTACTAGAAGTTTCATTTTTACATTAGCAGGGGAAGAAATGAAAATATGATTTGGTTTTTCAACTTGCAGAGCGAACATGATGAATTGGAGAGTAAGTATTTAGAGGAGCGAGCTCAGTTGGAAGCTAAATACCAGAAGCTTTATGAACCACTTTACACAAAGGTGTGTGTGTTACTAGTTGGTTATGATATAGGGCCTGTTTGGATTGCCTTATTTGAGCTTATCTATTGGCATACGTTTCGTGACACTGTTTGGGAGAACTTATGACAATTTCACAGCTTTTTTCAGCTTATTTTCATAAGTTCTCCAATATAACTTACAAAATAGCTTAATATACAAAAACAATTTAACTTTATTTTATCTTTTTCTATGAAAATAGCTTATGTAAACTTATGCATAAGCGCCTATCATGATAAGCGCTTGTGCTATAAGTTGTTTGTCCAAACAGGCCTGCAGTGTCTAATTTTCTGATGGAATCACTTCCTGTTTCACTACGGTTACAATTTTTTATTATTTGTTGTTTGTTTATGGTTATAGAGGTACGAGATTGTCAATGGTGTTATTGACGTTGAAGGAATTACAAACGAAGCAGGACAGGGAGAAGAAAGCAAAGCTGCTGAAGGTAAGTTATTTTAGTCTTGTTCAACAGTGTAGGCTTTAGCCATATACATTCTCCTTTGATACTATTCTGGATCTTTCGTATAATTCAGAGAAAGGAGTCCCTAGCTTTTGGCTAACTGCAATGAAGACTAATGAAATATTGGGTGAAGAGGTAATGCAATTTATGTATATCTATTGTATTGCTACCATCTGTTAATTATTTCATATAATTATCCATGCCATTTTCTGTGATAGATCACTGAACGTGATGAGGAGGCTCTCAAGTATCTCAAAGATATCAAGTGGAGTAAACTTGACAATCCTAAGGGTTTCAAGCTGGAGTTTTATTTTGATTCTAATCCTTATTTCCAAAATTCCGTGCTAACAAAAACATATCACATGATTGAAGATGATGACCCTATATTAGAGAAATCAATAGGGTAAGCAATATCTTTTAATTTCTTAGGGTTTATTTTCATATTTCTGTTTGCTGTATATGTTAAATTTTGCTTGAACATTGTAGAACGGAAATTGAGTGGCACCCAGGAAAGTGCTTGACACAAAAGGTTATGAAGAAGAAGCCAAAGAAAGGATCAAAAAATGCCAAACCAATCATAAAAACAGAAAAATGTGATAGTTTCTTCAACATTTTCAACCCTCCCCACATTCCCGAGGATGATGACGAAATTGATGACGATGTTGTACGTCTCTAATTTATATCTATCTGATAAAAGTTGTAAAATGATTGTTATATTGACCATTGCCTCTGTTTCTTGCATGGATAGGTTGAAGAGCTTCAGAATTTGATGGAACATGATTATGATATTGGGTAAGTCACTAGTGAATACTTGAGTGATAAATCTTATTCTTTTGATGTGAATGGTGAAGCCATGATTATGATATTGATATCCGTTAGTCTTAATGGCATTCTGTTCTAGTGAATTTACTCTGTTTTTATTAGGATTAGGAATAGGCTTCTGTTATTCTACTCTATTACTTGTTTGATGGATTTGCATTTTTTATTTATTTAGTTTCCACTCAAAAGTATTAGTTGAAAGGTTGTTTGACACATGTTGAGCGCAAAACTGCTTATAGGGCATGGATTTTTAATTCAAGTCATTGATGCTATAATTGCTTTGTGTGCCATGCTTGTGATCAAGTGGAACAGTTTAGAAGAACTAATATTAACTTAAGGAAAAAAAATTGGAACACGTTTAGAAGAATTAATATTAACTTAAGGAAAAAAAAAAGGGCATTTGCGGAATCTGGTGATCATAGATGTCATCGGAAGGAAGACAATTCATGCTCTTTTTCCTACTACTATTTTGTTTTTTGAGGTGTATTTGTGTTGGTGTGCGTTTGCAGTTCTACAATCCGAGACAAAATTATTCCTCATGCTGTGTCATGGTTCACGGGAGAGGCTGGAGAGAGTGATTTTGACGATATAGAAGTAGATGAAGATGATGAAGACGGAGATGAAGAGGATGATGATGATGATGATGATGATGATGACGATGAAGAGGATGAGGATGATGAGGAGGAAGATGAAGGGAAGGGGAAGAGCAAGAGCAAGGTAGGGATACAGATTCCTTAATTCGGCATAATCTGCTGCATTCTCAAATCCGATTACTGATTGTGGATTCTGTTCTTTCTTGTCTTAAATATCTGCTAAACTATGGGTAACTGGTGTGCTTACTATATGATGTTTTGCGTTTTAACTGCAGAGGGGTAGCAAGGCCAAACCTGGTAAAGATCAGTCGACTGAGCGCCCTGCTGATTGCAAGCAGCAGTAGTGTTTAGTTGTGTGCAACATTCCGGGATATATGATTTTTTTGTCAGTGGTATAATTACTGTTAGAGTCTGGGTTATTTTTTATCATAAGCTGCAGTTTTACATTACTATGGTGAGGTCTTCTCTTTCTGTCTTTCTTTTTGTTAATATTTTCGTTCTCTGCTTGGGATTCTTGGGTTTCTTTCTGTTGCCCATTGATATTGATTTTATTTCTCATTTTTTTATTGGGTTTTAAAAGGAAGTGATGCGGATCTGTGTCATTGTTTAAATTTATCGTGTATTATATTAATCTGTTGTACAGATCTGCTTCCATTGCTATGATTATTCTATCAGTCTTTGTACTAATATCAAATTCTGCGATCGGCTGACGAGTATTGCAATTGGTTGAAATTTATTTTTGTTTCCCCAAAGATAAACAATTTGGGATAGCGGCTGTAATCAGCAATCACCCGAGACATGATATTACTGTGTCTGTGATATGAGCTAATAGTTGATGAAATATCTGCAACGTTGAGCAAGTTAGAGATACACATGATAAGACATTACAAATAATGCAAACAAAGTTCTTCATCGGTTCCTTATACTTGATTCTTAATACATAGGTAACAACAATAGAGCGCTATAAACATTGTATAGACATTACAGTTAAACTTTTCAAAGTCCATATCATTAAGTTCATAAACCAAGTCTCGAGTCATTGCTCTGCAAAATTGGTTTAGCTTTAGCTTTTTTGTTTTATTTGTTAGAAATATGTCTGGTTTAAATTTCGGAGGGTTAAAAGTGGTGCTAGAGGTTGTAGAATTGATTTTATCATGTTTTGATAATTTAAGGAAATTTTCTTTTATAATTGATTCTACTTTAAGCTAGAATTTAGAATTTTTTATTTCTACAATTGATTTTGGTCTTAAATTTATTGTTATGTTCA
This sequence comes from Medicago truncatula, assembly GCF_003473485.1. NCBI lineage: Eukaryota > Viridiplantae > Streptophyta > Magnoliopsida > Fabales > Fabaceae > Medicago > Medicago truncatula. Next base: position 48,986,791 of record NC_053043.1, read on the forward strand.
CGTTTACATATATGCATCCAAATATAATATTTTTCATTCAACTCATTTTTAATTCAAAATCAATTTTACATAATCAATTTGCATAAAATCAATTTTTATTACCAAAATGCACGACAATTTTTATCACCGCATAATCAAACATATATCATTTTATTTTTTTGATAAACATTGTGATTAGCTAATATCACTCAATTCTATATCACCCCAATATTATCCCTTATCATTGTTGTCAGCTCAAAGGAAAGCCTTAGAAGTACTTTGAAGTTTGAACCTTCCAAGATGAGGGTGTTGGTCAGTTCAAGCTAAAAGTACTTGAGAAGCATGAATTTGTACTTTTTGACAACATTTTCACTTTTTATTTCTAAAACTCACTCCCTCATTTCCTTTTTAAGTGTCGTTTTAGAATACTAACATCAAAATAGCGAAGTGTATTTTTGCATATTTTCTTCCTATCATACCCTCATTTTAATCCACCAATATATTCCTATTATTTTGCACACTTTCTCACTCTAATAAATTTAATATGTTATTTTCTCTCGTAACAAACATTTGTTAGTTACTATTTTTTCTTCAACAAATTCCTATTTTATTTTTCGCTCACATTTGTTCTTTTACTTTACACTTGAAATTTTTAACAATTATTACTCATCTGATTTATAAAATTTTAATTATTCATAAAACCATTGTTATAGGTAACAAAGTTTTGTTTAAATTTTAAGATAACAAGAAACAAACAAACAAAGTTTTGTTTAAATTTTCAAATATATAACATTAATTAGTTTATTAAAAAAAATAAGAGTAATTGACAAAAGGTATAATTGACAAATTTTACTCTTAAAATTACCAAAACGACACTTAAATAAAAACGAAAATCTGCACTGGATTGACACTTAAAAAAGCAACGGAGCGAGTATACTGATTTTAAATCGCTGATAAGGATAGGATATGGAAAACAAACTTGAAAGAACGTATTTTCAGCAACAATGAAAATACCGTTTTTTCGTCATTCTTTTAAATAGTGTTTTAAAATTTTAAAAATTTCTGAAAATGCTAGTTTGTCATAGAAGATTGTAAAGGAAATTTGTGAAGAATAGATTGGGTCTATATTTTTTTTTTTTTTTATGTTTATTAGTTGAAAGTTGTTGAATATGAAAACACGTATGAGGTCACCATATGTGGGAAACGAAAATATTAACTCTTAATGGCATATGAAATGAGAAAGAAATATGGAAGTTACCAAAGTTTTAATGTCCATGTTACAAATAGATCCTTAAATATTGATCATTTATAAAATCTTATTATTCCAACTCTTAAAAATGTTCTTAAGACTCTCATTAGTATTTTTTATTGTTTATTTGTTCCCACAAACAAATGTATCCTTCGCATAAAACAATAAGTAAATAGAATGTATAGTCCTGATATATTTTTTCTTTTACATTTTTCACTCTCATATCCTTTCACATTTTTTTCATTATGATCTCTTTCTTTTCATACAACATATCACATTTCTTACCTAGTCTATCTGTCGATCTCTTTTTAAACATCACACATGAGAGAATATTAAAATTTGAGAGTGAGACAATAAATAAATGATAAAAATAAGTTGACAAGCTTCTTGACCATGTTTATTATTGTTCACAAAAGGGATCTTTTTTCTTACAATTCTTATCAAATCAAATGTTGTAAATAAAATGAAACTTTGTATACTTCAATGAAACTTGAGGTACCAATAAAAGAACATTATGTCTATCATTTTTCTTTAATTAGTATTAGTATCACTACTTCTTAGGTTTAGTTGATTTTTGCTTTCTTCATGCTCCAAGCATTCAATCTTGTGATCTTGACTGCAGAATTTCCATTATTGAAAGCATATAACAAAGCCTTATCATGGATTGCTAATGTAGGATAAACTCTAGCTGTGATGCAGGCCCTTCCTTCTCCACCAAAACTCTCCACCACTGAATGGTCAATCTGTCAATACAAGAAACTCACATTAATTAGCTAACCAAAGAGACAAAAACGACGAAATATAGATAACTCTTGTATTTGGCTGACAAATGAAGATTGAACGACCCATATTTTGATTTAATCAGATCAATTTAAAACACATGTCATCGGGTCTTCATTTTAAGTTTGCAATTTTTGTTGAAATCTATTTCCATATCTTGACCATCTACATCCATATAAAGCTAGCAAATTTTGGTGGGTCATAGCAAATGATCCAAAGAAATCAATCAACTATTTATTTTTGGGTTAAATATATTTTTAGTTCCTATAAATATACAAACTTTTTGTTTTAGTCCCTCTAAAAATTTTCTTCAACTTTTAGTCCCTTAAAATTTTTTCATCTTTACTTTTGATCCCTCTTTAAAAATAGGGACCAAAAGTAGTGATTGAAAATTTTATAAGGACTAAAAGTTGAAGGAAAATATTAGAGGGACTAAAACGAAAAGTTGATATATTTATAGGGACTAAAAACATATTTAACTCTTTATTTTTTAACATAGTTTTTTTTATCAACACTTGTTGGTTTTATAATAGGAGTGTGATCGAAATTTAAGTAAAATCTAGTTAGTAATTTTTTACCAATTATTGTTTTTATGGTTCCATAAATTAGTAAAATTAAAATTTCAACTTACCAAAGTTCTTAGTGACAGCTTTTCATGAAGTGGGTCAACATCCACAAAAGTCCCATATGTGGTCATATCATTCTCTTTATTCAAAGATGACCTATCAAAATATTAAAAGATAAACACATTAGATTAAGACATCTTAAGTTTGTTTTGAAATTATTGATACATAAGGAAAGAGATTAAACCTGCTTTGGTCACTGCACATGAGAACCAAATTCTTATGTTGATATCTGAATATTCTAAAAAACACTGCTGTGTACTCTTGCAAGCCTTTAGAAGCAAACACATGCAGACCAAATGGTCCAACACCACCTTTTACTGATGCACCCTTTTGACTACACAAAATTTGAGGATCTATCCATTTGTCCAATAATTCGGCCTTTCCAAAATCTTTCACTTCAAATGAAATTTCAACATCAGCCTGTGGAAAAAAATATATAATTGATTAATATATATATATGATCAAATCATGCTTGTTTCATCTATTATATTATATTAATTAACTAAATTTATCACTTTAGTCTGTTATAAAACATCGACACACGTTCGGACATACGAGATACAATACTAATATTAACACGTCAATATTGGTAATAAGTTGATATAATGAAACCATATTGACATGTAAAAACTATTTACCTGTACTGAATTAACACCAGTAATTGGAATCAATTCACCTCCCTTGATCACCTTGGTTGGCCAATTGACTGGGTTCATACGTAGATTTTCAAGTTCTTTCACTGGCCATTGCACCAACTGTTTCCCTGATTTATGAAGCCAGATAACCCTTGGAATAGTCTGCAAATTCATTTGAGAAAATTCAACACACTATTTTGAATAAACCATGTACTAGTATATAACAATTCAAATTAACTTAATTAGTCTAACTTGAGTTATATATAACTAAAGTCTAACTTGCATTAAAAAAAAAAACAAATAAAAAAATTGAAGTAGCCCTAAAACTTACATGGATTCCAGACCATCCTTTCTTGACATCATCAACAACACTTGAAGATTCATTAGCCCAACCCAACAAGATCCTTCTATTCTTCCCATCATCAAAAAATGTTTTTGATGCATAATATTTCCCATAATCATATCTCAACACATTTTGATTATTCTCAAAGCCATTATCTGGAACAAAGACATCCTTAACAGTATCATAAGTCCCAATCAAATAGTGATCATGTTTTGTGTCATCCAAACTAACCTTAAGCACATGTCTAACATCATCACCATTCACAGATGTATCAAGACCAATGGTTAATGGATTCTTATTTAATACTGGAAAAAAATCAGGACACTCCCACATTCCTGTTCCTTCAGCTGAATGTAAAGGATGTTTGGCTTCAAACCAATCAACAAAATTTTTACTTTTGTACATAATTGCAATTCCCTTTCTATGTACTTTGCTTCCAATTAATACCCTCCAATAACCATCTTTTCCTAGCCAAGAAGTAGTTGGGTCCCTAAATGAACTTGCATTAATTTTGTTAGCAACAGTAGGTTCCATCAATGGATTTTTTGGTGATTTTTTCCATTCTCTAAGTAATGGGTCAGACATATTTTTGGGTATGGCTATGTTTTGAACTTGATGATTATTTGGATCAATTCCTGTGTATAAAATTGCTGGTTTGCCACCTGGAAGTATTGTTGCTGAGCCTGACCAACAACCTTTTATATCTGACGGTTGAGATGGGTGGATTGCATGATCCAATGGTGTCCAATTCACAAGATCCTTTGATGCTGAATGGGCCCACACAATATTTCCCCAAACAGCACCTTTTGGATTGTATTGGTAGAACAGATGATAAAGTCCTCCATATCTCATTGGTCCTACAAAAACAAAAATTCACTTTAATATAAAAGGACATTGCTAACTTTTTTCATCCAAAAAGTGTAGAAAAGGACCAAAAAAACAAAACATATCTACTTGTAATTTGTATAACTATAAGTGTATGTATGTGAATATATATATATATATATATGAAAATTGCCAAATGGTTCAATGATTTGAAAACAAATATTTTTAGAAATTTAATTATAATTTTTTAGTTTAGACGCCTAACTAAAATTCCTTAAATAGTCTAGGGACAATTGCTTAATTTTAAATCTATTTTATCTATAAATATGAATGCTTTTAATCTGTAAATAGACAAAAATGGAAAAGAAACTTCTTAATCAAACACTCATTTTCTCTCATGATTTTTGTCCCTACTATACAAAATCAGGATGTTAGATTTGACCATTCCAATCATTTTAAATATATAATAGAGGTTTGCTAAAAAAAACTATATAATATAGATAAATTCCTCTATAGCATTGATATTTAACAAATGGGTAATTGAAGTGGTATAAAAAAATTGGGAGTGTTTGAAGGAAACTATTTGTGTTTGTGTGTAAAATTCAAGAGAAGAGGATTAAACTAACCATTGGGGTCTGCATGTACATTTCAGCATAACATGTCAAAGGACAAAAACAAGCAAAGTAGAAATTAGTTAGAGATAAATAATTAAAATATTTAGCACAAGGGGTAAGAAAGAAAGTATATAAATAAAGAGTGTATGTGAAATGTAAAAATATACCGTTGATCCAATTCTTGAGAGGTTGGAAGTGATAGGCAGTTCTATAAGGTTGATCATGATGTGAGGAATAAGAAGATGAACTCTCAAGAGTTCGGTAAACATGGTGGGTAGCTTCAATGGGAATAACATAATTGCCATAAATAAGAGAGAAGAGAGCTATCAATAAAATTGGAGAGATAGCCATTGTAGTTTAATTGAATGAATGAAGTTGGGTGGTGAAAGCTTTGTGCTATTCTATCTCTATTTATAGATTCAAAATATATCTACTATTTGGTTCAAAATGTCATCAATCTTGACTTTTCTATTTATAAAATAAACACAAGGCAACTAAAATATTGTAAACAATTGGATTTACAATATCTTATGTACCATGCATTTTATTATTTGAAATTATGATAAAATGATACTGCTTGCTGCATGTGGATTTCGCAAATGGAAAAAGACACAACACAAGTCCAAGTCCAAGATGTGATTAATTTTTCAATTGATTAACAATTTTTTAGAAATAAAAAATCAAAGATCTTGTGACAAAGAAACATCCACGTATGTTGATTCTCAATTCTTAGCTGTCAGATTTATGTCAAAAGGTCAACTATATAGTGATACTATTTAATTGAAACTATTTAATTCGTTGTCCATGGATTTCATAGAGTCAATAAAATACAATGATACCATTATTTTATTTTTCTTTCATGGTGATTTTTCTACGGTTGTGTGCAACTTGCTCACGTTTATGTTTATGTTTATGTATCAATATATTTCTAAATTTCAACTTTTTTATATAAAACTTGACCGGCCGGTAATGTATTTATGATCACATAACAAATCATATATCCAAAACAAGTGGAATTTTACTTTTGAGAAAGAGAAATCCCATGTGACTGGAGTTAAATACTAAATAATATATTGTAATGCATATGTGGTGTCATATATTAAAAGAAAAAAGAGACCAACAAATCAAATATATAAAAATAAGATAAGTCAAAAGTGTTGTGATATATTTATTTTGACGTGGTGACAATGTGAATATTGGATATACATACATATATGCGGCTGCTGACTAAGAAGCACGGGAAACAAGTGAAAGGAGTATGAACTATATATGGAATCCACATGTAGTACAGGAGCTGCTTAGAAACATATATATATTACAGTAATAATATATAACTGTTGTTACTAATGACACATTCTAGGGCATGAACAGATGTAGCTTCTTGACTGCTTAATCAGATATCATTTTCCTTTTTTTTATTACTGATGGTGCTTAATTACTTCTAAAAGATTTGTTTAAACTATGGTTAATTCTATTACAATGTCCAACTCAGGATATATGTTTTGTTCTTATCTAAAACAAATCCAAAATAGACATGCATGCAGATTGTGTGTGTCCACATTTTTTCAACTTCTTTTTTGATCCATATAAGATATTGCTTTTCTATAAGGTCAATCAATGCATATCCATTTACAGGAGATAAAGTTTTATGACTTTCTCGTGAGTGTATTAGACAACATTTTGTGAGCTGATGAAACTTCAAAATTACTTATAGTGAAGAGAATTTTAATTGATTTGGTTGAACTAACATTTTATATTTGTCCTTTTCTATCTCTAAGGATCAAGATGAATTTACTTCTTTCTTCTTATTTTTGACCAAACTTATTACGTTAGGAATTTTCCAACCAAAACAAAATAAGTATATATTACCCTTTTTTTCGAAGTAAAGTATATATTACCCTAAGCATTGAAATATGACGCAAACATGTGGGTACCAATTTAAACACGTTTCAATTTTGACTTGAAGAATTTGTTTTAATTGGTGACATTTTAGATTCAAATTTTTTTCTTATTTTCAAGGTCAGGATTAAGAATAAAGATGTTGATACCCTTGTCTGTTTTCAGTAAATTATACAGTAGTATCTGTTTTTTTTAAGGAAAGTGCTAACAAGTGTCATTAAGAAAAAATGAAATGACACATTGAAAGTTTGAAAAGTGACTTTTTTACATAAAATTTGTAAATCATTTTCATTTTTGAATTCTTAACAAGTGCCTAAGGACACTAGTTAGCAATACCTTTTTTTTTTTTTAAATAAACGAAATGACAATTGTTCACTTGAGAGCTCAAAGATAGATGGAGTATGAGTTCGAATCTCAATTATGATGTCTGACCTAATAATTTCAACATTTTTACCAATTTGTGAACAATTATAACTAAGTTTATTATAAACAAATCTTAAAGTGTAACTTGCTATATCACACCGACTAAAAAATTAATAGGTGTAAGCTAATAAATTTTATAGTAGTTTGCTAACTTACATCTAGTCATATTTTAATTGATTTAAATTAGCAAGTTTTATTTCTTTTGACGGATAAATTAGCAAGTTATAACTAAAAATTTGTGAAATAATATTATTGAACGTAAACTTGATCTTATATGACTCATCGTGTCTCCCTCAAAAAAAAAAAAAAAAAGACCCATCGTGTCAAAAATAAATAAAATTAACAAACTTGACCCACCATGGACAGAAATGGATACCAATTATTCAACATAGATAGAGAAGATTTGTAACGTTGGCTTATAGTGACTTTGGTGAAGCCTTTATAGAATTCTACATATTGTTAAGAAGGAACCATCAAATTCGTCCTTAAATTTTTACGGGTCGGTCAAATTCATCCCTTAATTATGCGAAAATCAACTTAGTCTATGAATTTGTCAGACGTCCATCAAAAAGGTCCCTCCGTCCAAGTGTTCCGTTAGTCATGCTGATATGTCGCCCTGCATGCTGTGTTGTCTTGTACACGTGACAAGAAGGAAGTCACGTGTTCACTTTTCAGTTTAATTTTTTCTGCTTTTCCCATTTTGCCCATGCATTACCCATACTTCCTTCCTCACATTTCTCTCAGAAACATAAAAAAACGTCCTTGACTCTTCTCTTTCTTGCTAAAACTTTCTCCATTCTCACCTCTCCAAAACCATCATCATCTTCAACGATTCTCACGTTTTTGAAGTTGTTGTGTTCGGTTGTGGTTAAAGGTAACACCTTTCCTCTAATTTATCAAGTTTCTGTGTTCGTATTTACCATTTTTTTGTCCATTTTTTTGTTTTTTCGTTTTAAGTTTTTATCATTTTGTTTATTTTGTTTATGTGATCGTTGATGTTTGTCTTGTTCTTTGTTTGTGTTTGTTGCGTTTTTGTTTTGATTAGAGTTTTAGGGTTTTGGATTAAGACTTAAAAATTTAAATTTTTTTCTGGTTGGTTTCTAAAATTGATGAACATTTAAGTTTGTAATGAAGGAAATTATAGGTTGAATAAAACAGTTTCAATGATCAATTTGATATCTGATTAAACAATTCAGGGACTTATTTGATGATTTTTTAATATAGCGTACGGATCTATTTGATAGATAGAGAAACAATTCAAGGACTAATTTGATGGTAATATTATAACAGAAATGTTACATTCCTCAATCATCTTCAACCTCTTTTCATTAGAACTTTACCATAGGCCAAGCATATAATGGCCTTCTTGGGTTTTTTGAAGTATCGGATTTTCTAACAACACAAATTCTAGAACACCAACATTCAAGCACTCGCAACACCATTAAACTTAGAGCTCAAAGATGAAGCTCGACTTTCATAACTGTTTTTTCCCATATTCCCAACCCCCATGATTTCTGATTCAATTTCAATAGTTTTGCTTCAAGAAATTTTGAGGATTTTGGCTTTCAAATTTAATACGAAAAAATTAGGGTTTGAAGTTTTTTAAATTGGGGAAGAACTGGACCATTTATAATTGGAGGATATTTTGGTGATTTTAGAGTGTAAATTGCAGATTGTGTAATTAGGGTTTCAATGTTATACAATTGGGGAAGAAAGAGTCGTTAGGGAAGAAAAGAGCCGTTTGGGAAGAAAGTCAAAACATTTTCTACAAATCAATCAATTTAGTCCGTCAAAATGTTTGTTATCATCGGCCAAATTAGTCCCTGCCTACGTGGCGTCTGACATGTGAGAGGTTAACGGCCACATCAGCCTCGTTAACGCTCCGTTTGAACAAAAGGACTAACTTGATTGAAATTTAACAAATTTATGGATTAAATTGATATTTCGCATAATTAAGGGACGAATTTGACCGACCCGTAAAAATTCAGGGACGAAGTTGATGATTCACTCTATTGTTAATGCATGATGGTTAGTCTCATCTCCCTTTTGTAATTGGATGCGTTTTTAAACACTGATGTGGAGAGAATTTTTGTGTTGAGCTTCAAATGGATTAGTATATTCCCTCAAAAAAAATAAAATGGATTAGTATATAGTTCTTATTAGTTGATGGTTTGGAAGTTGTTTGTCCACATTTGTTAACTAAAGAAATCAATGGACAAAGAGAGTTTTTTAGAATCAAAAGGTCACGTAATTCGCCTCATTGCCATACATAATTACAAGATGGCTGGTCTAAGAATGAGGCTACCAAAGCTTTTGGTCTACCAATAAAAATATTTTTTCTGTCAAATCTTATACTCGCTCCGTTTTGGATTAACCGAGCCATTTGCTCAAATCACACATATTAAAAAAAATTATAAATGAAGAAGAGAGAAAAATACAAAATGAAATATATTGAATTGGAAGTGATGAGAGTAGTATTAAGTAGAGTTGTAAAAGGAAAAAAGTAATTAATATTGTATTGAAAAGTGAAATGATTCAGTTATTTTGAACACTTTTTTTATTGAAAATGGCTCAGTTGTTATGGGACGAAGGAGTAAATAAAAAGATCATATCAAAATATATTAAAATTTGGTTTAAGCCTCGTTTGCTATTGAAATTTATTAAATTGGCTACGAAGTATTTCAAGTAAACAAACACTTTTGAACGAAAAAAAGAAAATAGAGAAATAGTTTTTCGTACGAAATCCAAATTTATGAAAGTCACCCACCAATAACACAACCATCGCCCATATAGTTTGAAAAACATCATAAATGATCATATTAAGAACCTTGTATTGAACCCATCTACGCTCATATTAGCTTCATGGCATGAATACATACCATACCATAACTCATTTAACTTCTTAACTCATTTAACAAACTCATTTAAGAATCTTGGGTAGCAATCCATATATGAGTTGGACAGATAAAAAATAGCCATAATATTTAACAAGGGTAGTAAATATCTTCTTTCCTAAGTGCTACCATGCATAATTCTCTCACCCTTTTCAATCTTTACTCATGGCTAAATAGTTACTAATACTTTAAGCTCTCTCAAGCCACCAATGAAGGGTTATTGGTAGATAAAAATTACACTTTAGAATTGAATGGTATATTGACTACACGTACATAATTATGTTTTTAGGTTTTTAATTGAAAAGTGCATTTTGCACATCTGGATTTTTAAATTCAGATGTGTAAAGTAGACTCTTTACACTTACAGAATTTATACTTCGAATGTGTAAAAACCTAAAAACATACTTAGCCATATGATTCAACCTTGGCTAAATTATTTGTGGCTAATTTTTTTCTTCTTCCTAAATAGTTGACTTCTGATAATAATCGTCCGGACTCTAAAATCCGGATGAAGAAAAAAAACACATCCAGATTTTAGTAAAGGGGCATTTTTGGATTCTAAGGAGGCGCGAGATGCGTGGGGGTGAAAAAAGAATTACACATTCATTTGGGGAGTGTATACAAATATTAGTTTGGGCTATTTCAGCCCATCAGTATTTTTCTTTTGGAATTCTGCTCTTCACCCTGCACTTTTCGCTCACGCCCTGCAGCCATGACTAAAATACCCCTACGCTAGTTAACTAACGCAAGTGTAAAAAAATTGACTTAGTTTTTACACATGCGTGACTTAAGTCACGCTGTGTGAGTTGTGAGTTAACTCACGCAGGTATTGTTTTGCCATATTCACAATGTTTTTGCATATTCACGTGCAAGAGTTGTTCAACTGGTTCAACATGCTAACAGCTTCTTGTCTTGTAATATTTCCAATTTCATTTTCTAACTTAAAGAATTCAAGAAACCGACAGAATATTTCAACCGACAGAATCAAGCATTTTGTAAACATAATAAGAAGCAAAAATTGTAATATTAGTTAGAAGAAACAAACTTGTGTATATATAATATTTCAACCAACAGAATCAAGCATTCTAAAAGTTGTTGAATGCTACTTTAAAAAACTACTTCTCGACAATATATTTCACAAGCACCTCTTTTCAACTCACGCTGGGAACCTTTTCTTTTATTTTTTAATATTATATTTCAATATGTTTTCTTTTCATTTAACTTTATTTTATTTTATTTTTGTGAATCGTTCCATTTAATTTTATTATCTTTTTTATCACTTATATATTTAATTTCAATATTGTTTAATCATCACAACCTCACAAATATTTTTATTCACGTTGTCATTTAATGATACCAAATATTTTTATTTCCTTTCTTCAACCTCGCGAATATACACACACACATTAACGTTTAAAGTAATATTTTATGTCCGTCTTTCGATTTTTTGTTACGCTAATGCATATCATTTTTTCTAGTATTGCTTGGTTGAGTGTTACCTCACCGATTTTTTTAACTATTTTCCAATTTTCATATTTTTAAAAACTTTTAACTATTTTCCAATTTTTTTATTTTTAACTATTTTCTAATTTTTTTCTTCCAAATTCAGTTGCTTCTACACCGCCGTTGTGGGAGATTAAGATATCGTTTGACCCAGTTTTTTTTTCAACTTCTCTACATTTTTAAGGAGAAGTTAGGCCACGTACAATATCAATTAAGTACTTACTAAAAAATGTACTTTTTTTAACGCATAAAATTGAATGGAATGAGCTTTGGCCAAAAGTTATTGAATGCTACTTCAGAAACTACTTCTCGACAATTTATTTCACAAGCATCTCTCTTCAATTCATGTTGGGAATCTTTTATTTTATTTTCTAATACTATATGTCAATTTTTTTTTTACTTCCATTTAATTTGTTTTTAGCCGTTCCATTTCATTTTTTTAAGGAAGTTCCATTTAATTTTGTCACCTTTTTTCAAAGAAATTTGATTATCTTTTTATCACTTATATATTTAATTTAAATATCGTTTAATCATAGCAACCTCACAAATATTTTTATTCACGCTATCATTTAATGATATAAAATATTTTTATTTTCTTTATTCAACCTCGCAAATATACAGACACACATATTAGCGTTTAGAGCAATATTTTTTGTGTGTCTGTTTTTTTGTTACGCTAATGATAAAATTGTAGATGTCTTTTATATATATATATATATATATATATATATATATATATATAGACCCTTTATATCGTAACAAACTATGCATATATTTTTCTTATTCAAAAAAACTAAACATTGCTAAATAGAAAATGTATTATTTTCTATTTTGTCAACATCAGATGATAGGATTTTGTATAAGTTTGATAATGACCCGAAAAATGTCTTTCCTTATGTAGTGGAAATATAGTTGATGTAACACTATGAGAAAAATATTTCGTAGCTTTATCATTTACCATCTATTTACCTTGAGTTCTTTGCTTCCATTTTGTAGTCAATGACAACCCAAATATATGTAACAATTGGTCAGGTTCGAGGTTGCTCATCAACCTACATCATCCGGTTGTTGAGAAGTTTAAAACTTAGTAAGTTTGCATTATGATTTCACGATACAGTGTTAGAGTAACTTATTATTTCACAATCCGATTTGATTGTTTTTTACCATGTTTCTTGAATTGTTGTTGTGACCGTAACACTTCTTAAGCTCAGAGTCAAAGCTTCAGTTAGAACTTAAGTCAGAGTTCGACTTCTTCTCAACGTACTTCGTACAACAATTTTTCCAAACTGTCTCAAGTTAGGCCAATTGTTGAATTTATAAACTTAGTCAATGTCTGCTTTTTTTATGCACAAACATGCTTTGAGTTTTTTACGCACAAATTAAAAATACATATTGCATTAGTCTTTATTTCATGTGCATAATTTGTGTTAGGAAACATACTGCATCACTATTTGGAAAACAACTAAATTCAATCCTAACCAGTTTGGATTGTATTATGAGAGTTGCACCAAATGTTCAAAGACATCAATGTCAAATGGTGTCAGCTATATATGCACATGCGGAAGTGATGCTTAATTTACATTTGTTTCAACAATGTTAATTGGTCAACGGGGTACATATAATGTACATGCATGCATTTATCTAGACTTTATAGGAAGATAATAGGAAGATAAATTAGAAGTCATGCTACATTTTCTTTAGCTTAAAATCAGTAATGTTACCTTTATTTTATAAATTATATGTAACTATATTCGCATACATCTTATCCATGTAAATATGCATTAAACTAATATTGTAGTTATTTTCCTGTTTATCATTTCCCGAACGAGGTGTTAAGAACAATTCTGAAAGGAAAGCGCAAAACAATAACTCTCATTGATGACCAGACACAAAGATAGTATAATCGTCACCTCATTACCGCCGATAGAGCAAGCTATGAAAATTACTTGGGTGGACAGTGGTTCAATTTCGGCAGATAACGAGTGATGGAAGATGGTGGTAAGCTCATCTTTGATCTCGAAAAGTCACAGAAGAACTTGCAAATTCGAGTTGTTCTAAAGTAGATCTTTGTTGTCGAACTATCTGAACTTCTACTATTTTGACGTATCACTTTGCAATGTAGTCGTAAACTATCTTGACTTTGGGATGTCATTTGTTTTTTTTTCATGATGTCATTTTCCATTTTTGGTTAGTCTATGAAACTTGCAATCTCTTTTATAAACCTAACTATTATGTAACGTTAATCTGCATATTGTTGGTTCCTTCATTGGTTTCAATTAGTATCATGTTAATTGCAATGTTGTTTTCATAATCTCTTGAACAAAATAAAACATGCTCTTTTCCTACAGTAAATCTTTACAATGCTTTGGTAAATGTTTTAGAAATGTAAATATATAACTTCTGATTAACACTGCAATTTGTTTTATACCTAGCACTTCTCAAATGAGATATCAATGACATTTCTAAAAGGAACACATAAAACAATCACACTCATCGACAAACAAGCTTAAAAAAGGTATAAGTGTCGCTTGATAACAGCAAAGAGAGCAAGTTACAAAAAATACTTAGGCGGCCAATGATTCAAATTTTGCCGATAACATATGTTAGAGGTAGATGATAAGTTAATTTTTGATCTAGAGAAGCCACCTAAAAATATGCACGTTCAAGTCGTTTCTAAATAAAGATTTGGTGTTAATGATTCACACTTTCAACAGATCACCTTAACTCTAATCCTAGATTAGATTATCTTCACTCACCGATGCTACTTCTTTGCTTGATTTCACTTGATGTAAATATGAGTATCAATCATTTTTTGGTAACTCTATAACAACAACATTTTTTTTTTTTTTTATAATTCTGGATAATATTTAAATTCATACATCATTGGTCATTTATTGGTTCCAATTGTTTTCATCCTAAATATTATGTCAATTCCTAATCTCATAAACTGATTATATGCGCTCTTAATCAGCCCATACATATTTTATGATGAATCACAATGTTCCGTCGTTTTAACATCTCTTCTTTCAAAGAATTTTTTTATTGAATACGTTATTGAAACCGTGCGAAGCACGGTTTGGAACTAGTTTTTTTAGAAAATTGATAATATTCATCGTAAGAGATATGTTTGAGTAAATGATATTAAGTGTATTTAAAATTTTGCAAGTGATCTTATATTTAAGCACAAACACTTTAACCAAAATATTTAAAAAAAGGTCTGATGAGTAAAAATGCAGAGAGTAGTTTTAAAAAAAGGTCTGATGAGTAAAAAAGCAGAGAGTAGTTTCAATATGCAATTATTATTTTTTGATTACATTAAGAAAATTAAACGAGGTTAATCCTTATTATCAGTATGTGAGCTATTAATCACTTTTGTTTATATTTTAGTTTCGAGGATGTGAGAGTAAATAAAAAATACTCTCCAAATATTAAGAAATTCAGTTTAAGTGGTTAACAAGGATCAAAGGCGCTTGTCAAAAAAGTATTAAAGACGAATTTTTCAAGATCTCAATTTGATTTTTGACTTTACTTATTTGTTGATCGAACTTCAAATTAACATGCATTTTTTTTTTTGCGGTGGTCGGGGTTTGAAACCCAAACCTTACATATTTTATGTCATGTCAATTATATCAATTAAGTTAAGCTCACGAAGACCCAAGCCTCTTTTTCTCTTAAAATCAAAGAGTTAACATAAATAAAAAAGGGTCTTGCTAGCAAAAACGGAAATAGTTGATAAATTTTAAGTTAAAAAAATTACTTTTTAAAGTTTAAATTCATCGAATACACCACTGTTTCCAAGACAACATTTCTTCTTTAGATTTCTTAACAATTTTCCATTAAAAATTATCCCCCATCCTCAAATATAAGCAAAAATATGTCAAAGAATATTATCTAGCAAACATATATCAAAAAAATTTGATGTGTTTAGAGTAAAATTTGAACTAAATATTCAACTCATTTTTATTTATATTTGAAAACAATTTTTTATCGAAAATTGTGCATTTAGTATGTTGGAATTTGAAACATTAGCGATGCATTAATATTGTAAAATTATACGTAATAAAATACAAGTATTTTATTTCAAACGGGTATAAAATAAGGGTCTGTTTGTTATAACTTTTTTAAAATAGATTTTTGTTATACTTTATTTAACAAAGAAAATTTTAAGGAAAACTTGAAATGAAAAATCGGTTGAAATAACTTATCTTACATTGTCATTCTAAATATTTCATCATTTTGTTAGAATTTTGTTGGACACTAAAATTTTGAAAAAATCTCCAAAAAAAAAAAGAAGCTATTTCAAATAGCTTTACATAAAAATCATTATTAAAATATGTGATTTTTATATGTAATTCTCGAACAATGAATATTTCAGTGATTGAATATAATTTTTTTTTCTTCCACTTATACCAAATGAGTTTGAAATAACTTCTACTATTTTTAAGTAAATTTCCATAAATCTATTTTTAGAAATACATAATAAAAATCCATTTTATTAAAATACATATAAAGGATATTTTTTAAAAGACAACTAACGTTGAATTCATTAATAATAGTTGACTCATTCGTAAAATTATGATTTCAGTTTTCGTTACCATCGTAAAAATATCTTTTGTCGGTAACATTTAAGTTTTATTTTCGTTATCCCAACCGACCCATGCGAATTCCGAAACTCAAATCATCTAAACTTTGCGTAACAAGAAAAAATACATTTTTAATAATAAATAATTTTTTTGAGGGAAAACAATAAATAAAATAAAAATAGTATTTTGAAGAGAAAAAGCAAATATGCCAATAAAGAGTGAATTGTAAAAGTTTGTCTGAATTTGTTTCGTTTCCAATTCCAAAATTTCAATTCCTTTTTCCTTCTGTCAAACCCAAAATTTAGCATACGCAAAGAGAGAGAGAGAGAGAGAGAGAGAGAGATTTTAGTGAGAGAAAAACACATAGAGATTCTAGAGAGAGAGAGAGAAACGTAAGAGACAGACACTGTCGCCGCTAGTGTTTGTTGTTTTGTTTCAAATTTGAGCAGCTTTCACAAACAAAACACACTCTCCCTCCATCTTCCAAGGTACTCTCTTTCCTTATTTTCTTCAATGCCCATTTTATTTTTTATTTTTTTTATCTTTACTCAATACTTTTTTTTATTGATTGGAATGGTAAAGTTTTCATCTTTGATTCTTTTCATCAACTTTATTGCTAGCTGTTAACTTAACTTTTTTGATTGAAAATTTGTTTTTTTTTTATATTTTTTATCAAGTTTTAGGTGTAAGTATCAAGCTTTTGTTCATAAAGATATCAACTCGTTTTAGTTAACATGAAAATTTTGTGAATGGGGGTTTTGGGGATAATTTTTTGATCCAGAATTTTGATATTGATGAATGGTGGTTGGGATGATAATCAATGAATGATGGATATTGATAGTGTCACAAATTTCATGTTTCAATTTTCTCAGGTTATGTTTATTTTTTGAAGAAGTTATATTATATGTTAATGATGGATATCGGTGGTGTGACAAATTTCATGTTTCAATTATCTCAGGTTATTTAGTTGGCCAGATATTGAGTTTTAAAAAAAAAATTACAAAATTATCTCAGTTTCTGTGAAAGTTTTTTTATTTATTTTTATTAAGTATGTGAAAGATATATGCATAAAAGCTTATGTTGATTTCCAATTTCTCTTATTGATTGTTGTTCAAGGAGAAATTTTAGTTGTTTTTTAATATATTGATTTGGTTTATCAGATTATATAATTAAGAGTAGCATTGTTGATGAATCAAGTCTTGCTGGATTATATTGTTTTGAAGTTGGAGGGTGGTAGTTTAGGAGAAAATAAGTGACACCTAATACTACACAACTAAATCTATTGAATGCTGTGGAGCTGGTATGTGGGAAACTGGTTTTCCAGGATCTCGTCGTATCTTGAAGAAGTTAAGACCATCAATGCCGGATTCGGCGCGTCAGGATAAAGATAATAATGAAGCGGTGGAAGGAGAGGACATGTTTGACGATATACCTGATTGTGTAGTGCGTCATATTTTGTCGTTTATGGAAACAAAGGATGCTGTTCGGACTTGTGTTTTGTCGAAAAGGTGGACATGTCTTTGGACTTCAGTTCCAAGCCTAAATTTCAACAGCAAATCTTTCTCCCGGTTGGCTGATTTCAGGAAATTTGTTCTGTGGGTTCTTTTCCGTCGAGATTCATCTGCTGTGAAAGTTCTTACCTACTGCCGTGCAGGAGTAGATTATGCTACTGATCAAAACCTATTTAATAAGGTCATTGATCACGCAACGTCACGTGGCGTTGAAGAAATCAGAGTCAATCTTCGTGCGAAAGTCCATGGCAGCCCGCCCGTTGACATCCCTTTGTCGTTGTTGAAATGTGAATCCTTGAAAAGGCTTGAGTTGAAAGATTGTCATCCTATGAAAGTCACATGGCCTTTAGCTTGCGTACCGGAGATAAAGTTGTTGCGTTTGGAACATTTTACTATGGATCATGCTAGACTTGATTTTTCAAAATCATTTGCGACTTTAGGAAATCTTTTTGGCTTTGCAACATTGACAACTTTGAATCTCAGCAACTTGATTCTGTGTTGTACAGGAAATGAATCTCTGAATCCAATTGGGAGCTGTGTCAATTTAAAGAATCTGTACTTGAGGGAAGTCTGTTTTAAGTCAGAATTGGTCCCGAATGATTTCATGATATCTGCTCCTCAACTTAATAACTTGACTCTAATGTGCAACCGTTTTAAATGTAAACTTGTAATTGATGCACCACAGCTTATCAATTTCAGCTACTTATATTCTTCTCCGTGTGCCTTCTTTGAGTTTAGTATTCCTTCTGCGAACAACTTGACCATCGATATCCGTGAACCAAATAATAACTTGGAAGAATCTCATCAGAAGACGAGAGAAAAGACTTGTCATGGTTTGATCAATATGTCTCGGGAATGTCATGATGCTGAACTATCCTTCTCTACAACTATGGTATAAAAAAATTTGTATTTGTTTCTGTTTTGAATTGTTTCTCTTGAAATGTAGTTTGGTTGGCTTAAAGCTAAAAGGTTTGTAACCTATTTGTTTTCAGGTTTCGTGTGGGACTGCTGTCATGCCAAAGGAAGAATGTTCAACAAAGGAAGAATGTTCAACTTTGAGAAAATTGAAGTCACTGAACTTAAGCGTCGGATCAACATACAAAATCTTCATTAGCGATCTTGACCATATAACTGCATATTTCCGCCGTTGCTCTCAGCATGAAGATTTTGAGATTATGCCTGTCTAGAAGGTATTCATTGATCTTTCATCCATAAATATTGTTGTTTATCTTTTATTACAGTGAAGATAAGTTTCTTGAACTTATTTCGGGTGCAAACTAGATACTCTACTCTCTGTGTTGATGAAAAACTAGATACTCTACTTGGTAGCTAATCATATATCACTGAAATAAAAATTGCTGTGATGATTGATTATAGTTTGTAAACAGTGAATAATACAGCTCAACATGGTAGGATTGATGATTTTTATTGATTGATTGAAGCTGAATGGAAACAATAGTTCTTCTCTGTGTGTTTTCCCTTCACAAATGGAATTCCTTTTCTTACAACTTCCATTGCACATACCAAGTTTTCTTCAAATACTGTATATCCTAAATGGAAGCAATAATTACATCCCTTTTTCTTACCTTATATTCTGAGACAATTCAATTGTCTATTTCAACATCGTAGTTTCAATTAAGTTTGGGCATCGGCCCTCTTGCAATCCAAAATAAAAAAGTTTCAATTAAGTTTAACATTTATCCTGTAATGTCATTTGTGTGACTATGTGTATGAAAAGGAAATGTAAGCTGCTAAACACTTGTCTTTTTTATTTTTTCATATGTGACAAACATTGTCTTTGATTACATGAACAGCCACTTCAACTTTCATGTCATTTAGTTTTCAAGGTTTCTGAATTTATCAATAATTTGTAATTAAGTCCTTAAACTAAAATGTTTTTGATACACTAAATTTTTTTGTTATGAGGTGTCTGGACTTTTAGATAAATATATTGGCCCAGGGGCCATGGTGAAATATGAGAACTAATAATAGGATTAAGTCTTTTCATTGTTCTGCAAATCATCAATGTTTGTTATTGTTTTTGTGCTAGTAATTTTTCCCTCCATCTCTTGTGAGAAATTTCGAAGCTCCTGCTATTTTATGATACATGATATTGTATATGTTATTTGTCTTATTTAAAATGAACATAGAAAGAAAGATGGAGGGAAACTTTGAAGTGGAGTGAGCCATTATGGTTATTATATGTTTTTATTTTATGATTAGTATTGGTCACATTTTCATTTACTCTTGTTCTTTCTAAGATTTGCTATATATTTCAATTTTTTTTACTGTTCTTTAGATTATCATCCTTTGACTGTTTTCCCCCCGTTTTTTATTTTTTATTTTTTATTTAGTTGAAGAAATGAAGAATGCTATGGAGAGGAGTTTTGGTTTGTGATGCATTAGTGTAAGGGATTTGGTTTATCCGTACAAAGTTGAACAAGGACGACCTCTTGGTTATTTTTTGCATGGGAAATGGTTTGGATATACACCTATATCTGGCAATTTATAGAGAGAAGATACAATGAAATATAAATTCTTATACATTTTGGTATAACAATATCGGTTATTTTTTATCTCATAAAAAAATATTGGTTATTTTTATGGAATTTATTTTCTTTGGCAAAAAGAGTTGCAGAATTTTGTTGTGTAAAAGTTTCATAATTATACCAACGGTATAAAAAGTTTTTTTCTTACAAGAAGAAATTATGTATTTTATGAATAATCAAAGTTTCGATCCATGCGACTAGTATAAAATATGGATGGCTTTGCTAAACTATGAGCAATGAAGTTATTAAAAGAAAAAGAAAGCAACCCTTTGTGTTTCTTAATAAGAGTACCAAATTTTGTTATGTTGTGATCACACTCTAGACTAGCATAAGTTATTTTCCCTTTTCAAGTTTATTGTTCAAATTACATAAACATGTATAGTTAAACAAGACTAAAATATATTTTCAAAATTTATTCAGATGAACTTTTTATTTCAATAAGTACTTGCTTTCATTTTTGTCTATTATCTTTATGCAAACATATTGTGCGTGTTCTTGTAAGTAAATAATTTTGAATAGTTTCCTTCAAAAAATAAATTGAACAGTTGATGATATATTGCTTCATAGTTAAATATATAAAGTATTTGAATTGTAAATTCAATTTTTTTTAAACATAAAGTGTATTTTACAACTTGTCATTCCACATCATATGAAGATTTTTAATTGGTTTAAAAGTTATCAATGTATAGTATTCTTTTTGCTATAAAAGAAAAGAAGAAGACATTTATGTATGGTGCAAAACCATTTTAGTTGTGCTCGTCTGAGATCAAACAAAGCTCTTCCACTGTTTCCAATGGGTCTAGTTTGTTCTTACCTGTTTTGTCCTCCTTTTGCTCCTCGTACGGACAAATAGGAGTGGTTTGCCACCTTCTAGGGTGGCCCAAGCCCTTTGGGGTTGTTCGGTTTTACTCGAATTTAGGTTGTTCAGTTGCTTGACTCGAGGTTTGGATCTGGGTTGCTAGTGTTTCTCTGAATCTGGATCTTTGTTGCAGATTTCAGGGTGGTGAGTTGTTCTTTTTCCGCTTATTTGCGTGAACTCGTCTTACACTTGGTCAATCTAAGTGTTACATATATGTGAAACAAGTAATGTAGTAATCATGGAAAGTATGTTCAAATGAAGAGCCTGTAGAATATATAACTGTTAGAAATCGTACACTAAGAAACACAGATAATGGTTTGAGGATTAAGACATGGGCCTGCTACTCCAATCACTTATCTTGTGTCACATCTTCATTTTGAGGATATTATAATGAACAACTTTAGCAACCCAGTGATCATTGATCAAGAGTACTGCCCATGGAATCAATGCAGTAAGTATATATTAGTATTCAAAACAACTTACACCATATTTAAATAATTTTACCTGGGGAACATGAATGTTAATCGTTCTAATTTCTTGGAAAATTAAGCTCTCATATTGAACAAACAAATACCTGCAAAAGTGTATACGACAACAAAAGAGTTAAATCCACTTAGGTTTATCTGATGGTATTGACTTACAACTTGAGAGTGTGCTCATTCTCAAAGTTTGAGGTTTTCTTCGAAAATAAAGATAAGTAAGGTGACCTTCAAGAATATTATGGGCATTTTTGCCACTCAAAATTGTGTAGTTCTTATTCGTAGCAATGGTGTACCATATGAGGAAGTGGTGCTTAGTAACATAGATCTCACATTCAATGGAGTTACTGTCAATGCTACATGTGCCAATGTTAAACCCTAATTTTTGGGCAACACACACCTACATATGAAGCTTAGACAACTAGGATTCAATCTTTGTTTCTTTCTAGTTGATTGTGTGTTTGTTAATTATATATTTGTATAGTATTCTTGTTTTTGATAAGAAGTTCTTTTTTTTTTGGTCTTAGATAAGAAGTTCTTTAGATCTGTTAATACTTATTATGGGTGTATAATAATGTTGGCTGTTTCCTATGTAAAAATGTGTTTTTATATATTTTCAAATTTATACTTTGCAATACGATCAATTAATATAATTCCGTATTTCAAACAATATTTTTAGTTTATGTAATATTTTCAACATAATCCTGTGCAATACGATTCGTTAATAGAACTTCGAATTTTCCAACAATATTTTCAATTAGGTTATGAAATATTTAAATTTTAAATAAACAAAAGGCATATAACTTTGTATACAAAAAAGACATATAATTTTAATTGTAAATGCAACTTAATCAAACTTAAAAAATTATTATTATGCATTTGAATAAAATAACGAGTTATAAAAAGCAGTTTAACATTTCGATTATCTAGTTTGTTTTAAGAGGACAGATGAGAGATTATCAAAAAAAATCCCTACGAAGCCCAAGGGGTGTTTAGAAGGGATCAAAGTCAAGTTACAAAACATACAACAACATTACCTTTTCCATCCTATGCCTTTCCTCGTGCGCCTTTCCAAAATTATTCTCGGAGCATTTCGGATTATATAATCCGGAAACTTAAAAAAATAGGACGCGTTACATGATGTTTCCGGATTACATAATCCGGAAACCCCCTAAACACCATTTTTCAAGGTAAAACAGTCCGGATTATATATTCCGAACTGTATCAGCACAAATTCTAAACATGTTTCTAACATGGATAATCATTTTAGGGACAATATTAATCTTCCTAACTCTCTTCCTTCTGTTTTGGGTCATTGTTACATGTTCTTAGGCAAAAATCGAGTTTTCGGACTACTTGATCGGATTACTCCGAAACTTCCCCAGAAAATTAGAAAAAATTCAAGGACCATGACTCCCTTAGAAGGAACTTCTTACGGGACTCCGCCCCTCAAAATCCAAAATTCCATCGTTTAGACCCATTTTTAATTTTTTTTTAATTTTTCATATTCTCAGAAAAATCCGAAAAAATTCGCATTAGTTTTATTTGATTTTTAGAATTTTTTGGTGCTATTTTTATATTTTTATGATTTTATTTGACAGGTTTTTAGCATTTTTTTACTTTTGTTGTTTTTAAAAGCAAAACTCAAAACTGCTGAAATGTGAGAGAGTCTGATGGCTGATTATACATAAGAATTGTCCGGATTATAAAATCCGGAATGCACAGGGGCATTTTTGAAAATTTTACAGGGCGCAGGAGAAGGCCATAGGGTGGAAAAGTATCACAAGCCGGTTTTGTAGGGTTGTGTTAGACTCGACCATAATTTCTAAGATGATATCAAAGCCTTCTTCATTGGATCATCTACTATCATGTTTCTGCTACCAAGTAACTAACCATTTATGCACACGGACCAATCCCAATAGTGCTGGCCATGAGGGGTGGGTGTTAACGAGCCTCGCATCGGACAAAAGATGGCTTAAACATGTGTTTATAGGGGCAATCCTCACCTCACAAGTCGATTTTATGGGGTTATGTTTGGCATAATTACGATTTCTATGATGGTATCAGAGCCTCTCTAAGATCCATTAGGGCCACCTGATATCAAGTTTCCGCTATCGGGCGACCCACCATTTATGTCCCTGAACCAAACCTAATAGTGTTGGTCGTGAGAGCGTGTGTTAAAGAGTCTCACATTCGAACAAAAGATGGTCTGAATGTTTATAAGTAGGAGCAATCCTCACCTCACAAGCCGGTTTAATTTTGTCGGGTTGTATTAGGTACAACCGCAATTTTTAAGATGGTATTCCAAGACCCGTTAAGCTACCTGCTATCAGGTTTCCGCTATAGACTCACCCACCATTTATATCCACGCTCCAGATGTCCAATCCTAGGCATGAGGGGGTGTGTACATGATTGTTGGGCTTCTGAAATGGCAAATGTCAATAATTATAATAACGTTTCTGCACCTCCAATTTCTGCTTAAATAAAAAAAAATTGATGAAGGGAATGATACAAAAGAGTACTTATATTGAGATGAAGGAAGATTAAGTTAGATAGCTAAATCAACCAACTTGAACTAACATTAAACTATTTTAATTAACTAACTAACTTATGAACATGATCAGTTAGGAATCTATAATATACAGTGACCATGACAAATAATTGAAAACGACAAGCCCAACAAATATTTGTGGTAATTTAGTATTAAGAAAAAATGGTAGTTATAAGTTGATATGTTGATTTTGTAAAAAAAAAAAAAAAAGTTGATATGTTAATATTTTCAATTGCTTCTGGTTTTGGATTCAAGTCCTTCAACCTTTAGCTCGATTGTGTATTGTTAACTTGATCAATTCTACGCTATTAAGTGACATAAGTCTTGCATTTTGTATATGCTACTTTTCATTATTGATCTATAAATTTTATAATTAAATTAAATGAGATACGATATGATCTATTGATCAAATGATATAAAATACATTTATACATAATGCAAAACTATTTTGTTTCCGCATGTTAGATAGAACCCGTTAACTTTAAGACTTTAATTCATGTAATGTAAGTGTGTAACCATGCAAAAATGTCACTAATTTCAACCGTATCTTTTTAGTAGTCAAATGTAACAATGATAACGAAATGAATGAAGGATGGAAAAGAATTACTACATGATGATGATGATGATGATAATGAGTAAAAAATAATTAAGAGGCATATGCTTTTAGACATGCTAGTTAATCAATGGATCAATCATGTAACTGTAAATTGTAGAAAACAGAGGGAGTAATATCCATTAATCATGATGTTAATTATTATACATTAATAATAAAGTGAACCAACCTATCATTCTCACTCTTTCTATATGCCTATGGATCTACATATATCTATCTACATACACACACAATTGATACCCTCTTTTTACATGTTTGCTTTTTCTTCCCTCTTTTTTGTTTATTATACACAAAATTTTATTATGGCCAAAAATTTGAGTTCACTTAAAAGCAAAATATAATGGAAAAAAAGAAACTATTTTCTGATTTTAAGAAAGAGAAATAGAGAAAAAGACAGAAACAGCAACGTCAGAGACTTATACAGTAGGGTTCCTATTGCCTTTCTGGTTTCCACTATTGTTCTTTTGGACATAATATACACACACAGAGAGACCAATATTCATTTTTCTCATATCTCTCTCCCTCTGAGTTTCAACTTTGAACAATTTGGTCTCTATTTTTGTTCATACTATTATTACTAGAGATACAAAAAAAAAAAAAAACTCTCTCTCTCTCAACTATTATTTTTTTTTTCTTCCATTTTTGTTTTATCTACTAGAACAATTATTTCAAAAACTATTCATGAGTTTTATATCAATTTGTTCTGTTCATTCTCTCACTACTCAATGGTTTTGTCTGTGATAAAGTCCACTTTTTTTCCTTTTTTGTTTTGGGTTAGACTTGTCTGCAGATCCTAGAAAAAGCAAGACTTGTAATATAACAAGAAACATTAGATCCATGGAATATGTTATAACAGTCTTAGGATTCAAAATACTTCAAACATAAGAAAAAAACATGATCAAAGGTTTTTATGTCTCAACAAGAATAACAATCATTAGTTTTTGAGGAAAACATGTCTAATTTGACTTCTGCATCTGGTGAAGCTAGTGCTAATTCTTCAGGAAACAGAACTCATGAAGTTGATGCCAAATTCTCTCAGCAATACTTTGCTTCATCACAAACTCAAACTCATGATGAAACTCCAGCTAAGAAAAGAAGAAACCTTCCTGGCAATCCAGGTTCATTTTCTTAAGTTCTACCATCTTTTGTTTTCATCTTAATTGTTATAAATTGCGGATATAGTTGCGGTTATGATTACGCTATGAACCATGATATTGTGGTAAAATATGGAGGCAAATATGGTCGATGCAGCGGCAATAATTGCAGTTGTGATGCCACTGCAATGACCTCTAATTAAACCGGTATATTTCAGCTGCAATTGCAGATGCAAATGGCAATTTAGAACTACACGTGTGTTTAACATGTTATGCTTGTTTGGAATCACGGTATTTGACGTTACCACCGTGATTTTGTCGAAGCTCAAGAGCGTATCTTCTGCAAACTCACGGTGACTGGTACAATAATTTCACCAAATTCCTAGTGAATCCAAACATGCGCCCATTCTTGTTTTATTTATCTAAATTGGATTTTTTTTTTTTTTTTTTTATTTGTTTTGTGTTTGTTTTTTATTTGATTATTCATTTTAGACCCACAAGCTGAAGTTATAGCCTTATCGCCAAAAACACTGATGGCAACAAATAGATTCATTTGTGAGATCTGTAACAAAGGATTTCAAAGAGATCAGAATCTTCAACTTCATAAAAGAGGACACAATTTGCCATGGAAGTTGAAGCAAAGAACAAGCAATGAGATAAGGAAGAAAGTTTATGTGTGTCCAGAACCAACTTGTGTGCACCATGACCCATCAAGAGCCTTGGGGGACCTAACTGGTATCAAGAAGCACTTCTGCAGAAAGCACGGTGAGAAGAAGTGGAAATGTGACAAGTGCTCTAAGAAGTATGCAGTTCAATCAGACTGGAAAGCTCACTCCAAAACCTGTGGCACAAGAGAATACAGATGTGACTGTGGAACCCTCTTCTCAAGGTATAACTATAACAACAACTATAAATATATTAACTAACCTAAACTAAGTTATTAATAAAATAATTACCACATTTTTTATCAGTACATTGATATATATTGATCTAGGAGCAGGTACCTAGCTAGATAAAATCAAACATTTTTGAAAGAAAGTGGAAATTTTTAGAATTGAAATTAATTGAATTTTTTTAATGTACTATCTCTCTAGTTGTTAGTGCATGCTTAGATTGATGGTGAATTTATCAGAATCATTTAGAATCACATTGTAATATTTTTGACAAAAGTTATGCTTCGGAGTTTCAACAAAATCACGCTAACACCGGAAAATTTACATTTATCCCAACATGCACTTAGTACTCTCAAGTCTAAGGAGAGTGAGACTAAAAAAAATGACTGAAAAAGAGAGAATGAGTGACAGTGAATATTTCTTGACTGTTATAGCATTTTAGTAACAGTATTTGTGTTTGTTTGTTTGTTTATATATTATATGATTTTCAGGAGGGACAGTTTCATAACTCACAGAGCCTTCTGTGATGCATTAGCTGAGGAGAGTTCAAGAACCGTAATTCCTCAACCTACACAGCCAAATTCTCATCACAACATGAACAATCTCCAAACTCAAGATATCCAAGGCTTCACATTGAAGAAAGAGCATCAAAGTTTCAACATGTTAAGGCCAGAACAAGAAGTACAAATACCCTCTTGGCTTTGTCAATCATCCATTGATCTCTCTTCAAACTATTCAAGTTTGGATCAAGATCTACACCTTTATGAAAACCCTAACCCTAGAAATGGTCCTACTTCTACACTTCCATCCTACCAACCATCATCTGCAGCTTCACCTCACATGTCAGCTACAGCATTGTTACAGAAAGCAGCTCAGATGGGTGCAACCAGCTCATGCTCATCACAGTCCATGATGAGTGGGACCCACCAACAGGGTCACGTGTCTATTGTTGACTCTGCCACCAACAACATGATAAACTCAAATGGTAATTTTAGTTTGAATTTGTCCTCATGTGAAGACCAAATGATAAACAACTCTTTCTCTTCTTCTGGATTTCATGGAACTTCTTTTGAGGATACTTTTGCTGGAAATATTCTTCATTCAAATCAAGATCATAATATCAATCATGATGGTGATAATGATATTCCAAAAACAACCACCAATGATGACGATGTTGCCGCTGGAGGAAACAATGCATTTACAAGAGATTTCTTAGGTCTTAAACCACTCTCTGATAGTGATATCCTCACCATTGCTGGTATGGGAAGTTGCATGAACCCTTCCAACTCCAATCATCAAGAAAACCATTCCCAAAAACCATGGGAAGGTAATTAGTTTGGTGTATATATCTTTCTTTTTTTGCCCTTTTTTTTGTCTTCATAATTTAAAATTTATTTTATCCTTTTTGTACGTGAAATACTGTCACTATTCTTCCCAAAGGGAAGGGACCATTCGGAATCAAATATTTTTCTTTTCATTTCTTATATGGTTTTTTCTAGATTACCTTCGAAGAATGGTTGGTAATTTACCCACCAACCAATGAAAATGAGCAATTTGTTGGTGGGGTCAAGATAGTTCATGGATACCACTTAAAAATGCGCTTATGTGGCTAATCAGTGGCGGATCTTGCTCAAAATGTTAGGGGGAGCCGTAAATACTAGCTAAAATATTATAATTGAAATTTATTAGAGGCATATATAATTTTATAAAAAATCAAAATAATATTAACACAAAACAAAATAAAAATATGTATACAAGGAATGAGTACTAACAAGTTCCCACAGTCGTAGCAGTCAGCAAGCCACTATGCAATGTATTTTTTATTAAAAAAAATCATGGATGAGTAATATTATTGAATGATAACTATCGGATTTCGTTCTGAAGTAAGGAAAAAAAACACACACACAGAACCCACAACCACAACACAACACTACATTTGTGCTTTTTGCAGGTAGATAGAAGCATTGTCTTCTTCACCTCCTTTTCTCCAAACACTCAATTTGATTCTTTGAATATGCAAAAGGTTCAATTTGATTCTCTTACTCAAGTCGCAATTGTGACTGCTGCAAACTAAATCGCAATCCCGACACCGGTAACTGATACGATAACGAAAGAGAGAAGCCACGAGAGCTTAAGGACGGAAAGGAATCTGCGGCGATCGGAAATTTGAGATCGGCTGCGGAAGGAATTGGTGTGGACGGTTTGGGAAGTAAAGCTGTGGGGTGCCGTGAGAGAGAAGATGCTCACAATCACAGGGTGAGCATTGCAGTTGGAGTATATATAAAAAAAAAAATAAAAAAATGGGGGGTGCCGCAGCTCCCTTCCGCTCCCGAGAAGATCCGCCGCTGTGGCTAATGTATTGGTTGAGATAAATTACCCACCATTCTTCCATGTGTACCTAGTTGTCACCTTCTTATATATATCTTGTTATTTTACAAAACATGCATGACCATAATATTTCTAAGGTGTGTGTGATGTAATACAAATATGCAAGTAAGAGTAATTAATGTGTACATAGAAACCTACCTAGTTGGTATTAAACACATTCTCTGATATTGATTATACATTTATACTATCCTATTCATCATACTCCTTCAAAATATATTTTGTTTAATGTTGTCATTCACCAAAAATAAGTAACTAATCTAATTATTTTTAATTATTCTAATTAATATATTTTGTACACTAACAATTACGGTCATTCAAATAACACACTCTTGGATAAATATTTTTTCAATGACAAGTATGTATTTCTAGAGTTATGTTAGTAATTAACTTTAAGGAGAATGTTATCATTCTATGATTTTATTTTATTTTATTTCTAATACATTCAATGATTTGATAGAACGTAAAAAGGTTATAAAATGTTGGTATATACAATTTTTTTTTTAACAAATCAAATTAAATCTTTTCAAAACATATTATTTTTTATCATTTTGTTATTGGCATTGACACCTGTCAAACAATTTTATATAGAAAAACTGTTAATTCTCTGGTATGGGTAACAATGAAACAGGAATCTATGACAATACCAGAGTAGTGCATATACCTTATTCAGCTTTCAACTTTGTAGTAATTCTTAATTTTCTTATAAAATATACAATAATTTTTCCCATATTTGGAATGGAGTGTTACTTTCTTTTAAATTATAAATAATAATTTGGGCTTTGGCTTAATATTCTTTTCTGACAATAGTTTGTCTTTTTGTAATTTCTTGACATTGGAATCAAAGTTGTAGGTCATGTGGTGGTGATAGGAGAATAACATGATCGGTCCTTATCACACTTTCTTTGTCTCTTTTTTTTCTTAGTTCATGCAGCTTTATAGAGTTATTGAAAGTAGACCCCTAGTCATATTTCTTTCCTACTTTTAATTTCATATCATCATGTAAAATAAAATTTATTAAGCTTTGACATGAAGAAACCCTCCAAAGTAATTCAAGTTGAGATGATCATCCAATTTCCCAAAATCCAAAAGAAGTTCATTTATTTATTAATTTTGATAATCGATCCTTTAAGATCAAATTCTCTAATGCTTGATGCACCACATAGTTAAGCTCTTTATGTAATTATATAAGATCATATATTATTTTTCCAGCTAAGTGAGTCCATATATTTCAAAGAACAAAACATGGCCGCAATCATTGACATGGAAGCAAAGTCGTTAATCAGAATTTGTACAAGAGTTTGATTAATTATGGAAATGTATATATGCATGTGAGGTGAACATAAAGTTTGTTAAGGATATGTCTGGTATATAAAAAAAAAAAACATTGGATTCTTTATGATAGAGAGGATTCTTCACAATGGTATGCATGTTTAGCTTGACCTTGGTTTAGACTTGTTGTTTGATTTCTGAGGACCAAAAGAAGACAATTAGTGCTTAAAAAAAAATATTAAAATGTGAGATTAATTGTTTTTGTTTTAGAGAAGAGATTAATTGTTATACATGGAATAAGCAGTTTTCATTTTTCCCCACAACAATTGATCTATATGACAATTTCTCACATATTTAAAAAAAAAAAAAAGGGTTAAAGTTGACGACGCATATTGTAATAATTAGATGATACAATTAGAAAAATATAATTGATATTTTTTTTTAAAAAAAAGTGACGGTTTCGAGTACAAATAAGTCAATCACTGTAAACTGGAGAAAATATTGAGGTCTTTATTATCAAATTGTCATTATCACTACGAATAAGGTATTACGTACACTTTATAACAACAACGTAAACAAGAAATACTTGAATGGATTTAAGATTTGAACACACGCATAAAAATGCATATCAAATTTAAAAGATCCACATTATTTATATATTTTCTATTTATTTTTTTCATTTTTATGAGTGTGCACAAATCTTATTCTGAAAACGTGAAACAGACACATCCCTAATCCAAGATTTGCTCCCCCGGTCATGTACGCAGACATTCTTTTCATATAAGAAGCAAGTTTTCTTTGTCTTCACTCTTTTCATTGCATTTGCAAAGCCAAAACTAAAGATTCCTCTTAATCCCAATGCTCAATTTCCTCTTCACATAAAAAGTAAATTAAGGGTAAAATAAACTACTTGTTATATTATGTTGTTCAATGTATACTTTACAATGCCACATGAGTCCAATGCTTAATTTGATATTCTATGATCTCGCATGATTTCATCATCATTCTTTTAGCTTGACATGAAGAGGAATCTGTATATATTAATTGTAACAGAAATTAGCATGATGAAGATGATGATTGCATATATATCCTTTTGTCAATTTCATGATATCTTTGTCGGAGATAGGAAAGGTGTAGAGACAGCTAACAACGTAGGAAAGGGAGATGAGACTAGTTAGTTAGCTAGGTAGAGTTGGCATATATATATATAAGTGCTCTTCCCCATGGCCTCTAACTTTCTAATTAGCTAGGTATTTTGCTTTTCACTTCTTTCTTTATGTCAAGACAAGACAAGGCAAGAAGCTCAATTAATTATATTCAGTCGTGATTTTATAACTTTTCCATCTTTATATAATTTTATACAAAAAATTACATATAAGTGGAAGGTAAGCAAACACAAACTCCGTTGCTAATTAAATAAATGTCCAATAAAAAATAATGATATGCTAAAGAGTAATGCTATTTCAAGCGACACCTTTTTTCCAAAACTGTCCCAAAGCATTACGCGTCTTCCTATTAAAAGAGGTCAATTTTTCAACTCGTGGATTTGGTGGAAAAAACAGCAAATAGTGGCATAAGCTTATATATATATATATTGAACCTTGTGAAATTGTCGATATTAGTTTTCTCGGGATGTTTAGCATTACGTTATGCCAAAAATGATTGAAGGAGTTTTGTTTATTGTTTGCTTTGATTCATTTCATGATAAAAGAGAAATGTTTTTTAGACATTAAAGGAAGTTGACATGAGACATCATTTTTCAAGCATGTGGTATACACTTTCCGATTTTATATTAACCATTTCTCTCTCTCTCTCTCTCTCTCTCTCTCTCTCTCTCTCTCTCTCTCTCTTTGGAATTTGATCACGCTAGGTATATTTTATCAAAATTGTTGCATGTTTGATTCGGTGTTCACATCCATTTTCTTGCGTCCCCATAAAATATTATCGTAGATTTTAGAAGTTGGGATTAGAGCTTCTACTTAAACGTGCGGCATGGCCGTGATAGCTATTTTCTAAACACACAAATATCATTATTCCGTGTACCATAATCTCATTTGACTTGCACCATAGCCATTGGCGAAAAAATGCCATCTTTACTATTTATCTCCTCCCTATCTTTCTTATTTTTCTTCAACCATTCCTAGCTACCTCTAGGTGAACACTTTTATAGATAAATAGTTTATCGTGGATTGATACTTTGAAAACAGTTTGAAAGTTCAACGACGACGTATGTCTTTTCCTAGAAGTAGAAGCTTATGTTTATCCCCATTTTAATGGTTGAAACAGCGATTTGATCATTATTGGTTCAAAGGTGTTTGGGGAAAAATTGGATTAAAATCTAATTGTAGGGTGTAGAGATACTATTGAGGAGGTATGACGTAAAAGTTTCTCTTTAGATATGCATTTTCTAATCTTTGGAAGGGCCTTAAGTAGTCCATCTCTCATTATTGGACTTTGGTCAGATTTTATAAAATTTCTATTTACACCTCAAAGAAGTCTGTAACATGTGCAATGTCAATGAAACATTGTTATAAAGATTTTTTTTTTTTTTTGAACAATTGTTATAAAGAAAATTTTACTTCATACGTTTCAAATTTTACCCCCTACTCACAAATTCTGTAAACTATAAATTTTCTGTTAATTTTTTTTAAGAAACAAAACTCTCCCATGATTGAATATATCTTATTATCCCCAAAAATCCAAAATTCAACTTTGCATTTTTTTTAGACAATTTCAAAACTTGAGTTTTCCATAACACATAAAAAAACTAACTGTAACTTATTTATTTATTTTTTTTCTTTAGTAAGATGACTACTTATATAAAGAGTACTATTGAGTATGTTGGGGTGCGCTTATCTTATTGTAGATGTACATTTACCTATATAAACATTGTATGACCTTGTAATGAATCAATAAAGAATTTCATTATTATCTTTAGTTTCTTAGATAAGAGTACTTAGAGTAATTTAGCACCTGGTGGTGATATTCATCACCTATCGATGGATGATACTTTAGGTACTACGAGAAATATGTTATATGTGAAAGGTGTATAATTTGAGATGGTAGGAGATAAGTTATAATGTTTTAACTAAAATATTCTACCATTCAGCACCCTTAGAAAAATACCACTATATAGAGACCACAATCTCTAGATTTTTATATATCAAAGACTGTAACTAACAATATTTGATAGTTTTCTTTTTTAATAACTTCATTTTCAAATAAAAACCACGATCTTTATATTCTTACTATACGGGTGAATTAAAATTAAAATTTTGATTGAGAGTGGTATTCATATTTAGTATTTAACATGATTCAAATACAATTACCTCCGTCGGGTGGAGAAAATTCATAAAAAATCTACAAAAAGTTTTTATTTTTATTTTTTTATCTCTTGGTGTTTAATAGGGGTGTTTGTGGTACCATTTGATTCAATTTTGAGGTTAACAGTAATCCGAACTATAAGATAAAAAACATGCGGTTTGGTTAAGTTGAATTAAAAAACAAAATGAATCAGACCTAACCAATGTTGTTTGAGTTGATTCGATTTTTTTGTGAGTTAATCTCTCGAGCCTCGTGATACCCAAATAGACGGCAAACTCTTCCAGAGTTTTAACACTGCTGCATGACAAAGTTTGGATT
This sequence comes from Medicago truncatula, assembly GCF_003473485.1. Lineage (NCBI taxonomy): Eukaryota > Viridiplantae > Streptophyta > Magnoliopsida > Fabales > Fabaceae > Medicago > Medicago truncatula. The sequence goes on from NC_053043.1 coordinate 49,020,992, forward strand.
CGAACTAGGACCTTAGTTAAGCTAAAAGAGATCCGCGTCATCTCATCTAAACACTATTTGATAATATGCTAATATGTTTGATTACATTGACCTCAACAATTAACTAGTTTGCAATGATTAGCAATTAACTTCAAATAGGGTTAAAGTGCACAAATCAAAGTTACAACAATTAATAATTAACTCCATCCGTGATAGACAAGGAATATAAAATTAATTAAACTATTTCGTTGTTTCATTTTCCTAACCTTCACTACCAATTCCAACAACAGAAAAATCCTCAAGGATACGAAAATATAAACTTAAGTGAGTCTACTCTTTGGTTTGGTTTGGGTGGCAAAACAAAAATTTCAAATCAAAGCGTCAGTTTGAGTAAAAAATTGGTCATTTTTAGATTGGGTTGATTTTGTTTGCAATTTTTTCTTGTGTTGATTTGGTTTTGAACACTCATAGTGTTCGATCACTATCTTAAGTTTGGTACAAACAATTGATTGATTCAAGTGGTAAAATACTTGAGTTCTTTAACCACGTGGCCATGGTTCGATTTTTAGCTCATGCATATCGAGAAAAATTAGGTTGGAGCGAAGATGTGCCTCACGAGTTTCTCTACAAAGATTATTAAACGATGCAATGATGAAAATTTTATAACAAGGGTAATTAAAAAAAGGGTCTTGTTAAGGTTTCATAAATAGAAACAATTGATAAATTTCACGTAGAATATTTTTTTCTTTCTTTCTATGTTTCAATGTATTAAATTTTAAGATAAGATGATACTTACCTGTTAACATTAAGAAGTTGTCTATAACAAGTGGCCATTTATATCATGTAACCCAATAATTAATGTTTATAACCATTTGTGTATTGAATATTACTTGACTTTTGATATCATAACAACAACATTTTTCTTAGTTGGTGTGAATGATACTCCAACCAAACAAGACCACTGTCTATGGCGAAGAAACGAATTTCCACAGCTACCCTTTTCTTCATCTTCATCTCTTTCATTGCTCTTTGTGCCATTGTTCCTGTTTTTGCTCCTCTTCCTTCAATATCATCTCGCCAGCATCATCATGCCCATCATTCTCATTCCAAAAAAGTACATTCCTTTACTCTTTTTCCACCGCTGTTTCTCTCTTAGTTTCTGGGTATTTTCTTTTTAGCTCTCTATTTGATTAGATTAAAAGTTTGTGTGTAAAAACCAATTCTTGAATCAAAAGCTCCAGTTTCTAGCTTCAAGCTCGAGGCAAAACCAATTCTACTCGAGAGCAACCAAACATGACAAAATTAGTTATACACCTCTAGAATCATTTCTGTCTCCTCTTAAAAGTGAAACCAATATACACTATACTTCTTGTCAATGGAAATAGATCAGCAAAAATAATTAGTTTTTGCAATAATTTTTAGATTTTTTTCTTTCCAAATTGGTAGAAGAATTCAGCATAGAGTGATTGTAGTTGCTTTAAATATGTTGTTCTTGTTGAATCAGTGATTTTGGGACTGTTGCTGAAAATGTGTTTAAATTTTAGGACTTGATTGGATAAACAGCTTAATTTGCAGCTTATAGCATGATAAGCACTTACATATAAGCTATTTCTATAACAGAAGAAAAAATAAAGTTAAATTGTTTTCGTTTAAGCTATAAGTTGTTTTCACATATGCTAACTTGGAGAGCTTATGAAAATAGGCTGAAAGCAGCTTATGAACATGTTAGAAGCTGGTTTCTTATGTTCTTTCAAACGGTTTAACAAGTGCTTATGCCAGTAGTAGATAAGCCAATCCAAACAGGCCGTTACCCGTTTTTATTAAATTGAAATAAAAAAAAGTTGACATTTAAAAATTATTTTCCATTTTGAGATAGCTTGATCTATAGTTTGTTTGATGTTTTCCAACTTAGCTCCTCTGTGATTGTTTTAATCAGGTTAATAAGAAGTTCGAGATTGCAAATGATATGTTTTGGAAAGATGGTGAACCTTTTCGGATCATCGGTGGTGACTTGCATTATTTTCGAGTGCATCCTGAGGTATACATCTTGCTAACTTCTCTTAATTTAGTGGGATGAATTTTTGAAACTGTCCATAGTGCACATCATAATTGCATTGTAATCAATGGCAATACTATTGCTACACTTCCTCATTTTTAAACAGGTTTTGGTTCTTTTTATGTATTTCAAGTACATACCAACATTTTGTAGTGATGAGACATAGGTGAAATGCTAAAGGGGGATGGAATATATGCAATTCATCTAGGAATAAACTAATAGCACGTAACAAGAGGTGGATAATTATTATTTTTTTAAATATATATATTTTTAAAAAGAATATTTATTTGTTAATTAGTAGGTGATACCAGCCTGCTAATTTGCAATTTATTAGGAGTCAATATGCTCTGAAGTTTTTCTCAACATCAAGTCTTCAATAAAATGGTGGAGAATTTGCAATCAGTATTGACATCATAGATCTCTTGGCCTAACTATGTTCTGCTATGGAGGATAGAACTGGATATTAGACTTTAAAAATCATTGGCAAAGAAGATATGCGCACGCATTGCAACTTCTGTACTACATTCGCCAATTAAGATCTCTCTGATAGGAAATGGACAATATATACAATGAAATGATAACTTTATTCGGCATGGAAGAATGTTATTAGAGAAGTTTGCTTTTAGTCGACTTTTTTGTATGGTCCCTCGTTAGAATTTGGACATGATAACTGTAATGTTAAAGCAAAAGCAGAACAACAAAGTGGAGTTAGCTTTCATTTCATCTGGCATCTCATGTAATCTTTCTCATAAGGAGATTGATGAATGAAGTCTTCCCCGTTATTCTTTGAGACATCATAAGCAATTTTTTTGAAATGTTTTCATACGGTGATACCATTTTCCTTCTAATTTGCAGTATTGGGAAGATAGATTGTTAAAAGCCAAGGCATTGGGCTTGAACACAATTCAGACATATGTTCCTTGGAATCTGCATGAACCAGCACCAGAAAAGCTCGTTTTTGAGGGTATTGCAAATATAGAATCATTCCTCAACCTTTGTCACAAACTCGATCTCCTCGTGATGGTTCGACCCGGACCATATATATGTGCAGGTTAGCTCTCCCATAACTTAAAACTTAATTGCCCACTTTACCACCGAGCTTTTAGTTTGTTTGGTAAAATATAATTTGCTGATTTTCATGTATGCCATGGCAGTGGATAATGTATGTTTTTGGTATGATCTTTCTTAGATCTGTATATTGAATAATGCTAATAACACATACTTTTCAACACACTCTTTTATTGGTTAAAATTTGTATTTTATAACAAGAAAGCAGTAGCCTTTATCCTGCAAAGTCCTGTGAAGCCAGATTTCCTAAAGTTCATTTGGATGGTTGTACCTAAAGAATGATATTTCTAAATTTTCCCATGGAATTTTTCTATTTAGTAGCATCTAACTAGAATTTGATAACTATATTAAATTTTATGGCTTCCCCATTATTATCTTTTGGCATGATTTTTTTTTAGAAGCAAAAGATCATTTGGCTTGCAGATGGTGTGCACTAATTTTGACAGCTCAAGAATACAACCTTATATTTTGATATCCTATTTTCTCTTCTTTACGATTTACTTCATTTGCCCTTACAATTTTCATCTGCATTGGTGTTGATATTTTGTTAAAAATGATGATCAAGAATTAAAAATGATGACAGTTACTGATATCAGTGGGACACAAACTCACAAAGTTATAACTAAGAGAACAATGGAGAATTTCTTTGAACACACACTAATTTTATTGTCGAAGACTTGATGATACAATATGGTACAAGCATGTGCCTTTTATAGGCTCTTAAACTTAATGTCGGTTACTAGATTTTTCTAGCTATGGATGGTGCTAGATTATTCCTATAGAGGTGGTGTACAATCAGCACTAGATTATTCTTTTGGTTACAAGATTATTCTAGGTGGTGCTACATAATATAGATATTTTTAACTCTTAATGACAAAGAGTAACTCTAAGCTTCTATACTCTTCTAGATATTTCTTGATTTAATTTCTAACATTGCCTCCCTTAAATCAAGCTTTCATCATTCTTAAATCAAGCTTTCATCATTCCAAGCATTTTCTTCAATTTGTAAAATGACTCAATCTTCAATGGCTTTGTAAAAATATCTGCAATTTGCTCTTTAGTGGGACAGTACTCGATCACCACTTCTTTCTCAGCAATTAACTCTCGTATCTTGTGAAACCGGATGTCAATATGCTTGGACCGTCCATGAAAAACTGGATTTTTGCTCAATGCAATTGCTGACTTGTTATCACAATATATCTTTGTAGGAGTGTTCTGCTCATGATGCATCACTTCTAAAATTCTTCTCAGCCACACTGTTTGAGTAGCACAACTAGTTGCTGTTATATATTCTGCTTCTGCTGTTGAAAGAGCGACCACATGTTGTTTCTTCGAAGACCATGATATTGCACCGGTTCCTAGATGAAATGCGTACCCTGACGTGCTTTTTCTTGTTTCTGTATCTCCTGCCCAATCACTATCTGTATATCCAACAAGCTTCACATCACTATTATTGCCATAAAAAATTCCTTCGGTCAGAGTACCTTTAATATAACGAAGAATCCTCTTGGCTCCTTGCAAGTGACTAACACACGGATCCTCCATGTATCTGCTAAGTAAACCAACTCCATATACTATATCTGGCCTTGTTGCAGTCAAATATCTCAAACTTCCAATCAAACTTTTGTAATGAGTTGAGTCTACCCTTTTACCATCGCTTTCTCTTGTCAGCTTCAACTTTTCTTCAACCGGCGTGGAAATTGGCTTTGAATGCTCCATCTTGAATTTCTTCAAAATATCACTTGCATACTTCTTCTGAGAGATAAAGATTCCATCCTTCTGTTGAATGACCTCAATGCCGAGAAAATAGGACATCAGGCCCAAATCTGTCATTTCAAAATAACTTATCATAGCCCCCCTGAATTCAGCGATCATCTTTGAATTGTTACCGGTGAATATCAGATCATCGACATAGAGGCACACAATAAGAACATCTCCAGGATCAATGAATTTGATGTAGAGTGTGTGCTCAAATGGACATCTCTGAAAGCCGTTTTGAATAAAATAAGAATCAATCTTTTTGTACCATGCTCTTGGCGCCTGCTTCAAGCCATACAATGCTTTCTTCAATCTATATACTTTATCCTCCTTTCCTCTAACCACATATCCTGCAGGCTGCTCAACATACACTTCTTCTTCCAAAGTACCATTAAGAAATGCAGACTTAACATCCATTTGATGTATTTTCCAGTTATTTTGAGCTGAGAGTGAAATAAGCATGCGAATTGTATCTAATCTTGCAACAGGAGCAAATACTTCAAAATAATCAATACCTGGTTTTTGTTTGTAGCCTTTAGCCACCAGCCTCGCTTTATAGCGATCAATCTCACCACTGGGTTTGTACTTTGTCTTGTACACCCACTTCACTCCTATTGGCTTCTTGTCTGGCGGTAATTCAGTCAGCTCCCATGTTTTATTCTTCTCAATTGCATTGATTTCTTCATCCATAGCTTTTATCCAATTTTCATCACGTGAGGCTTCTTCAAAAGTAACTGGCTCACAATCTGCAAACAAAGCAAAGTTAATGATCTCTTCATCAGATGGGTCATTGTCGGTACCCAAAACACAATCTTGTAGTCGAGCTGGTAATCTTCGATTCCTTTTTTCTCTGTTCGATGTTTCTGGCTCATCAGGCTCATCAGGTGTTGTATCTACATGCTCATCTTCCTCTTCATAATCATTTGGAGTTACAATCGGCTCCTTTTGTGACTTTGATGACCAATTCCACATTCCTCCTTCATCAAATGTCACATCTCTACTGATGATCACCTTCTTGGTCTCTGGATTATAAAGCTTATAGGCCTTTGAATTTGAGCAGTAGCCAATAAAAATACATCTCTCGCCTTTATCATCTAACTTCTTTCTGATTTGATCTGGTACATGAGCATAAGCAATACATCCAAAAACTCTGAGGTGCCTGATTGAGGGCCTCCTTCCACTCCCTGCTTCTTCGGGAGTCTTCTCTTGAACACTTTTTGTTGGACATCTGTTCAAAATATAAACTGCAGTAGCAACTGCTTCTGCCCAAAATTCCTTTGGCATTTGTTTGGCTTTCAGCATACATCTCACCATATCCATGATTGTTCTGTTCTTCCTTTCAGCTACTCCATTTTGTTGAGGAGTATATCTTGTTGTCAATTGATGTTGGATTCCATGTTGCTCAAAGAAATCTGTGCCGACGAGGTATTCTTGGCCTCTGTCTGTTCTTAGTGCTTTGATTGGACAACCACTTTGTTTTTCTACGAACGCTTTGAATGTCTTGAAGGAATCAACAGCTTCTGATTTCTGCTTTAGAAAATATACCCATGCCTTTCTGCTAAAATCATCAATGAAAGTAATAAAATACCTGCATCCACCAGGTGTTGGTATTTCAACCGAGCACAAATCTGAATGAACGATCTCCAAGAGTTTCTTTGCTCTCCAAGACTTTCCGGTTGGAAATGATTCTCTATGCTTCTTTCCCATTTGACATGTCTCGCATACACCACTTGGAATTTTCACAACAGGCAAACCAGAAACATATTCTTTTCGTGACAGATAATTCAATCCAGAAAAATGAAAGTGACCAAATCTCATGTGCCACAACCAATCATCATTTGGAATTATTGAACTCAAGCACGAAAATTGATCATGTTGAATTCTTAGAGGGAATAGGCGGTTATGAGACATTTTTACCTTTGTGATGAATCTCCCATTTCCATCAATCAACGTGCAATAGCCTTTGTGAATCTGCATGTTGTAATCTTTCTCAGACAGCTGTCCCATGCTCAAGAGATTATGATGAAGACCGGGAGCATAGAAAACATCACCAATAAAATTTTGCGATCCATCTTTCAATCTGATAGCAATTTGGCCTTTCCCCTCAATTGGAATATTTGAATTATTTCCAAACTTCACGGTAGATTTTACCGTTTCGTCCAGAGAAGAAAATAATTCTTTTTTCCCACACATGTGATTACTACATCCGGTGTCCAAATACCAAATATTTTCTTCTTCTGAAAGTGTATTGCTTGCTAAAAATAAACTATGTTGATTTTGAGAAGACTCACCAAAATGTTGATATGAATTCTCTGCCATATTTGCTTGATGTTTATATCTGCAGTCAGCTGCTTTGTGCCCATACTTTCCACAATTAAAACAACCATTATTTGTTCTCTCTTGGTTGTAATAACCTCTTCCTCTGCCACGGTTATTGGAACCAAAATTGTTTCCACCTTTTCCTTGATGGGATGGATTGAAATTGTTGTAATTGTTGTCTCTCCATTGGTTGAAGTTGCCACGTCCTCTTCCTCTAAAGCTTCCTCGACCTCTTCCTCTGAAATTTCCTCTTCCTCCATTGTTGAAATTGTCACGAGCTCTGGCTTCACCCATCTGACTGGATTCAGCAACGTTGTTGAGGTTCACCTGGCTCTTCAAGGCTTCCTCCTTTACTTTTTCAGTCTTCTCCAATATTCGGTTGACATGGCTTTCAATGCTTCCCTGCAACTCTGCTACCGACAAGGTATCGGTATCATGGGACTCCAATATCGTAGTCACCACATGATCATATTTCATCGGCATGGTGCGTAGAATTTTCTCCACCACCTTGCTATCTTGAATATCTTCTCCATACACTCTCATTTTGTTGACAATATTTATAACACGAGTAAAATATTGATCCACTGTTTCAGAACTGGACATTTCATACCTTTCGTATTCTCTACGCAGAGACTGCAACTTTGATTTCTGAGCTTTCTCTACTCCTTTATGTGACAACTTCAATATGTCCCACGCTTCTTTCGAAGTCTTCGCATTTGCTATTTTGCCGAAAATTGAGTAATCTATTCCTTGAAGAATTTGTGATAGTGCCAGCTGGTCCCTTCTACGAGCAAGTTCATCAGCTCCTTGTTGCAAACCAGACTCCACATAGCTCCAGATGTTGTGAGCTTTAAGATGTGTTGTCATCATAAATTCCCAATAATTGAAATCTAATTCAGAATTCAATTTAGGACCGGACCAAACGATATTGAAATTATTGTTTGACATATCTTTCTCAGAATATGCTTACAATAATTTCGACACAATGAGAACTCTTTTGTTCCTCACACACTTAGACTATTTTTGACACTGACACTTGCAGGACCTAACCTGCTCTGATACCAATTTGATATCAGTGGGACACAAACTCACAAAGTTATAACTAAGAGAACAATGGAGAATTTCTTTGAACACACACTAATTTTATTGTCGAAGACTTGATGATACAATATGGTACAAGCATGTGCCTTTTATAGGCTCTTAAACTTAATGTCGGTTACTAGATTTTTCTAGCTATGGATGGTGCTAGATTATTCCTATAGAGGTGGTGTACAATCAGCACTAGATTATTCTTTTGGTTACAAGATTATTCTAGGTGGTGCTACATAATATAGATATTTTTAACTCTTAATGACAAAGAGTAACTCTAAGCTTCTATACTCTTCTAGATATTTCTTGATTTAATTTCTAACAGTTACAGTGATATATTTCAGAGTGGGACTGGGGTGGTATCCCAAGTTGGTTATTTTCCAGGAATCCAACCCCAAAACCAAGATCATCTGATCCTGCTTTTCTTAAACTGGTATGCTTTCCTTATTATCTTATGATAACGTTGATCTAGCTTGAAACCAACTTTGTAATTGCTAATCTTGTGGTTTGGATTTGTATGTTATGTTTTTTCGCTTTTATATTTCTATCTCTTATATAGCTGGATTATTCTCTTTTTATGTGGTAGTCATACAATGCTGTTAGTTTTGAATTTAAAAATCAGAAGTACTGCCAAAGGAATTAGCGGGTTGAGTCACGACCAGGTCGTTCTCTTTAAGACGTTTCGCGGCACTACCTAAGTTGTGCAAGGTAGACTAACAACCACGCCGTCTCCAGGATAAAACAGCCCAAATCACTGTTACGATTATACACTGCATAGTATACAATCGCTCGAGATATACACCTCTGAATATAGTTTAATCGTTCGATTAAAACTATTTAATACGGTATGTAGCCGCTCTATTCGAAACCGAAAGGGACAGAAAGGAGTAGAAGCAGAAGAATGACTCGTTAACACAAGTCGAAGGGAGAAGAGAGGAATCGCACAGGAATCATCAACTGCGAAATTCGGTTTAAAGAATGAGGGGATTAAGTCGGCTTAATCCTCAAAAAACGAGAGACTTGGGGATTAAGTCGGCTTAATCCTCAAGTAAACGCGTTTTGTTTCTTAATTGGATATATCCGGAAACTCGTTTTGGATCGGGTATTTTCCACCCACGACCCGGTCGGTCGGACGGCGGCGTCGTCGCGCATGTGATATATATACTTTTGCAAGCGTTCACCCGTTCACAAAAGTGGGTACCCCAAGGGCACACCCTTGGAGGTCACTCTACCCTTATATAAACACTTTCTAGTTGGTGTGGCTCACCAATGTGGGACATTTTTAAGTCACACACTCACACTAGTTCTTACATTGTGTTTTTCTTATCCAATTTTCTCACTAGATTCAACTAGTGTTCCAACAAATGCTCGTATGAATTGCATAATAATAATAGTTTTAGGCAAAGCATCTCAACTTGTGGAAACTGCGACTGGTGAAGCCCTTACTGCTAGATAGAGATAAAGCCCTTACTGCTAGATAGTGATAGTGTATGTGGTACTAAGAAGATGCGCCCTCACTAACAACAGCTTAGGGTTTTGGTTTAGTGGCAGGCAGTTGATGTCATAAGAGATAGTGTCAAAACAAAGTAGCCAGTGGTAGACATTTATAACTGAAGCAACCTCATGGGGGTCTTCTTTTAATGCACTGCTGTCACAGATTGTGCTTAGTTAAATCATATTTTAGTTATTTGCCCAAAAGGAAAAGGTGAACTGGTGTTTTATATGGATTAGGTTAAACAAACCCTTATGATTATTGTGCTGATAACTTTTTGTAAACAATGCTAGATTGTGTGCCTAAAAACTAGATATTCATCAAAACAGCTATCTGCTTGAAAACATTTGTCGTATGTCTTTCTCTCTGTTTGTACATTTCTATCATTGAGGTTTGTACTTATTATAGTTTGGTATTTCAGGTTGAAAGATGGTGGGGCAAACTGCTTCCAAAATTAGTTCCTCTCCTATATGACAACGGAGGCCCTATAATAATGGTTCAGGTATGTTGTTTATTTGTTGAATTGGTTGATTCTATTTGATTTATGGGCATTGTTATACTAGATGTTTGCAAAGCATAAAGTATGTTCTGTCAGTTCTGATTTCAGAAACAGAAAGTCTATGTACTGATGTTGGAAAATGGGAGAGTTCCCATACTAAAATTATAGGGATTTGATGGGAAATGGAGAGTCATTCTGAATAACTAATATTTCATATGATGTGATAGAAGCAAACCCTACCTATTATTAATAATCTAGGTCAATTACTAATGTTGTATGTAGAACTAGACTGGTACAAGGCCAGTACATTAAGATTGCTATCATCATAAGACTCGAAAAAGTGCAATAGGAGTTCTAGCATTCTAACATTTTTTCATTCTATTTGTTTCTCCAAAACATGAATTGTGTATATTTTGTTAACATTTAGTGGAATGTAGTTTGTCTAAATATGAATACATTCCATTGTTGTGAGTTCCTAAATGCTGGAATTATGTATTGGTATAGGAATTCAAGTTTCCGTGTTTGAATACTTTTAAGATTTAAGCAGTTCTTCTCTTTTGAATATGTAAGGGAGATATAGATTGACACATATGACTTTGTTTGACACAGATTGAGAATGAGTATGGTTCTTATGGAGACGACAAAGCATATCTCCATCACCTGATCACACTAGCTAGAGGTCATCTTGGGCAGGATGCCATTTTGTATGTGCTTTTATGTTTTGAAGCCTAGCTCTCATTGATATTTAACTCATGTATTCTGCTGTAATATGATCTAGGTGTTATAATAGAAGACGGTAGTTGACACTTGACATGCCCCGCTCTACTCCCATCTTATCTACATTAGTGGCTTTTTGAAAGTTGATATTGTTAAAATCCCACATCAGCTAGATATATGGCTAGGGTGTGTGTTGAGATCTCATATTTTCTAGTTAAATGGCCCAAGTATAAAGACTTGGGAAATCCTCCACCCAAGCTACCTCTTGTGGTTGAGTTATCCCTATTCGAAGATGATATTAGAGCCTATTCTTATCTGAATATTGGGCTACTCATATAGGTATCTAAACATCACATTCTGTATGTACCGAATGCATTTTTTGTGCTAAGATGTGATGTCAAGTTCCTAGTTGTGGTTTGTTACTTAGCCCATTGGTGCAGGCCCCCCTGCTTTTGGGGTCCCTCAAAACTTTCGACAAGAGAGATAAATCAGATAATGTTCAATTGTAACATTTTGTTTTAAGCATAATAATGTATTGAATTTTTAATGGGTACATTGGATTGAAAGAGGTGTCAACTTTTCAACTTCTACTTTATTGTACAAGTATACACCCAAAAATCTTAAATTTAAGCCGGCAATGGAGATGTGCAATATTTAGGGTGGTCAGAGGAAGATCTCCTTTCTTATTATTCTTTTCTCTGTGTTTCCGGTTGTCAGATACACTACAGATGGAGGGTCCAGGGAAAATCTTGAGAAAGGAACTATTCGTGGAGATACTGTCTTTTCAGGTGAAATTCCAATTTTTTAAGTGATGTTAGTAAGGTCTTACAAACATCCATTCTTCTCTAATCCTGATCTTTCTCTCCCTCCCTCCCTTCGAACATTAATATTTTGTTTCTGTAGTGGCTCATTTTGTTACATTTGGGGGCATTGTGAATAAGTGAATTGACCTATTTTAACTGTAATAACATAATTCTGCATCAGTATGCCTTACACATTGCTTTGACCATATTTGATTCTATAACATAATACATATTCTCTTTTTGTAGCTGTTGACTTCACTACTGGTGATGATCCTTGGCCTATATTCAAGTTACAGAAGGAGTTCAATGCCCCAGGAAAATCGCCACCTTTGTCATCGTAAGTTTATTTGTATGGACTATTATTTTTGTCTATTATTCTGAATACTAAGAGTGCTTGTCTTATCAGCGAATTTTACACTGGGTGGCTTACACATTGGGGAGAGAAAAATGCTAAGACCGATGCTGATTCCACAGCAGCTGCTCTTGAAGAAATTTTGAGAAAAAATGGGTCTGCCGTCCTATACGTATGTCTCAACCTATGCCTTTGTACCGTTTGAAAACCGCATTATGATTGACCCTTTTGAATTGGGTCTTTTAATATTCAGATGGCGCATGGTGGTTCAAACTTTGGATTTTATAATGGAGCAAATACCGGTGCAAACGAGGCTGACTATAAACCTGATCTCACTTCATATGATTATGTTAGGAATTTTTTAACTGATGTTTGCACCTTCTATTGTGAATTGTGGTATGCATGTACGTTACAAACTTGATTATTTCATATGCAGGATGCCCCGATCAGGGAAGCTGGTGATGTTGACAATTCAAAATTCAATGGTACAGATTTTTTTGTTTTTCCTCTCATTTTCGAACTATCAATATTCCACTTTTTAGTTTGTTCGTTATATTTTTTTTATAATCTTCCCTTTTTCTTGTGAGTACTTGCTTATCCCTACCCCAAAACATGTTTTCATGATATTGCAAACCATAGTTAGTAATTGAGTCAAATAGATAATCGAAGCCTGAGCTGGATTTCTATTTCTGAATCCTCTTCACCCGAGGGCATTCCATTGATATGGATGTCATCTTCTAAGAAAGGGATTTTAAAATTTTGTCCAAGTGAAATCTGTCATAAGAGTTACATAGTAATCATGCTCTACTCTCTATCTGTTACATCATACTAGGGTCCCACAAGACCTTGAACCACTAATATTTAGTTCAACTTGAGTTGCAAACTTTTTACAGGATACCGGCACCATGATTGCAAAAAAATTGAAAATGTTATGTGCATGGGTTACTGATCAGTAGAGGTGGATATTACACTAGGAAGAAGGGGTAGTACAGATAATTAGAAAAAGGGTCTAGTTGAGACAAATAGGAAGGCCCCCAAGAAGGAGGGGTGTGTTTGTTGTCGTTCACAATGAACATATTGCTCATTTGTAGAAGGGAATATTGCCATGACAGAGCTTGCTTTGACTTTAAGTCTCTGACGCCTCTGAGTAATAAAGCATTCTGTTCTCTTTCTTTTCATCCTACAAATTATTTAGCTTAGGACCTATTAGCATGCAATGAATCCAAAACCTGTAGAAGCTGCATGTGTAATGTGTTGAGAAAAAAGAAAATGTTGTCACGATTATAGACAATCTTTTAGTTGAGGGTCTCAATCGTAGTTCTAAATACTTCTGTTAAGATCTCTGTTATTAGGCCACCGGCATTTGTCCACGCATCAGATGACAAGTCCTACGCGTGAGGGATGTGTTGAGATCCCACATCAATTAGAGATATGTCTAAATTAGTCCTTATAACTTAGTATTTGGACTTCAGCTCTTACTCAACCCCAAAAGCTAGCCCCTAGTGTAAGAATTTCCCCTTCTTATAACCACTATAGCATTCAAGCCATATCCCTTTCCAATATGAGTTTCAAGCCTCTCAACACCCCCCTAACACTTGGTCCTGGGCAATTTGGGGCGTGAAGTTTGAAGGACTGAACTTGATCTAGACTCTATAATGTTTAATACTTTAACCACTTTGTGCCAGCATATAAAATGATAAGTTCAATCGTAAATTAGTTACTGCCGAATATCTTTCATTGACCCAAACTAATATTACTTTTCCTTCCGTCTTTTTATTCAATTATTTGTTAAATTTTGTAATTAAACTATGATCATACAAAGCAAATTTAACCGTGTTTAATATAATATGTTTCAGCAATTCGGAGGGTTATATCCCGATATAGCTCTGCACCTCTTCCTTCTATTCCCTCTTATAATGAAAAGACAACATATGGACCAATCCACTTGCAAAGACGATCTTCTTTATTTGATATATTTGATTTCACCAATTCCTCCAGCTCCTTTGAATCAGAAAATCCAATGTCAATGGAGAATGTGGGCCAGGTATGTTATTTCTGTTCATGATAATGCAAGCCCCCTAACTGGTATATTATTGAAGCTTGATGCATGTGTGTTCCTCAGTTTTTTGGTTTCTTATTGTATGTCACTGATTACGAAGCAAGGAGAGGGGGAAGAAATTTGTCCATACCAAAGGTGCTATTTGACTACTTTCATTGATTCTCATCGTTTTTTAGCTGTTTTCATCGTGTTTCAGTTATCTCAATGTCTTGTCTATCTAGAAGAATATAGCTTCTCTAAATATTAGACTTATGAATGTGCAGGTGCATGATAGAGCTCAAGTATTTATCTCATGTTCTTCTAAAGGAAGGGGTACAAGGCCAACTTATGTTGGTACTGTCGAAAGATGGTTGAATAAAAAACTCAGCCTCCCTGAATATCAATGCCATTCTAAGATCAACTTATATATCTTGGTATATACCTGTCTTTTTTATGTATTGTTTCTTTTTGTACGAAGAAAAATATTTAGGAGGGTTTAGAAAAATATTTTGGAGGGTTAAGCACTTGAGCTGTATATGCCCAGGTATAAAGCAAGTTTTATTTTTCAACATTTCCACTAGGGGGGAGTGCAGAATCTTATCCTCATCTTTCACTGCGGGGATAAGGGATTGCAGGGAATTTCAACAATAACTCTTGTTGGCGATTTTGACTTTAATTTCATTGATGCTTAGAGAACCATAACTCTTGTTATTTTTCATTACTTGAAGAATGTAAGATAAATAAATATATTTGTCTATTTTTCTATTCGTAAAGTATATCCCAAGTCATGCAAATTAAATATTGTGCCTAACAGCATAGTCAGTATCAGGAGTTGTGAAGCTGGATCAGTTTTTTATTCTCGGTGTAAGCGTCATCATTAAATAGCTCATTTAGTTATATAGTTGGTTAACTATGACTATGAAGGCTATACATTTATATATATGTTAAGACGGCAAGGTAAACTCTTAAAAGAGTTTTCTTCTGCTTTTTAATATGTCATGGGATTCTGAATGTTGTCTATTCTTCCCACCTTATGCAGGTTGAAAACATGGGACGTGTAAATTATGGGCCTTTCATCTTCGATAGGAAGGTAAAACTCATGATTATGACAACGCTTCTCTAAAAGTTTGACTGTGGTTGGTTAATCTTTGTCAAAACTTCAACAGGGTATTCTGTCTTCTGTTTATCTGGATGGGAATAGAGTACAAGGTTGGAAAATGTTCCCTATTCCTTTGCACAATCTAAACGAAGTGCCAAATTACAATCGCATAATGCAAGCTTCATATTCTGCATTCGGTGAAATATCAACCTCCAGGAAAAGGTTGATGAATAAGTCTGGTATGTGCCATAATACACATGGAAAGAAAAACATGATACCTTTTCCTATCACTTCTGTTTTTGTATCTCATATTATGCTCAAAGCTCAATCGTTGCTTCATTGGATTTTATAATGATGATGCCAATCTTTGATTAAAGTATTTCTTTCTTTTGCAGAGAATACTTCAAAAGAACCTGCTTTTTATTCTGGACACTTCTTAATTGATAAAACAAGTCAGGTCAAGGATACATTTTTGTCATTCAGAAATTGGGGGAAAGGCGTTGTGTTTGTTAATGACTTCAATCTAGGAAGATATTGGCCGGTAAAATACTATCTTATTCCTATTGAATAAATTATTTTTGCGGTTGTTACATAATTTAATTTAATACTCAGTTATCTATATGGATTTTTTCCTTCAAATATTAATTCATGGCTCTTAAATAGTTGAGAGGACCACAGTGCAACCTCTACGTTCCTGCTCCAGTCCTTAAGCAAGGAGATAATTTTGTGGTATGACATGGCAATAGCTATTATTTATGTATCTACCTCTAGCATTTATTATTGTATATATAATGTGAATTTATCTATCTTAAGTCATCATCGGTTAACATAAGAGTTACTTCAACTTCAAGGAAGATTCGAATTCTATACCCCTGCTTCTAGTTATCATTTAGTATCTTGATTTTATTTTTGGTGAATTAGCTTGAATTTTCTAAACGAAAAATGTCGTCAAGAATCACAACTTGACGGTTGCACCTTTGTCAACCAATGTACAGGTAATATTCGAGTTGGAATCTCCAGACCCCAATCTTTTGGTGCACTCGGTTGATGAGCCAGACTACACATGTGGCTTTAATGGGATGAACATACATCAGTTGTAATATGATGTCATAAAAATGTGCTTGACCTTTGAAAACATGGGAGTGAAGATGCAGGTTTAGAGTGCACCTGTACGGCTATTGTTACAAACCCAGTTACAATCATCGTTGTTATGTTTGTAAGGCAACACGTGAAGCACAATTTCATGACAACATTGATTCAATTGTTTTTTATCAGGCTTACCAAAGAATTGTGGTGTGTATGTCATAACATTAATATTTACTAGTAGTTGATAACTTTCGAATACGATGATATCTATAATTAGTGTGTCTGCGAAGTAGTATTTTGACGGTGACATCCTACGATACATGTAATGCTATGGAACCCACTTGGGTTGGCCTAGTGGTATTGGCTTGGAACCTGGGAGTGTGCTCCTCCTCAAAGGTCTCAGGTTCGATTCTCTCTGGTGCCAATTTGATGGGGTTAGTTTAGCTTCTTAAAAAAAACATGTAATGCTATGGTGTGGAGCGTTGAATTGATGTGCATTTTATTGCAAGCCTATGTTTAGTCAGTAGTTTATGGTTATGTTGCTATATGATTTAGCAGAATTTGTTATACTTGACAGTTATAGCTAGCTGTCTTGTACTCCTATAGTATGTAATTCTTGTATCATTCCATTCATTCTCCATATAACTCAGTTGATTTTTATCATTTCTCGCCCTCTTTTCATATGATTTTGTAGAGCTTATGACTCTGCTGCATCTCCTCAGTTTTTTTATTTTCTCTCTTTAAGAAATGTCACGAAACAATCATAGAGGTTTAAGCAAAGGATCCATCATGGGCTGACCTTCTCTTCCTGCTACGGATTTTTCTTTTCCGACAACTATTCTTCTGTGACAACTATTGAATGAAATGGATTTGGGTTCACGTTTAATGAAGAGATCGATTATTTCGAACGACGAGCAATGACCTCATAATGGAAGTATTCCTATGCGTGATCGGTTTGATCCAAGTTTCTAGTTCATCCATGGCATGAATTGCATTCTTTTGAAGTATTTCACTCTATATCGGATTATTATGCCGAGTTGAAAGTTCTTTGTAAATAATTGGAAAATTGTAGACCTATCAAGGATTGTACTGTGAAGTGCACATGTGTTCTTATTAGGAGAGTGAAAATTTGCAAGGAGCATGATAGTAATCGGTTTTCTGGTGGATTAGGGGTCTAGTTTGTTCCATGTTGAGAAGGATCAGTCATACGTTTTGTTGTGAATTCGTTGTGAAAACACACCAATAACAAACTTGATGTGTGGAGCAAGTTTTGTTGTGAATTCGTTGTGAAAACACACCAATAACAAACTTGATGTGTGGAGCAAGAGATAATCAAGCAACCAAAAACAAAGTGTATGAAACAATTATAAACACAAGTCAAAAGTAGAAAACAACGAGAGAGAGAAAAGAAGAGAGAACACAAAAGAATTTGTTGACCCAGTTCGGTCCAAATTGACCTAGTATAGGGGAGAGAGCAGCCCTCCGTTTCACTATATGACGAGTAACTTTACAAAAGAGATATCAATGGATTACAAGAATAAGTCTCCCGCCTAATTCTACCCAAAGCCCCAATCTCTTCCCATAACCAAGAGACTCAATCCTAATAGTGTTTTCCAAGGTGAATCAACCCTCAAACCCTAGTGTTTGTTCCCAAGAGACAAACTCTATACAAATCCTAGTTTTGTTGTTGCCATTCTAAACCCTTGTTTCAGCCTCCTCTATCTCTCAAGGTTTACTATGATTCAAGGTCTATATTTATAGTAAAAGTATAACTCATAAATTTGGAACGAACACCTGAAGATACTTATTTGTTCTCCTTCAGTGAAAGAATATTTGCATCAAAAATATAATATTTCTTTTCAAAATATATTTGCATCAAATCGTTCTTCATACGGTACAAAAATATATTTATTGTCCATAAATATATTTTCAGCACAAAATATATTTGAAACAAATCTTTTATATTTTTAGCAACAATATTCTCCATCCATCAAATTTTGAGTCATACTACAACACGTTTAAATGGTCAAATTGATTCAACTTGAAACAACATTTCATAGCGTATGTGTGTGACAGTAATCTATTCTATAGCAAATCAATGTTACTTATATCAGCTTTGCCCCTTTCAACACATTATAGCCATTTTGCAGCCCCTTGTTTCAAGTTGCAGTCTTGCAACATTTATCTCTAAGTTACAGAATGACGAACTTTGCTCCAAAGTCCAATTTATTTTCTTTTCTTACACATGTCCGTCAACTTTCAATTATGCAACAATTATGATTGATCGACTATATTAGTAAAAAAGAAAATGTTAACGAGTGTCTCCGGGACACTTTTAAGGTCCATAAATAGTAAATATTTATGAAAATGCATGTAATCAATACGTTGAAAATTGAAATATTTGATTTTTTTTAAAAATAATTACTTCTTTTAGAATGCTTAAAGAGTGCACCGAGACACTCGTTGACAAGACCCTATTAAAAAATATAGGGAAAATCCATTTTGTTCATTCACAAATTTCGTGCGGATCAATTTAGCCTTCACAAAAATGAAACAAAATATTAGTTTTCAAAACAAAAGTAGTAAAATACATGAAAATTTAAAAAGAAAAGGGTGAAATATTATCTTAGTAACAATTACACGGGGAGCATAATATAGCTGTTCAGTAATTGATCGATGCTAATATATAAACTAGATAGGAATCTCTAAACCCGCCAAAAATGCTATTACTAACTTTGGAAGTAGTATGAATGAAATTTGAAGAAGAAATTAGGAGAATATATTCATTCAATAATCAAGACTTCGTTTCTTTCTTTCATTATTTCTTGCATATTTGGATTTTGTTATTCCTACTGTGATTGGTTAGTTTCTTGAATGATCATTTTCTGCATTTCTTATTTGTTGTATGATTCAGTCTTGATTTTGCTTCTGCATTGCTTTTCTTTCAAGTTTCCAATTCCCTTCAAACACCGTTTCTTTCAATCATTTTGATTTGATTCTAACATCATCCTTTATGAGCCTTTGCTTCTCAATTCTCACTTTTATTTCACTCCATCTTTCTTCTTGCATGGTTACATCAAATTTAAGTTCTATCATCTGGTTTGCCTCTTTTTATCACAAATTTTCTTGTATCAAATTTTTATGTATAGGTTAAATTTTCTTTTAACAATAAATGCTGATGCTGATTTTTTGTATCTTAGTCAAAGATGCTGTACTGGTTTAACTTTTAATAAACATAATATTGTTATTTTGTGAAAGACAATAATAGTAGGTTCTTGATGTTATTGGTAATAAATTAGCAGATAGATACCTTTGGCTTAATCTTTTGATTTTAGGTAGCATTGTATTTTGAATTGAAAGTTATTTAATTTCTTGATTCTTTCATTCTTATTGCATTTCATTAACTAGAATATCAGAAATACAAGATGGAATGTTAGAGTAAATATGAAAACTAGGATTAGACGGAGCTTTCTTAGCTAAGCTATGGGCAGCTCCGTTTGATGATGGCCATATAATTTGAGACACCGTTGCTTCCTCCATAAACATTGTTGGAACATTGGTGTGAAGATGGAAAGAAATTGGAAGGTTGGAAGATTAAACACCAAGTAATTAAACTTTGATCTAGTGTTGTGTGAATTGAAAAAATAGAGTGTGGAGGTCCCACGTAAAATAGAACACACATTAGTAGTGTTTAAATAGTGATATTTAATTTTAAATACCTGATAATGATGAAAATAATAATAATTATTATTATTTATTCATGGATATCACTTCCCATAATTTTAGGTTATGTTGTGATAAGATTGAGAATCCAACTGAATTCCCTGTCTGTCCTTCATTAGTTTGTTTCAGCTAATCTTGTGGGTTTGTTTCTTTTTGAACTTATTCGATTAGTTTCTTACTTGAGCTGATATGTGAGTTGCTTAATTTTTAAGTTTACTTAATTCTTAAATTTCTCTAAATTAGTTACAAACTCTCCCTATAAAAGGAGAGCTCACCTAGTTCAAAAAAAAAAAAAAAAAAACCAAAGAATTTCATTGAGTTGTTGGGAACTCTTGTGTTGACGAGTCTTTCTTCTCTTCATCTCCTTTTTCTGTCCCTTCGGAATTAAGAGTGTTCTTAATACCATAGTTCCTTTTCGGTTTAATGTCCCTTCAGAATTAAGAATGGTATTAAGTTCATAGTCCCTTCGATATTTTTATGTCCTTTGGAATAAATAATAATTTAAGATCATAGTCCTTTTTTCGGTATAATGTCCCTTCAAAATTATGGTAACACCATATATTTGAGTGGTCTCAGCACCATAATAGAGTGGTAACCTGCAGGTGCCATGGTACCCCCCCAACATTTCTATATATATTAGATTAGGCATAATTGTATCACAACTACGTAGTTGGCGCAGTGGAAATGTTGTTTGTTTCTCTTGCGTAGGTTGCGGGTTCGACCCCTCCATTTCTATATATATTTCTGTTATATAAGCTCCTATGAGGATTTGAACTGGCACCCCCCACTCCGCAATCAAGCAATATAAACCACTGGACCAGTTAACAGTTATGATATTTCCTTCACACAGTTTAATATATATTTCAATCATTTCTGGCACCCCCCATAAAATATTCCAAGATCCGCCACTGGGTTTTCTACGGTGCAGTAGTTAACCGCACAGTTGTAGTTGAGCTTGTATTATCCTGGAGGCGGCGTGGTTGATAGTCTACCTTGCACAATTTTGGGCAGTGCCACGAAACGTGTCTTAAAGAGAGCGGCCTGATCGTGACTCAACCTAGTAACAACTTCGGTAGATAATAGAATTTGGAAATCCAAATAAACAGTTTGAAAATCCAAAAACAACAAACACTATCTACCACCGTTTTGGAATCCATTTCAAAATCCATGTTAAGCAGTTGTAAGTCTTTAACCCATTGCATAGTTATCAAGAGTCCCATCGCTTCCCCTAAATCAACATCAACAATCGGTGAAAACCATTCTGTCTTTGCAAAGACAAATCGCCCCTCTTCATCTCTTATGCAAACACCAATGCCAACCTTGTTAAGAGAGTTAGAAAAAGATGCATCCACATTGCATTTATACCGCCCTGGGCTCGGTTTATTCCATTGCACACACACAGACGTTGCTGCAGAATTTGCTTGGACATGCCGAACAATCTGCGCATTCTTCCAACTGGTGAGCAATGATCCAGCTCGATCACAAATGTCTTGAGTTGATTCCTGCACATCATTCCAAACTTTATTGTTTCTATGTTTCCAAATGCTCCATAGGGTGACTCCAAACACTTGCTTTTGGTGGTTATCGAACTGCTGCAGAACTCAGAAAACATTCTCCACAAATGACGCGGAAGGATGAATAGATTGCAAGATACCATTCCACAAATCTGATCGCTGCCAGCAGCTGATACTTTTGCCGCAATCAAAAAATAGGTGGCTGCTATCTTCATATGGACCTGCATAAACAGCACAGTCCATGGGGCATTGAACGCCGCGACTTTGAAGTTTGACTCGTGTTGGTAAGCAATTACGGCAAGCACGCCACATAAAATTCTTAACTTTCGGCGGCAATTTCAGGTTCCATATACTGTTCCAGCTTCCATTTACACGGTGTTGGTTCAAAGCAGTGTTATTATTAAGAATGTCGCAATATGCACTACGAATGGAATAATTCCCATCTTTCTCAAATCTCCAAGTCGCTATGTCTTGTTGAACTGATGGTAATAACGGTGTTTTATAAATCTGTTCTGCAGTACCAGTATCGAAAACATAATTTATAAATGACTTGTTCCATTGTTTTGCGTTTACCTGCAGCAGGTTTGCTACTCTGAGTTCGCTCCACATACTGTGCAATTCAGTTACAGGTGTGAGCTGTTCATGATTTCCCAGCCAGAGCTGATGCCAAACAGATATACTTTCTCCAGTTCCGATACTCCATTGAAAACTGCGACGCACCATATCTTTAACCCTCCACAAGCCTCGCCACACGTAACTTGGATTATGACTGACAGAGGCACCAAAATAATCACTTCTCGGATAATATTTAGCTTTGAGTAATTTAGTGATTAAAGAATTCGGACTTGTTACTAGTTTCCAAGCTTGCTTGCCAATCATAGCCATGTTTAAAGCTTTGAGATTCTTGAATCCCATACTGCCGAAGCTCTTCGGAGTTGAAAGACGCTCCCATGACATCCAGTGAATTCCTTTAGAATTTGTGGCATTATGACGCATCTTCTCTATTTCATGTAAGCACTTTAATATCTCTTTATTTGTTATGGATTGTTTGTTTAGGTATCAGTCTTCATTTCTTGTTGAAGGCTGCCACAACTTTGTTGAGCTAAGAAGACAGGCAAGTCATTTTCTACCTTGCACTGCCATTTTGAGATTTTCTACTATTGTATTAGAACATCAAAATTACCTGGTTCTATAATGGGTACATTGTTAATGTATAGAAATGAAATTGTAGTTCTAATTATAGCTATGATGTCCAATTTTTTACAGAAAGTTTTGTAGCTAATTTTTCTTACTCAATGTTTTGGAGCTAATGAACAGACTGTATGTCATAAAAAAAATTAACGACCTGTATTATATATGCTTGAATATAATAAGATAAATATACATCACAGTTCATATCTGTTAAGGACAAATTTGTAATACATGAATGTTCAGTTAAAATATATAGCTAATTTTTTAATTAATTACATAGTGTAGATTTAAATTAAAATTTAAATATGAAAAAGAATTGAGTTAAGAAAAGTAAATTGAAGTTCAAATATATGACTTGAAAAAAAAAAGTTCAATGTATGAGAGATGTAAAACAAGTTAATATTTTTGTTTTACTTCAAAAAATTAAGACTTAAATATGTAAAAGGTCTCTGTAAGTTCGCGCATTTTTGGTTTTCGTTCATGTAAGTTTTTTTTCTAAAATAAACCCTGTATCTTCTTAACCTTTTGAAAATAGTCCTTGCTGTCAGCTTCTGTCAAAAAAAACGCCATGATGGCTAACGGAGCAAAGGTGGCAAGTCATGAGTTGGCACATTTGATGAGATGGCATGAGAGATGATTAGTTGTGTAAAGACAGGGACTAAAATCAAAAACGTAAATTACCACATGGACTAAAATCAAAAACGTAAAATCAAAATTTCAGATTTAAAATCAAGATCTTATTCTTCTTCTTCTTCTTCCCTCATTGTCTTCTTCATCTTCATCACCATATTCATAAATCATCAACACCAAACCCAGGAAAAGAAAGAAAAAACAAACATATTTTTTTTAAACAAAACTAATAATCATCAATCAACAACAACAAGACCCACTATTCATCAACACATTAAAACAACACAAACTCTCTTCATCAATTACATAAAAACACAAAATTACACAATTCAAATTACATAGTTGAAAATGGCTCTGCTTTCTCTCCCTTTGTCACAATGAAACAACTTTTTCTCTTCATCTTCTCCATAGAAGATGTCTCAAACCCAACAACAACAACCTCAATCTCCTTCCTTTCTCTGACCCGCGATTGAAAACGTCGCATCTTTTCCACTGTGACCAGAATTGAGAAATCGATTCAAAGATCGTGGATTCTACGATTTCACAATTAATAGGAGTGATTATACACGATTTCACCCAATAAAATGATTATGTGATAGATTCGTTACTAGTTATATATTTCAAAAGGATAAGCCATGGATCACTCAGATTCGTTACTTCTTTTGGATTTTCAAGTATGTGTATGTTGAAATGCCCCTTTCCACAACCTGGCGTTTTATACATATGAAAATTTGAGAAATTAGGGTTTGAATTTGAATGTGAGTGAGAAAAGATGAAAGGGGATCTGACTATTTATGTATGGTAATTGGTATCAATCTGGAAGAATAAGAGGGAATTGTGGAAAAAAAGAGGTATTTGCAATCAATTGCAACAAACATCACTAAATTAATCATACTCAAGTAGCATACAATGTTTCAACTTAACTTTACAATCAAAACATACGATTGAGTAATGAAATTAGAATAAATTGTTGAAGGATATGGGTTTTGGTTCAAGGGCGCAAGGTATGGGATAGATTGGGGAAAGTTTGAGGGGAAGAAGAAGACTGAAATTTGAGAGGAAGAAGAAGATTGAACGTTTTTCTAATTTCATCCCTGTGTCAATTTACGTTTTTTATTTTAGTCCCAATTTTAACAAGTTATCATCTCTCATGCCATCTCATCAAATGTGCCAACTCATGAACTGCCACGTTGATAAGTGCTAGAAAGATGTATTTTAAGTGATATATTTTAGGCACTTTTGTTACTTATTATGCAAGTTATTAAGGGAAAAGCCGAGAGATAAGTGATTATTGCCCTTTTACGCTTTATTTATCTTACTTCACCCATTTGTGCAGGATTTGAACTCAAGACATCAAGCAAAGAGCAAAAATGAAGAAAAGTACAAAAAGGCTGAAAAATGAAGGTTACTCGCCCCCAACTCGCCATGGCCAGTAGAAGGCGAGCAATTCCAGTAGCCAACAGAGATTACACGCCACCAACTCGCAATGGCGAGTGGAAGGCGAGCCCACTCGCCATGGCGAATGATTTTACTCGCGAGGCGAGTTAGGGCGGTTAGCCTCTCACAGCTGACGTGGCACAAACCCAATGGCGAAGGAACCTCAACTCGCCCTGGCGAATGAAGGAGCTCGCGAGGCGAGTAGATGCAGAATCAGAATTCTATAAATAGCCCACTCAACCATTTCATTGACATACTTAGTTTCTCTTAGTTTTTCATAGTTTTCATTTGACAATATTTCTAGAGAGAGAGATAGGGCTTGTTCTTTATAGAGTGATAGAGAGTGGATTCTTCATCCTTTGTTGAGAAATCATAAGTTGTAAATGAATTTTTCTCCTTCAATTCATTCTTGCAAGGCTTCCATGACAATGAGTAGCTAAATCTCCTTTGTTGGGATTAGAGGTACTTGATCTTAGCTTAACATGTAATCTTTTGATCTATAAATATATGGTTCTAGCATTTGATTTGATATTGATGTTATTCTTGCACTTTAATCTTTATCTTTGATTTAATTGTGATTGAGAAATACTTTTGAATCTAGGTTTAGAATAACCATCTATCAAAACATAGGTTCTAGACATGGAATCGATGTTTTGATAATCACTTTGTGTATCCAAACCTAAAGCTTTCTTATCATTCAATAGATTGAGAAATCATCGATTGAACGATAAGATCGACTCTTGAATCATTCAATAGTTTGAGACATCGACGATTGAATGATACAATTGATTTCACAATATTGTTTGGACACGAATAGTGTTGTCGAGGGATACGTGATAATATCAAAGAAAAGCTAGAATCCATGTATGATCATTAGGTTACGTGTGACATTTGATCAAGGAACTCTAATCCTAACAAGTTTCACGCCCTATTAATCTCAATTTTATCATTTGCAATTTAGTTACTAAAACAAACAACCAATTATCTGTTAACTTGGAATGATATTTGGTGTCGAACGGTCCGCGATATCGCACTAGTCCCTGAGGAGACGATATAAATACTTACAATTGTTTGATGCAAAAATACTACATCACACGTGTGCTCTCTTAGCCACCATGGCGTTTTTGTTGACAGAAGCTGACGACAAGGACTATTTTCAAAAGGTTAAGAGGATACAAGGTTCATTTTATAAAAGAAAAAAAACTTACAGGAACAAAAACAAAAAATGTGCGAACTTACGGGGATCTTGAAGCTAGAATTACAAAGCAAACCTAGGTGAAGCAAATTGTATATCGAAACATATCATCTTGTTTTGTTTATTCAAACGACAAAAGGAATTAATATAGCACTAGTAGTTATATTTAGCTTTTGAGATTGACTTTCAAAACTGAATTGAGTTAGATCAGCAAACGACCAATTCAGAAAATTCCACATCATGACATTCCTGATCTCCCTTTGCCCCTCAACATGTATATCTATATCTTCTTTTTGTTTTTTTGACTAAACGTATATGTATATCATGAATCTTTAGAGATTGAGCAATAAGAAAAGGGTCACGTTAAATGACAATATATAGTTTTGAACATTATTATAAAACAATATATAGTTTTGAACATTATTTTTATGGCCGACCATAGGTAAGACTACTAAAACTCATAAAAGTAAGACTACTAAAACTCATATTTTACAGACCCTGTATTACTGCAAAAACCCTTAAAACATATCTGAACATAACTTTCGTTCAGTTATTTGAGCAAAAAAAAATATCTATTGAAAGATGCATTTTGATATGTATTAAACAATTGATCAGAGGTTTGTTCAACAACCTTCATCAAACTTTAGCTTTAAGCTTACAAATAAAAAACAATTTTCATTAGATTTTATAAGTAGAAATGCCTCATAAAAAACGAAAAGGAAGATTGCTCTATAGCCCCCATGTCGCTCAAGTTTGAAAAAAAGTTAATCAGAAGATAGCTTCCATTAGAAGGAAAAAAAGTCGATCATATCTTATGATATGTTTGTGTCGTTGTAAGATACATTTCGATAAATTAAGAAACTTCTAAATAAATATGATGGGCTATGAAGCAATTCCAAAGAGTCGCATGTTCAAACTTGTTTTAGACTTCATTTGTTATTGATTATTATCGGGTCGACCCGACTATTTTAAACGATATATACTAGATGATTTTTTTTAGGGGTATATATACTAGATAGATTTTTTTTTTTTGTTGAAGAAATATATACTTTTTAGATATGCAGCTAAATTAGCCGTTCAATATTAAAAAAACAAATAATTTTTGATGTAATAAATCAATAATTAATAATTAATCTTTGTAAAAAATAAATAATGAATGTATATCTCATTATTCTTATGGGATCCAAAAATAGCGTTGAACAAAACAGAATCGGTTAAGGTTATTTATGTGTTACCTAGCTGTCTCTCTATCTCTTTCCTATGAATCATTATTTTTTAATTATTTTATTAATTTCTTAAAATTACAACGTGAAATATAATATTGGAGTAAATAATAGAAGAGCCAGAAAAAGCAGCAGAAAATTTGCAGGGTGCATAGGCAGCGGAGACGCTTAGCTTATTATAAAATTTAGGGTTTGGTTTTTCCATGAAGCATGAACAACAACAACAACAACATCATCTCAAGAAACGGCAACGGAACAACACAAGCTTGTGCTGCATGTAAATATCAACGTAGGAAGTGTGGTACATCCTGCATTCTCGCACCATATTTTCCTCACGATCGTCAAAAACAATTCTTAAACGCTCATAAATTGTTTGGTGTTGGTAAAATCACCAATATGATCAAGAATGTTCCACCTCATCTTAGAGATCATACCATGAGTTCTATTATTTTTCAATCTGATATGCGTGCTATGGATCCTGTTGGTGGTTGTTATAGATTCATTCAACAGCTTCAATCTCAATATGAATTTTATCAAGCTGAGCTTCATCTTACACGTCAACAAATTTCTATTTGTAAAGCTACACAATCACAACAACATCAACAACAATTTGCCGCTGTGTCTAATCATCATTATAATGACATGCATGTCATTAATCATAACAATAACGAGGATAATGATGCTGCTTTGAATATTATCAATCATTTTAACCAGCAGCATTTTGTTGATGATCAACTGAATATGAATATGCTGCCTCAACAGCAATTGCAACTGCAGCAGCAATATGTTGTCGATGATGTCTGTATTAACCCTAATTATGTTCCTTTACAAGAGGATCTTAATTCATGGGCAAACAATATTAATATACCGTTGTCTCCTTTAACTTTGGAGGGTAACAATAAGGAAGAAGATGGTGAAGAAGATCAGGAACGTGTTGGTGATGATCAAGGAAATGATCAGAAACCCGTTTTTGACCTAATCAATGAAATGAATTCTTTGGATACCAACAGCAGTAGTATTGATCCGGGGCACCAGGTTTGTTATTTAGTTGGTGATCTATTTTATTTTATGTTTTCCCAATTTCGTTTTGTAAATTTGAGTTTCTTTGGTTGAATTAATCACATTGATTCTATATATAATTATTCATTGCATGGGCCTTTCATGTATGAAGCCAAGTTTGTTGTTGATTTGTTTGTTTGTTACAAATCATTTCTTGCTTCATTTTAATCTAGGTTTCATGAGATTTTTTGGCTTACAGGAGTTAGAACACATTATAATTTGGGGCATTTCATGTATGATTATGATGTTATGGTTTTAGTACTTGATTATGTATGTTTGGATATAACATGTGCTGAATGAAATCAACTAATAGAAGTTATACCTTTTAGAACTAGAAAGTTTTTATGGTGGAACTAATTAGCAGATCCATCTCACACCTTGGACGAAAAAGAGAGTATTGAATGACATAAAATGCATTAATTCCATGATAGTACTACTTCTTAAGTTTACATTTAATTCTTTCAAAAAAAAAAAAGTTTACATTTAATTGTCTTTTATGTCATGCAAATAATGGAATCTAACATAATTACTCTAATTGTCCATATCCACAAATAAAACCAATCACAACTCTAGTTTTAGGATTCTGTACCTCTGCTAATATCCCCTCAAAAGCACAGATTTAACCAACCCTTCAATTAAAAATGCAAATATCCTAAGATAGATTTTTTACCATTAATTTTAACATTTTCTGATATGATATTCTGCTGAATATGCAGTGATGGTGATGATGATGATGAAGGGGTCTTGTGAATAAGATAGGCAAGGCAGTAATAAAAGAATAGGCAGAGGACTGCATTGATTGGAAAGGTGTAGCAGCTTTGTTTATTCTTTCAAATTAGCTTAAGATTGCAGAATTTTTCTAGTTGTTAATTAGACTTAGATTGGCACTAGATGTGTCCAAACTTTAGACTAGTATTTTTCTTTTGTAAGACATAGATTTCAGAATTTTTCTTGCTCTTTCCTATTGCATCTACGTTATTGATTGGAGTTTTTTTTTTTTTTTTTTTTGCGGCTTCAACAACGTTTATTTCCGATTTTTCATTTCTCTGTTAAAATAAAACTATCCCCTGCCATCTAGTATTTGAGAAGTTCATATTGAACGCTTGCTACAGATGCAACGGTCTCTGTAGGACCGTTGGATCTAAATTTATTAAAATTGATGTGACGGTCTCTATAGGGCCGTTTCATCTAAATTTATTAAAATTTAGATCCAACTATCTTATAATCCGTTGCACTGTGCAACAGTTATAGAGAATCCAAATTCCGTAACAGGAGCTTAAATTCTCTATGATTGTTGCACATCTCCGGTAGAGTATCTAAATTTAAGAAATACAACATATCAGAGATATTATGTAGAAACACATATTATCAAGTTAATTAACTAGTAGGACTATTAGCAGCAGAGGAAATTAGGTGAAGCTTGATATTCTCCAGCTGCATCTCCAGCTGCAAGTTCTTCTTCTTCTCATTTTCCAATTCTGTCCTCAACTTAGAGATCTCTTGCACCATTTTCTCATCACTTTCAGCCACATGAATCTCCTCTCCACCAATTAGATTCATTAGAAACTTAACTTGTCCCAACTCTTGTTCCAAGCTCTCTTTCAACACATTCAACGTTGCCAACGTAGCTTCACGGTTCTTAACAACACCACCGACATTTTCATGATCAACCACATCAGAAGTATTGGTCTTTGGCTCCATCACAGTTCCTGATGCTGTAACAACAGCATCCTCTTGGATCACTTTTTCTTCTTCGAACCGAACTTGTTTCACAACTTCATCATCTTTGCTTTGATCCTTTGGGAATACAGGCACAAGTTCCAATCCATCTTCATTGAAATTCCAGCCACTGATTCTTCTCTGTTTCACATTTTTCACTGACTCGTCATCATCGTCGTCTCCATCATCCTTGCACTTTGAATCTGGATCCATTATAGCTTTGATCTCTTTATACCTTTTCTCAACACTAGGCAATCCATTCAACACATTCTTCACCAAAACATCTGATCCCTTGCAGTTTTTAAAGAATGAATGCTTAAGTAACTTCTCAGCAGAGGGTCTTTTTGTAGGATCTTGATTCAAACATAAAGCAACCATATCCTTAAAAGCCTTAGAGAATTTGTTACTACCACCATGACCCTTGTAACTATGTTTATCAAAATCAGAAAACTTAAACCTCTTTGTAATGTTTAGCATCAATGACTTAGAAGGAGGAAGATGAGAAAGTGGTGGTCTTCCATGTGCTAACTCCAAAGCTGTTATCCCAAAAGACCAGATATCAGCTTTGAAACTGTAACCATTATGAGAGTGAATAACCTCAGGAGCCATCCAATAAGGTGTTCCAGCAAAATCAGTAAATATATGAGAAGAAGAAGAATTCGAAGACGAAGATGAATAAGAAGAACATGCTCCTACAGAGTTGTTTGATTCATAAATGGAAGCAGAAACACCAAAATCTGCAAGTTTCACTAATCCATTTGAGTCAACAAGGATGTTACCAGATTTGATATCTCTATGAAGATGTCCTTGTCCATGAAGGTAAGAAAGAGCATTGAGAGTGTCTTTGAGAATAACAGCTATGGATTGTTCTGTTAAGCCGTTTTGGAAAGAGTGAGAGATAATGGATTGTAATGAACCTCCAGCCATGAATGGCATAACCACCCAAAGACGGTTGTCAACGGTGAAAGAACAGTGAGCTTTGAGGATGTTGGGGTGGGAAAGAAGTGATAATGTCTTTGCTTCACGTCTAACATCGTCAAGGTCGGGGCGCGAACGATCCAAGTCTATGGATTTGATAGCTACTGGTGTGGAGTTTATAGGGATGCAGATTGCTTTGTAGACGACGGCGCTGTTACCGGCGCCAATCTCGTCGACGATTTTATAGGAGGAAGAGTCTAATGGATATTGCACTCTTTCTGCTATGTTGGTAGCCATGGAAATAATGGAAGTTGAGATATAAGAGTGTGTGTGTGTGTGTGTGTTAGAGGTTGAAAATGGTTGTTTGAAAATATATAAGATGAATGAATTGCATGGATTGGTGATGGATGGATGGATGGTGAAATTAATTGATAAAGAGAGTGGTAGGTTGAGTTTGAGCAGTTTTCTTGTGAAGGTTGATGAAAAAAGAAGAAAATATCATTAGGCAGAGGTGATTTATTTCTCAATGATCTATCAGTGGTTGTGAAACCATGCATGTGAATCCAAAAATGATGTATAACTATAGTAATTAATAAATAAATAGATAATTTTTTATTTATTTGGAGATTTTTAGGGGTAACATATAGATTTCTATACTATAGTTTGGATTTGTTGTTGCCATGTCATAGCCATCAGATCGAAATCGAAAGGTCTTAATTTCAAGTTTGATATTTCTAAGTGAATTTACATAGATTTCTATTAGAAACCATAATTTGGATTTGTTGTCACCATATCATAGCCATCAGATCGAAATCGAACGGACCTAGTTTTAAGTTTGACATTTCTGTGTGAATGTGGATTTGCAGCAAATCCTAATCTCCTATAATAATTGTACATGTTTGCATAGTAAAATTCTTGTATGGTCTAGTTTGATTTATTTATTTATTTTAGTTGTAGACTTTGGAGGCATTCACAAACTCAATTTTTTCCTTCAAAGATGGTTATTGCAGACAAATAGTAGCATCTAGGCTCCGTTTGGATTGGCTTATTTTGAGCTTATGTGAGTTTATCTATTTCCATAAGCCTTTTTAAAGGTGTTTGGGTAAATAAATAAAAATAGTTTATCATAGTTTCATAAGCTGCTTATGCCATATTTTAATAAAGCCTAAATTTTCAGCTTACCCTCCGACTTAACAAGGAGCTTATGAATTTATGTAACCTCCTTCGATTCTCTCTGGATCCACTTTTTCAAAACATATATTTTAATTTTATTTTTTTGTTTTTAGAAAAAAAAAACATACATTTTAATTATAATGTTAGTTATCTTTGGTTGTGCATGAGTAACAAAATTGCTATATACTTATCTTACTAAAGTAACACACGTAACTAAGATTTTTTTTAAGGAAGATTTTTATTATTTTTTTGTTACGTAACAAAATGAAACTGAATAAAAAAAACAAACTTAACTTGTCTTTTTTTGATAACAAATTGTACATTAATATCTATATATATGGTAAGTTTACAATCATAATTTCTCAAGTTTATATTTAAATTATTATACTTTTTTTTAAAAGAAAGCTTATCATATATTATTATACTTGTGTATGATGATGTTTAGACTATTTATTTACACCTCTAATGTTAATTTTGTCTTATATGAATATTGATATTTTTTTAAGGACGAATATTGATTATACTATATATATATAATTATAATTAATATATTATAATATTGTATTTTACATCTTGATTAATTTTATCAAAAAAAATCTTGATAATTGTGGTTCGATTCTTTGATTTTTTTGTTAAATTAAAAATATTTAAAATTTCGATAATTGCTTATGTAATATCACATCCAAACACTTCAATATATGTAAGTACTTTTAGTGTACATATCCAAACATAAATAGCTTATCAAGTATAAGAGCTTATGATGTAAGCTCTAATGTTATAAGTTCTAATGCTATAAGCATCTATATAAGCTATTTATCCAAACGGGCCTTAATCTAATTCATTATTATGAGCTTAAAAAAGAATTGTCGGTGAACCAGGTCATAAATATTCTAATGTGACACCTTTAAGAGGACTCTCCCATTCTCTTATGTGAACACATTTTTGCATTCAATATTATTCACTACTATTCATGTGTCTCATTTGAGTTATAATATAATATAGCTGATACAAATTAAAATATCATTTACTCAAAATTCATTACTTCTCTGTTATTGTTGGTATTTCACCTTCATTTCTTTAGCAATGCAAAACACATTAACATAATTTGATGCATCTTATAAAAATCAATTCTTGACTCACTTAGCTATAATCCCATCAATTTACCATGTTTCTGCTTACTTTTGCAATCATACTTTCTCTCTCAAGGCCTGGCCACCCTTTCATCTTCTATTATCTTTGATGTTGATTCAAAAACATTTTGACTACTTTATTACTATATATTGCCAGTTTGCCACCAATGTTAAATTCATTTGCTAAAAAATTTGTCTCACTCTTCAAACTCTCTTCTGTATGTATACTTCTCACTAGGCATATTCGTTGTACTTTTACACCGGTTGATAAAACACTAACACCACCAATTTTATTCTTCCATGCAACATTTTTTAGCTACCTATGTCAATTCTAATTAGTTGTTATTTCATGGAAATAAGTTCCTTTGCAGTACAAATTGTTACGTGTTTTGTTGTAGGTATCACTAATGATCTTTGTCAATATGTGTATTTTTTAAAATCGATTAATTTGTGTGCATGTTGACTCATATTTTCTTGTTCATCATATTGACTCATCTTTGTCGATATGTGCAACTCTATTGCATATTGCATAGAAGGGGAAAGAGAAATTTGCTTAGACGGTAGTAATAGATGCAATTATATCTTTGAAATCACAAATTCTTTCATCGTATCATAACTTTTCCTAAAACATTATATCTTTGAAGAGTATGAGTAATCCATACTTTTCAATTTCACAAATAAAAGTTGCATGTGCAGTAAGTTAAGAATAAATTTTCAATATCTTTTCAATTAAAGATAAAATTAAAGATATCTGCACAACGCGCGGATCTAATTCTAGTAATGCATTAAAATACGAGTCCAACTTTTCTCACACTCAAACTCACTTTAAAAGCACACATCCAAAAATATAATATTTATATCTTCTTTTTTTTTTTTTTTTACTTTGCCAAATGAAAAAGAAAAGAAATGAACAGAAAAAGAAAACAACAAAAAGAAACTACTAGAATATAGAGTTCCAGCTCCGTCCATCTTAAGTAGATATTAGAGATTATCTGATGGAATACATGGTTTAACAATTCAGTATTCGAAAAGGCTTCAAGTTTGACCATAAACAAAATCCGCACTATGATTACTCTTTCTAAAAGTATGGTAAGTGACATTGTTCTCCTCAATCAAATCATTTACATATTGAATTAAGACCGCGTAGACATAAAATTTAATTGTTGGACCTTTGAAAAACAAACATGCTAAATTATATGTAAGCTTTTAGCCAAAGTTAGACATGTAGATAGCATAAAGCTCAAATATTTATGTCGTTCGAAAATATACTTGTGGTTATTTTATTTTTTAAATGAGGTGTAAAATAGAAAAAGATTCAAATACCTTCTTTCATTTCAAGTACATATTCATTATTTGATTTGGTGGATTATATGACGAGGGTTCAATTAAATCTTTTACCGGTGAATGACGAAAATAATGCAGTTGAATTTGATCAATGATCAAAATTTATTAAAATTAAAAGTGAGAACATTTGCACCTTTTATTGAAATTAAAAGTGAGAAGATCATTTGCACCTTCTCACATACAATCTTGCATAATTCAATTTTGTTTTCCCAAAACTAAGAACTTTTTTAAAATGATAATTTCTTTTTATTCGAGAATTTTAATTAGAAACAAAAATCAAATAATCCTTTCCTTCTTCATCTCCTTTGTTGAAGCAACACAACTGCACAATATAGGTTGAACATTCGAATTAATCCATCACCATCACAAAGTCCAATCTGCATATCACGATTCCCTGCAAGGGTCGGTCCTTTCTAGATTCAGTGTCACTGCTCTTAATTTGTATCAAAACAAAGTTTTGGGTTCAACTTTCATAATAAATAAATCTTCACGTCAAGCCATGATGGAAAATAACACAAATACTCTTGCAATTTTTTTTTTTTTAATTTAAGAAATAAGAGTGTATTTGGATAGGGGATGTTTTGACATAATGTAATTTTTTGTAGGGAATTCAAATCCTTTTAGATAAATTTGGATTTTTTTTTTTTTTTTTGAAAGTTTTGAGATAAATTTCGTTGTTTTGACGATAATTTGGAAAATTTAAAACATAGTGGAAATTTATGAAGTATTTTGTTCAAGTTAAATTTAGAGAATTTCAAATGATCTAAAAGCTAGGAATTTTAAATGTCATTTTTCGTACAATTTTCCAAATTTTGCATTTTGATCCTTATATTTTTCAAATTGACCCCTAAAATTTATAAAATTACAAAGTGCTCCTATTTTCAAACAATAAAGATTTTCAAAAATTGTTGTTCGAGATGAAAAATTTAATTCAAGAGTTAAAAAAAAAATTGTCTCTTTTAAATTTTTAAATTTTAAGTTAATCTTTTAACCCTTAGTTTAATATTATTTATACATAGCATGGATTATTCATAAATAAATGCATAAGAAAACAAGTGGGGTACATTTTGTACAAAAAGATTATAAAATAAGTGGAATACCTCCGTAATGGATTTTTGAATGAATTTTTACAGAGATGTTTAGAGTATTATAAAAATCTCTCTCACACAAATTTATAATTTTTTAAACAAAATATGAGTTAAATATTAATTTTTAAGGTTAAAAATTTATATTTAATTCATCCCTTGTTAAAAAAATTAAACTTTTGCAAAAGATATTTCTATAATGTATTAAAAATTATTGCAAATAATAATTCAAATTTTGAATGGTACACATAGTTTTATTTAAAAGTAGGGACCAAAAGTGCTGACGGAAAATATTTAGGGACTAAAAGTTGATGAAATTTTTAAAGAACTAAAAAGTGAAATTTGAAAATTTAATAGGGATCAAAAACTTATTTAACCCTATTTTTAAGCCAAAATATTAATACACCATTTCTTTCTAGATGATCTCAAATCTAACAAATATCCATTTGATTGGAGTTTTATATTTTAAGAATAAAACCAAATAATTTATTCCAATTTGAAAACTAATTAATTTTTTTGTACTACTATTTACTCACTGCTACATTCTTATCATGCCATGACAACAACGATAAACTCCCAATTTTTAATGAGAATTTCATTTTTGAACAAGAATTGTTAAATTCTTTCATTCATAATTTTCTTAATATATGTGAAAAAATAAACGCGGAAATTAAAAAATGGAGGTAGTACCACATGACATTATTAATTCAATAATATAATGCATGGTTAATTAATCTAATTTTTTTTTTTCACACATGAATTTTTTTTTCCCAAAAGACAAAAAAATAAAAATAAATAACAACATAACTAAGCGAACAAACGTCATATCCAAAACATATGCAAGGAGAGTGGATGACATATTATGGAGGTTCCTACAAAACAAAAAGGCTAAAATATATTCTTTTTAATTTTACATTTCCCCTTTGTTTGAACAAAAAAAAATCTAATTTTAACTTACGTTAATTTTGTGATATTTTAGGATTTACTATTGTTTAATTAAGTTATGTTAAATTATCTTATGTTTTACCTCATCAGAACATAATCATAGCACATGGAAATAACCATATTCTGTTTTAGTGGTTACTTATATTGTTCCTTTAAGTGTAACATCCTTGCCAAATTTTATAGTCGTTAGTTGTTGTACTTATTATTGGGAACTGATACATCTACATAGGAACAATATTTTTCGTTTTACACTCCAAATCTATAATTAGATATAAAAGTTTGTTCGTAGCTTTTGTGACTTTGAAGCTTATAGGAATCATTATATATAGTTTTCTAATGCCAAATATATTCATATCATTTTTTAAAGAAATTTTGAAATAGAAAATACATACAATTGTCTAATCAATTTCAAAATTTAAAATGGATATTGGTATTTGCACATTTGTTTTGCTCTTATTAATGGCTTCATCTTCTAGGTCTCAAAGTGTAGTTTTGGATGTCACCAAGCATGCTACAATATCTGTGGGAGAAATAACCGAGGTGATGAGAGTATACACTAAAATTAAAAAACTTAAACATGATTTTATTTATTTTTACATTATCTTGTAACACAACAATTGTTTTTCGAATTTTGGTTATTCTCTCATTTCCTTTCACTTCATAAGATTGTGTGTTTCATTTCTTAGGCTCTAATTGCTACTTGGAAAGAAGCATGTGCATCAACAAGTTCAAGTAAAATTTTGATTCCCAAGGGAACATACAAGTTAAAACAAGTTAATCTTAGAGGTCCATGCAATGCTCCAATTGAGATTCAAGTTGATGGAACAATTGAAGCACCTGCTGATCTCACCCAACTTGATGGCAAATATCAATGGATAATATTTGGGTATTTTGATTTCTTCACCTTATCGGGTGTTGGAACTTTTGATGGTTTAGGTGAAGTTGCTTGGAAACAAAATGGTTGTGGAAAAAACAAGAATTGCAACATGCTTTCCATGGTAATTAAATGACATATATGTCTATTTGTATATTTTTATAATATTTCTTTCGATGAAACAATAATTGGTCATATTTTACCTTTATCACAGTCGAACTTCAAATTATCATTCCCATTACTGTTACAATGATAGAGTTGAGAAAATAAATACGGTGTTTCTCAGAAGTAAAGTATTAACTAATCAAGTTTCTTCAACACTTTTATGCAGAATTTCGGTTTCTATTTCCTCAATAATTCAATTATCAAAGGAATAACTTCAAAGGATAGCAAATATTTTCATGTCAATGTTTTTGGATGCAAGAATTTGACATTTATGGACTTCTCTGCCACTGCTCCAGCAACAAGCCCAAACAGTCTAACACCGATGGAATTCACATCGGAAAATCAACATAACGAGTTCCTACATTAGCACCGGCGATGATTGTATCTCAATAGGGGATGGTAGCAAGCAAATAACTATCTTAAATGTGACTTGTGGACCGGGACATGGAATTAGTGTCGGAAGTCTTGGAAAGTATTCAAATGAAGAGCCTCTAGAATATATAACTGTTAGAAATTGTACACTAAGAAACACAGATAATGGTTTGAGGATTAAGACTTGGCCAACCACTCCAATCACTTATGATCTTGTGTCAAACCTTCATTTTGAGAATATTATAATGGACAATGTTAGCAATCCAGTGATCATAATTGATCAAGAGTAATGCTCATGGAATCAATGCAGTAAGAAGGTATATATTAGTATTCAAAACAACTTCCACTTATCTAAATTTAAATCATTTTACCTTTTTGGGACATGCATATCAACCAATTCTTCCCTTTTTGACATATTGTTTTATTTCATTATTACAATCTTCTTTGAAAATAAAGATAAGTAAGGTGACCTTCAAGGATATTACGGGCACTTCTGCCACACAAAATGGTGTAGTTCTTATTTGTAGCAGTGGGGTACCGTGTGAGGAAGTGGTGCTTAGTAACATAGATTCACATTCAATGGAGTTGGTGTCAATGCTACATGTGCCAACGTTGAACCAAATTTTTTGGGCAATGCACCTAAATGTGAAGCTTAGAAAACCAGGATTCGATCTTTTTTGTTTCTACTCAATTGTGTGTTTGTTATGTACATACTAGATATATAATACTCAATTGTGTGGTTGTTCGATTTTGATATAAAAATGTATATATAATATGAATTGTAAATTGTTTATGCCTTATATCTGAGTGCATTCAAACGTACTCTTTTGCAAGTTGCACCTTCTTCCCAATCTCATTAGGCATCTCCTCCTACACCCCCATTAGATAGCATCCAATGGATTTTAATGCACACATTATAGATATGGTAAAGAGTATTGCTATTTGTGGCGAGAGATATTTTCTCGAATGATTCACGAAATAACCCTCAACCAATTAAATCTTGGGAATGGCCGGAATAAACGCGGACAGTGGGGTTCAAATTTTTAACATTTCAAAAGCGTTGTTGGAATCAAAGTTCATGATACAGTTGTAAACTGGGTTATTCGTGATGTTCAACATTACCGTATTGTAAAAGAGTAGTGCTATTTACGGCTAGAGATATCTTCCCGATTTATTCCCATAGATTAAGTGAAATATATGATTCAAATAACAGAAATGTTAACCAGTGCTCTAATTAAGGCCTTTAAATAGTAAATTATCATAAAAATATGTGTAATCAATGCACTGGAAATCGAAATATTTGAGTTTTTAATAAAATAATGTTTTCTTTTAAAATCCTTAAAAAGTGCCTCCAGAAACACTCGTTAAGGAGACCCTTCAAATAATACACTAGATGATTTTTGAGTCGATGTATGAATCATTGTGAAGTAGTTAATGGCTAAACCAACTTACTTCACTGTATAGAGACAAAAAACAATATTCAATTATTTTAAAAGGAGATTCTCGTACTACATTTATATGATTTCTTTCAATTATTTTTGAAAAACTACAAATACATGATTAATGATGACTAACATCATGCAACACTTGTGTGTGTTATTATAATTAAATAGTTTTGAAAAGTTGATATTTTTATTAAGCTAGAAATTCTATTATGGAAAAAGAAAAAAGTGTGGGGACGGACATCTAACCCAATACAAAGAAAAAAAAGACAAGAAACCTTAGAGAAAACTTTTAAAAAAAAAAAAAAAAACTTCAATTTTTTGAAGAAAAAAAAAACTTCATATCACATAAAGATTTCATTCCTATTTTTTCAAGTATAATCCTTCTATGTCATTGGGTGGCATTTAGGATGCACATGAGTAAGATTTGTGCACCATGAGAAAGTTAATATCAACCATTAAATTAAATAGGTGCATTGGTTTTATTATGGTCTATCCACACTGTATTGTTTTTCACTTTATCTTCAACTTAGTTTCAACAACCTCCATGAGAGGCCCACCATCAACACCTATCACTTTAATCTTCTTCAATCAATGGATAGAGTGAAGGATGTGGCTCAAGCCATAACCACCGCTCAAACCCATTTTTCCTTCTTCATTATTTTTCCGAAGTGTACAGTGTAAAATTGGAGAACAAATCCAAAATCGCAACCCCAGTTGTTAATTACAGTTTGTCTGATTATGGTTCAAATACAAATATGAATTTGAAAGACTTGGTATTTAATTGATTGAAGGTTTGAAGGATTTGTTTTTCTTTCTTTTATTTTCTTAAGATGGGGGATTATGACAGCAAAAAAGAGGAAGAAAGCCGTGGAGAGAGGGAGTGAGAAGAGGGGTAATGCATACTGAGATGTGCATCGAATAGCCATGACACCTACTTGATTTCCTGGTAAATGGGTAGGAAGGTCCAGTGAAGTGGTGATGACAAGGAGGGAGATAGGTTGTAGAGGTGTAGGTAGTTACATTTGATATTGAGACTTTATGATAAAATTATGGTCTGTAGTTTAACATAATTTTGAATTGGAGAAGTTATGAATAGTTTTTGTGAAATTGTTATAAGTGTTACAAAGTATTGAGAGTTTTTTTTTTTTTTTTGGGTTGTTTGCATGTTGAGAGGTTGAAGATAATGGGAAAAAAATATAGTATGGAGAGACCATGATAAGATCTTAAATCTAATGGTCGAAAGCTATTTTTGTATGGTGGGAAACTCTTTCCCATTCCCACCCTAAATGCCACCATGTCAGGTTTGTATTACTCTAAGGCTTTGTTTGGAAGTTTGCAAGGGAAAGGAAAGAAAAGCATTTGGGGGGCAAAAATATAAGGGAAAACTGTAAAATCTTACTTTTTTTTTTTTTTTGAAGTATTTTTTAAAAAGTGATAAATTAATGTTTATGATTAATATATTTTTAATTTTAAGAATAGTATAACAACATATATTAAATTTGAAGAATTTATATAAACTCTCACAAACCCTTCAAAACTCTGATCCAATATAATTTTTTAGTTTTTCAAATAAACAGGGTTTTATATTTTGAAAAAAAAATAAACCCTAAAGTCCTTGCTCCCAATGCCTTCTATTTCTTCCACCTACTTCCTTTTTTTTTCCCAAATTCTTCCCTCTCTTCCACTCCAGGTGGCATTTAACATGGGAAGGATGATTCCTTTCCCACCATGGGAAAGATGAATTATGACCTTTGGGTGCTGTTTAGCCTGGGACAATAAAGTTATTTCCCACTAGACTATTCGCCCGTGCTGCCGCACGGATCATACGAATTGTAGATGTAACAGGCAAAAGTGTAGATAATATGTCAATTATAAATTAAATTTTAGATTACATCAACATTACTTTTACAAAATACATCATATACTTTTATATATTGGACAAATTACGGAAAACTTCTTTAAACACAACATTAGACGTAGTATAAATGCACATGCCGTCTTCATCTAGTAGCAAAATTTTCAGGCCATCCCTTGAAGTAACTATTGATATTGCTACATAAAGTTGTTCATTCAAGAACATTGGTTGTGAAAGATATATACCAGCTTATTTGAGCAACTATCCTTGACTTCTGTTAATCTGTCATACAACCACCTTCGCATTAATTATCTAAACAAAAAATGCATTGGAAACACACTTGAAAACGTGATTAAAACAAAAAATGCATTGGAAACACTTGAAAATGTGATTAAAGAGGAGAATAGTCAGTAATGTTACTCTCCTATTTAATAGGCTGTTACTCTCCTATTTAATAGGCAGACAGCTATATTTATTCCAACTCCCCATCTGAAGGTATCTGTCATCTCATCTGTCATTGGAAGTACGGTAGTTTCAAGAAGAGCATTGGAAATTCAATAGTGTATACATAAGGACTTTGGTAACCGTTAATGGAATAGCATAATCAATGTTTATTGTCCTCTGACTACATTTTTTAAATGTAATAATAGTAGTAATTGCATACTCATACGTCCAATGCATTGGTAAATGGCCCTTAAAAATTATTCACTAACCAAATGCGGCTGCTATATATTCTCAGATAAGTTCTAAGGTTGGACAGTTGATATGGAGATTTTAACAAAAAAAAATAAAATTTCATGTCTTATACCATGATGGAAAGGTTACCACTACTATTTTTATCCAATCTTGCTATTATGTTAATCAAAAAGTAAAACATCTGGATTGATTGAGTAGGTCATACATATCAAAGAAATGGATTTTGGCCTTCACGTTATTATACCATAAAGAGATATGAAATCAAATGAATTTTTTAGCATATCATTCGCCATTATAAGAGACATATTACTTTGAAAGCACACTTTCTTTTGAATTAAGCATGATGTCTACAATGTTCAAAACTGGGTTTCAACCTTCAAACAATGCTCATTAATACAAATGTTATAAACCATCCAAAACATGTTTCTGAACTCCTTAGATGTTAAGTGAGGAATATTCATATTAAAAAAAACTCAAAATTACACGCTAATTGCCAACAATAACAAATAGGTTTACAACAATAGGACAATCCACACAATGATGAAGTAATTTAAAACTTCAGGGTGATATAGAGAAAACGGTTGTCTCCAGCAATAAAATTCAGAATTAAATAGTGTATATAAAAAACATATGAATTTGTACGATAACTGTTATAATCAGCTTACACGTTCAACATCAAATTCAACAACATAAGTCTTGTAGTTCACCTTCAGATCATTTACAATCCTCTCCAGTTCAGACACAGGGTTAGGGAGTGGTAAGCCAGAAGATCTTGAGCTGTGTAGTGAGCCATTTTTTACAGCCTTACTTGAGAGATTTGTGATATGAATAAAGATGAGCCATAATGCAGTATATATACACAAAATTGATACGTAGAAATGCGGAAGCAGCATGGGTAGTGGTTGTGTATAGGGAAATATACATAATTAATTACAGCATATGGTCTTGTGCAGTTGGGGAATTGGAATAGTTTGGAGGGAAAAAATTTGAATTTGATCTTATGTCCCACAATAAGCTTAACTACACGTAGGTTAGCATTTAATGTGGTTAGGTGCA
This sequence comes from Medicago truncatula, assembly GCF_003473485.1. Lineage (NCBI taxonomy): Eukaryota > Viridiplantae > Streptophyta > Magnoliopsida > Fabales > Fabaceae > Medicago > Medicago truncatula. Next base: position 49,064,096 of record NC_053043.1, read on the forward strand.
GCAAATGTTGTTTAGCGCCAAATAAGGTAGGTTTAGGGTTATGTAAATGTTGTTTGCAAATGTACCTTTGGATTAGATATAAAGATGATGGGAAAGTCTGCCACCGGTTGAGGCAAAAATAAATAAAAAATATGCCTTTCATTTTTTGATAGTTTTTACTGTCTTTCCCAGTGCATGTCTTCGATCCTTCGGATAATAGTGCAAGTTTCTGACACTCAATAAGCCTGCTCATTATACTGAAGTTATACTCTTTAATTCGAAACAATTCCAATAATTATTTGTTAACAAAAATAAAATAAAAATTCAAGATCAATTATATACTCCTATTATTACTCTTTAAATCAAAATAATTTCAATAATAATAATAAGGAGTGACTAGTTTTTCTGGTGGTGATAAGGAGTGATTAGCTAACAAAAAATAGTCGGTTTATTGTAAAAAAGAGAAAAAGAAAATATAGTCGATCCAAAATTAATTACGTACTCCCCTTTATCATTCTTAAAATCATAATAATTCTAATAATAAATAAGTACGTCTAAAAAAAGACTACACAACTTTTGTTGTGACAAAATTGATGTCTTTCTTTTAAAATTTGGTTCAACTACTGCAAAAAAAAAAACTTACATTTTGATTGATATTAATGTGAAAAAAATTGAAAATTATTTATCGTTGTTAAATGTTGTGAAATTTAATCTCTCCCTCTCCAACAAGCCAGCCTAAGTTTTTTCTTTTTAGGTTTCTCTAGCAGTTTCTTCGTTGAGGGGTGATTTTATGTTAATTCTTGACTTGAAATCACCCCTCTTCATCTTTTTTCTCTTTATTTCAATCTAAATAAGTGATTTTCACATAGATCTAGGTTTTTTTCTTTCGGCTCTTTTGAGTTGACTTTTTCTCTTTTCAAAAATATCCTTAAACAATTTTTTCTATAATAAGATTGTTGTTGGTGTCATTAAAAAAAAGAATTTAGATTATATTTTTTTTGTTATATTGTTGATGTCATTGAAATATATAATCATGGTAAATTTGGTTTGTTATAACTTGAAAGCAACAAATATTTATATTTTTAGTTTTTCCTTCATTTTTTTTTTAAAATTTTTAGTTTTAATGAAAATCAAAATTTCATAAAAAAAAAACAACGTAATTTTCAAACATTAGCGCAATAAAAAGAATGGAATGTGCCCGTCTTTTTTGTTAGTGATGAAAAAAAAAAAGCATTTGCGAACACATTTTAAGAACCATAAGTGTATGTATTTTTGAAATATGTATATTAAATACGTTGAAAATTTAAACGTTTGACTTTTTTAATGAATACGAAATGTTTAATTTAAAATATTTAAAAAGAGATCAAAAGAAAACTATCATTAGTGAGACCAAAAAATAGTTATATAATATGGTCCTTAGAACATGAATAAGGTATATTGCTAACAATTTTCTCCTTGAGCCTATATCACGATACTGCTTAATTTAAAATTTAACCTAATAATTTTGTCAATTTTATTTTACCTGATAACGTTTTTAAAATTGATTAATTCATTTTCCAATTCAATTTAATGTGGCAACATTATAATAAATAGAAACATGTAACCAATTTTTTTTCCAGAAACACAGGGTCAATCTAGTCCGAAAAATTTGGATTAGAAACCAACAAACCCAAAACAAATTGCTAAGACCCGTGATTTAATATAAAAAAGGTAAAATTATATTTTTAATCTCTTAACTTAATTTCAGATAACATTTTGGACCTTTATCTTTTTTTCATTTCAATTTGGTCCTTTTTGTCCATTTTCATATGAATTTTTAAGCTTAAAATTCATGATTTTATTTTCTTATGGTCTTTCAGTCTTCAAATCTATGATCCTCTTCTATGTTTGCATAAGAATATTAGATTTGAAGCTTGAAAATGTATATGAAAATGACCAAATTGAAATGAAAAAAAGATAAATGACCAAACTGTTACCTGAAATTAAATTAAGGGACTAAAAGTGTAATTTTGCCTTATAAAAAACCAATAAATCAAACAAATGCTAAATTGTTATTTAATCATTTGGTGGGGTTGTTTTTTTTGTTATGCAATAACCACCAAAAAGTTGCAACAATTACCAAATAAAAAAACCATTAAATCTATGGTTGTAGTTAAACTTTCTCATCAAGGAAAACAACTTCCCTTTCCCATACTAAACTTGACCCGCTGGATCAACATTGATATGAAACGATCTTGAAGAAATTTTATACAGCTATCCCCCACCGTGAAATGGTTAATGGCTAGCATTAGGTAGACGAAACACACTAATTGAAGTCCGTTGAACGTACCAACAAAAATGCACTGAAATTGAAATTTATGCAGTGGATATACATGGATCGAGAATTTCAAGACAAAAAGCCACTTGCCACAAGTAGCGCATTTCCATGAGATAGCCATTTCATCATTGGCGGCACATAGACCCCATACCTCACCAATTTCTTAAGTCAAAAATTTTGGTTGATGTTTGAATTAAGGATCATACTAACACTTACTCCCTCCATCTTATATTAGATGATCTAGTTGACTCCGACACACGTATCAATGTATATGTTTTATTTTTGATATTTTCTATTCTTTACTAATAAAAATTATGAAAATTTAATATTTTAAAAATATTCAACGAGACGAATCCAACAACATCTTACATTATATTATTTATCGTTGTGAATTAGTAAAAAATATGGTCAAAATCATATTATTTATCGTTGTGAATTAGTAAAAAATATTGTCAAAGTATGTTAAATCAATAATATACATTGTCAAATAGGTCATCTATCGAGGGACGGGGAGAGTATCAAATAATATTTATTAAAAAATAATATTTTTTAATTTTTTATAAATAAATTGACATAATTTTCGATAAATGATTTTACTTTTGATAGACTAACATGTATTCGTCAATTAATAGTGTGATTTACAAGAGTCATTTTGACAAAGACAGTAATTTGAAGCTTTAAAGAATGGGTTAGGTAAATTTGTGTCCTTCGAGCAAATATTAAGCATTAATGTTATTTCATTAATGGTGATAATTTATTGAAAAAGAATTAATATTAGTCGTTATAAGGATATTTATCTATATTATAAGGACACAAGTTAACAAAGAGTTATGTCGTCATTATCATTTTCGTTAGTTCAAACATACATTTACTATCAGCTCCAGCTCAAAATCATTTTCACCTCACTCGTAAAAGGAGTAGGAATGACCAAAACTCGTACTAAAAAACTATGTCCAAGAAGATAAATCGATCATATCCTCCAAACCGAAGGAAGAAGGACGAGGTTGACCTAACCACAAATCTCTAACATCCAGCACCTTACTATTTCCCCTTAACACACTTATCGCTAGTTTTAATCTTAAAATGTGGATGAGAAATATTCAACCTTAAGGTCAATTGATTGAAGCTTGTTATAGTATGTTGAGCGAGGCTTGTTTTACCGTTAAAAAATTATTGAGCAACCCATCCAACAAATTTTGTTTTAATTAATTAAAAAAGCTGCAAATGGTGGTTGCCTTTTTATTTTTAAGGCTTAAGTGCAGTTTTACCCTCTATTTTGATTGAATTTGGATTTTGCCCTCCTATCTTAAAACTCGGAATTTTATCCCCCTATTTTGATTGATTCTAGATTTTGACTATCGCATTTTAAAACTCGGAATTTTACCCCTCTGTTTTATGTTTTTATGGATTTTGCCCCCTCCCCTGTCTTATCCACATAATTAATTATTTATATTAATTTGTTTAATGAAAAAATAAAAATAAAACCAGAAAAATACTAAAATAATGAATAAAAAACTAGAAAAAAATGCATAAAATTAGTATGATTTCTAAAAAAAAAAAAAAAAAAAAAATAACCATAAAAATAGTAAATATTTAGAGGTGAAAACTAGTTTTTTCATGTATTTTTAATTAAATTTTTCTTGTATTTTCATTGATTTTCTATTTTGTTGGTTTTTATTTTTCCTTTATCTTGTTTTTTTTTTTTTTTTACTGAATTAATATTTTATAATCGTTTCTTTATTTTTCTATTATTTTTTGGTTCTTTATTTTAAAATAGGGGGCAAAATCCTGAAAAACGTAAAACAGAGGAGATAAAATTCCGAATTTTAAAATAAGGGAGGCAAAATTCTAAGTTTTAAAATAGGGGGCAAAATCCAAATTCAATCAAAATAGAGGTGAAAGTGCATTTAAACCTATTTTTAATATCTTCAATGACAGAGAGATAGATGCCATCAGTTTTTTATGTTGACAAAGAGATGCCTTCAGTTTAGAGCTTATAACATTGAAATAGCCAATTTAACATTATTTAGCACCACAAATTAAAATAGACTAAATAAATTGGAAAAAATATTTCTAGCCAAAAAAAATAGACTATAGCATACAACTGTCCTCCACTGAAACTCCAGTAGTCATTGTCGACATTTACACGCAATTATGTAATAATTATGAATATGAACAAATTTCCAAAAAAAAAAAAAAATTATACCAAAATATATAAATTAAAAACAAAAAAGACCAAAAGCAAGAAACAAAATATTAAAAAAAAAAATATCACAAAACACACCTCTATGATTCTGTCATGTGTTCTTCCCACATGGACTTGTTTACTTCATCAATTAAATTAAACGGTCCATTTCCAGATCTTAAACCTAACATCAACATCACACTTAACGTTCGAAGTTGACGCCGTTACTGGTTTCTTACTACCGACGACAGGAACATGAACTCTAACACCGTCACATGTAACTCTTATTCCAACGTTAGGTGTTTTCATTTTTCCCATTTTAGCCTTCACTTTTGTATCCAACTTCACTTTCAACGCTAAACCGTTTTTGCTCTTCATGTTCTTCTTCAGCTCCGTGGAAGCTTCTGATTCTAATGCTAGACCAGTACTCGAAATGGAAGATTTTAGAAGAGTAGTGTTCTTCTTGCCATGTTTGAAAGATGGTATGGTTCCTTCACCGATGTTGATGTTGTTAGAGAGAATTGTGATGGTGGTTGGTTGGTAAACGAAGGTGATATGTTTGTTAGGGTTTTTTGCAGTGATGTTGACGTTGAACTTTGAGTTGAGGGTGGAGGAGGAGGTGAGGTTGAGGTAGGAAAGTTTGAGAGATGTGACGGTGAAGGAAGGACGGTGGGGACGGTAGATGAGGTAGAAAGCGGTGCCGGTTACGCCGAGGAGGAGGAGGAGGATGAGAAGTATGAGGAAAAACCAGAAGAAGAAGGTGCAGCAGCAACGGCGGCGGGTACGGCGGTGGTGAGGTTGAGGACGGTAGGTAGGGCGGGTGGCACCGTAGAGTTGAGCTTTTGTGGCTGGAAATGATGGGTTTGCGGCGGAGACACCGTTACCGTTTCCGTTGCCGTTGGTTATGGGTTTGGCGGCGGGATATACACGATCTGCCATGATGTTTTTTTTGTTTCGGGGGAAATAATGTTGTCGGTGAATGAAATAGAGGGAGTGTGTTTTTGGTTTTGAGGTTAACTAAAAGGTGGATTAAGAAGAAAGTACTAGTGGTAGTAGAATATAGGAAAGGAATTAATCACCAAAAGGAAAAAAAAGAATGGGAAAAGGAATTAAGTTTGAAGTCAAAAAAAGAAAGGGAAGGAATTAAAAAAGGAAAATGGGGTAGGAAATTGGAGAGAGAAAGATTGCAACATTCTAACTACTAGTTTTTAGCTGTATCCAGCACTTTACTCTCATGTTAAGCGCGTACATAATGCTCCTCACACTTAATTTCTCAATCTCATTATTCACAGATTAATTAAAGACTAAGATCAAGTCAATGTGATATGATTATTGTTCGGTTTAGTAGGTAAAGATTCAATTATACTAACTATTTTATTGGTACCAAATCATTTAGAACTTTGTTGCATTTCATGTTCACAGATAAAATGATAGTTTATCGTACCAAATCATTTAGATATTTTGCTTCAACAAACAATTGTCTTTTAAACTCGTTATTCAAAAGGTTATGTATTATAACGATATTTTCGATCATCGTATGATCGAGCTTCGGATAAGTGAAAGATCAATAATAAAGGAGCAATATCATCTTCACAATCCTAACTCCAAGTCTTTCAAAAAAAAAAATCCTAACTCCAAGTTATAAGCAAATATTGATCAAAATAGTATTGTAATTATTTATTACCATGTTTGACATTGTTAACCTAGAATAATATTGAATACTTCCTCTGTTGTTATAATTATAAGTTTTTATTTTTTAGATTCATTCAATTAATTACGTATATGATCTATATTATGGATCATATACATCATTAATTGAATAAATCTAAAATGTCAAAATTGCTTATAATTGACAATGGAGGAAGTATTGTATATATACACTATACTTACTTCATCAATTAGAAAATTTCAAAATATTAAAGTTATGTATGATATAATAGCTGCCAGTTTGTCTCTAGTGATATATTCATCGTAATAAAAGTCTTCTTAATATTAGTAGTCAAACAACGCCCTTTGATTTTGTGAGCCAATTGGGCAAGAGTATATGGATAAAAAGTTGTTTGAGCACAAAATATTTCAAATGAATAGATAGACTCACATTTGAGAAGAGATTGTTCGTATATCAAATGTGATTAAAGTCTTAAATTGAATAAAAAATTACATGTTGAGAATCATATACATGAAATGGTCCTGCCTAATGTCTTAAGGTTTCTGATGAATGCGTGGTTTCCAAATCACTGATATAGTTGTTCTTAATTCAATGTGATGATCAAGAGATGAAAAAACATTCATTATCAAAGTACATGTACCCCACGAGAGTGTCATGGAAGGGCCTATGGGCATGCAAAATTAGAATTAGTCGGGATGTCACTTGCATCTAGTAATGGTCACAAATACGCATACTACCGGCGAGAATATCCGAATACAACGGTCAATGTTTTATTTTGTAGGCCACGATGCTTGCTAGTAGGATTATTAGCTCTTCATGTAAATTCCGATTGTAAATATCATTTTCGATAGACACATTTAATCAAATTTTTCATTTTCTCACAATTTACCTTTATCTTTTTCTCTTAACATTTTACTTATGCATTGATTAGTTTAGTAGCTCACAAAAATCCCAACATCCACACTTGATACTCTTTGAGGAGTTGATGAGCTCATAGCCAAAGAACGGAGTTTCTTCCTTAACATAGTCACATAAAGAAAAAGGGGTTACTATTTAACGGCATAATTAGATGTTAGCCCTCCGATTTCAAAAAGAAATAGTATGATAATTCAGAATTCGGCCATGAGAATTTAACGACATAATTAAGATGAAAAGAAAACAACATATCCTACTCACTGACTTGGCAATCGAGCACATAAAGTGGCTAGTTTCATGAGATTCAATGTTCGAAAATGCATCACCCTTGTGATTATTTGACAATAATTAAGGTGTTTTTGGCAGCTTTTACATACTACCTGTTTGTTACTGAAGTTTCTAACTAAATAAAAGACAAGACAAATGTATGATTAAGATTGTCCTCTGCTGCCTGCGAGAGAATATGAGTTGTATACTTGTATTAGTACAGCTAGATGATTGTAATCGATCTTACAGTACATGTGAATAACAACAACTTATGCGCTTTGACTTTTCTTAACGTTTGCAAACAAACAAAAAGAAGTAAAAACTCACTTTGACTTTTCTCTAGTGGTTGACAAACAACTAAATTTATCTGAAAAAACCAACAAATAAATTCTTGGGTGCGAGACTAATTAGCACCTCCGTTATTTTCTCATATTATGGGGTCAATTAAACATTTCGATTATGTCGTCAAATTCACATTTACATGCATATTTTTACTTCGCTTCAAGTAAGCCAAAATCAATTAAATCAAAATAATTTTTTTATAACCGCATAATTAAACACACACTATGTCATTGTCATATATGACTTTATTCTTCTTCTCCAACGTACTAGAAGAAAAGTTGTGCAAATGAATGCTATGTTCATTATGAAGCTTGTGCCGGTGAGTTCATCGAGTCAAATATTCTATTGATGCCGTCTTTGAGTGGTCATCATGAATTCATATCGGACCCCATGGTCTGTCATACTTGCTCAACTACCAAATTATTCGCTTTAACACCCAACACAAACAATGAAAAACAACATTAGATTTTTGAACATCTCTACAAAATAATTATGGTGTACGTGGACCGGTTTGGAATGTGTTTGTTCAAACTCAAAACCTAAATCATATAAGATACCCTGGTTTGGGTGAGGCAAAATAACCACTCGTTATACTATTGAGTGAATTTTGGCAAACGATTTTTCAACTTATTTTTCTATTTTTTTAATATTAAACGATTAAATGACAAGTACTCATGATTTTTCTTAAATATTACTCTATTTTTTAATTTCGTTAAAAATAATTGGTTAATTTATTTTTATTATAATTTTATGCATTATAGAATAATAAATTATAATATCAAATAATAAACTTCACTATAAAATAATTGCAATAAACTAAAGTTGTATGACGTAAAATTGCATTAGTATTACAATAACCAAAAAGTACAACATCTTGATTTGTAACTCTAACATGTTTTGATTTTCATTATATAGGGTACAATGTGTTTGTTTTGAAAATATAATTTGGTTTATTACTATAACCTTTAGTATTTTTCTTCTACCCTATGAAAATAAAGATAAAAAATATTGACATTATTGGGTAAGTGAATTTTTTAGATATAGGTCCGATTTATCCGAAACCCATTTATTTTTATGGGTTTTACATGTTTAAAAATCATATCCACCCAATTACATGGCTCAGCCTATTTTTTTTTTTAGTTTTTTTGAGTGTGTTTGACTAGATTTTTTAGGTTGATCCAACCCATGTGCACTCAAAAAATAACACTCATTTAACATCACTTATACTTTCTATCTCTCTTTTATCTCTATGTCAAATAAAACATTTTTCAATAATTCGTTTCTATGATCGGAATCATTTGAGCCCACCGTGTGTATATGTTTTCTTTCTACGTTTTTTTTTAAGTGTGTGTGTCACATGGTCTATTCAAATGTTTATGAACACCAAATGACTAATACTTCCTCCACAAATAATGAACTTAACTGTAACCATCGATGACCAGCTAATTATCATATATAGGAGTAGCATATTAATCATTCACACCGTCATAGTCAACAACAACTACTAATAACTTTATTCTAAAAAAAAACTAATTGCTAGTTGATTCCTCGTCTTTTAATTTATAAATACTTTTCAGGCCATATAAATTGATTGTATACCTACCATAGCTTACATTACATGTAGTTTGTCCCTTTTTTTAGGGAGCAATTAAATTAGTCCCTTTGTGAGCTCTTCTTCAACTTGAGCATCTTTTTCAAATTCACACAATTGCATGCTGCTTTATTTTATTTGAAAAACTTTATATAATTTAATTGGTTCCTCGCATCTCAAATCCTTGAAAGGGGTTATTTTAACGTTGGTGCTTCATTGCTTCGTACAATGATGAAGATCTTGCTTTGAACAGTGGTAATGCTCCATCCCCGTATAGATACGATGACTTGGTTGGCCAGAATTATCAGAACCATCGCCAATATTAATTTTTTTTCTTTATTTTTAAGTATGCTAAGAGATTAAGGGTAATCTTTAGATTAAAGATTCAATTGCCAAAAAATTAGGATCAAACACTCTAAAAAATTGGTAATAATGCAGTGAACGAGTTCAGTGTGTAACACCGGATTAATAGTTCAAGGTTAGAATCTAAGAAATACTCATCCCTCACACTTCCCTCATAGATTAATTTCCAAAGTGATCTAAAATAGAAATCAATAGTAGCATGCACTTCTTGAGAGTTGAGACCAATACTTGGTATTCTTACCGTTTTAATTACTTGCAACAATTTAGCATACTTGCTGAAATCAAGTTTTTGGCGTTCAATTCACTTTGATCTTATTTTGATCTTTAGTATAATTCCTTAAAGATTACATTTTTCCTAACAAAAAAAAAAATGTTTATGATAATTCAAGCAATAAGTAAGTAGTAAAAGACAAGAATCGATGTATAAAGCAAAAAATAAAATCAATTTGATAGCCCCTATAAATCTGAGTGACCATACAATCGGTGGTCGATACCATTAAGTAGCTTTAGTCCAATTTAGTGACCTGAAATACATATCAATATATAACGTGCAGTTTTAGAAATCGCTATCAAGTTTTTGCAGATTCAATAGTACCATAATATTGCTTCAATGTTAAAGATAGGATGTGTGTTTAAAGTGTATTTTAATTTATTTTTTTTATGTTTAACAGTGAACAATGTATAATAACAAAGATTGATCGTGTTCATTGACTTATTCTTATTCTTTTATCAATCTAATTCATCATATTATGAATCTCTATGGCTATCTCCCACATAAATATTTTTATACTCTTACAAGAGAAAGGCAAGACTAACACATCTACTACTATATGTCATGCACTTAATTACACATGTTAAAACTGGTTTTCACACGTACGGCATTTTTTTTCTTTCTTTCTAAGATGATAAAATGATACTAATAATTAAACAATAACCGTGAGGACTACAATAGAGACTATTACAAATAGATGGGTCAAAGTTTAAGCATGCACGTCCATGAAGAGTTACATTTTTTACTTCTAAAACCAAAACTTTCATCGTTGTTTAATAATCACTCTTCACTCACAATTAACAAAAAAACAAGATGCACTAACTTAACTCAAGCTAATAATACTCTAGTCTTCTAGCAACACTTTCTTTGTTTTTTTCATTTTTCTTGAGAAGATCCTCAACTATCACACTACATACATACTTGTCTTCAAACACCAGCAAGTTTTCCCAACCTGTCTCTTAAAATCTTCACTCCCATGTACCTGTGACAAACATAAATATATTATTAGGACGTTAAAAGTAAGCATTATTATTTATTTATATTCTTAACTAATGACATAAACACTTACATATATGTGTTTGAAAGGGCTTATCAAAATATATTATAACATGTTTATAAACTGTTTTCAGCTTATTTCGTTAAACTGTTCATGAAACGGAGTTATCAGTAAGCCCTATACATACCTGCCCATCATCATGACAGTAGCTTGAGGATTTGTTCCCGGCGATTCGGTAAATGTTGATCCATCTATGACACGAAGTCTGTTAACACCAAGAACCTTATGATCCGAATCGATAACCTTCCCTACATGGCATCCACCATGATAGTGCCAAATAGTGATCACAGTGTCTCTACAAAACTGTTCTAGTGATTCTGTATCATTGACATGCTTTGGTATAAGGTTGATATTAGCCTTCACAGTGTTGTTAAGAAGTTGTTCTGTAGTTTGTTTTTCACACAAAGTGAGATTTGTGAAGTGCTGTGACTGGACAACTTTTGTTGCTAACCGGATTCCTTCGACACAGCGATGAAGATCGTAAGGGTGACTGAAGTAGTTGAAGGTAACAGCAGGGTTGTCATCCACATTTGTGTTGATCAATTTGAGATCACCTGTTGACCATGGATTAGCAACTTTTGATAAGATGAATCCTCCCTTAAATGCTTCAATTGGAATGTCTTTTTTGTTCTTCACAAAAGCTTTAATGGATTCTGCTGATCTTTGTTTAGGTGGGATTGTTGAGAGCTGCCCAATCTGGTTTATCATGAAATGAAAAATTACTTCTATGCATATTACTTGTTAGTTTCTATTTTACTATTCAATGCTCGTATAGACGTTGCACGCCTTGTTGATTGTGCTCGGTAAATGGTTAATGACTTCCAGCATCGTGGTTAATTGTGTTCGGTAAATGGTTAATGAGTTGCGACATCTTGTAATATTCATTAATTAACCATATATATACTAAACTTGATTAGCCGCATATTTGAACTATGTTAACCATCTAATTTGTTGTCGAAATTTAATGACAAATTTGTGTGTCAAAATAACAAAACTCAAATTAGGTGATGAGTGAAGACATACCTCAGCTGATAGCAAACCATGGTGGCAATGAATGCTATCATTGGTCTGTCCAAATCCACAGCTAGCTTCAATATACACACCCTTATTGGTAATACCAACTGTTTCTATCAATGATTGTTTAACTGATTTCTTAAGAGGAACAAAAATTGTGTTCATTGGATTATCAGCCATACCCTTCCCAACAAATCTGTTGTCAAGTACCACAGGGATTTTCAAGTTCTCAAGTTCTGCTTTTGGGCCAATTCCACTGAGTAATAGCATTTGAGGAGTTCCAATTGCCCCACTAGACACAATCACTTCACTCTCCCTATCATTTCCTAGTATTGCCTTATGCTGTTTCCCATTTTCATCCTTGAAAATCACCCCCATTGCTTTTGGTCTTTTTCCTGCACCAATATTTAGCATTACTCATTTTCAGTCATCATGTGATTGTAAACCATTTTTAAATGTATGAACTGCTTAATTTTCAACTAAGTACAATTTATAAGGCGGTTTTGTAGAGTTGAGTTAGACCACCTAAGTCATGCTTTAGATGTCTATTCTAAGACGTGAATGGACCGATTTCTTTTTTTTAGGATTGAGTTATTTTTAATCCAAATTCAAAGATATGTTATATATGTGTCTACCTGTTGTATCAAATACAATTTTTTGGACAGTGGCATAGATCAAGACAGTGAGTTTGTTAGGATTTCCAGAAGAAAGCAATTCAGCAGCAGTGTGGCGGCGACCAAATCTGTCAAAAATGGTTCCACCAACTTTGGTTCCATACTTGTGTTCATAGGTGAATCCATTAAAAGGAGACACACCAGCATCTAGAAGACCGTCCCTAAATGCTCTCTGCCAATGTGAAAATGTTGGACGATGAACAATCTGCTTCTCAACCCAAGGATATGACTTATTTACTAGCTTTGTATCCCACCCCATCTTCTGTATAAATCTGCATTATATATGGAAAACAAATGTTATGGAAAAAAAAAAGTATATAATAAATGAGTTATATTCATTGATTTAAAAAAAAAGAGTTATATTCATGCTTTGCACATATGAATTTCTCATATGACCTATCTTTCGTGACAAGGAGTGTCAATAGTACACTTAATAGACATATCATCACCATTCATGACTTATACTAATGAGCATTCACATAATGGTTGATTTGAGAAAATATAATAAAGTACATCAAGGCTAAATTAAAGTGTTCATATTAAATTAAGAGTATCTTACAAAGTTGGGGATCATTTTAGTTGTCGACATTACACGTAACAGATATGTCATCACCATCAACGACATTTAGTACGTAAGATCCATTATAGTGGTTTGCTCAATAAGATTTACATCAATGTTTAATTATATGTTAGGTTTTTTTTAGGGTGGTTATATATTTTGGTTGATTGTCACATAGTGAACAAATTTTAAGAAATAATATTATTATCTGTCAAAAAAAAATGTTATTATGTAATAAAGTGATAAAATATGTTCTAGTTATGGGTAAAACACATTTGTTTTTCCTTTTTTTAATGAATAAAACACATTGCTTCTATAAACTCAATAACATATCACCTTTGTAAGCCCTAAGTTAAACAAATGTGTCCTACATGCGACACTTGCACCTAATTACTTCCACGACATAAATTGGGTAGGGTCACTAACATTTAATTGATTAAGTGAGAACTTTATAAAAATAGACGCAGTCATAAATAAAAGGTAAGGTATCGATATAAAATTTGACAGGGCCCCTGACAACAACTCCTTCACCTTAAGTATGTTTGAATGTATGTCCTTCACGAATCACATGAGTAACAATGTGCCATAAAAACTTGTTAGGTGTCTCCTATGGCCCCGTTTATGAGATTTTGATGGTTCAGGAAAAACATATAATTTGGATCATAACTAATAAATATATAAAAAAATTAAATTCTTAAAGTGTGAAAATAATTTCTTTGAATGTGATAGTTTTTAGGCTTAATTAATGATTTGGTCCCTTAGGTTATTTGTTGGTTGCATTTTGATCTCATAAGTGACTAACGTTACAATTTGGTCCCTTAAGTTAGTATATGTTAGCCAAATAAATCCTCACCGTCAGTCTTTTTCCAAAACGTTAAATAGACACACGTGAATTGTGACGTGACAACTTGCAATGTGTGTCCACCTTAGACATTGGTTTAACGGTTTTGACGGTGGGAATTTATTTAGTTGACGGAAGATGACTTGAAGGCACCAAATTGTAACGTTAATAACTTATGAGACTAAAATGTAACCAACAAATAACTTAAGGGACCACATCATTAATTAAGCCTAGTTTTTATTATGTTAGGAAATGTGATATTCAATTCCCTAATATATGTTTTTTCAATTAAAATGTAGGTGGTTTTAGCATAAAAAATACTTCAATTTTTAGGATCATAGATATAGATATCTAAAGGAGGGATGAAGTGGTTATCGATGCTTACATCAACATTTGATACAACAAAAACATCTTCATTGTCATTGATGGGATTGTAAACATTCAAATTTTTATTAGATTGTTCAACAAACTTGTCTATTTTTTCCTTTTGTGATTTTGTTGCTCATTTTTATCTTCCTTTTTTCACTACCATATACACGTTTTTGCAGCAACATTATACGATAAAATAACGAAACAAAGCAAATCAAATAATAGCACATGCATGAATTGTGCCAACTTTGTCTTTCTCTCGTGTGCCTTTCTATTTTGTTACATACACTGTTGTTGTTTTAAATAGGCAAGAACCAAGTCTTTAAGTATCTTTTTTACTATGGACCCCTAATTTTATATTTTTTATCCAAATTTTGGACTGATTTTTTGAAGTCTAGGACGGTCGCAATCTTCGCCCTGCCTTAGATACGGTATTGTCTGTCTCCAAACCCACCCACTATGTGCATTAAACTTAGTTTTACAAAATTAATTTTTGTAATATTTATAAATTTATTAGAGATAATCATATGCAAAATATCATCAAATATTAAATATAAACACATCTCTCAACCGAAATTAGAACATTGATTTATCATGGCGTAAGAATCTAACATTTTTTCTAAACCCAACCAAAAATAGAAACACTTTCAACAACAAAAGCCCAATGATAATATTAATGATACGAGAGAAAATCAATGTAGCAAAATGTCACAATAAGCAGAAAACAGAAAATGTCATAATAATAACTCTTTACGACAATATCTATTTGAGATTTTGAGTAAAATGATGTCCGCAAATAAGCACGCATAAGATTAAAAAATGTCAGTGCTCGATCCTTGATGGTTGAAAGGAGACACACACATTTATAATAAGACATGTTTTCAATTTAGATCAATTTTTTTTAAGTAGTTTATTGGCTAAAAATTCATCCCTTGAGTTAAATTTAGTGATGCAGTTAAAGAAAATTTCATATTTTTTCTTTCTAAATTTTAGTGACTAATTAAAATTTTTTAATAGTAAGAGTGATGGTATATATCATGATATCATCTACTAGTTTAAAGCTTAATTATACCTTGAACTTGCTCTAGTATAGAAGCCAGCATTAATGGAGCTACCACCACCCAAAACCCTTGCTCTTGCATTGAACACTCCATCTGTTGACAAGAAGAACTGTGAAGCTGAAGTTGGTGAAATATCTGCCAAAGTAATGTGAAAGTTGTCAAGAAATGACACATTGGGGTTTGTGAAAGGTACTCCTCCTCTTTCAAGCAACAAAACATTGAAGTTTTGTGAGAGGGTTGCAGCTAAAGGGCACCCTGCTGTTCCACCACCTACTATTATGTAGTCATAACCATCATTTGTGTTGGTGGTTGAAATTGATGGTGGAGATGAGAATGAACTTGCTTTTCTTATGAAAGGGTATTTATATCCATTGTTCAAGTTTTGTTTACCTAGGCCTGCAATCAAACATTGTAGTTAAATTTCAGTCTTATTGTAGTTAAATTTGTTTACCTAAACAAACAAAAATTAAGGAAATATATGTATGAGTTAAGAAGAGAAACTTCTTTCGAGTTTCAAAATCCACTAAAAAAGTTGTAAAATGATCATTAATGTCGCTGTTATTAATAATGAATTATCTTTAATTTCCATTTTTTTTTATTTTAAAAAGAGAAATAGTTTCCTTTTTTAGTTGACATACACATATCATCATATGGAAAATGACTCTATTTCTAAAACTAGCAAATTGATTTTCTGTCTTAGAGTTAATCATGATTCTTGTCTTTTTTATGTTGCTCTTGAAGTAAAGATTTGTGCCACAAATATTACATGTTCAAGTTCCAAAAGCTACTCCAAAGAACAAGGATCTCATACAGATACATTACACAGTCAAAAAAACCTTAATAATGTGAAACATAGATTAATAATACATCAAATATAGTTAGAGGGGGCAAAAAAACCTTGGCATAGAGGTAGAAAGTTGATGAGCCATATCATAAGGAGACAGAGCAGGAATTTGACAGCACCAAGAGTTGCCATTGGTGGGTATACAGTGACAGAAGAGCACTCACTCACTCACCGAAGAAGCTGATTTGCAACCTCTAAGTGGCTTCCTTTGGTTGGTCTTGTTTTGTGTGTGCACAACATATATAAATACCTAAAATATGTCTACATCGTAGTATGATCCTTAGGCAAATTAAGGTAATATAATAATGTATCATTATTATGAGAAATATGGGTCATTAGCTATTAGGACACCCAACTACCTCTATTCGTACCTTTTTTCATTCAAATAATATAAATATAGTTAATATGTGATTTTAATTTGTCAGTAATTTTTTTGAGTGGAATTAGTCTTTCAAATTTTAAAATTGTTATTCTGTAAGTTTATCTCCAATTTTTTATTGGCTTACTGAATGCTATAGAATGGATACTCTAACCCAATAAATGAAGCCAAAAATAAAGAAAGAGAAAAATGAGATACAAGAAATAGTCCACTAAGAAAATTCGAAAAAAATAATGCAAGATAACGATTTTTAGTTACGGATGAGTAAATGTTTTCAAATTATGTTAGATTTAGCAGTATTTTTTTAAAAGAAAAATTGAAGTGAATAGATGTTACCTCAACCTATGGTAAGAAAGACATTTGAAATCAAGAATGTTTGCAAAGATATTTATATTTATCTTCCTCCTAATTCACTAACGGAAATTTAGTAGTATCTTTTATGCATATATTTGTTCTGCTCATATATGTAGATTCTAATTGTTTAAAAAATGTCCCTAAAAAAAAAATTGTTTAAAATATGAATTTCTTTAAAAAAAATATATATATATATATATGGATATATGAATCTTGTAAGCATGTTAATACTTAAAATTCGACTTGAAATCCAAGAGCTATTGGATGAGAAGATAAATGATCTCTTCTTGTTTAATCAGATATTTTGAGTTTGAATTCAACCTTAAAAATGCATTCGTGTTAAAAAATTTGAAGGAGAGTTTTATCATCTATTACGACCATGCTCGGTTCAAGGGATTAGTCTTTAACTTTATAGTTGTAATCAGAGAATACTCAATTTACATAAAAAAAAATCAACTTAAAAGTGAATATTTTTATGTGGGAGAGTAAGTTTTTTTTTTAAGGAAGTTCCATATATCTATGTGTGCACACACACACATTTATACAAACTTACACGTTATTTTTGTGATTATTTATTTCGGTGTTGTTTGTTCTAATATATATTATTTATTTCAATTGAGATTGTTCATCCCTTTGAACAATGGTTGGATAAAAGGAAAACAATTAAGGTTCATGGGTGGGTTTGAATAGTTCATCTCTTTGAGTTAAAGGTTAAGAATTTGAGATTCACGTTTCAAGTTCTTGCAACAAGAACAAACTAACATAATAATCAGCATACTAGTATTTGTCATTAAAAAACGATTAATATTCATCAACTCACGGTGACAACTTATTGATAGTTACGGTTTATGTTTATCTGTTTTAATAGTACATCTCATGTTATATTTATTTTTGGAAAATACTAACAAGTATCATAAGTGCCCTAACATCACTTGATAAGAAATCCATAAAAAAAACCTTATCTTAAAAATGATGCGTTTAACACCTCTAAACTTTATAAGTTGACCCTTTTTACCTTGAATTTGTCACTTATTTACATTTTGGGTCTTGTCAGCGAGTGCCTCCGAGACACTCTTTAAGAATACTAAAAGAAGAAATTATTTCATAAAAAAAGTTAAATATTTCAATTCCCGATGCATTGATTACATAAATTTTCAAAAAAAAATTACTATTTAAAGGTCTTAAAGAGTGCCCCGGATGCACCGGTTAACATTTCCCTTTCATTTTTACCTTCTAAACAAATGTCATAAGGGCACTTGGTAGCATGACCCTTTATTTTTTTACCAACAATGTTGGCGAGGACAAAACAAAGAAAAATAATTTTACTGTGGAATAGAACTTCTTAGGTCTAAAATTTCAAAAACAGAGAAAAATAATTTCTTCAAGTAAGTTCAAAACCTTACATTAATTTAAAAGATTTTTCATGTAATTTTGCCTATTATATATGTTATTAGAGAAATTTGACCCAAAGCGAGCATCATAATCCTCTTATTATTTATGATAATGTTCGGTAAAACTGATCAACTAACTTAAATCGAAACCAACTTGAATTAACCCAGTGGTATTGATTTAGTATACATGAGAATCTATTCCCACTCAAAGTCTAAGGTTCGATTCTCAGAACTAATTTAGATGGGTTAATATTTTAACCAGCTTTTAAATTTATAGATTGTGCACATCCATTTCAGTAGCATCAAATCTACAAAGAGAAAAGGCTCCCAATGGATGCACACACTCTAGTGGTGGCTCTGTCACTTGATACACACAATCTAATGCTCTCTATCAACTCAAGGTCAAATTCAGTCCTTTCACACCCAGATAGATCCCTTCTTTTGTGGATACAATGCAACCACAAGCAGAAGTGAGTAATTGTTCATCACCGGTTCCCTGTTGCTTTCTTTAGCAGTAATAAATTGTCATAAACAACCACAGGCAGGGAAATTTAATTTGCCTTTCCGTTAGTTCTGAAATTTACACCAAAAATAAATAAAAATGAGTCAGAAGTACAGAACTCATAGCTGATGGGGTCTCACCACAAAAGAGTAAATATTGCTGGCTTAAACCTGGCAACTTAAATTCATGTACTACCATTTTTTTAGTATCACACAACGCTTCACTAGTGGGGTGTCTTATAGCTAGTGGCTGGAAATTTATTTATGTTGGGAGTAAAAAGAAATGACTCATTTAATAAAAGTGTACAACTACGAATATCACAATTTAGGTGTCACGTTTAATTTTTAAATTTAATATGATTAATTTGTAAATAATATGGGGATGTAGCTCAAATGGTAGAGCGCTTGCTTTGCATGCGAGAGGTACAGGGTTCGATACCCTGCATCTCCAAATTATTTTAATTTATATTACTTTTTGCTTTTAATACTCATTTTGACAGTAGAAATATATAACAACTGTTCTTTTTGAAAGTCTTCAAAATACACGATTTTCACGTTTTTTTCCCTCGATTTCCAATTCAATTTAGAAATTACACTACATTCTTTTATGACTTTATACAATTGCAAATGAAGACTACCATGAACTCGTGAAGAGCTAGTTCATCAAAATGAAGTAGAAGGAGGAGAGAAACACTAGCAACTGAAAGAACACAGTGACAACAACGGCTGAAGGAAATTTGTTATTTTTTATATGTTCTAGAGGAGGGAATGAGGTGGGCACTAATGGTTGAAACTATACCACTGATAAAGTCTTAATTCTGATGATAGTAAGAATGTTATGAAGAAATTGCTTATCACAAAGTTTTTAATTAAACTTGCTCAAGGGTGTTGATTCTATCATTCTAAGAAATATTGTAAAAAAAAAAAAAAACTTAAGGACAAAGAGCATTAAAAACAATGTGGAGGATCAATGTTTGAATTTTGTCTCTTACTTCCTCTGGCTCCAAAAGGTAAGGGCTCGTTCTCGTGGTCATCTTCGTCGAGTAACCTTGACTCCAGACAAACATCTAAATCCATCAAGTTTATTGAGCCGGTTTTCGGGTTTTCCATTTCTTCCCCCACTTTTTGATGGTCTTCGGAGTAGGGATGGCAATGGGTACCCAATGGATAGGGTACTATAGTATCCATCTCATACCCGTGTTTGTAAAAAAATGCATGTACCCGTACCCGTGCCCGTACCCTCGTGGGCAACAACTTTAGTGCCCTTCCCCATACCCTATAAGTGCCCATATCCGCATCCATTACCCGCACTTTAGCGATGGAAAGATAATAAAAATCATCACACTTGAAATAAAACTATGATCCAAATTTTTTAAATCAAACTTACGAAATAATATGAATCGTAATATTTAACCAAATAAAAAAACATCCAAATTATTCCTGGAAAGAAAAAAAAAATAGATACCTCACATCAGTTATACATTAAAAAGTTGTAGTTGCATGTTAAAATCATAATAAATTGTTACTAAAGTTTTTATTAATCTGTTTTAGGTTTAAGGTTAGACTTAAATAGTTAAATTTATTAATTAATTGTACGCCAAAAATAAATAAATTATTTATAATATTATATAAATACATATATGCGGGTTGCGGGGCTGGGTAGTACATTGCCCATACCTAGGGCTGGACAAGAATCCAAAACCCGACCGTAATCCGAAAAACCGAGTTGAAAAATGGATAAACGGTTGGGTTTGAACGGGTCGGCGGGTTATCGGGTGAACAATCACTGTTTTGTGTGAGTATAAATGGACGGTCTCGGATATCAAAAACCAATCCATTGAAATCCGAAACCCGACCGCTAGCAATGCCCATTGTATACATATCTGATTTTTTCAGAGACGTGACATGAAAACAGTGTCTTAAGACCCACACTTTGAAAAAAAGTAACAATATCTTCTTGAAAAGCGTATCAATAGTTCATTACAGCAGCAAGTAACCAACTTACTAATTATTCTTATTTTAATTTTTTGTATGATCTTGTAAAATGAAAATACTCATTCATTCTTGCCAATTGTTTATTAGTTCCTCAATTTTAAAATAAGTGTCACTTTAGCCAAAAATATTTATTTTAAAATAAATGTCACTTTACATTTTTAATACCACTTTAATTTTTTTCTTCTAATTTTACCTTCCCCAACTTTTTTCTCACACAATTTTCAATGCAACTTTAAGGTTATCATTTTTTTATAAAATAAGAGCAGTTAGTAAAAGTGTTACGTCTAATAATTATTTCATTGCATTCCTTAATATATGTGCAATTGGCTAAAACGACACTTATTTTAAAACGGAAGGAGTATTTTCTCTCACCTTCTCTAAAATTAATTTCTTTATGTAATTGTAAACTAAACCCTTTAAGATTGAGACCTTGCTTCTCCCTTCTTCTCTCTCAAGACAAACCACCCACGTCCCCACCTGCCTTTCCTTTCTTATATCTTTTATTATGATTCATGAGACTATGAGATTCACTTCCTCATACTATTGTAGTACCAATCACACTGTTTGAATTTATTTTCGATTTTGCATCTCTTTGTTATCTCTTCATATGTTGTGCAACAGCAATCTTCTCTCTTCATCTCTTTTTTACTCTCTGTCAATTTTTATTATCTTTTCTTCTGTGATGGATTTTTGGTTACAAATAATAATGAAGATAATGACTCAATGAAGTATCCGAAGTAACCCACCCAACATAACCGTCACCCGTCGAAACCGAAATCCGAAAAAAACCGAAGCTGCTAACGGACGAAAATGGGTCTGGAAAGCTCAACCGTGGGTTTGAACGGATTGGCATTTTCGGTCCGTCGCCGACCGAAACCGACCGTTTGTCCACCCCTACCCATACCCATATAAATTTGCGGGTAATTACCCATACCCAAGCCTGGACCCATGAAAGCAGGGTTTTACCCTACCCATAGCGGGTATTTTTTGCGAGTGCCCATAGGATCTGGGTCCAATTGTCATCTCTGCTTAGAGGGTCCTTCCATTGATGCTAGGAAGCACACACGGGCTTCATCCAAGACAATTGATACGATCCCCAAGTCCCTTGGTCATTATGACAGGTAGACCGTCGAGGAGACCGCGCCTAGAGCTACCAATCTTACAAATGACCCTTGGTCCGTTGATAAATATGATTCAATTTATATCAAATATATCAATTTTAATTGAACCAACTGTGTCTAATATTTATGGTCGAAGTATAATTTTCTTATTAAAAATGTTAGAACATTAGTTTACCATAACTCAATCTTATAAATTCAACTTGTAACACAATTGATCCAAATTATCAAAATCCATTCCTCATACCCAACACAATGAAGGTACTAAATGCTACAACGGGGACACCCTAAAGGTCGTAGTTAGGCAAGTATGGAAGAGATAAAATGCTATTAAGGTATTAAATTCTACAATGGAGACGCCGTATTTCAAATATGAGAAAAAAATAATACTCATTTCACATATGATGAATTGTTGATGCTCCAATGTTATTGTTATGTATATCTTCGTATGTCTCACAACCTCGCTTTAAAATTAAATATTACCCTTATGAAATCAACGAGTCTACGATATCTGCAAATTAACAATATATATCATTGGAATTATAAAACACATACAAATTAATGAATATCTGCATCTTCTTTATATTTATGAGACGAATATCTTAGTCTTATGGTGCACAAATGAGATAAAGTAAATGTTACAATTTTTTACCATTGGTCAATATGTCTCACTATCCATCTGGTAGCACTTGTGATATTGTGATTGGTCAATGTCACCAATTTTATGTCACCCAAGTGCTACCCCTATCCATTCAAGTGAGATATAATGAGATCTATTAATCCAAAAGTAACATAAATTTGTGCGTGATGCAATATTATCTTGCCTTTTCCCAATTAAGGTTGGAGCTTCTCATAGGTCGAATCAGATAACCATCCACCTCAAAAATTTCATTCTTAATAGGTATATACATATATTAACTTAAATATCGCAAACAACATTTTTTTCATTTTAACCGTATTCAACAAGTAAATAATCACTAAAACTAACAAAAGCATAAATGTATTAATAAGATGGGAAAATAGATATTTTCACACATTAAACAAATAGGCCCCTTCAAAAAAAGTTTAAGCTTACCGAAACCACTTGTACAATAAAATCATAATCATGTGTCTTTTGATCACATAATTTTAAAAGTTGATGGATGATAATGCTATTGAGACGGTAATACAATTTTTATGAAAAGGTGATGAATGGAATGAATCAAAAAGTTGAATAGGGATTTTTTTAAAATCGAGTATCCTCCACACGCGTAATCGCACAGGCATACTAATACTTCAAACTCTATCAAACCCAAATTGGGCTGCAAAGTGCAAACTAAGCACAAAAATGGAGCGGGAAATACAAACAAATTACTATCTCCCTTCCCGCTCTCACTCTCTAAGCTAATCGATATAAATAAATTAAAAAATAATTATATATTATTCATACACATTCTAGAGAGAGAAAGAAAAAGAAGAAGAAGAAGAAGAAGATGAATGAATCGAAGAAAGAGGGAACAATTTCAACAACCCCACTCTCAATCGAAGAAAGATACAGTCAATGGAAGTCACTCGTTCCAGTCCTCTACGACTGGCTAGCGAATCACAATCTAGTATGGCCATCACAATCATGCCGTTGGGGTTCACTTCTTGATCATGCTACTTACAAGAATCGTCATCGTCTTTATCTTTCTGAACAAACTGATGGAACTGCTCCCAATACGCTTGTTATTGCTACTTGTGAAATTGTTAAACCTAGGGTTGCTGCTGCTGAACATATTGCTATGTTTAATGAAGAGGCGCGTTCTCCATTTGTTAAGAAGGTTAAAACTATTCTTCATCCCGGTGAGGTGAGGTTTCCAAGTTTTATTCATTTATTTTCTGTTTCGTTATATCTATTACTTTGTTTGATTCTGTGGTGATGAAAATTGATTATTGGCTAGCCGAAAATTGACTCTGAGTGAATTGATTTTGTAAAATCAATTATGATTGGTTCCATGTTTGAGGTAGTTAAATTGATTGCGCAGGTGTAAAGTTGATTTTGAAATGTTCCATTGTTTTCTAGTAGAATTGGTTTTTCTAGGGTTTGTAATTTTCGAGTCTAATCATGATTTCTACATTGAAATTTATTGTTTAACTCACATTTCCGTAAATGTATTCAAACATAAATTACTTTACATTTAACTAGCTTTTAAGTACGAGAATCTATGAAATCAATTAATTCAAAATCAATGTTTGGGGCAGTTAGATTTGATTCTGGAGCTGTAAAATTGATTTTTACATGATCGGTTGCTCTGGTTTTCAGAATTGATTCTAACTTGAAGTTTTTGAGTCAAAGTGATTTTTACATTGGAATTTATTATTCAACTCATTTTTACATAAATGTATATTAACATAAACCATTTCACATTAAACTCAATTTTAAGTAAAATCAATTTATTGAAAATACATTTTTTGCAACCACAGAACCAAACACGCACTACATGAAATTGATTGTCTAAAAGTGGGTTGAAGGTAAAGTGATTTATATTTTGGATATGTTCATGTAGAAGTAGAAGTATGAGTTGAACCAAAACTCGAGTCAAAATGTTTCTAGAATCACAAGATTTAAAATCTAGCAATAAATAATGCTCATAAAGCAACCAAACATGTTAAAATTGATTCTACACTCTTCCAAAAGTAAAACATACACTTTTAGTTTGTTTGGTTCTACAACACGACAATGAAAATCATGGTAAAAATTCACGTGAACACAGAAGCTCAGTTTTATTGCTTCAGGAATTCACGGTAGATCAGTCATTGCAATGCGAGAATTTGGTAGCAAACACGGAACCAAACAAAGGCGTAATTAATTAACGCTCAATAAGTCACTAAAGCATTATTATTATTCATAAAAAAGATACATTATTACTACCCCGAAATTGAATATTTGGGTTGTTTACTGATACATTGATAATGTGTTTCAGGTAAATAGAATCAGAGAACTCCCGTCAAATACTAATATAGTTGCCACACATACAGATAGTCCAAATGTAAGCAAAGTCTGCCTTTTTATTCTAATTCATTTTCTCTGTCAGATTACAATCTTATGAATTTTGCATATTTATTCTCATTTTCATTGATGGAAATGTAATTTATTTTTTCTATTAACAGGTTATGATTTGGAATGTTGAATCTCAACCTAACCGGAATAATGCTGCTCTGGATGCTCCCACTTCCATCCCAGACTTGGTTTGTATTTTTGTTTTCTGATTTAGTTATTTTGTCAAATTGGCTTTAGAAATTAACATTCTGACCAAGTTATCTTTTATTTAAATTAACATGTCATATAGCTATCTGTTACTGTCACAGGATTCTAGGCTATCCTTGTTTGGATAAGCAACTTAATTAAGAGCTTATAGCATAAACACTTATCATATTAGTGCTTGTGTATAAACTATTTCTATAACAAAAGGTCATATAAAGTCAAACAATTTTCATGTTATAAACTGTTTTCATGAGCTATCATGGAGAACTAACTTATATGTGTGTCGTAAGTTGTTTGTCTAAGCTCTTCCAAATGGTCTAAGGTTCTTATGCCAACATCTAAGTTCAAACAAGTCAATCCAACAGAGCCTAAGAATCTATTTCCAAGAATCGCTAGACATTATAACCTTTAGATATTTAAGTACTCCAAAGTTAACTTGTTTTTGTTGCCAAGTAATTTTAGGAGTTTGAGTTCACCACCATGCCTAATATGATATACTTTCAACATAACTTTATTCATAAATCAGGCACATGAAAATTTAGGTTACAATTTTGCAGGTATTAACTGGACATAAGGATAATGCTGAATTTGCACTAGCTATGTGTTCAACTGAGCCCTTTGTTCTTTCCGGAGGTTGGATTTTGAGTCTTTTTTATTGCCTTGTCAATGTAAATGAAGTCAAAAGTTTATTTTGTATTGATGTATGTTTCTTAATCATGAAGTTTGTAGGTTATCAAGAGCAATAATACAATAACGCAGTCTTTTAAATTGTTCATATAAAAAATACAAGCTACAACTATAATTATAGAATATACATTTGTTATATGTGGTGAACTTATAGAGCTGTGCTAATGTTGCTCCAACAATACTAGATTTTAGCTGTTTATTTAATCTCAAGGAAACAAAAACCAATAATATTCTTACTCTCTCTGGATGATTTACTCCATATATTCTACATTAATTTTGTTGATTTGGTGAGCATACCTATTACCTAATGACAGGGAGAGACAAGCTTGTGGTGTTATGGAGTATTCATGATCATATTGCAACTTTAGCTACAGAAGAAGAACCCGATGTTAATGAGGGCTCTAATGTTGGGGGAAATAGCGAGAAAGCTGCACAAAGCCCGTCTGTTGGAGCAAGGGGCGTCTACCGGGGTCATAAAGACACTGTTGAAGATGTGCAGTTTTGCCCCTCAAGGTAGCTGTTTCTTGTTTTAGTCATGCTTGTGTCAATTTATGTGTATCTAAATTATTATTATCATTTATGGTTGAGTTTGGTAAATAGCTCATCATGTGTTACATATTTGAAGTTAATGGATATATCACTGCTAACTCATTTGCATGTTATTGCTATCTATTGTTTGATAAGAGAATAGTAATTTTGACACTTTTAAATTTTGATATTTGATCTGGTTATGATAGAATTTTGTCTGTTAATTAAATCTGTTTTATTTACTTGAAAGAGGGATTCAGGTTATGGGTACTGAATGTAGTCAGGTTAGAGTTTTTAAGTAGGATTGGTAGGCTGGTAAAAGATTGTAAACACGAGGGTCGTAACACGATTTATAAGTAGGATCGGTAGGTTGTTGATAGAGTTGAGAGAAAAAAACAGAGAAAATAGAGGAAAAACGGAGGAACCAAGCAAAAAAAGAAACAGAGAAAAAACAGCGCAAA
The DNA here is from genome assembly GCF_003473485.1 of Medicago truncatula. Lineage (NCBI taxonomy): Eukaryota > Viridiplantae > Streptophyta > Magnoliopsida > Fabales > Fabaceae > Medicago > Medicago truncatula. Next base: position 49,091,054 of record NC_053043.1, read on the forward strand.
CAGATGAAAACAGCAAAAACGAAGCTGAGTAAAGTTGAAGTACGATTGAGATGCCGTGGGACGTAGGATCGTACGATCCTACGAACCAGAACTCTATCCTGACAAATAAACAGATTGAATAATAAACTCAAACTTCATTTTTTGGGTGTCGGTCTAATACTAATGGATTGACTTGCTGATTCATTTTGACCCTTTATTGTTGTTATTAAATTATTAGTAATGGTTGTTTTTAAAAAATGTTATTATTAATGGTTTTATTTTATCATTTTCTGAAATTCGTCCTGTCTTTTTGTTCGCTGTGAATTGCAGTGCACAGGAGTTCTGTAGTGTAGGTGATGATTCTTGTCTCATACTCTGGGATGCGCGTGTTGGATCTTTTCCAGCTGTCAAGGTTTGAATGAATCAGTTCCTCTCATTTTGTGCTGTTTTATTCACTATTAATGCACATATCCTTGGTTGTACATACCACATATCTATTATTATTGATAATTTTTATGTACGGAAAAACAAATCTTTGTTACCATTATTTCTTCTAAGAGGAAAAAGAGGTGAATACAGCTTGTTGCCTTATTCCTGAATTCAGGCTTTCCTAATGTGTGGAATTCTGCATATTTGTAAATTCATTTCAATTTTTTACACGATCCTATCCTTTGTATTTGTTGTCTGGTTCTGTTAACTACTGCTATGAAACCTTTCTAATTTAGACTTGAATATGTTGTTTGTGTATTCCTTATTTTACATAGTTCTTTTACGCAGGTTGAGAAGGCACATGATGGAGATGTACATTGCGTTGATTGGAATACTCATGACATCAATTTTATTCTGACTGGGTATGCCTTGCCCCCGGTTTTTTGAATGAACATGGATTAAGATTTATATGCTTTTCTTATCCTTCTTTTTTCTGCGTAATTAGTTATTGCGTATCTTAATGCCATTAATGGATTTAACTTGGAAGTTGGATCCTTTATTCAGAAAACTTTTTTGGACTTTGGCTCTTCATTCTAATTTTTGTTGCTTTTGCTTCAGCTCTGCTGATAACACAGTTCGCATGTTTGATCGCCGGAAACTAAACAATCGTGGAGGAATTGGGTCTCCTGTTTATAAATTTGAAGGCCATGATGAACCAGTCCTCTGTGTACAGGTTGCTGGGAGATCCTGCCTTGCTTCAATTAATTGCAGTTTAAAATTTACATGTGCAAGTCATTTATGGCCGTTTTAGTTTTCTGATTTTTGACTCACAACTTGTTTCAGTGGAATCCTGCTAAATCATCTGTATTTGGAAGTGGTGCCGAAGATGGAATTATAAACATCTGGGACCATGAAAAGGTTTGAACTCCTAAACTTTCAAGTCACTGACCTTTTTGTCTTATGCTTCCTTCCTTTTTAGACAGCCTAAATACGTCGTATATAATATTAATCCAATGAAGTTCCTATAAACATTGAATTCTTTCTCAAGTGCTTGGGCTGCTGACAAACTTGAATTCACAAGCCTTTTTGTTATTGTTGTTACCATATGAATTCTTAGACTATGCTGGGAATACTCTAATCTTGTATTAATATCATCAATGAATTGTATGAGCTCCTCCTCGGCAAGTTCAAAGTGATCTTACTGCTGCATATTGAAAATATTTGGAAAAGTCTCGCTTATTGTTTATCTGTTATTTATTGCTTGGATTAGTTTTACTCTTATCATAAAAATTAACGTTTTCTTTTTGTTTTCACTGTTTTTTATAGGAAAATATTGAACAAACTGAAAACAAGGTGGTAATTTTATAATTAAAAATAAAATAGGAAAAAAAAATGCGAGGAACCTGTTGTATAGGCCCTCCCCCTCGCCAAAAGAAGGAATTTCTTTGGAAAACTCATCAAGATGAGGTTCCCGGACTGTTAGATTTCTTGAATCTATGCTAGGTTGATTAGAGATAGTTGAGAGGAATGTATAGAACTCAAAGTGTGTTTATATTAATTAAATTGATTGAATACAGTTACAAGGTTGATCAATCTATTTATAGATTTGATCCTTAATCCGTTAACGGGTAGCTGGTGACTGGAAGTCACCTAGCTACAGCTGTCATTGTCAATGTCTCATTGACAGTTAGAAAACAGTTACGGGAATAAACTAGAGTGAGGGATCGGATGGTACACCAAAGGTGCACTACAAGCTCTTAGAATCTATAGGATAGTATAGGCTATTCCTTTAATACGGACTAGGTCATAGATATCACTCCTGCATATCACTGATCTGGACGCCAGAAGTATTTTGTTATCTATAAATTTTTCGGTGAGACTATTTTTTTCTTCTTCTTTTAGGTTGGTAAAACATCAGGTTCTGCTGATACTACAGTACCAGAGACTTCCCCTGGTTTATTCTTTCGTCATGCAGGGCATAGGTATGATAGCAGATGGTTTTACACATGTTCATTTATCTCTTTATTCAGTTCTTTGGAATTCAGCATTATGTATATGCTAGTATGTTTAAGTGGTTGGAGTTTTTGTTCCCACTGGTATTGTTGCATGTAACACTGATGGACTCCTTTAATAACGTTTCAATACCAATGAAAACAAATGTTCATTGATGTATTCAGGGATAAGGTTGTTGACTTTCATTGGAATGCATCTGATCCATGGACAATTGTTAGTGTATCTGATGATTGTGCAAGCACTGGTGGAGGTGGCACCCTGCAGGTAAACAGATGTTTCTGCTATCATTTGGTTAGAACGTTTCTCTTCCATGCAGATAACAACATTAAGTAGGGTTGAATTTTGACAAATCTTGTTTGGTTTATTGCAGATCTGGCGGATGATGGATCTAATTTATCGACCAGAGGACGAGGTGATGGCTGAGCTGGATAAGTTCAAATCTCATATCTTAGGATGCGACACTGTCACTGACAGTGCCACTGACCCTGCCACTCCATCACATACGTGAACAAATTAGTTACATCTTTCTAGTAAAAACGAATGTTTTAGTGTAGAACTAGAATGTTTTTAAATCTATATTACAAGGGACAAAAAGAATGTAAAAATTGACTTGCTTTACCCTTCATTCCGAGGAAAACAATATTTGAATCTTATGAATGTTCGTTCTTTTTTTAATATTAGTATGGGAAGCAGATGCTAAGAAATTAAAATTGTAGCAAAGCAATGCTACCGGATCTATGTTTACAAATACTTCACATGTGGGAGCTTGACATGGTTTAGGCTCCCTAGTTTTAGTTCAGCAAGAATGGGTCTAACTTAAGTTTGATTGGATAACGAAAGTTACTTGACACATTTGAGTTCAGAGTTGATTTTTAAAATTGTTAAAGAGAGATAACTTAATACCATGAAAAGTATAATCATATGTAAAATTGAGGAATGCATCACTCCGTTTGACAAATTATGATTCGCAGTCACTGCAACCCATTTTGAGTATGTTCTAAATCTTATTATTATATCAACAATAACATGCTGAATTCATTTTCATGAATTTTAAGGAGAATCTACCACTGAAGATGGGGCCTAGACTCTCGAGGAAAGGAAATGAGGTGGGGAACCGTCTAGTTACCGGGAATGTCAACAATATTTTAGGGTTATGTTTGAGAGTTTTGGAGGATGTTGGAGGAAAAGATTTTAAAAAACAGAGTCTATATACGTTTAACATTTTTTATTTAAAAAAACATAATAAATGATCACATAATATTTTAATCACACTTGATTCATTTTTAAAAACATTTTATAGCAACTTTAATTTAAAATATAAAAGCAAGTCTTCTCAAAATCCTTTCATTCAAACATAGAAAACTAATCCTCCCACTGTCTAGATCTAGAATATTATTAACAAAATCAAACTGAAATGGTGTGATCAGCTAAATTAGGAGTTAATTGGGACTTTATTTATTAAATTAAGCGATGATATATATATTCTTTCAATTGAAATTCATTCTCCCTTGGTTATAAACCCAGGTTCACCATGAAATTTGCATCAACAGTCCTATTTGTTGCAGGCAACCAAATTAAGCACAACCACCACACACCACATCATAATTATTGAGCTAAATCCCAAGTAAACCCCCATGTAGTCCTCAAAATTTCATGGTATAAGTATGTCACATTATATATTTCAATTTAAACGACTTCCATTTATGAATTCCTCCTAATATAATCATCTATATTCCATAAACAACCAAAAATGGCACATGGAAAGAACCAAAAAGAACATTCATGTGACAGTACACTATAGATATATTAGATGTACACACTAAACTAACAGTTAGTAGTACTCTTATAAATTAGCTTGAGCACACTCTTGATTTTCCATTTTTTTGCCTGTACAAATACAGAAAAGTGGTTATTGGTGAATTACAAATCAACCCTTCCCCTCCAAAACCAAAATAGGGAAGATGAGGCTTCCATACATTTACAAGCTTTATAAAAAACAAAGGGTATAAAACTAACCAAAACGAATCCTTCTTCTCTTGTGCTAATAATTCTTCAAAAGAAATGTCGGCAAATTCATCATCTATGTTGTCTACCTGTTCACATTGTTTTGCCTTCTCCGTGCACGCTCCAAGTTCAAGCATCTTCATCAAGAGGTTCAAGTATATCATAATAACAAATGTTAGTTGATAAAATGTTTTTCATTAACAAAAGCCAAACCAAACAACCTAGCTACAAGAATTGTAATGAATATCTAAAGTTGTATAATTGAAATAATTGTACACACTTTTGCAACAAAATTGAAGAGTATGACACCTTTTTGTATGCAGGTGAAAGTTTAAGCTGGTATTGAAGTGAGTTATAAACAAAAGCATCCTCCTCTAATCTTTTTTGTTCTAATTCTAGCTTGTATATCTGAAATTTTATAAAATGAAATTCATTAGAGGTTTCTGCAAGTTTGATAATATAAATGTTCTCTAGTGATCAGATTGCTATCTAACAACAAACCTGTTGATGAAGTCGGTCAAAAGAAGATCTGTCTGCCTTGCATAGTAAAGCCTTTGTTATTACAAACTTTCTTTGAATCACGTCAGCCCTGTAAGTATAAAACGTTGAAAAAGCAATCAGAACTTTAATCAACATAATTTTTTTGGAAAACTGAGAAGAATATACTAAATATATTCCTTACATAAAATGACAACATCTAAATTTGCAAATAACCTACAAGTTAGTTGATTTTTTAAATATATCAATTCTACTAGAAAATGATGTTATATAAGTCAGATGCTTTGTTTGATTAACAAGAGAAAGTCAACACTTCAGAAACTTTAATATAAATAGAGAGCAACTATCATAGTTGCAAACTAGACAGAAGTCTTCAATGTCTTTCCAAATAAATTTCCACGAGTAAAAAGGCAAAATATGAAGTAAATACATTAGAATAAACTTGGACATACTTGTGTTGAAGCTCATTCCTAGCATCAATTAAACTATTAGCGAACCGGACAACCTGCGTAAGAGAGGATAAGAGTATTAAAATTTGCATTGAAATAAATTTTACACTAAAATCTCAGTTTGAAAAGGAAAGGCCACATGGTATTACTAAGCTACTTAAAATGAAAACCAACTCCAAATGAGAAAGAGCATATTTTGCTGTCAACATAGAGTTGAGGGTGCTTAGTGTTCTCAGCAAATCTACAAGGTAATTTCACAAGGCTTGTAGATATTGATTTGAATGGATGAACGATTCGTAACACATGTAACTTCAGGAATTCATGTTAGCAGTCAATTTAAACTTTGAACTATGTTTTTACTCCTTCCATTTCAACTTATTTGTAGTTTAAGATTTTTTTTCATTAGGATTAAGAAAAACAATACATAACTTCATGAGTGAAATAATTTTGGTAAATTGTCTTTATTAACTATTAAAGTATCAACCATCGCCATAACTGCATACTGCAATATAGTGGATTAGAAGTGATGCACATAATATATATTTTGGGGAAAAATAGGGAGAAAAACTTACTACCGCATCAAAACAATACAATGATTAAATGACAGTTATTATGATTTTTTTTTATATCTATAAAATGACAATTAATTTAAAATTGAAGGAATAGCATGCTTTGTAACAATGAAGAAAACCGCCCAGATGCATTCAGAAGGAGAGTAAGTTTCCCCACCGCATGCCCCAAACATCGCCTTGAGTTACGAGACTTATTCAATATAAATACTAATTTTAGAACTACTGACATATCAATCCATGAATTCATCTATCTATATTGATTCATTGACACATAAATACCACTCCCTGATGTCAAATGGAAACAACCATTTCCATTCATTGTGATTGCTCTCCATGTTTTATTATAGACTACAAGACAACATGTTTATTCAGGAGAAAGCAATAACTTAACTTTTACTTTTCACTCACCCTAAAGTGAGTATATTTCCCCCCCCCCCCCCCCCTCAAAAAGAACAAATCCCTATCCCATCCTCTTCTGTCAAAACTGATCCAATCTAATTACAAATTTGCAATCTCTGTGAACTAACACCTTTTGTTATTTGAAGAAATGCTCAATATAAGTCCTAGCTTCAATAAATTACCAAACCAACAAAAGAAGAATTTTCTAAAATATATTACTTAAAATGTGTCCCTAGCATTTCTCTTGCCTAAAATATGCATAGCTTGCATATACAAAGAGGAAGCACATAAAGCTAAGAAACAATATTACTTAGTGTATGTTTGGTTCCACTTTTGGAGGAATCCAAATTAATTCTAAACATGTAGAACTGATTTTGACATGTTTGGTTCATTGATTTTGCCTCCAGAATTTTGATTCTACTTGAAGCTAGAAATTGTAGCTTTTGATTCCAGAATTGATTTTTACACACAAATTTATTTTACAACTCACTTTTACATGAATGTATCCAAATCACTTTCCCTTTAGCTCAATTTTACAGAATCAACTTTTCTCACTGAATAACCAAACATACACTTATTTCCATTATTGGGAACACTGACCAAACTATAGTGCAAGAAAACGTTTTGTATCACATAATTCAAGATTAGCAGGAAATGATAGTAGCCATTGATAAATGCACAATCATAACAATATATTAAAAAAAAAATCAAAAACCAGCTTAACAAAAATTCAAAATTTACAGATTTTTTTTTTTATAGAAAACTATGAAACTTGAAATACCTGTGGCAGAGTCAATTTCTTGGATTCATTACTTTTAACAAGCTCATCATATTGCAGTTTAATTTTTCTCTGCAAAACGCTACTTGAAGAAGTAAACGGATACATGCAATCAGATTCAAGCTTCACACCCGAATCAAAACCCGCTTTCACACACTCTTCACTTTCCGAATTCATTTCTTTCTTCTTCTTTGCTTTCTTCTTCCTCCTCTTTTTCTTCTCCGATGGAACTTCCAAAACTGAATCCGGGTCATCGAACAAGGTATCCCATTTAGCGGAATCAGAGGGGAGAACTTCAAAAAGAATCGATTTTGATAAATGGGTCGGGCTAATTGGGTCGGGTTGTGAAGGAGAATTATCAGAAAGTTTGGTTTTTTGGTTGTGTTTGTGGGGTTTGGAGAAGCGTTTGTAGAGAGAGAAAAAGAGAATGGTTAGAGAGAGAAGGGAGAGTGATGCAAAGAGGAAAATGGGATGGTGCATTTTTGATTTGTTGTGAGGATGATAGAGATGGAAGAGAGGATTTGAAGAAGGTGGAGAAGACTCCATGGAAATGGAAATTCAAAGTAAAGTGAGGAAACTCACATAACACAAAAAGAAAAAAAGATTTTTTGAGAGGAAATAGATATTCTATACTCCAAGTTAGGCGGTTTTTAAGGTTCTGTTTTCCCTCTCTCTCCTTTGATTTTGTATTTATGTGTGGAAATGTTCTCTCTCTCTCCCCCCTTGATTTAGTATGTGAATCATGAATATTACTATGATACATCGAGTCTCTTAAGCATCTGATTATGAGTTCGATCTGGATGTGTGTCAATTCTTTAAATAGATTTTTGTAAGAGATTACTATTTGATTTTTGGTCGGAAAGTGATTTGGACAATCAGCACAAAACTCTCTTTGGAGTGAAATTAGACTTGAATTCTCTTTCGGTACTTATAAATAAAGTTTCTTAATGATGTGACCATAGGTTCGATCTTGATGCATATGGTTGGGAGAAGTCATCTCCTTAAGTGGATTTCCGTATTTTAAAAGATTATTATTTGGCTTTCAGAAGGAGGATAGTTTGGATAACAAAAAAAAAAATACCAATATAATAATCTCTTCCGAGTGAAACAAGACTTGAATTCTCTAAATTATTATAAAAAAGTCGAGGTGAGTAAATTTTGAATTACAGAGTTACTTATTTATTACTTCTAAAAATAAAGTCCTTAAATCACATTGAGATTTTAAGTTTTTTGTTTTTGTTTTGAATGAGTTAATTCTTCTATCAATTTAACTAAGTTGGTTTGAATTCTCTAATACTGCATTTAAATTTTTTTAGATAAAAAAAGTGACTAAAAGAACTCATTAAAAATAATGGACTACATTTTCAGGGTAAAATTAGCTATCAATTGACTCAATCAATATGTTTTTTTAGAGGAATAGAAGGAAGGATTATCATTTAAAAATATCTTTGTTTGTACTACACATTTAGCATGGTGTCACTTTCAACTTTATTTTGGAGTGCATTTATGTATATACTCCATCCATGATAAAATACGCGTGAACTATTTATGTGTAATAGTTATGTTTTAAGGTTGAAAAGTACTATAACTATCATCATCAAAGGTGTTAGTTTCTTTGGAACACATGGTGGCGTAGTAGATGTAGATGGCAACTCAATTTGAGTTAAAGCGACGTCGTATTAATTTGTTAATTAATAATTAGTAACAAGAGTTTCATTAGACAATTTAATAATAAGAGTTTGGCAAAGTTATTTAGTGAGTAAATGGTATATTATGCACATGTAGTCAAAACCATTTTCCCTTCTTAGAAGATAAATGGATTCTTTCGTGACATAGTTGGTGACTTATACGTGTATGTTTGTATCTGTAAAATAACAGAATCACCCAATAAAAAAGCAACTAAATTATATTCCATTCTCCTTTTTTGCCACATATAACTCATGTTCTGTCATCCAATAAGCAAGCCAGGAATAACCAAATGCTATAGTATTATGTTGATTTTTATTTTTATTTTTTTTATTAAAGTATGTTGATTTATATAACAATTTTAAAGTTTTTTTTTCGTTAGAAAAAGTGATAAGTACAATCTGAAATTAACATAAAATTCATACACATTTATGAAGATCGGGATTCAAACCTTAGTGAAGACAATTAACCTAACAATATCAACATTATCAATTGAGCTATGACTATTATCTTTTTTAAATGTAAACATATTAACTTAAATAAAATCTTAATCATAAAACAATTGTTTCTCTAATGTGATGCATATTTATCTACTAACACCACTTGTTTCACACTCATTAATTACATGACAGATTCCTGTACTACAAAATAAATCAAGGTTTCCTAAGTATTTAATTTGAAAAGAAAAATTTGGTATTCAAAACATCATTTAGATTCTAGTTAATCTTATTAGGTAAATAAAGTAGTAGAAAGTAAAAAGCATGAAGCATGCAATAAAGAAACAAGAACAACTATGATTGATCCTGTAAAGTTTCTTACAAGAATAAAACAACTAAGTTGCTATCAATGCAGCTTACAATGATAAAATAATGATACACAAGAAGCAAGTGGCTTCCACATTATATTAAAATAATCAATAGCACATGGACTCGATAAATATAGCCTCATTGTGCTTCTAAGCAAATCATCTTCACCTTTCACCTTATATAACAAGCAGAACACAAGTATATACACACTTCCACAATCATATCAGGAATCTCTACCGGCTTTCAACCAGATAGTGTGTTGTGTTTTCTGCAACTTCACCTTGGTAAAAGCCAAATTAATGCTCATGGTGATCTATAAGTAGTTTAGAATTTGGTTTAGGCGAAACTCCGGCATTTGATTTTGGGAAAAAATATCAATATGGAAAGTTGTTTCCATTTGTTTTCCTGAGGTTGAAATGATCAGGTACAAATGGCCTCGACCGAGAGTTTCTTCAAGACATTTGGACATGGATCTCCTCCAAAATTTTCAGGTGACACAGTTACCTTGCACGAGTTTTGTCCAACACAATTCTGTAGAAAAAAAAAATCACTTTTGATTAATGAAACAAGTATAAGTGACAATCAAATACGAATGGTTGCAAATTTGACTTTTCGACTTGAACCTAAAAGATTTCATTTTAGAGCCTTTAGTACTGCAAAGAGTTAAATATTGATACACTGTTAGTGTAACGTTTTTAATGATCTGACGATTATGATTGACTGACAGTGGAAAAAAGTCTTTATACTGACGATATATATGCATTGAATCTTAACTTAAAAAGATATCATGTTTTTCAGAAACCATGTCTAGCTATAGCAATACCTTTTCAAAGGTATTATAAGACTTGTGAGCATGACAGCTTCCTTCATGAAAGTTTCCACAAGACCCTACTGGAGTACCAAAGCTAGCGAATTTGATCGATGATATTTTCTGTCCAGGGCCACAAGATAAATGTGCTTTTGGTCTCACAGGTTTGTTAGTTTTGCCAGAAGTTTGCATCTGATAACTTATAAGATTTGGCTGCCACTCATAAATATCTGCACATACACTATCTATATCCCTTCTAACCAAAAATATCCCATTAGGGTCTCCACCCAATTCTTCAAACACAACCAATAAATTTCCAGTTGGTATCAGCCATGAATGAGGAACATGGTACCTGAAATTACCATTTAGTGATTAGTTTATCAATAATTTATCATCGGCATTAGGCAAAACTATACGGAAAACTTTATATTTCTCACTTACCATCTTTGAGAAGCCTCGCCGCAGTTACTTCTACATTTATTCTCGTTATAAGTTCCTGCATAGTCACAGTTATCACAGGTCCCGGACGCTTTATAAGCAGGCCAGTAACGGCCAAGATTCTGTCCATTTAACCACACTTGTCCTTTTCCCATACTTCCCATGTCTAAAGCAAACGGTGCAATTCCGTCCGGGGCATCGAAGGTAGTTTTGTACCAAGTCAACGGCTGCATACGAGAAACTAAACTCCCCTGAACCCACTCGACCGAGGAACTTCCACCGAGAGAATGAAGACTCAAGGCTTCACCATGGAGACCGACCTAAATAAAACAGTAATTTGAATGAATCTTTGAGCAAAATAGGCAATATAGAGAGAGAAGAAAGCGCGGTGAGTGTTCAGGGTAGAACCTTGTAAGACCATTTCTGCCAAGAGAGGTCCCTTCTACCTTCATCGAGACCATTTAATGTAATCGGGCCAAGAACACCAGCATTCCATGTTTCAAAGTGAGGGCCAACATTCTGTGTTTCAGTAACAAGCAGCAAATAAGTAATATAGAATTGTCAAAAAAGATCATACTGCAACACAGTTCATGATTCAGATAGATCGGCTTAGTATTGTAATGCAGGGGTGCTTATAACAAATATATTTTCAATGTCTGAGAGAGAGAGAGAGAGAGAGAGCAAACCGGGAGTCCAACTGCAACACTTAGAAGAGAGATTTTGTTGACACCAGGTATGAGCTTCACATTCTGGCTAAATGTTAGCTTGGGGAATTCTAAGCTTCCATATATAGTTCCTGATCAAAAGGAGAGTAACGATAATTATTCAGACTATTATTAGCTTTTGATTACTTAATGAAGCCTAGATATATTCATTCCAAGTATTGTTACTATGTATCATATCCTCAATAGCATACATCAAATTTTAATTTAACATGAAATTTCGTAAACCAGTATAATGCTCCTCACCTGACAGCTGACTATTGATGAAAACATGCAAAGCATGCCCTGCAGATAACACTGTAAGAACAGGATCCTTTCCACTTCTCAGAAATCCTTCATTGGGATCAATCACAACACTAGCAAAAAAAGGGAGCAAGTTAGCGATACCAAAATGAATGATGAGGGTCATCATTTCATAACGGCAGAGTTGTTTATTACTCACTCTGTGGAGTACCACAAGTAATCGGTTAAATCTCTCGTTGTATTTAACTGCTCTAGTAGACCAGTCATGGTGAAAGAACTATCATCAGTAGAGGCTGTTTGTTCAGTGAACACTTGCCAAGATAGTCCACCGTGAATAGGAACACGAGTCATCTTCATCTGGGCACTCTGAGAACCAACCTGTAAAGAGATTTTCGAAATTTAATTTTGGATTTCTGTTCATTGCAGATGAAAATTCAGTCCAACAAAATCATGTAAATAAAGATAAGACACCAGAAAATTTTCATTATTTTCCTTCCATGTGACGTCAACTTTGTTAAATAAAATTATAACTGAATATTAGAAGTTATTGAATCCAATCAATCACATATATTTGGTCAAGCTCTTCAGAAATGAAAATGTTTTTCTTTCTCACCCTTGCAGTGTTATAAACGGTGTTCTTGCAGTCAGGAAGAATGCTTATAGACCAAGGAGGCAAGTTGTAATGCATATTTCCAAAAGCTACTGTTGCAAAAGCTTTTGGATTGTAGTTTCCAAGGAATGCAGCACAAGCTCCCGACTTCGATTTAAACACATGAGCCTGCACAGTAATGGTTAAAGATAGAAATTCAGTCTTGTTACAAAGCATTTTAGATAGGTTTGTTAATTTTCACGTAACTAAAACAAGTCCTACCTCTTGATAGTTTCCGATCCGTGTAACAGTAGGATCTCCAGAAATTAAAGCAGGCTCAGAGAGTTTTATTGCTCTGTGTAAATCCTTCAGATGACCCCATTTTGGTTGCTGTAGCAATCCTGTACACAAGAAACAAAATTAAGAACCCTACTTAAGTGTATAAACATGTGAAGTTCTTATTGGTTATGTCAAGTATTAGAATCCTGTGTTTACCATATTCATCAAGAGGTGCATCATAGTCATAGCTTGTAGCAATGAAAGGACCACCAGCTGTTCTACCAAAATTTGTTCCTCCATGATACTGAAATGAACAAAATAATGGGCCAAGTTCAATATTTAAAAATGGTGAACCTAACAATAGCACATTAAATTCAATAAACAATGAAGTTACCATGTAATAATTGATAAATGATCCTCCTTTCTGTATAAATCTTGCAACTGAAAATGCCATGTCTTCAGCTGGTCGGTGAGGTACCGGACCTCCAAACTCCGTAAACCTGCAAACATAACAGAGGAACAAAAGCAATGTATAGTCAAGCTTATATTATATCTAGCTCACATTTATCTTATTCCTATGGAAACCTAAGAAATAAGAAGCAAGGCATTAATACCAGCCAGTCCAAGCTTCTGTCCACATCTTTGGTTTGTAATCCTTATTTGGAGAGAAATAATCACAATAGAAGCCATTGCAGGTGTTAATCTGTCCAACGTTTTACGTCGAAATTAGAGGCTAAAATCCTTGAAGGCATAAAAGACTAAATCATGAATAAAAATATTTTCTTAAAAAATGATACAATTCAGCAGAACTTACAACAGGATCAGGAGCATCATCTTGCTTGCACATGATCCACGGAACTCCGGTACCAAGTCCTACAGCCATATCTGCTGCCCATTTGGTGTAGGATTTACCAGGAGCACCAATTTCATACTCCATAGGTCCATATTCATTTTCAATCTACACAAAATTTAAAGTTCTAGTCAATAAATAAAAAATAAGATAATTTAAAGCAAAGTTAGATTAAGTAGAAAGCTAGCACCATGTTTAGTCTACCTGTGACATAATTATTGGACCACCCTGAGACTCAAATAGCCTGTCTGCTTTCATCATATCAACAATCTTCTCAGTAAATTTTTGCATTTGAAACTTCATTATGGCAATGTAAAAACCAAAAGTAATTAGAAGGTTTTAATAATCAATGAAAATGGAAAGAAAGAAAAAATGAGAATCTTTAACTATCCATTAAGTACAAGAATCACTCAAATGTTACCTTAAATGGTTCATTGTCAGTTCTAAAACTGATACCAGGAATGTACTTCAACCAAACAGGAAAACCCCTAAAAATCAATTAAGCAAATCTGTTAAGATATTTCTAGTTTGACAAGTGTCAAATATTTTTGCCAAAAAAAGTGGAAAGGAACAATTTCCCTACCCAAAATTCCATTCAGCACAAACATAAGGACCAATCCTTAGATGAACATAAAGACCAGCTTGCTGCACCAACTTTATGAACTTCACCAAATCATAGTTCCCCTCAAAATAATACTAGACCAATAAAAAAAAAATGATTATTTTCACTAATCAATCATAAATCATAACTATGCACTGTTTAAGGAAAACAACTACAAAAGCTAAAAGACATTGTTTTAATTATGATTAGTTATTAATATTATTACTTTGCCAGGTGAAGGTTCATGTCCATTCCAAAAAACATAAGTCTGAATCACATCCAAACCACCTTCCTTAGCTTTCTGTATAAGATCTGGCCACATCTGAAAATATGAACAAAAAACCAACTTAGTTATACAAATCACATAAATATTTGATAAAAACAAGAAAATATAATAACCCTTAAGCTCATTCCACAGTAATAAATAAAAATATTAAAATAATAATAATACCTCGGGAGTGCTTCTTGGATAATGAATGGATCCAGAAATGAGGATCCTACTTTGTCCATTAATGGTGATAGCTTTAGAGTCATAAGACACGGAAGCTATAACAGAACAAATAAGAGAACATGCTAGCTGAAGAAGTAGCAGAAGAACCAATGATGATGGAACCTTCCACATTATGAACTTGAAGTTGAATAATGAATAGTAAACCTTATCTTTCAACTTGGTAAAGCAAAAACAGTGACCTGAAGAAGAAGGAAGTAACAGAGAAATGTGTGTTGATTCTACTTTTTGTTAATATTATTGCTGTTTTGTTTCTTTTTTTAGAATAAGAGAATAAGAAAAAGTTAAAGAACAGCTATGTGTATTGAGTGAGGTAATGTTTTATTTTTTCTCTTTTTGTTTTTGGTTGTTATGTTTGGGGGAAGGTGGTTAAATTAAATTAAAGTGTTACTATTTTTTTGGTAACAATAATAAGTGTTACTATTAAAATGACTTTAATTTGAAGATCTTTTAGTAGGAAAACTGGGAGTGGTTTGCAGCTGCTTTTATAGACTGATGAATGAATGAGCAGCTGGGGGAGTGAGCAGTGGACTGTGGGACCATGAGAAGACAATGTGGGACCCACACAGCACTTGTTTGTCCTTAACTATTCTACTCATCACCCGTGATGCCGACCTCAATGTAATCCAACCCAATGAATTTCTATTTTTGCACTTTTTAGTTTTTAGTGTGTTTAGTTAAAAAAATGTTGAGTTGAAGAATATATGCTTTTTTGGTCTCATATATATAAGTAATTTGTTTAAAATTTTATTAAATAATTAATGTATTTAGTTTATAATATATATGAGACTAACGAGTATATTATAAATATGAGACATTACTGATTAAAATTAAATTGGTATCGGGAATAATAGAATATGAGATATGTTTAGGTTCTCAAACCAACATCATCATATCAATCTAAGTAAGTTCAGTTTTACTCTGAAGTGACTTTTATATAAATAACTTTACCTTAAAATCAAATGTTAGAATAAAACACGCACAAATCAATCATATAATTCTAATTAAAATCATTTTATCCCTCCAAATAGTTTTTATTTTTTATTTTGCTATTGACATAATTGATCAACACATATTTAGATAAACACACAAAAATAAAAAAATATGATCACTCAAATTCAAAACCATTCTTGAATAGTAAGTTTATTAACATAGTGTTTTGAGTTGGCAAAATGACTCTCCTCCAATAATCTTTTCTTAAGTAAAATTAATTTTCATTTGGAGAGACATTCCAACTTCGTGTGAGAAAATTTTGATGTATCACCACAAACTTAAGAGTTTTCTTAAAAAAATCCATTGACCCTCAATTAGATAGGGGCTCACCTATTGTCTTGTCCGTAAAAGAATCCACAGTAAACTTTAGAAAACAAACAAGCATCAAAATTATAATATTAACCTTCTACCTTAAATAAAAATAAAAATAACTCTTATGCATTTTTTATTTGTTGTATTCTACCTTACAATTAAGCAGGAAATTAATATAATATAATAAGAGAAATGTTAATCGAAGGAAAATTGAGATATAAAACGCATCGGATAATTAAAATTTATTTCCCTTCTTTAGATTAATACGAATTTGTCATGAATCAATGATATAAATATTACCTCTTGAAATGCATAAATTTTGTTGTGGAAACACTTTTGATCACGAGCAAAGAAAGTATGTCTCTATTAAGTCCACACGAACACACCTTCTCTAGCGGCCGGTGTTAGCCAAGTCAATTAGAGCTTTAAAGAGGTCAATGTTTCTTTTCAATTAGGGTTTTTGAAAAGTGGTATGATAATCAGCACATGTGAGTTCTATTTATATACTCACTTATGTGCACCTCTTAATATTTTCAAATTATATATATATATATATATATATATATATATATATATATATATATATATATATAAGGAGAGATCAAATTACAGTGATGTAATGTTACATCGCTCAATATCGTTTTACTCGAAGCATATTTTTTTAATTTGACCGTTGGATTGTAAGTTTATATCACATAGATTATAAAATCATAAATCCTTTTTTAAACAATTTCAAAACCATATATTTGATTTTATTTAAATCCAATTTAAATAAAATATATATTTTGAAACAATTTCAATATTTTGTTATTAATATATAAATAAACTTTACGTATTTATTTTGATATATTAATTTTTTAACCTTAACACAAGAATTTGAAATATCATAAACTGTGATAGTCACATATTGCTTACAATACTTCAAAGTTTAAAATGTGAGGGTGTGCAGGTGCACATCCCCGGCCTAACCCATGTCTGCCCTAGATTAAAATTAGATCACTTCCATTTTCCATAAACACAAAACATCAAGATAAAACAAAATTACATTACTGTCCATTAAATTAAGTGGTTTTTAAAAGGGTTATTTGGGTTTTTAGTCAAGAACATAAAGGTGTACAGTGCTAATATGCACACCTTCTATTTTTTGAGTGGGTGTGCATTAGCATTCCCCATATATATATATATATATATCTTGTCAAAATATATATATGATATTCATAGAAAATATAGTGTTGCTTGAGAGAACTGAGAAACATGCAAAAAGTTCCAGCGATAACGACAATCTCAATCAGCTCATGGATATTCAAACGGTTATTGTTTTTTTAATTTTATGTCTTTTTTAGGAATATTGGCACATTATGGCAATGCAATTATTCGGTTGAGGGTCCCTTTCATTTTCATTTTAGTTAAATAATCCTCAAGCAAGATATCAAGCTCGCACCGATTATTTTCATAAAACAAAATTCTCATTTTGTTGCACAACAAGAGGTTCCATATTATCTGATGTTGGATCCCGAGCAACACCTTTTCAGTGCCGATGATCGCTTTGATGTGCTTCAAGTTTAAAAGGATAAAGTTATCACGAACAACAATCGAGGAGGCGTGATTGGAGTTCATTATCATATCATAATCATTGAAAATGATTGCGACGTTGTATTCGGATCTTAATTAGCTTTAAGTGTTACAAATAATAGTTAGCTTTAAGTTAAAATTCATTCTATAGATAAAATCATTATTTCAATTGATATCATCCAAACATATCAAAATCAATTATTTATTTTTTAAATCAATTTTGACTCTCTACCTTGAAACAAAACACATACATAAGTACTTAGGACATAAACTCCAATATGATGAATGTTTATGGCATAAAGTTGGAATATAAGTTGTTTACACATGATGAGATAGAATTAATCATTTTTTTCTTAAGAATTTCGTGAAAGCTTAATACTCCCTCCGGTCCTTTATACAAGAAACAAAAAGACATAAAACATCAAGACCAAGGAAATACATTGAAAATAGTCATCTTCATTTAATACACTTCTATATTTAAATAAAATCCATGAATACCCCTAAATTAATTCCTCTTTATTCCACTAACTTATTTACTTTTAATTTTCTCTCTCATAACAAATAAGGGCACAAATGAAATTTATCTTCAAACATACTTGAAATTTGGTCAATCTTCTTATAAAAAGGACCAAAAAAAATTCTCACTTTTGTTTCTAATAAAAAGGACCGGAGGAAGTTTTATTAATAAAGTAGAATTACCTCAAAGAATGACAATGTAATTTATGAGACTAACCGAAAATAAGGGTTAATCCAAGTGACAATTTTTATTTTTTTTTTTATTTTTTTTTTTGTAATTAAGAAAAAATAGGTATGATTGATTTTGTAGAATGAAATTAAAACTATAAGTGATTTTTTTTTTTGGAGCAAATTGTAAGTGAATGTTGATGTGTTTAGTTTTTATCCCTAATTATTACAAAAGTTATGGAGAATGTTGATGATTAATTATTAGATTAATTTGAACAGTAAAATTAGAGTAAACAAAAACATAAACAAATTAAGGCGTTTTGTATAAATATGAAAACAAACAACAAATTATATATATGATGAAGTTGAAATGACATACATTCTAGCCTAGAGATGGAACTTGATCATTACCCATTCTGGCTTGGTTGTTTCTCTTACGTGGCACCTTCTTGTTTCTCTTATGTTCTATGACTTAGATAAATTGAATGAAAGTGGTTTACTTCATTGAATAATGAATTTCACTAAGAGCACATATTTATAGACAATGATCATCACACACTAGCTTATGGTGTGCTAACATCTACATGATCCTACAACTAAGTAAGTAGTTTGCTTACACAAGTAACTACTAATATTAAGTAACATAATCGCGTATACTAACTCTAACTAAAGTAGATAAATCATTGTTATCTTTAATGGTCATGGTGTAATACTTTGAGGTCATAAAGTTGTTTCTACAAGACTTTTGGTTGTAATACTTAGAGGTCGTAAATAATTTCTCCTCTCTTTCCGTCTTGTTTCCTAGAACCTATAATCTTAAATTTGATAATAGGATAATAGTGAAAGAAGTGTCCCACATTAAATATGACAAGTCACCCATTTTATTAAAATGAAACACAATTAAGTGTTGGAAAAAAGTCAAATTGAGCAAGAAACATCTTCTTTCACGATGCTATACCCTCTTCAAGTAATCAACACAAAAAGAAGACATGGCGGAACCACAAAGGCTAACAGACTGATTTTAATTAGTAAATGTGATGATCATGATTGTTGAGTAAGAAAATAAGTTAGGGAAAAAATTGGATGTAATTAGTAGAAAAATGACAATATGTAGTTTGTTCTTATAAGTTCCACATCGATAAGTCTTAATCAATATGGAGGAAGCTTTATCTATAGAGATGATTGGTGATCAAGAATAATAAAAGATTTTCAATCTTTAAATGCTTTCATTCTCGAAAAAGTTGTTGGTGTTTGCTCATTTCAACCATAAATAATTTTTGAAATGACCAATTCTATCACATGATGACAATTCATTTGTAAGGTTAAGAGATGTTGAAGTTGGTGATAGCCCACATTAAGTCCTTACTACATAAAACACTCAAAGAATCTCTCAGATAGACAAGAAAATGGGGCAAGATGGGGACTAATTTTACCTTCCCCATCCCCATATCCACTCTCAAATATTTATCTGTTACCTTACCCATACCCAACAGGGATGAGAGATTGAATCTCATCCTCATCCCTAACGGGTTCGGGTATTCCCGCCACATCCCCATCCTCATAGTTGATATTTTTTTTAATAAAAAATATAAGTATTTTTTTAGTCATGGGATTAATGTTGTAAAGTAAAGAGATGATAACGGTCAATCACTATAGTGATGGAGAAGAGATAGACCGAGGATGTGAGATGTAAAAGGAGAAGAGAGAGAACATAGAGAATTGAGTGCCGTTTGAAAGACTAATACTTTGATTGTGTGGGTAAAGTAGTTTACGGTTTAAGTTTTTATTTATATAAAAGAGATAATAAATTAATTTTTTTTGATGATTTTGAGTATAAATTCGGGTGGGTACTTATATCTCATTACCCATCTGGTACCTGTGTTTTGAAATTGGGAAAAAACTGATATCTAAACCGAGTCAAAAGGGAGTAAGCTCTTAGACATTTCACCAAGCATGTAGAGTGCAAACTTAAAGCAAATTGAAAATAGCATCAGAAATCACGCAAAGAAACAAAATAATAAATCCATAAAAACTCCAACACATTTATTAGATCTCAATTGTTGTCAATAGAAACATGAGAGAAAAACGATTGAATTTCTTGTTACTTGGGTTCGCGACATGGGTTCTAGTTTGAAGCTTTAGTTTGCGTTGTGGATTATGGTTCAGGTTTGATCTTGATCGGTTTATCGATTTCGGATCCTGGGTTTGCTGTTGTTGTGCGACAGTATAGGTTTGGGTTCTGTGTTGGATTTCTTATTCGATTTGTATTCTACCTTCGACAATATTTGGTTTGCTGTTTCAACAACATTTGATCCGTTTGGGTGGCATCTTGTTGTATCTGTGTTTTAGATTTCGAAGTTGCTAGCTATGTCTTCTCCGGCAAATGCAATGCAATTCGTCTGCCCTTGGCCTTGCTTGGTAGTACCTACACCAAAGTCTGTCTCAACTCGCAGTTTTGCGCAGACAATGGTTGCATCACAATCGAAGGTTTCCAAGATGTTTGCTCAAGCCTTGTCTAACTCGTGCAATATTCCTGCATCGCAGCTGCCTAAACCGTGTTTCAAAGGTGAGCAAATCTCAATCAAAATCTCTCAAGATCATTATTCGGCTGCCAACCTGTTTGATGTTGTATTTACACTTGAAAATTGGCTGCAAAACTAGTCTTAGATGTACATTATATGCGTGGTGCCTCAATTTCGTAACAGTTTTCAATGAAAGAGAGAGACTCATGACACTGCAGTGTAGATTCTCAATAGATGATGCGAAATATGATGATGATGATGGTCGCATAAATCGAACAGGTCTGTATCTTGTGTGACCAAATACATCAAGTCAATTAAGAATTTTGTTTTTATTTTTATTTTTATTTTCACATGTTATAATGTTTTTATTTTAACATTGATAAATAATTGTATGAGCATGAAGGAACGTTGTTAATTGTGGGTGCAACCATAGTAATGGTTGTAATAGGATCTGGAGTGTTGTCATTGACATTGGCTATTGCTCAATCGCGCTGGATTAAAGGTAATTAATTACTTACAAAGTTCAAATTTTAATGCATATATGCCCAATAGAGGTCCTCTCATGTTCCATAAAATACCTTAATCGTCAAGTTTTTTCCTCACAAACCTTTTCATAAGTACTTGAGAGTAGAGAGATTTTATGCATGTTGGTTTTTAGATGTTTGCATACTTCGCTATAAATTATCATTCTTGCATCATTATATAGTAGCTACAATTGTGGTTGGTTTGCTAGTTGTTGCTCCATTAGGCATTGTATAAGCTTATCAAACAAGACCTAAAACCAATTAATCTTAGGATGATTGATCCTAATTCATTTGAGATTTTTGAAACAAGTCAAATGGATTCATTACCAGTAATGCATTAGGAAATAGTGGATGCTATGTAATTTTTAGTTTACTTGTAGTATAAACCATCTACGCATTTCGCGAACAAATAAAGAAAATATATGTTGTGTGAATTTCTTATTTTATTTTTTGTTTTTTTGAATGACAAATATGAAATTAGATAAGAAAGGGAGGAAACATACAAAGAGTACAAGTACAAGAAGTATTACGGTCCAAGAC
This sequence comes from Medicago truncatula, assembly GCF_003473485.1. Lineage (NCBI taxonomy): Eukaryota > Viridiplantae > Streptophyta > Magnoliopsida > Fabales > Fabaceae > Medicago > Medicago truncatula. The sequence continues at coordinate 49,112,852 of NC_053043.1, forward strand.
CATCACAAAACAAAAATAAAACAACCAAAAGCAAAGACAAAAAGCAACATGGAAAAGACAACAAGCCAAGAACAGCCCAACTCCGGCACTTGTATGCATCTCTTATTATTTTCAGCTGCTTGCATCCTTGTTTGAATTTTTTCTTTTGTGATTTTCAATTACTGCCTTGATTGGCATCTACAAACTATTCTCCATTTAGAAGATTGTTGCGTATATATGCATTTGATTTCACCTGACATGAAAATATTTTGGTTTTTTTATTTCGATAATAGATGTCGAGCCACAATATTCGGGATCAAGAATAAAAGGAGACACTATTACTTTGGATTTCGTAAAGAAAATGATGAATGATTTCAAGGAACAGAAGTACTTGGATAGAGGGTATTGAAGTGATGAGAATCTTTTTTTGTGAAACTGTTTGTACTTTTCTTGAAGTGTTATTGAAATGTATTTGCATTTGTCCTGGTTAATTGTTTTAGGTATGCATCCAAGATTTTGTTGCAAACAAAAAAGATTTTGAAAGCTTTGCCTTCTCTTGTCGACATAACTGTTCCTCATGGAAAACATGTTACTGTTTGTGGCGATGTGCATGGTCAGGTAATTGGTATATGACAATTGCTCCCTTGGTTTATTATTTGCGAAAACAATTGTTGCTAATAACTTCAAGGTGGTTCTTTGTTACATAGATATTTGGAGGATAGGGTTGTTCTCACACCATGGTTGATTTTTTCTTATATATTTTTACTTTTATTGACTCAATCTTTTTCAAATTTGAATTTAAATTTTATTTACACCTTGATCACAGGAAACTTCAAAACAAAATACCTATTATCTTGCAATTCTATAACAAACTTTAAACTAACAATATAATAAAAGATTTAAATAGACGAACACGTTAGTGTGTGTCTCTCTTTCTGTTATGTTCATAAAGTAAATTTCTTTGACCATTATGTGGAGGGATTGGGGAGCTATTTTTTGTATTTTTTTAGGGGAGGGAGCTATATTTTTTGTTGATAAGCTTGTTAGTTAATATTTTATATGGGGCTATCTAATATGGGTCAGATCTGCCGCTGTGAGTTTGGCTCACTTGGTAGGGGTTCGAACCTCGACAGCCCACATATTTACCTTTAAGGTGAATTTCTCTAGCCGCTAGGCTACTTGACTAAAAAAAAATATGGGTCAGATCTAAAGGTGAATCTTTTTTTGGGTCAAGTATCCTAGTTGCTGGAACTGAGACATTTTAAATGCGGAGAAGTCGGGTGTCCGGAGTTCGAACTCCGGCCCCTGCATATATTATACATTCTTTCTATCAACTGAGCTAGACTCACAAAGACAAGGTGAATCCTTCTATTCCTGACAAATTTTAATAAAATATTATATCCATACGCTATTTTTTTATAATTATAAAATTTATTTTTACTAAAAATGGTAAAGGTCCATATTTATACATTTTCTGAGAGGACATTTAGATTATTTTTGCCTCATTTGTACAGAGGATTTAACTTCCTTGTTGAATTTATTTCCATTTATTATGATTATACATGTTTGGCTAACTTTATTTAACTACCAACCCTTTTAATTTCCCATTAAACAAAAACCCCTTTCAATTTTATTTTTCATGACTCCTACATGCAGTTCTATGATCTTTTGAATATTTTTGAGCTCAATGGGATTCCTTCAGAAGAAAATCCATATCTATTTAATGGTGACTTTGTAGATAGAGGATCATTTTCAGTGGAAGTCGCATTTACTTTGTTTGCATTTAAGTGCATGTCTCCATCTGGTAAACCCTAGTTCTTTCTTTATTAGCATGTTAGGTTTTCTTTTTACCAAAGAATGTGTTGTGCAAGTGTGAGATGAGTTAGAAGTCCCGTATTAATTATTTAGAAAAAAGGACATTGAGCAACATATAGATGAGAGGATCTATAAACTATATGATTTAAGGTTTTACGTAAAAATGTGCTGTAATTCACTTGTGTAATTGCTTTTGGGCAATGCGGATAATTCTCTAAATTAACTCCCCTCGTGACCAAACAACCTCTTAGGTTTCATTATATTATTTTTGATATATTATGGATTATTTAATTTATCATCTCATATCACCTGATTAGATGCTTAATGTATTAACTTATTTTTCAATTGAATTGTATAATCAATAATGCTTATTGTGTGTGGTTGGATTTTCGGAAATATTATACTCCTCTTTTCACTTCACTCAGTTAGCTGGGATGTTGTAACTTGTTTTGCTTCTATATTATTCTCAGCCATGTATATAGCTAGAGGAAATCATGAGAGCAAGAGCATGAACAAGATATTTGGTTTTGAGGGTGAGGTGCGCGCAAAGTTGAATGACAAATTTGTCAAAATGTTTGCGGAAGTATTCAACTGTTTACCTTTGGCTCATGTGATAAACAAAAAAGTTTTCGTCGTCCATGGAGGTCTTTTTAGTGTTGATGGGGTCAAACTCTCTCAAATCCGATCAATTAATCGGTTTTGTGAGCCTCCTGATGAAGGTAAGACACATAAATTTTTTTTCTTGCTATTCATCATAATCCGTAATACTTCTTTGTATTGTAGTTTTTTTTATGTATCTATCATGTATGTTTGGTATGTGTAGGGTTGATGCATGACTTGCTATGGAGTGATCCACAACCTCTCCCTGGAAGAGGACCAAGTAAGCGTGGCAATAGATGCTTTTGTTTTGGTGAGGATGTTACAAAAAGGTTCTTGAAGGATAATAATTTAGGTATGTTTTCCATTGGGCTGATACTTAATTTCTTATTTCACGGGTGACTTGATATGAATTATCATTTTACAGATTTAGTTGTGAGATCTCATAAATCAATGCACAAGGGTTATGAGATTCAACATGACGGTAAACTCATAACTGTATTTTCTGCTCCAAATTACTGTGATAAGGTAACCATGTCTCTTTTGTCACAACCTTCTTTCTTGAATAATTTTATGGCATGTGCAGGAAAATTATTGAGTTGTGACCATGCCACACGCTTATGATATTAATGTATGTAAGCAATCAATTATCCTCCCATGAAGTATATATATCCTGATTTTCCACTGTTTTCTGCAGAAGGGTAACAAAGGTGCCTTTATTCGATTTGAAGCACCTGATTTGAAACCTAACATTATTACATTTGAAGCAGTGGTTAGTATCTTTCATTATTTGAAGTCTGTCATCTTATATTATCTTAATTTGAAATCTGTCATGTTATATTATGTATAGTCGTTATAATAAAAAATGAAAAAGGAAAAGAATCAGTGTTGTCAAATATGGGCTATTGAAACACCATGGCGGATTGTGGTGGCAGATTCTTTCACTAGTGTCATATTGCCAATTTGCGAATGATGGTGGCGCCAGAGCGTTTTACGGCGGCTTAAAATGTTGAATTCTTGGCTTCTGGCCCTCGTCTGCCACTGCAATTGATAACACTGAAAATAATTAACAAAAGTATATAACTCTTCATTTTATGTTACAATCATTCTGTTGCACGTGATTAAATTTTACTTATCTTCATTCAATTTGTGAGGTTATGTGTGGTGTTGACATACTTTCTTCTTGGATTGGTTCACTTTATTGAATTTGCAGCCACACCCTGATGTTAAGCCAATGGCTTATGCAAACAACTTCAACCGATTATTCTCATAATCAATACGTAAATAAGCTGACTAGAAGTCTAGAAGAACTGCCAATGATTGATGCTGCTTTTAAATTTCTAAGTTTTAAGCACAAGGGAAATATTTGGCTAGAGAAGATTTGGTTCATGTTGATCACTGTTGTTTTGTATAGTAACTGTTAATTTGATTTTTAGGATGGATTTCTAGAGATGTGAAAGCAAAATTTATGTAATTGAGTTCAAGACTTTTTATATCCAAATTATATCATCTTCCATATAACAAAACCAGTTCCCTCGAAATCATGATAAAAACAAAGTGAATTCATCAACTCACAAACACCTGACTTACAAGTGTCGACTTCTTTTGAGAACATGGAGGGAGCAGTAATTGTGTGTGTGTCTCTGTACCAAGATTAAGTGAAATAGTTGCGAAAGCAAGATTGCCAATACTTAATAATGGCCAACCGATTAATGGTGCAATTCGAATGTACACCACCATGCTCCCTGGTATTGGTATTCAAAAATAACGACTCAATACGCCTACAAGAGAAACTTTGAATATTTCCTTAAATATTATTGCCGAAAATAAGAACTTGCACCTCTGTTGTCTTGTTACTATAACTATGTAATGCCACAATGTTATAAGTGTCGCTTGTATTATCATAACTTCCAGAACGTTAATTGATACATATCATCACGGAAATATCCTAATTTATCAAATACTGTCCTGGTGGCGAGGTTCCATAAACTGACCAATCCATTGCAGGAGCCAATAACTTCACGACGGTCCTTTGTCAACCAGTCGATAGAAAGGATCCTTAGGAATGGTGAGCACACGACTTTCGAATAAAACACTAACAGAGACGGGTATGAAACTGTAATCACCGTTCCATATGGATTTTTGGTAAGAGCCTAGATATGAGTGTGAGTTTTGTGCAGATCGATTAAGATGCATTCTAACGAATTCATGATCAAAGATAAGAGTGTTTCATGACTTACTCAAACATTTCATTTTCATCAAAGGTTTCACCGTAAGTCAAGATACAGTTTCGACGATAAGGTTGTTGGGGAGTATTATTGAAGGCAATGGACTAGATTGACGTCAATGTTGTGACAATGGTAGTTGGGTATCCATAAGAGTCGCATCACTAATATGAATGGAACCCTAGCATGGGAAACATTTTTTTATGGCATAAATATAGCAAATTAGTTTATTCATATCTCTTACAAAATAAATATTATTACAAAATTAGTTTATCCATAAAAACAGCTTTTTATGGATCAAAATTAATATTATAAGATGGCATAATAATACTATTACAAAATGCAGGGTGTGGGAGATTAGAGACATGAAAAGGAAGGGAAACTAAGAAGTGAATGCCAAAGTCGAACAACCCTACTTCTACTGGGATCATCCCTTATAATTTCAGGTGTTGAATTCTGTGTTTCAAAATTCATTGAAATCATGTTAGTGGTCCATCACTATCATTAGCTTTCAGGATTCACAAATTTTGTGACCACTGGTTTGGAATATAGTGCTGCCATTATAAAAATGGATCCATTAGAATATTCACTCCTAAATTGGATATCATTTTAAATTGTGTTACAGTTATAAAACTATGTCCTTGGGTTGTAGTGATGATCAGTGATAAGACAACTGCAACAATTATGATTCCATGATAAAGATGTCGTTTGCAATGTCTTACTGCAACTATATACAACATTGAAGCAAGTCGTGTCTGTTGTATCGTCGTATGTAATTTAGATTGGCAATGAGTTTTGTAAATTATGTTATTAGGCATCCATCCATGTCTAGGGACAAGATAGAAGGTTCCGCTCTCACCTAAAATTTGAGGTCTCTGTCTCATTTGAACACTAATGAAGATAGCTTGGATTAGCAAGCTGCATGTTACTATACTTTTGTACAATGTCTCAGTTCAACTATAAAGAAATTTAAAATCCAAAGTCAGAAAATGAATCTTAAAATATTACTGAATTGTGACCTCTCACTACAAAATTGTAACTATTTGTAGCTGCTAATAGCACAGAGAAAAAGGAACTAGAAAGGTACCTTGGAGAGTTTGTTGAGAGTACTGAGAATCTGAAAGTAGCATGCTTCCAAGAGCATCCTCAGCTCCTTAACGACAAAATATTTCTTGTTGGCAGTGGAGTAGATAGCCATATTTGATTCATCAAACAGAAAACGTTCCAATCCCTCTTTCATTATTTGATTTATAAAGACCTTCCAAATTGTTCAATAGTTCAGTGCTGGTCTTTGATTTCAGTTCACCTAGAGGAGTATGTGCCTCTTGTTCTAGCATCTTTGGTTCGTTCTCTAACACGCTGCAAGCTGCCTCAAGACATGTCTCAAGCACGGTGGTTGTTGAGTCGTCGTTACGGACTCTTGCTTGAAGTTCCTGAACAAAAGAAGGGTCTCTGAGGAGAACTTCGTCGGCAGTGATTATGGCTTGGATGTGTTCCACGTTGATGATGATGGCTCTTTCTCGTCCGGGAACAATGGAATAAGCACAAGGGGAGGAAAAGATAGGGTCTAGGATTCTTCTAAGGTCACGTAAGGTGAGGCCAGTACGCCTCATGATGTCAAGCGCTCCGGCCTTAAACACATGTGCATCTCCAGTACTGTCGACCAACAGCCATGGCTGAACTTCATCTCCCGTCGGTCGCAGATGTGAGTTTGGTTAACCTACGGTGGTGGAAAAACCAGAAGTGTGTGGAAGTGAGAATATAAAGGCGAGTCAATTAGAAACAAAAGCCTATTCTTTTATTTTTCTTTTGGTCAAGTACCAGAGCCACTGGCGTGTCCGGTGTTTGAATTCCAGCTGCCGCATATAATATACCATATTCTATCAACTGACTTAAACTCGCGGGGGATTCAAGAGTGTTTGTTATGTGTAGCAATTTATAGTGGGAGATAGAAACAACTTTTCAACTTGGTTGGATAAATCGGTTACAGTTATTTGATTGCCAAAATTACTCAATTCATTTATCTTTTTTATGTGCAACAGTTTTTATCTTTTTTAGTGTGTATCCTTATGTAAGATTGATATACTATTAAAACTAATATCCACCAAATTACCTAAAATTGAGGTAAATTTGTAATAAAAAATCTCTATTGTATAGTTCTATATTGAAAACAAACTAAAGATTGAGGTAAATTATTTTTGATAAATTATCTATTAAAAATAATCTCTAAATTATTGAATTTTAAAATCACTTTAATTTTAATCTATAACAAACGGTTCCTATAAGGCTGTTTGTTATAAGTTTTATGTAAAAAAAAAAAACATTTTTTAAATCAATTTAAAGAATATTTTTTTAGGGCAATTTAAAGAATATTGTATATGTTTTGTATGGTTTTTTTAAATAATCTCAATCTAAAAAAAATCAAAAACTAGTTTCAAATGAAAAGTTTTTTTTTTTTTTTTTTGTGGTGGCCAGGATTTGAATTTCGGACCTTGCATATATTATGCATTGTCCATAGCTAAGCTCACGAGGACAAATGAAAAGTTGTTAAATACATGTTTGCCATATATTAAGAGCCCGTTTATTGCGGATTAAAATAAAAGTGATTTTGACATAAAATAATTTAGAGATTATATTTTAGATATTTTATAAAACAACATAGATTATTTTGCGTTTGTTTATCATAATACAAATAATTTAGTTTGTTTGGATACAACTATAACTATAAGAGGCATTTTTTGTTACAAAATTAGTTCAATCTTTTAAATCATATTTTCTCTTTCCTCTTAAAAAATCTATTTTTTGAGAGGTGCTCTTGACAACTTCTAATTTTTTTCTTGTTTTTTTTGAGAATGAGACTAGATTAGATTTGAGTAATTAATTAAAATATTTTATAATGTAATATAACAGATTTTATTCCATTAAGATATATGTTTATTAAGACCAAAAAAAAAGATATATGTTTATAAAATAAAAATATATGATTTAGATTTAGCCCTAATCAATTTCTATAAATAAGCGACTCCCTCAAAACAAAAAATTATAAATCAACGACCAACATTGTTTAAAGGAACGAGAACAAGAGAAAGCAAACGTTAGCAGAATCGGTATGTTACTTTCTCTATTGTTTTTCTTCTTCTTTCATTGATAATTTATGTTCGTTTACATATATATGCTACTTTTTATCTCAGACTGGTAGCAGAGAGAGTCATGGCACTGCAGAGTAGCTTATCCATAGATGATGTGAAACATGATGAATATGATGATGATGGTCACATAAAACCAACAGGATCTGGAGTGTTGTCATTGGTATCGGCTATTACAAAATTCATCTTTTTTAAAGGTAATAACTTACAAAATTCAAATAAGTACTTGAGAGTGGAGACTTTTATGCATGTTGGTTTTTAGGTTTTTGCATATATACTTCACTATAGATTATTTAGGAGTTATTTACCGGACCTAGGTATAAGCTTATCTAACAAGACCTATAAAACCAATTAATGATAGGATGATTGTTCCTAACTCATTTGAGATTTTTGAAACAAGTCAAGTGGAATCATTATCACTAATGCATTAGGAGACAGTGAATGTTATGTACTTTTCAGTTTACTTGTTGCATAAGCCATCTATATTGTGTCTGCTTTCTTATTTTTTTAATGACAAATATAAAATTAGATGAGAAAGGGAGGAAACATACAATGAGTACAAGAAGTACCGAAGTTCAAGACAATCGCAAAACAGAAACAAAACAACCGAAAGCAAAGACAAAAAGCAGCCAAGAACATCCTGCTAGCAAAGCACCCAACTTCACCACTTGTATGTATTTCTTATTATTTTCATCTACTTGCAACCTTGTTTGAATTTTTTTGTTATGATTTTCAATTCCTACCTGGATTGGCATCTAAAAACTATGACCCATTTAGAAGATTGTTGTGTATGCATTTGATTTCACTCATGGATATGAATATATTTCGATTTTTTATTTCGATAATAGATGTAGCGCGACGATACACAGGATCTAGAATAGAAGATGAAACTATTACTTTGGATTTCGTAAAGAAAATGATGGATGATTTCAAGAATCCGAAGTGCTTGCATAGACGGTACTGAAGGAATAAGATTTTTTTTTTTTGTATACCTATTTGTACTTTCTTGAAGTGTTATTGAAATGTATTCACATTTATCCTGGTTCATTGTTTTAGGTATGCATACAAGATTGTGTTGCAAATAAAAAAGATATTGAAAGCTTTGCCTTCTCTTGTCGACATAACTGTTCCTCATGGAAAACATATTACTGTTTGTGGTGATGTGCATGGTCAGGTAATTGGTTTATGACAATTGCTCACATGGTTTATTATATGCTAAAACATATTGTTGCTAATATCTTCAAGGTGGCTTTTTGTTTCATAGATATTTAGGGGATAGTTTTTTTTTCTTTTTCTTTCAGGTATAAAGGATAGGGTTGTTGTTATATAACAATTTTTCCACTAACAATATATTTTTACAAAATAATTAAAATTTAAAAACATATAAATTGAAAGTAAAATTTAATAAATTTAGATATAGATATGATAAAAAAAACATAAATAAATAAATGAATTAAATTTAAGTAGATAATATATAATAAAAGATGTGCATTTCCTTTATGTTCAATTTAATTTATTTTTCATGACTCCTGCAAGCAGTTCTATGATCTTTTGAATATTTTTGAGCTCAATGGGCTTCCTTCGGAAGAAAATCCATATCTATTTAATGGTGACTTTGTTGATAGAGGATCGTTTTCGTTAGAAGTCATCCTCACTTTGTTTGCATTTAAGTGCATGTCTCCATCAGGTAAACCCTAGCTCTTTCTTTGTTAGCCTGTTAGGTTATTTTTTTACCAAAGCATGCTTATTGTGTGTGATTGGACTTTTAGTAACTATTATACTCCTTTTCCAATTTCACTTACTTAGCTAGGATGTTGTAACATGTTTTGTTTCTATACTATTGTCAGCCATATATCTAGGTAGAGGAAATCACGAGAGCAGGAGAATGAACAAGAAATGTGGTTTTGAGGGTGAGGTGCGCTCAAAGTTGAATGGAGGATTTGTCAAACTATTTGCGGAAGTGTTCTGCTGTTTATCTTTGGCTCATGTGATAAACAAGAAAGTTTTCGTAGTCCATGGAGGTCTTTTTAGTGTTGATGGGGTCAAACTCTCCGATATCCGATCAATTAATCGGTTTTGTGAGCCTCCTGATGAAGGTAAGACACGTCATTATTATTATTTTTACTTGCATTTCAGCATAATCCTTCTTTGTATTGTAGTTTTGTTTATTTATCTATGTTTGGTATGTGTAGGGTTGATGCATGACTTGCTATGGAGTGATCCACAATATCTCCCTGGAAGAGGACCAAGCAAGCGTGGTTATGAATTATTTTGTTTTGGTGAGGATGTTACAAAAAGGTTCTTGAAGGATAATAATTTAGGTATGTTTTCCATTGGTCTGATACTTATTTCCTTATTTCATCAGTGACTTGATATGAATTATCCTTTTACAGATTTAGTTGTGCGATCTCATGAATCAAAGCGCAAGGGTTATGAGATTCAACATGACGGTAAACTCATAACTGTATTTTCTGCTCCAAATTACTGTGATCAGGTAACCATGCCTCTTTTGTTACAACCTTCTTTCTTGAATAATTTACGGCATGTGCACGAAAATTATTGTGAGTTGTGACCATGCCACACGCTTCTTATATTAATGTATTTATTTAAGTAATCACTTATCCTCCTATGAAGTAGTATATATAGATATATATCCTGATTTTCATTGTTTTTGTAGATGGGTAACAGAGGTGCCTTTATTCGATTTGAAGCGCCTGATTTGAAACCTAAAATAGTTACATTTGAAGCAGTGGTTAGTATCTTTCACAATTTGAAGTCTGTCATGTTATATTATGAATTGTCATTATAATAAATTAAAAATGAAAAGAATCAGCACTGTCAAATATCGACTATTGAAACACCATGGCGGATTGCAGTGGCATATTTTTTTCACAACTGTCATATTGCCAATTTGTGAATGATGGTGGCCACGGTGTTTTGTGGCGGATATGATATGGCAGCTTAAAATGCTGAAACTGAAAATAATGAACAAAATTATGTAACTCCATTTTATGTTACGATCATTCTGTTGCACTGTGATTAAATTATACATATCGTCATTCAATTTGCAGCCACACCCTGATGTTAAGCCAATGGCTTATGCAAACAACTTCCACCGATGGTTCTAATAATCAATACGTATATAAGCTGACTAGAAGTCTAGAAGAATTGCCAATGGTTGATGCTGCTTTGAAATGTCTTAGTTTTAAGCCCTAAGGGCAACATTTTGGAAAGTGGCTAGAGAAGATTTGGTGCATGTTGATCGCCATTTGATTTGTATAATATTTTTGGCATAAACATTTCATTGAAATTCATTTTTTCCCTCTCCAAATGATGCCACTTTTATTTTTTGTCTCTTTTGGTAAACAAGTGTAAGGAAACCTGCATCACCATTGGCTCCAAGAGACAAGCAGTGATTAAGGTTGAAACTGGTTACATGAATGGCTCCCCAATTATGTTTAATTTAAGCAGTAACTATTGATTTGATTTTTAGGTTGGATTTGGAAATTTATTTGAATGAACTCCCGAATGTTACATCCACAACTTCATTATTAAGTTGGACGACAATAAACATAATTGCTTCTCTACAAACTGAGTGCATTACAATTCTGTGATTTGCAGTGCGATTTCATAAGGTCATATAAGCCAATAACGTTAATTTAATGTATCAAGTTATTTTACAGAATATATGCCATCTCTATTTAGTTTCTTAACATTAGGAATTATGATAACTTTTCTTTCTAAATAAGCAAACAAAACAGATCAAGTTGCATGACTTACTTCGTGACCTGGAATGGAACTTTGGAAATAATAGGAATGAACAAGATGATAACCTTGCATTCAAGTTAACCCAAAGGGAGCACTCTCCCCTCACTAAAGCATTCTCTAGTTTACAACTTTCATAAAATGATTGCCTCCCGCCCCTAAGACCAGTCTATCATATTAATAATCCTAGGTCTAACTTAAATACAAACAGAAAGCCTAACAAACTCAACAGCTATACTAACCTCTTAATTAACTCTAATTCTCTCTCTAACAAACTCCCGTTATTCTAAGTCCTAAAAAAACACCCCTCCTAAAAACAACTTTGTCCTCAAGGTTGCAATCTACTAAAATTTCATAATTTTTGACAAAAAAATCCCACCTGTGATTTCTTCTTTTCCGTCGTCAGCCTGCTCTAATTCTTGAAGGTTTGACTTTCTGCACAATGAATAATTTGTCGGAGAGAGCCTGATAGCGCACAGACTAAAGAGAAAGGTAAATCCGTCATTTGGAGGGTTTATCAAAGGAGAAACAAAAATAAAAAAATAAATAATTAATATAATATTAGTGTGTTAGTTTGAATTTCAAATAGTTAGTTATTGGGTGTGGTTGTGGATTGTATTTAAGTTGCTGTTTGTTATTTTATTTTTATGTGGGAAGTTATTAGGAAGTTACTTGGCCAGAAGAAGTTATCTTCTGAGAGAGCAAACTGCTCTGATAGGTTTGAAGATTGTAATTCCTTTTGTTAATCTATGAAAATCGCAAGTTTACTTGCAAAAGCCTCATCTCTATAATTCTGATCTTTATCAAATTGGTCCGACCTGCCGGATGCCACCGAAAAAGATGGAGGCCAAAGTGACTGCACTTGAAGAGAAAATCGCAACTTTGGAGGTTTCTTTACATGAAATGCAGAATCAAAACAAGGAGAACCAGGAGAAGATCATCTCTTTATTGAATTCAAGTAAGGAGAAGAATGTGGGAGAATCATCGCACTATAATGAATCAGTTGGTAACAAAAAGAAAAATTCTGAATTACATGATGAAGCCTTGGATGAATTTCGCCTATCTGTTAAAAAGGTTGAATTACTGATGTTTAATGGTGATGATCCCGCTGGTTGGATCGCTAGGGCGGAAGTTTATTTCAATGTGCAGAATACTACACCAGAAATCAAAGTGAATTTGGCACAATTATGTATGGACGGTCCAACAATCCATTTTTTCAAAGGATTGTTGGAGGAGAATGAAACATTGACGTGGGAAGATTTGAAAGATGCACTTCTTGAAAGGTATGGTGGTGTTAGTGATGGGAATGTATTTGAACAACTTTCTGCACTTCAACAGGAAGGAACGATTGAAGAATACATTGCAGATTTTGAAAGGTTAGTAGCGCAACTGCCCAAATTACCCAATGACCAATATTTGGGTTATTTCGTTCATGGTTTGAAGGACAAAATCAGAGGAAAGGTTCGCAGCATGATCACTATCTCGACCCGTTTTTGGTAACAAAGTTGTCACACAGAATGAAGGTAGAAATAGCGATTGGGTTATGATTCGTAATAACAAAGACAATCGTGATCGTTTTCCTGGAGGAAACAGTGGAGGAAACAATCGTGCACGTGGAATGTTTAATGTTGGACAAAACAAAACACACACTATCAACACTGCAAATTGGCGTGACAAGAATGTGCGGAGTCTGTCTTCACAAGAGATTGCTGACCGTCGTCAAAAAGGACTCTGTTTTAAATGTGGAGGTCCGTATCATCCACGTCATCAATGTCCGGATAAAAATTTGAGTGTTATGGTGCTTGAGGATGATTCTGAAGATGAAAATGAAGTAAGAGTGTTGAATGATGAAGATGTGGACACAGGTGCAGAAGAGTTGCAATTGAATGTGCTGACTTTTGAAAATGCGTTGACCTTTGATAGACAAACCGAGTATTATCAAGATAGGTTTCAATGCATCAGATTTCAAGGGAAAGTGAGGGAGATACCGGTGCTGATGTTGGTTGACAGTGGAGCAAACAAAAATTTCATGTCAAGGCGTCTAGCTTTGGCTTTGGGTTTGCGAATTACCGAGACTCCTGTTAGACGTATCAGATTGGGTGACGGACATGTGGTTCCGACTTTGGGAGAATGTCATGGTGTAATTATTTCTGTTCAAGGGGTTGAATGGGAGATAGATGTTATGCTTTTTGAGTTGCGCGGTTATGATCTAGTATTGGGGATGGCATGGCTGACACAAATTGGATGTACTTGCATCGATTGGGTTGAGAAAAAAATGCGTTTCGACTATCAAGGCGAATGGATAGAGATCAGAGGAATTCGTACTAGAGAGTGCACTCCATTACAAAACTATGTTGATGAAAATCATTTTGGCCAGTTGCATTGTGATGTCCAACCAGGTATGGTGACGCCAAATCAGCAGTTGGAAATGAAGTCATTACTGGACAATTTCGATAACATTTTCAAGGAACCACAAGGATTGCCTCCTGGACGACAACAAGAGCATGCTATACACTTGCTGCATGGTCAGGGCCCAGTTAATGTTCGACCTTATCGCTATCCTCATCACCACAAAACAGAAATCGAGAAACAAGTGAAAGAGTTGCTGCTGTCCGGTGTGATCAGACCTAGCCAGAGTGCCTTTTCAAGTCCGGTTATTCTCGTCAAGAAGAAGGATGACTCTTGGAGGATGTGTGTAGATTACCGTGCTTTGAATAAGGTAACCATTCCGGATAAATTCCCTATTCCAGTTATTGATGAATTATTGGATGAGCTTCATGGAGAGAAGGGTAAACCCGTCATTTGGAGGGTTTATCAAAGGAGAAACAAAAATAAAAAAATAAATAATTAATATAATATTAGTGTGTTAGTTTGAATTTCAAATAGTTAGTTATTGGGTGTGGTTGTGGATTGTATTTAAGTTGCTGTTTGTTATTTTATTTTTATGTGGGAAGTTATTAGGAAGTTACTTGACCAGAAGAAGTTATCTTCTGAGAGAGCAAACTGCTCTGATAGGTTTGAAGATTGTAATTCCTTTTGTTAATCTATGAAAATCGCAAGTTTACTTGCAAAAGCCTCATCTCTATAATTCTGATCTTTATCAAATTGGTCCGACCTGCCGGATGCCACCGAAAAAGATGGAGGCCAAAGTGACTGCACTTGAAGAGAAAATCGCAACTTTGGAGGTTTCTTTACATGAAATGCAGAATCAAAACAAGGAGAACCAGGAGAAGATCATCTCTTTATTGAATTCAAGTAAGGAGAAGAATGTGGGAGAATCATCGCACTATAATGAATCAGTTGGTAACAAAAAGAAAAATTCTGAATTACATGATGAAGCCTTGGATGAATTTCGCCTATCTGTTAAAAAGGTTGAATTACTGATGTTTAATGGTGATGATCCCGCTGGTTGGATCGCTAGGGCGGAAGTTTATTTCAATGTGCAGAATACTACACCAGAAATCAAAGTGAATTTGGCACAATTATGTATGGACGGTCCAACAATCCATTTTTTCAAAGGATTGTTGGAGGAGAATGAAACATTGACGTGGGAAGATTTGAAAGATGCACTTCTTGAAAGGTATGGTGGTGTTAGTGATGGGAATGTATTTGAACAACTTTCTGCACTTCAACAGGAAGGAACGATTGAAGAATACATTGCAGATTTTGAAAGGTTAGTAGCGCAACTGCCCAAATTACCCAATGACCAATATTTGGGTTATTTCGTTCATGGTTTGAAGGACAAAATCAGAGGAAAGGTTCGCAGCATGATCACTATCTCGACCCGTTTTTGGTAACAAAGTTGTCACACAGAATGAAGGTAGAAATAGCGATTGGGTTATGATTCGTAATAACAAAGACAATCGTGATCGTTTTCCTGGAGGAAACAGTGGAGGAAACAATCGTGCACGTGAAATGTTTAATGTTGGACAAAACAAAACACACACTATCAACACTGCAAATTGGCGTGACAAGAATGTGCGGAGTCTGTCTTCACAAGAGATTGCTGACCGTCGTCAAAAAGGACTCTGTTTTAAATGTGGAGGTCCGTATCATCCACGTCATCAATGTCCGGATAAAAATTTGAGTGTTATGGTGCTTGAGGATGATTCTGAAGATGAAAATGAAGTAAGAGTGTTGAATGATGAAGATGTGGACACAGGTGCAGAAGAGTTGCAATTGAATGTGCTGACTTTTGAAAATGCGTTGACCTTTGATAGACAAACCGAGTATTATCAAGATAGGTTTCAATGCATCAGATTTCAAGGGAAAGTGAGGGAGATACCGGTGCTGATGTTGGTTGACAGTGGAGCAAACAAAAATTTCATGTCAAGGCGTCTAGCTTTGGCTTTGGGTTTGCGAATTACCGAGACTCCTGTTAGACGTATCAGATTGGGTGACGGACATGTGGTTCCGACTTTGGGAGAATGTCATGGTGTAATTATTTCTGTTCAAGGGGTTGAATGGGAGATAGATGTTATGCTTTTTGAGTTGCGCGGTTATGATCTAGTATTGGGGATGGCATGGCTGACACAAATTGGATGTACTTGCATCGATTGGGTTGAGAAAAAAATGCGTTTCGACTATCAAGGCGAATGGATAGAGATCAGAGGAATTCGTACTAGAGAGTGCACTCCATTACAAAACTATGTTGATGAAAATCATTTTGGCCAGTTGCATTGTGATGTCCAACCAGGTATGGTGACGCCAAATCAGCAGTTGGAAATGAAGTCATTACTGGACAATTTCGATAACATTTTCAAGGAACCACAAGGATTGCCTCCTGGACGACAACAAGAGCATGCTATACACTTGCTGCATGGTCAGGGCCCAGTTAATGTTCGACCTTATCGCTATCCTCATCACCACAAAACAGAAATCGAGAAACAAGTGAAAGAGTTGCTGCTGTCCGGTGTGATCAGACCTAGCCAGAGTGCCTTTTCAAGTCCGGTTATTCTCGTCAAGAAGAAGGATGACTCTTGGAGGATGTGTGTAGATTACCGTGCTTTGAATAAGGTAACCATTCCGGATAAATTCCCTATTCCAGTTATTGATGAATTATTGGATGAGCTTCATGGAGAGAAGGGTAAACCCGTCATTTGGAGGGTTTATCAAAGGAGAAACAAAAATAAAAAAATAAATAATTAATATAATATTAGTGTGTTAGTTTGAATTTCAAATAGTTAGTTATTGGGTGTGGTTGTGGATTGTATTTAAGTTGCTGTTTGTTATTTTATTTTTATGTGGGAAGTTATTAGGAAGTTACTTGACCAGAAGAAGTTATCTTCTGAGAGAGCAAACTGCTCTGATAGGTTTGAAGATTGTAATTCCTTTTGTTAATCTATGAAAATCGCAAGTTTACTTGCAAAAGCCTCATCTCTATAATTCTGATCTTTATCAGAGCCATCAATCCTATTGGATATGTGCCTTTGAAGGTAGGTAAAACCACCTTTTTCATCCAAGAACGGGTCTGTTCTTGATCATCATCTGAATCTTGATCTGAGTTTGTAAGTGTGCTGTTCTTCTTGACTGCTGATCCAACATCTGTTACGGTTTCAATGTTTTTGTGCTGAAGATTGGAGATCATGTCAGAATTAAACAAACTCAGTTTAGCAGTAGAATTTCAACTCAGCAACAAAAAAAAAAAAATCCAACCAGCAAGCAACACTTGAAATATCCAATTAATTATAGTCAGTAAAACTATGTATGGCATGTTGGTATTCATTCTCTAGTCAAAAATGAAAATATATGAGTAAATAGCCAATAAACAGGAAAAGGGAGTCAAGAACAGGATATATGTCGTGATCCCTGAGGTACTCCATCTGAAAACCCACTAATATGCAAATATCACAT
Source organism: Medicago truncatula (assembly GCF_003473485.1). NCBI lineage: Eukaryota > Viridiplantae > Streptophyta > Magnoliopsida > Fabales > Fabaceae > Medicago > Medicago truncatula. The sequence continues at coordinate 49,130,232 of NC_053043.1, forward strand.
AAGGTTAATGGTGTTTTACCCCCGTAATATAGGTCATTTTTGGTTCCCCCATGTAAAATATTTTTTTTGATATACCCCTGTAAAATATATTTTTTTTGGAATACCCCCCTAATAGGTCATAAAAAAACGAAAAAATTCTGCAAAAAAAAAATAAAGTCGTTTTTTTATGACCTATTAGGGGGTATTCCAAAAAAATAAAATTTACAGAGGGTAAATCAAAAAAAATATTTTACAGGGGACAAAACCAAAAATGACCTATATTACAGGGGTAAAGCACCATTAACCCTATCATATATATGCAGACATTTATGGATACCTATAGACATTTAGTTAAAAAAAAAAAAAAAAAAAAAGTCTCCAAACTCAAGCTGCAACATGCAATTAGTGTTAACAGAGGGCACTTCCATTGCAACCTACCCATGTGTTTCAACTTTCAATAAACAAGTATACTAAACCCAGAAAGATAATAACTAGTCCAAAAGTGCAAAAAGATAGCAAAAGAAACACAAAGATAGCAAAAGAAACACAGAAGAGGCACCTTTACATTTATATAATGGACCAAGGCTTAATACATGCTTTGGTCCCTTAACTTATTTTTGAATTTCATTTTGGTCCCTTAACTTTAAACTGTCTCAATTTGGTCCCATAACTTTACCTCTGTTTACCTAAGTGGTCCTTTCTATTAGTTTTTTTAAAAAAAACGTTAACTTTGGCCATGTAAGCTTTCCACGTAATCAAAACGTTACATTTCTGAGAACAAAGAGAGAGAATGAAGAAAACGTAGAGAGAGAAGGAGAACGAAAACCCAGAGAGAGAAGTTGGAGAAATCTGCAAAAAAAAAAAAAAAAAAAAGATAAATGTGGAAAACGAAGAAGATTAACGAAGCAAAGCGAAATTCCTGGTTAGTTTCATCATCTTCTTCGCGAATCTCATGGGTTTCGAGGGAAAAAAATTGATTAGGGTTTCGAAAGTCTCTAGGGTTTTGAAGATTTCGATAAATTTTTAACCTTTTAAGGCTAATTTCCTATTCTTCTTTGCGAATATCAAGTTAAAACAAGTTATTTTGCCTGATTTGGAATGAGAAAATTTGACATGGTTTTCAAAAATTTCAATGAATGTGCTACCTTTTAAGGTGTTGTATGCATGGATTTGGTTTATTTATTGTTTATTCCTTCTCAAAAGTCGATTTTTGTCTGTTGTGTTGGATTTCCATATGTTAAATTAGGGTTTTATACTATTGTGTGGTGTGTGGTCCAATTATTTCGAATTTTGTGCATAAATCTGATTAGGTTTTGTTTCTTTTGTATATTAATGGTAAAAAAACAGATGGACCAAATATTTGAGTGTGTGGTACATCATGCTGGAGATTTTAGTTGCTTTATGGACCCTGATTATTAAGGACCAGTAGAAACACTAGACTGTGACCTATACTTTTCTCATACTTTGCTTTGTTATCAACCTTAAAAAGATGTGGTTATGTTAGTCTCAAGTCTCTGTGGTATCATAACCCTGCTATGGAAAATGGGTTTATTCCTTTGAATAGTGATAGTGGATGTAGAAGGATGCAAAGTATTGCACTTCAATATGATAGGGTCCATTTGTATGTTGTCCACCCTATGTCACAACCTGATGTTGTAGCCCTTGACCCATTGATAGAAGGTCCCACTGATGTAGGTCCCACTGCCGAAGATAAAAATGCTTAAAGTGGCGTAAGTGGTCCCAACTGTGGTGTGAATGAAGATGGGCCTGAGTTGGAATTAAATGACTTAGGCCCAATGTTGGATGAGAATGATTTGTTTGGTGAGCATGAGAATGGGCCTGAAGGTGTGAATGAAGATGGGCTAGGTAATGAAGGTGTTGTTGAAGATGGGCTAGGTAATGAAGATGGAATGGGTAATGTGACTGCTGAGAGGGAAGATAGTGCATTAGGGGTACATTTTGGTGACTCGGATGAGAGACTAAAGAATCATGGGAATGGTTTTTGGAGCTTCTCATAGCTGATTTGGGTGGCACCAGACTGTGCAAAACTTATACTATAATAAGTGATCAAAAAAAGGTAAAGTAACTATTCATTTTTTTTTAATATGTTCAATTACTTGTCTTTAATTGAATACATTAATTTTAATTGTTGTTTTTTTGAAATGTATTTTGTTAAACAGGGACTTTTGCCAGCAATTGATAAATTGCTTCCTGGAGTTGAGCAGAGGTTTTGTGTCAGACACCTCTACAACAACTTTAGAAAGAGATTTCCTAGGAAAAAACTAAAAGAGTTAATGTGGAGGGCTGCAAAGGCAGCCTACAGAAATGCATTTGAGAGGGAAATGATGGAAATTAAGAAGAGAGAAAACTTTTAAGTATTTGTGTGAAATTGAACCAAGGCATTGAACTAAGACAATGTTCATGGGTGATACAAAGTGTGACACACTAGTGAATAACATATCAGAGGCCTTCAATTTTGTTATTGGTGTCCCAAGGTCCAAGCCAGTTGTATCTATGTTGGAGGATGTCAGAGTGTATGTCATGGAAAGGTGGCAGATCAATAGGGAGAAAATTGCTAAGTATGCTAATGGTGAAGTTCCGCCAAATATCAAGAAAAAGCTAGAATATAATGATAATGATAAAGAATCTTGATTTTTAATTCATTTGGTGATATTTAAATTGCAGAATGTAACCATCTTGTTAATCTTAATGTAGGCAAAGTGGAGATCATGATTTCCAAGTTATACATATGTCAAGCACTGGAGACAAGTACGCTATCAACTTGTTGGACAAAGTGTGTGATTGCAGGAAATGGTTGTTGACAGGACTACCATGCTGTCATGTCATTTCTTGCATGAAATACAAAAATTACAGGATAGCTGACTATGTGCCATCAATTTTCAAAAAAGAGCAATATGCTGCATGTTATTCCAGCATCATTTTCCCTATCAATGGCCAAGATCTATGGATGGGGACAAACTGCACTGACCTTCAACCACCACCTGTGAAAAGGCAACCAGGGAGACCTAAAAAGAAAAGGAGAATGGATGCAAGTGAGCTGATGAGAGATAACTCACAAATGAAGAAAGCTTCTTATGGGATTAAGTGTAGTAGGTGCAAGCAAACTGGACACAACAAGTCAACATGCCCACTACCTCCACCACCATCATCTCAGCCACACCCTGCACAGGCTTCTCATTAACAAGCTTCTCAGCAACAAGCTTCTCAACAACAAGCTTCTCAGTCACAAGCACACTCATCTCAACCAAACATACAGAAGAAAATTAGATCACCTAGGAGGAGAAAGACTGTGAATGTGTCTCAGACACCATCACAGACACAAGCTTCTCAGCCACAAGCTTCTCAGTCAAAGGCACACCCAGCTCAGACACAATCATCTCAACCACCAATTCAGAAGAAAAAAAATGAGATCACCAAGGAAAAGAAAGTATGCGAATGTGTCTGATGTTGCTGCAACTCAACCAACACAAAAGAAAGGAAAGAAGGTGTCAAGGAAGGCAGGATCTGCATCTCAGCCTTAGAAATTAAGCACTAGAAGTCTTTTTGAATGTAATATGTGCTATTAAGCACTTTTGAATGTTTTTGAATGTCTTTTTGGTTAACGGGTATTAAGTAGTCTTTTTGAATGTGTAATATTAAGCACACTTCACTTTGTTTTTAATGTGCAATGTGCTTGTTCTTGATAACTCAATCTTCTAACTTGTTTTTCTTTTTTTTTTTTCTGTTTTTCAATCTTCAATTTCTGTTTTTCAATCAACAAATCCCTTTCATCCATAACATCATCTTCATCAACTAACTTAAAGTAGCTACATCCTTTGTCACTCGAATTTATGTAGTTTCTACAACCCCAGAATTTCTTCCCAAAATTACGATTCAATGCATCAGTTATAGTTCGAATTACAACTGTTTCTCCACACCTACAATTTGGTACTGCCCTTCTTCTCAAATTAGACCCAACAGATCCAGATGCATATGATTGTTCATGTACCCATTGAGTTTTTTATGTTTGGTTCGACATTTCAGGTGAAGGTGTTGTGTGGTTCGAAATTCTGGGTGGAAATATGGAGAATGAAGAAGAAAAAGAATGGTGGAAGAAGGAGAAGGAAGGTCACGATGGAGAAGAAGAGGAATGGTGAAAGAGGAAGAATAAAAACCCTAATTTTCACCAATCTTTCCCCTTTTATATTGCTTACAAGGTTTTCCATGTAATCTAATGATAGGCCCACGTGGAGAGCATACCTGGACAAAGTTAACGTTTTTTGTAAAAAAACTAACAGAAGGGACCAACTAGGTAAACGAAGGTAAAGTTATGGGACCAAATTGAGACAGGTTAAAGTTAAGGGACCAAAATGAAATTCAAAAATAAGTTAAGGAATCAAAGCATGTATTAAGCATGGACTAAATAGCAGAATAGAGTTATCCTACACCAAGTTATTTAATAGTGATGACTGATGATAGCCTTTACAAAGAAGATAACATAATTTTTTTTATATAATATACAAAAAAAGAAAACTTCGTTAGTGCAAAAATATCTTCAAACCTACCTATTCAACAAAAGTTAAGTGAAATTTGAAGTTTCCTTCCTAAATCCACAGAAAAACCAACTTTAAATTTCTACAAGCTTCTTGCAACTAAGAAAGGTATTAAAGAATAATTACAGAGCTATAACTTGGAAAACTGGAAGTCAGACTTGGAAAAATAGCCAAAGTACTTGTAATAAGTTTATGTTGCTTGCTCCCATGTCCCAACTCCTAAGGATTCCAATATTGCGAATAGAAAAGTTACCAGTTTTGTATGGATACAATTAAAATGTAAAGAAAAAATGTCTAAGACTACACTATAATATTTATTCACCCAAAAGACAGCTATATTAAAAACTAAAATTCATAGAAAGCCAAATCGCAAATCTAGAAAAGGAACAGTAAATCATTTAAGGTAACTTATATAGTTAAAAGAATTCAGTGTAAGGACATACTAGATCCGTAATGTTGCGAGAAAGTAGCCGAAGACCAGATATGTGAAAATCAAATGGCATGATCTACTTCAAGAGCTACCAGTTATGATGTATGCTCAAAAGTGCCAACCGTTATCGCGCCAATAACTTCTCGCGTTTTTTAGTGATCGGGCATGTTTAATCTTCAAAAACAGCCTGTAAGCCCTCTCTGTTAGGTTTGAAGCAAGCAGCTTGTTACTTAGTTTACTGTATACAAGCCTGCTGGGACAGAACCCTTTGCGCAAAGCCTCCTCCATGACAAGAACAGCATTTTCAAGTTGTCCTATGTTGTAAAGGCCACTTATGATGTACTCGTAAACTTCAACATCTGAACTATACCCACATTCTTGCATCTCCTGCCAGACACTTAACAATGATCCACATTTACCAAACTTAGAAAGACGCATAAGCAATATCTTATAAGCTTCCATTGATATCTTACACTCCAATTTTCTTGTCTTCTTGTAGATCATCATAGCTGCATATGGTGGACCATAGCTACATAATTGTTTGATGAAGGAGGTTATAGTCCCAGTAGGAGGCACAACTCCTTGCCTTAACATCTCATCAAACATCAAAAGTGCATCGGCCACTTTCCTGGTCCTGAGAAAAGCAGTAATCATTCTAGAATATGTATGAATGTTAGGTTCACAATTATCACTCAACATCCCGTTATAATACTTCATAAACCCATCAAAATCTCCAATCGAAATGAAATTAAAAATCATTGCATTATAGATAGCAGTGTCTTTCTCCTTCATACTACCGAAAACCTCAACAGCTTCGTCCATTCTACCTGCTCTACCCAAACCCTCAAGAAAGAAAGCCAACGTATTGAAATCAGGAGAAAACCCCTCAACTTCCATTTCCTTCATAACTTTCTCAATCTCATTCACCCTACCCAACTTAGACCAACCACCAACAACAACATTATACGTGTCAACATTAAAACTCACCTTCCCTTTCATTGAATTAAAAACCGAAGCTGCAGCACCAACATGACAGCGTCGACATAGGCACGATAAAAGCACATTCAAAACCTCGGTATCACGACACAACCCGAGATCATCCAAATTCCCAAACAACTGAATTGCTTTCGACACATGACCGGCATTTACAAAACTATCAATAACAATAGATAACATTAACAAATCAGCTTTTATACCATTCAATCTCATCTCATCTAAAACCTGCATCATAAAAACAAAAAATTTCCTTCTTCCTAGTGCCTTAACAATAACATGGTAACTACCAACATCCCTAGGCACCATTGGTTGTTTAAGTGCCCAATTGAAGAACATAACCATAGCTTCACCACCCAAATTCCCAAAGTTCAATACTTTACCAATAATATCAACATTTACATCAATACACACATTGGATAAAGCTTGTTCAATTGCAGCTTTACCCTTCAGTTTTTGAAGAAAGATACCGCGTAGTTTATCTTCAGGGGACAAAAACCCATCAATGGATTTAGAATCTGATTGTGAATCTGGGGTTTTGGAAGTGGGTATTGGTAAAAGTTGGGAGATTTGATGGAGAATGAGGCGTTCATCAAGGTTTGATGAATTTTGTAGCGATGAGAAACGTTGATGTAATTTGGGAAGAGGGTGTTTTGGTTTTGAGAAGTGAAGCACGAATTGCAAAAATCGAAACGCCATGAAGAATGTAATAATCAAAGAAACTAGAAGAATTGAAATTTAAGATGGTTCGAAGTATTTGAAAGCATTCAGAAGAACCTAAGACCAATGGTAACAAATATTCAACAACCTTCAACACCCACTTTTTCAATTCCCAACACTCCACATCATTTTCTCTCTCTTAATTCAACACCCATTCAATTTTTACCTCTCCAATGGTTCTTTCATTCAACACCCTACCCCACCACCTTTTATTTCTTATTCTTATTTAATTTTATATTTTTGTTTTTATAATTACATAAAATTACAATTATCGATTATAATTAAATTAAAATGAAGAAACACTTAACAAAGCTAATGATTGTTAGTGGGATTCATTTCACTAAATAAACACTAAAACTTCAAAAGAAAGGCTAATACAAATCTAATGATAAGATTAAGAGAGTGAAAAACTTGATTTTTTTTTTTCTGTGTCCAAATCAAATGATCCAAGTCTCTATTTATAGAGAAAAAAAAATTACGAATTTTGGTAAAAAAAAAAATTATTTGCAATGAAATAATTGAGTCCAAATTATTAAGAAGATAAAAATCCAAGCAGCCAATCACATAATGTCATGTGTCTTGCTTTATCCATTTCCTCTCTTCTCTCTCCGCGTGTGCGTCGCCCACTCTCCCTGTCCGCGCGTGTAGCGCACGCGCCTGGCATGGCAAATCCGCGCGCGACAGCTGTCCCCCGTGGCAGGATTCAACTAGTTGAACTCTTTCATCACTTCCCTCCTCCAACTCAGATTTTTCCTTCTTTCAACACCCTCCATTGCAAGGCTTCAACATGTTGAATCCCATATTCAACACCCCATTGTAGCTAGTCTAACAGGTAGGTGTTTGTTAAAATGCTTCAGAATGAATTATGTGATGACGTCAATGGATTTTAAAAGACTTTTTGATAATAAATAAGTATGTTGGTATTAAATCAAGACTTTTATAGAATGTAAAGAAATCTTGTGGTATTCAATTGAGATTTTTGATGACTTATGAATTGTCTATATAGATTTTAATGGATTCTTTTGAATAATGAATTTTGTGAGATTTTTAGTTAAAAATACACATGATATGATCATTCAACAATCTCTCAAAAAAAACGTTTGAGACTTTTTGAAACATTTAGAGCCCGTTTGAAACACTTTCTAAAAACTGTTTTTTAGTTTTTAAAAACTTTTTTGCTAAACTATTTTTTAAAATTACAGTTTTTAAAACTGTTTTAAATTTTTTAGTTTTGGAATTAAACTAAAACATATAAAAGGATAATTATGTGAGAAGAGGACTTGTATATTTTAAAAACTAAAAACAAAAATTATTTCTGAAGGCTCCTATATTTTTCTTTTCTCTTTCCACACTCATAGCCTCTTCTTATTATTAATTACTTTGTTTTTAAGGGTAATTACTTCTTATTCACAATACAGTTGTAAGTTTATATATTATTGTTTCTCATTGTTGTTCATGTTCCATTCAAGAAAATATGTTGTTGTGCATGTTACTTACTAATGCTAATTGTATTTCATACTAATTGTATTTCATTTCACTTTTAATGTTACACATTCATAAGTTTCAAGTTTTTTTAAGTCAATTTGCTTTTCTAATTTATTATGATTATTTGGGTTTTTTTTGGCTGATATTTTTTGTTGTTATTATTTTTACCATACATTATCAAGGAAGGCAGCGTTATGTTATTTTGTAGTTAACCATATTACAAATCCACTCTTGTAATATTGAATTTTCTTAAGAATTATACAATCCTTTCAATCTTAAAATCTCATAAAATCGTTTGAAAATCTTAAAAGTTTATGTTATAAATCCATTAAATACTGATTAAAAATCTTAATTAAAAAGCCTTTTGAATAAAGTCTTTTAAAATCCATCAAAATCAATACAATCACATAAAGTTTTTTAAAATCTTTAAGATTCTTTTTTCTAAAACAGTCTTTTAAAATCTCAATTCAACCCTTAGTCTTGAAAGAGAGTTTCAGTTTGACTTATAAATATACGACAAAAGTTGTCCTCTCCAAGTACATGTTGGAAATGTTTAAAAAAAAAAAAAAAACAGTACATGTTGGAAGAATATTATTAATACCAATTTCAGAAGGAAACTTCTGCAGTTTATTTTAAATGAATTCAATTGTTTAAAATATGCATTCAAATCGGATATCATCATAAATCCAAAAAAATTATAAAACGGTCAACACAATTCAAACCTTCTTTATTATGTTTCTACCACGTTCAATTGATAGCAGATCTCTAGTCTATTGATTATGCACTTAAACGGTTAAACGTGCCGGAGTGAAGATCTTTATTGAATGTAAACCTAAAGATAAGAAGGTGTGATAAATTCCTTCAAAAAAAAAGGTGTGATAAATTAAAATTTTATAAATTAAGACATAAAGTCAATTGTTAGTGACATTGCATTATATTTGTCGAGGGTTGAGAATCAAACCCCAACTCTCCACTTATTCATCTGAAGAAGTGAATTTTTAACTAATAAACTATTTGACAAAAAAACAAAGAAGAAAGATATTGTCATATTCAAAATTATATTAGGGCTTACTATACTTCGGCAACATTTATCAGAGGGATGAAATTTATGACGGTGGGAAAGAAGGAAATGGAGTTGCATGTCGTTTTCACTATTCCTTTAACATTTTTTTATTTTTTTTCCTTGTTTTTTGGGTAGTCAAAGCTTGCCCATACAAACTCATAGTTTCGTCTTTGAGACGTTAGATATGTCATTTAACTTTACAATATCTCAATGGATACCTAAAGATATTTACTTGTGTGGATCTAGGAATGATTCACTAAATTTCACTTTATAAGGACATTTGACCTTAACGTAAATGTCCTGAATCAAAGAAGAAAAATTAAGGAAAATGGCTAAGAAAATATAAGAATAAGAAGAAAACATACAAAATAGAATATGATGAGAAATGTAAATAACAGTTGTCACATTTTTTAAAGGAGGACAGGATCTTGGGATGAACCGCCACAAGAGTAAGAATGCTCTTGATAAAGATATAGAAATATTATATTCATGGAAGAACCTTGAGAAGTAACATTAGCTCTTACTTCAAGTTTCGTTTAAAGCAATCTAAATGTAAACAAGCCTTATTATAGGCTTCAACCAAGAGGGCAAACAAAGCTAAAATCCAATATAAGAGCTCAATGAAAATTAAAACTAATAGGAGTAAGATACACAAGTGTTTCGCTTATTACTCACAAATTTCAAACAGAGAAAAGAAATCTTAAAAATCTATATTTCCTCAAAATGATTCAAATCTTCATTCCTTAAAAAGCTTTGAGGTTTTATATCATTCTCTCCCTCTTAAATGAAATTTTTCCTCAAATTTATTATGGAGGCAACCTACACGAAGACAAGAAAAACAAGTTAAGGATGCCACTAATAAAAAAAACTCTTCGGGGATCAAATTAAAATTGTGATAAAATATCAAATGTAACAAGTAGGTGCATCAATGATCTCCTTTTTATCAACAATATTCTGAGTCACATTACTCCTCCTCTATTTGGCTTTGACGTCTCCACAAAGAAAACGCACAAGCACCATAACACTAAGATAAAGCAACATAACACCAAGAACCCGAGAGACACAAACAAGACACCATTCATTCTATATGAGTAGCAGAGGACATTGAACATCGATGCTGCATTCACATACTTAAAAAGGCCATATAGAAAATTAAGACATAGCAATAAGATAATGGGCACGCGAAATGCCCAAGACCGAATCAATTTCACTATGGAGACGAATGCGGTGACGAAGGTCATTACAAACAAGACATTCCATAAAATTGGCTCTAAGAGATGAAAACAAGCCTGCACAAAGCTTAGTTGTATGGTCGCCTTTTGATGAGGACAACCCAAAACATACATCAATCCTACTTGAGCAATCGATGAAGAAAGTGAAATGATATTTGTATAACCATTTTGAGCCACTGGTTTATCTCTCCATCGAATCAAATTCGCCAATGGTGTGCGTTCATGAGCCCATGCTAAAGTTTCGATCAATTCCTGCCAATATCCGCGCCATGAGATTAAGAACATAAATCCAGTAGCCCAAACAAGATGTCCAAATAAGAACATCCACGCCCAGACTGATAAACTATTCATACCAAAAGGGTTATATCCATTGATAAGTTGTGAAGAATTTAACCATAGATAATCTCTTAACCATCCCATCAAATAGGTAGAAGATTCATTAAATTGTGAAACATTACCCTGCCATAATGTAATGTGCTTCCAATGCCAATAAAAAGTAACTCATCCAATGGTATTTAACATCCAGAAAACTGCCAAATAAAATGCGTCCCAAAATGGTTATACAAATATCATTATGTTTTTATTCTCTCTCTTCATTTTTCTCTCTCTATTGTTTTTAACCAATGAGAAGAGAGAACAACAAAGTTGTCTCAAAGGTTGTACCAAAATGATTGTCAAAATATCACTACTCATGAAGAAATTGCCCCAAACAGCAGCAAATGTTCCATATTGCAAAACATTTCTGATGAGTCTTGTGTTGATTCCATTTCATCATGGAGAATGGATTTTTCCTCCTTGTCTCCCATTGTGACAGACAAAGTAGTCATTACCTGTCATGAATTTGCGTAAAACTATAAGTAATTTCATTTCAAATTAATTATAATTAGATAATCACTTTACAAAGTTCATAAGACTAGAAAATTAAGACAAAGTTCAGAAAAAAAATTGATCAACTGCAAATAATTTATAATTTATATAACCACCAAAGTCCAAAACATGTAAACAAAATGTACACGGTAAGAAACAATAGAACAATGGCACAGCATAGCAGTGAGTTCATAACAGCTTACGGAACAAATGCAGGGAGAGAGAGATATCCAAAGAGTGAGTGAGATATAGATTGAGAAATATTTGGGTGTGTTATGTATAAATAAGGAAATCCAATGCAGATTTGAATTTTTTAGACTGTTATATATCATTAAGGCTGCGGTTAAGAGCCATTAAGAGACATAGAAATAAAACGCACATTTTTTTTTTAATATCACGAAGTCAATTGTTTTTGGTGCTGAATCACAACCTGTAATGATCTCTATAAATATTTATGAATTAAACAAAGTCATACATTATCGATTTATAAAAAATTCATTAATTTCAAGATGATTGTTTAGTTTTAACTGGCGGTCTTTAATGGATAAGTATTGCAGCAAATAAATAAATCATTATGATTTTTTGTTTTTTTTTTTGACGGAATCATTATGATTTTTTGTTGTGTATTTTTTTTTTTGCTTCTTTTATTTTACAGCATAAAGTATAATTTACAGCATAAAGTATAAAAATAATATAGCTACATTGGCTGCCTCAAAAAATAATATAGCTACATTGGTGAATATGACCATGGCCGACCTTACTACAAGGCCAGGGAGGGAAGGAGTTTAGGCCTCTATTTTATTTTTTGAATTACATAGACCTTTAAACTTAACACGAAACACAACAGATACAATCCCCATGAGCTTAGCTCATTTGATAAGGGATAATGCACAATTTGTGCGGGTGCTGAGGTTCGAACCCCAGACACCCCATTTATTCACCTTTAAGGTGAATTTCTCTAGCCACTAGACTACTTGACCAAAAATTATAAAAAAAAAAAACACAACAGATACAGAACAAAATTGAGATTCGAACACAACACTAAAATCAAATTTTACCGTATGCAATCATGGTCCCAAAATTGAGATACAGAACAAGATCATACACGACAGAACACAAAACACTAAAATCAAATTTTACCGTATGCAATCATGGTCCCAAAATTGAGATACAGAACAAGTTCATACACGACAGAAGTTTCGGTCACTATGTTCCTTAGCATTCAACTAACTTAATTCCACAACTAATTATAATGCGGGACCAAATTAAACCAGAGTTGCAAACCCAGCCAGAAATCTGTCAAATAACCAAAGCTTCACTGAACTGTCTTCTTCTCACTGTACCCCCTCTCCGAAGAAGATCATTACTAACAATTACAAAGATGGTCCTATAACTGTTGTACACAACACATATATTGTTGCAAAAGAACTCAAAGGCTTCTGATCCTCTATCATGGTAAAGTATGTCATTTGAATGTGGTACTGATCTCAAGATTCTGATCCCACCAGCAAGTAAAAGAGGAAGCCAATTTACTGAGATAGTCTTTGCCGAAGAATACCATGGATCGAACAAAATCTTTAATTAGTTGTTTACTTGTTTTGCCTACTCCAGGAGAAGAATACCCAAAGATCTACCTTATCCACTGTTCAGCTCACCTGTCTAGGAGTTGAAAGAAAGGACAATAATTACAAAGTGAAACATTAATTAGCAGTTGTAATTCCCACTCCATCAAAGGAACTTTTGTTAATATTAAGATTACACAACAATTGTTACTAGAACTGACTACTGAGTATTCTTTTCATAATTTAAAATGTGCTGATACACGATTGCTGCAACAAAATCTTGTATCAATTTTCGCTCCTTGCCGTACCAGAACACTATTTAATATCACAAGAGGTCTGCTATGTAGATAACAAAACTTTCCGATACACTCCAGTTGTCTTTCTTATTTCAGTTTCTGTTATTTCTGGGTTAATTCCTATTTTTCAGCCGTATTAGAGTAGGTTTCGATCAAAGTTCGACCGGGAGAGCAAAAATGAAACAATAAAATCAATAGAGAGCTGCGGTGCTAGGCTGGATAGTATAAAACTTACTATTAATTCCTCCAAATTCAAAGGCATTGACGAGTCTACCGAGAATCCCAATTCTAACATTAGTTTTTCCAAGCGATTCACATTTGTCAAATAGAGATAGCCAACCTAGTTCAATAGACATCGGCGTTAGAGAACAGGCAGAAAACAATTTTCAGATTATAAAGGAAATACTGTTTCAGATTATTCCTATCAAGGAAAGCATATTAAATGGATATCGAGCAACACACAAGCAAGCTGAAATTGCAAAATAATCATGTGGCAGCCAGCCATTAATGGCTAACTGTGCAACATATAATTATACAAAAAAAAAAAAAACTCACTAATATGTTGTATATAGAACACACTCACACGCACACATATCATGCACTGTATTAGTTGTATTTTAACAGTAATATTTAATGAAAGGCTTAATAGCAGTTTTAGCCCCCTAACTTCTCCAAAGTTGCGATTTTGGCCCCCTAAGAAAAAAAACTACAAAACCCCCCCTAAGTTTTGCATCTGTGGCAGTTTTGGCCTCTAGGGCCAATTTTGACTCGGTCTACGCTGACGTGGCACCCTAAGTGAGGTGCCAAGTGTTATTTTTTTTAACCAAAAATTGGCCTTGTGGGGCCAAAACTGCTACAATTGTAAAACTTAGGGGGCGGTTTTGTAGTTTTTTTTCTTAGGGGGCCAAAATCGCAACTTTGTGAAAGTTAAGGGCAAAAACTGCTATTAAACCTTAATGAAATTAGAATGTTGCAATTGTCATCACCACTTTAAAATTAAAGAAATATAGAAAAAAAACTCGCTAAAAGATTTACATTTATATCACCGGATGAGAAACCGAAGTTTGAAGGCACTTACTAATGTTTCTAATGAAGATGCTCTGTTATATACAGCTGCACCAGCACGCCTTTTTGTCTTAGTTTTGCTTGAAATAATGTTCTTTCCCCATCGAAGAACATCCCTGAAATAAAATTAATAAAAGCTATATAAGCTATGATAAAAATTAACAGATAGAATAGCAGAATTGTGGCATAATTTGGCATATTCAGAAGTATGTTTGCTTTTGTTCCAAACTCCATTGCCTATTGGCTTCATCTAATCATTATCATGTACCAACCATGAGACAGATGAAAATCTCATCAAATATAGTTTCAAATAAAAAGCACGGATAGGCCTTAAACTGCCAGTTCCGGACATTTCTACACAAAAGTCATCTTGCAAGCAGTTCATTGTTGTTCATTTAACGAAACCCCAACACAGATTTCAGAACACCAATCCTGTTTTCAGGATCATGAGATAAACTCTATAGGGAGCAGTTTAAGAGAGGCGGAGCATTCCTTTTCTTATTTTCTCCCAACAAGGAAAAATCTTCATATGAAATTTAAGTTCACTTGTTTGTTTCAGAATCTTTATAAGATGAAACTTCATCTAATATGGAAAATAGGGGTGTTTTGGGGAAGGAGGGATAATGAGACCCTGAAAGCAACATATTCTAACCTCTCTTGATCTGATAGGAAATTACTGATCAGAAGTTTCTGAAGCAATGCATCCTGCAACAAACAAACAAAAAAGGATGATACACATTGTAATTAGATTGGAAACATGTTTTTGTTGTTAATTAGTAATAATAAATAAAATCCAACAGTACATCACTGGCCGGCTGAAGTCAAACTCACATTGTTTTGCCTCCTTGACCAAAATATCAATTAAGATACAGAAGGGAGAAAAATAAGAAGCAGCAGAAAATGGTGATTTGGGCAGAAATACACTCGCAGTGAAAAGAAAGTGTATGCGTATGTCACTCAGATAATGAAAAAGCTTTCGCAAATAAAAACTTAGATTTCATTATGAAAATTCAATATGAAATATGCTTATTGAATTTGTCTTGTTCCGACCCTGAATGATGTCTTTTTTCCCCTATTTAAAGCATAAGTCATTAAGTAACATAAACCATGATTTACTTCCGGTAACAAAAAGATTATCAGTCCAATCATAATAAAATAATTTTTTTAAAGAAACTATTGAACAAATCTCATGTATATAAAGTTATACAAAGTAGATTTGGGATGAAAAATAACTTCTTAAATCCCAATTAGGGCGATGAGTCTGAAATGGGTATAAATTATAAAATTGTCATCAGCACAATCAGTACAACTGTACAATAACTAGTACCTTATCTAACTTGTAAATCAATATTACACAAGAAAACACGATAAGATTAATACACAATGAATCACAATAGAAATCTGTCATGCCCATCTTTCCACAAGTAAATATAAATTGAAAACAAAGTAGGGAAGAAAGTAATCATACTTGAGCCTCACAACGAACAACTGCCATCACACGATCATTGAATTCTTCAATACTCAGCGGTGGAAATAAAAAATGCCTACGAGCATATAGCTGCATGTTTCACAAATAAATTAGAATAAGATATCTAAAAATTTCTCAAAATCATTAGAACTGTAAGACTTTTAATGAATGCAAATTTCGGTATCAACTAGCCAAATCTTAGACTTCAACTCTATTTGACAAAACAAATTTTTGAGCTTATAGAGGATATATTAATTATAAGCACATATAACCACGATAGACCTATTTGACAACAATTTTTTCTCACGAGCTTTTGGCTTTTATTTTACTAGTTTATGTGGTTTTTCGAGTATTTGAGGTTATAGCCTATCAATTTTTCCCTTAATATCATTAATAATCAAAATCGTAATACAATTGGTATCTTCATCATAACTTTGAAAGCTAGCCATGTATGTTTCCACCCCAACCAAGGTGAGAGAAACTACACGGACTTCACTCATAGAAAACTCTACCACAAAGTTTGGAAAATATATAAATAAAATACTCCTACAATTTAAAGTCATAGTCCCACATTTAGCTTTGTTTTCCTTATTAATTTTAATGCTATCCACGACAACAACTGGGTCCAACTCGAAGATCTTCGTATTTGAAACAGACTCAGTTGCCAATTGAAAATAACAAATAGGATGCAAAGGGCTTTCTATTCGAGAGCCTGAAGTCTCAGAGTAACAATAAGATTTAACTTTGAAGAAACACTCACAATCGTCATAGAAATTACGACGAATACCAATCGAGATTTTGTGCCTCTAGCAAAAATGTCTCAATGTATTGCTTCTATTTTATTTTATGTCATTTCATATTCACCTTCACCAGCTAGTTCAATAACAAATTTTACTAAATCTTAGGAATTCAATCTTCCGGCTTATCCACTATCAGCAAACTTATCTACTATTCCTATTAACTATGTCAGTTAGCTTATCAGTTATCCCCAATTATCCACAACAGAACCTTCATTTAGTACAAATAATTAGAGAATAATAAATAGGAATTAAGAATAAAATTGTAAAGAAGGTTACCTCGTAAATGCAATCACCAATATAAGCTAAGGTAGCGGCATTAAAAACAGAACGAGGCTTAACAACTTTAGGTGGAGTTGGAAGCCATCTATCATATCCCAAATAGGTTTCATCGTGTTCTTGTACTTCTTCGATTTTGCCTATCGTGGGAAGAGGAGTGGCGCGTTTGAGAAGATCGGAAATGTAATTTTCATTACGGGTGGAAGGTGCTGGTGAAGAAGAAGTGGGAGAAGGAGATTGTGGTTTTGGTGGTTGAGTGGTGAGTTTTCTAGGAGCGTTGCGGTTATAAGGGAGTCTTTGTTGTGTGTCCCATGAAGCTTTTACTACTGGTTTGAATTTGGATGAAGAGAACGTTATTGACCATGATAATGAAGAAGATAAACCTTGCATGATGATGATGATGATGAATGAGTTGAAGAGTGGATATTTGGCGAGGAAGATAACTGTTAGTTGATTTCCGACACTTTTTTGTTGGGCTTATTCAAGTCAAGATAGCCCAAAACTGGGATAGTTGCTTTTAGACACCTCAATTTTGCTTCCGACAGGTCCATACTCTTGATTGACTATTTTTTGTATAGAGAATTTGATCATATCGTAACTCTCAATCAGATTTTTTTTCTCTTCAAAAAGATGATCAATTTTGAGGTGTCTAAAAGAGTATACATAGCAACGGGATGGATCGGAGCGGGTTTAAGCATCTTCTGCCCCCGTCCCCACCTGCGAAAACTCTATTTTTTTTTTTAAATATTTAAAAAAATGCATATTTTTTGATAGCAATGAAAAACAATAATTATATTAATAATTAAAAATCTAATAAACTTTTTTAGAAAGAGAAAAATAATTACAATAAATATATTTCTAAAGAGTAATAATATATTAAAATAGGTTAGTGCTTATGGGAATAAGATTATAAAATTTAATAAAGTAAATTTCAAAAAGCGGGTGCGGGGCTAGTATAAGCATCCCCCCGCCTCCGCCCTCGTACTAAAAACTAAAATTTCCCCCACACCCGCACCCGATTAAATCGACTTTTCCCTATTAAATTCGGATCGGGGTGGCCGGATCTTGTCGGGGGCGGAGCTTGTTGCCATGTCTATAAAAGAGGAACAATCCAAAACTAATGGTGATTTGGACTTTAGACCACACCTTCGTATGTGTAGCGTGTATTAGATATTCAATATTTAGGGAGTTTTTTTTTTCTTCTTTTCAACTTTCAAACTTCTCGTGCACCTATTTCATATTATAAAATCCTAAAAACGGAGGGCTATAAACTTTTTTTTTAATGTTTTTACACCTTATGGATTATATAATTTAAAGGCTTATTTGATCCAATGATCCCTTAAATAATTTCAAGTTTTCATTTTGGTCCCACAATTAATAAAACGTACCTTTTGGTCCCTCACTTTTTCCTCCGTTTGCCAAATAAATCCTCGATGTTAAGTTTAACCTCAAATGTCTATGGTAGACCAACCTTAAGAGTGGTCCACCATAAACCCTATTAATTATTTTAATTTAAACCTTGTGATCATTTCTTCTAAAAGAGGACCATTGGATTAAGATCTATTTTATTTTTCATAATTGCCAATGTCTTTATCTCCCTGGTTCACCAGCTTGTGTTGGATTGGATGGGAAAAAAATTAACAACAAAAAGGTGAAATGATGTTTAGGAAGGGAGGATGAGAGATGTGGTAGCACCGGTGAAGTCGCCGCCGACGACACCTTGTTTTCTTCTTCATTATTCAGATCACGATTCTTTTTCTCTTTGTTGTTTCTCTCTCGCCGACAACACCAGTATCCCATCCTTCTTTGTTCTTCGGCAACCAACAGCTTCGTTCTCCCTCTAAAAAAACCAGAAACCCACTATCCATTCTGCAACTTTGATTGATAGATCTTTTATCTTTTTGGGTTTGTGTTGTAGATTAGAATTGATTGATAGATCTGTTAGTTTGTGGGTTTATGTTGTAAAGATTTATGTTGAAGAAATTTAGGGATTTTGCTTTTTTGGGTTTACTTTTCATATGAAGAAGATGAACGATTTACGATACCAACCGTGCTTCTGGAATTTAGAGTTTAGGAGCACTTTCCTGGGTTTGCATATCTGGATTTTGCTTCTGAAGATTTATGAACATTTTCATATGACAGATCTATAAGAACAATTGCTTCTGGAGTTTCTCACCCAAACCTTTTCCTTGGATACCATTTTTCATGAAATTGAATGCTTGCTTCATATGACGAAAAATGAATTAGGTGATTTGAAGATTAAAAATCAAATCAAATGATTACAGGAAGAAGAACGGGTGAAGAAACCCAATTCCTCCCATTCTCGTGTCTTTTCTTTTAATTTAATTAAAATAATTTTTTTATTTTTTAATACTATAATTGATTTTTGAAATTTAAAAATTCATTTTTTTATTTTTAATCGCCACATTAGATGTTGTTGTTCATGGTGGTTGATGTTTCTAGGTAAATGATGAAGATGATGATGTTGTTGATGAATGTATGTTGGAGAAGATGAACAATAGAGTAAAGAAGAAGATGAAAGGGGAAAATTAATTAGTTGTTGTTGACATACCGTAAGATAAAATAGACATGCATAATCCAATGGTCATCTTTTAAAAAATTAATCAAACGGTTTAAATTAATAGGATCTATGGTGGACCACTCTTAAAGTTGATCCACCATAGACATTTGAGAGGTTAAACTTAACAGCGAAGATTTATTTGACAAACGGAGGAAAAAGTGAGGGACCAAAAGGTACGTTTTATTAATTGTGAGATTAAAATGAAAACTTGAAATTATTTGAGGGACCATTGAATCAAATAAATCTAATTTAAAATATCATAGGATGCGTGGAGCTGGTAAGGTGGAAAAAGAATGACACCAATATTAATTCAATTATCTCTCAATATTTAAATGCATTAAAATATGTTCACTAGTACTAACACATTGACTAAAATGTCAAAATTGTTACGAAGAATGTTGTGGTCGAGACTCAAACTTCATTTCTTTACTTATGTGAGTTAGTTTTTAATGACTATTGTCATTTCTTCTATCTAAAAAAATGCACTCAAGTATTATCTTATTTTTGAGGAATAAAAATATCAATCTAATTTACTATATAATACGCTGTAGTTGAGTATATATATATATATATATAATTTTTATCAAATTTAAATTGTTTAATTATTCTTTGTGTATTGATAATATAAAAAAAAATGACATAATATATATAAAATTTCTTTCAAAAGAAAAAAGTTTTAAAATTTTGATGTGTTTTGCATAGTGAAAAATCAAACATTGCAAGTAACAAGGGTATTAAAGTAAATTTTGCATTATTTTAACAAGCACATTAACATATCACACAAAGTACCGCACAATACATTTGTCCTGTGCATCAATCATCAAACACAATACAAGATAAAAAGTTGTCATGTGACTCAGTTACCTTTTTTTTTGGAAAATAATTCACAAGTTTTGTCATATCATATAGCAATAATGACAGCACATTTTTCTTAAACATTAACAATATATATATTTTTTTGATAGAAAGCAGTAACTATTATAAGTGATATATTTTTTAGATTTAAATAAATTATATAAAAAAATGTTAAAATAAAATGTAAAAATGAACCAAACCATAGTCGAGTCCGTCCGTCCATAGATTAAAGTGGCTGTATCCAGAAGTCCTAGCTCAATTGGCAAAATACCGAAATTGTTAGGCCGGATGTCATGATCGGGGTTCGAACCCCGGTACCTCTACTTGTGTGTGTGAGTTTATAATGGCTTTACCATTTCGTCTATCTACCAAAAAAAAAAAAAGTGGCTGTGACCGTGGATGAATGCGGCGGTTGTGGGAAGAAGTTGAGTGGAGAAATATACTAAACATCAGCGCGGTCGCATAACCTATACTACACTATAGAGTGAAGAAAGAAGAAGCATATAATAGAATAGAACAGAACAGGTTGAATTGGTTTTGCAGCTTGACTTCTACTACTGTCCGGTTGTTCATTCAAAGAGATCATGAGTCGTTACGATAGCCGTTCCTCCGACCCCACTTCCTACCGCGACCGTAGAAGGTAACTCTAACCTCTCTCCAATTTCCACTTTCTAGGGTTTCATTCAATGCTCTTTTCTATTTCCTAATTTCAATACTCTTTTTCTTCTCAGTGACTCAGGTCTTGCTGCACCTTCACCTTCACCTTCACCTTCAATCAAAAATGAAGGTGCCTCAGCTTCACCCGCAAGGAAAATTAATTTGGATGGATTACCTCATTTTGAGAAAAATTTCTACTCCGAATCTCCTTCTGTTCGTGCTATGACCGAAGCTGAAGTTACTGAGTACCGTCTACGCCGCGAAATTACTGTTGAAGGCAAAGATGTTCCTAAACCTGTTAAATCCTTTTCCGATGCTGCTTTTCCAGGTACTCAATTGTATTTATGCTTGTTCAATTTCAATTTAAGTGTCATTTTGATTTTAGATAGATGATAAACTTTAGATCAGACGATGGAGGAGAAACCACCAAACTGAATTAGGATTCTATAATAGCTAATTATTACAGAATAATTCAAGCACTATTTACTTGGTTAGTTGGTTGGTAGTTAAGTAGTTAGGTTGTTATTCCCTCACAAGCTCTGTATAGGCCCTTTTTGGATAATAAATAGCTTAATTCGAAGATTTATAACATAACACCTTATCATGATAATCGATTATGTATAAGCTATTTCTATACAGTATTTTCACAGGCCTGTTTGGATAAACAACTTATTTGCCGCTTATAGCATAACCACTTATGTATAAGCTTCTTCTTTAGCTATCTTGGAAAACTTATGAAAGTAAGCTAAAACAGTTTATGAATAATGTCATAAGATGTTCTCATAAGTTTTCCCAAATACTCTCACAAAACTTATGTAACTAGATAAGCTCAAATAATCCAATACAAACAGACCCATAAGCTATATTGGAGAGATAAGTTGAAAACAACTCATGAACATGTATTAAGTTGTTTTCATAAGTTTCTCCCAAAAAGTTACGCAAGTGCTAATGACAGTACATAAGTTCAAATAAGCCAATCCAAACAGGCCCATAGAGCCTGATGTTTTCACTTCTACTACCTTATATCAATCAATGTGAAACCTAGAGAGTTTTTCTCTCTAACAAGCTCTCAATCTTATTTTTCCTACGAGATGAATCTTCATCTCTTTGATCGTGTGATTTGGAACAGTTTTGGATTGTGAGGGGTTAAACTGAAGGGAGTTGGAAAGGAGAGAAAATAGTTTTTACTTTGTAATTTATGGACTTTTGAGATTATTATCATGGGAATACTCTAATGATTTTACATCTTTGATTTAATTTAATCCAGACTATGTGTTAGAAGAAGTTAAAAAAGCTGGCTTTGTTGAACCGACACCAATTCAATCTCAAGGCTGGCCAATGGCTTTGAAGGGACGTGATCTAATAGGAATTGCAGAGACAGGATCAGGAAAGACACTTGCTTACTTGTTGCCTGCCATAGTGCATGTTAATGCCCAGCCAATTCTAGGTAAGCAAATAAGGAAGCACCACGACTGAGATGTAAACAGTATTAGAGGTGCCTTTGTTTGTCTATGCCTCCTTTGTTTAATTGTTTTGCTCTTTGATAATTCATTTACAATGTTTTTCAGATCCTGGGGATGGACCTATTGTCTTAGTTTTGGCCCCGACACGTGAACTTGCCGTCCAAATACAACAAGAAGCTACTAAATTTGGTGCGTCGTCAAGGATTAAGAGCACATGCATTTACGGTGGGGTTCCTAAGGGGCCTCAAGTGCGCGATCTTCAGAAAGGTATGTGGTGAAGTAAGTATTATAAAGCCATGGCCTGTAATCAAGAACTTGTCTTCTTCTTCTTCTTCTTGTTTTTTTTTTAACTTCATGGAGCTGCTTTTGTTTTGCTATGATTTTGTTTTTGATGATGCTTCTGTTAATTTTTGGGGTTAGGCGTTGAAATTATAATTGCGACTCCGGGAAGGTTAATTGATATGCTCGAGTCAAATCATACTAATTTGCGAAGGGTCACATACCTGGTATTGGATGAAGCTGACAGAATGTTGGACATGGGGTTTGATCCCCAGATACGGAAAATTGTCTCTCAGGTACGGCTTGCATTCTTTGAAGTTACCTGTATTTATTATTATTTTGGGTGGACACTAGAATAATTTTATTCGGTAGAAAGGTCATGACTTGGGGGAAAGATAATCTATCCTCTGAAGAAGTAAAACCGCGATATACTGAAAAAGATTGAACGACGTCAAACACAAGATAGGATGCTAATTAATCCTATTCCTATAAGATTTTAGACAAAACTCACTCTTTGAAAACAACCATTGGCTGATATTGAAAACCATGGAAAGGAAGCACTTGAAAGAAATTATATTAAATCCTATAAAGCTGAAACAATCTGATTTTCTTAAAGTTCAGGATTGAGGTCAAAATCATATGCACCAAGTTGATAGCAACTGGCAGTGTTCAGACAAAAGCACAAATTGTATTGAATCACGAGGCATTACTCTGTACCTCTTTCTGAATAGAAGAGCCTTTTGGTTTAGATAAGCTCATCACATAAGTTCATGACAATGAATCTGAGTTGAATTAGCAAAGGCATATTGTATGGCTTCAGATTAACACTTCTTTATTGTTCTGGTTATGTTAGGAACCCATGAATGGAGTGGAATAGAAAGGACACTTGTATTAAGAAGATAGGAAAGATAAGAGAGAAAACTCTCCTCCAAAGGGTGCCCCCTTTTATAATAGAGTCACCACTCTATTCACTAAAGTTTACAATACTTAATGATACCCTCTCTAACTCCATAACCTCCCTATTTATACAAGATAAATCCTAACTACATCCATTAACTAATAACCTCCCTTACTAACTCCTTAGCTCCAAACTTAACAAACTCCCCTTTAGTCTTAAGTCCTAACAGGTTATCTGATTATTGTTATTTATCGTTGTTATTTATGTAGATTCGGCCAGACCGACAAACTTTGTACTGGAGTGCTACTTGGCCAAAGGAGGTCGAACAATTGGCAAGGCAGTTCCTTTATAATCCATACAAAGTAAGATATATTCTTGTTGGGACTTGTTATGTTGTCCTTTCTAATATCATTTTTCTGTTGAAATGATGTTTTCTGGAATTTATAATATTATTCTTCCTTAATAAATCACAGCTGTCAAGAGTTGTTAAGTCGTAAACTTGTACGGGTCTACATATTTAGGTACGAAAAATCAAGGCGATTCACTTTAAAACACGTTCCCTAGTAAACTTGTGCTGATTCACGTGGATTTGATCAAAACTCAGACAGAGTCACGAGTTTGATGCAAATTCTGCGACTCCACGGATACACTGAAATAAGCCTATGAAATGTTTCAGAGAAACTGTTTTCTCTTAAGGTGCAATGTTAATCTCCCAACTTCTTAGGGTCTCAACACTATTCTTCCATGGATGAAATCATTTGCCTCTGGCTCTACGAAGCCCATCCTTTCCTGCACACTTTATTAACTTATGGCTTACGAGTTGGTTTTACATGTATGGTTATAACTTGTATTTTTTTCATTCTTTTTTATGTAGTTGGGATGTAGAATATCTATATCTATTAATATGATGGTAATATGTTATTCTTGGATGCGATGTTATGTTTTAAAATATTTTTATCAGGTAGACTCGTGAGTCTATAGACACTTCGTGAGTTTGCATAGCTTCTCGAATCTGACAATCTTGGGTGTATGTTTGTTTATGTATGGCATTGTATTTGTCAGAATTGTGTGGTTATATTGAAGACTGAATTGACAATATCTGTAACAATTGTGCAGGTGATTATAGGTTCCGAAGATTTAAAAGCTAACCATGCTATAAAGCAATATGTTGACATTGTTCCTGAGAAGCAAAAATATGATAAGTAGGATATGATCTACATTATTTTCAATCCCTAACTTGAATAACTTGTCACATAGAACCGCCTAATAGAGTCATTTTATCTCAGATTGGTGAAGTTGTTGGAGGACATCATGGATGGAAGCCGAATATTGATATTCATGGACACTAAAAAGGGATGTGATCAGATTACTAGGCAGCTCCGCATGGATGGTTGGCCTGCACTTTCAATTCATGGAGACAAAAGTCAAGCAGAAAGAGATTGGGTGCTTTCAGAGTTTAAATCTGGAAAGAGTCCTATAATGACTGCAACAGATGTTGCAGCTCGTGGTTTAGGTACAAAACTCTGCTTAATTGTTTAAATGATTTTTTTATTCAGTGTTGGAAATTGAAGTAGTTCTAGAACCATTTTTAATTGTCACATTTTATGTTCATTTACTCTTTCATAAGGGGGACATATTTATTGTGTGGACCAGGCAATGTTGGGCGATCTTGCCATTGTGAATTTTCCTAGTTACACAGACACACTAGCTCATATTGACAATTTTTTCTGATGAATAAAGTTTGCCTTCTTAAGTTAGAATTTCCTTCTATTGCTGGTCAATCTCATGTATGTATTAGTCGGTTTCAATTATATGTGGTGACTTAAATGGCTAATGGTTGTTATTGTGACTGACGACTTCAGTTCTATTTGTTAATTGCCATAGCTCAAAAGCATCGAATTCGGTCCTTTGGGCCTATCAATGTAATCTGTGCATCCAAAAAGAATCCAAGTGCATAAGTTTTTTTTTTTTTTTGCTTTAAAGTGTCTTTTTGGTTGGTCGCACTACTCATGAAGTGTCACTTTTTAACTTACACCAATATATGTGCTTGTGTATATTGATTTTGTTTTCCTTTTATTTGATTGTTGCTATCAGATGTGAAGGATGTGAAGTACGTGATAAATTATGACTTCCCGGGATCACTAGAGGATTATGTTCACCGGATTGGAAGGACTGGGAGAGCTGGTGCAAAAGGAACTGCGTACACATTCTTTACAGCAGCTAATGCCAGATTTGCAAAGGAACTTATTAGCATACTTGAGGAAGCTGGACAGAGAGTGAGTTCTGAATTGGCAGCAATGGGGCGTGGTGCACCTCCTCCACCTTCAGGTTTGTTAATCAACTTTGGCTAGTACTCCCTCCATTCCTTTTCTTTTGATGTTTTAGCTATTGGCACAAGTTTTAAGGAGTAATTAAAATATATAAATATTTGTGTGATTTTTACTAAAATGTCCTTATTTATCATTAAATTCACATGTGATAAACCAAAGGTCACAACTACTTTAATAGTTTATGGTGTTTTCCAACAAGGGTAAAATTGAGAAAACAATAATAAATTCACTAAAACATCAAAAGTTTTGGAATATAGTTGAAGTTTTAAAACATCAAAAGAAAAGGAATGGAGGGAGTATATATATTTGGTCTGTTCGCCTGTCCTAATTTTTTTTTGGTTGAAGGTTTATGATATGCGATAATTCTGCTTGAATGACATGAATCCAAACCCAAAGGCAGTCTTTGGCATCTTGGTCTGGCTTTTTTAGTAAAATTATAGTTTAGTGCCACTTACCAAGGGGCAGACTCTAGAGGCAGTTTGTCAGAATAATTGGTGAGAGGATAGTTTGTAACCGGAAGGCATGCCTGGCATATGCTCAGTTTGAGAAGGCTGGGGTGGGAGGCTTGTTCAATTTACACAACATGCATCATTTGTAGAATTTGTTTCTTATTTGCTATCCACTTTTACTTTATGAATGAATTGTTCTTTTTATTTTTTTGATGATCAATCAGGAGGCTTCCGAGACCGAGGCAAGAGTTTTGGCAGTGGTCGCCCGTGGAGCTAACTGATGGAACTCCTACAATTATGTCATTGATGTAGCCTGACACATTGTACTGTCCTACGCCCAAATTATTATTTGTAAGAAAGTGGTAGGAGTTTGGATTTCTGATATGTTAGACTCCTTTTTACCCCTTTATTTGGTGGAAATGTCCATAGAACTTCGACAACCCTTGTATCTACAATCAAACAGTTGTTTTGTTTATACTCGACAGTCCATACCACAGTAATTTGTTTTGCATGCGAACTTGGAAGGTAAACACAAGTGGGAAATTACTGAAACTAATTTTTTAAAATATTTTTGAAAGCGGATCTCACTAAATTTCACATTTGTGTCTATAAATGAAGTCCTCCATCTCTTCTGAAAAATGAAGGGGATCTCTCAATGGCCTAGATGCATTTCATTTGATACTATAACCATCTTGTCTAAAATGATAAAAAGCATGTAAAAAAAAAGTAAATTTGTAGAGTTTCCAAATGTTTTTTAAAGGAAGAGTTTCAAAATGTTGAAAGCATCGTTCTGGAGATAAAAAAAATTGTTGGGATTTTTAACAAGTGTCATGTTGTTAGAGTAATAATTAGCAATTTTTAATAGTACTAACAACACACTCTATAACATACTTCCAAAATGTAAGTAAAAATCGATCAACAAAATTTAATGTATTCGGTTCAAAATTTATATCAGATACATCAACTTTTGTTTACTCATTTTTGCTTACATTTTGGGATGGAGGGAGTACACTTTTTTAACATAGTTTCACAAAATTTAATGTGACCCACATGATTAAATGTGACACGCCTGAATTTTAACCAATTAAATAGAATGTCTTAGAAAAATGTGTTAGAAAGTAAAGTGAATAAGATGTAAAGTGAAAAAATCATTTGTTTTTTTAATAAATTCATGATTTGTTATGGCATGACTACATTGTCGATCTTTAATTTGTTAATTAACAATTGATATTATACACTTTAGCGTAACCAAAATCATTAAAATAAAATGTGTGTTAAAAAGTATATTACTAGTACTCATATACTTTTATTTATTGATTATAGTCAAAGTAAGACTAATGATTACAAATATTAGAAAGTATATTACTAATACTCATATACTTTTATTTATTGATTATAGTCAAACTAAGACTAACGATTACAAGTATGATTAGGGCAATAAGTAAACATGTTAAAGTTGCTACCCATACAAATATGAATCTGGGTATTTGTTCAAATTACAGGTCTGATAACAACTTTTATAAATTTATAAATAAGAGTAAAAATATACTCTTTCCGTTCCTTTTTTAAGTGTCGTTTGAGTGCTGATTTTGCTTATTTAACTGTCATTTTAGTACTTTAAAAATATATTTTGTCAATTACTCTTTTTTTTTAATAAAATTAATTAATGTTATATATTTAGAAAACTAAAGTTTATTTTTTTCAAAAAAGTTTAATTTTTTTTAAAACAAAATTTGTTTCTTGTTATCTTAAAATTGTCAATTATTTAAGATAAAATGTGCAAAGAATATGAATTTGTTGAAGAAAAAGATAGTGACTAACAACAATTATTTGTTACTTACGAGAGAAAGATAACCTATTAATTTTTATTTTTTTTTGTGGTGGTCGGGGGTTTGAACCCCGGACCTTGCATACATTATGCATTGTCTATACCAACCGAGCTAAGCTCAGAGGACAACCTATTAAATTTATTGGAAGAGAAAACGTGTGCAAAAAATAGGAATATATCGATGGATTGAAATAAGAGTATAATAGAAAATAAATGTGCAAAAATACACTTCCTAAAGCGGTGTTAATATTTCAAAACGACACTTAAATAATAACGAGGGGGTAATCGGAACCCTCCTAATTTTCTCCCAACTCAATTTAGTCTTAAAAAAAAAAAGTATTGCTCAAAGTAAAAATTAGTCCAACGTTTTTATTCAATCGACAGATTAGTGTCGGATTTTTTTTTTAACAAAAATTAGTGTTGGACTTATTTATTTATTTATTTTTTTGGTACAAAGTGTTGGACTTTATTATAACAAAGAAACTAATTCAATTTAAAAATGTCAATGATTAATTTGATAGTATTTCGGCTTATTACTTTTTATCCAAGCCGCTGAAAAAATTATCATGAATTAAACTAGATTTGTTTTTTAAGAAGTGTATTCAGTCAGTCTATAAATAATCCCCCAACTAACCCACTGTCATCCCTTAACCAAAAGGGTAAAAGAACTTATGAATCAAACGACGCCGTATAACTCAAAAATTCACAATTTTACCAAAAGTTTTTATTCTCGTTCTCGTGTATATTGATTGACTCAGTTTCTCGTTCCATCGTACGCGACCCTCTTCTTCCTCAAAATTCTCATAAAAGTTCGTTTTTTTTTATTCTTTTTATTCATTCTCTTCAACACATCAATTCCTAATTAGGTTTTTCTCTATAATATCAATGCTTTTTGTTTCTTTTACAATTTTTCGTTTCACATGTTTATTATTATTATTATTATTTTTTGGGATTTCACATGTTTTGTTTCATAACCA
This sequence comes from Medicago truncatula, assembly GCF_003473485.1. Classification (NCBI taxonomy): domain Eukaryota; kingdom Viridiplantae; phylum Streptophyta; class Magnoliopsida; order Fabales; family Fabaceae; genus Medicago; species Medicago truncatula. The sequence continues at coordinate 49,159,338 of NC_053043.1, forward strand.
TGTATTGTTAGCTTACAAAAACCCATGAATTTGATATTTTTTGATTATATATAATTTAACATGTTTCATTGTCAATATGCTAGCTTTTTACAATATGAATATGCTGTCTGTTAATTCTATTTAGCACAAACACTTCTAATGGAAGGTGTGTCCATGTCAGGATCCAACACAACACTGACACGTGTAATTATGTTAACTTTTCAAATTATTATTGGCGTATCAGTCTTCGTGTCGTGTATGTGCTTCATATGTTAATTGTAATTGTTGTGATGTTGTTCGTGTTTACCCTTTTAGGTAAATTGAAATGGGATCAAGACACCGTGTTCATAGAGAGCCGCCAATGAGTTCCCGAAGAGGGTATCCATCGGAAGGTCCTTATGCTCGTGGGCCACCACCAATGCCACGGCAGCATATTCCACCTCATCCGGCATTGTTAGAGGAAGAGCTTGAAGTGCAGCATGCTGAAATGAGGAGGCTGGTGGCGGATAACAGGAGGTTGATTGATGATCGGATGACGTTGCAGCGAGACCTTGCAGCTGCGAAGGAGGAGCTTCATCGCATGAATTTAGCGATTGGTGATATTCGTGCTGAACATGAGATGCATTCGAGGGAGCTTGTTGATAAAAATATGAAGTTAGAGTCTGATCTTAGGTCGACTGAGCCGTTGAAGAATGAAGTTATACAACTGCGAGCTGAAGTTCAAAAACTTAGTAGTATCAAACAAGAACTTTCCGGGAAGGTTCAGACACTAACGAAAGATGTTGCTAGGTTACAGTCTGATAATCAACAAATTCCCTCGATGAGATCTGAGATTGATGGTTTGCACCAAGAACTGATGCGTGCTAGGTTTGTGGATTGATTGCTAACAGGGTTTTCGTTTTCTATCTTTAAGCATGCTTTTGGTTGGTATTTCCGCATTTGTTTTCTTGAACTGATAATGTTGCATTTTCGTGTTATAGAACAATGGTGGATTATGAAAAGAAGGCAAACATGGAGTTCATGGAACAGAGGCAGTCAATGGAGAAAAACATGGTTTCCATGGCCCGAGAAGTTGAGAAACTTCGTGCTGAGCTTGCTAGCATGGATGGAAGACATTGGGGAGCTGGTATGACATGTTTTTTATATTGTCCTTTGCAGAATTTATCATCCTTCTGTCGATAACTCCATATGTATTTACTAGCATAGCAATACAATCTGTGACTTTCAAAAAAATTGTAATAGTCTGATCTAATGAAATGACATGAATAATAGGTGAGTCATTTAATAAAAGACATGAAAAACGGTAAAAATGACATTTCTTCTATTATTTTAAAGGCCCTTCATAATTGTCTGAAAGATGGTTGGGGGTGTCAGTAACCGTAATGACATTATACACAAAAGTGGCAGTTTTGTAGAATTTAAGGCAATTTGTAACTGAATTTAAAACAATATAATTTTTTTCCTATATTCTTAATCTCCTTAACTCCCACGCCATCTCTAACTTGTCTATGTGATGATTTTGAGAACGGCAGAATTTTAGTATTCTCCGAGGGAGTTCATTAATGATAACAGGGCTTGTATTCATATCTTTCGATTTTTTTGACTGGCAGTGTTGAGGGTGGTGGTATCCCACAAGGTGTATATGTAGGGATATGCCAAAAATGCAGATACTGCAGCATCCTATTATTAATGTTAATTGGATACACATATAATATAGACACATCATGATGTTTGGAGTATCTGTGCTTCATTGACTGAACACTGAAATTATTAATCATATAATTACTGAGATATTATTCTTGTTCTTTTACCCCTTTTTTAACGTTTGCTTCATTCATGAAGGTTTGCCTTATGGAACAAATTTTGGTAGTCCAGAGGGGGGTTTCCCACCTCCATATGCAGATGGATATGGTGTTCACATGGTAAGTGTCTTCCTTAACACAATAATTTTAGAACTCATTCAATTTTCCAAGGTTTCATTTACTTTGCTTGTGCTTCTGTTTAGGCTGCTGCAGAGAAAGGTCCTCTTTATGGGGTGGGTACTGCTTCTAGGAAAGCACATGAGAAGCCTCGCTCAAACCGTCGTTGAATCCAAGTGATTGATGTTGGTGATGAAGAAAGGCCTGCCATCCCTTTGGCTGTGTTAGCGGAGTAGCGGATTGATGTCCTGTGTATGCATGCCATTTTAATGGTCTTTTATTTACTATTTGCGATTCTTAATATACTGTTAATTTTAAAGTGGCATATGTAGGTTTTATTCGTGCTTTACTGTTTTTACCTGTAGAAAACGTTGCTGCAGTATCTTTAAGTTTAAAACTTAATGTGTTGGAATTCTTCAATTTATCTATCTTCCATTGATAATATTTCATGTTTTATATAATTATTGTTGTGCTTTTGTTTAGTTATTATTTGTTTTGGGGTAAAATATGGTTTCTGTTGGTCACGGGTTGTAACTCAGCATTCCAGCCTTGAGGATATGATGTGTTTAGCAATACTAGAAGACTCAACACAGATTTTTCATTATTGGTGTTGTCGTTAAACGAGTGGTGTTGCCCAATGTGTTTTACGTCAAATATTGAGAGTGTGATTTTGGAACTAGTCTTATCTCATATCTCTCATGTAGTGGATATTTGTAACTGTCGGAGAGGAGAAGTCACCACCGGTGAAGGAATTTAAACTTTAAAGCTTAATTTATGGTGTTAAACTTTCTTGTTTTAGAGTATGTTTCTTTTAGGATAGAATGATAGATTGAAGTTTGCAACTATGTGTACGATTGGATAACAATCTCCCAGGAATGCTGGTGATGTCTGATTTTCTGTTTCAATTGGCGATGTGTGGTCTTGCAACTGGTGAAGGAAGCTGCTTGCACACATTATTAGGAATATAAATATGTGAGTGACTTATGTTACAAATGGTTATCTGGTGTGTATGGAAATATAGAATGCCAATGTTTATTTCATGGGCATGAAGTTGCAAGCTCTCAATGATGAGTGGATTTTATGGAAGTGCTTGCTGTTATGGAAGTTTCCATACTCACTTTTGGAGTCAACGTATGTACCTGCAAAAGATGTTTAAGATTGGGAATATTCAAGCCTTATTTGCTCCGTATTTCTGTGCAAAGTTTTTGGTGGTAAATTGTAACAACTAACAACTGATGTTTGCTGGCATGGACGGTGGCTGGTGTGAGTGTATTACCTTTGATTGAAGGGGCATGACATTTGCATTGTAAGTTGTATCAATGCAGGGACTTTATTTTCCAATTCAGTTAAGTTGGCATTCTATTATGTTGATTAGGGAAAACCACAAGTATGTTGCACGTGGATAGAGTGATATGACTTTAGATTTACTGTCCTCCACTGTGTTGTCTTGCTATTAAAAGCTTAAAATTGTTTGGTTAGACTCCGGATGCTATAGATAGTATTTGCTATTAAAAGCTTAAAATTGTTTGGTTAGACTTCGGATGTTGCAATTGGTATTTGCTTTACTGAGATTGAAGTCGGTGGTAGGGATATAGGTCTTCTATTGCTTTTGCAAACTATTTATTTGAAATGGACCGGAAATTGCCCAATCTAAAGATAAGATTAGATGTTAAGAGTTATCCTACCAATATGTATAACAATAGTATTTAAGGGGGTGGGGGTGTTGTGAGTTTTGTACCCTTTTTAAGCTTCAAACAGAAATAAAGAAAAAGCTGTCTGAACTCTGGTGGTATTGGTTTCATAACACCATTACGTCCATAAAGTTTCTCATTTTTTATAGTGGTTGAGGTGATGAAATATCATTGATCAAGGTCCTTTATGACTCAAGATTGTCCATATTTTCTCTGCGAAGTTTTTGGTGGTGAGTGGTAACTACTGCTGTTTGCTGGAGGGTGGCTGTTGTTAGTGGGATGCATTTGTTTTGAACTGGCGTTATTGTTGACACATTGCATTGTAAGTTGTAGCAATGTTTAGGGAGTCATATTTATCCAATTGCAATAATACGACAATCTATTGTATTTATGGATGGGGAAACCACAAGTATGGTGATGGTAGATGGGGTAATATGACTTTAGAAGTACTTTGCTCTTCTATGTTAGAAGGCCGGTGCCTGGGCCCGTGGAATATTTGAAGACCAGTTGCTGATCTGAATCTTATAGGTAAGTATTCTACTTCTCTTTTATGAATATAACCATGTAGAACTTGCTATTTACCTTGCTGATTACCATCATAAGATTTCGTAAGTTGTTAAATTAATTGTTGCACACCTGAATAGGACACTAGGTTAGAATTAGTTATCTATATTAATACGAAACTAATTATTGCACACCTGGAATAGGATACCCAGTTAGAATTAGCCATCTTTACCGAAATAAGATACCAGGTTAGAATTAGTCATCTTTAGATTTAGTTACTAGTGAAACAGAATTTTCAGCATAATGGTCAGGTTTATAAAATCTTAATTCAACTTGAGTAGTAATAGTATAATATTGTATCCTATTAAGAATCTCAAGAATTAAGATCTTCTGGAGCTAAAATGATTCGACTGATACTTGGAGCTGGCTGAAGTTGTATGGTGGAATAACTTCCATATTTGTTCTTATTATTATAGGTCTCGGTTGTTACTGGGCTTCTAATACGAGGAAAGGAAAATTAAGTCTTGATTTGTGCACACAACAAAACTGCTCGCGAATCAAATCATCCCATATTGCTAATTGGTTCCGGAGTACAGGATCACTCAGTTAACTTTGATGCATTTGTAACTAAAGTTGTGTTTGCATCATATTATCCAGTGTTGGGATTCACTTATTGAAGAATTTGAAATCCAGTCTTGGGATTCACTTATTGAAGAATTTGGAGTTGTGGAAACTACCTTTTTGAAGGGCATGAAAATTTGGGGGCTTAGGGGCTAGTTTATTTAGGTTATGATCTTGTTATTAGTTATTTGTCGACTTGGACAATCATTTTAAGAATTCGAATCAGTGGACTCTTGGAGTAAACTTGGTTATGGGATTATAGTGGAATAGATGAACCACCAGTTTGCCTATTATGTGGAAGTCTTTGGGTATCTACACTAGTAACCTGCTTTCCAGCTAGATTGGAAATTGGAAATGGCAGTGTTCATTATTTTAGCAAGTGTATAAGCAATTAATCTTGTGAATCTTTTGAGGTTATTAGTGCACTTCATGGGGTGGTGAATGCTAGATGTCTGGTACCCTACTTATCTAGCGTTCATCTTTTAAAGAAGATTTGTTCAGATGTCATATAATAGTCATTTTATTTTGTTTTGATACTGATATCACTACGTAATTTAGCATTGAAAAATATGTTATTTCACTTGTCTTTATGATGCTACATGCATAGATATGTTTTACGCTCTGCATATTCAAGTGATTTACCATTTATTTCTACCTAACTTTGTATCTATTATTATGGTTGCAGATGAAGAGCTGGAAATCATGTTTGGGACTGAAAAGTAAGGATACATCCCCCACACAACTTTTGACCATAACGCTGCGAGATTTTGCGGAAAACCGAGATGTTCTTCATTAGTTGAAACTGCAAAACCGGGTGAAATGTATTATGGGCTGAGGGCAAGTAGGGCACAGAGATGTATTTTTCCCTGTGATGGATCAAGATAACACATATTAGCCTGCCTTTGTTGTGTTTTAATATTTTAGCCGTGAGATTGGAAATGAAAGCTTTAAAAGGTATGGTGGAATGTTTTGAACATGAAAATAAAAAGCTTTTAAGGAGGGATACATCAATAAGATATATTGAGGTTTTGTTGGTACATGCAGACTACGCAGAACTCAGAAACCAGGATAGTCATGTTTTGTTCGTTTGGGTTGTCCTCCTTGGTGCCTTACCATATGCTTTCAGCTTGGTTGATGAAAGAGTTTATCAGCAGGGTGGTTTAGTATTTTTATGCCGATGGTTTAATTGTGATTGGTCATGGTTCTCCTGATTTCCAAATTTTAGATTGTCACCCCCTCCCTCTTTTTTTTTTTTTTTTTTTTTTTTCCCTTTTTCTTTTTCCTTTAGTTGGGCTAACATTTGAGTAGATGACATTACTTTTCCCACCCTATGAGTTTCTTGCACGCCTTATTCGGATTTTAAAATCTGAAATGTTTCAACGTGTTTTGGAGGTTTTTACAGGGTATTTATGTCGTTTGGATTCTATAATCCGAACTGCATAGGGAGTGCGGGAAACTCGTAGGGTGGGGAGAAAAAAGCGGTCTGAGTAGATACCCTATAATTTATTACAAAGTGTAGGAAATGTACCTACTAATGGGGGGCATTTAGATGTGAGAGTAGGAAGAATAAATTTTAACCATTTAATCATGCATATAGTTGATGAAACTTCCAAGTTCTTAAATTGTAGTTAGTCTAGTAGTTAAATGAAGTAAAATTTAAGCCACTAGGATTTGGATGGTATGCAGGAGGTCCTAGTTTGAAGTCGTTGCCTCCACTGTACACTAAAATAATGAAGTAAAATTCAACAATTAATGGTATGTTGGTGGGGAAAAAATGTAATGAATGTTGCATTGTTATTTTAATGTGACAATTATATTGAGACAAATGTAACACTTTTTTAACCATATATATTACTGATGCATCAATTGAAACTATTCTTTCAATTGCATTTTTTTTTTTTTCATTTGGATACTTGAACTAGAGACTGTTTAAAGAATTAGATTCTAGTTTCATTTAAACCAACATAAAAATAGTGGTTGCAAATTGCGCTATTACATAGACGAGTTTCTAAATCAAGTCATTACCAATACTACCCACACAAACATTGCAGTGGAGAAACTCAAATTCCATCAAAATTAAAATAAAAATATAAAACAATTTTATTAAATTCTCGTGTATACATTAAAAAGTCAAATTCTATTACATTACCTAAGAGAGTATGAACAGTTTTTTTGGGTTAACTTTTTCAGTGCCCATCAAATTTACATGACTTCTATCTTGTCAGCTTGTTAATAAATAACAACAGCACATTGTTAAAAGAATGATCATTAATTTTTGTGTGTATTTTAACTCCATAATTTGCATGGCTAAGTGGTAATGACAGAGGGTAATAATTTTGATCTTTTCCCTTTCACTAGAGCTTTTGTATCAGGAAAATGATCCTCACCATTAGTTAGATCTTCCACAGATCCATTTTGTGTTACTATCATAGGGTAAGTTACTAGGTGCACACCCTCCATGTCCACAATTTCTTCACTACTATAGATTTTCCACATTTTATCTCCTATTGAGCACATTCTTTGCACACATTTTAAACTTTCTGGCTCTAAAAACAACTTCTCAGCACTACCAGTGTGTTCATACCACATCGACATTCTGTATTCATGAATGTCACCTTTGCTTATGGGATGATCAACTCCGTCTTGATGAGACTGGTAGCCTCCGATCGCAATTTCTGTGTCCCTTTGCCCGTCCATCGATCTTTGGTTTACATTTGCTGATCCTATTAGTATATATAGGTCATCCACTGGTGCAAGGAACAAAAACAAAACACATTTTAGTTAAACCAAGATAATGAATGGTGTTTTCTCTTCTTTCTGAAATGAGTTATTGCAATAAATTTATTGTAAAAAATCACTCCTATTAAGTTTTTGTATTGGAAAGGTTGAATAGCCAAAAATAACATGCAGGATGACAATAGTTAGTTGTTGAACATATATGGCTTGATCACCGTTTTCGTCTTCTTATTTTCCATCGCTCACGAAATTGATCCCTTCTTTTAAAATCTAATTATTTGGTCCTTTACTCGTATTTTGGATCTAAAGTGTTGACGTGACAATTTTTTTTATTGATGTGGCATAGAAACCTATGTATTATTATAAATTCACCCGGATGATTCTACATCAGCAGGTTTTATGACAGGTCAATAGAAAACTTGCCACGTCACCACTTTTGTGTCCAAAAGTCTACAAATTCCATGAGCGGGTGAAAATATGACGACGAAAACTGCAATTAAACCAACATATATTTATGGTTTAATCATACCTATCATGAGCTTGGAGTGAACATAAACCATGAATCTTCTATTTTTCTGTGCACTCCAATATTGAGTATCAGGAAGAGGAGAATGTGGAGGAAGATATTCTTCATTTTCCTTCTTTTCTCTATTTGCAAGGCAAAAGAAATTCAAGTAATCTCTTGGATGTCCTGGCTCACCACTTTCTATGATTGCTTCTCCAATCAACTTATACATCATTGTCATTGTTTCTCTTGTCCAATGCAGTATATCTTGAACTGGTTCACTTTCAGGCACTCCTTCTGGCCACATTGGTATAACTATATACACTGCAAACCTTTCTCTTGCTTTAATCTTGTTGACCACCTTGAGTGCAATCTCAATAGGAATCAAATTTGTGCAGCCACTGTTCTTATCTTTCTGCCACAAATGGCACCCTCCAATGAAATATTGGTTTTCAATGTACACAAACCTATCAGCACGCCTTATTGCTTCGACGTAAGCTTCGTGGATGCTACTCTCAACTGTTAGCTTTCTAAACAATTGGCTAGCCGAGACATGGTCGATCGACCGATATACCTGTACTTTCCAATTCCTTTCCATAGAAGTGCTTGTTGAGGAAATAGGAATGAGATTTTCTAAGGTGTTTGCAGGGACTAGAAGAGACGAATCACATTGCTTTGTCCATCTTTGTTCAAAATTGGTTAAAACATCCCAAGCCGCCTCGCCAGTAACACAAGCATGAGCATCATGCCAAGGCTCTCTTGGACCTCCTTTGTTGAGGCTAGCTCCTGCAATGTTTGTCTGGTAGAAATCATGGTAATGTGATTCCTGAGTAAGTGTTTCGAACAAAGAATGTTTCTCGGTATCATATCGACCGTCGCACAAATCTAAACCACCCAAAAAGCTCATTATTTCTCTGTCATTGACAGAGTTAGGAGCTTTGGTATCCACAGTTATGGTTTTCTGATGATGAGCAAAGATTGTTGGGAATTTGTCATGTAATCTAGGACACCTTCTGCATACTACTTTTGTGTGTTTAAAGTAAGCAAAAGCTTCCTCATCGTGTGTGTTCATCACACCTTTGTTCTTGATAAATGGAAATGATGTTTCATCATCCCAAATCATAACCCTTACAGCCACTCCTTCTTCTGCTTTCTTCTTCAATAGCTCACCCAACTTTATTTCTCTAGCATGTGGGATTTCTGTTTGAGGATCTCTAACCTGCACACCAACACAAGGATCATATTAAGGACCGCTCATGGTCTAGTTCAAGAAAATCGAGCCAGGCCGAATCGTTAATGATTCGTTCCAAAACGAACTAGTACTAAGATTCGTTGTACCGGTTCAGTGGTTCAAAACCTAACCAAAAATATCTTCATAGAAAATCAAATTGTATTTTTTTTCAACCGAACTGTATCAAATTGGTATTCTTTACTGATAATTAGGTCTATTGAAATAAACAAAACTGAACCAAATCAAATATTAGATAGTTTAAAAACCGAAAATCAAACTGTTCAACTAGTCCGAACTGTGACAAATAGTTCACAAACTGAACAGAATCAATACAAACTAGTTCAGTTAAGTTCGTGAACTGACACTCACAGTTCGTTTCTATTTTGTGCGGTTCAATTTATCTTTTTTCACAATCCTAACCATATTAGCCTCTCAAAAATGTATATCAATATAAAATGTAGAGTATGAAATGAGATTATATATGTACCAGAACCATCTTAGGATTGAAAGACCAGCCTGCAATATATACTAAATATTTTGCACCCTCAATAGCTTTATAAACATCCTCCCATAGTTTTCTAGGGACTCCACAATTATCAAAAGGAGGTTGAAAAGTAGGTGAATGGTGAGCATCATGATAGAGCTTAACATGACAATTAGACCTTTGTGGAAATGTAGCATCCCTAAGCCCTTGAAACTCTTCACTACTTAGTAGCTTTGTCCAACTTGGTTCCAAATTTGCTGGCTTGAACCATAATATAAACCTTAATTTTAGTTCTTGATTTGGTTTACCATTTTCCATTAGGAGAGGGAAGGATCCATTAATCAAACTATCTTCCTTCAATTGTTGTGCCTTGATATGGAATTTTCCTAATATGGTACATGTTGTTTTCAGTGTAATGGTGATGGTTGAATCAGCTAGATGAGCACACTGAATCTGAAATGTTTGGTTCCAAACACGTTCACTTTCTTGTGTTGTTTTTGCCACTTTCTTGTTGTCTATCTTGATTGTCACATAAGCAGGCTTTCCATTTACAAATAAACACTGAAAACACAAAAATTGTTACACATTTTATGAGTTTACAACAACAACAAAAACCTGCAAAATTTCACATTATAGAAGATGTAGTTGGTTTCTATAAATTGACAAAGCTTAATTTAACTCTATAAACAAATTATTTATTTAAGTCTTAAGTAGACAACTTGGTTGGTGAGCTAAGAGTCACCGAAGAAATACTAATAGGAGGTCAAAAGTTCAAACCCCGAAAACTAACATTTGTCTATCAAACAAAAAAAAGATTTATTTTTATTCCCCTACCAATCTTATTAGGACTAAAAACAAAACTAAATAAATATCGTTACAAGTATGACTATAGAGGAATAAAATAATAATAAAGAGAAGGAACAAATTTTGTCAATATTATATTATAGGGATCATAATATACTTAATCCTAGAGTTTATTAGATCTCACATTGAAGGGAAATGAAGGAGAGTAAGGAGTTGCATTGAAGATGGTAGCCTCAATTGTTCCATGAATGAGCTTATCCATTGCAATATCCTTCAAATATTCCACAGAAGAAATTTAACAACTTGCTTTGACCTTTGTATGGGATCCTTGTAAGTCACCACCATTAAATACATATGATGATCATATTTTTATATATTAAGGTTATGAGGTTGCTGTTTAAATGTATATAAGCAAAGGGAATCTTAGAATGCAATTGAAATGTTGGGAGAAAGTTTGGGAAAACTTGTGGAATTATTAACTTAGTCACACAGTCTAACCCTTCACGGCTATGTCAGTCATTAACAAGTTTTTGCTTGAAGCACAAGTTTCTTAAACACAATTCACATTTTGCCGTGCTCTACTTGGTCAATCAAACATTTTCTCTCGAATATTCTCCAGTAGATACAACTTTAAACGTTTGCAGTCAACACTTCATTACTTTTTTCTTGCATAAATTCCCTCGACTAAATGTAATCATATTCGAGATATTGTCCGACATTAAATATGGACACCTCTCTTCATTGATATTTAAATCTTAGTTTATCAAATTGTGAGAGTCTAGCCTCTTACGCTAGACCTAACATATATGTTTGTTGTTAACACTTGATTTTTGTTTTTTAATTTTAATATTAGGAAGAAAAAACACTAAATAGAACCCACTACAATTGATATTATCGTGTAAACAATTGTGTGTATTGAGATGATGACTTTTTTTTTTTTTTTGAAAGAAGAGTAAAATGAATGATTGATGATTAATTTGGCCAAAGAGACGTGGCTTTGCTGGCCTTAGGACCCAAATTAACAAACACTTTGATGTGCCATCCCTACAACGTTTCCTGTGATTGTGATCTTATCGACCACACCACCACTAGTTGTCCCTTCCTGTAGGATGCTTCAATAAATTCAAAGTTACTTACTATATCAAGTAGGAGTTGTAGGTGAATAATAACAATTGATTATCATTAGCATCTCACTGTCAAATATTCAAAGGCATGCAAAAACTTGCACACAAATTTATTTTTGTCTTTTATCATTTTTTTTCTTGATTTATTCATTTATGTTATAAAATATCAACATAGTTATCCTTTTTATGAAAAATAATCAAAAAAAATCATCAAACTCAAATTTTCATTATACAAACCTAAAAAATCAGATTTCATTGAAAAAAACTCATAAAATTTTTCACATTGTTGTGTTCTATTTTTATAACAGAATCCAACGTAAGTTAACTCGCATTTCACGTTGACTTAATTCATGTACCGAGCGTGACTTAAGTTGATAATACACCCACGTGAGTTAAATCACACATAAGTATTTTAGAAAATTCGGTTAGAAGTGAGCAAATTTTAATGGGAGAAGAGCAATTTTTATCAACTAAAATATCCCTTATACACCAAACCCCTTGCCCATGAGTCGTGCCAAAACTTTACCCATCTGAAAATCACATTTACCAAGTTTTTTGAAAACCAATTAACTTGACATTCCGAAACTTGTCCCCACTAATTAAATACTCTCTCCGTCTATTAATAAATGAACACTTTATAAAAAAAACAATAGCCGATACATTTCACTTTTTAATGCAATATTAATTACTTTTTTAATTATAATTCAAAATATATTTTTACCATTCCCAATTCAATATATTATACTTTACATTTATGATAATCGTAAATGTATCAATATTTGAAAAGAGTACTTAAAACAATTTTTCTTTCTTCTTCACTAACATATTTTTCTTAATAAATATAAAATTAGTAAAAGGTTCACTTAAATTTGAACGGAGTATCTATCTATCACGTTGAATCTCTTCATGAACCCACAACAACACTATCATTTAATACGTTGAGCCTGTTAATTAAATATATTATCTTTTGGGAGCAAACACATCCCTCAATTATCACCTAAACCTGTTACCAAAAAAAAATCATCACCTAAACCATTACAATTATTTTGTAAACCAAACCATATTTGATCAGGAAAAAAACCATTTTAGACAGATTGATTTATGAAAGGAAAAAAAAAATTACATTGATTCACTTTACCTAAGTTAGATATTTTCTGTAGTGAATTGGCCAGCCCAAGGATCAAGTTAGTAAGGCCAAAACATTTGACCTTAAAAAATTGAACAACATTGTATGGTGTAAATAAAAATGTTGTCGATTTTCTGTCGTACTAGTAATATTTAACTTGTTTCTTTTTTAATGTTTTCTGAGTTCATTTTCTTGATATTAACGTTCCATACTTTTTAATCCAAAAAAAAATAAAAAATGTTTCATATTTTATTTTAGAGAAATGATATTTGAACAACCACTTTTTAACAACTTTTGTGACAACTTTCTCTCTTATACTCACATTATCATTTTATTTTTTTTCTCTATTGCTTTGATTTTTGTGTCACTACTTAAATTTATTTATATAATTTAGTTGTCCAAAAGATTATCACAAAAAATAATTGTTCATGGTATAACATTGCTCTTTATTTTAGGCCCCAACTATTGTTTTGACCAACTCTATTTATGCAAGACTTTTCGCATCTTAAAAATCATCAAATTACTTTAACAAAACCAAATGAAAGAAACCAACACCAACAACTTTACAAACTTAAAAAAATGTAGAGTGAGACACTTAAACATGTCGTGATTCGTTTCTAGAGAACACCTCAATCATCAACACGTATTTTTGTAACTAAATTATCATAAGAATATATGAAACAACTAATTTTAATTTTATTTTTTTTACCTTTTACACATTTTTATTCTCTATTGTTTTTTCATGGAGTACTGATATATGTACACCTCTTTGATATAACTTTCATGACAACTTTAGTTTTCTCTCTTTTGATTGGTCAAAAATAATAGAGAGAGAAAAAAGAAGAGAGAGAATAAGAAGATAATGTTAAAAAATTGTTGTACAAATATCATTTCTCTTTTTCATGACGTCTCTTATTTTCTCTTCTATTCTATCACATATTCTGCAATTAGACTTTTGCGTTTGACTTTGGCTCCTCTAAAATTAGATGTTAATCTTATAAAAAAAAAAGTAAGAAGTTAGTAATATGAGAAAACAAATATTTTAACAACTTTTTTTTTTGTCAAGTAGCCTAATGACTAGAGTTCATACAATTTAATTGTGGAGAAGTAGGGTGTCCGGGGTTCGAATTGAGCTAAGCTTACGTGCATATAACATCAACTAATGATATTTCTATCATCGTTGGTATTATTGACCTTTGTCTCCAAAATGAATTACTCACATGAAACTAATTTTCAAGTCACTAGAAAGACATTTCTTTAACTTTTTTCTAGGACGATCGACCTTCTTAATTTGACGATTTCATAAATTGAAATCGAGTTCTTTTTTGTTTTGGAGTCATGCTATCAATGAATAAACCAATAAATTTAGTTTTTGACTTTGTAGGACACTTTTAAATAGGTCCTTGATTATAGAAATATTTTAAAAACGTCTCTAACTCTCTCAAGGATTTAATATTGTTAGGGACTAATTTGATAGTAAGTCAATCAACTTAAGGATTTAATTGCTAGTAAACGGTTAAATATATGGCTTAATTACACTTTTGATCCTCGTGTTTTGGCCAACTCACTAAACTGGTCCTGCCTTTTTAAAACAGAACAAAACGGTCCTTCAATTATCATTTTTGTTGCATTTTTCGTTCTACCCCCCATTTTATTCTCCAAAAACGTAGAGAAATGACAGTTTTAGACCTACCCCCTATGCTCAATCATGAAATAAACAAGGAATAAAGCATGTGGGTACAAAGAATCCACTTTATTCAACACACTAATCAAAAAAACCCTAATTTCTAAGATATGTTTCAAATTAGGGTTTTTTTGGTTAGTGTGCTGAATATAATAGATTTATTGTGCCCACATGTTTTATTCCTTGTTGATTTCATGGTTGAGCATAGGGGTAGGTCTAAAACCGCCTAAAACTGCCATTTCTCTGCGTTTCTGGAGTTTGAAAATAGGAGGTAGGACGAAAAATGCAACAAAATGATAATTGAAGGACCATTTTGTTCTGTTTTAAAAGAGCAGGACCAGTTTCGTGAGTAGGCCAAAACACGAGGATCAAAAGTGTAATTAAGCCTAAATATATAGATGAACTTGACAATTTTGTTATAGTTATCTTTTTGAAATTCTCATAATCTCAAAAACATATTGGAGAGTATTCTACATAGACATGGACTTTAATAGTTCACTTTTCGTTATGCAAATTTGATATCCCTTGCACACAACTATAAATATTAATCTTTTGAATAAGATAGAACTACAATAAATGATAAAACTCTGAGCAGATTTTATCAACTCTCCAAAAATATATACATATCTCTTTGTTTATTTCTTGGTCTTCTTACCTCCTTTTTTTAATATTTTAATTGAAGTGTGAATACAATATTAATCAGTAAGGTATTATCCTCACATCACACCATATAGTAAAGCAAATAATAAACAAAAATGCCGTCTTGTAATAGAACTAAGGATCTTCATCCACACGAAACCAAACCACATCAACACACCGATGACCACCACCTATGGAACAATCCCAACCCCATTATCTCCGCTCCAAACAAACCTCCAATTAATATCACGTACCAACGAAAGCATCAAATTCGTCATCGGAACTCGCCGTCCATGGAAACTTTTCTTCAACGTTCAATCATTCAACCTCCCACGCAATTTCAACGATGCAATCTCTCGGTATAAAATCAACATCTGCTTCTTCGAGATGAACTACACTATCATCCTCGTCATCATCCTCTTCCTCAGTCTTCTATTTCATCCAACTTCGCTCATCGTCTTCCTCGAACTCATGGCTTCCTGGCTCTTCCTCTATTTCCTTCGTGATGAACCGTTTACTGTGTTTGGAAGACTCATCAGTGATCGTGTTGTTGTTTTTCCGATGTTGATTCTCACCGTTGTGTTCATTCTCTTTATCGGCACAATCTTCAACATATTCGTTGCGGTTTTCATGTGTGTTGTTATTGTTCTTCACGCTGCTTTCAGAAACACAAATGATTATTCTATAGCTGATCTATTTATAGATGAAGAAGATGTAATTTCGTTTTCTCCTCCAAATGTCTCATAATTTTTAATTTTTTTAACCCTTGATAAATCAAGATTTTAGACCCTCAATAATGGTGGATGTTTCACCTATTTAACATGCACCATCTTTCTTCACTTTTCGTAGGGTCCAAATGTCTCCTTTGACATGTGTTTGGGACAAAATTTTCACAAATTGGTTGCTCTTCATATCTTCAATGTACTTGCTCTGCCTTGCTTCCATAACTTCTATATATAAGATGCCTTTTCCTCCATCATTCCTATGATATATACCACAAACTTAAAACACCTGTAAAGTTGTTTGGGTAGGGAGGAATGCGACATATAACGTCTCAAAATAAAACATTACAAAACATTTCCTAAACTATTAGTAATTCACTCTAAAATCTCTCAAAAGTCCTTAAAAGAATAGAAAAAAGACTCGATATATACTCAAGAAAATATCATATGATTAGATGTTACCAATTATCATAACCTCAAACTTGAATTGTTGTTTGTCCAGAAATAATAAAATAGTCATTGTTAGAATTTGCAAAAAGTTAGTCACATATCTATTCAAAAGAGTGCTCAAATTTTCGTTTTGTTCCACTTTCAACTTCAAACTAACTTACCATTTCCATTCAAACGGGACAAACTTAAAAATATAGTTCATACTTTCAACCACAATCAATTCACAATTTGCTTTCTGACTATTTGGTTCCACGTCCACCCAATAAAAAGCATGTTTCTAAGCCTTTGTACCTTAAAATAAGAAGCTACAAATTGTAGTATCCAACAAATTATTTTGATATTTGTATTTATTTTTGAATCATGTTAACCGGTGTCTCATGGTTAAGGAAGCAAAAAAAAAAAGTTTTAAAATTAATCATGACATTTTTTTATACTTTTGAGGAATTGACTATACACTTGTTAACTCTACAATCATCTTTTATTTATTTTACCATGTTAAAGGTACAAAATTCTCATCGTTGATTATCAGTGATGAATATTCGTCAAAGAATTTGTAACACACAATGTAAGTTTTTCCCTCTCAACGTAATCATTGATTTGATTAATATTCGTCGAGAAAGCTATAAAACACTTTAGATGGATCATGTCCTCCACCTAAATTTTATTTGAATCAAAGTTAGAATTTGAAGCTTAACCACCTAACTAAAGATCTAAATCTCTTACCAGTTAGATCACTCCATTATCGATACATTCCTTCGTTTTTTAATTTTTTTTAGACAGGTGGAATGACAAACTCATACAGATAAGTGTTAAAATCTCATCACAAACATCCACCTTAACAATTTCAACTTTCTGTCAGTTGAGATAGGACTTTATGTTAGTTGAGTATTTTTTTGGGTGTTAGCACTCCAGTTTCCAAGGAAAATGACCCTACTGATCCGAAATTCGACTAAAAAGAAGTAAGTAAAGTATGATTAATAAATGTTCTCACCAAGATTTAAAATTGATTTCTTTCAAACAATTCGTCATGTGAAGAGCTCATTAATCACTTGAGTACGAAAACAAAAACAAAAATTGAAGGAGTATGAAAACAATGTTAATTATTCCAATATGTATTATTTTTTAGTATGAAAAATCCTATTATCCTCACATCATAGCATATACTTAAACAATACAAAAATAAAATAAAATAAAATAAAATGCCGTCTTATAATAGAACTAATCAATCATTCATTCATTGATTTAATTCAATTCAATAGAAGAAACAGTCTCTTCTCAAAATCATCATCGTCTTCAATCTTCATCCTCTCCCACTTCAACAACAACGATGACAAACTACGGTACAATCCCAACCTCATCATCCCCACCTGCAACAAACCTCGAATTCATCACACGCGCCAAAGACCGCCTCAAATCCGGCCTCGGTACTCGCCGTCCATGGAAACTCCTCGTCAACCTCCGTTCCTTCAACCTCCCATCCAACTTCCACGACGCTATCTCCCGTATCAAAACCAACATCTCTTTCTTCCAGATGAACTACGCCATCATCCTTCTCATCATCCTCTTCCTCAGTCTTCTCTGGCATCCAATCTCACTCATCGTCTTCGTCGTTCTCATAGCTGCGTGGTTGTTTCTCTACTTTCTTCGCGATGAACCTATTGTTATCTTTGGACGACTCATCAGTGATCGTGTTATTCTTGTGCTTATGTTGATTCTCACCGTTGGATTGCTTTTGCTTACTGGTGCGATTCTCAATATTCTTATCGCCGTTGCAGTTGGTGTTGTAGTTATTCTTCTTCATGCTGCTTTTAGAAACACCAGTGATCTGTTTCTTGATGAAGAAGAAGGACATTCGTTTTCTCCACCTGGTGCTCCTGTTTCTTGATCCTGTGATTCTTGTTCGTTTTTATTTTATTTTATTTTATTTTGTTGTTTCTTCATATTTGTCAATGATTTTAGGGTTTATGTTTCTTTTTTTTGGGGTTGTGAAATTGTGAAGAAGAAAAATTGTTAGATCTTTGAATTGTGTATTGGTGAATTTTTTGTTGTTTGTTTGTTATTAGCTACATAAAAAAAATAAACAATTTTTATTTTCTTCATTTATATGTATATATGGTTTTGGATTGAAACTTGAAAGGCGAAAGTTATGCCAAAAGATGGTGAATTGATAGACATATTGGCGATGATGACAGAGTGAGTAAGTCTTTGCATCTGGTTAGTTGTTGTAGCAACCACTCAAAAATATCTTTGAAAGGTGAAAATTGAAAAGGAGAAGAATATATCACTTTCAATTTTAAATTAAATTTATGTTTAATAATTTATTATTTTAATTTAATTTAATTATTTGCATAAAAATATTCAACACAAGAACCAATTTTCCGTTCAACGAATTAATAGAATAAAAGTATATACTAGTTTAGTTTAGGTGCCGTGTTCATGAAAGCTTAGATTAACTTGAATGATGCAAGGATAACATTATTTATCTAGCATCTCAACAAGTGGCAATCTAAATATCCACTTAGATCTAAAATTGATCCGTTGAAATAGGATCAGGATCAGAGACGACTCTTTTATTTTATTGATGAAGATTAAAAAAAGTTCATCTTTCCGTTTAGTGTGGCTGATTTAAGGCTTAATCACGGTTTATATTTGAACAAAATTAACGGGTGTCTCTATTAATTGGAGTCCAATCCAGTAAATTCTTAAGCACCTGCATGTTTAGTATCACGAAAGCATCTTGTAAACTGTTTGGTAAGTAAAAAAAAGCATCGCTATACTGTTCAGCAAAGCCATTGCTACCAAATGTAGTTTCACACTAAATGTGTGTTACCACCACAATAAGACAGTACTCCAAACATGACCTAAGAAAACGCACACAGTTGATTTGTGTTATAAACAAACCGCAATGATCGATAACTCAAGCTTGCGCCAATCTTGGCTTCAAATCCAAACACCAACACCTATAATCTGATTTTGAGATGGCATAAAGTTCATCTGGTGTGAGGTTGTCTAGTTCCTTGGATCTCCAACTGTCGAACATGTCCAAGATGTTGTCACTCGGAGTCAATGTTCTGTAGCCTTTTTCCTTGTGACTTTGACCTCGTATTCTCTTGTACAGTCTCATCACGGAAATACAATCTTCATATGGATTGTGAGTGCCGGTTTGGATATCATAACTGTAAAGCAAAAGCGCAATTACATTGAAGACGGGTTAAAAAACATGTTAGGATCATATTAAAATACAGTAGCTAATGGTCATACCACAGATATGTAACCGCGGCATATATGCAGGTCAACATAAATACACAAGTGGACTAATTAAATAATAGAGAAGGGAAAAATGTAACTTGCCCTAGATATGTTCGGGTAAGATACTTGAGCGAATAGCAGACCAAGTTTGTCTTCATCAATGGACGGTACTTTGCAGTGTCTCTGCAACACAAAATATGAGCACAGGCGACATGTTACTTTTATAATAAATACAAATATCTGCTCACAAATCAGAAATTGTACTTCATTCAACAATAAAATTTCCTACAGCATTTATTCAGATTATGAAAAATCCAAGCAATTGAATAGAATGGATCACCCAAATCTGGAAACTTATTTATGTTTAACAAAAAAAAAACCTATAACAACTATACAGTTCAAGTGAATTCTACAATGCACCTTATAACCTTGTAAGTGACAAAAAAGGGAAAAAAGCAGATGGAACTCGGCAGTTTCCGATAATTGTTTTGTTTTAATTCATTCATCAAATAAAAAACAGCAAGTACTTAGAGAGCTGAACAGGAAAATAACTGAAATAACTGGTTGTAAAGAATGATTTTTAGAATGATGAGCACAACTGAATTGGTTACTCAAGAAACATCTACCTCATCAAGTGATCAGGATAACTCATTCCCAAGCAATCCAAATCATGTGCCAAATCATGCCCTACAAGAAGCCTGGCCTTTCCACCATCCAACCTAACTTTTCCAATGGATTCTCCATTGTATAAAATTTGCAAAATCTTTTCCCGAACTTCCTTAAGTGGCATACCATCTTGAAGATGCTCTTCTGTCAACCCAGTTATATCATACCTGAAAAATGTCAAACAAAGTCAACACCATTGCTCACTATTCCTCATCTAACTCTCTCTTTTGATAATATAGGAAAACAATCATACAATATAAGGATGAAGTACCTGTAATTGGTAACAGGGATTTGAGGTTTTACATATGTGTGGAAGATTAAGTTCTCATCTTCATCAACTAAACACACTCTAGCACAAAGTTCCAGAGATCCATCACTTCCACCACCAACCATTTCACAGTCCATAGCAATTGCTCTCGGGAGGCAGTCAGCATCATTTTCATCAGAAGAATCCAGAAAATTATTATGGATGTTTGTACAAGGAAATTCGTTTGTCCCCTGCAATAGTTCCACACACAAAGTTAACGTTCGTACAATAACAAAACAAAAGACACGGGAAACATCCATTGTAAGCAAGTTTTATTAGATGATTTGAATAGTAGACATAAAAAACTGTATCTCGTTTGAACGTTTTCAGTTCCTAATAACCAACTTACTAGAGGAACAGGGGCAGCTAGGCGACAAGTTTCTCTATGGTCACTGAGAGAAGCATGACTGTCAAATCGGGTCAAACAAAGTTGACAACCGTACTGAGAGAAAACCGCTGAACAAAGTCCTTTAGCCAAAGGGCCTAAAACATAGAGAAAACAAAAGAGCACAAAAAGAATTTAAAATCAGTTACACACAGCAAGCCATATTGCTGAAATTGGATCAAATATGCAAACTCACAACTAACCGGTTAGATGTTCCCTAAGAGATTCAAAAGATTTGCAATGCTTTTCACAAACCACACATTTAGGTTGATGGATAGAGTGGTAAGCGGTTTTCATGTGCTCAACAAGATATTCTTTCTTCTTATATTGCTTATAGCATGCTGAGCATTTGTGTCTGTACAATGCGGGAAGAAGTTAGCTACTTTAAACAAGCATATGCAATTGAAAAACTCTACCTATGAACAAGAAAAGCAAAAGTACAGATGGTTTGTTACTTTGTTTGTATTGACTTATTTGAGTTTATCTATTGATCACATAAACACTTGTGCAGCTACTTGTGAGAGCTTATGAAAACAACTTATGACATGTCCATAAATTGTTTTCAGCTTATTTCAATAAGCTCTCCACGATAACTTATGAAAACAACTTTATTTAAAAACACTGATCACGACATTGACACTGAAACGTCAACACAGGTAGTCATTTGAAAAAATGACATAACTAAATGTAATCACATGTGTCAGTCAAACACCGGAAACGCTTTCAATCAGAAGTGTTTGTGCTGCAGATTATAAAAGCAAATTTGAGAAATTATTATATAGAAGATACTAGTTAGGGCACATAAATGAACAATAACTAGAAATTATGAAAATTCCAATTATTTAGTTTGAGTAGCTTTCAACTGAATATTTACAAAGCATGCAGAATGATCATTGTAGAAAATAAAAAGTATAAAAACGAAGAAAAAAATGGAGGAGTAGAAATGTTTACCTTTTGGTTGGGGGTTCAGGAGGATCTTCTTCGTTGTCCATTCCGATTATTGCTGAAAGGAAATGCAACAATTTAGCGTATCATTGAAAGAGTGAAAGGTAAAATCAGTGAAACTCTGTAAACCCTAACGCGATGGTGGAAGAAGAAGCGGTAAGAACCCTGTTTCTTTATAAGTCAAAATGAGACCGTTTTATGATAAATTAAGCACCCATTAAGTTAACCAAATTATCTTTAACTTTGTGGCAAAATTTTAAATCTTACAACTTACACAAATCTAAGTTTTTTTTTTTTTAATTTAAATCTCAAACCTTACATATATTATATGTTATGTCAGAGTTTATCAAAGATTTATTAAATAATTTGATAATTTGCTATGAAGTTATTGAATATGGAAATAAAAGAATAACAACATTTTCAAAATACAAGATGCTCGAGAAATATTCCCTAAAAAAAATGCTAGACAAATACATTTCCTAATATTTTAAGTGTCTTCAATTTTTGGGTATAAAATGAAACAATTTATTATTATTTTTAAAGAAAAATGATAATTTATGTAATCTTTGATTTTGTAATGAGTATTAAATTATCATTAATTTAATATTTATATATCAGTACATGCTTTATATATATAGGGTTAAATATTTTTTTGGTCCTTATAAATATATCAATTTTTTGTTTTAATCTCTCTAAAATTTTCCTTCAACTTTTAGTCCCTATAAAATTTTTAATCACTACTTTTGGTCCCTATTTTGAAGTTAATTTTAGTATTTTTTTTAATGAAATTGTCCAGAAATGTGTAGAATATTGTAAAAATATTTCCCAAAAAAATATAACTTTTTAACAAAACATAAATTTAATATGAATTTTTAACCATCAAAAATATAAAAATTCATATTAAATTCATGTTTTGTTAAAAAATCTTAATTTTTTTTGGAGAGATTCTTATAATATTATGAATTTTTCTGCAAAATTTTGTTCAAAAATATGATTTCTACACATGATTTTACTTTAAAGGAGGGACCAAAAGTGAAGATGGAAAATTTTTTAGGGACTAAAAGTTGAAGGAAAATTTTAGAGGGACTAAAACGAAATGTTTGTATATTTATAGGGACCAAATACATATTTAACCATATATATATATATATATATATATATATATATTCAAATTTTTGGTTGTATAAGATAAATCGGTATATGGGCCTCAAATTCATACAAGTGTCCTTTAGAGAGTCTGCTCTTTCATTGTCTAATTGCAAGTAAGTGTCTTGTAATAAGAGGAGTAGTTATGAATCATGTGCTGGAGTGCAATCATATATTTTAGTCTTAGAAATTTCGACTAATTCACTTGTAATATTGTTGTAGCACATTATTCGATTGGTAAAGAAAGGGGGTTGTTCACTACAAGCTATCATCAATGTCCGGAAAGATGGGTTGCATCCTAGTTAAAATGACCTCAAAACTTGGTCCAAGAATCACTAGGATCCTAGCATAATAAAGGACCATGATCGTATCAACAAGAATAATATGTGTGGTTCAAAATACATTTATACATTTTGAAGCAAATCAAATTTTTAGTATACCTAGTCCTAACAGTCTAACAATGGATACATTCACTTGGGCGCTAGGCAAAACTGATTTTTACTCGATAAGGTTTGGTTACCACACACTATTGTGGTATTGACAGAGCTAAGTAACCACATATCTTATATTCCTAACCCTATCGATCATCTTTGGAAGAAGTTTTGGAAAATAAAAGTTCCACCTAGCCAAATCAATGTTCTTTTCAATTTTTTATGGAATATCCTCGTGAGCTTAACTCAGTTGGTAGGAATAATGAATAACATATGCAATGTTCGGGGTTCAAACCCTGACCACCACAAAAAAAAAATCTACGCACTATAATTCTTCTCATAGTTGATTCACGAAACAAAAACATAAATTGTCCTATTGTTTGCCCTAATCGATCTTCATATTATGAAACCCTAAAACAGACATTCAAAAAGTGTTAGTTCGCTGAAAATATTTGATTTGGATCCCTATTAGGAATTCAATCGAAGAACATTGAAGACAATTTCATCATTTCGCTAACAAATATGATCATGCAGGTATCTATCCAAGTTCTAAACATTATAGCCACAATTATTACTACATATGGTGTGCCAAAAATTAAAATACCTTTGATGGCAAACAAACACCATCTCATCAACCAATAAAAAACACCATAAATTACCTAAAAATATTATCACAGAGAATTGAAGATTTTTGATTAATGAATAACACAAATATCACCAAATACTTGGATCAATCAAAGTTTAAATAAAGCATCATTATCTAACAATGTAATATAAAACTTCATTTTCTCAAAACCTTAAAAGTCGATGTAGATAGATGCATTGACAGATTCAGAAGATTCACGGCGCTTCAACTATGAAATTAGGATTTCAATTGGTAAAATGAAGCAGTTGTTTGTTGGAGAAAGCATCTTAATCCTAATGTATGGGCCTTAGATTTTTCTATATGTTTAGGCCTAAGAGCCCTATTTCTCATCTTTAGATTTTTTGTTGAAGAATTTCTTTTTTCACCTTGATAGTCTCTCGTGCATCCTCTGTTTTACCTAATTTATCCTCGTTCAAATTATATAATCTTAAGTAAAAATATGAACTTCATATTATAACAAAATATCCTCATTTTTCTAGATCAGATACATAAATTATTCAATGTATCTAAAAAAGTTAATTGTTTATTGTAAAAAGGACCGTAGGGTGTAGTATATGAGAGAGAGAGAGAGAGAGAGAGAGAGAGAGAGGGGGGGAGAGAGATTGTCATTTTCCCACACAAAGATAGACAATCACAATCCCGCAAATATTGTTTTAAGAAGTAGACTATGTCTTAATATCTTATAAAAATAGTCGATAAGTTGGATGATAGCAAATTAATTGCTCAAGCTCCATGTAGTCAAATCATGGAAGATTTTGATTTAATCTCAATATTTTATATTATAAAATTAAAATATTTTATTAACCGTCTAATCTTGATCGAACGATCATCAATATTTCGAATGCATGAATGTGTGATTTTGTTGACGGTGGTGAAAACATTTTTCAAATTAATTGATAATACTTGAAGATTGGAAGTATGAATATGATGATTTTTCAACTCAAAATCAAAATCAAACCCACTTCACGCTATTTCCATTTGCTAAATTAATTGATAGAGTACTTAAAGATTGAATATTGATGAAACTGACTTTACCTCTACTCGCAGTTGAACCTTTAAACGAATCTTCATCTGTGTTATCAATTTACAAAGGATAAATATATGTTTAGATATGTGGAGAAATGCTACTTTGGAGAATATGAAGCATGAATCACTTTTTTTATTAATTTTTTAGAAAATAATCACTTTGTTATTAAAGGATTTAAAATTTGATCAAATTTCTTTTTCTTTTTTCATCTACTCTCGTAACTTTTTTTTTTTCTTTTTCATAAAATTCATTTATGTGAATCTTAAAATTCTATGAAGTCCTTAGAAACCCTAAAAAAATTGTAAGTCTTTTAAAAAAAAGTATGTTAACTAGTGTCACTTATTAAGGAAACAAAAAATGATTAAATTTTGTATTGAAAATAACATTTCTTACACTTTTAAAAGGTTTGACCATACAAATTCAAAATAATTTTATGAAATCTGGTTCCTTAACCAGTGCCTCTGGTATTTGTTCTTAAAAAAATCTTTTAAAATCTCAATCGAATACACCATCCTACTCTCCTTAAACCTATGGCAATTGTTGAGCTTGTTTATCATTACTTATAATAAAGATATGAAGACAATGAAAGGAGAGTTTGGCCTTGAGGATAACGTTCATGATGCCTTGTTACTTGTTATGTGAATATATAATGCCAAAACATGTCACAAGATCACGTTCAGCTTCTTAGCATTGTCAATTGTCATTATCAGCCAACCTAGATCACTTTGTTGTGCATACATTCAAAAGTTACACATCATTATTAATCATTAAAGCTAACTCAAACTGATTTTTCAAACTCTCCTCGTTTTTTTGCTACTTGCTGGTTAGACTTACATGTTCATAAGTTTTTCATACACACATCAATAATCAATTTTAAGAACTTTAACACCTTTTTACTTGGATTATACATTTCTTTAAAAAATTAATATGAACTCAAACTACACAATATCTGGTGTATTTACTATCAAGAACTTTTTTTATCAAGAAAAACTTACTCTTGTACAAGACTCGTTCTGGACCTAGATTCATTGTTGTAAAGTTTTCATGTGGTTTCGAGCTAAACAGATCATGACCATTGATTTAAGATCAGACGGTTCAAATTTCAATCTCGGTTTCACATAATAAACAATCTCAAACTTTTATTTAGATTGGATGGCTGGCAGCTGTAATTGTGTCTTGCAGTTGCAGTAGGGAATCGAAGTCGAGTAAAGGCACATAAACAATGGAAAGAGTTTACAAAAAAGCTTTTTTATCCACTTGGAGAGCAATAGAGCATAGAAGAGCCATATACTATAAAGCTCCATGAGTTTGTCCAAGGCCATTTATACAGGCACATGTTTACAAAATTTCTTAAAAGAATTTCAAGGGTTTAGCTTCTATTCTATATATTCATTACTTTGTTAATCCTACGTTCCCTCTACTATACAAATACAAAATTATATCATTGCAGAAATATAGAAATAAAACTATAAAATCCAAACGTAGGGTAAGAATGCAGTTTTCACAGTGAACCACTTTTCCAATAGGCATGTCTGTAGTTTAGTTCTTAGCTTCAAAGGGAAGGAGAACCACCATAATGGCGTGGCGATTCCATGACCGTGTCACCCTCTAGTATTCGCAAAACCTTTGATCAAACAAGCACAAATATTACTCCACGCCAAAGTATATTAGAATAAAACCATTGCCAAATAACTAAGGTATGATTAAAGCCTATATCTGTTACAATCAAGTTCAATGGAATATGCAAATGTAACACATTCATATACAACTTGACCAAAATAAAAATCTATTGAAAAGTCTTCCTTACCTGTGACATGCGTGGTCTAGAGTAAGGATCTCGCCTTATGCATAAGGATGCCGCATGTATCATGCAAGAGACCTCATGTTCTGAATAGTGACTTCCCAACATTGGATCAATCAGCTCCTCAATGGCATACTCTTCTAAAAGTGGCCGTGCCTGCTTATTATAAAATTCCCTCCGACAATTACTCAAGGAAAGTCATGAACAAGGCAAAATATCGTAACTCTACTGTCATATTTCTCTCAATTAAGAAACACGATTAATTAGATAGAAATGTCATTTAACTTACCCACTCAGTAAGACACTGTTGTCCCTTGGGCCGGTTGATATCCACAGCTTTGCGCCCTGTCACAAGCTCCACTAATACCACTCCAAAGGAATAAACATCAGCCTTTTCAGTTATTTGTCCACTTTGAGTATATTCAGGAGCCAAATACCTACATAGCAGCGACATAGGTTAATTGCATCGTTGTTATTGCATTGTATAGTTGGCAATGGAACTAATTAAGGAGTAAAAGACCATTCCCTCAAAAAAAAAAAAAAAAGGAGTAAAAGACCACATACCCAAATGTTCCAATAACTCTAGTCTCCTCTCCAGTGTCTCCATCAGGCTGCCACCTTGCAAGTCCAAAATCACCAACCTTGTAGAATTTACCACAATCAATTAATGAACTGAACATTACAGCAGATAGATGAAATAATTATGCCATTAGTTGTAGAATATAAAGATTCCATAGCACAAGGCAGGACAAACAGAACACTACCAGTGGCTCAAAATCATGAGTGATAAGAATGTTGTTAGGCCGCATGTCACGGTGAACAATGCATCCCACCCTGCACTCTTCATGAAGATATCGCAATCCACGAGCAGCCCCGACAGCAATTTTCTGACGAGCTGACCATTCTAATGGTTTCCGTTGTCTCCCTGAAAGACTTCCAAGTAACGTATTAATTTACAAATTACAGTCAAGACAGTATCAGCAGTAACATTTAGCCAATATATTGCAAGTCCAATCTAGTATAGCTTAAGGACATATGTAAATCCCTTACCTTTTCGAATTGAAATACTATACCCAATTTATTTCCCTAATAATTGATGAGACTAATAACTTTTAAGAAACATATACGAACTTAGCATTTTATGGACTTAAACATTATTGCACGGTGAATCATGAATCAGAATGACTTCAGTAAGTTCAAGCAAATTCAGAAACACAATTCTATCATGACATCATTTAGTATAGAAGCGAAAAGAAATTACCATATAAATGAGTGTCCAATGATCCGTTGCATATATATTCATAAACCAGCAGCCTTCTCTTATCCTCAATACAGAAGCCAATCAACATAACAACATTCCGGTGCTGTGCACAACTCAGGACTTCTACCTCTGAGCAGAATTCATGATCACCCTGAGAACTAGCCAATTTATGTTGCTTGACAGCAATGACTTGCCCTTCTGGTAGAGTTCCTCTGTGAACAGATCCAAATCCTCCTTCTGCCAAGAAGTTGGCTGGTGAAAATCCACCAGTGGCTAGCTCCAACTCAGCATAGCTGAACCATCTTGGAGGTTTTCCAAATACCGGAGCTTTGTGTTGACATATTGAACATAATGGTGGTGGGCCAGGTGCGGCATTTCTAGATAACGCTACTGCTTCTCTTACGCTTCCACTGAATTCCATGTTAGTCTTATAAGTTGAGTTTTCAATTTCGGCTTCTCTGTCAAGCCTTGAGAACTTTTCTAGCAAAGCTCTAGTTGTAGACATTTGAAGCCTGTCACAAGATCTCTCTGAGTCCGATCTTTCGTCTTCACGTTGAGATGATTGTTTATGTAAAAATAAATCTGCAATCCACGGCTGAAACCTCAAGCTTGCAGAAGAAGCGGACAAATTTTCACTGTCTGTGTCAGAAATGATATCATCAGTTTCTTGATTTTCGGTGATAGTTTCCTCTTTCTTTGACTCGACAATGATTTCAGAGGCGAAAAACGGTGAAGTTCCAGGATCAGAGCTTGAAACTGATGAAGTGCCAACTTCAGTTGCAGTAAATGATGTCTCTAGCTCGGGGCTGCTAGTAGGTGTGACAACTTGTCCTATTGTGGTGGAATTAAAAGAACCGTTTTTCTTCTTGGCTTGTTTTCCAGGCATCACACGCTGCTCGGAAGATAATGGACATGTTTCTTCAAGATCCTTCTTTTGTGATCCAACCAAATTCAAGCGAAGCACCTTAGCTTGGGAACCTTTCATAACCGCAATGTTGCACTGCAGCTCTTCCATGCATTGTTTTTCCTCATGCTTGAGCTGTCTGTAAAGAAAGCAATACCAAAATACAAGAACACAAACCAAATTATAATCACAGTTCAATAAAATAGTATACCCGAAATTGAGAATTCGTCAATTTTGTTTCAAATTTCTAATACAAATTATACAGTATCGATAGACTATTACTTATCTAATACGACCCAATTGGCTTGAGCTTTCTTGGCTTCTGCGGCCACTGCTCCACAAGGTGATCCAGAAACAATTTTAATCCTGACATTTATCTGTCAAACAACAACGATTAGCTTAGCATATATCGATACAAACACAGTACACAATAAACCTTTAAACATTAAGGCTACTAACCTTCTTTGGATCATAGACATCATGGAGCTGAAGGATCATTTGAGAGCAAGAATCAGTTATATCATTTTTGTGCTCTGAACTAGCTCCCAGGATTGTTGACTTCTTGTGTCCATTAGCACAGTCACCAGCAAACCTCGGAAAACCCCATAATTTTCGGCCTATGCAGGTGCAGTAACATAGTTAATTACACAAAGAGTAAGAGTGAAGGTTCAAATAAACGAATAACAAGGTCCAAAGTCTTCAAGAATCAAGAAAGTTAAATCAAACCATGTCATCCTACAACCTTTATGTTCAGACTTCAGATATCAAAACAAAAATTACAAAACTAAATCTATAATGTTTATAAAAAGTAAATAAATCTCTATGACAATAGTATAAGAACCAAATGATTCAGTGTATGTTTAGTTTCAAAGTGGGGAGAGCCAGAAGTAATTTTGCCTATAGAATTGATTTTAACTTGAAACTAAGATTTGTAGCTTTTGATTCATACACTCAAATTTTAACTAAAATCAATTAATTCGAAATCAATATTTGTTGCTGCATAACCGAACACACACTTAGTTGAGAAACACAAATATCAAAAAGGTCATGCACCAACAAATATCAAACCAAAACACAAGTACAAAAATAAGCAAAACAAAAGAATGCAATAGAAAAATGACCTGAACTTTGTGAAGGTACAACCACTAGCAATGTAATGCAATCACCAGGTTGAACAACATGAGTTAGAGACCAAACAAGAGCACTCTTTGGAATTTCCTTCGACGCCTTGACAGCAACAATAACCTTTCCAGCACCATCAGAACCTTTTTCATGCTTCCCTCGCTTCGATAGTTCACGACTCATTATCACAACTAAACTAATAACCCGACTAAAATTGCCTATCACTCAATAACTATAACCATCATAGATTCTTTATTTTATTTTTTTGGCTCTAACTAGTTTCCTTAATTTTCTATAAGACTAAACTAAAAAGCGAAAGAATCTAATGACAAAGATTCCTCTACAGAAATAGTAAAATGTTACTGACATCTAAAGTGATCCTAGAGAAGTGTTTTATATCCTGCAAAATCCCACATTCAAGTTAAATAAATCAAATAACTAAATATAAAAAAAATTCAATAATGCAAAGTTCAATCAATATCAACAAACATTTTAAGTGCATAAGAAATTAAGAATGTGAGACATACACATAGGTCAACTATATCATTTCATTGCTATGGAAGAATGAATGAAGACTAAAAACATCACTGGCCACTAAAAAACAATGAGAATAAGGACGGCCAAAAAAAAAGATCCAAATCTTTCTTTTTCTCTATTATTATATGCTTTATCAAACATTATATTAAACTTCAACACATTCAGCACAAAAAAGAAATATAAAAAACAAAAACCAAAACACAAAATAATGTACTAGTACTCTCTAGTCTAACTAAAACAGTTCATATATATATGAAAACCATTAACAAAAAAAAACAATACTGTAACAAAAATATCATCAAAACCAAACATTATAGCCAAAAGCATGAAAACAAAGAAACACAAGGATAGTGACCCTTTATTTATTATTGGTTCAAAGTTAAGAAGGTGAAGTGTATGTTACTTACATTGTAGCATTTTAAGTTCCATTGAACGGTCATTGATGAAGAAGCAGAGAGGTACAGAAGAGAATGAAAGTGAAAATGGTGTGAAAGGGAAGAAGGAATGGACCACTGAAAAAATGATGGGAGATTTAAAGCAAAGATAAGAAAGAAGGAACAATCCTCAAAGAGTATAGAGAGTGAGTACAAATATGGTTCTGTTCTGATGAGTTGAGTGTGTGTGTGTGTGTTGACAGAGACATGGCAAGAAGAAAACACAGAACCGTATTAATTGTTATTATTGTTGTCATAAACTTTTCAAAATATAGACATTTTTATTTCTCACATTTTTTTAGACTCAATTTTGTCTCCACAAAAACAACTAAATTAGTCATTTACATGATGATAAATTAATAGTATAAAGACCAATTTATAGTATAAAAATATCATACACTAATTTGAGTGTTATTTTTTTGAGAAATAATATTAAAACAACAGTTTTCTCTCTCATACTCATATTTACTCCCTCCGTCTTAAAATATAAGCAAAAAAATCTCATATTTTTTGTGTCAAAATATAAGCAAAAAATACCAACTTTTATGCTATTATTATGTTTTTTCAAACAAATCATCTATTCCAATGTAAAATTAAATGCAAATTGCATTCAATTTGTTTTCCTTTTTATTTTCTCCATAATTTTTAACCAATGAAAATTATTTTTACATCTTTCCATGAAACTTATTTCAAGGAGAACATAAAAATTACACCTCAAATCACTAAGTGTTAGTTTTCTTAATAAGTGTGAATTAGTATTTTTTGCTTATAAATTAGGACGGAGGGAGTATATTTTTACTTTCTCTCTACTGTTTTGATTTTTGTGTCAATACTTCAATTTTTTTTATAAAATTTTGGTTGTCTCAAAGTTATCATATAAATTGTTATTCAAATAACACAACTCTATTTTTTTATAAGCTGACGAGTCCACATGTTTTAACGCAAGTGATTAAAATATATAAATCGTTAGGCATATCGTGATCGACGTTTGAACTTTAAACACTTTACTTATATGAGTTTTTTGAACTTCAAACACTCTACTTTATACATGAGTTTAAACGATTATTTATCATTCTGTATTTTAAAAAAATAAAGCTCTTATAAGAGACCATTTACAACAATTTGGCCATCTATACATTTTATCAAAGTGAAATGATATTTGTATAATCATTTTTGTACAATTTTCTCTCTCATACTCATATCATCTTCTTATTCTTTCTCTTTCTTTTTCTCTTTAATGTTTTTGACCAATAAAAAGTGAGAACAACAAGGTCGTACAAAAGTTATATCAAAAGAGTTGTTCAAATATCACTACTATTTATCAAAACATCTTCGTTCAGCTATGCATCTTTTATAGTTATTTTGCGTCTGAGTGATTTGGAATGAAAGAAACGGTCGAATTTTTAAGCCGAATAAACACTCCTTACATCAATTGTTGGACAAAATTAAGCTTAACTTTCTGATGGTTAAAAGCAAAATTCATTATTTATTCTTTTGATCATCACTCTTGATGATTTAACCTAATTTTGTGTTTGAGAGCTGTCACTTGACCAGTATTTTTCATTCTCTCTTTTTTAGTTGTTCCATTACCTTGACTGTAACCTTTTGATTTAACATAAACAAAGAATTCATGATCATGAACAAACTAGCACAAGTACTAATGCGATTCAAAATTGGTTGCAATTAATGTAATTTCAGACATCGAAAGTTTCAAAAATCAAAGCAGATTTTGTTAAATTTATTATGAGTAGTAAGAAATCAAATCAGTTTGTGGAGAGAGACGAGTGAATCAGATTTCAAGCAGAGAAAGTGGGGCTACGCTATACAGTACTTTTGTTCCTGTATTTGAGTTACGCCCCCATTTGTCATATCTATGGTGTGAGGTACTTTATACTCCTCTTTTATATTTATTTATATTTAATATTTAATAATTTATGTATTTAAAGAGGTAAAGACACAAAATTTTGGAAAGAGTATACAATATTTAAGGGTTATGTTAACTACGGCCTCCGAGCACTGGTTAAGAAAACTATAAAAGAAAATTTTAAATTGAAAATAACATATTTTATGCTTTTGAGGAGTTGATAGCACAAATTCCAATATAATATTTACTCCCTCTATTCCTTTTTAATTGTCACTTTTGAAGAAATTTTTTGTTCCTATTTAACTGTCACTTTCAAAGTTCAATGCAACATTAAATATTGTTTTACCAATATTACCCTTAGATATTTATTGCGGAGAGAGAAACATATGAAATAAAATATTAAATTAATAAGGCCAATATAGTAAAAGTAATAACAATTGTATCAAAAGTAATAACACTTATTGATTGTCTTGGTTTGTGTAAAATGTTAAAAAATGACAATTAAAAAGGAACGGAGGTAATACTACATTTGATTCTTTAACCAGTGCCCCGAGGACATCGTTTAACATTTCTCAAAAATTAATGATGGTGGAACTCATTTATTGAAAGTATTTAGTACTCCCTCTGTCCCAGATTAACTGAGTCAAAAGTTCATTTCACACGTATTAAGACAAATGTATAAATGAATGAGAGAGAAAAATAGTTTTAAATGTACTTGTTAACTATTGGTGCATTTTCCACTGTCATAAATGTAAAGTGAAATATATTGAATTGAAAATGATGAAAGTAATATTAATTAGAGTTATAAAAGGAAAAAATAATTAATATTGTATTGAAAAGTGAAATGACTCCGTTATTTTGGGACACTTTTTTTTTTTGCAAATGGCTCAGTTGTTATGGGACGGATGTAGTATATCTTTTTTGTGTCTATCTCTCTTCAAATTGTATACTCTATTTACTTTGACAAATGAAGAGGATCTTTCCTCGTATCTTAAGGGCACAAGATAAGAAACTAAATGTAAAAATTTAATATTAAAAAATGTATATTCATAATCTCAAAAACATAAAAATAAAAAAAAACTTATATTTTTATTTTAAATTCACATTATCTTTGTTTAATGTTAGATTTGAGTTTTGTTATTCAGTAAATTAAATTAAATCTATGAAAAAAGATGGACTGGCTCTACTACCGACCTACTACTTGGATACGAAATCGGGTTGCAGGAGGTATAGAAACATTGCATTAAATAGAGAGGAAGAGGAGACATGGCATTTGTGCACACTGTCTGCATGTTCTTTGCTCAATTCTTTAATCTTTTAAACAAGCGTAGGTAACCACCACCGTCGCAAAGAAATTATAGGCCTCGATTTCATCGTAGAGAAAATGTTTTTATTTTGTAATTTTCCAGACGGCAAACGCTGAGGATTTTTTTTTTTAGGGTTACATTAATTTATTATAAGAAAAAAAAATCGTTTTTGAAGTTTATCGAATGCTTTAGTGTGATAAGATCAAATGAAGTATTATATCGTGTTTTAGGAGGATGTATTGGATTAGGATTCTATGGGATTTTAAAAGACTTTTTGATTATGAAAAAGTCTTGTGGTATTCAATCAAGATTTTTTGTCATCATTCAAATTTCGAATGATTGTTTAATAAATTGGATTTTCATGGATTTTGTGGGATTTTATAGTGTAATTTTAACATGAAAAAGTCTTTCATAAAAAGATAAGATTTCTTGAGATTGTTTTTGTTTTAAAAGTTAGTATCTCTTTCTTCTCCTTTCTCTCTCTCTCCCTCCCCTCCATATTCTCTCCTTTCTCTCTTCGTTTCTCTCTCTCTCATCTCTCATCCCCCCTCTCTCTATCTCATAAACAAATAAAAAATTGTATTGAGAATATTATTATAGAGATTATATCGTAATCAATGATCTGCAAATCGAGTGTTAACTCTGAGGTAAACTCGGTTTCTGTTAAAATCCGAAGGTTTAACGAGTTTGATTGAGTTAACACTCGATAAACTCGTGTAAACTCGACCGATTTGTAGGCTGACACAATTTTTTTTTTGAAAGATTTGTAAGTGCTGATATAATTTTAAATATGTACAATTGAATTTTGTGGAAATAACATTTTTAACAAATAAAAAATGTGTATTGAGAATAATGTGTTAGAGTGTTTTTTAGTCCTTTAAAATCTTATAAAATCCATAAAATTCTTAAAATTTGAAAATCAATAGTAAAAGAATTTTTTATTTTTCTTTATTCAAACGCTAGAATTTATTTGTTCATTATTTTTATCATTCACGCTTGTAAGTTTGTTCTTTTTTTCCTAAAATTCATTGAATCCTTTGAAATTTTAAAATCACATAAAATTCTTTGAAATCCTTAAAAGTCAGTGTGATAAATCCTTTAAAATCTTGAGTGTATAATAAAGTCTTTTACATAAAATGTCTTTTAAAATCTCACATAATCAATACAATCTCACACAGTCTTTTAAAATCTTAAAGACTTTTTTTTATTAAAATAGTCTTTTAAAATTCTAATCCAATACACCTCAGTAATACATGTTAAAAAAAATAATATTTTAATTTTAAAAAAATTAAAAACATAATTTTAAGATGAATATCTATATTTTTGTTCATAATATGTGTACTTAGAGGATGTATATGCTTTTGGTAATGACATGCATATATGTCATTACAGGATATGCTATTAAGAGTAAAGACATGCATTAACACATTCGCTTTTCTTTATCAATACACATGTTTTATTAAAAAAAATGTATGATAGAATTTATCACTATTTTAATTATCGTCACATACATTAACTTTTAAATTGTGAATTTTTTGCAAGATCGGTCCCTTAAATCCTGGATTTTTAAAATGTGAAGGATTCATTATTCATTTGGGGCAAGTGGCAGGGATTTTGAAACTTCAATGAAGCAAGGGTCATTTAATGCTATTTGGACCTTGCTTGCCCCCAAAGATACTGTCTGCAACCATCCAATTAATGTTCTGCCCTGCCTTGGGAACTCGATTTTCTTTTCGCTGTTGTTGCATTGCATTAATTTGTGACCAACTTTCTCTTGCTAAATGCTTATTCCCCCTTGTTTCAATTGCAAAATGAAGTTTCAAAATTGCTTAAAACTCGGATTCTTTTTAGGGAACCTTGAGTTAGAGCAACTCCAATTGGGTGATGTTTGTGGTCTTTTTACTTCAAGCTCTTATTTACAGTATTACCCTTTATTTTATGGTTCTTGCTAACAAGTCCCCTCAAGCCAATGGTTAAGGATTCCACAAA
Organism: Medicago truncatula; assembly: GCF_003473485.1. Taxonomy (NCBI): domain Eukaryota; kingdom Viridiplantae; phylum Streptophyta; class Magnoliopsida; order Fabales; family Fabaceae; genus Medicago; species Medicago truncatula. Next base: position 49,195,578 of record NC_053043.1, read on the forward strand.
TAGAAAATGTGTCTTGGAAACATAAGATGTTACTTTTGACTAATTATGATTACACAATTTTTTCATAAAAATTTGATTGTTTTGGATGCTTAACCAATATCCTCAGGGCACTGGTTAACATTCTCCTTATTTTATATATGTAAATACGTTTATACAAGGATTTGGAATTAATTAAATGTTGAATTAGAGGTGTTCATGAGTTAAATTGAGTCCAATTTACCAATTTAACCAAACTCAATATCTAGACAGTTCAATTGTCTTCTTTTTTTTTAGTTACTCAATTATCTTTGTTTTGAGTTTAGTATCAAATCCGTATTTTAAAATCTGTATTTTATTTTATTTTATAATTAATAAAAGCTATAACTAGAATTAAAAAAAAAAGATTTATTGATAAGGCTTGTGTCCTTCGCAATTTGTGAAAAATAAAATAAAAATAATAGGTCAAATATAATTTTTGGTCCTTTAACTTAGATGATTATAACAAGTTAGTCCTTTGAAAATTCACTGCTCTCAAAACTATGATTCAAAGGTGTGTTATTTGGTCTTGATTTAAAACAAAATTCACAGTTTACATGATTTATAATCTTGTTGATCAAATATTTATCTATAAAATTAGGCTTGAATTTATAAATAATAAGAAAATGTGTATAAGTACTCATGTTTGATGTCATAAACACTTTTGAACTTACCATCTTAATGTTAAATGGTCTATAAGCACTTTTAACAAAGATGAATGACAGTTTAAATATTGTATGACTTAAATGACTAATAATTTGTAACAAAAATTAACTTAAAGGATCGATTGGTAATAAAAAAAAAACTTAAAGATTAATCTGTTATAAACATATAACTTAAATGACCGCGAGAAGTATTTGACCAAAATAATATAACATGTCAAAATATCAAATCCACTGTCCAAACTAAACATCATTGAGTTTGAAATGGTCTTAAAAAAAATCATTAATTTTGAATGGATTGATTCGGATTGAAGTCAAACTTGATTGAGTTAGAATGATTTGGTTTGGGCGACCAAATTTGTCAATTATCCTGTACCCGTGAACACCCCTACCTTCAATGCTTTGAATCAACGAATTTTTAACAAAAAATTACCAATATTAGAAAAAGTTATTGTAATAATAAATTTATCTTAAATATGATCGAACAATGTATGAAATTAAAATGAAACCAGCACTTAAAACTGAGTTCAATTGAAGAAGATGGAATTGAGATTCTGGGTTTCTATGGTTTTGAGAGAGAACAGAGATATGAGTAAAAGACTTGTGTAATTTTATTGAATGAAAAATTGTCATCTATTTACAACACATGAGTGAGTACATATACAATTGGACGTTGTAACAAACTCCTATAACAAACTAACTACCTTCGTTAACATGCTAACCAATGTTTATTACTAGACTCTGCTTCTGAAGACATCAGAAGCTGCACATCAGAAGCTGCACTTCAGAAGCTGTACTTCAGAAGCTGCACTTCAGAAGCTAAAACTAACTAAACTGAATTACTAAACTAATAAAATATGTGCATGTATTAATTTTATATTACAAGACAAATTGATAGTATTAATAAGAGATATATTAATAAAAAAAAAAGTAATAAATAGGTCTAACAATTTATAAAGGGTCTCATACTTGAGACAAACATTCAAAAATAGGGTTTTTTTGGATATCGAAATTGGGGAAATTTGAAGGTGAAAAACACAAGAAGGGGGGGGGGGGGGGGGGGTTGAATTGTGTTTTCTTTTTCTCTCAAAAAATACTTCTTCTGATAAAACTTCAGAAGCAGTTTGAGTGCTTCTGATGAAATGATCAGAATCAGATTGCAGCGGAAAAGAACAGAGCAGAGAAAAGAAAGACAAAGACACAAGCAGTTATCCTGGTTCCTTCCACAACACGGAAGTAGTCCAGTCCCCCTTGCACTTCCAAGGAGATTTCACTATAATCACAAAGATTACAAATGCTCAATACTTTCTAAGTATGAGACTTCACAAAAATGCTCAAGCACACACGCAAGAGTCTTCCAATGCTCAAGCACTAAGCAAGAGACTTCTAATGCTCAAGCACGCAGGCAAGAGACTTCTGATCAAACAAAAATACAGAGAATTGAGTTTGACTTGAACACTTGATATACAATCAGTGGTGTTCACAATACAATACAATAAAGACTCTAGACTTTGACTTTCTAAGATGTATCAAATCAGTGCAGAAATTCAGTGTGCTTTGTAGAATCAAATTGACAGAGTTTTGGCGCTTTTTAACTTATGTATCTCTATATTTTATCTTCAAGTCCTTTATATAGAGGTGTGAAAGAGACGTTGAGATAATCAGCACGTCTAAAGAGTCGTTTGAAATCCTTTGATCATCCACCAGTAATCCTTTGCCTGATTTGGGTGTAGTCCTTTGAAGAATAAGCTTCAAATTCATTCCCATCTTGAACGTACAACTTCTGCAGGCATGGCTGTTGTCTTGTCTTGTAGCGTAGACAGAAAACAGACTAGTGGAGGTAGTGGTTGTACACTTGTACTTTGTCAACTCTATTAACGAGAGATAAGTGCTCAGTGCTATCCAATATATCCGTTGATACCTCCCTTTCAATTCTTCGTTCTTCTTGGATAAGACTGAATTGAGAATCAGCTACTTTGAATCTTCAGTTTGATTAAAGGATCAAGCGTAGCTTCTGGTGAAGATATTGCTTCCGATGAAAACTTTTGCTTCTGACGACCTTCTGCTTCTGATGACGTCATCACTTCAGAAGCACTTCAGCTTCAGGAGCAGTTTTCTTCAGATGCTCAGAATTTCTTTTTCTTTCCATTGTTCTTCCAAGACCTATTGAAATAACTTGAGTAGCCTTTGGTCCTGTACACTTGAACAATTATTAGTAATAATCAATTGACAATTTTTAATACCTTGTTATCATCAAAACTCAATAAGGTTCATTGTGAAACACATTTTGTTCCAACAATCTCCCCCTTTTTGATGATGACAAACAATAGTATTTAAAATGTTCAATTGTTGTTGATCTAATTAATAAGTTGACCACTGGGATAGAGGTTTGTAAGCTCCCCCTGAGTCTAATAGATCTTTAAGGTGAGGTTTGTAAGCTCCCCCTGAGTTCTATTCTTATTAATTAAATTTCAATAAAATACTCATAAAAATAAATAATATCAGAAGTATTTAAAAAAGTTTAGAAGTGGTTATAGTGGGGCTCAGTGCCTTAAAATACTATACATTTACTCTCCCTTTTGTCATCAACAAAAAGAATAAAAACAAAAGAAAGAGTATCAGAGCAATAAACATATAACCCTTAAAATACAGTATATCAAAGCAAACAGCATTAAAAACAGTAAATATCATCAGAGTTAAAGCTTGTAAAACATATTGAAGGTGAAAAACACAAGATCCAGAAACAATGATAATATATATATATAGAAAAGTTAAGATACAAATGCAAGGCAACTAAAGTACTTAGAACAAAGATTAAAACAAGCAAAGAATAAATGGGTGTGCAACTAAGGTTGGGCTTGCTTGTACATCTGTTCCAAAAGATACTTAATTTGCTCATCCTTCTTCTTAAGTAGCTCATCCTTTTCTCTCATTCTTCTTTTAAACCCAACATGAATTCTTGCAGCCCTTGTGATGTACTCTTCTTCTGGATAGAAAGGAGTGATGTCCAGCAGAGGCACATAATTCAGCTCTTTCACTTTAGCTGCTTCATGCATATCATCCAACATCTTTTTCAGCATGGCAGAGTGAGATGAGACACACTTAGTGCTTAGCTGATCCAGCAGCTCATCAAAACTCTTCTTCAGATCCATCCACTGATCAAGATAGTGAATAGGAGGTACAGGAACTGTTCTGCGAAGAATCAGTGTCTGAATCTCATCACTAAGCCTGATTAGCTGTTCATCTATATACTCAGATTCTAGGATGGTGTCTGGGATAGGTGTTTGAGATGTAGAAGGTTTATTTGAGGCTGTTTGTTGGTCAGAAGAGGTTAGGTCAATTATTGGTGGTTCTGGTTGTTGTTGTTGTTATGTTGTTTGATGGTCAGAAGCTGTTTGTTGTTGGTCTGTTGTTTGATGGTCAGAAGCAACTTGTTCAGAAGCAGCTTGTTCAGGAACAGTTTGCTCAGGAACAGTTTGCGTTTCTGTTTGTTGGTTTTCTAAAACAGTCTTTCCAGGGACTGTCTTAGAGGCCTTTGTAGGTGTAGGTTGCATTTCACCACCTAAATGTTTTTCTAGATTGTGAAGGGTTGAAGATTCTTGTTGTTGGGGGATTTCTGAAGTAGTTGCTTCTGAAACTACTTCAGAGGCTCTTTGTGGAGTTTGGTCATTTTGTGGGTTTGTTTGATTAGGTTCTTGGTTGGGTTCAGGGTGTTGTACACTAACAGGTTCTGGAATTTCTGGATAAAGTGGATGAGTAGCAGGCAAATTGAATTTCCCACAGAGTTTAATCCTATTCTTAGAAAATTCTATTTGAGTTTGCTCATAGTCAAATGTTCCAAAGTCTGTTAGTTTGGTAGGTTTGGTTTTTAGAAGTTTGTCTATGTGTTGGCTAAGGGGTTGGTCATCTGATTCAGTTGATGATGATGAGGGTGAAGAGGGTAGAGTAGGAATCTGAGTATAGATATCAGTTTTGGATGAAATACCTGAAGATTGAGCTTCTGGATGAACTGCTTCTGGAGCTTTTGAAACAGGTTCTGAAGAAGTAGCTCCTGAAGCTTGCTTATTCTTCAAGGCTTGTGATAGCAGAGTTGCTCCATACTGAACAGTTTCTTGCTCTAACTCAGATGCTAAAGCAGCAATGTCAGGAGTAGGCACATACCCTGCAGCCTTGAGATGCTCATCCCTTTGCTTCTCATACAGTTCCTTCATCCGTTTTCTCTTTGCTATCTTGGATGCAGAATACTCCCTAGCATATTGCTTTTGTTCCTCAGAAGCTTCAAAACTGGGCATGACTATAGTCTCAGTTTGAATAGTTCTCTTTGCTTTCTTAGGACTTGACTCTTCTTCCCAGTTATCTTGAAGCTCTTCCATCATTTCCTCCCTACGTCCTTCAGCTGTCTTCAGATTTCTTGAAGATCTCTTCCTTTTAATGGTTTGAAGAGCAGCTTCTCTTTTCTTCTTAGGACTCTGAGGTTCTTCAGACGCAGCTTGTTCAGAAGCAGGTTGTTCAGAAGCAAGCTGTTCTGCTGTTTCTTGAGCACTCCTTGTTCTTTTCCTGATGATTGGGACTTCATCCAAGTTCTCCACTTCCTCTTGAATAGTGGACAATGCTGATTTTTCCTTCTTAGCTTTCTGATGCTTCTGAGCACCCTTCTCAGTAGCATCATCAGCGAGATACTCTTCCTTGGTGATCTGCTTCTTCTTTGACTTTCTGCCTTTGGCCACAGGCAAATCACCACCATACATCTCCTCAGGAACATCTTTCAAGCTTATCTTCTTCTTGTAAGTTTTGTAGAAGTCCAAGATGTAAGCCCTTTGCACATCCAGGGGATCCTTTTTGCAGATAGGGATGTGATGAGTGACTAGATCAGATATGGCATCAGATTCATGCATATCAGAATCTAGTTTCTTGTAAGCATTTGTTGGAATCAATTTCATCTTCACAAGAGTTGATGCATTGATTATCTTACCAGTGACTGCTCCCAGCTTCTGGTTATCATAAATGCCAACATCCTTCAAGGCACTTAGTATTCCTCCTTCTTGAAAGATTACAGAGAGCAGCCTTCCATAAGGAACAAACTTCCTGTTCTCCATCTGACTCTTCTTTAGTTCCTTGATCATGTACTTGAACATGTACTTAGGAACATTCATCGTGGTCTCTTGAGTGATGGTGTGATGCAGGAAAACCTTGTGTCCAAGTGAAGGTTGATCACTTCCTCCACCTTTGGGAAAGATGTTCTCATTTTGGATTTTCAGAAGCATCTTCTTCTCCATGCTTAAGGTGCTGTATGATTGAGCAACCTTAGACCCATAAATGGTTTCATTAACAATTTCCTTCCAGGAGCTGGTTCTTGGATTAGGAATCTCTTCTCCAAAGTACTTGCCAGAGGTATCCCTTCCCATGGCTTGAGCAATAATCTGCTCATTTATGGTTACAGGAATACCCATGACATTTGATCTTATCTTTGTACCAGTGAAGGAGAGTAGACCCATTTCTTCTCTGGTTTTTCCCTTCAGAGCAGGATCAACCAGAATCAGTTGAGCTTCTTCCTGTCTTGCAGCATCAATGTCAAAGATTGAAGCCCTTACCCAGAATTGTCTGACCAGAACTTCATACGTTGGACCATTGAGAAGACTGAAATAACTCATTAACTTTTGTTTCTTGTAGAACCTTACTAGGTCGCATCCATGGTGAGTTAAGGAGGCGAAATCCACTGGATTTTCTGCTTGAATGATTAACTCTCATTCTTCAATAGACATGGTTCTTCCTTTTATCTCATAAGCCGAAGTATCTATTTCCATATTTGAAGATGAACCACCAGCAGAACTTGAGCTTTCCATTGATTCGAAGGAGTTTTAGGGTTCTAAGGTGTTTTGAGAGGGAGAGAGAATGCGCTTACTTCGCAGAGGGTTGAGAAGAAAATAGAAAGTGTTTGTTGTGAAGTGAGTAGTGTGTGAATTGACTTAGTGTTTTTAGTAAAACGTTTGCAATTCAGAAGAGACAAACAAACATAGCATTAATGACAAATTGGGGGCGCGTGTTAGTATGTTTAAAAGCAAATAAAACATCATTGCCCTTTTTGTTATACTCCAATACAAATAGACCAAGTCAGAGACTCTTCAGAAAACTACCTTTTGGGTAATGGGACAGCTGTTACAAAAAGTAACTGCCAACGTTCCCACTAACCACGCTATTCAGAAGCAAAGAATACCGCTTCTGAAGTTTTAGTGCTGACATCATCTTCAGAAGCACATTTTCCTCAGAACCTCAGTTAAGAGCTTCTGATGGACCAGATGCTTCTGAATAGACTTCAGAACCAAACTTCTTATTCAGAGGCAAGCAATTTTTCAATCAGACACAAAATGCATGTTCAAATTTTTCTTAATAAAATCAAATCTTTCAACAGATAAAGGTTTTGTAAATATATCAGCCCATTGATGTTCAGTATCAATGAATTGTATATCTAAAATCCCTTTTTGAACATAGTCTCTGATAAAATGGTGTTTGATTTCAATATGCTTGGCTCTTGAATGTAGAATTGGATTCTTTGACAAACAAATAGCAGCAGTATTATCACAAAAGATGGGAATACTGTTAGCATTAATCTGATAGTCTTCCAACTGATGTTTCATCCAAAGTAGTTGTGTGCAACAACTTGCAGCTGAAATGTATTCTGCTTCTGCTGTAGACATAGCAATAGTTGCTTGTCTTTTGCTTGCCCAGGATATCAGATTCTCTCCCAGGAATTGACAATTTCCACTGGTTGATTTTCTTTCAATCCTGTCACCAGCATAATCAGCATCACAGAATCCAATCAACTTATAATCTAGGGATTTCCTATACAGGAGTCCAAGATTAGTTGTTCCTTTCAGATACCTGAAGATTCTCTTAACTGCAGTTAAATGAGATTCTCTAGGATCTGATTGAAATCTTGCACACAAGCATACACTGAATAAAATATCAGGTCTAGATGCAGTGAGGTATAACAGAGAACCAATCATACCTCTGTATAGCTTCTGGTCTACTACAGTTCCAGTATCTTCTTTGCTTAAGGTGCAGGTTGGATGCATTGGAGTGTTCATCACTTTACAATCTTCTAGCTTAAACTTCTTCAGAAGCTCCTTTGTATACTTTGTTTGATGAACATATACTCCTTCTTTACTCTGGTTGATTTGAATTCCAAGAAAGAATTTCAATTCTCCCATCATGCTCATTTCAAATTCATCCTGCATTAACTTAGAAAATTCTTTGCAAAGAGATGCATTAGTATAACCAAATATTATATCATCAACATATATTTGCACAATCAAAATGTCTTTCTTAAGAGTCCTTCTGAAGAGTGTTGTGTCAACTTGTCCTCTTTCAAAATCATTTTTAATTAAGAAATTACTTAGTCTATCATACCAAGCTCTGGGAGCTTGTTTCAAGCCATATAGTGATTTCTTAAGTTTATAGACATGGTCAGGATGCTTAAGATCCTCAAACCTAGGAGGTTGTTTAACATACACTTCTTCTTCAATGACACCATTAAGAAAGGCACTTTTGACATCCATTTGATATAATATTATGCCATGATTAATTGCGTAGGATAGAAGTAACCTGATTGCTTCCAATCTTGCAACTGGAGCAAATGTTTCAGTGTAATCAATGCCTTCTTGTTGACTGTAGCCTTGAGCAACAAGTCTGGCTTTGTTTCTGGTTACTTCTCCTTGTTCATTCAGCTTGTTTCTGAATACCCATTTTGTTCCAATAATGTTCTTCTGAAAAGGTTTGGGTACCAGATCCCACACATCATTCCTTTGAAACTGATTTAGCTATTCTTGCATAGCTAATATCCATCCATCATCTGAGAGAGCTTTTTCAACAGTTTTAGGCTCAATTATTGAAAGCAATCCTATTAATGACTCTTCTTGTCTGAAATGTGATCTTGTTCTTCTAGGACTATCTTTGCTTCCAATGATTAGCTCCTCAGGATGTGAAGATTTGTGCTTGAATTTAGGTTGAATAACCTGCTGAGTGTTATCTTGAATATCCTCAGAAGCATTTTCATTCTGTGCTATTGGACTAGGTTCTGCTTCTGAATTAGACTCAGCTTCTGGACTAGATTCAACTTCTGAATACTTTTCAGAATCAGAAGGTTGATCAGATTCTGATGCATCTTCAGAATCAGTTGTACCTGCATTACTTTCACTTTGCTCTGGAGTTTTACTTCCAGGCTCTCTATCATCAAATTTTACGTGCATAGATTCTTCAACACAATGTGTTTCTGAATTATACACTCTGTACGCCTTTGACCTTTCAGAGTAACCTAAAAAGATTCCTCTTTGAGCCTTGGCATCAAATTTCTTCAGATAGTCTTTAGTGTTTAAGATGTAACAAGTACATCCAAACTGATGAAAGTAAGAGATATTGGGTCTTCTTCCTTTAAAGAGTTCATATGCTGTTTTCTCCAACATAGGTCTGATATAGATCCTATTTTGAATATAACATGAAGTATTAACTGCTTCTGCCCAGAAATGTTTAGCTAAGTTGTTTTCATGGATCATGGTTCTGGCCATTTCTTGTAAGGTTCAGTTCTTTCTCTCTACAACCCCATTTTGTTGTGGAGTTCTAGGAGAAGAAAATTCATGGAGAATCCCATGTTTTTCACAAAAAAGTTCAAATGGCTCATTTTCAAATTCTCCACCATGATCACTTCTGACTTTCAAAATTTTCAATTCTTTTTCAGATTGTATTTGAGTGCAGAAACTGCTAAACACTTATATGCATAGTCTTTACTTTTAATGAATTTTACCCAAGTCCATCTGCTGTAATCATCAACAATGACTAATCCATATTTACTTCCATATAAAGATGCAGTATTAACTGGACCAAAAAGATCAATATGGAGTAATTCTAAGGGTCTGGAGGTTGATACAATGTCTTTAGATTTGAAAGTACTTTTCACAATTTTCCCTTTCTGACATGCACCACAAAGTGCATCTGAATGATAATCAATGTTAGGCAATCCTTTGACCAGTTGTAACTTGCTAATTTTAGAAATTAATCTCCAATTAGCATGTCCCAACCTTTTATGCCAAACCCATTTTTTATCATTCATTGACAGAAGGCAAACTACCTTCTGATCAGCCAGATCAGAGAAATTTATTTTATAGACATTCTCAACTCTCTTTCCCTTGAATGTAATGGATTTGTCATCCTTGTTGACTAGTGTGCAGTTGGTCTTACTGAACATTACATCATACTCATTGTCACAAAATTGACTAATGCTCAATAGGTTATGCTTCAGACCATCTACTAGCCACACATTATTAATTGAGATGGAGGAATTACCAATAGTACCTGTACCAATGATTTTTCCAGTTTGGTTGCCACCAAACTTCACTTCTCCTCCATCTTTCATTGTAAGGGTAAGGAACAAAGCTTTCTCTCCAATCATGTGCCTTGAACATCCGCTGTCTAGGTACCATGACCTTTGTTTCTCTCTTGCCCTTAGGCACACCTGCAGTTTTAGCCAATTCAGATTTAGGTACCCATATCTTCATGGGTCCTTTTGGGTTAGTTCTGGAGGCTTTACTTTTCCTCCCTTGTACCTTAGGGTGAATGCCGAGAGACTTCTGATCATTCAGTACTTTAGGTTTGACACCTTTTGGTATTGTTTTCTTAGAAGCAGTAACTGCTTTATTCTTCTGATCCTTTTGTTTTGAGATTTTAGATTCTGGTTTAATCAGATTCTGATGAACAGGTTCTGATCTTTTCAGAATTTTAATCTTTTGACTCTTAGGATCAGATTTTGTCATAACCTTGGTCTTGAGGTTTTCTGGCTTTGATGTGATCTTAGCCTGTGAACCAGAAGCTTCAGGTTCTGACTGAACAGCAGTTACAGCATTTGTACCTTCAGGCACAAAGGTGGATTTCAATCCATCCTTGATACAATCACAGTAGCTCTTAAGACTGTATTGTTTGGATTTCTCCCCAGAATATCCAATCCCTTTGCCATTGTTCTTGTATGTGCTGTAGATCATAGAAGCAACTTTGCTTCTGTCTATTCCAGCCATAATAAAATCATCCAAGGCAATCTCATGTTTATTACCTGAACCTTTATCACATTTTTCTTGTAGCTTCTGACAAAGAATCTTGAGTCTATCTTCATATGTTGTTGATATGAGGTTAAACCCTTTGAGTTCTTCTTCAGAAGCTTTCAGTTCCAATAGAGTTGTCTTTTGTTGTTTCATCAAATCAACATATTTTTCTTTTAAATCTGTCAACTCATTGGTTCTGTGTTCAAACAGTGATAAAAGTTCTTTTAGAGAATCAACAAGTTCTTGTCTAGGAATTTTGGAATATACCTCATTTTCATCTTCTGAATCTGATTCAGCTTCTGATACTGCTTCTGATGATACTGTTGCCACTAACCCCATGGCTGCCTTAGCATCATCATCAGCTTCTTCTTTATCAGAACCAGATTCACTATCCAAATCTTCCCAGGTCGCCATCAAGCTCTTTTTGATTTGCTTTCTGAATTTACTGGAGCTGAAGCTTGATTTCTTGGATTTACCTTTAAACTTCTCCTTCTGAAGATCAGGGCAATCAACAATGAAATGACCAGGCTTCTTACAATTGAAGCATCCCTTCTGATCTTCTTTCTTGGAGTTCTTGTAGCTACCTCTCTTGCTCAAAAATTTCTTCTGTTTCCTTGCCAGATACTCAAGCTTGTTGGACAGCATGGCCATCTTTACAGATTGATCCTCATCAGAATCTCCATCAGGTGATTCTTCTTCAGATTCACTGGCTTTGTAGGCTTTGGAAGATTTTGAAGTCTTTCCTTTAGATGGTAAAGCAATGGATTTACTCTTCTTAGAGGTTTCATGCTCATTTAAACTCATTTCATGCACTTTGAGTGTGCTAACAAGATCTTCAACACTTAAAGTATTTAGATCCTTAGCTTCCTCAATAGCAGTTACTTTGGGTCTCCATCTTGAAGGCAAGCTTCTCAAAATCTTACTAACATGATCAGAAGCAACATAGCTTTTCTTCAGTATTTGCAATCCAGAAACTAAAGTTTGAAATCTTGAGTACATTTCTTCTATACTCTCATCATCCTTCATTCTGAAAAGTTCATACTGATGAACTAGCATCAAAGCTTTAGCCTCTTTCACCTTCTTGCTGCCTTCAAAGTTTGCACATAGTGAAGCAAACATAGCCTTAGCAGTAGATTTGTCACTCATTTTCATGTATTCGGTGCGAGGTATAGAAGCCACAATGATTCCTCTTATCTTGTGGTGTTTCTTATAAAGCTTCTTCTGAGCAGGAGTATGTATTCTTCTGTCTATAGCAGCTCCTTCTTCATCTAAATCCAGATCATCAACTCCATCTTCCAGTATGTCCCATAGCTCTTCATCCAATCCCATGATAAAGCTGTACATATTTGTTTTCCACCATGAAAACTCTTCTGGATCTCCATTAAACTTTGGAGCTTTTCCAGAGTCTGTTTTCTTGTCAGCAGTATCATAGTCATGCTTGACACTTGTGTATTTTGTAGTAACTGATTCCTCATCTCCAGACATGTTTTTCTAATAGATCTTGAACTGTAACACGGTTAAGTGCTGTGATAACAGAGCAAGCTCTGATACCAATTGAAGGTGAAAAACACAAGAAGGGGGGGGGGTTGAATTGTGTTTTCTTTTTCTCTCAAAAAATACTTCTTCTGATAAAACTTCAGAAGCAGTTTGAGTGCTTCTGATGAAATGATCAGAATCAGATTGCAGCGGAAAAGAACAGAGCAGAGAAAAGAAAGACAAAGACACAAGCAGTTATCCTGGTTCCTTCCACAACACGGAAGTAGTCCAGTCCCCCTTGCACTTCCAAGGAGATTTCACTATAATCACAAAGATTACAAATGCTCAATACTTTCTAAGTATGAGACTTCACAAAAATGCTCAAGCACACACGCAAGAGTCTTCCAATGCTCAAGCACTAAGTAAGAGACTTCTAATGCTCAAGCACGCAGGCAAGAGACTTCTGATCAAACAAAAATACAGAGAATTGAGTTTGACTTGAACACTTGATATACAATCAGTGGTGTTCACAATACAATACAATAAAGACTCTAGACTTTGAATTTCTAAGATGTATCAAATCAGTGCAGAAATTCAGTGTGCTTTGTAGAATCAAATTGACAGAGTTTTGGCGCTTTTTAACTTATGTATCTCTATATTTTATCTTCAAGTCCTTTATATAGAGGTGTGAAAGAGACGTTGAGATAATCAGCACGTCTAAAGAGTCGTTTGAAATCCTTTGATCATCCACCAGTAATCCTTTGCCTGATTTGGGTGTAGTCCTTTGAAGAATAAGCTTCAAATTCATTCCCATCTTGAACGTACAACTTCTGCAGGCATGACTGTTGTCTTGTCTTGTAGCGTAGACAGAAAACAGACTAGTGGAGGTAGTGGTTGTACACTTGTACTTTGTCAACTCTATTAACGAGAGACAAGTGCTCAGTGCTATCCAATATATCCGTTGATACCTCCCTTTCAATTCTTCGTTCTTCTTGGATAAGACTGAATTGAGAATCAGCTACTTTGAATCTTCAGTTTGATTAAAGGATCAAGCGTAGCTTCTGGTGAAGATATTGCTTCTGATGAAAACTTTTGCTTCTGACGACCTTCTGCTTCTGATGACGTCATCACTTCAGAAGCACTTCAGCTTCAGGAGCAGTTTTCTTCAGATGCTCAGAATTTCTTTTTCTTTCCATTGTTCTTCCAAGACCTATTGAAATAACTTGAGTAGCCTTTGGTCCTGTACACTTGAACAATTATTAGTAATAACCAATTGACAATTTTTAATACCTTGTTATCATCAAAACTCAATAAGGTTCATTGTGAAACACATTTTGTTCCAACAAAATTAAGATTGGAGATATTAAACATTTCTTCAACCTATTAACAAATATCCACATCAGTTGGTTCGAATTAAACAAACAAATGAACAAAATAGAACAAAGGAGATGATATTATATGAGGGTCGTTCGGTGAAAGAAGCTGAAAACCAGGTCCAATAGGTACAAAGTTTTTAATATCGAAACATGTTTAATTATTCCCTAAAAAAAAAATGTTTAATTGTCGTGCATATACAACTTTTTAGCACAAAAATAAGATTTCTGATCATGAGTGTATGCTAAATATTATAATTAGAAGGCTGTCGTTTGGATTAGGGAACGTGTTAGTGAACTTAAATAGTAGGATGATTGAACATGCATGCATGCTAATATCATTCATTATTGTGGCGGAGGGTGTTCCAATATCATGTCTCTTACATGAAATGTACTTGTTAACAAGTCTCGTGTTATTGTGACATCAAATTCAGCAAATTAACAGACAGTATTCAAGAGTGAACCATCTAAAACAAAAACACATACTTTCTGCCCAATTCTGGGCACACAAGAGTTTCTCTAAACGATCGACTTGCTTAGAAGTACGTATCCAAATTTTGTATATAAACCCAAGCAATGTGACACTTGAGATTTTTGAAATATCACTCAAACAACTCAACATTAAAACGGATGCTTCCAACCAGGCTCTATCTATCTTACGTTTGATTTAAAATTATAGTATACCAATGCAAATCTTGTTGGTAGATTGATGGCTCGTTAATGTATTACATATGTTTTTCCTCAATTTATCAACTATATATCAAGAGACATGATAAAAGAAGGTGGAGCCATTGATAGAGGAAGGGTGGGGCAGGAACAAGACTGTGTCATGATATCTTATCCACCCCGCTGTTAGCAAAAGTCAATTCCCCACAACTGTGTTTAGACAGCTCTATAGGATTTATCACAATTCTCTATTTAAATACCTACTATTGCTAACTGTGTTTTATTCTATCACATCAAAAATTGATTTTAGTTAGAAGTGACTTTATGTTACAATGTTAATGTTTTATGTAATGTGAAACTTGAACAATAAATTTAAATGTTGAAATCAAATTTGCAGACTAAATTGAAATTTCTAACTTCTAACTTAGAATTAATTTTAACTCTTCAAAATCACTTTTGACTCTACTAAAATTGAATCCAAATATCTACTATTTAACAATATAATCCTTAGTCTTTACGCACAATAAAGAGGCAATAAAGAAATCATCTAGCTCTCAAGATATATATCACAGGTTCAATCATGCAAGCCCTCATGGGTGGGCCACTTGGAATTTGTGCCACATGCAATTCATACCTTGCAATGCAAAGTGCCTAAGGTACATCTTCATGTTTAACCTTGTTCTATGAAAAGATGAGAGAATTTAGAGGCCCGCCTTAAGGGTCCTTCATTACTTTGTTGTATATGTCACCATTCTGAATTTAATGATTCCCTATAGTAGATGGAAAGTGAGAACAACCATTGTAATGATTGTGGCCTTAGACATCCATGCTGCCTCTTAACAAACTAGACATCAAACTTTGTAAATTTAATTTTTTTGTTATAACATTATGATTGGCTAAATCATTCATTTTCTTCTTTCATCTGATTATTTTGATATTTTGGATCCTATTCCCCTATCATATACTCAGTACTGTATGACTTAACTGTAGAGTGGACTATAGTAACAGTACTATGACAAAAATATTGCTATGAACAAAGACAAATACTACTCTTACTCTACATTTGATCAATATGTTGACCAATGTCCCTTAACCAAACTTATTGTTCTCCCCACATAATTTTTTTGTAGCACCTGTTTGTCTTACTATTATATGATTGTTTGGGCTCCCCCATAAATTTCTTCATGTTTTGCAGTTACAGTGAACTACTTTTTTTTTTTTTTTTTTTTTTTTTTGTGCAAACAAAGACGGTTGAGTCCAAAAACAAGCTACACATGTCCTACAACTCTCGGATATGTAATCTCCACATAATCGGCAAAAAGTAAATGACTAATTTGAGCTGGAGTTTGTTCATACAAAATTGTTATAGTAAACTACTTTATTTTTTAAATGTAAATAGTAAATTATTTAATGTAGCATTAACATGAATTATATTTTCTACTCTCTGATATCGGTTCAACATACAGTACATATCAGCTTGTTAACTCAGCATTAGCATTTAAAATCAATACATTTTCCTAATTCTTATCATTATTAAATTTAATAGGTCTGCTTCCCTAGCTACTAGTGGTTGTTTGGATATTTGGAAAAAATATATTCACTCTACAAGCTTGGTTATGGGAAGGGTAGATTGGTGGGAAAAAAAAGGGAGAAGAGGGTGTATTAGCAAAACTGAGGGTTTGAATAGTATCCCTGTTTGGTGGTAGTGCTCAAACTAATATCTTCAAAATTGAGTTGTCGATGATATCCTTCACTTTGGGCCAGTTAATACCCTGAAATCATATAGACAATTGCTCTTTACACTTCATGAAATTCTCTCCCACACCTCAAAATGGTTAAAATACCTCCAACGATGGTTAAATGATGTTCTCTCTTAAGCTGAATGTTAAGGAGCGACTGCCGTTGGGGGTATTAGAGTTCATTTTGAGGTGTGGAAGAGCATTTTTGTTAGTCAGAAGAGTAAACTTCAATCATATATACTAGACCAGCCCAGACAAGAGTTAAATTTGTATAGTAAAAGTGACATTCAACTTGAAGATTATTATAAATGTCTTCTGGATTGCTCAAAAGCTTATTGAATGAAAGATTACTATACATGTCTTGTGGATTGCTCAAAAGCTTATTGAATTTATCAATCCTAACTTCCATTCGCATAAATCCTATTGAGAATTACGAATCAATGGACATTTTTTGTAACGTAACTTTTGATCGGCTTATTTTCTAGGTTGAGCAATTAATCTACCGGACACATAGAACAATTTACTTCAACTAAGTTTTGTCCGATGTCTGTTTGATTTATTTGAGCTTGAGTGCTCAGTGTTCAGGCTCTTCAAATATCTTACTACCACTGGAAAAAAGATGGTCAAATTAAGAAACAGAGAACTTTCGACCAAAAACAGAAAAGAAGAAACAAACTTTTGTTTTTGTCAAAGAAAGAAAATTGAGGTTTTTTTATTTTCTTATTTTAACCATAGAAACAATTTTTTCCCTTTTTTAGTTCTATGTACAAGCAATTCTAAAGGAAAGAAAAGTCTTTTTACTATATAAAACAAGGAACAAATAAAATAGACTCACATTTTTGTAAAATAAAATAAATAAATAAAAGCAAACTTTTGAGAAACCAAACAGCTCCTAACACTATTGACGATTTTATGTGTTTCGCGCGACGATGCAATTATAAGAGTATGCATGAAGATCCTTTTGTAAAAAAAAAAAAAAAAAAAAAAAAAAAAAAAAAAAAAAGAGTATGCATGAAGATCCTAAGACATTTGTTTTTGACAATGTGAAGCTCCTATAACA
Organism: Medicago truncatula; assembly: GCF_003473485.1. NCBI lineage: Eukaryota > Viridiplantae > Streptophyta > Magnoliopsida > Fabales > Fabaceae > Medicago > Medicago truncatula. Next base: position 49,212,654 of record NC_053043.1, read on the forward strand.
TGGTTATGAAGAAACAAAAAAAGTATATATGAGGATTTTTGCAACAACAAAAATAGTACATATGAGATAGGTAGTTCCAAAAATTCCATTGAATCCTTAATTATATTTTTTTAATTATGTACAAGACAGATGATTGTTATTTCATATTTACAAAAGAGAAATGATATTGTACAACTATTTTGTGACAACTTTCTTTTTCATATTCATGATGTGTTTCTACTCTTTCTCCATTATTTTAATTTTTTTGTCAATATTTACATTTTTTTTGTATATTGTAATTAAGTGTCTCACAAGTTATCCCAAAAAATAACTATACTTTTCCTCCCAAATGTCACCCTTTTTAAAATGGGAAGAAAATTGGACCAATAGTTTTGTGAGTAACTGTGAGTAAAACCCTTAATTTGATGGTGACATATATATTTCACCTTTTGACATATTCTATGCTACATATCAAAAAAGGCCGACGAAGATCTATCTCTAGTGCAAGGTCATGCATGATCTTTTGATTAAAAAATTATTGAATAAATACTCAATTTAGTGTCATAACTATTATTCTCTATAACTTATTTTATAAAATATATAAAAATAATAAATTGTAAACTTTATAAAATTCATCATTTTAGTCTCTAACATAGATGTTAGATTATTTTTTCATATGTATGTTAAAATCAAAATCCATTGTAATTGAGATTATCATAAAAAATGTATTATTGGTACACAATTTTGAAGATTAATTCTCTTGAAGTAATTGAGATTTATTTAAGATGTTGATCTCTTCTAATACTATTTTTCCCTACGCATAGAATAACGACTAATATTAAGATAACAGTGTTATTTTAATTACAAAATTAAAGGTTTATTTTTAATTGAAAATTGTCAATTGGGTCATTATTGGTTGTTGCTATCTCGTGTGGAAATATATTAAAATTGTTATCTGTAAAAGATTCTTTGTTTTGCCCAATTTTACTTAATTATTCTTTTGAGATGTGGATCGATCTACCCAATGCAATGTCACGTGGAAATACATAATGAGCAAATGAAAAAGCATATAGAAAGGTTGCAAAATAAATTATTAACTAAGTGATTTATAAACATAAAAAAATCGAAGAATGAGATTCCAACATTGAATCCAATTGGGGATATGTCTTGTAACCAACAAATTTGGGGATATGTCTGCCATCTTTCTGCAAACTACGTGTATGCATGAATTATCCTTAAAAGTTAGGAATGACGGTTTTATATATAACTCATGTATACTCAAAAGGAGAACAAAAAGAAAAAAAATAAGTCTCTTTTCTTAAAAGTAAAAAAAATATAACCACTCTTCAATTTTTGTGAATTTGTGATGACTCTGCAATTACGTTTGTTTATTAAAAAAATGTTTTTAATTTACATTAAAAGACATATCCTGATGCGAAAGGTGATTGAAGGCACTTTGGAATTGGATTGGCCCCCATTATATTCAAACATGTATTTGGTTGGCTACGCATTGACGGTTTCTTACCAACTTTAGTATAAGCAAGTGGGGATTGATATTTCCCCTATGTGTTCGTGTTGTGTTAGAGAGAATGAGACAATCGTACATGTGTTATGTGACCTGCATTTATGCCACTCATGTATGACTTAGACTTGTCCCTTCTAACGATGTAGCTCATTTTTTCTCTTTCGATCGTAGGGAGAGGATCTTCAATAACCTAAACAAAACAAGGATTAGAGATAACCCACCTACATGGAAATCTACCTCCATTGACAAACCATACGTTGATGGGGTCGGGTTTAGCGAAAGATGTTAAACTTTTACAATATGATGGATTACGGTTTGAATCTCATTTGTGTTCTTATTTAGTGTTCGATAATGGTTAGATTATAATTACCTTTATTGAAGAGAACCTTATTAACAATCAAAAAAACGTGTTCTTATTTAATGTTCAATAACGGTTAGATTATAATTACCTTTATTGAAGAGAACCTTATTAACAACCAAAAAAACTATGGACGAATTTCACATTTTTATTATCTTAATCTCACTCCCTAAATTTATATCTTTTTCTTAGAAGTGAGTAGTCCACCCTCCCATAATATATGATATGTTTAACCATTTTGCACCGATTAAGAAAAATATTGAAAGTAAATAAAAGATAGAGAATGATACTCTTACTATATTATCGTTATCAATAAATTGTATAATTATCATTATCAGAAAGCAAAGCAGAATCCCTCCAAACAAAAAAAAAAAGCAGAAAGCGTCAAATTAACATAAGCCTATGTGGTAATAGTTTTTTTTTTTTTTTTTTTAAGGAATATGTAGTAACAGTTAGATAGTATGATTCCTTCAAAAAAAAAAGTTAGATAGTATGATTGGAAAAATATAATTAATGTGACTGTTAAAAATTGGAAGTAGAAATTATTTTGAGATTTTATTTCAATTATTATGAAACACTGTTAAAAAGTTTTCTGCTGCTAAAGACTATGAAAATTAAGAATTTTAAACTAAGAAAGGGAAAAACAAGAAACAAACTACTAAAATTGAAAACATTTTTCTTCCTGGATTCTTTTTCGCAAAGAGAACAATACGATTAATATACTATTCTAAATAAATGTTAGCCATCCATCCATATATCATAATTATTAAGCTTTGTTTTTTTTGGGAGTTTGAAGGGGAGGTTTTAAAGGGTGAGAAATATAGGAAAAAATTATGAAATTTTTCACATTTTTAAAAGAGTATATTTTTGTAAAGAATGATAAATTAGTTTTGTGATTAATATATTTTTACTTTTAAGAATATTATAACAACATATATTGACTTTGCATAAATCAAATAAACACTCCAAAACTTTCATCTAATAAAATTTTTGAGTTCCACCAAATGAGAAGGATTTTGTCTTACGAAGAAAAATGACCCCTAAAGCTCTCCCCTCTCGAAGTCCTCTATTTTTTATTTTTTTTTCAAAGTTCTCAACTCCTTTCCTTTCAAAACTCGCAAACAAAACATAAGACTTTGTTTGAGAGTTTGGAGGGAGGGTTTTAATTAGGGGTGAAAATATAGGGAGGAAAATGGAAATATCTTTCATATTTTTTGAAAGAGTATTTTATTAGAGAATGATAAATTAATACATGTGATTACTATATTTTAAATTTTAAAAATAGTATAACAACATAGATATTGAATTTGAATAGTTCACATAAACCCTCAAAACCCCACATCCAACCCAATTTTTAAGTTTCTAGGAGAATTTGTATTGAGTAAATAGCAAAAACAAAGAAACACAAAATTGTAAATTCTTGTAATTACCCTCCTCAAATTTAAGACATTGATCTAATGATGCAATTTTTTTCTTTCGCCTTACTCCCTTCGGTCACTATTATAAGCAAAAATTCATTTTTTAGATACATTGAATAATTAATATACTATAATAAAGACTAGATATATTATCATTCAATGTATTTAAAAAGTGAAATTTTTGCTTATAATAGTAACTGGAGGGGATATCTGATGAAAGGCTATACCTTATATGATAAAAGGCTATAGTTATCCAATCTATAAATTGCATCATTAGATCAAAATATAGAAATTGGTGGGGATTGTATTCGGAAAGCAAGCGTGATGGAGAAATTGCATTGTTTAGACCGAAGAAGTGTGGAAGACAAAATTGATGCATTAATGAACAAAGTGAAATTGTTGAAATATATGATAGGATTGTTGTGTATTTTTTTTTATTTGAACAAATTATTTGATTTGCATCGAGTATGTATGCATTTTTTGTCTAGTATTATTTTGTGTCATTGAATGAAAATGAATGTATGAATGAAAGATAAGAGTATAACAGGTTGCGTCGCTAACCTTTTTTACATGATAAAATCAATTCTGATAAACATAACATAAATAAATTTAAGAGACAAAACATTGATATGCATGACTATTTGAACTTGTTGTAGAAGATCAATAACCTCTAATACTAAGAAGCCAAAACTATATAACGAAATGGTATAAAAACTTGATTATCCGAACACGCTCGCTAAAGTTAACAATATAAGAAACATATCATATTAAAAATATTTTACACAATAATTCATAGATTCGGATAACTATAGCCTTTTATCATACATTTTTTTTAGGGATATCATATTACAATATTAATTGGCATGGTATAATTACTTGAATAAAACGAAAATATTTCAGCAAACTTTGGTTCTCTTGCATCACTTGCTTTATATAAAGGCATCATCTTACACAAACACAGTACTCAAACAAATTAGTCCAATTCATTTTTAAAAAAGCATTAGCACATGTCAGAAAAATTGGGACAACAAAAAGACGAGCACTCGAAATAATAATGCTCAAGTAATTGATTTACTTCATATTTCTAATCTATAATGATATTGTATTATTTTTCTTTTCTTGCTTTAATTCTCTCTTTTTCTTAGGTTAGATCCAACCATATTCGCATTATGTAGAAAGGTAACAAAAAAGTGGTTTTAGTGCATGTCACAACACAACGCAAATAATTAGGCAAACTTGTGCATTTGCATGGATGCAGACATAATTTTTCATGATTCAGTAAGCATAACTACTTTTTCAAACCAACTCAATCAAATTCAATATTTTTTCCGTGAAAGCATAGAAGATGACAAATTAAATATAATGGACGGGGCATGATGAGGGAAAAGTGAAATAATTGAATGTGTTTTTTAGTTAAACATTGACCAACATCGTGATCATCCCCAAAAGTATGTTTGCTAATATTTGAGTTTTGTCCAAGTTCATCGATGTTTGGAGTTGGAGACCAAAATCCTTACAGTTTGTTTTTAAGTTACGTTTATATTGTATTGTTATCATTTATGTTATGTTTTGTGACCGTGAACCGCAACTAAAAATGAACAACAATCACGTGTGTTCATTCATAACGCGTTACATTGGACATGAATGACTCATTATTTTTTGTTCGTAAATTCAAACTATATTGCTCTTAAACGGTGACATTGTTGTTAAAAATTAGGTACTCTAATTTTAACACTTTTGAATTTAGGAATTTAAATTAAAAGAAGTGAAAGAAGAAAGAAATTGAGGATACACTTTTAAGATTAATGTTATGTGTGTTTATTTTAATGATGATTTCCTGGGTATCGCTAAGCGTTTTCTTTATTGCAGAAAGGGTTTCCTACCTTTCACTTACCTTGGCGTACCAGTAGGGGCTAGCCCCCGCAGAGACAAGACTTGGCAGCCTCTTATTGATATTATATAAAGGACTATGGGGTCTTGAGGAAATAAATATATCAACTTGGGAGGTAGGGCGGTCCTCCTAAATTTGGTTATCATCCATACATATCTTCCACTTGGTTGTGTGCCACTGAGGATAGGTTGGCTATCAAAGACTATTTAAGGTTTCATAGCAGCAAAATGGTAGGGTATTATGGGAGATTGGACACTGGGAGGAAGATGAGTGTGTATGGGAGCTCTCGTGGATGCAAACGTTGTATGATAGCCGCTCTTGATAAGGAGAATGCCTGGTTTTGAAAACATGATCATTTTGGATTGTTCTTAGTGAAGTCGACTTACTCATTCCTTGCTAGGGGGTGGGGGTATGGTGTGGTCCTGACGACTGAGGTCTCTGATTTCCTTGGTTAGGTTGATGTCTTGGGCTCCGTCTAAAGGGGTTCTTTTTCTATTGGCAACTTGTGCAAGATAAAAAAAACTTACGCAAGATAAGGTGCGCTAACTCGAGAGAACCTCATTAGCCTCAGTGGTAATCCGTTGGAGAGAACGGATCACCATTTTTTTTCTTCTTGTGGAACTATCTTTCCTTTGTTGTACTATATAAATGGGTGGTTGGGTTTGAAATTTGTGTCTCCTCGTGAGCTTTGCAATATGTCAAAATCATGGTCATTTATACATGTGGTTTTATTCGGTTAAGATTGATTTTTAAAAACACAATATGAATTATGATTTAGTGATGTGCCATCTTTACAACAACAACAACAAAACAAAAAATGCAAGTACATCAAGTAAAACTATATTTACTCGATTTTCAATTTCTTTGGATCGAATTCATATTTTTATTTGGATCGGTTTGAGTTGTCAACATCCCAAATCTCGACCATAAGAACATAATTGCATATTGGTATCCATTTCTATTGTTGCTTCAATAAAATTAAACAAAACTCTAATAATATGCTCGATAAACTTTCAAAATTTAAACACATCACACACATACAAATATATATGACAATTGTAACGAAGAAAGTTATTCAACGCAATATACTTTATTCGTACATTAATTTTCTGAAGTTGACAAGCCTCAAGAAATACATGGCTTTGATTTAAATATATCATTCTTCATCATAAGCAATTTTCAGTTACTAATTAATTAGGAACTGATAGAGCTTCAGGGAAATGTTTATGAGCATCAATTGAGATATTCCCCATCTTGCAATCAACTGAGATAATTTTTGGACCAACAATGTTCCCTTTACCAATATTAGCTTTGTTGATAATATGAAGCAGAACATTCTCAAGCTCCTCTCCATCTCTCCAACCATGTACATGTGCCTTAATGTCATTTGAATTTTTAGATACTAAATCACTCAATGCAAAGTTCATTCTAGGCATCAAATAATCACTCTCTTTGAGCTTTAGACTAGGGCAAAAGTCTCCACTTCCATCTCCTAAGTAGATGATTTTCTTCTTTCCTTCATCATCAAGTGAATTTTGAAACATTTCCATCACCTTTCCCTGTTTGTCATTCGAGGGGGAGAAATGTGTCAATAGAAAGAAAAAAAAAATTACAAATATCTATATGATAAGATGTGATTTTATGTATAGATAAAATGTATACTTCAACTATAGTATATTTTTATTTTATAAAGTTAAAACAAAGTATATTAACTCAATATAGAAGCTGCTCTAGCTCTACATAGCATGAAGTATGATTTTGCCTTTTTGTGTAAGCAGAATTCCTTTGATTATGACATAGAACATAGACAGTATGCAATATAATAATATAAACAGAGACAATGCAAAAAATTTCAATATCATCAAAATTAAAATATTAAAGAAAAATTGACCAGATCTTCCTCCAAAGGCATGCCACGTTCATTAGTCATCAACAATATATAGAAACGGTGAGTAAAATATAGATCTATAATTCATAATATAAAGCATAATTATCTACAAGGTGATTTAAAATAGGTTTTCTTTAAGGAAAGTGATTTAATAGATAAATATGAATATAATAGTATTATATGGTCATAAATAGATTTAGAGATAGTGCAATTGCCTTGCACATATTTGGTGGACAAAGGTTACATCCATGAGAAGATTTTAGATAATCATGGTAGGGACAAATTATGAGCCTCCCTTCTCCATTAACATAACTTGGGTTTGCAGTGATCTTTGAGAAACAATTCAGCACCCCATGATGCTTCAAAATTGTTTCAATAAAGAAAATATTTGCATCACTCACAATCCTTAGCTCACACCTGAACACAAATATTTCATCTTAGACATTAGCATCTTCATCAATGAAACAAAAGCATATATTATAAAGTGAGTGAAAATGGAAGAAAATATTCTCTTCCATTTTATTCACCTTAATTTCTCTCATACTAAGTACATTGTATATGCAATATAGAAAAAGTGAAAGTTCTTTTCTTATTCATTCACATTTAAGGTGCATGGATTTCTCTAGCCGATACGCTACTTGATAGAAAAAATGAAAGTGAGTTATACCCAAGAGAATAAGCAGCCTCAATGGCAGGGATAATGCGAGGATGAATTGGAGTCCTATTAAGAACTTCTACAATTTCTTCCATTGTTTTTCCTTGTGCATGAAGTTCATTCATTATTTTGTCCTATAAAATTTAAGGACAAATAAAAATTATTTCTTTAACTAGGAAAAAAATTAAATGAGATAGAACAACATTATATTATATTATATTAGAAGCATGAAAATTAAGGAAAGTAAAGAAGACCATGAGAGGATTCCAAAGCATGCTAGGAAGAAGCTGATAGAATTTCTCAGTTAAACCAAACTCATCAAGAACCCAATTATCACTATCACATTCAATGATTGTTGAGTCAAAGTCAAAAATCACTACAACTCCAGCCATTATAAATGAACAAAAAGCTAATTTTGATGAGATAACTATATAACTCTGTGAAGATGATCAAGGACAAACAAAGGGTATTTATAGGCAAATAGAGTGCAAGGTTTGCACATAAGCAAGATATTTAGGATTTATTTATATATTTAAATTAATATAGGACCTTTGGATTCCATGGAATATACCAGTGTTGATTGGATGGGTATTATATTTTTATTTTTTTGGTCAAGTATTGTATTTTTATTTTATTTATGATATATGATTTCCAAAGGCCTTTAGCATAAATTAAAAGTACAATTGTATTTGTGAAACAAGAAAAATGTATAAGTACTAATATGAACAAGAAAAATGTTAAAGAGTGTTTTTATGATAGGACTATTCGTTAAGGAAATAAATATACAAAGTTTGAAAATGGTAAATTCAATTTTTATTTTTCTTGTAAAAAATATATAAAAAGAAAATGACACTTGTTACCGTAATCCTGAAACTTAAGCTTTTGCTAGTCCTTATGAACCTTGGAGAACCTAATCACTTAAACTATTTTGATTAAAAAACGTACCAAGATAGTTCATATGAAAAATTATTTAATACAAAATTATAATTATAATTTTATGTAGAAATGTTAATTGATAGTAACCTAGCGGTTGGTTTTTTTTTCCTTCAAATTCTACGTTTTTCCGGTTTCATTATATATATAGTCTTCGTGAGCTTAGCTATATAGACAATGCATAATATATATAAAGTTTGAGTTCGAACTCCAACCACCACAAAAAAATATAACCTATTTTTACTTTTAAATTTGTTCTATTTAAACTTTTGTAAAAATTAAACATTTTTGTTTCTTTTTAGGTTACCATGATACGAAGTTTCTATTAATGCTTAACATTGATTAATTTCTATTGAGAAACACATGCAATGTGTTTCCCTTTTCAATTAGATTTTTTCATATGCATCAAACAAAAATCAAACTCTAATCAAATGCTTAAGGACCCCACCTTTTTTTTTATCACAATTAGACCAAACCATCGTTGATATCTCTGTTTGATTATTGATCAAAAAGCAAAACCACTAAAAGCAAACTGATAACATACTAATGACGTGTTTGTCTTGGACAGTTTCGGCCACGAACAAAATTTGAAATATACATAGTACTTTTTTTTCTTTTGAGAGGAAAATATATAGTCTTAAACAGCTTTTTTTGCTTAGGAAACGTAAGTAAAATGTAAAGCAAAAAGATAAAATATAAATTGCAAGAAAATTATAAGTCTGATTGATTGTATGTGATTAAAAAGTGATCAATTTAACTTTTTAAAAGTTTGAAAAATTGTAGTTATCAATGTAAAACTACTATTTTTGATTTACTTAACAAGTGACATTTGTTAGTAAAATTCGTACATTAATTTTCAGATTTTCTGCTAGATCAACAAGAAAGTTTAAGAAGTTGACAAGCCACAAGAAATACAATATTAGTTTTGGACCAATAGTTAAAGAGGAGCTGGGATGGCTTCAATGAAAGATTTATTAGCATCAATTGAAATTGTCCCCAACTTGCAATCAACAGAGATAATTTTTGGATCAACAGTGTTCCCTTTACCAATATTAGGTTTTTTGATGATATGAAGCATAACATTCTCAAACTCTTCCCCATCTCTCCAACCATGTACATGTGCCTTTATGTCTTTAGAATTTTTAGAGACAAAATCAAACAATTGAAAGTTCATCTAGGCATGAGATAATCAATCACTCTCTTTGAGGTTTAAACTAGGACAAAAGTCATTATTTCCATCTTCTAGGTAGATGAATTTCTTCTTTCCTTCATCATCAAGTGAATTTTGGAAAACCCCTCTATCACCAATCCATGTATGTCATTCAAGGGGAGAAATACGTGTCACTAGAAGAAGAAAAAAAAATTCAATATGATAAACTTTTTTGTAATTAATAAATATTGATACAATTCAATTATAGTAATTTTTTTGTGAAAAAGTTAAATTTATTGTGTAAAAAAGGTGAAAAAATTATTTACTTAAAAAAGAAACTATAGTAGCTCTACTTATCATGAAACGTGAATTTTTCCTTTGAGAAATTATTGTCAAGATCTAACATAGCTCGAATCAACCATCAATATGTGAAATTTTACGTTTGCTCTTTGTATTGTCACTGATGATTTTTGCATATCGATATTAATTTTCAATTTTATAGGTTGTGTTTTTAGGTGTTGTTTACATAGGACGTCAATTGGAGGAAGTAGAAAAATTGTGAAAATGGAACGTGAATCGGTGAATTATGTTCATGTGTTTTGATTATGTGAACTATGTGATGTGCTAAGATGTGAATGGAGCATCGCAAAAAAACTTGCTTATATGATGACTAAGTAGACCTCCACTTGCAATTGTGAACTTGTTGAGATTATTCAAGTATATAAATTATTCAAAGCTTAGGTCAACTCCAAGTGCTTCCAATCAATTCTAATTTTTTTTTACCATGGTATTGATATGAAATTTTCCCCATTATTTAGTAGTGATTAATATTCATTTAAAAATTTGTGGATATACAATGTAAGTTCTCCTCTTCCAACCAGATTTTCTTCATACGTAAAAGTTAAAGATCGAACTCATGATCACATGTTTAAAGGACCTAAATTCCTTACCACTTGGCTCGAGTCCCTTACTAATCAATTCTTCTTTATACGCATATTAATTAACCGATTAACTTTGTCCTTTTAAATTTATACTTTTTTTATTAAATTAAACCCTTTTTTTCCTGGAATAAATTATACCCTTTTTAACTGATATTGATAAATGGGTAAGTCCAAATAGTTTTATTGCTTAAATAAGCTTTTAAGATTGAGGGACTATTTGAAAACCCAATGAAAGGGGAAAAAACAATTAAAGAGAGTGAAATGTAGAAACACCCTTAAAACAAGTGATGTAACCCTTTGTCAGTTTTATAACAAACTAATCTTCAATTTTCTTTGTTGATTTTTAAAGGATAATTATAGACTGACATCATTTTTTTCTCATAATCATATTTCATATATCACGAAACATTTTTTATTTTTTATTTATCTTCCATTTTATCATTCTATTTCTCTCTTATCCACCAAATATATTTTTTTTAATGTCACATTGAAGTGTAGAATGAAGAGTTTACCGCATGGATGATTAATGTATCACTACTCATTCTTAAAAAGTTGTTGTGTCGTAAAATCAGCTTCTTTGTCATCATTTGCATCTATAACTCCTCCTTACCTTTGTTCTTTGCATCATCCTTAAAAATGCTTTATATGATGAACACATCTTAAGGAAATTAAGTTCACACTTCAATATATTAAACAGGTCACATTTCCCTTCAAAAAAAAATATATTAAACAGGTCACATTGAAGAGTAGAATGGATATGTCACATTGAAGTCGATTTTTTTTATATTACCGTTTTTATTTTAAACATGGATATGTCCACACACAATATACATTAAGTTCTTTATAAAGTAAAATTTGTCATAGACCACCTCCAAATTATAGGAAAGGTCAATTTGAAAGTAAAGCAAGTAATAATAAAATAAAAATACTGATTTATTGTAAATACATTAAATTAAACTAGCTTATTAATGCAGAACACGTAGAGCTTTAGGCATAGCTTCATGAGTAGAGAAAGATGGAGTCTGAAGCTTGAATTCAGTTGAAATGAATTCAGCAGTTTCTTCCATTGATATTTTGTTGATTAATTGATGCAAAACCCTTTCTTGATCTTCACCATCACTCCATTCATAAATTTTAGCTTTAACAAGTGAAGGATCTTTGCAAATTAAATCCCACACAGGAAAATTCTTCCTTGGCATCACAAAGTCTTTTTCTTTAAGCCTCAAGCTTGGACAATAATCTCCACTACCATCCCCAAGATAGATAAACCTTTTATTCTCTTCACATGATATAGACTCTTGGATTCTATTTATGATTAGACCCTGTAATGATATGATATGGAATAAGAACTTGGCATAGAATATTAATTATATTTAGGAATCTTCACAATTACTCTACAAAATAAGTCCTTTTTAAGTTTGATTGATGAACAATCTTGTATAACAATGATACCAAATGAATTGCTATTTTACTATCGTGTACAAAAATGAATTACTCCTTTTTTAAGAGGTTGGTCCTCAGTGGATGGATGAAAATCTTTGTACCATTTTCATCACCAAATTAATACTTGATATCTTCTCAAATTTTAAACAGATATGACATATTTTTGTTTTTTGGTACAACGAAATGAATGATTTGACTATAGTTTGTTTTTACAATATTTTTTTTTGGTGCATTTTTTACAGGAACTTTTTATTTGGAGATTTTTTACAATATTTTATCACTATAGTTTTGTGCCTATAAAAGCGTATAAATATTTAATGCATGTCATGTGTGTGTTTGATTTGTAAGAAAATGAAGTATTGGACGGGACAAAAATATTTGTCCAATGTTTGATTTGAAAAAGCAATTAATAAAGGACAACACAGAATAAAAAGCTATGCACTAGACAACTTCCCCTTTTTTTGTTAAAATTGAAATCAAAATAAAATTGAAAAGTATTTGAACATTTTTTTCACAATAAAGTTATATCGTTTCATTCATCAAATGGGAAAAATACAATTAATTTCAAAATTATCTTTATAGGGAAATTATGTATTCAATTAATTTCTCTCCTCACATTAGATTAGATAGATATACACACCTTGCACATGTTTGGAGGACACAGATTACATTTGTGAGGAGGCTTATTGAGATCATGGTAAGGCAAAATTCTCAACCTTCCTTCATCAACATAACCTGGATTAGTGTTAATCTCTGAGAAACATTCCCTAATACCAAAATGCTTCAGAATTGTCTCAATGAAAAACGTGTTTGCATCACTTACAATCCTCAAATCACACCTGAAAATAAAAAGATTATAAAATGCAACAATATAATTTATCTCTCCTCTAGTTTTTCTTGTAAATACTATAAAACAAAAATAAATGAAAAAAGGTAGAGGGACAAAATGGTGTATACATACCCTAAAGTATAGGCTGCTTTAATGGAAGGGATTATTCTAGGGTGTATAGGAATCCTCTTCAAAACTTGCACAATGTCTTCAATGGTTTTTCCATTAGAATTAAGCTCCATCATCATCCTATCCTATAAATTAACAAAATAATAAATAAATAAAAAAGAGTCATTTATTTATGTCACATAAACACAATGCACGTTAGAGGGACAAAATGATATATCATTGAAAAAACAAGAACATAAAACTAAACTATTTATCGTCAAAAAACACAAATCTTCGAACATATAAAAATCTTACCATGAGATTGTTCCATGGCATGGTGGGAACAAGTTCATTGAACAAATCAGTGAAACCCAATTCATCAACAACCCAGTTATCACTGTCACATTCAACTATGGTTTTGTCAAAGTCAAAAACCACAACAATATTAGCCATAATAGTGCAAAGAGAATGGTTTTTTTTTTTTTTTTAAGAAAGAACAAATTCCCAAGAATTTGATTCCAACTGGGTATTTGAAACTGCTCTCAAAATTGTATTTTTTTGGCTTGTGCTAACTCTTGAGAAATGAAAGGGTATTTATAGTGAACAATACAAGGTGTGACCGTGAAGCCTAACTCAAAAATAACAAAGGTTTTGATTCCAATTCCAATGGGATATTACAAATTGTGGTTTTGATTCTTAATTAAATTGAATTACAACCGTTGGATTTTATGAACTTTAGTTTGGTCAAGTAATAGAGGGCAAAGATTGTGTAAAAAAAGAATATTCGAGGGGAATTTATTTAGAGTAGTTGGCCATATATGAAATCCACTTCCGTTGTCTAGAGGAATATTCCACCTACGTTCTAATTCGTATTTAAGTTCAATTAATACTATTGACCAAAAAAAAAAGTTCAATTAATACTAATATACTATATTTTTGTTTTGGTTAGAATGATATGTTGGAACACTGGTTAATTCTAGTGGAAGTTGGATAGAAAAATGCAAGGTAAGAATTACCGTGTGACTTAAAAATGTCCCATATTAGTGAGCCACACCAACTAGCAAGTGTTTATATAAGGGTGGGGTGACCTACAAGGGTGTGTCATTGGGGTAACTCTGAGAAGAAGATCAGTATTAGAAGAAGCTTTAAATTTTGCCATAAAATTTGCACATTGGTTCCACTCTCTAAGAGTGTGAGTAACCATCATGTTGGGTTGATGGGGCAATTGTTTTATGTTTTGGATAAGGATGGCATATATATGGTACCTCTCAATGGAGTCATTAATAAGATTAATGCAAACAAGAGAATCACAATAGCAAGCAAACTCTGCATTACCCTAATCATTTCCCATGGTTATACCGTGATAGATAGCAGAAGGTTCGGCCAGCAAGATGTCATATGAGCCTGGAATAAAACTAGAGAAGTCCACAAGGAATAAACCTGAGTCGTTTCACACAACTCCTTCAAACGTACCAATATACTATATCAAGTCATAGAAAAAACTATTTTTTGAAAAGAGTAAATAATTCTTATAATACTATAAATACATTTAATGAATTATGATTAGATGTTGTAATTTTTTTTAATATACCATAAAAACTAACCAAAGCCCAAGAATAAGCTTGTGTGACTAAAAAATACACGTTTGTCAAGTGTCAAACTTAGGAGTCTTAAGATTTGTTTTTATTAGTTTATATCTACTTTTTCACTAGAAACATGACCCGTGCGCACGGGTCTTATTTTCATGTAGAATAAGTCATAATAAATATAACAATAAGCCGTAAAACATAGAGAGCACAAAATTTATGATACATTCCAAGCTATGAATCATAGGAATAGTAGAACTTTAATTTTGTTAAATAATAGAAAGCACACAACCTAGGGAAAATTGTCAGTCATAAATAATTAACAATGAAGAAGTTTAATTTCGGTCAATCCTTCCAAGTACACAATTTAGGACACATTGCGAAAAACCTCGTGATAGCTACATTAGACGTTAAATCAGTGTCTTCACCATCATCATCAGATATTAATATCTTCAAACCTTCTCTTAAAGTAACCCTTGACAAAGCCACGTACAAACCCTTGACAAACCTTGTGAGCATCCACAAAACGCTTCCACCGCCCACCAATCATGGTGTGTTGGTATGGAGTAGATCCAAAAATCAACACGCAATCCCAACCATCTCCGCAATCATCCACCAACTTGATAGAAGTAGTTCTGATATCTATCATCTTCATAACTTCTCCTTCATAAATCAGTACCTAACACGGAAAATAAATTAACATGTCAACAACCTAATAAATAAAGACAGGCGTTGGTAAATATAAATATTCTCACAACAAACATTTTCCATACCAAAAAACCCTTGGCTAGATCAAATTCAGTTAACTTCTTCACAAACTCTATCTGAAAGTTGTTGACATCGTGATGATAAGAAATCAAAGGAGTGAAAGGGGGGAGATTAGGATCAAAAGTTGTCTGGACATTTGTTTTGTCAATCATAAAATGCATAGGAGGTTCAAATACAGGAGGTTTAATCACTTTGCCAAACCTATCTTTCAGTTTAATCACAAACTTCATATGATCCACAAATATGAAAGAAACCCAAGCACCCAAGCTGATCCCATAAAAATCACGCAAGGATTTCCATCCCTTGGAGAAAAATACAGACCCATCAATTCTTTCAACCAACACCTCGAACTGATTGCTCTTTGCATCAATCAAAGTTGCAAATCGTTGAACTTGGTCCCCAAAGTCGTTCGTGAACATGTTCGGTAGCATAACAGCCCCCTAATACAACAACAAAAACGATTAGAACCATTACAGACAACAACATTAAAAAAAGTGAAACATGTTAGACAAAATCATCTTCACCTCTTCAACATCAGACTCGGCTATGTATGTCTTAAATTTCACACAATACTTGTTGACAACATTTCCAAAGGATGAAGCTGGATTTTTGAGCAAAGGACCTGCAACATCACAAAGCTTTAAAAAAATAGGAAACGATATTAAAAAACGTTGTAATTGTGAGAAAAATAATTGTATTACCTGTCAAGCAGTGATAGGACAGTAGAGCTTCAATACCACGGCCCTCCATTTGAATCAACGATAGAATAATAGAAGGAGAAAGGAGGCTGATTTTATAGACTGAATTTAATATGCAAACCATGTGTGTGTTTTTTTTTTTAAATTTGCAAACGGTGCTGTTTTTTTTTATATGCAATCGTGTGACCTTTTTTTTTTAAAGAAATTTTCAACCGTGTGGTTTTAATTCTATTTAATGTACAATTGATTGTGTGTTATTTTATTTCCATTATGCAAACCGTGTGGTTTTCTTTTAATATGCAAAAGGTGCTGTTTTTTTTTAATATGCAACTGTGTGGTCTCTTTCTCGTGTGTTTTTAATGTTAATAAATATACAATTGATTGTGTGTTATTTTATTTCCATTATACAATTTTGTACGTAATTCACGGGTCAAATTTTCCAGCCGTGTTTTTTTTAATGGGATCGTGTGTTATTCTATTTCCAATGTATCTAATTAACATTTCAAATTTGGGATGACAATTAATATGCAATCATGTGTTATTCCATTTCAAAAATTAAAACAATATGCAATCGTGTTATAAACGACAGTTAAAATAGCCTGTAATAAAATGACTTTATGGCGTGTATTAAGGGTGAGGATGTCAAACCTGGACATAAATGTTTCAGAATGAGCGGGAAAATACTAGGGTAATTTTAGGGTTAGGGTTAGCTTGACCTGACAAGCTTTAGTAAGTAAGATTAACTAATTTGAGTAGATCATAGCTTAAAGTTTTTAACTTATTTTTTTATTAGTTTAATTTGAGTAGATTACAATGATAAAATTGAGAGAAAAAATATTAAGCTAAAAACTTTAAGCTATAATCTACACAAGTATTTTTTTTGAATTGCAAGATATTATATATATATATATATAAGGGGATTAAATTCCAAGTATTACAATCTACACAAGTATTAATTTTATTTTTCCATTAGCGTGTATTTTTAAAGGAAAATGTTACATGAACACCCTTTAATCATACACCCTATTGTACACCCCATGCATTAGGGACATTTTGGTAATTTCATCTCACAACCATACTTTCTCTTTCATCTCCTCTCCCTTTTCCTTGCCACTTGTCAGGATTTTGTGTGGGTGTAAGAGGTGTATTGCCACATGAGGGTGTACATGTATCACCACTCATTTTTAAACTATAACTTTAAGCTATTTTTTTCATTTTATATCTTCTTCTTTTTTTGAAATATTTTCATTTTATAACTTATGTTAACCCTTCGGTAGATTTTCTAGGGAGATTAACATTTTATTACTGGCTATTGCTCGAGGCATGCAATCTCTTATCTTCGAATCTGATTGCAAAATTGTGGTGGATGCTGTGAACTTTAGTGTCAACCCCCACAATGAACTTGGTGACATTTTTTTTATTGTAAACAATTTTTGTCTTTGCACGCTAACTTTTCTGTGCGTTTTGTAAGGAGGCAAACAAATAAGGTAGCTCATAACATAGCTAGAGCTTCCTTATCCCACCCTAGCCCCCATATTTTCTCTGATGTACCGTCTAATTTGAACACTTTATTATTGAATGATATGAATTAATCTTGACGTTGCTAAAAAAAAAAACATGTGACGTTTGACCCCACCTCAATTCTGCATTTGAAATTTAACACGAAATTGTCAAAAATAAAGCTTGTAACCGATATTTTTTTCCTTTCAATGCAAATTTTATAGAAAGATCTTTTTTTGGTTACAATTTTTTTTTTTTTTGGTACAACTTTGGTTACAAATTTTATAGAAAGATAGTGTCAACTATTTCATCACTTCTTTTAATTTTTAAGCCATAATATGTAAAAAAAAATGTTAATTATGAAATATGGTTCATAGTCACTTCAATTAACTTGTCAAAAGAATCACTTCAATTAAATTACTAACTCATAGTATTATTTGTGTATTTGACACTCGTGTAAGAAAATATGTAAGATGTGTTGTACTTTCCAACAACAAAAAAAACTAGACGCGGAAACGTATTTCATTAAGTAAAGTCTAGCATCAAATCAAAGACACATACATAAAAAATATAAATAGGAGTCTCCTCAATCCAAACAAAACCAGAGTGAGAAATGAACTCGTGATCCTTTTGTGTGTGTGTGAGAGAGTTTTCAGATGGTGATTGTTAATAAATGCCAAGTTTATACTCTCTTCGTCTTGCAATAGTCGTTTAAAGTTTGTGCGCGATTATTAAAGAAATGATTAATTGTGTTGATTTCAATGATAAAGTTAGTAGCATTTACTAAAATACTCTTATTTATTGTAGTTAGTGGAGTAGTTAAGTTGAATGAAATTCAACGAATAATGGTATAATAATGGAAAAAAATAATAAATGCTACATTGATATTGTAAAGTGATACTAATTATTTTAAGAAGAAAAAAAAAAGTTAAATAAACAATAATTATGAGACAGAGTAAGTATAATTTTTAATACATATTTCCTAGCACATGTTAACTTAAATTGATTGAAAACATGTGCTTTCACCCCATTGTGCGACTTGATTAGCAACACGTCTAATATAAGAAAATTGTAAATTAAATTGACACAATCCTCTACTATGAGATCTAAAGAGGAGTGATTTTGCCATTGGTCTGCAATTGCTTTAATTGTGTTAAGGGAGTCCAATTCCACAATTAGGACCTAGATCAATTGATCGTGCCTAGATTAGCAATTTTTGGTAGGCTCGTCACATATAACACTCTTACAACTTATGACGTTATATTTCACACACAATAAAAAGAAAGGTAAATTTTTTATAATACATATATCTTATTCGGGTTTGAACTTGTGATCCTCCCTTTATATGAGTGAGTTTTGGTGGTTGTTTATAAGTGCTAAATTTATATAATTTTTAATATATATTTTATGGCATTTGTTAAACTGAATTGATTGAAAACATGTGGTTTCCCCACACTTTTTTCTTAGAAACAAAGAGGGTCTAAGCCCAAAGAACAAACACCTAAGCAACAATCAATATATAAGTTATACCATTTTTATTTTATTCAAGTAATTATACCTCCCAATTAATTAGTTTGAGATTTTGGAGTGCGATTCTCTCAAAATCTCACGTTCAATTATTCCTTCAGTTCCTTGTACCAAAATTGATGGATTAGTTTGTTTTCTTAAAAAAAAACGTAAAATAAAACTACTGGAGGTATCTAGCTACCATTAATGGTATCCATGCATTCACTAAGTGAGCCAACAAATGGCTTAGGAAATCAAATCAGATATATATACTTCGCTTAGCTAATTATGGCGACCTAAAATCACTGACAATTGTTTGAGGGTGAAGAATTTTGATTCTCTAAGCTAAACCAGATATCCACTAAGCAAAATTCCATTATTTTTAGCATTCATTCCATATTTTTCAAACTATACGTGCGTGTGTGGAGGGGATAGAGGGATGCCAAAGGAGATATGGCAAGATTGGAGGAGTTTGAGGAATCAACTTCAACAATCAATCTTTTATCTTTTCGTTATGCATTCTAAGATTATATGTCATGTCATGGGTAGCTAATTCCTTTTTTTTTTTTTTTTAATAATTAAATGCAAAAAAAAAAAAAAATGGTCGTGACTGGGGTTTGAACCTCAGACCTTGCATATATTATGCATTGTCCTTACCAACTGAGCTAAACTCACGAGAGGACTAATTAAATGCAAATTAACTACACCTTTTTTTTTTTTTTTTGAAGGAAGACAAATTAACCACACTTGGATGTGCTATTTTTGTTATAGGTAATATTGTTCCATTATGTCAATCGTTTATTATTGTTCTTAATGTTTTTTTTAACCGTTAGGTGAAAAATCTTAAGTTAACTGGTATGATAGATTCCTTGTTGCTTGTCCGGCAGAAAAATATACGATCAACGATAAGTGAAGATATAATTAAAACTATGAAACTATATAATTGATCAAGGGGATACATTGAAAAATGGTTAAAGAAGTTTAATCCTTGCAGCTCTATCACTCTGTTATTTTGTTTTTCATTCACCGGTTTTTATCATTTTATGAACATATTAACCAACTGCAATGTTTTACTTAAATTGTTGGAAAATGTTGTCCATCATCTCCGCAAATCAAGATTAACTCTAATATCTCTTGCACCAATGGTCATGAATCATCAACCATTTTAAGTGTGAGGCATGTGAAGAAAATACACTCTTCAGAGAAAATCTCATGTAACAAAACTACGATAA
Organism: Medicago truncatula; assembly: GCF_003473485.1. Taxonomy (NCBI): domain Eukaryota; kingdom Viridiplantae; phylum Streptophyta; class Magnoliopsida; order Fabales; family Fabaceae; genus Medicago; species Medicago truncatula. The sequence goes on from NC_053043.1 coordinate 49,233,062, forward strand.
TAAAATGTCATTGTTAACCCATACGAGAAATTAGAAGAAAATGGTTAAAAAGTTGGTATTAACATTGCATTATATATCACGGGTCGAAAAATTTGATGCAATGATTTCTCATGTTTTCAAAGGTGAATATTTTTCAATGGAGATGTTCGGGTGAATGAATTGAGTATAATATAAATTATACATGGGTTTTAGGACTAAGTGAATGAAGAATTATGTTTCCATTTGTTGTTAACTCATTTTTTATTTTATTTTATTTATAATATTGGCCGAGCCACAACCTTATATATTGTTATAACAGAGGGTATAAACATCATCAAAATTTCATCATACACATTCTAATACTTGGGATATAGCAATTCAAAGGGTAAAATAAAAATCATTTTTTAATAGATAGATAAAATAACAATAGTCATTTGAGAACTCATATGCATAAGTAGAGGAGTCGAAGTTCAACCCCCAGTCATAGTTTCCGACCTAACAATTTTGATATTTTTGTTAGTTGAGTTAGAATTTGTGGACTAAAACTTCTTATAATCTAGATGATTTTAAACTCATTTCATCATGTCATATTATGTATAAACTTATTAATAAAACAATTGCAAATAGACTAAAACTGATCCTTTATACATGTGTTAGTTTCGAAGTGCTTTCATTTTAGATAAGCTCATCACTCATAATACTTATATAACGTATAACATTTTCCGTTTGGTACAAAAAGAAAGGTAAATTTGGTCATTTTGATATCAAGTTAGATGTGTCAAAATTTATGATCGCATTAATTGAAAATTTGTTAAACAAATTACGTTTTTTACAAGATTTTCTAATAATTGGATAAATCTTATATGTAAATGTATTACCTTAGTATCTTTTTACGTTCTTTTTAACTGCTAATATTCTTCTCCTTTTAACTCTTGTCTAGGTCTTAAACAACGAGACCCTTTATCACCTTACCTCATTTTATTATGTGCAAATATTTTGGCAGATTTGATTGTCAAGAGAATAATTAATTTCACCATATCAAAGTTATCATATAAGTCATTGAAATCACTCATCTATCTTTTTGTGGATGACAACATTATCTTTTGTGCATACAATTTCATTCTCTCAAAATAATGTCATGAATATTGAGTTCCTTATATCAATCTTCTCTTTAGGCTCGTGTCATGCTGGTGGTTTTAGTAATAAAACATCTCATTTACTACCAAATAAACTCTTCCTTTTTAAACCTTGGTTTGAAAAATGTCTATTTATAATATTTTTATAACGAGTATTTATATTATTTATTTCTCTAATTTCCAATATTCCTTTATTATAAAGAATAAAAAACATAAGGACATCCAAGTCATTTTGTACAAAGACATATTTTTTCTTTCAGGAAAAACATCTAATCTAATCCATCCGGAGACATACTTTATTACACCCTCCGTCCCTATATGTAAGCATCTATTTGACTAAAAATTTGTCCCTAAATATAAATCTCTTTTCAAATTACTAGATGTATTTATTATTTTTTATTTCCTAAACACATCCTTAATTAATACTAATATATAATCTTGAAATATGAAAAATCAAATTTAATACACATACAAACAAATGACAATTTAGTAATATTAACAAGACAGAGTAATTATTCAAACAACTTTTCTGAACAAATATGAAAAAAGCAAAGATAATTTACGTATACGGACGGAGGGACTAATTGATAAACTTTAACCATCTTAAACATTATTCTTAACCTCACCTAGCTGTACCACACACATTACCGTCCATTCCTAATCATAATCCAATCAAACATCATACTTCACCTTATTGTGTGACAAATAAATGAGAATATAAAAAAACCAAGATAATTGTAATTTTAATTTTTATGCATCATATATGTATATGAGTTACACAATAGGTTTTAAATATGAGTTTAATGATGATTTGATGGTCTAAAACAATTTTGCATATACAACCAATTAAAATATTTAAAATCATTATATTAACTAATGTTTTTAATTTATATGCAAATTCAGAATGTTTTGATCGATTGTGCGTGAAAAATTATTTTGAAATGCCAACCTATCATTAATTGATGTGATAATACATTATTAAACGCATGTGTAAAATAACTTTATATTATTAAATTAAACTTTTTTATTTTTACCAAACATAAAATAAAAAACCAGACAGAGACCAATTGTTATGTGGAGAGAACTCAAAACAGAAGTGTGTTTACGTATCTCTTGTTTTATTTATTGTTTTTTTTCATCCTTAAAATCCCAATTTTACCCTTCTAGAGAGAGAAAATAAACAACATTGTAAGAGAGAGAGAATAATTTTTTGTTCTTTTTTGTGCTCCAATGGTTCAACTGGGAACAACACAAAGAGAAGAAAAAAAGAAATTTTGTGTCTTTTTACGACGAGTCGCTTTAAGCCTATGATCTTGTGAAAACCCAGAAACCAATCTTTGATGCAGTAACATAATTGGTAGATTCACTTGAATCTTTTGTGACCGTTGATTTGGTTGAAAAAATGAACGGTGGTGATGATGTTGTTGCAGCAGCTCCGGCGGGTCCACCGGTTCCGTTGGAGTGGAAATTCTCTCAGGTCTTTGGTGAACGTACGGCTGGTGAAGAGGTTCAGGAAGGTAATTTGTTTGTACAACGTTGTATTTGGTTTGAAAAAGACATGTTTTTTATGTTGAGTTTGTTGGATTGGATCCAATTTTTGTGGTGGGGTTAGGGTTTGATTCGATCTGTTGTGGATCGTGTTTGGTTGGTACTATGTTGTTTTGTTGAGTAATGTTTGTTTTTGATTTTGGGTCATTGCTATTATCGGTGTTTGGTTTTTGTTTGGGGGAAAGTAGTGGGTTTGTTTGTTTGACCGAGTGATGTTTTTTTGTTTTTGCATTGTTGAATTAGTAGATTGGATTTTGGGACTGTGAAAGTGAGATTTTTTGACTTAGTTTGTGTTTTTGGTTTGGTGTGTTGTTTTCTAGCTTTTGCTTGTGTTGTAGTCATTTATGTCGTTCACAATAGAATTCTTTAGTTTGTTAATCAATTTGAGTAAGATATATTGGATCTTAAATCTTAATGTCGTGTTGCGTAGTTCGATTGGTGAGTAGTGTTGAAGTTTGATTGTTGGGTTTGTTGGAATTTATGTCTTTGACAATGCAAAAGGGTAAGATTTTGGTGGAGTTTGCTGGATTGGAGTTCCGGTAATAACGGTGGTGGTATTACTTGAATAGAAAATACTCAGTTTGTCGTTATAGAATGGGCGCGTGGCAATTCTCTTTGTTGAAAAGGAAACATCATTTTCTGTCAAAACAAACCAGGTGGGTCCGAGTGGTACCTTAAGTAAGTGCCAGAGGTTCGATCCTGGTTCTTGAGTATGGAGAAAAACCTGGTTTGGGAAGGGAGAACCCACCTTGCGTGCCCACTAAGTTCCTGACGGAGATTAGTTACTGCTTAATAGCGGTGAATCGTTCGTACCTAAAACATGGTTATCAAAAAGGTAAATAAAAGTGGAAATATCATTAGATTAAGTGATAGACTGATATGCCGTGCGTCATGTGAAGGTACCATTTATGAGGTGCTTTAAAGGGGAAGTAGTGAGAGTGAGCGACCTGATAGTTGCAATATAGTCACTGACAGATCTGAAGTAGTTTTGTTGTAGAATAATGTGAAACTTTCCTAATTATTTGACCAAATATCTTTCTACAGTGGACATAATTTCTGCTATCGAATTTGACAAGTCTGGTGATCATCTTGCTACCGGTGATCGTGGTGGTCGAGTGGTACTCTTTGAGAGGACAGATACAAAAGATGTAAGCCTGATTTTTGTTTAGGCAAGATTTGTTTTAGTAAAAGGAAGTAAACTTATGTTTTGAACATAGTATTGTAATATATATGTGTATGTATGTTGAAACATGCAGCATGGCGAATCTAGAAGGGATTCAGAGAGGATGGACTATTCTATCAGCAGGCATCCTGAATTCCGTTACAAAACAGAGTTTCAGAGTCACGAGCCTGAGGTAATCATCATTTTCTTGGCAATGTTTCACGAACATACCATGCCTTAGAATATGCAACATATAATGTGTGGTAATTGTTTCAGTTTGACTACCTTAAGAGTTTGGAGATAGAAGAGAAAATCAACAAAATCAGATGGTGCCAAATAGCTAATGGTGCCCTTTTCCTTCTCTCGACAAATGATAAAACCATCAAATTTTGGAAGGTATGAAATATATGCTCATTCATAGCATGCTTAGTGTTGTGTCTTATCAATTCATTGTTCACAAGGTTGTACTTCTGTGGAATTAAGTTTGATCCTGTGTTTCACATATATTCCGACAGTTTATCTGTTCTTAGAGAAGTATAATTGCTTATGAGGCTCATATATCTGCTTTCTAATTGTATTCTACTTGTCGTACCCGACCTTCACAGATTACCTATCATATTTTGAATTGCTGGTATTAATTGAACTACTGTTCAGTTAACCAAATAACTTTGCGTGTAGAGAGCGCCTTTTGAGGGTGAGCTCTTGCTCAGGCTGTTTGTTTTCAAATCCATAATATGACGACTTCCTTTATGAAAACCTTTCACGGACCTTAGGCGACAGATTTGTTACTGTTTACCTTTAACTGCTAAATGTTTATCATGTTAGGCGGCACCTTAATAGTTAAACACACTGAGATATGTGGGGGGAATTGAGAAACAAATATGAAAGAAGGCCATGCTATGAAATAATACCAAAGGGAAAACTATCTTGAATAAACGTTACATTGTTAGCATATATTGAATAATATCAATTTGTATATTTTTCATATCAGTTGGTCTTCTAGATCACTTTTTCTTATCCTTCCTTATCTGAGTGTTGAACAGGTTCAAGAAAAGAAGGTCAAGAAAGTTGCTGAGATGAATGTTGACCCTTCAAAAACAATGGGAAATGGCAGTATTGCTAGTTCAAGTAATTCAAGTAATCCTAGGCCAAACCTTGAAAATGGAGGATATCCAGATTCAGATAGATCATACAATTATCTCAGCCCTGACTTCTCATTTCCACCAGGAGGCATACCGTCACTAAGATTACCAGTGGTAGTTGTATTTATCCCTTCAACCTGTAATTCTTTTTACGATATTTGTTCATTGGGGATAAATTTCCTATGGCATGACATACTATAAACAACCAATGCATTTTTGTATAAAAATGAAAGATTTAGTGCTCAACAATGCGTATTTTTTTTTCTTTAAACTGAATACAGTTATGTTGTTTTGTTTCTTATTACTTACTAAAAGTTCAAATAACCTGGAAGATAAAGGTTGAACTCAAAGGGCCTGGCACAAGAAGCAAAACATCGCACGGAGCAATAACTATTAAAACCTTAAGACATGCTCCCTGTGCTTAAGTGCTTTAAACAGGAGTATTTCAGTATATTTATTTTAGTAGAAATTCAACCAGCCCTGCATGAACATGAAAAAAAAGAAAGTTGAATAAGAAGTAAAAAGAGAAATATTACAGTTTGATTTCATATTTTGATTATTCCATTCCCTGTAGTTTTTATTAAGTTTAACATATTGTCTGACTCTGGTTCTTTAGAAGAGAAGAAACTATGTATAGTAGTTCAATTACTTTCATTTCCAAACTAAATGAGTGCATATTTATGATTCTAGCAGTACTAACTCATGTAAAATTTGCAGGTAAGTAGCCATGAAACCAGCTTGGTGGCTCGATGTCGTAGAGTTTATGCGCATGCTCACGATTATCATATCAATTCAATTTCAAATAACAGGTGATTTAGCTTTCTTAGTGCACATTGTATTATGCTATAGTCTAGTAAGTTTTGTCTTTTTGGAATCTGGTGCTTTACATGATGACTATGAGTTTTTGTACCTTATTTTTTACTTATTTTTCCATAGTTTTATAGATACTGATCAAATTTGGATGGTGTCATGTTGCTCTTACCTTATAGCGATGGCGAAACTTTCATATCAGCCGATGATTTGCGAATAAATCTCTGGAACCTGGAAATAAGCAGTCAAAGTTTTAATATTGTTGATGTAAAGCCTGCAAACATGGAGGATCTGACAGGTAAGCTTGATTATAAATTTGTACCCGTGGCGTAAACATTTCTCTGGTTGTAGAACACTAAAACTATTTAGTTCAACTTCATATTGTTAAATATATTACAAGTTTTAGTTGACCGACTAACGGCTGCTCAAATGCTCACGACCCTGACCTAGACTGATAGCCTGATGATTCAACCTGAACCAATCCATTTAATTTTGGTTGGACCTCGGTTGATCTTATAAGTTGAGCTGGGTCCAGGCTCAAATTTACGGGCCAAAGAAAATATTTTGCTCACACTGTATTACGTATCGAGTAGAACCAACTCAAGTCGATGTCATATATTCATAACTTTTCTAGATTATCGCACCCAATTTTTCAGTATCAGTAGAAATTGGTCATGTTAGGGTGATTGAAAGAACTACATGCTGTGTTAGGACCTCAAATGTGAGTATGGGCCCAAATAGGGAATTAACATATCAACTGCCCAAGTCTGTCCATCATGTGACTAGTCTATCCAAGGAGGGATCATATTGAGACTGCTGCCCTGGCTAGGAGTGAGTGCGCATGTGAGTTGTGTGATGAATTCTATTATATTGGAACATGAGAGAGAGTGAGAGGGTATCTCGGAGAGTATGAGTTTGTTATGGACAGTTGGCACCATGCCTCTGCAGGAGCTTTGCTCTGTGGGCATTGTGTTACTTTATTATTTAGTAAGAAATAACATACTCCTTATTTTTTCATTACGGGTATAACCTTCTGTTAATTGCTATCACGTGAATCAGGTTCACATCATGCTTCCTTTCAATTATTTGGTCGTCAATATCCCAACAAGATAGATAATTGTTGTGTGGTATGCCTGACTATGCTACGCGATATAATCTTAGTGAGTTTAATTGCGTAATCTGTGCTACTTTCATAGGATGCAATTTTGCACTAGTTCACTCTACTTTTTCTCTTTAAAATTGCAGTTTAGATTATGTATTGTCTTAACTTAGGGCCAGTCTCGCACTAGTCCAGCTAGCCTAGAAACTAGTTGACAATTTAGACTAGGGTCTTGGGTTGGGACCAGGCTCCTAAAATTCATCCAGTCAAAGTATCAGGTCAAGTCAAACCTGGTCCTTTAGGGCAGAGTGAAGAAGGAGTCACCCGCTTTCATTTGTTGCCAACTTGTTCTTGTTTTTATAGTATTGATTGAGCCATGACCCTTTATATTATTATTGTAGAGGTTATAACATCAGCAGAGTTCCACCCTACACATTGTAATACGTTGGCGTATAGCAGTTCAAAGGGTTCAATCCGTCTAATTGATTTGCGGCAATCAGCATTATGTGATTCTCATGCCAAACTGTAAGCACATCTTCTGTAGTTCTATTTATGTTCTTTTGTGTTAATCTTGTTGATTCCTAACAAATAAGTCCCTCTTCTCCCATACAGCTTACATTTTTACCATGTCGAGATGATAGAAAAAGTACTTTAAAGATGATTTTGATGTGGATCATTAAATTATTTCTTGTGTTAAAAGAGATGATTTTGTAGCCTATTGTTGTATGGATTCATGCACTTTCATATACTTTCTAGACCCTAATAGGCAATGCCCTTTGGTGCAGATTTGAGGAACAAGAGGCCCCAGGATCCAGATCATTTTTCACAGAGATAATTGCTTCTATATCTGACATAAAATTTGGGAAAGATGGAAGATACATACTGAGCCGCGATTACATGACTTTAAAGGTTTGAACTTTGAAGTTTTACGATTTCGAAATCCACATTTCTGTTAAAGCTTTCACAATATCTTGGACTTCGGAAACAGGCCCCTTAATTTTGTCTATCAAAATCCTCTAACTTTAAAAAAGCCCCCCAATAGTTAATTTTTGCTAAAAGATTAATACTATTATATTTTTCAATCCAGAAACGAAAGAATTGACAGTTGAAAATATTTAGTTAAACTGGTGTAAATATGGATTGACTTAAGTGAAAAAGTGATTGACTAACTTTCCCATTAGATGAAATCGGCCGAATGGATCAATCTATGCCAGAATTTCTTATTGTGTATTATGTTCAAAGATAGACACTTGAGACGAGACTCTACTATCTCTAAATTTCCTTCGAAGCTTTAGCAGTACTTTTCTATCACATATTACACCCAAAGCACTCCTTTTTGCCCATTCTGTTTGGACACTATATTTGATATCTCTTTCTACCTACTTGTCATTTGTGTGAGGGACTTAAGGTACTTAGACAGTGGTATTGTCTGCGCTTCAATTTTCACCTCCAAGCTAGGATTTGTCTCTTGCTAAATTTGCAAATATTTTCTTTTACGTCTATTCAGGCAGATTTATAAATGGGCTATGTGGCTATTACAACATTTTTCAAGCTTTAAGGGGGTAAAATGCCAAAACTTAAAGTTGATTTGTGCTTTTGCTTATTTTGGGTGGGGATACTTTGTAGTTCTTCTATTCAAATTATCATTATTGATTTAAGTTTTTTGTTCCTTAAAAATTCAATTGTTGTGTAGAATCGCTGGCTTAAGTTTCATCTCATTTCACACTCATCTTTCCTTGTTTGTCAGTTGTGGGACATCAATATGGATTCAGGTCCAGTTGCAACTTATCAGGTTCATGAGTATCTAAGACCTAAGGTTAGGTTCTTGTTGTGACGATGAACATTATATTTCTTTCTGCTGCTCTATTGTGTTTTAACTTGCTATGCTTGTTTGAACATGCCAGCTTTGTGATTTATATGAAAACGATTCAATATTTGATAAGTTCGAGTGTTGTCTGAGTGGTGATGGATTGCGAGTAGCAACTGGTTCTTACAGGTGTGTGATACAAACTTAATCTGTAGTTCATTTGTCACTGAAATTTGTTTATCCTGCATGTTACTATTCTATTTTGTTTCATTTGATACCAGCAATTTATTTCGAGTATTTGGCTGTGCTCCTGGAAGTACTGAAGCTACAACTTTGGAAGCCAGTAAAAACCCAATGAGGTAATTTTATTGGAGCACTGACTTCAAGCATAGTTTTCACTATAAGTTAGGCATTGTGGCATGCAGATCAAAGTAGGCGGTTGATTACGTTTAGCAGATGGTTAATGGATATTACAAATGTCGAAATCCATTAACCACCAACATAACTTAATTAATCATGAATTTGAACGTTAATAATCATAATTTTAAGGTGCTCAACTTCATTTAGATTAGAATACCTGAAAATTGTGGGTAACATAACCACGTTCAAATTCATGGTTAAAAAAATCACTTTAATGGTTAATGAGTTTTAACACCTAGAATATCTACTAACCATCTATTGAATGTAATTAACTACCTATTTGAACTGCGTTAACCACCTAGTTTGTTGCCGTTTTGTTGTTCTCATTACAAAACTGTTGAAACTTGTGCAATCTTTCAGACGACAAGTTCCGACCCCCTCAAGGCCGTCTCGATCACTGGGAAATAGTATAACACGAGTTGTACGACGGGGTCAGTTTTCTTTCATTTTCCCTTGTCTGATTTAAGAAAAATCTCATCATATATTTTGTGTCTTACTATATAAAATATCACAAACAGGAGCAGAAAACCCTGGGGTTGATGCAAACGGGAATTCGTTTGATTTCACGACAAAGTTATTGCACTTAGCATGGCATCCATCTGAAAATTCAATCGCCTGTGCTGCTGCAAATAGCTTGTACATGTACTATGCATAAAGAGAGAGATGATTGAAGATGACTTACATGCATTTTGGTTGCGGAGAAGGCCTCTTTTCCCTTCATGCCAACCACTAAGTTGGAAGCTACATTAACTCTCACACTACAGGTGCCCTTCAGAGCTTTTAGACAAGATCCAGAAGTGGCTGTTTCCCAATTCTGGGGTAGGAGAAGAAGACCTTTTTTTTTCTTTCTTCTTTTTGTTTCGCGGTTCTCCTTTTCGACCCTAATATTCTTTCTCCTATTTCTGCATCTTCTTCTGAAAGAGAAGGAGGTGCAGTCCATGTTTCAAATTGTGTTTTGGCTTGCAAGTGAAGATGAAAAATGTGATTGTAGCTCTCCTACAACAGATACTAAAGGATGTTCAATATCTGCCACTAGGGAAGTTTATTAAAAAAATGTAGCTTTTATTTTTGTTGATTTTAGCACAGATATCTCTGTGAGATGGAGCAGTTAAAACCTCTAGTACGTCATTTTTTCATTGATTATTTTTGTGTTGGAATTCTATCTGACATGTTTCAATAGTCTTGTTTTGCTGTACCTGTTAATCTTCTGTGTAAAAGGTAATAAGTTTGGCATGTAAAAACATTTTTTGTTGTATGTCTCTATGATATGACCTGAATCAACTTCCTCATCCTGGAGAAGTTGCACGGTGCAGCAGTTGTGGACACCGTTAGATCTAATGGTGCTCACAGCCGGTGTTGGAGATCCAAATCCGATCAGATAACATTTTTCTCCAAAACCAACCAACCCAAACATGACTCATATTTTAGCCACCTTTAGCTCAAACTGTGTTTAATAATTTGATTCAGGCAATAGTTGAATGAATTATTTGCAAATGCTAAACTCCCAACATTTTGTAATATGACAATAAATGATTCTCAAGTTTTAATGTACAAAATAGAGAGTCAAAATGTACAACAGCATGGCAATTATTCAAAGTATTTAGTTTTTTGTCAATAATTTACGAACAGTATATTTTTACATTCTTGTGAAAATCTCAATTATTAAAGGTAATTTTAACAGAAAGGACAACGATTATTTTTGTTATTATAAATACTAATTTCAAAATCTAATGTTTTGTTTGAATGATTCATGTGCCAACCTCAAAAAACGTGACATAAGTTGTGACTCTTTTTTGTTTGAGGCATTGACATTTGTTTCACAACAAAAAAATTTACACACAATTGTGAGGTCTCGAGTTCGAACTCTGGTGGTGTCTAACCTAGCCATATATAGACAATGTCATAAGTTCATACTCTTTTTGTCATGTAATTTATTTATTAGTTAACTAATTGTTTCATCTAATTTAAATTTCATTCTTTTCCTATTTGTGTCTTGACGAACATCTAGAGGAAAGCAAAGGTGATCAAACAGACCATAACCGTAATGTCATCGTACGTTGCACACCAAAGGCACACTGTTTACTACTAAAGTTTGTGTTATAAAATAAAATGTGCTGTCACAATTGAGTTCCTTAGGGTGTAGGGACATCAAGGAAATTCATCTAATTGTAATATAAAACCCGCTTAAGTTTGCATGGTGGTATTAACTTGAAATCTAAGAGTGTGCTCAGACTTAAAATTTAAGATTTCAGGTTGGAATATCCCTATTGTCAATTTATGTTCTATTTAAGAGTGTGCTCATCCTTTATGTTTGTTTCCTTAATTAGTGCTCCAAAAATACTAATATTTTTTCAAATTCAATTGGACATTGAACTTAGCTTGTTACACTTTTTTTTTAATAAACAAAGATAACGAAAGAAAGATTAGCCAACAAGCCTAGAAAATAAAACTCCTCTGAAATACTTATCTTGGATGTGATTTAGAAGAGGTGACAAATACTTAGTCATTTTTCATTTAAATTCATATGACTTTTTCTTAACAGATCCATGAAACGTGTACCTAAGTATACCAATACCATATTTAGTGGACATAACAAACCAACGTTACAAACGGTAATCCAAGACTAAATTCACCCATTTCTTGCAAATTGCTTTGATCATCAACTTTACTGATATCAAATTCTGTCACAAAAAAAGGTACTGAAATGAAATCTCTTGTTACATTCTTAATGTGCATACTTTTTTTATCACGTAACTTACTAGTTAAGTAATTGTTTCATCTAAATTTATTTTCATTTTTACATTGTGTTTAGATGATGAGGATTCATAGAACCTTGACATCATTGCACGTTACACCCGTAAGGTACATTGTGCCTATTATTTGCTTGAATTTCGAGTAATTTGAGTTTTTTAAATTTATAACATGTAACTCATGATTTCTCCAACAAAAATCCACATGTTTCATCCAAATTTGTGTATATAATAAAATGTGTTTTGTATATGGAGTTTTCTTTAGTGTACAATGCCAATGGATGGAGGCAAGGATGTTTGTGTGTGGAAATTTTAAGAAAACACAGTTATGGGGTTTGAATAAAATTTAGGGTTAAATAAGTTAATGGTCCCCCTAAATATAGTCCCTCTAAATATTATTTAGGTTTTAGGGGGATAATTGAAGTTTTGTTAATTTCAGGGGGTAATTGACGAAACCTACAATTTCAGGGGGGAAATTGACTATTTACTCCATATTAAATTCATCTTATGTTAAAAAAAATTAATTTTTTTTTTTTTTGAAAATATTGTCATAATTTTCTACCCATTTCTGAAAAATTTCATTAAAATAATATGAAGGTTAGACATGAATTGATTAAAAATTAGGGGACTAATTTCATGAATGGAAAATTTTGGAGGGACCAAAAGCCTAAGGAAAATTTTGGAGGGACTGAAATCAAATGTGGTATATTTAGGGAGACCATTTACTTATTTAACCCTAAAATTTATTCAATAAATATTTCACCTTTTCTTATATATCTTGACATTTTTGTATAGTGAACTAATGACTTCAAAGATTCCTCAGCTGCAATTAAAGGTGACTCAAGCAATGAGGTTTGTGTGTGAAAATTTTGGGAAAACATTATTATGGGATTAAAACTTATTCAATAAATGTCTCACCTTTGCTTATATCTCTTGATACTTTTGTATAGGAAATCTATGACATCAAATATTCCTCATCAACATTCAAAGGTGACTCAAGCAACGAGGTTTGTGTTTGAAAATTTTGGAAAAATACAATTATAAGATTTGAATAAAACTTATTCAATAAATGTTTGACCTTTGCTTATATCTTGATAATTTTGTATAGTGAACCCATGACATCCAAGATTCCTCAACATCAATCAAAGATGACTCAAACAATGAGGTTTGTATGTGAAAATTTTAGATAAACACAATCATGAGATTGGAATAAAACTTATTCAATAATTTTTCACCCTTAACTATATCTTGATACTTTTGTATAGTGAATTCATGACATCAGAGATTCCTCAGCAGCAATCGAAGATGGCTGAAGCAATGAGGTTTGCATGTGAAAATTTTAGATAAACACAATTATAAAATTTGAATAAAACTTATTCGATAGTAAAATTTTTCACCCTTATATATCTTGAATCTTGATACTTTTGCATAGTGAAGTCAAGAAATCAGAGATTCATCAGCAACAATCAAAGGTGACTCATACAACAAGGTTTGTGTGTGGAAATTTAAAAGAAAAACAGAATGATGAGATTTGAATAAATTTTTGACCCATATATATCTTAATATAATTTTGTATAGTAAATCCATGACATCAAAGATTCCTGAGCTGCAATCAAAGGCGACTCAAGCATCAGCAGAAGTGGCAAACCATATAAATTCACATTTCAAGCTGTTGATGGAGAGGAACAAACACCATGTCCAAGAACCACCTACTATTGAAAAGTGTCAATCACTGGCCAAACAATTGTTCTATACTCGACTTGCCAGGTTTGTTGCATATATATGAATGAATTACGTACAACTAAAATGAGACGGAGGAAATATATATTGAACTTGTTATTTTGTTTTACAGTATTCCTCATCGTTACGATTCATTCTGGAAGGAATTGGACTCTGCTAAGAACATAATGAATAACATGAATGAGTTAAACATGGAGAAAATTGGCACAGCTGCTTTATTCGGACTTGAGTGTTATCTTTGGTATTGTGGGGGTGAGATAGTTGGCAGAGGATTTACATTTACTGGCTACTATGTTTAAGTGGAGTGGAACTATCCAATAAGACATTACTGCTGCTAGTTTAAGGGTCTTGCTACTAGTTAAAGAATCCTTGAATAAAAATTTTGTCTTAAAAATGTAAGTTTATACTTTTGATCAAGTAATAATTACACTACCTTTTTATAAAAACTTACTTGTTTTGGTTGTTTAATCAATGCCTCAACGACATTGGTTAATATTCTCCTTAGTTTAACTGTTGAAAATTAGAATATTTAGAATCACAACGTATTTGATCCACCTCAATTTCATGTCTTGAAATGACAATCAATTCGATATGATGAGCATAATTATAATTATGTCTAACATTTGTGAAGGTTCATATTGCTTTAAGGCTAGGCCATTTTATTTTAAATCATGAATTATTTCCCTTTGCTTCTTGTGTTTTCTAGCTACTAGAGGAATTTTAGGGAACTATCTCTAATCTTAAAAGGACTATGGTGGACTCTATGAAGCATTTGAAAGCTTCAAGCAGAGATGCTTTTAAAATTCAATTGGACATTGAGCTAGCTTTTTACAATTTTTTCTTTTCTAAGTTAGTGGAAAACGATATTCCTTCATCAATAATTAAATAAGTGGAAAATATTTTACACATGCATCCAATCAAATAATATTAAAATATCAATCTTACAAGTTAGTTCTACAATATCCACATGACGTGGTTTGATCAGGTGCATCTATAAAAAAGTTTTACACATAAAATTAAATACAGAAAATTATTCTTCACATATGCACGATAAACAAATGAGGAAAGGTTCACAAAATATGAGTTGAGTCTATTGAAAAGAGTTACAACTAACCTGCCACAACTTATCAAAATAAGGTTCAAATATTAGTTGTGGAAGGTATTCATTAATCAACCCAATTACATCGTTACATTCCATAAACACATAGCTCGGAAGAAATTGGTTAATCAATAAAAGTATTCATTCACTCAAGTTAGCCATTTACTAAAAAGAATATAATCGATTAAATTTATGAATCAAACAAGTTGAATTATATATATATATATATATATATATATATATATATATATATATATATATCATTTAATTAGCAAACATAATTTTCAGCTTAAAGTCAACTTATTTTGATTTATGAACTAAGTTCGACTTATTAATTATCAAGCAGAGTTTTGAAATATATTCGAGTTGGTTCAGTTCATTGCAAACTATAGCAAACTTTATGTAAAATTTATATTTTGATAAAAAGTAAGGATTGTGAATTTAATATTAAAAAAATTGTCTTCATCCTCTTGTTCAAGGTGTCTCTCCCAATTGCGTCTAATCGTGGTTATGACAACTAGTTTTTTGTTGTTGTTTGTGTTAACCCTTCGATTTTTAAGAAAAATGATTTAGTAATTTGTAGTTCAACTAAAAAATAAGTAAAGTTTGATATAAAAATTATTTCATCTAAGATTAGAACTTGAGTTCTCGAAAACATTTTGTTGATGACAAGTGGATTTGATTCCAATTCATTTGTTAACTAATCTAAATTAATCCATGTGTGTCAGATTGCGTTAGTTTAATTAACGTCAACTAACTAACTAATAAACAAATCCAATCGCATGACATGCATGTCCATTATTCTAATACTAATCCATAAACACATAGCTTGAAGGAAGGTGGTTAATTAACAACCACAACCATAACCATGGAGTGGCTAACAAATCGTTGGACCGCCGTTGCCGCATCAATCTTGATCCAATCGAGCTGCGGCGTATCATACACCTTCAGTATCTACTCTCCGCTCCTCAAATTCACCCAATCATACTCATAATCCACACTAGACACAATCTCCGTCTTCAAAGACATGGGTGCTAACTTCGGTATTCTCTCAGGCTTCCTTTATACGGCCGTCACGCCTTATGATGACGGCCTACTAACGTCTAAGAAGTAAGGACATGCTTCCATTGGTGGGCCCTGGATTGTTCGTCTAAGAAGTACGAACAATAGGGTTGATTGATCATGTTCCTGTTCCGGTTATGTGATTTTTTGCATGGCTTGCTGCTAACGGTCAGAATTTTATGAATACTACTGATGTTGTTACTGGCTTGCGTAACTTTCCACAGTATAGTTGGTATCATGAAGGTAACTTCTTCAGAAATTTTCAATTTCACTTTCATTTTCAAATATTCAAGGCCATGGTTGGACAAATAGTTTAATTAAGTGGTTATCACATAAGTATTTATGTATAAATTATTTCTAAAACAAAATATAAAATTAAATTAAATTATTTTCATATGAGTAATACTGTTTTCATACGCTCTATTTCGATAAATAATTTAATTAAGCGTCTATAAAGTAAACAATATTAAAGTGGACAAAACTCCTACTGCATTGTAGCTTAAATCAAATAAAATAATAATAATAAGTAATTATAACGTTTCAATCAGAGTAATAATTTAAACAAATCAAAACATTCGAGGATCAATTTATCATTTGCTATTTTGACCTTCAAATTCTTATACAAAATAGTTGAGCTATTCAACCCTCTTTTATATTTCTATTTATCCAAACAACATACAATTTCTACTCTATTTCTTTGTTATTTCAATCTTTTCCATTCCTCTCTTTTCTATTTCTCCTTGCTTTATTTCTTTCGACATCCAAGTTTAGTGTTAATGTTCTGAAAATTTTGATTTTGTCTCTGATTTAGGAATAGACTTCAAAAAATCAAGTATTGGGTCTTCTGTTCTCTAGTGAGAACTAGTTTTGAAAGAAAAAAAAAACGGTAGAAGTAAGACATTGGAAAAGGAAGACTTTAGAGTTTTATTTTTCGTCATAATACAAAATCTCTTCATTTTGGGAACTCAAAAATTATATTAGAAGAGTGTTTAGTGAGGTCTTGAACGGCTTTTATGAATCATTCAAATTTATCTTTAAATTAAAAAATATATTAATAATAAGGAAAATGCTTGCTGGCACGATGCACAACAACCACACGACTGTTTGAAGCCGTTAGATGACTCATATAAGCTTTTTTTTTCTTCCTTTTTTTACTTATTGTAAAACTTCCGCTTATTTCTGCCATCACTTTAATATGCATGTCGTCGAATTTCGTGTGGTTTATATGTCGTGCTGTATAGCATTTCCCTTATCCAAAGTGCTCATTTCCTTTCACCTCCAAACTCCCAAACAAAACAAAAGTAACCGTCAATTCTATAACAGAAAATTGATCGTAGTTGACATATTTCTTTAATTTTGCCAATAAAATGAGAGCCTTTATGACTTTTTACTCATATTAAAAAAAATCATGGTGTAATTAATGTGTCAAATTTGTATATAAATATTATTAAATTATCTTTTGCATATATTTGCTCTGATCCTATTTATAAGAAAAATTAATTTTTTAGATTCATTAAATAATTGACGTATATAGATAGATCAAATACATCAATTATTTAATAAATCAAAAAAGTGAATTGTTTCTTATAAATAGAATCGAATGGAGTGTATATTAACTTATTATATTTCAAGACAAATTGATAATATTAATACGAAATATATTTAAAAGAAAAGTAACATACATATTTATAAATTTACAAATAATCTTATATTTAGGGATATACAATCATCCTAAAAGGTTTTCGTAACCAAACCAAAGTACCGAACAATATAGTAATGTAAGATTTGTGAAGTTTTGATTTGAAAGAAATCATGTTCCTCTTGCTTACGCAAAAATATGTCTATTTCAACAAATGTCACAATCATCCTATGGTCATGACAACTGGTTTTGGTATTCATTTACGAATTAATCAATGCATCGTGTCTGTCATCATTGCAATTTGTCTCAAGGCATAACAACTAACAAGACGAGAGAGAAAATAAAACTCGTTTGAAATTCTCATCTTAGATGTGATTTAGGGTCTGTTTGCTTACCCAAAAAAGAGCTTTTAGCTTTTAGCTTATAGCTTATAAGTTCGTTTGATAAAAAAAGCTCTGTTTGATAACACTTTTTCATCATGAGCTTATAGCTTATTTCACGAGCTTATAAGCTATTTTTCAGAAGCTATTCCAAGTAGCGTTTGAGCTTATAGCTTCTCACTTTTTCTTTGAATTTTACCCTTATTATTTCATTTAAATTGTATTTTTATCCATTATAATTTTTATAATAAGCTACGTAATAAAGACTACTATCCCTTTATTCCAATTTTTGTATATATATCAGCTGGCCTTTTTTTTTTTTTTTGAAAAATTATATACTTTCGTTTTTCTTTTTTTACGAAACAAAATATTATTATTCTATTAGTGTTACTTTTTTTTTTTTTGAGGTAAGTGTTATTTTCTTTATTCTCTGTTATTAGTATTACTCTATTAGTGCTACTTTTTTTTTTGTTTTTGAGTAAATGTTATTTTTTTTTATAAAGTGGAAACACTTAAATGATAATAAATATAAAATAAAATTTTAGCGAATAAAATTTAATTTAATTTATAATACATAGCATATATTAAATTAATAAATTTAAAGTATTTTTTTAAAGAAAAATTAGTTTACAAAATTACAAATACTTAAATTAATGATATAATTTTTATTATGAATTAAGAATACCCTTTATGTCATTTTACATTTATCAGCTAGTTGAACCGCTATTTTAACCAAACACTTCAGTTAGCTTATCAGCTAAAAGCTATTAGCTAGCTTATCAGCTAAAAGCTATCAGCTAGCTTATCAGCTATAAGCTATCAGCTACCTTATCAGCTATCCGCTATTTTTACCAAACAGAGCCTTAGAGGAGGTGTAACACCCCGTTTTCCCAACTTAAAAATTTCATAACAAATATCAGAGTATTCAACACATAACGGAATGCTACACTTCTTAAAAATCATAAATGAGATAATTAACTAATTATCTTTCCAAAAATCATAAACATATTAATTCAAACTTAGCAGCGGATTTAATTCATTAACATAAGCAAGTCTTTGGCACGCAGGCCTTATTAAAACATAAGCAATACGTAAAGGAATAGAAAATAGCCACAAAAGATCTCATCCCGTTACGTATCAGAGCATCCTAAGACTCAGTGAGGAATAAGTCACTCACGACAGCAACACCAGCAACTTACTAACGATCACCTGCAAGTTACTCATACGAAGAGCAACATTTCCAAGCAGAAGGGGTGAGATTTCACAAAACAATAATATTAAGCATATAATTCAGCAATTATATTTAATCAACATCAAATCATCTTAATATTCATTATAAATAGTAATATATCATTTAGCACTTCAATCATAGTTTGAATAAACAATTACAACTTCACAACTTATCAACATAAACATCCTTGACTCGACAATGCGACTCCAACTCGACTATGCAACTTAGACCTCTTATATGCATGTGGTACCAATACGGAGCATCAAGCCCCTATCGCTATTTAAGTATTAATATACTCCAGAGCATCAAGCCCCTATCGCTATTTAAGTATTAATATACTCCAGAGCATCAAGACCCTATCGCTTATTTAAGTATTAATATACTCTAGAGCATCAAGCCCCCAACAAAGAATGCTAATGCATGGACTCGACTTCTTAAACATCTTAATTCGACAACCTCTTATATAATCCAATACTTTGGAACTTAATCATCTTAATCAACTTAGACCGACTCATGCAGCTTAGTTAAATAACAACAGCAACACAGTAATATACAAAAACAACATGACATAATAATATCAAATGCAAGTCAACAACGTCTCAATTGTTCACATATAATTCAAGTAATGCATATACAATTATATCACAATATAACATCATCAAAACATATCATCAATTTAATTTACCGCTACACATCATTAGTTACCAAAATTATTTTAAAATAATTCAAACATTCGAATCTCAAAAGAAATCAATTATACTCTGTAATTTGCATTTTTAAGGTTCATATATGAAATTGAGAAGTTTAAAATATCACTATATTGACATTCCTAAAAAAAATCACTATATTGACATCTTTGAGATATGCACCAGTACTGCTTTCCGAAATAAAATTAAAATTCATAAGCCACAACCAAATCGATCATTTACAGCTAATGGATAGTTAACAATTCTTGATATCATGTCCCTTTAGTTATGCAGCAAGTGATCCCTAAATTCAAGCCAAATATATGCATATGCTAACTTAAAATAAAACAAACCGAAAACAAAAACAAATCAAACATGTAGCATGTTTATCAATCAGATCATATTCAATAAAACAAAAAGAACATCAATTGTATCCTATTCTTAAATCGATAAACATACATGGGGTTTAGTTCGGCATTTAGGTAGAAATAATGAAAGGTCAGAGAACTAAAACATGACAAACAAAGAACATGTAACCCAAAAATAAATAGGTCAACGACAACAAATATTACGAAAGTTTCAGATTACGATTTAAAATTATATAATTGGAGTAAATACAGTACCATATTATTCCATCAACATGAACACCACCTATTACTTTAATTCATCTGATTATCTACTCTTTCTACATCAATCTAACAATTTTTCATCAATTCCTCACTTTAACCCTAATTATCAAATCCTTCAAAACTAATCCCACCCTTGTTAAATTTAATCATCAGAATTACAGACCTAATAAGATTGAATGTTAGTCTCACCCTTACCTTAGAATAAGAAAATCGCAGCCTCTATGTGCTTATCTCTTCTCTTGGCTTTTTCTCCCGTTTCTCCAAAATTGGTAGTACGTTCTGTTTTTCTAAACTAGGTCTTTCTTACTTATAACTCCACTATCTATCTTATCATATTTCTCTTTCTTCCCCCAAACTTTCTAAAATCTCATAACAACCCCTAAACTCAATATTATTTTATTTTCTAATCTTATTCTATTAAATAATATAATAAGCCACTTAATAAATCACATAATCATATAAATATATTCTAAACTCTTTTTAATAAATTCTAGACTCAATTAAATAATTAAATAAATCAAAACAGGTGTTACAGGAGGCAGCACAACCATAAGCTGCAAACACTCAAAATGCGATCATGCATGAGCCAGATTTGCAAGGCATCTAACGCTGCTTCATTGACCATATTTTCACCATAAAAAACGAGGGAGCTTTATCGGGGTTGATCTGGTGATGCAGATTGAGACTTTAGTATTTTAAAGATCTTAGGTTCATTTTCTCTAAAAGCCAATAATTCATGTGTTGGGTCGGTTTATAGTTGATACGACATTTTACTCTAACTTCAGTTCGAATCTACTAGTGAACAATGACATTGATGTTAGAATTCTATAAAACCAGATACAAAATTCTACCAAGAACAACAAAAACAAAAATTAAAGAATTAAGACATACATTCGTTCATTGTTCTTTTTTGAAGATGTTAAGGCTCTTCCAAGAGTCTCACATTGATGGTGAAAGTTACTCAATAGAGATTTTTGGCTTAGGAAACCAAAACAATGAACTACGCTTTGTGTTATAGTATGACTCAAAATTGAAATTTTGGAGTGCCGAAATTAAGGTTTGTTGCCGATTTTGAAAAAATGGCGCCCGATTGTGGCTGCTGTTTTGAGACTTCAGTCTTGTAAAAAAATGGCGCATGATTTTCTAAAAACGACGCCCGATTTTGCGCCTGATTTTGTTCCTTTTTTTAAACTTGTATCAGATGAAAGAGGAGAGTAGAGAGCTGAAAACAAGGGTTTAGAAGCCAACACAAAAACTTGGGTTTGTAGAGTTTGCTCTTGGCAACAAACACTAGGGTTGAGATTGATTCATCTTGGGAAACATTATTAGGATTGAGTCTCTTGGTCACGGGAAGATATTGAGACTTTAGGTAGAATTAGGTCTAAAGACTAATTATTGTAACCTTTTGATTTCTCTTTGTAAAGTTACTCATCATTATAGTGGTACAGAGGACTGTTCTTTTCCCTATACTAGGTCAGTATTAGACCGAACTGGTAAACAAATCTCTCTCTCTCTCTCTCTCTCTATATATATATATATATATCTTGCTGTTTTCTACTTTTGCTTGTGTTTATAATTGTTACCCACATTCAGTGGTGGAGCAAAAAAAAATTGCAACGCATTTGTAGGTGTTTATATAAGAAATTGCAAGCAAATAATAAAAAAAATCTAAAGAAATTGCTCAATTTATAGGGGTTTATATAAGAAATTAAGAGGAACTTACATAAGAAATTGCAAAAAAATTGGACCGGAGACCCTCTTCCAATACAATTTTTGAGTTTCATTAAATAAGAAGGGTTTTGTATTTTGAAGAAAAATGAAACCTCAAAACCTTCTCCTCTTAATGTCATCTATTTATTCCACTTGTTTTTTTTAAACCTCTCCCCTCTTTTTTCCTCCAAATTCGCAAACAAAATCTTAGTGTGTAATTACCATTTATTTAAATAAATAAATAATAAAAAAATACAACAATTGATAATTTAGAATAGTCGGTTTTTGAATTAGATGTTAAGCTTTAAAAAAAAAGAAAATTAGGAAAAGTTTAAATACCGACTTTTTTTTTTAAAAGACTTTTAAATGTATTCTTATTTATACTTTTCAATTTTTTGACTAATAAATGTATTCATATTTTCTTGTCAAAAAAAATAAAATATATTCATATTTTATTTTAGAAGAATATTAACTATTGTCCTTGAGATATTGGATAAGAGGATAAAAATAAAAATATAACATTGAAAAATGACGAAAAATGATAAATTTAACTTTTTAAAATTAAAAATATTATTGAAACAAGGCAATCCAAAGAAGGATTGGCTTTATTTTATATCCGTCACATCTTGTATGTCATTGAGGATTACGAGAAGAATAAAAAAAGAAGGATAGGTTGAATATTCTTGTAAACTTTCCATCCTGGATGTGTCTTTCCTTGTATCACCAAACCAACCTAATATGTTAAATTAAGATTTTATAAAATTTAATATTATTTCAAACAAACAAAGTAAGAATCATAAATTTGATCTTCAAACAAAGTAAGTCATCTTCCTCCTAATTAAGCTAAAACATATCCATTCCAATCATATGTCTTTGTCATCATGATCATGACAACTAGTCTTTGCTAATCCATCCATCCATTCATCATAATTAATTAATTACCCAAAATTAACCCACTTGTTTCCAATCTCATTAATTTAACTAATTCCAACTAATCAAATTCAATCACCTGAAATATGCATATCCATTTTCTTAATCTTAATCAACCCAAAAACATTCTTATTTCAACCGAGGTGGTTAATTAACAACCACAATGAATTGGTTAACAAACCGTTGGACCGGCGTCGCCGCCGCAATATGGATCCAATCAAGCTGCGGCGCCTCCTACACCTTCAGCATCTACTCTCCTCTCCTCAAATCAACCCAACACTACTCCCAATCCACACTCGACACCGTTTCCGTTTTCAAAGACATCGGCGCCAACTTTGGCGTTCTTTCCGGCCTCCTTTACTCCGCCGTTACGCCTTACGGTGATGGCCCATCATCGTCTAAGAAGTCTAGATGGAATTCTCTTGGTGGGCCATGGATTGTTGTGGCTGCTGGTGCTGTTCAGTGTTTTGTTGGGTTTTTGTTTATGTGGGGTTGTGTTGTTGGGTTGATTGAGGATGTTCCTGTTCCTGTTATGTGTTTTTTTGCTTGGCTTTCTGCTAATGGACAAACTTTTTTGAATACTACTAATGTTGTTACTGGCTTGAGGAATTTTCCGGAGTATAGTGGGACTATCATTGGGATTATGAAGGTAACTTGTTCATTAATCAACTTAATTAAGCACTTATAGCATAATAAATTATCATATCATGCACTAGTAATTAATTGTTTATGTATAAGCTATTTCTAGAGCAATAGATAAAATAAAGTTAAAATCTTTTTTTGTATCAGCTATATGATGTTTATAACACAGATTGTTAGGAGATTAACTCACAGCTATAGAGTTAGAAGTCAACTGGTTTTTACTAGCAAGTTAATAAGTTTTTTATTAGAGTTAATTCTGTCATTAATAGTTTTATTACAGAGTTATTTTGTCAACTGTGTTTATCTATATATAAACACTAGCCTATGTAATTTAACTCTAAGCAATTGATCAATGAGAATGCTTTTGCCTTTCCAATACAGATGATCATAATACAAGTGCTTATGGATAGTTCTATTATTATAAAAGATAAAGTAAAGTCAAATTGTTTCCATATAAGCTATAAGATGTTTTCATAAGCTATCCTGAAGAGTTTATGGAAATAAAATGAAAACAACTTATGGGCATGTCATAAGTTGTTTCCCATAAGCGCTGTCAAACTGTTTCACAATTGCTTATGTTAGTAGATAAGCTCAAATAAGTGAACACAAACCTGAAACCAAATATAGTTAGTCGATTTTAGAAACAGGTGATTAACTTTTAGTTGTTTATATTAGCTATAAGTTGTTTTCCTAAGTTATTATTGAGAGCTTTTGTAAATAAACTGAAAAGCTTATGGAAATCATATGTTATTAACATGCTTATGGCTGTATATAAGGTTCAATAAGGCAATCCAAACAGACCCCAAATATAGTTTGTCGATTTTTCAAATTGGTGATTCGCTTTAGTTTTTACTTGCACTAACAACACTGAAAAATTGAAGTAAATTTCATATTCATTATTTTTCAGGGTTTTCTTGGGCTTAGTGGAGCTATCCTGATTCAACTGTACCACACATTTTTCGATGGTGACCCAGCCACCTTCCTTCTGATGCTAGCTTGCTTACCTGCATTCATCTCTGTGTTGTTTATGTTTCTGTTGAGGATCTATCAAGTGCAAGACTGTGATTACAAGAAGCATTTAGATGGTTTTTCTGTGGTCACTGTCATTATTGTTGTGTATCTCATGTTCACAATAGTTTTGCAAAACTTCGTGAGCTTACCGTATTGGGCACGGGTTTTTACATTCACAGTCCTTATGGTTTTACTAGCATCACCTTTTGGCATTGCTGTGAAAGCTCATTGGGAGGACTCGAGGATGTTTTCACAAGCTCACTCCATTGAGACTACTGCCCCCACGATAGAATACCAAGAGCTACCTAGCGAGGAGGTGCAAGTACAGGATACTTCAGATAATACATTGCTCGTTGAAGAAGAAATGAATTTATTACAAGCTATGTGTACAGTTGAGTTTTGGATGTTGTTTGTGACCATGATTGCCGGTTTGGGTTCTGGGCTTTCAATGATAAATAATATGAGCCAAATAGGAGAATCTCTTGGGTATAGCACTATTCAGATTGGCAATATGGTGTCATTGTGGAGTATGTGGAATTTTCTCGGCCGTTTTGGTGGCGGCCATGTATCCGATTATATCATGCACAAAAGAGGTTGGCCACGGCCCCTGCTATTGACCGTAACTCTGGGGGTTACAATTCTTGGTCATTTAATCATAGCTTCTGGTTTCCCTGGAAATTTTTATTTGGGTCCTGTCCTGGTGGGAATATGCTATGGTACAAATTGGTCCTTAATGCCAACAGTCACTTCTGAGATATTTGGTGTGAAACACATGGGTACCATTTTCAATGCTATTGCTGCAGCGAGTCCACTTGGGTCTTATATACTTTCTGTGAAAGTTGTTGGAAATATATATGACAAGGAAGCCAGTGAAGAAGATAACTCCTGCTTCGGCATCCACTGTTTCAGATTGTCATTTCTGATCCTGGCCGGTGTGACTTTTGTAGCGTTTTTGGTCAGTCTGGCATTGTATTTCCGGACCCGAAGGTTCTATAAACTAGTTGTCCTTAAAAGATTGAAACATTATGTGCGATGATAGAGAGTGTGTTTGCCAGATTTTTGGCACAAGATTGTCTATAAAAGATGATGAGTTATGAATTTTACCTGGTTTGTATGTTGAAATTGAAAAAAAATAAAGTTGTATTGCATTATTCTTTCAATTATCATTTGTCAACAATTGTTCAAAAAAAAAATTATCATTTGTCAACATAGTCTATGATTATGAGCATAGATTTTCACTTCTCAGAGCGTGTCATTGTTCTGTGGACTCGCTGAACCTTTAGTTATTGTTACAAGAAATATAGAACCACTGTCGATGCATTATTTGTGTCTCATGTTTTGTAATTTTGGCATTCTTTGTAAGTAATTTCTTTTGTATTTGGTTTGGTCAATGTATATTCGAATCATTTTTTTACCCGTGTTTTAGTGTTTAATTATTTGGATGACTCCTTTATTTTGTACAAATAAATGGCATAAACATCATATACAGTAATACAGTGCAGTATTTAACATATCTACAACAAGGCTTCTCTAAAGCGAGCCTGTTCATAAAATGCACAAGGTATATAGCACTGATTTAATCTGAAGTACTCACTCTGTGATCCTGACATACTAAAATTCAAGCATGGATACACCTTTACTTATGCACTTTACAAACAAATTAGAGGAGCTATTTGCGCATATCTAATCAGTTCAGGAACACAAAATTTTGGGGTACTGATCATATGGACATTCAAAGTAGAAAGGGGTGCTGAAAAACTTATTTACTTTTCAAATCTATGCCTGCTGGTTATAGCCTGGTAATCAGCTTTATTCTTACACTTGCTGGATGCATGGCGGTCTGATGCGCTTATGTATAAAATTCCCCCTCTGATAACCTTACTATTTATTTATTTATTTGGAATTTCTCAATAAGATGCCCTTTTTGTGACAGGTTCTTTCAGTTCCTCGTGTGTGATTTTTTCTCTTTTTAGCAACCTCTTAGACTGTTGCCTAGATCTCACATCTGCCAACTTATTGTTTAAGACAAATAGCATGCTTGTTCATAATTGACCAAGAATATCATAAATATTTTCCATGCATTTCTTGATTCAAGTTCTTATTACACATGTTCTTACACTTGACAAGTTTATCATGCATCTGTAGGTTTTTTTTCATTTTAGTTAACAGTGTTTTCTAGAGTTAAAAACTCCATTCAAATTAGAAATTTCTTCCATTTCTGTGTATTGTTCTTCAATAATTTTTTTTGTTTATTCTTTTGGCTGCTTTTTTTGAACCAATTATCCTGTGTAAATCTGCTGCTTATTAGATTTCTTTTCTTGTGTATATAGATCCATGATTCAGGAATTCCTCAAATCTATATTCTTCTTTAGATGTGTTTTAAGTGGTTCTGGAAAGATCACAATGCATGTTTAAGAGAAGCTTATTGCTTATGACTCTCTCGGCATTTCCCATTTCAGTATCAGGTAATTTTGGATCTGTGCGAAGAGAACGTACTTAACCTACTGCGACTCCTATGGTTTCTGTATATATTTTCTTTACTCAAACCAAAATGGAAACTTGTCTCCACTCTCCATTACAACATTTCAGTTATCATGACATATTCAATATTCATCATTAGTAAGAGTGGTAGCAATTAGAATTGCCATTATCATATAGCATACATGTTGGGATTGAAATCCTTGATCTAGCTTCGCCTTTTGAAGGCATATATGCAATCTTTTAACATAAGATTTTCTCAGATTCATGATTTTTGGTTGATGAAGATGGATTTGACTACAATACTACATGAAAGTATCATTTTTAAGAGATATCCAAGCGCAACAAAGAAGTATGAAGTTTTGTATGACTATGTTATCTTGTATTTTTTTCAGGGGAGTGGTTTTATCTATTCTAGTGGTCCTTGTTCATAAATTTGGCATATGTAGAGATTGTTCAAAGACCAATGCTAGAGTGATATGGCGTTTTGTGTAATTTCATCCAATTTATAGATACATATCCTGATCTCTGCAAAAACAGTGCTTGTTTGATGCTGTATACCTAACCACCTTAGTGTTCGTTTGCTTCCACATCAAAACAACTCCAAACGTACGTTTACTAGGAAGCTTGGATTTTTAGCTTTAGAAGATCACACTAGATTTGTGTTGGAACGCGAGAAAAAAGTGTTAAACGTGTTTCCAAACACACACTTAATTTGTCACAGTGCTATGAAGGAATTTAAAACTATGATAACTATTATATTTTGACGCAGTTATGCTTAGTCAATCTGAAACTTCTAAGTTATTTTAAGAAAACTTAGAAGTATATTTAGTTCTATATAAGCTTCATAGATTAATTTGACTACTGAGAAATATGTAAGGAGATGGAATATACGTTTAAGGAGTC
This sequence comes from Medicago truncatula, assembly GCF_003473485.1. Classification (NCBI taxonomy): domain Eukaryota; kingdom Viridiplantae; phylum Streptophyta; class Magnoliopsida; order Fabales; family Fabaceae; genus Medicago; species Medicago truncatula. The sequence continues at coordinate 49,261,058 of NC_053043.1, forward strand.
TGGTTCCTTGTTTGAGGAACTTTGTAATGATCCTTTTTTTCAATGCTTGCCCAAACTCTGAGAATAGTTTTTAACTGTTTAATAGTTCTCTGATTTTGTTGGCTTTCATTTGATAGAACTTTCAATAAATATTCCCTCGTTTTGTTGGATTTCATCATGAAATAAATCGTCGCAGTTAATTAATTTTTTTCTTCATAAATACGAAAATATGACTACAAAATATAGTTATAAACTTCCCTAAAAAATAATAGTTATAAACTTATAGGCTCAACTTTATCCCCACATTTCTGAAAAATCATACATGATTATGAATATACACTTTCATACGAAAAGAAAAGTGTTTTTTCTATTTTTTTTTATGTCAAAGTATACTTTTCAGATGCCATGAAAACTAAAGAAATAAAATTTGTACAACTATTTTGTTACAATTTTCTTCTCTCCTTTGTTTTTGACAAATTAAAAGAGAGGAAAACAAATGTTCTTTAAAAAGTTGTAACAAAATAGTTTTACAAATATTATTACTTTAAAAACTGTGTTTTATTATCCCCGTGAGTTTAACTCAGTTGGTAGGGATATTGCATAATTTATGCAGGGACTGACCCGGGTTCTAACCCCGAACACCCCACTTCTCCACATTTAATTGTGTGAGTTCTAATCACTAAACTAACAAACTAAAAAAAACTGTGTTTTATTGTGTGTACTTTCAAAAAGACTCTTTGATGTCTATAAAGTCTAACTTAAATATTTAATTGACAATGCAGATATGATTTCAATTCTTCAAACAAAAACAATCACATTAAAATACAGGTCTAACACAATTCAATCTTCCCATAAAAAAAGAAAAAAACACAATTCAATCTTCGTTCAAATCAATAATATTTAAATATATATATGTTCTCAATATCTTACCTTATATAATAAAACAATTTAATATTTATTAAAATAAAGTGTTTTGTAAGATAAAAAATTTAAATTTCTTTTTTCTTTTCTTCTGTAACCAAAAAAAAGATAAAAAATTTAAAAAAAATTCTGAATCTTACATGTCGGGTCACCTTAGTGGGCTATATGTGTTTGAAGCCCAAACCAAGAAGTCCAAATCCAAACCAAATTAGGGTTTCCAATTCCATTTTGCTATAAATCTTAACACAAGAAAACCTCTTCTTCTCAAATCTCACTCTCCTCTACAACAAATCCAAGGTATTTTCGTTTTGTTATTGTGCTTTTTAGGGTTCTCTTCAATTTTTCGACTTGGTATTAATGTAGATCTGTATTATAGGTTGAAGAAGAAGAAGAAGATGGCAACAGTACCTGGACCACTTGTTTGGGAGGTCGTGAAGAGGAACAACTCTTTTTTGGTTAAAGAGTTTGGAAATAACACTCAGAGTGTTCAATTCAGCAGAGAACCCAATAATCTTTACAACCTTAACTCCTACAAATACTCTGGTAAGTTAGTATCAAAATCATACCTTTATTTGATTTGATTCAACTATTATAAATCCATTTTGTAAATTTAATATTGTTATGATTAATGGGTAGTAATAAAAATGAATTTTTTTTTTGTTCTTTGAATGTTGTTTTTGTTGTTAAAGGGTTCTCTTTGGATAAACAGCTTATTTTGCATCTTAAAGTATAATGGGTTATATCATATAACTGCTTATGATTAAGTGATTTCTATATGATAAGCTAAAATAAAGTCAAGCTGTTTTTGTATAATCTATAAGCTGTTTTGATAAGTCATCACGAAGAGCTTATTCAAGTAAGCTGAAAAATGCTCATGAACAAGCCATAAACTGTGTTAATAAGTTCTTCCAAACAGTATAACAAATGCTTATGCAAGTAGATAAACTCTAAAAAGCCTAAGTTTTAATCAACTGACATACTTGTTGAAATTAGTGAAGTTGGTGTTGAGATTTAGATTTCAATAATGCTAATGCCATGTGTGTGATGGTTTCATAGTTGCAATTTTAATTATTTTTTTGGTGAGTGAAGCTTAGTTTATGTTTTCATTATGGTATAATAGGTTTGGCCAACAAGAAAACTGTAACTATTCAGTCTGCTGGTAAAGATCAGTCTGTGTTGTTGGCAACCACCAAGCCAAGGAAGCAAAACAAGCCTGCAGCTTTGCTTCACAAATCTGTGATGAAGAAAGAGTTCAGGAGGATGGCTAAAGCCGTGCAAAATCAGGTAATTTTTATAGAAACAATTAGTAAATGTTCTTTGTGTGGAATTAGTGGTTGGAAAATTCAGCTAAGTTGGTTGTTTTCATGTTTCACAATATTGATTTAGTAGTTGTATTCATATCGCTCTCATTCTAGGCGCTAAATATCTAGTCAAATCTTGAATAGTTGAAAATTGTTGTGAATTGGTTGGTGCTAAATTATTTTGGTTTCAGTGCATTGTAATGGAAATACTGCTGAGCGGCTTAGTTCAAAAATAAGACTGTTGGAAACGCATGGTTTATTTACATAAAAGCTTTAAATTGAAACCATTTGAACCCATCTTTATTTCTTCAAATTTTTCCTAGCTGTGATGAGCCTCTAACATGTAAGAAGGATCCATTTGTTGGGTTTATTCAGTGAAATTGATTTGTTACGCTTGGCTTCTGAGCTTTGATTGTTTAATAGCTATTTTATAAATATCACCTTTTGATATCTTCTTTGCCTGCACTGTTAATAGCCTGCCCCTCTTTTGTCACTTAAACTATTTTTCCCCGCTTCCAATCAAATTATCTGTTTGTTTAATTGAAATCATTTTAAACCTGTGCAACGAGTGTTCCCCAGCGGTGATGAGCTATTAACACGTAAGAAGAATCCCTGCGGGTTTCTTCAATGAAATTTACTTGTTACGCTTGGCTTCTGAGCTTTGATCATTCAGAAGTTGTTTTGTGAATATAGCCTTTTGACATCTGATAATTCAAAATATTTTTCGTAACGAATCTAACCTTTTTATCTTAGTCATTTTGTTTATTGTGTGAACCTGGCATCCCTTTTTTCTGGTGATCTGATTTTCCGAATTGCCATGTGATTTATCTGTGTAAATTAGAAACATTTTGCACCTCTGCCAGCAAGATTTGGTGTTCCCCAGCAGTGATGAGCCTCTAACATATAAGATGAATCCCTATGTGGGTTTCTTCAATGAAATTTACTTGTTACGCTTGGCTTCTGAGCTTGATCATTCAGAACTTGTTTTGTGAATATAGCCTACTGACCTCTTATAATTGAAAATAGTTTTCTTAATGAATCTAACCTTTTTATCTCTTGTTTATTGTGTGAACCTGGTCTCTCTTTTATCTGGTGATCTAGTTTTCCTAATTGCTGCCATGCGATTTATCTGTGTAAAATAAAATTATTTTGAACCTCTATAGACTAGGTTTTCCCCAGCAAGGATGAGCCGTTAACATATAAGAAGAATCCCTATGTGGGTTTCTTCAATGAAATTTACTTGTTACGCTTGGCTTCTGAGCTTTAATCATAAATAAGTATTTTGTGAACTTGCCCTTTTGATCTCTTCATAATTTATGTTATTAGTCCGAGCGGAGCAGATCTGTCTTAGTAAACTATTTTCCTCATATGCTATTTTGCATTTTTTCTGTATATAGCGAAATTCATTTTAAACCACCACTGCTAATATGATTGAATGTTTCCCATCGGTGATGAGCTCTTAACATGTAAGAAGGTTCCCTAGGTGGGTTGCTTCAATGAAATTTACTTGTTACGCTTGGCTTCTGAGATTTGATCATTCAAATGTTCTTCGTTGATCTTTTAATTTATTGTTATTTAGAGAAGCTCCTTTATTTTGCAGCAAACGACTCTCCCAAATGCTGCCCAACAAATTGTTTTAGAATAATTGGTTTTAATCTAATATCTGTTCAAATTTGTTATCTCAATTTGCATCTTGTTTAAGCTTAGTTGTCTAGGCTACAACTTTTTGTACTTCTAATGAATTATTGGATTTCATAAAAAAGCTTCATTGTCTTGATCTATGAGCTAATTTGATTTATTGGTTGTGTGATGTCCCACAGGTGGCAGACAACTACTACAGACCTGATCTTAAGAAGGCGGCTCTTGCAAGGTTGAGTGCTGTTAATAGGAGCCTCAGAGTTGCAAAGTCTGGCGCTAAGAAGAGAAACAGGCATGCAGGAAAGAAGTGAATTGAGAAGAGAATTAGATTGCATGCTACATTTTCATGAATCATGTTTTCCCCCTTTTTGTAGTTTATGTATTCTAGAACCATATTCTAGAATACTGGAGTTCAGTTTGGTAAATTATTTATTGCGTTTTCAATACAAGACTGGAATGCCATCTTTATTATACTTTAAACTGGGTCTGGTGTTTTGTTTTTCATTTGGCTATCTAAATTTAAATTTTCCAAATGGCAAAGACTATAGTTTCCTCTCCTTTAATTAATTGGACCTAATTCCCAACTAGATTAACATAGAAAACTTAACTAGTTGACACTCAACTTCACAGATGCTCCATGTAATCAATGTTGAACAGGCCAATTTGAAAGGTTTGATGGGGAATCAGATGCTTTTCTGGTCCAGATGCGTTGTTTAATGGCTTAAACATGCCAACTTTTGGCCCCCTAACTTTGCACTAGTTGCGATTTTAGCCCCTATTAAAAAAAACCACATTCCAGCCCCCCAAGTTTCCCCCTTTTTGCAACTGTCAATTTTGAACATTGAAGATCAACCATTCAGGACAATAAAAACAAGTGGGATGTTTTGTTAAGCAAATTTCAGATTTATAGGGTATAGAATATGACTTGGGACATGTTTCTTGATCTTCTGTCTTGAATGGTTCAATGGTTGTCCAATTCTTATCTCATCTTTGTAAATATTAAAAAATCGAAGGGTTAATAACTGCAATCCACTCATATTCCACATATTAGATTGGGTCTCATGATTTTTGGAATAAGCCTCGAAAGCGGAGAGAAGATTTACGTGAGTTTCCTTCAAATAGAGAACGTGTTAAGTGTTGCTAACTTTGCGTGTACAGGAAGGGGGAAGGCTTGGTATTTTTTTTATTTCCAATAGCTACTAGTATAATTGTGGCTACAGCATATAGTCACCACTACCGAAACGAATTAAAGGATGTCCACGGCAACTATACACTAGATATATCGCATTATTGACCAACATGTAATCTTCCAGAGATTTATCAACGAGTAATTTATGCTTACTTATCTATGCAAACTGTAACCAACATGGTATACATCAGCATAGTGACTTCTCTTCATTCAATGCGTTAGACTTATCTTTTTTTTTTCTTCTTCCTGATGACTGACCACAGGCATAGGGAGAAGGGTGAAAACCTTGGTTCGAACCCAAACACCCACATAAAGCAAGCATTATACTGTAACAAAGGAGATACAATAGATATATCTTCTCTTACCGCAAAATATATATATGCGTGTATTGTATTCTATCTTATTATAGAAAACAGTAAGCAGTTTAAGAATTTACTGGAAAGTCCTTAATTGTGACCACATAAACTCTTATGCATAACAAACCAGTAAGAAGAAAACTAGATGATGTATCTGGCAAATATTTCCTTGCTGCCAAGTTAGCAACAAATTGCCTGATACCAGATTTGTTTCAATAACTCTAGGCCCCATTAGTACTACCTCAAGAGGTTGTGTATACTAATGACAACTCATAAATTTACTTTAGGTAGAATTATTTGACAGTGGACACAAGAAAAAAGATAACCATAAAGTTCATTTCTCAAACTCCGCAAATAATGTTCCAAGAGAAGTTTTTCTCAAAGCAAAAGGAATTGCTACACACTACGAAATTCAAAAGGAAGATACTATTTACTAGATCAGAACTGTAAACGCCACTCATGTGGTAATCTAGGGGATCTTATACATGCCATTGATACAGCCTTATATATCTACATTGGAGGTGTGGCATAGTGAAGCTTTATATGGATGTTTTCAGTTATATAACTGTAAGTTTCAGTTATATAACTGTAAGTCCTTCCAGTTATAAAACCAACTCTGGACCCTTAGCCTAGCTCTATGTACATGTTTTCACATAAGCTCAACAATTGAAGGGACAGTGAAGCCTATCAGTAGTCATAACTTCCTAAACTATTGGATATCTAAGCATTTTCATGGATTTTAAACTCAAACCAAGTATCTTCGTAAATCAACGGGATTCAACTTCTGTGTTTATCATCATTGAAGTTTAAAAGCTATTTCAGACATCAAATCACATTAACTTTTGTTGTTGGGAAAATCATGCCAAAGAGCTCCCTGAGCACTGCTAAAGTGCTCATGGAATGATATTAACAACAATGACAACAGATATACCTCACGTCTCACAATTCACTGTCAATCCTCTTAACTGAAATTCAAATTACCAACCATTGTAAATTGTAATAACAGAAGTGCATGCGGATGCCCCTAGCCTAAAGTGGATCAATTAGCACTAGAGCTGCATCATTTAGGCCCCAATTTCTGAGAATCCTCACCATCTTAGCAGCAAATTATTCGGGAACAGGCTCTCAGGTGAAATTCATCCACTTCTAATTAAATTCACTTAAATTAAGGTTTGTTTTCAATTAAAATCACGGCATCAAGCTTGTCACTAGCATAAGTTTCACAACTGCATAACCTACCAAATATACACATTCGCATTTCATAGCTACATACCCAACTTCAATAAAAGTTACTACTTATATCCCAAGCTATACCAAAGGACAACTACAAACACTCTATTCTACTCAACAATCCATTACGACAACCAAAGCAACAACAATCACAAACCATAAGGAACAAAAGAAGCAATCAAATATAAACATATAACCAAAGTCTACACACAAACATAACATTATATCTTAAATGTTAAACGGAACCAGCGAAATTCAGTTAATTATACACAAAACCACTCTTCAAAAGTACGAAATTATAACATAATACCAATAGTATATAATAACAAAGAGTGGATTCTTCTTCATTCTTCAAGCAAGAACAGCATTACATTAACCTCTAGCTTTAAGCTCAGCAAGACGCCTTGACAAATCATCCTCATCAACCTTCTCAGCATCCTTCTCCTTAACCGGAACAGCATGAGCAGCCGCCACCGGAAGATTGACAGAAACTTCCAAACCATAATCATCCGCCACCTGTTGCATCAAACTATTAACCTCCCCTTCCGGAGTTGAAAGGGAAGTCGATCCCGCCATAGCACTTTCCATAAACTCAGCTTGAACCTCCATATTCACAAACTGCTTCTCGAATTGATCCATCGTCTCCGACATCTTCTGCAAATTCCCCGTTGCCAAGGACGATTCCAACGATTTCACAATATTCCCCATCGATTTGCTGATCGTAGACATCTTCGCCTGTGTATCGAGACGAGCACTTACGGCGTCCAATCGGGAGGACAATCGGAGGTAGTTCATCTGCTCCGTACGTTTTCGGATCGCGTTTTCAGCGTAGATTCGTGCACCGTCCATGTTACCTTTTTCGATTGCTTTTTTCACCTTCAGTTTTTCGGATTTCTCTTCTTTTTCGCATTTTCTTGCTTGGCGTTGAAGAGATTTTGAGGTGAATTTCAATTCCATGATCTGATTCAGAAGCTTCTCTGTGTTTCCCATGGTTGATTTTCGAATTAGGGTTTTGAGATTTGGGAAATTTTTTGTTTCAGAGATAAAGATAGAAATAGCTACTAAAAGAGAGAAGAATGAGAATTTTGAATAGCGTTGGTAAATTTTATAGGAATTTGGGGGTTTCGTCGTAATTTCCTACTTTCTCACTTATTGGCCTTTTTCGATCAACTATTATTTGTACTTGGTTATTTAATTTAATTTTTTTTTTTGAAGGATGGTTATTTAATTTAATGAAATTTCATCTTTTTCGGAAGAAAAAAAAACTTCTAGATATATTTGTTCTTAATCGATAGATATACTAGAATTGTCAAAAAGTGAGGGGAAAAATCTTAAACAATACTCATTTTCAAAAACGAAGGAAGTAAATGTGACCTTTATATATATATATATATGTGATATTATATAGATGAATTAAAAATGAAAGATGATATATTTATAGAGATTAAAATCTTAAGTTAAAATAACATTTTGCTCTATATTTCGTTTGTAGTCATTCTGTACGATGTCATCTTTAACTTATTTTAATAATAAGGATCAATTTTTTTTATGGAAAATATTTGAGAGGTTATTGTTTGAAGAAATTTTTTATATGGATTAACAATAAAGAAAGTTGTATGTCTTAAAGGGACCAATTTATTTTGACCCAAAATAATATTTAACCTCATTTGGGGGCTCCACTTGTGTAACATAGTGGATTTTAAGTTATATAACATTGTCCAATCAGGGTGTGCCACGTGGCACACCCTTTAAAAAAAAATAATTCACCGCCACCATCATCATCATCATCATCATCAGTTTACCGTCCACCGTCGATCACCGCCACCGCCGTCAACCTGCCATGACTGTGGCATCATAAGGTTTTCTTTTTCTTTTATCTTTTTCTTTAGAATGATTGAAATGTTCATAGAAATGAGATTAACCCATAATAAAAATCAAAATTTCTATGAAAATAGAGAATAACAACGGTTGATCAAGAGATAAAACAATTGTTTTTGAACTAGTTTCAATTTATTAGGATTTGATTTTAGGAAATTTAGGGTTTTATTTAAGGATGTATATAACCCATTGCAATGTTTACTAAACTCTGTTTCTTTTTTTAAAAAAGCTTGACTCATGTTGTTGTTGTTTTGAAAAAAGGCAAAGGGGATTGATTGATCCTTGAATTTTTTTGTTCTTATCATTCATTCTGTTTCAATGTTTTCTTTCTTAATGTTTTGTATGAATTGTTTTTTATGCCTTATGTTCTTTATTTACTTTTTAGGTTCTTTGGATAGTTTGATCAAATATGACATCTTCAGATGTTGATTGGAAACCAAAGATTGGAATGGGATTTGATTCTATGGAAGAGGCTAATAAGTTTTGCTTGCTTATAGTTTCCGTGTGGGCTTCGGAGTTAGAGTACGTTTCGCAAACAAAAAAGAAGATGGTAGCGTATCGTCATGTCGATTGGTTTGTTGTAAGGAAGGGCTAAAAAGGAAGGAGAAAAGATACGCATATGAAGGAAAATATACGAGAGCCGATGTTAGAACAAATTGCCCTGTAAGAATTACACTTTCTCGTAAGAATGGAAAGTTGGTCATCAATGACTTTGAAGAAGAACATAACCATGATCTACAAAATTCTGAGACAAAACACATGCTTCGGTCACATAGAAAGATAACTGAGGTGCAAGCATATGAGATTGATTTGGCTAATGACTCTGGATTAAGGCAGAAGTCAACATTTCAACTTTTGAGCACACAAGCAGGGCACAGAGCTAATGTTGGATTTACAGAGGTGGATGTAAGAAACTACATCACTGCAAGAAGAAAAAGAAGTATGGCATATGGTGAGATTGGATGTCTTTCAAAATATTTTCAACGACAATTGTTGGAGAATCCATCCTTCTTTCATGCATATCAGATGGATGTAGAAGAACATATTACAAATGTGTTTTGGTGTGATGCACAGATGATTTTGGATTATGGGTATTTTGGCGATGTTGTTTCTTTGGACACCACATACTGTACCAACTATGCCAATAGACCACTTGCTTTTTTTTCTGGTTTCAACCATTATAGAGGTTCAGTCATATTTGGGGCGGCACTAATGTATGATGAGACAAGTGAGTCATTTAGATGGTTGTTTGATACATTCTTACAGGCACACAACAACAAAAAACCAAAGACGATCTTCACTGACCAAGATCAAGCAATGGCAAGGGCAGTTGCAGATGTGATGCCCGAGACTCATCATGGTTTATGCACATGGCATTTGTTACAAAATGGAGTTAAACATCTTGGGAACATGATGAAGGGAGGATCTTCTTTGCTTAGTGATATCAAAAAATGCATGTATGATATTGACATTGAAGCAAATTTTGAGAAACTTTGGTTTGACATGATCCACAAATTTAATATTCATGACAAATCTTGGATCATTTCAACTTATGAGCTTAAAAAAAAATGGGCTTCATGTTATATGAAGGGAGTGTTAACACTTGGTATGCGAAGTACACAAGTTAGTGAAAGTTTGAATGCTCACTTCAAGTCTTGTATGAAACCGAATGTGAATATCCTAGAATTCTTCAACCATTTTGAAATAGTTGTTGAGGAGAAGAGAGCAAAAGAATTGAGTTGTGTGTATGAATCCTCCCATAAGCTTGCAAGGTTAGCATATGAAACTGCACCAATACTAATTCAAATGGGAAAAACATACACACACACTGTATTTGAATTGTTTCAAGATGAGTTTAAGTTATTCTTAACTTTATCTGTACCAATTAGACATGAATCTGACTCTCTTTGTGAATATGTCATCACAAAGGCAAAACATGAAGGATCTTGGAGAGTTTAATTTAACCGTGTTTCAAATTCCATCACTTGTAGTTGTAGGAAATTTGATACTTTTGGCATACTTTGTTCACATGCTTTAAAAGTGTTTGAATTGAATGATGTTAAGGTAATTCCTGACAACTATATTTTAAAAAGGTGGACAAGAGAAGCCCGTTATGGCGTTGTGCAAGATTTTAGGGGAAAGGAGGTTGAAGGAGATCCTAACTTGTCTAGAAATCGAATGTTCAGACAAGTTGTCTCTAAGTTCATTAAAGCGGCAACTGAAGCATCACCCAAGGAAGAATGGCTCAAGTTTCTTGATAATGGTGTAGATGACATGTTCAAGAAAATAATTGAACTTCGGACACAAGCTATGGACAATAACGGTGATAATGGTGCTCGTCCAGAAGTTGTGAGTTTGGATTTTATGCAAGCAAAGGGGTTCAGGGTACGACCCGGTTCAAAGCGAATTAAGCGACACAAAAGTTGTCTGGAAAAACAGCATAGTCGCGCTACATCTAGGCGCGCTCCACCTAAAGAAAAAAGTTCACAGGTATATGAGTTGTTATTTAAAGTACTTGTTTTAGTTTTACTTGTTTTGGTGACTGCCATAATTTTACATGTATCTTAGCTTAATAATTTGACATAATCATTTTAGGTTGATGGAGTATCTTGTTCTGCGCCTACAACTTATGAGCCCCCACAAGCACATGAGTCTCAAGTCAATTACACAGCCATGCTAATGGTAATTTCAAAAACAAATTCATAATGAACTATTCATACATTCAACAAGTATCGTGATGCTAATTTTTAAGTTGTTATTAATGTAGGAAATAGGGGGGCCAACCTATTTGAATGGAATGAATGCATAGGGGGCACTGGCGTTGCTGCATTTTTGTTGTTATTAAGTTTTCTGGTTTGATACCTGGGGGGGTTCCGGTTTGCATGTAGTTTTTTGCTGTTCAGGCGCGGTTTTTTGGAGCATGGGAACTGTGTTTTTGCTGTTAAAACCACTTAGTAATGTTATTTTGGATCCTGTTAGTGTGCTGTCTTAGGATTGTGCAGCCACACCTCTGCTAAGTTGTTATAGCAGCAACTTTAGTTCCCCATGTTGGGTATTTTTTGGGGTTTGTCCCATTTTTTTCCTGCTGAATTATAGCAGCACTTTTATAGCAGCTTCTGCCATACATTGACTTTGTATTTTGAATGGAATATACAATATTTTGCTAGCTTAATTGTGTTATAGCAGCCTCTGTCATTTGTTCGTTTCTATTTATGCTAGCATAATTTTAGAGTGTGTAACAAATCTTAATTGTGTTATAGCAGCCTCTGTCATTTGTTCGTTTCTATTTTGCTAGCATAATTTTAGAGTGTGTAACAAATCTTGATTCTTTTGTTTTTGGATTGTGTGTTAACTCTACTGGATTGTAGCCTGTTGAACTTGACTGTCTGCCCATAGGAGTTTGAGCTTTTACTGAATCTGGTGTTTTTTTTGGGTGTTCTATGCATACTTCAATGCTGGTTCAAGGTAATTTTCTGTATATCTCAGATCAAGTTTGAGGTAATTCTCTACGTAGTTCAAAGCTGGTTTTCCGCCTGTGGACTGTTGTGGTGCTGCAGCTACGTTGTGGCATTTCTTCCACCCCTAGGTTCTGATTAGTATCATTGTGTTCCAGCTGCAACATATTGGTTTTGTTTTCTTCTCTTTGCTTTGGTCTTCAAGTGTTTGGTTTATTTTACAGATTTTTATTGTCTGTTTTAGCTGGATGTATTGGTCTCTTTTGATATAGAAAAGGTTTAGTTTTATTCATTTTTAGCATTCATCATAATGTAACTTATAGAATAGAATTAAAACTATAACGAGATACTTTTGTAGATCTTTTGGCTATGTTAGATACATTAGAGAGCAATACCTATTTTATTTTTCTTCCATACTTTTTTCCTCATCTCTCTCTTTCATTTTTAATCCTTATGACATATTAATTACTACTATTGTTTCCTTATGTTTGTCTTTCTAAACTTATTTCCTTTTTTTTTTCTTCACAGATTTCACTTCTATGGATCTCTTTATATCTCTATATTTTGCTCTTGATATAAAGGGTATCAGGACAAATTAGTTTGTAATTACTGTATGTATTAGACACATGGTTTTGTTACAATGAATAGGGAATGAAAATTGGACATAAAGAATTGTGAAGTGTTGATGTGTCATTGAATTCTGATGTATTTTCATATGATAATTAGTAACTATTCTTATATTAGACAAACATAATATAGGTAAAGATGATAAAACGTTGGATTTGGATTTTATGTAACCTCAAGAAATTATCAAGTGCTTCTAGCAAGTGTTAATATCTTACCGGTGGCATAAAAAAGAAAAAAATTACCGGTGGCATAAACTTTAAATGAACATTATGTATCCAATTTCCATAAAAAATTTGTAGTTAAGGTGTCTAAAGTCAGGATCATTCTCAGACAAAGTTCTTCCAACAAAACATTTTTTTGTCATTATATCACAAACTGCTATTTTTAATTTTGATAACCGGTGAAGATGATGAATTTCAAATGTGTTCTATAAAAAAGCTTTTCATAATTTATTACTAAGTACTTTAATGTATTATCAATTGTATTATACGGCTTATTTAACCTCAAATCTTATATACTTAATTAACCCTCTTTTCACTATTTTTGTCACAATTCAAAAAATCACAAATCAACCCACCTCTCAAGAGACAATTGAAAGGATATTTGTTGTTATTAGTCTACTGATCTTTACAATAACAACCCTCAATGAATCCCTTAATGAATCTCAAAATTAATTCCAAATCAAATTCATCAATAATTCCAAATCAAATTCATCAAATTTGAAAAAGAGTGTTGCAGAAGAGAAAGTGAAGAGGAACGGTGGCCGTTGGTGGAGAGGACGGCGGCGGCGGAGGCGGAGGGAAGCGTCGGCGGTGGGGGAGAAAAGTTGATGGTGGGTGGGTGGGTGGTGGGTTCGTCGTACTGGAGAAGAGAAGAGGAGAAGAGAAGAGGAATGTGTTTTTGATTTTTCACTCTTCTCTCAGTCACGTGTTCTCTCTTATTCTCCTTTAATTGATTTTTTTTTTTTTAAAGGGTGTGCCACGTGGCACACCCTGATTGGACAATGTTATATAACTTAAAATACCCAATGTTACACAAGTGGAACCCCTCATTTGGATGGGTGATGATTATGTTTTGAAAATTGTTTTTCTTACTTACCAAATTGCTCTTCCACACAAGAAAAATACGATTATATCTCTGGTGGCAATTAACTTCTATTAGAAGGATAATGGTCTTTTATTAGCGTGGGAGAGCAATTGAATATGTGAGAAAAGCAATTATCACCTGTTTTAGAGAATTTTTTTTAAGTGTTAGTTAATATTTTCAGTAACTTGTCCCTTTTAATGGACCAAACAAAGTTTTAGCCCAATAATCAATGTCTACCTTAATTCCTCATATATATATAAGAATAAAATTAATCTCATTATCGCCGCAACTTACTTATAGAATTATATTATCATGTCATCCATTCTCTTTTCTCATAGAATGAATGAGTCTGGTGAAAAGAGAACAATATAGAATGGATTTTGTTGAAAACCACCACTTGTTGGCTCTAAAATGCAGGTTCTAGTTCGGAAGTCATCGAGGAGGGGCAGACCTGGGGCAGGGGAGTTTTCAGCTTTATTTTATGAGATCTAGGATAGAATATGTGACTAATGATTTTTATTACTATTTTACTTTTTTTCTAGGATTAATTACATTTTTGGTCCTTGCATTTTGATCAACTCACGAAATTGGTCATACCTCTTTTAAATCGAACAAAATCGTCCCTAAACTATACATTTTTTTGCAGTTTTAGTCCTATCTCCCTATTTTCAACTCCAGAAACGCACATAAATGACAGTTTTAGTCTAACCACCTATGTTCAACCATGAAATAAACAAGGAATAAATCATGTGGGTACAAGGAATCTACTTTGTTCAGCACACAAACCAAGAAAAACCCTAATTTCTAAGACATGTTTCAGGTATGTAACATGTCTCAGAAATTAGGTTAGTGTGCTGAATAAAGTAGATTCATTGTACCCACATGATTTATTCCTTGTTTATTTCATGGTTGATCATAGATGGTTGGATTAAAACTGTCATTTCTGTGCGTTTCTGGAGTTGGAAATAGGGAGATAGGACTAAAACTGCAAAAAAACATATAGTTTAAGGACGATTTAGTTCGATTTAAAAAAGATAGGACCATTTTCGTGAGTTTGTCAAAATGGTAGGACCTAAAGTGTAATTAAGCCTTTTTTCTAACGAATATGTTATTATGCAGGAAATACAAAAATATCTCGCAATGACTAAAACAAAAATATTCTAATTGCATAGACTAAAACCATATTTTAACATTATTATTATTATTATTATTATTATTTATGATTTTAGATTTTATCAAGAGGTCAATCAAAATCGATTACATGATATTTTAATATTTGAATTAACTTATTTTAAACCTCAAAATCAATCCAAATGCATTTGCAAACGCCTCATTCAACAATTTATAACTTTTAAGATCCAATCTCTTATACCATCTTAAGCCCTTGATGATAAGTGGCAATTGCTCTATAGTAAGATTATGATAATTATTCTTACACATAGATGAAATTACATCAGAACTTACAAGGCTCTTCTTATTCAACAAAAAGTAAATTATAGTAGATTTAATTAAGACCTATATATATGGTGCTATATAATAAGGAATGTGCTTTCCCTACTATGGAGATTGACCTATGGTCTGAGTTTGAATTGGAGAAGCACAACACTTGCAGCAAGAGCCTAGGGGTGGTGGACTGCAACACACACAAGCAGGACATACGGGCCTACTAACTGCACATCAAAATACACTTCATGAGTTTGTTAATTATCATAGAAAAATATATGACTTTACTATGATCAATTTGAAAGTTTCAATTTATATATAATAATTCTCTAAATCAAATCGTTTATCTTATCTTTAATTACCTGCTAATGAAACACGTACAGCATCACATGGTAAAGTGGGAGAAAGAGTCATAGCAAAGATGAAAATAGTCACCAAAGTAAACTTCAAAGAATTGGTGGCCATTGATATAAGAGAGAGAGAGAGAGAGAACTATTGAGAAATATGGATGTGAAAGGTTTTGGTTATTGGAATGATTAGATCATGAATCTAGTTTGTGTTTATATATATATATATATATATATATATATATATATATATATATATATATATATATTAGTTTGTCAAGTCAACTAAGAACTAGTGGATGTAAGAATAGATAGGCATATTTTTTTTTAGTGCCGTAAGCCGTAAGGTTTGAATTTGAAGGGTGAATCCAATTAAATTAATAAACAGTGTCACGGTAGTTTTGTATTATATATCGTTTTTAGAATTTGGTAATTACTTCGATAGCGGGTTTCTTTTGAGTTGTCGGGCTGATCTATAGTTGAATAGTATGAGTTAGTCTTGCATGATCATAAGATCAAATGTATAGTGCTTAAGCGCACACACATAATGATAATAACAAACATCAACATAGAGTATTTTTTTTTTTTTTTTGTTATTAGTAAATTTTTATTGTTCAGTAAACTTCAGAGAATTGATTGCATTTGCTACAGTTCAAGAGGAAACTATTGAGAAATATGGATGTGATAGGAACTAGTGAATATAAAAATAGATAGCCATGGTATTTTAGGTGCCATAAGGTTTGAATTTGAAGATTGAATTCCAAGTTAATAAAAAGTCCAATGGTGGTAATTAGTTTTGCATTATACTATAGTATATGGATATTTATATTTGAAGGTTCAAAATTTCTGCCAAGTGCCCAGCAGGCTGCAAGTCTTCTTAATGAATGTGTAATCTTTTTTATTCACCACATTTAAAAAATTTCCTGCAAAAAATTGTCGTTGACAATTATCAAATCAATACACATCCAGTAATAAAATGAGGCAAAGAAAAGTACAAAGACATTTAAAAAAATTCAAATGGAAAGCTTCTAATAGTAAAAAATAAAGGATTAAAGAAATTAAAATGCGCAGAAGAATTTGACTTATTAAGATTAAACATAATATCATAATTGAATGGTTAGGCTAAGTCAAATATTGTAAAAGGCTTGTTAGTTGTTATGTCTAAAATATCAATCTGGTGGAGATGCTTATACTATCTTACAAACTAAACCAGCAAAGTTTTAACATCTGGTATCAGATTGAGTGTGTTACAAGTTTTTGAGTTCTCCTATGGCAAGACACTTGCTACCTGTAGTTTTTCTACTCTATTTGACTCTTCCTTTCATTGTTCATGCTCAGAACAACCAATCAGGTTTGTTAGTCTCATCTTGCAACATATTATTCTGCTATAAGACTACATATATAGGGTTGCTTCATGTCCTTAGAACTTAAGTAGCACTGAGCCACGCACAAGTTAATGTTGTGTTCGGTGTCTGTGTCTGTATTTGATTCAGTCCTTCATAGTTTAGAACTCGTGTTTTCCTCTTTTGCAGGCTTCATTAGTATTGACTGTGGACTAGTGGATGAACCAAGCTACACAGATGAAACTACTTCCATCTATTACACTTGGGATGTTAACTTCACAGATACCGGTGTAAGCCACAACATATCATCTAAACACAAGGCATCCCTTGAAAGACAGTTTTGGAATGTAAGAAGCTTCCCCGAAGGAACCAGGAACTGCTACACCCTTTTTGTTTCACAAGGAAGTAGCAACAAATATTTAGTCAGGGCCAGTTTTGTGTATGGTAATTATGATGGAAAAGATTCTCTTCCTGAATTTGATATCTATCTTGGAGCCAAATGGTGGGAATCAATGGTGTTTGAGAATTCATCTAGTGTAATTAGCAAGGAAATCATTTATGCTGCATCCTCAGATTATGTTCATGTTTGTTTGTTTAATACTGGCAAGGGTACACCTTTTATTTCAGTTTTAGAGCTTAGAGTTCTTAGCAGTGATGATGCCTATCTTGATAACTCTTTGGAGCTTTTGGGGAGGTTTGATATAGGCTCAAAGGATGGTAAAAAAATCAGGTGAGCCATCTCACTTATAGTATAACTATAACAAGTCATTCCATGGAAGTTAGAATTGGAACCACTCCTAAAAGGAAAAAAAAAGTTATTTTTTATAAGGCCTTCTTGGATAAAATGCTTAATAAGCAATAAACGCTTATCATATAAGTGCTATGTATAATCTATTTCTATAACAAAAGCTATAATAAAGATCTTATTAGTTATATGTTAGTTTTTTTTAAGCTATAAAGATCTTATGGTAAAAGTTAAAAACATCTTGTGGAAATGTAATAAACTGTTTCTATAAACTCTCCAAACTGTTTCACAAGTACTTACACTTTTTCCTTTTCCAAAGATATCCAGATGATGTTTATGACAGAACATGGACACCTTATAACTCAATTGATTGGAAAAAAATAGACACTTCACTCACCATAGACCAAGCACCTTCATTCAGCTTTACGCCGGTACCACCCTCCAATGTGATGCGAACAACAGCAATTCCAGCAAATGCCAGTGACAACATGGAATTTTCCTTCCTTCCCAAGTATAATTCCTCCAGATATTATGTGTACATGTACTTTGCTGAAATCCAGAAGCTCCAGGAAAATCAAATCAGAGAGTTCAATATTTTTGTAAATGGGAAGCTTCTAAGTAGTGAAGTCAATCCTTTGTATCTTCAAAACCTGTATTATTCAACAGCTATAAGTGAAACTAAGTTAAAACTTTGGCTTAATAAGACTAGTAGATCAACTCTTCCACCGCTATTCAATGCGGTCGAGATATATATGTCAAAGGACTTCTTACAATCAGAAACATACCAAACCGATGGTATGTACTATTTAGTTAGATACACTGATTTTACTCTCAAATTTCTATTTACAGTTAATTCAAGACCATGCACTTCATTATTCACATGCATTATTCTTACAATCTTATCATGTCGATGCTATCCTAACAGTTGATGCTATCCTAACTGTGAAGTCAACTTATGGGATCAAGAGAAACTGGCAAGGAGATCCTTGTACTTCAGTTTCATACTTGTGGAATGGTTTAAACTGCAGCTATGCTGGTACTGATTCACCAAGGATCATATACTTGTAAGTTATGCGGCATGAAATGAAATACATATGTTGATCATCCTTTAGTTTAGTAGTTTTCACTTTAACTTTTTATAGTCTTCAATCATATTAATAAATTTCATAACCATGCTTTAGGAACTTAACTTCCAGCGGTTTAATTGGAACTATAGCTGCTGGCATATCCAATCTGAAGTCCATAGAATATTTGTAAGTCCTTTAATCTATTACATATGAATAGTTAGCTATATGGTTGGTCACAAAAATGAAGCCTGGTTCTAAAGTTGAGTAAAAACATTTTGTTCCAATTTTAGGGATTTGTCAAATAACAATTTGACTGGTGCTGTGCCAGATTTCCTATCTCAGCTGCGCTTCTTGAGAGTTCTGTAAGTCAACTATCTTCATATGGTTAAATTCTATAGAGTGGCAAAGCTTTCTAAGTTCTAGGTTCAACAAGTTGGACTTAAGTTTTAAACTAATTTTATTGCTTAAGTTGTTTCAAAAAGATATCACGGCAAGAATACCAATGTGCACCTTATTGTATAAACCTGAACCTCTGTAGCACGCCACAGACACCTCTGATTAGGTGTGCCCAACACACTTGGCGTGTGACACCCGTAAGGAACTTGACTGACATTCAGACAAGTTCCTCAAAAAAAAATATATTTTTCTTTGATTCGACACCCCTACAACACTCTTTGGACACTTCTCAAACACACTTCTATGAGACTAAAAGACGTGCAAAAATTGTGATCATCAATGAAGGGGTTTAAGACGTTAAATTTGATCACATCATTTTAAGCTTCTCAGTATAGTAGATGGATGAATGAAGATGAAAAACTGTCATATTTTGTCCAAGAATGCTTTTTTGTAATAAAACAACTTGCTCAATTTAGATGCCACACATGTGTGTTGGAGTTTGGGTCCTATATTTTTGAAATTAGCAGTGTTAACATGTCTGTTAGAGTTCACGCTTCATAGACCTGAACATCTGGATAGAATTTTGACGTATTGTATGTTTTTTTTTTTTTTATTTTTTATATTTTTATGCAAGCATGTATTAAGGGTAATCTTGTATTTGTTTATGGAAGAAACCTTGAAGGAAATCAGTTATCAGGAGCAATTCCAATACAACTCCTTGTGCGTTCAGAGAATAGTACACTCCAATTCAAGTATGTCAATTTCAAGTTTCACATTCAAGTAATATTTATTCTGCTTTCATTTTCCATGTCATGAGCTAGTGATTTATATCATAATTATATTACAAAAATGTAAAATATCAGACAATATAAAATAAATAACATGATTTTTTATTACTGTAAATGCAAGTTTTGGTGGAAATCCAGATCTTTGCTCCTCAGGTTCATGCAATAAAAGTAATGGGAATAAGGTTGTAGTTCCATTGGTAACATCAATTGGTGGAGCTTTCTTGATACTAGCAGTAGCAGTGATTTCTTTTCACATTTACAATACGAGACACAGAGGTACATTTTGTTTTCTATTCTATTGTCTTTGTTGGGAGCCAAACATGTATAAAAATATAGGATTTAATTGCTATGTAATGTAAATTTAAAAATCTTTTACACTTTCAACTAGATATATATTATCTTAAGTGTGACAATTTCTAATGAATGTGACGATTTGTTGTTAATTGAACAAGAAAACAGTTGCAGAAAATGAACAAGACAAAGGAGAAATAACTGCTTTCATTCATATAATTGGTCTGAAAAAAACAAAACTGAACATACACACCTCTTTTACATAGTTTGACAATACTAAAACTTCCAATAACTACCACAATACAACACAATTAATTAATAAAAACTGTACAGCAGTTACTAAAATAAAAACAGATAACACACACATCAGCAGTCCTAAGCATGATATTTAACACGATTTATGATTGGTTGACTGACACTCGCTGTTCGAATAAAATCTGGTTTGCTTCTTCCCAGTTTCCAATAAGGTGATCATGCTGGGTGCTAATTCAAGAATAAAGCAGGAACTCGAGTCAAAAAAACAAGAATTCCGCTACGAAGAAGTATACAGAATTACCAGAAACTTTAAGACGGTTTTGGGGAAAGGAGCATCTGGAACAGTCTACCACGGCTGGATTGACCATGATACTGAGGTAGCTGTCAAAATGCTGTCTTCCTCATCAGCTCAAGGATATCTGCAATTTCAAGCAGAGGTTATATGATTAATTCACATTCAAATTTTATCATGCCTATGTGTGTGTGTATAGATAGTTAATGAATTTAATGTTAACTAAATATGGTTTTTCTTTGTGATTCATAGGCCAAATTTTTTGCTACAGTTCATCATAAATACTTGACCAGTCTTATAGGTTACTGTGATGATGGCACCAACATGGCTCTCATCTATGAGTATATGGCTAATGGTGACTTAGCCAACCATTTATCAGGTATTGTTTACGATCACATCTCAGTCCATTAATTTTATTTCTCTCTAACATGTTATAATTCTAGTTACAGTTATGTTATATTTATTCAAGTAATTCCTATTTTTTTTAAATATCTCTCATCTGCATAAAACTTCTAAATAGTCAAACGAGGTAAATTAAGTCAAAGATTTATTCTACTAGTATGAATAGGAAAACATTACTTCTTTGTTATTCTAAATCAAATGCCAAGATAGATATGTCTGTTTTCCTGGTTATGAATTGCTTGGTTAAGACTGTTTCATGAATGCAGATAAAAACGGTAATATATTGAGTTGGAATCAAAGACTTCAAATTGCAGTGGATGTTGCAGAAGGTGAGTATGAATCCTTTTGGCCATTAGTTTCATGATTTTGATCAATCAAAATATATCTCATAATGAGAAATACTTTAGGCAACTAACTTAACTTAATTTGAACTTTCAAATTTAGGATTGGAGTATCTGCATCATGGTTGCAATCCACCAATTGTTCATAGAGATGTTAAGTCTAAAAACATCTTACTAAATGAAAAATTACAAGGTAAATTAGCTGATTTTGGATTGTCCAAGATCTATCCTAATGAAGGTGAAACTCATCTCTCCACAGTTATTGCTGGCACGCCAGGATACCTCGACCCGGAGTAAGATATCTTGAAATACAAGTTTCTTTTGAAAGAAAAAAAAAAATCAATATAAGTTTCACATGTATTAAGATATCTTAATACTTAATACATGTGAAATTGTTTTTTTTTTTTTTGAAGAAGCTAAATTAGCCCACTCAATACATGTGAAATTGTTAAATGTAACTTCTAAGAATGGATAGAAGTACTACTATTTTAACTCAAACCCAAATGGAAAGAGCCAAAGCCCACTTAAGGGTGTTACCTTTTCACTTTTGGTTTATATATAGATTAAATTGCAAATTTGTATTTTTCAGGTACAATAGATTAAGCAGGTTGAGAGAAAAAAGTGATGTATTCAGTTTTGGGGTAGTTTTGCTTGAGATAATTACAGGACAACCAGCCATAACCAAAACCGAGGACAAAATCCATATTGTTCAACTGGTCAGTGACATGCTGCTGGAAAGAGAGGTAAAAGATATTGTTGATCCCAGATTACAGGGTGACTTCGATATTAACTATGCAACTAAAGCTTTGGATACTGCAATGGCTTGTGTAGCACAATCTTCCATGAATAGACCAACCATGAGGAATGTAGTTATGGAACTGAAACAATGTTTGGAAAACAAGATCACTTATCTGTCTGACTCTAGATACACTTATGAGAGTTTTCCTGGTACATTATATTCTGTCTCCTTTGATAGAATTAGTGGCGAAAGCTCTCTAGCGAGGTAGTAATTTTATTAAAACTAGAATGAGATACGCGCGTTGCATTGGGGAAAGAATTTTTGTACGTTATTATATATTCAAAAGTGATCTAATATGCGCTGTAAATATAAGTCACATATAATTTAAAACTATAGAGCCCTGTAAATATAACTACTTTTAACCACATTTAAAATTCTTATACATCTGTATTTATCACTAAATGGCGTTCGAATTAGAGCAATGTACTCAAATCTACATCCACAACAGCCACAATTATCGATGATCAATATCTCTTTGGTGAGTACAATCTCTCTCTTTGTTACAGAATATCCTCACAATGAACTTTGTTACAGAATATCCTCACAATGAACACTAGATAATTACAATGGTTTCTGGAATAATGATTTGAAGGCTATGCATCAGCAACTACTTAAAGCCTTAACAACCAACTAACAAACTGCTCACTGTTAACAGAAAACGGTTGACTAACACTCTTTTTGACTAAACCAATTCGCCAATAACATCAAATTAAAATTAGGATGCATTCTTGTTTTGATAAAAACATGATAGTGATACTTAATTCTAAATACTAAAACACATAACATTTTAAGGAAGGCTCGGAGATGAATTGTTTAGGCATCAAGTTAGTTGTTCAAGCCAAGCATTCTTGTACTCTATTGAGCAGTAGTTCTGATCTTCTACCAGTATACTTCGACTTTGTGTGCGGTGATGTCTTTGCATTTCAGTTGTTTAAGCTTAGTTTATATGCTATCATGGATTATAACCACAAAAATAAGCTTAGTTCATAGCTTGATGAGTAAGACAACTCTAGAAACACCTTGTGGGCAGAATGCCATCATAAGAACCAACCAATGTGTAGGCAGATTTCCTTCACAACAAAACAAAATGTCATCGATTTCATTCTATCTTAATAACCAAACGAAAAAAATAAAATTAATGGAATATAGGTAATGTTGGAAATTCCGCCTTAATTGCGGTCCGCCCCTAGTCGCCTAAATTGCGACCTTCGGTTAGCCTTAATTGCAGCCTCCAACACCTTCATTGTGTTGGCTTTGAGGGGGTGGATTTAGTCCCACATCGGATAGATAGTACTCTTGAGAAGAGTTTATAAAGAGGAGGCACTCCTCACCTTTCAAGCCAGTTTTGTAAGGAAGAGTTAGGCCCCATATTTCAACAGGTAAGAACATCAAATTTAGATTTGTAACAGAAACTAATAATAATATATCTTATCAACTTTTTTGTATAATACAATGTTTGCAATCTTTACATGCCGGTGCTCATAAATTAAGCATATATTTTATACAAAACTAAGGGTTCGGCACCAGTTACAGACACAAGACTTCATCTTCAACGGATACTGCTACGGTTGAAATTAGCAAAGGGCTCATTGTTTGTCTTTGGTGCTGCTGCAGGGTTTCCAAAGATATTCCAAATTTTCACAGTCCCGTCGTTAGCTGCAGATGCCACTTTACACCCATCTGGACTCTGTGCCATGTGCAGCACCTTTGAGGTGTGACCGTTAAGGTCAGCCATCTTCAACATGGAAGGATACTTCCAAAGAGTAAGTTGGTTCTGAGAGAAACCGTGTGAGCTAAGCAGCTCACGCTCATTTTCGTTCCAGAGCAAAGCACCTACTTCTGATCCCGTGTCAACAGAATTCAATTGTGCACCCGTGTGCGTGTTCCACATCTTAATACATTGATCACCTTCACCTCCACCTGAAGCTAATAAATTACGCTGAAACGGACACCAAGCCAATGCCTTGATAGGAGCTGTGTGTTCCTCAAACTTGTGAAGCCAACGCGTGGGCCGTGAATTTGAAGAAGCAGCAGACCTATCCCATATGTGACGATATTATCGCCTCCCCCACTAGCCAATTGTTGGCCATCGAGAGACCACTTGAGCCCGCACACTTGTGTGTGTGTCCACTGTAAGTTGAAACTATGTGAGTTCTGACTCTAACATCGTTGTTCACTATTTTACCATCCAATGCTCCTGTTGTTAGAATATGACTGTTGTTCCAAGCCAATGAACTCACTGCAAACCTGTGTCCGACACTCCATGTACTAATCTGCAGCAGTGACCAAAATAAAACCACACAAACATGAGAATAGAGAAAAATTTCAAGTTTAAAAACAATACAAAGAACACAAGCAGTTTACCCGTGTCATAGTAGATGTATCCCAGAGCTGGACAATGGAATTCATCAAACCAATGGCTAAAATGTGTCCATCTGGCTGCCAGCTAACACTTGTGATAGGACCATCTTCCAGCGTTGTAGGGAGAGCAACAGAATCATAGAAACCATCGGAATCACTACAAAGAACAACTATATCATTGAGTGCTATGGAAAGGACACCAGTTCTACCCCAATCTAATAAATTCAAGGGGAAACATTCCAAGATATCTGTGGCATTCAAAGTTATCTCACAACTCTGCAAAATCATTTTCACAAACACATCAAAAAACATGCAAAATTGAAATTAAAATAAAAAATTTGTATGTAGTACTTCAAATATACAACATTTTGTTTAAGTCTCTAAAAATATTTGTTTTACTTTTCGTCCCTACAAATTTACCACGTTTTATGTTTGATCATGTTTTGATTTAAGACTTGCAAAAAAAATAAAATAAAACCGACCCAAATTAAAACCCAAAAGGAAAATGATTGGATGATGACTACATTACCAACCAAACTCTATCATGGGTTCTGAATGCTCTCCTTACTTTCAACCTTAATTAAAACCGACCCAAATTGAATCATTAACACCTCATTCACCAGTTTATAACTTTTTAGAACCAATTATCTTATTGTTCAGTCCTTGATGATATAAGTGGCAATTACTTTGATAACATTATGATAATCATTCTTATACATATATGAAATTACATCAGAAACATAAGAGACTCATCTTATTCTAAAAAAGATAAATCCTAAAAGATATAATTAAGAACTTTATATATGGTGTTATAATTTCCCTACTATGGAGATTGAGCAATGGTCTTAGTTTGAATTGGAGAAGCACAACACTTGCTGCAGCAAGAGCCTGGGGGTGGTGGAGTACAATACACGCAATCAATACATCTACTAACTGCATAACAAAATACACTTCATGATGAGTTCATTAATTAAACATCATATATAGAAAATCATATATCAGTTAATTTATATATAATTCTCTAGTTGAATAGTTTCTGTTATTTGTAATTAAAACGGGTGCTTTACTTACCTGCTAATGGAACACGTACAGCATCAAAAGGTAAAGTGGTACAAAGAGCCATGGCAAAGATGAAAATGGTCACCAAAGTAAGAGAATTGGTTGCCATTGCTTAAATACAGGAGGAAACTATTGAGAAATTATATGGATGTGATGTGATAGGTTTCTGGTATTTGGAACAACGAGATATATATACACGGGACTGTTAACTCACTGCCACCTAAAAACGAAGAAATAAGTTAGCAAACCTACTCTCCCACTTGCTTTCTACCAAAACCCTAATTGTGAGGGTACTATTGTGAGGGTACTATTGTAATTTACATATCCCTTTAATAGTTAATGTTTCCTTACTCTCATTTACTTTTCGTTTTTCATAAAAAAACAAACAAATATTAAGGAACACAAAGAATGCTTTGCTTAGTAGAAAAAAACACGGGCAGGCTTTGTTTCGTAAAACCAAAATGTAGAGTGCTTTGCAATTCATAAAAAATATATATATATATATATATTCAAGGACTAGGAACTAGTAGTAAGGTTTGAATTTGAACTTTGAAGGTTGAATTCTCCAAGTTAATTAATAATTCCTGCAAAAATTAGTCAATGGCAAATATCAAATTGAGTCTACACGTCCACACTAATAAAATAAGGCAAAGAAGAAGTACAAACGCAATTCAGAAAATTCAGCTGGGAAGCTTCTCATTGTAAAATAAAATAAAGGGTGAAAGAATTTAATATGTAGAAGAACTTGACTCACAGAACTCATGAAGATTAAAATGAATATCATCATTGAATGGTTCGTCTAGTTCATAAATCTTGTGAAGCTCAAAAACTAAACCAGCAAAGTTTTAACATCTTGTATCAGATTGAGTGTGTAACAAGTTTTCAAGACATATGACAGGACACTTGCTACGTATAGTGTTTCTACTTTCTTTCGCTCTTCCTTTTATTGTTCATGCCCAGAACAACCAATCAGGTTTGGTAGTCTCATCTCTTATAACATTATTTTTCTGAATATAGGATTGTTTAGCACCGACATTTCAGATTGAACGCACATCCATGTCCGACATCAAAACATGTGGTTAGTGTCTGTTTGAATGCTTCGTAGCTTAGAACTTACGTTTTCCTCTTTAGCAGGATTCATTAGTATTGACTGTGGACTAGTGGATGAACCAAATTACACAGATGAAATTACTTCCATCTATTATACTTCGGATGTTAACTTCACAGATACTGGTGTAAGTAACAACATATCATCTAAACACAAGGCTTCCCTTAAAAGACAGTTTTGGAATGTTCGAAACTTCCCAGAAGGAACCAGGAACTGCTACACCCTTTTTGTTTCACAAGGCAGTAGCAAGAAATATTTACTCCGGGCCAGTTTTGTGTATGGTAATTATGATGGTAAAGACTCTCTTCCTGAATTTGATATCTATCTTGGAACCAAATGGTGGGAATCTGTAGTGTTTGAGGATTCATCCGGTGTAATAACCAAGGAAATCATTTATGCTGCATCCTCAGATTATGTTCATGTTTGTATGTTTAATACTGGCAAGGGTACACCTTTTATTTCAGTTTTAGAGCTTAGAGTTCTTAACAGTGATGCCTATCTTTTTAACTCTTTGGAGCTTTTGGCGAGGTTTGATGTAGGCACAAAGGGTGGTAAAGAAATCAGGTGAGCCATCTTACATATAGTATAACTATAACAACTACACGTAAAAGGAAAAATAAACAGCTTCATAAGCGTTCATATAAATGCTTATGTATAATCTATTTCAATTTCTATAATATTGATAAAATAAAGTCAAATTATTTTCATATAAGCTATATTTTGTTTTTATAGGCTATCTTGGAGATCTTATGGAAATAAGTTTAAAACAGCATGTGGACATGTCATAAACTGTTCCTGTTCACAAGTACTTACACTTTTTCCTTTTCCAAAGATATCCAGATGATATTTATGACAGAACATGGACATCTTATAATTCAATTGATTGGGAAAAAATCGACTCTTCACTCACCATGGACCAAAGAGCACCTCCATTCAACTTTTTAATGGCACCACCCTCCACTGTCATGAGAACAACAGCAATTCCAGCAAATGCCAGTGACAACATGGAATATTCCTTCCTTCCCAAGTATAATGCCTCCACATATTATGTGTACATGTACTTTGCTGAAATCCAGAAGATCCAGGCAAATCAAATTAGAGAGTTCAACATTTTTGTAAATGGGGAGCTTTTAAATAGTGATCCAATCAATACTGTGTATCTTCAAAACCTGTATTATTTATCAGTTATTAGTGAAACGAAGTTGGAACATTGGTTTAATAAGACTAGTAGATCAACTCTTCCACCACTATTTAATGCCGTCGAGATATATACGGCAAAGGACTTCTTACAATCAGAAACATATCAAACCGATGGTATGTACTATTTTAGTTAGATACACTGATTTTACTCTCAAATATCTTGTAACCATTATTTCAAGACCCTACACTTCATTATTTACATGCATTATTATTCTTATAAACTTATTATTATTCACAGGAATATGTTCAATTATTATTTTTCCTGACCTAGTTCTATTTATGATAATATATAGTTAATGCTATCCTAAATGTGAAGTCAACTTATGGGATCAAGAGAAACTGGCAAGGAGATCCTTGTACTCCAGTGTCTTACTTGTGGAATGGTTTAAACTGCAGCTATGTTGGTACGGATTCACCAAGGATCATATACTTGTAAGTTATGTGGCATGAAATGCATACGCCGATGATAATTCTTTAGTATAGTCTGGTCTTAAATGACATGAATGAATTTCATAATCATGCTTCAGGAACTTAACTTCCAGCGGTTTAATTGGAACTATAGCTTCTGGGATATCCAATCTGAAGTCAATAGAGAGTTCTTGAATCTATTATGTACACGAAAAACAAATAGCAAGCTAGTAAGTTGATCACTAAAATGAAGCATACTCTTAAAGTTGAGTAAAAACATTTTGTTCCAATATTAGGGATTTGTCAGATAACAATTTGACTGGTGCAGTGCCAGATTTCCTATCTCAGCTGCGCTTCTTGAGAGTTCTGTAAGTCAACTATCTTCATCTGGTTATCGTAGGTGGACTTGATTATTCAATTAATTTTATTGCTTGAGTTGTTCAAAATATCATCTTGGTGAGAATGAAAGCATGTAAAGAGTAAATTTTTTATTTATTTTTATTTACCGAAGAAAC
Organism: Medicago truncatula; assembly: GCF_003473485.1. NCBI lineage: Eukaryota > Viridiplantae > Streptophyta > Magnoliopsida > Fabales > Fabaceae > Medicago > Medicago truncatula. The sequence goes on from NC_053043.1 coordinate 49,289,878, forward strand.
TTGGAAGGAAATCAGCTAGCAGGATCAATTCCAGTACAACTCCTTGTGCGTTCAGAAAATAGTATGCTCGAATCCAAGTATGTTCTATTTCAAGTTTTACTTTTACATATTTTATGACTTCATTTTCCATGTGATGAGTTAGTGATTTATCTTATATTTATATTTCAAAAATTTATGGTGTCTGACAATGTCAAATAAATAACATGATTATGTATTACTGTATGTGCAAGTTTTGGTAGAAATCCAAATCTTTGCACCTCAGGTTCATGCAACAAGAGGAACAGGAACAAGGTTTTAGTTCCATTAGTAACATCACTCGGTGGAGCTTTCATTACACTAGCAGTAGCAATGATTTCTTTTCGTATATACTACAAGAGACACCGAGGTAGGTTTGGCTTTCTATTCTATTGACATTGATAGGATCCAAACAATAGAATAAAAATAGATGATTTAATTGGTATGCAATTTAAATGTAAAAATATTTTACACAGTCGACTAATTACACATCATCATCTTAAGTGTGGTTTTTAAGATAATCGGGATCAAAGTTAACATTATTTTTAATGATTTGACAATTTATGATCGGTAAATTGGTTGACTACACTCAACGTGTATCAAAATTAGACTCGTACGTAAATACTGCAACAATAAACGATATTTTTTCTTCAATTTTGATAATGACTTTGTTTGCTTTCTTCCCAGTTTTACATAACTGAGCAAGCTGGGTGCTTATTCAAGAATAAAGCAGGAACTAGAGTCAAAGAAACAAGAATTCAGCTATGAAGAAGTATTAAGCATTACCAGAAACTTTGAAAAGGTTGTGGGGAAAGGAGCATCTGGAACAGTCTACCATGGCTGGATTGATCATAATACCGAGGTAGCTGTCAAAATGCTATCTTCCTCATCAGCTCAAGGATATCTGCAATTTCAAGCAGAGGTAGTATCATTAATTAACTTGCGAATTTCATCAGGCTTATTCACACATATATAGCTTCAACAATTTTCTTGTGAACTGAAGGAATTATGGTTTTCCTTTCTGATTCACAGGCCAAACTTTTTGCTGTGGTTCATCATAAATACTTGACAGGTCTTATAGGGTTTTGTGATGATGGCACCAACATGGCTCTAATCTATGAGTATATGTCTAATGGAGACTTAGCCAAGCACTTATCAGGTATTGTTTATGATTGTGCCGGCAGATCAATTTTATTTCTCACTAACATGTTACAATTCTAGGAGCACTTATCTTAATCAAGTAATTTGTATCGACTTAGGCTAGACGATAGTATGGATTGAAATCAATTATGCGACTTTTGCTAGATGATAGTATTCATTGAAACTAATGTTTCCTAGTTATGAATTTCTTGGTTAAGTTTTTTTCATGAATGCAGATATAAACGAAAATATATTGAGTTGGAATCAAAGACTTCAAATTGCCGTGGATGCTGCAGAAGGTGAGTATACATGAATCCTTGTGGCCACCAGTTTCATGATTTTCACCAATAGAAATATAGCTCATAGAGCTACATTTTATGCAACAAAACTGAACTAAATTTGAAGATTCAACTGTAGGATTGGAGTATCTGCATCATGGCTGCATTCCACCAATTGTTCACAGAGATGTTAAATCTAAAAACATCTTACTAAATGAAAAACTTCAGGGTAAACTAGCTGATTTCGGGTTGTCAAAGATGTTTCCTAATGAAGATGACACGCATGTCCTCACGGTTGTTGCTGGCACACCAGGATACCTCGACCCTGAGTAAGTTAATACTACTCCGTCCTTAAATATATGTTTCTCCTTTTCACTTTCAGTTTTGGAGTAGTTTTGCTTGAGATAATTACAGGACAACCTGCTGCCATAACCAAAAGTGAAGAGAAAATCCATATTGTTCAATGGGTTGGTTCCATGGTGCTAGAAAGAGATGTATAAAGATATTGTGGATCCAAGATTACAAGGAGAATTTGATATTTACTCTGCAAAGAAAGCTTTGGAAACTGCTATATATGGCTTCCATCAATAGGCCAACAATGAATTGTGTAGTTGTGGAACTGAAATCCCTCATTCTTCTGATTTTAGTTTTACTCATGAGATTTCAACCAACACCGATTAAAACTAGAATGAGACCTAGCTAGGTATGTTATTACTTCTTATTATTGATGATCAATAATAATATATCTTTGGTGAGTGCAATGCAATCTCTCTCAACTTAGTTAGTTATACTTATACAGAATATCCTCACAATGGTTTCTGGGTATGCATTAGCAACTACTTAAGGAAGTCTGAACATTAATGGTTGTATTGTAGCCGAGATCATTCTACGGATTTCAAAGATATACTCCGTACCTGTCCTTTTTCTTCAGTGAAGACCGATTCAATTGAGAATCTCAATCATTGATATCTTTTTACACTGGTGTGACAAATTAGTAGGGGTGGGCATGGTTCGGTTAACCATCAAAACCGAACCGAACTGAACCAAATTGATAAAATGGTTCGGGAAAACTGAACCGAACCGTTTAAAGTTTGGAAGTAATCAAACTGAACCTAAGTTATGGTTCGGTTAACCATTTGCTTACCTATTAACCGAACCAAACCGAACCAAAATAAATATTTTTTATCCAATGAATAAAACCACTTTTATTAAAAAAAATAACAAATTAAAATTAAAATCTAGAATAGTTTATTTCTTCAAAACAACTTATCTTATGCAAAACAACTTATTAATATCTCTTTTAAAAAAAAACGGCTTATTTTATGCAAAACTTCTCTAAAAAAACAGCTTATTTTAAAACAACTTATTTTATGCAAAAAAAACTTATTTTTAAAAACAGCTTATTTTTGCAAAACAACTTATTATAAAAAACATCTTATTCAAAAAAGTTTATTTTATGAAAAACAGTTTATTACGATCTCTTTTTAAAAAACAGCTTATTCAAAACAGCTTATTTTATGCAAAACAACTTATTTTGTGAAAACAGCTTATTTTAAAAAACAACTTATTTTAAAAACTACTTAGTTTGGAACAATATTTAGTTGAATCTAGCACAGTGGTGCAATTTAAACTCATAACAAATATTTTGACGGTTTTAACTAGTGATGTTTGCAGCAGCTTCTTATCTAAAAAGTGGAAACTACAGATGCAGATCATGACAAAGCTAATTAGCTTATACTCAAAGTTTAGCTTGTGAAGCAGCAAAATAAATTTAACGGGCGTGAGCAATGCTTTAATGCACGGAAAGAATTTTATAATTCGATGATCATTACAAAAAATTTGTATTTGTAACTTTACTAAGAATAATTTTTTTAGTTCAACGATATATTTTTACGGTTAAATGACCTATTTGCAACACTTATGGTACATAATCATTAAATTCTACAATTACTGCACATTATAATGCTAATCAAATTGACATACAAAATGACACATTTCATAATAATCATTAAGTTTTGAAACATTATATAATAAGCTGTTTTAAATATAAGCTGTTTTTTATAATAAGTTGTTTTGCTTAAAATAAGCTGTTTTTATAATAAGTTGTTTTGAATAAGCTTTTTTTAAAATAATCTGTTTTTTAAAATAAGTTGTTTTGCATAAAATAAGCTGTTTTAAAATAAGTTGTTTTGAATAAGTTGTTTTTAAAATAGATAAGGCTAATGGTTCGGTTTGGTTCGGTTCGGATAATTGTGGTTACTAACGGTTCAGTTCGGTTAATGAATTGTTATCAAAATAATGGTTCGGTTCAAGAATTGGTTAAATGGTTCAGTTAATTCTGATACGGTTCGGTTCGGTTAACCGGTTCGAATTGGTTTTTGGTTATTTTTGCCCACCCCTACAAATTAGTATCCCTATCATTGGGCTTAATTTGTCGTCCTTTATAAAAATAGAAAGATTAATTTATTATTTTTTTTATAGGAAAAAAAAAAAGGATTAATGTCTATAAACAAAATTTTAAAAAAAATGTCTATCAAAACATGAAATAATAGAAGATTTTTTTTTTTAAAGTGAAACTAACCCACAAAATTGGTATGAGGAGAATTGAAGATCTTGAGATGAGCACACTCCACTCCAAGTTTTCAAACCAACGCCACCGGATCAACCAAGTGGATTGAAAAATACAAGGATTAATTAATGTGGATGTATTTTTTGTCGAAATTGAAATTTTCAAAGAAAATTGTAAACGACCGAATTGAATCTTTCATCTTCACTAATATAATTATGAGTAGAAATGAATAATTGAAGTCTAGTTTCATCCTTAAAAAAAGAAAGTCTTGTTTGACAACAACTTATTATATCTTTCCTTAGTTGCTCTATGATAAGAGTCAAATTGTTGGTATTTTTCATTATACATATGTATTTTTCATTTGGAGAGGTCAATTTTGAAGTGTCTCAAGCCAATATTTTGATATATATTGAAAGGTGAAAATTGTAGCTTTTTAAGGTAAAATTTGTGGTATATTTTGATATATATTTAATATTTTAGAAAATTAAAAGAACAACATGATATTATAGATATTTTTTAGAATGAGTAGCTCACTTGGTTGAATTCAAGGATTAAAAAAGTTAAAGAGTTAATAGCAATATAGCAATTAACATACTAACATTTGTTATTATTTTTTTATTTTTTTCATGTATCATGTTATCTCAAGGTTTTTCCTTTTGTTATGAGTAGCTCATTTGTTATGTTTATTGGTATGTTAAATAATAAGCAAATATTAGTATGTCTTTAAAAAACATCCTTTCAAAATTCAAGTCGAAAACACACTCCAAGTTTTTCTTGCTTTGTCGACACCTTGGTGAAATGCAAAATTGGAAGATTTTCCAAAAAGTGACAAACCAAAAGAATGAAATTAGTATTAAAAGGTCAAAAACTCAAAAAACATAAATATCTTAAGATCTTACGTGGTTCGAAGGATTAATATCTACAGTTGCATGTAAAATATTCAATTCACATAACAAAAAAAATAATAATGGAAAGGAAAAACAAATATTTAGTGGTTTTTTGCACCTAAGTTCTTATAACTCGGAAAATATGATAATTTTTTTTTATCAAAGCAAATATGATAATTGATAAGTGGTTTTTTATTACAAAATTTAATTAATAATAGGATGCGTAGGTCTGTCATATCATATGCATACTTGAGGATATGATTTGTTCAATGCAGTGTTAAGCAACTAACCTCTAAAATGGTTTTGAAAGAAATAGCTAGTGTTCTCAAGCTGAAAGTCAAACTCAAACTAACTAAGGTTTGACTGAGTGATAATAAGCAGATGTTTGGTACTTTACATTGTAATTTGGCTTGACGGTTAGTTGGATTATACATATACTCAACTCTGAATTTATTTTCAAAGTAAGAATAAGGAATCACTTTTGAAACATAAGCAAATTAAGGAGAATTAGTAAAAGTGAATGATTTTAGAGCTTATGAATGAATATTAATAATAATATAATGTTGTTGTTTAATACTAATAATAATATGAGTTTAGAGTTAGAGTGGGAGTCTCCAACATCATCACCTCCTACACCTCCCTCTCCACTCCCCATTAGTTATGGAGCTGGAAATAGTAGATACTCTTTCTCATCTTCTTCAACTTCATCTTCACCTTTCTCCACTCCAACTTCTGCTGAAAATCTCCCCCTTCTGCATCTACACAAGACATTTAATTCAGCAGTATTTTCAGTTGATCGCAAAGATCCTTCAGAATATGAATCCAAGAGTACATGCCTCAAAGACTTGTAAGTCTCAAATCTCAATCTCTTTTCTTTAATTACTTCCATTTCATGGCATGGGAAGTCTTAGGTGACAAGTTTACACTTAATTGACACATAACGTATTATTCAAGTTACTGGATCATTATATTGCATGCATGTAGGAGTTTGATCGAAACATTTCATATATAAATTTAAAAATTAAAATCATCTATGTCTATATGATTCAACTCCCTATGTTTTGTTGTGTTCTAGACTAGACTAGTAGTTCAATAAGTTTCTTGACTGGTTGTTAAAGTTTAGGTCGTTTTAGAGGTAGTAATTTAATCCACTAATCCACCATCCATCTAACTATAATTTCCTAATTTATTCATTATACAATAAAGTTGTCAATGAATTTGATTCAATCCTTACAACATATTTTTTTTAATATCGATGGATCATTTTCACTATTTAAAAAGATAAGTTTGTTTGATTTTTTTTTTATTATGAGTAAAATAGATTTATAAAAAAAAAACGCTAATAATATATTAAAAAAACTTTTTTTTATATTTTTAAATTAATTTTAATTGTTAAACTAGTTTATAATATTTTTTTGATTAAAATATGTTAAAAACTAGAAATTAAAAATAGTAGTAATGGGCAATGTTGAAGCTCCATTGTAGACCACCGAAGCGCCGCAATGTGGGTTGTTGGAGCTCTTCCGTGGACAACCATGGTGACTCTTGTGCTCTAGATTTATTTTTTTTGACAAAATTGTGATGTAGAGTTGACTGCCATCTCATGGTAATTTTATAATATATAAATATATTTTTATTTAAAAAACAATATGTAAATATTTTCTTAATAAATGGATTATTTTTTAAATAAAAACTTGTATTTTGTTTTTTTGACGGTTTTCTGTTTTAATAGTATTTTTTAAAAATATTCATCCATTGTAAATGTAATTTAATTAAAAGGTATTCATCCATTAAAAAATAATTATATTCATCCATTGTAGTATGCTATTATAAACGGATTGGTCAAATATCCGTCTATTAAAAGTATGATAATTGATGAACTAGATTATTTTTATATTTAGTAGATGGATGATATCTGATTTTTTTCCCCAAATTTTTTAATGAATTGTTAATTGATTAATATATTGTTTTTATACATCAATTAACAACCTAATTTACAAAATTCAATTCATTTTGCCACATCTAACTCATGTCATTCCAAAAACATTCTTACTTGAAGGTACCCATCGTCAAGTCAAATGGGATAACAAATCAAATCTTCTAGTTATATAAAAAAAATGCTAACAAGCGGGGCGTTTGTTCCGCTAAAAAAAATTGACCATTAGTTAAGAAATTAAAAAAGAAAATATCATGTTGAAAAAATTGTGTATTCTATACTTTTTAAAAATTGAAAATGAGTTATTTTCAATGTAAAATTTGTCCCTTTTTTTTTTTAACGTCTTGATGAATGTTCCATGACACTTGTTAACATAACATTATTTATATATGAGCTTAATGCTAATCACAAGAACACACTAACCACCTTTTCTTTGTCCTCCCCTTCCTTTGAATAACAACAGGTTGGAATGGTTTATACAAAGATGTTGCTGTTGCTGTAACAAATTTCCTTTCATCTTCCTAACACCACAAAAGAGGTCCAATATTCAAAGCAATGGTCAAGATTTTGCTGCTATTCATTTCAACTCGAAAACATTCTAAACAAACAACATCTAACAAAATAATGTCAATACATGTATACTTTGTTATTAATGCTAAGAGAATATTTTGCTGATCCTAATTTGTTCTATTTTTAATAAGAGAAACTTGTTATTCCCTCCGTCTCATAATAACTGAATCATTCGTAAAAAAATATTGACCCAAAAATCTTGATCCATTTCAATTTTCAATACAACATTAATTACTTTTTTTCAATTATAACTTTAATTAATACTATTTTCACCACTTCCAATTCAATATATTATACTACATTTATAATAAAGAAGAATGCACCAATATTTGACAAAGACACTCAAAATTATTTTTTTCTCTCTTTCCTTTATACATTTTTCTTAATCTGTGTGAAATGGAAAACTGACTCAGTTAAACTGGGACGGAGGAAGTATTATGAAGACCATTATCGAAGAATAACAAGAAAAGAACATTTGTATTCCGTGAAAAACCACCGCAAGAATTTTAATATTTGTTAGTGTAATAGGTAGAATGATTATAAACCTAATGAATGAATAAATTGACAAATATGATTAATATTTTCTACATCTCTTATGGCTTTTGTCCTCTTAGATCTTGCGGAATGAAATAAATAATTGGATGTTTAAAAACCACGAATGCAATAGTTATCAGCTACTTGAAAAAGTGAAATACTACTATTTTTGTTTATGGTACCCATATGTGGTGGTCGAATCCACTAATGTGTTTGGGTATTGGCTAGCCTTATTTTGTTGTTTTTCATTTGATTGTTTGTATATTTAGTAGTCTATTTTGACACACCTTGTGTTGAACAGATTGCTGCGGTTTTGTTAATATAATTTATTTTACCTTGTTTAAAAAAAATTGAGCTTAAAACCAATTAGAATAAAAGGTCAAACATTTGTTGACCAAAAAATTATCTCCGGTTTAGTTCAATTTTATAGTTATCAAATTCTTACTTTAGTACATTTATTAGTGTAATATTCTATGTAGAATAAGTTTTTCTTTTAAAGTATTTATTTTTTTTAATTTTAATAATTATGTTTACATAGTTATTTCTACAATAGTTAGATGTATCATATCAGTTGTGTGAGGACTGAGGAGAAATAAATTCATGAAATTTATTTCTCAATATCTGTTTATTTTAAAGAGAAATTGCGTTGCTATGTGTTGCTTATTTTATTTTTTTGAAACAACAAAAGAATCACATATTGATTAATGAGAATAAGTAAAAATGATACTTCTCTCTAAAAAAAAATGTAAAATTGGTACTTCACACGAGAAGAAAGTTGAAGAAGTTTGAAGAAAATCCTTTTTGTTTTTTGAATAAACAGAAAGAGAGAAAATTCATTATCCTTGAGGGAGGTTAAGCAAAGGCACAATAAAACGATTAAATATCTTTTCAACAAATCTGTTATTATTTGATATATATATATATATATATATATATATATATATATATTTTATTAGATTTTTGTTCAATAATTTGGATTTTTATTTTTTGAATACAAATAAAATTCAACGTATAAAAATGACTAAATTACATTTTTAGTCCCTTAACTATTTAGGTAGTATCGCTTTGGTCCCTTAATTAAAATTAGATTTATTTTGGTCCCATAACATCTCTCTGTTACACATTTTGGTCCTTTCTGTTAGTTTTAATTCAAAAACGTTATATTTTCTTCATTTTCTTCAGGAATTTTTCTGGGATTCTTGTTGTTGAAGGGTGATGGAGATGATATGAAGATGAAAAAGAGGAGAAGAAAATAAAGAAAACCTAACGTTTTTGAATTAAATCTAACGGAAATGACCAAAATGTGTAACGGAGAGAAGTTAAGGGACCAAAATAAATCAAATTTTAATTAAGGGACCAAAGCGATACTACCTAAATAATTAAGGGACCAAAAATGCAATTTAACCTATAAAAATAATACGAGTAGCATCATAAACAAAAAAAAGTCAAATATATCTATTCTCCTGAATCTTAATCCCACTTGTGAAAGCCTACAAGACAATGAGTTAACAAAAACATTTTTCAAGACAAAGTTTGTTGATCAAGAAATCAAAATTCAACGGAGAAAAATCCAAATCAACATGCCAATTGGATGGTCCTTTTCACACAAAAAATTTCTATATTTAGCAAGGAACTCAACCACCCTTATCCTCTTCAATTAATTGTGTCCAATCAAGGTTCTTCCTCTCTTTTTCCCAGCCGTCAACCTTCAATTCCAGCTGCAATTTCAGGAGCAAGATCATATTTAAAAAACATCTTTGAGGTCAACAATTCTTGTAATTGTGTTCCTTAAAAACAAAAATCTTCTAATTGTGAAATAGTATGTATATAAAATTACTCATATTGCAATGTTAAACTAAAATACTCTTTCCAAATTTAAGCAAAAAAATGACATAGTTTATTGGACTTAATTATCATACACAAAATGTTAATTAGGAAGGAAGTTGATAAAGACATTATATAGCAGATAGTGTAAACCTCACAAAATATGTCTCCATATGAATTTGGTATTTTCATGTGCGCCAAAACTCTTTGGTGTGAACCAATTCTTTAAGTTTGAATTAGAGAAGCATACACCCTTATGGTGGTTATCTAGTGGACGTAGAAACTCAACTTATATAATGTGAATTTTGAATTAGATTCAAAATTGATGGTTATTCGAGAATTGAGGAAATTACTATCTTTATTTTGTTTCATCTGCAGCTTATTGCTTAGATAAGACCGCCTTAGTTATGCATGTATTAATTCTTTAGTTTTTTTTTATTAAATTTAGATGTAATCAAGTGATTGGATTCAAGTGATCAATGAGCTACCCCTATCACTAATTGTTCAAAAGAACACGAGTTCGATTCCTAATAAAAATAATTATTAATTAGGTTTTATATATTTATCACCATGTTAAACTCTTAATTACCATGGTCTCTTTCCTCGGGGAACTAGAGGGTTCATTAAATTTAGTTGTTTACAAAAAAGACTAACCAGTTTGATAGACTTGGACTTGAGACCAAAAAGAAAAGATATATAATTATAATCAGTGGTAGCATTAGATATAGTCTTTTATATAGATGATGATGATCTATGGTGAACAAAAAGTAGGAATAATTCTCAAGCATGACAGAGGAAAGGCCGAAAGGGTTTCACTTTTTTGTACTTGAAATATATGGCACATGCAGATACAGTAACACAGATGCATGTGCTTAGTGAAGATATTCGAGCTTGCCAAATTAAAATAATGCTTATATAGTATATACATCTTCTTCTATTGTATATGATCATAGCACAATTATTCTCACATCACATTTCTTTGTAGCCGTCGTTATCATAGTCGTCATCATTATCAATATCATTAGTTAAGAACTATGGAGCTTAATTTTAAATTAATTATATTAATAAGGCAGAGAGGTTTTTATTGAAATAAAAGTTTATGAAAAATTGTGTCTCCAATTTAGATCAATCAGCAATTTCATGTATTTACGCAATTAACACATCAGTTGTTGTATCATTGAGATCGGTTAGTCTAAATTTCAAGTACCATATTTCGGTTTTGAATTTGGATTGCATGATTTCACGCATTCACACGGTCAACACATCAGTCTTCCTATCATCAAGATTGGACAGTTTTGTTTTAAAATTTGTATTTTAAATTAAAACAAAATATGCATTGAAATTTGTATCCTCCACCTCACAATCACAAATGTACTGACTGCGTGAATGCACATAAAATTGTTGACCGCATACGATTTGAATTCTTGGGTTTCAAGATGGCCATGGTTAAGATCCATGACTAAGCTTACATAATTTTTTCACATATTACCACCAACGAAATTATCATATCAGAAGCGGGATTGAAATCCAATTTCTTATAAGATCTAAGTTGAATCTTTACCAACTGAATCATCAAGTTACTCACATTAGCACAAAAGTGTTATACTCCTATATGTGTATGTGTTGCTTAAGACAAACAGTTCTGCCAAAAAAGAAGAATAACACGTGCTAAGCATAATCAGTTAAGTGAGATTTTCAAGAGCACGCTTTGGGTTGAATCAAGGAGACAGGACCACTGACACTAGTCATAAGAGAATGTATTTTGCATTGTTTAGCTAACCAATATTACAAATTATCACTAATTAAAAAATACACCAAGTACATAGATTGCATTAAACTATTTTAAAACAAACTTAAAGTGACAGTTCCTTTCTAGCCCTTGATCTTAATCATGGCTGTTATAATTGCTACACCTTTCTGTAAGCCAAAAGGTTGTGTATCTCACTTCCTTTACTTTGATTACTTTCAATGTAGTAACCATCTTTATACTTCACTGCATCAAAAGCATATTAATGTAACCAAAAGCACCCTATGATCTCATGCATGCATAATGCACAATTATTTAATTACGATAGTAACTAGAAAATTAACATTCTCATATTGATGAGTTTCAAACAAATATCATTGAAGATAAAAGTTACATGATCATAGACAATGAACAAATTGAAACCTTAACTAGAGAACATTAGGATATGTTAATCACTATCCTTGGATGAAATGTCAGAGGTTATTGGGTTCTTTGACCCTTTTTACATCTTTCTTTCCATATACCAGATAAAGTTGAAATAACGACGGAATTTAGAGACAAAAAATTAAAATTGGTCACGATACTTGGCGTCTGTAACACTTAGTGATGAAAATAGAGACGAATTTTGCATTTTTCTGTCTCTGAATTTCCGTCGCTATTTCAACTTTTTCTAGTATTTCTGATAATAATGATTTCAATCATGGGAATATTGGATGTTGACATTAGGGTTTTGCATGGAAATTGATGGGTTGAAGGAGAAGGCTATGTTTGTAGGAGGACAATTATTCACTGTATCAATCTTGTTTCCTATATTCTCCAGTTCTTTGACTTGTGCTCTAAGAAACTTGAGGTAATTAGCAGCTTCATCAAGCATTGATGCAGTGTCCATCTTGGTTCCACCAGGAACAATCTTCTGCAAGACTCTAATCCTTTCACTTATTCTTTCCCTTCTTTGCCTAGCCGCCACAGTTTGTGGATCCTTTGATATCTTAACATTCTTCCTTTTAGGCTTTTCCATCACTTCCAAACCCAAATTCGTCACCGGCCTAAATGCTGCAGCTCTATATATCATTTCCTTCATTTGTGCTATTGCCTCTGGATCAGGCTCTTCAAAGGATGAATTTGGTTGCTGGAAATTGATATTTGATGAACCAGGACACTTATTATCCCATCTTGGTTTCTTTGACTTTGGTGGTTTCTCTGAGATAAGCTTGAAACCAAATTCAGTAGAAGAAGAAGAATTCTGAGCAGTAATGCTGAAGCAAGGATCATATTGATCAATATTAGTCCTTTTTGTGGAATGAACCTTGGAATTATCAATGATTTTACCTTGATCTGAGGAAGCTGGAGATACTGTTTCCTGATCTAGTTCCTTGAATCCATACTGCATGTCTTTGTTTCTAGCATTAGTACTCTCAGATTCAGCAGAGGAAACTGCACTAAAGTTCCATAAGTTTCTGTTTTTGCAGTCAGAAAAAATCATGGAAATTCCATCATCTTGAACAGAATTAGTGTCAGTGTTACTGTTAGTAGTAGCTGAAAGCAAACAATCAAGAGATGATTCAAGTGAGCATGTAGTAGTACTCTTGCTGATTGGTTGGTGGGCCATGTTGAAATCAGGCAGTGGCACATAATTGTTAGGTGGATGGATATTGACTGAAAGTGAAGGGTATGATTGGAATATTAAAGTTTCTTCCCAACTATTTCCAGCTCCTGATTCAACCTTCTGCATTTCTTGCATCTGATTGTTAAAAACACTTGAACTTGGGTTGCACATTGAATAGTCTCTTGCAAAGTCTTGTGGTTGAGTGTTCCACAAGATTGGTATGTTGGCAACAAATTGTGAATCATCATCCCAACTAAGACAATCCATGTGTATAATGACTACTTGACAACAATCTCCAATAGAGACCTAATTGAAATTTTTAATCCAAAATGATCCTTCTTTTCCTATCATGTTGAAGACAATATATCAGATAAAATCAATATACATTTTGAATCATTAACACAAACATCAAACACGACACTGACACGTCAACACCAATAATAACTTGAGAAAATTGAATTATTGAGTGTAAACTGTACATGTGTTGGTGTCATGTCCTGCCTTCATTCTAAAGTGTTATATATCCAATTAATGTATTATGTTTAGGTACAAAGTGTATGTATGGTTCCAACCTCAAGTCTGCTACACTGATTTCATCTGAGGATAAAAGTAGTGCAACTGACTTGAGGTCGGAACATGCACAAATTTAGTTTTGAAGGACTTACCAATTCTAGATCCAGCTGCTTCCAAAACCTTAACACATAAATCCTTGTTTGATTGAATCAACTTACTTAGTAGCATTGACTGTTTTCTACAATTCAGTAGGATGAAAATTGTGATAAATCAGAAAGAGAAAGAAAAATATGTCAGATTGTGAAACTGAATTCTATGTACTGTTTTATTGGAAACAACTGTAAAGTTAGAACTTTTTAAATTGTGTGGTTTATAACTTTGACCAGATACATTGAAAAATAATTGAAGAGGAAATAGAAAGTGAGAGAATAAAGTTTGTATGTACCTTAATATGCCATGGAAGACTAGTACTGATGATGATGTAGTGTGTGTTTGTTGAAGAGAAACTTATATAGATAGAAAGAATAAAAAGTACAAACTTTTGCAATAAAACAAATATTGGTACTTGAACAATTATGTGATGAATTTGTATAATATATATAGGCATTTCATCATTTATTATTCAAGAAAAAAAGGTAGGAGGAAAGGGTATTTATTATTATAGTATATGGTTCAACAGTTTTAAGCATTACAATATGGTTTTTTTTGGAAAAGATAAGGCTTTTGGGTCAGCTTGAGAATTCAGAGAACAGTTTTGAATCTAAATTCTCAACTGAATTCATTGAATATTTTATTATCTTTTTTCTACTTTTTTTTTGGTATTCTTTTTAAGTGGAAAGTTCTGACTTCTTTTTGGTTATGTATATTCCATGCGCACTGTAAAGTTGCAGTGAAAACTGCAGTGAAAGTATGAGCATCTTTTAATCAACAGCATCATTACTCTCTTTACAAAGATTTTTTTGTTAATCATGGTTTTAATCATAGCCTAGTGATGGTTTCACTTTCTAATGAAATACTTGTTTAAGTCTTTTGTGGTAAATTCTTGGAGGAATCTACTGATTAATTATATGTGAAGTATAGTATTATTGATGTAGGAGTAAACTTTTTACATCTTAAACTGCTCCAAATTCAAAGTTTAATGGAGTGGAATGGATGATGACTCAAATTTGTGAATATGTTTTTTAGTATTCATAAGAGTGTCTCTGCATCTTTGCTCTGCTTTTTATAAATGCTTTATCAGTTGTATTAAGGTTAGGGAACCACAATTTTATCTTCTGTTATCCTCCCTCTGTGGACTGTGTCAACTACTCCTTCATTCTAATGTTAAATGACATAATTGATTGTTTAGTCTATGTCAATGCACAATTTTGGCATTTAATGTCTCTAGCTATCTAGTAGTAGCCAAAATTATAAAAAAAAGTTAATATTTTAAAACTATTCATCGAGATTATTCAACATTTTATATGTGATCGTTTGTCTTTATATATTAGTAGAAAAATTTTGTCAAAATATGACATCTGAATAGTGCACATGTCAAACGAGATCACTAAATATGGGACATAAAAAGTATTATTTAGGTCATATTTGATTATATGACACATATTAAAGAGAAATTACAAATAATCTTCATGAGCATAACTTAGTTGATAGGGACATTGCAATATACATGGATCAGGGTTCGAACTCGTGATTCCCCCCTTATTCACCTTAATGTGTGAAATTATGATCACTAGATTACTTGACAAAAAAAACTATAAATATATAAATAAAAAAACTTAATTTTAGCAAATTAACATTAGAAAGTGTTTTGAATTTACCATTACTAAAAACATAAAACAGAAAATATTGATTTAAAGTCATCCACATAATATTAATTAGTTAGTACAGTTGGAAATAATAATTAATATTACATCGACAGTTGAAAATGACATTCATCGAGATAATTTCTTTTTGCAAATGTGATGCTAATTGAGTACTAACAAGACCATAATATAATGTCCTTATTTATGTTGAAAAAAATATAATTTAACTTTTTATATAATTATCAATTTTGTCAATTGGATATTTGGATAAGAAGAAGTAGAGTTTGAGACTTATTTCTTTAGGTTTTGTTTGGGAGTTTGGAGGCTTTGTTTGGGAGTTTGGAAGTGAAGGGAAGAAAAGGCTTTAGGGGTGGAAAAATATGAGGAAAAATAGAGAAATCTTTTAAAAAATTTAAAAGAGTAGTTTTCTAGAGAATGATAAATTAATGTCTATTTTTAATTTTAAGAATATTATAACAACATAGATTAAATTTGAAGAATTCATACAAACTCCCCCAAACCCTCCTTCAATACAATTTTTGATTTCCTCCAAATGATGAGAGTTTTGTATTATGAAGAAAAGTTAACCCCTCAAACCCTCCCCTCCCATTTTCCTCTATTTCTTCCACTTCTGATTCCTTTTTTTTCCAAACTTTCCATTCCCTTTCCCTCCAAACTCGCAAATAAAGTCTTAAGAAACTAAAATAGAATTATATATAACCAAACGATTTTACTTTGGCCGCACAAGAAATGATAGAGAGAAACAAAGAGAAAAATAAAGTTACATCAGAATATGGGTGGTACACGGTATTGTTTCAGGATTGGTAGAGTTCGAGAATTGAGTTGGGTGGTAAACATTTTTATCCATTTAGGATAAGTCTTCAATTTCATCTAATGCACAGTATTGAAATGGTCAGAATTACAAACATGTTTTGACTAATAAATATTTCATGCAAGATTACATGTATCTGTATGTACATGAGAGAAAAATTAAGATAAATATTTGTGAGAAATTTTGTCATGTGTCAATTGTTATTGGGAGAGACTTCTTCAAACAGATTGATAAATATGATTATTTCTTGTGGGTATTAACAACATTAATGGAGAATTTGGACCATGAAACTTGTGAGATTTGTGCATAGAGAAAGCAAGTTGCTTGTAATACTTTTTCTTATCACATACTCTGAATCCGTTTTCCTTGTGGGGATATAAACAATAAAAATTTGACCATGTTCTAGACTTCATTCAACTTGGAAATTTTGTTGAGGAGTAGTATTGAATTGAATTCTACCAAGCTCTTTTAACACCCATAACATAACATTATTAACTAGAAGCCCGCCCTCAAATTTATATATATCACCCAATATATTCTCTTCCCCTCTAAATAATGGTTTGGTCCCTTTTAATATCAAGTACATGTACAACAGTACAACCCTTTATGGAATATAGTTATCTGATGACAACACCGCATCCAAATGTATGAAGAAGGTACCTTTAATAACTTCCTTATCAATTTATAAGGTGTATCCTAAAAGTTTCTTAATTTTAATAGTGATTTCTTTATTGTGTGCATATGACATTCAAAATATAGAAGGACTAGTTATAAACATGTTCCGTAACGATTGTAAATAAACTATTTAATTGTATATGTTCAATTGAAATAACGATTTGTTTGTGTCTGGTTGTTAAAGGTTAATAATCATTTGAGTCATGTAACGAGCAGTCAGAATAATCATTGATGTATCAAAATTTTAAAATAGTTTTTGATTATATACTTTGTTAGTCAAAAAAGTTTTTAATATTAAAATATTTCGTTAATATTGTTATATTAGTCCTCCAATATATTTACTTATTGTTATTTTAATCCCTATATAAAAAAAGTTATTGTGAATATTGAAGGATTATTTTAGTATTGATAAATTATTTTGATTAATAAAATGTACAATAAAAAACTATTTTAAAATTTTGATACGTTCCAGGATTATTTTTACTCCCCCATGACTATTACCTAAATTGTTAAAAAAAACAATTTGTTTGTTTGTTTCTAGCACAATTGTGTCGCATATAAATTTATAGTGGACCAAAAGATAGACGTATAAAGAGCCCCACGAGCGACGACCTTCAATTATAACAAGGCACACGTGAACTTAACGTTCTTATGTAGACATGGCAACTTCTCATTGGTTAAAGTATTGATGAGATAGGTGTATGCCCTGCCCTATATATCGAATCAAAAGAGTAAAAACCATTGGATGTGTATTCTTAACTGGGTCCGGTCCATCTCATCCATCCATCCTTTCTCATTATCTCACATTTTCGATCTTCTCAACTTTATTTGATGTGGATGTTTTGTTTTATTTTTTTCTTTTTAAAAATGGTTTAATGTCTAAAAAATCATTTTTAAGATAAATAAGTGAGAATTAATCTCAATGAACATATTTTCGTGACATTGCATTATATATATAAGAGTTGGGATGAATTTCTAACCACTATATTATTTGATCAAAATAAAATGTGAAATTTGGATTCAAACTCCGGCACCAACGATTCTACGTATAACAACGTTTATGCCAAGTGAATTATGATAGGATTCTATTTACTTTTTAGATAAATTGGTTAGTTATAATTCAGGATCATGATATTTAGATAAAGTTCTTATGTTAGTTTATGTCTAATGGCACAAGTTTTGTTTCCTTTCTTCGTAACAAATGTCAATCTTCATTCTACAATATTGACTTGATAATTTTTTTTGCGAGAGTAGTGAAAGTAAACAAGGTTTGTTACATGAATTGCTACAACCTTTGCAGACAAAGACGGGAACAAATTGGGTAAGAAATGGATAGACAACAAAGACGACAAGTACACTGAATGTATTACTCACGTAGTTTATGTAATATGTATGGACCATTAGGTAATAGACTTTGTTCCAACCTATTCATGCAAACCCATAACATATCTAAGTACTCTTAATTATTCTCAAACCCTTCATTCAAAGAATTCTCAATGTGAATTAAACACTGAGCCCCATTTGCCAGCTCTTTCCATATATGAAACCAATATGTCGACCAAATATCAGATAAGAAAAGAAAATATCGATCCATACATGACTTGTCGTGGTCATGAAAAAAGTTTTCCTCTAGATAATTCGATCTCTTTTACATGGTAGTGACCAGCAAGTATTTATCTCACTATGCATGCATGCATGTACATGTACATTATTTGTCACATTCATTCAACAACCAAATATATAAGACCCTACTATGGGGTTGATTATGATGCTGACTTCCACGTACACACAAACCAGACCCTCCCGATCATCTATGTCGTTTTCTTTTGTTAAGAATTTATTGATGTTTGTTCATTACATTACAAAGTACTAATGTACGTACCAACCATCTCATTTCCTTCAATGTCGGTGTTGAATGATCATTTTATTTCCCATTTTCATTCATAGCTTCAACAATCAACATCAACCCAGCTAGATCCAAACTGGGATGAATGATCATATAAATACAAATAAAGATATTGATTGTGAATGTCACGAGCTGAGTTTGAAAATTAACTATTATATGTACAATTATTTAAACAGAATCCCAACTTTGGCGTTGATGCCGTCCAGATATAAAGTTTCAGAGACATTTTGGGGAAATTTTTAAAATGGGGTAGATACAATAAGTGGGGGTGACAATAGTCTAGCCCAAATATAGATGCAGCTTTTATTCCAGACTCTTCTACCAAGCATGGATCCATCTATACAGAGAGAAACTTTCCCAAATCCCAACCCCCTTAATGACTTAATATGTACATATCCGGGAGGAAAAAAACATGCAAAATTCTATATTAAATTGAGAAATGTGAATCATACATGTCTTGTTTAGCATACAAGTTAAGGGATCTGTCAGTAAGATTCGTGTCTGCTTCTGGTTTGAGCTAGTACCCCTTTGATCTCATTATCAGTGAAAATTGGCCCTGAATAACACATCAATACAACATTCAAAATGAATTGAAAGCTTACCCCAGTCAATATTGTTTATTTTCTAACCCCGGCATGACAGCAGCACTTAATCTTGAAAACATTTAAAAAAAGAGGCACAAAGAACAGAATTTGATATTTCATACTGAATATATTCACAATGAATAATGTTCACTCATATGGCCAAACATCTGAAGTTTCATGCACTTGCACCTCAACCTTATTCGATTAAGCAAGAATCTGACAAGAGTAGGATATGATCTACTTCATGATGGACAAGTCACATGAAGTGAATAGTAATCCGCATTTGGAAGTTAAGAACTAATCCAAACCCTTGGGAGCTCTGCATAAATAGATTATCGTAGAAATCTTAGAAAATTGGCAACAATGCAGTCATCCATGCATGCTTTGCCAATGCTACTACCATTCAAAAGGATTTTGTACACTGATGCAATAGTTTTGGGTGGGCAAAAAATTAGTCAAACCTTGCAGCGTGAAAGCATGTGCTTTCCCATTTAGCAACTTGAAGACCCAATTTTGACCTATATCTAGTACCAAGCTTGTTATCTCCTGAAAGACATAGCAGAAACAGAGAAATAAAGAAAAGAAAAGTGGGTAAATAAGCAGACAAACAATACAACTGTGGAGAAACATCTATCAGTAGTAGTAATAGACACTAATGTATCATATTGATTGAACATTATGTAATTTTTAAAAGGTGACCTGTTGTCATTATCATTAAATTAATATATTAGCTGCATGAAGCCCTTTATCAAAGTCTAAAGAATTGTATAATCATGCTGGATGCTGAATAGAAACAAAGGGCAAGAGGGTATATAATTTTTATTGAAATTTCTTATAGGCATGAAATGCAAGTCATAGCTAACCCTGTTGAAAAGAATAAATCCAGAGTGCAATTATCCATTGAGTATTGCACTTCACATTCATTTTCATCAACAACAAAAAAACTGTAAATACAGATTAGACAAGAATTCAAGTAGAAATGCTATGATAATTGATTGGTCTTTTCCCAAATATAATCTAAATCTGAAAGTCACCCAAAATTCATCAGACATCCAAGGTCCAAACTGCAAAGTAATCCCAGATGTAGCAAAAGAAATGAGATGGTGCCCAACCTTGAAATGTGAAGGTTTAAATGATCACAGATCAACAAAGCTCCAAAAGGCAAACACACTCGATATGAGGTGTGTGTGGGAACATGTCAACTGGCTGTAGGCTTATTAGCTTATAACATCCTTCTATATTCAGCTCTGCCTGCAGAAAACCTTCAACAACTCAAATAGGAATCTCAAAAATATAAAGGAAAAACACAATAAAATGACACATACCACACCATGACAGAGATAATCAAGGTCACGTGCACATGTAGCAGGATTGCATGACACATACACTATGCGAGGCGCCCTAAGATTTAACAGGAACTTGATCAGCTTCATGTGCATTCCTGGGCGGTTGGGATCTGTATTGGTCACACCAAATGACAACAAACATGTTTAATTGTGATCTTCACTGAATGTGAAGAATATATATGATCAGCATGTTGATAATTAAAATAGAGCAAATATGGTTTTCTTTACATGGAAATTATCTGTTGATGACTTGAAGCAATTACTTATTAAAACTCGTGTTGGAAATTCCGCCTTAATTGCGGTCCGCCCCTAGTCGCCTAAATTGCGACCTTCGGTTAGCCTTAATTGCAGCCTCCAACACCTTCATTGTGTTGGCTTTGAGGGGGTAGATTTAGTCCCACATCAGATAGATAGTACTCTTGAGAAGAGTTTATAAAGAGGAGGCACTCCTCACCTTACAAGCCGGTTTTGTAAGGATGAGTTAGGCCCCAAATTTCAACAACTCGCATAAACCAGAAAATCTCCCTCCATTAAAGAAATAAATAATGAAGCAAGTACCGCTCAAACGTATACAAATGCAGAATAGATATTTGCTTCAACTAACATTCAAATAAATGGGTTGGGTGTGGGTGAGGGTGGGGGGAGAGAAGTGAACAACAATGGCAATTTCAACAATTAGGATAGATCCATATATACTTCTGATCAAATAAATTTCACAAGTCAAACTAATTGAATAAAATAACATAGCAATAGAATAAGTAGGAATATGGAAATGTAGGGCAACGAACCTGAAATAACAATGTCAGGTTTAGGAAAATTCTTCCCGAAATTCGCATCAATTTTATTGAGATCCCCCTCAATAAATGTTGCATTTTGTATGCCATTTATCTTGGCATTAAGTCGGGCATCTGCGATGGCTTGAGGAACAACTTCATAGCCATAAACATGCTTTACACTGTTCAAAATTGGAAGAGAAGACGTTACTTTAATTGTTTGACATTTTGTCCTACAATACTAAAACCAAATGAAGATAAAAGCATACCTTCTTGCAAGTGTCAGACCTATGGTGCCTGTTCCACAAAACAGGTCAAGGACAACTTCTGAGCCATCTCCTCTGATGCCAGCACATTCTTCTATGAGTTTATACAAAACTTCTGCCTAATAGGGAAAATCTTGCTTACATTTATTTTCTGATGGTCTTTATTCAATTTAAGAAATATAATATGGGACAGGATCTAAAGAGAGAGCCAAAAAAAATGTGGTATATTGTAAACCTGATGAGTATTTGTTTGAAAGAAAGAGTTTGCTGATATTTGGAACGTAAGCCCTCTTAAGGTCTCTGTAATGCTAGATTTCCCATGCAAAGTGTATTCCTCCTCCCCGACAGATGTGTTGCCAACAGAAGTATTTACATTATTCATGATGCTTACCTATCATTCATGCAGAGAATGAAATTAATGGTATTAAAATAATTACATAAAGTTTGGAAACAAGTTAAAAAGGTCAATAAAATTTTACACCTTAAAAATGAGACAGTTGGGGTTAAATATTGAATAAAGTGACAACGTATGAAGGAAATACACTTTAAAAATGAAAATTTTACTCAATAAAATTCCATCAATTTTTCAAAATATCAACACTTATCATAGAAATCCTGAAGTTCACCCATCCATAAAACTAAAATGTTAATAGTTACATGGATGAGATCTCTTACATAACAAGGTTTAGTAATCATAGTTCAGTGCCAAGCGTCTTCTAGACAACCTAAACAATATTTCGCTCAGCATCAGTTCCACCCCCTCCCTATTTAGCAGTGGGATCTTACAGAATCCATCTCCTTGGTATACCTTAAAATTTGATATCTAGGGGTCAATCAAACTAACAGATGCGGGGTGTTACATGATCCATTGCTAGGATATACTTTGAAATCTAGGGGTTATGAGGAAGCACCACATACCTTCATGTCATTTAGACATCCCTAAGGGCTATAGCCTTTTTGGCTTGAAGCACGGAGAATGCACAAGCCCATTTAACCTTGTCTAGAAATTAAATCTAATCATAAAGAATGGGTGTAACAAGGCTCAAAACTCCTGACCACTTGATCAATGAAACTCCACTACCATGTAAGATCAACTCTTATATATGCTTAAGTTGATGAATCGAAAGAAGCACTTAAATGTTTAATACCTTCAACAGAAACAGAACTTAGTTCAAAGCATAACAGGTTTTAGGGGTTTCAAAAGTTAAGGAAGAAGCACATGTGGAGAAGCTAAAGCAGGATGTATAATCGTAGTGAAAAATTGAAAAACGTAAGTACCAACCACTTCAGGAAATGCAGAAACTTTATCTACTAGGACCTTCAGCAAATCGGGCTTGTAGGAAGAGGTCACAAAGTTGACCATTACTTCAGGCAGACCAGTCATTACATCCCTAGAACAAAAATTAAATATTAATATTGATAGAAAACAAGGTACCCTTCAAATGAAATCTTGTTATTTCACCCCTTTAAATTTGATGTTTTTTCAGGTATTATTGCTCACATTACATATTTTACGAAGTTTTGTTGAAATTTGGAATTGAACATTGTTGAAATCGTATTTATCTTATGATTTGATGACTTTATTGTTTATATTTCTATATGACATATCCTCCCCCACCTTTGCCCAAGTTCAAATAAACTCCATAACAATTTAAAATCAAGTTTGAGCTTTATCCGGTGTACGGAACCCCACATTGCATAGTGATATGGTTTGAGTTAGGCACTAGGCTCAACACAAATTCTAATTCTAAGTTAGAGAGTCTATCATATATATGCTGGGTCACCCGTTATTGAGTCACCTAGGTCACGCTCAAGATGTCTATTCCTGCCTGAGTCTGAGGTGTGTATTGAGTGTCGAACATTGGATAGTGATATGGTCTAAATACTGGTTATAAGTGATAGGCATTTCTCACCTTATAAGGTGGTTTTTTAAGTTTATTTAGGCCCAACCCATATTCTATGGTCCACGAATATAGATACAAGAACTATAATGTCCATGTCTACCCAAAAAGAGTAAGACAAGGAACAAAAAATATAACTTAAATACCTTCCACTTCTGAGCATCAAATGCTTAAGAAATCCTTTGTGTGAATGAACATTGTAGGGCGAGAAACCAAGTTGTGGATCTCTCCAGCATTCTTGGATAGCCGCAAGAACCTATTCAGATGTTCAAGACAAAACATGAGGAGAATGTAATAAACTCCCAGTTGTGAAAATGAAATCAAATAAGAGTAGGTTATTGTCGCTGTCACAGAAACATGCAACAGTTGAATCACAGAAAAATAACAACATCGCATACCTTATTAGCAGGATCAGTTTGCAGTAAGCACTTTTCAACATTTATAATTTTATCAAAAAAACCAGGAACATGCAATCCAAGTGAATAATTTTCACTCCCAGCATCAACATTTCTTTCGTGCAGCGACTCTTTAGGCAACCATTTATAAGGACCAAATGAGAATTCCATCTACACAAGAAAGAAAATAAAACACCGTACAACTTAGTCATTAACCAAAAGATGCATCTGCGTCAGATATACAACTTTTGAAAATGACAAAAACAAACTAACTAACCTTGTTTCTATAATGAAACTGGATATCACAAGGAACAATAGGTTTCATAATACCATGCAATTCCAATTCTTTTTGAGAAAACCTTCCAACATGTATGACTAAGTCACGGACCTGTTTGTATAAACAGTTTAATTAAAATGCTTATAACATTAGCAGTTATCATATAAGTGCTAACGTTTAAATTATTTATATAACAAAAGATAAAATAAAGTCAAAGTGGTTTTGTATAAACTATAAAATGTTATCATAAACTATCATGGAGAACTTATAGAAATAGGCTTTATTTGGATAAACAACTTAATTTGCAGTCTATATAGCATAACTATGTATCATGTTAAGCGCTTCTGTATAAGTTATTTCTACAACAAAAGATAAAATAAAGTTAAATTATCTTCGTATAAGCTATAAGTTGTTTTCATAAACTATCCTGGACAGCTTAAGGAACTAACGAACGCATCATAACTTGTTTTCGTAAGTTCTTCCAAACAGTCTAACAAATACTTATCCAATAAATAAGGTTAAATAAATCAATCCAATCATACTCATAAGCTGAAAACAGCAGCTTATAGACATGTCATAAGCAATTTTATAAACTCTCTCATATAACCTCACAAGTGCTTATGCCCGTACTTAACCTCAAGTAAAACAACCCAAACAATCTCATAAGCTAAAAACAACAGCTTATATGGTCTATTTGGATTGGCTTTTTTGAGCTTATCCACTGTCATAAAACACTTGTGAGACTGTTTGGGAGAAGTTACGAATACAACTTGTGACATGTTTATAAGTTGTTTTCAGCTTAATTTCATAAGCCCTCCAAGATAGCTTATGTAAAGTTTGTAAACAACTTATAGCTTATACAAAAACAATTTAACTTTATTTTATCATTTATGCAAAAAGTTGCAAAATAAACCAACCCAAACAGTCTCACAAGTGCTTATATGAGTAGATAAGTTCAAATAAATGAATCCAAACACATCATAATTCACTGACCTGTTCTTCTTTGGCATTAACCTGAGCAAGATAAGCCAAATTCTGTGTCTTACAACCACCACAATGCGGAACATAAACACAAGGCGCATCAACAACATGAAAAGGAGGAGTTAAAGTCTCAACCTTGGTAGCTTCAGCGTAATTCCCCTTTTTACGAGTAATCCTCCCAATGAAGCGTTCACCGGGAAGAGCACGGTCACACATGACTACAAAACCGGTATCAGTAACTTTGCAAAGACCTTTGCCTTTGAAAGCGAGGGATTCGCAGAGTAGTTCAAGGGTTTGGCCGCGTTTAGGGAAATAGGAAGTGGAGGTGTTAGGGTTTGGAGTTTTGGGAATTGAGGTTGTGGTGGTTGGTTCTGGTTGTGATTCAGGGAGGGAGCATGAGAGAGTAGAGAGAGGAAAACGATACGGTGAAGATGATGAAGATGAAGATGGTGAAGGGAATTTGAATTTTCGGATGTGGAATGGAAGAGTGTTTGTTAGGTTTGAAATTGTTGTTGTCATTTTCGAATCAGAAGCTCTGTGTCGAGTGTTTCCTGGCGGCAAGGTGAAATGTGATGATAAGAATCCTAAATTGATGTTTTAATTATATTTGTCTCTAAACAATTTTCAAAAATCTTTTTTTGTTAAAAGACAATGGTGTGAATTCAAAACCAAAACTCGCATCAATAAAATTAGATGTGTAAAGAAAAATTCACAAAAGATACATAGAGTAGAGAAACAAACACAAGGATTGTTCACTCAATTAAGTCCAATAATAATCTACGTCTAAATGAGGAAGATTTATCCACTTTACTATTTTATATAGATACATAGAGTTCAAAAAAAGTCCAGTGAACATAGCTCAGTTGGTAGAACAATATATTATTATATGCAGGGGCCGGAGTTCGAACCCCGAACACCCCACTTATTCACGAATTCTAGACACTAGGCTACCTGAGCCTACACACAACCATCCATTCATGCACCAATAACCTCTCCCCCTTTGTTTTATTTTAAAGATGTGATTTTTTTTTATTGTTATTAGAGATATAGTAAATTATAGATTAAGAATAAGTTTTACTTTACTATCAAAGTTTTATGTTCAAGGTGTAATTTGCATATAAGTTTTACATTTGGAGAGGATGTTTACATATAAGTTATAAATTTGAGAGGATATTTGCTACATAAATTTTAAATTTGAAGGTGGTATTTGCACATAAATGTTTAATTTCAGGGGGGTATTTGCATGTTCAGTGGGTGACACAAATGTTAATTATGAAAAGAAAAAAAAAAAGATTTTTTTCAAAAAAATAAAATAATATATATATAGTCAATTACCCCCTATGACGTGGCATGACTTTTCTGACCATGTGTCAGTGCCACGTGGCAGTTAACGGCCACATCAACATGTTGGATGGAGGAAATTAACGGAGAGGAGTAATTGACAGACGCTTGACAATTTCAGGAGGTTTTTTGACGTTTTGCAAAATTCATAGGGGTTTTTGAAAAAAGTTACAATATCAGGGGGTAATTGACTATTTACTCGATTTTCACTCCACCATATGTTTTTCAACCCAAAAATATCAACAAAAAATTTGTCTTTTTCTGAAGTTCTTAATTTTTAGTTACTTTTTCAACGGATAGTTTTTAATTTTTATGCTGAAAAGGAAAAAGTTTTTTTTTTTTTTTTTGGTACAAAAGAGGGGGGAAAAAATTGTTTTATTAGCTTTCGAACAAAAACATTTTCAATAGAAGCTGGAGAAAAACATAACGTATGATGTCATAATGAATTAATTCTAAGTTGGATATGAGATTTTGTTTCTCAGATCGTATGTATGATTGTGCATTCTACCAATTCTACAATTTGAATCTCTGATATTTTAAGTGAAACCCCATTACAATGCATAACATATACTAGTAGTACTTCTCTAAAAAAAAATATACTAGTAGTACTTATACTAAGGTATTTTAATCATCTTATCATCTGAATATAAACACGATATTCAACTTATTTTAGTAACAATTTTTTATATTATTTGGTATTATGTTCTACTCATATTATACATTACTCATGCTCTTTTATACAAATATGAGCCTCGGGTGCATTCATCTGGTTACTTCTGAAAAAGATGACATGAACGAGTAAATTTTGGAAGATCTTACATGTCTTTCAATAACAAACCATCTTTCCTTTGTTTCCTATTTGCTAGGAAAAGTGCACCTAATGTCTTTACAATAACAAATCATTTTCCCTTAAGTTAGTGGCTTAGTGCTAAGGATTTATGTCATTTTACTCTATTTCATCTTATAACAGTGGAGTGATAATGTTGTGGAAATTCATACACGCTCATAACAGCTGAGTGACTTATGGCTAAAGATTTACAACACTAGATAACTGCAGTTAAATATTACTACAACACAAAGGGCTAGGGAATTATCAGAATTTAAATGGCAAATTCACCTACAATAGATGTGTCCAACCCAAATGCCCCGCTAGCTTCAGGTTGCAGCAATGATATCACACTATTTTAATAACAATCATTGCTATAATTCATCATGATATTTCCCCTCTACTATTGGTACCTCCTGACGCAATTTGAGCAAATACCTAGAAGCCAAGGATGCATGAAGTGCAGCGCCGTAAGGAAGTACATCTTCGTTGACTTTGAAATAGGGTGAGTGTCCCGACGGAAGACGTTCAACTGAGACATCTTCCATTCCGAGGAGGAAGATGTATCCAGGAATAGCCTCTTGATAGAATGCAAAGTCTTCTGATCCCATCATTGGTTGCATGCCTTTAACTTTATCAGCACCGAGCAAACTCCCGGCGACACTTTGAAAATAGTCATGCAAGCCACCATCGTTTACAGTTGGAGGGAAGAAAGGCTTCTCTTCTTCAAGGAAGCTGACTGTTGCATGGCATCTCTGCACAGCAGCTTGTCCAGTGATAATCTACATCAATGAAACAACCTTAGCACCTAAATAGGATCGCAGTGATAATTGTAAGAAGAGCACACCTTGGTTGGATAAATATCTTAATTAAGTGTTTATAGCATAAACGCTTGTCACATAGATAATTATGCATAAACTATTTTTATAACAAAAAATAAAATAGTCAAAATTGTATAAACTATAAACGGTTTTCATAAACTATTTTGAAGAGCTTGTAGACATTTCATAAGTTATTTCCATCCCAAACAGTTTCGTAACTGCTTATGTCAAGAGATGAGCTCATATAAATCAATCCAGCCAGACTCTTAGAGAGAAAAATAAGATAAGATTTAGAAAATGAGAAAAGAGGTCTCATAGAATTTGACCCCATTTCCCTGGCCAAAGTTTATGCGTCTATTTGCACCCCAAAAGAATTTAGTTCCCGAAATTTCTGTAATCAATGCAAGTTTTTAAGTCACAAAAACATATAAACAAAAAGGTTTCACAAAAGGCCCAACAAATTTTGTTGATGGAAATCCCGTCATAATTGCGGTCAATCCCTAGCCGACTAATTGTGGCAGTTGGGTTGTCTTCATTGCATTCTCCAGCACCTTAATTTGTGTTGGGTCCGAAGGGTTGGATTTAGTCCCACGTTGTCTAGAGATATGACCTAAGTAGTGTTTAAAAATTTTGCAATCTCCACCTTACAAACTTGTTTCGTAGGGTTGAGTTAGACCGACCCAACCCAAATTCTAAAATTTGGTCATGCAAAGTGAACGTGGCTATCTCTCTTCCCTGATACTATCAAGTGAAATAATATTGATTTTCCGATCCAAATCCGTAACATCTACTTGATGCATGTTATCTAACAATTTGTATAGAAACAAATAAGAATAATAAAACACACTAGTAATGAAGATAAAAAAATAGAGCTCATTATTTCTATTTAAAGCACAAAATAAATCTATTCTTCTTCATAACAGACCTGCTCAATGCGGTGTCTCAGTTGTGTGAAGCTTTCGTTTGAAAAAGCTCGGAAAGTGCCACCAATTGTGACAGAGTCTGGAATAACATTGAATGCACCACCTCCTTGAATCATTGCTACAGTCAAAACCTATGAGGATATTATTTATGTTAGGAAACTATAGAGGCCTCAGGTTTTCATCGTATTCAAATAATTTTGCGGTGCCAGTATGGTTTTCAACATTTTTTTTCCTCAAACAGCCAGAACATTCCGCAAGACAGTGTACCTCCAAGCAAAAGTCCCAAAAGAACAAAGCTTTTAATGCTTCAAACAATGATGAATTGGTAAAAAGCACACGTTCTCGAGTTAATTAAAGTGACAAAAAGGTGCAGGTGAAACTTCTAAAACTAAAAGTAGATAACAAAAAAGAGTAACTAAAAACAGGGGAAGTCAAGAATCAGAGTGATTGCTTTGGAAATGACGGATTCAAGGAACATTGCAAACTAAGTTCTAATGGGTGGTTGGAAAGGGAAGTAATAAATGAAATAAGATGTTTACCTGAGAGTCGAGGGGATCAATCTCGCGAGAAACAATTTGTTGTAAGCTAACAATCACATTGGAAGTTGCCAATATAGGGTCTATAGAATGTTGAGGAATGGCTGCATGGCCTCCCCTGCCGCTTATTACTGCTTTAAAGAAGCCATTTCCTGCAAATATAGGACCGGACCTAGAAGCCACTTCACCTAGAGGTAAGTTATTTAGGACATGCAATCCAAATATGGCAGAGACTTTTTCCAAGGCACCAGCATCTAAAATTTTTTTAGCCCCACCACCTCCTTCTTCTGCTGGTTGAAAAACAAGAACTATTGTTCCCTATAATAAAAATAAGGAATGATATCACAGATACATAGAAGGACAAAAACAGTAGAACAGGATAACTCAGAAAAGGAAAAAGTAATAATAGGCAGGAGACATTTTCGGATTGTAGATAATACAATGGCCAAGTTTTTTTCTTTTTCATTTTTTTTTCAATCTTCTTGATATGCGTTTGTTAGAATTACAACGATAATCCATTAATTGACGAATGTTTATAAGACCTGGTTTTTAAAAAAAAAATAAAAATATGAGGCATTCTTTGGATCGGTAAACAGCTTAACTAAGCATTTATACGCTTATCACGTAAGTGCTTCTGTGCAAGGTATTTCTATGATAAAAATAATAAGAGAAATGATATTTGTACAACTTTTGTACAACATTCTCTCTCATACTCACATTATCTTCTTATTCTCTCTCTTCCTTTTTCTCTCTTCATTGTTTTTGACCAATGAAAAGAGAGCACAACAAAGTTGTCCCAAAAGTTGTAGCAAAAAAGTTGTTCAAATAACATTACTCAAATAATAAAGCCAAACTGTTTTCATATAAGATATAATCTGTTTTCATAAGCTATCACGGAGAGCTTATGGAAATAAGTTGAAAACAGTTTGCGGACATGTTATATGTTGTTTCCATAAGCACTCTCAATCTTACAAGTGTTTATACTAGTAGATAAGCTTAGACAAGTAAGTCTAATCAGGCCCAAAGTTGGCATAATGAATACTCAAAATTTGGCATCAGTTTGCCAATATACAGACAGCAGAAACAGAATTCATGTTTGACTTTCGCCTAATTGAATTAAAAACACAGAAACAACTTAAACACCAAAAGTGCATTATCATCCAGACAGGAATGTTTTAAATTGTGGACTTGTGGTCTTAGACTGTTATTGTAACTGAGATGTTAAAGGTTTCAAAAATTGCCGCAACTATAGCAACCCAACTGCACATCAGCCAGATTCATTCTACTATAAACCACTATAACAACTCAAAAAGATCATTATGTTTGTAGATCGGCAATTTATCGGTATGCTCGGTTTCAATACAACACACCATTTTTAGTTAATTGGTTTTTAATTTCTCAACACAAGTATCTCAAAATAAAAAATAAAAAAGTAAAAAAACAAGATAACATTTTTGTAATTGAGAATGTAAACTAAAAATGCAGATAGAAACCTTTTTTCTCAAACCAAAGGCTTGAATGCAGATAGAAACACATCAAAAACATTAACAAAGCTTAAAAAATAGCAGAGCATGAAGTTATATCATGTATTAATTAGAATGAACCATACATGTAAATGTTTTTCACGGTCCTTGAGAATCTTAGCAGCACCAAGAAGCATAGCAACATGAGCATCATGACCACATGCATGCATCTTTCCAGGTACTTTACTTTTATGCTCCCACTCCACCATTTCCTAACATCAAAAACAACAAAAAAACATCAATGAAATATATATGAAACACTATCCTCATCCTCGTAGAAATACAACACAACCCAAAAAAATTGCCAAAAAAAAAAAAATCATTTTTCAGTTTGTTTTTCCTTTTCATCAAACCCAGATAAAATCCATGATCATAATTGAAAACCAAAATCTTAAGAAGAACAAAAAGTAGACCTGAATAAGAAGAGCATCCATATCAGCTCTAAGAGCAACAAAAGGAGGAAGACCAGTTCCTATGTAACCAATAACACCTGTAACTGCAACTGGATGTTTATATTGAACACCCAACTCATCCAATTTTGTTCTTATAAGCTTACTAGTCTCAAATTCTTGATAACTCAGTTCAGGATTCTCATGAATTTTTCTCCTTATAGAAACCATCCAGTCAAAAACTTTAGGCTCTTTAGCTAAATCTAGAAAGTTTGGGATTGATAAGTGGTCATTTGAAGTGGAAGAGAAGTCTGAGAAGACTGGTGTTGCAGAGAAAAAGAAAATGAAAATGATGATGGTGAAGAAGTTGACCCATTTGAAGAGACCCATGGATGGATGCTCTCAAGGTATTGAATAATGGAAAAGAAAGAACACAAACGCTCGGAACTCCCTTAGTCATATTAGCCGTCCCACTTTAAGAAAATTATTATTGAAATATTTAATGAAGAGTAAATACTCAATTTCCTCTGACATTGTAGACTTCGTTAATAATTAACAAAATTTCAATTACCTCTTGAAATTGCATAACGTTAATCAATATGCCCTCTTCGTCAAATTTTTATGTTAACTGTTTACGGTTATGATCAAATACCCCCCTGAAATTTTGCATTTATGTGCAAAATGTCCCCTAAACTTGAAAATTTATATTTATTTTTTTATCTTTAACTCAAAAGATATTAAAGGCAAACAATTAACAATTATTGATCATATAAATCTTTATGAAATATATGTTTATGCAGCTATTGGTCCTATAAATCTTTATGGAAGGTATGTTACTCTCATGTGTTTTAAATATATACATATATAGAAGACTTTTTTTACACAAGTTGGTAATTATGTTAGAGTATGCAGTCATAAAGTACACAAGTCTTTGATGATTGTGTGTCCATAAAGAAAATTCATAGGTTAATATCTGAGAAGGAAGAAGAAACAAGGCTTAGGTTTGTGAATTTGCAACTTAATTAATGATATAATATTTATAATGCAGGAAATGTTATATCTATTAGTTGCAGCATGTTAAATAGATTATGTCATAGACCTTCTGCATGAAGCCGATATATCACATTGTACTACAAAGTTATGTGATAGATATCAATTTTTTGTTGCTATGACATTCTTGTCTTGGTTTATTTCAACAACTTGATATCCTTTTAATGTTTGGTTTTTAGTTTTACCTTCTTTGTAAAAAATTTATCTTGCTCCTTGTTGATAAATATGAAATATGAATGAAAAGGCTACTGATAGATATTTTAGCAAGTGTACTAAAAACGTATCGAAGTAATAAAAAATATCGTTCCCACAAGTTAATCTCAATTTAGAAATAAAGTAAATATTTAGGATGTATAAATTATTTTGTTTAGATTTTATTTGATTGCATAAAATTAAATAACATAAAATAAAGATTGATTTAAAAAAAATATAGATTTGGTTAGGAAATATGAAGAGAGATGAGATCAGGTCTTTCGAATCATCTATGTTCCCCTAATTGGTATACTGCATCTATTCTTATGAATGATTTTCTAGTTCCACGATAGTTAACAAAATAGTCCTAATCAATCCCTTGAGTAGGACCCTCTTCTCAAACTACAGCCCCTAATTCCTTAGGTGGTCTAATAGTCTTTGAAGGTTGTAAGAACGTTAACCTAATATCACTAACAAACGATTATTCATTCCTAGACTAACCCTGTTTATTAGAACAATTCAATTATGTCTAAGTAGAAAGCTATGGTCAGTAGTCATTCATTCTCACTAAATCATGTTTATATTTGATCAGGATATAAAAAGTATTAAGAACAATTGAATTGAATAAAAACTAGATTGTCATTCACAATAAATAGAGTTTCACAGCAACATGGTTCAATAAGGGTTACAAAGAATCATCTCAGACCTAATCTCTAAGAGATTTAGCTACTCATATTTGAGTTTACAAATAGCATAATCAATAGTGGAATCAAAACATACATGAACTGATAGAAGGTTGAAGAAATCGCCCTCCTAGCCGTCTTTAGGTCTCAAAATCGCACTTTGCTCTCTCCAATTCGTAACCATTGTCTTTGGAATAGACTTCAGCTTAAATAGGCACAGAATTCCGCCTAAAATCATGCCACGATTTAAGTAAATCGTGGCACGATTCTCCTTGAATCGCAAATCACTGAATTAGGGTTTCCTCATATCGTGCCACGATTATGCCATCGTGACACGATTTCTTCAATGTCGAAGCTTGATTTTGGTCTTCTAAAATCATGTCACGTTTTTACCAAATCGTGACACGATTCTCTTCTTTGTATTTTCTTCAATTTTCTACTCTTTTGTTGCATAAGTTGCCATGTGAACTCCAATTTGTGATCAAAATACATATAAAAAGACTCTAAAAATAGCGAATGACTGACTGTCATCAGCTGCACATAACAAAGCCATGATTTCTTTGGCATATATTCATCCATTTTCTTGTGAATAGAATTTTTATGACAATAGGTACAATATACTACTTGAAGAACTAAATGTATGATTTTTGGTAAGAAAAAAATCTAAATTTTTAAGTTTAGGGGGCATTTTGCACATAAGTGCAAAATTTCAGGGGGGGGGGGGGGGGGTATTTGATCATAATCGTAAATAGTTAACAGAAAAATTTGACGGAGGGGTAAATTGATTAACGATATGCAATTTCAGGGGGGTAATTGAAGTTTTGTTAATTTCAGGGGGTAATTGATGAAACTTACAATTTCATGGGGGAAATTGACTATTTACTCATTTAATGAAATATGGGTGAATAGTGTATTTCACCCTGTAATATATGTCATTTTCGGTTTTCGCCCCTATAAAATTTTCAGTTTGATTTGCACCCTCGTAAAATTTTTATTTTCCAAAAAACACCCCTAATATGCCATTTTCAGAATTTTTTTCAAGAAATTTTGGTTTTTGAATTGCCTATTAAGGGTGTTGTTTTCCGGAAAATAAAAATTTTACGAGGGTGCAAATCAAACCGAAAATTTTATAGGGGTGAAAACCGAAAATGACATATATTTCAGGGGTGAAAAACATTATTAACCCATGAAATATTTATAGATTATTATTGAAAGGATTAATTAAGTTTTTAGTCCCTACAAATATTCACAGTTTTGTTTTTACTCCTTACAAAATAAAATCACACTTTTTAGTCCCCTTTGACATTTTCCTTAAGCATTTTAGGGATCAAAACTATTGATAGAAATTTTTGACAGCGACTAAAAGTGTTGATGGAAAAATTTATAGGGACTAAAATGTTGATGGAAAATTTTATAGGGACTAAAAAGAGTGATTTTATTTTGAAGAGAGTAAAAACAAAATTGTGAATATTATAGGGACTAAAAACTTAATTAACCCTTATTGAAATGAAATAAAGGAAAAATAGTAATTTTTGTATTGGTGTCGTAAAAAGAATAAATGATTTGAGATAAGGAAAATTCAAAAAGAGGATACTAGATGTGGGACAGATGAAGTATTATTGACACGGCAGGTGTTTCGATGTTCGACATATGTGTTTGATATTGTCGCACACATCCATAATTACATTGAATCCTGACTTTTTCTTTTTAATCTTATGTGTTGTGTTTGTATCGTATTTGATGTCTATGACGAGAGTTAGGACCCTCTCCAATTATGATTCTCTCCATTTATTTCATTTGAAGAGATACAAAGAAATTTGAAAAAAGTAAAATAATTAATAATTGTGGAACTTATTTTGTAATAGGACTGTGTATCTATTTATTCTTTGTCATCTCTAAAATAAAATTGATTGTTTTTAGAATAAATTTTAACTTGAAACTTTGATTCAACGTCGCATTTCTGCATTGAATAGTCATGTAACGCATTGAATAGTCATTTTAGAATAAAATTGATGTGTGTTTAATCAAATCTTCAATTTAGAGCTTTGATACTTTGGTGGTGACACTTATTGTAACGCAAGAAAGATCGAGAAAACGCATGCTCAATCATGTCTACAACCCTTAAGTTAGTTCTAAGGAAATACTCAACTGTCATTTGTATTATGTCATCTTTAACATTTGAATGACATTGTTATTGGAATTGATAAACGTTGATAACAAAGCTAAAGATCTAACACAGAGCTATGGAATTATCATAATTGAAATTATATCTGTGACACCAATCCAATGTCCCAACCAACAACCTTGTGGTTGCAGCACTGGTATGGCTTTTTTTTAATCTTTTCTATAATTCGTCATGATATTTTCCATCTTCTGCTGGTACCTCCTGATTTAACTTGGCAAGATACCTAGTCGCTAATGAGATGTGAAGTGCAGCGCCATAAGGAAATACATCTTCGTTGACTTTGAAATAGGGTGAGTGCCATGACCTAAGACGTTCAACAGAGACATCTTCCATTCCGACGATGAAGACGTATCCAGGCATAGCCTCTTGATAGAATGCAAAGTCTTCTGATCCCATCAATAGATGATGGCCTTTAACTTTATCAATGCCGAGCAAACTCCCAGCAACACTTTGAAAATAGTCGTGCAAGCTATCATTGTTTATAGTTGGAGGGACAGACGGTATCTTGTCATCAAGGAAGCTCACTGTTGCGTTGCATCTGTGCACAGCAGCTTGTCCAATGATCACCTACAAGACCAAAACAACCTTAGCGCGTAACAAGATCTTAGTGAAAACTAAAGCAGGATAAATATAATTTGTATCGTAACAATCCGAATATCAACAAATAAGAATAAGACACATAATTCACGATGTGGAAAATATAGATATCATTGTGAATTTGGTCTTCTTTGTAACAGACCTGCTCAATACGGTGTCTTAGTTGCGTGAGGCTTTCTCTCAAAAATGCTCGGAAGGTGCCACCAATTGTGACGGAGTCTGGAATAACATTGACTGCACCACCTCCTTGAATATTTCCTACAGTCACAACCTGTGAGGATATTAGGTTAGGAAGACATTCAGATCTTATGTTTTCGTCATATTCAAAAATCGTTGTAAATAAACAATGTTGCACTACGGTTTCCAACATTTTTTTCCTCAAACAATGATGAGTTGCAAATTTTTACCTGGGTTTCAAGGGGATCAGCCTCGCGTGAAACAATATGTTGTAAGCTAACAATCACATTCGAAGCCGCCAAAATGGGGTCAATAGCATGTTGAGGATTGGCTGCATGGCCTCCCTTGCCTCTTATTACTGCTTTAAAGAAGCCACCTCCTGCAAGCATAGGACCTGACCTAGATGCCACTTCACCTAAAGGTATGTTAGGTCCGACATGCAATCCAAATATGGCAGAGACATTTTCTAAGGCTCCAGCAT
Organism: Medicago truncatula; assembly: GCF_003473485.1. NCBI lineage: Eukaryota > Viridiplantae > Streptophyta > Magnoliopsida > Fabales > Fabaceae > Medicago > Medicago truncatula. The sequence continues at coordinate 49,326,959 of NC_053043.1, forward strand.
CTAAAATTTTCTTAGCCCCGGCACCTCCTTCTTCTGCTGGTTGAAAAACAAGAACAATCGTTCCCTGTGCAAAATAAGGAATGAGGTCACGGATCCATAAAAGGACGAATACTTTAGAACAAGAAACTCAGCAAGAAAGAAAATATAATATGCAGAAGCAGGAGACATCTTGGAATAGTAGATAATACAATGGCCAGGTTTTTTTTTTTTCTTTTTTCCCTCAAATTTTCTTGATTATGTGTTTGTTACAATTAATAATAATAATTGATGCATTGAGTTATGTTTCAATGAATTTCGTGGCATGCCATATGATAGAATGACTGTAACACGCAAAGTTGAAATAGTGAAAACTCGAAATTTGGCATTAGTTTACATTTATGCAAATGTAAGAAACAGAAGCCTCAAAATTTGGCATTTTGCCTATTATGCAATTAAACGTCAGACATGTGTTTTAAGGGATCAAGATTCCCTACAATCAGGGATACCCTAAGTTCATGCCATTAACACACAGGTGACCGTTGAATCAAGATTGGATGGTCTGGATGTTGTAATATTTAGTTATAATTTATTTAATTATAATATTCCAATAATTATTATGTGGGCGTATATATCTATTTTAATTATATTAGTTATTTATCTTTTAGAGCCTTAATTGATTAGTGATCTTATAATGAAAAAGGCTTCTTAGGTTTCTGTTAAAATAATAATTAATTATTTAAGCGATATGAGATTGAATCGGATGGATGTCCGGATTATCCATTAACGGAATAATGGAAAAACCCAAAGAAAAAAAAAATCCGCATATTTTATGAACTGTTATATCTAAATCAAATTGTGCCCAGTGCACCGACTAACGGTCACCAATGCACTAACCGCAAGGAATTCATTTTCAACAACAGCCAGATTCATTCACAATTTTCCACAATCACAAGGATCATACATAATGTTTGTAGTTTCTGCAATTTAATAGATGCTCGATTTCAAGACAACATACCGTTTTAATCTTATTTTTTGTTTTCATTTTCTCTACACAAATAATTAAAAATATTAAAATTAAGTAAAAACAAGAAAATAAATTTGTAATTGAAAATGCAGATAGAATACTTTTTTTCTCAAACCAAGGAACTTCGGTTAAAACTTAAAACCATCAAATGTCATGCATGTTACCTCCGTAGATTCCAATTTTTCTTCCACTAGTACATAAAAAAAAATATCAAAGGATAAAGTTATCTCATGTATTAAGATGAATTGAACATAAAAACCATACCTGTAACTCTTTTTCATGCTCCTTGAGAATCTTAGCAGCACCTAGAAGCATAGCAACATGAGCATCATGACCACATCCATGCATCTTTCCAGGTACTTTACTCTTATGCTCCCACTCCACCAATTCCTGAAGTTAACAACAACAAAAAATCATCAACGAATTTAGAGTGAAACAATATATATCCTTAAAATAAATACAACACAATACAAAAAGTTGCAAAAATAAAAACAAGAAGATTGAACTTGGAGTGAGAAATTTTTCATTTTTCTTTTTCATCAAAATAAAAAAAAAAAATTGCATGCATGTGGAAAGTAATAATAATTGAAAACCAAAACATTCAGAAAGTAAAAATGTGGACTTACGTACCTGCATAAGAAGAGCATCCATCTCAGCTCTAAGAGCGACAAAAGGAGGAAGACCAGTTCCTATGTAACCAATAACACCTGTCACTACAACTGGATGTTTATATGGGACACCTAATTCATCTAATTTTGTTCTTATAAGCTTACTGGTTTCAAATTCTTCATAACCAACTTCAGGATTCTCATGAATCTTCCTCCTTATATCAACCATCCAATCAAAAACTTGAGGCTCTTTGGCTAATTCCAGAAGCTTTGGAATTGCTAAGTGGTCTTTTGAATTAGTGGAGGAGGAATCTGAGAAAATAGGTGTTGCACATAAAAAGAAAATGAAAATGATGATCAACATGTTGACACATTTGAAGAAAGCCATGAATGAAAGCATTCAAAGTATTAAGAACTCAACTACTTTGTTTTAGAACTCGACTATCAAACACTTTGGTTACTTAGGAATGCATTATATTTCTTTATTCAATGTATTTAATCTAAAAATATATACCATTTAATTAAAATTTTAGTTGAATAATATCACCAAAAGATAATTAATTAATTATTTAACTAATTCGGAATATGAAAAGGGATTTTATAATTGGCAACATAGTAGTAATAAGATTTTTTTTTAATAATTAGTCAAAAAATTAAACAAAATTATGTATCTAATTCAAAATTTGAATCGGATTTGTCTCACAATCAAATTTGCATTTAATTGAATGAATTCAAAAATAAAACAATTTTACCTAAAACACACCTACAATTAAAATAGCAATTTAACAAATGATAAACATGTGCCTTTGAAATGTGTTGTACTTTATTGAGAATTAACAAATTAGTCGGTTGGATTTTTAACAAATAAAGAAATAAATTAATCGGTTGGGTTTTACCGAGTAAGGAAATTATTTAAGTGTTTGGCTATTTGATTTTTGTCCAAAAATAACTTGGATTGGTTAGAAATCTTTTTCCTTGAACATATTTTTTATTGAGAATGGAAACCATTATATAGAACAAATATAGTCCCCGTGAGCTTAACTCAGTTGGTAGGGATATTGCATAATTTATGTAGGGGCTGAGGTTCGAACCAGACACCTCACTTCTCCACGTTTAATTGTGTGAGCTCTAACCACTAGGCTACTAGACAAAAAAAAAAAGAACAAATATATAATTTAGTACTACTAATGGATAATATTATATATACACAATTAAAAAAAACTTTTGGGTTCATCGCTAAGCTCTGAAGTCCAGATACTTCAAAATGGATGACGTATCGTATCCCATGTGTATCCTGCATCGATATCTGACCGATACTTCCCGATACATATATCAGGAGAGTATCCGAAGATTAATTTATTTAAAACAATTATTCAATACTTTTCAGATACATTTGGGATACGAGAGATAGGCGGTGGAAAACTGATATGTGCGCGCTATCTGATGTTTCTATTATATTTGGTATATCTGTAATTGACTAAAGTAATGATGATTTCTATTTAGGATATATCATATATGTAATTGACTAATTGTCGCTTTCTTTATTATCAATATTACTTACATTTCTATTTCTATTGTTGCCGCGTCTATTTTGTGTCTCTTTGTTTGTTTGAGAATGATGCTATTGTTGATTGTTGTGCGAAGGCAATTTAACTGTTGTGCCTTATCGTTTTTCTATGTCTTTTTGGTTTAGGTTTTGCTCCAATTTTTTTCTTTTGAGTTTTAGTCCATATTTTGTATTTTGAGTTTCAATATGTAGTTTAAATTTAATTTTTTTTATTGAAATATTCCAACCATATCGTATCTTAAATTTTAAAATTTTCCCATATCAACGTATCAGTGTTGTATTGTATCCATATTGTTTCATATATTTGGGCTTCATAGTCGCTAAGTTTGATTTAATATCGGATTCTCCTTTGTATAAGATTCTTAGAATAGTTTAGTTCCATCAAATGTGGCGTTCTTTGTTTGGAGATTTTTTAATGACCGTCTTCTAACGGTTGATAATATGATTCTTATAGCAATCAACAATATAATATATCCTTTGTGTATGGAATGATATATCATAAATGAAACATCTAAACATTTGTTTTTTATTGTCTTATGTCTTATAAGTTATGGTAGGATGTTTTGTCTTGACCAGACGGTAGTCATGCCTTGTCAAACAACAACTCCAGTCTTGTTATTCAATTTATAGATTTTGTTTCCTATAAAAAAATATGAAGAAGTGTCTTCATTTGATAATGATAACGATGACATGCTTATGAAATATTTGAAAGCATGATCAAGTTATTTTTATTAATCACAAGAAGTTAAGATTGAAGATGGACAAATTAGACTCACAAAATAAATATTTGATTCATAAAATTTTCATTATTTTATTATCTAAGAAAGAAAAAACTATGTAACAAACTACATCTCAAAAAAGAAAAGAAAAAATTACGTAAAAACTAAGTATATTGACTGACTAAGTAAAATTTTGCAGTTTTAGTCATATCTCCCTATTTTCAACTCCAAAAACGAATAGAAATGACAGTTTTAGTCCAACCACCTATGTTCAACCATGAAATAAACAAAGAATAAAACATGCGGGTACAAAGAATCTACTTTATTCAGCACACTAACTTAATTTCCGAGACATGTTAAATACCTGAAACATGTCTTAGAAATTAGGGTTTTTCTTGGTTTGTGTGCTGAACAAAGTAGATTCCTTGTACCCACATGATTTATTTCTTGTTTATTTCATGGTTGAGCATAGGTGGTTGGACTAAAATTGTCATTTCTGTGCATTTCTGGAGTTGGAAATAGAGAGATAGGACTAAAACTGCAAAAAATATATAGTTTAGGGACGATTTTGTTCGATTTAAAAGAGGTAGGACCAATTTCGTGAGTTGGTCAAAACGCAAGGACTAAAAGTGTAATTAAGCCTGAAATAAATTTTAACTTGAAACTTTGGTTCAACGTCGCATTTCTGCATTGAATAGTCATGTAATTGTGTGTTTAATCAAATCTCCAATTTAGAGCTTTGATACTTTGGTGGTGACACTTATTGTAACGCAAGAAAGATCGAGAAAACGCATGCTCAATCATGTCTATAACCCTTAAGTTAGTTCTAAGGAAATACTCAACTGTCATTGTATTATGTCATCTTTAACATTTGAATGACATTGTTATTGGAATTGATAAACGTTGATAACAAAGCTAAAGATCTAACACAGAGCTATGGAATTATCATAATTGAAATTATATCTGTGACACCAATCCAATGTCCCAACCAACAACCTTGTGGTTGCAGCACTGGTATGGCTTTTTTTTAATCTTTTCTATAATTCGTCATGATATTTTCCATCTTCTGCTGGTACCTCCTGATTTAACTTGGCAAGATACCTAGTCGCTAATGAGATGTGAAGTGCAGCGCCATAAGGAAATACATCTTCGTTGACTTTGAAATAGGGTGAGTGCCATGACCTAAGACGTTCAACAGAGACATCTTCCGTGCCTTGATGACCGTTAGATTCAGATCAAATAGTTCACAAAATATGCGAATGGAAGCTGTATTGATTAAGATTTAGGAAACAATTCTCTATATAAAGCCTTTATTAGACAGCAAATCTTTACTTACTTTGTTTCTGAGATAGGCAAAAAAACACTTGCATTCAACTATCTCTGTTTTTGTTGAATTCTCCAGATTTTCTAATGGGATTCAAACACTATTCAGATAATAACTATGACAGGTTTATACCAAATAGATCAGCCATGTATTTCGGTTATGCTCAATATATGCTAACAACGAAGAATGCTACATTGGGAAAACAGAATGATTCATCGTCAGCATGGAGTGAACTCTACCAGAAAATACTCTTGGAAGCCGCCAACCTCCCAACGCGAATATTGGCTTTCCGCAACAAACCCTCAAACCCTAAAAATACTCTTTCTCCTCCTCCTCCTCCTCCTCAATCCAATCCCTCAAAATCTAGACACATTCCTCATGTAACTCTTTTTTATATGCTCAATAATATTTTTAGTTTAAATAAGTATTTAGTCTCCGGTAAAATAAACACCTTTTGCTTTAAGTCCCTATAAAAATATTTTTTTTGTTTTACGGTCGCTACAAAATTTGTTCGTGTTGAAATCGGTCCATGTCGTAGTTGTAATATTTATTTTGTCCATTCTACATACAATAAGGACTAATTTTATTTTATTTTTTTTGCAAGTCTTAAATCAAAACATGATCAAACATAAAACATGGTAAATTTGTAAGGACGAAAAGTAAAACAAATATTTTTAGAGACTTAAACAAAAAGTTGTGTATTTGAAGTACTACATACAAATTTTTTATTTTAATTTCAATTTTGCATGTTTTTTGATGTGTTTGTGAAAATGATTTTGCAGAGTTGTGAGATAACTTTGAATGCCACAGATATCTTGGAATGTTTCCCCTTGAATTTATTAGATTGGGGTAGAACTGGTGTCCTTTCCATAGCACTCAATGATATTGTTGTTCTTTGTAGTGATTCCGATGGTTTCTATGATTCTGTTGCTCTCCCTACAACGCTGGAAGATGGTCCTATCACAAGTGTTAGCTGGCAGCCAGATGGACACATTTTAGCCATTGGTTTGATGAATTCCATTGTCCAGCTCTGGGATACATCTACTATGACACGGGTAAACTGCTTGTGTTCTTTGTATTGTTTTTAAACTTGAAATTGTTCTCTATTCTCATGTTTGTGTGGTTTTATTTTGGTCACTGCTGCAGATTAGTACATGGAGTGTCGGACACAGATTTGCAGTGAGTTCATTGGCTTGGAACAACAGTCATATTCTAACAACAGGAGCATTGGATGGTAAAATAGTGAACAACGATGTTAGAGTCAGAACTCACATAGTTTCAACTTACAGTGGACACACACAAGTGTGCGGGCTCAAGTGGTCTCTCGATGGCCAATAATTGGCTAGTGGGGGAGGCGATAATGTCGTTCATATATGGGATAGGTCTGCTGCTTCTTCAAATTCACGGCCCACACGTTGGCTTCACAAGTTTGAGGAACACACAGCTCCTGTCAAGGCGTTGGCTTGGTGTCCGTTTCAGTGTAATTTATTAGCTTCAGGTGAAGGTGATCAATGTATTAAGATGTGGAACACCCACACGGGTGCACGATTGAACTCTGTTGACACGGGATCAGAAGTTGGCGCTTTGCTCTGTAACGAAAATGAGTGTGAGCTTCTTAGCTCACATGGTTTCCCTCAGAACCAACTCACTCTTTGGAAGTATCCTTCAATGTTGAAGAAGGCCGACCTTAATGGTCACACCTCAAAGGTGCTGCACATGACAGAGTCCAGATGGGTGTAAAGTGGCATCTGCAGCTAACGACGGGACTGTGAAAATTTGGAATATCTTTGGAAACCCAGCAGCAGCAGCACCAAAGACAAACAATCAGCCCTTTGCTAATTTCAACCATAGCAGTATTCGTTGAAGATGAAGCCTTGTGTGTGTAACTGATATCTAAATGGTAGTCTTGCCCTTAGGTTTAAGTCCCGCCCTTAGTTTTGTATTAAATATATGATGTATTTATGAGCACTGGCATGTAAAGATTGCAAACATTGTATCATACAAAAAAGTTGATAAGATGTATTATTATTAGTTTGTGTTACAAATCTAAATTTTATGTTCTTACCCATATTCCTTTCATTTTTGGTTATTAAGATAGAATGAAATCGATGACATTTTGTTTTGTTGTGAAGGAAATCTGCCTACACATTGGTTGGTTCTTATGATGGCATTCTGCCCACAAGGTGTTTCTAGAGTTGTCTTACTCATCAAGCTATGAACTAAGCTTATTTTTGTGGTTATAATCCATGATAGCATATAAACTAAGCTTAAACAATTTAAATGCAAAGACATCACCGCACACAAAACATTAGTAATTCAACCATAATCGATTACTGTAGGATTAATGCATACCCTCTGGTATAGTAAGACATTCTATTGCTCAAAGTCAAAGTATACGGGTAGAAGATCAAAACTACTGCTCAATAGAGTACTAGAATGCTTGGCTTGAACAACTAACTTGATGCGTAAACAATTCATCTCGAGCCTTCCTTAAGACGTTATGTGTTTTAGTGTTTAGAATTAAGTATCACTATCATGTTTTTATCAAAACAAGAATGCATCCTAATTTTAATTTGATGTTATTGGCTAATTGGTTTAGTCAACAAGAGTGTTTGTCAACCTTTTTCTGTTAACAGTGAGCAGTTTGTTAGTTGGTTGTTAAGGTTTTAAGTAGTTGCTGATGCATAGCCTTCAATTCATTATTCCAGAAACTATTGTAATTATCTAGTGTTCATTGTGAGGATATTCTGTAACTAAGTTGAGAGAGATTGTACTCACCAAAGACATATTGATCATCGATAATTGTGGCTGTTGTGGATGTAGATTTGAGTACATTGCTCTAATTTGAACGCCATTTAGTGCAAAATACAGACGTATACGAATTTTAAATGTGGTTAAAAGTAGTTATATTTACATGGCTCTATAGATTTAAATTATATGCGACTTATATTTACAGTGCATATTAGACCGCTTTTGAATATATAATAACATACAAAAATTCTTTCACCCATGCAACGCGCGAATCTCATTCTAGTTTTAATAAAATTACTACCTCGCTATAGAGCTTTCACCACTAATTCTATCAAAGGAGACAGAATATAATGTACCAGGAAAACTCTCGTAAGTGTATCTAGAGTCAGACGGATAAGTGATCTTGTTTTCCAAACATTGTTTCAGTTCCATAACTACATGCCTCATGGTTGGTCTATTGATGGAAGATTGTGCTACACAAGCCATTGCAGTATCCAAAGTTTTAGTTGCATAGTTAGTATCAAAGTATCTTTTACCTCTCTTTCCAGCTGCATGTCACCAACCAATTGAACAATATGGATTTTGTTTTCGGTTTTGGTTATGGCAGGTTGTCCTGTAATTATCTCCAGCAAAACTACTCCAAAACTGAATACATCACTTTTTTCTCTCAACCTGCTTAATCTATTGTACCTGCAAACTTAATCTATATACAAACCGAAAGTGAAAAAGAGAAACATATCTTTAAGGACGGAGTAGTATTAACTTGCTCAGGGTCGAGGTATCCTGGCGTGCCAGCAATAACTATGGAGAGATGAGTTTCACCTTCATTAGGAAAGATCTTGGACAATCCAAAATCAGCTAATTTACCTTGTAATTTATCATTTAGTAAGATGTTTTTAGACTTAACATCTCTATGAACAATTGGCGGATTGCAACCATGATGCAGATACTCCAATCCTAAATTTGAAAGTTCAAAGTAAGTTAAGTTAGTTGCCTAAAGTATAACTCTTTATGAGATATATTTTGATTGATGAAAATCATGAAACAAATGGGAAAAAGGATTCATACTCACCTACTGTAGTATCCACTGCAATTTGAAGTCTTTGATTCCAATTCAATATATTTTCGTTTTTATCTGCATTCATTCATAAAACAATCTTAACCAAGAAATTCATAACCAGGAAAACAGACATATGTATCTTGGAATTTGGTTTAGAATAACAGAGAAGTATTGTTTTCCTATTCATACAAGTAAAAAAAATCTTTGACTTAATTTACCTGGTTTATATTTTTTTGACTATTTAGAAGTTTTATGCAGATGAGAGATGTTCACAAAAATTAGGAGTTACTTGAATAAATATAACATAACTGTCACTAGAATTATAACATGTTAGAGAGAAATAAAATTAATGGACTGATATGTGATCATAAACACTACCTGATAAATGGTTGGCTAAGTCTCCATTAGCCATATACTCATAATAGATGAGAGCCATGTTGGTACCATCATCACAGTAACCTATAAGACTGGTCAAGTATTTATGATGAACTGTAGCAAAAAATTTGGCCTATGAATCACAAAGAAAAACCATATTTAGTTAACATTAAATTCATTAACTATACACACGCACACAGATTAGGATTCACATTAACTAAAATTGGCAAGTGAATTAATGATACAACCTCTGCTTGAAATTGCAGAAATCCTTGAGCAGATAAGGAAGATAGCATTTTGACAGTGTATTATGATCAATCCAGCCATGGTAGACTGTTCCAGATGCTCCTTTCCCTATAACCTTCTCAAAGTTTCTGGTAATTCTTAATACTTCTTCATAGGTGAATTCTTGTTTCTTCGACTCTAGTTCCTGCTTTATTCTTGAATTAGCACCCAGCTTGATCACCTTATGGGAAACTGGGAAGAAGCAAACACAGTTTTTATTCTTGAATTAGTATTATATGTGTTTGAGTCTAATTCTGACACAGAGAGTGTCAGTCAACCAATCATTAATCTTCACATTCATGTGAAATTGTCATATTTAAGATGGTATATAATTAGTTTGACAGTGTAAGAGATTTTTAAATTTACATCGCATACCAATTAAATCCTATATTTTTATACATGTTGTTTAGCTCCCAATAAGGCCGATAAGAAAACAAAACGTACCATGGTGCCTCTTGTTGTAAATGCGAAAAGAAATCGCTGCTACTGCTAATATCAGGAAAGCTCCACCAATTGATGTTACCAATGGAACTACAACCTTATTCCCATTCCTTTTGTTGCATGAACCTGAGGAGCAAAGATCTTGATTTCCACCAAAACTTGCATTTACAGTAACAAATAACCGTGTTATTTATTTGATATTGTCTGATACCTTACATTTTTGTAATATAATTATGATATAAATCACTTGCTCATGACATGGCAAATGAAAGCAGAATAAATATTACTAAATGTGAAACTTGAACTTCTTCAAAAAAGAAACTTGAAATCGAACGCACTTGAATTGGAGTGTACTATTCTCTGAACGCACAAGGAGTTGTATTGGAATTGCTCCTGATAACTGATTTCCTTCAAGGTTTCTTCCATAAACAAATACAAGATTACCCTTTATACATGCTTGCATAAAAATATGTAAAAAAAACATACAATACAACAAAGTTCTATCCAGATGTTTAGATCTATGAAGCACGAACTCTAACACAGACACTTGAGACGACACAGACATGTTAACACTGATAATTTAAAAAATATGACACCAACACCGAACACACACACAGAGATTGTGTGGCATCTAAATTGAGCAAGTTGTTTTATTAAAAATAAAAAAAACAAATCTTAAACAAAATATTATAGTTTTTCATCTTCATTCATCCATCTACTATACCGATAAGCTAAAAATGATGTAATCAAATTTAATGTCTTTAAGCCCTTCATTGATCAGCACAACTTTGACACATCTTTGACTCCGGTGGATGTGTTTGAGAAGTGTCCAACTCCAAAGAGTGTCTTAGGTGGGTCAAATCAAAGAAAAATAGTTTTTTTTCGGGGCACTTGTCTGAGATGTCAGACACATGCCGTACGGGTGTCAGACACCGATGCGTGTTGCACACGCCTAATCTCAGAGCTTCCCTTGGCGTGCTACAGAGGTTCAGGTTTATACTATAAGGTTCACATTGGCATTCTTACCATGATATTGTTTTAAACAACTCAAGCAAATTTAAAATTCAAGACCACCTAGGAAAACCTAGGACTTTGAAAGCTTTGCCGCTCTATAGAATTTGAAGAAAGTTGACTTACAGAACTCTCAAGAAGCGCGGCTGAGATAGGAAATCAGGCACAGCTCCAGTCAAATTGTTATTTGACAAATCCCTAAAATTGGAACAAAATGTTTTTACTCAACTTTAAGAGTATGCTTCATTTTTGGGATCAACTTATTAGCTTGCTATTTGTTTTTTGTGTACATAATAGATTCAAGAACTTACAAATATTCTATTGACTTCAGATTGGATATCCCAGAAGCTATAGTTCCAATTAAACCGCTGGAAGTTAAGTTCCTAAAGCATGATTATGAAATCATTAGTATCATTTAAGACCAGGCTATACTAAAGGATTATCATCACCGTATGCATTTTATTTCATGCCACATAACTTACAAGTATATATTGTAAGGAATCCATTTTTGTGTTTTAAATTGTGATCAACAGCTACTATTGTGACTGCAGTGTTAAGGTTTCAAAAATTTCTGCAACTATAGCAGCTCAATTGCACGTAAGCCGGATTCATTCGCAATTTTTTACAATCACAATTCACAAGGATCACAATGTTTGTAGTTTCTGCAATTCAATGGCATTCTTGGTTTGAAGACCACACACCTTTTTAACTTTATTATCTGTTTTTATTTTCTCTACACAAGTAAGTAATTGAAAATAATAAAATAAAGCAAAAGCAAGATAATATTTTTGCAATTTAGAATGAAAACTGAAAATGCAGATAGAATATTTTGTCTCAAACCATAAAAACCTCGGTCAAAACTTAAAACCTTCAAGTGTCATACATGTTACCTCCTTAGATTCCAAATTTATTTCAAATGCAGTACATCAACAAAGCATAATAACACTAACAATGCACTTTTAAGTTTTAACGCACAATTTAAAAACCATATAACTGTTTTTCATGTTCCTTGAGGATCTTAGCAGCACCAAGAAGCATAGCAACATGAGCATCATGGCCACATGCATGCATCTTTCCAGGCACTTTACTCTTATGCTCCCACTCCACCAATTCCTAAGGTTAACCAAAAAAAATCATCAATGAAATATAGATGAAACAGTATCCTAATAAAAAATCCAAGATAATATATGGTTGAAAACCAAAACACTCAGAAAAAATGTAGACCTGCATGAGAAGAGCATCCATGTCAGCTCTAAGAGCGACAAAAGGAGGAAGACCAGTTCCTATGTAACCAATAACACCTGTCACTGCAACTGGATGTTTATATTGAACACCTAATTCATCCAATTCTGTTCTTATAAGCTTACTGGTCTCAAATTCCTCATAACCAAGTTCAGGATTCTCATGAATCTTCCTCCTTATATCAACCATCCAATCAAAAACTTGAGGTTCCTTGGCTAATTCCAGGAAATTGGGGATTGCGTTTGAACTGGAGGAAGAATCTGAGAAGATTGGTGTAGCAGATAAAAAGGAAATGAACATGATGATGAACAACTTAACACATTTGAAGAAATCCATGAATGCTTTCAAAGTGTTGGAGGAATGAAAAAGAAGCTAAACTAAATTTTGGAACAACAAATACTCACAAATCGCTAGATGTTATACATCCAGTGGGACAATACTAGGTAGCAGTAGTACTGTTGGAATATTTTTTGGTAAATTAATAGTAGTATTATTTTATAGTAATAATAATTTAGAACAAAAATAAATGCAAGCTTGAATTGACTTTTTTTCTTGGAGGATGTTTGAATTGACTTTTGAGAGACAACCATGTGGTCAATAGATATTTATCATACAATAATGCTAGTTATAGCGAAAATCTTTTTCAAGAAGGATCACGAACAATTGTTTTTGTAACATAAGACCACTGCCATTATTATGTATTCCGTGAATCCAGAATTAGAATAAATCAATCTGTTTTGCCATGGCACTCCTATTTAACGCTAACACAACGCCTTGTGGAAATTTCGGGAAAAAAGAATTCGCTGCATATAGCAGCTCTCTTTATCATATTCAACTTACTTTACATAATGATGTTCTAAATACATGCATCTATGACATTCATCTTATCATCGGTATCATGTTCTTCTTTTTGACAATTATTCGGTATTATGTTCTACTCAGTATTAATCTTATTATGTTTTATAACATGAGTGACTTATAGCTAAAGATTCACCACACAAAGATCACTGCATTTAAAGATTCTAACACAAAGGGCTAAGGAATTATAATTTATTACTATAATTTAAATGACAATTCATCTACAACAGATGTGTCCAACCCACAACCTCGTGGCATCAATTATATGGCTGTTTCTAAATAATATTTGCTTATAATTCATCATGAATTTTCCCCTTTACTACTGGTACCTCCTGATGAAGCTTGACAAGATATCTAGAAGCTAACGAGGCGTGAAGCGCAGCACCATAAGGAAGTGCATCTTCGTTGACTTTGAAATAGGGTGAGTGTCCCGACGGAAGACGTTCAACTGAGACATCCTCCATTCCGAGGAGGAAGATGTATCCAGGAATAGCCTCTTGATAGAATGCAAAGTCTTCTGATCCCACCGTCGGCTGCTGGTCTTTAATTTTATCAACACCAAGTAACCTCCCAGCTACACTTTCAAAATAGTCATGCAAGCCACCATTGTTTACCGTTGGAGGGATGAAAGGCGTCTCTTCTTCAAGGAAATTGACTGTTGCATTGCATCTATGCACAGCAGCTTGTCCAGTGATAACCTGCATAACCGAAATTTCCTTAGAGCCTAGCAGGATCTCAGTGATAACTAAAACAAGATAGATATAATTTTTATCCTGACAATTTGTATATCAACAAATAAGAATAAGACACACTATTTATGATGTGGAAAAAATAGAGCTCATTATGAACTTATTCTTTGTAAGTCGTAACAGACCTGCTCAATACGGTGTCTCAGATGCGTGAAGCTTTCTCTCGAAAAAGCTCGGAAGGTGCCACCAATTGTGACGGAGTCTGGAATAACATTGAATGCACCACCTCCTTGAAACTTTCCTACAGTCACAACCTATGAGTATATTATTTATGTTAGAAAGGCATTTAGACCTCAGGTTTTCATCATATTCAAAAATCATTGTAAACAAATAATGTGACGGTATGGTCCCCTACAATGTTTTCCTCAAACAGCCGCAATACTCTTTGGCAATGACAGAATCAAACAATGGTGCAAACAATCATGAGTTGTAAGCTTTTACCTGGGAGTCTACGGGATCAACCTCGCGAGAAACGATTTGTTGTAAGCTAACAACTACATTGGAAGCAGCCAAAATGGGGTCGATAGCATGGTGAGGAATGGCTCCATGACCCCCCATGCCGCTTATTACTGCTTCAAAGAAACCACATCCTGCAGCCATAGGACCAGACCTCGATGCCACTTCACCTAAAGGTAAGTTACTTAGGACATGCAATCCAAATATGGCAGAGACATTTTCTAAGGCTCCAGTGTCTAAAATTTGCTTAGCCCCAGCACCTCCTTCTTCTGCTGGTTGAAAAACAAGAACAACAGTTCCCTATACAAAATAAGGAATGATATCATGGATCCATAAAAGGATGAAAAACAATAGAACAAGATAACTCGGAAAGAAATAAAAATAAGATATGCAGGAGTCACTTTTTTCAGTTTTTTTTCCAAGTCTTCTTGATTGTGTTTGTTACAATTACAACAATAATTGATGCATTGAGTTATGCTTCAAAGGCTTAAGTTAAGTGGTATGCCATATGACAGAATAACTTTTACATAAAAAATTGGCATAATGAGCACTTAAAATTTGGCATTAGTGTGCCAATATGCAAATGTAAAAAAATAGAATTCATGTTTGATTTTGGCATGATTGAATTAAAAACACAAAAATATCTTAAACAGTTGAAGTGCATAACCGTCAGAGAGGAGTGTTGTGTTTTAAAGGATAAGAGTCCCTACAGTAGGGGTACACAGTTAACACATTGTTGAGCGTTGGATCAAGATCGGACCGAATTTCAGGCTCGGTAATTTGGATTAAAAAAAAAGAGAACAAAATCCACATATTTTGTGAACTATTTGATCTGAATCTAACGGTCATCAAGGCACGGACTAACGCTCACCAATTCACTATGGCAACCCAATTTCACATCAGCTTGAGAGATTCAGAATTTTCTAGAACACAATTCACAAGGATCATAATGTTTGTAGTTTCAGCACTTTAATGATGCTTGGTTTGAATACATAACACTAATTTTTCAATTGAAAATAAAGTAAAAAAAGATAACATTTTTGCAATTGAAAATAAAAACTGAAAAATGCTTATAGAAAACTTTTTACTCAAACCAAAGAGTACATTAAACAAAGCATAAAAATAATTGCAGAGCATGAAGAAATCTCATACATTGAAGAGAATGAACATAAAAAAATGAAAAATAAAAAAATAAAAAGAAGCGAAAAACCATACTTGTAACTCTTTTTCGTGCTGCTTGAGGATCTTTGCAGCACCAAGAAGCATAGCAACATGAGCATCATGACCACATGCATGCATCTTTCCAGGTACTTTGCTTTTATGCTCCCATTCCAACAATTCCTAATGTTAAAAAAATCAATAAAATATAGATTAAATATTATCCTCGTAGAAATAGAAATACAACACAAACCAAAAAATTGCAACAAAAAAGAAAAAACTTAATTGCAATTTTGGTCTCACCATTTTCCGGATTTAGTCCTTCTATTTTAAAATATGTCAGTTTTGGTCTCTCCGTCTTATTTTTCAACTAAAAAATTGGTGACGTGATATATTTAAATTATGTGATAGTGGTATATGATCTGATGATTGAGAAATATAAACCTCGATAAAATTGTTAGAAAATTCTCTTGAAAACTTCATTTAAAACATGTGATATAGAAAACCAAGATAAAATCCACAACTGAAAACTAAAACACTCAAGGAAAAAAAAAATGCAGACCTGCATGAGAAGAGCATCCATGTCAGCTCTAAGAGCAACAAAAGGAGGAAGACCAGTTCCTATGTAACCAATAACACCTGTAACTGCAACTGGATGTTTATATTGAACACCCAACTCATCCAATTTTGTTCTTATAAGCTTACTAGTCTCAAATTCTTGATAACTCAGTTCAGGATTCTCATGAATTTTTCTCCTTATAGAAACCATCCAGTCAAAAACTTTAGGCTCTTTAGCTAAATCTAGAAAGTTTGGGATTGATAAGTGGTCATTTGAAGTGGTGGAGGAGGAGGAATCTGAGAAGATTGATGTTGCAGATAAAAAGAAAATGAAAATGATGATGAACATGTTGAAACATTTGAAGAAATCCATGAATACATGCATTCAAAGTGTTGAACTGAGAAATGGAAAAGAAAGAAAAGAAGTTAAATCTAATGGAACAACACATGTTCATTGCTACTAGATTGTTACTATATATGCAGTGGACAGTAGCAAGTGGTAGTAGCCTGGTAGGATTGGTGGAATATCATATCATATATACGGAAAACGATAGAAATTTTAGTTTTTTTTAGAAGTTTAGATATTGTTTTTTAGTAGATCAATGCATAAAATTCACATAGTAGGTGAATAGGTGGGGTTATATAATTAATGTGTATGTATTTTTTATTTTTTTTAAGGATTAATGTGTACGTTACTTTGCGTATAAATATATAAAAAATTAAATGTTTCTAAAAAATGTTAAATGTTTTTGTAATAAAACAAATTATTTGTAAATAAAGACAGAGGCTCTAGGGAGTACCGTCCATTGATTTCACATATAAGGGAGTGGTATTGAAAGAAAGAAAAAAAAAAAAAAAAACTAGATAACAGGTTACATTTATTTATGAAAATGTTAACGAGTGTTCTATTTAACCAGAGGTTTTAGGGAGTACTATTTAAACATTTTAAATATTAAGTCTTTTTTTTATAAAAAATTGTATATTTAATGAATTAAAAATTATAATAATTAACTTTTTAAAGGAATAATTGCTAAATTTTAGATCCTTAAAAAGTGTCACATGGGAACTCATTAACAAAATTCTTTGTTGATTTCGGGACCAGATTTGTATGTTCTATAATTATCATTTAACTAATATTTTCATTTAAATAATCTCAAAAAAAAGGTAAAAGAAAATTTGTTATCATGATATTTGTATCAAGTTTCAACCAGAGCTTACCAATAATTAATCTTTGTAGGAGAATGTGGGACATATAGTGAATTATTCAATTTCAATCGAATGTTTCCATACACATGAGTCATGAACCTAATCTCTAACCACTTAGTAAAGGAGTCATAAGTCTTTTACCACTTAGACAAATTGTGGTCCCATAATACGATTACTGACGCGCACTTTCTTCTTGTTTTTGAATTTAAACTTAATTTTACAAATAAATATTTTATTAACAATATTTGTATAAATCAAGTATTTGATCAGTTTTGTTTTAAATCAAGAATGTATAATAAACTCTAATTTTGAAAACGGTGAATGTAAACAAACTAACTTAACATTAATTAAATGTCTACATAAACATTTTTAACTGAGTTTGATAAAAGAAGAATCATATAATATATATATATATATATATATATATATATATTACATAAATAATTAATTTGTAACAAAAATAATTAAGAATTAACTTATTATAAACATCTAATTTAGAGCATTTGAAATGGTATTTGGTATTTGTCTCAAACATAATTTTCACAATCAAATTTATTGTTGTAGGGCCGTACAATCAAGTTTATTGTTTCATGTGTATATACAAACATACTATAAATTGATTTTACCTTCTTTCAAAAAAAAAAAAATTGATTTTACCATAAAGACACACTAAAATAAAAATAGCAATTTGTGACATGATAAACATGTGCATTTGATCCCGTCAAAAAAAAAAAAACATGTGCATTTGAAAGTGCGGCTGGTTGTGTTATGTCAAATCAAAATGTCCGAGTCGCAACCCATTACCAGCATGTGAGTATTTCCTTTTCTCCACGTTTGACTTATCATATAGAATACACTTAAAAAATATTGGTCGGTTTTTTTGAAGGAAAAAAGTATTGGTCGGTTGTTTTTCACTATTGTGTTAGGAAATAATTTAAATTGAGCAATTTGGTTTTTATCAAAAAATAACTTATTCCCTACTTTTTTTTTTTTGGTTACAACTTATTCCCTACTTTAATTTGAATTGGTTTTTATCGAAAAATAAGTTATTCCCTACTTTAATTTGGATTGGTTAGAAAGCCTTTTTTGCACAGAGTACTGTTTATAGGATTTTTCTTTATAAATTATATACTACTCTTTATTGAAGGTTTTTCATACCGTCACTTTTAATTAACAAATTGATAATCATTTTGTCCATGTGAATTTAATTTAATTGCTATGAATAATACATTATAATATAGAAATGATGAAGTTCAAATACTAGACACTCCACTTATTTATCTTCAGGAGATAAATTTTCAACAACTAGAGTGTACTTCACAAACAAAAAATGGATGATCATTTTATAAATTAAAGAGTTCATACGTACTTTAATAAAAATGATTTTTCTAACATGTACAATGTTGCACAGTTTAAGAGTCATTTAAACACATTTTTTCTCTCTCTAATAACTATTTCAACCCATTTTTATGTTTATTAATTACCTCTTCTCTTGAAAATGGATGATGGAGACGCAATAGTATGTTATTTTCTTCCCAAAAGAAATAAGAATTGTGTTGAAAGAAAATGAGAAGATTAGGAATTAATCATTTACTATTCTTTCATAAATCAAAATGAAAACTTGTAGTGGTGGTTCAATCCTGTGTTGCTTTAAACATGAAAGTTCACCATGTTCAAAGAGTAACATTGCAATCCAATTGGAATCGACACTGCAGCCTTTCATCGACGGCATAGGTTTTGTAAGGACTAGAAAGTTAGACAGGACTTCGGTTTACAGTTCAATCGGTCGAACCGGCCGGCCCGATCCGCTTTGTAGTCTCTTCAATTAAGATAATGATAGCATAGTTGAGAGAGAAAAGATATACACTATGAACTTATACGCTACTTAAAATAGCGTAACAAATTTGTACAAAAGAAAATATTGTAACAAAAAACATTAGTAGTAAATAAATATTCAAATTAGGTAAAAAAAATTGTTACTAAACGACTCTATTTTGATGATTCAAGTTTATCGTTATCCGTTATAAGTTTGTGATGAGGTCTTGTCAAATAGACTCAAAATATAGGTAAAATTAGGATATAAAAAAGTTGATCATGTAGAGAACCATCAATGATGAAAAATCTCATCAGCCAAATAAAACGTCAACGGTCTCTTTTTTTTTTTTTACTCTATTCGTTTCTTGAGTGTCCTAGGAATCTTGAATCATACATTCAAAAAACTTAAAAACGCGTTAAAAGTAACCTCCAACGTTGTCCCATTTTTAGGATTTAGTAATCTGAAGCTGACATGGAGGGTGGGAAAAGAAACACTTTGTATTAGTTTAGGAATTTAAAAGACAAACTTTATGTTAAAAAAATCTTTGTGGGTTTTATAAGATTTTGCAGGATTTTATTAACTTTTAAGATTTTGAAAGACTATTAAGATTTAAAAATTGGATATTTTCAGGGATTTATATCATGAAATTTTAAAGGATTTGAAATGACCTTATGAATTTATAACATTTCAAAGACTATGAATTTGAAGGAATCATTGAAGATGTATGAGACCACAGAGGAACTCCCATACCGCACAGAAGCAAATCTCCACCGATCAGGATCGTTGATGTGATCTCTAATGAACTCCCGCATTCGTCGTTCAGTTTTACCGTTCATGGAGACAATTACAAACGACTCCCCTATATAAAGGTGGCTACGTGCCACGACGGGGACAAGTTACACATTTTTTTTACCACTTTGACTAATTCTTCTACCAAGATCTCTATAATATTTATTTAACCTCACTGTAATTTTCGTGGAGAACTACCTCTGTCGTGAACTAAAGTAGCTCTGCTGGATCAAAAAATCATTTGTATACTTTAAGTTGATTAAATATACCTCGATCCAGTATACACCAAATTATTGGCGCTAGATGGAGGGGAATCTCCACACATCCATCACTCTAATTATTTTTCTCATGCTCGGAACTTGTGACACAATCTTAAATGTTTTCTCTTGACCATTGCACCATGGACATGTTTTGTGAATTAATTACTTCTAATAATTTATATATAATAAACACATTTTAAAATAAAATGAAAATATCATCACATATATTTTTATAAACATTTTTTACTTGATTACAACCGTTTAAGTGTAATAAAAAAAAATAATTTTTGTCAGTTGAAAGTTATTTGATTCGATCAACACACATAATTTTTATTTATAGATCGATTTATATGACCGAGATTATTGATTCAATCTGATTCAGTCATGCAATTCAACCAATGATTCAATAGATCAAGTCGTGACTTAGTACCTTTAATAAGTTGATCACCAATCCAGTTTTTTTTTTTTTGTTGGTCGAGAAAGCCCACCGTTATTTTAATGCTATTTATTTTTCTATTTATTTATTTTTATTTAGTGAAATGCCATTTCTTGTCGAAAAAAACCCTAATAACCCCAATTTTGGTTTTTTAGGTTTACATGTTCAAAGTCGTTGGAAACCTGAGCCTTTGATCATCACTGATCACAATTGATTATAGGTATGTTATTCTTCAACGATCGATGCTTTCAATTTCATCACATCGTTTATGTTTTATCGATTTCTTTGTTTTTCCAACAAACCCTAAATTCATGTAATTCACACGATCATGAATTTGTATGCACCGTTTATGTTAATTTATTTATAGTTTCAATTATTTTTATATTTTGCATTGAACAATTCGTTAACCCTAATTCTTGAAGTTGTCGATTTTTTGATTTTCTAGTTGAATTCATAACATGTGAAATGATTCTGATGATAACTAGTTACTGCTTTCACATTATTTGAGTTACTGAGAAATAGATTAATGTATAATCTTAATCGTAACGAATATGCTCTGTTTTTCTGATATATAATCATGTTTTGGATTATGTTTTGATTACTTGTTACGATTATTATATTAATCTGAATGTCCCTCAATCATATTGTTTAATCTGTTTATGTTTGGTTTGTAAAGTTTGAAGCTTGTGGGGATTAAGTAGCAGCATTTGTTTTCCGGTGTGTCGAGTATTGGCAGATATCTGCCCTTTCAAATGGTCTCTAGTGTTGAACCTCAACACGTGTCTCTGGGAAAGAAAAGGAAACTTAAGATCAAAGATAACACTAACTCCGTTGTGGAGGGTACGGGAAAGAAAAGGAAACTTAAGATGAAAGATAACACTAACTCCGTTGTAGAGGGTGATGGGCCAAAAGAAATTCAAATGGCAGAGGATGCGGGGCAAATGGTACAGAGTGTTGAATCGGTGGATCGTATCTCAGAGTTGCCTAATCATGTCATCCATCACATTCTTTCCTTCCTTCGAAATGTGAAGGATGCAATTCGAACCAGAAGTCTTTCCAAGAGATGGAGAACGATGTGGTTTTCGTTTGCGGCGTTGATGTTTTATGAACAAAAGTTTGTTGCAGGAATTGGACCTGAAGATGGAAGCAATAAGGAAAATTTGTTTAGGCAACATGTAGCTGACTCTCTGCATACATACCTTGCAAACAATGCACAGATACATAAATTTTTGCTGCATATGACATCCTTTGACTTAACGGATGCTCCACTTGTGGATAGCTGGCTAACTTCTGCCGTCTCACAGGACATTAAAGAAATAGATCTCCAGGTTGGCTTCAAGGATAGCAAGCTCTACACTCTACCAGAAGTTGTCCTGTCATCCGAAACTTTAACCGGACTAAGGTTAAGTGGTTGCATACTGCAAAGTTTCAGTAATATAATGCTGCCTCGACTGCAGAAACTTTATCTACGGAAAATTCACCTTAGTGAGCTAATTCTTCTAAGTCTGATCTCACGCTGCCCTTCAATTGAGGATTTAAGACTTATACAGTGCTCAGGTTTGAAATTCTTGTGTATTTTGCATCCTAGTCTCAGTAGGGTTGACATCCACAACTGCAATCAACTGAAGAAGGTTGATATCATTGCTCCTAATCTTGACACATTTTGGTTCTGTGGCAAGAAATCAACACCTTGCAAAGTAGGTTTACAGGGATG
The DNA here is from genome assembly GCF_003473485.1 of Medicago truncatula. Classification (NCBI taxonomy): domain Eukaryota; kingdom Viridiplantae; phylum Streptophyta; class Magnoliopsida; order Fabales; family Fabaceae; genus Medicago; species Medicago truncatula. Next base: position 49,349,345 of record NC_053043.1, read on the forward strand.
CAACGACTCTCTGAAAAATTTAACAATAGAGCATCCACTAGTGAGCCGTGACTTTTGTAAAAATCAGTTCAGTAGATTTTCCTTACTTGAAAAATTGGATCTATGTATTTTTGATAAGACGAAATCTTTTACAATTTTTAACCGAAGTCTTCAGAGAATTGCTTTAAAAGGAGGCAAGAAATTGACTTATGCTCAAATACATGCTCCTAAACTTGTTTCATTTGAGTTGAAGGGTGAAAATATGTCGTACTTTGACTTTACTGCCCCTTTGCGCCTCACAGATGCTAAAATTTCCCTTGCATCTATAACTGAAAGTAAAGATGTTGAAGTTTTAGACGGTAACAAACTGTGGTTTAAGATGGTACCGTTTATAGAGAGGTTCGGTCCTGAAGGATATAAATTGATTATGCATTCCAATAAGGTAATGTTCTTCCAGTTTTTTACATTATGGCATACTTGGTCTGCATCCTTGATGAATTTCCATTACAATAACAATCTCGTTTGTTTTTCTTACTTGGCTGCTTATTCCAGCATATTATTATTCATGAAGATTGGAGCAGCATATTATACCCACCTTTGCGTGACCTGACCTTTGAGATTATCAAATCATCAGCATGTGTGGAGGATATTTTATATGGAATATTGCGGACAACGCACCCAGAATCTGTATCTATAATTTCTTCCTATGACAGTAAATTTCATGAGGTATGGGCGTATGGCAGCTCTTTATTTTTTTTTATTTCTTCAATGCATAAGATACATCCATATTGATTTTTAAATATTTGTTATCCATGATTAAGCAAGACTTTATGCTCATTGAAAGCCTACTTGAAACTGTTTTTGGTATTAACTTTTTAAATTACGTGATTGCAGTCTGTGTATGAAATGATTAAGATCAAAGATGAGGATCCAGTTTGCTGTAGCTATAACACTTCAACAAATAAATGCTGGCGGCATTTCTTGAAGGGTGTTAAGTTTGAGAGCTGGAAAGAAATGCTTGATGTCATGGGTGCCTCTGAAGATGAAAGTGCTAATAGATTGTATCTTTGGTTGCAATCGTCATATACTCCGACATCGCGGCATCAAATGACTAATCTTAGATTATCCTGGAATTCTCATGAACCTGATGTGGAGACATGAAATCCTTATTTAGTCATTGATTGAAGAAGATTGTTTCAAGGAAGCCGTGCTCTGGAATTTCTCCATCGACATTATACCTATGTTCGTCTGCTTGTATCTATCTCCGTTGTTTCCTTCTTTTTGCTGTTACATCAAAATGAAGTTTTAGTGATCAGTGCTATCTTGGAACATTTTTATATATTTTGAGCATGACTCTCCGTCTCTTTTGGATACCTTTATATGTTTTGACCTTGATGTTTATAGTGTTTCTTTCGCCAGATATATATTCTTAATTATTTGATATATCAAGTATTAATTAATGTCCTTAACAAAAAGTATTAATTAATGTATTCTCCTAAAAAAAAGTTATTAATGTATTATATTGAGAAATCTGTCATGCCATTACTGGGCACTGGCGGGTGGCCGGCTACAGCTCCTATCCCTTTAAATTATTAAATTATAATTTATAACTATAAAATGAAAATTAGTGAATTGATATTTGTAGTTGTTATTCCATATATGAAAACTCACTGGGCTTTATTAAAGCAAAAGTGATATCATTCAAAACTACTCGAATTAGATATTGCTACCAATTTGGTTCCAGTATATTAAGCTCAGGGTGGGTCTCCCACTGTGGCGTCTTCCGCTGTGGGCGACTGAAAAATAATTTTCGATTAATATGTCTTTACCTATGTAATTTGGACGAGTTCCGGTTTACCCCTATAAAAAAAAGTTTAGATTACAACCCTGTAAAATAAGATTCTTTGATTTTAGCCCCTGACCCATGTAACTGTGCAGAATTGCTGACGTGGCGAACTGGGTGGCATGCTGACTATGCATATCTGATTATGTGTCGTGCTGACTGTATAATTAATTTTTTTTTAAAATTTTAAAATTTGAAAAGGTAAAAAAAAAATTCAGGATTTTTTTTTTCGAAAAATATTTTCCAAAATTTTTTAATATATATTGTTCGAATTCCAAAATTTATAATTTACGAAAATATATATTTCAAAATATTTTAATTTTCCATAAATTTTTAAAATTAATTTCGAAAATTTTGAAATACATATTTTAAAATTTTTATTTCGCAAAAAAAATTCAAATTATTTTCGAAAATTTGGAAATATATATTTTTCGAAAAAGAAGTTTTTTAAATTTTCTCAAAAAAAAAAAAAATCTGGAAAATATTTTTATTTTTTAAAATCTAGATACAAATTTAGGAAAATTAAGATTTTATTCCAAAATTATTTTTACTATGTGTTACAGATTTGAGAATATTTTTTAGGCTAAAATATGCATTTTATCCCTGCAAATATAGGCCATTTGAAATTTCATCCCTGAACTTACTAATCCTCCCAAACCTTCCCTGCAAATATTAATCATTTGAGTTTTGGTCCTAAACACATTTAATTACCGACGTGGCACATGATTAGTGAGGTGGTGATGACCTGGCAGAATCTAATTGGGAAAGGACATGTATGAGTCAGCAAGTGACACATGAAATGACCACTTTGCCCTTAATGAAACTAGACGCAGGCAAAATGACTATTATACTCCTTCCTTCTTCCTTTTCTTCCATTACCACCACCCACATCCATCACCACCAAATCTGAACCACCAACTTGCGACACAGTGTTCGGCGCCACCGTCGAACTCGAATCCATCGCTAAAACTCTAAACCATGGAATCTCCTGTTCATAATTTCTCATTATTTCAATCTCCAACAATTTATTCAAGAATCTCTTGTTGATTCAAAATCGACAACCCAGAAAAACAACAAGGAAATAACAAACCAGATAAAAAAAACACGATTGAAGATTTGATTCGTTTAGCTCACAACCTTTGCGACGAGAAAGTCGTCGTTGTTAAACTTTTCCACCGCCGCAGAGCAAAACAAAGGGGAACCATGGTGTAGATTCATCACCATGTCATTCTCCTCATCGCTTCTCTTATGCTCTACCAACATAGCTAAGATGCAAATTTTCGTATTTAAACTGAAATATGGGTTTGACGAAATCGGAGATGGGTTTTGAGTATTCTGAAATCGAATGTGAATTTTTCTCAGGTCTGCAACTTCATGGATAAGCCATGGAGATTTCAGAGTTATAAAACCCTCAATTGGAGAAGAAGATAGGTCGAAGAAGATATGGGTTGTGGTTCTAATGAGAAGAAGAGAGATATGGTATCTGGGTTTCTGACTGTTAAAAAATCCCTCCGTTCCTCAATTCGTTCCATTCCTTTCCCATCCGCTTCCTGCATAATCCCAACAGGGTTAAAAAAACCTGTTTCTGAAGAGAGAAGACGGCAGGGATGGGGAAGATAGAAGACAGGGTTAAAAACGTAATTTCTCACATGTTTTGGTTCAATATGGGCAAAGTGATAATTTCCTATGGAAAAATCCAAGTTGCAAGGTCATCTCCTAGTCATGATGTGACACGTCATCACCACCTCGCTAATCATGTGCCACGTCGGTAATTAAATGTGTTTAGGACCAAAACTCAAGTGATTAATATTTGCAGGGAAGGTTTGGGAGGATTAGTAAGTTCAGGGATAAAATTTCAAATGGCCTATATTTGCAGGGACAAAATGCATATTTTAGCCTATTTTTTAATATTTAAAAATTGAGGATAAAAAAAATCTGATTTTTTTTAAATATTTAAATTTATTCTTATCTATTTGTTATGTGTTATTTATTTTGAAAATTGAAGACATTATTAAAAATAAACAATCAGTCCAAAAGATCTGAAAGGAGTTGTTTTCATATATATTTCCCAAAATTTATATGTAATTTTTTTTTTTTTTGCTAAACTTACTGTATTTTTAAACTTTTGAAAAAAAAATTAAAAAAATTCGAAAAAAATTAATATAAGCTAATTTTTGAATGTTTTGGTAATTTTTATTTTTTTTTTTGAAAAAAATCCAAATTTTTTCGTGTTTTTAAAAAAATTTGATTTTTTTTCTTATTTTAAAATTTTTGAAAATTAATTTTCAGGTTTTTAAAAAAAAAATTATAATAATTACACAGTGGCGTGCCACGTTAGTGTCTATTACACATGTATCAGGTTTTAAAAAAAGGCATCTACGGTCTTCTCTTTACATGCCCAAACCATCTAAGCCTATTTTCTACCAACTTTTCTACTATAGGTGCTACCCCCACTTTCAGGTTTTAAAAAAAATTAAAATTAAAATAATTACATAGTGGCGTGCCACGTCAGCGTCTGGATGGAGACAAAGGTGTTTTGTGGAGAATCTTCATATTATAGGGATGTTTTGTGGAGAATCTTCATATTATAAGGTTGTAATCTAAACTTTTTTTTTTTACAGGGGTAAAGACATATTAACCGAATAATTTTTAATGGTTGAATGTTAAAGTTCTATAATTCTTATGGTACACCAACAACACCAAATACTTTTTTCATCTAAAATTAAAACACTGAATATTTTTTTTATTCCAGTCGCACTTTTCTTAATTCTCTCTCTTCTAGATTTGGAACAACTTTTTAATACCAAATAACTCAAATTCGCAAGCACCATGGTTTTCAAACAAGGCTTCTCAAAAAGTAAAACCGATGATATAGTATAGATGGGTGTTTGATGAACTTGCAGCCTTTTCACTCATCCACTGTGGACGATATGTTTCACTCGTCCATCCTAGAAGGCACCTTAACATCATTCTACATTACAAATAATAGTTCTGTTTTTCATTACAAACCATGCTTGCTTCTTCGATCTCTTGGATACACTCATACACATCTTTGCTTGTCAATAGCCCTTATAGTAAAGAAACCTTATTGTTTTCCATTTCTAATTGAAAATTACGGTTTTGTTTATGAAGTGTATTAGAATTTGAAAAAGTTAGGATTTTACAGTTGTTGTTTCAAAACCAAATAATGGAGGGAATGAAAAAAAAAAAAAAAAACCTTTTAAATTGAGGTGTGAAAGAGGAAGTTCCTATACCGAGTACAAGAAGTTGTCGAAGCGTAAATTCTTAGCATTCGCGAAATGTGATTGTCCGTTTCAATTGAGAAGTAATTTGTTGAGTGGTGGTGTATGAAGCCTTAGAGTTGGGGACGAAGAACACAATCACGAGATGACTCAATTCTTTCAAGGTCATAGATATGCGTCTAAAATCGGGAGAAAAGAGGCTTGTTTGTGAGATGACAAACTCAATGGTCCTTCCGAGAAATATTCAGACGACCTTGAAGAATATAAATGATCGAAGTGCAACTACCATAAAACTTTTATATAATACTCATCACATGTATTAATAATCTATCCGGGAAAAGTGATAAGAAGGTTGAAAATGTTGTCAAAGGTGAAAATGATAGTCTTAAGAGTGTCATATGATACCATAGACATCGCCAACTATTAGTTCAAATGTTTATGATTAGGGAACAAAAATCATTATCTCACACACACAGATACACACTTATTGATTTTTTTTATACAATTATCTATGTTTTTATTGGTCAAGTCCTACATTTTATGAATGTATGCTAAATCCGGGTAGACATACCTCTATTTATATAATTTGAACGAATGAGGACGAAATTGAAAATATGAATGGCGTGCGAGAATAGGAAAAGAAAATCTCTTATAATTATGTAAATTTGGGCCATCTGAGAATCGCTCATATAGGCCACAATTGAAGAAAATTGCTCCTCTTTTAATAGAAATTGCTCCCGCACACCTGAACTTCCCAAAATACCCCCCAAGTCGTGACTTAAGTCACGCATGTTTTATACTCAGCATGACTTAAGTCACGTTGTAATATAACCTACGTGACTTAAGTCACGTTCGGTTCTCCTTCAATGCAGCTTCTTTCTTCGCTATCCCCGACATAATTTCCTTCCCTTCCCACAAACAAATAGTTTATCGTATCTAATCTTTTTGTTTTTCTTTCCAGATTCTAGATATTCTTTACAATGGTACCTACATATACAGTTCCTAACTAGGACACTCAACTTTGCGATTAAGGATATGAACCAAAGAGAGACTCATTATCACTTTCGATTTCTATTTCTAAATGGTTAAAACAACACTCGACAGCTAACAACATCGTTTTGCATACCGTGAAGGCCTCCACCATGATAGTGTCGTTGAAAGGAGAACCGAACGTGACTTAAATCACGTAGGTTGTATTCCAACATGACTTAAGTTACGCTGCGTATAACACATGTGTGACTTAAGTCACATGGAAATATCTTGGGAAGTTCACATAGGCGAGGGAGAAGAGCAATTTTCACAAATGAAAGGGACCAATAGCTAAATAAAAAGCCCATAACTATTTAACTCTATTTCTTCGTTCCTTTTATTATTCAAAAATTCGAAAACAAACCCTAATAACCCCAATTTCGGTTTTTAGGTTTGCATTTTCATTATTGTTGGAAACTTGAGCTTTGATCATCACTGATCACAATTAATTATAGGTATGCTATTCTTCAACAATTGATGTCTTCAATTTCATCACATCGTAAATTGTTTTGTCGATTTCTTTGTTTTTCTAACAAACCCTAAATTAATGTAATTTACACGATCATGAATTCATTGACACCGTTTAGTTTAATTTTTAATTTTCAATTTTTTTGTCTTGAATTGCACAAATGTTGGCCCTAATTCGTTAAGTTATCGAATTTTTATTTTCTAGTTGAATTCATAATCTGTGAAGTGATTCTGATAACTAGTTACTGCTTCCACATAATTTAAGTTATTGAGATTTAGATTAACGTTAATTGTAATGGAAAAGCTTGGTTTTTGTGATATCTATTCGTGTTTTGGATTCTTTACCTTATGTTAATTTCATTATGTCTTGATTACTTGTTGTGATTATTATATTAATCTGAAACAAAATGAACATTAAGCCCATTGTTTATTTGTTTCTATTTGGTTTATAAAGTTTGAAGCTTGTGGGGATTAAACTCATTTGTTTCCTAATTATGTTTGTCCGTATTGTCGGATATCTGCCCTGGGGATTAAGCTCATTTGTTTTCCTAATTACGTGTGTCCGTATTGTCAGATATCTGCCCTTTCAAATGGTCTCTAGTGACGAGGCTCTACAAGCATCTGCTGGAGAGAAAAGGAAACTTGAGATGGAGGATAGTGCTAACTCGGTTGTGGAGAATGTGGAGCAAATGATACAGATTGTTGAATCGGTGGATCGTATATCGCAGTTGCCTGATCATGTCATCTATCACATTCTTTCCTTCCTTCGAAATACGAGGGATGCAATCCGGACCAAATGTCTTTCCAAGAGATGGAGAACGCTGTGGTTTTCCTATGCGGCGTTGATTTTTTATGAACAGAAGTTTGCTGCAGGAATTGGACCTGAAGATGGAAGTAATAAGGAAAATTTGTTTAGACAACATGTAGCTGACTCTTTGCATACATACCTTGCAAACAATTTGCAGATACAGAAATTGTTGCTACATATGATGTCCTTTGACTTAACAGATGCTCCACTTGTGGATAGCTGGCTAACTTCTGCTGTCTCACAAGACATCCAAGAAATAGATCTCCAGATTGGCTTCAAGGATATCAATCGCTATACTCTACCAGAAGTTGTCTTGTCATCTGAAACTTTGACCGGACTAAGGTTAAGTGGTTGCATACTGAGGAGGTGCGGTAACATAATGCTTCCTCGTCTGCAGAAACTTTATCTGCGGAAAGTTCACCTAGGTGAGCAAATTGTTACAAATCTTATCTCCTGCTGCCCTTCGATTGAGGATTTAAGATTCGTACAGTGCTCAGGTTTGAAATTCCTATATATTCATTGTGATAGTCTCAGTAGGCTTGAGATCCACAACTGCAATCAACTGAAGACGGCTTATATCTTTGCTCCTAATCTTGACACATTTTGGTTTTGTGGCAAGAAATCAACACCTTGCAAAGTTAATTTGGAGGACTGTGCCTCTCTGAAAAAGTTGACATTAGAGCATCCACGAGTGAGCCGTGACTTTTGTGAAAACCAGTTCAACAAATTTCCCTTACTTGAAAAACTCGATCTATGCATTGCTGATAAGATGAAATCTATTACAATTTTTAACCGCTGTCTTCAGAGAATTGTTTTAAAAGGATGCAAGAAATTGACTTATGTTCAAATATATGCTCCTAAACTTGTTTCGTTTGAGTTGAAGGGTGAAACCATGCCGTACTTTGACTTTGTCACCCCTTTCCTCCTCACAGATGCTAAAATTTCTCTTTCAACTGCAACTGAAAGTAGAGACGTTGGACTCGGTAACCAACTGTGGTTTATGATGAGACCTTTTATATCGCTGTTCTTTCCTGTTGAAGGATTTAAAATGATTATGCATTCTAGTAAGGTATTGTTCTTCTAATTTCCAACATTTTGCCATACTTGGTCCGCATCTTTGATGAATTGCCATTATAATAACTACCTCATTTATTTTTCTTACTTGGTTGCTTACTCCAGCATATTATTATTCATGAAGATTTGAGCAGCATCAAATGCCCTCCTTTGCATGACCTGACCTTTGAGATTATCAAATCATCAGCATGTGTGGAGGATATTTTGTATGGTTTGTTGCGGACATTGCACCCAGAATCTGTATCTATAATTTCATCTTCAGGCAACAAATTCCATGAGGTACTGAATACATAAGATACACCCATGTTGATATTTTAAATATCTGTTATATGTGATTAAGCAAGACATTATACTTGCTGTAAGCCTACTTGAACTTTTATTTTTATTAACTTTTTAAATTATGTGGTTGCAGTCGGTGTATGAAATGATTAAGATCAAAGATGATGATCCAGTTTGTTGCATTTATAACATTTCAAAAAATAAATGCTGGCGGCATTTCTTGAAGGATGTCAAGTCTGAGAGCTGGCAAGAAATGCTTGATGTCGTGGAGGCCTCTGAAGGTGGTATCGGTACATTGTATTTTTGGTTGCAGCTGTCATATTCTTCGACATCGCTGCGTCAGATGACTAATCTTAGATTATCTTGGAATGCTCATGAAGTTGAATTGGAGACATGAAATGCTTATTTAGTGATTGATTGACAGAAAATTGTATTAAAGGAAGTTAGGCTTTAGAATTTGTTCCATTGGCACTATCCCTATGTCCGTCCGTTTGTATCGCTCTCCGTTGTTTTCTTCTTTTTACTGTTACATCAAATATTCAAAATGAAGTTTTAGTGATCAGTGGTATTTTGGAACATTTTATATTGAGCATGATTCTCCGTCCCTTTATATGTTTTGAGCCTGAAGTTTTTAGCGTTTTTTTTCCAGATATATATTCTTAATTATATTTGGTATATCGAGTATTAATGTATTATTATGAGAAATCTGTCACGTGATTACTGGATGTTGGCCAGTTACACAGCTGCTATTCCTCTAAATTAATATATTATAATCATAAAATGAAAATTAGTGAATATTTTGTAGTCGTTATTCCATATAAGATAACTCACTGGGCTTTATTAAAGCAAAAGTGATATTCTTTCAAAACTGCTCGAATCTGATACTGCTACCAATTTGGTTCTTTATATTAAACATCTCACTCCAATACAAATAATATTTGCGTTTTCATAACAAACTGTACTTGCTTCTTCCGATTTTTGGGATTCATACCTTTACTTGTCAATAGTCCTTAATCCTTATGGTAAAAAAACACTATCCTTATTGTTTTACTTTTGTAATTTGTGTTTCTCTTTTTTTAACGTCACTCAGTAGTACTTGTCCAATTGAAGATTATAGTTTTGTTAAATAACTGTTAGAATTTGAGTTTTTCAGAGTAAAAGCATGTCTACCAAGACAAGAAGTGCTGAGCAGGATGTGGTAAGTTGCACCCTCTTGATTGTGTTAAGTACAGGATGTTAAATTTTCATTGTTGTGTTTTACAACAACAAAAGTTGTGTTGGTGTGCTTCTTTTCTTGATTTATTTCTTTAAGAGTTAAACACAACTATTGTTTTTCAAGAAAATATATTGTTTTTTTCTTTCTTTCTGGTTTGTGCTTCCGGTGTTTTTTAAACGTTTAAAGATAGATTTCTTTAGAGCTAACCGAAAGCAACTATGTATTGTTTTTCTTTATAGGAAGGAACAAGGAAGAAGAAGAGTGTAATAGTTGGACCATGGGGAGGTAATGGTGGGACTAGTTGGGATGATGGAACCTTTACAGGGATAAGAGAAATCACACTAGTTTATGATCGTTGCATTGACTCAATCCGTGTGGTTTATGATAAGAATGGTAAACCTTTCACAGCTGATAAACATGGAGGAGTTGGAGGCAACAAAACAGCTGAGGTGAGCTCCACTGTTGTTTCTTTCTTATTCACCATTTCATCAATCTATTCTAAGAAAAGTCTTCTCTTAACGACACCGTGAAAAACTTTATTTTTCGTCATTTTTTAAGATCAGTACAATCTTGCACGGATCTTTACAGGTTAGTTTGACTTATGACGGACATGTTTGTCTATGACTCTTAGATTAAGCTACAATACCCAAATGAGTATCTAATAAGTGTGAGTGGCCACTATTATCCGGTTGTTCGTGGTGGCACCCCGGTTATTCGGTCATTGACATTCAAGAGCAACCAGAGAACCTTTGGACCATATGGAGTTGAAGAAGGGACACCATTCACTTTCTCAATAGATGGAGGCCAGGTTGTGGGTTTTAAGGGACGAGGTGATTGGTATTTGGACTCAATTGCCTTCACTTTGTCAAGTGCACCCACAAAATCTCTGCTTCAGAAGGTGCAGAGAGGCTTGTATAGGCTCACAAGCATTGCTCCAAAATCTTCTTCCACTAGGGCTGCTTAGAAGACTATATATGGGAATTTAAGCCTCTTGCCTCAGTCTTGAGTAATTTGGTTCATGCTATATTGTTTGCCTTTTTTACTTTTGTTGCTTATATTTCTTTGAAGCTTATGATACTATGAAAATCATTTGTGAAACTTACTTAAAGATGCGTGTAATGTTTTAATGGCGGTGAACCCAGTACACTTTGAACACCTTAACGTATATATATCCATATTAGCGAGACATAGTATTAGTATGTGTATGCTCACATTCTAGACTTTTTTTTTTACAAGATTGTTTTTTTTTTAGAATTAATATATCATATTTGATGTTTTTTGATGTTGAACATATTTTTCAAATACTTTCACTACGTCCACAAGTCCCAGATCAACGGGTAAAATACCGAAATTATTAGGTCGAACGTTATGATCGAAGTACTCCGGTACCTTCACTTGTGTGTGTGAGTTTATACTGGTTTTGTTATTTCTCATCTATCTAAAAAATATATACTTTCACTACTAAAAAAAAATGGTCATTATATTTTTAGCAACCCTTCCTAACTCTTCTTTTTTACTCCCTCCGATTCTATTTATAAAAGGGATGTCTGACTTGACTGAAATTGACATATAATTTATAAATTTTTATTGATTCAAACATCTCTCATAGGACAAGAAGGAGAATTTGTTACTCACCCAAACTTTTAATCTGATACACACTCATGGACATGCACCTCTCTCATGAACAAGAGTAATAATGTTGACAGGAGATCAAAAAGCAAAATCACATCGTAAAGCTAAAAATCAATGGTTTCATATTGAAATTTAATTCTCACATCATACTCCATTTTTTTATTGTTTGTCAAAAATAAAAAATCATACTCCATTTTTTGTGATAAAAACATCATACTCCTTTTAATACCTTTTACATACACCTTATAATATTGTACATGTTTACTATGAAACATGTAATAGTTATAGAAAAACTGCAAATATGAAGGAAAAAAAAATAGAGTATATGTTTTCAAGTATTAAGAAATATATAGCAGCTCTTTTATTTATTCCATTTCATAAACAACCAATTACATTCTTTGCTTAAATAACAATACCAAGCAAAAACAAATATCGATATTATTTATTATTACACCAAGTCACCAATTAATCAATGCAAAAATCAAATAAATTTTAGTAGTGGCCACTTTATTGGTTACACTATAGCTCTTCTTAATCCATATCAAATTCTACGCATATCTGCACATTCCATAAACACATGAACCTCTATTGTCACACTTGTTACCACATTTTCCACAATGCTTCTCGTTACTCCTAGGATTCACACATTTACCTTCACAACATATCTTTGGAAAGCTACATTTCTTTCCACACCTCCCACAATTAAACATGTCTATGGAAAAGTTGACACAATTGTTGTTGCAGCAATTAGGGCCTGGACTACCTTTGATATTGCAAATCTTTGGATATTTGTTACATGACACAGAGATTCTGTTTTGTTTCCGGGAAAGGAAGTGGCTTGTTCCTTGGAGAGAGTTTGGTTCTTCGTTTTTAGAAGATGTTGCTGATGATAGTGTAATAGCGCCCAAAGCCATTAGCAAGGTCACAAGGAAAAGGGTCTTGATGAACTTCATTGTTTTTGTGTTTAAAGCTATGTATGAGAGGTAAAACAAAGTTGGATATGAGTAAAAGTAGTACTTGTTGGATATGTTTTGAATGAGAAGGATAAGAAGAAATGGTAGGTATTTATAGAAGAGAGGGAGGTCGATGGATAATATCATAAATTTTTCATATAGAATGCAATTTCATGCATGGGATAATATTAGTTAGTGGGGATGTCTAAATCAGTGTGGCTGCATTGATTCTGTAAACGAAGTTAGGCTTGTTTGGCAAGAATTTCATATACATATTAACCAGTTGAAAATGAGAAGGAAACATGCATTAAGTAATCAAATTAAATATTTTGACATAGATATTAGAGAAAAAATATATAAATTTGGTCATCAGATTTAGTATCTCTAGCTAACAATAAGCAAAGGAATTATATATTTTGCCTTTTTCTTTCTCTAAATAATTTCATCATTATTTCAACTTTTTCTAATGGTTAATTTATAAGGTCTTCATTTCAAGTATATTATTGCAAGTATAATTTTATTAAGCTATAAAGTATTAAATATTTAAAAACTTCTTTTATTTATTTTTATGTCAAAAAATAACTTCATTTAATTTGATTTTAAAGTTCATGAGTATATGAAAAGAGTTGTGGTGAGAATATAAAACAGTACATGTACATGACAAGGTATTTGTTCATAAAAATAAATGGACTTCAATTTTTATACATAAGGTGAATTGTATATTATATATGTCCTAGTCCTAGATATATTATATACTCCAATTTGGACCATGTAAAACCAGGTAAGTAGGTACGTGTTCATAGAATGCACTTAATATAACATATTCAACTTAAGACATGTATAGAATCAAAAGCATGTACTTGACCCAAAGAAAAATAAAAAAATCAAGCATGTATAGTCTACGGAAATCATAAAACAGTTACAAATCCACCACACTGTCATTGTTTGACCTGTGTTTATAGAATATACATACGTATAAATATAAGAATTTGACTTTCTTCAGACTTCAATCAATGAGGATAACAAGAGCCACATTTTCTCGAGGGTATTTCTAATGTGCGCAGATCAGATAGGTGTTGTATGGTACACGCCATTTTTTCACCATTGGATATACTAAAAAAAAGGGTTATTTCGCTGACTTAATTAGGCATATTATGGTGGTTTTAGCCGCAATTATAAACAAAATTTGCATCTCTCAATATGTCAAATAGATTCGGCTTCCGATAAGTATAATAACTGTGTTCACGTTTTCTTACTTAACTTTTTTTTTTTTTTTTTTTTATATAATAAAAAGTTATAATTTAAATAACAAAAATACCGAAATTGCAAGATCAAACACTGTGATTAAAGTTCAAATCTCAAATCAACCACTTATGCGTGTGAGTTTCTGATGATTATTGTCATTTTGTTTAGATATCCGTTATAATAATTGTCACTCCCAATATTGTTTAAATTGGAAGTTTCTTTTTGTACAAAAATTGGAGTTTTTTTTTCTTTTCTTACAATGGCAGTTTCAAGATCACATATATTTCTTTTCAGTCATATGGCTTAGTGATAAGAAATTTATTTGTTTAAGGTGAATAAATTAGAAATCCAGGGTTCAAGCTCCGACGTTTGCATATATAATATAACGTCTCTATCAATTGAGTTAATGACAATTTCAAGACCATATTATCCAATGCAAAAACAACTTTCAAACACTCGTTCATCATTTCATACCATGCGCATATTATATTGCAATAACATTATTTCAAAGCGCCACTATTTGCTACTACTCCTTTCGTATTTATTACATTTGCATACATATTAAGAAATGTAGTTAGTTTCGTATTAAAAAGTGAAATTATGAGTGATTTTATAAAGTTATCACTCATTAATGACATAAGAAAGATATTTTAAAAGAATTGAAAGAAAAGAAAATAATTAATAGTAAAGGGTATGATGAAAAAAGAAACATTATTTTAAAAAAGGACAATGTTATTTATAAAAAGATATTGGTATTTATTTTATGTCTAAACAACTACCATATTATTATTTAAAAAAAGGACAATGTTAACCGGTGCTCCTGGAACATTGGTTACGCAGATAAAAGAAGTAAGATTTTATCAAAAATTGGTGTAATAATTAGTTGGTCAAAAGTAACAGTTTATATTTCTAAGACAATTTTTCTACTTTTGGATTCCTTAACCTGTGCCCCGGGGACATCAGTTAACAAGACCCTTAAAAAAATGCAGGAATATTTTTTTTTGAATCATCAAATATTATTAAACGTCATCCTCACAAGACACAAGGTATGGACGAAACAAGATATAAATGGCGCCGCATATAGACGGTATATCATAACCCCCAAACAAAGCCAATGAAGACACCAAAACACATCACCACCTAAAAAATGCAGGAATATAATTTGGGTTTTTCTTTTTTCCTTTTTAATAATTTTTTGCAAGTAGGTTTAGAATATTATAAAAAGTTCATCCGAAAAATTGACTCAAAATTTAGTGTTTAGGTCTAGATTTTCGTTATTTTAATCATGAACTGTTGGCATTTAAAAATCTAATATTTAATTTATCTTATGTTAAAAAAAAATTAATTTTTCGTCAATAGATTTTTTATGATTTTAGAATTTAAGATAACTAAGCAAATTTCTTTTTTTTTTTAAAGGTAAACTAATTTAGTTTGTTAATAAACTAAAGATCAAATGCATCTAAAGGTCCTTTAAGTTTTTCATTTTTCCCAAAGTGGTAATTTAAGTTTCAAAAGTTCCAAACAAGTCCTTTTAGTTTTTGAATCGTTTCGAACAAGTCCTATTGATGATAGCATAGTTGGTAATTGTTTCCTTGAATACATCTTTGGTACCAAATCTGGCTCCTAACACCCACTTAAAATTAGTCATCTTTTTAGGCATGACAAATGGTGGATAATGCTCTTTGTTGCTATCATTTGAATCATCACCATCATCCTCTAAAAGGACTTGTTTGAAACGATTCAAAAACTAAAAGAACTTGTTTGGGACTTTTGAAATTTGAAGGACGACTTTGAAAAAAACGAAAAACATAAAGGATCTTTAGATACATTTAACCTAAACTAAACTAATACTGAGTCTAGAATTTTTTTGAAAAAAATTTAATAATAAAGACTAAGTAAAGACTAACATAAAAGTCTTAATTTTTTGGGTGAAAAAAGATCTTCAATTTTAGAAAGACTATAAGAATATTTAACCTATTGTCAAAAAACATATATTTAACATTTGAAATAAATTTGCTTAAAAAACATTTGAAATAATTTATAATTGATAAAATTTTCTTGGTACAATTATTAGAATAATATTTTTCAAAGTAAAAATTTAAATTGTTAAAAAATATGGGAAACTAGAAAATAAAAAATATAGGTGTCATCGTAAACTTAACTCAATTGATAAGTACAATACATAAAATATGCCCGCCACAAAAAATAAATAAATAATATAGGTAGAGATCCAAACGATGTTGACTATGAAGAATAAGCCCCGTTCTGTTAGTCAACATTGACCATGTGAACGACTGTATATTCGGCCAATTTTCTTCTTAGGGAACTTGCATAGACTCCACACGACTTTCCTAAGTCCAGCATTAAGCACGGACCCGTTCACATCACTTCATGATCAATTTAATTGTTGTCACTTCGAGATTTATAAACACTATCTCACTAGTTTGTATAGTCGATGTGGGACTTTTTATGAGTGCCCTTTTTAGCAACACTTCCAAACTCTTGGTCGTTATTACTCACTCAACCTTTGAATGCAACCCTCACACATATGAACGTGCACCTCTCTCGTGATCAAGAGTAATGTTTACTAGTATATGACTACGTCCACAAATTAATTTCAACAACTTTGCGCCATCATAGCATATGAAAGAAATAATGGTCACACGAGAGAGCTTGCCCAAAAAGTAAAATCACATGCTAAAGCTAAAAACCAATGGCTTCATATTAGAAGGAAGCTTTTAAGTAGTATTATGTGCGTAACCACTTTAGGTCAATTCCTTTAATAGCTATACCCAACTTCAACCCTCTTTCATCAATAGGGTCATTTATTCAGCCGCCATATTAATTTTTTCTACAACTTATAAATTATACTAGTAATGCACATTAGATCAATGCCTTCAGAAACCTAGTGTTACCTAGAGAAAAAAATGAAGATGAATAGTAGAGAAGCATTTTTTGTTGTGTTTGCATTTGTATTTTTGGGATGGGGGAATGCACAAGATGATACTGTTGTTCCGGCAATCGTGACGTTTGGTGACTCTGCTGTGGATGTGGGGAACAATGACTATCTTTTCACTCTTTTCAAAGCTAACTATCCTCCTTATGGAAGAGACTTTGTTAGCCATAAACCCACTGGGAGGTTTTGCAATGGCAAATTAGCTACTGATATTACTGGTGAGGACAAAATGTAATTTTTATTGGATAGACAAAATGTTAATGTATTGGTATGTTAGTACTTTTTCCTTCATTAGGGTTTGAATCTCAGTCCTTTGAGTACTTAACCTCTTCTAACTCAAACTAGTTGAACTATACTCTCGTAATACTAATGTTATACATATAATTTTGCTTCTTATTGAGTTGTTTCTTTTTGTAGCTGAAACATTGGGTTTTAAGAGTTATGCACCAGCATACCTTAGTCCTCAAGCAACAGGAAAAAACCTTCTTATTGGAGCAAATTTTGCTTCAGCTGCATCTGGTTATGATGAAAAGGCTGCTATCTTGAATGTAAGTTTGTGATGAACAACGCAAACATGCGCACTAGAAGATTCATCCTTTTTAACTCTTCTTTTTTTCACAGCACGCAATTCCATTGTCGCAACAGTTAAAATATTACAAGGAATACCAAAGTAAGCTTTCCAAGATAGCTGGAAGTAAAAAGGCAGCTTCAATTATTAAAGGTGCATTGTACCTACTGAGTGGTGGAAGTAGTGACTTTATCCAAAACTATTATGTCAATCCTTTAATCAACAAAGTTGTCACTCCTGATCAATATTCTGCATACCTTGTGGATACATACTCAAGTTTTGTTAAGGTATTTTGTTCTTCTGTTGTCATTAGAAATGTTGTAATAACATATATTATAAGTATCCATAATAAGTGTCCTTGGCCCATTAAATATATTCAAAATAATTGTACTCTTCTAAAACTTTGAAATATACCATAAGTATTATTTTCTACAACCATACCACAACCTTACAAATAAAACCATTTAAAGTTGCTTTGTTTTTTAACATAGGACTTGTATAAATTGGGAGCTAGAAAAATTGGAGTGACTTCACTACCACCATTAGGGTGTCTACCTGCTACAAGGACTTTATTTGGATTCCATGAGAAAGGCTGTGTCACCAGAATCAACAATGATGCACAAGGATTTAACAAGAAAATCAACTCGGCCACCGTGAAACTCCAAAAGCAACTTCCTGGTCTTAAGATTGTTGTCTTTAATATTTACAAACCTCTCTATGAACTTGTTCAATCCCCTTCAAAATTTGGTAAGCAATACTTTTACTAGAATAACATATGATATTCATTTCTTTCTGTAAAAGAATGTTACTTATTCTCGTAATCTATCTTGTGACATTCAAAAGGTTTTGCGGAGGCAAGGAAAGGCTGTTGTGGAACTGGGATTGTGGAGACGACATCCTTATTGTGCAATCAAAAGTCACTAGGAACTTGTTCTAATGCAACTCAGTATGTGTTTTGGGACAGTGTCCATCCTTCAGAAGCTGCTAACCAAATTCTGGCCGATGCATTGATTGTACAAGGCATAAGCCTTATCGGTTAAGGATTCATGTGGTGAATGTGATGCAAAAGTTTGTTATTTCTCTAGTGTTGAGAAACCTGCATTCTATTAAATAAAATTTTAGAAATTTCCTAGTGACTTGTTTAAGTACATTGGTTAATTTGGAAGGGAATTATGTAATTCAGTTTACACTCCATGTTTATTTTCTTTTATATATCTCCAATTTGTTAATGAAAACCATATTTCCTTAGTGAAATTAACCAAGATTCGCATTGTGTTATCTCATGGAAACACCATCTTTGTCATTGTGCTAATCAAGGAACATTGGACTCCGAATTCGGGATGAAATATTGGCTGCTATATGATTCTTTTTTCGTTGAAAAGCTGCTATTTGATCTAGTAACAACAATCACATAATTAATTCTAAGAAAATTTAATGAAGAAATTGATATTGTTGCTTTCCAAGATCAGAAAGTAATTGGTTAGATAGAATTTTCATCCAAATAGTTTTTTTGTATGTTATAACATGGACAGAGAAATTTGAACCTTTAACCTCGTCCACGCTATCCACAGTTATGTAGTAGATTTAAGTATTGACAGGTATCGTTTTCAATTGATGAACAGGTTCTTCTGTAATACATGATCGGTGTCTGAACTGGACCTAAAGGTTAATTTAAATCACAGGGGTTAACAGAACAGCATAAGTTTCTAATATATAATATTCACAGTCGAAAAGGTGAAATCCTTGTATATTGACAATAAGCTAAAACAAACTAACTATATGAAGCTGATCTTTCGCGTCTTTGATATCTAACCTTCACACTAGAGTCTTTTAGAGCTTCTGCATATTTCTCCAAATCGGATTTCTCTACGTCTAAAAAACCTGAGAAGGAACCTTCTCCACTTAAACTTGAATATCTCCTATCAAAGGAAATTCTACCGTCAATTCCGGTTGATGTGCTCGGCCATGGAGAATTGCTATCTTCTTGATATCTAGATGAAACCTGACTATGATGATGACGACGACGATGGCTATCCTTTCCTTGTATCATTCTCCTAAGCTTACTAAAAAACTTATTCTGACTTGTGGTGTTAGTTCTGGAAGCAGATGAATTATCAACAGAAGAAAAATCATCATACTCTCCAGAGTCAGTAATAGAAGAAGCTTGTGAGGATGACCATTGATCAAAATCAAAATTTACAATACTCCCGGCTCCATTAGTATCAGCATATTCAAGTATAAGCTGTTTGGCTTTCTTCTCAGAAGTGGGGCTTAAGCTTTTACTCAAATCCTTTGCAACTGTTTTATTGGGTGGTGGCTGATAATTACGCAACTCATATCTTAAACAAGCATTTATCCACCGCATGTAAACTAATTCTTCAAGATCCGAACATCGGTCAGAATGTAGTTGCTCAATTTGCTTCATCAAGCCCTCGTTTTCTTTTCTAAGACACTCACTTTCTCGGTTTGCATCATTAGCAACGATCTGTGTAGAGTCCAATCTTCGAGCTAAGTCATAATTCTCTATCTGCAATTTTAAATTAGATTTCCTCAACTCTTCTACTTCAGACTCAACAGCATTTAGCTTTTGCAGCTTTATTTTAATATCTTGATCGCAAGCAGAACCTTTGTATTCTTGTTCTTGCAACTTGGCTACTCTTTGTTTAAGAGAAACTATCTTTTCCTTATTTTGTTCGGCTTCACGCCTAATTTCATTATTGAGTAGTTCAATTTTTGCTTTTTCTGCGTCAAGCTCAGCCAGCACCTTTTCCTGATCGGCAACCTGTTCTTTTAATTTCCGATTCTCAGACTGTAAGTTTTTAGTCTTAAGATTGAACATCTTTACCTCCATATTACTTATCTTCAATCTATTTTGGAGCTCCATGACAACTGTTTCTTGCTCCCTAAGACCACAGTACTCAAGCAACTGAACCTCGAGATTTTGTTCCTTGTCTTGAAGCAATCTAACCATGTTCCTAAGTTGAATTATCTCTTGTTCGTAGTCATTCTTATCAGGAACTGCATATTCTCTAGAAGACCCTACTTTTAACCTCGGTGCCTCCACTTCGAACTCTACCTCCTTAACGAGCTCATCAAATTCAGGTAGAAGAAACTCATCTCTATCTCCATTTTGTTCACTGCAACTGAAAGGAGCAATCAGAGAATTTTTATTCCTCGATCCGCGGGTGCATGTTTCTTCCTGTTATATAGGAAAATCAATAGTCCTAATTTAGTTTCATTGCTTGAAAAAAAGTGCATCTTAATATGAAGAAAAAGCTACGCATTTTTATTTTTCCACAAAAGTATCTTTAGCTCAAATATCATATAGGAGAAGGTCTGAATAGTAGAATTCGGTTGGCTATCCCTGAAAGTTACCTCAACTCCTTAGATTATTTTTCTTATTTTCAAATAGCATGATCTGTATATATAAACCAGTTTAACCAAACCAAATCAAACCAAAATCAAAACAAGTTTTGAATCGAAGATTCATCATATATTGACTTAAACCAAAACCAAATTTGAGACTGGTTCTATACATACACTAGCTCAAAACCAGTCCAAAACCAATTCACCAATATAAATCCAGTATTTTTATCAAACAAGCCAGTTCGATTTTGAAATACAAACCAAACAGTTAATACTATAAAATGAAGGGAAAAACTACCTCTGAAACAGTGTTGGAAGTACTGAATGTTGCTCCAATATCTCCTCCTAAATTAACTTCACTTTCATGACCTGAGAAACACATGAATCATTTAATAAAAAATCACATGGTTATTTGAATTTATCATGAAATTGAAAGGAAACAATACCCAAAGAACGACCCGTGGGACTGACTCTTGTGATTCGGAGGCGCGAGCAGATAAATCCAGCAAAAGAAAGAGCCAAAGCCAAACCAAAGTTCACTAAAATTGGCTTCATACCCTTCTCTTCCTTCTTCATCATCATCAAAATTAATCTAACTTTTCACAAGATAACTAAAACAGTTCTTCTTCATCACTATCATCCAACTCACACCAGCGAAAAAATCATTAAACTCTTTGGTGGTTTATGCCTAGAAAAACAATAAATCAAGTCAACAATCATCATAGTCATAGATATTATTGGTTAGGAAAAAACCATGTAACTAATGATTTTCTACACATAAAACAAAAAATAAAATCATTTCTAGCACTTTGTTCATCACTAATACTATCAACAAGCTCAACCAAATCAAAATAGTATATATATTTATATGTATGCATCAAAAGGGGAAGAAGAGGAATAAGGAAAAAACTGAATTGAAATGAAATAATTTAGGAAAGAAACAAAAAAGTGAGTAAGGAAGAAAAATACCTTCAGATCAGAGAATAACATGAAAAGTGAAAAGACAAAAAAAAACAAAAAGGGTATTTGATTTTTTTATTGTTTGGAGTTTTTTGCTTTGTATGGGGATGATGTTGTTGTCTTTCCTTTCCTCTTCTGGGTGGGACCAAAAGAACAGTTATGACTTTGATGAGCACACAAAATCTTTTAGAAATACGATGTCTTGTGTTACGTGTTGACTAATGACAGCTACTTGATTTTTGTCATGTAATGTTAAGGCAAATGTGATTTCAAAAGTGGTGACATTTTCAAATTTAACATGAATACATCTCACATGATTTTTCTAGTTGTAAAAAGTTTTTCAATTTGATTTTTTTTATAGAAAACTTCGTTTCAAACTTCCCAATTTAAATGAAATTTTCAGAAAAACTTGTTATATAGTTTTTGGGTTTGAAGTTTTACGAGATGGAAAACCCCGAATTGCACCAATAGTTGGAGTATGTACGGTAACATAGTTGATGAATGAAAATAATCTTTATCATATGTATGGTAAAAAATAAATCATACTATTTATGTTGTACTGTTAAGAATGATGCAAGGGTATTTTTGTAAATAAAACTTGATATGTTCCATAAAGATATTATCTCATATTGATGATGGATTGTCGAAGAAAACATCTCCTCCACAAAGAAGTCGCTAGAATTCATGAAAAGTATCTCTAAGTGAAAAGTAGAATTCATGAAAAAGTGTAACTAGAATAAGATATTTTACTTCATAAGTAGATTTAAGTAGAAAAGTAAATGATTTGAATGCGCTCTCAAGTATTTGATTAGAACCCATAAAGCAAACTAGCACCTATGATAAAACTAGCACATATAATAAGTGATTTTACTTCATATATAGTTATGTTGTGGTCCGACCAAAATGTCATATCTGCTTGACTTTGGGCGTTGGAGCGCATGTGCAGGTACCACCCCCTTCCGTCTCATTTAGAGAAACTTTTTGATGAAATAAGTGTTTTTATTTCACAAGTATATTAAAATACTAAAACAACTGATTTAGATACCCTGTCAAATACTTCATTAGATCCTTTAAAGATATTAGCACATAGTAACTCTAATTTCCCCTACGCTGACCAAACATAAGAGGACTTATTTATAGCCAAATTTATGGTAATTATATTAAAAAAAATAAAATACCCTTACGCTTATTTCTTAATAGTAGTACTACATTATGATATAACTAAATATGATTCATCCATGTGACAAGATGACTTCCTCATTGTCTTCGTTATCATTAGTACTCACTACTTCACTTAGTTTTAGTCTTCTAATACATCTTTCACATTCATGATTCTAATTTCTTTAATAGTATTTTTTTTTTAACTATTTTATAATTTTATGTATGTTGAAAATTTAAAGGTATTATGATGAGTAAACCACTAAAATTGGTCATTATCTTTGTAAGATACTTTCAAATTTATTTTTTCTATAGCATTAATAAAAGATGATTTTGTAAAATGATGTATAATTTTTCCTTTTCGTACAACGTTAATTACACTTCTTAATTTGTGTAAAATGATCAAAATTGTATGACGTTTTGGGCATTTCACACATATTAAGAAATATAATTAATATTGTGTGGGAAAAATATATTATGAGTTGTTTTACAAAATTGTCCTTAATAAATTATATGGGAAAAATAAATAAAAGAATTGAAAGAAGAAAAAGTAATAAATAATTAATGATATAATAAGAAAAGTAACATTAATATTTCATTTATATTTTATGATAAATTATTTTTCTAAAGTGACATACAATTTGGAACGGACGGAATATATATAATTGAGATGGAGTAATTTTTTTTTGACATTAATACAACTTGCATCTGTGTCACCGTGCGTGTATATATATTTCCAATCATACATTTTAACAAATGAATTCTTTATTCTTATAAAAAAAACAAATTAATTACTATAAAAATTGAGAATTGTTGAATACACATTTAATAAAGCTGAGAAACATTAGTACTTTACGAAAATGTCCTTCGGCAGTTAACTGTCGAAGTTTGAAAAAACCGGCAGCAGTTAACTGCCGAGGAAACTTCAAACCTTAATTTTTTTTTTTCACAAAAAAATTATATTGTCATTATTAATATTTATTTGATTCTAATACTATTTAATTCATTGTGATTTTATGATGAAACATAATCAATACTCTTTTAATGTTTTGGATTATATTAAAAAATTAAATAAGAAAGTTATGATTTTCTTTTTCTTTTTTAAAAAGAAGCAATAATAAAAGCACTTTAATTATGTAATGAAATCAAAATTTCACTTAAAGAAATAATACTCGATTTTATCAATCAAGACGGTATATCTTTACTGATTTAAATCATTAATTAAAAAACAATTAAATCACGCACAAATCACTGTTCCTAATTAAAAAACAATTATTATTATTATTATTGGTTGTAGCACTGTTCCTAGTAAACAAGAACCATATTTAAATAATTGTTCGTGGTTAAATAAAAACAATTAAGAAACAATTATTATTATTATTATTATTATTATTATTATTCGTTGTAGCACTGTTCCTAGTAAACAATTAAATCACGTACCAATAAAAATTTATTTTAATATTATTTATTAGGAAAATGCTCTTTACCAAGTAAAAATTTATTACTATGATTCATGTTTTTATTTGTACGTGATTTAATTGTTTTTTAATTAATGATTTAAATCAGCAAAGATATACAGCATTGATCGATAAAATCGAGTATTATTTTTTGAGTGAAATTTTGATTTCATTACACAATTAAAATGCTTTTATTGTTGCTTCTTTTTAAAGAAGAAAAAGAAAATCATAACTTTCTTGTTTAATTCTTTAATGTAATCCAAAACATTAAAAGAATGTTGATTATGTTTCCTCATAAAATCACAATGAATTAAATAGTATTAGAATCAATAAATATTAATAATGACAATATAAGTTTTTCGTAAAAAAAAATAAAAATTAAAGTTTGAAGTTTCCTCGGCAGTTAACTACCAAAGTTTTCTTCGGTAGTTAACTGCAGCCGGTTTTTTCAAACTTCGGCAGTTAACTGCCGAAGGACATTTTCGTAAAGTACTAGTGTTTCTCAGCCTTATTGAATGTGTATTCAGCAATTCTCATAAAAATTTGAACTTTACCGGGTTCATTCATCACTGCCCTTTGACATTCCCCTCCCATAAACCCTAAAAATTCGGAGCAAAGGGTTTATACAAAAATGTCATAAATAACTTTCTGCAACACTTTCAATTTCAGTTTCCACACTTTACATCACTATGAAACTCCTCAGAACAATCTTCATCCACCACAAAAACCACCATTTCCTCAACCCCAAACGTGTCTTTTCATCTCTACTTTCACCAAACCCTTCTTCAACAACAACACCAGAAGACACAGAAACCCTACATTCCAATGAAAAACCCCAAAAACCAACCAATACTTGGAGTATGTACGGTAACGTCATTGCAACTAAACAGAAAATCAACAATCACAACGAGGACGACGAAACCAAGGAAGAAAAACCAACTGAAAGTGAAAATGGAAGCATGATGAATTTGAAGAACAAAACTATTTTTAAAACGGCGGCAACCACGGTGACAGTGGACAAAAGAAGTACTAAAAAGGTGAAGACTCAGTGGGTTTGTTGTAACTGTGGGTATACTGCAGGACAATGGTGGGGTACTTGTCCTTCTTGTACTATGGTTGGAACAATGAAGGAGTTTCATGAAGCTAAACTTGGTGATGGTATTGATAGTAATAAGGTTAGAACTGGTTTATCTGTTTCTGAAGATGTAATGGGAGCTTGGCTTCCACAGAGAGGTGATCAATTGCATCCTGTTAAATTGAGCGAGGTTAATCGTGGGTTCGACGAAAAGGGTTGGAGATTTCCTTTGTAAGTTTGTTTTTTTTTTATAATGTTTTGGATTTTGTGTTGTCTTGTCTGTTTGGAATTCTGTGGATTTTAGTTAATTTAAGACTCTGTTTAGCTAAACAACTTGTTGTGCAGCTTATGACATAATCACTTACGGATAAGCTATTTCTATAACACAAGATAAAATAAAGTCAAATAGTTTTTGTATAATCAACAAGCTGTTTTCATTAGGTATCTTGAAGAGCTTATGGAAATAAGCTAAAAACAGCTTATTAATATGGCAGTGGCTATTTTTCATAAGTTTTCCCGAACATTGTCACAAGTGCTTATGCTAGTAGATAAGTTCAAATAAGCCAATCCAAACAATCCCTTACTATTTGGGGCTTTTAGGGTTGATTGAAATTTTGATGGACTAATCTTTGAGGAGTTTGCAAGTACTTATTAACTGACTAGTGAATCATTGTAAAATAGTTGAGTAAACTAGTTCGACTCGGACTTGATTATAACACTATGCCTCCGTTGTATGCTCTTTTGATGTGGTGTTTCTCAAGTGTTATACTTTGTTGTTCTCTTTAAATATCAGGTCTGGCCCTTTTGGAGATGAAGTTTCTATTGTGCTTGGCGGTGGTCTTGTGCCAGGTTTGTTCCAATTTTCTTATTTGCCATTTTTCCTTAACTATATTTGTCTGTTTTGTGGGCGGGACTAATTCAAAAGAGTCTCTGCATTTGGTGATTGATCTTGGTCAATGGATCATTACTGGAGCACTGTTTCTGTTTTATTTTCTTCTTCTCAATGAGCATGACATTTGATGGCAACTAGGCTTAGGTGGTTTGGGCATGTGAAGAAAAGACTTGTAGATTCTATAGTAAGGAGAGTAGATCAGATGGAGGGTAGTCAAATCACTAGAAGAGGAAAATCTAGAAAAACCATAAGAGAAAGTATTAATCAAATGCTTCAGATTAACGAGTTAATAGATATATGACATAGTTTTATGATGTCGTTTGATCCATGCAGCAAACCCTATTAAGTTGAGTAAGACTTGGTTGTTGTCGTTGTATAAAGCTTCCAGCTGATTGTTTGAGAAGTCATTATATGATTCGTAATTCAAGTTTAGTTGATGCTTTGGCACATACTGAATTTGTTTTTTCATGAATAATTTTTATCTATTATTGTGGTTTTGAAGGGTCTTTGAATTTAGTTAGTGGTGATCCCGGTGTTGGGAAGAGTACACTGTTGTTGCAGGTATGCACTATTTTTTTCAAAAGTTTGATGATCAATTTTCTTTGAATGAACTTGTGAATTCTAATTAATGCTTGGTTTATTTGCGATGTTGAATTGGAAGATGGCAGCATTGATAGCAGACGGATGCAATGACAGTGATGGTGAGGCTCTTCCAGTTGTATATGTCTCTGGTGAAGAGGTTTGCCTTTAATAAGCCTTGTGTCATCACACTCATATTATACATTTGAAGTTTTAAATGTACAAATTATATATTCTTTATATTTATATTTTTCTGCCAAAATATTAGTTATGAAAGAACAATATGAAAATTCTGTAAACTAAAATGTACTACTAATAATAAACTATTGTTTAAAAGATTTGTTGTTGTGCTATGGAAGAACAATTTCAATTCATATTACATTCTAAATAACAATTTTGGAAATGAAAACCATTGGACATTGATTTTATGTTAATCTATAGAAAATTACTGGTATAGCTGATTTTAAACCATTCACCTTTTAATATGAATTTGAATCAATTTCATACTTCTATTCACTATTCCCATTATTTTTCCACTCTGCAATTGTTACTTTATAGCGCAATTTGGAAGTTTCTCTTTTGAGGAGGTTGAAATGTTGAATTATTACTATGTTAATGGGATTATATTATTTGTATATGCCATTTATAAGTTTATTTACTTCTTTGCCTATTCATCTTATCTTTGTAAATATTGTACTTTGTATTGTGGACAAAGATGGTAATTTATTTCACTGCTATTAATCTCCAACTTTCTTTTGGGTCTATGGCACCTTGACTTAGTGTGTATTTCTGTTTCATCATTTGCAGAGCCTTCAGCAAATTGGTCACAGAGCAGGCCGCCTTGGAATTAATTCTGATATTTATTTGTATTCAAGTACTGATATTGAGGTATTGCCATCTTTCTTGCTTTTTTTTTTTCTCATTTCAATTCATGTTTTTATCATGAAGTTATTATCTTACTATCAAGAAGTTTGTTTATATAATGTTCTGTAGTTGACCAGCATGGAGCTTTGTGTAAAGAAGTCTCAATAATTGTCTCATTTTTTATTGCCCATTTTACATGTTGTCAGGACATAATAAGGATAGCTCAGTCTTTCCCCATTAGAGCCCTGGTTGTTGATTCAATACAGACTGTTTATTTGAAAGGAATAGCAGGAAGTGCTGGAGGGATTGTGCAGGTTCTGAATCTACCAGATTTGATCATTCTAAAGAATTTTAATTTATCTTAGATTTTTTTAGCTTTAATATGCTACGAATATCAGGTGGGATTGTCTTAAAATGATATGTCATATGATATAGTTTGGAACTTCTTTTAATTAACGTCTTCCCTTCTTAATGGTACTAACTTCATCTTTCTAATATTGATCATTGTAAAAATAAAGGATTCTCGATGCAAGGATGAACTAATGATATAATAATTTTCCGTTGCTTAAATTGTGTAATTGACTAATTGGTTAATTTAGTTGCTGAGATGAATGGTTTACTTCCTTTTGTGGTATCTTATTGTTTTAATTTCCTCCTCAACCAAAAGCATCAAATGCAATAATATACCTTTTTGTTTCTCCGTGAAGTCAAATGCTGGTTATTGGTACATGACGTTGTATAGGTGTGTGACAGGTGAAAGAATGTACTTCAGCTTTGATGCGATTTGCTAAAACGACTAACATCCCCGTACTTTTGGTGAGCATAACCTCTATCAGTTTTGTAGATCATAATTAAGTGGTTATTTTTATCTATTTACATCTTGTTTTGCACCATATCTACTTTTTTTCAAGACAATAGTTGACATTTCCATCTTGTCCTACCAAAAATTTAATCCCCTCAGTCAGTCGAAATCTATTCAAATGTAGCGGTATGATAAAAGTATAAATGTTTTTCTTTGTGAGCCTAAAAGAGCTTGGTCATGTGATTGGTGTTGCTTTTCTGTACTTCATTTATAATTTTTCTGTGGGCATGTATTTCAGTATTGGCTTTTAATTTGTTAGCATTCATGATAATCTTTTAAAAAAAAATACTTTTCTTTTTTGTTTCATGTTTCAGATTGGACACGTGACAAAATCTGGAGACATAGCCGGGCCTCGTGTTCTGGAGCATATTGTTGATGTCGTCTTGTACTTGGAAGTTTGTCCCCTGTAACATTTATCTTTCTTTGGATAGTTAGTAAAGCTGATTTCTTCCCATGATTATAGTTTTTTATCACGACATGTTCAGATAATGAAATTTTGATGAGGGCCATTTATTTTCAGTTTAGCTGAGTGACAATTTTTTTATGCTAAATCACACTATAAAATGGGAGAAATATCCCTGGTGATGTTCAAAGAAAACTGTTGTTATGTTTCTTAAAGATATCTTTTTGAATTCTGCCTTTGCATTTAAGATGCCAACTTTCTCAAATAGTGATGAAATCGTATTAGAAGACATAACAAAAAGCCACAATCATAGTGAGTAGAAAGATGGTGATATGAAGTGGAACAATATGCTGCAGAAAACTGTCTCAGAAACAGTCTTCGAGAACATTTTTTTTATTCCTTTCTGAAACTTGTTATGGTAAAGCTTATGGTTTTTGCAATTACCCGATGATTTTTTATATATAATCGATATTTGTTTTTATGATATTCAATTTAAATTAAAATCTGTCAGCTTTGTTTATGTGTATGTTACTAAACTAAAATCTGACAGATTTGTTTATGTGTATGTTCCTTATAGTTTGCTTCTTAGATATCATCACACATTTTCATTTCTAACTGCTTATATTAATTCATAGGGTGAGAGGTTCACTTCATATCGAATGCTCCGTGCTGTGAAAAATCGGTTTGGATCCACTGATGAGGTAAATGCCTGAACTAATTTCTATTGAAATAAGGAACTATTTTCGATAATTACTGATTTATTTCTATCAGGATTTGTGAGAACCTATCTATCTATAATCCTCTTGATATCTTGTACAGTGTGTAATAGCATGGATTTGTTGCTCTTATAGTATGTATGTATCAGTATTTTGTATGATGCTTAATAATTTTGATAATGTGGATATATCAATTTGTGTACCTTATCCTCCATATTTGGAATTAAGTTTAAATCATTACTCCCTCCATGCCAAATTATGTCATTCTAGCAATTTCACATATACTAATAAATGCAATTAATATTGTATAGAAAAGAATAATTATGAATTATTTTACAAAATTATCCTTTATTAATGGTAAAATAAGCATTAATGATTCTTTGATATTGTAAAATGACATATTTTGGGAAAAACAAATTTTGCTAGAATGACATAATTCAGGAGTCAGGACGGAGGGAGTATATTACAAAGGCATGGGTGATGTTTCAGTTTATCTGATGTGTGAGTGACTGAAATTTATAATAATATTTAATTTTATGGGTTTTACTTGTCAATTTTTCCAGTCTCTTTTAATTTAACTACATAAAGAATTACTTTTTATGCATCATTATGACAATTTGTTAACATTATCTGGGCTTCAATTTGTTTTCTTTAATCACAATTATCTGAGAAAATTGACGTTTGATATGTGTTGTCTTTGATTTATGTCAACAGCTTGGAGTTTTTGAGATGTCAGAATCAGGATTTAAGGCAGTTTCCAATGCAACTGAAATGTTTCTCACTGAACAAGACGCTGATTCAGATGTTTTAGTTGGGTTAGCTTTTACCGTAATAATGGATGGTTCAAGAACTTTCATAATTGAAGTTCAGGTAATTTTTGAATTATCATTGTATAAAAAAATAACGGTTATGTCTTTTGCCACAATGGGTTGAGTTGTTGTCATGTAATGTGACAATGTCATGGGTGCGAGCTATGGAATCAACCTCTTGCAAACGCAATGCAAGGCTGCTTATAGTAAGTAGACCCACAGTGGGCTTGACTCTCCCACGAAGCTTGCGGGGGAGGGGGAGTTATTTATATTCTAATAAAACCTCCTTGTTTTTAATAATTAATCGGCTAAATCTTTAGAATTTATCACTCTTTTCTATTTTATGCAGTAATATTTTAAAATCATAATTCACAGGGCTGGTGTATAGTTGTATAAAAAACAATAAGCTGTCAAGTTTTCAATGGATTTTTTTTTTTTTTTCGGGACAATTTTCTCATGAAACATGACCGTCACTATTACCCTAATTGTTGATTGTGGATACATCGCAAGCTAGTGTAAGAACTAATCTGTACTGGCACTTGGCTTCAGTTCATGGTGGTGACTGGTGTGATGAGGGCTTTGAAGAATCCTTACTTTTCACCCCAACACTTTTCCTCAAAGCTCTAATCACATCACTGTGATGATGTATCTATCTCCGCATATACCTGAAATTTCTTCAAACTTACTTTGCAGGCACTCTGCCTTTCACAATCCCCGGTAGGAGGATCAACTTCAAGAGTAGTTAATGGAATTGACACAGATAGAGCTAACATGATCAAATGTGTAAGTTACTGTTGATGATTTTTACAATATTTTGTTGCTTGGAGAACTGTACTGTATGTGTATGGTTAATGTTTTTTTCCTTTATCTTTGTAATGAGAAAATACAATCTTTTATTGCTTTGAGAATTGTACTGAATGTGTATGGTTAATTTTTTTCCCTTTATCTTCGTAATGAGAAAATGAATGAAACGAATTCTTGAGTGCGATACTGATTTTCTTGTTCAAAATATAATCTGCTGCATTGGAACTTGTTCAGCTGTGCCTTGATTATTGCTCTGTTCCTTGATCTGCAGGTTCTTATAAAGCAAGCAGGTCTTCATATCCCAGTAAACGTAAGTTGATTAATAAATTTGATATATTCTTTCAAATTTGATGTACCTCTCTGAATGTATTGCATGAGAGTGGGTTTTATGTGTTTCTATTTCACCATAATATATCCATATCATGTAAATATTGGTGTTTTTACATAACTAAATTGATTAAACAAAATTAGATACTGAAAAGTTAAACTCTGAATATAATACGAGAAAGATGTTGTCAAATATGGGAATGTCAAGACACATATGCCCATCTTTTTTTTCTTCCATCTCTTGATTTACTGATAACTTCTTTTGGTTTCTAGAATAATAATGGGAAGTAAATGGCTGGTTTTTGTTTGTTTTGTTTGGCCTTATATTCTAATAGGGGTATAGAAGACAAAGACTTGCAAAGAGGTTTTGTTGCCTAAATACTTAAATGTCGTAATTCTAAATTCCCATCCTATCTTGCACCTTTTTTCGACATGCTCATGAGTATGTCTTGCTTCTTTGCTTTGAGAATAAAGACAGGTGCAGTGTGTGATTTTAGGTGATTTCAGTAAACTTAAAATGCATTTAATTGGCTGGAACTCCAACAAATAGTCTGTTGGCTTGACCTTCTAACATGCACAAGTTCATTTTTAATTTACAGCAAAAAAATGTGTGAATTCTCTTATCTTCCAAATAGTTGTCTGCCCTGTCCATGTCTGTCTAATTCTTAAAATATAACTGGTGGGGAATATTTAGTTTTTGATATTTTTTTGATTATTCTTATATTCTGTTTCCTTATCTTTTCTTTGTACAACAGTCTGTGCATTTGAATGTTGTTAGTGGATTGAAAATGACCGAAACTGCTGGAGATCTTGCAATAGCAGCTGCAATCTGCAGCAGGTTTGTATTCTAATTTGTTTGAAATGGCTAATGTATCATTAGAATTGACAGGGTTATTGTTCCTCTTTCAAAATCCGGGTTTGTAAAATAAGTTAACTAGGACTATTGCATGTGTGCTTTCTTTTCAAATATAATATTCTAGATCTTTTTTGTTTCGCCTAGTTATTGTCTTCTTTTTGTTTCTAGCTTCTTGGAGTACCCTATTCCAAAGGGCATTGCATTCATTGGTGAAATTGGCCTTAGCGGTGAGCTTCGCACGGTGAGCTTGTTCTTTCTGACATTAAAGTTCCCACTTGCTATACTATAATATTTAAAGACAGGTTTCATGTCCTCAATAATATAGCTGCATGCATGTTAGTCATTATAAGGTTAATAATATGATAGCATGATACGGCTGAGCCAAGCATTTTATTGCTACACCCTCACCTGTGTGTTAGAGCTTTTGATAGAACTGGGGACCCGATTGCTGCTAAAAGACTAAAGCTGGTTCCGAAAATGCTGTACAAGTCTACTTTCGTCTGTGAAAGACAAATTAAGAGGGAATAACTAATGTGAAGCATATATATAGGATCTGTTTAAATTGGGGAATTTTAGTAGGGAGTTTAGTGCTTTTTTTCGTTCAATTTTTATTATAGGGCCAAAGGGGTTTTCCTTGGCCAAGAGTGTTGCCCTTACAAATCTTTACTATGTGCTAGTATTTTATCTTTAATGCAATGTCACCTTGCTAGATAGGAATTGATTCATCTTAGTATCAGGTTCACTGAGCTTGATTGAAACCTTGCTACCTAGAGTAAAACCTAAGACATCATCTTGGATGCTTTGCATTTCTATTGATGTGGTTGTTTGGAGCTGCTCTATGTTTCAAGCCAAGTTGTAAAACTCTTTTTGTTTATTTTATTTTATTGAGCCTTAGCCTCGCTGTTTGATTATTTAATGATGCAGGTTCCTAGAATCGACAAAAGAGTGCACGCATTGGCAAAGTTGGGTTACAAAACATGTGTAGTACCAAAACAAGCTCTAAAAGCTTTAGGAACTGAAGGTCTAGAAAATATTAAAGTAGTAGGTTGCAAGAATCTGAAGGAGTTTATTAACGCAGTATTCAGTAGATAAACACACTTAAAAGAGGCTGCTAGTGCTGTGCAAAGCTCTCTCTTTTTGTTTGTAAGATGTACAACTTGACACTTTCAGAAGTTTGTAAATATAGGTCTGCTATAATTTTGGTTGTCTTGTGTCAATTATGTACTTTGTTGTTACAAGTATTAAATTTGCTGAAGTAACTGATGTAGTATTTTTGCATCAAACAATTGTAAGTATTTATATCGTCTCCTCAGGGACTAGTGCGATATCGCGGACCGTTCGACACCAATTATCATTTCAAGTTAAAAGATAAGTTGTTTGTTTGTTTTAGTAACTGAATTGCAAATGATAAAATTGAGATTAATAGGGCGTAAAACTTGTTAGGATTAGAGTTCCTTGATCGAGCGTCGCACGTAACCTAATGATCATACATGGATTCTAGCTTTTCTTTGATATTATCACGTATCCCTCGACAACACCATTCGTGTCCAAACAATATTGTGAAATCAATTGTATCATTCAATGGTCGATGTCTCAAACTATTGAATGATTCAAGAGTCGATCTTATCGTTCAATCGATGATTTTTCAATCTATTAAATGATAAGAAAGCTTTAGGTTTGGATACTCAAGGTGATTATCAAAGCATCGATTCCATGTCTAGAACCTATGTTTTGATAGATGGTTATTCTAAACCTAGATTCAAAAGTATTTCTCAATCACAATTAAATCAAAGATAAAGATTAAAGTGCAAGAATAACATCAATATCAAATCAAATGCTAGAACCATATATTTATAGATCAAAAGATTACATGTTTAAGCTATGATCAAGTACCTCTAATCCCAACAAAGGAGATTTAGCTACTCATTGTCATGGAAGCCTTGCAAGAATGAATTGAAGAAGCAAGATTCATTACAACTTGTGATGTCTCAACAAAGGATGAAGAATCCACTCTCTATCACTCTCACTCTATAAAGCACAAGCCCTATCTCTCTCTCTAGAAATATTACAAGTGAAAAACTCAGAGAAAAACTAAGTATAAAACTATATCCCAATGAAATGGTTGAGTGGGCTATTTATACAATTCTGACTCTGCATCAACTCGCCTCGCGAGCTCATTCAATCGCCATGGCGAGTTGAGGTTCCTTCGCCATTGGGTTTGTGCCACGTCAGCTGTAAGAGGCTAAACCGCCTTCACTCGCCTCGCGAGTCATTCCACTCGCCATGGCGAGTAAGCTCGCCTTCCACTCGCCATTGCGAGTTGGTGGCGTGTGATCTTTGTTGCATTCTGGAATTGCTCGCCTTTGATACTTGCCATGGCGAGTTGGAGGCGAGTGATCTCACTTTTCTGCCTTTTTGTACTTTTCTCCATTTTCTTCTCTTTGCTTGATGTCTTGAGTTCGAATCCTGCACAAATGGGTGAAGTAAGATAGATAAAGCGT
This sequence comes from Medicago truncatula, assembly GCF_003473485.1. NCBI lineage: Eukaryota > Viridiplantae > Streptophyta > Magnoliopsida > Fabales > Fabaceae > Medicago > Medicago truncatula. Next base: position 49,384,266 of record NC_053043.1, read on the forward strand.
AAAAGGGCAATAATCACTTATTTCTCGGCTTTTCCCTTAATAACTTGCAAAACAAGTAACAAAAGTGCCTAAAATATATCACTTAAATTACAACTTTCTAGCACTTATCAGTAACTCTCCCATTTTAAAGGCATTATTATAATTTATAACTAATACTTATGTATTTTGTTCATTCTACTTTTGTTTCTTCTGTGATATGTTGAGGATTCACAAAGCTGGGCTGATGGATTGAGGAACCTTACCCACATCCTGTCTTTTATCACAACCCTCTTCTGTTCTTCATTTATAAGCTGCACATACAAAAGAACATTTTCACTTATAGTAAACTAATATTTTTGAACCGATCATATTTTTGAACTGAAAATTGGTGATTTGATTTTTTTAAATGACGTGGTATATGATCTAATGATGAATAAAGATCAAAATCGATTAAATTGTAAGAAAAATTTGTTAAAAACATCATTATTATCTCGGAGGGCTATGTCCTGTCCAGGACCACATTACCCTTCGTTCTTGCACAACCGAAGTAGCTTCCAAGGTGTTTCTTTTGAGTTTGACGAATATAATCTTCCTCTTGTTTGCACTTGCTTTACTACTGAGAGGTAGCCGAACAAATTTAGAACACATCTTCATTCAACTTCTGACTATTTAACTTGGCTTGCCATGGCGGAAGCTGCTAGGGATCGAGATTGAAAATGCACGTTTAAGTATCTATGAACTTCTAAATGCTAACTATACATTTTCAAATGATTCAACTTCATCATACATAAATTTTGCTAGCAGTTAAAGATGAATCAAAAGTTTTGACTCGTCTTTAACCACTCTTCAATTGCTCCACTCTTATAAACAAACACATTAATTTCTCTACAAACAAGTTCTTCAATCTACCTTTAGAAAACTTGCAGGATATATATGTATGCCTGTGCTTTTCCTCATTGCAGAATAGCTTTTCAAGTTTTCCAAACAGCAGCAAAAATGCCACTTCATTTCTCTATAAAACAAGTTAAAAGTAATCAATCAATTAATTAGATATGTATGCAAAATATTATTCAGAACTAATATTTCTATCCAAAGGTTACGCGTTTGAGCTCAAACAAGAAATCTTTACAATGCTCTTATATTGAAAGCTTACTGCCAAAATATGCTGCTTGCTGAAGCTCGTCGAACTTTTCATATGTCTTATCTCGTCAAACATGGATGAGTAAACAATTGAAGAGCGGTTGCTGCTTGATAGACGTCTTAGAAATGCATGCATTAATTTTCATATTGTCTGGTCTCAACTTCCTTTCTGTTCTGAAGCTAAAATTGTAAAAAGAATCTCAGTTATACAGTAGGACAAATAAAGTTATCTTGATGCCAAGTTTTCTGGTCAAATGAAAAGGGCAAAATTGAACTGACAACTTCGTTACTCTTTCCGTTCCAAAATATAAGTGTCGTGTTTCTTTTTCAATGTGACATTAATTACTTTTTTCAATTCTACCTTTAAATGAATATTGTCTGCAATACTTTCAAGTCATTATATTTCACTATATATTTATGAGGGTTAATTGAGTTTTTGGTTCCTATAAATATCTGCAGTTTTGTTTTTAGTCCCTACAAAATTTTCTGTTAAGTGTTTTTAGTCCCTATTAAATTAAAATTTGTTCAATTATGCTTAAACTTCCAAATTTTTGAAAGATTTTTTACATACATGTTCATAACATTGTAAGACACTCTTTTATAAAAAAATTTAGTTATTTTAACGTGTAATGAATTAAATATGAATTTTTCTAAAAGCCAAATTTTCAAGATTATATTAATGAAAATTTGGACCTAATAATAAAATTTTAAGTTACTTTTTTGCGGAGGAACTTTGTATAATATTCTAAGTATGTGAAAAATATGTTACAAATTTAAAAGTTTAAGAACAATTAAACAAATTTTAATTTTACAAGGACTAAAAGTAGGTGTTGGTCCCTATTAAATTGAAATTTGTTCAATTATACTTAAAAAATTTATATTTTTAAATGATTTTTAACAGACATGTTAAGAACATTATAATAATCTCTTTTATAAAAAATTTGAATTTTTTAACATGTAATGAATGAAATATAATTTATTTAAAACGCCAAAAATTCAAGATAAAACTAACGAAAATTTTGACCTAAAAAAGAAATTTTGAGCTAATTTATTGTGGCGGAACCTTTTATAATGTTTTAAACAAGTATATGTAAAAAATCATTAAAATTTTTTAAATTTTAAGCATAATTAAAAAAAAATTAATTTAAGCAGGGACTAAAAACACTAACAGAAAATTTTGTAGGGACTAAAAAGTGTGATTTATTTTTATAGGGACTAAAAACAAAACTGCTCATATTTATAGGGACCAAAAACTTAATTACTGTTTTTTAACCTGTGAAAAAACCTAGGACGGCAGCTATTATGGAACAAAGAGAGTATTTGTTACAGTTTATATATGAATGTCATTTTCAAGCATAGATTATTGGAACCTACCAGTTTCAGCTTCAAATCAGAGATTGTCTTCTCTCTCTGATGAGCAAAAAACTTCAATGACTGCAACAACAGTAGGCAAATCAGTCTTGAATGGGAAAAGAAATTTAATTAATGAAAAATACGTTTAAAGGAAATAGGATGCAAATTTTCAATCAAAACTAGGAGAATCATGAATGCAAAAGAGTGAAAATCACTTACTCCAATTCTCTGCATTTCAAGAGACCTGCGCAATGCTTTTCTTTTGGTTAGAAGATTTTTCGCTATCTTTTCTGAAGGCCGACTATAGTTTTTTCCGCGGTAAATAATAATAGCATATCCCTCTTTTAGTTGATCAACTGAAACTAAAATTCCTCCGCTCTCTCTCTCCAAAAATTGTGAAGTGTAGATGACCCGACTGATTAGTCTCTGCATCGTAATAACCTTTGCTACTTCCCTGTGTTTCCAATGCTGATGTAGTCCTTCCAATACACCGTCGAAAACTCCTCGCCTTCCTGCACTCGTTGTTGAATGTAGCTTCTTAGAGTGGGAAATATTACAGGTGAGTACTTAAATATAATAGCAGCATTTTGGAAAGATGAGTATTAATGGTAAAATTGGAACTGAGATTATGCTTTTGTATTAAATATCGATTTAGTTGTCAACACGGTTTAAAAAAAGTTATACTTGCTCCGTTTTGGTTAAGTACAGATACATGAATATTTTCTTTTGATTCAATTTTAAAAAAATCAGATAATTCCTCTGGAGTTGTTGGTTAGGTAAAGGTTTCTCGAAAGCGGCACTGTGGGATTGAGCAAATATCCAATTTCATCCTTATTATTGTAGGATCACCTCAACCTAATCCTCTGCATTATCAATATTCTCAAAATGATCCCTAAAATTACAAACTTTTAATCAGGCATGTTCCTCTGGTTGTATCGTTATTAAATACATCTTGACTTACAAATTTAATGTCATTATAGTCCCTACAAATATCAACAGAGAGAGAAACTTGATTAATATATATTTTTTACAGATTCAGGGATCATTTTATAATATTGATAATGAAGAGGAATAGGTTGATGGTCATATAATTTTAGGGACCAAAATGGGTATTTAATCTACCCGGATTTACACCCTCCACATTGTAACTAAGTGGTAGTTTGTAATTATCAAAGGAAAAACCTTGTAAAATTTTCTCAATAATTAGGTTATTTAACTAAATGAAATCATATGACCATGACATTGAATTGCTAAGAAACAAAGCATTTGATTATGCTTAAAACCAAAAAAATAAAAAAGGTCACACAGACAAACATATAGTATCCAATCAAAACTAAAGAAGTGAATACTGAAATTGCCTTACCAAGAACTAGACAACTTCTCATCTTCAAGCCCATCTTTCGGAAACATTCCCTCTCCTCATCAGTCATTATTTCCAAGTCTATATCCTCCCCAGAAGGTTTCCATGCAGCATTTAACTTTGATAATTCCATTGTTGATCTCTCTATTTTCTTGTTAAGCTGCAGAACCATATATTATTTAATTTAAGAGAGTGACGGAATATAACAAATGCAAAGGGAAAAAGTTGATAAACCAAATCTCACAATGAAAGCTTTACGCTGTTGCTCTTTCAATTCCTTTTCCAATCTATATATTTCTGCTTCTAGTGGAATGCTTAAATCTACATTGACTTCTTTCATTTCGTCAAGCTTATTTTGGATGTTCCTAAATTCTGTTAAAGTTCCACTTGTACTAGTGCCTTGTGGCAGTGGAAATTCATCAATAGAAGAAAATGCTTGAATTGCTTTCATACGCGCAACTTCTTCGTCGAGTTGACAACTTTTAAGCTCCAACTCTCTCCTTTCTACCAAATCTGCAACTCTTCTAGGAAGGAAATCTTTTCCCCTATATAGTAGTATGTAAAACTTGTTCCGCAACAATAGAACTCCTCCGGTGAGACGCTGTATTGTAAAACATCAAAGTTATTCGTATTGGATGCTCGATGCATAAACTGAAACCAGTACATGAACTAATATACAGGCCAAAAGAGCGGCGCAGTCTATGAGTCTTCCGCGACAATTGAACATAAAACATGTATACAGGCTAATATAAAAAAATATCGTTGGTACAACGAGTGACTTTAGCTTGCTACAGGGATTCTGAAATCTTTATCAATCATTTGAAATTAATACAATCCAACTCAACGCAACATGAAAACACAAGCTCGTATACATAATATCATTGACTAAAACTACACCCTAAGTCTAGGATATCTTGCACCTCACACATAATGAAAAGTAAATTTTCAATGAGACTTGCCTTCAGTTCATTGGCCATTGTTTCATTGTCGGTATTTTGAACTCCATACTTGATTGCAATTTTTGCTATATGACTCTTGTGCCACAGCTTTAAGATAGCAGCTGCTAAGCCTTGAAGTCCTCTGTTTCTTCCTTCATATTGAAGAGAGAAAATGAATTGATTAGCCATATGCATACAAGGAAGGATAAGCATGGAAGCAGTTCTGCTAGAAGTTTTCTTTTCCATACTCCAAAGCATTTATTAATTTACAACCAACTAAATATGATTTCCTTATTAAAGTTACTGATTGAGTCATCCTTCTTAAATCAATTATTCTTGACACCGATACTTCTAGGCCACGTATGCACTGTAGATTGATATTATACCCTTTTTAAGATTATGTATATTGATAACTATTTGGTAAAAATTGAACCCTTTTTTCATCATCAAGCATAAAACAAGAAAATTAATATCTATAATGTATTCTTAGACTGATAAAGAAATTGAAGAACTGCATCAAGAAGGAGGGTACTACCAAGGACAAAATGAGTTGGTAAAGGGTGAGAAATCCTTCTGAAGTATGTTAGTTCACCGTCCGTTAGTTTTGCACTAGCATGAGGTGGACAAATCCTAAGTGGTGGCTCAAATCCAGGAACCACTTCCGGAAGTAAGTCAGCATCTACAGGAAGCGGTTTGTGCATCCACCAATCAATGAAGCGAGGTCCTAAACCATCCAATAATCTATCACATTCCCTCTCATACAAGGATCCGTTGGCTGGTTGGTAGTTCATATCATGGATGTCAGTTGACAGAGAATGCTTATGATCAGCATTCCAGCTCGGTAGCTCACTTGTACTTCGGTCGGATTCAGCCCGGTAAAGATCACCTATGGTGGCCAACTTCACCCCATTCATTTCATAAGAATTTGTTTTTCGACTAGGAATATAACCGGTATCAATCTTCGTAGAACCTTTAGAGGTCAACTTATAGTTGCATCCTCTGTAAACCACAAGAGCATCCTTCTTACTCCATACAACCAAGCCTCCAGTCTTCATCTATTCACACATGAAATGAACACTAATATATCCATCACATAATATGGAAGGATGATACATATAGCACAAAACCGATTAACTATCTACAAGTCAAAGCAATTTGATTGATATTTGATATTAGAAGATTAATCATACAGCTAATTGTGCATAAAGAGCATGACCAAAGTGGCCCGATAGTGGATAGTCCAACGAATCTTGGATGGATTCTGATAGTGATACCATCTTAAAATTCAGGTTGAGGGATGTCTCCCATTTATATACACATTTCCAGCCCATATCCCATTCAATGTGGAACTTCTCAATAGCAGTATATCTTATTTGTATAACAGTATCAAGACACTGACATTCAATGAGTTAGTTATAGCAGCTGACATCAAAATTCAATACTCAACATTTATAGACATGCTAGCAAAACTAGTTTGGTTTTAAAAACTATATTTCTTAAATTTAATTGATATGCACCGACAATATAACATTTTTTACACTATCAATTCAATTAACATAATCTTTGGATCACTAAAAATATTTGACGTTAATCATATCTACCTTAAAAGTCACACAAATGCTGGTTTGCAATTGGTTTTAAAGAGTCCCACATTAGATGAGTAATGGTCTGAAAATGTGTTTATATGTGAGGGTAGTCTTCACGTTACAAGTCGGTTTTGTAAGGTTCAGTTAGTCCCAACCCAAAGTTTAATATGGTATCAGAGCCTATCCGAGATATGTTGGGCCATCTACTATCAGCTTTCCGCGATCAAGTAACTTTGATCATGCTCCAAATGTGCAAAGTTTCCACTTGAATCATTTATTCATGCTCCAGATGTATAAGTGAGGGCAGTTCTCACCTTCCAACCCCCAAAGTTTAATAGTTGACAATAAGTAAAAGAAAAGAGTAGAGAGAAAGAAGCCTAACCTCAACAATTTCTCTTGCTCTATCCATATTTTGACATAAAGGGATATCAAATTTAACCATAGCAAGTTCATTTGTCCTCCAAGTCCTTTTAATTTGATTCACAACATCCTGTGTAACACCAGCTTTCTTAACCTTGACCCAAATCCTCATTATTGCAGCCTCACTCCTCAACCTTTGAAGTAACACCTTATCAAGAGTCAAATCGGCAGCAGTGACAATTTTTTCCTTTTTCACCTTCAAAAAATCAACCTTCTCATCTCTCTCCCATGGCATTCTTTCTTTTCTCACAACCTCCACATTCTCCATCAAATTTTCCAAAGACCCAAAGTTTTCAACTTTTTGAGAACCCATTTGAGTTTGAGTCTTGTGAAGGCTTTCAACTTTGTGGGCTATTTTCTTTAAGGCTTTTTTGCCTCTGAGTTCTTTACCAGTTAAAGCTTTATCAGAATGGTCACGTTGTTTTGGTTCAACGTTGGAATTGAGAAGTTGGTGGGGTTGGAGAAGAAGAGGAGCCTTAATCCATGGAGGTGTTGGGGATTTGAATTTGATGGAAACATTATCATCATCGTTGTTGGGAATTGAAAGGGAATTGGGTTTGTTGTGATTGAGGTTGTTATTGTTATTATTGTTGTTGTTGTTTGAAGAAGAAGAAATGTGAATGACAGAAAATGAATAGTTAAGGAAGAGCATGATGATGGGATATACAAGATTGTGTCTGATCCTCAAACCCAACTGCAGTGTTACAACTTACAACACATTCCAAATTATTCTTTAAAAAAAACACATTCCAAATTATTGATTTTTTATTTGTTTATTTTATGGATTTTGTTTTTATTACTCGTTATAAAATATCTAATGGCAGATACGCGTTTAGATGAGATGACACATTTTTCTTTTAATTTCACAAAAGTTATGAGTTTTGAGTTCAGCTTTAGGCATGCAACATGTTAAAACTCTTACGAAAATTTACCACTCATTTAGGGTCCCACAAATTCAAGAAAAATCGGCCAAACTGAATTACTTAAAATATTTCTCACTTTATTCGTAGTCACTTTAAATATTCAAACCTCAATTTTTATTTTTTTTATAAATTGAGATTTTAAAGTAATAAAATAAGATTTCGTAAAAAATATAATAGTGGATAAGATAGTAATACGACTATGGTATATACACAATATAAGAAAAAATATGATATTTTTTTCTTTCAATTTATCTGATTAAATAATTGTATTCTAATTGAATTCTATTGTTCTTTTTTAATACATCTTATCCTAAGAGGAGCATCTTTTGTCGTTTAATATAAGTTTCATTTTGACTAATTAAAAAAAAATGATTCATCCTATTTTATATCAAATATAACCTTGTCCAAAATGCTGTGTTTTTTAACTATCATCATGTTGTGAAGTTGTCTTTGTTTTGGTGATTTGGTTTCTATAAACCTTCGTCCTTTCCTGGATGAGATAAGAATGGAAGACACGTGTATTGGAAAGTTGAGTGTAGAGATACAGAAGTAGAGTTATTTGATAGATTTTGTTGTAAAGCCTCCAATGAAGTCTCTCCATTTATCTTCCCAAATTTGCAGCCACTTGATACCAGCTCTTGTTGGGGCATATCTGAATGTATTGTCGAAGTTTTAAGGAGATGTTGTAAAATTACGCATTTGAACTTGACATCTTGTCCAACTAAACAAAATTGAACTTTGTCAAACTGGTTTCCAATAAAGGTTGCCAAATGGAGTTGGTTAACAATCTTCACAGCTATTTCAATTTCCCTATAGAAGAAGATGGGATTTCACCTGAGAAATGATTGTTTGAAAAGTTGAGAACATATAGTGCTTTGAAGTCGATGGAATTGAAGACTGCTAGAATTTTAACAAACTCCAGCTGTTGACCATATTCAAGAACCTGACATCATTGCCTTCAACATTGGGAAGTATTTTCTAGATAGTTTACAACTGAAACTGTTAAAGGCTATGTCATTAAAACATATATACGAACTTACTTTAAAAAATGTAAAACATTAAAACTTACTTTTTTAAATCTAAACTAAACGGCCCAACAACTGTATATCTATTTAAGCAAACATGAATAAAAACTTCATAGTCAAAGGCTTTTTAAGTTCACAATATCTGTGAAAACCATTTGAAACTTGAATAAATACGAACTTGTATATATTCAAAACTGTTGTGAAAACAATTAAAAGCAAGAATATCTAGAACACTGTCAAACAGCTAACTTGCAATGCATGCTTCAGTCTAAAAATGTTAAACATATTTTTACATGAAATAGTTTCAGCCACCTTGCAACACAACTTGTTAACAAGTTTCAAGTCACGTTCAAGTCAAGTTTCAACTATGTCATTATTTGGATTTGCTTGATGGTAAGATTGCCTCTTCATTTTCTGAACAGCCTGGTCTTTCAGTTCTTGTCTGCATTTCTGTCAGTTCTCCTTCAGACAAATGTTTCTGCAGGCTTTCCTCATCTTCATTTGAAACATGTGTGCTACCAGATACAAAGTTCATATCTGAGACAGATGGTGACAATTCCAGTCTAAGTTTATTCGAAAATTCTTGATGGAAAACATTTTCAAATTCCAGAATGAAATTGCTTTGATTGGCAATCAAGCTATTATATGCCACCACATCCATGGATTCGATATTGCGCCTAACATGATCAAGTAAATTAGGATTCTGAAGAGCCTTCTCAAAGAAGTTTGACAAACTTGTCTGCCTCTTCTCCATGCTATCCAGTAGCTGCTCTAAAACATCCAGCTGAAACTTTGTTGATTCAACATCAACCGTGGCGTTTAATAACCTGGACTCGAGCGAATTTTTCTCTTGGGAAAGCTTCTCTATTTCTTCCTCTAAAGCTGCCCTTTCTGGATCAACAGCAGAACCCGGAGGATGACTATGACTGTGGATAGGTTTCCTACAGTCTATATTCTTCAGAAGATGTTTTTGATCTTTTATAAATTCTTCATTAGCAAACTCGCAACGCTCTGAATCAATTTTTCGAAATCCCTGATAATAAAGCACACATAAATATACCATAACAGATTAAAACCTACACCCATAAACAATTATTTATCATTTAAACCATAAGATCCACAACCTTCTTTGAATGATTTACCATTTAATCTTTAAAAGAACTTCATTACACACATACAAACTTCAGGAAGCAAATCTGGCATTGGGCCTTAATTTTCAATCATTGCCATAAGTGCATGATTTCTATTTTTCAACCCTATGTCCCTATCTAAAACTTAGATATCAATCTCAATGTAAACCATCAATTTAGTCTCTAAACTATCACTCCCTCTTCAACTTAGTCCCTTAACTACATAAATATAATAATCAATCTCCAAAGTATATGGCATCCGTCAATTTAGTCCCTGCTATTAAGATGCTAGAGACTGAATTGATAGATTTCATATATTCTAGGGACTAAATTGAAGCATTTCAAATACTTTAGGAACTACTTTTTATATTTGTATTGTTTTGGGCCTAAACTAAAGATTGATAGTTCAAATACTAAACTGATGGTTTATTCACCGGATATACCACTACCAAGATCAGGATGCTGCGGAAATTTTATTGATCGCTTTCTTGAGTGAATAGAGTCCTATATCAACCACCAATTCACACACACACACACACACACCCAAAAATAAGATTATGGGCATGTTTGGATTGACGAATTATTTAGCTTATCTACTAGCATAAGTTTTGTGAGACTGTTTGGGAGAGAATTTATGAAAACAGCTTATGACAATTTTCATAAGCTTTTTTCAACTTATTTTCACAAGTTCTCCAATATAGCTTATAAAAACAACTTATAGCATACAAAAACAATTTCACATTATTTTATCTTTTGATATAAAAATAGCTTATGCAAGCTTAGAAATTAGCGCTTAACATGATAAGTGCTTGAGTTATAAAAACTGCAAATAAGCTGTTTATCCAAACAGGCCCTATATCTCATATCACTCCGTCTTTCAAGATTCTCTAGTCGCAACATTTTTAACCCCCAACTAAGTTTTTGCCCTAGATAGACTCCAAATTTGAAGGCCTTCCTAATTCTTATCTCACGGAGCAGTTTTATTCCTCAATCCAGTAACAATCATCGCAATCCATATCCAATAATTGTGATTAAAAATAACCGAAATTCAATTACGACACAATCAAATTATGCAAATACAAAAATACAACAAACAATCAAATCAAATAAAAGCACAGTGAAAGATGCGTATATGATGAACTGGAGAATAAATTAACAAGGAAGAGAATTGACATACATAGGTATCGAGCTGATGGATGAAGCTGGAGAAATTGTTGTGTTTGAAATAGGTTGGAAGAAGAACGTAAGCGAACTCCGGAGGGTTCCAAACCACAAAGCTGTTGTTGGTAGAGCTCCATGAGACGATATCATCCGTCGCGGAATCATCCACCATGTCATACGTCTTCTGAACAAACGGCGCCGGACCTCCTTCATTTTCAGTGGCGGTGGATGAGGATGGCTGTGCAGCATCCATTTGACTCAAAGGCTGTCTCTTGTCTCTGGTTGTTGGCATTTGCTAGCAATGAGACAACTACCAGACAAAAATCAACTAAGGATTATTTTCGGTCAACTTTTTTTTTTTTTTGCAATAAGTTGATCTTTTAAGTAATAGAATATTTTCACCATTACTCTCTTTAAATTAAAGTCAGTCAAAAAGTATTTATGTCGACGTTTAATGTTGAGTTATTGGGTCTAAATTCACTCCTCTTCAAACTAGAATTCATCGGTGTTTATTCAGTTCTGGTTTGAAACAAAATTGATCGATTATTTGATTCATAATGTTGTTTATGAAACATTTATCCAAAAAATTACATTGGAATTTAGAAACAAAAAGAAGAAATGTGTGTAAAGAATCATGTTTGGTGTCATAAACACTCTTAGATCTATCAAGGTTAATGTAAAAACTTTTTAACGAAGTTGAATGAAAATCGGATAACAACGTAAATATTGTATGACATAAATGATCGATTTGTTACAAAAAAAGAAAATTAAAGGAATAATTTGTTAAAATATAAAATAAAAGACCAAATAAATTTTTTACATATTGCAAAATGATCCTACAACAGAAACAAACATCTAAATATAAAAAACTAATTGAAAATTTTACAGCATGAAAATCTACTGATTAAATTAAATTACTTTTTTGTATAATCGTGCAAGAAAAAGAAACAACGTATTGACCATAATGGTAAGGATAAACTTTTGAGATTTTTTACCTTACTTTTCTGAGATAACCACAGATCAACATCTTGAAACAAGTCGTTCGATGAAGCATCTGGCTTATTCTTAATAGATGTGTCATTAGAAGGAATTAGCTCCTGACCTGCACCTTCAGCTATTACTATAACCATATGTCCTTGTTTTTTCAATCTTTTCTGAATGAATGACCTCTAATAGCCCACCTGGTCCTTCAAGGTAAAATGGTGACTCTGGAATCAAACAGCAATCCACATCTCGGCTGACAAGAGTTGCATACATGGCTATAAATCCTGCACAAATATCAGCGAAACAACTAACCATTAGTGATAAGCAGTGTTTAAAAACCTGGTCGAACCAGCTAGTTCAAGCGGTTGAAATAGCAACAGCAAAGCAGTGTTTGAAAAATCTGGCAGGTCCGGTTCGGTTGAACTAGAAATTGACCACTTCATCAATTGGTTTTATTTCAATTACATTGCAGTCTGATTTGAACTGGACCAATACTCTTGTTATAGATTAAAATAAAAGTGATTTTGATATAAATAATTGGGTTAAATAAGTTTTTCGTCCCTACAAATATAGTGGATTTTGACTTCAATCCTAAAAAATAAAACATAATGTTTTCATCCTCACAAAAATTTTCGTTTTGTTTTTGGTCCCTAATGACCAATTTATGTTTAAAATAATGTCAAGATTGTGACTATTTTATGTTCAAGATATGCTCACGTTATGTCCCTTTATTATGTTCAACCTTTGTATGTTCATATTATAATGTTCCAAAAATGTCAAGAACGAGTCAAAATTATATCCATTAAGGACCAAAAACAAAACAAAAATTTATTTGAGGAGAAAAAAATCTCATTTTATATTTTAGGAACTAAAATCAAAATTTGTTATATTATTAGGATGAAAAACTTATTTAACCCTAAATAATTTGAAGGATTCTCTAGAAATTTTAAGAAAAACATAGACTATAGTTGAAAAGGTATTCAAGTTGAAAAACTGTGGATGTCAAAATAGGTTTTTTTTTTTTTAACAAGGTTGAAAAAACAGACCATAAATTCCAATTTTCTCTATTTTCTATAAAAAATTATTTTTTCAAAATCTAATCAAAATGGTTATTTCATTTTCAAATTTTCAGCATAAGTTGAAAGAAGCTTACAACCAAACATGTAAAACATTAAAACTTACTTTTTTAATATCTAAACTAAAAGGCCCAACAACTGTAGAGCTATTTGAGCAAACATGACTAAGAACTGCATAGTCAAAGACGTTTTAAGTTCACAATACCTGTGAAAACCATTCAAAACTTGAATATATATGAAAACCATTAACAATACCTGTGAAATTCAAAACTTGAATATATATGAACTTACAAAACTTGTACATATTCAAAACTGTTGTGAAAACAATTAAGAGCTTGAATATCTAGAAGACTGTCAAACAGCTAACTGGCAATGCATGCTTCAGTCTAAAAAGGTTAAACATATTTTTGCATGAAATAGTTTCAGCCTCCTTGCAACACAACTTGTTAACAAGTTTCAAGTCACATTCATGATATTAAATGTGAGAGTCTCACATACCAGTAGTATAACAAGTGTTGCAAAACAAGTCATTCAGTGAGGAACTGTTCCCAAAACAAGTCATTCACTCTTTTTGGAGCAGCTGGTTTGACTTGGATGCTACCTGAAACCTCCTGCGGTGAAGCTAAATTGAGAACCTTGTTAGCCAAATTTCGTTTTGAGTAAACTCCAATTTCAGATTCTTTACCGCTGGCGTTAACCCTTGATTCTGCCATATTGCCAATTTTTTGACAGTCTATCTGGGGTGACCTGGCCGAGTATGAATTCCTGTTGAATTCTAATGTGCAGGATGCCAGAGTCAAATTTAGTTGGCGGGATATATAACTATCACCTTCTTTACTACTTGGCTCTAAAGATTGAAGATTTGGGCTCTTAGTAGTTGTTGCTCGTCGTGATAAACATGAATCCATGTTAAAAGCAAAAGATGCCCCAGGATCTGCAAGCTCTAATGTTTCAGGTGCAAAAGCAACGTCAGTTCTTGTCTGCATTTCTGTCAGTTCTCCTTCAGACAAATTTTTCTGCAGGCTTTCCTCGTTTTCAGTTGAAACGTGTGTGCTACCTGATACCAAGTTCATATCTGAGACAGATGGTGACAATTCCAGTCTGAGTTTATTCAAGAAATTTTGATGGAAAACATTTTCAAATCCTAGACTAAAATTGCTATGATTGTCAATCAAGCTACCTGCAGCAACAGGCTGCACATGATCAACATGAGGCAACCGCCTTTTCTTATTACATGCCGCTGCATCCATGGATTCAATTTTGCGCTTAAGACGATCAACAAAAGTAGGATTCTGAAGAGCCTTCTCAAAGTAGTTTAACACACGTGTCTGCCTAATCTCCATGCCATCCAATAGCTGCTGGAAATTATCCAGCTGAAACTTTGCTGTTGACTGATGATGCTTGTAGTTTAAGACACTGGACTCAAGATAATTTTTCTCTTGGGAAAGCTTCTCTATTTCTTTCTCAAAAGCTGCCCTTTCTGGATCAACAGCAGAACCCGGAGGATGACTATGACTGTGGATAGGTTTCCTACGGTGTATATTCTTCAAAAGATGTTTTTGATCTTTTATAAATTCCTCATTAGCAAACTCCCAACGCTCCGAATCCTTTTTTCGAAATCCCTGATAATAAAGCACACATAAATAAACAATAACAAATTAAGCCGTAAGATCCACACCCTTCTTTGAATGATTTACCATTAAATCATTAAAAGAATATTTTTTATTACACACATACAAACTTCAGGAAGCAAATCTTGCATTGGGCCTTAGTTTTTAATCATTGCCATAAGTACATGATAACTATTTTTCAACCCTATGTCCCTATCTAAAACTTAGATATCAATCTCAATGTAAACCATCAATATAGTCTCTAAACTATCACTCCCTCTTCAACTTAGTCCCTTAACTACATAAATATAATAACCAATCTCTAAAGTATATGGAATCCGTCGATTTAGTCCCTGCTATTAAGATGTTAGAGACTAAATTGCCGGATTATCACTTCCTTCTTAATTCATTTGATTCATCAATCGAGTAACGATTATCACAATCCATATCCAATAGTCATGAATAAAAATAACCGAAATTCGATTAAGACACAATCAATGGAGGATAAATGAATTAAGAAGGAAGAGGGTTGAAAATGAGATACATACATAGGTATTGAGCTGACGAATGAAGCTGGCGAAATTGTTGTGTTTGAAATAGGTTGGGAGGAGAACCCCAGCGAATTCAGGAGGGTTCCAAACGATGAAGCTGTTGTTCATAGGGCTCCACGAGATGATATCATCTGTCGCAGAATCGTCCACCATGTCATACGTCTTCTGAACAAACGGCGTCGGATTTCCTCCGTTTCTGCCGCCGCCGAATGAGGATAGCGGCACACCATCCATCTTGTCGTGTGGTAGACCGGTTGTTGTTGGCATTTGCTAGCAATGAGACAAGTACCAGACACAAATCAACTAAGGATTATTATTATTTGGCTTAAATATGTCTATAGTCCCTGCAAAATGGGCTCAATTGAATTTTAGACCCTGCAGGTACTAATCCTCCCAAATTTGGTCCTAATTACATCTGAACGCCCATGTGGCAAGTGATTACTTACGTGGCAATGACATGGCATTAGCTGACTGGGTAAGGACTTTGATGACTCAGCGTTTATGCCCAAAATGACCATTTTGCCCTTAATAAAACCAGACACGTGAGAAAATACTAAAAATACCCCTGACAATTACCCTTGGCTTCTTTCTTCCCTTTTCTCAGTCCGAACAGCAACTTTAGTAGCGAAAATGGCATTATTTTGGATCTGGTTATAGACAAAAATTACAACGCATTTTCTCTAGCATGTAAAATTCAGTGGTAATACTAACTCACAAATCTAATTTTATACATAAAAACTAAGGTGCAAACAAACCACAAATACAACACCCAAACAAAGCAGGTTACCTTAAAGCTATTCAAGATAAACTAAGCAATTATATGCACACCTGCTACTGTAATGAAAACAGTCGAAATCCAGGATTGCAACTGGACCCAACACAACAAATCAATTCAAAACCTAAACAACAAAATAGAATAAGGCACAACCTACCAAAAAAACTGGTGTTGCCGGAAACTGGTGTTGTTGCTGCGAATCGGAATTACGAGACTTATGTTGTTGTTTTGAAGTTGAAAACTGCGGCGCCGGTGAAGGTTTTGCGTCATGCTCCGGTGGATGTGTTATTGTTCTTAACGTCGGAGAAGCCTTTCGTTTTTGGAGGCAGAGAGGTGTTTTGTGCGGCGGAGTTCAGGGAAGAAGGAGGATGTAATCGGTGGGAGGAAAGATAGAGAGGGTGAAAGAAGGCAGGGATGTATTGGTCTTTTCGTAATGGTCTAAGAACATTAAGGGTGAAATGGTCAAAACTCAAATAATTACGTGCCACATCATTAATTATTTTGATTTATGACCAAAACTCAAATAATTAAAAATTGCAAGGAAATTTTGACCACATCAGTTAGGCACTGTTTGGTAAGACACCTAAATTAACTTATAGCTTATAAGCTTGACAAAAAAAGCTCTGTTTGGTAACACTTTTTCACCATGAGCTTATAGCTTATTTCATGAGTTTATAAGCTATTTTTCAGAAGCTATTCCAAATAGCGTTTGAGCTTATAGCTTCTCACTTTTTCTTCTACTTTTACCCTTATTATTTCATCTAAATTCCATTTTTACCCACTACAATTTATTATAATATAGCTCCATAATAAATACCACTGTCTATTTTTTTTTAGATTACTAACCTTTGTTAATAAATACACCAACCAACTTTACAATATACCATTTTTTTTTTTACAAAACAATGTACTAATAGTTTTTTTTACGGAACAATATACTATTAGTGTTATTTTTTTACTCTATGGCTTTCGTTGTTATTTTTTTTAGGCTTAAATGTGTATTCGGTCCCTGCACTTTTACAAGATTTTGGTATTGATCCCTGCACTTTTTTTTGTTTGATTTTAGTCCTTACACTTTGTAAAAAAATTGCATTTAATCCCTACCGTTAGTCAACGGTTAAAAAAAAGAAGAAAGATAACTTAGTGCCACATGGCATGTAATTATTGGGCCACGTGGCATTGTAAAAGTGTTTGCAGAATTATTAAATGGTTACTTATTTTTTGAATTTTTAATTATAAAATTAGAAATGTTATAAATTAATATAATAATATTAATTGATTAATTTTCTTCAAAAACAATTACTATTAATTAATTTCTGGAGAAAAAAATCTCCAGCGCTCCTTCTTCTTCCATTCCACTATCCACTCACCTTCTTCTTCCATAGCAAGTTCACTCACACCTCCATCACCCACTCCCTCCTTAGGCATAACACAAAATTAATGATACAAGAATATAGGTCTTTGAAATTTTCATTCAAATTCCTTTATTCCCCAAATCCAAATCTGTTATTTGATTTTGCTTAGCTTTTTCTTTTTATTATTTCTGACTTTTCGAATCCCTTTCGTGATTTCCAGACCTTATGAAAATTTTAGGTTTTGTTGTTGTTTAGTGCTACTGGTTTGTTAAAGGATTTTGAATGTTGATTGTTGTTGAATTTCTGGGTTTATTTTCTTATCATTGTTGATTGTGTTTTTGGTTGTTTAATTTGTAAAGAGATGAATAAGATGGTTTGGGTGGTGATGAAGCAAAACATGATTAAGGACATGAAGTTAGTGCTACTGGTTTTATTTTATTTTCACTAATGAAGGAGAAGAAGTTGGGTGGTAATTTCTTAATTAATAAAATTATATCAAAACAAATAAAAACGTCTGTTTATTTAATTTAATGAATTCTGGAAAACACCACATGACCCAATAATTGTATGCCGTGTGTCACTCTGTTACCCATCCTTCCTTTTTTTTTTAACATTTGAATAACGGCAGGGACTAAATGCAATATTTTTACAAAGTGTAAGGACCAATACCAAAAATCTTGCGAAAGTGCAGGGACCAATTACACATTTAAGCTTTTTTTTTTATACAATATGCCTTACAAAAAATTGACGCAACGCAATAATATACCTTCAGTTTTTATTTATTTATATTTTTTATGAAAATATACCTTAGTGTTATGTTTTTTATTATTTTTTTAAGTTCACGGACATGTTCTTTATTCTTTGATTATTCTTTAAAAAATATACCATCAATTGTGTTACATTTTAATGAAATCATACCTTTCATTATTTTAAAGTATTTTTTGTTATGAATACAGGTAAATAGAGATGATAATAATAGAGAGAAGAAGAAGAAGAGAGAATAGGAGCAGTATTCTTATTCACTAATGTGTGTATCTCAATGTTACAAATGAGCTCTATTTATAAGAAAATAGAGTAGCTTATGAACTAAGCCCAATAACCTAGTAGTATGGCCCAATAACACATTTGCTATTTGGACATCTACTATTAATGTTTATAACACTTCCCCTTGGATGTTCATTGAGGATATGCCTCATTAAAACCTTAATAGAGAAAAATCTAATAGGAGAAAAATTCTAGTGAAGAAAAAAGAGTGCAATATCTTGTGTATGATAATCTGCCTCGTTAAAAACCTTACCAGGAAAACTCAATGGGACAAAACCATGGTTAAGGGAAAAAGAGTGCAGAACACATTTATGTCTCCCCCTCATAAAGACAATCATCTATGGGACGAAAAAAGTCAAATAATATTTATTCTAGTTACTCAAAAGTTTAATTGCATCGACTTTGTTGAAATATCTGGTTTATCTTCATAGTCTTCTTCAAATTAGTAGTGTTTGAGAAGTTTCTTCATATTGAGTTGTTGCAAGACCCCCTTTAAGAAATCAACAAGTTTCTTGTACTTGTAAAATCATCATCCTTGATAAAAGAGCGTTCTTCACTTCCTTGATTATGTTGCTTCTTTAAAATACAAAATATATGCTTGTCTTTGTTCTGATATCTGTATTTACTAACATTGGCAAACCAAAATACCACAATAAATATCATTAACAAAATACATTGATGTCCTCGTTTGAACTAAGATATGGTACTTCAGGACCAATTCAAGTTGTTTATCATTTTCTTGAGGACATGATCTATACTAATATCAAGTGACATCACAATCATTATAGTACACAGTCAACTAGATGTGTCCATATCAAATACATTTGTTATATAAGTTTCTTGATGCACAAAATCTCAATTAAATAATAAATCTGCAAATCCAAACAAACTTTGTGCATGAAACATATTTAATTTCAAATATTTCTATAATCAATAGATGTTAGAATCTCTTCAGGAGTTCAATAATATTTATACCATCATCATTAAAATGATTATAACAGATTCATTTTCAAAGATTTAGAATGGACATATGATGTCATTTCTTCAATATCTCACGAAAATTAATTTTATCGGAGAGTTTCATATACTCATCACTATCACGTGAGTCATACAACTATATTGCAACACATCTTTCATATAAATTGAGCCTTTCATGTAATACTAAACTTCATCAAGCAAGAAAAAGTTCTTGAATTCACTTCAGGTAAATATGTCTCTTAAACATAAACGTTCGACATATATCATCTCACTTCCGGTGAACATATCAAACTCTTTACATGTGTATTTTATCAATGTAATTCTCTTTCGCGCGAAAAATCTTATATATCTAATTAACTTCACATCTTCAAGTGTGCGGACCACAAGTCCAAAAAGTTCGACTTTACAAAGCGAGTTTGATTTCATGTTTTAATCCATGATCCTCGTTAACACTCATCACATATAGCGCTATGTTATAAGCAAAAACATCGTCAACGTTGACTTTAAATTTTGTTCCACCTCATTCCATTCATGACATCATTTATCGAGATCTCTTTATTTTTCATACATCTCAAGTACCTGGTCGGTTCTTCTGGAACTTAAAATCAAATATGTCAGATGACTCTTTTAGAGTTTACACATCCTTATTTGGGTTATCTTTATTTTTAGCTCCTTTTATTGTTTGAGGATTTTATATGTGGAACTGATTGGTCTACCACGCTTCATGCGCAGTTGAGACTCATTTGCAATAATCGACAGGGACATCTATTTCGATTGGAGCATTAGCAGCTGCTTATTTTATTTGTTTAACTTTGCAAACGAGTTATATTTTGAGGATCAAGATGAGACAATAATATTTTCTTTCAAATAATTCATTTGAACTTCAGGTTCACATTTTCAGCTGCTTATTCTCTCCCCCTAATATTGGAAAAACTAATCAGCCTACTAGGCTGTAAACAAGTTGGCTCAATACAATTTATAATAGATGAAGATTCATATCAAATAGATTTTCCCAATATTTTATCATATTCAATCTAAGTGCATTATATTGGAGTAATTGTGATAGACACAACACATCCAAAAATTTACTTATGTGAGAAATATTAAGTTCTTAACCAAAATATAAATTATAAAATAAGGGGAGGACTTACATATGGTGACTTGTTGGCTTGATGCGAATCAATATTTCAACATATTGGTTATTTCCAAAGTAGAGTTTTGAAGGTATGGTCTCATAAGTATAGATCATACAATTAACTTTAGACGTCTAAAGAATGGATCTTCAAGTCCATTTTATGAGCATATGCTACAAGTTGTTTAATATCAATTTCAATTGATAAATGATACTTATCAAATGTTTTTTTGAAAAGTTCAGAAAATAAACTCTTTGTCAAATTTGTTGACAAGATAATCGCACAAACTTCTGGTTTGTGGGTTAATAATAACCATACATGTCATTTAGTTCATCTACACTTTCGATGTATTGATTCACAAATATCAACTTATACGCATTTACATATATTGAGAGACCAAAATTCTCAAATTTTCTACTTTGAAAAAAAATAGTTAAGACACAAAAAATATTTTATTGAAGAATCTTCTGACTCTTCAATACAAATTCATTAAAATTTATTTATTTTTCGCATCATAACGAATCCGGGATAACCCAACCGGTATTGCCAACTACAAACTTAATATAATTTGTAAACTTCTGGTTTACAATAATATGTGCTTCTGTTGCACTAATATAAGTGTAGTACAAATCAGAGGAAAATAACTTTTCCACAACACTTATTTTCTTCAGAGTATTATTTCACCGAATAACAAAAGAAAAAATCATGCTCTTCAGAAGCCTTCATTAATCATGTAGTTCTTCGGAAACTATATAAAAAATGATCAAGATAAATCATTATTTGAGCAACCCTTTCGTGGTTGTTTGATACACTCAAGAATGAGCATTTAAAACATGATTTGTAAACTTCTGATTTACAATAACATATGATTCATTTGTTCTAATTCATTTGAAAACAACAATGAACAAGAAAATAGTATATCCAAGTGAAGTTATATAATAAACATTCTAAAACCTTGATTTATCTTTTGCATTACTACGGTTATATATCAATAAACTACACACAAATTTCTCGAACAAGTAAAGTTTATAAATTATAAAGTTTTTCATTCAAGGTTGTATTTAGGCAACTAAAAAAAATATCTTTTCAAAGTTCGATCACTCCAAAATGAAAATTACAAGTGAGATCAAGATCAAATAAATTTATTTCATAAGAAAATATACACATCTAACATGTAATATTTATGAGATAATAATCTTGAATGATTTAGAAGTCAATAAGAGAATGTCAATTCATATAAGATATTTTCAAGAATTATGTAGAGAAGAATTTGTGCTTACCTTGTAATTCAATCCTTCTAGAAGTCTTATGTAGAGAAGTCTTAGAATAAATAAACAATCTTGCAAGATTCAATACATATAACAGAAATATGATCGTATCAAGAAAATCTTTGATCAAAGATTATTATTTTTTTCAACTTATTTAAGTTTATACTAATGAAATTTTATGACCTTGACATTTATCAGATTAATAGTAATCTCTGCTAAATAAATTACTATAACCACAACATATGTTATATAAAATAAATAGTATAGGCCATTCACATCTGGGAATGAAATTCAATGTGACATTTCACCATTTTAATCAAGAAACACTCTTTGTTCAATTACAAATGTGACTAATCATACAAAATATTCTTGAAGATATTAACTTATTTGCTACTTCAAGAGCATATTCGAGTGGTATAGAAATACACATAGTGTTTCATATTTTCCCCTTCTTTTTTCTTTCTTTCATATCAAATAGATCTTATAAATTTTTATCATGTTTTGAATGTGTAATTCTTCAAGAACACACAATCAAATCATCATAAATGATAACCAATAACAATTCTTTCATCAACCAATCCTTTTATTTCTTCAAGAAGCATGTCCCAAATGATCTATATCAAAGTCTTAATTCTTCAGGAACTATATTACACATTTATTTATTTATTATACATATAATCCTTCAAGAATTTTTAGCATTAGTTCTTCGAGAACTATACCGCAATTTTGAACAATCCTACGAGATGCTTGAATATTAAATTTGTGAGCTCTTCAAGAACTATGTCACAAATCTTTTATTTCCTAAAAAAAATGTCACAAATCTCTCTAAGCAATGATCAAAGATAAACATAATTTTCGCATTCATTTAAGGATTCTTGATATTACATTATTAATTCTTCAGGAATTTATACAAAAAATGTAGATGGTGTTTGAGAATATTACTTTGAATACTCCTTCAAGGATGTTTAAATTCGTGAGTTTTTCAAGAACTATATCACAAATCTTTAAAATAAATTGATCAAAATAAATTCATTAGTAAAACAGAAAATTAATTAAAGAGATTGATCATGTTTATTTGAATTGAGTTTGTTAACTGAGTTCCATATTAACTAAGTTCCATATAACTTCTTTTTTTTCGCAACTGAACTGGTTTCATCAAAGTCGCTTATTTTGTTATAAGAACTTGATTGCATCATTATTAGTTTTTTAATAGAAAAGCAAATGATGCTATTTAAATGCAAGAAGAAACACATGTATGACGACATGTCCTATTAATTTAAAGAATAAAAAGTATAATTAATTCTCATAAGGATAATACTATTTTGAGGAAAAATCCACGGAAAGAAAGAATGACACTGTTCCTATCCATGATTTCTACCAAAACCATATGTAATTTTAATATTAAAAAAATTGTACCTGTCGTTCTCTATCTATATGGAATTCGTTGTGTCATGCTTTCATTTTAAACAAATACATCGCTGTTCTCATAGTTAGCGGATAACAAACAAGTTTGTTTAGTGGAAAAATATCCATTGAATTGTAGTCCAAACTAATTGATTGCCAAATTCATGTACTGAATCCAAAATCAATTTTTTTACGACTTTTCGTTAATATGGTAATCACTCGCAAGCGGAGCTTATTTGGTTTTAATATTGTATTGAATTCTTCAAGAATTCAAGGCTAATATTATTCACGATCAAACCAATTACGTGGAATCCTTCAATGATGATTCCTCAAGGACTTATAGAATAAAATTTTGTTTTTAAGTTTTTCAAGAATTTGATAAAATATTTGTTCAATCCTTCAGGGATACATTATGATTGAATTCTTTATAAATTCATTACAACTGAGCTCTTCAGAAATTCATTATAAAAATTAGATTCTTCAGGAATTCAACAATTAAAAAACATCATTTTAATTATTTGATTATTTTATGTAATCTCATTGTAAGAGTTTTCATCGCAAGGTGGAGTCAAGTTCAAATCTCTTTTCAAATCGAATGGTACTTGCATAATCAAGAATGAAACCCACGTATGGAATTAACAAATCAAATAGTCACACCACGCATAAGAATGAAAACAAACATATCACATACACAAGTTCATATCATACGGTTTTAAAATAACAAATTTCCGCAATAGTATCTATAAGGCTTTGATTCCAAATTGATGGAATTGTAATAATAGCCTATAATCATCGATACTATAATAGATTAAGAAGAGTTATGCACCAGCTTTTTAATTGGTTAGGTCGTGCTGATAACGTGTTATGAATACAAGTAAATAGAGATGATAATAATAGAGAGAAGGAGAAGAAGAGAGAATAGGAGCAGTATTCTTATTCACTGATGTGTGTATCCCAATGTTACAAATGAGCTCTATTTATAAGAAAATAGAGTAGCTTATGAACTAAGCCCAATAACCTAGTAGTATGGCCCAATAACACATTTGCTATTTGGACATCCACTATTAATGTTTATAACATTTTTAAAGAAAATTTAGATTACGAAATTACAAATACTTAAATATTATTTGATATGATTTTATTATAAATTAAGAATGTCCTTTATGTCATTTTACATTTATCAGCTAGTTGAACAACTAGTTTTACCAAACACTTCAGTTAGCTTATAAGTTATCAGCTATAAGCTATAAGCTATAAGCTAGCTTATCAGCTATCCGCTACTTTTACCAAACAGAACCTTAGTATAAGGTCTAAAATTCAATTGAGCCCAATTTACAAGGACTATAGACATATTTAAGTCTTTTTTTTTTTTAAAGAATTCTTATTATTATTTTTATTTTTGGTCAAAGCTAAGAATTTTATTTATTTAATTTTTTCAATACTTCTAAAAAAAAAAAGTTGCAAAATATATTTGTTCCTCCTAGTTTAAAATTTGACAATTTTGGTCTCTATGTCATAGTTTGGAACTAAAAATAAATGATTTGATATGTTTTAATTGTCGTAGTATAGTCGTCTCATCGCTGTGGAGAATTTGAATTTTACGTTATTGTTTTCTTTATTATTGCTCAATTATCTTTACATTTCAACCTCGAGGTGAAGCTTATTAGGCGACAAGCGAACATACACTACCTAAGGTGGTCTGTTCTTGGACTAGTCACCGTATTTTTTATCTTTATCCTTCTTGTATTAAACATCGTTTAATTAATGATTTAAGTTAAGTTTGTTTTGGTAAAAAAAAAATGTCGTGGTATATGGTTGTAAAATGCAAAAGATCAATGTCGATTAAATCGTAAAAAAAAAATTCTTTAAAAACTTTATTTAAAACAAGACGTATTATCATAATTTAAACAAAATATTCGATAGAGGCACCAAAACTGTTAAATTTAAAATAAGATGATCGATTTTGCAAAATAATAAACATAAAGAGACCAACTCAACAATTAAGCCTAAATTACAATAGTTTCACCTATGTTTAACATAAACGTTTATTTTTAAAATATGTAAAGAAAAATTGAATTTATATAATAACTGTAATTATATAAACAAAAATTTGATCTAATGGTAAAACCTTGAACTCGAAAGAGTACACCCAAATGGAAGAAAAGAAAAGGACGCTAAATGAAGAAGATCCTAACTGATAAAACATGTGTAGTGCGCTGAAACAAATTGTAAAAGTTTTGTGAACCGAAGGTCTAGAAAATAGTAAAGTAGTAGGTTGCACGAATTTGGAAGAAGCTCCCAATATTGTGCCTTCAATGACATTGGGTGGAGAATTGCTCTCTCCCATTTGTTTTTGCTTATTTCCGTTCTACGTGAGTTAACTAATGCTGAAAATACACTTACGTGAATTAACTCATGTTGAAAATACATCTACATGAGTCAACTCACGCTCAACTATTTGACGGAAATGAGTAAAAACAGATGAGAGAAGAACAATTACCCATTGGGTATTCATCTTGCGAGGTCCCCCACTTGCTATTGGGTCATGCATGTTGTGGCATGGTAATGCTTGAAAATTGTTAAGTGTACCCCCAACAATCTTTTATTACCCAACAGTCTTTACTTGTCAAAATACTCCTATCAAATTTTTTCTCTGTTTTTTTCTCTTCAAGCTTTTTGCTTTAATGTAAAGGTGCAATAACTGCAAAGATGACTTTCGCTGCAAATAAAAAAAATGAACACTATAGATAACCTTTAGTCCTTTCAACATACAATTTTGTTTATATAAAAATCATTACGATAGAGATGACTTTTATGAGTTTATCAGTTCATGGTGAACAAAAAATATTAACCATAAAGGCAACCTTTACTGTTGCCACTGTGAAGATAAATGTTACGGCGAAGAAAAATATAAACCATAAAAATGACTTTTAAGATACTGCAAGGAAGTTGAAATAATATTTCTTTTGTAAAAAAACTCAAAGAACAAGATTTTTCAAATGAAGTATTCTCGTTTAATCTTGCACGAAGATTTCGATGCTTTTCGACATTTCTTGAGAATTGACGCTCCTTGTTCTCTCCAAGTTACCTTCTTTCTCAATCCAAATATATTGTCGGTTGTCATCCTTAATCATATACTCGTCTCTCTAATACAACAAATAGTCCTCTCGAGCATAATGTTCAACACACGTCCCCTGATGGTGTCGCTCACCTAGATCTCACGAGGTATGGAACAATAGTTAATTGTGTTGCCTACTACATTATGTTGGGAAGTTTTGTTCTTCACATTCTTTATTATATTCAAGGAACTCAACTTAAGAGCATACTCTAATGTTGATTGAGCTGGTGACCCCACTGGTACTAGCTATATCATACAATTTTCCTTCTTTTAGATTCTCTATATAAGTTAAGCATCGTGCTATGACATTCATATACCTTAAAATGGTTTGGTCATGTTCATTACTTTTTTATATGAGAGGTTCATTCTTTTGACCAGCTCCTATGTATTGTGGTAACATGCGTGATATTCAAATCACTCGCAAATCGCAATGCAATTCTTTACTACCACACAAAACATGTTGATATTGATTGTAAGCGATAACATTCAACATTACACTATAACAATTTACCTATTGTCTCTTCGTCCATATGCAAATTGCAGATTTGTTTACAAAGTGATATTCCACTGTTTTATGGAGGATGTTAAGATGTATACTTTATTTATTTGACCTGTTAAGGGGTAGTTAAGTCTTTTCCGTTGTGATATATGTATACACACACATCCTTTACTCATCTTGTAAGGTTGATCAGTGGTATAGACAACTTAACAACTATGGCTTTGAAGCACATATTGTGACACAGAAATCGGACACGACAAGAACGCTGACATGTACTATTGTCAAAAATAGAGGAGATAAAGACAATTGAAAGAAGCTCCCAATATTGTGCAAATCTCTCTCTATTTATTTGTAAGATGTACAATTTGACACTTTCAGAAATTTGTAAATATAGATAGATGTACTCATTTTTTATGTCTTGTGTCAATTGTGTAACTTGCTGTTAGAACTTGGAAGCATTAAATTTGCTGAAGCAACTCGCCAATTTTAAAGGCATTATTATAATTTATAACTAAAACACAAAACACTTTGTTCTACTTCTGATATAACGTGTTTTTGTTCATTCTACTTTTGCTTCTTCTGTGATATGTTGAGGGTTCACAAAGCTGGGCTGATGGGTGGAGGATAGTAACCTTGCCCACATCCTGTCTGTTATCACAACCCTCTTCTGTCCCTCGTTTATAAGCTGCACATGCAAAAGAACATTTTCGCGTAAGGAAAATTATTACAAGAAAAGCAAATATAACAAGCAAAAATATGTTGTAGCTTAAACCTGAACTTGCGGTGGCATTTGTTTCACTGTGATACTAAAAACTATATTGATGTAATAGCGAAGAGTCATAGTAACTTACATGAAAGGGAATATAACAATTTCTGCCATTAACTGGGCCGACTGTGAAGCCTGTGTATCCAGCCATTGCGCCATGAACGGCACTTTGAGCAAGTAGGGTGCAGAACACATTATCAGATGCATTACTTGGAATTGCACGGATCATGTAAGTAGGATCTGCAATACAATATTTTTTTTAGTTCACAGCATTTTCTTCTTTTAATGAGTAAACATATACAGTTCTAAATAGAGAACTCACCGATGTACTTCAGATTTATAATTTTTTTACTTCTTTCAAAGTGATCCTACAATAGAAACAAACGTTTAAAAGTAACAAAACTAAAAGAAAATCCTACAGCTTGAAACTAATTAAATTGAACGACTTTTTCGTATAAGCATGATTTTAACTTAGATTCTTAGGATTATCGTGCAAGAAAAAGAAAAAACACATTGACCATAACAGTAAGGGAAAACTTTGTGACTTTTTACCTTAATTTTCTGAGATAACCACAGACCGACATCCTGAACCAAGTCATCAGGAGAAGCATCGGGCTTATTCTTATTAGATGTGTCATTACGAGGAATTAGCTCCTGACCTGCACCTTCAGCTATTACTATAACCATGTGTCCTTGTTCTCTCAGTCTTTTCTCAATGAACTCCAGAAGTCCACCAGGTCCCTCGAGGTAAAAGGGTGACTCAGGAATCAAACAACAGTCCACATCTCGGCTCGCAAGAGTTGCATACATGGCTATAAATCCTGCACAGATATGTCACGATGACAACTAATCATTAGTGCCACTGAGTGTTTTAAAAACCTGGTCGAACTAGCAACTGCCAAGAAGCGTTTGCAAAATCTGGCTGATCGGGTTGGTTCAACAAGTTGAACTAGAAATCGACACTACTTTGTCGGTTGGTTTGATTTCAGTTATACTTCACTCTCATTGAATCATATTAAACTGGGTTAATACTCTTACATATAATTGATTTAGTTCATTCGTAATCAATGTGAATTGTGAAACTAACCACTTACACATAAATTTCAACACTGTCTATACCATTAGGCTAAGGTTGTACATTACTGTAAGAATGAGTGAAGCTTACCACTGCAACGTCCCATTAGCTTCACAACACCGATACCATTCTCAGCACTCTCTGCTTCCACATGGGCAGAATTAATGGCTCTTTGTGCCTCTTCAACAGCAGTGTCAAAACCAATTGACTTATCAATAACCTAATTCAGATACATAACAACCTTCATTAACTATGTTTAAATACTAATCCTTTTTTCATTTTTCAGTTCAATGGCATGAAAAGCATATAGGATTTCACATATACAATCAAAGCATCCTTACAGGAATATCATTATCGATTGTCTTCGGAATTCCGACCACTGCAACTTTCAAGTCACGTCTTCTAATTTCCTGAGCAAATAACCAAACCTCGTGAGTACAAGTCTTTTCCAGTCTTAACCTCCAGTTCCAGAGATTGCGAGGTAAGTACAGTATGACAAAAAAAAAATTAGTCAGAGATTGAACTCAGGTGTTTCAGATCGATTCAACCATAACTGAAGTTTGTTAACACTTGAGTCCAACCAAGTAACTAACTGGTTACATTACTACAAATTTTACTATCATTTGAGTCATATGTTCTCATAATGGATCATAATAAGCACTCAAATTACATAAATTAATTGCTACCTCAAAAATCATAGCTGCTTCATTTTGAGTTCCAAATCCTCCAAGTATATAAACCTGATTAATGCCTCGATCCTGAATGCTATCAACAATCTTTGAAGTATCATGGCCTCCATATGATGTCCCCAAAACGGTTCCACCACGTTTGTGAATATCATTGACAATCTTTGGTGTTAATGGAATTGTATTTCTAGAGTAAAAACCTCTATATCCTCCCTGCATTCAACCAAACCACCGCAGTCTAGATCATATACTTCAAAAAAACGACGTCAAGAAAATTGGACATTGTAAAATTATGCATACCCCTATTCCCAAAACTTTTTGCACTCCATACATATGGTATAAGCCACAAACTAATTCTCTTATCACTGTATTTAGACCAGGACAAAGACCACCACATGTAACAACACAAGCATACACTTCCTCTGAATCAAAATATACCTACAATACATTCACTTCACATTACATATGTGGAAGGAATCAAATGTTTCAATTTTGACCACAAGAAAAGGCCAAATTAACCTTCTGAGCAGGCCCGGCACGCCGAAAAAGAGTCCCTCTTGGACTATTTTTATGCACAACTATCTACAAAAAGGAAACAATTTTGAATAATTAACTCAAAAACACTGAAGAATGGTAGAGTTAAAGAGAAGAGAAGAAAAATAATCAAAATGTTAAAAATGACTTACCTGTTGTGCAACTGTATCATCTGGATGTACATAATACTGTCTGTAGAAACATAAATTAACCAACTTAAGCACTGAATAAAAATTGTTATGGTAAACAAACACAAAAAAAAAAAAAAAAAAAAAAAAAACACAAGAAAGAATCAAACTTTTCAATTACGCCCTTATTCTATACGTTATAGTTAAGTGTTTCTTTCTAAATTAGGCTATGAAATTGATTGAAAACAGCTTATGCACATGTCTTTCTACTGAGGGCCGGTTTAGATTGACGTCTTTGAGCTTATCTAGTGACGTACATGTTAGAACATTATTGTTCCAACAATAAATGCTTGTGACACTGTTTGAGACAACTTATGACATGTTTATAATCCACTATTAGCTTATTTTTCATGAGCTCACCAGGATTAGCTTATGAAAACAACTTATAGATTTATACAAAAACAGTTTGACTTTATTTTATCTTCTGTTATATAAATAGCTAATTCATAAGTGCTAATCCTATAAGCTCCTGCATGTGCTATAACCTGTAAAGTAAGTTGTTTATCCAAACAAAGCCAAAATTATCACTCAAATATTGATACAAATGTTTACCACATAAAATATACTTACAAATGCATTTGAATAAAATTGATCACTTACTTAACAACAGAATAAGAAGGATTATCTTGTAAAGGATCAGGATATGTCTGCATGATCAACCAGAAGCAAAAAAAAAAAAAAAACATGAAACACAATCATAAATATAAGTATTCATTAAAACAACACTAAACTATGGAAATCAAACCAAACATGAATAAAGCTAAGTGATGTAAAAGAAAAGCAAAAAGAGAAAAAGTTAGTACATACAGGGAGATCAGGTATGTAATCAGACAAGTGAGGAACATCCTCAAGCAAGAAGTCAGAAACATGTGTGTTGGCTTCAACATGGGAAGTGGAAGAATCTACCATGGTTTGTTTTTTGCTTTTTCCGCAGGTTTCAGCGGCTAGTTATTGAAAATATCTTTACTATTCCTATTCCTAACACATACATATATACATATGACATAGGTAATACCGTATGGAATTAAATAATGATTTACTACTCATCTTGTGGCGGGTTTTACACCGGAAACCAACTGAATTTCTCTAGCTAAATTGTTGTCTCAATCATAATTAAATTATTAATTAGTACTTTTTTATGACAATATAAATTAAAAACAAAATACCTTCATTTTAAGTTTTTTATGCAATATAAAATTATTTTTAAGTCAAAATGTTAACAAAGTTATCATTTTTCATCCATCTTCGTTAAAAAATGCATACATGACTTTTTTACATTTAGGTGATAGATTGAAAAGATGTTTATGACATCAAATATGATTATTTGCGTACAAACACGTTTTCTTCTTGTTTTCGAATTTAAACTTAATTTTACATATAAATATTTTATCAAACGCATTATAAATATAGTAATATCAATTTTGTTCAACCCAAGATTAAATAATACATCTATGAACCATAATTTTAAGAGCGGCAAATTTAAACCTACCAACTTAACATTAAACTGTCACAATTATTTTTTAACTAAGTAGAGGGAAATGGTGCAAACATTTCATAACTTAAAAAGGATTAATATATTACATAAAAAAACTTGTTATAAACATTTAACTTAATAATCACCTGATGTTCTTGGTCTAAAGTAATTATTAGAACTTGTTTTAAAATAAGAATATAAATGACCTTTTTCACGAAAATATTTGTTTGTAAAACAAATTAACATCATCAAACTTTGGAGCTTTTACCTTAACTTGAGTTCAAAAGCCACCAAACAATCAATAGCTTATAGAGCCAACTTATCTATAAAAACTTATAAATAAAAAAAAATAAAAAAATTAGATCTGCTGTTAAAAATGATTTTTACTAACAAAGACAAAATAGGTTTTGTAACAAACTGACTTTATATTATGATTGGAAAGTAACAAACGTAAATTGATTGATCGAGTATTGGCTGCTGAATGCTGATAGATAAAGTCATGTGAGCTCACCAAAAATAAATAAATGCCATAGTATGACGTATATAAAGTTGTCTAGCGTTTTTTCTTTTTTGCCTTTTATTATCTTTTTCCCAATAGGCTTTCTTAAGTTATCTTATTTGAGCAGCATTATAGCCATTCGTATTTTTGGTTTACATTTGCAATTGTGGAAATAATTTAAGCAATTTCTTTTCTATGTTAGAGTTTTGTTGAGTACTGATACCCAACTCCAATATATAGAGTGTTCACCAATAACTTATTATATAATGATTAAATGATATTTTGAAATTATTTTATAAATTATTAACATGAATGTTATTATTTTATGGGTTAGTTCTTGTTTACATGAATTATCTTTTGTGAATTTAATTCAGTTGATAAAGATATTGTATAATATATATAAGAATCGGGAATCGAACCCCAATCACCCTCACTTAGCTACTAGATTATTTAAAGGAAAAAAAAAATATGAATAGACGAGACGAAGATATAAAGTTTTAGTTGATTGTTGTGAAGCTAGTAAGAAAAAAGTTGATTCCTATGAAAAAGGAAATGTTTATTTCATATTCTCTTTTCTTAGGAATGATTGTTTCTTAAAAGGCTAAACTGCATTTTTCGCCTCTTAAGTTTCGAAATGTTGCGATTTTGGCCTCTATTAAAAAAATGACAAAAGTGACCCCATATGTTTAGGGAAGTATGTTCTTTTGACCCCTAACTTAAGGGAAATATGATCTTTTGAACCCTTGGAGCATCCACATTGGTGAGGTCTTCATCATTTAAGACCTTATACCTAATAGGTACCCCCAATGTGAAAATTATTTTGAGTTAATAGGTCTTTACCCCCTGTAATATAGGTCATTTCTGGCTTTCCCCCTGTAATTTTTTTATTTTTTTTATTTACACCATGTAAAAAAAAATTGTTTTGATTTACCCCCTAATAGGCCAAACAAAAACCAATTTTACTTTTTTTTCAAGAAATTTTCGTTTTTGTTTGGCCTATTAGGGGGGTAAATCAAAACAAATTTTTTTTTACAGGGGTAAATCAAAAAAAAAATATTGCAGGGAGAAAACCGAAAATAACCTATATTACATGGGATAAAGACCTATTAACCCAAATATTTTTTAGGGTCTTCTAAGACCCAGAGTCTCACTTAAGACATCGATGTTTAAGTGGACCCCACATTACTTTTTCTTAAAATAATCATTGTCATTGGACTATTGTTTTTCAATTGCAATTTAAATATTATAAAATAGATAATAATGTCTTAAATAAATAGTTATTGGTGACACTCATATATTTTATTAGAGAGTCTCTGTTGGAGTGGTTGAGTACCAATTAAGTACTATTATTAAAAAGTTATAAAAAAAAAATGATGTGTCAATGTGGGACCTGTTTAAGACCTCAAAATTGAGGGTCTCTATTGTGGATGCTCTTATCTTCTCAAAAAGTTGTGATTACGACCCTTTTTTAACACGTGGCATCTTCTCAATAATTTTAGGACGGAAAGTGTCAAAATTGTCATTTTTTTTAATAGAGAGCCAAAATTGCAACATTTTAAAATTTAAGGGGCAAAACGTGCAATTTAGCCTTCTTAAAACTATGAGTTTGATAGATTAGTTCTCGAAATAAAAAAAATGGCAAAGTAGTTTTTTAATTTTGATTCAAAATTATTTTATGCAAAAACAATTGAAAATTCTTAATCATGTTATGTTCACATGAGGATGCATGCACCTCAGAGGGACCAAGCTCGTTGACTCTTTGTTTCGTGTCTTCTCTTTTCTCTCCTTCCTTTAAGAAAGTCTCCATCATTTGCAACCCTAAATATCACAAATAAATGTTGGTGAAGAATATAACATGAGAAAAGATGATGAAAAGTGGTGCCCCATTTCTGAAGTCAAGACAATGTTTGGAATTTACGCCTAATTTGTTCATGTTCCTGAATAAACTGAAAAATTAATTGGAATTATAGAGTAACAGAAACAAATATGGTTATGTCCAGTTGAAGTTTTGGGTACATTTTCTTATATTAGAGATCGATATGAATTAAGTCATGAAAGCTCAAAGTAAGTGAATGATTCAAAGGATCAAATTGACAATATATGGGTTTATCTGGGACTAATTTTACTTTCAGTGATTCAATTTAGTACTTTATTAGAGTTATACTCAAATTGATATTTATCTGATGTAGTTAGAGGTATGCATTTGATTTTTACTAATGGAATCTTTTTTTTATTTTCGCACCGATTTCTGACCCATCATTGATGGGCGATTAATCCAGCTCGTGCATAGAGGCATGCGTACTGGTCAAGC
Organism: Medicago truncatula; assembly: GCF_003473485.1. NCBI lineage: Eukaryota > Viridiplantae > Streptophyta > Magnoliopsida > Fabales > Fabaceae > Medicago > Medicago truncatula. The sequence goes on from NC_053043.1 coordinate 49,418,609, forward strand.
GTTGTTCCCCTTGAAAATCGAACCCGATATTGTTTCAAGGACAATATAACTTATTGAATTAAATGCGACATTCAAATTGATGAGTAGCTTTTATCACACGTATAGAATGAGATATGATACTTGAGACCCACTTGCACCACTTGCTTGTTTAAGACATCATATGCTCTGAGAAATGCAATTGTATTAGATTTTAAGCCAACACATATTACGGAAAGAACACCATTTTTTTTAAGAAACTAAATTAACTCACTCAAATTGACATTGAGAAGAATCGCCTAAGACTTTGAGGAGGAGAATTCTTTCAGATCTCAAGTCAATACGATAAGGTCAACTCAAGCTGATTTATGGAAGAAAAAAAATCATTACCACAAACTACCAAGCACTGTAATATCTGGGACAAATCAACTTCATTAATGCAATTGGTACGTTGATGGTCCTAAGATCGATAATCCATTGACCACTTGTATGACAATGTGAATGTGCACAGTCATTTGGCTAAATTTGTTTGTTTTGACATACTTCTTCGAAAACAAGGTGACATTGTCCATTATCTTCCCTTTGTGCTATTCGACTTTAACGTTTGCTAATTTTTTAGCTATATGGTTCATACGTTTATTTGAAGTTCGGCTGAGATGAAAGTTAAGTTTGGCAAGTAATTTTTAACCCATGAATTTAAGTTCGGGTTCTCCCGAATAGTTCGTTTATTTGATAAAATTCATTAACCATTTGAGCTCAATCAATTGATTCATTTTAACATTTATTATTATCATTGAGAAAATAAATTTCATTAAAAAAAACATTAAGAGAAAGCATGAGATGCTATTAATTAAACTAGTTTGATTTCTTTTATCATTTAATAATAATAAAATAAAATAAAAAACTTGATAGGGAGATTTGAAATATATTTTTCTTCAACTCCATCTACCTAAAGCATGCTGGTTCTTTACCAAAAAACGCATGCTGCTCCTAAAGCATGCATTGGTATGTTTCTGTGATTGTGTTACACTTTAAATTATCAATATATACAAAATTTCATATTAAACATGGTATACACCGTATTCTGTTTTTAATATTTTGAAACCATACCATATACTGTATTCTATCATCATATGCATATGCCAAGCATAAAGCATGCGTGAATACTTTAATATACCCACGAATACTACATTAATTGTACTAATAGGATCTTGTGAGATGCCCCAATAATTACTCTCATACTCAAGGTTTTACAACTTAACAATTTACCTCAATTCGTTTTACTTAGGTAAACTCAACTCAAAAATTTATACAAGTTTACCTAAAATTAAAATTCTATATAATTTATTATATGCATGACATTTGCAAACTAATATAATATTGTAAATAGATCAACAGTGCAAAATATGACTTAATTATAAATGCAAAGTATAATATTGAGAACTAAGAGAAAAAGGAAAATGAAATGTTTCATTTCAGGAAGCTAGCTATGTGTTAGCGTAAATGTTTCGGTCTTTGGGCTTAAAGAAAAGGGATTGGGTTTTGAAAATAATGGGCACAAAAAATGGGTCAATTTTTAAAAAAAAATTATTTTAGAAGTAAACTCGGCTGACTTTACACAAATTTTATGGGTGTTAACTCAGTCAAAGTCGTCAAACTTTCCTATTTCACTAGTAATCGAGTTTACCTCGAGTTAACACTAGTTTGATACCTATAAAACGAAAACTCGGTAAACTCGACGAATTAACACTCGATTTGTGGAACATTTCTCATACTCAATTTAGTGATATTAAATTAAAAGATAGAGAAAAAATTAAATATTATACATTCAATATTATAAGGGTCATGATAACCGGTGTCTCTTGAGCACTGATTAAGGAAGCCAAATATAATAATATTTGCATTAAATGTTTAAATACCGACACAAAAAGGATAATATTTGCATTTAAAGTTGTGTAATCAATGCATTAAATACTTCAAAAAATATCATTTTTTACTTAAAATTTTATCTTTTGACTTCCTTAATGTACCCCGGAGCACGGGTCAGCATTACCCATATTATAATTAATTTTATTATCGAGGGTACTTTGATTAAATAGGAATATATATTCATTGGGAAATGATAACTTGTGTCCTTAGGGCACATGTTAATAATTCTACTAATAGAAATTATGTATTGGACCCTTAAAATAAAAAAAAATATATGTATTGGAATTTGTGTTTATTTATTGTTCAAAATATTTAATATTAATTTTTTCAATTAAATTATTACCATTAATGGAATGAAATTAATGCTTAACATATGCCCTTAGAGCAGAAGTTAATTTTTTTTTCATAAGTGGTGTGTTCATCCCCTCACTCTGGAGCTCTAATGTTGTTGAAAGTTGACAATGTTATGGTGTTGACTTTGTTGCTTCATTTTCCACCAATTCATCAACGATATAGTACTTGTCTTACGATAATAATATATCAATGGTTTGTCAATACTATTCAATAAAAAATATGAAAACATTAATTATTATTACAAAATTATATATATATATATATTTTTTTTGTGGTGGTCGAAGTTTGAACCTCGAACCTTATATATATTATACATTGTTTCTATTAACTTAGCTAAGCTTACGAGGACAACAAAATTATGTCTTTAATACAAAGTGCATAAGTTACAATATAAACTTTCTAATTTTAACTTCTTAACCTGTGCAATTTTGTATGCCTATGTAAGGGCTATGAATCAACCTTTATAATTATAATGGATGGATTAGGGTTTTAAGGCCTAAAAACCCTAGCCTTGGACAATCGGCCCTTTAGACACATATTAGTATATTAACACATTGTAGCTTATGATCTGGAATGTACATTCCAAATATCTTTAGGTGACGTTGATTCGGTGTATTTCAAGTGGGCATATATGATTGTTCGTGTGTTGGCTTGTAAGTTTGGTTGATTCGGTCCATTAAACGGTTGTACCTTGGGCTAGTTTGGAACAGTTGCCCCCAGGTCTTTAACTGGCAGAGTTAGATGATGACTTATGTTCGGCCTTCTTTGGACTAGTAACTTTGTAGTCCTTCTTCAACCTTTAGGATCGTATATTCGAATAGCTGAACATGTTGTGGTGAGTTTGTGTTCTTGCTGTATTGAAGGGGTTTACAAGCTTGGACCACCAAGGTGGCTGTGGCATGTTCTTTAGATCTTTCCGTCGTTTTTTGTGTGAGACCTTAGTCACTCTTGGATGGGATATGTGGTGCTTCATATGGATGATGGTTTGTTGAGATACGAACATGTGATCTTTTTGTTAGTGTATATATCACGCACCTTACGGTTATTTATTAATGAATTTTTGTAATACAATGTTGGTTGTGGCGATTGTTGGGTTTGATGAAAAGTAATGAAGCTCATAAACTTAAGTGACATTGGATCTGTTTTGTTGACACATGAGTTCCATTTTTTGTAATTGTCATGGCCTTATGCTTGGCATCTCTTCATTGTACCAGAATGTAAACACAAGCTTAGGCTTGATGTCTCTTCATTTTTTTCAATTTGATGATTAGACCTTGGTCATTAGATCAATTCATATATTTATATTCGGATTCCTTTTCCAAGAGGGTGTTGTGCCTATAAAAGAGGAAGCGAAAAATACCCTTTCACTTTCCCCTATTTATAGTGTACGTGGACTTATTGATAAGTATATTTTATTTTAATTCAAAAATTAAATTTAATAAAGAAAATTATTATACGTCAAAAACAAAAAAGAAAACTATTAAACTCATTAGGGGTGTATTCTAAAATATGGGAGTGATAGTAGCAGTAACTCCTCCTTTTTTTCAGAGTTTGGTCTATTCTTATTTTCATTTACCCGAGGCCCAATAACACACAACACATATTAGGGTTTTGTTGCTTCTCTTCCTATATATTCATAGTCACTGCGGCAACTCAAACCATTCATTCTTCCTTCGTTTGCATCTCACTATTGCTTTACTCTTCAATTTGTTTATCTTCTTTATTCAATTTTTTTGTTGTTGTAGTGTTTATATGCGATCTTCATGTTTTTATAATTTTTTTCTTCAGATTAATATGTTTGTTAAAAAGCAGGGATAGTGTGTATCGGTGTTTTGCTATTAAAAATGCATTCTTTCCGAAAGTATTCCCTTGCAATATTAATTTAGAGAAAATGGGCAGTTGTGTTTCATAGTTTTGGTTGAAAAATCACAACAATCATTTTCCCTACATATATTTTTTTTTTTTTAAATTAAATTAGGTTGATTTTATAAGGGTCTGGAGTTTGGCTCTTTGGCTTATAAATCATGTGCCTTTGAGATGAATGCAGAACCCAATAACAAAATTAATCAACTTTCACCAATTATTGCTATGATGTGTATTTTTAAAAATCTAGCGGATCTAATTGGTATGGTATGGTTGATATATTATTGTCTTAAATTGTAATTATCGAGTGGTGATTCAGGCAGCCTACTTGCTACAATATAATAGCATTTAAGGTGTTTAACTGCTCGTAAATCAAATGCTTTTGCTCTTCAGACTTGCTGAGATTTTTCTCTGAAGCTGGTCTAGTAAGCTCTAGTACATTTTTATTATATTGACCACTTGTATGTATCAAACATTAATTTGTCTCTAATCATTTGGGATAGAAAAGTTTTGTTGTCTTGGTGATATTCTTAAAATGGATGCAGCATTACAAGTGATTTGGAGCCATTGGAATATTGTGTTCAGAACCTTGAAATTATTTCAATTTCTCATTCTTAAGACCAATAATAATTACAGTTTCCATGTTTATTATTTTTTTTAATTTAAAGTATCAACTATGAATGATTGTTATTGGAATGATTATAATATTGAATAATCAATCACTACATGGAGAATCATCACTATGCTGGCAAAACTTGGAAGTAGACATGGTTGAGAAACGAAGTGTGGCAAATATGGTGGATTCAATTCTCTGCTAAGGCAAATCAATAATTAAGTTTGCCGGCAATAAAATTGTTAAATGAGCAAATATAAAACTTGGGAAATGCTAATACATACTAAGAAAACCAAATCCGATCCTTCTCCAAAGCTTAAAGAAGAGACAAAACGAAAATTTGGCAATAGAGAAATTGACACAACCTCAAATCAAAAAATTTTAGGTACACAATTTGTTCTTTCAAATAACTACTTTCAAATTACTAATTTACTATAATTTTATATTCAAATAACTACTTTCAAATAACAATTTTTAAAGGTCAAACCGTCGCATTGATATCAAACCATAAATAAACTCATTTAATCCTCAACTCTTCATTTTGTTAATCACTTTAGTCTTAACGTTAACTAATCCAACGTTTTATTAAATTATAAAAAAAATCTCAAATCTCCCTCAACATCTCAAAGGTTTTTTAGGTTTCAAATCAGATCACAAAAGTCACTTCTCCATCACCATCTCTAACTTCATCATCCATGTACCATCATGTTATGTTAAATAGTAAAAACTTATGAATTCATAGTTATCTTTGTAATTTGAAAAAATGTCATGCACTTTCATCAACAAATCAAACAGCCATTCATCAAAAGCCCCATTTTGTGAGAGAAAGTGAGCGTACGGTATGAGAGAGACAAAAAATTGGAGAGGATACACGGGAGTGAAAGAAACAGTCGAAGAAGATTGAATGAGAGATAGAGAATATGAGAGGATACAATCTTCGATCGTCTAAAGATGGATGATGTTAGATTTTCTCCTTATGTGTGCCATCGTCAGACACGTTCATTCAACGACATATGTTGGTTATTGCAACTTGCCAGAGAGTGTGCTTAGGCAGGTGGATGTGATCAAAGCATCCTTAGACATCACATATACGTTGCACCACAATTATATATTATTTTTAAGATGGATCAGATATTCCAAGAATACGCATCGGATGTTGTATGTTGTACATGAAGACATGTGAGGTTATATTTATTGGTTATACAAGGCTAGGATTGCAAATGAAACTCTGGATACTTTGTATGTAGAAATACATGACAGTTAAAATGTAGATTTGGTGGGGATGAATACTAACTAGTACGAAATACATTGATCTATTTTATAGGCTGCAACACATTGTCACATTTTTTTATATGTTTATGTTGTTTTCCTTTGACTTTGATGTATACTGATATTTTAGTACTTAAACATTAAACATGTCCAGTTTAATTGATTTATGTTATCCCTGTGGTTTATCCGAGTGTTGCTCATGTTGTTATTTAATTTCAATATTTTAAATGTTATTTTGATAGCAAGGAATTTGGTTCGCCTATAATGAAAGATGCAGAGACAAGTATAAAAATCAAAATCTTGCCGCTCTAGTTAACACATTGGTAACAATATTTGCGTGTGACCTAACCATTGTTTGAAAAATCACTTTACTTAAATAACACTGTTTGAAAAATCATTTAAATCTTTTTTTTTTTAACAATCAAAAATGGATTTTAAATTACAAATATACAAAGTCAAACAAAACAAAAATTAGCCAAGTCCCAAAAAAACCAAAGGACTTGACCACCACAATTGGGAACCAAAAACAAAAACAACATTATTAGCTTTTAGCCACCAAAGGGAGTACCGCTCGACTTTATCCAACAACTGATCAATGGAGCTACATGTATTGTTGAACAACCTTTGATTACGGTCATTCCAAATGATCCACACACTAAGCAACCAAAGAAGCTGCAAAAAAGAGCACCTTGCTCAAGCTCCACCTGCGGAATGAGAGAACTGAAGGAAATGATCTGATACAGTAATGGTGTCTGGGCCTGAGACACCAAGCCAAGACCGCACCTTACACCACAAAGTGCCATAAAAACCATAAGACAAATAAATGCTGAGACGTCTCGATATGGCCGCATCCTAACAAACAACCCGCATCCGAATCTAAGAGAATACCGCGATGCATCGGGTTTGACCTTGTAGGCAACCTATTCTTTACCAACCTCCAAGTAAAAATTGAGACCTTAAGTGGAACATGTTTATGCCAAACTAGAGCATCTGCACCTTCCACCTGAGGAGTGTCCGAAGAAGTCAGTAAATGATAAGCGCTACGAACTGTATAACCTGCATAAGGATCCAGATGCCATCTCCAAGTGTCTTTTACATTACACTGCAAAGAAACATTACCAAGTAAAATAATACACTCCCCTAGCATCTCCTCCTCCCACACCCACAACCCCCTTCTCCAACTCCAACCCGCTCCCCCAACCTCCCACCCAGCAGAAAACATGGAAGCAACCGTACAAGATTTATCAACCGCAAGATCAAAAAGGCGCCTAAAGCGCACACTAAACGGCACACCACTTAACCACGAATCATGCCAAAAAAGGGTATCATCCCCGTCTCCCACCAAACGAGACACACCCTCCTGAAACCACCCGCCTCCGACACCACCTAACCCGTCCCTAATATTAGCGATCTCTCGCCACCAAGAAGAACCACTCCGGCCCCCAACCTCCAACCTCCCATCCTCCTCGCCATATCTCGCCACCAACACCCTATACCACAAACTACTCCTCTCCACCAATAAACGCCAACACCATTTGCCTAACAACGCAACATTAAACTCCCTCAACCTCCGCATACCCAATCCTCCGACCTCCCTCCGAGAACAAATAGTGGTCCAACTGACCCAAGAAAGTTTCCTATAATCCTCACAGCCCCCCCAAAATTTTTTAGTAAAAATAGAGTCAAGGGAAGAAATTATACCTGACGGAGCCTTGAAGAAGGAAAGAGCATAGACAGGTAGAGAGATAAAAACAGACTTTAGAAGAACTAACCTGCCACCAAACGATAAAAACCGACTATTGAACCCAGATAATCTCGATTTAATGCTACGCAGAAGAGGTTCCCAAAAGATCAATCGACGTGGATCACCCCCGATAGAAAGACCCAAATACACAAACGACACTTTCCCCACACGACAACAGAGAATAGAAGCTGCCTCATTCAGCCAGGAATCAGAAACATTGACACCCACCAACATGCTTTTATGAAAGTTTACTTTCAAGCAAGACATGGCCTCAAACAACACCAACACCGCTCTCATCGCCCGAACATTGGCCCAACTCTTCACACCAAGAATCAACGTGTCGTCATTTAAATCTTAATTATCAAACATATTAATTATATTATAATCATCCAATCTTCTTTTTATTAGTAACCATCCAATTTTTAGTCATGACATTGCAAACAATATTGTTATTACATTACAAACTCCAAATGTTGATTATTATTTTTTTCAAAAGTTATTTAAATTCCAGTATAAAAGTTATTTTAAAACACTCTTAATGTTAATTGTAAACTATTATAATCGTTTTATATGAATAAAAGTTCTATGATTAATTATGTACAATATCAAAACCTATACCCAATTTTTTGACACAAAATCTTAACCAAGTTATTAGTTAACAACCTACGAATTGTTGTTTCTAACGACTCTATACATGTAGTATTTGTAGAAAAAACTTTTATGTTTCATAAAAAATGAAAAAAAAACAAATGGTTTTATCCTTAAAAAAAAAATAAAAATGGTTTTAGTGCACATATCACGTTTTCAAAAATAAAACAGCTTTTACATTAATAAAGTAAAAAAGTGGCCCATGCAGGTTTCGAACCTGCGACCTTCGCGTTATTAGCACGACGCTCTAACCAACTGAGCTAATGGGCCTTGATGCTTTATTTCGCTGCAATTATATATTTGAAAGTGTGAAGGTTTTGACTAATGAACGAGAATATTGTTCAGTTCTGTGATTTATTTACTACGCTAAAATGAAGTAGAGAATTTATTCATCCAATCAAATGCTATGCAGCTATGCTATATATAAAAGTGCAAATAGCAACAAAATAATGACATATATAATTTTGAGCTTATTACAAGCTCCACAAGGAACAATCCATTACGGATGAATGATCTAAAAATAACTTAAACATAAAATTCTCTTCTATTTTTTTTAACTTTGCAGTTTCAAACGTAATGAGATTCTTATGATCGAGAGTTAAATTGGAGGTAAGTAAATTCTATCCAAAAAGTAGTTTTAATGGAATTTGAGTCCGGTTTTTTTCGAACAATTTGTCCTTAAATTAAGTCTATAAATCACTTGAGATTATTCACTTGATTATTTTCATAGCTAAATGCAATTATATATATATGTTAAAATGGCGAAGGCAGGTTGGCAAAATGTTTCTAGCCTGCTATATACAATGTGGTGCAAATTTATTACTTCCACTTCAGTTATACAAATTCTTAATTCATCAAAAAAATTAAAAAATTCTTACCAATGAGGTTGCCATATTTTCTAGAGAATTGTTGTTCCCACATTTGGTTTGGCTGTACCACACGAATATTTTACGAAAATGCCCTTCGGCAGTAAACTGCCGAAGTTTTTAGTAAACCAGCGGCAGTTAACTGCCGAGGAATGAAAAAAAGGAAGGAAAAATAACGTGTTCTTCTTCTTCCACTTCAATAGCTTTTTTTTTTTTTTTTTGTTTTCTTTCTTTCACAACCACAAACTTCACTTTTCTTCTTCTTTCAAATCAAACACTGCTACATTTTGCAAGAGGTAACAGAAATTGAAGATTGTAAATTCTATAGATTCATTGAAACAAATAAATTGGAAAATGAATTGAAGAAAACTGTTCAAAAAATTGACACAAGTTAATTGCTGATGGAAGAACCATCAGAAAAATGAAGGAAATAAAAGGGTGTGGCGTTGAGTCAAAAGAACTATGATAATTGAAGGAATAAAAGACTCTGAAAAATAATGGGTATAAGAAAGTTATCAGCACAGGAAATTAAAGTGGTGCATGACTATCTCTATGATTCATCATAGCCTATGAAATTAATAGCTTTATACTATGTTATAATTGAGAATGAATAATTAAGATTGCAAAAAGAAAAAGCATAGAGAAGAAACTAGAGATTGAGATATTTGTGAAGAAGACAATGAAGAAAGAAGGGTGTGGCGTTTACAACTCCTCGGTACTTAAGTGCCGATGGAGATGGGTGAAACTGAATTTCGGCAGTTAACTGCCGAGCCAGTTTCTTCAGAATTCGGCAGCTAACTGTCGAGAGGTATTTGAGTAATTTACTCGTGTTTCTCAGCCAAACAACATGTGCCAACAGCAATTCTCTATTTTCTATTTGCACTAATTGTAACATGGATTCAAGTTTGATTTTTTTGTATATAAATATATTATATGAAAATTCCATCATAAATCATTGTTAAGGTTGCCGAGTTTACATAACTTTGTATGAATGATTGCTTTCCTAATATAAATTTAGTTTTCATAAAAGAATTTATAAAGACTATTTGATTTAAAACAAATATCGATCGAACTTTATTTGCCCGAATTATGAGGGCCGATTTCGCCTTAAAATTTGGATTGTTAAGACAAATAAATACTATGAAATGGTTTGAATTATAAATTTATAATCAACCACAGACCATCCTTCGATTAGTTTCCATATCTGTACCATAAAATTGATAAACTAACCAATTTCTTTGAAAGAAGTAAATCATTTGAATGAAAAAAAAGCACAAGATAGAAAATGGATATCATATTCCATTGGCTATAAGCTGTAAGCAAGCACAAGAGGAAACACAAGTTCCAAAGTAAGGCATTCTAACACAACTAATGTTGATTGAATTACCAATGCATTCTAACACAACTTATGCTATTTCTTGTGGCCATTATTTCATCAAGAGGAGCCCTTTTCTTGAGGTCAGGTCTTTGCTTTGGAGCACTGTGAGACCTTACCACTCTTCCCTTAGATGAATGAGTATTAGCCATGTAGTTAGGAAAATTTGAGTAAGGCATGAACAAGCTGGTATCTTCTGAAACACTCTTCGCCAGAGGATTAGCTTGCGAAGAATTCACTAATCGAGGAGTGCTATGAGCTGTGTAGAGTCTGCGTTCATCGTTAACATTATTGTTGCACCAATCAAAATCTTGAGAATATTGGCAATCATGAACTGAGATTCGACGCGGAATTTGACAAGGAAGAGATGTTGCTTCATAGGAGTCATACAAATCATCTCCGTATTCGGACATTGCAGATCTCGAACCAGACTTGTGAGGATCAATCAGAACAACTTTCGGGTTCTGTGCAAATCTACTTGAGGAATTGGGAAGCCATTTATTGTGTTGTCGATTTCTAGTTTCATCGAACATTTGCTACGAGAGAGAAAAAAAAAACACTAGAGTAAATAAAGACTAAAATTTTGATGAAATCCAATTGAATTGGCATACAGGAATCAAGAAGTTGATTTAATTACCACATGTTTTCGTCCACGGATTTCTGGCTGACACATGTTCTCCTTGTCGATGGAATTACGGGCTCGTCTTGACTGGACAACAGCTTGAGCTCTCATTAGAGCTTGCATACTATGAAGTGTTGCTGCAACTCTTTTTCTAACTAGGAACCCTCTAACAAGAGCTTGGATCCTAACCAATCCTTTTAGTGCTCTACGAGCCTTTCGCGCCTGAATGCAACAAATGATACAAAATTTGAATTGAATTGCTAACAGAACACACTACAATACTATAGCACAACAATATGTTTGCATTAGATGATGATACTAAAAATGAAAGATGTACTGTTTCATTCATAGCTAAGCTCATGTTTGGACGGACATTAATGCCGCCTTGATTTTGGTAAAAACTACTATATTTTCAAGGTTCGACAAAATTACAGTGTCACGTGATTTTGTTAAACTCACCGTAAATCTAAACATGCACTAAGAATCAATAACAATCAAAAAAGTATGTGTCACGTAGACAAAGCTAGAAGCATTACCATTTACAAAACAATCAAATTCAGAAAATGACATTAATTTGTGGAAAGAGACAACATATGAGCAAATAAAAACATTCCTAAAACAATTTAACATAAACTTTCCTAGAATACAAAAGTTGGTGACATTCACATACCAAATAGCCTCTGAAAAAAGTTTGAATCTTCACAGCAGCCAACATCTCTTTGCTTCCAAATAACAATGACTTTCTGCCACTGCCATGGCTTAATGACCTCACAAAAATTGCATTTTTGTTATGCTCATTCTGTTTCTGTTTTTCAGCAACATAGGATTTGTACCAAGCATCATCAAAAGCTGGAGCACTAGTCTGATGGTCAATGTGATTATCATTCTTCCCTGATCTTTTCTTCTCCTTCTTGTCAAGAACCAATGGTCCTGATTTGTTACTATATTCCTTCTCTTTTTTCATTCCAAACAAACCCTTCAACCATCTACTAGCTTTTCCCATAATTACACTTTTTTTTTTGTGTGCGTCACAATCTGAAGTGAAGAACAATTTCAAAGTTAAACTCAAATGTGATAAAAAGACAAAGTGTGAGTTTCTATAAGAATAGAGAATAATAATAAGTGTGTAAAAATGTAATGCAAGGTGAACAAGTGTAATAACCCAATGAATACAAGTGGTGCCTAATGTAGTATAATTTATAGAAAAATTGTCACAAATTTTATGAACAAAGTGGAATTTAGTGCCAGAATATCTCCAAATAATAATAATATAGCAGAATCTATACCTCAAATTGAAAATAGAGAATTGATGAAAGCAAGTTATGGATGCAATGGAAATATAAACACTATATAATACTAATAAACAGAATCATCAAATTTTAAAATAATAATCATTATTCTAATAAATTAAATATTAAAGGACAAACTTCTGACACACTTGATGAACATATGAGACAAAGGTTACGAATTAAAAACAAAGAACAAAGGTGAAATTGAAAAAGTGGTAATAATTACTTGGAAAAAGCCTAAGAACTTCTTAAATTCAAAAAAATAGAAAGACCATCAATAATTACCCTACAAAGTACAAAGGAACATAATAATTCCTAGTTTTCCATGCTTAAATTTTAAGTATTTTTTTACAAATTATAAAAAAAATAAAAAACCTCTTTGTTCAAAGTTGGAATAGGAACCTTTCAGTAACACCCTTTTAGGCCCTGGTGAAAATGAGTTAGAGATTTTGGATTTTAACTTGTGGTAGAAAAGATCTTTGAACAGTGATTTCTCTTGCAGACAATGACAGTTTCTGTGTTAAAGATGATTCATTTGTTCTGAAACAATACTTGTTGAAAAGGACCTTTCCAAATGGGGTTAGGAAGAACCGATCAATGGAATTTTCATGTCAAATAATGCAATTTCCAATGGTTTTGTTTGACTCCTAGGGGTGCTCAAAATTAATATGACACGTGATTTGCTTAGTGATCTTAATAAACTTATTAGTGATATTGGATTTTAATTTGAAACTGATGCATGCATAAAGATAGGAACGGATTACAGTAATAAAGGAGATATGAACGGATTTGAAATTATTATTTTTTACACCGTCTTTTGAAAAATTGTGATTGGTAAGCAGTGTAAATTTAATAATTTATTCATCTAATTTTCATCGATAGTTTTTTTTTAAAGGAATTTTCATTGATGGTTAGTGCACAGCTCTTTTTAAGGCAGCCCAGGTCTCACCATCATTTAAACATGTGAGTGTGGGAAAAGAATTAAAAAGTGAGCGAAGGTATTTTAAGAAAAATGATAAAACGATGTAATTGTTATGCTGAATTCGAACCTCGATCCTCCACTTATTTGTGCGGATGCATAATTTAAAGGCTTGTGATACGAGTGTAAGAATCGAATCAATGATTTGAGCAATTGAAACATCCATTCGAACCTCGACCCCCACTTATTTGTGCGGGTGCATAATTTAAAGGCTTGTGATAGGAGTGTAAGAATCAAATCAATGATTTGAGCAATTGAAACATCCAATTCATATGAACCAAATTGTAGCGTGTACGCCAAATGCAAATTGATTAAGTTTTTCCCTTCTATATTTGGTCTTAAACCGAATCAAACAATCAAACCAAACATTTTTTTTTAAAAAATCAAACAAGTCATGTCATTTATTGATTCAAGTATTGATTTCACGTCATTCAATACTGATCACTAGAGACTCAAATCAAATCATTATATATTTTTTTTATTATTTCACACCTTATTATTAATGTTTTTTCTTAAAAATATGTTGTACTCATGAAATTTTAATTATTATAGAGAATCGTAAGAAACAAACCAATGACACAATAAACTCGAAGATCCAATCTATACCAATAGAGAATAATCTCTATTCGTTGGGGTATCGATATTACATTTTTCAAAACCAAACATCTATATTCATTGGCGGATCTCCTTGGAGACCCGCAGGTGCCATTGCACCCCCCAACTTCTCTATAACTAGCATATTAGTCACAACACATCACATGTTTTATGGCTGTTGTAGCGGTTAGACAACCCCTCAAACTAGGGGTGGCAAAATGGATGGATTGGATGAATATGGATTTGGATCTTAATGGATGAATCAAAAAAGATCTAATAGTCCATTACAATCCATTATTTTTTTTTTGCTTAAAAAAAACCATCAAATCCATCCACTAAGTACTATGTCCATCCAATCCATAAATCAAAATGTTTTATTTTATAAGTAGAGGTGTATTATTTATTAAAGTGGCTTTTTTAGTAAATTCAATCCAAATAAACTTTATATAACTAAGCCCAATACTTTTTTTTTAGCCCCATGATTTTTTTACCATAAGCCTAAATAATATAATAATTACTAAATATTAAATAATTGATATAATATGGTGGAAAGTGGTGGTGGTGGTAGTGGTCAACCGCAGCCGGCGTTGACCACGGTGGCTCTTCGGCAGCGAATGGTGGTGGATCAGCCAAAATTTTGGCGATGGCGATGGCTCTACGGTGGTCCATGGTGGTTGACAATTGATCCTCAACGTTGACCAGTCAAGCTCTGTCGTTGACCACCACCTATAATAAAATAATATTAAATAATATTTCAATAATATGTTAAATTAATAATATTTAAATATTTTTTTTGAACAAACAATAATATTTAAATATTAAAATTTTATTTTATTTTATTTTATCAAATATATAATTATTTAAATATAAAAGATTAATATTTTTTGAAATTATCCATTGAATTTTTTTTAATTTTATTTAAAGAGGTGATTAATTAGATTTTTAAAATATGGTGGATGGATCTAATCCATCCATAGTCCTTGTGGGAGTTGAACCAATGTCCTCTATGTAACACCCAAGCAAACAAACCACCACAACAATTCATAATCGTGGTAATTTTACTCGAGTTTACCCGATTTTGACGAGTTTACTCGGGTAAAATCGGAGTTTGACCACAACAATTCAAACTCATGGTTAACCCGATGTTGACGAGTTTACTCGTGTAAACTCGGGTAAACTCGGTAAACACGTGTTTACCTGATTTTACAACAACAATTCAAACTCTTTCAAACTCCGATTTTACCCGAGTTTACACGAGTTTACCGAGTTTAACACATGTTAACTCGGTCAAACTCGTCAAACTTTCCGATTTTACCAAAAATAGAGTTAACACGTTTTTAGCACATAAAAACGTAAACTCGAACGAGTTAACGAGTTAACACTCGATTTGTGGAACACTGAGTATAATTATAAATATTCTCTAGTTTTTGGAAGATCTCAAGTTATTGTTTCTTAAGTTTGAATTTGCTCCATTTATCAGACTTCACTTACTCTCTATTTATAAGAGATAACAGAAGAAAGATTAGTATAACTGATTAGTCTTTACTCTCTATTTATAAGAGATAGAAACAAAAAATTAGTATCACTCAATGGTCTTGAATAGCTTCGTTTTTCAAGTTTCATTTATTCTTTATTTATAAGAGATAGACACATAAAGGAAGATTAATGGAACCCATTAGTATGACTCACTTATTTAAATGGATCTCAATAATCTATCACTTGTATATATCTCTCATAAATGGACAATAAATAAAGTTTGATAATGGAGCAAATTTGAACTATATTTTTTTTCAGGTCTATAATTATTTTAGGAATTCAACCATATACGTTCTTTTTAAAAAACAAAAACGATACCTGTGAGTAAGAATGTCGTTTTCCACCCTCCTAACTTCTTACACTCCCTATTTCAGATTATAAAATTAATCTGCAAAATGGAGGGTTTATAGAGTTTAAAAATAAAATAAAATAAAAAAACATTTTACACCTTTTGGATTATATAATCTAAAATCCCGTTGGACGCGCAAAAACTTAGTAAAGTAGAAAAAGAAATTCTCAAAGTGAAATAACTCATATACCTACGTTGTTTCTCAAAGTCCAATATCATGATCTATTATCTCTCATAACCCAAAAATACAAGGCGTTATCAGTAACTAACAATGATGATTGTTAAAAAGTCTCACATCGGATAAAAGATTGTCTAAACAAATGTTAATGAGTGTAGACAATTCTCACCTCACAAACCAGTTTTGTGGGGTTGTGCCACGATTTATAAGATGGTATCAGAGTCTCCTCAAAGATCAATTGGGTCACCTGCTAATTTGCTATCATGCTTCTGCTATCGAGCCACCCACAATTTATATCCAAACTACATATGTCTAGTCCTGGGCGTGAGGGGTGTGTTAAAGAGTCGCACATCAGATAAGAGATTACATAACTAGTGTTAATAAGTGGAGACAATCCTCAATCACAAGTCGATTTTTTTGGGGTGATGTAAGACCCAACCGCGATTTCTAAGAGTGATTGCTCTATAGGTCAATTAGATTGCTCAAGCTCTTAAATATGACGATCAAGAGGTACATTCCGATCAAAATCAAGTCATAGTTCCTAATAGATTTTATATGATTGGAAGTTACGATCCAATAAATTCGATGGATTTTTAAGCAATGTGAATGACCTATAAAGCAATTACCTTTAATTAATCATAGTAGATGGACACAAAAATTACATCGTTGTTGCGTTTGTTTTTATATCCATTAGAACAAAATGCTGCATATGTAGAAATCAAGAAATACAAATAATGACCGTCATTTTTACATTTCTAGAGAAATAGAACAATAAGCAGTTGGTCCATTTTAAACAACTTGTTCCATTTTACTTAAGAATCAACTGAAGTAACTTATTTGGTCAAGCACTTGAAAGCAAATAGTAGAAGTTAGACACAAGGGAATGTGTAATAAAATAGTGGAGTCTCTTCTAAAATTGGAAAGGCAAGAGAGCATTGACTGTTTAATTTCAGGGGCAACTTGAGTACCGTAGACTTCACATATATACCAATGAGGTATGGCATAAGTGTTATAGTGAAATAGCTGCTTTCCACTATGTTTTTTTCTTTTCTTTTTTTCTTTCTTTCAAGAGCTCAACTTTAACAACACATTGATAATTAATTGAATGTCACCAAGAACTGCTGGGTCGGGATTTGGTATTTTTTTTTTTTTTTTACGCAAACTTTGTTACCACAAGCTAAATTGTTTCATCGCAATTATGTTTGCATCAGAAAACTTATAATATCTTAAGTCGTAAACTAAGGGTGTTATATTAAAGAGAAATGTTAATAAGTGTTCTAAAGACATTTGTTACTAAGACCATCTATTAAAAAAAGAAAGAGAGAAACAAACATGGGGTATAGACCAAAACACATGAAAAGAACATCAAATAAACCTAAATAAAGAAAGATTGTGCAAAAATCTTCTTAAAAAATAAATCGTTGAAGAATCCATCTGGTCTAGTTTCTAGTTTCTAGATGAAAAGCCAAATGCTATTCACTTGTTAGCACAAATATGATAGACAAGTTGCATTTGAGAGCATAATGCAAAGCATTGTTTGTCCCATTAATTTTTTTAATCTCTACGAAATAGACTAAGAGTTCTTCAAAGCCTTCACCACAAGCAAGGAATCACATTTCAACCAAAGACAACGTCAATCTTTATCAAAGACAATTTCAATGCCATAATTACCTAGCTTGAAACGCGATCGCATTCTCCATGTAGAAGAAGAAAAAAACAACAATTTTTTTTTTTTAGGAAAAAAAAAAAACAACAATTGAATCTATAAAACCCCTAAAAATCCCACGGTAAGAGGAAAGGACCGAGCAAGCCTCTAAATACATCATTTTTATCACACATAAATGATCGGCATTTAATTTATTTTAAGTAAATATCAAAATATTTTAGTTTTATTCTCTACAAAATCACAAAACTTTTAAGTTTAGTCTCTATTAAATTCTAATCGTAATTTTATTTCTCCATAATATTGCAATTTGTAGGAATAGTCCCTAATTAAAATGTTTTACAAAAAAATGACACTTTGACCTCAAAATAGTCTTCATAAAATACAAATAAGGACTAAACATGATTTTTTTTAGGGACTAAACTTAAAATATCGTGATTTTGTAGGGAATAAAAATATGTTTAACCCTAATTTATATGATATAACTAAATTTACAATGTAATATGATGAGTTTTGTTTTACAA
The DNA here is from genome assembly GCF_003473485.1 of Medicago truncatula. NCBI lineage: Eukaryota > Viridiplantae > Streptophyta > Magnoliopsida > Fabales > Fabaceae > Medicago > Medicago truncatula. Next base: position 49,436,980 of record NC_053043.1, read on the forward strand.
ATATTCAATAAAAGTTTGATAGGTCTAATAGTATATTAAAGTATTAAACATTTGAAGTTTGATTCATCTTCATATGGGTCTATAGATACATACTAGGAGATCAATTACACTAGTGTTACACAAGAATAAATTGAGGGTGTGGGTGTTTCAATCTCTCGCAATTTAAGAGATAACTAATCGTCTTTTTTTTTTTTTTCATCTATTAAAGAGCAGTAACTTCGGCCTATTTTTTGGTTCGAAATCACTCATTTGCATCACATTTTCACTTCCTAATTTAAATAAGTAGTTTTTAAATAGATATCGTTTTTATTTCATATTTTTTCGTGAATTTTCATCTTAGTGAAACGTTGAAAAAATTTTAAGATTCTTTTGACTCAATTTTGAGGCTCACATAACAAATTATTAGCTTGCCTTAGTTATTTAAAGCGATTGATCTCCACTTAAAATCATATAACATTATAGCCTGTCTTAGTTTGTAACTTAGTACCAATTCTACCCTCTCTCAAAAAACTGTACCAGTTTTACTCTTATAAATAACAGTGAACGTGGTAATGTCATTTTAGAGAACAAAAAAGAATATGTTAAACAAACTTAACCTCGTGTATATTTGACAAAAGAAAAACTTAACCTCGTACTTTTTCTTGAGGTACATTAGTGGTCCCATTTCAGCCTTCCGGTGCCATTAGGAATTAACCACTTTTGATCGTCAAGGCATTTGCCCGTGCGTGGGGTTGGTTTTGCCGACAACGGTACACTAAGACCGTAAACTACCACCAAATATTCTCGTTTGGTCTGTCCCTTACTCTGTTTTCTTCACTAGTTTTATTGTATATCATGTGTTTTGTTTAACATCTCATCATGTGTTTTGTCAGAAGCAAGAACAAACTAATGATCCTAAAATACAAAAAAATAAAATAATGATCACATTTTCACATACAAACAAATGATCCTAAAATACAAAAAAAAAATAGAATAATGATCACATTTTCACATACAAACTAATGATCCTAAAATACAAAAAAAAATAACGATCACATTTTCACATAAAACTTTAATGTATTAGGTATATGAGTTAGTGTCTCCTTAAAGAAATTAGGAAAACATCGGGAGCAACAAAAGGGTTAATGATGATCGGGGCTCACCAATGACCACAAATTATAATTAGATATATCCAAAATCTTAAGACATTGTGATTTATGAATATGTGTCACTTCTCTTATAAAGAGCTCTCTGATTCGATTCTTCAATAAGATATGGTTTTAACTTTCTTTTTCTTTTGACTCTATAACTCTTAACCTATTGCCCCCTAAAAAAACTGACCTATCTAACATCGAACTTGTTTATAGTCGATGTGGAATATAACGACTCATTCTTGAATCCAATAATCTTCTCAAGTGTGAGCGCCTCCCATATCCAACACCCCATCCTTTTATTTCTTTTATACCTTGATCATTTGATGGATACATTTCATGAGTAATATGTTGGATTTTATGGATTAGCCTTAATCAACCGTTAAAATAATATATTAATCTTATTATTTTTTGTTCAAAAAAAACAATTCAAATAATAAATTTGTATATCAACTATTTAAATTTAATTATAGTAATGCACTAAACTTAAAATAGATGAATATTTATTATTGTGATGCAACTGGGAGCAACCCGTGCTAGGTTGAATTGTTCCCTTATGTAAGGCTGTTGAGAGGTACTGCCTCCAGTGATGAGTATGTATATCAAGTCATCCCATTAGATTTGAACACACACTCTGACAAACATAACGCTCATCCGTAAGATGTAGAAGAGCTTCAACCCTAGTTTCTCTCTCATGTTCTATGAAGGTTAAGATTTCTCAATTGCTTCAAATAGATCATTTGATTTATACAACACAATTTATTGTTTTACAATAATATTACGCGATATAACTCTATATCTGATTTTGGTCACAAACAATCCAGCATGAGATCGTAGTATCAAGTAGGGGTGGCAATATGATCCATGAGATCTATATCCATCCAATCCATCCACTACAAAATCCATCCAATCCATCCATCAAACAAAAAAATTTGTGCAAAATAGCTTATTATGATCTCATTTTCAAAAACAGCTTATTCAAGACAACTTATTTATGCAAAACAGCTTATTATGATCTCATTTTCAAAAACAGCTTATTTATGCAAAACAGCTTATTACGATCTCATTTTCAAAAATAACTTATTCAAAACAGCTTATTACGATCTCATTTTCAAAAACAACTTATTTATGCAAAACAACTTATTAATATCTCATTTTCAAAAACAACTTATTCAAACCAACTTAATTATGCAAAATAGCTTATTATGATCTCATTTTCAAAAACAGCTTATTTATGCAAAACAACTTATTATGATCTCATTTTCAAAAACAGCTTATTCAAAACAGCTTATTTATGCAAAACAGCTTATTACGATCTCATTTTCAAAAACAACTTATTCATGCAAAACAGCTTATTTATGCAAAACAACTTATTACAATCTCATTTTCAAAAACAGCTTTTTCGAAACAGCTTAGAATAAGGTGTTTTGCATAATTAAGCTATTTTGAATAAGCTGTTTTTGAAAATGAGATCATAATAAGCTATTTTGCATAAATAAGCTGTTTTTAATAAGTTGTTTCTGAAAAAGAGATCAAAATAAGTTGTTTTGCATAAATAAGCTGTTTTTGAAAATGAGATCATAATAAGCTATTTTGCATAATTAAGCTGTTTTGAACAAGTTGTTTCTGAAAATGAGATCGAAATAAGCTGTTTTACATAAATAAGCTGTTTTTGAAAATGAGATCATAATAAGGTGTTTTGCATAATTAAGCTGTTTTGAATAAGCTGTTTTTGAAAATGAGATCATAATAAGCTATTTTGTAGAAATAAGCTGTTTTGAATAAGTTGTTTCTGAAAATGAGATCGAAATAAGTTGTTTTGCATAAATAAGCTGTTTTGAATAAGCTGTATTTGAAAATGAGATCATAATAAGCTATTTTGCATAATTAAGCTGTTTTAAACAAGCTGTTTCTGAAAATGAGATCGAAATAAGTTGTTTTGCATAAATAAGATGTTTTGAATAAGCTGTTTTTGAAAATGAGATCATAATAAGCTGTTTTGCATAAATAAGCTATTTCTGAAAAATGAGATCGAAATAAGCTGTTTTGCATAAATAAGATGTTTTGAAGAAGTTGTTTTTGAAAATGAGATAAGAATAAGTTGTTTTGCTTAAATGAGCTGTTTTGAATAAGCTGTTTTTGAAAATGAGATCATAATAAGTTGTTTTGCATAAATAAGTTGGTTTTCAAAAGAGATCCTAATAAGTTGTTTTGCATAAATAAGTTGTTTTTTAAAAAGAGAATGTAATAAGTTATTTTGTCCAAGATAAGTTTTTTTTGATAATACACCTATCAAAAAAATTAATACACTTTAAAAAAATAATACACCTATCAAAAAAAAAATAATACACTTTAAAAAAAATTATAAACTTTAATTTATGGATCGGATGGATTATCCATCCATTAAAATCTAATAATGGATAGATTGGATGGACTCGATGGTTTTTTTTTAAGAAAAAAGAATAGTGGATTGTAATGGACTAATGGACCTTTTTTTATCCATCCATTAGAATCCAAATCCATATTCATCCAATCCATCCATTTTGCCACCCCTCGTATCAACCTAGGTAATGATCAATGGCAATGGTTAATACGCATAAATTGCACATCGAACAAGGGTTGTTTCTACGATGAGGAAGTGTTAAATATTGTTTACAATTAATCAATTCCGTTTTTTGCAAGTACAAACTCGTAGTGTATATTATCCATCTTCATGACCAAGACAATGACTTAATTAATACCGGTTTGAAGAAGGAAAAAAAAACAATATTAAAACTTAAATTATATGTGTTATCTTTTATTTTTGTCGAATCAATTTCAATTAGTTTTTTTATCTTAGTGGTCATCGGATAAAAAGCCCTAACCTTCTACTTGAAAGTACAACTTCAATCGACGTCAAAATATGAACCATTCTACTAGAAATTAAGTATGAATCCGCCATAAATCACATGAGAACTTCATAAAATTTTCGGAAGAGTCTACATTGAGGTGGATCAACATATTGAACCAAAATCAATAATACAAGTAAGATTGAATATCACATTTTTACCAAAAAAAAAACTCAATAAATTAGGTATATAGTGAATCATCTCACATATGTATTGCTCAATATCAGCTATTTCTTCAAATATGAAACTTTTAAGTCGCACTTAACACATGAACCAAACTTTGTGTGCCCTATAACCATTGCTTTAAAGAAGAGCAAGAAATATGGTATGGACATATGTAGTCAGTGGCGGAGCCACATGAGGACAGGGTATAGTCATGGCCTACCCATTAATTCTGTGAAATTACTATAATACCCTTGATATAATTTTAATTTTACAACCATGTCATCGACCCACTATCCCAAACTCCCACTCTCTCATTCGTATTTTTTTCTTCTTCTCAGAACTGGAAAGAAAAGAAGCGCTTCTTTTCTCATCCTCACCCATTCACGATTCACCCACCGGCGGCAACAGGCGGCAACATCACCTTCATCCACCGGCAATCGGTCGTGACAGACGAACTCTCCTTCTAACTCAAAGCCTCCATCTCCTCTCTCAACATTGATCTCTACTATGATTCTTCATTTGTCTCAATCGTTCTACAAACCCTAAAACTGTTAAACATGTAAGTGTATATCTGATTCTTTGATTTAGTTTTGTTTGTTAATGAATTTGATATTTGATTTGGTTTTCAATTTAAATTTTCCCATAACCCTAATCAAAACAAAAGGGGATTTTTGATTTTTGACTATTATAGCTAGCTTATAGTTGGAATTAAATCTAATGTCATTTTCAAAGAATAATCACGATTTTGATTTTTGACTATGTGTATGAGTGTATCATTGAATATTATATATGCCCAGAGAGTCCTACGAATCTACAATTATATGAAGTTCTAACCCACCATCATATATTTTAATTTTGAAATAAAACTGTATTGCTTGCAACTTGAAGCAGATAAGCATTTTGATTTAGAAATATTTGATAGTTTAATGCATAAAACTGACAAACTTGGTCATTCTGATACCGAGTTGTATATCCTATAATATAACCTGACTTTGGTCACCACAAGACTCAATCTTTTGCCTAAATTTCAAAGTAATTATGCTGATTAAAAATATCCTTTGAAGAATGTAAGAAACAAAGTGACTTCATCTCCTCTTCCTGCTTCATTCATAGCAGAAATAAATCTTTACAAGTACAATCTGTGGGAGCTTCCAAGTCTGTCTTTAACAACTTCACTAATTTTATGCTAGTATTCTTTTCATTCTTATTATTTTGAAGGAATGTTAGGGATAGAAGCAGGGAACAATATGACAGGAGGGATAAAAGACCTCAGTTCTGCCTGTTGTGGAATGTTCAATATGACAGGGAACAAGTCATGAATGAATGCCAATGTGTATAATGTGTAATAGTGTAAGTGAGCAATTGGCATATAGGAGCTACCCTAGACACTTTGCAACAGAATTGACAATCCTTTGTACAAATATTTTAGTATAATGTGTAATTCATACAACTACTATTGACTATTGTGTTGAAGATAACTCCATTTAATATGCAAAATATTTAATTTCAACTTCAAATTTTGATTTTTGATCTTGTCAATGGTTTTGTTTCTCATTAGACATTAGCAGTACCATTGTCAATTGTAGATTTGTTTCATTATGAGTCTTAACAATATTCTTACATCACTTTGATAAATTTGTTTCTTTGCAACAGAAAAGACAAGATGAAAGTCAAGATGAAGAGTCAAACAATCTATTCATTTTACAAGAGGAAGGCCGATGATATTGAAAAAGATGAAGAAGTTATAATTTCTTCATCTGAACTTGAACAAGTTTGTGAGAATCCAAGAATTGAAGAAAATGAGCCTCGTTCTTCAAAGGTTAATAGAATGATCGATTTTTGGTTTATTACTTAAATATGTTGTATGAAATATGATTTATATATTTTAGTCTATTTTTTTTATGGCGGCCATCCCAAACAATTTTGTCTGGCTCCGCCACTGTAGTGATGAGTAGTAGTGGTTAGTACGACATAAATTGCATGGAAAACAACAACGAAATGATTTCATTTTGAAAATGAAATAAGCATTGAAACAATTCATAACATATTTTGTACTTAAATAAAATTTCTCGCTTAATTATACATTTTCATAATTTTTTCTATTTTTTTGTACAAAAACATTTATATTTTTAATTAATTTTATAATTAAAATATTCTTTTTTTTGTTTGATAATATATTAAAATGAATATACTAATACTTTCTTATTCATGTATTTATAAAAATATGGCAAAGTTATTAGATATTTGTCAAAAAAAATTATATGATCAACATTTCGGTACTCTAATTTCACATGGAATAAGTCATGTGGTTTGATAATTATGTTATTGAAATGTTATTGCTGCCACAAACTATTGCATGTTATCACAATTTAATCCTTTGAAAAAGGATAAAACATGCGTTTGTGCCTATTTGTGTATAAACAAACTATTAAATGTGAGATTTCTTACTTAACTTATACTATCAGTTTAGGTGAAATGTCTAATCATTTGTGGCGAACTCAAGTCACTATAAACGACATATCTAATTAATTATATGTGTCAACCACATATGACTTATTATAATTTTTCTAGCTAATCGGTTCTATTGTCATGTTTAGGGCCATTATGTAATGAGTTGAAGTTTCTTTTGTTGGTTATTTGTGTCAAGTAGCTGTAGAATTATTAATTTTTTAATATAAAATACTTCATCCATCCCTTAATACTTGACACAATTGACCTTATTACGCATCCAATGCATAATTTTTAGCTTAAATATTTTGAATAATATATTATAAAAAATTATGAAAATTTGATATTTTGAAAATACTCATCCAGACAAATCTAACGATATCTTATATAATATTATTTATCTTTGTATATTAGTAGAAAAATATGGTCAAAGTAAGTTAGATCAAAATTATACATTTTCAAATGGATCATCTATTGCAAAAATGGAGGGAGTACATAAAAGGAAGAAAATTGTTGTTGACACATATGCATTGGCTGTGTCACACTAGTAATTTACCGAAATGCCCCTTGGTAGTTAACTGCCGAATTATGGAACCGGCTGCAGTTAACTCCTGAGGAAAACTTCGGCAGTAAATTACCGAGGAAAACTGAAAACTTCGGCAGTTAACTGCCGAGGAAACCTCAAACCTGTTTTTTTTTTTTTTTGACAAAAACCATAAATTGTCATTAATAATATTTATTGATTTTGAATGTTTCAATCATTATTCTGTACGTTTCAAACAATTGCAGTATTATACTTATGCATATATATATTATTAATGATTGAAATATTCAAAATCAATAAATAATTAATGACAATTTATGGTTTTTGTCAAAAAAAAAAAAACAGGTTTGAAGTTTCCTCGACAGTTAACTGCCGAAGTTTTCAGTTTTCCTCGATAGTTTACTGCCGAAGTTTTCCTCGATAGTTAACTGCAACCGATTCCATAATTCGGCAGTTAACTACCGAAGAATATTTCGATAAATTACTAATGTGACACAACTTTATCCAATATATCAACAACAATTCTCTAAAAGGAATGGTCGTTGACATAGTGATTACTCTTTGACTAACGCAAGGGCACCCATTAGAATAATTATATTGGCAAAAGTGCCCCAAAATGTTGCCATCTCCCTCGAATTAAGTTGCTTTGTTTTTATTTGTCAGGAGAGAAATCAAACCCTAGTTGACGAGGTTCACAACCATGACCCACCTCAACTGTATGAATATAAAATATTGTATTACAGATACAAACACATGTAAACCCAATAAAAAAACACACATATAAATGCTTAAAGCTAATATTAAATTTGTAAATTGGGTTCTCTCGAATTATCTATCTTAACTTTTTATTTTTCAAGAGAACGGTGTTCGTAATTTGCATTTAAAATTTGAACAGTATAATCCGACTTAGATCTAACTATTTTATTTTCCTTCAAAAAAAAAATCTAACTATTTTATTTATTTTTGTTCTAAGTCGTGTCAAACTATTTAGTTATATTTGATTTAAGAAAAGTTTTATGCTTTTACATTTAGAACACGAATAACTTAATTGATATATTGCTTTTAATTAATTTTCTTCGTATTTAGATAAGTTAATATTTGTACAGAAAGCAATAGTATTTATTTTCTATAAAATATCTAAAAACAAATAGAAAATTAATATTCTTTGAAAGCAAATAAAGTGTAGAATTTTTGTTTTCTGCCGTCAACAACATATATGAGTGTGTCTCCATATTTCCAAGTGAAGTATATATATTAAAGAATGAAAAAACTCTCACCCACTTATAAACGTATATATATGATGATTACTTGTTTGGCTATGTATTTAAGAATGGTTGGATCAAAGAACAAAAGTTACAAATGAATAGGTGAACCATTATAAATTTATAATATACTTCATATATGAACCAACAATTAATCACCCTCTTTCTTCCTATATGTGTATATATATACTATAATACTATTACCCCATGGCTTCAGCTTCAGAGCCTTTTCTAGCTAAAACTATCCTCCTAATGGTGGATGCATTTCCAAAGATTGCAGAAAAGATGGTGAAGGTGATGACTCCATGATTTGTTTTCTCTAACTTCTACACCTTCTTAATTACGGCACACAGGCTGAAGCCAGGCAACTTAATTATTGATGAAGCCTATTTTATCTTCAATTCAGTTTTGAGAAATATTTTACTTATACATACATATGGTTAGAATTAATGTTACTAATTAATTGAAGTTTATATTCAAAGTTCACTTTATATTATAAATTATACATGCTTTAGTTTTTTTTTTTTTTTTGAAGGAATTATACATGCTTTAGTTAGATATTAACAAGCTATTAGTTAGGAATTTAGATGGAATCAGCTGTAATAATATCATTTCTTTTAATTTTTGCCCTTTTTCCTGGGAGCATATATATATAGACTAATTAATAAAAATTACTTTCCTTATGGGTGTGATTTTTATGTATTCATGATTTATTTTAATCTGTATTATATATAAGAGCAATGCTATATATCAAGAAAGATTTTCTCAAAAAAAATTCAAGAATGACATGGCAGAATAATCACCCTTAGATTTTATCAAGAAATTGTACTGAAATTAATGTTAGCCAATAAAATTTCTGTCGGGCCGGAAATCATGGGGTGGTGGGTGTTATGTATTTTTTTTTTTTATGAGAGGAATAAATGAGACTGAAATCTAAAGGTGATTATTGTACCATGTCATTCTTGAATCTTTCTTGATAAATCATTCTTGATATCTAGCATTTTCCTATATATAAATTTACTAATTACTAATAGCATATTTATTTTGTGTGCGAGTGAGAAATTATAAAAGTAGAATTGCTCTACTGATTTGCAATCTAGTTGCAAAAAGATTAATTCCTTGGCTGATTTCTTTTGCAACTTGCTAATTCTAGTTTTAGAAAGCTTGCGTTTTTGCCTGGATTCTGAGATCTTAATAACATTAGTTTGCGTTTTTGGCATTGTTAAAAAACAAAAGCATTAATTGGTAAATTAATAAACTCTTTAAGAGTAACTAGCTAAGCATCCATGACTGAAAGATTATCAAGAGTTCCCATTTGTTAGTACCTTTAGTGGCGGAGCCACTCTTGCTTGAGGGGATGCACATGAACCCCCTACCTTTCTAAAGTTACTCATGTATATATGATCATTTTGCACTCTGAACCTCCTGACATTTTGACTTTGCACATCCTCAACTCAATACTCTCTTGCACTGCCTTGCTTCTTTCAGTCTTTGGAGTTCCAATACAAGAGATTAACCGTCCAGTAGCTCTCAAATCAAGCTTCGTATATAATGATTGTTGTACTTTTTGACTTTTCTTCCTTCGCTTTTATTTTGATTTTTATCTTTTACTTTTTTATATATGGTTTCGTAATAATTAAACAGACCTAGCCATTATCCTAAACTGCAAATACCGAAGTGTAATCGCATAACTAAAATATAAACCATATAATCATTCTTAATTGTTTACTATAAGTATAACTAATCAAAATGGATAATCATAAGAATATATATGTTTAATATTTAAGTTCAAAGTGGACCAAAAGGATAAAATTGAAATTAAAAAAAGATAAGGGACTAAAATTGTGATTTTGCCTAATTATTATTATTAAGTGAAGTTAGAATCACCAAGAGTTTGATAGTGATAAAAGACATGCTTTGGATTGGGAAGTTCTCGGTTTTTAGCCTTGTCAATGTTTTTGAAAGAAGATGCAAGTAAATATTTCTATAAATGTTTTTTGAGCTTGAAAATCTTCGTCCGGTCCTCTTATCCTAAATTTTCTTTATGAAAAAAAAAAATTCCGCACCCCCTACTCCAGGATCCTGGCTACGCCACTGTTAGATCTTAAATATTTTTAGGTTACTTTGTAAAAGTTGTAGATAATTTACACAAATTCAATAGAAATTAATGTGTAGGTATCACTTGCAATTTTTTTCCAAATAATCTTAATCTCACTATAGATATTTCCTTTTCGTTCTTGTAATAGTATTAGGTAACTTATTCCAAATACAATCGAAGATTTGGAATTTACCAACTAAACTTCACAAAATAGATCGATAGAAGAGTTCCAACTTCCGACCATTATTTATGTCATATCATTATTTGATATGAGAATCTTATCACAAACCCTAACATCTAATCTTAATAATAGACTCTTTCAGCTCACACTTATAGTAACACATTACACATGACACTTTCTCTATTCACCTATTAATCATACATTCTTGGGTTGACGTGGTATTGAAGCTTGTGACCTAACAATGTGTGTTTCTCTGGATTTTATATTTGAATATTTTAGATGCCAACAATTCCTTGTATAAGATGAGTTCATATTTTATTCCAGTTTGATTGATCTCCCTAATTATTCAATTTTTAGACTGAATACCGGCCTTTGTAAAAGTTACACGTTGAAAGGTCTTAACCTATGTTGTGTTGTGAATTAAGCATCGGGCAATACATGATCTTTGATTTTTTCTGTCATTTTCAAATTGAAGGGAAAAAATGACAGAAAAATCTAACTCAATTGAAAATGAAAATATTGCTAGGCTAGACTAGACACCTTTACTCATATCCAAATCTAGAATTTTACGGTGTATAAGTCTGGGTGGTTTTATTACTTCATCTACGGCCCTAAACAATGACTTTCATCGGTGGATGATAAAATTAAACCACTACAAGTAAAGAAAAAAGAATAAGTGAAATTCAAATCATACAAAACTCATACTTTTTGTCTAAAAAAAAAATCCATAGCAAATAAATTCTTTAAATATTTTTTAATCAAGATGTAGCGTTAAATCGATTACATATTGTGATTTGTGACTTACTTCATTGTCAATGCATTTCATAGTTTCATTACATAAAGAAAGAGATTTCTATACTCATAATGAGCTGGCTTTGATCGTAAATTATTAAGTTAAATTTTGTATAAACATTTTTTTTGTTGACAAATAAGTTTACAAGTAATGATTAAACCTCGTGGTGGGTACATTTAGGCTTTGTTTGGGAACTTGGAGGAGAGGGTTTTCGAAAAAAAAGAAGGAGCAATTGGAAGAAATAGAAGACATTGGAAGGAGATGGCTTTGGAGATTAATTTTTCCCACCTTGTTGCCTTCTCGCGCGTCCTGCAAAAATTCCATAAATACTCCTGGTCCGGATTACGTAATCCGGGCCAGATTGTTAGTGTTTCCGGAATATATAATCCGGACAAATACAATATGAATATTTTGTGTCTTTCTTTGATGTCAAGGGTCTCTGTTGACCGTTATATGACTCCGCATAAGCTGCAATGCAATTGCAGAGGTCGTATGAGCGGTCAACAATGACCATGATACCACTAACACTCCTAAAATCTACCTGAAAAACTAATTTTTTTTGAAGAAAATGTAAGAAAGGAGGATGAAGAAGAATGAAGAAAAATGTTAAAGATCCAAGCCTTTTTATAGCCTAAAACAAGTCATAGGTAATTTGGAAGTCAAGGAAAACTTGTTTTTCATTCAAAACCGTCCAAAAAAATGTATTAAAACTCCACTAACCGGTATAACCTTTGGTGAAACGTCATCGGCCAAAATGTTACTGAGGGTTTCCAGATTTTATAATCCGGAATGCATGAAGCTATTCCAGATTTTAAAGTCCGAACTGCATCAGACCCTTTTATTTGGATTTTATAAATATGGTTCATTTCCTCAAACATTTGCACACCTTCTTTCTCCTCTTCTCCTCTACAACAATGTGTTTCTATCGTTGGCCTTTCATAGAAAGAGGCCTCTTTGAAAATCCATCAGGGGTCATATGATCGGTCAATAGGGAAGGGGTCAGCCTGGGTGTGAGGTTGGTTTGCCTAGGTGTCATGATGACCATCATGGTCTCTTGTTCCCTAGAGGCCTCTGTGCCCCCTATGTCTCCCCACCAACACCAAAGCTACTGGTATGTCCTATCAGGCAGCATTGGTTTCTTCTTCCCCGCCATCTTCTTTCCTCCCCCCTCTTTCCTCTCCACCGGTGGCTGGAGCCATCGGTATTGCTTATGTAATAAGTTAAGAGTAGAAATAGATTTAGCATCTTATGTAATAAGTTTAAAAAGCTTGAAAATTATTGTAATGTATTGTTCATATGTTAACAAAATGAGTTGTTTTTATGTTTGTGTCCTTTTATTAATGTTTTTTATTTTATTTTCATTTTATTTTACGAATTTTGAAGATTAAAATTGCAAAAGTTGTGGTAAAATATTATTCCGGATTTTCAAATCCGGAAACATCTGCAAAATTCTAACAATGTAATCCGGAAAACGAAATCCGAACCAGGGGTAAAATTGAAAAAAAAATAGGGCGTGTGAGGAAAGGCATAGGGTGGAAAAAGTAATAGTCTAATAAAAAATCTCCCTCTTTTGGGGGAACTCAAAAATTGTATTGGGGGAGGGTTTTGAGAGGTTATGGAGGGTTTATATGAATTTTTCAAATTCAATCTATGTTGTTACCATTTTTTTAAAAACTGTTCTTTCAAAAAATGTGAATTTTTTGTCCATTTTTCAATATATTTATTTTGAACCCCCCGAAGCCCTCCCCTCTCTTTCCCTACAAACTCCCAAACAAAGCATTAGTTAATTACCCTATAGTGAAAATTGTTCCATCATGTTCTTCTAGAATCGTGGGAGCTAACACTCTCATGCAGAATTCGTGTATAATATATTTTTTTACCTATGACCCTTCTTTTAGACTTTAAAAAAAAAAACGAAAAGGAGGAGATGGTACAAGCTAAATTGCCAATCATCATGTTTTCCATCTTGTCTTGAAGTGACGGTGGTGTGCATTATGGGAGAGGCGATCTCAACCGTTGACTTTTTCGAAATGATATTAAAAATGAGTGTTTTTATCATGTACAAATTTACACATGTTAAAAAAATTAAAATGGTAAATTTAATTTGGAACTTGTGCATTTTATACTATTAAATATGGAGTCTTTTAGTTGGCTGAAAATGTACAATATTACACATGTTAGACAAACTTTATTTAAAATAATGAAAAGGATGCAACAAATATTTTGCATCGGATTATAGTGGAAGGAACCATGGCCTGTTAGCTGCATCCTTATAACTTGGGCCACAAAATAGCCCAATAAAAACAAAGGCTTATGAAAATTGATGTTCTCATCCGTAGGTGTTTTTATGAATGAAAATGTTTGTGAGGTTATACTGAGCAACCCCGACGACATACATAACATAAGTGTGATATTATATTATGAGTGATGATACATGTACCACCCCATGTGGCAATATACCTTTTACATCCACACAAAATTCTGACACGTGGCAACCTGGATCCCACATAAATAGAAGATAAAGTGTAGTTGTGAGATGAACTTACCAAAATATCCCTAATACATGGGATGTACAATGAGGTGTAGGAATAAATGATGTTCATATAACATTTTCCTTATATTATATGGGCAGCCATCTAAGTTAAGTTAGGCAGTACACCACTCAACGACAACGACCTATCAACTTGCTTTCTAGTTTCTACGATGCAAATCCCCTTATTCTCCATTTGTTAGATGATATATTTTGCTAACCTATTCTCACTTTATTAAAATAATTTAAGTTTCATTTTAGATCCCATTTTCAAAAGATTACTACCATATTTAACATATTCTTTTTCGGGATATTTTAACCTATTTAAAGACGGTAATAATGAAAGTAATTACAATGTATCATTTAAATGTGCTCTTTAAAAACCTTTATTTTACTAGACCTATTTCAACACATCTTTTTTTGTTTGTATTTAAATAAATAATCCTTCTTATTTATTTCTAAAAGTAATATGACAGACTAAACTCTGTAAAATGTTTTTATAATTATCATATAATTTAACGATTCTCACCTAAATCAGAGTTTTTTCACAAGTAGGAATCAAATGGATATTACACACACCAACTACTTGCCCTACATGTGATAAATATGTTCTTTTTACAGTTAGGCTCATTAAAAAATTCATTCATATTTTATCAAATGCAATAGTAAATTGATTTAGTTTCTCATTATGCAATGCAGACAACTATTAAGAGTGCTTGGTTATGAGTGGAAAGGGTTTCACAAGTTAGGGTTTAGGGTCACACATTTATAGGTCAAATACATTAGTTATTCAATGTATCTAAAAATTTTGTTTGCTTGTAAATGTGACTGAAATGAGTATATTATATCTGCAATTACGCTCTGAAATTTGAGATTTGTTTAATTATTGTCAAGATTTGAGAATCTTATAAATCAGAGTTGAGAAAATTACCATGAAGTTATAAAACCCTGATCTACAAAATGACTTCAAAATACAAACCAAAACAAGTTAATCGTTACTCCACAGTAAATCAAGAGTACACACATCCGTAAAGTTTTCCTTCCCTATTTATACAAAACCCATAAACATTTCAAATCTTTCATTCCAAAAAAAAAAATCATACACATTACTTAGTTGTAATGTAAGCTACTACTTCCACTCAACAGCACTTTCATTTCATTGCCAAATTAAGTAGATATCTTGTCTTGCCTAGTACCAACTGAAAGAAAGTAAAAAAAAATATTTATTCAAATAAGATGTGTAAATAATAACGTAGCTAAGATTTTCTCAATTAAATCATACTACTATAAGATTCCATGACTCACGTGTAAAAGCAGAAAGCTCTGTACTCTTCAACACTCGAAGCCTCTTCACTGTTGATACAAACATGCTGCCAAACACATACATTAAAAAAATTAAAATAGCATATAATATAAATATTTCCTACCAATAATAGTTTTCTAACAATAATTAAATCACACTAGTTAGCATGAGGTTATTTATTACACTACAGTTTAATTGTATTATTGCTAAGAGGGGACAGTAGAACAAATGTTTTCTTGTGACAAACAGACATGTCATGGCATGTAGTGCTACAGATTTATTCGTAACACTTGTCATAAATAATGTGGTTACCTATAATTAAATAATATTAAATAGTACTAATTGTGAAGCACAAGGAATCTAACAAATTGTTATTGCAGTCTTTCAGAACAAAATGCCACATTGAGTGATGGAATTGTAATATATTGCTATAAACTATATAATATAATACTATCATGTTGATTAAATTGATTAAACTAAATTAAAATAATAGTACTATAGCATAAGATTAGGAGTGATAATAATGAAGATGCTTACTGCCATGGGACATCACCAACAAGCATCCTGTCTCCTTCATTATCCTCATATACAAGAGTATACTCTCCACTTCCATCCAATAATCCAGTAATCACTTTCTCTTCCTCTTCTTTCTTGTTATTACCACCACAAGCAGAGGAATCTCGTTGAGCTATATATAGAAGTAACAATAAATAAAAAGACAAATATAAGATAATATAATATATGTATCAAAATGTACTTTAAAAATGGTAAATAAAAATTCAAAGCAATATGGTCAAATTAGAATTTTTGCATTAGAAGAAAATTTGCTTGGTGAACAAAATTGACCTTAACTATTAATGGGAAAAAAAAACGTAAATAAATAAAAACATTGACCACACCACGGTCCAAATGAGTACTATGATTGAATTTAAAAAAGGTCACACAATATTAATAATAATAATAATACCTTTAAGGAGTCCTCTAAAGAGGTCATCCACAGCTGAAGAAAGATTATCATAGCTATGATAAGCATTGAGATCAACTTTTCTACCAATTGGAACACCATCCATGTTGATCTTAACAAACAAACCTTTACCATAGTTGTTGTCAATAGGTTTTTTACCAGCAGAAACATTGTTGTGCATGTCCTGTTGAGTCTGAGATTCTGGTGGTGATGGCTTAGAACTGCTGCTAGTTGCAAGATTCTTCCTGAATGAACGAATTGGTGGCCAACCCACTACTGGTCCAGGAGCAGTTCTGTTTTTTGGTGGGGTCCATTTACAAAGTTAAGCATGATAATAAACAGTGAAACTTGTAGGAACAAAGCTAAAAGTTAAAAAATATTAAAAAGATGCTGTCTGTGATAAAAAGATTATTTTGTTTATCCTATTAGCATAACCCTTCAAATCCCAAATCCAAATCAAATAGTAACCCTACAGTTAGGCAAATATATTATTTTTAAATTTTAGTCCCCAAAAAATTATTATTTAGTTTTAATCCTAGCAAATATACCTCTATTTATATCAAGTTTTGTTTTAATTCTTGCAACAAAAAAATATTGTATTAGAATTGCTCCCTGTAATCTATTAAATATTTGATTTTTTAATCCCTCAAAATAAAATAAGGTCTTAGTTAAATTTAACAATAACAAATTAAAATTAAACTAATTTCACAAGGATTAAAACAAAACAACATTGACCAAACACAATTGTATTGACCAAACACAATTGTATATTTGTAAGGACTAAAAGTAAAAGTATACTTTATAGGGACTAAAGGTAAAAAAAACTCAAGATATAGGAAATGTTAACTATCTCCCCCCAACACACTTGTTAAGGATCTTAAATGGTAATAGGGTTCAAACGGTCTCTAGATATTACAATATATTGTTCATACCGGTCGAGTTATACTAACAAGTACAAAATTTATGTATTTAATACATTAAAAATATAAATATTTGATTGTTCTTAAAGAATGATATATTAATTTGATATTCTTATAGAGGGTCCGGATACTCTTGAGCAAGACCCAAATGATATATATATGCAAGTACAAAATGCATATTTAAACCAAAAAAAAAAATTAAAAAACAAGAACTACAAATCGATATACCCATTTTTAAATGATGAGGGACCAAGGAAAAATTAAAACTAATAGTATTAAAATAGATAGACAATTTCAGATATTCACATGGTAGTATGTCAAACCAAACCCCAAGGAAAATATAGATAAAGAAGCATCATAATAAATAACAGATAGCATCAAAATCAGATGTAGACATCTCTGAATCAAACATGGCTAGGAAAGGATAACAGAACAAAAAAAAGCTACTAGTACATGGTACAAAGAGATATCATGGCTAAAATATTTGCCAATATATTTTGTGTGTGGATGAGGATTTGCATGTTATAAATGGCATGTAGTAATTAATAATGGAAAACATGGTATTAAACTCTTGCACTAAAAAGTGAAACACTAGATCTATTTACACATTAAAAACTAGAAGAAAGAACCAGAACAGAACTTGCATGGACCACAATAGTAGGAGAAAAAAACAAACTAACATTGTGAATGAATATTCTCTGTCTTAAAAGTAAAAAAATAAATAAAAATAAAAAACTTTAGATATAGAAAAGGTATAGTACCTTTTCTGAGAGGTGTTGGAAACAGCTGTTACTTTGTTATTATCACCATTCTGTAACTCTACTCTCTTAGGACAACAGGTTTGTGATGATGAAGATTCTTTGTTACCTCTCACATGTTGAAAACCATTGTTTGAAGAAGAAAAGTAGTTACCAAATGAGATTCTTTGTTTGTTGTGGGTGTGAAACCAGTCTTCAACACCAGGTGGACCAAGCCTTAGTTCAAGCTTTCTTTCCTCAGAAGATTCTCTTTCATTCCTTGACATCTCATTCATCACTTTTGCAATGAACTCAAAATGAAAAACAACCCTTGTTTCTATGTATTCTTCAACAAATATGAGAAACTAAACCTAGGAAAATGAAACAAAAACATAGGTTAGAGACAAAAAGCTTTTAAAAAAAGAACAAAAAAAGAAGATAGGTTGAGTTAGCATACACTTATGTGAGGTAGCTAGGTTTGAAGTGTGCGAGAGACAATAGACAATGAACCTTAAGCGGTACTTTTGGTCACTGGAGAAAGAAAAAAAGGAGAAAAGAGTGTCACAAAGTAAGTAAGAAGAAGAGAGAATAGAAATATTATAGAGCAAAGAAGAAGAGAGAAACCCTACAAAGGTAGAGGGAGTGATAATAACAAAGGATTTGTGATCTAGCTTTGTTTTGCTTTTAAGTCTTTTTATTTGCACGCTTAGAGGGTCCTATATTCTCTCTCTCCTCTTTATAATAAAGGGAGAGATAAAAAAAAAAAATTGAGTGGTAAAAAAAACTATGGAGAGAGATTCCAAAGCAACTCAACTCAAGTCCCTAAAAACAGAAAATAAGAACATAAATAAAGCACGCAACCAAATTACCTGTGGCTGTGAGATATGATATGAGGTCTCATAAAAATAACAACAACAACAACAACGTTATAGTAGTAGCGTAGGTTGTTTATCACAGGAAGTAAAGCATTCTGTTCTGTTCTGTTCTGTGATGTGCTGACCTCCTCTAAAGATACTCTTCCTCCTGGCTTTTTACACACACTATACCTATGTCTTATAGCTCCTATGTGACTATGTCCCTTCCTTTCCCTTGTTACAATTTCAAGCACATTACCCCAAACACCTTTTTATTAGTTCCCTTCTGTCACTGAAAATGACTTCTTGCAATCTGTAACTTTATTATATTTTCTCCCTAATCCACAATTCACACACTCAATTTTCATTACTTTTGTTTTTCTTTTCTTTTTGAGTCAAGTAACTTTTCTTTACAATTCTTATTTTCTCCCTAATCACCTTTTAGGAGTATTTAGTTATGTATGATAAGAAAATCTTATTTGATTTTGTGTAGACAAAAATTAATTTTAAATAAATTGATTATGTAAAATTAATTATGGTTAAAAATAAGTTAAAACCTAAATTAATTACTCATTCCGATCTCAAACGTAAGCAACTTTTTACTTTTTAGATTCATTCAATAAATGATGCATGTGGTTTATAATATGAACTACATATATCATTTATTAAATGAATCTAAAAAGTAAAAAGTTGCTTACATTTGAGAATGAAGTATGTAATTTGACCCAAAAAAAAAGATATATTTATTTAAAAGTATGTTAAACAATGATTTGAATATTAAAATCAATTTTGAAATTAATTTCTAGTTTCAAATACAATTAACTTTAAAAACAGTTAATTCTACTCGATAACAACCAAACATATCAAATTTAACTAGTCTTTTATTTTGATAGAGTTAGGTGATGGAAAAATTGAGACATTAATTTCCTTAATAATCTGAAAAAAAGTTGTGTGGTCCTTGTAAAGGAGTAAGAATCCTTTTTATTTGAAAATAAATGGAAATTGTCATTTAAAAAGAGAGACACACAAAAATTAAATTATAGATTCTACTAAGTTTTTGTTTGGTTCAACTTTGAATATAATTGATTCTAATAGAATTGATTCTGATAAAATTGATTCTGACATAATTGATTTTGAGATAATTGATTTATGTTTGGATACAATAATGCAGAATTGATTAAACAAACTAAATGTTGTTTGGATAGTTTTTATCAAAATTGCTTTTGAATGTATAATTACTAAAATGGACATAGCTAAATTCAAGTAAATGTGCTTAGTCCAATGTATATGTAGATCAATATTAAATGTAGATATATTATTTAATTTAAATAAATAAATTTTCTATATATTAATTTAAAACATAAAAAATACAATCATTAAACTAATTTTTTTTACAAAATATTTGTTCATATATTTTATATTTTTTGATAAAATATATTTAAGTTAAATAATACTAGAGTTAGTTGCCAAAAATGATAAAATATAGCGTAAAAGAAATGTAAAAGAAAAAATACAGTAAATTTGAATGGGGACACTGTAAAGAAAAATTCAAAATTTGGTAAGTCATGACCATAAATATTTTTCAGGGGCTAATTTGGTTTGTTAAGTTTTCTAATTAAATTTGGTTCATCAAATTAAATTACAAAGCAAAAAGAAGGAGAATTGATAAAGGGCAATAAAGGAAAATAATAGGTTGTAATAATCAAAATAGAAAATTTAATGTAGAATTGATTCTAGAAAAGCTAGAAGCTAGAATTTGTAGCTTTAAGGATAATTGCTTTTGGAGGATAGAATCAATTCTTAAAAACCAAATCAAACACCATAAAAACTCATTGTTTCACTTTTGAAGGTTGTAGAATCACTTCTTGATGTTGAAAAGCCAAACCAAACAGGCTCTAACAAGTTGGTTCCAACAATGCTTGCATCTATTCTAGGCCGGAGACTTATGTGTTTCGGTTGCTAGATATGATTAAATTTATTTGAAAAGTGCTTTTTAGAAAAACATTATGATCACACGTGTTTCTTCTATGAGTGAGATCATAAAATCATTATGTATAGTGTCAATTGGCAAATTCGTCTAAAAGTTGTTTGATTGTGGTGTTCTGTTCCTAGTTTTCCTCACGTTCGGATGGGGTTGGATGATCCTAAATCCTAATAGGAGATTAGTTAGTTTTCTGGTGTTGTTTTAACTTCGCTCTTGTTTTATTGTAAGTGAGATCCTTTTGTTTTGTTTTGTTTTGGTTGGTTTGAGTATTTTTGTATTCATTATCGGTATATATTTGTACTCTTTTTTATTTATATATTTATATTTATAATTTAAAAAGAAAAAAATAATATCATAATCAACTCTTGTCTCTCTAAAATTGAAATCAAACATACACTTAAATATGTTTAGCAGTTATTGCGTATATCCATCCAAGCAATTCTTTAATATAATTGATTTTATCTCCTTTATTAATATTAACTTAAAACTAAAATCTAAAATTTATTTTACAACTAACTTTAAAATAAATATATTTAAACACAAATTTTTTTTATTTTAAATAAGTTACTTAAGATAATTATATTCGAATATGTTGAATATTAAACATGAATATCTCTCACAATGGAGATTCAAATTTTGGTTTGCCCCACTATATGTGAAAGTTTAATCTCTTCTTCTAGATCTAGTCCGTATTGATAAAAACAAATAGTAACTTTGAATTCTACTTATTTTTGAATAAAACCATTTTACAAAATCAATTATAAATACTCCATATAACCAAGAGAGGGACACTGGCATGGTATGCTAAAAGTCCAAGCTGGCACTTGACACAAAGGGACATGGTTTTACTAGACTAGTAGTAACTAATCATGTTAACTTAAAACTGTTAATTGGTTAATCAAAGATTCGTTTAGTTGGATAAGATAGTTCTATTATGAGATAAACACAAATTCTAGGGCTAATTTTAAAAATTATAAAAAGTAAAAACTTTAAAAATTTAGTTGCTTTTTTGATATGTCAGAAAATTGATGGATGGGATAGCAATGGTTTACTTTTTAATTTTTCCTTTTCCTAATTTGTTTGTATTTTAAAAGGGAGAGGATTTGCATGATCCATAGTTGCAGGTCTTGTGCAATAAAAACATGCAGATCCCATGATCTTGTCTCCTCTGTAGTGTTTTTCTGCACTCTTTCCTGCTCTCTCTCTCTCTCTCTCTCTCTCTCTCTCTCTCTCTCTCCACACACTCTCTCTCACTTTTTTTTCTTCCCACATATCCCAATATAATGATGATATCACAATCGAGAAAGGAATCTGCTGTAGCACATTGTATCGTGTGACTAACAACATCCTGCTGCTCATCTTGCCGTTCGATTAGTGTTGGTATTTGTGTTGTCTACTTCTAATTTACTTATAAAACTGACAAAAAGTTTCTTTTTTATTTTTATAAATAAGTTAAGAATATGAAAAAAAGACAACTCTGAAATGAAGTCTGCTCTTCACAGCTCAAAGGAGAACTACTTTTGTTGCTTTTCTTTCCAACAATTTACATGTTTTAATTATTACAATTTTTTTTACATTTTATGGTCGAAATAATTATTTCCTCCGTTTCATAATGAGTGTCGTTTAAGATTTTGACACATAAATTATGAAATCAAATGAAATAATCATTAGACATAACAATTTTATTAAACCACCCTTACTTTATAAGAAAAAGATAAGTTTAAAGTTGTATTGAAAATTATGTGAGAGAAAAATTAGAGTATTTATTAAAGGTAAAGTTGGAAGAAAAATTAAAGTTGTATTGAAAATATAAGGTGACATTCATTTTGAAACAATTTTTTTTGCTAAAATGACACTCATTTTGAAACGGAGTAAGTATTTATTAATTTTTACTATACTTTGGTATTTTTATCGACTAATATTACTATATTGTGAATTCTGCAACTTTAAATCTCACATCAATGAAATTCAGATTTATAGGTAAGTATTGAAATGAAGTTCGGATACGAATACGGATACGATACAGATATGCGAATACGCGAAATTTTTAAAATTAGACTACGATACAACTAAGATACGCTAACAAAATATTTATACTAAAATTTGTATGCATGTAATATACTTAAAAAAAAATATTAATTACTCTTCAATACTATATAATCATAAAAGTCACAATTCACAAAAAATAATACATGTGATCAAAATAAAAAAATGTAAAGTTTTCGTATAAATCTGAAGGTGAAAAACACAAGAAGGGGGGGGGGGGGGGTTGAATTGTGTTTTCTTTTTCTCTTAAAAAAAAAAATACTTCTTCTGATAAAACTTCAGAAGCAGTTTGATTGCTTCTGATGAAATGATCAGAGTCAGATTGCAGCGGAAAAGAACAGAGCAGAGAAAAGAAAGACAAAGACACAGGCAGTTATCCTGGTTCCTTCCACAACACGGAAGTAGTCCAGTCCCCCTTGCACTTCCAAGGAGATTTCACTATAATCACAAGATTACAACTGCTCAATACTTTCTAAGTATGAGACTACACAAAACTATGCTCAAGCACACACGCAAGAGTCTTCCAATGCTCAAGCACTAAGCAAGAGACTTCTAATGCTCAAGCACGCAGGCTAGAGACTTCTAATCAAACAAAAATACAGAGAATTGAGTTTGAATTGAACACTTGATATACAATCAGTGGTGTTCACAATACAATACAGAAAAGACTCTAGACTTTGAATTTCTAAGATGTATCAAATCAGTGCAGAAATTCAGTGTGCTTTGTAGAATCAAATTGACAGAGTTTTGGCGCTTTTAAACTTATGTATCTCTATCTTTTATCTTCAAGTCTTCACTCCTTTATATAGAGGCGTGAAAGAGACGTTGAGATAATCAGCACGTCTAAAGAGTCGTTTGAAATCCTTTGATTATCCACCAGTGATCCTTTGCCTGATTTGGGTGTAGTCCTTTGAAGAATAAACTTCAAATTCATTTCCATCTTGAGTGTACAATTCTGCAGGCATGGCTGTTGTTTTGTCTTGTAGCGTAGACAGAAAACAGAGTAGTGGAGGTAGTGGTTGTACACTTGTACTTTGTCAACTCTATTAACGAGAGACAAGAGCTCAGTGCTATCCATATATCCATTGATACCTCCCTTTCAATTCTTCGTTCTTCTTTGATAAGACTGAATTGAGAATCAGCTACTTTGAATCTTCAGTTTGATTAAAGGATCAAATGTAGCTTCTGGTGAAGATATTGCTTCTGATGAAAACTTTTGCTTCTGATGACTTTCTGCTTCTGATGACGTCATCTCTTCAGGAGCAGTTTAGCTTCAGGAGCAGTTTTCTTCAGATGCTCAGAATTTCTTTTTCTTTCCATTGTTCTTCCAAGACCTATTGAAATAACTTGAGTAGCCTTTGGTCCTGTACACTTGAACAATTATTAGTAATAACCAATTGACAATTTTTAATACCTTGTTATCATCAAAACTTAATAAGGTTCATTGTGAAACACATTTTGTTCCAACAATCTCCCCCTTTTTGATGATGACAAACAATAGTATTTAAAATGTTCAATTGTTGTTGATCTAATTAATAAGTTGACTACTGGGACAGAGGTTTGTAAGCTCCCCCTGAGTCTAATAGATCTTTAAGGTGAGGTTTGTAAGCTCCCCCTAAGTTCTATTCTTATTAATTAAATTTCAATAAAATACTTATAAAATCAAATCAGAAGTATTTAAAAGAAATTTAGAAGTGGTTATAGTAGGGCTCAGTGCCTTAAAAAAATACTATACATTTACTCCCCCTTTTGTCATCAACAAAAAGAATAGAAACAAAAGAAAGAGTATCAGAGCAAGCAGCATTAAAAACAGTAAATATCATCAGAGTTAAAGCTTGTAAAACATATTGAAGGTGAAAAAGCACAAGATCCAGAAACAATGATAATATATATAAAGAAAGATTAAGATACAAAGACACAGCTACTAAGAACAAAAGTAAAAAACAAGCTAGAGTTGGGTGTGCAACTAAGGTTGGGCTTGCTTATACAACTGTTCTAAGAGATACTTGATCTGATCATCCTTCTTCTGAAGTAGCTCATCCTTTTCCCTCATTCTTCTTTTA
This sequence comes from Medicago truncatula, assembly GCF_003473485.1. Taxonomy (NCBI): domain Eukaryota; kingdom Viridiplantae; phylum Streptophyta; class Magnoliopsida; order Fabales; family Fabaceae; genus Medicago; species Medicago truncatula. Next base: position 49,461,890 of record NC_053043.1, read on the forward strand.
TATCCAGCCTGAATTCTAGCAGCCCTAGTGATGTACTCTTCTTCTGGATAGAAAGGAGTGATGTCCAGCAGAGGCACAAAATTCAGCTCTTTCTCCTTAGCTGCTTCATGCATATCATCCAAAAGCTTCTTCAGCATAGCAGAGTGAGATGACACACATTTAGTTCTAAGCTGATCCAGCAGCTCATCAAAGTTCTTCTGTAGATCCATCCACTGATCATAATAGTGAATAGGAGGTACAGGAACTGTTCTGCGAAGAATCAGTGCCTGAATCTCATCACTAAGTCTGATCAGTTGTTCCTCTATATACTCAGACTCCAGGATATGGTCAGGGATGGGTGAAGGTTCAGTTTGAGTTGTATTTGATGTGGAAGGTTGGTCAGACGTTAAGTATATTATAGTGGGTGAATCTGGTTGTTGTTGTTGTTCTGTTGTTTGGTCAGAAGGTATATGTTGGTCAGAAGTTGTTTGATCAGGAGCAACTTGTTCAGAAGCAGTTTGCTCCTGAACAGTTTGCTCAGGGATGGTTTGGGTTTCTGTTTGGGTTTCCAAGACAGTCTTTTCAGAAACTGTCTTAGAGGCTTTAGTGGGTGTTGGTTGCATTTCACCACCTAGATGTTTTTCTAAGTTGTGAAGGGTTGAGGATTCTTGGTGTTGGGGGGTTTCTGAAGTTGTTGCATCTGAAGCTACTTCAGAGGCTTTTTGTGGAGATTGGTTATTTGGTGAGTTTGTTTGGGTAGGTTCAGGTTGTTGTATACTAACAGGTTCTGGAGTATCTGGATATAGTGGATGAGTAGTAGGCAAATTGAATTTCTCACAAAGTTTTATCCTATTTTTTGAAAATTCTATTTGAGTACTCTCATAGTCAAGTGTTCCAAATTCTGTTAGTTTGGTAGGTTTGGTTTTTAGAAGCTTGTCTATATGTTGGCTAAGGGGTTGGTCATCTGATTCTGTGGATGATGAAGAGGGTGAAGAGGGTAGAGATAGAGACTGAGTATTAGTTGGAGCATTAGATGGATTACCTAAGGACTGAGCTTCTGGATGAATTGCTTCTGGAGCTTTTGAAACTGGTTCTGATGAAGTTGCTCCTGAAGCTTGCTTATTCTTCAAGGCTTGAGAAAGCAGAGTTGCTCCATACTGAACTGTTTCTTGCTCTAACTCAGAAGCTAAAGCAGCAATGACAGGAGTAGGCACATACCCTGCAGCCTTGAGACGCTCATCCCTTTCTTTTTCATACAAAATCTTCATCCTTTTCTTTTCTGCTATCTTGGATGCAGAAACCTCCCTAGCATACTGCCTCATTTCTTCAGTCATTTCGAAACTGGGCATGACTATGGGCTCAGAAGTTGCAGTCCTTTTTGCCTTTTTGGGGCTTGAGTCTTCATCCCAGTTCTCTTCCAGTTCTTTCAACATTTCTTCCCTTCTTCCTTCAGCTGTCTTCAGATTTCTTGTTAAATTAGACCTCTTCCTTTTGATGGTCTGAAGAGCAGCTTCTCTTTTATTTTTGGGACTTGAAGGCTTTTCAGAAGCAGCTTGATCAGAAGCAGCTTGTTCAGAACCAGTTTGTTCAGAAGCAGGCTGTTCTGCTGTTTCTTGAGTACTCCTTGTCCTTTTACTGATAAGAGGGACATCATCCAAATCCTCCACTTCCTCAAGAATGGTGGACATAGCAGATTTTTCCTTCTTGGCTTTCTTATGCTTCTGAGCACCCACCTCAGTAGCATTTTCTGCAAGGTATTCTTCCTTGGTGATCTGCTTCTTTTTAGATTTTCTGCCTTTGGCCACAGGCAGATCACCACCATACATTTCTTCTGGGATATCTTTCAGGCTGATTTTCTTGTTGTAGCTCTTGTAGTAGTCCAAGATGTAGGCCCTCTGCACATTCAGGGGATCTTTCTTGCAGATGGGGATGTGATGAGTGACTAGATCAGATATGACATCAGATTCATGCATATCTGTATCTAGTTTCCTGCATGTTGAAATCAGCCTCATCTTGACTAGAGTTGCCCCATTGATTATTTTTCCTGTGACTGCTCCCAGCTTCTGATTATCATAAATGCCCACGTCTTTCAGGGCACTTAGGAGTCCTCCTTCTTGAAAGATTATGGAGAGCAGCCTTCCATAGGGAACAAACTTCATGTTCTCCATCTGGCTCTTCTTGAGTTCCTTGATCATGTATTTAAACATATACTTGGGAACGTTCATTGTTGTTTCCTGAGAGATGGTGTGATGCAGAAAGACTTTGTGACCAAGTGAAGGTTGATCATTTCCTCCACCTTTGGGAAAGATGTTCTCATTCTGGATCTTCAGCAGCATTTTCTTTTCCATGCTTAAGGTGCTGTAAGATTTAGCATCCTTTGATCCGTAAATAGTGTTGTTTACAATTTCCTTCCAATGACTTGTTCTGGGGTTAGGAATTTCTTCTCCATCGTATGTCCCAGAAGCATCTCTCCTCATAGCTTGAGCAATCACTTGCTCATTGATTGTTACAGGAATCCCCATGACGTTTGATCTAATCTCAGTCCCAGTGAAGGCGAGTAGACCCATTTCTTCTCTGGTTTTTCCCTCCAAAGTAGGATCAACCAGAATCATCTGAGCTTCTTCCTGTTTAGCAGCAACTTTGTCAAACACTGAAGCTCTTACCCAGAATTGTCTGACAAGCACTTCATAAGTAGGACCGTTGAGAAGACTGAAGTAACTCATTAGCTTCTGCTTCTTGTAGAATCTTACCAAGTCGCACCCATGGTGAGTTAGAGAAGTGAAATCCACAGGATTTTCCGCTTGAATGATTAGCTCCCATTCCTCAATAGACATAGTTCTTCCTTTGATTTCATAAGCAGGAGTATCTATATCCATATTCGATGAAGAACCACCGGCAGAACTTGAAGATGCCATTGATTTGAAGTAGAATTAGGGTTCTAAGGTGTTTTGAGAGGTTGAGAGAATGTGCTTACTTACACAGAGGGTTGAGAAGAAATTAGAAAGTGTTTGTTGTGAAGTGAGAAGTGTGTGAAATGACTTAGTGTTTTTATTAAAACGTTTGTAATTCAGAAGGGACAAACAAACACAGCATTAATGACAAATTGGGGGCGCGTGAAAGTACATTAAAAAGCGAATAAAAACATCATTGCCCTTTTTGTTATACTCCAATACAAATAGACCACGTCAGAGACTCTTCAGAGAACTACTTTTTGGGTAATGGGACAGCTGTTACATAAAGTAACTACCAACGTTCCCACTAACCAAGCTATTCAGAAGCAAAGAATAACTCTTCTGAAGTTTTAGTGCTGACGTCATCTTCAGAAGCACATTTTTCTCAGAACCTCAGTTAAGAGCTTTTGATGAACCAAAATGCTCCTGAATAAACTTCAGAACCAAACTTCTTATTCAGAGGCAAGCAATTTTTCAATCAGACACAAAATGCATGTTCAAATTTTTCTTAATAAAATCAAATCTTTCAACAGACAAAGGTTTTGTAAATATATCAGCCCATTGATGTTCAGTATCAATGAATTGTATATCTAAAATTCCTTTTTGAACATAGTCTCTGATAAAATGGTGTTTGATTTCAATATGCTTGGCTCTTGAATGTAGAATTGGATTCTTTGACAAACAAATAGCAGCAGTATTATCACAATAAATGGGAATACTGTTAGCATTGATCTGATAGTCTTCCAACTGATGTTTCATCCAAAGTAGTTGTGTGCAACAACTTGCAGCTGAAATGTACTCTGCTTCTGCTGTAGACATAGCAATAGTTGCTTGTCTTTTGCTTGCCCAGGATATCAGATTCTCTCCTAGGAATTGACAATTTCCACTGGTTGATTTTCTTTCAATCATATCACCAGCATAATCAGCATCACAGAATCCAATCAACTTATAATCTAGGGATTTCCTATACAGGAGTCCAAGATTAGTTGTTCCTTTCAGATACCTGAAGATTCTCTTAACTGCAGTTAAATGAGATTCTCTAGGATCTGATTGAAATCTTGCACACAAGCATACACTGAATAAAATATCAGGTCTAGAAGCAGTGAGGTATAACAGAGAACCAATCATACCTCTGTATAGCTTCTGGTCTACTACTGTTCCAGTATCTTCTTTGCTTAAGGTGCAGGTTGGATGCATTGGAGTGTTCATCACTTTACACTCTTATAGCTTGAACTTCTTCAGAAGCTCCTTTGTATATTTTGTTTGATGAACATATACTCCTTCTTTACTTTGGTTGATTTGAATTCCCAGAAAGAATTTCAATTCTCCCATCATACTCATTTCAAATTCATCCTGCATTAACTTAGAAAATTCTTTGCAGAGAGATGCATTAGTAGAACCAAATATTATATCATCAACATATATTTGCACAATCAAAATATCTTTCTTAAGAGTCCTTCTGAAGAGTGTTGTGTCAACTTGTCCTCTTTCAAAATCATTTTTAATTAAGAAATTACTTAGTCTATCATACCAAGCTCTGGGAGCTTGTTTCAAGCCATATAGTGATTTCTTAAGTTTATAAACATGGTCAGGATGCTTAAGATCCTCAAACCCAGGAGGTTGTTTAACATACACTTCTTCTTCAATGACACCATTAAGAAAGGCACTTTTGACATCCATTTGATATAATATTATGCCATGATTAATTGCGTAGGATAGAAGTAACCTGATTGCTTCCAATCTTGCAACTGGAGCAAATGTTTCAGTGTAGTCAATGCCTTCTTGTTGACTGTAGCCTTGAGCAACAAGTCTGGCTTTGTTTCTGGTTACTTCTCCTTGTTCATTCAGCTTGTTTCTGAATACCCATTTTGTTCCAATAATGTTCTTCTGAAAAGGTTTGGGTACCAGATCCCACACATCATTCCTTTGGAATTGATTTAGCTCTTCTTGCATAGCTAATATCCATCCATCATCTGTGAGAGCTTCTTCAACAGTTTTAGGCTCAATTACTGAAAGCAGTCCTATTAATGACTCTTCTTGTCTAAAATGTGATCTTGTTCTTCTAGGACTATCTTTGCTTCCAATGATTAGTTCCTCAGGATGTGAAGATTTGTGCTTGAATTTAGGTTGAATAACCTGCTGAGTGTTATCTTGAAAGTCCTCAGAAGCAATTTCATTCTGTACTTTTGAGCTAGGTTCTGCTTCTGAATTAGACTCAGCTTCTGGAGTGATTTCAGTTTCTGGACTAGATTCAACTTCTGTATACTTTTCAGAATCAGAAGGTTGATCAGATTCTGATGCATCTTCAGAATCAGTTGTACCTGCATTACTTTCACTTTGCTCTGAAGTTTTACTTCCAGGCTCTCTATCATCAAATTTTACATGCATAGATTCTTCAACACATTGTGTTTCTGAATTATACACTCTGTATGCCTTTGACCTTTCAGAGTAACCTAAAAAGATTCCTCTTTGAGCCTTGGCATCAAATTTCTTCAGATAGTGTTTAAGATGTAACAAGTACATCCAAACTGATGAAAGTAAGAGATATTGGGTCTTCTTCCTTTAAAGAGTTCATATGCTGTTTTCTCCAACATAGATCTGATATAGATCCTATTTTGAATATAACATGAAGTATTGACTGCTTCTGCCCAAAAATGTTTAGCTAAGTTGTTTTCATGGATCATGGTTCTGGCCATTTCTTGTAAGGTTCTGTTCTTTCTTTCTACAACCCCATTTTGTTGTGGAGTTCTAGGAGAAGAAAACTCATGGAGAATCCCATGTTTTTCACAAAAAAGTTCAAATGGCTCATTTTCAAATTCTCCACCATGATCACTTCTGACTTTCAAAATTTTCAATTCTTTTTCAGATTGTATTTGAGTGCAGAAGCTGCTAAACACTTCACATGCATAGTCTTTACTTTTAATGAATTTTACCCAAGTCCATCTGCTGTAATCATCAACAATGACTAATCCATATTTACTTCCATATAAGGATGCAGTGTTAACTGGACCAAAAAGATCAATATGGAGTAATTCTAAGGGTCTGGAGGTTGATACAATGTCTTTAAATTTGAAAGAACTTTTCACAATTTTCCCTTTCTGACATGCACCACAAAGTGCATCTGAATGATAATCAATGTTAGGCAATCATTTGACCAATTGTAACTTGCTAATTTTAGAAATTAATCTCCAATTAGCATGTCCCAACCTTTTATGCCATACCCATTTTTTATCATTCATTGACAGAAGGCAAACTACCTTCTGATCAGCCAGATCAGAGAAATTTATTTTATAGACATTCTCAACTCTCTTTCCCTTGAATGTAATGGATTTGTCATCCTTGTTGACTAATGTGCAGTTGGTCTTACTGAACGTTACATCATACTCATTGTCACAAAATTGACTAATGCTCAATAGGTTATGCTTCAGACCATCTACTAGCCACACATTATTAATTGAGATGGAGGAATTACCAATAGTACCTGTACAAATGATCTTTCCAGTTTGGTTGCCACCAAACTTCACTTCTCCTCCATCTTTCATTGTAAGGGTAAGGAACAAAGCTTTCTCTCCAGTCTGTTGCCACTAACCCAACGGCTGCCTTAGCATCATCATCAGCTTCTTCTTTATCAGAACCAGATTCACTATCCAAATCTTCCCAGGTCGCCATCAAGCTCTTTTTGATTTGCTTTCTGAATTTACTGGAGTTGAAGCTTGATTTCTTGGATTTGCCTTTAAACTTCTCCTTCTGAAGATCAGGGCAATCAGCAATGAAATGACCAGGCTTCTTACAATTGAAGCATCCCTTCTGATCTTCTTTCTTGAAGTTCTTGTAGCTACCTCTCTTGCTCAAAAATTTCTTCTGCTTCCTTGCCAGATACTCAAGCTTGTTGGACAGCATAGCCATCTTTACAGATTGATCTTCATCAGAATCTCCATCAGGTGATTCTTCTTCAGATTCACTGGCTTTGTAGGCTTTGGAAGACTTTGAGGTCTTTCCTTTAGATGGTAAAGCAACGGATTTACTCTTCTTAGAGGTTTCATGCTCATTTAGACTCATTTCATGCACTTTGAGTGAGCTAACAAGATCTTCAACACTTAGAGTATTTAGATCCTTAGCTTCCTCAATAGCAGTTACTTTGGGTCTCCATCTTGAAGGTAAGCTTCTCAAAATCTTACTAACATGATCAGAAGAAACATAGCTTTTCTTCAGTATTTGCAATCCAGAAACTAAAGTTTGAAATCTTGAGTACATTTCTTCTATACTCTCATCATCCTTCATTCTGAAAAGTTCATACTGATGAACTAGCATCAAAGCTTTAGCCTCTTTTACTTTCTTGCTGCCTTCAAAGTTTGCACAAAGAGAAGCAAACATAGCTTTCGCAGTAGATTTGTCACTCATTTTCATGTATTCGGTGCGAGGTATAGAAGCCACAATGATTCCTCTTATCTTGTGGTGTTTCTTATAAAGCTTCTTCTGAGCAGGAGTATGTATTCTTCTGTCTATAGCAGCTCCTTCTTCATCCAAATCCAGATCATCAACTCCATCTTCCAGTATATCCCATAGCTCTTCATCCAATCCCATAATAAAGCTGTACATATTAGTTTTCCACCATGAAAACTCTTCTGGATCTCCATTAAACTTTGGAGCTTTTCCAGAGTCTGTTTTCTTGTCAGCAGTATCATAGTCATGCTTGACACTTGTGTATTTTGTAGTAACTGATTCCTCATCTCCAGACATGTTTTTCTAATAGATCTTGAACTGTAACACGGTTAAGTGCTGTGATAACAGAGCAAGCTCTGATACCAATTGAAGGTGAAAAACACAAGAAGGGGGGGGGGGGGGTTGAATTGTGTTTTCTTTTTCTCTTAAAAAAAAATACTTCTTCTGATAAAACTTCAGAAGCAGTTTGATTGCTTCTGATGAAATGATCAGAGTCAGATTGCAGCGGAAAAGAACAGAGCAGAGAAAAGAAAGACAAAGACACAGGCAGTTATCCTGGTTCCTTCCACAACACGGAAGTAGTCCAGTCCCCCTTGCACTTCCAAGGAGATTTCACTATAATCACAAGATTACAACTGCTCAATACTTTCTAAGTATGAGACTACACAAAACTATGCTCAAGCACACACGCAAGAGTCTTCCAATGCTCAAGCACTAAGCAAGAGACTTCTAATGCTCAAGCACGCAGGCAAGAGACTTCTAATCAAACAAAAATACAGAGAATTGAGTTTGAATTGAACACTTGATATACAATCAGTGGTGTTCACAATACAATACAGAAAAGACTCTAGACTTTGAATTTCTAAGATGTATCAAATCAGTGCAGAAATTCAGTGTGCTTTGTAGAATCAAATTGACAGAGTTTTGGCGCTTTTAAACTTATGTATCTCTATCTTTTATCTTCAAGTCTTCACTCCTTTATATAGAGGCGTGAAAGAGACGTTGAGATAATCAGCACGTCTAAAGAGTCGTTTGAAATCCTTTGATTATCCACCAGTGATCCTTTGCCTGATTTGGGTGTAGTCCTTTGAAGAATAAACTTCAAATTCATTCCCATCTTGAGTGTACAATTCTGCAGGCATGGCTGTTGTTTTGTCTTGTAGCGTAGACAGAAAACAGAGTAGTGGAGGTAGTGGTTGTACACTTGTACTTTGTCAACTCTATTAACGAGAGACAAGAGCTCAGTGCTATCCATATATCCGTTGATACCTCCCTTTCAATTCTTCGTTCTTCTTTGATAAGACTGAATTGAGAATCAGCTACTTTGAATCTTCAGTTTGATTAAAGGATCAAATGTAGCTTCTGGTGAAGATATTGCTTCTGATGAAAACTTTTGCTTCTGATGACTTTCTGCTTCTGATGACGTCATCTCTTCAGGAGCAGTTTAGCTTCAGGAGCAGTTTTCTTCAGATGCTCAGAATTTCTTTTTCTTTCCATTGTTCTTCCAAGACCTATTGAAATAACTTGAGTAGCCTTTGGTCCTGTACACTTGAAAAATTATTAGTAATAACCAATTGACAATTTTTAATACCTTGTTATCATCAAAACTTAATAAGGTTCATTGTGAAACACATTTTGTTCCAACAAAATCATATTCTATTTTTATTCATATGGTAGGTTATCTCCTCTCTCTCATTACTTTCATCCACCAAAAACATAATTTTTAATTCGTTATAGAAAAACAATTATAGTGATTCATATCTTAACTTGAATCATATACATCTCCATTGAATTTTCACAACACAGTCTCATTTTTTTTTTACACTTCATTTTTTTTTCAGGATACGTCTCTATGAAGTATCTTATAAGCATATGTGTGTATCTCTCAAGTATCTTATAAGTATCCAATAAAATATATATTTTAAATTAAAATAATTAATTCTGATACTCCGTGGATATCTTAAGAAAGATAGTTAAAACTTAAATGAGATAATGTTATAAATTGAGGTTGAGTGTAGGAAAATCATTGTCCAGATATGATTGTTGATTTAAAAAATAGAGTACAAGAGAGGGTTTTTTCTAAATTACCTTTGAAGAATGGTGGGTAAACCCACCAACCAATGAAAATGAGCAATTTATTTGTGGGGTCAAGATAGTTCATGAATATGTGCTTATGTGGCTAATTTGTATTGGTTTGAGTAAATTACCCATGATTCTTTCATGGTTAGCCTAGTTGTCACCACAAGAGAGCTATATTTTTTATGAGAATTGATATTTGTACAACCAATTTCTAACAACTTTTTGACAACTTTATCTCTCATACTCACATTACATTTTTATTCTCTCTGTACCTTCTCTCTCTCTCTCTCTCTCTCTCTCTCTCTCTCTCTCTCTATTAATTTTGACCAATCAAAATAGAAAAAAACAAAGTTGTCATGAAAGTTGTTTAGAAAATATGTATAAATATCACTGCTCTTTTTTTATAGCGGTACATTTAATCTTTTTTTTTGTGTTTAGGGTTCGAACCTCGGACCTTGCATATATTATGCATTGTTCTTGTCAACTAAGTTAAGCACGGGGACAATACATTTTCTTTGGTGGTGGTCGGGGTTTGGACCATGAACCTTCTATATATTATGCATTGTCCCTAACAACTAAGATAAACTCACTAGGACTTATTAGTGCATCTTGCACGGGCAACCACTTTTCCCTTGTATTTTAGCTTTTTTTTCACCCGAACTTATTAGTGCATCTTGCACGGACTTATTGGTTAATAATACTTTATCAATTAAAAAAAAAACCGACGAGGACTTGGGAGAGTACATTAACCTAATACAAAGGGATTTGGCCCAAACAAGTTGGAAAATAGAAAGAAAAATAAAAACACATTAAATCAAAGCATAATTCCAAAACAATGCCGCCAATAAGAAAAATAGAGGCAATCATACCAAAGGGCTTAAAATACATGGTTGTTCAAATTAAGTCATCATGCACTACACTACATAAATATGCGATAAAATTTGATCAAAAAATCCTTAGGCTGATAACGAGGGTCGGGTTCTTCTTATCCCTTATCTATTTCTTTCATTCTTTCTTTTTTGCCTTTATTTTTTCATGCTCTTAAAAGTACTTTTATTTCAAAGAACCAGATTCATGCAAGCATATGTGTTCTCCTGAATTGATTAGAATAAATTGATGGCAGTGTCCCACTCAAGAGTGATCACTGAGATTAGACATCAACAAACTTAACTTTTTAACACAAAAATAAGTGCTTCATTTATATCACATGCCACATGTTGTAAATTCCTCCCAATCCGCGTTACCAAGTCGATCAAATGTGTCCATTAGATAGGGTATATACCCGTCTAATAAATTGTTCATGGTGTGCCCACAAAAAAGACAAGAAGAAAAAACAAAAAATTTCAATGGAATAATTAGCTCGTCTTAAAAGTTAAAACCCTAAGATCACCTATAATTTGAAGTGCTTGGACTTTTTTAACAACTGCTTATTGGTTTCTTAATAATAAACATAAGTATTATTTTTATGTTCTCTTAAGTGATTTTAAATTGGCCGGAATTTATCCCACAATGATGGTGGATCAATGAAAGAAATGCTCTACGAACGGAAGTTTTGGACGAAAATTATGGTGAAGATGATGGTGTACAAGAGTGAAGCTGCACACACAGAGACATCGACATTTAAGTTAGTATAATAATTGAGATGAGCGGGAGGTTTAAAACGAGACATACTTTAATATATGTGACAGCCAAAAGTCTCCTCATGAACAATTACTACTAAGAAAAAGCAGGATAAAATTGTGACAAGAGGGTTTGATTTTAGAAAAAGGGTAGGAAAAGGAATGAATGAGAATGACACAACTTCCACATGAAAACAATATTTGGAATATCTCATCTCATATGTCTTGTACTTGTCCATACACAGTTATTTTTTTTTTTCAAATTTGGTTTCATTGTCTTTAGCACGTTTAATTTGGTAAGTCGCCAAGCACGAGTGGGTATTTACTGTTCAGACTTTGCGTGTGTAGTAGTGTGTACACATAACATATAGTGGCTGCTGTTTTTATCATTCCGTGTATATGGACTGTGTGAGAATTGAGAAACCACGTTTTCTAACATCAACATCTTCTCATACACTCTACCACAAAACATGGCTCCAACAACTTCAATTCCATACTATAATTTTATTTTTGATACATATCCTTAATTAACTTCCATTGTGGCATGACTCCGCTCCATTCCATTCCACCTAATCATTAATTATTTTTTACTTTTTGTACGTCTTTATCTCTCCAAATAAAACATATCAAAAAGTTATAATTGAAGAGAATTCTAACTCCATTTTTTTTTATCAAAACTTATAACAATTCATTAATAATCCATTTTGTTTTTTTAGCAAAAGCTGGAGATTAATCTAATATTTATATAAATACTACTATATGTTACCAAACATTTATAAAGAGAGAGAGAATAGAACAAAAAAAAGTTATATTTAACCAATCTTGTTCTAATTGGTCATCTATGAGCGGTGGCGGATCTTTTTGAGAGCCCGTGGTAGTCATGATTTCCTCATATATGGTGTTAATACTATATCAGACATACTCTATTAGGTGTTTCACATGTGTCGTGGTGGAAAGTAAAGGTGTTTTGTATCAAGAGGTCGTGAGTTCAACTCGAACCATTGTTCATGTGGCAGTATTTAAACGCACACATACTAAGCCTAAAAAAAAACAGTTTTTTTTTCACATATTTAGAATAACCTCAAAAGAATAACATTTAAGTATAACAAGTAAAATGTCTCGGATGTATAAGTAAATACACCACTTAATATATTTAATTAAAATATTTTGCATCTCAAAAACAAGGTAGGTAAACATTAAAAGAAAATTACAATAAGATATTATTTTTAAAACTTTTTTTGTCAATGACATTCAAAAGAGTTTGCCTCAAACGCCAATAAATGTTGAACCGATATTAGAGAAAACGAGTGGTGTATTAGATGTTACCACATGTAATTCATGTGTTTCTTGTTAACTAAAACCTTTATAGGAATTAGCATTGGCAAATTCTATGGTACATCCAATATTTTGAGTGTACCGGTACATCAAACATTAAAATAATAATTAAATTGATTGTTTTTTGAACGAAAAATAATTATTTTCTATCATTGACAATTATAATAATTAAATCTTATTTACCATAAGCGTCGATGAAATAAAATTTACTTTTTTTGAATTTTTATTGCTCATAATGAAGAATATTGATTATTTTTTATTAGAAAATGTTAAAAATTTAATATAATTCACATAAACAATAAAATGATGTTTTTTTCTCATGAGATGGTGTTTTCTAAAATATAAATAATGACAAATAACAACTTATTTCATAAAATGATCATTAATTTATAAATTTATAAAGCAAAATATCGGTACACCTAAATTTGTGAGGTGTACCGTAGAAGCTCCCATTAGCATTTGGTATTTACATACATTAAAAAAGACCTTAATCTTTTGATAATCATTCTTCCATATATGCCAATTAAAGATCAAGGTTATGACTATATACTTTCAATTAAGGGATTGGATTGACTAACTATTTTTTTCCCTAATTCTCTGATTTCTTGAGAAAAAGACACAAGAAATCTGCCAACCATTTCCATTGTTTTTGTTTATTTATATTTATTGTACATTATGTTAACCATCATTGATAAGATGATGACTCCACTATTGCGGTAGCTAGTTTTTTCCTACTCCGATTCATTCCCATATCCCCCCCTTTTTATTTTCTCTCTATCATAGTTTTATTCTTCATTTCATTCATTGCCCCCATCAACTTGTCTTTTTGATAGTTCTTTGTGTAGTGACCTTTTTTGTTTGCTTTTATGTGAAATGAGAATGATTGATTGACTCATGCGCCGCTATAGTACTCTCCTTCTCCTACTAAAAATGTATCTATTTTGTAAATATCATAAATAATGGATTCCACTTTTGCACAATATAGGAGAATAGTGTCTTTAATTTGTTCCTTGGAAGAAAAATAGGGTTTTGGCTTGGAACTGTTCAAGTGCAATAAAAAAGGTTCTCTCAATTAATTCTTGAATTGATGTTAATAGTAAGTAATAATAAAGGCACCGACTGTACTATATTATAAGTTGGAAGTTGGAGCTGAGAGGCCTAAGAAAGCAATGCACTGAGTTCATGCTTTGGGTAGAGGAGATGAATGAATTAGTCCAATACATTATGATGGAGTGCAAGAATATTTGTAGACAGTGTAATTAATTTGTGAACATGTTGCGTGAGCCAGGTTAAAGTTCCTTCCAAATTAATGACTAGTTCCTAGATTGAGAAAAACACAACTCACAAATTTTTAAAAAATTACTAAAATATAATAATTTATGAAAAGGTTCTTTGTCATTTTATTAACTGATTTTATAAGATGAATAGATTTTTTTATAAGCAAAATTTTATAAGAATGAACTCAATTTAAAAGCTAATATACTAGTATCACAAAGTTTATTCATGGAGTCATCCTTTTTGTCAAAATTTAAAATAAAACTTCATACAGTCATCCATCATATTATCAACACGCACACTGCACCTAATATTTCTGTTCTGGACTGATGGTTTGATTATATAGACAAGTGGATCGTTAGCAACACTCACTTTTTTTTAAAAGAAAAGAGTATGTTTATATCATTTTATTAATAATAAGAGAGTTTGTACAACGAGATACATGATAATAAATATTGGGACTACCGGATAATGCGGCAACCCTAGCAAAGGTGTGAGTTGCCTTATTTGCTTGTCGCATGTTGAACTCGATCTTAGAGTTTAAGAAATGTGTTGAAGAGACTCTAACATGCTGAAATCATTTGTCTAAATTTTGTAATATCAGACCGCGCGATGATGGAAAACAACTTCTCCCACGGCAACAAAACACATAGGAGAGAGAGGTACGGTTTTAATTGGTACAAATGTACCTTTGTCATCACAGATACATATGCCAATGCCTGTACTATTCATTATCTGAAAACGAAGCATCAAAATTACATTTCAGACGGCCTCGCTGTGAATGTTGTCACCTAACCGAAACCATATCACTCGTTGTTGTTGGAGAAAGATTTCGAGTTGTATCCGAATCGCCTTGTCTTACAGGTGTTGTGGATATCGTCCGATCATTACCGGTGTTGTTGGCGTTGCTGAATTGTTGTAGAATATTCATTCAATGCAAGTGTTCATTGATTCATCGATTTTCATCTAAATTTTTTGTTACAATAAAAACTCATTGTGTTTCCAAAAAAAAAAAAACTCAATTGTTTTATTTGTTTAATAATTTTTTGTCTGCGGTTCATTTTAGTGAATACTGACATTTTTTTAGCAAAAGACATTGCAATTATAAAAATGAGATGAGAGGAGATTATATATCCTAACGGGACCATATGTATAATGTATGTGTAATAATTTTACGAAAAAGAAAATATCTAAAGCGAATGAAAAGTTTTAATGTTTTGTGTTTTGTAATATGAAAGCATCAAATCCTTTTTTTTTTTTTTTTTTTTTTTTTTTTTTTTTTTTTTATGCCTTTGAGGAGAGGTACTTATGCTCGGAATGATTGTGAAGAGGTATTATGCACCACTATAATATTAATATGTATGTATGGAGCATAATAAAATGCTAAAGTTATTCTAATTTCAGAGCAAATCGGGATAGGTAAGCAAAACTAAAAAGGGCAAAGATGCAAAAAATCATGTCAATGATAAATGTTGAAAATCATTGTTGGTCAATAAGGCAAAAAGAAAGGTTGAAACTTAACAGAGACTTGATGTTCAAGTTTATCCACTTCGATACATGTTGCAATAATAAAGAAGGTAGTCAAATTCTTTGTGTAATAAATACTTTTTGAATGATACTAATTAGCATGACTCGTATGTATATAGCACATTGTTTATATGAGAAATATTTACTTAAGGACAAACCCAAATATGAAAGATTTGGGCACACTCATACAAATGTCTTTGTTTAAAAAGATAAATTGGTCAAATGATGTGACTAATTTATTTATCATTTAATTTTTTTCTTTGTTGTGTGTGCGCTCAAATAATTTGATTTGTGTTTGTATCTATGTAAGACTTTCTTCGTTTATAGAAAAGAAATGATAATGAGTCTTGGACTCTCTGGACACTTTTTAAAATTTTTAATAAAAGATTATATATCCAATTGAAGTATTTAAATTTTTTTAATTTAAAATCATTAAAGAGTGTTTTAGAACAAGACCCTTTTTAAAACGTTTTTTCTTTCCTGCCATGCCCATAAAACGACAAAAGTTGCTTTTGCCAAAAGATGCATTGCAATTACAATTTACAAATCATCTAAAAACATACATTCAAACGGCAAGAGTTTAGTTATTTTTTTTCCAGATGCTTACATTTGAAGTACTATGGGAGGCGGAGAAAGTAACATCCTATATTTCTGCTTAAATTTCATGTACTGTTTTTTCTTTCTTTCTTTCTCATACCTGTCTCATTGTAGTTTTTGCAAGCCCTTCTTTGTGGGTCTAAGAAATTATTTTCCCTCTCCATTGCTATCGTGCGCCCTTCAAAATCTAAATTTACCTTGTTTGAATTCTATAATCCTAAATATGTTTTTCATTTTTTCAGAATATAGAATTCGAAATCATTCAGAACAGAGAGCACAAACAAAAACAAATGTCATTAAATCACTTTATACTTCAACAAGAACAGCATAATATAGCAATGTAATACAAGAACATAATTAAACACAACAATGTAACAAGATTATAGATCAATCAAAATATATTCTTTATCAGAACTATCCATGCATTTCTTCAAAATGAGCTAATTCATCAATCTTCTAAAAACGAGTCAATGCAATGTATGTCATTAATTCTTCCATTAGCAGGTTAGAAGAGATCCAAATATGCACCTATAAAAGAATGCACTGTTTTAAGGTCTTCTGTTGAGGTCGAATATCGTGCTTTGGTTACTTTATCTTGTGAAATACAATGGATTCATTATCTCTTTGCTGATTTGCATTTGCCAAATTATCACCCATTCTGCTGTCTACTATGATAATATTCCAGCTCCAGCTATCTACTTAGCTCGAAATCCTACCTTCCATGACGCGCACAAGACCTACTGAGATTGACTGCCATGTACGTGGTTCGTTAGAAAATTCAAAACAGCGTTATTCATTGCTTGCCAGTTCAGTCTTCTTCACAATTGGCTGATGTGTTTACTAAACATCTTCAATGCTACTTCTTTTGTGTCAACAGCGTTATTCAAAACAGCGTTTATATGCAACAGTTGTTGTGTGCAATAACTGAATATAAACCTTTTTATTTTTTTCATAGCTATTGAAGTTCAAAATGACATTTATGTACCTTATGTAAGGATGGTAAGGGGTTTAGGGGTTGGTCTTGCTCTGATAATGTTAAACATGATTCTGTGCATGTCTCTGAGTATCATATGCAAAAGATGCTGAGAGCGAGATCTCTCATAAATTGTGGATTCATATATGCAGCAAGCATGTTAGCAAGAATCAAACTGATGGTGAATCCAGCAATCACCAAATTACCATTCTCAATGCTTCATGCAATCAAATTTCTTGTTGGATTTACTTGTGATTGCATGTACTGTATTTTAGCCTATGAGATATAAGTAGCCAAACAAGGCCCGAAGCTTGTAGCTAACTGAGAGGCAGTACCCAATGCTAGTTCTCTTGTAATCAGTTTTCACATTACAGAAAAATAACAGAATTCTCTTGCTTTCTCTTAGATCTCTCTATCACCTATGCAATATGCTCATAGTTTCTATTTAGATGTGTCTTGAGATATGTAAACAAGAACGCCCACATTTTTTCAAATTTTGTAAAAAGAATTGCATTATTTTTTTTGTCAAGATCAACCCCAACTAATATATTGAATGAATGCAAGTAAAGTATCCAAAACGACGCATCTCATCTCATTGTATCCATATTTAGCGTGTGCACATGAATTTTGTTGATGAACACTTTGAAACCAAAACTAAAAACTCATAAATACGGCTGATATTATTGTTATTCTTTCTACAAGATAGAAGCACATAAAAATGAACCGCAACATATAAAACAAAACAAAATATGTCAAGTACAGTTGTAAGGAATAAGAAAAATATAAAAATTTCACAACATCCAAATACAAAAACAAAATACTTTTTTTTTTGTTTTGAGGAAATCCAAATACGAAAACAAAAACTTGACGAGCTACAAGCTTTATTTTGAACTCTTAACAAGCTAGGTTACTCCTTAAAATTTTCCTAAGAAAGAAAAGCAAGTGACCTGCAACAATTTCCTTGTCAAAATTTTCAAGCCAAAATCCTTTCCTGCGCTGACGAAGAAAAGTCTTGTATTCTCTCTTGCAAGGAACAATTTAATCTGCGGGCAAATTCTTCCACTTCCCTATCAATTCTTGCTTGTAAGGCCGGATCAATCTCATCATCAATATCATCACTATTATCATCATCAAACTCAACCATAAAATCACCATGTAAACCAGAGGTCTCAAACGGTTTATCTGTTTCCGCACTTTGGTTTCCGATGTCGTCATGGCCATTTACCTTTACATTCTTCTTATGTTGGCCTTTTTTCCTCTTTTTTTTATTCTTAGAAGTAGTTTTGATCTCCTTCGGATCACCATTAATAAAAGACAGAAGGTCGTCAACTGAACGTTCATCTTCTTCAACATCAACATTCTTCTTTATGCTTTCACGCTCTTTAAGTAGTTCTCTTCTCTTCTTGGCATACAAGCGGTTCAAAAGCCTGATGCTTGGGTCATCAGTGATGTTTAACAAGGGCTCCAATTTCTCTTCCTCGGTAAGATCATCAGGCACACGAAATATGCTGCGTATTTCCTCTGGCGACCTTTTTTCAATTATTCGAGCTAGTGCACGACTTGTGAGATCAATCAATGGCCGGAATTGTAGACTGTGTGCAGCACACGCCAACTCACAGAGCATATTTGTGTCTATCTTAACGAAACTATCATCATAGGACTTTCGTTCCTTGTTTGAGCGGCCTGGTGCTTGATGAAATCGACAATAATTAAGAATCAAGCTCCACATTGGAGAACTGACCTGTTGAGGAAGACATACTGCACAATTCTTGGAAGATCCCATGCCTTTTTGCAATTCTTCACATATAAATGGGCAAAACATTGCAATATCTTGCTCCACTTGTTGGGTTGAACCATCAGAAGTTTGAAGCCACACATAAGGCTTTGTCATCTCCATTTCTGACATGAGAACAGGAGAAACACCTAAATGAACAAAAATATTAGAAACCATTTTTGCAAAATGTCTTCTCTCATTTTCTCCTTACTCTTACCAATGCCTTAAACTTTTATTTATAGTGATAAACTATATTTCATTTTTGTAAGAAATAAGATTTGTTGTTTTTTAAAAAAACATGTCTTCCATGGGGTATTATAATAGAAAAGATTTGTAATTTTTTTAAAACCTGACTTGCTAAAAATCACCAACATTATCAGCAATTACTTACAAATCAGCAAAAACAACAATACAGAAAAAAAGCACTAGTCATCAAGCAGCTTGCTGATAGTAACTAGCAGTACTCCCAGCCATGAATTAAACTAAAACCCACAGCAATAATAATACTAGAAAAACCAACAGATGGACCTATACAATCTTGATGATTAAGCACGCCAATCGGTGGCGAATCCATAACCCTGGTCTAGGTGGTGCAAAATATTAAACTTTAGTAATAATCGTAGACATAAATAACATACTCAAAAAATTACATTGCATTTGATTTACAATCTATCAAAAAGAACTACATATACGCTCTATAATTTGGTGTACCCGTGAAATAAGTATTAAATTGTAAGAAATTAACACAGCCAGTACTCATTTTATATTATTTCAGTAGCAAATTGTAAAAACAAATTTATACCCGTTAAATATAGAGCTTCAACTTTGTAACAAGCTCACAGAAAACAGAAATAGCACAGCATAACAAGACATTGAACACTGAATTTTTTTAAATCTAATAGACACGACACACCATCTTGGATCAAATACTCATTTTTGTTATTTCATATTCTTTGACCATACAATCAACAATTCCAAAAATTACTCACAAATCTAACAGGTCAAAAATTCTTCATCATGTTATGTTACATTTCATAAATTTCTCAACTTTAGCAAAATGAAACAAATTATGCAAATTCAAAAAATTCTCAGCTATAGCAAAATGAAACAAATTATGCAAATTCATAAAATTCACAACTATAGCAAAATTAAACAAATTATGCAAATTCATAAAATTCTCAACTTTAGCAAAATTAAACAAATGATAGAAATTCAAAATTGACCAAGTTCAAATCAAAATAAGAATTACAATTAAGAATTGAGAAAACCCTAAAATCCGAATTCAGAATTAGAGAAAACCATAAATTAACAGAACCCTAAAATCAAGATCCAATTACCTCGCTAATGCTTACCACACTGTTCGATTCTTCGAGATGAAGGGTTGTGGCGGCGTAGGAGACTATGCAGACAGGAATCAAACGCAGGTGAATTCGAAATCGCGCCGAAATCACAAGAGAGTGGAGTTGATGGAGAGGAACAAGAGAGAGAAGAGATAGGACGGTGGACGGTGGACGGCGGTGGCGGCTGGTAAGCTGCCGCCGGTAATTGAGCGGCGGTGAGGCAGAGAAGATGTGATTCGTTCGTGAAGAAATGAGAGAAACAGAACAAAACAAGGGTTAGAGATAAGTATGAAATTCAGTTATGGGCCAAACTATAAATGGACAAAAAAAAAAATTAAAAATTAAAAATGTAAATTATAATTTCTTATACCACCCTACATCATTTTAATTATATACAATAATTTCAGATATATAATTTACTTTCAACACAGTCTCTAACACTCTGTTTTTTCAGATTTCATAATTCAAACTAAATATGAGGGATGCGTAAAGAAATTGTCGAAAATATTGGTTTTAAGCCCATGGACTGCGAGTTAAACGGGTTGATGTGGGCCTCGAGTCGACCCATATACCCAGCTCTACTATTCATGGTAAAACCAAAAAGATTTTACTATTTCTTTTAAACCTTGGCTAAAACCATTTTTTAACATGGGATGGGATTTGGAAATGAGTAGTAATTGGATGCAGTAGTTTTTGAGCACTGTAAAATATGTAATGGAAAACAAAATTAATGTTATAGTGTTATGCAACCATGTGTATTATTCAAGTACAAGGTCCTAAAAGACGATCACTGTAAATTGTTCTTATAACTTACAAAGACATGATTGTGCAATGTCAATGTGTCATGAAAATATAAAATAAAAAACAATTTTTGTATCAAAATGGCATTATTTTTTGACTTAGTTTGTACAAAACTGTCAAGGATTGTAAGTAAGATGTCTAGGTTCAGCTAACATTCACTGACGCACACATCATAGATAGATGCTAATAAGCAAAAAATAGTAAAAAATAATATTGCAGAATGGGTTGACGTATGATGACAAAGTGGGACCGGAGGATCTATTCTATATTTAGCATAAATTTTTCTAAGGCATTTTTTTGAAGGGTTTTCTAGTTTTAAAAAAAAAAGATTTGCTTTGACTTCTGATATATTATACTAAAAACGTGGCAGTAACAAACACATGTGCTTTTCAATGATAATTGTAAGATTTCTATCTACTTCTACGTGTATCTGCTTGTTCTATTTATAGATATCATGTTTTCTGCGTTATTGCATTAACATCTGTCAACTTGCAGGTGTTAGCAGTTTCTTACTTCTAAGGATTGTACCTGATTCCATGAGCATGTCAAGGATGTTGTTGAGCCTCATCCTATTATGATTGATATATATATATATATATATATATATATATATATATATATATATATATATATATATATGTATGTATTTAAGTTAGTTTATCTTGTTTGTGTACAGAACCTGATTTCAAATTAGATTATCTTGCTCGGTATAATAAATTATATTACTCCATTTAACACATATATATTTCTCAGACAAAGTTCAAGTGATTACACTAATGACAGACAAAACCTTCATTGTTAGTTTATTTTGTTTTCGTTCAAGTTATATATTCAACGATTTTGGAATGAATGCAAGAATGTGTCTCCAAAACGTTGAATCTCATCTTATCAATAATATATAATTAGCATGTATCAAACTAAAAATGAAAGCAAAAAATTCATAAATTGTTTTTATTTCTACATGATAGAAGTGCATAAAAAGGAACCTAAAAAAAACTCAACAAAACAAAAGATGTCGACACACTTGTTAAAGATAATAAAAATTTCACAACATCCAAATACAAAAACGAAAAAATTGACGAGATACAAGCTTTATTTTGAACCGTTAACAAGCAAGGTTCCTTGTTAAAATTTCCATCGGATAAAAAAAGAAAGAAAAACAAGTGACATGCAACAACTTCTTTGTCAAAATGTTCAAGCCAATTTCCTTTCTTGCGATGATGAAGAAAAGTCTTTTATCCTCTCTTCCCGGGAAGAATTTAATCTTCGGGCAAATTCTTCTACTTCCCTATTCATTTTTGCTTTTAAAGCCAGATCAATCCCATCATCTTCATCAAAATCATCATCATCATCATCATCAATAAACTGAACCATAGAATCATCGTGTAAATTTGAGGTCTCACACAGTTTATCTACTTCCGAACTTTGGTGTTTGATGTTGTTATGACCGACGTTAACCTTCACATTCTTTTTATGCTGGCCTTTTTTCTTCTTCTTTTTATTCTTACCAATAGTTTCAATCCCCTTCGAATCTCCATTAATAAAAGACAAAAGGTCATCAAGTGAACGTTGATCTTCTTCAACATCAACATTCTTCTTTATCCTTTGAGGCCCTTCAAGTAATTGTTTTTTCTTCTTGGCATACAATCGGTTCAAAAGCCTGATACTTGGATCGTTAGTGACATTTATAATGGGCTCTAATTTCTCTTCCTCTGTAAGATCATCAGACACATGAAACATGTCACGAATTTCCTCCGGCGATCTTTTTCCAATTATTCGAGCGAGTGCTTGACATGTGAGATCAATCACTGGTTGTAATCGAAGGCTATTTGCAGCACATGCCAACCCACATAGCATTTTTGTGTCTATCTTGACGAAATTATCATCATACGCCTTTTGTTCCTTGTCTGAGCGGCCTGGTGCTAGACGAAATCGACAATAATTAAGAATTAAGCTCCACATTGAAGAACTAACCTGTTGAGGAAGACATGTTGCACAATTCTTGGAAGATCCTGTGCCTTTTTGCAATATTTCTTTACGTATAAATGGGCAAAACATTGCAATATCTTGTTCCACTTGTTGAATTGAACCATCAGAAGTTTGAAGCCACACATAAGACTTCATCATCTTAGTTTCCGACATCTGAGAACAATAGAAACACAGTAACAAATAAATTAGATACAATTTTGCAAACTATTTTCTCTATTTTTCTCCGTTGCTCGCCAATGCCGTAAACTTATATTCGATTTTTTTTAAGAAATTAGATTATTATTTTTTTAAAAAAAACTTGTCTTTTAAGGTATAATAAACAAGATTTGATATAATTTTAAAGCTCGCGTTTTCGAAAAATCACCAACATATTATCACTAAATGGGGTAAATAAAAAATATTTTGCAACTTTTTAAACCTTGACTAAAATCTTTTAAAAATAACAAATACTTTAATATTTTACTAAAGATATTTTAATTAAAACATTCAAATCAAATATATCTTTAATTAAATTTTCTTTTACTTCTTTTTAAACCAGGACTAAAACTTTTTGAAAAAAAAAAAAACAGAATTTTATTATTTTACTTAAATTATCTAAATTACACCGTTCAAATCAAATTCTCTAAAAAAACATTCAAATAAAATATATCATTAATAAAAAAATATTTTACAACTTTTAAACATTGACTAAAATCACTTAAAAGTAACAAATATTTTAATATTTTACTAAAAATATCTTAATTAAAACATTCAAATCAAATATATCTTTAATTAAATATTTTTTACTATTTTTTAAACCTTGACTAAAACTTTTTAAAAATAAAAAATATTTCAATATTTTACTTTTTTTTTGAAAGAATTTCAATATTTTACTTAAAATATATTAATTACAAATTAAAACATTCGAATCAAATATATCTTTAATTAAATATTTTTTACTATTTTTTAAACCTTGACTAAAACTTTTTAAAAATAAAAAATATTTCAATATTTTACTTTTTTTTTTTAAAGAATTTCAATATTTTACTTAAAATATCTTAATTGCAACATTCAAATCAAATATATAATTACTTTCCCAAAAAAATTGTATCATTAATTTAAAAAATTAAAACATTCAACCCAAAGAATTTGCCCCCTCCCGGCCTCTTAATACTTTTTTCCAAAATCAAAGGGCGTGGTTTTAAGTGATAACAAATCAGGTCATGGACAAAGGTGACACAACCTCATGTTGTTGTCCTTGTTTTTTTTATTATTATTATATATGTATTTATTGAGGATTATCATTACTATTGTTGTTATTATTATTATTATTATTATTTTAGGGAATTGTTGTTATTATTACTCCCTCCGTCCCTGAATAAGTGACCTATTTGTAAAAAATATTTGTCCCACAATACTTGACCTTCTTAGATTTCTAAGCAAAATTTGACAGATTTACCCCTTATAAATACTTTTTGTGGTCCCCATGTTAAAGTTTGTAGTGGAACAAAGAAAGTAATCATTACTTAAAAGTGAAAAAGTTTCAAAATAATGACAAGGGCAACTCAGTAAAAGTATCACTCTCTTTCTTTTATTTTTACACTTTTCTTAATCTGTGTGAAATGGTCAAATAGGTCACTTATTAAGGGACGGAGGGAGTATTAAATTTTGTTTGGTCAAGTCACCTTTAACGTGAATAAATGAGAGATTTAAAGTTCGATCAAATCCTGGCCCTTAGATATTACAACGTCCGTATCAACTTACTGGCACAATTTTTTTTTAAATTAAAGGACAAGGTTATATTTTTTTTCTTATGAGCAAAGGAAAAGGTGTTTTTTTTTTTTTTTTTTAAAAAAAGGACAGGGTTAACTCCCAGTTAGGCATGGCAATGGAGCGGGGTGGGGACGGGTTTTGCCTTCCCCATCCCCATCCCTTACTCCCATATACTTATCCGTTACCCTACTCATATCCAACAGGCATGAGAAATTGAATCTCATCGCTGTCCCTGCAATGAATCAATTTTTTCAATAAAAAAAGTTTTTTTTTAAGCTTCAATGGTAATGTTGTAATGCATTATCCAACAATTTGCGCTCATTTTAACATTTTCTTACCGAATAATTCGGTTTCTCCTTTAACTATCAATGAAAGTTCTTATATCATGACAATTATCAAACCAAATATGGGATATCATTTTCAACCCCCTCAACAAAAACAAAAATATGACATTTCTACATTCGGGTAGGGTTTGGGTATGAGTTTGGGGTGGGTACATATATCCCCGTTACCCGTCCCGTACCCGTATTTTAAAATCGGGGAAAACTCAAACCAATACCCAAACTCAGTCAAATTAGGGTTGGTTTGGGCGGATATCCATGGACATGAGTTTTGTTGCCATGCCTACTCCTAGTCTTCCACCAATGTTTAATTGTAAAATAGACTTCCTACAAGAACAGTAAAGGATAAGACGTCATTTGAGGTTTGATATGGTTACAAACCCTCCCTTGATTTCCTTAAAATATTTGAATTTTTGTGTTGTATTCATGTTCCACAAATCAAGAGAGATAAATAGATAAAAGAGCTCTTTCGAGAATTATAATGGCTACAACTCAGTTGCAAAAGCTTATATAATTTTTGGCTACAAAGTGGTAGAATTATTGTAAGTAGAGACATGCATTTTAAGGAATGTGAAGAGGGGAAGCGGGATGGCACAAAAGAGATGGGGACAAATTTCCAAAAGTCAAAACTCCAGTTTCCTATCTTGGACAAAATTGGTGAGAGCGTTAAAGATCGAAAAAAAATGAAATGTTATATGACGTTCATGTTAGGGACACAATACTACTTTCTGATGTTTATCAAAGATGCAACACTGTTGTTTGTTAGCCTACTGGTTTTAGAGAAGCAAAACATGATAAAACTGGATGGTAATTGCAACGAAGGAGTAACTGCACGTGATTGAGAAAATCAATACATGACAACTTGTTGACAAACCTCAAGATATGAATGTCATTGGCATCAAGTGGGTTTTCAAAACCAAGTTCAAGGCAAGACTAGCGGTTAAAGGTTATGATAAGATTTTTTTTTAGTGGACCACTTAGATACATTTGCGCCAGTGGCCAAACTAGACACCCTCAAGTTGCTAATTTTGGTTGCAGCCCAAAAGGTTTTGAAAGTATACTAGTTGGATGTTAAATCAACATTTTTAAATGGTTTCTTGCAAGAAGAAAACTATGTTGAGCGAAAGCTTTGTGAATAAAGGTAAGGAAGACAAGGTTTATCTCCCCAAGAAGGCTCTCTATGGTATGAAGCAAGGTCCAAGAACTTGGTATAGAGAATTGATAATCATTTGATGATTTTGGGGTTTGCAAAAAGTCTATCTAAGTTTACTCTCTCTCTCTCTCTATATCAAGCACAATGAGGTTGATATTCTTGATGTCTCTCTTTATGTTGGTCATTGGAAATAATGCAGCCTTGATTGATGAATTTAAGTTGGAAATAATGAAAGAATTTGAGATGACAAATCAAAAAAAGCAAGATGAAGTTTTAAGTTGTCAGAAAAAATATGCAAAAGAAATCATTAAGAAGTTTAAACTCGAAGAATGCAATGAAATGACCACTCCAATGAATTCAAAAGAGAAACTTCGCAAAGAAGATGAAACTGAAAAAAGATTGATCAAGCGTATTTTAGAAGTCTAATTGGTTGTTTGATGTACCTCACAATTACCTGACTTGACATTTTGAATGTTATAAGTAATTTGTCTTGATTTATGCATTGTGCCAGTGGAGTGCATCTCAAGGATGCAAAAAAGTTGCTTAGAAATGTCTATGGTAACGTGATTTTGGCATTAAATTTACTAAGAGCAGAGAATTCAAGCTAATTGGTTTTTTAGATAGCGATTGAGGAGGTTTCATTGATGATATGAAAAGCGCTTTGGACTATTGTTTTACACTTGGTTATGGCATTTACTCTTGGAGTTAAAAAAACAAGCCATGGTGGCTCAATCTACTGCCGAAGTAGAGTTTGTTGTTGCAACTGTTGCTGTAAGTCAAGCTATGTGGCTGAGAAAGATATTAGATGATCTTCATCTTGAGCACAAAGAAGACACTAAGATATTTGTTGATAATCAAACCGCAGAGGCTATTTCTCGCAATCCAATTTTTCACGGAAAAACCTAGCATTTCAACATCAAATTGTTTGTCTTGAGGAAAGTGTAAAAGGATGGTGATGTAACTCTTGTTTATTACAAAACATAAGAACAAATAGCTGATATTTTTACTAAATCCTTACCATCTACTAAGTTTGAAGGCATGAGATTAAAACTTGGTGTTTGCAACTCCTTGAAGAGTATTAAATTTTTGTTTAGGATTGTTGTCATTTTTATTGGTGTTAGTTATTTTTATTTTAGTAAATGTTGTAAAGTTTTTAATTAATTATTGTATTGTGGTAGTTATAGGAAGCTTTAGCATCATGAAACTATGTAAATAGGTTGTAAACGTTCAATATTTGTATAAGACCAATTACATGAATTAAAGCATTTCAGTATTTGTTTAAGACCAAATGCATGAATTAAAGCAGTTATTTCTCCTGTCATGTTTATTTCCAACAACTATTTTCTTGTTCAATTGATAACAACTGCAATGACTCTTTTTTATGTTGTACGGAGAGATTGCCATGCTGGCAAGGCAATGCGTGGACAAAGTTTCCGTTTTACGTACACCCTCCGAAGACTATGACAATTATATACAAAAGTCTACTTTTTAGGTGCATTGAATAAATGATATATATGATATATATTATAAAGCACATACATAATTTATTCAATAAATCTATAAAAATTGTTTTTTGTTTATAATAGTTAACGGAGTGTAGTCTTTTGTTGAACAGGAAGCAACTCTAGCTGGGAAGAGTCAAGGTTTCTAACATTTTTTTTACCCCGTGTGCCGTTCTTCATAAACCCACTTTCCTTTAATTAGATTTTGAACCAAATATGGAACTGATGGGATTTTTTTTTTTTTTGAAAACTCGGTATCCGATCCAAGAATCGACTAATCCGAAGGGACCAATCCCACCGCTCACTTGCGGGGGCTTAAAGCCAGAGCAAGCTTTGTATAAACTTAGCCCACCGAAATTGGCACCAGAGGGAATCGAACCTGAGACCTCTGAAGGAGCAAACTCCAAGATCCCAAGCCAACCCCAAATGGGTTGCAAATGATGGGATTTGATATCAATTTTTGGCAATGTTTCTTGGCATATTCACTATTGTTCAATTGCAGCCACGATTCTCATTGATATCATGTAACTTCCCAGTTTGACAATAATCAACACGTTTTATTTTTCCATCATAATCCCACAAGTGTTTGAATTCTTTGATTACCACCACATTTTACATGTAGAAATGTTGCTTTGTTCCAGTTCCATACCATAAACCGCACTTGGTCTTTCAGGCACTTCATGCTGCCAAATGCGTTGCTACATTGTCTTGAGATGATCATGTGTACAGAACAAGATTTCAATTAAGACTATATTATTCAGTATAAAATTCTACAGTATATACTATCCAAAAGTAACAATTCATATTTAGTCACTAAGAAGCTAAATCTTTCTTTTAGGTCGGATCGGATCAACTGAGTGGCATTTTATGGTTTTCTACACGACAAGTGTCCTATACATCATGTTATTGCTGCAAAACTACCAATACAACTCAGAATTTTAGGTAGAACCCTCAAGTCTTTATTACTGTGCAATGTAGGAATTGGTAATCTACTTGACAAGAGAAGCCAGCACCCTGCGAGGGGGATCAAAGGGTCTTCGAGAATGAAGAACAGCCCAATTATCGAGCAACATAACATCGCCTTTACGCCAAGGAATAGCAACAGATTCCTCCTCAAGTATGTTAAGACAATCGTACACTACATCAGCAGGTAAAGGGCTGCCATCCCCAAATGTCACTGCCTTAACAGGATCGTTTCTCTCATCTTTCCAACCAGTGTAAGCAGCAACCATGCTATTAAACCAAATCTTGCGCTTTCTTACCTCATCATACTTCACTGCAGGAATTGGTCCCATGATTGTTTTCACTCCATCTTCCAACCATTCCAACTTCATACCAAGTTCACCAGCCCTGCAAATATTTCACAATCAAAGTTTAAAAAAAAAAAGTCCACAACTATTATCTGAGCTGCAACATTATAGCTTTTTTATGTCTATATCTGACCACAGCATAAGCCGTATTTGACCATGATTACAATTGTAACCTAACATAATTTAAGTCCCGAACCAAGTACCACAAGGTTGACATAATTCAAAACCTTGTTCAAAATATCAACATAGCATGCACTTTTTTGGTTACATATCACACATCAAAGAGATGAAGATTCATCTAATAAGGGTCTGATAATCTTAAGTTTAGCTAATAGTTGTTCAAGCTTGGTTACTCGTCACCAAAGCTCAATAACCAATTTAGCTAAATCATTTAAATATGCAATTTTTTTTTTACCACAACTAACATACTAAATAAACAAATGAACATAAATTAAATTAAACTGAATATGAATATGAATATAACCTTTGTTGAGCAATGTTCTTGTCTTGGGTTAAAAAGGTTGATTTCCAGCCTCTACCAATGGGAGAGTTAGGATTATCATCTTCACCCAAAACTCTAACATACAACAACCCAAACTTCTCAAGCTTCTCCACAAATTCCGGATAACGATCCTTCATCCTATCGTAAACAACATGACTAAGAACAATAGGCGTTTCACCACCATTCTTCGGCTCAATTTCACAGAAAAAGAACAATTTCGACGGAAATTCCGGAACCTGAGCCATTTCATGATGGAAAGGGATTTTCTGATCAGGTGGAGATTCATTGGCAGTGAAGACACGGCCGACGACGTTGGTGCGTGGTGCAGCGCCGCCGATGTAGGGGAGTTCGGCGTAATCAAAGGCTTCCACGAGGGAGTTGAAATGGGAGGCGGTTTGGAGAGAGAAGTTACGGAGGAGGATCGCGCCGGAGTGGTGGAGGAGGGATTCGAAATACGGTTTGTGGGTTTTGATTGTGTGTGTTGCGTTTAGAGGGAGTGTACGTGGAGTTACGATTGCTGGGAATGGGGTTCCGTTTGGGAGAAGCTTTTGTTCGGGGATTTGGATTTCTACCAACGCGTTTTCTAGTTGTGTGGACATGTTTGGGAAGATAAATTGGGAAGTTGAAAGTGGTTCTGATCAGAGTTTGATCTGATGAGTGTTTCTTCCACCTGGATGGAAATTCAGACCAAGTTCATCAGCAATAACGGATAGGCAATGCTATGGCCCACCACACAGACACCCGTCACTTCTTTTCTCGTTAATTTTTTTTTTTTTTATGAAGTAGTCTAACGGCTAGAGATAAATGAGGTGTTCAGGATTCGATTTCCGACCATGCATTTGCATTATCCCTTACCACATGATTTAAGCTCATGGAGACCTTTTCTCGTTAACTTTACTAGATTTTTTATGATAAACTATTTTTATTTAAAATTAAAAATTTTGTATAAAAAATAAAATAAAAGGTCTTCCTAGTAAATGTTTGGTGATAATTTTGCATTGAAAATTACAAATACTCCCTCCAGTCATTGTTTTTTGAAAGAAGAAAAAAACCACTTTTTACGGTTATTAAATAATTTATTCATTTGATAATATTGATAAGTTGAGTTCACCACTTTTCCACGCGATATTTTTATTTTTATTCCTTTAATAAATGTCATATGACAGATGCCGAATGACTTGTGTTTTCCGTCAATATTCAATTGAAAACTTGGTTAAAATTTCCTAATATGTTCTTAATGTCTAACATGCAGAGGTTAAACTGTACACATTCACAAAATAAGGAATAAACCGTTTGAAATTGTAAATTTGATACTCCCTCCGTCCTTCAATACTTGACCTACATAACCATTTCAAACAAATTAAGAAAAGTGTAAAGATGAAAGAAAGAAAATGATACTTTTACTGAATTGTACTTGTTATTATTTTGAAACCTTCACTTTTAAGTAATGATTACTTTCTTTGTTCCACTACAAACTTTTACTTGGAGACTACAAAAAGTATTTATAAGAGATAAATTTGTCAAATTCTGAGAAGGTCAAGTATTGTGGGATAATTTTTTTTTTCTTCAAATAAGTCAAGTATTGAGGGACGAATGCAGTATATTCAACGACGTGTGTGTGACTTGTTAGTTGTGTTATTTTTTACTTACATTTTCCATCTATCTACATGACTAACTTAGAAACTCTTGAGTGGACACAAAGATTTGGACCCTCTATTTGGTCACACACACATAAAAATAAAAAAGTAGAAAAAATAACAATTAAATAATCATTAATTTTTAAATGATTATAACATATCCACTTTTTTATGTGTGACTAAATAGAGGGTCCAAATTCTTGTGTCCATCCAAGAATTATTCGGATTAACTACAATAGCTAGTCAACTAATCAGATTAAACAAATTAATTTCTTTTACGAATAAAAACAAATTAACTAACTCTATTAATTAATTCTGAATTATACTTCAAAACCTCCCCTTAATTCATATTCTTTTACATCTTAATTTGAACAACAGAAATTATTCGTAGACCCGTTAATTGGCTTGTATCTCAACATAGACACAATCACTCATTTTGAAACAATAAGTTTGATCAACTAATTTTATCTAGGCACACTTCATTTCCCAACTTCCAGTATTGAATTATCTTGTCGTTGGAAAATCTTGTTCACTAACCTCGAATTCAATTCAGGTTGAGGAAAACTCTCGTCCTTCAATCTTGAACTCACATGCAGTTGGGCTAAATTTCGTTCCCCAATTTCTTCTTAGGTGAATTCCCATCCTAGTTCTTCTTGAACTTGTATGTGGCTTTGCATGGGAGTTTTATTTTTATTTTGGCCTGTTTGCTTTTTGTTTTCTGTGGCAGCCGTGACGACTTGTACAAACTTTGAGTGGTTCTCCTTTGCACGTCTTGTGTGAGATGAACCACTCATTTTGTTATAATTAATTTCATTTTGGCTTGTTCAAAAAAACAAAACAAAAAACTTGTATGTGGCTCTACAAAATTACGACCCTATAATTATTCTACATCGGAAAATTTCAACTGAAGCAGCACGAATCCATTTTATACTCTAAATTTCATCGAACAACTCTATTTATGCATATTAATATCATCAACAAACATCACAATTCCATCTACCATTTTTTTTTTTCCTCACAATTTTCAAAGAATAAAGTCGTATCAAATAACCAACTCTATATGCATATCTTTAATATCGGAAAATCACTTCAAGAGTCTTTTCCGCTGCATTGCCATGTTACATCACCGACAACAACTACATTTGGACATCATCGTCCATTCCCTCATTTGTAACAACAACTTTGTTTTCATCAATACTCGACACACAATTCAATCTCACTTTCGTGGTAGGGATATAACCCATATTTCTTGGAGTGTTTAACCTCTTCCGCACAAACATCACAACCAAGAACGAATTCTCAAGTGAACAACAACAAACATTTGAATCATGAATTGGTCGTTTAAAAATGCCTCCCCGTGACGATACTTCACGAAACCGAACAACAATGCAAATTTAATACGAACAAAAATTAACTCTGGAACCTTGTTCTTTATGGTAAGTTTTTTTTTTTTTTTTTTTTTTTTATCATTATCTTTCAGCTTCCCCTCGTCTTTATGTTGTTTTCCCGACCACATCTTTCTTCTTCAGCTCCTATTTGAGAACTTGTTCAAAACAGCTCCCCCGTGAGCTTTGTTTACAACTTTTCACGTCTTTTTTTTTTGCACTTTAGGTATAAGAATCTATGATTACGGTAGAAGAAGCCTTTCAAGATTCACAATTTTGCTTCGATTTCTCGTAAGAAGCCGTATATTCCTCTCTTCGGATGCATCTTTTGATCTTTTTTTAACACTCTTTGCAGACCAAAGATTTTTTTCTTCCTCACTATCCATTTCTCTCAATTCTTGACTTGAGAAAACTCTTTTTCAAAAGCCATTATTTATACCACATGTATCAATAACCAAGTGCTAATTTCCTTTGCGAAAGCCATTACCACCAGCCTCGTTGCTCGATCAATAATGAATCACAATCCTTTTGCAGAATGTACACACTCGCTGATATAATGTAGGTTAGTGAGAATAGCCATGAAGTTGTAAAATTCAATTTTGTAAACTATTCATATTCAATGACTTGTGTGTGCTACTTGCTACTTACACTTTTTTTTTTATATATTTATAACTACCCTAGTTAGTTAACACTTAACTAACTTCTCTAACAACTCATAATAAGTAACCAACACTAATTAGTTACAAATAATTTAACTAACTCTATTAAATCATAATTATTCTTCAACATGACTCACATTTCCATTATTTTTGTGACTCATTAGTCTCGCAAGATACAATATTGCTCTTACTTTTGTAGTGTATATGCAAGTTATGTTTTGGAGGAAAACCTCTAGAAAGTTGAGTTTATATTTTAAAATATATTTTAATTTTAAGAAAATAGCAAATACAGGAGAAACTCTTTAAATTAATACTCGGTAAATTAATAAACTCTCTAAAATAATAAATTTGTCCGATCCCGACTTGGGCCAATTTAAGAAATTGAAAAACTTGATAAAATAATAAGATAATAATTTTTCGGGAGATCCTTTTATAATTTTCGGTCCCAAGAAAATCATAAATTAATAATTCATAGAAACTAAAAAAAATTATATTACACTACTGAAATATGATTCAATAGTTGTCTGTTTTCCTTTAAAGTTCAAGTCTGTTTGGAGCTCATCTCTAACTTTTCTTATTGCATCCAATAGCTCAGGTGTTGTATTTTTGTATTGTATCATAAAGTTGTGAAGAGTGTTCGACGCCATAAGTGTTTCCTTTCGTGTAACAGGCTCCAAAGACACCGTATCATCTTCGTCGTAATCCTCTGCATTGTTCTCAATGATAGTACCCACAATATCTTCTAAACTCTTTAAATTAATAATTATTAATTTATCGATAAATTAATAACTCTTTA
The DNA here is from genome assembly GCF_003473485.1 of Medicago truncatula. Lineage (NCBI taxonomy): Eukaryota > Viridiplantae > Streptophyta > Magnoliopsida > Fabales > Fabaceae > Medicago > Medicago truncatula. The sequence continues at coordinate 49,495,609 of NC_053043.1, forward strand.
AATTAATAAATTTCTCCGATCCTGACATTATTAATTTATAGAGTTTTAACAGTATATATGTTTCCCTAAAAAAAACAAATCTATATTAAAAATATAAATTCAATCCTCCAAAACCTCACCATTTAATTTCTTTTTACCATCTTTAAAATAAAAAACTCTTTACCAAACAACTAAAGAAAATATCAATTTTTCAACTATCCCTCTATTTCTACTTGAGCAAATGGTCACCGACTCTGACCACGTTGTCACAAAGGTCTCTGACTCATGATTAAATACATAGAAGTCTCTGACTGTGCGTTTATGTTATCACTTTAGTTAATCGTGTTAAGTGATGATGTGACATGTGTTTTACGATGACGCGACATATGAGGTGTCACATGAACTAAAGTGAAAGTAGAAAATGGTCACTTTGGTCCCTGAACCAAAAATCAATATCCCCAAATTGAATTTCAAATTCCTAAATGTCGTACAATTCTCTATTTTGTTCAAAATCAATATTCCATTAAACACCAACTTACTGTTAGGTCCCCTGACAACTTGTCAGAGACCTTAATGAGAGTATGTGTTCACTGTTGGACATAACTGATAATAAGTATGCATAGTCACGAACTTAACAATAAGAGATTTAAGGATTTGAGATAATAAGTTGAACAAAAGAGAGATTAGATGTCATTTAGGGATTTGAGATTCAATTTAGGGATATTGATTTTGTGTTCAGGGACCAAAATGACTATTTTCTATTTTTACTTTAGTCCTTGTGACACCTCATATGCCACGTCATCATAAAACATGTGCCACATCATCACTTTATTATTTAACGTCAAGACTAAAGTGATAATAGAAGTGGTTAACTTTTGCGACAGCTCGAGTGGAGAGTCCGGGACTAAAGACAGTTTGCTCATTTCTACTTTCTTTCCACTTATTTTTCTTTCGCATCCAAACACACATTCTCTGCACTACAATACCGAATATGCTTAAACCCTAAAACACTGCACTCTCTGTTCCCCGTAACTACAATTTCTAAAACCCTAAATTCTCTTCAATCATCATCAATCAATGGCGGAAACCACTCAATTGACTCGTCACATTGAGTCCTACGTTGACTCCTCTTCAACTCCATCTCACCAGGTTAACTCCCACCCCCAATTCAAGTTCCCAATTTTAATTTTTTTCTTCTATTTACTGTTTCTATGTTAATAATGCTTATGTATTGCAGGTTGCAAGCTTGGATGCAATCGTGTTATTGATAAAGACCAATGCTTTAACTCTAGAAGCACTTGTACGTGTTTTAAATTTTTAAGCAAAAAACATTTTTTTTCCATATACTTTAATTCATGCTTGCTTAATTTGTGTTTTTTTTTTTTTTTTTTTATTGACTTGAGTTGTTTTTCCTGTTTTGAAATTTAGGTTAGAGAGTTGGATATGTATTTGACTTCAACAGATACCCTTATTCGATCAAGAGGTATGTTTTTGTTTACTTTGCAAACTTTTTATTGTACATAAAAATCTCTGTCAGACTATGAAGCATTAACACAGACACGACACTGAGACATCGACTCGAGCAATAATTTAAGAAAATTATAAATTGAATGTAATCATGTGTGTCGGTATTGTGTCCGTGTCGGACACTGGCACATGTTATACATGCCTTCAATTAGGATTGTTGGTGCTACAGAGCTGTCAGATCATGAATAAGGACATAAGGTAGCAAAACTAAAACTGTGGTGAATCACATATGTAGGAGGGCATTTTATTAGAACCACATTACAAAAATGATACGCATTTAATTGTATTCTCTTTAGCCTGATTTGTATGCTAAGATTATGTACAAATCAACAATTTATATGTACTTGTTTGCATGTGCGCGGGTGGTCGTACTGTCTATTTATGCATACAGATAGCACACGGATACTATTCGCATGCCTATTTGTGTATGCATGGATGTATATATTATCATACTAGTTAATGTCTACTGGGTAAACTTCTTCAGGAATTCTTTTTCTGGCATTTGATTGAAGCTTGATTTGTATGCTAAAATTTTGCACAAATTAACATTTAAGAGTTATATGTACTTGTGTGCATGTGAAAGGTTACTATCTATATGGGCATACCGGGTATAGCAAATCCAGCTCATAAAAAAAAAACTACCAATAGCAATTGCATACAGATATCATTCACATGCCTATTTGTGTATGATTGTAAATTTTTATAGTATGTATTTTGTTTTAGATCATGTTCTTATTAGTGAATGTCTACTGGATAAACTTCTTCAGGAATTCTTCTTCTGGCAGAGGTGCTTACTCGTATTAACTCAATATCTCTAGACAGTAAAACTATACATAGCTTGGTTGGGTTCTTCAAGGAAAGAATGGTCAGTATTTATATTTATTTATTTTGCTACATGCTTACTTTTTTAAGTTATTTTTTTTGGAGAGTTTTAATTTTTTTATTCTAGTTTGTTTTTTATGATGGATTTCTGATTCCTTCTCTTTATTCTCACAATTCCTTTTCTAAAATCCATGTTACAGAGATTTCATTCATGTAACTATAAGCTTTATATTTACTACAAACAAAGTACAACCCTTCCATACACATGATATACCAAGTCTGTGCGCTGTGATACTCAATCCTAAATCTATCCTATTTATCATTTTGAACGAAAAAAACTCAATCTCTGTTGCATTACATGAAGTCTGAAAGTTTTCTTAATTGTCCAAAGTTTTGATATTTTATGAAATTCTTGTGCTTGAACCTTTAGCATTGCTGATTAAACTGGATTGTGGATTGTTGTTCATTTTGAGTTCACCAAGTTTTGTGATTGATGATTTGTAACCACTTTGATGATGCATAATTTTCCGATGATATTTTCTAATATTATTTATAATCAGGCAGATTGGAAAGCAGTACGAGGTGCGCTCGTTGGTTGCTTGGCACTGATAAGGAGGAAAAGTGTTGTGGGTATGGTAACGGGCAGTGATGCCAAATCCATTACTCAATCTTTTCTACAACACTTGCAGGTTCAATCTTTAGGACTGTATGACAGGAAGGTAAATTATTTTTGTTGCCAAAAGGCAATAAAATTTTATGCTTTTGCTGTAAGGTAGAATTGTCTCATTTTGAAAAGGCATTATGGAAAAGACTTTCATTCAAAGTAAAAATGAACTCTTGAAATTATTATATATTGGCTTAATTTTCTTAGTTAATCAGTCTGATAGTTGAAATAACAAATGTTAGTTGTTATCTGTTATTTTTCTTAGTGGGGGGAGTTGAACACATGATGCAGTTATTATGTAGTTGTTCTCTCCCCACCTCTAACTTCATGTAAGCTATATTCACTAAACATCTTACCTTTAATTTCTCTGTTTTAATACTGCAGCTATGCTTTGAACTGCTTGATTACCTGCTAGAACATCATGTCGATTCAATCGCCTCATTGGTAATCCTTACTTCCCTAAACTTCTATACACCAATGAATAAAGTAAAACGAAAATAAATTTCCTGAATATACTATTATTATGGCCGATGATATGAATGTTTTGTTTAACATATAAACACCATTCCCTTTTCCCTCAGGCTTCCACTTCCCTGTTTATACAATTTATTACCAATCAGTTTCTTAGTATGGCTTTTTACTGAAGGCAACATAGTTATGATTATGAAGCAACTATAGGCTGGACTGGGTATAGTATAGCCCGTTGATTAGTGCCGTGGCATCTCATAGTTTGTTGCATGAATATTTAACTATTATATTACCATGTACGTTGTCTATGTTGAGTAAAATATCTTATCCTCTTCTTCAATAATACGTTCCTTTTCTTTTCTTGGTTGTTTAACTTTAAAACAAACTAGATTATTATCAATTGGCTTCTGTGTAGCTGCACAGATCTACTTATTCCCAAAAGCAACTGATATGTTTTAAAATCCAAATCCTATAAATATTAAGAGACTTTTATGTAATATTTGAAAATAAGAACTTATCTTTCTACTTTTGCATAGAGATATCAGGATTTACTCAATCTTTTTATTTATTTTTTTTAAAATATGCAAATAAATATTTGAATATCACATAGTAATGAAGTATGAGAGCAGAGGGAAAGTGCCTCTCAAAAAAAAAAAAAAAAACGAGCAGAGGGGAAAGTTATCCAACTAAATAGAACAAAAATATAATGGTAAATGTATGACTTACAATCTGCAATCTCAAAGGCGTGTTTTATGAAGCCGGTTTGTAATCATACTTATTTGTTTCAAGTTTACTGCTTATGGCTCTCCGAGACACCGGTAGGCTCATTTATTTTTTTTGGAAATCTTATAACACGTTTGTTCTTGACTCTCTTGTAGGAGGAGGACCTTATTTTTGGAATTTGTGAAGCCATAGATGCAGAGAAAGATCCAGAATGTTTAATGCTTGCTTTTCATATTGTCGAGTCTTTGGCACGATTATATCCTGATCCATCTGGTCTACTTGCAAGCTTTGCTAGAGATGTTTTTGATCTTTTAGAACCTTACTTTCCCATTCACTTTACACATGTAAGCTCAATGTTTCACATATATTTCTCCATTGAACATCTTCCGTTTACAAATTCTGATTGCTATACATCAGTTAGCCAATGACCATATATGATCCACACACTAACAATCTGATTTGTATGAATGCATATTATCTCCCTGTTTTCCACCTATGTGGCTATGCCATTTTATATTGAGTACTGATGCTGGAAGACTGTGAAATATGGAGATTTTCTCTGAAAATATTCTCACTGTTATTTGTTTGCAATCTTTGTTTCTTTACCTGAAAATATCCATTTTCACTCGTTATTTATTTGCAATCTTTGTTTCTTTACCAGCAAACCAGTGGGGATACTCACGTGCAACGAGATGACCTATCAAGGACTCTGATGGTACGTGGAACTTTTGTCCAGATTTTGTGGTGCTTAAGTTGTTGTACTTTCTTATAATTAGTCATTCAGGCATTGATGAGAACCTCTTAATTCGTTGTCTGAAATTATGGTGCTTAAGTCCTTGTCTGAAATTTAAACGATGTTATTCAATTTTCATTCCGACTGTTAATTTTGAACCATGTTACAGTCGTTGTACTTTCTTCAGTCATTAATGATTAGAGCAGAACAGTCAGGATATAAAGTAGAAGGTTAGAGCAGAACAGTTTTATGGTTTCTTTGCTCTTCATTTCTTTTTGAACATAGACAGTAGTTGGCTGAAAACCTCACAAAGTTCTGAAGATAGAAAGAAATTGCTGGCATTCAAGTTGAATATTTATTTTTAAGAGATTTTCTATTGGTTACCAACATCCACATACAGTTATGTTGCTTTCTTTAGGATAGATTTTATTATCCTGATCTTTGTTCTGTCTTCACATTCGAAGTGCTTTTCCCTGATGGAACTTCATGTCTTGGATTGCATTTTCTGTGTTTTGGTGGAATATAGAGGGGGAGAACCATGCAATACTGAGTAGCATTCAATGTTATGTTTACCCAGATTTTTTGTATGTAAAAGTTATATATAGTGTAAGTTAGCATCTGCACACTTGTTCATATGGTGTAGCGAGTACTCCGGATAATTTCAAATATCAGTAGCCATGAGTGTTTCTTTTATTGAAAGGTACATTGATTTAGAAGCAACTGTACACGCAATAATTAGTCAGCTTTTGAGCATATATCATCTTAAACTTGTCAACTGCTTTTAACTTTATTGCCCTGGATTAGCTTTTGCGTTCATTAGTGGCCTTCTGCACCACCTAGATTTAGGAGTGACATATATATTAGATAGATTTGCTTGGGTTGAAAATTTTTGTTGCATATTGTTGTCTTTTTTAGGTTGATCCATTCTCCTCATATTCTGCTTCCTTTACCTAATAAAGGAAGCAAAATACAAATATACATGTTTGTGTTATATTTGTGTGTATAGGATTCATTTCATGTTGTAAAGGCTTACTATCCTCCGTAAAGGGAAGAGCATGTTTCATCTTTCTCAAATGCAATTGTAATCTGATATGATATTGTATATTTTACATATAAAAATCGTGAGTATATGTTATTCAAGTTCTATTTTTTAATATGAAATCTAAATATTTTAATTTTCTGCAGTCTGCATTCGCTTCTACACCCGTTTTTGAGCCATTTGTCATTCCTCTCCTTCTTCAGAAACTTTCTTCTTCACTACATTCAGCAAAGGTTGGTGTTTCTTTAATATGATTATATATTTCTTTCTAAATATCTGTGTAATCACCATCATACCTTTTTTTTTTTTTAAAAAAAAAAACTTAACCATTTATAGTTTCCCGTGTGTTGGTTTTCTATGCATTCAGATTGATTCCTTACAATATCTTAGAGTGTGCTCCTCCAAGTATGGAGCAGAGAGAATCGCAAAATATACTGGGGCTATTTGGTCTTCATTAAAAGACACTTTATATACTTATTTGGGGGAGCCAGATTTCTCTTTTACTCTAGCACCCACAGATGGTATCAATTTTCCAAAGAGCGAAGTTGTAGTTGAAGCTCTCTCCCTCCTTCAGCAGCTTATTGTGCAAAATAGTAGTCAGTTAGTTAGCTTGATAATTGATGATGAGGATGTCAACTTCATTACCAACAGCATTGCATCTTATGAGATGTACGACACTATTTCTGTGCAAGAAAAGAAGAAACTACATGCTATTGGTCGCATTTTATATATTTCTGCCAAGACTTCCATTCCTTCCTGCAATGCTGTGTTTCAAAGTCTTTTCTTAAGAATGATGGATAAATTGGGATTTTCTGCTAGCAACATTGATGGCTTGCAAAATGGTGGTATTTTGGCCTCACAAAGTGTTAACTTCGGATTCCTTTATCTCTGTATAGAACTACTCTCAGGATGCAGGGAATTGGTTATTTTGTCTGACGAAAAGCGTGAGACATATTGCACCATACTTCATAGTTCCTCAGCTGTCTTATTCAATGCCTTTGGTTCAGTCTTAGCTGTAACTGCTGACAGATGCCCCTCTCATCCTGATATATACATTGGAGGTGATTGCTCTTTTTTTATTTAGTTTAACATTTTCATCTACAAGAATTTTAATTGTATTTTGTTAGGTGTTCTCCTCTTCAATAGCTGTATCATGAACTCATGAGTCACGACAGAGTTTTAGATTTTCCTGAGGTTGTCAAGGAGAAGACTCTAATATACTGAGTCATGTATTGGAAAAGGGACTTTTGCAAAACACACCAAAAGAATCCTAGGGTATATTTGGTTTGAGCAAAAATTTTATTTTCAAGTTTTCCCCTTTAATTACAAAACTGCCACCTTATTTGCTCTCTATTTCTTGTTTTGAATGATTTGTTCTTGAAATGATGAAAACAAGGCGACAATTTTGTAAGTAAAAGTTAAAACATGTAATGCAAATATTTTTTTTTCCTCAAATCAATCAGGCGTTCGGATTCTTTTGGCGTGTTTTCGTATAATTCCTTTTTTTCAATCCAAGCTCTCAAATACTTGTGGTGAGACCGAGATTTCTTGTCACTAGTTTAATTGGTGTATACTGTTGACATACTGCAGTCAGAACGAATAAGTTACAATTAGATTGTATTGATAATACTTTAGAAATCTTTGTAATTTTGATGCCAAATTGTTACTTTGGTTTAAGAGTATATAGTCATTGCTGGTTCCAGAGGGAACCACCAAATTAGAACTATCTTATACATTTCTGCAGTCGCTAATTTTTTAATGATACTACAAGTGTGTTTGATGCACACCAAGACACATACTATGAGTCACATCACAAATTATATCATGTATATTGTTTGGTGGTCAATACACGACACACAAGCAAAAATAATGTGGGTCTTTTGCAATAGCCTTTTGAGGGAGGGAGACAGGGGGACTGGGGGAGGGAGGAAAGAGATAGAGACGGGGAGCATACTTGTTGAGTAAAAAGAAAATTAGTATTTTTATCTCGTAGTGTTGATTTTGAGACAAATAGTCTCCCCATGGTTTGTTGAGTGACAAAATTTAGAATTTGTCCCGTATCTCATTTATAGGATCATTTTGCCTATGATCTTAAACATCAAACATTTAACGAATGTTCTTATCCTTTCTAGCATCTCATTTTTTAATAAGGGTTTTTCTATCATGTGCAAATTTGCACATGTTAAGAAGTTCAAAAAGGTATGTTTGCATTGGAACTTGTGCATTTAATATAAAAAATGTACTCCCTCCGTTTCAAAATGAGTGTCGCTTTAGCCAATTGCACACAGATTAAGAAATTGAATAAAGTAGTCAAATGTCATAACAATTTTACTAAAATAACCTTACTTTATAAGAAAAATACAAACTTAAAGTTGTATTGAAAATTATGTGAGAGAAAAGTTTGAGTATTTATTGAGGGTAAAGTTGGAAGAAAAAAATTAAAGTTGCATTGAAAATGTAAAGCGACATTCATTTTGAAACAAATTTTTTTGGCTAAAATGACACTCATTTTGAAACGGAGGGAGTATCTTTTTAATAAATAATTGTTGATTTTCAATAAAAAATTTCTACTTTTAGTTGCTTTAAGATGTGCAATATTGCACATATTAGACAAACCCTTTTAATAAAATTTCTACTACTACTACTACTACTACTACTACTACTACTACTATTACTATTACTATTACTATTACTATTATTACTATTATTATTTTTATTATTATTATTATTGTTGTTGTTGTTATTATTATTATTATTATTATTATTATTATTATTATAGTGCTGATTTCTGTTTTGGTTTTGGTGCTGATATACAGTGAAGGGCTTGCAGATTCTAGCAATGTTTCATTTAGATGTTTTTCCAATACCAAAATCAACATTTGAGAATATTTTGAAGAAATTCATGTCAATTATCATAGAGGATTTTGGCCAAACAGTACTATGGAATGCCACATTGAAAGCATTATTTCATATTGGCTCATTTGTTCAAAAATTCAGCGAGTCTGAAAAAGCTATGAGCTACAGGAGTTTTGTTGTAGACAAAATTATGGAAATGCTGTCTCTGGATGATATTGCTCTGCCTTTTTCACTCAAAGTAGAAGCATTATATGATATTGGCATGACCGGTATGAAAAATATGCTGACAATTCTTCAAGCGATGGAAGGAGCTATATTTACCAATTTATCCGAGGTCTGTGTATGTTTATATAACAACTTCATCATCTTATCTGTCGTTCAAGGCATCATCTCACTTTTAGAAAGTAGTTGGGCTTATTTTGTCACTGCCTGCCTTTTATTTTTACTATAACATTGTGAAGTCGACCCCACTTAGTGGGATAAGGCTTGGTTGGTGAATAATGTTGTGTTTTTACTTATTTGGATATTATTTTAACTTTCTGGTTTTTGTTTATCTAGGTCCATAGCAATTTAACATCTCATGAAACTGCTGTTCAGCTTTTGGAGTGCTATTCTTGCAAGCTACTTCCATGGTATTCAGCTTTTCAGAGCTTACATATTATTTTCACTTTATTGTGACTATATGAACTTTATAGCTGATGTTTTGGATTAGAAGTAACATATAGACTAATCGTGCTTTCAGTTAATGAACTGTTCGCAACATTATGCTATTCAAAAACTGACAATTTCTGATGTATCTGATATTTTTGAATTGAATATGGGCAGGATCCTTAAAAATGGAGGTGCAGAGGAGTTCGTGGTGCAATTTGCTGTGGATATTTGGAACCAAGCAGGAAATTGCATGGATTTTAATTCTCCATTTGAGGACAAGGTAAATCTAACAGTCACACTTAAGTATTAATCTTCCCTATTTATTTTAAGAACATTGTTAAAATCCTGTACTTATTATAAATGCAATGCAACTAAGTAGATAATCCCGGTAGTAAGTGATTTTTCCTGCTTGTTCTGCAGGGTCTACTTGATGCAATGATGAAAGCGATGAAAGTTTCTGTTGGGTGTTGCTCTGTAGAGAGTCAAAATGTTACAATTCAAAAAGCTTACAGTACACTGTCGTCACATACCAAGTTTCAGCTTAATGATGTAGGAAGATTGCCATTAACTTCTGGAAAATATGACATTTCCCCTAGGGATGAAGGGATACTTTTATTATTTGCATCAGTAATTATTGCACTTCGCCCCAAAACACACATTCCAAATATAAGAGGGCTTCTGCATCTTTTTATAATAACCCTCCTCAAGGGTGTTGTTCCAGTTGCACAGGCTTTGGGCTCTATGCTCAACAAACTCACTTCGAAATCCAATGGAGCAGAGAAGTCTGATGAACTTACCTTGGAAGAAGCTCTTGATATTATATTCAACACAAAAATATGGTTTTCTTCTAATAATATGTTACAGATATATAATGGATCAAGTAATGGGAGCGACATTGTTCTTACTGATTTATGTCTCGGCATCACAAATGATAGATTGCTTCAAAGCAATGCCATTTGTGGGCTCTCATGGATTGGAAAAGGTTTGCTGTTGCGTGGTCATGAAAAGATTAAAGATATCACAATGATATTTACAGAGTGCTTAATATCAGACAGAAGAAAGACTTCCGTGCCTTTAGTTGAAGGCTCACTTGAAAATACTGAAAAGCAGAAATGTGATCCTCTGGCAAGGAAATGTGCCACGGAAGCTTTTCATGTTCTTATGAGTGATGCTGAAGATTGTTTGAACCGAAAATTTCATGCCACAGTACGGCCTCTATATAAGCAGAGGTTTTTCTCTTCCATGATGCCCATCTTTCTGCAATTGATCTCAAGATCTGATTCTTTGTTGTCCAGGTAGATGTAATGTGCTCTCTCAAACAAAAACTATTTTCCCTCGTAGTGGCATTTGTGAGTAGCTTTATGTGTATATATATATATATATATATATATATTATAACTTTGATTGATACCTTTTCAACTATAACTAGTCTGTGTCCGCTGTCAAGTCTCTGTACACTCAAAGAATGCAGTATTACTAAATTGACAATGAGCTGTAGCAGCTATTTTGACTTGGAGTTGTGCTATATTGTCTCCTTTCGCCTCACAAATATCTAAACTTTTATTTCTACAATTTCAGATCATTATTGTTACGAGCCTTTGCACATGTCATGTCTGACACTCCACTGATTGTTATACTGAATGAAGCTAAAAAGGTTAGTTTGAGAAATTTTGAACTATCAGTAATTACTTGTCTCAATTATCTGACTATTAATTTTGTTTTTCTATTAAAAGTTCACTTGTAAAATTTGCAGCTCATACCAGTTCTTCTGGATTGCTTGTTTATGTTGACAGAAGATATCCAAGATAAAGATATCTTGTATGGTCTGTTGCTAGTTTTATCTGGGATGTTGACAGAGAAAAATGGTAATTGCGATGGCTGTAGTATTTAACTTACCTGTTTTTTAAGGTTGTAGTTTGCTGTGAATTTGACGTTGTCGCACTGCGATTCTACTTATTTTTCTTCTTAGTTTCTTCTTATTATTTCCTTGTGTGAAGAAACTGAGCCCCACTAGAAGGATCAGTTTCAATGTTAGTACGGATTTTCACAATCATTTGTCATTGCATCTGTTGCTAGATTATTATGGTGCAATTTTTTGTTATTTGCAAATACTAGTGTGTGTTCCTTGCTGGCAACACTTGATACTTTATGTAGGTTCTACTTGTGTTTCAACAAAGTATTAGCATGCTAGTCATAATTGTGTCGGGATGAAGATGATGACAATCATGTAACTTTTGGCAAGAAAGAATGACATGTAAATGTTGTCTTACGTAAACCATGTTCATGCATGCAGGACAAGAAGCAGTCATCGAGAATGCACATATTATCATCAATGGTCTAATTAAGCTTGTCGACTACCCTCATAAGACGGTATCAGACTTCCTTGTGTAATTTATTTACTGCTAAAACATGCTGACTTTAGTTGTATTATAAAGGAACTTCATTGCCTAACATTTTGGCAGTTTGAATAATCTAGACATATTTGCTGTTCTGAGCTACATTAGGGCCAGAAAAACATGGCTGAACTCCTGGTTATTTTTGGCAGTAACTTAGTACAAAATCTTGTCTCAGTTAAAAAACAAGCTGCTTCAAAAGAGCTTAGGTTTCTCAAACTTATTCAGTGATGATTTTGTGCTCAAGAATTCCTGCCAAAACCTTTACATCCATCATAACTTTGTTGCAATCTTAATTGTTTAAAGCAATCAAAATTAATAATGATATTGATGGTGGATTTCTTTTTCTCCCCCTGTGCAGCTTGTTCGGGAGACAGCTATTCAATGTCTTGTTGCATTGTCTGAGCTTCCTCATGTGCGTATCTATCCGTTGAGAACACAGGTTTGTCAAGCTTTTAGTTGCATTCGTTCAAATACTTGATTCGTTGATTTCCAATATGTGTTGATTGCTCAATGCTATGAATAAACAGTTTCATAATTTTGCATATTGTTAACCTTTGTATTTTCATTTTTGGAAACATTTGAGTGCCTATTTTTTTATTCTTAATGCTATTCACTCTGATTATATTAGGTTCTGCAAGCAATATTTAAGTGTCTTGATGATACAAAGAGATCTGTTCGAAATGAAGCTGTCAAATGCCGGCAAGCATGGTCAGTACTTCAGAATTTCCAGGAACCTTTATTTTTCTATCTGTTGCAGTGAACTGTTATGTTTGCTTCTTTTACTCATATTTGCACGACTATCTGACAGGGCATCGATTGCCTCATCTAGGAGTCTTCGTTTCTGAAGTTTAACACCAGCTACCCGGTTCCAAGCTATTGGAAAAGATTCTGAGCGTTGTTTTCACCCAAAGAAATTTTTCAAAAATTTTGCACTGGTCGAGTCGATTATTGATAATATTGCTTGTAAATATCTAAGGTTGTAACTCTTATTGGTTTGTATTTATAGCAATTAGTTGAGTCGATTATACATGATTCTAGATGTTAAGTTAAAGTCCATTGAAACAATTGACCATTCATAACTATGAAGATCAAGTGTTGAGATTAATGTAACTGTCTGTTGAAACAATTTGTATGACTGAGGTGGATGAAAGCGTGGAAATGAGTGAAAATATAGAGATAAATGTGCTGCTTTACATACTTATAATTGAATCATGTTTGATCATCGCCCGTTTAAATGTAAATTACCTTTTCTCGTGACAAACAAAATTGTGCTCATTTAAATTTGAAGTTATTATGCTATAAAGTTGTGTTCAGTTTGAAAACAAAGTTGGTCAGAATAATGTTACAAGGGATAATTTATAAACAAAATCATTTTGCGGTTAGTAAAACATTTTTAAATTTTTGCTACAGACACCCAAATGATACTCGCCAACCGATGAATACGAGACTTTAGTCATTTTCATCATATATTGACAGCTACATGACGAAAGTTTAGATAAATAAAATAGTAGTTAACTATGGAATAAGTTGCAATTAATTGTGTTTCATCATAACATGTATGCCGAAAATTTCTTGAGATTTTGAGGATGAAACATAGCTTTTCATGATTGAAATGTATGACGGTCTATGTCTCTTACCAAAAGTATTTATCAGTAATGAATATCCCACAAAAATATCATTCAATTCTAGTTAGAGGAAATTAACTGCTATCAAATAACAGAATTCACTTTATAAGGACAAGCTACAAAACATACTTATCGTTAACATTCTCCTATATAAAAAAAAATCTAAAAACCATTTAAAATATCAAGTTTTTTTGTTTGTTTTTGAAACAGACTTTATCAAGTTTTTTTGAAAAAAGACTTTATCAAGTTGTTTATAGTTTTTCTCCAAAGATAATATTTTTTAGGGTTCATTATGACAAACATACAAAATAGCTTATTCTTTTCTTAAAAAGTGTGGCCATCACAGAGTTTGAAAATTGGTATAAAAGTTTTAATTTCTGGACTGTATCACATGATGCGGCTGCAATATTATTGCTGTAGTAGTGTCTGCAACGACATCAACCCGCAATTGTGCTATGATTATAAATCACAACAAAACACTTATCGCAACACCACAACATAGTGGAAACAAACAACACCTACATTAGACCGCAACAGACAATATATTACCCAAGTTTTTATAGCTGGGACAATAAGAGAGAGTCACAATGATGGTATTTGTAACAAGGTGTAACATAATTTCCTTTATAGTGATGATAGTACAAACTATAATGCTTCATAGCAGGATTCCTATAGCCCTTTTTGATTAAAAAGAACATAGGATAGACCTGATATATATTTGGCAGCACAATGCTCTCAAACAGGCCATATTGCCTTTCCAATTCTAGTGGTGAATACTTAACATTTTTCTTTTTTCCTTCGTAGTTACAAAAATCACCAATTACATTTTGCATGCCTTCATTAAATGCATATATATATATATTTTTCTAAGGTCTTTACTTAGGGCGACATGCTCTATCCATTGGCCCAGCTTGCCTAGCCAATTGAAAATAAGTTTCAAGTCTCTTTCTCAATGCTACATATTCTTTCTTCATTTGTTGAAAGCTCTTCCTGCATCTGCATTTTCACACAAAAACACCAACAATTCTATTAATCCTCAAGATACATAGAAAAATATATATTAAAAGAAGAATAATATTCCTTGATGAAATGACAGTGTACTAATAACATAGATTTAATGCAAGCTAAATTACCCTTCTGCATTTCCTGTCCTGCAATATTCCCTAATTAGAGTTGATTCTGCTTTCACCTTTTTGGCCCCAATGCTGCAAACCATAATAAAACAAAAATATATTAAAATATGTAAAGCAACATATATAGTGTGCACCTGATGAATTATAATATATAATAATTTACTCAATCCTAATTACTGTTATTATTATTATTATTATTTTTTGACTATTGACTGACTATATACCTTGAGCTGCTTCCTTTAAACTGGTGCATGATTGTGTCCAGCTTGTTGAAATCCAGTGGACTCCTCTCCCTATCATAAGCACAAAAATGACACCAAATTAATTTTTAAATATTAATGTATAGAAAACACAAAATATAATGAAATTAATATAATTATTAACTTACAGTGTTTGTTCCAAGCTAGAGATAAGCCTAGATGAATCACGGTAGTAAAGAGTGACAATTTCCTCAACAAAATTAGGATTAGCATCATCTTGCAATTCTTCAAGTTGAATAAACTGTTCATCAAGATGTCCCTGCATATGGCCAAAAGTATTTGATTAGTTAGATAGCCATCAATGAAGAATATAATGTCGAGTAACATACATAAATAACCAACAATAATGTTTGAAAAGACAATGTGATCCCAAGATGTAACATGTTGTATTCTAATGATTGGCAATGAAAAAAGAAAGTTATAAGGTGAAAATTAAGGAACCTACTTGATCAAAGAGGGACTGTTTCATTGCAGCAAGTTGTCTGCGAGAATTGTTTCTGTCCATGATTGATGATTAGAAGAAGAAGCTGAAGGGACACAGAAAGAACATAGGAAACAAATGAACAATGTAATTGTAGTTGGAATTGGAATGCATGATTTTTGAAGCTGGGGTGGGAGGGTTTTTATAGCACCCAAAAGATGTCCTGTCCTATGCTTATTATTTATGCTGTATATGTGCAGAGAATCTAGTGATTGTGACTCAATCATGTAAAATGGATCACTTCATATGGTACTAATAGTAGGGGAGTGAAACCATGAATTGTAAATTAATAACATCCTTAATTTATTCATAAAATTTACAGATTTTTTTATTAATTAAAAAATATTAACAAGATTCAAATTCCACATATGTCAAATCCTAAGTAAAGAAGTTTCACCTGCTAAACTTTTATTAAAACACTAATTTGATTTGTAGTATACCCACATATGGTCGTGGAGATTAATATATCAAGATTATTGAGATTTTTTTAAGAGGTTGACATCATTCAACATATATGATAAATAAACATCAATAAAAAATTGAACCTTCAACCAAAAGTATGCATCATTTTTTTTTTTTTAAAGAGAAAAGTATACGTCTCTTGTGTCAAGATTGATATTTTATTATAGAAAGGAATTTAGTGTCACATTCAAACAAAAAGTCTCATTCCACCTAAGTATTATGTGTAAATATATAACCATGTGCAATCAATTAAACAGGGGAAAAAGGTTTAATACTTTAATTAACACCATTAGCCGTGGACACAGTACTTGTACGGATCATTGGGGACATCCTTTGAGCTTCCTGCTTCTTGTATGTAAAGAAGATGAATGACTTCTTTCAAATCAAACATTTTTTTGGCATCTTTTAGCATTTAAAATGACAAATACATTTGCTAACCAAAAAGATGACCACTACATTAATAATTTGTGAATATTGGATAAAATATTATTTTCAGATTGGTTTTTATTTTAATTTATTTTTTGATAAAAAAATTGGTTTTTACTTTAAGATAATGTCAAATCTTCGTTTAAACCATTTCTTAATATACTTGGAAAAATTTAGCTGTAAAATATTGGAATACAAGAGAAATACTAAGGCAGCCTTACTTCAGTGTTTTTTATACCTATAAATCGTCAAATTTAGTTTTCTTTTGACCTGCAAAGATGAAACTTAGTTTTTTTTTTTTTTTTTTTGACAAAAACAAAACGATATTTATACATTTAAATCGATATACGCTAAAAACGTAAAGGGTGAATCTGGAACAAACTAACAACACCCAAGTTAATAGCATAAAACGGCAAAATGCGTACAAATAATATGATAAAACCTAAGTCACTGAAATTCACATGCTTCCGGATCTTCAAACGTTGACGCCCAAATCATTGGTTGAATTCGTAGTTGGCTAATGCCGATCTTTCAATATGAAATAAACGAACACCGCGACAAGACGCGAAATCAAACGCCACACAAGACGACGAACAACACAACGCCACACTTAGACGACGAAATCACGAAAAAACACAAAAGAAAAAACTTGATATATGTGAAAACCACTTATTTAGATTGAAAGAAAAGGGAAAAAGATGTAGAGAGGTGATTCTAGGTCAAAAAATGACCTAAAACCACCCCTTCTCGATGAACGAAGAAAAAAGAAAGTTTAAAGAGAAGTTGGAGTTTCTCTCACTAGAAAACTAGGGCCGGCTATTTTTTTTATGAAATTTAGTCTTTGTTTCTATAAAAAAGTTATTTCTTTTGTACCAAAACAATTTTATTGTTATCCCTCTAAAATCTATGTTTTTGGTCTTAACCATCCGATTTATAGGAGAAAGGAGTACAAGTAATTTATCGTTAGGCTAAGAGGTACGTTAAGTCTTGTTAAAGATTGTTCTAGTCATGTTTCATATATTATATGTTTAATGGAAGGTCACATGATCTTCTCGTATGACATCCAATAATATCTATAGAATAATGTAATGACGCGTCTCCTTAGATTTTTTTAGTTCTAAAATAGATTCTATTTTTTAGATAAAAATCGTAGATTCAATTTTTTTTATCAAATAATCTAATAATTAAAAATTCACCTTTAAATAATCATTTAACATATCACTCTTTTGTAAACTCAAATATCATGTTAGGTCACAGTGCGTGACACCACTCAAATGCAAACTATATCTATCTTGTCTATAAATGAGATTAAAAAAGGTTATTGACGGCAGATGAAGATGCATGCATTAACATATTCCATCTCTGCTGCTATACGGATGCATAAAAATAAAAGTATGAATAGTTAAGTGAGAAATTCATTCCCTTTTTTATATGTAAAATGAATAAATAAAAGGAGACAAACATAACCAAATATAGCATATGCCCTGCGCTCTCTAGTCTCAACTCAAGAGATAAATTAACTTAAAGAAATTCCAAAAACATTATTATTGGGCATCTCATGAGACAATGAATTTATCCTCAAAAGGGACTCAAAACTAAAAGTAATCTTTACAATAATGTTTCCGGCGCCTGATCTTTATAATTTACACCGTAATGTTGTCATATCCAAAGAAAGAAAGAAAAAATTCTCGTCAATTTAACTCAGTTGGTATGAATTTTGTATATTATATATAGGGGTCACAGTTTAAACTCAGGACACTCCACTTCTCAACAATTAAATTGTGTGAGCTCTAACCACTAGACTACTTGATAAAGAAAAAAAAAACATTTTCAAAGGAATGGTTTTTAGTGATGCATGTCATTTCTTCTACAAACTAAAAATAAAAAAGAATTTAAATTGATAGTCTAAAGTTATTTTACACGTGCACTTAATGAATATGAAAGGATATGAGCTATTAAATTCATTGATTAATGTGAAATACATCATTAAATGCTTGTGTAAAATAACTTTAAATTGTTAATCTATGGTAATTAAACTCAATAAAACTCGGAAAAAAAAGCTCAATAAAAAAAATGAAGAATTTGATCTTTATGAAATGATAATGTAAATCATTTTACACGTACATCAAATCACACCCCGCATAGTAAAATATTTTAAAAACTAATCTAAGAAAGTAACATTATGATTGTCATTTAATTAAATGCATACCTCCCTCTGTTCTAAAATGTAAGTAAAAATGGGTCAATATAAGTTGATGTATTTGGTACAAATTTTGAACCAAATACATTAACTTTTGTTAACAAATTTTTGTTTAGATTTTGGGACTGAAGGGGTATCTAAATAAATTTTACACGGGCAATCATGTATAGAATGTTAATCTATACCTTCAATCATGATACACATCAAATCAAGTGATTAGACTCAAGTGGTTAATGAATTTCAGTAAAGACAATTTATCCGGGAGAATTCAAATTCAATTTTTAAGTAGAGCCGTTTTTAATCAAACTTTACTTACTTTCCGACTGAACATCAGATTATTAGGACCCTTCCCTAAAAACTAAAAGGTTAACACAAAATATCATGATACATATTGCATACTTGATGTGTTTTCAAGAATAAGGTTTATGTTTCATAAAAAAAGGTAATTAAGGTTTATGGCTGGAGGAACTTACTAGTAATGAAAAGTTGAGAATGTTGTTGATTCCATGAAAAGACATTTGCCATGATTAAAGTGGGATACTTAGTTGATATATTTTTCTTTTCATCAATTCTAGAACCAGAATGAATGTTGCTGTACAAACAAACACAAAATAATTGTTTTTTCCTGCGTTTTCAGACTTTTCTCATTGATATATTGTAAGATTATATTCACCTACAAATCAAACGATCGATTCCATATTAGATAATTAGAATATATATCATCATTATTACGTATGTATTCTCATTTTTTATTTTTATTTTAAATCCATCATTCTTTATTTTAAGTAAATCAAAGAATCATATTTTTCATTCATCATAACTTGAATCCATGCGTAAAATATGTTAGTCGATTGTTTGATGTTAAGAGAATCACTTCCTCCACTATAGATCATTCTCTTCTGAGTTCAAAGTATACATTTTCCTCATTTCATATGCAATAAATGTCAAGAGAATCATTACTTTCTTGAAAGATAGTTGAATTAATACACCCTTCTCTTTTATGTTAGAGTAAATTGCATTTTTCCGTCTTGATAGATGTTTTGATTACACTCATTTCTCATCTTATATTAAAATATATACTCTCTTTCATTGAGAAGTAAAAATCTTGAATAAATTATATTTTTCTCTCTTATAAGATGTTTGAATTACACACCCTCTCTTAATAATTAAATACACGTACACTTTAGTTCATTTTAACATAAACATTTTTATATTCCCTAAAAAAAAAACATAAACATTTTAATAATATATCTTAAAAAATCCATTTATTTGTAACTTAAATGTCAATGATAATCAAATTTAAATTTTGAGTAATGCTATGGATACTCTCTTTTCAACACTCTCTCTAACACTCACTTTCTTATTGGATGAAACTAGTGTATGTCCCACCACTTTAAGTGGAACCTATTATCAATGTGTGAAACCCACCTTGATTTAAACCAATAATAAAATGAGTGTTTAGGAGAGTGTTGAAAAGAGAGTGTTGCTAGCATTACTCTTAAATTTTTGATTATAAATTTAAAATTTAGAATATAAAATCCATTTTTAAACAACCATATTTTATCGGCTTTAGTAACTTTTCATATATTTTAATTTTATTGTGTTTTTTTCTTCATATTTTAATAGGATTTAAAAATACATATTAATTATATTGTGAATCAATAGTAGAGAAAAAATGCATTCTAATTTTTATTATATTAAAATAACCCATAATACTATTTTTCTTTGCATTTTGTGTGTTAGACTATTGTTGTTAAAATCACTAGACCAACCTAAGTGAGTCAATTTTGGTTTGATTTATTAAATTTATGTAATTAGTTTCTCGTTTCTTTTTTAATTCATAATAAATTGGATTTGATTTGATCTTTGTTGAGATAAATATTAATTTTAGATAAGATTTTATTAATTTTAATTTTGAAAATAAGAAAATATGAGGTATTTTTATTTTTTATTAAATAAGACATAATATTTTTGGAGGTCTATAAAGGCATATCCTGTTGGTGGCTTTACCCTTGGCCTCCCTGGGTGTACTACATCATTGCATGTGGAAATCTCTCCCTCTCTCCCTCCCCTAAATGATCTATCTAAAAAAAATCATTGCTACAAATTTCTAGAAATTCAATACAAAGGAAAATGTATAATTTTCTAAGGTACCACTGCACTTTTGAATCTTGTGGACACTCACTTCTTTTAAAAATAAGGAACCTATGTCATTGATTGGTAGGAAGAAATGAAATGAAATTGAGTGGGAATGAAATAAGGATGAAGCTTAAAAAGAGGAAGGCCAAGGGAAGTAGTAACAAAAAAGAGAGAGTGGTCACAACTGATTTTGAATTTAAACAGAACGGTTCCCTCTTATCTATTTTTTAATAACAAAGTCAACCCCTCAACTTTTCATTGGACATGTGTTTCACTTTATGATTTACATGCAATGGAACAATATAATGGCTCCTTAGCCAAGTTGTACAATGGCCATGTTGATGGCAACCATGAATATCAGTGTCCATTTCAACTTTGTTCTTAGATAAATTACTTTGATATTACTTGCCCATTTAGTAATCAACTATGACGCATTGTCACCATATAGACGATACTAACACTGACACGACGACGTTAACAATATTTAAAAAAGGACACACATTTGTTGATCATCGAACATGCCTTTACTTAATAGAAACTTTAGTGGAGTAAAAATACTAGTTCTGAGCTTCCTAATTGCATGGTCAATTGTATATAAGTTAATCTTATAAGTTATAATAGAACTTATTTGTATTAAGAGGTAAAAAAATTAAATGAGTGAACGAACCAATGTTAAAACTCTTGAAATTGAAAAAATTTAAAAAATCTCATAATTTAGCCAACTCAAATTACATGTAGCACTTTCTCCGGTGCTACATGAAGTAATTCAACTGCGCTCATTTTTTATTATTTTAACTCTATAAACTATAGTAAGATATGGTGCACATAGAATAACAAAGAGGGGAATAATCAATCATGTAACCAAAAGAGGGAAAAAAAATATAAGAGGGAAAATTTTCAATGATTGACATAAGAATTTTGCACTGCATCTTGGTGGTCCTCGTCATTTCTTTCTATGCAATCACAAAAATAAGTGTATTTGGCTCCTATCATAGGAGAAAGAAGTATTCTAATGCATAAAGATTCTTTATGCATTAATTCTTTCCTTTTTATCCTAATACTTATGCTACAACATGGAAGTGACAAGACCAGAGAGTATTCTAATCTCCAGCACAATTTAACAAACCCTCTCATTCCTCCAATGATATAATTAATTTCTTTAATATCTATCTATGTGCTCACATCTACTCCTTTGTAACAAATTAAAGAAGTGGAATGTTATGTTTTAGGTGGTGGAAGAGGCTCAGAACCTTGTTTTTCTGTCTTTTTTTTCTAGACTCAGATTTTTTTCTCCCCCTCTTATCGATAACTCCTATCTTATGTTGCTAAGAATTCCACCCTGGACTATGATAAGGGGTAACACTTGGGTGACATAATATTTGGTGATATTGCTGGCATTGATAAATTGCAATGTCATAATCCTTGTGAAAAAGAGAGAAAAAATCGACTTGTGACATTGTGGTTGATCAATGTCACCAATTCTATGTCACCCAAGTGTTACCTGTTGGAATGGAATTCAAGTGCGACTGGTTAGTCTTGTGTCAACTGGAATGAACTATTTGAGTGTTATTAGAGAGGTGAGCGACATACCTATTACCTTAATTAAGGTTATTGGATATATAAAACTCTTGATAAGAGGTTTATAAAGAGTAGACACTTCTCACATTATAAATCGATTTTGTAAGAATGAATTAGACCCAATATAAAATTGACAAATTTACGAAACAAGTATAACACATGGCAGCCTAAAATGACATTTGGTGTTTAAATATCTTTGAACTATAAATTTATTTCAAAGACAATAAATTTAAAATCATAGCACCAAAATTACTGTTACATCTTAATTTTTTTTAAACAATAATGTTGCATCTTAATATTACTTCATACAATTATGTGGTTATAGACATTTACACTTTTAGTGTATAGTAGTAAAAAAAAAAAAAGATTGAAAAAAATTGGGCAAAAAAAAAGCATTTTTAAAAGTAAAAACGCAAACTCACTTAAAATCGAACGAGTTTATCGTGTATAGTTTCCTAATCAGATACATTTGAATTGATCTTTGACAAGGTCTAACATCATCGTGAACGGTCTCAACGATATCATCTTCAACTTTGACAACATATACAACCTTCTTAAAATCTTGAATTTCATCCTTCAAACGGTTTTCAACTATCCCATCATCATCTTCAAGAATACATAATCCTAAGAACAAATTAGTTCATTATAGCTAACCATGTTATCATCTTGACAACGTTGTTCCCATAGTCGAGATGTCGGAGGAATTGGACAATCCTTCTTAATATACGACTATTGATTTTGATATGCAAGTTAAATCACTCAAATTCGAAGCAAGCTTCGATTTTACAAAAGACGAGTTTACCACGAGTTAACACTAAACTTACACCTAAAACCGTAAACTCAACGAATTTATGAGTTAACACAAGAATTTGATAACACCGCTAAATAAAGCATAACACAAATTTGATTCTTGACAATGTTGAAGTGATTGCATGTTTAATTTTGTACCAGAAAACGTTTGCCTACCAGAAAAAAAGTATCTCTATTCTTTCCTTTTCCTTTCCTCATCAAGTAATATGCTCCGACACGAAGCCCTGTAGGAATTGATGCATAGAGGGGTTAGTTGATGCTGCTTTCTACTGGACATGTGTCGATCTGTCAATGATTTACATGGAATGGAACAACAGTGACTTGTTAGCCAAGAATTGTATGATGGCAACCATGAATGTTAGTGTCTTTTTCTACTTAAATATACTACTTTGATATTACTACTTATCCATTTAGTTATCAACTATGAAGGCTAGATATTTTAAAATTGGGGTAGTGTCCTTATCAAAATTATATCGGATACCGATACTTTATGGATATATGTTTCAAAAATATTAGAATTTATTTATTTTTTAAATATTTTTTCTGGTTACATATGAAAATACTTCATAAGTACATGCGAATACATATTATAAGAAAGATTACGGGTATAAAAAATATGAGAGAAGATTAGAAGACTGAGACATCAATGTAAATATACATGGTTCACTTGAAGAAATATGATACTTAAAATCTTAAAGTTAAAAGAGTTGTCTCTTGATGAATCAAGTTTAAAAACGGTGTTTCTTTATGAGTGATTATTAAAATGCTTTTGAATTGTGTGTTATTGCATAGAGACAATATTTGTTTTCATTATTTTAATTATGGCGGGGGTTAAAATATACGTTTTTATTTGTTGTAATTTTATCATTATAATTATGTATAAATAAACAAAGAATGAATAATGTCTCGTTCTTTACAAGTATTCTACTAGTATTTTTTTTATAAACATTTTAATGTATTTATGTCATATCGTATCTTGAATTTCAAAATATTCATATATCCACATTGTATTACACACGTACTGCACATTCTAACTTCATAGTTATCAACTATCAAAGTGATAGAACATACATTGATTTTATCCAACAAAAAAGTGAGTGTTAAAGAGAGTGTGTAGAAATAAGTGTCGCTAACATTGCTCTATTGAAAAGATAGACTCTAATGGGTATCGAACACCACACACACCAAACTTGATCCTATATAGTTTATCAACATTTGCATGGAATTGCATGTAAGTTAACCTCATAATTTAGTAGAACTTCAACTACATGCAACACTTCCTCAAGTCCTACATGAAGTACTCCATTCTTGACAATTTTTAACTGTAGAAACTGTATTAAGATATGGTGCACATACAATAACAACGAGAATCATCAATCATGTAACCGTAAGAGGGGGGAAAATATGAAGGAAAATTTTGAATGGTCCTCGTCATTTATTCCTAATGCTTATGCCACAGTGAAGTGTCAAGACAATAGACCATACTCACTCCTTCTTCCAATGCTATAATTTCTTTAATATCTACGTGGTCACACCTAGAAATTTGGAAGAGGGTCAGAATCTGGTTTCTCTGCCTTTTTCTTGACTAAGATATTTTTTTTTTCTACCTCTCGTATCAATATCTCCTATGTTGATAAGAATTCCACCGTGGTATGTGATAAGAATTCCACCTAGCGAATCCATGTACAATTTTTACTCTAATTTTTTCCATACCAATAATAGTTGATTCAAGTGGTAAAGGATACGGACACATTGAGGATGTGGTCGGTGGTTCAATCACTCGCTTTTATGTATAAAGAAAAACTAGTTAAAAGGGAAGAACTACTTATCGTGTGTGCCAACTATCCATTAAATTTCTCGAGATTAGTTATTGTTAACAAACGGTGGATACTTCGAATCTATAACATGGTTATAATTTATATATATAAAAACTAGTTACATTTCAATATTAGTACTTCCTATAATATCTACTTAATAGAAGATTAAGCGTATGTGCAGAACATTCTTACACCGTTCGTGCATAGTAACTAAAAAGCATAGCACAAAATTAGAATCTTTACATGTTGTTGAAGTGATTTCATGTTCAATTTTATACTATTTTAAAAAGTGAGCGGAAGATCTAATAACATTGAAAGGGACATGATTGAAATGCAAAGTGCCTAGCTGCTAAAAAAAGTATCTCTATTCTTTCCTTTGCATTTCCTCATCAAGTAAAATACTCTAATATTAAGAGTTAGAAAATTGACTCAAAATTTTGTTGTGATTATGGAAGAAAATCGTGGCACGATTTTGGTTCGCAATTTGGAGTTTGGTTTTGTAAAAAAATCATGGCACAATTTTGAAATCATGATACAATTTTGGATCAGGTTTTTAGTACTGTGTTGTACGAGCTCCAAATCGTGATGAGATCTGGGCAAATAGTGATCCAATTTTGCCTGAAGCCGAACACTATAAAAGGTCTTCATTCATCATATTTTGGGTAATCTCATGTAGCCAAAGTAGGAAACTTTTAAGGAACTTAGAAACTATGAGTTGAGTGTCTTTTGGTGAGATTCTTGGGTTGAGAAACAATTGTAAACACTTTGTAAGAGTGAAATCATTGAGTCTCTCTTGATCACGGATAGAGATTCGAAAAAATGGTAAAATTTAGATTTGTTCTAATCGAAGAACTTTTTGAAGTTAATATCTTGTAACCCTTGTGTATCTCTTTGTAAATAAAAACTCGTTGATTGTAAAATGGAGAGATCTTTCTCCTCCATACATAAGTCATTGTTGGGCCAAACTTGATGAACAAATTTGATGTGTTTGTTTCTCTTTTCTCTTTATATGTTGCTTGTGGTTTGTGTTTTACACTAGGTTATTAGATTAAATTTAGGTATGTTATTGTTGTTGTTGCTTAACTCTACTTTAATATTGGTTACTACCTTCCTTTTATTCCACACATTTAAGTATATTAGTATGAGTTTTTAATCCGAATTGGGGTTAGTCGAGGTTGTTTTCTCATTCACAAGTGACATTTATGTGTTATTCTTCTTTTCGGGCATTGGCAGCATCAATTCTTCTACTCATCATCATCTTCACATAGAATCCACTGATTTTATTGAAAGCAGCTAGCTATGATTGCCCACTAATCCCAACTTTTGTTATGGCCGCCAAAATTTTATCTAAATGTCGTCTACAGATTTTACACATATTAAGAAATATAATAATTAAAAATAGGGGGGAAAGGGTATTGCAAACACATATGCCATTCAATTATATTATTTTCTTTGGACAAAAGCCAATCACTGATTCATGGAATCATGAGGCTTGTAATACACAAACTGCAAAACTAGTCATTTGACTATGCCAACAAATTGACCTCATGTGGCCTACCAAACCAAACAGGCAATTTTTCCTTTCCAATTCTAGTGGTGAATACTTTACATTTTCTTTCTTTTCTTTAGGTTACAAAATTCACCAATTACATTTTGCATGGCTTCATTAAATTCATATATATCTCTATAAGGTGTTTACTTAGGGCGACATGCTCTATCCAATGGACCAGCTTGCCTAGCCAGCTGAAAATAAGTTTCAAGTCTCTTTCTCAATGCTGCATACTCTCTCTTCATTTGTTGAAAGCTCTTCCTACATCTGCATATAACACAAAATAACACCACTTCCATCATTATTTATTTAGGATGCATAGAAAAATAAATATCACAAATTTTCAAAACTCTCATATTTATCCTTTTCATAGATAAATTAGCTTAAAAGATTTTTTTTAGAAAAAAAAAAAGAAGAAAAATCATATAATTCCTATTCTTTGAATAAATGCCACATGGTTTGTTAATGAACATAGATTTAATGCAAGCTAAATTACCCTTCTGCATTTCCTGTCCTGCAATATTCCCTAATTAGAGTTGATTCTGCTTTCACCTTTTTGGCCCCAATGCTGCAAACCATAATAAAACAAAAATATATTAAAATATGTAAAGCAACATATATAGTGTGCACCTGATGAATTATAATATATAATAATTTACTCAATCCTAATTACTGTTATTATTATTATTATTATTTTTTGACTATTGACTGACTATATACCTTGAGCTGCTTCCTTTAAACTGGTGCATGATTGTGTCCAGCTTGTTGAAATCCAGTGGACTCCTCTCCCTATCATAAGCACAAAAATGACACCAAATTAATTTTTAAATATTAATGTATAGAAAACACAAAATATAATGAAATTAATATAATTATTAACTTACAGTGTTTGTTCCAAGCTAGAGATAAGCCTAGATGAATCACGGTAGTAAAGAGTGACAATTTCCTCAACAAAATTAGGATTA
The DNA here is from genome assembly GCF_003473485.1 of Medicago truncatula. Lineage (NCBI taxonomy): Eukaryota > Viridiplantae > Streptophyta > Magnoliopsida > Fabales > Fabaceae > Medicago > Medicago truncatula. The sequence continues at coordinate 49,522,912 of NC_053043.1, forward strand.
GCATCATCTTGCAATTCTTCAAGTTGAATAAACTGTTCATCAAGATGTCCCTGCATATGGCCAAAAGTATTTGATTAGTTAGATAGCCATCAATGAAGACACATTCACGTATGATATTATTATTTGGTAACTTAGGAAAGTGCATATTTGAATTAGTGATTATGAGTTGATGTGGTATTTCTAATGATTGGCAATGAAAAGAAGAAGAAAAGAAAAATGAGAGCAAGTGACAATTAAGGAACCTACCTGATCAAAGAGGGACTGTTTCATTGCAGCAAGTTGCCTGCGAGAATTGTTTCTGTCCATGATTGATGATTAGAAGAAGCTGAATGGACACAGAAAGAATAAAATAAGGGAATGAACAATGTTGTGTAACTAGTTGTTGTAGTTGGAATTAAAATACATGATTTTGAAGTGAGGGTGTGGCAGGGTTTTTATAGCACTCAAAAAATGTTCTGTCCTATGCTTTTTATGCTATACATGTGTAAGAGAATCTAGTGAATGTGATTCAATCATGTAAAATTTGTCACTTCATACGGCACTACTAGTACTAGGGGGAGTGAAATGTGAGACCATGATTTAGAAAGGAATAACCAAACACTCCATCGAGTTAGTACATCCATCTGTTCCATATTAGCAAGAATTTTTTGTCGTCTTTACTCTCTTGCGAACAATAAACTAGCTACGGTGTCAGAGATGTTTGAGTTAGGGTGGGGGGTTGAAGGTGAAGCGTGGAGTGGCGTAGGAGGTTATTTGCGTGGGAGGAGGGGCTGGTCTTGGAGTGTGTGGAGCGGGTGTCTTCTTATATATTGCAGGTTGGCACGGTCGATACACTACTAGAAAAAGCAAAATTAGTGAGGGAAATTAGTGACGGAAAAAATGAAATTCCTCACAAATTTCTTGGTCGCAAAATTTAGTGACGGAATTAGAGAGGGATTTTACGTTTTCCCTCACTAATTTTTGTTTTTTAGTAGTGATAGGTGGGTGTGGAAACTCCATACATCGCAGTGTTATACTGTGAAATCAGCATACTCGTTTTTGACGGTGTCTGATGTCAATCTAAATGAAGGTTTCGATAGTTTCTTGTGGCTTAAATCAGTTCCTTTGAAGGTGAATCTTTTTGTTTGGCGACTCTTTTTGAACAGATTACCTACCAAGGATAATCTGTTTAGGCGTGGTGCTCTTGATGCTGCTCAATTATCATGCGCGGCCCTGTGCGGTGATTTAGAAGACAAAGATCATTTGTTCTTTCAGTGTGATGTGTACGGACGCATTTGGCTTTTGGTTTCAAAATGGTTAGGAATTGATTCGGTTTTTAATGGTACCATTTGTACTCATTCTCATCAGTTTTGTGGTCTTGGAGGTTTTTCCAAGAATTCAAAGATAGTGTTTACTATTTTATGGATTTCGGTGATTTTTGTTGTTTGGAAAGACCGTAATAATAGGATTTTCCAAAACAAGTCAGAACATATTGAGAATCTAGCAGAAAAGGTGAAACTCCAAACGTTCTGGTGGCTGAAATCGCACTATGCCTTGTTTGATTTTGAGTATTCCAATTGGAGGCTAAACCCTTTATGTTGTATTCAAGCTTTACTGTAATTTTTTCCTGTTTTGTTGGTTCTGGCTTAACGTTGGTGTAATTTCTTTTTAACAGCTTTTCATAAGCACACCTTGTGCTTGAGGAGCTGTCTGTTTTTCTTTAATATTATCTATTAAAAAATTATAAAAATATTTATCGAGACGAATCCAACAATATCTTTTATGATATTATTTATCTTTGTATATTAATAGAAAAATATGGTCAAAGTATATCAGGTCAATAATACACATTTTCAAATAGGTCATCTAATATATTCACAAAATTTACAAATAAATTTTTTATTTATTTAAAAATATAAACAAGGTTAAAATTCATGTTAAATCGTATGTAAAGTTTTATTCACTAAAATTTTATTAAAATATAATCTTTTTGACATATATATATATATATATATATAAAAACTAACTTGAATGGTTTAGATACATATAAAAAGAAAAAAGATCAAGGAACTTTTTTTTTAATGTTATATCAAGGTACTTTTGTGCTCAACTACATAAAATAATTTTTACCTCTTAAAATAACTAAGATTCATTTAAGGAGATTACATCTTAAAAATATATTTTTTATGCTTATGCATTAGGGATCAACAAATTGTTAAAGAAACCTAAATATTATCATATGTCTCATGCACATAGATATTTTATTGTAGAAAGGAATTTAGTGTCACATTCAAACAGAAAGTTCCTTTCCACTAAAGTACTGTATATATGTAAATAATTAAATAGATAACCATGTGTGTGCAATCAATTAAGCAGGAAAAAATGTTTAATACTTATAACTTATAAGGACCTTCCTTCAAAAAAAGAAACTTATAAGGACCATTAGCTATGGACACATGACTTGTACGGAACGTGGGACCTTTCTTTGAGCTTCCTGTTTGTTGTGAAAAATATTATTTAGAGAAAAAAACACACACATATAAAGAAAATGAATTGACATGATCCAAAATTTTGTAAGAGATAACACGAGTCTATTTTGATTTAATCAAGGTTTTTGGGAAGATCCCTAAATTTAAATGTGGGTAGCAACGTTTATACTCCCTTCGTCTCATAATAATTATCTTTTTAATATTATTATTTTTTTAAAATAATTGTCACTTTAGAATACTAATGCAACATTTATTATTTTTTTCCATTATTATACTCTCATTTATTGAATTTCATTCAACTTAACTACTCCATTAACTACAATTAATAAGGATATTTTAGTAAATGATATTAATTTTATCATTGATATCAACACAATTAATAATTTCCTTAATAATCGTGCACAAACATTAAAGGACTATAATTTAGAGACGTAGGAAGTAACAAAATAAAGAGTTGACACTAACTTTATGACTTCTTTCAAATATGAGAAGTGAATTAATATTTTGTAATAACAATTGAAAATTTATTTTCAAATTGGTTTTTCTTTTTAAGATAATGACATACCTTCCTTTAAAATACTTTTTTAATTGAAAGTTTAGTCGAAAGTTAGATAAAGTTTGATGATACGAAAAATTTATTCGAAAAAAAAAGTTAATTAACTATTATAAAAGTTTAATAGAAGGTCACATAATCATCTCATATTTAGCAACCCACTATAATGTGTTCAGTGTCACACTCACTCACACCACACAAATGCAATGCCAACCATCTTGTCTAAAAATGAGATAAAGAAAGGTTATTGACGGAAGATGATGAAGATGCATTAACATATTCCATCTCTGCTATACGGATGCATAAAAAGAATAATTAGGAATGAAATTCTTTCCCTTTTTTATAAAATAAAATGAATAACAAAAGGAGACAGACATATACCAAAATTAGCATATGCCTTGCGCTATCTAGTCTCAACTTTCAACTCAATTTACTTGATTGCAACCAAAAGAAAAATTAACTTTGCACAAATAAAAATCAACTTAAAGAAATTCCTAAAACAATGTTATTGGGCATCGCATGAGACAAAGAATTTATCTTCAAGAGGGACCCTAAAGTAAAAGCATGCTTACGACGCTTAATCTTATAATATCCTTCTGTTGCTATAACAAGGAATTTTTTTTTTTTTACCAAGTAACAAGATTTAATTTCCGTGTTTGAACCAATTGGTTCAGAAATATTATTATCTTTTAATATTTTGATAATAAGAGAGTTATGCTAGGTTTACTTCTGGTTTGACGTGCTATTATTTGGACCATCTGGACGTCCCAGAATGACCTTGTGTTTTCTGGTGGTGCTCGTGGTGTGGAGTCTTTGGTGGATAGAGCGAAACTCTTAGCTTGAAAGTGTTTCCTGGCTAAGTGTCCTGCTAGCTCCTGCACTTATCATGAGTGGGAGGTGCAGCCCGTCCTTTGTTGACAGTGGTAGGGTTTTTGTGGTGGTGGTCCTGGGGTTGTGGGGGGTTTGGGTGGGTTTTTTTTTGCCTCATCTTTCCCGACCTGGTTCCATGGGTCTTCTTTGTGCTTTTTGATTTTGCAGGTGCTTTGCGGGAGTGGGGTGGTCTCCCTTTGGTGATCCCTCCCAGGTGGTGTTCCTTGCTCTTTGTTTTCGAGTTGGGGGTCGTGTTTCTCTTGTTTCGGTTGGTGGTTGTTGTTTTGGGTGTTTTTGTTATTTTGGGCATCTTCAGATGACCTTTGGTGTATTTGTACTATTATCATTTATATATATATTACCATTCAAAAAAAAACCTTACGATTCTTTAAATGTGCAAATAAATTATAGGTCATGCTAATTTGTGCCCTAAAAATCGTTCACAAACCTTAAACGACTATTATTTTGAGATGGATGAAGTGTTAAAGCATGGATTTGGTCCGTCGTTAGAAAGCAACGAGGTTTTGTTCTTACTGTTTGAGGACATTAAGTAAAGTGCAGAGTGTGTCTTGAACCAAAGAAACAACTCCATATGGATGTTCACCGGCTATTGACAAAAGTGAAGCACATTATCATTATCGTACAAAACGTTTTCATTTTATGTAAAGTGTGTCTTACTTTACTTAATGGAGCTATTATCTGATCTATGTTAAACACTTCATTTACTCTCTTTGGTTCATCAAAGAGACATATTGCATTATTTATTACCATATAAGAGATTCTCTAGAAGTTCATTAAAGTGATACGAGGTTTAAGCGTGAAAGTCAATTTTTTGATGAAAATTGTTTTTGAATCACACAAAGCCATGGTAAAAAAAGTGTTTATACTCTACCCATCAACTTAGGTTTTTCCCTACGGTGATCTACAATGACAATAAATCTTTCAAAGACTCTTCAACAGATCTTGTAATACTCTGATTCTCATTTGCATGTTTGTGATTATGTGAAATTAGGGTTTTTTTTTACTTATAAATGTTAATTTTGTCTTGTGATCTTATGAATGTGTAATTTTGTTTTTTCAAGCATTTAAGTGCTACAAATTACTGTGTGAGAGATTATACTATGTTAGAGCAACTTAGAATGGGGGAAAACCAAATCTAGTGTTCCTCACATATGCGAGCGAATATATAAGTGAGAAAATATTATTTTGTATTGGAAAATGCTAACGTGTGCCCTTAAGGCACAAGTTAATTAGTTAAAAGTGGAAATAATTTGCTCAAAAAATCAATACATTAGAATTTAATTTTTTTCATTTTGATTAATTTAATACACAAAATTTAAGAGAATGTTTCTACTTTTATTTTTAGATTGTTTAACATATGCCTTAAAACATAAGTTAGCAAGACCCTTTTATATTTGATTATTATAGTAAATCTCTCCTTGTGAGGGGGCTAAGTTGAGAAGTAAATTGGTTGCTATCCCTTTTATGAAGATATTTTAGAAACTAATTTTAAAGAGTCGCCTTATAAATTGACGGTTACACGTGTAAAATAACACTCCGTACATCAATTTCTAACTTCAATCATCATACATGTTGGATATTGCATGCACTACGTGTTTTAAGTAATGTTTATGTTTCATAAAAAGAAAAAAAAGTTGAGAATGTTGTTGATTCCATCCATGATAAGACACTTGCCATGATTTAAGTGGGATACTATATATTTTTCTTTTAATCAATTCTAGAACTAGAATGAATACTAATACTAATACTCTCTACAAACAACCATAATTAAACACAACTTTTTTTTGACAATTCAACTTAAATTTTGTTTCTGCGTTTTTAGACTTTACTCATTGATATATGTAAGATTAGATTCACCTACAAATCAAACGATCGATTCCGTATTAAAATATATCATCAATATTACGTATGTATTCTCTCTTTTCTTTTTTGAAATTCTCTCTTTTTCTTAAATCTAGCATTTTCATTTTAAATATATAAAAAAGAATCATATTTTCATTCATCATAACTTTAATCCATGATCTTTACCCAAGTTCTCACACCGTTTGTGAAATAAAAGATATTATCACAAGAAGTTTTAAGAATACAGATAAAATAATATAATTAAAAAAATTGTCAAACATTTAGCAATTACTATTAATTAATTCCTACTAAAATAGAATAAATATTTGATAATCAAATATCATTTTCTTCCTCGTGTTAAGAGATAGAAACGTAAATATATTTAGTTCAACTTAGATAATTTTTACACACGATCCAAATTCAAAAAATATATCTTATAATTAAAATAATTTTGGAGGGTGTTATACGCACCACACCACTAAAAGAGCTGTTAAATAAATCCCAAATCTCTAAGTCTCACTTATTAAGCCTTATATTCCCTTAAACATGGGTCTCTTCTTTAGGGAACTTCATCTTGACCTTGTTTTATTATGTCATTATTGTTTTGTGGATCTAGGTTTGGGGGGATTCATGGTGCCGATAAGTTTTTTATGTAACTTTATCTATAAAAATAATTTAAATTTCTAAAATAAAATTGAGAAAAGAATTATATTTAAAATATATATATATATATATATATATATATATATATATATATATATATATATATATATATATATATATATCATATTTTCGGAAATAAGTTAGAGCCTATGGGCCGGATTTAGTTTTTTGAGCTTTTTGTCTCAGGAAGATTACATAATGAGAGTTTTTTTTAGCGTTGGGATTTTTTGGCCTTCCAAATAGCTATATTTATAATTTGTCTAGTAATAGTCACTTTTCAACACTTTTGTTTAGTACTTACTTTTTTATTGGATGAAATCAATGTATGTTCTACCATTTTGCGTAAGTGCTATTTTCAGAGTATAGATCCACAATGATTTAAACCAAGAAGAGGGTGAGTATTAGTGAGTGTTCAAAAAGAGAGTGTTGATAGCATTACTATTAGGGGAAAGGAGCCTATACAGATTGGCCGCTATGCAGAAATAGTTTAATTTTAAGGCATTCCACAACCACAAGAAGCACAAGCATGCTATCTAAAAGAGAAGATAATTTAGCTTGATAGTCGAGGCTTAGTGGCGATGTCTATAAAACTTGATTGTAAGCATGTGGTTAACTGCATCTCCAAAAACATTGGTACCAATTCTTCTTTTAAAAAAAAACATTGGTACCAATTTTGAATTAGAAGCTATTTTAAATTATTGTAAAGCTTCATTTTCACTTTTACCAAACTTTAAGATAAATTATTGTTAGCAATGATGTCACTATCTTATCTTAATTTCCATTGTCTTGATCATATGTCATCTTGTATTGAGAACAATATTATGAATGAAATGAGTTAATTTGGTTTATGTAAAAAAAAATAAAAATTGACTTCAATAAAAATTTGAGGGTCTAAATAAAGGAAAATGCCCGACAAATAGTGTCCCGAAGACGTCACAATAGTTTAAAGTAAAGAGTATGGGCCACCCATTGTGTTTTCCATCAACCATGTATTGTTTGTTATAAAGACCCAAATCCAACGGTTACCATACTCTCGTGGTTTGTTCGGGATGAATTCTGTCGCTGGAAATAGCATCACTGCTAAATAAATTGATTGTTATACTTATTGGTCGTGGCACGACTTAAACCTATGAAATTTTTTTTATTTTTTTTGTCTTAACCCTCCAATTATCATGGGAAAGGAGCCCTAAACCCCTAGCAATATACTCCATCCGTTTCATAATATAAGCAAAAAAAAACTCATTTTCTTTATTCCAAAATCTAGGCAAAAAAAAAAAACTTTTATCATATTTAATTTTGTTTTTTTAAAAAATCTCTTTTCTAAGAAAAACTTTCAATTTTCTCTCTCTTTCATTTTCATTTTTAAAAACAATGAAAATTGTTTTTACATCTTCCTATAAAACTTTTTTTAAAGAAAACACAAAAAATTATACTTCAAATTCTTATATTTTAGTTTTCTTAGTAAGTGTGATTTTTTTGTTTTGTTTATAATTTGGTACGGAGGGAGTATATGAGTTCTTTCCAACGGTTTATCTTTAGAAATATTCTTATTACGGTCACCTATACACAATTTCTATACATGAAATGGAAAATATATTGTACCAAAAAAAACTGGAAATGTATAATTTACTAGTAATTTTCTAACGGCATCACTGCAATTTAGAATTTTATCGTTCATGTCACCACCAATCTTGTGGACACTTGCTTCTTTTAAAAATATGGAACCTATGTCATTGATTGGTAGGAAGAAATAAAATGAAATTGAGTGGGAATGAAATAAGGATGAAGCTTAATAAAGAGTGGCAAAGGGAAGTAAGTAGTAACAAATAACTGAATAAGAGAGAGTGGTCACAACTGATTTTGACTGTAAATAGAACAGTTCTCTCTTACCCATTTTCTAATAACAAAGTCAACCCTCAACTTTTCACTGGACATGTGTCGAACTGTCTATATTTGATTTACATGGAATGGAACAATATTGACTCATTAACCAAGTTGTATGATGGCAATGTTGTTGAAGGCAACATCCATGAATATCAGTAGTGTCTTTTTCTACTTGTTTTTGCAACATGTTCTTCAATAGATTGCTTTGATTTTGCTTATCCATCCAGTTATCGACTATGAAACATCAACACCGGACACAGACACGCATATAACGCTTTCAATCTGAAATGTTAGTGCTATATACTAACTCCGGTTCTTTTTTATAAGAGAATATGAGTCAACAAAAATTGATGTATTCTTCTAAAGAAAAGCAAAAGTCGACGGTTCTTAGCTTCCCAATTGCATGGCCAATTACATGCAACACCTCCTCAAGTGCTACATTCTTGAATATTTTTTTACTCTAGAAACTGTAGTAAGATATAGTGCACATAGAATAACAAACAGGGGAATAACCATTCATGTAACCAAAAGAGGAAAGAAAAATAAGAGGGAAAACTTTCAATGATTGACATAAAATTTTTGTATTGCATCTCAGTGGTCCTCGTCATTTCTTTCTATTGCAATCACAGAAACAAGTGTAGTTGGCTCCTATCATAGGAGAAAGAAGTGTTGCACAAGAGATTCTTTATGCATTCTTTCCTTTATTCCTAATTCTTATGCTGCCATGCTGAAGTGACAAGACAATAGAGTATTATATCTGAAGCACAGCTTAACTAACCCTCTCCCACACTATGTATCACAAACACCAATCGGACTAACCATGTCTCCAGAGAATCGAACTTGAGATGTTGAGGAAGAGCGCACTCCAAGTTCCCAAACCAACACCATAAGAGATCACATCATTTTTATCTTTTTGATAGTAGATAGATGAACGAAGATGAAAGACTATCATATCTTGTTTTAGAATTTTTTTTGGTAATGAAACAAATTGATCAATTTAGAGGCATGCATACATACATACATAGAGAGACACACTGATTCTCAATTTATATATTTTATAATAATAATATTTTTCACATTTTATTTAGTTATAATAAATAAATATGTATGGGGTCTCAGTGTCAATGTCATATGTTTTTACATTAAAATGTCGATGTATATGTGTCAGTATCATGCTAGTATCCATGTTAGAACTTAGAGTGCATGGGTCCATATCTCCCACACCAAATCCTCTCCTTTCTCCAATGATAAAATTTCTTTAATATCTATGTGGTCACATTTACTCCTTTGTAACGTGTTAAGAATGTAGAATGTTTTAGGTGGGTGGAAAAGGATCAGAATCTGGTTTCTCTGTCATTTTCAAGACTCAGATTTTTTTTTCTCCCCCTCTTATCAATATCTCCTATGTTGATAAGTATTCCACCGTGGACTATGATAAGAATTCCCCTGCATGAAACTGATAACCTAGCATGTCCATGTAAACTTTGAATCAGCAAGCCTAGCAGTCATATATGTTATGCATCATTACAATTCACAACAAATTCCCATGCAAAACCACTCATTAGTAAATTATCAACATAACCAAAAGAAAAAAGAACAGACAAACTTACAAAACAAGTAAAACACATGGCAATCTAATAGCGCCAAAACAAGTTTAATAATCGGTGTAGGTGTTTTGGCTCTGGGGATTTTGGTTAGAGGTTCCTCATATATACGGATGCTCGTTGTTCTCACCTTTTAGGTGTTCTGCATATATACGGCATCTTTGTATTTGTCTTGTGGTCCAAGTTTTCTTGTGATTCTTTCACATGCTTGGCTTAATAAATTTTGCTTATTCAAAAAAAAAAAAACTATACACCGACATCATAACTTTTCTTACGCAAACATTCAATCATATCTGTACAAATATCTGTGGTTATATACACTGCAAGTGTCTAGTAACTAAAAAGCATAACACAAATTTAGAATCTCAACATGTTGAAGTGATTTCATGTTCAATTTAATACCAGAAAACATTGTCTACCTGTCTGCATCTCCTATTTGGAAAAGCAAAGAAAATCTAATAACACTGAAAGGGACATGAGTGATATGCATAGTCCATCGGATGGATTACACGTCATAGAATTAGCTGCTAAAAAAAGTATCTCTGTCCCTTCCTTTTCCTTTCCTCATCAAGTAATATGCTCTGACACGAAGCCTGTGGGAATTGATGCATTCATGCATGGAGGAGTTAGTTGAGGCTGCTTTCTCACTAACAAGTGACATTTATGTGTTATTCTTCTTTTCTGGCACTGGCAGCATCAATTCTTCTACTCATAATCATCATCTTCAGAAAGTATCCACTGATTTTATTGAAAGCAGCTATCTATCATTGCCCACTAAACCCAACTTTTGTTGTGTCCATCAAAATTTTATCCAAATGCATTGATCCTTGTTTGCAAACCTGGAAAACGAAATGACCAAATAATAATAATTGGGGCACCAGCATAGACATGATGATTGATGATACAAACAACACTCCAAACCAACAAAAGTAACATTCAGTGAACCTTTTGATTGAGGATATATCCGATTACTGTTACATCCTTTTTGCGTCTCTGTCTGTGTTTTGCATCCAAATGCATGAATAGGTTGTATTTTCAAAAGATACAAGAGAGGTCGATGCGATACGATCCTATATTGTTAACATAAGATATTTTCTGTTTTTGAATAAAGTGAACATTAGATTAGATATCTATACTCTGTCATAGTCATACAGATAATGCAAATGATTGGCTAACTTTGATATTTCATAAATCAGAATCATGATGATTAACAAAGCAAACACCTTGGGTTTGGGGGTAATCAAGTTTTGCAAACTGAGTTTCGTTAGAAGATTGTGCAGACTTGTGTAAATTCCAAAACCTCATTCACTTTTGCCAGTAATTTCATCTGATGCTTTTTTGTTGAAACATATCACCCCCCTCATTATTTTATTTTTTTGAGAGGATATCACCCCCTCACTATGTATCATCTGTTTGTTTAAGATTTTGCATGAGATTAAATAGTAATAATGAATTATTTTTTTTAAATGATAAATGATTAGATACAAATTTAATCCACTAAAATGACAATTACTTTGAAACAGATGAGCGGGTGTTAACAATATATATGCTAATCAATTATATTATTTTCTCTAGATGAAGCTAATCACTTATTCATCTTCTCATAAAACAAACTACAGAAGTACTGATCTCATCTCACACTTCTTTGTAACATACTCATTTTTTGCCACTCTGTCTCTCGGGGGGCAACCGACCTGGATCGACTGAGAAGAGTTAGCCCAACATTGATCCAACCCATTTGACTATGGGTACAAATTGGACTCATGTGACTTACCGAGGATATATGGGCTGAGTTAGCCCAATTATACAACTATAGAAGAAGATGGGGAAATTAAGAGTGTCATTTTGATTTAGTCATCTGCTGATTTGAATATCAACTAAAGGGGGGCATCATCCAGGAGCAAGTTGCAGGAAGAAAGAATATATGGTGTTGGGCAGCCAACAATTATAGCCGAACCGAGAGGAACATGGACCTCTTGGCTATATTTGATTATTTAAACTTGATTTTTGTTTACAGTTAGAAAGAATAAATATTTGCCAAGAATTGATCTAACCTGAGCTACATAACACCATGTGACTTCTTACTACTTAGAAGTTAAACACTATGGCTTAGAGAAAACAAAAAAAAAAAAGTTATATATTATAGCACAAATGAAAGATGACCAAAAGAAGGCTTAGTTACTACTGTCTTCACCAGACTTTGAAAGCCTCAAACCGCTTGAATGGCGTTGTTCTTGCCACTGTTTAGATCAGAACCACCAACTGGAGCATTTGCATGGAATGCTGATTGCCTTGAGGGCTCTCCTAACAACTTCAAGGAAAGGGGGGAAGGCTCTCTATCAAGAACCCGTGTTTCCCCAATGCTCAGATGAGACATTCCCACAAGCTCATCAACATTGACAGGTTCCTTTGGAATGACTGGTATTGGCTTGAGGACCTGATGATGTGATGTCTCTCCTCTGTTGACTTCTTCAAAGGGAGCTCCAATTGATGGCCATATGGAAAATGAGGCAGGTAAATAAGGTGGGAAGAATCCTTGAGTCATTGGTGTGAATCCATTTGATCCCATTGTAGTCTCATTGGCCTCTTCTATATTTTCTTCTGATGTAGTTTCCATTGGTTCATATTCTGACTTGAGAGACAGATTTAGTGATGGTTGTGATTTTCCATTACAAGGTTGTGAGTTCTCAGAAGGTGGAAGTAGTACTTGCTCTTCTGGCATCGAAGTTGAATCTGGACACTGACATATGATTTCAAAAAAATAAAAAGTTAGCTAGATAGGAAAATGACTACATAATACTCATCAAACATAACTCATAATAAACAATTCAATATCCAGTGACAACGAGGATGAACGCATTTATGGTAATTAGCAAATAAAGGCTTCAGTAAATGTGCCACTGTAATAAAAAATTAAAAAAAAATCTTGTCTTACAAAGCAAGAACTATTGTTGAGAAACTCAATAGAGTCAAGGCATCATCATGCCATGATAAATATGAAAGACTATCTCAACAGATTTCTCTAGTAGTCTAGTTTATAACTGCACTCTGTTTAAATGGATTCAAGCCAAACATACCAAGGTATTTTCTCAAAACATAGATTAAAAATATGTTATGGTAGTGATGGTAACATATATATATATATATATATATTGCTTATAGGCTGGTGTGGTGGTGTTGATAAGGATAGGAGGACACTAGTTTCACTCTCCATCAGACGATATATATGTAGCAGACATATGTATGTGTCTGCATGAAGATTGCTCAATTAGAAATGATGAATGAATACTGACCACATCAGGAGCCATGTCGAAAAGACTGGAACGTCTCTTCCTCCTGGTAGCATTACTCTGTCGGATAAAGTACTTTTGTGCATGACTTGCTACTTGAGTAGGGGTCCTTGACACAACAAAATTACGTGCTATCCCTCGCCAGTCTCCTTTGCCTAGCTTTTGGAGACCAACCAAGAACAATCTATGTTCTTCCTCAGTCCATGGAACACCTAAAACATACAAAAGGACAAATTAAATTAAGTAATTTAATCAACGAGACAAAAGGATGCCCGGCCTGCTTAATGAATCAACAGTCTTTGTTAAAATACAACAATCCGATGCAGCAATTAATCTCCTCAAAGACATGGTAAAGGAAAAATAAAGTTAAGAGGCTTTAAAATAAAACAGGTAAGTAGCAAAGTAGCAGCATTCTGGATTATGAATTAAAGGGGTTAAAATCTTATATCCTTGTTACAAAAGTCACAGCTTTCAAGCAATTGACAAATCCCCAAAAAATGGCATTATTTGACAACTAAAATTTACGAATATCTGTGGTATTTAGCCCTTAATTTGTCTAGTAAACTAACAAAGCAAATGAGTATGACTGCTTTAACAAGGGAATAAAAAACCTAGGGACGTGATTCAGCAACTGGAATAAAGCCAGAAACAACAATTTCCCCTGTTACACTAAGATTTTTTTAAAAGACCGCTGTTACACGTAGTATTTAGCTGCCAAACTGATCATAATAGTACTGATTTGTACAGCTGCTAATTTGCAACATTTTAACAATGCAAGTAATTCTTCTAACAGAATAATGAAGATGTTCGACATTTTTTTTTTATCAGCGTCATATTAAATATGTTTACTGCTCTATTTAATAATTTATGTACTTTAACATATAATATTTCTCAAAACTTGAGTACATTTGAAAACGGAAAGGCAAGTTAATCAAGCAACAAACTCTTGTCTGGAGACCAGTAACTTTCAAATAGCCGACTTGCTTGTTATAGTGAATTGCTTAAACCTCAATATATTAAACCGTTTACCACCGACACCCCTTCGTTGTTTGTGGAAGAAAGCATAAAAATCATATATCTAGGTGTATTATATACTCCTTCTGTTCTATTCTGTCACTTTTGTAGAAGAATTTTTATTTTTACTTATTTGCCGTTTTCAAAGTTCAATACAACATTGTTAACGAAAGAAGAAAAAAAAATTGTTTTCAACTTACTTTCATAAGCTCTTCAGAAGAGTTTACGAAAACAGTTTATAGCTTATGAAAATTGTTTATGACAAACTTATAAGCTGCAAATTAAGTTATCCAAACTGGGCCTAATTCGTACCATACCAACGTAAACATTCCCTTGTGTCCTATACTACAAATTCAACCCCTACTAGCTCCAATGGTCTCAACTCTCAAAATATCATGGATTGTACTATACGGAACCAAAACCAATGAAACAATAATTACATTAAATGTTTCGTATCTATCCAAATTACACATAAACATTAATAATAACATTAAATGCCGTCATTGCGTGACCAATCAAACCAAATGTGTTCCATAAAATAAAACGTGGATACCAAAAAACCATAACCAGATATGGGGAACAATTAATTTTTTCCAAAAATAAAATAAAATCTTCATATCTAATTCTATAATTTAATTTAATTATATACATTTATGAAATGTTTTGCGTGCAAAAAATAGAAAACAATTAAGATTTCACAATCAAAGAAATTAAAAAGCAAATCCAACATGCTTATAATGTGTGGTTTTTCCACCAACTTTACTTTTCGTTTGGTGAAATTAAAAAAATCAATCCAAGTTATTATCAACATTTTTAAATTAAAAACAAATTAAATGCAAATAATCATGATTATGCTCAAAAAACAAATACCTTTTTTTCTTTCGCTGCGGCGGGTAGCGAAAGCAGAAGAAGCATGAACCGGGTCATCAGACAAATAACCATCCGGGTCATGCGGCGGTTCAAAACAAGGTGAGCCGGGATTCAACGATGAACCGGGGTTCAGCGATGAAGAAGAAGAAGAATGATGAAGAGCGGCGAGGTTTAGGTTTCCCATACTCGCACTTTTCTTGATGATTGATCCATCGGTTAATCTAACACCAAAAAGCTTGACCCCGCCGGCGGCGGCTGTTCTCGACGGACATGTCCGTGAGTTATGGCCGTTGTTGCTGCAGTGAGAGCAACGCCGAGTCATCACGAATCGCCGCCGCGGATGACTCGGTTGCAATGAAAGCAATCACGACGGAGGAAGAATAAGAATGAGAGGAGAATAGCAACGTGTGCTATGTTTTGATTTTGAGAAAGAGAAAGAGAAAATGGATTAATTAGAGATTAGAGATAAAAAATGATGCATGGGTTTTGGTTAATTAAGGAAAATGAAAATGTGTTTGTTTGTTTGTTTTTTTTTGGTTACATGTTTGTTTGGATAATACTACTGGATATTTTTTTTTTGTTAAACCTGGGGTTAAATGTGGAATTTTGATTTAACGTGTTAAATGGTGTCATAGGAGAACGCGGTGCATCGTTCATTTCTTTTCACATTGTAATTACTATTTTACCTTTCTAACTTCTTATTTAAGTAAATAGTCAATTACTCTAAAATTGTAAGTTTTCTTAACTATCCTTTGACATTAACAAAACAAAACTTTAATTATTGTTAAAATTGTACCGCGTTAATCAATTTACTTCCTCTATCAAATTCTTCTATTAATCAACATAATATTTTGTCAATAACTCTTGAGTTTTACACTTATATATAAAATGCTCTCTGAAATTTAAAAATTTATATATTTTTTCTTATCCTCAACTCAAAACTATTACCTTAAATATTTAGTTAGTTTTGCTTTTTTATCTTAATTTTTGTTTCGCTGTATTACCTTGTATTGTGGAACTAACTTTAAATCGCACATTTATAATGGGAAAGTCATGTCCTTTATTTAATTTTTTGTAAAACTAATTTTCACTTTTATTAGTATTTGACTACAGCTAGTAGTATATTTTTTTTAGTTTAATTTAGCAGCAATTGCATTATAATTTTAGAAAAAGAAAGATTAATTATGGTTATTGAGAAATTAGAGTTGGTCAAAACTCAAAATGGATAGCTTTGATTATTTAAGGAAAAGAATGGTTGGAGAGTAAACACGGACGCAAACTTTTTATCTGTTTATCCTTTCAACAAACATATATATGGCAAAAGTGCTTTTGATTTTCTTCTTTCCAAATCTATATTGGATTCTTTTTTTGTTTTTGTTGACCAATTATTTGAATGTTTATTGTTCAATAATATAATATTCGTTTGCGCAATTATTGGGGATAGATGGTGGTGTTTGTATTGTATTTGTACTTTGGTTTGGTGAAGTGATTTGGATGCGTTACGATTAAATAGGAACTTAGAAATCTAGAAATGGCCAATAAATGTAGTTTCGGAACAGTAATAATAGGTCACGTGGAATGACTAGTGGCTCCACCTGCTTTACGTGGACATGAAGCTATTACATGCACATTACTTTATCTATTTACCTAATCCAAAAGGAATATTTTCTTTTTGACGAGTGATATTTGTACTATCAATTTTGTACAACCGTTGTGACAACCACTTTTTCTTTATTTTTATTGTACAAAAACAATAGAGAGATGAAGAAAAAGAAAAAGAATAAAAAAAACATGTGAGTATATGAGAGTAAGAGAGAGTTGTTTCAAAAGTTTTCAAAAAGTTGTTATAAAAATATCATTTATCTTATTTTTTACTAGCTACAGACTTTCTTGTCCTCATGAGCTTAGCTCAGTTGATTGGAACAATGCATAAAATATGCAAAGTTCGGAGTTCAAACCCCAACCACTGTCAAAAAAGATTACAGACTTTCTTTTGTATCTTGCTAATAATATACTACATTCTTTTTTACCAGACTATTTTCTTTAAGAGGTTTTGCCAAGCTGATATATACAACTAATTAATCTTTGCTACTTACTTTTCATAAAGGTTGCTTTGTGATTGGGAGTGTATAAAAACTTTTATTTATGAAGATACTTTGAATTTAAAGTTGAATATGGAGAGGTATCTGAATTAGATGAGAGAAATTTTAAAAGTCGTGATGATAAATGTTCTTCAGTCTCAAATTAGTTTCATTAATATGAACATAAGCAACATGATTATAAAAATAATCATCCTCCAACCATTTGTCATACTAAAGAAAAACCTCTCCTATTCCAATTCAATTCTATTCTTGAAATTAGATTTCAAAACTTCGTCTTGATAATAACCTTTCAAACACAAGAAGAACCTTTATAAACTTAGATTTCATTGCAGTTATTTCAACTAGTATTTGCAAATTAATATTCTCTATATTTTTATAATACTTATCAGATATTTTATTAATTAATTTTAAAGTTGTGTTTTTTTTTTAACTTTTACTAATCATTTATATATATATAGCTAATTAAAATTCAAGGTTGTCAAAGCTTTATAAGCTACTTCATATATATATATAGGTTAAATTCATTTTTATCCTTTATGTTATTTTTAAGTTTCGCTTTGGTCTCTAAATTTGTTTTGTTTCATTTTGCTCCTTTAAGTTACAAATGTTATATAATATGGTTCTTGAAATTGTTATTATTTTATTTTAGTCCCTTAAGTCATGAACGTTAGATACGTTACTCCTTTTAGTTAAAATGTTAAGACATTTTTGATTCATAATAGGAAGGACGAAAGTGTCTAAAGTTTGTAACTTAAGGAATTTTTTTTTTCAATATTTATATGTTAAGTGAAAAAAACCTATGAGACCAAAATTGTCTGTAAATTAAGGAACCAATGTAAAAAGGAAAAAAAAATCAAGGCAGAAAGTGAAACCTAAAATTAATTTAATAGACTAAAAGTATTATTTAGCTTATATAAATGAGTACTTCTATCATAAAAATGTTTAGTTTAAAACATCAATAAAGTTCAAACAAATTAAACTCATTGTAGCTCGAGAAACTAGTATTTGCATCTGCACGCATATATTACTCGATTTACATCCAAAAAATAGTCTTCCAAACATTTCTTCCCACTGCAAGTTGGGCTCCATTTCTGATGGGAGACCTTAATAGGTCTCCTATGGTAGGAGACATAGTTTTTTTTAGTTTTTTTGGTAAAAATGAATATGAACCATTATATAAGGATTGATCAACCTTTGGATTATAAAAGTCTATAGTCTTACTATATCCTATCAACACTCAATAATTTCTTTTATTTCATCATCATTATCTCTCTCCTATCATCTCTTGCATTTTTTCTTTTTCTCTCTTGACAATTCAGATCTGCAGCAACCACCAACAAAAAGCTTGGATCATTGATTGTCTAGTGGCAAGAAACATGCTTGAATGGAGGGGATGTTGAAAAATCTGCACCAAACAATGTGCGATGAAGAAAAATGTTCTCTTTAATTGTAGAAAGATTTGCTTTTTGGTAGTAATTTTTATGGGGTGTGTTCTTGATTGCAGATGTAATATTTTCTCTTGAGTGTATACAAAAGTGTGAATCTTTTTATTGCTTTGTTCTTTATTGGATATCAAAGATTTGTTCTTGTATTTTTTAATTTATTTATAAAAGTGTGAATCCTTCTTTAAGTTCATGCCATATCTTGGGACTAATTTTTCAGACACATGGACGATTAATTTTGTAGCCATTTCATTGGCCGTCCTAAATATTAAAATTTTCAGTCTCAAGTAAACAAAATTATCTCCGATGATAAAGATCTACACCCTTCGGTCACTAATATAAGTAAAAATCCACTTTTTAAATACATTCAATTAATGATGTATGTGGTCTTTATTATATGTCACATATATCATTAATTGAATGTATCTAAAAAATAAATTTTTGCTTATATTAATGACCGGAGGGTGTATCTAATAATATGATTTGTACGGACACGTTGTAGCATGGATTACGGCAAATTATACATTTTCCAAATGCCTTAGACCATAGGGATCAAGATAGGGTTAATGAGGCAAAGTCAAGCTTTTGCATACTTTATCCTTAAAAAAAAAAAAAAAAAAAAAGTTTTTGCATACTTTAGTTGTGGAGACTTATTAATGTCTAGACTATAATAATTCAAGATATGTTATAGTAACACATCCTTCCTCCGTCCCATTTTAACTGAGCTATTGACTCATTTCATACTTTTTAAGAAAAAGTGTATAAATGAAAGAGAGAAAAATAGGTTTGAGTGCCCTTGTGAAACTATTAGTGCATTCTTCTTTATCATAAATGCAAAATAGAATATATTGAATTGGGAGTGATGAAAGTAGTATTAATTAGTGTTATAATTGGAAGAAAAAATAGTACTTTCTCCGTTTCAAAATGAGTGTCGTTTTAGGTCTTTACACACATATTAAGAAATGCAATATTAAAATAAAGAGAATGGTTATTTTACCAAATTATCCTTATTAGCTATTAGTTAGTTTTAAAAATAATACTTTGGAAGTAGCGTGCAAAGTATTAATTGGAGGGTACAATTGAAAAGAAAAAGTTATTATTGCATTGGAAACTGAAAGTGACATTCATTTTGAAACAAATTTTTTTGTCTAAAGCGACACTCATTTTGAAAGAGAGAGTAATTAATATTGTATTGAAAAGTGAAATGAGTCAATTTTACTGGGATAATATTTTTTTTGCAAATAACTTAATTATTATGGGATAGAGGAAGTATATCTTGTACCATTTTTATGTTCCCGTGATAAAGTATGCAATTTGATTTAAATGGTTAATAAGCTTCATCAAGACATTGTTCTTGAAAACTTAAATTCAATTTTTTGGTAGAATAGATTTTAATCAAGTTTTACTTACTTTGAGGTCGAATTCTGAATTATCAAATGTTTTTTCTCATAGAATTTGATGGTTAATACCAACAAAATAAAATATGTTATCATAGTAAATGACATATATCTAAATTCCAAGAAACTAGCTTTATCCAAGGAATTAAAATATTTAAAGGTATAATAAAGTAATTAGCAAATTGAAGTATAACTAATTTAATTAAAGTTAAGAGATATCATTGTCTTCGTGATGGTTTTATGTAGTGTCATCCTCACGTGCCCCCAAGCAGGTAATTGAACATTTAACATTTTTTTACTCAATAATTGTAAATTAACATAGACATTATTTTCTACAACTTAATAAAATAAATAATGTTGTCTTTTTAAACCAGTTCCCAGGGAGAAAAGGGACCACCATCCCAATTGGACTAGTCATGTGAACCATATACACTTCAAAGCTAATTCTTGTGTTGATGATATAGCTTTGATATTTTGGACTACCATGCAGTGTTTTCGGTGGATATTTTGTTGTGAGAATATTAATTTTAGATAAGATTACAGTATTTTGTGTTTATTCTTATATAAAAAATTTATATTTTTCAAGCTTAAGATGATTGTCTTGGTGGCTTGCTTTATCATTGGATTGGCTTTGCTTAGTGAGATATAATTAGATGTAAATACACGCACACAACTTTCTTATATTGACCCTTAAAAGAAAAAACTTATACTCCCACTCTATCCCGTATGTCATTTTATAAAATAAAAAAATTGTCACAAATTATATGTTGTTTTACGATAATAATAAAATATTAATGTTTTTTTCTTATTATATCCTTAACTATTTTTTACTATTTCTTCTTTCAATTCTTTGTCAAAAAAATATATTCTTTCAATTCTTTAATTTATTTTTTCATACTATTTATTAAGAACAATTTTGTTAAACCACTGATAATATTTTTTTTAATCACAAATATTACCTTATCTACATTCAGAATAAAAGGTAAATCTAATATCCTGTTGCTTGACAAATAAAAGATAACCATTTATGCAACGACATGGACAAATTACAGGTAACAATTACCAGATTAAAGATGTGCAGTGAAGACAAACAATACCGCAATACCTTTAAAGTTAGGTGCTAGATAACTAGACACCTACAATTTCTCATTTAAAATTGTTTATGAACAAATAAAATTCCCACCATTTAAGTCGAGAATCATCTAAATAGAATTTCCCAATCCCTTGGGACACTAAATTCATGACAACACTAACAGGGGCATGGGAAACCCTTAATACCAGACCTACAAGAAAACCCCTCCCGAAGTCCCAAATCATTTGTCCCCAAATAAGTATAGTATATTACAATCTGCATTTGGAATTGGAGACTACTACCAGCTAGATGAATCTCATGGACCTCAAACAGAAACTCAAAGAGGATCCATCAAAATGAATGTTACCTTTTCAGCAAAACAGAGATGTGAATGATAGATAGCTGGTATTCTTGGCGCCTTTTATGGATATGGCATTTTTCATTGTAAGGCATGTTGTATCACACTCAAGTTGTATTTCCAATAACTTCAAGTTACACAAAGAAGAGAACTTAACCTCCGATAAATCAGGAATTAAGGAGAGAGAGAGAGAGAACCTAAGCAACTAGGGATGAGAATGAATTAGGATCAGATTAATGGAAGTCAATTGTTTCTTTCCCTGCATGAAAACTACAAGAAACCTGAAAATGAAAAGAAAATTTCAGAACCTTTTGATTATTCTTGAAATCTGATTCCGATCATGATTACCAATATCTCGAAGAACTTCACGGATGCGTTTTTTTGCTTTCTGCTTCACCGTGTCTTTGCCTGCAAGAAACATGATATCATACATACACCAAATTATAAGCATGGAAGAAAAATGAAAATCCAAATGTTTAGAAAAAATCAAGGGAAAAGAAATACATGCATGTTTAGCGTAATTGATTCTAACAAATAAATTCACATGTGAATCATACAACAAATAAAAATGATTATTAATACCCAAAAGCCAAACCAAGAAATGAAAACATAACAAATAATTAAAATGACAGTGTATTCAAGAAATGTTTAAGAGAAAACAGGAAAAAGCTTTCAAGACATTTTGCTCTTCTATCCATTGTCAAAAGCACTACTCTTGATCCTCGTCTTAAATTTATTTTTCATTTTTTTAGTTTAGAGCTTAAACTAATTTATAGTTTTTCGAGAGACTGATTAATTTATAGTTAAATATATTTAATCACGTATCATTTTTTGGCTGGTTGAGAGTTTAACTTTTTTTTTTTATATATAATAATTTCCCGATCCTCCCCAAAGTGATCAACGGGCCAGGAATGCTGGAAAGAAGGTTGGCAGCGCACTTGTACTAATCTGTTGTTCTCTTGCTTCACCGGAAAGAGGCTCGTGCGTGCAAATTCTGCTTCGGGGATGCGTCCCTCAACGGCCTCACTACGACGTAATGTTATTTAAATTAAATCTCAAAAAACCAGTTTTTTTGTTTGACCATAGTGCTGGCTTTTTATCTGTAACACTTATTTCAGCCTTTAGCACAGCTTATGCTAAAGTGCTTATTAATAAAATTTGCATTATTAAAGAAAAACTTTGTTAATTTTTTTTGTATAAAAGTATATATTTCATAAAGCATAAAAATTTGAATTTTATTGAATATATTTTTCTTTTGTAATTCATCTTATGTTATGACTAATATTCCGTAAGAAATGAGTTTCATAATCATATTCATAAGTGGTGTTGTATTGTTTTTCCCTTTTTCTTTGAATTCAGAAGTGCCCAATACAATGAAGTAAACCCTACATCCTATCACGAACTTCCACCAACATACTATGGTTTTACATTAAACCCATTCCCATTTTCCCACAAGTCAAATACTACTTCCTGAGTTGCTCGTGCCTGAAGAAGAGGACAATAGTTCACCATCCATTAGATATTTAAAATATAAATTGATTATCAAAATCAAAATATTAATTAAAAGATTTGAAATCCATTGACACCAAAAACAAGTCAACCGACAATACTGATATTGTTAGACTAAACAATTTCATCTGAATTCAAATTCAAAATCTCATGTGAGTTTCTTATGGTTCTTACTACTACATCTACAAACAACAATTGAAAAAGATATTACTGCTCTATTCTAGCACGAAACAAATGGAAATGGTTGCAGAAGAGTTTCTTAAGAATAATTGTGGATTGTCTTTTTTTCACCAATAATTTATTGTTTACGAAACGTAAATATTGACTGGGTCAAAAAAAGAAAACTGTTAATATCTTGAAAATGGTCAAGAAAGACGAGTTCACGTGATTATAATTATGACTTAAATCCATCAACAAACACATTTATCTCCTTGAATCAGTTCATTTTCAATTCAACCATATACTATATATGTAAATATGACATATGCAAGTGACTGTTTAAAATGCTTCCATTTCTAAATTTGAATACCGTCAAACAAAGAGAAAATAATATTTTTTAGCATAACTTTTCAAGCTACCCTTAGCAGTCCAACTACCACTACACCTTCCTAATTTCCTTACTAACCCACCCAATACAATTATGACTTGTAAAAACAAAACATGAAAAAGAAAATAAAAAATTAAAAAATTGCCAGTAAAATTATTTCATGAAAAAGAAAATGGAGGTATTATTGTCTTGTTGTATCACCGGTAGCTTCTGTAGGCCGGGGTATACATACAGCTCTCGGCAAACTTCACCAAATCTTTTGGCTGTGGAAGGCGAGTGGCCAAGCCTGACAAAAATGCAAACAAGAAAGCTTATGAGAACAACTTATAACTTATATGAAACAATCGACTTTACTTTATCTTTTGTTATTGAAATAACTTATACATTAACACTTATATGATAAGCGCCTATCCTATAAGCGCTTAACTATATTGTTTATACAAGCAGAGCCTTGATCATTTTTCCAAAATGCCTTCAAATATGCAAAACATGTAATGGAGTTGAGAAAGGAAAGGTAAAATAAAAGAAAAATCTTACCAAGCTCATAAGCCTTAGCAGCAACTTTGGCAGCTATGTGAGCTGATATCTTTCTGATGTTGGTGAATGGTGGGAATATCAAACCCTTCTCAAAGTTCTCTTCTGATACTTGTTCAGCCAATGCCTCAGCTGTTCCATTCAATAATAAAGATTTAAAACCATGCCATTTCAACCATACCTTATTATATCAATTTATTTAAAATTAATGTTCAAATCAGTTGTGAACTTACAGGCAGCAAGAAGCAGGTCGTCATGTACACGAATGGTCCCAGACATTATTAAACCTAGGCCGAACCCAGGGAATATGTATGCATTATTTGCCTGATGAACAAAACATCCAAATTAGACCTTATTTGACATGAAAAATACTATGCTAAATAAAAAAATATTGGGCTTAGACCTGGCCAGGCACAAACACTTTCCCCTTATATTCAACCGGCGAAAATGGGCTCCCACTTGCAAAGATCGCACGTCCCTGAGAAAAATGAAACAGAATAGTCAGCGTTGATCCAAAAATACGCTCAAATTTCAATGCAAAAATACAAGCCGGTTCTATTACCTGTGTCCACGTATAAGCTTCTTCAGCAGTACATTCGGACTGTGACGTTGGGTTGGAAAGAGAAAGAATAATAGGTTTCTACAAGCATTATCGAACAAAACAACATTACTTGAATTATTCAGACATGAAATTGCATGGGAGATACTAACTAGGTAGATGAGTAGATTGACTAAGTACCTCGTTAATAGAGGCCATCGCCTCAACCACCTCTTTGGTAAACGCACTTCCTTGTCCCGATGTTCCAATAAGCACTGTTGGCTTAATTTTCTGAAAATATAACATTGAAAATGTAAGAACCAAAACTTCTGTTGTGTATATGCATGTATCAAGGTGTGATAAACCGAAAGATTGACCGTACATTAACAGCATCAAGAAGGTTTTTAACAGGTTCGTGTTCATGAGCCCACGGCTTCTTGAAATGTTGGAGTGATTCTTTACGGGAACTGACAATCAATCCCTTTGAGTCCACCAACCAAATATTCTTGCGCACTTCATCCAATGGGGCATTTGTCTGCATCAAAGACGGTAGTTTCTCAATAAATTTAAATTACTCATGCAATGCTCAATCACAATACTCTCAGTCTCACCACCCTAAAAGTAGCTACCAACCTGTTTAGATGTTTCAAGTGCAATGAGCTCTGCAATTCCAGTGCCCGCCTGCAACCACCAAACAACACACTTAAGCCACAAAGAGTAAATGATGTAATAGCAGCCAGGTTTTACTCCAAGATTTTAAAAAACCTACATCTAACAAGTTTCAAAATGCTATGTCAAGGAATAAGACATTACCTCGCCGGCACCAAGGAATAAGAATTTGTGGTCAGCTAAGTTTCCCCCAACCAATTTCAAAGCTGCAACTAGTCCAGCAAGAACAACCGATGCCGTTCCCTGGAATAAAGTAGATAAAGTGTCGGAGACGGTTATGATATGAGTACATAAGTTAACAAAATACATGAAATCAATATTTAAGATAGCAATTTATTACCTGAATATCGTCGTTGAAAACCAGATGTGTTGATCTATATTTTTCAAGCAGATCAAAAGCATTGTGGTTCGCGAAGTCTTCAAACTAATTATGTGATATAACAGATACAGAAAACAGGAAAAATGGAATTAGTACAGATTACAGTCCGGTAAGCCAGGAAATAAATTGTGCCTTTTGATACTGATTGATACCTGAATTAAGACTTTTTCACCGTAAGTTTGCTTGACTGCAGTCATAAATTCGTGCATGAGTTCAGAATATTCCTGCCCAGTTGCTCGTCTTTGCTTTAGCCCGATATATAATTCATCATTGAGCAGCCTCTCGTTGTTTGTCCCGACATCAATAGTAATAGGCAGGCACTGTAACGATTGTAACAGATAACATTAAAGATTTAATAGGAAATGAAGATTACACTATGCACAACCAATAACTTAAAAACAAAGTATCAGATCATTGCAAGTTTACAGTAGGCATTATTTACGGGTTAACGAGTTACAATGTAGCTGAAATATACTTACAGCTGAAGGACGAACTCCTCCTAGTGCAGTATATAAAGAAAGTTTTCCCACAGGTATTCCCATTCCCTAAGAATACAAAATAGGTTGTCAAAGGAGAGATTGCAACATCAGATCTAGTGATTCAATTTAACTATCATAAATCAATAACGTGAACAAGCATGATATAAATTACCTGACAACCTAGATCCCCAAGACCCAAGATCCGTTCTCCGTCAGTTACGACTATGACTTGAATGTTCTTCTCAGGCCAGTTTCTCAGTACTTCTTGAATCCTCCCCCTATAATTTAAACACCGCCCAAGAGAAAAAGAAACAATAAAAT
Source organism: Medicago truncatula (assembly GCF_003473485.1). Lineage (NCBI taxonomy): Eukaryota > Viridiplantae > Streptophyta > Magnoliopsida > Fabales > Fabaceae > Medicago > Medicago truncatula. The sequence goes on from NC_053043.1 coordinate 49,549,338, forward strand.
CAATACAAAGAATAGATTAAAGACTCGATCAAAGGTGAACAGCAACAAAAAATTCTACGAGGATAAACAAGCGGGCACAATTAAACTTACTTCTCTTTCAAACTTATATAAAGACCCTGTGGACGCATAAAAATGTCCCCGTATTTCTGGCAAGCCTCACCAACAGTTGGAGTATACACAATTGGGAGTAATTCTTCAACGTGATCAATGAGAAGTTTGTAAAACAGACGTTCATTTCTTTCCTGCAACCAACAATATATCAGAGTGAAAGCATTAGAATTCAATTCAAAATATTGCCAATCAGGCCATGTGAATTAACTTCCAATAACATATGGTTTTACATTAAAGACGAGTTTCAAATTTATAAATAAAGCATGAACAAAAAACCAAAGAACGCGACAGTTTTGACAATGTTCAAAAAGGGACGAGATAGATTGTTGACAAGGACACACCTGAAGATCCATCATTGCCATATATCTCTGCAGCGGAACTTGATATTGGCGTATGTGCTGGATCATTTTCCTCACCTGAGTTTCTTGAGGAATAGTTGTTGGGGGAAGAAGACCACGCAAGTAGTGTGCATCCCTCTCTTTTTCAGTGAAGGCCAACCCTTTGTTGAAGTGTGGATCTCGCAACAATGTATAACCACTAAAAACCAAGAATCAACCAACATGTAAGAACTTGGATCATGGACAAATATACAGAACTCTTAATATATAAAGAAGCTTCTCAAATAAAAAATGAATGTTTCAATCTGTTGAAAAATATATCAAAAAAAGTAACGTGAATTATTACAAGCATATATCAAACAGAAACAAAACATATGACAAAAAAACTACACTCATGACATCTAACAAGCATATTCAAGATTCCCCTTTATTATTAAATTAAATTAAATAAAATCTTCATGATCCATTCATAACAACAAAACTTTTTCAATGAAATTTCAAATTTTCAAGTACTCCAATTGAGGGGATGTCATAGACAACACAGTAAACAAGGAACAAATAAAACATAAGAAAATTATGATATGTGATCAAAATCTAGGACTAACTAGTAAAAACACAAGATCATGAGTGTCACACTAACCTAGCAACAGAAACACTCCAAGGAGTCACAAAGTGATCCTCAGTGGCCTTATCCTCGCCATAAACATCGCGAGGACCGCCACCGGAGATCGGATTATCATCCACATCTTCCACCACTGCTTCCTTTTTAATTTCTTTCAAAGGTGTCTCCATCACATTAACAACACTGCCATTTCTATCATTGATTGGTGACATACACGTCACCCTCCAAGGTCCATAACCCCTTCTCTGTCCACCACAGATGTTACCACTCCCACCTAATCCTGAGCAACCCTGCTCGTAATAATTTCCATCAAAATGGAAAAAATTAATCATAAACAAAACACATTAATATCAATACCCAGATAAATAAATCAACTAATCTAATCAAAATTCACAAAAAAAAAAAAAAAAAAAAAAAAAAAAAAAAAAATGATGTTTAGCTGAAAAACAAATAGCCCAGAAAATTGTGAACGTTAATAATAATACCTAGATGAATAAATCAGCTAATCTGATCAAAATTCACAAGAAAAATACAATTTTTATTTATTTTTAGCTGAAGAACAAATAACCCAGAAACTTGTTGAATATTTAAAAAAGCCATATTTATTTTGTGATTTAGAGATAATGGGTTACCAGGAAGGTGCATCTGGTTGCGGAGATCATGATGATGGGTATGGAAGTGCGAGAAAGAGTCCTGCTTTGCTGTATCAGAAATGAAAGAGAAAGTTATATATATATATATATATATATAGAGAGAGAGAGAGAGAGAGAGAGAGTGTTAAGATTTTATTCACTTCTTTCTCTGTCACTCTTTCTCTTCTCTTTAACTGATGATGATGAGTTGAGTTTCTGTGTAACACAAGAACACAACACAAAAGAGAGAGAAAGAGAGATCAGAAGAAGAGAAATGAATGTGTTGTTGGGAATTATGGAAGTGAAACACGTTTTGTGAGGTCACCTTAAAAAGGTTGTAACTCGCAACTTGTTTCAACAAGTGCCAGGAATGAACACCATTTCCCATCCTCGGTCTTACCAAACTACCCTCAATTTCTTCCAAAACTATTTCTATGCTTTTTTTAATAGTCGTAGTGTGTGTTTGGTATGGCGGTGGCGAGAATTGATTTTGATTAAAAGTGAATTAGATGTAAATTGATTTATGTTTTGATGCACTCATTTAAAAGTAATTCATATGAATTGATGTTGTTTGGATAGATTGGATTAAAATTGATTTTGGGTGTCTAATTACCAAAATGGGTTTTTTTTTTAACAACCAAAATGGACTTTTAATGTATTTATATTTATTTTTGTCAAAAAAAAAAAGTATTTATATTTATAAATAACAAATAAATTTTTAACTTCAATAAGGAACAGAAAGAAAACAACACGTTCACCCTCAAAAGAAAAAGAAAAACATTTTCAAGAAACTCTCTCATACCAATTGGATCCCCATTTATGCAAATCCTTCAATTTCATACCAATTGGATACCCATTGACATAGATCTTTCAATTTCTTGTATGTCTCTTTGATTTCTACCATTTTGATTTGCTTCCCCATCTCTCAATACCCTTCTGCCATTTCTCCTCCTCCCATATCTCTAATATTCTTTTCCCATTTTTTCATCACTCAAAGCTTGTGTGATGGCCTCAAACTTACCAAAGTAAAGAGAGATTTGTATGGCTGTGTGTTTCATAGAGAAAGGGGAACATGCAACTGGCTGAAATCTGGGTGATGTGAAGAAGAAGCAGTTGTGTTGTTTGTGTGAATATGGGTAGTTTGGTAAATCATCCTTTTAAAGTGAAACGTGATTGTTGAATTGCCGTGGAAGCTTCAATTTGTGGCTTCTGAAAAACCCACGTTTGGGACCAAAATCACTTTCTTGGGATTTGATTTTGCAAAACATCCAAACATAAGAAAAATAATTGAAACGGTGTTTTGCCTTCAAAACGTGGTTTGGGGCGTGAAAACGCTTGACCAAACAAGCACGTATAATAATAAAAACAAATCAAGTGCCCAAAATCAGTGGGGTATAAGTGGGGTTTCCTTCAAAAACTATTTCTATACGTTTTAATCAAGGGCTTAAAAAATGTGAATATCATGGAGATAATGAGAGAGTTGTTCAAGAAATTGTCACAAAATGTTTGGTTTACTTTTTAGTCGTGTAAGAATCAAATCAATAATATGATGAATCGAAAGTCCGATATAAAGTAATTAATATGTTTTGTTTACTTGAATCAAATCAATGAATCCAAAAGTCTAATCTAAAGTAATTAGATTGATTTAGTTTTTGTCGGGGTACACAACAAACCGATAAAACTTGATTTTTTAAATCGGATATTGCTTTCACGTTATTTAAAATCGATCACTCAAGATCCAAAATCAATTGTTATATTTTATTTTAAACTATGTCAAGAATGATATTTATTTGTCATAAAAAATTGATATTTAACTTCAAGGGTTTTGTTCGGACTGGGATAAAGGCTCATTTCTTTGATGGACTGGGTTCTCCCAAGTCATTAGCTGATATACAGAATGAATTAAGGTTGAGGGTGCCCAACATCGTCTAATCTACTCAAAAGTATCTTTCTAGGACAAATGTCTCAATTAAGGTTGAGGGTGCCCAAGACCAACATCGTCTAATCTACTCATAAGTATCTTTCTAGGACAAATGTCTGAATTAAGGTTGAGGGTGCCCAAAACCCTAATTCACCAATATAAACGACAGTTCATAGCCTCCATTCACATGCACACACTTTCTATCATAAAACTTTACATATTCAGCGCACTCTTACTTGTCGTAAGAGTATTTGCATGTACACCCCTCATCCGCCGGAGAAGGAAGGTACTAATGTTCAAGTCCGGCATCCACAGACATCCTCGTGTCTTAGATCTCAAGTTTTGTTAGATAAGATTTGGTCTAATGGTAAAAAGAGAGAGTCATTAATCTTAGAAATTTTAATTTCAAGTCACTCGATTCTGTCACAATCTTCTCACCCTAGATTTTTTTATATAAAAAAGTAAATCAATAGTATTATTTAAAAAATATTTTGCATTCATATTTTTTTAACTATTGTATATTATTATTTTTCTCATAAAATTATTTTGATGTGTAAAAATTCTACAACATCTAAACAAAATTAGTTTCCTTTAGATATTTTATAATAAGTTTCTTAAAATTTTAAAAATGTGAATTTGACTGAATCCAATCAACTTGTTCTTCATCAATTTGGTTAGTTTTGAATTTTGTGAAAAACTTGACAAAACTTAACAAAATGACCCAATTATTTTTTATTGATTCAATTTTTACCTTCAAAAAACTCAATTTCTCGACCAAAACATAGGACTGACTTTTTGAGAAATTAATTTATATTTATTGAGCGTTTGTTTTGAGGCTAATCTTATGTATGGTCTGTGGGTTGTGTTGCCACTATGGAATGAGACTTCATCAATTGCTGTGGTGGACGGAGTACCAGCGTCCAATGTTTGTGGTTGTGTTGTGGGTGCCATCTTATTAGTCATTAACACGTGGAATGGAGAGATACATTACTTTTTTTTTTTTTTTTTTTTTTAAATAATAATGGATGGAAACATTAATTAGTTTGTGGATTCAAAAGATGTGATGGGTTATTTTGAGTTGATATCCTCTTCTCTTTTAAAAAAATGGACATTTCTATTGTTATAGTTATTTTTGCATAAATATTCAATTAAAAATTATGTGTATTTATATAATTTATTTATTATTTTTATGCGGCATTTTTTTTTTTTGGTCTTATTGTCTATTAATGATTAAGAATTCACTTTACTTTGAAGTGAATAAGTTGGGAGTTTAAGTTTTGAACCCCAACCCTATATATTTCAACTATACAAACTGAGTTAAGCTAACAGAGAAATATAATACTTCTTTTATATAGTTACCATACAAATTGGTGATCATTTTAAAAAAATAGAGTAAATTACATTCTCCTCCCTTCAAAGATGTTTGAGTTACACTCTTTTCCTCTCTTATGTTAAAATATACACTCTCGTCCCCTCTTATTCAAAACATATTAGATTTTTTTCACACCCCTCCCCTAAGAGAAGCTTGAATTACATTCTCCTCCCCCTTATGTTAAAATCTACACTTTACTCCCTCAATATTTACTTTTTATTTCTAATAATCTAGAAAAATAATAATAATCTAACACACTTAAAAAAAAATAGTATTGCGGGTCTATTTTAATATAATAAAAAATTGAATACATAATTTTTGCTATTTTTTTTTCACTATTTCATTAACATGTAGTTTTAAACCCTATTATAAAATATGAAACAACCCAAAATAAAATTAAAATATGTGAAAAATTACTAATACTAAAGACAATAAAACATGGTTATTTAAAAGTTAATTTTATCTCTAAATTATCAAATCAATAGCAAAATATTTAAATTTAATTATCACTGACATTTAAATTATTAAGAAATGATTTAATTTTTCTTAAATGGTTCAAAATTAATATATATCATAAAAATATTTATTTATGTTAAAATAGATTAATGTGTAGTGCATATTTAATTACTAAGGGATGGGGTTGTAATTCAAGCATCTTATAAGGGAGGAGAGTATAAATTTTATTTTTCAAGGGAGGAGAGTGTATATTTTAACATAAGAGGAGAGGGTAGTGTAATTTACGCATCTTTAAGGGAAGGGGAGTGTAATTTACTCAAAAAAATTAATACAAATTGACAATCACTTCAACAAAAAATACAAATTGGTAATATAATATTAAAAAGATATGAATTTTTATTGAATGTCATAAAACTATATTCTGTTAATAATTTGGGAACTTCTACGGCACACTCACAAAATGAGGTGTACCGATACTTCTGCTTCTTAATTTTATAAATGAACGATCATTTTTTATGTAGTAAATAGCTATTTATCAATATTTATATTTTATAAAACAACATTTCATAAGAAAAAACATCATTTAATTGTTTATAAGAATCATAGTAACTTTTTTTTACATATTATCGTAAAAAATAATGACTTTTTTCAATTATGAGTGATAAAAATTTTAAAAAATAAAAATTATTTCGTTGACACGTTTGATGAATAAAGATTTAGTTATTATAATTATAAATGATAAAAAAAAAAAAATTCTTCAAAAAATAATTCATTTAACTATGAATTTAAAAAATGAATGTACCGGTACACTCAAATATATAGTTTATATTCCTAACAACTTATATTCCTCTAAAAAAAATTAATAATTTATATACTAACAACTATAGTTTGATTTCTCTAAAAAAAATATAGGGTTAATAGTGTTTTTCACCCCTGTAATATAGGTCATTTCCGGTTTTCGCCCTTATAAAATTTTTGGTTTGATTTGCATCCTTGTAAAACTTTTTTTTTCCGGAAAACACCCCTCCTCCATCCAACTCATCAAATGCGCATATGTGGCGCTGACTTGGCATTTTTTTTTAATTTTTATTTATTATTAATTGTCTACATCAGATTTTATTTTTAAAAATATTTGAAAATTAATTTTCAAAAAAAAAAAATCAGAAAAATATTCAGATTTTTTTCCATAAAATTTAAAAATCGAAAAAAAAAGTTTTTTTTTTCAAATATTAAAAAATTCTGAAAAAACGATAAGATTTTTTTGAAATATCGGTTTTTTTTTTAAATTCAAATATTAAAAAATTAGAAAAAACAAATTCGAGGTTTTAAAAAAAATTCATATTTTTTTCCAAAAAAAAACAGTTTTAAAATTTTTTCTACAAAAAAAAAAATCTGGAAAATGTTTTATTTTTAAAAATCTGGATACAGTTTTTTAAAAAATTTAGAAGAAATTCAGTATTTTTTTTAAAGATTCTGGAGTTTAATTTTCAAAATAAAAAAAAGTTAAATTAGAAAAAACAAATTCGAAATTTAAAAAAAAAAAACACAGTTTTAAAATTTTTTCTACAAAAAAAAAATTCTGGAAAATGTTTTATTTTTAAAAATATGGATACAATTTTTTAAAACATTTAGAAGAAATTCAGATTTTTTTTTCGAAATTTTTTTAAAGTTTCTGGAGTTTAATTTTCAAAATAAAGTAAAAATTTAAATTAGAAAAAACAAATTCGTAATTTTAAGTAAAAAGTCATATTTTTTAAAAATCTGGATACCAAAATTTTAAAAAATTTAGAAGAAATTCAGATTTTTTTTTTTCTTTCGGAAATTTTATTCCAGATTTTTATTAAATCATTTTTGAAATTAAAATTTTAGAAAAAATTATTTTCTAATTTAAACAAAAAATAAAAAATTTGGAAAATATTTTTCATAATAAAAAAAAAATCCCGAATTTTTTTATTTTCAAAAATTTATTTTATTTCTAAATTAGTATAAATGTATTTATATTATAATTTTTTAAAAAAAAAATAGTCACAAATGCCACATGTAGCCTTAGAAAAATAAAAAATAAAATTAATTATACAGTCAGCACGCCACATAAGCATATATGTACAGTCAGCATGCCACACAATGTACCACATCAGCAAATATGTACAGTCATATGGGGGAGGGGTGTTTTCCGGAAAAAAAAAGTTTTACAAGGATGCAAATCAAACCGAAAATTTTATAAGGGCGAAAACCGGAAATGACCTATATTACAGGGGTGAAAAACACTATTAACCCAAAAATATATATAGTTGGATTTGACGGAAGGAGTCTGTCTTTTAAAACGTGGCAATCAATGTTCAGATTTCAATTGAAAAGTGCTCAAATTTAACCCTCGACAATGTACTTTCTGAAAATAATTAGTTTCTAACATTAATAATTTTAAATAAAACCTTTCAAGATCATTAATTATCTTGTCACTTTTGCAAGAGTATTGTCCTTTCTTAAGCAAAAATTCATATAAGATTTCAATCAATAGCTTTCACAGCGATGGATCAGGTGTTTGTTTGGATGACCTTCTACGTAAAAACAATTTTTTTTTTTTCCTGAGGTGAAACGTAACAACAAAATGTTATTCTATTTTCTTTCCTTTTTTTTTTATTTTACAGAGAACAAAATGTTATTCTTTTATATGTACTAACGAAAAGATTGACACTTATATGCTCATTTTTCTACTTTTTGTATTACGCTAACGTGTGTAGATTATCAACAATGTTTTATAGAAATTTTACGTGTAAATTACAAACGATATTTTATATAAATTTTGATATTGATTAAAATTATAAATAGACATTGACTTTCAAATGTAACAAACTTAACAAACATATTTATCTTTTTTTAATAGTACCATATATAAAATCTTTCAATATGTTTTAAACTTGTGAAAATAGTACATGCACTAATTTGTTATTATTAAAACCTAATATCTTTCAAAAACAATATTCTAACCTAATGAGTTTGATTAATATTATTTACACCATTTATTTACAACATATGATTAGGTGGAGATATCAAGACAGGAACCATCTTCATTTCTAAAAGAAAATTAGAGAACTTCGTCACTATACTTTTGTGTATATATAAGGACGTCCATTTTTAGTATATATCTATGACATGATTAAACATTTATATAAGCTACAGTGATAGTTTTTTTTTTTTAATGGTATCTCTAATAACAAAATCAAGGACCAATTTAGAGTTGAACTAACTGGTAAATCATATAATCATTCTCTTATTTAATTTTAGGTAGATGTGGGGAAGGAAAACGACCTACAATACAACGGTACTTCTTGAGGGGAAGGACAAACCAAACTGCATATTCGTTTTTATGGCGTACTTGGAATTGGAAATATAATAAACACGTTGGTTCTTTGTTTTCTATGATGTTTTGCTCGTACGTGGTAAAACTCTTGACACTGGCAAAGTGTGTTGGGTCACTGGAGGAGTTTGGGTGACCGTGTCCACATCGAAGTTAGAACAATCACATAAGTAAGAGATATTTTTCTATCTGATGTGGGACATATAACTTACACTTGCACACAACAATAAAGTGAAATATTCCTTTGTTTTCACCGTGAAACATCTTCAATAGTATAATTTTAACAAATTATAATAACTATACAGTCACACAAATGCTTTATTTGTCGTCTTACTAAATTTGGAGTTAATTCTCGTAGTGTTGTTAATTGTGTTAACTTTGCTGTGGTCATTCGAGAATCAACTTTATACATACACATTTGTCGTCTTACTAAATTTCATTCCATTTATATGCTAATCATTCTATTTAGCATCAATGATGAATATATAATTAATGATAGTGAAGAGTCCATTATCTGCAAAAGTTTTGCTAAGTGGGTATCCAACATCCAATAATCTAATATCATGTTATTTTTTGCATTTATTTAATTTTCTTTTAAAAAATAAATTAACTTTATTTACATGCATGATACCGGTATCTAACAAAACTTTAGTGTAGGCGTGGCCCCAAAACTCGTACTCACGGTTACAATGTATCTGTCAAACGACCCTCGCTTGAGTTCTCTCTCTTCTCGTTCATCGTACACATCGATCTCCATCATCTCACATCATCGGTTAACGAAATGTTAAAGTAAGGATATATTGTTGAAAATGTTAAAGTGAAATATTGTTGAATAATGTGCATTACAACATTTATCTCATGGCTGAAAAAACTTCTTTTTTAATTAAAAAAATGATTCAATGCGAAGACGAGGATATCCGAACTTGTCGAGGACGATGATGAGATTCAATTTCTCATTTCCGTTGAATATGGATATGATAATGAATATGTATATAGAAGTCAGACATGGGTTGGGGAAGGTAAACTCGTGCCCAACTGCCGCATTATCATGCCTACTTTAGTGTACAAATAATGTTCATATAACTAGTACTATCATAACTTATTTCCATTTTTGTCCTTTATAATGCCAATTTAGAAAGGCGACAAGAATAAAACAGAAAACTGCTTTTTAATTTCATTAAAAAAAATAATCATCCTAGTAACAATCTATCGTCATTTCTATTTTTGTAATTATCTCAGTTGATTATTCTATTATATACTTCTATCTCATGTATTTTCATCTTTTACGTACTGTAAATCCAAGACTACAAATTGCAAATTAATTAAGCAAAGCTGCAACTAATTCCTAGCAAATGAAGTTGAACGGCTGAGAAATAGAGGCGCAGTTATACAAAATTAAGGAGTTGCATTGGGTAGGTGGGAGATTGCCATGAGCTAGCATGTGGATAATAACAATGGAGTGGTTGAAAGTAGGCCACCTTGTTTAAAGAGTACATTCCTAAATGTGTCATGTCTTAATTCCCATGGGCGATGCAACATATAATCAACAATTAACTTCTATATTTCATTCATGATGATAGTATAGTCTACTGAATTCATTAATTCCATTGTACTTGATTTATTATTTTATCAATTATAACTTGTATATCCTCTGTTCTAAAATACATATCGCAGTTAATCATTGTACACATGCCAATATAAAACTCTGACCATTAATATCTTTAGTTATGTATAATAAAAAATTATAAAATTTTGATATTTTGAAAAATCTTACATGCTAACATTTGTATTTATATATTAGTTAAAAAATATGGTCAAAGAAAATTATGTGAATAATGCACATTGTAAAATTGCGACATGTATTTTGAAATGGAATGAAAGTATATCATATAACTTACCAACACTATTGGTTCAAATGGCAAAAGATTTGAATCGTTTAGGGTAATGGACATGGATTCGACCATTGCCTTTTGCATATGTAGAAAATTTGATTGATATAGGAGAATCCATATTGTATATCTCACATGTTTTGCAACGGATTAATCATCATTTATCAGTGTCGTGAAAACTCCGTAGCTATAAGGTGGTAGCCAAAGAAAACATGCACTCCCTCCGGTTACATCTATAAGCAAAAACAACTTTTTAGGTATATTCAATAATTAATGTATCTAACCCATAAATGTGACCGGATACATTAATTATTCAATGTACATAAAAAATCATTTTTTGCTTACAAATGTGACAAGAAGGAGTAAATAGTAAAATGGAAAATGCTAACAATTGCATTAAAAATTGGGAGCCTTCTATGGTGTAGTCAAGAAAATAATTTTTTTAAAAAAAGTCATTTTATTTAGCCAATAGAATAGTTGTTAACTTGTTATGCCATGTCAATTAATGTTTTTCGGATGGACCACCGTAAGACTAAATTTTACTTTATTACAAATTAGTCCTTATACAAAATATTAATTACTTTTGATTTATTAACTTATTTTATTTAAAATAAAATCATTTTTGTTCTTCATCTGTTCATTTTGTTCGTCATTTCTTCTTCATCTGCAAATTATTCATTTTTCTTCATCTTGGTCCTTTCTTCTTCACCTGCATAAGCGGATTTTATGCTTAAATTAAATTATTTTTAATCATCCTCTCTTTCTTCTTCATCTTCATATGCGGAAGGGGATTTTGCTAACCTAAATTATACATTTTTGTTCGTGTTCTTCTTGTAACGGCACAATTGTTTATTGGATTGCGGCGTCACTATCAGCTGAGATCGCGCAAAGCGTTGAGAACATTTATTCGTAAGCCTCAAAACCTCAATCAAAATTCGTAAGCCTCTGATTCGAGTAAAAGGTGAAAATACCCTTTTGAATCATTTTTAGAACTTAAGAGAATGAAAGAGATTCAACAACAACGGCATCATAAGCTTCTGATTCTATACGCAACTCAAACTGGTAACGCATTGGATGCTGCTGAAACTCTTGCTCGTTAAGCCGAACGTAGAGCTTGCCCCATCAATCTCCTTTCTCTTCATCAATATGATCTTGTACGATTTCTTTACTTTTTTCCATATTGGGTTTTGTTCAAAATCATTTTTTGATATTAAAGTTTGAATTTTTTGATAATGGGTTGCATTGTTATGATTGCAGAATCTGTTGTCACAGGAAGAAGATGTGGTTTCTCACATTGAGTTTGTGCTGCAACCTTAAATAGCAATTTTCTCAATTCACATGTTGTAATTTTACTTGATAATTGAAGATGCAATCGAGCAAGCAGTGATGGGCGACAATGGGGAAGATGAAGTGGTCGTATCCAATTTTAATTCTGAAGTGAAGACAATGGGGAAGATGGAAGTGTCTCGTATCCAATTTTTATGATTAAAAAATAAAATAATATTAAAAATGTTTAATTTTAATTTTATTAAGGACACAATTGTAATAAGTAAAGATATAGTGACATACCCTATGAGCAAACGTGCAACACACCATATAATTTGACGTGGTATGCATTAGATACGCAAATGTTCAATGATTGATCATTCTCATAACTTCACCGAAAAAGTCATTCTCATGACTTCACCATAGAATTTTCCTAAAAATTATGCATTATAATTTTTACTCCCTCCGTCTCAAATTGTATGTCGCTTTGGAAAAAAATTTGTCTCAAATTATATGTCGCTTTACAATACCAATGAAATATTAATGTTACTTTTTCTATTATATCCTTAACTATTAATTATTCTCTCTTATTTCAATTATATCATTTATCTTTTCCATACCATTTATTAAGGATAATTTTGTAAAACAACTGATAATTTCTCTTCCCTAAACAATATTAATTACATTTCTTAATATGTGTGGAATGGCCAAAACGTCATACAATTTGGGATGGAGGAAGTATATGTTTTTGACTTATTTTTACCATAAAATTTCTTTTTATAGGTTGCTTAAAGAATGTTGCTAGGAAACTTGTTATGAAGACCATAGTAAAATTATAATAAGTGGACATGGACAATTTGGTTTTCCCAGCTTGTAAAAAGAAGTGCAATATATAAAGTAGTCTATTGTATACATTAATTATATTGAAAACCCGGTTTATTACTTTATCATTTTATTAATAATAATTGTGGACATAGGCAATTTGGCTTTCCCTTGTCAAAAAAAGTGCTATTTTCATCCTAACATCCGACGCATATTGATAATCAAATAGTCCTATAAATGTAGCGGGGGAGAGATAGATGACAACCACAAGACGGACATAAAGCTAATTTAAGCTTTTTTGTTGCTCAATTCATAGTCAATTTGATGAGTTAAAATTACTAATTTGCTAGCAAATAGTATATTGTTCGTAAAAGAAATTATATTGTTATTAAAAAGAAAGTATATTATTGTTGTTACCAAGAGGCAAAATGTTTATAATTATGCTCATACAAAAGTTATTGATAAAATTACAAAACAAAATGTGTGAATTGAGACATTTAATAAATCAAGTACTTTGAAGCAGTCAAAATAACCAAGGGTTCTATTTTATTAATTAATTCCACAATACTTTGTCAAAAAAATAATAATTCCACTACTTGATTAATTTGGGTGGAAAATGTGGTATGGTGACGCTAACTACAGTTTGAGTGAAATATTTTCGGCAAACCTTAGAGGCTATTTAATTGAGGCTACCATTATCAATTCTTAGTTAAGACGTGTTTGGTTTCATACCTCAACGAAAATCTCATGCTATTAACAACCTGTGAAAGCAACCAAAACCACGTGTGCATCATCGTGGTATACCACAAAATTGTCAACTCTATTAATTTGTACAGGTTTTTTTTCTTTCCGAAAAGGTAAAATAAATACTCCATCGATCACTTTATCAATTTTACATGGATTAAGAAAATGTTCGTATTTTAGAGGAATTTCTTGCCCACTCAAATGGTATATGATGCGTATGCAATATATCACTACCCGTAAGAAGCATGCTCGACTACTTGTAAAAGATCAGGAGGCTTTTTGGAAGCAAATAGCGAAAATGCACTGGTTGAAGGAAGGGGACATGGATACTATCATACTAAGTTCTTTCATACATCAACGATAGCCCGCACAAGTCCCCAGGTCAAGATGGTTTTAACCCGACATTTGATCACCTATTATAAAGGAAGAATTGCATAAAAGTTTTTTTCAGATGCAGCCGAACAAGTCCCAAGTCAAATGGTTTTAACCTGACATTTTATCAGAGATTCTGGCATGTGTGTGGTGATGATATTTTTCAGGCAATGGTTTCTTGGTTGGATCGCGGTTACTTTCCTTCAATCCATACATAAATAAATATTTGTTTGATCCCGAGATGCGAATAATATGAAGGTTCTTAGGTCTATATCTCTTTGTAATATTTTGTATAAGATGGTGTCGAATTTACTCGCTAATCGACTGAAACATTGTCTTGATAAATGTGTGTCAGGGGAGCAATCATCGTTTATCGAGGGCCGCTCCATACTAGACAACACATTAATAGCTACCAAAATAACCCACTCAATGAAGAGAAAGACGAAGGGATGGAGAGGGGAATTGACTCTCGATATTGATTTAGTGAGAAATTGATTGAGTGGATGATGATGTGTTAGGTATGTTATTTATTCGGTGTTTATGAACTTTGGTAGGGTGATGCCTATTGTACCCGGCTGAGGGTTGTGTCATGGTGACATGTTATCATCATATTTATTTATATTGGTGGATGAGGGCCTCTTAACTCTAATGCATAAGACGGTTAATATAGAAGATATTCATGATATACAAGTATGTTGCGGTTTGTAGTGCACTAAATAAATTATAAATAATTTGTACTATTGATTTAGATCATAGCCATAGGGTCATGGTTTATAATTGTGTAATGCACTTATTGCTTGAACAAAGGGAAGGTGCAGGAGAAGGAAAATATTCGATTTTTTAATTTATTTTTTCTTCTTAAGATAAAAATATCAAATGAGATTTGCAAACATTCTTGTTAAGAAATGCATGCATGCATGCATGCGGTGTCGTTTGTCCGATTCCTCTACTGACTATAAGGAAGTTTCCTTTCACGTGTCGCTTAAAAATAGAAAATTCTAAAGTCATTTGAATGTGTTACTGTGTCCTGCCAAACAGTTTGCCCAAAGGAAAAGACACGCTGGAATACTGATCAGATGTAAGCGAGACTACATCAAAAATAAAAAACTCAAGTCTCACGTGAAATAATTATGATTTTTGATAAATACTAAATAGTTTATAAAGATAGACCCTCTCATCTTATAAGTTGATTTTGTAAGGATAAATTAATCATAAATTTTAAGATTGTGTCACATGTTCCTCCATGATTCATTGAATTATTGTTATCAAACCATCTATCATCTATATCAAATTCAATAGTATTAAAAAAAAAGGAGGTGCTGAGTAAAATAATTCTACATTTGATGAGAGATGATCGGAATATATAAATGTATTTTTGTAATTTTTTTTTTTTGTCTTAACCTTTTAATTCTCGGAGATAAAACATGACAATGAATTAGACCTTAACTAAAACCGGACACTTGACTCCAATTTCTTGAAATCATTTTTTTAATGAATCTACTAAAAGTGATTTCTCATTTTAATGAAAAATATATCCTAAACATAACCCAAGATAAATTTTATTTGGGCAAATATGAATCATAAAATTTAAAAGAAATATCATAATAGGTGATTTGACTAAATTATTTCTATTTTAAATTTTATTATTTATAAGTATGTGTCCAAAGACTTTTGATTTTTCTTCAAAAACAAAAACTATTGATTTAAAATTGTATCCAACTAAATATTTTTCTTTCAAAACATAGATAATTATATCACGTGGAGGGTACATCTATCGAAAGAAAAAATATTATAATATTATTTTCCATTTTAACTTAAAATGTGATTTTTCTATTTAATAATTTAGTAATGAATGAATTGATCAATGTCATTCCTAATAACCTTTATATTTAAGAATTTATTTAAATGGAGGATAATGTTCGTAAGGTGGTTGGTGGAGGGAGTAGCACTTATTTTAGGTTAGATAATTGGTTGGGGGGAGCTCCCTTGCGAGTGCAATTTCTCCGCCTTTTTGAATTGTCTAAAAACAAAGGGGCGACAGTGAAGGGGATGACAGAGAGAGGGTGGGATGTTGGTGGTGGTGCCTGGGCGTGGAGGAGGCGCCTCTTAGCTTGGGAAGAGGAGTCCGTGTTGGAGTGTTTGCCCTTGCTGTGTGATATTGTTTTGCAGGTTTCTACTCTTGACAGGTGGCGGTGGGTGCTTGATCCTATTAGCGATTACTTCGTTAAGGGGACATATCAGCATCTTAGTTTCCTACTACACTTGTGGAGACCGATCATTTTGATGCAACTTGGCTGAAACATGTTCCGTTAAGGGTTTATGTGTTCGTCTGGCGCCTTCTCTGCAACAGGCTTCTGACTAAAGATAACCTTCTTTTGCAAGAGAGCCCTTCACCAAGATGACATTACTTGTGTTGGAGGGTGTGGCTGCCAGGAGACATCGCATCATCTCTTTTTCCGATGTGGTACCTTTGGCGGCTTGTGGCATCGTGTTTACCAATGGCTCGACATTTCTTTCATATTTCCCAAGTCGGTTCGTGATAATCTTTATCAGTTTGGCAATTTAGTGGGATTACCGCGTTTTACTCACTCTTTTCTTCAGGTGATCTGACATGCTTGTGTTTGGCTCATTTGGAAGGAAAGAAACAACATGGTTTTTAATCACAAAATCTAAGACTTGTTTATTTTGCTGGACAGTGTTAAGTTAACGTCTTTTTTATGGTTGAAAACTAATAAGCTTACATCCACTTTCCGTTACAATGATTGGTGGCGGGACCCTCTTCTATGTATGGGTGTTAAAGACTTACTTACTTCTTATTTTTTCCTTTTGTTGTTCTTTTTCCTTTGGCATTAGGCACTTAACATTGTAACTTTATAGAATGATTCTCTTTACACACCTTATGCGAGATGAGTATTCTTAGTGTTTAATATAATCTCATTTTGATTTCTTAAAAAAAAAATTTTGATTAACCATAATAATCATGGAAATGCACATTATCTATCCATATACATAATACCATACCTACACTTTCCCGTAAAAAATAAACAAGACCATGACTCCATGAGTCCTACACTAGAACACGTGAAAGAAGCCCACTCTTTAGTCTTTATTGCCACACAAAAAATGACTTAAAAAAGTGGAATTTATCTTTAATAAAGCATTTTGGCCCACAATGGAGAAAATGGTTAAAAATTGAAGTAGGGGTAGAGATAAAACCACGTTGTCAAATCGCAGCGTCCTTGAAAATAACGTCACTTTTAGTTGGCCATCATCCTACAAGTGCGCACCACACGCTTCCACTAATTCAAATGCACACGCTCTCTGTCTCTCTCTCTCGCTAACAGTATTATAGAGTATAGACTCTATAGTTAGAAAAAAATTACTCCCTCCATCTTAAAATATAAACAAAAAAATCTCATTTTCTTTGTATCAAAATATAAGTAAAAAAGATCAATTTTTATGTTATTTCAAACAAATCATCTTTTTCAATGTAAAATTAAATGCAAGTTGCATTTAATTTATTCTCCTTTTTATTTTCTCCATAATTTTTAACCAATGAAAATTATTTTTACATCTTTCCATGAAACTTATTCTAAGGAGAACACAAAAAATCATACCTCAAATCACTAAATGTTAGTTTTCTTAATAAGTATGAATTAGTATTTTTTGCTTATAAATTAGGACGGAGGGAGTAAATGTAAATGCTAACTTGTGCTTTCAAAGACATGTATTAAAGAACTTATTATATAAATACATGTATTAAAAATCGTGTAATCAACTTCTTAAAAGTTAAAATATTATATTTTTAATGCAAAGTTTTTTTTTTTTTTTTTATTCCTTAACATGTGCCTTTAGACAAAGACACAAAATAACATATCCAAATCAAATTAGCATTGCTACCAAAAAATTTAAAAGACATGTTATTTTTGAGAGTTGAGATCTCTCCATTTAAATTAGAGCTCTCAACTCTATTCTTGATGGGATAAAACACATGTTATTGAATGTAAAAGTAAAAACTTTGTATCGAAAAAGGAAATTTTGAAGAACCTCTCAAAAAATAAAGAAAAGAAAATATAATGAGAAGTAGGGTGTTCGCAGTGTAGTTTGGTTCGATTTTGAAGGTAAAAATCATCCGAACTGTAAGATAAAAACGTGCGGTTTGATTTGATCAATTGACTTTAAAATAAAATATGAACCAAACCAAACCAAACTAATACAATTTTGTTTGGATCGGTTGGTGCAGTTTTTTTTCGAGACAATACAATTTTTTTTTTCAACATTAAAATCAAGTTTTTTTTTTTTTTTTTTTTAACAATGTTTTAAATTTCATCCAACAATACAATTTTATTTAGACCAAATTAAAAAAGTGAACAAAAAATAATCATATTTTCTAAGAAAAAGACTAAGATTTTAACATTCACTAAAAGTTCAAGTAGCATATGAATACACTTTTGCAATAAAATGCAATGAAGAAACTTATCAAAAGAAAAAATATGTCTTTCATAAAAATTTGCATTGAGTTTCTATAAATATTGGTCTTGGTGACATATGTTTAATTAATTTTTTTTCTTATGTTGTGGTTTGATTTGTAAAATAAAAACCGCAAACCAAATCAACTATACGGTTGAGTAAAAAAATGATATAAATACAACCAAATTAAATGTATTTTTTATTTTTTTTTACAGTTTTGATTTAGGTCGGTTTGGTAGCGGTTTGCAGTTTTTAAACAAAGTAATAGTCTTGTTGGTCAAAAAAAAAAAAACAAAGTAATAGTCTTAACTTATACGCTGTGAGAAACAAAGGAAATTAAATCCCTACTTGGGTAAAAAGCTACCGCAAGTATAAAAGTTGATTATTAGTGTTGGATGTGCTTCTTGTTCAGATTGAAAAGATAATTTAAATTTCTCCAAACAATCCGTTGTGGACTCTTAAATAAGCTATAATTAGTTTAGCTAAGTCGACAATCCTTTACATCAATGATTGTGTAACAGTCCTTAAACTAGAGAAGTAAAATAAGTTTCATAACCGAAGCATAAGTTTGAATTAGTATAATAAAGAAGCAAGAATTAGAGAGAATCCAGAGAAGGAGAATAGGGATAGAAAAATGATTATGATATCACAATTTCTATACATTTTTCTGTGGTCTTCTCTTATTTATAAGAGTTCACATTCACATTTCCTATATTGTCCTTTTTAACTCTTCAATTCATTACACTTGATGTAACAAATCTCTCATACTCAATGTTATTTTCAATTGTTTTTTTTTTTTATCTCTACAAGAAATGGAACTCAATATGCAACTGGGTACACATACACCCTTCCATTCTTGACAAGTAAGATTTGTTTGTTGTATCATCATCCCCTTCATCACCAACTTTATTTTCCCCACTTGAAAAGAAGTATAATTTCCAAGAAACCCACCTAAATTAGCCTATAATCTATGAACATGAAAAAAATACCAAAAGAATGCGAGTTATTATACACTAAAGTACTAATGATTGCTATGATGATAACTTGTTCATGCTACATAGAAATCTTCCAAAATCGAATCTTTTGTCAAATCCTAACTCAATTCCAAACTCAGCTTCTTCAAATGAAGGAGTGGATGGTCTAGAAAACACTGGAATGTTCAATGAACATAATTAAGAGAACCTCAAGATTCTCCGATGCCTTGGAGAACAAGTTTCCAATTCCACAACATAAAGAAATCATTCAAGAGATTGCAATTATTGTCCTTTTTTTGTAGACCAGGAGTGAGAAAAAGAAGGAACCACTTGATCAAAAGAGAAGATCATAAACAAGAAACTTGGATGTTGTTTGTTGGTGATGATTGTCAAGCTAAAGAGAATAACTCAAGGGAATTAACTTTTACATCTCCAATAGAAGACCCTTTATTCTAATCACCCTGCAAATCCCAAATAATTGTCCAAAACTCTGCATGTATTGTAGGACATAACAAGGCCCCAATTTTGCTGCAAAATCCCATAGAAAACGACGATTGGATTCTCTTGCAAAGCCACCATTGGTAGCAAGATTGCCCTACTGCGACGCACAAGTGTCACAATAAATCTTCAAATCCCTATGGTGGGATAACACTGAAAAATTTGTTTAGTCAATCTAATAGACGAGGTATTCTTGCAGACTAACTCTAATTCTAGATTGTTAGGATGAATTTCTTCAACCATGCTTTGAATTCCTTTTATCAAGCACACTACTTAGTGCATACCATAGAGAACACAACTTCATTTATCATTGACCGCATATTGTCTAAACGGGCAACAAACAAAATCACGACCGAGAACTATATAAACACAAAGATCTATCTATTTAAGATGCTAACATCATTTAACAAATATTCTTCCTATAGACATAAGTTTAAAATTGAATATCTAAATCTCTCCCCAAATTACTACAAAAATAAGTGTTGACAATGGTTTGTTTTAAAAGATGACATAATAAAGTAAAACATTTCTTATGTGTAGGGAAGCAAACAATATCAAAATTACATGATCAACATAACTTACATGTACCAAATGACCTTCAAAACTTAATCTTTAGCAAAGCTTGCTATGATATTTGCCTATAATCGATACGAAATGTGTTGTCCTTAGCTAATAGCTATGTATACACACATAAATAAGGTACTTTCATTGGTAAAACTCTCAAGAATCTGACTTTCTTTTTATCTGGTTTGGAAGTTCAATGCCTTGATGCAGAAGGCAAATATAAAGGCAAAAAATATAGCGAAAGAAACCAAAACCGCAGCAACTGGTCCCATGAAATCAGGATCGAATCCATAATAATCTTCAATATACTTGTTGATTGCAGTTTTATTAGTCTCCCCAGGCACACTTATGCCTATTGTCACATCTCTATACTGTGACACAATTAATCCATACACTGTCCATGCTACTGGACAAATCCAATAATACCAAACCCACCATTTAGGAATTTTCTGAAATGTCAAATTTTTGTAGAGGAACTTTGTCAGAAAAAATAACAAGAGTAATTATTAAAAAATAAAAATAAAAAATACTTTTGGTACTTACTGGTCTTGGGATAAAAAAACCAGAAAAGAGATTGAAGAGTCCATAGAATGCTGCTCCAAAGATTGCTGCTACTTGGTGGTTTGGTGTAATGGAAACCGTCATCATCCCATAATATGTGAAGTACAAGAAAGAGAAGAAGCTCACAAAGAAGAACCAACACACCTTCGCCACTTTCCATTCAAAGCTCACCATAGGATACACTATGACTGAGAAAAATATAGTTTGACCAAAAACATATGGTATTTCACAAATAACCTGCATATATGGAACCACTATACATGTCAACATAATAATAAACAACATGTACCAAATTTTGATTAAAAGGCTTACAATCATTGAAAGTTCGTTACAACTTTTATTTTTTTAGTAAGTGTTTGTGCAGGCTTGGGATCCCTTTGATTTGCAAATTAACAAGGCATTTGACAGGACAAAAGATGTTTCATGTTTGATTTAAAAAGTGACCATGATACTGTTCTATCCAGTAATTACTCTTTTGTGAATCAAACGGACCCTTAAAATATATTTTTAAACCTCTAATTTTTTTTTTACGTTAACTCGTCCTCTGACCTGAGCAAGGGCGTAAGGTAAAGCAGAATACATTCCAGCAGCTCTTTCTCGATAGAATACAGTTCTTTCAACGGATACAACCGGTTGAACTGTTTGACAATTGTTTACACCAACAAAAAATATAGAACCATATAATGCTCCTATGATCATGTTCAAGTCAGCTGTGCTACCCCTGTAGAAGAAAAAAAAAAAATTAAAATCAAACTAAATGGTTGAAGATGGAATTGTATTTCATTTATATATAGGAAACACGTCTAAACCTTTTCTCGCCGGCTTTCCAAAACACTGTCCCTACCATGAGAGCTGCTGTCAAGGTGAAGAAATATCTGACAAGGTTGTAATCTGGACTCCTCCAATAAGTCAACCATTGCTTCCATAGACATGATTTAAATTGTCCAAAAGTTGACTGAGAAAACTGAGTGGAGAAATATACATCTTTTGCTCCTGGTGGTGGTGTACTTAACTCACTTACAAGAGCTTTGTTTCTCCTACTCATAATAATTGTGTTATTTCGACGTAAAAATACCGACATTGTATGTATATGACATTGAAATATCATTTCTTTGCTCATAAATTTGTATGTTAGCTAAAACTATCAAATGCATGCAACTCAAATAGAAAACAAGGGTGTTCTAGTTGTTTGTTGACTTACTGATGCAATGTCGATGTTTTGTAGTATTCAGCAAAGTCCATTCCAAGCCTAGCTTCAGCTGCTATTGAGCTTACCTCTAACATCCATGTTGCTGGATTGTACTTCTCCTTAATTTTAGGGACTCCTGGAATTGCCTGTGACAAAGGAATTAGATGTTTAATTTATGTCACAATACTTGATCAAAAGGATATAATCAAATTGTTCAAACTTTTAATACCTCAAAATATTCTATAATCTTGTGTGAATTCCTTCCTAATGGTCCTGAGTAGATCACTTGCCCTCCTCTCTTCATCAAAAGGAGCTGATGCACAACAAAATTTAATTACCGTGAAGATAAAGCGACCGTTTGGATTTACTTATTTGAACTTATTTACTCACATAAACACTTGTAAGACTGTTTGAAAGAGCTTGTGAAAACAACTCATGACATGTCCATAAACTGTTTTCAGCTTATTTCCATATGTTTTTCAAGATAGCTTACAGAAACAATTTGACTTTATATTTCCTTTTGTTATAAAAAAAGCTTATACATTAGCACTTATGTGATAAATGCTTATGCTATAAGTGCTTAATTAAGTTTTTTATCGAAACAGGGTGAAAGTAGAAGCACATGACACATATAGATCACGAGTTTATTGGTACCTCGTCGAAGGCTTCAAAGATATCGATACTAGGCTGGTGAATTGTGCAGACAACTGTTCTTCCAGTGTCAACAGTGTTTCTCACTGTCCTCATAACAATTGCTGCAGCTCTTGCATCAAGACCTGAAGTTGGTTCATCCATGAAAATGATTGAAGGATTAGCAATAAGCTCAACCGCTATTGTTAGCCTTTTTCGTTGTTCGGTTGACAACCCTGTAACACCTGGAAGTCCAACTATGGCATCGCTAAGATTATCCAGCTCCACCAAATCCATTACTTCATCCACAAATTTCTGTAAAGATAAAAAGCATCTAAGTTCACCTACTTTATGTAACATAAAATAAAGGTTTGCGAGTGTAATCTGGACTATGATATCATGGTTTTTGATGTCACCACACGTGCAATGCAACTACAGTTAAGGCTATATCGGTTGAATTTGACTATGATTCTTTGCAATATAAAGGATCGCTACAGAGGCTACTTTAATTGTATTTGACTGTGATTATTTGCAATATCAAGAATTGCGAACACAGCTGCTATTTAAGACATTGATTTGGAGCATATAAAATAAACTGTGCCGATTTCTGAGTACTTACCATTTTTTCCTCACTACTGACTTCTCTAGGTAACCTAAGGAAAGCCGAGTAAATCACAGATTCTCTGACAGTAACTTGTGGTGAATGGATATCGGTTTGTTCGCAGTATCCAGAAATTCTTGCAAATGTTTCTTGATTCTTAGGGAAGCCAGAGATTCTAACATCTCCTTCAATGTAACCACCTGTCTTCCTTCCAGCTAAAACATCCATCAAAGTTGTCTTTCCAGCTCCACTAACTCCCATTAAAGCCGTTAGAACTCCAGGCCTGAATGCACCAGTTACTTCTCTAAGCAATTGTAGCCTATTATCTGTTACTCCTTGCTCTTTCATTTCCTATTCAAAGTTCAAATTAAAACTTCATAGGTACATTTGATGATTCATATTGTAGAGTCATATGGAAAAAGGCTATGAGGATGATGTTCTTACAGCTGGCATATCGACATAGTAATTAACACTATCAAAAGACATTGCAAGTGGTTGAAAAGGAAGAACCATTCCTCTCTTTGGAGCAACTCCAGTGGCTGACTCAAGTGTTGGATTATCTCTACTACCCATTCTCTGCATTGCTACTTCTTCTGAAATGAATCATGTAAAGATAAGCTTCATTAGCACCATTTCACATCAAGCAAAAAAGATAGAAGAACAACCCTGGTTCAAAAGTCAAAAAAAAAAAAAAACTACGAAAAAAACGTAAACAGAGAAAACATGATATTTGACCACAGAGTTTGGTCTATTGTGCATACGTCTTCGACTGCAATACAACTTGTGTTTAAATACTCGCCCTGCTCGAGCGACCTGCCTACTTATCAGTAAACTATGAGCCGTACCAAACAAACGAAAAAAATATAATTCTAGCTAAACTTTAAACCGTAGTTGAAGTTATTTAGTTTTATATTTACTTGTGTTATTCCCTTTGTTGGACTCCTTCCTCGCAAGTCTAGGTTCCTCCTTGGAATCTCCTCCAGTTTCCATTTCACTTGCTTCTTCTTCTGATATAATTGCTTGTTTCTTTCCAACAGCTAGTGAATCAAACAAAACAAAGCAAATCAAAATCTTTTGTTGACACTAAACAAAAAGTGGAAAAAAGATTTTACTTAACATATTGAACATAATGTGAGGTCTTACGGTTTAGGTACATAAGTGCAAGGGTGAATAGAACATTATAGAAAACAGTGAAACCAAGAAGAGCTGCTACACCTATCCAGTACCAATTTTCTTCTGAATAAACATCAAAGATATTTAATGTGGCTACACCCAATGAGTTAAAACCATCTGAAGACTGCAAAATATGAAAATATCAAGTCAGAAATATAAGTTTGGGTTAATATATTATTAGTCCCCCTAAAATTTTAAAATTTTTTTTTAGTCTATATAAGACAAATTCAAATTTTAGTCCCACAATGTTTTCCATCACCGGTTTTAGTCACAAAATTTTATAGAGACTAAAAACAAAATCTTGAAATTTATTAGGGACTAGTAACCTTTTAATCACATTTTCATATTGTGGCGAGAAATATGATAGTACTTACCGGTTTGCTCCACCTAGGAGCAAACATTTCATTCACAGAAAATGCATTGAAAGCATAAGACAATGGAGAAACCCAATAGCCCCACACCCACCAATTTGGAACGTCACCTGTTAACGTAAAAGCTTAATCATATTGGCGAGCTTAATTAACGTATTACATAGTTTAGTCCCTTAATTAGAGTTTGATTAGTGACTCACGTTTAGGAAGGATGAAACCTCCAAGTAGGAAAACAAGAAGAAGCATGAGTGATCCACCAGTGTTGGCAATGATCATTGTCCTACAAACTCCAGATATTACCCTGAACATCCCAGCTGCCATTTGTTGAACAAGAAACACCAACAACAAGTGCTTGAAGAACCTACAAATCAATCAATATATCTATTAGTCCCTACAACTTCAGCACAATACTATCGTAGAGTTTCGAAAAATATACGAGTTAAGGTGATTGAGTTTACCTACTAGCTTCAGGTGCAAATCCAATTGTGTAATATGTAATAAGAACCCAAACTATAGCCTCAAAAATGGAAATAGGAATCCTTAGAAGAAAATTAGGGAGAGTGTAAGTCCATGGAGGATGAAAAAGGTGATCTCTATGTTTGTAGAACACAGGAAGTCTTGCAATTGTGAGTGGCAACTCAGAGAAACCATTGAACATGTTCATAATCATAGTAAACAAAATTGCACCAATATAAACAGATGCATCACCCTCATTTCTTTGATGCATTTTAGTCCTTATAAAAACTGTTCCACATATCACAGCAATAATGCATATTTGAACTGACTTGAATATGTAAATAAAAGAGTTTCTCTTTATTAAAAGGCATTCTTTGTCCCAACATGCTTTGAGAAGTCCCATTTTAGAGACAGTGTATCTCTTGAAAACAAGAGATGCTCTATGTCCTGTTGACTTGTCAAATGGTAGAGATAGTTCATTTTGAAGCTGTGTTCCAACATGGAAATGTTTGAAACTGTTTGCAAACTCAGTTACTGTTATATAACGGTATTGTATGTTTCTGTTTGACCAGTATTGTTCTTGATCTTTCCTTGAAGTAACCTGTAAAAAATTACGATAAACGTGTGATTCGATCAACATGGTATAAGGTTTGTTAAGATGATGTAATGTATGATGATACCTCTTGCAAGAAATCTGCAGTTCCTTTTCTCTCAGGACATTTAAACCCACATGACTCAAAGAATTGAAGGACATGGTCACGTGAGCCTTGATATACTATCTGACCCTCTGATATTAAGATAATATCATCAAAGAGATCAAATGTCTCAGGAGCAGGTTGAAGTAAGGACATGAATATGGTTGCTTCAGTGAGGTGAACAACTTGTTGCAAACATTTCACTATCTGATATGTTGTGGAACTATCAAGACCAGTTGATATTTCATCCATGAACAATGTTTTTGTAGGACCAACAATCATCTCACCTGTGCCAAATCCAAAACTATGTTATTAAATTTTCAAAATCATGTTTTAGTCTTTATAAAAAAAAATATGTTTTAGTCTTTATAAAAAAAATCACAGTTTTACTCTTCATAAAATCAAAATAAACCTAGGTCTTATCAGAATACTACCAACTTTGAAAATACACTTTGTGTTACAATAGAACTCTGTCTAAAAAAATAAACTCAAAATTCAGTTTTTGGTTTATAATTTGGAAAATGTTAACGGGTGTCCGAGACACTCTTTAAGACCTTTAAAATATAATTTTTTTTGAAAATTAATACTCCATCCGTTTACATTTCCAATACAACTTTAAGTTTTCTCTTCCAACGTTACCCTCAATAAATACTTCAACTTTTCTCTCACATAATTTTCAATACAACTTTAATTTTGTCTTTTCCTTATAAAGTAAGGGCAGTTTAGTAAAAGTGTATCCAATGATTATTTCATTCCATTTCTTAAACCGTGTGCCAAAGCTTAAAACGACACTCATTTTGAAATGGAGAGAGTCAATGCATTGGAAATTGAAATTTTTGATTTTTTTTATAAAATAACTTCTTCTTTTGAAATGCTTAAAGAGGGGGCAATCGTTAACAAGACCATTATAATTTTGGTTATTTTAATTTGTTGAATTTTTGACGCTTTAACAATTTAATTTATCATTTGTTACAAAAAATTACTTTCCATGAAGATAACTTTATAACGTCCTAAACATGTTAGCTAAAATTCATTCAAAAATTTGAAACAAACACATAGGTTGACTTGACAACAAAAGACTAACGAAAAAAGATAAGATATTTTTAAGCGTGACAAAACAACATTTTTTTTTTTTTGGTAGATAGACGAAATGACAAAGTCATTATAAACTCACACACACAAGTGGAGGTACCGGGGTTCGAACCCCGGTCATGGCATCCGGCCTAACAATTTCGACATTTTACCAGTTGAGCTAGGACTTCTGAATCAAAATTTTAAAATTTACAGAGACTAAAACATATTTAACTCTAATAACTAATTAGTTGCAATTCAATTTATAGTTCACTTTGACTCAGTAAATTTATTAGTGACGTGACTTTAGATGATTTCACACAATAATACGTGGGCAGCTGAACTTGGTTTATTGCAATCTTAATTGAATCTGAATTTGAACCCTTCTAATGTTCTATATCTAGTAATTTATTATCTTAAGACATTAATCATGACTCTTTATTTTATTATATATATATCGATAGATATATAGATCGTTATTTTTAGTGACAAAAAGTTATATGATAGTGTGTGTTTATTTTTTAGGAGGTGATAATGTGAGTTTAAAAATGACAAAAACATTGTTGTCAATCTATGTAACCAAAAGGTTTAAGAAAAAAGAATTTTGACTTTGTATTTGTTCTTACCTGTTGTGACACGCTTTTTTTGGCCACCAGATATGCCTCTTTGCATTTCATCACCCACAATGGTATCTTTGCATATATCAAGCCCTAGTATCTGTTCAACACAACAAACAATTTTTATAACATAATTAAATCATAAGGCCTGCCATTTTAAATAATATTAATGTTTACAAGATAGGTCTCATTTTTTTATATCAGCAGATATGTTTCAATTAATAAGAGTTTTTTATTTTTATTTTTTTATTATAATTATAACAAGTTTATGGTTCTTTACTTAAAAAAATATCTTTAAAGAGGTTTTTTAAATTAAAATAAGTTATCTTTTGAAAAACCTATTATAATTTAAAAGTCAAACTTGCTCTTAAACATTTTAAGAATGTATTATTGGCATAGATAATCCACATAGATAGAAACAAGAGGTTTTCCAGGTGGGTCCACTTTAACCCTCGTATATGTAATCTGTAGTGTTTGCATTGGATCAAGTGGTACCACTACTACTAGTACTTGTACAATTTTCTCTTGATTAAGTTTAATTAAATAGTTTTGCTCATTGAAAAAAGTACTAGATTTTATATTTTTTATAATATAAGATAGCATAGTCCTCACTCCTCAGAACGTGGTTTGGACTTTGCATGTGGGGGAACAACGTTGGAATCTAGTCTAGTATAATCTGATTATTTTCTTCTCTTTATTATAAGTTCTAACCTTCAAATAAAAATATTGTCGAGAAATTAAATGATAACTTACTTTAAGAGTATAGTCAGTAATGAGACTGCTTTCTGTTCCTTCCATTGCAGTAGCCTAAAAATCATCCCATGTACATTAGTAACATAATTTGATATAGTAATTATTGATTAATGTTTAATCTTTGAATACCTTCATGAAAAGGTCTAGTTCTGCCTCTGGAAATATCCCTGCATCCTTTTCCCTTCTAGCAAGTTCCGACAATAGGTCTGCAGTAACATTTTAATTTATTGATCACAAATTCATATTTAAAATTTACTTGATTTGATATTCCCTTGACAATATAAAATTGAAAGGAAATTTATTGATGAAATTTAATACCATATCGTGTTCCAACTCCTTGGCATCTAGCTGAGAAATCCATGGTTTCTTTTACAGTCATTTCACCCAAATGTACATCATTTTGGCTAATATAGGCTGAAGTCTTTCTAGGGACAAATTCATTAAGCTTGTAACCATTGTAAGAGATTTCTCCTTCTACCTGTTTCATCAAAACCAAACAACACCTATAATTACCACTATTATTCTCTAAATATAAGTCCTATTTGGGAACCAAGTTTATCCCTAAATATAATTGTCCTACTTCAACTTACACTAAATATTTATTTCTGTGGAAAAATATATACACTTTTTATTAATGCTATTAATTTATTCCTTCAAAATATTTTTTTTTTATTTTTTATCTCGAGAGATAAAAATACATCTATAAACAAATGATAATGTAATAATATTCATACATATAATGAAAATGTTAATTATACTATCAATTTTTCTTAATACATGTGAAAGTAGTAAGTAAACTTATGCATCAACAATGTAGGTTGAAGTCCAAGTGATATATAATTAAACATTGATCAAATAATTGTTGTCATTGTTTTTTCCAAACTTTAATAGTAGTTTAATTAGTTAGTCAGGAACGTAACAAAATTTAATAAGGTTGGACTTTGGAGCTTACCCTCAAGTCAGTGTCCAATTTTCCAGCCAAAGCTAGTAATAGGGTCGTTTTCCCTGAAGAAGGAGGTCCTAGCAAAAGGGTCATCCTAATACCAAACCAAGTATAAATAAATTTATATATATAAAAATGTCCAATATTTTTACTAAGTAAATTTAGTGATTACCTTGAAGGTTTAATAATGCCAGAAACATTTTTAAGTATGGTGAGTTTTGTTCTCTTGGCAGTACTAATACCAAAAATGCGGAGAGCAGATTCAACCATATTCAATGTAACATTTGGTAAGGTTGGCAAAGCTCTGCTTCCAACATAACAATCAGCCTCAATGCTTAGATTTTCAAACCTCACCTCTACTGTTGGGAGTTTAATACCAACCCTACAATAATTATAATAGGAACAATTAATTTCAGTTTAATTAATAAACAAGTGGATGGTAATTTTTCTACCTTAAGTATGGGGGTGTGTGACGGAACAAAATGTTTGAGAAGTGTGTGTATCATGTATGTTTAAGAACTACTTCTTTTCTCGCAAGATACAAGAAAAAAAAATAGGTCAATAAATATTGATGTATCTGACATAAATTTTGAACAAAATACATTAACTTTTGTTAACTAATTTTTTAACTAGACTATTTCTCAAATGAAGGATTCTAAAAATTAAATTTAAGATTATTTTTCGAGAAAGAGTCATGTTGGTAACTCTTCCAACACCATCATGTTAATTTGTTTTCTACTAATAGTATTATTTTGATGTTTGCTTGCAAAGGAATGATGACAAAGGCATACGATTAGTATATATATTTCAACACCAAAACCGGACGGCATTTAGCTTGCCGACCGCAAAGTCAAATGCGTCTAGAAAATAGCATTCATTTTTGTTATTTTTATTTAAAACTTGTAAAATAAATCCAAACTAAAATTACATTAAAAAAATCTACTTGATCATAATTGTAAATTGTGCAAGTCAGAAATAAGTAGAACCCAAAAAAAAATGACTTTAATATTATTGACAGTGTTCCTTATAGTATTAAAAATTTTGAGGAAAATTATGAATCAAATAGACTTTGAATGAGAAATTCATAAGAAAACTTACTTATCAATTCTGTTTCTGAACTTGCTAAGATACTTTTGATTATCTTCTTCAGCAACCTTAAAGATTTTGTCAATAAATTGTTGTCTTTCATTGACATCTAATTTCCTAACATCAACTTCTCTATGTTGCACTTTGTTTGGATGATCTTGATCACCATATTCTTCTGCATATGTTTGAAGTATACTTGTTCTTAGTCTATCATAAGTAGGCAATTTCTCTATGGCAGCCCATTTGAGAGCTTCTTCATCTTCATCAAGATTAGAAGTCCTTCTTGAATATCTTCCACTAGCAAACACTCCCTCCATTCTCCAACTTGACCTGCTTAAACTCCTACTTATGCTTCTACTTAAACTCCCTTCCATTTTTGTTTCTCCTTAATTAATTCTTCTACAAAGAAAAAAGATGAGAACTATTTAATCCTCCAACACCTCTCCCCTTGATTGTGCCATCAATATAGGATTTCTCTTGCTGCAGTCTTGTGTTTCCTTTCGTGGGCTGCATAATGCTAATATATATATAAAGGATGTTAAAATATTTTTCCTTCTAGAAAACTCACTCCAAGCTTAAGCGATAGGATATGCTTTGTTTGAGTCAATAAACTATTAGTTTAAATACGTTAATATATTATTAATTGTTATTTGCAAGTGGTATGCCATATGGATGGTTATGATCTATTTAGAATATTCCATTAGAGAAGGAAACAAATATTTTATTTCTTAGATAGTTTCATCTTCTCTTTTAGTTTAGAACTTGAGCTTCTTATAGTTTTTTTTAGTGATAGATTTTAGATCCTATCACCAACTTCAACAAGGTTACATGTTAGTCTAGAATAGTACTACTTATACTCTATCACATCGGTGAGTTTAGTACTGTCTGGACTTGTGTAAGCTCAATCATCATAATAAATAAAAGTGCAATTTGTAAATACTTACTTGAGTGTAACGGGTTTACTTTTTTGGATTAAAAGAACAATGTTGTTTGAAACCATAAAGTTATGTTTGGCGTTTTCAAATTTGTTCAATTTAGGTCCAGGCTTCCTATGAAGAAAAGGTCATATGATATTAATTATGTATTTAGTATGATTTATTTATATGATAAAGATAAAGAAAGGTAGCAAAAGATACGTGGCTGGCAGCATTGTCGTAACTCTTAATCCTTTATTCAAATGATACTTATTATAAAAAGAACTCGTTATTGCAATTTTTTTCCTAAATTCTTTCCGGCTTGACTCAGTGCATGAGTCATGTCATGTGGGCACCTAAGTAAATAGAAGTGAAAACATGTGTTCTAGCAGATGGACCCTCCTACTTCTTCCTAAATTCTTCCTGGTTTCAAGTGCTACATTTTGAAGTTTTGTACCTAAACATTGTAATCTTTTAATCGTAGAAAAATCAGATGTCAACCAAAATATTTTCATAGCATTTTGATTTGTTGAAAAATGAAAATGGATTATTATTTTTTAGTCTCAATTTGTTCAACATCAAGGAAAGAACCATCTGACATGGTATGTGCTGGATATATGGAATTCAAATTGTTGTTGTTCGAATTTGAATTGTTACTAGTACTTGCATTGCGTCCATAATCATCATAGTTTAAGACAAGGATACGAGAAAGGAGGATTAAGAAAACACATGAAATTGCAAGAAACGCACAAGGAAGAAATAGTTCTTTAAGAAAACACCCAACATCGACACTTGTATTATTATTTGTCTATAAGGTCTAGAATATTTTGAATTCTAGAATTTTGTTTTAAGATACAAAAAATTTAAATTTTTGGTGCAATATTTTGAATAATTGAAAAAAAATTAGATACAAAAAACGTGTTCCTAGAATTACTTTCAGATAAGTAGTAGTAGTTGGAGATATTAATTTTGGTGCTTTGGAAAATGCAGGGTGTATTTAAAAAATGAGGCCCATTAACTTGTAGAAAGGCAATCATGCAATCGGTTTTTGTTGGGTTGTATAGCTCTTAAGAAACTGTATAGCTATTTGCACCCTATCCTTAACTATCAGCGTCTTGTTGGTCCATGAGATGCAAGTCAAGGAGTTTAGCCTTATAATTTCAAGGAAGAAAATTCAAAATTTACAATATCAAACTATTACCACTGAATTCAGGGTATTTTTTTATTGAGCATACTTCATCCACAAATATACATGAATGTTTATCCAAATTTCATATAAAATCCTAGGATTATCCAAAAAAAGCCAAAAGAAATAGAAGAGTAGGTTTCCGTGTCAATGATTATTGAGCATACTTTTGCTCAATCCAATAGTCATGTCTAACTTATGTGAACAATATCAACACAGACATTCTTAAAGAAGGGTTAACCTAGGTTCTGAAGACAAATGTATGTATTCATTATTTTATGGTAAGAAAACCAATCGATTATGAGAAAATATATTCAACAAAATAGATATATAGCTTACTGTTACACATTCCAGAAGTCTTCTATATTAACGACCAATCAAAAAATAATGTTTGTTTCTATGAGCTATCTGTGTGGATATGTATGTAAACTGAATATTTAGGTCTCATAAAAGACTGATACATGTTTGTTTCTATGAGCATAATTCAGTTATAGAGACATTGTGTAACATATATATGAGTCGGGTTCGAATCTGAGACTATCCACTTATTTCTATTAAGAAAGTGAATTTATAACCACTGAATTATTTGATAAAAAATAATAATATATTTGTATAATCATAGGGCTCTTAGTTATTTTAAAATCTTATAGTAAAGTAAGCCTTATGGTAAATTAAGCCGTCAAAAAAGTTTTATAAGATAGGATAAAAGAAAAAGGGTCCGTATCAAGCAAATAAACATTATCAAGTGTTATACAATTAAAAAATCAAGACCCATTTAAAATAATGTTTAGTCTTGTAAGATTGACTCATTTCGATAACCACCATTGAATTATATAAATGAATATAAACAGAACTTATGATGGTTTTAAAAAACTTAAGAAATCATTGTCTCAAAAAACATAATAAATCGATCAAATTAGTTGCCTGGAACCTCAATTATTCCAAAATCAAAATAATCATACGTCAAATTTGAATTTGGAAATAATGGCTATGTTTCGTATTGCGGCAGCTTAGATGGAAATGAAGTATTCTTCTACAGTCACAAAACTAAATTAATAATCCAAACTTTTATTTTTCTTATAACTTTCATCCTCGAAATGAACACTAATTTGTG
This sequence comes from Medicago truncatula, assembly GCF_003473485.1. Classification (NCBI taxonomy): domain Eukaryota; kingdom Viridiplantae; phylum Streptophyta; class Magnoliopsida; order Fabales; family Fabaceae; genus Medicago; species Medicago truncatula. The sequence continues at coordinate 49,583,107 of NC_053043.1, forward strand.
CAACTGTATTGGATTGAGTAAACAAATAGAAGTGGGCAAAGGCTCAACCAAAGCTCTTTTGGATTGCATTATGTAACAACATTTTGTTGAAGAGAAGACAAGCCCGACTGTTGTAGCCACTTCAGGTGCTTTGTTTTTAAAACTTAATACTTGCATGCAGAAAAACAAAAGAAAAATATAGAAACATAAATGAAAATTGAGTATAAATCATAGTTATTGATAAATCTGAATTGCATATAGAAAGACAAAATCTAGGCTATTGCGCATGATTTTATATAATATATATATATATATATATATAGATATTGATTGATGGTTTATAAACATATTTGATTGATACCTTTAAAAAACATATTTGATTTATATTACTAGCTACACGTGTAATAAGATAGACATGTTGATGTTACTTGCCTAACAATTTTCTATAGTTAAGTCTTTGAATGCACATATTTGCATGCTATCCAAGTGCCACAAATTATATGGTTTAATTTGAATGCACGATTTTATATTTTAGCGTATATTTGTGACAACTAATCAAATAAAATCTAGAAACAAACAAGTATAAAGGTCCACTAAAACTAAAAAAATCGTGGGTGTTATATATATACATTGTCTGCGTAATAATAATAGAGATTAAGATAGGACGCATATATAGGAGTAAAACTATTAGAGCAGAACTGAATCCTTCGACTTCAATTATTGCATTCCTTCTATTATATTAATGTATTATATAATATATATTATATGAATATATGTTGTTAAATACAAAATTACAAACAAGCATGAATCATGTGATCAAAATATGTGATCCATTTTTGCTTATCTTATAAAAAGAAAATGTCAAATCATTTGTGCTTTAACAATATTTTCTTTTTAAGTGTATGAATATGATGAAAGAGATCTCACTATTAATGTACTCAAAATGTTTTAGACCATTTTAATTTTTAATCATGCTTTGTTTGTTGAGGCTTTAACGGTAAGTACCTAAATGAATTGAAGGGCACAAACGGCTAATTAATGAGAGTATTCTAAGAAGAGCGCGTAGTAGCTCACGCATGCGCATGCGCGTGATATGTAAAGAGGAGAAAACTTTTTTTTTTTTTTTTTTAGAAAAAATGTAAAGAGAAGAAAACTTAACATCAAAGAAAACCTAGATAGGAGTACTATTTTGTTTTTGGTCAAAATAACATGTCATCTTAACCTGTGCCCATAGTTAAAAAGTAAAAATAATTTTTTTTTTTTTATAAAAAATAACAATTTTTTGACTTTCATAAAGTTGAATATTCCACTTTTTACAACTTCCTAATGCCAAATTTCTATATTAGTTTTTTTAATTAGTGTCTCGGGAGCATTAGTTAATATTTCCCAAATAATAAATATCCTAAACATTTGTTAAGAAATTCAAAATAAAATAATTATAAATTTTATGTATTAAAAGTTACTTAATGTGCTAAATACAATACTTTTAAATAAAACAATAATCAGACATTTGTTAACATTTTGTTTTTTCCTATCTATTTCTCTATCTCAATACATGCCTTCCTATTCTCCTAGAATTTGGAAGCAGTTCTCTTATGTTCATCTATATTGTAATCTCTAATACAATTTAATACATGGAAAATCAAATAAATAAAAGTTTTTTTTTTAATGGATTTATTTTACTTTATAAAAAAAAATAGTTTTTTTTTGGTCAAGTAAAAAAATTAGTTGTTTTAATTAACATAAAATGATAACGTAAATACTTTTTGCATTCTCAATGAATTATAAATATTACTCGCAAAGATAAAAAAAAAAAATATATTACTCGCAAAAATATTAAACTTTAATTATTTAAAACATTCACATAATAATCAAGGTCATTTCAATAATCTTCAATAGTAAGTGAAGTTTAAAGCAAGTTTCAATATATAAGCCCTTTTTTGAATGCAGATTTTTGAAGCACATAGTTCATCATTACGATGAACAATTCCTAGTTCATAATTTTTTTAATGCTATGAAAAATCATTGTCTAAGGAAGAGGTAACTCTTAAAAATATTATTTGTCCTCTTGCAAGAACAAATGATGTGTCTTACCAACATAACTCACTATTATCATGGTTTCTATGTTGGTAAGACTTATTGCACCCAGTGGCGGAGCGAGAAAAAAAAGTTAGGGTGGACCACTAAAATTAACCGTTGAAAAATTGTTTAAAGCCTCGCAAAATAGACCTATAATTGAATTGTTTAAATTTTTCGGGTGGACTACTACACCACTTTGCGAGAATTTGGATCAATCAAAACCTAAAACCGACACAAAATTGTATAAAATCTCGCAAAATAGACCTATAATCGTTGATTTTTTAATTTTTCCGGGTGGGCCGCCACGCCATGAAGGGCTCAGCCACTGATTGCACCATACTACTCCTATCATCCCAAAAGTTTTTAGGTTATTCTCATCCTTTAAGACATTTGTCTAACTTCATATTGGGAACAACTTTCATGCCTTTCAACAAGAGTGTTGCCTTTGATTTAAAAACAATGAAGCTATATTAGGTTTTCGAGTTTTCACATCAAAAGAAAAGAAAAAATCATAGCTAGAAAGCTTACCATAAGATTAATTTACATGATCTCAAGACAAGGGACAACTACTCGATCACTCGTAATAGTGATCAACTTCTTAAATAAAATAAAGACAATAAAATTTAATGAACAATAAAAAGTCAAATTTAATTTCTCTTTTTTTGACAGAAAAATGTCAAATTTAGTGAAAACTATTTTTTATTGATAGGCCTAAAACTAGAGTTTGATAGCGTTATATTTGGGCCGACCTTACATATAATATATATTATTGTGATTGATTGGTAATATAAAAACTATACAACAATAATCAAAGTTAAATTTTTTTTTTTTTTTACATTATGTTCATTTCATCTATCTAGCAAAAAAATATTATCATCAGAATTAGTGCAAATAAATTAAAGAGATTGCATGTTCGTTATATTTTGATGAACACACTGTTGTTACCCATGAAATTTAGTTGAGCACGTACCCATTATCAATATATCAATGATATGTTATCTTTTCATGATATGTTATATGTTAAAAATAAAATAAAATTTTAATAAATTATACCTATGATACCGATATCCCACCAAACTTAAGTATCTAAAAAAAATATAGAATGGATTTACAAATGTGTAGCCCATAGTGTCAAAAATAAAAAGCAAACAATGGTGAGAATAAGTTCCAAAAACTACAGATGTCTCCCAATTAATCTCTCACAAATCCTTAATTTGTACTTGCAAGTTTCAACCAAACACTTCACCTAGACTTTTGTCTTTAAGGATTGCCACTTTCAATTATTGTGATTGAAAAAAGTTAAAACGACAATCACTTTTGAGAGTTCTATCTTTCCCGCAAGAAACAACAATCCAGGTCTCTACCTCGACTTTAATTATAATTATAATTTTCACTGATATTGACATTTTAATTTTTCATCAACATTAGGAATAGTAGGATAATCATTAAGCTAGAAGACACTAGTTAGTAGGATAAACTATCCTACGATTTTAGCAATTAATGTCGTTAATTCTTACACATTTATTTTATTATTCTCTGGATCCGTTTTAAAATGAGTATCGTTTTAATTAATGAATGCAATAATGTTGTCAAATATATGATATTTTTACTAAAATAGCCTCGCTAGTTATTGGTGCATTTGTCATCCTTATAAATTAAAGTACAAAATGATACTTTAGAAGTTGTGTGGATAATAATAATTAAGGGTACTATTGGGAAAAAAGTAATTAATAGTACATTGAAAAGTTAAAATGACATTCATTTTAAAATAAATTATTTTTGTTAAAGCAGCACTCATTTTAAAACGGAAGGAGAACTAAGGCTTTTTTTTAAAAAAATATAACTGACTATTTCACTTTGAATTTATGACAGTGGAGAATCCATCATATTTATCAACACATCAACACGATTGACATCTCTATACAAGTGACAAATTCAAACTTCCTAATCCAACCTAAACAGTTGTCTATGTTTTGTAGCAAACTCCAACCTGCTAATGTTGAACCTCATTACTTAGACGAGAGTGTTGATGCCACAACCGAGGAATCAATATGAAGCTCGACTTTTTAAAAAAGTCAAGCACGAGCCAACTTCAATCCTTCAAAAACTCCACAGAGTTCCACCACATATGCACTACATGCACCCAAACCTTTGAAAAAACCACATATCCAAGCACCATCTTCACCTCTAAACACTCCTATGCACCCTGCAATAGCTCTGTCCTTATAAGCACCGTCCATATTAAGTCGAATCCAATAAGAGACATCTTGGGAAAAATTTGTCATTACTTGTCACTATTTCTCATTTTAATTTTGAGAAAAAGTATTATTCATCTTAAAAAACTTAATTGAAAAAACTATTTTAATAAAAAGAAAAAAAAAAAAAAAAGAGTATGAGTATGAGTGCGAGAAGAAAGTAAAAGTTGAGAAAGGCAACAAAATTTTGGAGGGACCAGCTAACTACAGACCTATAGTAACACTTCGACATGGTGGAATAATATTAGGACAACGATTTTTTGACAAAAGTAAACGATATTCATTCATTCAAATCGATATAATACATTGATATAATATAAATCCAAATTCGCTAAAAACAAAAAGGATGAATCTGTGAACAAACTCACAGCATCCATGTTAATAGCATAAAACGGCAAAGTACTCATGCCTACAAATATGACTAATATGACTATATTCATGTCTCCAGATCTGCAATGTTGACGACGCCAAAGTCATTGTCATTGATCAGATCTGCACTTGCTCAAAGCTAATCTTTCAACCTGAATCAAATAAACACCGCACTAAGACGGGAAATCAAAAACACACCGTACAAAGACGGTAAATCAAAACAAATAGAGTCATTCAGAGACGACGAAATCACAAAAACAAACGAAAGAAAACAGAAAATTTGTGAAATCACTTATTCAATTAGGATAGAAGGAAAAACAATTCGGATGGGTGATTTTTGGGTCAAAATTGACCCTAAATCACCCCTCTAAAAAGAAGAAGAAGAAAGGGTTTGTGAAGGAGAGAAGAGAGAGAGGAAGAAAGGGGGATTCTTTCAATATTAGAACAACGATGTTGTTGTTGTATAGTTCAATTTAACATTATGATACAAATAGCGGTAGTTGCGAATCACCTATCACATTATACCGTATCAGGGTTGCCAATCACATTAATCAATTTCCACAGCTAAATCTTTCAAAATCTCCGCAAACACATAATAATACCAAATGTTGTGCAAAATAACAAAATAGTTTTTTATAGGTTAATCTTGGAAGAATTGTGGTTAATTTATCCGACGATTGATGAAAATTAATCATACAAGTAAATTTGTTAATAGAATGAATTTAGTTTGTTAATACCACTTACAAATTTCTTACGTGGTTTGAGTAAATTACCCACCATTTTTATAGGTCTCACGTAATGGGCAAGAGCAGCTAAAAGTATATAGTCAATTATTTCCATCAAGAATTTGTTCTCTCTCTCTCTTTTTTTATTAAGGAATTTTTGTTCTCTTGTTGTCGATAACTTGATAACCAACAGTTTAAATTAAACATGCGACGCATAATTAACATGAATCGTAAATTACCCACAACTCTTATTTTGGTTACGTAACACACTTCTATTTTTTTTGTTACAATAGGCACATCAACTTTGGATTATATATTTTGTCCAAAAAAAAAACTTTGGATTATATATAATGAAAATTACCAACATTTTGATAAAAATGGTTAATTATTAACTAAATAAGGTAGGTTGAACTAATTAATCAATCAAGCTTGATTCCTCAACTGGCTGTAAAACCTGTTTATGAAATCTTCAGCAGCCTTATCAACTTGATCGTCCTTCTCGTCATCTTCTCTTAAAGGGAATGGTGAGTCAGTCACCCTCAATTGCCTCACCATTGGGCTACGCCCGAACCCTGGCAGTGCTGGAGATGCTTCTACAATCGACTGATCATTGCTAAGCATCTCCAGCACTGCCTTCATTGCGCTCATTGTTGCCACATCATCATCTTGTGTAGGTGGTGCTTGAGCGGAAGTGGAGAAGTTGTTGTGGCTACGGTGACGCTTCCCAATTGGGAAGAAGTGGTTGGGAGTGTTGCTACAGCTGAATTCGTACTCCCTTGAGGCGGTGAATTGGTGGTGTGAGCGGCGGCTTGAGGTGGAGCCACCGTGGTTGTGGTGATGGTGGAACATTAGATTGGCAATGGCTTTTCCGGCGAGCTTGCTGCGGCGTTTGAGCATCATGTTTAGGCCCATCATTAGTTTGCCCTTTGACATACCTTTTCTCAACATGAAGAAGGCCACACGTACCATACTCCACACTTTCTTTGATATCACTGGTAGATTGTTTTCCATTTTTTATAGAAATTGTTTTATTGTTTGCAATAATATGCGAGAAAAGTGATTTTGAGAGAGAGGGAGATTGAGAAAGAGAGAGATAATTAAAGAGATATATTTGATTTGATGACAAGATGAAGGAGGGTGATGAGGTTATATATAGTGAAGGATGAGAGGGAAAGGATGAGAATGAGAAATGAATATTGAATACACCATATGGAAATAAAATAACCCGTGGGTGCATGCATGTTTTGTGTTACTTTATATAGTTTTTTTAATTATTTTGTTATAAATACACATAATTATTTAAAATATAAATATTAGAAGAAAACTTATGTACAATTCCTCAGGTGATTTTCGTATGGTTTTAAACTAAAAATATATATTTTTTTTGGATATAATAAACTTTGAGAAAATTATGAATTTGAGGAAATCATGGTGAATTTAGTTAAGAACCATACGAAAAACACCTAAGGAATTATACCTAAATTTTCTCCTAAATATTATTCAATTATTATTTTTTCTGTTTTTTTTTGTGTGTTTTTTCTAAGATGATGTCTCAAATCGAGAACCATAAAGTTGAAGATCAATCTTACGATTAAACGATCTTTTAAAAAATTGGTTTATTTTTGCATATGCTTGTGTCACCAAATGACGTGTACAAATAATTATGTTCATACAAGAATTGCTCTATTGAAGAAAGCCGCTTCTTTAAGATGACAAAATAAGTGATATATAGGGGAATACGTGGATCAGTTTGGATTTGGTTTGGTCAAACCTAAAACTCGAATCATATAGGATACTCCAGTTTTTGTGAGGTAAAATACCCATCCATATATGGTCCATAACCTTTAGTATTTTTCTTCTACCATATGGAAATAAAGATAAAAAAAATATCGACATTATTGAATAAGTGAATTTTTTGAATCTGGGTCCAGTTTTACCCGAAACTCACTTATTTGTTTGGGTTTTCAATTTTTAGAAGCCATACCCACCCAATTATCCGGTTCAACCCATATTTTTGAAATTTTTTGGTAGATTTGACTGAATTTTTTGAGTTGACCCAACCCATGTACACCACTAACATACTCTATTTTTTTTTTATAAGGGGTCGCGCCTATGGAAAAAAACATATTTCTTTGTAACTATAATTGTTAGTCAAGATGATCGGAAGACTTATATACCGATGGTTTAGGTTCAAAACTTGGACTTATCATGTTTTTATTTTTTATTTTATTCTTATGTATCTTGTGTAATTATTTTTGTTTTAGAATGACATCTTACATAATGTACCCACAAAATGTAACATATTTACATGCATGTTAACTTGTAAATTTAAAAGGTCTCACTATAAAATGTGTTTTAAACATCTAAACATATTGGATAAAAAATGAATAGAATGACACCTTTCCATTAATGTGCCCACAAAATGTAACATCTTTACTCTTTACATGTTAACTTGTGATACTAGCTAGAAACCATCACAAAGTGGAGATTGCAAGGGTGATAATCAATAATATGCATCTTTATCCAAATTTCAGATAAAAGCATAGTATTGTCCAAAAAGATTTGATAAAAAAGCCAAAAGAAATACAAGGTAGGTCTGCGTGGCTTAATGATTATTGAGCTGGTAAACTTTTGCTCAATCTAATAGTCATACTCATAACTAAAACAAAATCCGTTAAAAAAAAACTTAATTATAATGAACAATCTCATGTATTTTCCACTAACTAACAACTAAGACATTCTTTTCTTTTCAAAAAACAAAGACATTCTTAACGAAGGGTTAACCTAGATTCTGAAGACAAATAGAATCATTATTGTATGGTAATTAAGAAAGCGATTATGACAAAATATATTGAATATAATGGATAGGGCTAGCTAGCTAATTTAGATCCAATCCTCTAACAGATAAGGCTAAGTTTTATCCAATCCTTTATCTCTATAATTGTCACATTTATCTGTGAATGCTCTGGCCCTCTTTAAAAGCATACGTACTACATTTCTTTTTGGTACACAAAGCAACGTACTATATTTTTTGAAAAGAAGCAAATAAACGATTTCAAGTGTTAATATGTTAACATAAGATAACCTTGTATTATAACTATTTGAAAGAAGAAGATAAGGCTGAGTTTTATCCAATCCTTTATCTCTATAATTGTCACATTATATATGCTAATTTCATAGCCATTATTATTGGATCCACGATGTGCCTTAATAAGTTTACGTTTGTATTGAGTGAAAAAAAAAAGAAGAAGAAAAAAAAGTGTACATTTGGATAAGTTTTTTTTTTTTTTTAGGAAAGGTTGGAATTACTTGGAAGCTCAATTATTCCATAATCAAAATGGTCCTATTTCGTGTTCGGGTATTACGGCACCTTGGTTGGAAGTTGCCACCTTCAATCACAACAAGCAAAAAATTATTTTTCTTAATAATTTTCTCCCTTGAAATGAGCACTAGTTTGTGCAACTATATACTTTGGGACAACCTTTATTTAATTTGGTTGAGTAAACAATTAAAAGTGGCCAAAAGTAAGGAGCCAAAACTCTTTTGGATTGCATTATATGTAACATTTTGTTGAAGAAAAAAAGAGATAAAGACAGCCCTCACTTTTGTAGCCACTTCAGGTTCCTTTCTGGGAAAAAGAAATCAACTATTTATTTTATATATATAAATTGAAAATATATATAAACCCGATTGATGGTACTACACTTTTTTTTGGTGAATTGTTGATTATAATAACAAATTTGCGTTTGATATTACTTGCCTAATTTTTCTGTAATTAAAGTCGTTAAATATTTGCGTGCTATCCAAATATATAAAATAAGATGGTTTTATTTGAAGGCGCAATTATATACTAGTATTTTAACTTATAATTGTGCTAAAATAAATCTAGAAATTAAATCAGTGAAGGCCTACTAAGTTGTCGCATAAATACAACTCAGTTGCCAACCACTCTGACGTTAAAGTTAAAGTTAGTATTGAGTTTTAGAAAGGGGGTTAGGAGAATGTAGAGAATCTAACCTTGAAGAATGTTGAGTCCCATTTATATAGTTTGGAGGCGCATGAGCCATTGTAGGGCACTCGCAAGGGTCAGCGGTTACAAATTCGTAGGAATCGAAACCATCGAGCGGGATTCACAGAGACGTTAGAGTAAACCCCCGCCTGCAGGGAGGGGGTGTGTTGCAAATAAGATCGGGCTTGTTCTGATTGGGTCCACATAAATGGGTCTTATGCTTTTTATCGGTCCAGAACAGTAGCCCCCCAAGTCGTTACTATTGAAAATGAGTGATGACTTTGAGCAAGGCAGTTCGTGTTTGGATGAACCTTATGCTCGTAAGGGGTTAAAGAGTGATGAGTGAAATGCTCGTTGGATCTGATGGAATGGGTATGCTCGTAATGAACAATTCTCGGAGGTACCCTTGTTAGTTAGAGGAATGCTCGAGATGAATTTTTGGTGTGTGCTCACGTCAATTGGACCGTTAGTGATTATGTTGTTTGATTCCCTTGTCGGAGAGTTGATCGTTTATCCTCTCAGCATTTAATGTGTAAATGCTATTCAAACACTTTATTGCCTAGACCTTTTGTTTGTTCAGAACTGTTTTTCGAGGTTCAATCGAGGCCACTGATTCAATCTGACATTTAGATACTCTGAAGGACCCGTTATGATTTGTTGGATAGATTGGTAAGGCTGATCTAAACCGTAGATTTGTTTCACTTAAATGAATCACATGTGAAGCGCCGTACTAGATTGACACTTCTAGGTTCGAATCGTTTCGAAGGGAGTAAAAGTAATCTCAAGCGTTTCTCATAAACACTTTTACTCTTTTGCTAAGATTTCCCTCTAAGTTCAAAAGTTCCAGTTTCTCCAAGTTTTCAAAGCTAATTCGTAACCAACTGTTATTTTGTTAGAATTTTTATTTTTATCTTAGGCCTTTAAATTTGTCGAGCTCTGTTGACTAATGGTTTAACGAAATTTGGTCTTTTTTTTTTTGTTATTGCTAATTCTTCAACTATTTGTTTGCCCTTATAGATTTAGTTTTTTGCTCACCAAGTTCTAATAATTTTGTTAAAAAAGTATAAAAATCATAGATCAGTAAGAGACATGTGATCTTATTTTGAATAGGTGATTTCCCTCGCCTTGCACGTCTTATAAAAAAAAAAATGTCAAATATCATATGTGCGTTACTACTATTTCCTCTCTATTTATGGAAAAATCAAACTCAAAACGTTTTAGACTTGGTCAATACTTGTTTGGTTCCACTCCATTTTAATCATGCTTTTTTGAGCCTTTAACAGGTACCTAAATGAATTGAATGGTCACACTCACATCCAGGCTCGTGTTGTAGAGAAAGCTTAACATCAAAGAAAACCCGAAAACTATTTTTATTTTATTTTTTTGCTCGCCCACTATAAGTCCCTACTCCCTTAGATTTAGGGATGCTCACTCATATATTGCTCCAATAATTCAAACATTTCAGGAATAAATTAATCATCGTCATACAATTTTAAAATGCACGGGAAATCAAATAAATGAAATTTTAATATTTTTAATTAACATAGAATGATAATATAAATAATTTTATATTTACATAAACTATTACATCGTAAAACTATTTGATTTTGATTATAATTATTTTTTAAAAAATTATTATTAAACAAAATGACATTAATAATCATATAACAACTGTCTCAGACATTTTCTCAAAAAAAAAATTGTCTCAAACATAATTTGAACTACGTCCCTTGATTACAATTAATTTAAAAGTCATGCATGATATTTTTTTATTATAGAAACATGGTATTTTCTTTTTGTTGATTGACAATATAAAAAAAAAAACTCGTGATTTTTTATATCAACAATAAATTAAAATTAAACTATTAATTATGGTACTGTCCAAAGAAAATTCTTATGTAAAATTTCATGATTTTTTATAAAGAGGGAAAATTCTTGACTTCTTAACTTTTTATTTTTACCCAAATAAAATTTGATTTCTTTTAAAAAGAATCTTAGAAACTTCTTTACATATTAATTTCGATTGAAATGGATTGATATGATTTCGATTTATCAACGACTTTAAATTATCGGTAAAGAAGAAAGGACAATGTAAAAACAAAGATTCTATTCTGAATGAATATATGAAGTCTAATGCTCCCTTCGTTTCAAAATGAGTGTCGTTTTAAGCAATTGCACACAGATTAAGAAATAGAAATCAATTACTCTATCCGCTTCAAAATGAGTGTCGTCTTACTAAATTATCCTAATAAACTATTGGTTTGTTTTTCATTAAAGAAAAAATAATACTTTGGAAGTTGTGTATAAAGTATTAATTAAAAGGTATAATTGAAAAGAAAAAGTTATTATATGCATTGAAACACTGAAAATGACAGTCATTTTGAAACAAATATTTTTGCCTAAAACGACACACATTTTGAAGCGGATAGAGTAATTGATTTGTAATTAGTTGTTTGGTTTATGGAGTGACATATTAATTTTGAGTTTATATTTTCCCTTCATTCTATTTCAATTTGAGTTGGAGTTAACCCAACCATAGAAAACTAGTTTGTAAAGTTAAGACTGATTCTATTTATAAATTCGTATTCAGACTTTATCTTAATGTGAAACTCTTAACACGTTTATCATACTCATGGTTGGACATCTAAACAGTGATCCTAGTGACTCGACATCAGTGACTTGATAGTAGATAGGTTAATTAATGTTAAATAAGCTATGATATTATATTAAAATTTGGGTTGAGTCTAACTCAACCTTATAAAACTTATGTGTAAGATTAAGATTATCTTTATTTATAAACACATGTTCAGGTGTTATTCTTGAACCATTCTTTACAAACAAAACATTTAATTATTTCAATATATTATGCGAGAAAATGTTTTAAAAATTTGCACTATTTGGCTCCAAAGAAATTTATTAGGAACTATACAAACCTATGAACAATATATTCAGAGAATCCTAACTGCTAGAAACAATACTTTATTATAAAAGTATGCCAAGCAAAATTAAAAGTATCACAATAGAACGTACAAATCAGCTTTCAACAAAGCTGGCATAAAAAAGTGCTTATAGCTATAGCATACAACCATACACATACACTGCATTAAACATAGTAAGTCAAGTATACTTCAATTTTCGGCTTGTGGAATTTTCGTCTAGGTCAACTACTGAAACTTTATCTTCTTTTCATTTTTTTTGACAAATGGTAAAACTTTAACTTTGGTGCTTTATTTCTGTCAAAAGAAGAAAAATTTATCTCGTGGTTTAGTAATTTCCATGGTGCAAAGAAAAGGCTAATCACGTTTAATCCCAGATAAATATATACTATAATTCGATCTATGCTCGAAATGTTGTTGTTGACAGCTATAAAAAGTAGGAAAACGACGCATGAAAATTTCAATTCCGTTTTAATTTATTTGAATTTTTCATAACTACTTTTTCTTTGTTTCACTAATCTCTATTTTAAAGAAATTTTGGGTGTTTTGTTTTTCATGTTCTCATTTTCACTTCAACTATTATTAAACATATATATGTTTAGATGGGAGGATTTTGGAGGAGGTTACTTATTTTTCTTTTTCAAATTAAAGAAACTATAAAAAAAATTCAAATAAATTAAATGTTTTTTTTTTAGGGGAATAAATTAAATGTTGAAAATGCTATTTGATTGACTGATCGTCAATCATATTATTCTTGAGAAACAAAATATCTCAAATGTATATACTAAAAATACAGATTTCCAGTTCATCGAAAAAATTATATAGATTTCCAAACACCAATCCACACATACCTTAAGTGATTATGAATAGTTTCTCTTAACTCTTTATTTTTTTATATCTTTTATATAAAAAGATATAACATTTTTTTAAGAGAGATAAATATAACATTTTTAGAAATTTTGAAAATGTCAAAACATTTATTTTATTGTTTATGTAAACAAACAAATTTAGCTTAAAAATGAAAACTAAAAAAATAAAAATTAGTGAGAAAAGTTTAGAAGAAAGAAATGTAAATTCTCTATCAAACGTTGTAAATACATTGGTGAGTGATTTTTTTTTTTTAATCTCATTGTTCAAAATTCATTTAAAATCACATAAATAAAATACTTGATATGTGGAGCAAATTAATCAAGCAACTAATATCAACGTGGGTGACAATTATAAACACAAGCAAAAATTATAACAGTGAGGGAGGAAAGAAAAGAACATAAGAGAATTTATTTACCCAGTTCAGTCCAATACTTACCTGCTCTGGGGGAGAACAACTCTCTGTTCCACTCCACCATAACGATGAGTAACTTTACAAAGGATTTCAAAGGGTTACAAGAATCACTCTTCAAACTTAAATCTATCCAAAGTCATGAATCTCTTTCGGTGACCAAGAGTTTCAATCCTAATGTTGTTTGTTCAAGGTGAAACAATGATAATTCAATCCCAACCCTAATGTTTGTTGATAAGATAAAACTCTACAAACCCTAATTTTATTGTTGGCTTCGAATCCTTATTTTTCTACTTATTTTTCATCTGATACATGATCTGAATTTATTGAGAATTTATTTTGATCATGGTTTTACTCTATACTTAATTGTTATAGTAAATTAAATCTATTATTGTTGCTGCTGAAGATTACCTTAGATTTAATTACTACTTTTATTTTACAAAAAGATTTAGTTGCTACTTAAATTTACAGTTTTACCCCACACATCTCATTTATAAAAAATAAAATAAAAAATTTACTCACTTATTTAAATTTATTGATGTTATTTTTAAATTTTATTGTATTTTTATCTCTCTAAATAGAAGAAATTGAGAAGATATTAAATGGAGAGATATAAACTCATTCCATAAGATGTCAAAAATAAAAGAAAACATTTAGAAGTTACACAAACTACAGATGTCTCCCAATTAATCTCTCACAGATCCTTAATTTGTACTTTCAAGTTTCAACCAAACACTTCACCTAAGCTTTTGGCTTTAAGGGCTGCCACCTTTCATTATTGTGATTGAAAAAAGTTAAAAAACGATTTAGTCGCTTATCACTATTGAGTGTTTTACTTTTCCCGCAAGAAACGACAGTCCAGGTAATCCACCCTGACTTAATTATTTTTCACTGAAATTGACATTTTATTTTTTTACAATTATAATTCATCAACATTGTAGTAATTTATAGTAATCATTAAGCTAGTTTGTCCAAACCTCATTCAAATTAGTCATATCCTATGATTTCAGCAATATCGTTATTACACGTTTATTTTGATTAATTAATAATTACTCTACTATTTAGATTTGATTTTGTTTTTGAATATTACTATACTCTTGGTCATAGACATTAATGATCCTCTTCATCTTTACAATTGAAATAATGACTTAGTTATACGAGTTTGATTAAAATAACATAAAATACTTATACGTTTGTATTGAATCGACATCAATCAATTTAAACATGAAAATGTCATGCGTATTTTTTTAATAGAATCGTCAATCATCCCTAAAAAAGATAATAATTTAAGTATTGATAATCATGTGGTCCACCGAAAAACTCACCCATGTTCGGATGAGTTTGTTAATACTAGTACTAGTATTTATCTTTTTATTTGTGAGAAAGTATTTTTCATCTTAAAATTTTTGGAAAACTTTTCTTTAATTAGTTTAAATAAAGTAAAAGAGCAAAGAAGAAAGTAAAAAGGCAACAAAATTTTGGAGGGGCCCAGCTAGCTATAAATAGACCTATAGTATAAGTTAAACATGGTGGAATCATATTAGGACAACGATGTTGTTGCTGTACAATCCAATTTAACTTTAAACCGTATCAAGGTCACCAATCACATTACTAATTCACATAGCTAAATCTTTCAAAATCTCCAAACAAACACATAATAATAATACAATAACTTGTTACCAAATGCGGTCTTTATTTATAAATAAAAAAAAAACACTTTGAAACTTGTACAAAATAATGAAATATATGTAGTAGATAATATCTATTTAAAATATATAATAACATCACTGGTGGATTTTTTTTGTGTCCGGAGTTCGAACCTTGAACTTTATATATATATTATGCATTGTCTCTGCCAACTGAGCTAAGCTTACGAAGACACATTATTGATCGATTAAGGCAAAGGTAAGAGGTTAAAAGCAAGAATTAAAATTGAAGAAACTAGTTAGAAAGAGAAGAAACAATGTTTAATATTGTTGTTACAACCCAAAAATCTGCAAGGGTTCTAATCTTATAGCCAAGATTATATCCTAAATCCAAAAGATTCATTGAAATTCTTTTTTAGTACACATATGTGTACGAAGGGTACCTCAGAAAGATCCTATCATGTTTGTTAGAGTACATAATATACCGGCTAATTAATTCGTAAAATTTGTATACTTTCTAATAATTTCAAGTATTGTTTAAAAAACAAATATTTTCTTTTCTATTATTAATAATGAAAGATAATCACAAAAACAAGCCTATGCTTGAACCCTTTACACATATTTCAATTTTATATACGAATTAAAAGTGTAGTCCTTTTCTTCAATTTGTAGATAGACTCAAAATAAAAGCACTCCAAAATGCGAGAGTACGTAAAGTTAACTAAAATAAAGTCACCAAGTACACAACAACAAAAAAATTCAGAATTTAAAAGTGATTATTATTAAGAAAGTTTTTTTTTTTTTTTTTTGTGACCACAGTGATGGTCATTAATTACTCCTCAAACATATACATGAGATTATTTTGTTGGAAATTATGAAAAGTAATTATTCCGTAACAAAAAAATAGAAAAACGCAAGAATAAATTAATTCAATCTGTAATTTATTTTCTAGCTTATTATTATTATCATGTTCATAATCAACAGTTAAATCAAACATGAATCATTAATCTCCCACATATAGGTATATCAACTCTTGGATCATATATATCATGAAAATAACCAAAAATTAAAAATGGTTTACTTAACATTCACAACAAACGATTACACATATTAATTAATTATTAACTAAACAAGGAAGGTTGAATTATTTAATCAATCAATCTTGCTTCCTCAACTGGCTGTAAAACCTGTTTATGAAATCTTCAGCAGCCTTATCAACTTGGTTGTCTTTCTCATCATCTTCTCTTAGAGGGAATGGTGAGTCAGTCACCCTCAATTGCCTCACCATTGGGCTACGCCCGAATCCAGGTAGTGCTGGAGATGCTTCTACGATTGCTTGATCATTGTTAAGCATCTCCAGCACGGCCTTCATTGCGCTCATAGTCGCCACATCATCGTCCTGCGTAGGTGGCGTATGAGCGCAAGTGAAGAAATTGTTGTGATTGTGGTTGTTGCTGCGGTGACGTTTCCCTATTGGGAAAAAGTGATGAGGAGTGTTACTGCAGCTGAATTCATACTCCCTTGATGCGGTAAATTGGTGGCGTGAGTCGTGAGAGCGGCTTGAGGAGGAGCTGTGGTGGCTGTGATGGTGGAACATTAGATTGGCAATGGCTTTTCCGGCAAGCTTGCTGCGGCGTTTGAGCATCATGTTTAGGCCCATCATCAGTTTTCCCTTTGAAATGCCTTTTCTCAACATGAAGAAGGCTACACGTACCATACTCCACACTCTCTTTGATATCACTGGTAGATTGTTTTCCATTTTTTATTTTATATAGAAATTGTTTTTTTTTTTTTGTTTGGAATAATTTGAGGAGAGTGATTTTGAAAGAGAGAGATTGAGAGAGAGAGAGAGAAGGAGAGATATTAGGAGATGAATTTGATTTGAGGACAAGAGGGAGGAGGGTGTTGAGGTTATATATAGTGAGGGGGAAAAGAAGGAAAATGATAAATGAATATTGAATCCACCATATGGAAATAGAATAACCCGTGGTGGGTGCATACATATTTTGTATTACTTTATGTCTTTATAATATTTTGGGGGAAGCCTATGCTTTTGAAAAACGACAAAAGGAGTGCTTTACTTGGTTGAAATGTTTGAAATTGAACATCCACCAAGCCATATAATTTTCATATTGTGCAGCCAGCAATGCATTTACCTTCTCTAATGGTTTTTTTTTTTTTTTTTTACACTCTAATTGTCAGTGTATACACCTCTAGACCAAGAGAGAAAGAGACTCTATGATAGATATGATAGTTTAAGAGTAATCATATTTGTACAATTATTTTATGACAACTAATCGTATACGAGATATGGTGAAGAGGACGACCGTCTTATAAATAAAAAAAAAAAAGTTCAAAATTAGGCTCAAACAAAAAATAAAAATAGAGGTCCATTAAAAATGTTGAAATCATCAGATAATTAATGATGAATTAAAAAAATCTAATATAAATTTTAAGGATGCGTTGATGTCAACATTTGAAATTCTTGAATTTGCTTGAGAATTCTGATGTTCTATTATTTATTTTCTATGAAGTCCGATGTTTTTATTATATAATAATACTATTTTATATCGAACTCTCTTAACTATCCTGATGACAATTACATTTCAAATTCAATGTTTTTTCTCTGAAGTCTACGTTTTCAATGGATTTTTATTTAATGTAACAAAAACTATCACCTTCAAGTAAATTAATTTTTATATGGTATGATATGTAATATTATTCCAAGAGGGAAATAATATGTTTAAGTTTCAAAGATTCCAAATGGAATCTTCTGTTCTATGAATTGAAGCAGTTATATATGTAGCCATAATAACTAGCACAAGGAAGAGATTGTGGGTAGATTATTGGAAAAGGAAGTCGCTTGTTCAATTAAAAGAAGAGAAATGATATTTGAACAACCATTTTTTATAATTTTTGTGACAACTTTCTCTCTCATGCTCACATTATTTTTTTACTTTCTTTCTCTATTGCTTTGGTTTTTGTGTCACTACCTCATTTCCTTTGTAAAATTTTGGTTGTTACAAAAATTGTCACATATATGGATGTTCAAATAACACAACTCTTAAAAGAACTATATTACTCTTATATTTGAAGAAATGGAAATGAAAAACATTCAAGTATAGTGGAGCTTTGAGGTTAAGATGTCTTTTTTTAATAGCCAATTAAATTATTTTATAATTTATTTATTGTATGATATATAATATTATTCCACCTTTCCTTTGCAGCTATATATATCATCAAATTATTTTTTAGATGGCTAGCATTTATTTTGAAGCTATATTCAACAACTAACAACAACAAAAAGAAAATTTGTGTGGCTAACATTCCTAGTCTCGAGGAAGATCCACCACAGTTGCAAATTTTATTCGTGTATACATATATTATACTTCTATCTATTTTATTTTGATTGTTTAAAAAAACTAAAACCATATAATATTTATTTATTTATTTTTACAAATCCATATAATATTTATTTGTTGCTATGCCTATTTAAATTCCTTTTAATAAAAAGGTCACAACTAACTTCTAAGCCACGGAATTTCTCTCTTGGGTTTGGTACGTAACCTTGAATTGAGACAAAGGCAGCCAACAAAAGCAGTAGATCAATGCATGAAGCAAATTTTATTTCTGTTATAAGATTGGAAATATCTAAAATACATTGAAAAAGCCACTGACTAAAATACAAAGTATTAAAAACCCTCTCCATCAAAAAGAAAGACAAAGAACTCACACACGGTTCAACTTGATCCTTCAATAAAAACTATGATAGTGATAGGGAGAGAGACCTAAAAAACCTTATACTCGGATCAAAAGGTATGACTTTAGGGTTATGTTATCTTGATCAAACCCTAAAGACTCTGAGGAGTAGTCACTAGTCAGTAGAAAAAAGAAAAGAAAAGAAAAAAAAGGAACGAGTATATAAACCATGCTCCTAAACAACATAGAATTAATCAATACAGAATTAAAACACTTAATGCATGTCTGAAATCACGTTGAGTTGATGAAATCATGATGGTCTCACCGTAATATTATTGAATAAAATTACGGTGACTCGCTGAGATTCTATTAAACTTACCATCAATTCAAACATACGGTTAACTTCTATGTTATAAGATAAGATTAATTGGTGATTGTGAAATCATTGATATCTCTTGTAATAGCAGGAATGCAACTTGAACTTCTAGCAAGCCCACCACCTTTCTTTTCACCACCTTTGTCTCTAGGGTTGAATGACTTAGCCCTTCTCCCTTCCATTTTACTCTTTTTCAGCATCTCTTTCATAGCTTCAGCTTGAAACAAAACAGGAAAACTCCTTCCAAATTTATTAAACCTAACACATGCACTCATGTGTGCACTCAAAGCCTCTTCAATATTGTTCCCACCATTTTTCTCCAACTCTTCTTTCACTGCCTCAGAACACAAACCACAAACCCATTTCCCTAAGTATTTGTCACGTACACGTTTTATGTACTCAGGTGTAAACTCTTCCGACATGCCACAGCATTCACACTTTGCATCTTCAACTTCAGTTATCGGTGGAAGCTGCGTTAAATCAAGGTCTTGTTTTGATAGTTCAAATGATATGTCTGAGATTGTTCTTTGAATGTTATTGTTGTTGAGTTGAGATGAATTAGGTTTTGGTGGTTTGGAGCATACAATGTTGTTGCTCCTAGAGATTGAGCTAGGTAATGAATCTCCATGAGGTGCCATAATAGTTGTATTTGTTAGTAAGAGAATATGATAAATGTGTTATGAATATTGAAGAAACTAGCTAGGAGGAACAATCTTATTTATAATAGTTGTGTTTTGCTACTAAGAATGTGAGATGTGTGGATGTTAGAAATGCAAATGTCAGTTTTCAATGATCGTGAACTTAATTGCTAGATTTTTCAAGAAGATTTATGAGGTGAATGTGATGTATCGTATAACTTTTAGTGATATGTAGTTGTGTACATACTTTTAAATTTCCCATATGTCAATGCTTCACTACCAAGTGAACTTCCACGTTGGTAGTTGTGACCTCAAGAATAAGGTGATCAATGTATATGATTTCATTCTATGGCTGATAATTTAGTTGAAAGGCAACCACATACATGCGTGTGGAGAGTTTCATGTTTCATAGATATATGGTCTAAGCCCTAAGGTCATGTTTGAATAACACCTTAATTAAGTGTCTATATAATTGCTTGTGTATAAATAATTTCTAGTTCAAAATATAAAATAAAGTCAAATTTGTTTGTATAAATTATAAGCTGTTTTCATAAACTATCTCCAAAGTTTGAAATAAGCTTATGGATATGTCATAACTCATAAGCTATTTTCATAAAAAAAAAATAAAAAAAATCAAACAATGCCTCGAGTACATGTATAGAGATAAGTTAACTCAAACCTATGACCATTCATCTAATTTTATTTTTTTTTAATTATTCTAATATAATATATAGAATCTTATTCTGAATTCATTGTAGCATTCTTCTAAGAGCGTAAATATCGAAAACATTTTAGAGTGTCTTAGCTTAAATTTTATGACACATAGTCAGAATTTCACATTCTCCAACAATTACCGTGGTACTGCATTACCAACATTGTTTTTCTACTTTTGTGATGCAAAAAATAATGAGTTATGATACATAAACACCCTTAGGTGACAATACACCCCTTGACACCCACACAAAAATCTGACATGTGGCCATATGGACCCCGCACAAGTACACTTTATCTTTCTTCTTCTCTTCTCTCTTCCTAATACATAGGGTGTACAAGGGTGTATGCAATTAAAAGGTGTCTATGTAACATTTTCCAAAAAGAGTGATGCTACATGTACCACCTCATGTGGCAATACACCCTTTACACCCATACAAAATTCTGACACGTGGCAATCTGGACCCCACATAAATAGAAGATAAAGTGTGGTTATGAGATGAACTTACCAAAATATCCCTAATACATAGAGTGTACAATGGGATGTAGGAATAAAGGGTGTTCATGTAACATTTTTCTATTTAAAAAATGTATTTGAATGATTTAAATAATTAAAAAATGTGAAATAATATTTATATATTATGTGGGGTTCATTTATACCATCAATGTGCGTGGTATGAATGTGGATGCTCTAATCATTGTGATTATAGTTATTAATCAAAATTGTTTGAGAGTTTCATATCAAATATATTTATTTATCTGAATCTTTGTTATAACTATTTTTCTCTACATGTAACTTTTCTTTCAAAATGTTCAATAGTTAAAAATACCATATATATTAAGGAAAAGACGAAAAATATATTTTAAAAGGAAATTAAGAAACTATGGTCTATGGAGGGTAGACCTTCAAATTGCATATCCATATTATGACTTTTTTTTCTACATATTTTTTCACGGTCCCTCATTTTACGCCACTATATTAGTCAATGTAATTGGACTTGGTTGCCAAAATGAATCGTGAAGTGTGACTTCAAATCGACATGATAAGAGCCACAATTGTAAATGTCCATGTTTTGTACACGTTGGCATATTGATTCTTTTTTTACTATGCAAGTTGAAGAAAATTGTTATTGACGGATTGCATAAACATAAGAAACACGAGTAAAATATACTTTTGTCTTCTTAACAGTTAACTGCCGAGGAATTTAATAACCGGCTGCAATTAACTGTCGAGGAAAACCTTGGTAGTTAACTGCCGAGAATCTTCTGTTATAAATCTGGCAGAAGCTCTCTCATCCATTATTCATCTCATCTTCCAAAAAAAAAATTCCAATCTCTTTCACAAATCTCTCTAAAAAACCCAACTAAATTTATTCAACAAAATCACAAGTAAGTAATTATAATGCTATTAACTTACATTTTAGTTGTTATAAATATTTTTATTTTTTTAGTTTTGAGTAGATTTATTTTATTTTTGTTTTTGAGTAGATTTACATAGTATAATTCATTTTAAGAGTAAATGTTAGTTGCTTAATTTAATTAAAATGTTTGTATGATGTTTATGTTATAGTTTAAAATTTTAGGGTTATATTTTAATTTGGTGTTTTATATTTATTTTTTTATTTTAGTTTTTAATTAGATTTACATGTTATAAATCATTTTTAGATTAGATGTTAGTTGCTGAGATCAACTGAAGATATCATCAAAAGTTTGATTCCGCCAGAAGATCGTCATTAGGTACGGAAAGAATGCACCTTCCAACTACAACAATTGCCTTCCTTTGAATGGGGTAATTCAAACTTGCCAAACGGCAGATCTCCAATATTTGACCGGAATTCCCACTGTTCCTGTCAAAAGATTAAATTCTTGTTAGGCTGATTTAAATGAAGGTATTGAAGTGTCAAGGAATGGACCTCATTCTTTTCACATTTGAATACCATCATTTAATCCCAACCTAACAAGAATTTAATCTTTTGAATGGAACATTGGGAATGCCGGTCGAATATTGGAGTCCTGCTGCTTGGCAAGTTTGAATTTACCCCATTCAAAGGTAACACAATTGTTGTAGTTGGGAGGTACAAACGTCCAACTGCAATAATTGTCTTTCTTTGAATGAGGTAATTCAAACTTGTTAAACGGCAGAAATCCAGCATTCGATAAGCATCTTGAATACTGGTATTGAAGTGTCAAGGAATGCACCTCATTATTTTGACACTTGAATACCATCATTCAAGATGCTCATCGGATGCTGGAGTCCTGCTGTTTAGCAAGTTTAAATTTTCCCATCCAGGAGTAAGATAATTGTTGCAGTTGGAAGGTACATTTCAGAATGTAATGTAATGCAATGTAGTTTGATAACATATATAGTTGAATATGCATAATACATGTTGTTTTGAATGGAACAATAATTATCTTATTTATTCATTTTTCGAATTTATTTATTCATTACGCAATTTTAATTAGTTGAATTCACCTTAAGATTTAATTAGTTTTTATTCAAATATGCAATTATTCAAAACGCGACTTTAATCGAAATTATTCCAAATGCGATTTTATTCTAAGTACCATAATGTCAAACAAAATGTGCGCGACACAAAAATAAAACATAAAAAAATCCAAAACAATTAGGCATTAAAAGTCATTACATTCATTCTTCCTCGTCACACAAGTCAATCGGGTTGTCCGTTACAGTCACTGGGGCACCTTGTTTTGGTTGAGGACCAAAATAGCATGTCCTCCCACTCCTCGTCAACCTGGACTGATTGTACACCGGCACCTTCGAACCCTTCTTTTTTTCGGAACCATCACAAACAATTATGTGCCATGTCATAGGCGATTTTTCTTTGTTCTTCTCTTCACCCTGAACGTTACCCTGATTCTGATTCTGAGACATATCTACAATAAAAAAAAATGGCGATCAAAACCTAACTAAACAACAATGCCATAAAATCGTAAAATCAAAAACTAAAC
The DNA here is from genome assembly GCF_003473485.1 of Medicago truncatula. NCBI lineage: Eukaryota > Viridiplantae > Streptophyta > Magnoliopsida > Fabales > Fabaceae > Medicago > Medicago truncatula. The sequence goes on from NC_053043.1 coordinate 49,606,778, forward strand.
CTAAACCTAAACTATCATCAAAACCTACACCTAAACCTAAACAATTCTAACAATTCTACAACGATTCATCAAAATCTAAACCTAACAATTCAATAAAAGATCTCTAACAATTCTAACCATTCTAACCTAAATTATCCTAACATATCATAAAATCAATAAAACCTATATAATCGAATCTATATAATCGAAATTTAACAACAACAAAAAAAACAAACAAACAATTCGACCACAAAACAACAATGCAATAGGATTCAAAAAACTTGCTTGTTTTTGTGATTGAAATTGGCTTGGAATGGCTTGAAATTGCTCAAAATCGCACCTAGGAGATCAAAAAATGTAACAATGGAGTTTTTGAAACTCCTATGTCTGTTCTGTTCTTATAACAAATTTCGGCAGTTATTTGCAGCCGATTTTTTAATTCCTTAGCAGTTAACTGCCGAGGGGGCAAAAACGTATTTTACTTGTGTGTCTCAGCCTTATGTAATGTAACGGCAATTTTCTCTGTTGAATTGATGAAAATTGAATTTTTCATTGCTTATATTCAAAATCAAAGATATTACTATGCCTATAAGTTGAATTGATGAAAATCAAAATAAAAATAATAATAATGACAATAAATGAAGACAGATTTTATTGATCTTTTTATTATTTAATGTGTGTTACAACTCTTAAAATGTGCATGTACATGAGCAGCTCTATCTTCTTGTACTCATGTTTATAAATAGAAAGAGATAAAAAGAAAAACTGTACTTACTAATACTATGATAATGTTTTGCCCTGAAAAAAGGATAATGTTTAAAATAACAATTAATATTAAATTATTAGTCAAAAAAATTAATATAATAACACAATAAGAAAGTTGGATAGCATTAATATAAAGTTTTCCTTTAAGAAAATTGATTGGTTGTCCTCCAATAGAAGCTGATTGTGGGGGTATTCACGTGGTAGCATGGTAAAACCATATATATTTATTTTCCACAACTTTCTGCTTTTGTGGTAAACTTGACTTGATTAAACATGAAGAAGGAAAAAAGAGACTGCACCTCACACGAGCCTTCCTCCACAAACGTTAACTTTTCATTTCACGAGAAGTTCAAAAAGCATAAGGTTATAAAGCCATTTAGTACTTTCAATGGAGCTATCAACTAAATAAAGTTGAAGTCATGCTGTAAAAGATACTATGAATTGAACTAGGGTAGGGGGGCTCAAAGGCTGAAACATAAAAGTTAGTAGATAGGTCCTGATATATCATGTATCATACATGTAACGTACGTTTGTGCATGAATGTAATGTAACATCGGTTAATTAATTGTACCAAAAATATATTTTGGCAGTGATAAATCAAATAATAAATAAATATCTGAATGATAGTAGCTCACCCCTAATTAATGATCATGATCATGATCAAGAAAGAAAATTCAAAATCAACTAAGTCAATTCTTAGGTTAAGGAAGTGTCATATGTGATTTACGGTTGATCAATACACAAAATTCAAAATATTGATGATCACCACGTATAAGTAGTTTATAGTTTTTTACATTTACAATTGAGACAATGACATAATCGATGATGATTCAATAAAAATAAGAGATAACGATATAGTTTAAGTTTTAATACATTGATATAAGTTTTCTTTGTTTTTTTCTTAGACCAAGTGCAATGGTGGTATTGAAAGCCACATTCAACATGTTGAAACCTTCCGATGGTAAGTTGAAGTTGGTTGAGAGATGAGGTGGAAGAAAGAGGTGATGAAACCATTCAACATGTTGAAGCTTGCAAATTGCCAGATCGGGAACGACACGCGGTGCATTTCTGTTGGTCAAAACAGGCGTGTGAGCTACACGTGCCGACAAAGGCGAGCGACAGTAGCAGGACGCAAAGAGAGAAAGGGTGAGTGTATAATCTTTGACACATGGTTGATCCTGATTGGTTGTTTGGATTTATCTCATTTTAATAATTTAAACTCAATTCATTGCAAATTTATTTTATTTTATTTTTTTAAACCAAAATTCATGATTTTTTTTTCTATAAATAGAGACTTGGTTCATTTGATTTGGACACAGAAAAAAAAAAAAAAAAACAAGTTTTTCACTATCTTATTGTTATTATTATCTTTCTATTAGGTTTTCTTTTGAAGTTTTAATCTTTTTTTTAGTGAAATGAGCCAAGAGTTGTTTGGAAATTAATTTCAATCAAGTATTTGTCTATATTTTGAAGTTTCTTGTCTTGCATTTTAAGTTATTTGTGCGTCGCGTGCTTAGTTTGTTGTATTGCATTTTAAGTTAAGAAAATAAAAATAAATTATTTAAATAAATTTTGTTTTTTACAAAAAACTAAAAAATAAATTGTTAAGTGATTATTATTTTAATTTAATTATAATCGATAATTGTAATTATATGTTATCAAAAAACAAAAGGCTTAATTGCACTTTTCCCACCTATATTTTGCTAATTGTGCGATTTTTCATCCCCTCTTTTTTTTAGCGATTTTGCACCTCATATTTTGCCAATTGTGTTTTGTTCAAAATCATCATTAAAAGAGGGGAAGGGGGGCAAATGATGGGGTGCAAAATTGCTCAAAAAAATAAGAGGGGGTGCAAAATCGCACAATTGACAAAAAGATAGGGGGAAAAGTGCAATTAAACACAAGAAGTTCCATCTAACCAAAAAGGGCGCAAAAAGATGGGGTGCAAAATCGCTCAAAAAAAAGAGGGGATGCAAAATCGCACAATTAGCAAAATATAGGTGGGAAAGTGCAATTAAGCCAAAACAAAAATATTAAAAAGTGGTGGGGTAGAGTGTTGAATGAAAAATCATTGGAGAGGATAAAAGTTGAATGAGTGTTGAATTATTAGGTGGAAGAGAGAGAAAATGATGTGGACTGTGGAGTGTTGGGAAGAGAAAAAGTGAGTGTTGAGAGTGTTGAACCATTGTACATGGTCTTACTTGGACCCAATTGATTGAGTGTTGAGAAGAGAAAAAGTGAGAGTGTTGAGAGTGTTGGGAAGAAATATAATGACTTTTTACTTACGGTGAGTGGCATAAATCATTGTTAAAGTTTTAAGTGTCTTTCGAGTAATCAGTATTAGTCAACGGTTTCAATTGAAGAGAAACTTATGTTATTCTTCTGACTCTCATTTTCATCAAATTAAAGTTGTTGTAAAGAGGACTAATAGTTTGATATTTGATAATCCAATATACGCGTCAACGGTGATACCAATACTAAATTGACATGATTTTTAGAAGCTAGAAAATGAAGCTTCTATGATTGTGTTTGGTAACATAAATAAGCTAGCTTATAGCTTGTTGCATTAGCTTATAAGCTCGTTGGATGAAAACGTGACGTGTTTAGTAACAAGTTTTTCTTATGAGCTTATAGCTTTTTGTAAGAAGCTATTTCAAGTAGCTTTTGAGCTTATAGCTTGTAGCTTTTTATATTTTCTTCCATTTTTAACCTTTAATATTATTTTTCTTATAAAAATAAACTGCACACTAAATAGGCCTTAACCACCCACGTTCCTAATTTGTATTATTCCTTTTTCCTTAATTCTCTTTTTTTACACGTTGCTTTTTATTTTTTTTAACTCTAGTTCTTTTTTTTATCAAGTATTAATTTCAGTTCTTCGAAGTACTGTTTGAAAAGGGGCACTTTCTATTGTACTTATATATTCATATTATCATTTTTTTTTCCTTTTAACTTATTTCCTAATTCAAATAAAAATAAAAAAAAATCATAAAAAAAAATTAAAAAAAAGATATAAAAATGAAGTAATTTATCATTTTAAAGCTAAAAAAATACTTTGAAATAAATTACATATTTAAGATAAATATATCAGTTAAAAATATGTAGTAATTTATATAAAAATAAACATATGTATTTTTATGTCATTATATACTTATCACTCATTTTAAAAATTAATTTTACAAAACACTTTAATTTCAAACCGCTAGCTTTTCAGCTAAAAGCTTTCAATCATCAGCTATAAGCTAGCTTTTCAACTACCAGCTAGCTTATAGCTTTTTTTTACCATACAAAGCCTATGTGAAAATATTGCTTTAATTTTGAAGTAACGCAAAAAACTTCTATTAGAAATTTCAATATTTTCACAATTTCAAAAAATCTCAAATATATACCAAAGTATAGATCACCCAGATTTCAGATCGTGCTTTGTTGAGAAATGTATTTTAAAGATAAACTAAATAAAAACATTATTTAGCAAATATACCACATTACATGCACAACTAGTTAGTTTACTACCATGTATGGGATATGAAGTACTCGATTTGTATTTGACTTGCTTGTCTTCTTATTCATCACAAGAAAAACAGGGAGATGGGAAATGCATCCTTTTCCACATAAGATGCTTGCCACAATAGTAAATACAAGTATCATAGTTTGCTCCTTGTCTTGACAAGTAGAACTAAAAGTATAAATTCATGAATAGTAGCAAATGTTGCAACTAAAAGTAAATCCTATTGACAAAAGAGACACGGCTGTAAAAGCAAAACTGTCATAGAAGCTCAAAGCCGAGAGGAAATCAATCACACAACTTGGTAGTTTTCTGTTAACAACTGTGTTCTCTGAGCATATTTAGGAGGATTACCACCCTTAACTGGTATGATATTCATAACCTGCAAAGAGAAGCAAGGTATTTGGTTAAGATCCCATTACATCATCATTCAAGCAATAATATGTCATATACTATCGATAACTGCAGATGACAAACGGTAAAAGGGCTGAATGAAAAGAATTTCTATTTAGAGATGACAAAAGATTTCCCAGCCATACAAACATCTCAGGGTCAATAAATGTGTCAGTTTCAAGTTTTTATCATACCATCTAGACCAGTCATTCCAAATTACACTGCATCACAGCCCCTAATAAATTTGAATGCCAAAATAAAAAATAAACATACGAACCTTCAGGTCACTAAATGTGTCAGTTGCCATAAAACGAACTGAGATGGGAAAGAATGCTGATGCATCTACTTGCGGAACAACAAACTCCAACGACCCACTGCCAAATATATTAAAGATCAGACAAAACAAATCCAAAAATACAAAGATCATAGTATAGCATAAGTTAGCTCTTAAAAAAACATTCCAATTTTAGCATACCTGCGATTTGAATTATCAATCAGCAGGACGGACCACTCCAAAATGGAATTCCTAGAGTCATACCTGCAAAGCCAATTTTATTAAGGAATTATAAAGAGACTAAGAATGGTATGAACAAACATGAAGTAAAATTATTTACAGCCATAAATAAAATATGAATGACTAAACTCATGATCAGGAGAAGAGGAGGAATAGTATTAGTTTCAGAGAGCATCATAATTCATGTGAATCTAGTCAGATAATTCAAGATTGCATTTACACGTGTAACAGATATTATTTCCAATACAAAACCACCGGTTTATTTACTGCAAACTTCATACTGAAACGCAAAAATCAAGGTTGTCTCTAACCCTAATTCAAAAAAAGAAAACAAATAATGTTCACACCTCCATTCCCCATCAATCTGACTAACAGATGGAGCCTCACGAAGAGCTGGAAGGGGCACTGAGATCACAACATTCCGCAGGTCAAACATTGATGAAGCCTCGTATTCAATGTTGACATAAGTTTCATTTCCAGAAGAAGATGGCCAACAGTTGACTGCATTAGACATATATAGTACACTGTAAGTTATAAATACATGAACACAAAGCCAAGATCAATGAAAGTTATAAACTCACTTGTCAGTGGCACCATTGACTCATCAGTGCTTTGCATTCTCCACTTTAAAAGACCAACACCTCCGGCATCACTGGCTTGACCAGTGGGGAAGGGCCTATTTGGATCCTTCAGGCCTAATATATATTCATTGGCAAATAATTCTTTATTCATGTTAGGGTGTGTCTTGAAAGAGACGGCTTGATTATCACCAGTCTGAACCTGCAAAAACAAGGCACAATATGTAAGTACATATCTTTTTCATTGTTCTCCTGAATAGACGTTGTCATTCAAGACAAATTCAAGGCATGTCGGCATGAGTAAACCTAGGCTGGGAGATCTCAACAGTCAAAACAAGACTGAAGGATGGTAGGAGAAAACAAGTATAAGAATAATCCGAAGTGGTGTTTTATTACAAAGAAATAGGGAAAATCACTCCGAATTACAATTCTGCAGATCTTCAACGGTCTGCAACCTCCCTCATTATGGCCTCTCTGCTCTCAAAAATAAAATATCAATTAACCCTATCCCAATTAATTCACATTAAAAGTAAACTCATCCATCATTGTCAAACAATGGAACCAGCATTGTTATCACCCTACAAGAACTTCAAGTAAACCATCAGAATAATGACCTTCAGTTTCATCCTTTCTGCCTAATTGAAGTGCCACTTTTATCCATCCCCTTCTCTTTATTTTCCCTCTCTTCCTCCCATTTGCGTCAATCATGTATGATTCAAAAGTCTAAGCTTCTTTAAGCAAAAACATTAAAACTGATATATTCAACCAACGATATGATCTGATGCTTGTCAGAATTGTGATAAGAGAAAACAGAGGAAAGTGAAGGAAAATTTCAAAGAGAATCTGAAGGCAGTTAAAACCGCAATGTACAGTTGGGAGTTGGGACAGTTAGCAAAAGAAACTAAGAAATTAATTAACTTCGAAAGACTAGAACTCTTAACAAGCTACTACTGCTAGCTGTAACGGGTTCAAGATTCAATAAGAAGAAAGAAAACAAGCGTTTGAAGAAAACAAAATGTGCTTTCATTTCTTAGAGCTATTATAGTTCTGCTTTGCCAAAGGAGGAATTATCTTCACCTACGAATTATAAGTGAGTTACAAATGAGTCAACACCCCGTTCCCTTCTCTTTCTTCCCAAATATTTATATCTACAAACTAACTTGCACAATAGCATATTCTCTGAGCTATCAATCACTCTATTACTGCTTCTTCCTTCTAGTCTACATGCTTACTATTCCCAAATTCTGATCCCTAACAAGATGCTCTAGAGTGGGATTGAGATAAACACAAGGCCTAAACAGAAACAGAGTCCAAACTCAAATACAGATAAAACACAAATAAAAATCACCTAGAATCCGAAGTATAAGCTAAATATTTGAATCACATAAAAAACTGCTGACATCTACGCCTTGCTAAAACTTATAATTAACTTATCTGAGCCTTGCCTTGCCTTGCATTAAACACTAAAACATTGGCTGGTTTTAAAACATTATCCATTTAAAAATTAACCCATTGTTAACCTTCAATATCACTGACAATTGCATTTACAGAGGATGCAAACTTTGAGAAGAGTATATGAGGGCAAAATAAAGAAATTAAGAAAGGAGAAAATATGTTTCGCTCTTCATGTCAATAAATAATTATTTATCAAAAAGACTGCTCAAGTTATGCAAAGCAGCAAACCAATGGACACGAACATTTCACATTGTATTTCTCTCTTCATGCAGCATGGAGGTAGAGAGAGATGGTGAGAATGCAATACCTGAACTTGAATATGCCCATCCTCTTGGTTAAGAATTTGGAGAGACAATGTTCCTTGAACATCAAAATTACTAACCCCGCCATCTCGTTTTAGTGTCACATTCAGTTTCTCCTCAACAGTTAAAGTGATGGGATCGGTAAGTGGTGGGGCAGCTGACCGAGACGGGCCAAGTTTTGGCTGAACAACTTCAAGAATGACCTCACCTTCTGCTTTCAAGGATTCCAAAAACTGATTTGTCTTTTGAGATTTTCCAAGCTTCATACCAAGACCCTTTGGCGGAGCATTGGCAGATGCAGTTGGACGACCTAAGGAAGAGAATAGGAGAGTACATAAATGAAAATATTCCACTTTATTCAGAAACATGTTAATATGGGCAAATATTAAAGCATTCTAGAATAATTTGTGAGAATCTATGAAAACCAACCTTTAGGCTTGGTGGAAAAGGAATCAATGTCAGTAGTTGTCAATCCAAAACCAGAGACACTTCCGAAACCAGTTCCAGAGCTAGATATGCTCATATCACTGAAGCTATTTTCAATTCTTCCAGATCCCATTGACGTCAAAGGACCAAAGCCTCCTTTTTCACCTCTATTCTTTTCAATCTGAACAATAAATGAATTTTGTTCAATTAAATTATGAGCAGTCCTAGACATAGTGTATGTTTGGTTCTACTTTTAGAATTGATCCTGGAGCTGTAGAATTGATTCTGACATGTTTGGTTGCTTTCAAGTAGAATTGATTCTACTTGAAACTAGGATTTGTAGCTTTTGATTTTAGAATTGATTCTAACACAAAATTATAATTCAACTCAGTTTTACATGAATGTATACAAACACAAATCACTTTTAGTCAGAATAAATTTTACATAATCAATTATTCACTCAAAATCAATTCTTACTACCGCAGAACCTAACATACTCTTAAAACATAAAAAGGTAATAAATAGTAGTCCTTGAAATGATACCTTGCTCTTATCAATCTCACTAGCTTTGCGCTTCATAAGATCCTTAGTTTCATTAACCTTACTCTGCTGAACCAGCTTATAAAGCTTCTCTTCGTGACTTTCCATCTCACAATATTGCTTAACTTGGGCAACAGTCACATTTTCCTTGTGCCCAAGAGCGATAACTTCATCAAACGCAAAAATCAACTCAAAAGCGTGCTTGCAGATACCTTCTTCGTCAAGGGAATAAGAATATTCTGGGACTAGTTTGGAGAGAAGTCGCAAAGTATCTAAATCTTCGAGTATGTTGCTCTGTTTGTTAGTTACAAGAAGCAGATAGAGAGATTCTATCGGGTGGTAAACATAACGGACATTGTCGGTTTCAATATATGTGTGCTGTTTACCAGTGCCTATTAATTTGGGAAATGCTGCTAGAAGTCCTTCGATTCGTATCCGAGACATATCAACAAATTGTCTAGAGACTAAGACTGTAATGATAAAAAAAAAAAAAAAAAAAATTGGTGTTAATTATTTATTGTAAAAATTAAGGATGGATGCAAGGAAGTGTCACCTTTGCCAGATTTGCCGACAATGGACGCAGCAAGGACGACCTGTAGAAGAAATGATCGATCCAATTTGGGATTAACATTAAAGAATGAAATACATGTAGCAGAAAATTCAATTTGCAAACGGTAGTTTTAGATCACGGGTTAAACTCATACATCAAACAAGCAATTATGTGGTATCAAAATGAACATAACATAAGAAGCGAAATTGTTTCAAAATTAAGAACCAATAAGAGATACATACCATGATTGCGTTGGTTTTTCTTGTATGGAATTGAATCTGCGAAAAAACAAAGTTCAGATGAACGCGTAAGACATGAATGGCGAAGTTGAGAGAAAAGAAAAGGAAATGTTTACCGAAACGCACGAGATCTGAGAATTGGGAGCGCAGATCTATCTGATAGGAGATGCAATGGGGAAGTGATAAATTGAAGACTAACAGGTTGATCTAACCTAAACTAAATATGTGGCAGTGCCACGTCACTTGAAATTCACACGTAATGCTGCCACATCAGCATATAGAGAAGTTGAGAAAATACTAGATAGTCATTGATGTGTTGTGTAAAACGGCATTAAAAATTATCTCTCTCGACGGTATCCTATTTTGCAATAATCTCCGCAGAGGGATTAAATCATTCCAAACTGTTGCAAGATTTCTTCAATCTTCAACTATTAATTCTCCTACAATCAAAGAATAGGCTTTTTTTTTTACCGAATAACCATTTCTCGACCAATTCCACCTAACACATACATCAAACCTTTCAATGGATACATATTTTTCATTATTCGACCTTCAAGCCAAAGATCTATCCAAAAAAATAAAGTTTCTTCACCATTACCTATTTTCCTAGATGATTTTTCAGCAAACCAGCCTAATTTGAAGCCCCACACCCCTTCTCAATACTTTGTAAATCTCTCCATCTTGTCGAGCAATGTCTCCCAACCTTATTTACTTTATTTTTGAGTTCCCAGTATTTACTAGACAAAACTTTAACAAACAAGCTGTTTTTTTTTTTTTCATTACAAATTCTCCACTCCCATTTACCTAATAAAACTAAATTTGATACGACAATATTAACAGAGCATTTTAATGTCATGGGCTATTTTAATTAATGATGTAGTGCATAATTAGGGACTATTTTAAAATTTTAATACATTGAAAAACTATTGTAACTACTCGTTACATATTAAGGGAAAAAAATGACTATTTACCCAAGAAAAATTAACGGCCAAGACTATTTGCTTTAAATTGAGAACAAAATGGAAATTAAAACCAAAATAACCGATGTATTTAGAGGACCAAATAATTATTTAAACTTTCTTTTATTTAAGTCGTGTATCTTTTGCTCAAAGAAAAAAGACCGTGTATCTTCAAACTTTTTTTTTAGATAGACAAAATCACAATAATTATTGAAAATTTACATATACATGTTAAGGAGTCGTTATTCAAAACCCAATTATAACAAGTCTAACAATTTCAACAATTTTTTTAGTTGAACTTGTACTTTTTTTCCAAACAAATATAAATTTCCAACTAATCACTGTGACTATCTTAAAAAATATTCAACTAATTCTAACGTTTTCTGTCCATTTCTTTCTTTACAAGTATCTAGAAGTGTCTAGATTTCTTCCCACATTACAAAGTGCATAGTATCATAAAAGCACGGCACAAAATTATAAGGGAAATGTAACATAGGCTAATATATAAGTAGTTTTTACATGCAATCCAAGTTTTTGCAGCGAATATAGCAAAATAGCAAGCAAAAGAACATGTCTTAATAAGAGTGCTTCCTCTTTAACACCACTTGGAGTCCTATTGTCTAAAAACAATGTCAAACAAAAGACCAGTTCACAAACATAAAGCAAATACAATGAGCATTCTCTTCTTCATTCAGCACCTTCCAAGCCACTACTCTTTCATATGAAATAGGTCTCCCCATGCTTGAGAGACAAAGACCACCTTGAAGGCATGCAAAACCCTGCCAAATAAGAACGAAGAGAAATCAATAGAAAGCACAATTAAGTTTGAAAATGTTTCTAGTTATTTTTTCAGCGTTCCAATGAGAAGAATGTATGCCCACAAATGCCATTCAATGACAAACCTGATGGAAGTGGAATAAATGATGGGTCGATTCAAATAAAATATGCATACCTGTTGTATAATTAGAGGAAATTCCGAGCACAGAATCTTTCGGCCATGGTCATCAAATATTTTCTCCAATGCTATATCCTGCAGAGCAACTAAGGTAGTCTCCAGCATGTCAAGCCCTGCCTGGTTGGCAAAAGTGAACACGGGCAATGCCTGCAAAAACCAAGTGCCATGAAGGTGCTTTCAAACAAGTATAGAGCAGTGTAATAATCATAAGTAATCATTAGCTGACTTGCAATCAAGACAAATATAACTACGGTACCAAGTAGAGATACATCTAAACTCTAGGCAACAAAACAGAACAAAATCTAGACAAATATAACTACAACACGGATTATGTTGAACATCTTTCAATTCCTTTCATTAGTAACATCAGGCACCTTAGATATCAAAAGGCTGAGTTGCACTAGGTACGGAGGAAGCATTTGACAATGAGAATTATATACGCATATACTATTAAATAGAAATCAATTTCAAGCATACCTTTAGAGTGCAGCAGAGTATTGCATCAGTGTGATGCCACAAGGACTTGAGTAATGATTCGCTCCCCTCATTATTAGATTTAAGTAGCTCAGCACCCAAGAAGCACCTACAAAATAAAGACAGTAAACACACGCAGCATATATCAACTAGTACCATAAGATTCATGGCTAAATACATAAAACTAGCGGCAGTCTAAGTAAGATGAATGTAAACGGAAAGAAAAATAAAAGGAGCTTACACACCTATAACTGTTGCTGATCCAACGAGCAAGTGTTTGAGCTTCAGGAGTACCCAGTGGTGTCCTGAGCCCACCTTGTGAATTCAAATTAGAAGGTGAAAGTGCCAATGCTACCCTTTGGACAGACGATATAATGCTGCGAACATACTGCCGTGCCATAGATGCTACATGGTCTTGCATATGACTTTCAAAAGCAAATTCAAATGCTATTGTCATCACTGATCTCATACAGCCAGAATTTCCAGAATAATCATTAGAAGCTTTGTTTCCAGCGGGACCAATATCAAGGGCAGATGTCAGGTCAAGGGTGCGATTTGGGTTGTTGGCCACTTCCTGGAAAAATTTACATAATAATTAAAACAAGATATAGTAAATATACTGCTTCAACAAAATATACTAGATATACTCCTAAAAAGGTCAATACGAAATTCAAACAAAATATACTGCTTCAATAATTGACTAAGGCTGACCTTTCCAGAATCAAGAGGAATTATACGAAATCCAGAAGGCAGAAGGGGGGCATCATCAGCAAAGGATGCATCAATTGGAGCAAATATAAGTTCAGCACAGGTACCAACAGCATTCTCATCCATTCCACTGCAGAGCTATCAAAACAAATCAAATGAACTATAAGCAAGCGTCATAAATAATGTAACTAGGATAGTTATTGTTGTACAGACGTGTAATATAATAATTAGGATAACGCGCCCGTGTTATATATATATATATATATATATATGAAGGGTGGGAATCCGCTTACTCCCAGAGTAACTTCGGTCATAGTTACTCTATTTAATAAATCTCTGAGAACAGTAAACTGTATCAATCCATACTGTTGTCATTACAGGCAATGATCATCATCACATTGGTCAGATAAACAACATCCTTGCTACAATTTCTAGAAGAAAGATCTTGAAAAACTTTGGTACTTTTTAGGGATAGAGATGGAACAACTCGAGGATGGTATTTTAACATTTAATAAGTATACAATGGACATTCTAGAGGATAGACATTTGATGATGCTAAACATGTTGACACTTCTACAGATCCTAATGCCAAGCTTCTGCCAAATTAGGGGAAGCCACTTTTAAATCTAGAGAGATACAAAAGACTAGTATGCAAATTTCACTCTCACCCCAAATTTCTCCTCTTTGTTAGTGTGATAAGCCAGACTCTTAATTCAACTGGTGTAAAACATTGGGATGCCATAATTCGCATCCTAAAGTACATTAAAGCAACTTCAAGAAAAGGTACTACCTATGAAGCAAGGGGTCATGCCCTGGTTGTGGGACATATACGGATGCAAATTGAATAGGTTCTCCTAATAATAAAATCACTTATGGATTTGGGACTGTATATTCATTAAGGGAGGCCTTATCTATTAGAAAAGTAAAAACAGAATCATGTTGCAAGGTCAAGTGCAGAAACTATATGTCGAGCATCATTAACTTGTACGCTCATCTAGCTCTAACAGTTAATTCAAGAGCTCGCTTTTGGGAAGTTATGCATGTTTATATAATCAGGGTGCACTATAAATTACCACAAATCTGATTATTCATAAAAGGATTAAGCACATCGATTCACACATTTTCTTGCTCTTTTCTTCTTTCTCAATAGAGAGTAAACCAATGGTATGATAGAAACCAAAGTGAAGGTAATTGGCACGGACAAAAGTTGCCTCATTTTGGCAGCCACAGAAGTTCATATTGTAGTGCCTGACCTAAACGAGCAAGTTAATTTTTCTATAAAAAAATTCAACATGGAAAATAATACTTTTTCCACATCATAGACATAGAAAGAAATAAGCATATGGACTGTTAATAATTTTATTTGCTTTATAATCTAGGATATGTGAATGACACTGCATCGACAGGGAACAAGTGTGCCAACATTATCAAGTTTTACATTACCCAAAACCTACAGAAATGTTTGCACTAACATAAAAGTATACACTACTGTGAGTTATGATATGCATCTAACTTCCAAACACTGCAAACCTAGGAAATTCAAGGAAACAAAACATAAGCATGCTACATATAAGTGAGATATGTGAACCTTAAATAATTCAGACCGTATGAACAGAATTTTTTAATTCAGTCAAAAAACAAATAATTAGTTAGTGAGATATAGGCTCTGTTTGGTAAAAATAACGGATAGCTGATAAGCTAGCTGATAGCTTTTAGCTGATAGCTTATAGCTGATAAGCTAGCTGATAACTTTTAGCTGATAAGCTAACTGAAGTGTTTGGTAAAAATAGCGGTTCAACTAGCTGATAAATGTAAAATGACATAAAGGGTATTCTTAATTCATAATAAAAATTATATCATTAATTTAAGTATTTGTAATTTTGTAAACTAATTTTTCTTTAAAAAAATACTTTAAATTTATTAATTTAATATATCCTATGTATTATAAATTAAATTAAATTTTATTCACAAAAATTTTATCTTATATTTATTATCATTTAAGTGTTTCCACTTTATAAAGAAAATAACATTTACCTCAAAAACAAAAAAAAAGGTAGCACTAATAGAGTCATACTAATAACAGAGAATAAAGAAAATAACACTTACCTCAAAAAAAAAAAAAAGTAACACTTATATTTTGTTTCGTAAAAAAAAACGAAGGTATATATTTTTTAAAAAAAAAGGCCAGCTGATATATATATACAAAAATTGGAATAAAGGGATAGTAGTTTTTATTACGCAGCTTATTATAAAAATTATAATGGATAAAAATACAATTTAAATGAAATAATAAGGGTAAAATTGGAAGAAAAAGTGAGAAGCTATAAGCTATAAGCTCAAACGCTACTTGGAATAGCTTCTGAAAAATAGCTTATAAGCTCGTGAAATAAGCTATAAGCTCATGGTGAAAAAATGTTACCAAACAGAGCTTTTTTTGTCAAACGAGCTTATAAGCTATAAGCTAAAAGCTCTTTTTTAGGGTTTCCCAAACAGACCCATAAGCTTATAAAAAAAAATCAGATATATGAATCGGATTTGTTTCTACATATCTGCATCACATGAGGCAAAACATAAAGCAAGAAACATAAGGGGGAAAACTTACTTGCAAAAGAAACACTTCTCTAGGCATTATCGCGTCTTCGGGAGAATGGGCAATTCCTTCCAATTTAATGACTTCCAGAAACTAGAATAGGTTAGCAAAAAGTTAAAACCTACGCATCATTAAATTCATAATTGTTTTTTTAGCATGTTTACTGCAAATTTTTACCTCCTCGTGCTCAATAGTGTGGGCTAGAGGAAGAATTACTTGGCCCCCATAATTTCCAACCCGAGATCCTGAGAAACTACAAGGACCAGCTTTGATGGCAGCAGCTGAGTAAGCATCCATGTTGTTGTCTGCCCACTCCGATCTATGCTCCCGTAAAAACCTTAGTAGAATGGCCGGAGGCACATTCTAGGCAAAGAAATGACACATTACAATAGCAGCAGTACATTGTTACTTAAAACTTAAAATTGGTACTATCTCTGGCCATGATTTTGTTAAGGAGGACAGCAAGACTGGAACTAGACAGAAATAATAGTAATAATAATACTAAAAGTAATTGCATATAAGAAAGGTCAACGAATGATCAAACAAGTTTTAATATCACCGGACCATAATCCATTAATACCACTGGATTCAAGCAGTGTTTGTTAACTAGGAAATTTGCTAGTCATAAATATTGGCTTTTCAATTAAACATGAGATTAACAACCATACAACAAAACAAGAAAATGCCATGAACACTGTAAATTTAATGTCTACAATATAATAGTTGTTTGACATTTATCTTCGTCTAAAATCATAGATAGCAACCAGCACTTGTTTTTTTTTGCTTGATACTTTATTTGCTAATTTTATGGAAAAGCATGCTTACTTGTAACAGCATTGAAGCTTTAGCACATAAGACTGCATTACTGACAGATGGAAATCCATTGGCAAATGAAAGATTCAGACCCATTAATTTGTCAGGGGATGAATTCACTAGAATAGTAACATCGTCAACACCATCATTGCCAATCATTGACCATCCCTCATCAGTAAACCCATTGAGTGCCTCATTGAAACCCCTGCCAGCAAATATAAGTGAGATTCCAAATTTAGATGCAATGAATTTCAACAAAAAATGATGCCTCAGTTGAATATACTAACCGGCTCAGTCTTTGGCCAAGTGCTCGAAGTGCTGCTGGTCGTCTACCCCATCCAGTGACGTTAGACTGAGAAACTTCATGTGAAATCTGCCTTAGGTGACGTAGGGCCTGGATGAAAAGGAGAAAAAATGTAAAGAAAACACAGCCAATTGTGGAGCCCGTATTCTATATTTGTCCCAGTCTTTAAGATGGTAAACATTTCCCAATTATATAGAGTTCAAATTTAAATAACAGAAAGATCAATCATACCACCATTGTTGTCTTCTGAGCCAGCATTGTTGATGATTCATAGAGTGGACGCAGTACCTCGGGAACACTCCATGGCTAACAATAATAATACATACATGCTAAAGTTATTTTATGTTAGATGAAAATACCAATAAAACAAAGTTGAACTTTTGTACCTCCAAATCCATATGATCAACAATGTGGATGATGGAACCACCTCCTTCACAAGGCCTTATCAGGTACCCACTGGGCAGCATCTCAGCTCTGACAAAATGCTGCACAGGAGGCATGCTTGGACCATTTTGTGTGTTTTTAAGAGACCTCTCACATATCTGAAACAGGAATGATTTGAATGTGCTCAACTACTTCTGAATTATGAGGACTTAATTGTAATAAAAAAAATAGAGATAGGCATTGCACATATGAGATTTCTGTTTTTGACTACGCGATCGAATCAAATAGAAATATTAAAGGTTCTTAACATTCACTTACCACTAGGCTTCCATCTTCTAAAACAGATGTGTAGCGCAACAACCATAAGTCTCGAGCAGGAGCCAATGTAGTTGGCGCATATAGCTGATCATCAACAGATATGCAGATAAAAATTTAGTCTGTTAAGTTACAAAGTCATAATTCATACACGCTGAGTTTGAGTTGTTTTACCTGCATGTAAAGCAGCTCTATGGTTCCACCATTGGCTGTGGGAAGCACGTTCAGAATATCCACAGCTCGGCAATCACGATACCACGAGGGCCGATCTTTGAGGATTTCTGCAACCTGTAATATAATACAGGTCGAGCATGTCATCAATGAACATCGGTAAAACAATTATCAGAGAATAAAGTCAGACCACTAACCCTTGTAGGTTCTAGCCCCACTAGGCCACATGCTCTTGCCGCCACACCATGGCAACCATGAGAAATCGCAATGATTCCAATAGATTCCGGACCAGGCTGCACAAATTATCAAAAAATTAATGAGAGAAAAAAAAAAACGTAATGTTTCAAATATTTGTTCAAGCAAGCACACATCAAATAGAAGTGAAACCCTTAGTAACAAAGAAATTCACCGGAAATTAGTGGGCAAGGTAGTAAATATGTAAATTTGCCATATGTACCGATGAAAAAAATGAGGTAATAATAAAACAAAAAATATCAGAGGAATTAGATTACCTTCATTCCAGGCATTTGGACCCACTCAACAGCAGTTCCAGTAGCCTTTGAAAGAAACTCTGCTAAAGTTTCCTCTGCAATGGACAAAAGCCTGAAGAAGAAAAAAAATGCCACATGAATTCATAAGTCCAAACAGACGCATCCAAATTTTCACAGACAAGAAAAAAACAAAAAGGGACCCAATTGCAATAATCATATTCCCACTAACCCTGCAGGACTTGCATCCCTTGGCGGATGCTGGGCTGTCAAACTGCGTTGACCACTAGTCACCGCCGAATCACAGCTTGTATCTTTGGTTGCCAGATTAGTCTGCACAAAAACCACCACTCTAACTCAAATTCTAAACAACTAAAGTAAGCTTTTTTTATAACTTAGAAGCAATTCTAAACTAGTAATAATACTATAAATTAGGAAATCAAGGGAAAATAAGGAAATAATTGATGATTGAAAAACTTTCTAATTCTAACTAAGCAAAAACCATACATTTTGAGTATGTTGGCGAAAGTAGCCATTTTCATACACCAAATGAGATACTTGTTTCTGCAACCTATCATTCTCTTCCATCAGCAGCTTATTCATAGCACTCAACTTCCTATTCACAGCTTGCAACCTTGAAGCCTCTTTTCTCTGCTTCTCCCTACATCTATATTAACAAACAAAACCCACCATTAATATCACTACTACAAAAATAACCCAAAAAATCAAATTGTTTTATTCAAAATACCAAAAAATCATTTTTTTTATTCAAAACACCAAAAAAAAAAATCATAATTGACAGTTTATCCAGGAGAACTTATGAAAATAAGCTGAAAACAGCTTATGAACAAAATTCTCCTAAATAATCTCACAATTTTATGTCAGGTCAAATAAGTCAATCCAAACAGACCCAGATAAGCTGTTTTTTTTTAATGAGTATTAAAATAACAGTAAAAAGATAATAAAAATCAATTTTTTGAACATTAATTAATCTAAGAAATTAAATAATAATACCTTCTATTTTGGAACCAAACTTTGATCTGTTTAGGTTCAATATGAGAGAGAATAGGACACTCTCGAATAAGCTGTTGACGACGAATACTGCTTGGCTTAGGACAATCATGATAAAGCCTCTCAAGAGCTTCAACTTGTTCAGGTGTATAACGAACGTATTTTCCATTATCCATAACACCTTTACCATCTTTACAAGACATAATAGCTTTTTTCAAAATCACTTTCACCAACCACAGAACTTTCTTGTTCTATCTATCCAGATTCCAATTATAAGTGCTTTTTTAAGATGAAAAAATTCATTGGAAGTAAAAAAAGAAGTTTAAGCACGGAAATAAACGTGTTTCCTAAAGAAGAGACAGTGAAGAACACAAGAAAACACGTTGAAATCTTCGAGATCAGAGCTTTGTGAAAAACTTCATCGTGATAACAACGATCTGGTTCCTTGGGTTTTGATTTTCTTAAAACAGAGCATGAACTGAAACGACACCGTTTAAACGATCTTCATGTTTATGAAACATGAAGTTTTTTTTTATGATGAGATTGAGGAAAGTATTTTTTTTTTTGTAAGAAGGAATCTCTAGCACAGTGAAATGAAGTATTAATAACTTTTTTGTGTTATTTTAATTTAATAAATTTAAAGAAAGAAAAAGAAAGATGAAATTGAGCATGATTTTGAGGTTGTGGTGTTGTTGTTAATGTTGTTGGTTTCTTCTTCGTCTTTTGTTTTTGTTTTCTATTGGTTCTTTCGCTTTCGGTTTCAAAATGGAGCATATTATTCTATTTTTAAATTATTTTTGAAATTGGAATGGAAAAGGACTAAAATGCCCTTTTTGAGCGGCGGGGATTGGTGTTCTGACATTTGTTGCTTTGGAACGTCCCAATACTCACGGGTCCCGCCGTTCTATGTATCATCCTGCTTAATCTCATTATTACCCCCTCTTCATGCATTTTTTTTTTACTTGCTTCATTTTTTATTTACCGTATCACCATTTAATTCCAACTAACAAAAGTAAATGAGTTAGTAGAGCCAATATAAGTGAGAAATGTGTTTTGTATTAGTAGTATGTAATTTATATGTGATAAATAGGTTTTGCAAATATCTCGTGAGTGATCACGTTGTAAATAGTTATATGTAAAATTTAATTGTATAATATTTTTCAATGAATTGAGTTTAACATGTGAAGATCGACAAGGTCGGTGTTTTTTATGCTTTTTGCATTCTTAATTTTTCTATTTATAATTTTAACCACTACTTTTAAAAAAATTGATTGTGAAGAAAATAGTTAAGAATTATTATTCTTTTTATTAATATTTAATATGTAGCATGCTTTATATTTTTTGTTTTGACGAAACGATGCCTGATATTAGTTTGCGGTAATCTTTAACCTAAACTTTAACTACTAAATTGGTCGTTGGGATAAGCTATAGTTGATTTATAAATGAAATTGTTTTTATCGAACATCACAATAGACTCGTTTTAAAATTGAGTAGGAAACAGTAGTAATTACTAATTATTCATATGTTTCTATAAGTTTGTGCATTAGAAATCATTACGGAAAAATGGAGGATGGAGACATACACGAATAGAGACAGTGGCAAAAGAGTAAAAATGAAGAGGCAATATGGTGTTAGGGAAAGGAAAATGCAATGAAAGAGTCTTAAAATACACAAAAGCATGGTGGGTCATACCATCATGACCTTTTTGCATGCGTCTTTCGTTTTAAATATTTACCATATGTTTTTCTTTATTCATAGGAAAAACACTTATTATATGTTATTTATTAATTAACAGTAGATGGTGATGATGGCAATGTCATAATTCATATAAATAGGATAGGACTAGGAGTATAACCGTATAGTACTGTTGTGTTGTGTTGTGCTGTGCTGTTTGACAAGGTTTGACATACATGCTATGCTATTATTATACGGACACCCCCCACAATTGATTTGATATGTATGTCATGACTTTCACTGATGAGACGTGTGACATTTGATGGGATAGGATGGCAGGTAACAGTGATATACAATTTGGTTGACGGTGTCGGGGCTACCTCTTACTTCTATCTTACAAAGTTACAATAAATATGTTTATTTTAAGAGAAATGATATTTGAACGTCCATTTGGTGATAATTTTTGTTATAACTTTCTCTTTCATACTCACGTCATTTTTTACTTTATCTCTCTATTGCTTTGATTTTCGTGCAATACCTATTTCTTTTTTGTAAATTTTGGTTGTCCCCATAAGTTGTCAATTAAAGGTTGTTCAAATAACACTCCTCTTATTTTAAATTTTAAGTTGATCTTTAATATTTTAAAAATTTTAAATTGGTCTATTTTAAAAGTCTTAAGTTGGATTAAAATGTTCCTCACATTTAAATAAGTTAACCTCATCTTATGACACTTGACCCTTTAAATATTTTGGTTGGGTGAAGGAATTTAACTTATTTAAAAAATTATTTTAAAATAATTTTTTTGATTTTTTTGTTTTATTAAACTCAATATCATGTCGTGGAAGTGACTAACTTATTTCAACGTGAATAACATTTTGAACCAACTTGAAAACATTAAAACGTAAGGGATCAACTTTAAACTTTCAAGACATAAGAGACCAACTTGAAACCTAATATAAACATAAGGGATCAAACATGCAAGTAAGCCGTGGTATAAAATTTGAAGTGTTTTTTGCGAGGATGTTTGTCATACTTGAAAGTTACAAACCGATAAATAGTTTTAAGGGAGATATCGAAACTCTCTGAAGACCTTTAAAGAGTTAGTTTTTATATAAATTGATGTATTTAATGTATTTAAAGTTTAACTATTTAACTTTTTTATAGATATTTTTTAATTAAGAATCTTTAAAGAGTGTTCTTATGGCCCTCGTTAACAATACATTTTTAAACGGTTAGTTCAATTAAAAAAGATAAAGGATATATGTATAACCATATTTTTTTTAAATGATAAGTTCAAATATCACTACTCATTAAAAGATTATGGTCTTTTTAAAGAGTGATATAATAGAGTTGTCAAAATTAGTCTAGTTGAACGGATCGTTCAAACGGACTGAGTTCGGCTTAAAAAATATAATGTTTGGACATCAATGCTTGAGTTTGAATAAATTTAAACGGTTAGTTCAAATATCACTACTCGTTAAAAAAATTATGGTATTTTTAAAAAGTGACGTAAATAGAGTTGTCAAAATGAGTATAGTTGAACGGATTGTTTAAACGGGTTGAGTGTTTGGACAAAAAATTTTGAGTTTGAATAAAAAAAATGGCATTTTAGTCCGAACCCCGACAGGCTAGCCCAACCAAGTCTGGGTAGCCCAAAATTTTTAATTAATTGTTAGTTGTTCATTAATCCATCCACTCCATTAGCGTTTTTTTTTTACGAGTTCATTATACATATAGTCATAAATATGGTTAAAAAAAAGAGAAATTACTCCCTCCCTTTTAAAATATAAGCAAATTTTACTTTTTAAGTTCATTCAATTAATGATGTATGTGGTTCATAATATAGACCATATACATCATTAATTGAATGAACCTAAAAAGTAAAATTTGCTTATATTTTGAAACGGATGGAGTATATTTGAACAACCATTTTGGTACAACTTTTATACAATTTTCTCTTTCATACTCATATTATATTTTTATTCTCTCTCCTACTTTTTTCTCTCCATTCTAATTTACCAATAAAAAGAGAGAACATTAAGGTTGTCCCAAAAGTTGTAACAAAAGAGTTGTTCAAATATCATCACTCTAAAAAACAATACAATTACTTCAACAAACAAAAAAAATACAATATTATTTTCGTCCCAAATGGGTGTATCTAATTCAATTGAATTAGATACATTTGTTTTTGTTGTTGTAGCTTTATCTTACGTATAGAATCAAATGGGGTACATTTTGTGTGTGCATTTTCATCAATTTAGATGTTCTACCTATTATTTTTCGTACAACATTTAAAAGTATTTATGGTTCTTGAGTTGTAAATTGAGAAAAAATATTTTTATTTATCTCGGTCTTTGAGAGCAAATCTTAGGAAGGTTTCAACTTCAAATTCGACGATGAAGGTAATTATAAAATACTTTTGTTTTAGATGAATAGATTTGTAAGTCTTTGTGGTATGGAGGTTCTTATCATCGTGGCTTTAGAAGTTTTTTTTTTCATTTTTTTAAGTCCTTCCTAAAACTACTGAAAATTATTTGGTTAAAAATTGTGAGGATGCAAAGGAAATTTTGTGGGAAGGATTGTTGGAGGAAAACTAAATTTGTTGGGTTAAGTGGGGCGATGTTTGTAGACCGAAAAAAGAGTGTGGGCTAAGTGTAAAGGATCTAAGGTTTTTTAATAAAGCTTTGATATCTAAATGGAGATGGAGGCTACTATCGGAGGGGATTCTCAAAGGAATAAGGTTTTGATGTCTAAATATGATGCGGATTTGCTGTCTAACCCGAATTTATCTAGTTTTCCTAGGTCATCAATTTAATCCATGTGATGGAAGGATTTGTGGTCTGAAGTGTGTAAAAGGTGTGTGGCCGGATTGGTTTCTAAATGTGATGAGTAAGAAAATTGGTTGTGGTGGGAGTACTTTATTTTGGCACAGTGTGTGGTGCGGTTATACTACTTTTAGACAAGCATTCCCTATATTATTTACACTTTCAAAGCAACAAGGGTGCTTTGTCGTGAAGATGGGGAAATGGGTTGAGGGCGTTGGGTTTGAGGGTCAAATGGAGGCGACCTTCCTTTGTGTGGAAAAAGGAGAGATATGAGCATTATATGAATTTGATTGATTGTTCTACTCTGAATGTCTCTTGTTATTATATTTTATTTTATTTTTTAAAACAACGTTTATATTTAATTTTTTAATTATTTTGCATATTATGGCACTCGTATTTTAAAATTTGAAAAGAGATTCGATGACCTAAAATTGAATCGAGAGGTAAGTAAGATATATCATATACTTTTTAAGTTAGAGATCAAACTTGCATACTGATGATTAAGAATTTAATTTTGAACCTAAATAAAATTGATAAATTTACTTTTATTTTAGAAATTAAAGTATTACAAATTTTAATTAAATAAAGGCTTAAATATGTAAAAGGTCCCTGTAATTTCGCGCATTTTTTGTTTTCGTCCCTGTAAGTTTTTTTGTTCTAAAAGAAACCCTGTATTTTGATAACCTTTTGGAAAAGGTTCTTACCGTCAGCTTCCGTCAACAAAAACGCAATGCTGGCTAACGGAGCACACGTGGCAGGTCATGAGTTGGCAAAGTTGATGAGATGGAATAAGAGATGATAAGTTGTTAGAATACAGGGACTAAAATAAAAAACGTAAATTGACACAGGGATGAAATTAAAATAACGAAAACATCAAAATTTAAATTAAAAATCAAACTTTCAGTCTTCTTCTTCCTCTCAAATTTCAGTCTTCTTCTTCCTCTCAAACTTTCCCCAATCTCTCCCATACCTTGCGCCTTTAAACCAAAATCCATATCCTTCAACAATGTCTTCTAACATGGGTTGGATACAACATCTTTAGTAATATGAGTTGCCTGTTCTTGTACACAATGGTTTAAGGTTAATACAAATTTATTCTTTTTCATATGAACCATGTTCTAAATTCCAAAACACCATAAAGGTTTCTCCTTTCGCGGTTTTCCCATCACCCTCTCAACATTTTTTTTTCACTAATGTTAAGTGAGTGAGGGTCAAAGAAATAGTTCAGATTTTTCTTTCTTGTTAGGAAAAAATTGTTGGTGTTTCATATAGAAATTGTTGGTTGATTTTTTAGATTTTGTTGACTAAGTTTCTGGGTTTATGGTGTGATTGAGAGAGAAAATAAAAAAGTTCACATTCCAACACCATAACCAGAAAATAAAAAACTCAGAATTGGAATGTGAATTTGATAAATTAGCATGGATTGCAATTAAATTAATTAGAATTCTGGATTGAATTGACATGAATTTGAAGTCACCTTCATGGGAATGAATTGGCCACAATTCATGAGATATCTATCATGACTAATGCATATGGCCAAAAGGCTAGAATTATGCAGAAGTTGAAACTAAGCATTGTGTCTAGTATATGACTTTTTTAAACATAAACATTTGTACATTATGCAGAAGTTGAAGCTAAGCACTGTATCTAATATATGACTTTTTTAAACATAGGCATTTGTAAATTTGGCTGCTTTATTAAGCGTTCCTAACCTTTGTTGCGTACATGCTTTGTAGCTTTGTATACTGTAATAGTTCAGTAGCTTAACAGGAATCAAAAGGCTTGTTTGCAATGTTATAATCAAGGTTTTAATAACATGACATAGTTTAAAAGTGACGATACTTTTTAGGATGTTTATAACTATACTTTGTTGCATCATGGAGAAGCTTTATAAGTTTTAAAATCTGATCATATTTTATCTTGTTGAAGGAAATGAGTTTTTCCTTCAAGGGCGCAAGTTAACGGGAGATTGGGAAAAATTTCAGAGGAAGAAGGAAGAAGAAACAAAGAATAGTGAGAGGGAGAAGATGGAAAGTTTAATTTTTAAAATTCAAAATTTGATGTTTACTTTTTTTAAATTCATCCCTATGTCAATTTTCGTTTTTGGTTTTAGTCCCTCTCATGCCATCTCATCAACGTTTGCCAACTCAGAACCTGCCACGTAGGCCTCAGTTAGCCACCAAAGCGTTTTTATTGACGGAAGCTGACGGCAATGACCTTTTTCAAAAGGTTATCAAAATACAGGGTTTGTTTTAGAACAAAAAAACTTACAGGGACCAAAACCAAAAATGCACGAACTTACAGGGATCATTTAAATATTTAAGCCTTAAATAAACAAGGGATACAAATTATATTATTAAATTTAGGAAAAATTACTCTCGTCGTCCCTTGACTTAATTTCATGACATGATTTCATCATTATAATTTTTTACGTCATTTTCATCATTTTGATCAACTTGCATATTGATTTTGAAGATTTGGATTTATGGTTGTATTTTGATATGAACTCTCAGTATTCAAATCTACGATCCTTTACTCGTGTTTTCATATGAAATTTAGATTTGATGCTTGAATATATATATATATATATATATATATATATATATATATATATATATATATTTGTGCAAATGGATTAAAAGAACAAAAATGACATTAAAAAAAGATAACAAATATATTATCTTAAATTAAGTTAATCAAAATTTGTTTATTTGGTAAATTATACGGTGTTTATTTCCCCATTATTATTCTCATGTATTAAATATGTATCTTGGTATCATGCATATCAATCCCAAAAGAACACCAACAACCAACTATATGCATAATAATCACTAAGAACACCTCTCAACCAGCTACATGCATGACTCTTGAATCTACTCTTCTTAACTTTTCATGTATTAAACATGACTTTTAGATTAATGCATGTCATGTGATAATGAATATTTATATGTTAAGAATACAAAATTATCGTAAAAATAGCTAGGATAGATTTTAGTGAGAGAAAACAACTGACCTTGTTGTCAGATGATATCAATCGAGAATTACAGAGAGTTAATTTCTTGTTGGGATAGTCACCCATGATCATCTCATTATCATCACATACCTACACTTGCTTCTTAAGCAAAATCAGTATTTTAGAAAAGTCATTAGAAACAGTTAGGATAGATTTTAGTGGAAGAAAACAACCGACGTTGTTAGATGATATCAGTCGAGAATCACATAGAGCTAATTTCTTGTTGGATTGATATTCCAAGATCATCTCATTGTCATCGTCACAAACTTTTTTTTTTAATTGCAGTTTTAGCCCCTCAAGTATCACAATCTTGCGATTTTGACCTTCTATAAAAAAACAATAACAAATCAGCCCCCTAAGTTATCCCTTTTTGCACTTTTGGCCCCTCATGCCAATTTTAACTAGATCAATGCATACGTGACACCCAAATCACTTTATTTATTAGGTTTAATTGCAGTTTTGACCCTCAAGTATCACAATCTTACGATTTTGGCCTCCTAATAAAATAGAAAGTCACACGTGTCACCTCACTTTAGGTGATGTGGGTGCCACGTATGCATTGACTTGGTCAAAATTGGTCTGGGGACCAAAAGTGCAAAAGGTGGTAAACTTAGGGGGCTGATTTGTCGTTGTTTTTTTATAGAGTCAAAGTCGCAAGATTGTGATACTTAAGGGCCCAAAACTGCAATTAAGCCTTTTTTAAGGAAAAAAAACAATTAAAAAATTTGTCAATTAACAACTACAAAAGTACAAACCAGATTTTAAAGGTTTTACCAATCTTATTCCATCATCGACAACATAGAAACATGGTTTTTCATTCCCAGTCCATCAACAACAACAAAAACAAAATAATTTTTTAAGGTTAACCATGTCATGAGTAGAAGACTGATGTTCGGCTTGGGACAAAAGTTCATGAATGAACGAAGTGACCAGCCGGTTTGATTTTCTGACGAGTAACTTTGAATCGAGGGTGATTCTAATACTCCTCATCATTCTCTCCATAAGATCAAATGCTTGTAAAACGAAAAAATTTAATTTATTAAAATTAAGTATCAAAACAAGATTGCTGATTGATGTTGTTGTTACCTTATCATTCTTTTCAAACAGAGAGAAGGAGAGACATGGAGAGGGAACACTTAATCCAACAAGCTTATTCATTACGCTAAAAGAAAAGATTTAAAAAGAGATTAAGTTTTAAAATTAATATTGATGAGGCATTCAACTTAATTTGCATGACACTGTAAAATTATTTATAAAAAAATATATTTTTTCTTTCATGAATTTAGTTTGCATGATATTTTACAAATGCATATAATTAAATCATCCAATGTAGATATTTACAAAGATTCTTTTGTGATGAAATTTTTTATAAATTTTAGGAAAATTTGCACAATTCATCCATTGACTTAATTTTAGGTAATATTTTCCTTTTTAATTTTTTTGTCTCGATTTAGTAATTTATGTTATAAAATGTCAATAAAGTTATCATTTTTTTTTATCAAAAAAATCATAAACAAACTCAAATTTTCATCATACAAACTAAGAAAATAAGATTTTATTGAAAAAAATCTCATTAAAATTGATAAGATATTGTCATTTTATAACATAAAGGACCATATCAGGACAATTAAAAAGAAAAAAGATGAAAATGTTACTTGAAATTAAATTAAGAGACGAATTGTGTCTATATTTTAATAGAGGTTTGATATTTGGACAACCAAAATCAAACAACTTGTGACAAACCTTTTTTTCCTCTCTTATTATTGGACAACAACAATAAAGAAAGAAAAATATAGAGAATAAAAGTGCAATGAAAGTGTAAAAAAAAAAAGTTGTCATAAAGATTATTTAAAAGTGATCGTTGAAATATCATTTCTTATTTTAATAAGCATGTCACGATCATGTAATTTGATTGTATAAGTGCATAGACATTAAATTATTTTTTCATTGGATTTAGTTGAGAATTATAAGAGATGTTGAGATGTGTCGTTAGGGCACACATTAAGAATTTCACTAATAGAAATTAGAGATTAGAGAAATGATATTTGTTCAACTAATTTATGACAATTTTGTGACAATTTTATCTATCATATTCACATTATGATTTTACTTTATAATCTATTAATTTGGTTTTCATGTCAATATATATTTTTCTTTGTAAATTGATGGTTGTCTTATAGGTTGTCATGTAAATGATTGTTCAAATAACATACCTCTAAAAATTATGTATTGGAAATTATCTTAATTTATTGCTCAAAATTTATTTTTTTGAATAATCATTTTTTTTCAATAAATTCTAAATACTAGTGGAATACTTAACACGTGCCATAAGAAAACAAATTTGTATTTTCCACTCGTTATTAATTAAGACCGGAGTTAATGCAACATACTAACTACATCTATGGACAAATAGGTCATGTATTACGAAACGAATGGAGTTGGAGAAAAACATTTATGAACATAAAGCATACCCTCCGTTCAATTATAGCTCACTACATCATTATCTTTATGTTTCTCAAATTTCCCTCTAATCTTCATCACCAAACATAACATAACATTAAATCGTACTCCCTCCGTCCCAAATTGTACGACGTTTTGGCCATTTCACACGTATTAAGAAATGTAATTAATATTGTGTGGGGAAGAGAAATTATGAGTTGTTTTACAAAATTATCCTTAATAAATTGTATGGAAAAGATAAATGAAATAATTGAAAGAAGAGAGAGTAATTAATAGTGAAGGATATAATAGGAAAAGTAACATTAATATTTCATTGGTATTGTAAAGCGACATATAATTTAGGACAATTTTTTTTCCAAAGCGACATACAATTTGGGACGGAGGGAGTAAGATTTATACACCACTTCATTCCCATGTCTTCTTCACACTCCCTCATTCATTTTCCACCTTCATCGTCAAAATTCCTAAACCCTAAATTTAAAATATTTTCAAAATCTTCTAAATTTCGTTCAATCTCATCACGATTTCAAACCCCTAAATCCGAAAATGACGAAAAAAAATCCCAATTTTAACAACCTCAATTTTCTCAAACTCGCGTTTTGTATTATACTTTTAGGCATAGTTTTAAAAATTGGAACGATCATCGACTTGGTAAAGGTGTTGGGTCACCGAGTTAATGGTCGAATCAGTGGGTCACTGGCAGTGGCGGAGGCTTGTATGGGCTGAGGTGGGCCATGGCCCACCCCCAAATATTGGGAAATTACGAAAATACCCTCAGCTTATTTTGTTTTTCCAAGTGACCCACAACATTCTCACTTCAGACTTTTCCCCTTCCACTTCCTCTATTACAGCACACACTTCTTCTCATTCTTTGAAGCGCGACCGCCACACTTCTTCCCCTTCCGCCGCGCGACCGCCGCACTTCTTCCCCTTCCGACCGCGTGACCGCCGGCATTTCTTCCCCTTCCGACCGTCGGCACTCCCTTCTCTCTCATTCAAAAAAGATCAAACAAAAACCCTTTTTCTTTTCACTCTGTTTTTCCTATCCAAATGGAAAGGTAATTTGTTGACTATTGTTGATTTTCTTTTTGATTTTAGAATTTAAAGGTGTTTGTTTGTTGTTGTTTGCTACTAAGATTGGTTGTTGTTTGATAATTTTTGATTGATGATTGCTATTATTACTAAGTTTGAATGTTAATTAATTTTCTTATTTGTTGTTCTTGTTTGTTGATTGTTGGTATTTGATAATTGAATTTTGAAACTGCAATGTTTTCATATTTTTGTTGTTATGCACATCTTGAGCAACCTTGCATTTGTTATGTGATTCTCTTCTCTTGCTATGGCAGATTGGCAGTAGCAATGTTATCACGGCCCACCCACATTTTGTTCATATTATTGGTAGTAGCAATGTTTTTCTATGGCAGTAGCAATGTTTTTCTATGGTAGTAGCAACATTTTGTTCACATTTTGTTCATAAATGAATGTTTTTCTATGGCAGTGGCAATGTGCCAATGTGTTATTTGCAATGAATATGTTCTAATTGTTTTCAATTAAACTTTTGAAGCATAAGTGATTTTGACTTATAGAATTATGGACTTATGGAATTATTTGACTTATTGAATTATTTATTTTTTTGAAAACAGAAAAGTTAAGAAGAAGAAGAGTGTAACACTTGATCATTTTTATAAGAAGAGAGCTTGTGAGAGTGAAAGAGATGAACAAGGAATGACTCCTCCATCTCAACCTATTAAAGTTCCAAGAATTGAAGAAGACATAACTCATATGACTCAACCTGTTGATGTTCAAAGAATTGAAGAATTGCATAACGCGGGTGATTTTTTGAATTCTTTAGAACGTGATCCTGGAAAGCGTTCCCCAATATGGACATTTCCAGCAAATCATGTGGATGAAATACGAAGAGCTTATTTGAATTGGGGTCCATATCAAATCCATTTAGAAGAATATCCTTTGTCTGGTACAGGAGATCATCCAAGACGGTTTAAAGATACTTGGTTTAACTTATTTCATTCATGGCTAGAATATTCACCTTCAAAGGATGCCGCATTTTGCTTACCATGCTATCTTTTTAACAAAGGACCAAATGGACGTTCTGAATTTGATGTCTTCGTTATTACAGGTTTTAGAGGTTGGAAGAGAGTTAGAGATGGAAAGAATTGTGCTTTTCTTAAGCACGTTGGGAAGGATCCTTGCTCGCATCACAACAATGCAGTGAAAGCTTGTAATGACTTGTTGAATCAAAGGGCACACATTAGACATGGATTTCAAAAACAAAGCTCAAGTCAAATTATGAATAACCGACTACGTCTCAAGGCTTCAATTGATGTTGTTCGTTGGTTAACACTTCAAGCTTGTGCTTTTAGGGGTCACGACGAAAAGGTTATATCAAAAAACCAAGGTAATTTTCTTGAGTTGCTAAAACTTTTGGCCTCTTATAATGATGAAGTTGCACAAGTTGTGTTGAATAATGCTCCAAAGAATGAAAAATATACTTGCCATCAAGTTCAAAAAGAGCTCTTGGCAATTCTTTCTAGTAGAGTGAAAAAACATATCCGTGAGGAAATTGGTGATTCCAAGTTTTGTATCATTGTAGATGAAGCTCGCGATGAGTCACAAAAGGAACAAATGGCTCTTGTGTTAAGATTTGTTGATAAAGATGGTTTAATACAAGAGCGATTTTTGATATGAGATGTGTTACCAGCACTACATCTTTAAGTCTTAAGGAAGCGGTGTGTGATATACTTTCTCGACATAACCTTGATGTTTCTAACCTTCGTGGTCAAGGGTATGATGGTGCAAGCAATATGAGAGGAGAATGGAACGGTTTACAAGCATTGTTTATGAAGGATTGTCCTTATGCATACTACATCCATTGTTTTGCTCATAGATTACAACTTGCCTTGGTTACTGCATCAAGAGAAGTCAAACCAATTCATAAATTCTTTGAGAAACTGACTTTTATTGTCAATGCTGTTTGTTCTTCTCCTAAGAGACATGATGAGTTACAAGCTGCCCAACTAAAAGAAAATGAATATTTGTTGGAAATTGAAGAGATTGTACCTGGTAAAGGTGCAAACCAAATTGGTACTGTGAAACGGGCAACAGATACTCGATGGGGATCACATTTCAGTTCTATTTGTAGCTTGATCCGCATGTATGAAGCAACTTGTTTTGTTTTAAAAAAAATTGCAAAGGAAGCAACAAATTATTCTACAAGTGGGAATGCTGACAGTGCTTACAATTACTTGAAGTCATTTGATTTTATATTTATCTTGCATTTGATGAAAGAAATTATGGGGATAACAGATGTGCTTTGTCAAGCTTTGCAACTACAAGCTCAAGATGTAGTTAATGCTATGTTTCTGGTTCGTAACACAAAAACTCTTATTCAACAATTGAGAGAAGATGGTTGGGATAAATTACTTGCTAATGTGAGATATTTTTGTGTAAGACATGCTATTGAGATTCCTGATCTCGATGATTTGCATTCAACAACAAGATTTGGACGCTCTCGTCTCGAAGAGAACCTGGTAACAATAGAGCACTATTTTAGAGTTGAAATATTTTTTACTACCATTGATAAACAATTACAAGAGTTGAATAGTAGATTTAGTGAGGAGGCAATGGATTTGTTAACTCTAAGTTGTGCTTTGACTCCTAAGGATAGTTATAAAGCTTTTGATGTTGATACTATTTGCACTCTTGTTGATAAATACTATCCCATGGATTTCAATGATCAAGAGAAGATTCACTTGCGTTATCAACTCGAGCAATTCATTGTTGATGCCCGCAAAGAACCATGTTTGAAGAATTTATCAACTATTCAAGAATTATGCTCGTGTTTGGTTGCAACTGAGAGGAATAAAATTTACTTCTTGATTGATAGACTACTCCGCCTTATCATGACTCTTCCAGTTTCTACAGCCACAACTGAGAGATCTTTTTCAGCAATGAAGATTATCAAGACTAGGTTGAGAAACAAGATGGGAAGTGGGTTTCTAAATGATACCATGACAGTTTATATCGAAAGGGAAACTAGTGCAAGTATTAGTTCTGAGTCAGTTATTGATGATTTCAAGTTAGTTGGATCGCGTAACGACTTATTTTAATTTCCTAAGGTATGTAGTTTACTTTTTTGATTAAACTTTGTGCTTAGCGTTTATTTCAACTGAAAAATTTATATTTTATATATTAGAGTATATTTTGTTGGCCCACCCCCGATATTTTTTCTAGCTCCGCCACTGGTCACTGGTCGAACCGTATGAAAGAATCAGATTAAATCAGTTGACTCCATTATCGGTCACTATAAAAAAAATCTCGTATCAAATTGGATGGTTTGTTTTCTATTTTTTTTTTTAAAAATTAACATAATTTCATAAGTTCATTTTTAAATTTAATTTGTTGATTATGATATTCACCAAAAGAAACTACACTATTTTTATTCTTGAAAAAATAATATGCCAATAGTCATAACCAATGTTTTGAAAACCGGATCGGACTGTCCGGTTCGACCGGTTCAACCGTGAACCGGACCAGATCCCAGTCCGGACAGTCTTGAAGAACCATTGGTCTGCAGAACTGGTGGAAAACCAGAGCGAACCTGTTAAAATCGAGAAAACCGGTGAACCGGTCCCGGTTCTGTCTGTTCGGCCGGTCCACATTATTAACTCAATTTGCCTTATTATTCAACGAGCAGCCTTTTTTTGTTATTTTTATGCTAGTTTTGATGATGGATCTTGTGTTCCTTTAATTCATACAAAAACAAAGCAGCAACTTGTGTTCCTTTATCTTCTACAAAAACAAAACAGCAACTTGAACAATTGTATAATACAATTACTAAAATTGATTCCAATGTCATATCACAAGAAAGAGAAGGGAAATAGGTGAAAAATGGAAGCATGAAGAGAAGAAGAAGTAAGAAGAAGATAATAATGTTGAGAGAAGAAGACACGAGGAGATACGTGTTGCGGCTGTAAAGTGAAAAAGGCAACATGTTTCTAGGGTTTCAACTAGTTTATGTGGGTTTGGGCCAAAAGAATGTCACTAATGTATAGTTATTTATATGGTATCCGGTTTAACCGGTTCTATAACGGTTCAACCGGTTAAATCGATTGAACCATAAACCAGAGGTCATACCGGTTCGATCTCCGGTCCGGTTTTCAAAACATTGGTCACAACAATATTTACGAACATGTGTTTTTTTTTTAGAGAAAACAAGTGTATTTCTTTGGTCTTAAAATAATTTGTTTGTTAATTTTTAATATACATTTGCCATACATTAAGCTAAAATTATAAAAGGTAGATAGACAATAAACTATGACAGTTATCTTTTGCAATTGAATTTTCTTTCTATCAGAAGTAGTACAAAAGTAACACAAATCTCTCTTCACATTTATTCGGCCGAGGTTGCCTGTTCAAATCTCTCTTCAAGCAGCTAGGTTAAATATATTTTTTTAATTATGACAGACACTTGTTGTCTCTTGCGAGAGAAAGAAAAAAAAAGGGTCAATAAGATGAGTCGGCCGGTTTAATATAACATCCGGTTCGCCGATTTAATCCGGATCTTGCCGGATTAAACTGGTCCATAACGGGTTGATAACATAACCGATCTGATCACTAAATGGAACCGGTTAACCATCCGGTTCCCGATTGGACTGGCTGATCCGGTTTTTAAAAATATGCTTCAAGACTCCATCTATTGTCTTAATTACTTCATGTTGTAGGAATGAAGTGTGGCTAGCTTGATTAAAGGTTCAGATGGACAACATGAACATAAAGCAACACTTGACATTTTTTAACTTTCAAATCGCTTCTTAAAAGTATTTTTATTTTTGTATATTTTGGTTGATGTTTCCTGTTTGCCGAATGCTTAGATGGATTTGAAGTAAAGGGCCGGGGTAGATGATCACCATTATATTGCCTCCACAAATCGACCAGACATACATTCTGGATCCAACACTTCTGATACTAAACCCGATTTCATTGGCCGCATAGAAATTCTAAAGTTAGCATTCTATTGTTTTTAACTTACATGTTAGCTTTAGGATTCAAGAAAGTATTATTAGTTGTGGATTTGTGACTGGTGACTGCGATAAGTCCATGCATGCATGCTCGTAAAATGCCAATTAATAAGATGTTGACTATGAAATTGTTGTAGTATGAATGATGGAATGGTTGGTGCAAAGCTAACAAATATATATATAGTTGAGTTTCTGCTATCAATTAATATGATGTGGGACTCAAGGACTGAGGTAACAAATCTGTGACGTGTAGTTTCTTATAGAAAACTGATATTTGCTTCGATGTATCTTTCATGGCGAGCCATCATCCAATCCTTTTATTTTCTATGTAAATAAAATGTCTGTTTATCCAACCAGAAGAGCTTTATTTATCACATGAATTATTATTCATTTGATAGTGGATGCCTATGATCCAACAATGCAAGAACAAAAGACTTCGAGTTGATTTAGAAGCTACATAAAACATTAATTAAAACCAATTTCATTCCTAAATTCACAATATCCTTCTTGTACAACTTTAAAAGACAACTGATTTTCATTTAAAGGATTGATATCTTTTAATAAATGTTTTTTTCTCATTCAGCAGCAGTTACGATCTCACTAGGATCACACCTTAAACCAAATAATTGAGAGACTCAAGTAAGTGTCTATATTTTTTTAGTTGAAACAAATATATCTATTTATTATTAAACATTCACTGTGACTAACCATGCTGATTGACCCTTAAAAAAACGTTGAGTTGATAATTTTTTTTGACAAAAATGTTAATTAACGAGTAAATATATTTTGTTATCTATACCGAAACCTAACTCTATCAGCACACTTTTGGGTGTGAACTTTTCTTTCCAAACCAAATATATATATATATATATATATATATATATATATATAAAGAAATTAAAAATGTTAATTAACGAGTAAATATATTTTGTTATCTATACCGTATATAAAGAAACCTAACTCTGTCAGCAAATTTTTGGGTTGGACTTTTCTTTCCAAAAATACCCTTAATTTTTAATTTTAAATACAAATAACAGATGTAACAAATAGATAATAGTAAATTTAATTTAAGGAAAAAACTTACACACAATTCCCTATGAACTGTTTTTATTGTCAATCAATTATAAAATAACATGTGAATTACTAATCCATGTCACTAATCGTCTCCGTTAACCCTCTTTTACCTCCGTTAACCACATATCAAACTCAAAAAACTAGCACAAAACAAAAATTCATGTTACTTTTTTATCAACCGATTTTATGTTGTACATCTGTGTTATTCCTCCTCAATACAATCGACAAAGATTGTCAAGTATTTTCACTTCCCTTCCACAAAAAGCAATATTTCCATATTATTTTATTACTTAAAAAAAACAGTATTTCCATATTATTTTATGATTTTATTAATATAAGTTACTCTTCCTTAGCCTTTGGTCAATTGTAATAAACGTGAGCAAAAAATAATGTTAAAGATTGGATTTTAAATCCTCTAAAAAAATATTAGTAACAAATTGAGCAAAAAATATTGTTAAAGATTGAACTTTAAATCCTCTAAAAAAAGATTAGTACTCAAAATATTTTAGAAATTTTCAATTAGTTTGCGGAAAAAGAACATAATTTGTTGTCATTTGATGAGGTTGAAGGGGATACTCATAACTTATATTAACAGAAATTCCTAAACTCAATTGTCAAAAAAAAAAAAAAAGGCATATCATTCTCAATGTCGGAATCTATATTTCACGGCATGTTTTCAGGCATGGTCAATTATATTTAGCTTTATTAAAATTCAACAAAAGTTCTCATTTAAAAAGGGAAAATAGAAGGAGAAGATGAAAACTTTATGAAAAATGTAGTTTTTAAAGATATTTATTTATTAAAAAACTAAATACATCATATTTAATGTTTTTTTTTTGAGTGAAGCCTTTTTATTGATGTAAAAAAATCTCACAGTTTATAGCGAGAGAACGCAACGTTCTGAAATTGAAAAACGAAGAGGAGAATTAGGGTTTTGAATCGGGAGGGAAAATTCTGAAACCCTTAAATTCACAATTTCACATTCTGAATCGGAACTCTTCACTTCAATTCGCCACCACCACCAGGTACTTCTCTCTCCTCTCTCTATACTGCTCCGTTTGAATACCTAAAAACTCGTTTTCACTGAATTCAGAATCGTTTGTGTGCTGAAAAATCCTTACAAAACGGAATTAATTAATGAGTCTTTTCCTTTGTTTGATTTTTTTTGTTTTGTTGATCAATTAGTTGAACAATTTGATGGTTGCGTCGTTTATTTATGTTACAGAATCTCTCATGGTGGAAAATGACTCGATTTTTATTTTTTCCCCTTTGATTTAGGTTGATTGAGAATATGAAATAGAAACGAATTAGTAATTTAATTTCATAGGCTATTCAATGTTCTAGTATTCAGCCCATGGATTTATGTGATTTTAGGTCTGTTTGAATTGACTTATTTGAGCTTATCTATTGGTATAAGCACTTCTGACACTGTTTGGGAGAATTTATGAAAACAGCTTATGCCATGTTCATAAGCTATTTTCAGTTTATTTTCATAAGCTCTCTAGGATGAAAACAACTTATAGATTATAGGAAAGCAGTTTGATTTTATTTTATCTTTTGTTATCAAAGTAGTTTATAATAAGCTCTTATCTATGCTTTAAGCTGCAAAATTAGCTCCATGTTAATGGCCTTTTTGATTTGGCTTATTTGAGCTAATCTACTAACATATGCACTTGTGAGAGTGCTTGGGAGAACTTATGAAAACAGATTATGACATGTTCACAAGCTATTTTCAACTTATTTCCATAGGCTGATTAGGTTAACTTATGACAACTGCTTATTGAGTATACGGAAGCAGTTTGACTTTATTTTATCTTGTCCTATAGAAATAGCTTATTCATAAGTGCTTATATGATAAAATGCTTATGCTATAAGCTGCAAAATTTGTTATTTATCCTAGAAGGGCCTTAGTGATTTTAGCTCCATGTTAAACCTACTTATTGCTCACCACTGAGGTATGCTCTCAGCTTAACTTTTTTTAGTGAATTTGGTTTTAATACATTTGTTTCTTGGTTTGGTTTGCAGATATTGACTCTATTTGCTGAAATATATAATATAATAATATGAGCACCACAGCGCAAAGAACTCCAAGGTCTGGTAGACAGTCACTATTTTTTCAGGATTTAGCATCCCCTGTTAATGCCCGCCGGGGAAAGTTTTCCAGTCCAGGCCAGTCAGGAGCATCTTCTTCTCTATGGCGTGAAAACTTTGGTAATTCGGACCTTCCTCCGCCTCCTTTTTTCACCTTGGAAGACAGATCAGACTTTTCTCCAGAATCAGGCATACTGGATTACCAAATGTCTCCTGAGACTAAGTCGGACCATAAAACTCCCATCCAAACTCCAAATAGAGAATTTTCGACTCCAGCGAAAGGCAAGTCCGAAGCCAGCACATCTTATGCTTTAAGAGGGGTGCAGCAAAACCAACAAGGCTCGCTTAGTTTGAATTGGTGGTCGTCACCTGCAAAGAGTGGTGGTGAACAAGAGGAGAAAGGAAGGGGTTCTCCAGTCGAGGGTGTGGTTCAGCCTGGTGCATTGATTACTCTTCCTCCACCACCAGAAGTGGCAAGGCCTGAAGTCCAGCGAAATTCCTTACCTGCAGGAAATCTTAACGAGGAAGAATGGGTAACAGTATATGGGTAATGTCTTAACTCTACTTTAGCATTTACATTTGGTTTACCGATAAGGAATGATAGTAGTGTATTCCATTTTAAAACTATTTATAAGGATTTGTCCTAGAAATATGGTACATTTTACTGCAGTAATAAGAAACATAAAAAGTGTGAAAGTTAAAATGACATAATATTCAACTTCTTAACCACTAAATAAAAAAAGAAGTTGCTCTAAACAATTGAGAGCAAACCCATGTTTCCTGTAGCACAACACAACTTATTCCAGATTGTAAAGACGGCTAGGAAATGTGAGAATGGGAGAAGAAATGTGCAGCGACTTACAAATACGAATGCACGTCAATAGTCATACACAATCACATATGTTGGCAGGGAAAAACTTTCTAGTATGAAAAACTATACCATTTTGTTTTGATTTAATTCTTATCACTACTATTGTTCCAACAAAACATTTGATTTCAGCAGAGGCTTTGTTCTCACTGCCAAAGTTTTGGGAATTATCACCGATATATTAAGAATCGAGAGGTAATCAGTTAGAATATTGGCAAAGTTTGGTTGTATAACCAGTCTCAAGAATAATTGTCTAAAAGGGTGGTAATGGATTTCCATCCATGATGTAATAGGTATATAGGTCGATGATGCCAGACCACATATGGCAGGTAGGAGTGAGGAAATATTGAGTTTTGTTTCAGAGAATAATCGAGAGCATAATGAGGGACAGGGTGAGGATAGACAAAACAAAAAGTAATTGGGGCCTTTTTTGCAGAGAGGAAGTTAGCCCCTCTAAGATAATGTCCTAATGGGTGTTATTTTCCATTTATGTTTCTTTAAGCTCTGGGTTGGGTTCCTGGTTTAGTGCAGTAGGAAAAGCTTTTCTTTTCAGTTTGTTTATTTTTAGGTTTAATTGCATGATCGGTCCCTTACGTTTATTTTAGGTTTCAAGTTGGTCTCCTATGTTTAAAAGTCTCAAGTTGGTCCCGACGTTACAAACGTTACAATAAGTTAGTCATTTTAGTCAAATTTCTGTTTAAAATTCAACGGAAAGGATGAACTTATGCTGACATCAGTAACATAAGGGACCAACATTAAACATTTTAATCGTAAGGGACCAGTTTGAAACCTAAAGTAAACGTTAGGGGAGCAAACATGCAATTTAGCCTTATTTTTAGCAAGTACACTGAAAAAAGAGCTTCTGAATTTCCTAATAATAAGGGATCAACAATACCTATGGCTATGTATGGATTGGTGGAATGATTTGTCAATTTTATAGAATGGCTGGAACTGCAGTGAAGACTGTAGTGGTTTATAGTAGCAAAAATCATAGCTAGTTGCGGCCACGAAGGTCCGCTAAAATGGTTTAGATTTTTTATTTGTTTAAATAGACTTTTTGGGACAGTAGTTTAATTTTTTTGATTTATGTTACTTTTGTGTTTGTATATTATTATCATCTTGAAGGGATTAAATAAATCATTATTTCTAAAGCTCTTTGACACACCTTTTCCTACAAAATACAAATTGCCCCATCAACGGATACAAAATGATATTATTAATATACCCATCTTTCTTGCCTAACTAACAATCTATGTGTATTGTTTCCAAGGGCAACCTTATATTTTTAATGTATAATCTTGTGAAGCTTTTGGAGAATATGCTCTTGAATATCTTTGATTAGGCCTATTAAACTTTTTGCAGCAACGTTTGAGACGTGAAATCGATAAACTAAAAATACCGCTTTATATTTGTTGGAAGGTACCTCCTTTTTAGAGAGGATGTAATCTATTAAGTGGTGAATATATTGTGTTTTTACTTGTTTAGCTGTCATATAATCTGTTTCTCTATTTATGTAGTGTCAAATATAAAAGACTAAACTTTACATATAGATAATTGATTGTGCTGAGCGATTCCTCACCGCCGGTTCAGTAAACTATTTGGCCATTCAAGAGTATATATGATTATTATATATACCAATGTACATGCTTCTAAAAATGCTCTTTCTGTGCAGATTTTCTCCAAATGATACTAATTTGGTTTTAAGGGAGTTTGAAAAATGTGGTGAAATTTTGAAACATGTTCCTGGCCCTAGAGATGCTAACTGGATGCACATTTTGTATCAGGTTTGCAATCTTCCTCTTGCTTGAATACTATGATTAAATTTTTCTTTATAAAGCAATGGCCGTTTCTTGTGTGCCAATCCAAGACCATCCATCCAGCTATTTTGACATTGTTGTCATAGTCCTTTTATCAATATTCCCAATGTTTTTACTTTTAATTTTTTTCTTTCTTTCCATGCCTTGCTATTTTGAAGTGGTTTTTTAGTTGCTGTTTGTTAACCACCCTGATATTAGCCTATGCACTACTAAATAAATTTCTTGGTGATGCAGAATCGATCTGCTGCACAAAATGCTCTCAACAAGAATGGAATACAAATTAATGGAGTCCTAATTATTGGTGTGAAACCCTTGGATCCCATGCAACGTCAAGCTTTGACCGAAAGGCTTAACAATCAAGGATTTATGCCCCTACCTCTACCCACTGCTAGGAACTCAGAAGTAAGCACATCAAGAGCTCCTTCTCGGCCATATTATCTGCAGAATGGCAATGCAACTACAAGGCAGACTGGAGGTACCATTGCTTCCCCAACAAAATCCTTTGCATCCAAGATCATGGACTTGATGTTTGCAGTCTAGATTATCTGTTTTGGTGAATCAAACTGTAACATCCTGCTTTATTATAAGCAATATTTTACTCAGTTATTCATACCATCTGAAGAGGTTCGGCCTTTAGTGTTCATTGGATTTGAGCTGGAATATTTACTCTTTTGATTGAATCTTATGGTATCTTAATTCTTAACACTGCAATCTTATGAATGGCTATGATCAGTACTTGGTGGTCACATGTTTTGAGAAATGGGATCATAATATATGGATACAGGTTGATCAATGTTTATGTAAAATTTGCTCATTGTGCAGACACTTAAGAGTGTAATGTTTATTTGTTTGAGTGATGCAATTCATCTCACTTGGATTTTTGTTTTTGTTTAGATGACTGGTCAGCCAATCCCCTAAAACACGGGCTTTACCAAAAGCATCCGGTAGTGCATTTTGACAGATTTGAACATCCCCTAAGGGGACAATTTGAGAAATCACCTTTTGTTTATGCACTTGAGATTTTGATATTCATCTCACATCAGAAAAACTTGTATGCCCTTAAACGTTGAGAAACAATTATTTGAGTTCGAAAGTTACTTACTACTACTAATTTCAATGGCAAAACGGTAAATTATTTGAAACAATCTTTAATGTAAATTTATTTCATGGCTTTATATTTTAGACAGAATACTTCTCTTGAATGCTTCAAACAAAGACTGGGTTTAATAATTGAGTTCGGGCATGTCTCTTGAAGGTTTGAAGCTCTTTTAAGGCAGTTTCTTTCTTCCACCCTACCCTCTTCTCAATGTGTCCTATGGAATTTCAAAAAATATTCTTGTTTGGATTTTATATAATTTCAACGCTTTATAGGGTTTTCGAATTATATAATTTGAGCCCCTAAAAATTCTGAAAAAACAGAATTTGCACTCTAGTTTGTCCAAAATTTGTAAACATACGATTAAGAAAATATAATTTAAAAACCTTAACAATAATTTGGATAATATAATTTAAAATGCGTCAAACCACACAAAAGACCATTTCAAAAACGAATTACAATATATCATATCATATGCTTTTATAACATATAATGTTGGAGTCAAACAAGTTTTGAGAGTTTTCTTCGCATTCACATCCACCCGAACAATTAGATGAATCCGAGTTGATGACTCCACGACAAACTAAGTTGGATTTTGTAGGGAGTCTATCATTGAGCAACCACCAAGCAAAGAGAGACACATTTAGAGGAAGTAATTTGTTCAAAATTAAATGTAAGAGGAAAATAGTTTGTTGACTCTTGCTGAGAAAAGAGCCGGTATTCTCCTTTAACCGAATAAACATCATTGTTGTCAATTTTCCATGTTCACCTGTCTAAAATATTTTCCTACAATAAAACATTAGCTAGAATACTGCGTGATTCAAGAGCTAGTTCTTCTTTCCAAACAAATATTAATATATGACGTCTCCAATCCAATTCCACTTACCCCAACCTATGCGGAACATCTCCACCCCAACACACATTTTTATTTAAAGCTAACCCCAATGAGTCTAGTCTATGGAATCTCTCATAAAAAATATCACCTTCCAACCAATGATCTCTCCAAACCAATTACCCTCCTAAGATGATCATCGAACCAATTTTCTTTATTAGTCCTCCTCATACCTTCTTTAACAAAGTTCAAATCTTTCGACCACCTAAAAATCATTCTATCCAAGATTGATATTCCAGTACTATGTGTTATATTTATGGGATAAAGCCTTACACCACTTATTCTCTTGATTAATCCTAAATTTCCAACATCACTTTTCTGAAAGAGAGAAATTAACTTCCTTTATCCTCTAAAGTAAACTCCCAATCCTCCTTTACCTTCTATATAAACAAACATTACTCCGACGAACCCAAATAACCTTACGAGCTTTTTCACTACCCCAAAGAAAATATTCAAAAAGAGATTCAATTTTACCAAATTATTTTAATACAAAATAGAGAAAACTAAAACAAATGAGTTACCCAATATAATTCAAAACCAATGCTTTGCTTCATTTGCCTTTTTTGAAAAAATTCATAAGATAAATTACCCTACTCCAAAAATTCTTAACCAATACCCCCCAAAAGCACCGGTTAACATTTCCTAAATGTTAAAAGATGAAATGATGACTCGATTTTTTTCTTTTATATATTTAATTTTCCTTTATATTGTAAAATTATTTTACACACGCATTTAATCGATTCAAATATTTTAAGAACTAAAATTATTTTAATCTAATAAGTGTCATGTTTTTTCATTGCACTAAATTTGTTCATCTTCTCTAAATTCAGTTCAGTTACTACAAGTAAATCAAAAGTGCATGCAACAAACCAAGAGAATTGCTGTTCCCACATCTTGTTTGGCTGTGCCACACGAGTAAAATACAAAAATGCCGTTCGACAGTTTGCTACCGAAGTTTTTAGGCAACCGACGACAGTTAACTGCCGAGGAAAACCTCGGTAGTTAACTGCCGAGGAAATCTGAACTTAAACAATTTCGGTAGTAAACTGCCGAGGAAATCTTCATCTATAAAACATTTCAAAATCATTCTAACAGTATTTTTACACAAAGTTTTAAAATTCATCATAACAGTTCAAATAACAAATAAATATTGGTGCAAATGCACAACTTAATTAAACCAACATTTTTGTACATTAAACAAAGTAAAAAAAGCCCATGAAATTAAAAATAATGTCATCAAAGTAGAAATATACAAATATACAAATATACATAACTCAATGTCATCAAAAGACTAAAACTAAAAAATAAGTCCTAAAAAAGGAAAATAGTACTACTGGTCCTGATCCTGATGATGGTGCCTCCTCCTCAGCCTCTGGACTCTCCTCCTGGTCAAAATCGGCGCGATCTGCTCCCTCATATGGGTCATGGCCTCATACCACTGCTGAGGGGTCATGCTCATGACCTCCTCATGGCCTAACTGCGCATCAGCGTAGGCAACAACGCCACTAACCATGTCATAGGTGTCAGGCGAGCTTCTCGCCTCATACCGCTGCCACTGCTCTGCAATGATCTGCTCTTCATTTGCAGGCCTCGGAAGATCTACTGGAATAGGTGGCAAGATCTGAGGGTGAGACACCCTAGTGTACCACAGGACATAGCCATCTGCCACCCGCCATGTATCCTCTCCTGCCTGCTCACCCCGAGCGTCCGCCTTAAGCGTGTGAGTGCGGAAGTCGACGAACATCTGCACAATGGAAG
Source organism: Medicago truncatula (assembly GCF_003473485.1). Taxonomy (NCBI): domain Eukaryota; kingdom Viridiplantae; phylum Streptophyta; class Magnoliopsida; order Fabales; family Fabaceae; genus Medicago; species Medicago truncatula. Next base: position 49,650,802 of record NC_053043.1, read on the forward strand.
GCGGGGGGAGGTCCCTAACATCAGTCAGATGTCTGGGGATAGTCTGCATGTATCCGTACTGCCTCAAAACCCTCTCGGGCAAGTGACGGTACACCCTACGGACGCCGCACATAATCCATCCAGAATACCAGAAAACCTCCTCGAAGTCCTGGATCTCTCTGTGCTCCTCGTACGGCCTCCAGCATACATCATCTAACTGTATACGATCGAGCAGTGACTGATACGTGATCCCCTCCCCATGACCCTTCTGGAGCTTTCACCTCGCTGCAACCGGATAGTTTTCCAGGTAGTCAGCGTTGAGATCAACACTGAAAAACCCTGGAAAATGCGCCAAAAACCATGCCTGCACAAACCAAACAAATAACATTTATAAATTATTACGCACGGAAAAATATAACAAAAAATTAAAAGTTCACAAAAAAATAAAGTTAACATAAATATAAAATTTCAGTTTTCTTACAGTGAGCAGTGTCACGCTCCCCCCAAGCGCTCTGTGTCCAGGCCTACATGCATCCGCCAACTCGCCGTATAGGTAGGCGAGGGTCATAGCTCCCCAGGAATAATTACGCATCCTTGCGTAGCCGTCCGCCATGGTCGTCAAATATATCAGCTCGATGCGCTTGTTGCTTCTATCGCCAAACAACAAGCATCCGACCAAGTACAGAAGGTAACACCGGACGCAGTATGTCCTGACCCTCTCCAGCTCCTCAACCTCCTCAGGATCCTCCGTACCCGCCAATACGTTGGCCCTACCAAGGTACGAGGTATAGAAGTCCCTCAGCCTGGGGTAGCTAATGTACCCACCGTACTCCTGGTTGCAGATCTTCTCAGCCTCATGCTGGGCCACACCAAGATACGTCATCAGCAGTGCCGCTCCCTCATGCTTGGGCATCTTCTTCCCATGGGCCAACATCCGCCCCTCAATAGGAAGATGCGTGAGACATGCGACATCATCCAATGTCACAGTCATCTCCCCCATCAGCATGTGGAAGGTGCTGGTCTCCGGATGCCACCTCTCGCATAAAGTAAGCAGCAGGGCATGAGGCACGGTGGAGTACCCCAAGTAGACCAATTCATGTAGCCCGCTCTGCTGAAGCGCATCCCAAAACCAATTCTCATTCCCGTTAGGGCGTCCGAGAGTGAGAATCTTCGCCCCATGATTAATCAGTTTAAGCACGCGGGTCTTACGAACCTGAAATAATAGAAAAAAAAAATATGGATATAATAATTAAACATAAAAACACATAACAATGTATAACAGTGTATATAATAATTAAAAACACATAAACAAAACAATTAAACATAAAAAATAGAATTAAAAAAAATAAACATATAACAGTGTATATAATAATTAAAACAAACACACATTTAAAGAAAATAATTAAACATAAAGAAAAAGAATTAAAAAAAACACATATAGAGGTGGATATAATAATAAAAACAAACACACATTTAAAGAAAATATCTTAACATAAAGAAAAACCAATTAAAAAAAACACATATAAAAGTGGATATAATAATTAAACAAACACACATTTAAATTAAAGAAAATATTTTAACATAAAGAAAAAACAATTAAAAAAGATACACTTACATTATTTGAATTATACCAGAGTGGCAACGCCACATGACCGGCATAAGAGTGGAGCAAGGACAAGTCAGCCGGTCCACCAGGAAAGGGAGGGTCCGTAGGTAACACCTCCGGTGCAGCAGCTGCTGCAATGTCATCCTCGTCTCCTGCATCCTGCTCATGTGGTATATGATCCTGGTCATATCCACCGTCCGTCACATCATGATGTACCTGATCCTGATAGTTCAGGTACTCCACCCCAGTCTGATCAACAGGCTGTGACGGGTCAACAACCTGTGACTCCTCAGGCTGTGTAGCTTGAGAGCTTCCTGAGGCATCTCCCCTCCGACCTCTACCCCTCTTTGGGATGTGGGCACTCTGTCTCTCCATGCGGTGGCTCTGAGTCATGGCACGCCTACCACCAATCATCCTCGATGGATCAATGAGGTCCTGATCGGCCATATCTACAAAAAATAAAAAATAAAAATTAATATCATTCAACCACTTTATCAACAAACAGTAAACCTAAACAAAACCTACACTTTCACATTCAACCTAAACATAACCTAAACATAACCGCTTTCACATTAAACCACTTTACCAAAATAAAGACATTGATTGAACCTAAACATTATCATACACATTATCATTAACATTCAAACGCAAAAAATCAAATGCATTATCATACACATTCAACCTAAACTAAACATAATTCAATATACACATTCAACCTAATTCAATATACACTTTTTCAATATGCATTCAACTTAATTCAACATACACGTTTTCGAATTACAATCAAGATCGTATCCAATACCTAAACTAACTAAATAATCAATAAAATTGTCATTGACACATTTTATCAAAAACATTGTGTGCAAAGTATCAAACATACTCAAAATGTGTTATTTTGCCACCAATCAAAACCATATTATACCCTAACATCATTCAATCATCAATTAAACCAACTACATTCAATTATAAACTACATGCACTCATAAAAAATTCAATTCATACATTAACCCTAACCACATGAAAACTACCATTTTTTTAAAAAAAAACCTACCCAAACTAACATTATGATTAAAAATGAGTCAAGATACTTACTTGTGATTAAATGGAGATGATGCACTTGATTTTGCTGAAAAATCGAATTTGAAGAAGTTGGATGGTTTGGAAGAATTTTGAAGAATGAAGCAATACTGGAAAACTAAGTTTCTGCGTTCTGGTTATGTTCAATTTTCCTCGGCAGTTTAACTGCCGAGGAAATCCTCGGTAGTAAGCTGCCGCCGGTTCACAACAAACTTCAGCAGTTAACTGCCGAAGGACATTTTCGCATTTTACTGGTGTGGCACAACCATACTATATGTGGGAACAACAATTATCAGAAACCAAATACTAGAAGAAAAAAAAAAAACAGTTATCCACCGAAAGTACACAATTCCTTCAACTGTGTGAACTACTTAACTTCTTCAGCTTCATGTTCCTCAAATTCCACTAAAATCTTCATCATCATCAATGCCATTAGCTTCACCAATATCACAAACATAACATGAAATCATAACATTACCTTATCTTTTTCATTACATCAACTTCATTTCCATGTCTTCACATTGCTTTGTTCATTTTCCACCTTCATCTTCATCATCAAAATTAAAAAAATTCCCAAAACCCTCCAAATTCCGTTCAATCTCATCACAAATTCAAACCCCAGAATCTGAAAATGACGAAAAAAACCAAAAAAATCTCAACTTTAACAACCTCAATTTCCTCAAATTCACTGTAACCCTCACTGTTATCTCCGCGTCACTTCCCCAAGCCGCCACTGCCGTCGCTGCCGCTGGAAAAAAACGAGCACCCAGAAAGGCTTCAACCAAAAAGGTTGAAGCTTTATCAATAGAGGAGGTGAAAACATGGATTGAAGGATTACCCATTGTTTCAGAACGCATACCTTATACAGAAATAGCTGAATTGAAGAATTTGGGTATGCTCAAACACATAGTGAAACCTAGTGCCGTGGAATTGAGGGAACGTGCTGTTGCAGTATTGGTTGTTTTGGAGGATTCTAGAGTGTTGAGAACAGTGTTGCCAAATGTTGAAAGTGATAGAAAATTTTGGGGTTTATGGGATGAGTTAAAGATTGAGAATTTGTGTGTGAATGCATATTCACCACCTGTTAAGGTTCCAGAGATACCACTTTCGGTATTGGCGAGGATTTGGTTGTCTCTGCCATTTCACAAGCCTTTGGTTGAGTTTGTTAATAGGTTTCAGCCGAAGAAAAAGTCGAAGAAGGAGTTGGCGTTGAGGGAAGCTAGGATGCAGTTGCAGAGGCAGAAGAAAGAAGAAGTGGTGAAGACAATGAAGGAGAGGGAGATGATTGAGAGGAATGAGAGGAATAAGAAGAGAGAAGCGGAGAATGAAAAGAGAATGAGAAGGAGGAAAGAGTATAAGGAGAAAATGGTTGAAGTTAAGGCCAATGAGTTTTTTAATACTACTATTTGGACTCGTATGGCGAAGGATAAAATGGCGATTAATGGAATTGGAGTGCTTTTTTTCGTGATTTTTTACAGAACTGTGGTGGTTAGCTATAAGAAGCAGAAGAAGGATTACGAAGATAGGATTAAGATTCAGAAAGCTGATGCGGAAGAGAGAAGGAAGATGAGGGAGATGGAAGCCGAGATGGGGTGGAGTGAAGCTGGCGGTGATGAGGATGAGAGTGAGCTGGTGAAAGAAGGAGAGGAGAATCCTTATTTGAAAATGACAAAGGAGTTTATGAAATCTGGGGCACGGGTTCGAAGAGCACAAAATAGAAGGCTTCCTCAGTATCTTGAGAGAGGTGTGGATGTGAAGTTTACTGATGTTGCTGGTCTCGGTAAAATACGACTTGAACTTGAGGAGATTGTCAAGTTCTTCACTCATGGAGAGATGTACCGAAGGAGAGGAGTGAAAATCCCAGGTCTCACTTCATTTACCTTAACTGTTAACTAACCATTTGACAGAATAATTAGAACTGCTTTAGCCTAAAGGAAAACTTTTTTTTTTATGATTTTTTTTTTTTTTACAGGACAGTTTTAGTTTTCTATCTCTAGCGTTATGGCAATGCCGTGATTGCAGAAATGTTTGATAATCTTTTCGTTACAAAGTTTTTCATTTATATATCGGAAAAAAGAAACATTCAATATTGAGAGAGTGATTTGAACTTGACTAAATGAAGATTAAACTGGTCACTTAATCAGGTGGCATACTTCTTTGTGGCCCCCCTGGAGTGGGAAAGACATTGCTGGCAAAAGCTGTGGCTGGTGAGGCAGGAGTTAATTTCTTCTCTATTTCTGCTTCACAGTTTGTCGAAATATACGTTGGTGTTGGGGCTTCTCGTGTTCGATCACTTTACCAAGAAGCCAAAGAAAATGTGCGTATATTTTTAGCTTTTCCATTGCACTCTCAGATATTTTTTTATTTGTTTAAACTCAAATTATGAGTTTGGTACTTTGGTTCTTGCAACCTATTTCCACTAATTAATTTCTTCTGTCAATTGGCATCTACACAAGTCACATTCTGTTATTCCTCATTTTATTTGTTTCAAGCTGATCGGCGCCCTATCTTTTTTATCATACTACATATACTAATCATCACTTGTATCTAACCTACTTCTTAAGTTTCAGTGTTTTACATCTAATCGGAAAACATTTTATATTATGCTTTCAGGCTCCTTCTGTTGTCTTCATTGATGAGCTGGATGCTGTAGGAAGGAAACGTGGCTTGATTAAAGGTTCAGGTGGACAGGAACGTGATGCTACTCTTAATCAGGTTAGCCATGACACTTCTGGACTTCCCAATTGCTTCCTATAAGTAAACTTTTGTGTACATTTTGGTTGATGTTTTCTGTCGGCTGAATGCTCCAGCTCCTGGTGTGCTTAGATGGATTTGAAGGAAGAGGGGAGGTGATCACTATTGCCTCCACAAATCGACCAGACATTCTGGATCCAGCACTTGTAAGACCTGGCCGGTTTGATCGGAAGATCTTTATCCCCAAACCCGGTTTCATTGGCCGCATTGAAATTCTAAAGGTAGCATTCTATCGCATTTCAGTTACATTTCAAGTCAGCTTTAAGATTCAGTTTTGTTTTGTGATCCGGTAAGTATTGTTAGTTGTGGATTTGTAATTAATGGCACCAAATGTAGTATGTATATTCATTTTTTTCTTTTTTCTTTTCTGGTTACGTGATAGGTCCATGCTCGTAAAAAGCCAATTGCTGAAGATGTAGACTATGAAATTGTTGCTAGTATGACTGATGGAATGGTTGGTGCAGAGCTAGCTAACATAGTTGAGGTTGCTGCTATCAATATGATGCGGGACTCGAGGACCGAGGTAATAAATCCGTGATGTACATTAATTGTCTTTGCCCGATAGTTATTATTCAGGTACTACTCCGATCTCTATTATAAGAGAAAGTTCACTTTTTAGATTCATTCAATAAATGATGCATCTAGTTTATATTAAGAACGAGATACATCATTTATTGAATGAACCTAAAAAATGAACTTTCTCTTATAATGGAGACCGGAGGGAATATTGCCTTATCGTTTTCTAAAATCAAGCATGCAAATAAAAGGTCTGTTTATCCAACCATAAGTGCTTTATTTATTGCATGAATTATTCATTTTACTTTGCAATGCTTAAAAGTTGATAGTGGATGTCAGCAGTTTCTATGGTCCCATGATAAGAAAAGGCTTTACTAGTTTTAGTCAATGTTATAAAAATCTAACCGGGTCAGTCTATCACTGGTCAAATCGGTAGGTCACTAGTTGAACCGCATAAACCAGTCTGTTTGAAATTTATACTTTTTTTTTTTTTTTTTTTTATCAAGGTTATATATAATTTGTATGTAAACAACCTACTCAAAACCCATCTGGCGGAGTGGCAAGGCTATCCTATATTCTTATGGCACACTCATTGCCTGTGGTTTGATCTCGGAAAATGCCCTTTTTGCATAATAGGATTTAGCTTGCAAATGGCCATTGAATTCATGTGCATAACACATGCACATCCATCACTGCCTTGCATATGAGACAGCGTGACTGATGTGAGACAAGGTGCAGTGACAAGGGATAGCATGCAGTCACAGGTAGACACAGTGATGGAATCCACGAAAAATTTGAAAACCGAGTCATTGGTTCATTTTTTAGCCTGTACAAGACTGGGTTAATGGCGTCATTACTAGTTTAAATGCATATACAATCTGATATGTGGACACCGGTTATGGGTCTGATTTTCGGTTAAACTAGTCGGACCAGTCTGCGTTTTGTAACACTAATTTCAATACATGGTAGCTGGCAGTTCTTCATTTCTGGGTTTTACTGTTGCAGGTTAGCACCGATGACTTATTACAAGCTGCTCAAATGGAAGAGAGAGGAATGCTAGATAGAAAGGAGCGAAGCAAAGAGAAATGGGAACAAGTAGCTATAAATGAAGCAGCAATGGCTGTTGCTGCTATGAACTTGCCTAATTTCGACAATATCGAATATGTATGGACACCACATGCATTTGAAATAAATTGTTATTGGGTTTATTAATTTTCTGTTTACTTTGTCCTCTTAATATTCATCATCTGACTGCTATTGGCAAGGAACTAAAACATTTTAGCATTTTATTGCTTTGTTGTAGATCACAATTGCTCCTAGAGCTGGTAGGGAATTGGGATATGTTCGGACGATGCTGGAGTCCATAAATTTTAACGATGGAATGCTCACGTATGGATTCTTTAATTAAACCTTTGCACCTTTATTTTAAATAAATATAAGCTGTTGGTTAATGCCCTCTGAATGAAATGTTTGTCTGCATTTTTAGCATTAGTCAAGGATAATGTTTGCAAAGGTTCTATGTTGCCTTCATATTCATCTGATTTAAATTACTGCTTAATCAAATTGCATTACAAACTATGTTTAGTGTCTACCATATTATTTTCTTGTAACTACTAATATCATGCAGTCGGCAATCCCTTTTTGATCATATTACTGTTCAACTCGCACCCCGTGCAGCTGATGAAATGTGGTTTGGGAAAGATCAGGTAAGAGAATCTTTCTACTTGTTAACTATAAATTCCCGACTCTAGTTCCTAAATACAGTTGCAGAACATACACGTAATGCAGTGAGCAAAACTCAATTTTAACACTGTTTAAGATATTTGTTAACTAGCTTTGATGAATGTCAAGAATATGGTATTTCTAGGGACATTTTATATTAAAATAAGTGGGATTGCAATTGCATGTCTGGGAAATCTGTTATGAAAAAGAATGAAAATACAGCATAGTTATGAACTGGCCAGAGGAATGGCTTTCTAAGTTCTTTGATTTTCTTGTTACCATTTATCACACCTTTTTTTTTTTCCATTGTAAATTACAATTTTTATGTCAATGTCATTGTGTACACAAGTTATGAGCACCGCGTCTTTGATTATATATGTATATATAGTTTATGGTTACGTTAAAATGTTTTTTAACTTGATTTGCAATATTGCAGTTGAGTACGATATGGGCTGAAACTGCAGACAATGCTAGGGTTGCAGCGAGAATGTATATGATTGGCGGGCTTTCTGATAAGTATCGTGGAGTATCCAATTTCTGGGTTACAGACCGAATTAATGTACCTACTCTGTCTCAAGTTTTATTTTCTCATCTTGTTTCTTGTTTCAGCTTCAGCCTAAGTTACACTTGCATCTAAAATGCCAAAACTAGAACGCCTTGCAGTATATCTCGAAAAAACAAGTTAAACTAATGTAGACCCATAGGAGACAATGTAAAATCCTCTATAACATGGAGAGACAGAATAATAAATAATACTTATATATGGCAATATTGGATAACATGTGCAAAATTGCATTGTATTGTCAGGAAATTGATTTGGAAGCAATGAAGATTCTCAACCTTTGCTATGAACGCGCAAAAGAGGTATGTATGTTATATAGTTCAGTTTCAGTGAAGGATTAAAAAACTTGATGACGACTCTTGATTGGATTCAATGTCACAGCCTTGTTTCACGTGAATGATGATTATTGATTAAAATTTGATCACTTTGTTTTGCATGTTATCAGATCCTGCAGCAAAATAAAACACTGATGGATACATTGGTGAATGAACTTGTTGTGAAGAAAACCTTAACCAAAGAAGACATTGTTCGTCTTGTACAATTGCATGGCCACGCAAAACCAATTCCTATTAGCGTACTTGACATAAGGGATGCCAAACATAAAGAACTACAAGAAATAGCTAGTAATGGAAAGGAAATAAACGAATCATAAGGGCAAGTGCCCCGCCAATTTTGGGAATTTTCTATTCTATGCATATTTGATGTATCTTATTGTTGTATTATGTTTTTTTTGTTTGATAAAATAAATTTTGGGTTAGGGGATGGTGTTGTTGTATTATATTCGTTCTTTACATACCTTTATAGAGTACGGACATTTTTTTAGGTCTTCTGCATTTGTTGACCAGGGAAGGGTGGAAATAATACTAGATATTCTTATCAGTTATCGTCAAATATATTTAATAAATTAAAAAAAACTTTCTCCCATAAGTATTATCAATTTATCACCTTTATTAACTGTATCATAAACAACGTAATTATTTTAATATTTTTTTTTTACTAATATTAATAGATATTTATTCATTTAGCTTTATAATATATTTTTTAGGAACATTTAATTTAAACAATTTATATTTAGAATACTTCATGTTCACTTATTTTTCATAATTTAAACAATTTAAATTATTTACTTCAAGTTCACTTATTTTTTATAATTTAAACAACTTAAATTTTTTTTTTTGAGTATTTAAATTAAATACGTGAATGATTTTCTTCATTGTTAATGCGAAGAAACGATCGAGAATTATTTACAAAAAGAAGTTTCCGATGTATATTTTTTATATTTAGAATAATTGTAAAAAAAAAAAATTATATTTAGAATTATTGTATATAATATACTTAGTTGTCAAAAATGCAAAAACAGTACATGATAAAAAAATGATAATAACTTTTTTTCTTTCACAAAATACACTTGAAAAATGCTATACCTAATTGTTTCATATATTATATTTAGAATTTTTTTTCTTTTGGTCAAGTATTATATTTAGAATTTAATATATAATATACACACACATTGATAGTATTAAAAAAGTTATAAAGTCACCTTATTATATTTTCTAAAATACTTCAAAAAACAATTATATGATGATGATTCCCTAAAAGAAAAAAATCATATGATGATGATATATGATCGAATTATTACATTTTTTTTTTGGGTTTCAAACTACTTACTTTTTTTTATTTTATTTTTATTTTGTAAGTAGGATGATTGTGAAGTAACGGTTTGGATTAGTTGTCAGAAGTGAATAAAAAGTCAGTATGTGGCATGTCACGTTAGGCACAAGCTTTGTTTCAAAATCAACACACGAACTTCATCCTTAATCTCTACAAACAAAATAACCGCTATCACTCACTACACACACGACCATATGCATCATAATAACTTCCCACTAACCTTCACCACTTTCCCTTAGACATCTCTCTCTCTCTCTCTATATATATACTATGTTTTCCTCTCGGTTACAAGTTACATTCATTCATTCATTGCTCTTCTGAAAAATTTACTACTTAGAAGCAGAACACAACCAAACAAAGAAACAAACATGTCTTCCTTTATATTCAATTGCTTTATCATTTTCATGGCTGCCACTACTTTTACTTGTGTTCAATCTGCAAAACAATTCCAAGTTGGTGGTCGTTTAGGTTGGCGTGAACCTGAACCAAACAACACTGCTTTTTACACTCAATGGGCTGAAAGAAACCGTTTCCAAATCGGAGATTCTCTCGGTATATAATGCTTTTTAATTCATTATTCACTTCATTTCTTTTTCTTGCAGCCCAAGTTATGATTCACATTTTTGTTTATGCAGTTTTTGAGTACGAGAATGATTCAGTTCTTACTGTGGAGAAGTTTGATTACTTTAATTGTGATGCAAGTCAACCTATCACTACTTTTACCAATGGAAAGAGCACTCTTAATCTTGACAGATCTGGACCTTTCTACTTTATAAGTGGAACTGATGAGCATTGCAGTCATGGTCAAAAGTTGCTTGTGGAAGTTATGGCGCCACATCCAATTCCAGCATCTCCACCAACCACCATTTCGAATCCACCAGAAGGTTCATCACCGATCATGGCTCCTGCAAATTCGCCTTATTCTTCTGATTCCATAGAGGCTTCATCCTCCTCCATGGTGGTTACTTCAAGTTTTATGTTAACTTTGGTCACATTCGGAATTGTGATGATGTTAGCACTCTAGAATGTCTTGTTATGGTTAACTAGTTGTTTTTATTTTGTTGATTCTTCTGAAATTTGAGTTGTTTAGGTATTAGCATTTGATTTTTTTTTCCTATTTCTACTAGTCTAGGATCGATTTGATTTCATTATGCTTTTTGTATTGTATTGAACCTATTTATGTTCAAATCATGACTTTCTCTTTTATAACCGTTTGCTTTGGGTTGAAGCATTGCATTAGTTTATATATTCTGTGTTCCTAAGACAAATTGAGCAGCTATCGGCGTTTCTACTTAATCTGTTAGATATATAAACTAATTCCAATTAATATATAACTAAATTTAACACATTCGCCGAATTTTCCATTCTGTGAGGCATATTCAACTACAGACAATTAAACATTCAAACTGTATACATTATGCCAAAAAAACATTGTTGTCACTGATATAATCTCTCAAACTGATACCATCTTCAATAAAATCAAATTATGAACGCTTAAAGATCACGATAAGAAATGTGTATAATGGTTTAGACTTTTGAGTTTGTGTGTGTAATATCATTATCCTCATTTTCTGTGTTACGCTGCTAGAATTTTTTCTGCCTGATTTTGGCTTGTCAAACAGTTTTAGAAAACATTTTGCAATAACTAATATTCTTTCATAAGTAATATGAATGTACAAGTTTTCTACACATAGAACATAATATTTTCATTTTAAGAGCCAACAAATTAATCAATATGAATGATAACCCTGTAGATAAGAGCTTTGAAAATCTGAATCTTCACTTTCCTTATCTGATTCAGCAGTTCCGTCTCCGCTTTCCTTTCTTTTCTTTCTCCAACTGGATTTCCTAAGCCAGTGTTCAACAAGCATCACACTAAGACTAATGAATATCGTGCCTAGAAAGCCACCGCCAAGTGCTAGTAGCACAACAGATAGCCATTGCATCTCTTGATTATGTGGCAAAATCACCCATGTAGCTGCAACATAACCAGTTCCCATAAATGCCACAGCAACCCACATAACCTTGTGAGCAATGGTCAATAGTATTGTTTGTGGTTTTCTTCTAAATGGAATGATACTAACAAGAACAATAACCACAGATAAAGAGGTAAAGAGTGCTATGATATTGCTTATTGCAAATACCTTAAAAGCTGATGTTTCACCAGCCATTGATATACCTTTCTTCGGTCCTTCTTGGTACACACCACCAGGTGGACTAATACCAGCAGCAAAAGTTACAGTAGCAATTAAAACAGCCACTAACACAATAGTGTTTCTTGCATTTAGTAATGCCTCTTTGTGCATCTCATGATAGTGTTTCCTCTTAGTATGATTCACATTTTCAATTTTTCCTTTGTTATGATGGTGCTTTTGTTTCACTAAATTTGTTGGCGAGAAGTAGTATGGATTATAGGTTCCATTCTCAAATCTCTCACTTACTTGAGGCTGAGGTGATATAGATTCAGTGCTTTCGCTAACTGGTGGAGGGCTTATACAGTCATAAGAAACCATTTCAGTCAGCACTTCCATTTCCTTCGATATATACCTTCGTGACAAAGAATGCCTAGATGTTGGTGAGGGAGAACTGGTGTTGTCTAGTTCAAGTGAAAAAGAAGATGGTGTGCTTCTTTTACCTCCATCTCTGATAAATATGGCTTGTAGTTGTCTATTTTCGGCATTGTCCATAGCCTGATCAAGAATATCAAGAGCTGTGAGCCCTTCATTATTCCTAGTATTAATATCCACTTTTGTCCTGTTGATCAAGAAATCTGCCATCTACAAAGATTACAGAACCATGATTATAACTATTGAATTGAAAAATATTAAAAGAGATGAAGTACTAAAGCCAGATACTACAGACAAAAATTTGATGCCTGATATACTGTTTACTTGCATTTGTCATGATTTCAAAACAACAAACATTAGAAAAATCTTAAATGTTACTTTTCAATATTTAAATCATTTCAATCTCTCAAATTACAACAGTTACTACTTTTCAATAAGAAAATGCAATATGGATATAATTAAACTAAAATTATTTCCCCGTACGTTGCACAGAATAAAACACTAGTTAAATATATTCAGAGCTCACATAAACTTCTCACCTTATGGCGACCGCCTGAAACTGCGAGATGTAAGACAGTGTTGCCATATTTATCTTGTCTGTGCACTAGATTTGTACCATAGGCAACTCTCACCAAGAAAACTAAAGCGTCATAACATCCATATCTCACAGCTAGATGAAGTACTGTCTCTTCTTCTCTTGTGGGATAGTGAAAGTACGCAGTACTTACTACCACAAAATAGTCAAGGGTTGAGACTTTCCCCTTAATCACTGCAAGATGCAATGGTGTATAACCATTGTTGTTGTATTGTAAAGCAAGTTTTGAATCGCGACTTAGTAGGATCCATACAATCTCAAAGTGTCCTTTATAACAAGCATGATGCAATGCTGTATTCCCTTTCTCGTCGATCACTTGAATAAGATCCGGCCACTTGTTCAACAGCTCTCTAACGACATCTGCATAGACAATCAACCGTTTAGGAGATAACTTACATCAGCTATATAAGATTTTCAGTCCATCACCTTATTATTAGTGATTAAATTAAGCTTAATTTCACTTTTGATCCAGAGAAGGTGATGGGTTGAAAATCTTATATGTTCAATACTCTTTCTTCCCTAAGGCTAAATTATAAGTTCAATACTCATTAAAAAATATTGTTCAAAAAACATGCAAACATAGTGAATAAAACTCTTTCTTCCCACCTGTGTGCCCTCTTACTGCAGCAACATGGAAACAAGCTTGATCAAACCCTGCTACTTCTTGCCCCACAATCTCAGATAGATTCAACAAGAGGTTCACCAAGTCAAGATGACCATGACTACAAGCTACAAGAAAAGCACTTTTACAAGTAGGATTAAGCTTGCAAGCAGCTGTTGGATTGACTTCCAGAAGCAACATCAAAACCTTGACATTCTCTTGTCTACAAGCCTCATGAATTGGAGTCTCCATGTTTTTATTCTCAGCAGAAACCATGTCAGGGCATAATTTAACAATCTCAGACACCATTTCAATGCAACCATACTTGGAAGCAAGGTGTAATGGAGCGCTGAAGGTATCATCTGTTTTCTGGTTAAGAATTCCTTCTCTTTCTTTCACTATGCTTGAAAATGTGATCATGTCATTTTTCTTAATTGCATCGAAAAACTCTTGATCCATTTCTTGGGGTTGAATTGAAAGCCTTTTCAGGGAGTGAGAGAATAGCTAGTTGGGCTTAAACATCTTCAAGGAAAACACCTCAAAAGTCAGGTTCCAATGCCTTATCATCTTCAAGGAAAAGTCCTCAAAAGTTAGGTGACAATGCCTCAAAAGTCAATTTTATTTCCACATAATCAATGTCACTGTTGCCAAGAAGACTCTTAGTAGCAACAAACTTAAATAGGTTAGAAAGGTAAGGAACCATGGCCGTTAATCAAGTGGTCAAAGGGTTTGATTTCTGGATCTTGTAAATGTAAACGTAAAAAAATTATTACCATTTGAACTTTTTTTTCCCATTTCTACTAGCAAGTTTAGGATCACTTTGATTTCATTATGGTTTGGGCTAAATGACACATACCTCCCCTCTAGTTTCAATAATACAATAACCTCCCTTGATCTAACACTGTTAACTATCTGTTTAATTCAGAAAAGAGCATACGGTAAAGCGTAGATTTCCTTACTGCTATGAATTACAAACAATCTCTTGAAGATTGAATGCATTACGCCGCTGCAACCAATTAAGCCTACCTAACATTATTAATCAAAATTCTTCATCAGGCAGCTATGTGGTGGCAGTGTATTTCTCACCAACTTGTTTTTGGTCTATACTAATTACTCTTAACACTAGAAAACTAACCTTCCCTCAAAATATATATATCTTCCAATATTTTTCCTTGCCCTGGTATTCATTCTCATTTTATCTTAAAATTCTGGTAATCAACATCAACTTTCACATTAAAAATATCAAATTTGAAGTCCATCTAACCCCATTTTTCGAAACACACCAGAGGCTCCCAAAAATAAAATAAAATAAAATAAAATAGAAGGGAGGTATTTGTTAATTTATTGAGAATTTAAGGGAGGTCATTGTCTATTTTAAAACTCAAGGGAGGTGAGTATATTTTTCCCTTATGGTTTTTGTACAGTATTGAACTATTTGTGTTCAAGTCATAAATTTCTCTTTTATAACTGTTCTGATTGAAGCACTGCAATAGTTTATATATTATGTGTTCCTAAGACGGGTCAGCTTTCAACGTTTCCGCTTAATTGCAGAACTTTCAATTCTACATATGAGGTATAGCAACTCCAAAAAATTGAACAATCAAAATTACAGCAATCCGCGGAAAAAAAATACATAGCAAATGACTAGGAAAAGGTAAAACTAGTGGCCTAAACATTACTGTCACCGATAATAATACCTCAAAAACTGAAGTGCCTTCAATTAAAACAAATTTTGAATGCTTAAAAATGGACAAGATAAAATTAATTTGGTAAATATCGCGATATAAGATATGCAGTTAGTGGTTTAGAGTAGTGTGTATAGCATGCTAGAATTTCTTCGTTCTGATTCTGGTTTGTGAAATAGTTTTAGGAAATATTTTGGAATATACATAACTAACATTGATATTAATGTACAAGTTTTTTACACAGCACTTAATATTTTCAATTTAGGAGCCAAAAAAATAATCAATATGAATGGTAACCCTGTAGATAAGAGCTTTGAAAATCTGAATTTTCACTTTCCTTATCTGATTCAGCAGCTCCATCCCCAATTTCCTTTCTTTTCTTTCTCCACTTGGATTTCCTAAGGCTGTGTTCAACTAGCATCACACTAAGACCAATGAATATTGTGCCTAGGGAGCCACCACCAAGTGCTAGTAGCAAAACAGATAGCCACTGCATCCCTTGATTATGTGGCAAAATCACCCATGTGGCTGCAACATAGCCAGTTGCCATGAAGGCCACAGCTACCCACATAACCTTGTGAGCAATGATCAACAATAATGTTTGTGGTTTTCTTCTAAATGGAACGATACTAACAAGAACAATAACTACAGATAAAGAGGTGAAGAGGGCTATGTTATTGCTTATCGCAAATACCTTAAAAGCTGATGTTCTACCAACCATTGATTTGCCTCTCATTGGTCCTTCTTGGTACACACCACCAGGTGGACTAATACCAGCAGCAAAAGTTACGGTGGCAATTAAAACAGCCACTAACACAATAGTGTT
Source organism: Medicago truncatula (assembly GCF_003473485.1). Classification (NCBI taxonomy): domain Eukaryota; kingdom Viridiplantae; phylum Streptophyta; class Magnoliopsida; order Fabales; family Fabaceae; genus Medicago; species Medicago truncatula. Next base: position 49,666,963 of record NC_053043.1, read on the forward strand.
TCTTGCATTTAGTAATGCCTCTTGGTGCATCTCATGATAGTGTTTCCTCTTAGTATGATTCACATTTTCAATTTTTCCTTTGTTATGATGATGCTTTTGTTTCACTAAATTTGTTGGTGAAACGTAGTACGGATTATAGGTTCCATTCTCAAATCTCTCACTTGCTTGAGGCTGAGGCGATCTTGAATCGGAGCTTTTGCTAACTGGTGGAGGGCTTATACAATCATAAGAAACCATTTCAGTTAGCACTTCCATTTCATTAGGGATATACCTTCGCGATGGAGAAAGTCTATATGCTGGTGAGGGAGAATTGTTCTTATCTAGTTCAAGTGAAAATGAGGAAGATTGGATGCTTCTTTTACCACCAGCTCTGATAAATATGGCTTGTAGTTGCCTACTTTCTACGCTGTCCATAGCCTGATCAAGAATGTCAAGTGCTGTCATCCCTTCACTATTCCTAGTATTAATATCCAGCTTTGTCTTGTTGATCAAGAAATCTGTCATCTACAATTATCATAAAACCATAAATAATCCTTAGCTATTGAACAAAATAAAATTGAGAAAGAATATGTATTAAATCCATATACTACTAACAGTATTTGATGCCTGATATATTGTTTACTTGCATTATCATGAAAAAAAGTAAACATTCGAAAAATCTTAATTATTATTTTTCGTTATTTACATCATTCAAATCGGTCAAATTACAACAGTTACCGACTTTTCAGTAAGAAAATGCAACACGTATATAAATAAACTAAAATTATCTCTCCGTATGTTGCACAGGTTAAAACACTAGTTAAATATATTTAGAACTCCCATCAATTTCTCACCTTATGGCGACCGCCTGAAACTGCAAGATGTAAGACACTGTTGCCATATCTATCTTGGCAGTGCAATAGGTTTGTACCATTGGAAACTTGCACCAAGAAAACCAAAGCATCATAGCATCCATATCTCACGGCTAAATGAAATACCGTCTCTTCTTCTCTTGTTAGATAATGAAATGATGCAGCACTTCCTGACACAAAATCATCGAGGATCGAGACTTTTCCGTTCATTACTGCAAGGTGCAATGGTGTATAACCATTGTTGTTGTATTGTAAAGCAACATTTGAATCGCGTTTTAGTAGGATCCATACAGTCTCTCTGTGTCCTTTATTACAAGCATGATGCAATGCCGAATTCCCATTCTCGTCGATCACTTGAGAAAGATCTGGCCACCTGTTCAACAACTCTCTAACAATATCTGCATAGAAAGTCAACAGTTTAGGATATATCTTACATAAACTATATAGAATTTCCAATCCATCACCTTATTATTAGTGATTAAGGATGAGCTTAATTTCATTTTTGGTCCACAAATATTAACATTGTGCAATTTTAGTCCTTAGGTATCTCAATTTCTACAATCAAATTCCGCTGTCTATTAACCATCTAATTTTTAACCCTATAGGCTACGTGAGTCTTAGTTGACGTTGACCTAACCAATTTGGCAAACTGAAGTGCCCACGCAACTATCAGCTTGCTAAGGTGGCTTAAGTTGACACCAACTTAGACCCACGTAGGCTCCAAGAGTTAAATTTTTTACGTTTAATTAACAGTGTAATCTGTTGTATCAATTAGATTACATGTTTACCTAACTCGCGCAATCGAAACACACAACCTACCAAAAAGTACATTTCCGCCTTAAGTTAATATCTCCCTAAATAGTAGTTCATTACTACAAAAAAATAAGTTCAAAAAGGTAAAGTTGATAATAAAGTTAAAAAAACATGCAAGCATAGTAAAGAAAACTCTTTATTTTCACCTGTGTGGCCTCTTGATGCAGCAATATGAAAACAGGCTTGATCAAACCCTGCCAATCCTGGCTCAACAATCTCAGATAGATTCAACAAGAGGTTTACCAAGTCAAGATGACCATGGCTACAAGCCACAAAAAAAGCACTTTTACAAGTAGGATTAAGCTTGCAAGCAGCTGTGGGATTGACTTCTAAAAGCAACATTAAGACCTTAACATTCTCTTGTCTGCAAGCCTCATGAATTGGAGTCTCCATGTTTTCATTCTCAGCAGAAACCATGTCAGGGCATAATCTAACAATCTCAGACACCATTTCAATGCAACCATACTTGGAAGCTAGGTGTAATGGAGTGTTGAAGGTATCATCAGTTCTCTGGTTGAGAATTCCTTCTCTTACTTTCACTATGCTTGAAAATGTGGAAATGTCATTATTCTTAATTGCATTAAAAAACTCTTGATCCATATTCTTGGGGTTGAATTAAAAACCTTTTTAGTTTTTAAGCATTGAGAGAATAACCAGTTAGGCTTTGTGAATGTGACCACTTATATAAGAAGGTTAGTTATAGTACTAAAATTTTTAGGAAATGTTTTGGAAATTATAGTAGGGACAAAGGTCATAGTCTGGACTAATGAGTTATTAGCGTGTGTTTTGGTTTTTGGATGAAAAAAGATCTTAGTTATAGTATTAACATTTTCAAGGAAAATTCCTTAGAGTACTCCCATTTCCATGAAGCTTCTTGGTAACAAATTTATATTGGTATGAATGGAAGGGGATCATGCCCATTAATCAATGGTCCCAGGATTCAAGAGTGTGATAGAAATAGAAAGTTTCAAAGTCATTTCAAGAGGAAGGTCACCAGGACAATCAATAGCCTTAAACTTTCAAAAATACAATCTTCTACGGAATAAAATTATATCATATTATTTTATCGTCAAAACTACAATTAATATAATTTTATTGAAAATCTTATTGTTTCATCAAAGATTAAGTTGATTGATTCTGCTATCAATTGTTTTTTTTTTTTTTGAATGAAATTGATTGCTTTAATTTATTAATTAGTTATATATATATATTTTTTGAAGGAAATAGTTTTATATTCTAAAATGTATTTTATTAGAAATAAAATTTAAATTTAGTAATTTTACTTCAATACTACTATGGACTTAGAAAAACATTATCTTAAACTTAGACCTTGGTCTTTCACGTCAGTGGGATGAGTTCTTCAGTGGCTCACATTCATAAGTGGTCTATCACTGATCGGTACTTAAAATTATCAAAAAATTTAACGATCGTCGATGAAACTGTTCAGAAATAAAAATTTATAATATTTTCATATTTACACACACATATATTTTCCGTTGTTTTAATATATCTGATATCAATTAAAGAGGACCCTTGTAACCAAAAATAAAATAAAATTAAAGAGGACCCTTAACATCTCCTACCAAGAGATGACTTCGATTGTCGTTGGAGTTTTGAACATTTTTTAAGTATTAGTTCATGGTTGACCACTTATCAAAGTGGCTCATATTAGAATTTCTCGTGTAAATAGTTTGTAATGAACTATGATTGGTTAAGAGGAAGCTTAATACAATTTTCTCAAAATTGCTAGGAAAGTACGAAATGATCGACAACTTTAATTTTATGGCCAAACTTGGTCTAAAAATATCATTTTTGTTAATCTCATCTATGTCATGAAAATAAACTTGAGAAATAATATAAAGAAAAGTACACATCACACAATTTATTTTAAATAGAAAGAGATTCTCTGCATAAGAATTCCTAGAATTTGTCTTCAAATGTATTTTTTTTATCTAAATGCTTAATATAAAAAGTCAACATATTACCAAAAAAAAAGTTCAACAAATTAGAAACTTTGGGTTTATTTTATTTTGAAAATCCAGAGATCTTGCTGTGTGGAATTTTTGCAAATTGAGTTTTGAATCATTCAATATTCCTTAACATCTTTGCACACATAAGATTATTAGGAAAAGTATTTTAAAATTCAGAAAATTGAACTAGTTCAAACGAGTTAGATAAAGACTTCTAAACTACAATTAGTGGTATGGTTTATTTTTATTTTAGTTTTTCAGGGTTAAACAGACTTTAATCATTAGTGATAGTTACAAATATGTTTTTTAAACTTCAATTGAATGAAGGATAGAAAAACAAAAGCATATTTGAACCTAATATGCATTATTTCTAAGCTCCCTTGTTTTGGTTCCAGAAGTAATTTATTGCTATATAAAAGGTGCTTGAAACATTGAGGAATTAGAGTATAACACGGGGTTGGTGGGGAAGAGTAGTAAGATGGCCCTGCTCCACAAACGATGCAAAGCAATCATCAAACATTTCTTCAACAGATTTAAACTTGAATCCCAGACTCTCAAGCTTTCCAGTGTTTAGTTCATAATGTGGTCTATCTAGTTTCTTGAACCTTTTGGGAATGGGAAAACCAGGATAACGATTTGCTAGCATGCCAACCAAATCATCATTATCCATTATTTTTGAACTGCAAAGGTATCTACCATCAGATGCTTTGTTCTCATAAAGAAGGATGTGACAAAGTGCAACATCATCTATATGAACATATCCCATCCTTCCATGCCATTGAAATTTCTCAGTTTCCCCTATAATTTTAATTACCAATATAGTTTAATCGATCATATAATTTTTACAAATTAAGCCTAGAACATTTTTGTGAATGTACCTTTGAACAAGCCTAGCACATCAGATGCAGTGGAACATAAATCTGTTGGCAAGTTAGGTCCAATTATGAATGATGGTAAAATAGTCACTAAGTCTATTCCATTCTCTTTGCAATAATCCCAAGCTGCTTTTTCTGCCAATGTCTTTGACATTGGGTACCATGCCTTAATTCAATACAAGTTTGTCACATTGAGTACATGTTAATCAAAATCTTATAAATATATTATTACTTAAGGAAATGTGTACCTGGAGTTTCTCACACAATTCCAATGAGCTCCAAGATGACTCGTCTATTGGTATGTTTGGATCGAAATCAGCTCTTACTCTAACAGCTGAAGACGATGAGGCTAACACCACTCGAACAAGGGCTGGATTCTTTCGACAAGAACGCAAAACATTCAGCGTACCTTGGACTGCTGGTTCCAAGATTTCTGCCTGTTGTTTGAGATTATAATCAAAGTATCATAGGTTGTGACATAGAGATATCTATGAATAATTAATTAATATAAATGAAATATCAAACCTTAGGATCATTTGATATATGATTGAGTACTGGAGAGGCAATGTGAAAGACACCTTTGCATCCCATGATCGCATTGTCGAAGCTATTTTCTTCCATTAAATCAGCTTGGACTAGTTTGAGTCTTTCTGTTGCTCCTTCCAACTTCCATAAATGTTCAACTTTCTGCTTCTTACCTGCAAGTATATGTTAAATGTGAAAAGTGAAAATACATTTGGTCATGATCATAAAATACATTTTACCTAAATCTCTAACTGTTCCAATGACATGATATCCAGATAATAGAAGTCGCTTAATAAGCCAAGAAGCCAAAAAGCCTGAAGCTCCTGTTACACACACTTTGTGTTCCATATCCTAAGTACAAGTGCAATATTGGTTTTGTCCTTGCTATGCAGTGTTAGCTTTTATGATTATTTTTTTTTCTCTCTTCATATATATAAACACATTTTTACATGTTTCCTATTCAATACTCACAAGGATGACATGATCAAGCTAACCCAACTTCAAGTAATGGGTGAAGACATGACTTACCTACCTTTCACTTGCCTTCTTGCTAATTTCATCAACTATCAAGAATATATAATTAGTTAAAATGATTTTCATTTCATCCAAGATTCAAATGAGTTAAAACTATTTAAATTTAAAACTAAAGATTAAATTTGGTCCGATCCCTCACAATTTTTATTTTTTTGTGGCTCAAACTAAAACATGAATTTTCAAACAAGACACAAATTAATTTCTCTCACGTTTTTATTTTGAATCAACAGAGAGACTAATTTATGTCAAGTATGAAAATATTAGAGGATAGTTTGTTAACTCCATGGAACAATATAAATGTTACACACACAACACAACTGGTAGGAAACAATCCAATATAATAAATTGTGATTATAAATTTATTAAAACTCAATTTCACAAGTTAAACTAACCCTCCAATCAGAATCTAATATTATAAATGAAATTGAACCGCAACCTCCATTGTTTATACATTTTTTATCTCTCAATTTTGTTTCCATACATACATGATGTAATGTAATGTTGTGCAAATGCCAAATAAACAAATAAAGTTAATATTCAAATAAAAACATCAGGAGCGCCCATGGCCTAATGGATAAGGCGCTTGACTTCTAATCAAGCGATTGTGGGTTCGAGTCCCACTGGGCGTGCTCAATTTTTATTTTTTTTATTTTTATTTTTAATATTTGGAATACCCTTAGATTGGAAAACTGGACCTCACAGAGACATGCAGCAGCTTGCCCATTCAATTCAATGAGTCATATTGGATAAACAATTCCTCTTTATCAATGATTGAATTGGGAGATTGTGAGGTTGCTCAACACTTAGCTAGAGCCATCCCATTTCTATACTAATCACCGTTCTTTTTATGATGTCTAATAATTAAGTTTGTCTTGCCTAAAAAAAAACAGAAAACAATCCAAATTTCTTTGTTTTTTTCTCTCCATATTGCTACCCCAAAAGAAAATTAAACTTTGCATAATTTGTGTATTTTTGAATATAGCTACCCATTAATATATTATTTGGCTACTCCAAACAATTTTGTTGGTTTAAAGAGAGATTATTTTAAAAAAATACTTATAATCTACTTAGTTTAGTGTCAATTATAAATAAATTTGACTTGTTAAAACTTCATAAAGTACAACTTTTATAAATAATTATTGTTAAATTTTATTTTCTTCGTTGTCGCTTCATTAAATATAAGTAAAATCTATTGCAAATTTATTTTACTTATTAATTAAGTTTAATTTATTTTTTCTCAAAAAAAAAAAGTTTAATTTATTAATTTTTAAAATATATTTTATTTCTTCTTTATATTTGGCTCCCTCGTAAAAATTGTGCTAGCTTCGCCACTTTAAACAACTATTTTGGTACAACTTTTTGAACAACCTTGTTGTTCTCTCCTCGCATTGATCAAAAACAATAGAAAGAGAAAAATAAACAGAGAGAACGTGTCTATAAAAGAGAAAATTATTCAAAAATTATACCAAAATGATTCTACAAAATTATTTCTCTTTTTCTATTGAGGACACATTTTTTTCTATAGTTTCTTCCACAAAGATAATCCTATTCAAAATAACTTAGATATAAACGTAAATACCTCTTTCGGTTAAAATTCAAGTATTGATACACCATATCATAAGAGTTTGGGTGTTTGGCGTCCTTCACAAAATTCAATCTCATTAATGATTGATCGTTATAGACAGCCATTTTACTTGCATGCATGCTTAGCCATAAAACATGTGCATTATTAAGCAAATACTTCATCCGGTTACTATTATAAGCTAAAAAACTACTTTTTATGTTCAATGAAATTAAAAAGTAGTTTTTTTTACTTATATTAGTGATCGGAGGAAGCAAAAGTATATTGTACTGAATAAATGATTTTCACACTCTTACTTGTCATCTGAAGATGGATACTTTTCTAGCATTAGTCAATTGAAAGCGGCAATCTGTACGAAATTATTTACTATAAGCTTTGTTTTTCTTTCCACTTGACTCCTAAAATAGAATCTTAGGACTAATAATAATTAGAAGTAACATAAAGTACCATTATTGCAGTCGAATAATAATGTGATGAGAATAAAAAGTCATGGGATGCAGCTGCCTGGCAGCTCAGAAACTATATTTGAACCATGCTTGATAAAAAGAATATGAACCATGTATAGGAATAAAAAATTTATGTTAGGATTAATTAAGCTAAGAAGGAAAACTCAATCCTAAAGTAAAGACTAGCTTATTAGTGTTTTTTTTTTCTCTAATGATAAATGATAGTAATTAATTGTTAAATTAATTTTTTTTATCTTTTGTCCAGTTATGAATCCAAAACCTCCAAATTCTTATTCTTTAATTTAAACCAATTGAACAACCTAACCCTCCATACTAATTTATTCGGTGGAAGAGCATCATGAATTACACACTAATTGAATACTTTTATTTAATGTGAAATTCTCACTGTTAAGTTCATTCAGTTTTTATTTTTTTCTAATTTAGTCTATACAAACTCTTTCTATAATAAACAAAAATTAAAGAAGAATATTTACATGAGATTATATGTTGTGAAAAGAGAAATTATTATTAGTTGGTTGTTTTAGATTATTTTTTTGGAAAATTCAAGTGCAAAAACATCAACATCACAACTATGTTCTTTTTTAGTACCAAAGAGAAGAAGAAAGAGTGATGAAATTCAGTTGAAGGGTACTTATATTACACTGATGAAAGTGAGGCAAACCAACAATAATCTAAACTTCACAAAACCCTAAACCAAATATGGCATTGCTGAATATCACAACTAAACTATGTTCTTTTTATTATAACAAAAAACTCTGTTCTTCAACCATCATGTCACATAAACTTTCTACTGACGGATACAACCAACTTTCAACCGAGTCAATCAACATAAACTCACTTCTCACCTCAACCGAGTTATAACTCTCTTCTATATTAGGAAGCTCAACAATCTCACTAAGCTCTGTAGACTCTGATGAATATGAAGGTGAGTCAGAGACTTCAGAGCTGAGTGAGATTGTTGAGCGCAATATTTGAGAATCAAATTCCACCATGGCAGCAGCTTCTGCAGCTGCAACTTGAATGTCACGTGGAGACAACGTTGTTGGTCTTGGAAGCATGTGCGCTATTTCGGGGAAGTTAAGAATTGCTGAATGACCCTTTATACTCAAAGCAGCAACATCATGCGCTCTAGCTGCCATTTCAGGAGTAGCGTAAGTTCCAAGCCAGATTCGTGATTTTTTGCGAGGTTCGCGGATTTCCGATACCCATTTTCCCCAGCTTCGCATTCGAACGCCGTGATAAACCGGGTGGCTGTTGCAGTCTCTGTTTTTCTTCACCTTGCTCTGTTTCTTTGTCTCTGTTTTTTTAGGTTTTGAAGAGTTTGGATTTGAAGGTGAGAAATAGTTTTTTATTTCTTTCATTGTTTTTTAGAATGGGAAAGAGATTGAGAGATAAGAGATGGAAGGTGTTGAGGAGAAATAGTGTTGGTGAAATTGCTTTTTATACGAGAAAATATTTTGTCATATCAATAATGACGATACATCTATACCCTTTTTCGTACACTTGTCACACACAAAGACACATGGTTAAAATTATGGTTAATTCAATTCTATGTAAATTTCAACGTAATCTAAATTAATCATCTAACCGACTGAGTTAACTATATTTTTAGACGTGATTAACATGTATCACATCGGTGTATGGAAAAATGGACGTTCATAAAATACTGTTAGACACAAGATATAGTGACCCTTAACCCACCAATAGTATATTCCACTATTGGAAGTGCAAATTTCAAAGGTTGGAAAAAAACGGAAGAAAAAGATATAACTATATAAGTGATGAAATCAACACGGTAAAAGAAACAGAAAAGTATGAAGAGAGGATTGGATTTTCCTTTTCTTGTGTAAGATTTATTTGGACAAGTATAAGGTCATGTAGGACTGGTTAGAGATATCATGGATTATCTTACTATTATTGAAAGGACCTACTTATGTATTGTATTTTATATTTGAATCAAGGTCTTTTTGTGGTACCTACTAGTAAAGATCTCATGCAAAATTATACGGATGTGAGAAAAAAAATACTATAAATAAAGATGTTAAATAGATTTGAGGTGTATAAAGTTAGTATGTTTTAAGGTTGTACCTAAAAATAATGAAGTTATGTTTTAAGGTATTACACATGTGTATTAGCCACATTTTTGGTTGAATTTCATAAGTCAACATCCCACCTTTAACAATTGTCTTGTTACTTTTTACAAAACCCCATTCTCCACCCAATTTAGTTTTTAATTAAAGACATTCACAACCAATTGGTGTCTTCCACGCTTCAATTGTAGGAATGGACAATGTCTAATGACACCACACCACTAGCATTTGTTCTCGCTTTCCTTCCTTATACTACTTTGTTAATTTTTCATTCTTATTTTCAATGTTTTGGTTAAGTACTAGTACTTTGGATGCTAATTGATGCTGATTAGAATTAATTGTAATATAAGAGATGATGAAACACCTATGCCATGAAAACCTCTCTCACATGTGATTGTGAGTTTTACCTTGGTAGAAACTTACGATCATAAAGTGGGATTTGGTGCGATCTCTTATATATAAGTAAGTGTTTGAATACGATGTACGAGGTTTTGAAATCACGGTAAAACATCACGTTGAAGTTGAAGCTACAAATAGTAGCTTTTGATTTTTATGGTAAGATGTCCAATCATGAAGTGACGGTAAGAAAACATGTAAGATTAAATCTTTTTAAGATATATCTCATTCAACTCTTATGAGTTTTGCCTAGAACAAGAAAATCTCTAGAGTAGAGCTCGATAGCCCCCTATTTTTACTCGAAGCCCCCTCATTTATATTTTGACGGTACAAACTCAACGGAACATATCTTTCGATCAATTTCTTCTTTTACTAAAATTTATCGGATTCTATCTTCCGATCGACTTTTCATTCCAAGGGTTAAACAGCAGTGATTAAAATTTAAATCTCATAGGATACTTTAGCTTTGTGTGCATGTGCTGAGACAAAAGCCCAGAACATGTGTAGCTCTTGCCATGGATTGTTTAGAAGCTATCTCTATCCAATTGGCCAAGACGCGACATATAAAAATGTGGACTATAATTGGGGGTATTAATACTTCCAAATAGATTTCTGACATGTGCAAACATTTTTCATACACATGTTTAATTGAGTGATTTAAAAAGAATCTGAGCTGTTATTGCGTATCTGCATTACTGTACTTTACGAAAACTACAAGTTTTCCAAACCTCTGAAAAGAAGAATTTTTCTAGAATTAAGCATTTTTCTTTTGTTGCTTTGTAGAATTAATCAAAATTGACAGAGAAATATATTATATATTAGCAATAGCAAGGGGAATAAAAATATAAATATAAATTTAATCTTAAGTTATAGCTCAACTATAAATGTCAAAATTGTAAGTTATATATGACATGTTCTAAGTTTAAACGTGGAATCTCCTATTGTAAGTTACAACCCAAAAAAAATCATTACCTTAATTTTTGATTAATAATTGACAACACTTATTATATGCGGCTGGCCAATTGCATCTGTAACTCCCTTTTACCAAGATTATTATAATCCATTTTATTAATATTGAGGGGTTACATTTTAAAATTATTCATATTCTTAATCAATCCTTTTCATTTTTTTCTAAGCTTATATATATGTTGCTTATGTTATCCTTTTCATTTCTTCTTCCATTTCATTTTTCGATAGTTTTGATTTTCTCTTCAAGCTTTGTGTGTGTGTGTTTCTATTTCTATAATTTTTCGTATTCTCTAATGGATATTTTTTATTTATTTCAAATACACAAGTTTTGGAAAAAGAGAGAGTTTTGTTGAGACGACACTTCATATATGTAATGGTGATTGTATTTTTTCATTGAAATTAAAGTATTTTTTTCATTCTTATTTTTTATTTAACATTGTTATGAGATCAAGAGTTCACTAAATATGTGGAAAGAAACATATTAAAAATGCATATTTTTTTATTCATTTTTATTCCAAGCCAACATGTGGTTGTTGTTATAACTATTAGATATTTTTCCTTCCCAACTAATTGCCATAAGATGGAGGATGATTTGGTTGGATCTTACAAGAAACTCAAAACTCTCAACACCAAAAATTCTAAAGGGTCGAACAAGATAAAGTAAGAATCTTTATCCATAGGTGTTAGTTTAATTTGATCAAGTATCAGCGTCTTTGTAATAAGTGAAAAATACTCTTATCATATTTTTACTTGAATAGGTTCTTATAAGATCAAGTATCATAGGTAACTAATTGTAGAAGCACACATCTATTCAAGTCCTAGGTAACTAATTGTAGAAGCACATATCTATTCAAAATTCTAATGGAATGTTCTTCATCTTCATAAAATTGGACAGTCAAAATCATGTTTTGATCATTTACATGGAAATTTAACCCTTGACCATGGAATTGGCTGCCCTTCATACTTTCCATCAATTGAATTTCCTACAATTAAGAGTAAATTTAGGTGCACCTTATGAAATTGTCTAACTATACTCACATTCTTTTGAGAAATTTTTATTATTACTTTATTAAGGATAATTAAATGACTTTATTGTCATTTAGTTGTTTTCTTTTAATTAAGGTTTAATAAATTTATTAGCAATATTTTTAGATTTAATTTAATAAAGTTTATATGGATTTTATATATTTGAAAGTATGAGGTTAAGGTTGAATGTATAAGTGTTTATATCAATTATATATTTGTCTTCTATATTTATATTGTAAAGTAGGTTTGAGTTACTCTTGATCTAGCATTATGATGATATGGTAGCTTAAAGATTTTCCCATAAATTAAATTTGACTCATTATTCTTAAGTTATGATTATGCATATGCGTCACCTCTAAAAAAACATTCTCCCATATAGCATAACTTCTCACCCTTTCTTATTCTATCTAATCTTATAATTGACACAATGCAAGTAATTTTCAGTTACAAAATTTATCATCCTTTCTTAATATATTTGTAGTTATTATTTATCCTCCATTAAAAAAGGCGTAGAGAGTAGAAAATGTGAGAAAGAGTTAGTAAAAAAAGAAAAAGAGAATGAGAAATGAATTAAAAGAAGTGTTCGGGAATGATTTTTTTGGAGTGTAGTGTTGGATTAGAGGAGGATGTGAGGTAATTATGTAGCGTATAATTGATGAGTTGTTAGCAAATAATTTCGGAGGTCTATTTTAATATATTATAGGTTATGGGAAAAGAATATGTGAAAATTAGGAACCATATTAAAAAATATTATTTTTTACTTCAACCATTTGAAATACAATGTAAATCAAGAAGAAAAAAAATTATAAGTTGACATATTTTTCTCCAATCTAATTGTTAAACTTAAATTAAACATTATGAAATTTTACCTATCGAAAAAAATATTGTGACATTTTACCATAAACACAATGAGACAAGGAATCACTCTATTAGAGATCAAGTAAATAAAGGGAGAATGAAACCGCTAAGCAGACGTTCCAACAAAGTTTGTGAAGAATGACAAGTTTTAGGAGCTGAGGAACAAGATAGGTGTCACATCTTTGGAGCATCTATCTATCTATCTATATCTTATTCTCTTTGTAAACTAAATTTGACTCACTCTAAAAAAGGCTTAATTTCTATTCTCTAATTATTTTATCTAATAAACTAATCTATTACGTAACTTATCACATTATTTTTCTTCACAATAATGCTAAATCAATCATACAATGCATTAGAATACAATGGGTTATGATCTCACTCTAAACAAAAAAATAACAAAGATGTTACGTTAATGAACAGAAACATCATATTTTTTCTATAGCCATGTTCTAAGAATCTAATAGTAACGGTTTATGCACCCAACAAACTATTCAAACGTTCCATAATTTCTTACACCATCATCATTGGATGTATCTCTTAACATTCCCTAAATTATAACCTACAAAATGGAAAAATTTAAAGTGTATTTTTTTTTAATTCCCATTCACCCTTTATAACCACGACTTACACCACATTCATTTTTACTCAATCCCGGGATGTTTCCACCATGCCTTCTATTGATATCAATTTCACAATAAATACTTTTCTACACTTTTGTTGAAAATTGGTTGGTTATAATTTTAATTAAGGGCTATTTTTTTATTTTCCTTTCTCTCCTGTGAGCCGTCACACAAACCATAGTTTCTTCTCCTTCATCCACCAAAGAGGGGTGATTAGGGTCAATTTTTGACCCAAAATCACCCTCTAACTCGTTTTTCTATTTCCTTTTTATTGAAATAAGTGATTTCACATCTATTTCGTTTTTTATTTTGTGATTTCGTCGTCTTCGTGCGACGTTGGTTGTTCGTCGTCTTTGTGCGACGTTGTTTGTTTTTCTTGTTTCTCTCAGGTATTTAATCGCTTCAGATTGTCAGATCAGCTTCGATCCAGTGCAGATCCAATCAATGACTTTGGTGTCATCCACGTTGCAGATCCGGAAACATGGTTATTCCGGAGATTTAAATATAGTCATATGTGTAGGCATTTGTACTTTGCCGTTTTATGCTATTAACATGGATGTTGTGAGCCTGTTCACAGATTCATCCTTTTGTTTTTAGCGAATTTGCAATATATTGATGTACTCTTTCAATTTGAATGAATGAATATCTTTTATTTTGTCAATTTTTTTTTTTTAAATTAAGGGCTATTGTACTAACCTTCTGTGTATAAATTTCGGTGGTATTGTTTTGGCATTGGATCATCATTATCACTTTCTTCAATCAATTCTTGGATGATACTCTTCAATTTTGTATCATCATTGTACATTGAAAGAGCAGATTATTTTCTTAAAAAGATTGATGCTGTGTTTTATTTTTAGAGAGAGCACTTTATTTTTTTAACAAGATTGATGTTGTTTTTCTTTTAATTTTGTTTTCAGGTTCTATGCATAACAATTAGAGAGAATATTTTAGAGCTTTGTTATAGCAAAGTCACATAAAAAAATTTAAGCAATTGGTTTGATTGGCAATAATATGGTGCATTTAAAATATTAGAAACAATATTATATTTCAAGGTGGGATGGATAATGTGGGAAAATGGGTGGATCAAATTAAAAATATTGTTTGGGTACGGTTCTTGGGTAAATTGCAAGCAGTATTTTAATCAAACCCGTGCAACGCACTGGTTATATACTTAGTATTTAATTAATTGATACTCTCATTGAAATTTTATTACTTCATTGTTGGAAGAGGGAGTAGGGATGTCAATGGGTGTACATGAGTACATGTAGTATGATATCTGTCCCAACTCTGTTGGATAAATATGGTACATGTGCCCGTCTCCATACCCGTGCAGGTATCTCTATACGAGTAATTCATGAGTATTTAGATTTCCACTTATATCCGTGGCTGCTCATGGATTGTTAATTATTATTTTTTTTGCACAAAGAAATATACTTTTTTAATTACTTACAAACTTCAACTTTTAAACATCCATAGATAACATATTCCATTCAAATTTCATATCAAAATTCAAACAAAATTCATGATTCTTACATAAATCCCATGCAAATTCACCATACCATAAAGCATACAAAATTCATGATTCTTACATAATTTATACAAATTCTTGAAGTAAAATAAAAGGATAAAAACATCTAAAATCCAAATAAACAAGTAATCATGCTAAGGAGAAGAAGAAAAAAAAAGAGAAGAGATGAAGGAGGTGTTTGGTAACACAAAAAAGTTAACTTATAGCTTGTTGGATTAGCTTATAAGCTCGTTGGATGAAAACGTGACGTGTTTGGTAACAAGCTTTTATCATGAGCTTATAGCGTTTTTTGAAAAGCTATTTCGAGTAGCTTTTGAGCTTATAGCTGGTAGTTTTTTTTAATATTTTCTTCCAACTTTAACTCTATTAATTTAAATTAATTATTTTTTTAATAAAACAACTACCCATGTTTTTCATCTTTATAACCGCCATATTTTTTCCCTTAAAAAAAATGCCACGTTGTTTTTTTAAGGAGCACTTTATATATATGTATTTTTTTTTTAAGGAAAAGCTTTATTTTTTTGCTATAACTAACCTACTGTACACCATAAAAAAAATAACTAGCCTATTTTTTTAAAGGAAAAAATAACTAGCCTAATGTACCTCGTAAAATTTTATATATTCTAGCTCACATTTTGTTTCAACCTTCCTCTTATTTTTGGAATTCATAAAACAGAGATCAAAATCGTCGATGAAATATTTTGAGGATTAAAAGTCGAAGAATTTTTTTATGAAGACTAAGACCAAAAGTTTGAATATTTATAAGGAACAAAAACATATTTAACTATAAATTAAAATATTAAAAAATAAATACATCACAAAAAAAAAGTGTGTGTATATATATATATATGTATTTAAAAAAAACATTTCATTTTATGTCATTTTATACTTATCAGTCACTTCAAAGCTAACTTTACCAAACACATTATTTTTAATTAGCAAACTTTTCAACTATAAGTTAACATCTATCAATCATCAGTCGAAGAAAACCTGACCGGAGAAGAAGAGGAGAGGAAGATAATTTTTTTGTAAAGAATCTTTGAGAAAAAACAGAGAATAACGCCATACGCACGAGCATTCTGAGGTTTTGTTTTAAGACACTAAACTTATTTTAGTAATTTTTTTTTTTTTTTTAAGGAAGTAATTTATTAAATCTGTGTAATGTCCCTAAAATAAGCAACATGCAGTTAAATACCCGTTTATTATATTAACGGATACCCGTTTAGCTCCGGCCGTTTGACCCGTGGGCACATATTTAACTTTGCCACCCCTACGAGGGAGTAATTACAATTAACATGCTTATGCACCGAAAGTGTCCTTGGAATTCATTCATTGATTCATCGGAGTGAGGGAATGATAGGTTGCAGGTCTTTGTTGAGGTTCTTGGAGTCGCGCACAAATTTGATTTCTACATGCTTTTGTTATTATCTTCAAATTTATATCGGTGAATTGATATTACTATTCTTTTTGCAGAGTCCACCGATTTCTCAGATTTACCAACCTTATACACTTTCAGGTTCCTTCTTGCTTTTTATCACATTATTAATTCATTTCATTTGCACCTTATAGCATAACCGCTTAGCTTATGGAAATAAGCCAAAAACAACTTATCAACATTTCTCACAAATGTTTATGCCAGTGGATAACCTCAAATAAGTCAATTCAAACAGGCTTATAATAATTGTAACAAATTTGCTCGTTTAAAAGTTTTGAAGTAATTTCTCTGCTTAATTTTTTTTTTTTTTTTTTTTTTTTTGGGTTTGCAACAGGGACAGAGAACTTATTATGGTTTAAGCTGTGATTCTATAATGGGTGGTAGAAAAAAGAGAGTTGTTATTGATGACCATAGCAATAAGCAGAAAGCAATGACTTCTATCTGGAGACCTGTTTCGACTAATGCTAGTTCTTGTGAAGGTTTGTATTTCTTGTCCAATGCAATGGGCAGTGTCAATAACATCACATTATGTTTTTGATATGTATGATTTCTTTTATATTGTATGACATGACTTTAGTGATACTCCTTCGAAAGTATTGAAACATATACTGTAGTTACTTTTATCCGATCTTCAATTATGGTATAATGCATAGTTCCATGTTCTTTGGCCGTGTTTGGGTAAACAGCTTATTTGCAGCTTATAGCACAAGCACTTATCATGATAAGCGCTTGTATAAGCTAATTCTATAGTAAAATATAAAATGAAGTTAAATTGTTTTCATTTAAGCTATACGTTATCTTCATAAGCCATCCTGGAAAGCTTATGAAAATAAGCTAAAAAAGCTTATGAACAATGTCATAAGCTGTTTTCATAAGTTCTCCTTAACAGCTTATGCTCAAGCCAATCCAAACAGGCCCTTAGATTGAATGAGAATTTTGGCACCTTTTATATTTTTGGCTATGTAAAGGTAAATATTAAGATGACCTCCATGTGTTTTGCAGAAAGCTTGTTAACGGCTGCGACGGTTGAGTCAAAAGATGGAGATAGAGTTCAAGAAGTGGGTTGTAGCACATCCGGCACTATCTCTAATGAGTATGACATGAAGGTAGCTGCTGAATCTATTGATGAAAATACAGAATCAGCTGCTAGTTCCAGCCAATTGCAGGGTGATGTTGAAAACAAAGTGCTAGGAGATTCATCTCTCTCCACCGAAAAGCATTCAATTTCTGTGCAGGCAAGAGTATATATTATTTTTACTTTTATTTTTATCTTTATGAAGTGATAGTTCATATTTGCTGAAGCTGTCAGCCAATATTTGTTCATCTGTTCTTTAATGTGCTGGTGAACCATGACACTGGTTACGATTTGCATTTTATTTGGCCCCTTATCTTTACGTTCAGGATTCTTGAATTGTTAGTTGTTCAATACCTCAATCTATATTGAAAGTTATTATAGCAGTAGAATTTATTGGTTTGTTGTCAAATGGATGACTTCATAGAAATTGGATCGGAGAACTTCATAAGAACTCTTGCATGAAACAATATGCGGCTGATTGTTTTTTTTATTTTTTTTATTTTATTGTTTATCGTCTGATGTTGTTCTTCCATTTTCCCCACAATTTACAGTGGAAATAAATGATATCACCTGTTACTTTTTGGAAAGCTTTGAATGTACCATCTATCCGCCTCATTCTGCCAATCTAGTTCATATTTTCTTCTTGTCTTTTAAAAAAACCTATGTGCATTTGCTTCTCTTTTTGATTATGCATTGAACAGTCAACAACTTCAACTATTTCATTTTGTGTTTGTTGTGCAGGTTGGTGCTTCTCTATTTCGTTTTATTAAAGGAAAAGGGTAAAAACTAGCTTTTGATTTTTTTGATATTGATAACAATATTGCTTAGACAACTGAAATTAAATAAAAATCACATGAAAGGGAGAGTGGGTATGACATGGGTGAAAGTGATAGAGAATTGTAATCAGCAATGCATATTAATAGTTATAGATAGACAGAAAAGGAAAAATAGCACTGCCTATCAGGAATAGTAAATACTTCAGGCTTGAGATTCACATTGTCAACATCATATGAATACAATAATACCAAATCTTGTTGCTATTGTTATTATCAAAGAGAGAGTGTAGAAGATAGTTCTTATGATATAAGATTAGATGCTTGTGAATTGCCACTCATACTTAATAATTTTTCAGGGGATTCACACAGAAAAAGATAGAAGAGGAGACGAAGGTTAAGATAATATTCCCTTCTTCAAAAGAAGACGAGTTTATCAGTAAGTTTTTGGTTTCAACTAATCCACTGTGTATCTTGTATGTTTCAGCTTTGAAATAATTATTTTCTACTATGGTTCTGTTTCAACTTTTATTAGTTTTTTTTATTGGTTGAGATATTAAATTAAGTAATAACTGATTTGACATGAATACAATTCTTCTCCATCAAAAGACTATAACATAATTATAGACCAGAAACATAAGATTGAGTCTTATATTGGCCGAGTGTGAGATACAGAACTTCCATTGAGCTAGTCTTCTATGGGCACAAGACCATATGTATAGTGTTATTCAAAAGACCATATGTATAGTGTTTAGGCACACATACAAGCAGACATATTTTCTAATAATAAAAAATAAAATTAAATAAACATTTTGGGGACAAGTGCCTCATTATGTTTGTGCCTAAGCACTATACATTTGGTCCTGTGACCAAGTAAGTAGTTCTCTTAGGCTTTGTTTGGGAGTTTGGAGGGGAAGGAAAGGAAAGGCTTTGAGGGGTGCAAAATATGAGGAAAAATAGAGAAATCTTTCAAAAAATTTAAAAGAGTAGTTTTTTAGAGAATGATAAATTAATGCATATGATTACTTTATTTTTAATTTTAAAAATATTATAACAACATAAATTAAATTTGAAGAATTCTTATTAACCCTCCAAAACCCCCCAAAACTCTCCTCCAATACAATTTTTTAGTTCCTCCAAATGAGGAGGGTTTTGTATTATGAAGAAAAGTTAACCCCCAAAGCCCTCCTCTCCTCTCCCACTTTCCTCTATTTCTTCCACTTACCTATTCCTTTTTTCCCAAGCCTTCCCCTCCCTTCCCCTCCAAACTCGCAAACAAAGCCTAGTAGAGACTCTCCCCTCTTAACAGCTTGGCAATTTGGAACAAGATCTTGTCTACATCATTATGACTCTGGCAAGAGTGGATAAGAAAATTCAATATCTAAATGATTTATGTTGAAGTTGTAGAGTTTTAGATAAAAGAGGGAAAAGAAAGAAAGACAAAATTGAACTGTGTTTGATGTGATTTGATACAAAAGACTATGTTATTCTAGAATAAGATCAAGATATTATATGATATTTCTCATATCATCTAAGAGGTATAATTTTCTTTTGCAGCCATTGAAGGCATTTCAATAGATAGCGTGACTTCAGCTTCAGAGAAGATTCAGGCTATAATTGATGAGGTCAGTAGTCTGTCAATGTAATCTCTCAACAACAACAACAACCAAGCCTTATCCCACTAAGTGGGGTCGGCTACATGGATCAAATTACGCCATAACGTTCGATCATAAATCATATTTGGATCCAACTCATTAACCTTAAATCTTTCCTAGTTGTTTTTCTTATAGTTTTTCTAGGTCTTCCTCTACCTCAAGAAATTTGTTTTTTTTTTTTTAAGAAATTAGTCACAAACTATGGTTCACATATTTTCTGGTGTTTATAACAGGCGGTCAGGAGTCGAAGTCTTGATTATTCACACCTCGTATCCCTTCCATTGGCCATCCATCCTGAGTTAGTTTCTAAACTAATCAATTTTCAACACACTATTTTGGGAAATGACGATTCTAGCATAGACGAGAATCTTGACACCGACTCCAATGAGGCTGAGGATATTAATGATAACAAAGAAGTGGATCAATTGTCAAAGAAAAAGGCTGATGTTGCAGTTGAACTGAAAGTTGATGATGACCGTAAATCAGTTAAAGTTAATCCTACTAGCATACCACTAGTCAGTTATGCACCTAAAGCATCCAAGGCTCCCACTTCATCTGGTATGGGAACAATCTGTTTTTTCTATATTTTGAATGTGTACTGCTCAAAGAAATCGTATCAAAAGATTGTGAAATGATCTCCATTGTGTTATCAACTCGGCAGCATAAATTTTCATTACATTTTTCTGTTCACTATAATTTTACACTCTGGGCCTGACCCAAGAATTCTAGTTAATCATCTATGAAAGTGATGGTTGTTCCCAATACATACTTATATTATTCAGTAACTAGTCATTTTTTCATAGCTTATGAGATTACTTTGTCATGTATAGAAACCCATCAAGAAATGTTTATGCTTTACTTCAGATAATAACTTCTGTTTAATCTTCTTCTACCATGTGCTATCTTCTTTAATTTGAAATATCACTGATTTCTTTTTCATTTTTACAGACTTGGGGATTGAAAAATCTATATTCATCAAGCCTAAGACATTTCACCTCACAGTACTCATGCTTAAGCTGTGGAACAAGGACCGGGTTAAGACAGCTACTGAGGTCTTGCAGGTAAGTTTTATTAAACACAACATAATAATATAGTATGCGATTAAATTCTTTCTTTGTAATTATGTTTGTAACCGTGCAGAGTATTTCCTCAGAAGTTATGGAAGCATTGGATAATCGACCTGTCTCGATAAGATTAAAGGGGCTGGTAAAAATCTATTTTTAACTCCAGCTTATCAATACAACACTCATGAATTCCTACGTGCTAATGGTTTGTTGACAAAATATAGTAGGACATTTTAAGACTGATGCATTCACTAAATTTATAGAAGGAAGTGCTAAATACCATACAAGTTGATTTCTGCAACGTGTCTTTTATGTTGCTTTTAAAATTATAATTGATTCACATTTTGAAAGTTTTTCCTTTTCAAACTCAGATAAAATGTTACATTAACTTCAGCATTGCATTGTGAGATGTTTGTCTTTTAATCCTAATACTTATGTTAACTTGGGTTTCATCGAAAGATTTCCAATATGTATGTTGGATAGAAACTTGCTTTCTTATACCACAAAGTTTGACCTTATGCAATTTGTTTGATAGCTTTGATAAGGGAAACATGTGTTTAATCTTGCAGGAATGCATGAAAGGTTCGTTGGCCAAAGCCCGTGTCCTGTATGCTCCTGTAGAAGAAATTGGCAGTGAGGGGCGTCTTTTACGTGCCAGTCGTATCCATATATGAAATATGAATAGTTTTCTGTTAGTGTTACAAAGTTTTTTTTCTTTCTTTTTGGTTCTGTAAATTACAAATAATTATGGATCTGTCATCGTACCTGGTTTTGATTATACATTCTACTCAAAAATTGTTTTTTGCTGAGCTTATTTAGAAGTCATAATTGATGCATATGTTAAAGCTGGACTTGTCTTGGAGAGTGATGCTAAACAAGGACTGAAGGTAAATTAAATTTAGCGTATTCATTGTGCTTATGTGCAAATATTTGAAAAGATGTTAATAGAAAAGTGGTGCAACCTACTTTCAATATGATTACTTTGGTTCAAGGCTACTAGTCGAGCTATATATTAGATGTCATTTTTCCATAATTTCATTTTCTTATCTGAGATTTATATTAATATAGTGTCAAACCAGGTTTTTGCCATGAATTTCATTTGTATATTTCTATATAAATTCCCGTGTGAGTGTTATTTATTCATTATTTCTAGCAGAAAGGTAATTTTCTCTTTCCAGCTTTAAATTATAAAGATTTTGGAATACTACTTGAGTTTACTTCTTCAATGAGAAAAAACTAAAGAAGGATATCATCTTTGAGGCCCTGATAGGAAACCTTACCATCAGAATAAGACTGTACTTTCCCTATGCCGTTATACTTTGCTTGTAGCTTTGGTAATTTCAGTGATCAACGACTTTTTTCTTGTGTTGCAGCTGCACGCCACTTTGATGAATGCAAGGCATAGGAAAAGGTGCTTCTACCCTTTTTATCTTTTCTTTTAGACTTCAAGTATTCCTTAGCTTTTGCTGCTGAACATTCTCCCTTTCTTTTTAAAACATTGTTAGATTATTTTAGTTTAAATAGCTGATATAAGGCACTGGTGTTCAGGACAAAACAGAAGAGAAATGATGTATCTTTTGATGCACGAAACATATTCAAGCAGTATGGATCAGAGGACTGGGGGGAATATCTTATTCGTGAAGCTCATCTATCGAAGAGATTTTCATTTGATGAAAATGGATACTATCATTGCTGTGCTTCAATACCTTTTCCTGAAAATATGCAGGTAGAGTGATTGATATCTTTGAGGAATCATGGGAGTTGCTTCTCAAAGTCTTTAAACTTCCCTTGCAGCCAATGTAAATGCTTGTCGACACCAATCAGAAAAAAGTGGGTACTAGTAGTGCATGGGGTTTAGATCAATTTTGTGTTTAAATGCTTTGCTTGACAGTTGACACGGTTTCTTATGGAGCTCGAATTCCTAATCGGCAGTGAATGTCAAATGTTTTTTTCGTTAAACATCACTGATATTGCACCTTTTGCTGATAGCTTATTGATGGACCTGGATTCTTTGCCGTCACCAAACTCAGTTATTGCACTCTACTTATCTTCATGACATTGGATTGAGCTCAAATAACTTTATATTGGACTCACCAAATCATATTTAAAATATGAACTCAAAATGAGTCGGTTGATCTTTTATTCAACAGTTGGAATCTATTGATTGTGAGATTTTTTTCCGGCATCAAATCCAAATCTATTATTGATTTGCTTTAATTATCATACCATGAAAGACAACAAACTAAATGTACAATCAATATAACCGAAACAGACGGAAATGAATTGTATATACATACAAGCAATGCTCAGTGATTATGACAATCAAATTAAAGGTTAATTACAATGCATATTTGTTGGTTTCACAGTAGATTTACCAAAATCATGGTAAACCATTGTGATTATGACAATCCACATTGATACCATTATACCAAACAAGCACTGCATCGTATTAACTATAAAGTTCACATGATTCTCGACACAATAATTCAAAAGAACATTTGATCCATGATTCGTGAAGCCAATTTCGAAACTCGAATATTTTCTTTCCTTCAATTTTGAAGGATCTTTGAGAATTGGTGTTGCCAAACTAGAGCCTCTTCCATACACATAAAAAGTTGAGTTAGAGCAGGAGACATTTTTTGGGTGGCTAAAAATTCACCCCATAAGTGAGGAACTCGGCATTAGAACCTTGATTTTTGCATACTACATCTTTGTCAATTGAGTTATGTTTAACGGGATCGAATAATTATATTTAATGTAATATATTTATGATAACAAATGCTTTAAAAGTATTGTTTAAGCAACTAAAAGTCTATTCATGGTTGCACCCTAGTTAATCATGGTTGCACCCTAAAATGACAAGATTACCCTTTCATAAAATTTGATTTTCAAAAAGCCTATTCCTTCTTTTTTGGTTACACCCCAAAACCCTTCTTCCAAAACCATAATTCTCCAATCGATCGATTGTGTTCTGCGAAGATTTTCAAAACCATACTTTCTCACGTCCATTCATGATTTCAAAGAAAATTCGAAGCAAATCAGGTTAGCAAGTGTTGTTCTTGAATCGATTGTGTTTTTCTTGTTATGGGTTCTCAGTAAAAAAATCAGTTTAAGTAGGTTCATGTAAACTCAGTTTAAGTAGGTTCATGTAAACTCAGTTTAAGTAGGTTCATGTTAGTTTAAGTTTACATGAACCTACTTAAACTGAATTTAAGTTAACCCTGCCAATGTAAATTAAAACCGTAATCGTACAGTGCATCATTGCAGTTGAAGGAAAAAAATTGAAACTAGCAAATAGAAGAAGAAATTCACTTACTTATATCCAATTGAGTATGGATGAAAAATATTTTGATTCACTCTTTAATTTTTATGGAGATTGATATTGAACATCAAATTGTTTGATCGATCGCTTTGTGGGGTGAAAGAGGGTGAAACTCACTGACAATGAATAAAATTAGGGTTTTAAGAAAATTTATATAAAAGGGCAATTTTGGTATTATAAAAAAAATTAAGAAAATTTGGGTGTAACCAGAAAAATATGGGGTGTAAATAGAAAAACTCAAAGTATTGATGCCGAATGTTATTTATTTATTTTTTAATCGATTCAACAACCTACTAGACCAATTAAACCATAATCAGTTTTATGATTTAGATCATCTAAAATGACTAAACCCACAACACGGGATACTGTCAAATTTCTGTGAGGTTTTTTTCCAAGTTTTTCATTCTGGTCTTCTCCCAACCCTGCAAACGTCCCTCTCTCTCAACAAAGATTGAAATCGGTGACTGCTAATTCATAACAAAATCCAGATCCGGTGGAAAAGTTAGAGAAAGAAGAATCTACAGCGTTGATTAGATCGGATGGCTATCTTTTGTTTGACTGCGTGACCTTATCAAATTAAGGACTGCAGTGAATCACGGTCCGCAGAACAGAACAGACGAAGTACGCGGGACATATATGGATAGGGTTTTGAACACAAACAACATCACAGGTCCGAGGTCGTTTTCCTCTCTCTTTGTTTTCTTTCTTTAACGAAATGCTGCGTGGAACCGTTTCAATGGCCAAACGCACCCCTCTTTTTTCTATTCTCACCCATCGCCCATTTCTATCTTCTTTCTCTCTCAAACACACTTTCAACCGTGCCACTCTTCCCTTCACTACCACCACCATCAACAACACTTTATCTCAAACACCCACTTCCCAAAACAACACTGAATCAACCACTCACCCCATCAAGCTTTCAACCAAAGCCAGAAGAAAAGCTGCTCAAGAATCCCCCGTTGGAATTTTACAAAAAAAACTCAACAACTGTTCTAAAACCAGTGATGTTCTACAAGCACTAAACCTCTACGATGAAGCGCGAAAAGCGCATGTTCCCCTCAATCTTGATCATTATAATAAACTCTTGTACCTATGTACTGTGCAAAATGGTGATGGAAGTTTTTTTCATTTGGGTCTTCAAAGAGGTTTTGAGATTTTTGAACAGATGTTAAGGGACAATGTTGAACCGAATGAAGCGACGTTTACTAATGCTGCTAGGTTAGCTGCTGCTAAGGAGGATCCTGAGATGGCATTTGAGTTGTTGAAGCAGATGAAGAGAGTTGGAATTGCACCAAAGTTGAGGTCTTATGGTCCAGCTTTGTATGGTTTTTGTGCGAGAGGGGATGCTATGAAAGCTTATGAGGTTGATGATGATATGATTGAGTCAGGTGTTATGGCGGAGGAGGATGAGCTCTGTGCACTTTTGGAGGTTAGTGTTGAGGTGAAGAATGAAGATAAGGTGTATGAGATATTGCATCGGTTAAGGGCCGTGGTTAGGCAGGTGTCTGAGTCGACTTTGAAGGTTATTGAGGATTGGTTTGAGTCGGAATATGCGATGAAAATTGGGAAGAGGGAGTGGGATGATGAGGAGATAAGAGAAGGGTTTGTGAGGGGAGGTGGTGGATGGCATGGTCAAGGGTGGCTTGGAAGCGGGGAATGGAAGGTTGTTAAGACGAATGTAGATGAGGATGGAATGTGTCTTTCATGCAGTGAGAAGCTTGTGAGCATTGATATTGATCCAAAAGAGACTGAAAACTTTGCTGCCTCGTTGTCTAAATTGGCTCATGAAAAACAACCTAAGGCAAACTTCAATCATTTTCAGGTAGAACAGTCTTCACTGCTTTGTCCATAAATTATGTTTACTTACTTAAAAACTGAATTTGGTGATGGACTCTTCTGTTAACTTGTAGACTGCCTTTGTGTAGTGGCTATGCTTTCAAGCCTCTGTCTTTAGTTGTTTATAGATGATATAGAAGAATTAGTATAGGCCTAGGAACTCATGTATATATGTTTAACTTTTGCAGAAGTGGCTTGAAAAGAATGGCCCGTTTGATGCTGTTGTTGATGGTGCAAATGTAGGACTGGCCAACATTGCTGAATTCAGCTTTAAACAGGTAAGTGTGGGATTGTTGACTTTATTAGCACATCATGAAAGCAGCTACTTAATGGTTCTTTCCGCTTGGTTGTAGCTTGATTATGTTGTTCGACAATTGCGTCAACTGAGCCCTTCAAAGAGATTGCCACTTATAATTTTGCATGTTAATCGAGTAACTGGTGGTCCTGCTCAGAATCCAAATAACAAGAGACTTATAGAAAATTGGAAAAAAAATGGTGTTCTTTATGCTACTCCCCATGGTTCAAATGACGATTGGTAATGAAGTGCTTCCATGATATTTTAGTTAGATTGAGTTTCCTAATGTAATTTTTTCTTCTTATTTTACATTTTCAACTCTGGTTGAATTGTATTATACATTATTAGGAATATAGACTCTTCATTATACGTCATCTGTGTAATGCGCAGCACTCCAAAAAACTCAGCTGCACTAAAATGTTGATCTGTTTATTGCAGGTACTGGTTATATGCCGCAGTTAGTTGTAAATGCTTACTTTTGACAAATGATGAGATGAGGGACCACTTGTTCCAACTACTGGGTTCTAGTTTTTTCCCAAGATGGAAGGAAAAGCACCAGGTATTCTAAATTATCATAGAAGTTCATGTTTATCATAACCATATCAAGATGCATTCATTATAAGGCAGAGGCTATTATGAATTCTGCATGTGTTCTGTATCTATGAACTATTGTCTAGCCATGACTAGAAGCAAGGATTTTAAAACCACACCATAGGGAAAAAAATTATTATAGCTGGCCATGCATATTGCCTTCAGTTTTTTGTTCAATATGCCTTCTGCACAACCATGTCTGCTTAACTATAATCCTATTAATCTAAATGGATTGATGCTAGTCTAGAAAAGCGTATAAATCCTGCAATTAAGTTCCTATAGAAATATAATTCATCCTCCTTTTGATTCATTTCCCTAACCATTAGCTCCACTGACAATTTTTCTTAACTACTAGTTTGTAAGAAAAGGTTATGTAGTTATACTCCCTCTGTCCCTTATTATAGGAACACCTAACAAAATTCACGGGTATTAAGAAAAATTGTTGGAGTATAAATTTGTCTGAAATGTGTGATTTTACTAAATTACCCTTTATGTATAAATGCTTTCACTGTTAGTTTTCATATTCCAAGATAAATTGGTATTATTAATAAGGGATAGATTTGTAAAAGAGTAATAAATGCATCTAGAAATTTGTAGAATGTCTTATTATATTTAGGGACAAACAAGTTTGTATCAATGGTCTTATAATTAGGGACGGAGAGTTTTCAGCTTTTCTTGATGGTGGTTACTAACTTGTTAGTTGTCTTCTATTAATGATATTTAGATATTTGATACCTATAATGAAACAGTAGATGATGCCTTTTTTTGGTTTGCAGGTTCGAGTATCAGTCTCAACTCGTGGAGCATCCCTAGTTCTACCTCCTCGCTACTCACTAGTTATTCAGGTTAGATGATAACCCAATTGATTTTCTTGTTCCTCGGATATAGAAGAGCATGTTTCCACCAAGATTTTTTTTTTTGAAAAGTTTCCACCAAGAAAATGATGTGGTCAATGCATTGAGTTGAGATTTTTATCCAATTCTTTGGGGTTTAGAACTGAGATTTGAAACTTAAATTATATATGCTAAATACATTCATGAAAGATGAATAATTTTTTGGGAAATATAACTGCAGGAATCAGCCAATGGAAGTTGGCATGTGCCAACTGTAGTTAGCGATGAACCTGATATCCCAAGGAAATGGTTGTGTGTCACTAGATCTAGAAAAAAACTCATTACATAATCTATGGACATCAACCTCCACGTCTGATGGCACTTGAGGAGGAAGAGGGAGTGTTTTCGTCTTGGTTGTTTTCAGTAGTCATCCAAATTATTTTCTCACCTTGAATCGCAGATGCGTGCAGCTGTGATTATTGCAAGGTGAAGACAAGGTGCTGCTGCCATTTCATTCTCTTTTTGAGTATTTTTCTTGGAAAATACTGTTTGTAGCCGCAGAAAATCCAACGAATATTTCCCGAGCAGTTATTTACTTGATTTTTTTCCTAAACTGTACCCATGATTTCCATGTTTTCCGGAAATGAAGAAATTTAATTGGCCAAAAGCTTCTTGTGATTCTCTCGGGATGAATAGATTGCTCATTTTTATTTATAACCATGCTGCCCGAAAAATATAAAGCTTCTCTTTCCTTTTAGTTTTTCTCTGTAGATTTTCCTTAATAACTGTTATGTGCTTTCAATATTCATAATGAGAAGTTTGATTTTCTTTTTTATTTGGTTCTGCAAGTTTAAGCGGTATGAATGAAAGCCTAGAAGGGGGAAGCATATGAAGTCAATTTGCTCATATATTTTGCCCAAGAACCTCAGGTCAAGTGGCATTAAGTTTTTATAGGAGCAATTGATTGCAGGATCGGAACCTGCCGAGTCCAATTTGTTACTGCTTCAGTCTACCTTTATAGACCTCCATTGTTTAATTAAGAAACAAAGGATAATTGCATTGTTATACTCTGTACCATTAATATCCATAAAATATGCACTCAATTGAGTGTTAGGGATGATTATTATTGGTACCATAGAGTTCAGAAATTAACTGTACACAATCTTTTGGCCTATTTAAATTATTAATCTATTCTATTCATTTGCTGAGCATCACGCATTACTAAGCATTTCATGTGATCGGGGCGTCGAGCCATTTAATCATTGAAAATATGGACGTCTTTACATGGTGGTTGTATTTGGATTTTAGTTTGAATGAAATCAAACTTATGAGATACTAATGGCTTCAATGTAACAGAGTTTTCAAACAGCAAAATGAGGCAGCCTGTGAAGTTTGAAATACTCCATGATTATATCTAGCAGGGTACATGCTCTATTCATAAACACGTATGAGCATCTCTCTAAATATGTGCTTATCCATTTTTTATTTTTAGCACTTGGTTGGATTGAGTTTCAGTGATTCAGGGTCCGTTTGGATCGGGGGTTTTGGAGGGGAGGGGAGGGGAGGGGATGTAGCATTTTAATTTTTGTGTTTGGTTCAAACTTTAGAAGGGGAGGGGAGGGGAGGGAAAGAGAGGGGAGCCAAATCCCTTCTAGCATCACTTTTTGCTCCTCCTCAAACTTCAGAACTTGGTCGGATTGAGATTCAGCGACTTTAAGGCGGAAAAGTCACGGTGACTTTGTGTCTATCTCTCACTTATATTACTTACTCTCTCATCTTTTTATTATTTCTCTTTCATCTTTCTCACTTATAAAACACATTAAAGTCATCGTGACTTTTCCATCTTAAAATCAATGAATTTCAATCCAATTTGGTTCAGTGCTAATAGAATTTTATAAATACACTCTTTGCCAAGATAAATTCTTAAAAAGGTCAGACAAGACCTCACAATAACCTATCTTAGTAATGGATGAGGCTTAACTAGAGCCTTAAAAATATTTTAAAATAGATCAGATCAAACTTTACAAATAATTTATGTTAATGTTAAATAACAGATCAGACAGTCATATGCTAAAGTTTGGAGCGGTCTTATCATACACTTGGACATGATATTTATGTAACATACAGTAATGGTATGTCCAAGTCTATTGTTGTGTTTGGTTCAATTTTTAATTTCACTTGTAAGTATAGCAAAACTAACTAGGATAATGCTATGGTAAACAGGGTTATGATGCATGTATTAAACAATTAGCAGATGCTAACAAAGTTGCCTATTTTGTAGCTTAATGGTTCTGTCTTATTAGATAACAGTTGGAAGATAAGGATTCATTCCTTTAATTAGTAGCTAATAATCTGCAATTGAGACAAAACATGTGCTACTGCTGCAATCACTGTCGAGGGTGAAATCTCCACTTCACACAGAAGTTCATCTGCTGCAAACCTATTTGATTAGCTAGAATGAAGTCTTTTGGAAAATTTACCACAAGGTTTCTGTCACCAAGTAAATGTGAGACACATTTATATTAATCATGGTCGTCCAATCTTAAATCAATATAAAAGATTATCTAAAGTTGATTTAGTGAAAGTGTAATGTAACACGATCAAAATCAAATCGACAGCCGATATATGTTAATACATGTAACTGCGCGTTTTTTAAATGTACCGAATCCGATCCCTCCAATTAGCTGACCATATCACATGTTGCCTTAGTATAGATAGACCTCAACAAAAACAACCAATATGTGATGTATTATGACCCATGATTCATGAGTTTCTGTTCACTCATTTTGAATTCCACAAGTAACTCAAATGGAAATCCAGTTGTTGGCAAATCTTGTCACCAGGTTTATGAGCACTAGACACAAGATTAGAGTATGGCTGATATATCACCTATTCTCTTTCTTGTTGTTTTTATGTTCTGGCCTTATCCAAAAAAAAAAAAAAATTATTTACCTCTGCCGTTTTTAGAGAATGGCCGGTGCTGTTTGTGGTCCATAGCTATTCATATCCCCTCCAAGTAATACTTGTTTGTTTTACTTTTATGATTATGGTTATTTCCTTCACATTCTACCCCACCAAACAGCACCTCTTTACCACTCCCTACAATTCACATGAAAGAATATTTTATTTGTTTCTGGACACTTCTAATGAATCACGCCAGTGACAGCTAAGGTTGCCAGAAATATACATGTTTGGATATGCATGTCTATACCAAATAACTACATTCCCTCTTTTTTCTTTCAAAACTCTATAGTACATGTACCTTTATCCACCCTTTTCATTTAAAGTGTCCCTTTACAATTTAAGGATAACCATTTCTTTATTTATTCAGTGTAATATAACCTGATTAGATTTTGAGCGCTAACGAACTCCGACACATTAAGCAAACAAACGGTTGATAGTTTGATCCATGACTTTTACGTACGGAGTAAATTTAGTTGGGAGAACCTATCTTGTATATCCAACCGATTTTTCTACATATATTATTTACCATAAACAAGGTGGAAACAACGTACCTATAAATTGGTTATAATAAAACCAGTTTAGTTAAAGCTTATAAAAAAAATATTATATAATTAATAATGATAATAATGCAACCTTACAGATCAAGTTCGTGAACTTATTTAACTAGCCTTGATGTCGCACTTCACAATTTCTACTATATATATAACTCACAATAGAAGCCATTTGTACTACATTTCTAATTAGAAACATTTTCCTTATCTCATCACATACATTCTTATCTTATCCTTTCCTTCACTAGAAACTTGTGTAGATGGGTCGTGGCATAGCCTTTGGACGCTTTGATGATTCTTTCAGTGTGAGCTCCATTAGGGCTTATGTTGCTGAGTTCATCTCAACCTTGATCTTTGTTTTTGCTGGTGTTGGTTCAGCCATAGCCTATGGTTAGTTTTTTCTTCTTTACAAATGAATTAAAACCAAAATGACTATGCCATTTCTAAAGTAATACATTGTTTTTACCATGATAAGATATTTCATTGAAGAAAGTTTGAGTTATGGAAACCAAACACTTAAAAACTTTGTACTTTTGCAGCTAAGTTGACATCAGGTGCAGCTCTTGATCCTGCTGGATTAGTAGCAGTTGCTGTTTGTCATGGTTTTGCTCTTTTTGTTGCTGTTTCTGTTGGAGCCAACATATCTGGTGGACATGTCAACCCAGCTGTGACCTTTGGGTTGGCTATTGGGGGACAGATCACTATCCTCACTGGTATCTTCTACTGGATTGCACAACTTCTTGGTTCCATAGTGGCATGCTTTCTCCTCAAGTATGCCACAGGAGGCTTGGTATGTTTATCATTCTTGCATCACAAGTTTCATACCTTTTTGAATTTTAAAACATCAATAGTTCCATAACTGATTGTGTGCTATGTATTTGTTTTCAGACAATTCCTATCCACAGTGTTGCTTCTGGAGTTGGAGCTGGTGAAGGAGTTGTGACAGAGATTATCATAACATTTGGATTGGTGTACACAGTGTATGCCACAGCAGCTGATCCTAAGAAAGGGTCATTAGGGACAATTGCACCAATTGCTATTGGTTTGATTGTTGGTGCCAATATCTTAGCTGCAGGACCATTCTCTGGTGGGTCAATGAATCCGGCACGTTCATTCGGGCCTGCAGTTTTAAGTGGTGACTACCATAACAACTGGATCTATTGGGTTGGACCTCTTATTGGTGGTGGTTTGGCTGGTGTCATCTATAGCTATGTCTTCATGCCCTCAGACCATGTACCTTTGGCTAGTGATTTTTGATTTGATTGAGGTTGTTTTGTAGCTTTTGTGATTTGTGTTCCTCGCCAATAAACTGGAGATCTATTGCCCTCAGACCATGTAACTTTTTCTCTAAAAGGACCTCTGTTGCACGAACACTTCTGATTGAAGGTGTGTCCATGTGTCTGACACGTATCGTGTCCGACACCGACACTTGTGATTACATTGAATTATGTCATTTTCTCAAAATTTTATCTGTGTTGACGTGTCAGTGTCAGTACCGTGTCCGGTGTCCATGTATGTGTCTGTGCTTCATAGAAAATGACCCTTTTCTATCATTTACAAATCAATCAATGAAATCATTCAATATTTCTTCTATCTAATATGTACTATTTTCTGTAGATAAATTTTGAGAAAGTGTGAAAACATAAAAGGAGAAAACATAAAAGAGAAAGAAATGTGATAAACAATGTTACAAAAAATAAAAATGTAAAAAAAAATGAGAATATGAAAATTCTAACAAAGATATACAACTTCTATTACAAGCAAATATCAAATATTATCTTGACGATTTACAGTAGAGATTTTCCTCACAAAGACTCTGCTGACTCATCATCATCCTTTTCATATTTCCATTCATGTCCTTTCCACTCTGGTAATTGTTGAATCACGACCTACATCACATGGAATGAAAATGTAACGATATATTGCTCAATATAAAGTAAGCATAAATAATAAATACAGCCATTTTATTAATTTATTTATAATCTGTATATTAACCCAAAAAATTAGTAGTACTAACCACCCCTGTAGAATCTGCTTCACCCACAGTTGTTTGACATGCTAATCTCCAATTCTTTGGTTTCTATAAAAAAACACAAAGATATCACAATTGTAATCTTCCTTGCCACAAAGAGTTCACATTTCACATTATACTTATGGTAAGAGTTTTTCTTTCTTTCTTTCAATAAGACAATTAAGTTCTTAAAAAAAAAAAAAAAAAGACAATTAATCAAGTTAAAATTTAGTCATTTACCCTCTTAAGTTTTTCTTTCTCTTTGTCGGTGCAAGGACTCAGAAGCTCCTTGCCTTCAAGAACCTAATAACAATTATAAAAAAGATTTAAGTTGTCGGTTCGGTACATAGAAAAATGACACCTTAATATAATTTGATTGAATGCGTGTATGAAAAAAAGTTTAAGTTGCTGCAGCATAGAAATTAATTTCAATTACTTAACAAAATGTCACCTTACGAAATCAACTTACTTTTAATGCTAACTCTGAACTACCCAGTAAAATGTGCTTTTTTTTGCTAGAAAATTAATATAATATTATTATAGCTCACCTCTACCATACATGTTGCACAAGTTCCACCCCCTCCACAATTTAACAAAATTCTACCCTGGAAAAATCAACAATAAAATAATTAAATATCACCCAATTATTGCTTAAAAATAAAATAATTTAAGTTAGGTGAGATAATTACATAAGGTCCATAGAGTTCAATATTAGAATCCAACATTATGTTCCTAAGCTTCTGTCCACCACAAGCTGTACGATAATGCACATCTGGTGTTCCATCTGGTAGCAACACAGACTAATCCACAAAACATTAGAGATTAATTTAATAAAAAATGTAAAACCAACTATATACAAGTAAAATTAATTAGTTACATGTTATTTTATGTTACATATATGTACATTTAGTATAGTATTATGAATTTGAACTTACACTGACAAATGCAAAGCCTATAGAGGGAGGGTCATTAGAGTCAGTAGTGGTCTCTGAATCCTTTTTCTCAGGGACTGTACCAACTGCTCTAATTTTGGTTCTTGCAAAGAGTGTTGTGTTTGGTCTGAATTTTTTATGTGAGGAAGAAGAGAGAGGTGTGAATGCATTAGGGGTTAGTTTGAGTTGGAGGAGTGACATGTGTGAGTGAATGATATCTTCAACTAGTGTTATGTTGTTGAAGGATTTTGCATAGAATTTGAGCTTAGTGGAGTGTGTCTTTCATTTGTGGTTGTTTTTGTGATGATCATTATCTTATCTCATACAATTTGAATTGGTTCACACCATAAAGAATAATAATGTATGAAATTTAATATTATATATATTCATATCCATGTTGGAGATAAAGACATAAATTAATAACTCATAACAGAAAAAAAAACAAAAAATGAAGTAATAAAATAGAAAACGCTAGAAGGAGGGGTTGAACCTCCGACCTTGTGGTTAACAGCCACACGCTCTAACCAACTGAGCTATTCCAGCTTGTTGCCATCTAACATGACTAACTTTATTAAATGGTCGTGTACATGCTTCATTTAATAAACCCATCGATAGGATTGGACTAATATCATAGCTCTCCAATTTTATTTTTTTTATAATAATAAACTCTTCGAAGTTTTGTTAGGAAGTAAATAAAGTCTGGTCAATAATTATTATAACAATGAGAGAACTTTATGAACAAAAAAAGTCTCAAAACAAGTGTTATTTTTCATTTTCAATGTAATGTTTTTATCAAGTTGTGCTTTCATATTAATATAATGTGTATCGCTTAAGTTAATATATTTCACTTTACATTTATAATATTCATGGTTGTCACAATGAACAACTAGGTCTTTAGACCTCAAAATTTTGAGCTAAAAATTCAATTTTTTGTTTTTTAACTCAGTATTCGACTTAAAGACTGACTGATCTTATGAGTCCAATCCCACTATTCACTTGCGGCAGGGGAAGGGGCGGGACAATTAAAACCAAATTATAGTGTTGTATGGACTTAAACTATTGATACCCAATCTAAGGGGGAATCGAACTTGAGAGCTTTAAAGGAGCACACCCAAAAATACTAAACCAACACCCATACACCAAGTCAAATGGATTAAATTCAATTTATTATTAAAACAATTTTATTTGATGTCAATACTTATCAAATCAAACCGGAGATATTCAACTATTGATGATGAATATTTTTATTTGAAAAATCTCTTTTATTCAAGAATAGACAATCACCTCTGCAGTTAACATTGCCGTCATTTGGCAAAGCATAAATGATTTTGTTTTCAACCATATTTTTTGGTCTCACCAGACCTTAGACTCTCGTATTAAGCTTTTGGTGGAAGAGATGATAACTTACTGTAGACTTCAAACACACTGACCTTGTATCCACATAACACATATCGAGTATACCTCACATATCTACTGGACTAGGTAAAGGTGAATTGTGACGGTGTTATAACTATGTCAAATGGAATAGGTGCTTGTGGAAGACTATTCTTTTTGAAGAAGCGAAACTAACCCATCAAAATTAACACCGGAGAGAATTGAACCTAAGGGTCCGTTTGGTTCGGGGGTTTTGATGGGGATGAGAGGGAAGGGGAGGGAATATTTTAAATTTGTTGTGTTTGGTTTAATTTTTAGAAGGGGAGGGGAGGGAGAGGAAGGGGAGCAAAATCACTTATAAGTTCAATTATTGCTCCCCCTCAAATTGGAGTTTTTTGGAGGGGAGGGGAGGGAAAGATAAATGATTTAATGCAATTTTAATTATATTGACATAATTATCCTCATATTCCTTTTTAAATGACAAAATCGTCCTTATTAAAAATTTAAGTGTTTTCAATATATTGCTTATTACCCTTTTTTCTTAACATGCCTATATCATCCTTTTTTTTTTTTTAAGTAGAACCACATACTCTTTTCTTGTAATATATTTTTTACGAGAATTCTTTTTTTTTTTGTACTAACATTGTTCTCATTTTTTTATTTAATATTTTTTAATTGTATTATATATTAAAACATTATCAACAAAATTTGTGCGGGATTTTTTACAAAAATATTTTATAAATCAGTTCTAACAATAATTTTTTTATAAATATTTTTATATTTTCGTAGGTTATTTTATAAATCAGTGCTTTAATATTTATGAATACCCAACATCTTGTCAGAAGTTTTGTGTATGATTATTTATGGTGTTTACGGTTACCAAGTTTTCATGTTTAATTTTTTATGAAGTGAATAATTTAAAAATTGTGATACTGTTTTAATATTAGAGGGATAAAAAAGTAATTTAGTTTTAAAATCTCTGCCCTCCCCTTGTGAACCAAACATGTATTTGATTAAAATTCCTCCCCTCCCCTTCCCTCCCATCATTTGAACCAAACATATATTTAATTAAAATATCTCCCCTTCCCTTCCCTCCCTTTCCCTCCCCTCCCCTTGGTTGAACCAAACGGACAGCACACTCCAAGGCTCAAAGTCAACACCACCAAACCAACCAAAGTGGGTTGAATTACGTGCAATCATTTACATATGCTCGAAAAATAGGATGTTGCTCTATTGTACATGTTGAGCTTTGGGGGTATTTATCATAATTTAATTTTGGCTAAGAATCATGGCCTCCAAATTGTAATTGTTGAGAGTGATGCACTCACATCTATTAATATGATTCAAAATGTAGTTCGTTCCACTAGTGAGTATCGTCATTTTGTTCTTCAAATTATCGAGTTTATTCATGTTGTGGCCAGATTCTATCAAGTGGATGTATATCTTCCAAGAAGTCAACCAAATAGTCAATGTCCTTGTTAAATATGGCTGAAATTGGATTTATATTTGAATGTTTTATATGTTGTTCCTGACTTTCCGTCACACACTCTTCGAGTGATTTTGCTAGAATTTATTTTCCTGGGTTTTCATAGTCTGTTTTGAGAATATCTTTTGTCCTAACTAAAGTGTGTTAGTATTTAAATTTTGTTTGTCCAATTTATTTAAACAAATAAAATAGAATAGGAAACTTGTACAAAAAGGAAAAGAAAAAAAAGAAGAAGATAGAATATGAGATTGTGTGTGTAGATGACTTAAAACCTAAAACCCTTGATAGATAAAAAAAAAGGGCATTATGGCCCAAATTTTAAACTTTCGCAACTTTCTTTTCCTCCCTTCTTATAAACCCACAACCCACTTCCGACTCCGATTCCTCTCAACCCTTGTTTCCTCTTCTTCTCGCCGCAGTAACATCAACGCTCCTCCTCTTCATCTCCGCCGCAGAAGCACCACCACCAGCACCACCCCAATGGAAGTCGAAGAGAATAGCTCCGTTGGTTTCAACAAAAGAAGGGCAGAGGGTACTGAAAATTCCGGTTTACCCAAGAAAAATCTTCAACTCAAAGTTCGAAAACTTAATCCCATTAACACTATTTCGTATGTTCAGGTAATGGGTTGGTTCTATTTTTTCCCTTTATGCTATAGAAATTTTCAAAATTGTTGCTTTATTTATTTATTGATTTTTATTTTGATTTTAGGTTTTGGGTACTGGAATGGATACTCAAGATACATCACCTGCTGTTATGCTTTTCTTTGATAAACAAAGATTCATCTTTAATGCTGGGGAGGTAAGTTTATTGCGTCTATGAATTTTTATATGTTATATCATAAAGAACTCAGCACCTGTTAGGATTGACTTATTTGAGTTTACTTACCGGCATGAAGACTTGTGAGATTGTCTGAGAGATCTCATGAAAGCAATTTATGACATATTAAGCATTGACACTGACACCGGACACATGACACAGATAATAATTTGTGAAAATAACATAATTGAATGCAATCACATGTTTCGGTGTCAGGTATTGACATGTTTCCAACACCGGTCACACCTATCCAACACCAGTCACATGCACACCTTCAATTTGAAGTGTTGTCGCTGCAGAGTTTATGACATGTCTATAACTCGTCAGCTTATTTCCACAAGCTCTTCGGGATAGCTTATGAAAACAGTTATAGATTATCAAAAAAACCCCGACTTTTATCTTGGCTTTTGTTTTAGAAATAGTTTATGCGTAAGTGCTTGTATAATAAGGGCTTATGCTCTAAGCGTTTGATTAAGCTGTTTATCAAAACATGACTTTAATATATGACTTGACTTACAAGATTTATTAACCTTGTATCTTATTTCAATTCAGGGACTGCAAAGATTTTGCACTGAGCATGGGATTAAGTTGTCAAAGGTATATCATGTATCTCGAGCCTTGACACTTTTTTGTTGTGGTGTGAGTTTTACTGATTATTGACTCACCAGAGATGATAGTTTCCAACAATTTTTAGTTTCACACTCTTGCTATTATCAATGTATTGTCACTCTTGCTAATTTTCATCATTGATTTCTTCAGATAGATCACATATTTCTTTCTCGTGTCTGTTCTGAGACTGCTGGTGGGCTCCCAGGTCCGTGTTAAATTATTGTTATTAGGCTAAAATATGGTTTTAGTCCTTGCAAATATGCCTCGTTTTGGTTTTAGTCCCTGTAAAAAAAATAATTTGTTTTTGGTCCTTGCAAAATTTTGTTTTTGAAAATAGTCCCTGACCCCATTTTTGTGATGATTTGCATACGTGGCACATGATGATTGAACCCGTTTTGTAGTTTTTGGTCCCTGCAAAATATTTTGGTTTTTAAAAAGGTCCCTGCAAAATTTTTTGTTTTTGAAAAAC
Organism: Medicago truncatula; assembly: GCF_003473485.1. Lineage (NCBI taxonomy): Eukaryota > Viridiplantae > Streptophyta > Magnoliopsida > Fabales > Fabaceae > Medicago > Medicago truncatula. The sequence goes on from NC_053043.1 coordinate 49,706,162, forward strand.
AAAAAATTTCGCACGGACCAAAAACAAATTTTTTTTTTACAAGGACTAAAATCAAAATGAGACATATTAGCAGGGACTAAAATCATATTTTAGCCTTGTTATTAGTAATCTTGTTGTTTTAGTCATTGTTCATACTATATTAACAGCCCATAATTTGGTGTTTAAATTGTATTTCTACTTTATGGAATACTTAAATTTGATATTTAGAGTAACAATGCATGAGAGTAGCTTTCAAAATACTCACAACCGTTTATCAACTCACAGGTTTACTGCTTACTCTGGCTGGTATGGGAGACGAGGGGATGACGGTAAGTAGTAGACTAACTTTGTATAATCTTCAAGCTCTGTCAAATATATTTATTATATGGGTCTTGTTAACTTGTGCCCTAAGGGCACAAGATAAGAAACTAAATAAAGAAAGTTAACCTTGGAAATTGTGCATTCATAACCTTAAAAACTTATCTTTTCAATACAATATTTATTGTTTCATTCTATTTTAAGATCTTTATCTTGTGCCCTAAGGGCACAAGTTAGCATTTCCCTTATTATATACATGCTAACTTCTTTTAATTTGCAGGTCAACGTATGGGGCCCTTCAGATCTTAAGTATTTAGTAGATGCCATGAGATCTTTTATTCCCAATGCCGCCATGGTTCACACAAAAAGTTTTGGACCCACCTTTGGCACTGAGTCCACTGTGAAGAGTCAAAGTGACCCCATTGTTCTTGTTGATGATGAGGTGGTCAAAATATCAGCCATTATCCTCCAACCTTGTCAGATCCCTTCACAAAAGACAGATCATAGCATAGACATCGCTGATTCCCTCAACGGAAAAAAGCTGCTAGCTGCTAAGCCTGGTGATATGTCTGTAGTATATGTTTGCGAACTGCCTGAGATTCAAGGAAAATTCGATCCGGAGAAAGCTAAGGCACTTGGTCTAAGACCTGGACCAAAGTATCGTGAACTGCAACTTGGAAATTCAGTGGAATCTGATCGCCAGAAGAATGTTATGGTAAGCCTCAAAACTGTAACACATTCTATACCCAAACCAGGATGTAAGGAAATTTACAAAAGAAGTTGAGTAGTGTGACAGATAGATTTCCCTCACAGTTGTACATGATTTAGTTTATTTTTAGTTTGATGTTGAGATTCCATACAACTTACTGTATCTGTTTTCCTAACACCATAGGTTCACCCAAGTGATGTCATGGATCCTTCTATTCCTGGTCCTGTTGTACTTGTTGTAGATTGCCCGACAGAATCTCACTTGGAAGCATTATTGTCCGCAAAATCACTTGACACTTACGGCGATCAAGTGGGAAACCTGCCAAAGGCTGGTAAAAGTGTTTCATGCGTAATTCACTTAACTCCTGAATCTGTTGTTTGCTGTTCAAATTACCAAAATTGGATGAAGACATTTAGTTCTGCACAACATATAATGGCCGGACATGAAAAGTAAGGTCTTAGTGTTTCTGGAGAGTCATTTTTTTTTTTTTTCCTTCTGGTTTTCCTAGTTGTTTTATTAATAATTACTTCTGGTTGCTCTTGCTGTTTGCAGGAAAAATATAGAGGTTCCTATTTTGAAAGCCAGTGCAAGAATTGCAACACGGCTTAATTACTTGTGTCCTCGATTCTTTCCAGCTCCAGGATTTTGGTCTCTTCCAAATCAGAATTGCTCAAAACCTGTCTCTCTTGCTTCAAGCGAGGTTTGTTACTATGAGCTAAAATGAGAAATGTGTTTTCATGTACACTGGTAATTAAGACATACATCATACATGTGAGACGTGTCTAAGCAAAGTGTTTGATTCGATTCTTTTTGCAGGATTCTTTTTCAGCACCTTCTAATGTCATTTACGCTGAAAATCTTCTCAAGGTATGGAAGATGGACTTTGCCTGGTTGTTAACTTATTTGTTTTGAAAGATGTCAAAAGAAAGTTTTTAGAATTTAAGAAAAGTCTAATTTTCACACGACTGTTGATGACAATTCCTTTGAAAAAGAAGAGATTATTATTTGTAAGTGTTAAGAGCTTAAAGTTTTAAGATTAGACTTCATGCTGCGAAACAGGCTTAAGTAACAACCTTGTGATTTTCAAATTAACAATATTTATAATGATCTGATCTGACATTTGCAAATGTGCTTGAACTCTAAATGGTTTGATGCACCTCTATAGAACTTAAGAATGGTATTCTTGTTGAATCCTTGGACTGTGGCTTTCTCATGAACCTTGTATGATGAAAAAATAATAAATAATTCAAGCAAATTAAGTCTCCAGATTTGCTGTAAATACATTTAGCGCACTTTCATTTCTCTGGTTTTCCTCTATTTTTGCAATCAAATTATCTCCCATCTGATCCACTTTTCCCACTAGAGCTTCTATTATTTTTCTTACATAACTGCTTTTGTTTGGAGAGTTTTCATCTCTTCCTTGATATGTACTGCTTAAACTATATCCCACATACATTTTGTCACCTTAGGACTATTTTCACTTGTCCGTTCTTTGTCTCTTGCTTTTGCAAAGTTGATAAATTGATGAATATATTGCTCTATGCTATACAGTTTACTTTGCGCCCCTATGTTAATCTTGGGTTGGATAGATCATGTATTCCACCTAAAGCGTCTTCCTCAGAAATTATTGATGAGTTGCTGTTAGAGATTCCAGAGGTTGTGGAAGCAGCTCAGCATGTCAGGCAGCTCTGGGAAGATTCCAGTCAGGCGAAGGAAGATTCAATTCCTTTGGCTGATCACAGTGAGGTGATTGAGGAGCCATGGCTGTCTGAAGATGGTATTACTCCTGCTTGCTTGGAAAATATAAGGAGAGATGACTTGGAGATAGTGCTTCTTGGAACTGGTTCATCCCAGCCATCCAAGTATCGAAACGTGACCTCAATATATATAAATCTTTTCTCAAAAGGGGGTTTGCTCTTGGATTGTGGTGAAGGAACCTTAGGACAGCTCAAAAGAAGATATGGTGTAAGTGGTGCCGATGACGTTGTGAGATCTTTAAGCTGCATTTGGATTTCACATATTCATGCCGATCACCACACTGGGTTGACAAGGATTCTCGCTCTACGACGTGATTTGCTGAAGGGGGTTCCTCATGAACCGGTGCTTGTTGTAGGACCAAGGATGCTCAAGAGATATTTAGATGCATACCATAGACTAGAAGATTTAGACATGTTATTTCTTGACTGCAAGCACACCTTTGAAGCGTCATTGGCTGATTTTGAGAATGACTTGCAAGAAACAGTTAATTCTCTGGATCTGAACAATAATAATGCAGAAATAAATGCATCAAAAGTTGATTCAACTTTATTTGCTAGAGGGTCTCCTATGCAAAGCCTTTGGAAAAGACCAGGTAGTCCTGTTGACAAAGACACAGTTTATCCCCTCCTACGGAAATTGAAGGGGGTAATCCAGGAAGCTGGTCTCAATACTTTGATTAGTTTTCCCGTTGTACATTGCTCACAGTCATATGGTGTTGTTCTAGAAGCAGAAAAGAGGATTAATAGTGTTGGAAAAGTGATACCTGGTTGGAAGATTGTATATTCTGGTGACACAAGGCCTTGCCCAGAGCTAATAAAAGCATCTCGAGATGCAACAGTTCTTATACACGAGGCAAGTCTTCTATTTTAAATCTTTTTGCTACAATTCCTTCTGCAGTGAATGTTTTAAGCCCAACAATATACATTTCGTCCACTCTAGTGTGTTTTCTTCAACATGGGTGTGTTTGCATAAACATTTTAAATAAGCTCTTATTGCATTAGTGCTTGTGTATATGTTATATCTATTATCACATAAGGCAAAACAGCTATAAATATTAAATATGTTATAAGTTGTTAGAAAAACTCTGAAATGCTTGCATATGTACTTATGTCATAGGATATGTAAAAATAAGTTGTAAATCTTGGTAACTTATGAATTGCTAATTGATGCAGGCAACTTTTGAGGAGGGTATGGTATTGGAGGCTATAGCAAGAAACCACAGCACCACCAATGAAGCCATAGAAACGGGAGAGGCTGCTAATGTATATCGTATCATACTTACTCACTTCAGCCAAAGATATCCAAAAATTCCTGTAATCAACAAAGAACACATGGATATAACGTGTATTGCATTTGACTTGATGAGTATCAACATAGCAGATTTGCCAGTGCTTCCCAAAGTTCTTCCATATCTGAAATTGCTTTTCAGAAATGACATGACAGTTGATGAGTCAAATGATGTAGTAGTGACAGTTGATGAGTCAGATGATGTAGTAGATGTTGCCACTTCCGCTTCTTGACTAAACATAACAATTTATTCTTGTTTTGAATAATCTGATTATATCACTATGCTGGGTTATGCAACATTTTACTAGCATTTATCATTGATTGCCCTTGCAGCTACCCCAACATTTAGGTTGTAATTTTTTTGGGGGGTATTAGTTTAGTCCGTTCAATTATTGATTAGTTTATCAAAATAGTTTTGGTTGTTAAAGTGAAGAAGATACCATAATATTGAGTTTTTTAGGTACTCTAATGATCAAGTAAAAGTACTCTTTTTTTTTTTTTGGTTACAAGGTAAAAAGTACTCTAATGATTGAAATTTAGATTTAAGAAATGACAGTTAAGTCTCTTAAATTGAAGAATGACGGTCAATTTAGTTAACATCACAATGTTAAAAGGTTTTATGTTTGCCTGGATGAATTAAATTGAGGTTAGGATTGAGTTGTCATTTTGTAACTTTAGTTAGCCCTTATATGGAGGATTAGGATGGTGGTTTACTTTGGTTATAAGTATTTATCATTTCATTCAATTGTTTTAGTTTTAAAGCACATCCTTTAATTTTCCTCTCAAACAAAATAAAGGTCATCATCCATTAATTTTAGGCTAAAATATGGTTTTAGTTCCTGCAAATATGCCTCGTTTTGGTTTTAGTCCCTGTAAAAAAAAATGTTTTTGGTCCCTGCAAAATTTTTTGTTTTTGAAAATAGTCCCTTTCAAAAACAAAAAATTTTGCAGGGACCTTTTTAAAAAATAAAATATTTTGCAGGGACCAAAAACTACAAAATGGGTTCAGTCATCATGTGTCACGTATGCAAATCATCACAAAAATGGGGTCAGGGACTATTTTCAAAAACAAAAAATTTTGCAGGGACCAAAAACAATTTTTTTTTACAGGGACTAAAACCAAAACGAGACATATTAGCAGGGACTAAAATCATATTTTAGCCTTAATTTTATTTATATTTTAAGGGTAAAAACTAATGTGAATCAAAACATCATTTTTCTTCAACCAAACAAACAATTGAACTCAAGTGTTAATCAGGAGAACTTGAGTTCGAGTGGAACCAAAATGTTAACACGCATGGAACATCATTCCCTTTCCTTAGGAACCAAAAGGTTAACACACATGAAACATCATTTTTCTCTGTATATGATTGATATATCAATCATGTGCCAACGTTGAGGAAATTTCAGTAATTGATAGCACATTGCATTGTGACCTTGGGTAAGGATGCATGTCAAGGTAACTGTTTATTTTCTTTTTCATATATAATATAATAGTAAAATATAATACAATAGTAAAAGGATGAGCGATAGTTGCGGTGGGGAAATGAAATTGGTCCAATATTGAACAATGAAATTGTGCGGTTCTCCAACGTTTGATAAAACAAACAAACAAACTGCATTACTTACGTACACACACTCTTCAATCCTTAACCACTCCATTACAGTTATTCTCTATATGCCATCATGTTAATGTAACTTAATAATTATCCTTTCATCATTTCGTATTAACAATAACAATAACAAAGTGAAAGAGCAACCATGATGGATATGACTTCATCAAAAGATGGACAATCTCCTCCAAATTCAAAGAAAACTTCCAAGAAACCTAAATGTATGTCTTAATTTTCACTTGTAAATATATATGATATGATATGATAGCATCTCTTGTTTTTTTTTTTTCCTTTTCTTCCTATGATGTAACTTGAAACAATGATTCATTATTCCAAACAAAAAAAAAACATATATCATTTGTTCCTTGTGATTTACGGAGCTTGTATTAAAATCTTGGAAAATTTAGGGCTTGAGGCTGTTTCATATGTATAAAATTGTTATATTATCATTGCTCATAATTTTTTTTAATTTTAATCTGTAGATTCAAAATTCTCACAGCAAGAACTTCCGGCATGGAAACCGATTCTAACACCTGGATGGGTATAATATGCAACATAACTCATTTAATTAGTGCTTGTTTGAAACCACGGCGAATTTGACAAATATCACATGATTTTGTTGAAGTTCCAAAATATAATTTTTGTCAAAATCACGGTGGCACAAAATTCTACTATACTTACCGTTAATTTAAGCATGCACGTCCATTTCTTACAGTTTCTTAATATATGCAACAAATTAATCAATGATTTTATGTTTGTAATTTTATCAGGTGATTGCCACATTTACTGCAATTGGAATAATCTTTATCCCTATTGGTCTTGCATCATTGTTTTCATCAGGGAAGGTAATGAACATAACAATGTATAGAATGAAATTAAGTTTTGGTACTGAATTTTATTTATAATGATAAAGAAATACTAATGCAGGTGGTGGAAGCTGAATTCAGATATGATGAAACGTGTCTTTCTCCGGATGTTGCTAAAGATGCAGTTGCATATATTAAAAGTGATACCACTAACAAGACTTGCACCCACAAATGGATTGTTAGTACATTCACTTCTGTTTCACAAGGGTTTCATTTTTATACCTAAATGGAAATAATAATTAGTTATAAATTTTACAGGTTGAGCAAAAAATGCAAGCTCCTGTTTTTATCTACTACCAGCTTGAGAATTACTATCAAAATCATCGCCGGTATGCACAATTTCAATGTTATCAATTGCGGATCATGGAAAATATTAGTTTGTTCAAATAGTGTATCGCAAAATAACAGTCATTTGTTCGAATTCCACTATTCACAATTTTCTATGAAACAAAAACAATTTTTAATGATGACTTTGGATGATTAATTCTTGCAGATATGTTAAGAGTAGAAATGATAAGCAGTTGTGGCGTAAGTCAGCTGAATTGCAAACAGACCACTGTGATCCAGTAGACAAAACAGAAGGAAAGGAGCCAATTGTTCCTTGTGGCCTCATTGCATGGAGTATGTTCAATGACACCTACAAATTTTCAATTGACAACAAGGATTTAACTATCAACAAAAAGAACATAGCATGGGGAAGTGACAAAAATTCTAAATTTGGTCATGAAGTTTATCCTAAAAATTTTCAGAGTGGAGGTTTGATTGGAGGTGCAAAACTCAATGAAAGCGTACCTGTAAGTCCCTATTTGGATAAACAGTTTAATTATAGGCTTAAATGTGTTTAGTCCCTGCACTTTCGCTTAGTTTTGGCATTGGTCCCTACGCTTTTTTTTATTTGGCATTGACCCCTGCACTTTCTAAAACTTTTGGCTTTAGTCCTTCCGTTAACTTTCCGTTAAAAAAAAAACCCAAAACTAACGGTGTGCCACGTGACCCAATCATGACACGCCACGTGGCACACTAAAAAACAAAAAAAATCAATTTTTAATTATTATTTTATTCATTATTTTTTTACTTAAAAATATCACCAGTCCCTGCACTTTCAGCATTTTTATATTAGTTCCTGCACTTTGGTATTAGTCCTTGAACTTTTTTTTTTTTTTTTTTAAAATACTTTCAATGAAATTATTATGTTTTAATTATTGTTTTGTTCATTATTTTTATTGAGAATAATCATAAAAAAATAAAATAAAAAAATCTTTGTTAAAAAAAATTAAGTAATAATTGTATAACATTGCAAATGGAAATTGTATCGTATTAACACCGTAACAATAGATAAAAATCAACAAAGAAGATGGAAATTAAATTGCACTTTGGCAATATAGGCCTATAATTCAAAGTCACATGCAACATAGGCCTATAATTGTATAACATGTAATTGTACTTTCAAAGTCGAGCAAAAGTTACTTGGCAACATAGGCCTATAATTCTCAAAATGCACCAAAAAGATAGTAATTTGGCATCACAGGCCTCTCTATCTCAAAATAAACCAAAATGCACCACATAGATAATAAGTTGGCAACATAAGCCTCTAATTCTCAAAATGCACAAAAAATATAGCGAGTTAAACATAGGTCTCAAATTCACAAAATACATCAGTAGGTTCTAAAACCTCCGATAATCTTCATTTGGATTTTCATTGGGATCTCTATCTTCATCTTCAATTACCTTTGAGAGGTTTATCTCCATCTTGCATTTTTTGAAAGCGTAGGGACCAATGTCAAAACTGGGCGAAAGTGCAGGGACTAAACACACATTTAAGCCTTAATTATATAAACACTTATCCTATAAGTACTTACATATAAGTTATTTCTACGCAAAAATATAAAATAAAACTGTTTTCATAAGTTATTATGAAGAGTTTATGAAACTAAGCTCAATACAACTTATAGACATGTCTTTAACTATTTCCATAAGCTCTTTCAACCGGTTACAAAATATGACTTCACAAATTACTTTGTTTTTTTCATGTGATAAAATATAATCTTTTACTTGCGAAATAAGTAATCTATGTATTGTGGCATGCATCAGTTGAGTGAACAAGAGGATCTGATTGTTTGGATGAGAACAGCAGCATTACCAACGTTCAGAAAACTGTATGGGAAGATAGAGTCCGATCTTGAAGTTAACGATGAGATAGAAATACTAATTCAGAACAATTACAACACATACGAGTTTCAAGGTAGGAAGAAGTTGGTTCTATCAACTACAACTTGGATTGGTGGGAAAAATAGATTCTTGGGGGTTGCCTACCTTTGTGTTGGTGGACTATCCTTGTTCTGTGCTATAGGATTCATTCTTCTGTATGTGGTCAAGCCAAGGTAAAGGAAATATTGTGCTTATTCTATACTACTTTATGGTTCTACATTTATTTTTTATGAGCAAAGATCATGATTTTACATTATATATGTGAAATGCTAGCGACACATTCTGTAACAATAACATTTGAATACGGTCTATTCTATTGGTTGAAATCGATGAGTTCTGATCAAATTTATGTTAGCAAATTCATATGGTTACATGGTAGAGAAAAGCTGAAACATTTTTGGTTATCTGTAAGTAGCACTTTGAGCTAACATTGCTATATTTCTCTATTTGCAGACCTCTTGGAGATCCATCCTACTTATCATGGAACAGAAATCCAGGGATCTTAAAATGATGTCTTGTAACTCAAATTTTATTTTTGTTGACAATTCAGTGTCTTCTTTTGTCATCAGTTCTTTGTGTGACAAAGAGGCTCATTCTGGAATTGTTTATTTGTTCTTGAGTAGGTGACCAACATGGAACATGAGTGTATATAAACGTTTATCAATCCTTTATACAGATATATTACAAGTTTTGATCTGAAAAAAAAAAAAAAAAAACCATATTCTATAGCAAAGTTATTAACAAAAAAGATCGGTGAGCTGGTCCATTAGACCGCCTTTTTTTTGACGGGTTACATGCATTGTTTTGGTTAGATAGATTGAAAGAGATAAAAGCACATTTGGTGACATCAGAAACAAAATCATAACACAAACCAAAGAGACACTAAATACATATGGAAATTGGGATGTCAAATTTCAGGCCATTTGGTGAGCTGCTTTTATGATTGAAACTTGAAGGAGTACCATTAATGGACTTACAATTAATGCCACCAGATAAGTCAGGAAACGGTTAAGATCAAAATAATCAATCAGTCCTCATCAGTTAATTCAAAAGAAATTTATATTTCCCTCAAATGATTCCATTATTCATTTGATATTATATTTTTCTCTAAACATAACCTTTCAAATATATGGTGAGTGTTTGGCCTTTCTCATATTGAAAAAGATTTTTTACTCATAACCCTAAACTAGTTGTGAGAAGTGTAGAGAAGCTAAATAAAAAACATGAAAAAGAGTTATAATTTTTTTTTTTTGTCCCCATGATCATAAACACTGGCTCAGAGAGCAGTTGTAAATGTAAACATACAACCAATATACTGTATATGCAACTTATATTCAGCTATTGCAATAAACAAAGTTATAGCAAACATCTACCACCAATATATTTCATAACCTCATTAATTAATTACACCAAACTTCATATTCATAACCCACAACTCATCATCATCATAACATTAACCAATACTACTTACTACACATCAAACCATTGATCATGAAATGATCTTTCTTTTGAAGAGAAATACAACTTACTAAGAAATATCAATGGACTCTCCCAACTCACCTGATTTTGCTTTTACATCATCAACCACAGTTCACAACAACAACAGTAACATCTTTAGAAGCCGTTCTACAAAAGAAACACCTTTCTCAAAACTCTCATGTCCAACTTTCTCACGCAGTCTTCAAAACTCTCCAGTTTCATCTCCTCAACATCACTATTTTCCCACTAAGCTCTCTGATTTTGAGTCCCTACAAACAACTTACCACTGTGCCTCTTCTGTCCTAAGAAACGACGGACAAATCACGTCCATAGCATTGTCATCAAGTGGTTTACTTTACACAGGCTCTGATTCCAATGTTGTAAGGTGTTGGAAACTGCCTGAGTTCACTGAATGTGGACAGTTGAAGACTAAAGCTTCAAAAGTTGTGGCTATTGAGGTTTCCAATGACACTGTTTATGCAGCTTATGGTGATGGCAAGATCAGAGTGTGGACAATAATTTGGGATAACAAGGTGTTGAAACATGTTCGATCTGCTACTATTCCTAAGACACTTGGCTATGTTCGTAGCTACATCGCAGGGAAAGACAAGACAGTAAGTCTAGTACCTTAATTGCCTCCATAGCTGTAATATTTTTTTATATACGAGTATAATTGTGATACACGGTCAGCGTAGAAAGTTTTACACCGTCAATAAATCACAACCAATCATATGTGTGATTTTAGAAATATTTGAAATCAAACATTATTAATGATCTAACGCTTATGATTGATTAATAGTGTAAAAAATCATTACAACATGGAAGTGTTTATGAATTCTATTCTTAACACATATACACGTTCTTAGACTCACCTAACCATTTATTTATTTATAAAATGTAAGTCATCATTACATAATAATTATTTACTGGTTTTACTTGCAATTTTTATATATCTATAATAACATTTTTGGTCCATTAACATGATTGTTTTGTTTGGTTGATGGCATCACTCAGCAGATGAAGCATAAGAGACTAATAACATCAATGGCAATTAACACAGCAGAGGATATTATATACACTGCATCTCTTGACAAAACAGTAAAAGTATGGAGAATCTCAGACCTCAAATGCATAGAGACAATCAAAGCACACCCTGATCCAATAAATGACATGATTGTATCCGACGACGGCGTTCTCTACACGGCCTCCGACGATGCCACAATCAAAGTTTGGCGTCGGAATTTTTGTAGCCATGATCAACCTCATTCTCTCACAGTAACACTTCATGCCAAATATTCACCTGTGAAAGCCTTAACACTAACCAATAATGATGGAGGAATTTTATATGGTGGATGCACTGATGGTTACATACACTATTGGTTAAAGGGTTGGTTTGCAGGACAACTGCAATATGGTGGATCAATTCAAGGACACACACATGCAGTATTGTGCTTAGCTAGTGTTGCTAAATATGTAGTTAGTGGTTCGGCTGATTCAACTAGCAGGGTTTGGAGTAGAGAACGTGATGGACAACATGTTTGTTTAGCTGTTTTGGCTGGTCATAGAGGACCAATTAGATCTGTAACAGCTTTTTTAGGAGGATGTTTGGTTAAGGAAGATGATAATGAAGATTCTTGTACTGTTTGTACTGGAAGCCTTGATGGTGTCTTGAAGCTTTGGCGTGTCACTCTTACAAAGAATGCCCCTGATAATAATCAGTGTTTGTCCCAAGTTGGGAACAAGTATTTTGAATTGTACAAGGGATTTCAACAATAATACTCACTTATGTAACCAATGAGAAAATGTTACTCTTCAGAGGGAAGCATATAAAAGTGAAGAGAGAATCATTCAAATTGGTTGAAGAAAATGATACACCAATATATGTATAAGTAGGTGCTCGAGCAAAGGGAATTCAACTGAATTAATTAGTAGAAAAACATGCATAACTGATCATAACTAATCTAAATCTAATTTTAACTGATGCAATTGGAATGAATTCAGAAGCTGTTAATCAAGCTTTGTATATTTGATAAAGGTCTATACTTTGTTCTATACATCAACACAAGGTGTAGTATGAATAGTGCCTAGACTCGTCTATATACAGAACAATTACTGGGTGCGATGATGGGATTATGTACCATATAGTGCCTTTATTGGGTAAATCTTAAAGGTTGTTTCTACAGTACCTAATGAAATGTGCATATTTTACATTTTAACAAAGCAAATTATTCCACCGTTCTTTAAGGGCCTCATAGGCTTCAGGACAAGGTATAGCCAGCAACCCATGCCTTCCATCAATACAAGTTTCAGTTGCTAGGCTCAGCCGTAATAATGTATTGAGTGCATTGTCAATTGGCATTTCAACCTGGCAATTTCAAATCGTATAAGAATGCAAATTATGCAATGATTATAATCAGCACTACCGCGTAAAAGAATGAAGTATAAACTTCGGAGGGCAGAACCCTGTCAATACATTACCTTTACTTTAAACGCTTCATACATGAATCTCTCACAGTCCTCTCCTACACTTCGGCGAGAAGTGACCTGAAGTAAAAAGTGTTACACATGATTTATGTATCATCGAGAGGATTTGCAAACAATTATTCCTAACAAAACAACTACACGAAAATGCATAGCAGAACTTATGATAGCATAACGCCGTTGGGAGGAAATTTAACAAACCTGGCTCTTATCTGCTTTGAGCAGGACTGCATAAGCCAAAATAGCTTCCTTGTACTGCACATGAAAAGTTTTTGGAGAAAGAAGTTAATGCAAGTCAAAATGCATAGAAATAAATATGAGTTTAGAACCTATGTTTCAAGATCAGACCCGGATTCATTTTACAAATAAAATATACTGCATGGCCTTATCCACTACTGTGACTGGGACTTCTGTTCAGACATTTGATTTCTTAAACCACAAGAAACCGGTTTATAGTTGTTGATATTTACTAAAACCGGATGACTTTTACTAGTATACTGTATATAAATCCCGGATACATAATACAATATGGATAAAATATGATACTAATACGATAATATGTTTTAGAAAGCAAGATACGATATGGCCAAGATCCATTAACAAATGTTTGTGTGTTTGAATAACTTAATGAGGAAAAAAATGAAGCACCATTTATTTAACTGATTGATTCGACGGCATTGGTTGTCCCCATCCCCATAAACAGCAGAATTATAGATGGAAACTGGAAATGTAGATGCACGGAAAGCATAAGGAGCGGAAGTTTCTCACTTGCTGCTGTTCAGAAGCATCTAAAAGAAAATGCACCGAGCCAAAGCCACTTGCTAGTGTCTTTTCATAAAGCGTCTTGTTCACTAATAGCTGCAATATAATATTTTTGACAACTCAGAATCTCAGATAGTTTTATTTCCATAGAATGTGGAAGGTAGAACTATATTCTTTTGGTATAACAACAGTTTCAAATATTAATAGCATCTAAAAGAAAATATCATGTTAATCTACCTGATACCGATCCCACGTCTGTTTGTAACCAAGAACCACACGACTCCCAAATATTATTAGGGCACTTATGGCAACTACATCAAGTAATATAGCTGATCTGAAATAAAAATGAAAGTAAAATATTGTAAACAAGCACTCCAAAAGTTTCACAGATGATGTAACTTCTAAGCAGGAAAATTATTGGTGGAGGTAGAAATGAGGTGTTTCCTACTAGTCCATCAAGAAAATATGTGCATAGAGTAAGGTTCAAAACAAAATAAAACCTATTACTAAGGTAACATATATTAACCAAATATATTCCTATTATATTGTTTGCATCATAATCTCCCCTTGTTGATAGTATTATTCTGAAAAAATGTTTGGAAAGGAAGGAAAAAAGTACACGATTAAGGTAGCTACCAGCATTGTGAAAGAAAAAAACAAAGGCAATTCCTTTCTAGCATCAAAGATAATTGAGTCTAGAGACGAAATTAGAACCATAATTAAAATCAGTAAAAATCATTTAGATGCAGAAACATCGTTTAGGAATATCATAAATATCATATGAAATTAAGATGTACATACGGGGAATCTGAGAGATTCTCAAATTTGTAGTTTATAAAATATGCCAGGAGTCCCAAAATTGAGGCAACATCCAAGCGCACCTGTAAGTTTGCAGTTAAAAGTTACAACACTAAACAAATAGGGTAATTAAAGGTACTTTACAACCAATATTCTAATGTTATTTCATCGCTACATTCTTATTCAATTATTACGGGAAAGAATGCATACTTATATATCTGAAATACACAGACATGTATAATGTATTGGCTTGTAAAACTGGGCCAGGTTCTGATAAAAAAAAAAGTTTGCTTTTCTCTGAAAATTTAGGAGCAGAGAAAGCTCAAACTATATCATGATTTACACTTAGGGACATAGCAGACAACTTTAAAAAGAGTTTAAAACTCAAAAACAAGAAGCGCGAGTTCTAGAAGATTTCTTACTGTGTCAATGATGCGGAATGATAGCTTTTTGTGAGGAAAAACTACCTGCAAATAAATTGAATACCATCTGAAGAATTTTAAACATATAAACATCCAAAGTTACAACAGGAACAACACTAAGAAGGGTCTTCTTATCTGACATATGACAGACCCTGTAGTATCAAAATAATTACCGGTAAATCTGGAAAAGGAATTTTCTCATAGATCTTTAATTGCAATGATGGAACCTCAGCTTTATCTTTACCATTTATTTCAACTTCCTTGGTATATAGTAGAATTAATTCTTCAAAGGCTGGTTCCTATTTTGCAAACGTATAAAATTTGGATCAATATTCCAGCATAATTATCAGTCCTTGGAAAAATATTGCCAGTAAAGAACTCTGTCAACTATTGCAACTATGAACTTACTCAATCCTTGCCTGAAAAATTGAAAACCTCTCTAAATCATTATTAGTAAAATTAGGAGAGTTCCATATTTTTATACGTAATAAAAGATTTATAATCTATCTTCCCCCTTTTGGAAGGGAATCCCATGTAGAAATGAAGGTCACAAACATAAGACATGCCGTCAGAATGGCTCACCTAAATACATATCTGTGTAACCCTACAAGAAATTGTAGAATATGGGTAATACCTGCAGGACTGATCGTGAGAAAAGTATGGAAATGGAAGTTTTTAACATTTTCCAAGGATCATTTCTGCAGTATTTCCTTGTTGCAGGTCTCCATGTATCACTAAGCGATATCCTTGACAAAAAAGTAGGCCTGGATGGAGAATACCAATGATCGGTCATGTCAAACGGTGATGCTTCAACCAAACTACACTATACTAGCAATGTTAACATGAAATCAACACATATTTGTAATTTGGATATATTTGATCACTCCCGGTGCATCCAACATATTTCAATTTAAAGGCTTCATTATTATACACAATTCAAAATCTTTATTTCCAACAGACTAAAACATTAATTAAGAATAAATTATAACAAGAAGTGGGAGTTATTGCATATATAATGTCAAATAGCGGATAGCTCAACTGGCACTGGCCCTAGTCTATAATATTGTCGTGTGATGATGATGCTGTAGGAGGTTTGATATTCGATGTAGCCATCTATTCACCTCCCATACCAGTGTGCTTTCACTTTCAATGTGCAAAAAGATATGCATCACAATAATGGAATGAGCTTTTAATGTTAACAGAGCTTAAAGCTAATTATATTATAATATTGTTTTGAGTGTATCTGCAAGCTATGAAGCACTAAACCTTCAACAAAAGGAGCCATGTCTGTCTCCAAGATGGATCATATTTACACTTAACACTCACACAACACTCTGATACTTCTGAATAGTGATTTCAAGACTATTTAGTTTGAATATTTGAATCTGTTTGATACTGTCAAGACATTCTTTACAAATGTTGGATAAGCATAAATATTTTGCAAGAACCCAAAAGTATGTGACATGGAAATGCTATATAGATAGTATTTTGATATTCATTTATTTATATATTATATATGCCTATACTGCATTGCTTAGTTTTTCCATGTCACTGTTGCTGCTGCAATCAGAAATATCGGTTCAAATCTGATTTCTTGGAATGACGGAAAGCAAACATTAGTTCCTTTATCATTCAAATAATAGGAGCTTCTAAGAGAGTTAACAGACTGTAATAAAAGAGCTGTTTGTGGAGCAAACCTTAGATAAGGTTCAGGAGAGTCACCATCATTTTCAACCTGAAAAGGTGGTTCTGGTGTAGGCGGAATAAGTCCAATCCAAGAAAGCAATCTCCTTAAGAGCCTTTCACGGGGACCTACAGGTGACAAAATCCCTTCATATCGAGCTACTGCCCTCTGAGCTGCCAGCCAAATAGGGAGTTCTGCATTTGGTACTTGGTTTTCATCTATTTGCTCGTCCAATTCATTGTCATTGTCAGTATAGATCAGTGACTTTTGAAATACTGAAAGTTTCTTTAGCCAAAGCTTCAATCTTTCTGTCCAATTGCGCACTTCATGTTTCTGACTGATTATACCTGATACCTAAGTTGTTAAAATTAGTAAGATACTTTTTACACAAGTTAGACATAATTGTGATATCATGTATAGCTTCTAACTTTTTATTTTTTATTTTAAAAAAATGCATAACTTCTAAAGTTGACAGTACCAAACTAGAGTATGATATACCCTAGTAGATAGATTGACAGCTCCGATAAGTTGATTAAACATAATTTAGAGATAAGCCGTATCAAAAGACCATTTCTCATAAAGAAAACAGGTAACTGTCATATCCTTAGAAAATGTAACAACTTTTATCAAGAAAACATAGAGTTGCCCTATCAAATATGAAGAATGAAAGTATTGATGGAGGAATGTATAATATAAATTATGCACATAATCAAAGAGAATTGTAATTAAACAAATCCTGATGCACATATTTTTC
Source organism: Medicago truncatula (assembly GCF_003473485.1). Taxonomy (NCBI): domain Eukaryota; kingdom Viridiplantae; phylum Streptophyta; class Magnoliopsida; order Fabales; family Fabaceae; genus Medicago; species Medicago truncatula. Next base: position 49,723,280 of record NC_053043.1, read on the forward strand.
AATTTAAGAGTGAATTCATCAAAGCCTAGTGGCCAACACACAGACATTGGGGAGGGGGAAAGGGTGGTCATGGGATCAAACCCATGCACCCACACGAAATGTCCTGGCACACAAACCTATGCTTTGGCTAATAATGTTGCCTAATTATAAATATATTTCCAGATTTCCTAAATCCTATCCCTATAAAATTTGTGATATAAATCTTGAACATCGAAATAGTCAAATAATATATGAGAAAAATGTATTAAAGAATATAGGAAAAAGAAATCTGTTTCTTCACACAACATGCTTTTCCATAATCTCAATTATTCAATCTTACTACAAATTTTGATTTTATAATACTGTGACTAACTATATACTGGTACAAGGATAAAAGTATTTCCAGTGTGGTAAGTCTGCTTGACAAAGCATAGGTGATCTAACTTGTTATAAGATCCTACATATCAAACATGTCAGCGTATAGTGTGAATTCAAATAGACTCTAATCTAGTTAAAACCTGCCTGTGTCATTTTCTAATAGTAGAATATCAAAGATTATCTACCTAAATTAATTGATTCCATTGAATGAATAAATATAAAGACAATATCAGCATTTAAGAAATTTTGATGCATCTTACGAAATATTCATATGATATTTGACAGCATCTTGCATTCTTATAGCTTTTACATTTGACAATTAACACTGAATTTCCTTGTTATAACTTTCTTCCCTTGAAAATGGTTATAGCTTTTACATTTGACAATTAACACTGAATTTCCTTGGCATGTGCTAATCATTTGAATATCTATAGAATAGTCAAGACAGTGGAAGCATTTAAGAAATATTGATGCATCTTACGAAATATCCATATGATATTTGAGAGTATATTTGTGCACGACAATGTGCGTAAAGAACTTTCTTCGACATGCCTGAATAATGGGATGATTCTATGTCTTTACTCAGATATCAATAAAGGTAAATGACGAAACCACCACAAAAAAGTAACCTCGCTTATTTTGGAGCCAAGTTTTGCTAGTGGTTTTGATATAACAAAGAAGATTGTTTGTAGAAGCCTGGACTGTAAGTAATCCAGTTTTTCAACAATTAATAGGCCATTCTGCTTCTCAGTTGCATAGCCCCGCCTACAATAGAAAAAGATAATACATAACTCTCAGATAAACAGAAGAAATGTGCTAAGTTATATATTCTGCTTCTCAGTTCATCTAGAAGGTTACCTAACCCAGAAGCTTAACTAGCCAGTCAGAACAAATAATTGGTCAATAATCAAGTCTTATCCCACCAAATGGGGTCGGCTACATGGATTAAACGACGCCATAAAGCTCTATCGTATACCATATATCTATCTGCTCATTTGAAGCTTTGACAGTGAAACTATATATCGTTCGAAAAATCCTAGTGTGCCATATAAATACTTCATTTGATTGAGCCTTTTCAAAGCTAAAAAGATTAATTTTTTAAATTTGATTTGAAAGTTATTATTAAAGAACAAACATGCTGAAAAAATATATATGAAATTACCTTACCTAAATATAATGGCATTAGACTCGTATGCTTTCTCCCAGTCAACATATATTGGCAAGGTAAGGAGATAGTCTGTATTCAATGCAGATGTTAGCGTTAGATCCCGAGCTGATAGTTCTTCGAATTGTGCATTAGAAAGAAGTTGCATGAAAGCACGTTGGAAACGAGTAGCGATGGTAACTCTGCCATTAAGTTTGGAAAAAAATAATTGATCAGAGCATTACTAAGAAATGGAAAGATGAAAAGAACATGGTTGAATAGACTGGTTCTCCTCTATTTTTCAAACTAACACTCGCACCCTTATTTGTTGGAGAAATTACCATCACCTCTCCTTGTGATATAATTTTAATTCGTTTCCAACTTATACTGACTAGAACTTCAATCAATCACAGTAATTCTTTTATAATCTATAAAGTTGAGAGGAACAATTGAATTCAAAGAAGCATGTTAAGTGGAAAGGAGCAGAAACCTGGACCCTGTATCAGAATCGTTGTTGGGAGTTATGTCAAGAGAACGCAAAAGACTCCCGAGGCTGAGAGCATACTCAGAGAGCATAGACTTTTGCGGTTGAAGCTGTATATCCTGATAGACCTTCCCATTTCCATTCCCGGTTTGAAGGATGTCGTCATTGGCATAGTTTGAATTGTTTCCATTGGCCACAACCCGTGTCTCTGGTACAAGAGGGTCCTCATCCTCTTGAGTTTGGACTGCATTGGTGAGGTGATAATCCGAACGCATTTCCTCTAAGATGGATTTGTGTTCAGCATGTAGTATAGAGTCCAAACATCTGTAGATTATATAATAGAGTAGTCTAGTGTTAGAATAACAACTTGTAATGGAAGAACCAAAGAAGCGATAAATAACAATGACAATGAACACAATCATTTGTTTATGCAATTTGGTCCAGTGTGCCTACATCTGCGACTATAGAGCAGCTGTAGTCCTGTATTATTGCAGTGTTACAATTACAAACCATATATATAAGACTACGGTCCAGATTACAACAATACCCCTGAATCGCACCGTCTCACTCACTCAGCTCCCCTGCCCCTTGCCCTATTATATGCTTATGAGCCATACTGAACATATCAGTACTAATGTTGAATAAAGTGTTGGTTGTTTGAAATGAATATAGGAAATTGATAGTACTTACGAGGTGAGAAGGCGAAAGTGATGAGCAGTATCTTGATGAAGCATGTTAGAGAGGATTGCATCTAGAAGCTGGGACTTGGAAACAGGGATGTGTTTCTGTCTAGGCACTTGTATTTTAGAAATTCCCACTTCTTCATCATCATCATCATCATCATCCTTGGAGTTTTTCTTGTTGTTGGGGTTTTCACTCTGCCTCACTTGTTCTTGTGACTCTGAGGCAACAGATACTATTTCCTGAAGCCTTGAACAAGGAAGCCTGTGTTGTCTGAGAAGTGGAGAAGAGAGTAACTGCTGCCGGTGGCGGCCGTAGTATGGGAAAGAGTGCTGTTGCTGTGACAGTGGCTGCCAAATTGGAAAAGCTTTGCTGGTGGGGAAAGGATGATAATAATATGAGTATGATGACATTTGGATATGAGAAATTGAGAATGAATGAGAGACTCAAATGTGCAAAGGTACGTGTATGAATGTAATATGTATGTATGTATGGTTTCCAACGGGATTTGATAAATCCAATTAACTTGAAAAATCAAACTAAATATATCCTTTGTGTATCGGTTTAGATCAAAACCGAACCAAACCAAACCAAACCAAACCGATCATTATTGGTTCGGGTGACGATTGAGAGAACTCAGTCACCCGACCAGCAAAATATAGTTGTGATTTATGAATCAACTTTTTATCAATTGAACCAATCTTCTTGCGTTGACACGTAACACTTTGTTACTTTATTATTTAAATGTGTGGCACAAGCATCGTACATACCCAAACCCAATCTTTTAATTTGGTTTCACAGCCTCACATTATCGCACAAACAGACAATCCACTACTCTACACTCACAGCGTCATCTCCTTCTCCGCGCAGTCGTTCCACTGTTCAGAGTTGCCAAGGCCACTCCTCCTTCTCCGCCGTCGAAGCCAACCACGGTTTTCTCCTAACTCACAGAGGTAGACTCTATTTTTAACATCTATTGTGAGACAAAGAAACTAACCAAAATGTCAAATTTACGCTACGTAGACATCATCATATGCAAAGCTTCCAATTATTTCTGCATTTTTTTTTACTGCTTTTTAGAGTGAAGAGTACTTCACAATTTTTTAACGGCATAAGGCAATCTGTCACAAAAATAAAACTCAACCAGCTTGTAGCTGTTTGTGATAAAACTTCACTTATCATTTTTTATCTCAATTTTATTTTTATCAAAGGCTACAAATTCAATCAGTTAACTTATCCGTTATCAACTATAAGCTAGCTTCTTATAAGTCATCTGTTATAAGTTAGCTTATCAAGTATCTCCTATTTATTTTGCCAAACATAACATTAGTCTTAACATTTTCATACTAGGGACATTAATTATTCTATTATAATGAGTTATAGACAAATTTGTCAATATTGGTCAAGAGTCCTACTTTGGAAGTAATATATAGGCAGTCCTAACTTCCAAACTAGATTTGTGAAGTTGTTCCTTCAAAAAAAAAAAAAAAAAATTGTGAAGTTGTGTCCATTCCAACCACAAATTTTAATATGGTATTAGAGATTCTCAAAAATTCGTTAAAATACTTGTTATTAAGTTTTTGCTATCGGATCACCCACCATTTTTTTTAAAGAGGCTAAACTAATCCACCCAAAGACCGGCCACCATTTATATTCACACATGAAGTCTAATAGTGCTTAGCGTGAAAGATTGTCTTAAGAGTCACACATTATAAATGACATGAACAAATGTTTATAAATATAATATCATAAGTTAGTTTTGTTCTATTGTGCTATACCCGACTACTTTGGATTTTGTTTTTGTCAAAACTGAATTAGACCGTCAAAAATTTGTGAGGATCAAAATGGATCTTAACTCTAGTTTTTAATACTTATTTACTTTTAAGCTAAACCAATCACCAGCAACATGTATTTTACGAAAATACATGTTAGACAATGCCTTAGACTCTCCAAAGATTGAAAATCTTTACCTTTCTTTATTTATTTGAATGAATTGAGAGTTGACCCATCCAACTCTAGTCTTTTTGTTTTGTTTGCTTGCAGTTACAAAGGCGTTCATATCATCTTCATCTCATGCATCTGTTATTGCACCAGCAGCATCATGTTTACTTTATGTTTCGGGACACTCGTTGTATAACAAATCAAAAGCAGCGTTATGTGGGAGTCACAGTAACATCGTTGAGACGCAATTCAGAAAGAGAAATTAAACTGGCCAGAGACAGAGTAATAGATTTCGGAAAATACAAGGGGAAGATGTTGGGAAGCCTTCCGTCAAGCTACCTCAAGTGGGTTTCAAAAAACTTACGAGCACGCGAGTTTGAGGAGTGGGCAATTCTTGCAGATCAAGTCCTTCTAGACCCAATCTACAAAGACCGCATTGAGTGGGAATTTGCTCTTAATGTGTTAAATGGTAACAACATTTCTTCTGGTGCTGCTAAATCCATTGGAGCGGCAGATTCTGAGCTCCAGAAGATAAGCGAGAGATTTGGTTGGGATAACCTTGACAAAGTTGGTTGGAGCAAAGTTGATTTCGACCTTCTCGGCACTTCTAAAGGAGGGAGAATTCCGAGACTTGTCAATTTCAGCGACAGTGATGCCAATACCAACACTCAACCTAACCAACCACCTGCTACTAGTATCATTGGTAGTAACGGTAGTAACAGTAGTAGTAGTAGTAGTAGTAGTAGTAGTAGTAGGACTAAGAGGATGGAGAGAAGAGCGAGACAGAAAATGAGATCGAGGACGACAAATGAAGCACAACAACAGAAGGACGACAATGTGGTTGATATTGAAGAAGTTGAAGATGACAACATTAATTTAGCCATTGTCAATCCATTCCCCGGACGTCAGGCTCTTCTCCGTAAGGCCATCAACCATGGCAGCATCCTAAGCTAAACTCAACTTTAAACATGTCATGCCATGCCTTTCTTTATTCTTTTCTATCATGTAATGTAATTCCAATTTTCAGTTTTTCCAATATATATCTCTTTTTTTTGCTCTGTCTTGGTACTAGCTATTTAAAGAATTCAATAACATTCCTGTCAAGAGGAATAGTGCAAAACTACATTCAGACACAAAAATAATGAATGAATTTGGAAACAAAATTTAGAAATGTAGAGAAATTGAAGAACCTTGGCGAAAAAGTAAAGAGGAGGCAAACTCAACTCAGCCTTGGAATTTGATTTGCAAGCTCCAACTCCATGAGAAAATTAAATTTCCATGATGCAATATAAGGTAGTTATACCAGTTAGTTAGTTAGTTAGTTGCACGAGTAAAGTCGATGATAAGAGAGAAGGGGATAAAAAGTAAAACGAAAATTATATTGATAATGAGAGAATATAAACTAACTTAGTTGATAAGGCTTGATTGTTGTTGTAACGATGGAATATGAATTATATGAAGAGGTACATAAGCTTATATAATTAATGAAAACTAGGTGGTGACCCGTGGTTCGCACGTGATAGTTCGTCCGACTTCAATCGGTTAGTAAAAAAAATTAAAATAATTAAATTGATTTTTATTTTTATCTCGTGGCTAAATCAAGCAATTAACTAAAATAAAATATAATCTTTCATAGATAAAATAAAATCAATCACATGTAGGAAAAATACATAAAGTGACAAAAAAATATTTATGTTACAAATATTAAGAGTAATAAATTGAAAAGTAGTGAAACTATAATATTAATAAAATTGATGCATTGTATTTTAAGTTAAAAGTTAAGATGAAGTAATTAATTAGATTGTTAGTCTAGAAATATTTATATTATCTTTATAAATAAAATAAAAAGTAACATGTTACTATTGATTTCTCATCTAAGATAAATGAAAAAAATATAATATGTATATGTATAGTAACATTTTTGAAAGAGTATAGTAACATGTTACTATTTAAATATTAATTTGCATATTTGTAAATGATTTCTGTAATTCGACATATATCTAATTAACATGTAATAATAATAAAAATTATCATTGAAGAATTATATATTTAGAGGAACTAAAAACTCAAAAGAGGAAAAAAATAATAATTAATAGTCGAACTGAAAAGCCAACGGTAGAAGAGATTTATTTTATATAAGTATGTATAAAACATACCACAGCACCGTTGGATTTTATTTTTTTTTATCTAGTGGTCTAGTGGCTAGAGTTCGCACATTATAATTGTGAAGAAGTGGGATGTCCGGGGTTTGAACTTCGGCCCCTGCATATAATATGCAATATCCCTGCCAACTAGGGTTGGAAATAGGCCAGACCATGTCAGACTTTGATAGGCCTGAGCCTGGCCTACGAAAAATTTTGCAGGCCTGAGTCTGGCTTATGGCCTTTCATAGGCCTATTTAAAAGTCTGGCCTGGCCTGAAAGCCTATTTACAGGCCTACTTACTATTAAAGTCACTAAACATTTCATTTTATCTACTTTTAAATAGGCTTAATAGACCTCAAAGCCTATTTCAGTGTAAGACTTGTCTATCACTACTACAAGGCCTTAAAAGCCTATTTCACTATAAAGCTTTAAAGCCTATTTAAAAAGTCCACTATGAAGCCTAACATGCATAAACAGGTCGGCCTATTAGGCTTCATAGGTTTTTTTGATAGCCTAAGCCTGACCTATATACTTAAATAGGCTTTTTAAAAAGCCTAAACCTAGCCTTTTTAATAAACAGGTCAGGTCAGACCAGACTTAAACAGGCCAGATCATAGGCCCCTGTAAGCTGGCCTGACATATTCCCAACCCTACTGCCAACTGAGTTAAGCTCACGGGGTACACCGTTAGATTTACAATGCATTAATTAAACATTTATCTAAACGAATCTCATAGTTCTTTATTTATAGCTCCACTTTTATGTTATTATACTTGTCGATGTGGGATGGGGCGTTTATTTTTTTTGGTTACATGATGGGGCGTTTAGTTATACACTTTAGAGACAAGATTTTCTCTTATATATAGGAGAAGAAGCACTAGTAAAGATCAAAGAAGCATTTTCAATTTTCTCTCTTCCCTCACCTGTAGATTTTGGAGATTGTTGCCTCTTGCTTGGGTGAAGCTTCTTCTTAGTTTGATTAGTTGGAATAGAAAAGATGTTTGTGTTTGGATCAATTGTCATAGATATACAAGGTTTTATATTAATCCCTTTTTTGTGTTTTTATTAATTATTTCATATTCTTCAACTTTAGGATAACACATTTATATCCATTGCATCACAATATTGCAAAATTTATTGTATGATTGATGTTATTTGTTTGTTGTTAATTTGGAACTAGATTTTGACTCACGTGTTGTGCGAGCGAAAATATTTTTTTTATTGATTAGATTTAGATGTGATATACCATAATATTAGTTTAATAAGTTTTTTCTATCAAAAAAAATTTAATAAGGAAAATGCTAACGATTATCTTTGGTGCGTTCTTTAAACACTTTAAATTAATGTTATGTTTTTAAGAAAAGTCGTGTATTTAATGCTTTGGAAATTATAATAATTGATTTTTTGAAAGAATAATTGTTCTTAGGATCTTAAAGAGTATCTTGGAGACACTTGTTAGCGATGTCCTAATAATGATGTAATTTGGCTTTGAGGATAAGCTTTGCTTGCTTTATCAAACAACTTGACAATGGAAGATTTTTCTTAAAGTGACGTATGAAATGAGACATTAGAAGAGTCATGTAAGAGTGACCAATGTTCCACAAATCAAGTATTAATTCGTCGAGTTTACGTTTATAGGTACCAAAATTGTGTCAATTTGGAGGTAAATTTGATTAAACTCGGAATGTTTGTCTCGGTCAAACTCGGGTAAACTCGGAATGTAAGTCTAATGTTTTTTATTTTTTTATTTTTTATGGTTTTATTAACAACTTTAGAAACTTGTGAAACTTGCCTTTTTGGATGGTTAAGACTTAAGAGACTTATGACTTTGCAAGTTTATTTTGTATTTTGATGTTTAGTTGAACAAAATGCTTTATTATGGTGGTTAAAAACCTTTATAATTTAGTCATATTTTACACTATTGGACTATTTACAACATTATATTAGTTCATATGTCATGTAAATAATAAATTTTATTTAATTTTAATTTTAATTTTAATTTTAGGTAAACTCGTACGAGTTCTCGAGTCGAGTTTACCTAAGCAAAATAAATTGAGGTAAACTCTCGAGTTATAAAACCTTAAGAGTGACAAATCAAATATTGAGGTTTTTTTTGGTTTACAAATGACAGCTTATATACAAAATTGGGGTTATTTGAATTTTGTTCTTAAATTATGATAACCGGTTTTTGATAACCAAATTTGATAATAGTAGCAGGTGTCTTATAACCAAATCAGAAAATACAATAAGTTGATTATACTCTATTCTAAACATACTTTATAACAGAAGACAAGAGATGGTTTTTACTTAATTGTAACGGACATTAGCAAAGAGAAAAGAAGGAATTTGCTAGAGAATTGCTGTTTACACATATGAGAAGGCTGAGAAACATATGCAAAAGACGAAAATATCCTTCGGTAGTTAACTGCCAAAGAAAAAGGGAAACCGGCTGCAGTTAACTACCGAGGAAAACCTCGGCAGTTAACTACCGAAGAGTGCTGAATCAATCCCACTCCCACTTAACCTTGCTCCATTTCACCCAAATCTCAGACCTACAGTTTCTTGAATTTTCCAAACTTCATGCGACAACATCAATTCTTTTGATATTTATATTTGATTCAAATGAATCAAAGATTTGGGTCTTGTGTTATGAGTAATCCAACGAAAAGCCATGGCATGAATTAAAGTATTGGTTGATTTTTATTATCTTTCAGATTTAAATGTTTCCTGCTTGGGTTTAACATCCTTCTCATTCTTTGATTCAATTCATCGCATGGAACAGACCAAACCTAAACTAACATATTTCTTTCTATCATCTTTTTTTTATCTAATTTAATTAAATTTGTGTGCAATTGATGAAGTAAAGCCCACAAAATCATTTAATCTTGACTCTCTTCTACATGTGAATGAAACAATATTCTTCGTATAAAAGGAACAAACAGCTTCTGTCGAACAACATGAGTCCAGGAATTTCGGCACTTAAGTGCCGATGGATTATACTGAATTTATTTCCTCGGCAGTTAACTGCCGCCGGTTTACTAAAAACTTCGGCAGTTAACTGCCGAAGGGCATTTGATTAATTTACTCGTGTGGCACAGCCAAACCAAATGTGGGAACAGCAATTCTCAATTTGCTATTGTAGTCAATCGAAATGAGAATTATAAAATAAGGAATAGATAGCACCATAGATTCTAACATGTGACAACTCGGATTTTATTTGACGTGGCAATCAAAGCACCAACGAAAAACTAATTTGAGATTTAAGGTGCCCCTAATATAGACCCCAAAAAAAGGTCCACCAATGAACCTCCTTATATGACCTGCTACAACCGATCATCATAATTAAAAAAAAAAAAAAGAATTAATCAATTTTAATTATAAAAAAAAAAGCTAGATTGAATCCATACTTTTCATCTCTCTTCTCAGAAAATTCCTTTCCCTCTTTGTAATTTCTTTTCATTCATTCTTCTCCTCTATTTTTCATCAATTGCCAATTTTCTTTCCCGATTTCCATGGCGGAAGTTGAATACCAATGCTTTGTTGGTGGACTTGCCTGGGCCACCGACAACGAAGCTCTTGAGAAAGCGTTTTTTTTTTCCTTTGTGAAATCGTCGAATCGAAGGTCCGTTTATTGCTAAGATCGGAAATCTGACACGAATTGGATTTGGATTTTCGTGATCTCGTTCTGTTCTGTGTTCATATTTTTCATCTCTCTTCTCAGAAAGTTCTTCTCAGAAAGTTCCCTTTCTTCTTCTGTAATTTCTTTTCCTCCATTTTTCTCCTCTATTTTTCATCAATTGTCAATTCTGAATCTTAAGCTTCTCAAACAAAAATTCTAAATCTTCAAAACTTAAACCCCAAATCCATAATTGTTAATCGATTGCAGTTTCCTTTCTTGCTTCATAGCTGTTAATCGATTCCAATTTTGCTGTTGTGGATTCCTAGTTGTTTTATTATCAAACTATTCATTCTAATTCCTTGGATTCTTATGATTCTTTCTTCTTTTTAGGTTAATTTCATGTTTACTGGTTGATGTCAGCATTTGGATTTGTTAGTATTCAAATACTTCAAATTAGTGTTAACTGAGGTGTTTATTTGTGTCAGAAGAATAGATGAACTAAACTAAATTGAATTGATGCTTCTGGAAAGAGAAATGGTTGAATAAATTGGTTACTTGTATTTTTATAAAATGCTGCTTGTTTTTTCTCCTTCTGAGTAAATAGGTAAATCACTCTTACATTCCCATTATGTAATTCTTCAAGTAAGGTCCCTTTATTTTCCAAAAAAAAAAAAGGTATTTATTTGTGGAATTAGGCGTGTCGTGTTGTTTTAAGTTGTCTAGTCAAAGACTTGAAATATTCAACCGTTCAATGTTTGGTTAATCACACTTCTTGTTAGTTCTTTAAATTTGGTATAATTCCAGAGTCTGTGTTTTATTTTTGTTTCGGGTGTGACTGTTGATGGCATAAGGTTGTTTGTTTGTAAGAAAAATCTTTGAATTGCAATAAAATCATCATCGACAAGGCTATGATTGTGGTCATTGTTAAAATCCCATACATACCAACATCGACTACCAGAATCAATGTGCACACTACATTTGGCATCACATCCGCACCTAGTGTCAGCTCTTGCCTCACGCTTACGGATTTTATTGTTCTCAAGCTTTTTTTCTCTGAAACCTTGTCTGTAGCAAACAAATATTTGTTGTATAATCTCGTTGTTTTTGTTTCTCCTTACTTTTCTTCTACGAGCAGAAAAACCATTCATTCGAGCATACCAATTGTAAAATGCATAAGCCACTGCAATATTTGGAAAATGAAACTTCATAACATCACTTGCATTTAATTTTTTAAAATCAATTTTTCCTATATCTTCCATTCCTTGAATAGCAAATCCAAATCCAACTTTCATATCACTTTCTATATCTCCAAACTCCATAAACTGATGCAAACAAAATATATACATACACTATATTACAAAGGGCTCTACAAATTCTAAATGCCATAAATTAGCCAAAAATAGAATATAAAATTACAAAGAAAGGCATGATACCTGTGAGGTATTTTCACTGCTACTCATAATCTGTTCATTGTTACTGTTAGCCATCACAACAAATTAAAAGTCTGCATTCAAAAAATTTCACAACATCTTATCAGAACAAAGTTACCAAAATGAAAGATATTATACATTCAAATGAAATAGGCAGACACTTACGTATATAAAACTCCAATTTTGATAAAAACCCCTTTGTGGATTTGCGCTTACTCACTGCCACAGATCTGTTGAGTTCATATTATCCCTCACCAAGACAAGCCAATCACGATCTTGATATGAAACGATCTTGATATGAAAAGGAAAAAGGAATAAGCAGTTTGATTAAAAGAAGGAAGAAGTTTCACTTGAATCCAAGGAGTGAGATGGTGAGAAAGTTTCAACGTGATGTGGAAAGAAAACTGGAAAAAAGGTTCCAGTATTCTCTTCAAAAATAACAACACATTGATGGGCAAAACTGTAAATTACTTAATTAATAATATTGTTTTTATATTTTTTTAAAAAGAAATATTGTTTTTATATAAACTTAAGGAAATACAAATGACCTGCAACAGCAGGTAATTTTAGAGGGTCCATGATTGGTCCATCAAAAAAAGGGTCCATATTAGAGGCCACCCTGATTTAATAGATAAATAAAGAATAATAATATATGTACAACTATTTGGTGACAACTTTTGTTCTTTTTCTCTCTTCTTATTGATCAAAAACAATGGAGAGAGAAAAATGAAGAAAGAAAGTAAGAAGATAACGTAAGTATGAGAGAGAAAGTTGTTCAAAAGTTGTCATAAAATAGTTGTACAAATATCATTACTCATAAATAAAATAGATAGATAGATAATAACTAACCAACTAATTAACGATAACTAACTTTTATATCGAGTAAAAATAAAGCAGATTATACATTTTAAAAAAAATATATTGTAGAGAAGCTCTTATTCAACAAATTATTACAATTAGAAGATTATGATTATGATTATGATGGAGCAAGATAATAGAAGAATCTATTGCCTTGTATTTTCTGATTGCACTTGTAAGCTACCATTTTGTTGTTCAGCAATGCAAGAATCTCTCCTCTTTAGAAACCGATAAAATCCATAACATAGCAAACGCAAAACGCAAAGAATTGCTATAGTGATCAAAGTTGATAGAAGATAGCCTACAATGGAATTGGAACGTTTGCATCCAAACAGAGCCCCAAGACACGCCATGGGAATAGGAGGGTAAGCATGATTTAGAGCTAGACTAGGTTTATATATGTTTCTCACATACTTTTCATTTTATAATACATATGTATAGGAATTAATAAAAAAAAATATACCCCACAAAAATAAGTGGCATCATATTTAATGTCTCATTTTGATGTTTAAACATTATTTCATTAAAAATATATATATGCTCTTCCTTAGTGTATTCTTGCCTTCAATTAGGTAGGATTGTTCTTGTCCTTGTTTGTCAAATAAGGAATAACTTACAGCTCTATATGCCTTTTAAGGTCATAGAACCTTTCCAATATTGTCCATTTAAATAAAATATACAAGTTTATAAGATATATTATATGAAAAAAGTCAAATAAATGTGTGATCGTACTCTTGAATAGTGCATAACAACAACGAAAAGAACATGTATTCAATACGTAGGCTTCTATTAGAAGCAATGCTTCTTTTGTAAACCACTAATTTTTTTTATGAAGATGCTTTTTTCTTTTCCTTTTTCTAAAGATGCCAAGAAGCAAACAACAGGGTGCCTTTCCTACATTTAAAAAAAGATCTTCCATCACGGTACAGGTTATCAAAATATTGATCAAGTTAGTTCCTCCATTAATTTTATCATTTAAGTGTGATGATATGTGTAACATTAAATGACATGGTGACATACAAGTCGTAGTCAATGTAGACACTGCCTATTCTATAGTCCGTAACACATAAAGTGATTTGGGAGAGGAACATAGAGATCGGAAGTCATGAGTTCAACTCTCGCCTCTAACAATAATAACAACTAAGTTGATACGAGTGCCTAATTTGAGCGACCAAATTGATTCTTTTACAAGACTTTGGTTTGGGTTGAGTCGTCGACAACTTGAAGCAGACACAACAACTATAATATACAATCAACATGTACACTCCAGATAATTTTTTGCAAATATAGAATGATACATGGAGTGGCTTTAGAATGACTTCATTGATTAAAAGGCACCATCTTACAATGCCAATTATGGATGTTGCGAATTCGATGAAAAATCACACCAATAACTAACTTGATGTGTGGAGCAATAGATAATCAGGCAACCAAAATTAAAGTGTATGGAACAATTATAATCATAAGCCAAAAGTAGAAAACAACAGCGAGAGAAAAGAAGAGAGAACACAAAAGAATTTGTTGACCTAGTTCGGTCCAAATTGACCTAGTTTGGGGGAGAGAGCAGCCCTCCGTTCCACTATATGATGAGTAACGTTACAAAAGAGATATCAATGGGTTACAAGAATAAGTCTCCCGCCTAATTCTACCCAAAGTCCCAGCCTCTTCCCGTAACCAAGAGACTCAATCCTAATATTGTTTCCCAAGGTGAATCAACCCTCAAAACCTAGTGAGACAAACTCTATACAAACCCTAGTTTTGTTGTTGCCTTTCTAAACCATTGTTTCACCCCCCTCTATCTCCCAGTTTACTCTGATACAAGGTCTATTTTTATAGTAAAAGTATTGCTTAAAATTTGGAACAAATCTGCACCCAAAATACGTTTATGTTATTTGCTGCCAGCGCACCATCGTGCCACGATTTTTTCAGTGCCTTGCCTCAAAACTGAAACCTCCAATCGTGCCATGTTGCCCAGCCATCGTGCCATGATTCTGCAGAAACCTGATTTTAAGTTAACTTTCACAATGGAGATTACAAGTATTTACACACCTATTACAGAATTGCTGAATATAGTATTATAAGTTCAATTCAAAAAGTTAGATCAACTTATAAAAATGTATTATTCCAATCAATTTATAAAGCCAGCATATAAATATATAAACATTTTAGAAGGCTTTTATCAAAAAGGTGGAGATAATCTTGAAGAAGACTCAACGGGAAGCCTTTCAGGAGAGAATGGCTTCATAAATAATAATGAAAAAAACTACAAAAACAAATGAAACGAAAAAAGAAGCATCTAAGTCATGGTTTCAACGACAAGAATTTGAAAAACCAAATGAGATAACAAAAAACTAGACGGATTTTCCTTTAATGCGTTGGAATATACTCTCAAGCTCCTTAAGATGATTCTCGAGAACATCCGTTTTACTCTCCTGATTAGTGTCAAGCAAATTTGTGGCCTTTGTAATTGCATTATTGATCTTGTCATTTTCTTGCTGGCTAATCTTTAGAGCATTCCTCATGCATACGTTACATTGACGTTCTTACGGAATTTTTCATCTTCAATGCGGTAAATTTCAGCTTCTCTAATCATGTTTTTAATTTCTTGAGATGACAATCTTCCTTTGTCCTTGGTAATTGTAATCTCATTCCTATTACCAGTGGATTTTTCTTTAGCAGAAACGGTTAAGATGCCATTTACATCGATGGCAAAGCATACATCTAAAGGGTGACCACGAGGAGCAACAGAGAGGCTAGAAAGATTAAAAGAACCAATCAGATTGTTGTCACTTACTCATGCTCTCTCACACTCATAAACCTCAATTAGGACTTCGGATTCGTTATCTTCACATGTTTCATACACTCTTGTCTTCTTGACAGGTACAGAAGTATTCCTAGGAATCACCACACTCATGACACCTCCCTTGTTTAAGATACCAAGTGACAAAGGGGTAACATCTCGCAGCACCAATTTTGGAACATTCTTAATGCCTTTACTCAAAATAGCAGCCTGGACAGCTGCACCATAAGCAACAGCCTCATCAGGGTTTATGCTTTCGCATGATTCCTTCCCCTTGAAAAACTCCTGCAACAGCTGTTTTACTTTTGGAATTCTAGAGGAGCCGCCAACAAGGACAACATCGTGGATAGCACTCTTGTCCAACTTGGCATCAATAAGACAACTCTTAACAGTTTTCAAACACTCGTTGAAAAGATCCATATTTATTTCATCAAATTTGGCACGAGTGATTGATGAAAAGAAGTCAATACCACGGAATAAAGAATCTACCTCAATAGTGCTGAACGAAGCAAAAGACAGTGTCCTTTTTCCTCTCTCGCATGCCGTTCTCAACCTTCTTATGGCTCTTGAGTTTCCAATAATATCCACATTGTTCTTCTTCTCAAATTCTTCTGCAAAGTAGTTCACCATTCTATCATCAAAGTCCTCTCCTCCAAGGTGAGTGTTTCCAGCAGTGGCTTTAACACGGAAGACCTTGTCCTTAATTGTAAGTATAGACACATCAAAAGTACCACCACCAAGGTCAAAGATGAAAATATTTCGTTCTCCAACACAATTAATTCTCTTGTTAAGGCCGTATGCTAGAGCAGCAGCTGTTGGTTCATTGATTACTCGTAAAACATTAAGGCCGACAATGACACCAACATCTATGGTGGCTTTTCGCTGAGAATCATTGAAGTAAGCAGGCACGGTAACAACTGCATTCTTTACGGGGGGACATTAAAAATTTCTCTGCAACCTCTCGCATCTTTGTGAGGATCATAGACGATATTTCCTCAGGACAAAAACGCTTCTCTTGACCCTTGTATTTTACAATAATCATTGGTTTGTCATCCACCCCAATGACCCTGAATGGCCACAACATGATATCATTTTGAACAACAGAATCACTAAACTTCCTACCGATTAACCTCTTAGCATCTGGAAAAAAAAAACATAAATAATTATTTCGCATCATACATTTTGTTCAGCTAATTAAAATAGATAGCAATCGTCTCATCGTAAAGTAACCATGGTTTCAAATAAAGGTTGCTGATTGCAAACTGGACATGGATTATGACGACATCATACTTTTGATGCCGTCTTAATCACAATGTATCCCATATTGAAACTGCAACAATTGCAACAATTTTGAAAACTGCGGCACAACTGCAACTGCTGTTTAAAAGGATGATGATAATATTAAATGCATAAAGAGAGAAGAAATTTACCAAAGACAGTGTTTTCGGGGTCGGAGGTAGCTTGACCCTTAGCAGCATCACCAATCAACCTTTGGTCCTTAGTGAAAGAAACAAAAGAAGGTGTAGTTCTGTTTCCTTGGTCATTGTGGATAATCTCTACTCTTCTGTTTTCATCAAGCCACACAGCAATACAAGAATACGTTGTTCCAAGGTCTATTCCCACAACACTTTTTGTCATCATATTTTAATTTAACAAAAATAAATTGAAAGGAAAGGAAAAAATAAACTCAAAGTAAAAAGATTAAGAAGAATTTTGAAGGCATACATCTATACTATATACAATCTCTCCTTTCCACCTGACTTTATCTTATGATGTTCAATACAAGTAATAAATAGATAAAAATAAATTTAAATATTAAAAAATATAACAAAAACGACATGAATATACACACACACATAGGGGAATGCTAATGCACACCCATTCAAAAAATAGAAGGTGTGCATTAGCAATGTACACCTTTTGTATTTGGATCAAAAACCCACACTTCTCTTTTAAAAAGCCACTAAAGTGAATAGGTGTTATGGTAATTTTCTTTTTTTGTCCTTTTCCCGGCCATTAATGAATATCTTTTTTCTCTCTTTACAATTAATTTTTTGGTTCACCATGACTGCCTCATAAAACAATTTTTTTTTTTTTTGAACAAGCTAAAATAGAATTATATACGAATAGGGTAGTTCCCAACGCAAAAGGTGTGCCTTAGAGACTACCACAAAAACCAAGAGTTACAACGGTTACAAACAAAAAACAACAGAAAAACATTAGCCAATACCCAAACAAACAAGAGGGTTTGACCACCACTGCTGAGTCCCAAAAACAAATGTAGCTTTTTTTAGCTTTCAACCAACCTAGAGACAACAGCTTAATCTTATCTAGTAAACAAGGGATGGGGGTAACAACATGATTAAACATCCGGTTATTACGTTCATTCCAAACAACCCAGGCACAAAGAAGCCATATAAGTTGCATAAAAGAACGTCTAGCAGCACCACCACCTATCAAATGAGTGAACTGTAAAAAATGATATGAAATATTATCTGTGTCCACCCCAAAGCAACCGATCCAGTCACGCACCAAATGCCACAAAGAACCAAAAGTATCACACAATAAAAATAGATGTCGAGCCGATTCAGGATGACCACAATCAGCAACACGCGAAGACATGTCAGGCGACAACACCCGTCTAGCAATCAAATTTGTCCTTGTTGGTAAACGATCACGGATGAGCCTCCACGCAAAAACGGAAACCTTTAAGGGAACCTGTTTGTGCCACACCAAATCCAAATCATAGTCGGCGACCGGAGGAACCTGAGAGATTAACAAACTATATGCACCTCGAACTGTGTATCCACCAGATGGGTCCGGAAGCCACACCCAGCTATCTGAAACATTAGGATTCAAGGAAACATCAAGAAGTAAAGCCCTACACTCATCTAGCAACTCCTCCTCCCACTGCCATAACCTACGTCTCCACCTCCACACCTCCCCCCACCTCTCCGAATCAATAGAGAGCAAGTCGGCCACGAACATAGACTTATTCTCTGTTAACTCAAACAACCGCCTAAACCGCACACAAAGAGGAGACTCCCCTATCCACCTATCAGACCTAAACCGCATAAAACAATTTCTTTATCCACAGTCTTCTTATTTACATCAAAAACACCATCATCTTATAATAATACCACCAATTTGAATATGAAATTGTTAACTTTGAGTGTATGGCAATGGAAAATTTTAGAGACCAGAGGTGAACAAATTTCATTAGCCAAAATGCCTTTGTTGAATCGGGAACAAAAGCAAAGTAAAATCATGCTTTAAAAAGACATCTTCGTGCATCTTTTTCGTTTTATTCCAATTGAAGAAAAAGAAGGGGATTTACATTATAATCATTTGAATTTGACGTTCCTTGCAATGGTAGGGAATTAGATCATAATAACCATTTAATTTTTTTGTTCTACTACTCCTGTATGATTTGAGCATTGACGATAAAAAGAAAATTGAGTAAAGAAATTTTTTGCAGCCATGAGAGATAACAGAAGATTGGATGAAAGGGTTGATTCATTAATTGCATGGAGAGAGAAAAAAAATAAAATTACCATAACACCCATTCACTTTAGTGGCTTTTAAAAAGAGAAGTGTGGATTTTTGGTCCAAATACAAAAGATGTACATTGCTAATGCACACCTTCTATTTTTTGAATGGATGTGCATAAGCATTCCCCATATAGGATAATTTCCTCCAAATTAATTATGAATATTCTTTAAGTTGAGATTTAGATATCTAATAATTGCGGCTTATACAGGGGACAAATAAATACATAAGGGAATCACATTAATTAATTTTCTCTAATTATATAGGAAGAAGGAGTAAATATCCTCTCCATTTATAACTTTTTTATTTATTATAATTTGAAGAGAAATAGACAAAAAAAATAAAAATAAAAAGTGGTGGATCCTATCTCTCTTCAAATTGAAACAATTAGAAAAAATTATAAATGAGGAGGATGTTAATCCAAGGAAGAAGATGATGAAGGAACAAATCACATGTCTTTCACTAAATTTTTCATTTTTTTAATAAGAAGAAAGTAAAAGAAGAATAATAAAATAAAATCGAATGTCGTCATCATCATCATCACCAAAACTATCTATCACATTCACCGGAACACGCCACACACACTCTCCGAAGCAAACCACCGCCATGTTAGAGCGGACACTCTCCTCCCGCCGCGGCAACTCTCACGGCGACTCCGACGACGACGACCTAATCAACGCCGACGATTCCAAAACCAAAAAACAACACATTCTCTTTCGCATCACCAACAGAGCTTCAACCTTTCTTTCTCAAACTCGTCACTATGTTCCGTGTCTCACCATCGCATTTCTTCTTCTCTTCGCTTTCTCTTTCTTCTTCTTTTTCACATCTCGTAGCTTCGTTTGTATCTCCTCTAACGCGTTCTTCAAACCTGCTTCACGCGCCGCGTTTTTTGATTTGGATGGACTTGATTCGGATTTTGGTGCTCTTGGTGTGCCCTGCTGTAAGTCTCTTTGCGCTGATCTGATCCAATTCATGCTAAATTCGCATTTTTTAGAATCATGATTTTTAGGTTTTTCTTTTAGATAAGAGAAAAAAAAAATGCAATTTGGTAGCTTAGGAGTTGGTAATTTCTTGTGCGTGGAAGATCAAAATGAAATGCTTCTAGATTAGAATGTTAAATAATAAAAAAATGATTTTTTTCTTTTCTTTAAATACTCAATTTATTGTTATTGATTTTCAGGATGTTGATCCTGAATTGAATCGAATTTTATTTCTTTTTGTGTAATTGGTTGATTTTGAATTGTGAGTTTTGCTTTATTCCATGTTCATTTTGATGCTGATGAATAGCATTAGGAATGTGTAAGTTAAGTTAAGTTAGATTTAGTAACACAAACATTGAATTGATCCAATCCATAAGTCCTAGCTCAATTGGCAAATATCGAAGTTGTTAGGCTGGATTGTGTGTTTCTTGTGGAATTTACCACTCCGTCTACAGTCCCAAATAAAAAAAACAATGAATTAGTTGAAGTCGTAAGGGATTTGGGCCCCTTAAGCAAGTGGCATGAGTCCGTTCCCCAACTCTTGCATATGGAAAAAATTCAGTTGGGCGGGAAGAACCCACCTTGTGTGCGTCACAAGTTCCCCGATTGAGATTAGTTACTGTGTAACAGCCGTCGAAACTTCATACCTATAACACGGCAACAAAAAAAAGTTACATTTAGCAACTAATCAAAGAGGGAAATTTGATGTATTATTGTTAACATAACAGAAATTATCTAGTGTTTTGTGGCAAAACTAGTATTTATTTAACACTTTTGGGTATATTTATTGTTAGATCAAGCTTTTTAGTCGAGAGTAAAATGTTGATTTTAGTGGCATTTCTTATTCCTTCTTAATCACATTCCTTATAAATGGAGTTTGAAGTTGTATTTCTTGACTGTGGAGAATTTGTGAGAATGATTTGATAATGTGTGTGGTGCTGGATTTACAATTTCATTTTCTGTTGTTTCACACTATTGGATTATTATTTTGAAATTGTCAAGTGACACTGTTTGTTGTTGCTGGATACTTATAATTTTATTGTTGGTAAAGGCAGATCGAAACATGGTAAAACTGTAGAATGGACATCGAAAGATCTGCTTAAGGGGCTGGAAGAGTTTGTTCCTATATACGAAACACGGCCAATCAAAAACAATATGTATGGAATGGGTTTGGACCACAGCTTTGGACTTTGGTTTATTGCCCGGTGGCTTAAACCGGATCTGATGATTGAGAGTGGCGCTTTCAAAGGACATTCAACTTGGGTTTTGCGGCAAGCTATGCCAGACACACGGATTGTTTCTCTTTCACCTAGGCATCCAGAAAAGTATCTAAAAAAGGGACCTGCATATGTTGATGGTAATTGTACATATTATGCTGGAAAGGACTTTGTGGATTTTGGAAGTGTTGATTGGTCAAAAGTGATGAGGGAACATGGGATTAAGGACCTTAGTCGGGTTCTTATATTTTTTGATGACCATCAAAATGAATTGAAAAGGTGAATTACAAGATCTTCCAGATGTATGATTCAATAGTTGGGTACTTATGAATGAAATTGCTACTGATTATTATAATTGTTATTTTGTATGTGTCATAATGAGCAGAATCGAACAAGCTCTGAAAGCTGGGTTCCGGCATCTTGTTTTTGAGGATAACTATGACACTGGTACTGGTGACCACTATTCATTGAGGCAGATATGTGATCAATTTTACATACGAGGTGTGTAAACTCACTTTGGTATTGAATTGTCCTATTTTATTGAATTTTCTTTCTGTTTCTGTGAGAAATGCATACAAATAATATGCATAGTATAATTGACGAAAAATGAATGAAAATCCAACATATAAATCCAGAAAGTTTATGAAAAACACCACTACTAGATCATAAGGAAACAAACATAAGTCTATATAGTAACTTGAAAGGTTCAAACCCAAGAAATGACTGCAAAAATACATTTTTGTTACAAGGAAACCACCGTTTATTAGAGTCTTGCTATTTATATGATTGGCAAAACTTTTGAGGCTTAGACACTGCCACATTTAGGTCATAGCAGTCGATCCCGGATAGCAGCGCGTAGCATCCGACCCCAAAAGTGGGATAGCGGGATAGCGTATAGCGTGAAGACTGCTGTTGAATAATACTATAAAGTATAAACAAACACATATTTATTTAATATAAAATTAAATATAAAACTCAAATCTCATGAAACATTCATAAATCAAAACACTCAAACATCCACGGAACATTAGATTCAAATCCGAATACCAACAAATGTCAAAGAAATAATTAAGTTTATGAAAGCTTTCAAGTCTCAATCAAAACATTAAATCCAAAAGAAAAAAGAACATATGAAATAAAAAGAGAACAAAGAACTAGAGGAAGATAGCTGGGACATGAACAGTGGAAGACAATGGAAGCGGCACAATCGGCGGCTGCAACGGCGATGGCAATCGGTTTGCAGATTGTGCGAGGGTTGTACATCAGTTTACAGATCGTGTTTCCTGTGTTTTGTGGCGGATAAGAGAGAGAGTTGGGAAAATGTTAGGGTTTATACGAAATGCCATAAATACCCCTAAAATGGTTTTAAAATTAGGGTCAACTTGCGATTTTTCCTGTTAAAATCCAATAGCGGATCAGAATCCGCTACCGTTACCCACTATAGCAGCTATAGCGGCCGCTATCTTGTACCGCACCGCTTTGACACCCACTGTAGCGACAACTATGGTTTAAGTGCGTCTGCATTTCATTCATTTTCTGGTTTTGTATTTGCATACATTTTCGCAGATTATATTTATGCATATCAGTGTAGGGAAATTATGCATAAACAAATGAATGTGGAATTGTACGTATGAGTTCTGCTCTAGCCAATGTCAAAAGGAATTTACGTAATACTAGAAAAAAATTCTTAATTGTGGTTTTGGTCGCAAAAATATAGGCAATGTTGGCATGAAGTCCAGCATCCATTTGTTGGTCAATGTTTGTATGGGTTCCATTCTGTTGATAATCTTCATATTGGTGGAGTTACTTAAATTTTAAAATATTATTCTAATAGCATTGGAGTAGGAATTTGACTTTTGTTTTGTTCTTTGTTGATGTAAGGTGGGGGACACAGTTGCTTTAAAGACAGTGATGAAGCTAGGATCAGGTCCAAAAGGAAGAAATTCTGGGAGAAAGCAGTTGATACTGAAGAACTGTGTGGGCCGGGGGAAGCATGGTGGGGAGTTAGAGGGTACATGCGTGACAACTTTAATCACAGTAATAAGCCAATATCTTACGCACAACATTTCCAGAATAGCCGGTATGTTGAATCTATTCTTGATGTGTACTGGGAACTCCCACCGGTTGCTGGGCCTTCCCTCACTCATCAAACCAGATATGATCCTGCTCGTGCTCCCAATCCTATTGTTGAAGATGGGCGATATGGTTTGTTCCAGCGGCTTGGTTTGGGTAAACTTGACAATTCTGTATTTAATGGATACACTCAAATGGTTTATTTACAGATATCTGAACAATAATTTACAGTTGCTTAGACAAGGGTATGTTGTAGTTGAAGGAAGTTTTGTAACTGTATTATTTACAAATATTTGCTTCAGCCTGATTTGGCTTAAGATATAGTTTTATTTTTCTTGCTCTTTTCCTTTTTCAAATTCTTTACTCATTGTTCAATTCTGTTCTGTCTAAATGTTGTTTAGTTGCTTTTTAATGTATTGTGGCTAACTTGATTGCCAATATGCTGTTATATATTATGTGTGTCACACTTTGATCACTAATTTTTCATCTCAGAAGTTCATTCATATGAAACTAAAGCAGTTGCAAAATGGACAACTACTCCTTTATCAGCAAAATGTGTGTCACACTTCGATCACTAATTTTTCATCGTGTTTCATCTCAGAAGTTGTCCAAAGTTGAATTCCTTCCAAAATGGACAACTTCAAACTTTTCAAGAGTAATGTCACCGACTGTTAAACATGTTGGTTTCTTCTATAAATTTGTTCCACGTGTAAACATCTATCTGTTTTCATTTTAGATCCATGAACAACTATATCATAGCACACGGTATTCTTTAGTAAAAGGCGAAAGAATAGTTCACTTTGTGCTCATCATATGGTTCCGTAGTTCAAAACATAGTAAGCTCATTTTTTTCAACAGCAAGCAGTTTGCTCAGCCAATGTGGGCTCTGTTCAGAAAACATGGGCACCCTCCCACAGGTGACACAGTTCTCGTTCTCTTCTTGTGTCAGCCTGTGATGTGTCTCCACTATGAAGAAGAGAAGAAACGATGCATCAAAGGTTTGCTTTCTTGGAAAGAGATAAATATACCTGGTTTACCAAGTACTATTAATTTGCATATATACACCAATAATGTTATCTAATTCTTCTTCATGAACCCTGGGAAGATAGAACTTTCTTTCAAGTTTGATTATTCAAAACATGAACAAAAAAAAAGTGGCGCAGGATTTTGCTTATCAGAACTGGTTCTGTTTTTTATGGTCATGAATATATATTTCTAGTGTAGATGTCATTTGCCATACCATGCTTTGTGACATCCTTGCATAAGGACACAGCCAAAACTAGCTACTAAAAAATGTTGATTTTGTCTGTACTTATTTACTAATTTACTAATTGATATGAAAAATTGTCTTAAGTTTAGAATCCCATGCTGTTAATGTGATGATACTTCTCTAGCAGAAGTGAAGTACAGATTGACATGTTGATTAACATGTTCAAGAGCTTTGCACCATTAGTGCAGCTTAAATAATTAATGACATAAGGAGGCGCAAGGTAGGAAATCGGTTTGATATGGAATCCATTTCAAATATACACAAGAGTCGAATGATATTTTCGATACCGGGCAGCTTCCCGTCTTCAATGTGAAAAAATCTTTTTGAAACCGCGTATCCGAACTACATAAATTGTTCAAAATCATATATTGAAAGCATAACAAGCCATTCTTTTATACAGACACAAACTTCAAAGGTGCACAAAACAGATATGCAAACAAAATATGTGTATATATTCTCTGGACATGTCTCCAGATAAATTCTACTAACTAAAAACTTGTCAGACTATTAATTCACAAAAACTGAGAAACTGAGTTACATATATTTTTGATTTGGGGCATAACCATAAACTCAAACTTCCTTGTAAACCTTTATATATGCATATCAGTGAATTCTCCTCTTTGGTCCAACGAGTTTTTCTGGACTAGTTTTGGCTCCTAGATTTTTCCATTGCTCTTGGAGCTGCAAACAAGATAATTCAGAACATACTTATCAGCAATCTTTCTCTCCAATATAAAACCAGTAATCCATATCAAAGATTACAAGATATATACAATTGAATAATTTTATCGCGAGCATAATACTTAGCCAAATAAAACCTCGACATATGTTAAGATGACAGTTAAAAAAGAAAACAAAACTCGGGCTGAAATCATCTTAATATATCTTGAAATTATGATTGGAAGTGCCTAATGGAGAGTTTAATGCAATAATTTGTTAACAACTTCCTTAGAAGAACCTAGAGTGTAAACTTTCATACCTAGCCCAATTGCATCAGAGCCTTTCATGATCCGTAGTCTCCTACACGAGTCAGCGAACATCCTGCATCAATCAACAATTTCAGTAAGCCGATTTAACCACTGGACTATCATGATTTAACATAAGCTTCAATATGAAAGTTTTTGGGAGAGCATATAGAAAAAACTTATGACATGTCTGTAAGCTGTTTTAAGCTTATTTTCATAAGCTTTTCATGATAGCTTATGAGAACAACTTATAGCGTATATAAAAATATTTAGACTTATTTTCTCTTTTGATATAGATAGAACTTATACATAAGCGATTACATGATAAGTGCTTATGCTATAAGTGCTTAATTAAGCTGTTTATCTAAACAGCGAATTAAAAAATAACTTACCCCCAAGGAACGTCGCCTACAAGCATCCAATCTCCATCTTTATCTTCATATGTAAGAACATACTCAGATCCATGAAGAAGATCCCTCAAAGAGCTCTCACTTAGTCCATCTTTCCCAGGAAGTCCAGGCGAATTGCATTGACCTGATTTTAGGAATAGGAATATATTAGATCACAAAATCGTTATCGATAAACACCTATATGATAAACACTTAATTAACTGTGTAACCAAACAGGGTCTAGATAAGGTATGATAAACACTTAATTAACACTTACATGAGAAAGTCAAGCTAGGAAACTTGTTCCTAAAACACATGTAAATAATTTTACAGCAAGTAAAAAAAGTTGTGTAAAAAATCAAAATAAAGAGCTAAGGGAAGTAATATGATGAAGGTAAAGTTAGTACCAATGGTAAAGCAGGTGAACATCTTCTCAAGAGCTGAAGAAAGTTCCATATAGTTGTTGTAGGTCTTGAGATCAACCTTTCTGAGATAAGGAGCACCATCCATACTCACTTTTACATAGAGACAGTCAAATTCTGGTTTTCCCTCAGCTTCATCATTGTTCTTTGTCAAATTTGACGCCATCGTGTTCTTTCGAAACGATCGAATTGGTGGCCATCCCACAACCTGTGCCCTATTACAGAAGTTTGATACAATGAAGAACACATAAGTTTAACAACTTTGAAGATGAGACCTTTTCTGAAAACAACCCAAAAATTCATAAGCCACTATTTTTGAATTATATATAGAAAAATTCAATTTTTGCATAAGAAAATATATCTAACTAAAACTCACCCCAAAAAGAAAAAAATCATGTCTATTGAAGGGTTGAATCACAGAACATAAAGCCATTAAAAAAAAACAGTAACATGTCTAGTTTTTTATGAGTTACAATATCTTTCACCTTTGTCTAATCTAGCCAACCAAAACATGACATGATCTATATCAAACTTGTTTATCAACATGTTCCATGATTTAGTTGATTATGCAATGAACAAAAGATTACTCAAAAAAACTAAACAGAACAGAACTAAGCAATTGTAAAATCTAAAAACAATAAGAAGGATGATGTAAATAAACATACTTTGCAGCAGGAGCATTAGCATGCTCATTTGTTCCAGAAACCTGTTTATTCTTTTCATGTACAGATTGATGAAGAACCTCTTTGATGTTTTTTGTTGCATTTGTATTAATCTTTTGAATATTAGTTTGAGTCTCTAAACCAGCAAGAGGTTTTCCAACATTCCCTCCTCTTGGCGAGAACAAACTACCTCCTTCAGATCCATCATTCATAGAGAAACTCCATTTCTTAGAAGACTCATCAATAGCATCAGAGAAACCTCTTTTAGCTCCAACACTAGCTACAAGGTTCTTCAAAGGAGAACAAACATTAATGCTCTTCAAATCTTTGTTGGCAAAGAAAGAGACTCCACCACCAGCACCAGCAGCAGAAACTGATTTTCTATCAGGAGATTCACAACCAGGTAAGCCTAGTCTGAGCTCAGTTTCCTTGAAGTTGAGAGATGAAGATGTTTTGTCCATTGAAGGATTATTTGCTAAACCTATGTAATCATGTTCTAATGGTGTAGACATGAAAATGGCTAGGTGAAAATATATCAAATATTGAACACAAGTTTAAATTATTATTACTTATGATGATAGTTATAGAAAACTTAGAATGAAGAGACGAGAGTATGAAGGTGATGTTATATTATTGATATGTATGTACTATGTAGCATAGGAGAGGAGTTGGCTGGTTTTGTTAATGTTCAAAACAACCTTCTTGGGACTTTCTGTACCAAACTTTTTACTCTTTCTTTTTTCCAAGAATTTATTTATTTTGTTTATTTACATGGGAAATGCTAACCGGTGCCCCGAGACACTGGTTAAGGATATGAATAAGGAAATTATATAGTAGTTAATGCATTGAAATTGTGTAATTAATTTATAATAAAGTCAAAAACAATTTCTTTTTATGGTAATAATTTCCTTTTACAGTATGTTTAACCCGTGCTCCGGGGCACCGGTTAGCACAAATATAGTATATAGTAGTATAATAACCTAAGACATGATTATGTTTCTGAGTGGTGTATACTGGTATGATTGTGCTAGTATCTGTAAACAATTGCTTTCATTGAAATTTTTTAAGGGTCATTTTGATCGATGTTCCTGGTGCAATTGTTAAAAAAATAGAAAAAAAAAAGTTTTAAATTAAAAGTGCCACTTTTTAAATTTTTGAAAAATTAATTGTATAAGTTTCAATGTCATGTTATTATATTTGTTTAGCATTTTCAAATTATAAAATGGTTTGAGAAAAAAATCATCTCAAATTATAAATTGATATATTATATCAACGAAATATTGATGTTATTTTTTGATATTATACCTTAATTATTTATTACTTTATATATTTTCAATTTATCTTTTTAATATTACATTCGTTCTTAATGTGTAAGTTTCAATGATCCTTATGATATTATTAAAAAAGCATATTTAATTATATTGACACATAAACCCACATTATAAAAAGAACTTTAAATAACTAAGGTAGATTGCGTGAAAAATAACACATTTATTAAAAAGAACGAATGTAATATTAAAAAGATAAATTGAAAATATTGATATGCATTAAGAACTCTTAACATTTTTAATGATCCAACAATGATACGTAGATTGCGTGGAAACTCTTAACATTGATATGCATTATAATTAAGCATATTAGATAGTTGAAATCAATTTAAGAGATATATTTTTTCTTAATACAAGCCTCCAACTACCTACAGTGCCACATTACGCTAATAGTACTAACAATGTATGTAGAATTGTTCTATAAATCAGAAAGGTAACATCCTCTCTTAATGCAAGCAAATTGGTTTCATTCTAATATTCAATACATCAACAAGTATTTCTATACACATTTTGAATGTGTCCTGTGTAGTGTATAGTAGTTAGCACCGACAAGTTTCTGAGCATTCCCCGGCAAGGTAACCTTTTACGTACTGTTTGTTTCTTCATGAGTCGGAGTACATAGATGAATTGGTTAAGTAGAGTTAAAAATGAAGTTACAGTAAAGTGAAGTGAAGCGTGTGTGAGTGTGAGGTAAAAGAGAAACAGAGGAGAGAGAAAGAGAGAATAATTAAGTGTAACGGTGAATATTCATTTCACTCATCCACGCGCGTATCGTAACGTATCCAACTGAAATAATTACTTTTTATGAAAAACAGACCCAAAAGTGGAAAGAAAGAAAGAAGTGTGTGTATCTGTCAAGTGTGAATTGACAGGTAAGATCGGACGGTGTAGGTGGTTGTTAGGGAACATAACGGGGTTCCATTGTTGGACGGACTATAACCCACTTCATCATTACATTTCCGACTATTCATAAATGCACTACTCCATCCTTCATGTGTGAAAACACCATTTTTGATTAAAAATTTATCTTTAAATATAATTTTTTTTTAATTATTAAATGTATTTATTATTAAATGTATTTATTATTATTTTCCTAAGGTTATGAAAAATCAAATTTAATACACATATAAATAAATGATAATTTTGTAATATTAACACGCAAAATAAACACATTTTTTCTTGGAAGTGTATGGGGTTCAAACCTCAGACCTTGTATGTATTATATATTGTCATTATCAACTAAACTAAACTCACGGGTAGGGATGAGGATTGGCCGGGCCAGGCTTCGATAGGCCTGGGTCTGACCTATGAAAAAGTTTACAAGCCTGAGCCTGATCTATGGCCTATCATAGACCGTTTTTCTTGACATGGCCTGACGTATTTAACAGTCTGGCCTGATCTGAAAGCCTACTTCCAAACCTAGTTTAAATTAAGGTCATCAAATAGTTCATTTGACCTAATAAATAATCTAAGTAGGCTTTAGTCTATTTCACTACAAGCAAATTTTAACAACATTAAAGACTAATTAAAAGCCTATTACGGGACTGATAGGTAGAGAAAAATATGTTTCTACTTTTAATGTATGCAATTATTTTAATCTAATTTTTTTTTTTTTAGTAGATAGGTATTAATGGGTCTACCTATCGGTCTTAACAGACTTTCCTAGAAGCTTAAGCCTCACCTATTTAACTAAAGATGCTTTTTAAAAAGTTTAAGCTTAGGCATCTCTACTAAACAGACAAGGTTAGACTATAGCAGGCTAGGCCGCGAGCCCCTGTAGGCCGGCCTGGCCTATTCCCATCCATACTCACGGGGACAAAATAGACATTAATTTTTCTTAAAAATGTGAAAAATGCAATGGTTGCTTACATACATGGACGGAGGGAGTATCTTTTAATCAAGTTATATGTCGTTTTGAAAAAGAAATAAAAGATTCATATATTATCATTTTATTTAGGATTAAATATGTTTTTTTCCTTAAAAATATATCAACTTTTTATTTTAGTCCATCTAAAATTTTCATTCAATTTTTAGTCTCTATAAAATTTTCAATCACTACTTTTGATCCTTAGTTTTAAGTTATTTTTTGAATTTTTTAAATGAAATTGTGCAAAAATGTGTGGAATATTACAAACAAAAAAAAAGAATTTTTTTAACAAAATACAAATTAAATTTGAATTTTTCAACCGTAAAAAATATAAAAATTCATGTTTTGTTAAAAAATTATATTTTTTTTGGGGAGAGATTCTTATAATATTATGAATTTTTATGCAAAATTTTATTCAAAAATATGAATTTTACATATGAGTTTACTTTAAAGGAGGGACCAAAAGACAATATGAGAAATTTTTGAGGACTAAAAGTTGAAGAAATTTTTTAGAGGGATTAAAACGAAAAGACCCTTTTTTCCCCCATGTGATAGGGGCATTTTCAGAATTTCACGTCACCACCTCTCTCTCTCTCTCTCTCTCTCTCTCTCTCTCTCTCTCTCTCTCTCTCTCTCTCGCTCCCTCCCCCTGTAACGCCCTATTTATATTAAAGCGATAAAACACGCGAATAGCATAAATATTCAAGAAATAGACGATACGTCATCAACAAAACCCAAAACAACATGCATGTATAAAAATTTCCAACAGTCGCAGCGGATATAAACCATATACTTCAAAGCATACATGCCATGATATCAAAATACATAATCATAAAAATTCTCTAAGTCCCTACAAAATGGGTAAATCTTCAAAAATGAATAAAATCCAAAATAGATAATCTAGATAATCAAAACAGACGCCTAGATCATAGCCTATCCTAGACTCTAAGACACGATAGCGAAGATAGCTCCCGCTATCCAAGCAACCACCGAGCAACTCACCAAAGCAACTAATCCTGCACAACGTCTACCCATCCATACAGATAGGTAGGCGGTCCATCACAGATCCACTGGGTAAGCTTCACATCAATCATAATCAATAAAATAAACAAACATAGGCATTCAAGGATTCATGCATAGCACATATACATAACCATCCCTCCTAAATACTAGCATCACATGATTATTATCCCCCATCACATACATTTCAAGCTATCAAATTACTAACATAGCATAGCAACATATTCAATCACTAATCAAGTCATCGACATAAGCTCATCATTCATCAACAACAATCAAGAAAGGATTACTCACATTATTCTTCATTTAGCGTACTTAACTCAACAATGCATTTCAAAGTTATAAGCAAGTAATTATCATTATCAAAGAAATCACCAAAACATATATGTATATACACATATACAATTCTCACCTCATCACTATTACCAAAACATTTATCATTAAATAGATTCATCAAGTGTATAAGCACAAGTAAGCAAGATATGCAATTAGAGCATAGATCATTTATTTACAACCATCAACAAAATCCACCAATGTACATATACACAATCCGCATCACATCATTCAAAAATTCCACCAATGCACAAATTCATCAAGTCACATATTCAATTATGACACGATTCATCAACAATCGATTCAAATGTCACAAGTATGTATTCTTCAAACACACTTATCATTAACAATCATCATTCACATGCCACAAATAAGACTCAGGTCAACATTATATGCACCTAGTTCGACACATATATGCATGTGGTACCGAATCACCTCAAGGTCGTCACCTTCGATGCAATAAAAACATCGTATGTAAGATTTCACATCCGTCTTACATAATCACCGAAGTAAAAGAGCTCAACCCTTTTACGGCTACAAGACTCAACATGACTATGATGCATAGACATACAAGCAAAGACTCGACAATGAAAAATCATCTCATAATTTTCACAACAATGTAATGGACAACTTTCAAATATATTGATCACCTCCACAACAATTGCATTATCAAGTATTTACGTCCACACAACATTCAAGTCATAATTCAAATAAGAGTCATCATCACATTATCATCATGATCATCAATGATCATCAATATCATTCAACATCAACTACATCATATAGTTCAACAACTCCATACAATTTCTCACAATTCAAGTAAAGGAGAAAATACAACACATTATGATAAACATCATATTCAACACATGTAAAGCATTCACATATCTTCATATAATCATATCAAACTATCTACAATAGATTTGCCAAGTATTTGGTCTTAAAGATTATTTTCGACAAAGTTCGTCTCTCATTCTACAACTCTAAAATAATTGAGACAAATGAACAAAAACCAAGTATATAAACTCTAGGGCCTCGACTATGTATCCAATTAGATCACATATGAGTGTAGTTGAATATACATGTGCGTTTCACCGGCCGACCACGACAAAATCACCAAAATCACAAAGTTACGACAAGTTCGTATCATTTTACCATTTCCCAAGTTATTCGACAAAACAGAGTAAACACATTTGGAAACCTCAACTAAGTATATACACAAATCACATATGAGTGCAGTAGTGTATACATCAACGTCTCATAGGCAAACTCACTTAAATTTCAAAGTTTTGCAAAGTTCGTATTGTTTCTCCCATATTGCAAAACCAATTCGTTTTCAAAACAAAACCACGTTAGAATCAAACTATGATTGTAACAGCCCGATTTTTAGCTAGATTTATTTTAATTACTTTTATTATGTGTTTTATGTGTTTGTGTGTGATTATTCATCATTGGGTGCATTTTCATGGGTTTATGTGTTAGAAGGGTATTTTAGTCATTTTAGACTTAGGGGTATTTTGGTCATTTTGTGAGAACGGGTAAAATTATAATTTTGGTGGGAATTACTTTTAGTGATTAGTGAGAATAGTCATTTCATTAAGTTACTAGAGTAAATTGAGATTTCACCGTTTAGTGACCGTTAGTGACATTTTACCGTTATTAGTAAATATTGTTTGGAGTGTAGAAATATTTTTGGTTTGAATAGAAATGGGTTAAGCCCACTAGAAACTAGGTTAAGCCCACTAAGGGTTATACCTAATGAGTTGTCTTAGGAAAATATTACTTCATTCATTTCATAAGATATTTTCTAGAGAGATGTAGAGAGAGAAAGTGGGAGAAGAGAAGAAGAAGGGTTAGAGAGAGAATAGGAACTTGAAGAATTCAAGGGTTTGAAGAATCATAGGAGCAAAAGTGAAGCTAGAGCTAATAGTTGGAGATAATTAAGGGAAGGAGGTTAGTCTTTATCATAATCATCATCATTTTGTGAATTTTCAAATGTTGTATGAATTTTTGCATAGTGGATAATTGTTGCTAAATTTGTGCTCCAATTGTGATGATATGTTTGTATGCATGAATTGATGATAATTGTATGATTGTTGGTGAAATTACATGTTCAAATAGGAACAAATGTTAAGTTGTGAAAATTGTGCTCAATTGGTGAATTTTTCTTAGTTGTTATTAATTTGAGATATGATTCTTGTTCAATTGATGCTATTGCTGTTAATTGATGTTGTAGTTGATGAATCACTGCTTGGGTATGCATATTCATGAATTGATGATGATAATTTGAGATGTTGGTGTTTTGATGAAAATGATGAGTTAGTCCAATTGTCAAGTGTTTTCAAGTTTGATTGTGTCTTTGTGAGTCTTTTTAGTCATATTGACCTATAAACATGTTATGGAAACACATTTGGGCATTGAGGGATCAAATTTGAGGATTTTGGATGGAAAGGGGTCTAAACCCGTAACTTTTTTGCAAACCTGTGAAGGTTCGCTTAAGCGACCTGGTAAGCGAACATTCATATGGATTTTCTGGGTTGGGTCGCTTGAGCGACCGGTGAGCGAGCTAGTAAGCGAAGAATTCTGGTTGCTACTGGAACTCGTTCGCTTAAGCGAACATGTGGTCGCTTAAGCGAACTGGTGAGCGACCAGTCAGCGACCAGAAAGCGAACAAAGTGAGTTGCTTCTGTAACTTGTTCGCTTAAGCGAACCAGGTGGTCGCTTAAGCGAACAGCTCCAGTTTCAGTCACTTTGATCTATTGTTCCGGGTCTTTGGGGGTCAATCCTAGTTTTCTTAAATGATTCTTTAAGCATGTTTAACTACTGTTAATCCTCCAAAACCTACTGGAACAATGATTGCTTGCCTATACTTGAAATTTTTTGAATTGAGTCTTAACTTGTGAATTTTGAGAATTCCAAACTTTGTCGAAAACAAATTTTGTAAACTAATGAAGCTTGCAAGTTGAACCTACAACTCCTATAGACTTAGGTAATACTTGCAAGAGTGGTCAAACATCTTAATCAAGTAAAAAGCGATATTTCGGGTGGGAAATTGAAAGGTTGTGAAAACGGGATTTTCATATGAACTTAAGTTGTGCTTGAGTTAATGTTGATGATCCGGAGGCGAATTAATTTCATGAATACATTGTCGATTAAGATTGTTTGAAGGTTTTCAACTTGTCTATGTCATTTTGTCTTAAGAATTGTGGTGGCTATGTTTATATAACTAAGTGTAGTTGTATGAATGAATGGTTATGTGGGATATGATGTCTATCATGAGATGTGTAAGAAATGTTGAATAGATGAAACTATATGTGATAGTTGATGTTGAATGACAATGTTGATTATTGATAATCATGTTGATGTGTGATGATGAATGCTATGATTTAATTGTGAATGGGCATGTTTTCTTGATAATGCAAATGATGTGGAGATGAACAATATAATTGGGTGTTGTCCTATATATTGTGGAGAAAATTGTGATTGTTGTCGCATTATCGAGTTTTGTTACAAGTCCATGCATCATAGTCGTGTAGTTGTAAAAGGGTTGAGCTCTTTTACTTCGAAGATTATGTGAGGCGGGTGTGAACCCTTACATACGATGTGCTTGATTCAACGAAGGTGACGATCTTTTGGAGATTTGGTACCACATGCATATATGCGTCAATAGGTGCATATCATGACATGAGTCTTATTGATAAATGTGATTGGTGATTGTGAATGAATATTTGTGAATTGATAATTGTTCACGAAATGTGATTAATGATTATTCATGATAAATGTGATTGGTGATTGTGAATGAATAATTGCGAATTGATAATTGTTCATATGATTGATGATTATTGATGTGAGATATTGGGGTGTGATGTAAGTATTATTGTGTGGTTAATATTGATCAAATGCATGATGTTAATTGAAATATTCATGATAACTGCTTTTTGGATTGTGATAATGTAATACTTACCCCCAGTGGTTTTAACCGTCTACCTGTCTGTATGGATGGGTAGACGTTGTGCAGGAGTAGTGCTTGGTGATATCAGGAGCTTTCTCCGATATCAGTGTTGAGTCGGCTTTGATCTAGGCTTGTTGTGTCGGTCTAGATTAGGTTATTTTTTGGATTTTGATATGTTGGAGATTACCCGTTTGTTTGAGATTTTTGAGATGCATCTGTGTGATGTAATTTATTGATTCATGACATGTACATATTTGGATTACTCTGGTTTATATTTCGCTGCAACTGTTGAGGTTTATATACATGTTTATCGGTTTTTGAATTTTGAATGTGGCGTAGCCTCTATTTCCTGAATAAATGTATTATTCGCATGTTTAATTGCTTTAATAGAAATTGGAGTGTTACAATGATACTCTTAGAAGCTTAATTATAAATTGATTGAATAGGGTTAGGTGTTTGGAATCCATTGACATGCTTAAAAGTACACAAAAACACGAAAAAATGAGGTTTCAGAATTCTGCAAAACTGACGCGGTCGCGTCGTCAGGACACGCGGTCGTGTTATCCCTTACAGGAGAATCTGACACGGTCGCTTCATCTAGACACACGGTCGTGTCACCTCACCAGTACAGCAAAATGCATTTTTACGTTTTCGCGCATAAAATCTTGTTTTCGAATCCGATTTCAGTTCCGTTTTCGCCAATGCATTCCTAACACTTAGACCATACAAACCACACTTGAAAACTTGACATATAAACATTAAAACAACTTAATCAAACTCATCCCAAAATGACTTATTTTACAAAAGCGCTTAAAATCACTTTTAGTCAAAAACCCGTTTTCTTCCCAAAACGATTTCTCTCCAAAACCAAGTGATTAAAACAGAAAATCATATCATCCTAATTCCTTCTAACAACTTCCTTAACTCATTCAACATCATCAAAATCAAACTTTTTCATTACCAACCCATTTTACAAAACCACCACCAACAACTCAAATGACATCACAAATCATGAATTATGAACACCCAAGTCATGAATCATCGACAACAACATCACTTAGCAACAACAACATCAATTGAACATGATTCTTACCACAGTTCAACAACAACATAGCATAATTCAACAATTTGAGCATAATTCAACATATATCACTTTCTCATACTTTAAACATGAAATTTCACCAACAACAATCCAATTATCAACAACTTCATGCATTCAAACATATCAACATAATTAGAGCACGAATTATAACAACTTTGAACAATTAATCATTTACTCAATTAAACACTTATTCATACAACAATTGGAAATTTACACTAAAAATGATTATGACTGAATTCTAACCCCCTTACCTTAATTATCACCAATTCCTAGCCCAAGCT
Organism: Medicago truncatula; assembly: GCF_003473485.1. NCBI lineage: Eukaryota > Viridiplantae > Streptophyta > Magnoliopsida > Fabales > Fabaceae > Medicago > Medicago truncatula. Next base: position 49,760,146 of record NC_053043.1, read on the forward strand.
TCACTTTAGCTCCTAGGATCTCTACCAATTCTTGAATCTTCAAGCTTCTTCTTCTCTGACCCTTTTTCCTCTTCTCCTACAGTTTCTCTCTCTACCTCTCTCAAAATATCTAATGTAATGAAAAATGAATTGTATTTTCTCTTAAGACAAGTCTTATATAGGCTATTCCTCTAATGGGCCTAACCCTAATACCCTAGTGGACTTAACCCACTCAAACACAATTCTAAAATGTTTCTATACTCTTAACGGTAAAATACTAATAACGGTTCACAATTAATTACTACACTAGTAACTTGGTAAAATAATGGTTCTCACTAAAAAAAAACACTAAAAATAATCCTCACCAAAAATTACTAATTTACTCTTACACCCAAAATGACTAAATTACCCTTCTAACATGAAAACCCATAAAAATGCACCCAATGATAAATAATCACACACAAGCACATATAAACACATTAAAACAATTAAAAATAAATCTAGCGAAAATCGGGCTATTACACCCCCCCGAACACACAAAGATCTCTCTCTATCTCTTATGTCTCTCACCGGTCACCACCACACCCTCCATCCTCCTCTTCCCTCACTACCACCATTATCTCATATTTTCTCTGTGCCCCACCTCCTCTTCATCTCGCACCACTAGCTATATCACCTCACCCCCTCGCTCACAATCACATCGCCAGATTTAGAAGCCTATCAACTCAAAATTAAAACAACATAGATCTTGAATACTTTAAACTCAGAAATTATGGATTAAGAGATCGAAGGGAGAACGTTAGACGATGACCAAAGACTGAGAATGAAAAATAATTTATGTGAGTTTGGAGAGAGGATAACGACTGACAAGAGAAAATGATGGTTGTCGGTTGTGGTGGCCAGTCCAGTACGGTTGTTGACAATCTGATTGTGGTTGCAGAGAAGATGGTGAACGGATGAGAGAGAGAGAGAGAGAGAGAGGAGAGACGAGAGATGATGTGAGGGAACTGAGATCTAGAAAGTCGATTTTTTAAGAGACTATTGTGGCTATTTGTCATACGTTCAGGGACTATATGACTATTAACCCAAATGAAAATTCATTAAAAAGTGGTGATTAAAAAAAATTCAATAAAAAATGTGAAGGTTATACACGAGTTTACAAGTATAGACCAAAAATGGTGATCGAAAGAAACTAAATGCCCAAGAATATTTTTTTCTCAATTGTTTATCTTCGATATTGTATGTTTAGTTCTCAATTTCTACCTTAAATACACTAAAGTCACCAAAATTATTAAATAACCAGGTTAGTGATTCCATTCTGCAATTTTTTTTTGCAAGCAAACACAGTTTGTGATTTTTTTTTTTCTTATTTGAAAGGTAATATATCATTATCAACCTCAGAAATGACAATGAACATATGAAAAAAGTGTTTGTCTTCTCATAATTTTAGCCCATACTTGCTTGCTTGATTCCAATCAAATAAGTTGAGAAATCTTTAATGAGCTTTAATTTTTGTTGGAATGATGCAATGTTTTAATTAATTTTAAAGGATAGATTATTATGATAATGACAGTTTAATGACTTTAGCATGCATGGATGGACCCAGTTGATCCCCACGAGTCGTTAAAGGTTCTTAGGATTGTGTATCGTATCCGGTTTGTACAACTAAGTCGGACCCTCTACATACAGAGAAGGAATGATTCAATGAATCAAACTTTTTTTCTACTTAGTAAATCATAATTTTCATTAATTGAATAGAACACATTACATGGAGCTTCTACGGTGCAGTCAGGAAATTGACTTTTTTGAAAAAGTTAATTTTGATTTTAATGTTTGATTCATTTTTAAATTGTTGATTACTGATTAATGATCAATAGTAATTCATCTAGTAATGTTTGCGACATCTTGGACTTACAAGTGCTATTTTATCGTTGAAATCTTTAACATGGAAACAAAGTTGATGATATTATGTGATAGTCTTAAGTGTTATACTTTGTGTGGTGTTACACTTATAACAAGGTATGATAAAATTAGATTAAGTGTAGTCTTGTTAATCTGATGAGTTGATGATACTATGATGACTGAACTTTTGATGTCATTATACAAACAGTGAGGTGTTACTCATTACATTTTTGATGTTATAGTGTTAACTTCACCAAAAAGACTTCACCGTACAATTTTTCTTACATAATCTACCACCACAAAACCAGATATTACAAGCATGACTTTGGTGGAGGTTGCATAAGAACAAGATCTAAGCATACAAATATATCTACAAATTTTGCCACAAAATTATAGCTATGAATTTATATAGACCCTCAAAATCTAGCCACAACCTGTATGTTTAAAGAGTCAATAAACTCTCGTTGTTAAAGAGTCCCCAAAACTAAACCTGGCCTATATACCCCAACTTTTTAACCCAAAAATAAATCTAACAAAATATTTATAGGAAGTGAAGCAAAACAAAATTTGAAAATAGCTACTTAAGTGTAAAATCGTACAATCACTTCAAGTGTTATTTTGTTGACAAAATTATCACTTCATGTATCCCTCAACAAAAAAACAAAAATTATCACTTCATATTAATATGTTAATGTAACTTCTTGGTCCATAATAATTGTCATATTCGACCATTTCATTCATATTTATCGTAAACTTATGCACCATTGGGGTCAACATGTTACATGTGTTAAGTTTGAGGTGAAACTAATAGCTTAACATTTTTTTGCTTAAATATATATATTTTTCGTAAATTATAGAAATCTGTTTTGGTCTTTTATCTTTTTTTAAATATATACATTTGTATTATCAAAGACGATATTTCATCCCAAACTTAAATTTTTGACACTTAAAAAAAGTGATTTTTTTTGTTAAAAAAGTTATTGATGCACATGAATGTCATTTTTCATGGAAAGGGGTGGTAGTTTTTTTTGGTCATAGCCCGCATTGTGGAAACCTCTATTATGTCTGCTAATTAAATTGTGGGGAAACAAGATAGATAGAATAATTGTAAGTTGATAACGACCCAAATAGAAATTAAGACTTGAAACATGACAATTCGACCTCCTTTTTTATGGGAAGAAAACTTGCCCATGCTGACTGAGTCTTCTCTCCTGTTGATGAATAGGGAATTTTCGTTCATGTAGCAATGGAAGCAACATGTGTATAGCCCTGTAGGTAAGCTTTTAGCACTAGACCAACCTGAAAGAAAATTAATCCACAAAACATATTCATGTCTACAAAGTGATGGCCTTGGCAAAATTAAAGTGTACAAACGAGTAAGATCTCAGATCGAATGATCAGTCCAAGACGTTTCTAACCGGATTCTTTTAAGTTAACAAAACCTGACCCTTTCGAGTTTGGTTCTAAGCTAACAATTCTAAGTTCTCAAATTATTTAGCTCATAATCTTGGATATATGCCAAATTGTTAGCAATATTTTTAACATCTGACTCATATACACTGCACTATCTTAGCTTAAGCATGATACTCAAAATCTCAAGGACGATTATTCATGTGTTAAAATGAGAATAATTTTTTATTTTAATTTTTAATATATTATTATTATTTGATTCAATTGCAATTTTAATCCTTTTTTTTTTACCACTTGCGGAATTAATCCATTTATATTAAAATTATCCGGTTTTAGTCTCTTTCTCATATTTCCTAGTTAATAAATGATGACATGTTTTAAATTACATGACATATGGTCTGATTGTGTAGAATGATTAGATGAATTGATTACTCCCTCGTTCCCTTATGTTAGTCCCTTTTGCTTTTTTTACATTTCTTTAGAAAAATTGTCAGTGTAATTAATGTGTCTGTTTTGTATGTTAATATTACTAAATTGTTCTTTGTTTGTATGTGTATTAAATTTGACCTTTTAAATTTCAAAACAAGTTAGTTGTATTAATTAGAGGTATGTTTTAAAAAAAAATGCATCTAGTAAGTTAAAAAAGGTTTACATTTAAGAACAAAAATAAAATCAAATGGATGTTTAGATATAAAAACGGATGAAGGATTTATATGTTGTTGAAAATGATATTTTAAGGAATTTCTTGGAACTTTAAAAGTGTTAATTATTTCATATCATCATATCATATGTTGCGTGAGTCAACATGCTACTTCACTATTTTTTAGTCAAAAAATCCAAATGATGAACCAAAATTGAGAGATTATAAAAGAGTAATGATATTTAAACAATCATTTGATACAACTTATGTGACAATTTCTTTTTTCTCTCTTTTTATTGGTCAAAATCAATGGAAAGAGAAAAAGGAAGAGAGAGAGAATAAAAATATAATATGAATATGAGAGAGAAAGTTGTCAAAAAGTTGTATTAAAGTGATTGTACAAATATCATTTCTCATTATAAAATAAGAGTCCATTTTTATGAAAGTTTTCTACTTTTATCTCCACTCTTATTTATTATTTTTTAACAAAATATTTCTACCCTTATCGTTTCCTCTATTTTCTAGTAATATTTCTTCGTACCAAATACCATGAATGAACTTCAAATCACTACTTTGCTTACTCTTTGGGACACAAATTTGTATGACTCGTAACTTCACAAGATTCATATTATGTTATTGGTTTCTTTAACTATTATTCAGATAATGACTTCTATACAAAATCCGCTTGTAAAATGAAGTGTCACTTTTTATAAATTTAGTTCAGTCTTTACTTTATGTTAGACTAAGATTTTTTCCAATGGTATACGACATAAGAGAAGACCGAAAATTTATAAATCCCTCACCTTAAAACTAACATGCAGCTGCATCATTAGTATTAAAAATAAATCAAATTCTCAATATTACACTGATTCTTTGTTTCCAGGCAGAGTTCTTTATGCAACTATCAATTAGGACCCAAATTATGGTTGTGATATAAGACATCGTAGATTAATGAATGTCATTGAGATCATGATACATAACGTAATCCCTATATGATACTGATAGAGCAACCACTCCAACAAATTGTTCACATGTTCAAAATTCTAATTGTATCAAGTAATTAGATAGAATCAAAACAAGTGTTTGGTGTATACTATTTCCTTCTTAAGAAAAATTAGTAACACATTTGTGGAAATGCTAATTTTGCATGTGTTCATTATTAACTAATGTTCTTTTCTTTCTTTTTTAATAATTTTAGTTTTTTTTTTCTTTTGAAAATGGTAACAAGTGCGTTAAGAAGTCTTAAAAGAAAATTTTACTTTAAAAATTGTGTATTCAGTACGTTGAAATTTTAAAAAATAAATTTTTATACATAAAATTTAACAATTATTTTCTCTTTTGAATATTTAACAAATGTCCTAGCTAGTATGACCCTTTTGTTTTCTTTTGGTGCAAAGAATCTACCCTTTATTTTGTTTGATGGAAGACCTTGATAAGCACTTTTTGACATCTAACCACTAGAGAAAATTTCAGTAATTCCGCATGACTTAGTAAATTATCTATGAGTCATTTTCTAGCACCAAAGAAACGCACTTCTACACTTTCCGACCAAGAAAACCCTACGAAGAAAGCAGCCTTATGAGAAGTAATTCAGGAAATAGATGAATTCTATATTTACAACAACAGACAATCCATTTTCTTAGTGGAAATTAGTATGTGTTTGGAATCTTTCCAAGTTGAAAAGACTTTCAAAAGTTGTAATGATGATGAACTAGAGCATTTAGAGTTCGTGAATTATCAGCATTATCTTTTTTCATTCTACAACTAATCAAATGCCAATCCAGATAATAATTAATATTGGAATTTATAAGCTGTTTAAAAACAAAAATTGTTTCACTTAAAAAAAAAACTGTTTATATCTTCCTAAGAAGTTATTTAAAGAATAATAGTAATAATGTTCACTATATACCTTTTCTCACACTTATCTCTATGCCAGCTTATTTATTTATTTTATTGGTAAAAAGTAGGATAGAATGATTCAACACAATTGAGTGAGGTTAGAAATTTGGTATATATATATGGACAGAAAATGTTTTAATATACCACAGAAATTGATGTGGTGTATTATTTTAATTTTTGGCAAATGATGTGGTGTATTCTCTAAAGAGTTATTTCTGAATTTGGAGGAATGCATACAATATTGGTAAGAGCTATGAGTACTCTTTATATTTCCGTTATATACCGGCAAAAGTAATTTATCATAATCAAATTGTTATGTTCGAGTTGTTAAATAAACTCGTTTTGCTCAAGTGAATTCAACATGTAAGGCCATCTATAATGCAGGGTGTTCCACTTATTTAACACCGTATTAAATAGGCAGGCACCTTCGCTGTGGGGTATAATATTTGGGTGTTTACATAGAAAGGTGGCTATTGAAGCCCCCCCTCTCTCTCTTCACTTTTTCTGAATCCCATTTAATAAATTATGATGAAATAAATAAAATGTTGTTGAAATGTAATGATATAAAATTATTTATGATATCTATTTAGTAATTTCTGTTGCGGTGCTGGGTTGGAGAAAATTGGTGTTTATTAAGTACTATTGTAAAATAGGTGATATGGACAAAGGGACCCATTTAAGCAGTCAAAGTGATGGACTTAGCTCAGTACGTAGATTCGTCGGACTTCTATCATTTTAATTATAAAAAATAAATAGACAAATCATCTTTATAAAGTTTCATAGTCGCTAATATATAGAATTTTTCTAGTCACACCCCATATATTTCTGGTTATACCCAAATTTATTTAAAATTTTACAATAATACTAAAATTATATTTTTATATAAATTTTCTCAAAATCCTGATTGATTGTTACTTTAAATTTTTACCCTCTTTCATCTATAAATAATCATGGATATTCAATCAATCTCAATGAAAGATTAAAGAGTGAATTAAAACGTCTTTCATCCATAGTCTATTGCAAATAGGTAAGTGAATTTCGTCCTTTTTTCAATGATGTTGAATTTCTATTTTTTTTCTTGTTGTTGAACATGCTGATATGTTATGCACTCTACAAGCGACGAGTATTTGATGGTGCACCACGCGTTAACGTTAATTAAATTTAAGTAAACATTTATTTAAAGGTTGATGTTAACTTAAATTTAGTTTAAGTAGATACACATAAACCAAATATACATGTACTTACTTAAAATAAGATTGCGTAGAATCATTAAACAAGATTGAGAAGGTTAACACAAATTTCAGTTTATGTATAAACTTAAATTCAGTTTACATGACCTACTTAAACCGAGTTTACATGACCTATTTAAACTGAGTTTCAATATGTACACTTAAATTCAATGTATATGACCTACTTAAACTTAGTTTTAGAATAGAAAAACAATGCAAAAGATTTTAGGTGAATTTGAAAATAATTTTTTATTTAAAGATAATTTTGTTATTTTAGGATATAACAAAAATTAAATAAGGTGTAACTAGAAAAAAATTCTAATATGTATCAAATAAGTAAATAATCCCATAACATTCCTCTTAATTATTATTAGTTGTCATTTTTCCCAAAAAAAATATTATTAGTTGTCATTTAGAATAAAGTCACTAATTTCTTGGAGAACATCAGAGAGCAGGACGATTACCATCTGTAACAAATATAAAAGTTGTGACAACTATAAAATCATTGCATTTAAAGGTAATAATATTGTAAATCTAATCATAGTGAATTGAGAATGATAATGTGTAGGGATGCTAGTTGGTTGGGCCAGATAGTACTTGCCTCTCTTGTTTCTTCCCCCAATCCCTACCATGAGCTGCGTTTCTTACCATACACACCTCCTTGAATAGAAAAGAGCACCACACACATGCTTCCCCAAAAAAAATGTTTGAATCTCCTCTAATTATATTCAAAATGAGAAAGAAACTAAATTGTGTTTATATTCAATTCTAATTGAACAATTACAGTTAGTTGTTATAAAAAATTTACAATCATATATAATTGAAGGTATCTATTTTTGTTGATGGCTTCTTCAGAACCGAATCCCTACAAAGGATAATCTATAATTCAACGTGGTATACTTTAACAAAATATGAATGTGTGTTGCAGGCTACGGAAACTTTGAATCACTTATTTTTCGGATGCGACTTTGCTTGTGCGTGGATTATTTGAATTCATGTACACACAAGCAAGTATTTATACCAATGTCTTTAGACATTTTACACATGTGTTGATAATGCCGATGCAAAAGTATCATGTGTCAAACTCAACTTAGGTATGTATTTCTATAGAAAATCATCTTGAAGATTTATATGATCAGAATATTTTACATTTTTTTTTTTTTTGGCATGAGCTAACAAAGGATCTCATAGTGTCAAGCTTATGATGTCTTGTAGCTTAAATTGTTTCTTCATAGTACAAAAGAAAGAAAAGTAATTGCTCTCTATGGAAACAAATAGCATAGAACAAAGGGTCAGCCTGAAGGAGATTGCTCATCATACCAAGAAGTGATTGCTTCATTTTTTTTGCTCATAAAAAATATAATTCATTCTATTTTTTTTTGGGTAAAATAATAACTTCCATCTTAATTACTATCCCATCTTTTCGGGTGCGAAATTTGATGAAAATTGCTCTTTAAGCATCCATTGTTTGCTCTCTGGCACTCTGAACTGACGAAAATACCTCTAACAGCAGCTAACTACCATTTAAATGACTTTTTAAATAAGTGATTGAACCAATCAAAAAAATGCCGAATGGTACTTAACTTCTAATTTGTGGCGAACGGTAGTTGACTATAGCTCAACCTATAGTAGTTGGATTTTTGAGCAATTGTAGGGAGCCTAAAAAGCAACTCTAAAATTCGATTCTCTGTTGAACTTGCAGGTTATGGGTCATGGATACTCTCTGCAATTGGGCCTCTCTAACTCAAGTTAACACCATCTAAAGAGTTACATATTTATATTTGAAATGTTTCTAATTAAGTCAAGCAACGTCGATATGTCCGAGTGGTTAAGGAGACAGACTCGAAATCTGTTGGGCTTTGCCTGCGCAGGTTCGAATCCTGCTGTCGACGGCTCTTTTTGTTTTAATTTTTGTTACCACTTTTACATCAATAAATATACTTGCATATTTTGATTTTCTTTTTAATTAGTCTTGTCCACGTAATAAATAAGCTTACGATTTCCATTAATTTGTGTCTTCTACAACATGTCTCAACAATAGATTTTTTTGACCAAATGTCTCAATAATGTTAAGCTTGATTAGATTGCATCTTTCCTCTAAAGTAAAGATATTTTTCAATACGTCAGTCAAATTATATTCATAAGTGGACTCACCTTTCAGTTTTATTTCAATATCACACATGTAATGTAAATAGAACTATAGAAGGAGTAAAACAAAAAACTAAGTCAAAACTCAGTCTAAATCCAGTTTTCTTTTTTGCACTTAATGATTAAAGACAGAGTTCAAGTATTGATAAAAAGTGATCAATGTGGATATCACTTAGCTTCAAGAGTGTTGGTGAGACATAAACTTTCTGATTTTTACTCAATATTCTTGAGTGGAAGACCAATGGTCAAAAAAGAGTAAGCTTATCTGGTTCAATTCATAACCTTTTTGTTTTGTTTTCAAAGTAGCGTTTGGGTGTGTGAACTAGTAAATAGTAACAAAATAAAATAAAATATTTGTGAGGATCAATTTTATTTTTGGAACTCAAAGATTAGTCCTCCATATTACATATTGTTGTGAGAGTCCAATTCTTTCCGTTAGACACAACTTCATTGATATTACGAGGATCAACTTAATTACTTTTAGAAGTGGCCATTGACATTTTTCTTTGAGAGGGCCATTGACATTGTTAATCTGCTTAATAATAGCACGTAAATAAAAAATTAATTAAATTTCAATATTATCATATCCAACTATCATAAAAAAAAACCTTTAATTTATTAAATGGATCAACTAAAAAAATATATTGTTCCTATTTAATTGTGGTTGTTAAATTTTAACGAAACATTAATTATTGTATTGTCTTTAAATCCTTAACTATTTATCGTAGATTAAAGATATTAGTTCATCTACAATGGTGACTGTTTCATCTATTTAACACCATAATAAAAAAAAACATCCTTATTATTTAGCAAATAAATATGGTTCTCGGAGAATGTTGGTTATGAAAACACCCTCGCTCTTCACTTTTTTCTTGGTAATTTGATCATCCTTAACTATCTTTCTTGCAATCTAGTAGAATTTGAGGATTGCACTAGATTACTGACTAAAGCAACCTGCTACATATAGAAGGAGAGACTTACTGGACGCTAGTGCAACTGTTGTGTTAATCATTCTCAGTAGCAAGAATCATAGGTGCATTTATTTTGTTTGTGTGAATTGTCCCAGCAAGAGTATGATATGAAGTGTATAGTTGGTTATAGGGATATCTCTTGTAATGCCAACAAATTTGATCCTCTTATTTTGTATGTTTGTCTTAATTTGTTTACCTAATCATCAAGGAAGACTTTATTCTTATTTGACACTAGATTGTATTGATTATTTGGGAGTTTCAGAATAATATAGTTTCTCTAACTTGATACTTGATGTATTGTTTGTTGGTTGATGGAGAGTGCTGCGATCATTTTATTGAAATAGTTGTTGGTCAAGTCTATGGTTTGGATCTGTTCCTGTTTGTATTATATATGAGTGGTGTGTATGGCTCTATTCTAGGGTATTGGTTGAGGTTAATTATATTGGTTACAGTAAATTACACTCTTCTCCCCTCAAATATGTTTGAATTACACTCCCATTCCATCTTAAGTTAAAATATACACTCTCCTCCCCACTTATTCAAAACATATTAGAAAAAATTTCACTTCCATCCCCTAAGAGAAGCTTGAATTACATCCCCCTCCCCTCTTATGTTCAAATTATCTACACTTTACTCCATCAATATTCTTTTTTATTATTTCTAATAATCTAGCAAAAATAATAATTTAACACACTTAAAAAAAAATAGTATTGCGGGTCTATTTTAATATAATAAAAAATTGAATACATATTTTCCGCTATTTTTTATTCACAATTTCATTAACATGTAGTTTTAAACTCTATTATAAAATATGAAACAACCCAAAACAAAATTAAAATATGTGAAAAATTACTAAAATCATTAAAGCATGATTATTTAAAAGTTAATTTTATACTCTAATTTATAAAATCAATAGCAATATATTTAAATTTAATTATCATTGACATTTAAACTACAAAGAAATGAATTAATTTTTCTTAAATGTTGATTCAAAATTAATATATATTATAAGAATATTTATTTATGTTCAAATAGATTAAAGTGTAGTGTATATTTAATTATTAAGGGAGAGGTTTGTAAGTCAAGCATCTTATAAGGGAGGGGAGTATAAATTTTAACATAAAAAAAAAATATTGAGGGAGTAAAGTGTATATTTTAACTTAAGATGGGAGGGAAGTGTAATTCAAGCATCTTTGAGGGGAGGGGAGTGTAATTTACTCTATTGGTTATGCATAATCAAGGTGTTCGTTTATGTCCGTGATCTAGTTTGCAAGTTTTTTCGGTAATTTGAAAGGAAAGAAATGATAGGCTATTCCGATGAAAAGAAAATTCTCTCCTTTAGTATTTGGAGAATATCAAGTTTCTTTTCTTTTGGTGGTTTAAAGTTAAATTTGTTGTTTTTAATGATTTGTTTCATAATTGGTGCCAAAATCCCACAAACAAGTGTGGGTATTAGCTAATTGTTGTTTTATACTCCCTCCGGACTTATTTACAAGAGAAAGTTGACTTTTTAGATACATTGAATAATGTATGTATCTAGTCAAAAACCTAAACCAAATACATAAATTATTTAATGTATCTAAAAAGTAAATTATCTCTTGTAAATAGGACTGAAGGGAGTATTGTCAAATATTGTTGTAATTTTTTTGGCTCTTTTCTCTTACACACCTTATTCCGAGAAGGTTGTCAACTGATGGTAATATATTCTATTTTAATCTCTTAAAAAAATTATATTGGTTATGATATTAAATTTGCGTTGTTTTTAATCTTCTGCTGTTGGGTTAGAATACTCCTAATACTCTTTTTATTATTATAAAGTAAGTTTTTGCTATTAATTTTTTTTATCTATTATTGAAAATATTAACAATGGATACAATGAACAATTTTTATATAAAAAAAAAATTATTATTAATAAATTGGTTACTTTTTTCATATTTGTTATTTTTTTTCATTAGGTGCAAAAATACTAAAACCCTAATGTATTCCCTACCTTGAATAGATGTATGTACCATTTCTCACCCTAAATTTCTCTAAGGTAAAAAAGCCTAGAGATTATATTGAGGTTAATCTATAATAAAACATAATTTCTACTATATTATAAAAAATTGCTGGATTTTGATATGGTTGTGTTTTATTATTGAAAAAAGAGCAATGTTATTTGAACATTAATTTGGTTGACAACCATATTGACAACTATTTTTTTACAAAGAAAAGTATGTATTAGCACAAAAATCAATGCAACAGAGAGAAAGTAAAAATATAATATAAGTATGAGAGAAAAGATTATCACAAAAGTTGTTAGGAAATGATTGTACAAATATCATTTCTCTTAAAAAATAAAAAAAAAGTTGCTCACTAAATCATAAAAATAAAAAATCGCTGTTTGGCGTCTAGGAAATGTAATTTTATTGTTGTCGCATATCATCCATTCTTTTATGGCTTCTGGATTGTAGTGCAAAGTGTGATTTTTGGTCCGTACCTAATGGGCCTACTAGCTAGGTCTAAAATTAAACCGCATAGAATAATTTGTTTTTTTTTTTTGTTTTTTTTATGGAATAATTTGTTTATTTGTTATTGAGGATAATGATGAATAAGCAATCTAAAGGGTAATTGATATTTTTCATCTATGTAATATGGTCACTTTTTCATTTTAGTTATTCGAAATAAATTTTTTATTCAATCATTTCTCATGATTTAAGATTTAAATTGTTTTAATATCTGATGTCGTCTCCATTTTTAAATGTGTGCCGACAAAAAATACAATATTATATTTTTGTATTATCAGACATTGAAATGTCATTGCTTGTGACAAAAGCACTTATACTTTCTTTTGACTGATTTTTGGATTTAAACTTTTGCTTTGCTTTCAACCCTTTAATCTTTAATTTTTCCCTTGAAATTATTCAAGCTTCCTAAATTACCTTCAGTTGTTTAAACTATTGTATTTTCTTCAATTCCTTTTTCTAATTGATGATTGCACTTCATCAAGGTTGATGGTTTGATCTCTTCCAAAGAGCAATGTCATCTATGAAATGCTATGAATTTGGTAGAGCATTTAGAAGAATTAGAGCCCTATTTTCATCCTTAAGTTTCACCTCAAGATTTTCCAAATCACCAAGAATCTTGTTGAAGTCCCATTTGATCATCCAACAACTTATCTTTAGTCATTTTGAAAGAAAATAGTTGTTTAAATAAGAACTTATTTGCCACAAATTATGTCATATAAAGTGACTTCAACTTTAACCATAATGCAACTGTTGTTGACTTGTTGTTTCACCACCCTCAGAGCTTTACCCCCTAGCACAAATTTTTTCACATTTCTCGCATTCTCAGTCAAATTTTTCTATTCTTTAGATGACATTGTTGGAGGAAGTGTTGCCTCTCCCTTTAATGTATCACCCAAACCTTGATGAACCAATACAGTTCATATCACCCAAAATCGATGGACCCATTGAATTTACCAATATCAAACTTTGTTATTTTCATCCTTGGTTGTTTTTTCCACATAGCATATTTTTCTCAATTTCTCAATATTTTGATAACCTATGTTGCATTTCATGCAAAATCATCAACATCATGATTCTCAAAATTTTCAATGTCTCACACCACCTACAAAACCCAACATGTTTATGTCCATCAACCAACTCCAACATGTTTCATAGATCTCAAATCAAATGAATACCTAAGTATAAAGTTTACTCGCTATGAACATGAAACACTGATTGATTCTAAGTAAGAATGTTAAGTTCCATAATTTTCAACTCAAGTTAGCCTTAAAAATATTATACTTGATGATGGAGAAACAAGTTCTATTAAAAAAAAACTCGAGAGTCATTCACAAGGGATGAAGATACACTGCTTATTCAATCAAGACTCATTGTTTCAAAGGATCTATTTGAGGAGGTGATAAAAAAAACAGACAGCGTCTGGTTAAGAATCGTTTCCAACTATAACTAGTATCGTGGGCAGTTAAGATAGAAGCAACATGTCGATGACATCTAATAAACTGTCTTGTTCAAAAATTTGCTAGGTGTTACAAACTAGTTGTTCTAATTAGGACCTCAAAGAAAGACATATTTATTGACCAAATTAAAGTACATTTATTTATTTATTGGTTTTGCTCGGGATAAAGGTGCACCACACACGCAGTACACACACATAAGAGATTTGTTAGGACATAACCACTTGTTTTTATGAATGTGTGTTTTAACAACATGTACATTAGGGTGTATTTACCAATGTTTTAGTTATCATCACATGCTAAAATACTCCTTCTAAAAAATAACTAGCTAGGTGTATTCTAGCAAACGCTTGTAGGAGTTACTAACTTACACCCATTTGTTTTTTTTAGAAGGAATTTTAGCAACATGCACCTCAAGGTGTATTTAACCACTTTTTAGTTATATCTTTCCTAAAATACTCCTCATAAAAAACAATTGGGTGTATCTTAGCAAATCCCTATATATAAGTGTCTTTTTTTGAGGAAAGAAAATAGGGACCTCAGAATACAGCGGTAATAATGTTGTAATAATGACCTTTTTCACATATATTTTTTAATAAAAAACTATAAAATAATTTCAAAATTAGCCGTTATGAAAACTAATTGTTATTTAAAGTAACTATTATTCAAACTAATTATTAATCAAAGTAGTCGTTATTATACGTGGCCTAACATTTGCTTGCAACTTGAAAACTCTCGATTGTTTTGTTTGAGAGTTTTCATGTCACAAGCACCTTCCAATGGGGAACTCTAATTCTGGAAGTAAATTTGAGAACACCGTATGTAATAAAATACATGAGTTCTTTAGAGTTATACTATTGAAGAAAAAAAAAAATGTATGTGCCTCAAATGAGAACCACAAAATACCTTTGAGTGAAGTTTACCGCTCTTATATATCTCAATATAACGCAGCCTCTGGCATACTAAGTATACTTCAATATGCATCGCTTGTCTTTTCCGATAGAATATGGTTCACTGAATTACATATTGGTATATATATGTTAAAAGAAAGAAAAAAAAAATAAGCAAGCCGATTTTAATTAATTATATATGTAATGTTAGTACTTTCTATATTAATTGATGTTAGTTAGTTAATCAGAATCTTACTTCCATATGTCATGTTTTTGATAAATATATGATTTATGTTTGTATATATACAGTACTTGAGAGTTGAGAGAAAGCACTTATTCGATGATGGGCAATTTCTATCATTTTCTGTTTTGTTCTATATTAAATCAGCCACTATAGATTTTGTAGCTTAGTCTATTAAAGTGAATTATTGCCACAAAGAATAAAGAAAGCATCTCAAACGTTGATCTCAAATACTATTATATTATGATGCTCTTGCTACATTCACCCTCAACCCTAGCTAGGCTAAAAAAAAAAATAATCCCAAGGTGTAACCCCAAATTAAGGAATTAATTAGCATTGAGTGACTAATAGCCTCAAAACACTGGCCACCACCTTTTTTTTTTTTCTTTCTGTTCTACTTTATAATAAAGTAAAAGCAAGAATAAAAAAGGAAAAAACTGAATAAATTGAAAGGAAAGAAAAAAAGTATGCAAAGTTTGTTAACCTCATCTCTTTATAAAATACTTTGAGACCCCAAGACTTTACGTTTCTTCAACACACATAGCTAGTAAGAAAGCAAAACACAACTCTTCAAACCTTTATCCAAAGTCTTGTTTGGTTGCACATACAAGGAAATATCATCACAAAGGTGAAAGTTAGAAAAGTAAGAGAAAAAAGCAGTTTACAAAAATTTCATTTCTTAGGGAGCTTATTTTTATTTTTTTAAGTTGAAAAAATAAATAATTCCTTCTTACACATATATCATGAGACTCATGATCCATTGTAGCAAATGATGGCTGGGAACCCTAACTGGTGGAGCATGCATCCATCATCTTTGAATATCCCTCCTCAATATATGCTTGGATCTTCTTCAATCCCTTTCAATTCCTTGACAGAAAATAATGCTGAAGTACCTCCTCAATCATGGAGTCAACTACTTTTGTTAGTCTCTCTCCTCTAGCTTCTTAATTTGTGTCCATCACCACAATTTCAAATCACAGTTGCAGTTAAGCTACAGTTACAGTGACCTCAAAATCTTCTATACTGTAGTTGTAGACCGCAATTTAAAACCGTGGCTTGAAGTTACAACATCTTTGACCTTATCCATGTTTTTTTTTTTCATTATAATTGTATACATGGTGTGAAAATTTTGAGGGTTTTGTATGTTTTGCAGTACTGGACTACCTGGAGAAGAAGAGAGACTTGGTTTTAATCATTTTCAACCTAAAAACTCAGAAAACTGGGATGTGCAAATTATGAATCCATCTTCAAGAGTTCCTTTTATGGATATAATAAAGCATGAAGTTTCTCAAGGTGAGAATTTTTATGGCCAACAAGGGCATCATCATGAGGAGTTTCATGCTAACTCTGGATCACTTGGTTCATCTTGGTCACATATGGTGCCAGTTTCTTCTCCAAGCTCTCATATCACTAGCTTAAGTAGTGATAATATATTGGATTTCACTTACAACAAGGTAGATCATAGCAAGAATCAACTACCAGATCAAATATCTGAGGTAATATATATAGGTTCATTTTTTTTTGAAAGGATATATAGGTTCTTGTTAATTATTATTTTTCTCAATTTCTAATATTATTATTTATTAATATAAGTCATGTATATATGATATTCAAATTAATTTCATCTATCTCTTTCATATGCTCTAGTGTAATAGCTCAACCACTGGAGTTAATAAGAAGGCTAGGGTTCAGCCATCTTCAAGCCAACCACCTTTAAAGGTTAATTACTCACAAATTAACACTTTTAACCTCTTTTCTGTTCTATAATTTCTATCTTAATTAATTACTTGGTAATTAGTAAGCTTGTATATATGTGTATGTTTTTTTGTTATTATTTTTCTTGATTGTCTTTCTCTCCAACACTGTAATATTCTTTTTGCTGATATACATATATATACTTGTTGAACGAGAGAAATTATTTAAGCATATGAAATTCTTATCCTTAAGTATATAGGTTCAAAATTATACTAATTATATGTGAATCTGAATCAGGTGAGGAAGGAGAAGCTAGGTGATAGAATAACAGCACTTCACCAGCTAGTTTCTCCATTTGGAAAGGTAATTAACAAACTAATTAATCACTCCATAATTATCATAAACCATTGTTTGTGTTAATTTGGTTTTATAAAAAAGTCCACACATGAAATAGTTGTTTTCAATTCAAAGTAGACTTTGATGATCCAATTTCTGTGTACCTATCTTTTGTCATTGATTGAAATTTCACTTTTAACATTAAAAGAAGAAAGAAAGAAAGATGAGTCTTTGGTGCTTCACTTTTGCAGACTGACACAGCTTCTGTATTATTAGAAGCCATTGGATACATCAGGTTTCTACAGAGTCAAATTGAGGTGATGTTTCTATATTATTCTTATTTATTTATTAATTATAATAATATGCAGCAAGTTATTTCAGAACAAACATGCAGTTAAAGTTAGTTCAATTTTGATGTGATTTTTTTTCACTCTAAAAACATTCTTTCTTTAGTTATGGGAGTTATAAAATTTTATTCCTCTCTTTTGTTGCAGGCACTCAGCACCCCTTACTTGGACACTGCAGCATCAAAAAACATGATGAGGAATCAACATTCTGTAAGTTCACATTTCCCAATGTTTCACTTTCTAAATTGAATAGGACAAAAATGGAGTATACTTAATGTATTTAGAATATAGTATTATTATTGAAGGGAATGTTTGTTCCTTCCTTTTTTAATTTTTTAATTTAAAACTATTAACAGGTACATGTTGAAAGAAATTCTGTATTTCCTGAAGACCCCGGTCAGGTATGCTTTATTGGATCCATCAATTAATTAGAATTCATTAGAATCAAATTAAGGGAAATTAACCTCTCTTTACAATTATTACTACACTATTTCATTAATTAATATTAATATACTCACGAAAGAAGCCATTGAAATTTGAAATAACAAGGTTTCTCAGCTTTTTATATAACATCTTTTAGAAAAAGCATGATGAAGCTGAATTGTTCACTTGAAGTCAAATTTCATAGAGAAGTGAAAATTAGTAAATAATATATACTTTCTTCTTTTTATTCCCATCTAGCTGTTGGATGACACTGGCCTAAAAAGAAAGGGCGCTCCAATTCCAAACCAGGTATTCTTTTCTTTCTTTTTCTACAAAAGCTGCCCCATGGAATCATCATTTTAGTATTCTTCTTCATTTGACCCCTCCTTGTTTATATATATATATCAATCTTGTTGACTTGTGCCCTTAGGGTACAAGATAAAAAATTAAATGTAGAAATTTAATCTTAAAAATTGTGCATTCAAAATCTTAAAAGTTTAAAAACTTATATTTTCAATGTAATATTTATTTTTTAATTCTATTTTTAGATCATTATCTTGTTTCCTAAGGGCACACGTTAGCATTTCTCTTATATATATATATATATATATATATATATATATATATATATGATTCTAATCACTCTAATATATATTATTAAAAATAAATAATACTGTGCTATATTATCATTATAACCATTAGTATCATCAAGTGCATAAATTGGGCAATGAAACTGTCAGACTTTGCATATGATTCTTATTGTTTAATTAATTAATAAAAAATAATAATGATGTGAATTGTTGTGAGTTGTTAGCTCATTGGCAAGAGTTTATGATGATATGAATTAATTGATTTTGAAAAATAATGAACAGAATGCAGAAGGTAATAAGGCAAAGGACTTGAGGAGTAGAGGGTTGTGCTTGGTTCCAGTGTCATGCACACAACATGTTGGAAGTGAAAATGGAGCTGATTATTGGGCACCAGCATTTGGAAGTGGATTTTAATTAACATATGAAGCAAGGAAATTTGTGGATGATGATATAACATCATGAGCAGTCATTCTGTGGTAATGAAAAGGCTGATTGCTCACGATGCTATATATATGCATGCCATTAATTAATTATGGTTGATCATCAATAACTGGAATGTTTAAAATCCTCTAATCTAATTAAGTTTGGTTCAAAACTTCAATTGATATGTAAGTTTGGTTCTTCTAAATATGCTTTGTGCTTAGTTGAAATTATCCCTTCTTTTGTTTAAATGTATTATTATCATGAGAAAATGATATTTGTACAACCACTTTTTAACAACTTTTTGACAATTTTTTCTCTCATACTCACATTATACTTTTATTCTCTCTCTTCTTTTTTTCTCTCTTCATTGTTGTTGATCAATAAAAAGAGAGGAAAAAAAATTGTCACATAAATTGTCTCGTTTGGTTGTTCAAATAACACTACTCTATTATTATTAGTGTTACATGCATGCATGATGCATTCCTTTACAATTGCAGGTTATTTAGTAGGGGGGAAATGGTTCTTCTATAGTTTTCTAATTTTAAAATTACATTAACTAACAAAAAAACTACCACATCTTGCATATATTTTAGACAAAATTATGTCATTGGTCTTTTAATGTTAAATTTGTCCATTTCCTTTCTCCCTTCACTTCTTCTAGTTTAAATCAAAATTTCCAAATCCAAAAGCCTTATAATTAGAGTACCTAATTTTTTGCAGCAATGACTTCATTCATGAACAATGGTTCAAATTCACAAACCCAAAATGGTAGGTAATCATCTCTAGTGTGAGACGTGACAAAATTGACACTTGCATGTTGTTTATCTTTAGTTGCAGAATAAAAGTTGTGGTTCAGATAGTCACAAAATATAGTATAAAAGACAACAATGTAAAATAAGCATAACTTAAAGGCTAAAGGTGAAAATGAGGTGTAAAATAAAAAATTAATTCGATAGGAAAAACTTAAAAAAAAAAAGGTCAAATTTAAAGGACATCGTGTATAATTTTGCCAAAAATATATTGTATAATGTTTGTTCTAATTTATTTCATTTGTTTTATTTTTATAATATCTATATCATCTAATTGTTAAATAAAATATCTATATCATCTAAATTTGTTTTAATATTCATATTGTATGTTTTTAAAAATGAATTTTAAAAACTTAAGATGTTAAACCCTAAAAAAATGATGTTAAAGATAAATTTGTACATAAAAAGTTCAACTAAATATTTTTTAGTTAACTTTTTGAGTTCCTTTTACTTACGGTGTAAATTTAAATTTGAAAAAACTTGTTAAGGATAAGTTTGACCGTTGTTTCAAAAACAGGAATCAAGGATAGAGAAAGTTGTCACAAAAGTTGTCGTTAAATGGATGTTCAAATATCATTTCTCTAGCCTAAAATAAGGTCAAACTTAAAGGACATACTTTTGAAAATAATATTTTTGATGAAGACAAAATTGTTTTCAAATGATATTCTCACATTAGATAAGATATAGTCTGAACATGTATTATAAGTCAGTCTTATTCGATTGATTTAACGTCACTCATATTCCAAAATTATATTACCGGTATCGGACCATTCATATCATGCTTCAAATATTCAATCATAAGTATAGATGGATTTATTTTAAGAGTTTCACGTTAGATATGAGAAATTTTTTTTTTTTTGAGAGAACGTTAGATATGAGATATAGTTGGTTAGGGTTTGCACAAATGCACCACTCAACTTTATATATTTACATCTATTATACTTTTTTAAATTCCTGAAGACATGTAATAGTAATGTGCTCATTTGCACGTGAAAATAAATCAAATCTTGCATTATATGATAATCAACCCCAACACCAGTACAGTACAATATAAAACAACGATAAATGTAAATAGTTTAATCTTATTCCTTTTCTTTCACTAGTTTTCCAATTTGTCGGTTGAATATCTCTTCCTCAATATTTCAAATTCGGGGTATGAATAAGGAACACGAACATGAACACAAACAGTCACATTTTGTTGTTGTTTTGCATAGAGAAGTTTTCTATTCTATGGCAGGTGTAGTACTATCATTTTAGCTACTATGGATTTATATTTGTTTGTTAGTCATTTGTAACCGGAAATGACACAAAATATATTGAGTATATAATTGAATAAAGAAAGAAAATGTTGTCAGAAAGGGTTTATGGGCAGACATTCATGTGGATGGATGTGGCGTGGCTGACCCTAATGTAAAAATATGGACCCATTTTGGACCACTTTTGAGATTATATTATTACTCATCAAGTGCTTCATTTGTAATGTAACTATGCACCATTTCTTAGAGATGCTCCCTCCAAAATTTTCAGATAGATGATGCTTTCATCATTGTGACGCTGCATATTGCATCATCAGAAGACAAATATATATACATACAATCACATAATTCTACCAGTATATTCGATCTTTTAATAATTAGTTAAGTAAAGAATTTCTTTGTCAATTTTTTATAATATATATGTTGCCTTAATTAATTAATTCATCACTTTTGAATGTAGAGCCAAATGGGTAGTGGCAGTGGTTACCTTTTATCCACCAACAATAAATTAACTAATTTTTATCTACAATGACCATTTATAGAATAAATAATGAATATTAGATTACTGGTCCAATAGCTATCGCGGTTCTTCATTTCATTGGCCTAAACATTTTTAAAATGGTTGTTCACACTTGAAACAAAGCTAAAACACATTAAGAAAAGACGTACATTTTTCTCGACAATTAATCGTTGTTGGTTTCATATTTCTCATCAGTTAACTGCCGTCGGATGCATTGATAGTTAACTGCCGTAAGATGTATCGATAGTTAATTGTCGATGTAATGAATTATGCAGACAACGAAACCTGTTATGTGTTCACAAATCAATTTTTGGCCTATTTATTACGTGCAATTCAACAACATCAATTCCAGAGATGGTACAACTCACACATCAATTATAATCAGTCATAAACAAGAACAATACATAATCTTTCACAACTGACCAAAATTAAATCAATCTGATATTTCATTAAAATTACACAAATGTTTGTTTGAAATTAAACAACACATTACATAACATTACATAAAATCTTTACTGACTTTTTGCGTACATGCAGATGGAACTAATACAAAGATATAATATATTATCTTCAACCATATGCCTAAACATAAATCCTACGTCACTATCGTCACGAACACCCGAGGAAAATTGACCGTTTTCCACATGTCTTCATCTTTATCTGCTCTCAAGTCTACGCAAGGCATTTGAACAAATATGTGACGTGTATACTGATTTTCACATAAGATACTCAAAATATTTGTTAAGTTCAGCCTTCAAATCATTAATAGTGTCGATCAGAGTTAGCATAACCTTAATTGCCTTTTTGAAAGCAGAGTATCGAACACGACCTTCGATTTGTGCAACCTCAGACATATTTAACTTCACAAAAGTTTATGAAAAATCAAACACTAGAATAAAATGAAATGAAACGTAGTAACAAATAAATTGACGGAAACATAGACATATATATCAAATGCGTAAACATTAATAATGAATAAAAAAGTATTGTGCTAGTTCCACCACATAAAAGTCATATGTTTATGTATATTTATATAATGTTAGTTATATATTGGCCGCAAAAAATTGGTGTTACAATATCGACCCTAAAAAAATATATCGATCTAATTCGACCAAAAAAAGGATGAACACTGACAAAAAATCAGTCATATCGCATCAAGTGAAATTGAATCTTCTTCATCTTCCCCAATAACTTGAAATTCTTCCCTTTCTTTTTCAGGAGTGTCACAGAAAATAGGATTGGCTTGGTTTGACTTCTTTTTTGGTAGGGGCGATTTTAATCCTTTTTCAATCTTCATGAGCTCCCGGAACCTAGCTTGTTGATCCAAATACTCAAATTCCCAAGTCGATGCCTCGTCACTCTTGTGATTGTTCCACTCCGTAGATGATGGAGGTAGTGGACAACCATCTTTCAAAAAAAGAAGAACGAAATAATTGGGAATTAAGCCAAGACACATGATATGGGTTTTTTGCTTAAGCGGCGGCACCCCTCTAAGTGGGAAAAAGTTTCGAAAGTTCCGATTTCATGATTTATCAACAAGACCACAAGTCTATTGTAATAAGTTGCAACGATGTAACCTATGTCTAGAAGCGTCAACTACTTATCTACAAGTGCAATACCACCACTCTCTTTGGGAGGATGCAAGCCATTTAAAAAAGTCATGTATACGCAAGCTATATATACACACACATAAATGCAATTAAAAAAAGTTTCTTCCCTGCCTCACTGTCAAAATATATGTTTGGTATTGATGTAGTATTTTTGCATCAAACAATAATAAATATTTATATCGTCTCCATAGGGACTGGTGCGATATTCTAAGCCGTTCAACAATCTATATCATTCTGAGTAATGGAGTGGTAATAAGTTTTGTTTCATAAACTAGAAAACTATGAAATTATAAAAGATTTGAGAGTTAACAGGGAAATGATTATGCTGGGATTAAACTTCATCAACCTACATATACGTATTCTCGGATTAAGTGTTGCGGATTCTAATTATCAATTGATATTATCACATATTGCTCAACAACATCATTCGTGCCTAAATGATGTCGTGATTTCTATTGAGTCGCCTAATCGTTGATTTCTCAAACTATTAAGCTTTCCAATTGTCGATTGTATGGTTGTATAGTTGATTTCCCAAACTATACAATGATACGAAAGATTTAAGTTCCAATATTCAAAGTGATTATCAAACCTATGTTCCATGTCTAGAACCTAAGCATTGATAGAAGATTATTCTCAACTAGATTGAAAATGTATTTTTCAATAACAATTCAAATCCATAAGATAGAAATGAAAAGCAGGAATAACATCAAGATCTTAAGATAATTTAGAATCACACAACATTCAAATCAAAGGGAATACATACTAATAGAGTTAACTACATTTAATCCCAACAAAAAGAGTTTAGCTACTCATTGTCATGGTAACCTTACAAGGAGAAAAGAAGAGATGGAATGAAAGCAAGTCATGATGTCTCAATGATCTTGTGAATCCCTTCAATCCTTGTGCCCCTTGCTTATTGAAGTTCTCTCTGTGTTTCCCCTGTTTTCTCTCTTCCTAAAGTGGCTTATTTTCTGATTATCTTCTCTGAAACGAGGGAAATGAGCTTTTATACATATGCTGAAAAAGTGACATTTCGCCTGGCGAAGTTTGGCTCGCCATGGCGACTTAAGCTTTCTTTGCCAGTGGGTTTCTGCCACATCACTTTGATAAGATGAAACCGCCTTTTTTTCCCTGGCAGAATTTCGGCTCGCCATGGCGAAGTGCTCTTGTCCTGTTTTTCCAACTCTCTGGAACTGCTCGCCTTTGTCTCGCCTGGCGAAATATTTCTTCTGGCAGGATTTCTGCTCGCCATGGCGAAGTAGCTTTTTCCCACTTTTGTTCTTTTTGGTCCTTGCTTGATGTTTTGGCACTCAATTCCTGCACAAATGGGTAGAGTAAGATGAATAAAGCGTAATAGGTCAATAATCACTTTTCTCTCGGCTTTTCCCTGAATAACTTGTGAAACAAGTAACAAATGTGCCGTAAATAATAATTTGAAATACTACTTTCTGACACTTATCAGATATCGAGAATAAATTGACAAGAGAGAAATATATGAGAAAGAGGGTGAGAATAGAGAAAGAGATGAGAGATAAAGTAAATTTAATATTGTTTGGTTCAAGGAAAAAAATATGAAATTCTTATATATCATAGCTTCAAAAATATACTAATGAATACTATAAAGGCCAAATACCTCCCTGGATCCTTTAAGTTTCACGTTTGTTTCAAATAGGTCCTTTAAATTTTTAAGGTTTTAGATAGATCCTTTAAGTTTCGAGTTTGTTTCGGATAGGTCTTTTAAGTTTCTAAGGTTTCAGATAGGTCTTTTAAGTTTCAAGTTTGTTTCAGATAGGTCCTTTCTATCAAATCAACTTTGGCTTAACAGAGGTTGATAGAAATGACCTATCTGAAACAAACTCGAAATTTAAATGACCTATCTGAAACCTTAGAAACTTAAAGGACCTATTCGAAACAAACTTCAAACTTAAAGGACCTATCTAAAACCTTAGAAACTTAAAGGATCTATATATCTAAAATAAACATGAAACTTAAAGGATCCGGAGAGGTATTTTGCCTACTATAAATCATAAACCAGCTACCTAGTTGCCCCATTTGGAGAGGTAATTAAGAAACTACTTAATCACTCCATTATTATAATTACTATTCATATTTAAGCACAATACAAAATCATAAACCATTGTTTGTGTCAATTTGGTTTTCAAAGTAGCCTTTCATGATCCAAGTTCTGAGTACCACTTCTGTCATTGATTAGAATTTCACTTTTAACCTCTAAAATTAAAAGAAGAAAGAAAGATGAGTCTTTGGTGCTTCACTTATGCAGAATCACACAGCTTCTGTATTGTTAGAAGCCATTTGATACATCAGGTTTCTACATGAACAAGTTCAGCTGATGTTTCTTTATTATTCTTATTTATTTAAGGCTAAAATATGGTTTTTGTCCCTGTAAATATGCTTCGTTTTGGTTTTAGTTCCTGTAATTTTTTTTTTGTTTTTGGTCCCTGCAAATATGTTTCGTTTTGGTTTTCGTCCCTGGCCCCACTTTTGTGATTATTTGCACACGTGGCACATGATGACTGAACCCATTTATTAGAAAAATAGTCCCTGCAAAATCTTTTGATTTTTAAAAAGGTCCCTGCAAAATATTTTGTTTTTGAAAATAGTCACTGAGGGACTATTTTCAAAAACAAAAGGGACTATTTTCAAAAACAAAATATTTTGCAGGGACCAAAAACAATAAAAAATTTTTACAGGGACTAAAACCAAAACAAAACATATTTGCAGGGACCAAAATCATATTTTAGCCTTTATTTAATTATACTCTACCGCAAAACTAAGCTGTTTAGGGCATGCAGTTAAAGTTTTTACAAATTTTGACATTATTGTAATACTAGAAAAATAAATTTGAAGATGATAATACATCATAAACTTTTTTAGTTCTATGTTGTGATTTTATTAGCTCTTCATTTCATTTTCTTCGCTTTTCACTATCAGATAAATAAACAACATCTTAAAATAAATCAAATACTCAATAGAAACTAAACCAAAACAAAAAATCGAAGTTGCAGCGAACAGTAGCACATGCAAAGTAGACTGAAATTTTAGCACCGGAAAAATAGAGACTGAAATTTTAGCAACTGGGAATAATAACACCAAAAAAATTAAAGAATATCAACACTTATTTAATTAAATTTTAACTTTTTGGATATAGACCTCTCCAATATTTAAACCCATAACATCAATAATACTTGATACAAAATCAGTATTAGACTTTTTAGAGGAATCAAAGATACCGTAACTCCTTTATATGTTACAAGTACATCATTCCTCTTTTTATATGCTGCAAGTATTTCTATCAAATTCATTGTGATGATACAATATCAATGTTAGACTGACTGTTGTTAACGGTGTGCCACCAATAGGGAATTTAAGCACACTTAATCATTTATATCAATAATTTTATGACACTTATGATAAGTAATTTCCTTACTCAAATTAATGAGACATGCGTCAATTTTGATGGTTGATATATATCTCAGTTATGCTGACACCCCAAAACATCATGTGTCAAATGCACCCATCCTATATATTTCATGATCGTAAATGTGTCTCACATTGTGTTTCATGATCAAGAATGTGTCTTACATGATCTTGCATTATCAAATTCAATTTTGTAATCTTTTCAGTCAACCCAAGAAAGTTGACACTATTATATTCATTTAATTTTTTTTCGACCCTCTAAAGGAAAGATTAAGATTGATTTCTCAAATAGTTCCCTTTTCAACTCAAATATAATTTGTTTTGTTAGGAAGATTCTCTATATTTCTCGGATAATAAATATCATCAATATTTTTATAATTATTGAGGCACATTATTATGAACAAATAACCCAAAAAATATAACCAATTTCTTGGCACATTGTTAGAAACAAAAGACCAAAAAAAAATTATGGGAAGGGTGTATATAAAAATCTATGTTTAATGTTGGAGTATATATAGCAAATCATACCAAAAAGGCCAAAATATTAATAGACTTCAGTTCAGCCCATCATCCTTTTTTGCCAACTCAGTAGTCATTGTTTGGGACCTCTTGATGCTCTTTGCTAAACGTACCCTCTAAAAACAATAGCTTGCTATATACGCACCTCCGTTGTAAATAAATTTGGGGCCCCTACTGGCATGAACCCTAGAACTTCGCACCCCGACCTATGCCTAGGGTCGGCCCTGCATCTCACCGTTTTTTAAATCCAACTGTTGATTGATCCATAAAGAAAAATCTCAATAAAAAATAAAGAGAAAAAAACTAGTATGTGAATGACAAGAGAGAATGGTTAGAAGAGGATCCAAATCCGAATATATCACATTCGACTTTAAGAAAGGTTATTTTTTTCTTATCTATTGAACATTGATAAGAGGAGATGACCGGTTGGTATGAATGAATGAGATTAAGGTTGTATGGACAACCATGAGAGAATGGGTAGAAGAGGGTCCAAATATGAATACATCACATCTGACTTTAAGCAAGGTGACTTTTTTTCTTATATATTGAACATTGATAAGAGCAGATGATCGGTTGACATGTAATGACTGAGATTAAGGCAGAACGGACAACATGAAAGAATGGGTAGAAGATGATCCAAATTCAAATACATCACATCTGACTTTAAGCAAGGTGACTTTTTTTCTTATATATTGAACATTGATAAGAGCAGATGATCGGTTGACATGTAATGACTGAGATTAAGGCAGAACGGACAACATGAAAGAATGGGTAGAAGATGATCCAAATTCAAATAGATCACATCTGACTTCTAGAAAAAAATTCTATCTTTTCCTACGGATTTTCATGCGAAAAATAACCCACAGGAATACCAGAGGATTTTGATTAGTTTCCTGCGGATTCGGATTCCACAGGAACATCCATAGGTAACTATTATTCTGCTGAGGATTTTTCTGCGAAATTATTATCGAATATAATTTCTACATTATCGTAGGAAATTTCGCAGGTGTTGCTGCTGTTCTCCATAAGGTGTTTCCAACAGATTTTTCTGCGGGTTGTTTATTTTGTTAAAATTTGTAAGATTTTGAAAGATCTTAATTTTAGATATTGAAGATAGACCCTATAATTTTAAATTTAAGTCCAAATCAATATATATCCAAATAAAATGTCAAACTTGATTGTAAATAATTTTTTTTTTTGTTTATATTCAATGTTAAAATATTCTGAGAAATAACATAACATTAGAATTCCTTAAAAAAAAATATAACATTAGAACATAAATATTGAATCGAAAGACTTAAAAAGCATATGTGGAATAGAACACCTTCATATTTATCGTGTATGTGCAATATCAATTTAATTCTTTTCTCTCTTTCATCTAAAAATAGGTAATTAGATTCCTGAAATAATTAAAAAAAAGACAATCAAATCTCTTACAATAATATAGGTTTTGTTCGATAAAAATAGCAAATAGCTAATAAGTTAGGCGATAACTTATAATTTATAGTTTATATTGTACAACTAGGAAATTGATAAAAGATGAGTTGGCAGAAAATGCAACTAGGAAATAGACAAGACCCTCTCTACTTAAAAAGGGGTTACTCCATAATTCAAAACCTTGATACAAGGGTCCTCTGATTCTTGATTTCGAGGTAGGAACTTGTCTTTTACAATAATTGGTATTTGTGAAGTCAATCTATTCTATTCATCTTGCATGTACTGATCTATGTCAATTATTTCCTGCATGTCCCAAATCGAAATTTGGATTAGCAGCTTATTGAAGATGCTCGAAGGAGGTTCATGTTCCTTTTGCTACACATCTTTATAATTGGAGAATGAACATGTGGCATAAGGGGAGTGGGGGAAAATGATGTAGTAATTATAGGAATTATGAAACATTAGCAGTTGGACATTGGAGGTTCAACTATATAAAGAGATGTGTTTCTTTAAATTTTATGATCTGCACATCTAATTTGTTTTAATGCTTAAATGTTAAAAAAATATCTTTTATAATTTATGTTTTTATTGTTTGGAATGCATTGAAGTGTATTGTTTTTTTTTTTTTATTAAATAATTCCATTTCATGCGGATTTATCTGCGTATTTTTGTTTCTCATCATAATGTGTCCTTTGGATTTTCCTGGGTGGTTTGCAGCGGAAGTACCTGCGAATATGTTCGCAGGAAAACTACTTGAGATGACGGGTTCACATACTTTATTTCATTCACAGAGCAATTGATAATAAATACACAAAGACTAAAAAATAGGAGAAAACCACTCGGGAAAATTCACCCATTTTCTTATTGTATGCCTCTTAATTGATAATAAGTTGACTCTTATTTCTAGTATTGTTTTAAGAGTAATGCTTGATGGTGCGGGAAAAAACACAACGAATTTTGACGAACACAAAGCCACCCTTGTATTTGGCTGACTTGAAGTGTTGTATTCTTATTTTTTATTATTGAAAAAAATAAATTATTTCCAACCATCCATGTATTCCGGCAAGTGGGAATTATGTGATTACTTTTCTATTGAAACAATGCAACTTAAATGCTTCAATTTCACTTTTGTTAATTTTCATACATGCATGTTCCATACCATATAGCAATACTCTTGTTTTAATGGTGTCGCTGCTCACATTCCTCGCAACCACGTTTATCTCATAAACAATGTGACCTAACCTCGCGATAACTTGTAGTAGATTGTTTCCTTCACCATGGCAGTAAGGTCAGCACACATAATTTGTACACAATTTGAAAACGAAGGAGTTCATAAAAATGTGAAACTGAAAATCACAAGACGGAATGCAGTAGTCATTGTGTAAATTTGTTGGAGAAGAGTCGGAAGACGACGGTAAAATAGTTACAAATGCAACAGTGAAGGTGAGCATATGGATTTGAGAAATAGAGTTGTAACCGTAGCATAGAATATGTTGAATTGATGTGGGAGTTAGAAAATGGAACACGATGTAACGGATGTGGGAGTGAGTTTCCATTGTGCAATAAAAGCAAATTAAGAAGAAAACAGAAATCAAATTATGGAAGGATGGACATAACTTTTTTTCTTTGGAACAAAATGGATATGAGCTAGCAATAGAGCTAGAAGAGTGGTAGTTAGGTGCATTTTGAAGGTGCCACATCAAGGCAATGGAAGAGCCGAGTTGTCAATGAATGTAGAAGGGAATAAGGCAAATAACTTGAGGAATAGAAGATTGTGCTTGGTCCTATATGCACTCATGCTGGAAACAAAATTGGAGTTGATTGTCGAGTTAGACTTTGCAAGACTCAAGTTTAGTATTTTAACTAAAAACATCAAGGCCTATTGTATTGAATTGCTACCTAGTAAGGTTTTCTTTTTAGGTATGAATTTTATTTTTTTGAAAGTATAGTATGATTTATAAGGCTATTTAAAAACATATTTTATATTAACATATTTAAATAACTAAATTTGATGTATCTTTAAATATTATCAAGTTAATAGACCGATAAAATTAAACTCTATTTTAACATGAGATTTTAGAGAATTTAACTTCATATAATAGAATCATATTTCTTTTTTAGTATCATATTTCAACTATATTTTATAATAATGCATGTAAATATGCAACAACAAAAATGTAGGCTAATATGGGTAAATTATTGAAAAGGTTAATATGGGTAATTTGTATGATTTGGAGAAATAGAAATGAAAAAGCTTTTAATAACATGCTAAAGGAGGTTGATGAGCTTTTAGACGAAGTAAAGATGATGTCGTGGAGATGAAGTATCAACAGACTGAAGGTGGTTCCTTTTTTATTGTACGAATGGGTATGGGGTCCTGAAGATCACATGAATAGATAGAGCGGGTTTTATTGTGTGTTCCAGGAGTCGTTGAGATCTCAAAACTCTAACCTTTAGACGAATGACCTATTGGTCATGTACCTGTGGTGAATACAATATCGATAACTAGGGTTTAGTCTCTTTTGATCATGCCTTGAGAATGATCTCAAAGTCGGTATTTATAGCTCCTTCCGTGACTTAGGCCTAAGTCACGTTTTATATACAAAGCACGCACTATAAATGCTTCTAGAAGCCATAACCGCGGTGGCGAGATTTTAGGAATGGAGGCACGCCCTTGGGTTAGCAAGCCCTTGTGAAAGGACATTGGGCTCTTAATAGGATATCTACGGTCCACCACCCCTCAAGCACGAGTCTTGGGACAAGGCAAAGTGATTTATGTCTAAATTGACAGTCCAAGTCATTTGGAGTTACCAACTCCCAACAAAGCTTGAGGGTGGCAGCCACATTGACGTCGCTTATAGATTTCAACCCAAGGTCGCCCTCCTTAATTGATAGGAGTGCACACCTTATGCTAAGTTAGTGCAACCATCTTTCTTTGATCAATTTTTAAAAGACCACACAGAGTTTCTAATCCATCTATTAATGATGTTAATAGGAGATATATTCAAACAATAAAAAAGAAAGGTATAAATAAGCATTAGTCGAATCACAATTTTAACAACTTGATTATGTCTACAACAAGCATATGGGCACAACTTTTGTTTTACCTTTGAAGATAGGTAAACCAAGATAGATAAAAGAAATAGTACTAGAAGAGAATTCAAGAATCTAAAAATAAAAATAAAAAAAAATATTTCTTATGTTATCAATCACACCATTATATTGTCCAACAAAAATGATTGAGCGCTTTGAGGTTAGAAAATTACCTTTATAGAAAATATAACATTGTAATTAATAATCATAATACGTCAAACATATTTAATTTATTTTTAAAAACATTTACTCCATAATCATCATATTTTTTTTAAAAAAAAGTAAGTTTTCTCAAAACCGAAAGAAAAATAAGTGTTCTTCTCCCTTTTCTTTTAAAACTCAACTCTCAAACACATTATCCAAAAATAGAAAGTCTTGCCAACGATTTGTAGACTTGGGTGTATTCAAGATTATAAAATTTGGACCATGGTAGTGGGCAGTGGCCCCCTCTATAAAGTGAGGCATATTCCATTTATCAATCATACTTTCTATTTTTTAGAGCATTAAATAAGGATCTTAAATGATAATTTTTTTTAAAAGTTTGTGTAATTAATACATTGAAAATTGAAAACTTTAATATTTTTTAAAATAATTTATTTAATTTAAAAATATTTAAAGAGTGTTTCGGAAATACTTATTAACAATTATTTTATTTTATTTTTATGATTTAGACATAGTAAAACATAAAAGTTTCTCCAAAAATCCTAGCTTGCTAGCGTTCTCCACGTGAACCTCGAGGCCAAGAAGGTGGACGTCCACAAACTGTAGTCCTCCAAGTAGAGATACAAGCATCTATAAAGTGGCCAAGTCGGTATAGTGTTCCCTCAAAAAAGAAAAAGAAAAAAAGAGGTGGGTATTGTGTTTTTTCATTAAATGAATGTGGGTTTATATACTAGTAAACATTCAAGGAATATGAGTACGGCGTATGAACGGGTTATTTTCATACATACTTTGGTATGTATGCTTGCGCTGGTGGTGGGTCTAAACGATAAAAAAAAATGAATAATTGGTATTATATCATGATTATTATAAATAACAAAATAAAATAAAATTGACAAGCATAGCTGCATAGGTGCAACTGTGCAAGTGCAAGTGCAACTCAACATCAAACCGTGTGGAGGTGACGTTTAACGTGAGAAAGTCTAATGATAAAAGTTAAATATTTTTCAAATTTTTGTTTTAATTTTTTAAAAAGTTTTCTTTCGGTTTTCGTCTTTTAAAAGTATTTAGTTATCACATTTGATCTCTACTTTTAAGTTAGTTAAGGTGTACCAATCAAATTTTCGAATGAGATTTTGCAATAAAGTTTAGAATATTATAAGAATCTCTCTAAAAAAATAGAATTCTTAAACAAAATATGAAGTTTTAAATGTCAAAAATATAAAAATTCATATTTAATTCATGTTTTTATTTACTTATTTAATTTACATTTTGTTAAAAAAAAAATCAGGAAGATTTTTATAATATTTTTAAAATGACTCTAAATTGAAAAAATAAAATTTCGAATGATACACATGAGTTGATTTAAAAATAAAGTCAAAAAATGATGAAGGAAAATTTTTGAAGACTAAAAATCAAAGAAAAATATTAAGAGAACTAAAATGAAAATTTTGAATGTTTATAGGAATTAAAAATATATTTTTAACTTTGGCAAGAAGTTTTAATTGTTGTTTAGATAGAGAGAAAACCAGAACACCATTTGTCGATTGATTAAAATTTTAAAATAGTTTACCCTTGTTTTTTAGTGCCTTCAAACAAAAATTGGAAATTAAAAAAAGGGGAAGACATTTGATTTAGGATATTTTGAAGTTTGGAATGAGTAGTAGGAGTTTAAAGACACAAGTGATTATTGTAAATTTTGGGACTACGTCCGGTCATATTTATAAACAACTTTTCACTTTTTAGATTCATTGAATAACTGATGTATGTATTTAGATTATATATAGTCTTTATACAGGTACGTTTCTCTTAGCTAAAACTGAATGGTTTAGTTCGATTTGTGAAGTTCATAAGGAGAAGCTCTTGGTTTATTATATGCTCTAGAATGGGTTCACGAGCTTAATCTTGGTCCTATGGATTTTGAGATGGATGCGAAAAAGGTTGTTGATAATTTCTTATCAACAAATCATGATGCAACTAAATTCGAAAATATCATTTAAAATTGTCAATCTCTTTTTAGGAATTATTATAAAAACACTAAGGTAGAGTCTGTACGGAGACAAGCAAATGAGACAGCTCACGCTTTAGCTAAGGCGGCCTCGTAAAATACCAAAGGGAGTTATTTATGTTCAAGCTAGTTTCAACAATACCATTGTGACTGTTACAAATGTACGAGGTCGGGCGATTTCTTGGTCCTCTGCCGGTTCGTGTGGATTCAAGGGTACACGAAGGGGGACACCATTTGCCGCTCAAACCGCAGCAGCAAATGCTATTCGAACAGCAGTAGATCAAGGCATGCAACGAGCCGTAGTCATAATAAAAGGTCCCGGTCTAGGAAGAGATGCGGCATTAAGAGCTATTGCTAGAAGTGGTATACTATTAAGATTTATACGGGATGTAACCCCTATCCCACATAATGGATGTAGGGCTACATTGTGAGATAGTTTCCAGTTATTATATGTAATACCTGATTGTATTGAACATATATTAATTAATGAAATGTTTTAAACTTCTTTTCTTCAGAAAAAAATACATCAGTTAATTAATGAATCTGAAAAGTAACTGTTGTTTATCAATGTGACTAGAAAGAATATTTTTTTAATGTATTTTTCATAAAATAAAAAAAATGAGAGAACAAAGAGAAATAATATAATTTTATCGAGAAAAACGACAAATGGTGAGTGTGGGACTGGTAATCGGTTAGCCTGTTTTGTTGAAATCAAATATCTTCATTTTTCTTTAAAATAGTGGTTATTGTGGGGTCTCAAATTGCAGGTATCCCTCCTTAATCTCAATCAATCATATTAAAAGATCTTGTTAATCAGCGCGCTAATGGCCTTGATTAAGGATTCTAATACTTCATTCGTTCTAAATTGTATGTTGTTTTAGAGGGAAAAAATTGTCCTAAGTCATATGTCGTTTTACAATACCAATATAACATTAGTGTTATTTTTTTCTATTATAACCTTAACTATTTATTACTCTTTCTTCTTTCAATTCTTTCATTTATCTTTCCCATGTTATTTATTAAGGATAATTTTATAAAATAACAATAATACCTCTTTTCCACACAATATTAATCGAGTAATAAAATTTTATTTTGAAAATATAAGATGTTATTTTTTACCAAATAATGATTATACAACTTTTTCATAAAAACTTGTTTGTTTTGAATGGTAAACCAATACTATTGGACACCGATTATCATTCTCTTAAATTAAATTAGAGAAATGTTGATAAATGTCCTCACTGTCCTTAACAATCTTTAGAGGTAAATTTTTATAAAAATTGATGCATTGAAAGTTAACTTTTTCGATAAACAATTTTTTAGTTAAGATCTTTAAAGAGTACGTTTAAAACATTTTCTAGCAAAATCTAATAAATTAATCAATACATCAATGATGGATAGATGAGCTGCACTATATCATAAAGAAAGTTTTTAACTTTATCATCCTAACATAGATTTTGGCTTTAATTCATTTATTATTTTTTATTTATTTATTACTTCCTCCGTTCCATATTGATTGAACTTTTTAGTCATTTCATGCATAATAAGAAAAAATGTATAAGTGAAAGCGAGAGGAATGGTTTTAAATGTTATGTTAAATATTGACGCATTTCTCATTATCAATGATGCAAAAAAGAATATGTTAAAGGCTTAAATATGTCTTTCGTCCCTGCAAATATATGTCATTTGAATTTTCGTCCATAAAGTTACTAATCATTCCATTTTGCCATTGCAAATATTAATCATTTGACTTTTTGGTCATAATTAGAGTTTTTTTGTTGAGGTGGGTTGTCATTAGCGACGTGATGCCATGTGGCAAGTGATGATTGGGTGAGGTGGTTGGCTTAAATATGTCTTTCGTCTCTGCAAATTTAGGTTATTTGAATTTTCGTCCCTGAAGTTACTAATCAGATGTAATTAGGACCATTTTTCAAATGATTAATATTTACAATAGCAAAATGGAAGGATAATTTTAAGGATGAAAATTCAAATGACCTATATTTGGAGGGACGAAATGACCTATTTAAGCCTATATTAAATTAAGATTTGAAAAAAATAATTAATATTATGAATCAATTATTTTGAAACAATTTTGTTTTTTATAAATAACACAATTATTTTAAAATGAAAGATACTTCCAGTCTCTCATGGGATCCACTAATCATTAATCTACTATGTTTATCTATCTATTTTATAAATAGACAATAAATAAAAGAAAGTAAAGTCAAACTCTCATATTTTATTCACAAAAAAAAAAAAAAAAACTCTCATACGTAAACCATTGAATGTAACGAAGATTTTGTTTTTTTTTTTAAATGGTGTGAAACGAAGATTTTTTTATTTTTTTTAAATGGTGTGAAACCAAAATGAAAGATTTGAGAATTTAGTAAACAATAATTGTAGGCGTCGACGAGACAACGGTGAGGGTCCACTAACAAACTGACATGCTCCTTTTTGCATTTTTATTTTGTTTTATTGATTGCAATAAGTTTTGGATCATACCGACTAAATAAATACACTCAGATGTTCATGTACTAGTTAAACAATTAAAAAAATAAAGTAATTTATATTACAAAAGATATTTTTCAACTTTTAAAAAGGTAAATAAATAATTTTTAAAGTAGTGTTTTTTCAACTTTTATAATTTCTTAACAAATATTCTTGGACATTTGTTAATTAAATCTTTTGTAGAGGCTTTTTTTTTTTTTTTTTAGCAACCCACAAAGGATAGATTAAAAGAGAAAAGGAAACAAAGAAGAGGGAGGGGACCAAACCAAAAAACTCCCTCAGGAAGAAAACCTAAATTCAGGTAAACCAAATTTGTTCCTTTTGTAGAGGCTTTTGATTTTTGTTTTTCTCAGCTTAGTGGCGAGGGTCTATCCACCACTAACAAATGATATTGATTTTTGGTTTTCTCCACATTTAATCTTTGGTGCCTCTCTTTCTCATCCCAATCATTAATATTCTTCTTTTTTTCGCTCTATCTAAAACCAATAACTTCTTTTTTAAATTTGTTTCTTTCTTCATGATTTGAAGGAAGACATTGTTTGGATGCAGATTGGTCATATATAGGCTGTTTTTTTTCTCATTTTGTTTAACAATTTTCACTATAACTTTGTTTCATACTTGAACGATAATCAGAATTTTGTAGTAGAATCACTACTTATAACTATGTATTGTTAGTTGGAAGGTTTTGGAGCTCAAATTATCATCGTCAAGGAAATGTAGTAAACTCTTCTTGAAATAGTCAAATTTCAATATCTTCTTCCATCAAATTAAATATGAATTGAGGCTATAGGGAGAAGTAGTCACAGATTGCAATGGTATTAAAATACAAGCATTATTGTGATGGTCTATGTTCAATGCCACACCATTTTGATTGTTAGCCTCTTCATTATGCAAAAGCCTCTAAATGCACATTGAAAACTTCTAAATCAAATGCTTAAATTAAGAAACGTGGGATATGATATTTATTGGAAAAGATTTTATTTTATTTTATTTATTATTTTTTTTTTTTTAACACTTAAGATGATGCGTAAAGTTGTTTTAATTGATTGATAGAGTAAAGTTGTTTTACACGGCTAGTCCAAAAAAAAAAAAAAGCATTATAACGTCTAACTTTGGCACGTAATGCAAACTTAGTTTTATATATGTCAATTAGTTCACTTATAGTTACACCATAAGTCAGAGTAGACTCCGCCAAATAAATAAGAGTCGGAGAAGATATATTCGTTTAATTGATTTTTGGGGACCTCTAAGACCTTAAGTGGATACACACGCATACGCAACTGACTTGATTGTCCACAAAACCAAATTGACATTCATTTCACAATTCTTCAAATTTAAAACTATATTTTATTCTCAAGAAGTCCTATCTCAACTGACAAATGCCGAAATTGCAAGGCCGGACACCATGACATGGGTTCGAACCCGGGACCCCACAATTATGTGTGAGTTTATTTTCACTGGATTACCACTTCATCTAAAACAAAAAAAAACTAAATTTTATTGTATTTTAAAAATAATTTATGCAGAGACAAAATGGTAAATGATTGTGTCGTTAGTCCCCATGAGCTTAGCTCATTTGGTAAGGGATAATGCATTTGTATGCAGGGGCTGAGGTTCGAACCCCGAACACCCCACTTATTCACCTTTAAGGTGAATTTCTCCTAGGCTATTTGACAAAAAAAAAATTGTGTCGTTAATAATTTTTGATATTAAAATCAATCCTCTTAAAAACAATTTATGAACATTGAAGACACATGATAATTATCTTAATCTTTTATAGAAAGTCAACATCTGATATCAATGTTATCAAGTGTCTCTTTGGATGGGCGACTGCAAATCAAGTTTTGCTTAAAATTATGACAAAAAACATTTTAACGTAGAAGCTTCAATTCTCAACTGATTTACATCGAATCGAATAGTGTGCAGATGTGCTTTTGTTTTATCAAACACCACTCTAAATATGCACTAAGAAGCAAAATCATTGATAGCATGCTTGCAAACTTATGGGAAAAGACAGTATTTACTTATATTTTTTTTAGTAAAACCAAAGAAAGAAAACAAAAAAGGTTTCTTCAAATAAAAATATAATAATTTGCATCCACGTTGCTAGCTACTCACTCTACTTATCTTTCTATATATCTATCTTTTGCAGGAACATTATAAGATACCAATAAAAAAAATGGACAAGGAACTTCAACTTTGTTCTGTTGATGCTGCTGATGAAGAAGAAATGGTTTCTCAACAAAAACCAGAAAGAAGCAAGGGTGGTCTTGTCACCATGCCTTTTATCATTGGTATCTTATCTAATATCTATAACTTGCATGCATTTTTATTTTTATATTGAATGAGCTTGAATTTGATGTATAATATTAATATGGTTTTGATGTTGCAGCTAATGAGGCACTTGCTAGGATGGCAAGTACTGGATTAGGACCTAACATGATATTGTATTTGATGGGTTCTTACAATCTTCATCTTGCCACAGCTACCCAGATACTTCTCATATCCTCTGCAGCTGGAAATTTCACACCTCTTGTTGCTGCTTTTATTGCAGATTCTTATATTGGTCGATTCCTAGGTGTTGGAATAGGTTCTATTATCAGTTTCCTGGTAATATAATATATTCATTTTTGTTTTACTTCCTTTTATCATTCAATTGCGTTTTTCTTAGTAAATTGTATATATTTGAATTAATCACACACATAGAAGACATGCTCAATATATATACTACACTTTAATGCGGAAGGAAAATAAAAAGATAAGCATATGTAGAATCTGGATTTACAACATATTGATTTATTAAAGATATATTAGGAACACTTGAATCTATGGCTAAAGTCCGCGGGCAACACCAATCTGAAACATAAAGAGAGACGGATAATGTCATAACGAATACCCCTTGATTTGTGATTATTTCTCAACTAGGACTCGGTATGGTCTTAGGCAAGACAATATGCGGCGTGTCTGATATATTGAAGATCATAGTCGACATATATTGAGCCCGTATCAATTAAATATTATAGTAGTTAAATAAAATATTCAACTATGATATTCAACTAGATTCCTTTTTACAATTCAAAAGTGATATAATCACTTGTATGAAAAAGAATCATATAAAGGAAAAAAGTTCCACCAAACTTGGTATAATTCAATTATGATTCTGAAATTATTGGTATAACGAAAAAAGTTGGTAACAATCCCTCTTTTTTGTTTGTTTGTTGTTACAGGGAATGGCAATGCTGTGGTTAACAGCCATGGTCCCAGCGGCGCAGCCTCCTGCTTGCAGCAATCCACCTGAAGGCTGTATATCAGCAAAACCAGGTCAAATGGCAATGTTACTCTCTGCGTTGATTCTGATAGGAATTGGAAATGGTGGTATTTCATGTTCTTTAGCATTTGGTGCAGACCAAGTTAAAAGAAAAGAAAATTCCAATAACAATAGAGCTTTGGAAATATTCTTCACTTGGTATTATGCTTCCACAACTATAGCTGTCATAGCAGCTCTATTTGGAATAGTATATATCCAAGATCATCTTGGTTGGAGAATTGGTTTTGGTGTTCCAGCAGCACTCATGCTTATATCCACTGTCTTGTTCTTTCTTGCTTCTCCACTTTATGTGAAAATTACACAAAGAACCAGCTTGCTCACTGGTTTTGCACAAGTATCTGTTGCTGCCTTTAAGAACAGAAAACTTTCATTGCCACCGAAAACCTCACCTGAATTTTACCATCACAAAAAAGACTCAGTCCTTGTTGTTCCAACTGATAAACTAAGGTATATAGAATCAAACTACTATACCATCACTTTAGCTTTTGCATATTTTGTACATACGGATTAAATCAGTTGTGTTATTTGAGCAAAAATTCAGGTTGTACAAAAATCATTTCCCATATTAAACATTTGATTTCATTTTCAGGTTTCTAAATAAAGCTTGTGTTATTAAGGATCATGAACAAGATATAGCCTCAGATGGTTCCATAATAAATCGTTGGAGTCTCTGCACAGTAGATCAAGTTGAAGAATTGAAAGCCATTATTAAAGTTATTCCATTGTGGTCAACTGGAATCACAATGTCTATTAACATTGGAGGCTCATTTGGATTGCTGCAAGCTTTATCCTTAGACAGACATATCATTTCAAATTCAAACTTTGAAGTACCGGCAGGATCTTTTACAATAATCCTTATCTTTGTAATACTTATATGGATAATTATCTATGATCGTGTTCTTATTCCTTTAGCATCAAAGATAAGAGGGAAACCAGCGAGTATCAGTCCAATGATAAGAATGGGACTTGGGTTGTTTTTTAATTTTCTTCACATTGTAGTTGCAGCAATTTTTGAGAGTATAAGGAGAAAGAAAGCAATACAGGCAGGATTTTTGAATAATACTCATGGAGTGTTGAAAATGTCTGCAATGTGGCTTGCACCTCAACTTTGTTTGGCTGGTATAGCTGAAGCATTCAATGTTATTGGCCAAAATGAGTTTTATTACAAAGAGTTTCCAAAGACTATGTCTAGTGTTTCTTCTGCACTTTCTGGATTGGCAATGGCTGCCGGAAACTTGGTATCTTCTTTTGTATTCAGTACGATTGAAAACACTACTTCAAGTGGAGGAAATGAAGGGTGGATTTCTGATAATATTAACAAGGGTCATTTCGACAAATATTTATGGGTTATAGCTGGAATTAATGTTCTTAATCTACTGTATTACTTAGTATGCAGTTGGGCTTATGGACCTACAGCTGATCAAGTATCCAAAGTGAGTGAAGAAGAAAATGGTTCCAAGGAGGAAAATTCAACTGAATTCAAAAATGTCAATCCACAAATTGATGACAAGGTTAGTGATGAAACTAGTTCAAAGGAGAAAGAGTTAACTGAATTCAAGAATGGGGGTCAGGTTGAGAAAGTATCCAAAGTGAGTGAAGAAAATGGTTCCAAGGAGGAATAGTTACGATAGAAGGCTTATAGTTGGTCCAATACATTCAGAGAAATACCAAGGACATTCTTTCTATCCATAACTCTTTTATTAGATAAAACTCATGTGAGTCTCACTATTGAATATGAGATTAATTTCCAAATCGTGGGAACCACATGTCACATGTGTTTCACGAGTGGATGTTAGAATGTGAGTATCCATATAACACTCATCATTCATGAGATATTAGTTTTTTTTTTGAAAAATATTAGTTAAAATATTTTATTTATTATTTTGGTATATTAGTTGTTATTTTAAATTCTTATGTTTCTAAGATTTTCTTATGGACCTTAAGATTATGACACGTGGATGCTAGATTAGTAATTATTGTCGGTAAATTAGTATGATACTCGTGTAGGCCAGCTATTAGGGCGTCATGACACGCGTATTAACCGATAATAGTAATAGTGTATTAATAACATTTACTTAATACGATAACATTTACTTAATACATGCGTTAATACTAACTAATATGCTTAACCAAAACCATTACTTATAGTAAAAAGATAATAATGAAATGGTAACAAAACACAACAGTATTGCAATTTGGGGTCTAACTCATTACAAAAGTGGCTTGCAAGGTGAGGAGTGCAATGAAGGCAAAGTAAAGGCCGCAGTTTAGGCAGCCAGGGGCGGACCGCAATAAAGATGGAATTTCGAACACACTCCTTTATGCTTTAGCCCGCAATAGATCTAGGATAGGCTCTGATACCATGTTGTGAAATTTGGGGCCTAACTCATCTTTATAAAACCGGCTTACAAGGTGAAGAGTGCATCTTCTTTATAAACTCTTCTCAAGAGTCCTATCTATCCGATGTGAGATTAAATCCATCCCCCTCAAAGCCAACATAATGAAGGTGTTGGAGGCTGCAATGAAGACAAACCAAAGGCCGCAATTTAAGCGACCAGAGGTGGACCGCAATAAAGTCGAAATTTCCAACAAACTGAAGTCGGAAGATTTTGCTAACAACGTTGTAGAAGACACAACATGAACAATAGTACAATTTCAAACATTTAGTTTTACAAATATCCTTTATAAAATAAGTGTACAGGTGAAAAATA
Source organism: Medicago truncatula (assembly GCF_003473485.1). NCBI lineage: Eukaryota > Viridiplantae > Streptophyta > Magnoliopsida > Fabales > Fabaceae > Medicago > Medicago truncatula. The sequence continues at coordinate 49,802,626 of NC_053043.1, forward strand.
AATATTAACGCATCTTAAAAGGCAACACATTTTTATTTTCTTTATGGAATAAAAGGCAACACATTGTATCGTATGAATGAGGCTTTCTTGAAGAAGATTATGTAAAACCTCATAAATAAACCAGATGAGTTATAGTGTGCAAAGTTCTTATCAGCAAGTATGTTAGAAATAACGATCTTATGGTTTCTTGCAACTCTCAGCCTTATGATTCCCCTGTACAAAGCTTTGGACAAAGTCAATCAAGACATAAGTTTAAAAGGAGTAATTGACCTACATATATACATGGTGGGGGGCATGTTTTCGTTGGGGTGGAGGAGGGGGGAGAGACTTGGTGGTGGCGGCGGAGGTTGTGGGAGTGGGAGGAGGAGATGTTACGGGAGTGTAGGTTGTTGTTGTCCGACATTGTTTTGCATGTTTCGATCACTGGCCGATGGAATTGGCGCCTTGATAATAATGGTGGCTATTATGTCTGTAGTGTTTATCACATGCTCACTGCAGATGACAGACATGTTATGGATACGATTTCTAAGTTAATTTGGCACATACATGTTCTGGTAAAGGTGTCTCTCCTTGCATGACGACTACTCCGCAACAGATTGCCTACCAAATCTAATCTTCTGGCTCGCGGGATCATCTCTCATGAGGCACAAATGTGTGTGGCTGGGTGCGGTGAAGTGGAAACGGCACAACATTTGTTCGTTTCTTGTACCATTTTCTAAGAGTTTTGACATCTTATTCGTGGTTGGATAGGGGTCTATGGGGCTGATCTGCCTTATATACATGATCATTTTCACCAGTTTACTTATCTGTTAGGCGGATCGGCGACAAGACGATCATTTATGCAACTTGTGTGGCTTTTATGTGTTTGGGTTTTGTGGTCTGAATGTAACAATAGGTTGTTTCAAAATAAGGTGACGAATATGCATCAGCTGGTTGAAAAAGTAAAAATCCACTCTTACTGGTGGATGAAGGCGGCTAATGTTGTTTATGTGTTAGGTGTCCATAGTTGGCTATCATGCCCTCTTAATTGTCTAGACATCTGTTAATTGTGCTTTTGTTTTGCGTTGACATGTTGTTGCATTCTGTAGGCACATCTTGTGTTGAAGATGTGAGCCAGTTACTGTTACTATATATTAAAAAAAAGAAATTGCTTCTTCAAAAAAGAAGTTTAAAATATGCACTTATCTTGGGCACTGGTCCTCGTTGTAATAAAAAAATAAATATGCACATGTTGTGATGCAATTGGTTCTAATCAATAATGAATTGGGAACTTCTACGATACACCCGCAAATTAAGGTGTATTGGTACTCCCACTTCAAAAAAATTTAAATTAACAATTATTTTTATGGAATAAAGAGCTATTTGTTGATATTTATATTTTAGAAAATTTTATTTTATAAGAAAAACATCATTTTATTATTCATAAAAATCATACTAATTTTTTTTACATTTTATTGTAAAAAATAATCAAAATTCTCTATTATGAGTACTAAAAATTCAGAAAAATTAAATTTTATTTCTTCGACGATTTTGGTAAATAAAATTTAATTATTATAATTATAGGTGATATAAGACAATTTTTCTCTTCAAAAAATAACCCAAATTTTTAGGTGTACCATAGAATTTGTCTAATGAATAATTGGGACTATATCATGATATAGAAGAAAAAAAAAATGAATTTTTTTTTTACAAGTATCGATTCAAGTGCAGCTCAACATTACAATTTAAAACCATACAAGATGAAAGTTTCTTTTTTTTTTTTTTTTTTTTTTTTTTTTTTTTCAGAGAACACAAGATGAAAGATTTGAGAATTTATTCAGTAACAATTTTTCGGTGTGCTAAATTATTTTATTATCTTATTTTTTTCCCTAAGAAAAAAATTATTTTATTTTTTCGGTGTGCTTCTTTTGGTTTTTTCAGCTTAGTGAATGGTGACTAACAATGATATGGATATTTTAATATTTTCAGTTTGGACTTGTTGGTACGAACGTTGAAAAAACTTTCTAAAATATAAAAACGTTGAAAAAACTAAGCAATATTTCAGTTGGGACTCTTGGTACGAATATTGAAAAAACTAAACGCGCTAATAACAATAACCTTCTTCGTAGTTTCCCCCAAAACTTGTTATTTTTTAAATATATTATTTGAGCAAACCATTTGTAGCACAACTTATAGAACAACAAAAAATATATAAAGAAAATTAGATATTAATACGAAAATCAAAATAATGGAAAGAAAATAAAAATAAAATAAAAATATGAGACAAAAATTATCATAAAATAATTGAACAAATATCATTTTTTTTTATCCATTAAACTAGTGGTCCAAACATCCACAAGTCTTAGTTCAACTGACAAAAATGCCGAAATTATTAAGTCAGATGCTATGATCGATGTTCGAACTCCGATACCTCCACTTATGTATGTGAGTTTAAAATAACTTTTGACATTTCGTCTATAAAAAAAAAAACAAGTGGTCCAAACACCCTATTTTTTTTAGGGGACCAACAACCTGTTATTATTCCACCATTTGTCAAAAAAACAAAAACCTGTTATTATTCCACCAAATAAATGTCAACGCTTTATTTCCTTTCAAAACAAACGCGGTTAAAGTTTTCTTTTTGTCCCTTTTAATCTTTTTTATTTTTTTTATGAATCAAAATATAGTAAGGAAGACATCAAGGAAAAGCTAGACATCCGATTAGATTGGCATCCCAAAGCTTCTTCCATCATGTACCATCACATGTTCGAAAATTTTATTTGAAAAAGGAAATATTGTACAAGAAAGGGACTAGGCCAAAACCCTAAAAAACATAAAACAAAAATGGTAAAACAGAGATATAAGGGAAACGAAAATTCGGAAGACCATGTATGTCCCTAAAAAATTCATCCTAAAAAAATAGGTAAAAAAATTCCACCAAATTACATTGGTAATAACATGACCATGACTGTCCAGTATTTTAAGATGACCATGTATATTAAGATGAATTCGGATGGCTCTTTGGTTGATGATGTTGGGGCTTATGGAGGTATTTTCTGTGATTACAAAGGTTCTTTTTTAGGATGTTTTGCTTCTAATATGAGGCCTAGTTCGGTTATTGAAGCAGAATTGAACAACTTTATTTTGGGTTTAGAGTATGTTGGTCTCATGTTTGGGTAGAAGGTGACTCCAAGAGTGCTCTGTTGGCCTTCAAGAAATCTGCTCGTGTTCCCTTCAAGATTAGAAATCGCTGTCACAATTACTTGCATGTTAGAGTTCACATTTTTATCGTCACATATTTTTATTTACTTATTGGTTTCTTTAAATTTTTGGTTATCAATTTTAGTCTATGTTTAATTACAAAAATTTATGCTACCAAAAAAAATTACATAAATTCACACAGCATGTTTCAAGTGACTTTTTCGATAATATGTTAAATAACATTATTTTAATAATTTAAATATTCAATCTTTATTAATTTATTATTGTATTAAATTAAAGATTAAATTATTAAGTTCATATTGTATGACAATTTTTCTTTATCAAATTCAGAATATTTTAAGGTTTTAACAATGATATATTATCAAAAAAGTTACTTGAAACATGCGGCATAAATTTTTGTAAAATAGAAAAAACTAAACTTAGTACTAGAAAATGCAGAGAGACCAATGTTTGAAGAAATTTTTTATAAGTATTAATAATGAAAATTCTTATATTACAAAAGTAAAAATGACGTTCAATTTATAAAATAAAGTTTATTTACTAAAATGACGCTCATTTTAAAACTTATGTAAAGGATGTAATTCAATCGATACAAAACTTCAACCCATTTTCCACAAATAATTATAGAAAAACAATGACATGCTGCCTTATCAAAAATAAAAATTATGTATAAAAAATTGTGTCTATTTATTTTTTTAAAATTAAAATTAATTTTCAAAACTTACGGAGTACTTGTTATTGCTGAGATCCATAGTGTAACACCCCGTTACCCAAAAGTAATTAAATAATAATTAATTCAACATCAGAGTAAAACCCAACGGGCATGTCACACTACATTTTCAAATTTTTCTTAAATAGAATATAAAACTATTTAATAAACATCCAATGAAATCATCATTTAATTAGCAGCGGAATATTATCATCAAAACATCAACAACTGTTTAAACCTCCAAAATAATATCTTGGCATAAAGCCTTAAGAACATAATTCAACCAACATAGGGCCACAACATCAAGTTCCAAAATAAGATACATAGGAAAGAAAAACAATAATAATTCTCATCCCACGTATCAGAGCCCTAGACACGACACTTGAGCCACCACCAACTACTCAGGATCACCTGCAAGTTACCCATAGGAAGGGCAACATTTTCAAGCAGAAGGGGTGAGATTCACAACAATAAGATATAGATATTAAAATTCGTCAATTGAATCTAACACCCTAAATATAATCAGTTCATCATCTTATATGCATATGTATATATACTTCATAAAACAACATCATCATCATCAAATCAATCATCATCATATAGGTATAAATATATACTTCATCAAACAACATCATCATCGTCAATATGGCAACTAAAACCAACAACACCGACTCATGCAAATGACATGACAACACCGCTAAGACAACACCCTAGACTCCTCAATAAATGCAAATATGCATGTGGTACCATAATCAGGGCCGTGACCCACACCGTTGTCGAATGGTTAAAGCATTCTCATCAGGACCTAAGTCCTCACCGCTCAACACCGCTTTTGAACAACTAGTGTTCCACCACTTTGAACGACAAGGCGTTCCAGAGCCGAAGCTCTCCCACTTTGATGTTATGCAACTACCCAACCTGTGGATATCTACATACAACTCAACAAATGCATATATATATGTATATGACTCAACTCTCCATAACTCCACACTTGTATGATTTAATGAATGTAAACATACAACACAGTCATCAATAGTTCATCATTAATCAATCCAACAATCCAGAAAAATGTACAATTTATCTTAATCATGCTCATACATCAAGCTCCATTCAAAACGTTCAAACAGGATTCAACAACTCAAGGATATTAGTAATCAACAACATCAATTATATTAGCTTAGATACATTGAGAGGCTATACCCTTATAGACAACTTCCATCCCTACCCCAAGGACCACTCATGAACTCATTAGACCCTTATACAACGTTATATCTTTCCTAAAAACATCTCTATACGTTTAGGATAAAGTCCCTACACTTAGGAAGAAGTTTGGAAGCATTTGGAGTGAAGAAAATTGCATTTTAGGGTTTATGGTAAGACAGCATCAGTCATACTAAAATTACAGATTTTCTGTCAAAATTGCCTCATGATCACTAGAATCGCCTCATGATCTCGACAGTATCAGACATACTAAAATTACAGATTTTTCTGTCAAAATCGCCTCATGATTTCTAGAATCGCCTCATGATTTCGACAGTATCAGACATCCTAAAATTACACATTTTCTACGATTTTCTACCATGGGAACCTCCTTGGCTCCATCTCTTAACCCTAAACTCTCCAAAATCATCCATAAACATCACCATATGATTACCCTATCATTAAAACGTTAACCCATCACTAACCTACCTGATTAACCACTCTTTCCACCATTCAATTCTATGGTTTCTACACTTTTTCATTCAAAACCAATAATCAAAACCTAATCCCAAATTTCTCAATTTCTACCAGAAACATGTTAAATCAAAATCAGAATTACAATCTATACTATTGAAAGTAAATCTCACCCTTACCTTAGTTCAGAAAATCGCACGACACACGGTTGATCTTGGTTCTACTTGTTCTTCTCTCCCCTTGTTCTTGGTTTTCTCTCCCAAAACTTGTTTCACGTAAAACTGCTTCTGACCTTTTCTTTTCCTAACTCCCAAACTATAACTCCCCTTTTATTTCATTAACTCCCCTTAATTCTATTAAATCCTAATTAACTCCCTAATTTCTAAAATAATAATAATTCCCACTAATTTTAATTATTATTTTATTAAACCATATATTAAAATGTACACACCATATAAATCACCAAAAATCATATATGAGACTCCAAATAATTCAAAATAAAATAAATAACAACTAGGGCGTTACACATAGCATGATGCAAACTTAGTGCCTGTTTGGTTCAGCTTATTCCAAGACCCGAAGCAATTCTAGAGCCTCAAAATTGAAAAAGGCAATTTCTCACATGTTTGGTTCAGCTTTACAAAAGCAATTCTCTTCTGTAAAAACAATTCTGGCTGAAGCTACAATTCCTAACTTTTGAGTTAACTAGAATCAATTCTCCATTAAATTTTATATTTTGATTATTATTACCCATTATTTCCTTTATTGTCCTTTATCAATTCTCCTTCTTTTTGGTTTGTATTTAATTTAATGTACCACGTTTAATAAAAAAATATAACGAACCAAATTAGCCCCAAAAAATATTCACGGTCAACAGTTACCAAGTTTTGGATTTTTCTTTACAATTTTTTCGTTCAGAATTATATTTTTTCTTTTACGCTATACTTATCGTTTTTGGGAACCAGCTCCATTATTATTTAACTTAAATATATTTTATAAAAAAATATAAAATATATAGAACAAATATTTTGTCAATTTTTTTTTGGTTTAATGACCGTATTTATTATTTTTTAAATTAATATATAGAAGAAATTTATTTATTTAAATTAAATAATATATCTACATTTAATGTTGATCTACACGTACATTCAACTATATCCATCTATTTGTATTTAGCAATGTCCATTTAATATATCTACATTTAATGTTGATCTACACATACATTCAACTATATCCATCTATTTGTATTTAGCAATGTTCATTTTAGTAATTATACATTCAAAAACAATTTTGATCGAAACTATCCAAACAACATTTATTCTCTTTAATCAATTCTACATTATTATATCCAAACATAAATCAATTCTTTCAAAATCAATTATGTCAGAATCAATTCTCCTAGAATCAATTCTATCCAAAACTGAACCAAACACACATTTAGTTATATACACCGGTTAGTTCACCTATAGGTACAACATAAGTCAGACTAAATTTTGCAACAAAAAAAATAATAAAAAAAAGTCAGAGTGGACGTCATTGTGGTTCAAAAAGTAAAAGAATTGGTTTTGTTATTAAGAGATTAGCGGTGCATTTGTTTAAAAACACAAAATAAATTACATTTGTGATTTCGTTTTCTCTGAACGATCCTGTTTGTTTTGATTTTCCATTTTTGTGCGGTGTGTTTTTAATTTCCTGTCTTAGTGCGGTGTTTATTTGATTCAGGTTGAAAAATTAGCTTTGAACAAGTGCAGATCTGATCAATGACAATGACTTTGGCGTCATCAACGTTGCAGATCCGAAGACATGAGTATTCCGAAGACATGAATATAGTCATATTAGTCATATTTGTAAGCACATGTACTTTGCCGTTTTATGATATTAACATGGATGATGTGAGTTTGTTCATCGATTCATCATTTTTGTTTTTAGCGAATTTAGATTTGTATTGTATTGATGTACTCTATCAATTTGAATGAATGAATATCGTTTATTTTTGTCAAAAAAAATAAAAAAAATACATTCGTACACATGTTAATGTTATTATTCTGTTAAAAAAAACATATTCGATGTCCACAAGTCTTAGCTCAACTGAAAAAATGCCGAAATTATTAGGCCGGATGTAATTATGACCGGGGTTCGAACCCCGGTACCTCCACTTATGTGTGTGTGTGAATTTATAATGGTTTTGCCATTTTATCTATCTACAAAAAATAAAAATATTCGATGGCAAAATTGTTAGTGGTCAAGTGGTAAAAGTTTTAAGGTGGTGTCATATGCAACCCGATTCCATTATTTGCAAACTTTTTTTTTACCAAAAAAAATAAAATATATATTCAATGACAAGTTTTAACATTTTTTGTCCTTCTCTTTTCCTTCTCAAACCTTAGCCTTTTCCACTTTTTATCTATTAAAAATGTATGATTTATGATCAATTTTGATCGAAAATCACCCCACTACGTTGTTTTTCTTTTAGTTAAATAAATGATTTTCATCTACTCTTGGTCTTTATTTGTCTGTTTTGTGTTTTCGTCGTCTTAGTACGACTCTTTTTGTTTTGATTTTCCGTCTTTGTGCAACATAGTTTTTATCTCATGTTTGCGGTGTTTATTCGATTTCATGTTGAAAAATTAGTTTTGATTAAGTGCAAATTCAATCAATGACTTTGATATCATCAAAATTGCAGATCCGAAGACATGAGTATTTTATATATTTGAATATCATTGTTTTTTTAGAAATTAAATATTTGAAAAAATTTGTTTTATGTTATCAACATGAATGCTGCGACCTTTTTTTTTGCAAATTTATCTTTTTTTATTTTTAGCTACTTTAAGTTTGTATTATATTAATATACTCTATCAATTTAAACGGATGACTATGATCATTTTTGTAAAAATAAAATAAAATAAAAAAAGTGCATACATGACACATACACGCGCATACGCCATTGACCGGATTGTGCAAAAAACCAACTTGACATCTTTTCATTTCACACCTCTTCTTTCAATAATATATAAATTTGCATCAACACTCCTAGCTTCTTTAAATCAACACTTCACTCTACTTGTCTTTGTTCCTATCTTTTGCATTAGCAACATTATTACCAATCAAAAAATGGACAAGGAACTTCAGCTTTGTTCTGTTGATGCTGCTAATGAAGAAGAAATGGTTTCTCAACAACCACAAAGACGCAAGGGTGGTCTTATCACCATGCCTTTTATAATTGGTATCTTATCTATGACTTGCATGCATTTTTACTTTGAATGAGCTTGAATTTTGATGTATATATAATATGGTTTTGTTGTGATTATTTTGATTGAAGGGAATGAGGCACTTGCTAGGATGGCAAGTTTGGGACTATTACCAAACATGATATTGTATTTGATGGGATCATACAGACTTCACCTTGGCATATCTACTCAGATACTTCTTTTATCCTCTGCAGCTAGCAATTTCACACCTGTGATTGGTGCTTTTATTGCAGATTCTTTTCTGGGTCGATTCCTAGGTGTTGGAATAGGTTCTTCTATCAGTTTCCTGGTATGATTTACTCTTTTTTTGACTTGAATATGCCTATTATTAAGTTTAATTTTGGGATGAATTGTATAGATTTGAATGCCGATTTTGAACGTAAGAAACAAAAGAAAAAAACACATTTATTAAGAAAGTAAAATAATTGCGTTTAAGTCATTATATACATTTACCGACGTCCAGAACCATTCATTTCCATCTCTTGAGACTGTCAAGGTATAGGACTAAGCTTCTTTCCATGAGACAGCGTTCAACTTAAGAAGCCAACGTTTTGTAGATTTGGGTGTATTGAAGATTATAAAATTTGAACCATGGTAGTGCATGGGCAGTGGCCCCCTCTATAAAGTGTGGCATATTATTCCATTTATCAATAGGACTTTATATTAGTATTAGATTCATAAACGGCCAAAAGAATTCAGACATAGGATATTTTTTTAAGGATTGAGACATATGATTTTAAGACAAACATAAAAGTTTCTCCAAAAATTCTAGCTAGCTAGCGTTCTCCACGTGAACCTCGAGGCTTGAGTTGATGATACACAGGCCAAGAAAGTGACGTCTACAAACTGTAGTGCTCCAAGTAGAGATACAAGCAACTATAAGATTCGTTGATTATTCCTTAAAATATTTTGTGTGGCCAAGTCGGTAGTGTTCCCTAAAAAAAAAAAGAGGTGGGTATAGTGTTTTTTCATTCAATGAATGTGGATTATGATATTCAAGAAATATGAGTGCGTAGAACGGGTTATTTCATACATACTTTGGTGGCGATAATGAGTAATTGGTATTATATCATGATCATTATAAATAAAATAAAATAAAAATTAACAGCATAGGTGCAAGTGCAACTCAACATCAAACCATGTGGAGGTTTGTTCAAAAAAATCAAACCATGTGGAGGTGGCATTTAAAGGTGAGAAAGTATAAGACTTTCTTATGATAGAAAATTGAATCATCAATTTCGTCTTTGATTGTACGAATCGGCCAAATTTATCACACAGTTACACGAAATATCAAACTAATTCCCATAAAAAATAATGAATAATTGGTATTATATCATGATTACTATAAATAAAATAAAATAAAAATTGACAGCATAGGTGCAAGTGCAACTCAACATCAAACTGTGTGGAGGTGGCGTTTAACGTGAGAAAGTCTTATGAAGGAAAAAGTCAACTTTTTTATTAACGCATGTTGATTGCAATAGTTAAATATTTCAAATTTTTGTTTAAATTTTTAAAAAAGTTTTGTTCCACTTTTTGTCTTTTAAAAGTATTTAATTAGCACATTTGATCTCTACTTTTAAGTCAGTTAAGGTGTACCAATCAAATTTTTGGATGAGATTTTGCAATAATGTTTAGAATATTATAAGATTTAAAAAAAAATAGAATTCTTGAACAAAATATGAAGTTTTAAATGTCATAAACATAAAAATTCATATTCAATTCATGTTTTTCTTACTTATTTAATTCATATTTTATTAAAAAAATTCTGAAAGATTTTTATAATATTCTAAAGATGACTCTAAATTAAAAAAAATAAAAAATCGAATGATACACATGAGTGACCAAACATTTACAAACTTAAAAGACTTATGTGTGACCAAAATAAATTAAAGGATCAATATGTTACAAACCTCAAACTTAAAGGACCCATTGTATAATTTAACCTAAAATTTAAAAAGGAGAGAATAAAGAGAAATAAGGTAATTTTATCGATAAAAACGACAATTATTAAGAAAATGATTAACTGTGTTGATTTCAATAGTAAAATTAGTATCATTTATTAAAATACACCTATTAATTTTTAGTGGAGTAATTAAGTTGGATAAAATTCAATAAACAAGGGTATAATAGTGAAAATAAATAAATACTACATTGATATCCTTAAATGTCAATTATTTTAGAACAAATGAAAAAAGCTAAAAAAGACAATTATTTTGAGACGAAGATGGTAAAATAACATAGGGGTATTGTGGGGTCTCAAATTGCATGCATACCTCTTTAATCTCAATCAACCATTAAATAAATTAAAGAAGAGTTTTTCTAACCTATGCAACATTGCATAGGATAAAGTGCATCGCTATCTTTAACATAAACTATCATATTTATTATCCTTTATTTGAAAAATTACAATTTCCTCTATCCTATTAATCATTTTATTTTTTATTTTTTTTATCACTTCATACTAAAAAAAAGTCTACTTATATGCATGAAAAAAAAATGCAAATGGAACGTCATTGTAACAAACAAAATGAAACTAAATGGAAAGAAATTATATGAGCACAAAAGAAGAAAATTGTTACATACTAAGACTTTAATTTTATAATGACTTCTTTTTGGAGTTATATATTAACGCAGAAGAAAAAAAAATTTACATATACTTTCACACAGTTTTTCATATGGAACCACCATATCCTTGAAGAAAAAAAATTAAAGCAGATGAAGAAAATTGTGTTACAGATGAATGAGTTTGGTCACCTTATATAGAGAATTCTGTTCCAATTTTGTTGTTACAAATGGTCAAATGCCGTTCCATGCATGATTTTTGTTTTTGTTAAAAATAAAAAATAGAATAATTAATGTTAGAGAAAATTATCATTTTTCAAGAAAAATATAATCAATATGATAATTTATGTTGGAAATAGTGGAACATTTATTGCACCTTATCCTATGCAATATTGCATAGGTTAGAAAAACCCATTAAAGAAAATGTTAATTACTATCCAGATACTATCAGTTAAGAAAGCAAATACTACATTCGTTCCTAATTATAAGATCCTTTTAGGAAAAAATTCGTCCCTTTTTATAAGACCCCTTTGATATTTTCAAGTACATTAATTTTTTTTTTTACCAACATACCCTTATTTATTTTACATCTTTTTCTTCAATCAACAATAAATATTATGTTGAAAACATAAATTAACCTCTCTCTCTCTTAAGGATAAAATTGTAAAAACAATAGTAATCATGTACAAATTTAATACTACAACCAATTTTCTTAATCTTCGTGTTTTTTGCAAAAGACTCCTATAATTAGGGACGGAGGTAGTATAATAGAATTGTATTGAAAATTGTGTAGTCGATACTTCAAAATCTTAAATAATACTACATCCGTTTCTAATTATAAGACCCTTTTGAGAATTTTTTTGTACATTTTTATAAGACCCCTTTTCTATTTCCAACTACATTAATTATTTCTTTACATATATGCCCCTATTTATTATACATCTTTTTCTTCAATCAGCAATAAATAGAATGTTGAAAACATAAGCCAACCCTCTTTCTTAAAGGATAAAATTGTAAAAACAATAGTAATTAATACAAATATCCACTATCTTAATTCCCGTTATTTTTTCAAAAGGGCCTTATAATTAGGGACTGAAGTAATATCATTTTCAATTAAAAACTTTGTTTTTTTGTTGACTTTTTTAACTCATGCTCCGAAGGCACTAATTAACATAATCCATAAATTAATCAATAGTATATCCTCCGCTCACTGATATAAGTAAAAATCAACATTTTAGATTCATTCATTAAATGATGTGTATGACCTACAATAAAAACCATATACATCATTAATTGAATAAATCTAAAATGAAGATTTTTACTTATAATATTGATAAGAGGATGTACATAATCTTGGATAGATGAGCTACACTATATCATAAAGAAAGTTTTTAACTTTATCATCCAAAATGCCACCCCCACGTTGAGTCTGGCTTTAATACATTTTTTTAATTTATTATTTCTTTTCTTATTACTTTATGTCTCAAGATCCATTAATTATTGATCTACTACTTCCTTCGGTCTTGAAAGTAAGGAAAAAAAAAACAAATTTATTAAGAAAGTAGTCAATTCACATTGAAAATGACATTTTTTAAATAAATATAGTAGTATTATATTGAAAAATGTTTAGTTAATTTATCAAAAGTTTAAAAAGTGTCATTTTATTTAAATTTTTGATGAATTGACTACACATTTTCCAATATAATACTACTATATTTGATTTTTTAACAAATCTCATAGAGACACTTTTTAGCAGAACTCTTAAACTATAACCATATACCAACATAAGCTTTTAGCAATGGCCACAAAATTAGTAGGTATAGACAATATATACCTACAGGCACCAAACAAGCCGTGGGTATAGGTATAGACGTTTATACAGCAGGAAAATAAAAAGATAAGCAAGTATATGAACAATGATATACAATGTATTGATTTATCAAAAATAAATTAGGAATACCTCAATCCATGACCAAAAGCCTCTTGGCAACACTGATTTGAAACATAAAGAGAGACACGTAACTAGTAACCCTTCGTTTATGATTCTTCCTCAACTAGGACTCATATGCCTTAGGCAGGACAATATACGGTGTGTCCGATATATTGAAGATAATAGCATATTGAATTCATACAAATTAATTATTATAGTAATTAAATAAAATATTCATCAGATATATTCCAATGTATGAAAAAGAAGCATACAAAGGAAGTATGTTCCGCCACTTGGTATATTCAATTAAATTCAGAAATTATTGGTATAATAAAGCCTCTTTTTTGTTTGTTGTTATAGGGAATGTCACTGCTGTGGTTAACAGCCATGATCCCGTCGGCACGGCCTCCTGCTTGCAACCATCCATCTGAAGGTTGTGAATCAGCAACACCAGGTCAATTGGCAATGTTATTCTCTGCCCTAATTCTGATAGCAATTGGAAATGGTGGTATTTCATGTTCTTTAGCATTTGGTGCAGACCAAGTTAATAGAAAAGATAACCCTAATAACCGCAGGGTTTTGGAAATATTCTTCAGTTGGTATTATGCTTTCACAACTATAGCTGTCATAATAGCTCTCACTGGAATAGTATATATCCAAGATCATCTTGGTTGGAAAGTTGGTTTTGGTGTTCCAGCAATACTCATGCTTATATCCACTGTCTTATTCTTTCTTGCTTCTCCTCTTTATGTGAAAATTAAACAAAAAACCAGCTTATTCACTGGTTTTGCACAAGTATCTGTTGCTGCCTACAAGAACAGAAAACTTCCATTGCCACCTAAAACCTCTCCTGAATTTTACCATCAACAAAAAGACTCAGAACTCGTTGTTCCAACTGATAAACTAAGGTATATAGAATCGAATTACTATACCATCTTTTTAGCTTTTATGGTTCGTGGTTAATTATGTTCAATAGACTAATAATGAACTCTTCCTCCAATCTCTATTATAAGAGAAAATTCACATTTAAAGTTCATTCAATAAACGATGTATGTAATTTCTTATATAGATCATACAAATCATTTACTGAATAAATCTAAAAAGTGAATTTTCTCTTATAATATTGACTGGAATAATATATACCAGGTGTCGAAATTTATTAATCATCAAAATAACTTCATTAACCACAAATTTGAATGTGATTAAGGAAAATTTTCAAAGGTTCAATAAAGTTACATTGCTAGTTATTGAGTTTCAACACATGGTTTATTCATTCACCATCTATAAATTGAGCATAATTAACCACTAATTTGTACCATGTTAATGTTTATGGTGTTGTTGCGAAAATTGCCTAAACTTTGTTACACAAAAACCATTTCCCATATTAAACATTTGATTTCATTTTCAGGTTTCTAAATAAAGCTTGTGTTATTAAGGATCATGAACAAGATATAGCCTCAGATGGTTCAGCGATAAATCGTTGGAGTCTATGCACAGTAGATCAAGTTGAAGAACTAAAAGCCATTATTAAAGTTATTCCATTGTGGTCAACAGCGATCACAATGTCTATTAACATTGGAGGCTCATTTGGATTGCTGCAAGCTAAATCCTTAGACAGACATATCATTTCAAGTTCAAACTTTGAAGTACCAGCAGGATCTTTTTCTGTTATCTTGATAGTTGCAATATTAATATGGATAATTATCTATGATCGTGTTCTTATTCCTTTAGCATCAAAGATAAGAGGGAAGCCCGTAATTATCAGCCCAAAGAAAAGAATGGGAATTGGGTTGTTTTTTAATTTTCTTCACTTGATAACTGCAGCAATTTTTGAGACTGTAAGGAGAAAGGAAGCAATCAAAGAAGGATATTTGAATGATACTCATGGAGTGTTGAAAATGTCTGCAATGTGGCTTGCACCTCAACTTTGTTTGGCTGGTATAGCAGAAATGTTCAATGTTATTGGCCAGAATGAGTTTTATTACAAAGAGTTTCCAAAGAGTATGTCTAGTGTTGCTGCTTCCCTTTCTGGATTGGCAATGGGTGTAGGAAACTTGGTATCCTCTTTAGTATTGAGCATTATAGAAAGCACTACTCCAAGTGGAGGAAATGAAGGGTGGGTTTCTGATAATATTAACAAAGGTCATTTCGACAAGTATTATTGGGTTATAGTTGGAATTAATGCTCTAAATCTATTGTATTACTTAGTATGCAGTTGGGCTTATGGACCTACAGTTGATGAAGTATCCAATGTGAGTAAAGAAAATGGTTCCAAAGTGGAAGAATCAACTGAATTCAAGCATATGAATCCACACTTTGATGACAAGGTTAGTGGTGAAACTAGTTCAAAGGAGAAAGAGTTAACTGAATTCAAGAATGGGGCCCAGGTTGAGAAAGTATTCAAGAATAGTGAACAAAGGGACTTGAAGGAGGAAGATTTGTGATAGAAGGCTTATATTTCGTCCAATTCATTTGGAGAAATGTTATAAACGCTTTTTTTAACACTCCTAACACCTCATCTTTTATTTGATGAAATTCACGTGGGACTCATCATTGTATGAGGGATTCATTTTTAAAGCGTGGGATCAACATGTGTTTCATCCAATAATAAAATGGTGTTAGAGAGTGTTAGAAGAATGTGTCCATAACACTTCTCATTCATGAATCTTTTTTAGGAATTTTAGTTAGCATATTTTTTATTTTATTTTGGTATATTGTTAGTTATTTTTGAATTCTTAGGTTCTAAGATTTTCTTATGGGCTTTAAGATTATGACACATGGATGTGATCATTTATTTAGATTAGTAAGTATTGTTAATAAATTTGATTTGATATCTTTATCAATATAGCATTTGATATTATATATATATATATATATATATATATATATTATTCTGTCACTTACACCTAATTAGAAAGAATAATAATGAATACTCCATTGTCTAATTTATTTAATATATTTTAGGAAAGTAAATTATTTACAACAAGGGATGAAATCAATTCTTAATTAACTTGTCAAAAAAATCAATTCTTAATTAACATCTTCAAATTGATGTGGTTGGTAAATAAGCATCAATTTGCTAACAAGAAATTGATAACACCGGTGTCAATAACCACCTTGCTATTAAGTAGTCATCATGAGTGTCACGTTGATTGACAAACGACTTTAATATGATTGGTGCATGCGTTCAAGAAAGAAAAGACTTTCAACAACTTGGATGAACACTTGTGTTGTTGACTTAAAGAGATATCGGCCATGTTTGAGGAAATTCAAGTTCAACCAAAAGACCTTGAAAACAAATTATTTGCGAACAAGCAGCAAACATGGCACGTTTACTCATATTCAGTAGAAGGTTTAGAGTCTCTTGCTTTTTACTTGTCAATGATATCAAAGAAGATCCAAGAAACATGCACAACCCAGTGACACATTGTTGAATGTCAGAACACCCTCCCAGATTAGCATCAAGTAAGCACTCTGTTTAAGAGTTATCCAAGTGGGAAAGAATATTCCACACTGAGTGGTTACTTAAAGTAGCAAATTATACGACGGACCATTGTCAAATGAAGATGAAGAGGAATGATGTCAGTCTGTCATATTATGTGTTTAGCAGTTATTAGGAGTCACTTCACAATTATTTTAACAAGTTTAGTTGAGTTTTGTAACAAATCAAAAGAAAGATCATGGAAAGGGTAATGGTGCATACAAAACTTTGGAACCATGGCAAATCACCCAAAATAGACAACTATGTGATCATGCTATACTTTTTACTTGATGTATCAAATGATCCTTAAGGATATAGTCACTATGGACGCTTTGGTGAGGAAAAATGGATAAAGGAATGAAGAAAAATAGAGGAACCGACTACTAGTACATGCATGATGCGTGCTATAAGCTGCGCGATGCACAACTTAGGAGAAATAAAAAATATTTAGTCATTGGTACATGTGTGATTCATGCTAAAAGTTGTGTGTTCTGCAACTGAAATGAAATCAGAAGTGTTTTGCCACTAGAGATGCGTGATGCACATAAGGTTATGTGTGTTGCGCACATACATTTCCGTAAATCAAGTGACACATGATGATGATGATAGGGATTTGTATTCACCTAACCCTGGCTAATCGATTAATATATTTGTCGATCACCTTAGTTTGTTGATGAATTCTCTTGCGTTGATCTACCAAGCATTCTTCTATGCTAGAGGCATGAGGCATCTCCTACTCACAAACATCCACATTTTTTAATAAAATCAAATACATAATTTTTTTTTTTTGGCAAATCAAATACTTGTTTTTTCCACAAGGCTAAAATAAAACCATGAAAAAAAAATGAACAAAAAGAGAGCTACTCTCTCAAAAAGAAAATTCCATCTGCATCACTTTGGAGGAGATTCTGGAGGTTTACCGGAGAACACTCATGTCGAAGAAACTCGACATCAAAAGAGGCACTAGGCTTGGCAAAAAAAATCCGCACATTGATTCCCATCCCTAAGGGTGTGATTGACCATAACATTTCCCCTGCTCCAATAACTATTTTATGTCTTGGATTAAAACGGCATAAACATGAAACCTCATTGGGGGACCATGGAGGATGTTGAGACAATGTAAAGAGTCAGAGTAACAAACAAAATCAGTAATGCCTATTTCTTTGGCCAACAAGAGACCCTTATATATGACATATGTAACGCCCTATTTATTCATTTAAATATTTTGGTTGATTTTGGTTGATTTAAAGTCTTTTATATGACTTATATGAATTATGTTGATTTTGTGGTGTGTTGTATTTTATTAAATGTTATATTTTATTATTTATTAGAATATGTGAGAATTAGAAATAATGGGAGTTAAGTTAAGGAGTTAAGAAATTGAGAAGTCAGAAAAACATTTCACGTGAAAACAAGTTTTTGGGGGAGAAAAAGGGAGAAGAGCCAAGTGAAGAATCGGAGAGATCGTAGAGCTTCGTTTGTCAGAATTAATGTAAGGGTGATACTAACTTTCAATAATTATAGTGTATGTAAATTCTGAAATTGATTTAACATGATGGTTGTTCTTGGTTTTGGGAATTAGGTTTTCCATTGTTGAATTTGATTAGAAAAGTGTAGAAACCATGGCAATTGTGTTAAGAATTGATGTTCAAGTTGTAGAATAATCATAGGTTAAGTTTCCTATCAAATTTGGGTTCATGAAAATTGGGATTTTCGCTTGAAAGGTCGGTGTCTAAACGTTTTTGCAAATAAGTGATTATGTGAGGTTTGGGAAAATGATTCTTGGGATGGTTGAGACTTGAATTTGCTGTAGATTAAGATAGAGCCAAGTGTCAGAAGCGTGTAGGCGAAAACGACATCAAATTAACGGTTTGAATTTTACGCGCGAAATGGTGAAAATCGCACTTTTTGAGAAGCAGATTTCTGGACCTGATGCTGTCAAAACGTATCACGATTTTGCGAGCGTGGTACGATTTTGTTGGCCGAAAGTTCAATGGTTATAAGCATAAAAACGTGGCACGATTTTCTAAAATCGTGACACGATTTTTGTGAATCAGATCCTTCTTATTTCACTATTTTTCACCCCTTTCCGCTTTGAACTGGGTTTTGGTGTAAACATAAAAGTTTTAGATAATTTTGTTAGCTTTCCAATGACTTTGGTTTGACTTGAAAATGATTTTTGGTTTTTGAGATATGATGAAAATACTCCAAGGAGGTCTTAGTGAAATCTTATGAAAATTCAGCATAACCGTTCTAAGTTAATCTAAAACTTATGGAATAATTCGAAACCTCAAAACTAGAAGTACCATGAGTTCAATTAAGGTGTTTAAGATTATTTAACCTATGTTGTGATGGATCTAATTTGGTTTGACGTGAATATCTTTGTTGGATGATTTAATATCTATATGAATGTATATGTTGATGAATTTCGTTGTTAAGAGTCGTCCTATCACAGTTGACCAAGTTGTGTAGTAAGTCATAATTATTTATGTACAATTGTTGTTGTCGTTGTCATTGTCTACGTTGTCGTTGATGTTGCTGAGTTGTATGCTGATATACACAAAGTTGAGTCCATTGCATACTCATAAATTGTTGAGGGCTTATGCCCTGTGAATGCTAGTTTATTCAAAAATGTTGAGGGCTTATGCCCTGTGAATGCCTTGTCATTCAACACGTTAATTTTAAGTTGAGGGCTCATGTCTTGTCATTCAAACTGTTGAGGGCTCATGCCCTGTGAATGCTCGTTCATTCAAATGCGTTAAAATGGTACCACATGCATGTGCATTGTCGCATTTGTCGTTGTGTCGTTGCATAGTCGTTGTTGTTGGTTGAGTTTGTAGGTGTTGTTAATGTTGATGAAATATGAAACAAGACTGTTGAATTATCCGTTGTTAATTAGGTTGTTAAATACAGTTGATGATTTATATACCTATTATTATTGTTTGTGAATCTCACCCCTTCTGCTTCGAAATGTTGCTATTCGTATGGGTAACTTGCAGGTGATCGAGAATTGTTGATGTTAGATGATGTCGTGAGTGGACCTTCTCTCATGTGTGTCTTAGGTGCTCTGATACGTAACGGGATGAGAATTTGTTATCGCTTTCTGTTCCTTACGTATTGTTTTAAGGACATGTTGTTGGAACAATTTTATGAGATTTATGTTGAAGCCTTGGTGCCAAGTTGTTTAAAAGTTGAATAATTTCCGTTGCGATGAAATAAATGATACGTTGTTGAATTTAAAGGATGAATAGTTATTTATTCTGTTTATGATTTTATGAAAGAAGTGTGACATTCCGTTTATGTTGAAAATACTTTGATTTATATGTGATTATATGTGAAATTTTTAAGTTGGGAAAACGAGGTGTTACAACATAGAGCTCAACATACAAGATATCATTTGAATTTTGAATGTATCTAGAAAATCCTCACAAGAAAAAAGATGCATAATTTCTTAAAATTCCTCCATAACCTACTCTTATAGGAGATCCAATACAACTTCCATCAACATTAAGGATGACACAAAAATGATTATTGTTGTTCCGCTTGATGAATTGGTCTTCATCAGTAGTACTAAAGATGGAAGGATAACAAGCTTAGAGGGTATCAACCATACCTTGAATGTTGAAGGATAATTTAGCATTCGACCAGTTCTCGTTACCTAAGCACATCATGTTTCGATTCCTCCATGCCCACCAAATTGTTGCTGCAAAAAGGAAATAGTAAGGGCCCATCAACCCATTCTTATGTGGTTTGTATGGGCCATTTATTCAACATTTCACGTGCCCGTCTTTCCACTCTTTTTATTTCGCTAATATTTAAAAATTATTAACAGTATTTTTTTTTTTTATGAAATTTTGATTTGGATTAAAACTAAAAATATGAATGTTTGTTGCTTTCAAGTTATAATAAACTAAACTAACCATGATTATTTATTTCAATGACACCAACAATACAACAACAAAAAAATATAATCCAAATTCTTTTTTTTTAATGAAACCAACAACAATCTTTATTAAAGAAAAAGTTGTTTAAGAGTATAATTGAGATAATGAAAAAGTAAGTATAAATATACTCATCTAGTTTGTTACACTTTTTAAATGATAAAGAAAAAAAAACCATATATATATATATATATATATATATATATATATTCATATCGTGTTTTTTACATTTTTTTAATATTTAAATTTATTCTTATCTTTTTGTTATGTGTTATTTGTATTCAAAATTGAGGGCATTTTTGAAAGAAAAAGTCAGCCCAAAAGAGTTGAAAAATGATTGTTTTATTTTTATATAGCATAGATATATTACTACTCCCTTCATCCCTGTATGTAAGCACCCTTTGCATTTTTCACATTTCTTAAGCAAAAATTGTTAGTGCAATTAATGCGTCTATTTTGTGTGTTAATATTACTTAATTGTCCTTTGTTTATATGTGTATTAAAATTTACTTTTTATATTTCAAGATAAGTTAGTAGTATTAATTATGGGTATGTTAAGGAATAAAATCATAAATGCATCTAATAATTTAAAAAAGAATTTATATTTAAAGACAAATTTTTAGTCAAAAGAATACAGGAACATACCACCACCTAAAAAAAATTCTCAAAATTTAGTGCAGGCAACGGCCTACAGACTTATGTACATGCATATGTCCCTGGTCCCAACAACCTTTTTTTTTTAGGGGACCCTACAACCTGTTATTATACTCCTTAAAAGAAAACCTGTTATTATATCAACCAAATGAATGTCAATGTTTTTTTTTTTTGGTAATGAAATGTCAATGCTTTATTTCCTTTTACTTTTAAATTTTGGTTAAAATATAATTTTAGTCCCTTCAAATATGTCTCGTTTTGGTTTTAGTCCCTATAAAAAAAAAATGTTTTTGGTCCCTGCAAAATTTTTTGTTTTTGAAAATAGTCCCTGACCTCACTTTTGTGATGATTTGCATACGTGGCACATTATAACTGAACAAATTTTGTAGTTTTTGGTCCCTGCAAAATATTTTGTTTTTAAAAAAGGTCCCTGCAAAATATTTTGGTTTTAAAAAAGGTCCCTGCAGGGACCAAAAACAATTTTTTTTTACAGGGACTAAAACCAAAACGAGGCATATTTGCAAGGGCTAAAATCATATTTTAGCCTTAAATTTTTATTTACGTTTTTTTTTATGAGTCAAGATAGTAAGGAAGACATCGAGAAAAGTTAAATATCTCAACTAAGTTGACACTTTAAAGCTTCTCTCATCTTGTACCACCTGTTCGAAAATTTTATTAAAAAAAGAAAAACTGTATAAGAGAGGGACTAAGCCAAAACCCTCAAAAACATAAAACAAGAATGGTAAAACATAGATATAAGGGAAATGGAAATTCGGAAGACCATGTATGTCCCTAAAAAAAATCCTTCCAAAGAAAAATAGGTAAAAAAAACCCACCAAACGACATTGATAATAACATGACCATGACTACCAGTATTTTAAGATGACCGTGTATGTTAAGATGAATTTGGATGACTTTTGGTTGATGATATTGGGGCTTATGAAGGTACTTTATGTGATTACAAAGGTTTTTTTTTAGGATGTTTTGCATCTAATCTAAGACCTATATTCAATCATTGAAGCGGAATTGAACAACATGCTAATGTTATTATTCTGTTAAAAAAAAAAAAATTCGTACACAAGTTTTAACATTTTTTCCTCTCTTTTCTCCTTTTCAAACTTTAGCCGTCGCGGATTTTTTTATTTATTGAAAAGTGGTGATTTATGGTTAATTTTGATGCAAATCACCCCTCTACATTGTTTTTCTTTCTTTTAGTTAAATAAATGATTTCCACATACATACCCTCAGACTTCATTAGTTTATTTTGTGATTTCGTCGTTTTAGCACGACTTTGTTTGTTTTGATTTTCCGTCTTTGTGCAATGTATTTTTTATTTCCTATCTGTGGTGTTTATACGATTTCATGTTAAAAGATTAGTTTTGATCAAGTGCAGATTCAATCAATGACTTTGATATCGTCAACGTTGCACATCCGAGCATATGAGAATTCCATATACTTGAATATATTCATATATCTTTTAGGCATTGAATATAGTCATATTTGTAGGCATATCCATTTTGCCGTTTTATGTTATCAACATGGATGATCCTTAAAAAAACATGGACGATGCGATTTTGTTTGCAAATTCGTCTTTTTTAATTTTTAGCGACTTTGAGTTTGTATTATAATGATATACTCTATCAATTTAAATGAATGAATATCACGTTTTTTTTGTAAAAATCAAATAAAATAAAGAAAGTGCATACATTAACATTACACATACACGCGCACACGCTAGGGTAACACTTCAATGCCTTTGGCTTTGGTGCCTTTGGGTGCCTTTGTTCCTATATCTCTTAATCATTCATTCATTCTCATCTAAATAATTTATTTTAATTATTTGTCCAACATTCTTTCTCATCTAAAGTGAGGTACTCAAAGACACCAAAACCAAAGGCCCTACCATACACTAGTGACCGGATTGTGAAAAAAACCAAATTGACATCTTTTCATTTCACACCTCTTCTTTCAATAACATTTCCCTTTACCTAATTATATTTTTTTTAGTAAAACCAGTCGCTTTTTGTGCCAAAAGAAAGAAAACAAAAATGGTTTCTTCAAATAAAATACTATAATAATTTGCATCCATATTGCTAGCTAGTAGCTACTTTAAATTAACACTTCACTCTACTTGTCTTTCTATATATATCTTTTTGCATCAGGAACATTATTAGTTACCAATAAAAAAAATGGACAAGGAACTTCAACTTTGTTCTGTTGATGCTGCTGATGAAGAAGAAATGGTTTCTCAGCAAAAACCACAAAGAAGCAAGGGTGGTCTTGTCACCATGCCTTTTATCATTGGTATCTTATCTAATATCTATGATTTGCATGCATTTTTATTTTATTTTTACTTTGAATGAGCTTGAATTTTTACGTATAATATGGTTTTGTTGCTGTTGTGATTGTTTTATTTGCAGGGAATGAAGCACTTGCTAAGATGGCAAGTGTGGGACTATTACCCAACATGATATTGTATTTGATGGGATCATACAGACTTCACCTTGGCATATCTACTCAGATACTTCTTTTATCCTCTGCAGCTAGCAATTTCACACCTGTGATTGGTGCTTTTATTGCAGATTCTTATCTTGGTCGCTTCTTAGGTGTCGGAATAGGTTCTTCTATCAGTTTCCTGGTATGATTTACTTTTTTTTAATTCCATTGTGTTTTTCTTATCTTTTGACTTGAATATGCCCATTATTAAGTTTAATTTTGGGAGTGAGTTGAATAGATTTGAATAATTACTCAATACAAATTTTCAACTACGAAAAATGACAAAAAATGAAGTTTTAAGCTGAAAATGACACTTTTTTAACTAAGGAATTGACTACACATCTTCCATATACCAACAGACGCTTTTAGCAACGGCCATAAAATTCATACAGTATACGGTGTGTCCGATATATTGAAGATCATAGCCTACTTATATTGAATTCATTCAAATTAATTAAATATTTAATTAATTATTATAGTAATTAAATAAAATATTCATCAGATATATTTCCTTGTATGAAAAAGAAGCATACAAAGGAAAAATGTTCCACCAAACTTGGTATAATGAGAAAATTTTGTAATGATGCTCTTTTTTGTTTGTTGTTATAGGGAATGTCACTGTTGTGGTTAACAGCCATGATCCCGGCGGCACGGCCTTCTGCTTGCAACCATCCATCTGAAGGTTGTGAATCAGCAACACCAGGTCAATTGGCAATGTTATTCTCTGCCTTAATTCTGATAGCAATTGGAAATGGTGGTATTACATGTTCTTTAGCATTTGGTGCAGACCAAGTTAATAGAAAAGATAATCCCAATAACTATAGGGTTTTGGAAATATTCTTCAGTTGGTATTATGCTTTCATAACTATAGCTGTCATAATAGCTCTCACCGGAATAGTATATATCCAAGATCATCTTGGTTGGAGAATTGGTTTTGGTGTTCCAGCAGCACTCATGCTTATATCCACTGTCTTGTTCTTTCTTGCTTCTCCACTTTATGTGAAAATTACACAAAGAACCAGCTTGCTCACTGGTTTTGCACAAGTATCTGTTGCTGCCTATAAAAACAGAAAACTTTCATTGCCACCTAAAACATCTCCTGAATTTTACCATCACAAGAAAGACTCAGACCTTGTTATTCCAACTGATAAACTAAGGTATATAGAATCAAATTACTAGCTATACCATCTTTTTAGCTTTTGTGTTTCGTGGTTAAATATAGACTAATGATGAATACTTCCTCCAATCTCTATTATAAGAGAAAATTCACTTTTAAAGTTCATTCAATAAATGATGTATATGTAGTTTCTAATATACTCCCTCCGCTCTTATTTATAAGAAACAATTGATTTTTTTGATTCATTGAATAAATTATGTATTTGGTCTATATTTAGACAAGATACATCAATTACTCAGTAAATCTAAAAAGTCAAAAATTTCTTATAAATAGGACCGGAGGGAGTAGACCATATAAATCATTTATTGAATGAATCTAAAAAGTGAATTTTCTCTTATAATAGAGACCAGAATAGTATATATCAGGTGTTGAAATTTATTAATCATCAAAATAACTTCATTAACCACAAATTTGAATGTGATTAAGGAAAATTTTCAAAGGTTCAATAAAGTTACATTGCTAGTTATTGAGTTTCAACACATGGTTTATTCATTCACCATCTATAAATTGAGCATAATTAACCACTAATTTGTACCATGTTAATGTTTATGGTGTTGTTGCGAAAATTGCCTAAACTTTGTTACACAAAAACCATTTCCCATATTAAACATTTGATTTCATTTTCAGGTTTCTAAATAAAGCTTGTGTTATTAAGGATCATGAACAAGATATAGCCTCAGATGGTTCAGCGATAAATCGTTGGAGTCTATGCACAGTAGATCAAGTTGAAGAACTAAAAGCCATTATTAAAGTTATTCCATTGTGGTCAACAGCGATCACAATGTCTATTAACATTGGAGGCTCATTTGGATTGCTGCAAGCTAAATCCTTAGACAGACATATCATTTCAAGTTCAAACTTTGAAGTACCAGCAGGATCTTTTTCTGTTATCTTGATAGTTGCAATATTAATATGGATAATTATCTATGATCGTGTTCTTATTCCTTTAGCATCAAAGATAAGAGGGAAGCCCGTAATTATCAGCCCAAAGAAAAGAATGGGAATTGGGTTGTTTTTTAATTTTCTTCACTTGATAACTGCAGCAATTTTTGAGACTGTAAGGAGAAAGGAAGCAATCAAAGAAGGATATTTGAATGATACTCATGGAGTGTTGAAAATGTCTGCAATGTGGCTTGCACCTCAACTTTGTTTGGCTGGTATAGCAGAAATGTTCAATGTTATTGGCCAGAATGAGTTTTATTACAAAGAGTTTCCAAAGAGTATGTCTAGTGTTGCTGCTTCCCTTTCTGGATTGGCAATGGGTGTAGGAAACTTGGTATCCTCTTTAGTATTGAGCATTATAGAAAGCACTACTCCAAGTGGAGGAAATGAAGGGTGGGTTTCTGATAATATTAACAAAGGTCATTTCGACAAGTATTATTGGGTTATAGTTGGAATTAATGCTCTAAATCTATTGTATTACTTAGTATGCAGTTGGGCTTATGGACCTACAGTTGATGAAGTATCCAATGTGAGTAAAGAAAATGGTTCCAAAGTGGAAGAATCAACTGAATTCAAGCATATGAATCCACACTTTGATGACAAGGTTAGTGGTGAAACTAGTTCAAAGGAGAAAGAGTTAACTGAATTCAAGAATGGGGCCCAGGTTGAGAAAGTATTCAAGAATAGTGAACAAAGGGACTTGAAGGAGGAAGATTTGTGATAGAAGGCTTATATTTCGTCCAATTCATTTGGAGAAATGTTATAAACGCTTTTTTTAACACTCCTAACACCTCATCTTTTATTTGATGAAATTCACGTGGGACTCATCATTGTATGAGGGATTCATTTTTAAAGCGTGGGATCAACATGTGTTTCACCCAATAATAAAATGGTGTTAGAGAGTGTTAGAAGAATGTGTCCATAACACTTCTCATTCATGAATTATTATTTTTTTTTAGGAATTTTAGTTAGCATATTTTTTATTTTTATTTTGGTATATTGGTATTTTCTTATGGACCTTATTATGACACATGGATGTGAGCATTTATTTAGAGTAGTAAGTAATGTCAATAAATTTGATTTGATATCTTTATCTATAGCATTTGATATGATATATTTTACTTTCAGTTGTTACATCGAATTAGAAAGTATAATAACGAATACTCTATTATCTAATATATTTTAGGAAAGTAAATTATTTACAACAATGACTGAAATCAATTCTTAATTAACATCCTCGAATTGATATGGTTGCTCAATAAACATCAATTTGCTTACAACAAATTGATAACATAGGTGTCAATAACCACCTTGCTATTAAGTAGTCATCATAGGTGCCACGTTGAATGATAAACGACTTTGATATGATTGGTGTGTTCATGAAAGACAAGACTTTCAACAACTTGGGTGAACACTTGTGTTGTCGACTTAAAGAGATATTGGTCATGTTTGAGGATATCCAAGTTCAACCAAAAGACCTTGAAAACAAATTATTTGCGAACAAGCAGCAGACATGACACGTTACTCATATTTAGTAGAAGATTTAGAGTCTCTTACTTGCTTTTTATTTGTCAATTATATCAAAGAAGCAAAGAAACATGCACAAGTTTGTGACAGATCGTTGAATGTCAAAACACCCTCCTCCCCTCTGTTTAAGAGTTATCCAAGTGGGAAAGAATATACCACAATGAGAGGTTACGTTAAAGTAGCGAATTATACGACGAACCATTGTCAAATGATGATGGAGAGGAGTGATGCCAGCATGTCATATCATGTTTTTAGCAGTTATTAGAAGTCACTTCACAGTTATTTTAACAAGTTTCAATATGTTTTAGTTGAGTTTTGTAACAAATCAAACGAAAGATCATGGAAAGGGTAATGATGCATACAAAACCTTGGAACCATGACAAATCACCCAAAAGAGACAACTATGTGGTCATGCTATACTTTTCACGTGATGTATCAAATGATCCAAGATATATAGAGGAACCGACTACTAGTAAAAAAAAAAAACTAAGATTTTTACTTAAATACCCTTGTCATCATATAATTGCTAAACCCTTTTCGGCTATTACCAAAACCATTTCGATTCAGCAGCCACCGTCGTCCCTCTCTAACGTTCGTGAAGTGTGTCATTCCCAATAATTATTAAGGTATTTTCATTTATTTAATTTTCCATACTTTAGCTTAATCATGTCTTTTATTTAGCTGATGAATCCTACACAAATGCTTAAACTATTAATTACTTCAAATGTTTGTATCAAATGTTTGTTGTTGTCTTATGTGGATTGACTTATTAGAGCTTATCCAGCGGCATGACATGAATAATTGTTTCAGACAACTTATGAAAACAGCTTAGGACATTTTCATAGGTTGTTTTCAGCTTATTTTCATAAGCTCACGGAGATAGCTTATACATATCATGATAGATACTTATGATATAAGCTGCAAATTAACTGTACGTTTGGTTTCACTTTTGGAGGTGTTAAAATTGATTCTAGATGTGTAGAATTGATTTTGACATGTTTGGATATTGATTAGTAGAATTGATTCTACTTGAAGCTAGAATTTGTAGCTTCTTGCTTTTACAATTGATTTTAGCATTGAATTTATTGTTCAATTCATTTTTTACACAAATATATCCAAACATAAATCACTTTACACTCGACTAACATTTAGTTAGAATCAATTTTACAAAATTAGTTCATTCAGAATCAATTTGTGTCTCTGTAGAACCATACACATACTAAGCTGTTTTTCCAAACAGGGCCTTAAGTTATACTATCATAGTGAGTCCATTGCTTGTTCTTCTCATATTTTGATTTCAGTTTCCAACTGTCATACTGGATTCGATAGTAGGTTTCATCTGAGTTGTACTTTGGCTTATTTTTTAGGTTTGTTTGTAAAAGATGAGTTTAATATCTCAAAATGCTCGCTCTAGAAATGAGACCAAAAGAGAGGAGGACCTTAAGGCAAAAGAAGTTGAAGATGGTCAAGATTATGATGTTGATACCGTAGAAGTGAAAAAGAGGAAGTTAGACGGAAAGGAAGAACATTTGGCAAAAGAACAAGTTAAAGAGATGAAAAAACTTGAGAGCTTTTTGTTTGGGTCTCTCTACTCCCCTCTTGAATTTGGAAATGGGGATGACGATGAAGGGGAAGCCATGACTGCTGCAAAGGCTTCCAATTTGTTCTTCACTGACCGTTCTGCTGATAGTGGCCTCACTGTTTACCAAGAAGATTCTGACTTCTCGGATGGAAGTTGTGGTGACGATGCTTTGCGAAAAAAGCCGGTTTGGGTGGATGAGGAAGAAGAGAAAGTCACTGTTAACATAGCCAAAGTTAACAGATTAAGGAAGTTAAGGAAGGAAGAGGACGAGAATGTGATATCTGGTTCAGAGTATGTGTCAAGATTGAGGGCTCAACATGTGAAGCTCAACCGAGGAACTGACTGGGCCCAGCTTGATTCAGGGTCAAAAATGGATGGATCTTCTGATGATGAATTGACAGATGATGGAAATAATGTTCTTGTGAGCCGAGGTTATGAGGATCTGGATGATATTCTCAGAACAAATGAAGACTTGGTTGTGAAGAGCAGCTCAAAATTGTTGCCAGGTCATATTGAATACTCGAAACTTGTAGATGCAAACATTCAGGATCCTTCTAATGGTCCCATTAATTCGGTTCAGTTCCATCGAAATGGTCAGCTGCTTCTTGCTGCTGGATTAGACCGGAATCTTAGATTCTTTCAAATCGATGGCAAACGGAACACCAAAATTCAAAGCATCTTCCTTGAAGATTGCCCCATTCGAAAAGCATCTTTCTTGCCCGATGGGTCTCAGGTGATAATATCTGGAAGAAGAAAGTTCTTTTATAGTCTTGATTTAGTTAAGGCTAGAGTTGATAAAATTGGTCCGCTGTTGGATAGGGAAGAGAAGAGTATTGAAGTTTTTGAGGTCTCTCCTGATTCCAAAATGATAGCCTTTGTGGGTAATGAAGGTCATATTTTACTGGTTTCAACAAAATCAAAGCAATTAGTTGGTACTCTGAAGATGAACGGAACAGCCCGTGCGTTAGCTTTTACTGAAGATGGACAAAAGTTGTTGAGCACTGGTGGCGATGGCCATATTTACCATTGGGATCTGAGAACAAGGACTTGTATGCACAAAGGTGTAGATGAAGGCTGTTTAAACGGCACAGCCATTTGTACTTCTCCAGTAGGGACACATTTTGCAGCTGGTTCGGCCAGTGGAGTTGTGAATATTTACAATAGTGAGGAATTTCTCGGGGGAAAGAGAAAACCTATCAAGACCATTGATAACCTGAATACTGAAGTGGATTTCATGAAATTTAATCATGACTCTCAAATATTAGCAATCTGTTCAAGGGCAAAGAATAGTAGTTTGAAATTAATACATATACCATCCTACACTGTTTTCTCTAACTGGCCTCGTTCAAATGCGAGCCTGCATTATCCCCGTTGTATTGATTTTAGTCCAGGTGGTGGTTTTATGGCTGTAGGAAACGCATCAGGCAAAGTGTTACTCTATAAGTTGCATCATTATCACCATGCCTAAAGTAGATTAGAAATACTGGCAGAGTTTTTGTTGTCTTTTCTTTATTTGAAGTGTTGTAACATTTTTGAGACTTGAGTTGTATTCTATCATTAATTAATCAACATTTTTTTCTGCGTCAAATAACCAGAACTTCATCTGTTGTCTTGTATTTTCTTACGCCTACTCAATCTGTATATGAAATGCACATGCTTTTGTTTACTCCCCCTTCCCAACTTAGATTCAGCGATAATGGGGGACTGCGATAGCTGGAACCCGAAGACCAAGTGCAGCGGCATTTGTGTGAAAAATGTGTCCCCCTTGGATTTGCCCAACCATGGTTTCACTGCTAATGTTATATGCCGCGGACATTTGTGGTTAATATTGTCTACATGTCAGATTTATTTTCATAGTAAAACCATATAAACATGGGATATGTGATTGAACGATCATGACTTAAACTTTATCATTCATTTTGACGTAATTTCATTATATATGACAATTTAGAATGAGAAAGCGATATTCGACTGTTTATCGGTTTAAAGCTTCCTTCAAAAGCATATATATAATTCAAGAGTGGATATGAGAATCAACAGGGGAATTACATTTTTTTTTTTTTCCTTATGCGATTGCAGTTGTTTTTTACGGAAGGGATTACATAGTTTTATTGCTCATAATCTGCTTTTCACTTTTAGGGAGAGAGTGAAAGCTAATAAAAGAGGACATATATATGGCGAGAGTTTTAAAAGAGAACACATGATTCTTAAAAGTAAATAATTCTTAGCCTTTAGATTAATAAAAAAAAATAAAGGGATAGAATTCGAAGTCAAATTTGACACATTGTGACAATTGATCCTATATGTACATGAGTGTGTGAGTGCGCATGTGTGCTGAACGATCATAACACCTTCATCAATTTGATAAGTAGTGTTCCATTTTAAAACTTTGACAATGACATGCCTTCACTTATCTAGATGTTGGTAGTTTGTATTGACGTTGTTTGGAGTTGCATATTGTTTAGGTTCTCAAACTCTTGGGTGTATATATGTGTTTGAATACACTCATCTTTTAAATATATTTTTAAAATGAGATTTAAATTCATTTAATATGATTGAAGTCGGGGTTGGTAGAATGGTATAGTCATTGTTTTCTTGTTTAACATGATAGATTAAGGAATAACCATTGGTTCCACTAAAGCATTATCTTGAAATATCCTATATATCAAAATGATTTTTTTTATTAGACCAAAATGATCTTAAACATGCTTTTAATATTTTCAGGAAGCTTTATTTTTAGGGGTGTAACAGTTTGATTTGAATCGATTTTCAGTAAAATAATATCGATCCCATGTTTAATTTGATTCAATTTTCACCGTTTTAAAAACTGAAATCAAACCAAACTAACCGGTTTAATTCGATTTGCTTCGGCCTGTGGATCTGTTTGGTGCCACTAAAATACAAATTTTATTTACCATTTCAACTTCACTAAATTTTGATGCAAATAATTTATTCAAAGAGAAGAGTCAATGAACGTATTTAAACTCATAATTGACACTTAGGCTCTAAAATCAAGGCACAAAACAAGTATAATGCAACTCACTCCAAATATTTTCCAAAATTTTCATAACATCCAATCAGGATAGATATTAAATGTCAAGTTTAATTAGGATTTAGAGTTGAGACCCCTTTTCATTTCTCAAAGAGACCAAAAACCCAATTTATGAGAGCGAAATAGACACACATGAGATATTGATAAGACTCACTTTTAACAATATCTAAAATAATATGTCCTACAATATTTCACTTGTGTTTATCTTTTTCATAAACTTTGTTCTACATTTTTTGAAGATATAGGGAAAAATTCATCTCCAACGATCTACATTTTGTGTCCAAAAGATTCTAAATCATCCATTTCATGTTTTAAAAGTTCAAAAAATTGTTTTTTTCAATAAGCATTTATAATTTTAGATTATTTATTATGTTTCTGAAAACAAAAGTCAACAATAACTTTGTTTCAAACAACCGTTAACAATAACTTGTAAGTTTTGAAAACACAAGTTAACAATAACTTTGTTTCAAACAACAGTTAGCAATAACCTATTAAAAACAAATAATTTATGATGACAAGGAAAAAGGTGCAGATGCAAATCAACATCATTCCATGAATGTAAGGTGTGAAACCAAGTTGAGAGATTTGAGAATTTGGCAAACAACAATTGTAGGCGGGACGGTAGTGATGGTCTACCACTTACTCATCAAGTCAAAATTTCACATTATTTTATATTATTGTAATATCTTAGACATTTATCAAAGAAATAATTGTTTGTAAAGCATAACTCAACTGACAATGTCGAAGTTGTAAAGTTGGATGCCTTTATCCAGAATTTTAAAGTATGTGTGAATTTTAGTGGTATTCATCATTTCATCTACATACAAAAAAAAGGTTTAATTTACCTATATTATCAATCAAAATATTTTAATAATCAATCACATAGTCACATAATTCACAATTCGTGTTGGTACGTGGTACGTTTCCTCTTACGCAACATGAGAAAAACTCAGTATGTATCGGTTCACAGTACTAGTACTATCTTGATTAAATATAATAAGCTATTTTAATATTGCAAAAAAGTTGCTAACGATACGTTGATTCTTGGAGTAAAGAGTTGGGCGAACATTCAGGCTATGCGAGCGGTTTTAGTTTTTTTGAGGCTATATCTGGCTTGAAAGTAAATTTTCATAAAAGCATGTTGGTGGGTGTCAATGTCTCTGATTCCTGGTTGAATGAGGCTTCCTCTGTCCTCCATTGTCGAGTGGGGAAAGTGTCGTTTGTATTTGGGTCTCTCTATTGGTGGTGATTTGCGTCGATTGATTTTTTGGGAACCTCTTTTGCGTAGCATTAAATTGAGACTGTCACGTTTCAATGGTCGGTTTTTATCGTTTGGTGGCCAGTTAGTTCTCCTAAATTCTGTATTGACCTCTCTTCCTATTTATGCTCTTTCCTTCTTCAAGGCTCCGTCAGGTATAATTTCTTCCATTGATTCTATTTTTTCTAATTTTTTTTTTTTTTTTGGGGGGGGGGGGGGTGATGTGAGGATCATAGGAAACTCTCTTGGGTTAGTTGGACCACTATTTGTTCTCGGCAGGAGTTTGGAGGTTTGGGGGTGCAGAAGATGAGGGAGTTTAATGTTGCGTTGTTAGGTAAATGGTGTTGGCGGTTATTGGTAGAGAGGAGTAGTTTATGGTATAGGGTTTTGATGGTGAGGAGGGTGGGAGGTTGGGGGCCAGAGTGGTTCTTCTTGGTGGAGAGAAATCGCTAACATTAGGGATGGGGTGGCGGTTTCTGGTGGGTGACGGGGTAGATACTTTATTTTGGCATGATATGTGGGTTGGTGATGTGTCGTTTTGTGTGCGCTTCAGGTGCCTTTTTGACCTTGCGATAGATAAGTCTTGTTCGGTTGCGTACATGTTCTCTAATGGGTGGGGGTGTTGGGGAGAGGGATGGAGATGGAGGCGGCGGTTGTGGGTGTGGGAGGATGAGATGCTGGGGGAGTGTATTATTTTACTTCGTAATTGATGACAGTCAATCATTCGTTATTTTTAGAGTCTTTTTATGATATTTTTGAGTTCACAAGCAAGATTAAGCAGCAAGAAAAAACTGAAGAAGCTGAAAAAGAGCATCGTGTCACGATTACTGAAAAACGTGTCCCGATTTGGAGCTTTCAAGAAATATGTATTCGACATTGGTAAAAACATGTCACGATGGCGAAAACGTGACACAATTATGGGAACCCTAATTTGGGTGGTTTGTTACAGAAGGCAGAAACGTGTCATGATTTACTTAAATCGTGCCACGATTTTAGGAGCAGTTCTTGCCTATTTAAGCTGAAGACTATTCTGAAAACAAGGGTTACAAATTGGAGAGAGTCAAGTGGGATTTTGAGACCTAAAGACGGCTAGGAGGGCGATTTCTTCAACCTTCTATCAGTACATGTATGTTTTGATTCCACTATTGATTATGCTATTTGTAAATTCAATTATGAGTAGCTAAATCTCTTAGAGATTAGGTCTGAGATGATTCTTTGTAACCCTAATTGAACCATGTTGTTGTGAAACTCTATTTATTGTGAATAACAATCTAGTTTTTATTCAATTCAATTGTTCTTAATGCTTTTTATATCTGATCAAATATAAACATGATTTAGTGAGAATGAATGACTACTGACCATAGCTTTCTACTTAGACAGAATTGAACTGTTCTAATAAACAGGGTTAGTCTAGGAATGGATAATCGTTTGTTAGTGATATTAGGTTAGCGTGCTTAAACCTTCAAAGATTATTAGACCACCTAAGGAATTAGGGACTATAGTTTGAGACGAGGGTCCTAAGTTAAAGGATTGATTATGACTATTTTGTTAACTATCGTGGAACTAGAAAATCATTCATAAGAATAGGTGCAATATACCAATTAGGGGAACATAGATGATTCGAAAGACCTGATCTCATCTCTCTTCATATTTTCTAACCAAATCTATATTTTCTAACTGAATCTTTATTTTATGTTATTTAATTTTATGCAATCAAATCAAATCTAAACAAAATAATTTATACATCCTAAATATTTACTTTATTGCTAAATTGAGATTAACACAGTCCTCGTGGATACGAACTTATTTTATTACTTCGATATATTTTTAGTACACTTGCTAAAATTCTATCAGTAATGTTTCTTTGCAGTTTAATGTGAAAGATACATGGAGATGGGCGCTAGATCATTCTGCAGGTTATACAGTCAGGAGTGCCTATCAGTTGTTGACTTCTCAGGATAGCCATCAGGTGGAAGGTGTTGGTGCTTTGGTTTGGCACAATCATGTTCCGCTTAAGGTCTCAATTTTTGCTTGGAGGTTGATGAAGAATCGTTTGCCTTTAAGGCAAAATCTGGTGCATCGTGGTATCCTTTGACACCGCTGCTGGTTGTTTGTTAGGGTGCGACGCTTTAGAGTCTTCTCAGCATTTATTCATTTCTTGTGATTATTATGGCACGTTGTGGTCTCGGGTTCAGTCTTGACTTGGTATCTCAGGTCCAGATCCCATTATTGTTTCAGAGCACTTCCTTCAGTTTACTCATTCAGCAGGTGGGGTGCGAGCTCGGCGCTCTCTTATGCAGCTTGTTTGGTTGCTTTGTGCGTGGATCATTTGGAATGACTGTAATCAAAGGTTGTTTAATAATATAGGTAGTTCCATTGATTAGTTGTTGGATAAAGTGAAGCGACACTCTTTGTGTTGGCTAAAAGCTAGTAATGTCGTTTTTGTTTTTGGTTCTGATTTGTGGTGGTCAAGGCCCTTGGATTGTTTGGATCTTGCCTAATTTTTGTTGGACACCTTGTACTAGGGAGAGTTCTTGGTTTGTTAATATATAAGTTTCATTTTTGTTTGTTCAAAAAAAATATTGAAAAAAAGTAAAAAAAATTATAGTAGCCACATCAAACTAGTGTCCACTTTCCGAAGTATTTTTTTTATATTCACTTTTTTCTTTTTTACGGTGTTATTTTGCAAGAGACGTTCTCTTTCTCCAAACTTTAAATAGGTTTTCCCGCAAAAATTATTTGCTACAACAGAGGTTTTTCTTTCTCTTTTATTTCCTACTAAACCTATTCTTCATCTTTCTTTGATCTTTACCGTTTGTCTCGGTTTGTCAGTTTTCATGAATTACAAGAGACTTTGTATGAATCATTTCGCGAAAGTACCACAAACTGGTACGCAAGTAACAATTTGAGATTCGCAACATTATTAAGAGAATTATGTGACTATGATCAATTAAAACTTTTTAACTCTAATCATAACTACTTATAAAATCATAAATACATACGACTGTTATTTGTTTACGAGAAATGATATTTGTACATCTACTTTATGACAACTTTCTCTCTCATACTCACATTATGTTTTTATTCTCTCTCTTCCTTTTTCTCTCTCCATTGTTTTTGACCAATGAAAAGTGAGAAAAAAGAAGTTGTACCAAAAGTTGTCTAAAATGGTTGTTCAAATATCACCGCTCTTTGTTTACCGTGTATAACCTATTTCCACTTGCAAAGACTATGGTTACTAAATAAGTCAAAGTATACACCTACATGCATCATGTGAACATGTGAGTGGGGTCAAGATATTTTAGTACAATGATTGAATAATATTGTGTGGTCTTTTAATGAGTTTGTAACTTGTATACAAATTTTATTAATAAAGAACCTTTTTGATGATAATAGGACACACAGAGGGACAGTGCATTACAGATATGCATTTTTAGCAAATGCATTCACACCACATGAACACGCAAAAACGTTTGCAATTCGCAAGCATCGACATCTTTTCACACCAAACTTCAATCAAAATCCAATTATTTGCATGGACATTGCTACTTTAAATAAACACTTCACTCTTCTTGTCTTTCCATCTTCCTTTTACATATATACGATAGGAAGGAATATCTTGGTTTGGTAGTGACATTACAATAAAAAAACATGGACAAGGAACTTCAACTTTGTTCTGTTGACGATGATGAAATGGTTTCTCAACAACCTCAAAGACGCAAGGGTGGTCTTATCACCATGCCTTTCATCATTGGTCTGTTATCTATCTATCCGTTTATCTATATATCTAGTACATATCACTCTATTAAACTATGGAGTCATCGTCGATCTCTCTGATTCAGCAGAGATGGACGATGACTTAGGTGTTACTAGTGTAATCTTGAACAAGATCTTTACTAGTTATACTTATACTTGGTCATTCACATTAAAGAGAATATTTGGATTGAATTTTGTTGTATAATATATGGTTTTATTGTTGCAGCTAATGAGGCACTTGCAAGGATGGCAAGTTTGGGACTATTGCCCAATATGATATTGTATTTCATGGGAAGTTACAGGCTTCATCTTGCCAAAGCTACTCAGATTCTTCTCTTATCCTCTGCAGCTAGCAATTTCACACCTGTGGTTGGTGCTTTTATTGCAGATTCTTATCTCGGTCGGTTCCTCGGTGTTGGATTAGGTTCATTTGTCAGCTTCCTGGTATGTATAGATATTCATTTTTCCTCTACTTTGTATTCTTTCTTACTCCATTGTGTTTTTCTTATCTTTTGACTTTAATGAATATGCATATGAATTCAGTTCAATTGTTTCCTTGGTACTTTTGTTCAACAATGATAGATTGAAGCTTTTTGAGTAATTTGTTTTTTTAGGTGGGTGAGGTTGAGATTTTCTAAAAGAGAAGGAAAAGTTGATAATTTTGTTTCTGATATGATTACAACAATACAATAGAAAAGTTGATAATTATTAATGTATGTATGTATGAGATTCTGTTAAAAGTCTAATAGTATTCCTTTTTTTTTTTTTTTTTCATGATTGAAAATTGGATGTTGAGATGGTGATATTAATATATTCCCTTGTATGAAAAAGAAAGAATTACAAAAAGGGATAAAATTCCATCAAATCTTGGTAGGTATATTCAATTAATATTCTGAAATTAGTTCTGTAATGAGAAAAGTGTGCAAAAATGCCTCTCTTTATTGAGTTTTTGATATCATTAACTGCAATACAATGGAAAAGTTTATCTGATAAAGTATGAGATTCTGCTCAAGTCTCATCTGATTCCTTATTATGATTCAAAACTAAGATGTTGATATAGTGATAGATTCCCTTGTATGAAAAAGGTAGAATCATAAAAAGGGAAAAGTTCCAAAAAATTTGGTAGGCATATTCAATTTCAATCAATATTCTGAGCCAAAATTAGTGCTGTAATGAAAAAAGTTGGTAACAATGTTTCTTTTTTCTTTTTGTAATAGGGAATGGGAATGTTGTGGTTAACAGCCATGATCCCAGCGGCACGGCCGCCTCCGTGCAACAATCCAACAAAAGGCTGTAAATCAGCAACAACAGGTCAAATGGCAATGTTACTCTCCGCCTTTGGTCTCATGTCAATAGGAAATGGTGGTCTTTCATGTTCCATAGCATTTGGTGCAGACCAAGTGAATAGAAAAGATAATCCCAATAATCATAGGGTTTTGGAAATATTCTTCAGTTGGTATTATGCTTTCACAACTATTTCTATCATACTAGCTCTCACTGTAATTGTATATATCCAAGAGCATCTTGGTTGGAAAATTGGTTTTGGTGTTCCAGCAGCACTCATGCTTTTATCTACTATCTGTTTCTTTCTTGCTTCTCCTCTTTATGTCAAGATCACAAAAAGAACCAGCTTGATTACTGGTTTTGCACAAGTCACTACTGCTGCTTATAAGAACAGAAAACTTCAATTACCACCTAAGAACTCACCTCAATTTTACCATCACAAAAAGGACTCAGATCTTGATCTTGTTATTCCAACTGATAAACTAAGGTATATAGAATTAAATTACCATCCTTTTAGCTTTTGTATATTCTGTATATGTGGATTAAATCAGTTTTGTTATTTGAACAAATACACTTTGACAATTTTTGCGACAATAATCTAAGTGGTTATCACAGTTCTAATAGGTGGATAATTACATTGAGTAGATGATGTCGATACTCATTAACCATTAAAGTAACTTCATTAATCACAAATTTGGGCATGATTTACCACAGTTTTTAGAGGTTCAAGTTAACATGTACTTTAAGACCTGATACGTCCAAATTTGTGGTTAATGATGTTATTGGTGGTTAATGAGTTCCAAACTTGGTATATCCATTAACCATCTACCGAGCGTAATTGACGAATAATTTGAACCGCATTAAACATATACAAAGCTGTTAAGAAAGCAGTCTAAATTTGGTTGTATGAAAATCATTTCTTAGATTAAACATTTGATTTCATCAGCTTATTCTTTTCATTTTCAGGTTTCTGAACAAAGCTTGTGTTATTAAGGATCATGAAAAAGATATAGCCTCAGATGGTTCAGCAATAAATCCTTGGAGACTCTGCACAGTAGATCAAGTAGAAGAACTAAAAGCCCTTGTTAGAGTTATTCCATTATGGTCTACAGGGATCATGATGTCTCTTAACATTGGTGGATCATTTGGATTGCTGCAAGCTAAATCCTTAGACAGACATATCACCTCAAACTTTGAAGTACCAGCAGGATCTTTTAGTGTTATCATGGTAGGTTCAATATTTATATGGATAGTACTCTACGACCGTGTTCTTATTCCTCTAGCATCAAAGCTAAGAGGGAAACCAGTTAGGATCAGTCCAAAGATAAGAATGGGAATTGGGTTGTTTTTAAATTTTCTCCACTTGGTAACTGCAGCTGCTTTTGAGAGTATAAGGAGAAAAAAAGCAATTCAGGCAGGATTTTTGAATGATACTCATGGCGTGTTGAAAATGTCTGCATTGTGGCTTGCACCTCAACTTTGTTTGGGTGGTATAAGCGAAGCATTCAATGCTATTGGCCAAAATGAATTCTATTACAAAGAGTTTCCGAGGACTATGTCTAGTATTTCTGCTTCCCTTTGTGGATTGGGAATGGCTGCAGGAAACTTGGTATCTTCTTTTGTATTCAACACTATAGAAAACGTTACTTCGAGAGGAGGAAAAGAAGGGTGGATTTCTGATAATATTAACAAGGGTCGTTACGACAAGTACTATATGGTTATAGCTGGAGTTAGTGCTCTTAATTTGCTGTATTTTTTAGTTTGCAGTTGGGCTTATGGACCTACAGTTGATCAAGTATCTAAGGTGAGCGACGAAAATGATTCCAAGGAGAAAGATTCAACTGAATTCAAGAAGGTGAATCCACTATTTGATGAAACTAGTTCAAATGGGAAAGAGTTAACAGAAATCAAGAATGGTGGTCAGGCTGAGAAAGTATTCAAGATTAGTGAAGAAAATGGATCAAAGGAGGAAGAGTTAACCAAGGATTAATGAGGTTAATTCAGATAGAGATGTTGA
Organism: Medicago truncatula; assembly: GCF_003473485.1. Taxonomy (NCBI): domain Eukaryota; kingdom Viridiplantae; phylum Streptophyta; class Magnoliopsida; order Fabales; family Fabaceae; genus Medicago; species Medicago truncatula. Next base: position 49,843,120 of record NC_053043.1, read on the forward strand.
AGTGGCAAAAATGTATGGTTAGTATATATGTTGAACTCTAGTCAGCTTGTTAGATTATAGAGCAAAAGTCCTGAATAGGAAATGATCATGATTCACACTCAAATTGGATAGTCATATATTCCTTTATCCTGTTTGTTTTGATAAGTATTAGTCACAGATATGGGTAGGCAATATATATTTAAAATTTGCTTATGTATACCCTTTTTGATAGAGAAATATTATTTAAACAACCAAAACTTGCCAACTTATTTGACAATCGAATGAAAATGCATCATTTACAATTCTAACTATTGATTTGACTTGAAGAGAGAAAAAACAATAAAAAGATGAAATCGTATTTATATGTTGTTGACCAACTTGTCCAAACAAGACACTAAAGTAGGCTTGTCATCTTCTATCCTGTTAAACCTGTTTTTTCAAAGAGTCCTAAAAAAACAGTTAAAATCCCAAAATGTAAAATGCAAGGAATTTTATTGTATATACTCTTCGTTCCTAAATGGCAATGGTTTGGTATAGATTCTTTTTATGACATTGAAAGTTTGTACCGTTCTATAAAATATGTAACTAAATGCATTAAGCATACTTCAAATTACTTAGATGCAGTACTTAGGTGTATACTTATTTATAAATCATAATAAATTTTATAAAACAAATGATTTAGTGCTAAATTGTCTACATTGAATTTAGTGAAAAAGCCAGTTCAACCGAATGACCATTGACTAACATTAGCACACTGAACTCAAGACTAGATACAAATATTTTTTAATTTAACCTTTGTTAACAGTATGAGAAAATAAATTACAATAATTGGACAAAGAAAGACAGAAATAGTGTGAGTATAATAGGTAAAACAAAATCAATACCTCATTGGTTTATAAAAGACATATATAAAAAAAAAGCTATTGTGGGATGGAGAGAATAAAAATTACATAAAATATTAACATTATCACCATTGACAGGTTATAATTGATGTGTTATTTATTAATGTTTATTTTTACCAACATGTTATTATTTATTAACTAAAAGAGTATACTCATTCCTCTCATATTTTAATTGTCACTTAACATCTTTTTGTCTCAAAATAATTACTACTATCACTTTAGCATATAATGAAACATTTATTATGTTTTTTCACTAATATACTTTTACTTATTTTTTTTAGGGAATTAATATATTTTTATTTATTGAATTTCACCGACTTAACTACTCTAGTAAATACAATTAATAAAAAAATTTAGTAAATGATATTAATTTTACCATTAAAATCAACACACCTAATCATTTAATTTGTTACCTTTTCTAAGGCCAATACTTTCCACTAATATACTTTTACTTATTTTGTTTAGGGAACTAATATACTTTTATTTATTGAATTTCACCTACTTAACTACTCTAGTAACTACAATTAATAAGGTTTTTAGTAAATGATATTAATTTTACCATTAAAATCAACACACCTAATCATTTAATTTGTTATTACCTTTTCTAAGGCCAATACCTAAGACATGTTGTTACCGGATCTTTTCCAATCCATCTCCATTTATTCTCTTCATTAGTATAATTTGGGATGAATAAAAAAGATATAGACTCATTTAATGTCACATTGAGACTAAAAATTGAGTGTCGTTGAGTAAGATTCCAAGAGTCAAGATGTGAAGTTTGGAGAATCAAAAAGGAGGCTCTTAGAAAAGGGTTGACGTCTTTTAGAAAAGGTTCGTAAACATAAGAGAGGAAAGTTTTTGTGAGCAATTTGGGTGAATCTTGGGAAACCAAAATAGAATATCCGTAGGAAATCAAAGTCTAAAGGTTGGTTTCTTTTGGGGTTAAATTCTAGAGTTGGAAGACAATCGAAAAACATTGGATAGTGAAATCTTTGAGTCTCTTGACCAAATGAAGAGATTCGATAAAATGGTAGAAATTATGATTACTCTTGGAGAGATTGTTGAAACTAATTGCTTGTAATTTTTTTGTATCTGTTTGCAAAGAAAACTTTAATAATGAAATGAAGAGATCTCTCTCCTCCAGATGTTGTTCCTAACCGTGTTAACAAATCCTTGGTGTGATGTTCTCTATTCTCTACTCTCTTTATCTAGTTGTTCTTTGGTTTGATTGCGATTTTACTTACACGTGATTGCTAGGTTAAATGTAGACCTTTTATTGGTGATTACGATGATTTTGATTATCAGTTGTCATTGATACTTGTTTCATACATCTAAATTTATTGGTGTGATTTTGAATCTCAAATTTAAAACAAACTATTTTTTTAATCATTTGTTAAGTATATATATAGTATCCACTAAATTCGACGATGACTCTAGTCTCTCTTCTGAACTAGGTCTTTCTTTGTGGTGACCGGAATTTAAACCTCAACTTTATATATATTATGCACTGTCCTTATCAATTAATTAAGTCAAGCTCACGAGGACCTCTCAACTAGGTCTTTTAGCTATAAAGATTTAACTCAAAGTTTCCTAAAACGATGTGCGTATAATTCACTCAAACCAATGTAATGGTATACTATTTGATATCATAATATTATTTTTTTTAAAAACGTAATCATGATGCTTATATTATGCCTATAAAAATTTATATCATAAAATTATATCAGACGACATGTAAAAATAATGAAAATTAAATATCTGTTTAACATGAGTGTAGTTCTTACGTAAAGAACTATTTGTGTATCATTCCGCAATTTTGAACAAGATTCATCTGGTTTCCACAAAAAATAGAAAAGGTTATGGTGACTTTTTGTAAGCACTTCCATCTGACTAGCAAGTCGTTCAATTCTGACGAAATCTTGAAGACAGGCTTTGTTGATTAAAAAGGAAGATGAAATGTTCCTATAGTTTGGAATTACTTCAATTAACAATATATATATCATCCGATCATTATTATTATAAGCAAAAATATACATTTTAGATTCATTCAATTAATGATGAATATGGTCATTATCATATACCACATACATCATTTAATGAATGAATCTAAAATATAATTTATTTTTTTATAATAGTGACTGGAGAGTATATGTCTTCAAATTGACGGAGACAAGTCGACCGAAGGTATTAAGGCGGCGATGATTTAAAATTTCCAGGTTGTGCATGTGTGTTGCGTCCCTTTTTCTGTTTAATTTTATTTGTTGAAAAATGACCACATGGCAGGGTATTTTTTTTGAGAGAAATATGGTTATAATATTTCATTAGCAATCAATTTGGTAATACATGATAGTACAACACTAAAGATATTGGAGAAAATAGATAAGGATGTGGTTACCCTTGCTAACGGATCGACAACCTCGTTTATTTACCTCCTAATAAATTCGACATGAGAATTTGTTAGATGCAAATTACAAAACTAAATGATATTGGTCATAATGGGCTCCAAACTTGATGATATCAGCACTATCTCCCTTAAAGTAATTAGCAACTCACTTCGAATCCAACTCGAAGTTCATATTTGCTAGTTGTAAATCATGAATCCACGTGATAGCATGATAAAACCCCAAAGCTTAAATGATTTGATTTATAACACTGCAAAATGAATGAAAGTCACTCTAACGTTCCCTTCCGGATCCGTGATTAGCACACCCTAAACATGTTAAGGACCGCCGCCACCGCACATGATTCATCTTTTTCATAGTACATATTTGGATATACTTTTTTCAATCACTAGTAAAATAATGTTGATGAATCATAGTTCCATCCCAACTATTGGGTGAAATTGCTTAATTCGTACAACACTCATGCCAAATTGCAATTGAACAAAGCATATCACATCATTCAAGATAGTGTGTACTTTCTCATATATTTTAACTAATTCAAATCTTTGTGATTCCTCTTTTAGAAATAATTAATTCGACATAGTCCAATGATGTTCCAATATATTCAGACAATCTTGCAGTACTAAGTATAATAAAGTCTCTCTCCAGAAGATTAGTACGGTTGACACGTGCATGAAAATTTTGAACTTCACTTGACTACTTCTTTCTCTGATATTTAAATCCTTCTCCATATAGGTTTTCTTTCTACTAATTAATTAAGCTGAGACCAAAGCATGGAGAAGGAGTTATTGGAAGGAGCAGATCCAGTTCATGATGAACTCATTCATGACGACAAAAAAAGACGCAAGGGTGGCTTCATTACCATGCCTTTCATCATAGGTACACAATTTTCATAATTAACGATCATATTATATATATGTACGAAGTACACAATTTCGTGAAAGAAACTAGCTTTTTATATTATGGTGTTTAAATGAATGATTATTATTATTGCAGCAAATGAGGCATTAGCTAAGCTGGCTAGTGTTGGGCTTATACCAAACATGATATTGTATTTGACTGAAGATTACAGGATAAGAGTAGTGAAAGCAACAAAAATTATGTTCTTATGGTTAGCAGCTACTAATTTCAGTCCTTCTGTGGCTGCTTTTGTGGCTGATTCTTATATGGGTCGCTTTCTTGCTATTGGTTTAGGTTCAATTCTCAGTTTTCTGGTACCATCCTTTCTCTTTATTTATTTATTTTGATGAGTTCCTATTTATTTAAATGTGAACAAAATCTTATATTGTCTTAGATTTTTACATTTGGTCTAACTCGTCCTTATCAAGATACTTATTTACCTCTATTTTTTAATACATCTTCAATCAATTTATAAAGCGAAACGTGTCACTTATTATAAATTTTTATCAAGAGACCTATCTTACCTATATTTTTTTACGTGGAACTTAGATTTTTCTCTCAAATATATTGATTAATATTTTTTACTCCACTTTTTTTTTTAAAGAAAGTACTCCACTTGCTATTATTTTGTATTGAAAACTAGCACACTCGAGAGTGATGTGTATAATAATATGTTGGAATACTTCCAAAACATATAAAATTTGGAAAATTACATTTGATAAAATCTATGTAATGGTCCCCTCAAACAAAAACAAAAAAATGTAATGATCACTTTCAAGTTGATCTCAAGAATATTCTCAAGTGTTTTTGTAAGGTAAGATATAGAATACGTTTGCTTAAGATAATTAATTCGAAAAATAATGTTTTATATAAAACACTTTATAGGATTAAACTTATTATGTACCAAAAATAAATAAATAAATAAAGGATTAAACTTGATTTTATGCTAAGAGCTTGATCAACGACCTTGGAAGCAATTTATTTGCTATAGTGTTCATATGAATTGTGCAACTTTGCCTAGCTAGTTACTTTTACTTTGTCATTGTGATTTAAAATGTAAATTTTTAATTAATCATCCATCCTATGATCTATAATACGATTCGATTCACAATTCAAAAAATAAGTCTTTGCATTCATGATTTGAATCTCGATTTGATAAATAAGAATACGCGTCAAAAATGAGATAAATTTTTGCTACAGGGAATGGCAGTGATGTGGTTAACAGCCATGATTCCACAGGCAAGGCCACCCTCTTGCAATCATCACTCAACAGAAAACTGCCAATCTGCAACTTCGTCTCAAATAGCTATAATATTCTCTTGTTTTGCTCTCATATCCATTGGAGGAGGTGGAATTTCATGTTCCTTATCATTTGGTGCCGATCAACTCAGCAAAAAAACTGATCCTAAGAATCAAAGGGTGTTGGAAAGCTTCATAAGTTGGTACATAGCTTCTCAAGCTATTGCTGTAGTTTTTTCCATGACAGCGATAATCTATATCCAAGATCATCTTGGTTGGAAACTAGGTTTTGGTGTTCCAGCTGCCGTTATGTTCTTGTCAACTTTGTTGTTCTTCCTTGTTTCGTCGCGTTATGTCAAGAACAAACCACATAGCAGCATGCTTAGTGGCTTTGCTCAAGTAATAGTTGTTTCCTATAAGAACAGAAATCTCTCACTTCCACCTAAGGATTCAGTTGGAATGTATCACCAAAACAACGACTCAACCCTTGTTGCTCCGACTGATAGATTAAGGTTGAACTTGAATGCAATATTTTTTTCACCTAATATGATTGTCTAAATCGACTGAATCGCCAATTTAGTCCCTAAAATTGCAGGCATCCAAATGATTCCTGAAATTGAAAATACTCTATCACATTAGTCTTGTCGGATAATTTTAAGGACTAATTTGACCGATTCATAGAGCTAATGTGATTCAAGATTTTTAATTTCACGGACAACTGTTTAGGAGTATCAATAATTTCATGGACTATGTTGACACTTGGTTGACATGCTCTGCAATTTCAGACGATTTTGGCGATTCACTCGATCTCAATTAAGTATGATAGAAACAATAATAATTAACTTGAGGTGATACTTTTGAGTTTTAGGTTTCTGAATAAAGCCTGCATCATCAAAGACAAAGAAAAAGATATAGCCTCTGATGGATCAGCCTCAAAGAGATGGAATCTATGTACAATAGATCAAGTTGAAGAGCTAAAAGCCATCATCAAAATCATTCCCATTTGGTCTTCAAGTATCATGGTGTCAGTTAGCAGTAGCCAGTCCTCATATCATTTGCTACAAGCCCAAACCATGGACAGACACATCACTTCAAACTTTGAAATTCCAGCAGGATCGTTCGGTGTCTTCATAATGTTGGCAGTGTTCATAACTGCAGGCGTTTACGACCGTATCTTCCTTCCTCTCGCGTCAAAGATAAGAGGAAAACAAGTTACTATCAGTGCCAAAAAAAGAATAGGAATTGGAATTTTTTTCTCCATTCTAGACTTGGTAGTTTCAGCAATTGTGGAAACTATAAGGAGAAAAAAAGCAATTCAAGAAGGATATATTGATAATCCAAAAGCAGTTTTAAACATGTCTGCAATGTGGCTTATTCCACATAATATCCTCTGTGGAATGTCAGAAGCATTTAATGCAATAGGACAATCAGAATTCTATTACTCTCAGTTTCCAAGCAGCATGTCAAGCATTGCGGCGTCGCTGTTCACCTTAGGATCTGCTTTTGGAAACCTACTTGCTTCTCTTATAGTCAGCATTGTTGATGACATTACTTCAAGAGGGGGAAAAGAGAGTTGGGTCTCGGATAATGTTAACAAGGGTCGTTATGATAAGTATTATTGGCTTCTTACGATAATGAGTATTCTTAATATAATGTACTATTTGATTTGTAGTTGGACTTATGGACCAAGTGATGTTGAAGCTACATCAGAGAAGGAGGAACGGTTAACTATACGAGCGAGTCGCGTTCATCATGAAAAAGAGGCCTCTTAGGTGCAGAATCCAATCCACAACAAATTGTTAACTTAATAATAGTCATGTCATGCTGGTCTGGTCTGGTCTGGTCACAATGTAATTAATTAAATCTAAAACTGTTTGCTACCAAAATTAGAGAAGAACTCAATTTGGTTAGTACTTGGTATTTCTTTTTTTTACTTTTTTTGGTTCTGCCATTCAAGGTGTAACAGTTCCATCCATGAATAAAATATATTTGAGCACCATGGTTGCATCTTGCAATTTAAGTTACTAGTCTCTACTTATTATACGTTATATATTTGAGACAGAAAACTGTGAAATTGCCAACTTATAGCATTATTTTCTTATAATTCAGTTACAAGCATCAAACACAAACACAAAAACCAATCAAAAGAAATAGAATTTTCAACTTATTTTGAAAGAACTGATGAAATAGCTGTGATCACTTAGACATGAATTGAGTTGAAGGAGGATTGTTCAATGTTGGATCACTTTGATGTTTTGAATGCTGTAGTGCAAGAATTCCATTCCACCCTGCACTCACATTTTTTGTTATAGTTGTCAATTTACAGTCACTTTATAAATGAACATCTTTATTTATAAGAAGAAAATGTAAAAAAACTGAAAAGGGTAAATAAAATATAAAAGAATGAGGTGAATTAATTACCAAGAGCAGGGTCAAGTCCTCTAATTTTGAGTTCTCTGAACTCTTGACATAGGGAACAACAAGGACAAAAGATGTGAGAAATCACATCAGTATGTGGAGCTTCCACCAAATCATACTTCTTCCTTAGCTTTGTTCTGTACTTTGACCCCATAATCCATTGAGTGCACAAAGCAGGCATCATTAGCAAGTAAATGAAACTTCCCAGATGACAACCTTACATTATTACAATTAACAATTAATTAGAGCATTTTCATTTTATTTAATCAAATACATGGTGAGTTGGGGGTTAGAGGTACTCACTAAGTTCTCCACCATCCAATACTTCTGCTATCTGTCCAAATGTTACACAAGGCAAAAATGCTGTCATAATAGCTGCAAACAATAAAAAAAAAAAAAAAAAAAAGGTATATATGAAATAATTGAATGTATTTATACATGTTGATGTCGTGTTGGTGTCAGACACAGATGACATGACATGTGTCGGATTCGGATACACTTTCAAGTGTCGGTGCTACATATATCTGTGACAGTTCATGTGCTCAAGAATTACTTAAGAACTTCAACAGGATTAGATATTTGCCAAATTTCATCAAGTTTTTTGTTTACAATTTTTAACAAAGGTTGAAACAGATAAATAAACTAGTTCAATGAAATTACCATTTGTTTGGTTCTCATGACAGTCAAATAGTCCAGTACTCCATGGACTCCCAACTACTTGCTGAATTGTATTAGCTGAATACCTTGAGCCAACAACAGGTTCCTTCTGTTGAGTCTTCTGCTCCTCAGTGGTCTGCATCTTCCCTTTCTTTTTCTACAAATTGTTCTAACAATGATAGAACATAAAAACTATACAAAGAGCAGAATGAGCTTGTTGTTCAAGTAAGTTAATGATCGTATATATATATATTGCATGTTAGAATTCTAATGTTTGCTTATAATATTATCCATTGCATGTTGGAATTTGAAAAGTCATTGGACCATAATTAATTTTGGTTCAATAATTTTTTTTTTTGAGGGATTTTTGGTTCAATAAATGTATAGGTCTATCCGAATGTAATTTTAAATAGATTCCTCAACTAAACAAAAGTTATAACTCGATTTCTGAATTTGTTAATGATTTGTAATTAGGTCCTTGAACTTTAAATAGTTTACAATTAGGTTCGTAAATTTAGGAACCCTTCACGGACCTAATAAAAATCATTTAATTGTTTAAGATGGACCTCATTATAAATTATTCAAAATATCAGGGACTCTAGTAAAAAAATAAGTTCAAAATAATCAAATTAAATATTTTTGACAAACTCAATGATTCAGTTACAAAGTTTTTTAAAATTAAGGAACATATTTAGAAATTTTCAAATAATTTAGAAATCAACAAAACAATTAAACTTTTTTTTTTTTTTTTATAAAGTTTAGAATTTAATTTATACAAGTCAAAGACAACTAGCTTCATTTTTATTTTTTTTGACTAAATGACAAGTAGCTTCATATACCCTTCCTCATCCTATTGATAAAAAAGAATAGTATATTATATAATTTAATATAAAGTCAAAAGAATGGAAAAATGTATATTAAATTTTAGTTAATCTCAACGTATTAAGCAGTCTTCTTATCCTGTATAGCAAGCTGTGACATGCATGAAGGTGGACAACTAGAATTAAATTGAATTAATGTCGTGGATACAATTTGGATACAAACAAGACATGGAAATTTAACAAGGCTAATAGCCGAAGTTGTTGACACCTAAATTAGGCACATGTACCTGTCATTTTTTAGTACTATTTGATTTTATTTTAGTGCTCAAAATACCGTAGGAGTTCGAAAATATGGTTTGATATTTCTAAAATACCTTTGGAGTTGAAGTGTTATCATGATACTCATTTTTTATGGGTCACTTTAGTTTTGAAATTGTAATGAAAAAACTAATATGATCGAAAAATTATTTTTTATCAAATAACCTAATGGATAAAGATTCACCTATTTTTCTTTCCATTTTGGTCTCTTTAAGTTATAAGTTTTAGATATTTTGATCGCTTACATTATTAATTTTAGATACTTTGATCTCTTAAGTTAGAAATGTTAACACGAGAGATGACCAACGTATCTAATGTTTCTAATTTAAGGGACTAAAATGTTTAATGCTTACAATTTAGGAGACTGTAACTTAAAAGACCTTATTAAAATGTAAAAAACTTAAAATGAAATATAAGGGATAAAAATAGAACGAAAAAATACTTAACGTGATAAAATGAAACTTAAAAGATCAAAAACATAATTTGACCTTACCAGTGGTGTTCAATGATATAATTCGCCTCCCAATATTAAAAGGACATTTTAAGTTTCTTTTTAATGGAGTATAAATGAAGTTGAACTCGAGTTCGATTTTTAAATAAAACAATTATTATTCATATTTCATTTATTTTATGGTCGAACTTCGAATTATTAAGGTCCTCTTTCTCTCAGAATCGGAGGATTAAAAAAAAAAATACATATATAGAGATTACGTTAAAAAAAAAACCAGTATAGAGATCAAGCATTATTTCCCCTCTTTCAAGGGTCAGCAGAATACCTCTAACTATAAAGGTCAAAGCCATAATGTGAATGTGAATACTAGTTTTTGTGGCTATATTTCCATTGAAATTGAAGGTCAACGGACCTTTTAAGTTATTGGAATGTTGAGTTGCATGGTTGTAAGTTTTTTTTTTTTTTTTTTTTTTTTTTTGAGGGAACATGGTTGTAAGCTTTGTTTACTGAATATCATTATTATTTTGTTTGTCAAGACATTACTCTTTATCATAACAACCACATCAAAGGTAAGACTAAAGTGACTTGTTTATTAATATATGCATTTTATAAGACATTGGACCGAACCTGCAAATTCGCTGAATGATTTGAAAACAGTAAGTAATAACAACTTGTTTATTAATTTATGCATTTTATAAGACATTGGACCGAACCTGCAAATTTGTTGAATGATTTGAATACAGAAAGTAATAACAATAATATATACAAATACCACATTTTTTGTTCAAGTAGGTTAATAACTGAATCTCATACATTTATTATAGAAAAGTGGGGAATCTAAGATTTAAACTTTAACTCCTATATATTATTGTCTCTATAACTACCAACTGATTTCTACTTACAAGATATATTTGTATAAGAATTGTCCCTACAGATACAAATAACATATTCATATATGATAGATAAAGAATTATGTACCTTTAGAATTTTAAGAATTTATAGATCATGAGGAAATTAAAACTCGTAAGCAACGAAAGATGAACTATCATTATGGTCGTCTAAGTTTTTAGGTTAAATAACCGTCTAATAGAGCATGATTAACTAACATATAAAGACGAGGAAAATATTATGGTCATGCTAATATAACATGTGTCCTAAGTTAAACAATCCAAAATAAAAATATTGAGGATAATATTATTACGGTGGAATTGTTAAAATTATAGTAAACCAACTACATTTTACAAAAGCTACGCTTTGTAGCTTCCGTAAAATCACGACATCTCACACTAAATTCAGCAACCTCGTCGGGATACCAAACATAGAAGAGAAATTAACAAAATTGTGGATACCCTTATACTAAATTCAAAATTTGTTGACTTAACTATCTATATATTGAGCAGCAAGCTTTATTATTTTACTTTAAACAAACAAAGATTATTTTTTTTTTCCGTTCCAAAGTTTTAATTATTAGTATTGTTAAAGAATCAAAGCATATGCACTATATATGAAACGTGTGCGTATATATACACCAACAGGCATAACAACACAATAGAGTTTAGAACCTTAATATCAGTAGTTCGACATTTTTCTTGGTCCAGGACCAGGAAGTACCTCGTACTTTGCTATAGTTAACAAATGAATATAGGATCTATAATGGAAAAAGAAATAAAATAAGTGATAGAAGCAAACAAGATTTCAACTAGGTAATTTTTTTCACAATATATATATAATATAATAATTTGACAGCGAAGAAAACCTAAATCAATACCTTATATATGAAATTATAGTTCCAACAACAAAAGTAAATTCTTATTAAGAAAAAAACTAGTGTACATTTATAGATAAAACATAAACAACAAAACGTCATAGCCTAAAGCCTAAGGGACAAATCAAGTTCAATAATTCCAGTATGACATGTTTGTTTCTTAATGGTACGGTGATCAACGGATGTGGCCTCCTTTATTATGCCCTTTTTTTTAAGATTTATTATTATAGTTAACGCGTAGTTGTTTTTTATTTAGAAAAATTAACTACTAATTCAATGAGTCATGTGGAAGAATCCTTTAATGAGGAACTTGCTATTTTCAAGCATCAAATATATGTCCCTTCAGGGACATCCGATAAAATTAAAACAATACATAGAAGATTAACATGGCTCCTGCACAAGGATGACACGCACCAATCGAGAAATGGTCCAAACATCAAATATATTATTGTCCCTCTCAATAAAAGTACTCCCTCTAGTCCTTAGTATAAGAAAATGTTTTTAAAAAAAAAATTGTTCCCATTTATAAGAATGACACTTTTCTAAGCGGCTTTGAAGTGTCACGTCAGCGTTGACCGAGTCAAAATTGGTCTAGGGGGTCAAAACTGCCAAAGATGCAATACATAGGGGCTGTTTTGTATTTTAATTAGTTAGGGGATCAAAATCGCAACTTCTTGAAACATAGCGACCAAAAGTGCAATTAAGCCTTTTTTTTTTTGAATTGGAAGGTTGTTTGTTTCTCTGGATATTCAGAAGGTGTGTTGTTGGGAGAAGACGACAAGGAAACGAGAGGGAAAAGGGAGAAGATGAAGCCAGTGATATTTTGGTCTTTTCGCAAGTTACATCAGCTAATCAATGACGTGGCACCGATTAACTGGGTTGAGGGATCAATTTTTAAATGATTAAACTTTGCAAGGGTAATTTGTCAGGATTAATGATTACATGGACCAATTTTTAAATGACCTCCAATTGCAGGGACGAAATACATATTGAAGCCTCATAATATTTAAGGTCAAATGATATGAAATGTTTTTGGACCATCTTGGTTCTAACTTCTAACATTGTATTGTGAGGAGTACTTATTAATTTGTGGAATTCCCTCTCATTTACTGGTTTGAACAAGCAGTCTCTTTCTCTTCCCTTATTTTCTAATCCTTTCCCACTAAGTCATTGTCTTCCGATCTTAAACGCCAATTCCTCTACATCTTTTTTCATGTCATGAAAACTGGAAATTTAGACTAATTTATGGTCATATTTTGATTTTCCTCATTAATTGCCTAAGATTTTCTACATATGATTTCAACCCAATCCAATTTTTCAATTAAGTCAATTAACTCAATGTTCATTAGTCGCAGCTGCAGCATACTCCAGCACCAGAGCTTGAGAGTGACCACACCAGGGAGCATAGAACTCAACCATAAGGAATTGGTTCTTTTCAATTACACTGGTAAAGTTTTGCTCCTTCAAAACGACAACGTCTTTTTCCTTCATTTCTTGCTACTTGAACTCGTCTTCTATGTGATGGTCCAAGCCGGACAAGTTGCCAAAGTCGTTGTCCCCTTCATCGTTGTCGTCGAAGTGGTGGAGGAATCTCCAAGCTCATCAAGGGAGTTGAGATCTTCGTCGCCATCATTGTTGTTTTGGAAAGTCTTTTTTGCAAAGTGAAAGAGAAGGTGGTGGAGGACTTCATCCATTATAATGTGAATCAATTACAAACACTAAGATATATCTTTATCTACATGACAATACCTTATATTTCTCATTAGAAAGATCCGCGTAACTAAGTCTCGTTGCATTTCCAAAGTCTGTCTACAACTTGGTACTTTGAAGAGTTTACATCAATGATAAGATACAAGTACAGAGTTTACTCACACAGAGAGAATGATGACGTTTCTAGCTCAATACAAGTGTATAATATTTTGATGGAAAGTGTATGAAATGAATAGCACTTGTGTCTTTCTTTATTTCAAGTGTAGCTTTTTCTCTTGCGCTTGTAAGTTTGGTGCTATTTCATATGGGAAAGTTTATGGATCAGTTTGGTTTTAGTCATTTGATCAAAGGAAGACCACAGTATTATCATGCTCTTTCACCATTAGATTTTTTTTCACATTTTCTTTCCTCCATGTCTCTCTCACCCAACAGGCAAACACCACCACCGATTCTCCTTCAACCATTCTACGTTGAACATTTTGATTTTGGGAAGATGGGATATGGGTGCTTTTCCTTTCTCTTTTTTCCTCAGTTTTCATTTTGACTCTTTCATCGTTTTTAATGATTTTAATTTTGTGGGTATTTGATTTTAGTTGCAAGCATTATAGGAGATGATGCAGAGTGTTCCTTGTTACAATTAGATTTACTCTTTCTGTCCTTGTTACAACTATATTTCTTATTCCTTTTCCTTCATTTTTCTTTGTTTTCTGATATGAGTCTGGCAGATCTTTGTTATTTTCTTCATTTTTAGAGCATGCTACAAAAACCAATTTTAAATGCCATGAACTTGTTCATCGAGATGTTGAGCAAGTATGAATAACGGTACCCTTAATTTGTTATTTTTATGATTTATTGGTTATTGTTCTTCTTCATTGAAATAAAATTCCATAGACGGAGGTTGAAGGCAATAAAAGTGAAAGTTAAGCCGTGAATGACACTAAGAGCTTGATGAAGAAAGAATATACATTGTAGACAACCTATAGTAAGATCAATGTTCCCTTTAAATCTGATGGTTAAAAAAAAGTTTCCCATGGTGGGAAAGGATTCACCTTTCCCATGTGAAATGTCACCTGTAAGTTTGTCAATTGTTGTACTTTGCTTAGAGCTGGGGGGCTACTTATATAGGCAAGTAAGATTTGGCTGTTGCAACATGTATCCCCTTGATGTTGTAAGTGATCGCAGTGTTGTAACTTTCATGAATATTTGAGTTGTTGAAAAGACTTGTGCTACTACCCTTGCGATGGCCATGTCTTCATTCAAGTTTCTCTCAGGAAATGAGAGTGTAATTTTATGTAATGTATTTTGCATAAAGGGGAGGAGGAGGATAATATATATTGACATAAGAGGGGGAGGGTAATGTAATTCAAACATCTAATAGTAGAGAAAAGTGTAATTTACTCAAACATGTTCGATAAAATTTAGATACAAATCTAAAGCCAATAAAAAGATTCAATTTAAAAATTTATTTTATTGTTAAGTCATAAAATCGTAATAAGGTACTGTATTCAAATAAAATAAAAAGTTACATTGATAGTTGCAAAGGCATGCTAATTGTGATTTATAATACACCAACTGATTTGCATGGAAAAGGAGGGCCCAGAAAAAACAGTAACATGGTCACAGTAATATATATTTTGTTTATTTGTATCATCACGCACTCGAAAAGAATCCCTATATCTCAGAAGATTCTCACAGACTATACAACATTCCTCAAGTCATAACTCATAATACAAATCATATTTAGCAAGGGAGATCGTCAATATCAATATATGTTGCCCAGACAAAGTATAAATCCTTTCTTGAAGACCTGAAAGGAGTCATTCTTCAGAGTCTAAAGGCACTAATCTCCAATGTACTGTTACTGTGCCAATTGACATCGTACACAGCTCAAAGACATGGCCATCGCAAAATGGTTGCTAGACGCTACTAGCCTTTCCGTTCCCCAAGCCCCTTCTTCGGCTAAATTAGGTTGATGAACTCATTATCTGGATCTGTAAAAAAATATATGGCATGGTTAGATTAAAGAAAATAATATAAAAAGATAACTAGGGCTTCTAAGTAACAAAAGATCTTGCTTAAAGTACCTTATTCACAAGTAAGTTGACTTGTTCTCTGTACATTTCCTTTAAATCGACAATATCCGCACGAAGTTCCTCCAGCTAAACACATTCAATTTTGTTCAGATAGAAAGTAGATAACTTTTCTATTTATAATTATGTGAAAGGAAATCGGATAGAATAATGACAATATTTTAGAGTCAGAGGCTTGCATAACTAACTAGTTTAACCCATAAATAGTTATCTTTTCTCCATTGTCCCTCTCTGTATTTAAGGCCTAGTGTGTCTAGTGCTTTTTTATTTTATTTTGATTTATCAGATTGTACGGAAGGAGAGGAATCCAGTTATGCGATGTCTGGGCTCTTGAATATTTCAACCACGAGAAAATTTATAAGGTGAACAAGAGTGAGTTCCTTCTTAAATTTCTAGGAGTGCAATTACTTTCCTTAAAAAAGAATTTGCAGGAACGACAGGAACTGTCCAAACTTGTATCTGAACAAAAAATATCTTTCAGGGTGAGTTTGCTTCAAGGTCTGGTTACCATAAATATTTTGGAAAAGTGGATTGGGAATAAAACATTTCCATGTTTGGTACTAGTTTATAAAATCATTTATAGGTATTATTTTATATTTATGGAAATAAAACACAACAATAACTATTCACTTCCCTCTGTTTACTTGTTCTATTTTTAATATTTTAAATTTCAAATTAAATAAAGGGTCTTGTTAACGAGTGCCCTTAGGGCACTCTTTAAGGATTCCAAATAAAGAAATTATTTCAATGCATTTATTTAAAAAGCTAAACATTTCAATTTTCAATGCATTGAATGCACACGTTTTCATAAAACCTTACTATTTTAAACTCTTAAAGAGTGCCCTTAGGGCACTCGTTAACATTTCCCTTGAATAAATTTTTTAAAAATCCTAGAAATATCAAACACTTACAAAACACAAACACCCCCTAAAATATCGCTTTTAGAAAGCAAAATTAGGTGTAAAAATTACCTCTTCATCACGTTCACCCATCAACTCCAAAGCAGCAGAGTGCCTCCTCCTCAGTGCTTCTAGCTCTGATTTTAAGCCAGGCAGCACAGCAACCTCTCCACGCAGCTTTTCACACTGCAGTGTGGATATGCAAATTGTGCTCAACAAGGAAATGGACCAGAGGATAATTGTTAAAGAGTTATTAAAGTAAGTTGCTAGGGTTTAGTCTTGAGTATATGGGCTTGATCACATGTCTTTCTTTTGTATTACTCTCTTAACCTACTAACTAACTAGTAATATAAATATGAGGGTCACTACACATTATAGTCTATCCCATAATAGTATTCTTGCGTCTCCTTTCTCTCTTTCTACGGTAATATACAGGATGCTGAAATTACCTGTGCTGTCAATTTGACCAACTCTTCAGCAAGAGAATCACGAATAGATTCCAGTGATGCCTGAAATTTTTATAATTAAAAAATGTCATCATTGTATTCTAAAAATAAAAAATAAAATTAACATCAACATCAACATCATATGATCTAATAGCTTAATATAAATTTCATTACTTATACATTATGAGAAGTTCTCAATGACAAGAAACAATAGAGCTATCAACTGGATGGTATGTGTTAGGCCTCTAACAAAGAATGTTTATAAGAGGAGAGGAAAAAATTAATCTGTGCAGTAGACAGTTATTTATTTTATAACTAGCAGTTATTAAGTTAGCTATGTGTGGTGTGTGAATAAAAAGGAAACAGCCTGTCATTGTTGGTTATCCAGGAAATATTAGAGTGGCTATTTGGAAAGGGAGAGATCCCAGTCTCACGAATCCTTGGTAGGAATTGTATCTTCATATGTGTGTTCTGTGCAACATTTCAATTATGTTTGTGTGCAAGTGTAAGTTCTATCTCCGATTGAGAACCTTACTCTAGATATTACTCAATAATTAACAGTCGCTATTCAGTAACTTAGGCTATTGGTACCAGTTTCTATCAGCATGACGCCAAATATTAAACTAGAGAATGAAGGCAACGAACCATACCAGGCGTGACATATACGAAGCAAGTTCACCCTCCTTCTGGCGAAGGGCAGCCTCAAAAGAACTGGGTGTCATGCTCTTCATATAGTAAGGACTCATGCTTAGTTCTCCCGGATTTCTCCGTTCAGAAGAACTGTCAGATGAATCCAGTGATGCTTGAAGAAAATAGCTTTCTTCCATGCTTCCAAGAGAGCTTGCAGTAGAGAGTTTTCGGGAAAGATTCCCTACATCATAAAGTATATTATAGAAAATATGACAGACAAGACAACTGAACCGAGTGATGTAAAGAGAAGCAGAGCATCACACCATTCTCAAAAGCAGAATTATGCTTTGTTGTGGAAGTTTGTTCTGATGATGGCGCAGAATGAGCGCGAACAGTCCTTTCCAGATCTGATCGAGCAGCCTTTTCTTTTTCTATTTCCTGGAAAAAATGACATAAAAATCACAAAGGTTCTAATAAGATGGATGGAATTCAACATTGTTACCAACAATAACATATCCCATCAATTTTTTGTTTTTATTTTAGTATATGGTTTCAGCTCCATAGCTTTCTCACATGTTCTACATCATGTCGCTAATATTTGTTATATCCCAAGCATCCACATATGTTTTGAAATGCCTAAAAAAGCAAGTTGGCTTTCTTTTGTTACATTTTTCAGAAAAATTCATCAGCAAGAAACCAAACAAATGTCTTTGGCTGGTACATTCAATGACCAAAGTAATGGAAGAATTGAAAGATAAGATAAATTTAATGCAAGAAACCAAGAGCTTCATATAACATGGATGTCACTTTAGGATGCAAGTTTGAAACCCTAAGCAGAAACTCTACCTGCTGAAGAAGCTCCCTGTGTATCAATGCCTCCTGCAACTCTTGCTTGTGTTTCTGTCTTATGTCTCTAATCTCTTCCTCAAACTGTCTAGCACGACCTTCTTGAGTGTCAGCTTCCTCCTTTGCCGCAAGATATTCCTGCCTACTTTCAGCTGCCCTTTGTCTCTCCTTTTCAAGGGTCCTACTTAATTGAGTTTGTTCTGCCCTAAGACATGAAATCTGAAATTCATTGAAGTTAGTCACACATGCACAAAAACCGCCATTTAAGACACGATTTCACTCAAGAAATTGCAGAACCTGAGCCTCAAGAACATTAATTCGAGACAAGGTTTGAGACAAGCGATCATTCACAGATCTCTCTCTTTCTTCAGCAGTTGCAGCTTTAGCCTCGGCTTCCTGTAGATTTCATTGAAAAAGATAAATAAATACAATAATAACTAGTAGGAAAGATTCTAAAATTAGAAGTAAATTATTCTATAGACCTGTAGTCGAGAATTAAGAGTTCTTTCAACAGCAGCCCAAGCTTCAGCTCTTCTGGCATTTGAATCCTGTTATCAGGTGAATTCTAGTTCAGCACAGATCCCACTCAGCAGAACAAAAAACAGAAGGAAAAGCAATTCTCGATCATATGTTTATTACCTGCATGGCTTCAATTTGCCTTAATAGTGGCCTTGTAGATTCTGGAACTTGTGTAATCAGTTCCTCACAACGTCTTTCACTTGCCTAGCAAATGCAAGTCAAATTAGAAAACTACCAAATGCGCAAACACCGCTACTAAAACTTCAATAAAACAAGGAAAAACAGCATCCTCAAAAAGTTAAATAACTGACAGACAAGCAGAGAGCAGGGGCAGACCTGGTAACGTTTTTGAAGATCCTCGATGTCTCTACAGAGCATGTCTTCTTTAAAGACAGCCTGGATATGGATGAAGGAAACAGTTGAATTAAATCCTGCGAAAGTCAATTTAGTAAAAAGAAAAGAAGGCAGAAAACACAACAAAAACCTGCTGTTCCTTTCTACTTAATGTTTGTCTCAGCTCTTCAAGTGCCTGGACTAGCATAGATTCACGTTCCTCGGCTTCTCTTAGACGACTCTCTAGCTCAGTTCTTGCTTCATTGTTTGCTCGAGCCTCTGCTAATGCTTCAGATTCCTTAGCAGCAGCCAAAGCATTAGTGTAATACTCTTTCTGCACTGCGAGTTCATTTTGATGTTTTTCTATTGTTTCTTGCAACAACTTCTCTGTAGCTGTCTTGTCCCTCTTGATGCTTTCTACTTTATTCTCCTCCACCTGGATTGCATGTCATCAACCAAACAGCAGCTTAAATTAGAAATCCAAATAACATTAGGAGTGTCAACACCTACTACTTTAAAACGGAATTTGATGCTTTCCAAAGACATAGAGGATCCACAGCAGTAGTAGCACACAAGAATAAATCATAAATTACACTTGAGACCTAAAAGTAATATGACATTTATATAATTACAATCAGTGAAATGGGATTTTTACAGCCAAACTATATCACGAAGAAAATCTTTTTCAACAGAGTAATAACTTTCAAAAAAGCAGCAAGAAAAATAATAACTTTCAATAATGCTCTTGGTATTCACTTACCTGAAGTTTAGTAGTCAAACCTTTTTTCTCCTCCTCAAGATCTCTAATCTAGCTTTCATGAAAAAAGGTAAATATAAGATTCATCATTTACGGATAGAAAAGGATTTAAGACTCTTGTAGGAAGATAAAATAAGTACTCTGCATACCTGAGCCCTAAGTTTCCTTATTGTAGATTCTTGAGTAGCCTGTTTTTTGGAAAGCTCTTCACCTGAGATGAAGGAAAAATTTAATCTTAAAAAGGACCTCTATAATCAATCGCTAGTAAGTAACCTGTTGGCATATGCTTCAATAGAGAAAGTTTTTGATTTAACAGCAAAGCCCTTGAGATGAAATTATCCATTTTCCAAGCAGAGCGGAGAACAGTAACAGACTCACAGGTCACAGTTCAAATACAAACTAGACATCATTCTTCCTTAATTTATCCCTTTTTCCCAAGGTTGTTAAAATTGCTAGTTAACTTGTGGAAATGATTTCACGAATCTAGGTATTATCAATTTCGAGTTGACTCTGCTGTAAATACGAATTAAGGCAAACTTGGAAATGAAACCAAGTTTACTCAGCTGGACTTGCAGCGAACTCGGTAAACTCACAGGGAATTTTTAAGAGTTTATTTTATCTTTTTTCTATCTCATTTTTTACATTCAGTTCCTTTTCCTTTTTGTTAGTTTGATTTTGTTCACATAAACTTTTTGCTTTATAATTGAGATGAAATTTTGAATTATGGATGCATTTATTGTATTGTATAAATGTATGTCATCTAAATATTATTTTTTGTCACAATACGAGTTTTCTTAAACTCTCAATTTTGACAGCCTTTGTCTTTTTCTCTTTTGTTGACATTATTCAATCCTTTCCACCAAGCGAACCTCTAAAAGAATTAATTTGAAAATATGTTTGGTCAACTTTTTCATCTATAACCTTAGATCCCAAGCTGTAGTGTCCATCAAGCTAGGTTTCAATTTTCAATTCCAACTATCAAAACACCAAAGTAGCAGTCACTAAAATTGAATTGATTAAACACTTTTAACCTTAAAATTCTTGCCTATAAAAACTTGAAAGGAAAAAATTAGTACGCACGATGCATCTAGTTTGTTTGTGCTATGAAACATGGTTATCAGAAGGACGGCCTATTTTTTGAATCATGAATCGAATCTTGTTTTGAATCGTAAGATACATTATTAATAAAAATATGACAATTTTATGTAAAAACAAATGACATGACAAAAAACATAAGCTAGTGCATATGAACCTCAAAATAATTCAAGATTCAAATAAAAGTTCACATAAAAAAAGGCTAGCTACACAAAGTTGACAAGATAAAAGTGTGTGGCTTCAAAGTTCGGGGGCAAGCTGTAATCGACTGGATTTGATGCACAAAGTGGTTGGTATCGATTGGATTCAGTTTTGACTGATCGTATTTTTTTTCTTTCTATTTATGAAAAAGTACAGCTAAAATAAAAATAGTTTGTGTCTAAAATCAAAATAAAAAATAAATGCATAATATTTAAACTTAAATTACAAGGTTAAATTTATCTTTTACTATTTTTATCGATTTCTCTCTACTCATTTCTATTCATCCTACCTGGAGCAAAGAAGTTTTTGTATTATTTCTCTCTCCTCTATTCTGTTTATCCAAACAATATAAAACTTCTACTCCACTTCGCTGTTTCTCTCTTCATATTTCCTTCGTTTCTATTTCTCTTGGCATCCAAAGATCGTGTTATTGCTATAGTATTTGTCTAAAGAAGTATCGAACAGAACAATTTAGAGTTACAGTTTTTGTCATTTCAGACTTTGTTGACATATCTCTAAAAGAAACATCCATATAATCAACCCTAACAAGTTCCGTATCCACTGAAGTCAGGATAATACAGATTTAGCTTTGATTTCAAATAGTATTACCTTCTGCCATAACTTGAGTGATTATTTCATCCTTTTCCTTCAATAGAGCAGCTGCATCACTTTTTTTATTCTGCTCTCGACGAAGCGTATCCCGTTCCTTGGTGAGAGCATAAACCTACAATTAAATACAAAATGCATGGAGTCTCATAACAGTTTTAGTTAAAAGTATACCCTTAAAACATATATGTAATATCCAATAATCCTTTTGATAAATCACAATTTTCAAAATCCAAGATGAATTTCTAATACCAACCCCTACAATGCTTAGCATGCTCGTGATCTCTAAAATTGAAATTATAATACATGCTATCATCCCCATAACTCTTTTTCTTGGCTAACAAGACTTGTGTCATTTGTGACACGGTATATTGTTTTCCATGACAAAAATTTCAATTATAACTTTGATGTACAGATTGAAAATGTTGTACACAATTTTTGAACAAATCATTTTGAGTTACATTATTGAAAACTTTGTTGAATAAGGACAGGAAACATAAGATTTATGACAAATGATACCTTTCTCTCTAGAGTTGAAACCCTCTGATGGTATTCCTCTCGCAAAGACTCAACTTCAGCTTCATTGGACTTTCTCTGCTCCACAATTATCGATAATTAAATAGAAATATTTTTAAGAACGTTGGGGTACGGGACACATGACAAAAGAAGGGAAACAGAACATGCTAATTAATTAGTTTACAACAACAACAACAACAACTGAGCCTTTTCCAACTAAGTGAGGTCGGCCACATGGATCAAATTACAACATAGTGTTCTATCATACACCATCTTTCGGTCCAACTCATTAATTTCCAAATCTTTCCTAATAGTTTCTCTGATAGTTTTTCTAGGTCTTCCTATGCCTCCAGTGATCTGAGTATCCTCCATCTGATCTACTCTCCCTACTACATAATCTATAGGTCTTCTCTCTACATGTCCAAATCACCTAAGCCTATTTTCTACCACCTTTTCTACTATAGGTGCTACCCCAACTCTCTCTCTAATATGGTCAGTTCTAATCTTATCCCATCTGGTTTTACCGCACATCCAACACCAAAAACACCAAAGGATTATCAAATAGAGATGTACAAAGGAAAACAAATACATAGTGTTCAAGGAAAAAAAAAACTACAATGCAGCATAGTGTATGAAAAAACTACTATTAAAGCATAACATGATCCTAACTACCATTTATTGAAAAATAAATATACCTTTAAATCTTCAATTAAAGCTTTGAATTGTTCATTCTCATTCATCAATTTTGCTATCTCATCAGCTTTAGCCTGCAAAGAGAACCAAGAGTAAAAAATTGTGATAATACATACAACACTCTCATGGCTGCAAAAATTGTACATAGGAGACAAAGGTTGGGAGCCTGGGAGCATAATTAGACAACACATGTAGCTTTTTGGACATATAGATACATCAATCAAGAAAATCACATCAAATGATTTTTCGCCAACAATGATTCATAGCCTTTAACTTATCTAGTCCATGACGTGTCAGCTTAGTGGTAAAAGCTTGAATTTGTAATCTCAAGAGACTGAGTTCAAATCCCCTTAAATACAGTTGTAAAATGGTCATTAGTGTCACTTTATTTAACAAAAAAATTCAGAAGATATAAGTTGGTTATAGATGAAGAAAAGGGGTAAAATGGAGCAAGAAAACAAATTACAATAAAGTGAATTAAAAACTTAACTATTTAACACCACAAGGCAATCTTCATGATCTTAGTTTAATGTACAAGAAGCCTAGCAAAATATCCCTTAGGCCATAGCCAATAAGAAAAGTACAATTAGGCCATGAAGAAACTTCTTAATCATAACAAATCCTGCCAAGTGCCAAGAGACCATATGAACACTTGTTTTCATGCTCAAAATGTAACAAGATATGAACCCTAAATTGACTTGTCTGGGAACTTGTTACAAAATAAATATGCATCACAAAAGCTTTCATTGCTAATACCAAAAAGAAAAAATTTGTGAAGTTTACTTCTCAATCAGTCCACAACAAAGCAAGCAAGCATATCTATGACAGTGAATTAGAAACCTTAACAAGAAGAAAAGTTCAACAGCAGAGCAAAACTTCTTCACTTTAATAATAGCTACCTTGAGACCATGTGAACATTTTCATGCTAAAAAAATAACAAGATCGGAGCCCTACATTTTTTTCCAATCTGGCCACTTAGAACACTATTCTTCCCATCTGGACACTTGCAACAAAAATGAATGTGCACTCAAAAGCTTTTTTTATTTCTTTAAAGATTATGTAGAGTTTATGAAATACCTGAGCTTGTCTTGCAGCACCTTGTAATGCTGCCTCCATCATTTTCATCTCCCTCTTCACCCTCTCCAACTCAAGTTTGGAATCCGAGTCATGCATATTTTGTGTTGAACTCAAATGCTGCTCTTTTATGTCTGTTTCAATATTATTGGCATGGTCCCTTTCATTTTCCTCAACAATTGTCTCATTGTCATGTGAAACCAAATCAGATACCACCTCAGATGATTCATTTGGAGTAGCAATGGACTGGTGTTCATTATACGATTGATCGGTGCTATTGGATTCTTCAGAAGCTATGGAATGTAGAACAGAAGTGTCTGTATCATCTCTTTTCTCGGTATCGTCTGATGTCTCGGGTTGAACAGAAGAAATTCTCTCTACATTCTCCTCTGTGTGTACCCTCTCTTCTTCCTTACTCTCCTCTTCTGTCTCAACTCCAATAGTATCATGCACATCACTAGTACCACGAGACTCACCAAGCTCACTAGTACTACCCTCAACTACATCATCTACAATGTTAGAAACCATGGGCTGCTGCGTCATAACTGGACTTTCCAAGGTTCCCACTTCAGCAATCTCTTTCTCTTCAGAATTGCTAATCGAATCCGAATTCTCGGACTTCTGAATGGGAGATTCGGGTAATTCAACAGGCATCTCCGGTAACTGCTGCTGTTCATCCTTTCTGTGGTCCAAATCCTGTACAGTTGTTCCATCCACTGACTCTACATGCTCACCATCTTCTTCTGTCTCGTGCACTTTATTTTCCTCTTGTACAGTGATTTCTTCAGCTTCCACATTGTCTCTTTTATCTGTTTCAATGACTTCTTTTCCCTCAGCCACAGGAACATGATCCAAAGACTCGGGTTTTTCCTCTGCCATCTCAGGTTCAGATTCTAGCTTAGAGGATTCAATGTTCTCCGATGTTTCTTCACTATCTTCCTCACCTTTGTTCCCCATAAAGGCCAAGACAGGGTTAAATAGCGCCTTCCCATCAGTAGGTATAGGCCATGATCCTGAAGATTCTGAAGCTGGAAACGAAAAGGGCACAACTCTAATCAGCGTAAAAGCTAATAATTCTCCCCACCTTAAGAACAGACATCAAACCTAACATATCAAAATTCCTATCTACAAAACTTAAATTTCTCACGCGATACAACAATTGATTCAGAAGACAAAGATAAGCAACAATGAAGCACGGACATAGACACCAACACCTGACACGACACGGCACGACACTGACACTAGTAATAATTTAAAAAATTATATCATTGAATGTAATCACATGTATTCATGTCGTGTCAGACAGGACGCCTTCAATCAGAAGTGTCGGTGCTACAAAGATAGTGAATATGATCTGAAATAGAAATTACCTTGTTCATTATTACTGGATTCACCATCTTTCTCTTCAAAACCAAGAGCATTATCAAAATTCTTCTCGATACTCTTGACACTCTCTTGAAGCTTATTCACAGCTCCCGCCAAATCAGGGAAGTTCCCCCATGCATTTTTCGCATTAAACCATGCCATCTCAAAACCTACACACCAATTCAAAACTCAAAACTCTAATCCACACACAAATTTCAGATCCCATAAAAATCATGAAAATACAATCAAATTCAATTCATACACCACAAAAATTCAAAAAACAGTTACGCATATAAATAAAACATTAAATCAGAAACTGGATCAATGCAGAGGGAATGAATATGAATATGAAAAGAATTAGGAAAAGGATTAAGATCTATAGTGAAGAAGCTTACCTTAATGAATGAATGCGTATGATTCAGTCAGGAATTTAGATCATGGTTAAGCTTGAGCTTAATTTATGAAATGAATCATTGAAAATGGACAAAAAAATAGGAAGATTGTCGGTGAAATTAATTAAAATCGTGTTAAATAAGATAATTAAATGATGAATTAGGGTTACGTGTGCGGTTTATGAGAGAAAAAGTGAGAAAGCGGGAATGGAGGTTGGATTTGATGAGCTCTGCAAAAACTCAGATGATGGATCTTTTCTTCCTCCAACGCTTTTCTAAATTCTTTCTTTCTCACACTTTGGGGATGAGTGGAACGTTGTCGTTTTGGTTCGTTTTTCTCTTTCTTTTTCTTTTTTGGTTATTTCTTTTTACTTTTCTTTTTTATATTATTTTGGTAAAGAACTGTTCTCTGAATAATAATAAATTGGTCCAAGTGATAAGGGATTTGAACACTTAGAAGTTCCATTTCTAAATCATGAGTATAGAAGAAAAAAAATCTAGATCATCTTAGGTTCTCTAAAGAAAATTTGAAAAACGTACTCCAAACGATTTCTAAAATTTAGTACAATTGATAATATCGTTATTGTTAAGTTGAATATCTTTTATGGTGCCTCAAATTCTTCGTTTTGTGTGTGTAAGTTTACAGTGGTGTTTGTTATTTCGTCTACAAACAACAACAAATAAGTACTCCAAACTTGTTACAAAGAAGATATTGCATATTGCAGAGAGAATAAAATGTCTAAATTTTTTTCTTTTAAGATTTTAAATTTAAAATAAGATAATTAAAGATATAATTAGAATTATTGTAAAAAGAGATATAATCTATCTTCCTGTTTAGAATACTTTTAAGATTTTTGTTTTATTTAAAGATGTGATTTAGAAATATGTTTTACATTACAATTTACCTCTATAATTAAATATTCAAAGGATTGGCAATTCACTCATAAATTTGAGCATTACAATGGGTAGACCAACCAAGACATTATTTTAATTTGAGCAACTAGTAGCACCAAAATTGAACATGTAGTAGCCTAGTAGGGGTGCGACACGATACAAACATGTGAATACGTGAGATTAAATTACTGGTCTGGAATGTATGATTGATAATACAATCGAAGCGACGAACTACATTTGAAAATAAACCTAAGCAACGAACTCTATTTGAAAAAAACTACAGGTCTAGAATGTTTGTATGAAATGCTCTCTTAAATTGTATTGTACTATCACCAAAAAAAATTGATAACTACACGCACGAAATGCAAGAAAGTGTATGGGGTAATCGGTTTTCAAATAAGAACTAAGGTTGATAAACAATACACCATTGTTAATTTCAATGTACAAAGCCACAAGTAAATGCTAGCATATCCATTCTCAAAATTTTGCACCATTTAGCATTACATGGTTATTGATTTCAATGATACAATGCCACATGTAAATGCTAGTGCTAGATATCCATACTCAATTTGACAATTTTGTACCATTAGCTCATATAGATTTAGATATAGATATGGACTCAGCTCTATGGATGAATGAACTCAATTATTTTGGACAAAACTCTGATGTGAGAGATGTTGTGTAATTGTGTTGGCCAGTTTTCCCAACTAGACTGCATCCTTGTCACCAATGATCGCCACATGAACACATACCATGTTTAAAACTATGATAGCGATTAACGTCTCTTACAGTAATTTCCCTCTCCATAATCTTTGAGATGAACTTAATAGCAACATGGCAGTCCTCACAAATTCGGAGATTCTTTGTTATTAAAAGCCGGGTTCCTGGCGATGTACTTATGAGTCCAAATGCAATAGCTAGTCTTTCACTGTGACTGCACACCATACTTGTTTTCTCATCTTCCTCCACGTCGTGAAAAACAGATCCTGTATCTGGGGCATATCCAGCTTCATGCATTAGTCCTTCTAATCTCTTGAGCTCTGCATATATTGCATCAGAATTTGAGTGTGAAACATCTCCGGCAAGAAATGCATACACTTTGTTCTTTACTTCAATCCAGCTACAGGCAATGTTTTTCTTTATTCTTTTGTCTATCATTACCTGTCTCAACTTTTCCACTCCTTCCCACTTGCCTGATTGAGCATACATGTTCGCCAAAATCACATAATTTCCAGAATCGTCAGGCTCAAGCTCAATTAGTTTCTCTAAAGCTAACTCAGCCAACTCCACATTCCCATGGATTTTACATGAATTCAGCAAAGCACCCCATACACCAGAATCCGGCTTTACGCTCATATTTCTTATAAGATCATATGCCTCATCCAGTTGACCACAGTGACCAAGGAGATCAATCATGCAAGTGTAATGTTGAACTGTAGGAGTGATACCATAATCCCTCACCATCAAGTTATACAGCGCTCGTCCTTCATCCAACAAACGCCCTCGGCTGCAAGCCGCAAGAACACCAACAAAGGTTATATGATCTGGCCGATCCTCCTTCCGCATTTTGTCAAACAAGTCCAAAGCTCCAACAGCAAGACCATGCATTGCATAACCGGTAATAATTGCATTCCAAGAAACAACTCTTTTCTCCCGAAGCCGCTCAAACAAAGCAAGTGCAACTTTCACAGAACCACATTTTGCATACATATCAATCAAAGCAGTTTTAACCTTATCATTCGATTGAAATCCATGTCTCCAACCAAATCCATGGATTTCCCTCCCATAAGGTAGACATGCAACGTCAGCTGAAGATGAAATCACAGTCACAAGAGTAGCCTCGGTCGGTCTAACACCATTTGCAGCCATCTCCCGGCATAGAGAAATTGATTCATCAGGGTGACCATTTTGAGCATAAGCTGCAAGCATAGAATTCCACAACACAGCATCTCTCACAACAATTTTATCAAACACGCGACCGGCATCCATCACACAACCACATTTAGCATACATATCAATAAGAGCTGCACCTACAAAAAGATCTCTCTCCCACCCACTTTTTATCACATACTCATGTATACTCCTTCCCTCTCCAATAGCAGAAAGAGCCGAGCACGCCTTAAGAACAAACGGTAAAGTAAAATTATCGGGCCTGAGCCCATAGTCAAGCATCTTGTGATATAGTATAATGGCATTATCATGAGGCCCATTCCAGGCATAACCGCGAATCAAAACATTCCACAGAAACAAATTCTGTTTGGGAATTTTATCAAACAGGTTACGTGCATTAAGAAGAGAATTCGAAACCGCATAAAGATGGACAAGTTTAGTGGCTAAGTCCTGATTGTAAGCAATACCCAGATGGTAGAATTGAGCATGGAGCTGTTTACCGGGGTTTAACGCCTTCGAATCAATACAAGATTGGAGCAATGAAGTGTAACCGTAGTGGGTGGTTGGTTGTGGAGGAAAGGAATCAACAGAAGCGGTTTGATGTGTGGCTAATGAGTGGTAGAAAGATTGAGAAAAAGGGAAGAGGTTAAAAATGAATGAAGTATGTTGTGTTTTCTTAATGGAATAGAAAGACATTTGGTTTCGAAGATATTCGTGAATTCAGAAACACGACATGGTAGTAGCGTGTTTTGTTTATTATGCGACTTTGTGTTTGCACTATTTTGAAAATGTAATGACATTGTAACTAGATGGTATTGTTTCCATTGTGACTGCTCAACATAATAGTATTCAGCTCCGGCTAAGGAATCTACCAAAATGTCACATCTGGTCTCGAAGAATGTTCGAGTTTTGCAAATAAAATCACCTATAAGCACATCTTTGAATAGATTAATTGTGATTGAATATGCAAATTCATCTTTGAATTGGTAAGCATTCATAAAAAAGCGGTTTCTTGTTTTTTCAACTTAATAAAAACACCCTTAAAATTGTAAAGTGGCCATCAAATTAGTCATTTAACTTTTACCTTTATGAGCATGTTAAGTGGAAATACGGTCCCTCCGATTTGATCTCACATCAGATACTAATTTGTCTATAAAATTTAGGTCTTATTGAAAATCTAGTTAGCCAGTTATTAGGATTTTTAGTGTATAGTTAGTGGATGCCCGTAAATAGACTTTGATGTACCCTTTTATTTTCAAATTTTTTCAATCGTAAGATTGTTCACAATTATCAATACAAAGTTTCATTAAGCGTTTTCACCTTTTATCAATGGATGTCGTGTTTCTCAACAAGTCTCTTAATCCGTAGGGGATAATTTACCATAACTAGTTCATGCACAATAATAATTAGTGACAAATTTGTCAAAGAGGTAACCTAAATTTCATATGCAAATTAATTTTTAATGAGCCGGCATTGATCTGAAATGATGCAACGTGATATGTTTCGTCAACGTGTCACATCACATCATTGTCTCCAACAACGAAAGTTTACTAAGAGACCATTTTAAATGATGTCTACGATTTCAAGAAATAATTTTCCTATTCATTCCATAAGGGCAAAAGCAACTTGATAATCAATCAATAAATCCTAAATGACTTAAATCCTCAAACAAAAGCAATTTACTTGAACATGCTAGTACTTTTCCTTCAAAAGAAAAATTTATTCAGTTTAAATAATAAAATTTCAAGATGACCATTTTCTTGTTTAAACCTAAAAACATATAAAAATTACTCGAAATGTTACAAGGGTAAAATTTTGGGAGTCTTTTCTAGATGGAAAGTAAGTTGCAATCACCATGATTTGATTTTGTATAATGTTCATATGTGCATGGCAGTATTGTATGTGCTAGAACATATTCAAAACAAAACAGATACAAAAATGTAAATCAAGAACATGTAAGTCAATTGTGTCTACATCTCTAACCATGTAGTGGCTACAATGATTTTCTATTATTCCAACTTAGAGTTACAAATTACAACTTGTACTTTAAATACTACAATCCAATTTACAAAATACCCTGAAGTGTAAGGGATCTGCTCACTACAATGAGCTATACCCAACAATCTGGTGTTAGCTAGGCATTTATTTTAGTTTCCTCGAGGCATGAGGCTCCATTTATTTCATCTACTCTTCAAAGCTATCTGCCTCTCAAAGTTTGATGAAAGTGATTTGAATTTTTGTAATAACTGAACAGAATCATACTCATACATCCTAATTTATTTGACAGAATGCAAAACATCATCCTGTCTTATATGTAGCTTGTCAATTTCCTTGAATTACGTGTCGTGTTGGATGTTACAAATTTATAATAAGCTTGATTGTTAGATATACTTCTAATTAAACAATGTGTTGCTAGCTATAGTCATAGGCAATGCCGATTAAGGTGTGTGATAATGCACATTGTATTTAATTTGAGTATGTTCTTATTTGTTTGATGTACCAATTAAGGTGTGATACATACATTTTTTTCCAATGTGTGAGGGATTTTGTTGTTGTCTCTTTGAGGTTAACGTTTTAAACCTATTGAGTTGAGTTAATTAATGCTGTAATAGAATATGAAAACAAATTTTTAGTTAATCTATCAAATTAATACGTATAATTAAGAGTGCATAAACATATATAGAAGTTGTATTTTGAGAGTCATTATAACCTTGCTTTTCATTTTATTACTTAAAAGTTCTATGAACTATAAGCCACAAGTATAACTAGTAGTTTCTTGTTTTTCTTTCCCTTGTTCTGTTCATTTTGTTTATATTATTTTTTTGACACATTTTGTTTATTTTATAGAGTATCTTTTTATTCTTTTGTGACCCCAAACTTAATATGCAAGAAAGTGACAAAGGCTTCAGAACAAAGAAAGCAAGATACCCCTTTCCTGTGAGATTTTTTGTGTTTAATTTTATTTGCTTTCTTTATGAAAAGGGTGCATGTAATTTAAAATGAAAAAATATATATAAAGTAGAGAGAGGTGTGAAAGTAACTTCAAATCAATTAATGCTATTCTCTATTAGGTTTGTGCTGGAGATCATGTGATTGCTTCATGTTATCTACCATTCCCAACCACCAAGACTAATGAAATGAACAAAAATTGCATGAAAAAAGGAGGGCATTGTGCCTTTATCTTGGTTTGAATTGCAGATATTAACTCAATCATAACCCACATAACACCAAAACTTTTAACTATGGAGTTGGAGTGTGATGGCATTTGTATCTTAATAAATTACTAATAATAATAAATCATCAATATGGGTCTATAATAAATATCAACACTAACTCGTGTAATAAATATTTGTATCTTGCAGATCAAGAAACCAAGGAGTGTAACATGGAAAACAAAATAAAACTGAAAACAGATCATTTTCTCAAACAAATTGGATCTCATAGTTTTCTTTCCTCTTAGAAACTAATTGTGTCCTCATTCAATTATTTATAAATATGTGAGCACATAATAAACAAGAATAAAAGAATAATTAATATATCTTTTGTAGTGACTGAGTTCACACAAGTGTGATAAGTGGATAATTTGGTATTCGAACTTCAACTCACGCATGTTATTGTTCTTAATATATATAGTCATTGTATTTCAAAAAGTGTATATTATAAAATTTGTTGATATTAGCAAGAGAAAATGTATTTGTCTATTTATTATTTTAATTAAGGCTAAGTAATATTTTTTAACCCTTCAATTATTTTTACATTTTTGCCCCTCAAAATTATGTTTAGATTTTACTTTGGTCATTTAAGATTTTTCTATTTTATTTCGGTTCATTAAATGATAAATGTTATATATTTTGGCTATTTATGTTGGTGTTCTCTTTGAGTTCGTTAAACATGTCAAATGTTACACATGTTTAAGGTGATTTAACAAGAAGAAATGTTATTTTGAACAATTATTTTTTGATACAACTAGTGGGACAATCAAAACATACAAAGAAATACATTTATTGACATAAAAATCAAAACAATAGAGAGAAAATAAAAACACAATGTAAATATAAGCGAGAAAATTGATACAAAAGTTATCTCAAAATGGTTGTTCAAATATCATTTCTATTTAACAAGTGGCTTGGTATATTTGTTTATTTACAACCAATCATTTATTTTCTCCCTAGATTATAGATAGAGGGATTTTACTTCATTTTTTCATTCCTCTCCAAGTTAGATAGGGCTCTAGGGTATGCATTGATATTTCGCATATGAACCACCCTTCTGAACGAAACAAGCAACTGATCCCAAATTGATTGCTAGTAAATTTATGTCACGTATGACACATTTGATGAACTCAAAAAAGTATTCACAAAAAAGATTTAATTGTTGGACTTTAAAACTTAAGGGACTAAAATAGAAGCAAACAAAGTTAAGAAAGCAAGGTGAAATTTAAAAATAATGAAATTATTAATGGGATAAAAAGGAACCAACGATAAATTTGTTCAAGTGGTAAGAGACTTGGACCGTTTAAATATGTAAAGGGATTTGGACCCTTTAAACATGTAATTAAGGATTCGATTTCTGACTCATGCGTATGAAAATAAAAACTTGATAAACAAAAATGAAAATGTGGTTGAGACTTGGACAAAGCTCTCTAACATTCATTTGTCTACATTTCTCTCTTGATTTATTTTCTTACTTTTTCTTTTCTTTCATTTTAAACATTATCATCTCTTCTAATTTATCCAAAATTTAACTAAAGTTATTCTTTTTATTTTCAATCTAAAATAAAATGGTGGAAGATTTAAATCCAAGAAGAGAGTTGAGGTGATAAGGTAAAAAGCAGTCCCTAGTGACAAAACACAAAACCGTTGGAACCATAAATTCAACTTACCAATGTTAGTTGAGTGTTGACTCTCCTTTCATTTTATCTAACATTCAATCCTACCACTCTTCACATTTTACACAAGGAGCAACAAACCTATAAAATAAAATATATAGAAATACTATAATAATGAAAATGATTATTAATGGGAATAAAAAAAAATAAAAAAAACAAAGCGAGTTCCTTCACTTTTGTTTTTATATTCTTAAATTGTGCAGTCCCCTCACCTACGTCTCTATCCTCGTTTCTTCATTTACTAAGCTTGTAGCCACTCCCAAAACACTCTCTCCATAAACCTCAAATGACACAACCATTGCTTTTGCTCCTTAAAAAACACAATACCCTTCTTTCTTCACCAACGTTGTCAATGTGTGCAGACATGTCTAATAATAATCCTCCTTCTACTTCTAAAGCCAAAGACTTCTTTCCCTCTCCAGCTCTCTCTCTTAGCCTAGTAAGTCCTAACTATAACTAACTCTCTTCTTTATTTCTTCTATATTTTTCTTATTTCACATATAGTTACATTAGTTTTTATGTTTAAATTTTTGTTTTTCCTATTGTTTTTAACTCACCAACCGATAAATAAAATTGTTTCAAGTGACACTTAAGTCATTAGGGTTATTAATTAATAATAAAAAAATTTCCTTTTAAAAGTTATGAGACTTTTCATCTAATATAATGAACTAATTTTTTGAGTTGAACTCTCTTCCTAGACTTAAGTTCTAACATATTTTCTTTGCTCAAATCAGGCGGGGATATTTCGGCATGGTGGCGGTGCGGCGGCGGAGGGTGAAGGAGGGAGTATTAGTAACATGGAGGTGGAAGAAGGGGAGGAAGGGAGTACAATAGGAGGTGAGCGTGTGGAGGAAATTAGCAGTGAGTATTCAGGTCCAGCTAAATCCAAATCAATAGATGAATATGAAGGAGATGAACTTGAAGATGATGAAGGTGAAGATGATGAAGGTGATGGTGATGGTGATGGTGATGGTGTTAATAAGAACAAGAAGAAGAAAAGGAAGAAATATCACAGGCACACTTCTGAACAGATCAGAGTCATGGAAGCGTGCGTATAGTATAATCCTCTATGCTTCTTTTTTTTTTATTTCCTCTATTCGTGTGCCTATTTTGTTTGGATGACAATTAATACTCTCTTCACATAGTACTACATACATATATCACTTTAATGAATTTTAATTTGTCTCATTCTATTTATCAAATTTAAATAACAAAATACTATTAATTATTTTTTATAGTTTGTCATAAAAAGTGTGTATCATGTTACTAATTTAAAAGGAAAATATCATTGAATCACCCGTGAGTGTGTGACTATTGAGAATTCATTGTTATGAGTTTCTTATATTTTTTCTTTTTTTTTTTTTAGTTCCTACCATCTTAACATGCACAGTAATCTATGATTACCATATTGTCTGTCTTGGTTCCTCAAGAGATAGTACCTTTGATTAATATAGTTATATTTGTTTGAATAAAAGAATGACTAGTGTGATGATTATAAGTTCTTATTTATGTAAGTTTTTTAAGTGCATAGGTCACTAATATGAGGTTACCAATGAAATTTCTTTTTCTTCAAAATTATAAATTATTTAGTCCACGTGATTTGCGTAGTTTATAATATACTGAACAGCTATTGCTTTATTTGTTTATTTGATATCTTTATAAAAATGTTTCACACCTATTTTTTCATGGTGAATCACGTGAAAAAATATGGTTAATTTAATTGAATATAAATTAACTTGTTTATGATGAAAATTTGGTTAACTCATGTGATTGAATTAACCACAGTTTTGACCGTGAATTAAACTAACAATTTAATCAACTAAGGTTTAGAAAATTCAGTGACCATGTATTATTATTTGGTATGGTTATGCCTTTGTAAAACATTTTTCCCAACTTACCACTTGATTAGTTTTTTTTTTGTTTTTTACAATACCTCTTGATAAGATTGTGGTATATTTATTGAAGATGTGTACTTGGCGTTTGCATTATTAAACACCATTTGTTGGACCACTCTACATATAAGAATTGAAGCATGTTGTAAAAAATAAAGTAAATTGAATAACAAAAGAAAAAACTTACATGAATTCCCTCAAAAAAAAAAAAAAAAAAAACTTACATGAATGGTGAATGTAATATTGTAGGCTTTTCAAAGAGTCACCACATCCTGATGAAAAGCAAAGGCAACAACTTAGCAAGCAATTAGGACTTGCTCCTAGGCAAGTCAAATTTTGGTTCCAAAATCGTCGTACCCAAATCAAGGTATTATTTAAATCAACTAAATAAAAATTGTGCTATTTTTTGCATTTTAATTATTAGGTGAATTTAACAATAATATTAAGCACTACTTGTGTTGCATTTTTTCAGGCAATACAAGAGCGACATGAAAATTCATTGTTGAAATCAGAAATAGAGAAACTAAGGGAGAAAAATAAGACCCTACGAGAGACCATAAATAAGGCTTGTTGCCCCAATTGTGGGGTCCCCACCACAAATAGAGATGGTACCATGGCAACTGAAGAACAACAACTACGTATTGAAAATGCCAAACTCAAAGCTGAGGTTATGATTAGAATTAACTCAAACTATACAACATCACTTTTTAATTACACTATTGGAAAAAAAAATTATACTAGTTAGACAAATTGTAAACCGAACTTCCCGTAAGATTAACATAGTTGGTAAGGACAATGTTATGCAAGGTTCGGGGTTCGAACCCTGAACACCAACAAAAAAGATTGTAAACCGAACAATATACATTGTCCATATAACTATATTTGATTAATATATTTCATATTTTTTAGCTAGTAGTTTATCATGTCTATTAATTTTTTTAACAATAAAAATTAAATTATAGATTGAAAAATGACACTCTAAATTGACACATGTGTAGGTAGAGAGGCT
The DNA here is from genome assembly GCF_003473485.1 of Medicago truncatula. Lineage (NCBI taxonomy): Eukaryota > Viridiplantae > Streptophyta > Magnoliopsida > Fabales > Fabaceae > Medicago > Medicago truncatula. The sequence continues at coordinate 49,879,717 of NC_053043.1, forward strand.
GAGAGCAGCTTTAGGGAAATATGCATCAGGGACAATGTCACCTTCATGTTCCACTAGCCATGACCAAGAGAATATTAAAAGCTCTTTGGATTTTTATACTGGAATTTTTTGTCTTGATGAGTCAAGAATAATGGATGTAGTAAACCAAGCAATGGAGGAGCTTATCAAGATGGCTACAATGGGTGAACCAATGTGGTTACGTAGCTTAGAGACCGGTCGCGAAATACTTAACTATGATGAATATATGAAGGAGTTTGCAGATGAAAATTCAGACCATGGAAGACCAAAGAGATCCATTGAAGCTTCAAGAGATACAGGAGTTGTTTTTGCAGATCTTCCTCGGATTGTCCAATGCTTTCTTGATGCTGTAAGACACAAGCTTATACATTGAAGGGGTTAACGGTGCTTTAACCCCCTGTAATATAGGTCATTTTTTGTTTTTCTCCCTGTAAAATATTTTTTTTGATTTACCCCCCTTAAAATATATTTTTTTTGGAATACCCCCTACTAGGTCATAAAAAAACGAAAAAATTCTGCAGAAAAAAAAATAAAGTCGTTTTTTTATGACCTATTAGGGGGTATTCCAAAAAAAAAAAAAATTTACAAGGGGGTAAATCAAAAAAAATATTTTTCAGGAGGAAAACCAAAAATGACCTATATTACAGGGGGTAAAGCACCATTAACCCTACATTGAATTATCATATCCTTGAACCACATGAATGAAAAATTTGCATGCACATAAAAAAAAACAAAATAAATACTATATCCTTTTGCTTTGTAGAAGTTTAACAATGTTTACTTATTGTGCTATGTTTGCAGAATCAATGGAAGGAAATGTTTCCATGTTTAATATCTAAGGCAGCAACAGTTGACACTATATGCAAAGGAGAAGGTTCTAACAAGAATGGTGCAGTGCAACTGGTAAGGGCAAATGGTTACAATTGTGGTAGCTACTACCTAGGTATCTTTGATATTGAATTAGATGAACCTACTGAATTAATGAATTTCTTTTAGGGGCTTCTTTTTCCCACAATTTTTAAAATTTACTCTAGACCGGATTTGACTATTGGGACTCGAAAAAACACCGTTTTCTCGGATTCACTCATCCAGACACGAGAAAAAACAGTCCGTCTGAATAGGTAAATCCGAGTCGGTGTAATTTTTAAAAGTAGCTCATTTTTTATAAGTACCTATCAAAAAAGACATTATGAAGTTTATAATATTCACATACCAACTATTAATTAGTTAATGAAAGATTTCATAAAACCTTATGCAGGAATGGTAAATTGAGAAAAAAGTTTCTTATAACTTCAGTCGTTTTCATTCACTGATTTTAACTTCAAATGTCTGAAATAAAATTTATTTCTTGCTGTAAATCTGAAAGGAACAGTTCATACATGGATTTATTGATATGGATATTTTATTTTATTATAAGTGGTCCAAACATGACAAGCAAAAGAAAATGATGGTACATTGTAATTTTAAATGATATTTCCTATATTTGAAAATTTAATTCTAATGTTGTAAATGTTTTAGTGGACAAAAAAAAGATTAAGTTGATTGTAGTAGAATTATATGTTTTTGATTATAGTATGGTTTCTTAACACATGCATTAATCTTTCTTTTTAGAAGTGAAGGTTGTTGTCAACTTTTAAGCTCCTTTGCTTATCTATTTCACATAAATATAGATAAAGACACATAAAATATAAAAAGTTCAATGTCATTTAAACTTTAGTAACACTTGGAACTTTCCTCTCCTCCATGTCTTGTCTAATTCATCTCATTGGAATCTCTCGCTCTCCATGACAAATTATGATTCCATACGGTCATTTTTTACACGCATTCACACTGTCAGGACTTTAGTGGTCGTCCAATCTTGATTGGATCGTTTAGAAAATGAAGATTTAATTTTTAATATATAATTTTTAAAATACCGAACTTAAATCTTAACCGTTCAATCTTGATCGAACGGTCACTGGTGTTTGATTGCATGATTTGTTAACCGCAGCAAACTGTGGTCCCTCCGTGACTTATAAGTGGTGTGTATCTAACCACTCTACAAGTAAGTTTTACAAAGTTGATTTAGGTCCAAAATATAAAACCATCTGATTTGTAGCATATATCTATATCTATGGATATTCTAGTTTTTCACTTTTGGATAGAAACATAGGTAGAGGAAATTCTAAGATGTGGACATATTGCACAGTTTTCCAAATGATAAATACTGTGGAGGCACAGAGCATATACTACTTAACTTGGACATGAAATCAATCATAAAACTCTAACCTTAATTTTGCATTTGGTACGTACAGATGTTTGCTGAGTTGCAAATGTTAACACCAATGGTTCCAACTAGAGAAGTGTATTTTGTCAGATACTGCAAACGGTTGAGTGGTGAAAAATGGGCTATTGTTGATGTGTCCATAGACAAAGTAGAAGACAACATTGACAAGTCCTTAGTGAAATGCAGAAAACGCCCATCTGGTTGCATTATTGAGGATAAGTCAAATGGACATTGCAAAGTATGTAATAGCAGCAGTTCAAATTCTAATTTGTTTCCATTTTTGTTACATAATGTATGGAGCATAATTTGGACCTATATGATTTTGTTTTCTTTATTCAATTTATGTGAGAAGGTTTTTTTTTTTTTTTTTTTTTTTTAACTCAATGTAAAATTCTTTTGATATTATTTTTATGGAGATGTTTATGCAAAATGATTTTGAATACTGATTTTTCTTTTGGCTTTAAATAGGTAGTATGGGTGGAGCATTTGGAGTGCCAAAAGAGTATAGTTCATTCAATGTATCGCACCATTGTCAACAGCGGCCTAGCTTTTGGGGCAAGGCATTGGATTGCGACCCTTCAACTTCAATGCGAACGTCTAGTTTTCTTCATGGCAACAAACGTTCCCATGAAGGATTCAACCGGTGAGTAATGAGTTATGATAAGAAAAATGTTATTTTGTAAAATAGTAAATAATGTACACTAAAATGATTAGTGATGAAAACAAAATGTTAGGAGTTGCCACATTGGCCGGAAGAAAAAGCATTTTGAAGTTGGCACAAAGAATGACATGGAGTTTCTGTCAAGCAATTAGTGCTTCAAGCTTCCATACATGGACTAAGGTTACAAGTAAAACTGGAGAAGACATAAGGATTAGCTCTAGAAAGAACTTGAATGATCCTAGTGAACCTCTTGGATTGATAGTTTGTGCAGTTTCTTCTATATGGTTGCCTATATCTCCTAATGTTTTGTTTGATTTCTTGAGGGACGAAACTCGTCGAACTGAGGTACCGAGTTTAATACAGTGATTCAATCATATTTTACCTGAGATATTTTAGGAAGTGATATAACAAATGACATTATGATTAATGTGCATAGTCATTAAACATATTTTGTATGTGAATTTAGAGGGGTGTTTTTGTGTTGACAATAATCATTATGACAGTGGGATATAATGTCTAATGGTGGGACAGTGCAATCCATTGCAAATTTAGCCAAAGGACAAGACAGAGGCAATGCAGTAACTATCCAAGTAAGTTACTCAATATTCAAAACTTAACATACTGAACAAAATGCAAGTTACATTTGAAACATTTTCTAACTTCCAAGAAAAATAAGAGGTTTTTTTCTTCTCCCTTTATAGACAATTAAATCAAAAGAAAACAATATGTGGATACTGCAAGATAGCTGCACAAATTCTTACGAGTCAATGGTGGTATATGCACCTGCGGATATTACTGGTATTCAATCTGTGATGACCGGATGCGACTCGAGCAATCTTGCCATACTACCCTCAGGATTTTCAATTGTTTCTGATGGTTTGGAGTCAAGGCAAATGGTAATTACTTCGAGGCGGGAAGAGAAAAATACAGAAGGTGGATCTTTGTTTACAATAGCATTCCAAATCCTTACAAATGCTTCTCCTACAGCCAAATTAACTATGGAGTCTGTGGACTCTATGAACTCTCTTGTATCATGTACATTGAGACACATCAAAACAAGTCTAAATTGCGAAGATGGTTAGTCAAAATCAGGCAATTGCTAGATAGATTAAATGATTAGTAAAACTAATCTTCTGCTTTCTATCTCTTTTTAGGTTAGTGTTTGGTTTGTTGAAAAAATAGCCAGTGCTTATTCCATAAAAAGGAAGGTTTGGAATCACCTCATGTATATAATTATTAATTATGACATTATTTCTTAGTTCCTTATGTGGATGATTTCTCACAGACTATATTTAGGCTCAACCAGAAAAAGAGAAACAAAGATATGCGGTAAAACATATATATATATATATATATATATATATATATATATATATATGATAAAGTGCGAGATTATATTATTAAAGAGAGTCTGATATAACATATTAATTATAGGTCTAATTAACGAGTGTTCCGGATACTCTTTATTCTTTAAGCATGCCAGCAATGGTTGTCAAAACAATAATTGCTGCATTCAACATAACTCCACCCGATGTATCCAAAACATTCTTTTTAATATTTTTTAACTTTTCTTAATCACCACTAAAATTCTCAACTTTGTGATGTTTCAGATTTTGTTCAACACTCACACAGAGAAAGGCTTTGTAGTTTGTAGTAGTCCTTTATTTATAGCCAACAAATTCGTAAAAAAAAAAAAAAAAAAAAAAAAAAAAAAAAGTTAAATAAACATATGAAAATATTCATATTCATGTTAAATATACAGTATCGCATTTAGGAGGAGGTTGAGGGGGAGCAATCAGGCATTCAGTTCCAATAGGAATGTTTCAAGGGAGCTTCTACGATATACAATCATGAAACTGACTTTTTTGAAAAAGTTAATTTTAATCTTAATGTTTGATTCATTTTTAAATTGTTGATTTCTAATTAATGATCAATAGAAATTCATCTAGTAATGCTTGCAACATCTTGAACTTAAAGATACTATTTTATTGTTGGCATCTTTAACATGCAAACAGAGTTGCTGATATCATGTGAGTGTTACACTTTGTGAGGTGTTACACTTAAAACAAGGCAGGATAAAATTAAATTAAGTATATTCTTGTTAATCTGATGAATTGATGATATTAAGGGGACTGAACTTTTGATGCCACTGTATAAACAGTGGGGTGTTACTCACAACACTTTTGATGTTATAGTGTTAACTTCACCAAAAAATCATTCTAATGACTTCACCATAGAATTTTTCATGTTTTAATTGAAAATTTTAATATATTTCGGTTGATCTTTTTTTTGTGTGTTGAAATTTCTCACTTATTCATAAGTTAAATGTTGAATATGATGTAACTTCTAAAATAAAAACTGATGTATTAATTAAATATGTAAATGGAATATATAACAAGTAATACACAAAAAAAGTAATATATGAAAAATATGTCAACTTTCTTTTTTTTTCTCTCTTCTATGTATTACCTTTTTTTTCTTTCAAAAGTTAAGTAAATACATAAAAAATGAAGTAATATTATATGCAAAAATAATAACGTAACTGCCTTAAAAAACGCAATGTATTATTTATTTGGTAGTATATGATTCAACCCATTGCCTTTATTTTTTAGAAAGGAAAAAATAATGCCTTCAATTAATAGTTCTTAGTTCTTACAATATGCAAACTGTTATGAATATTACAAGTGGATGTCCATATAGCAATTGGGTTATTAGATCATATTGTTAGCTTATTGGGCCATATTGTGCTTGCTCCCCAAGTCATTGTATTTCTCTATAAATAGAGCTCATATAACCTAATTATACATCACAAGAGAATAATATAATCATCTTTCTTCTCTCTCTATTCTCTCTTCTTCTCTTTAATCTTTTCTTGTTCTTCTTATTCTAATAGTTTCATAACACGTTATCAGCACGAGACTCTAACCAACTGAGGTATGTAATTCTTTTTAATCTATTTATATGAAAATAAGTTTTAATTTTCATATCGATAATTATAGACTATACTATTATAATTCAATCAATTGGAATCAGTTTCTTAGAGATACATTGAACCACTATTATGTGAATTGTATTATATTATTGTGTTTATTTATTCAATATGTAATCATGAAGTATTGCATAAGAATTGATCTCATATTATAAAATCAAAGAGATCTATTATATGGTTCCTGAAGAACTCAATATTACTCTATGTGAATTTTGGAAGAATTCAAAAGTGTGGTTCATGAAGAACTCACTATTATTCTTTGTGAATTCCTGAATAATTCAAAACCGTAGTTCCTGAAGAACTAAATATTATTCTCTTTGAATTCCTGAAGAATTCAACAACGTAGTTCCTGAAGAACTTAATATTTTTCTCTTTGAATTCTTGAAGAATTCAAAAGCGTTAATCTATGAAGGAAGGATTGCTTGGAGAATTATTTTATGGTTTAAATTTATTGCATAGTTCTTGAAGAACTTAAAAATCATATCTTTATCCTCCATGAATTCCTGAAGAATTCAGTAGTGATACATCAATGAAGGATCATACAAATAACAGATTAGATCTGCTATATAGTTCTTGAAAAGCTTTAAAAAACTTAAAAATCAACCAATTTTATTCTCCATGAATTCCTGAAGAATTCAATAGTGATGCATGGATTGCACAAATAATCGATTTGATTGTGAGTAGTTCGTGAAAAAGTTCTTGAAAAAAAACTCATTTTTCTTTTGTGAATCGGTGTGTATTTTTTTCACCAAATTTCCATGTTTTATTTATTTAAGATTCAGTTGAAATTATCCCTTGATTTAATTATTATTTTATCTTTTTGGTTTGATTTTAAAACAAATCTCTTTTTGATTGAGATTGTTTCCCTTAATTGTGGATTATTTCCAAAATTTTTGCTGAAACCAGTTTTGTTGGGTTTAAAATAAACCAACTAATTTTTATTTGGATCTAAGTTAAAAAAATATATATTATAATTGATTTGAAACATATCTTTACGTTTCAATTTGTTTCAAATATAATACTAAATTAAATATCTAATTTTTCTTTTTAAAATTAAGGATTCAAATTGTATCAAATTTTTTTTTAAGATTTGATCTAAAATTATTTTCTAAATTCTATATATTTTAAAAATAAAAATAAAAGATAATGTAACTAATTCCGTTTTTTTTGTCTGACTTTATGGCTTTTTTTTGTTATGGATTCATTGTCAATTTGATTGATAGACACCAATTAGCATCATGTATTTTGTTTTAGTTGATTGTCACAATTTTTTTGTTTTGAAATAAAAATTGGGAAAAATCATTATTTTTAGAAGCAAATTGACTTCACGATAAAAAAAAAAAAATTGATCCCATGCGATTTTGGCAATTTCAATTTCTCAACCACCAAAATCGTGTTTGGCACCTACATTATCATGTTTTAAGTTCTTGAATTTCGGCTCATATAGACTATATAGACTCTTTTCTAAATTATAGTAGGCCAAATTTTTTTTTTCGATGTAGAAAATTTTCTATACTTTCGGACAACTGAAGTTCAATATAAAGGAGATATATACATCAATTTGGTCTTGTCAATATGTCTGTTTTATTTTATTTTTATGGTTGTGCTTTCATGTAATTTGGGCAATTCTTTGTTGATTTTGATTTAAACTTATTTATGATCCATTATCGATATGCACATAAATGTCATGTATACAAATAGTTGTTTTGAATTATTAAGTATGGGTATTTGATCATTGTAACATCAAACGGAAATATGCTGTTAGCAAATAAAGATTTAGATTTAATTTAATTAAGGTGAATTGATTTGTTCTGAAATTTATTTTTATTTAAAAAAAATAATAATGTTTTATATCCTACTGTTTAATTTCTATTTGAAATTAAAATTGATTCACATATTTTATGTGTATAAACTTTGTATTTAGTTATAAAATAAATAAATAAATAAATAAATGCTATATATTTGGTTATGATATATATTTGTGGAAGATTTGTTGTATTTTAATAATGAATCTCAACTTTTGTGATTCAATTTGGTAGTACATTATACAAAGGTTTGATTCTTTAATTTTGAGAAATATTGATTCTACAATATATGGGTAAATATTTATATTCACATGTAGTGAATCAATATTGACATGATTTTTTTTCTCTCGTATATATAAGATTCAAGTTTATTTCATTTGAAATTGAATATTTGGGTTATAGCATGATTATGATATTTGAAATTTATTGTTATTAATTTTTTTTACAATAATATGGTTTCAATCATTCATTTTGGAAGAACCAGGAATATTTTTCATAAATTATGATGCAAGGAATCAATGTTAGCATTGCACTTCAGAATAAATAAATTATCGAAGGCTCCTGAATAACTAATTTATTGTTACATGGAGGAACAAAGTTAAACATTGAGATTGCATTCTCATAAAATTTTAATGTTAAAAATCTCTATATTACGAGATATACTATGGAGAAAATAAGTGTAGTGGAAATTTTATTTTGTCTCTTATTTATAATACACTTATATTAGTGCAATGGAAGCACATATTATTGTAAACCTGAAGTTTACATATTATATTATTTGTGCAATGGAAGCACATAATATCGTAAACCAGAAGTTTACAAATTATATTAAATTTATTGTTGGCAAGACTGGTTGGGTTGTCCCAGATCTATTATGATGCATAAACTAGTTGAAAAAAATAAAATTATTATGGATATATATTGAAGAGCCAGAAGATTCTTCAATCTAGTGACTTTTGTGTTACTAGTTCCTAAGGGAAGTTGACAATTTAAAGGAATGAGTGTCTCACCTATATAAGGTGTTATTTAAATTAATACACTGATAATGTGAATCACTTGGATATTATATGATTTGAATCGATGCATCAACTAAATGATCACATGTATATTCACAACCAGAAGTTTGTGAGATTGTTTTCTCAACAAATTTGACTAAGAGTTTATTTTCTGAAATTTTCAGAAATCATTTGATAAGTATCATTTTTCAATTGAAATTGATATTGAACAAGCATATGCTAATAAAATGGCCTGGAAGATCCATTCTTTAGACGTCTAAAGTTAATTGTATGATTGATACTTATCAGAACATACCTTATATACTCTGTTTTGGTTATGAGATCATGCCTTATAGACTCAATTTTGGGAATCAATAATTTTGTATATTAAGATATTGATATGCATCAAGCCAGCACATTACTATATGTAAGTTCTCCCCTTAATTTATCATTGGTTTAAGGTTAACAACCTGATATTTTTCATCCAAGTGAATTTTGGATGTGTTATGTATGTCACAATTGCTCCAATATAATGCATTTTGATAAATCTTGAAAGAATATTGGAAAAATGTATTTGATATAAATCTCCATCTATCTTTAATTGTATTGAGCCAACTTGTTTACACCCTAGTAGGCTGATTATCAATTGATGGTTTGGTTTTCCCAATATTAGGGGGAGATGGTAAGCAGCTAAAAATTATGAACCTGAAGTTCAAATAAATTATTCGAAAGAAAATATTATTGTCTCTTCTTGATCCTTAAGATATAACTCATTTGCAAAGGTAAACAAATCTTATTAGCTGCTAATGCTCCAAACGAAATAGATGTCCATATCGGATAATCTAATATTGCAAATGAGTCTTCATCGTGCCTGAAGCATGATAGATAAATTGGTTCCAAATATAAAAAGCTTTGAATAAGAAAAGGAGCTTAAAGGAAAGATAACCCAAACGAGGATATAGAAACTCTAAAAGAGTTTTCTGACATAATTGATTTTTCAGTTCCAGAAGAACTAATCAGGTACCTGAAACTTATAAAATATTGGTAAATTATGTCATGAATACAAGATCTCAATGGAATGAGATGGAACCGAAATGAAGTCAACGTTGATGTGTTTTTGCATATAATATAGCGCTATGTGATAAGTAATAATGAGGATCATGTGTTAAAGTCGACTAAAGATTATAGATAAAGAAAATATCTACAGAATGGAAAGAGACAATTCTACTGAAATCAAACTCGTTTCATGAAGCAGACTTTGTTTGGACTTGTAGTCTGCACATTTGAAGGTGTGAAGGTAAATGACTATATATGATTTTTCGCGCGAAAAAGGAACTAGTATGGTAAATTACATATATACAGAGTTTGATATGTTCACCTGAAGTGAATTGGTAAACGTCTACCATTTATGTTAAAAGACATATTCACCAGAAGTGAATCCAATAACTTTTTCATACTTGATTAAGTTCAGTAGCACATGAAAGGCTCAAATTATATGAAAATGTGCTACAATTTATTTGTATTATATGAAACTACTTGAAGGATTTCATTTGAGTGAAACGTACTATCAAATCTATTGGAAAGATGACATCATTTGTCCATTTTAAGGATTTGAAATGAATTTGTTATAATATTATATATATTAGAACTCCTGAAGAGATTCTAAATTTTGTTATATAAATGTTTTTATGGACAAATCTAATTGATTATGTACTAGAATGATTGTGATGTCACTTGATGTGAGTAAAGATCATGTCCTCAAGAAAATCATGAACAATTTGAATTGGTCAGGTGAGGACACGAACGCATTTTGCTTATTATATATATATCGTGGTATTTTTTTGTTGTCAATATTAGTAAATACAGATATTGCAGCAAAGTCAAACATACAATTTGTATCTTAGAGAAACAATGATATCATCCGATCATTTGAAAATGTTAGCACTACGTCAAGGAAGTGGAGAATGCTCTTTATTAAGGATTATGATTTCACACATACAAGAAACTTGTGGTTTTCTAATTTTAAAAGGAGGTTCTTTCAACAACTCAATATGAAGATATCACAAGAGCTACTAATTTGGAGAAGAGTATGGAGATATATCATATCTTTCTACAGAGTCACCTTCAAGTAAATATTTTGAGTAACTAGCATAAAAGATTGTTTAAACTTCTTCGTCTCATATATAATTGTCTTTATGAGGGGGAGACAAAGATGTGTTCTGCACTCTTTTTCCCTTAACCATGGTTTTATCCCATTGGGTTTTCCTGGTAAAGTTTTTAACGAGGCAGATTATAACACAAAAGGATATTGTACTCTTTTTCCTTCACTGGAATTTTTCCCACTGGGTTTTTCTCTAGTAAGGTTTTAATGAGGCATATCCGAGATGGACATCCAAGGGGGAGTGTTATGAATATTACAAGTGGATGTCCATATAGCAATTGGGTTATTGGATCATATTGTTAGCTTATTGGGCCATATTGTGCTTGCTCCCCAAGTCATTGTATTTCTCTATAAATAGAGCTCATATGTAACCTAATTATACATCACAAGAGAATAATATAATCATCTTTCTTCTCTCTCTATTCTCTCTTCTTCTCTTTAATCTTTTCTTGTTCTTCTTATTCTAATAGTTTCATAACACAAACAATAAATTTTGATTTTTTTTTTAAAGAAAACTTGGATCTATTTAGCTACTATATGTGACGTTAACTCTTATCTTTTTCAACTAGAGCAACAATATATCATTATTATAGAAAAGATTGTTAAAGAGAATAATTGAAATAATGAAAAATCTAGCCCAAAATCTCTCATTCCTCATGTATATTGTTTTGTTAAAGACTCTTATATATTGTTATAGATAATATTGTTCTTATTATCAGCTAGTTGAACGGTTTCTTTCTCTTTAATCCCATCAGCTTCTTTCTCTTTCCGATGATATGAAATCGGATCAAATATTACGAATAACAATATCTGAGCTATCAACTATTATTTAATAGCTAACCTTTTATGTTTGCAAATTTTATAACATCCCTTGACGCAGGAACGATAATGAAAAATGTCTCTGAAACATGTTCTAGTTAAACATTCGAAACGACAATTAATAAAAAATGTCGAAAAAGCATCAGCTTGAGTTACAACTAGCATAATCACCAACATCATCGCAAAACATTTTTTCACATGGCTCACTGCCATAACTCTTTTTAATATTTAACTTTTCTTAATCTCCACTTAAATTCTCAACTCTGTGATGTTTCAGATTTTGTTCAACATTCACAGAATAAGGCTTGCATTAAACCTTTATTTATAGTCAACAAATTCGTAAAAAAAACTATAAGATAAATATATGAAAAAACAGCAATGAGGCATTCAGTTTCAATGGAAATGCTTGAATTGAATGAAAATGTTAATAACGGTGAGGAAATTTCAGTTGAACTTTTCTTTTTTTCATAAAAGGATAATAATATAGAGTTCGTCCTAAGTGAACTATTATAAAGAATTGTTCCATCCAAAATTGAATTTAAATTCTTTTTCGGCACAATTCACTTTTTGGTGGAACTCATTAACCGTTTGAGCTTGATTGTTTAATCGTTAAATGTCAAATATATACAACTATGAAAATAAAAATCTACTGAATGAAGTACTATTAGTATTATATACAACAATAATAACGTAATCGCTTAAAAAACGCAAAGTATTATTAATTTGATATGTGCTTGAGTGCTTTTTCGGAAGAAATAAAAACCATTGCCTTAAATTAATAGCTCTTACAAGTTGCAAACAATAAATTTGAATTGAGTTACAACCAAATCGTTTTATAGATAGAAATACTGGAGTTTTTGTTCAAAAAAAAAGAAATACTGGAGTTTTTTTTTGTTTTTCTGTCTTAGATGAAGTGGTAATCCAATGAAAATAAACTCACACACAACTGTGAAGTCTTAGGTTCGAACCCAGGTCACGACATTCGGCTTTGCAATTTCGGTATTTGTCAGTTGAGTTAAGATTTATAGACGAAATGCTAGAGTTTTAGATATATGTATATGTGAGATATATCAATAACTCATAAATAAATAATTGAACTATCCACGCATTTCTCAGTTGAGCTAGAATTATAGACGAAATGCTAGAGTTTTAAATACATGTATATGTGAGATATACTAATAACTCATAAATAAATAATTGAACTATCCACTATAATTATATAATACTAGTGTTCAGACAAGCATAAAGTGTCTGTCTATCAACTCTTTTTATCGCGCTTATGGGTATAAATTACATTTTTTTTTATGAAATTTTGATTTTAGAGTCAAAGCCAACTGTGATTACTTCAAAGCAGGAAGAGAGGGAGATATGTTTGTTTACTATGGCATTCCAGATCCTTACTAGTGCTTCTCCTATAACCAAATTAACAATGGAGCCTACATTAAGACACATCAGAACAAATTTACATTGCGAAGATGGTTAGTCAAAATCACACAATTGCTAGATAGATTTAAATTGGTAGTAATAATACTAATCTTCTGCTTTCTATCTCTTTTTAGGTTAGTATTCAGTTTGGCAAAAAATAGCTTTTGGTTTTCCTCTTGGTTTTGTTCTATTTCATTAGAAAGGAGGGTTTAGACAATCTTCATCTGCAACTCCCTAAGTTGAAAGAGAGACAAAACTTTAGAATCATCTCTTGTATATAATTATCATATCATTTGTTAATTACTTATGTGGATGATTTATTCGCGCTTTATGGCTTTTGATGCTGATTTGTTAGTTCCGTATCATATCATTTGTTAGTTCCCAATATTGATTCTTCAAACCAATTAATAGCTTGTTTGGATGTGCGATGGAACAAGTTTTCTTGCGTCCCAAGGCAAAAATTGTCGTGATTTGGAAAGGCTACTATATGTAGCTTCACTGCAAACGTGAGTTCCTGCCGTGATTTTGGTTTGATGTGGAAATGGCACTGCACAGCCAAACATAGGCTAAGAGGCTTTCAAAATTTTCCACACACAGAATTAAACCAAACCAGCAACATGCACATACCATTAATTCGCACACAGCAGAAACTCACAAACCATAGAACAGAATAGTGCAGATATGAAGTAACTGTCCAAGTAAGTTACTCAATATTCAAAACTGAACATATTGAACAAAATGCAAGTTACATTTAAAACATTTTCTAACTTCTAAGAAAAATAATAGGTTTTTTCTTCCAATATGTGGATACTGCAAGATTGTTGTTGTGTGCAAGTGTGAGTTATATATATTATATCCGGCATATTATTCACATCATTTTTCAGTTACAGTTACTTTTTCTCTCCCAGACGTTGCGTGTTCGACTCTTCTATCTTCTCCCTTTTTTATATTTCTGTCATATATTTACTTTTTTGTCAAAAAAGGTCCATGGAGGGATTTGACCTGCGCCATACTCATGTAATTATATCACTACATCAGTTAACATTTTTTATATATCTTTCAAAGAGCTTAATATATATTTCATAGAATTTTTCGCCCAGACTCTATATAATTCCTGGCTCTGCCACTGATGACTGGATGCGACTCGAGCAATCTTGCCATACTACCCTCATGATTTTCAATTGTTTCTGATGGTTTGGAGTCAAGGCAAATGGTAATTACTTCGAGGCGGGAAGAGAAAAATACAGAAGGTGGATCTTTGTTTACAATAGCATTCCAAATCCTTACAAATGCTTCTTCTACAGCCAAACTAACAATGGAGTTTGTGGACTCTATGAACTCTCTTGTATCATGTGCATTGAGACGCATCAAAACACGTTTAAATTGCAAAGATGGTTAGTCAAAATTAGACAATTGTTAGAAAACTTTAATATGTATTCGTTTTTATGTAATTATGTAATACGTAACTGTTGAAATATTTCTTTCGGCAATCATAGGTTCAGATAACTCACACATATGTCAATAATTTGTTTCGCATCACCATCTTGAAAATGAAAATACGTATGGCTTCCACAAATTTGTCAACAAAAAAAAAACATGTTTGAGGTGCTACCGCAAGGGTCTCTGACACTTACAAATATTATATGTCATATTCTGCTTTCTTTTATTACCTAATATATATGATCCGTGCGATAGCACGGGTAGGAGATCTAGTTAGTAATAATAATCTTCTACTTTCTATCTCTTTTTAGGTCAGTATCTGGTTTGGCAAAAATAGCTAGGGCTTATTCCATAAGAAAGGAGGGTTTGGAATCACCTCTTGTATATATTTGTTTTAAAGATTTTTATATATTGTTATAGATAATATTGTTCTTATTATCAGTTAGTTGAACCGCTAATTTTATCGGACATTCAATTAGCTTATCAGCTACTAGTCACTTGTCATCTTCCATTTGTTTCTTTCTCTTTTGTTTCTAATAGATACTTCGGGATTTAATCCCATAGAAATGAAAAATCATTCGTCAGTAAATTTAGTAGTATAAATTTTATCTTGATAATATAAAATCGGATCAATATTACGAATGACAATAGTAATGTTTAAAAAACATTACTTAAATTTGGTCAAAAGAAAAAAACTTTACTTAAATGTTCACAAGTTTTAAAACATCTCTTGACGCATAAATGATAAAAATGGAAAATGTCTCTAAAACATGTTATCGTTAAACATCCGACACGACATTCAATAAATGGCGAAAAAGCATGAGGTTGAGTTACAACTAGCATAATCACCAACATCATCGTAAAACATTTTTTCACTTGGCTCACTACCATAACTCTTTTTAATATTTTTTAACTTTTCTTAATCTCCACTAAAATTCTCAACTTTGTGATGTTTCAGATTTTGTTCAACATTCACAGAATAAGGCTTGCATTGAACCTTTATTTATAGCCAACAAATTCGTCAAAAAAAAAAAAAACTGTAAGATAAATATATGAAAAAACAATCAGGCATTCGGTTCCCCTATGGGAATGCTTAATTGGATGAAAATGTTAATAACGGTGAGGAAATTTCGGTTGAACTTTTTTCTAGTAATATGGAGTTCGTGGTAAATAAAATATTATTACAAAGAATTGTTTTATTCAGAATTGAGTTCAGTTATGCACAATTCACTTTTTAGTGGAACTCATTAACGCTCGATTGTTTGTTGTTAAATGTCAAGTATATACAACTATTAAAATAAAAACCGATGTATTAATTAGATATGTAAAAGGGAGATATAACAACAACTAATACATAATAAAAACCGATGTATTAATTATATATAACGTAATCGCTTAAAAAAACGCAAAGTATTATTAATTTGATATGTGCTTCAACCCATTGTCTTTTTCGGAAGAAATAAAAACCTCTACTACCAAATCGTTTTATAGATCGAAATACTAGAGTTTCAAATATATGTATATATGTGAGATATACCAATAACTCATAAATAAATAATTGAACTACCCACTATAATTACCCACTATAATCATATAATACTAGTGTTCAGACAAGTATAAAGTGCCCTTCTATCAACTCTTTTTTCATGTTTATGGGTATAAATTACGAATATTGTTTGTTTACTATAGCATTCCAGATCCTTACTAATGCTTCTTCTATAACCAAATTAACAATGGAGCATGTGGACTCTGTCAACTCTTTTGTGTCATGTATATTGAGACACATCATAACAAATTTACATTGCGAAGATGGTTAGTCAAACTTTTGCATCGTTATGGCAGCATGTGCGTGAATGTATTGGTTTTGTGGGGGTCGATTCTAATAATATTTTCGATCATTTGTTGCAATTTACATTGATGACAGGTCCTGGTAAAGCTAAACGTTCATTCTTGCAGCTAATTTGGCTTATGTGTACTTGGGTGTATGGAACGAACGAAACAACCAGTTGTTCAATAATGTTGTAATTGTAGTCCCCCGTCTGTTAGACAAGGTTAAATTGTTATCTCTAGAGTGGCTTAAAGCCAAAAATGTAATGTTTGTTTTTGGCACGCAGAGGTGGTGGTCAAAACCTGTTGCTTGTTTGGGCATTGGCTAAACACTTGTATGCCCACCTTCCGTTACTGACTTACTCTGTTGTACTGCACTAGTTTTCTAGGCACACCTTGTGCTTGGGATCTACTTTTTGTTTGGTTATATAATTCCATTTTGGCTTGTTAAAAAAAAAATCACACAATTGCTAGATAGATTTAAATCCTTTATTATAAAAGCTAGACTTGGTTGGCTACCATGTTTGCCCTAATTCACCCTACTTTGCCCTAATCCCTAGCATTTTCCCCTCCTAAACATGTACTAATTGCTAATTTAATCTCATCCGTTCAAACTCTATTTTCACACTTGATCACACATGTTGATTCAAACTCTAAAAATGTTCTCTCATATAACTTAGTTAATGCAATGGAAGACGTATTAAATGCTAATCAAGTCGGTCAACAACCCCTGCACTAATTGCTAATCTAATCTCTCCCGTTCAAACTCTATTTTCACACTTGATCACACTCGTTGATTCAATCTCTGAAAATGTTATCTCATATAACTTAGTTAATGCAATTGAAGACGTAATAAATGCTAATCAAATCGGTCAACAACCCCCTGCACTAATTGCTAATCTAATCTCACCTGTTCAAACTCTATTTTCACACTTGATCACACCCGTTGATTCAAACTCCTCATTTTCTCTCATATAACTTAGTTAATGCCAATTGAAAATGAATAACACACTTTTAATGCAATTGAAGACGTAATTAATTTTAATCAAGTCAGTCAGCAACCTCATACGTCTCAGCCGTAGATCCCATAACAACCCACTACGGGTCAAGCTAGCATTTAGCCATAAACACTCTAAATTTTCCCTCCCTTACTATCATTTAATGTGATCATGAATGAGAATAAATACAAATAATGACAAATATGAATGATAATAAATACAAATACCTTCAACAATAATTACAAGAATGTTGACTTCTATCACTCCCAACTAACCATTAAACACTCAAGCATTTATCATGATCTTTGATATACATTTATGCAATGAATATGAGATTCAAACTACCCAATCATCATCCTCTATGTACATATATAACTATGATTCAAACTCTCCATTCCACTCTATATATGTGCGTTTACACCCTCCTTTGTTTGCAGTTTACATACAGCTATAACGAATTCTATCAACGTATCATCAAACCTCTAATGGCTGAACATGATGTTGAAACCATGTTGGTGCTGCATTCCTTGAAAGTTTAGTAATCTATTCATGTTCGATGCATATTCTGCGTGTTCATTGGGACTTTAAAATAAGTTTTTTTCCTTCATGTTTTTACAGCTCCATTGGATCCAATTACGTTCAAAATTGTCCATGTGAAGGTTGAGTCCGTCAAACAAAATTGAGATTGGTTGCCTGTAATTTTCATTTGTGCAATTTTGGTCCTGTTGGCATTTTGCATCTGTTCAAATTGCAATTTAATTCAATGTTGCTGGATTGTTTTTATTTTAGTTGTAAGTACTTTTAGTTATCATATAATGCCTTTATGTTGATGGTTTTGTAATCCAAACTAAGTATTTTATCAATCCTCATGATTTCGTTTGTGTTATAATCGATTTACAATTGTTGTTACAGATCCAGTTTTCACTGTTATAAGCTACAACTTAATAGCAAATACTCTATTATAAGTTAGTTTGGTAAGGGATGATGTTAAAATGAAAAGGCATTCCTTTAGATTTCATCAAATACACTAATGAATTTTGACTTAGTGTGATATAAAGCCAACCAATCTCACTTTTCATCTGTATCGTATAATTATAAGGGTTGGAACTTGATACATTACTTTTAAGGATTAGAACTTTATACAGTTATAGATGCATAGTGTGGAAACAAGCATATATAAACAAATGGATATTCGATTGATCTATTAATCACCAACTAATATGAGAAGCATATAAGATACATAATTAAAACAAAGTTCTTCCGACACTTATCAATGGATAAAAAGCCATTTGCATGATAATTTCTAACGTGTTCCGTACCAATAAGCGAGTAGCAAATGTTGTCACACTAATGAAAGAGTGTAAAATATATTTAAATTGACAATTTATTATGACATTAAAACGTGATGGAATTGAGAGCGTCACAATTAATAGGAGACAATAAGAATCATTAGCATTAAGATCAAAATGTTAGGCTTCTAAGTGGTGCATATGATATGGATATAGAAGAAAGAAGAGTGTTCTCCCTATCAAATGTCGTTTACCATGAAATATTTCGTAACGTATGATGATGAATGTAAAACATTAACAATAACTAGACTATGACCTTATCGATTTGTTATCATTATTTTAAATTAGGGCTAACTTAAACTTTATCATGCTACTTTTATTGGTTACTATACATTCATTATGTTATAACTTATTCGTTTATATTTCATTTCGCACGGGTCAAAAGTCTAGTTAGTAGTAAATACTAATCTTCTGCTTTCTATCTTTTTTAGGTTAATATTCAGTTTGGCAAAAAATAGCTTTTGGTTTTGCTCTTGGTCTTGTTCATTATTCCATTAGAAAGGAGAGTTTGGACAATCTTTATCTCCAACTCCCTAGGTTGAAAGAGAGACAAAAAACTTTATAATCATCTCTTGTATATAATTAGAAAACTGCTGCTCACACATATTAAAGGGCTGAAAAACACCAGTAAAAGACCAAAATACCTTTAGCTGCTGCAAAAGTTAACCGCTGCAGTTAACTGCCGCATAATGATACTAGTGTTTTTCTGCTATCTTCTTCCCCTACATCCCCTAAACTTGCTTACGTATGAGTTAATTTGAGCATATAGATAGCTTGTTTTCTAAGTGGGTTTTTCCACGACAGTTATTAACTCCGCTGCGCTGTTTTAGAATTATTCAAAACTGAGAACTAGAATTGTTGTTGAATTATTCTATTAATTATTATTTTTTTAAATTAAACTTTCATTTTTATTTCGATTCTGGTTCACATTCTTATGGAAGCAATTTCAATTTTGAACTTATTGTAATCATGTTCTCACAATTCAATTATATTCTGCAAATTTTTATCAAT
Organism: Medicago truncatula; assembly: GCF_003473485.1. Lineage (NCBI taxonomy): Eukaryota > Viridiplantae > Streptophyta > Magnoliopsida > Fabales > Fabaceae > Medicago > Medicago truncatula. The sequence goes on from NC_053043.1 coordinate 49,899,481, forward strand.
TTGAAGGATTATTAGTTTCAGGAATCTCCAATTTTGCATGAATAAGCTCGCACCGTTAACAACCGCAGGGTATCAAACTGATAAAAACACACCCAGTAACCAGTATTGTAAATAGGGGAAGAAGATAGCAGAAAACACCAGTATCTTTCTGCGGCAGTTAACTGCCGAAGTTCCGCGGAGGTTAACTGCACAAGTTTCCTCAGTAGTTAACTGCCACCGGTTCTTTTCCGCGGCAGTTAACTGCATAAGGGGTATTTCAGTCATTTATATGTGTGTTTCAGCTTTTGCATGTGTGAACAGCAATTTTCATATAATTATCATATCATTTGTAATTTACTTATGTGGATGATTTATTCGCATAAGTATTCAACAAAAATTAAGATGCCTTCAAAATTTTCCACGTACAGAATTAAACGAAACCAGCAACATGCACATACCATTAATTCACACACAGCAGAAGCTCACAAACCATAGAACAGAATAGTGCAGATATGAAGTTATGCAGTAAAACATAAACTAGAAAATGTAGTGTAATATTATGCAGAAAACAGAAATGCAGAATTGCTATTAACAATATGTAGCAACAGAAACAATGACCAAGGTTGCATATGACAGGAATGCTGAATGCAAGAAAAAAGAATTGAAGACACTGACACAATTATACAGAAAAAGCCAGCAGTGCAGTAAAATAAGTAGCTAAGAAATTAACAAGAAAGAGGAGAATGTACACACAATTTATGAGGTTCGGTCAATATGACCTACTCCTTGCGAGGATCCAGTTACAAATAAATAACCCCTTGGTTCTTGCCCCATTCCAAGTTCAAGGAATCAAGATGAACAAGAACAAAGACTCGATTTTCCCTTAAACTTTGGATGCAGTTTCAGAATAATTCCTAACACACTATTAGTCATAGTAAAAGTGAGGTTGAGAAGTGAAAGACTCACCAACAATCAATTATCTCTCCTAAGCTCGAGATAGAAACAAAAGGCCGAAGAAAATGAACAGGCCCAAAACTGATATAGAGCATCCATCACAAATCTCTGCCTTTACTCCAAATTAGAGGAGATCAAGAGACAATCAAACCAATCACCAATGTACTGCACTCTTATACTTGTATAATTACACTCCATAGATATTTATGATGACTAGGGAATTCTTGAACCTTGATCTAGAATAGGAAGTGACTTAATGAACATGTCTGACGGATTGTCTTCCGAAGCAAGCTTCTCAATCCTAACTTATTTAGGGTTAATTATCGACTAAAAACAATAGTCAAGACTCGTGTGAAGTTACTTCACCCACAAGTTATGATACAGCACTGCTGATAAAGCAAAGTATTATTGCATAGCAGTTCAAATTCTAAACACGCAATACTAAACACTGCCAGGTTGATTAGAAATAATAAAGTTTCAAAGATAGAACCTATTCTAACAAAAATCTAGATGTAGAGACTAGATGGTTCCAGCTAAAAATAACCATTTCACTAAACACAAAGCTTCAGCACAACAAAACAGTCAGAGAACATTGAAGAATCCTGGTTTTGCTTGTCACTTTTCTTTTTGAAACCCGGCACGGTTAGAACAATTCTTCCACAAATCGGCTTAAAAAACTCATCAAACATTATTTTAGTAAAATATAGATGTTTGATGACTTTCAAGCAAATTTATTTGACATTTGAATCCCATTTCAATTGGAAGTGATAGAACATAGTTTTTTCATGAGATATTTCTAACTTAGAGTAAAAACACTTTAAGTAAATAAATCATTTTCCTTTAAAGCCAATTTTGGTCAGATTAATTACAAACTCTAAGATAATTCAAAATCACATTTGTTAAACACTCACCCAAACACACGATCAACACCCAACCTACAGCTAAGAATTCGGGCTCTCTGCAATCAGAGTATCTATATCCTGACATGTGATGTAGAATGGACAATTCAAGAGCACTCCTCTTTGGAGGAGGATACTCCTGCTCCCGCCGGCACTTATGATCGCAGGCGTATGATGTGTCCGACACAACCCCAACACATGTGATTACATTGAATTGTGTCAATGTGTCAGTGTTGCGTCTGGTGTCCGTGTTTGTGTGTCGCGCTTCATACTATTAAAAATCTATTAAGCCCATTTGGATTGACTTATTTTTTAGCTTATGAAAAATAGTTTATGCAAATAAGCTTTATTAAAATTGTATCTTCATAAGTTGTTTTTTCATAAGCTACCTAAACAAGTTTATGAATAATACATAAAAGTTTATTTATTTGTATAAACTGTTTTGCTTGCATATGCTCAAAAATAAATCAACCCAAACGAGCCCTTCATCAAACACATATCCATTACACTAAACAATAAAATTCTCAACATAATTACACAACCATAGCAATTTCACAATTGAGGGTTTATCATAAACCACATCCAACATTTCAACAAACACCCACAAAGCAACATTAATCAAATAATAATTTTTCATAATAACAATAACAAATTAACAGCAACAACAATAACAACATCAATTTCTCAATTCCAATTTCATCATATTAGTACAAAAAATAAAAACACAACAAATTAAAGAGTGAGAGAGACTGCAAAACTAAGCCTGAGTCTGAGGCTGTTCTTCTTGCTCCGATTGAAGCGGAATGTCGAGGTCACCGGAAGAATTATTAGCCTTACCAGAATTCCTAGCAGGAACAGGAACAGCAAGAAAAGTCTTATTCTTACTAATAGGTCTAATTTTACAAAGCTGAACAACATCACCAACTTTGAAAACGTTTTCAGGATCATGAGCCTGATACTTCTTCTTCATCCTAATACGTTTCTTGTATTTGGGATGAGGTGCTAAACGAGTAACTTCCACCGACACTGTTTTGTCGTTGGTAGCGCACACAACTTTTCCTTCCATTGTTTTCATAGCTTTGATTGATGGAAGGGATTGGGGTTGGGATAGAGAGAGTGTGGATGTGGGCTTTGAGAGACGGGTGAGGGCGACGCCATTGTTGCCGTTGAGGAATGGTGTTGAGAGCGTGCTGGGAAGTTGCAGAAGCCACATTGTTGTGTTGTGTTGTGTTGTGTTGTGAAGAGATAAGAAGAAGATAAAACTAAATCTTTTATAGTGATTCATTCTCTTTATTTCTTTTATTTTATGCCTTACTTGTATTAAACTTTTATTGGCCAATTTTACCCTTCAATAACTATTAAAATAAGAAGTTGATTTAATAAATCATATAACTGATTCATTAAAAATAGGCTAAAATATGGTTTTAGTCCCTGCAAATATGCCTCGTTTTGGTTTTAGTCCTTGGTAAAAAAAAAATTTGTTTTTGGTCCCTGCAAAATGTTTTGTTTTTGAAAATAGTCCCTTGCAAGGACCTTTTTTAAAAACAAAATATTTTGCAGAGACCAAAAACTACAAAATTGGTTCAGTGATAATATGCCACGTATGCAAATCATCACAAAAGTGGGGTCAGGGACTATTTTCAAAAACAAAAAATTTTGCAGGGACCAAAAACAAATTTTTTTTTTACCAGGGACTAAAACCAAAACGAAGCATATTTGCAGGAACTAAAACCATATTTTAGCCTTAAAAATATGAAGAAACAAAGTACAAAAGATAACAAATCGAATCTATAATGATGTATGGATGATTGATACGTTCAAATATCAAGATAATTATCTAGGTAAAATCCTAAAAGTATAAAGAAGTGATTCTCTCAAATCTCTTCGATGAGACAGATTAGTCACTTTGTATACAAAGATATACAAGAGATACTTGTACTTTATCATATGTATCCTCACAACGGTTGTATATTTTGTTGTAGGTGGCATTTAACCTGGGAATGGATACTTCTTTCCCACCATGGGAAAGGTTCATTTCCCAGTACAGGTGGCTGTCTCAAACCTGTTCAAAAATATAAAAAAAAATGAAAATTAAATTAGTTTTTTAATCCTTTTTTGTTTTTTCTGGTACATTTGCTAATGTATAACACAGATGAATTTCATAACACAAATTACCTCACTCAATAATAATGTTTAAACTCATTTCATTCAACATTCATCATGTTTCCTTATAATTCCGGGACAGTAGAGGCTTGGTGTTGTTGTTGTTATTTGGTTTTTGCGGTACCATGACTTTAGGGTCTCGTGCTACTGTTCTTAGGTTTCTTCTCCCATTTGATATTGCTATAATTAGGGACTGTTATTGGCACTTGTAATGTTTCTTCTCTCCTATTATGCATAGCTTGTGCAGTGAGTGTTTGTTAATGATACGTTTGTTTAAAAATAAAAAAAAGGGTTAAGTTACGGTAATAAGGGGATGATACTTTTATTGAATTTCAAAATCTGGAAATACAAATTCTTAAAAAATGAATGAATAAAAATGAAAATGAAGATGATGATTTTAGGTTGTTGTTGTTATCATTGAGGAACCATGGATCTTGATGATGAAGAGTGGATATAGGATATTTAGTGATGATGGTGAAGAATGATGAAGAGTAGATCTATGATTTTGATTGTTATTTTTTGAGTTTTAATTTCTTACTGTTTTTTTTTTTCCTTCTCTTTCTGAGTTTGATGTTGATTAATGTATGAAGATGATGATGAAGGTAGAAAAGAGGAGGGTGGAAGAAGAGGAAGAATGGTGAAAAAAATTAATTAAAAAAAACAATAAATCAATAAAACAAATGATAAATTGTTATTTCATCAATGGTGGGTCGTTTTTTTTGGTCCACCATGTAACCATCAAAAAGTTACAACAATTACCAAGTCATAGATCTAAGCCACCCAAATAAAAAACTATTAAATCAATGGTTGTGGTTAAACTTTCCCATGATAGGAAAGAACTTCCCTTTTCCATATTAAACTTCACCCTTGTTGTATTCTCCAACAATAGGATTCTAGAACTTATATAAACAAAACCTACTCGCGTCGAGAGAGTTGTTGTTGTTGCTATCATCACTTATGTTTCAATCACCATATCATTTTATGTGAAGATCAACAATTAGTGTTCAAAACACCCCACCTAAAAGAAAAAAGCTTATATTATTATTTAAAAAATAAATCTAGTTAAAGCCAATAACATGATTTAGGAACTTTGTGAAACGTCCTCTCGAGTGAGAATTGTCTAGATCATTTGTAAATCAATCAAGAAGATAGAAGTACTCTTGAATTGAGACATGATTTTTATGTAATATCCTCTCTTAGATAGTTATCATCCTAGAATGATTTTGTATTAGTCATATACGAACTCAAACCCCACTTTACTTTGCACCCATTTTACTATACTGCACAGACCTTAAAGACCAGACCTCACTTGGTGTGAGATGACGGATAGACTTAACTAAGTCATAACCATTGTTGGTAACTCATATGGTTATGCAACCGGGTAAGTGATATGATCAACGTGGTTGGAAAACCGGATAAATGATGTGGTTATCATGGTTGGTAACATGGTAAATGATAGGGGTGATGGATTTTGACAAGATTGATGCTTCGTGAAATATTGGGGTGGATAACTCTTGAGGAGATTATAGTTAAAGAAGTCTCTCTTGTTGAGATGACAAAATCACTATGGATAAGGTGGACTAGCTATCAGATTGACAGTGAACAAGGATGAATTTGGTGTATCCTCTCTCTCAATGCATATGTCGAGTTCTTTATAGTTTAACTTCACATTGTCTCTTTAGTTTTAAAATAAAGTATTTTAATAGATAAAAGAATTATTGTGTTCAACTTTTAGTAAACAAGTCGACTTAATAGAAATGGTTAAATTAAAAAGAAAAAAAATCGGCAACACGATTCAATCTCCCCTCTCTTGTGTTCTTTACCCACCTTCAAATGTGATCACCATAGATCATTGAAATTGAACTGACTTTCTATCTCTGTTAACAAAATCATATGTTGACGTACTTCTTTATACATCATAAGTTAGTATTGTAAGATTCACTTCTCTATACATCATAAGTTAGTATTGTAAGATTCAAATTTGAATGAGAACTTCTCATTCTATTCGCAAAACATAGGTTGAGGTTTTTTTCATTTTTATTCTTCTCCGAGAGTATATAAAAAAAAGAGTAATGATATTTGAACAACCTTTTAGTGACAACTTTTGTGACAACCTACCTTTTCTCTCTTTTTATTGGTCAAAAACAATAGAGAGAGAGAGAAAAAAAAAAAAAGGGAAGAGAGAGAATAAGAAGATAATGTGATTATGAGAGAAGGTTGTACAAAAGTTGTCATAAAATGGATGTACAAATATCATTTATCTAAAAAAAAAATGTTAACGAGTGTCATCGGAATACTTTTTAAACACCTTTAATAATAAGTTTTTATAAAAATCTATATAATTAATGCATTAGAATTTGTAACATTTGATTTTTTTTAAAGAATATTTTTAAAATTTGGGATCTCCCCAAGACACTCGTTAACAAAATCCATAAAAAAACTAAGTGGGAATTGTTTTTAAAAGACAAGATTTTCATGATTTTTTTTTTGTCAATCCATGGTTTTAAAATAAAAAGTAAATTGTTGAACAGGAGCTTCAATTTTCAAAATTTAAAAAGAAGTGGATATTGAATCTGAAACACAAAACAAGTCAAACCATTTTACTTATATTTTCCAACAATGGGCACTGATACCACTTGAATATGTTGGAAAAACACGACAAAAGGGGATTTGAATTATGTTAATCATTTTAAAATCTTTTCGCAAAGACATGTGTTTAGTTAAACCATAGTCGTTTTTCAAATTAATTTTAACAACCACGTTAGTTCTTATTCAAATCATTTAACTCCATGTGCAATGCTTAGATAAAAAGGTGAAGTTAAATCACAAAGAAGCACTGCTTAGTAAGTTTTTGAATAAAAGAGAGTAAGAGAAATGAGATGACACAATATGTATATACTAGTTAATCATCCAACGATAGCTAGTCCAACCCATCCCATGAGATGCACTTAATACACTACAGATTGGAATGACAGTTGAATCTCTTGTCCCACAAAATATACCCACTTGAAGAAAAACTTAAAATTAGGATGGAATTTTGGGTCAAAAATATTTTATGTCGCAAAATCATTTATTTGGGACAAAATAATTTATGTCGCAACATAGTCCATTGTTCTCACGATTTCTATTCTATATTGGTAAAATTGATCGGACCCTATTACCCACTTCATCCCAAAAACCTTTTAAGTTATTCTCATGTTTGAAGACTTTTGTTAAATCTCATAGATCCATGGAAAATACTTGTCTAGGCATACTAAATTTAGGCACACATACATAATTGAGAAAAGATAGAGAGAAAATAATTAGATCATATTTATTTTTTAAATAATTAAATAAAATGTATTTTTATGTGTGAGTGCCTAATGGTCAGTGGCGTATCCAAGACCCGAGTTAGGGGGTGCGAAATTTTAACTTTATCAATTATTAAAATTATAATTTATACATACATACATAATAATCATAATCTTTATATACAAAAGATAAAGAGTAAAAATATGACCAGAAATTAGCGAGTGGAAAGATTTTTTTTTTGTTTACATTATACTCTTTCTGTCTCAAAATAACGAAGTCTTTTGTTTATTTCACATATATTAAGAGAAAATGTAGTGGTGAAAAAGAGAAAAGAAAAAATGGTTGAATATCTTTATTAAGTGCTAATGCATTCATCATTATCATAAATATAAAATATAATATGTTGAATTGCTTATTATTAATTAGAGTGTATTTGGAACAATTTTTTTCTTCTCAAATAACTCAATTATTTTGAGATGGAGGGAATATTATTTATCTACAAGGAAATAACAAGTTTATTTGATTTGATGTGGCGTGAGTAATTGAGTCAAAAGCCTTAGGAAATCACTTCAATGTTATGCGTTTTGGCTTCATGGGAAGTCTACTATATCAAAGAAAATAACAATATTAAAGTCCTTTTATGATAAAATTAATAACATTAAAATTTAAAATTCAAATGTCACCATTCAATGAGACGCATGAGTGTGATTAAGTCTTGGCCTCTTGGGTGAGGAGGTGCAAAGCAAAAATTTGAGGGTGTGCAAATAACATAAAAGTAGGATTATTGGTGCAAGTAGTAAAAACTCAGGGTGTGCAGGTGCACCCCCTCAGCTGCACCTGGGTCCGCCTCTGCTAATGGTGTGTCCAAAAGCTTATGTTCATGCAAGACTTTCTCTAGATCCATCATCTACTTTTGTATTTCAACAAATATTTTGATTCATTGTTGATGTTATAAGACTCAAATAATCAAAACCATATGATTGTTTCTGTTTGACCTAACCAATCAAGTTTCAACTTGATTTATCCAAATTCAAACAATCATATCCATGTTTTATTTAAGCGAAAAACAATAAGATTGAATTGAGTTTTGAAATTCCATAACAAAAGAAAATATTGAAATTATGGGAAGTTTATCATTAGATTACTTTTCATTATTCCAAGACAAAAGAGATTCTACACACAAGAGTTCATAGTAGACAAACTAAAATAAATATATGAAAAAGAAAATAAAAAGGAAAACTTATTTTGTTGGTCAAATAACAACACACATGAACAAGAAAGATCGACTTTCTTTGGGAGAATATGAAACTTCACTAAAATACAATTGTATGGAATAAAGAAGGGAGTTACATGATGTGCTGAAGAAAGCTATTTAAATCAGTCAAAATTTATGCACATTAGCCAAGCATAACGAATTATGTTAATTGTGCAAAAACTATACAATTTTTTTGAAGTGTAACCGACGTTTTTCCAAGAGTTATAGGCCATTACGACCGTAATCATGTGTTATAGGTATTTGTAATGTTCTTTGCCTTGACTACAGATAAGGGGATTTTAGCTACGTACGTAATGACATTTGTCTTGACTTTTCAGTCAAATTTTCCTTGATTTGGTCTCTAACTTCCATCACTTGATCATTCTAACCATTAAAACTGGATCAATTGTATTGAAACGCAAATAAAAATAATTAAAATTACTAAATTATTAAACTAAATAAGGCTATAAAAATAGATAGTTTATAGCCCTATCATCCATGCATAAGTAAGACCAAGATACCTAGAGACACTGACTCGACCTTACATTTCAAGAAATGGTTAGATGCATGTATACTATTTTTAAATGAGATAACTCATTTGGTTTGAGATCTTGAAGTGTACTCATCGCAAGGTTTAAGCTTCAATTTTCATTGGTATCAATTTCAATGGATTAGTTCGAGTTTTTTCAAAAAATATTTTTAATTGAGTAAACCACCAATAAACTAATAGAGTGTTCTCATATAAGTCACTAAGATTATAAATATTTTATAAAGGTTCCTAACTTTTTTAAACCATCAAATTGGTTATATTTAACTATTTACTGTCTTTTTTTTTTTTAAACAAACTATGTACTGTCAATTAGATCTCTATATTTTAACTATTTACTATCAATTTAGTTCTTATTATTACTAATGAGTAAAACTTTACAATATGAAGACCTATATTTATAATATCATGAAACTATTTGAGAGCACCCTACAAAATCACTGACGAATTTGGTAGTTTACTCATTTTTAAACCATAGGCTTTATATTTGATAACAAGCTTTATTGTTATTATTATTATTATTAAAGTTTTTTTAGGAGAATGAGATTTATTATTATTTATTTTTTTGACAAATTATTATTATTATTTTGGATAATAACAAAGAAATATTTTGAATGTTTTTATATAAATTTTCATAATCTTATAATAGAGTTACAGATACCTTTTAATTTTATACAAAGAGACTATATATAATTATCATATATACCATACCACGAATCTTTCAGAAGAAGAAAAATATATACACCAAAAAAATTATATAAACCAGGAATAGTTCATAAAAAAAAAAGGAATGAATTAATTAGTATACTTTTTTTGAGAAAACGAATTAATTGGTATTAAAATCTGTTATTAATTATTATTATATAATAAAAAATTGAATAAATTAATTGCAGATAATTTTGGGAGAGAATATATAGATATCTCCTCTTCTAATTCTTTCCAAAATTACACCTTTCTCTATTCCTTCAGGTTTTTAATCGCTCTTCCATTCTTGTCACTTTCAAACCGATAAAAACCCTAGCTAGCTAATTAGCTTTCTACTTTGCTTCTTCATATCCTCAAAAGACAAAAAAAGCTTCGTTTCTTCATCATTGTAAGCTGTAACCCTAGTTAATTAGCTATTTCTGTCATCACTCATCGTTCTTTTTGTTTGATTTTCTAATTTTTATTTTATTTTATTTCTTCCAGATCGATGGATAAAGATCATAAGCATGGTTACGAGAAACCCTACGAAGATTCAGAAAAGAGGATGAAAAGGTCTTCTTCTTCACTATCAAGTGATGAAGAAGATGATACTAAGGATGAGGTTTCTATTCAGGAATCTACACATCAATGCAATGTTTGTGGAAAAACTTTTAGCAATGGAAAAGCGTTGGGCGGTCACCGCAGATCTCACTTTCTTAAAAAGAAACTTAATCATCGTTCACAAAAGGTAAAAACCCCTCTCTCAATACAAGGTAGTTATAATAGGGCTAGTTTTGATAAAGATAGTAAGCATGGTTTTGAGAACACCTGTGAAGAGTCGGAAAAGAGGATAAAGAGGTCTTTTAGTTCTCTATCAAGTGATGAAGATGATGCTAAGGATGAGGTTTCTATCCCAGAACACGAATGTAATATCTGTGGAAAAACTTTTAGCAACGGAAAAGCATTGGGTGGCCACCGGAGATCTCACTTTCTTAAGAAGAAACTAAATCATCATCCACAAAAGGTAAAAAGCCCTTTTTCAATACAAGGTAATAATAATAGGGCTAGTTTTGATGATTATGATGATGAAGAAGAAATTGGTGGCATAAAGAAACCGATCAAGAAACCAACTTGTTCTATCTGCGAGAAGAAGTTTCCAACCAAGAATGCTTTGTATGGTCACATGAGGTCTCACCCGAATAGAGATTTTAAAGGACTTAATCCTCCCACTGAATATCATAAAGAAGATCAAGATGATGGTGATTTATCTTTGCCAAAATGGCAGAAGAGAGATAGAAGAGGTAGAAAGTGTATTGGTAGTGTCGAGGCGGCTGCAAATCTTTTGCACCTTCGTTATGACAAGAACTTTTGTGTTGGTGAATCATCATCAAATGGGAATGGCAAGAATGAGCTTGGTGGTGATAGAAACAGCAGTGATAAGCAACTAAAGAAAGGAAAAGGTTTATTTGATTTGAATGAGTCGTATGTTATAGAGGACTAAGCAAGTTGTAGTTAAGGGGTCGTTTGGATTGGCTTATTTTAGAGCTTATGTAAATAAATAAGTATTAATGTATTATTTATAAGTTTGTTAAGGTAGTTTATGAATATACAATTTTCGTCAAGAAGATCTTATGAATTAACATAAAAGCCTAGTAAGCTCAAAATAGACTCAATCCAAACAGGCCCAGGTGGTAATGCAATATATTATTTGCATGCTTTCTGCTTTTTATTACATTATAATCTATATTAATTTTTACATTTGTTCAGTTGTTGATGTTTTATTTAGATGCTTAAAATTTCTGTTCTGTGCATGTAATTAGCTTCTTTTACCTTATTCTAAATTTTACCCGTGATGATTTCTTAAGAAATAGAGTAAGTATTATTCATAACAGGATTATCCTTTGGTCTTCTTGAGTATATGTTTCATTGATTCCTTATGAGTTTAGTCTTTGTAACTTTCGTTTTTCTTGTCCAACTTTTTATCTTTGGTATTCTTTGAGTAAGGTTTTCAATGAGACAATTGTTAATCATGCATGCACGTATTTGTTTTCTTGGGTTTTTAAGTTATACATGTTGTCTATAAATTAGCAAAGGAAGAAGTAAAAACGTTAATGTCGCTTGCTGAGAAAGAATAGAGAGGAGGGAATTATTATTGTTGTTTGATATCCTTACAAAAATAGGAACAACAAGAAAGGAGAAGGCCAGATTCATCAAAATAATAAAGGAAAAATGTCATTTGGCATGTATCAATATTGGAAACCAACTAGTTTTTTTTCTTTCAAAACAATAGAGTATATTGTGCAATGCATTGTATGTAGAACGATGGTCGTGTATCACTGTTATGCTGCTTAGTAATGATAACGGGGATGGCCTCCGATTCTTGCTCAGTGAAGTACACGGCGAGTTCACCGTTTCTGCAGCCTATCATTTGTTATGCAATCCCAATTATGATGATTCGAGGAATAAATTTAGAAAATTCAGGTGCAAGAAAAATTAAATTCTCTTTATTGATTCGGAAGTTGTGGTGAAAAATTTAAAGGGATGTAATCCTACTAGTGTAGTGGGTTGGTGCTTAATTAACAAGATTCTTAGTTTGCTTGCGATGGATTGGGAGGTTAGAGTTTGTGACTAGTATTGTGCAGCTAATTAATGTGTTTATGCTCTTGTTAATATGGGGTGCGATAGCGAGGACGCTTGAATACTTTTTGAGTTATGTCTTGTTCAAACTAGTTGGTTCGTCATTATTGATGTTGTTGGAGTTTCTACTCACAATAGGCAAAAAAAAATTGTCAAAGGAAAAAATCCATGTTTATTTGTTGAAAATGAATTAAAATTGAATCATTACTAATTGTTTTAAGAACATCTCTTTACATATATGTTACAAAAGATGAATCAAATGCTTTAGCATGATACTCATGCATACGGACGGGTGAGCACTTTGCACCACTTTTCTTTGGAAATAGAGCAACTATTTTTCATCGAGGCTTTTAATTAACAGGATTATGCTTGGTCTTCTTGAGTACATGTTTCATTGATTTCCTTATGAGTTTAGTCTTTGTTAGTTTTGTTTTCTTTCTTTGTACTAATTTTCTTATTTTTCTATAAGGTTTTAAATGAAACATGTGTTAATCATGGACCTGTTTGTTTTCTTGGATTTTAAGTTATACATGTCCTTCATAAATTAGCACAAAATCAGCAGTTACTATTTACAAAAATTTAAACAGTTTGAGATAACACGATTTGGAATTTGAAGGAGGGAATCAATAAATAAAAATTAAAACCCAAATTTTTTATGATTTCAATAGCCACCAAAAACTAGTTAGATGTATTTTAGATTTTTAGTTTCCTCCTAGTTTTCGTTAAAAACATTAGATGTATTTTAGATTTTTAGTTTCCTCCTAGTTTTCGTTAAAAACATTTTTTTTGAATGTTTTAAGTCTTTATTTAAACAAACTAGGCAAATAGGGTGCATATGGTGATCCAGGTGCACAACAACACTCATCCATACTATATTTAAAAAATAAAACAACTAGATAAGAATAAATTTCTTTCAACTCTTTTGGGTTGACTTTTTCCCTTTCTAAAAATGCTCTCAATTTTCAATATAAATAACACATGTAATAAATAGATAAAAATAAATTTAAATATTAAAAAAAATGTAACAAACACAATATGAATATATATATATATATATATATACTAAAATGCAATATTATACAATACATACACAACTAAAAAATTGGAGGAAAACTATTTATGTTTAATTATTATGTAGGTCCTTAAACTATTTAAGAATTATTAAATAGGTCCCTAAAAAAAAAAACTTGTATAATATTGACGTGCTTCAACATAAAAGGACTACAGGGCAAATATGCCAACACCTAGAATGATGTCAAAACCATCAAACCTATTGAATAGAAGAATCAAACTAATATTTAAGTGTGTATCTATGTATATTGCAATTACTTCTACATCTATTATTCCTTCCATTACTTCCTTATGACCATCAATGCGGTCAGTGCCCCATTCCTTCTTATCCTTTCCTTAACATTTTAATTAAGGATCATTTGTTCTCGTGAGCTTAGCTCAGTTAGTAAAGGATATTGCATAATATATATAAGGTCTGGGGTTCGAATCTGGCCACCAAAAAAAAAAAAAGAATTAAGGACCATCAATCCACACCATTCATGTATAAAAGCACTTATGAAGCCATTATTCAGTGTGTTTTTTATCTAGGCATATGCACAAACAATTAGCTTCACAAAGATACTTCATATTGGTTCACGTGTTTATAAAGCAACCATAAGAACAGAAAATTTAGAAGAATAAAAATTTCTTAATGAACACAAACATTATTGAAAAAACTGTACGTATGAACACTCTCAATCCAATAAAATAAAAGTATGTAGAAGAATAAAATTTGTTTTTATAAAAGAATTATATATATTGTCAACTTGTTAAAAAGTTAAAAAATTTAAAAAGTAATTTGATAAATTACCGAGCATAAAAGTTAAAAAGCCATAATGTAACAAAAGTTATGATTTAGCAAGTCATGATTTAGCTTAATCCTATTCAATCTAAACATGAACTTAAACTATTATAGTAGTGTATCTAATTAACCACAGCTGTAATAGAAACAATTAGCATCAATGGATCGATTAAATATAATAGTGTAGCATAATTGATTAAATAATGTGGAGAAATAAAAAGGAAAAACAACTGCAATAATACCAAGGTTGCAACTTGAACCGAACGAAATTAAACTTAAAATTTAATTTATAAGATTTAGGTTAAAATTAGGGCTTACGGATTAACTTTAATATATAAGCAGATAAGAAGATTAGGTGAGAGCATTAGGACTGTTCATGAAAATAGGAGATTAGTTGTTAAATTTTTGCTGTGGAAAATATCATTGTTATTAATAACATATATTGGTAAGTGCTAGTAGGTTTGTTCCAATAAAATAATTTGAAATTCAAATTCCCACACACTTTAGAGCCAAAAAATTTTAGGGTTATCTCATTTAACATTTAATACTGCAATTTCGGAGTCAAATTTCTAGGGTTAAGTTGTTGCAACCTAATAAGATTAAGGAGTAAGGGATGTGTGTGAGAGAGAGACTGTGTGGGCATGCGCGCACGTGTTTGATTTTTTTTCTTTTATCATTTAAAAAACATAACAAACTAGATGAGTATATTTATGATTTTTTTTTTTCTGCCCTTATTTAATTCCAAAAATACAAAAATGCCCTAGTTTTGAAAAAAATTGCATAAATGCCCTACTTTTCAGAAATTACTGGTACCTTGCAACCCCCACTTGCGGGGTACCTTAAAAAAATTTAAAAAATGAACTACCCCGCAAGTGGGACTTGCGGCCTCCTTTTTTTTTTTTTTTTTTTTTTTTTAAATTAAATAACTACACGCCTATATGTATTTTTTTTTTTAAAAAAAAATTAATAGATTGCTACCCCCACTTGCGGGGTATGCTTAATTTTTTTTTAAATTTTTTTAATACCCCGCAAGCCCCACTTGCGGGTTTGTTTTTTGTTTTTTTTTTTAATTTTTAAAATAAAAAAATAATAAAAAAAAAGAAGGAAAAAAATAATAAACATATTAAATATCATGATATCTACAATTATTATAAATGCCCGGCTGTCCCACACCCTCGTCTTCGACGATTTCTTCCACGATTTACTTGAGGGTCATGTTGGTCTTCGTCGTTGTTATCTGCAGCTGATTGTATTTGACTACCATAACCCAATGACAATGACACATCGTGTTCCCTTGTTGGCCATCCCATATCCAGAAATTGATCCCTAGAGTTCAACGAAGCCGGAGAAAAGTGAGATAATAGGTTTGTTGGTGTTGGTGGGTGGTTGTAGTTTTGGTTGGTGTACATTGGGTACTGTGGGTTGCTGTAGGGGGGGTAATTGGTGTTGGACGGTCCAGCTTGGTTTGGGTCATTATAGGAGAAGTAGTTGTTGTTGGATGCGCCAGCTTGGTTTGGGTCATTGTAACCATAAGTTGACTGATAATGGGGCTCATATGCATTTCTCGGGGAGGTATATGGTGGTGGTTGGATGATGTTTTGTTGGGGGGTGTCGAGAAAATCATACATTACAGAACCATGAATGTTTTGGGTTGTATGTGGTTGGGATTGATGATCTTGTAGTTGAGAAAAAATGTCTTGATCCCAAAAATCATCATGAATTGGTGTTTGGTTGTTGCGAATTTCAGGTTCATGTTCCGGCTCTTCTTCTTCGGCTTCGTCTGGATCTGAATTTGATGGGTTTGTTTCAATTGAAATCCTTAGACGTGGGTTGCATGTGGTTGTCAACCACTCAATATACGCATGAGTGTGGGTGAGTGATCTTGGCCGCATGCGTGGTAAAGTATGACTCCGTCGGTTGTCCCAATGTTCGCACTCTTCTGGAAAGCGAAAACCATTTGATTTGTACCACGTCTTGAACCGTTTGTCTATTACATGGTACTGTGTCATGTCTCGTGGGGGCCCTGGTATTTCTTGTGGCAGACCAAATTGGAGCTTGACCCTATCAGTTGGATGCCATTCAACTTTGTCAAAACATATAAGGTAACTTGTTGCAGTCCACTCCCAATATTCTTCAGGCAAGTTGTGTGGAACATTCTTGTATGGTCTCCATTTAAACTAGCACAAGAGATAAGATGTAGTGTAAGGTTAACAATTTTGATATATATATATATATAAAGTCATAATTAAAAAATCAATTATAATATTACATCATGGGGTAGTATGTCATCAAACTTTTTTCGGTAAGAAATAGTGTCATGGCTTGGATTTTCATAGTATCTTGAACCTGCACCTATCCATCTAACAAATGATATAAACAATTTAGTAACTAATTTATCAAATAATAATATTAATAAGAAGTGAGAAAATGTGACGAAATAAATATTAAAAAAAAAATTGATCACGATTACTTTAATCCAAGCGGCCACTGGAGTGGGTTATCATTTTTCGGAGCGATATAACTCAACCGACAATATCCCCAAACTTGTAACAGGAAATGACATCCTGTTAGTGCTTTTATATTTGGGTGTGATGCCTCACACAAGCCACGATAAAGGTAAGTCAACACTGCCGATCCCCAACTATAGTTTCTTGTTAGATTAAAATCCATTAACAAATACAACCAGGAGTTGTGCACAAATAATCCAGTTGTATTAGGAAACAAGAACCCTCCAAAGAGGTATAGTAGGTACCTCCTAGTGTGTTGTATTTTTACCTCAGGAGGAGATTGTTCACTGAAGTTATTATCGACCAGATTATCCTTTAACCACGACAATGAGAGGGTAAAACCATCAGTTTTATTTGCTGGAGGAGTTATTCCCAACAATTGAGCACAAATGTTCCACGCAAGATTTGGAGGAGCCGTAACAAATGGTCCGCAAAAAGGTAATCCGAGTAACATATATACGTCTTCCAACGTGATTGTGCATTCACCCGTTCGAAAATGAAAAGTATGTGTTTCAGACCGCCACCTTTCTACAAGAGCGGTTACGATGTGTCTATCGATTTTGTAACGCCCTATTTGAGAAACCTCAAAAAATCCGGTTTGACGTAGATACTCTTCAATATGAGGACTTGGTATTATGTGTTGTCTAGTACGGGTGACGAGAGGTGCACCCTGTGCATCCTAACAAAAAAAATAAGAAATGAATACAATTAAAACATAATCAAAATATAAATTTAAATAGTTCAATATATATTGAAATTAATATTGATTTTCAATCAGACCCATCAACAGAAGTGGCAAATGAGACCGTCTTCAAGCGTCTCTTTTGGGCCTTTCGTCCGTGCATCTCAGGTTTCGAATTCTGCAAACCAATTGTCCAAATTGACGCAACTTGGTTGTATGGTAAATACAAGGGAACATTGTTGTTAGCTGTTGCGCAAGATGGGAACAACAAGATATTTCCCATAGCTTTTGCAATCGTGGAAGGCGAGACCAAGGAGGCATGGAGTTTCTTTTTGAAAAATTTAAGGCAGCATGTCACCCCACAAGAGAACATATGCCTCATTTCTGATAGACATGTGTCGATAAAGAGCGCGTATGATGATCCACATAATGGATGGCACGATGCTCCGACAAGCCATGTTTATTGTGTCCGACACATTGCACAAAACTTTATGAGATCATTCAAGGATGGAGAACTAAAGAAGAAAGTTGAATGCATGGGTAAAAATCATATCTCTTTCCACGTAAATCATATCTCAGGAATGAGGTGATTAAATCCAACAGTCATCATGTCACTCAGTTTGACCGGGATCGATATACCTTTTCCGTCCGTGAAACCATCGATCATAAAGAAGGATTGCCAAAGGGAGAATACAAAGTGGACCTGCAAAATAAATGGTGTGACTGTGGACGGTTTAGAGCGTTACACCTACCATGCTCACATGTCATTGCCGCATGTTCTAGCTTTTGTCACGACTACAAGACTTTTGTCGATAACAAATTCACGAATGAGTGTGTATACGCCGTATATAACATCCACTTCGACGTGGTTCACCACCAGACATATTGGCCTAATTATGAAGGACCGAAGGTGGTTCCCAACAAGTCAATGCGTAGGGCAAAGAAAGGTCGTCCACCAATTACTCGCATTAGGACCGAGATGGACGATGTGGAAACTGAGAGAAGATGCGGTGTTTGTAGGATGCCTGGTCATTCCCGCAAAGATTGCATTAATATTAGACATCAGTAGAAATTTAGTCTTTATTTTGTTTATAGGATGTCTAGTGATTAATATTATTATTATTATTATTATTATTATTATTAATAATAATTACTATTATTATTATTATTATTATTATTATTATTATTAATAAAATTTAAAAAAAAAAAACAAACCCGCAAGTGGGGCTTGCGGGGTATTAAAAAAATTTTAAAAAAAATAAAGCATACCCCGCAAGTGGGGGTAGCAATCTATTTATTTTAAAAAAAAAAAAAAAAAAATTAAAGGCGTGGTAGTTAGTTATTTAATTTAAAAAAAAAAAAAAATATGTAGGCCGCAAGTCCCACTTGCGGGGTAGTTCATTTTTTAAATTTTTTTAAGGTACCCCGCAAGTGGGGGTTGCAAGGTACCAATAATTTCTGAAAAGTAGGGCATTTATGCAATTTTTTTCAAAACTAGGACATTTTTGTATTTTTGGAATTAAATAAGGGCAGAAAAAAAAAATTTCTGTTTTGTTTTGTTCTAGTGAATCGATTTCACCAATTCTCTCTTGTCCTGCTTAACCTCTTTGCACAAACATGGTTTGAACACAAAATTATCATCTTCCAGATATTCTTTTGTTGGCTTTGGAAGATCCCGACGAGACATGACATACTGAATTGAGTCATCCGTCAGTGTATCTCCTGATCCACTAAATGGTGATTCAAAGTTGACATCCATGACAACTACAAGCTGTCCAGCATAAGCCATTTTGATTTTGTGGAATTTGGGAGCAAATAAAACATGTTGAGTGTGTCTTATGAAGAACAAAAGATCCACCTTGTTCCTTTTGTCGGTGTTGACATTAACAATAGTGTCCCCCTCTTGAAGAACACCCTCATAGATTCTGAGAAAAGTGAAGGTCTCGTGCCAGGGTTCCTTGTCCAATTCAAAAGTGAACGCAACAAATAGTCCATTAAAACTTCCTGTTAATGCAACCTTTCTGTCATGTTTCGTCATATATATCCATCCAATAGGGGATTGGGGATGGGATGGGAGATAGCTTACTACTTCATCCAATAGGTTTAGTGGACTTTGTTTTAATTTACTATCTATAAATTGTAGTGATATGGTTGCTCTCTGCTCAATCAGCTTATCTATAAAAACCAATCTATGTATGTATTTGATAGGCATTCATATATTCTAGAATAGAGGAACATTGCTTCTTCACCCCCATGAACAGCAGAAACAACCAAGATCGCCCCATCAACCAACACGCAAAGTATCCTATACTCGAGCAATCGTTTTATTGTATAACATATATAAAATTTATAAGCATATATTATCACTTATGTAAACCAATATAAAAACTTGTAAACCTTTTATAAATCGTGATTTGATGTAAATCTAGTATCAATAAAATGTGTTTAAAATCGTGTAAAATTATATAAGGATATATAATTGCATATTTATATTTAGGAATATTGTATACCAAATGTATAATTTATAAATGAATGATATAACTATATATCTTTTTTTAGGGGAATTATATATCTTATTGTTGATCATTTAGATTCCAATTTTATTAACAACTTGTGAGTGTTCATTGGTATCTTTAAATCTTAGTCATCCATTTTAATCCAAAAGCTGTTAATTATTCTTATCGTTCTCACATAAAATTATCATTCTCAGTTGATATGGCCACTATATATTGTTTCGGTTTGGGCCAATGTCATATAAGTGTTAAACTTCGATTATTTTACATATTTATATACAACACTTATTAACTTATTCAACGAATAATATCCAACAAAACCCCATAAAAAACATGTAAATATAAATTTTGTATGTTTATAATACAAGTTAAAGTTTGCATGATTACCAGACAACATTTATAGGATTAAAGCAGAGAGATGAAAATTATATTACGAGTATATACCCGTTGTATATTGTTTTCAATCAATTTCATGCCTTAACAAATAAATTAACGACGAGACTTGAACATGTCTTTATTTTGAATACAACTAGTAAAAAT
Source organism: Medicago truncatula (assembly GCF_003473485.1). NCBI lineage: Eukaryota > Viridiplantae > Streptophyta > Magnoliopsida > Fabales > Fabaceae > Medicago > Medicago truncatula. The sequence goes on from NC_053043.1 coordinate 49,919,984, forward strand.
TTGCGGTAAAATAATGTTGTAAAGTCTACTGTACATTCTTTTGTAATTCAATTACAGTTTAATTACAACTAGCAATAACAATAGATAGATTAAAGTATTTAAAGGAAAACAAAATATCATGAGAAGCCTACCTTATTACTCTTTCATGCGTTAGAATTTATGATGATACCCCTTTCATTAACACAACCCGCATAGATTCTTCACAAAAAAAGACAAGGATAAATATTAAAAGGGTTTGTCTAACATGTGCAACATTGCACATGTTAAAACAATTAATAGTAGTAACTTTTTCTTGGAAAACAACAATTATTTATTCAAAAGTTTTATATTTAATATTAAATGTACAAGTTTCAATACAAAATTTCTATTTTAAACTTTTTAACATGTGCAAATTTACACACGATAGAAAAACCCATATTAAAAAAATACGTGACAAACAATTTGATGATTTAAATGTTCGCTTACCTTATATATTTATAGAAACAAGAGCTGAAAAAGGTGGTTGTCTAGTTTGAAACATAATGCTACAAGCGGACTTGAGGTGTTCCTTAGACATGCCGATTTCTGGCTTGGTTGAGATTACAAGTGTTATTGCTTTCATTTATGATGTAAAAGACAGTTACTATCGCTGGGAGGACGATAGTTAACAACCGCTGGGAGGGGGCAAAAATGTTATTTTCAAGTGTGGGAGAGCAATTCGAAGGACAATTTTTGATCCTTTTCAACCCGAATTCTCAAAGAATTTTGAAAAAAGATTTATCTTCATCTTAGTTAGGTTGGGTTAATAATGAGCCCAAAAATGACGATAACATCAACGATGAGTCCTCGAACTCATAATTCACTCATGCAAGTATTACGAAAGACAATTTTCTCAAAAAACTTTAAGTGAGCACCAAAATGATCAAAGAGTGTCGCCAAGACATGCTTGATTTGATCAAGCAATAAAAATCTTCAGACTCGAGAATTCACTCATGCAAGTATTGCAAGAGACAATTTGCTTATGAAAAAGCTTTAGACGGGCACCAAAATGATCATCGTGAAGAGCGCCATCAAGATAAGATGCTTCTTGATTTGATCAAGCAATAAAAATTGTCGGGCTCGATAACTTTTCCATATAACATATGCCTGAACAATTTTGCAAAGATTCAAAATGATTTTGCAAATATAATATTACTTTACGCTTAGGCTGTGAAGTTTTTGAGGGATTTATATTTTCTTTTGTTAGTTGTTAAATTAAATTATATATTTCTTTTATATATTTATTCAAAAAAAAAAAAAAAAAGTTTTGAAAAGCAATCGCTAGTGTATATTTTGTTTGCTTCTTTCCTCTTCCATCAATGGTGGAGCTCGGCCAAAAACTTCAAGTAATATTACATTTGCAAAATCAGAGAATGAAGAAATTTTATGTATTTGGCACCAAATGTGTCAATTGCCAAACTTATTCAAACACACTTAATTTATTTTTATAAAGAAAAGTTGTTTCTTATATATATACTTGAAAACTCTCCATCCAACCATTGCCTACAGACAGCAAAAAATTAATTATTATTTTTAGTATGTCTCATCTAAAATTTCGTTTTATCAATCATACCATACCATGGTATAATCCAAGTGGATAGGCTTATCCATCTTCAGACACGTGGCATGTTATAAATGAGTTTCTAAATCTTCACAATTGCCACGTGGCATCTAAGATGAGATTCTTTGAATAACATAATAAGATATCAAAAACCAAAGCATGTCATATTTTGATCACACACAAGAGGAAGATAATAAACCATATGGCTTCCCTTGCTACTAGCTTAGCTTGTGTACAACCAGCTGGTCTCAATGTCAAGGGTCTTGCTGGCAGTTCCATTACTGGAACTAAGCTAACTTTCAAGCCCTCTCGCCAGATTTTCAAATCCAACAATTTAAGGTACTTTCACAACTTTCAAGATATTAAATAAACTCATATTTTATGTCTATGTTTTGTAGAAGCCAGATAAATATAAATATTGCTTTATTTGGGTTATAATAATTGTATGTGAAAGCTTAACATAACATAATTAATATGCAGGAGTGGCTCTGTAGTAGCAAAGTATGGTGACAAGAGTGTGTACTTTGATTTGGAGGATATTGGCAACACTACAGGTCAGTGGGATTTGTACGGCTCAGATGCACCCTCACCCTACAACCCTCTTCAGGTTTGTCTACTGGATTTTAGATCACTTTACTTTGTTTTTGTGCATTCACTTTGTAGTAAGTAAGTAGTGAACATAAAGTGATTTTTATATGTGTCTAGGCTTAGGAAGGCCATAGATTTTGTTGATCTAATCTAACAGATTATTTGTTGGATAAAATAGTTTAATTAAGTGTTTATAGCATAAGCGCGTATCATATAAGTGTTTATGTATAAGCTATTTTTTATAACAAACATAAAATAAAGTTAAACTATTTTCATATAAGCTGTTTCTATAAGCTAATAAGCTGAAAATAACTTATGGACAATCGAACATGTCATAAGTTATTTTCATAAGCTCTCTCAAATAGTCTTACAAGTATTTATGTCAGTGAATAAAGTCAATCTAAACATGTTCTCATTATAAGTTCACTTTAAGTCTCCTTTGCTGTCCTATAGATTGTACTCCCTCTGTCTTATATTAAGTGTCTTTATAAGGTTATGCACACTTCTTAAGAAAATCATTGAGTGTGCTTATTGATAAAATGAGTTTTACTTACTAAAGTATCCGTATTAGTACTCGCTCCAGTCCTTATTATAAGAAAACAAGAAGTATCCTTGCTAAAGTAGTAGCTAGTGTATATTATTAGAAAAATGTAATCAGTTCTTCATTGGTATTCTAAAATGACAAAAAATGTGAGACAAATAAATATTTCAAATGAGATATTTAATATGAGAATGAGGGAGTAGTATATTCGTGTATTCGATGCTGTAACTAATTGATTTATGGCAGCAAAATGTTTTTTTTTTCATACCAAATTAATTGATTTCTTTGTCTGAAAATGCACAAACTTTATCTCTCATTTGTTGATATAAACTTGGCATTGCAGAGCAAGTTCTTTGAGACATTTGCAGCTCCATTCACAAAGAGAGGATTATTGCTCAAGTTTTTGATCCTAGGAGGTGGTTCAACTCTTGCATACTTCAGTGCCACAGCTTCAGGTGACATTCTACCAATCAAGAAAGGTCCACAGCTTCCACCAAAGCTCGGTCCTCGTGGCAAGATCTAATTTAGTTTCCCAATTCAATGTGTTTACTTTTCTTATTTTGAACTAAACATGTATATCTATCTCTTATTGCATGATGTGTAAGTATGCTTACATCTTACTTCAATTCAATGATGCCTATTACTAGTCTTAATACAGTGTCATTGTCTCTATTTTCAATGGAAGCAAAGATATATAGTCTGCAGCAATTTCATTAGGATGTTGGTCTTAATTTGGATTCATGTTTTTCTATCCTAACCGGTGTTTTTTGAGTCGTGGGGTTTGGGCTATTTGCTTGTAATGTCGGTCTTAATTTGGATTTGGGGCTAGGAGCAACTATAGAGAATTATATTTCCCAAATGTAGATGTTACAGTCTCTAAGAGTCTTTCACCTTATTTAAGTTGTGGTAAAACAGTAACACAAAATAATTTCAGCCGTTCACCAAAAACAATAGTTGATTTTTGATTCAAGTGAAATAATTTCGGCCGTTTATGTGTTTTATACGTTCAAGATCATTTCTTGTCATCTCTATTAGAGATGAAGTTAGTTAATAGTCAGTTAGATTAGTTATCCTTATTATCTTCATATGGACTCGTGTATAAATGAGATAAAACTAGTCAGTAATCTTGCACACACTCACTTGGTATTAGAAACTATCGGTATTGGGTGTAACTACTAGCATACTTGCACACGAAGTAACATTTTACAAAATTTACAATCACTCTATATAACCATCGAATCATATGATGATGCTATTTTGAATATTTTAAAGATCAAATTTTAGATAATCTTCTAAACGTTCATATGTATATGCGCATTATTTTGATATAGTAAAAATACAGAGCAAAGTCTGCTAAAACTTTGATAAATTGTGAAAACATGGTTAGGATGGAAATATCAATTTTAGACTGATAGTTTGTAGAAAGTAAATTTCTATAAAACAATGGAAAGTAAATACTAGTTGAAGTTGTTTGTTACACACATTAGCTGGTAATGATGTCTACATAAAAATTATAACCACAAAACAATAGAAATGATACATTGTGGTATCATAAAAAACCTCAAGTTGGTAGCTACCAGACTACAAATCCTTCAGAGGAAAAATCTCTGATAGTTTTTCAATTGATTCTGCCATTCCTATGTACAAAAGGAGAGAATCGATCAAAAACAAACAAGACTCCGACGAATTAAACATCTCTATGAATCTAAGTACGGTGCTTTAATGACGCGACGTCGGACTTCTCATGACTCCCAATGTCTCGAGGTATGACACCTTCTTGTTGGTCACTACGGCCGGAAGTTTTTGTTGCTGCTTGGTTTCAATGTCTTTGTAAAAGTCATCTGAAATTTCAAAAGGGTCCTTCTTCATGTCTGTGTCGGGTTGATCAGATCCCCAACCCATGAAATCTGATAGTGTCATTGCACCAGGCAATTCTGCGCCGCCATTATCTATCTCTTCTCTAGGACTAGGGCATGGCTTTGAAACTGAAATTCTCCTTTTTCCAGATGGATTTTGAACTTGATAATCGACTTGAAGTACATCATCTATTCTTGAAAGTACTGTGAAGGCCAAACTTTCTAATATTCTTGAATAGCTTTCAAGAACGGCGTGCCCTACATCCTGCAAACATATATAACAAATCCATTATCATGAAATGATTATGTTAGATGATGCTTCCAACCTCATCATATTCATATATGTATTAGATTAGCGCTTATTGGATAATCATTTATCATACAAGTACTTACAGATAAGCTCTTTATATAACAAAAATATAAAGTGAATTGTCATAAGCTATCCTAGAGAGGTTATGAACTAAGCTGAAAACAGCTTATGACCATGCCATAAGTTGTTTCCATAAGGTTTCTCAAACAGTATCACAAGTGCTTGAGCTAGTAGATAAGATTAAATAAATCAATCCAAACAATCATTTACCATTTAATGTTCTTACCCTGTTGAATTGGATTTTGCTTATATCCAATGAAGATTGAGGAATGCCAGGGAATCGGTGCTTTATTAGAAGTAAGATGGTTTCCGCTCTCTCTTCAAAGAGCTCTCTTTTTTCCAAACTTACAGCAGAACCCCAAGCAGATTTGTTATCTTTTTGGTTCATTTTCCGCTTCCAAATCACTATTGATGCTTCAATTTTATTCTTGAGATCTACGACTTTATGTTCTGATGACAGGTCCATGGTTGATAGGAACTGGTCAGGATCAAAAAATTCAACTGTAATGCTCCTGTAGGCTGCGTCCCCTAGACATGCTCTTCCATTCTGAAAAAGAAAAATTTAAATTGTGTAAGAAAATGTGAGATTACTTTTAACTAAGTGAATAGTACTAGTCGTAACTAAGTGGTTGAACTCAAGTGGTTAATAAGGACGAATGCATTGGGAGCACCCGAGTTTGAACCTTGACTGGAGCAGTCTTTGGCCAGGTTTTTCTTATCTTTTGGCCGAACCCGGGATTACTATGGTCTTTTTCTCATGGGAACGAGAGGGTTAAGACACTCAAGATAGCACTGGATATTTTTTGTCTCACCTTGGGGAGGGATTCAATATAGTTCTCAGGGATCTCCATTTCTGACAAAACCTGAGCATTTATTGCCATGGCTGCTTTAAGTACTTGATTCACACAATCTTTCTGATATTGTAAAAATTTTCTAGCTGCATCAGATAGACCTTCTGCTGGAACCTTCGGTGTAGGTAACCACCATTTATCATCACTGTTTGTCTTTGCATTGTCACCGTCTGCATCATCTGCATCTTTTGATACATAATAGAACTCATTTTGATCTTTGAAGTTGTCTAGACATTCCTGCTCATCATCACCGGTTGTTCAAAACAATCAACAATCAATTCAAAATTTAGAAATTCAAGAGGTGACAAATGTGTAGGCAAAGTTATTAATCTTACGAAGAGCATTGCATCGAGCTTGCGTAAGGCTGGGATATTCATGTGGAGATCTGTTCGTTGTCGTGTTGTCATAATCTATTCATTCAAAAGTAAGGTTCAATCATATAACAATGATGAGGATAGGTATTATAGATCGATATTTATAATTATATCTTGACGTAGTTAATGACATATCAAACAAATTTATACCATTGTCAAGCTTTCAATCTAACAGCAGGTTTTGAAATACAAATATCCCGTAAAGAGTAATTAAACTGAGAGGGAGAAGATTACCTCCATACTTGTGCCATCCTTAGATTTTTGCTGTGAAGGAACCATTTCAACAACATAATCTGTGACTGATAGAAGCAAATCAATTTCTTTTCTCCATCTTGCTTTCCTTTCTGCTGGCATTGGTTCTAGGCGCTTTTGTTCACCGAAAATAGATGCTGAATTCACAAATGAGAAAACAAATGAGGAAATTGAAAACAATAGAACATTTATGATATGAATCATTTTCTGAAAATGGGAAGAATATAACATAATATTTGTTCCTTGCAAATCAAGCAAGAACTGTATAGTAAGAAAAATACATACCTGCAAGGTTTGTGAATGCATTTGACAGTGCCAAAGCAGATGAAACACCTTTTCCTCCGCCTGACATGTCTTCACCTAATAGCAGTTTGGCAAATCTCTCCTTCATCTGTTCCATCTCTGAATTAAAAACAACCACGAATATCAAATTTTAGAATAGACAATCTAAACTTCATGCAAATACGATATTGTAACAAAATTTGAATGATATTAGCAAATATATAACGTTGGTTAGATCGAACCTTGCAATAGTTTCTCTCTGGCTTCCTTAGCTGCGATTTCCTCCTTGCTAATTACCTTTGCCTTAGGAATTTTGTCTGAATTTGATCCTTGACTTTTTGATGAGGCAGAACCATCTTCATTAGGTAGTTGTTGATCCAATGCTGCGTCAAAGCTCAAACTCTTGGTATGTTTCCCTGCATTGCTATCAAACATCCCTCTGAAATTAAACAGTTTGCTCCTGTAACCTTCTTGTTCTTGCTCCCCTGCTCTAACCATTTTGTTTTAAGAAAACTTAAAAAAATTCAATGGATGAACAAGGGAGAACAAAACATAGGGTGTAAGAGACCCTCAATGGGAGAGAAAGTGGGAGAGAAAGGAATAATGCAGGTGAGAAAGCCAAAGTATAGTAAGAAATGAAATTGTAGCTTTTTTTTGTTTTGCATTTTTAGTTTGACAAAAGAGTGGATGTGATTTGTTTTTGTGTTAGTTTTTTCTTTTTTGAGCATGGTTGTGTGAACGTGGGGTGCATGTTGTATAAGAAATTAGTGGGATGGGTTTAAGAGTGAGAGAAACAAAATTTGAATTATTTTTTTAATTATTATGTTAGTTGAAAATTTGCTTAAGTTGAGGTTGTAATTAAAGGTCAAATATAGATACCTAAAGACCAGGGAAGACAGACATGCACGCCTAGCCAATTACAAAGTAGCATGACTCAACGGTGTTGATGCCTCAGTTGAAGAATCAAAGGAATATACTACTTACTATACTATATATATTTCAATTCAAATTTCCAATTATACTGCTTGTCATGTCTAAAATCTTAGTGCCAAGTTCTTTTATTTTGGCATCTGCACCTGCAAATATAGATTAAAACTTAATTATTCAAAAACTCATTCAGCCGTAACAAAAGTGACATTTAAATTAACTCATTTCAGTGCCTTTTGGATTTTAATATTCGTACATATTTCATATTTGTCATTTCGACTTTCAACTTTTCCTCTTTAACCCACTTTTAGACAAGGAAGGTCGTTTCACTCTCGCTACGCTCGCTCAGCTCCCTTACCTCTTGTCCGTCTTTTGTGCCTATAAGTCATACTAAACAATAGTTCATTAGGGTCAAGAAAAGCTTCTAGACTCATACATTGTTTATAGTGTTTTCCGGTGATTTGTGGATTCTACTCTATCTAACAACAAATGAGATAAAATTCTCAAAAGTGAGATTTGAGTTATATGGGAATGTCATTGCGAAAATAAGAATGTTTCAAGTTTTGACAAAATACCGGTTTCACAAATGTGTCCATGATTTTTTTCATAATAATAACAATATGTTGTCAATAATCATATAGTATATATAGATTTAATAGAATCGTATATTTTTTTTTTAAAACATAACTATGTATTTAAGTAAAAATATCCAATAAAAATATATTATTTTTGTAAATACATTTAATCATTTTTTTTAAAAGAAAATAAATTATTGGCTTAATTGATTTGTCGGTCCCTTAACTTATTTCTTTTATTCAATTTCGTCTCATAAGTCTTAACTTTCTCAAATACGTCCTTTAACTTATTTCTTTTATTCAATTTGATCACATAAGTCTTATGAGACCAAATTGAATAAAAGAAATATGTTAGGGGACCGACAGATCAATTAAACCTAAATTATTTTATGCTATCACTTTTTCAATTAGTTTCTAAAATATCTACAAAAAGTATTTGATAACATATATGGATAGAAAAGGTTTTACATCATCTATATAAAAATTAATCTAAATCTAAATTATAAGAGGAATAGTTCATGCATCTACCTCAGTTTATAAAAACGTCTAAATAATTAGATAGTATGTCGTAATCAACTTTCGAACCCCAGTCTAATATAAGGGGAATATTAGCAAAACAAGATTACTTACCATTTTCTTTCAAAAAAGAAGATTACTTAGCATTTGTATTTAGCAGTTTGTTGTACTGTATCTCACAGCAAAACACACACATTTTCAAATGGAAAGCATTGGTGTTCTAATGACATACCCAATGAACACAAACCTCGAAGAACAACTCTCCAACCGTTTCAACCTCTTCAAACTCTGGAACTATCCTTCCTTCCAATCCTTCTCAGAAACCCACGCAAATTCAATTCGTGCATTGGTTTGCAACACCAAAATCGGAGCGGATGCAAATACAATCGATTCTCTTCCTAATCTTGAGATTGTTTCTACTTACAGTGTTGGATTTGATAAAATTGATCTGAAGAAATGCAGGGAGAAAGGGATTTGTGTTACGAATACGCCGGATGTGTTGACTGATGATGTTGCTGATCTTGCTATTGCTCTTGCTTTGGCTGTGTTCAGGAAGATTCCGATGAGTGATGGATATGTGAAGAGTGAGCTTTGGAAATGTTCTGATTATCCTTTAACTTCTAAGGTCCTTTTTTCTTTTCAACCTCACTCTTTTAACGTTTTTGTTTTTTTAGTCCTTAGGCTACGAAGCACAGACACTGACATCAGCCGACACATATCACAACATATCAACATTGCTGATAATTTGAGAAATGACATAGATGTCGTGTCCGTGTCGGACACTCACTCGTGTCTGTTTTTTAGTATTTGTGGAATGTGTGTATTCTTAATACATTGGTTAAAGAAACAAAAATCAATATTTGTATACTGTCGACGACACCATAAAGTCAACCATTGATCACCCAATTTGTAATATTGGGGTTGACTTTAACTCAACCTAAAAGATGAGATTGACTCACTTGTGAATTGGTTTTTATGTTTTATCATATCTTATGTGGGACTTTTGAGTTTTAAGGCACCCCTCATGTTGGCATCTCGAGTATCCGAGTGATTTGGTAATAGCGACCAAAGAATTTTGATTAAGCTTTTATGTTTTTTAAAAATTTGGGTTGAATCTAGCTTAACTTTTACAAAATCAGGTTGTAACTTCATCTACTTATAAACTTATTCTCGGGTGTTATCTCGTTTCAATATGAGGAGACTATTACAAAACTAACGTGACCAAACAACTGTGGGACTAATATATATATTTTTTTGAATCGGCAAATATTATTAAACGTCATTCCCGCAAAACGCAAGGTATGGACGAAACAAAGTACAAATGATGCCGCATATAGACGGTACACCATAACCCAAATCAAAACCAAAATAAAAACCTCCTCCGGTTACCGAAAACCTGAGGCAGTAGCTAATAAACATCACCACCTAAAATAGACTCTTTCACGAAACAACCACTGAAAAACGGTATCCATACACAGCATCGCCACTACTCCTCCCGAAAAAACACTCCTCTAAATGAAACACCTTGTCCTCATCACTAAAACAGAGCCACTATTCTAAAGATCAATCAGCCTCCACCACCTTTAAACCTCTGGTCCACCGAAAGAATACCAAAAAAGCCCAAAACCAAAAAGAACCATGGGACTAATATAATATGGACAATATTCTATGATTGAAATAAAATAATATAGATCCAACATATAATGATCCACAAATTAAAAACAAATGATGGTAGTAAATTTGTTTGACAAAAAATGGCTTGTTTATAGTTTAGTAATTATTGCTCTTGGTCCTCCATGTATTTTTTTTAAGCTATTTAATTTAAAACGCATAATACAATCATATGAATAATTGTTTTATTGAGCATTTCAGTTTAGTGGTAAAGCAGTTGGAATTGTTGGTTTGGGAAGGATTGGTTCAGCAATAGCAAAGAGAGCTGCAGCATTTGGGTGCCCAGTTAGTTACCACTCAAGATCTGAAAAACCAGAGGCAGGATCATATAAGTATTACCCTAACATCCCTGATTTGGCAGCTAACTCTCAAATACTTGTTGTAGCATGTGCCCTCACCGACGAAACACGTCATATTGTGAATCGTGAAGTTATTGATGCATTGGGCCCAAAAGGGGTTATTATCAACATTGGTCGTGGACCAATCATCGACCAACCAGAACTCGTGGCTGCGTTGGTCGAAAGACGGTTGGGTGGAGCGGGACTCGATGTGCTTGAGAATGAACCCGATGTTTCTGAGGAGTTAATAGGCCTTGAGAATGTTGTGCTCACTCCTCATATAGGGAGTGACACTGTGGAGACTTGCAATGACATGTCAGACCTTTTGATTGCAAACTTGGAAGCCCACTTTAATGGCAAGCCACTTTTGGCTCCAGTCTTGTGATATTATTGATTGAATTATATTTGAATAATGGTTTGTCAATGTCTATTATACAACTTAAACTGCTATAGATATTTCTTATCTGATGCTCTGAACACATGATTTGGTTTGGATAATTTCTTTGTTGTTCTTGTATGCAAGAAACATATGTGAGAACATCTTCAAGGTGATGTCTTAAATAGGTTCCATGTAATCAACAAAAGTTCCATCTCATTTAGGTGGCAAGTTAGATTCCTTAAAAATAAGAAACATTCTTAATATAAAGAAGTGTTTATGAGAATCAATTTTCTACTGTGCAATCAAATTTTATTGTTTGAAAAGGCAATACTTTGTAATAATCGTTTGAGCATAAGGATAAACTGATAAAAGTGTGTGTTACTTGAATTTTACTTGAAATAATTACCCTATTGAATTAAAATGTGCATAAAATACTTGAAAGATAATGTGGCATAAGAAGTATCACTTAAGAGTTAAGAGTAGGTAAACAATCAGAAATTGGCTACTTAATTGGCCATTAAAGATTCTATAAATTTTGAGCTGGTTTAATAGTCTATCTCCAATTAAATTATTTCTCATGAGGGAAAGGATAAATGAAAAACAAAAGTTAAAAGTACCAATGATATCACATCAGGGACTTCGAAAAGAAAAGGTTGTCCCCACCTTTGATTCGAATCTGGATTCCTACCTTTGATTCCATTATTAGTTTTTCTTCTAATCAAATTTCAGTTGGCCTTGTTGTTGTTCTTTGATATACTTTAAACATCTGCAAATTCTTCATCTTCAAATTGATATTGGTGTACTCTTTAATTTAATCAACTTGATTCATAAAAATATTATTTCATACATGTAATTTAGCTAGTTTTAGTTCTGTGACTGCTTCTGACTATTAAGACTATGGACAAATGAGGGAGTGGAAAAGAACATCCACACAACTTTCAGATAAGGTGACCATGTTAAAAGCAGTTAAGGAAAAACTGAAGATCTTTATCATTGAAAATACTGAACTAAATAAACTAAATATCCATCATCATATATACAAAATCAAAATGAACACTGAAAATGCAAAACACCCTTCAAAACATTACAAAGGTAAAGGTCTAATTATTCACTTAATGACTAGGGAGAGTTGTTACTAATATAATCTCCATCTGAAAGGGGAAAACAACTAAGAAAAAAAAAGGATAAAGGAAAATGATCTGCATTTTTCTCTGTTACTCCCCTTGGTGGAATTTCATTCGCCACCAGACATGACATGAGGATACTCATGGAGGGAAGATATGAAGAAAAAGTAGCTCAAACTCCTTTGAAAATAAGGAAATTGAGAGTCTCAAGAGTGAAGTATATGAATGTTCCCTTAGAATGAGTGAAAAAACAGCCAAAACTTGAACCTACCACACATTGCCATCCACCACCATATCTTGCATCAAACTCCTGACATGACATTCAAAGAAAAATAAAATAATATTTGTATATCAATTTATCTTTTTAATGAACAACTTCTATCTATCTATGAACAACTTGATGATAGTACAAGGACTGAAGAGAAAAATGTAACCTTTTTGATGTGAGCAGCAATGGATTTGCAATCAATAACATCATATAGATCAAGAGCTTCAGAAGCATAAGCCATAGCTTGAATCTGCATCTTAGTTGGCATGTCAGTATCTTCTATCATAGCTTTACCTTCCAACATCTTTGAAGTTAATGTTAAACCTTATCTCAAAGGTCTGAAAAGAGATCCAAACATTGATATATAAATTATTTCTTTCTATTTTGAAGACTAAGGAAAGGAAAGAAGATAGACTTTAAAATGACACGGAAAAAAACATGATTGCATTCCTTATGTTAAGGGAATGACTTAAATTAAAACACCATGTCACGCTAGCACTAATACTATATGCCTAAATGGCACATTTTACTATTTTTATTTTTCCTTTGGTTACATAGATTTTTAGCATTTTCTATTAATGGGATATATGTACTAACTTTCTCATACTTTTCATCATGGTCGTTGTCTTTACTAGGAAATTGATGTGCAAAGAAACTGTACTAGTAAACCTGCTGAGACCAAAAATAAAAGGAACTAATTTTCATTATTTTTTTTATTTTTATGTTTTTCCCCTTCCTTCCTTTGTATTTCTATGCCTTAGAAACAGATGTTGGACCTCACTTGTAAACCAATTTTTGAGGTGATGATTGTGTTCACTTATAATAAACACATGTTCATGTTATTTTTTGTCTGATGTGAGACTCTTTAACACTATATACATCATCCACTTACTATTATAAACAAAACAAAAAATAATTTTTTAGATTTATTGAATAATGTATGCATCCAGACTATATTATCAATCAAATACATTAATTGTTTGATGAATCATAAAAATGATTTATCATTTATAATAGTAATTAGATGATATATGTGTATGTTGGAGACAATCTTTTTCTATTTGGCTAACGTTAGTGCCTTACACTACGGTGATAAGTTTAAAAAAGTATTAGAAATATGATTATGCTAAAATGGAAACGACTATTGTGATTATCAATCTCATAAATTGATTAGCCGATTTTCAATGCATCGTTATCTTTTGGCTTAAATTCTCTTTTGGTCCATTAACTATTTAATTGGTATCGCTTTGGTTCCTTAACTAAAAAAAAGATTGTTTAAGGATTTTAAGTTTTTTTTTAGTCTCGTTTTGGTCCCTTCTGTTAGGTTTCCGTTAGTTTTAATAAAAAACGTTAAGTGTAGACACGTGTCACCTTGTCATTGGCTCTGATTTTATTTTTTTTTTACAAAAAAAAAAAATATTTTTTTATAAAAAATATTTTATTTTTTTAAAAAAATACCCAGAACCAATGACAAGGTGACAAGTGTCACATTGTCATTGGTTCTGGGATTTTTTCCTTAAAAATATATATATTTTAAAAAAAATATAAATTTTTTTGAAAAAAAAAAAAAAAAAAAAACTCAGAGCCAATGACAAGGTGACACGTGTCTAGGAGTTAACTTTTTTTTAAAACTCTAACGGAAACCTAACAAAAGGGACCAAAACGAGACTAAAAAAAAACTTAAAATCCTCAAACAATCTTTTTTTTAGTTAAGGGACCAAAGCGATACCAATTAAATAGTTAAGGAACCAAAATAGCATTTAAGCCTTATCTTTTTTTTAAAGGAGAATGTTAACATTTTATCTTTTTCAATGCATCGTTATCCTAAAAAGACACATTTTAAAGAACTTAATACGTATTGCTTTAAAAGTAGTGCGTGCAATGTTTCAAAGGTAAAAAAAATGTTTATATCAATGTAAAATTGCTACATTTGGAATCCTAACATGTGTCATTTATTGGAGCACACAAGGGCACATGTTAGCAAAATATTTTTTCAATGATATCATATAAGATGAGTGATATTTGTACAACCAATTTTATATAATCTTTGTGACAACCACTTTTTCTTTATTCTTATTGGACAAGAATAATAGAGAGAGAAAGAAAAGGAGAGAGAATAAAAAAATATGTGAGTATGAGAAAGATGGTTGTTTCAAAAGTTGTAAAAAAATGATTGTACAAATATCATTTCTCTATTATAATATCATTAGTGTCACGGTCATTTTATATTTTCTACTTCACATTTATTATAAATATGAATGTGTATTAAGTCAAAGAGTTAAAAGAGATAATATAGAAAATAGGAATGTGAATCCTTGTTAATAAGAGAAAGCCAAGAAAATAAGGAATGAAATATGTTGATGAAATTTTTCTTCTCTACGAGTCTAGTCCCTCTTATACATTATACTCTTTTTTAAGTTCTTTTTATTATGTTTTACTTGTGATTTTTTTCTTTTGAAGAAGACTTGTGAATTGGTTGTTATTTCTAAGATTATACACATTAAATTGGATTTTTTTTGAATGATATATGTTAGTATGTTAATTATTATGTTAATTTTTTCTTTTCTGTTAGGACTTGAACCCCAAAAGTTAGATTGATTGTTCATATTCAATTAAGAATACACCAAATACATCAATGTTTAATAGTGTTGGTTTAAAACCTCATAGATGTCATTTTTGATAGGTCGGTTTACCTTCTTAAAAAAAAATCATTATTTTAAAACGAAGTAATCTATAGCATTGGCCATTCATTGAGATCATAAGATCGAAATCAAATACATCAAAAGGCACTAACAAACGATTAACAACCAAAGTCCCACTATGACATGAATGGTCCGTACGTAAGATATTATAATTTGCTAGAAATATCTACAAGATATGAATGAACGAAGATTTGGTGTCTAATAATATTTGATAATTCATGATTATCTGCTCAATAATTTTTAAGTACAAGAATAAAAAAGAAAAGTGCTGTAGTTGATGGCTAGATGCAATGCATACAGATACAGTGACGGTCCGAGCTAAATCTTTGTGGAATACAATTTATACAAAGTAAACTATGTTATATTGACAAGTTCATAGACTAAGTTTTAGATTTCCGCAAGCAAGAGTCCTCATGCTTCATTTGGTTCCAATTCCAAATGTTGTTTTCTCAAAAGAAAGTCTGCACTAGAAGTTCATTTGGACTAATAATTGCGTTGGAAAAACTTATGTAGAATCAATAAATAATAATAAAAACATGTTAACATATGTTTTTTATTTCGACAAGATGTTAATATATGTTATAATGTTAAAAAAATGACAAGTTTCTATTTAATAATCAGTGCCACAAAAGACCCAAACGATATAAGGAAACTCAACATGCGCTAGTTTATACTCAGAATATTTACAATAAATATTTGAAATGTCAAGAAGATAACAAGAAATCAGAGTGGCGCAGCGGAAGCGTGGTGGGCCCATAACCCACAGGTCCCTGGATCGAAACCAGGCTCTGATAAAAGTCAACTTTTTTTGGAATTTATTTTTACATATGCGTGGACAAATTGGATATTTGGTGCTTAATTAATCATTTACCATACACTAGATGTCCCTAAATATACTTGTTTCTTCATATGGCCTGTTCTTCAACAGTGTTTACCTACGAATCTTGATCACGACAACTATCACAGTACTTGAAAAGCCTTTTGTTCCAGATGCAATGCCCCCATAACACTACTTTGCATTACCTTGGTGATGGTGATTGTCTGAAAGTGATGTTTTTATTTGGAACAATATAGGGTTCACTTCATAAACCATCAGATCTAGTGTACACGTGTGATAATCCTAGGTTTCTTAAATTACACAAAATCAAGGAAAGATGTATATCTTCATTTTGACAAAAAAAACTCTCACTAAAAATGCTCTGCTCAAACCAGCGCCACCTTATATCTTCTTCTTCGGCGAGAATTGATTTTCCAGCGCGGTGGCCGGTTGTGGCACCCAGTGGCGGATCTTGAGTTTATTTCTCGGGGGTTGCAAATATTTGTAGAATATATATTAAAACGTTTCAAAAAATATACAAAATTTTAAATTGGTGTGATGGTACAGTTTCATGAATGTAACATGAGGGATGCTGGTTCAAATCCCACTAGGACCCTTTTTTTGTGTGTATAATATGAACTTTTTTGAGTAAAATATGAAGAATTCGCTAATAAAAATAAAAGGGGGGAACACGGGACCTTTACTAGCTTGAAAGACTAAATGACTGCTGGAACACCAACATACCTGTTTTAAGATTACGGCTAATATGATATATATATAAAATTTGGGGGGTGCAGTGGCACCTGGGGGTCTCTGAAGAGATCCGCCCCTGGAACTGGCACCACCGCGTCGGAACTCAAAACTCCGTCGTTTCAAAAACAAATTATATATTCAACAATCCTTTTCTTCCTACTTCTCATTTTCGAAATTGTTTTTCAATGACAAACAGTAAACAAGCGTAGATCTAACGATTAAGATATGAACATAAAAACTTTCTACCTCCTTCTCTTTGATCAGTTCGATTCTTGATGGATCGAAACAGTGTTTGAGCTTAGTGATTTTGGTGGCTTTGTAGTGAAAACTCAAAAAATAAATTGTTGAAAAATGAATTTACTATTCCAGAAGAAGACACCGCCGGTGGAGATTTTGGTGGTTTTGGAGTACAACTCACATAAATCATTTCCACAACAAAATGGTTTTGGAGTACAACTCACATAAACCATTTCTTTTCTCCTCCTCCAATTGTGTCAGTCCAAAACTGAATGATGAAAATGGCTCTAGGTCCTTAGTTTTTTTTCACCTGTTGAAAACCATTAAGTACATCTAATAGTTTTGGAGTACAACTCACATAAACCATTTCCACAGCAAAATGATTTTGGCATAATTTTATACAAAACATATACTATAATAAGGACATTTGTGACTGTCATTGAACCAAATCAACATTCTCAAACCATTTCCAACTAACATATACAATTTTGGTTGACGGTGATGATGATGAATGACGGTGGTGATGATGATGATGATTTCGGTACGATGATGATGATGGAGAATGACGGTGATCATGATGAACGACGGTGTTGATGATGAGATTGAAGATTCCGATGGTGATGATGATGAACGACAATGATGATTCAATTTGTTTCCGCGTTTGGTTCGTTTTGTTTGGTCCTGCGTTTGGTTTCCTTTGGAGGGGTGTAGGAAGCAATTGTGTTGGACTACCGGATAATGGGCTGGGATTTATGCACGGTGCATAAGGATTTCCTTATGCATGATAACCGCACCACATGCCAGCCCCACCAATCCTCTTGTTTTATGACAACTTGTTGAAACATTTGATAGATTAGGAAATGATATTCCTACGACCAAATTATGACAACTTTTTAGGACAACTCTCAAATTTTCATTAAGTTTTTACTCCCTCTTTCTCTCTATTTTTTTTTTCTTTTTCAAATGAATAGGGAAGAAAAAACTATCTCAAAATTGTTTCAAAATGATCGTACAAATATCATTTTTTTTCTAAAGGTTAAAATATGTTTTTCGTCCCTGCAAATATAGCAAATTTGAGTTTTGGTCCCTAGTAAAAAAAAAAATTGAATTTAATCCCTGCAAAATTTTGTTTTTTAAAATAGTCTTTGGATCCACTTTCTTGCTGATTTGGCAGATTTTTGCTTAAGTGTCACTTGACGATTGTACCAACTTATACATGTGGAATTTAAAGGAATTAAATAAATATTAAATAAATTAATAAATCTGAAAAATATTTTTATAATAATTTCTTTTATTTGGTTTTCTTCTTCTCACGTGATGCACACACCTCTTCTTTCTTCTTCCTTCCTCATCTTCATTTTATCATGTTCATCTTCTCATTGAAAGCCATAAAAAATGAGCCCCAAAAATTCTTCTCTTATCCTCTTGTTGTTTTGATAAAAGAAAAATGAAGCTCATAAATTGTAGCAAATCCAACATTAACATCAACATTTTCCCTTTTTATTCATAGCCCAACAACATCAAATTACAACACCTGTACTGAAAGAACAACATCGAAACAGTAACTTGAAACCCATAAGAAAAAAAATCTTCTTCACCACTCCCTCTGGTTCCCCATCGGTACGGTGACGGTCTAGAATCCAAACGCGAGGATGAGGGGGCATTAGGAGTAGTGGAGAGTGCAGATCTCGTCATTCCAATTTGTTGTTGTTGTTGATGTTTCAAATTTGTTGTTGTTGTTGTTACTTCAAATTTGCTGGTGTTGTTGTTGTTCCAAATTCCAACTTCATCGTTAACGTCAACGGAATCGTGCTGCTTGATAGTGCCGGTGACAAATTCACGAAGCATCCAATTCCAAATTATTGAAGTGGGATTCTGATTTTTTTTTTTTCTTACTGAAATTGGAAGGGATTCTGATTTTTTATCATGATTTTGAGATTATGAGTTTAAGGGGAATGTATTGGATTATGATTCTATGAGATTTTAAAAGATTTTTTAATTATGAAAAAGTCTTGTGGTTTAACTATGATTCTATGAGATTTTGAGATTTTTATCTATCTCTCCACTCTCTCTCTCTCTCTCTCTCTCATCTCTCATCCCCCTCTCTCTATCTCATAAAAAAAAATAAAAAATTGTATTGAGAATATTATGATAGAGAGTATGTCATAATCAATGTTCCGCAAATCGAGTGTTAACTCTGAGGTAAAATCGGTTTCTGGTAAAATTGGAAGGTTTAACGAGTTTGACTGAGTTAACACTCGGTAAACTCGTGTAACTCGACCGATTTGTAATGGCTAACACAATATATTTTTTTAAAGATTTGTAAGTGCTGGCATAATTTTAAATATGTACAATTGAATTTTGTGGTAATAACATTTTTAACAAATAAAAAATGTATATTGAGAATAATGTGTTAGAGTGTTTTTTAGTCCCTTAAAATCTTATAAAATCCATAAAATTAATTTTTACAAGTCTGAGATTGAGTTAGATAATTTTTCCTAAGTGAAAAAAATATAAAGGTTCTGTCGGGAAGAGGAGGAAGAAAAGGATGGAAGAGAATGAAAGATAACCCATATTTTAATTAATTAAAATTAATTTATTTTTTAAAAATTTTAAAATATATTATTTAGTTTTTTAAATATGTTAAATAACATAATTGCCACTGGATGACATGTGGCCAACTTTACATAGTCAGCATCTGCTACGTAGGCAACAATGAGACAAATCAGCAAGAAAGTAGATCCAGAGACTATTTTAAAAAACAAAAAATTTTGCAGGAATGAAATTCAATTTTTTTTTACCAAGGACCAAAATCCAAACTAGCTATATTTAAAAAAAAAAAGTAAAAGCATATTTTAACCTTTTCTAAATTTAGTGTCTCTATAAATAAGATTTTCACTCTTATTAATTCATGTCACGTTTAACTGTTTCTTGTTTCATCTTGGCTGATGCTACTAGAATGTTTTAGAGAGTATAGTCCGTTTCTTTCTTGGTTCTTTTGTTTTTCTTCTTCTGTATTTCCACTACTTATGTAATCTTCCATGAGCTCTATTATCAATTTTTTTATAGTATTAATTATATAATATTTTATCACGGGTATGAAAATATCTCGTAGAAAATGTCGGTTAGACAAACAACTATCATTGTATACTTTTTAAATAAGTCATTGCATATAGTAAATTAAATTCATAAGTCATGTTGTCTTTAAGCTCTCACCTTCTTGAACTACTTTTTTAATTGATTCTCATTCTTGAACTACCAATGTGGTTGTTTTCATTTGTTATTATCACTTACTTTATTTTTTTTTTCTTCAGAATTCGAACATCATACCTTACATATATTATGTATTGTCCTTACCAACTGAGCTAAGCTCGCAATGACATTATCACTATACTTAATCCAACATAAACATATGTCACAAATAAATTATAAAGCGTACCTAATATACACATGACAAATAATATTTATACACCATTTTAAGATAACTTTATCTTTATATTTTTATTATGTTCTTATTTTCTCTCGCTCTAATTTTCGTGTCAACAACTCCATTTTTTTGTTGTATATTTTCAGTTGCTGCATAAATTATTCTAAAATAGTTGTTTAAATAACATAACCCAATACACATACAGACACTCCAATTTGCAGGACCAGACAAAAAAAACAAGAGGACTTGCCAACTTGGAACCTAATTAGGTAAATTTACCAACTCATATAATTGAAACCCCTTGAAGTGGCTAAGTGCCCCACATAGAAAAAAAGGACAACATTTACATAATAAACTTCTTTACCATTTTTATTTGAAATATATATAATAAAACAAGCTGCCGACACTTTCAGCAGCCAGTGATGTTTGGTTCAAAAGCCTTTATGTTTTGTTCCAAGCCTTTCATTCACTTACTTTACTCACCCTTTTAATTTCAAAGCACTAGCACTTCTGCATTTATTCTCTTTACTTCCATTTCCTTGCAAAGTGCAAACAAACTCATCATATCATATCTATTCAAAAACCATTATCTCATTTATTTCCATTTCTTTGAGAGTTTCTTGCTACTTGTTCACTTTTGCTGATATACACTTAACACATGCATACATATACACTGCTTAGTTTCATGAATTCAGTAACACAAGTTCTCAATATTGTTTTCTAGTACTAGTTACTATTAAGCTCTCTATAATATTGCATTTGCATATGTACAAACTTCAAGTGTGTGCGTGTGTGTAAGTGACACTTGAAATTGATATTAATATACATAAGTAACTATGCTTTCTGCAAAATCAGAATCTGATATAACTAGTTTAGCTCCATCTTCACCATCAAGATCTCCAAAGAGACCTGTATACTATGTACAAAGTCCTTCAAGAGATTCACATGATGGAGACAAGTCATCTTCCATGCAAGCTACTCCAATATCAAACAGTCCTATGGAGTCTCCTTCACATCCTTCTTTTGGCCGCCACTCGAGAAACTCTTCTGCTAGTCGGTTTTCGGGGATTTTTAGGTCATCTTCAGGAAGGAAAGGTAGTAGAAAGAGGAATGATAAAGGGTGGCCTGAGTGTGGTGTTATTCTTGAAGAAGGTTCTTATCGTGAATTCGAGGATATGTCTTTTGCTAGAAGATTTCAAGCTTTGATTGCTGTGTTTACTTTTCTGGTTGTTTTTACTGTGTTTTGCTTGATCATTTGGGGTGCTAGCAGGCCTTTCAAGGCAGAAGTTACTGTCAAGGTAACCAATTTTATTATTCTTAAGTCTCTCTTTGTAGTGACATATTTGAGTTTATCTACATATAAGACACTGTTTAGTAAAACTTATAAAAACAGCTTATGACATGTTCATAAGTTGCTTTTAACTTATTTCAACAAGCTCTCTTGGGATAATTTATGAAAACAGTTTATAACTTTTATAAAATCAGTTTGACTTCATTCTATATATCTTTTATTATAAAAAATAGTTTATACATAAGCCTTTATACATTAAGCTTAAGCTGTTTATATAAGTTCTACTAAACAGTTGTAACTTTTCTTTGTGGACCATCTTTCTGAAGAAGGCATCAAGAGTACACATAAATGCTAATTCATAATCTGTTTGATGACTTTTCTTCCATTTGCACCTACCATGCATCCATAATCCATTATAGTTGGTGGGTATTAACACTGGCAGAGAGTTCTCTATCCTTGAAAGTTGAAAGTCCAGTTGGCTTTTCAACTTCAAAATAACTGTGTTGTTTCTATAAATTGGCAATAACAAGTTTGTTATTTTATTCATTTATTATTCCGAACCTGTATGTTTCTATATTTAGTCCAGAAACTCAATTTTAATACAAGTTAGCATTAGCACATGGGATATGGTTGGTTACTATACCATAAATTTAATAATAATATTGTAGTATATCTGTATTTCAATACATATATAATATACTCCACTTTGTACCAAAAAGAAAATGGTAGTAGTATTGTTTGACATTGTGATTATTAATTAATAATGCAGAGTTTGGCAGTACATAATCTATATGTTTGGGAGGGTACAGACCACACAGGAGTCCCAACAAAAATTCTGACAATTAATAGCACTTTGCACATGAACATATACAACCCTGCTACATTTTTTGGCATCCATGTCCACACTTCACCGATCAATCTTGTTTACTCAGATATCAGTATCGCAACCGGTGAGGTAAGATCATTCTTAACATTAAATTAAATATTGACATTGAAAATGTATCAAGTACTAAGATCTACATTGATTAATTCAAGTAATATTTTTCTTGGCATGCAAGTAACATGTTTCTGTTGAATTAATTAACTTGTTGCAGTTGAAGAAACACTATCAGCCAAGAAAGAGTCACCGTATTGTATCAGTGAACTTGGAAGGTAATAAAATTCCCCTTTATGGAGCTGGATCAACCATAACAGTTTCACAAACCGGAAGCGTTGAAGTAGCACTTGTGTTGAAGTTTGAAATCCGATCGCGAGGAGATGTGGTGGGGAAACTGGTGAGGACAAGGCATCATAAGGAAATCACTTGTCCTTTAGTTATCAATTCTGCTGGAACAAAACCTATTAAATTCAAGAAGAATTCATGCACATATGAGTGATATGATTGATTTGTTCATTTTGTGAAAGTTCATGTATCTTGAGATTGTAACTTAAAATTGTATAATTTAAAGTTTTTGAGATTGAGGAAGTCCATTTGCAAGAGAAGTTTTTGAATCATTCTGTATTTTACTCATGTGAGTGTTGTGCAAATAAATGCATGTAAGTTGTAAATTGATGTAAGTGAGCCCAACATCCTTGGATGACAACGGTCGAGAGTGAACCTAAAAACAAACAAACCATAAAGTGAAATTTGAGGCGTTCACACAAAAGATAATTGGTAACCGATGTCTATTTATAGCTCATAAAATGATCATTAATAATAGAATCAAGTGATTTACCTAAATAATAAAAAATGCTAATGAGATCATACTAGTGTTAAATGTGCTTGGATCTTATCCAAAAGCTAGCTCAAAGAATGAGGATACTCAAACATATTTATACACTCAACAGTCCGGGAATCCTGAACAATGTGGGACTAGAAACAAACTACAAGGAACTTCAAAACCAACTTCAACACCCACCCTCACGTCTAATGTGGGCCTGAATCCAACTCCCACACTGCAATCCTTAACCCGACTCTGATACCATGTTTAATGAGCTTTGATCTCATCCCAACAGCTAGCTCAATGGATGAGGGTACTCAAGCATATTTCTACACTCAACGATCTGGGAACCTGAGCAATGTGGGACTAGAAACAAACTACAAGGAACTTGAAAACCAACTTCAACAACTAGTACTAACCCACATTTGCAATCGGAAAACCGAATAATCTGTCACCAACCAAATCCGACACTTCAAACAGTCGGAATTGAGATCACATTAACCAACTATAATTTTGGTCACAATGAGATTTTATTTTCTGAATCCGACCAGAACCGACCATTCTCCACTCATAACTAAAAAGCAAGTAATTTGAGTTAAACTAATCTTTTTTGAACATTTTGGAGAGACATTTTAATTCATATAAAAGATTGTTAGATCGTGATTCGCAGTTGAAACTACGTTAAAATTCGATGAAGAACGGTATCAATACAATCTAATTGATCGAGAACCAATTGAATGCATAAAACACAAGAAATAAAAATAAAAAAAATTGCAACAACACAAAAAATTTGGTTACCCATTCCATAGATGAACCCCAATGTCTAGGCAACTTGAATGATCCACTATGATATAAGAAAATTACACAACTGAGAAATCATGCACAGATGCGCTTTCTTTGAATTTTATCTCTTCTCTAATCCTTATGAACTTCACTCTCAAAGTGTTTAGAATGAAGGGTTAATAGTGCTTTAACTCCCTGTAATTTAGGTTATTTCTGGTTTTCCCCCTTGTAAAATAATTTTTTTGAATTTCATCCTTGTAATACGAAGATTTTTTGGTTTTGGACCTTCATGAAAAATTTCACCCCTGTAGTTTGAGAAAATTTAGGTTTACCCCCTTATAATTTGAGCAAATTTCGATTTACCCCCTGTTAATTTGAGCAAATTTCGATTTACCCCCCTGTTATATCTTCGATTTTGTACAGTCAAAATTCATGAAGGTCCAAAACCAAAAATATTCAAATTACAAGGACGAAATCCAAAAAAAATATTTTACAGGGGATAAAACCGAAAATGACCTATATTACAAGGGGGTAAAACACTATTATCCCTAGAATGAATAATGAATTACACTCAAGTTACTCTCTCACATTTCCCTCTCCTAAGATTTTTACATGGAGTCTCTAACCCAAATACAAATAAGTTAAAACTTAATATAACAAAATTAACTCTCAAAACAAATTAACAAAACCGTCCTTCACAAAACGTTATGAATTTATAAGATTTAAAAGTTAAACCTACAACCTTCATTTGAATCATTCATCAACAAAGACTAATTTAATAATTGAATTTTTTTAAAGTTATGGTTTTTGTATGTATGGGAAGACTAATTTATGTATTTATTCAAATTAAAAAATGAAGCATTTATTTTTCTTAATAACAAAAACATATGGGTCAACAATTGTGAATACAATCACTCTCCTCAAATCTTGTTAACATGGGACCCTAAAATTTAGGCGTGATCATAGTTGTCTGTCTAAAACTTTACCCTTTTAAATCAGTTTCATTGTTTCATTTCATAAGTTCAGTTCATACTAACTCACATTAATAATCAAATCTTAACCAAAGTTTTAATCTTTTCACAAACCCCATCAGATCTCAATCTCACAATGTCAAAATCCATCAATTTCCTTCTAACCCTTTTCTTATTACTCAGTTTCAACCACGTTGTTACACAATGTTCCGAAGTTGATGAATTTGATGAACTATTAGCATTAGACGATGAATTAGAGCGAGAAAAGGAACATGATGGTGTGAAATCATCTGAAGCAGAGGTTTTAACCAAAGCACAAAGGATTGTTCATGAACTCAATAATGAAAACACAGAGAGAATTGTTAATGGGTATGAGTTTGTTCTTGTTCTTGGTTATGCACCTTGGTGTTCAAGAAGTGCTGAACTTATGCCTCATTTTGCTGAAGCTGCTAATTCTTTGAAAGAGTTTGGAAATTCTCTTGTTTTGGCTAAGTTGGATGGTGATAGGTTTACTAAAGCTGCTTCTTTTCTTGGGATTAAAGGCTACCCTACTTTGCTTCTTTTTGTTAATGGGACTTCTCAACCTTATTCTGGCGGTTTCACGGCGTAAGAACTCTCACTTTACTTTATTCAACTTGTTGGGTTTGTCTATAGATCATTACTTTCAATCCTACATTATTTATTCCCATGGTTTCTATTACTGCTAGTATGTGCTTTGTGTTAGTTTATTTATTAGAATTTTTTGGTTTACTTGACGGGATAGGATAAGAAATGACAACATTAGAGAGAGAGAGAGTTGGGGTATCACCTATAGTAAAAAATATGTGGAAACTAGGCTTAGGTGATTTGGGCATGTACAGAGAAAACATGTGGATTATGTAGTTAGGAGAGTAGATCAGATGGAGAGTAATCAAATCAGTAGACGCAGAGGAAGACCTAAACAAACTATAAGAGAAACTATTAAGAAGGATCTAGAGATTAATGAGTTGGATAAGGATATGATGTATTATAGAACATTATGACGGCATTTGATCCATGTAGCTGACCCAACTTAGTTTGATAAGGCTTGGTTGTTGTTGTTGTTGTTTATAGAGACTTGTTTATTGTACATTGATTTGTTTTCATGATGCCCTTGTTATTAAATTTTTAAATTGCTGTCGTATTGTGATGCTCGATATTTTAGAGAGTTGCAGTCAAAATGTTGTTGATGCATCCTTAATTGATATTGTGATGCTGTTGTTGAGACATCAAAAACATTGATGTCTCGTCTTGAATTGTGGACCTTAAGACACTGATAAATGTTGAACTACTTTTCAAATAAATTGCCTGGATCACTTGAAATATTTATATGTTGATGTGGTTTTGTTAGGAACCTTTCTTTTGATATATGGAAAGAATTCTCAAAACTGAGCAGATTTGAATAAACAAGAGAATGATTCTAACTAGAATAAAGATTGATCAACGAAATTGAGAAAAGAAGAATTCTTTCAATATCTTTCTCTTACTAACAGTTGAATGTGATAATAGGATTGAAAGAGAAGATACAAAAGGTTTATAATGAAGAAGACAACCTTGCACTCAAAACAACAATTAAGATACAAAGGTTTACAACTTTCATAAAATGGATTCCTGATCCTCCTAATGGGAGGTTAGTCCTATTTACGGGCCATAGGATTAACAGCAATTAAAACAGAAAATTTAAAAAACTTAACAACTAACTAACCCCTAATTAATTTCTTAATTTCAATCCTGACAAACTCTCCTTTATTCTAAGTCCTAACAGTTTCTGTGATGCACCTTGACGTCCAAGAAGTGCTTTCAATTCTACATTTGTTATTACCATGTTTTCTGCTAATAGTACGTGCTCAGTTTGGGTTTATGCATTCTAGAGACTTGTTTATGGTACATTGATTTGTTTTCACGATGCACCTGTTATCAAATTTTAAATTGTTGTTGCGTTGCGATTCTCGATATTGTGGAGAATTGCAGTTAAAATGTGGCTGATGCAGTCTTAATTGTTGTTGTGATGCGGTTTTTGAGACATCAAAAACCTTGATGTTTGTGTCCTGAATTGTGGTTGCAGACCTTGTTTTGAAACCCTACTTGTTTTTTTGAAATGATGAACTCAAGGCACCGATAACTGTTGAACTATTTATCAAATAAATTGCCTTGAATAACTTGGAATGTTTATATGTTAAGGTATTTTTGTAACGCACTTTGGTGTCCAAGGAGTGCTTGCAGCTCTACATTTTTTATAACTGTGATTTCTGCTATTAGTCCGTGCTTGGTGTTGGTTTATGTATTATAGAGACTTTCTTATTGTACATTGATTTGTTTTCATGATGCCATGTTATCAAAGTTTTAAATTGCGGTCACATTGTGTCTTTGATATTGTGGAGAATTGTAGTCAAAATGTAGCTGATGCAACCTTAATCCTTGTCGCGGTGTGGTTATAGAGACATCATAAACCTGGATGTCCACCCTGGATTGTGGTAGCAGACGTGGTTTTGTAACCCTACTTGTTATCCCAAATGATGACCTCATCGCGCCGATAAATGTTGCACTATTTAGAAATGAATTGCTTGAATCACCTGAAATGTTTATATGTTGAGGAGTTTTGTGATGGTTCCAGGGATGATATAGTTATATGGGCAAGAAAAAGGACCGGTACACCTGTTATTCGGATAAGTACAGAGAAAGCAGCAGAGGAATTTCTGAAAAAGTATCACACTTTTCTCATTGGCCGCTTTGATAAATTTGAGGCAAGTAAAATCATCTCATAATGTATTCTAGAGGCACCAGGTTGACATGAGGTCACGTGATTGGGAGTTGTGGTGTTGATCAATTAACAAAGTAATTTGGCATATTTGGTGATGCTTTTAAAGAGTCATTTTTAAGAATGACTGAATTTGAAAATTTCATTATTCTGGATTTGGTATTGTGGTATTATAGCATGTTTTATTAAAATATGCCAGGGCCCTGAATATGAAGAATTTGTGAGTGCTGCAAAGTCCGATAATGAAACCCAGTTCGTTGATGTGAGTAAGGTAGAGCTTGCCCAAGTTCTTTATCCAGATATCAAGCCTACTGGTAATTTTCTCGGGATCGTTAAGAGCGAACCTGAAAGATATACAGCTTATGGTGAGTCTGTGATTTGCTTCTATCCATATGCTCAATTTATTCTTGTATTTGACATTAAAAGATAAAATTTGAACAGATACTGATATCACTTACAGTGATTGTAACTTTAAAAGATATAGTAAAACAGATGCTCAATTCATCCTAATGCATTATATTTATGCAAATCAGAACTATGTGAAAACTTAAAAAGAACTAACTTGAAATTCCTGTTTTTTCTATTAACTTGAGCTGGGTAATAAATTCGCATTTATCAATTAAAATTTAGTTAATCAGTTAAAATTTTACCGTATCAATTATTGGCTTGTTTATGCCCCGCCATGAATTTTTTTTCCTTTCACTTGTTTTTCTCCAAACATCGACACCAAGTAGTGAGGTCATACTAAGGAAATAGGCAAAACTTTATTGGTTATGCAGATGGAGCTTTCAGGTTGGATAAAATAATGGAGTTTTTAAGCTACAACAAATTTCCGTTAGTTACACAACTCACTGAAATGAATTCTGTCAGTGTCTACTCAAGCCCAGCCAAGCATCAGGTCACTATTATCTCCAAGTTTGATTTATAGTTGGATATGCAATGGTGTACGGTTCTGTTCCTATTCTGTCTTTTGCGTGTTTTTGCCACATGTTGATTGCCCCTGTATGCTTTGCTGTTGATAACTTAAACTTATTTGATCATTTATGTTTCTGTTCTAGCTTAAGAATAACCAAAGTTAATTATCTGTTATTCCCTAGGTTTTTGTCTTTGCGAACACTGATGACTTCAAGAATCTTCTTGATTCACTTCAAGAAGTAGCAAGAACATTCAAGTCGAAGGTAATTACTTTGACCTGTATTTGGGGTCTCGAAACCGTTGTGCAATTTTCTGCTCTAAATTTTTCCTTCAAATGCAGATAATGTTTATATATGTGGATATTAACGACGAGAACCTTGCAAAGCCCTTCCTGACAATGTTTGGACTTGAAGAATCAACAAATACTGTGGTTAGTTTTCAAGTTAATAACAATGACTTGTTTTGGATTGTTTATCAATCTAGATAGCTGTGGAAACTTATACAAATTATTTCTTGGTGTGCCAAATAGGTAGCTGCATTTGATAATGGAATGAGCTCAAAATTTCTATTGGAGTCAAAACCAACACGAAGCAATATTGAAGTATTATCTTCTGTTCATATTAATTACTCTTTGAGTGTAACCTGCTGAAGGAAACTAATTAATGTTAACTTGGACTTCTGCAGGAGTTCTGCAGTAAACTTGTGCAAGGTTCTTTGCTGACTTACTTCAAGTCGCAGCCAATACCAGATAATGTGAGAACCATATGACATTTTTTCTGCATGATTTTCCTATGCATCCAAGGTGTCTGTCCTACTATAGTGTTTGACAATTCAAGAACATCAGTTGGGCAGTCATTTTCGTATGCAGTCCTTTATAAGCCTTTCGATTTAAGTGAATAAATTGATTTATATGTAAAATGTGTCACATTTATTCTTTTATACATATAGTTAGTTAATTAGTTATCTATAATAATATAATAGACCAAAGTGATTTCGAAGTTATATATTTTGTCCTGAAACTTAATTCAAAGTCGTCTTCAATTAATGATAATGGCATTCTAACTTGCAGACTGAAGCTATTGTCCAAGTTGTTGTTGGGAAAACATTTGACGAAGAAATTTTGAACAGCAAGAAGGATGTGGTTTTAGAGGTTTGTGAAGTTTTATCTCTTCTATATCTCTTTTATGTGTCATGTTCATACTTATTTAAAGAGGGAGGGGAAAAATGCCTTCATCATTGAAGAACTCATCGTTTTCTAAAAAATGCCAATTTGCACTAATTTTTTTATGGATAAAATGATAGACTTTACTATTTCACAGAATTCAATAAGAAGAGCATTTTGCTATGTGATAGAAACCCAAGCAATGACACATGTGTCCAAATTCCGTCATGTATTAATTTGGAGATGTCTACTATTTCAAAGAATTCAATAAGAGCATTTTACTATGCGAAAGAAACCCTGTCATATTGCTTATTTGCTTATGCCTTGGTTGATTGTAACTCGTGGCTCGTGAATCATTACGTAAAACAGGTATTCACACCTTGGTGTTTCAACTGTGAGGACACAAGCAAGCAAGTAGAGAAGTTGGCAAAGCACTACAAAAGTTCAAGCAATCTAATATTTGCAAGGATAGATGCTTCAGCAAATGAACATCCAAAACTGCAAGTAAGTGTTATAACAAAGTTGTCTCACCTTTTTTTATTTAATGGTAAACAAAACACTGAATAATATTCATCACTAATATGATCAAAATTTATGTTTACTGAAGGTTAATTTTACCTTTCCTAATATTTCAGGTGAATGATTTTCCCACACTTTTACTTTACAAAGCAAATGATAAGACAAATCCGGTAATTACTCAACGGCACCCTGATTTTGGTGATATAATTTTTCTTTTACAAAATTACCTCGCTTCTATAACGAAACGCTTGTTTAATGCAGATCAAGCTTTCTACGAAATCTAGTTTGAAAGAATTGGCTGCATCCATCAACAAACACGTTAAAGTCAAGGATCAAGTCGCCAAAGATGAGCTATAGAACAAATCAATGTTTTGGGAGAAAAGTAGTTAACCTTTAGAAAGGAAACATTATGGAAAAATATATATCAGGATGCCTTGCTTGAGCATTTTCAAACATTCTTCCGTGTCCCCCTCTTTTTTGGGTGATTCAGATGTAATTTAGATTGTTATCAGAGTTTGCTCACTGCAAAATGGCAAAAAGCTTGAGCAGTGATGAACCGGTGCACTGGTTAACATTTTTCCTTTCAAATCTCATACAAAACCACCCCTATAAGATACAAGCATTATGATGGCACATTCACTGTACTTGTATGTACTGATAATGATTTTCATTGTCACAACAACTAAATGAAATATAAAACGATATGTTTCCTTCTTTTACCAACTTTTCCTATCCATTTTCTCCTGATATGCTGTTGTAATGTCATGCATGTCTGTTTTTTCTAAGGCACGTAACTTCTATAATGGATGGTTCCATTTTTAGGTATATTATATCGAATACTGCTCTTCACCCTGCACATTTTGCTCGCGCCCTGCAGCCATGCCAAAAATGCCCTTGCGCTAGTAAAATTAACCTTCAGTAAACATAAATTTTCAAAAAGAGCAGAATGTGCAGGGTGAAGAGCAGAATTCTATTATATCAACTGAATTGCAAGAAGAGTCCCACTTTTTCATACCTATTTCTCTATCTCATTTTCACATGTCTTTGACATGAGTGTAGATCTGTTGTAAAGAATTATAGTCTTGTAAATGTGAGACATACAAGTAAATGTGAACCTCGATATTTTCTATTATACATGCAATGCAACTGCAAGTAGATACCAAACTCCATCAAATAAAAACAGGTGCAATAATTAATAAATACACGGGGTGCATGCTACACTGAAGCTCCAATTCACCAAAAAGTCAAAATATACGATTGCCCAAAAATATCTTTCTATTCAAACGTTGGTTTTTTCTTGCCGACAATACTTTTAATAATTTTTAATGTCTTTTTATATTAACGTGAATTACATAAAGGTATTTTTGATAAATTAAACCCGTTATTAACAAGATTAATTAAAATTTTATACAATGATAAAACTGTCAACAAATAAACATACTAGTACAATCCTTCAAAAAAAAAAAACAT
Organism: Medicago truncatula; assembly: GCF_003473485.1. Taxonomy (NCBI): domain Eukaryota; kingdom Viridiplantae; phylum Streptophyta; class Magnoliopsida; order Fabales; family Fabaceae; genus Medicago; species Medicago truncatula. Next base: position 49,951,998 of record NC_053043.1, read on the forward strand.
GCTAGTGCAATTTAAAGTAATATACTTGTCCTAAAAAAAATATAAAGTAATATACTCAAACTTTTTAAGTAATATACTTTTGCCCTAAAAAAAAATATCAAGTAATATACTCAAACTTTTGGTTAAAAAAAGTAATACTTGATACATATATATGGGCAAAAGGAAAAATAAGGAGGGTAACATTAAGTAAACAAACAGGAGAACATCTAAGCAACTAGAGAGATACAAGAAGGACAAGTTGTCCCAGGCTTTTCATTGCTGAAAATGCAGAATGTAGCACCAATTTGAAGGATGCAGTAATTTGGCACCAATCTTGCATGTGAAGCTGACTATGCAAAGAACTCTCAACATTCACAGCCTGTTGACCTCTGTTGCCGTCCACCGCCACCGACATCAATTGTTTCTGGCATGTATCTGTCATAATCAACAACCAGGGATCAAACAAAATATCTATGGAAGTGTTCCAACCATCCTCCTCAAAGAGAATCACTTGAAACTAGCTAGTGCTCCAATTGAAATAGCAAGTTATACATTCATTCGTAGTGGTAAAATGAACGAACAAATCAAAGTTGTGAATCAAAGTCACTCTATCTTAAAATAAGATTGCATCTTTTTCCTTCTCCCCCCTACCATCTTTAATACTCTAAATCCTACTAACAATTTTTTATTTTTTTGAAAGAGCAAAACTTCTTGAATGGTCCACAGTTAACGATGTGCATAAAAAAACACTAAAATTTATGAAAACTCACAATTCTTCTTCAGGTTCATTCTTGAGAGCATTTTTGGTAATACACTCAAAAGCAGCCTCAACATTAAAACCCTCCTTTGCAGAGGTCTCAAAGTATGGTATATTCCCCTTGGAAGCACACCATGCCTTTGCTTTCTTCTCAGAAACCTGAAACAGAAGCAACAAATGCAGACATGTAGAATTAACCTCAAGAGGAAGAAAATCTATCAACTACATATGATTGAATTCTGAAAAATAATTTGAGCTGATAAATAACTTACAACTCGGCTATTTCCACCATCAACATCTACTTTGTTTCCCAACACCACAAATGGGAAGTTTTCAGGATCAGATGGACTAGCCTAAAAATCAAATCAATTAGGTGTGATATCAATCACCGCCCTTTAGAAACTGTGTTAAGATCCTCAGAAGCCAAAGAATAAAAATCACCTGAATAAGGAACTCTTCTCGCCAGTGGTTAAGGTTTTCAAAAGATTTCATGACATTTACATCATAAACAAGGACACAGCAATCTGCACCTCGGTAGAAAGCCACACCAAGACTTTGAAACCTCTCCTGACCAGCAGTATCCCAGATCTGCATGTACACAACGAGAACATCTTTATTTTAGATATATACAATTAAAATTTTCTCTTAAATCAATGCAAACTGTGAGCAAAAAAAAACATTTGATCTTCCTTTCATATTTTATACAGAATTAGGAAAGCAGATCCATTTAATCAATACAATGGTCTACAAAAAACTTAAGCATTGATCCTTTTATCCAGCAAAAAGAAACATGAATTTAACCCAACCATGCCATCATATCTCAAGCGCAGTAGAAAGTACTCAGTAGAACAGTCAGATACTAACAGCATATATATCAAAAAACAAAGTGTCATGGTACAATCTGCCTAGATATGTATCTAGGAAGTATCCTTCAATTAATTTTTTATTTTTTTTTCATGAGATTCTTGAGCAATATGTTTGGGATATCTCTTCATTGTGATTTGAAAACTGCTCCAAAAACTTGCCCAATAGCTTCTTAAACCTTGTTTTTCAGAGGAACAAAATGGACCCAAAAGTGCACAGGATTAATTTTGCGTGCATTCCAACATTTGACCTTTGTCTAAGAAAGATGAAGGATATACTAAATGAGAGACAAGAATGTGGAACATTGGTAAATATTTACATGACCCACTTGAAGATGGTGGTGAACTTCATGAACAGGTAGAGTTGTCGCTTGCAGAACCAAAGTTAGAAACTATGCTTTTGTGGCTGGTGAGAACAAGGTAGATGAAAATGACACAGTTACTATTAGCTTCTAAATAGGACTGATGATGGTCTTGGCAACATTCTGACATCAATTGGGGAAAAACAAATCTGTGGTACATGTTAATAGGGAAAAGAATATATTTTGTCATGGAGAATGGAAAAAAGAAGTATGGTATACAAATCTATGTGTCTGTGTTTCTTTTGTTACAAGCACACTACACTGTCGTAAATTGTAATCAGCATCAACTAATTCTGTTACATATTGATTAGATATTTTGGCGTCTTTACAAATGTTATGCATTTATTTGTAATGTGTATGTATGCAATAAATTCATGTTAACTTATTTGAACATATAGTATCTCGAGTTTTTAAGAACTTTCCCGTTTATGTGTTGTCTCATATTAAGTATCTGGCCTTGGTAGGAAGGTCTAGGATAACCACTAACTTACTAAAATTTGTCTATCTAAAGAGTATCCAAGCTTTATAGATCCTAAAAAATGTGATATATCTAATATGAAACACAGTATTGAGGCAAGTAAAAGTGATTTAGATTAAATACCTGCAATGTGAACAACCTGTCTTCAACTTGAACTTCCTTGGTAAGGAAATCAGCACCAATGGTAGCCTTATACTGGTTACTAAACTTTCGATTCACATACCTAGAAGACACAAAAGTAATATTTGATCATTTCACGAAAAATTCATAATAATGGTAGTAAACAAAACATAAGGAGAGAGTTTTTCAGTATGCATACTGATTCATGAGTGATGTTTTGCCAACCCTGCAAAACAAATAAAAAAAAACCGAATCGAACATCAATTGAATGGAATGTAATAAATTTATTCGACTCTTTAACATGTGATTGATTGAATGAAGCAATTTAGTAAGATGAAATTGAAAAGAAAAAGGAGAAGAATATATATATATATATACCCACTATCACCGAGGATGATGACTTTCAATAACATGCGGCGGCGAGAATGAGAAGCCATCGATTAAATACAATGAATTCGAATTGAAACTCTGTTCTGGGAATCAGAAGAATCAATCAATCTGGATTCGTTTTTGTGTTTGTTGTATAATATGATATGAGCGAGTCAGAAGACAAGACAGGTGGATGAAGAAGAACAACAACAACAAATCTACACAATTACTACAAAATAATAATCATTGCAACCCAACAATTACAACACGACTCTCCTTCAAAAAATATTAGATGAACTTTTTTCCTCAAAAAAAAAATCTAAATAGACACACAACATAAAAAAAAATACATTATTTAATTCTCTCAATATAAAAAACTCTTCTACCTACTTTCATATGTTTTCAAATTTGCGATCAAACAAACATTTTTCTTTTTAAATGATGTAAAATTCATAAGCTAAATGAATTTATTTTAAAAAAACAACTATTTTCTTTCATCAAAAGAAAATTTAATTTGAATATTTTTTTAATGATAAAATGTAAAAAAATACATGTAATGTTTCTAAACGATAAAATGATATTTTTTCTTATTAAATAATATTTTATAAAATATAAAATCAACATATAACTTTTTTTTCTTAGTAAATAGACGAAATGAGAAAGTCATTATAAACTCACACACACAAGTGGAGGTATCGGAGTTCGAACTCCGATCATGATATTCGACCTACCAATTTCAACATTTTACCAGTTGAACTACGACTTTTGGATCAACATATAACTTTTTAACATGTACCAAAACTTTTCAATAAGTGAATGTGCCGTTGAAATTTTCCTCATAAAAATATATTGTTTCTTAGTCAAAAGAGATGTTTCTTTTACCCACCTTCGAACAATTTACAACACTATACTTTATTTATTTTCGTGAGGTTCAAACCCCGACCACCATTAAAAAACAGTAAACTCTATTTTAATTGAGTAAAAAAGGTTCATAAAAAAATAATATCAATAATATATATAAAGTAAGGTTTTTTATGCCACGTATCACTTCTCCGTGAACTTAACTCAGTTGGTAGGGATATTGTATATTATAGGAAAAGGTCGGGGTTCGAACTCCAAACACCCCACTTCTCCATATTATAACGTGTGAAGTTTAACCATTAGACTACTTGATCAAAATAAAATAAAATAAAACAATATTTAATCTGGTATAAATATCTCAGTATACTTTTGATCGTATATATTAAATATTTTACTTATCTGTTTATTGAATTCCAAACATTTATGTAACAAAAATCAATCAATAGTATATATAAAATAAGACTTTTTATGTCACGTGTCACTTCTACATTTATTCGCAATATCAATCAATAGTATATATCAATCAATATTATATATATATATATATATATATATATATATATATATATATATATATATATATATATATATATATATATATATATATATATATATATAAAGTAAAGTTTTCATGCCACGTGTGACTTCCACGTTCATTCGCTATATTTTTTATTATATTTCTATTTATTAAATCAATATTTAATTTGACATAAATATCTCAACAAACTTTTGATCTTATCTATTAAATATTTATTGAATTTAATATTTTATGTAACAGAAATTTCTCAACAAATTACATACGATGTCTTTCAACTATAAATCATCAATAAATCAATCAATAGTATATATCAATCAATCGATCAATCAATAGTATATATATAAAGTAAGGTTTTTATGCCACGTGTCACTCCCATATTTATTCGCTATATTTTTATTATATTTAAATTCAATATTTAATTTGGCATGAATATCTCAACAAATTTTTGATCTTATTTATTAAATATTTTACTTAGCTTTTTTATTGGATTCCTAATATTTTATGTATCAGAAATATCTTAACAAATTAAATACGATACATCATCAATCAATAAATTGTATATATATAAAGTAAAGTTTTTTATGCCACGTGTCACTTTCATGTTTATTTGCAATATTTATAATATTTTCCTATTTTTTAAAACCAATATTTAATTTGGCTTAAATAATATCTCAACATACTTTTCTTACGTGTTTCAAATTAAAGTTTCCTTTGTATATTAAAAATTGTTTCCAAATGTTTATTTTTTTTTATATTTTGGACTTTTAGAAAAAAATGGGACTATCAAACACATCCTATAATAATTCAAAACTAATAATTAACGATGTTGTTCATGAAGTTCAATAACTCTAAACCATGTACTCACAAACTACTAATCGAACAAAAATCTTTAATTTGAAGATCCGGATATATATTATTTTATGTAACATAACAATTGTATAATTTTATTAATTTAATAACGAATATAGATTTATGTGAGTCCGAAGACTTAAAAAAAGTTAATTTTATTCAATATGTGTTAATATTTTTATTAAATCCCTTTAATTTTATCTCTATGTGTATCTATAAATTTACAAGTATTGTAATATGATTTATTTTATTATATTCATGTGTATTTATTAAGATATTCGTCACATACCAATATAAATTTTATTTGTGGATATCATACATAGAATTTTTTGATCTTCTTGAATATGTCTAACCCGGACAACGCCGGGTAATTACAATAGTAAAAAAAGAAAGTGAGGAATAATTGAAACAGTGTCAAAAGAGCTTCACCTAAGTTTTAGTTCTTGTGGTAAGAGCTTCAACGTAGGCGCAGTGCCTAATATATACTCGTATTTCTGTTCCTCACAAAATTACTTTCTTTTTAGTCAAAAAAGACCGTTTCTTTCCGTTTCTTTCACATTCTTCTAATAATTCGTGATTTTAATGAACATTAGTATGTAGATGTCCAATTGGTAGGGATAGTGGCAGGGGTTCCAATCCCACGTTTCACATTAGTGTCTTAAATCTGAAGAAATTATCTACGTTTAGTATGTAGATGTCCAATTGGTAGGGATAGTGGCAGGGGTTCCATGCCCAACATAGTAACATGCTCGCAGTCTTCACAAAATATGTTTGTCGTCTGTTTTTCTTCAACAGTGCTTAAAAAACGTTATAGGCCACAACCATTGAAGTAATCGAGTATGGAGACAATAAATATTAGGGACAACAGCAAATTGAGCAGTGTAGAGCGTAGCATTGTCTAATAAAATGGCCTAATTGTGATTTGCTTAAACAGGCTACACCCACAATTCAATACTCTTCTTCCTCCACAATGGGTCAAAATGTGATGCAATGAACAACGAACAACAATGGTGATGAGGTGTTTGAGTTAGGCGTGCTAAAAAGTGATGCTAAATTGTGTTCTTGGCAAGGATAACTGAACACGCAATAGAATTTTACCAGACCAAAACTAAAATATGTGATGCCGTCAAAACCATCATTCATTACAAAGACATCTAAACTTAGGGTTTGACGCTCAAGTGTTAGTTTTGTTAGTTAGCTCCATGACATATTTGCTAATCGATTAAGGAGTAATACATAAATAGGAATAAATGTTTGGACAAACTTGATCAAATAGTCATCCTATCAACCCACAATAAGTACATAAGCAGTATGCAAATTCGGGTGAGAGCTTATAAAATAATAACAAACAGATCAATGAGATGTAAACAAAAACAACAAAAATGTTTGAATACACAGCCTAGTGGAATAATTGTTCCATAAAATTTCTTTTGGCAAGCAGATTCAAAGAAGTTTACCAACCTAATTCAATAAGTCATCCTCCTGTACATATTGTATTAACATTTATCTACACAAATAGAGGATATGAGAACAAAATTGCATACACTTAATACGAACTACTCCAAAGAGCTTGACAAGCAAGTACTCTGTTAAGAGATGCTATTAAACAAAAAGTTTATAAAATGAGTTTTCAACTTGGGTTGCCAGGCAGTGACTAAAATTTCTTATTGTTGATTATGTGTCCTACAACTCATTCAAAGTTCAGATGAAGGTGAATACTATTTTGTGCTTATAGATTGATATGGCAAACCAGTAATAATATATTCAAAATATAAAAACTAATCAACATATCTGAATGTAAAATTCAACTGACCCATTTAAAATGAAGCAATCCAAATTCAAATATTGCAAAACTGCCGATTTCAGGGGACCACCCATAGTGAAGGAAGGTCGCAATAATAAACCTCGATTTATAATAGATAAAGGCCATGGAACAGCCCTCCTTCTCAAATTGGTCACAGCAGAAGACAGAAAATCAGCCCGTGACATGGCTGCTATTTCATTGCAGTAATACACAGACGCCATAATATACTAAAAGAGCGAATAGGATCACTAAATTCATAGCTTAGATTCAAAAAAAGCTATTTTATTCTTATAATGGGGAAATTTGTTTGCTTTTCATATCAGCTCAAGAATGAAGATAAATGCTCTAATGGTATACACTATCTAAAGTGTAAATGACACACAAAACTGAATGTACATCCATACTATAGAATCAAACCACAAAACTTAAGATTTACTCCGCATAAAGTTTAGATTACTAGAAATATTATCATAACGGTAGTATTTAATCTACTAAAACAACCATTTAATTCCAAACTAGTAATGTAACACAACCGATCCAGCAATGAAATAGTTTTATAATCATCATCATATTGAAATATAACGAAAGTACACAGTAAATAGACAATAAGACAAAACCAATGAGGCTGTAGAAACGATAGTTCAAAAAACTTTGCCCCAATCAAAAACAACAAACTAATTCTATAAATAAACTTGGTACCAAACAAAACAACAATTGTCAAAATGCTTAAGCAGATGCAGCTCCCTTCTTCCTAGGTGCAGCTTCAGTTCCTGTATTGAAAAACCCACAACAAATCAATTTTCAAGGATCTAAATAGAACACTAAGAATCTAAATTGAACATATTAATCTAGAAAAAATATTAATTACCCTCTCTGAAACCACTCTTGAAACGGCGAGGAACGTTGCGCAAGTACCTCATCCTACCGGTTCCAGTAGTCTTCCTACGGATTGCCTTTTCACTCCAGTTATCTAAAATCAATAATCAATAATAAATATGAATTAATAAACCAAAAACATAGAAAAACCCTAATTACAAATCAAATTATTAAAGACTAATTACATTTCCTAACACGAGCAGCTGGGTAAGCACAAGCGGAGCATCTACTCTTCTGGAGATGGAAACTGCGGCGGCCACACCTGACACAGAGTGTGTGGGTCTTGTTCCTCCTCTTACCGAAACTTCCAGTTCCCTTACCCTGCAATTTATTCACAAAAACATGTTAATCTAACCATAACCAGCATATACGAAATCTTATAGATTGATAGATGGAAGAGGAAGAAGAAGAAGATGTTACCATTGTAGATGCGCGAAGCCGATTCCAAAACCCTAGTGAATGACATTGATTATTGTGTATTTATATGTTGGTTCATTGGAAATGGTTTAGGTTAGTGTAAGCCCAAATTTAGTTGTTTTGGACCTTATGAATAAAACAGTGTAATAAGTTTGTCTGAGACTTTTTTTCTTTTCCCACCCACCAATAGTTTTACACGCTCTTCATTTTGCTGTTATTTGGATTCTATAATCCAGATTTTTTTTTTTTTTTTTTTTTTGCCTTTTTGGATTATAGAATGCAAAATTGTTCAAGAAAAATTTTTGACATTAAATCACATTGAGCAACAACAAATAATCCAATTACAATAATTTGGAAAACACGATACAACAATGTAAAGATTATTGATGATACAAGCTAATTTCTTCTTCGGGTTCATCTATGCACGCCCTAATTTTTTCATATTTTCTATATTGAAACAAACTTTTTTTTAACATATCTCACCAAGGAAATGTCTAATTCAATCAGCCCCTTCGAATTATATTAACTAAATATACAAAACATAGTTCTCGCGTCATCCTTTTTTTAGAGTTTTGCGAGGATGAACTGAACGTGCCTATTGAGTTGACTGACGGATGACGATATTCAATATTGTTCACCATTCTCTACGTTGTCGTGGTTACAACCATTAATTTGATCCCAATCATACTTAAAGCACGTTGTGTAACATTAACATAAATCCTAAACAAATTGAGTTTTCCTTTGTTGTAGTAATTCAATATTGTTCACCATTCATAGCTCTGTGTTGTGGATTGTAAATTAACCAACGTATCATTTTATAGAGAGAGAATTTAGAGATAGGGACATGAATCATATACTTTAGCCACATCAATTCTAAAATATGTTATTTATTTATATAACCACAAATCTATTCTAATTCTAAAACTGCCATGAACTTTCATATAAACTTATGTTTGATGACAATTCACCCTTATGTGTGGAGATCCTTAACAAGATTGCCCTATTAAGGGCTTGTGTGTGGGAACTTTTTCCTATACGAGGACAATGACAGAAGAAAATTCTTACAAAGGAAGTCTCGACATGAGGACGAGAATCATATCCACTTGTAGGATTCACATGGGGTGTATTAGATCATGTATCTAAGGGATTTTAAAAGACTTTTTTATCGTGAAAAAGTCTTCTAGTATTCAAGCAAAACTCTTTCCAATTTAAAAAAAGTCTTGTGTTATTCAATCAAGATTCTTTGTCATTTAAAAAAAGTCTTGTGGTATTCAATCAAGACTCTTAATCACTTAAAAAAAGTCTAGTTGTATTCAAAATCATTCAAATTTCGAAGGATTGTTTAATAAATCAGAATTTGATGGATTTTGTGGAATTTTCTAGTGAAATTTTAGCATGAAAAAGTCTGTCATGAAAACATGAGATTTCTTAGGATTGTTTTTTTCTTTTAAGATTTTACTATCTCTCCCTCTCTCTCCTCCCTTCTCTTTTACTCTCTCTTTTCCTCTCCTCTCTCTCTAGCTCTCCCGTAAAAAACCTCTCTCTCTCTCTCTAGCTCTAGCTCTCCCGTAAAAAATAAAATAAAATAAATAAAAGAGTCTTTATTTAAATTTTGTGAAAGAGAGTGTGTTATGATATTTTTTTTCAATTATTTCTTAAAATTCATAAAATCTGATGAAATCTCTTGAAATCCATAATATCATTTCAAATCCTTTAAAATCTTATGAATTAAATCTATTGAAATCCTTAATAGTCTTTTAAAATCATCTAAGTCATCAAAATCCTGTAAAGTCTTTTAAAATTCTCAAGATTTTTTTAAACAAAAATTGTCTTTTAAAATCATAATCCAATACACCCTCCACTGTATACATCACATCCTTTCAAAAAAAAAAAAAAGTATACAACACATCCTTCATAAATGTACAAATGTATTAATAATACGATTTTTTTGGTCATTTTATCATTATTGTTTTAGAGAAGTGCTATTTTCCACGAAGATTTTTCCAACAAATACCAAGAATGTACTGCATTTCTGTTTTATAGAGATGGAAAACTATTAATTCCGGATTTAATGGAAATCATGGCCATGTGCTTATGAAAATGGATGGCGGATATCAAGTCGTGGTTTTCGTGGATAACAGATTCGTAGGAACAAGCATTTTCCATTGTTTTAAGGGGTAAATAAATTTCTGGTATTTTTAAATATATTATATTTCGTTTTTAGCCCTTCTAAAAAAATTATTCAAACAATAGTCCTTCCAATGTTTTTAGTCAATATTTTTTGTCCTTTGTTTTAAGCCAATTCATTTATATCTTTTAAAATTTTGAATTATTTTACACACTTATGTTTAGTGCATTATAAAAATCTCTCTTGCAAAAGTTTATTTATTTTTCAACAATGAATAAATTAACTGTGAAATTTTTACATTTTTTACACTTAAAAATTCATATTCAATTTCTCTTTTGTTAATAAAAGTTAAATATTTGTCGGAGAGGTTGCTCTAATATTTTAAACAGGTATACAAAAACTATAAAAATTTATTTAACCTTTTTTAAAAAAAATACAATACAATATTGTTTAAAATTAAACCTATGAAAAGTACGCAAGAGCTTTGTAGGTCATTAAGAGAGGCATTTAATTTTTCCATCGGTAACTTGGTCTCATTCAAAACACTTGTTGTAGTGTAAGCACTGTTTGTGTAGATTCAGTAATGAACTTCATAATATTTGGTCATTAACTTGATTTTTCCTCACACCATCACTGATGTTCTTTTAAATATTTTGTAGGCTGCTGCAATGGAATTTGTAGCATGTTAACTGAACTGATCCCTCCTATACTCATATATTGATGTTACTGTTTATGAGCATATTCTGGCATGAACTTCATAGTATTTTGCCATTATGTTATATGAGACCTTCTAATCCACGTGAAACAATACTCCCAATTAAACAAAAAAGATCAAACACATAAATGGGACATAAATATTCAGATATATGAATCCCCCTTGGAGTAGAATACATGAAACAAAATACAAACAATAACATAGTAAAATGCAGGAAAATAAACAAATAGCAAGTACATCAAACAATAACCAAGTCTTATCTGGCTACATGGATCAAACGTCATAGATCAGTCTTGTAAGTAGAAATGAGCAAAAGTGTTCTTGTTATAATGTATCAATACTTTGAGGACTCTTTTGATACTAATTTTCTTAAAAAAACTTATGTATCCTTCACCATGTTTTTTCTGCAATCCAACATCTTCTTGTGTTCACCATTTTGTAGTGTAAAAGAATCACAAATTATGAAGTGAATTTCCTGATTGTGAACGTAGCCTTCAACTTGTGAAATATCACGATTACTCAAAATAAAATTGTGTGTGGTCTCATAGTTTGTATGATTCATTGCAGACTATTTAAATTTGAGATATGAATATGATATTTATTTACCATTTTGATACTGGAGGCATCACCTTAAAAATTTAAGTAAGGGATACGAAACTTAGCAGCAGATATATGGGAGCAGTGTGTAAGAGTCCCAAGGTGCTACTGCATAGTCCCACATCGGGTAATCAAGAAAGGATCTGAGTAGACAGAGGATATAAAAGCAGATGCGTAGCCTTATTTCAACTCATACCTTTCTCGGCCTTTTGGCTAAGATCAAGTGTAGTATCTGTTCTTATCAGTTTAATATCTGATATGTGGCCCAATGAGTCACATGATATTAAATCACTTTTTTGAGGGGGAGAGGTCACTTCAATAGCTTGCTATTGGACTTCTAATGTGTCGCCTATGCGTTGCACTATTGCATAGGCTTGGCGCACCCAACCAATACTAGTTCATATTTTTTTTTAATTTGTTAATATTTACTAATAAATGCTTGCTATCATTTTTAACTTCACTCAAAAAACTCCTTATTAGTAAAACTATGAACACTCTTTTGTGAATCCTTTGATCAGTTTTTGATGAAAACCTGGAGGTTGGCAGGGGAGGGATTTTCACTCTTGCTTAGTTTATTTTCAAAATTTTGATGAAAAGTTTCATCTTTTAGAACACCGACAAGACCGAGTCCGATGGTTTCTTAATCTACTTTGTCCCTTGAGCAACAATCTTTGTTCCTATTGGTAATTGAGAATGGATTCTCCAATGAGGTTAAAGCTTTGGTGTCAAGAATTGATGTTGGACTTATCAAACCTTCAGTTCCACTTAGAGACTTTTATTTAGAATCATGGTTGTTGGATTCCCAACTCTAAGAAATCAAAAGTAAAGCTAATTATCTAAACTTTGGACATCATTAGGTTGATTGGAAACATCGGTTAATTCCAGCAGGTGACTCTACAAACATTCTTTGCTGCTCCGATAATGCTTGTTCTTCTGTCATCTCAGTTGCACAGCTCCACTTGGCTCCTTTTATAGTGTCCTGCTGCAAGGTAACAAATATATCAGAAAATGGTTTTGCTCCAAAGCCAATCCATAAACGTTAGAATAATAAAATCTAGACCCTGTGTGCATGCGCGCGCATGCCCATCACTCTTTAATTTCAAATCACAAACCACATAACAAGCTATTATTTACATTCAAGTTCAATCGAAGAACGCTAAGACATAGATCACCGTACAAACTCCAGGAGATTCATAAATCATAAAGGTTAACCTACTCATTAGCAAGGGTAGTAAATGGTTACTCTTCCCTTTTCTTCAGAGAAATCAACTACAGACACAGAACCAGATTACAAGCATCAATAGTATAACTAACACTACCAAAGACTAAACTTTAGCAAGCATACATTTATAAACAGAAATGCATAATAATGCTTCATAATTAATAATTTCAACGGCAAAACAGAAATACTTCAACTAAAGACAAATGCCACATGGCAGCTTTTTATTGGATTGTTTTATAGTGAATGAATTTCCCTTTCTACTAAGTTTGAATTCATAGTATATAGTATATATAATATGTGACACAAATTGCCGGCTTGAATACGTTGTTTGTGTCAACACTAGGACGGACTTTTCTTGGGAGTCACTGTCCATCTCCCATATCAAATCATTTATCAACATTTCATTATATATTTCTCCTCTTTGTTCCAAAAAAATTAAACTACACACATACTTGTCTTAATAACCACCATGGGAACTGAGTCTCCAAAAAATGAAAAACCAATTGCTTCTTCAGAGGCTGAAAAGGTCTCTTTCTCAGCACAAGAACCAGTTGAGAACACTTGTTATTATGTCTTGTATTTATTTGTATGAAAAATAAATAAAAATCTAGTTCTGATATATTGTGTACTTTTTTTTTTAACAGATAGATAAAAGAACAGCTGAACAAAAGGCAATAGATGATTGGCTTCCCATAACTTCTTCAAGGAATGCAAAATGGTGGTACGCAGCTTTTCACAATGTTACTGCCATGGTTGGAGCTGGTGTCTTGAGTCTTCCATCTGCCATGGCAAGTCTTGGATGGTATACTACTAATACTATATATATATATGCTACACTTTTGGTCTTTTTCGTCCTAACAAGTATGAGAATATGAGTGACTCAAAACTCAACCCTTGTTTTTTCTTTTTTCACAAACCAACACCGATTAGGTTACCGTTTAACCTATTCACTTATTACAAAATCACATGAGTTCAATTAAGAACTCTTCTTGTTTTCTCCTTCTATACCAACAACCATTTTAAAAAAATATAAATAAAAAAGTGGCCAAAGGGTCTATTATTTTTATTTTTTTAATTGGCCGCAGGGTTCTATTCTTCTTTATGCACCGTAAATTACAAGTCAAATCCCAATTCTCATATTTCAAAACTATTGGTATACTATATATACTGTGTCATAAGTTCATCGAAGAAACATCATAAGTAAGTGTTTATTGGATTATCATTTATTAGTTCATTATGCATTTATTTATAGGATGTGTTCCATGATTAACATCAAACTTGATCAAACCATTTTCATATAAGTTGGTAGCTATTCTCATAATCAACATGTTAATAGCATAGTCGTGGTAATATAAAATTTCATTTTAGCCTCTTAAAAAAACATTTTAATAGCATATTGAGTATAATTTAATTTGTATAGAACAAAATGACATTGTAAAAAAAATTACTCACACATTCAATCAAATCATATCGCGTACAATTTTTTTAGGTTAATTCAAACAATGTCATTACAAATATATATTTCGTATAATTTGATTGAATGAACGTATAAAAATTGTTTATCGTGCATGAAAATTATTCTCATTGAAATAAAGTGAAAACAACTTGAAATAAGATCATATATATTCTTAATCTCTTTTTTTTTTTTTTATTTTAAAAAAAGAACATGGAAGATGAAAGTTTTTATTAGTCGAAGTGACACTAATTAATGACAATTATATAACCTCCCTCCAGGGATTTAAATTTCGTCTCTTGAGATTATATTGTGACACTATTACCTCCCAAATGAATTGAATGACGAATCGTTCAGGAGAATCTAAGTTTGATTCCTGGATGAACATTTTTTAGTCAAAACTTACTTATCTTCTGACCAAACTTTGGATTATCAGGACCTCTTTCCCATTAGGACCGAAGGGTTAACACAAAAAATAATTGTGAAACTATTACCACTAATTTGACATCTCAAGGACGTTTAAATCACAATGAAACATAAGTTTGTTTATGTTTTACAATGTCGAATTGCAGGGGTCCTGGTGTGGTGATTCTAATCTTATCATGGATAATCACCCTCTACACTCTATGGCAAATGGTTGAAATGCATGAAATGGTTCCAGGAAAACGGTTTGATAGGTACCATGAGTTGGGGCAGGAAGCATTTGGAGAAAAGCTTGGACTCTGGATTGTCGTGCCACAACAGTTGATATGTGAAGTTGGTGTGGACATTGTTTACATGGTCACCGGGGGAAAGTCACTGCAGAAAATTCATGATTTGGTGTGTAAAAAAAATTGCAAATCAATGAAAACTACTTATTTCATCATGATATTTGCCTCTGTTCATTTTATTCTTGCTCATCTTCCCAACTTCAACTCCATTGCTGGTATCTCCTTGGCTGCAGCAATCATGTCTTTGAGGTGAGTTTTATCAACAAGTCAACCTGTCAGTATCAATCATCAACCTTCTTTTCTTAAATATTTTCTAATATTAATTTTGCAAAAACTTGTTAACATATAAAAGTGAATTATGTTGATGAATACTACTAAAAGTTAAATAGAGATTGGTTTAGTGAACGATTTAGCAACCAATTCTTCAATTTGGTCGTTTAATGGATCTCTAAATCACTCATTTAATCGATCTCTAAATCAATATTTAAATAAGTTTCTGACCAATTTTGAGGCTGATATATATGTTGGAATTTATGAGAGGGCCAAAATCATGGATACCAATGGTATAACATAAATATTATAGAAACCTTTGTAATATAGTTATCACGTACCTTACCTTGGATGATCGAAGGATCCATAGAGAATTTAGTAAGACTTGGAAGAATTATGATACTTTTCCCTCTTATTGATGAGTAACATGTTTAAATGACTATATTATATAAGCTCATCAGTGAAGGCATGAATGAATCTCTCAAGTCTCAAAAGGCTAACTAAAAGAACAATCCAATACATCACGACCGGTTCACAATAAAGTCTAATATAATATTTAATTACTATATTTCATTAAGGTTTTTTTTGGTGAACAAAATAATTGAATAAAAGTTATCCACATATTGGGACCAATTTGACGTTTTAGGTTTTTGTTAAAAAATGCACATATAGAGAACATTGTTCTGTTTTAAAGTTTAAACCATTTGACTTTAGTCCAGAAATTAATATATAAAATAAAAGTACAATGGTAATATCATATTTTATCTTCTTAATTTAATTTTTAAATAAATTTATGGAAATTTGTCCTATGTAGTTACTCAACAATTGCATGGGTGGCTTCATTAAAAAAGGGAGTTCAACCAGATGTGGCATATGGCTACAAAGCCACAACTCCAACAGGAACTGTTTTCAATTTCTTCAGTGCTTTAGGTGATGTTGCATTTGCCTATGCTGGACACAATGTGGTGTTGGAGATTCAAGCAACAATCCCTTCCACACCAGAGAAACCATCCAAGGGTCCAATGTGGAGAGGAGTTTTATTAGCATATATTGTTGTAGCTTTGTGTTATTTCCCTGTTGCTCTTATTGGATATTGGATGTTTGGCA
Source organism: Medicago truncatula (assembly GCF_003473485.1). Classification (NCBI taxonomy): domain Eukaryota; kingdom Viridiplantae; phylum Streptophyta; class Magnoliopsida; order Fabales; family Fabaceae; genus Medicago; species Medicago truncatula. The sequence continues at coordinate 49,968,473 of NC_053043.1, forward strand.
ATTCAGTTGCTGATAATATTCTTACTTCTCTTAATAAACCTACTTGGCTTATAGTTGCAGCTAACATGTTTGTTGTCATCCATGTTATAGGAAGCTATCAGGTATGTATGTATGTATGATGGAATAATAATTTCCATTTGCATATGATTCATTACTAATTAAAATCTTGTTATAGCTGACATTGTTTTATTTTATTGTCTTTATAGTTGTATGCAATGCCTGTTTTTGACATGATTGAGACCGTAATGGTCAAAAAATTGCGTTTCAAGCCAACCCGACTCCTAAGATTTGTTGTTCGCAATGTTTATGTTGGTGAGCACCTTTCTAAAATTGGATATTTTATCTTTGTGAAATCGCAAATCTTTTCTATGATGAATAGTTGACTCATATTATGAATTGTATTTTACAATCAATTTGATGGAGATTTCATGACTGCTTGACTCCATTAATATGATTTCGAGGTCTTTTTCTTCTACTTGTTTTTTTTTAATGAAATTCAAAATTGCTATTTGTATTCACAATGTTTTTGATTCAGCATTCACAATGTTTGTGGGCATAACCTTCCCATTCTTTGGTGCTCTCCTTGGATTTTTTGGAGGATTGGCATTTGCTCCCACAACATATTTTGTAAGTCCATAAAATTTATTTTTCTTTAAATATATTTGGAGTACATTTGATATAATAATGCTCAACATAATATAATATGAAATATAATGTGATTTTGTAGCTTCCTTGCATTATGTGGCTTGCTATTTACAAACCTAAGAGGTTTAGCTTGTCTTGGTTCACCAATTGGGTATGTTCAATTGCATCACACTTCTTGTTATATTTTATTTTGATATCTTTAGAGGTTGAAAGATAAAAGATCACCGCTTTCTTCCGTCTGTTTTTGCTCATTCTCAGTATTTTGTGTTGGGAATATGAACAAAAATTATTGTGAGAAGAGCAATTTTCAAGATTAAACATAACTTATCTTATTGGGCTACATTGTTTTCAGATTTGCATTATACTTGGCCTCCTCCTTATGATTCTGTCACCAATAGGTGGATTGAGGCTAATCATACTCAATGCCAAGTCCTACGGTTTCTATACTTGACCATTCATGGATGCATGTGTATAATGGATGTAACTTTTAGACCTGCCTTTGTCATATATATATATATATATATATATATATATATATATATATATCTTGCATTTTATTTTCTCTACTTTTTCGTAATGGTGCTTTGGTTGAAACAAATGGAGATAAGGTTATTTTATATTCAAATTGTTTGCAATGGAGGGGAGGGCAGTTCAATTTTAGCTCTCTTAGAAAATGGAGTGATTTTGTTTTCAAGAAAAAATGGAGTGATTTAGGAGAAGAAGACTTACGTTATACAATCATTAATAAAGTGCATCATTGTGTTTGTTTATGTAAAAAAAATGTTTGTATTAATTATATAGTATTACACACTCTCCTAGTGTTGCCTTTGCAAGAGATACACTGTTTTTTGGGAACAAATCCCACATAATTACTTGGACACTGCATGAATTTGACTTTAACCCCTTTTTATTCACCAAAAAAGAAAATACAATTTGTACAAGTTGACTTGTCAAGGGACATTTATTTTATGTTTAAAAAAAAATAGATGATTGAAAATAAAAATTGAATAGGTAATTATAACAAACAAGTTCACTAAAATGGGAAAGCAATATACTAATTTACATTGTAGCGGCTACTTTTTCTCCACTAATAAGCATGTTGTGGATGTTCCATTAGATAATAACCAAATTCTTTCATACAATTCGATTCATTTCGTGCATTTGGATACCTGACTCTGCCATCATAGTTTCTTTGCATTAAAGATGATCGACTTAAATCCTCCAATATGTGATAAAATCATTTAACATATATAATCAATGAAAAAAGATTAAACCATGTTCTTATTAAAAAAAAAAATACCAATTAACGAAGATATTTAGAATGAAAATCAAACTTACATAGTTACACCGGTACTAAGACAAGCACAATTAATCTCCTTGGAAATTTATATGAACAATTAATTCACTGATGTTGTTAGCTTACAAAGTATGTCATTGGAGCAAAAACAAATCCTCCAAAAAAATAATCCTAATAGACTGCTGAAAAACGGGAAAGTAATAGCAATGAACATAAAGAATTATATGTCAATTCACATTAGAGATTAAAAAAAAAGGAAATGAACTAAAAGTTATATAACACCTAATATATATTTTTTTTTAAAAGCTTCTACTTACCCACATACATATTTCATACGATAAAACACAATATTGTGGTAGGCTTGAAATTCAACTTCTTTACCATCACTATTTCAATTATCTCAAACACTAGCATTGCATAGATCTACATTTACAAAACAGGGTCAATATTCGTACAAAAAAGGAGAGTCAATTTTGTCATCAAGACTATTATTTTCAAACATCCAATAACCAATGAGAACAACGAGAAAGTAGCACAACTTCTTGTTATGTTTTTTTTTTTTTTTTTACATTTTTTCTTTCACTCATGGATGGGCTCTCCGATGGAGTGTTTCCATTGTGTGAGATATGTGTTTGATCCATTATGTACCTTATTTAATAATAGTCTTGGTCTGAACCTATTATGCAAAATAAATAGTATCAGAGGTCAAATTTCTAATACAAATATTATCGGTTTTACGACCTATTGTGTGTATGACACACAAATTGTTATTGTTGTGTATGCTGCTAGTAAGTATGTCACCTAATCAAAGAAACGTTGAATTATGGATTATTAACTACAACTTACATTATGTTTGGCATCAACTAACATATATGTTAACAAAGAGCTTACCATACTTACAAACAAAAATGATAGACACTTATTCACGAGTTTGAGGGAGAGTGTTGTAAATATAATAAATTATAAATAGTAGTATTAGTTTTACTTTCATTTTGATCTGTGTTTGCTTCAATGTTACCACACACACACTTAGGAAAGTGAAGTTAGGGATAATAGTCCAATGTTTGGTAAGTTTTACAAAAATTGTTTGTAGCTCTATTATTTGATCTCCGTAGTAAAATTTATGCACAATATTTATCAAATTTTTATTCTCATATTTAAAGGGCGAGAATTATTTTATTTTTGAGAATAAAATACAAATATCCACTTCCATAGGAATAACAAAACTTTACCAAATACATTTGTGGAAATAATATTCCTAAGACTGGGATTTCTTGAAAAGCTTATCATTAGAATAAATTTTAAAACCATGAAACAGACGCATATGGCTAGTTAGCAAGCTCAACATGTCAAGATTTTTCTCCATTTAAACAGAATTACTATCATATTGTAAATAGAATTACTATCATATTATAATTACAACATTGAAATATATTAAAATATTTTTTCTACTTCTTAAATTCAAAATATTTTTTTGAGGAATTTATTCAAAATATATTTAATACAATATATGTAGATATTTACATTATGAAGATTCAAAATATAGTATGAGAATTTGAGTTCGATTTATAGATGGAACAACATATGATTAGACTTTACTTAGTGTATGTTTAGTTATGCGGTGGGTATAATTGATTTTGATAGAATTGATTTTAATTGAATTGATTTTGGGCAAAAGTGAGTTGATGAATAATTGATTTATGTTTGGATGCATTATTGTGAAAGTGATTCTTATCAATTCATATTGTTTGGATAGTTTTAACTAAAATTGATTTTGGGTGTATAATTACCAAAATGGGTATTAATGTGTATTCAAATTTAATTTCAATTATATTTTACATAACTATTTACATTTATGTTGTATTATTAAAAAAGTGCATATTATATTAGAAACATTTTTTTTTTTTATATTAATAGAGTCTATTTACAATAATTTAATTACTATCTGTTAGTGTACAATTGTGTTTTCATATTTTATTAAGTTGAATTTAGTTAAGAACCATACGAAAAGTACCTAAGGAATTGTACCTAAATTTTCTCCTTTTATTAATTGATGTGCTAAAACTTCATTTGATGCAATTAAATTCTTATTTATTTGTCTAAAAATAAATAAATTCTTATTTACAAATAAATACAATGGGCTTTGGAGCCAGTATCTGTTTTTATTAACTAGCAATGAGAAGTCCATCTCTCATGTCTTCCCTAACCTTGAGAAAATGTCACTGTAGCTCGCAGAAAATTAAATTGTTGGGATTCTCTATAATCCAAATCCATGCCATAGCTGATAGCACCATTAAAATAGAAATTGGGAGTTAAAACATATTTATTAGAATATAAGGTTGGTGAAGCCAAGCGAGAAGGAAAGGCAACAACGTTAAGGGGTAATACAGGGAAAAGGTGAGTGATATGTCTTCCAGCAATAGAATCGATTCCTCTTAAAATTGAAAAGTTAGGAATATCAGCTTCAACCCAAACGCACGATTTGATCTAGACGTACGGCTGCAAGCATTTGATGGATCTACCGTGAAATCAAACACAAACTTATATCCCGATCAAACCCCAGGTTACCATGACTCCTTTCTCTTAAGAACTGGAGGGTTAAGAATAAAAAAAAATATTTAAATATATTAGGTTAACTAAGTTTTTTTATCTCTATAAATATCTAGAATTTTAATTTCAATGCCTTAAAAAATTTCACTATGTTTTGGCCCTTTAATGTTTTTAGTCACAATTTTTGGTCTCTCTTTTTACGTAAACTCATTCTAAATTTTGTAGTCATGTTTATTACATTATAGAAATATCTTTTGTAAAAGTTTGTTTGTTTTCAACAAGGAATGAATTAAACACGAGCTTTTAAGTTTTTAACACTTAAAATTAATATTTTGTTTTAAAAAGTTCTAAATTTGTGTCGGAGGTATTGTTGTAATATTCTTAATAACTCTTCAAAAATGTGATAGATACATGAGTTGATTTATGGACCAAAAGTCGTTACGAAAAATATTTTGGGATCAAAACTTGTTGAATTTTTTTAGAGAATTAAAAATAAAATTTGAGCCATTTATAGGGACTAAAAATTTATTTATTTATTTGACAAAAGGGACTAGAAATTTATTTATCCCTAATGTATCAAGTATATTTCGGCCACAACAAAACTATTGTTTTCTTTTCAAAATCAAATCTTGTTGACTTTAGGGGATACAGAAAACCCGAAAAAGATTTGTTTTAAAAGAAAATATTTGAATCAAAATATATTTAAAATAAATTCAGTTGAGTTGGTTTGAGATCTTATAGTGTGTTTCTTTTAATTTTTTAAATTCAATTCTTCTGATACCAATTTTGATGGATTAGTTTGTCTTCTTTAATAAATAATTTTTTTTTTAAAATAATAGAATTAGATATTTACTTTATGAAATATTTTTTTTTGTGGTGGCCAGAGTTTGAACCTCGAACCTTGCATATTTTTATGCATCGTCCATACCAATTGAGTTAAGCTCACGATGACTTATGAAATATATTTAAAATAATAACATTAATAGTATATAGAAGATTCTTGGACTGAAATTTGAGAAAAAGTATTCAAGTGTAGATTCTTTAAGATATGGCCAATTGATGATCAGATCAGGTGAGAGTTGGATAAGAATTTGCCATAATTGAATATATTGTTTTTACTTCTATTTTTTTAGAGGGACTTCTATCTTTTGTTGCATATCAAAATCCACTTAAGTTGGCTTGAAATCTTAGAATAAGCTCCTTCTCATGATTTTGAGTTTGATTTTTCCCGATGACGATTTGACCAGGTTAGTTAGCTTCTTAAAAAAACATGACATGCATATCAATGCTTTTTTAAACATCAAATTATACTATCTCAACTTATTAGTAATCATGTGGTGCACAAGATCATGATGGCTGCCACATCAAATGGCTACTAATAAACTTGATTTATAAATGTTGGTCATCATTACTGATGTTGAAAGACCCGCAACCTTTCATAGCTGAGTTTGTCACTCCAATAATTAGAGTAAGTATGGTTAATTTTGTATTTGATTTGATAAAGAAAAAATTTAGCACTCCATTATTTTGAAATAAAATATCCTTTTTAAAATTATTATCTAAATTCTTTTTCTCTGTAGGCTTTTTCTCTGTGGCAATATCCTTATGAAGTGTGGAAATATGATATGAGCATAAATTTAACAGAGTAGAAGATAAAGTATTATAAAGTTTGTTGTTGTTATAATGGCAAAATCCATATTATTTTTAGAATTCTTCCTTTTCATGTTCGCTTATTTTGTGTTTAATGTTTATGTAGGGATTGGGTTCAAGTACTGCCCTAGAAGGGACTGAGTACTTTTGCCACTCACAAAAAAATTTCATTTGGGAAAATGAAGATGATGAAAAGGCAATCGATTTGGCATTTGGTAAGGAGAAATCCGATGAAGAAAGGATTTGGATTAAGAACTTTCAGGTATGAGAATCTACTAAGAATAACTTATATTTAGAAAGAGATTCTTAATCATAGTTAAAATAAAGTTTGTCATTTATTCTTAAAAAAAAAAAAAATGTATCTTTTTTCATGTAAAAATTTTCTTAAATGCAGAGTTTTGAGGGCATGGGGATGATACAACTGTAGATTTCCTAATTAAAATAAAAGCTGACAACTAACATGCATCTTTTTGATTCAGAGTCAAAAGAAATTAAGAAATATGAGAGTCCAAAACAAAGTTATAGTTCGCTCAAATGTTAAGGAACAAAATCATAAAAGTCTATAAATTCAACTTTCATGTCATCCATACTCAACCTAAAAATTCAAAAACATAAAGGTTCCTGTTCATATCTACTTGTTTCAACACTTCCACTATTACAACAAACCTTAGGTACAAATGTTCAATAAAGATTGAAACACCACGCAAAGCAACTCGTCTATGTTCTACTTATTTTTACTTGAGATAAATAAAGTTTTTGTCCCTATAAATATAGTCAATTTAGTTTTTAGTCCTAAAAAAAGTGACATGTTTTCATCCTTATAAAAAAATTTAGCATGTATTTTTAGTCTGTTAAATTAAAATTTGTTTAATTATGCTTAAACTTTTGTATTTTTGAACGGTTTGTTTTTCAACTTGTTTAGAACATTAAAAAAAGTTCCTCCATAAAAATGAGCTCAAAATTTGAATTTTAGGTCGAAATTTTCATTACTTTTATCTTGAAATTTCGACATTTAAAAAATTCATATTTAATCATTACATGTTAAAAAATTCTATTTTTTTTTATAAAGAGTTTCTTATTGATCTTCAAACGAGTGCTTACATCAGTTCAATGATCAGTCTAATTTTCTTAACACCGTTCAAAACATTCTCTCAATCAAACACATTGCAACATACTTATTTGAAATTTGTAGATCATTAAAAGGAGGCATTAAATTTTTTGGGCATACTCCATAGGTTATTGGCTCACGCAAATCACTTGCTGTATTGTAAACACCGTTAGTAGATTCTAGAATGAACTTCATAATATTTGGTCATTAACTGAACCGATCTAGCAAACAAACAATATAAATAACTTCATAGTATTTTTTTAGGCAAACAAACAAATCTAGCAAATACATCAAACAATAACCAAGTCTTATCTCGCCAAGTAAGATCGATTACATGGATCAAACGACACCTATATATAAGTTTGCAAGTAGAAATGAGCAAAAGTGTTCTTGTTATAATGGATCAATACTTTGAGGACTCTCCTGATTCCAATCTTCTTAGGTTCACTGATGTTTTTTCTGTAAAAGTGTTCTTGTATATCTTTCACCATGTTTTTTCTGTAACCCAACATCTTCTTAGGTTCACTGATGCAGTAGGTCTTCTTCAAACAGTAGGACGGCTGGTTTTAATTGAAAAAACACACCATTAAGGCCAATAACTTGTATTAACTTTCCAATACATTCATATTGTGAGCCTTACACAAACTCAAACAAGACCAGTAAATCATTAAGAAATAATGGCAATTATAATGTACATACTCAAATAGGAAAATATCCAAAGGGGGAAACAAATGAATCACATATTGATCAATGAAGATTGAAATCTAGATGAATATAGGTATTTCCACATTACAGTGAAAAAATACTAATCACAAAATAAGACATAAAATAAGAAAAAATGATGTAAATTTCATCAACTTTATACAAGATTTAATCTTGTTATCCTGCTTCTCAATTTAGAAAGTTAACAAATAAATGAGAAGCATACGAAAGTGAAGGAAATCAAACTTGATTAGGAGGGTTTGGAATACATTTTCAAAAAGGCTTAGGCATAAATCACTGCCTGTAAACATATATGTTCCTTGACTGTTAAAATTGACATATATGTTCAAGGGAGATTTTGGATTCTTTGCAGGTCGGACAAGCAAGATGCACAAAGTGTAAAACAAAAAGTTGATCAAACAATTTATATTTAAAATGTCGTTGAATGCACATTTCACCTTTATAAACGTACGATGTCAACCTTTGTCGAGGGTGAGTTTTGAATCAAAAAGTCTACCATTTCGTCACGTATCGATGAAGGTATGACCACTTTAATTTTCAGTGACTTCAAGTTACACAAGGAAGGGAGCTCTACCTTCAATAAACCACGAACTAAGGAAAGAACCTAAGCAATCAGGAAGTTAATGCAAGTCATATTTTTTGATAGATGTTATAAATACAAAATAAAAAGAAGCGTTAATAATACAGTATGAAGTACCTTAAGAGTATACGAAGAGAGAGTCAATGATTCAACGTTAGCAAGTTCAACCAACCAGTTGAGTAGAACAGACGAAGTCTGCTCTGCCTTCAAGTTCCAGTAACACGTTACATGGATATCTACATGTTTTATAGAAGAGAGAACATTCTTGCTTGCAAAAAGTTTTGGAGTATAAGGACCAGAAAAAGCAAAGGTTTGAAGACTTGGAGCATATAGCTCGAGTCCAAAATAGGTTCCGATATTGATCGCAAGGTCGCAATCATCCATAAGTATAGTTAAATTGACAAGCCTGGTACTTGATATGCAAAGGTTTTGTGCATCCTGAACTATACAACTGTCAATGATCAAACGATCCAACATGTTATATGTCGAGAAGGGCTCGACGAGACAACCATCATCACTGCGATGAAAGGAAAAGTACTTTAAAGACAAGGTGGTTAATGCTGGCAAATTCAAATGTTTTGGAAATATTGGTATCTGACCAAACAATATATCGTAACCAGAAAGATAAAGAGACCGTTAATGTGTGACATGAAAAGAAGGAAGAGGGAAAGAGAAAACAAGGGAAATTCATTAGTAAGTGTGAAATAACGTATTTTATAATCATTTTGAATAGGCTTGGCTCCAAGGAATATGGGCAGTAAACATCGAGAGTGTGTATAGTGGTTGAGCCATCGCGAAGAGATAAAAATTGAGACAGAAATTCGCTTAAACTTTCCTTGGTCCTAAAGTTTGAAGAACTTAATGTAATTAGTAGGAAGACTCTTCCAAAGATTGATCCATCTTTTGGACAAAATGCAAGTTTGAACGGCCTTTTTTGCATTCAAAAAGGACAGTATGTGAATGAGAATACAATCGATAAAGTTACATACTGATAATATCTTTTTCATTTTCATTGCTTCGTCTCAACATTGTGTCGTAAACAACAATAATTCTACAAAACCAAATATTGTGAAAGGTAAAATTTTATTAAATAAATTGTAAGAATGCAATTGAATGAGTAAACATTGTGAAGAAAAAAAAAATGAAAATCAATAAATCCCACTGTCCCGTTCTAATCCGAGCAGAGAGAGAACTGCTTCACGAAACTTTAAGAGTTTAGAACTGAAACAAGAGAGTGAGTTTTGAAATCGATAGCGAGTTCAGGAAATCATGCATGAGATTGCGGCACAACAGAGACGGAGGAGAATGGCGAGGGAAGTGGAAAAAAGAAAAAGACCAAAAAGGTTATAAAATTAAATAATTATACAAAGTATATTAATTCAACTATGTAAAAAAATTTCCTTGGACTGTTTATTTTGAAATTGATTCTAAAATTACCTGTGATGCTTTTCATTTCCGTCGAGAAGATGTCTCCGAGTTTGGTCAGGCTATCACCTTTTGCAAATCTCTGTTTACCGCTTTCTTTACAAACTCTAGGATGAAGTTTTCCAGATGATAAGCAAATGCAGCCGCTCATGCGCTTGCAGAAGAGACAACATTTCTAACTAATCCCGTTACTTATTTTCGTATCTCATCTTGTATTGAATCTATTATTATAAATGAAATGCGATGAACATGTTTTCCTAAAAAAAAGAAGGCCTAATCTAATCCTTGATTTAAAAAAAAAAACATGTTTTGTTTTTTGGTACAATAAATAAAAAAATCATGTTTAATCCAAAACAAAAAGGATGAATATATCTCTCAAGAAAAAAAGGATGAATATGCGAACAATCTTACATCATCAATTTTAATAGCTTAGAAGGACAGAATACATATGTGTATAAATATGATTATATTCAAATCACCGAAATACTCGGGTTTCCATACTACAACGCAAAAGTCTTTGATTGAATCTTCCTTCAATCAAAGTTAAATACTGAGGCCTTCTCCCAAGTGTTTTCATTAGTTTTATGTGCAAAGTTATTTTGAACGAACAATTCACCACCTTTACACTCATGAAATTTTGCTATAATACGATTTTATTATATTAGTAGTAGATAATAATAGATATTTCCTTCATCGACTAAACAAAATGTAAAGAAGATAGACAATAAGTTGTCCATGTTTATTTTTGGCCAAATACCTACCCGGGTCCTTTAAATTTCATGTTTGTTTCAGATAGATCTTTTAAGTTTTTAAGGTTTCAGATAGGTCCTTTAAGTTTCGATTTTGTTTCAGATAGGTCCTTTCTATCAACCTCCGTTAAGTCAAAGTTGATTTGATAGAACTTTCAAAGTATAAGAATTATTTCTATCATCCTAAGAACTTTCTCTCTGACAAAGTACAATGATTCTAATAGTTGGTGATTCAAGTTCTCTTATTCTTTAGCTCACCAAATAAGTTTTTTCTAGAAAAAATATCATTATAGAAAATGTTTGGAAACCTACATTACAGGCAATAGTTATTTAAACACGTGCTAGACATGAATTTAAAAATCAAACTATCCAAAATTAAGTTCCAATAAGTCTCCATGAATAAGTCTAGCAAGTAGAAATGAGCAAAAGTGTTCTTGTTATAATGCATCCATACTTTGACGACTCTCTGGATTCCAATTTTCTGATAATGTATCTTTCACCATATGTTTTCTGCAACCCAACATCTTGTGTACACCGATGCAGTAGGTCTTCAAACAGTAGGACGCCTGGTTTCAATTGAAAAAACACACCATTAAGGCCAAGAACTTTACCAACTTTCCAATAAATCCAGATTGTGAGCCTTACACAAACTCAAACAAGACAAGTAAATCATTAAGAAATAAAGACAATTACAATGTACATATTCAAACAGTAGGACGCCTGGTTTCAATTGAAAAAACACACCATTAAGGCCAAGAACTTTACTAACTTTCCAATAAATCCAGATTGTGAGCCTTACACAAACTCAAACAAGACAAGTAAATCATTAAGAAATAAAGACAATTACAATGTACATATTCGAATAGGAAAACATCGTAAGGGGAAAACAAATGAATCACATATTGATCAATGAAGATCGAAATCTACAGAAGAATATAGGCATTTTCACAATACAGAGCGAAACAGAAAATGAGAAGATTATAGGCAAGTGATGTAAGTCTCATAAGGGTTACCTAATTTATACACTCAAAGCAAGTTAATATAACCAAAGACATCAAGGGAAATAGAAAGAGAGAAGGATGCAAAAAAAATATATATATATATATATTAAAGCAAACAATCTATTTTTAAAATGTTGTTGAATGCACATTTTCACCTTTATAAATGTATGATGTCAACCTTTGTCGAGGGTGAGTTTTGAATCAAAAAGTCCACTCTTTTGTCAAGTTTAGATGAAGGCATGGGCGTTTTTAATTTCAGCGACTTCAAGTTAAACAAGGAAGGGAACTCAACCTTCAATAAATCACGAACTAAGGAAAGCACCTAAGCAATCAGGAAGTTAATGCAAGTCATATTTTTTTTATAGAAGTTATAAACACAAAATAAAAAAGCATCATTAATGATACAATCTAATGTACCTCAAGAGTATACAAACAGATAGTCAATGATTCGATGTTGGTAAGCACAACCAACCAGTTGAGTAGAACCGGTGAGGTTTCCCTTGCTTTCGAGTTCCAGTAACACGTTACATGGATATTTACATGTTTGATAGAAGAGAGAACATTCTTGCTTGCAAAAAGTTTTGGAGTATAAGGACCAGAAAAAGCAAAGGTTTGAAGACTTGGAGCATACAGCTCGAGTCCAAAATAGGTTCCGATAATGGTCTTAGGCTCACAATCATGCATAATTATAGTTAAATTGACAAGCTTGGTACTTGATATGCAAAGGTTTTGTGCATCCTGAACTATACAACTGTCAATGATCAAACGATTCAACATGTTAAATGTCGAAAAGGGCTCGACGACACAACCAGCATCACTGCGATGAAAGGAAAAGTACTTTAAAGACAAGCTGGTTAATGCTGGCAGATTTAAATTTTTTGGAAATATTGGTATCTGACCAAACAATATATCGTAACCAGAAAGATTAAGAGACGTTAATGTGTGACACGAAAAGAAGCAAGAGGGAAAGAGGTCAATACGACAAGGGAAATTCATTAGTAAGTGTTGGACATTGTGGGAAATAGCGTATTTTATAATCATTTGGAACAGGCTAGGCTCCAAGTAATATAGGCAGTGAACATCGAGAGTGTGTATAGTGGTTGAGCCATCGCGAAGAGATAAAAAGTGAGACAGGAATTCGGCTAAACTTTTCTCGGTCCTAAAGTTCGAAGAACTTAATGTAATAGTAGGAAGACCCTTCCAGAGAGTGATCCATCTTTTGGACAAAATGCAAGTTTGAGCGGCCTCTTTTGCGTTCAAAAAGGACAGTACGTGAATGAGAATACAATCAGTCAAGTTACTGATAATGTCTTCGTTTTCGTTGTGCTTATGTTTCCTGCTACGTAGGCTTCGTCTCACCATTGTCTCGTAAACAAAAACTTCTACAAGCAAATGGGACAAGTGTTTGTTGTTGTTAGGCATGTGGAGGGAAATGAAATAAAATTCATTGGAGGAAAAGAAAAACTATTATAGAGAACATGGCCAACAAGCACAATAATGAGATAATAATGAATGTGTTAAACTGTACAAAATGTGATTGAATGAGTAAAGAGCAGCATCGTGATTCATCAGCAACATTGTGAGACAAGATGACAAAAGAAGGAAAAACAATAAATCGCACTGTACCTTTCGAATCTTCTGCAAAACCTAGATTTGGAGTCTTTTGGTGACTGATGGAATCAAAGCAGAGGGGGAGAGAGAACTGCTTAGAGACGCGGGCGAATTTTTGCAATGATTCAACCTTCTCAGCGAATGAAAGAACTCGTTTTATAAGCTGTTAATCCAAATAGAACTTAAAACTGAATAGAACGAATTAAAAGAATAAAAACTCAAAATCTGTTAAAACAAAAAACAGAAACATAGAATCAAAGCATAAGTTTTACGAGACTGTTTTGGGAGAACTTGTGAAAACAACTTAAAACATTCCAATAAGTTGTTTGTTTTTAGCTTATTTTCATAAGTTCTCCAAATAGCTTATGAATCCAGATCACAGCATATACTAAAAACCATTTAACCTTTTACCATAAAAATAGCTTTACGTGAGCTATTATCATGCTGTAAGCTGAAAATAAGTTGTTAAACCAAACAGAGCCTAAAATTGAACACAGAAAATTAAAAAGAAAAAACTCAAATTGAAAATTAAAATAACAAAAACCCTGAAAAAACATTGTCAGTAAGTTTCGATCAATAAAACACAAACTATAATTCAAAAATAATGAAATTGTACCTTGGTCAAAATGTCCATTGAAATCGATAATGCTCTTCCACCTTTGCATCAAACAAAAAATAAAAATCGCATAATTAAGTAACAACTAGGATTCGCAGGAGGTGGAATTGAATCCGAGATGATTGAATCACATGAGTACACAAGGATTCATCGAAGAAGAGGATTTGTACCTTAGGGTTGGTGTGATAATGATATGATTTGAATGTTGTGATACAGAGTGGACGCGGGATATATCTTTTTGTTTTGGACAAAATACTTATATAAAAATGGAAATCAATGAATCCCACTATACCACCTTTCGAATTGAAATTTGAAGAGGTTATAACAGAAACATGAGAGTGAATTTTGAAATCGATAGCGGGTTCACGAAATCATGCATGAGACCATAGTTTTAAAAACCGGCTCGGACCGGCCGGTTGGACCGGTCGAATCGTGAACCGGTGGTGTGTCCGATTCGGTCTGATATTTGGATCGGTTGTGCAGTTAAATCGGTCAGAACCGGCGTGACTCGGCCGGTTTAGCGAACCGGAGCGGGTCAATACACAACTTGATTTCAATTGATAAAAAAAATAAGAAAGTGAGAAAGATTATCGTACAGAAGAGAAAATCTCACGATGGAAGGGAGAAGATGTGAGAAGGAAAGAACGAGGATTGAAAATCAAATATGCTACGTGTTTTTTTATTTGAGATCTACTTTTTAGATGAATGCTGCAGGTTTTGGTTCAGAGAGAATGCAAGATGAGGGGTAAGGGAGGGAGGTGGCGGCAGTGCAGATGCAAAAGTAGGGTTATGTTTCCAACTTAATTGACATTTAAGAGTCCATTTAAAACTCAGTCAAATTCTTTCTTTTTTTAATTTTTTCTTTTTTGCAAAGGTCAACATATGAAGGCCAAGATATTTTATACAATTATTACTCTATTCATATTTGAAAAAAGATAATTTGTGAAATTGGTTAAAATGTGGAGTATATTATGGACACGCAGATTATTACTTAATTCATAAACCAATTTTTTTTGGTAGTGATTCATAAACCAATTTGCATATATTACAATAACACGCAAATTATTACTTTATACAATTATTCTATTTTTATTTAATATGATAATTTTTAAAATATGGAGTATATTAAATAGAAATAGAAAAAAGATAGGAAATATTTTTGTGTTATTGTAAATTGATTTATATTTGAAAAATGAGTTTGTGAAATTATGTTAATTTTGTGTAATGATTTTTTTATATTTGTATAGATTACATGAGTATTTTAGAATTTTAAATTGACCGAGTCATCCAATTTAATCTAGATTAATATACATACATATAATTTTTTATAAAGACCGAGTTATACGACCGAGTCATCCGGTTTAGTCCGATTCAGTCATGCGGTTCAACCAGTGACCCAATGGTTCGACCAACGACTCAGTGATCCAATGAGCTCACCGAGTCAATGATCGGTTCGATTTTTAAAACTATGCATGAGACGAAGGAGAATGGCCAGAGAAGTGGAAAAAAAATAATGACCAAAAAGGTTATAAAATAAATAAATAAATAAAATAACTACCGAAGTTTTCCTCGGCAGCTAACTGCAGTCGGATTTCTAAAACTTCGGCAGTTAACTGCCGATGGGGCAAAAACGTCATTTACTCGTGTGGCACAACCTTATGTAATGTGGGAACATCAATTCTCACAGTGTTGATTTTGAGATTGATTTTAAAATTACCCGGTGATGCTTTCCATTCCAGTCGAGAAGATGTCTTCGAGTTTGGTCATGTTATCACCTTTGCAAATCTTTATTTTCCGCTTTCTTTACAAACTCTAGGGTGGAGTTTTCGAGAGGACAAGCAAATGCAGCCGCTCATGCGCTTGTAGGAGAGGCAACATTCTAGCTAGTCTCGTTACTCATTTTCGTATCTCATCTTGTATTGAATCTATTATTATAAATGAAATGCAATGAGCATGTTTCCCTAAAAAAAAAAAACCTAAATTAATTCTCGATTAAAAAAAAAATCAATGTTGTTTTTATGGTAAAATAAATAAAAAAAATAAACTGAATTTGCGAACAATCTCACATCATACATGTTAATAGCATAAATGGACAGATTACATATGTGTATAAATATGATTATATTCAAGTCATCGGAATACTCATGTTTTCAATACTGCAACGTTGTCAACGCAAAAGTCTTTGATTGAATCTGCATTCGATCAAAATTAAATTTTGAGGCCTTCTCCCAAGTGTTTTATTAGTTGTCTGTGCAAATTTGTTTTGGTCCGACAATTCACCACCTTTAGGCTCCGTTTGGTTACAGGGTTTTGGAGGGGATGAGAGATTTTTAATTTGAAGTGTTTAGTTCAATTTTTAGAAAGGGAGTCCCCATGAGCATAGCTCGGTTGGCAAGGACAATGCATTATTATATGCAGGAGCCGGGGTTCGAATCCCGGACACCCCACTTATTCACTTTAAAAGTGAATTTCTAGCCACTAGGCTACCTGACAAAAAAAAAAAAGCCAAAATTATCCTTAGATTAATTTAAAATCTCAATATTATCCTTATAGCAACATTTATTATTATTATTATTATTAGGTTATATTATCCTTGAAACAACTTTTATTTATTACCCCTAAAAAAAAAACTTATTTATTATTATTATTATTATTATTATTAGCTTATAGGTATCGTATTATCTTGTAACAACTTTTATTATTATTAAGTTATATTATCCTTGTAACAACTTTTACGCCATATGATTAACAATTTTTCCTTGTAACAATTTTTATTACTACTTGTAACAATTCAATCGTCTACATCATGTTGTTATAGATTACATCGTTATTGTTTCGTTGCT
Source organism: Medicago truncatula (assembly GCF_003473485.1). Taxonomy (NCBI): domain Eukaryota; kingdom Viridiplantae; phylum Streptophyta; class Magnoliopsida; order Fabales; family Fabaceae; genus Medicago; species Medicago truncatula. Next base: position 49,985,271 of record NC_053043.1, read on the forward strand.
TTATTATCCTTATTTAATTAAGTTTAAGGGTAAAACAGTAAAATAATTATAAAATCCCTCCCCTCCCCTTGTGAACCAAACACAATTTTAATTGAAATATATTCTCTTCCCTCCCTTCCCCTCCTCTCCCCTCCCAATTCTCGAACCAAAAGGACCTTTAAACTTATAAAATTTTGCTAGAGTATGATTTTATTATATTAGTAATAGATAATAGTAATATTTCAGGCATCTACTAAACAAAATGTAAAGAAGATAATAAGTTGTCCATATTTATTTTTCATATGGACCAAAACTGACTATTATTTTTCTTACAAACTAAATAGAATCTTAAGATTTTTTTTGATTCGGAGACTAAAATGATCTTCGTTCAAAGTATAAGTTAAAGAAGACTTACCTGAAAGTTAAATTTTATATTATAACTGAAAATTAATTACATCTCTTTATAAATATCAACACTCCTTTATAAATATAATATCTATCTCTTTAAAAAAAATATAATATCTATCACTAAAAAAAATATAACCATCACCGATTCAATTGCAATTGAACTTTAAACTAGTGAACCACATTGAACCTCAAATCAGTGCTTTCATCAGTGCAATGACCAGTCCAATTTTATTAACATTGTTCAAAACATTATGTGATTCAAACACATTGAAATATTTGAAATTTGCAGGTCATTAAAAGGACGCATCAAACTTTTTGGACATACTCCACAGGTGATTGGTCTGATGCAAATCACTTGCTGTATTGTAACCACTGTTTGTTAGTAGATTCTACAATGAACTTCATAATATTTGGTCATGAACTTAATTTTTCTTCACACCACTGCCGATCTTAATCCAAATTAACAATCCAAAGACTTGAGCTGTAGCATGTTAACCGAACCGATCCCTCCCATGCTCATATACTAATGTTCTTATTGGTTATATACATACAAGTCTAGCAAGTCGAAATGAGCAAAAATGTTCTTGTTATAATGCATCAATACTTTGAGGACTCTCTTGATTCCAATCTTCTGAAAATGTATTTTTCATGTTATTTCTGCAACCCAACATCTTCTTGTGTTCACCGATGCAGTGGGTCTTCAAACAGTAGAACGGCTAGTTTCAATTGAAAAAACACACCATTAAATCATTAAGAAATATTGGCAATTACAATGTACATACTCAAATAGAAAAACATCCAAAGGGGGAAACAAATGAATCACATTGATCAATGAAGATTGAAATCTAAATGAATATAGGTATTTCCACAATACAATGAAAAAATACTAATCACAATTGTAACATCAACTTTATACAGGATTTAATCTTGTTATCCTGCTTCTCAAAATACAAAGTTAACAAATCAATGAGAAGCATACGAAAGTGAAGAAAATCAAACGTAAACATATATGTTCCTTGACAGTTAACATTAACATGTAACCACGGATCTCCTCCACATTTTCTAATTGGTTTCTTTATGGGGGCATACCTGAATTGAGATAAACTACAAGCTTCAAAATTCATAACAACATCAACACATAAAGAGTGGCTGAAAAATATGAAGCCCAAAAATCGAATAAAACTCAAAATCTAAATTCACAAAATGTAAACTTTCTTACGTTTTTTAATCTCCTCTTACAATGCATCACATCAGCACAAAGAAGGATCGAAGGTGGAACTAAGTACCAAATTGCCAGCAATCAATAAAACACAGTTTTTTTTATAGTAAGGGTTTCATATAGGACCCAAACACTATTCTAAGTCTTCCAATCATTAAGCAAAAATAGACAGTCTTAAGCTTATAATCACTTCCCCTTACCGCCATCATATTCCTCAAAAGCCTTGAAAAGGACTCGATATTAATCGGGGAGTAAGAACCATAAAGGTAGAACGGTTAGAAATAGTGATGGAAGAGCAATGAATGTCGAGTAACTCGTGCCATTTGAAAATAGCACATGAATAGTTCTGAACAATATTTGATACTAAAATGTGTTTAAGAGCAATTTGGTAGTAACACAGGTGAATAGACGAGCATTGTCAATTAACCATACAAGTAAATCATCAATAAAAAAGAAAGGAAATCCTTCAGTCAACATCTTCAATAATAATTTAGAGACAATATCTCGCACACCAAACAAAAAATCAAAGCAGATACCAGTAAGAAGGAAATAAGAACCAATAAATTCACGAGACTATTCTAGAACCCATCACACAATTATTTTGACTAACACAAGTACATCGGAAAAATGCAAAGCAGTTGGAAAAAATAACTAACATTCTATCAAACCATTAACAGGAGCTGAATACAATCTTCCCGCTCAGACAAAATAGAGGCACAAAGTAACATAAAAAGTGAATCGATAAATAAGGGCAGAAAAAATAAAATAAAAAAACTATAAAAGCTCTGGGGAGATTTTGGATTCTTTGCTGGTCAGACAAACAAGAGGCAAAAGGTGTAAAACAAAAAGTCGATTTATTAGTATGAAGATCCATCAACAAGTAGCGCTGAAAGCCAAGGAGAAAACAAAAAGCAGAATACCAGTCATCATTTCACCAACCCAACAGACCTTCCAACACAAGTCAAAACGAACCGAAAAAACTCATGAGGGCAATTATTAAAAGGCATGTTTCCTTTGTTTCTCTAAATAAGGGATTTGTAATTTATACACTCAAAGCAAGTTGATATAACCAAAGACATCATGGGAAACAGAAACAAAGAGGGATACAAAAATAAATCAAACAATCTATTTTTAAAATGTTGAATGCACATTTCACCTTTATAAACGTAGGATGTCAACCTTTGTCAAGGGTGAGTTTTGAATCAAAAAGTCCACCATTTCGTCACGTATCGATGAAGGTATGGCCGCTTTAATTTTCGGTGACTTCAAGTTACACAAGGAAAGGAGCTCTACCGTCAACAAATTACGAACTAAGGTAAGAACCTAAGCAATCAGGTTGATATTGCAAGTAATATTTTTTTTATAGATGCTATAAATAGTAAATACAAAATAAAAATCAGCAATAATGATACAGTATGAAGTACCTTAAGAGTATACGAAGAGAGAGTCAATGATTCGATGTTAGCAAGCTCGACCAACCAGTTGAGCAGAATCGACGAAGTTTGCTCTGCCTTCAAGTTCCAGTAACACGTTACATGGATATCTACATGTTTTATAGAAGAGAGAAGATTCTTGCTTGCAAAAAGTTTTGGAGTATAAGGACCAGAAAAAGCAAAGGTTTGAAGACTTGGAGCATATAGCTCGAGTCCAAAATAGGTTCCGATATTGGTCGCAAGGTCGCAATCATCCATAAGTATAGTTAAATTGACAAGCTTGGTACTTGATATGCAAAGGTTTTGTGCATCCTGAACTAAACAACTGTCAATGATCAAACGATTCAACATGTTAAATGTTGAAAAGGGCTCGACACAGCCATCATCACTTCAATGCAAGGCAATGTACTTTAAAGACAAGCTGGTTAATGTTGGCAAATTCAATTTTTTTGGAAATATTTGTATCCGACCAAACAATATATCGTAACCAGAAAGATTAAGAGAAGTTAATGTGTGACATGAAAAGAAGCAAGAGGGAAAGAGGTCAATACAACAAGGGATATCCATTAGTAAGTGTTGGATATTGTGTGTGATAGCATATTTTATAATAATTTGGAATATACTTGGCTCAATGTAATATCGGCAGTCAACATCGAGTGTGTATAGTGGTTGAGCCATCGCAAAGAGATAAAAATTGAGACAGGAATACACTGAAAGTTTCCTTGGTCCTAAAGTATGAACATAATGTAAGAGTGGGAAGACTCTTCCAAAGATTGATCCATCTTTTGGACAAAATGCAAGTTTGAACGACCTCTTTTGCATTTAAAAAGGACACTATGTGAATGAGAATACAATCGATCAAGTTACTGATAATGTCTTCATTTTTGTTGTCCTTATTATGTCTCACCATATTCTTGTAAACAAACAATTCTACAAGCAAATGGAACAAGTATTAGGAGAGAAAAAACTATTACAGATAACATGGTGAACACACACAATCTCAAGATAACACTGAATCTGTTAAATTCTGCAAATGTGATTGAATGAATACAAGCACAAAAAGTCAAAAACAGAAGATTCACTGCATTTACACAAATACAATAAAGCATCAAAATCAACCAAGTTACAATTATTATTTGCATAAGAACACACATCTAAGCATTAAAAAGCAAAGATATTTGAAAAATCGACCCAACAAAAACTAAAGCCTCTAAATCTCTAAAGGGTAATGATGGATAGTACGGGATGATAACTACGAAAAGCTACGAATTCTGTTTATTGCTTACACTTTGAATGTCGTACCACCATGTATTCCGTAAAGTAAATATTTTTAGTATTAATTCAAGTGATGATTGTCAAGCTTTAATTGCTACTACCCCATGATTTGTGTTCCAGCATACTAAATCTGTTTTTTATTCCTTTAAAACTAGACATGTGTGTATTCGTCAGTTTTCGTACGTGAAATTAACCGTACCATATAGCATTGCTCATCTCTAAATTCACATATGGGTATTTAACAAAAGCCAAAAAAATATGATTTTTATTTTTTTATAAAAAATAAAAAATAGAGCTTTGAAACTCAAGTACTACGAAGATCAAGTTCATCATAGAAAAGGAAAGAAAAAGATTGAAATAATAACTGACCAGAACAGTGGGACCCCACGACCGTAATCAGCGGAGCACGGAACGTCCGATCGGTGTTCAGCGGAGCAAGTTTGAAATTTGTGCGAAAATGGATGAGAAAGAGAAAACCCTAAAATGGAGCGAATTCGCGCCAAAAATGGTTCCCGCAAATAAAGTCTTTTACTTCAAAACAGTTATATAGAAGGAACATTTGTCCTATGAAGTGTTTTGATGTTTTCTTTTTTGTATTAACTCTTGGTCTTTCTGAAAATTTGAGGTCTCACTAACACGGACGTTTGTCGTGATGTAAGTATAATGTGATTAATAATTTATTCATCCACGATAGATTAAAGAGGTTTTGAGCAAAATAAATGGTCAATAGAAAAATTCTCTAAAAAGAATACTATTCTATCCATTTTAAAATGAGTATATTTTAAGATTTTTACGCATAAATTAAGAAATATGATGATCTTTTCAAATAAAAATTACAATTTTACAGAACCAACTTATTTACAATTGATGTGTATTTCACACACCATCATAAATAAAAATTGAGTACAAAACGGTGATTGAATAATACTATATAAGCAAAAAGTTATATGTATTTGATTTGGATCAAATACATCTTACTTTCTGATTAGTGTGATATTTTGGAAATAGTGTACTCAATGATTATTAGAGGACAGAATTGAAGGGGAAAAAAGAATCAATCTTACACCAAAAAATTTAGTTAACATTCATTTTGAATGATTTTTTTTCACTGAAAAGTGATATTCATTTAAGATGAAGGAATGAAATGAAACTCGGCTTAAGATAGAAAAGATCTTCAACTTCTAAAAAAATACGTATAAATTTAATTATCTACCTCCCTTCAAATACACTAGTGGACTCAAACCCAAAATCTATCGAATTCAAGGAAGTAATTAGTAATAAAATAAAAGGTTATTGTGGCGGGTGCTCCCTCCCAATTAGAACCACTTGGATTTGTCTTGTTGAAGTCTTATACAATATAAAAAAATTGGATTGTCCGATGTATATATGTGTTTAAATGTATTATCTGATGAGCTAAATTTTAAAAGTGAGATTAAAGATTTACCTAAAAAAAAGTGAGATTTATTATGAGCTAAGTTTTAAAAGTGAGGTTTAAGATTTACCTAAAAAAAAGTGAGATTTTAAGATTATTTATCTTGACCGGACCAAGAAAATGTTAGCAAGGAAAGAAGCAATTTGATCACATACAACCCGTGTTCATGTTTCTACAGTTGAATAGAAAGAAACAATTACTTATATCTTGCACATATCTAGCCTTATAATTGGGACAGTGGTGGGTGAAGGACTTAAAAACTTGGTACTGTCCGATAGTGACCTAACATTACTGGAAATGGAATGCACCCTACATTATCTTCCTAATTAATTCTCACTTCTCTTTTCTCAATTGCCAACCAGACTATATAGATTGGGGACCCATGCATGCATATGTCTTCCTTATTACAACAAATAAAGAAAGATTAATTTCATCACAATTAAGGCCTAGGGCTAGCTAAGGACATACATATGAATGACAATTAAGATCATATATGCACCAACCTAACCGTGTTTATTTGGTATGTGGCCAAGACAATATAGTACAATAAATTTTTAGTAACTCATGATGAAAAAAAATCAAATTTGCTTGATAAAAAATATAGATTGACCAGAAGGAATTTAATCTAGGATTATTTGATTTAGGGGTCCTCAGGTTTCAAATTTGGCTAGCAAGGTGTATGTTATAGCACACACGTTATTGTTTTGATTTTTTTGCTACCCACTACCTTTACTTTAGCTTTGCATCTTAATCAATGCCACTGCACTTTAAACAGCACCTAGTCAAAAAACCATATGAATTGTGATAAATTAAGATACTAAAGTCACCAAACTTATATAGTTTTTTCTTTAATTATCTTTAACTCAAAAGGGAAAAAAACCATAAGAATTAAGGGGAAAATCTCTTCAAGTGCTGGGACCCTAAAATACTTTGGCTCTCAGATTATCATATACTCCTAACTAACAAACAAAAAATTACACCATGGATCAATCATGACCGTTTGATCACATGTTTCTTTTTTGAGCGATGTTTGAAAATAGCTATCATAAAAAAAATAACAAAGATTTCACCCTTATAATTTTAGGTTCTTCATGTTTTAACCCTTTATAAGGGCTATTTTCAAACTTCACCTATTTGAGGTATTAATTTTTTATTTTTTACTGTTTTCATATCTATCATAAAAATGATAGTTTGTGATTGTGTTATGGTATAAAAAAAAAAAAAACTTACATGGTACATCAAAATTATTATCTTATCATATACACAAAGGGGAAAAAAAGAGAAAGAGAAAAGGATTGAAAATGACAAAGAGCATGGGATGTTGTGGACTAAAAGCTAGATTTGAAACATAGACAAAGGAAATACAACACAAACCCTTTATAGGACAATTGATTTTTCTTTTGGTAACCTTAGGAATAGTGAACATCTCTTTATATATATACAAGTCTAAGTGAGGACAAAATTGGAGAATACACAAGAAAACCTCTCTTCAATCATCACATCAGACCAGAACCACAAATGCTTCTAAGAAAAACCATTTGCAAGACCAGATTTTTACTTAAAAAAACACTCAAAAACTTCAAATGTTTCATCTTTGGAGGGTATCAAAAACTACCTAGATCTCTTTCCTTCAATCCATTCTTAGGTAGAAGTAGCAATAGTGCAAGAACATACACAAGTGATCAATTCTACAACGAGTTTTATGATATTCTTCAGTCTGATCTCAATAGAATAAACAGGAATGGTGAAATTAGCATGAATGTGTCAAGAGAAAAAACAATGGAAGATGCTGCAAGTATTGAAAAAAAACATGTGAGTTTTGTGAAACAAATTAGTCCAGAAAATGGAGTGAAAGAGAAAAAAGACAAAGGGAATAAGAAGAATGATTCATGTGTTAATGAATTGGCATTGAAGATGAAGGAATTGGAGATGAATGATTCAGGTGATGTTGAACAAGTACTAGATATAGAAGAAGCACTTCACTATTATTCTCGTCTCAAGAGTCCTATTTATTTAGATATTGTCGACAAGTTTTTCACTGACATGCACTCAGAATTGTCTGTTTCACAATCCTCTGTCAGCATCAAACGATCAAAGTCAAAGGGAAGATTTGGATCAATCAGGTTGTAGATAATATAAATCTTAATTCTTGTGGTGTATATGAATGAAATCTGTTTTACTTTCACCATTTTTTTGTGTGACTTCTATTTTACTTCAACTAGTATGTATGTTGAAGAGTTTGAGTTTGTTTGGTTTGAATTTCACCTATATTAAAACTTTATGCATGAATTGAATTTATAATGTCATTCATCTATAAGAATTTTTTCCATCTTGAAAGCTTTATTTGAATCTATAGTTTCAAATCTTATTAAGGTGTTTGATAAGGTGAGAGAACACAAATGAAATGAAGTCTTAAAAGATCTTAAATTTGTAGCATAGGGCAAAATAAAAGTAATTAATTCAATGCGTACAAATACAGGGAGAGTATCTCAACTTTATTCTGGGCATAAAGTTCCAATAACATTCAAGTCGTGTCGTGTCGTGTGCATATTTGAAATAGAAATAGAGGCACCTTCTTAATTGGTTATTGTTTCAGTATGGCATGTGGTTCAAAACTCTTTAAATGTTGTTTAATCATAAATGTTAATATGTTAATTGTTACTATAGTATTTTCTCTCTTGCCATAATTTAACTACATACTCATTCAATCAGTTAGCTAGCTCAATCAATCGAGCTGCACATCCTCCTACTAACAAGGTTCCTTGAGAATTATCACCATTCACCACACATGAGCTCTTAACGGTTAACCGATACAAAACCAGTTTATGCCTATTTCATTCATATGTTTTTCTCATTTATCAAGGCACTGGTTTAACCAGAGTTTAAAATGTTTCACTACTGAATTTCATAGAAAACAAGTATAAATTGCTAAACTAATGCATGGAGTCCATATTTCTTCCATGTTTTGAGTGGAGTGTATTGTAAGTTCGTACTAACTTTTAAGCACTTATAGTTGTGCATTATGTCTAGATGACAAAAATTGACTCCAATTACGGTCTTCAATTGTAGTAGCTCTGGCAAAACAGAAAAAGAATATGCGTAACAGAATTTTAGTATGCAATGGTTGCTCAAAACAGACTCTCTAAAGCTCCACCATATATGAAGTTTTTTTTTTTTTTTAAACAACAAATATTATTAACGACGAACGGGTGCAAGACACACAAACACATTCGCGAACAAGCCGAAAAGGCAAAACAACAATACAAAAACGGTGCCGCATATAGGCGGAATACCGCAACCCCCCAAAAACAAAAAGGCCACCACCAAAAAGCCAGCCAACAAAAAACTAAACACCTAAAGGCAACCAGTAATGAACAGAAGAGGAGCTGATGCAGGATAATACAAAACAACCAGCTAGAAACCAAAAAGGAATTCAGCACACGCATACCCCTGCATCAGTACCAAAATGCAGCAGCCTACACCAATGGAAACAGAAAAACAAGCCTGCGAAAGGGGGGGAACCGCACCAAACAGCAGCAACAGCAGAACAACAACTGCTGCAAGCACACAGCAGCAACTGCCCAAAACCTGCTATGCTCAAAACATAAACAGACCGAACAGTGTGTGCACAAGGCAGCCAACCCGCAACAGCAACCGAAGCATTAACGGATAATTTGTTGTTAGTACTGGTTTAGTAGATTGTGTAGTCGGGAATCACCGCTTTGAAGCTAATGTACACAAGATTTTATTGTACCACGTTTGAAATTGTAGGACAGGTCACTATGGCAATTGCAATGACATGAATGATTAAATTCTTGGATGAGAATCTAGAGGTACTTAATAAAGTTAAGGTTAGTGAATTGTAGGTGTCTTCCACATCTTCATCCGAGGAACATAGAACACTCTCCGAACAAGAGCTACTGCCCAAGTCTTGTGCAACATAACATGCAAAATAACTTAGTAATTGGCAAACCTCGGAAAATAATTTAGACAATAATGTAATGACTTTAACATACCTCCGAACCTTCACCAGTTATGTTGCTTACATTTGAAACTTCAAAAATTTATAGAATTTCATGAATATCTATTTTGCTGTTCATAATACATAGATATAGTGAATTAGACTTCACACTCATAAAAAGCAACGTGCAGGACCATGGATAACACAAAGTCGGGTTTATTTTCTTTCTTTCAATATGCTATAATCTTTCTATACATGTCAATAATCTAACTTTATTCCTTTTTTGTTTTGAATTACTAACGTATTTGCAGGAAGAAAGCAAACGCAATTATCATATTTCCACATATTCACCCAAACCCACACGTCCTTTTTATCAAAAAAAAAATTGCAGGAAGCAAACAAAAACGAAATCAAATAACAAAAACAGTGGTAAGTAAGCTAGAAACTAAGCTAGATATCAACTAACACATTTTATCAATACACAAAATGATAGAAGGACTAAAATAAAGTCTTATACATACTTTAAGTTTAAAGATTTCAGAAATCAACCAACAGATTTAATAAATCCAGATCTAGAAATCAAACTGAGATGCAATCTCCAAACTTCAATGGAAAATAAAATAAAATAAAATTGAAAAAGTTTGTTGATGAAGATCAAATTTAAGTTAATGGGTAGGTTGATGGTGAGTAAAAATTTCTGAAAATATGAAGAACATGGGGGATAAATATGTTTCTCTTCAAACATGAAGGATGGGGAAAGAAAACTAAGGTGAGAAGGGAGCTGATAGCACGTGTGTGGTGTGAATTACTACCTCCATGTTTCAGTTTTGGGGGTGTATCCAGTAAAAGCAATATAACCAATATTTTCCATTATAATATGTTTCCTTTTATTAATGGTTTATTTTCAGCAGGTCAAATAACACCCACAAAACTGCCACCTGTCCAGAAATTTGTGGTTTGGGCATGATGCACAAATCTTATATTTGTGCATTCTAAATGCCACCTTAAATATGCACTTGTTGTAAATGTAAAGCTTTGATACATTTGCCCAAAATAATTTTCTTATTCCCTCATAGGGGAAATAAGGTAATTAGGTGGTATAGCATCTCAATGTTAGCTCCTGCTGAAAATTTCAATCCTTATAAAGAAAACTATTAATCATACTGATATAAGATTTATTTCTAAAACAAGTAGATTCATCACCGACAACTGAATAACTAATTAGTGCACTAGTCAATCAGAAAAATATAGGTATTAGTTATTCCATTGATCAATCAAACATCAATTGAGAGCTTTATACATTATCTATCCAACAACAGCAGCGCGTAAAACCAATACATGTCTACCTTCTTAACAGGGTAAAGATAAAAATAAATGAAAACCCCATCCTCCAATTTCCCAAATATGAAGTAGTTGCCAAGGTATATAAAATTATGGTAAATCAACTTGAAATAGTGCCATGACATATTCCCGATCTCTCATAATCTGTCACTCAATCACAGAAATGCATGATTTCACCCATCTAAAATAAGACTTTCTCACTATGAGTCCTTTTTAAATGATGCTAGTAGCCAGAAGATGAAACCAAGACATTATGCTCCTTTAAGCGTTTCTGAAAATGAGCTAAACGGTTCTGCAATTGCATAATGCCAGCAGCCTTCTGAGAAAGAATGGTATTTAGTCTTGTTACGTAATCATCTAGCTGATTCCCTGGTTGATCCGCTTCAACCAAGAGGTTCATCTCCTGCATGTCAAGTGCAGATAAAATATGAATTAGAAAAATAATGGACTTCAAACCATTCTTTGGAAGGATGCAGTGAAAAGAGGTTAGTGTTCACAAATTCATTTATCTGTTCTAGGACGACTTGTTTCTTTTTCCTAGAAGAAATAAATGCTAAAACCATGGAAAAATAAAAATAAAATAAAAAAAGGATTAACAAATTGAAGTTTAGTTAATATATCAATGTGCTTGATGCTAATATCTGCTGAATACTTGCCTTTTTGCTTATGCTATACTAGTATTTATCAAAAGAATCGCTGACACATATCACTCCCATCATAAAACTAAAAAACAAACGCCGTAATGTTTTGGGGGATTATTATCTAAATTGAAGCCACTTCATAACTAGTTAATTACTCAGATGGTTAAGACACGTGAAATGATAGATAATAATAGAGACATTGTAATACCTCTCTAACAATATTCATAGTCTCCTCTACTTGTGTCCGGTGAGCATTTACAAGATCCTCTTCTTCCTGAAATTACGACACACTTTAGGTAACAACGAGCACAAGGTTTCTTATACGATAATCATTATTTCAGTAGCCAGCAAATCACCTGTAAGAGGGCACTTAAATCATCCTCTGAATTAGCGGGTTTAGGTTCAGCTTTTGGGAGGTCCTTCCATTTGACTAAACCACTAGGTTTCTTCGATTTGTCATCTGTCATCGCATATGACTCCATCCTTACATTTTTCTTCAACGGTGGTTTCACCTGCTCATAGTACTCTTCAGGGGGGCTAAAATCATCCCCTTCATTTTCATCATGCCATGCATCGGCTGTGTGATCCTCATAGACCGGTGCAGTAACTGAAGATAAGGGAACCGTAATTGATTCTTTAAGGTTGAAATTCGACGATAAAACATCCTTCTTTGAGTTGTTCCCTTTTGACAAGCTTTTCACCCTGGATTTTCATTCAGTTTGTAACAATGAAATTTGTCATGTCAGTTGCTATATTCCACTAATATATGTGTGTGTGAGGTGTGGTGTTGGTAATTGAAGGTGTATAGAACGTTTAAAAAATCACCATTACCTGTCAGCATATCTTAAAGTATTCAGAGTGTGCTCGCACGAACCAGAGCTAGGTGATATGCATGATATCATAACAGTACGGGAATTGCCAACAAAAGAATCCCTCAAAACTTCAGTCAGTTTACTTCCCCTGAAAGGGATGTGTCCTTGGTCATTATCCAGAGCTCTTATGCATTCCTTTAGGGCAAGTAAGCTCTTATTGATTTCAGCCCCTTCTATTCTGCATTATATAATTGGAAACAGCCATGAATAAAAAACAATCATCAGACTAGTATCGAAATGCATGTGCAATGAACATAATTCATGATAGAATCCCAGATCCGATACATCTTTGACATTGAAAACAACGTATATGGCCAAAATTGGAGCTTAATTCGATCTAATTTTCCTAAGGATTTTTTTTAGAGAGGTAACAACATGAATCCACCATTATCCATTCAAGCTAAATCATACCTTGTCTGTTTGTCATTGTCTGTGGTGTCTGCTCCACGTTCACTTCCAGCAAGATCTATGAAGGAGAGCTTGCCTACAAGTCGGGGAGGTTTGGATGCATTGCCATCAACTGACCTCTTGATAGCAAGTTGAAGTATTGCATGAGACCGTGAAGATTCCTCATTTGCACCTGTTGTTCCTGTACTTCTTGTGGCACTTCCTCTCTCAATCAGGTCTTTGATATTCTCCACATCTGCTACTTGGTACTCTTGCAAACCAACAATGCAAACTTGCTGCTTACCATCTTCCCTCATGCAAAGCTTTCTGGAACAATACAACTTTTAATTTAATCTCCAGAACAGAGACAAAAGGATCATATAAGAGAGAATTTGACTTACTTTCTTTCATTAAGGAGATCATAGAGCTTCCCACCATATATTTCAAAGAAACTCACAAACAATTGAAATCCTTGGTTCCGGTAAGTATGATGCATCAATCTTAGGATGTCCCTTGATGCTTTAAGCGGCAGTGGCTTCATTGTAAATGTTTTTCCACTTCCTAGAAAAGCAAACGAAGGTGTTTAGAAATTAGAAGTTTGCTCATTGTACAAAATGTCAAAGTACAGTTGGTATACCTGAGAATCTAGATTTATCTACAAAGTCTCAAGAATTTATCTTCGATATAAAACAAAATGCAAGCATTGATTTAGGAATATCTATAAAAAAAAATAAAAAAAATCACAATACTCAAACTAAATTAAAAAAATTATAACCAAAGTGATAAATTGTATGTCAAAGTCAGCAAGTTTAAACATTTTATAGCCTCGTGAGTAATGGCCTACACTTTGTACACTGAAAAGAAATATTGGTAAAATCCAAAAGATATATGATTTCAAGTGGAAGCATCACTTAATAAATATTAAATAGACATAAAACCGGATTATCCCCAGGAAGGCTGTAATATAGCAGCAATCAAATCAAATATTAGAGAGATGTAATCACCTGTTTGCCCGTAAGCAAAGCAAGTTGCCTTAGTGCGTTCAAAGATGATTGGAACTATGGGTTCCACTGTTTCACGGTAGACCTAAAAACAAAAAAGTTATATAAATAGTTACACTAGCATCAAAAAAGTTATATCATATATGCTGAACTGAACTATTGAACCACATTATAGTTACCTCATCATTCGTAACCTCTTCATTCAAGACAGCATCAAAAACAAATTCATGCTTCTCTAAGTACTGAGTTAAGTCAACCTGTAAGGCATACAGATTTTAAAATCTTCAAATATAAAACATCTAGATCTAAGATTATCATGCCATAAACCTTATCATATGAAGTTACACGTGAGGAGGTTAGTAGGTACAATATTATCACCTAGGTCCATTACAATCTTTTGAAAATTGAAAGCTTATTTAATCTCTAACATAAAACTACAGATAATCAGACTCACCTTCAGTTTAGTTTCGTGCACTGTTAAAGAATTGGAATGGGTATCTATAATGTCTTCCTCATTCTTTGCTAATTCCTTCTTATTCAATGGTCTCTTACGAACCTGCATAAAAGAGACACACAAATATCATCCAATCATAATTTTAAATGCTCTTCACAAATCAGAACTGGACAATATTTCATTTTCAATTTCAGATCATTCAATGAATTTTAAATCCAACTCTGAGTACAAATCTCAGTATTATGCCAAAGCAGTCTTTAAGAAAAACGCTTCAAATTTACCAGCTAACCAGTCAGCAAAAATATTTCAAATGAAATTTAACAAAACAACTAAAAATGAAACATGTGTGATAAATTGACACATGCAAGAGAACATACCACAACTTTAATCTTTGCCACAGAACTGGACTTATCTTTATCTGCAGGTAAAGTTTTCAATGCGTTGTCAGGAGCACGAGCTTTGGCAGTCTGTTTGCTCATCATGTAAGGTTCAGTGTCATCAAAGCTTCTACCACGATACAACAAGGAGTTGGACTCATATGCTTTGGAGACCGGGATCTACCACCATAGAGATAAACAAATTATGACCAAATTCACACTACCTATCATAACTATCCTCTTCTAAAGAGAAAGTGAGGGATCAATCCTCCAAACTTATAACATATCAACCTAAGATTTTATGTATCTACATAACCAACTTCATAATGCAATTCTTATATGCTATGAAGCATTGACACGAACATGGACACCAGACACAACACTAACACGTCGACACCAGTAATAATTTAAGATAATGAATTGATTAAACGTAATCACATGTGTCAATGTCGCGCACACACATTTGATCATAGCTTATAAGTTATTCAAAAACAAATCAAGTAATCAACTATAACATCTAGATTGAATAAGTACTTTTAACCTAGCATCATATATAAAAACAAATAAACAGTTCAACATCAAAATTAGGTCCAAAAACCAATTCAAATTTCACATATTGCAAACAATGAGCATATCCAAGTACAACTACATTCAATATAAATTCAAATTCAAAAGTACAGTACGGTCGATCAAATCAAATATCATATCATAAAAATAAAAATAAAAACAACCTCAGGAAGAAGCTCAGTATCAAACGAATGCAGATCCAACAAGCCAGGACTAAAATCACCAGCCGAATCATCACCGTTCATCTTCAACGTCGAAGCACGGTAAGCATCAGGAGGCGATGAAGGCTCCATATAATAATCACTCCCTCCGCCATTAAAGCTTCTCTGAACATTCCTATACATTCTTCCTCCCTGCGCTCCGCCACCGTACAAGTTATAATCCTACTCGCATTACACAATCACAGTCTCATTAGATCAAATCAAATCAAAATGATCATTAACTTCACAAGATCGTCTCGAATATCGAGAATGAGAAAACTGATGAAACGAACCTGAAGAGGATTTGCAGCGGAGGATTGAAGATGTTGAAGTCCAGCGGATTGAAGCCAACGGTTTCCAGTGGTGGCGCCGTCGAGGAAATTCTCGGAGTATTGCCGTTGGTGATGAACGCCGGTAGCACCACCGCCAGATCTAAGTCCCTGTCTTCCTCCACCGTTCATCTTTTACTTCAACTTCAATCAGATCGGAAGTTTCTAGAAACTGAAGAAGTTAGAAAAATGTGAAAATGAAGATATAGGAATAAGAATAACAGTGAAGTTTTATGTTTTGAGTTTGGAGAATGAAATGAATGAAGGAAAAGAAAACAAGATTTTGAATTTTTTTTGAATCAAAGTGTTTTTTTGTGACTGGCACGTGCGAGAAGAGTGAGTTTTAAGGGCAAAACGACGACGTTTAGTCGGGGCCGGTGTAGTAGAGTAGGACCCGTTGTTTTTTGAAGTTTGTCCCGTTTGTCACATGGGTGGGGACCACTATTGTCTATTACGAATTATCGTTGCGCGCTTGGCTTCACATTCAAAATTTCTATGACTTTTTTTTAATGTAAGATCTTATTATCTTGATCCACGTGGCAAAATCCTGTTGTTTCCGGGTCTATACTAATTTGCGGCGTTGGCCCGCTTCATTATGGACCTACAGTATATGGTTTCCGGGCCTTTCTCCTACTTGTGGTGTTTGTTGCCCATTTAAGAAGAAGGAAAATGACACATATTATAAGTAATCTTTAAAAAGTTCCTCAAGTGAAGGGAGATGTCCTTTCTTTGTGTGAAGTGTTTCTATCACGATTTAATATGTTTTTTTAGAAGATAAATTAGCCTTTTAAATTGATATCAAAGAGAATTGAATCTCAAACTTTGAGGTGGAGCACACTCTCAGATCTTAGATTAATACAACCAGGTCAACTCAAGTGGATTTCAAGATTTAATATGTTAAAGAGGAGAGCTTTGGAGTTGGGGAAGTACCTTGGTTTCAAATTTGATATGGGCGATGAACGGTTACAATACGTTGATGATACTTTGATTGTCGGCGAGAAGATGCGGTTGAATATTTTGATAATAAAGGTACATTTGTTGTTGTTTGAAATGATGTTAGATTTGGAGGTTAACTTTCACAAGAGATTATTTGTGGGGTTAAATATTTCCTCATAAGTCGCTTAAGAGGGAGCTAACATTTTAAATTGCAAGTTCAAGGAGAATGAATATGTAGCACATGATGATTGAGGTGGTGAAGTCGAGATTGCCATGCTGGAAGAGTAAACAATTGTCCGTTGAAGGCCGTGTAGTCACAATAAAATAATTTTGTTTACTTTTTCAATATATTGTCTCACTTTCTTCAAGACTTCAACATGTATCATCTCTAAACTAAAATCTCTTTAGCAAGTTCTCTTTTTGTTTTTCGAAAATTTATCTATGTTTTTTGTAGCTACATGCGAATTTTAAGTACCTCGACATGGGAGATAAGGAGACTTGGGAGAGTACATACACCAAATTATCCTAAAGCAATATTTGTGAGAGAAGGAGGTCGATTGAAAGAAGAGTTTTGCTAACAATATTTTGAAAAAGTTAACGATTCAGAAATAAAAATAATTTATAAGTTTTATATTAAAAAAAAGGTTACTTTTTAAACTTTTATTATATTGAATGTGTCATTCTCAAAACAAAACTTACTCTTTGCACATCTTAACAAGTGCTCTGATAATTGTTAGCATTTCCCTTGAAAGAAATAGAAAGGATGTAAATCCTTGTGAAAATTGTATTACTTTGAAAAATCACAACGTTCTGGACAACACACAAATAAACACAGTAATATAAAAGATGGTCGTTGGTGATTCATATTTTAGATAAGATAATATAATAAAAGATACATTGTGAACACAAAAATCACACACAAGTAGAAGAGTCAGAGTTCGAACTCCGATAATGATATTGACGTTCATTCAAACAATCTCGATATTTTTGTCAGTTTAACTGAAACTTGTGAACTAGAAACGCAAATATTAGTGAACCAATATTTTAAAGTTGTATAAATATCACTTCTCAATTACTTTAGAGTGAATATTGAATTAGATTCCTTACAATTTTCTCTAGAACCGATTTAGTCTCCAATAAAAAATAAATCTACATTATTCCTTGACATTTTTATATATATGATAAACTAATCTTCAATTCATCATTATGACACATCGATATGTCTCAATTATTAAGATATTGGCTCAAGAAAAAAGTTATAAAGAACCAAATTGAATTTTCACTCTTCATTTTAATAGAGGTGGATACTGAAAGAGTTTGTGGGGATGTGTGTGGAGTGAGAGAACGAATGTGTCGTTTTTGTTGTGATGGGCAGGTATAATTTATTTTTGTTGTAATGGGTAGGTACAATTTATTTAGGTAGGTTGTGTGACATCATCTCTTTCGACTGACCTTTCAGAAATAAATTTTATCTCAAAAACCAAATTAAAAACAAAGATAATATGAGTATCTTAAAACTTGTGTAGTCAAAGTTTAAAGGATAAAAAATAATGTTTTCATTATAAATGTTTCTTTTTTTATTTCCTTAACTAATGCTTCGAAACACTTGTTAGCATGACCGAAACAAAATATTTTGCCGGCACACCTCTAATTGCAAGATGAATGTAGAGTAGGCTCAATGTTTAGAGTAAACACCACGTTGGTGATTGATTCTAGAGTATGGTCTCAAATTAGTCTCCATTATGAGGGGATGACGGAAGTATATACTCTCTGTTTCATATTATATGTGACTTATATAAACATTCACATATTAAGATATTGTATAAATGATAGAGGAATGGTATTACTTTTACTAAATAACTTTAAGGTTTAATTGCACTTTTGGTCCCCTATGTTTGAAGAAGTTGCGATTTTGGTCCCTTAACTAATTAAAATACAAAACAACCCCCTATGTAATGGATCTTTGGCAGTTTTGACCCCCTAACTAATTAAAATACAAAACAGCCCCCTATGTATTGGATCTTTGGCAGTTTTGGCCCCATAGACAAATTTTGACTCGGTCAACGCTGACATGGCACTTCAAAGCCGCCACGTGTGCTTTGTTTTAATTAAAAATAAATAAAAAAACCACATATAAATTAAAGAATTAAATAAATGAAAAAAAAACAACAAATAATTTAAAAAAAAAAAAACAAAGAAAAAAGAAAGGAAATCGTGTTCCAAAATCCGATTCTCTATCTTCTTCCTCTCATCTCTCTCTAAAACACTGATTCTCTCTCTCCAAAATCCTTTGTTCCAAAATCTTGAAGCTTTCTGTCACTGCTTCACCACCACCATGGATTTGCTTTGATTGAATCTCTCTCGTATTCGAATTGTAACCTGAAACACGGGGAAGTAAAGTGACATTCTAATTTTTCAAACACAGGTAAACTAGTTGTAGCATTCATGAACGAAGTTGATGAGGAAATATAAATAGAAACTATCATTATACTTTTAATAATGTAAATAGTATGTGATTGTTCTGATTTTTTTTGGGAAATCATCAAATTGATAATACAGGGAGTTCTTATTCTTGCATTCAAGGTAACATGTAGGAGTTATTGTGTCTCATATGAAGAGTTTTAAAACACTTTTTAACTGATTCAAGAATAGATATTCATACTATTAAAGATTATTTAGATATTCTTGCATTATTCATGTTGACACTGATAATATTGCATTTATAACTGCAAATTAACAAATAACTTGGCAGTTTATAATAAATATACAATAGGAAACGACAGAGTAAGGGAGAAAAAAAAAGAATTTATATGATAAATATATCAGGCTATTGGATTGTTAGGGAACAATGGAGGTGTAATTCTTATTCAAGTTATGTATAAGCAACATGCAACTAATATATCTGCCTTGTTTTGTGCCCTTTATATATATATATATATATATCAAAGTGCATGTAATATGCTCCTTTTTCTTTTGATAAAAACGAAAGTTTTCGTTTCGTTCAATAGAACATTATTTCATTATCGTGCTTGCATTGAGCTACTCATCATTTTTCCACTTTTTTCATGCTTCTGTCAATGGAGCAGGTTCTTGAATCAGTGTTTTAGAGAGATGAGAGGAAGAAGAGATAGAATCAGATTTTGGAACACAATTTCCTTCATTTTTTTCTTTCTTTTTTATTTTTTTTAATTTTTTGTTGTTGTTTTTTTATTTATTTAATTCTTTAATTTATATGTGGCTTTTTTATTTATTTTTAATTAAAACAATGCACACGTGGCGCCTTTGAAGTGCCACGTCAGCGTTGACCGAGTCAAAATTGATCTAGGGGGCCAAAACTGCCAAAGATCCAATAAATAGGGGGCTGTTTTGTATTTTAATCAGTTAGGAGGCCAAAACTGTCAAAAATCCAATACATAGGGGATTGTTTTGTATTTTAATTAGTTAGGAGTCTAAAATCACAATTTCTTAAAACATAGGGGGCCAAAAATGCAATTAAGTCTAACTTTAATGAAGTATTGGTCTAATCGTTATTTTATATTCTGTGACGTGATCCAATCATTACTATATGCAAAGTAAAATCTATGAATAACTTTTTATTGCAATCTTTTTGGTTATTTATCTCCTCAACCATTGAAGGAGTAATCAATGCTTTTATAATTTGATGAATGTTTTAATTGTTGTCAAGACACCTTAGAGCAACCTGATAAGCAGGAAATATAGCACTATTCATAACAAATGCTCTAACAAGTGTTGCTCCTAAACCTCTCCATAGCACAATTGAACCTTCTTCTTTGATTATCTTCAAGGTACAATCCAAGATGCCTTTGTATTTCAATGAAGAAGATGTTTGAGCTTGTAATCTTGTCTTTATAACATCTGTAGGGTAGTTGAAAAGCCAACTAGCTATCCCTGCCAATCCCCCTGCTATAAACATAGTACTCACACTTTCTTGACAACTTTCTCTACAACCAGGATGAAGTTTCTCTCTTGTGTACTCATATGTTCCAAAATATAAGGCAAGAGCAGGTGCATCTCTAAGAACAGTGATGCCAAATCCTCGATAAATGCCGCAAAGTCCCTCATTTTTCCAAATGTTCTTAGCCAGATTCATGGGAGCACTCTTTTTGTTTTCAGATAAAGGACCAATGTTTTTTTGTAGTTGAAGGCGAATTTTAATCAGCTCAACAGGAGAGATCAACAGACTTTGAAGAGCACCTGCACCGAGTCCTCCTAAAGCAACATTTGCAAGGGAAGGAGGTCCATTGGAAGAAGTAGAAAGGCTACACATTCTTGTGAAAACTGTATAACTTTGAAAAATCATAGCATTCTACAACCAAAAAAAATAAACACAATAAAAATCATTGGGATAAAGATTGTCATTCATTAACCACTCAATAGTGAAGACCTAACATTTGTATTTTAACATCTAGATAAAATATAATTTCAAAATATTCAAACCAAAACATCTTAATTTTTTCTATATAATTAATTAGATAAAAAAAAAAATAAAAGAAATGGATTGGAATCTCAGGAAAAACCCAGTTCTTCTTTATGAATAAATTAAAACTATTTGTTTAAAACATATTCAAATCGTTTCAAAAATACACAATGAAACAATAAAAAAAAAATAAAAAAATACCCTCAACATGAAACTGATTGTGCATAAAATAAAAAACATTGAGGATTTTTTTTAAATAAATGAAATGACAATAATTATTGAAAACCCATACATTTATTTTTTAGGGATGAAAACTCATACATATAAGTGGTGGATTCGAGATCCAAAACTGGTTAAGACATCCGACCTAATAATTTCAACATTTTTTTTTTTCCTTTAATTGAGCTGGAATTTACAGACTTAAAATATGTTATATATACACCATCAGATCACTATTATAAGCAAAAATCCATTTTTTTCTAAGTTCATTCAATAAATGATGTATATGATCTATATATAGACCATATACACCATTTATTGAATGAACTTATAAATTGAATTTTTATTTATAATAGTGATCAAGCTAAGAATTAGATTGATAATGAAGGAACTAAAGTGAAAAATTAACCTGAAAACCAACAGAGGCCAATGGAGCAGCCATGCCACGATATAGAGCAGTAGGTCCTTCCTTAGCCAACAAATTTCTAAAGATGCTAATAGCAGATGCATTGCCAGATTGTTGTTGCATGACACGAATTGTATCCATTGGGTAACTTGAGATTATACCAGCAGTGCCTCCAAATCCTCCTGCTACAAACTCTCTCCCCACATTGTTCATCACAAAATTTTCTGTCCAAAACTCCATTCTCTTTTTTCTGTAATGACATCAAAGAGAAAACGAACCATAAGTTATAGGCATCATATATATAAAAGTCCAAAAATTGAAATGTGTTTTTTTAGGCTTTATTTCTTAATACCTGGAAAAAAGACAAAACCGAAACGTAATACACAAGTGGAGTGTGTGTGTTTGGTGTGAAGGGAGAGAATGAGTTTTTGTTGTGATGAATGGGTTAGCTTCACTACAATTTATTAAGGAAGGTTGTGTGACATAAGCTCTTGGAGTACATAGTAAATTCTTTCATAAAATAAAACAAAATATCTTGCCGGCACACTTCAAATTGAAAGGAAGACTATAGTAATTTTGACTTGGCAATAGTAATTTTACTATTTTACATCCTATTTAAAAGAAACAATTGACTTTTTATTGAATAACTGATGTATCCGACTTAAAATATAGACCAAATACATAAATTATTCAATAAATCAAAACAATCAAATAATTCTTGTAAATTGGACCGGAAAGAGTAGTATTTTTAAATGTATTATTTTAATTTTTAACGGTTTTAATTAAATCTTTCTCTAAACTTCCAAATTCTTCTTTTTTGTTACTAAAAAATATTCCCAAACTGAAATTACACAAATGATGGAATGGCTGTCACCAATACTAATTCGGCTGATAATGCATTATTTTCCGCACCGTAAGAGCTAGCACGAAAACTTACACAAAGAATACAACAACAATTAAATCTTATTCCACTTACTAGAGTTAATTACGTGAATTAAATTATATTATAATGTTCTGTCATAAACCGTAGTAGGATCTATCATAATCTTAAATCTTAAGTAAATATGGTAAAAAAATGAGGAGTGTGTAGAGGGAGAGAATGCCTTTTTTGTGTGATGTGAGTCAAATTTATTAGGCAACTACATGTAGGCTCAGTTGACATCAACCCCCTGGCCATTTTTTTTAGGGGACCCTTGGCTATTTATTGTGTATTAATAGTTTTGTTTTTAGTCATATAATATAAAGAGAGAATCACACACTTAAAATATAAAGAAATGATGAATTATAAATTTGATTCTATATTCCAACACATCAAATATATCTATAACTATCAATTTGAAAATGTGAGAAATTGTAGGTTTTAGTTCACGATCCAACATATCAAATATCTCTATAACTATCAATTATGTTTTACTTATGAGACTGTGTTAGTTTTTTTTTACAAAGTTGTTTTCTAATAAGAGAAAAATAAATATAATAATTATGTTATGGAAATGGTTTTTTTAAACATAAAATCATGTTTTAGTCATGATGTATAAATGGATCTGGATCTTCAACTACAAAATCATCTAAGGTACTTATGCAGCAAAATTTAAGAGGTATATTAATGAAAATTAAGCCAGCAAGTCATTTCCTCTTAATGATATGTTATTGAGTCTTGTTATTCATTGAAGGATTAATACTTATACATTTGATAAATGTTTTAATTGTTGGTTAAACACCTTAGAGCAATCTGATATGCGGGAAATACAGCACTATTCATAACAAATGCTCTAACAAGTGTTGCTCCTAAACCCCACCATAGCACAATAGAACCTTCTTCTTTGATTATCTTCATGGTGCAATCCAAGATGCCTTTGTATTTCAATGAAGAAGATGTTTGAGCTTGTAATCTTGTCTTTATAACATCTGTAGGGTAGTTGAAAAGCCAACTTGCTATCCCCTGCTACAAACATAGCACTCACACACTTTCTTCACAACTTTCTCTGCAACCAGGGTGAAGTTTCTCCCTAGTGTACTCATATATGTCCCAAAGTATAAGGCAAGAGCAGGTGTGTCTCTAAGAACAGTGATACCAAATCCTCGATAAATTAATGCCGCGAAGGCCCTAATTAGTGTTATCATACATCATTAGTGTTAGTTAAAACACTCCTCCAAGTACTAACCATGAATTGTTTCAAGTGGTAAGGTACTCGAATCTTTTAAATATGTAGTCAGACATTTGATTATTGACAATGTATATGGAAAAAATTTAGTTGTGTGACCCAAAGGTTCTGCAACGAAAATTAACCACCTACTAATCGATGATAAAAATTTCATACTAATATCATGGTAATAATAAAAAAACACCCCTCCTATTCCTAATCCAACAATGGTTCAGGTTAATACTAATAGGAAAAAGAGAAAACACATAATAATTACTCAGTGGAACCAATTTTTAATGATTTCATGGGCAATATTTTCGAATTCAATGTCATCAAACACACATATAGGGCATTGAAGGAGAGACACGGACAAAATAAATAAACAAAATGGTGATGATTAAATGATTGATGGTGCTTGTCAAAAAAAATGATTGATGGTGAGTTGGTGACATAGTTATTGAGGAAAAGAATCCCCGTGAGCTTAGCTCAGTTGGTAG
Organism: Medicago truncatula; assembly: GCF_003473485.1. Lineage (NCBI taxonomy): Eukaryota > Viridiplantae > Streptophyta > Magnoliopsida > Fabales > Fabaceae > Medicago > Medicago truncatula. The sequence goes on from NC_053043.1 coordinate 50,009,787, forward strand.
GGATATCACATTTTATATGCAAGGGCCGGGGTTTGAACCCTGGACACTCCACTTCTCTACAATTAAATTGTGTGAGCTCTAGCCACTAGACTACTTGACCAAAAAAAAAAAAGAGATCGTGCAACAAATTATTTGGGGGAAAATTGTAACCATGCAAACAACACGAGTTACACGACCCAAGACAAAAATGTGTATTAAATAAGAGGCATAAATTCCCATTCCTTTCCTTCAAAAAAAAAGATAGACCATTCCTTAAAAATAAAATAAAAAAGATAGACCATGTATAAGGTTCACAAGCTTCAATTTGTGTTTCAAGAAAAGGATCGTAGAAGGGATTCAAACGATCTACTCCAATCACTTCGGTCAAAATCTTCGTTGCTAAATGGATTTTAAGAGGATTTAGGGTTAACGAGCTTTAAAGAGTCAAGAATGGATGGATATTGGATATATTCGGTCAATGCTCTTTTATGAATGGTATTGTGGATTCATGTTATACTTTGATTGACCATAAGGGAGGCATTTTTTTTGTTTTGTTATAACTCTTTAGTTTCAAGGAAAATGGGCTTAGTAATCTAAACTTCGATTCATATAAAGACTATATCATGGGTTTTAACTTAAGTCCGTATCTATTTAACCTTCACCGAAACTAATTAATCATTCGAGGTCAACCATGATAGATTAGATACAACAAGTGTGATTTAAGGGTTTCAAGTTTGAAAGTTCTTGGCTTGATCAACCCTAACCAAAATACGTGGTTCAAAAGGGAAGAGGAGGTAATTTAGCTGGACAATTGGTTTCCAAATTACTTCATTGAACAGAGATCACCTAACATTGTTAATTATCGTAAAGAGTTAAAAGTTTATAAAAAAAAATGCAATCCTCAATCCATAACTTGGTATGATGTGATAAGGGAGTATTTTGGAGCTTTATTAACACTAATATTCTTATCGAAGATAATAAGTCATTGTTTAAGAGTCGATAAAGCTAATACAAACTGTTTTCATGTCGTTATCACAACTAGATCAAGAACAACTGAATTGATGGGTTGATGTTGGACCAAAGAATGATAGTGGATGATCATGAAAGATTATCCAATATGTCAAATCTTATTTTGATTATTTTTTATTCAAAATTGTGGTAAGTATGATCTGATTATTCACTGTGTTCGGAGTCTAATCAAAACTCTATTTTGATTAATGGAGAGAAACTATACCCTATTAACTCTATTAGAGATCCTACATACGTAGACAAGGAAATTCAATCAAAATTGACCTTAAAAACTCCCGATCATTCAATCTTAACTAATATGATTTATTAGCCATTTGAACCCTAAAATTTGTATTTTAAAATCTGTAAATAAAATAATTTCAAAATATTCAAGTGAAAACATCTTGAAACAAAAAGTATATATCAATTAGATTAAAAAATCCAATGGGTAACTTGAGATGATACCAGCAGTGCCTCCAAATCCTCCAGCCTCAAACTTTCTCCCTACATTGTTCTTGGTAACATATTCTTCCCAAAACTCCATTCTCCACTCACCAAATCCTTCTTTTTCTTACTTAAGGTATATGACTAGTGTGCATTTGTTTTTTATAATTTTTTTTTGAAGGGATTTTTTTTTTTCTTATTATATTATTAGTAGTATTTTGACTTTAGTTGCAATATATTTTAATCTATTATGATCATTTTAATATTTTTAAATGTATTTATTTCTTAATTATTATAATTAATTTTTCTAGTCATTATTACTCAAATACTGAAGTAATTATATTCTATTAAATATTCTTTAAATAAAGTTTAATTAATCAAAGAATTAACTTGGTGTAATGAAACCAAATAGATAGCTGATTATTGGCATTATTCAATGAATATTTTACTACCTGGCTATTTCACAATCATTAAAAAAATGCTAAATAAAAGAAAGAGAATTCTAATTATAATAAATTATTCTTGTTAACTATTGTTGTATTTTAATTATCATATATCCACAGTGAAAAAAACCTAAGAGCGCTTAGATGAGATGACATGAGTCTCTTCTAACTTGGTGTCATATGCTTACTTTTTAGGCATGAGTCTGGCATTCTGAAAGCTTGATAAGACCTGCTATTTTGTTTAAAAGCTTATTTCATATAACATCTTTAAATAAACAATGTGATCTAAGTTTAAATAGTCTAGCAAACTAATATATCAATTAGATTAAACTCTCTTTTGATAATCAACATGTGTTTTTAGAAAAGTTGACTATATATATTGTACCATATTTCAATTCTATTTAATAATAATACTTTTAAATATGCAAAAAAATTAATGTATTTTAATAAGTTTAAATTACTTAAAAAGTTAACAAATTTTTATTTTAATTCAAAGTACAAAATATAATATAATAATAAATAATATTATTTATATTTACTTAAATAGGCCGGCCTAATAGGCCTAAGAGGCTTTTTGAATAGTTTGTGGTTTGACCTTTTAAGCTAAATAGGCTTTTAAAAAAGTCTAGCCTTCTCAATTTAAAAAAAAAAGTCTGACCTGGTCTTGCCTGTTGTAGGCTAGACTATAGGCCGACCTGACCTATTTCCATCTTTAAATGCACGTAATATTAATTAGAGAAAACAATTAGAAAAAAAAATCAATTAACAATATATTGAAAATTGAAATAGACACTATTTGTTTTTTTTTTTCTTTTCAAATGTGATAATTATGGTAACACAATGTTTATTATGTTTACTAAACATTTACTATTTAATTGTACTAGTCCAACACTTGTATTTAATTTTAGTGACGATATTTAGAGATGGATTTTGTCCGTATTAGATAGAATTCGTCTCTAGTTTCAGTCTCTAGTTCCAACTCATTTATATCCATATTATGTTTAAGAAATATCATTAAAAAGCTAAAATTATGTTCAATAGGGACAACAAACTAACAACAAAAAAATCAATTTTATTCTTAAAGACTAAAATTAAAATTTGTTATAGATAAAAAACTTATTTAACCTGCAAAATATAAATCAACATGAATATATGATGGTGGCAACTAGGCTACCCATGAAAGAATGATGGGTAATTTACCCAACCAATACACATTAGCCACATAAGCACATATTCATGAACTATCTTGACCCCATAAATAAATTGCTCATTTTCATTGGTTGGTGGGTAAATTATCCACCATTTTTCAAAGGTAATTTAGAAAAAACCATATTATGATACCAACTGTGCCTCCCACTTCATATCTACCCGCCACAAACTCTTTCCACACTACTCCTCATAACATACTCCTGCAAAAACTCCATTCTCACTTTCCACAAACTTTCTATATATATTTTTTTTTTACATCATTGAGACTGCATGAACTACTGATAAAAAAACCTACAATTCAAATTCGTTTTTTTAGGGTTTAGTTTTTTCACGGATCAAGTTGTACTTTGTGTAACAAGGACAGTTAAATCATAAAGAAAGCCACTATGCTGGTTGATGTTTTGAGCAAATAAAGAAAGTGTGTTTCACGTTGGATGTTGGAACTAATGATTGGGAGATCCTAAAACAATGGTTGGGAGATCCTAGAATCTTATACCAACCGAAGATCCTAAAATCCAAACAGAAAAAAAGGACAATGATCAATTTTTAATATCAAATTACATATTCTATCTTTATTTTAGTAGTACTATATTATACTACATTTATACATTATGATTCCTCGTGGACGGTATTTTTAGTTGATGAAAAAGAGGCAAGGTGAATGGACGTGTGCATTTACTTGCGTGCCAAAAATCCTTGCCTGATATTATTCTATTTTTAATTTTTTTAACTAGTGCTTCGGGATATTAATTAACATTTTCTTTTTATCATTTATGTGATGATCAATCTTGATACTTGGCCAATATCTAGAAAATCCAATCTCGTCTTTCCAAATTCTTTCTTAACTTAATCAAATCTCTTTGTTGAATTTTTTTTAATCAAATCTCCTCTTTTGTGATGAAATTGGTACTATGAAGAATCAAATCTCTTCTTTTTTGATGAAGTTGATATTTACTATGAAGAATCAAATCTCCTATAATTGATGAAAACCATTTACCAACAATATTAAATCATAATTCCAGTCAAATTTCGAGAAGAATTGATAACTAATTATCACTAGTCGCCTAATAATAATCACATTTTTCAAAATCTCATACATTTTTACATTGGCAAAGGTTGAGAGTCTAAGCTTAGTTTTAGCTTTTCATATCAATCAACTGAAGATCTTAAAATCCAAACAGAAAAAGGATAATACTGTATTCATTTTCTTAACACCAAATTGCATATTTTTTATTCACTTTGTTGCTATCGTTATTTTTTAAATTTCTTATGTTAATTTTTACGGTTGAAAAAAAAAAAAAAATTTCTTATGTTTTCTTGGTTTATATGATACCCCACGGACGGCATTTTTCATTAGTGAATCTATGTATTTTTGTGCATTTAATTAATTCGGTTGGAGCAAAGAATAAAGATTGATAGACACTTTTAATGTGTAGATCATTTTGTACCACTCTCGAAAATTTCAGGTAACTAAATATATGGTCTGTGTGATCACATTTTTTCAGTTGTGTGACCACTATTTAGAAGCTGAAAAATGTGGTCACGCAACTAAAATGCACGTGACCACTATTTTTCTATTTAGTTAACCAAATAAATTCTGAAAAAATAGGGGTCACGCAATTAAAAAAATGTGATCACACAAATCATATATTTGGTTAACTGATACAGGGGTGTACACAATAAGGGTGTCTACCTATCATTACTCTTGAACAAATTAACATTAATTATTGTCTTTTATAGTAAAAGAGTTAAACCAAAAGCTCAAAGATATAGCTAACAAGTTTTGATGATAAAAAGAACTATGTAGACTTTCATTAAGAAAAAAATGTAGAGATGATTAGAAATAAAATAGTAGTACTTTACTGTTTCTCTTTGGTTCTAAATCTAGTCCTTATTACCTTCCTATTATCTAATGCTGCAGAATCATCAGAGAACATTGCAATTTATTGGGGTCAAAATAACAATGAGGGTACCCTAACAGAAACATGTGCAAAAGGAAACTACAACAACTACTCCTATGTAATCATAGCTTTTCTTAACAAATTTGGGAATGGAACAACACCTGAAATCAACTTAGCAGATCATTGTGACCCTTCTTCCAATGATTGCACAATGTTAAGCACACACATTAAGAATTGCCAAATGAAAAGGATCAAAGTCTTGCTTTCAATTGGCGGAGCAGATGGAGAATATGGTTTAGGTTCCACTGATGATGCAAAAAATGTTTCTGATTACTTGTGGAACAAGTTTTTGGGTGGAAATTCATCTTCACGTCCATTTGGCGATGCTATATTAGATGGTATTGATTTTGATATTGAAAAAAACTCCAAAGGAAAACAAAACCAACAACATTGGGAAGAACTTGCACGTTTTCTTAAGTCACGTAACACTTCAACACAAAATGTTTACTTAAGTGCAGCACCTCAATGTCCATACCCTGATGGAGAATTAGGCGTCGCACTTGAAACGGGCGTTTTTGACTATGTTTGGATACAGTTTTACAACAATCCTGAATGTGACTATAGTGAAAGCGAGGTTAACCGCTTGTTGGATTCGTGGAAGCGATGGACAAAGTCGTTAACGTCGGGAAAAGTGTTTTTGGGATTGCCTGCTTCCCCTGCAGCAGCAGATAATGGCTATGTTCCAGCTGATTTGTTGTGTGAGATTGTAGTTCCTGTTTTAAGGATATCGCGTAACTATGGCGGTGTAATGCTGTGGACAACACACTATGATAAACAAAGTGGATACAGCAACTACATAAAAAGTTCTCTATGCACACAACAAAAGTCTCCTGAATGTGGAGGAAATTATTATTGTAGCCACACAGGTTCTTTTTATAGACTAAACTTGGTCGTAGTTCTCTGGAAACACTTTTTACTATTGTGAGGATAGTAGAAACAGTTTCGAAAGAAATGTACTCAAATTTTGTCATTTTTTTTTTCATTTGCGTAGTAGTGAATTTATATGTATGTGACAACTTACAACTCGTGCATGAAATTAATTAAGATCTTGTTCTATCAGCTAAGAAGTGGTGGATATGGATCATCATTGGAGTGGGGGCAGCCCTTACAATTTCTGTTATCCTCTTCTTAATTTGGCTGTACCTTAAGAAGAAAAGAGAGAACACAAGGTAATTTCTCGATCACATATATAGTAAATTTTATGTGCTGTGTTATCATTTTAAACAGAAGAGCTATTCTTCTTCTTTTTCATGTCAATTAATCAGTGGATGGAAAAATGATCCAAAAGAAGGTGTTACATGAAATTGAAGGTAATGTTGTTCTTTCTGACAAAGCAAGAAGTACTGAAATAGAGGAGGAAAGGACAACATCTAACAACAGAATTATGCAGTAAAAGAATTCAAATGATGCAAAATTGGATTAAGTAAAATAATAACATTTCTCCACCCTGAATAAAAAGTTGATGTGTTTGTGGCTTTTGTCATTCATTTTTTAGGAGTAATTTGTTTTATTGAATCATGAGGAACTGGTGAACCTATATATCATCAATTAAATAATTAAAAGAGTACCTAAAGTGGGTGAAGCACATGGCTTTCAGGGTTGCCTCTAGCAGTACCACAATCCCTTTTAATTTGATGCACATGAACTTAACCTGCCTCAAATAGTTAACTTTTCTCCCCAATTTCTTTTTTTAGTCCACCTCAAAGCATTCCCTATATCTAGTTACTTATGCAGTCCGAGATGATTCACAACTTAATTTAAAAACTTTAAATTAAGTTAAAGTAGATGCAAATTAAAGAGATGATAAAATGTTGCACATACATTACATGGTGTGTTTTAGACAGAGATTCAAATTTGTAATATTTCTATATTCCACGTTAAGGTTAAGTGTATGTGAGTTTCATAGTTAATTACTTAAATAAAAAAAACACATAATGTAGTCTTCAACAACATATGCTTACGTTTACCAACATTGCTTCTAATATGATTACTTAAACTGAAATGATCTACACGACAAAAAAAAAAAAAAAAAGACAAGTTATATATAATATAAAAGGTGAATTCAATTATCCAAAAGAAAGTTGTGGTTGGGACTACCTACCTAAAATAAAATGATAATTTAGACATATATACTAGTGAGCGATATTTTCGGCTAAAAGGATACAAAACTAGGAACAAGTCATCCATCATGTTACAAATTGACGTGCCCCCACTCACTCTAACCAAACATTATAATGATGATAACCTGAAATCAAGCATGAACGAACTCGTGCTTTTTAGTAATTAACTTTGCAATTTTGGATAGCGTCAATCCACATTAATTCTGTTTGCAAAATAAAAAAGCATAAGAAAATTCTCCTCAAATGATAATCATTACATTGATGATCATAAAGTTATGGATAGAGAGGTAGAGAAGAGGAGTATTTGAGAGTCACCATGTCGCAAATGTTTGTTTGTCAAATGATAATAACATTTGAATTTATTTTTAAATTAATTTTTTTTTAGGATTAAATAAATTCATATAAAAATATGACTTCATTTTTGTTTTTTTGAGGGAATAAAAATATGACTTCACGTTGAATGATTAGATTAGATAGATAAATGATACATATCTAAACAAATTCTATAGATACCAAGGTGTTCCCCTAAGTTCAATTTTTATATACATAAAATAAAATAGACTTAATTGTAGCACCAAAAGTCACTTTTTAGGTGAAAATAGAGAAATCAAAACGTTTGATTTTAAATGGGGACTATTAAGCTCAAAAAAAATAAAAATGGGGACTATTAAATCAATATCAATATATAATACATTTTTCTTTGAATTATTAACCTTTTTTTAATAATAAATTTTAATAATAAAATTACATAATAATAAAATTTAAAATAGTGTACGCCCACCGTGGGGCTCGAACCCACGACCACAAGGTTAAGAGCCTTGCGCTCTACCAACTGAGCTAGACGGGCTACTTTTTTTTATCTATATTTGAAATGAAACATATTTATAAGATATAAATAAAATATATATAGAAAATTATATTGGAAGGGGGAGACAAGAGGACACCAAACAGTGGCAGAGCCAGACAAAAAAAATTGGATAGCCGCATCAAACTAAACTTAAACGCGTGTTGATGTAATATTGTTCCTACCTCAAACATCGCTGTCGAATAAGGGATAATTTTCTAAATGCATTTGATAAGGACTCCATTTTAGATACGCTCTTCGTATTGCATTCATTTGATTTGGTGGATATTGCCAAATTAGAATACACTTTCTAGGATCACGTCCTAAAGAATTCTCAAAGTTATCCGGGTTTACTCTATTAAGCTTTGAAGGACGGTGCTCGTTTTCTATTGGATTCAGGTTCGGATGAAGAAATTATAACTTCTTCATCTCTTTCGATATCATCGACCTTCCTCTTAAAAAAGGAATCAATTCTTCAACTCTTTGTCTTAACTTTTCTGATGCAAAGAAAAAAAAAAACAAATTTATCAAAATGATATATATAATATAACTCATAATTACAATTTGTATCTAGTAACAAACCAATTTAAGATACTTCTAACTGTGTTGTGTTAATGAAGTACAAAGAATTTCATAATTATAGTGCTAAGACTCTTAATGAAGTACTTTTAACCAATTTATATGGTTTAATAAAACAGTTTCAAATAAATGGAGTGGAGGAAAGCAGTGTCGCAATCACATCCAGGGAGGAGAAAAGTTTACGTGTTTTAGGAAAAAAAACTGAGGGTGGCATGATTGTAATTTTTATGTTAAGGTAAGGGTAAAATAGTAATTTCCAGTAATGAATGGGTAGGCCATGGCCAGCCTCTGTCCCCAAGTGGCTCCGCGCTCCGCCACTGACACCAAACCCGGTCGTTAACCTTTTTTAGATGATAAAATCAATTATCTCAAATATATGAACTTATGAGATACAACATTGATATACATGATCATTTGAACTCTTTGTAGATAATCAACAACTTATGATGTTTAAAAGTCAAAAGTGTCAAAGCAAATAATATAAAACACGTTGATTGTCGGAACACGATTTCTCATGTTGTTTAAAGACTTTGATTTAAAGTTTAAAAAACTAAAACATAAAATGCCTTCACAAAGTAAACAAAACCTTAATTTATTGTGTTATTGTTTTTCATAGATTTCTTCCCAAAATATATCATATTTAGTGTTTAAGATGTCTCGAATACGATTACTTCCGACGCCAATAACTTATGGAAAACCAAACAAATTATATTATTTTTTTGATGGTATCTGGGGTTGTCCTTACCAACTGAGCTAAGTTTACGATAACAAACAAATTATATTATGACTTCATTGAAGTTTTTTCTAACAACAAATTGTTGCCTAATGGTTGTCCAATTTTGTTTGCCGGCGTCAACGTACGTGGGAGCAAACACATTATCGATTGCCAATTGTCGAATTTCATAATCCCATTGTTCGTGGTCTTTTTCTTTCATTTATAAAAATGTTTAACAGAAACTTGGGGCAGTTTTTGATGCTACACATCTTATTCTTGCTTTTAATGCCAAAACATAAGAATATACTAGTGGTATATAATTGCATGCAAATACATTTTATTTATTTCACTTTACTGTGACTCTTGAAAAAGACACTGAAAATGGACATTATCAAAGGTTTAACAAAAAATAATATCTCCCTAAAAAAAGAATATGATGATCACATGAATGGATAAGGAAGATGAAGAGTATATTTTCTAAAGTAGAAACGTAAAATAAAAGGAAACCACATAATCCTAATTGCGTTTTTTATTTTTTGTGAATTTGCGTTTTTGTTTAATACTTGCTTAATAATCTATTTGATCTATTATTATTGGCAAAAATAAAATCAATCCATATCACACCTCCGTTCTTGAATTTTAACATACTTTTTTGGTCTATAATTTTTTACCCAATCAATATTAATTCAGATGCAAAAAGAGAAAAGCACTAATCCAAATTTAGTGCACAAAATTACTGTCTGTTTTTATATATTTAGATAATTAACCGTCAAATCAAAACCGTTAAGCTACATAGCTGGCAGCAGCTGCACAACCTTTTCAATAGCAAATGAGCAGCTGTATAGAGAGAGAACTACACACTCACATAAACCAATCACGGTCGTCTGCAGTCCGAGTGCACGTAATATTTAATCCCAACTGTTGTTTTGAGATCAGACAATTGATAAACGCGTCACGTGTCACTGACACAATTACACCGGAAAATCTATTTACCACACACATGATTTATGATTTGGTTTATACAGAAAGCAAAGCCAATTTCGTATTTTATTTATTTTTGGTGATTAGAAGAATGATGCATATTTATCGGTTTCTTGTGTAAGAAACTTTCATAGAAGTCTCTTATTTTTTTTGTTCTCTAACACAAATACCCTTTCATTCCTTTCATTTTTCTTTCATTCTTTACGTCTTTCAATTTATAGATTCTGGCACTGACAAATTTCATGACCATTCCTCTTTTTCTTTTGTTCCAAAATGTCACATGAATCACCTATGATTCTTAATGGTTACCAACTCCAGAGAGACAACACCCTTTAATTCTTGTAATATTCTCTCTTTTACACCTCATTTTCTGTCATATCATATCCTAATCTTCCTCTCTAAGTTTTCTCATTCCTCATTATAAAACCATAATTTGTATCAAGGTCTTTTTTCTTTTCTTGAATATTTCTTGAATACTTTTTTCTCTCTCACATATTATATAAGGTTAACGTTCATTCTTATTTTCAGCCTATTTTTCATTTTCACCTTTACATAGCAATTAACATCCTCATTAATTTGGATCCTGTTTCAATACAATTCTTTCTCAGAGTGAAAATGTTTCAAGGATTGTTGAAACCAAAAAGTTATACAAAATGGTAAACACTAAACACAGCCAATGGTTTTTCTTTTTCACCTTTTCTTCATTCTGTTTTTTTATGATTCTGTTGTTGTTTCTAATTGTTTTTTTGGAAAATTAACAGCAAAAATTGCTTGAAGTTGATAAAGACAAGATTAGAAACAATAAGGAAGAAGCGAAACGCAGTGCAAAAATTTCTTAAGAAAGATCTTGTTGATCTTCTCAAGAATTCTCTTGAATACAATGCATATGGAAGGGTAATCTTTAACTTTCTTGTAAATTTTGATTCATTCTTAATTAATTTTCTTTGACATTATTTGTTTCCTCATTAACACCTTCATTTTCGGCCTGGATTGTAGTGTAAGGAATAATTCTTTTTCTCCAATGATTTGTTGTTTAAAATTAGATTAGTCTCACAAAGATTCCTACATCTTGCATTGATATATTATTTTATGCACGTATAATATGGCTATGTGTTGTATGTACATTATTATTATACAAGCAATCTAATTATGTTCGGAATATATATGATTATGAATTATGTAACATGTATTAGACTAATTATATGTTTTTCTTCTGTATATGAAGAAACTTGTCATTTTATCATAGTTACTGAATTTGTATGGTAAACTGTTTGCATTTGAAAACAGGCTGAAGGGTTATTGGTGGAGCAGAATATGTCAGCTTGCTACGAACTCATTGCCAAGTTTGCTGGATGCATATCGAGTCATGTTCGAGAATTTTCTAAGCAAGAGTACGATTTTCTTCATAATATATGTTTATGTAATTATGTATACATTCCTTAGGTCCATTTACTTTCTATGCTTCATGTTTTAATTTTTACTTCAAATAATAAACATGTTTTAATCTATTCAACAGCAATTGCCCTGATGAATGCAAGGAAGCCATACCTTCATTGATATACGCTGCTGCAAGATTTTCCGATCTTCCAGAACTACGCGATTTGAGAACATTGTTTCAACAGAAATTTGGGGATTCTCTTGATCCTTACACAAGTAAAGAGGTAACCAATGAGACCATTCTTATATATCTCTTACCAATTCACATTCTTGTACACTGTTTTCTTTGTTTACATGACTTACTTGAATAATTGATTTTCACCAGTTTATTGAGAGATTGAGGCAAACTCCTCCTACAAAAGAAATGAAGATCCAGCTATTGCATGAATTAGCACAAGAGCACTCTATTGAATGGGATAGGAAGGCTTTGGAGCAGAAACTTTATTTACCTCCTCCTGTTTTACATAAAGTAAATATCTTTCACCTATCATTGTTTTGTTTGCTATTTTAATGATTCTAACATATCTTTAGAATAAATATAAAGCTATGCTTTCAGCTTAGTCCATGTTTGGATTCACAGTATGTTTGGCGAAACCACAGTGAGACTAAATATGAATTTGTTGAAACACTAAAATGTAGTTTTTGCTAACATCATGGTGATCCGCCGTGGTTATGTCAATTTCATCGTTAATCCAAACATTCACTTAAAACTTGATATCTCCTACCAGGGATGACTTGTTGAAAGGAATGCTACTTTTTGCAGGAGAAAGAGAAACCAAAACATGGTCAACAAAATGATCATGGTGATTTGAAATTCCAAAAGAACATTAATGATAACATCAAGCCTAAAACAGATGATTTCCAATGGAGGGTGCGAAGAAGCAATGAAAATGAAACTGCTAGCACTAACGGTTCATCCCTTGATCGCAAAAAGTCTCGTTCAAGTTCATTCGAAAATGTATTTGAGGAGGAGGAAACAGAAACTAAGAAACCATTTTCCAATAAGCATGTTCCACCTCCTTATGTCAAAGAAGTTAAAGTCGAAAGCAATATGAAGAAAACAGTTGAAGCTCTACCTGCTGAAAAGCCGAAACCAAGATCAGTGAGAAGGAGACCTCTAAAACCACCACCTGTTGAAAACACAGTTAAAGATTTTTCTGAAACAGGTGGTGCATTGGATGAAGAAATGATATTAGATGGACTTTTAATGCGATACGTTAACAAACAAACTCCTAATGAACCTGGCATGGGAAAAGAACATGTAAAGGATCAAAATAGAAGGTATGAAAAATCAAGTTCACCTGTTGCTAAAACTTGGAGAAGAAAATCTCTTCCTCAAAGAGAATCAAGTAGGATGGATACATTACAAGCAAATGATAGAGCTACTTCCTTAGTACCTGAAATGATGAGGACAACAACCACAGGGCATGTGCATCCTAGTCTACCAGATTATGAGGACTTGTCGGATCGTCTAGCATCTCTCAGAAGAACATAATGCCCTATGATATTTTTTGTAACTTTGGATTGGATATTTCTTATGTTTGTTAATTCTCCATATGGGTGCTGTATAGACTCTATTGGTATGTTTGTATTTTAAGATTTGAATCAGGATATATGATAAATTGATCGTCTAGACTATAGTTTTTGACCCAATTAGTCAGTACAATTTTTTATAAGGCATTTCAGTTGTTATCTTATGTGTTGTAGTCCAATGTAAGTAATCAATTCTTCATTCTTACATACATCAGTTATCTAACATTTCCCTTTACAATTTTATAAATAGCAAATGCTCTCAAACCTTTATATACAAACATGGTTGTCTGTAAGATTTTGACATGATACAATCACCATGCTAATTTCAACAAATGCAATTTTGTAATATTTTAGCAATTCAAATACAAGATTGGTTTATGATGTTGATTAGCCCAGTCCACTTAAAGGAATAAAACTTGATTGTTGTTGTATAATTTAAATGGACGAATTCAAATTCATGATTAGTATATGATTGAAAATCTTGCAATAATTAATTTTAATGAGAGAATTAGAGTGGTGCACCATCAAGTATCACAAAATTAGAAAAGATGGACCAAGACCAACTCTATCTTTCCAAGTTCTTTTTGTTTGAAAACTTGATATTTGACTCGAATTTTTTCAAGTTATGTTATGGGATCCTCCTTTTTGTCCCGAATCATGTTATGTAATTCGTACCTCTTAAAATGAGATGAGATTTGAACTTTGAATTCTTACATACATTTTAAGAGTTTAGTCTCTTCTGCTAGACCCGACCTCATCATTTATACGAAGTATTTTACTTCACTTACGAAGAAAGGGATAACTTGATTAATACTTTATTTTACTCTGGTTCCTCAGTTAGATTAAATTTTTACAAAAACAAACAAAATTTATTGAGTTGGACAACCACAAAGATGATAATTAGCTAAGAGGTCCTCTACATTGCTTAAAATTCAATAAGAACATTAATTTGTTAATTAGTTACTAGGTTAAATATATTTGGAGTCCCTACAAAATCATAAGTTTTTAAGTTTAATTCCTATAAAATTTTAATAGTAATATTAATCCTTAATTTGTAAGAATAATCTCTATTTTAAAAACTGTTTAAAGAAAAATGTCTTAAAAATAATTCATATAAAATGAAGGAGTAAAAGTGAATATTTTTTTTTGCAGGACTAAACTTTGAAAGTGTATAATTTTGTATATAACCCTTAATTATTTAAATTTTGGTATATGCAAAATGGAACATTCATCTCCGTCGCCGGAAAAAGAAGACGGCGGCGATGAGGAAGTGATGAGCGAAGTCCACCTCGGTTGCCCACCCAGATTCTCTGGTCCTCATATTTCCCGTTTCACCATTTCCCTTCCACTTCTTCACGGTAACTCCCATTTACTTTACACTTTATTCAATTCAATTTTTGTGTAACCGAAACTGAACTTAGATGCAACTCTAATTTTTAGATGTTGATCACATCAAACACATTCTCAGTTCGGAAAATGAATCATTAGAAACTCAGATTCTAGAATTCGATCAAGATGGTGACCTTCTTCTACCTCGCCGCACCTGTAATTACTTCTCTAATACTTTAATCATAGCTTTACAATTAGATAATAACATAACATTAATACTTATGTAACTTGGTTTATTGTTGAAGCAATTTCGTCATGTAAAAATAGCTACTGTGTCAGAATTCAGCATAATATCACTTCTTCAATTCCAAATGTTGGTTTGCAGGTAACCTTTTAATGTATTAATGCCTGTTTGGATTGACTTATTTGAGTTTATTTCCAGAATAAGCATTTGTGAGACTATTTGAGAGAACTTATGACATGTTCATAAGTTGTTTTCAGCTTATTATCACAAGCTTTCCAAGATAGCTTTTGAAAACAACTTATGGCTTATACGGAAACAATTTAACTTTTTATTTTTTTTATAGAAATATCTTATATGTAAGTGCTTATCATGCTATAAGCTGCAAATTAGGTTGTTTATCCAAACGAATCCTTATTCCGCCCCTTTCCTGTCAGGTTTGGAGAGCTGAACTGGTTTTAACTGATTTTATATTGCATAAAGCATTGTGTTCGTCTGAATTTCATGGAGTTATTGCATTAGAACTTGGGGCTGGAACTGGTATATTCATAATCACTTTCCTGTTTCTTACACTTCATAATTTTTGCTGTCAATTTTTTTAAGACTAAAACTGAAATTACAAAACCTAAAAACTATGACTAAGAATTGGAAAATCCCTAAATCAGCTTTGTGCTATAGGCTTGTGACATAACATGTTCAATCCAAAGCTAGTGGTTATGAAAATATTCATCCAATGCTTAGATGCATGATTGAATTCAACGGCACACATTCATGTTCACTGTAGAAATTCATGCATGGAAAAGTATTGTTGTCATTTGAATAGTAGAGAATAGAAACAATAACTAATATGGCATTATCTTTAGTTTTCCAATTGCCAAGTGTTCAATGAAACATTTGAGGCACTCCTCAAGATTAGTTTCAAAACTGTGGAGATGAATAATAATATCTGTTAATTTCAAAGAATTTCATGTTTTTTTATAAAGATTTTTTTTTTACGATGCTTACGATTTCCAGTTTTCAACTATGTTGCTAGGCCTGGTAGGTTTGTTACTTGCACGTACTGCAAACAGTGTATTCGTAACAGGTGGGTTTGCTCTTCCCAAATCTATTGTATCTATTTACCTTGATTCATGTTTTCGTGGTGCTCTGTTTGATTTCATTATTTTTCATGATCTTTTAAGTATGATGACCTTTTTAAAAGGCTGGTGCTTATTTGATGGCAGACCGTGGGAATCAAATACTTGACAACTGTGTGAAGAATGTTCAGCTTAATCGTGGATTATTGAATAATCCAGCTACAATTTTTGTACGTGACCTTGATTGGTTTGATTCCTGGCCTCCTAAAGCAAGAGTAGAAGAAGCTTCTCACACACAAAGGTAAAGTTCATCATTTTGATGAAATTTTTTCAAAAATAATTATTGCTCCTTTCTTTTTCTTTTGGGGTTGGGATTGAGTTTGTAACTTGAGACAGCAATGTTGGTATATGTCATATGTTTTGCAATATTTTCCCTCCGGTTCATAATTTCCTTGGATGAACATAGCTACTTCATCTTTTTAAAAGTAAATCTCAGGTGCACATCTCAATCACTTCATGCTGTAATCCAGGTATTCTTGGACTTCTAGAGAAATTGAAGATGCAGAAAATGCTTCTTTGCTCCTGGCTGCTGATGTTATTTATAGTGATGACCTGACTGATGCATTCTTCAGTACCTTAGAGAGATTAATGTCAAGGGGTTCGGCTAAGGTATGAGTTAACTTGGTTTTAAATGCTATACGACTATCCTGTTTTGAGTCAGTGTGGACTATGGACAGGAACGTCATAGGTTGATCTGTTTTGAACCACGAGTGCAATATTCAATAGTAGTTATTTGACTCAGTCTATCTATTTCTAGGTGTTATACATGGCACTGGAAAAGCGCTACAACTTCAGTTTTTCTGACCTTGATGTCGTTGCAAATGGATATTCACATTTTCGCAGCTATCTTAGGGATGTGGATGGTAAGCTCCCATAAGCACATAGTGTAGTCATGACTCAACAAAAATGTGTTTTACTGAGTTAATTTCATGTAGTTATTAATTATAGAATGCTTGATGTAACATTACTTATTATTGCAGCAGTTGAAAGCTTTGAGTCTGCATGCATACCTAATTTTGTGGGCAAGCAGACGGACATCTCTCAAATTCCACAGTATGTTAAAGAATATGAAAGAACACATGATGTCGAGATTTGGCAGATCAAGTACTGTGGACCAAGACATGAAACCTCAGTTAGCACGGGATAAAAGTTCGAAGCTGTATTCCATTATCAATGTTATTTATTTTGCTCAATTTTATGTAATTACTTAAAGTGTAGCTGTTTTTTTTTTTAACTTCAACTGCATAGCATAGCATTATTATTAGAGGACTTTTTAGCTACTTTTTAATTTGAAAAGTTATCTAACAAAGATATGGTTGGTATTGTTTTACCGACACATCTTTTGGTCTAATATAATGATGATTCATGAGAAAATGTTAGAGGGGCCAAGTATCAGGTTTGAGTTTGGTAGAGAATGTTTCAGAGGCCTTGTCATGTGTTGTCATGTTTTGGCTCAGATTTGTTTGTGCTGGTGGTAACAGTAAACTTTGAGAAAGTATGGCAATAAATTAAATTCCCAGAGATTTCATTTCAGGTCGAGTGGCTCCTAATACAGATGTAAAGACTGTATTATAGTAAGAACTTCTCTTTAAATTTAACTGTCCATACAACTTCATTAAGCAGCTGTAAAGGAACCAACTTCGTTGCTCCTTGACAAATATACTCTGGCTGGCATAACCAATGAAAACAATGACAGATCTTAAATCACCACTTTGAATCATTATTTGGCCAAAATCATTTTACATGCATTCTTCAGAACATTATTTTTTATTGGTCAAAAATCGTATAGATCCATCACATTTATATGAGACCTATATGATTTGTTGAGACTTATAGAATTTTAATCAACAAGAGTCGGCACGTTAAAAGTGTGTTTGAGATGATAGTATTAACACAGCTCAAATACATTAAAGTTTGTAATACTCCATCCAACAGGGATCAAGGCCAACGCTTCTATGTAAGTTGTTTATATTGCTATGCTTTTTTAAGTAATTTAAGCATAGTAGTATTATTATCATGTAAAAAAGTATAGTATTTTTTTTTTTCTTTCTTCCTGGATAATAATACTATTAGTTTATGAAATATGGTTCCTTATGAAATCACAATTCCAAATAAGTGAAGTTATCTCATTAAAACGAAAAGTAAGTCAAGTCATGAGAATTAAGCTACTTATAAGAGTTTTACTTAAAAAGAAGGCTACTATCTAAGTGGAAGATTATAATTTTAATGGTATTGCTAACGAGTTCCTTTGGAGCATTCATTATGGAGCACTCTTTAACCATCTTAATTTAAGAAATTCATTTAAAAAAGCAAACTATTTTTTTTTTGGTATTTTAATTTCAATGTATAGAATTTACAAATTTTTATAAAAACCTACTATTTTAAGGTGTTAAAAGGACTCCGTTAACGTTTCCTTAATTTTAATCATACATTAATATATATATATATAAAAGCATTAAATAAAAAATTGTCAAAATAATAATCAATATTTGTATTTTCAAAATATATGCCCTAATTTAAAAATTGTTAAAATATGAATGGCAACACAGATATCTGAAAAATAAAAACATAAAATACTTTTCAAATATATGCATAATCTAAAAAACAAATGTTTTTACAGGGTAAACCGAAAATCGCTAATATTACAGGGGTGAACATATATTAACCATATATAAAAAACATAAAATAAAATATTTTATCCAAAAAAAAAAAAAACAATATTTTGTATTTTCGACATATATGTACTAATTTATAAATTTCAGCAAAATAATTTAAAAACATACAATACTTTTCAAATATGTATGTATAATCTAAAAAACAACAAATCATGTTTATTTTTAAACAAAGCAGAAAAATATTCAATGGAAAAGATTTAGATTTATAAAAAATAAAAATATATCTAGACACAGATACTGAACGATTTTAAAACACATGTGAACGACATGCTGCAAAAATTAGACACAAAGCATGACAGGAATCTATTTATTTATGAGCTTAATCAAACTTATTTTTTAGCATGATATTTCCAAATCCCGGTTAATTAACAAATATTACCCTTTGCTAATCCCAAGTAATTTATCATCAGATATGATCGATTCATCACAGATCATACAACTGTAGCAGTAGTTAAAATAATAAAAAAGAGAAAAAGAAAGTTGCAAGGTTTTCTCAGTGAACACTCTTTGGTTTTCTTCATCTTACTTTTTTCTCTTTCTCTGCAATTCAATTCAACTTATCTATTGTATTTTTCCAAAATTATTATCATTAATTATTCATTACTTCAATCTCTATTCACCACTTCAATTGAGTAAATCAAATCAAACGCAATGGGTTGTAATCAATCGAAGATCGAGAACGAAGAATCAATTCTCCGATGCAAAGAACGAAAGCGTTACATGAAAGAAGCTGTTTCATCTCGTAATGCTTTCGCCGCCGCTCACACCGCCTACTCAACCTCCCTTAAAAACACCGGCGCCGCCTTAGGTGACTTTTCTCACGGCGAAGTTGCCAATCCTCAATCAACCACCATCGGTGATAATTCCTACATACCAGTACTACAACCACCTCAAAAACCCTTCGACATCCCTCTTCCTCCACCACCACTTCCTGAAGATTTCTCTCCTGCGCTTCAACGTGCTGCTTCCATGCCTGAAATCAAGATCAATAAGCCCGATCCTAGGCCCATGCCCAATCCCATTCTCGAGGAAGAAGATGATGAAGAACTAGAAAATGAAGGCTCTTTGAGGAAAAGAAGAAGTAATAGAAACGTTGGTGTTGGTGTTGTTGTTGGGGGTGTGAATAGTAATAGAAGATTAGAGGATGAAGAAATTGAAGCTCCACCACCTATGCCGCCACCTTTAGTGAAGCAACCACCGATTAGTAGTGATCATCTTGGTAATAACAATCAAAGTCATCATCATCATACTATGTCCAATCCGCAACAAAATTCCGCTGCTTGGGAGTATTTTTTCCCATCAATGGAGAATATTGCAGGAACAAGCTTGAATGAAGAAGGCGAACATGGAGGAGGAGTTACATTCAATAGAATGCAGCATACTGCAATGCCTAGTAGGGTTGGTATTGTGGAAGAGCCTGTTACAGCTCGAATGGGTGTTGGTGTTGAGATTCCTGGGCATATTCGTGAGCCTGATCATATCCCTGAGCACGAGGAAGTGATGGAGTCGCCGATGGAGTCACCGTTGCCATCGGGGTTGAAGATGAAGCAGATGCCGGTTACGCCTCCTTCAATGGAGGCAAAGAGGATTGTGAAACATAATAATAGTGTTAATTTGGTGCAGATATTTACTGATCTTGATGATCATTTTCTTAAGGCTTCTGAAAGTGCTCATGAGGTTTCAAAGATGCTTGAGGCTACAAGGTTGCACTATCACTCCAATTTTGCTGATAATAGAGGTACTCTAATGCATTGCACTAGATAGTTTTTATCTCTCTATGTAGACTGTGGAAATTTTGAAAATTATTTGCTTTTGAATTGTTTCTCACTGCATAATTGTTTGATGATGAACTTCTAATTTTAACTGCTAATTTTAAGACAAATTGACGGGAATGGTGTTGATTACTTATGTCTAGCTAGTTTTATTCAAAAAGAAAGAATCAATCTGCGTGTCTGTTCTATGCATTTTGCCTTTTCACAAGAGTGGCTAGAATTCATTGAATGTTGCCTTATTTGGTTGTGCCATACAAAGAGAAGACATGAGCAAGAACTAGTTATTAGGGTGGATAAAACAGAGGATAGTTCTAGAGTTAAAAGCAAAGGAACTATTAGAAAAATCCAGAAAGAACAATTTAAATGATTTTTCATTAGACATGATTTATGAAATGGGGTTTCTGTGTCACTTAGTTTATGTAGTTCACCCCTCATAGTGACACAAGTTTTATTTTTTATTTTTGTTATAGGTTTCATATTAAATAATATTTATGCTTTGCTTTTTTTCTTATTGAAGGACACATTGATCACTCCGCAAGGGTCATGCGAGTTATTACTTGGAATCGATCCTTTAAAGGAATACCTAATTTGGATGATGGGAAGGATGATTTTGACTCAGATGAGCATGAAACTCATGCTACCATCTTGGACAAGTTGCTAGCTTGGGAAAAGAAACTTTATGATGAAGTTAAGGTAAGTTGACTGAGCCAAATGTTAAGTAATAGGAGTTTTGCTCGCTTTTTTCTCTCTTTAAATTTTCACAATTTTCTTACAAAGTCATGGCATGGTCATGGCCATGCCGTGGCAGGAGTTTTGTATAATCAAGTTGGCTTTTAACTTTCGTATAAAGTCATGCTACTTTATATGTCAACATAAATGTATACATCTGCTAAGGTTAGTTTCTATTTTCTCTGTCTGCCAGTCATTTTGCTACTGCTCTATCTTCGCTTAATGTTTTGTTAAACATGCAGCCATGTGTATTTGTGTGTATTTTTTCTTGATCTTTTCTGAATTTTTCCACTTCATATAATGTTGTAGGCTGGTGAACTAATGAAATTTGATTACCAAAGAAAAGTCGCTTCACTAAACAGGCTGAAAAAAAGAGGTAATAACTCTGAAGCATTGGAGAAAGCCAAAGCAGCTGTCAGTCAATTGCATACAAGATATATTGTAGATATGCAATCATTGGATTCGACAGTCTCAGAGATTAACCGATTACGTGATGAACAATTGTATCCAAGACTTGTTAAGCTTGTTGAAGAGTAAGTTATAATTTAGAAATTAGTATTTTATAATCACCCATGTCTAGTAGTCTTGTAGTTGTAGCCTTAAAATGTGTGTTATTTTTCAACTTTTTCCCCATTTTTTCAAATGCTTCTTCATTCAAGTCTATAGTAATGTTTCCCTCATGGCATACTTGTTTAAACTCTATTTAACTGAAAGTAAGTTGGTGATTCTTGTAGGGAAGCTGTTTATCTCCCAACACCATTAATACTTGAGTCCAGATCTGTATGAATGGACAATCATATGCCCATACAGTACAATCTTCTCTGCTAATTTTGATGGGTTTTTTCTTTTGACTGCAGGATGGCCGCTATGTGGAAAAAAATGTTATCTGAACACGAGAAGCAATCGGAGACTGTGACATTGCTGAGATCGTTGGACCCTTCCCAATCTCCTAAGCAGACAAGTGAACACCATCATGAGCGAACTTATCAGCTATTGGTTGTTGTTCAACAGTGGCATTTACAATTTGAGATGCTAGTCAACAATCAAAAGGGATACATAAAGTCCCTAAGTAATTGGTTAAAATTAAATCTTATCCCTATTGAGAGCAGTTTAAAGGAGAAAGTTTCTTCACCTCCAAGAGTTAGAAGTCCGCCTGTACAAGGTCTTCTCCATGCATGGCATGACCGTCTAGAGAAAATTCCCGATGACCTTGCTAGGACAGCTATAGGAAACTTTGCTGCTGTGATAGATACTATTTTCAATCAACAAGAAGATGAGATGGTTTTGAAGAGGAAATGTGAGGAAAGTCGAAAGGAACTTTCCCGCAAAACCAGGCAATTTGAGGATTGGTATCACAAGTATATGCAAAGGAAAATGCCAGAAGAAGTTGATCCAGAGGCTGAAGATGCCAATGCTCCTGATGAAGTTGTTACAGAGAAGCAGTTTTTGGTTGAACAAGTGAGAAAGAGGTTAGAACATGAGGAAGCAGAATATGAAAAGCAATGCATCCAAGTAAGGCAAAAAACTTTGGGAAGTCTCAAAAATCGCATGCCAGAGCTCTTCAGGGCCATGTGTGATTTTTCTCTTGAATGTTCTAAAATGTACATGGAATTAGGTTCAATATCACAGCACCTAGGCCAGAACTCATCATGAGGTGGTTTGCGTATTTCATTATGCTTATTTTTTGTGGGTAAATTATTTTTTTCTTGGATATATGTTATATGATATTACTCTTGAAGTCTCCTGATTTGTGGATAAACCCTGAAGATTAGGTATGGTAATGATAAATAAACTACATTTTGATTTTGATAAAATTGCAGAGCATGAAAGTTGAATGAATTGATGCCCTTATTGTCTGTTCATGTTCCTATCATACGCCATGTTGTGCTTTTGACCTTCGTTATCACATTTGTAATGAATTTAAACCTACTGAACCCATTTGAACAATCTGCATACTGGTTGATTGAAAATATATGATTTATATAAACCGTTGTGCTTATTACTGGAGAAATTAATTATACCCTCCTCAAGTTTTTTTTTTCTCATGTCAAGTCTTCACGCGAGAAGATCATCCATTCCCATCACTTTGAGTTTGAAAGGAAAAATCATTTGCTGTATTTAAATTTGCTAATTGCCAGGTAGGTAAAAAAAAACTTGGCTATAAATACGATGTACTGAAAACTAATCCACTTGCATTTCATTACGTGTGAATCTATTTACAAAGAAATGAGACACACAATTTAAAGGAAAAATATCATAAAGCCAAAAGAAAAAGGAAAAAGAAAACTGTGAACAAAGGGAAACGTTGTAGTTA
This sequence comes from Medicago truncatula, assembly GCF_003473485.1. Classification (NCBI taxonomy): domain Eukaryota; kingdom Viridiplantae; phylum Streptophyta; class Magnoliopsida; order Fabales; family Fabaceae; genus Medicago; species Medicago truncatula. The sequence goes on from NC_053043.1 coordinate 50,033,236, forward strand.
TTTAGAGGTCAATGTATTATTACAAGGTAGTCATGGGCACTTTTCTGTGGCTTGATGATGATTACATGGGAAATATCACGTTGAGCAACAAAAAAACTTTCTCCCACCACCTGGTATTTCATTTCTTAAAGTTATTCCTGGAGGCTTTGATGGAAAAGCTCTTGCTAGTCTCCTTCCTGCGGTTAACAGATAGAAACAACCACTTAATACAGATGCTTTATTTTCTTACACTAACTTGTAACTTCTAGGGTCAAATAGCAAAACACTATTGAAATCAGGTTCATAAATTTTCATATAGTTTTTACTCCATAGTCCATTCAGCACCTAAGCCACATACCTATTTCATAGAAAAGCTCATTGATGTTCTCAGCAGTCTTAGCAGATGTTTCCATGTAGAACATTCCATTCTCTTGAGCAAATTGCTCTCCGTCCTGCATTAGTTTAATTTACTCAAACAACTTACAAGGAAAAATAGAAGGGAAGAGGGATCTGTTTCAATGCTACTATTTAATCATGAACCACAGTTTCCGACATTAACATCTGACCCAAACACGTCGACCGATACATATTTGTTTGAAAAGAACAAGGGAAAAGGGTGTGAAGAAGATTTAAACACAACCTCAGTTTCAACTTCTCTCTTTGGCTCCAAGTCACATTTGTTTGCTACCAATGCCATCACCAACTTCTGACTTCCTACAACATGTGGTTATATAGTTATACTCAAATAGATATAAGCTTTACAAAAATACTGATAAAAGATCGAAACAAAACATGTTACTAATGCACATGAATTGCTATCACAGTTTTAAATTTCCTGTGTTTGAGGTATTACCATGTCTTTGCAATTCCTGAACCCATTTTTTCGCTCGAACAAATGTGTCCTGAAATAGAAATTTGGATCATAAACAACATTGTTGATCGTTTTCAAATATAACAAAATGAATACTTACAATGCTAGAGATGTCATAAACAACAATTGCTGCTGCGGCACCGCGGTAATACATAGGAGCCAAACTATGATATCGTTCTTGTCCTGCTGTGTCCCATATGTCAAACTTCACAGTGGCTTCAGATAATGATAATATTTGTGTGAAAAAAGCAGCTCCTATGGTTGGTTCCTATGTGTACATTAATTTATATGAAGGTTGCTAAACTCTGTTAATAATAATAATATTAATTAAAAAAAGTATATTTCATTTATTGATATGAAATGGAAGTAAACCTGATTCTGAAAGAACTGGCCTTTAACAAATCTTAATGCTAAACTAGTCTTTCCTGTTCCCATGTCTCCAAGAAGTACCTACAAGAAGAGCCATATAAATAAATTCTATATAAGTCTATAACTATGATCCTAATAAACCTAATATTAGATTAAAAAATTTAAAATAATCATGTCATAGAGATTGGACAAAGTTTTACGTTTTGCTGCTCAAGTTTAACACAACCCTCTCCTTTTACCTGGGATTTTGACCGGCTATGCATAGCAAAGCTTAACATAGGTAGGATTTTTTAACATAATAATAACTTGATAGAAGAAGATCAAGTACATATTCATAAAAAAATGACTGGTATCTGGAACAAAAAAACAAAATTTAGTAATAAGGTAAGACATACCTACCAGCTTGGCTTGAATGATCTTATTCCCCGGTCTTGACATACTAATAAGTTGCAAAATATTTTGTAGAAGTTGCAGAAAATGATGAAATTTGTAAAATGAAAGAGAGTACTTACTGTGTAGATCAAAGAAACTACTAGTTGCATTTATCATTGGGAATTTGGTAGAAAATAAGGTAAGAGACTAGTAGTTTTTACTAGCATTGACTGGTAGTTAGTCAAATGTATAGAGCATTCTAGTAAATAAGCAATATTGATTGGATTTGGTAGTGCAAATAAATTGCAAGTTAATATGTTGCTATACTTCTGAACATAAAAGGAAAAAAAGGCTTCAAAATTTCACTCATGCATTCTATGACTATGTATGTGTCCTTTTCAAAATGCTACTTGATTAACAGCGATCTATTTCAATTGAACTTAATTCATTGATGAGTAATAGAAGTAATCTATATACATTGATCTTGCAGGAACTAGCTAATCCAATGCACAATCAAACGTGCAATTGATTTATATTATGACTTAAGCATATGAAGCATACGAAGAGAGTCAAACCCAAAAAAACTAGTCGATTAAGTGAGAGTCTCCTAACTTAAAGAAGTATATTGAAAAAATTTGTCTACTCAATATAAAACTTCTAACAATTTTACTTTAATCCGAAAATAATGATAATTAGTCCATGTAAATGAAAATCGTTCCAATATAATTTGCTCATAATTAATCAAGATTCAAAAATGAAGTTGATTTAACTTTAACTAACCATTCACATTCATTTCACGCAATTTACTTTAGTTGTTCCCAACGGAGCCGAGACTCCATTTGAACTAATCTAATAGCAGGCCGATATTCCAAGTCCCTTTAAAGTTGATGGTTATGCCTTTAAATAAGAGCTTACTAAATTAATTTTGAGTGATGTCTATAAGGTCTAGCTTACCAAGCAATGCCGAGATTATTAGGCTAAATATTTTTCGTAGTTACTCAAATTCGAACTCGAAATCTCCATTTATGTGTGTGAATTTTCATATGGTGTTTTTCACTCCTTCAACATCCATGTGATTTTTTTTTGAAATAATATTAGTAAAAACTTGAATAATTATCATCAAATTTAAAAGTTGTTAACAAAAACATAATTAAAATTTTAAAGTTTATGTCGGTTATTAAAGATTATATATAAGTTTTGAAGTTATTAACAATGAATACGTTTTTGTTCAATGTATCTCTTTAAAATTTTAAAGTTTATATATATAAGTTTGCATTAGTTTATAATTGATAATTTTTTTTTTTTTTTGAGGATTTTATCATCGAAGTTATAAACTTAATATGCAAACTTGATAATCTATTTGTAATAGCCTTATTAAATTTGTATGAATAACCTACGCACATTTCAATTTCACTTGCTTTACATGTATAAGATAAAATGCAGTATCCCTCAAAAAAAATGTATAAGATGCAGTAGATATGATTATTTTCTTATCCTTTCAAAAAAAAAATGATTATTTTCTTATGTTGCATAAATTCAGTTATGCAACGAAATTTGTCCCCTAAATAAAATGTAACAAAATTTGTGTATTATCATGACTATCAATAAAATATATATTTCTCATGAGTATCAGTCTATCACATAATATGTATGTTCTTTTGTAATATATACACTCGGGATGGACCTAGAAATATAATATACAAGGGGCTAAATAATCAATAATTAATTATAGAAATATAATTTTTGTTCTTCGATGTTTTTTTCTCTTAATGACCGTAGATATTACTCATTTCAATAATCTAGATTCTGGAGTACATTTACAAGTTGTTTCTTCTAAAATAAAAGTGTATATATTATTTTTTGGCTTAAATGCAATTTTGATCCTCCTATATTTGAATTTGTTAACTTTTGATATCTCATTGTATATATTGTTGATAATATAATAATTTTTTTAATTTATAATAAATTTACTTCTCTTTTGTTAAAATTTAAATTTTTTTAGGACTTGCAAATGAAATTACATCCCTCACAAAAAATATAAAATAAAAACTAAAAGAGATTAGTAGAGACTTGAGCCTACAAGATGCCAAATACATGCTCTATCATAATTCACTAGACCAAACCTTTTGAAAGTCTGTTATTTTTAGATACTATCAATTACATCCATTGAAAGACACATAACACATATGTTTAAATTTCTTGTAATGGTTTATCTTACTTATATATTTACTTCTTTTTTTACAAGTTACTTATATATTTACTTTATATTTCCATTGTATTTACTTGAAATATCTAAACTCTAGTTATCAAACGAGTAAATAGTCAACCTTAGAAATTGTAAATTCTTACGAATACTCTTTGAAATTAGAGAAAATGCAAAAACCACATAAAATTGTTAATCGTTTGCCAATTTGCCTCTTCTGTTAGTCAACATGACGTCGTGACCATTGACTGTTTATAGGAGTTTAATTGAGTCACCATTGACTGTTGATAGGAGTTTAATTGAGCTGGATATTTTTTAGGGTGATGTGTTGGTGGGCTTTAATAACGAGAAGCCAAAGAGTATAAGGTTTACACTAGAAGAAAGAAGAAAAATAGTGTGGCAAACGTGTGAGTGGTGAGCTGGTAGATAGTGGTAGATTCCCCGTGTGTGAGTGAGGGGAAGGAGGAAGTTAGCTTTGCTTTAGGCTACTGTTTGGATCGTTTGAAATCCAACCTTGATGGATTGAAGAATGCTTTAATCGCTGAGATCCACCGCGTTGTTGTGTCCAAGGAAGTTCCCCAAAATATTGGTGTCTCGGTTCGTTCGTCCTTAAAGAGTTCCGGCTCTGCGAAGAATGTGGAGTTGTTGTCCTTCACCGGCGATGATCTTGTGGCTTGGATAACTCGTGCTAAGAAGGGTCACCATCCATTCATTGTGCTAGAGAGTATCATAATGATATGAACACATGTACTTATCATGCTTACCTTTTTTTTAGAGCGAGTTGCGCGCGAACGCAAACCCTACTGGAACAAATTATAATGTAGGCTCCACCACTTGAGTAGACCTTAAACTAGAACCCAATGAAGGTCACTTGCCTAGGCCATGGGCCTTCTTGATCACCATTGACCCCATTCAGGTAAGTGACTTATCATGCTTACTTTATGCTTTTACCGCTGGCCTAATGAAATGTCTATGTTATATTTGTAAAAAATGTAATATATATTGTATTACTTTGTTAGTAATTTATTCAGGTTTTTGTCTTACTTTTTCCTCATCGCATCACATCTATTATGTTTTCTTCATTTTTATCTTGTTTTTCTCTCTGTCGTTAAAGATTATGCTTATGAACAATGTGTATCTATTATTGATGATACTACTCATTCATATTTTAATTGGTAAATATTTAAATAAGTCAAATAATTCATACAAAAAAGAATAAATTTAATTGGTAACATTGACATGAATAAAACATTGACATGTCTAGACTTTTTTATGAGAATAAAAAATCAAAATTTTATAAAACGAAAATGTTTGCACCCGTGGTTCAAGGTCCGGGATATGCCATTGAGTCCTTGTATACTATATATACTTGACTTGTATCAGTTTCAATACAATGAAAAATACCACATATTTCTGCATGGTATCAAAGCAAAAGATACGAACCATCGCTAAATTTAGTACTACCACGTTTTTTTACCCTTGTTGATCATTACACTCTATGCACTCATTCTTCACAAATTCCACCTATAAGTACCCACAAATTCTTCACAAATTCTCATTCCAACATCTCACATTCTCCTTTCTTCTACAATGTGTTTCCACCGTTATGCTTTCATACAAAAAGGTTACTCTAGTATTTTAGGGATTGTATGAATAGTCAATGGACATGGTGCCACTCTACGAATTTGCACATTTATTCTAGGTGTAATGTTGATATGTCTGGATGTAAGGTTAATCATCAAAGTCTCGTTCGCCGTAGAAATGAACAAACATTACCCCCAACGTCCTTCCCCCTCCATCTTTCTCTCATTTCCCCTCCATCTTCTTGTACCACATATTATATAGATGGATGTAAGGTTAAATCATTGATGTTCTCAAAAAAATGGAAAATACTCCCTCCGTCCCTCAATAGACGACCTATTTGATAATATACATTATTGACTTAACATACTTTGATCATATTTTTCTACTAATTCACAAAGATAAATAATATCATGTAAGATGTTGTTGGATTCGTCTAGATAATTATTTTTAAAATATTCAATTTTCATAAATAAAAAAAAAAATTAATAGAGAATTGAAGATATCAAAGATAAAACATATGCATTAGTTCGTGTATCGAGATCATCTAATATAAGATGGATGGAGTACAAGATTTCAGATTATATAAATCAAAATTATGTTCGGGTTACATAATGCAAACAAAAGGTGTTTTGGAAAGAAAAAAAAAGTAAAGTGAATGGAAAACTTATAGGGGGGAAAAACAATACTCATTAATCTTTTATTGTTTGTTAATTGTGTTGGTATTTTGATCCAACGTCCAAACGTGATTATCTTTTTGGACTTTGACTTTCTTTTTATTTCAAAAGAAAAGACAAATATTTGAGCAATATCGATTTAATTGATAACTCTTTTCATCAAATTTTGTTTAAAAAATAATAATTTGAAAGGTGAAAAAAAGACATTTAACCCTGTACTTAAAACACAAGCAAAGTTGATGACTTAACAACTTGAGAACAATTTAACCCAAAGAACAGGAAAAAGAGACAAATCAAACATAGACACGTACAAATTAGGAAACACCACCACAATTTCCTACACCAAACCAATAATCGATCATCAAATTCAAATTTCAATGTTCAGATTTTTGTAGATGCAATCCCATTATCCAAAACCTTAAAAAGCTCATAAAGAAAAACCATGAAAATCTCAAAAGAAACATGTTACACTTACACAAATCTCCTATGGCCATGCCAACCTCGTATGGATCAAACTCACGTTGTTTTTTCAAACCGTTTTCGAGTTACATGCACGTTGAGCCTCTTACTCTTATTCACCACCATGTACATTTTCTATCCGTCGGATCCATACCTCAAGATCGTACGGTTGAAACTGAAGAAGATTAAGGTACATCGTGTGCCGCATATCACAGTAGATATCTCCATGCTCTTCACGTTGAGAGTGCAAAATGTTGACGTGTATTCCATGGACTTTGGTGCTGTTGACGTGGCGGTATCTTATAGAGGGAAACCACTTGGGCACGTGACTTCGAAGAATGGGCACGTGAGGGCTATGGGATCTTCATTTGTGGATGCTGATGCAGAATTTAGTGGTATTGGTGTGTTACCTGAGATAGTGTTGTTGTTGGAGGACCTTGCTAAGGGTATGGTACCCTTTGATACTGTTAGTCAAGTTAGGGGCAAAATGGGGATTCTATTCTTTTACTTTCCGATTAAGGTAAATCATTTTCTTACTTCCAAGTTCTTCATAATCATATGTTGTTTTAGTGTTTCTCAATTATTATTTTTTAATAATTTGAGTTAGGTTATAGTTAGTTTATGGTGCTAATATGATAATTTTTCCAATAATAGGCTAAACTATCATGTGCTGTTTTGGTGAGTACAATAAATCAGACAATTATTCGTCAACACTGTCTCTACGAGGTAAAGATTAATTATTATTTTAGAGTTTGATTGTGATAAAATTTGTTTGAAATCTGCTTCTTTAATTAAATTGAGGATGTGGATTTACTTTGAATGAATTGAGTGTACAATTATAAACCAAGAGGCAATGTTATTTGTTAATGAGTTTCACCTGAAGATACATAGTTTGGAGAACAAAGTTTTAATATTGACTAAAATAATTATTGGTCATATTTTATTTAATTACTTTCTAAACAAAATTTTATTTACATTGTCTCTTTCCTGGAGAAAAGATATAAGTTTAAATTATAATACTGTTGATAAAAAAATCTGATAGATTATAAGACTAAGCCAATGTTTGGTTTAGCGTTAAAGTTAGTATAAATTTTGCGTCTCAATGCGCAAACCGACATGACATTGAAAAACTTCAACTTGGAGAGTTGGAAAAAAAATGTGTTTGATTGGTATCCACCATGCAAACAGACACATTATAAGATAAATTTTATGATTTAATTTTGTATGTGTATGCAGGGGCAGCCACCCCCGCTAGCTTGGGTACTAGCTCAGGCTCAACTTCTATTTATTTTTTTGTAGCAAGTCCAACCATTATTAGAACATCACGTTTTTCCTGCGAATTTTGCCAAAAATTTAGGTTTTCAGGTAAATGTAATGTCTTCGTGGGTAATTGTTTTCTTAGGACTTTAGAATCCGCAAAAAAGGTACATCCGCAGGAAGGAAGTAATATTATATGGGAAGTTTATAAAATTATCCGCAAAAAATATGCAATTTTTACAGACTCTATAAAATTTCTGGCTTCACAAATGTGTGTATGTGTTCTAGTCAACATTTTATCATAGTCTCATTTGTTGATTCTTCGAGCAATAAGACTTTACTTTAAAGGAACTATTTTGTTAGTAAATGAGCTTATTTAAATAAGAGTTAATTAAGTAAATGGTCCCTATAAATATTCAGAATTTTGTTTTTAATCCTTATAAAATAAAATCACACTTTTTAGTCATTGTAATATTTTCCTTTAGCATTTTAGAGACCGAAACACTGATGTAAATCTTTTATAGAGACTAAAAATGTTGATGTAAAATTTTAGAAGGATAAAAAATGATGACGAAAACTTTTATAGGGATTAAAAAGCATGATTTTATTTTATAGGGACTAAAAATAAAATTCTGAATATTTATAGGGATCATTTACTTAATTAACCCTTTAAATAATGTACCTGATTTTTATTTTTTTTTATGATTTTACTTCAGTGATGAAAAGAAGAGCTAGCCAACAGTGAAGAATGATCGGAAGATGTTTGACCCCTTGTACCACCCATTTAAATAGTTGGTACTTGGTACCCCAATCCTTGTATCAAAATTACATATATATGATTATGATTATAATCATAATTGAAACATGGATAAAGATTAAGTTTTGTAAATTATGTTATAAATCCTTAAGAATAGTTTTACATAATTGGTTATAATTGTACAGATATCATCCCAATGTTGGATTGATGGCCCCTTTTTTAAACGTATAATGCATTAATAAATATAAAATGTGTTGTGAGTACGAAGAGAGATTAACAAACTCTTACATTATTTTCCTTAAAAAAAAAACTTACATTATTTAATAACTATTTATAAGAAAATCTTTTTTAAAAGTAAAAACGAAAAAATATTTGGTTAGAACAACAGAGAAACTTAAATACCCAACAACATTTGGATGATATGATTGATTAGAATAGTTGTAGTTGTGTGTAGAGGATATCTCGATCCAAAAAAATAAAATAAAGAAACACAAATACACATATAATACAATATTATTATCTTAATATATGAGAATTTTTGTTTGCTCGCAACAAATAATGAGCCTTTCAAAAAAACAAATAATGAGGAAATATTAATATACGAGAAACTAAAAAAATTTACTCGCAGCAAATGATGAGGAAACATCGTGTATCGGGCAAGTATTGGGCGCACATGATACATGTGTTTTACTATTTTACAATTACACATGCTTTAGAGATGACAGAATTGTGTTAAAAATTAAATTTCGTTAAAAAGAGTTTTATTTTGGAGAGGTTTTGAATTAGAGTGTTAAGAAGTTTTATAAGTTAGTGAATATAAAAAATAAAAATAAAAATTGACGCAATCAAAATTATTATTAAACTTATAAACTGTGGGGAAAAAAAAGACATTTAAAGGAGTTTAAATTGAAATAAAGGAGGGTATGTGAGCATACAAGGGGTGGATTGACAGCAAGTTTAAATTGAGAATGAAAATAACCGATAATGTTAAAATATGTAAAAATAATCAATTATATTTGAAATATACGATTGACATCGATTTTTAATTTTTTTTGACAAAAATAAATGATATTCATTCAAATTGATCAAGTACATCGATATAATGTAAATTCGCTAAAAACAAAAAGGATGAATTTGTGAACAGACTCACAACATCCATGTTAATAGCATAAAACGGCAAGGTACAAATGCCTACACATATGACTATATTTAAATCTCCGGAATAGTCATGTCTCCGGATCTGCAACGTGGATGACGCCAAAGTCATTGATTGAATCTGCACTTGATCGAAACTGATCTAACAATCTGAACCGATCAAATACCTGATAGAAACAAGAAAGACAAACAACGTCGCACAAAGACGACGAACAAACCAACGTCGCACGAAGACGACAAACAAACCAACGTCGCACGAAGACGACGAACAAACCAATGTCGCACGAAGACGACGAAATCACAAAATAAAAAACGTAACATATGTGAAAATGACTTATTTCAATAAAAGGGAAATACAAAAACGAGTTAGAGGAGTGACGACATCGATTTTTAACTGTTGGTGAGAATTTTTTTTATTTTTAAAAGAACGAGTAACTCTCATTTAAAAAAACAGAATGAGTAACTCTATTTTCAATCGACGAGAGGTATGTTCTTTCAGAACTTTTTTTTTCTTTCTTTCCCTTTTTCATATCGATCTAGGGTGCGACACTCTGTGGCGCTCGTTTTTATTCCTTTTGTTGTTGTTAGATTAGGTTTTGTGTGACACACTATAGTAGACACCCACTATGTCGGTGACAAGATGTCTGATTTTTTTTTTCTTTTAATTTTATTAGGGATCTAAACAAGCGGCCGTTTCAAGAATGGAATATAATTCTGATGAGGAGTTATGGCGTGAGCTCTCTGGTGGTATGTTGTTTTGCACCTTTACCATTGTCTTCTTATTATTTTTTTTGATGAAATCAATATTCTTTTTAATCGATCAATACACACAGATTATGCTATAATTTTGATTATGCTATAATCAATGATATAATTTCGATTCAAATAATTCCATTCTCTGAAAAAAAAAATTGGTTGAATTATGCAAGAAATCCCTACAAATATAAATCATTTTGAAAGTACTTTTAATTTGGTCACTTAACTCAACCAATTTTTCATTTGAAAACGTTGATGTGACTTTTTTTTATTTGGTCACTGAAGCAATTTTTCATTTGAAAACGTTGATATAATATACTGATTTGTGATTCTTTTTGGGTTTCGGATCATCAATAAGTACGAAGATTACGAGTTTTGAGTTGAAGAAATCTAATTTTTTAGATTTCTTTAACTCAAAACTCGTAATCTTCGTACTTATTCTTGATCTTAACCAAAAAAATCAAGAATCTTGTTGAACTTTATTTAATTTTTTTCAGTCCCAAACATATAATCTACAAGATCTGAAGCAATGAATCGAATTCAGACAAGATCTAGAAATCTTCGAAAGATATGAATTTTGTAGGCGTGTTTGTATGATTTCGGTCTTAGAAACTATTATTTAGGGTCATATTCTTCAATTCATCCACTGATCCATACCATCAAACTCATTCCATTGAGGGTCCTCATCTTCAATTCCTCTTTTACCTAAATCCCCAATATCATTAACCCAATGATTTTACTTTTTTTGAAAAAATGATTAAAAATAACAAAGTGTTTAATTTGTGATTAGTGTTGGGGAATGATTAGTTGACATGAGATTAGCCTAGTCACGAAAGTCATGTCATCAAATTATGTCAACGTTGTCAATTTTTTCCTTGAAGGACCAAATTCAAAATATTTTGAAATTGCAAGGGTAAATTAAAAGAAAAACTTCTTGCAATAACTAAAATCAAAATGATCACCATTTGCACATTAAGTCTTTTTCAAAGGATATTTTTGCAAAGCATAATGAGAAACACTTGAAAGAGTTCAAGAGATAGCAAACATACTCACATGCATATATTGAGAAATTCTATCATTGAGCTATAGCATTAATTCGATGAAGATGTATATCCTTGTGTGAAAATTAAAACAAAGAATTTGATTTGCTAATATTTAAGATATGATTACTAATAGGGAATGGTTTGTATCTGTTGACAAAATGTGTAACTTTATTTGTAAATTTGATCAGAACCAAAGTTGTCAGAGCTGAAAATGTTACAAAAAGAGCATGATGAAAAACTTTCCAGAATTGCAGAGCTGAAGAGACAAATTGAATCCACAAAGCAGCGTTTGGAAAAGAAAGAGGGCACAAGGGACAAAATGGGAAGTTTCAATGCCTTAAGCGAGAAATATAACAGTGTTAGAGAGGAATACAATGCAATTCTGGCTGAAAAGTCAAGGGGATCAAAATCTGGTCCAGGAACTAATTCAGCAATGCGACCTCAAAATCCTTAGTATATTTCAATGGAGTTGGAACAATGTTGCTGAATACAACAACTATGTGAAGAGCTTTATTTTATTTTATTTTTGTTAATTGCATTTTGGATGATTTGTCATGGTGATGAAATATGTTTACAAACTTATTGAAGCATTATTTCTATGATTGCGTTTATGAGTTATTATTGCATGTATTGAAGTTTTTTTATTTGGGGACCAACATGAATTTTTATTGCCTAACTTCCATTGTCACAAAAATTGAGATATCAACACAAATTAGCTCATACATTCATTTCCAATCAATGATCTTGCACACGCAAAATTGAACTAAACAATGCAATTTTTTCATCACCATTGCTTTCCAAATATCATCACCACTATGCACACACAAAATGATCTTGTACCACACAACTGTCTTTTTATCATTGAATCAATAAGTCACATCATATATCATTTGATTTAATGGTGAGATTTATTCATCTAATGATGTGTTTATATAATATTTGTCTAACTTATTTTAGAGGAATAATTGTATGGTTAATTATGTTTTAGGTCCCTATAAATAGCGGTGTTTTCAATATTAGTCTCTACTTAAATTTTATTAAATTTTTGGTCCCCAACGTTTTTTTTCGTTAGCAAAATAGGCCTTCGCTGTTAATTGTTGCTGATTGAGCAAACGGTGAAGCACACATGAATGTCACACCTAACTTTTTTTTTTTAGTTAAATATGTTTTTAGTCCCTGTAAAATTGAGGCATTTTAAGTTTAGTCCTTACTTAATTTTAATAGTTGTTTTGGTCCTTAAAAAAAAATACTATGCACTCAGTATTAGTCCCTACTCAATTCCAATTTGTTCAATTTATGCTTAAACTCTTGTATACTGCCACTAGTTTTGCATGAAATGGGAACATATGGGTTGGTTCGAATTAATATGGAATTATTTTCCCACGCTCATTCAATATTTTGCCCCTGGTTAATAATATTAAGTTCTATTCAAATATCTATGCTGATTCAATATCTTTTAGTCAACGTAATTTTAAAAAAAAAATAGCTTATTCTTCGGTATCTCATATGGGTTTCATAATTCTAGGAATTGGTTCTATAAGTGATATTGGGCTCAACGGGGCCGTTTTACAAATAATATCTCATGAATTTATTGGTGCTACCCTTTTTTTCTTGGCAAGACCTAGTTATGATAAACTACGTCTTCTTTATCTTAACGAAATGGGCGGAATGGCTATCCCAATGTAAAAAATATTCATGATTTTCACTATCTTATCGATGACTTCTCTTGCATTGTCGGGTATGAGTGGTTTTGTTGCCTAATTGATAGTTTTTTTTTTGGAATAATTACTAGTCAAAAATATCTTTTCATGATGAAAATACTATCATAACTAGTTTTAGTAGGTTTTTTTAGTCCCGCTAAAACAAAGTTTGTTTAATTATCCTTAAACTCTTAAATTTTTGAACGATTTTTTTGAGAGAAGTTTAGAACAATATGAAAGGTTCAATTATTAAAATTTAGAATTTTTTAACATGAAACGAATTAAATATGAATTTTTGAAAACGATAAAAGTGAAAGATAAAAGTAATAAAATCTGGACATATAAATCAAATTTTGCGATAATTTTTTGCGGAGGAACTTTTAGTAATGTTCTTAACACGTCTACAAAAAATTATTAAAAAACTTAAGAGTTTAAGCATAAATTAAACAAATTTGAATTGAGCAAAAACTAATACCGAGTGCATAGTATTTTTGTAAGGACTAAAACAACTATTAAAATTAAGTAAGGACTAAACTTAAAATGCCTCAATTTTATAGGGACTAAAAATATATTTAACCCAACAAAAAAAAGTCAGATGTGACATCCACGTGTGCTTCACCGTTTGCTCAATCAGCAAAAATTAAGAGCGAGGACCTATATTTTGCTAACGGAAAAGTTGGGGATAAAGAATTTAATAAAATTTAAGTAGAGACTAATGTTGAAAACACGCCTATTTATACGGACCTAAAAAATAATTAACCCATAATTGTATCACTTATGCATCATAGAATTGGCTTCTATTTTAATATAGACAAAATTATGTTTGAGGTCCTCTAAGTTAGACCATTTTTTTTATTGTTCAAGTTTTATTTTACTAAAATTAGTCATTTATGTTATGCTGCAAAGCCCATATACTTTAAAATAAATGACGTACCAACATCTGATACGTATCTTGCACTAACATCTGCCTGATATGATTTGATACATTCCGGAAGAGTAATCCGCGATTAAATTTTATTTTTATTCTCGAATTGATCCTTATATTATGTTTCATTTGCACCTTTAGTTTTTAAGTTATGTTCATCTCACACAGTTGTTCTTTATCTTATAGTTCGTGATTGTGTAAACTACAATTTTCGTTTCATACATAACCATGAACAGTTCAAGTGTCACTCGTTGTTTTGGATTCATAAATTTGAACCATTGCTCTTGAATGAAGACATTTATCTGAAAAATTGAGTTTTAAATAAGAGTCAAATTTAATAGACCGCATACGTAATTTTTCCTTTGATATGTTATAATAGATCATATCATACTCATCTCATAAGTACAAGTTAATTATTGGCTGCATAAATTTACATCTGATATGCTAAAACACGAGTTCAAAGTAAAAAAAAAATTCACTTATTAGCACATAATGTGTGTCGGGAATGGATCCTCTCCGGTGTGTAATCCTAACCATTGAATAATCAATACACATGAACAATTAAATATTAAAATTAAAGAGAGATAGCACATTTAATGGTTTTGATCTTTGACTATAGATGATTTCACAGGAGGGAATCTTCTCCCATGTGTGTATATTTTACCGCTATACTCTCTTAACCACACAAATATATATCATACTTCGTACACCAATAGATAAGAGGTTCAAATTAAAGACATTACATTCTTTGCATGCTATGCTCCCTTAATTTACTACGCTAATAGCTCAATTTGCAGCTACATCTAATATTCTAATTAGTAATTTCTAACATTGTGGAAACAGAACCATACTTTAAATATTTACATTTATTCTAAGCCCCAACCTCTATACCAATGTGATAGTGGAATTTTGATTGCTATATCATTACAGTAAATTAAATGCTTTTCAAAACTGTTGGTAACCTTGCATAAGGTCTAGTAGGCTGGTAAAATAAAGGTAGCAAGTGGTGCTAATCAAGTGGCTAGAAACTGAATGAGATTCTTCCCCCGGAAAAAGGAAAATGGAAGTACCTCAATTATCATATTTCACATAAAAGTAAATGCAACATTTTCTTCACTAGGTTGAGATAATTCCTTTAAATTAAATAGACCAAGTTAACGTGGTTGATTGTGCTCTAATTAGAGTCGCCTCATCACAATCTCGTTGTTCGTTATTTATTGATATTCTTAGTTGTAATGAAGAAGAATTTGCCGTGAATAGATTTGATTTTGGGTAAATTGTTATGTAAAAGAAAAGAGGATTCTAGGTTTTTTTTTTCCTATCAAATTTTGTTTAATTTGAGTTTTTTTTCAAAAAGAAAATAAATTGTTTTTCGAAAATAAAACTCGTCACAGACTCGTGAGTTTGTACGAGTTCACACGAGTCTATTGGATCTACTAAAAAAAATGATTTTATGAGCGATTTCACTTGTTTTAACCTTCTAGACTCGAACTCATATGAATCTCCTCGTGAGTGTGACAATCATGATCTTGAGTGATGAATGAATTGTTCTTGCTTGTATTGTCCATGTAGTTGAATGTAACTGAATTGGTGTTAATTGTGTAATTTCTTGTCATAAAATTGTATTAGATAATAATTTATGGGTTTTAGTTATTTTATTGTTAGAAAATTCGGATGGCAACAAATTCGCTAGGCCAAATTTTCCCGGCTAATTCCATGTTATGTGCAATAAAATGTCACTATTCAAGATAATGTCCTTAATGCGTTCTTTACTAGGCATAAAACTGGAGCATGCTAATATGCTAAACTGCCATAAAAACACCAACAGAAATTCAAGTTTCAACAATGGTGCTAGTGTGAGAACAGATATCTTCAAAACTATAAAGTATTTTAGTGGAATCTGAAATTCTTTTTGTAGTTTTGAACACATCTTGTTCCCAAACCATTTTCTAAACCCTATGGTTAAAACTTTAATGATGTTTAATAAAAATGCATAAACTATTAATTTTGATGGTCTCAATAACATATTAAATAGTTTTAGAGTTATGATTATGATATAAATTTTTAATCTAACAGTTAACTTTAAAAAATATATCAAGTAAAATAATATTCAACGATGTAACATTACATTGGTGTAATATCTCTCTTCTCTTCCCTCCCTCCAATGAAGAAAAGATAATTCGTCCGCCACTACTTTCGATACCATAAATCACTCATAAACTACGTCTGTATACTTTGTTAATGGTTTTTTTTTTTTTTTCCTTTTCACATTCATCTTTTTTTTATATTAATTAATTAATGGGTCTTTTTTTTGGGTCTTATTCTCAAGGGTTGACTCTCCAATGATATTTTAAAAAAACTTTTAATTTGTTCATGTTGTATTCATTTGTCAATTTTTTGACCGCTATATTTAGTTTTTTCTATTTCTTTGTATAAACTATATTTTTTATTATTGATATTAGATTAGATTTAAAGTTGACCAAAGTTAATTATGTGATATCAAATATGGTTCATAATAAAATATGTTTGAAACTCTAAATAGTTTATAATCTTTTTCCCTATACATAATCAAATTCAAAACTCAACAATCATGATTTAGTTACGAATTTCAATTTTGTCATAAATAATGTTTGGTAATTTGATTCATAATGCTCAAAAAGTCTTGATCACATCCCTTGGCAAGAAGCAAAGGACAATAAGCAGGAAGGATAAACAAGCAAATTACTCTATTACGCTATTAATATTAGTTTCATTATTGTGTGTGGAGGATAGAGGGGAGAATAGACTAAATTGATCGACAAAATTCTACAACGTAGCCTATGTAAGCCCAAGGCGAGATTAGGCTATTTCAAAAAGAGCAATGATATTTGTACATCATTTAATCACAATTTTGGTGATAATTTTGTTTTTCTCTTTTTTTATTGGTCAAAAACAATGGAGAGAGAAAAGGAAGAGAGAAGATAATAACATCATATGAGTTGAAGAGAAAGTTGTCAAAATATTGTTACAAATGATTTTACAAATATCATTTCTAAAAAATAAACGGATCGTCCTTTTTCTAAAAAATTATTTAGTTAAAAGTACTAAGCTACATGTTATAAGAAAAACTTTTTAAGTCTACTAAATAGGTATATTTAAGTATATATAATTAATGTCGACGTTCAAAAAGATCCTAACATTTTTAATTTAGATTAAACCCAAGCTATCTCCGTGAGCTTAGCTCAGTTGGTAGGGATATCGCATTTTATATGCAGGGGTCAGGGTTCGAAGTTCGGATACTCCACTTCTCCACAATTAAATTGTGTGAGCTCTAACCACTAAACTACTTGACAAAAAAAAAAAAAAAAACTCAAGCTTTGCAGAGTTTAGCCTAACCAACTCCCAATTAAGATGAAGGGCAAAATGTGTTAGACCTAAAATTCCAACCTGTTAAATTATTAAGGCAGCCATTGTAACACTCTTAAACCCTACATGTGATATTTAGCATTAAATCAATAGATAAAAACAAGATTCAAGGTGCTACGCTTTCAATAACTCAAAAATCAAGCATAGTTTGGTTTCCTAAAAATTTCGCAACGGAATAATAACAAAGTTTTCAAATATCTCAAGGTCTCAACAACATGTCTCAATTTCATAATTCATCAATTAAAAACTTCAGGTCCACAACACAATCCAACAGATAACATAAAAATAAACTCCTGACCAAGGTCTTAATCAGAACCTACAACTAGACTCCAAAAGCATTAAGAAAATGAGGAAGCGTCAAGCTAGTCCTCGGTACTCACGCGGACTCAAGCGTCCTTAACCTGCACCTCTACACCATTTTACAATGGTAAGGCGACCAAAAAACCACTGGATGGTAAGATTACATTCAACATAAAGAAACTACGATCTCAAGCATAGTATATTAGGATTTCACATTATACATACAATCATCTTCCTAACAATACTATGTTCACATATAATCTAATTCAATATATCAAGTAGATGCAATAATTCTCAAATCATTAAGCATAGGATATAGTCTCAAGAATATAACAAGTATTCAAGTTGTTACTTCAACAACAATTAAATTCATAGTATTCATACTTCGTCATGTATAAGCATCAAATCATATTCCACCTATACTTATATCTACATGTTATAAAGTCAACAAGTTTTCACTAACGTTTCATAAGGATATATTCATTTCAACGACAATTAACAACTTCAAATTGACATATAATCAAAATAAGCATCATTCACATCTCAACTTAACAAAACTCATCTTCAAACATCACAACTTCAATTGGACATATTACCACATAAATACACCATCACATCTCTTCTCATCAAATAATATATCATCACCATTCACATATATTCTTACCAAATTATCTCAAAATAAATACAATCGTCATCTCAAGAGTATAGACATGAAAATCATCATCATCAAAGAAATCACCAAGTACATATAATTCACAATTCATCATCATCACCAAAATAATCATCATCAAATGAAATCACCAAGATATGTTCTCATCATTTTCCTTTCATCACCATCATCACAAGTGTACAAGTATCACCAAAGGACGAATACAATCATGTACATATCTCCACAAACATTCACATAATCCACATAGTTCACATCATTCACATAATTCACATCATTTACATAATCCACATAACCAAGTATGAGATATTTTACATAGACTCAATGCATGCAATGTTCTAGACACGACTCTACATGCATGTGGTACCGTTCTAGATGTCGGAGGTCTATTACTGATTGATCCCTGCGTCACTGGATACCGAAGTATCCTAAATCTCGTTACTGGATACCAAAATATACTAAATCTCATCATTATATATCAAAGTATCCTAACACCATGACTAATGAATGCATGAACATATGACTCATCAATGCATACATTCATACAAGACCTCATCATCATTAACATCGTCACTTTACATATATGTATTCATCATCATTTTATAAATATATGTTAATCATAAAAAATCATCATCATTAATCATCATCATTAATCATCATCAATAATCATCGACAAAAATCATCATCAATAATCATCATAAAAAAAATCATCATCATCATAATAATCATCATCAATCATCATCGTCAAAAATCATCATTAATAATCATCATAATCATAATCATCATCAATAATCATCATTAAAAATTATCATCACCATAATCATCATCAAACATTTACCACATCAAAGAAGTAACATCTCTTCATTTAGCAAAAATAACATTTTAGACGATTAACCATTTACACCTAGTCAATCAATGTATCATGCATATATCAACCACAAATTCAACTATTATTCATCAACTTATCATTATCACATAGCCATTCACAAATTAACATAACATGATTCATCGTTTATTCAAAGTCCGTCTAATTTTTTCAAAGTTCGTTTATTTTCACATATTTCACCAAAATCAAGTTACATGCTCACGTACATCCTTATCAACCCTTCATGTTATTCTATGTCAATCATTACAGTAGTTCAAACAAACAACATCGTTTCACTTGGAAAAACTTTATTTCATTCTAAGCTATTTTCATATTTCAAGTTTCACAAAAAATGCAGCATGACATACATGTAGTATTTTCATGATAACTCAAGTTCTAGAAATGATAATGAAGTCAAACCAAATTCAAAAGAAAGCTAATATATATATATCTACAATTTTCGTATTTACACCAAAACCCAGTTCATAACAGAAAATAGTGGAAAAATTGGTTTTCCTAAGCCTGGGAAAAGAACATGACCCTGCTGACTACTGACCAACATATATGCCCTTACTCCTCAAATGACCAAAATACCTTTTATCTTAAAATGACTAAAATACCCTTAATTCCTCTATATCTAATAAAATCCAATTTACCCAACAATTCAAATACATCAAATAATTAAATAAATAACAAAACAGTTAAATACTTCCTCCGTCCCTATATGTAAGCACTATTTGCCTCTAATAAAAGGGTGCTTAGATATATGGATGAAGTGAGTAAATAATTCTAGTGAAAATAAGGGTGTTACCACCACTACTACTTGAAAGAATCTTGGAGAAAAATCCTGTCTTTGGCATAAGCTTCGGCAGCCAACAATCTTTGCCTGTTAATGGATTTCAAGAACATATGGCCATATTTGGAATTTGAATTCTTTAAAGAGAGTAAAGTGTGAAAAGAAAAGAAAAAAATCAATTATTATAATTTAACAATTTCGAGATTTGTTAAGTTGTATATACAATATCTACTGTTAATTTATTAATTAATTGTTGATATTATTTATTTTACACTTTAAACTTTAAAATAAGTTGTTCACTTTAGAGTAGTAGGATATGAGTATTTGAGACATATAATTGAAGAGCGCATTTTTCACATAGCCTAATTTCAAAACTGTATAGTTGACGAGTTGGCCGAATTCACAACACTATAAAGTCCGGGTATTGAAGAAATATATTTGGTTATTTGACTTTCATTCTTTCTTTCTTTCTTTGTTTTTTAAACATAATGTATGAACCATATATTACAAACCCCAAAACATTGTAATGGATTAGATTGCCATTGCGATAAGTCGTAATAATCGAAACCTTTCACATTGGATTTAATCCACCAGCAAGATTGAATTTTTATAAGATAAATCATGAATGGTAAATTAATATCCTTTCGAGCAAAAACAACATTGTTGCGAGTTTTCCAAATATTACAAACACATGTCAACCATATAATATAAAATGAATCTTTCGGATGCACTTGAGAAACTTGTAGCCCTCGAAACCGAAAGCATGACCCATGACATCATTACCAAAACCACAAGATAACCCTAACAAACTGATGAGTGATACCAAACTTGACTAAAGAAAACACATTCCAAGAAGATATGACGATGACATTCTCTAACACATCTTACAAAGTTATCTCTAGTTGAAAAACGATTGTTCCATAATCTTCAAACAAACAAAGAAAGTTAATATGTATAGAAATATTTTAGTAAAACAAAAGGTTAATTTTGGTTGAGAAAATTACTCTTATTTTCAATACTCTAACCTAGTTTGGCCCGAAAATATCTCTAATACTACTTCACCTCCGCAAGACTATGTGTCTCTCTTATCTTCCCATCTTTTTATGGGTAAATCTTTGCATGAGAATATATTTTAATAGTATAGTTATTCTTATTCCCATATATAAAAAATGAATATTTTTTTTTGGCAGAATTGAATATTTTTGGGACCGATCAAAATGAACAATGTGCTCATTTAAAGTAATAGAGAACCGATAAAATATGGGAGGACATGATATTTCATTTCTTTGGTTGGTCAAATTCCAATAGCCGTTAAACGTGATAGTGGGTTTGATATTTCTATTCACTTTTCTAAAAATAGGTCAACTTGGTCATGGCACATTTTTAATGGGGCTGGATGGTAGATTACTAGATTAGCACATGTTGGTCCAGTTTGCTACCACAAATTCTTATTCTTTATTTTACACCATTGAAATAAAGAACACTCCAAAACCAAAAAGTCATTTCTCTTTCATGAATTAGTTCTCCAATCCAAGCAAATTGCATTCACCGTAAAAAGTTTATTGTCCTGCAACTTAATTAAAGGAATTAGAATTTCCGTACTACAACTAAAATTAAGGATTTTCTTTTATAAAATGTATATAGTTTGTAAAGTGAGAAAAGTTTCTTCTATTGACATTATTCCTTATTATTCACTTTTTAGAGTGCTAAATTTACTATTGCTTATTATATATATGGAGCCACTTCTAGCTTAACCTTCTCACTTCTCAAGTGGGTGATATTCACATTTAGTAATATAATATATTGTAGTATTATATCTCGGTTTTCTACCACTTAGATTAACACTACCAGTAAAAAGAACAAACACTTAGACAAAGAGGATGTCTTTCAACTTTTCATTATAACTACTACAACAAAACATATTGGCTACGTACGTACCATACACTAATAAACATTAATCATCGAAAAATTGACGTTTTTATTGAATATTTCTGCTTCAACTTGAATTTATACATCAAATCGTGATGTTTAAAAATTTTATGTTTTTTGTACCAAAAAAAATAATTATGTTTTAAGACGAGACTCTGCTCCCAAGAACTTTTTTTAGTATAATGGTTAATATTAAAAACAACAAATTTACTTAATATTTTAGATTACGAAACATGAATAAATTCTTGTAAAGAAGAACTCATGAGTAATTTTTAACTAACAATTGAGATCGACCAGAGGCATAATGATCTTTTTTGGACATTCATGTCATTGGTGCAAAATATTTATTGGTTACCTTTGTTGTCTACGATTGTCTATCTACAACATATATTTAAAGGATTTTTCTAACATGTGCAAATTTGCACATGTTAAGGATACTAAAGTAGTAAGTTTATATTGGAACTTGTGTATTTTACATTAAATATATATTTTTTTTTATAACAAGTGTGATTTTCAATAAAAAGTTGCTTCTTTTAGTATCCTTAACATGTGCAAATTTGCACATGTTAGAAAAATCCATATTTAAATAAAGAGGTATGTCTCGTAAATACAGTTTAACCGATAGTTATAAAAAAATGTTCATTTGCAGGAGTTTGAGTTCAAATTTAAACTTTTTCACTAAACAATACAAGGTGTGTAAGTTTAATCACAAAATCATTTAAAAGAAATACAAACATTCAAATCAACTTGATATTGAGAGAGAAACTTATATGAGTGTATAAGACTGTGTTGAGGTTGTAGCAAATTAGCAAAATCCATTGAAACTGATTGGTCAACAAAAAGAATATAACTTTTTTAAGGGAAAAAGAATATAATTTAATAATCAGTAATGACCATTGACAAATGAAATGCACGCGTACACATCAGCCGCACTAGACACGTTTTATAAACTATATATATATATATATATATATATTTGAGATTAATTTGCATTAGAAAAAAAATTGCATAGTTGATCAAGAACACAGACGAAAAATACTTAAACGTACACATAAGTAAAAGAAAAGATAAAAATAAAAAAAGATGTGATTAATTAATTTTTCTTTTAATTTTTCATTTGTGTATGTGTCTAAATATTTTTTATTTGAAGTTGTGTCTAAGTAAGACTTCCTCTAATTTGCATCTCTTGACTTAAGTAATACTCCATAGTTTTAAATCATATCTTTGTGCCACTTTTATAAGTTATTTTTTAAAGGGTTAAATATTTTTTTGGTCCCTATAAATATATCAACTTTTCGTTTTAGTCCCTCTAAAATTTTCCTTCGATTTTTAGTCCCTATAAAATTTTCAATCTTCACTTTTGGTCCCTCTTTTAAAGTAAACTCATATGTAGAATTCATATTATTTAATGAAATTTTCCAGAAAAATTCAAAATATTATAATAATCACTCCAAAAAAAATTCAGAATTTTTGAACAAAACATGAATTTAATATGAATTTTTATATCTTTTACAGTTAAAAATTCATATTTAATTTGTGTTTTGTTAAAAAATTCTAATTTTTTAAAGGAATTTTTTTTTAGAATATTTTACATATTTCTGCATAATTTCATTAAAAAATACAAAATTTAAATAAAAAATAGGGACCAAAAGTAGTGATTGAAAATTTTATAGGGACTAAATGTTGAAGAAAAATTTTAGAGGGACTAAAACGAAAAATTGACATATTTATAGGGACCAAAAACATATTTAACCCTTTTTTAAAATATCTCTATAAATATGGATGGAATGATATATTTGATTGATTAAAAATGTAAAAATATTTTTACATTGTCGGTCTATACAAATTAAACCCTAATAATTTGTGATAAATATTCTCTTTTATACATTTTTCTTTCACGACATTTCTATGTTTTCCACACATCTCACTATATTCTCATTTTTTTCGATGTCACGTTACTTTCTTTTAAGCCTCTGGTTTCTTTGCACTATTCTCACATCACATGGGGGTCGAGTGTGAGACTACCTGCTATAGCACTAGTTAATGAATCAATAGACAATTTTTTAAGAGGCTAAGAAATTTACGTTAGTGATAATACTGTCTTATTAAAAAAACTATTACTCTCTCCGAAGAAAAAAAAAACTATTACTCTCTCCGACCCAAATTAAGTGGAGAATTGTTGTTGACACATTGCAGCTGAAGCACACAAATAAAATACGATTTTTCCCCCTCAGCAGTTAACTCTCGAGGAATTTAATAACCGGCTGCAGTTAACTGTCGAGGAAAAACTCGGTAGTTAACTGCCGAGGAAAAACAATTATGCAGAGAATGGGTTATGCATAATTCTAAAGCATTTCCAAGCCATTTTTCGGTCAGTTTTTACCTGTAATTAAACCAGAGCATTTCCAAAGGCAAAATATAAATCATACAACATTAAAACTCGGTCATAAACAAGAAAAATACAATATCTTTTACAATTGTCCATAATTAAATCAAACCGACATTTGGTTCAAATTACAAAAAAGTTTGAAATTCATCAAAACGTTACAAAGTGTCCATGCATAAACAACACATTACAATTCATTACACATCATTAAATTAAATCCCTACTTACATTCAACGCAATTGCATATGGAACGAACATACATATATATTATATTATCTTCCACCATATTCCGAAACATAAATCTGACGTCGCTATCATCGCGAATAAGCCAATGCATATAGCTTGCCGTTTTCCATGCGTATTCATCTCTATCTTCTCCTAGGTCTATGCATGGCATTTGACCAAACAAGTAATGTGTATATTGATTTTCACCAAGATGCTCAAAATAAGTGTTAAGTTGTGCCTTCAAATCATCAAGAGAGTCTGTCGGCGTTATCATAACCTTAATTGTCTTTTTAAAAGCGGAGTACCTAACACGACCTTCAATTTTTGCAACCTCGGACATGTTTCACTTGACAAAAGCTTTAAGAAAAGAATCATAGATTAGAACAAAATTAAATGAAATGTAATAATGAATAAATCAAATGCGTAAACATTAATAATGAATAAATAAGTATTGCACTAGTTTCACCACATAAAAGTCATATTATCATATATATCAATATAAATTACATAATGTTAATTATATATTGGCCACAAAAAATTGGCGTTACAATTTCGACCCCAAAATATACGTCGGTGTAATTTCTATAAAAAAAAAAGGACTAACACCGACAAAAAATCACTCATTAAAAACCAAGTGATTGGGGAAGATCAAGTGAATTAGAATCTTCCTCATCTTCCACAATAACTTCAAATTGTTGCTTTGGTTTTTCGGGAGTGTCCAACAAAATAGGCGCCGCTTTGTTTGACTCCTTTTGTAGTTTCGGCGGTTTGTTTCCACTTTCAATAGCCATGAGCTTTCGGAACAACTCATGTTGATCCAAATACTCATCTTCCCAAGTCACCGCATCTTGTTTCTTGTGATTGTGCCACTCCGTAGATGATGGAGGTAGTGGACAACCATTTTTCAAATAAATAAGCACGAAATGATTCGGAATTGCCCCAAGGCACATGATGGGAGTATTTTGCTTACCCGGCGGTGGTGGCCCTCTTAGTGGGAAAAAAAGATTCTGAGTTTCCAACTTCAAGATTTGTCAACACGACCACACACCTTTTGTAATAATTAGCAACAATGTGTCCCATGTCCGGAAAAGTCAACCACTTATCAACAAGATGTGCACAACTTTTTGTATTTGCGGGAGGATGTAAGCCATTTAAAATGTAGTTATAACGATCCTCGCCCGCAAATACTTCAACATAATCATCTCTATGATCTTTCAACTCTTGAATAAGAAGTGTACGAATCATGATATGATTTGTTCGGTCAAGCCCATGAACTCGGCTATAGGCCGGAATCCACAATGTCCATCGCCAATAACATCCACCACTTTTTCAATAAATGGAAGCATGAAGCGTGACATATAAACAATAGGCCTCATAACCGGGATAGCCTTAGGCTTTGGATACCGAGAAGGTGGTGGAAGTGAGTTAAGTGATGTTTTACCAAAACGAGCATCTTTTTTTCTTTTATATGATGATGTTGTTGGTGATGGTGACGGTTGACTATCCGGATTTTGGGAATCAACAACCTCACACGAAGAAGGGATCCGACTAGTAGATGTAATTTTTCATTTAGACCTCGCAATATCCATTTTTTTCTTAGCTCCCTTGGTTGGTATTTTTCGTGGTGGTGGAGACATCATGGTGGTTTCAGGAAATGCCAACTGCCGCAAACCCTATTTGACTTCAAGCTTCATTTGGAAAGGGAGTTTCTTGAGACGTTCTACAATAGCCTTCAACTCAACCTCGACACAAAAACCAACTTCGTTACTTTCTTCGCCCATATGTAACCTATGCCAATGGTGGTGTATCTCATCCAATAAAATTGGCTTCTCTTCAAGGAGTTTAGTAGCAATTTTGCATGCACATGGTAGCCCGTAAGATGTCCTTTGAACACAACCACAAATGTCATTGTCCATGCACAATGTTCCCCTACAACGTTCCTCTTCCAAAGCAATGTTTTCCAAAGCATATCTAGACACATGACCACCTAAGCCGGAGTACAAAATGACATCTTTGAATCTATGTTCCAACACGCTAACGCTCTGACCAATGGTTGTTTGTATCGCAGTGAACTGAAGCAACAACATGTCATGTATTTTGTAACGCCCTCTTTGATTATTTGATTATTTTGTTGAGTTTAGAGTCTATTAAGATGATTTATATGATTTATGTGATTTTAATGATTATGTGATGTGTGTTATTTTATTTGAGAGGTCTTATTTTATTATTTAATAGAATAAAATTTGAAAATAAAATAAATATTGAGATGAGGGGTTGTTTTGAGAATTTAGAGAGTTTTGTGGGAAAAAGAGGAAATAAGATAAAATAGATGGGAAGAGATAAATAGGAGAAAATATGTTAGAATTTTTTTAACGTACGTTCAGTTTTGGAGAAAAAGGGAGAAAAGTCAAGAGAAGGGAAGAACCAAGAGAGGCTGCCGATTTTGAATCATAAGGTAAGGGTAAGACAAACATTCAATTTTCTTAAGCCTATGATTCTGATAATTAGATTTAACATGTTGTAGGATTAGTTTTGGAGAATTGGAAATTAGGGTTAAGAGTGAGAATTGAGGATTAGATGATGAAATTTTGTAGAACTGATGTAGAAAGTGTATACAGACCTTAGATAATCCATAGGGTGATGTTTTGAATCAGTTTTAAGCTTTGAACCATGTGATTAGGTGGATTTTCGTAAAAAATCTGCATTCTGCCCGAGCTGAGATTCATCGCTCGCCCTCGCGAGGGATGAACTTCATCGCTCGCCTCGCGAGCAATTCCATTTGCCTCGTGAGTTGCACCTTGCAGCTCACCATAGCGAGCAGATCACTCGCCATAGCGAGTTGATCAGTGAGTCAACCTGAGTTTGAGAATTAACTCCTTTAGTCGAACTTTAGATGATTTTTAGTGCTGGAATATGTATAATAATGATTAGACAAGTTTTTAGATTGAAATTGAACATGGGAAAGTTAAAAATGGAATTTTTGGGTGAAAAATGTCAAATTCCCGAGAGCACCCAGTTCCTTGTTCGCCAAGGCGAGCAACTTACTTGCCAAGGCGAACAGCCATTTTCCTGAACTCGCCATAGCGAGTAATGTCCCTCGCCTCGCGAGCTCCTGTAAGACAGACTACCTTGTTTAGGGTTTATGCGATTTTTGTCGCACGTGAGGTTATGAGTTGACCCTTAGGGTAGGAATGGAGGTTGATTATAATACTGTTGATGTTTCAGAGAGTTTGATATAAATGATTTAATGTTGTTAATAATGTGATATATTGTATATGCACTATGTGAATTATATGAGATGTTGTAAGTTGATGTTGATTATTCTTGGATATTGTTATATCTGCATTGTTATTGTGCTGCCTATGTTGCTATTGTTTATTAACTGCATGAGTCGGTCTAAGATGAAAGATGTCGTCCAAAGTATTGGAGTCATAAGTTGATGATGTTGTCTAAGTTGTACAAGTTTATTGAGTCCATGCATACTCATTAAAGTTGGGGGCTTGATGCCCTGGAGCCTTTGCTCAATTAAGTTGAGGGCTTGATGCCCTGGGAGTATATTAATGCTCAAATAAGTTGAGGGCTTGATGCCCTGGATTGGTACCACATGCATGATTAAGAGGATTAAGTTGCATAGTCAAGTCGAAGTTGCATTGTCGAGTCAAGTTGTTAAGTTGAAGAGTTCTGTCCATGAGTTGTTAAGTTGTTATATTTTAATGAAGTTTTTAATGAAGAATTATTATTTATGATAAGTTGATGTTGTTTATGTTGTTAAATATAATTGATGAATTATATGCTTAATATTATTGTTTGTGAAATCTCACCCCTTCTACTTGGAAATGTTGCCCTTCGTATGGGTAACTTGTAGGTGATCGAGAATAAGTTGATGTTAGATTGTTGTCGTGAGTGGACTTTCTCTCACGTGTGTCTTTAGGTGCTCTGATACGTAACAGAATGAGATTTTGTTGCTATTTTCTATTCCTTACGTATTACTTTATGAATTTTCATGAATAAGATGTTGATTTGACTTTATGAGATGTTTATGATGAGGCCTTCGTGCCAAAGACTATTTTAGATGTTGAATTAATTCCGCTGCGAAGTAATTATGTTATTGAATTTTGAAGGATAATTAGTTAATTATTTCGTTTATGATTTTAAGAAAAGAAGTGTGACATTCCGTTTATGTGAATTACTCTGATTATTTATATGAAATTTTTATGTTGGGAAAACGGGGTGTTACATATTTTCTCCTAACAAGTACCCAAATCACCCACACTATTGCCCAAATATTTCTTCAATAAAGCATGAGCCGATTCGACCCTGTTGGTGGTCCTGCAACCAAGATGCAACACATGGTCTGTCCATGCCCTCACTATTTTCTCCTTCACTTCATTCAAGGTGGTCATGGCATAATTTTGAAAAGTGGAGAATCACTATATGAATCTTGGAACTCCACTAATGCATTTGCATATAACTCTTGAGTGGGCGATTCAACCATAACTTTCCATGCCCCCATTATCTTCTTCACAACATCGTGAGGTTTCACCTCTTTCCCATCCTTTTTTCCCAAAGGATATTTACAATCTAAGACGCACATTTGTTTAACATTTGCTTGCACATGAAAGTAAGAATTCATTGCATAACTTTCGGGGAAAACATTTGCAACCGCTTTCATCAAAGACATATCTCTGTCGGTCACAATCACCTTAGGCATATTCATCTTTGACGTAAGAATTTTACGCAACATTTTTAAAACCCAAACAAAGTTTTCCTCTTTCTCATGTGTCACAAATTCAAACCCAACCGAATATGTCAAATCAGTAGAAGTGACCCCAACTACCTCAAACATTGGCATCTTGTACATGTTGGTTTTGTAGGTGGAGTCCATAACCAAAACCGTTGGAAAATTGTTAAACAACTTAACGGATGTTGGATGAGCCCAAAAGATATCTTCGATTGTAGTACTTTCACTTTGTGTTCTTGAGTAATAAGTATAGTTGTGCTCCTCTAACTTCGAGATTAGATAACGCAACGGCTTCTTGTCACCTATATTTGTCTTCCATATTTGTTGACGTTCATTGTACACTTGCTTCACATTTGTCATGCAATGTGGTCTTTTGTTCTTCAAATGTATCAAAATATTTCTTGGAAGCATCTTGCTCTTGGTCAAGTCATGTACAATCTTCTTGCCGTCCTCCTTTAATCTACCGGCAAGAATGTGTCCTTCTAAAGCCGGCTCCTTCGCATGGTTGTGAACTCCATTAATAATGTTCAATCCCCATTCCTTTGTTTGCTTACTTTGATATCCACTAATCATGAACAAGCACCCACATTTTCTTGAGCCCGTTCTCGCATGCTTCGGTTTTTTTTTTGGCACTTTGTGAGCTCCACTCCTTTCACACACTAGGCAGAACATTGGATTGATCAAGCTTGATCTTTGTGTAACAATTGTAAATCCCGCCTTATTTGCTTGACGACATGCCCACTCAAACAATTATTCTCTATCTTCCGACTTAACGTCGTCTGGAAAAAAAAACCTAGTCGTGTCAACTTCGTGGGCTTGAAGTGGGAGGACATCGGAGTCAACGTATTTTGAAGCTCCATTAATGTTTGGTTTCACTTCAACTTTAGGCGGTTTGACATCTCCAGAAAATTCGACAAAATTTGGTTTTGTCTCTCCCGGAACATCTTCCGCGTTCTCTACCATTACTATTATTAAACAACACAAAAATATGAATTAACAACCAACTAATGCATAAACATCAATATCATAATGAATTAAAACAAAAAACAAAAAACAAAAGAAATTTTTTTTTGAAAAAATGGCAGTAGCCGCCATTTTTTCGTTGTGAAAATTTTTCACAAGTATTCCTCGGTATCTTGATACCGAGGTTTTCCTCGGCAGTTAACTGCCGAGGTTTCCCATGACAGAGTTCTACGTAACTAACGTAGATACCCATAACAAAACCAAAAAATGAACGGATTAAAATGCTCAATACCTGTTTTTTTACGTCAAAAGTGTGTTGATACCTCCTATGCTTGATGCTTGAATGATTTTGGATCAAGATTTGATGAAAAAAATATTGAATTTGGGGATTGGATGGAAGTGGTATGGAAGTTGATGATGAAAATAGTGTGTAGGGGGAGTAGGTGTCTGTTTCATCTGATGAAATATAATTTTCGGCAGTTAACTCCCGCGTTTCCTCGGCAGTTAATTGCAGTCGGTTTTGAATTCCACAGCAGTTAACTGCCGAGGGGGCAAAAATGTATTTTACTCGTGTTTCTCAGCCTTATCAAATGTGTCAACAACAGTTCTCAATTAAGTAAGTCATTTACTCATTTCACACTTATTAAAAAAAATGTATAAGTGAAAGAGAGAGAAAAATAGTTTTAAATGTTTTTGTTAAGTATTGATGTATTTTCCATTAACATAAATGCAAAGTAGAATATATTGAATTGAAAGTGATATTAATTAAAGTTATAATTGAAAAAAATAATTAATATTACATTGAAAAGTGAAATAAGTCAGTTATTTTAGGATAATATTTTTTTACGAAATGATCACTTAGGAACGGTGGGAGTAAATTTTTTGTCAAGTAGTACAGTGTAACTAGTACTACTTTGTACCAAAACCAAAAAAAAAAACTACCGATAAGATATGCATTGAGTTTGATTCTAACCACTTAAAAAATAAATTTTTTTAAGGTTCGCAAATTTATAATTTAATCTGAATTTAATTATGTTTAATTAAGTTGACCGGTCTATTAAGCCTAAAAGTTTTTTATAGCATGTAACACAATCTTTTTAGTTAAGTAGACTTCTAAAAAAGTTTTAGTCTTGTCTATTTACAATAAAAGTCTAGTCTAACTTGCGTATGATGTAGGTTAGATCGTAAGACTTTGTCAATCAGACTCATCTAACGTGAGCTTTTATCTCAAACAACTCTTCAAACAACATATTTGTGGTATCAACATACTTAATTCACGCGATTTGGGTAACATATCCTATAATTTGAGACAAATGTAGTACTCCCTCTCATTCTTAGTATAAAAAAACAATTCACTTTTTATGTTCATTGAATAATTTATGTACCAGGTCTATAATATTCTTTTTAAATGTGAGCTTCTAAAATTTATTTTTTAAATGTGAACCTCTATCTTAATCAGGATTCAAACATTTGTTTGTTTGTAGGAGGCTAACTCATTCTCTCTTTTTATTTGTCAAATAGTATAGTATCTAAAAATTCTCTAATTTGGTTGAACTCATGAAGAAGATGCTAGCTTATTCTACTAGACTCGATCTCGATTGGCAAATTAATCAAATGTTAATAATATTCTCATACTTTCATTTATAATTATATTCTTAACGTTAAAACAATTATATTCTTCTTAATTATATATAAATACCAGTTGAGTTAAACCTACAGGGACTTCTTATTTTGTGTAACATAATAAGACAATTTTAGGGTAACATATGTAGCACTAAATTCACAATTATTGCTGTCTCGCAAGTCAAAGGCATTTAAACGGCCTACGATACATGTTGGGAAGGTCATTTGACAACAATAATATTCTCATTACCATATTTCTCACCTTTTTTGTTCAAAAAAAAAAAAATAGTATGATGTTGACTCATTTATATAAAAGATATTTTCAACACATTGAAACTATATTTTTTTCCTTTCCCCATGATAAAAAAGTGTATCAGTCAAAATAATAAAACAACAAAATATGGAAAAAGAGTACTATTTCTTTTGGTATGTAAACACCATCTTCCTTATTTTTAATCACCCCAATTCTCATTTCTCACCCAAGGTTAGGCAATTGTAGAAAAGATTACTGGTCAATATCAACAAGTTCGCATGCATCTTGTCCAAAAAGAAGTTCTTATTCAGTGAATCAAAATATACTTTTTCTAATGGCATTTGGCAAGAAGCATGATTCTCAACTCAACCAAGACCATGCGTTTCACCAAATTTTCCCCTAACTATATTAACTTAAAAATAATACATAAACATAGATTTGTCAACTAACATTATATTTTTTTTATACTATTTTTATTATTATTAGTAGTATTATTTTTCTTATTATTTTATTATCCTCACTCCCCTCTTTTTCCATATCCTTCTTCTATTTATTTATGTATAAACCACACTCTTCACCTTGAAATTTTTCATCACTCATTCCATAAACCTTATTGTGATCAATTCACAAACAACACCATGCCTAAGAAGCTTCAAAAAACCCTTCAAGATTACCTCAACAAAATCAAAAACAAAAACCCACAACCTCAAATTCGATTAACCAAAATGCTCTCTGGCTGCAAACATCCTAAAACACCATCTTTTTCCTTAGATAACGGCAGAAACATATCATCCTCTAACGCCGTTAACAACAATAACAACAAAATCAATGATGCTGCAACACTAGCTGACGTTGACCGTTTTCTCTTTGAGAATTTCAAGTCTCTATATTTCAAAGATGATGAAGAAACAGAACAAAACAACAACAACAACAACAAAAACAAAAGAATCTCGGATGAAAAAAACAACGAGGAACCACCAAAACGTATTGGTGGTTCCTGGTTGTTGGAATCACCGAGATTCATTACAACACCACCTCAAGATCTTTGTGGCTCAGCACGATTCTTCGTGAAACCAGGTAACTCAGGATCATTGATGGAAGATGCACTGTCTCTAACAAACAGTGATGAAGCTGATTCGAGTAATTCGAATAATTCAAATTCATCATCAACAGCATCACCTTCAAAACAGGTTATTGTAGTAAACCATGATGATCACAATCATCACACTCTTCCTGAGAATTGTGTTGCACTGTTATCATATTCTCCAAGTCCTTACGATGATTTCAGGCGATCGATGCAAGAATTGGTGGAATCAAAGTATGGTAAGATTGAAAACAATCAAAGGAAAATTGATTGGGACTTCATGGAGGAGATTTTATTTTGTTATCTTAATGTTAATGAGAAAAAATCTCATAAGTTTATATTAAGTGCTTTTGTTGATCTGATCACTGTTATGAGGAAGAATTCAGAGGCTGCTCCGGCGAAGCCGTGTAGCGTGAGAACTGTTAGGATTGGTAGGGAAGTCAGGAAGAAGAAGACCAAGCAGGTTACCATAGAATTTGGTTCCTCTTAGTTTTTTTTTTTTTTTTTTTTTGTTAGCTAATTTTCATGAAATAAAATATATATTAGAATAAATGTATTAGGGAGGGGTTTTTTTCTTCCAAAAACAATCCTTGAATATTGGAGTCTTATGTCAGGATCCAATGGTCCTTGAGTTAATGTTATGCATAAAACTCATGCTTCAAAAGCATGTCAAGTTTTATTTTTGTAAACTAAAGTATATCTCTTAGATTGTTGTCTATGGTGTTACTACTCAACTTTAATCAGTCTCAGCAGCAGCAGTTGCACGTAAATAATACTTCAATTTACACAAACACAAAAATTAAGGTATATCTATGTTTAACAATATTTATTTAAAACAACTAATAATTTTTTTTAAACCTGTATCGGTTTGAGATTGAAATTTCCAATTAATTGGTTGAAAAAGTTAACATAGGATCGATCAATAGGTTAGTATGGAAAACTGTGTTGAGTTTATAATTTTAGGTATTACATGTGGTGGTAATTAAGGTGTATCAAATTATGATATTGAGTGATCTTGAAGAAAGATGTCGTTAATGGTTTTAGCTTTTGTAATATTGCTGATTTTGTGGATTTCTGATTGATGATCAAATTGTTTATCGCATGTTCCCCGGTGGTATACGATAGCTAGAATGTGGTTCCATTCTCCCTTGTCTGCTTGTTTGTTCATATACGGTAACTACGTTTCAGATGGTGCATATCATGAGAATATGATTTATTTATATATTAAATAAAAATGGTTAACATACATCGTAATTTAGAATTAGATAGAATAGATGGAAAAAAGTACACAAACAAATATTTCTTGACCAGCCCATTCTGATAAATGGTAGAGTCAAAAATAACTTGGAAGTTACTATTATATAGATTAATCATATCCATAAAATTAATTTTACATTAACATAAGCCAAAACTAACAATGTATGCACTTTTTTAAATACATAAACAAAGAACCATTTAATTTAATTATAAGTAAAATACCAACCAAGGATTAAATCGGAAAATTCAAAACATATCATAATTAGTTAATGGTGTAAGTCTAACACTACCTAATTATTACGCTGGTATAATATAGAATGGGAGTGAGAGAGGAAAAAGTTGATCGAGACTCATGAATGGTGATAGCTCATAACTTCTGTAGAAGTTGATCGAGCTTCAGTTATGCATATGAAGAAAAAGATAGAAGCCTTTGAGTTTGTTTGGTATTCCAAAGTACAGTTCATTTTAATTAGTATTGATTGATTGATATAAATATGTTCATTAGAAACTAACATTAATTTATAATAATTCAGACTTTCGCATTTTTTTTTTGTTTATTCATATCCCTCTAGTTTATTAGGATCTACATGCAACTTAGTCATGATAAACAAAAAGTTGGTACTTGAATTGACGGCACAAGAGTTGGTACTTGTCATGACACTCCAACGTTCAAGTCACTATTGAAAAATACATTTTCAACATATTGTTTGCATTCCATGTGTTGACGGACTATGTTTCTGATGGATTACAAAGTAAAACTCAAAACTTATAACATTATTTTATCTATACAATACAATACAATATAATACAGATAAATGATCTTGATGGATTATTGAACAAAATCGGTTGCCACGGGATACATTTTATATCTCAACATTTTGCTTAAAAATGGATATATATTATCACAGGCAGAGCAGACAGTTGGGGAACAATACCAAGGAGCAAGTTTCTGTTCCATAATGATTCGACGCCGGCCAAAGAAACTCCCTGGTCATTCTCTTGATGTATATCAAGTCATTCTGAAGTATACAGTGCTGATTCACTCAAGTCACAAGGTCAATATTAATTCTCCAGATGACGCTTTCCAACATATGCTTTGTCTGACACTGCAAAAAAGTATACCTGTTGCAATAAGGTGCCTAAATAATTATTTTTTTGGATTAAATCCCTCAACCAGACATTATGAGATCATTTTTTCTATCAAATAAAAGAGAACACCAAACTCTAATTAACATTGCTTCATCTGTTCCCACATTCCTAGACTTGTTACAACTAGTGTGATGAACTAATATTTAAACATTCATTCCTGTCCACAACACATTATCAACCACAAACTAGGAGAGATGCTAAGAGCACACCTGACCTTTAGCTGAAAAAGTATCAAGAGACAGTCGCAGGACACTTTCAATCAACCTTTCCTTCAACATATTGCTCGTACAAAGAATGATATTTTGCTGGGATGTAATCCTTGAACCTGTTGAGCATAAGATGGCCAAGGTCAAGATGATTTGACATCAGAAATTTCAATTCGATCAAATGCCTGAAATGTGTTTCCTCTTTTAATCATGCACAAAAGTGACAAGTTGAGTGGAAATCTCAATGGAGGGCAAAGACCCTCTAGACACTTCACAGCTAGCGTATACAATGCCTTTGCCTATGCAATAATAGTAGCTATAATGAGTTTGCCCTTTACATATTGTTATAGATTTACATACCTTTTTAGGAGAGGTAGCCTCTCGGGTCCAGAAAACAATCTAGAAATGCTTAGTAAAACTTCGCTAATCTTCAATGTTTTGGTCTTGAGCGCTTTCATGTAACCCACAAAGTCTATATATTCTGCAGCACTGAGTTTATCTCGGACCTACAGAGCATGATTAAAACAAAGCATCCTCACTCTAAAGTTCTCATCAATGTATTTTCTAAGAAAGGAACTGTCATTTCTGTATAACGATCAGCAAATGAAAAGGAACTAGAAATTTCCAGTTAAATTTGTGTAATCATTTCAAGAACCAATGTCAAAATTAAGACCCTATCTAATCATGTCCTTACTGTTCAAGTTCGTGTATTTCATAAGATTCTCTAGCAGATTGGCTTCGATAGTTAATTTATTTTGGTTCCAGTTATTGGCAGTTAATGCATTTCCTACATCTCGTGCAATATGCAGAACTATTTATCACATCAAAAGATTTTACCTGAGCAAGGAATGCTGATCCTTGGGTTCCATCAGAAGTAGGTGTTGAATCAGCAGGAAGATTGTCTTTTTGTCTAAGAAACTCAAGATTTCTACTTTGAGAGGTCACATTATCTTTACATTGCGGATCTACGTCACCTTGAGCATTTTGACTAGCTATATGAAAAATCTAATTATTTATCAAAATTGAATTTATTACACACTGAAATAAGAGCTGTGTGATTTAAGAAAATTCTACCTGACGATGATTGCTCATTAGAATTTCCAAAATGTTGCTTTAGGTCATACTCTCCTGCTATAAATCTACGCTTCTTGGTGATACAAGGTGCTATCAGCATATTCTTTGATTTTTCACCCAGTTGACAACTATCAGCCAAATCAAACCCGTCATGTTCTTGTGACAGCACAGTCCTCCTTTTATGCAAAACTACCTCGCGTGTATCACTTGAACTTTCACTACCTACAAACATCCTATGGTCGGAAGACAAAGATGAGCGATTGGCAGGCAGAACTCCCCGCATGAATGAAGTGTGGCCCTTTTTTGTATCAAGCAAAGATGAAGCTTTCAAAGTGCAGTTTGGATCCACTGGTGTAGGCTGCATGTACAATCATTAACAAACTTGGGTACCAAACAAAAGCATTATATGCTTCAAAAAATGTGTCTTTACAGTATACAATCAAGTAGTTACCAGAGGTGACAGAAGTTTTTCCATGTGAAATTTCTCCATAGAGTGCTCTGATGATGGAATTTCTCCCAGATTCCCTGAATGGGGAAAGATAATCTAGTTAAATCATATTGCTATATTAGTAGGAAAAAAGAAAACAATTATTAGCCAGATTTGCATTGATTGAAGACTGCAGAAATGGAACATGAAATACAGTCCAGTTTAGAATTATTATAGGAATTCTTTTACAACTAAAAAAAAGTTAGAGATATGATTGCAATTTTAGACTTTATCAAAGTTAGAACGTGGTTTTGTTTTTCGGACTATATCCTAAGTTCCCTTTTATTTTTTTCCCTCTTTACTGTTGCTCTGCTAATAAAAAAAGTCTAAAAATGTATGTTCAAACAAAACACAAACAGTTTATGTTAGTACTGGATAAAAACAGTATGCACCATAAAAACACTGAGAAAATACAATAGTTTTAGGGAATGAGTTAATGATAGGACCCAGAAGAATAAATGGGAATAGGGTTAGAGTTGGTTAGACAGTTAGATCTCTGTTCAGTTAGTATTGTCGAAGCATATGATTTGTGTTGTATGGTTTATATACTTTCTAGTTTCTATACCTTGTAACATACTATACTGTATAGAAGTATAGTAGAGTATAAAAGTATGGTAGCACGTGTCAATTTGTTGCTGTTGCAGTTATACAACGGTCAGTTAGAGTTTGTAACTAACTGAATTTGGTATAAATACATGAGTACAACTCAGACAACGCAGAGAGTTATTGTTCAGAACAATCTATGCACACTTTTCTCTCTGAAATTCTCTCTCGTATCAACTTCTTTCAGTTAGTTAAATTAGAATCCATCAAGCAGATGGGTAGTTGAGCCCAAGGGTTTAAATAGCAGGAGCAAGATAGAAAGTTGTATGAAAGAAAAACAGTTTATTTAAGTTAAATATGTTCATCTTATTTTCCTCCTTATCCTTCCCGGGTGGAAGGAGTTAACCAAGATTTAATAACAGTACCCTCCCTCTGTGAAATAACAAAGTCCAGCCCGATTTACTACAAATTCAAATGCCTATTCAAGAAACATATTCACAATATTTTAGTGTGACAGTAAAACTAGGGAGAGACCAGATTTTACAGAACTAAAGCCAACAGAATATAGTTCTAGCAAACACTGACCACCATTTTCAGCTTCTAATAATGACAGCTTTGCAGCACCTCGAGTTCGTCCATCTCGAAAAAATCGAGTCAGAGTAAAAACAACTTCTCCAAATCTTGAGTAGCACTGCAAGATCAGAAATTAGTTAGTGCAAAAAATGTTACACAAAAAGACAAACAACAGAACAAACTAGCACCTTGATGTGAGGCTGTATCCATTTTGAGACTTGGGATTGGCGATGAGGTTGTGTAAACCTGTAAATTACTCCAAGACCTTAATAATCCCACGGCATAAGTTGGCAAACCAAAGGCCAAAATAATAATTGCTAAGGTCATAGAATAACAGACATATAATTTGATAAGCAATAATTCTAACTAGCATTTTGACATTTAGTCAAAAAAAAGTAGCATTTTGATATGTGTATCGGTTAATTTTGGTATTTGCTGAAGTTTATACTCAGATACTTATTTCAGAATATTCAGATAAAAGGAAAGGTTAGTAGTTCATATCAAATATCATGACACTGAATTTCGATAGAGAGATGGTGGAAGAGAACATCACTCAGAAAACGTCTATTTGTTAGGACCAAAACAAGCCACCGGCTTATCATTTATTTTCAAGATAAAAAACAGCTGGATCAATATCTTTTTCTTTTAAAATGCACCACTTAAAAGACTAAAAAAAGAGAGCGGAGGGTTGCTCATAAAAGTTTGTTACTCTGTCAGCAGTACCAAGCTATATATTTTGGAGAAATTTAGAGCAAAAGATCTAAAAGTTAAAACCTTTCATCACAGAAAATAATTGCTCCATAGTCATGGCGATGGCGAATTACACGTCCAACAGCTTGATTCACAGCTCTGGAGGCTTGTTGATTATACCATTCATCTCCAGTTAAAACCTGATTAAGTTCCAGAATCCAGATAAATAAGTATATGTATTGCATAGAACAGGTGATACAACATTAATGTCAAATAAAAAAATTGTAACCTTGAACGACCCTCCTTGTGCCCCAGATTGTTGATCCAAGTACTCACGTTTTAAACGAACCTGTTAGTAAATGAACCCAATGTTTGAATTTTAATAACATATAGCACATATGTATACAAACATATGTAAGTGACATAACTACCAGTAATTGGACTATTTAGTATCAGAATCATAGTAGTTAATAGCGGATAGCGGCGCGTAGCGGCCGACTCCAAAAATGCTATAGCGGGATAGCGCATAGCGCTATGACCGCTATTTCATAAAAACAAAAACAACAAAAATAAGGAAACAGAGAGAGAAGAATAGAGTTTTAAATGAACAAAACAGAGGATTGTTTGTACAAACTACCAAGAGAAACAGAGAGAGCAGAATGGAGTTTGGAATCAACAATAACAAAGAAAACTAGAACAAAAAAGTAACAGGACAACAGAGTTTTGAGATTGTTAAACAAAAAAATAACAGGATAACAGAGCAAACACGACAAAGTAGAGGAAGATTTACAGAGGTGAAGAAGTTTTACAGAACAGCAGAAAAGCAAGGACAATTTTGTATTTTCTCTTAAAATGAAATAGCGGTTCTAAACCGCTACGAAGCCTTGCGCCGCTATAGCGCTTCTATCTCACACCGCAACGCTATGGCTTGTTGCGTAGCGCTCCAGCACCGCACCGCACCGCGCGGCCGTTATAGCGGCGCTATTGGCCGCTATTGACTACTATGATCAGAATGCTTAATGAATGCAACAACATACAAATTTGCAAGCCAAAGCAAACAATGGTAAGAGATTTTTAATAAGAGAATGGAAAAAGCAAACCTTAGGATCAGTGACTGTGGCATACGGCAAACCAGTAACTACCACAGCTCTACCTGCATGATCTGCAAAATCTAATCCTTCGCTAACCTGTTAAACAATCATTCACACTAACAAACTTTAGGTTCAGATGCATCAAAGGGAAGCAGTTAGCTATAGGTTTGCATTACAGTACAATTTCTTGGATGACGTTACATTCATGAACATTTTCCCTGTTAAACATATGATGATTGGTTAATTTATATGATACACATGTTTTTGTATCCTAAGTTTTTCCCATATATTGCCGCATCCCTCCCTTCAACCCTAGTTTTAAGGTTGTGTCATACTAGTAGAGGTACAACTACATACATGAGTATATGTATAACATATTATAATTTAATAATATGAATGCATATGAGAACACATGTCATTTCTCAACAGACAGAATCGAGGCATACCTTCCCACGACAAACAGCAAAGAAGACAGCTCCAGATGCAGTGGTATCGTTCAGTTTAGTTAAGTAGTCCTGTCAAAGAAACATACAGATCCATAAGGCTATTTTACGCATCCAATGATATTTATGGAAGAATGCTGTTCACTATGCCACAGAAAAATCATACCTTAATTGATGAGGTAAACATTGAAGATTCCCTAGGTTCTATTACTGGTTTTTTGTTTTTGCAAATCCTCTCCCATATTGATGAACCATCATTACTCTGAAAATAAAAAACCACGAGAAAGGTTAAATTAACCAAGAGCATACAAATTTAACTTTTGATTAGGGATTACCAAGCTTTTCCAGCACCCAATGCTTTGCTCCAAAAGGTAATAAGATGGGAAGAATACAAGAAGTCCATCCGGAACAATTCGAGTCAAATTTACTGTTAAAAAAGGTGAAATTATAGCAATCAATAACAATCCCATCTGAATCATGAATGCAATTTACATAATACTAACTTCTTGTAATTTGCATTAGTTTTCCTCACTTGGGTTTCAGCATACTATTCAGAAAGTTATTTTTCCTCTCTGGGCTATGAAAGCAAAGCTACACTCATCTGTCTTAAACAACCACATCTGATGTCTTTCTCTCCAAATAAATAGCTAGATAAGGACATAAAATATCAAATTTTCTGACAAGTGACAACTTAAACTCTAACTCACTTTACAACCAGTTACACAAATCCATATCTAAACATGAAATATATATCCCATATCTTTCTAGGAATGATTCACAGTTTCACATACTACTGAAAACTAGCAAAGTTCCAATGTTACAATAATATGCAAAACCTATGAATGTTTAACTGTCAATCTAA
The DNA here is from genome assembly GCF_003473485.1 of Medicago truncatula. NCBI lineage: Eukaryota > Viridiplantae > Streptophyta > Magnoliopsida > Fabales > Fabaceae > Medicago > Medicago truncatula. Next base: position 50,074,952 of record NC_053043.1, read on the forward strand.
AGCACTCCAAAATCTGAAAAGGCCAAGAAGGCTAGAATATAGATCCAGGATCAAGCCACATCAAGAATGCAATGTTCCAGACCAGACACAAACAAGATTTCAACTATCAAACATGGTGCAACTCCAACATTTTTAGCTAGATATGCAACTTTCAGCATGTTTAGACAGTGCACAAACAAGGCTACATTGTAACATATCCGGTATAGCCATGAGATTGACACATACCGATTGCATTTCCAAGCTCCTGCTTGTACTCCATCGTATCACGAGTGCGGTAAGAGGAGTTAAAAGTACGCCCTAAAGGACCAACAGGTACAACTCCAGCCCATATCTGATTTGGGCCTATTACATGTGGATTTTCCAGCCGAATGGGGAAGTCTCTGACACAACCAGAATCAACTCAGTCAGTTAATGACACAAATATGTAATATATTATTAGATGAAAAACAATACGCAAGAAAAGGAACTTACAATTTCAGTTCCTCGGCAAAAGAGTCTAGAGGAGATAATGTGCCTGATGTCAATATAATTGATCTAACCCCATCCTTGGCAAATTCTTCCAAAGCTATTCCTGGATTAAAGCACCACCAGCTGAGTGTCCTTGACACCTTGCCTGCAACATTGAAATAAAGAGACGTAATAACTGAGAAGGGAAGGGAAATGGATATCTACAGTTACAAAATACTGTATAGGTTCACTGCAAACACTTTAGATAGTCTGTAGAATGAAAGAAATATTTTTCATTTATGAGATGAAATTTCTACATGAAAACTTCCTCCTCAAGGTATCTATTACTTTTACTACACAACCAAACAGTCACATGTTAAACTTGTAAATCCTTATTCCAATATAGCTGCATGTAAACATCGAACGACACATGACTCAAAGGCCCAAGAGCTTTACCGTGCTTAGGATATAGGAATAAACTCAAGAAAATATAATCCAAAGTTATCAGAATCAACCTCTTTTTTGTCATGAAAATATCAATTTTCCAGATGTATAAAGCTTAAAATAAATTTAGTCTAAAAAAGAAATAAAGCAAAATCGATCAATAATAGGGATAAAAATCATAAACAATAAGCCGAACACGTGCCACAGAAATGATCAATCATGCCCCAACATGTAGGATAAAAGTTTTAAATTTAACTTTCAAACTAAAAGTAAATGTGTGAAAATTGACATAACAACAAAGTTAACAAGAGTATGTATAGTGCATCCAGATAAGTCCAAAACTACCTAGAGAACCATTGGCAGCCCAAGCCTCAGCCTCCTTCACATGAACCTGTTTGTTGCAGGCAAATAAAATTTTGAAATAAGATACTATAGAACAAGTAAAGCAGCAAAACTATACAGACAAGAATTGCTGTGAAGCAACAAGACACAAACAATCCACTGAAGTGTAAATAAGAGTTCAAAACTTACACGATAGTATTTAGCATGAGACGTTCTTCCATCCCTGAAAATGATGTCAAGAATATCCTTCATAGTTTCCAATCTGCAGATGTTGCTAGTTGATTTCTCCTGACTATCTTCTTCGAGGAGAGTTGAAGCATCAGTGACGATACTCTTAAGCTTGGGAGCAGTCTTGTGTGTGATATTAAGATCAGCCAGCAGTTCAAAAATATAAGGCCCGGGTTTGGTGAACCCCAACTCCTTGGATTCAATATGCACCTCAGCAATACGCTTTTCAAGTTTTAGAAGAAGCGCTGCAATAAATAAAATATCATCATGTGCCTGATAGCAGGAAATACACTGCACAAGTAAAAAAAAACAGAGAATGTCTTTTGTATACAGTTGTCTGCCTTGCCAGAAAATCCAGTAAACATTTGAAAACTAAAAAAGCTTTTTACTTTAGATAACTTTCCTAAATAATGTTAACAGATTAAGTAAAAGCGTACATCATGATATTGTCACAGAGAATTGGACCTTATACTAGTATATTTTAAGATTTAGCTCACCTTTAAGAATAGCAAAATCATCTGGATTTTGTGACTTGTCATTTGATTTATTTCTTCTTTCTATTAAAAGGTCAACACAACTTTGAGCCTCAGAAATGCAAGCTGTTAGAAGCCAAGAAGGCAGGTCAAAGGAGGCTGCGTCAGCACATATGCTTTCCTGCAGAAGGTAACTGTCGCTTAGTGATAACAAGCAAATTTTAATGTCATGAATAAGTATCAATAAGACAACAACACATTACTAGAGTAGTCAAAAGGACAATGTTAATTAAATAATTGCCAGGTTGACACTGTAAAGAACAATGTTTTATGCATTAAATCTCGTTTGTCAGTAATTTATTAGTAGATCTCGTTTGTCAGTAATTTATTAGTAAATCTTCGTACCAGGTTGTGAGCTTCGTCAAATATGAGTATACTATTGCTCCAAGAAATTTGCAGAGCCTTTCTTTTCCCTCGATCAATAAGATAGTTGTATGGAGCAAATATTATATCAACAGCCTTGTGGAGCTCCTTTGCTAAATGATAAGGACACCTGAAATAAGCAGACACGGTTTGAAGCAGAAGTCTGAGTAATCAACCATTTCACTTGATAAAAAAACAAAAAGGATACAGCGCAGTTGAGAAAACATACGGCCCGGATGTTTTGCCAATATTGACCAAATCCTCGATATCCACAGGCTCTTCTCCAAGATTGGGATTTTGCTTCAAATAGTCTACATAGAATTTTGGTAATATTCTCAAATCAGTATGCGTCGTAAATGATAACACGTCAAAACTTAAAAATCAAAATGCAATTTTCTTTTTAACTCGGTATCCAGCCCAAGGACCAACTAATCTGAGGGGTCCAATCCCACCGTCCACTTGCATGGGGCTCATTTAAAACCAAAGCAAAGTTTTGTATGAACTAACCCACCGAAATATCAGGGGGAATCAAACATGAGACCTTGAGAGGAGCACACTCCAAGGTCCCAAACCAACACTACTAGACCAACCCAAGTGGGTTTCAAAATACAATAATTTGACAGTAATTTGACTGAACATTTTCACAGTTAATTCATAAATGATTCCAGTAACCTATATTGTATGCAAAGGATAAGGTTTTACAAACTTACCAAGAACTTGATTGAAATGATTACATCGACGCTTTTGCTTCGCACGCCTTCGACAGGCAAATCGACAAGCATTTGTTTGTGTTCTTCCACGAAGTAACTTCACTTCATCGTGAATGCAAAATTGTTCACGAGAACCTAGAACGGTCATTTTAGGTCTGCGTACTAATGAAAACCAGGTGAGCTTAGGCCCGAAACACTTATATCACCATAAAACTGTAAACTACAACAGTCAGCTCAATTTGGACAAGTCTAGTGAACATTAAATATCAGCCAACACCAGGGGAAAGTGCCGTAGGCGTAATCACTAAGCTGAAGAAAGTAGATACTCGAAAGAAAGTGCCAGTGAATGGTCTCAATTTACATTTTTAGGTGAGTTAACGGCAATCAACATGACAGACACTATCAATTACTATCAACACTCTCAACAACCAAAAAAATGGTATAGCATCGAAACTATAGATAAGTCATTTTTAAACTTTAGTACTAAAAGGATCTTTGTGAACATAATTTGACCTGTAAGATGTCCGTTTCAACTCTTGAATTACTTGACGTATCTGACTGTGGGTGCGTGAAGCATATACAATAGTAGGAAACTTTGAGGCCCCAGGCTCTGACTGTGACGATGAAACCTCGGTTTTACCGTTATCACCGGTTTTTATGCTCATACCAGTTGAGAAACTGCCCAAACTCTTCCGCCAGGCTAAAGTAGCACATAGAAGACATAGTGTTTTACCAGTTCCTGTGGGACTCTCCAACAGTGCATTAGATTCCTGCCATACCGAAACACAAATACATAACATCAAGAAATATCCACAGCACAGTATACTAAGAACGCATTTGGAATAACTAATTTAGGCTTGTGTGTATGTTTGGATTGTCTTATTTGAGCTTTATCTCCTGATATAAGCACTTGTCAGACTATTTGATATAGTTTATGAAAAAGCTTATTACATGTTCATAACCTATTTACAACTTATTGCCGTAAGCTCTCTAGAATAACTTATGAAAACAGATTAGAATTTATACGAAAACATTCTGACTTTATTTTATCTTTTGCTAATAGAAAATTAGAAATAGCTTATTCATAAACACTTATATGATAAGTGCTTATGCTATAAGTGGCAAATAAAGTTGTTTCTCCGAACATGACCTATACCAGTGTTGGATACACTTAGAAAAATAACTAATATCAATTTATTTCGATAAGTTCCTCACTCCTTGTAATAGCTTATAATTAACTATGAAGCACAGACACTCTTCTTCATCGGACGAGTGTGGATGTCTGACACCGACATATATGATTAATTGAGTTGTATCATTTTCACAAATTATCATTGGTGTAGTCGACGTGTCTGTCTCTGTGTCTGTGTTCGCACTTCATAGATCAACAAACACTTAAACATTCTAGAATGACTTAACGAATAAATTCTTAATTAAGCTATTTACCCTGACACATCAATCTAATGATACTTTGAAAGCAAAAATCGATTATTAGCTTAAATAAAAAGGCACGATTGTACCTCTTGAAGCGATTGCATGACCTTGTCCATGTAAACGAGCTGGGAATCATAGGCTTCATAGGGAAAATCAACGTCGATTCCTCTGATCTTGTACGTCGGCATTTTCTTGGTTCCTGATTGAAACCGAAAACAGAAATGAATCAATGCTTTTCTCCCAGAGTTTGCATTTGTATGAACTTTGGTTGAAGAGGAAAGATGTATTGAACCCTAATTTTTGCACTGGCTAGTGGCTAGTGATGGAGGGGTGTATAATTTTCCCGCCAACGCGCCCGAGTTCAGTCAAACGTCGTCGTGGTTAACATCCCGTTCATTTTGATTTGATTTATTTTTTGAAGGAAAATAAAAGGACTTGTCAGATTTATTTCAATGAAAATGAAAAAAAAAAAAAAAAAAAAAAAAAAAAAAACAAGGAAAATTATTCATAAATTTAAAATGGGGCAAACCAACTCAATTAGTCAAGTTCAAGATATTAATTTGTCTCTTGATGGACTAACGAGTTGGTGGATCATCCGTCAAATAAGAGGCTTAGGGACACGGTTGAAACCCTGGTTCATATGTTGCAAATCCTCCACATGCTCAAGAGCCTAGGATGACATGTATGTCATCTCCACCACGATAACACTCACCACTACTGCCACAACGCCAACCACTGGTTGAGGACGTTGTTATGAGATTTTGTGGTGGTCCTTCTGATGTGTCACTCTTGCCAAATTTTTGTAAGGATGTTGCAGGCGACATTGGGTCGAAAATGTAAGTATAAATATTATATTTTATTTACTCAAATGCATCATAAATTGGATATATGATAATAATTGACCTGAATAAACCATCAAGGAATCTAAAATCGTAATAATTTAAGATATTTTGGATGATGTGCTTGTAATATTTAAGATATATCATTTGAGATATTTTTCGATGGGTTTGCAGCCTTTTTTTATATAAAAAAAAAAATGGGTTTGCAGCCATTTTGTTTTTTAAGTTTGGGTTATAGGCCATTTTGAGGACATATGTATATGTCCCTTTATGATCGACCTCAAATTTTATGAGGTAAAACCACCCCATTCTTGGATCGAATAGAGGTGGATGATATTATGTTCTCCTGCTATGACAGTCATCATTAGGCACATTCATTCAAAGATATTTGCTTGCTCTTTAGATGGATCCAATGTTGCCATCCGATGTGTTTTTGATAGGATCATGAAGACCAAAATAATGAATCTTCTAGTTTATTTTAGAAGGGGATCTTTTAAGCATATTATATTAGTTTGTTTGTAGTATTGTTATTATATGGCTGATGTATTTATGTTATCATGTGTATGCATTGACCTATATAAGCATTGTATTGTCCCTTTAGAAAGGAACGAAGAAAATTGAATGAAAATGTTATTTTATTTTATCTTAGTTAGGTTTATTTTCTTCTCTTTTAGCTTATAACTATAGTTTATTATAATTTTGTTAGTGATAAGTTTTAGTTTCTTATCAGTTTTTCCCACTTTTTAAGTGGACTAGGTATCACATGTTACACGTCACATTAGAAGAAATGTGAGAGGCAGTATTGGAGGCCAATTAGCAAGTTGAGTGTAATTACATTTCCTAGTTCTACATTGTCTTTTATCCCATGTTGATACCTCTTGCAGAGGATGAACCGCTGAGGATGGGAGATCGAGACGTTCTTATAGAACATGATAATGCAAACGACACTTTGGATGCCTTGTAAGTATGCAAGAGGGTTAGAAACATTACATTGGATGTGGTTTATAATGTTGAGGAATACGCAAAGCATCCTATATACGCTAATGTCTAGTAGATTGTCACGTAAACAATGTTTGCCATCCAACATTGATTGAAGCTTACGTGAAGGAGCTGCAGAGGACATGTAGAGTGAGCATGAAGGAGCTTTCATATTGTATTTTTATGGGGAAAATATTTCACATTGAACACATACTTTTTATCAAAATGATTTTGATGTTTTGTTGGTTAATTGAAATGATTTAATTTTGATGTTTATCGAACTATTATGTTATGTCATAAACTCAGTTGAACACAAAACATGTTTCGTCATGTCATCAAATTGTTATATCATATAGTTTTGTTTTTTGTCAACATGGCAATTACGCCATTCTCAGTTTTGTCAAAACACGTTTCGGCCCATCAAAAGTTATAGACCAATTAAATCAATTCATAAGTTTTGATTGAATCAGCACGTAACTTTTGGTGCTTATGTCCAAGCGTTGATGCCATTTTTTCTATTTGTATGAGAATCAAAATTACCGGATCGTAACTTCCCGGCATTGAAGGAAAGGACATTTTAAAATTTTTGAGGGGTCTGTTAGCAATTTAAAGGGACCTAAAGAGCAATTTCTTCTCATTTTCAAAAAGACTTAAAGCCCGTTTGTTATATCTTTTTAAAAAAAATAAAATCACTTTTAAGAATATTCCATCCGTTTGTTACGGATTTAAAAAAAATCTAAAATGAGAAGCTGTTAAAAGCAGCTTCTTAAAAAGTAGATTTTTTTAGAGAGAAAATAAGGGTTAAAAGATTGAACTAATTTTGTAACAAAAAATCTCTTTTATATCGTTGTATCCAAACAAACTAAATTATTTTAAAAAAAAAATTATCTCTAAAAATGCAAAATAATCTCTAAAAAATAATCTCTAAATTATTTTATGTCAAAATACTTTTATTTTAATCCGTAACAAATGGGTCCTAAGAGCCCGTTTATTATAGCTTTTTTAAGAAAAAATTACTTTTTTTAAGAGTTTTACATCCGTTTGTTACAGATTTAAAAAAAAAAATCAGAATCTAAAAACAGCTTCAAATGAAAAGTTGTTAAGAGCACCTTATCAAAAAATAGATTTTTTTTAGAGGAGAGAAAATATGATTTAAAAGATTGAACTAATTTTGTAACAAAAAATCCCTTTTATATAGTTGTATCCAAGCACACTAGATTATTTGTTTAAAAAAAATGATTTTTATCGCGGTAAACAAACGCAAAATAGATTCTGATTTTTTACAAAATCTCTAAATTATTTTATGTGAAAATCACTTTTATTTTAATCCGTAGCAAACGGGCCCAGCCCGACCCGTAACAATAGCTTTTCCTTTACTTTATCGAAAAAAGAGATTCATTGAGGAGTAGATGTTTCTAGAAGCAATTCGGATTCTCCAGACATCTCTGGGACCAGCGAACCATACCGAGAACTCGTTCAAACTGGTTATAAATCAATAAATTCCAAGGCCATATAAAAAGAAAGTGAAAAATAATCAATAAATAAAACAAACGACGAAATTCCATTCCAGTCCCCACTCAAACCACAACTCAAAAGTTGTTTCTCTTCTTAGCGTTTCATAAGCTCTCGCTGTTACAAATTTCTTCAGATTGTTCCAGAAACCCTTCAAAACCCTCTCTTCCTCTTCTGGATCGCGCTTCGTTAGGTATACACCCTACCTCTTCCTCCTTTTCATTACCGTTTCGTTTCCGTTCAATTTCATGCATTTAGTGATAGATCTATGCATCATCGGTGTTGTACTGTATTCAATTTGGAATTTCTTCATATTTTTGGTGTATTAGTGTTGTTTTTTGCATTGCATCGTGGATGCTTGATTTAGTTTGAATAATCAGTGTAGTTATGTTGATTTAGTGTTGAGATGTTTCTGGAAGTGAATTCTATGCTGTTGTTATTAAGTTTTTATGGTTCAATTTATTTTAATTACTGTGTAGCTGGTGTTTATGGCATTGTAAGTAGATGATTTTGATACTTGTTTGGATGTTATATCTATGGTAGCACCGACTCTTTTCTTTGAAGACGTGTTTGGTGTTCGATGTCGGTGTCTGATATATGTAACTACGTGTATGCTTGGTTTTAATTTTGAAGGGGTCAAAATTGATTTAGAGTTAGTAGAATTGACTCTATTTGGAAGATTGAAAGGAGAATTTTGATTTAGAGTTTGTAGAATTGACTCTATTTGGATCATTGAAAGGAGAATTAATTTTGCTTGTATATTTGATTCTACTTGAAACTAGAATTTGTAGCTTTTTGCTTCTACTCTTGATATTTTTTTTAGCACTGAATAATGTTAAATTCACTTCTGCATAAATACACTCTCAAACATAAAGCACTTCACTTTCAACTCACTTTTATTCAGAATCAACTTTACAAAATCAATTTATGTCATTTGATAATCAAACACCAACTGCATTGAAGAGTGTCATTATCTCAAATTACTATCAGTGTCAAAGTGCCATCGACCATGCTTCATTCGTTGTTATTGTCGTTTCTTTTGAATTTGTTGTTTGTTGATTATTATGGAATAATCTGATCTACGTAGCCGATCTCACTTAGTTGGATAAGGCTTGGTTGTTGTATTCTTTGCTTGCTTTACTATGAATTGGACTTTGTGATATACATGTGAAATTGTTGTGATGTTTGTTTCCTTTTTTCTAGATATTGATTTTGTCTTTGAGATCAACCAAAGATGAGTGTGGTCGGTTTTGATTTCGGTAATGAGAGCTGCATTGTTGCCGTTGCAAGGCAGAGAGGGATTGATGTCGTGCTTAACGATGAGTCCAAGCGTGAAACTCCAGCAATTGTGTGTTTTGGTGACAAACAACGGTTTATTGGGACTGCTGGAGCTGCTTCAACTATGATGAATCCGAAAAATTCAATCTCGCAAATTAAGAGATTGATTGGTAAAAAATTTGCTGATCCAGAACTGCAGAGGGATTTGAAGTCATTACCTTTTAATGTCACTGAAGGACCTGATGGATATCCATTGATTCATGCACGTTATCTGGGTGAATCTAGAGAATTCACAGCTACTCAAGTCTTTGGGATGATGTTGTCGAATCTTAAAGAAATAGCCCAGAAAAATCTAAATGCGGCTGTTGTTGATTGCTGCATTGGAATTCCAGTCTACTTTACCGATCTTCAGAGGAGATCTGTATTGGATGCAGCCACTATTGCAGGTTTGCACCCGCTTCACTTGATTCATGAGACAACAGCAACTGCCTTGGCTTATGGAATTTATAAGACTGATCTTCCGGAAAATGAATGGCTGAATGTTGCCTTCGTTGATGTTGGGCATGCTAGCATGCAAGTTTGCATTGCCGGATTTAAAAAGGGGCAGCTGCATGTACTGTCCCATTCGTACGATAGGTCCCTGGGTGGTAGGGATTTTGATGAGGCTCTGTTCCATCATTTTGCTGCCAAATTTAAGGAGGAATATAAGATTGATGTTTACCAGAATGCCAGGGCTTGTCTGAGGTTGAGGGCTGCTTGTGAGAAGCTGAAGAAGGTCCTTAGTGCAAATCCAGAGGCACCTCTGAACATCGAGTGCTTAATGGATGAGAAGGATGTGAGGGGATTTATCAAGCGTGATGATTTTGAGCAACTATCTCTTCCAATCTTGGAGCGTGTGAAGGGACCTTTGGAGAAGGCACTTGCAGAAGCAGGTCTTACGGTTGAGAACATCCACATGGTTGAGGTGGTTGGTTCCGGTTCCCGTGTACCAGCTATCAACAAAATTTTGACAGAGTTCTTCAAAAAGGAACCTAGGCGGACTATGAATGCTAGCGAGTGTGTTGCCAGGGGTGCTGCATTGCAGTGTGCAATTCTTAGTCCAACTTTTAAAGTACGAGAGTTCCAGGTAAATTTTCTATGCCGTACTCTCAACCGGTATGTTCTGTATTTTTGGCATATGTTTTGTATTTTTTTTTTGGGAGTTGTAAAGAAACCAAAAGTAGTAGATTTACATGAAATTCAACACTCCCTCCGTTTTAAAATGAGTGCCGTTTCTGCAAAAAAAAATTGTTTCAAAATGAATGTCACTTTCAGTTTCCAATGCAATAATAACTTTTTCTTTTCAATTGTGCCCTTCAATTACTTCTAAAGTATTATTTTTTCTTTAATGAAAAACAAACCAATAGTTGATTAGGATAATTCGGTAAAATAATATAGGCTTAAATGCATGTTTGATCCCTTATGTTTATTTTAGGTTTTAAAGAAATGTTTTCAAACTGATTTTCTAAATAAGTTAAATTCCACCATGCATATCGTCAACGCGAGTCTTTGAACCTTCTAGTGATAGAAGGGACTAACTTATTTCTAACGTGAGTAACAATTTGAACCAACATGAAACTTTTAAAACACTAGGGACCAACTTGAAACTTTTAAAACACATGTGACCAACTTGAAACCTAAAATAAACATAAGGGACCAAACATGCAATTAAGCCAATAACATATCTCTTTCTTTTGATTAATGCATTTCTTAATATGTGTGTAAAAACCTTAGACGACATTCATTTTGAAACAGAGGGAGTAATATTTTAACTTTAAAAAAGTCAAATTCATCTCTTTTCACCTTTTTCCAATGCAATATTTTTATTTGTATCTTCTAAACCAATGTCATAAGGACACTCTTTTAGCATTTCCCTTGTTATATTTACAAGTTGAACATTTTTTGCAGAGAATTGTCATGCATTCTATTATAAATTGTCCATTTTTTGCGGAGAGTTGTCCATGCATTCTAATTAGTATAATGTATTGCTTAATGTACTAACAACATTTGTTTACTTCATTATGAGAAGGTCAACGAAAGCTTCCCCTTTTCAGTTTCTCTTTCATGGAAATATTCTGGTTCAGATGCACCAGACAGTGAATCAGACAATAAGCAAAGTACCATTGTTTTCCCAAAGGGAAATCCCATACCTAGTTCCAAGGTATTGACATTCTTCAGGACAGGAACCTTTTCTGTTGATGTACAATGTCATGATCTCAGTGAAACGCCTACGAAAATCAGCACATATACTGTAAGTCAGTTTTCATGTTCTTGTATGTTTTATAATATTTTTCCCTATTGGCAGTCTTTTGACTCTTGCATTTGTGCAGATTGGCCCTTTCCAAACTAAAAACGGTGACAAGGGAAAGGTTAAAGCAAAAGTTCGTTTGAATCTTCATGGAATTGTGTCTGTTGAGTCGGCAACAGTAAGTATTTGTAGGCTTAGGGACTGTTTTTTTTCTTTCTTTTCCCTTCCTTCTTTTCTAATTACGCCCATGTGAAATCATTGTGGTAAACTCTATAGAGCGTATGTTATTGAATTGTTCTGTTTTTTTTTTTTGTTTTTTGTTAAGCTCTTTGAAGAGGAAGAAATTGAGGTTCCAGTTACCAAAGAATTTGCTGAAGAAAATGCTAAGATGGAGACTGATGAAGCTCCTGCTGATGCTGCTGCACCACCTCCTAGCTCCAATGACAACGATGTTAATATGCAAGATGCTAAGGCAACTGCTGATACCCCTGGGGCTGAAAATGGCTTGCCTGATGCAGGAGATAAGCCTGTGCAAATGGATACAGATACCAAGGTACATTCCAAGGAAAATATTTTTGTGTGCTCAAATAATTTGTTTTCATCCACTTCAATGTATGCTCAAATAGTTTGTTTTTGACTTGTGTTGTTGCTTTCTTGTATAATTCATTTGTTTTCTCATTTATATTGTGGAAGGAGAGAGCTTGTTTGGTTTCAAGTTTTCAGACGAACTTATATTTGTTTTTTTTTTCTTGTTAATTTTATAATAACGAGAAGTTTGCAAATGTTTGTGATTTATAAAGTTCTTGTTGGATATTGGCCCCGTTTGTTTTGGATTTTTTTTCTTAAAAAATTTATTTTTTCATTTTTAAGTGTTTGTTTACGATTTTTAGAAAAATTACTTTATCAAAAAAATCTATTTTGACCCTAAAATGAGAAGCTATTAGGATTAGCTTTTCTCAAAATCTATTTTTTTCAAAAACAAGGAGGTAACACATGTACATGTTAAAACTCATTTTTTTTTTAATCGATTTTTATGGGTAGTAGTAGGCAAACAAAAATAACTTTAGATTTTTTTTTTAAAATATCTAAAAATTAATCTCTAGATTCTTTTAGCACAAAATCTATGCTTTTCAAAGCTAAAACAAACGCACCCATTATGCATCAATAAGCTATTCTAGAATTGTCTATAGCGGGGTTTGTTATTTGACGGGCTGTGTTTGTAACAGGTTGAGGCTCCAAAGAAAAAAGTGAAGAAGACCAACATTCCTGTTGCAGAGGTAGTTTATGGTGCAATGGCAACTGTTGATGTTCAAAAGGCTGTAGAGAAGGAGTTTGAAATGGCTCTGCAAGATCGAGTGATGGAGGAAACAAAAGACAAGAAAAATGCAGTTGAGGCTTATGTCTATGACATGAGAAATAAGGTTAGGATTGTATTGTTTTTTCTTGTTTATTTCAAATGGAAGTATTTGATTATTAACTGATTTCTTGTTATCATTACAGCTTAATGACAAATATCAAGAGTTTGTCGTTGCTTCAGAGAGGGATGGATTTATTACTAAACTTCAGGAGGTGGAAGATTGGCTATACGAGGATGGTGAAGACGAAACCAAAGGTGTATACATTGCCAAGCTAGAAGAGCTCAAAAAGGTAAGGCATTTTGGATGGTCCTCATTCTTATCTGAACTGGTATAAACAAGTCTCGATGGTGGTTGTATGTTGTAGAGATTTCTTTGCTAGCCATCAACACTTTTCAAAATGTCTAGTGGCACCATGCGTACATACTTTCGTTTACTAGTTTTGTGTAACAAACAATACGGGAGCGGCAAAGTTTTTGCACTTTCAATAATTTTTTTTTTAATGACTGCAGCAAGGGGATCCAATTGAAGAGCGCTACAAAGAGTACTCCGATAGGGGTGAAGTAATTGATCAACTGGTCTATTGTATAAATAGTTACAGAGAAGATGCAATGTCTAATGATCCCAAATTTGATCACATCGACATCACCGAGAAACAGAAGGTAATCGGTTTCCAATTCTAACACTTCTAATTCATTTCTGGTTGACTTGTAATCTGAAAGAGTTTTCTGTTTAAATTATTTAGGTCTTAAATGAATGTGTAGAAGCTGAGAATTGGCTCAGAGAGAAGAAGCAGCAACAAGACTCGCTTCCAAAATTTGCCAACCCCGTCCTCTTGTCAGCTGATATAAGAAAAAAAGCTGAGGCTGTCGATCGGTATATGTTGTAGCTTTATAGATTGAGACTATTATGGTTCTGGCAAAATAGATACATATACTAGTTTATTATCCTTGTTTGTATCTAATAATTCTAATTATGTTATCTACATTAGGTCCTGTAAGCCGATTATGACGAAACCAAAACCGAAGCCGGCCAAGCCAGCTACTCCAGAAACACCAACAACTCCACCTCCTCAGGATGGTGAGCAGCAGCAACAACCAGAACAGCAACCTCGGGAGGATGCTAATGCTGGTAGTAATGACAATGCAGGGGACAATGGTAATCAAGTCCCACCAGTCTCTGGCGAACCAATGGAGACTGACAAATCAGAGAACACAGGCTCAGCCTAATTTTTTTTGTTTAGTTTGCTATGAAATTCCTGATATGTTAGAGCTCTCTGTTGGATTGTCACACAAGTTTATTTAATATTGTGGTATTTGGGGTCCTGGTTTTTTTCCTTCCAAATCTAGTGTTCTAGGTTTTGATTATTTGTGTACCATTACGTACTGGTGGAAGGAATGACAATGTCTTCCTCATTAAAATTAAATGCTCCAGTTTTGCTTTTGTGTGGCATTACAACTAACAGTTGTGTTTTAGGGCGATTTTGTTTCATTAAAGTATTTTGATGTGGATCAGATTATCAGTCTGGTTAGTGGACAATTGCTGGTGTTATACGGATCATATGATATTTTCTGGTTAGTGATATCATTTTGCCGCGAAAGAGTGATTAATGCGGTGGTGTATGAGAAATAACATCTTTTACTTTGTGTTATAGAAATTAGTTAAGTTTTCAGAATTGTTGAAAAGGACATGCGAAAAATGGCATTTTCGGAATGAAAGTTCTCTGAATTGTGTCATTTTCTCTTTCACTCAGTTTCTTAAGGATTAAACCATTAAACCACCAATTTTGTTCCTAAGATCAGATCATCCACAATGGTAGTATACTAATAGAAGTTTATTCGATAAAATGTTACCTCTATTTAATAGAGGTTTATTTGATCAAATGTTAATTCTATCAAATCATGTTTTTGACGCTGCTGCGAGTGGTATGTGGTCAGTTTTTTCTTTTTGTTTTGAAGAATGGTATGTGGTCAGTTAAACTCTATGTGGATGAAGACTCAACTGTTTTAAATATCCAATAATTTATTATTTGTTTTTAAAGGAAAGCTCGTCTTTCTTTTTGTAATACCTCAGTCTTCTCCAAAATCTCTTCCACATTCATTTCAATCTTCCCCATCTGTTCCCCTCTTTTGAAACAAGAAACAGTAACCTTAAATTACCTAAGCATTGTACATCGGTTCCAAATGTTCAAATTTAAAGGGTATTGTATTTGAATTTGGGATGTTAAGTTTTGTGCAACTTTGATGAATTTAGTTTAATTAATTATTATGTTATTTTTCAGTTGTAACTTGTAGGTTGTGAGGATAGGATGACAATCTTGAATCTTGTACTGATTATGGTGGAACATATGAGAATGTTACTTAGTTAACGGTGAATATGTATTTTGCTTAGTTTTTAGTTCATCGTGGTTTATTATATCAAATTGACAGCAATTATTTAAAATTGACGGATCAAAATGAGAGTAAGTGGTAATTGTAGGGATTAATAATTTTTGAATGTATTTACTGTGGTTATGAACGAAGAGATTTTGTGAAAGGTTCTGATTTGGTTTTATAGCTCATTAAGTTTTTGTGGTAATAACATAGTATAACAGCATTCTTTAAAAAAAAAAAAAAAAACATTTCAACATATATTGCAAATTCGATAGTAATGTTAAATATCAAATCGATAGTTAGTTGTTGATCACATGTACAAACTTACACCAACAACAATACTTAATTGGTCAGAAAAAAAGGATCGTAGAGTCAAGTGTATTTCGTAATGTTAATGAAGTTTGTACGATTTGTTTAGTTGTTTTTCCTGTTTTGGATTTAAAACCCTTTTAAAAAATAGGTTTGATTTTTGAATTAGCCGATTTTTAGGTCAGATAATGAGTTTATGTTTAGTTGATTTTTAAATAATTAACTTTTTTTTTCCTCATTAGTTAGTTAGATAATTGCTGTTGACACATTTGATTTGACCGAGATACACGAGTAATTAACCTAAATGCTCCTCGGCAGTTAACTGCCGAAATTTTAAAAAACCGGCTGTAGTTAACTGCCGAGGAAATCAGACCCTTCTCTTTTCTTCTTCTTCTTCCACTTCAATCCTTTTTTTTTTTGTTCTTTTCTTTCACAACCACAAACTTCTCCAAATTAATCTATAGCAGTCCTGCTTTGTTGTTTTGTACTCCTAAGAATCGAAACCTGGAAAATGTTTCAGAACCATGTGATGATTTATTTTAATTATCCTTAATGATGAATTGATGATGTTTATGATATTATATCTTCATATGAAGAAAAATTACAAAGTCGTGCGGATTGGAGTTTAAGAAGCTCATGCTGTGATGTAGATGAAGAAGTGAGGTTGGCAATGTCAATGATTGGAACATGAAAATCTGATACTTAAGGAATTCAATGCCAACTCTTGAACCGATTTACTACCAACTATCTCAACCTCTGCCGACACTTCATTTTTGTTATTGTTATTGTGATGAAATCACTAAACAAGTCAAAAGAAGAAGCAATACTAATCAAACGATTATGCTACCTTGGGAATTTCCACATACAAAAAAAGTGAAGTTTGTGGTTGTGAAAGAAAAGAAACAAAAAAAAAGGGATTGAAGTGGAAGAAGAAGAAGAAAAGAGAAGGGTTTGATTTCCTCGATAGTTAACTAACGAAGGACATCTTGGAGAATTGCTGTTTATACATATGATAGAGCTGAAAAACACATGTAAAAGACGAAAATGCCCCTGCGGCAGCTAACTACCGAAGTTTTGAAACCGGCTGCAGTTAACTACCGAAATTTCTTCGGCAGTTAACTGCCAACGGAAAAAGGAAAAAAAAAAAACCTCGGCACTCGGCACTTAAGTGCCGAGGAACTAACTCATCAATTTTTTTTTCGTGAATAATTTTCTGATTATACTTAAACTTGATATTGTTACTTTACGCTATTAAATACAGAGTCTATGTGATTAGCTGTGAATGTGAATAATACAAAGTGCACATAGAAAATTACACCCTTTGTCCTAATTAAAATATCAATTGTTTCAGCATTTTTATATCTGCCAAACCAGTTCCATACAACCCATACTATTTATTAGCTGAGCAATAAATTTGAAGGCAACGCAGTAACGAAGTAATTTTAACCTGTCATTTCTTGGCTAATCAATCATATTGTCCATAGTTCAATACAGTTATTTTAACATGCTGTTTGGTTTAAAAAAAATTGATGAATGAGTTCTTCGGCACTTAAGTGCCGAGGTTTTTTTTTTTTTTTTTTTCTTCGGCAGTTAACTGTCGAAGGAACTTCGATAGTTAACTG
Source organism: Medicago truncatula (assembly GCF_003473485.1). Classification (NCBI taxonomy): domain Eukaryota; kingdom Viridiplantae; phylum Streptophyta; class Magnoliopsida; order Fabales; family Fabaceae; genus Medicago; species Medicago truncatula. Next base: position 50,092,005 of record NC_053043.1, read on the forward strand.
CAGCCGATTTCAAACTTCGGTAGTTAACTACCGCAGGGGCATTTTCGTCTTTTACATGTGTTTTTCAGCCCTATCATATGTGTAAACAGCAACTCTCAATTACTCGTGTGTCTCAGTCAAACCTAATGTGTCAACAACAATTTTCAGTTAGTTAATAGGACTGTTAACTTACTTTACACTAATACCAAAAAAAAAAAAAAACTTACTTTACACTAAAAACATAAGGAGTAAGTTAGAGAATTGAACAAAAGGGTGAAAACTGAAAACAGTGTTTGGTTAGTGAAACGCACGTTTGGAGGAGAAAAAATGGAGTATTGCTGTTCCCACATATAGTATGGCTGTGCCACACGAGTAAAATACCAAAATGCCCTTCGGCAGTTAACTGCCGAAGTTTTGAGTGAACCGGCGGCAGCAAACTATCGAGGATTTCCTCGGCAAACTGGACATAACCAGAACGCAGAAACTCAGATTTCTTCATTTGCTTCGTTGTTCAAAACTTCTTCCAAACCATAAAAATTCTCCAAATTCGATTTTTCAACAAAATCAAGTGCATCATCTCCATTTAATCACAAGTAAGTATCTTGACTCATTTTTAATCATAATGTTAGTTTGGGTAGTTTTTTTTTTAAAAAAAATGGTAGTTTTCATGTGGTTAGGGTTAATGTATGAATTGAATTTTTGATGAGTGCATGTAGTTTATAATTGAATGTAGTTGGTTTAATTGATGATTGAATGATGTTAGGGTATAATGTGGTTTTGATTGGTGGCAAAATAACACATTTTGAGTATGTTTGATACTTTGCACACAAAGTGTTTGATAAAATGTGTCAATGACAATTTTATTGATTATTTAGTTAGTTTAGGTATTGGATACGATCTTGATTGTAATTCGAAAACGTGTAGTTGAATTAAGTTGAATGCATATTGAAAAAGTGTATATTGAATTAGGTTGAATGTGTATATTGAATTATGTTTAGTGTAGGTTGAATGTGTATGATAATGCATTTGATTTTTTGCGTTTGAATGTTAATGATAATGTGTATGATAATGTTTAGGTTCAATCAATGTCTTTATTTTGGTAAAGTGGTTTAATGTGAAAGCGGTTATGTTTAGGTTATGTTTAGGTTGAATGTGAAAGTGTAGGTTTTGTTTAGGTTTACTGTTTGTTGATAAAGTGGTTGAATGATATTAATTTTTATTTTTTATTTTTTGTAGATATGGCCGATCAGGACCCCATTGATCCATCGAGGATGATTGGTGGTAGGCGTGCTATGACTCAGAGCCACCGCAGGGAGAGACAGAGTGCCCACATCCCAAAGAGGGGTAGAGGTCGGAGGGGAGATGGCTCAGGAAGCTCTCAGGCTACACAACCTGAGGAGTCACAGGTTGTTGACCCGTCACAGCCTGTTGACCAGACTGGGGTGGAGTACCTGAACTATCAGGATCAGATACATCATGATGTGACGGACGGTGGATATGACCAGGATCATATACCACATGAGCAGGATGCAGGAGACGAGGATGACATTGCAGCAGCTGCTGCACCGGAGGTGTTACCTACGGACCCTCCCTTTCCTGGTGGACCGGCTGACTTGTCCTTGCTCCACTCTTATGCCGGTCATGTGGCGTTGCCACTCTGGTATAATTCAAATAATGTAAGTGTATTTTTTTTAATTGTTTTTTCTTTATGTTAAAATATTTTCTTTAATTTAAATGTGTGTTTGTTTAATTATTATATCCACTTTTATATGTGTTTTTTTTAATTGGTTTTTCTTTATGTTAAAATATTTTCTTTAAATGTGTGTTTGTTTTTATTATTATATCCACCTCTATATTTGTTTTTTTTAATTCTTTTTCTTTATGTTTAATTATTTTCTTTAAATGTGTGTTTGTTTTAATTATTATATACACTGTTATATGTTTATTTTTTTTAATTCTATTTTTTATGTTTAATTGTTTTGTTTATATGTGTTTTTGTTTAAACCAAATTTATTTTTCTATTATTTCAGGTTCGTAAGACCCGCGTGCTTAAACCGATTAATCATGGGGCGAAGATTCTCACTCTCGGACGCCCTAACGGGAATGAGAATTGGTTTTGGGACGCGCTTCAGCAGAGCGGGCTACATGACTTGGTCTACTTGGGGTACTCCACCGTGCCTCATGCCCTGCTGCTTACTTTATGCGAGAGGTGGCATCCGGAGACCAACACCTTCCACATGCCGATGGGGGAGATGACTGTGACATTGGATGATGTCGCATGTCTCATGCATCTTCCTATTGAGGGGCGGATGTTGGCCCATGGGAAGAAGATGCCCAAGCATGAGGGAGCGGCACTGCTGATGACGTATCTTGGTGTGGCCCAGCATGAGGCTGAGAAGATCTGCAACCAGGAGTACGGTGGGTACATTAGCTACCCCAGGCTGATGGACTACTATACCTCGTACCTTGGTAGGGCCAACGTATTGGCGGGTACGGAGGATCCTGAGGAGGTTGAGGAGCTGGAGAGGGTCAGGACATACTGCGTCCGGTGTTACCTTCTGTACTTGGTCGGATGCTTGTTGTTTGGCGATAGAAGCAACAAGCGCATCGAGCTGATATATTTGACGACCATGGCGGACGGCTACGCAGGGATGCGTAATTATTCCTGGGGAGCTATGACCCTCGCCTACCTATACGGCGAGTTGGCGGATGCATGTAGGCCTGGACACAGAGCGCTTGGGGGAGCGTGACACTGCTCACTGTAAGAAAACTGAAATTTTATATTTATGTTAACTTTATTTTTTTGTGAACTTTTAATTTTTTGTTATATTTTTCCGTGCGTAATAATTTATAAATGTTATTTGTTTGGTTTGTGCAGGCATGGTTTTTGGCGCATTTTCCAGGGTTTTTCAGTGTTGATCTCAACACTGACTACCTGGAAAACTATCCGGTTGCAGCGAGGTGGAAGCTCCAGAAGGGTCATGGGGAGGGGATCACGTATCGGTCACTGCTCGATCGTATACAGTTAGATGATGTATGCTGGAGGCCGTACGAGGAGCACAGAGAGATCCAAGACTTCGAGGAGGTTTTCTGGTATTCTGGATGGATTATGTGCGGCGTCCGTAGGGTGTACCGTCACTTGCCCGAGAGGGTTTTGAGGCAGTACGGATACGTGCAGACCATCCCCAGACATCCGACTGATGTTAGGGACCTCCCCCCGCCTTCCATTGTGCAGATGTTCATCGACTTCCGCACTCACACGCTTAAGGCGGACGCTCGGGGTGAGCAGGCAGGAGAGGATACATGGCGGGAGGCGGATGGCTATGTCCTGTGGTACACTAGGGTGTCTCACCCTCAGATCTTGCCACCTATTCCAGGAGATCTTCCGAGGCCTGCAAATGAAGAACAGATCATTGCAGAGCAGTGGCAGCGGTATGAGGCGAGAAGCTCGCCTGACACCTATGACATGGTTAGTGGCGCTGTTGCCTACGCTGATGCGCAGTTAGGCCAGGAGGAGGTCATGAGCATGACCCCTCAGCAGTGGTATGAGGCCATGACCCATATGAGGGAGCAGATCGCGCCGATTTTGACCAGGAGGAGAGCCCAGAGGCCGAGGAGGAGACACCATCATCAGGATCAGGACCAGTAGTACTATTTTCCTTTTTTAGGACTTATTTTTTAGTTTTAGTCTTTTGATGACATTGAGTTATGTATATATGTATATTTGTATATTTGTATATTTCTACTTTGATGACATTATTTTTAATTTCATGGGTTTTTTTTACTTTGTTTAATGTGCAAAAATAGGTTGCTTTAATGTGCAAATATAGGTTGCTTTATGAACATAAAACATAAAAATAAGTTGAGAGTAGGAAAAATAGGGACGAGAGAGAACTTGAGAGAACTTGAGAGAATATAATATAAGTGTCCCGTTGATTTGCTCGCAATTCGTGAAAGAAGAATTGGCGAAGATTTGAGAGAACTTGAGAACTTTGTGAAGTATGTTCAGTTTTCCTCGGCAGTTAACTACCGAGGTTTTCTACGACAGTTTTCTTCGGCAGTTAACTACCGAAATTTTCTCAAATCCGGCTGCAGTTAACTGCCGAGGAAAACCTCGGTAGTTAACTGCCGAGGAACTTCTGCACTACAAAATCTGGCAGAATCTCCTCTCATCCATTATTGATCTTATCTTCCAAAATTTCTTCAAATGTCTCTCAAATTCTCTCTAACAAACACAACCAAATCCAACAAACTTTATTCAACAAAATCACAAGTAAGTAATTATAATGCTATTAACTTACATTTTAGTTGTTATAAATGTTATTATTTTTTAGTTTTTGAGTACATTTATTATTTTTTAGTAGATTTACATGTTATAATTAAATTTTAGGGTATATGTTAGTTGATTAATGTTGTTAAAATATTTGCATGATGTTTATGTTATATGATATAAATTTTTTTATTTTAGTAAGAGTATATGATTTATAATTTTAGGGTTATTTTTATGAATTTTAGAGTGTATGTATAATGTGTTTTTGATTGATTGTTTTTAGTTTCTTATTGTGTAGATTTAAAACAATGGCGGGGTGGATCGACGTTCAAGCGCAATTCAACGGCGGAGAACCTCAGAGGTTGAAGGTTCGGTGCCTTGGTGTAACGTTAAGAGGTCTCAAGGATACACTGACTGAATTCAACCATGGAGTCAACCCCAGAGACACAAGGATGGTGGAACACATTTGGTATAAACGTCCAACACTCGACGAGGGGAGAGTATCATTCAGTTGGGTGGAATTAACGAACGACGAAAACGTGACGACCATGTTTTGGGAGCACAGCATGTTCCAGTGGATCGATATGCGGGTGAAGTTGCTTAGATCAACTGAAGATATCATCAAAAGTTTGATTCCGCCACAAGATCGTCATTAGTTAGGGTAAGGTGCATTCCAACTACAACAATTGTATTCCTTTGAATGAGGTAATTCAAACTTGTCAAACAACAGGACTCAAGCATTTCGCAAGCACCTCATGTTTCTCCTTTGAAAATATTAAATTTTTGTTATGCTGGTTTAGATGAAGGTATTAAGTGTCAAGGATTGAACCTCAATTCGGTGGCACTTGAATACCATCATCTAAAGCAAGCCTCACAAAAATTTATTATTTTCAAAGGGAAAACATGAGGTGTTTGGCGAAATGCTTGAGTCCTGTTGTTTTGCAGGTTTGAATTTATCCCATTCAAAGGTAACACAATTGTTGTGGTTGGAATGCACATTCCAACTGCAACAATTGTCTTACCCTGGATGGGGCAATTCAAACTTGTTAATCGGCAGGACTCCAGTATTCGATGAGCATCTTGCACAATGGTATTCAAGTGTCAAGGAATGCACCTCATTCTTTTGACACTTGAATACCATCGTTCAAGATGCTTATCGAATACTGGAGTCCTGCTGCTTAGCAAGTTTGAATTTGCCCCATTCAGTGGTAAGATGATTGTTGCAGCTGGAAGGTAAATTTCGGAATGTAATGTAAAATGCAATGTAATGTGATAACATATATTTTGTTTTGAATGGAACAATAATTATCTTATTTTGTTTTCAAATTTATTTATTCCAAATGCAATTTTATTCTAAATACCATAATGTCAAACAAAATGTGCGCGACACAAAAATAAAACATAAAAAAATCCAAAACAATTAGGCATTAAAAGCCATTACATTCATTCTTCCTCGTCACACAAATCAATCGGCTTGTCCGCTACAGTCCCTGCGGTACCTTGTTTTGGTTGAGGACCGAAATAGCATGTCCTCCCGCTCCTCCTCAACCTCGAGTGATTGTACACCGGCACCTTCGAACCCTTCTTTTTTTCGGAACCATCGCAAACAATTCCATGCCATGTCATAGGTGACTTTTCTTTTTTCGTCTCATCATCGTGAACGTTACCCTGATTCTGATTCTGAGACATATCTACATTTAAAAAAATATGGCGATCAATTCAACCTACACTAACCTAAACTATCCTAACAATTCTAACCATTCTAACCTAAACTATCCTAATATATCATAAAATCAACAAATCATTATAATCGAACCTATATAATCGAAATTTAACAAAAAATAACATACAATTCGACCACAAAGCAACTATTGCATAGGATTCAAAAAACTTACTTGTTTTTGTGATTAAAATTGGCTTCTAATGGCTTCAAATGACTCAAAATCGCACCTTCAAAAATTAAAAACGCAACAATGGAGTTTTGGAAACTCCTATGAAGTTCTGATCTTATAACATTCTCTTCGGCAGTTAACTACCGAGGTTTTCCTCGGCACTTAACTGCCGCCGGTGTCCTAAAAACTTCGACAATTAACTGCCGCCGGTTCCTAAAAACCTCGGTAGCAAACTGCCGAGGGACATTTTGGTATTTTACTCATGTGGCACAGCCAAACTATATGTGGGAACAGCAATACTCGAAAAAGTGCACTCAAAGACACTAAATAACATGTAACTTTTTTTTTAACTAAATAAAAACTTGGTAATTGAACATCTTTATGATCTAAAGTTCCATTTACACCCCTAAATGAAACTAAGCCTGCCTGGTTTGGGTAAAAAACGCTATATAGTTTTGTTCAACTGTCAATTGTGAAAACTGCAAACGAAAAATTTTAGAATGTTTTTTGAGATGTAACAACAATGTCAATGGTTTTTGACTCATACACAAACTACGAAATACCAATCCAATTCAAATCCACTCTTTATTTTTACTTTCACTTTCTCGGAAGCAATTTCATAGCTTAAATCCTTCTTGGTTATCAACAATGCTCCCTGGATTCGTTACTGCCAGGAGATTTATTTCTACTTCGACTCCTTTCACTCAGAGATTAAAACAAACAGGTAATGCGCGTTTTCACTAAGTTTACCAAAATGTCTTTTCTTCTTTATTATTAATTGATTTGAGCTTATCTACTAGACCGTTTGAGAGAATTTGTTAAATCAGCTTATAATATGTTCATTATCTATTTTCAGCTTATTTTCATAAGCTCTTCAAGATAGCTTATGAAAACAACTTATAATTTATACGAAAATTGGGCCGTTGTCCTGTTTAGAGATAATCAATTATAGTACAAGTGATTGGCAAATTGAAGCTTATGTATAAACTACTTCTATAACAAAATTTAATATAAAGTTAAATTGTTATAGTGTAAGCTATAATTTGTTTTTGTAAGCTACCGTGAAGAGCTTATGGAAACAAGTTGAAAAAAGCTTATGGACATGTCATAAGTTGTTTCAGTAATCTCTCTCAAACAGTTTTACAAGTGTTTATGTCAGTAGATAAACTTAAATAAGTCGATCCAAATAGGTTCTTCGTTAATGAAGGGACGGCTTGATTTATTTGATTCGTATATTGAACTTCATTTGGTATCTAATTGTGTGTGTTTTAAACTAGCAGAAAATGAGATTGTTAAAATGTTTCGGTTGCCTGATTCCCAAGAAGAAAACCACTACGTTCCAATGGAAGGAAGGAGAGTATTGAGGAAGGATCCAAATGCTAGAAAATTGGATGAAAGGTTCATTAGGATTTTGAAAATATTTAAATGGGGGCCTGATGCAGAAAAGGCTTTGGAAGTGTTGAAGCTTAAGCTTGATATTCGCTTAGTTCGCGAAGTTTTGAAGATAGATGTTGAGGTCCATGTGAAGATTCAGTTTTTTAAGTGGGCTGGGAAGAAAAGGAATTTTGAACATGATTCGACAACTTATATGGCTTTGATACGATGCTTAGATGAAAATAGGTTGGTTGGTGAACTGTGGAGGACAATACAAGACATGGTTAAGAGTCCATGTGCAATTGGTCCTTCTGAATTGTCTGAAATTGTGAAAATCTTGGGCAGGGTTAAGATGGTTAACAAGGCATTATCCATTTTTTATCAGGTTAAGGGTCGCAAGTGCAGACCTACAGCAGGCACTTACAACTCTGTCATCTTGATGTTGATGCAAGAGGGGCATCATGAAAAAGTTCATGAGCTGTATAATGAAATGTGTAGTGAGGGACATTGTTTCCCTGATACAGTTACATATAGTGCACTTATATCAGCGTTTGGAAAACTAAATCGCGATGATTCTGCCGTAAGATTATTTGATGAGATGAAGGAGAATGGATTACAGCCAACAGCAAAAATTTATACAACGTTAATGGGTATATACTTTAAGTTGGGTAAGGTCGAGGAAGCGTTGAACCTAGTCCACGAGATGAGAATGCGGCGGTGCGTCCCAACGGTCTATACTTATACAGAATTGATAAGGGGATTGGGGAAATCCGGGAGGGTTGAAGACGCATACGGAGTATACAAGAATATGCTGAAAGATGGTTGCAAACCAGATGTTGTCCTCATGAATAATTTAATTAACATTTTGGGTAGATCAGATCGCTTAAAAGAGGCTGTTGAGCTTTTTGAGGAAATGAGATTGCTTAATTGCACACCTAATGTTGTGACATACAACACCATTATCAAATCTCTATTTGAGGATAAAGCCCCACCTTCTGAGGCTTCTTCATGGTTAGAGAGAATGAAAAAAGATGGAGTAGTTCCCAGCTCATTTACATATTCAATTCTCATCGATGGTTTCTGCAAAACAAATCGAGTTGAAAAGGCTTTGCTGCTTCTTGAGGAGATGGATGAAAAAGGCTTTCCCCCTTGTCCTGCTGCCTACTGCAGCCTGATCAATAGCCTTGGTAAAGCAAAACGTTATGAGGCTGCAAATGAGCTGTTCCAAGAATTGAAAGAGAACTGTGGAAGTTCGAGTGTGCGTGTATATGCTGTCATGATTAAACATTTTGGAAAATGTGGACGATTCAATGAAGCTATGGGTCTTTTCAATGAGATGAAAAAACTTGGATGCATCCCCGATGTTTATGCTTATAATGCGCTCATAACTGGGATGGTAAGGGCAGACATGATGGACGAAGCTTTTTCTTTGTTTCGAACTATGGAAGAAAATGGTTGCAACCCAGATATAAACTCACATAACATCATACTAAATGGCTTGGCTAGGACCGGTGGCCCGAAGCGTGCTATGGAAATGTTCGCGAAAATGAAGAGTTCTACTATCAAGCCGGATGCGGTTTCTTACAACACAGTTCTTGGCTGCCTTAGTCGTGCAGGACTATTTGAAGAGGCTACTAAGCTTATGAAGGAAATGAATTCAAAGGGATTCGAGTATGATCTAATCACCTACTCTTCAATACTCGAGGCAGTTGGTAAGGTTGATGAAGATCGTAATATGGCAGAGTCGTGAAAACCACCTTGTATTACCTTTTTTAGTAACCGTGCAATGCGTATAAATCAATGGAAAATGCTTATTGTTACTAGAGAAATCTGACAAGAAACTTAAGAATCCTATGTGACTTCATGTAACACTTACAAATAACAACCACTCACTTAAGTCACAGAACTTTGGTGCAAATGTTCGAAGTGAACAAGTGATATACACCATTTATTCGGACTTGTACGTCATATTTAGGAAGGGTTCTAAAAGTTCTATTGTACTTATACTATTATGGTATAAGCCTTCACTCAAATGTTTGCATGAACTTATGAAATATTTTATGTTAGCTTATTGTCACAAGTCTATATTTTTCAGTTGTTACGGTTCAATTTATTTTAATTACTGTTGTATATGATAGCTGGTGTATATGGCATTACAAATAGATGATGTTGCTACTTATTTTGTTGTTATTTCTGTCACAGGCTTGCAGCGCCAACACTTCTGATCGAAGACGTGTCTTGTGTTCGATGAGTGTTGGTGTCCGACACATTGATTATGTGTATGATTTGGTTTCAATTTTGGAGGGTTCAAAGTTGATTCTAGAAGTTGTAGAATTGATTTTATCATGTTTGGATGATTTAAAAGATAATTGATTTTCTTTGCAGAATTGATTCTAATGAAAGCTAGAGTTTGTAGCTTTTGGCTTCTACACTTGATTTTTTGGCCCTAAATTTATTGTCAAATCAACTTTTGCATAAATACATTCAAACATAACTTTTTTTCATAAATACATAACTTTTGCTTCAACTTTTGTTTCATTGTAGTGTTTTGGTGCCGATCAGTTTATCAGGCCAGTGAATGGAGATTATTGCTGGTGTTCTATTGATTTCTTGTTGTTTCCTCATATTCTGTAGGGAGTGATGCTTAAGAGATGGGTTGTTGTTGTTAACTGGTTATGCATGGAAAATAACATCCTTTACATTATGTTCTAGAAATGAAATAAGTTTTTGTAGAGTTGAAGCAAAGGACATTTTCACCTTTACTTTTCTGGAATAAAGAGTTGTCTACAAATTGTCATTTTCACCTTTACTTTTCTTTTGCTCAGTTTTTTAACCAATAAACCACCAATTTTGTTCATAACCGTGTAGGATGCTCTCAAACAAAATGCTAAGATTATAAATATTTCATAATCGTCTTTGATTCTTAAATGTTACATCTATCAACTCTTGCTTTCTGACGCCGTTGCAAGTGGTATGTAGCCTGTTAAATGTCATGTGGATGTCATTGAGTCGGATACCGAGTTTTTTTTAAATGTCGTAAGTATCCAATAATTATATTTTTTTCAAGGAAAGCTCATCTCTCTTTTCTATAATATCTCAATCTTCTTCTCCAATCTCCTCCGCCACTCATTTCAATGTTCTTCACCGTTTGCTCCCCTCTTTTGAAACAACTAGAAACCTAAATAACCTAAACAGTGTGTACATTTGATGACAAAGAATATGTTCAAATTTATAGGGTATTGTAGTCGAATTTAAAATGTTAAGATTTTGTGCATCTTTGATGAGTATAGTTTTGTTAATTTATTTGTTATTTTTAGATGTAAGTTGTGAGGATAGGAAGACAATCTTGTATTGATTATGTTGGAACAGATGAAAATGTAATCTAGTTAACAGAGAGTGTATATTTTTTCTAATTTTCTGGTTCATCATGGTTTATCATGTCAGAGATCAAATTGATAGTAATTGATTAAATTTAGAGATCAAAATGAGAATAAGTGGTTAATTGTAGGGATTAATAATTTTTGAATGTATTAATTGTGGTTATGAACGAAGAGATTTTGTGAAAGGTTCTGATTTTATAGTCCATCATGTTTGTGTTAATAACATACATCAACATATACAACTCATAACAAAAAGATATACTATGCAATTATTAGCGTTGTTCTTCGTTCGTTATTGATTTTGCCTGTGTCATTTGTTGCTTGTTTTAAAGTGAGTGATATGATCCTGGTTTTGCCTCTGTCATTTTATGGAGTCAATTACAAGCAGAGGACAAACCCATGGTTTTATGGTTTACGTTATAACTGGTATGGAGCAATCTGACATCATGATGGACGATAATCTTCGTCCCATGAGGTTAATCGTTGTTTATATACTTAGTTCATAATGGTATGAACTTTGCATTAACCCAACAAAGAGATAAAGAGGATGAAGCAGCCTAATCGCTACTAAAATTCTGAATCAACAAATATATTTACTTTCCATCTGAAATTAACAAATCCAGCAAACTCCATCCAATTTACTTTTATCATAAGTTTAGCTAATTGACGAGTCGAAAACAACAATTTATGTCGAGACGATAATCTTACTACTATCTTTCTTGAACAATTTGATGTACTTGTTAAATTTGTCATCAATATGCAATGACATGAAAAATGAACAACTTTTTTTAGAGGAAAAGGTGAACAACTTAAATCATACTAAGAAACTATTCATTACAACATTTAATGTTGTTTTGAATCAATTCACAATTTGCTTGAATCAATTAAAGCGAAACATTTTAGAAACCTACCAAACTTTGATGACTTAATGTTTTATTAGATATAATTATTCACATTTCATTTTCACTTATTCTCTTTAATTAAACATCACTTTTGAAATCATACGTTTCAAACACAAACAATATCACGCATGCATGAATCATCAATATATCTTGCAAAAAATTCATCTTTCTTATTATTCATGTATTAAATATGAGTTTTAAAGTCATTCATTTTAACCACAAACAACATCATCAACTACATTCATAAACCGCATATACATCTTGCAAATATTACATATATTTTTCAAGTATTATTTACCACTTTGAAATTAGATAAAGTATATCATCGTTATTAATTTTTTATTTGGTTTCTCATTTGTGTTTATCTATTCTTTTATATTTTCTTCTTTTTATTTCTCTTTATGTACAAATGTGTAGAATAAAAGACACTTTTGCAATATCACGAGTACAAAAAATTGTTACCCTTCTAACTAACATATGCTATTATGAATATTTAGAGCACTCTATATATTTACTAGCGTTCAGACGAGAACTCTCGTGCCCATCTGTGCGCACTTTTTCTTTAGTTAACTTGTAAATTATTATGAAATTTTGGTTTTGAATAAAATTATTGGTATAAATATTTATGAATTTTAAATTATAACAAATCATATTTATCTTTTTCAATGACATCAACTTTGCCTATATACCAATCATAATATAATTTTCCATCTTTTTCAATAACACCGACCATAAAACTTCACCATAGGCACGTTTGGTTAACAATTATAATGAAAAATCTAATAAAAAAATCTTCTTTATTCACTTTATATATAGTTATAGATTATAGATACATATTATGTATGTATAATGTAATACTAAATAAAATTGGTTCACCTTATAATATGAAGTTAAAGATCAAAGAGAACACGTGTAAAATAACATTCTTAGAAGCGACATCTTTGATTCTGTCAGTTCAAGAGCTTAAAGAAAAAAGACGCGCAAAAAAATGCACAAAATAGGTTGATGTCTACTTTGAAATTTAGTATTAAAACAGAATTTTGGGGTATAAAAAGAAATTGTCAAATTTGTATCGTTGTAGTATATATTTTGACAAATCTCGTGAAGCAAAGACAAAAACCCATTAACTAACCCCTAGGTATATTGATAAGTGCTCAAAATGATCTAATTCATGTGTTAGTTTAGGCATGTTTGATGAGTTGTTTTACAAATTATTGATGGAAAAGCTTCAATTTTGCGCCTTAATACCATTTATGCTTTGCATGCCTTACTTTACCCTTTTGTGCAGGAAAATACAAGCAAGGAGCAATAATTGACAAGTTCACAAGAAAGTCGCCATTAGCGAAAATGTCGCTATTAGCGAAAAGCTCACAGGGAGTTTCGCCATCAGCGAAGCTGGGGGAGAAGTCAGAAGCAGGATTTCAAGAAAGTTGCCATTAGCGAAAATGTAACTATTGGCGAAAAGCTCACAGGGAGTTCCGCTATCAACGTAGTTGGAGGCGAAACTCAGGAGGATCACGTGGAGCAACTCCATTGGTGCAGAGGCATATTTCACACATTTCACTAATAGCGAAATATTTAGCTATTAGCGAAATTTCGCAGAAGTGGCCCATATAAATAGTTTTCTCTTCTCTTTCCAACCATTCCATTACTATTTTATTTACATTTTTCTGGTTTTTAGAGAGAGACTGTGGCTTTTCTAGAGATAGAAACACAAGGCAAGGTAGTTAGGAGTAGATTCAAGCCAAGATTTGTTGAGACATCATGGATCTTGTCATGGAATCTTTTCTTCATCCTTTGCAAAGCTATCATAGACATATGTAGCTACATCTACTCTTGTGGTTTTGAGGTATTCAAACAAGCTATTATGTAATCTTTTGATCATTTAATATATGGTGCTAGCTATTTATTCAATATTGTTGTTATTCTTGCATTTAATGTTTTATTGAGATTCAAAATGATATGGACACATACTTTTGAATCTAGAAAATAGAATAACAATCTATCTTAAGTTATCACTGTAGACATGGATGTTAATATTTGATAATCACTTTTAATCTAGGACGTAATGCTTTTGGGTAATTTAATCGGTTGGGAAATCGTCGATAAAACTATCTAATCGACTTTGTGATCGTTTAAATGTTTGGGAAATCGATCCCTTAGAAATAACGATATCATTTGGACACTAATGATATTGTCGAGTGATTGTGATAATATCGTTTAAAAAGCTAGAATATGTTAATTGATCGAGAGATTGCAGATGTTACGCTTGATTGATGTCTCTGACCGCAAGCGAAATAGCCCTATCTCTTCTCGTTTTACTTTATGTCGATTAGGAAAATAGTTTTGCGCAAACAAACAATTTATACCCAAACACTTAATGTGACAAATATTGTGAAAATGCTTATGAAATACGCAACTCCATGTGGAACGATCCTATTATACTTACGTGTAAATAGTTTTATGACATGTAAAAATCATACATCATATATATATATATATATATATACAGGATGTATATTGTGAGAATGACAATCTTATATGAGAATGATCATCAACCATTAGATCAAAAATAAATGGCTGAGATTAAAAAAACTCACATATGTAACTTTCTACACTCAATCAACATGAAACCTTTCACTTTATCGTCTTCTCCAGATCCACCGTTCTGCAAAATTGTATGTCTAGTTTTAATTCATCAATTAACCACACCATGTTCTAATTGGTTTTAATTAATTAATTTGTCGGTAAATCACCATGTTCCAATCTTAAGAATTCTAAAACCCTCCTTTCTAAAAAATAAGAAACAAAAAAAGAATTCTCAAACCATAATAATTCTTAACCGCAACTCATGTTTTGGATCCTAGTAGCGATGACGATGAGATGATGGATAAGCAAAAGGCAAACAATTTTACTATCTCTTAGATTCGATTTTATTTTATTGTTTTCATGGAACAACCGAAGTCGGAAACATCGGCGATGGCAGAGACGGTGGTTGATGTTGTCTTGCCGCCGCAAACAATCATGTATTGTAGAAGAAGCTTAAATAGTTAAATCAATTCAATCCAACACAAACAGTCAGATTCCTGAAACCATTGTTTTGCCTCGATTCAATCCAACACAAAAAATTCATAGTTCTGTAACGTTCACACACACCATTAACTTAAGAAAGCAATCATACATAATTTAAAATTCCATTTTCACATGGCGGTTCGGCATTCTGTACCCAACATATCAAGAAAGAAGATGAGAAGTTCAATCGGTTTACAAGAAATAATATAGTAGGGAGAGACACATGTATTGTTTAAATGGAGTTTTTTAATCTAAACCATTAATTTTAGGCAAATGTTAACCGCACCGGTTAAGGATATGAAAAAGGAAATTATATAATTAATTGATAATAAAATCAAAAATATTTTCCTTTTATATGGTATGTTTAACCAATGCGTCTCTTAACCTTAACAACTAAAATCCAAAGTTTATATCTTCAAAGCTGCGCTCAACTCACATACACACAACTCTTCCTGCTAACAATCAAACATCAGCAATCAGCAGTTCGCCCATCACTTATTAATGTTAACATTCCGTTCCAAAATACTTTCCGAACTGAGAGAGAAATTAAGAAAAAGTTAACTGTGCTATTGTGTGCCATGTCTCGTCTTTCAAAAGTTCAGCGTACAGAGAGCATCTTCCTCCACGTTGTCAACTCAAAAAAGAAATGGGAGGGATAGCTTTCACATATTTGGGACTCTCACAAGATCATTGTCTATGGTCAATGCAGAGTATTGAAACATTCCCATTTCGATTTGTTTGAATTTAAACACTGCTTAATTTATTCAATTAACTTAAAATTTCGGTGATGTAATTTGTTAATTTTGTTAAGCCCTGTGATTTGAATCTGAAATTTTATATCTATTCGATTTGTTTTGAGATAAATAAAACTTACTTAATTTGTTCGATAAACCTACTAAGAATTATGTGATGTAGTTTGTTCCATGTTTTCCCATTCTTAACCTAGAATTTTCATTTCCACTATTTACAATTTAATAGACATAAAAATTAAAGTGTAAAAAAATTAGTGTCAAGAAGAAAATATTGTATATTGATTTCAACTGAGGATATAATTTCATTTTCAATCTGCATGGTTATTCAAATTCTGCTTTTTGATTAGTTTTTATGTTTGTTTCCATTTTTGGTTGTGTGATTCAATTGAGTTGTCAAAAAATTGTCATAAAATGGTTGTACAACTATCATTTCTCTTCTTTTTTATGGGATTTTTTAATTCAATGTTCTGCTCGAATCTTATATTTTGTTGAATCAATCATGTCTATTGTCAACACACATAAGTTGGTTTTATTTTGGTTAGCTAATTTTATTGGCTATTAGAGCATCCATAATGGTGGGTGCTTCACTTATTTAGCACCGAAATTAATAAGCACCCTCGTTGTAGAGAGAAAATGTTTGGTACTTATAGAGAAGGGTGGCTATATAAGCACCCTCTCTCTCTTTAATTTTTGTGGACCATATGTAATAATTTGTACATAAATCAATAAACTTTGTTGAAATACAATGACATTGAGTTATTAATAGGATATATTTTATGAGGTGTTGGGTTGGAGAGATTGAGTGTTTATTAAGTAAAATCATTGAAAATTAAAAAAATAGATGAAGTGTACATGCATGGCCCACTTAAGCACCCAAAATGGAGTGCTCTGTCGAAGATGGTCTTATGGTTATTATTCTGCCAACTGTGTGTGGGGTCGACAATCTTGTCATTATAGACATGATGTTTCACTGACCTACCCCGACGCGTGTCAACGTGTCTTTATAAGGTTGCCATGTTGTGTTGTGACTTTGCGTTATCCCATATAGGCGTAATGATGGCTCTTCGGCGACAAGGTGCATTGTTCCATCGTCTCGCTTGCTAGGGAGATCACACTCGTTGGATGGTGCTCTTCATCTTCAACCTTCAGATTCTTTTGAGATTTGGAAGGATTCACTACCTTTTTACCGGGGAAGGCCTTTCCATTATGATGGAGTAGTCCCCAACTCATTTACATATTCAATCCTCATTGTCACATTGATGGATTCTGCAAAACAAATAAAGTTGAGAAGGCTTTGTTGCTACTCGAAGAATGAAATAGGCTTTTCCACTTTGTCCTGGTGAATAGTCTAGGTAAAGCAAAACGCTACGATTACTGTTATAAGTTGTTTATAAAAATTCACTTGGACTTGTATTATTGCTCCTACACAAGTGGTTGCAAGAATTTATACAAATAGCTTATTGTCACAAGTCTATATATTCTTTTCGTTTATTTTCACAAGTTCTCTAAATAAATACCTTACTTTTATAAGTTTATTAATTTTGGTTATAAAAATATCATATACTCAACATCGTGCCTCACTTCATTTGATATTTATATGATGCAATGAGGAAGAGGGGAAAAAAATTCCCAATTAAGACTCTTGACAAACGAGTAAGGCTATCAGTGTCACCATACACCAGTGAAATCAGAGAATCTTTGCAAGTTACGGTCTTTGAAATGCTCCAAATTTAACACTCCATATTATTTAACTATTTTATTAAAAAATATTATTTAACTTTTTTATTAATGGAATATTTTATTGTTATTGTAGTGTCCACCTTTTCCTGGTCTAAAGATGCCTCCATTTTTAGTGTAATTATTAATTCACTCGTAGAAAGTAACAATGTACTTAGACATGTTAAAATTTAAGATTTAACATGATAGTGATTCTTTTCTTTGCCCCAAATTAATTAAAGTCTGAAAGGCCATTAGAATCAACTTGTGATGATTACAGTCCAATTAATTTGAATCACTCTTGAGTTTTGTCAATAATGACAGCCTCAGAAGGAGTTTGGTTTTCTTCAAAATCAAGGCAACAACTTGTTTTCAACAAAAGACAAGACTTTGGAATAGGTAAATCACAAAGTTTCCAAACATGCACTAAATTTTGTCTACATTCATCAACCTGACAACAAATTTGGACAATGCTATTTATCATGAGATTGTTATTTCTATGAAACTCAATGACTCATTACAAATGAACTGTGATGTGACCAATCAAGCGTTAAATAAACATGAAAAGGAGACCAGAGTTTCAAGTGTAATCACCAAAACAATCACCAACAAGGTAATGAAGGTGCAACATGGATTCTGTTGTAGCCTGTAGGTTATGTAGCATGAAATTGTACTGAGTTAACTTGTGTTCAAACGGAAAAAGGAGTAGTTTTGACTGTGATAATCTTTGGTTTGATTGAATTTTGGTTAGCTTTTAGGCAAGTGGTTAATGTGCTGGTCTATGGATGATAATGGAAATAAGTAAACTAATTCACAAAACAGTAATTGATGCCTTGAATGCAGAATTGCAGATATTGCTTAATACATCTTTGAATACAGACACATTTATTCATTAAAGTCTAACATGGTCATAATAAGGCATAACACAGTAGTAATATGTAAGCAGCTTAGTTTTGGCTGAGTATTGCATAATACATATTGTTCTGGTTAATAATGATTAACTTACAAATCAGAGAATTCTCAACTGAACTTTCCATTTTAATGAAAGAAAATTACTTCATAATCCCCTAAAAAATCCTTCAAGAATCCCAAGTTTGATGGTATTTGGAAATATTTAGTAGTCTATCTAGCCCTCAAAAAGTGTTGAATTCTGAGAATTCAAACTGATAAGAATAATAGATTGTATCTCTGGATCTTACCTTGTAACATATTCTCTAATCTTCTCTATCAGCATTTTATAAACTTCTACTCGTGGGAAAAACTCATGCTTCCGATTTATGATTTTTTTCGGTTCTTAATTGGTACAACCTTTGTGAATGATTTGTTCATGACTCACAAGTTTAATCTTGCAGCCCCATTTCCAATTTTCCACAATTAAGTTATATGTCAGCAACATTGTAAAAATGGGCATGTGCTTTGTTCAAACATCAAATAACTGCAACGGAAAATTATGCTATGAACACATATTATACTCATTTTATACCTATGAAGCACAAACTCAGACACGGACACAGATACGTCTACAGGGATAATAATTAGAGAGAATGACATAATTCAACGTAATCATATGTCGGTGTCGGACACGCCTAATCCGAGGAGGATTTGTGCTTTATAGTTTTATACTCACTTTCATGAGAAGTAAACCATAGCATCTAACATTATTCATAAAATTTGATATAAGAAAGCACTGAACACAGTTCTAAATATGCCAACAAGGTAATGAATAATGATACAACAACTAGCTGTCTGGTGTCTACATTCTATGTTACACAACAATGGTAACTACAATGCATAAGACTTTACATACCAGACTCATCAGAATCAGCATTCTAATCATCTCTTTGTTCGATTTTTAAAATCTCACTCTGCAATCTTTCAAAAATCTGTCTCTTTTGTGCTTCCAAATCGTTGAGGAAATCCATCCTCATCTTTTCTAGTTCCATCATCTGCTGCCTTTTACTATTTTCAATCTTCTCATATATCTTACCAAAATTCTGAATGGAATCCGCAAGTAATTTGAAGGAAGAAGCCTCATCACTTCCCCTTCCTTTCCTTCTTTTCTTTGGGCGAGGCCCTTCGAAACCTTCTACACGGACGTATTCTGTATTTTCAGGAGGACTATCCTTCTTCATGTCATCCATCTCATTTGCATGATTTACATAAACTCCAGGCTTCATAAAAATACGCTCTCTTGAGTTCGAACGACAGGAGAGTCTTGCTTGTTGTGGTGGAGAAGACATTAGTTTATCCATCTTTTGAAAATAAACCCATTTTCTATCTCCACCACCCATATCTTGAAACTTAATCTTGTCCTTTTTGTATTTTTTCTTCAATGTATCTAAACGATTTCTACATTGAGTACCCGTTCTTTCAACTTTTGAAACTACTGATACCTTTTCTGCAACTTGTTGCCATTCCTCAGATCGAAGACTCTTCCTTCTATGTTGCAGAAACCGATCACCCCAAGCATCAAGAAGAACAAATGTCTCCTTCTCAGTCCATTCAGTAAGGGAATTCCTAACCCCAAAAGATCGTTTAGCAGCTGCAGCTGACGGTGTCGGCACCCGAGCTGCAAATTCATAAGTTGACATCAAACTCTTTAGCTTTTGCTTTTTTGGGCGCCACTCTAATTCATCTTCATTCATCATGGCATAACTTTCCTGCTTATTGTCATTACCACCATCATTGTTATCAATATTTTCATCCCTATCCCCATCCTCATCATTACTATCTTCTTCATCAGCATGCTTTAGGGAAAGCTGACCATTGTTATTTTGATCAATATCAACAACATCATCATCTTCCTCCACCAATCGCTCTTCATCTTCTTCATCCTCATCATTGTTACCTTCATTCACAAATGGCTGGGAATATGGAGAATTCCTCGCAGAATCTTTCAGATAACCATATTCCTCACTTAGTCGGTCATTATCATCATTTTCATCACCACCCCCATCGGAGTCATCATCATCAGCCTGCTTTAGGGAATGTTGATCATCATCATCATCATCATGAACAACAACATCATCATCCCCTCCTAACCGGTCTTCATCAACAACATCATCATCATCATCATCATCCCCTCCTAACCGATCTTCATCATCGTCCCCTCCTAACCGATCTTCATCATCGTTCCCTCCTAACCGATCTTCATCATCGACATGATCATAATCTCGGGTAGATTCATTTGCAGCTGGATGGGAATATGAAGAATTCCTCAAAGGGTGTTTCAGATAACCATACCCTTGATTGTTAGGGTAACCAACACCATATTGGTTAGAGGGATATCTTGCAATTGCATCATCATCAATGTCATCCATTTCAAAACCAATCAGAAATTACAATTGCAACTTGTAATGAAATTAAAACTATAGAACCCTAAATTACCAATTCAATCCCTAATACCTAAAGTGTGACTCCAAAATTAAATCCCCTAATCTAGATAGAAACCCATTCTCCAATTCAATTCACAAATATCCATTTTTGGCTTCTTGACATCAATGAAGAGTGAAAAATGCAATTTTTCACAATAAAAAAAGGATTTTTATTTTTTGGGTGCAAGCAAGAACCCTGAAAAATGCAATTTTTCACAATAAAAAAAAGGATTTAGCAAAAATGAAATTGAAACTGCAATTGAAATGAAGAAGCTGAAATTGAGATGAGATTGAAGGAGTTATGTTACCTGAAAAAACGCAATTTTTGAAGGGGGTGAGAAAAAAGTATAATCACATTAATTCAGAAGTTGCAAAGAAAGAGAGAAAGTGCGTGTAACATCAATACTAACGTGAGCCGGGTGGGTGGGTGGGGGTGTTCTCTAACATTTTTTAGGGATATAATAATTGATATGGGATCAAACAATATACAGACCAAAAATGAAACTAAACCAAAATATTAATATATTATAGTTAGGGTTGGGAATAGGCCAGGTCGACCTACAGAAGCCTATGGTCTGGTCTGTCCTGTTTATTAAAAAGGTTAGGCTTAGACTTTTTAAAAAGTTTATTTAAATAAATAGGCCAGACTTAGGCTATCAAAAAAGTCTATGAAGTTTAATAGGTCAGCCTATTTATGCATGTTAGGCTTCATAGTGGACTTTTTAAATATGCTTTAAAGCTTTATAGTGAAATAGGTTTTTAAGGCCTTATAGTAGTGATAAACAAGTCTTACACTAAAATAGGCTTTGAGGTCTATTAAGTCTATTTAAAAGTAGATAAAATGGAATGTTTAGTGATTTTAATAGCAAGTAGGCCTGTAAATAGGCTTTCAGGTCAGGCCATGCAAAAAAAATAGGCCTATGAAAGGCCATAGGTCAGGCTCAGGCCTGCAAATTTTTTCATAAGCCAGGCTCAGGTCTATCAAAGCTTGGCCTATTCCCAACCCAAATTATAGTGTCACTTTGATAATAAAATTTCTTATCAGACTATAAAAATAAATTATTAAAATTATGCTAAAGTTTCTTTTAGGGGAAATTTTATATTTAAGAAATATGATACTTTTCTAATTTTTACTAATTAAAAAAAAAATACTCACATGTACGAGCGAGACATATCTTCTAAAATGAGTAAAATATAAAATGAAAAATAATCAAAAGTTGGTATTGTAACAAATTTATTATTTGTAAATTGTAACAATGTGGCTATAATATGTACGTTTAATTTGGTAATTAACAATTAATATTACACACTTTACACTCTATAGTGAGCTGTTTACTTTGCATAAGACTGTTGTTACTTTAAACTTATATCCATTAACGTCCAAAGTTGACAACAACATGTAGAGTTGAAGAAGTCTATATAATAATAGTTCATGCTTCAATCAACTCTTCAAGTGTTGTATCTTTGGTTTTGGCCACCATGGCTCATATTTCTTGTCACCGTGACCATTTTCTCTTATTTCCTTCCACCAAGATTGAGGTTTTGAGTTTTTCATAACCGACTCATTCACCCCGTTATTTGGGTTGGTCTAGTGGTTGGTTTGATATCTTAGAATCATCATATACCGATTTTTAAATAACAATAATAATAATATGATCTTAACACAACATCGAACAAATGAATATTGACTTAATAAACTTAGATAATAGACAATTTACTACTATTATTTTACAAAGTACAATTCAGTAACATTTGTATTTGTAATGCTTAAATATTATTTTACAAAGTACAATTCAGTAACATTTGTAGTAGTATTTGTAATGCTTAAATTCATGTTCCAGCTCATAGCTACAGCTTAAAGTACAATTCACGACGTGCATTTGTAACGCATAAATTCAAATACAAAATTCTCGTAAACTTAAAGAATGAAATGATTTATTAGGAGTTCAAGCAGTCTTGCAAGCTTAAGTTAACTCTTAAGGGACTTTTTTTTAGGTGAATTCTTAAAGGATTTTAAGGTCTAATGTCTTGTAGTTGGGGTAACACTTGGGTGATATTATGATTGATGATATTGGTGACACTGGTCAACCACAATGTCGTAAGTGGTTTTTTTTTTCTTTTCATAAGGTTTTTTTTTTTTTTTTACACTTATGACATTGTGGTTGACCAATGTCACTCCAAAGTGTTTTCTCTTATAGTCGTAGTGAGTCTAGTAGGATACCCAAACACAAAAAACGAGTAAACCAACAAATAATCCCTCACTTTATTTGAACACACTTTTAAATAGGTCTATACATTATAAATATTTCAAAAGGTTCTTGACTCCGTCAACTTTCATTCAAATTAGTCATTCTCAAAATATGGCATAGACATTAAATTGATAGTAAGTGGTTAAAGATATAGACCAAATTGATAGTAAGTTGTTAAAATACAAGGACCTGATCTCAGTGTCAATTTTGGTAGATTAGTTTGATTATTTAAAAAAAATATAAAGACCTAATTAAAAATAAGTGGTTAAATTTAGAAATCAACTTGACAATTTAATAGAGTCGAACCTCTTTGTGAAATATTCATAATCTCATAAACCTATTTAAACTCATAAACTAATTTGAGGGTTTACATTATGTGATATTGAACAATGTACGTAAAAGTTTTAATGTTACTGTATGTATGGTGTGTTAGATTTGAATTCAAGATATTGATTAAGTTATAAAAGATATATCATCTCAATTTTGTAAAAACCCATCTTATCCTCTTTCTTCTTTACGGTTTCTCTCTCAAACCAGCAACCGCGTTCCCTCTCTGTTCTCTGTTGTAAGCTCTGCAGCCATCGTCCACCACCATGGTCCTCCCCACCACCGTCCTCATCAATTACCACTACTACCATCATCCTCGCCATCATCTTCGTCCCTTCAATTCTTTCACCACGACCAACGAATCATGACCACTGTTGGGAATCCGTTCAGATCACCACAGTCCTCACCACCACCGAATCATCACTGAGAAAACATATTTGTTCAAATCTCCGACGAAAACCGAGCCAAGATACATCTCACCACCATACAGATATGTTTAGAACTCACGAAAACAGGACAGAAAACATATCGAAGAAAATACGGTATCGGTGACGACGGCAGTGATTAATGAGAGAAGTTACGACGTCGGTGGCTAGATAGAGACGGCGAGAGGTGGTGTTGACCAGAGATAGGGATGGCAGGGAGAGATGCCTTGAAGGAGAGAGAAGGAAAGGAAAAAAAAAAAAATATGTATAATGCTACAGTCACATATGGTGTTTGTATTGTGTTTGATTTTCTATGTTTAATTATCATTTCTGTTCATTTTTGACACATGGTAGTTTTTTTTATCAAAGATTTCGCATAACTTTGTGTTTTGTGTATTTTTGTGAGATTTTTCACAAGAATTCTTTTGCAAAAGTTTTTGCATAATTTTATGTTTTGTGTATTTATGTGAGATCTTCACAATATTGCAAAAGTTTTCAACATTCATAACACACCTTGATAACTTAGGTTTGTGAAATGTTAACGAATGCAAAAGTTTTCAACATTTATAACACACCTTGATAACTTAGGTTTGTGAAATGTTAACGAATGTTTAGAGGGCACTCTTTAAACATATTCAATAGTAAATTTTTATGAAAAATATGTGTAATTAATATATTGAAATTTATAACTTTTAACTTTTTTAAAGAATTCTTTTTAAATTTAAAATTCTTAAAGAGTGTTGGGACACTCATTAACAAGACCATTTAAGTTTTATTACTATAGTTTTTTTTTTTGGTTAATTTATTTTAAATGAGTCTGCCTCCGATATGTGTGTTTGGTTCAGCTTCTACAACTCTTAAAAGCACTTCTGGTAGCTTCAAAAGTGAAAACTTGCAATTCCAACATGTTTGGTTCAGCTTCTCAAAATCAATTCTCATCTCTAAAAGCAATTCTGGATGAAGCTACAATTCCTAGCTTTTGAGTTAGCTAGAATCAATTCTCCAATAAATTTTATATTTTGATTATTACAACCTATTATTTTTCTTTATCGCCCTTTATCAATTATCCTTCTTTTTGCTTTGTATTTAATTTGATGAACCAAATTTAATCAGAAAACATAACAAACCAAATTAGCCCCCATAAAATATTTATGGTCATGAGTTACCAAGTTTTGGATTGTCCTTTACGGTGTTTCATTTCAAATTTACTGTATTTTTTCTTACCTTTCTTTTACGCTCTATTTTATCATTTTTGGCAACTAACTCTAGTATTATTTAACTTTAATATATTTTATCAAAAAATATAAAATATATGAACACATATTATTTAAATTAAAATTGGTTTAATGATCGTATTTTTTTTTTTTAAATTAATAAAGAAAATTTATTTATTTAGAATAAATAAAATATCTACATTTAGTATTGGTCTACATATACATTCAACTATGTCCATTTATTTATATTTAGCTATGTCCGTTTTAGTAATTATACATTCAAAATTAATTTTGATCAAAAATATCTAAACATTTAATTTGTTTAATCAATTCTGCATTATTGTATCCAAACGTAAATCAATTCTCTCAAAATCAATTATGTTATAATCAATTCTATCAGAATCAATTATGTCATAATCAATTATATTCAAAGCTGAACCAAACGCATACTTATTAAGATAAGAAGAGACTTAATATATAAAAAGAGATCTTACATTTTACTAGATTCATTTATTTTCTTTCATAAAAATGGTTTTTGTTAAGAACAAGTTAAAGCTGAAGTAGTTTGTGGCCCATTATTAGTAGGACCCACACAAAATGTGAAGCTGTGGACGTTGGTCAGTTATTTTTCTGAACCCCCAGTCACGGTCACCTTTTTCCTTTGTCCTTTTTGTTTTGTGGTGACTCTCTTCCCTCAAATTCTGAACTATGAAAAAGAAATCCAAACCAATTTCAATTAATTTACAAAATTGTTAAATGTTAGATTAATATTTTCTTAAGTTTAGTTAAAAAATCATTTTTAAAGTGAATAAAAAGAAAAAGAAATTATGGGGTCCCTGGCTATTGAACTATTCATCTAGTTTAATAATAAACATGTCATCTTTATTATTTTCTTTTAAAAAACTTGTACGGCTATAATTCATTGCTTATGGTTGAACTTGAACTTTTTCTATCAAACATTATTACAAATCATTATTAAAATAAATCACTTATGATCTTTCATACACTTTTTAAAAAAGCATAATATTTTATTGACTAGTTTTTTAAAAAATTATATATTAAAAATAACTAGTTTTTGTCTTCTACGAATTTAGTGTAATTGATAAAACATTACATTATATATTTAGGGATTGGAGTATAAATTTCAAATATGTACTTATTCATCATTAAAATGTGAATTTTTAATCATTAAACTAGTTAAAAAATACTTTTACCTAAAAAAAGATCAGGTTTATTATTTTTATGAAGGAAATTAGATAATATACCGATTCTATATATAAGGGAAATTTTGATTCATGAAAGTTGGTTTATTTTGTATGATTTAAATTGATGTATTATGGTTAGAGACAATACTACTTTATCGACTCTTTTTTACTGGTCACTTTTGAACAATTTTTTTACTCATATTCAACTGTCGTTTTTTTTTGTTAAAAATTCAATATATCTTTAATTGTATTGTTTTCTCAACAATACTTTTAGATATTTCTTGTCGAAAATAAAAATATATTGATGAAATAAAAAATCTAAAATATACAGTAAAAAACAAATAATTCGGTAAAAAAATAGCAAATATATAAGTTTTCTCTTAAAAGTAACTATAAAATGACAACTCAAAAGACATACATAATTCATAATCATTTCTTTTAAAAAGTTATAATTGTTTAATAAACATTGTATCAGTCCAACAATAAATAGTCATAATAAACTTTGTAAATAAAGAATTATATGTTAAAAATCCTAATTCAACTAGCAAATATTAAAATTGTTAAATTGAACATCGTAATCTAATTCGAACCCAACATCGTAAAACCACACTCAATTGATTGTGTGAGTTTTACACGATGTTTGTCAGTTTGTTTAAGGAAAATAAAAATTAAAGAATACTCCTTCCGGTCTCGTATGTAAGAAAATATTCTTTTTTTAGATTCATTAAGTAATTAATGTATATAGTCTATATTATAGATAAATACATTAACTATTCAATAAACCTAAAAAAAAAAAAGAATGTTTTCTTACATATGAGACCGGAGGGAGTATACAAAATACAATCTATATACATTGTATTATTATACGTATTTGAAGCACTCAATCATGAAAGAGAGATGAGAAAGACAGAAAAAGAGGAGAGAGAGAGAGAGAAGAAGTACTTCTCAGACTAAGAGGTTCACTGTGTGTCTCTGACTTCGATGCATGCAAGATGAACAAGAAGATGACGATGATGATGATGCAAATATTCTTCTGATTAAACCAACAATGAAGTTCTGCTATTTGCTACTCATGAATCATCACTGCAACAATTCTGCATTTGGGTTTCTCTCTGATTGAAAAAAGTTGGTAAATTTATTTATTTACAGTAAATTTCTCTGTTTTTTTTTCTTTCCATCCTTTAGTTCTGAAATCAATTTGATGAATTTTTGGATTTTTTATTTCTACTTTGTTTCTTCAAATGTGTGTGATTGTTTTCATAGTTCATCTTGAAGAATGTGTTGTAGTTTTACTTTTCATGAATTTTTTATTTATTTTTTCTTTGTAGAAGTAATAATCAGAAACCCTTTTGATGATTTTGTTAGATTGTTCAATCAGATTGTTTTGGATAATGATCAGATTATAAAGTTCTGACTTTGCTGATTTCACTGTTGATGAATACTATGTTGATTAAATAATTTATTTTATTTTATTTTTTGTAATTGTAAAGGAGGTATTTGATTCTGGTATTCTTGTAGAAGTTGCATTTTTTGTGCTTGTTTGAGCTTCCAAAATGTTTATCTTTTTCAATTTCTTCTATTTTTTTTAAGTCCAATCATTGATTCTGATCAGTTGGATATATATAAAATTAAGGATTGGTTTGATTTCACTTTGTTGGTTTTTTAGTCCTCAACTTGACAGATCTTTGTTTTATGTATCATATTTTCCAAGTTGATTTTGTAGCTTTTTGTCTTTGGAACAAATTGCGTAATTTGATCCATGTAGCCGATAAGGCTTGGTTGTTGCCGTTGTAGTATTGTCTTTGGAACAATATTTTATTTGATCAGTTGCTGAAGTTCTTATGAGATTTGCCTTTGTAATTTGAACACTTAAAGTGGAAATTTAGATTCTTGTATTACTCTTATGCAACAGATATCACATTTATTGGAAATCAAAATCAATACTTTGTTTAAAGAAGCATTTAATCATTTTTTAAATTATTATAATTCCTACTGCTAATCCATGCCAATTGCAAGGAAGATAATCGTTTGTGTAAGGTATTTTTCAATTTTTGCTTGTTGTGAACTTTAATCATCATTCATGTTAACTGTGAATTAACAAATGCTATTTTCATTAGTTTTCTGAATTTGATGCAGCAAAGAAACACTGATTTCACTCTTTTAACAGGAATGAGGTATTAAGGATCATTCTCGGAAGAATTTTGATCTCATGGCTGATTCTTCTTCCAATCTCTCTTTACCTCCTGACACAGTAAGCGCAAGACAAATAAGGTCCTCACTATTTCACACCTCCGGTTCTAGGGTGGGAGCTGGTGTGAAAAACTTACCGGATTCTGAATCCGCTTGGAGCCCTACTTCTCCTCTCGATTACAGACTCTTCTCAAATCTTAGCAATGTTTTTAGCGCTAAGTCTTCTAGACCTTCATTCCAAACCGAGAATAAGAAGCCGTTAGATGGAAGTAAAGTAGGCCTTGGTATCATAACTTCTCTTGTTAATGAAACCAAACCTAATAACGAGATCCTTGGTAAATTTCCAAGGAAAAATATAATTTTTGGATCACAAGTGAAGAATCACATACTTCAATTCTCAAAGAATAACCATGAATCTCTTGCACCTTTTTTGAAAACCAATTCCTTGCCCAAAAACTATGTCATTTCACTTCCTTCCGAAACCAAAAGTCCCACACTTCCTTCCAAAACCAAAAGTCCCAAATCAGAAGTCGAAAGCTTTGATGATGATGTCAATCGAGAATCTAAAGGTCTTAGAAGTTCTGTGGTGTCTTCGCCTGATTCCTCTAGGCCTTCTTCATTAATCAACTCAAACCAAAGCTCTAATTTGGGAACCAATGATTTGTTTGTAGACGTTACATCTACTCCATTGAGTTTGCTTCCGGTTACAAACACAAGCTCACAAGTAGATGATTCTTTAAAAATTATATCAAGTTCACTCCCAGTATCCATTGATTTCAGCAATGGATATGTAGGCTCACTCTCTGCAAAAGAGATAGAGCTTTCGGAGGATTATACTTGTATAATTTCTCATGGTCCAAACCCGAAACGAACACATATATTTGGTGACTGCATTTTGGAATGTCACAACAATGACTTTACTGAGTTCAGCAAGAAAGAAGAATCAGCACCTCATCGTTTTGACAGTGTTATGAGCTTTTGTTACACATGTGATAAGAAATTTGACGAGGAGGGCGAAGACGTTCACGCTTATAGGTCTGTCTTCAACATCTCAGTTATCTATCATGAGTTTCAATTAAGCCACAAGCATTAGTTGTAATTTATTTTATATATCTTGCAGTGACGAGAAAGCATTTTGCAGTTTTAAGTGTCGATCGGAGGAAATTTTGGCAGAAGAGGAAATGGAGAAAACTTGCACTAACACAGCAAAGAGCTCTCCCAACTCAAGTTACCATGATGATATCTTCCTCATGGGTCTGCCAGTGTCCAAATAACATGCTTTAGCATGAAATTGTTGTGAAGGTAAAAGGTGTAGACAATTTTATTTGCAGACAATTACCTATGTGAGTTTGTTTTTGCTATGGCCTTTGGGTTATTGCTGTGCAAAGTATGCTATGTGTTAGTTGTCAAGAACCAAGTTTTATGGTTTTGTAGCTAGGAAAGGAATTGTTTTCTCCATTATGATGATTCAGAACAGTTATGCGAATTGTAATGTTTAATGGATGAGTTGAAAGAGGCCACCGGGCCCTCTCTCGTTCATATTTTATAGTCTATTGTTGTTTTTTTTATTCTACCAACCCAATCATATTGCATATTTGCACACTGTATAGTTTGAACATCACCATGTGTCAATGGTTGGATTAGAGATAAGATCATATATGATAAAAACATTGTGACTTCATTTGAGTCATTTTGTTTGATTCATGTTGCTGCTCTGCATAATGAGATGAGGTTTGGTTGTTGTTGCTTGTTGTATAGTTTGAATGTTATTGGTTTGGTCAGAAGCTGAGTTTGGAATGATAAATTTGTTGTGAAGAGCTATCAAATTACCCAGTAACTATCAAACTTTAACTGTGTAATGTTCTCTCAGTTCTTATGAAGTGCTTAAAGTTAATGTGCCTGATTGTCTCAAGAAAAGAGACCTTGCAATGAAATCAAATTGAAATTACATAAGCCATTTATCCTATGAAATGACATTTATCATTTATGGCATCCCTGTGTTCTTGGCTTAAGGATAAAATTGATAAAATCGTCATCTATTTTATCTGATACTGTTGGATTATATCAAGTACTGTAAAATCAAAATAGATTGGACTTTCTTTTTCATCATCATCATCATCATCACACGGAAGCTCGTGAAACAAAGATGCACACAATAATTGTTGGTTAAATACCTTTGACATTGATGAATATATGCATGCAGCCACATAATCATTAACCATTCATTCTCGTAACCTCGTAGGACGAAAATGTTGTGTGAGAAGTAAGTGATAAATTGGCAAGAAGGTGAAATAATTTGTGATCAGACTGTACTTCCTTTCCAGACGAACATAAGTTTAGGGTCCATTTCCACAGAGATACTATGAGTGAAAACAAAAAACCGGTAAAAGACCGACTCTGTTACTGAGAGGTGTTCCTTAATGCACGAGTTGGATGAGATTGAGTGCCCCCGTGATTTTGTAAAACTATAAAGTATAACATTTTTCAAAATCACCATGATTTTGTTAATTCCACCGTTCATCCAAACATGCACTTAATGTAATTAATTCATTTGTAGACTCGGTGAAACTAATGAGATCTCTCTCTCAACTAGCCATAACGCAGCTTTACATATTTCATAACAAGGTTACTGCTAAATGCATATTTTTGATATGTTGATCGAGTTATAGAATGTGCAGAATGAGTCAAGGTGAAGAATAAGGGTGTTTTGTACATCCTTATTTTGGAAGTTCAAGTTCAGGGGTGAGGGACTTATTCTTTATTTCGTTTATATAGGGATATTTTGTTCATTTGGTTTGTAAATTATTTTGTTTCAAGTTAATATCATATATAGTAATGTTGTATTTTATTTACAGTTATATGTGCAATTGCAAACAAGGAACTGATACCAAATTACTTATAGTACTTTCATCATTGATACCAAAACATGTATCTCTTGGGAACTCTTGCCCTCTAATAAAATGTTACAAAAATTTTAAGTAGCAGAAAATATAAAGATCATTCCCTTAAACGAGCATTTCCCGCAAAAAACAAAAAAACTTTTACAGTTCTTCTAAGATCTCTCTCCCATGTCCTAGAACACCATTGATGGAAAATCAAGGTTGAGCTTTCTCAGATTTTGAAATGTCAGCAACAGCTTCTCCCACTGTGAGATAGAGTCCTTTAAATCCAAAGGTATCCAAAATTTTCGACATATGTAACTTTTCCATCACATTTCCAACAGGATTTACCAGCACAAGCTGCAGTAGCAAATTATAAAAAATGTAGAAGTTAGAAAGTGAATAATGGTAGATTTTTTAGGCCTTCTGAAATCAAAATATCAATTAGTGTCTGTACCTGAAGTGATCTCTTTTCTAGCATCTTTCTAAGTTCACCTAAAGTTTCAAGCCCACTTGTGTCTATTGCTGTGACAGCTGAAAAAGAAAAATATTAATAGTGTAAGAAAGTTGTTCACATACATTAATCACATCTCACAATATAGATATTTATGCCCATATCTTAGGAAATAATACTACATGACATGAGTGAGATATGGTTGAACATCTGTGTGAAAAAAAAGAAGGTACACAGACAGTGCATGATTGCTAAACTCTAACCAATGTTGTAAGTCTAATGAAATTAGTACCTGTCATGTCTAAAATTATGCACTGCAACGAAGTTCCATTATATTCTTTTATACGCTCTTCCTCTTCTCGAACCCATCTTAGTATCCTGCAGCAGGAGAAGCTCTTAATCATATGAATCACGGATTCACTCAAAAGAAATATATACTGAACTAAACAAATTAACATTCTAGAAATCTCTTTATCTAACCTCTCACGAAGGTAAGTTGAATTAGCGAAATAGATTGGAGACTCAACAGCCAAAATGAGAAACGAAGGAACTCTTAAAGCTTCTTTGTATTGGTTTATGTTATGGAATATCTGTGTTCCAGGTATGTTTCCTAACACCAAAGTGTTTGGTCTGGAGACATGAAGTAGGATCTTGAAGACTGATATAGCAACCTGAAGATTTCGGCCAAGTAAATTGATATTAATAATGTATCCACAACATTATCATGCAATATATTTGAAGTATAGGGACTGTACACTGACAGTGTAAAACTTTGTATATAATCATTCAATCAAATTTCATCGTATTGATAAAATGAAACCTGATTGGATGACTGTATAAAATGCTTTGCATTGTCAGCGTATCATAGTCAGTAAACTAACATTTTAGATTTGCAAGATTAATGAATTTTCAGCTTACCGCGATACTGAGGCCTAAAGGTACAGAAATGAACAGAACGCCAAAAAAGGAGCACATGCAGGCCAAGAAATCAAGTTTGTCAACCTTCCACAGTTTATATGCCGCTTGATAATCTATTAGTCCAATCACAGCAGCAATAATGATGGTTGCTAAGACTACATTTGGTGTATAGTAGAAGAGAGGCATGAGAAACAAAAGGGTCACTAGAACAGCTGAAGCCATGATTATATTAGAAACCGCCGTCTGTGCTCCAGCATTGTAGTTAACAGCCGACCGAGAAAAGGATCCTGCAAGAATGTAGACTTTCTCAAAATTGATGCTTCTTAGATAACTAAGTCATGTGGATAAATAAAAGAAGAAGAGTTATTACCTGTTGTGACATAGCATGAAGTACAAGATCCAGCTATGTTCATAATACCAATAGCCATCATTTCTTTGTTTCCATCCACTTGGTAATTCTTAAGTGCTGCAAATGTTCTACCTACTGCAATTCCTTCCTGAAACATTGGTAAATGTTGTGGAATATGAGTCGCAGTTAAGTAAAACAACATCATGCTATATTTAAGTACAAAATCTAGATCAGTTCTTTGTGCACTGTTTTTACTGTTATCTAATTACAATTCAACACATGGACCGTGTATGTAATAGTATAAACTGAATCGGTTTAAGTTTAAATTTAATTGAAAAATTTAAACCGCGTGACAAATTATAATTGGGGAACAACACGGATAGTATCCATTGAGTAGGACCTAAGTTTTGTATTATTTTTAAGTATGTAACATGTAATATGTGACAGAAAA
Source organism: Medicago truncatula (assembly GCF_003473485.1). Lineage (NCBI taxonomy): Eukaryota > Viridiplantae > Streptophyta > Magnoliopsida > Fabales > Fabaceae > Medicago > Medicago truncatula. Next base: position 50,125,377 of record NC_053043.1, read on the forward strand.
GTGTAGCAAGTTTTGATTCTGCTTACTGTGAGAGATAGGATTCCTGTGACAATGCCTGTTTTGATAGCAAGAGCCAAGTAAGGACCATTGAAGTATAACAGGTTTACTGATGGTGGATTAACTCCCTTTGCTAAGTGCCCAATCTGCAGCAAAATACACAGAGAATCAGTCAGTTATTACTACTTTTGATTAATTTGACCAATATTTCAATTTTTTTGATATTATTAAAATGATACTATTTGTGATATACTCAAAATAGTAATGATGAAGTAAGTAAAATTCTTACAACTGAAATGTGATGAGCCTTATTTCTAAGAAGGAAGACTAAGATGGTTGAAAGAATGACTGATGTTAAAGGAGCAGCTGCTGAAGCCCAGAATAGTTTTGGTTTCCTCAAACTCTGTTGCAAATTTTCAAGAACAATTAGAACATGGAAAATAAATGAATAGCAAAAGCAACTAACCTTAGACTAATATATTGTACTATATAATATATAGTTAAAATGTTTTAAATAATACAAGATAGAGAAATTTACAATGTGTCTTGTTGTGAGCAGGAATGCCAAAAAGCCAAATCCCATAACAATAGTTTGCCATGACCACTGCAAGTATAAGTTGTATAAGATGCTTAAGTCAACTTCACAAGTATTTAGTATTTACACTTGCACTAACATCACAATATTTAAAAGTGGCCCATTATACTCTATTCAACGGGAAAAAAACATTGGAATATGATTCCTTATTATAATTGTAATACGACAAGAAAGCATATATGAAAAAAATAGCCATCCTTCACTCAGCAATCATGGGGTGCAAGGGCAATGATAATCTATCTATATATTCCTATGAAAAGATTGTGGTGGGAATCATAAGAGAAAAATGGAAATTACTTAATTTAGAAATCAATTTTAATGTTTGGTACTATTAGCTACAAAAATAATTAAATAATTTGTACATCAAATTACATGCGTGTCATAAGTATTTTTTTATTTAGTTCTAAAGAGCATACATGCGAAACTTCGGCACACTTAAAATTAAAAAAATGAAGAATTATGGATTCAAATCCACATTCCAACATATCAAATATCTATGTAGTTTTTTACCATATGAATTATACTTACGGGACAATAAATATTTTTTTATTAATAAAAGTTTAAATTAGTTAATATACAAAAAAAAAAAAAAAAAAAAAAAAAAGTCAATTGGCTGTTTCATGTACATGTGATAGCTGAGTTTGCCACAAAGACCAAAGTTCCATCGAAGATTGTTTTCTTTCATCTTTGTTAAAATTGAGGTATCATTTAAAAAAAATATATAAATTTAATTTTAGAAAATGACTAAAAAACAAATAAACAAAAATTTGTTTCCAATTTCCAAGCATTCTTAAAGTGCTAAACTACATGGTGGTGTTCTGTACCTCATCCTTTTGCTTGTAAACAGAGACCAATACAGGAATAATTTGCATCTTGTTAGTAAAGTGCACAATTCCAAGTAACCCTTTCAATTGCTGCAATGACACAATGATAGCAGCACCGGCCATAAAACCGACCAGGGTTGCTTTTGATAGAAAATCAATCACAAAGCCTAGCCTGCATGCACAAATTCAAAAGATTATTTCATCATTCACAAAACATAGGGAACTAATAAAATGTCCTTCAATAAATAACCATAAATAAATTCTCAAATTTCAAGTTGACTAGAATTGTCTTATTATTAAATAAAGTACTAGTAACAAGTTTTTGATTTTTTTTCCTTTTCAGAAGAGTCTAGTAGTGAAATTCACAAAACACTTGCCGAGTCCTAACTTATCAAATGTTTCTGCGGTTTTTTACCATCTGACCGACCATACTTATGTGATCCTTTTACCAATCTTACTATGCTAATTTTTAACTAACTAATTTCACATGCACAGGTAAAATAAAATTAAAATCAGAAGATAAATGATTTTATTTAATTGAATACCTTAGTATACCAAGAGAAGCTTGGAATAAACCAGCAACAAAAGTGGCAGTGAAAGCCAATTGAAGATAAAGAGTAGGATTTTGAGTGAAAGAAACAGTTTCACTCAACATTGATCCCATAACCAAAGATGCAATTGAAACTGGTCCAACACCAACATGTCTTGAACTTCCAAGCAGAGCATATATCAATGGTGGCACAAAACTTGAATCTGTGACATATTCAAATGTTCCATCATAATTAATAACATTTACTCAATGCCAGGAATCATGAAACTGGAAGTAAATTAAATACTTACACAGTCCAATAATAGGAGGCAAGTTTGCAAGCTTTGCATAGCTAATTCCCTGCAATTTAACAAGAGACAAAATTCAGTCAAAAAAATAAAATAATAAGAGACAAAACTGAAACATCAATAAATTATGTAAATATAAGTATGCATGATTATATAAAAAAAATAAAACTGAGACACTATGAAACACTAACACAAACACCTGACAGACACGACAGTAAAACCGTAATAATTTTAGAAAATAAAATTATTGAATGTAATCACATGTTTCACTGACGGACACTTAATTTTAGAAAATGAGATAATTGAATATAGTTGCGCATTTCTTGGTGTCGGACACTTGACACGTCTTCAATCTGTATGATGAAATACAAACATGTGTATGATGACATGAAAAAGAAAAAAAAGTGAGACACTATGCAACACTAACAGCGGCACCAAACACGACACTAACATCAATGGTAATTTCATAAAATAAAATAATTGAGTGTAACCACGTATTTTTGGACATCAGATATGTCTTAATTTCACAAAATGAAATAATTAAATATAGTATGTCTCGACACACACGTCTTCAATATCAAGTATATCGGAGACATATGTAAGAAGTTAGTGTGTGTTATACCTGAGGAATGGCAAGGCTGGCAATGGTGAGACCAGAAATGACATCAGAACGAAGAAGGGTGAGAGTATACTGAGAACCCCATTGAAAAATGGGGAACAAGAATTGAAGGGTAAGAAGAAACTTTGTAAAAGATGGTTGGTTTTTGAAACGGTGTAAAGGATCATCGGGGAAGAAGATTTCAGAGAGTCTGTGTTTGAGTTTGTTGAGTGATGTTCTCTCTGGTGGTAAACGAACTTGATGAATTGGAATCTCTGTTTGAATTTTCATTATTGTTTCTTCAAAGTGTTCTACTCTGTTACAGTTCATATTTTGTTCTGTTTCTCACGGTTTGTATTCTCTTATGTAAACAAACCAACACATTTTATAGAAGAGAGTGGGGTAGTATGTCTAGTCTTGGTTATTTAATATTTCTTAGGGGTATTTTCGTCACACAAAATAATTCTTATCTAAGGATCGTCCACAAACATGTGACAATTAACTGTTGTTTGACATTTTTTAACCGATTTAAAAAGTCTATGGAAAAGTGATTAATTAGCGTTTGACCTTTATCGGTGCCTAAAGAGCAATTTTTAGTTTCAGATTTTCGACGGTGTTTATCACTTTTTTTTTTTTTTGAAGGATTGGTGTTTATCACTTTGTCTTCTAGTGGTGTGCAATTGTGCATTAATAATTTTTACACAAAAGTGTTCATTTTAATTTATCAATTATCAATGAAAAAAGATATGTAATTTTTTCCCTTTCATATTGCATCTAATTTATCAATGAAAAAAGATAATAATTTTTTCCCTTTCATATTGCATCAATAATTGTAAGAGTGGATATTATATTTAAATGTAATACACATTTTTAACATATTCAAAATGCATATTTTAGTAAACATTTTTTATTTATACTATTTTATTTTATTTTCCAATTCAAAATACAAAAACTAAGCAATGTACTATGTTAATCAACTTAAAATAAAGACTGCGGACACATGCTTCCCTCTGGATTCGTTTGGTGGATTTACTGGGTCAGGTTTATGTCCCCCAGTTTTATGTATTTTTTTTAATATATTTTGTTTTTGCTTAAAAAAAATCAACTTAAAATAAACTAAATTTTGTACCAAAAAACAAATCAAATAAATTACAATTTTTTGTGTGAATTTTAGCACTCCATCTCTGAATTTGGGAGGATAATCTTCCTCTTTTCATTAGTGATAATTCCTTTAGGGATCGATTTTGTCTACCAACCTACTTTTTTCTTAGTTGTTTTTTCTTTTTTTTTTTTCCTTTTACCCAAACAAGTGTCTTGAGGAAACAAATAAAAATTACGGTCAACCTATACCCAAACAAGTAAAGAGGTTGCTGCCGCCACATATGATAACAAAAAAAAAATACATTGTTAGTTTTCAGCCAACCTTAAGAACTTTGTTTTACTTTTTCCACTAGCTGCATGATATATTTAACTTTATTAGAGAAGTGTCTGTGGTAATATATGATATTATGAGAATACTTGTAGAATTTTGTTGGTCAACAAAACCTATTGATTTCAACATAGTTAGGATGTTTCCTAAAAATAAAAAAAAATTGTTAGGATGTCAAACAACCAATTTAATGTTTGTACATGCTACTATTGACTTCCACCAACCTACGTGTTTCTGATTGTCTAATGCCGAACCAAAAATCTTGGAATCTGTCTTTTCTGCATTCAGTTTTCAATCAGCAGGTGGTGGAGCATATTGTCAACACACCTTTGTATCCTTCAGTACGCGAGGATCGCTTGATTTGGAAAAAGGAAAACAACAGCGACTAATCAGTTCGGAGTGCTTATCGTTTATGTATGAACGAGTTGCTGGACACTTCACACTTTAAAATGCAAAGCGCATGGGATTTAGTATGGAAGCTCAAAGTGCAACCGAAAATAAAAAATCTAGTTTGGCGCATCTGCAGAAATTGCCTTCCCACGCGACGCATACTTCGAGATAAAGGTGTTAATTGCACGGCTAGCTGCGCCTTATGCAGTTTGAGTGAAGAGGACAGTTTGCACTAGATGTTTCAGTGTTCTAGCAGTATGCATATTAGGAACAAATGGGACGTGTTTCCTTCTGTAAGTGTTTTTTTCAGTCAAAATCAAGATGCAAGAGGCGTTATCTTTAGTTCCCTTCAGGTGTTAACAAGTGACGATGCAGCCTTATTTTGTTGTATTTTATGGAGTATTTGGAAGCAACGTAATAACAAAATATGGAACGGCGTGACCGACGCGCAAACTTTTGTTTTTGATCGTGCGAAGGCTTTGTTGCAAGACTGGAAATCAACAAAACTCATCCGAGGAATTTCATCTACCCACCAACAATCAGAGCGTATTTCCAAATGGGTGAAACCAAATCCAGGCCATTTTAAGTGTAATGTTGATGCATCCTTTTTAAATGTTTCAAATATGGTTGGAATAGGAATGTGTATCAGAGATGAAAATGGCATTTTTGTTCTTGCTAAACAATAATGTTTTAGTCCTATCTGCGAGGTGCACATTGGCGAAGCGTTAGGACTTTTGTCTACTTTAGATTGGGTGCATAATTTAAATCTAGGACATGTAGATTTTGAGCTAGATGCTAAGAGAGTGGTCGATGGTTTCAATTCCCTAAATTGTGGTGTTACTGAATTTGGGAATATTATTGAACATTGTAAATCTCTTTGTAGCAACTTTTATGTAAACTCACGTGTCGAGATTGTGCGGAGACAAGCAAACATACCTTAGCAAAGGCGGCCTTGTTGTCAGCTAGTTCACAATTGGTGGTAGAAATACCATATTGTATTTAACGCATATTGATGAATGAAATTCTATAACTTTATTTCTCTAAAAAAAAAAGTGCAAAAAATTGAATAATCTTATTAAGTGTATTCACTTTAAAAGATGAATTCTCGTCACTAGGCTAATTATAAAAAATAAAATAAAATAAAAAAATACGGTGAATATGCCGCCCTAGTTAAAGTATGAGCAACTATGTTTACTTGTCTCCTAACACACTTCATATCGAAGTTAGAATGAAAAGATAACTGATAAATAATACAAGAAACAATGGCATATAATTCTTAATGACCATGTTTCGGAGACGATAGAGCTTGCACTAAAGTAACGGAGTCAGACTCGAAGACAACTTGGTCTCATATGTTCACATTAGCAACGTGAATGGCATCGAGTAAGGTTGTTGTCTCCCCCTCCAAAACTGTCATATTTGCACGGTGTCATTTTATTTGAGCCCGAATAAATTGCCCACGGGAGTCTCTAACACAACACGCGAAAGATGTAAGATGGTCATGATCACAGAACGCGGAATTCGCATTGCACTTCAACCATGTCTCGCTCGGCTTCTTCAAAACTTAGCTGTTACCTTGCACTTTATTCTGCTCGCGTTGCCACATAGTAATTCTACAAATAACTAAGGGATTACGAAGCAAACATCATAAAAAAAAAAAAAAACTTATACTATCTCTGTCCCTAATTATAAGACATTTTTGAGTTTTTTTTTTTATCCATTTTTATAAGACCCCTTTGCTATTTCCAGCTACATTAATTATTTATTTACTTACATACCCCTATTTATTATACATATTCTTCTTCAATTAGTAATAAATAGCATCTTGAAAACAGCTCTCTCTCTCTCTCTCTCTCAAAGGATAAAATTGAAAAGTAATTTTGATTACAAATAACTTTGATACAAATATCAACTTTCTTTATTCCTGTGATTTTGTCAAAAAGGTCTTATATTTAGGGACAAAGGTGGTATATAACAAAGTAATGTAAGGATGAAGTATGATATTTGTACAACCATTTTGTGACAACTTTTTCACTCATACTCACATCATGTTCTCATTTTCTCTCGAGTAGTGATATATCTACATTCATTTAATGACAACTTTAATGAAAATCTTGTTTTTCTCTTTTCTTATTGGTCAAAACAATGAAGAGAGAAAAGGGAGGAGAAAGAAAAAGAACATCATGTGAGTATGAGAGATATATTTGTCCAAAAGTTGTCACAAAATGGTTGTAAAAATATCATCTCTCTCTCTCTCTATTGCTTTGGTTTTTGTGTCAAAACATACATTTCTATGTATATTTTGGTTGTCCCATAAAATGGTTGCTCAAATAACGTTGGTCATTTGTATATGTATTATAGTAGGTGTGTAACAGTTTGGTTTGTATCGGTTTTTGGTTAAAAAAATGTTTCAACGAATGAAATCTTCATCGGTTCAGTTTTTATTGTTTTTCAAAAAAGAAATCGTTCAAAATAGTCGGTTTGGATCAGTTCGGTTCAGTTGATCGGTTTGTTTGAAAATACAATTAAAAAAATTCATATTTACACAAATTTGTATTTCATGCATACATCATACTCAAATATTTCACATAACTTTGTTTTCCATGTTCTCTGGTTTTCAAACTACTTTGTATAATCAACATGGAAGAACTAACAAAAGATGGACGATCCCAGCCGCGGTAAGGAACGATTAGTTAAGTGTGGCTGACGGCTAGTGTTCTTTTTTAGCAGAAATAAAATACAGTGTGAGTGATGAGATGATATTGGGAGAAAGCGAACGAATTAAGAAATATTTTATGTTGGACTTTAATTTTGAACTTATTCATAAGTGTGTGCAAGGAAGAATAATATTGTTAAAATTGAGAATAAGGTTAGCAGGGTTCGGTTCATCAGTTTTTTGGATCTCAAAATTAAAATCCGAGAACCGAACCAAACTAAATCGGTTTAAGTTGGTTCGGTTTTGAACCAAACCAAACAAAGTCCAATACTTTTTTGGTTTATTTCTGTTTGAATGGTTTCATCGATTTTGTGCAAACCACCAATAGCCCTAATTATATGTATTAAAATTTACTTGAACAATGAAATTAATAAATTTTATTGTGGACTTTTTATGACTAGGAATCATATTCAGTGCCATGAAATTACAAAATTTTCGCACGTTGCACATCAATTACTTGTGGTATTATAATTGAGCGATAAATTTTTTTATTTGTTGATCAAATAGTCTACGGTTAAAAATTCACATCTTTGGGCGAAGCTCGACCCTTGTATATATATGCTATTTATATATAAAGAAAGTGTACTCTTTTTTGCTTACTTTTTCTCCTTCCAATAATATCATTAAATAAGTTTGACCATAAAAATGCTATTTTGTGTGTCATTAAAAAAAATAAGAATTTATATTATATTTATTATATATTTTTTTTAGCAACATTTGTTATATTTTTTAAAGATATTGTATTTGTTATATTTTTGATATCATTGAAAAGTATAAGTATAGTTTGTTACAATATGAAAGTGCAAAATATCTATTATAAATACCTACAATTTTAATCAATATTTCATAAAAACTATTGTTGATAATTTATAGGCATAAGCGAATTAAAAAGAGTGGACAGACGGGCACGGGGTGCCGATCTAAACACTAGTATAATACCCCCTCCGTCTCAAATTGTATGTCGTTTTGGATAAAAAAATGTCCAAAATTATATGTCGTTTTACAATACCAATGAAATATTAATGTTACTTTTTCTATTATATCTTTAACTATTTACTAGCGAAAAGATGGGCACGAGTGCCCGTCTTTCCGCTCTTTTTATTGCGCCAACGTTTGAAAATTATTAACGGTATTTTTTTTTATGAAATTTTGATTCTGATTAAAACAAAAACTATAAATGTTGGTTGCTTTCAAGTTATAACAAACCAATCTAACCATGATTATTTATTTCAATCAAACAAACAATAGTACAAAAAAAATTGATCTATTTTTTGTTAATGACACCAACAACAATCTTTATTATAGAAAAAGTTGTTTACGAGTATAATTGTGATAATGAAAAAATAAGTATAAATATACTCATATAGTTTCTTACAATTCTTAAATGGTAAAGAAAAAAAACATGACATATATATAGGGGTTGCTAACTTACTCTCACTTATCTTTTAGGCTTTGTTTGGGAGTTTGGAGGGGAGGATTTTGGAAAAGAAAGGAATGAGCAAGTGGAAGAAATAGAAGACATTGGAAGGAGAGGGTTTGAGAGGTTAATTTTTTACTCATAATAAAAAATCTCCCTCATCTGAGGGAACTCAAAAATTGTATCGGGGTTATGGAGAGTTTATATAAACTTTTCAAATTCAATCTATGTTGTTATAATATTCTTAAAATTAAAAGTATATTAATCATAAGTATTAGTTTATCATTCTCTAAAAAATTGTTCTTTCAAAAAATGAATTTTGTCCATTTTTCTATATATTTTCAACCCCCCAAAACCCTCTCCTCCCTTCCCCTCCAAACTCCCAAAGAAAACCTTAAAAAAAAAAAAAAAAAACAACATGTACTACTCAAACCAACTTTAAATGAAAGGGTAAGTTTTGTAACTTTCTTTTAATGAATTAAAACAAAAACAGAAACCTTTCATCAAAAAACAAAACGCATTGTGCTTGTCGTTGTCATTCATTCTATTGTGTTTTTGGTACAGGTGCTAACTCCTTTTTTTGGTACACCACGTTCATCAATTTTTCCAGGAAATTTTACACGTTCATTTTTAACAAATAACGTGTCCTTCAAAAAAAAAGGTAATGTGTATAGTTAAGTGCTTCTCCAACTTATCGTAAAAAAAAAAGAACAAATAACATAAAAAACATAACAGTGTCCTTGCCAAACAACGTTAGAAAAATAAATATTTCAAACAATATTTTTCAAACTTAAGATTATAAATTATGAAATGATGAAAGTGGGTGTAATTTAGTGAATGTTGCTAACTTACACCTTAATAATATTTATAAAAATGAGTGTAAATAATCAAATAGGTGTAGATTGCTAACTTGCACCTTAATAATTTTAGGTGGGTGTAGCTTGCTAACTTATATATATATATATGGTTGCTAATTTACTCTCACACACAATTTAATTGTGGAGAAGTGGGGTGTCCGGGGTTCGAACCCCGATCCTGTATATAACATGCAATATTCCTACCAACTGAGTTAAGCTCACGGGGATACCATAAACTCTATTTTGTCCTTAGTAACATTACTTTAGTATATGGGCACAATTGTAATCGTATTTTCTAAAAAAAAAAAATGTTTGAAATATTTATTTTTCTAACGTTGTTTGGCAAGGACACTGTTATGTTTTTTATTTTATTTGTTCTTTTTTTTTTTTTTTTTACGATAAGTTGGAGAAGCACTTAACTATACACATTACCTTTTTTTTTGAAGGACACGTTATTTGTTAAAAATGAACGTGTAAAATTTCCTGGAAAAATTGATGAACGTGGTGTACCAAAAAAAGGAGTTAGCACCTGTACCAAAAACACAATAGAATGAATGACAACGACAAGCACAATGCGTTTTGTTTTTTGATGAAAGGGTTTCTGTTTTTGTTTTAATTCATTAAAAGAAAGTTTCAAAACTTACCCTTTCATTTAAAGTTGGTTTGAGTAGTACATGTTGGTTTTTTTTTTTTTTTTTTAAATAAATGGGAGTAGGCTTTGCTAACTTACTCCTTCATATTTTTAGGTGGGTGTAAGTTGGCAGCCCCCTATAAGTGTAAGTTAGCAAGCTACATCCACCTAAAATAATTAAGGTGCAAGTTAGCAATCTACACCTATTTAATTATTTACACTCATTTTTATAAGTATTATTTACAACCTTCACTAATTTACACCCACTTTCATCATTTCATAATTTATAATTTTAAGTTTGTCTTACCTAACTCAATTACATTAAGAGGACAACTCCATTGATTATTAAATGATGATTTAATATATATTGGTTTTTTTAACCTATGCAATATTGCACATGATAAGGTGAATGTACCACTTTTTTCAGCATAAGCTTCCTTAATAAGGGTAATGTTAATTTGTGCCCTTATGGCACATGATAAGAAACCTAAAAGAAGTAATATTCCCTAAAATTTTGTGCATTCAATTAATTAAAAAGTTAAAAATTAAATGTAAGGCACGCATTTCAATAAATTACTCCATTCGTCATGCAATAGATGATTCGTTTGAAAATGTGCAATTTTAACCTAACTTACTTTGACTATATTTTTCTACTAATATACAAAGATAATTAAAATTATATAAGATGTCGCTAGATTCGTCTCAATGAATATTTTCAAAATATCAAATTTTTATAATTTTTTCTAATATATTATTCAATATATTTAAGTTCAAAATTATGCATTGACATGCGTAATAAGGTCAACTGTGTCATATATCATGAGACGGAGAAAATATTTCTATATTTGATGCATTTAAGGCACAAGTTAACATTTCCGTTGAGATTATGTTAAAGAATACTCCCTATGCGTAATAAGGTCAGCTGCTAATGTTTTTATTTTCTTTGGTAAGTTAAAGAATACTCCCTACAACAGAATTCCTTAAGGAAGCCATATAATTTATTTAGATAGAACGTACTATCAATATTGTCAAGACTAGGCCACAAAAAATTATCAATATTGTCAGAATCACTCTTTGTAAAAAAAAAAAGGATATCAGTATCACTCATTTAAGAGGCAAAAAAAAATCGATGGTTTTTTTTTTTAAAAAACTAAAATGAATTATATTACCAAGAACATCGTAATTGTTATAGCACAAGGCATGCCAAAACAATCACAAAAAACAACAACAACCAGTAAGATTACAACAAGGTCAATCGATGCCCATACAAACAAGCGGGCTCAACTACCAATTATGAGTACCAAAAGTAAAGACCACATTACTAGCTTTCAACCACCACAGGGTATTTGATTTTACTTTATCTAACAACTGTGGTAGAGAATCGATGGTAGAATTTAGATAGTAGCATGAATAGGGTAATTAATTTTACTTTATCTACCATATCTGAAAGAGAAAAGTCATTTTTCAAGAAAAATAGTAATTAATAGGGTAATTTATCTTGAAGAAATTGGAACATTAAATAGTAATTAACATGTGCAATATTGCATAGGTTAGAAAAACCCATTATATAAAATGCCAAACAATTATTTATTATACATAATGTAACGAAATTGAAACCTTTTACTATAAGAAACAATGCTTGGCCAGTGCGCATACGCATGAGTCGAATTAGTCGTCCATCTTTGGTGGGTTGGAAACCGGTGCGAAAGCAAAAAAAGAAAAGAAAAATGGTTTGATGATGGTGGTTAAATGATTTTAAAAAGCAAATTTTGTTTTATTTTTTGGTTAGGTATCCTAATTGTTAGAAATTCACATCTAATGATAAAAAGTTCACCTTTTTAACTTGAATAAGTATGGTCCGCGTCCGAGGTACGAACTCCTGAATTAAGTTCACTTGTATATATTATATAATATCCCTATCAATTGAGTTAAATTTACATAGATAAAAAAATGTTTAATAAGAAGAAAAAAAAATTATTCCTTTAGTCGTTTTTATACAAACTTTGACCTTTATCAAATGTATTAAGTGATGAATTTCCTTATTTATTATGGAGATATAAAATATTGGAAGCAAGATGGTGGAATTAAGAGAAATAATTATAAATTAGATATTAAATAAATTTAAATACAGAGAATTATTAGATTTTTTTTATAATAAATAGAGATTATTAAATGATGGAATAATAACAACGTTACAAGCACAATTTTGAATGTCGATGGCAGCTGTTGCGGTGTCCCGATTTGTGCAGATTTTGGAGGTGTTTTACGCATCAATTCGGGTAAGTACATAACTGGTTTTTCAGGATACATTAGTCACTCTCAAGACATCCTCTTTGCGGAACTTACAACACTATCAAGGTCTAAAGTTGGCTATGAGTTTCAATCTTGGCGAGGTGACTTGCTACTCGGATTCCATTCTCACTGTCAACCTCATTACGGAGGAGCTAAATCACTTTCATGTTTATGTTGTGCTTATACAAAATATCAAAGACCTCATGAGCTCAGGATCCTACTCTCTTCTTCATTCGCTTAGAGAAGGTAATCAACGTGCTGACTTCATGGCAACGCTCAGAGTTTCTAATGATGTTGAGCTGTCCATCCACTCTTCTCCACCGGAGGACCTGCTGCCTCTGTTAAAGACGGATGAATTAGGAACCTGTTTTCTAAGGCGCTAGCCTTGTTTTTTTACCTTTCCCTGTTGTCTGTTTAGTTCTTTTTCTTTTCTTTAGCCTTGTAAACAAAAAAAAAAAAAAAATCTATAAGGAAAATACAATACAATGTCATTGTTTACTAATGAGATTGTAAATAAAACGTTTGATTTTTTTTTTCCTGATAAAAACTTTTAATCTTTTTTTTTACAAGAAAAATGTTTAATCTTATTAGATCGTTATCATGACACATTTTAAAACTCAATATTTTCTCAGTTTCATAATAATCGAGTCATTTGCAAAAAAATATTGTCATAAAAAAATTGACCCATTTCACTTTCCAATATAATATTAATTGCTTATTTTTTTGTTCAATTATAACTATAATTAATACTATTTTCATCATTCTTAACTCAATATATTCTACTTTGCATTTATGATAATGAGAAATGCATCAATATTTGACAAGATACTAAAAACCCTCTTTCACTTATAGATTTTTTCTTAATACGTGTGAAGTGAACAAAAGGTTCACTTAGGGAGTATATTTTAAGAATATGTAAGGGATTTTCGTTTTCAAGCTGTAGTAGCCGATTGCAATGTCCAATATTTGAGATTAGGGCACCCTTAGTTCCAAGGTGTTTGTAGCAAATCATAAGATGATATTCACAAAGAAGACCCTCATACTATTTAAGCCATGAGTTATCTTATTGAATGAGTAAAATATCGACTTAACATCACACGTTAGATTCAATTTGGGAGTTTGGAATGAAGGATAAAATTTTGGAGGAAGAAAATTTTCAAAGGTTGATCTTTCCTTCCTATTTATTGAGAAACCAAACAAAGTAAGGATTTTTTTTTAAAATTGTCATGTTAACTGTCAAAAACGGATTTAATCTTATTGGTACATTAGTTCTCCACTCTATATAAACGTAGATTATAATGTTTATTTAAGTACGTTGATATGAACTAAACTTTTAAATAGGCTAACATGTCATATTAGTCTTTTAAAATGTCAAACTCAGATATATAAGTTAAGTCATTGGTTATAAGTCAGATTCAAACTTTAATTTGTTTAACAAGACAAATTTAGATCTTGCAAAATTGACTCGTCTCGACCTACTATCACTATTACATGTAAGATACGTTTAAACGATAAAAATGTCAATATATCATTGCAAATTTGCAAGGACACATGTCTATATATGCCTTTTTTTCTTTTTCTTTCTTTATAATATAAGACATTTTGTTGCTGAAAAACATTTCGTTGCTTCTACTAAAAGAAACATTTTGTGTCTTTTGAAGGATAGAAAATTAAGTTCAACGAGTTGGAAATCCCTTTGAATGACACATTACTGCATTAGTCATCAATCACTTGCAGCAAAACTTGAACTGTGAAATAATTGTTTAACATGATTAGAGAATCACAAAAAGGTTTTCTGATTCTGATTTTAAAAACGGTTAAAAGCATGTTGCTTTTATAAAAAAAATCATTCTATTTCTACACCGATAAACTTTAATAAAAGTCACAAATAAAAAATAACCAATTGGTTGCTATAGCTGCTGAGAATATAAATGTGAAGTTATCCCAATTAGTGTAAAATTTGTGAGTGCCATTTAGCATTTAGCTTTTTTAACCCAAAACTCTTCAGTGTTATGAAGAACCAACCTCAAAAAGTTATTTTTCTTTTGAGTCCTTCAAATATTATTTTATTTTAAGGCAAGTGTGTGAGAGTTGGCAATGGCAATTGCATCATGCATATACTCTTGTAATTAATGTGGCAACGCTCCAAGACTCAATTCACTAAATGGAAAAAAAGAACAAGTTCTCCATGTTCTGTGCTTAATTTAAAAATCAAGACCAGACTATTCAGATTCACTCTATTTTGGGATTTTATTCCGATTCAAAATATTAATAGTACCAAACAGAATATATAACAATCGATTTCTGTAGTTGCATATACAACTATAGCTTTGTTCACTCGTGAAGTTGAGATATATACAAATGGCAACATGTTGAAGCAAGTGATTAATCTTAAATGGATAATGAGATTTAATTAATTAATGACAAATTGTTTAAAAAAATCCTTAACCAAACTTTGTACTATCTCATTGTATTATATTTACTGTGGTGAAAAGTTCAAATTAAGAAAATAATTTCTGATCTAATAAGTCTAATAGTTTTACTTTTTTGAACTACAAAAAGACTAAAGAACGAAATGTAGGGTGCTACACCTGTTACATCAGAGCATATATGTGCGTCCTCGTGAGCTTAACTCAATTGGTATGGACAACGCATAATATATGTAAGGTTCGGGGTTCAAATCTCGGTCACCACAAAAAAAAACACATATGTGCATTTTTTGAGTTAATCGAACACTCACGAATATTTTTTATTTTTTTTAAAAAAAAAAACTCGGTAACCGATCTAAGAACCGATTAATTTGAGGGGATCAATCTCACCGTTTAAGGGCCCAATTTAAATTCAGAGCATAGCTCCGTATGAACTTGTCCATTGAAATTGGCACTGGGGGAATCGAACTTGAGACCTTGAGAAGAGTATATTCCAAAATTCAAGCCAACCACTAGACCAACCTCAAATGAGTTACTTGCAAATAAAATTTAATTTACCCAAACAAACTAATCAGAGCTCGAACTCACAATATGTCAAATACAAGCTATGATATGCTCTCCATTAGGTCAATCTTTTCAGAAAAAATGTGGTTGAACTTGACATAATCCTACAAAAACCGGGTAGTGAAGTGATGATTGTCCTCACTTACGAACACAAGTTTAGGCTATCTCTCTCTTATCAAACGTGAGACTCTTTAGCACACTCTCACACGCTCAAGACTGAACATCTGAAGCGTGGAAATAAATGGTGGATGACCCGTTAGTAGAAACCTGATAACAAGCGGCTCAATCGTCTTAAAGGAGACTCTGATGTCATCTTAGAAATTGTAGTTGGGTCTAACACAACGCTGCTAAACTAACTTATACGGTCACTTATAAACACTTGCTCATTACATGGACAGAAGAAAATAACATTTTGTTTTTTAGTTGAAATAAAAATTAACATTTCATTTAAAACCTAAATTATCATTGGGTCTCGAGAGAAATTTATAGATCATCACATTAAACTATTAACAATTGCATAAATAACTTGAACACCATATTTTCGACCAAAACGTAATTCATTACGTATGAGTCCCAAATTTATATTGTTCAACATTTACTTTCCTGTAAAACATTGAACTCGTGCTCAAATTTTGTTTTGATATATCAATAATATAGACCTAACTGTTAATGTAGATAAGTTCATTGTGATGTGTATATGAAACCATAAAGAGGGAAACAGTGTATAAAGTAGTTCTTAAAACCAATAACATGTAACTAGACATAGGTTTGGTTTAGAGGATGTCACAGTTTATGCATTAATGGGAGGCATTGGTACCCCATCTACATTCCCACTTTGAAGATTCACCATTAGAATTTCTACATCTGGGTTGCTAAAAATATATAAAGCAAATTGATTAAAATTATTATTGTCATCTTACCCATAATTTGGCCATTGATTTTAAAGGTTTCAAGATCACTTTGATTATGCATAAAATTGATACCATGATCCCACCACTAATCCCATCACTCATTCTAACAGCAAATTGGTTAGGTACTTGGCTCTAATCTCTATCTCTTAGTAAATTCACTTTATGAAAAATCATTAGGCAAAGCTTTATTAACTATTCCTTGTAAGAAAGTTCAAACACATAATTTTTTTATAAGTTACTTCAATTTATAAACTTACTATAGTGCAATTTATTGTAAAATAACTAAAAGCGTTAGTTTGGTAGATAATTTTTGATAAATTAATGCAAGTAGATAAACAAATTGGAGATTCTCAAAGATCCAGTAATTAATTGTTCCAAGTAGGGGTAAACATTGCTGCATCCTGGTTGAATGAGGCCGCGACAATTTTGCATTGTAAAATGGGAAGTATTCCTTTTGTTTATATGGGGTTGCTTATTGGTGGAAATCCGTGGAGGTTGTCTTTATGGGAACCTGTGGTTAACCGTATAAAATCTAGACTGTCTGATTGGCAAAGTCGGTTTCTCTCCTTCGGTGACCGTTTAATTCTCCTAAAGTCTGTCTTGACCGCTCTATCTGTCTATGCTCTTTCCTTCTTCAAGGCTCCATCATGTATAATCTCTTCTATTGAATCTCTTTTGATTAATTTTTTTTTTTTTTTGGGGAGGGGGTGAGGATTATAGAAAAATATCTTGGGTAGGATGGAGGTATGTGTGTTTACGAAAGGAGTATGGAGGTTTGGGTGTTAGACAGTTGAAGGAGTTTAATGAGGCGTTGCTAGGTAAGTGGTGCTGGAGGATGTTAGTGGATAGAGATGGGTTGTGGTACCGTGTGTTTGCGGCGAGATATGGTGAGGAGGACGGGAGGTTGGGGGTCGGAGTGGTTTTACGTTGTGGGCGGAGGTTGTGAAGATTAGGGATGGGATATGGGGCGGTGATAATGGTTGGTTTTGGGAAAGTGTGGTGTCGCGTATGGGTGATGGGGAGCCACTCTTTTTTGGCATGATCGGTGGTGTGGTGATGTTGCTTTGAGGGAGCGCTTTAGTAGGTTATTTGATTTAGCCTTGAATAAATCAATAACGGTTAAAGACATGTTCTCACTTGGTTGGGAGTAAGGGAGGGGTGGTTGGCAGTGGCGTAGGAGGTTGTGGGAGGAGGATCTTTTAGCGGAGTGTAGGTTATTACTGTCTGATGTTTCCTTGCAGCCTCTTTCTTTTGATGTTTGGCAGTGGTTGTTGAACCCTTCTGGAGGCTATTCTGTTCGTGGGGTATATGATATGCTCACAGCTCAGGAGAATCCTCGAGTTGTGCAGAACAACGATTTAATTTGGCATAAACAGGTTCCCCCTAAAGGTGTCAATTTTTGTTTGGAGACTGATCTGTGATCGCCTGCCTACCAAAACAAATTTGGCGCTGCGTGGTGTTATTGATACCGAGGCGTGTCAGTGTGTTTCAGGCTGTGGTCAGGTGGAGGATGCTCATCACTTGTTCTTATTATGTCCGTGCTTTGGGTTGTTGTGGCCTTTAGTGCGGTCCTGGATTGGTTTCGATGGTGTTGACCATGATGATATTGCTGACCACTTTATTCAGTTTACTAATTATATAGGTGTTTTGAAATCCCGAAGATCTTTTATGCAGCTTATTTGGCTTCTCACAGTCTGGGTGTTATGGAATGAAAGAAATGCTAGATTATTTAAACAGAAAGAATGCACTCTAGATCAGCTATTAGACAAAGTAAAATACCATCCTTTATGGTGGCTGAAAGCCAAAAAGGTTATGTTTGTTTTTAGTGAACACATGTGGTGGTCTAGTAATTTGTCGTATTTAGGCATTGGATAGATTCTCTTTATATGTTTTGTGAACGGCTTCTTTTCTAGTGGTTCTTTTGGTACATCTTGTGCTGAGGAGATTACTATTGCAGTGTTAATATAATTTCATTTTTGCTTGTTAAAAAAAAATTGTTCCAAATAGGGTATAATAATAACTTCCTTCTTTAACAAAAAGCAAACATTTACATTTCTTAACAATTTTTCTTGTTGTAAGAACCAATTGCTTCAATCCAAACTAAAAAGGTTGAGTGTAGTATTTGTCTTAAACTAAATTAAGCAACTCTTTCTGCTTTTAGTCAAAAGTTTCTGCAAGCCCAACTCAACCATTTGTGGTTCACATCCTCAAGTTAGTTAATTAATACGTATATTAAGAGAAGCACTCCTGACCAAAAAAAAGAAAAAGAGAAGCACTGATAATTTTGGGGCAAAATAGATGTTTTGACAAGCTAGACACGTGTAGAGTGGTAGATTTTCTAGTCAAAACTACTCTAGAGTCTTCAACTTAATTTAAAGTTAAAGTTTTAAAAATGTCTTTTTATCTTTTATTTCGTGTCAAGTTTGTCGTTTATGTTTAACAAGTCGTTAAAGTTTATCTTTTATTTTGGAGCGCAAGGCTCTTAACCTTGTGGTCGTGGGTTCGAGCCCCACGGTGGGCGAAGAAAAGTAACCAAAAAAAAAAAAAATTATATATGAAATGCTAACTTAAGAAGCCAAATATAAAAGTTTTTTCGTTAATGTGCATTCAATGTCTTAAATTTTTTAAAAGTTATCTTTTAAATATAACTTTTATATTTAAAAGATAATTTTAAATTTTTTAAATTATACATCAATTAGTTTCATCCATCAGTTAACTTCAAATGTTGCTCATGATGACAAACGGTGTTAAACAATGATGTGTCAGTCGACACAAGTTTCAAATCACCATCGCTTATATAGGGCTAAAAATGTAAACATTATTATGCAACGAACTAACTCTTAAACAATTCTATAAAAACCATAGCAATTGGCTAAAGATTTTAAAAACACACTTAATTTGAGTTAATTAATTCAATTTTTAATCTTTATTCCCTAAATATTCAACTTGGAGGTAATTTGAAACACATATGAATTGCCACATCATTGTTTAACATCGCACCTAATCATGTGTAACACATGAAGCTGATAGAGGGATGAAGCTGATTGACGCATAACAATCTCGGGAGCTATTGTGCTATTCAAAAAAACCAAGGACTGAAATGAACGATTGTTACAAGGGACTAAATTGTATATTAAATCTTAATTTGACAAAGAAAAATGTTGAAGGATTTATCTTAAACTTTAAAATAAGTTAAAAGGACCTTGGTGAAGTTTTTACTCAAGGGGAAAGACATAGTATATGCGGCGGAAGAGAGTTGCGTTTGAATATTATTATTGCTACCCTGAAATAAAATTAATGTACAGCTAGGGAAAATATTTATGCATGATTTATAAGGTACCCACAATTGATGGATCAGATACTCTCCCAATTCAAAAGGAATTCAACAATTAATGGATGGACTTGATGCATTTTCCTTACCCTTCCATTTTCAAAGGTTCTCTTTTCAGATTAATATTTGAGTGAAAAGAAAGGTGTTTGATGGTACCACATGGCTAGCTAGCAATGGTAGATTAATTCATTTTCTCTTTTATGATGACTATTTTTATTATAGGTCAATGTTGAGATCCTAATTTCTATATATATACATTAACCCCTAGCATTTTTATTTTGCTGTCAGGAATTCGATTCTTCCTTTTACAACAATCTAACGTAGATTTCTTTAAATTAAATGCCCTTTCTTTTTTATGCCCCCCACCAATGAAAGTTAAATAAAAAATAATAATCTCTTTTAGGGCTGGAGCAGGAACAAGCTTCCCAAGTATACTGAGCGGTCTAATATTAAAGTTAAGCTTGAGAGAATTGACTCACTTTCATAAAATACATACAATATGTTAAATTTGTTTTTATAAATTTCTCACTATGAAATATTGAAATCCCTCATAATGTTAAAAAAAACATCATGAGTTCATGACCATATGGATATTAGGGCAAGAGCACAAAGGAAGGAAAATTCAACCAAAAAAAGAGAGGACAAAGGAAGGATATATGACAACACTCCAAAGTCTAATCGTGGTCATGTCCTATGTGAGTTGAAATCCTCTGTTTATAAACACTTTCATTTGAAGAGAGATGAACTTATGAAATAAAATAATAATATTATTTTATGTTATGAGTTTATCTCTCTTTAAATAAAAATGTCCATTAAATGAAGAGGATCTTGACCCATCATCTATGTAAGAAATTGTAATTAATAAAGGAGAATGTTAAAGAGTGTGTCATGGACATTGATTAAACAATCAAAACAAGTAAATTTTTATAAAAAAAAAATTATGTAATTATTACTTGATAAAAAATAATAACTTAGGTTTTCAAGACGAAATTTTTATTTATAAATTCCTTTACAAATGCCCCAAAGACACCGACTAAAAAAGAAAAAAAAAAAAAAACAATTCCTTAACCAATGTCTCCAAGGTGAAGCTCAAGTGATTGCTATCACTTAAACACTCAAGAATTTGAAAAGGAAGTCTAAAGTTCAAATCATCATGACCACTAAATAATATACTAGTAACAAGTAATATTTATTTATTTGAAAAAGAAGAAAATGCATTTTTTTTCTCTTTCTATTGTGTACTAGTATTGAAATTTATGGACATTACATAACCATATACTACTATATTTCAAATAGAACATACCGTCCAATAAATAAATAAATAGAACATATATATTGCATAACAACAGTACTTGGTTGCATCATTTAGGTCACAAGGAAACATAAAAGTACCACACTTGTGTCACATGACAAGATAGTACAAATGCTCAACTCACGATTAAAATTGCATCAAACTAATAAGCCAGTTGTGGAATTTTAGTGCTTGACTATAGGACCGTTCCTTATTCTAAGTTATGAATTTTGAAGGGACAAAATAATTAGCTAGCTTTGAGTAACATGGTGGTGAGTGTAAGTGGAGGAGTTTATCCTTGGAATATACCCCTCGTGACTCTAATGTATCATCGTAGTTCTATAGATTTAATGATGTCCATATTGATATTCAATTTCGGTTTCCCTAAATAACACCATTGCTCATCCACTAGAAGTCAACATGGAGGATATTCAAAGCAGAAATGCTTGCGTTTTGTGCCATTAAAACCGTAGTGGTGAAGGCACTCAAAACAGACACCTATGCTCTCATGGTTTTTGTGAATGTAGCTAGCTACGTAGGACTTTTATGTTGAGTTCTTATTATGCACTGAATTCTCTACCGCTACGGCTACGAGAGCCCTTATATTTAAAGATAATGGCTCTCGTTGTTGCCGCACCATACATGCAATTGTAGATGAATCAATTTTATTAATGAAAATGCACTTGTAAACTTACATTTGTGATTAAAAGTAAAAATAAAATGTTTTAATGCAAACTTAAAGATCAAAATGATGGACTTAATCATTTTGTTTTCGAACCTCGGACACCTCATTTCTCCACATTTAAAGTGTGGGAGCTCCAGCCACTATGCTACTTAAAAAAAAAAAATGAATAGTGCTTTTGGGTCAACTCAATCTCATCTTTTTTTGTGGGCATTTAGTTTTGGAGTGAGGAAAATTAATTTTAAATTAATTGATTTTGATTAAAATAACATACTAGTATAAGGTAAAATGATTAACAACATTTAAATCATGTAAAAATTAATTTTAGAATAAAAAAACTCAAAATTCTACACAAATTTTCACTTTTTTTATTTTATTTTTTGGTACAAGAGAGGACAAAGTTCAAAAGAAAACAAAATTATGTTATAATGAATGGGAAATGTTACATAAAGCGACAGTGTCAACCACCGTTTGTCCATTAGATTTTTTATAAAATTGTTTCATGTATATCATATCAATTATTTTAACTGGCCTTCGCAATCCATTCGTTAGAAATTCTCTCGCTGGACATAGCACCGCTCATAATAAATACCAAAATTTGTTTGTGGTGAATACAATTAATTATATGAAAATGCTGCTTTTTTTCTATTTTCTAGCTCGTTCTGCATTGGCAAGTCAATTGGAGAATTCAGAAGTTGACTTATAGTAGACAAATGTGGGGTGTTTCTAAGCACATTATGCTAATAAAAAATTCAGCTTTTTTATGAAATTTTAATGTGGGGTATCTTCTATATTGCATCGATTTTGTTTATACTATTGGGTTTTATTGTATATATTTTCACTTCATTTGGTGATAATTCTTATAATTTGTTAGTTCATAGTGGTGCTAGGAAAACTATTAGTTGTATCTAACCTATTATTTTATTTAGTGTATTTTTCTATGGACTAGGTTTTGTGATTTTTATTTTCTTATATTAATTGACTAGAGTTTTCCACATTAAAAATTTATGGTTTCATGTTTTGACCATTTCTTTCTATCTATAATTATTGATATTAACTTTGCTTTAGAAAAAATATATTCAAGTATACACAAAAAAAAAATATATAATTAACGAGCTTTGAAATATTTAGATACTCATGATAGTTCAAACATATCTTTCAACTTTATATATGTGTTATCTTTTAAGTCCTACCATCAGATTCTTAAAATACCTTTATATTTTAGATAAGTTAATTTATATTCAGATTTTCATTTTTAAAAAAATTGTGGCAAATGAATAAAAAACAATTAAAAAAAGTTTTTTTTTTGTTGAGAAAATTACATATCTTTTTTTTTTTTTTTTTTGAGATCGAGAAAATTACATATCTAATTAATCGTAATCCCTTGTAATGGACCGATGCAATATATTTGGCCCTCTCCACTTTATTATAAAAAAATCTTATCCAAATATTTCATACTATTCTCCTGTCACCTACATGACCATTAATGCTTCAAACTATTTGAGATGAGATTACAAACACGATATTGAACATGCTATTAGTCTCCCACTCTCTGTGCTTACAAACACGATATTTCATGCTATTTGAGATTTGAAAATCCATTTTAAAGATTTGTGCTTGCAGGGGTAGGGTGACTAGAAGACAAGTCCGTCCAACATATATTGAGGTTCAAAATAAATTTGAAGATGATGTTTTTTTAAAGTTCATAATAGTATTAATAAAATAAATTTCACTTTATTTTGTTTTTAAATAAAATTTAATTACGTTTTTTTTATACAAAATCATCTCTTAAACCAATGTACTCAATTTCATTTGATATTTTTTTTTTATTGACAACAAATTCAATTGATTTAATTTTTGTTGAGACAATATTAATTTTAGATAATAGGGGTATTTTATTAATTTTAGCATAATATAAGACATTTTTATCAAGCAAACATTTGTTTTAGGCTTAAGTCGATTGTCTCGGTGGTCTTACCCTTTAACCATGCCTGCATTAAGCGGTTAATAATTGAACCATGATTAAGAGCTATAGGTTATAAAGTTGATGTGATTAGGGTGTTCGCAGGGCGGTTTGGTTCGGTTTTGAGCATAAAAGTCATCCAAACCGCAAAATAAAAAAAGCATGCGGTTTGGTTTGGTTCGGTTGATTTTTAAAAAGTCATCCAAACCAAACCAACCAAACCAATGGGGTTTTGATTGGTTCGGTTTGTGTGGTTTATCGCGAGATAAAAAATATTACATTAACTCTAATATTGCCAACTTGTTACAAAATAATCGTAGGACATTTTATTTTGTTGTTTATATGATAAAATATTAGGTAAAACTTATATCAAAATAGGTAAAATTAAGAAGAAACATAAGCAAGAAACAAAATATTTGGAAGTAAAGGAAACAAATTCATCACTGGAAATGAATTGAAAGAGATGGAAAGGAATTAGAATCGAACTTGATCGTGCAACAATGAAAAAATCGAATCAAAAGAGATTATTCTTGAGTTATGTAACTGAGCTAGTACATGTTTAAGTAATATTCATTATTTTTGCGGTTTGGTTTGGTTTGGTTCGGTTGCTGAGATGCAAACCGTAAACCAAACCGAACCGCGCGGTTCAGTGCAAAAGTCATCCGAACCAAGTGCGGTTTTGATTTGGATTGGTTTGGTTTGCGATTTTTTTATTGGGTTGGTTTGATTTTGAACACCCCTAGATGTGATCCAGTTAGACATGATCATTTTTTTATCATACATTCATACTCTCTCTCTCTCTCTCTCTCACACACACACACACACACACACACACAGAGAGATAATACTTAAAATTTGCTCAAAACATCAACGATGATTGACGTTGCCTTTCAAAATTAGAAGTTCACAATTATCTTCGTCATTACATTTGAAACGATGGCCTAATTGGTGTTGGTTTGACCAAAAGAAAATAAATAAATAAAAATTGTGTTTTGAAGTATACATACATTTCCTGACATTTTTTTGTTAAATAGACAACGATATGGCCACAATCTCAATCGTTACACATGGAAGAATCACATTATAGAAACACTTATGTCGATGTGGTGTTTTAGATCATTTTTTAAGTATTTGTCCATTGTGGACCACCTATAAGGTGGCGGTCCACTAGAAAACATGTACCAGATTTATTTGAGAAGTTACTACATAGAATGTGTGGTTTTATCTTCTAATTTTTTTTTTATATCTTTTGAAGAGATTTTTTTCCCACCCTTCATGCTCCTCACGCCTCTTGAGATTTCGAAGATGCCCTCCATATTTTTGGATTATATGATATGATTTTTTTTATTCTACAAATGCAAAAAATTAACCACAATTGTTTTAGCCAAAGTTGAACCGTGGTTAAACGTGCTTATTTGTTTCTTCATGGTTTTTTATCAATTTGGATTCTAAAATTTGAACAAAGCAAACATTTCAGATTCTAGAATTCGAGCACTCCTTTACATGATTCGAACCTCTCTTGTGTAAAAAAAAATCATGAGAAATAATGTGAAATTTAATTTTGACACAAGAGGGATTTGAAGCATGTAAAATGGGTATTCGGATTCTAAAATTCGTATATTTAAAAATCCTTGTTTTCTCTTTGCAATCGAAAATCGGAATGTTTAAAAGCAATTTGCGTCCTATTGACACAAGTAAATGATGATTTTATCTCAAACCGCAGTTAACACTCGTTAGTCTAAGTGTCAGTTAACAACCGCTGGCTTCCAGCGGTAGTTAATTCCAGCGGTAGTTAATTGTTTTTCTGCATATACGCACTTACTCTGCTACACTTCCATTTTTTAATTGCTTTTCTGATTTAATTGCCACTATCATCAACTTTTCATTCTGTTTCTCTCTCTCCTCCTCATCTCAAGGCAAAAAAATAGAACAAAAACACAGTTTTTTTTTTTTTGGAAGTCGTAAAAGAAAAAACAGAGTACCCCATTAATCAAAATTGAAACTTTTTAAGGCAGAAGAAGATAGACTAAAAGAGGGACAGTGATGATCAAACTCAGTTAGAAGTAGTGATTTCCATAAACTCACTTATTGAAATTGCAATTTGATTTTATGGAAAAAGAAGAACCATGTGGATAAATGTCACCATAAGTAAAAGTCCAGTCGAAGAATCTATAAGGATCTTCAGCAGCAACAAGAAAAAAAATTGAACAGAAACTCAACAAAGCAAGTAGTTGCATTGGTTCATCCATCACCTTCATGTTAAAATAAAACAGCAAAAAAAATGGTTTGGAGTTGGACTTGGTGTTTGACAAAGAAATGTTGAATGAAATAAATAGAGGAAGAAACCCACAATAAGGAAAATGTAAAGAGAGTATTGTAGTTAGAGTGAATTGTGACACACATTTATTATGAAGATATATGAAAGGCTTGTAGTTGTAGGTAAGGTAACTCAATAAAGCGGTGATTGAATCAGAAAAGCAATTAAAAAATGGAAGTTGGTGGTAAGTGGGCAAGTGCAGAGAAGCAATTTCCAGCGGGCTGGAAGTCGGCGGTTGTTACCTGTAAGCGCTTAGGTTAACGGTTGTTAACTGCTGTTGGGGTAAAAACGTCATTTATTTATGTCAATAGGAAGTATTCTATGTCAGAAAAACAATTTTCATTACAGATTACATAATCTAAAATTTTAGAGGACATTTTCTAAATTTTAAAAGACATTTAAGAAGCATGGAGGGTGAGAAATGAAACACTCTCTTTCAAAGCACTTGGTGATAAATCTACCCAATAAGGAAAAAAGAGCCCAAATTTTGGACTGGCATGAAGCCCAGACCAACAAGTTACTTGATGAGGTTTTTGTTTTCTTTTTCTTTTCTTTTTTTAATTAAAAAATTATAACATAAATGTAAACAGATGAAGCTCAAGTGAAAACTTAATTTTAAAAAGTGCTTTGAAATTAATTTAAGTGCTTTATAAAACTTTTTTTTTTCAACTCTCTAGTTCTCAGGAGAAAAAAACCCCGATAATCTGAAATTTAGCAGAGAAGTAAGTAAAATCAAACAAAAAATTGTTCATTTAAAATTAAACTTAGGTTATTTTAAGTAAAACTCATTTTTAAACTTGTCTGTCGATACAAATTTTTGAACTTATAGTCTGCATGCTTAAATAACCCAAATAAATATGTGTGGTATCAAGTTTTTCTTATAACTTCTTTTACTAACTCATAAATCTCTTTTAAGAATATATTTTTATATCATTTTTTATTTATCAACTAGTTAAAATATTCAACGGTCATTATAAAACTAGTTGAACAATTAATTTTACCCAACGCTATAAATTCAATTCACCACAAGCTATGTAGCTAGGTGTCAAATATCAAGTAGAATTTTCTTTTAATTATTAGATACATTTTTGTTTGATGAGATGATAAAGCTGGTTTTAGGTGTGACTCTCTCCTCCAACGTAAAAAAGTTAAGAATGATAAAAGTGGCTTTCGACGCGACTTTCACTCCCAATAAATACTAGCTAGAAACAAATTAACATTGTTGCTTTGTTAAAAAAAAAAAAATTGATCGTAGCTACGCTCAGAAGATCTTAGTTACTAAAAAAATGTTGAATCAAAATTTATTTAGGTTATTTTTGTTAAAAAAACGTTGAATGAAGAGGACTAAGTAATTGACCAATATACGTAGATGAATCTTCTAACAAGTAGTAAAAAATAAGTGCAGCAATAAGACAAAAATGGATTTTTCTTACGCGTACAGTAGCCATACAAATTTGAATAAACACTTTGCTTCATATAATGATTCATAGAGTTGGTCAAATTTAACAATATATGAACTTATAAGCTCAATCTGGACCGTGTACAGCTGAATCTACGAATGCAAATAATGCACTGATGACAAACATCATCATCCTGGATCATAAGGAATTCCATTTCTTAACTATGAAGTATCCTTAACTATATAAACAAAAATACTCCGACCCAATATCATACCATCTTCAACATCTCTTCTAGCATTTATAAAAAAAAAAAATCACATTTTCTAGCAACCAAGCAATCCTTGTATCAACAGTTGAATTTGAGATCACCAAGTTTCGAATATGGTGTGTAATTCACTTCTCCCTCTTTGTTTTGAAAAATACAATTTTTGATTTTATGTGCATTGTGTTAGAGTTTAATTTATTGATTTTTTATGCTATAATCATACGTTCCATAATTTATTGAGTTTTCTCCACAATGAATATTATTAAGAACCGAACGTGAAATCGCAAGAGAACAATTATGAATTATATATATATATATATATATATATATATATATATATATATATATATATTTTAAATAATTATGATATATTTATGTTTTCAAAATTAAAGTAGTGTGTGCACGCGCATGCGTGTCTGTGTCTATATGGATGGATGCATGTGTGCGTGTATTGCCCTCACAACTCAAGACTTATGGGTCCGTCCCTCGATCCAGTATACATGAAAACAGAAATGTAATATGTCTATTAAGCTTAAAGAATCTTTTTTATTTATGTGAAAGGCTTAAAGAATCATTGTCTACTATTAAACTTAAAAAATTGAAAATTGAAAATGAATAAGATGAAGATATTTGTTGTTCATATGAGGCGTAAGGTGAAAATCAGTTGTAGATGACGGTCAATCCAAGAAGATGAAAAGGTAAAACAGGTTTATATGAAATGATAGACTAGAGAGAGGCACATGTGAGTCTTTGAACCATTTGTTTTTGATCCAAGGGTTGAGAAGTATTCTCACCATTCTCATATATATAACTAATCCATTCTCACTGATATGTCCTCATATATATATATATATATATATATGCCACAATATCACTTTCTATGTTTAAAAAGATAGTTAACCTTAATTAACAATGACATTGCTATTTTGCTGTATTTTTTCTAAAGAACTGGTGCATATAATTACGAGGAAAACTTCACATAATTTTTGGGTTAGTCTTGATTACCATGCATACTTAAAGCTGAATGATGAAAGATATCAACTATGAATTAACTACTCTGCTGATTGCTTCTTATGTTGTTGAATTTGTAGGAACAAACACTATCCCATGCAATTGAGGTATTGCTCTTTTCTAGATTATCTTAATTTTTTTTTTATTTTTAATTTTACTTATATTATTCATTCATTACTATTCAAATTTTGCTCTTAACATTTTGCTGCTATTTTCTCTTTGGTCAGCACGAATTTGTTCAAAACAGCGAAAGAGTGAAATCTGTTGATCTACATCCAACTGAGCCATGGTAATGCATATTTCTTGCACAATAAAGGCCTACATGAATTCAGTTTATCAAGTTTCCTTTTGCAAATTCTATATGTAACATAAAAATAATCACTTAGAGATAATATAATACTTTTCTCATGCAGGGTTCTATTGGGTTTGTATTCAGGAACTATTTCTATTTGGAACTATCAGACAAAGGTTAACAATTATATTTGAAGCTTCTGCTGAAAAATAATGATCTCTCATACAAATTATTCGGTATTTATTTTTTTACATTTATTGATGTTATGTACTATATATGACAGACTGAGGAGAAGTCTCTCAAAGTTAGCGAATCTCCAGGTAAATGTCACAACTCACAATGTATCAATTTTGTTCCGAATTCAAGTTATTTTTGTTGTGTTTCTCATTTTTTTCTGTTTGGCCTTGCAGTGAGAGCAGCAAAGTTCATTGTTCGGGAAAATTGGATTATCGCGGCAACTGATGACAAATATATTCGCGTCTACAATTATGAGAAAATGGAAAAGATAATAGAATTTGAGGCACATAAAGATTATATTAGGAGTTTGGCTGTTCATCCATTTCTACCATATGTGGTATCGGCTTCTGATGATCAAGTCTTGAAGTTGTGGAATTGGAAAAAAGGTTGGTCTTGTGATGAGACTTTTGAAGGGAACTCACATTATGTGATGCAAGTGGCATTTAATCCCAAGGATCCATCTACCTTTGCCAGTGCATCCCTCGATGGAACTTTAAAGGTATCTTAACCGAAAATCCTCAACTGTAATTCGTATGGTCAAGGGCTCAAGGCTAGCGTGATGATCCTCGATATAATTGTGGAGTGTCGGGATCAAATCTTGTTGATGCAACTTTCTAAAACCCTGCTTCTTACTACATATTTCAAAATCATTAACTAACATTTTGTACCAATTTACTGTTTTTGTAGATTTGGACTATTGATTCCTCAGCTCCAAATTTTACCTTTGAAGGACACTTGAAAGGAATGAATTGTGTAGACTATTTTGAAAGCAATGATAAGCAATATCTTTTAAGTGGTTCTGATGATTACACTGCCAAGGTTTGCATATCAGTTACTCATTATTTAGTCCTTTCAGACTTTGAAATATGTAATTCTATCCTATACTAAATTCATATTTCAACAGGTATGGGATTATGATTCTAAAAATTGTGTGCAAACACTTGAAGGACACAAAAACAATGTTACAGCAATATGTGCTCATCCTGAGATTCCTATAATAATAACAGCTTCAGAGGATTCTACTGTTAAGATATGGGATGCTGTCACCTATAGGTATTTCATATTTTCATTAGCTATTGAAAGTTTCTTTGTTTGCATTTTTTTTCTTATGTTTTCTTTAGCTAATGAAAGTTTCTCAGTAGGTCCTAATAAAAAAAAAATGTTAATGTATTTAATTAAATTTCTGCTGGTTCACAATTTTTAACAATTGCTACTAGTACTAACTATTACAGGCTTCAAAATACGTTGGACTTTGGTCTTGAGAGAGTATGGAGTATTGGCTACAAAAAAGGATCATCTCAGTAATTCTCTAAATTGACTATTAATCAACAATAGACTCTTGTTTTTTTACCTCATTAATTGACAACATATTGCTACTTTATGCAGACTTGCTTTTGGTTGTGACAAAGGATTTATCATCGTTACAGTGAACTCTGCAAATTACTGCACACTATATGATTTTGGAGGAAGACTACAATAGACTTTATGTTGTTTAATTTACATTGTAAAATAAGGAGGAATGTTAGTACTACACTAGCACATTCTTTTCAATGTAGTGTTTATTCTTGGGTGAAATTTGTGAGTCATATTAAATTTAAAGCTCTCACTTCTATTTTGATGAGACTCAAATTAATTTCATCCTAGAGTAAACATCTGTTAGAAATAGCGTGTTAAAAGTTGTGTCGTTAATGTTTTTCTAGTTATAATATATATGACCAACACCTAGTTATGTGTTGAGTTAGGTACAAATAAAAACATGTCATTGTAGAGTTCTCTCCAAAATATGTCTGTAAAGTTTAAAGTTTTATAAATGTAACAATAATAATGTAGTATATGGCACTAGCCTAGTGATTTTGTATTGAAGCATATATGGTTAGAGCTAGGTCCATAATTCTTATTGGCTACGGGGAAAAACTCATGTACCTTACATTGGTTTCTGGTGATGAGTTGATGTTGCCTTTGGGATAGATGCGGTTTTCACTTTGACCTACCAAATCCAATTTAGATTGTGTGTATTCAGTTGTAATTTGAGTTTTAATACAAGTGTTTAAGTTAGAGCCTAGAGGTATGTTCATGGTTGACCTGTCTTGTGTTTTTCTTTGGACACTTTTGCTACATTGGGAGCTATTTTTACCTCCCTATTTCTTAAATACTACGTTCTTTTGAAAGTACGAATTCAAGTGAAAAAATATTTGTTTTTATCTGAATTTATCAATTTAAAAAGAAAAAACGGTGCCTTTTCGAATAAGTCATGTTTGGTGAACACCTCGTCTATTCATTTTATATCTCGGTGGAGATCATGTTCATACTCTCAAAGAAAAAAAATCAAGAAAATATGGAGTCAGTCCAAAATGTAGAATGAATAGATGAGGTGTTCAAGAAACATTACCCTTTCTTACCTTAAAAAAAAAGAAACATCACCATTTATGAATTTTCCATCAAAAGATACTCCCCATTTACCTTTGAACAAAAAATCAAAATTTAAAACAAGTGAGGTGTTAATTTTTGTTCATTGAATGTTATCTTTGACCAAAAATTTGTTGTCATGATGACATATTTAAAATCCAAAGCTTTTTTTTTTTGTCAAATATGTTTTTGGTCCTTATAAATATACCAACTTTTCGTTTTAGTCCATCTAAAATTTTCCTTCAACTTTTAGTCCTTAAAAAATTTTCAATCTTCACTTTTGGTCCCTCATTTAAAGTAAAATCATATGTAGATTTCATATTTTTGAATGAAATTTTTCAAAAAAATTTATAATATTATAAGAACATCTCCCAAAAAAATTTAGAATTTTTTAACAAAACATGAATTTTTATATGTATTATGGTTAAAAATTTATATTAAATTTATGTTTTGTTAAACAATTCTAATTTTTCTTGGGAAATAATTTTACAATATTATACACATTTCTGCACAATTTCATTAAAAAATACTAATATTAACTTCAAAATAGAGACCAAAAGTAGTGATTAAAATTTTTATAGGGACTAAAAGTTGAAGCAAAATTTTATAGAGACTAAAACGAAAAGTTGATAAATTTATAGGGACCAAAAATATATTTAACCCTTTTTTATACTCAAAACCTAAAATATTCATCTCAGAATATTTATCATTAATTGAATATAATATTGAAACTATACCCTCTAAATAATTACTATGTATGTATATATACACTAAAATTAAGTCTAACGAAGCAAAAATTAATTCTTTTATCTAACAAAACTAAAATGATATTTATTCATTAAAATTGATAGAATACATCAAAATGCAACTGCTAATTCAACATCAATAAAAACAAGGC
This sequence comes from Medicago truncatula, assembly GCF_003473485.1. Classification (NCBI taxonomy): domain Eukaryota; kingdom Viridiplantae; phylum Streptophyta; class Magnoliopsida; order Fabales; family Fabaceae; genus Medicago; species Medicago truncatula. Next base: position 50,157,957 of record NC_053043.1, read on the forward strand.
TTAAATATGTATTTGATCCCTGCAATTAGGGGTGGTTTAAAAATTGGTCCCTGTATTCACTAATCCTTGAAAACTAACCTTGTAATCATTAATCATTTAAAATTTCGTCCCTGAGCCCAATTAATTACTGCCACGTCACTGATTAGCTGACATGGCACAAAAAATGGCTTGAAAGGACAAAAATACCCCTTTAATCAATCATCTTCCTCCTCCTCCAACCTTCCTCCTTCGAAGCTTTATTCTTCAAAGCTTTATTCTTCTCCTCCAACATTCGGCTCCATGAAAACTATTGCAGATATGGAAAGTATGATTTTTGTTCATTTTGATGATTTTAAAGAGAATGGAAAGTATGATTTTTGTTCCTGCATTCATAAACAAACCAATTTCATGTATCATAAACATTCCTTTTGTTCCATGGGTTTGTGACGTAGCTGATGAACATGGTATTCCTTATGCTTTGTTATGAATTCAATCCACTGTTGTTTTTGCTGCTAACTATAACTATTTTCACAAACTGGTATGTTTCCCTTCAGAAACAGAACCTTCCGATTCAACAAGAACAGGAAAAAGCGCGGCTACGAAAATCTCACCAGAACGAAAACAATCAACAACGACAACAACGAAAATTTCAACATAACGATTTTCACCAGAAAATCTCAACAGTAACAACAACGAAAATCACAGAACAACAACAATCAACAGTACGATTTCTCCACGTTCTGCACCAGTTTGATTGAACCGGTCCCGGTGAATTGTCAGATGCTTCAGGCACAATTAACGGTGGTGGTTGAGGTTGAGGGAGAGATTCGATTTCCACAACCGGTTAAGCAGCGACGACAACGGCGGTGGAAGCGGAGGCTGAGGAGAGAGCCGTTTTGATTGTTGATTTGGTTTTGGCTTGTTCTTGCTCCTTCAAATGAATGTGTCTGTAACATTAGAAATTGTATGGATGAAGCTTCCATTTTCTTTATGATGAATTTTTTGAGAGAAAAAGTTGTTGGAGAGATTTTAGAGAAGAAGATGGTGGGTTGTGATTTATGTGTTTGGAGAGGACGAGGAAGAAGAAGGAAAGGAAATAATACGGGGGAGAAGAGAAGAGGAGAGAAAAATAAGAGAAAATGGTAATTTGCAAGGGGTATTTTTGTACTTTCAAGTCATATTTCACTTATTAGCTGACGTGGCAGTGATTAACTGGGATGAGGGACAAAATTTTAAATGATTAATGATTGCAAGGCTAGTTTGCAAGGATTAGCGAATACAGGGACCAATTTTTAAACGACCCCTAATTGCAGGGATCAAATACATATTTAAGCCTAAAAACAATAAGGATAAATATACGAATTTTTTTTTGTAATAACATTTAGAACAACATTATTCTTCTCCTTTTTCAAGACAAAAATAATAAGAGATATATATTTTAATAAAAATATAAAATAGATTGATCCCTCCCTTAAAAAAAATATAAAATGTAGATAATTGTTCAAATTTTTTTTTTTTTGTGGTGGTCGGGGTTTGAACATATACTTTATATATTGTCCATATCAACTCAGTTAAGTTCATGAAGACAATTTTTTTTTTAAAATAATCGTACAAATATCATTTCATGTTTTTAATATAACAATTCTATATTTGTTTCCATGGTTTTCTACTTCGTTAATTGTTACCAACACTGTTCATCTCAAAACGTTAGATCTATCACACTCACAACACGGATCTCCGTACCCACAATAGTGTACCCCACACAGGAATACAGATCCAGTGGCATTTCCGTAATCTCACTTTAACCAAATCTTTCATAACACTGTGATCTCTCTCTCTCTCTTTCCTACAATATATACAAAAACAAAAATTTCTCTCCCCATTCTCTTCTTCATCACTGAGCTCGCTCTTCCAATTCTTCGCGCTCTGATCTCCAACGATTGATCTTCACAGAGGCTAGTTCAATCTTCAATCTTCAACAATGGTAATCTTCTCATTCGATCTCTTCTTTCTCTCTCTCAATCGCTTCTACATTCCTATAGATCTGATCTCAATTTTCAACCCATTTCATCATTTCTTCTTCCAATTTCTCAAATGCGAGATTCTTGATTCGCTTAGTTAGGTTTTACTATTTTGATTTCAATGAGATCTACTATGAAACCGTGTAATTGACGAGTTTTTTGTTTGTTGCTTGCATTTCAGCCTCTCAGACTCGAAATCAAGGTATGTTTGGTTTCAATTTTGATTTAGTGTTTAATTGATGATGTTAATTTTATGAAATCAAGGTTAGTGTGGATTATGCTGATGTGTTTTTATAATCTTTGATCAGCGTAAGCTTGCGCAGAGATCAGAAAGAGTGAAATGTGTGGATCTACATCCAACTGAACCATGGTAAATAGTGGAATGCTTCACTTTTACCGCGTTATTTAGTTTCTCAAATTAATTTATTAATCTATGATCTACCTGTCAAAACATACTGACATGTCGACCGTAGTAGTAGTTTGACAAAATTTGAGAAAATGACATAATTGAATGCAATCACGTGTGCCATGTTAGCGTTAGATATGGACACATATCAAACACCAAGCACGTCTTCGATCAAAGTGTGGTTTATGATCCGAAGCTAAGTTTATAATTCGGAATATTTGTAATTATTTTCATCATTATATAGTAGATATATCCCAATTGTGTGTGCCTGGGTTCTACTACGATGGTTTATTGAGATTTAGTCACTAATAATTAATAGCGTTGTTTCTTATATGATGCTACTATTGATTTGATTTTTTAATTTAAAATTTAATTACTCAATGTTACCTTTTGTTAATGCAGGATTTTGGCAAGTTTATACTCTGGAACTGTCTGTATCTGGAACTACCAATCTCAGGTATGTGATTGATATAAAATGATGATGATGTATGTTGTTAAAAATGAAATTCACCTAATTGAGAAATGCAATGTATATTGGCACCCAAGTCAGACACGGGTGCTTGTTGATTGATATTTAAACAAGCTACCTTTTGCATGGTGCCTAAATATTATGCGCTGCCAATTCACGATTGGAGGGACCTATTTATTCATGGTTTCCTTCAAATTTCAAGCAGCTATATTATTCATTGAACCTACAAAATTAATTAGTAGCAGAGCTTATGGAGAAAACATTGAACAATATTAACAAGTAAATTTGTAGTTGTTTCATAAATGGGTTATTTTTGGTGATCTTTTATATTGAAGCATTGCTAAAATTATTATTTTATGCTTAAGTAGATGATATTTGGAGTTTTTTCATCAATTGAAATACATAGTTGCCGCAAAATAACCAATGTTCTTTCAGAGTTTCCAAAGAAATGCTAGTAAACAATCTTACGTTACATAAATTTACAGTCTCCGAGTCTGTGTTTTGGGATAGTAAATATTACTTAATTCGTGGATTGGTATTAAGAGATGATAGCATGCGATTCCCGTTTTTTTATTTCAAGTTCTTCTCAAACTTATACTGTAAATGAGGCATCATTATTTTCTATGGAGATTTGCTTGTGTAATCAATCAGCACTAATATTTTTTATGCTATTTCAGACTATGGCCAAATCTTTCGAGGTCACTGAGTTACCAGGTATATGAACCCTTTTTTTTTTATCTCACCATTTGCATGTCTTCCTCTTGCTGCATTGTGCTTGAAATCTCTTGATGTATTTGCTTGAAGGCATATTTTTACTTATATATTCTTACTCTGAAGACCACCGGGGCTCTTTCACAACATGATTTTGCAGTTAGATCAGCGAAGTTTGTTGCACGCAAACAGTGGGTTGTTGCTGGAGCAGATGATATGTTTATTCGTGTATATAATTACAACACAATGGATAAAGTCAAAGTATTTGAAGCACATACAGATTACATTAGATGTGTGGCAGTTCATCCCACCCTTCCTTATGTTCTGTCGTCATCTGATGATATGCTCATAAAGCTTTGGGATTGGGAAAAAGGCTGGATTTGTACCCAGATATTCGAAGGACATTCTCATTATGTTATGCAAGTGACATTTAATCCTAAAGACACAAACACCTTTGCCAGCGCGTCTCTTGATCGCACCATAAAGGTATATTTGTGTTCTTTGTTGCCAGTTGTTTCCTTCTTTTAAATTATTTCTATGCTCATACTCATCGTATAATGCATTGGTGCCCCTGTTATCTTTTTCCAGATTTGGAATCTTGGATCTCCTGATCCCAATTTTACATTGGATGCTCACCAGAAAGGAGTGAATTGCGTTGATTACTTTACAGGCGGTGACAAACCTTATCTAATCACTGGTTCTGACGATCACACTGCAAAGGTTTTGCATAATTTTTTTGTTTTCACCTTTTTCTTGTTTTACATGTTTTCATCAGAACGTATAAAGCCTAAGAACCGTTGGATACAATCAATGGTCAAGATTAAACAAGCTCATTTAATCTGGTGCATTGATTGTGGTCCAACGGTTGTAATTAATAGTAGATACATTCTGTATTTCTGCACACATGCACATATATGTCTCTCTCTCTCTCTCTATATATATATATATATATATATATATATATATATTTGTGCATGAATAGTGATAATATCTACATAACCTATTGAGCAGGTATGGGATTATCAGACCAAAAGTTGTGTCCAGACCCTAGACGGTCACACACACAACGTTTCTGCTGTATGCTTTCATCCTGAACTTCCTATAATCATTACTGGTTCTGAGGACGGTACAGTGCGCATATGGCACTCAACAACTTATAGGTAATTTGAGATGCCTAGATTACCGAGTTGTGAGCTTTATGTTTATTTTATTTAGCATGTTCCTCTTTTTTTATCCTCATCTCTTGCATGAAATCGAACTATTTGCCTGGGGGTTGACTCTTGACCTTTTAAAATGAGGCTAACATTATGATATTTTGGTTGATGCACTGCTTCCTCTTTTTTTTTTTTCGCTGTTGCTGTTGTTACATGAAAGGTTTATTTTGGTTATTGCATTGCCTAGATTTTGGTTTGAAGTTGAGAACTTACCCATTTCAACTTTTTTGGTTGTTCAATCTGTGTGCAGGCTCGAGAATACATTGAACTACGGTCTTGAAAGAGTTTGGGCTATTGGATACTTGAAAAGTTCACGTCGGTGAGTATTTCTGTATAAAATTCTGCAAGTAATATTTTATTCTCATATTTTAGGCCCTTCATAATTTCGAGTGGGAAATAGTGTCCTGAATAATGAATTTTTGTCATCCTCACTCCTCCTTCATTGCATTAATACCAATTACTAATACACCTTTCATGCAGGGTTGTGATTGGATATGACGAAGGAACGATTATGGTCAAACTTGGTAGAGAAGTACCTGTAGCTAGCATGGACAACAGTGGAAAAATTATTTGGGCTAAACATAATGAAATTCAGACAGTCAATATAAAGAGCATAGGAGCAGGTTTGGAGGTATAGGCTCATTTATACCTCTTGCTTGTGATGTATGACAAAATGTGTAAAGCTCTTTTAGTGACACATGCGAGTACTATGCTTTTTAGGTTGCTGATGGAGAAAGGTTACCTTTGGCTGTTAAGGAGCTGGGTACTTGTGATCTTTACCCACAAGTGAGTCGATATCCTCCTCAAAATTATATGCAATATTCTTTTGCATGACTTTTCTATTTTTATCATTTATGCCTCCATTATTCAACCCTTGACAGATTTTAGGAAAGCGGTATATGTACATTATATAGATAGAAATCAGCCATTTTGCTTATTCATCATCACTTTATTATGCAGCATATGACCTGGTTATAGGTTTTATCATGTAATGTTAATCTACATCGAAATTCACAAGTTAATTGCAGTTGCAGGAACCTCTGTTTTTTGTATGACATAGATAATTATTGAAATGTAACTATTTAGAGTAACCAAAGAGAAATGATACTTGTACAACCATTTTATGACAACTTTTGTGACAACCTTCTCTCTCATACTCACATTATGTTTTTACTTTCTTTCTTTATTGCTTTGGTTTCCGTGTCAATACATATTTTCTTTGTAAATTTATGGTTGTCTCAAAAGTTGTCGCACAAATGGTTGTTCAAATAACACACCTCTTTGAAATAAGGGTCGTGATATCTTGTGCCCTAGGGCACAAGTTATCTGAAAATAGAAAATTTGCGTCGAAAAACCAAATTTGAAACTTTTTAGGATATGAATGCGCAGATTTCAATATGTTTCTAAATTTAGTATAATAACTTGTCCATTAGAGCACATGTTAGCATTTCCCCTGAAATAATAGTAACAGCCTTTACTTCTGGTTCAATTTTTAGAGGTATTTGTTTGTTTCATGCGTGGGTGTCTGATTGTTGAGCTACTTTATGCAGAATTTAAAACACAATCCGAATGGAAGGTTCGTTGTTGTATGTGGAGATGGTGAGTATATTATATACACTGCACTGGCATGGAGAAACAGGTCATTTGGTTCAGCGCTAGAGTTTGCATGGTCTACGGATGGAGAATATGCTGTCAGAGAAAGTACATCAAAAATTAAAATTTTCAGCAAAAGTTTCCAGGTTTGCACTTTTGATGAACTTTATTTATCTTTTATCTCGTATCATGTTTAATGAAAATGGTGACGAGAACCAATAAATGGCACCTATGCTCTTGTACTAGATCCTACCATTTTTGTACTGTGTTATGTACTTCCTGGCTGACGAAGTCATGAGAGGAAAAAAATTAAGAGGGGATGAGAGGCAAAGGGAAGATGGAGAAATTAGGCTGTAACAATCTTTGCTGATATGGCAAGGGGTTTGGGAATGGATAGCAGACATTTGGGAGCAACAATAAAATGGAGAGGAGGATCCTAGTGGATTCAGTCATTGAGCAAGGAAATGTGGGCCTTTGGGCAGAGAGGAATCAGTCTCCACGAAAGTGCTGCTGGATCTCTATCATTCTTTTTCTATTTCTACTCTCTTTTCCATAGCTGTATATAGTCAGAGTAATTTTATTAAATTATTGCTCTATTTGTTGGTCATATAACACTGTTTATGACAAGGAGCATGAATATGTGAACTTAGCTATTAATTTTCCTTAAGGAAATCTCTATGTCTGTAGAATATGCCCCCATTACATTTCATTTGTCTTTATTGCCTGGCTTGGTTCTCACTCTTGACAGTGCACAAATTTTTTATTCTGATTGTTATAACTCTTCTTGTAATCAGAAACATGCTATAGGTAAGGTTTAATAGGAGTTTAAATAATTGGTATTTCAGGAAAAGAAGAGTGTACGACCAACATTTTCGGCCGAACGGATATTTGGCGGCACTTTACTGGCAATATGTTCGAATGATTTCATCTGCTTTTATGATTGGGCTGAATGCAGGTTGATTTACCGCATTGATGTCAATGTGAAAGTAAGTGCTTTGATTAGGTGACATCTAGTTCTACTTTTTCTCTCTTCTTTTTCAGTGTTTGATTTAATTTGTTAATGTGTCAGAACCTCTACTGGGCTGATAGTGGCGATCTAGTAACAATTGCTAGCGATACATCATTCTACATCCTGAAGTACAACGTGAGGATTCTTGAGAACTTGATCATTTTCTTATAGTTTTTGGCCTGTTTTTGCTGAGTAGATATTTGATTGATCATTACTGAATGAGCTTGTAATCATTTTGATTTCCACTGGTGCAGCGTGATGTAGTTGCATCCCATATAGATAGTGGAAGACCAGTAGACGAGGAAGGTGTTGAAGATGCTTTTGAGCTCCTTCATGAAATGAATGAACGTGTAAGGACGGGTATCTGGGTTGGGGATTGCTTTATCTACAACAATTCCTCTTGGAGACTTAATTACTGTGTTGGCGGAGAGGTATTAACTTGTATTCCTTCTTTGGGAAAATATGCATCTTTTTTTAGTACCGGAGGAGTCATATGAAATCTATTGTTTAATATTATGAATTTAGGTAACTACAATGTTCCATTTGGACCGCCCTATGTACTTGTTGGGATATCTTGCAAACCAAAGTCGAGTGTTTTTGATTGACAAAGAATTTAAGTAAGTGGACTGTTTGTTTCAATTAATTAAAATACCCAGTTGCAGTATTCTGAACTATTTATTTATTTTTATTGATTGTTTCTTTTAGTGTTGTGGGATACACACTGCTTTTGAGCTTGATTGAGTACAAGACACTTGTGATGCGTGGTGATTTGGAAAGTGCCAACGAAGTTCTACCATCAATTCCCAAAGAGCATCATAACAGGTAGGAATTCATATTATACTATAGGATAATAATTAATTTCTTTTCATCGTGCAGAAATATGATTATTCTGTAGTAGAAAATGCTTTTGGCAACACACTTGGACTTCATAAAGTTCTCAATATCTAGATAATGTTCATGTATAAGTATTAGTAAATGTCATTCCCCTCTATTTCTATTTTTCTCCAAGTAAGTGTGGTTACTAGATTTCAACCTGCTGGGGAATGGAAGTTTATCTTTTGTAGCTGACCAAAGAATCTTCCATACATATATATTTTGCACTTGCACATAGATTTGCCTGTTGCTTTGGTTTAGAATCTTGTTCTCTTGACCATCTAGTGTTTATTCGAACTTCCGAGTTCAGTTTCAGATCTACAGTTTGGCCATATGTTATCAGCATCATAATTGAAATACTTGATTTTATGACAGTGTTGCTCGATTTCTGGAATCACGGGGGATGATAGAGGATGCTCTTGAAGTAGCTACAGACCCTGACTACAGATTTGATCTAGCAATACAGCTTGGTAGATTAGAAGTTGCAAAGGTATGTTCATGTAATGTCTGTTGGTAGATTTAGCTTCAGCAGTAAAAGTTGTTAACTTAGGTATCTAATATCTTCATCTCTTTCCTTACAGGGAATTGCGATAGAAGTGCAGAGTGAGTCTAAATGGAAGCAGTTGGGAGAATTAGCTATGTCTTCTGGAAAGGTGTATTTTTATATGATTTAAATCTTCAACTTTAGTAATTTATCCAACACTTATGCTTGATTTCTTTCCTAAATGTCCGTGTCCTAATATGTATTGAAGTGAGTGCCTTGATGATGTACTGCTGAACATGATCACGTGCATTGTGTGCACGACAAATACAGTCCTTATGGGGACTCTGAGATGCAAAAGACTACAAATGTTTAGTTATGACCAAGTTAAGATTTGTTTTGTTGCATGTTAGAATTTTTAGTTAGGAGCATGTTAGATTCTGAGATGTACTACTGCTGAACATGATCATGTGCATTGTAGTACACCTGATGGATAATAGTCCTTATTGTTGCATGTTAGAAGTTCAGGTCAGGAGCATGTTAGACTCCGATGCTTGTGTATAATTAGGATGTTAAATGTTTTATTTGTCAAAATTAGTAGTAATTCTGTAAATTAGTCTGGTGATACCTAATCATAATTCTTGTTGGGTATCTCTTGTCCTGGTGTAGCTCACTGTATTTTCCATGTTGCAGTTGCAAATGGCTGAGGAATGTTTGAATCATGCAATGGATTTGAGCGGGTTGTTGCTGCTATATTCTTCATTTGGAGATGCTGAAGGAATTTCAAAACTTGCAACCCTTGCTAAGGAGCAAGGGAAGAACAATGTTGCATTTCTTTGCTTATTTATGTTGGGTAAACTCGAAGACTGCCTTCAACTATTGATAGAAAGGTAATCTTCTAGAATTCTGACATTGCTGGTAGGGCGGGTGGATTCACCAGACTGGAATTATATTTATAGCCAAGTTGTGCTTTTTGCAGCAATCGAATTCCAGAGGCAGCTTTAATGGCTCGATCTTATCTCCCAAGTAAGGTCCCAGAGATAGTGGCAATTTGGCGTAAAGATCTAAATAAGGTAATGTCCTGGTTCAGGTATAGAGTATTTTGGATTCAATAATCTTTTTTATGTAAAAGTTTCAAGTCATCTAAATACATTCCCCATAATATATGGGTAGAAAATATGCATTCCAATGTTTGTTACTAAGTTACGAAATTTTTCTTGTGTATAAAAGGTTTCCTGGAACGAAATAACTTCCACATCCCATGATTTTATTCTCGAAGGAAGGTTTGGAAAAAAATTCCTGTGAGATCGGAATGAAATATATGTGTAACTGTATCTATACCACACTCCTACAACCAAGTCCCGGGAGTGTTACACACGTTAGCCAAACACTTCAAAAAATAAAATAGAACCCCAAGAATAGGATTCCCAACATTATATTCTAGTGAGTTATTCCCGGGAACAAATTTAACTTGAAACAACATCCCCTTACAGTTCCAAAAAAACTGCACACTCCTCCATTGGAAAAACCCAAAGAATCGATATAACATTCAATCATATTTGATTTCAATATTTAATTGTAAAATAAATTGGTTTCAATATTTAATTATGAAATAAATAAAATAGATACACATTCAATTATATTTGGTTTCAATATTTTATCATACATTAAATTGTTGTCAAGAGCCGAGAACCTCTGAATTTTTTTTTTGTTTTTTTATAAAAAAAAAAAAACTGACTAGATATTCAATTGTCTTCTTTGGTTAGTCTTATCAGGTTGATAAATTGCTGTGGATTAAATAGAGTTTTTGAGTGCAGGTTAATCCAAAAGCTGCTGAATCATTGGCTGATCCGGAGGAATATCCAAATTTGTTTGAAGATTGGCAAGTTGCACTTGCTGTTGAATCTAAAGCTGCAGAAACAAGGTCAGTGTGGAGAACACTTATTTTCTTGCATGTATCTTGCAGCTTTGACTGTTTTTGTGTTGGTGTTCTAATAATGTTTACTTACTTTAATTTTGATATTTCTGTTTTAGGAATGTTTACCCTCCAGCAGAGCAGTATATCAACCATGCTGACAAATCACATGTTACCCTTGTCGAAGCTTTCAGAAACATGCAGATTGAAGAGGAGGAGCCTCTTGAGAATGGAGACTCTAATCATGAGGTATACTAAATATACAGAAACATCAGAAACAAAAGGTTTCAAGAAATTCTAATTGACAACATAATATCGTATTTTGCTTTTATGGTACACTGTAAATTGTTTGTCAGTGGTATTAGACTGTTGGTTTATTTTGTTGTCCTTTGTTGCAGTTGACTGAACAAAATGAAGAACACTATACGGAAGAAGAACACTACACGGAGGAACAAAATGGAGAGGAAGGAAGCCAAGAAGAGGCAGTTGTCGTGGATGCCGAATCAACAGATGGTGCAGTACTCGTAAACGGCAACGAGGCTGACGAAGAGTGGGGTACGAATAATGAAGGAGCCCCGTCAGCCTAAAAGCAATTGGTTGGGGTGGTGTGAAAATCAAAATTTTGTCTCTGGTGATTAATTGATTCTGAAGTGCCATTTCTAACTCCCATATGACAACTGCCTGTTTTCACTATAACTACTTATACCACCCGAGTCTTGACAATTCTAATTGCTTTCAATTTTTACTATATTGGATGTCTACTGCAATTAGGCTGTATATTTAGGGAATGTGGGAGGAAATTTTCAAATAAAGTCCACTGTCAATGATGATTAATTGACTAAATCTCATAACTACATTTTCCTCGTGATTTTAACAACCATTTGGGCTTGGGAGTTTGTACCGTTTTCTTACTTATTGCACCACTCAACTCTAATTTAATAACAAAACGGTTTTTTGTAACATCTTGTTCTTGCATAATATAGTTGAGGTCAATATCACCAATGATTTCTGATATATCCCTCCTGCTTTCTGAATGCACATTTGACAGTCCTTTTATTTTTAAGATAATTACTTGCTGAAATTGTTGCTAGACTATGTACCTTTACCATATTGTTGACTCCAATTTTGAAGCCTCCCCAATAACCCAACCTGTTTTCTTTTAGTTTTGATTTTGTTAAGTTATTATTCCTAAAATATTCTTATTTGTTGACAGTGCTTGCACCACATCACTAGGTCCCATCAAGACAGTTGGTTCCAGCTTCTGGAATATTTATCTGAGGTTTGGCTTACTTTTCCATATTGTATTTGCTTCATCATATTGGGCTTGCATCACATTTTTACTGAACCAAAATGTGAAAATCAGTAGTCAGATTGTTTGGACAATTTTGCTAATAAAATGCAGATTGAGGTCATCAATGTGTGTGTAACCAAATAAGTTTTTGTTTTCATATGATTTTATTATCATATGCAGATAAACTATTTGTTGATAGTGTTGTTTGTTGAAGACCATATCTGAGTTGGAGTTCGTCTACATTGCATGTTTTTGTATGGTTTACAAGACAAGCGTGGTAATTTATTAGTGTGTTAATGGTTTGATTTGCTTTTAATATATAAAAATGCAGGTTTCCTCAAGAAGCCATGAATGGATTATGCGGACTGGTTGTTTCTGTTTCCTTGGTGTTGTGGTTTTATAGTGCTCTGAATTTTGTCATTGCCTGCGGCATAACAATATCCTTAGGTTGGTTACAATTTACTAGAGTTTATAGCACATTTTTTTGGGGATATTACCTCAATATATTCGTGCCATTGTGAATGTAGAAAAGTTGAACTAGAGATGGGTGCCTGTTTAAGTTTTAGGTAGTTTTTTTTCTTGGCCATGTTTTATTTACATATATATTTTATTTGATTGTAAACTTGGATGTTTGATAGAGAAAATAATGATCCTTCTCGAGGGTTACTTCTGTTTACATGTTATACCAAGTTCTTCAAATTTTTGCTGTTTTCTGGTGTGTTCATAGTAAGAATAGTATTTACATTTTGAGGAATGTTATTTGAAAACTAAAAATTGGCAATTTATTTGACACTATAGAAATACATCATTTATAACTATTGATTTGACTCTTAAGAAAGAGAAAAAACTTGTAAAAGAAAATTGCATCAATACCGTATATAAATATGTTCTTGGACAACAAAATAGTTGCCAAACTAACAATTCTTACATTTTTTGTCCTTTGTTCTATGTTAATTGTGTGTTTTCATGTATTGATATCCATTGAAATTCAAATTTCATCCCAACCACTGACGGAAAGTATTTTCTACAAATCTGGAAATTATTGATTTCGTATGTGTAGAAATAAGCAATCATGGAAAGTTGTTTTCGGATTTGTCACTTTGAAAGATGTCCGATAAGTTGGTTTCTTAAAAATAAACTACATTGACGATGGAAAACAACGTTGATTTGTAGAGAAAATGAAATGGTACCTGCCAAACGATTGAAGAGAATGACCGAAATCAATATGAACGTTGGTCGTCGGTAACAAGAAAAGGATTACCATAAGGTTGTGTTGTGATGAAAGAAGGGGAGATACAATGATAAAGAGAGGGGAGAATGGTGACAAAAAAATAGAGAATTAGATAAGACCTAAAAAGACGCTCACATATAAAAAAAAAAAAAGTGAGTTAGGGGAGTTCGGCAATGGGGTGAGATGGGACAGGTTTCGCCTTTCCCATCCCAATCCCCTACTTCCATATACTTACCCGTTACCCTACTCATATCCGACGGGGATGAAAAATTGAATCTCATCCCCGTCCCCAATGGGTTCGGGTATTCCCACCACATTCCCGTCCCCGCAGTGAATCAATAATTTTAAGATAAAAAGAGTTTTTTTAAGCTTCAATGGTAATGTTGTAATGCATTATCCAACAATTTACGTTCATTTTAAAATTTTGTTACCGAATAATTCGGTTGCTTCTTTAACTATCCGTAAAAGTTCTTATATCATGACAATTATCAAACCAAATAACATAGCATATCATTATCAACCTCCTTAAAAAATATATATATATATGTATATGACCTTTCTACATTCGGGTAGGGTTTGGGTATGGGTTCGGGGGTGGGTACATATATCCCCATTACCCGTCCCGTACCGGTATTTTGAAATCAGGGAAAATCCAAACTCGTACCCAAACCCAGTCAAATTGGAAAAAACTCGTCAAATCGGGGTTGGTTTGGGATGGTACCCATAGACATGGTTTTGTTGCCATGCCTACTTATATCTCTACTCTTTCAAAAAAATGTTAATCAATATTCATTCCTTTGTTTGAATTTGAACTCAAGACTTCAAACTTCTTATCCCTTAACTCTATTAACAAACAACTTGAGCTATATATGTATATTGTGTTGTAGTTTAAGTCAATAAAGACGTCATTTGATGTCATTTGTGTATTTTTCATGTGCATGTTAGTGTACAAAAATTCACATACCTGGCGTTGTTGTGACTTTTTAGATAAGAGTAGTAGCCTCTCATGTGTAATGTGTAGTTCTCAATTGGTCGCACTAATAGTTTACAATGCATTATTAAATTGGTCGCACTAATAGTTTAAATTGGTCGCACTAATAGTTTACAATGCATTATTTATTTTTTTGAAATATAATGAAAGAAGTTGAATAAAGTCTGCAATGATTAATGAAACTCACATTTATGCACATGTGTGTTTGTGAGAGAGAGGGGATGGAGGGAGGGCTTATCGAAACATTATACCTTTTTTTGGACAAACAAATGATCGAAACATTATACCTGAATAACAATCCTTCTTTTTTTTCTTTTTTTCAAACGAGAGTAGCTAATAAACTTTACATACTATTAGGCAAAAGTGCAAAACATCTCTAATCTTCCATTGGAGTGTGGAGATGCCCTAAAGAATGAACTAATTAATTAGAGAAATGATATTTGTACAATCATTTTTTAATAACGTTCTCTCTCATACTTAAAGCATTTTTAATGGGAGGTCCTTACTTAACAATGACCATTCCCCGTTAAGGACCCTTCATTGGAGAGAAAAAAAATGAGTACCCATAAAAGAACGGGTAACCATATAAGAATCATCTCTCCCATAAGCAACTAACGGTCCCACATTTAAAAGAAATAATAAAATATGTATTATGTGGTCCGCTGACAAAAGAAGTAATATTTTAATAATTGATAGTTATTTTGATTTAAAAATGATAATTAATAGTTGTTTTAAATATTATTTTATCTATTTGTCATCATTTAAAATAAAATGTAATTCATGTAAATTATTATTGTTATTTTTTAACGAAGGAATCGAAAATTTGTAATGATAATTTTTCCATTTTCAAATTATTAGCAAATGTAGCATAAATTTAAGTTCATACGAATAAATAAAAATTTTATAATTTAATTTTTTTTTAAGGATTACAATTAAATATTATGAGCTAATTTATAATTTAATAATTTTTTTTTTGATTAATGACGTAAAGTTAGTGGGATCTATTTAAGTACTTTTCATTGGAGTCCTTATTAGTGTACTCCCAATTGGAGTCATTGAGTCCTTAATAAGTACTTTTATTAAAATATTATAAATAAATGATGTGTAATGTGGGGTCCATTTAAGGAGTTCTTGTTAAAGAACTACCATTGTGGATGCTCTTACATTATCTTCTTATTCTCTCCCCCCCATTTTCTCTCTATTATTTTTGACCAATCAATTGAGAGAAAACCAAAGTTGTCACAGAAGTTGTACCAAAAAGTTGTACAAATATCACTACTCAATTAATTAGCTTAGGTTATATTGTAAGAGTAATTATATTTGAACAACCATTTGATGATAACTTTTGTGACAACCTACTTTTTCTCTCTTTTAATTGGTCAAAAACAATAAAAAGAGAGATAAATGAAGAAAGAGAATAAGAACATAATATGAGTATGAGAGAGAAAGTTGTACAAAAGTTGTCAAAATGATGTACAATATCATTTTTCATATCGTAAGGATAGTATTTACACGACAACACATCAATTAATCCGTTATTAACCGGTACCCAAGAAAGGAAAAGATAAAAATAGAAGAAGGCCACAAAAAAGGGAAACTCAAAAATAGTAATCAATGAGACAAAGATCAAACAACAATTGAGACCCTTGGATTGATCAAAAGGTGACAGAATGTTTGAATTAAGAAAGACCCACCGACGGTACAGTCAATATTTCATGCGTTGTTTATTTATTACAGTGTCAGTGTAAAAGAAAGAAAGAAATTGAGAAATATATCACACGTGTAACAAGCACGTGCTATCATTCAATTTGTCTCAGTCTTCTCTTAGAACCATGTTTCTCTCTCACTCTCACACTGACAGTGTCAACTTCTTCTTCTTCTTCTTCACTGAACTTTGCATCCAACTCAGTTATCACAAGTTCTCACAGTGCTGAACTCAACTTCAAGAATCAATCACAGATCTAATTCAATGTAATGCTTCCATTTCTTTGCCTAAGATTGAGATTTTTGCATATTAATAATCAAATTGCTTAGTTTCTTTATTTGCTTGCATGATCTTTTACTACTTGGTTGCTAAAATTTAATTAGTTCCTTTTTGATCAAGCAATAGATTATTGATTTAAAGAATAGAAACAATCTTGAAACACTGATTAAACTGTTCTATGATTAGCAAGAAAACAAATTTTGGTGTTAAGAAGGATACCCACATGGATTAACTTGCTAAAGTTTTAATTTTTAATTAAACTGTTGTATGAATAACAAGAAAAGAAATTTCGATGTTATGAAGATAGCCCACATGGATTAACTTGCTAAAGTTTTTTTTTTTTTTTAATTACTTGAAGGGTTATGATTGAGAAATTAATAGTTCTTTGATATCAGAAAACTGTTCAAGATTGAAGCATTGCAGGACTATTTTTTGGTGAATTTGGGGAAAGGAATGTGTATTTCTAAAAGGGTCAAGCTTATTAGTGATATATGAATCATGATTGTTGAGGAAAGGAATATAATGGAGGAAAGCAGCAATAGAGGTGAATTTCAGGCTAGTTTAGCGAAACTATCTTCATTAAGGTCAGGTGGAAGTTTTAAATCAACATTATCAGGAAGATCATCTCCACGAAATAATTCTCCTTCGTTTCGAAGACTAAACTCTAATCGAACACCGAGGAAAGAAGGAAGAACTCTTGGTGGTTTTCTGTTGTTTCGGAGCAATCGTGTGTTGTTGTGGCTGCTTCTAATTACCCTCTGGGCTTATCTTGGAATTTTTTTTCAGTCCAGGTGGGCACATATTGATAAGAAGGAGGAATTTTCTGGCTTTGGAACCGGGCCAAGAAATACTGGCGTAGATGCTGATCCAAGTCTTCGCCGTGATTTGATTGCTAGTGATGATTCCTTGTCTGTTAATAATGAGACGGTTAGAAATAAAGGAGGGATTGGTAGAACAATAAATGTAGCCTTGGCGAAGAAGGAAAGTGATGATGAGGTTCCTTCTCGTCGTAAAGCAAGCCCAAAGAAGAAGAGCAGGAGATCTTCGAAAGGTAAAGCTCGTGGTAAGAAAAAACCACCAATAGTGGAAATTAAGAACAATGATATAGAAGAGCAGGAACCAGAAATTCCTCAAACCAATAGTACGTATGGATTACTTGTTGGTCCATTTGGCTCAACAGAAGATAGGATTTTGGAATGGAGTCCTCAAAAACGTTCCGGGACATGTAATAGGAAGGGGGACTTTGCACGCCTTGTTTGGTCCAGAAGATTTATCTTGATATTCCACGAGCTTTCCATGACCGGAGCTCCACTCTCAATGTTGGAATTGGCAACAGAGCTTTTGAGCTGTGGTGCCACTATTTCGGCTGTTGCACTTAGCAGGAAAGGTGGTTTGATGTCAGAGCTTTCTAGAAGACGGATCAAGGTGCTTGAGGACAAAGCAGATCAAAGCTTCAAAACTGCAATGAAGGCTGATCTTGTAATTGCTGGTTCAGCTGTATGTGCATCATGGATTGGTATGAACAGATTTGTTGTTTTTAGTGTTAGAAAGTCAAATTTTAATAACTCAACATATAAATGCTTTTCAATTCCATCTTTTCCTTCCTCTACTTTCGTAGTTTAGACTAAACAAATACTTCTTCAACCTCAAGGTGCCAAATTAATATGCAACATTGAAATTGATCTTGAGCTGTCAGCCAGAAAGATATGCCTGTTAGTTTATGCTCATTGAAATTGTAGCTACCACAAAAGGAAATATTAAAATAACTTAATATGCTTAGGACGACCTAGTCTTTTGAACAGACATTGCAACTTGTAAAAGGCTTAATTCCACATTATCATACTAGCTCTATAACTATTGGTTTAGGACTTTTACCACAAAAGCATATGCCATACTTCAAAACTCGAGTGTCTCGTTAATTAAATGGCACTAACTTTGGATCCTCCACATACCTATATCCTGCAGATAGGCACAAACTCCTTACCTTTTAATCATTCAAACCATTAGAAATGAATGAGTTTAATCATACATATAAGTATGCATATTACATAGTTCACGTAACCTTATACCATTTTCTAGTTTTAAACCTTTATATATATCGTGGTAGATTCATAACTGTTGATTATAATTGTAATTGTAATTATCATTAATTCTTTCCTTTATTGTTTGGTATTGTGTCCATGGATTGTTTAGCTGTTACTGATTTTGCTTCTAATACAGAGGAATTCCAATTATATTTCTCTTGTAAATGTAGTTGTGTCGATTCATTGTAAAGTAATCATTTTCAGATTATTCAAGTATAATTTGTCAGTATGAGTTTGTAATTCCTCTTCTATACGTCTTAATAAAAAAACTTTTCTTTTCTTATGTCTCCAGAACAATATATTGAACGTTTTCCTGCTGGTGCGAGCCAAGTTGCTTGGTGGGTCATGGAAAACCGTAGAGAGTACTTTGACCGTTCAAAGGGTGTCTTGCACAGAGTAAAGATGTTGGTTTTTCTTTCGGAATCACAATCTAAACAATGGCAAAAATGGTGTGAAGAAGAAAACATAAAATTGAGATACCAACCTGCAATTGTTCCTTTGTCTGTTAATGATGAACTGGCATTTGTAGCCGGCATTCCTTCTACACTTAACACTCCGTCCTTTAGTACTGATAAAATGATTGAGAAAAGGCAGTTGTTGCGAGAATCGGTCCGAAAAGAAATGGGATTAACTGACAATGATATGCTTGTAATATCTCTAAGTAGCATCAACCCCGGAAAGGGCCAGCTATTGCTTCTTGAATCAGCAAGCTCAGTAGTAGAACACGAACAATTGCAAGATGATAAGAAAATGAAAAAATTATCAAATATAAAGGAAGGCTTGTCTACACGGACTAGACGACATCGGATGAGAAAATTGTTACCATTGTTGAAAGACGGCAAAGTAGCTCTGAAGGATACCTCAAACAATTCTTTAAGCAGGTTACATTAAACTGGAAATAAATTATGTAACTTATGGTTTTGTGGTATCTATTTTTTATTTATTGCACTAATTATGTGAACTTTGACAAACACAGAAGGAAGCAATTGTTGGCTAATAACAAAGCAACAATGCAGCAATCTCTCAAAGTTCTCATTGGCTCTGTTGGATCCAAAAGTAACAAGGTGGATTATGTTAAAAGCCTCCTAAGTTTCTTAGAACAGCATCCAAACACTTCGAAATCAGTTTTGTGGACTCCAGCCACAACACAGGTTGCCTCATTATACTCTGCAGCAGATGTTTATGCCATAAACTCTCAGGTAGGTTGTGTTTTTTTTATTATTTATAAAGTAATAGACTAATAGTTATAATGTTTATTCATTCATATAGATATATGTAATAACGCTTTTATATAGGTATTAATTTGTTTCCTAATTATGAGTATGTGCATCCACTTATGAATCTACTTTGCCCTGACATTCACACATAGCTCCAAGCAAAGATATTTTAAATGACAAAATTGTTCAATCATGTTGGAAATATTATGTTGTGCTATCAGTTGAGAACTTGAAACTAACAAAATATAATATTTTACTTTTTCTAATCTCATGATCTTATCTTGAAGACTTGAAGTTTTTACCTTGGTTCTTTTTTTAGAATACCTTCTTGTCTTTATGTTCCCTTTAAAATTTTGAATTCGCATCTAGCATATTCAGTGTTCTTTATCAGTAAAGGATAAGATTTACTGGTAATTAATGAATTTATTGGAAATAGTATTGAATGGAAGTTTCGGCATTGTTTTACGTTGAAAATTAAAAAATATTTCATTATTTTACAACTTCACATAATTGCTGAGACTACAAATTCCAGCTGTTACCTACATTTAGAGCTATTACTTTAGTTACGAAAATATCCTCCAAAATGGGAAACTGTTGCTAACTAACAAGATGGTGAACAGGGACTTGGAGAGACATTTGGACGGGTGACTATAGAAGCAATGGCATTTGGTCTTCCGGTATGACTGCTAGTTTGCTTTCCTCTTGTTTACTCTTGTTTATCTTATGCAATTACTTATTTTATTTGAGTGTCACACTTGGGCTCTATTTAGATAGACAATTTAGTTAAGCACTTATCATATAGACACTTATGCATAAGCTACTTCTATAACGAAAGATAAAATTAAACTATTTGTAAACTGTTTTCGTAAGTTATAAAGGAAAGCTTGTGGTAATAAGTTGAAAACAGCCGATGAGCATGTCATAAGCTATCATAAGTTCTTCCAAACAGTCTCACAAGTTCCAATGTTAGCAGATAAACTCAAATGATCCAAATCAAACAGGCCTTTGATCCTTTTGATAATTGTTACTGAAGAAACACACACACGTTATTTATACCAGCCTAAGACCGAAAGAAAGGTGCATTGCCTTCTGATAGTGGTTGCCTCTAAATATACAGATTTTGTTTGTGATTTGTGTATTGCCAGTTCTTCTCAAACTAGGAAAAATGCTCCTAGGTTTATTTATGTTTTGATACTATATAAGTGTTCAAAATAATAGTTTTTATATATATAAAAATACTCAATCCTGAATGTAAATGAATGAGTGATAATAGTTGTGTTTCAATTAATCTTATGGGAGCAGGTTCTCGGAACAGATTCTGGGGGAACGAAGGAGATAGTTGAGAACAATGTTACAGGTCTTCTTCATCCAATTGGACGTGCAGCGGGGAACGATGTCCTTGCACAGAATCTTCTGTATTTACTTAAAAACCAGTTGGCAAGGAAGCAAATGGGGATAGAAGGCAGGAAAAAGGTGGAGAGGATGTATTTGAAGCAACACATGTATAAGAAATTTGTTGAGGTTATTGTTAGGTGCATGAGAAGCAAATAAACCCTTGCAATACTCTCATTCGTTTTTTTTCTTTTTCAATTAAATTTACTCATTCACAAAATACATAATTTAGTGACTGCTGGTTGTCATAGTTGTGCCAATTTATGACTAGCTAGCTCTCCTCTATTTTCTTTTATCAGAGGAAATGAATGTCATTATGCATTTCTAAGAAGCAATATTCATTAGTGTTTGAGTACAACAAATCAATTTACTCAACAGAGTACCAAAGTATCAATAGTTTTTTCCCCTTAAAACTGTTAGTTAGTAGTATTGCTTGAAATGGTGGATACTTTACAAAATGCATGTAAAATATTAAATTAAAAATTTTAATTTTTTTTAAGTGATTAAATTAAAAATTATTGATATGTTGGAAGTTATTCCATTAATAATAAAAAAACTATTTAGTATTTCAATAAATATTTCCAAATATTATATTATGTTTAATGCTTTGGTCAAAGAAATTTAAATATCGATTAAAGAAATGGGTTTGTCTATTGCACGTGTTAGACAAACCCTAAAGAAATTAAGGAATAAAAAAAAAAAAAAGAAAAAAAGTCTTGCTAACTGGTGCCTCCCTGGGCACTGCTTAAGGAATCCTCAAATGGAAAATTTGCCTTGAAAATGTAAGTTTTTACTTTTAATGAAGTAATAATCACACTACTTTTTTGTACAAAGTTACTTGTTTTGGTTCCGTAACCGGTGTGCTTGGGGCATCGATTAGCATTCTCCTGAAGAAAAAAAAAAAGTCTCTCGTTGAGTTGAGTAGTTAATTAATGAAAAGAGAAAATAATATTGATTTAATTTAGTTTAATATAAAAATATTAAATCATTTAATTCAAATTAAATTAATAAAAGAATTTAAAATTCTTTGATAAATTTTCCATTACGGTGCCTTTTTTTTTTTTTTTGGATAAAATCTGCCTCTTTGCTGTTTCTTGTTTTTTACTCAATCTCTTTGTTGTGTCCATAGAATATGTGTCTTCTTGCTACTGCCAATGAGGCATTTTAAAAGTGTTGGCACCTTGAATTCATCCATGTTAATTTGGATAATTTCCATAATCACACACACATATATATATATATATATATATATATATATATATATATATATATATATATATATAAAGATGTTCCAAGATCATTTGGTTGTGCCACATGAGAGATGATTATACATTTACATGTTCACAAATATAGAACATAGAGTGATTATAAGACATAGATTGATTAACATATATGTTAATAACCCTCTAACTAGCATGCCATCTATTTTGAAATTCATAGATGGCCTCAAGGCAGCATTTCTAATGGTGTTGGTTCAACTTGCTTATGCTGTGGTTGGCATATTGTACAAATTGGTAGCAAATGATGGAATGAGTTTGTGTGTACTTGTGGCTTATCGCTACCTCTTTGCATCCATTTTCATGGTTCCTCTTGCTTACTTTGTCGAGAGGTGCCACTTTAACTGCATTTTACTTACATTAAGATTCATTAGTCTTTTAGAGCATAACACAATTGATGGATTGAAGCACTATATACTTGTTTTTAATTCAACAGGAAGAGCAACCCAAAGATCACAGCTGAAGTTCTTTTTCAAGCATTTCTTTGTGGATTATTTGGGTTAGTTGATTCAATATCATTTTATGTGTATAATTTTATTTTATTTTATCTTAACATTTGCAACATGGATCATTCAGGGCAACCTTACAACAAAATTTATACGTTGAAGTAGTGGTTTTGGCAGGTGTAACATATGCTACAGTCATGTACAATTTCATTCCTGCTGCAACCTTTATCTTAGCCGTTTGTTTTGGGTACGTAAGCCTTCATACCATGGACACCTTACGTTACGTGACATTGAATGTGTTTACCTCGGTTCGGTCTCTCTTATATGTTTTATCTTCTACACTTTATACATATTTTAAAAATACGCAAAATACAATGGACACTGCGCGTATTTGAACATTAATAATTTTGATGTCAAGATATTTTTTCCCAACTCTTATTACTATTTTTGTAAAAAAAAAATTCAGATTGGAAAGATTGAACATTGGAACATTAACAGGGAAGGCCAAGATAGTTGGAACATTATTGGGAATTAGTGGAGCAATGATTCTCACATTCTATAAAAGTATTGAGATTCACCTATGGTCTACTCATATTAACTTGTTGAAACATCAACAACCAAAAAATGTGTCTGCTGATAATATTTTGGGGTCTTCTCTTGCATTAGGCACATGTATATCATATTCAATATGGTTGATAATTCAGGTAACACCTAATTCATTTCATATTAGGATAGGATACTACTTTTATATGAATGTGTAAATACTTTTATATATGATATAGGATCAATTGACACCATGGTGTCAAACTTAATAATATAACACCTCAAATAATTTTTTACCGGATAATCGTATTACAAAATCAATTATATATTTACTATCAATTATATATATATTTTTATATTATTTATAGGCTAGAATGAGTGAGAAGTTTCCTTGGCATTATACAAGTGCAGCTTTGATGTCCGTGATGGCCTCCATTCAATCAATTATATTTGCTTTATTTAAAGAAAGAGATGATTGGAATCAGTGGAAGCTTGGCTGGGATATCAAACTTTTCACTGCACTTTTTTCGGTACATTGCCTATATCAAATGTTTTTTCCCTCTGTTTTTCATATGTTATCTTCATTAGTCATATTATTTAGGACATTGTTGGATATTAAATGTGGGACACCTCTCAAAGTTATATTCAAATTTTGATTCGGATCGTTGTGGAATTTTTGTTAGACAAAACTTAGGTTATTCAAATTAGTGACCCGACATTTTGAAGAAGGGTTTAATTTATATAAACCGACAATGTAATTTTTTCACATGCATCCAAATAAATCACTTTATAATATCACTTTTAAGATAAATTTTATGGTATATCCAATAAATTTGGGTGTATCGGTATACCAATTCATTAAATTAATAATAAATTAGTTGTTTTTTGAAGAAAAATTATTATTTTCTATCATTGACAACTATAATAATTAAATTTTATTTATCAAAAACTTCGACGAAATAAAATTTATTTTTACAAATTTTTATTACAAAATTAAATTTTTTAATATGATCCTTATAAATAATGAAATGATGTTTTTTCTTATGATATGACGTTTTCTAAAATATAAATATTGACAACTAACTTTTATTTTATAAAAATGATCGTTAATTTATAAATTTTGTAAAACAAGAGTATCGATACACTAAAATTTCTGAGTGTACCGTAGAAGTTCCCTAAATTTAAATATATCTCTCTACAAAGCTCTGTTTGACATGCCTTAATCGGATGCATGTGCGAAAAGTGTTACCTTATCACTGCAAAAAATTAATTTCTTTCAAGAAAATATTGGTATTGGCTAATGAAATTACTTATTTTTACACATAAACTAACGATATTTTGTATCAGGGTATTGTGGCCTCAGGAATAGTTTGGGTTCTCATTGCATGGTGTGTATGCATAAAAGGCCCACTTTATGCTTCTGTTTTCAACCCCCTCTTCCTTATTCTAGTGGCTATTGGAGGGTCTCTCCTACTAGATGAAAGGCTACATTTGGGAAGGTTCAAACATTTAACAGATATTATTATTAACGGTCATGTTAACTTGTGCCCTAAGGGCACATGTTAAGGAATCTAAAATGAACAACTTTGCATTGAAAAACATGATAATTTAACTTTTAAGAAGTTGATTGCACGACTTTTGATACATATATTTCTATAATGAATTCCTTAACATGTGTCTTTGAGAGCACAAATTAACATTTGTCTATTATTAATTTGTTATACTTTTAGTTTAAATTATTATTGTCCTAAACTTTTTCTTCAAAATTTCAGTGTAATAGGATCATTATTGATTGTGATTGGTTTATACATTGTCTTGTGGGGTAAAGGTAGAGAATTGAAGCAAATTATAGAGCACACAAGAGGCTCAGTCCAGGTTCAACCATTGGAGATAATTACCACAAAGCTTGTAGATGCTAAAAGTCTTGATATTGATAACAACAATGACATCAAGTCTAGTCACTAGTGTTAAATTATAAACAATCATCACATGGGAAGGCATATTCAACTACATTAAAGTGATCAAATCACTCATCCAATTATATTTCATTGTTAACCAGTAAAGTGTTAAATTATTGCCTTCAAGGTAACTTTATGTAGAGTGTGTTGTCCAAAGTTTATCCTAATGTCACATGTTGTACATATACATCTAAAAATAATGTTAATATTAGTCCAAGTGGATTGCTTGAGGGGGGCAAGTGACAGTAGATTGAATCTGGGGTATAATTAACTGAAAATTATGTAATGGAACAGTTTTGTCCCCACTTAAAACAATAGAGTACTATATCCGATTTGACTAAAACTAAGTCTATGATAAACAAATTAAATTAAATGTCCAAATATATGAATGATTAATTCTTATCTTGTTTTTTTGTTATCCTTGTACTTTATGTCTCTATCAAGAATTTAGTGAAATTTGTTTGCTAACAATTTACTTTACTTGTCTAGCATTGTAGGCAAGAAATATAATAAACTTTACTATATGAATCGTTATGTACACATATATACAACTAGTTCGTAGAATAGGTAAAAATTCTCAAAACTTTAGGGCTAAGTAGCTTACTCGAACAAAACTAAAATGTTGCTTCATATTTACATTAAGATTTATCTTCTCCCATTTGTTTTTGTTCATTCCATCATAATAACCAAGCGTGAGTTAACTCACGCAGGTGTATTTTCAACGTGAGTTAACTCACGTAGGATGGAAATGAGAAAAAAAAAACATATGGGAGAAGAGCAATTCTCTTGCATTAGTATATCTTAGAAGAAAACTATATTCTAAATCTCCAAAAGACAGCCAGATTTAAGGATGGCAATTGGACCCAGACACAATGGGTACCCGCAAAAAATATTCATAATGGGTAGGGTAAAATCCCGCTTTTATGAGTATGGGCACGGGTAAGGGTACTATACTGCCCAGACCCGCAACCCCGCATATACATATTTATATAATATTATAAATTATTTATTTATTTTTTATGTATAATTAATTTATTTATTTAACTATTTAAGCCTAATTAAACCTAAACTTAAACCAAACAACTGCTTAATACAACAACAACTCCATCATGCCGGTGTATAATTTTTTAGGGATATTTTGGATGTTTTCTATTTGACTAAATACCACGGTTTATATTATTTTATGAGTTAATTTTAAAAAATTGGGATCGTAGTTTTATTTCATTTGTGATGTTTTTTTTTTGTTTTTCCATAGTTAAAGTGCGGGTATGGGCACTTAGGTACCCATAGGGTATGGGAAAGGGGACTAAAGTTGTTGCCCACGAGGGTACGGGCACGGGTACGGGTATTTTTTTATAAATGCGGATATGAAGACGGGCACTGTAGTACCCTACCCATTGAGTACCCATTGCCATCCCTAACCAGATTGAACGTGCCCGATGAAGTTTTATGGGCTTTCAAGTTTACTCCAAACACCACTCTTTAGGCCCAAAACAAAGCCCATATAAGGTTGCCTAAACCCACAAGACCCAATCAACAAAAGTAGAGAATTGCTTTTTTGACAATGAAACATTCCTATTGACACAAGTAAAATACGTAAATGCCTCCAGCGGTAGTTAACTGTAACACCCCGTTTTTCCAACTTGAAATTTTTTACATAAAATCAGAGTAATCAACTCAACAGGATGTCACACATCTTTAATATAGATAAATAGAGTATAATTACTATTTATTCAAAACATCACATGTCAACAATTCAAATACATTGCAACGAAAAACATTCATATTTCAACGTAATGGCACAACGGCCTCAACATAAACAACTTATTAAAATTCAATCTAGGTGATTCATCAACATAAAATCATAGCAAATACGTAACACATGGAAAACAAGTAAGATCTCCATCCCGTTACGTATCAGAGCGACCCTAAGACGACGCGTGAGAGAGTCAACTCACTTCAACAGCTATTCCTGATTATCTGCACGTTACCCACGTAGAGACAACATTCACGCAGAAGGGGTGAGATTCACATTCAATAATAATAAGCATATAATTCATCAATAGAATTTAACAACATAGACAACATCAATTAATAATATTAATTCTTCACATAAATTTTCTTTGACAACTCATTGATATTTGACAACTTAACAACAACGACAATGCGACAACAACGACATCAACTCGACAATGCAACAACAACGACATCATCTCGACAATGCAACTACAACAGCTTAATCATGCATGTGGTACCAACCAGAGCATCAAGCCCCCAACATATAGAGCACAAAGGGCTCATAAGGCATCAAGCCCTCAACGTATAGAGCACAAAAGGGCTCACAGGGCATCAAACCCTCAACTTTAATGAGTATGCATGGACTCATCAACCAACAACTTAGACAACTTCAACAACTTATACGACTTCAACATCTTGGAACAACAACTTACAACTTAGCGACTTTGACCATAACTTGCAACTTAATGATATTAATAATCAACAACAGCAAAGACAACAACATCAACAACTTGCAACATAACAACACTAATAATAACAACTTGAACGATATGAACAACAATATTTCTATATCATACAATTTCCACATAATATATGTATCTCAAATTATCCAACAACAATAATCATGTTAATTCAGACTCACTGAAAGACAATACAATTATAAACAACTTACATTCCTACCCCAAAGACCAACTCAGAACATCACGTGCGACAAAGATCGCAAGAACACTAAGTAAGGCTGACTGCCACTGAGTAACTTGCGAGGCGAGCCACTCTGCTCGTTATGGCGAGTTCAACAAAAAGGGTACTCACTATGGCGAACAAGGTACTCGTCGTGGCGAGCTAAAACTGATGGCTCTCGGGAGTTTTGACATTTTTCACTCAAAATCCCATTTTTAACTTCCCTGTCCCCAATTTTGATCCAAAAACTTGCCTAATCATTTCTAAACATGTTAAGGCACTCAAAACCATATAAAACTTGACCCTAAACATTAATTTGCAAAAATCATATTTTCTCACTGGGCAACTCGCTATGGCGAGCGATTCACTCGCAATGCCGAGCGATGAATGGGTTCACTCGCGAGGCGACAAGGGTTACTCGCTATGGCGAGCGATGACGATATGCTCTACGGGCAGAACCCAGGTTTCAGCAAAACTCTCCCAATTCCATATCTCTAACCCCAAAACTGATTCTAATCATTGTACTATGAATCATCTAAGGTCTGAACACTATTTCTACATCAATTCAACAGATTTCTACTATTAAATTAACCAAAATCAACTTCTAACGCTAATTTCCAAATTCCCAAAACTACAACCTACAACTTGCTAAATTCAATTTTCAAAATCATACACTTAGAATTAGTGAAAGTTAGTCTCACCCTTACCTTAGGTTGATCGATCGCAAGACTCTACCGCTTTCTCTCTTCTCTTCTCTTGGTTTATTCCCAAAAACTGCTTTCACGTATTCTTCTTTTTTTTTCTAAATTCTGACTCTTCCTTATATATAAAATCTTAACCTACTTTATCTTATTTCCACTTAATCCACTAAACTCTTCTAATTTTCAAAACAGCCCCTCAACTTATATTATTCTATTTTTAAATCATATCTTATTAAATAAGATAAAGCCACATAACAACATATCAACATAACAACTTTTCACATAATCAAATAAGTCATATAATTAGACTCTAAATTCCACAAAATAATTAAATAATTAAATAGGTTGTTACATTAACTGCCGTTGAGAGAACCGCCGGCAGTTAACAGCCGCTGGCACTCAGCGGTAGTTAACTGCCGCTATGTGCGTTCTGGGATGCACCGTCTTTTTCATCATTCAACCTCTTTTTCATCATTCATTCAACCTATTTTTTCAACATTCAAACTATTTTTTCACCATTCAACCTCTTTTTCCATCATTCAATCTCTTTTTCCATCATTTATTTAATCTCTTTATTCAACATTCTACCTATTTTTTCTACATTTTTCCCTATAAAAACCCTCACATTCTCACATTTCCTCACATTCTCTCCTCCTTACTCTCATTCTTCCTCTTTCTTCTACAAAATGTTGGTTTGTCATCATTCGCCTTTCTTTGAAATAAGCCTCTTTGAAAATTTGAAAAATTTCAAGAGGTTTCTTTGAATTGGGTTTACCTCAGGATTTAGGGTTTAGGGTTAATGATTTGTGTTTTTTTTTTCTTTGTTTTAACCCAAACGGTAGTTAAATGTAGGCTAAAATATGGTTTTAGTCCCTGCAAATATGCCTCGTTTTGATTTTAGTCCCTAGTAAAAAAAAAAATTGTTTTTGGTCCCTGCAAAATTTTTTGTTTTTGAAAATAGTCCCTCCAGGGACTATTTTCAAAAACAAAAAATTTTGGGAGGGACTATTTTCAAAAACAAAAAATTTTGCAGGGACCTTTTTTAAAAACAAAATATTTTGCAGGGACCAAAAACTATAAAATTGGTTCGGTTATAATGTGTCACGTATGCAAATTATCACAAAAGTGAGGTCAGGGACTATTTTCAAAAACAAAAAATTTTGCAGGGACCAAAAACAATTTTTTTTTTTACCAGGGACTAAAATCAAAACGAGGCATATTTGCAGGGACTAAAACCATATTTTAGCCTTAAATGTATTATTAAACAACAAGAGTGCAAAGGTGAGGAACAATATTTTTTGGGTCATCTTGGTGTTGTCTTGTATGAGTATCTTGGAGACGAGTATTCAAAAGTTCTAGGAATAAAGATGACTCCACCTATTAAGGAATAAATGTACGACGAAGATGTTATTTTTAATGTTATTGGTGTGACAAAGATGACTTCACCTATTAAGGAATAAATGTACGACGAAGATGTTATTTTTAATGTTATTGGTATGACGAAGCAGATTTAGTTTTACCCCATTGTAAATGTATTATTATATTAATAAAATGTGATTTTATATCTATTACTTGCGTTCCTTTATTTTAGTTTTTATTTGTATTTATTTATTTATATGAAATACGAAAATTCAAATAAAAAATGTGTATTAAAGAAAAGTCAGTTTTTTGAATATATCACGAACACAACAGCAGTTAACAACCGCTGGAAGCCAGCGGCAGTTAACTGTCGGCGCATGGCCTAACGGCAGTTAACTGCCGCTGGGGGTAAAAGCGTCATTTATTTGTGTCAATAGGAAGTATCCTATGTTAGAAAAGCAATTTTCCAAAGGTACACCTTCCCAAGCTCCCAAATAAGCAACATTCCTTATATCCAAAGGTACATTCGCCACCACTGCCACGTGTCACCATCCAATGCCACCACATCATCACCCATACACATGTACATTCTTCTATCCAATTCACAACCATCCACACAAGTCCTTGGACAAGTGGCATCATCCAAAAACTCCTCTTCAACCGGATCCCACCACCATGTGGCTACGTCAAACTCCTCCGCACTACGTTCAAATCGCCCTTGCATCTCCATACGATACCCACCAACAACTTTGATCGTGCCAAAGCCATTGTTTCCAGCACAAAACACAGCTTTACACTCATCACGCTCCCTCACCATATCAGGAAGCGAGACCCACACATCATTTGCCACGTCATACGCAAACGCTGATTTCAACACATTATTCTCCTCGTCGTGTCCTCCTACCACATAGACCATTCATTCATGATCTGATGCACATGAGAAAAATGTGTGAGGCCCACAGGCATATCGGCCTCGCGGCGCCACTTAGCATATAGGAAGCTATAAATAAACACTGAATTTGAAGCTTTCCAAGAATCAGGGACCCACCCACTTGTAACAACTAGATCATACCCCACACTTGCAATCTCACAAAATAAGGGTAATCCTTCGCTTAATTCGGGTCCCATTGGTAACTCGCTCCAAATACCCATTTCAGTTTCCAATACGTTCGGCTTATAAACCGGGTTCGTTGTAGCTTTAACCAATAAACCGGTTTTGCATTTTTCTGAATCAAACTTGGACTGAACCGTGACAAGTATTTTTTGTGCATGTCTTGCACTCCTCCGTACACGACGAAACTCTAGTGTCTGAATCTTTGTTTGCCACCCTTTGCTGACGGAGGCAACCACCGGAAACTATTGGTATGAAACTCGAGCCAAACATTCTCGTGCTATGTCTTCTGGTAAACCTGAAATCAACTCCATTGTAGTAGAACAAAACAATTTTGAAAATGAAAAGGAAAACAAGTATTTCATTTTTTTTTTATGACCCACGAATTGAATAACTGGGTGTTAGCTCTTGGTGGATTCGAAGTGTTGCAAAGTAGAGAAAAAATATGCATACATATGGGTTTATGAAGTTGAATGAAATTGAAAATTTTAATGTAAGATATAAATAAGAGTGTGTGTGAGTATTGGATTTTATAGAATGGAAGGTGAATGTGTGAAGATAGAGAATGGAGGGTGATGTGTGTGGTTTTATAGAAAACAAAAGCACTAGGCACATGTAGTTTAAGATAAATTTAAAGTTTAGAGTGATTATATATGCACAAAAAAAGAGTGTTAAGAAATACGTGTGTGGGTTTCTATAAGGTTTATGAGAAGCGTTAAAGGGCAAAGTATCAAAGACATAAGAGACAGATTGGGCATTAAAAGTAAGGTTGTCATTTTGGATAAGAAATGTATTTTTAAAATGAGGCTTAAATATGATAATCGTCCCTGTAATTTGGTCCAGTTTTGATTTTCGTCTCTATAAAAAAAAACTTTGATATACATCCTTGTAAAAAAAAAAAATTGTTTGAAAAAGGACACTGTGTCCACTATTCAACTGATTTGGCATGGTTTTAGCCACGTGGCAGTTGTTGACTGTGCAACTTTTGCCATGTGGTATGCCACATAATATTAAAAAAAAAAATCTGAAAATTGTTTTTAAAATTAAAAAATAATAAAATAAATTTAAAAAAAATAAAAAACAATTTAAAAAATCTGAAAATAAATTTTAAAATATTAAAATAATTTTATGATTTATTTTTTGTATAATTTTCAAAATAATATATATTCAGAAATATCTGAAAGAAAAAAAAAAGAGCAAAAAATTAGATTTTTTTTAAATTATAATTTATTTCAAAAAATTTATATTTATAATTGTTGAAAATATAATTGTCATTACTTTCCAAAAAATTTTAATATATAATTTTCAAATTAAAAAAAAAAATCTATTTTTCGAAAATTTAATTTTCACATTTTTTTTTTCAAATTTTAATAGTTTTTATGTCAAAAAATTAAGTTTTTGAAAATTTTAATTTTCAAAGTTTTTTTTCAGATTATTTTTGGAATTATTTTATGATTTTTAAATTTATTTTCAGATTTTTTAAATTAAAAAATTAATTTTCAGAATTTTATTTTAAATTTTTTTAATTACGTTGACTGTTTCACAGTCAGCAACTGCCACGTGGCGAATAACATGCCAAGTCAGACATAAAATGGGGTCAGAGACCTTTTTTAAAGTATTTTTTTACAACGAAAATCAAAATTAATCCAAATTATAAAGACAATTAAAATAAAATACATGCATACTTACTTGCATCGTATGACGAGGTCTTCTCTTATGATAACGGTTTTAATTTTGAATATGATGAAGAAATTAAAGTTGTTCCACAAACCGTGCCCGTTTTAATTTTCAATATGATACTTCGTTGTTGTAATAATTGTGAGCCTGTACTGTAGGTAAAGTACTCGTAGGTAGTCATCGTTGTTTGAATTCAATTCCATTTTTAACTTCAAGTTGAATACAAACAGATTAAACAGTACAACTGCAGCTGCAGAAAATAAACATAAATAGAAAACAAACAACTGACACAAGATTAATTCTGCATAATACAATATTATATAAGTGAGTCTTCAGTGTAATATAAACAAGTAAATAAAATAAAGGCTTAATTGCACTTTTGGCCCTTATGTTTCAAGAAGTTGTGATTTTGGACCCCTAACTAATTAAAATACAAAACAGCCTCCTATGTATTGGATCTTTGGCAGTTTTGGCCCCCTAAACCAATTTTGACTCGATCAACGCTGACGTGGCACTTCAAAGCCGTCACGTATGCATTGTTTTAATTAAAAATAAATAAAAAAAGCCACATATAAATTAAAAAATTAAATAAATGAAGAAAAAAAACAAATAATTAAAAAAAATGGAAGAAAATTGTGTTCTAAAATCTGATTCTAGCTCTTCTTCCTCTCATCTCTCTCTAAAACACTGATTCAAGAACCTGCTCCATTGACAGAAGCATGGAAAAAGTGGAAAAAGGATGAGTAGCTCAATGCAAGCACAATAATGAAATAATGTTCTATTGAACGAAATGAAAGTTTCATTTTTATCAAAAGAAAAATGAGCATATCACATGCACTTTGACATATATAAAGGGCACAAAACAAGGCAGCTATATTAGTTACATGTTGCTTATACATAACTTGAATAAGAATTACACCTCCATTGTTCCCTAACAATCCAATAGCATGATATATTTATCATATGAATTCTTTTTTTTCTTCCCTTACTATGTCGTTTCCAATCTGTATATTTATTATAAACGGCTCAGTTATTTGTTAATTTGCAGTTATAAATGCAATATTATCAGTGTCAGCATGAATAATGCAAGAATATCTGAATAATCTTTAATAGTATGAATATCTATTCTTGAATCAGTTAAAAAGTGTTTTAAAACTCCTCGTCCGAGACACAATAACTCCTACATGTTACCTTGAATGCATGAATAAGAACTCCCTGTATTATCAATTTGATGATCTCCCAAAAAATCAGAACAATCACATATTGTTTACATTATCAAAAGTATAATGATAGTTTCTATTTATATTTTCTCATCAACTATGTTCGTGAATGCTACAACTAGTTTACCTGTGTTTGAAAAATTATAATGCCACTTTACTTCCTCGTGTTTCTGGTTACAATTCGAATACGAGAGAAATTCAATGGGAGCAAATCCACGGTGGTGATAAAACTTCAAGATTTTGGAACAAAGGGTTTTGGAGAGAGAGAATCAGTGTTTTAGAGAGATGAGAGGAAGAAGAGGGAGAATCAGATTTTGGAACACGATTTCCTTCCTTTTTTTTTCTTTCTTTTTATTTTTTTTTTAATTATTTGTTGTTTTTTTTCTTGATTTATTTAATTCTTTAATTTATATGTGGTTTATTTATTTATTTTTAATTAAAAAAATGCACACGTGGCGGCTTTGAAGTGTCATGTCAGCGTTGACCGAGTCAAAATTGGTCTAGGGGGCCAAAACTGTCAAATATCCAATCATAGAGGGTTGTTTTGTATTTTAATTAGTGAGAGGGCCAAAACTGCCAAAGATCCAATATATATGGGGCTGTTTGGTATTTTAATTAGTTAGGGAACCAAAATCGCAACTTCTTAAAACATAGGGGGCCAAAAGTGCAATTAAACCTAAAATAAACAAAGAGAGACCCTGCCTGAACGCAAAACAAAAGCCCCAAAAATACATACAAAATCTTGCGTCTGAATGCAAAATGACACTCATTCAACATTTCAATTTTCTTCTATCTCTTATAAGCAATTTACCATATTTTGTTCCATTGGGTTGATTTGCAACTCTAGATAACTAAAAAAATACGCATTGGAACAATTTGGACCCCTTTATATAGTAATATATCTGATTTTACTACAATTAGATATGTTGTCCTTGCACTTTATGTCTCTATCATGAATGTAGTGCAATATTTTTACTAACACGGCTGTGCAAGCAAGAATTAAGCTTTATATGTATTAAAGGAGTATCATAGCATAGCTTTATCTATGTAATTAGTGGTGACTGGTTACTACCAGTTAAGAGCTTAGTTTAACCTGCTATAGGCAGT
Source organism: Medicago truncatula (assembly GCF_003473485.1). Taxonomy (NCBI): domain Eukaryota; kingdom Viridiplantae; phylum Streptophyta; class Magnoliopsida; order Fabales; family Fabaceae; genus Medicago; species Medicago truncatula. The sequence continues at coordinate 50,192,914 of NC_053043.1, forward strand.
AACTTGTAATTGTTAACAGAGAAATTAGTTCAATTTACACAACTCGTTCATAGAATAGGTAAACATTCTCAAAGTTTAAGGGAAGTAGCTTAACAAAAGAAAACAAAAATGTTGCTTCATATTTACACTGTAATATATTAGAACAAAACAAAATTCTTAAATCTCCAAAAGGCAGCCAGATTGAACGTGGCCAGTGAAATTTTCTGGGTTTTCAAGTTTACTCCAAACACCACTCTTTAGGTCCAACACAAAGCTCATATAAGGTTCTCCAAACCCACTAGACCCAATCAATAACAATGCATCTACCCAAGCTCCCACACAAGCAACATTTCTTATCTCTCTAGGTACCTTGGCCACCACCTGCCATGTCTCACCATCCAATGCCACCACATCATCACCCTTACACATGTACATTTTTCTCTCCAAATCACAACCATCAACACAAGTCCTTGGACATGTGGCATCATCTAAGAACTCCTCCTCGACTGGACCCCACCGCCACGTGGCTACACCAAACTCCTCTGCACTACGTTCAAATCGCCCTTGCATCTCCGTACGATATCCACCAACAACTTTGATTGTGCCAGAGCCATTGTCTTTGGCACAAAACACAACCTTACACTCATCGCGCTCCCTCGCCATATCAGGAAGCGGGATCCACATGTCATCTACCACATCATACGCAAATGCTGACTTCAATGCATTCTTCTCCTCATCGTGTCCTCCCGCCACATAGACCATTCTTTCATGATCTGATGCACAAGAGAAAAATGTGCGGGGCCCACCAGGCATATCGGCCCCGCGGCGCCACTTAGCAGATAAAAAACTATAAATAAACACCGAATTTGAAGCTTTCCATGAATCAGGGTCCCACCCACCCATAACAACTAGATCATACCCGACACCCGCAATCTGACAAAACAAGGGTAACCCTTCACATAATTCGGGTCCCATTGGCAACTCGCTCCATATACCCGTTTCAGTTTCCAATACATTCAAGTTATAAACCGGGTTCGCTGTAGCTTTAGCCAATAAACCGGTTTTGCTTTTTTCAGAATCAAATTTGGACTGAACCGTGACTAGGATTTTCTGAGCATGACCTGTACTCCTCCGTACACGGCGAAACTCCGGCGTCTGAATTTCCGTTTGCCACCCTTTGCTCACGGTGGCAACTGCCGGAAATTCTTGATATGAAACTCGAACCAAACACTCTCGTGCTATGTCTTCTGGTAAACATGAAATCAACTCCATAGTAGCAAAACAAAACACAACAGTTTTGACAACAAAAAAACAAACCAAAACTTCACTGTTTTTTTGATGACCCACGAATTGAAAATAATGAAATTAAAGAAAGTTTGAAACTTGATTGATGGGTTGTTATCTATTGGAGGATTGAAAGTATGGTAGAGTATACAGAAGAAAATGGGTTTTTGAGGTTTATTGAGAAAAGTGAATGAGAAGAAATTTTTTAGGGTAGGATATAAATAAGAGAGAATGTGTGAATAATTTAATTGGATAATATAATATGAAGATAGAGAGTGAATGGTGATGTGTAAGATATTGGATTTTATAGGAAACAATAGCGGTACGCACATGGAGTTTCAGATAAGTTTAAAGTGATAGATAATTTATTCATAAAAAATATAAACAAATGTATTGCTGTTCTAGAAGGTTTATGATGTGAATATTTTGATCCTATCATACACTTCTTCCTCTCACATTTATAAACAAAAAATAATTTTTAAATTCATGAAATAATTAATGTACTTGATCGACTAGATACATTATTTATGTACTGAACATAAAAAGTTATTTTTACTTATAAATGTGGCTTAAAAGTACATACTTAAAAGCATTTTGTCTTGATATATTATTAATTTAAATGTTGTAAGTTTGCTCGTATATTATCATTTTTTTATTTTTATTATTGTTAAATCTACATTTGTATTTAATGTGCTCTATCAACTTAGATCGACGAATCTAATGTTTTTCTCATAAAAAATGTGAAAGTCTTCTAGAAGACTTGTGAGAACCGGCAATTGGGCAAAGGTTAGAAGAGACAAGTGAGCATTAAAGGCAAGGTTGTCATGTGGGGGAAGAAAAGTATTCTTTGGTGCATAGGACAATGACATTGGGTTGGGAGAATCTAATAACTGTTGCTTTTAATTTATAAAATAAAATACATGCATTATTCCTCTCTTATTATAACGGTTTATTTTCAATATATAATAATGGAAAATAGTTCTGTAAACCGTGTCGGCTTTTATTTATATTCAAAAAATAATCGTGTCGGTTTTAATTATTTATATAATTTTAATTGATTTTTTTTTTATATACTTGGAAATTTTAATTGATTCTTTTAATTATACTGTGCAATTAATGCATGCTTACATCATTGTTGAATTGTATTTTCTACTTTATATATTAAAATAAAATATATGATTTTTTCTAAAATTTGTCAAAAAAAAATGATTTTTTCTAATAAAAAATCAATTAATTATTTTTTTACCAAATTTTTTTTTAATTTTTACACATCTAGTTCTTTTTTTCCTTTTATGTTTTCCATAGTTTCTATCCATTTAAAATAATCTTATCTAAGGTATTGTCATGCATTTCATATGAGAATGTCTCTCAATAATAATTTAAAATTTTAGTTCGACGAGTTGTGGGATTCTAACCCTTCCAACTAAGCTTAATTTTGTAGGTATCTTCATTTTTTTTTAATTGTCGTTTAAAATTATAAACACACAAAAAACCAACAAAAATTGTTACTTTAAAGGATATTATTTACATGTTTTCATTTAACTTTTATAATTTATTATTGTATTCTACCTATTTTTCTCTATATAATAAATATTCTACCTATTTTCAATATAATAGAGAAGAATAATGATAGTTTATTCCCCTAAAATATTCCCCTCAAAACAAAATAACGACTATTTATTAGAATTTGTTATTTTTCTTTCTTTTAGTTATCATCTTTTATTATTTATGTGTAATTTGTGTACAACTCTAATGGAATAATAGTATTTTTTTAAATTTTATTTGTATATACCGAGAGTGTAAAACATTTTGACATACACATCCAATTAAATTATAATATAATAATCACTTTTTAATGTTATTTCTTAACATATATATTTACAAATATTTATTTTGATATAGCATTATTTAAAAAAGAGGATAAAATATATTGATTTATTTTATTGATATTTGGTTATTGCAATAATTGATGTTTCCTCCTTAGTCCTTACCCATGCGTGATTGGATGCTGACTTTGGTGTGGGCCTTTGGATTAATTACAAGTACTAATGTGAATCGTTGTATGTCAATTCCATGTTTAACTTCAATACAATACAATACAAGGACTAACTTTATCAACAAGATTGATTAATTCTGCCACCGTCCATCCTATCCTTTTATTTATGCTAAAAACAAACATGACTAGAAACAGTTTAACTTTAAACACTACTCTTTCATAGTCAGCTTTTATCTTTTTGCAGCAAATAAACAAAAATTGAAACACATAAGTTACTTTTTCTTTTTGAATTTTTCAAAATATAACCAACCATAACTAAATCTTACCTCAGAAAAAAAAAAAAATCAATAACTAAATCTATACAAGTCATACGAGTGTGTTACTTTAATAATATTAAGTGAAACTTTAATCCTTAAAAGAAAAAGTGAAACTTTAAATTAATTCATAAAAAATTGATTCAATTTTTCCCTCCTTGGAGGATAGAATTCGAAATTTGCATTGTAAATAGATAAACTAATAACTGAAGGCATTGACAATAGCAAATATAATTTAATGTCAATGAAAGTAAAGATTGAAATTAGCAACATATATAAATATTAGTTTCAAAAAGAAAGGAGAAAAATTATAGATAAGATTGGCATGTCAAAATGATGGCATAGTGAAAAATTCTCATGGACCTAACAGCGAATTGCAGATAAGAGCAACGACATGTAAAGCACTCTATCATGGTTTCTACTTTCAACACCAATATAAATTTTGTCTTTAAGTGTGAATTATATGTCTCATTTTTTATAGAGGTTGAACGCTTTATAAGTGAATTACTCATAAACACATCATCTTTAGATTTTAGGTAAGAGTATGATATCTTTCCTACTTGTATGTATACTTTTATTTGAACGTGGATGATTCTCAGAGCTCACTTCGTAACCCAATAATAAACTACATATTGACAATGTATAGATAAATGAATGAGTTAAGGTTTGAACCCAAAAAAAAATAAAATTTATTAAATTAATAATTTTTTTGATATTTTAAATCAAAAACTATTTTGATCGTGTAATTATCAAAAATAGTTTTAACATATAAATATAAAAAATTTCAAAAAGTTGTACTAGTTGATACTAGTATAATATGAAAACTATAAACAATTATTTTAACTTTTAATTGATGTTGACTAAAACTTATGAGTAATGTTATTTTACAAAGAATCTTGATAACGATTGTCTCAGGACACAAAAATAGTACTTAATATATTTTATTTGTCGTGTTAATATATTTTATTTTAGTTTCTTCAAAAAAAAAAATAGTACTTGAAAGAGTCAAATATTTTAATTTTTAATTATTAAATACATAAGTTTTTATAAAAACTTATTATTTGAGGTGCTTAAAGAATATCACTGAATCCTTTGTTAGCTTTTCTCTTTTATAATTTTATAAAACAAGTAATAGGAAAGTAAACGTAATGTTATGAGTGTACTTGTGTATAAAAGTCTTGAAGTATACTTGTTTGCACAAGTTTGACCAATAAGTTTCTCAAAAAAGAGCTTCTCATTTGATTCTTGTAATATGTCAACTTAATTACTTCCATAACGGATAGTAGAACACGACACTTTAGAAATAGACATATAAGCTTGCAAACCCATGCTAAACTTCACCTGCAAATTGGGGTAATGGTCTGAATTTGGATTCATTCATGAAGTCTTTCGTCAACCAATTCTTTTTGCCACTTGCTATCTTTAATCCACTTATTTATGAAGTTGAAACGTGAACTATACCAACTTGATCTCATGCTTTGTACTTTGTGATTGTGAAAATTGCGTGGTCTCTAAGTGCAAGTGGCAGTGGCGGAGCCAGAAAATTTATGGAGCCTGGGCGAAAAATTTATCATCAAATATACTCACAAGTCAAATTTAGTTCCCTAATTTTGTAGGCATGACTAGAAAATGATAATAACCTTCACAATGAAATTTTGTAGTTTTTAAACGAGATACAAATTAATTATAAATTATTTAAGAAATTCATAATTATGAGGGAATAAAAAATCATAATTAATTTATCCCTGGTCGAAGAAATTTAATTTTTTTTGTGTAAAGCTATACTTTAACGTGCTAAACATGTATGAAAAAAATAGCGAAAAAATTCAACCTGTAGGTCACATTTTTAGACCAGACGTATATTATAGGATGGTCAAAAATAAGAAGAAATTCAAGTTACAATGCTAGAATATATGTTTTGTATTTTACAGGGTCATTTTTCAGAAATAATGTATATTACAGGGTCAATTTGAACAATTAATCCGTTAAAATAAGAGAGATGAACCCGTCAATAGTGTGCTAAATAAAATTCTGAGACCTATTTGCGTATGAGAATTTTCAGATTGCCCAAATTTTTCTTTTTGTAAGTGTGTTAATGAACTTTTGGATTGGGTTTAATGTGCAAAAATTATCGATCGAGCCCGGGCGACTGCCCGGGGTCGCCGGGCGGTGAAACCGCCCCTAGGAAGTGGCATAGAATTTTATTAGTATAATATGTTGATGTATAATTATGTTACATGTATATTTAATTATATGTTTTTATATTCATTAATTGACGTGACAACACACTAATTGAAACTAAAAAAATATATTAATTAAATTTGATGTGAAAAGTGAAAAACCGAAAAAATGTTTTATGTACATGAAGGACAAGAAAGTCAAGAAAATGTCATATTTTATCACCGGTGTTTATAACATGTGCGGATTTACACAAAATTCATAATACTGATCCCTCAATTTATAAAGATAAAACTACCATATTCTATATTTTATATTTGCTTCTCTTCTACCTTCTTTACTTATATGCATTTCTTTTTTAAAACAACTATTTTTCTCATACTCACATGCGTTTTTACTCTCTCTCTCACACATACACAAAATTTGTCTAAAATTAGTTGTAGAGAGTGACTGTTGAAAAGAGTGTCCCTCTGTTCATATTTATAATAAGATAAATGATATTTATACAATTATTTTGTGACAATTTTTGGACAATTTTCTATCACATACTCACATGATGTTCTTTTCCTCTTTCCTCTCTTACCTTTTCTCTCTCCATTGTTTTTTATCAATAAGAAGAAGAAAAAAAATTATCATCGAATGGATGTAGGGGTGTTCGTCATGCGGTTTGGTTCAGTTTTGAGGGTTAAAGTCATCTGAACCGCAAGATAAAAAAAGCATGCGGTTTGGTTTGGTTCGGTTGACTTTAAAAATAAAATCTGAATCAAACCAATGCGGTTTGGGTTGGATCGGTTGGTGCGGTTATTTCGAGACAACACAATTTTTTTTTCCAACATTAAAATCAAGTTAAAAAGCCGAAACACAACATATTTTCAGCAATGTTTTAAATTTCATCAAATATTATAATTTCATTTTCATTTTACAATGTTTTCAACAACATAGACCAATTTAAAAGCATAGACAAAACGTAATCCTATTTTGTAAGAAATACAAAAGACTGAGATTTTATCATTCTCTAAAATTTCAAGTAGCACATAAATACATTTTTTTTAAATAAAAAGTAAAGAAAGAATCTAACAAAAGAAAAAATATGTCATTTTATAAAAGTTTCAATTGAATTTCCACGAGTATTGGTCTAGGTGAGATATTTTTAATTAACATTTTTCTTATGTTGCGGTTTGGTTTGGTTTGGTTCGGTTGGTGAAATGAAAACCACAAACCAAACCAAACCATGCGGTTCAGAGGAAAATAATCTGATTACATCAAAACCAAATGCGATTTTTTGCAGTTTCAGTTTGGGTTAATTCGATTTACGGTTTTTCTATTGGGTTGATTCGATTTTAAACACACCTAAATGGATGTACAAATATCACTCCTCTTATAATAACTCTCTACTTTTTTTTTACTCAGTACTCAATGTACGACTTGGATGGAAGTACACTTTAACACAACATATTCTTCATTTATCCAAAGTTTCACAATTCTTCATTTCATCAACATAGAGTGACACATCACTCTGATGACTAATCACATTCGCAACTTTGCAAGGAATGCACCTAAAAAAAACCTTTTTTAAGCTTCACAAATTCTTTATGTTGGACTCGTACATTGCCACAAATCACAATGACTTATGATCTTTAATTATTAAGACTCTTCACCCCTTACAAAAGTGTGTTATGTTAGATTGAAACTTGATTCTCCTCACAAGCTAAGCACCTTAGGGTATCAACTCCAACTTTTTATACCTACAATTTTATGAAATTAATTTGATATATGTTCTTTTGAAAATAATAAAATTAAAAAATTCGTCATTTCATGCATCCAATTCAATACAACAACAGTTAAATTCAAGATTATTTACATGCATTTTTATTAAACACCCCCTTAAACACATTATCATGTGGACAATTAGATTTTCCGACAGAAATAATTACCAATAAACTGGATGATATTATGTACCAGTAATACAATTAAACACGTTTATCACGTATGGTGAACTACAATATTCCACGGTTTTTCCCTTCTTGAGAACCAAAGCCTCTCAAGTCTTAACTCATTGAGCAAGCAAACTCACTTGGATTAGTTCGGTGGTATTGACTTGGGATCTGAAAGTGTACTCTTCTTTGAAGTCGCAACATCGATCTCTCCGATATTAATTTAAGTGAGTTAATTTAACTTAAAAAAAAAAAAAAAACTCACGAGCAAGCAACTAGAAAGTAATATTGATCATTTACTTGGATATGTTAGAGTTATTTGCGGATTGCAGGAAGACATTAATATCTTTGTAGTAATTCTTGTGTGATCACAAGAGTTTATGACACACCATTTAGTCGCACATAAAAAGACATATCAATTAGTGATGTAAAAATAGATATTATTTAACCATTTCGTCGTGTCATTGTCTTGTTTCTTTGTGTGTGCCCATGTAGAATGTTTAAAATCGTGTGACAACACATGAGCTACTCTTATCCACATTTAATATCATATTACTGACCATGGTCAACTTAAATAGAAATTTTATTTAATTCCAATACAGAGCTAGCTACAAATTGTGGCAGTGGGGAAACGCATGGCCCTAGCTACCGTGAATGCACAGACTATTGTAACAAGAAAATATAAATACACCGGATAATTAATTTTAATTACTAGGAGGGATAAAATGATCGGATTATTCTTTACGATTATCATATTCAAGGATCAAAGTATCTTCATAAAATATGTTGGTGTTTTCACTTTTCATACTCACTTATCTATGATATATTTGATATAACATTTGACCAAGCCTTTACAATAACCCTCCAAAGAGGAGAATGTTGAACTAACAATAATAAAAGACATGGTATTACAATCACATTTATACTTACACATAATTTCTTAGGATTAGCCACAATTTGCCACGCTAATTTACATATATAAACCTCATTCAAGGTCTTCATATACACTTAACCCCAATACACCTTCACTTTTTTTCAGTATGTCAAAGCATCAAACTTTGTTCACCAAAGTTGAAATTTACTTTTCAACTAAGTGATTCAAGGTAACCAACAATAAATGCTTCTAACTTGAATTTCGCTGTGATTTTCACAAGCTACAAAGGGTAGCTTCCATTTCGCTGTGATTTTCATAAGATTCACCCGATTTAGGGTTGTACCCGGGGACTAGAGGTGTCAAATGGGCTGGCCCGACCCAGCCCGTGTGGACCAACTATATAAATGGGTCAGCCCGGCCCAGCCCATTTATAATTGGGCTGCATATTCTAGAGCCCGGCCCGGCCCATTTTAGTTTTATTTTTTAAATTTAATCACTCTTTTATATGTATTTTTTATGTATTAGTTACTCACCACTATTTTTTTACTAAAATATGATTGGATGAACATTAAAATGTCAATAATTTTTACATTAACGTTGAATAATAGTTAAACTCTAGATTATTCCTTCAATTAAATCAAATTAATAATTTATAAACTTTAAAATTTTAAACTAAATTCATTCATATTTATTAAATTTATTTATTTAATATTTTTTTATTAATAAATTTTAAATTAGTTGATAATTTTTTAAAAAATATACTGTTTTTTTTAACAAAAATAAAATGAAATATGAGCTAATGGGCCGGCCCGGCCCAACTTTTGTATAACCAAAATGGGCTTGGGCCAAAAAAAAAAACCGAGTGCATTTTTGGGCTAGTTTTTTAGACCCGGCCCGGCCCAAAAATATGGGCCAATGGGCTCGACCCATTTTTGACAGCTCTACTAAGGACGGACCCACATTGAAGGGTCTGTGTGCCATGGCCCTCACTACCTTTTATAGTTTCTCAATACTAGAGCTGTAAAAAATGGCACGGGCTAATGGGCCGGCCCATTGGTCCACAATTTTGGGCTGGGCCTCAAAAACTAGCCCCAAAACACACTTGGGCTTTTTTGGCCCATACAAAAATTGGGCCGGGTCAGCTCATTATTGCTATTTAATTTGATTTTTGTTAAAAAAAATAGTATATTTTTGAAAAAAATTATCAACTATTTTAAAATTTGTCAATAAAAATATATTTAAATAAATAAAAATGAATGAATTTAGTTTAAAGTTTTAAAATTTTAAAGTTTATAAATTATTAATTTGATTTAATTGAATGAATAATCTAGAGTTTCATTAATATTCAATGTTAATGTAAAAATTATTTACACTTTTATGTCCATCTAATCATATTTTAGCAAAAAATAGTGATGAATGGCTAATATATTAAAAATATATAAAAAATAGTGAATAAATTTTAAAGGTAAAATATAAACGGGTTGGGCCGGGCTGGCCCATGGCCCACACAGACTGGGCTGACCCATGGCCCACACAGACTGGGCAGGGCCATAGAATTTATGGCCCAATTATAAATGGGTTGGGCCAGACTGGCCCATTTATATAGTCGGGCCTCTCGGGGCCGGGCCAGGCCATTTGACACCTTTGCTCAATACCATGTCCATGCAATTTGTTCACTAGCTAGCATAGTTATATTGTTATTATTTTTGAAAGAAACTAGCATAGTCATATTTAATATTATAAATGTAATAAAATATATATGATAATTCCATCAAAACATTCTAAATATATAATAATATATGTAAAAAAAATAAACAGAAATATTTCATACACCCTCCGATCACTATTATAAGCAAAAATACATCTTTTATATTCATTGAATAAATGATGTACATGGTCTATAATATAGACCACATACATCATGTATTGAATGAATTTAAAATGTTAATTTTGACTTATAATAATGATCAAAGGGTGTATATAATATTTATTGTTAGAACTATATGCACACATGGCCCTCACTATACTGTATTTCTGGGTCCGTCCCTAGTTGTACCCAAAAAAAATCATGTCGTAGAGGATCTCGGTTGTTCATTTCAGATCAAACAAAGTCGGTTCACTTAGTAAAACAATTTTAATTTAATCCATAGAAGTATTTTTATAATATTAAGTGAAATTTCAAATTAACTCTTAGAAAATCGATTCAACACTTCTTCTCTTTTTAGGGGATGGATTTCGAGATTTGCAAGTGTAGATCGATAAAATCATCACTAAAATTGTAACGCCCTAATTGTTATTTAATTATTTTAATTGATTTAAAGTCTTTTATATGATTTTAAATGATTTATGTTGATTTTGTGGTGTGGTCTATTTTATTAATGGCTATTTTCATTATTTAATAGAATAAGTGGAGAAATAGAATTATTAAGGAGTTTGAGGTTAAATTGGAATTAATAGAAATTAAGTGGGAGTTAAAGGAATTAAAGGGAGTTAAGTTTTGGGAGTTAAGAATAAGGGAGAGTCAGACAAAACTGTTTCACGTACAAACATAAGTTTTGGGAGAAAGCAAGAGAAAACCAAGAGGAGAGCAAGTAGAACCCAGAGAATTCAATTGTTGTGCATTTTTCATTCTGAATTGAGGTAAGGGTGAGGTTTACTTCAAGAATGTAGTTATTAAATCCTGATTTTGTATTTAACAGGTTTTGGTGAGGAATTGGGATTTTGGGGTTTTATGATAGAATGAGGATTTTGAAGTTGTAAACATGATTTTGATGTTAGAATTAGTTTCTGGTTGCATAGAACACTTAATTATGTATCTGTAAACTGATTTGGGGAGTGATTGGAAGGAAAATGGGATTTTTGGGAAAAACCAGTTTTCTGCCCGTACAGAAGTTCATCGCTCGCCTCGCGAGTAGCTGTGCTCGCCATGGCAAGTGAGCAACTTCATCGCTCGCCTCGCGAGCAGTCCAACTCGCCATGGCGAGTAGCCCAGATTAAAATGTGATTTTTGAAAAATTGTTATAAGATGTTTTGGGGATGGTTTATGGTACCTAGATGATTTTAATGATGAATGGTAAAAGTTTTAGGTTAAAAAGATGAATAGGGAACTTAGAATTTGGATTTGAGTGAGAAAATGACATTTTTCCCGAGAGCATCTGATTTTCACTCGCCTCGAGTTCGCCTTGAACTCGCCATGGCGAGCTAGTGTTTTTGTGAACTCGCCATGGCGAGCAGATGTGCTCGCGAGGCGAGTTGCACAGTTTCTGAGTGTTGACTTGCTTGCATGATTAGTAGTGGTTGGTGTTGTTGTATTTGAGCATGGTTGTATATAATTATACATTATTTTGGTTGATTGGATTGCTGGATTGATGATTACTGATGATGATTTAAATGTATGTTAATTAGTGAATCATACATGTTGTTTAAGTGGAGTCACATGGAGTTGCATTGCATGGTCAGTTGTATGTAGATATACACAAGTAGGTCCATTGCATATGCATAAAACAGCGGTGAGGGCTTCGGTCCTGGAGTACTAGTTGCTCAACAGCGGTGAGGGCTTCGGTCCTGATGAATGCTTTAACCATTCAAAAGCAATGAGGGCTTCGGTCCTGTTTGGTACCACATGCATATTGCATTTCATTAAGAAGTCTAAGATGGTGTCTTAGCAGTGGTCATGTCATTTGCATGAGTCTTGGTTGTTGATTTCAGTTATTATCTGATGGATGATGTTGGTGTTGAATATGCATTATATATATATATATTCATTGTGATCATGGTGTATTGTTGATGTTGTTGTTGCTTGTGACTTATACATTTATATGTTTACAAGATAAAGTATTGTTGATTAGGGTGTTAGATTCAATTGATGATTTTAATATCTATATTTATTGTTGTGAATCTCACCCCTTCTGCTTGAAAATGTTGCCCTTCCTATGGGTAACTTGCAGGTGATCCTGAGTAGTAGGTGGTGGCTCAAAGTCGTGTCTAGGGCTCTGATACGTACGGGATGAGATTTAGTTATATTTGTTTTCATTCCTTATGTATCAAATTTTGGAACTTATGGTGTGGAGCCTTTTGTTGTCTTTGAACTATGATGTTGAATGATGTTAAGGCCTTTAATGCCTTAGACTATTGTTGGATGTTCATGAGGTTATGGATTTTGAAAACTATTCCGCTGCTATGTTTTCATATATAATAAGTTGATTTGATAAAATAGTTTTATTTTCTATTTAAGAAATTTTGAAATGACGTGTAACATGCCCGTTGTGGAACTACTCTGATGAATATTTGTTATATAATTGTTTTTGGGTAACGGGGTGTTACAAAAATCATTGACAATAACAAATTTAATTAAATATAAATAAAAGCAAATCAAGGTTGAATTTAGCAACATAGATAAATATTACTTCCAGAAAGGAGAAAAATTATAGATATGATTGGCATGTCAGTGTGATGGCATGGTTAAAATTTCTCATGGGTCACAAAATCTATCATGCCCTTCTATCATAATGGTAATTTTAATACATTTGACCATAAAACAAGACATGTTTTTCAAATAATGAATTAATCTAACTTATGATTCAAGATACGGGTTAAGGAAGCTAAAAATCAAACTTTTATATTGAGATGACAAAATAATTGATTATCAACTTAAGATTGCATGCATAATATTCGTGGTCCAAATGTGTTAAAATTAATTTAATTCTTATAAGAGTAACATTATTTACTAAAAAGTGATTGATTATCTCCACTCTCGGAACAATGACACAACTAGGGTTGGGAATAGGCCAGGTCGACCTACAGGGGTCTACGGCCTGGCCTGGACTGTTTAGTAGATAGGCCTAGGCTTAGGCTTTTTAGAAAGTCTGTTTAGTTAAATAGGCCAAGCTTAGGCTTCAAAAAAAGACTGTTAAGCCTAATAGGCCGGCCTATTAATACTTATTTATTAAAAAATATTTTTTTTATATTAAAATAATTGCATATATTAAAAATATAAACATACTTTTCTCTATCTATTAGTCCCTTAATAGGCTTTGTTGTTATAGGCTTTTATGTAGGCTTGAATCTAGTTGAAATTTACTTGTAGTGAAATAAACTTTTAAGTAGGCTTTAAGACATGTTTAACCTATTTAGTAGGCCAAATGAATTATTTGATGGCCTTAATGTGAAGTGGGCCTATAAGTAGGCTTTCAGGCAAGTCCAGGCTTTTAAATAGGCCAGGCCAGGTCTAGAAAAATGGCCTATGATAGGCCATAGGCCAGGCTCAGGCTTGTGATTTATTTCGTAGGCCAGGCTCAGACCTATCAAAACCTGGCCTGGCCTGGCCTATTCCCACCCCTAGACGCAACTAATGAGATAGTAATCGAGAAACGTCTATGTTTGTGAAAACTATTTCAACCTCCTCTTAGATTTAGGGCAACTCATGCCTTCAAAAATTTCTGGAAGTAATTGTGTGAAAACAATTTGTAACTACGGTCAAATTCTACTTAAACCTCATGACATGAGTAATGTTATTTTATAGAACAAAAAATATGAAACTAAACACAATGTCTAAGCATGTACTTTGTCTATAAAGTACATACCAAAAATAATTAAGGCTAGTATTCAACAAATTAAGGGTGTATATATTTGTTTGTACAAGTTTCACCGATAAGTTTTTCAAAAAAGAGCTTCCCATTTTAATTACTCCTCTAATATGTCAACTTACTTCCATATGGGATAGTAGAGTGCAAATTGGGGTAGTATAGTTGAACTTAAATTCATTCATGAACTCTTCCGTCAAGCAATTCTCATTACCACTTGCTATTTTTTAATCTATTCATCATAAAGTTGAACTATACTTTATTTAATATAATTATGTAATATCTAGTTGCAAGTGGCAAAAGAGAAAATAAATGAAGCGTTTTATGTACAAGATGAAGTACAAAAAAAATTAAAGAAATTTGTCATTTTTATCACCATTTTGTCTAATGTGTGCAATTTTCCACACAATGCATAATATTAATTGCTCAGTTTATAAAGATTAAAATAACACTATTCTATATTTTAGCTTCTTCTCTCCTCCACTCATCATGACCAATTCTTACATAGGCACAAACTCAAATTAAATTTATTTGAGCACACACAAATGTAAAAAATTAAAAGAAAAATTATTTAGTAACATCATTTAAATCTATTATCTTTTAATTTTTTTTCATTTGTAAATGTGTGCCCAAAATAAATTAATTTGAGGTTGTGTTCAAGTTAAAACAAAGTCAAATAAAATAAAGACAACAATATAATCATGCAATGCTTGATCATCATTGTGGGTCTATTATCTACTACTAATATAAGATCGTTGATAATCATACTTCAGACTAAATTACATCTTTCTTTGTTTAATATAATTCCTATTTTTATAGATTTGTCATTTTGCAATTGCTTGATCTAAGAAAAAAATTAGTTTTTTTTTATATTTTCACACAATAATTTTTGTTGATGGAGTGGACTATATATAGGTGGCATTTAGCCTGGGAAATCAAAGTTGTTTCTCATCATAAAAAAGTGTTTTATAACCATTGGATTAAAGAGGAGTACTGATATTATCATAGACATTCAACACAAGATTTTTTCACTCTTCTCAATGTCTCTTTCACCTCACCACTTGCAGCCATCTCATTTAAAACATTATCCCAACAACCTTGTAATCCACCCTCGACATTCATTCAATTCTTAAGATTAATTTAGCAAAGAGGTCGTGAACCAATATGGAGATTCAGCCAAGAAAATCATTTCAGAAAAAGAAAAAAAAATATGGGTATTTATCCAAATGAGAAAATCAAACCTAAAATGATTGTTGCAATTTTAATGGAAAAAAAAAAAAATCTGATTCAATTAAATTCAACGAAAACCAACTTGAGTAATAGTAATTGATGGTTCCCTTTAAAAAAAAATCTTCATAATTTGATTCCATTTCTACTTTCAGAATTTATGGAGGTTTTATATCTTTGAGATGAGTGGGGTGATGGAGGAGCACAGAGCCAGGTTTTATAATCTCCTGCGATGTATCACAGTATACCTGAAAAGGCTTTGGTAAAGCAAGAAAAATTTCAGATCTGTGAAAAAAAATCAGCATTCATGAGGTAGAAAACGGTATGAAAGAGAAAGAGAAGGAGAAAGAGGAAACATAATATAGACAGACAATGATAAAATCAGTGCTCCTCTTTAATTTAATGGTCAAAAAAAACTTTTTTATGGTGGGAAACAACTTTCCTTTCCCATGCTAAATCCCACCATATATATAGACTACATACAACATTTATTAAATGAATTTAAAAAACGAACTTTTGCTTATAATAGTGATCGAAGGAGTATAAGTTTTTCAAACACTCGTTCACACTCTTTAAACTTTATCTTCATATCCTCTTTGATTTCAACTATCTTATTTCTTATCTACTATATTTTGTCAATCAGTTACCACAACCTCCAAAATTTTATTTGGTCACCAATAAGAACAAACAGTGAGAAACTTTTCAATCAAGACTTCAACCTATGATCAATATTAATGTATTTTGTATTCAACATCCATGCTTAACATATTTTTTTATCTCAAATTTTTGTTCAAGTTTTATAGTTACTTTATCATATGTATGTCTAAAGCTGCGATTTTTATCATATTATAAGATTTTTTGTCCAGCACTCGTGTAAACAATTTTTGTTTTCCAGGTTATAATCACACATATGTATAAAGTTATTACTTTTATATGTTTAACATTTATTTTATTTAAGCTTAAATATGTAAAAGGTCCATGTAAGTTCGCGTGTTTTCGTCCTGTATCTTTTTATTTTATTTTTTAAAACAAACCCTGTAAGTTGTTAACCTTTTGGTTTTAGTCCCTAACGTTAACTTCCGTTACAAAAACGCTTTGTTGGCAAATGGAGTCACACGTGGCAATCGCTGACATGTCTTGAGGGACCAAAACCAAAAACGCAAAATTACAGAGGGATGAAACTGAAAAAATGTAAACAACAAAATTTGAAATTTAAAAACTGGATTTTCTTAATTCCTCTGTTTTTTCTTCTTCATTCCTTTGATTTGGTTTGTAGATGTGAAGGTTGATTCATCTTGTTATCTAATATTATCACATGCTTGAGTATGCAGGGCATCCAAATACAAGTAAAAACAAGATACCTACCTAAAAAACTAATAGATATATAACTATAACACCATGCTAGGAATAGGAAATAACCTTCTGACAAAAATTCTAGAGAAACTAAAGTAAATTCTTCTATTAGCATTATGTATAATATAGTTAAAGTATTCTAATGCTGCCACAGCCCACAAAGATGAAGTTTCACAACACAACAAAGTACAACGAGTTAGTTAGCAAGATAAATGTTAAGACTTCAACAACACTCAAATAAAGCTACAAAAATATCTATACCCTTTAAACATAAATTAACATTATCATCAATATCTATACCCTACAGGAATTCCAAGCTTATCCAAACGACCAGAACCAGGATAGACTTTGCTAGTGAAGCTTGCTTGCAATGTAGATGTTCTCTGTGCGGCCAATCTTGCCATGTCGTGTCCATTGAGTGAGTACCTATTTGACGAACCCGATTTCTCATATTGAGGCCTTTGTTTTGGTGCACTTAGAGATCTAACTTTGTGTTGTTTTTGTAATTTAAAAATATACGATGGAGCTTTTGAAACTATTACCGGGATGAGTCACGACCAGGTCGCTCTCTTTAAGACGTTTCGCGGCACTACCTGAATTGTGCAAGGTAGACTAGCAACCGCGCCGTCTCCAGGATAAAACAGCCCAGATTCTTACTGTACGATTAAAGGCTGCACTGCCAGAAATCGCTCGAGAATGACACCTCGATATGGTACTTAGACCACTCTTCCGAAACCCACAATATGGTTCTTAGACCACTCTTCCGAATCCCACAATATGGTTCTTAGACCACTCTTCCGAAGCCCACAATTTTCCGAAGCCCACAGAAAGAGGAGGAGGAAAAGAACGATTCGTCAACACAAATCGCGGGAGATGAGAAGGGGAGAAAACCAGAGAAGAGTATTCGATTCTCAGTTTTGGAGTAAAGAATACTATTCCCGAGCTCTCAATTTATAAGGAGGATTTCTACTAGAGTGTGTGATCTACCCGATGTGGGACATAAAATTTTCAATTCACACTTTACACTAGTTTCTCCATCCTTGTGTTTACATGCCAAAGGCTCCACAAACTCACTAGTATACTCCAAGTTTTTTCATTATACACTAGTGTTCCAACACTTTGGCTTTTGCTGACTCTGTATAAGCCATGTAACTTGGGTAATTAGAGCAGCCTCTAACGTAGTTTCTTGAGCCATCACTTCTTGTTGGAGTAAAATAGGCATTTTGATCAACAAATTTAAAAGATACTCAAGCATGAATGTGATAATACTAATTAACAAGATGAATCAACCTTCACAATTGCAAACCAAATCAAAGGAATGAAGAAGAAAAAACAGAGGAATTAAGAAAATCTAGTTTTTATATTTCAATGTTTGCATTTTTTGAGTTTCATCCCTATGTAATTTTGCGTTTTTGGTTTTGGTCCTTCAAATCTAGTCACTTATCATCTGTCAGTACACATAAGCGTGTTTTGCCATGTCAGCGATTGCCACGTGTAATTCCGTTTGCCAACAACGCGTTTTTGTAACAGAAGTTAACGTTAGGGACTAAAACCAAAAGGTTAACAACTTACAGGGTTTGTTTTAGAAGGAAAAAAAAAATACAGGGACGAAAACCAAAAACACGCGAACTTACAGAGACCTTTTATATATTTAAGCCTTTTATTTACATAGAGATAAATTTGATGTCAGTCTACAAACAAAAGAGTGTCCATGTAGAAAATGGATGTTACCTTGTTGTCATTACATTTATGCAAAGAAAAATAGTAACTACAATATGGATGATTACATACTAATTATTAGAACTCGGGATTGTGTGTTTACGGGAACATAACGTATAGCAAAGACGAAAAAAGATGTTGTTTGCTTATTTTAAATTAGGTTTAGGTTGTGGTTGTATGGTGGGTCTTTTATAGATCAAATAATAGGGTATGATCAAATGGTAGGATAGTATCATACAATATCTTTTGAATATAAATCATATAGGGTAAATATCTATTTTTCGTCCCTGTAATAAGAGCGAATTCCGGTTTTGATCCCTGTAAAAAATAATAATTAGATTTCGTTCCTGTAATTTTAAATTTTTCCACTTTGAGTCCTCACTCAAACTTGTCAGCAGAATTTGCTGACTTGTCATGCTGACTGTGTAACTAATATATTTTTCAATTTTTTTAAATATTTTTTAATACACGTGGATTTTATAATTATTTCCATTATTTAAAAAAACAGTTAATTTTAATTAACTAAAAAATAAAATAAAAACAGCAGAAAAGGGGGAAAATCTTAGGTTTCCTATTCTCCCCCTTTCGTTCATCTTCTTTAATCCTTTCTTCTTTCAATTGCATCACCACGTCCATAATATCCTTTCATCATCACCAAAATTGAATCCGAGTTCAACAACGACGACTTCGGGTCCTGTCCTTCCATCCTCTCCACTCAACAACAATGGCTTCAGCTTCAACTTCCGATTCAGCGTCAACATGTTTCCGGTGTTTCCAGGTCGCATACGTCTGTTCTCTGATGTTGCTGATGTTTTGTTGCAATTTTAAGATATTTGAGCATACAAGATCTAGGTTCCCTTTATTCATCTGAAAATCTCTGTTTTCAACAACAATCCCTTACTTATTGTTGGATAGACATGAAGAGTTTGAAGGATGAGAGCAACAATTTCGGTTCTTATTGATGTTGGTCTTGTTGTTGTTTTGTTGAAAGAAGATGAGAAGAGAGAGAAATGTCACAAACACAAACAATTATACAAAAATTGGTTTTGTATTGAAGATTAAAGGCTAAAGGTGGGGTAGTATGGTGTGGTGGATACAAAGAATGAATGATTGAAGATACTGGGAGTGGATGAAGATAAAGATACTGCTTGAATTTCGTTTTCCAGAATTTCAATTTGAAGATGAATTGATGAAGGATTGAATGGAACAGAACAACAAAGAAGAGGAAGGGATCTGCGAAGAGGATGATGGAAATACAAGGATATGCTATTTTCAGATTTTAATCTTTAAAATAAATGGTTTAAAAGAAAAAATCCAAGTGGCACCTAATTCTATTTAAAAAATAAATAAAAAAATAAATAATTACACAGTCAGCTGGACACGTCAGTAGATTCTGCTGACAAGTTTAAGTGAAGGACTCAAAGTGGAAGAATCTGAAATTACAGGGACATAATCTAAATTATTTTTTTTACAGGAACCAAAACCAGAATTCGCTCATATTACAGGGACGAAAAGAGATATTTACCCAATCATATATATATATATATATATATATATATATATAATATAGAGAGACACACACACGACTATTACAACATGATTTTTTTTCCTAAATAATGACTAAAAGCAGATATGTCGGGATGCAAATGAAGACTTGAGAATTGCTCAAACAATGATAACCCAACATTCATATAGGCCAGGAAATGTGCATTCAGCTTTGACTAGAGTTGTATCGCGCAATGCGTCGTACCGAAGGTACCAACGGTCAATTTATGACATAATATATATATATATATATATATATATATATATATATATATATATATATATATATATATATATATATAACAATTTACTAACATACTAACATTGTAAGTATTTTAAAATTGGTATGAACCATTTATCGTTAGGACATGCAATTCAGATATGAATTGCATGTAATTCTTACATCTTAAAACAATTACGATGACAATGGTTATGACATGAAACAATTATGAGTTTTCGACCCACAATATAAAAAAAATTAATGATAATTTTAAGATATACAAATATTTTGTGTCTTTTAAAAAAATAACCCTCATAAACTTGTTTTTTGACAAAACCCCAATAAACTTGTTGTAAGCTTTTATATTTTGTATACTACATATACCATATTTAAACACTTTTTATTCAATGTTCAAAATTAATAGATACTCTATCTATAACACATTTTATATATATATATATTAAATGGTCAAATGCATGTATTTTTTGTTTGTTTATATTTTGTTATGATGAGAGTATAACAAGATAGGCCAGGGTATGGTTGCGGGTATGGTAGGATGAGTTTCAAAAAAAAAATCAAATTGATAAAATTGTTTAGAGTGTGAAAGGATATTGGTCAGATAAATCCAGCTCAGATCATTTTAGATATGCGAAATATGCAAAATGTAGGCGAATATGATTATCTGTTTGAATTACCCGTTAAAATTTTGTGGGAGTTGAAAGACTTATGGCGTAAAGACATTGAGAATGTTGAGAAAGAATGGATGGTATTAAAAAAGAAAGACAAATGCAGGAAGAGAAAGTTGGAAGAAGAGATAGAGAAAGGGAAAAAGAAAGTAATTGAATAGACTTGTAGTATGTGATTAATAGATTTCTTGCTAATACTTAGTATAACCATTTTGTTTTTGTCATTTCACTTTCATTTTACATAAAAGATATACATCATTAGTGCTTAATCATAAGCACTGACATAACCCAGCACAACAAACAATTCTTATAGTAATTGTGAATTATAAACTTGAAATTACAAGGGCTTAGCTCATTCTGCAACACATCATTTTTTAAACATTATTTTGGGGTGAGTCATTCTAATTCTTTATTATGCTTACATCCTATTTATTTAATATAAAAACTATAAAGAATACAAAATCAATTTAATGATCTAAACAATTATATAAACTATAGGTTATTTTATAGTGCAATTTTAATTTCCACCGGTGGAAAATCTATTATGCAATTTTAACAAATGAGTAAAGTGGAAATGTCCGTATAGTGCAATTTTAGATTGACTTTTTTGTTATTTAAGTTATAGCGTTAAACAAATTTTCGTATGATAATGTTATGTTGTAATAAAGGTTAAAAATTTCGTATCAAAACTTCATAAATCAAGTTCCTTTAAATGGACAATGTTTGTTGAGAATTGCTGTTCTCACATATGGTATGGCTGTGCCACATGAGTAAGTTACGGAAATGCCCTTCGGTAGTAAACTGCCGAAGTTTTTAGGAAACCGGCGGCAGTTAACTACTGAGGTTTTCTTCGGTAGTTAACTGCCGAAATTGTTTAAGTTCATATTTCCTCGGTAGTTAACTACCGAGGTTTTCCTCGGCAGTTAACTGCCGCCGGTTTCCTAAAAACTTCGGTAGCAAACTGCCGAAGGGTATTTTCATATTTTACTCGTGTGGCACAGCCAAACAACATGTGGGAACAACAATTCTCATGTTTGTTTACAATCACCATTGGTAAGAATACGTAGAGAGAATAATCTACGCTTATAAATGAAAATCAAAACCCAATTGTTAACAAATATGGAAATGAAAGAGATTGACTGCCTAGTTAAATTGATTAATTTAAAGAAGTAAATGAAGAAGTACTTGGCTAGTGATCAATTTATTTGGATAAGTCTTTTTTACTAATGTTGTTAAGAGAATATTATTAGCAATGTAAAAAAAAAAAATTAAAAAAGAAAGAATATAATATAACTAGAGAAGATTGTCAAGCAAAAGTAACAAAAAAAAAGAAGATTGTCAAGCAATAAATTAAATATAATTGTGGGTCTGCCCCAAAACACGTAGATAATTGATATGTTAGTCCTACATACACCAGAGTGATTTACTACTCTATCTCTCTGTATATAAACACCTTTTATATTTTTCACATTTTTAAAAAATAGTTGTAGTGCAATTAATGTGTTTATTTTGTGTTTTAATATTACTAAATTATTCTTTATTTATATGTGTATTAAATTTGATTTTTTATATTTTGAGACAAGTAAGTAGTATTAATTAGGTATATGTTTAAGTAAAATAATAAATGCATCTAGTAATTTTAAAAGGGGTTTATATATTTTTTTTGTAAACAAAGGAGAAATTGAATTAAAATAAAGAGGAAGTACAAAACTGAGGGTTTCTATTTAGAGACAATTTTTTAGTCAAAATGATGTTTAGATATAGGGACGGAGGGAGTAATATTAAGAATTTTTTTTTATATCTATTTTAAACTAATAAATTAGTTTGAAGTGAACGTGTTTTTAAAAACATCTGAATTGATTAGGTTCAATTTTCGCAATCTTTTCTCACTAAACCATAAACTAACTAAATTGATATGAAAAAATTATGATTATTTGGTTCAATTCAGTAATAAATCGATATGAAAAAAATATTGTTATTTGATTCAGTAATACTAGTTAGATTGAGTAACATAAGAGTAAAAGGCTACTTTTCAGTCTTGTAGAAAGTCCAACAACATAAATTCTACGTACAAAAAATTGGTAAATAAGTAATAAATTGACAACACAACGAGTAATAATCAAATCAACTCAATCAAAACCAAAGTAAAAATAAAAGGAATTAAATGAATAAATAAATAAAAACTTTAGCCAATTTGATTATAAAAAATAAGTTAGTTTCATGATTTGGGAGAAGAATATAGAAATTGAAGTGATAAGAAGGTTCACGTTCAACTTTCCTCTAAAAAAAATAACAATCAATATTCTTCATTGCATGAACCCGACCGACACACTAACATTGTAGGTATTTTGAAATTGGTATATTCTTCATTGCATGAACCCGACCGACACACTAACATTGTAGGTATTTTGAAATTGGTATGTACCATTTATGGTTAGGACATGCAATTCAGATATGAGTTGCATGTAATTCTTACATCTTAAAACAATTACCATGAAGATGGTTATGACATAAAACAATTATGAGTTTTCAACCCACAACATGAAAAAATAAAATTTAATGATACTTTAAAGATATACAAATATTTTATGTTAAAAAAAACAACCCTCATAAACTTGTTGTAAGCTTTTATATATTGTATACTACATATACCATAGTTAAACACTTTTTATTCAATTTTTAAAATTAATAGATACTCTATCTATAACACATTATATATAAACAAAAAGAAATGATCAAATGCATGTATTTTTTTTTGTTTGTTTATATTTTATTAAGATGGGAGTATAACTCCAAAGAAGATAGGTCAGTTCCTAAGTAGATTACCAATATCCTTACACGTCAAGTTACATCCAATTCAAACAAAAAAAGTTGAAACTGAAGAGTTTGTCAACATTATTCTTTTATGACCCTAGATCAAAATTCCATAATATCTTCACAATGTCTCGAAATATGTAAAATCGTTTATGGAGCTTCCATATCTACCAACTTACTATTAGAAGTCGTTCTTATTTTTACTCCTTCATTTGTGAGAAGTCTTTCATGAATGATTTTCTACAAAGTGATTCTAGCTCTAACCGGTCTCTTCCATTTCCAAATGTTGTCAAAGAGGGGATCCAAATTGTTCTCTTATTATTTCTTGTGCTCAACATTTCATAAGCAATTTTTATAGAAAAATCCCCATTGAAAGCTAGATTCATATACAACACATTTAGACTGGCAAAAAAGGAGGTTGAACAAGATCAATAACTTCATTCATATACATATGAATATATCTAAAAATTTGCTCCCAATTTCATCCCAAGCTATTACCATAAAATGCTACAGGATCGTCAATTTTACAAGGAGGGACAAAGGACCAAATTAATCTTTAAGATTAACATATTCAAGGATCCAAGTATCATTACAAACTTTGTTGGTGTTTTCATCATCACTTATCCTTAATATATTTGATATAACATTCGACCATTCCTTTACAATAACCTTCTAAAGAGGAGAAGATGTTGAACTAACACTAATAGAAGAAATGCTATTACAACCACATTTATACTAGCACATAATTTTTCAGGATTGGCCACCATTTGCCATGTTAATTTACACATATAACCTTCATTCAAGATCTTTATATACACTTGATGCCAATACACTTTCACTTTTTTTTTTTTCTTTTCTCTCGGTGTGTCAGAGCATTAAACTCAGTTCACCAAGATTGAAATTTACCTTTCAACTAAGTGATTCTATAGTAACCGAAAATAAACACTTTTAACTTAGGTTTCATTGTGATTTTAAGAAGCTACAATGCATTGCTTCCACTTTGTCGTGGCTTTCTACAACGATTTTAAAAGAATTGGAAGGTGAATCAAACATAGGCTTAAAATTGTTGGCTCTTATAAAACTGGAATACGACACTAGTGAAACAACTCGTTAACCACGATATATGTAGCGTAGCAATTTTTCATACACTATATGGTAAATATTTTACGAACATGAAATTCTACATCAAGACTATATGTACTAGCAAAAAGACAGTCACTCACGTAGTTGATTTTTCGCTTTTTTTTTTTTATTGCGTCAACATATGTAAATTATGAATGATACTTTATATAAAATTTTAATTTTGATTAATCAGTATAGATATTTATGACTTTTAAATTGAAACAAACTCAACAAATCATGTTTATCTTTTTCAATGACACTGATAAAATAAAAAATATAACATAACTTTTTTTTTTAATAACACCAACAATATAACATTATTATATGATTTTTTTTTTTGAGCAAAACATTATTATATGATATTTGTCAAAGGGTATAATTGAATTAATAAAAAACCATCCTAAAATCCTCTATTTTCAAAATATATATTAAATTTTGAATTGTTCAAAATATAGCCATGACTAAATCAACAGAAATCTTTTTATAATATTAAGTGAAACTCTTTCAGAAAAAAAAAAAGTTAAGTAAAATTTCAAATTAATTCTTAGGACAACGATTCACTTCTTCTCTGTTTAGGGGATAGATTTCGAGATTTGCATTTGTAGATCAATAAATTAATCATTGAAGTCGTTGACAACAACAACGTTAATTTAATTTCAATAAAAGTAAATTAAGGTTGAATTTAGCAACATAGATAAATATTACTCCCTCCATTCCTTTTCTTTTGATGTTTTAACTTTTGACATAAGTTTTAAGGAGTAATTAAAGTATATAAACATTTGTGTGTTTTTTTACTTAAATGTCTTTATTTATCATTAAATTCACATGTGATAAACCATAAAGGTCACAACTACCTTAATAGTTTATTGTGTTTTCCAACAATTTATAAGGGTAAACTTGAGAAAATAATAATAAATTCACTAAAACATCAAAAGTTTTGAAATATAGTTGAAGTTCTAAAACATCAAAAGAAAAGGAACGGAGGGAGTACTTTCAGAAAGGAGAGAAATTATAGATAGGAATAGGATTGACATGTCAATGTGATGGTATGGTTAAAGTTTCTCATGGGCCACTTTCCCAGGCAAACAACGGCTTGCAGAAAAGAACAAAAACAAGTCATAATTTTAACACCCACTTTCCGGAGGCGTGTTTTTGAAATAGAGGTATGTTATTTGAACAATTATTTGTTGGATAATTAAAGATATATACAGAAAAGTAAGTATTGACATAAAAACTAAAATAATATAAAAAGAAAGTAAATAGACAATAAATATGAGAGAGAAAATTGTCACAAAATGATTGTATAAATATAATTTCTTTTTGAAACAATAAGTCATCCTACCATGCGGTTCACAGACACGAGTTAAGGAAGGTAAAAATCGAACTTTCATATCGAAATGACAAAATTATTGATTATTAACTTGAAATAGTATACATGATTTTTAACATCGAATTGTGTCCAATTTAATTTAAATTTTATTAGAGTAAAAACATTATTTATCAAAAAGTGATCGATTATCTTTGCCTTTGGAACAATGACGCAACTAATGAAGTAAAATAATCGTGAAGCGACTATGCTTGTGAAAACTATTACTTCCATATGGGATAGTAGAGCACTTGTTTGCACAAGTTTGACCAATAAGTTTCCCAAAAAAGAGCTTCCCATTTGATTCTTGTAATAATATGTCAACTTAATTACTTCCATATGGGATATATAGTAGAGCACGACACTTTAGGAATAGACATATAAGCTTGCAAATTGTGGGTAATGGTCTGAATTTTTGGATTCATTCATCAATTCTTTCGTCAACCAATTCTCATTCCCACTTGCTATCTTTAATCTACTTATTCATCATAAAGTTGAAATGTGAACTATACTTGATAGTTTGTATGATTGTGATAATTACATAATCTCTAACTACAAGTGGCAAATGAGAAAATAAATGAAGCGTTTTATAGAAATTTGTCATATTTTATTAATTGCTCAATATATATATATATATATATATATATATATATATTTGAACAAGTAGTGAGTTTAACAAAATTACGGTAATATTATAATGTTGTTAAAACTGTAAAGTGAAGTTTTGTTAAAATTATGGTAGTTGAGTTGCCTCAAACAGAAAATTGCACAGGATATGGACAGTTGACACTTAAGCATACACTTGACAGCAAAGTCGTTATATATTGAATGTTTGTGCAACATATATCAATGTCAATGCAAGTGGTATATGACTAGATATTATAGTCCAATCCATTCCGTGTGAATTTTCTTTTATTAATATACTAATACTATGCATTATTATTGAGATTTTTGTCTTGTTTCGGAGTCACGATACTTCTTCTAGAAGCAATGTGTGCTACAATTATTGCTTGGTTAAAGAAAAATACAGAAAAAAACAAAGTATGATTTACATTTTACATGAATGTTGAATTGAAACATGGGTGATGAGAAAATGTACCAACCACATGCTCAGATGCTTTCAAATGGTCAGTTAGACCTGGACCTTACTAATCGTTTATTTAACTTAATAAAAAATATGGCTAATACAAAGTGACGATGCATACCATAATTCAAGTAGTTATAGCTCTTTTTTTTTCCTCGTTACTTTGTAACACTACCAAAAAATAAAAATTCAAGTAGTTATACGTTACGATCATAAATATCGGTGTTTAAACTAAGTCTATTCTAGAACCAAAAAATAAAAAATTATTCTGAATAATATATATTATTTCTCTAGTTTTTAAAGTGAATTTCAAAAATCATTATTTTATTTTCTTAAACAGCTTAACTTCTTTTACAAGAATAAATTAACAATGACCATATTATTGATTTAAGTGGTTAAAAAATTGATTTTCCTTACCTTCTAGACAATTTAAGACAAATCGTTCGAAAGAATATAACTCAATTCTTAGATGAAACGATATTTTATTCGATTTTCTTTACCTTTTAGATGAACTTATAATATTTCTAAGCATATTTCAAGAAAGAGAGTGAATTAAAGTGGATTCTCATGAGACTTATATATAGGGATGTAAATACATCATTAAAAAAATCTTATATTAACATTTTTTTCATGATTTTTTTATATAAGAAACGGACTTAAATTAGGAAATCAATTGAGGCAAACTAACGACCCTTACATTTTCTATCGAAAGTTTCAAAGACCGATGAAAAGCATCAAATGAAATACAATTAAAATCTACGAGTGTCTTAGATTTACGGACATATGAACACGAATAGCCTCGTGATATATGTGACAGATTGAAGTGCTCCATCCAGGACGGTGGAGAAGAGAGATCACCTCTTAGATAAGAGATTGAAAGAAAGCATTTAGAGATTAGTCTTAATTGACTTTAGTGACCCCGACTAAAGAATCCTTCAAATGACATTTTTTTTATTCAATTGATTTGCCATTTCTATTTCAATGTGAAGGGTCCATAGCTCCGTCCATATAGCATATCATGAATCAAGTCGATTGTAGAAACCGCAAATGAACTTATCACAAGAGTTCCCAATCAAACCTCCACGAGTAGAAATTTACGAAGACATTTTAGGTGACATATCAGCATCAACCTTATAATAATGATCATGTGGTGGAGGAGGAGTCCAAGAAACCTCCATCATATTTTAATGAGTATTAAAAAGGTAAATATTGAGGGCACATGTTAAGGAAGTTATTATAAAAATATATGTATGGGAAAAGTGAGAGGCCTAAGTACAACGTGCGTGAAGATCGGTGTTCGTAAGGAAAAAAATAAAATATTGGAAAAGAAGAAAAAGGCGTGGACGGCAGGATTCGAACCTGCGCGGGCAAAGCCCACATGATTTCTAGTCATGCCCGATAACCACTCCGGCACGTCCACTCTTTTGTTAAGCTTTTCACAAAACATTAATATACCAATTTCTTCAACACTTTATGTTTGGTGTCATGGTAGATATGTCAAATCACGGTGAGCCACCGTTATTTTGTAAAAGCTACACTTTGTAGCACACTTTGTAGCTTTTGTAAAATCACGATGTCTCGTCATCATTTCGGTATATACCCACCATCATCAAACATACACATAGCTTTTGCAAAACCATGGTGGCTCGGTGCAATTTCCGCAAACACAATGTGATATCAAACATGCATTGATATAAGACACAATTAAGGAGCATCGGTGTCTTTTGTGTTTTTGAGTTTGCTTGCATTGTTGTTGATTGTGGTTATTAACTCATTAAACTGGTTTATATGTCATCTATTAAGATCTCTGGTGTTGATCTGTTATTAATGTCTCATGATCCGTTATTAACAATCCCATAGAGTTAAAAAAAAAATAAAAAAAAATTGAAGCTACGGTCAAGAAGAAAAGATTATGATCTTCTATTTTCTCTGTAAAACTGCTTCTGTTCATTCTAGAGGTCATGACTCACGACTTTAAACAATGGCATAGGATCAAACTAAAAGACAAAAAACAAGTGTGCTATGAAACCAAATTCATTTGCTAGAAAAACATAGTATTTCATTTCAGTGCTTACTCTTACCGTGATAAATGCTTAGAAGCAAGGCTTCATTGTGTTCAAGGCCTTTAGTTATGTCCTATGTAAAACTAAATTCTTGAGTAATCCTTTAATAGTGTTTCAAATTCTTCCATTTTGTATGTGTGAGATTATAATGATGTTTGTCATTTCATCTACAAACAAGAATAAGATATCATTATGATATATTTAGGATTATTGTAAAAAAAAAAGATATCATTAGTATTTGATTCTTAAGCCAAAATTATGCCTTTGATTGATCATATACAAAAATAAACCTAAGGCATAAACTCTATTTGAAAGGAAAAAAAAATTACTACTGGTTTAGAATGTTTATATTAAAAGCTCTATTAAATTGTATTGCACTATCACCCAAAAAAATTGATAGCTACAAGCACGAAAGTATATGGAACTCTTGTTTCCCAAATAAGAACAAAGGCTGATAAACAATACACCATTATTGATTTGTGACACTCTTTGTTCGCCACAACGAAAAAATTGAACTTCGATGGATGATGAAATGGGAAAGGTAGAGTGCAGGAGATCATGTGTAATACTCAAACAATATCTCTTACACACTTACAAATTGCAACATTTTTATCCTTGTACAAAATTAAGAAACTCTTCATTCTGACAAAATGAATGTAGAAACTTGGCTCAGCATGACATACTACTGGAGAATAATCAATAGCAAGCATTCTCATCGATTGTGGCTCGCTTCGCTATCAATGATAATTAACACTTAAATGTCATGACTGAATATACAAAAAGTACACAAATACAATTTCAAGTGCATATGAAATCTCTTACTCACCCACCATTACACCACAGATACTAAATGTTTTGCCAAACCATTTTCCAACAGAAAGAGGAGAATGTGCTATCTACACTTAGAATCGATACAAGATTGGAGTCGTGAAGTGTAATAGTTGGAGGTTGGTAATAACTGTCTGCATCTCAAGAAATAATTTGCCTCTTCAAAGCTATATGTCTCTCAAAGTTGGATGAAAGTGATTTGAATTTTTGTAATAACTGTACAGAATGCAAAACATCAATGTGGATCTGTATCAACCTGTTATGGCATGTTTCTCCTTATTCAGTTGTGCTATTGAGTGGACTTGCAAGTGTCAAGTCTCTCGCACTATCAGCAAACGCTTTGAAGGTATGTATTATCTTTTATCTGATCATCATCATTTATCTTTTTAAATATTGTGTATAATATAATGTGTATTGATGCGCAATGTTGCCTTTAGTTGTGTTTCCCATGCAAATCTATTTCTGTTTCATTTTTTTAGGATCCTCTCTATGCAATTGATCATCTCCATCTCCTTCCCGAGTTCCACAATTTGACACATCTTTGTCTGCATCGGAGGATTAAACCTTTCACTATAAAAACAGTACTGGAATTCCTCTTAAGGTGTCCTAAACTGGAAACTCTTGTTGTTCCTCTGGTACGCCTTATATCCTGCTTAATCTGCCTCATTTAAATGTTAAAACAGTGATATTACTTCTATCCGCTAACTTGTTAATTGATTCTTATTTAGGGAATTGGCAAAATCGTCGATAAGAGAGACTATGCATTAATTCCAGGGCCTTATTGTTTCAAATCTTCTCTCAAGATGCTTCAGATTTCAGACTTTCATGGATATTATAGTTCAATCAGTTTCGTTGAGTTTATTTTACAAAATGCAAGAGTTTTAAAGCTGATCGAGATTACCTGTTCGCCATTTTTACCACATGGTGTGCCTTTGAAGAACCTGGCGGATGTCAAGAATCAACTTGCAGACATGAGAAGATGAGACATTCAGTTTAAGTAAATATTTTTTTAGTAGGAATTGAATTTTCTTGTCTAACTTTAATAAGGCGCGGTTAAGTTAAATAGCTTCCTTCAACAATAATTTATGGGGTTTGCATTTCATGAACTGAATCAATTTATACTAGTTTATATTATTGGACAGACTGTCTTTTGTTTCGCTGTTAAGTGTTTGCTTGGAAATGAAACCATGTAACAATGCAAGTATGGTTTGCTTGGAAATGAAGCTAGACATGATTTTGGGAACTTGTCAATATATGAGTCAAGTTCCGTTGATATCAGGACTTAAACGAAATCTCAACCGTAATATCAAATGAATCGTATGGCTCTAAATATCCTGCTGTCAAATTAAAATGTGAGGCATGTGCTAGTAGTTGTGTTCTTTCTCTTTTCTACATTCTGGGTCATCAAACATAATTCCTTAAAGTTTAGATCAAACCAAACCCTCTGCTACTCATACTAGCAAACTAATTCACTCATTGATTTTTTAGAATACATGAGAGAAGATTATCCCACTCACATTCAAGAATGCATTGAAACATATCAATTTAATGTATTTTATAGTGCCATATAAACAAAATTATCCCAAATTTTGAAATGAAAAAATAGCTTCATGTGTCACAAAAAATAATGTAAACAGATGGAAGAATAACATGTTACATTGTTGTTGATTTTCACTTGACTGATATTTTTTGTTTAAATATTGATTGTATTCTTTTAATTGTTTGTTGGGTTTGGAGTAGCTAATCTTCTCTTTAGTCTCTCATTGTGAGCTTAGCTCAGTTGGTAGGAACAGTGCATAGTATATGTAAAGTCTAGGGTTCAAACCCCAACCACCACAAAAAAAAAAAAAAAAAATCTTCTCTTTAATCTTACTTACTAACAAAAAAAAAAATTTTCAACAAAACAGCCTTAAATATTAAAACTTGCTTGACGTGACTGTCGATTTCTTAGTCAGTATTTTGACATTATAAGGACAATTTTATCATTTAATTAATTATATTTAACTAGTGAAAAAAAAAAAGACGTGGACGGCAGGATTCGAACCTGCGCGGGCAAAGCCCACATGATTTCTAGTCATGCCCGATAACCACTCCGGCACGTCCACTGTTGTGCTATACTTTTCACAAAATATAAATCCATCACTTCTTTGAACGGCTTCAGAACTTAACTCACTCACTGGTTTGATAACAACAACAAATTAGAAGCGAAACTTTCACAATTGGATTATATACCAAAATCAAACGCAGCGCCGAAACAAAGAACAAGAAACTAATCAACCAAACAGGTTTTTTATTTATCATTTAATCTCATATGTAAATATTTTTTATTGTTTTATTTAAACTGCTGTAATGTATGCTAAAAGAAATCATCAAATTCTGATGTATATCTCTGTTAATTGATGAATTTTTGAAACAATTTATGAATTTTTGAAATAATATGTGAATTTTGAATAAACCCTAATTGCAGGTTTTTGCAGTGGAACTTGGGTGTTTTTTCAAAATTGGTGCTTTATCATCTTACATGTAGTTATTGTCATCATGTCTTCCAAGAGAAACCTTCCATCATGGATGACTTCAAATGATGATGATGGTCATGGAAATTTTGGAAAGAGACCAACTTTGGATGAAGGTGGTGAGAAATCCAGTGAAATTGGGACTTCCAACAAGAAGACCAAAGTTGAAAATGAAAATGCTTTCAACAAGCTTATGGTAATTGATTAAGTTTATGTTTGCTATCACTGTCTGTTTGCCATAATCACATTGAGTCGTCGTGATTTTTTCAAAAGCTACTTAGTACGTGTTTGGTATCATGGTTGATATGTTGAAATCACAGCGAGCCACCATGATTTTGTAAAAGCTACAATGCCGAACAAGCTATGTCAAATCACAATGTCACCGTGATTTTGTAAAAGCTACACTTTGTAGCTTTTGTAAATCACGATGGCTCATTGTGATTTCAGCATATCCACCGTGATACTAACAATGCACATAACTTTTGCAAAATCATGATGGCTCAATGTGATTTGGGCAAACTCATAGGGATACTAACAGTTGTGTTTTTTTGGGTTTGTTTGCATTGTTGTTGAATGAGGTTATTAATTCATTAAACTGATTAATTGACAGGAAGGTGTAGTTTTTGTGCTGTCGGGTTTTGTGAATCCGGAGCGTGGTATCCTGAGGTCGCGTGCTATGGAAATGGGAGCAGAATTTAAGCAGGACTGGAACTCTAATTGCACTCTTTTGGTTTGTGCATTTCCAAACACTCCCAAGTTTCGACAAGTTGAAGCTGATTGTGGAACCATTGTATCAGAGGTTTTTTCCTTTCTTTTAACTTGTTACACGTGAATGGTCTCTAAATGTATTCCTTTAAAAGTACTGCTTATATTTTGGGAAGGTTGAAGTGGAAGGAAGAACTCCTTAAGAATCTATGTCTGATACTGTTAGGTATCCGGTGGGATTGATAGGGTAACTGCTGATGCAGTCAGTTATTTTAATATATTGTTATTTAGGAGCAGTTAGCATTTTGTATAATATGCAGTATTTGTGTTGATTAGGAGCAGTTAGGCAGTTTATGCAGTAATTTGTATTGATTAGAAGCGGTTACAGGCAGTTTATGCCCTTTGTTTGTATAAATAAGGCCATTTGGCCACAATAGTGGGGGGAATTCATAATTATTTAATTAGGAATCCGAATTAAAGAGAAACAAAAGAAATAATATTATAGATTGAAAAGAAAATATTACAGAAGATTATCCCTCTGTAATCCCAGAGCAACAGCTCCTCAGAGAAGAGACATTTCTCTCTCTGCCCAAAACCAATATGGTTCCTAACTGAATAATTCTGAATTCCCCTACTGTTGTAGCCAAATGGTCTTATTTATACAAACTAAGGGCATAAACTGCCTAACTGCTCCTGATCAACACAAATACTGCATATTATACAAAATGCTAGCTGCTCCTAAATAACTATATAATAAAATAACTGACTATATATTAAAATAATAACTGACTGCATCAGCAGTTACCCTATCAATACCACCGGATACCTAACAGATACTCCTTAGGAATCCCTATTGTATGGTTTGTTATTCTCACTACTTGTGGCGAGAATAAGTTCATTGCTCTAAGTGTCATTTTATTAATGTCTCATGGTCAGAGTTTGTAAACTACTTATCAACAAATAAGATCTCTGGTGTTGATTCATTATTGACAATCCCATAGAGTTAAAATTGAAACTATTGTCCTCAATCTTGAACCAGCTGATAGCCAAGAAGGTACTAGGGCATCTCTATGTATAATCTCATTTTTCTTTGTGGAATAATTTATTTTTAAGCATTTAGTTTGATATCTGCGAGCAATTTAGCGTTAATTACTGTAGGCTGTAGCTTTAGTGTCTTAGTTTACGGTGGTATTTTGAGGTTAGTTGAGACTTGAGACAATGATTTTATTTCCTCAATGAAGGAAATTAGGGATCTTTTGTCTTGGTTGACATTCAGACATCAAGTTTTTGCTCGATGAAAGGATAATAAATATAGTTCGTTGTTCTTTTCTGTTCTAACATGAATGAGATTTTTATGTGATGTGCTAATCCAAACCTTTCACTGAGGGGAATCCTATTTGTTACATAATCCAGACGTTTTTTTTTTACTAATATTGGTGGCATTAATTTTTCAAATATTATTGGAATCAAGCTTACCGCTTTTTAGATTTTGGTGGGAAAATTCTAGTAAAGTTACACTGATTTTGGTTGTATCATTGTCCATATATTTTGTCAACAAAAACGTAACATGATGTATCCTTTATTTTGTTCTTGGGTGTTAGGATTGGATACAAGAGTGTTACAGACAGAGGAAACTCGTTGAAATTGATAGTTACCTTATGCATGCTGGGAAACCATGGCGTAATGGAGGTAGATCACATGAAGTCGATGAAGGTGATATATTTTTGTATGCACTAGTAAATTGATAGGACCTAGTTTAAGTTATTTTGCATTTGATAAATGGTTTCCTGATTACCATATTCATTTTGTATACAACATGAAATTTGAGCTCAAAAGAAGCCAATTAAGATTGCATGGAGCTGTGCACCTTTGTGATTGCATCTTAGATATTACGTTTCATATTCATCCCTTTTCTCTCTCATTTATCTGGAAAAGTAATTACTAATTAGAAAGAATAAAAAGTTGTTCTTGGAGCAGAATCGCTGTTTTAGCTACAGAGAAAACTCC
Source organism: Medicago truncatula (assembly GCF_003473485.1). Lineage (NCBI taxonomy): Eukaryota > Viridiplantae > Streptophyta > Magnoliopsida > Fabales > Fabaceae > Medicago > Medicago truncatula. The sequence goes on from NC_053043.1 coordinate 50,228,307, forward strand.
ATTATCTGCAAATATATTGATATTATGCAATTATGCATGCTTAATTATTCCTAAAATTACTTAAAGACCTTTTTTGTGTGTTTAAAACTTTCTTTACAACCATCTTTTTCACCAGAGATATATATATATATATATATATATATATATATATATATATAAATAAGTGCAAAATTGTAAGGGCAGATCTAATTAGTTGTTGCCACATGCATGTTTGCCAACCTCCTACCCAAGTCCCGCACCATTGTCTCGGTCCAGTTTCACATCTAATATTTCCTCATGAATTTTATGCGTGAGTGCAGAACAAAAACCATCTGTACCCCACAAACCACAAAAGCGTGTTGAAAGAGAGACTTCAGAGGCGACTACTTCCATAAAATCAAAGGTAAAAAGTGGCAAAATGTTTTACAATTTTATATACTTGATTTGAGAAAAATGGATCTAAATAACCTTTATTTTATTTGTCGACAATTAAATTTGCTATTTTTTTGTTTGCTACATATTCCAGGGAAAAGACACTGACGATGCTAGGAAATGCTTTGAACCTTCTGAAGTGAAGAAGTGGGCTCTTGATGATTTGAATAAAACAATTCAGTGGTTGGAAAGTCAAGAAGAAAAGGTTATGATCTTCTACTTTCTATATGAAAACTGTTTCTGTTCATTCTAGAGGTCATGACTTTAAGTAAGCTTTCATAACTTGCATAGGATCAAACTAAAAGACAAAAAACAAGTGAGCTGTGAAACAAAATTCATTTGTTAAAAAAATATAGTATGTCAGTGCTCACTCTTACCGTGATAAATGCTTTAGAAGCAAGGCATATCTGTTGTTCTAACTTCATTTTGTTCAAGGTCTTTAGTTATATCCTATGTAAAACTAAATTCTCAAATAATCCTTTCAGCCAGATCCAAATGAGATAACAAAAATAGCTGCAGAAGGGATTCTGACTTGTTTGCAAGATGCCATATGTTCTATCGAGGAAAAACAGGTAATGCGCATAATTAAAACTGATTGTGACTTGTATTGGTTAGTAAGGAACTAATTTAATTATTTTCTTTTCCTGCGGAGTGTTAATATAAGTAAAATTTAGAGTGGAGACATCTCTTAAAATTCTATGAGAATAATCTGAGTATCAGACTAATAATATATGCAGGGCACAGATTTATATTATCATGTAAATTCATCTCATTATTATTTGAGAATTCATAGCAATTTGCCTATCTTTCTTGGGAATGTATGAAATCAGTTAAACATAGAAACATAACATATCGTAAGTATGTCAAATTTTCTCTTGCATGAGCACCAGTATTACTTACTACTGAGTATTTTCTATTTCCTAATCATTGTCATCCTAGCTTTTTTTGTCCCTAACAAAGTTTTCTCCAGAACCTTTGCACTTATTTTTATGACAGGATGGACAATTTATAATGTCTATGTACCTGATGATGCCGACTAATTATAAGGCCTAAGTATATAGCTATACTGGATATTTTACTTGAATGAGAATTGGCGAATCATTTGGCCGAGTCATCACACTGAATGACACTCATTTACATTTAAAATATCCTTCAATGTCGTTGACAATTGGCATCTAGACTTGCTGAATTGCTTATCTAGTTTTAGTATGCTTAATCTTTGTACAGTCCATTTGTATTTGGTTTTACACATATGTCTGAATTCCATGCCATCTTGGTATTCTTACTTTAAGTTTCAATGTGGGGCTGTTATATCAAGGATTAAATGGAATGCTTTTGTTGCTGATTGTGTTTGTCTTGTTAAATTTAACCAGGACATTGGGAGAGGAACTGAGGACTGGAAATTCTTACCTCGAGTTGTTGAGGAGCTTGCAAGATTGTATGTTGTGGGAAACAATAAGGCTTCAATGTCAAAGGAAGATATCCACAAACAAGCACTGGACTGTAAACGTATTTACGAGGAAGAACTGAATAGGTTAGATCATGAATTGACAAAGAAATCTAAGATAAATGAAGAACATAGGAGCAAAAGGGGAAGGACAAATGATGCATCTTCTTCTGGTGCAGTTGAGTATGATAGTGATGATACAATCGAGATGACGGAACAAGAAATAGACCTTGCATATAAGACTTTATCCTCTAAGACGTGTAACTTGTGAATGCTGATTGAACTGGTTTGTTTAGGGATGAAAAGTTGTTAGTTTGGTTTACACAATTTTGGTTACTTTTTCCTACGACAATACACTGCAGAAAATTCCCAGGTCTATGAGACTTGCCTCTGTTTAAAATTAACTTTTTCATACTATCTTTGTTAGCCTAACGGCTCACGTCTTCTTTGCTAGTACTAATTTTATCCACGGACTCTTTTTTTACTTAACTTTGGGAGGAGTACCTGAATTTTCGGACTTGTGCACTTGCACTTGAAAGATCTTATAATATTTTCGAGTTTTTTTTTCCACCCTCCATACCTGATTCGGATTATGAAATCTGAAGAAAAAAATGTAGCGTGTTTTTACGCCTGTCGGCTTATATATTCAAAATATTGTAGGGCGCGCGAGAAATTAATATGATCGGATAAAAAATTGTCTTTTTTTGGGGTACAATAGACGGTAGACCCTGAGAAATAGTATGCCCAAATCAGAGCCCCTTCCCAAAAGTTTCAATATTCCGATCTTTCAATTGTGAGGTAATAAGGTTATGCAACAAATCAGAGCTCTTTCCCCACTTCTCTCCCAACAATCTATGAAAATCCTCATGAGTGATCTAGGCCACCTCAAATCTGAGAGGACAATCACCCACATTGGTAGGCTCCCCCTATGAAGAACCATAATATAAAGGATGTAAAGGTAATTGTACTTGTGAAGATTATCAAGATAGTCAAAATAAAAAATGTTTTTTTACAGAAGAAAATAAGAGATGTGTTATGAAAGTAATTCAAAGTGTTGCAAGATATTGTACAACAACATAGAAGAGTAGAGAGAAATGGATAAAGGGAGAATAAGATAGTATATTTTATTATTTTTCAAGTGTGTTATTTACATGACAATACAGCTTCTATTTATGGAAATTGCTCTTCTCTCATCAAAAATTGCTCTCTCTCATACAAACTGACGAAAAATCACACTTGGAAGTTGGTGTCATTACCACCTAATAAGAAGGGCATAGATGTAAGGCGGGTTTTCAAAGTTAAAGAAGGTCCAAATGGTGGAGTACTAAGGTATAAACTAGATTAGTAGTAAGAAGTTTCATGCAAAAATTTGGTATCGACTATGGATAGGTTTGTACACTTGTAGCAAGAATGGAAACAATTAGATTTGTGGTTGCAATCTCAAGTTGGAAGAATCGGAGAATTCATCAAATGGATGTCAAGTCAAAATTTTAAAATGGTCCATTGGAGGAAGAAATGTTTGTGAAGCAACCTCCGGGATTTTTAAATAAAGAAACATGAAATAAAAGTATACAAGCAGAGATAAAACTTTGTATGGTTTGAAGCAAGCACCAAGGGTCTCTGGTAAGAAAGTTTATGGCTTTTCGTGTCATATAGAGGTACGTTACTAGTTTGTATATATGTAGATGATCTTCTAGATACTAGAATCAATGAGAATGCTATAGCAACTTTTAAGTCATCAATGGTCAAAGATGACCGATTTAGGAACATTATCCTGCTTTTTGGGAATATAATTCCAAAGAACATAAGATGAAAATGTAATGCATCAAAGCAAATATTCTTTTGATATACCGAGAAAATTCAATATGCATCACCACAACTTAGCCAAAACATCAAGTGAAATTGACATGAAACTTGAAAAAGATGGAAACGAGAATCAATCACTTGAGGATCTCAAAAGTGACGATGAAGACGAAGCTCACATGGTGGATATTGTTGATTAGGCTTATATAAACCAAATAAATTTATGAGGAAGTAGGTTTTTCGAACCTTAACTTAGTTAAAGAGGGCAAATGATTCAAGTATGAATAAAACTGAATGCTCCTCATCATCTAACACTTCTGTTTGTATCAATTTGACCATAATATTGTTTAGATAAAGTGACAAATAACCTTAAACTAACACACACAACTCTTAAGTCCCTAGTTCAAAACAAGTTTACAACTTTAACCACAACAATAGCAACATTGACAATTGAATTAGACCTCATAAACATATGTAATAATGCCCTATATCGTAAACCACTTGAGTTGGTCTGACGGTGTTACTCGAGACTTTGGAGTGCGCTCCTCTCAAGGTCGTAAATTCAAGTCTCCCGATACCAATTTCGATGGATTGGTCCATTCAGGGCTTTGTAGACCTCAAAAGTGGACGATCAGATTGAACCCTCCAATTAGTTGGCCATATATTGAGTTAAAAAAAACCAAAAAACAATGCCTAATTGCTAGACTAAACACTTTCACTAAAGTTTGAATTTAAAATCCCACAATTGTGCATGTGAGTTTGAGATGTCCATTGTTGTCTACCTAAAAATAAAATTATGAAATAAAATTAAGGGACCAAAATGTAAATATGTATAGAATAGATTTATAGCAAAAATAAAAAGGAAAAATAGACATAGAAAAGTAGTATGAATGACCCAAGAAGTAGCAAGTGACTACTAGTTTGTAGATTCCTCTCCATTGGGTTGGAGTTGAGAAGAGTACTTAAGTAGGGTTGCACGCTGGCTGCTGTCTCTTTCTGCAGTTTATAAGTAAAACGCAATCCAGAATCTCTCAAATTCAATTCAATTCACTTCATAATTATTCTCATCTCTTCGTCACAACCCCTTTCTCTGTTTCTCTCGCTATTCGCACCTCCCAACTCACTCCGATACGACGACGACAATGGGTGCTTCTCTTCCTCCTAAAGAGGCCAACCTCTTCAAACTCATTGTTGTAAGCTTCCTTTCTCTTCGCCAGATCCAATTTCTTCTTCTTCCTTCCCTTTTTCATAAACCCTAGATTTTTTTTTATGCTTACTTTTTACTTCTTCATAATCCACTAAATTAATCGAATTGGTGATATTCAGTGTTAATTCAATTTCAACCGCTCTCTCTGAGATTATGAATTTCATAGTTTTATTTAAATTAATAATATTTATCACTTTATCAATGTGTTTGTAGTTTACATGAATTAATTACTTGGCTATGAATGAATTACTTAGCTATGCTATCAAATTTATGAAATTTTTTATTTTTTTTTATTTTTATTTTTTATTGAAATTGGAAGGGAATAGAATGAAAATAAGATGTTTGAATTTATTGGTCATTGTTTTTTTTCTTCCTGTTTCTATGGTTCTGTACTTCTGTTTGGATAAGCATTTTATTTGCAGCTTACAACACAAACACTTATCTTATGTATAAGTTATTTTTATAGTAAAAGATAAAATAAAGTTAATTTTTTTTCCGTAGTTATAAGCTGTTTTCGTAATCTATCTTGGAGAACGTATAAAAATAAGCTCAAATTTTTTTATGAACAATGTCATAAGCTGCTTATGTAAATTCTCTCAAACAGTTTCACAAAACTTATGTCAGCATGTAAGCTCAAATAAGCCAATCCAAACAGGTGCAATGTCTCATTTGAAGAATGGGGTTTAGTTTTAGAGTTAAATAGCTACCGTGTTATATGATTTAACTCCAGGGTTATCCGTGTTTTCTAATAGACATGTGTTAGGCTGGGGTTCGGTTTTCCCCATAGGAAAAGAAAAATCAAATGAATGCTTATAATTTTGTGATTAATTTAATAATCATTGTTATTGGGAATTTAGGAGTGGTGAAATGCTATTGTTAGTGGGGCTCTAAGTTCCCTTTTTTTTTTTTTTGGTGTTGTTGCAGAAATCCTATGAAACCAAACAATACAAAAAGGGTCTCAAAGCGGCCGATGCCATTTTGAAAAAGTTTCCAGATCATGGAGGTATGCTTTTTTGGTACTTGCTTCTGCATGCTTTTTCTTCGTGCATGTTTGGTGTCTCGAGGAGTTATATGAAATCACGTTGACACCGTGATTTTGTTGAAGTTTCAAAGTGTAGCTTCGGTGAAAATCGTGGTGGTCTGACATAATTATGCCAAACTCACCGCCAATTCAAACATGCGCCTGTCTTGAATATTTTATTTCTTTGTTATATGTTGGAATAACACAAAACACTTATCTTGTTTTACACAAGCGCTCCTCTCTCCATATCTTAATTATCATGTTTCATTGGGCGTTTTTCTTATTTATGTTTCTGTTTCCCCCTTCTGGTTGATAGAAACTTTATCGATGAAGGGTTTGACATTAAATTGCATGGATCGTAAATCTGAAGCATATGAACTGGTTCGCCAAGGATTGAAGGTACGTTGCCTTCGATTTTGCACCATTTATCAATCTTTCAACTTTTTATCATCTGATTCTCTAAGCTTAATTTTTTACTCTGCTGCAGAATGACCTTAAGAGTCATGTTTGCTGGCATGTTTATGGTCTTCTCTATCGGTCCGACCGAGAATACAGGGAAGCAATCAAGTGCTATCGAAATGCACTAAGGATAGATCCTGACAATATTGAAATCTTACGTGATCTATCTCTCTTGCAGGTAACACATAAAATTCTTGTTTCTATTTTGGTTTACTTTAGCAGTCATACATATAGAAATTTTGTCATTGCTTTCTCTACAGTGGAGTAAACTTGGGTGCGAGTTTTCTTCCACAAGCATCATATTTGGACATTTCCCGAACATAAACATGTTTCTTCATGTTGGTGTTGGTTAGTTTGATATGGAAATAACTTTTTAAAGAACTCTGTTCAACATGATTGCTAGAAATGACACTTCCTTTTATGACACTGCAATTTCCTATCTAAATTTGTTTGTCTCTGAAGTTTGTGGGTACTTAAGTCAGAAATCAGAATGCTACTGTCTTATATTCATTTTGAGTTCAGGATAAACCTCTTGTAGAATATTTCCAGAATGATATATGTAATTGAACTTATGCTGGATTATTAACAATAAAGGCGGGAAAAAAATTTCCCCAATCTTTTCCCATTGTAATCTTCCAATCCATAAGCAAGGGAGTCATATACAATGGGGGGGTTCTCTCATCACGTACGGGAGTCTGTAGCTAACAAATGTTTTGCAATGACATTTTACCATCACATTTCATAATGCACAACCACAGACTTAATGGATTCCTCTCTGATGCACTTATTTCTTATGTGTGATATGATTTTATTTACCTCATTGACAGGCTCAAATGCGAGATTTATCTGGCTTTGTTGAGACGCGGCAACAACTTCTGACTCTTAAGTCAAATCATCGCATGAACTGGATTGGATTTGCTGTTTCACATCATTTGAACTCTAAGTATGATTTTATTTTACATCAAAGTAAATTGTTTTTCCTAGTGATGATTGCTTGAGCTGCCTTTATAATAACTAGCAGCTTAGGACCATCGTTTGTTGCCAAAATTTCTGTTGTTTAATTTGTTGATGCTTTTGCGATAATATATTATGTGATTATTTGCATGTTTTTTAATGGTAAATACTACGGTGGACCTAAGATAATGGGGTAGAGAGGATCACCAAAATATCAAACACATCTTAGTCACCTCTCCTTCCTTTATATTGTAACGGGGTCCACAGAGAGATGTTATTTGAAATTTCAGTACAAAGGGATATTGACTATTGTGTGAAGAGTGTTAGTTAGAAAACTATATTAAAATTTTCAAGGATTTTATAGTTATCTTCAGATATCAATCATAAACTACAGTGGTCAAATTGTGGGGAAAACTATTTCCTCTAACGCCGTTTTTTATTTTCTTTTCGATTTTTCCCTTCCATTATTTTATATGCATAAATGGTGCATAGAAAGGTTTAAATGCCTTTTTTTCAATCTATCATGTCAGTACCTTGGCCTTGGTAACATTGGTGGGTGTTATTGAAATGGAAATCTTTTAAAATTTTATTTTGGTTGTTTGTTGTTCTGAACTTCAAATATGAAACCAGTGCATCAAAAGCTATTGAAATTCTGGAAGCATATGAAGGGACATTAGAAGATGATTATCCTCCAGAAAATGAACGGATTGAGCATGGTGAAATGATTTTATATAAGGTATTTCCTCTGGCTAATTTCTACTATTGTTTCCTGTTGATTGCACAAGTCCTTTTTACATTTTTTTTATTGTTTGATGTAACTTATGCATGCTTAGATTTTGCTATAAGATGATAGGATTTTGAATTGGCTTTTGCCATTTTTGAGCTTTAGTAAATGTCGATGATTACCTTATGCATCATGATAACTATAAAATGAAGCTTTCTCTGCTGACTCTAGTCAAATAATATTTTGTTTGAATGTTATCATTCTGCTGTTACTTGTGCATGTTGTTTAGGGATATGATGTCTTTCATATTGTTCAAATATCAGTATTAATATTTTTTCTGCATAAATCATCTCTGTTCAGGTCTCTTTGTTAGAGGAATGTGGATCTTTTGAAAGAGGTCTTGAGGAGTTGCAGAAGAAGGAGTCAAAAATTGTATGAGTTTTATTTACTGAGATAATTTGATAATGAACTTGTTATGCTTGAAAGACATGATTTCATTACTTGTTTCGGATTATATCTTTTCAGGTTGATAAGCTTGGATATAAAGAACAAGAGGTTTCACTAATAGTCAAGCTTGGTCGCTTAGAAGAAGGCGAGAAATTGTACCAGGCATTGCTTTCCATGAATCCAGACAATTATAGGTGAAATTTCTGGCTAATGTCTCGATTGCAATGCATGTCTAGATGTATTTCTTCTTTATGTTCTCCTACTTTTATTGTTTCCTTTTTGCATTAGCTAGAAGCATAATAGCTTTAGCTCGGATGGTTTAACATTTGTTTCATTTGGCTCCTTTTTGTGACTTTATATTTTTTTATGTGTATCTGGTTTTGTCTTTGATAATGCCTGACCTATAGAAGCAAGAGACACAAGTTTAAACATCTCTGAAATGTTTTTTGTTATAGAATGTTTAGGTCATTTTAATGATATTATGCATAATAATTCCTTTCCAGGTAGTATGTATTGTTTTTTGTCTTGCCTTATTATAGAAAGATGACTAATTATTTGTTCTTCATGTTGATGCTCAGATACTATGAAGGCCTTCAACGATGTGTTGGGTTATATTCAGAAAATGGTCAATTTTCTCCTGATGAAATAGATCGATTAGATACCCTGTACAAAACACTTGGGCAGCAATTTAAGCGGTCATCTGCTGTTAAGGTAGCGCAATCAATGCTTGTATTGTATTCTATATAATTTTTTAAGTTTAATAGCCTGCCTTCATCTTCATGCATAACAATCATCACTTTATTATTTTTCCATATCATCCATGCAACCCCCCTCCCCCAAAAGGAGGCAAGGATTTTGTTGTTAAACCAAAAATGTGGGTAAACTGGGATGGTATACCTTGATAAGCATAGCCGGTGTATTTTTCGGGGGGGGGGGGGGGGGGGGGGGGGGCATCTTTTCACTGATCCTTGCTGCGACATCATTTATGAATTTTGCTGGTCAATGCAAGTAGTGCTATTTGACCGCCTCACCTAAGTTTTTGTAATGAAATTAATCTGATATTATTATTTTTTTATCAGAGAATACCATTAGATTTTCTTCAAGGTGACAGATTTCGAGAAGCAGCAGATAGTTATATTAGACCTCTCCTGACTAAGGTATGTACAAATCCTCTTTGGTATAATGTTCTTCCTATTTTACAAGCTTCAAAATCAAAATGTGATTTCATTTTGTTTCCTTTCTAGGGAGTTCCATCTCTATTCTCAGATCTTTCTTCTTTATACAATCACCCTGGGAAGGTTAGTTTAATTACTTAAATTTGACTGTTCAAATATTTTGTCTTGTTATTGTAATACTGTATATTATGGTGGGTAGAAAATACCGTTGCTTATTTTGCGGGTTCTGATTTTTTTCCAGGCAGACATTTTGGAACAAATTATTCTTGAGTTAGAGAACTCTATTAGGACGACCGGTCAATACCCTGGGAGGTAAGATATACACAATTACTATCAGTCATTCATCGCCTGTGTCTAGCACAAGAATTACGATTACCGTGTTCATGTGGGACAAGGGAAAGCTTATATGTTAATATATTATGAGACTTATATGTTAATATATTATCTGAGACTTCTTCTGAATTCATTTATTCTCACAATTTTTAATTCCAAAATGTTTTATGTAAAATCAATAATTCTTTCCTTCAGAAGGATTAGACGAGTTTTGCATTAATGATATTATTGCAAAACAACAATGTTATTTTACTAAGGTATTAAACATCAGCCTGAAAAACACATTGCTAAGTGCACCATCTTAATTTAAAGAATATTTGTAATTTAAAATATAACACACATTATGCGGATGTGGATTGAGTTGGTTCTATAGTACCCATGCTACCTGCACCAATAACCATAAATTTGTTGGTAATTCCTCACTGTAGGTCTCTCAGACCCATTTAATAGGTAAAACCCTATCTATTTTGGATAATGTTTATGGGTTCCCATTAGGTTCAGGTTCAATTTCTGTTTCTACTGCCCACCTCCAGGATGGTAATACGTATGTATGAATTATGGAAATTGATGCAGCCATCTAATGGTTTTACATGTCACATATGTATTGTGGTTCCCAGTAAATTCTCCTAAATTGAAACAACCAAAATTTTGGCCCTTATAGTTTTTGATGATAGCAGAAAACTTTTCAGAAAAAGAAGAAATAATGCACATCTAGTGGGAGAATAAGCCAAATTGGCTAAAAAGTTATACGTGGTGGAAAGATCCCAGGAAAATTCTATCTGATTGCAACACTAGCAAAGACCTTATAGTTGACACGGAAATTTTGTTGCTTTTGAACTTGTATTTTGTGCTGGATCACTAACCATTAACTATCTTGGCATACAGGGTGGAAAAAGAGCCCCCTTCAACTTTTTTGTGGACTTTGTTCTTGTTGGCTCAGGTTTGTGACTATTTTTGGGGACTTCATATGATACATTTTTTTTGTGTTCTTCCATTTTCTGTTTTTCTTACTCTGAAATTTTATTGGTGCAGCATTATGACAGGCGTGGCCAATATGAAATAGCACTTTCTAAAATTAATGAGGCTATAGAACACACACCTACTGTCATTGATCTATACTCTGCCAAGGTTTATTTATAATTTGCTTTCGGATTGTTTCAGGAATATTTCATTCTTAAATATGCTCTTGCTATATTTGTCTGTGTGTATATGTATGTGTATATCTTTATATTCTAGTCAAGAAAATATTTTAATTAAAGAACACTGTTAACTATGGTTTTCCTAATTATCTTTAGCAAGTGTAAGTAGCATAAATAATTTACAGAGACTCACAACACTAAGAAGTCTAAATCACCAGTTACTGTGAAATATTGCATTTCGATATGCATTTCTTTTCAAAACCTTTGGGCTAAACTGTTTCTATTATCTTTCTCTTGTAAGTTACTGAAAATGAACTTGACATTATGGCTTTAGTTTTAGAAACTATTGTTCGGTTGGCAGAATTACAAAACTCACTTTTAACTTTAAAAGATAGTTGTAATTATGGCTTTAGTTTTAGAAGCTACTCAATCAACTACTTAAAGTAGTTTACGAAAAATATCCTTTTTTTTTTAATTCTTGTTTTTTCAAAAGCTTAGACAAACACATTCTATATATTTCTCTAGTCATTTGAAAGGTTACATATAGTTTCATGGCTAATAAACGGGTTCTAAAAGTTGAAAATGTTTATTGAAGACTACTTTGTTGTATTTTTATTACCAAGAAAAAGGAAGCAGGTTGGATGATTTAATAAGAGTTGTGTTTCATATATAGAGTGAAAACGAGTTGATGTGGTTGGGTTTAGTGATGATCAGTGATTTACCCTGACAGTATAACATACTAGAAAACTGTTGAATAATCATTGCATGTCTTTGAATACAGAGTCGGATACTGAAGCATGCTGGTGATTTGGCTGCTGCTGCTGCATTTGCAGATGAAGCTAGGTGTATGGATCTCGGTGATCGTTATGTTAATAGTGACTGTGTGAAACGCATGCTGCAGGCTGATCAGGTTTTTCTGTCTATTTCTTTGATTTTCATTCGAACTTGATCTTTGTAATTTTGGTAGCTTTCTCTGTTGCTTTTTTCTGACTTTGTTTTTTGTGTAAAATTCCCTTATTGTCCAGGTGGTTTTGGCAGAAAAAACTGCCGTGCTATTCACAAAAGACGGGGATCAACACAACAACCTCCATGACATGCAGTGCATGTGGTCTGTATTTAATGATGCATAGCATTTTGTTCTGTCTTTGCAATGTAGACGTTTCATTATGTGTAACACTGTTTTTATCATCTATCTTACGAAGGTATGAGCTTGCCTCTGCTGAAAGCTACTTCCGCCAAGGGGATCTTGGGCTGTCTCTCAAAAAATTCTTGGCAGTGGAGAAGCATTATGCAGATATTACTGAAGACCAATTTGATTTTCATTCATACTGCTTAAGGAAAATGACATTGCGTACATATGTGGAAATGCTTCAATTTCAAGACAGATTGCATTCGCATGCATATTTTCGTAAAGCAGCTGCTGGAGCTATCAGGTGAATGTTTGTTATCTTTTATATAATTGGTTTACTGTATGAGTTGTTTTATATGCTAATTAAAGTTATGCCGTGCTTTTTGGGTTCGTGCATTAATCTTTATTCCTACACTTGAGTTGCAAATTGTATCTAGAACTGAATAGCAAACTTTCCCCCAATTGTTTCGGTCATGAACCAATTGTCTCAAAAGCTTAAGCTATTAAGTGAAGACACAAATGGCTTTATCTTATGTTTCTAACATGCCTTTTCACACTAAAGGCCTTTGAATTAGAATTATGGACAATGCTTTGGTCTACTTACCATGTGTAGAAATTCAACTTACTAGAAAGGTGTAGATTACAGGGATAAAACTCTAGACCACTTGTCATAGAGGCTTTGATATCACTTCATAAACTAATTATTTAAAAGTTGAAGTTTATTAAGTGAATACACATTAATATATTAATATTATATTTCAAACAGTTTCTCTGCCTTGGTTCTCATAAAGTTTAAGAGTTTTGTTATTTTTGCAATTTGCATATCATTTGGTATGCGCTCATAATTTTGTGGCTTAAAGCAATATCTTTTTGGGACTTCCATAACGGTCCAATTTGGAGTATGTATAAACAAATGGAATTTATTTCTGATCTTGTCTTTGATCGCATGTATATAACGCTTTCCACTGCAGGTGTTATATAAAATTGCACGATTCTCCTCCAAAGTCAACAGCTGAGGAGGATGATGAAATGTCCAAGTTGCCTCCTGCTCAGAAAAAGAAATTGAAGCAAAAACAGAGAAAGGCAGAAGCAAGAGCTAAAAAAGTAATAATAATTTCTGTAGCTTATATGGAACTTGTTGCTGCAGAAGTATTCATGGTATTGATTTATTTCCTTTTTAGGAGGCAGAAGAGAAAAATGAAGAATCAAGTGTTAGTGGGATATCAAAATCTGGGAAACGTCATACAAAGCCTGTTGATCCAGATCCTCGGGGGGAAAAGTTGTTACAGGTTAAATTTCAGTACATATATTGCCCATTAACATTCTTATATTTGCATTCCATGTTCGACATGGAGACCTGTTTTAAACTTCATAATTATACAAAATCAAACTTTCCTCTGTAAATTCACCTATCAACCAATTCTCCCAAAATATTGAGATGAGTTAATTAGGCTTTAGATTGTCTCTAACATGTGACCTTATGCAAAAGCTCTTTAGACATTTTAAGTGCATACTACAGACAATGCTCATGCATACTCTACTTTAAGTTGACCTCTTTCCAATTAGGACGGGGGGACAAGAATGATTAGTTACGACTTGGTCATGGCATCTCTGATACCATGTTAAGCTCTCTCCCACAAAACCCACCATGTTAGGTGAAGATCCATGATTAAATTTATTATATAATATAATGATATATGTAACTAATCCCACTTATTCCAAAGCTGGATTCTCAAACAACATTCCGATACTATTCTGAGAAAATTTGTTTGTGCTTTGTTGTTTTGGAAACCTACTACCTGTTGAATAGACAAACTGCTTTCACAGTTTCATCATCATTATGCAACATGTCATAACTAAACTGTTAAGACCTAACATCAGTGTAGTGGATTCAAAAATTTGGTTTGTCGAATACCAACTTTATCAGGGAAATGCTTAGTGAACAAAAATCATGTGATACATCTGAATTTTTTTCTGATAAACACTTCTTGTTATCATAATTTAGGACTGATATTATCCTGTTCAATTTGCAACTTTTCCCTGCATAGGTTGAAGATCCATTGTTGGAAGCCACAAAATACTTGAAGTTGCTGCTGAAGAATTCACCTGATTCACTGGAGACACACTTGCTCTCCTTTGAATTATACATGAGAAAACAGAAGATTTTGCTAGCTTTCCAGGTATTAATCTGTTAAACATGGTGCCTAGCTTTTTTGTCAAGCATCTTATCTCTGACTTATAGTAATTTAATAAGACCATTTTCCTAGAAATTTAAATTTAAAGAGTTTAAGGGGCTCCTTGTTGTGATTTTATGCTTATCAAGTGAATATTTATTTATTTATTTATTTATTTATTTCGTATATCTTTAGTTTATATAATTTATATTACACTTTGCCATTTTTTGAATATAAGCCAGTCATTCATGCATTGTTCTTTATCTTTCTATTTGTAGGCTTTAAAGCAATTACTAAGATTGGATGCTGAACACCCTGATTCTCATCGTTGCTTGGTATGTTTTCTTCTGTATTCATTGAATTTGGAATCACCCTTTCCTTCACCCCCTTCTTTTTTGTCCCATTTTTTCAGAATATATTGTCTCTCTTATGATCCTCTCTATTGTGATTTTGTTCCTTTCTCCACCAAGGAAATGGATTATCTTTCTGTTGTCATTAATTTCTAAGTATATACATTGCAGATTAAATTCTTCCATAAAGTGGGATCCATGAATGCTCCCGTGACTGACAGTGAGAAACTCGTTTGGAGTGTCTTAGAAGTTGAGCGTCAAACTATAAGGTTCTATAACGCGACTGTTCACATTTTATCTTTCTTGTGTAGTCTTTAAGGGCAATCATATTTACAGTTTTTTAGATTAATTGATGATTTAATACATGCCATAATTTCAACAATTCTAACTTCCTCTTTTATTCACTTGTAAGCAGTCAGCTGCACGGGAAATCTCTTCTTGAGGCAAATAGCCTTTTCCTTGAAAAACATGAAGGTCATACTCAATATGCTATGAAAACATGTCAGTGAATCTGTGTTGGATGTTTTAAGCCTGATTATGAAAGTTTGTGTTTTTTCCCGTTTTGTTTGCAGGTTCTATGATGCATAGAGCTGCTTTTGGAGAAATGATGTACATTTTAGATCCCAATAGGAGAGCCGAGGCTGTCAAGTTGATTGAAGGCTCAACAAATAACCCTGTGTCAAGGTAATGTTCAGTATCTTTTGCTTCATCATGCTATAAAGTACCCTACTCAATATATTCTATCTGTCTCTATCTTCAAACTCATATGACATTGGCATGTGATGCAAAACTGTATATTTTGATTGGTAAGGTTTCCTATATCATAGCTCAGCATGGCTTGACATGGATCAGCTTATTGTAATTAATTTCCTTACTTATCTGTGGTTCTTCTGAGCTGTACTTATCTCACGAGTCCCCAAACAATGAGTGAAATGTGAAGAGTTAGTTTTAGAAAATGATTGTACATGAGATGATTTGGTGTCTTGGAGACGAAGACAAATGTGAAGAGTTAGTTTTCTACTCTTCATTGCTAAATAACAATCCACTTCCCCGTTTCTACTTTTTTATTTGAAAAATTCCCTATTGCTAAAAGGTTGAGGGAAGGAAACAAGGAAGAGTGTCCGTTGGCAAATGGGTAGTTAGTATAAGATCAAATAAATCACAAACTAGTGAGAAATAACTGTTAAAAAATTGAAAAATGATTAAATTAATTGAAAACGGATCATTCAAACATATTGAACATGTGTTATTCTATATCTCAGGGGCTTTGCTGTGTGTAATTTTTAATTGCAAAAAAGAAAAAACTTTCCATAATTCTCTCCTTTTTTACTTTTCTTGTCTGGTTTCGTGTTTAGTTTTCTAATATGTCTAATGGTAATATTAATCATGCAATATTTTATTCTAATAGCAATGGAGCACTTGGACCAATCCGAGAATGGACACTTAAAGACTGTATTGCAGTTCATAAACTTCTTGGATCAGTTCTTGATGATCAAGATGCTGCATTGAGTAAGTACAATCTGGATCAGTTCTTATTTATGTTCCATTAATATTAAGGGTCCACGTTACTTTTCAAGATTAAAATAAATCAGTAACTGCTGTAGGGAGAACAAGATTTTTTATTTTTTTTTTATTTTTTATAAAAGAACAAGGAAAAAGGAAAATAAATGTTTGCTACAAACATACTATTATTTTTAAATCTTGTCATTCATGTATTGGATTGATGTCCTTATGCAATTTTATAGTTTGTGTTTTGACAACATTTTAGATTTGACTGCTTTTATCCCCGCAAAGAAGAATTTGAAGTGTAATTTTACTTTTTACTGAAATTTTAGCTGTTTCTAAACTTGTGTACCTGCCCTGTATGTTAACCTTGTAATGCATCACAAGAACCTCTCATTTCCTCAAAATAATAATCCATCCATGGAAATTTGCTTGCAGGATGGAAAGTGCGATGTGCTGAGTTTTTCCCATACTCTACATACTTTGAGGGTAGTCAAAGCTCTGCCTCGCCCAACTCTGCTCTCAATCAAATATGCAAGACCACCATAAATGGTAGTTCTAGCCATTCACCGGGTGATAACATTGTGGAATCTGTCACGTCAAACGGCAAACTAGCATCATTTAAAGATCTTACTATCTAACAAAGTAGAAGTTCCCACTTCCCAGCTCACCGAGTTTTGGTGCAGGTTATATCAAATTTTGGGAACAAGTCGCGATATATATTTTCTTTGCACAAGTTCTCCCTCTAAACTGATTTGTATTCCATTTGCAAATGTGTATAATTTTATCTTAGGGTTGAATTTTTTATTTGATCGGCTCTTTTCTCGAGGGATGTGGTAGAGCAGGGTCAATGGATTTATCGTCCTAGGTAGCAGGGAGAGCTACTGAAATTTTAAATTTCTGGTCCTGCATACGGCGGCCAGTATACATGAGAGCATGTTGTACTTTTCCATTTGTTAGTTTCTTTATCGTGTATAAATATTTAATTATGTGAAAATTTTGGCTTAGAAATCATACATTAATTTATGTGAAACCGTTGGTTGAGTTCTAGCAGATTTGTAATGAGTTATGATAAAATAAAGACTTATTTCCATTTTTGGCACCCAAGTATTACTATTGTGTGATTTTAGTTTTTTTTTTTTGGCACCCATTTGCATTTTAGTGGTCCTCGGCCTAATTTCCCTCTATTTTGTGCAGATGTTCCAAAATAAATAATACTATGACAGCCAAATTTTATTTTCATGGTCCATTTCTTTTAAATTACATGGAAAAAATAGAAATATGAGGGCACAAATGAAATCCTAGAATTGAAATCCTAAATCAAATTCATTCTTTACTATATCTTCTCATATTCATCAATTATTTTTCCTCATGAATTCTTCACCTAACGGTTATGAATCGGGATATGCCAGTCAATATTCAAGTTCTTCATATGTTTTCTCATCCCACAATTTGTACAATAGGAGAGTATAAAAGTGTTCACGTGCTCTTTGATCTCTGGTTGGGCATGTGGAAATTTAGGAAAGATGAAAATCTTATGCATACTCTCCTTTGTAGATTTTCATGATGGTTCCCCAAGAATTCTTTTTATAATTTTTGTTTATGTTTTATTCAAACAAAACTCAACATATAAACAAGAGTTGAGTTGAAAAAAATGTAAACAAGAGTTGGTTGCCATGTCATTTATTTTTGCCACATACGCATAATACCAGGAAAAATTGAGGTAGAAGACTTCGAAACTGCAAAGAGGAAAAATTAAGGGTAAAATTGCTCCAAAAATAGTAAGACACTAAAAACACACGATCATGACACTTGATGGGCCAAGCCAAAAATAGAATCAAACCTATATAAAACTTTTTTTTTTGGTCAAGTAGTGCCTAGTGGTTAGTATTTACCTTTTTTCAAGATGAATAAACGGGGTGTCTGGAGTTCGAACCCCGACCTCTGCATATAACAATGCATGTCTCTGCCAACTGAGCTATATAAATTTTTTAAATGACACAAAAGATAAAATAGTTTTAATTCAATTCAAGTCTTTACATAATTGTGTTTTTCTCTTGTCTTTCATTTTACTCAATCAAATAAGAAAATTTCACCTGTTTCTTTTAATTTTCACTTCTACCAAACATTCACAAAAATCATTCTCACGTTCATTCTTTAAATTCTAACATTGCACTTACTTTTCCAATCTAAACAAAAGCCTTCATACCAATATTTCGAAAAATGTCACCGTTTTCATTAAGATATAAGTATAGATAAACTTTGGATTTTGTATATAATTTATATTACACTTCGACAATTTTTTTTATCGGTCTTTTAATTACTTTTTTTCTTTTCTAAATTGGTCGTTTCTGTTGTATGCATTGTTGATCTTTTTCACAAGTTAGGTTAAAAAATAGAACGAATAACATTTTAATATTGAGATAACTCATGTAGATATGTAAGATTCTTTCATTTTCTTTCTCCTCTCACTTATTCTTTAAATATAAATTACTAAATCCAAAATCCTTAGAACCAGAGTATCTAATTTTATACAGCAGTATCTTCATTTATGAAGCATTCACAAACCTAAAACAATAATTCATCTCTATCATGGGTTATCCGCACAATCACAAAATATAACATAAATGACAATAGTGTAAGAGGAGCAAAGTTTATGGTCTAACGATGCAAAAAAAATGTAACATAAAAGACCAATTTATAAAATAAAATAAATTGCACGACCAATCCAAAATAGTGGTCAAACTTAAAGGACGGTTGCATAATTTTGCCTTTTCTTCTAAAAGAAATCTTGCATAGCCAAAATAGGTGAATATAAAAAGCTAATCAGTTATATTCATTTGTTGCTTTACCTTTCCCATTCTAAATGCACCCAGATTTGAAGAAGTGCCTTATTCATTTTTAAAAGTATGTTATATAGATTTAAGAGTTTAGTGATAAGAAGTAACTCCAAGATTGACTAGGTGGGAGTAGTTAAGGAATTTAGTGATAAGAAATAAGAGAATACTAATTATACTAACTTTGAAAATCCATTCTGCTACATATATCAAAACAGAAGCTCCACTAAATAAAAGTTTCATGTTCCTAAAATGCAATAAAATAAAACAATATCACCCATAACAAGGGAACAAGAGATGCTCACTTCTTATGCCAATCAGTATTTCAAACAACCTTAAAATGATCAGTATTTCATAACCTTTTAACTGGTCTCCAAGACTAACCTCTCTTTCTGAAAAACTTTGGAGCTCGAATTTTCCGAGGTTTTTCTGCAGCAGGTTTGCTTGCTTTATCATCTAGCTTAACTTTCTTTAGCTCAACATCAACATCCTCAACAGGTTCTTCCTTCCTCTCTGAGTCAGTCTTCATTGCTTTAGCATTATCTTCCAAAAGAATCTTCTTAGATACATCACCTTCTTTTGCCTTCCTTTTCTTGTTTGGCAACTTTGTAGCTGCCTCTGGTTTCACTGTTTCTAGGTGTGCATCCTCTTTTGGCTCAATTGCAGTAGATACATCAGATATCTTTTGCTTTTTGTGAGAAGATCTTGTTGTCCTAGAAGTTTCCTCTGATTTAACAGTTTCAGACTTTGGCTCATGTGTAGGTACTTTAGATACCTTTTGCATTCTAGTTTTCTTTGTAGCTTCCTTTGGTTTCACAGTTTCAGATTTTTTTATTGTTTTGGATGTGCACATATTTCCATCTTCCACCAAAGCATCGCTTTCTTCTTTTTCTTCCTCTTCATCTATATTTTCAAATGCTCTAACAATATAAACCTGCAGTAATGTATTGTCATGAATATTATTTACTTCCATATGAATTCTGTTAGGACACGATATCATCATTCGATCCACCTTGCATATAAATGCTTTTTGTTTCTACTGGATGTCTTGATTAAAGCAAGCATATAGATAATATGTGTCATTTCATTACCGAGAACATTTGCAAACAAAAAAAAAAAAAGGGCCTGGCCAGCAGTTTTAGAGAACATTGCACACAAAAAAGCAAGCATACACTCCATTCGGTCTCAAATATAAAGAAATGTCCACTACTTTCATATTGAATACTATTATACCTAAATTATCCTTCAATAAATTTATATTTTTCAATAAACCTTTCTTATAGAACAAGTTTCCATGATGGTCAATTTGGAAAATACATTTACTTTTTTTTATTAGTTTGAGAAAATTAAATGAGACTAACTACTTAGAATTTGGCCTGACTGTAATTTCAAACCTAAAAGTAAACTCCAAAAGCTAGCTCATAGGAAGAACACTATTTCCTACTTATAACAATTATTTTGGACATCACTGGTAAATGTGAGATCTCCAACAGACGCCTTTCACACTCAAGACAAGACATCTGGAGCATGAATGTTGCAAGTTAGGACCTTTACAGGTGGTGTGATAAGTGGTGGCTCAGCAACACATATGACATAAACTCTGATACCATTTTAGAATTTAGAAGGGTCTAACTGAACCCACAAAAGCTATGTTCAAACGTATGAGAGTTTCCCCTCACTGGTAACCATTATTTTGCCTATTTGTTTATTCACAGGTCATTACTATATTTGGAACTTGGCCTAACTCAACCTCAAAAGCTAGCACATGAGAAAATAGGTAAGGAATTGCTTAACCCTTGTAAGAATTAATTTGGTCTTGTCTCTAACTGATGTGGAAGCTCAATAAATATATTTATAAAACCTTTTAATTTGGTCTTGTAAGATTTTAAAATATTACAAAAAGGAAAAACCTTGAACTCAAGAAGAAACTCAATATCAAAGGCGGGTGTTATAAATAATTTCAGAATTCTGAATATCAAAGTTCGTTAGTGGTAGTCCATTTGAAAGTATTCCTCCCACAGTTTAGTTTTGTCAAAAACAAATCATGGACAACTACCAAAATAAGTTAATTACTTAATTATTTTGACCATCAACTAACATTTTCACCAAGCTGGTTTTAGTTATTATTCTGTCTATCACAATAGATTGATCGGGCAAGTATAACAACCTTTGAAGTTATAAGAGAGTTGGATAATCAGCAACATAAAGTACCTTAAATCGTGCTGCTTCAACCAATTCAAAAACTACTGCATCACCATCGTCCAATTTATGTTCCAATGCAAATCCTCTCCAGCCACCACTAAGCCCAGTTTTACGGGCAAGGTAAACAGCATCATATTCCAAGCCTTTTTCATCCTCTAAAACCATTGTATAATCTGTCTTTGGAAGATGTTCCACACAAAATCTACTGGGAAGACCCTGACAAAATAAAGATAATATATATTAGGAAGTACATCATATGTTAAATTAATTGATTATAAATAATGTTAACATTGAAGAATGAACAACAAGGTTAACAATGTGCAGGCAATATATAAAGATGTAAGAGCTGAAACCTACCAACCAAAAACAGCTATAAACATGAGACCGGAGCATTGACTTGATAAATATTGGATTCGAAGACTGCAAATTGATTTGGAGTGCCTCTGCCGCATCCCAAGCACGCTTTCTTTCTTGAGCTGTAGCTACTTTGATTTCATCCAGTGGCCTTGCAGCATAAGCGTAACTGAGATTCCCATAACCATGTCACTAACATTTCAATCAGCAATAAAGACAAGTCATGAGTAATTAGTTAGTTAACCACCTTCCCCATGATGAACTTGACCTTGCCCTCCTCCGCAACTGTGGAAGGTCTGTGCCAAACTGTATTAAAGTGAAATATATACTGTCAAATAGATATTTCCGCAAAACTATTATGTTGGAAAACAATGCTGAATATTTGAATTCAAGAATCAAGGATTTCTCAAAGGAAAAAAAAAAAAAAAAAAAAAAACCACACAACACTGATTCTTTTGTCTTGGGGAACAAAAAAATTCAACCACATAATCCTAGTATATATTTTTTTTCTACTACATCCATTCATACTAGCTTTAGATATTCCACTATACAAAGGTGATTCGATCTTCTTTCTTGAGTCAGAGTCACACTTTATGTTTGATTCATTGCATAATGATAGTTTGAACTTTGCAAGGCAACACCGCTTACCTCTTCAGCATACGAAGGAACTGAGTTTCTGGCACGAGAAGAGCGTCTAGGTTCCAGAACAACATTAGTCTTTGATTTTGGTCTGAAAAGACGATTCTGCACAGAGAAATAGGGAAAGCTAAGCCAGACCAAATGTTGGTTCTTTACAGAGTAAAACCAAATAAAAAACATTGCAAGTTTACCGTGGATTTCTTTGCTGGACTTGCGATTTCAGTCAATGTTTTGGAAATTTTTGAGATTCCTAAATCCTTGAGAACAAAAGGGGATATTATGTAAAATAAGCAATCATCAAAACAGAACAAAATATAAGACACTAAGGCTTTGTTTGGGAGTTTGGAGGGGAGGGGAGGGTTTTGGAAAAAAGGAAGGAGCAAATGGAAGAAATAGAAGACATTGGGAGGAGAGGGCTTTGGAGGTTAATTTTTTACTCATAATAAAAGGAACTCAAAAATTGTATTGGGGGAGGGTTTTGGGGGGTTATGGAGGGTTTATATGAATTTTTCAAATTCAATCTATGTTCTTATAATATTCTTAAAATTAAAAGTATATTAATCATAAGTATTAGTCTGTTCTTTCAAACCCCCAAAGCCCTCCCTTCCCTTCCCCTCCAAACTCCCAAACAAAGCCTAAGACTATGGTAGTGGTGAGGGACACAGGTAGTGTGCATAAATCTATAGGTTCAAACCTCATTATCACAACTACTATCAACATTGTAATAGAATCCAACTACGAAGTGTGGCCGCAACCTCAAGGTTTTTTATGATCTTGTAACGCGGTTGAGGTTGCATCAGTCACATTTGACAAATAATTCCATTATATCAAGGATCACTTAACGAACACAATTTATAACCATGATATAAACCAACATGAAACTCTTGAATATTTTACACAGACATTTACACTACTCAATATAGGCCACAGCATCAAGTTTTTTATGTTTCTGCGAGCTGACCACGACAGCCACAGTTGACAACTATGTTGGCAATATCAAGGATTGCAACACAACCACAATTTAAAACCATGACTTAAACCAACACGGAAATCTTGAATTTTTAAACAAGCATATATACTACTCAAAAACTTTAAGTGATCGAGTTTTTTGATATATATTACTCAATCAGGTTTTAAAAATAACCCGCAACAACATTTTAGGCCACACCATCAAGGTTTTTGATGTTTCTAAAACCGCAAGACATATTTGTCAAATGTGGTTGATGTAGATTCAATTGCGGTTGTAGAAACATGGAAAACCTTGATATTTGTCAAGTTTTTTGAAAACTATTTCTTTAATATCAAAGATCGCAACACAACCGCTATTTAAAAACCTCGATTTCAATCAACATGAAAGTCCTAAGCATTTTACACATGCATAATCACAGTTTTAAGCCATGATTAAGGTAAAGAAATGATAATTACTGATTAAGATTATCTTAAAACAAAGTGGTGATTACCTCAAACCTCTTCTTGTTTTCCACAAGTCTTTGTTCTCTAGCCGCTTCATAGTTGTTACTGGTAGTGGAACAACCCTTTGCCATCTGCTTACACACAATGATTCAACACACAAAAAAAATAATTAAACTTTTCATTTTTTTGACAGAAAAAATGCAACTGTTTACAAAAATGTCAAAAACCCACTTGCTATTTTTCAATAGAAATTCAAAAAGTTAACATTTTTATGATAGCAGAAAATCTTAAAAGACGAAAAATGAAATCATTAAGAATTTCCATTTCTTGAGCAAAAAAAAAAAAAAAAAAAAAGGTTCATTCATTTGAAAAGATGAATAGCGAAAGAATGTAGAAGAATGAGTTTTGAATACCTTGATTGAAAGAAAGAAAAGAGAATGAAGAAGAAAAGGGTTTAACTATAATAAAGGAATATGAAGAGGTGGAAGGGGCAATATTGTCTTTTGGTAAGAGTGACTGTCCGGTCCGGAATAAAAGGCACAGTGGAAGGAGGCAATTTGATTTTCAAATGTTGTTTCTTACCGCGTTGTTGTATTTCCCAACCCTTTGGGAAAAATTACATTTTTGTCAAATATATTAACCCCTTTGACAAAATTTAATTAATTAAGTGATAAAAGACTTTAACTCCTTCATAAATGGTCATCAATTTGATCCCTGGGTAGTACCGTAAGAGAGAACTCACCTTGTTTGACCTATATGTCATTTAAATGACGATAGAAATTTTGTTCTTTTAATCAACTTTTTTAATATGGTTTATTTTGGTGGAAACATTGTTGGATGAAATAAAATTTAAAACATTATTGAAAACATTGATGAAAATAAGTTGTGTTTTAGCTTTTTAACATGAACTTAAACGCTGAAAACGAAAAACTGTTTTGTCTCGCAAAAAACTACATCAATCAAACCAACTTAAATTGCTTATCTTTCGATTTTTGTGACTTATAACCTCAAAACTGAACCATATTACAATCGTGAACACCTATATTTGCACTAGTATAAATGAATGACATAGAATGGTACAAAACATTTTTGCATGCATACGCTAATTCCCTTGTTAATTAAACCACACGGGAATATATTTAACACCGTGCATCCCACATGGTTTGCCTACATCGCAATTTTGTAGTATTTAAGTCATTTTCCTCGTTTTGATAGTTTATAAAGAGAAAAATAAAACAAATGTAAAAGAGTATAAATGCAAAAATCATCACTAGTTATTCTTTATATTGCAATCAAAGTCCACGTTATTGAACCAAGTTGCTTGGGCTCCAGTGGTGAGGAACTCCTTCCAAGGATGCATCTGGGGAATACCGGGTTCGATTCCCAGGGGGAACAACGCTTGGCCAGTGCGCGTGCCTCTACGCACGAGCCGGATTAGTCGCCCACCAATGGTGGGTCGGAAACCGGTGCGAAAGCAAAAAAAAAAAAAAAGTCCATGTTATTGCATTTTCCAATCGACATTACAGTGCGAGAACAAAATGTTATCACTTGATTTCCAACTTCAACCATGACATGAGAGTGCTAGCCGCTGCATTGATTACTATAAGGAGATGTGTATTGATATCAGATTATAATCTATCTAATATAAAGGGCTTGGCTTAATTTATATTAATTTCGTTTCTTGAACTTTACTAATTTGATGATTGCTTAGCTCAAATGCAGAACAAAGAAAGAAAGGATGACATGCAATAGCTAGCTATGGTCTATGATGCACTAATACTTCATTTTTTCTCGTGTCGTGTTCAACACTCTCCAATTCGATCGCACACAATACTAGCATAGTATCAGAGACTCTTTAAAAATAAACTAAATTATCCATTTTAGGTAAACAAAGTGCACGCAAAATCATCATGTTGTTTATTTGACATCCTAACTATGTTGATACTCCAAGGAAACAATAATTATATGCAGCACACTCATATACTATTAATAAAAAAGTGTAAAAATACAAAAAATGGAGGGCCAAACCCTTACCTAAAAAAGGAGAAAGAAAATTAAGAAAAACAGTAATAGCTAGGTTGTTCATGCAGAAGATCCTTCACTGGTTTTTCAACATTTGGTTCCTCACGTTGAATCACTTGCACATGAACCTCATGATTCTTCAATGTGTGACCACCCTTTTTGCTCCAAATCTCCTTCACAACAAGATCATGATTGATCTGTTTTGTTTACTTTTATCCTCCTTATTCAGAATTCCTTTTCCCATCATGCACTTTAGAGATTTATATATATAATAATAATAGGAATTAATTATGTATTGATCCAAGTACACGTGCAATAACTAATGTCTTTCTTGAATTGATAAACTTCTTGCTGCAACCCAAGTGGTAAAAGACTATAAATCTGAACACAATAGGTCTTGGCCGAGCGACCACCATAACGAGCATACAAAAAATCACCTTAAAGTGCATAAACATAGAGAAACTGAGCGTAGCAAAAGGAAAATCATCAAGCAGAAAACTGAATATATATTCATACTTGTCTACTGCAAAACAAAACAAATCATGTGAAATTAAAACCAACCTTGTACTGTTGCTAAGTTTCTCTGCATCAAGGTTCCACAGCTCTAATAGAAATTCTTTATTGAGAGAAAATGAAGGTTACACATAGACTTATCAAACTTCAATAGTAAGACATACTTGAAACAAGCAGGCTTGGGTATTATACATTTTTGTTTGCAAAACCACTGAAAATTCATAAGCTCAACAATTACTAAGCATGTACGCGCCGTGTTAACTGATTTGGATTGTTAACGAAAAAACTAAAGAACGATATTATTATACACATTGGTATGTATATTTCAAGCAGAATGTAATGAAGTTCGAAAAGAGATATAATACAAGCTAAAAATAGAGCACATTCAGTAAAGAAAAAAAATATCATTCTTACAATTGAAGTAGAAACAAGATCAGTTTGCAAATCGAAAAAAGAGTAAACGTTGAAAATAAAATTGATAAAGCAATTTGTCAAATACTTGATAATAATTATGATTTGAGCAGTGGACAAATCACTTTGTATACAAAGGTAAAAACTCTAATAACCATAGTCATATAACAAGAAAAATAACTAATTATTTAATCCTCCTACCGAAAAATGGCTTTCCTTGTAAATTCCTATCTGACAACAAAATTGCTCTCCTTTAATACCAATATCCTCAATTATTTGGGTGCTCAAATCAACACATGCTAGTTCATCACTTTTTCTAAAGAAAATATATCCCTTCTTCCCAACTCCAATTAGGGGCCACCCGATAGAAAGTAAAGAGCCAAAAGTAAATAGTTTGGTCCATGATTCCTTCACACCGAGTTCACCTAGAATTGATATGTTAAAAGGAGTATTGCCGTAATGATTTGAGATCAAAGCAATTGACCCATTTAACACCACCAAATATCTCAAATTGAAGCCAAAACTAGGGTTTTCATCCCACGGGTGTTGTAAAGAACACCTGGTTGCTCAAGTCAAATCACATCATCAAACATTGCTCATTATCCGTAGTATCCAGGAAATGACACATTCCATTCATGTACACGTCGAGACCTTGCTCCAACAGACCATAATACAAGATAGGCATATCGATGTCGAGTATCTTCCAAGAGTTACTTTTTAGACTATATATCTCAAACAATGGGTCATAAGATACATCGTTTGGTTGCAAAGAGTCATATGTTACATACTGAAACACCTTAAAGTCATCTCTAACTTGGTCATAACCAAACCCACTAAATTGATACCTTGTGTACCGGGTGTATCGTATCGGTCAGGGTGTCCTGCTCCAAACTCGTCAGGGGCAAGAGGAATGAGCACAAATTCATCAGTAGCAGGATTCCACAATACAAATTGGACCTTATTTGGATCTGCTACTCGTCTATGTTGCTTGAGGACAAAGAGTGCCGTTAACAATAGTGGAACCCAAAATACGAAGATTACCATCATCCTCTTGAAATGGAGGTGGAAAATTTAATTTGAAGCTATTCTCAATCCTCTCATTAGAGAGCAAACGCAATTCTGCGTGGTAAGGATAATCAAATCTGTCAGGCAGTTCAGGATGATGTATGACGATCATCATGAGAATCAGAATTGTTGTCATTATTAGATATGAAATGGTTGCGGTACATGGTCATGAAATGAGAGTTTTCAAACAAGATGGACCATGATTTGCGTACGCATCCAAAAAGCTTCAATTTGATTGGCAGTTTTGAAAGAACATAGAATGCAAGATCATCATGTATATAGTTGTTGCTGCTAATCTTTTTTTTTTTCATCTGTGATAGCAACAGCCGCATTGGAGGACTTGATTTCCTTATCCATCAGACCAGAAGTTTCAGAAACGGTACATGGTTGCTTTGAGAGTGATTTTCCTATTCGCTTGAAAAGGGTGAAAGAAGTTTATCCCGAATGTGACTGTTGAAAGAGTTGTTTTAGAAATGGAAAAGGGTTTGCTGGTGAGGTTAGTATATGTGACCTTTGCTTAGAGGGGAACGTGAGAAAATGGTGGAATATGTGGTAGGGAAGCTAGATTGAGAAAACTCTTTAAAATAGGAAAATAACAAAACCCTAATGAACCAAAAATAACAAACCAAAAACAAAACAATTAACTAATAAAATTTGGCTGAAATAATAAAATACTATGAAACCCTCCCACATCAAACATGAATTCAATTCTATGAGGATTTGGAGAAGATGGAGTCCATTTCATTTGTATTAATTAAAATACACATACATACCTCAGTCAAAACAAAATACTAGTACATACTATATTCATTTTAATAATTATATATTTAAAATCAATTTTGATTCCAACAACATAAGTTTAGTCAATAAAAATCACTTTTAGGTATACAAACATAAATTAATTCAATTTTAACTAACTTTTAACCAAAAACAGTTTCACCAAAATAAATTCTTGCAACCGTTGAACCAAACACATTGTTACAAGTGTTAGAAATAGAGTTTTCCTATCACTCCTTGTGTTAGCTTATTGTAACAAGCTTATTGTAACTGAAAGATGAGTCATATTCCTTCCTATTTATGTGTCATCTACTAATCCATGCAAAATGAGGTGTACCGGTACTCCTGTTTCTTATTTTATAAATAAACGATCATTTTTTATGTAGTAAATAGCTATTTGTCAATATTTATATTTTATAGAACATCATTTCATAAGAAAAATCATTTAATTGTTGAGTTTTTCTACTTGCACCCTAGTTAATCATGGTTGCACCCCAAAATGACAAGATTACCCTTTCATAAAATTTGATTTTCAAAAAGCCTATTCCTTCTTTTTTGGTTACACCCCAAAACCCTTCTTCCAAAACCATAATTCTCCAATCGATCGATTGTGTTATGCGAAGATTTTCAAAACCATACTTTCTCACGTCCATTCATGATTTCAAAGAAAATTTGAAGCAAATCAGGTTAGCAAGTGTTGTTCTTCAATCGATTGTGTTTTTCTTGTTATGGGTTCTCAGTTCTGATTTTGTGTTTTCCTTGTTCTGCGATTCACAGTTCTCCGATTTTGTAAAAAATCAGTTTAAGTAGGTTCATGTAAGCTCAGTTTAAGTAGGTTCATGTAAACTCAGTTTAAGTAGGTTCATGTTAACTCAATTTAAGTAGGTTCATGTAAACTCAGTTTAAGTAGGTTCATGTTAACTCAGTTTAAGTAGGTTCATGTAAAAGTTTACATGAACCTACTTAAACTGAATTTAAGTTAACCTTGCCAATGTAAATTAAAACCGTAATCGTACAGTGCATCATTGCAGTTGAAGGAAAAAAATTGAAACTAGCAAATAGAAGAAGAAATTCACTTACTTATATCCAATTGAGTATGGATGAAAAATATTTTGATTCACTCTTTAATTTTTATGGAGATTGATATCGAACATCAAATTGTTTGATCGATCGCCTTGTGGGGTGAAAGAGGGTGAAACTCATTGACAATGAATAAAATTAGGGTTTTAAGAAAATTTATATAAAAGGGCAATTTTGGTATTATAAAAAAAAATTTAAGAAAATTTAGGTGTAACCAGAAAAACATGGGGTGTAAATAGAAAAACTCTTAATTGTTTATAAGAATCATAGTAACTTTTTTTACATATTATCGTAAAAAATAATGAATGTTATCAATTATGAGCGATAAAAATTAAAAAAAAATAAAAATTATTTCGTTGACACTTTTGATGAATAAGATTTAGTTATTATAATCATAAATGATAAAAAAAAATATTTTTCTTCAAAAAACAACTCCTTTAACTATGAATTTAAAGAGTGAGTGTAAGATTAAAATTTGCTTAGAGCACTACAGTTGGCAATAAAACATGGATAAAATTAAAATTAGGGAAGGTGTCGAGATTTTTGCCAAGCTGAATATGAAATTCAATAAAGTGACCATGAAATAAAGTAAGGTGTTCCCTCATCTACCCCCATCATCATAGAGAAGAAGCTTTGCAAGAAATTTTACTTGGCCTGTAATTTAACAAGAAGTTTCTCTCCTTAGATGGATTAAACCAGATAAAGTTTTGTACATACTGGAATTCGACATCATAGCCTTAGGAAACAAGGCGTTATTATCTAATTTTTGCAACAAAAATATTTACTTCCACGACATCATCAGTGCAAAGAAACGTAACTGCTAAAAGGAAAACAAGACAAAGTTAAAAGGCTCCGGGGATTAGTGTTTCTTGGAGCTGGTTTGGTAGCACCACCATTCTCCTCATCTGAAACACAAGAAACATAGATGGCGGTATAAGAACGCTCTATAGGATAAATTCCAGAAGTTCCTTGAGATGGTTGAGAGGATTACTTTCCTCTTATTTGATTGCTAATAGCCTATAAATCAGCTGTAATATACAAAACCAAATGTACCAAGATCTCTGTAGAACTTTGCACCATACCCTGAAAGGGATTTTTAACTTTTCTTATCCTCATTAGGTAACAAACAGCAAAGATTATAATTCATACATTAAAAATCTTGTTACTTCCTAATCATAAAACATGTTTATAACAATCTATAAAGATCTTATTCTTAAAGAAAATGCCCCCAGACTTGAATGTAATGCCAAAAGATGTCTAATAAGTAAGACATTGAGTTCAGCATAAAAAGAAACAGATATAATATGAAGAAAGATGACATTAGGAAATAATAAATATATGCTTACAAACAGCTAAGTAACACTCAAACTCTGAAAACTTTAATTCAAAGTCAAGCAACCACACACAACGCATCATTACAAAAAAAAGAAAAAGAAAATTCATTCAGGGGAAAAAACACATGAAACATTTGACATAAAAAACATAAATCATATCGAAACAAAAAGCCTAAAATAACTCAAACTTGCAAATATGAAAAACATAATTAGACATATTTGGTATGGAGTGTGCAAAGTAAGTACCTGATTCTAATTCAGCTCACCTTTTAGTTATGAAGATTATAACATTTTTAGCTGAACCAAGTTATTCGTGAGTTTAAATCTGTTAAGTTCAAGCTCAAAAACAGGGATCATATGTTGAGTTTTCAGTGAACTAATCATTGTTGAGTTGAGCTAAACTAAATTTGACACAGCTGACTCAATTCCAGCACTACTTATAATAACAATCTTGTCAAGGAAAAGGCAAAAAAGGTGAGACCATTCTTAGAAGCATTGGTCTACTCAAACAATATTTCTTACACACTTTAGTGAAATTGCAACATTTTTATCCTTGTACAAAATGAAGAAACTCTTCATTCATTCAAAAGAATAACCAAAGCTTGAATTAAAGGGTTACCACTTACAAAGAACCTTTTGTGTTCTTTAGGATGATAGGTGAAAGTATATTAATTTTGGTTGCCTTATGCTCAAATTATAAGAAACAAGAGCATAGGTTAAAGGATCACCGCTTATAAAAAAAATGATTGAAAGTTTACCAACGTCTTTTTCTTCTGACTCAAGGGTTACCGGTTTCTTGAATATCAGGGGTCACTCAAGAGTAACTCATGACAAAAAGCATAGACTTTTTTTTGTTACACTTACACATAATGTAGTCAACTTTTTATAAACCATATAAATATTGAAAATTAAAATTGGATAGAGGGAAAACTATTTTGTTGCAAATGTATGGGATTTCCTGTCAAATGTGCTTATAGTGAAGACATGGTTTAACTGAGTAGTTAAATACACCAAGTTAATGCATCTTTTGTTCTCAGCATGATTAGTAAAGGTAGTCTGAAAAAGGGTATGATTCATAATTCTTATTCTAGTAAAACGAGTTTGATTCACATTGAGGATAATGTTTCATGAAATAAAAGTAAACAATAAACATAATCAATTGCTTTCACCTTATATGGCACCCTTCAGAAATGCCCAGATAACATATGACCAATGAATGTTGAAACCTGACTCAGCATGAAATACTACAGGGGAATAATCAAATAGCAAGCATTCTCATTGATTGTGGCTCAGCATCAACGATAATTAACACTTAAATGTCATGACTGAATATACAAAAAGCACAGAAATACAATTTCAAGTGCATATGAAATCTCTTACTCACCCGCCACTACACCACAGGTACTAAATGTTTTGCCAAAGCATTTCCCGACAGAAAGAGAAGAACGTGCTATCTACACTTGATTTCCAGCTTCAACAATGACATGAGACTCCCTGATTCCACATTTGTTTCTCTTCCCCAATTACACTAATTTATACACCAAAAACGATCCAGTATCAACATAACTACAGGCTAATGCCTTCCCAGCTGAGGTTGGCAGAGAAAATGCTAGCTGAGTGCGTTCGAGCTCCAAGCCCGTGCAGAAACTTTTCCTGCCTCAAATTTTGCACAGAAAAGAAAATGAATCAACAAGACGGAAATTGATTGAGGAATAATTAACCAATTAACAATAATCCAACACAGCTAGTATTAAATAATTAAAAGATGTAAGATTACATGATGCCATCCTCCATCATCTGTGTACTAGTTGAATTGAATCTATTTGTTGTTATTGAATATTGACTCTCGCTAAATCTATGCACTATTAAGATAATGCAGGGTCCTCTTGTTGTATGATTTAGTTTTCAATTAGAAACACAACTAAAGCAAGTTTAATTTACCTCACAGCATCCAGCAATTGGCTAGCAAAGTGCTTTCTTCTGTTGGAGGCAGTGACCCAAATGGCTCTAATGCCACAAACAGCAGCAACAGGTTTGCTTTCACAGAATATTGCCCTACCAACGCTCACCTCAGAATCACTCGCATTCACGGATCTTTTTTCAACTTCCCTTTGAAAAACAATATTCCCAAACTGGAGGGTGGTTGGACACACCTTCCTTTCCTTTTTCCTTGCATTATCATAATGCCCAGTATCTGAGCAAGACACAACTCTGAATGCTTCTTTGATTGGTTCTGCAACCACGCACCCAACAATCCTCTGGAGTGAAACAAATAAATAGACCTGTATGTGTATGACGATGCCAATCAATAATATATAAAACAGCCTAAAATAATATGCATGTAGAGCATAAATGTTACAAGTACTTTCAGAAAAGTAGTAACAGATATTTATTGCTTATAATAAGCAGAAATCAACATTTGCATCTTAATGTTATTTATTTAAGAAGCTTGCTCATTTGATATCTCCATGAATAGATACAAGTTTAAAACATTTTTCCATAAATGAATAATCATAAACTTGTTTTAATCAACAAACTTTAAATGTATGCATGTTGAATTCAGTGGTGACAACAATTGATTAAGGCTAAAAGTTTATTGAATATAAAGTAGTTTAGGTTTGAAAACATTCATCTAAAAGTGAGTTGAACAATAAATTTGAAAGTAAAAATCAATTGCGGAGATAAAAGCTCTAAACTCTAACTTCAAGTTATAATCAATTCTAGAGACTAGATCAATTCTACTCGAGCACTGTGTTATAATCAATTTTGTACCACTACAATCAAATACATACTTATATAGTCTAAAAGCTAATCTAAAGATTCTAAACTGCACTACAATCAAAATCTAAATTGCAAATTAGTTTTTTTGAGGTGAAGTAGAACACTATCCACCTTACAGTCTTGATGAGCTATCCATCCACTTCCCAACTCAATTTCCATCATCTTCACAACTTCTTCAACCTGTCATAACACCAATTTCATAAGAACTTGTTCAACGCTGCGAATCATAAGAAACAGATTTAGAACTAATCAGCAATAAATAAATAACCTTGTTTCTATGAGAAGATGGATCAGTATCCAAAATCAAAACAATCCGACCACTCTTGTTAGAAGAAATAACCCTTTCATTATTCCAACACTGCAGAAAAACGGAATCAAGAATATGAATAAATATATGTTTGGTTTCATTTTTGAAGTAATTGATTTTGACATGTTTGGTTGCTCTTGACTATAATTGATTTTGCCACTAGAGCTGATTCTAACTTTAAAGATATAACTTTTAGCTTTTGATTCTGGAATTGATTTCAGACTCAAATTTATCATTCAGCTCATATTTACATAAATGTATTCAAACACAAATCACTTTACCTTCAATTTTTCATAACCAAACATAAAGTTTTTTATTATAGAATTGATTTTTAAAATCAAATATATAGTTCAACTCAAACGTTTACATAAATGTATCAAAATCAAAATCAAAATCAAAATCAATTCACGTTCAACACACTTTTAGTCAAAATCAATTTTACAAAATCAGTTTATTCAAAAACAAAACGTAGGAATCAAATAATGGAGATTATGAAAGTGGAAAATTAAATGAGATACCCTAAATTGGATTCCTTGTGTAAAACGTTTGTGAAACTGCGCGTGCAATTTCTCGTCTTCTACATTTCCAGGAGTGAACCGAACACCGCAAATAGAACACGGGCGTAAGAGGAAATCAGATTGAACGAAATCCAAATGCAACTGATCGTAGCTTATCTTCTTGTTCTTCTCGATGATCGGTTTTTGGATTACGGTGGAAGGTGAAGCAATTGAGTGAAGGTTCCGACCAGTTCGGGCGTAAGTGTTGAAAATAGAATGTTGCTTTTTGTTTTCCCAGTCCCAATTGGACAGATCATCGTTGCCGACGTTGTTGTCGGCAACAATGGCGGGAGATTTAAAAAAACGGTTGATCTTTGATTGCATTTGCAGCGATTCGCACTCACTCAAGTAGCTACCACCGTTTACTTCATTTGTTTCGTTTCGTTCCTGTTTTGAGCGGGAATTAAACCGCGCCAAAAAATTGTTCTTTTCCCTCTTTTATAATAAAATAAAAAAGAATGAATGAAATAATTATGTTGAGTACTGAATAATGTGAAAATATTATTTAAATTTATTAATAAATGTGGTAGTGATATTTTAAAATTATAAATAATATAAGATTTTTTTTTTTAATTGGACGTCTCCATGAACCATCGAGCTAATACTCTACAATAACGACATATTTCATCATTTCACATATATACAAAAATGTATAAATACAAGAGATAAATTAATTATTTTACTACATCAATTTATTTAGTATAAATTTATTTTTTGTTAACATTCTTTTTAACGAAATAAATGATATTCATTCATTCAAATTGATAGTACATTAATTAATACAATACAAATGCAAAATAACTAAAAACAAAAAGTATGAATCTGCGAATAAACTCGCAATATCCTTTTTCTTTTTCTTTATAAGAAACTCATAATATCCATGTTAATGACATAAAACGTCAGAGTACATATGACTATATTCAAGATACTGAAATACTCATGTTCCAGATCTACAACGTTGAAAATGCAAAAATCATTTATTGATGAAAGTTAATATTTCCACCTGAATCAAATAAATATCGCACTAAGACAGGAAATCAAAAACACACCTCACAAAGACGTGAAATCAAAATAAACTAAGCCGTGCTAGACAACGAAATCACAAAACCAAAGAAAGAAAACTAAAAATATGTGAAAAATCACTTATTTAACTAATAGAGAAAGAAAAACGATTCAAATAGTTTCGGGTCAAAATTGACCATAAATCATTCCTCTTTAGTAAATCAAAAATAAAAAATATTGTGACAGCTAGCGTGTAGGAAAAGGAAAAAGCGTTAACATTTATATGTTGTTGAATATCTATCTACATGTAATATTACATACATAAAGTATACAATTAAAAAGTATAATAAATATCACTTTTTTGAATAATAATTAATATCAGCTGAAAAATTGAAAATGCATTTATCTTTTGACAAATTTATTTTACAAATAGAGATGAGTTACTGTGAGATGAATGAAGTTTTATTTTACTAAGGAGAAAGAGAAAATATAGATCGACCTTTCACATGCATTGACAAAACAATTTAGTTAATGATATTCTATTATTATTCTATATATGAATACAAAATAAATTTTGAAACGTGTGTGGAAAACAAGTTGTGCCCTTTAACAACAAGAATTAATGAAGAGTTTTTCTTTCACAACACGGGGCCATAGCTAGCTAGCTAGACTTTTAACGATGGAAGTAACTGCAAGATGTCTTTTATAGCTTTTTGGCAAGACAAGGTACCATTGATCATGTTCTCTCTCCAACCATGTCTATGGAAACTTTGGCTAACCATAAACCCTTGTTGTTTGTCAAGGATATGTCAATATGAATCCGTGAGACTGAGAGCCAAATTTCAGTATTATGATACTTTAAAATGCCATATAATAAGAAAGGGTCCACTATGCCATCAATTGCCTCTCCTTAGGGAAGAGACTTTTGAGTTATGCTTGCCCCTTATTGTAGGGGCAATCCCTTTCTCCATTTGCTTTGAATTATCGGTAACATGCTTCATGGACAATACACTTTCCACTTTCAATTGATCGATAAAAGATAAAATAGAACTCATATCTTATGCAAGAAAGCATAGTGCCACTCAATGAGATAATAGTAGGGCTGCATGTCCAAACCACCTGCTCCAAAC
Organism: Medicago truncatula; assembly: GCF_003473485.1. Taxonomy (NCBI): domain Eukaryota; kingdom Viridiplantae; phylum Streptophyta; class Magnoliopsida; order Fabales; family Fabaceae; genus Medicago; species Medicago truncatula. The sequence continues at coordinate 50,265,007 of NC_053043.1, forward strand.
GTCCTGTAGGCACGGATCGTTAAAGTGGGTTGGATAGGTTAGTAGACCCGATTGTGGATGGATTGATACGGTCGGTTTTGGGTGGATAATCTGAGTCCAACCAAGACCACCATCCGTCTGTATACATATAATATCAATAATAATGTTTTATAAGATTTGAGTATATGTAATAATAATAATGTTTAATAGGTTTCCAAGGCCCAAATATACTACTACTACTCACAAGTTATAGTTATTATATCTCACCATTTTCCATTTCTCTCCGTGAGAATACACCAATACTTTTCCTTTTCCAAAAAAAAAAAATGAAAAAGAAAAAACACCAACGATTTATAAGATTGATGTAATAAATTAATTGTTACTTTATTATGTTAACTTGTGTCCTAAGGACACTTGTTAAGCACCCTAAAAATAGATATATTTCCCTTAATACTTGTACATTCAATCAATTAAAAGTTAAAAATTAAATTCAATGTTACAACAAATGTTTTCTATATTTAGTTCATTAACTTGTGCTTAAGGGCACAAGTTAATATTTTCCAAATTAAATTTAATGCACGGGTTATAACAAAAAAATTCTATATTTAGCTCATCAACTTATGTCTTTAGGCACAAGTTAACATTTTTTTTTTTTTTTTATCAATATGTAGAACTTGGTACATAAAATTAAGTGTATGATTTTCTTTCTTGAAAGGTACAAAAAATTTAAGCTTAATGTCAATATATCAGGGAATTTTTTATTCAAAACGTGAATGATGTTGCAAGAATAATAATACAATGGACAAAATTATCTACCCTAATGAATGATTTATACTAATTTTTTTACTAGTTATGATACATAGACAACTATAGGTGACAATACACTCTTTAACACCTACAAAAAAAATCTGACACGTGGTTATGTAGTGAATCCCACACAAGCACACTTTCTCTTTCATCTCCTCTTCTCTCTTCCTAATGCATGAGATATACAAGGGTGTATGCGAATAAAAGGTGTTTATGTAACATTTTCTTTTTTTTTACTTTGATGTTTTTCATCATGTACGAAGAATGATGTGGACAAAAAGATCATGTGTGAAACATGGGATAAATCATAATCGAAGAATGTCATTATAATATTTTGACCAAGGCTCTTGTTTTCTATGTCGACCGTGCTAGAACAATTGGGAATCGGAAGATGAGCAATGATATGGACACTCGTTTTTTAACGCTTCCTTTGAATTAAACTTATTTTTAAAATGTGAGACCCACCTTGATTTAAACCAATAAAAAGTGAGTGTTAGAGAGAATGTTGAACAAAGAGTGTTGCTAGCATTACTTATTAGTTATGAATTTGGATACACTTGTCGATGGTAACACTCAAATTAAGATAAGGTTTCGATACTGGAATTAGGATATATAAGGCCGCAAGCGTGAGACTTTGAGAAGAGTATACTTCAAAATCTCAAAGTTTCTACCATTAGATCAACTCATGTGAGTTTAATTAGGACACTTGTTGAAAACAAAAGGAAAAATGGTAGTACTACATAAAAGTATTTGAGTTTTTGTTAAACCTAGTAGTTATAAAATTATTTAAACACAAAAAACAGAAATTGGTCCCCAAGCAAGGATAAGCTAGCAAGTACGAAGGATGAAGCATGGGATGAGAAGGTGGAAATAAGTAATCGACAAAGAAACAAGGTCACATGTGTAGGTGGGGGGACATAGCTACCTGAAACTAATGAGTTGTCTACAACCACACGGACTTCGTCTTAAACTTGACCTTTACTTCTATATACTCAAACATGTGGGTCTCTCCTGTCCTACCCTCTCCAATGCTAGTACCATTTCACCTTCTATCTCTCTTCCAACGTTTCTTTCACTCACCAAGTTGTTTGAGACTTTAAGAAACTAGAGTACGTAAGATGTACTAGTTGTATAATTTCATTGCTAAATCAGGTCACTTCATTGCATAATTAAAACTATATATTATATACCTAGTTAATATTGAGTGTTTATTATGTAATAACAATAAAAATTATAAGGAGAATGCTAATAAGTATTCGATAGAGTATTGTTTAAGCATCCAAAAAATAGTAATTTTTACATTATAAATTGTGTAGTAGAATTTTTATATATGTTTGGCTTGTATTTTCAAAACAAAATTTCTTTTTGGGCGTATTTTAATAATGTTCTTAAGTCATTTGTTACTCAGACTCAAATTATAAATAAGGTGTACATGTACATACAAGATCCACTTCAACATTTTAACAAGGAATTAACTTCGTATTATGAATGCTCTAAGAGGGGCGGCGAAATCGTGGCTATGTCTGACTGAAAAGTTACAACCCCTACTTAACACCGAGCATTAGAGGTTTAACCCACGTCTTTACGGGATACGAGTCAACTACCAAAAACCAACTTTCATTGACGATAGTCAACAAAAGTCTCTTCCGAAGCGCCCAAAGAGCTATGTTCGACATTTTTATGTCGAACAGAAGCCCAATCACAAAGAGATCCAAGTACAACTCTGACACAAACGTATCATTCTTCCTCCTATCAAGACCAGATATGTTAGGCCAGATCACAACAAGGCCAACTTAATATACTTCAAATATACTTCAACAGTTAGCATTAGATTATCTGATTCGATAACCGTGAAAGGCTCCCAACAGATGTTATTATACCATTGTTGAACGTCGATCGTAACAACTCCCCATCATTGTGAGGCTCCTCGTTCACAGCTATAAAAGATTTCATCCTCATTATAAAGTGCAAATTATCAATCCTTAAACCTTTCACTCTTTGTTTTCCTACTTACTTGATAATTGGAGTGTCACCCGGCTCGTACCCCCAACTCATATTGCAATCGTTGCTGCTGACTTCTTCTCTTCTAACAAGAACTCAAATTATGAGTTTAGTGTACTAAAATGTTGATCTTAAATAAAATACATTATAAAAACGAGGCTGCAAAAGTTAGAGAGGGACCAAACTACTAGAACACACGAGGATGAAATGAGAATGATTATGTCCGTTCAGTCATATAATAGACGCACACACACGTGGAAGAATCGAAGCCGGTATTTAACATATACTACGTGTCATGTTTGGTATGGTCAACATGGGCTTACCATTTACACTCGCACACCTCACCCACCCATAACATAATATAAGGCACATGACTCTAATATCTCTCTCAAGGTGCCATTTAATTTGGGAAAGGGAAGTTGTTTCCCATGATGTGAAAGTTTTTTTTTAACCATTAAATTAAAGAGGTGCACACATTTTATGATGGTTTGTCCACACCATATATTTCCCCTCTCTTCTCCATAGTGGCTCAAGATCCAGTTTTCTCACTCTTGTTGTGCGACCAGATCTCAAAATCCATTAATTTTTTAAAACCCATTGATTCACAACAAATTCAAGAGGTTGCTGCAAATTTTGCTAACAAAAACCCACCAATTATTGATAATAATAATGGTAATGTTCAATCCAATATGGATTTCTCTCATCAAATTCTCATCCGTTTTCAACAACCATGCGTGCCAAGTGGAAGAAGAAGCATATGAGGAGGTTGAAGAGGAAGCAACGAAAGATGAGACAAAGATCCAATTAGTGTGTTTGTTATCCAAACAACATCAAGTGATCTTAGTTTATTGAAGGTTTTCTTTGTAATGGATTTATTCTGATTCAAGAGGGGCTCAAATTGAACTTAGAGGTTAAAATTAAACAGAGACCAAGATCTGGAAATGGAAGATGAATACATTGTGAAGTTGCTGGTTGTGGTACTGGTTGGTGAGGGAGACACGGAGGGGAGAGAATTGTTGGAGAAGAGTGTCAAAATAATTCGGTGTTGTGAGAACATGATAATAGTGTACTCTTTATTTAATCAAATGGCTAAAATCAACTTTTCCATCATGGGAAACAACTTCCCTTTCCCAAATTAAATAGCACCCTCTCTCAAAGCCTAATATATACACAACTTTCAACGTTGAAATTATTAAAACTGCACCGTAACCACATTGAGTTATATATATACAATGTCATCACAAATGAGTGGTACCAATAATAAGATGAAGAATATTATTCAGGAGACTGAGCTTACCCTTGGTCTTCCAGGTACCAAAACTGCAGGCATAAAACGTAGCTTCTCTCAAACTCACCTTGATATTCATATTGCCACCTCAACTTCTAGTACTTCTCATCATCATAATTCACCAAGTTATAATAATACCACTAAATTCCCAACAACATCAAAGTAAGAACCGTACATATATAGCTAGCTAGTTAGCTAGGACGAATTTGATTTTTAATTCTTTTAACGAATTATGTGGGATGGCCACCGGTGAGGGCAAGCAGGAAAAATATTGGTATGAAGAATAGTATTTGCAAGTACGTGAAAGTTGCGGTTGATGGAGCTCCATATCTAAGAAAAGTGGATCTTGAAGTTTATGAATGTTATGACAATCTTCTCACTGCATTGAATACCATGTTTTCTACTAATTGCTTCACTATTCGTACGTATTCATTCATCATCAAACAATGATATATTGTGTTTGTGTCCATGTCAGTTTTATGTTTCATTAATATATGTTGTGTGTTATGAGAGTAATTTGCTTTGTTTTTGTATACCAACTATTATTAATTAATTATTGCAGGTAACGATTTGATGAATGAGAAGAAATTCATGGATTCTAGAAAAAATACGAATGAATATTTGGCTACCTATGAGGATAAAGATGGTGACTGGATGTTGCTTGGGGATGTACCCTGGAAGTAAGTTCATATATATTCCATCTACACCTAGTTATTATTTTTTTATTTTTTTTATTTTTTTTATTTTTATAAAACTATATATTTTTTACATTTTGAAACCTTAAGAGTATATATTCATCAAATTTCATACAATACTATACTATATCTTTCGTTCTAGTTATATTCATTTCTTTGTTTTTTTTCTTTCCTTTCCTCTAGGATGTTTGTTGAATCATGTAAGAGGATAAGGCTTATGATTAGCTCGGGGGACAATATTGATTTTGGTTTGTACATTTTTTATTTACTATTACTATTGTTTTTATACACAATATAATTATAGGATTGATTGATATCACAAGTTTGATTCTTGACCCCCTGATTTACTAATATTGTTGCAGGTTCCAGATGTACGGCCTCCAGTGAGAAGAATAATTATAGCTAGTGTGATTAATGATCTTAGTCGATAAACACTTGTTAATATGTTATATTCTAACTAGGATACCTTTCAAAGTGCAAAAGCTCCAATTAGAGTAGTTAATATAGGGAAATTTTAGCATATAGTATATCTTTGTTGCTTGATACTGCACCTCTTGTTAATTACTTTTGGTTTTGGCTTTGAAAAATAACTTCAAGAGAGCCCGGCTTCTACATTTTGTGGTCAATTTTTTATTTTTTATTTTAAATACATGTACTACTCCACATTATGATCATCATTTTTTTTTATTTTTTAAAAAAAAAAACATGTACTACTCCACATTATGATCTATGAATCCCCGATACTTCAAAATGGATGACATATCGTATCCCCTGCGTATCATGCATCGATACATGTCTGATACTTCCCGATACGTATCAGGAGAGTATCCGAAGATTAAATTTTATTTTTTTTAAAAAATAATTATCCGATACTTCCTGATACGTATCAGGATGGTATCCGATAATTATCCTGCACCGATACCTGACCCAATACTTCCCAATTAATGTTAACTAAAATAACTTAACTCTTGAGTATAATGCTTCTTTTTTGGATCGATATAATATAGAACTAACAATGTTTCTTCTGGATATAGTATAACACTTGTGGTGCTCTTTTTGGGTATGTTGTGTATGTAATTGACTAATCATCACTCTTTTAATCGTCAATATTATTTATATTTATGTTGATGTGCTACGAGCCTATGACTGGTTTCTTTTGTTTGTTAATATATTTGCATATTAAAAAAATGGTCATAATTATATTATACATTTAATTATATAATTTTTTTATTAACGTTTCTCAGCCGTATCGTATCTTGATTTTTGAAATTTTTCTGTATCGACGTATCGGTGCAGTATGGAACATGGGCATAAGGGGAGGCTGATCAGGACACCAATTTTTTAAAGACATTAAATTTTTATTTTTTTTCGGTACTTGATACTATATAAATATATTTTTTCAATTTGCTTTGATTAATTCTATTAGAAATATATTTTTAGAGAAACTTGATTATGAATGAAATTTTGCAGCAAAAATTACAAGAAGAAATATATTCAAATAATTAAAAGGACACAATTCTATTAATTCGTCAAGAGAGCAAAAATCTTAGAACCGACCCTGGTTGGACTTCTGTGAGTGTGCACTGCATTCGTCTGATCAAAATCGATGGTTCTAATTTTAAACTTGGGTTTTAGGTTTAAGAAAAATTATATTATACATTGTCTGGTCTTAATCGAGCGGTTCAGATGTGTTAGGTACATGTTGTCGGTCTACACTGAAACTAAATCCACATGAAATATGGGAATGCACTCTTCCTCAAGGTCTCATATTCGATTCTTTCTGATGCCAATTCGGATGGGCTAATTTAGTTTCTTCAAAAAAAAAATCCACATGAAATAGATGTTGGCTTATGTGATGATTTTTTTTTAATTTTTTTACGGGCTTATACGATGATTGTTAATTGTTAAATACAACGTAAATGTTAAATGAATATACAAAATTGACAAAAATATGATGTCTCTTTATGATTTTGTATATTTTAGTAATTGTATAAAATGAAAAAGTAAGTATATTTGGTTTCATTCATTGTTGGACCAAAAAGTTGATGACCGCTCATGATTTGTAGAGTGCCAAAGACCATAATTATCACGATGAATTTCTTTTCTTGAAGATTCTTTGTTGAACCGGAATACCTAACATAAATTCTAATAGTATGTACAACTATACCTACAATTTTTTTATGAATAAATATTATGAGAAATGATATATATACACTAAAGAAATTGTCGCTCAAAAAATTACTCATGGCTCCGCCATTGATGCATACCTACAAAAAATTGTACCTCACTTGTTTTGTGAGGCCAGATGCACCCATGATACCTACTAAAGAAATTGGAATTCTTCTCTTCTTCCAACAAATTTCGCTCCCACCCAACCAAATTGACCAAAATACCCATGTACTAGTTAACTAACACATGTGTAAATCAAACGTGAATTAATTTTACACATGTGCGACTTAAGTTACGCCGCATGAGTTAACTCACGCTAGTTTATTATATTCCAAAGTCAAGTGAATTGCTCCAACATACACAGAAGCAGCCAAGCAAGGCACATGGGAGCCAAAGTGAAGTGACAGTGCTATATATGAAATGACCATTATACACATAAAATTAAATTTTGCAAAATAACCATCAGCAAAAATCAAAGAGACCGGGAAGTTGAAATCAAAGAGGAAAAGGACGTATGAATTGACTTTTCTCAATTCAATGAATTTGTTGTTTTTTACCACCATCTTGGTTAGATGATGAGCCATCAAAGTTTGGATAATCTTGTTGATTTTTGTTTTTTACTCTTGTTCTTGGTGGTGGAATTTGAGAAAAAGTTTGTTAATTTAGTTCTTTTGTTCTGGGATGAATTTCAAAAAAGTATTTATTAAGTTTGATTCTTTTGTTTTGGCTTTAATTTGAATTTGAAAAAAAGTTGGTTAGTTTTATTCTGGATTTAATTTGAATTTGTAAAAAAAAAGTTTGTTAGTTTTGATTCTTTCGTTTCGGGTTGAATTTTAACTTTTTTTTTTCTTCTATGGGTTTCATTATAATTCAAAATGAATCAAAACCCAAAAAAATGGAATCAAAACCCACAATAATTATTGGAACTGTGTTTTTCAGTTTTTTTAGCTGCTGATATAGTCATCATGCAAGATGGCCAGACAGGTACAAAAAACTATGATTTTTTCAGTGTAACACTAGGTGTATTAACCCTTGTGTATTTTCAATCGTATCAAAACCTGATTCAGATGTTGCAGCGCAACAACGAGTGAATTTGCATTTGCGAGAAAACCTTAACAAACAATGCTCAACAAAATGACATACCATAATCATCGACGGGCACCCAAATGGTTAACTACTTGTCTTACTTTGTGAACGTATAGATTCATTTGGTGTTCTTTCGTATTTTGTCAATTGTTTTTATTTTGATTTGGTTTATTTACCTGTGTGTTCATGTTCGCAATGCACGAATTAATTTTTTATTATTATTTATTTATTTTATAATATCATTTAATATAGTTTGGTTATAATTATAATGATTTCAATTGTCTCCATATTTATATATAATGTATATAATATTTATTTAAATGGTTAAATATATTTTTGGTCCCTATAAATATACCAACTTTTCGTTTTAGTCCCTCTAAATTTTTTCTTCAACTTTTAGTCCCTATAAAATTTTCAATCACTACTTTTGGTCCCTATTTTTAAGTTAATTTTAGTATTTTTTTTAATAAAATTGAGCAGAAATGTGTAGAATATTATAAAAAATATTAACCCAAAAAATTAGAATTTTTTAACAAAACATAAATTAATTATGAATATTTAACCGTCAAACATATAAAAATTCATATTAAATTCATGTTTTGTTAAAAAAATCTAATTTTTTTTGGGAGAGTTTCTTATAATATTATGCATTTTTCTGCACAATTTTATTCAAAAATATGTATTCTACATATAAGTTTACTTTAAGAGATGACCAAAAGTGAAGATGAAATTTTTTTGAGGGACTGAAAGTTGAAGGAAAATTTTAGAGGGACTAAAACGAAAAATTTGTATATTTATAGGGACCAAAAACATATTTAAACCTTATTTAAAATTATAATTTTTGAAATATATTATTTTAAAAAAATTCTATTATCAATCCTGTTGGAAAAGATTTTAAACAAGTGACACTAATAACAAATGCAAAATGATTAATTTAATTAGATAAAAAAATGTTGAATTTACTAGGAAAGTTTAGGCGCGATCCTCTCTCGACATAACAACCCTTCAAAAATTCTCTCATCGCTGTTCCCATCACACACTTTCCATCTTCATCTCTGCACATCCTTACAGGTATCTATGAGGAATCTATCAACATAAAAATATATATTTTATACTATCATTGTTATCAATTTCAATTTACTTATAATTTTTATGAATAATAGTAATTTGGTGTCTTATTTTATTTTAGATTATGTTGATTTTTTTATCTTTCATTCACTAGGTTCAACATTCGATCATTTTCATAAAAATCATGCAAACAAATTGGAGTAGAAATTGTACCATTTTGTAATCTAATTTAGTTCTTTCAAATCAATCAGTGGCTATATTATTGCATTTTATTATCTTTTAAAGTGCACTCTTAATTTTAGAGGAGACTCTAGAGAAAATTAATAACATGATGGTGAAATACTACCTCCAAAATAAATTTAGAATGGTTCCTGACTTTGCAAGACATTTATCATTTCTGTTCTACTTATTTCAAGCTTCGATGAGCATTGTATACTAGGGAATGGATAGAAGCAAACCTACATTAACTAATATGATTAAAAGTGGTTGAGTTCTTTATTTAAAGGGTGGTTATAAAGAAGTCATAGAGCAGAGAAATAAATTGAGGGTGGGAAAGAAACATGAAAGGTTTGAATTGGAGTGACTATGACACTTTCTCATCTTCCAAACCGATTAGAATGCTGTCATGTGATTGGTTTTAATAAATTGACAAGCCAATGTGCCCTTTCCCTCAATCATTTCCTTTCAACTAACAACAATAATTGGTTAGAAAAAAAAAAAGTAAAGAGATGGAGTATTTGTTCGCATTTTCCTAAAAAAAAAAACATAAAATAATCAAAACAGTCATTAGTCGTCATAATTTTTAAATATTTTTACAAATACTTCATCTATTATAAAATATAAGTAAAAATGAGTCAAACAAATTTATGTGTTTTGCTCAAAATTTGGTCCAAATATATGGACTTTTTTTGACTTATTTTAGTACGATATGGATGAAGTAATACTTACGGAGTATAACTTCATAAAAAATTAGGAAGTATTAAATATACTCACTAATATTAAAAAATACAAACATTAATTAAGAGCTGCAAAACTTTTTAAGTAATACATCAAATTGGGACTTTTTCTTATAAATAAGACTAAAATAATTTTTAAATTTTTTTCTATAATAAGGACAGGAGAAAGTAGTTAGTTAAGGAAGCCTTAAATATGTTCATCTACTAAGCATTTAAAAAGTCATATCAGTTTGATATCAATTTTAATATATATATATATAGGGGCAAATGCTGTTACATGAATCAGATTCAACTCTTTCCAAAAGATAATATGGGGTCTACACCACCAGCAGAGCAGCAGAAATCACAATATAATGATCATGTCTGCACACGTCCCAAAGAAAAAGGAAGATTTTATGCTTTGTATGTATACATGATCTTAAGATTCTAATTCTCTTTATTTTCTTTCTTGTTTATCAAATTTCTCTCTTTGCTACACACAGCACACTGATCAATTGACTCTTTTATTCAGTTTCTTTGGACTCTTCTGCTTTTTTTGCTTCCATGATTGTTGCCGATGCAGCTCGGAACGCACCTGCTGTTGCCGGTGCTGCTCGGAACGCACCTGCTGTTGCTGTCGCTAGATTGCTTAATTTCCAAGATACATATACAAGTTTATGTTTCATTTTCTGCTGTTGTATGAATTGATGATTTTGGGAGCCATTAAGGAATAATCTTTGTATTCTTCAATAAATTTTAGTTTTTATTTTGACATGAGGATTTTTTTCGTTTCTGCGTAAAATGTTGCTAACAATACATTATCTATCAATAACTAGAAAACAATGTTTCAATTTCAATAAATCGCGCAATGAACATTTTCTGTGGTTCCTACATCCAGTTATTTCATATGAAAAACCATAAAGCATTTGGCATTGTTATGTGCTGATAAAAATAACCTCTATACATTTCAACGAAAATAGCGCTGATACATTTACTTATCTCCACCGATGGTGCAACTGATTGGAAAGGGCCATTCCAATTCTCTCAAAAGAATTGAAAAGCCAGAAATGTCATATCATCTTGTGAGACTAGACACCTAGGATAGGGTTCCTCTTTTCATCTATTTCGATGTTTAGTAGATGTTGAGGGTCTGATCCACTCGGACCCTCCGAGTAAAGAGTAGGAAGGTATGCATTGTATGCTGGCAGGTAGCGAGAAACAAAATCTCTCACCTGAAGAAAGCACAAACGATGAAAAATCATCATATATTCATATTTAATAAAAACATAAACCGTGCGAGCAACATACCTCATCATCGGACATTCCAGGATTGCCTGCCTCCCTCATAGCAATTTCAGCCTGCAATTTAAATGGAACGATGCACGCATGGATGTTACAACCAGGTTCTGATCACAAACTTTGTAATTTCTGAGAGAGAATACAAAAAAACCCTACCTGCAAGCGCCACTGATAGACACAGCTTGGGTCCTTAATCTTAATGACTATCCATGACTGTATATATTTGTCCCACGCATCATAATACGCTTTGAGGTTTTTATTTACAATTTCTAGCTGCAAATTAAGAACCGTTTATTATTTCTTTATACAAAAGCGTAATTCATTGCCAATTCCTCAACTTATAAAAAAAAAAGGTAGAGAATTTGCATAACCAGTAATTCTGCAACATAAACACAAGGTGTATATTAAGAAACAAAAAAGTAATTTACTGATCCTAACCTGCGGATCAACAGCTTTTACAGCTTCAACTGGAAGGGGCTTGAAACCAAGCATCCAGCCTTCAAACAACACAACCTAAAAGTATCATTCGTGGTTGTTAACAGAAGGGTCAACACTTGTTTATGAAAGTATATATTCAGATGAGGTAAAGGACCAATTTTTTATGTCAAGAATAATGCTACATTACCAACTATCTTGGGGAATTTGAGCAAACAACTTAAATATCTATTGAATAAGTGATTCTCGTGTGAAAGCTTATGCCGTAAATGCATATGTTTAATAAGCTACTTAAATATGGATATGCACATTGAAGAGGTATTAGCATTCTCAGGTATTGTTTTCACTATAAAAATAGGATTTGGGGATGAATGAGAATAAGCTCCACATGAAGTGGTTTAGATAAACTATCTTAGAGAGCTTATCCAAATAAGTTAAAAACAGCTAAGAGGAATATCATAAGTCATTTTTATAAGCTTTTTCGAAGACATACGCAAGTCTTCATTTCACAAGATAAGCCCAAATAAGCTTTTCCATACGCCCTCCCTCATTACACATTGAATTTTGATAGCAAATCAAATTATTTCAAAGGCGGATTATCTCAAAGAAACTCATAAAGTTAATGTTTTGTTCTTTTCGTAGTAAGAAAAAAATAGTAGACTTACTTCAGTCATATCATTCCCCCCCCTCTTTTTTACGGTCTCTGCTGTATCATTTTTTTTGCCAATTGAAGTTAACATTTCAAAAGCAGTTTAAAAGTTAAAATTAAAAGATTCTCTTACAGTAAGGGGGCCTTCAATTTCAGGCCATGTCGAAGGATCAGCACGATCACCTCTTCCACCAAAAGCAGACTGCAAATAGTAGGTAATTCAACATTAGAAACTATAAATTCAAAAGTGTTTAAATAGTACAAATATGCAAATTCTTGCCCTTACTTTATCATATCTTGGTAACTTCATCTTGGTACCTGGATACTTCAAATAAAAATAAATTATACTTAAAATACAAGATAATAAAGGAAGAAAAAAGAGAGTTCAAATAACCACCTTCTCTAGACATTTTGGTTAAAGCTGTCAAAGTTTCAACAGAAAAAGGAAGATCATGGCTTCCAGCATTTCCACGATACTGGAAAGAAAACATATTTCAGCTCTCATTAGCGCAATGTTCTCAGATTATACTTAATTGGCTACTTCTCATATACGTGTGTAAATACCTCAAGAAGTGCATTTCCTGGATTAGCCTCTCTTAGTTTATTCTACAATCCAGACACATTTTGTCATCTTTAAAGAAAACGAAAAAGATGGGAGTATCAATTGATAAAAATATATTAGAAAACACTTTTGTATACCTGGCCTTCAGCTGTCAAATAAAAATCATCTATAGATATTGTTGCAGACTTCCTGAAAATTTATGTAGTCATCAAAATAAAAGATAAATTCGATCAATATTGCTTCAAAGCTAAAAGCATACCTGCCAATCATTTGGAAAAGGTAATCAAGAGCAAAGACGAGGGTCGTCTTTCCACAGCCTTGAGGGGCACTAAATCCAATCTGAGTCATACAAAATGAAAAAATTATGAGGCCCTTGAACATTTTTTCCCTTACAAAATCCTATAGTTATATTTACAGTTAAAGCTTATTGAAGGAAGAAATCTATATTTATATGTACCACTAAAGGAGGAATATCTTCTTTATCTTTGAATTTGGCCTGATGCTGAGCAATCTCACTTTCACACCAGAGGAAGACTGGTATATAGTAATGATAAAGCCTAACTTTTTGAGGCTCTGTCAAGAACAATTCATTAAGCTGAAACAGTCGACATAGTTGCCGCCCATAAGACAACCACTTATCTATAGACTCGGCCACCTTCTCTGGCGTCAAACCAATTTTGTAAAGCAAAGGTCCTGAGCAAATAAATTCATACAGATCTTGGACAGATGAAACTTGGGCAGGTGATGAAGGAAATACTGAATATACAGGACCCTTCTTGTGCGCAATGCTGTCAGCGGTGGAACTACTTTGCAGCCATGAACTTCCATTGCCTGCAGGAAGTATTGTAAGTGTAAATTAAAGATTTAGATGATATAAGATGAGATAGTGATTTCTATGTGCGTCTAAAATAAGACCGCAGTGCATTCATAAGAGGATGGCGGTAAATACAATAAATGTCTAATTGATATGATTGCCAACTGCCTTCATTGTTATAACCTAGTGGTTTCACTGCGAGGACATTTTATGTGGAATCTCAGGTCACCACATTCCCCCTCTCCGTGTGTGTGTTTATTTGAGTATGTGTTGGCCACTAGGCCAATTTCAAAATAAAATAAAAAATGATTGCTAACTCTAATCCTAATTCCAACAGAATGAGAAAGTGTAGCAGCAACCGGCTTCTGTGCTATATGTGGCTCTCCGACCACCACACCCAAGGTGGTCCTTAAAGGTTCTGATTGAGGAGGGACTGTCGACAGTGAGCCACCGATCAGTGCCAACGTATCTGGCGGCTTTGGTGGTGGGACCAGCCGTTGAAATGTTGCGATTAGTGGTCCACTGTCTTGGTGGTTTCAGTGGCAGTGAAAGGGAGAACGAGTTCTGTATTTTCTGCACGCCTCTGACTACCACTTGTGAACTCCCATCCGGCAGGTCAGACCAATTTGATGCCAATTCGATTCACACGGTAGCAATTAACAGAGAAATTAGACCAATAATAGGAAAACAAATGTATATTACTTTAGAAAATAAAAGATAACTGCAAAAGGATGAATATCCTAATGCTCACAGAACCAAACTCCTACAGAGACTAATCCTTCAAAGTTAACTAAAATTCATTCAAAGTGTACTTTCATACGCACACGACAGGATTAAACCTCAAACCAAATGTTTAAGGGACCTAAGTATCTACCATATATAGTTTCTAAACAAGAAAACATAGCTACTAGTATTGTTTTTATGACTTAAAAGACCAAATATAAGAATTTTCTACCAAGTTAACAAGGGCCCAAAACTTATCTCAGAGAGACATAGTAGTGTGACATGCATCAATCATCAAACAAGCTCAAAACTAGCAGAGAAATATTCAATTCAAAGACCTTTTAACTTATCTAAGTAATAATTAATATAACAGTAACACATGCATATAAAAAGACTAAAAATACAAATTAGTTCATCAGAAATATGAATTTGAATTAACTAAGGTTGAACAAAAATGTACCTGACTTAGAGAAGTGGGTGTGAACATGATTAGAGAGCTTAGACAGTGTGGGGGATGAGTGAGAAGAAAGAAGAGAAAAGTGACATGAAAAAGTAGAATTAGAAGAAGAAGAAGAACATAAAGAAGATGAAATAGTTGTAGGGTGCAATGGTTGAGAGAAAACATTCAAAGTAGCCATGTTTGTGTCTCTCTTTTCTGTTTCTATCTACTTTTGCAACAAAAAAGTCAGCAAAGGATCTTAGCCGCCACGTAATCTTTGCCTATTCTTGCTCTCTGGCCCAACCAACCACAGATTTGCACCAGAAAAAATAGAATAATATATTTACATAAACAATTCTATTCTTTGTTTTTTGAGAACCTATTCTATTCTATCTATATATATTGAATTTGTGTATGCAATTCTATTCTATTCTATCTTCTTTCTATCTATATCTATAGTTAATAGTGTATGTACGTTTTTGTTTTCATATGGTTCACGTAACAATTTGTACCAAACTTCAAACTATTTGTAACAAAAACAAAATACATCTTTCTAGAGCTCTTTTCCATTAAGAATCGGAGGTTAACACAAAAAAGTAGAAGTAAACTAGGTAAAAAAGTCGTGAAAAAACAAAGACCGTAAATTCGAAAAAACAAGACAATTCTTAGAATTAACACACCATTCATAGAAGAGACATTGTTCCTCTTATGTATTCGGCAAAAACCATGTCTAAGATTGTATTTTAATAACAAAACCATAAAAACTGATTTATGATTCTCAAATGAAAATTAGGTTTACCTTGATCCATGGTGATTGAGTAGAAATAATCTTCTTAATTTCAATCTATTTCTTCTTTGCAAATCACTTTCTTGAGAGTCGAGGCTAGCTAAGTGAACATCGAATTGATAACTCAAATCAAGGTATCATAAATTATAACCGTCATCTCATTCTAAATATTTTTTCATCTCTATCTCTCTTAAACTTTATTTCACATAAATCAAGGAAATGTTTGTTGATATGCTGAATATGTAATGTTTAGATTTTAGATTGATTTGTATTCTATTTTCTTTTTATAATAATCACAACAATAAATATGGATATTATAAAAAAAATAAGAATAGTTCTTTAAAAAAAAAAGTAGAATGGTTTTTCATGCAATAACAACAAGCAGGCTAGGACAAATTTCTTCTTTTTGACAAATTTTCTTCTTTTTTAATGAAAACTAACATACTAAACATTTAATTAACGATTACAACACTCACAGTGAAAAGAAGATTAGGGATACCTAGTGCCAATGGTTTGAGTTAAGGGAAAAATAGTTTTTTTTTTTTGACAAAATAAAAGATATTCATTCATTCAATTGAAAGAGTACATCGATATAATGCAAATTCGCTAAAAACAAAAAGGATAAATCTGTGAACAGGCTCACATCATCCATGTTAATAGCATAAAACGGCAAAGTACAAATGCCTACACATATGACTATATTTAAATCTCTGGAATAACCATGTTTCCGGATCTGCAACGTGGATGACGTCAAAGTCATTGATTGGATCTGCACTGGATTGAAGCTGATCTGACAATTTGAAGCGATCAAATAGCTGAGCGAAACAAGAAAAACAAACAACGTCGCACAAAGACGACGAACAACCAACGTCGCACGAAGACGACGAAATCACAAAATAAAAAACGAAATAGATGTGAAATTACTTATTTCAATTAAAGGAAAATAGAAAAACGAGTTAGAGGGGTGATTTTGGGTCAAAAATTGACCATATATCACCCCTCTTTGGTGGATGAAGGAGAAGAAACTAGGGCTTGTGTGACGGCTCACAAGAGAAAAAGGAAAATAATAAAAGATACATAAAAATAGTTGGAGATCTGAATTTGAGAAATATTAATTTTACAAATTAACTACGAACATTTGTCATTAAAAAGTAACTCATTAAATATAATATTTCAAAAATAATAATGAAGATAAATATGAAACTACCATATTAAACATGGTATTTAATTATTATTTACAATATTCTTTGTTATATTAAAGTTTAATCGGGGATGGAATTTATTGAATAAGTTAAGCGAGAACGTTTATTTTTTTAGGTAAGTAGTCTAATGACTAGAATTTTATTTATTGAAAAATTCAAGGTTCAAAGTCCAACCTCTACATATATAACGCGATGTTCATACCAACTGAGTTATATTTAGAGGGAATTTTTTAGACAAGTAATCTAATGGTTAGAATTTCACTTAATGGAAAATCCAAGGTTTGGATAATGGAGAATATTTTTATTAACAAAAAAAAGAAAGCAACTTTATTTTGATTCAATGGTTAAATGAAAAGAAAGTAATACACGCATATTATTTTTAAAAAAGAAATGTAATAAATAAACACTAAATCAAACACAATTATTTTGCTATCAATTTGAATACACAATTCACCTCAATCCCTTTTTTCACTTTTCTAGAATTTGGTTAAAAAAAAGTCTTAAGCAATATCATATCACTGTTACAATCAGTTAATAACAAATGCAACAGTTAAACCATCCGAAATCAAGACATTCTTGGCAACATTCTTCATCTCACTGTTCACACAAACTAAATAAGCAAGAACCCCCCCAATAGGTCACTAAAATGTATATACAAAAAAGAATAGACAGACAAGACATGTGCTCAAAAAAAAGTTCAGACATGATGAGCTCTTTTGAAACATGTCTCCCACTGTGACACAGTACACATCATCATATATCAGTTACAAATTAGGGGTCCCTTGCATTCATCATTTGTCCATCATATTCAGAACATTGTTTCAAGCAGTTTTGGTGAAGATAAAGTTGCTACACAATTGAGCTACATACAAAAAAAAAAAAAAAACTAATTACGATCATCTTGAAAGTTATGTTATAAAGTAAACAGGTTTACTTTATACAAAATATCAATATGTATATGGAAACAAAACTTGAAAACATAAAACCTCTCTTTCTGACATACCTTGTCTTGTATGTACTTCTTGCGGATGGCGGCGGGTAAAGGGCAGTCATCATTACTATTCAGTTGTAGATCTTGTAATGCAAGAACTGTAGCTTTCAAATCTGATGCTTTGTAAGAGGCATAGTGTTCAAGAGTTGGATTCTGCAAAAAAGTTAAAAACAGAAGTAGAAATTAAGGTTGTGTTTTCTTGAGTAATTTCATATGAAAGGAACACATGAAAGAAAAGAACTAACCCATGGGTGGCTTGACTGATCTAATGTCCATCTTGCGAGAAACACGGCAGATGCAGCAATCATAGAAGGAAGGAAATTTAAGAAACCATAGTTCATCAGTGTTAGTTCAGCCAGGTAATTTGCCAAGTACTCCAACTCAATGCTAGGTCTCTGCATGTTTTATTCAATTGGTAAGTGATTAGTAATGCTCAATACAAATCTGGCATGTCTTGTAATAAGCAGCATTGTCCCAGATCGATCTTTTTTACCTTGTAGGAAGCTTGTGCCGCTCGAAGAAACCTCCTACGAAACCAAGAATGTACTAAGATAATTGCAAGAGGATCTCAAAATTAATCATATTTTTGTAAAGACTACTGAATGGTAGAAGAAAGGTTGACAAGAAGCACCTGAGGAAAGTTTTGGTAGTAGGAGCAAATAGTTGATATGAAGAGGACTTCAGCACTAGAGATTCCAGTTTTACCACCTGTCAATCAATACATTGAAATATTCTGATAAGAATGAGAAGTTTCAAACCACATACTTTGACATTACAAAACATCATATATATTGTTATAAATAGTTAAAAATCATTTTAAGACTCTAAATGAAATCTAATGACTAGAGGATATATTATTAGTACTTGAGATTCTACGTTCTCGTGTTGTTATATCCATATGAATCTGCTACTTTCAGTTTTGATGTATGCTTTCCTTGGCACTTTAGTAATAATCATTTAAGCACTAATCATTCATTGTTGAAAGAGTAAGACTTACCTCCTCTTTTGTGTATGTGTTATCTGTGATGAAGCAGAAGTCTTCAATACGAGGGGCGTTAACTTCTTCGTATTTTCTTCAATCACATATGAAAGAAGACAAATGAGCATTACTAAACATAATGGAACACAAGAGGCCAACTTCCCTGAAGTTGAGAACTTACGAGGCAATTAGCATGCAAGTAATGCCAAGCAGCTGAAGTCTCTCTCTTTCAATACAATTTTTGGAGAGAAACCAATCAATGAGATATACAGTGAGGTAAAGAGTGTTTGCTTGCAATTTGTATCCCTCAGAAACCTGAACATGAATTCAACACATGGGAAATCAATGCAGTATTCATATTTAATCAACTAATATGATATACATCAAGGTTATAGTATCTAATAAACATTAATATCAATCTCTTTTAGTACTTTGAAAAGTAGCTCAAAAGAAATATACATCAATGTAAGAAAGAAATCAGAAGAAGCAGCTTCACAAACTTATAGTTCATATTGTTCAGCAAAACTTGGAAGTTTGAATACGCAGTTACAACATGACTATGAGAAAGTCGAATAATGCAAACCTCAACAAGCCAATCAACCAGTATCGCACGCATGCTTGGAGTGATATCTTGCTGTACTGTTTCCATGAAGTTAGGATAAGGCCTTCTTGACAGCTGAAAAAATGAAATGTTACACAAACAACTTAGCATAAAAGGCAAAATCAAAGAGAAACTGTTGACAGAAAGACTAAATATTAAATCATGCGTCAGTTGAATATTTGATTCACCTATACCATGCATTTTATAAAGTTCATAACTATGTGCCATAAAACAACATTGGTAGAGACAATAATGACAGGGCATTAACGAGACAAACCTCAGCAACACGCAAGTGGTCATATATATCAGCAGCATAGTGGCTGCATAGTTGAGGATCTTCAAAATCAGCGTCTATGTCAGCGACATCTGGATGCTTTGACACATCCAAAAGTTCAGAAATGTTACCTTTCTTGGCTGCAACAGTTTGTGAAGCTGAGACCAAACATAACCACAACTAAGTTACATCAACTAACTAAAAAGTCATTTATTTTATCAAGTTCTTGAACAGATTTCTTTTATGGTAGTACTAAAGCAATGCATGAACAATGTACTACAAAAATAGAGGAAAACCTTTCTTTTGAGAACTTGAAGGCCAAGCAGATATTCTAGACATCTGGCTCTGAATCAGATTATTGTCTGTGCCACACTGGTTGGCACTCATCCTAAAAGATGCACTGTCTTCCAAATCATCTAAGCACCTGAAATCTTCTGATGATCTAAGCCGCATTTCCAACGAACTCACTGGTTTTGAGTCAGCTATGGACGGCGGTAGCTCAGCAGCTGATGGAACCTCATTTGAAACATTAGATTGAGCAGGCTTAGCCACCTTCCTTTTCTTAGCCTAGCAGACATAAAAGTTACAGGATTAGTCCTAGAATCATTAGTATGGGAAGAAAAAAGAAAGTACCGATCGACTACATTTCAAGACCAAAACAAGAACCATTTGATGTTGGATATATCAACCTGAATTTCAGTTGGATTTAAGCAACTCATGTTTGTATTTTCGCCACAATTGTTAGTGACATCTTGAAGAATTGCCCTCTTTTTATGAGGAAGATATGTAACATCTGAAACTGCTCTTTTTGAATTGGCTCTTAGGGGCTGCTTCTGATTCTGAGTTCCTGGTGCTACCTCCTTCATTGGTGGTAACTGTCCAGTTGTACTCAAAGCCACAGCTCGAGCACGAGTCAATCGACTTGGAACCTCTCCAGCTTTCAAAGTTACATTATTCCTCATCTCTACAAGATCTAAAAATCCAAAAGAACTTTGGATACTTAATCTTGGTGCTTAAATTCTGCAACACAAGAGAAAATCATGAAACTTGAAAACAAAAGTGTACATAACTAAATTTAAACACAGAAAATGGAAAGGAACCAACAACAATAAAATTTAACAAAGAAAATTAAAAATTAAATATAAAAGGGCCATTTTTATGTTACTATCTGCAATCAGTGACAACATTTTTAAGCTGATCAAGAACCCAACAATAGTAACATCAAAGAAACACACTATCCTTAATGCATTCATCAATTTTAATAAAAACCTTGATGTTTGAAGCAATCACAATACAAAACCATGTTTCCAAATGCACATAGAACAATAGAAACCCTTGAACTTTATGTTAATTAAAAATGATGAAACATGAAATTGACAAACCATAAAACATGACAAAAAAATGTTTGGATGTCAAATTTTGGAAAGAACACAACAAACATTGCCAAAAATAATAACAAAAAAACCAAGACAAGACAAACAATTACAACATACATACATGGTCGTCTCTTCATTTCAGCAACATAAAAATGGGAAACAAAAAGAATATTTTTTTTTGTTCCTTAAAATGTTGTCCAAGTTTCCTATTTTAAAATATGTATCAAAGATTAAAGTTTCAAACTTTAACTTTTTTTTTTATTATTTTTTTATCTTTTAAGCTCATTTTATCACAAACCCAAATCAGAATAACCCAGAAACCCACCCAGAATAAAGTTGATAAAAAATGTGTCTTTGCTTTGATAGATTTGGGTACGAAAAAATGACCTGAGATCTATGCTGCAAACTTCACCAGTTCCATTGAAGGAAGATAAAAAGTCACATAGAGAAAAAAAAGAAAGAAAAAAAAAAAAAAAGTTTTTTTGTTGTTGTTGAAAACAGCTATGATATGAAGAAAAGAGTGAGTGAGTGAAAGCGGGATAGTTATTTGGTTTAAATGTAAGAAAAGAACAAAAAAAAAAAAAAAACAGATTTAATAAATAAATGAAAGATAAATAGTTGGACTAGACTTTTCAGTTAACTTTTTTAAGTTGACTCAATAAAATAAAGTGAGAGAAGTGTAACTAATGTATAAATGTACTACATACAGTTTCTGACATTACTTCTGCAACACTTTGTATGCAGTTGATTGGTTGAAATTTATGTATAGGTGTCACATTTTCAAGCTAATGAGATTCATGTGAATTATTCATTAGTCTTGCTAACCATTACTCTCAGGACAACGGTTAAAGAAGCCAAAATAATATGTTTGTATTGGTTTCAACAACATTTTAATTTTTAAAAAATTAAATTTATCATTTTTCATCATTTTTCAATGCTATATTTCTATTTTTATCATATTATCAAATGTCCCAAAAACAATGGTTAGCATTCTCCTCCAAAATAAATCATGAACAAAAAGTTGGATAGCCTCTTGCTAACACTAGTATTAGTAAAATAAAAGATGGACCCACGAGTTTGCTAAATGACATGAGATATGATAATATACTAGTAAGTAGGATTATTGGAACTTATTTATGGTAAGTGAGATGGAGATTTTGAGATCTGGAGTTTTACTCTTTGTGTTTGACTTTATTGTTATAGAGTAAAGATTTGATTTTTGGTTCAATTTAGTTTTTTCTTTTTTTTTGAGGAAAGGTTCAATTTAGTTCTTTATAGTGAGAAATGATATTCAAATTATTTGTCTGATCTTTATTATAAGAAGAAAAGCAAAAAAAAAAAAAAACAAAAAAAAAACATTATTTAATAATATTTGCATTTTTTTAAATGTTTTTAGAAATATACCCTCGGAAAATTTTGTAAAGTATTAACTATATTCACTAATATTAAAAAGATAAACATTAAATAAAAATTTAAAAAAGTGTTTTACGCAATAAACGTACCTTAAAAGTTATGACTTTTATTTATAATAAAAACCTTTTTTTTTGGAACATTTTTTTATATTAATAACCGAAGGCAGTAGTACGTAACATTTTAATACAGAGAAATCTGTACTAATTAATCCCCAACTCATTATATCAAAAAATTAGTTTGACTCAATTTAAAAATGTTAGAGACTAGTTTGATATTATTTTTTGTTGATACTAAATTGGGTTGCGAGAAAATTGTCCAATCAATATTGGTTTTGAAATCTTTTTATAAAAAAGTAAAACTCTAAACACTAGTTTAATGGTGTGATCTCTAAATGTATTTTTAATGTTTAAATTAAAAAAAATGTAATTTTTAATCTCAATTATAGTTCAAGTCATTTTATAAGAATGCATCCAAGAACATGATTTTGAAAACCCAAATAGAGCACAATACCCCGACAAATGATAATATCAGCAAGATTTTTTTTTTCAAGATGTGTCTCTCACAAAATTCTGGTATTTTTGAATAAACCTTTATCCTCTAAACATAACAGGATTTTATGGTGGACTTGAGAAAAATGTGATATCTTTTTCATCAACGATCGATGTTAGTATTTTAGTTGTTAGATTAGTTTTTTTCCTTGTCTGAATTTGAATCTGGGATCTCAAACTGTTTTAACCCTTGGCTTTAAACTGGTTTGAGCTACTCCCCGAAAAAAAAAATGTGATATTCGCCTGTTCAACTTGATAGATTTTTGCTTGGTTTGAAGATAGTTTACTTTAAAATCTATGCATGAGTGTTGAAAACAATATGCCAGTGAAATATTATAGCAAAAAAATTGCAGTTAAATAGAAGATCGGCTAATACTAATAACTATAGAACTCACAGAGGAAGCAACTATATTAGTCTAAGACATCTATCTATTCTCACTGCTTAAACAATTACAACATTTGAATCTGAATGAATCCAAGACATTCTTGGCAAAATGGTTCATTCTGGTGCTTAGTCGATATCAGACAACTAAGTGAGAACCCTAAACAAATAGGTCATAAAATGTATATACAAAAGATATCAAAGAATAGACATACAACTTAAGAATGGTTGGAAGGAAGATTAGATTAGACATGATGAAGTCTCCCTCTGTGACTTGTACAGATCATCATATATCAGTTACAAATTAGGGGTCCCGCCCGTCCCTTGCATTCACGTGTCCATCTTCATCTTCAAAACATTGTTTCAGGTAGTGTTGGTGAAGACAAAACTGCTACACCATGAAACTGCAACAAAAATTCCCATGATGATCATAATGTACAGAACCATGATTTGTGAGGAAACATAAAACCTCTCTTTGTGCCTTACCTTGCTTTGTCGGTATTTTGTACGGATCGCAGGGTAAGGGCAATCATCGCTATTCAGCTGTAGATTTTGTAATGCAAGAACTGTGGCTTTCAAATCGGATGCTTTGTAAGAGGCATAGTGTTCAAGAGTTGGATTCTGCAAAAGAAGTATTCGTATAAATGAAGATCATGATGTTTCCTTTGAGTAATGTAACTTTGTATGGAAGGAAAACATGAAAGATAAACACCAACCCATGGGTGCCTTGACTGATCCAATGTCCATCTTGCGAGAAACACGGCAGATGCAGCAATCATAGAAGGAAAGAAATTTAAGAAACCATAGTTCATCAGTGTTAATTCAGCCAGATAATTTGCCAAGTACTCCAACTCAACGCTAGGTCTCTGCAAGTTTTTCAGTTGGCAAGTGATTAGTCATACTCAATACAAATCTGGCATGTCTTCGAGTAAACAGCATTGCCGCGGATCAAACTTTTCACCTGGTATGAAGCTTGTGCTGCTCGAAGAAATCTCCTAAGAAACCAAGAATGTGCTAAGATAATTGCAAGAGGATCTCCAAATAACACATAAAAGTTCCTTTTCTTTTTAATGAAGACTATTAAAAAAGATGAAAATTCCAAGAAGTACCTGAGAAAATGTTTTGTTGTGGGAGCGGACAGTTGATATGCAGATGACTTCAACACTTGAATCTCCATATTTAGTACCTGTCAGTCACATAATTTATGAATATCTAGGATCCACTAATAACAAAAGTTTCACAACATTTATCATTGAAAGTGTGAGACACACCTCCTCTCTTGTGTATGTGTTGTCCGTCATGACGCAGAAATCTTCAATATGGTTGGCATTAATTTCTTCGTACTTCCTTCAATCATATATGAAAGAAGACAAAAGAATGTTATTAAGTACAAATGTCACACTATAAGAATTTGAATGATATTATGTTTAAACATTATCTTAGTTGCTACATTGTAGAACAAGAAGGAAGAAGCAAATAGAGTTATATGTTGCCAGGGGATGAATAAGATAAATCCATCTTTCTTCAATGACCCTCTCAGGAAATTGTTTGGAGCCCTCCCTCTGATGGCATAGTGAAATTTAACTGTGATGGCTCCTCCATTGGCAGTCATCCTTGTGGTTCCCTTGGAATTGTGTTTAGAGACTCTCATTCTAACTTTCTAGGGGCTATTTCTAGTAACATTGGCCATGCATCTTCTTTAGAAGCTGAGTTCAGTGCCTGCATGTTAGCTATGGAAAAAGCAAAGGAGATGCATCTAATGCATATTTGCTTAGAAACTGATTCTCTCAAGGTTGTCATTGCCTTTAACAAAGGTCTGGGAGTTCCTTGGCAGATGAGAGCAAGATGGCAGAACTGCATGAGCTTTTGTCAAAGCATTTCCTGTTCTTGTGTTCATATCCTTAGGGAAGGCAACAGGGTTGCTGATGCTCTAGCCAAAACATGGACAAGGTCTATCTCTCCACTCCACACAGTGGTGGCCTGCCCCACCTCTTTTCTTATCATCTCTTCTTTTAAGGGGTAGGCTTGGTTTACCATACTCTAGACTTGTTATGACTTGATTTTTTCTTCTCTTTCCCTGTTTGTTTTGGGATCGTTTTAGTTTGTTTTGTTGTTTTGGATTGTTTGTATGAGGTTCAGGCATCACCTGGCTTTTTATTGAATTTCTAGCTTTATCAACAAAAAAAAAAACAAGGATTCTAGTATATTTTCTTCTCAGCGTAAGCATAATGGAATTTTTTGGTATATTGGAAATGATACAGCTACTCCAAAAAAAAAAAAACAATTTCATTTTCATATTGTGAACATCAATACATATGCTCTACCAGAGAATGTGAAACTATGAATGAAAACACAGGCAGTCAACTTCCTTGAATTTGAGAACTTACGAGGCAATTAGCATGCAAGTGATGCCTAGCAGTTGAAGTCTCTTTATTTCAATGGAATTTTTGGAGAGAAACCAATCTATGAGATACACAGTGAGGTAAAGAGTGTTTGCTTGCAAATTGAATTGCTCAGAAACCTGAAAACAAAGTTCAACACAAGCAAATTCGATGTAAATTGTAATATTCATATTTCATCGACTCAATACACATCTAAACATCAAAGTCAGAGGGGAATCAGAAGGAGCAGCTTCACAAACTCAATTTAGTTCATATCGAAAGTCAAGTAATGCAAACCTCTACAAGCCAATCAATCAGTATCGCACGCATGCCTGGAGTTATATCTCGCTGTACCGTTTCCATGAAGTTAGGATGAGGCCTTCTTGACAGCTGAAAAATAAAATGTTTGGCAAACAACACAGCATAAAAGGCAAGATCAAAGAAAAACGGTTGCAGAAAGGTGAAGTATCAAAGCAATGATTCAGTTCAATATATGCTCTTTACTGATTGTTATGCATTTTATAAAGTTCATAACTAAATTAGAGTATTATTGAGTGCATGACACATGAAAAAAATTGAACTCAAAGTTCATCACAGTAAAGGGATAACAAGTATCTAAGAAAATTATCAAGTTGAAAATTTTTCTTAGGGGCTGCAACATCTCAAAATTTTGTTTATATAGCCATTGATAAGAATGGACATTTCTGTTTTTGTATATAATACCATTGGGGATGTTAAAATGAGTCAGTTGAATGCTGAGTATACACAATAATGACAGGGCATTTACAACACAAACCTCGGCAACACGCAAGTTGTCATATATATCAGCGGCATAGAAGCTGCATAGTTGAGGATCTTCAATATCAGCATCTATATTAGGAATATCCGGATCCTTGGGCGCATTCAGAAGTTTGGAATCACTATCTTTCTTAGCTGCATCAGTTTGTGAAGCCGCTGAACCCAAAAATAGCAACACAAAAGTTACATCAACTAATAAAAACAAAAGTGTTTGATATCACAATATGCAGGAAACTCATATTACAAAATTGTTGGACAAAAGTAGAAGAAAAACCTTTAGCTTGAGAAATCAAAGGCTGAGCAGATGGTTCAGATGTCTGGCCACCAATCAGATTTGAAGGTGCATTGTCTTCGAAAGAAACGGATGGAACCTCAGTTGAAACATTGAGTTGATCCGGCTTGGTCAGCTTTGTTTTCTTAGCCTGATAAATGTTAGTGACATCCTCAAGAGCTGCCCTCTTCTTACGCGGAAGGCATGTATCATCAGAGACTGCTCTTTCTGAATTGGCGCCTTGCGGATGCTTTTGACTTTCTTGTGCTACATCCTTCAATGGTGGCAACTGTCCAGTTGCACTTAAAGCAGCAGCTCGTGCGCGAGTTAATCTAACCGGGACCTCTCCAGCTTTCGAACTGACACTCTTATCTTTCTTCATCTCTACAAGATCCAGAAGCAATGGATACAAAATCTTGATGTGAGAATTCTGCAATAAAATAGCCAGTTATGAGCCAAATGAAAGGAATCAAGAAAAGTAGTGTACATTACTTACTACATTAGTAAATGTAAACATAGATTGGATCAATATCAAAGAACCAAAAACAAGAAAATGTAATTAAACAATACATAAAAGACACATCTTTATAATTTTGAATTGATCAACAACCTAACATCCAAGAAACACACTTTCCTTGATGCAATCAACAATCTCCAAATCCATGTCTTGAAATGCACAAACAACAATACAACTTTTATTCAAAATCAAACACCATGCAATTGGCAAACCTTAATCATGCAACAAAAGTATCTAGATGTGAAATTCAAAATTCAGATTACTTTAACTAAACCCATTTTTCTTTCTACATCAGAAACAATCTTCAAATGCAGAACAAGAAACAAAAAGTGCCATTAATGTTCATATAAAAATATTGTAAAAATTACCCATTTGAGAATGTGTATCAAAGATTCAATCTTTATAATTTTCTTCTCTTTTAAGAACAATTTCTCATGGACCCAGATAAAATAATCACAAATCCAAGAAACCCAACAACAAAAAAAGAGTGTTGAAGAAGAATGTGGCATTTGTTAAAGAGATTTGTGCATGAAGAATTACCTGAGCTGAGAATTATGCTGAGAGCTGCTCCACCATTGTTGAAGAAGAGAGATGAAGGGTCACAGTCACAGTCACAGAGAGGAGAGGGGAAGCGGGATGTGGGTTTGGTTCAAAAACAACATTGGAGTAACAAACAAATTAATATATAAAAAATGTTTTTGTTTTAAAGAAAGAAATGATTATTTGACTAGACTTTGAGGTTAGTTTTATGTTGACTAAGTAACGCTTCATTGATTGAGTGTGAGTGAAGACAATGCATCTCAATTTTATTATTAACTAAGTCACGTTTTTAAATTACAGTATGTTTTACACACTTGAATTGTATAAGTCACACCTACCAACCAACTCTTAAAGAGTTAGACTTTCACATCACATATTATGATGAAACAATGTTTGAATTTTAATTAAAAATGTATAAAATTATACATGTTAAACCAATTTTATCGGATTCTCATTTCACTCATTAAATTTAAAATATTAAATGTCAAAAATTATGTATTCTATTTAACCTTAGATGATGCTTCTAAGTTTCAGATATAATATATGTCTCATTCATAGTTTATCAAAAATAGATTATTGTGTATTATGTGAAGGTGTCTTTTTTTGACGTTTTGGATAAGGCTCGTAAAAGGTCAGAAAGGAGACCGGCAACAGTTATGAATTGCATCATCTAAAGACATTGGAGTTTTGATGTCGTTTGCTACTTTAAATAGTGTTTTCATTCGCCAATATTTTAGAGAAGATTTATGATTCCTTCAAAATTGCTTATGTATCACCATTATTCCGTCAATATTTTACGGGTCAAATCTACAAAATGTCTGAAAGGAGACAAACAATAATTATAGACTGTATCATCTAAAAACATTGGAGTTCCGATGTCGCTTGCTACATAACTTAAAATAGTGTTTTCATTCGTCAATATTCTCAGGGAAGAGTCATGATTCTAATTCAAAATTGCACATGTATCACCCTTTTTTTTTGGTTACACATATATCGCCCTTTGATTTTATTGTTGGGATTAAAATCATTTGTCCACTAAGATATACATATAATATCATACCTGAGCTTTCAACCTCCTACAAGTACCATTTTCTTTGAAGGTCATCAATTGATGCAAATCTGAATTCAAAGAAACATTTACCTTAGCCTATTTTCTTCGGTGATTTTTATTGAGTTCACATCACCCTTAACACAAGGCATTTGCCTTAGATGAATATATGTATACCAACCATATTAGTCACAACATGTGCGAAAAAGATATTTAGAGTTGATTGTTCATTGTTTACCAGAGGAGGAGATATCAACGATGGTGGTGGTGTTAAGGTAGCCGTAACAAATGTTCACGGGAAAGCTTACCAAAAGATAAAATCTATCAAAGAAAACTTTTTAAATCCAAGGGTTTTTTATTTTATTTTATTTACTATACATGACTTATCACTCAAGGTGTTTGAGCATTTGTTTGGTGCACTTCTAATAGATCCAAAAATGAAAACTAGCAATTTTAACATGTTTGATTCAACTTCTCAAAATCAATAAAACTTTTAAAAGGATAAATTTGTGAGCATACTCACAACTAGAGCAGTCAAATGAATTGACATGGTCAGACCAGATGCAATAGACCAACACTTATAAATGAATTGAAATGGACTGCCCCGATTACATCGTGGACTATCAAATGTGAGCCTGACCCAAACATGATTGGGCTATGCGACCCGATGAGCCATCCCGAGTCATATACTATTGTTTAAAAAAATGATTAAATGTACAACACAACTATATTTTCACACACATCAAAAAGGATTAATTACACAAAGATTAATTTTTAAATTTAATTTAAATGGACAAGTTTGAAGCCCGATGGGTCAATCCATCCTAGTTCGTTTTCAAATTTAGTCAAGTGGGATGAAAAAAAACCCGAATTATGGGTTAATGGTCTGCCTTGACCCGTTTTTGACAACTCTACTCCTACCATTCATGTTAATAGCATAAAATGACGAAATACATGAACTTATAAATATGACTATATTCAAGTGTTGGAAATACTTATGTTTATGGATATGCAACATTGATGACGTCAAGGTCATTATTAGATCTACATTTGATTAAAGTTTATCTAACAATTTGAATTGAACAAACATCATAAGAAGAAGGGAAAACAAATAAACGACACACAAAAACGACGATCAAAACAATGTCACACTAAGACGATGATAACAAGACGGGAAAACAAATAAGCGATACACAAAGACAACGATCAAAACAATGTCACATACTAAGACGACGAAATCATGAATGGAAGAACTAAATCCATGTGAAAATCACTTATTTAAATAAAAAGAAAATAGAAAATGATCTAGAGGGGTGGTATGTTGTATTTTTTTTTTACAAGAGTTTATATATTGCATTATTCTCTTGCTTGTTGGTTTATAATTTTCTAAAATGATCCTTTTTAATTTAATTTAACCTATATTTTTACTACCACTTATTAATTAAATATGATCAATCATTTTCATTCCATAATATTAATATTTAATAATTTTTATGTTACAATTTACATCAAACTTATTATTCTATCGTGTATATGTGAAATTAATATTAGTAGAATTTTTAACAACTGGATTTTGAATATACAAAAACATATCTAATTAAATTGCATTTGATTGAATCAAATCAAAACAAAAATTCAAAAGAGTAGACTAAACTGTAGATAGTTTTTATTTTTTATTTAAATTTTCCTACTTCAAAATCAATTCAAATCGCTCCATAAACACCTATTTTTTTGTCTTAGATTAAGTGATAATCCACTGAAAATAAACTCACACACAACTGTGAGATCCCGGATTCGAATCCAAATCACAACATTCGACCTTACAATTTCAGCATTTGTCAGTTAAACTAAAACTTTTAGACACAATAATTTATTTATAAGACTAATAAATGAAGTGTCGAATTCAAATTTCAATCTTTATATATTACAATGCACGGTCTCTATCAACTAAAATATCAGTACCATGATTTTTTTTTAAAGGGACCACTGCCATAGTTAAACCAAGGGAAGCATTTAAATGCGATGAGGCTAAACACGTGACTTACAACTTTACTTTACCACAGAAATAAAAGCTCACAGTACGAGTGGCAGTCACGAGGGTTATCTGTATCCCACATGTATGGGAACGACTGGTCAACACCCTATCTATCATAGTTTACATTTCTTTTCATTTAATTTTAACCTAGGAACTTAAATAACGCTTTGCTTTGCTTTTTTTACGTGAACGTGATACTTAAGTCATTTTTTAAGCCATGAAGCGTGAAGAATCCATAGTTTTAAATGTTATCCATGATAATAATAGTAAAAAAAATATATAAAATCATAAATCATGTTATTTGCAAATCAAAATGATTAATTCAAACTAACCGACCTCCCTCAAAAAAAAAAAAATATTCAAACTAACCGACCTCCCTAAAAAAATGATTCAAACTAAGACAAGGGAGGGAAAATGCATCAACATGGATCCACCCACGGTGTTTTTTTTCATTGCAGTCTTGATTTTTTTCCAATAAAAAAGAATTATTTTGATATTAAATAAAAAATCAATATATTATTTTATTGTCACTAACGTTAAGATGACACTAATGTGAATGTCTTTCCGCTTTTAGTTGGCATGGAACAAAGAAAAAAGAGTTAATCAAAAAGGGTAAAATTGTAAGAAAAAAGAATTGACGGAAAAGGATGTTCAATATTATTATTCATATTAGTGTTGATTGTTCCTATTTTAATGAGATTCAACTGATTTTTTAATTGATAATTTAAATAATATTAAAATGTTAAAATAGTTTTAATAAAGGTTAAAAATAGAAGGAAAAAATCCAGCCTAAAATGGTGTATTTCTTTTATCTATTGTTATAATATCCTGTTGATTTCTAACACAACTCGTAGCTATAATATCGTGCTGATTTCTAACACAACTCATATTTAGAATAAAAATTGCAATTATTGAGGAATAAAAAAAATAAGTTTCAGGATTTACATATCAATTCTATTTTGTCATCAAACATTGAGTATTGAGACAATATATGATACATTTATTTTATCTTGTCTCTTAACGTAATTTGGAATAAGGAGGTCCCTATGAAGGTCAATCTATTTGCCTGACGTTTGCTTCGTAATCATTTACCAACAACATATAGTTTAATCAGGAGGCATGTTTTTCATCCTAATGTCCAATTTTGTGGGGAAGGTTGTGGCATAATGGATGATATTGATCATCTTTTTTCTCTATTGCGAATTTTTTCTAAAAATTTGGCCTGGTATCTCTAATTGGCTTGATTTCAGTACGCCTTGCACATGTTGTAGTCCACTATCTTCAATTTGAAAATTTAGGTGGGTTCTCAAAAAATATCTGCGCTACTTTTCAACTCATTTGGTTAACATGCATGTGGGTGATATGGCCTGGAAGAAATGCTCGGTTCTTTCGCAGGGCCGACCCTAGGTATATGGTGGGGGTACGGCGGCCTAAGATCCATTCTTGTAAGGGGTCAAATTTTTTTTTTTTTTATTTTATTTTATAAAGGGTGCGTATATAGGAATACTTGATCTAAAAGGGGCATATATAGCAATAAAAGCAATGAGGGCCCAGACGGTTACAAGACTTCAACCCATCAACCGTTGCACGTTTTTTTACAGCCCAACAACATTTCATTTTCACACCCCCAACCCAACACTATCATTTTCATCCCCCCCAATATTTCATTAGCTAAAACGCAAAACTTAAAAGTAAAACGTAAATCACATAAGCAACACGTAAAACACAAAATATCTACCCATTCCCATATACCAAATTTGTTTTTATTTTTTTATTTTAATGATTTTTTTTTGGTGTTTCAGATTGAAGCTAACCTGAATTTGTATTTAGATTTTATAATATATTATGACTTTCATCATGACATGTTTGAGACGTCAAATTTGATCTTATGTGATTTTTGATAAGTAACATATCATATTCTATTGACAAATGTTAAAAGGTTTTCATGTTACTGGGTATGAGGGAAGTGTATTTTATACTATACTATTATGGACTTACGGTGACGAATGATAATGAATCTCTTTGAATTTTTTTAGAGGTAGTAAATCAATTGAATTTTCAAATCAGATAATGAAACTTCTATAAAGTTTGGTATATCTACTATCGTTTTGCTTAGTTTTGTTGGGTTTGGTTCGGTCCCCCTAAAATGTAGTATGTAACCTATATCTTAAAGCATAAATACACTCAAAGATTAGTATAATATGAAGAAAAAAAGTCTTTGATTTTATTTAAGATATGTAGTAACTAATTTCTAGCTATATATAGGACGGTCCAACTCCATGCAAAACACACGTGCGAATCCCCAACCTTGTCCCTAGAAGCCTCTCACGAAAGCTCTGTTTTCCATTTCCTTCAGAGACTTTTAGCGTCAATGTTGAATGTGTTGTGTTGCAACAAATCAAATCTAAACCCTTCAATTATGCATGTTTTGCTTCTCAATTTGTATTTAACTTGATACAAATGTTATCATGAAAAAGATGCATTTGTTTATACTATATGACTAGTTTAGCCACGGCACCAATTTTATGTCGTTGCACTGTTTTCGTTAGTTTATGGAACACATCAATTACGTGAAAGTGGTCTTATAATTATTTTGTCACTCCTAATTTAGCACAAATTGTGCTTTAAGAAATAAGAATAGTTCATCCATTCATACCAGTAAATTATATGGCTAACTACCAAAATAATGAGAGTTAATTTGTTGGCTCTATATATGGTTACAAATCGGATGATAAATCTTTGCTTGTATATTAATAGCAAAATGTAGTGACGTAAAGTAATTAATTGCAAAGATTGGATGTAATTGTCTTTAGCACGTAAAATGGCACTTGAATGTGTTTTGAAAGGAACTAAATGCATGGATGCACAAATGGAGTTTTAAATATTTCCCAAAATGAAGTTTCTATGGGAACTGTTTTTTATTTTTTTAAAGAAATTAACTAATTTGTCTATATGATTGTACGTCAGTGGAAATCTAGTAACCATTGACTTTAATTTGTCCACATGATCAGTATTTTCCAAAGCAGTGGAATTACGTTGGAATTACTATTTTGTCAAGGTGGATGCTAGGGTTGATTAATGAAGCAAGGATCTCACGGTGGATGAGTTCTCTAAACCGTTGGATGAATGATGTTATCATGTTCTTCAATGCTCCCCTTCCTTTCTCTTTACTATTTTAATAATATTTACCGGTGTATTTACTCGGCGTAGTTCGGGTTAGACATATGATTAATGATGATCAAAATTCTGCATGTATGGTATCCGTTATTAAAATTCACCCCAGACCGATACAGATCAAATATCTTAATAGGTACACACGAATAGAATAAAATAAACTATATTTTAAGTACCCATACATTAATAGATACACATATGGATGAAATTAACCGCGTTTAGTAAATTACTAAAATTACTAAAATTTTAGTAATTTTCTAAAATTACTAAATTATTAACACATAGAATATGTATAAATCCGTACCTGTTATTAAATTACTAAAATTATACAATTATTGTGGTACTTAAATACAAATATTCTCGTCATGAAGTTAAATATACATGAATTTCTTAATTAATGATTTTTATTTTACTACTAGTTTGTTGTCAAAGTGAAAGTGTGTGGTATAATATTTTTGTCTTATCAAAATAGAAAAGAGGTGTCACCTCAGTGGTGAGTGCTTGACTTTATAACTTCAAAAGACATTGTCTAAGTCTCACATGGAATAGTTGTAAATGCAATTTTTTGAAGGTTCATATTGTGTGTTGTCAATAGTTGACGGAGGGAATGTCTATATTGATAAAAATGCATTCCATGAGACTATTTGTGGAATAGTTATATGAAATGCATTTTTTGTACAAAAAAAAAATCATTTTACACATTAATATTTGTAAATACCTTAATATGAACTAATACTCGTCAAGAGAATATTCATATACAAATGTGAGAACAACATAAATATCATTTTTTGTCAAACAAAGAGAGATAACTACTATATATATCCATAGACATCTATTATCATCCTTGCTAATGGTATAGTAACAACAACAATAAAT
This sequence comes from Medicago truncatula, assembly GCF_003473485.1. NCBI lineage: Eukaryota > Viridiplantae > Streptophyta > Magnoliopsida > Fabales > Fabaceae > Medicago > Medicago truncatula. The sequence continues at coordinate 50,300,149 of NC_053043.1, forward strand.
TAATAATAATAATAATAATAACACTTTAATTAAAAAGAAATAATCGCAAGTATAAAGAGAGAGAGAGAGAAAAAAGTATTGAAAGAGTCCAAATAATAGTACACACCTTACGATAATTGATAAATCTTTATTTTATATTTAAAACAGCTGCAGCAATTTTTTGTTAATATATAAGGACATTGATAAATTTAGTTTTTTCTATCTCCGTGTTCTTAACTTAGTTGGTAGGGATATTACATATTATATGCAGCGGCTGTGGTTCGAACCTCGGACACCCCACTTCTCCACAATTAAATTGTGTGAGCTCTAGCCACCAGACTACTTGACAAATTTTATTTTTTTTTAGTTTTTTCTATTATTGCTTGACAGATGAAAATATTCATTATCATCTTTTTTTTCTTCTTCTTATATGCCACAAAACATAGTAAAATGTTGCTTATTCTCAATCAAAATGATTACGGTGATACCACAAGGACATTTGCCAACAACATGACTTTGACTTGAGTGAGGAGGTGAACACAACAGTCGATGACATGGAGATTACTATGCCGAGTGTACTGTAAGAGTGAATCAATGGAGAAGATGGAGGCCAAGTTGATGATGATGATGAAAATGAGATTGACGAAGATTATCAACACTTTAGTGGGGAAGAAGCTTTGAAAATTTATTGCAACATATCACTAAATTAAAATTAAACCTACCACCAGTTTATCATTCATGTATTAACTTTATTGATTTGCTCATCTTTTGCACCGTAAAGAGGATGTATTAACATTCACTAAATTAAAATCAAACCTATTATTTTTATCTTGTTGTTTTGCTTTGACCGTGGATTTGTTTTACATATAGGGTGCTAGATTAAATCTATATACTAGTATTGTTTGATATATTACACACCAAACTGTATGCTTTTTTACCGCACCAAATTCTGATCCTATATTTAGTTATTGGTTGCCGTTGATACTTTTGTCCATCACATAAGTGTTTTGAGGCCAATTTCACGATGAAAAAACCTTGGTATAAACTATGAGCTGATTATTAACATAATTGGGCAAGGCATATAAATCCCAAGCAATGTATAGATAGCTGCATAGGCTTGTAAATAAAATACGAGAAAGATGTGACGTTCCAAATCCAATTGCGTTTAAACATGAAGCATCTTTGCTTTTTTGGTGCTACTACGTTCTTCATCAAAATCATTTGCTGCAAGTAGAAAGTTCAACAAAGTTGGATGTATTCCAAAATTATACACCCTACGACTCTAGACATTTTTTTGGACTTATCCCACTTTTCTATCACCTATATATAGGCCATTCACGAATGTATTATTTGTTTATTTAAAATCTTTTTGCTTTTCTGACTGTATATTGTGGTTTTGGACTTTAAAGCATCTTTACTTCCTTTGATAATAATTTTGCTTATAAAAATATTTATGCTACTAATAATAAAAAATCACTCTCTCCGTGAGCATAGTTCAGTTGGCAGGGATAATGCATTATTATATGCAGGGGTCGGGGTTCGAACCCCAGACACCCCACTTATTCACTTTAAAAGTGAATTTTTAGCCACTAAACTACCTGACCAAAAAAAAAAATCATTAAATATATTTATAATCTTTATGATAAAGTAGGACCTTTCAGTTTTAGTTTTTGTTCTTCAAAAAAAACATAAGTTTAGTTTTTGTTAATTATATTCCGCTTTGATCCCTTAAGCATTTTCTTCTTCTTTTATTTTGCCCCCCTTAAATTACAAATGGTATATAGCTTGTTCCCTTAAATTTTTCGTTTCATTTTAGTCCGTTAAGTTTTGAACATCTAACACTTCGGTCTCTTAAATTATAAATATCAAGACATCTCGGTTCTGATCAGAAATGACTAAAATGTTTAAAGTTTGTGACTTAAAGATAGCCGACCAAAATGTAACTTAAGAGACTAAATTGTCTACCATTTGCAATTTAAAGGATCAAAATAAAAAGAAAAAAAAAACTTAAGATCCCAAAATAAAACTAGGAAAAAGTAAAGAAATTATTTATAGCACTATAGGTATATAAGAAATAAGGATAATAAGGAGGTAGCCATGGCCTGGAACTCCGCCACTGTCAGCAAGTTTTTGTTTCGTTGATAATATGGGGTACTGAGTGAGGGGACTTGAGATGTAGAAGAGAAATGTTTGTTTGGGAGCGAGAGTTGGTGGTTTACTTGCTCACGGTTTTGGGTAGTACTCAGTGGTGGAGTTAGAAATTTTATAGCGTCCAGGCAAAGCTGAAGAGAAAATTGTGTTTCTGACTTTTGTTGTGTGCACGTGTGAACAATATTAGAGTTTGTCCATTTTTTTAAGTGAGTTAATGGACAATTGGGTTGAACCTAATATAAAGAAAATATCGATTAAGCCCGGGTGAGTGTCCAAGATCGTCGGGTGGTATCTCCGCCTACTCTCTCCCCCTCTCCCATGATGACGATCTTTAGTCGTGTAAACATGACACTATAGCTAGTGGGGTTTATAGGACAATTGCTTTTAACGGTTGTTTTTTTATAAGGTTCCTATAGTCACTATTCGTTATATGAATGATCATGATTTTTAAACTCATAATTCTCAAATTCAAACCTCTAATAATAACAATATTTGTTCTCCCTCCCAAAAATACACTAATCTCCTTCCCTACCAAGGTTTTAGTACCTTCCTCTTCCTTGTTACGATCAGAGATATCACATCCATCTGCAACTTAACATCAAACAGTTCTCTTGCAGCAACTAATTGTTACCTTCCTATCAATTCATGCATGCATACTCGATCAAACACTCACGTCCAAACACAATACTGTGTTCTCCATACATATCATCAATCATTGTTTTTTTCCATATAGACATCAACCTCCACTGCCTCTATGAACCTGTTCACACTTTTTATTGGTCTCTACAATTATTTTTCTACGAACTTTAGTTAAGATTCTTATGTGTCAAATACCTTCAAAAAATATTCTTATGTGCAAAAGGAAAATGTTACTCTCTTTATCTCAATAATTCATACAAAATATTATTATAAAATAATTGTCATTTTTCAATTTAATATTATTTACTTTTGTTTTATTATACTTTTTATTTTAATACTTCGTGCATTACTCACATGTTATTATTTTTACTTTGCATTTTCGGATAATGAGAACCAACCGAATGGTAAATAAGATTAATTTAGTGAAAGTATAGATATTCTCTTTTCTTCGTTTATAATTTATGTAAAAAAAATATGTTTATTAAGTGGAAGTATATATATTTTCTTTTCTTCATTTTTTTTGAAAAGGCTAAAGAATGATATATTAAGAAACAAGGTTACGTTTTTTCAGCACAAGATGTACTAGAAACGACGCACCAAAATCACAGAACATACAATCGGTCAAGGTTATTGAATAAACCGCAGAAAATAGACACACACAGACAACACTAGATGACAGCAGAAAAACACAAAATAAGATTAAGTCTCTAAAATTGGTATCACAATCGAAAGTAACATATTTCGACTTTAACCACCAAAAGGATTGAAGCTTAACCCTTTCACACAATGGCTGAATGTTTTCCTCTTTGTTCTGAAAAGAGAAATGATATTTGTACAACCACTTTATGACAACTTTTTGCAAACCTTCCCTCTCATACTCACATTATAATCTTATTCTCTCTCTTTCTTTTTCGCTCTCTATTGTTCTTGACCAATGAAAAGAGAGAAAAGATGTTGTCACAAGAGTTGTCTCGAATGGATGTTCAAATATCACTACTCTTTTGAAAAATGCGATGATTCCGCTCTTTCCAAATGACCCAAACAACGGTGATCCAAATCAATATGAAGGGAATATCGAACTTTTTACGCTCTTTTCTTTATTTATAATTGTCATGCATAACAATGTCATATCATGTCTCGTAGGTCTATAAATGTTATGTTCACGATGATTGATTTTGTCATTAAAAAAGCCTAATGACGTAGTTTATTGTCCGCTCATCTTTTATTCATGTGTGATTAATCATTAATATATATATAATGCAAACAAATATTTAATTTCTATTAAATTTGTGTGAAATGAATATTACTATACATCTTTTATTGGAAGAATGGATTGTTCTGGTTGTAAGTATTACGCATAGCCAAAAGTAAGGAACATAGCACTAAACTTGAATATTGGTTGGTTACCCAGTATGATTTCAATCAAAAGAGTAAGTAACTATTTGCTCTCTTAGCAATTTTGACATTTTTGTCTAAAGTAGAGGTTCAAACCTCAATCATTATGTTCAATCTAGTAATTTTGACATTTTTATCAGTTGAATTAAGACTTATGTACAATAAGTAACTATTTGTTATTATTTTATTGGAAAATACATGCAACCTTTCATACAATTGGTATGGAAAATCCTTCGTAAAACATTTTTGACATATATTTTTCATATAAATTATCAAAAATTGAGTTGAGAGTCCTAGCTAGCTAGCTGCATAATATGTTTTTCCTTAAAAAAAAAACATAAATATGAAAAAACAGAGCGACTCAAAACAAAAGACCCGACCTCACCATGTTTGTACCACGTGAACTGCATATGCACATGGAGAGAGTATATATGAATGGGTGTTATATGTGATGTTATGAATACACACGAGACCATGTCCCATGAATGATATTCATGTCATGAACAACTACAAGAATAGGGCCACCATTGTTCTTCTGTTATATATTATTATATATCAATTATTAATCCATGACATCATATTCATATATATCAATTACGTTTTCCATTTTAAATTTTATTTGTGAGAATATAATTGGATATAATATGGCATGGCATGCATGGTATCTTGGGAACCACATAAAAGAGTACAAAACTGAAACAAGCCAAGAACATGTTCATAAGAAAATAATGGCTTATAAGATTATTTGGTCCCTTATTTAATTTCATGTTTTCATTTTAGTCCCACAATTAATAAAAATTGCATTTTAGTCCCTCATCGTTTCCACTGTTTGTCAAATAAATCCCTGCCTGTTTAGTTTAACCCTCAAATATATATAGTGGACAAACCTTAGAAGTGGTTCACCATAGACTCTATTAATTTTCTAATTTCAACGGTTTGATCTATATACTTGTTAACTTTTTTAATTTAAACCGTTTGATTTGTTTCTTATCTAGTGGTCAACAACATTGTTACACACTCAATCATGTCTCTCTCTTTCTCTTACCTTCCTTGCAGATCTAGCTTTTCTATCAATCATCCTATTTCATCACTAACTTGATCAAGTTCACGTTTTCCTTTTCCATTACACTCAAAATCACAATCACTCATTCATTAACCTTTTAATATTTTTTCACTCACATTCCAATTTCTGACCGAAAATGAAGAAATCAAAACCCCAAACCCAAACAACACCATCTTCAAGATCTTCAACAGTATCTTCCCATTTAGCAATTGTGGAACTAAAACAAAAATCTAAACCTCTAAACTCTCAGATCGCGACATTCACCAAACCCCACTCGAAGATCTCGAAAAGACCATCTGAACAAGAAATTTGATATTCTGAAAATCAAGTTTTGATTTTGGATCTTAATTAAACAAAAACGAAATTGAAAGTGTGGAGTTCAAAGGGATTTTGATTTGGGAGTTTTTTTATTTTGTGTTGTTGTTTTGCAATTTCTGGTTGTGGTTGACGGATGAGACACGATGGTAAAGGCGGCGGAGGAAGTTAGGAGCAGAAGAGTCCCTGACGGAAGAAGACATGGGATGGAGATAAGACCCAGAAGCTTGCTTAACAAGACGGATGCGGATTGAGATCTCATAGCCGGAGTTCATGGTGGCAGAGGAGGTGGTCGGAGAGTTGACGGCGTGGGGAGAAGGAAGCATGTCTCAAAGTAGTATGAAGTGAAAGGAGGAAACGAGAGTGAAAGGAAGAAAATATATTATTTTTTTTAGTTTTAATTTTTTATTATTTTTTTGGATATAAATGAATATGAAGATGGATGAATGTGATGAAGATGAAGAAGAAATAGAAGGAAGAAGATGAAGAAAAGGAAAGAAAAATCATGTGTTTGTGGTCCATTATAAGATTCAATGGTCTTCTATTATCCAATGGTCCCCTTTATGTTCAGAATGATCAAAGGGCTAAAATTGAATAAATTAATAAGGTCTACCGTGACTATCTATAATGTTGGTCCACAATAGACATTTGAGTTATAGTTGACGGAAAGAATTTATTTGACAAACGGAGGAAAATGTGAGGGACTAAAATGCCATTTTTATTAATTTTGGGATCAAAATGAAAACATGAAATTAAATAAGGGACCAAACAATCTAATAAGCCGAAAATAATTAACTGCTTATTTCAAAATAAATAAATAACTGCTCATAAAAAAATAAGCTGAAACTATAAATAACCTTACTTATTTTCTTAGAAAACAGGTTTGGAGTTTTTTTCCTTCTTCTTCTTATTTATGGTATTCACATAAGCAATAAAACTCTACAAAAAAATTAATTTACATTTCTATAGTTCAAATTCGAACTTGAAACCACTTATTAAGGTAAAAGAGATCCCCACTATGATCAAAAAGCTCTTCGGGTGTATATGATAATCAGCTTTTTATGAAAGATGTATATGATAAATAATAAAAGTACAAAAATATTTACTTTTAAATATTTTAAATTCGTATGCAAATTTATGTAATAAGAATAGAAAACGAAGATTTATAAATTTTTTTAAGAAGACAAACTGGCCTACCAAAAATTGTCATTGAGATGAATCAAACATGAGACTTTGAGAGAAACACAATCAAATGTTATAAGATAATACCACGAGAGAAACACAAGTGAGTTGAGAAGATTTTATAATTATTGTATAGCTTGTCTAATATGGACCCTGTCCAGCGGCGGACTCTCCATTTTTAGTAATTTTTAATAAAATATTATTTTCATTCTCTATTTTGATTATTATAAAATTTATTTTTTATTAAAAATGATAATAAATAAAAAATCACATTTTGACTATTTTTTTAAGTCCATATTATACATACTCATTAATTTATCAATAATATCCTTAATTTTTAAATGAGATGATACTAAAAAAAATAGATAAATGAGATGATAAATTAAGAAAGAAATGGTGTGCTTAATGTATCATAAATGACATAGTTAAGAAAGCAAAAGCATAAACTTTACATTAGGAACCAAGTTGCTTGGACTCCAGTGGCAATGAGCTCTTTCCAATGACGTATCCGAGGAATACCAGGTTCGATTTTTAGGGGGAACAACGCTTGACCCGTGTGAATGTCTCCTCTACATACGAGCTGGATTAGTCGCCCACCATTGGTGGGTCAGAAACCGGTGCGAAAGAGAAAAAAAAAACTTTACATTAGGAATATCAACTTCTTGAAATTTAATTTCAAAAGGTTGAATATAGTACCATTCTTTTAAGACAAAGAGTTGGGTATCTTTTTATGAAAGAAAAAAGTTGGGTTTGGTTTGAGCTTATGAGATTAAATGAGTTGACGAGTAAAAGGTCTAGAGATCAAATCCTAACAAAAAGAAAAAAAACTAATTTGTCATTCAAAAAGAAAAAAATAACACACTAATTATAACATTTGTCATTCAAAAAATAAATTTTTTACACTCCCTCAATATTTTATTATAAATCACTTTTTCATTTCACGCATATTAATGTTGGTAGTTAATTATGTATGAGAAAGAGAAATTATTACTAACAATTTTACAAATTTATTCTTCATTAATGACATGGATCTATTCATTCCATTTTTTAGCATGTTAAATTCTAGTGTTTTGGTGGTTTAAATCCAAAATTGTTTCATTTGATTTTCACTACAATATTTGGAGGCAAAACCTTTTTCCTTTTTTTTTTGACAAAGGAGGCAAAACCTTTAATGTGCCTCACAGTTGTTATTTAATTCTCTCATTCTCTTTTGTTGGCCCTTGTTTTTTTCTTTCTCCTTTTGAATTGTTTCTTGAACTTTTGATGTCTTCCTCTAAACACTTCATATGTTGGTTGACACTTTTGTGATAATATATTTTATTTTAATCTCTTAAAAAAATACATGAAAAAGAGAAATTAACATAATTATTTGAAGAAGGGAGCATAATATATATCATTTCCATCCTATTTTAAACTGATATATACTTTGTCGCAAGTTTACTTTTTTGAGAGTAACAATATAATATAATACGGAGGGCTTATTTGTTTTTTTAACAAGTGTTCTAAAAACTCTCCTTAAAAGGTACTAGTATTATAGTACTAAATTGTCTTTTTGGTATAAATACATTTAATGCTGATTTTTGATACTCCTTCGGTTTCATTATAACTGAGTCATTTGTCATAAATAAAGTTTTAAAATAACTGAATCATTTCACTTTTCAATACAATATTAATTATTTTTTCCTTTTATAACTCTAATTTATACCAATTTCATCACTCACAATATATTCCACTTTGCATTTATGATAGGCGAGAATGCACCGATGCTTAACAAGAACACATAAAACATCTCTCTCTCTCTCTCTCTCTCTCTCTCTCTCTCTCTCTCTCTCTCTCTCTCTCTCTCTCTCTCTCTCTCTCTCTCTCTCTCTCTCTCTCTCTCTCTCTCTCTCTCTCTCTCTCTCTCTCTCTCTCTCTCTCTCTCTCTCTCTCTCTCTCTCAACAAGACCACTTTGCATTTATACATTTTTCTTAATATGTGCAAAATGAGAAAATGACTCAATTAATTCGGGACCGAAGGATTATTCCAAGACAATTGATAATATTAATAAAAGATATACATCATCCGTTTTAAAATAAGCGTCGTTCAAGATTTTTACACACAAATTAAGAAATGTAATAATGATGTCAAATGATATGACAATTTTACTAAACTAACCTTATTTACTACTATTGGTGTAATGCTTTAAAAGTAGTGTGGACTTAATTAATTAGAGGTACAACTGAAAGTAAAATAATAATTCTACATTGAAAAGTTTAAATGACATTTATTTAAAATAAGTTTTTTTTGGCTAAAACAACATTTATTTTAAAATGGAAGGAGTATTTGGAAAAAGAAAAATTAATAATGTTTCTAGAAATTTATAGATATCTTACTATATTTTGGGAGAAACATTTTTTCTGTGAGTGGTCTTAAAATTCAGGACCAAGGGAGTATTAATATTGAAAGTAACATAATTTATTACTCGTCTTGATATGCGTAAAAATTCAAAAACAACGAGTAGAAAGGAAGAATATACCAAAATGCCTCTGATTTAAGATTGAGAGCATTAAAAGCTTGAAAATTGAAATGTGCACCAACATGCAGCGGTTAAGATAAGCTAGAGAGACAGAGTAATATGTTGTTTTGAAATGCTTAAAGATATTTTCATAACGGTTTTCTTGGGCACTCTTTAAGCATTTTAAATTAAGAAATTATTCTTTACAAAAGTTAAATAATTCAATTTACAATGCATTAAATACACATGTTTTTATAAAAAGTTACTCCCTCCGTCCCAAATTATATGTCGCTTTTACAATATCAATGCAACATTAATGTTACTTTTCCTATTATAACCTTAACCATTTATTACTATCTCTTCTTTCAATTCTTTCATTTATATTTCCCATATTATTTATTAAGGACAATTTTGTAAAACAACTCATAATATCTTTTTTTCACACAATATTAATTGCATTTCTTAATATGTGTGAAATGTCCAAAACGTCATACAATTTGGGACGGAGGGAGTACTATTTAAAACCCTTAACAAGTGCCCCGCGGGCACTCATTAACATTTCTCTTTCATAATTAACTTATTTACCCAAAATACCCTCATAGTATTAATTTTAGGGTTTGTTTAATATGTGCAGTATTGCACATGTTAAAGAAACTAAAAATGGTAAGTTTTTTTTTATTGAAAAACAACAATTATCTAAAAAAATGATATATTTAATACAAAATATATAATTTTTAATATAAAACTAGTGTATTTACCCGGCTGCCCGGTTTAGACATATTCAAGAAGATAAAAAAAATTATATGTATGATATCCGCAAATAAAAATTATCACGGATTGGTTTCGGATGAATATCTTAATAAATGCACACAAATATAATAAAATATATCATATTATAAATACTCGTAAATTTATAGATGCACATGCAATAAAATAAATTGGTTTTAGTAAAAATATTAACAAATATAGAATAAAATTAACTTTTAGGAATTTGTGTTATTTATGTTAAGATATTTCTATTACATAAAATATTAGGAATTCAATGAAAAAGTTAAGTAAAATATTTAATAGATAAGATTAAAAGTTTGTTGAGATATTTATGCTAATTCAAATATTGGTTTTAAAAAATAAAAAAATAATAAAAATATTACGAATAAATGTGAAAGTGACATGTGACATAAATTTTTTTACTTTATATATATATATATATATATATATATATATATATATATATATATATATATATATATACTATTGATTGATGATTTATAGTTGAAGGGTATCGTATGTAATTTGTTGAGATATTTCTGTTACATAAAATATTAGGAATTCAATAAAAAAGTCAAAGTAAAATATTTAATAGATAAGATCAAAAGTTTGTTGAGATATTTATGTCAAATTAAATATTGATTTTGAAAAATTAAAAAAATAATAAAAATATTGTGAATAAACATGGAAGTGACATGTGGCATAAAAAACTGATAATCTCATTTTCTCATTATCTTTTGTCTTTGGTCTGATTGTGGTATGCTTGAACCATATAGTTTAGCTGCCGTCCTTATTTATTCCACTTGTTAGTTCACAACAATTCATATCAGATAAAATTACTGAATATTAATTATTTTAATTTAAATTAGTAGTATCTAGCAAAGAATATACTTATGCAAAACATTATTATTCCAATAATTCATGTGTTCTTGACTTTTTCGTTTCTACTATTACATTTTTTTAAGAATGATATTTATACAATAATTTTGTGATAATATTTAGAGCAATCTTCTTCTTCCATCTTCTTTTTTGACAAAAACAATATATATATATATATATAGAGAGAGACGAAAAGAGTGAAATCATGCAATGAGAATAAGGTAGTATATAAGATTGTTTTCATGAATTCTCTTTGTGCTTATGATGGAAGTTCTCACCTATTTGGCGCAGTATAATTTCTTAATCCATCCTCCTGAACACGAGGGCTTACCGGAAGCATGTTTATGATAGTGCATTGATATTGTTTTTTATTTTTTTACAAACAAAATGTCATTTTAAAATTAGCTCAATAATCAACAAATAAATATGATTATGTAGGAATTTCTTAAATTTCTATGATTATGTAATATTTGTTTTTTGACTTTTAACCAATGTGGTTATTTAATGATTATTACCCAATATTGTATAAGAGTACTAAAGTAGACAAAATTATGCGAGTTTTGAGTTTGTAACAAAATACTCATATTTAAATTATGCATGAATTATATTATATCTTAAGTTTTTTGTATTGTGTTGAGAGTCAACATCTTCAACATTACAAAAAATACTCATTTCGCTCGTACCTTGCAGCGATTAAAGACTAGTATTAATACATTTGTAATTTATTTTTTAGATGGGCAATTTGGTCAGTAATGGCAGCAACCCAAATATGGGGGCATTGTGAGTATTGTCGTTTAGCAATGAGATAAAAGACGAACCAAGTTGAATGAGTTTGATTAAATGTTTTTCTACTTGAGGACAAGACATAGGCACATGTTGAGGTAGGGGTCCCTACACTTTTGTGGAATCCCTTGGAGTTATGAATTGAGAGGTGGAGGTGCATCTCCTTTCCGTATTTAAGTTATATATTTTATACGTACAGGACAAGATGGTCTTTCCATTTTTGTTCTTTTCCTTTGTACAATTCTAAAACGCCATTTTTCAATTATAACTTTTGTTTGCACATTTCTTATATTATAAAATTAAATGTTTCTTCTACCATTCTAATATTTACATCATATATTCTTTTTGAAAGGTTAAATATTATTCTTTTTGCAAATATCTTTGTGAAATATTATTAGACGTTTGCATAAAATCTTGTTCTACTTTGAGTGCATGATGATTTTTTTTTAGTACAAGTGCATAATTAATACTTCTATTATATATCCAAAAAGAAAGTTCTCGTGAGCTTAACTCAGTCGGTCGGTATAATGCATAATATATGTAAAGTTTGGGGTTTAAATCCCGACCACCACCAAAAATATGCAAAAATAAAGAAAAACACTATTATACTAATACTGTATAGAATAAAACGATTTTCTCCCTTAAAAAAAGCCTCTCCCTTTGTAAATAATTTGAATAATTTCTTGAGTCATCCATATGCGAGGTAGGTCAACCCCTTATAAAAAAAGTGTCGTCTTGTCGTTGACATGATGAATAAACCTATAATTGATTCAAATAATCTTAGAAGTCGAGATAGTCTAGAACATCTACGGACGATAAAAATTTGTAATTAAAATGTGTTATATAAACAAAAAAAAAAAGGAAAAAACTTATTTAATAGTGTGTATAATAATTAAGCAGAATCATTTTCTCCCCTCTCCAACAACAAAATCAGCACCTGAGGAGGAAAATAAATTTGAGAAAAAAACAACACATTTAATTTCTCTCTATTTTTGGGTTAAGGGTAAGGGCATCATTGTCACCATGTACCCCATCACCTCTATATATACTCACTTTCCCACAATCATGTTTCTCACTTCATCTTTATAAATCTTTCTAAGTTTCTATATGGTACTATGTTTTATTGCAAAGTACCAACAACACCATATTCCTAGTTAGTACATATATTCACTATTTAAAACCTTTCTTGCACACTATTCAATATGCCTTCACTCTCAGAAGCCTACAGAGCTCACCCTGTGCATGTTAACCACAAGCACCCTGATTTCAATTCACTACAAGAACTTCCTGAATCTTACACTTGGAACCACCTTGATGATCACACCCTTATTAAGGAGGGTACTACTAGTAGTATTGTTCCCGTTATTGATCTCAATGACCCAAATGCTTCAAAGTTAATAGGACATGCATGCAAAACATGGGGTGTGTATCAAGTGGTGAACCATGGCATCCCAATAAGCCTCCTTGATGAAATTCAATGGCTTGGACAAACTCTCTTCACCCTTCCCTCTCACCAAAAACTCAAAGCCATTCGTTCCCCAGATGGTGTTTCGGGCTATGGCCTCGCTCGCATATCCTCCTTCTTCCCCAAACTCATGTGGTCTGAGGGATTTACCATCGTTGGATCCCCTCTTGATCATTTTCAACAACTTTGGCCTCAAGATTATGCCAAACACTGGTGAGTGCCATTAAGAGTCTTACATTAGATATAATATACTTTGAAAAATACTTTTCAAGTAAAATATTATTTTTCAACTTATACTCGTGTGATATCAAATATTAGGTCTAACTTAAGTTTTAAGATATTCCAACCATCTTTTTGATTTGTGTGTGATGTGTCCTCAATTCTCATCCAATGCTACAAAAACAATAATTAAGCTAACTAACTACATTTTTTCTCTTAATTCTTCTTATCCTTTGTTGACTAATTTATTTTATTTTATTTTCCTTTTTTAATAAGAGACCTTTTGTTTTGGTATTTTCTGTGGTGACGATACAAATGGCCAAACTATACAAGCCCATTTTCTTATCCTATAATGCAATTAGCAAAGATCACAATGAGAGTTTTATATGTATATGGACCCACCCCCCACCCTTGGAAGAATGAAAGGGTAACTGATCATGAGAATCTATTGCACCGAATCCACTAGTTTATGTTTGAAATCTCTTGGCTATTTAGACTTAGTAGTGGTGTGATTTTTCCTAACAATAGTGGTTTTGTCTTTTCAGTGATACTGTCTTGCAATATGATGAAGCCATGAAAAAGTTAGCAGGGAAACTAATGTGGCTAATGTTGGACTCTCTTGGTATTACAATGGAAGATATCAAATGGGCTGGCTCAAAAGCCCAATTTGATGAAAAAGCCTGTGCAGCCATGCAACTCAACTCCTACCCAAGTTGTCCGGATCCGGATCACGCCATGGGTCTCGCCCCGCACACGGACTCAACATTTCTAACGATCCTTTCCCAAAATGACATAAGCGGGCTGCAAGTTCAACGAGAGGGTTCCGGGTGGGTCACTGTGCCCCCGCTCCACGGAGGACTCGTGGTCAACGTAGGCGACCTATTCCACATTTTGTCGAACGGATTGTACACAAGTGTGCTCCATCGGGTTTTAGTGAACCGAACCCGTCAGAGGTTTTCGGTTGCTTATTTGTATGGGCCCCCTTCCAATGTAGAGATTTGTCCACATGAGAAATTAGTAGGCCCAACACAACCTCCCCTTTATAGGTCAGTTACTTGGAATGAGTACCTTGGCACAAAAGCAAAGTATTTCAACAAAGCACTCTCATCCGTTAGTCTTTGTGCACCTATTAACGGTTTGTTTGATGTAAACGACTCTAACAAAAGTAGTGTGCAAGTGGGTTAAATAGTTTTTGTACTTTTTTCAATCCTTCCTTATTGCATGGTCTATTTTGTACCAAACATAATAAAAGCCAAAAGGCAATTCTGAAATGAAACATTGGCTATTTTTCAATTTTGCATAACTTGAATTAAATCAAATTGGATGTATTTGGGGTGTACAAACAACAAAGATTTTGAAGTAAAAGATGAAGGGTATATAGATAGATAGATAAATTTGTTTGGCTCTAAATGGGAGAGGAGCCATTATTTCATTCAGAAGATAAGATACATCCAATCAAACAAAATTCAAAAAGTAGCAAACATAGAGACTCACTGTTCTTTCGTCCGTGTTTGTAGTGAAAGGGACAGCCAAATTTGTCCAATTGGGAATATTCAATTCTTTAACAAGAAGCAAAAAACAACATTTTTTTGGAACTTGATATTTATTTTTTACTTTATGGGGTAAGAACCGTACGTGCACAGTGTATATATATATATATATATATATATATATATATATATATATATATATATATATATATATATATAAATAGAGTTGTAATGAAATGGTTGTACAAATATCATTTATATAAAATAATATTACCGAATTTCTTCCGTCTTAAAACGAGAATTGGTACGTATATATTTGTTTCATATGTAACCAAAATTGATTTTAAATAATTTAATTTTGATAAAAAAAAAAAAAAAAGTGAGATGAATCTAAACTGATTTACGTTTAAATACATTCACTTTTTATCGATTAAGTTTTGAATTGTTTTGGTCTAAATTTTGGAAGATAAGATTGACGACTACATACTTTTTTTTTTTGAAAGGCATTTGACACTTTTGATTGTGATTTTCTTGTAATGCCCTTCATAGTTCATACTCCTTAGTGCTGCAAAAACTTGTTAGTGTTGGTAACCAAACTAGTTGGGATGACTCGTACTAATTAAGCCCTTTAATTTGTACCCCTTGAAAAGCCAAATATAACTAATTTATTAAAAAAAAAAAATGATGTTTGACTTACTCAAATATATGTGATTCTAAAGTATTCAACGTATAACAAAACATAGCCATAGCCGTCCAAATTAATGAATGTCAAGTCTTTTTTTTGAGTTATGGTTTTTGTTTTTTTGGAAATGGTCCAAATGGATCAAGTTGAAGCCATAATATAAAGTGAAGGACATGGACTATGAGATCCTTACAGAATCACAAGAGAAAGGATTCCATACAACCATGCTGTACGTGTTTGCTCGCGAATCGATAGGGTGCATATCTTATGAAAGGGATGGATATATATATATATATATATATAAACTTTAGAGTAAAAGAAATCAATTGTTAATATAAATAATTTCTAGATACCAATCCATATGGGCATGCATGGTTGATAAAGAAAGATGATTGATAAGGACACTGGGGTATATATGGAATTTAATTATTTATTGTTCACTCCAAATTGAGTAATGTGAAATGAAGTGGGGAATATATATTTGTAAATGATTAGGGTTATGACTCATGAAATAATAATTGTCTGAAGTCTGAACATAATGTTCTCTGCAACTCACGTGTTGGTGGCTTAGCAATAGTAGCAGACAGGTTCAACTGCTTTTATAATGGTTCTTTCTTGGTTTCATGTTGTTCAAATTACGTCTTCGTCCCTACGTCTGTGTTGTTTGTTCGGGTTTTCTCACAGACTCATCTTATCTAAAATATTAGGGGAGCCAATAATACTAACATAAAAGTTATATACAATTTTATACGATCAAGGAAGGTCAAGTGAGAGAGGGTCTAATAATTTTCTCCAATTGTGAGAATGTATTATGATATCTACGTATATAATTTAATTTAATATTTTTTAGTGGGGGGAGTTACAACTCCCATGGGCTCTTTAAGAGCTTCGTCACTTCATGGTCTTCTCTTTGTCTATCGTACTAACATGTGAAATAGTAAAAAAATAAATAAAGTTTTACTAATAAGTATTCACATTGAAGAAGAAAAACAAAAATATAAGTCATTCAAAAGTATTTAAATGCATGGCGGGCTATAATTAAAAACTTGGGAATGAGTAATTTTGGAAGACATGGTTCAATTAAACGAGCTCTAAATTCCTTGACCACTTTTATTCTTATGAGATGATAAATTTTGACTATATTTTTTTTTTTTATTATATAAAGACAAATTAAAACACATAAAATGTTGGATTTGTCTTGATGCTTATTTTTCAAAATATCAACTTTTTTTTATTATTTTTGTTAATAGATAATCAAATATATTAAAGATGAAAATTTTGCATTAGTATAAGTAAAACAATTGAGATCGGTCATTTCTCAAACCAGGGAGTAACATCCATCTAACGAAAATTTTGACTGATGAACTAAAATTATATTGAGTTATGGACTTTTCACTATTCAAAACTAAACATATACGGGGATCTTTCTTAAAAAAAATGAAAAGTGTTTATCTATATTTCGTTACTATAGAAATAATAATAATTATATGATCATCGGTTTGATTGATAAAAAAGAATTGATCAATACTTATTTGGTTTAAAAAAAGCACTTATTCAATAAAGGCTTAATCAAATTTCTATCCACCATACATGCACACTTAGCAGGAGTATTATTATGCTACTTGTGAATTGCACCGCTACACTATAGTACTAAAGTTTGTTGTGGCATGCAATTTCATGCACCCTGCTGCAGCCTTCAAGATACAAATAAAGTATATAGTTTTTGTTTTGCATGTTCAAATTGGAGTAATTTGGCAGAACACGACACTCCATTCCATACAAAAACCCTAGGCATAAAAACATGTATAAACAAATGCTTTTATTGAAGAAAAAAATACACGATAATACTAGATACTGATTTCTTAATAAATTTGCTCTAAATATCGGGTGTTGAAAATATTGTAGAGTAATATAATTGATAGACATTAAGCTTGAGTATTTATTTATTTTCTTACAAAGAAAATACTTATCAATTTTAGAGTAATTCAAACGTATTTTAATGAGATGATACGAGTCTTTTTAAGTTTAATCAGAAGTTTTAAGTTCGACTTATAAAATGTAGTGCATCAAAGCTTTGTTGTCTATGTACATATGTAGTCTTATTGGATACGAGCAATAAATGTGAATAGATATACATATATAGCATGAAGTTTTGATGAAAAGTTGTTTGTGACTATGCTATGATTATAAGAGAATCATAAGGAGGTTTAAAGGACTCCATCATAAATAGGAATGATTGAGGTGCCCTGCCTGCCTCAAAGAAAAAGACAGGTAAATCCCAACTTTGAATAAATTAATTGGGGATCCCATTCATGAAAAGATCCCTTTTGTGGTGAAGTTTTCAAGTTGTGTCTCAATATGGGCGAACGAAATGTTAAGAAATCTCTAATTAATGCATTGATTAATACCAATTAATTAATTATTATAAAACTCACAAAATGGACTATATGTGGCTCTTTTCAATGCATGAACTAATCTCTTATTTGGTTTTTTTTATCAAGTAGTACAATACTATAAATTTATTTTTTTAAGATTAATAAATGGGTGTCCGAGGTTTGAATCCTAACTCTATATATATATATATGTAATATTCCATCCGTTGCTAATTAGTATAAGCAAATTTGACTTTTTAGATTTTTTCAATTAATGATGTATATGGTTCATATTATGGACCATATATATTATTAATTGAATAAACTTAAAAGTTAAATTTAGTTACAATTGACAACGAAGGAAGTACAATATATCTATCAATTGAGTTAAATTCACGGAGATCGTTATATTCAAATCACATGCTTCTATATCGTTCATAATATCCAAATCAATCTTCATCACATCAATTAAAAAGATTTTAAGAGCTAGCTAGCTGGATTTGCTTTCCGATTTTGTGAATAAGATGTTTTACTTACACCAATTAAATAATAATTAAGACGAATGTTTTCATTAAACTTTTCAATTGATCACCTTTTCAATTGATTATTAGGATCCAAAATCTGATCCCACCACACGAGCAACAAGTCTATCATCAGATATAGCAAACAAAATAATTATAATAGTGATTTCTCTTTCAATAAGTCAATTGATTAATGTCTTCTCAAAATGTGAATGACCACTACAAATTTCAGATCATTGATTAGTGTTTAATATGCTTTTAATTGTTAATTTGTTAAACTCTTATCAATGTGTAACCTCTGCGGGCCTGTTTATAATTTGATTCCAAAGAAAAAGGGTGTAAACTCCAAAATTGTTCATATCGTTTTCAATACCGCACGTACTGGCCTTTTCTACTTATATTCATATCTTTCCCTATTGCACTCTGTTTCTCATTATGGTTTATGTGATAGGAACCTTTAATTAGCTTCCATCACATTATGATGTGTCTTAGATATTGTTGTTAAATAATATACTAGCTGGTGTATGAGGCTACTAATCAACCCTTTAGTTAGCATGTAGTAGTTTAGGTTGAAAAAAAAAAGAGTGTTTCAAGTGTGAATTAGAAGCCTCATGGTGAATGAAAAAATAGATATTGAATAATATAGGAGATGATTCATAAACATAATATCTTAGAGTGTGTTTGGATGATATAATTGAGAATTTTTTAAGAATTTAGAATTCTAGACAACTTAAATGATACGATTAGATTATTTTCATTCTCAATACTTTTTTTGGATGAAGTAATAAAAAATTTCATTGTTATTATTTTTGGACAACTTTTATAAATTTTAATTTTTTTGGGCCAAATTTTAAAATTGAAATAAGGGGTCAATTTGTAAATTTCAAAAATTTTGAGGCGTCAAATTATAATTTTTTTAAAATTGAGGGGTTACTTTGTAATTTCTGAAAATTTATTGGGGTCAATTTGAAAATTTGAGGATCAAAATGCAAAATTTGAAATTTTTTAACAATGAAGTAATTTGTAATTATTAACTTTTAGGTGTCATTTGAAATTTTTTAAATTTAACTTGAATAAAAACACTTCATAAATTTCCATCATTTTCAAAATTCTTCAATTTATCATCCAAATAATAGAATTTACATAAAAGTATTTGAATTCCCTCAAAACATTTCCCCATCCAAACACACTTTTAAAGTTTTTGATAAAGTTTTTAATTCAATATTATAATGATCCACCACAATATTGTAAGGTTGAGTAAGCTCATTTAACAATATCATATAGCCTGATTTGTTGGATGTATATATGTATGTGGTTGAATAAAATTTTGAGTATAAGATTCAATCTCATTTAACATGGTGAGAGGTGGAGCTAGAACGAAAAAGTAATGTGGACGTGGAGGTGGAGCATGAACCCCACCCCCACTCTTGCAAAAGAAATGTGGAAGTGGAGTGGAGTGAATAAAATGAAGTCAGATTGAATGTACCACTAAATAGTGTTTTTTAACATAAGTACTACAAATAAACTTGTCCAAAATAAATAAATTTTAGGTTAAGGCTATTCTTGGCAAATGAAAAAAATATTGGACTTTTTGAGAAAATAAATATTGGACTTGACACTCACAAAACAATACTGACGTTAATGCATATAAAAACTAATACTACATCATCTAATTATGTGTGGAAGATGCCCTTAGTATACGTGTGTGTCTATCTCTATATGTATTAGTTGGTTGATACTAATTTATAAACGAAACGTAATCCATTAGTGCAATTGAAGCTGATTCAAGAAGCAATATGTCTACAAGGTTCCCCAAAAGACCTATATATATATATATATATATATATATATATATGTTGAATGATTGAGGAAGCTATGAGAGACCAAAAGACAAGGCTATATTGGTGTACCTATATTTGTAAGACAAATGGGACGGCATATCTCTATTAACTAAGGCAACCAAATCTAATACATTGCCATTCAAACCAAAAGCAAGAAAAAAAGATCCAATAATAATAATAATAAGTGACCTAAATTCATCAATCAACTTACATACAAGAAGTAGACAAAAATTGGCCTATTCAAAGGTAATTATGGAATCAACCATATAACAAGATTGATAATGATACCACATATTCTATATACATCGAAACAAAGTCGTCAATATGAGTTTCTTTTTAATAGGTATCAAGAAAAGTGACACAAAAGCATAGGAACATAATTAATTGAAAGAAAAAAGATGTGGAGTTATTACAAACAATGCTATTATACTATTCGACAAGCAAATTAACATCAAACAGTCGTTGTAGTATAGTGGTAAGTATTCCCGCCTGTCACGCGGGTGACCCGGATTCGATCCCCGGCAGCGGCGATTTTTTTTTAATTTTTCTCTGATTTTTTTTTTTTTTTTTTACAAAGCGAAAGTATAGACTCTTTTGAGTTTTGACATACGGAAATTCTGTTTTAAAGTTTTTATATAATACGAAGGTATGCTTGTTAAATGGGGGTTAATTTTACTAACCAAATTTATTTCATCATAATCAGCCTTTTTCTTCAAAGAGCATAGCAAAGAAAAAAGTTGTTTTATTTTATCACATTTTATCATTCTAAGCTGCACTAATTGGCCCCAAAAAAACTATATTAGTTTAGGATCCTTTATTTTATTTATTTATAATACTTGATTCTTTATCATTATTTTTTTTCTTCGTTTAAATCCTTTATCTCTTAAAATTACACAAATATTTTTTTTTTTTCATTTTTTTAATAAATTTTTTTTTGAGTTGGCAAAAACCTATAGTATGAGCCGAGTCCGTTTAGGCCCGCCCGACCTAAGCCCGTTTAAAATGGGACGAGATGAGCTGAGTCCAATTAAGTGACCGAGTCCAATATTCACACCGCCCCGAGTCATAATTGTTACAAAAAACTATATTGCTTTTATCATAAAAAAAAAATATAAAAGAATATGCATCAAATAAATTCGTGGTAAAAACAAGATAATTAATAAATTGTCGAACTAAACGTCATACTTAATAGCAAAATAAGGAAAATCCGCACACATAAAACAAATCCTAAAATAAATCCAAGAACCAAAATAAATCTAAAAGGATAAAATAAGTCTAAAAAAAGAAAGAAAACGAGTTAAGTGTGCCGGCCCACCCCACCCTGTGTCCGCCCCATTTTTTCGACGAGTTAAGCAGGGTGAACCAACTATAAGAAGCGAGTTCAAAACCTCAACTCAGCCCGCCAAAAATAGCGGGCTAAACGGGTCGGCCGGATGGGTTGGCCCGTTTTACCACCCCTAATAATGAGTTAAAGATCCTGGTTCAAGTCCGAATAAAGGATAAAAAACTAATTTAACTAAATACTAACATTTTGTCAAGCTGCATCTAGTTCCATAAGATGGTTTGGACTAAACAGCTTGGCCAGTATATGTCGCCTCAATTTGATCAGCGAAATGAAAGGCAAAGGGAAGAACAACACTCCAGCAATAGTAATCCATGTCACTCCAACAAGAAAGATTCTTCCGTAATTTTCATTTTAGAACTCATTGTTAGAGTGTAAACTAAATACTAAATATTTCAAAGGTACTGGCTCAACAAAGGAAGCATGGAGTTAGAATAAAGACTTGACATTGACAAGCCTTGAAACTATGAAGCCTGCAGTCTAAAACACTTGTATATATCTTAGCATTGAGTCAGAATAAATCTTATACTCAAACCATGCAGTTAATAATGTTTACATGAAATTTAATAGAGAATATCAATTGGATTAGTGTATATAAAACTGAGTTTTGAAAAAACCTTTTATTTACAAAAACTAGTTAGCGGGGTATAACAATGCATACACATAATTTTGCATAGATTCCTTCCTTGACTAGGAAAATTAAGTCTAGATCACTTGATAGATTGACAGCTCAGGCATATCTTCTAGCGTGCAAATTCAGCATTAAGAGTGCATATCAATTATCAAGAGAAGAACTAGAGAATTCAGAACTAAAGTGATTATTAAAGGTTTGGCCTCAAAATATATTCCAATGATTACTCAAATTAATACAACAAAAGTATTACATCATTTATATGTTGTATATATATCAAAAGAAACTGCAAATTGGCAGTAGGGTGAAATAAAATTCCTATCAACTACTGCATGTAAGATGGCTGCAACAAATACAATATGAGCAAATGAAAAATTGGGGAGGGAAAATAAAAAAATAAAAAGAATCTTTCTTGTTGGAGAAAGAGTGCAAACTATCTCTTCTGGAAGTTAAAGGATTTGATTGCAACAGCGAATATAAAGGCAAAGGCCACGGCGATTCCACCAACCACAAGCGCACACCATCCTATGAAGTCGTGTTGGATACCAAAAAAGTCGTCAAGGAAAGTTTTCACATCTTTTCCACCTTCAGTCGTCATAACAGTAGTTATATCTCCAAATTGAGATGCAACCAATCCATAGATGGTCCATGCAACTGGACATGCCCAATAGTACCATCTCCACCATATTGGAATGCTCTGTTATCAAAAGGCAAGAAGAAGAAAAAAACAGTTAGCATATTGCATATATATAATGTCATCCAACTAACCATTCTTTCTAAATGTACTTTACACTTATACTTACAGGTCTCGGGACGACAAATCCTGAAAAGAGATTCCAGATTGCATAAAAGGCAGCAGCCACAATAGAAGCAACATGGTGATTTGGTGTCACAGCCACTGCCATCATACCATAGAAAGTGAAGTAGAGCAATGTGAAGTACATGAAGAATAGATACCACAAGAATTTCTCTGCGGTCCAGTCAAATCCGATCATGGCATAGACTATAACTCCGTATGTCACGGCTTGAGCAAAGACATAAGGTAGCTCTACCAAAATCTGACAAAAAGGAAGGAGTTTAATATTACAATTTCTTGTTTGCAAACAAACTTAAGCGATAGTAATGACAGTAGAGTAAACAATAATTACAGTTACCTGTGAAAATGCATAGGGTAAGGCAGAGTACATTCCAGCAGCTTTTTCTCTATTAAATACAGTTCTTTCCACTGCAACCACCGGCTGCACAGAAGAAGAATTTTGCACTCCAAGGAAGAGAACAGCGGTATACATTGAACCAACAGCGTTCAAAAGGTCTTGTCTACGTGAGCTGCAAGTCACCATAAAGAATTAGTATTCCAGCGTAGTGAGTGTAGATAAACAGAGAGGGAGATGAGAAAATATAATATTTGGTGAAAAATATGAACTTATTTTGGAATTAAAAATAGTTTGTTTGACTTACTGTTTGCCACCGAGGTCCCAGAACATTGTTCCAAACATCAAGGCTATGAATGTCGTGAAGAAAAACCTCACAGCAGTGTATGGTGGATTACGCCAATATGACCAACGTTGTTTCCATAAGCAGGCCTGGCATTGGACCAAGAAAGACTGCGAGAATTGAGTAGGGAAATGAAGATCCTTTGAACCAGGAGCAGGCACGCCAAGTTCTTGAATAAGTTGCTTGTTTCTCCTGAAGAGACATACAAATAGTTAAAGCAGGTAGCAAATAAGAAAAACAAACATGACAACAATAGCTTCTATAGGTGATCGATTAATATCCTGTATGCATTAGTTTACCTATATAGATCTGAATTTTTGTACAAATCGGTAAAATCAACACCCAAATTAAGTTCTTGTGCGGTAGTTGTAACTTCCAACATCCATGTTGCTGGGTTATATCCGTCTTTGATTTTACTCACTCCGTCAATGCTCTGTAACAAAAGTTATTTGAAAACTTCAGTAACTAATTACAATCAAGAAATAGAGTCATTCCCTTAAGTTAATGCTTTGTTTAGGTAGAGGATTATACCTCGAAATACTTGATCAAATGAGTAGAATGACGACCCAATGGTCCAACATATATTTCCTGTCCTCCACGTTTCATAAGGAATAACTAGAAATGCATAAAGATAATATGTCAGATTCAAGTCTAATGAAAAGGAAAAGAACAATAAAAGGAAGCTTCATTTATCATTAGTTTTATCATGACAATTCACTACATACCTCATCAAATGCTTCAAATATGTCAATGCTAGGTTGATGGATGGTACACACAACTGTTCTTCCTGTGTCCACTGTGTTCCTTACAGTTCTCATAACAATTGCAGCAGCTCTAGCATCTAAACCAGAAGTTGGTTCATCCATGAAAATTATGGACGGATTAGCCACTAGTTCAACTGCAATAGTCAACCTTTTACGTTGTTCCGTTGAGAGACCACTAACACCAGGCAAACCAACGAGGGAGTCCCTCAACGAGTTCAGCTCCACAAGATCCATTACTTCCTCAATAAACATCTGCAAGCATTTGTTATGTTCAAAAAGTCAGAACAATCTACCTCAGTTAGCTTAAACTTTTCAATAGGGGAAAGGAAAACTAAAGGTGCATAGTTCCTGTGCTTTAAGTACTAACTAACCTTTCTAGTATTGGAATCAACTCCAGAAGGTAAACGAAGCCATGCTGAGTAAAGAAGGGATTCATAAACTGTAACATGAGGTGAATGAATATCATTCTGTTCACAGTAGCCAGATATTCTAGCAAATGTTTCTTGCTTTTTAGGGTACCCAGAAACCTTGATGTCTCCATCAATATATCCACCTGTTTTCCTACCAGCCAGAACATCCATCAGAGTTGTTTTACCAGCTCCACTTACACCCATCAAAGCTGTGAGAACACCGGGCCTGAATGCACCGCTAACACCCTTCAAAAGCACTAGTCTGTCCTCTGTAACACCTTGCTCCTTCATTTCCTGCCAGTTGAAATAAAGTCAAGTGAGAAAAGTTCTTTTTGTCTGCGAAAACAATGAATTGTTATAGATATCTAAACGCTGAACATATCACTTTGTAAGAGTCTTACAGCTGGCATGTCAACAGAGTATACAATATCATCAAAAGTGATAGAATGTGGTTCAAATGGAAGAACCATTCCCTTTTTCTTTCCATGGCTGGACACTGTAACAGAATCTCCTCTTCCTGAACTTTCTGAAAGACAATAAGAAAAATGTTCAGCATATAAACTATATGACAAACTACTACTTTGGTTTCATGCGTCAGATGCATATAATTAAGAAAGCTCACCTATGCGTGGTAATTCAACTTCTTGTGCGGTCATGTAATTCGATGAATCATCTTCTGAATTATCAGTTATTGTTGCACTAGGCTTATCAAATGGGCCTAGTACAGCGAGAGCCACACCAAACGCCGCGTTGAAAAGGAACACAAATCCAGCCAATCCCCCAACGCCTATCCAATACCAATATGCATGTGGGAAGAACCCTCGGGTATCGAGATAATCTTTTCCCAAATCAGAAGTAGCCTATAATTTAAGTATATAAAATAAATCAGACTTGTAAATTTCTCAACCAAAAATAGATGAATTATAAGGTTGCCAGCAAGCTCAAGAAATTACATTGTGCCAACTGTTCGCAAGAAATTCATTGGCCATCAAAGCATTCTGCCCGTACATCATAGGTGAGATCCAATAACCCCAAATCCACCAGCTTTTGATATCCTCTGTTACATTAGCAATAAAATATAAGAAACATTAATTAGCCAAGGTTTCATTTCCTTACAAAAAATTAAACTTAACAACAGTTTTATCTTTTTTTGTTAAAATTAAACGTGTTAGTCAATTTAACTTACTTCTTGAGAGAATGAAGCCACCCAATGCAAAAAGTGTGAGAACTGCAAAGGACCCAAATGTATTGGCAACAATCATGTTTCTACCCAGGGATGCGATGGCTCGGAACAATCCTGAAGCCATCTGACTCATGAAAAACAACACAACGAACTGCTTGAACATCCTGCCTAGAATTCAAGACCTCACATCATTAGTAACATACAAATACAAACTAGACAGTAGAACTGACATTCAATACTACATGCTCCAAACAGAATAAAAGCAACTTATTTTACCTCCCAACATTTGGATCAAATCCAATAACATAGTAGGTAAGAAACACCCAGAGAGAAACTTCCACTAATGAGACGGGAATCTTGAGAATCCATGAAGGAATAGCATATGCCCATGAGGGATAAAATAGAAGGTCTCGTTGCTTGTAGTAAACAGGAAGCTTAGCAATGGTCATAGAAATCTCAGACATTCCATTAAACATCATCGTTACTAGTGTGAAAAACAAAGCACCAGCATAAACACCTGCGTCATCCTGATCATCGCGATGCATCTCAGTCCGAAAAAACAGTGTCATTGCAATCAATGCCATGATGAAAAGCTGAAAAACAAAGCATGAAGAGAAAACCGTTATGTCACAGAAAATCATGGTCATGAATGTATAAATGAAAAAGATAATCTATTTACTTATATTTATAAAAAAGAGCGGGATAGATTACAAACCTGAGTTAGCTTGAAGATGTAAACAAACGAATTCCTTTTCATGAGCAAATACTCTCTTGAGAAGTTAGCCTTTAAAAGCTCCGTCTTGTTGAGACCATACTCTTTGGTGGTCAAAGCAGCTGGATGGCTCTTCGTCTTGTCAAATGGTATGGAAAGCTCCTCAGCAAGTTTCCCACCAATATGGAATGATTGAAATGCCTCGGCAAATTGAGTAACAGTTACATATCGGTATGGTTGATCTCTGCGCACCCAGTACTGTGCTTGATCCTTTTTGGATGTTACTTCTTGAAGAAAATCAGCAACACCTTTCCTTTCAGGACATTTGAAACCCATAGATTCGAAAAAGTCAAGAACATATTCGCGGGGGCCATGGTATACAACTTGGCCATCAGATATTAAGATAATGTCATCAAAAAGATCATAAGTCTCAGGTGCTGGCTGGAGCAGTGATATAACTGCAGTGCCATTCATAATGTGAACATATTGCCTCAGAGAGCTCACAATTTGAAAAGTTGTGGAACTGTCCAGTCCAGTAGAAATTTCATCCATGAACAATGCATTGGCTGGTCCAACCAACATCTCTCCTGTGGTAACACGCTTCCTTTGTCCTCCGGAGATACCACGCAACATTTCATCCCCTACCATGGTATCCGCACATATATCCAACCCCAAAATCTGCAAAATTGTACACATAAAAACTTAATACATTTGGCTTATAAGACAATTCAGTGTATGACATGAATCATAACTTTATAGTGGTAGGCAAGACATGATAGATCCTATTCAAGGACGATGTTAATTGGAAGCAAGCAACCAATAAAAAAATGCAATATTAGTTTAATTTTGACACACTGTCAGCGCAATAAGTTTCACATTGTTAACAAATCACAATCAATCATATGTATCTTTCTAGAAGCACTTATGTTTAAAGTAAAACACTTTTATTGATCTGACAACTAATTAATTGAGCTGTATTTTAGTATTACCTTGAGTACATAATCTGTTGATATGCTTGATTCCTGACCTTCAGTTGCAATTGCCTGTTATATTAAAATACAGTTAGATATGCAAATACAGTATAGTATATCTAATTACTATTGATATTATCTTATTTAATGTATACCTTCATGTAGACATCAATATCTGGGTCAGGCTTGATATTTGCTACCTTCTCTCTTCTAGAAAGCTCAGATAGCATGTCTGTGGATCACAAAAACAGTAATAAGTCAAGCTTTAGTCACACAGCAAATTAGATTTTGAAAACAATAATATGGTGGTAAATTGACTCACCGTAACGAGATCCAACTCCTTGGCACCTTGCTGAGAAAGCTAAGGTTTCCCTCACAGTCATTTCTCCAATGTGAACATCATGCTGGCTGATATAAGCAGCAGTTCTTTGAGGTACAAACTCATTCAGTCCGTGTCCATTGTAGGTCACATTCCCAGATAGCTATATAAATTAAACATTGGTATCAAAATTATGTAATTTTAAATATTAAGTTTACTCTTTTTGCTAAAAATGAATTATATAGATGATGGCATTAAAGGGAGGTGTGATTATTCACCTGAAAACTTGAATCAAGCTTTCCTGATAAAGCTAAAAGTAGTGTGGTTTTTCCTGAACCAGGAGGACCTAAGAGTAATGTCATCCTACGAGGTTTAATAATTCCACTAACATCTCTAAGAATTGCCACATGCCTCTTTTTGGTTGGGATGATATGAAGAAAATTGAATACACCCTGAAACAAAAAAAGATATATATTTTTTTTACTTGTGAGACTCAACTGCAAAAACAAAACAGATAAAAAAAACAGAGAAAAGTGTTCAGCATCAATTTTCAGGTTCTGATATCTATCCCTACCTCGACAACATTAGTAGCAGCGTTAATGAAACTAGGCAAAGCTCGACTTCCCACAAAAGCTTCGGCATCAATTTTCAGGTTCTGGTATCGAACTTCAATTGTTGGAATATCAAGTCCAACTCTATAATAAGAAGAAGAAACACAAAGCATGTTGAGTTATGAGAGAAATAAGATCAAAAGAAAAAAAGAAGCAAAAAAAGTACATTTTCTATAATAATTACCTATCAACTCTTTCCTTGACCTTCAACAGAAACCCTTCATTATCCTCTTCAGCAACCCTAACCAACCTCTCCAAAAGCTTCTGCTTTTCTTTAAAAGCAAGATCACCAACATCAACTTCATGAGCACCTCCATGAGAAGCTGTCAACAAACCTTTTCTTAGACGATTGTAAGTAGGTAGTTTTTCAAGTGCAGCCCATTTGAGAGCTTCTTCATCATCTTCTTCACGTGATGATTTAGAGAAAACCTCAACTCCACTCTGTCTCCAAACAGTTGAACTTCTTGCTCTTAAACTATTAGTAGCTCTGTATATATCAGTCCCTTCCATTTTTGCTTTGTTCAACAGCCTCAACACAAGCTTGTGTTTCTTATTTTTCTTTTCAAGGCAATACTGTTATTATGAATTGAACCAAAACATTAAACTAAATGGAGTGTCGAATAAAATGAAAGAATCAAAGAATGATGAAAGGAAAAAACTTGTTGTATTGATGTTTCTTTGTGGCAAAGGAAATGAATATGGAATGAGAAAACATGTTTGTATTTATACCTTTGATGCCAAAGAAGTGGCGGCTATGGAGAGTCAAATGTTGAAATTTACGTGTTTTTTTAGTAATAAAAAAAGTACTAGAAGGGACAGGAGAGAAATATATGTCAAATGGTCAAATAATGAAGGAGGACTAGACTAGGCATCTTGGTTGGCCATCATGAGGAAACTTCGTCCTACATATTAAGGTGTAATATATTTTCCATAGATATTATAGGACTAAAACAAGGCGGCCAAGGCCACTCATTGATATTATACAGTAAAAATAATAGAGAAATAAAAACAATAAATACTAATAAGAATCAAAGAAAAAACAAGAGATTTAATCATGGCTATTAAACACCTTCTTCGTAGAGAGTAGGTGGTTAGTTTACGACATACTTTGTGTGAGGGTAACGCTGCAACTGATTTTTTAGCTAGAAAGGGTGCTCTTAGTGATAGTAGCCTTGTTATTTTGAATGAAACCCCTCCTGATATGGCCTCTGTCCTCTTAGCAGATGCCATGGGTGTTGAGTTTATTCGACCCTAGTATGGATGGGTCTTTTTTAGCTTTTTTTCCCTTTTTTTTCCCCTTTTGTTACCAAAAAAGAAAAAACAAGAGAATAAAATTCCAGCTCAAAAAAAAAAAAACACAAAAGAATAACATTTCAATAAAAAAATGGTAGTTAGGAATCAACCAAAAGTATCTAAGCAGCGACGTCATTCGCTTGCATTTTTTTTTTGTACACATTTCTTTTCATGTTTCAAAAAACATAATGTTTGAAAAGTTGGAAATTCACAGGTTTACTGTTTTATAGTCCTCACTTCCAAAATATAGACTGCTAGAACAATCATAACCTTGACATTTGACTCGTATATATATTTTTTGGTCCAAACATATTTTTTTGACCGAAAAAAAATCAGTAATTTGATAATTTTTTTTATAGTCTATTTTTAGACAAAATACACTATAAAGAAGTGTGCTTATGGTAAATCACCTTTTATTTTTCACTCAAATAAATTACTGGGCTTGATGTGCCTCCTTTCTTACTCGAAAATAGAAACAAAAGTGAAAATCTTAAAGCAAGAGAAAAAATATAACGTAGAATATGTAACTATTCTGCAAAAATAATTTATGTGCATTCTATATACTATTGCAGTCTTACACCAAAAAGTTCTTTATTTGCAGGATTAGGTGCACCATCACAAAGGCCTAAAGGTTCAAATTGTTGGATCATTAAATGCAGGAACTGCATACTTTGACCGGTTGCAAATCTTTATAAGAAAACTTGAAAGTCAAGTCAAACACATAATATACATAGTCCCTATCTAAATAAGCATTTATCCTAAGCGCATGTATAAGTTATTTTTATAACAAAATATAAAATAAATGTAAACATGACAGACATCATACGATGAATGTTTCGAATTTTTTTAACTAATTAATCAAGAAAATCACAGTTGTGGATGCGCCAGTGAAGCATGATCACAAGAACCGGCAAAGCTCCTGAATAAATAAAGAACACAAAAGAAGACACATTTTTGTTTTGTTTTGAGAAAGCAAAATATTATTAGCCCTTCTTTAGCGTGAGAAAAAAAGACACATTTTTGTTTTGTTTTGAGAAAGCAAAATATTTGTAGCCCTTCTTTGGCGTGAGAGGTGGTAAAGATGAATAGAAAAAACAATCCGTGATCAAATCAACAATACAAGAGGAAACAATCAGCAGCCTAACAAGTAAACAAGCTCACAAAGAACACAAAAGTCTGGAAAACAAATACCCTCTAAAGGCCAAAACCCCGTACCGCACACACCCACAAGAAAACCCAATTATCACACAGCTTGCTACAGAACCTATCCTGCTCCATAGACTACTGGAGACACGAACTTTCACATTAATTCTAGAAATGCATCGTAGGCTTCAAGGAAGAGAAAAACAAACCTGGTGGACTGAACGGTGATCGTCAAGCATCATAGTTTTCTTGTCATGTCTGAACAGAACCTTCAACAAACTATTGGATGGTTGAGAACTCATACTAAACTTGTGATTTAATAAAGATTCATAACACTTCATAGCTTTCATAGCTTCCTTAGGCTGACCATCATTAAAAAGCCAGTCCATAAATGTTGCATTCAAAATACCGTCATAAGAGTTTGGACAGTGCTACTTAAGGTCGTCGAAGAGCATGCTTGCTTTATATAAATATCCAACTTCAAGTAAACCGAAGTACACCAGTGTCCCCCCTCTTGAGGTACACCCTCCTAGATTCTTCACAAAAACAAAAAAAAAAAATCAAAATAAAATAAAAAACAAGCAGTTTTATACAAAAGTTAGGACAAATTACACTTACCTCCCCAAAAGTTTCACACATACACCCCGCCTAATTTTATAGTGGACAATAACCACCCCCAAGATCTCTTAAATCAATAGAAACCTTCCTTTCCAACTTAACACCGTTACCTTTTCTGTTAAAACTAAAAGAACTAGTATTTTTTGTCTGTTGATGAAAACAATATTTCTTGATTAAACTAGCTAATATTCCTGCCATTGTTGGAAGCTTTACAAATATTTATTTATTTTTGTGATAGATGACACACTCCATCCCTCACTTAAACGTAAGTTTGCTGATAAAATTAAAGCTTTCTCTTTTAATCTGTCATTGTTGATTTGTGTGAACCGGAACTACCTCTAAAACCAATAAATACTACAAGCCTGAATATTACTAAAACCTCTAAACCAGAAAATAAATAAATGCTATCAATTCAATATATGCATTGTAGGCTTCTTCAAGGTAGAGAAAAACAACCTGATCCACTAAATGGTGAATCGGAGTTGACATCCATGGCTGTCCAGCATAAGCCATTTTAACTTTATGGAATTTGGGAGCAAATAGAATGTTCTGGATATTAAAAAAAGTCGATTAGTTTCTAACTCATTACATGGGATGTCTCATTTTCGAACTAGTAATCTTTAGAATTTAAAAATGAGTTAATTAACCTGATGTCTCTTATAAAGAACAAGCGATCCACCTGCAAGTGCGTAAGAAAGACTTTAGCCACACAATGCAGTTCAATATGCAATAAATTGTTTTCAAGCAGTCTTTGTTGTGGTAATATTGTTAGAAAAAAATATAAAATGAGATGAAAAATATAAATGGGCTCCCTTGTTTCTTTTGCTGGTGTTCACATTAACGATAGTGTCCACCCTCTTGAAGAACACCCTCGTAGATTCTTCACCCAAATATATATATATAAAGTTTCTTTAGAACAAATTAACAGTTTGATATAGAATTTAGAACAAATTACACTTGCCTCCCCTAAAGTTTCTTTAAATGACACATACACCCCACCTAGTTTTTTAGTGGGCAATAACCACCCCTAAGATCTCTTAAACAGACTAGCTTATTGCTGCCATTAGTGCACACTCCATCCCTCTAATACCAATAAAAATAAATAAAGTGCATTTGGTTGTTAGTTTAGAAAAATGTTACCTAATTAATCAAGGAAATCACAGTAGAAGCAGATCACATGAACGGACAAAGCTCCGGTGACCGGAAATGGTAGACAAGCATGATGCAGTGAATAACTCTGGCAACGTGAGAGAGAACAGATCTGAACAGATTGATGGCGGGTGAGGACGATGGTGGTTGACAATGGAGGGAGCGCTGGTGAAGAAGACGGTGGTGGAAGACGGTGGTGTTGGATGGTGGTGTGGGGAGGAATAGAGAAAACGCAGAGAGAGTTTTCCGACATTTGTAACAATCTTTTTCTATTATATTCACGTTATGTTTTTAGTTTATATTTTTATTTCTTTAATTTTTGTGCCAATAACTCATTTTTTTTTTTTTTTAAATAATTATTTTAAAAGTTGTCATATAAATGGATGTTCAAATGACACAACTCAAAAAAATATTATAAATTGATTTATAAAATTATCTTTAATAAATTTACAGAATTAAAATAAAAGAAAATAATAAATAGTTAATGGCATAATTTGAGACGTTTAGTATTTTAATTTTTAAACCATATTTATTTCTTCTTATAACTTATTCAAACTCCACCACGAATAAACCATATCTAATTCTTCATATTCAACTGCATTTAGTTATGGGGAACGAATAGCTCAACCGATTTAAGATAGGCTTAATTACACTTTTGGTCCTTCCATTTTGATCAACTCACAAAAATGATCCTACCTTTTTTAAATCGAACAAAATTGTCCTTAAATTATATGTTTTTTGCAGTTTTAGTCCTATCTCCCTGTTTCCAACTCCAGAAACGCACAGAAATGACAGTTTTAGTCCAATCACCTATGCTCAACCATGAAGTAAACAAGGAATAAAACATGTGGGTACAAGGAATCTACTTTATTCAGCACACTAAGCTAATTTTCGAGACATATTACATACCTGAAACATGTCTTAGAAATTAGAGTTTTTCTTGGTTTGTGTGCTGAACAAGTAGATTCCTTTTACCCACATGATTTATTCCTTGTTTATTTTATGGTTGAGCATAGGTGGTTGGACTAAAATTATCATTTTTGTACGTTTCTGGAGTTGGAAATAGGGGGAGATATGACTAAAACTACAAAAAACATATAGTTTAGGGACGATTTTGTTTGATTTAAAAAAGGTATGACCATTTTCGTGAGTTGGTCAAAATGCGAGGACAAAAAGTGTAATTAAGCCTTTAAGATAATGAGTTGGAAATCCTAGTTCAAATCCAAACAAAGGATAAAAAACTAATTTAACAACTAAACACTAACATTTTGTCATTGAAAAAAGAAGAAGCTGCGTCTAGTTCCATAACATGGTTTGGACTAAACAGCTTGGGGAGTATATGTCGCCTCTATTTGATCAGCAAAATGAAAGGCAAAGGGGACAACACTTCAGCAATAGGAACCCATGGAACTCCAACAAGGAAGATTCTTCCAGAATTTTCATTTTAATACACATTGGAAGAGTGCAAACAATGCTATATTTACATGCACGGTCTATAATAGAGAATATCAATTGAATTAGTGTTTATATAAAACTGAGTTCTGAAAAAACTTTTTATTTACTAAAACTAGTTAGCGGGGTATAACACTGCATACACATAATTTTGCATAGATTCCTTCCTTGACTAGGAAAATTAAGTCTAGATCACTTGATAGATTGACAGCTCAGGCATATCTTCTAGCATTCAAATTCAGCATTGAGAGTGCATATCAATTATCAAGAGAAGAAGAAATAAGAACTCAAGTGATTATAAAAGGTTGGCCTCAAAATATATTTCAATGACAACTCAAATTAATACAACAAAAGTATTACATCATTTATATGCTTGTACATGTATCAAAAGAAACTGCAAATTGGCAGTAGGGTGAAATAAAATTCCTATCAACTACTGCATGTAAGATGGCTACAACAAATACAATATGAGCAAATGAAAATTTGGGGAGGAAAATAAAAAATAAAAAGAATCTTTCTTGTTGGAAAAAGAGTGCAAACTATCTCTTTTGGAAGTTAAAGGACTTGATTGCAACAGCGAAAATAAAGGCAAAGCCCACGGCAATTCCACCGACCACAAGTGCACACCATCCTATGAAGTCGTGTTGGATACCAAAAAAGTCGTCAAGGAAAGTCTTTACATCTTTTCCGCCTTCGGTCGACATAACAGTAGTTATATCTCCAAATTGAGATGCAACCAATCCATAGATGGTCCATGCAACTGGACATGCCCAATAGTACCATCTCCACCATATTGGAATGCTCTGTTATCAAAAGGCAAGAAAAAACAGTTAGGATACATATAACATACATCCATTGAAAAAGTCTTTCACAATGTACTCTATACAAATACTTACAGGTCTCGGGACGACAAATCCTGAAAAGAGATTCCAAATTGCATAAAATGCAGCAGCCACAATAGAAGCAACATGGTGATTTGGTGTCACTGCCACAGCCATCATACCATAGAAGGTGAAGTAGAGCAATGTGAAGTACATGAAGAATAGATACCACAAGAATTTCTCTGCGGTCCAGTCAAATCCAATCATGGCATAGACTATAACTCCATATATCACCGCTTGAGCAAAGACATAAGGTAGCTCTACCAAAATCTGCGACAAAAAGGGTGTTGTTAATATTAGATTTTCAAGTTTTCAAACTCAATTAAGTAATAATCATTTCAGCAGCGTAAACAACAATAATAGTTACCTGTGAAAATGCATATGGTAAGGCAGAATACATTCCAGCAGCCTTTTCTCGATAAAATACAGTCCTTTCAACTGCAACCACCGGCTGCACAGAAGAAGAATTTTGTACTCCAAGGAAGAGAACAGCGGTATACATTGAACCAACAGCGTTCAACAGGTCTTGTCTACTTGAGCTGCAAGTCACCAAAAGGAATTAGAATTACAGTGTAGATAAATAGAGAGACGGCAATATAATATTTGGCGAATAATATGAACTTAATTTTTAACTATAAATAGTTTAACTTACTGTTTTCCACCGAGGTCCCAGAACATTGTTCCAAACATCAAGCCTATGAAGGTAGTGAAGAAAAACCTCACAGCAGTGTATGGTGGATTACGCCAATATGACCAACGTTGTTTCCATAAGCAGGCCTGGCATTGAACCAAGAAAGACTGCGAGAATTGAGTAGGGAAATGAAGATCCTTTGAACCAGGAGCAGGCACGCTAAGTTCTTGAATAAGTTGCTTGTTTCTCCTGAAGAGTCGAACCAAACAATTTAAGCATGTTGCAAATCAAGAAAACAAACATGGCACCAATAGCTACTATAGTTTATAGATTCATATCCATATCCATATGCATTAGTTTACCTATATAAATCTGAATTTTTGTACAAATCGGTAAAGTCAACACCCAAATTAAGTTCTTGTGCTGTAGTTGTAACTTCCAACATCCATGTTGCTGGGTTATATCCATCTTTGATTTTACTAACTCCGTCAATGCTCTGGACAATGAAAGTTATTTGAAAACTTCAGTAACCAGTTACAATCAAGAAAGAGAGTCATTCACTTAAGGTAATATTAAACTAAAGTAGGATCCTACCTCGAAATACTTGATCAAATGAGTAGAATGACGACCCAGTGGTCCAACATATATTTCTTGTCCTCCACGCTTCATAAGGAATAGCTAGAAGTGCATATGGATAATGTCAGATTCAAGTCTAATGAAGAGGAAAAGAACTATAAAAGGAAGCTTCATTTGTCATTGATATTTATTATGATTATTCACTACATACCTCATCAAATGCTTCAAATATGTCAATGCTAGGTTGATGGATGGTACACACAACTGTTCTTCCCGTGTCCACTGTGTTCCTTACAGTTCGCATAACAATTGCAGCCGCTCTAGCATCTAAACCAGAAGTAGGCTCATCCATGAAAATTATAGATGGATTAGCCACAAGTTCGACTGCAATAGTCAGTCTCTTGCGCTGTTCAGTTGAGAGACCACTCACACCAGGCAAACCAACTAGAGAGTTCCTCAACGAGTTCAGCTCCACTAGATCCATGACTTCATCAATAAACATCTGCAACCATTTGTAATGTTCATTAAGTAAGGTCAACAAATGTAAACAAAGCCACGCCGAATAAAGCACGTGCTAACTAACCTTTCTGGTGTTGGAATCAACTCCTGAAGGTAAACGAAGCCACGCCGAATAAAGCAAAGACTCATAAACTGTAACATGCGGTGAATGGATATCATTCTGCTCACAGTAGCCAGAAATTCTAGCAAATGTTTCTTGCTTTTTAGGGTACCCAGAAACCTTGATGTCTCCATCAATATATCCACCTGTTTTCCTACCAGCCAGAACATCCATCAGAGTTGTTTTACCAGCTCCACTTACACCCATCAAAGCTGTGAGAACACCGGGCCTGAATGCACCACTAACACCCTTCAAAAGCACTAATCTGTCTTCTCTAACACCTTGCTCCTTCATTTCCTGCCAGTTGAAATAAAAGTCATGTGAGAAAAGTTATTATTGTTTGAGAAAATATGAATTGTTAAAGATATCTAAAAGCCGAACGTATCAGTTTGTGCGAATCTTACCACTGGCATATCAACAGAGTATACAATATCATCAAAAGTGATAGAATGTGGTTCAAATGGAAGAACCATTCCCTTTTTCTTTCCATGGCTGGACTCTGTAACAGAATCAGCTCTTCCTGAACTTTCTGAAAGACAATAAGAAAAATGTTCAGCTACTAAACTATATGATAAACTACAATATGTTTGCCTTCATGAGTGATATCTGATATGCATATAATCAGGAAAGCTCACCAATACGTGGTAATTCAACTTCTTGTACGGTAGATGAATCATCTTCTGAATCTTCAGTTATTGTTGCACTAGGCTTATCAAATGGGCCTAGTACAGCGAGAGCCACACCAAACGCCACGTTGAAAAGAAAGACAAATCCAACCAATCCCCCAACGCCTATCCAATACCAATATGCATGTGGGAAGAACCCTCGGGTATCGAGATAATCTTTTCCCAAATCAGCAGTAGCCTATAATTAAGTATATAAAATAAATTAGGCTTGCAAATTTCTCAAACAAAAGTAGATGAATTATGAAGTTGCAAGCAAGCTCAAGTAATTAATTACATTGTGCCAACTGTGCCCAAGAAATTCATTGGCCATCAAAGCATTCTGCCCATACATCAAAGGTGAGATCCAGTAACCCCAAATCCACCAGCCTTTGATATCCTCTGTTACAATAGCAATAAAATGTAAGAAACATTAATTAGCTAAGGTTTCATTTCCTTACAAAAAATTAAATTTAATAAGATTTTTATCATTTTTTGTTAAAATTAAATGTGTTAGTCAATTTAACTTACTTCTTGAGAGAATGAAGCCACCCAATGACAGAAATGTGAGAAGTGCAAAGGACCCAAATGTATTGGCAACAATCATGTTTCTACCCAGGGATGCGATGGCTCGGAACAATCCTGAAGCCATCTGACTCATGAAAAACAACACAACGAACTGCTTGAACATCCTGCCAAAAATTCAAGACCTCACATCATAAGTAACACACAAATGCAAACTAGATAGTAGAAGTGACGTTCAATACTACATTCTCCAAACAGAATAAAAGAAACTTCTTTTACCTTCCAACATTTGGATCAAATCCAATAACATAGTAGGTAAGAAACACCCAAAGAGAAACTTCCATTAATGAAACGGGAATCTTGAGAATCCACGAAGGAATAGCATATGCCCATGAGGGATAAAATAGAAGGTCTCGTTGCTTGTAGTAAACAGGAAGCTTAGCAATGGTCATAGAAATCTCAGACATTCCATTAAACATCATCGTTACTAGTGTGAAAAACAAAGCACCGGCATAAACACCCGCATCATCCTGATCATTGCGATGCATCTCAGTCCGAAAAAACAGTGTCATTGCTATCAATGCCATGATGAAAAGCTGAAAAACAAAGCATGAAGAGTAAACAGTTATGTCACAGAAAATCATGGTCATGAATGTATAAATGAAAAAGAATTTCTATTTCACTTATATAAAAGAGCGGGATAGATTCCAAACCTGAGTTAGCTTGAAGATGTAAACAAACGAATTCCTTTTCATGAGCAAATACTCTCTTGAGAAGTTAGCCTTTAAAAGCTCCGTCTTGTTGAGACCATACTCTTTGGTGGTCAAAGCAGCTGGATGGCTCTTCGTCTTGTCAAATGGTACGGAAAGCTCCTCAGCAAGTTTCCTACCAATATGGAAGGATTGAAACGCCTCAGCGAATTGAGTAACAGTTACAAATCTGTATGGTTGATCTCTGCGCACCCAGTACTGTGCTTGATCCTTTTTGGAAGTTACTTCTTGAAGAAAGTCAGCAGCACCTTTCCTTTCAGGACATTTGAAACCCATTGTTTCAAAAAAGTCAAGAACATATTCGCGGGGGCCATGGTATACAACTTGGCCATCAGAAATTAAGATAATGTCATCAAAAAGATCATAAGTCTCAGGTGCTGGTTGGAGCAGTGATATAACTGCAGTGCCATTCATAATGTGAACATATTGTCTCAGAGAGCTCACAATCTGAAAAGTAGTGGAACTGTCCAGCCCAGTAGAAATTTCATCCATGAACAATGCATTGGCTGGTCCAACCAACATCTCTCCTGTAGTTACACGCTTCCTCTGTCCTCCAGAGATACCACGTAACATTTCATCTCCCACCATGGTATCCGCGCATATATCCAACCCCAAAATCTACAAAATTATACAATATAAAACTTAATACCGTTGGCTTGTAAAAAATTCAACATACAACATGAAACATAACTTTATTATGGCATGCAAGACATGATAAAGCCCATGCAAGGACAATGTAAATTGGGAGTAACCAATAAAAAATGCAATGAGTTTAATTTTGATACATTGTCAATTAAAAAGTTTTATACTGTCAACTAATCACTTTATTAGTACTTATGAATAAAGTCGGACGTTTTTATTGAACTGGCGATTATGAGAGGCTAAGTATAATAATTGAACTATATTTAAGTCTTACCTTGAGTACATAATCTGTTGAAATGCTATACTCCTGACCTTCAGTTGCAATTGCCTGTTATATCAAAATAAAATTAGAGATGCAAAGATAGTATAGTATATCAATTACTATACCATTACCGATATTGATTGATAATAGCTTATTTAATGCATACCTTCATGTAGACATCAATATCTGGGTCAGGCTTAATGTTTGCTGCCTTCTCTCTTCTAGAAAGCTCGGATAGCATGTCTGTTGGATCCCAAAAATAATTAACAAGTTAAGCTTTAGCCACATTTCAAATTAGATTTTAAAAAACATTAACTAGGTAGTAAAAATAGACTAACCATAACGTGATCCAACTCCTTGGCACCTTGCTGAGAAAGCCAAGGTTTCCCTCACAGTCATTTCTCCAATATGAACATCATGTTGGCTTATATAGGCAGCAGTTCTTTGAGGTACAAACTCATTCAGTCCATGGCCATTGTAAGTCACACTCCCAGTTAGCTGTACAAATTAAGCATTCGGCATCCAAGTTAGATAATTTTAGATATAAAGTTTACCACCTTTGATCTACAAGTGAGTTATATGATTTTATTTACCTGGAGACTTGGATCAAGCTTTCCAGATAAGGCTAAAAGAAGTGTGGTCTTTCCTGAACCAGGAGGACCTAAAAGTAGTGTCATCCTACGAGGTTTAACGATTCCGCTAACATCTTTAAGAATTGACACATGCCTCTTTTTGGTTGGGATGATATGAAGAAAATTCAATACCCCCTGAAAAAAAAGATATATATATATATATATATATTTTTATTTGGGAGACTCAACTGCAAAAATAAAAAAAATAGAAATAGAAAAAGCCTTCAGCATCAATTTTCAGGTTCTGATATCTATCCCTACCTCTACAACATTAGTAGCAGCATTAATGAAACTAGGCAAAGCTCTACTTCCCACAAACGCTTCAGCATCAATTTTCAGGTTCTGGTATCGAACTTCAATTGTTGGAATATCAAGTCCAACTCTATAATGAGAAGAAAAAACACAAAACATGTTGAGTTATGAGAGAAATAAGATCAAAAGAAAACAATGAAGCAAAAAAAGTACATTTTCTATAATAGTTACCTATCAACTCTTTCCTTGACCTTCAACAGAAACCTTTCATTATCCTCTTCAGCAACCTTAACCAACCTCTCCAAAAGTTTCTGCTTTTCTTGAAAAGCAAGATCACCAACATCAACTTCATGAGCACCTCCATGAGAAGCTGTCAACAAACCTTTTCTTAGACGATTATAAGTAGGTAGCTTTTCAAGTGCAGCCCATTTGAGAGCTTCTTCATCATCTTCTTCTCGAGATGATTTAGAGAAAACCTCAACTCCACTCTGTCTCCAAACAGTTGAACTTCTTGCTCTTAAACTATTAGTAGCTCTGTATATATCAGTCCCTTCCATTTTTGCTGTTATGAAACAGCTTTAACACAAGCTTGTGTGTTTCTGATTTTTCTTTTTAAGACAATGTTATTATGAATTGAACCCAAACAATAAACTAAATGAAGTGTAGAATATAATGAAAGAATGAAAGAATGATGAATGGAAAAAAACTTGTTGTATTGATGTTTCTTTGTGGAAAAGGAAATGAATATGGAATGAGAAAACATGTTTGTATATATACTACCTTTGATTCCAAAGAAGTGGCGGCAATGGAGAGTCAAACGTTGAAATTTACGTGTTTTTTAGAAGGGACAGGAGAGAAATATATGTCAAATGGTCAAATAATGAAGGAGGACTAGACTAGGCATCTTGGTTGGTCATCATGAGGAAACTTCGTCCTACATGACATGTTAAGGTGTCTAACTTGTTGTGGGCCCTATTCAGAGTAAAGTGCACGGCCTTCTCGAACAAAGTAGGTTCTAAACATTAAATCAAACTATTATGTGATCACATTCTTCAAAATCAATTCATAAAACATCTGCAATATCTATTTTACATTAATGATTACATGCATTTTTTTTTGGTAGAAAAGTTTTATACTTTCGCTACATAAAAATTAATCTTTGCAAATAATTCAAAAAATGAAATCAGGGCAATATATTTTTCATAGATATTATAGGACTAAAACAAGTCGGCTTAAGCCATATTATACAACGAAAAATAATAGAGAAATAAATACTACTAATAAGAATCAAATCAAAGAAAAAACAAGAGAATACCATTCCAATAAAAAAAACGGTAGTTAGGAATCAACTATAATTATCTCAGCAGCGACGTCATTTCTTTTCATGTTTCAAAAAACATAATGTTTGAAAAGTTGGAATTTCACATGTTTACTGTTTTATAGTCCTCACTTCCAAAATATTGACAACTAGAACAATCATAACCTTGACATTTAACTCGTGTATATTTTTTTTGCTCCAAACATAACTTTTTTTTTCCAACCAAGTTTAACGGTTTTTTCTTGTGTGTAAAGTTTCACGGTTTTATTGACCGAAAAAAAAAAAAATCAGTAATTTGATCATTTATTTTGATGGTCTATTTATAGACAAAATACACTATTAGAAGTGTGCTTATGGTAAATCACCCTTTTATTAATAATAGTTTAGTAAAAGTGTTATATCTAATGATTATTTCATTCCATTTTTTAATCCGTGTGCAAATTGGCTAAAGCGACATTCATTTTAAAACGGAGGGAGTAATATTTTTACGGGAGAGAGAGAGAGAGAAAAAAAAAAATTAGTTGAATTGACGTATGTATCACAGTTGCGTTGACCAATGTCATGTAACATTCATGCATTTATGGTACACAAATGGAATCCGTCGGTTATAGAGTAAATAAGAAAATTCATTTGAAATTCCAAAAAAGGAAAAAAAAAATCTTTCTTGAAATCGTTAGATGTTAAGCAACTTGTCTTCCGTAAGTTTTTTCTATATGTACGTGAAAGTTTATTGTCTACGTGATATGACATGTCATGTCAGTCACATTGGCAATTTGATTAGTTTTTTTTTTTTAATTTGATTTTTTTTTAAAGATTACGAGCAAATTCTCTCTTGAAATGGTATACTTATATGCAAAATTTGTCCTTTTGGTGACTCGATTCGACTTGAGTGTAGAACTAAAAAAATACAACTCTCTCCACGTAAAAGACCTCTCGTTCTTTCGGTAAATGATAAAAAAAGAAACTCACTCTAAAACTTTTTTTTCTTAACATAGTTAGCTTGATTGATATTTCATTACTTTGTTTTCCCTGTAAATTGATAATCATCTTTGAAACATGTCAGATATTAAATATGAATATCTCTCTTATTTTATATTTAAACTTTGGTTCACTATGTTGTAAAAGTCTAACTTCTCCACTAAATCCAACCCACTCATTCAATATAGTTACTCTAATGCTTAACATCACTATGAGAAATCACATTCAAAAGCATTTGTATAATTTCAATATTTGCTGCTTATACCGCCAAAATATTTGTTTACTTTAAAAAAATATGTTGATAGATTTTAATTGGTGGCTGATGTATGATACAATTCTTAGAATGAATCAATGTTTGGTATGTATCATAAGTTTAAGATAACAAAATC
The DNA here is from genome assembly GCF_003473485.1 of Medicago truncatula. Taxonomy (NCBI): domain Eukaryota; kingdom Viridiplantae; phylum Streptophyta; class Magnoliopsida; order Fabales; family Fabaceae; genus Medicago; species Medicago truncatula. The sequence goes on from NC_053043.1 coordinate 50,343,620, forward strand.
CTCTAAATTAACAAATTACCCTATGAAATTGAAGTTTGTTAATCTATTTAGCCTCTCTTAGGATCAATTTCGAAGAATCTAAATGACAAAATCCTTTACTCTTTAATCTTATTAGGTTTGCAACAACTAAACCTAGAAAATTCCCTCCAAATGATTCACATTAATTGCTAAGTGCTAACCCTAATTATGTATTTTCTTCCAACACTTCTTCAATTTGAAATTCAAAAAATTTTGTTAGGAACCATGAACTGCATTAAATTACATTTATTGCTATATCCCTTGAAAAATACGGAGCTCTTCAACCGAGCGCACATCTTCAAAATAATTAATACACTGTATAAGATCTCTTCTATTATTAAATTCTATGATATATGCAGATATGATATGTATTTGGTTGGAAAAATATATTATTACTTTTAGTAAATATCAAAGTGTAATTATTCCTTTTAGAGCTGTATGTGTAGTTTAGAAATTCTATTAATTGAAGTGACTTTGTTTTTCATGTTAGTAGAAATTTAAAACAATTATTACATGTCAATTTTTTGTTTAACTATAAAAGTAATAAAATAAATAAAATTGACCCGTGCAACAATATAATATTGTATCTTTTTTATTTATAATTTAAAAAATAACGTGAAGATAATGCCCCAATAATATATTGTGATAAAATAAAATAACAGTCTTTAATTAATTAGCTTTTCAGAACTAAGATGTAAAATTTGATAAGATTCAAGTGTCATTGAAGGACATAGTAAGAAAAATTTGATTGTAATATTGTATCTCTAATAATCTAATTTGCGTTTATTGATCGATATCTTACGGGTTAAAGATTATTCATTTGTCTCTATTATAGCCGACAAGACCCGTGCGTCGCACGGGTCAAAAGTCTAGTAAATATAAATGAAAGTACTTATAAAATTTCTTGAAATAATATAGTACTTTAATTGAAGATGTCCTTAACATGTTAACTAAATGAAAGTACATTATAAACCAATCATAAATTGTTATATCGTTAAGTTTGATTTTAGTCAAAACTACCTTAGAATCATGCATTATATGATTTATACTGTTTTTAAGGGATTTACAATTATTAGTTGACTATGAAAGAAAATTTACACAAAGCACAATTTATCAAAAAAAAAAAAAATTTGAGAAAGAAGCACAGAGTATCAAAATTAAACTCTAAATATTTGTACCAAAAAGAAAAAAACTCTATAAATATAACATTTTGTCTCCTTAAAAAAAACATTGTCAAAAGAAGAATGCTAGCAACACTATTTTTTTAGCACTCTATTTAATACTTACTTTATCATTGGATGAAATCAATGTGGACTCCACTATTTATATGGAATCCATTTCCAAAATGTAGGATCACATTGATTTCATATAATGAATTGTGAATATGGGGTGGCTTTATGCTAAGTTACAATAACATTTCTTTGTTAGAATAACATCTTAGATAGAAAATAATCAAGAAGTGAAGAAACAAAGGGATATACAAACAATATTTGGTAACACCTTGTAATTCCTTTTTTTTTTTTTATTATTTCCAGTTTAGGGTTTACATACACCTTGTATTTAAATAGCACGGTTCACATTATATTATCCCCTTCCCACTTAAAACAATTCGTTTCGCTTAACTATGAGTCATACAACTTTTGCATAACATAATAAGACTAGTAAAGCAACATGAAGAAAACCAAAATGCGCCAGTCCAAAAGTTACACAGCTCTTCATTACAAAACAATTATGTATATGCACCAAATTTGAAGAGGCTGAATTTAATATTCCAGCCTTGTCACACAGGACATATTTGACAGTTGATGCAAATAACTTCTTGTATGCAAATTCAGTATTAAGTTGAACAATATCAATTATCAAAGGAACTTAGAATTAAGAACTCAAAAATGAGCATAAAAGGCTGGTCTAAAAAAATACACTATCTTTCATTGATGATCAAAATGATAATACAAAATTATTGTCTTATTCAAATTCAAATGCTTGTACATTTATAAAGGAAGCTTTAAATTGTGTCAAACAAAGGGGAAATAAATTTCCTAAGAAACTAAGGCATGGGATATAGATACAGGTATTATACAAGCTAGGAAAAATTGGGGAGGGAAAATAAAAAATAAAAAGAATCTTTCTTGTTGGAGAAAGAGTGCAAACTATCTCTTTTGGAAGTTAAAGGACTTGATTGCAACAGCGAAAATAAAGGCAAAGCCCACGGCAATTCCACCGACCACAAGTGCACACCATCCTATGAAGTCGTGTTGGATACCAAAAAAGTCGTCAAGGAAAGTCTTTACATCTTTTCCGCCTTCGGTCGACATAACAGTAGTTATATCTCCAAATTGAGATGCAACCAATCCATAGATGGTCCATGCAACTGGACATGCCCAATAGTACCATCTCCACCATATTGGAATGCTCTGTTATCAAAAGGCAAGAAAATGGTTAGGATACATATAACATACATCCATTGAAACAGTCTTTCACAATGTACTATATACTAATACTTACAGGTCTTGGGACGACAAATCCTGAAAAGAGATTCCAAATTGCATAAAATGCAGCAGCCACAATAGAAGCAACATGGTGATTTGGTGTCACTGCCACAGCCATCATACCATAGAAGGTGAAGTAGAGCAATGTGAAGTACATGAAGAATAGATACCACAAGAATTTCTCTGCAGTCCAGTCAAATCCGATCATGGCATAGACTATAGCTCCATATGTCACGGCTTGGGCAAAGACATAAGGCAACTCTACCAAAATCTGTAATAAAGAGGGAGTTGTTAATATGAGAATTTTCAGTTTGCAAACTAAATTAGTAGTAGTAGTAGTTGTAGTAGTAGTAGTAATAGTTTTAGTAATAGTTATAATAATAGTAATGTCAGTAGATTAAACAATGATAATAGTTACCTGTGAAAATGCATAGGGTAAGGCAGAGTACATTCCAGCAGCTTTTTCTCTATAAAATACAGTTCTTTCCACTGCAACCACGGGCTGCACAGAAGAAGAATTTTGTACTCCAAGGAAGAGGACAGCGGTATACATTGAACCAACAGCGTTCAGAAGGTCTTGTCTACTTGAGCTGCAAGTCACCAAAAGGAATTAGTATTCCAGCGTAGATAAACAGAGGGAGATGACAAAATATAATATTTTGTCAATATTATGAACTTATTTTTTAATTAAAAGTAGTTTGTTTGACTTACTGTTTTCCACCGAGGTCCCAGAACATTGTTCCAAACATCAAGCCTATGAATGTAGTGAAGAAAAACCTCACAGCAGTGTATGGTGGATTACGCCAATATGACCAACGTTGTTTCCATAAGCAGGCCTGGCATTGGACCAAGAAAGACTGCGAGAATTGAGTAGGGAAATGAAGATCCTTTGAACCAGGAGCAGGTACGCTAAGTTCTTGAATAAGTTGCTTGTTTCTCCTGGAGAGCCATACAAAATAGTTTAAGCAGGTAGCAAATAAGAAAAACAAACATGACAACAATAGCTTCTATAGTTGATTGATTAATATCTGTATGCATTAGTTTACCTATATAGATCAGAATTTTTGTACAAGTCAGTGAAATCAACGCCCAAATTAAGTTCTTGTGCGGTAGTTGTAACTTCCAACATCCATGTTGCTGGGTTATATCCGTCTTTGATTTTACTCACTCCGTCAATGCTCTGCAACGAAAGTTATTTGAAAATTTCAGTAACTAATTACAATCAAGAAATAGAGTCATTCCCGTAAGGTAATACTTCATTTAAGTAGAGGATCCTACCTCAAAATACTTGATCAAATGAGTAGAATGACGACCCAATGGTCCAACATATATTTCTTGTCCTCCACGTTTCATAAGGAATAGCTAGAAATGCATATGTATAATATGTCAGATTCAAGTCTAATGAAGAGGAAAAGAACTAAAAAAGGCAGATTCATTTGTCATTAATATTTTTTATGACCATTCACTACATACCTCATCAAATGCTTCAAATATGTCAATGCTAGGCTGATGGATGGTACACACAACTGTTCTTCCTGTGTCCACTGTGTTCCTTACAGTTCTCATAACAATTGCAGCAGCTCTAGCATCTAAACCAGAAGTAGGCTCATCCATAAAAATTATAGATGGATTAGCCACAAGTTCAACTGCAATAGTCAGTCTCTTGCGCTGTTCAGTTGAGAGACCACTCACACCAGGCAAACCAACTAGAGAGTTCCTCAATGAGTTCAGCTCCACTAGATCCATGACTTCGTCAATAAACATCTGCAACCATTTGTAATGTTCATTAAGTAAGGTAAACGAAGGTAAACAAAGCCACGCCGAATAAACCATGTACTAACTAACCTTTCTGGTGTTGGAATCAACTCCTGAAGGTAAACGAAGCCACGCTGAGTAAAGCAAAGACTCATAAACTGTAACATGAGGTGAATGGATATCATTCTGCTCACAGTAACCGGAGATTCTAGCAAATGTTTCTTGCTTTTTAGGATACCCAGAAACCTTGATGTCTCCATCAATATATCCACCTGTTTTCCTACCAGCCAGAACATCCATCAGAGTTGTTTTACCAGCTCCACTTACACCCATCAAAGCCGTAAGTACACCAGGCCTGAATGCGCCACTAACACCCTTCAAAAGCACTAATCTGTCCTCTGTAACACCTTGCTCCTTCATTTCCTGCCAGTTGAAATAAAAGTCATGTGAGAAAAATCATTTTTGTCTGAGAAAATATGAATTGTTATACATATCTAAAAGCTGAACATATCACTTTGTGCGAGTCTTACCGCTGGCATGTCAACAGAGTATACAATATCATCAAAAGTGATAGAATGTGGTTCAAATGGAAGAACCATTCCCTTTTTCTTTCCATGGCTGGATTCTGTAACAGAATCTCTTCTACCTGAACTTTCTGAAAGACAATAGGAAAAATGTTCAGCTACTAAACTATATGATAAACTACAATATGTTTGCCTTCATGAGTGATATGCATATAATCAAGAAAGCTCACCAATACGTGGTAATTCAACTTCTTGTACGGTAGATGAATCATCTTCTGAATCTTCTTCAGTTATTGTTGCACTAGGCTTATCAAATGGGCCTAGTACAGCGAGAGCCACACCAAATGCCGCGTTGAAAAGGAACACAAATCCAACCAATCCCCCAACGCCTATCCAATACCAATATGCATGTGGGAAGAACCCTCGGGTATCGAGATAATTTTTTCCCAAATCAAAAGTAGCCTATAATTAAGTATATAAAATAAATCAGGCTTGTAAATTTCTCAAACAAAAGTAGATGAATTATAAAGTTGCAAGCAAGCTCAAGTAATTACATTGTGCCAACTGTTCCCAAGAAATTCATTGGCCATCAAAGCATTCTGCCCATACATCAAAGGTGAGATCCAGTAACCCCAAATCCACCAGCCTTTGATATCCTCTGTTTTCAATAGCAATAAAATGTAAGAAACATTAATTACCTAAGGCTTCATGTCTTTACAAAAAATTAAATTTAACAACATTTTTATCTTTTTTTGTTAAAATTAAATGTGTTAGTCAATTTAACTTACTTCTTGAGAGAATGAAGCCACCCAATGCAAGAAGTGTGAGAACTGCAAAGGACCCAAATGTATTGGCAACAATCATGTTTCTACCCAGGGATGCGATGGCTCGGAACAATCCTGAAGCCATCTGACTCATGAAAAACAACACAAGGAACTGCTTGAACATCCTGCCAAAATTCAAGACCTCACATCATAAGTAACATCAAATGCAAACAAGATAGAAGTGGCATTCAATACCACATGCTCCAAACAGAATAAAAGAAATTTCTTTTACCTTCCAACATTTGGATCAAATCCAATAACATAGTAGGTAAGAAACACCCATAGAGAAACTTCCACTAATGAGATGGGAATCTTGAGAATCCACGAAGGAATAGCATATGCCCATGAGGGATAAAATAGAAGGTCTCGTTGCTTGTAGTAAACAGGAAGCTTAGCAATGGTCATAGAAATCTCAGACATTCCATTAAACATCATCGTTACCAGTGTGAAAAACAAAGCACCAGCATAAACACCCGCATCATCCTGATTATTGCGATGCATCTCAGTCCGAAAAAACAGTGTCATTGCTATCAATGCCATGATGAAAAGCTGAAAAACAAAGCATGAAGAACAAACCGTTATGTCACAGAAAATCATGGTGATGAATGTATAAATGAAAAAGAATATCTACTTGCTTATATTTATAAAAAGAGCGGGATAGATTCCAAACCTGAGTTAGCTTGAAGATGTAAACAAAGGAATTTCTTTTCATGAGCAAATACTCTCTTGAGAAGTTAGCCTTTAAAAGCTCCGTCTTGTTGAGACCATACTCTTTGGTGGTCAAAGCAGCTGGATGGCTCTTCGTCTTGTCAAATGGTACGGAAAGCTCCTCAGCAAGTTTCCTACCAATATGGAAGGATTGAAACGCCTCAGCGAATTGAGTAACAGTTACAAATCTGTATGGTTGATCTCTGCGCACCCAGTACTGTGCTTGATCCTTTTTGGAAGTTACTTCTTGAAGAAAGTCAGCGGCACCTTTCCTTTCAGGACATTTGAAACCCATTGTTTCAAAAAAGTCAAGAACATATTCGCGGGGGCCATGGTATACAACTTGGCCATCAGAGATTAAGATAATGTCATCAAAAAGATCATAAGTCTCAGGTGCTGGTTGGAGCAGTGATATAACTGCAGTGCCATTCATAATGTGAACATATTGTCTCAGAGAGCTCACAATCTGAAAAGTTGTGGAACTGTCCAGCCCAGTAGAAATTTCATCCATGAACAATGCATTGGCTGGTCCAACCAACATCTCTCCTGTAGTTACACGCTTCCTCTGTCCTCCAGAGATACCACGTAACATTTCATCTCCCACCATGGTATCCGCGCATATATCCAACCCCAAAATCTACAAAATTATACAATATACAACTTAATACCGTTGGCTTGTAAAAAAATTCAACATACAACATGAAACACAACTTTATTATGGCATGCAACACATGATAGAGCCCATGCAAGGACAACGTAAATTGGGAGTAGCCAATCAAAAATGCAATGAGTTTAGTTTTGATACATTGTCAATGTAAAAAGTTTCATTGTCAACTAATCACTTTATTAGTACTTCTGATTAAAGTCAGTTGTTTTTATTGATCTGGCGATTATGAGAGGATAAGTATAATAATTGAACTATATTTAAGTCTTACCTTGAGTACATAATCTGTTGAAATGCTATACTCCTGACCTTCAGTTGCAATTGCCTGTTATATCAAAATAAAATTAGAGATGCAAAGATAGTATAGTATATCCAATTACTATACCATTACCGATATTGATTGATAATAGCTTATTTAATGCATACCTTCATGTAGACATCAATATCTGGGTCAGGCTTGATATTTGCTGCCTTCTCTCTTCTAGAAAGCTCGGATAGCATGTCTGTTTAACAAGTTAAGCTTTAGCCACATTTCAAATTAGATATTAAAAAACATTAACAAGGTAGTAAAAATAGACTAACCATAACGTGATCCAACTCCTTGGCATCTTGCTGAGAAAGCCAAGGTTTCTCTCACAGTCATTTCTCCAATATGAACATCATGTTGGCTGATATAAGCCGCAGTTCTTTGAGGTACAAACTCGTTCAGTCCATGGCCATTGTAAGTCACACTCCCAGTTAGCTGTACGAATTAAGAATTCGGCATCCAAATTAAATAATTTTAGATATAAAGTTTACCACCTTTGAGCTACTAATGAGTTATATGATTTTATTTACCTGAAGACTTGGATCAAGCTTTCCAGATAAGGCTAACAGAAGCGTGGTCTTTCCTGAACCAGGAGGACCTAAAAGTAGTGTCATCCTACGAGGTTTAACAATTCCGCTAACATCTTTAAGAATTGCCACATGCCTCTTTTTGGTTGGGATGATATGAAGAAAATTCAATACACCCTGAAACAAAGAAAGATATATTTTGGTTACTTGTGAGACTTAAATGCAAAAGCAAAACAGATCGAAGAAAGAAAAAACTTCAGTCATTTTATGAAGTACTATAATTTTTTTTTTCACTCCTTACCTCTATAACATTAGTAGCAGCATTGATGAAACTAGGCAAAGCTCTACTTCCCACAAACGCTTCAGCATCAATTTTCAGATTGTTATATCGAACTTCAATTGTTGGAATATCAAGTCCAACTCTGTAGTAAGAAGGAAAAACACAACATGATTAGTAAATGACTTATGACATAAGAAACTGATTAATAAGGGCATGCTTAAATTGACTTATTTTAGTTTATCTACATCTATAAACTCTCCATAATAGTTTCTGAAAACAGCTTATACCATATAGAGAAACAATTTCACTTTAGATTTGATCTTTTGTTTAAGAAATAGCTTATGGAATGTCCATGAGCTGGTTTTAGCTTATTTCCATAAACTCTCCATGATAACTTCTGAAAACAACTTATAGCTTATCATCAAAACAATTTTAACTTTAAATTTGATCTTTTGTTAAAGAAATATCTTATGAACATATCCATAAGCTGTTTTCCATGATAGCTTTTGAAAACAGCTTATATCTTACGTGAAAACAGAATAACTTAGAAATCAAGCAAACAAAAAAGTATTTATCAACATACCTATCAACTCTCTCCTTAACCTTCAACAGAAACCCTTCATTATCTTCTTCAGCAACCTTAACCAACCTCTCCAAAAGTTTCTGTTTATCTTGAAAAGCAAGATCACCAACATCAACTTCATGAGCACCACCATGAGAAGCTGTCAACAACCCTTTTCTTAGACGATTGTAAGTAGGTAGTTTTTCAAGGGCAGCCCATTTAAGAGCTTCTTCATCATCTTCTTCACGTGAAGATTTAGAGAAAACCTCAACTCCACTTTGTCTCCATACAGTTGAACTTCGAGCTCGTAAACTATTTGTTGCTCTGTATATATCTGTTCCCTCCATTTTTTGTGCTGTTGTGAAACAGCTTTAACACAAGCTTGTTCTTGTTTTTTTGAAAATTAATAAGACAAGACACTATGAAAGAATCAAAGAATGATGAAGAAAGAGAAGTGTTTTGTTTTGTTACTATTTTGAGGATTGTGTTTTGTGAAAAAATGAATATGGGAATGGGAAAATATGTGTGTATTTATATTGTTTGATTTTTGATTCCAAAAAATCTGGCGGCCATTGAAAAGTCAAATGTTAAGAGTTTATAAGAAATAATTTATTTAAAAAAGAAATTATTATATAAAGGAGTCAGTAATGGAGACCGTACTGAAAAAGAAATGATTTCATTTTTAGTGGTCAAATAAAGTACTTTAGTTAACCGGTGAATAGTGATTAGTGAATAATAACGGGTCCTAAAGTAAAGAACACGGGTCATATGATCTACTATTATGTAATGAGAAAGCCAAATGATATTTCAACAACTATTTTTTGACAATTTTCTCTTTTATATTCACATTATTATTTTATTTTATCTCTCTATTGCTTTGATTTTTGTGTCACTGCCTAAATTTCTTTGTATAATTTAGTTGTCCAAAAAATTGTCACAATAAATGGTTGTTCAAATAACATTGCTCATGATGTAACTATAAGTAGGGATGAAATTAGTTCAAGTCGTTGTATAAGAGTTTCAGGTCGACCCAATGTATTTGTAGTCTTAAAGCGAATTTTAAAAATTTGGAGGTCTAAAACCCTTGCTTTAGTGGCAGCTTCTTTAAACTGGTCCTGATGGGTTTATGATATAATTTACGACAAGACAGGTCAGGTCAGTTTTTTTTCTTAAATACGGAAGATTTAAACTTTTTTAAAAAGTTTATTAAGTTAAAAAAGTCAGGTCACAAGCCATATAAAAACCTTTTAAATCTATAAGGTCGTCTTACATAGATAAATATGAATAATATTGTTTATTACTAATATTATTATATTATATTTTGTACTTCGAATTATATTATAAATTTCTTAATATTTTCAGTAATTTATGTTTATTAATACACATTAATTTGTTTTGCATATCTAAGTGTATTATTATAAACTATAATTAAAATATGATTTTGATTACTTAGTTGATGGTGTTCATATGGAATAAACTTTTAAAATGTCTAACAAGTCAGATCAAATTTTCAAAAGGTCAAACACATGTCTAAAAGATAAACCTGTAACAAATTGCATGTCATACTTACGTCTTAAATTTTTTGACAAGTCAAACTTAAGTTTTTCAAAGACTAACTTGGTATAAGCTATTCTCATCTCTACTACTAAGTTTCAGCAGTGAAGTTTATATTCTTCACTTTTCTACACTTGAATGTACTCCCTCATATCTCTTTTTGGTCAAAAAATTCTAATATAAAATTTTTATTCGTGTTTTTTAACGTTTATGTTTAGGGCATAACTTAGCAGAATATTTTTTTTAATATTTTATTTTTTGGTTAAGCAGTTTGACTAAAATTCATCTTTTTTAAAGTGAATAAGTGGGAGTTCGGAGTTCGAACCTCGGCCATATAATAATGTATGTCTCTGTCAACTGAGCTATGTTTACGGGAATTTTTTTTTTTTTAATATTAGTAGTGGTTATTATCACAATCAAAGCACGGCGGCTAAGGCTAAGCTCACTCATTGAGAAATGCTTAAAAATTCATAAAGCAAAACCCACACATTGGTGTTATTCGGCAAACACACTAGAAAGAATATTAATAGAATATGAAAAGCAAAAAAAAAAACAGAAAAATATCCCTCTAAAGTCTAAATGTACTAAAAAAACCCAAAACATGAGAAAACTACCCAATAAAAAGCGGTGAGTTAATCAAGGACACCACCGACTAGTACGGCTGTAAAGTTACTTACACTATACCATCGATCCGTACCAACGCATGAGTCATATTGAAGGTAATATTTGACGGTAATATATAGGTAATAAATAGTTTAGATCAATGTCATGATTGTCATATAGTATTTCATAATATTAAGAAGCATAGACGTTGGTACTGTACCATAACATAATATTTTCATGACATCGTCCTTGGTACCGTAACGTAACATAATAGGTTAAGTATAACGAGTCGAGTTAACATTTATAAGTAAGAGATTAAGTTAAGTATAGCGAGACATGTTAACGGTTATTCCTTTCTAAGAAAATATCATCATATCTAATTAGGAACATAATTTTATTTTACTTTAGATAAACATTAAATACAAAAATATAGAAGAAAAAATTAGGTTAAATATACCGAGACGGATTAACATTTATAAGTAAAAGGTGAGAGATACACTATGTGTTATTTTCATTTCATGTAAAGTTTTAAATTTAATTAGTTGGAAAAAGATATAGGTTCTTCTAAAGAAAAAGGAAAAAGATAGAATACAAGATATGACAATGACATTGTCTAAAAGCAGAACCTCACATAAAATCCCTTTGATATAAATCTGGAGGAAGCAGCAATAATATCAAAAAATTAAGGGTTAATAGGACTTTACTCCCTGTAATATAGGTCATTTTTGGTTTTGTCCCCTGTAAAAAAAAAATTTTAGATTTGGTCCTTGTAAAAAAATTTTGTTTTGGAAAACCCCCCTAAACCAGCTGACTGTGTATTTTGCTGATGTGGCATGCTCCGTCTCCTTTTTTGGATGACGTGGCGGGCTGACTGTATAATTATTTTTTATTTTTTTTTATAGGATACACGTGGCATTAATGATTTTTTTTTAAAAAAAATATTATAAAAAATAAAATAAATTCTGGAAAAATAAAAATGATTAAAAAAACGAAAATAATTATGGAAAAATAAAAAAAATTTAAAAAAAATTTAAAAATTCTAGTAAAATCTAGAAAATTTAATAAAAAAATCTGGAAAAAAAAAAAAAATTAATATATATCAAAATTTTCAATAAAATTATTAAAAAAAATCTGATTTAAATTAAAATTATAAAAAAATCGAAATTCTATATAAAAAAATTAATGTATATCGAAATTATATTCTTCACGATCTAATGTTATGTTTTTTTAATTATGAATATACTTTCCAATATTTTGATTTTCTGTATAAAAAATAAAAAAAAAAAACTTTTTAATTTCGAAAGAAAAATCTGAACTTTCATTTTTAATTCTATTCTTATTAGATTCATAAATTTTGAAATACTTTAAGTTGCTGAATTTTTTATTTTTTTTATAAATTAAAACTTCTTAATTTCGAAAAAAAAATATGAATTTTTTTTTTTATTTTTCCAGAATTTTTAAATGTTTCCTCTATTGAAAATAATATGGATATATGAATTTTTCCAGATTTTATTTTATTAAATTTTCTATATTTTTTTCATTTTACCAGATTTTTTAAATTATTCCAGAATTTTTTTTACTATATTTTCTATATTTTTTCATTATTTTCCATTTACCAGATTTTAATTAATTTTTCCATAATTATTTTTCGTTTTTTTAATCATTTTTTTTAATATTTTTATTTTTCTAGAATTTATTTCATTTTTTTATAATATTTTTTCGTTTTTAAGAATTTTTTAAATTTTTTTTAAAAAAAAAATCATTAATGCCACGTGTATCCTATAATAAAAATAAAAATAAAAATAATTATACAGTCAGCCTGCCACGTCATCCAAAAAAGGTGACGGAGCATGCCACATCAGCAAAAATGCATAGTCAGCTGGTCTAGGAGGGTTTTCCAAAACAAAAAAAATTTACAAGGATCGAATCTAAAGTTTTTTTTTACAGGGGGCAAAACCAAAAGTGATCTATATTACAGGAGGTAAAGGCCTATTAACCCAAAAATTAAAGAAGTTAAAATCATATTACTTGAACAGCAAGGATATTTATTTTCAAGAAGTTTGAAAATCATATGCGTATAGTCTTTTTGCTTATGAAAAAAGAAAACATGTGTAAAGTGTTTCATTTTGGACTTCTAGATGGATAGAAACAGATGTTATATGGGGGCTTTGTCAAAAAAATTGATCAGTTCTTCTCTGCGTTGAAAACAACTGTGGACCAATAAATATTCAACTTATTCTCCTTTTTATTTTATTTTATAATAAATATTCAACTTCTAGATATATGAATGATTTTTCGTTTTTTATTGTTAACGGTCTAACATAAACACAAACTAAAACACTCTTTATTTATTTATAATTAAGTCAAAAGTAATTAATCAAGATATGTTTGTTCCAACAACTGATTTGTATTTTAAATATGATCTAGAGATTAAAATAAAATTATTCAGTTTTGATTCAACAATTCATGTTTACTAATGAAAGAGACATCACTATTTTATTTTAAAATACAGATAATCTAGATATAGAAGATAATAAAGTTATTATAGTATAATTGATTTTGATTGATATTTAATATATAAATAACATGATCATGTCACCCAAGTGGGTATATTATTAATATCAATTTGTTTGCCCAATCAAATTTGGATCCCACGTACACGTAGGGTTCTAGATGACCATGTCGTCGTCGCATAGTAAAGCAGCCTATCTAATATATTTTGCGGGTTTTAGAAGGCAAGTATGTATGTATTGTTGGACCCTCCTACGTTATATGAACAAAATTGATGCAAAGATTCCCATCCAAATTCATGAATCCTTTTCGGTGGCTTTGACCATATATCATCAACACTTGCACACAAAAATATCCCTTTTCCTTCTAGACTGTCTGTAGTACATTCTTTTTCATTGCCATACTTTTGTACTACTATTATCTTCAACATCAAAAAATTATTCTTCAAAAATATCTTCAAAATTTTATAAAATTTTTGGTAAGGATATCTTAGTTTGGAGTTCGAATCCGGCCACCACTAAACAAAAAAAAACCTATCAAAATTTAAAAGGGTCCTACAATTCTTTATATTTTAATATTGTAAGGAATATCATTATGAGTCGAGATTCAATTTTTATATTTTGTAATACATAAAAGAATATACTAGTAATTGAAGACCCAACAACTACAAATGCAGCAATTCCTACAAAATCATCCATAACCAAAGTATCTTCTAGTAAACTCTTTCACTGCCTCATTGCTTTCAATTCAACTTATTACATCTCTAAATTGTCATCCAACCAGTCCATATAATAAATTGTCAACCAAGCCACATGACAGATTCCAAATTTCATAAACAAGGCTAAGTAGTCAAAGATAGGGTTTTAGACTTCGGAATCTTGGGATAAAAAATACTTCAAAATATTCAAATTAATCATAAATATATTATATTATAGATTATTTATAGATGTTTGCTCAACTCAGTTAGTCAAGATGATCAGGTCATATCACCCATCCTGTGATGAGGGCTTTCCTATAAAATAGAAGGTTCGGCTCTCTATTTAAAATAAGGCCATATACTTGTCCACACAGGCACCACATGGTGATTTTGGAACTATAGACAATATTAATGTCAGTTTGTTGTATAATACAGTCATATCTAAGCTCTGCAGAGATAGCCCTTGAATTATTTTCTGAAATGCTTGTTAAAAAGATCAGGCGTGGTCGTGAAGCATATAATCGTCTAATCTATGGCTTTTGCATTACCGGTCAATTTTATGGATCTTATTCTTAGGTGGAATATTAAGTTGGTAAATAACTTGTCCTGTATATGATCTTATTGATTTTTAATAGACCATATTACAATCTAGGATTGAGTTTCTCATTCATCTTTTTGGTTAATGACTTCAGTCTGTATGGCTGCAATTTCATGTACACTCGACCGCCTACCACATATGTATTCTACCATTGTTACCATAACATCTCATTTAATTTTGTGCATTAGATTTAATGTCATGTAGGTAGTCCCATTTATGAGTCTGTATAGCTGCAACAAGTTTAGTAGTCCTACATAAATTTTGTTCCGTTTTTGTTCCTACTGTCATTACACTTTTACCCAACAATGACTGTTTTAGTCCCTAAAAAGGCAAAATAATGACTAAAATTGAACAATTTTTTTTGTAAGGACTAAACTTGAAAAATGGTGATTTTCATAGGCACTAATTTAACCCGCAATTAAACTATTTCATTGAAATACAAAGTAAAAGAGATCTGGATGAAGCCTTCCTCCTGCCAGCCAAAAGGAGTGTGTTTTTTTTTTTTTTTTGGAGGACCGAAAAGCAGTCATCCTAAAAAATGCAATGGTGAAGTGTGAGACTCATGACATTAATATGAAAATGAACAAGGTTGGAGCTTTAAGAATTACTTAATCAACTCAACCGAGTCTTGGTTCTTTCTCACCTAATACATTAAAAGATTAGAGAAAATGTGAAAAGAAAACATTAAAAGCTAATACATTTTTGCCCAGTAATATTACCATAAAATCTAGGCTTAATTGCACTTTTGGTCTCCTATCTTTCCAAAAGTTGCGATTTTGGCATTAAAATACAAAACAGCCCCCTATGTATTGGATCTTTGTCAGTTTTGACCCACAAGGCCACTTTGACTTAGTCTTCGCTGACGTGGCACCCACAATGGTCGACACGTGGCATCTCATTTAAGGAATGTGGGTGCCACGTCAGCGAAGACTAAGTCAAAAGTGGCCTTGGGGACCAAAACTACCAAAGATCTAATGCATATGAGGCTGTTTTGTATTTTAATTAGTTAGGGGTCAAAATCGCAATTTTTGAAAAGATAGGGAGCCAAAAGTGCAATTAAGCCTAAAATCTATGAACAATAAGAAGAAAGATAAGTTAATGGAAAATAAAAGGAAAGGGAGAAAGGGGCAATACTAGAAAAGGACGTATCACCTATCAATTTTGTACTAACCGAGCTAAGTTCACCTTACCAACCGAGCTAAGCTCACGAGGATAAGATATATATGCGTGTGAAAGAAAAGAATGGTGTTTTCCATAAATTCGGTACATATTTTTTTTATAAAATAAAAATGAGAATCTAAAAAATAGTTTAAAAAAATTGTTTTGGGTAGTTTCTCTTAAAAACTAGTAATTCTTATAACTGATGTTTTTAAAGATGAGTGATATTTGAACAATCAAAATATAGAAACTTTTGGATCAAAGTACACAAATACACAAAGTAAATATTATTTTTAATTAAAAAGGTGAAAAAATAATAATATGATTTTACAACCATATAAAATTACGGTGTGACAGAACTTTTATGTTGCCAAAATAGCTTTCCTCTTTTTTAAAATTATTTTCATTATGGTACACTAAAGCAAAAAAAAAAAAAAAGGATATTCTTAAAATTCTATAAATTATTCAATGTGTATTTTTTTATAATCATTAACAATTCCCTTAAAATCTTGTCAAAAAAAAAAAACAAATCCCTTAAAAAAAATATGCTATAAATATAGAGACTAGGGGATATACACACCATTCTTATTATAAAATGAAACTCGAAAGAGTGAAACTCTTATATGTGGAGCCAAAACAATGTGATTTACTTTGCTTCTATGAATTATGAAAACCAAAAAGGGTCGATTAAAAATTTGGAAACTAGACAAGTTGAAGTGAATACTTGAATATTGCATTGGACATGTGGAAATTGATAAAATAACATGAAGAAATCATGCTGTGTTGTGTTTTATTGGCTAGCTGAAAACCATGAGGTAGAAAATTTGAAAATTCGTAGATCAACATTAGCAAGAAAGGTTTGGCATGAAATTTTTTCATCTTTAGAACGTAACATTGAGTGGCTTTCAAATAATAGACAACACTATGTTTGGATTGATGGAGAGTGATGGAATGGAATGGAACCATGCTCCATTGTTTGGTTTTGTATAAAAGGAATGGAATGGAGTGTGATGGAACTCATTCCATCCAATACCACTCATTCTTTCAATTTTTCATTCCATCCAATTTGGGGTGTATCCAATGGAATGGAACACATTAATACTTTTATTACAATTTTATCCCTGCATTTTCTATTTCACCTCCTTCTTTCTTCTTGCGTGTGTGCAACTTGAATTTTTTTTCTTCCTGTTTCTCTCTCCTACAACTCTCTTTTAGGTCATTTATCTCCAGTTTTTTCTTCCAGAAAGCCTCACGCCTTCCATGACATAGTAGTTATTTAATGTTCCTCGTTGTGACACCACAAAGTTCCACAATTTGCAGAAAAGAAAATCCAATCCATATAGTAGTCATATAACAAACTTACTGCTTACTATGCTCTTCTAATCCTTTCTATGAACTGAGCCATCAACCATTATTATTATATTGTTTAATTAAATAATATCTGAACCATTGGAGAAAATTATGCTTCAAGGTTGTGTTTCATCATTAGAGGTAGATAATAAAACATCCATGTTTTAATTTGCAGCGAGTTCATATTCTGGATGCATCATTCTTATATGTGAAGCATTTTTATTAAATTAGGTATAATACATTTTTTGATGTGAAGCAATTGTGAAGCATTTTTAATGTTTTTTTAAATAAAGGTTAAAATTGGAATAAAAAATTATAATACATTCCATTCTGTCAACTTCCCAAACAATGGAGTGGAAAGTTAGTTTCGTTCCATCGTGAAATATCCAAACGATGGAATGTAATCTCTATTCCATTCCGTTTCATTCCGCTCCGTTCCATTCATTTCCGCTCCGTTAGTTTTAAGTTATCCAAACAAAGCCTAATGAGCTTCATTAAAAAAATAGTAAAGGTTTTATACAAGAAAGGGAGGAAGTTTTATCCAAAAAATAATAAAGAGACGATCATGGTTAAAGATGTATGGGGATTGGGGCATATACACCTTTAAACACTCTTATCGTCAAGTCAATTTGTCAAAATAAAATAGTGATAGGTTTATTAGAATTAATCATATATCTCTCCTATTGCAGGTGTCTTTTTTTACTATAAGCGAGGCTTCAGAAAATCAGGATAAATTCCGGACAAGTTTGCAAAAATTATTAACTTTTAAATTACTAATTTGATTTTCACCGTGTTCTAAGAATGTTAGCAACACACATTTTTCAACAAACTATCTTTGATTGGTTGAAATTCACATGGGTTCCACCAAATTATGTGGGTCCCATACAAATTTGATGGATCCCATGTGAATTTTAACCAATCAAAGAGAGTGTGTTGCTAGCATTTCTCTTATGCAAATTCATCAAATCAATGTTAAAACAAAACAAAGGAGACTTATGCTTTTCTGACATCCAATATATCTTGGAAACACAAGTAAATGACTAAAAAAGTCAGCGGTAGTAGTTAACTACCGCAAAAGGTATTTTAGTATTTTAATCGTGTTTTTAAGAAGTTTATGATGTGAAAAAAGCAATTGTCAACAAAGGAGGCAGGGCTTCTCATGGCCAGTTCGATGGGCCAAGGTTCATCAATGTTACAGGCCCACAAACCACTAAAAATGTTGATTTTTTTTTTTTTTGTGGTGGACCCAATTTATGTCATTGTTCAAACCATAATAATTTGTTAATAATCATTTCATCTACTTTCTAATTTCAAAATTTTGATACTAACATCTAATCTAACCTCACCCACAAACGATTAATAAATTTGGAACCAATTTATTTTTGTTCTTATTGAAACATTTCAACTTCAAGGACACTTTGGTCCTACAAATATTTCTATATGACATACCCTCTTTATTACTCCCTCTCATATAACCGTTACCCCAGTAACATAGCAACACATGGAATCATTTATTAATACGTGTAACACCAAACTTTGAATTAAATATTATTATTTTTCAGTTTTATAAAGTAAATCCAAATTCGACCGTTGGTTCCTTCATCAACAAAATACAACAAAAACACACGCTCTTCAATTACAACCTTATTTACTCCAAACACTAACCACTTCAAACTCAACAACAATGGCAGAACAATTTGGTTTCACTTCTGAAGAAATTGTTGTCAATGACAACCTAGGATACCCAAAAGCCTATGCAAAACTCTGTCGTGACCGTGGTTTTACTCCGTACAGCCATGGTCCTCCATTCACTTTTCTACCTTATGCTTTGCCTGAAGATGAGGTAACCCATTTTATTCTTTCTTTGGTTTCATTGTAAAAATTGAATCTTTTTTTTATTGGGTTGGATTTGTAAGTTGTAACATTTGTTAATGTTTTTTTGGTTAGGTTGAAAGAGTGAGTTTTTTGGATGAGATGTTTCCAATTATTGATCCTAAAGCTAAGCCAACGACGAAGGCAAAAATCTTTGCTAGTATCTTGTGGAAGCAACTCAGTCATCTTGGGTAGAAAATTCAGCTTATCTTAAGCAATTATAGTAACAAGTTTCGAAAATTTCAATTTCAATTAATGTTAATTTTGTTTGAAACCTCAGGAATGCTGGTTTTGATCCGGCGGTGATTCGAGTTGATGGTTATGGTAATGTATTGTATTATCATGCGGATTCAGCTTCTCCTCTTGCTTGGGACATTGATCATTGGTTTCCTTGTTCAAGTAATTGAGTTTTTTCTCTCACTTTCAATTTAATCTTTTTAGAATTTACAATGTGCAGAACTCATCAATTTAGTCTCCAAACTATATAACTATTAGAAATAGTCTATTAGAGTATATGAGATCCTTCAATTTAGTCCCAAAATATATGAAAAAGTATTAAGAATAAAGCATCACTTTAGTCTCTAAAGTCTAAACTATATAAATATATATAATAAGTAGTCTCCAACTTACTTGTTCAAAAAAATAGCAGTTTCCAACGTATATGAAATTCGTCAATTTAGTCCCAAAATATATGAAAATCTATCAATTTAGTATGTAACATCTTAATAGGAGGGATTAAATTGATGGATATTAAGTACTTTAGGGACTACTTATTACATTTATATAGTTTATGGATTAAACTGAACAGTGAGTCATAGCTTGGGGACTAAATTCTAAATTGATGGTTTATTCTCAAAATTAGTTCGGAAGGCTATCTTATTTTGATCTCCATGAATGTATGTATATAGGTTTAAAAAGCTTTTTAGTAATTGAAGAAGGTTGAATTTATTTTAATTGAGCTACAAACGAACTAGGCCTTGGTGTGATTTTGCTCATTTTGGGATGACAATTGTAGGAGGAGGTTTGACTGTTTTAAGCAATCTAAGGATATTACAAAGGCAAGTTTGTAAGAGGAAGAAACATAAATTGGAATTCCTAGTACCATGGTGGGATTTCCAATTGGGTATATCTGTCAATCAGTTTTTGTCGATTTTTGCTTCTTCAAATTCAGACTTTAGGTATGTTATTTCATTGTCTTGCTATTATTTCAAATTTTCTTCATAAACACATCAAACTAGGAGGGTAATGATGATTATGTTTGGTTGCAAATGACAGGCACAGAGGCTTTTCATTTTTGTTCTCTGAAGGAGAAAGTCATGAATTGCATGATACACAAATAGTGGATTCTCATTCTTTTCCACAACACTTCATTGGTTTGAAAGAAGAAGTAGGGCTTGCTCCTGCTGCAATCGTTCAATCGCGAAGGGATCCTTATGATGCATTAGCTTTAAGACAACTTGATCACAGTAAGAAGACAAGGCCTATGTCTCCTGCAATAGGTTTGTGGCAATGCATAAATATGATTAATCATACCAAGTTTGATTTTAAGATAGAGAATTAGAGATTGACGTTATATGTCTTTTTTCAGTGGCTGCGAGAAAAACAAAAGGCAATGTGCTGAAAGAAAATGCAGATCCAAATTTTGTCAAAAACCCCTACCAAGCAATTGTCATGGCCAGAGATTCACAGAAGCAAAGAGAAGAAACTTTAAAAATGCAGGCTGAAATGCAGAAGTTAGATAATGAAGTGAATGAAATGAAACTCAAGAATGAAGAAGAAAAGATTGTTATTCAAGATCTCGAAATGACACTTATAAAACGTAAGAGGAAAGCAGAAAAATGCAGACGGTTAGCGGAAGCTCAATCTTCTTACAGAACCATGCTAGAGAAAATGATCAGAGACACCATGCACCAGTAAGCTTCATTAACCAAAGTTGAAATGCTTAATTCTTTTCTTTATATATTTTCTTGGACTATGGCAAAGTTTTCAAAAAGAGTTTAATTTCGATACATGCGTAAAAAGTTTTGAAGCGTCAACAAATCCCAATCAATTTATATATGTGTGTGACTTTAGAAATAGTTATGATTAAAAGCAAACATTTTTAATGAGCTGAAGATTACAAATGCAGACGGTGTGATAAATTTTTATATTGACAAATAAAATGATTTACATCAATTTAAAAAATTGATATCATTTTCTTGCAGGAGTGTGATTTATAAGGAACAGGTGAGATTGAATCAGGCTGCAAGTAATGCATTAATGGCAAGACTTGAAGCACAGCGAGCAATTTGTGATGCTGCTGAGAAAGAGCTTCATAAGAAGTATAAACAAAAAGATGACATAGAGAAACAGATTAGACCTGAATTCGAGCAACGAAAGAGGTTCAGAATAGATGATTCCACTTTTGAAGAGGAGAGAAACTCTAAATCTGTTATTTATTTGCCTGGAAATAGGCCAAGAACACCTTTTCACAAGGAGCTTCGAGTTTTGTTGGATGAAGAGCAAAAGGCGTCCGAAGCCGGCTTATCTGCAAATGAAGAAGAGCTAAAAATTGAAGAAGAGGAACCTACCAAATCAGTGGTTGTCTTGGATGAAGAAAAGTCAATTGAGCAGAGACTTCAGAAGCTAGAAATCAGTGAAGGAAAGAGGACTGCTGGCATTTCATTCCGAGGTTTTCATGAGAAAAATGTTGAGGAAGATGAAGAAATGAGGAACCAACGAGGCAAAGGGAACGTTGAAAAATGGCTTCAATTGCTTTTAGAGAATGGTCAAGGAGAAGGAACAGATTCACAAGAAGAAACAAATGGAAATGCTTCTGGTAGGACTGAAGATATAATCCAACAACTGAATCAGAAGTTTCCACAAAAGGAGTTGTTGAAGGTCTCAAAAGTTTCAGATTCTGATATTAATAATATTGAGAAGGAGCTGCAAGTTCTTCAAGACAAGAAGTGTTGGACAGAGAAAGAAGATGATAAAATAGAGAATGTTGATGATGCTACTGGATATAAAAATTACTCTGCAGAAGCTTATGTAGGGGAAACAAATGGTAGTTTTGAGAAAACAAAAATTGGTAAAAATTGGAAAGAAGAACAACATAAATTGGAAAAAAGACTTGTTAGATCAGAGAGTGCAAGGGTCTTGAGACGAATTCCGTCGTCTCCATCTTTGTTTCAAGGGATGAAGTCATCCTTCAAGACAATCAAGAAAGCAGTGAAACTATGAATGTTTGCGGAGGCTCTTGTACTTTTTATTTTCCCTTGTTCCTTAACAATTTGAGTGATGCTAGTTGAATAAGTGAGTGAATATGTGTGCAAAAATATAGGGCTTGATTCTATTGTTTGATTTGTGTATAAGATTTTTTAGTTATCAAATAAGTATAACAGCTTGTTGTTTTGGCTGCAATAATTAGGTTTCTGTTTCTTCTATTTTCATGTTAAGCACATAGTTTTCTACTATAAATTTGAGAATTCTTGCATCTGCTATAATAATTTCCTTATTTATCAGAATTACAAGCAGAAATGATCTTTGGTTGTTCTGATGTAAAAAAGAGTCTTGTAATGTGGATCCACCATAAAGCACTTGTAAATAAATGAAAAACGTTACACAGTTTATGACATTCCTACTCCTAGGGTACTTTTCATACGCTCTGAAGATCAAACACAACAAACTTTTAAATTACTAGTACTATGTATGTCAACAAAGTACTTAAAGAGATCAACAAAGTCCTTAGCCTCAGAAAGTGCAATATCAACCGTTTATGTTTTAACAGATTTATACAAAAGTTTTTTTTTTTTTTGGTACAAGTACAAAAGTATTAACATGTATTGCAATTAAACATTGAAAAGTATAACAAGTTAATTGGGGTGGGTAACATGGACCTCTCAAAAATGGTTCAAAGTTGGATCTTTACTACTTTTAGTAACAATAATGATTCCAATTTATTATCAATTCTATGTTACAGACGGCCAATTAAAATATTAGAACACTGCAGCAAAAAATGTGTCACTTCAGCTAAAAAAAGAATTGAGCGACAAAATTAAAAATGATTAAAAATTGTAGTGTCAAATTGAAAGGATTTGGAATTATGTTACTACTCCTATTTGTAGGGACTATTTGCATAACTAAGTCTAAAATATATATGTTCAAAAGTTAAATTAATTCATTTCAAGTTATAGGAATATGAACACCAATAAATTACCGTATGCTTGGCACATATGTGAAAATAGATCGAGTCGAGCTAAACTTTGTAATGACTAAGTTTGACATGTCAAAAAAAAATTTAAGGTTTAAATCTGATATGTAGTCCGTCGTAAACTTATTTTTTAAACATAAAGATGACCTTAAAAAAGTTTGATATGATTTTTGGTGAAAGGAAGTTTGATATTGTTTATATATGATCATATTTAAACTAATAATATATATGTTTAAATAGAATAAATCAATTAGATTAAACATGACATTTTAGATAATTTAACTATATATGATATAATATTTCAATTATAAAACCTTATAAACCCACAAGACTTTGTTATGTTATGGTTTGCAGTCATGATAAATATGTGTTTTCTTTTTAGAGATGAATATATAAGTGTTGTAATCAAGAGAGATATTAAGTGCTTTGATATTCATTCCAACCGAAGATAGGATTAGCTCCTTTCCAGATTCAATTATATCTCACATTCTCTCTTTTCTTCCAACCAAAGCGTCCTCTCAAAGAGGTGGAATCCATTATGGCTCTCGGTTCTTGATCTCAACTTTGACGCCCAAACTTTTGATACTCAGTCATTGTATCACGCTGCCAATAAAATCATTCCGCCTCAAAGAGGAATCGAAGAACTAGACATTGACATGTTGGAGAATGTTAATGGATTAACAGATAGCATTTTCAGTTGCAAGACACTCACTGTCCTCAAATTGAAAAACCTATCGATGAGAGACGACAATTGTCAAATAGATCTTCCTCTACAAATCTTTGTATCTCAGCTAAGAATTTGCTTGTTTACAGGTTGTAGAGGCAGAAAGTGTGAGCTTCAATTTGCAGAGTATGTTATGCAAAACTCAAAACCATGACAATTCGCAGTGCTTGTTTCATAGATTTGAATGCAAGCAAAACACGAAATGCTAAGGAAATTATCTGTGTGCCCAAGGGGCTGTAAACTTATATTTTGATTGATGAAGACTATAATATATTTATAATTCCAATTTTTATATGTTAGATTCTTCTACATATAGAATTTGATGGGGTTTGAATTATATATGTAATTAAAATCCATTCTATCTCCTCTCAACTTTTATTTTAATTTTCTTACGGGTTGTTTGTTTTTATTTTAGTTAGCTCAATCACTATCGCTTTTTGGCAATTGGTTATTTCAATCAAATATTTCAATCACTATCGCTTATTAAGTTTGCCATTGGTGTATTTTCTGTCTTCCACAATAGGGTATATGATGATGCATGTACATACATGGCTTGCCAAGAGAATGAACATGTAGTTCTAAACTAGAAAAGAAACTTTTTAGTGTTTTCCATAATCCATATTGGACCATGTTTGAGAACTAAAGAATAAGAAGTCTCACTGGTTTGGAATGTAAAGAATGGTGAAAGGGAGAGAAGAATGGAGTTTGTTTCTTGTGACATCAATGGAAGAAAGTGGTATGGAAGAAGGAATGTTATCTTGAATTCCACCGGTGAGACACAATTGTTAAGAATTCTAACCTTGGAATCTGTCGAGAGTGAATTGGAAGATGCATTCAAGGTTACTAGGAAGCAATATTATTCAAGGTTTTGGTATTAGCCATGGTTTTAAATTGCGGGCCGCATCCGCAACTGCGACTACAACAACAACATTTCATGACAACTGCAGTGTGTTCTTCAATTACGTGTTTGTCCGCATCAGGAACCACATCAATCGATTTCAATCATTTTCGTTCAGAATTTCTCGCCAAAAATTAAAATCTTGGAACTCCAATTTACAATATGCTTTAGATTATAATGAAAAGAGAAATGATATTTGAACATTCATTCTGTGACAACTTTTGTTACAACTTTCTCTCTCATACTCGTATTATTTTTTACTTTATCTCTTTCTGTTGTTTTGGTTTTCCTGCAAATAACTACTTTTTCTTTGTAAATTATGGTTATCCCATAAGTTGTCAATCAAATGGTTGTTCAAATAACACTACATACCTTTAATAGTCTCTCAAAAATGTATTTCAAACACTTTGGAATTGGTATTTAGGGAGCAAAGTTGCTATGGTGGGTAAGTAGGCTAGCACCATGTTGGTGTCACTTTATCTATTTTGTGAAAATTAAAAATTATTTCATGTCCCAACAACCGAATGTGCATCGGAATCGTCGCAATAACCACAACAACTGCATCAGTGACCGGAGTTTAAAACCATATAAGCTACAATCACAGCAACCACATCTGTGATCCGTTCTTTTAAATTTAATAGATATTAATTGTTCCTTTCATCTCTCATTATAACACACTTCTCTTACTTGATACATCCTCTCTATATATATAGACACGGACATTCAATATATTACTCATCAAGAATAACTAAATATTCTTTAAAAAAAGATTAATTAGATTAGATATTAATTTGTTTATTAGTATTTTTAACCGTGCATTGTTATGTGAAATAAGTCTTAAGTTGGAACATCTGATCAATGCATGTTCACTACAAGAAAATCTAAGATTTGCTACCATAACTGTGCTACAAAATAAAATGGTAGTAAATATCAAAATAATTAACTACCCTTCCGAGCATGTGTGAGTTATTGTTATACTGCATC
Organism: Medicago truncatula; assembly: GCF_003473485.1. Classification (NCBI taxonomy): domain Eukaryota; kingdom Viridiplantae; phylum Streptophyta; class Magnoliopsida; order Fabales; family Fabaceae; genus Medicago; species Medicago truncatula. Next base: position 50,369,419 of record NC_053043.1, read on the forward strand.
AAACTTTAGAGAACTATTGAGTTAGACTCTGTTTGGATATAAGCAGCTTATTTGGAGCTAATTGCACAAACACTTCTCATGATAAGCGCTTCTGTATAAGGTTAAAACACTTCTCATGATATGTGCATTAAATAGTCTGATTAGGAGATGTAAAACATCAAATAGAATTTCAATTATTACTTTTACATTGTGTTTGATTTGTATTTATAAGATAATTTTTTTTAGGGTATTGCTAACCCGTGTCCAAGAGTGTGTTTGGATGGAGGAATGTTTATTGTTTTGAGAGAATTCAAATACTTTGGGGTGAATTCTATTGTTTGGATAATAATTTGAAGAATTTTCAAAATGATGGAAATTTATGAAGTATTTTGTTCAAGTTAAATTTAGAGAATTTCAAATGACACCTAAAAGCTAAAAATTTCAAATTTCTTCATTGCTGTTATTTTTCATATTTTGCATTTTGGTCCTTAAATTTTCCAAAAAATTCAAATTGAACCCAATAAATTTCCAAAAAATTGCAAATTGGTCCCTCAATTTTTCAAAAATTATAATTTGACCCCTCAATTTTTAAAAATTTACATTTTGACCCCTAATTTCAATTTTCAAATTTGACCCAAAAAAATTAAAATTTATAAAAGTTGCCCAAAAATGATGACAATGAATTTTTTTATTACTTCATCCAAACAAAAGAATTGAGAAATGAAAGTAATTTAATTGAATCATTTAAATTGCCTAGAATTCTAAATTCTTTAAAATTTCTCAATTACCTCATCCAAACATACTCTATTGTTTGAATTCACCTCAAAATAATCGAATTCCCTCAAAACATTACATTACCTCAAATATTCCCCCATCCAAACACACTATAAGAGTATTGGTTAAAAAATTCAGTAGTAGAAACTTTTGAACGCATTTTTCCAAAATTCAAAAGTGACAATAATCTATTTTATATGTAAATGGAATACATAGCTTTTAGATAAATAAAATGACAATAATCATTAAAAATTAACACACAAATGAAGGAGTCAATTTTGAACCACAATCACTACCAGTTTTTATTTAAAGAAAATATCTTTATTTATTAATTTTGTTAGGTCTGCAGCAATTTAACCTAATTTTTTCCCGCTCATTTTCTTTATTAGGTTTTCAAGTATTTAACCTAATAAATTTCATCTAAAAAAATGCATCGCACCAATTTCATTTCTATCCTCTTGCCTTTTTTTTTTTGAAGAAAATATTTTCTACACTTATTTGATGTTGCACGTTTGTTCTAGAAACTATGAACATATCAATGATCACGTTTGATGCATTTTATTTTATACTTTTTTGTTTTAGAAACCATGAGCATATCAATGATCACGTTTAATGCCTTCTATTTTATACTTTTTTTTTTTTTACAATATTTTGTACACTTTTTTTTTTAAACCAATTTTATGCCTTTATTTCATTCCTATCATGTTGCCTTTTTTTTTTACAATATTTTCTACACTTATTTAATATGTTTACAAATAGAATACCCTAATTTCCATGCAAACTCGGCTACCCTAATTATTGATATGATTACCGAATTTTCTTTTATAATATTTTCAGATTTCATACATTTTATGAAGTGTTTTATTTTGTCTACAATGGATTATCACGTGTTATTTTTTCACTATTATCTATTATATATTGCATTTTATTATTCGTATATCAATCTCTTTACAATAAATTTGAGCGGAGCACGGATTAAAAATATAGTATAGATTTGTTTCTTAAAAAAAATAGCTATGAACACTCTGATTCTAGCATTTTCTATGACCCTCGCTTTTTTATTAGGTAAAATATATATAGTATCATACTTTTGAAAAATGTCCACATGTGAGTTTCATACTATACAAGAGTGGATGTTGAAGAGAACAATAAAAGGAGTTTAGTTTTTTTAGTAATATTAAAAAGAGATCGTTACTGGCCTTTTTTTTTTTTTAGCCAAGAGTTACTAGCCTTTCTGGTATATATATATATATATATATATGAGGTTTGCTAAAATAAACCCATTAGTTTTTATGTGGGAGTGTTTTAGCAAAGCTACACCTTAAGGTGTATTGAACCATTTTTTAGTTATTCACTTGCTAAAATACTCATTCTAAAAAATAAGTGGGTGTATTCTAGCAAATGCCTATAAGATTTGTTAGAACACACCCACTTGCTTTTTTTTAGAAGATGTGTTATAGCAACATACACCTTAAGGTGTATTTATTAACTTTTTAGTTATAACTTGCTAAAACACTCCCACATAAAAACTAGTGGGTGTGTTCTAGAAAATCCCTATATATATGCGTATAGGGATGGTAAAGTGGACCAACCCGTCATGTTTAGGCTCGTTTTTCCTAAGTCCGCTTAAAACGGGATGAGACGAGCTGAGTTAAATTATGTGATCCAGTTCAAAATCTCAACCTCCCCTTCTGTTTAGTGGCAGACATACGAGTTGGTGGACTGGCCCACCAAACATAAAAAAAAAAAAAAAAGAGAAAAAAAGGTTTTTAAAACTTAATTGTTACAAAAAAAAAAAAAAAAAACTATGTTGCTTATATCGTATTTTATTTTGAGTAAATAGTCAATTTTTCCCCTGAAATTGTAAGTTTCATCAATTACCCCCCTGAAATTAACAAAACTTCAATTACCCCCCTGAAATTTCACAACGTTAGTCAATTTACCCCCTCCGTCAAATTTTTCTGTGAGTGAACATGACGTTTTGCAAATACCCCCTGAAGTTTTGCACTTATGTGCAAAATGCCCCCAAACTTAAAAATTTATATTATTTTTTTCTTAAAAAGAAACAATTAATAGTTAAATATTAAAACTAACTATTAATTTTGGAATTTGGGAAAACTACATGCATATATACATCAAAATAGGCTCCAAAATGGAGGAAAATATGTATTTTTTTAAGTGACAATAATAGGATGATTTATGGATTAATATTGGGGGTTGTGTAGTTTAAATGGTTTGAGCAAATTGTTGAAGGAGTTGGAGGAGTTAAAAGACTAAGATGGTGAAGGAGAAAATATAAATTTAAATCTGATTATTAATTTGTTTATAAACCTCTAAAAATAATAATTTGTCTATTAGAAATAACCATTATTGTCACTTTAAAAATACACATTTTTCCTATTTTGATGTATATATGTATGTTGTTTTTCCAAACTCCAAAATTAATAGTTAACTTTAATATTTAACTATTAATTGTTTGTTTTTAAGAAAAAAATAATATAAATTTTTAAGTTTGGGGGGCATTTTGCACATAAGTGAAATTTCAGGTGGTAATTGAAGTTTTGTTAATTTTAGGGGGGTAATTGATGAAACTTACAATTTCAAAGGGGAAATTGACTATTTCCTCATTTTATTTTTAAAAGAACAGACATGACGCTGCCAATACGATCACTCCGCCTCAAATTTGGCAATGAATACGACATCGATGAACAGATTCATTAATGCAGCAATACAAAGAGGAATGGAAAAGCTATTTGTGAAAGACGAAAATTGTTCCTATACTCAAAGTTCTCTCTGTTTGGATAATATGCGGTTCAATGGGTCTCAGGCAAGCTTGATCCAGAAATTATGCGTCTAAAAAATGTATGAACTACGCTGGATTTGTCTATTTAAATCTTAAAACCAATTCGGTATATATGGTTTCTAATTTTAAGGGTAACAAGTCTGTGCTAAACATACTCCCAATCTACAACATCTTATTGCATATGCATATTTTTGGGATAATTTAATGATTTAATTCATTTTTAACTCTGTGTGCCAAAGGGGATGTAAACTTATATTATATTTGATTGATGAGGACTATAATATATTTATAAATCCAAGTTTTATATGTTAGATTCTACATATAGAATTTGATGGTGATTGAAAGACATGTTCTTTAATGGTGTTTTGATTATTTCAATCAAATACTAATATTCGTGTCTTTTCTCAAGTTCGACATTAAAGAATGAACATGTAGTTTTATACTAGAAAAGAAACTTTTTTAAAATATATTTTGGCTAGGGAACGAAAATGCCCTGTGTCCATTGTGGACCATGTTTGAGAACCGTAAAATTCAATGTTCAAACTAGAGCATGAAAACTTGAATGTTTGGAATGTAAAGAATGGAGGAAGGGAGAGAAGAAAGGAGTTTGTTTCTTGACAGATCAATATTTGAGAAGAATGAACTTGAAGGTTTCATTCCTATTTCCTACAAGCATTTGGACTGTCTGGTTTGGTGTGAGCTTGCAGCAGAATTTTGGGTTCAATATCGTAATGAAGGAATTCTAAGTTGTAATAGTCAAGGCAGAATTATTGGAGTAGTGGTAGTGGTGGTCAGGGCCGTCCCTATAAAACCGGAGGCTCGGCTCTCAGAGTAAAAATAGGTTCATGGTAAAAAGAATGCACAATTTTTTAAAAAGATTAATCTTCTAGTTAAATTGAAAATTACACTCGTATAATTATTATTAGCCACTGAAATCAAAATTAGCAATTATTTTTACTAAAGACGTGTTTTTAAACTTAGAAATAGAAACATAAAACATGATTTTTTACTTAGAAATTGAAACAAGAAACATTTTTATTTTTCTTTTTTGAGTGGGGGTGCGGATATTGAGCAATAATTTTTTTCTCGAGGCCCTTCACTTTGGAACATCCAACTCGGTTGAGCTCTTTACACTCCCCAAAGTCCGGCCCTGGTGGTGGTCAGTCATCCATTAAGATTATCAAGAAAGCAGTGAAACTATGACCATTTGAGGCTCTAATGAAATGCTTTCTGTTTCTCGACCCTTTACACCCTTTACAATTTGAGTGATGCTAGTTTTTTTTTTAAAGAAGTTAAATTAGTCACTAAAATTGACACATCGAACTTGAGATCTTGAGGAGAAGTACACTCATGAGCCCCAAGTCAATACCACCATACTAAACAAGTGGTTTTGAGTGATGCTAGTTGAATACGTGAGTAAAATTTATCATGATAAAAAAAATAAAAATAAGTGATAAAATATTTTGGCTTGGTTTTGTAGTTTCTTTTGTGTATAAGAATTTTCAATTATAAAATACTTCTTCCGTCCCATAATAACTGAATCATTTGCAAAAAAATATTGTCTCAAAAAAGTTGATTCATTTCACTTTTCAATACAACAATAATTACCACGAAGGTATTACCTGAGAACCTTATTCATTCGCAAAATCCGCAGGAAAACAGATTTCCTGTGGAATTTTCATCGAAATCCGCTGGAAATTACGCAGGAAAATTGAGAGTTTCTTAGAGTGAAAGTTGTATCCCCCGCATCTTTATTGAAGTTATTCCAAAGTAGGTCACTATCTTACATTATTTCCAAAGTCTTTATAACTCCAATAAACAGTTATACAACAACTTAATTTTTTATTTTGTTATTAACAATGAAAGCCTAAAAAAAACATAATTTATTAAATGAACTATCAACATCTACACAAAATGTAAAATAAATAATTCCTAGTTGTGTATAATATTAATTAAATTAACTATTAACATCTAACTTACAATTGAAATAATAATTAAGATTATGTGTTTAGAATGAAAAGAATGGATACATGTACAGAAAAAAATATATATATAAATGATTACAAAAATGTAATATTAATCAAATAATTATTTAAAATTTTAGCCATCAATTTATTATTTAAAAAAATGAATTATCTATTAAATAAATTTGGTTAAAAAAAGTTTAGGTGAGCTCTCGATACTTACATATCACCCATCAAAGATGTACTTACATCGATAGTGGCAATTGAACTCACGACCTTGTGCATGAAAACAAAAGATAAAAGGGAGAATATACAAACAATACAAATTTAAAGTCGATAAAAACAAAAGGGATAATCTGCAAACAATACAAATTCAAAGTCTCTAAAAAAAAGGGAGAAATTTGCAAACAAATTCACATACAAATATATATGACTATATTCAAGTCTTTGGAGTACCCGTGTCTCCAAATCTACAATGTTGACCAGTGGCAACCACCATTCTAAATTAATCAAATTTCCATGTTCATCATTCTTTTCAATTACAAGATATCAACAGTTGCTAGATTTTCTGATATTTGGAGGAGCGTGCAATTATAATTGGATTGGAAACCCTAGTTCACCATGATGTTGTACGAGCAATTGCTTTAATCTTCTTTATTTTGCAACTGTGATCATGTCTTCCTTTCAACCAAAGACAAGCCTCCTCTCGAAGCTGTGGAATCCATTATGGCTCTCCGTTCTCAATTTGGGGTATATGATGCATGTACAAGGTTGGCTTAAAGAATGAACATTGTGGACCATGTTTGAGAACCCTAGAATTAGGTTAGAAGTTTCACTGGATTCTAAAATGCAATGTTCACACTAGAGCATGAAAACTTGAAGGTTTGGAATATAAAGAATGGTGGAAGGGTTAGAAGAATGGAGTATGTTTCTTGACAGATCAATGAAAGAAAGTGATCTGGAAGAAGGAATTTCATCTGGAGTTCCACTAGTGCGACTATTGTTAGCCAAGACCAACCACATGAACTGTCATGGAAACAAAATTTGTTCTGAATTCGAATACCAACAACAAACACATTGGTAGTCTTGATGGAATTGGACCAGAGAAAGCAATATTGAAAAGTATCAATGTTGTGAGATTTCCTTGGCTGCCAAGAGTTTCTTTAATCTCTCCAGAGTAAATTGGATGTTCCATGGCTCAAGAACATCTAGTCGAGGCGTCTATAAGGAAGTGGAACTTCCAAGCTCCTTGGGATGGATGCATTTAAGGTTGTAAGTATCCTTGACCTTCCAATAGTGAAATTATTGCTTATCTAAAAAATGTTCAGTGTGGTGAGATTTTCCATGGATTTTGACAATGGTGATGAAAAAGTGTTGCAACAGAAGCTAAGAGAGGTTAGACTTTAAAGTGTTTCTATATCATTGGATATTGAACCACTGAGATTCTTGTGAGAGAGATCAAGCTTCTTTACATTTCCATCTGAGTTGCATTTGATGCTAGTCCAGTTACAATGAGCTGAATCACTTCCTAATGCCAATTTTCAATCATGAAGATTGAAGAGTGTTGAAAGGATCAACAAGACCTGCTTTTTTATAGAAAGCAATGCTGATACTTCATCATTTGATACTCTAATCTCATATACTGTGCCAAGAATATTGGTTTGTTATGCCATTAATTGATGGGATGTATGTGTATCTTTAAGTCCCATTTCAGTTATCGGATGGATAGGAATAGAATTACTCTAATCTTCGCAAGTAGTTATCGAATGGATAAGTATAGAATACATGGCCTGCTTTCATTCCTACAAGCATTAGGACAGTCTGGTTTGGCATGACTACTGCAATTGTTGTTGTTCTGTTTGTGTAGTTAAGCGATTTACAGAGCTTGCAGCAGAGTTTTGGGTTCAATATAGTAAGGAAGGAGATCTAAGGAGAGGAGCTTTGGAGGTTAAATAGCATATTGGTTTACACCAAGTCTGTTGGTGTGTTTTGCTAGTTGTAAGAATAAACTAATTAATTTCATTGAGGAGCACAAGGCAGAATTATTGGAGTAGTGGTAGTCATTGGTGTGGCTTCTTGTTTGATCAGAGAGTGCGACAAATCCTGTCGTCTCCATATTTGTTTCAAGGGATGAAGTCGTCCATTAAGAAAGCAGTGAAACTATGATCATTTGAAGCTCTAATGAAATGCTTAATGCACTTGTATTTATTTATATTTTTTTTTTTTTTATGTTTCTTGACCCTTTACTATTTTAGTGATGCTAGTTAGAAACTTCTAGCATCTGCTATAAATGATCTTGGCTGTTTCAATGTAGAATAGAATTATTCCATAGTCTTAGCTTGTAATGAAAAAAAATAAAAATGAAGAACTTACACAGTCCTAGAACACTCTTGGGGTGATTTTGATACACTCCTACGACACAATACAAAACAAACTTTAAGATACCAAACAACATTTTACTAGAAGATAATAAACAAATCATATTAAAAGCAAATTGGTACATTAAAAATGAGTAATATTCACAATAACGTAGCACTGTCTAACTGTTGCATACAAAGCTGAGTTATGCAGTCCAAGTTGTACCCCCACATCTTTATTGAATTTATTCCAAAATATGTCTCTATCTTACATCATTTCCAAATTCTTATCTCCAATAAACACTTATATGACACCTTAATTTTTTTATTTTTTTATTTAACAATGAAAGCCTCTCTATCAGGACATAGATTTTCTCCACTTATGAGGAGTCCTACTTTTGACCACAGTACTAGTTTTCATGTCCATAGGTGTTTGCCTTCCAAATCCAAATTCAGTTTCAGCTTCATCTTGTTCAACATTCTCCATCTCTCCGATGCTTTTACTAAAAGCAAGTTTCTTCCATTTGAAGAAACTTTTCTTCTTCTCAGCCATCTTGTCCATCTGTGCTTGCATGACATTGCACTGACTCTGCAGCCTGTAAACATCTTCCTTCAGTTTTTTTATCTCCATTTGTTGTGTGTTCATTTCGCGCTTAGAAAGACACCGTGCTTGTGGGTCCAACACACCACCGTATCCACTTGGACTCCTCAAGCTACTGAAAGAAGCACTCCAATCAACGTGACGGTTGAGTTTCGTTTGTTCGGAGAAGAGAACTTGAATAACAGCTCTCACAGGCAACCGTTCGTTTTGAGCTGCATGAAGTGAGGCTTCTGGTGTGAGTTTCCTGCTATCAATCAACCTACACAGACTTTTTCTTTCTTGCTTCGACACGCTTGGATGTGCCTGTTACAAAAATAAATAAGCAGACAGTGTCACATTATAGATGAGATACAGACTGAATAAATAGATTTAGATTGCATGCTGTTGGAATTCCATGCAGTCAAGACATCGGTAATTATTGGATCAAGATCAGATGGTCCATATTTTAAGCTCGGTAGAGCAATGTTGATTGCAACTAGCTCCTCCAACCTTAATGGTATGTTACTTGAATTTAGAAGAAAATTAATGTGCTTTTTGGAAACAAGTAATAAATATAAATATCTATAAGGAAGGAAGTTCCAAGCTTTGACATCTATATTGGATAGAGTTTTCATATACTCAAGTAATCATTAATTATGGTCCATTTCAGTAAAAGAGGCACATCATATTTTGCATGCATCAGTATATATGTGGACAAGAGAAAAACCATGTAGAGAAATGTTGATTGCAACTAGCTATGGTCCATGTCCTATCTAGATTTGGAATTTTGTGGTCACACTAGTGAATCTCAACCTTTAGATGAAAATCAAACAGTTTTGTATTTTGAGATATATTGTAAAGTCAATTTTGCTGAAGTTGGAATAAGAAATGTCTGATCTTTGTGAATCTGACGGACAAGATCTCTTGATTGTCTAACTACGGGAAATTTGAGTCCTACAAACGCATATATGCGAGCCTCATGCCGGTAATCACACATGAAACAATTCATACTTTGAGATATATTATGAAGTCAATTTGTTCAAGTTAGAATAAGAAATGTCCGATCTTCATCAATCGAACGGTCAAAAATTATTTATTGTGTGACTTTCTAACTCGTGGGAATCCAAGTCCAACAAACGTATATCGTAGAGTCTCATGCTGGTGACCAGTCACCATACAAGAAACATTTTCTAGGATATCAAGAATTATTCCTCCTCTTGATACTTATTTCTTTCTTAGTCATTAAAAAATAAATCAAGAGTATGTATAAAAAGTTTCTCTTAAGAAGTCAAACTAACCCACTGAAATTGACACCTGGGAAAATCGAACCTGAGGAAGAATTAACTCAACTAATGAAAAAGATAAAAAGAAAACGTACTTTAAGATAAGTGTCAATGGCTCTATATAAACCATCATCAGTAGCTCTTGCATGATTAGGAAGAGCACCAGCAAGTGCAACAAACTGAGACAAACTCAAATTAGCATCCAAACCAGCTTCAGCAAGGTAACAATCAACCAATTTAGCAACCTTAACCAAAGCAGCACCAGTTTTAACTCCATCATGATCTAAACTAATAAACCTCTTAACCAACCTAATAACAAGCTCAACATCCAAAAGGGTCCCACAAGTATGACTGAAAGAAGGTATCATGAGTTCTTTCAATGAAGCTTGATCTAACTGCCATGAAATTCGATTCTCAAGATCGGTTCGATAAGTAGACTCGACAAGAACCATGTTTGCTGTTTTAAGAAGGCGAAGGAGGAAGTTGCATGGAATGGAATCTTTGTCTGGTGGAAGAACACTGACTAAGGTTTCAACAAAGAACCTTTTCTTCATCCATGATGTTGTTACACTTTCAGGTGAATTTGCATTTGCATTTGAATTTGAATTTGAAGATTCAAGGTCAGGGAGCCATTTGGAAGCATAGTGAGTGATGATGGAACCGATTAAATCGGAACGAACACCTTTTTGTTTGATGTTTGAAAGGGTCTTAATGAAGCAATCCATGTCAAGGATGCATGCATCTTCGAACCAGCAACAATATTCCAAAGTTACTTGTTGGTTTGGACTTGTTTCTGGTTCTGTGAAACATTGTTTCTTCATTTTAGTGAGTATAGTGCAGTGCAGGGAAATTCTCTACTATACTATATAATATAATCATGTTTATATAACATTTTCATATGATGTATGAATATGATATGTTTCTTCTTTTTCATTTTAACATATTTTACATTTTTAACTACTGGCCAAAAGATTGTGTGAGAAAAAAAAAATGAAATAAGAAACAAAAAAAAAAAAAATAGTAAAAATGAAATATAAAAAGGTAATTGTATAAAAGATGATATTGTTATTATGTGTATGGTCAGAAGTTTCCATCACAAAGCTGCTAATAATAAATGGTTGTTTTGTTCTTATGTGGAAAACACATATAGATTTGGCTCAACGAATATCGAGGTCTAACTCATCCATACAAAATCAGCTTGTATGATGATGAGTGTCTCCTCTTTATAAACTCTTCTCAAAAATCTTATCTATCTGATGTGGGACTAAATCCCCTCGAATGTTGGCCACTAACATTTTCAACTTTCAATATCCATTATTCAAATTTACTAACTTAAGTTTAAGTATCAAATATTTTATAGTAGAAGGTCAGCGTAGTGTAGGATAAAAATATATAGATCCTATAGTCTATCAATACTTAGAGATAAAGATAATTTCTTTATAAAGTACATCAAAATATCAATTACAATTTTTTAGCCTTCTAGGTGAGAATTAAGGAAAAAGATGTCGACAAAAAAATAGGACCACATATGATGATTCAGACCAAATTGTTCATATCCTTAGGATGCAGCATTGATAAACAAAAACAAAATCTGTAACAACTTCAAACTTGTGAAAGGAACTAGTTTGTTTTCTATATGTATATTGTCTATTGCGTGAAGGATTTGGTATTGTTGTATTTACCATATCAAGGAATCCAATATGGCTGATAAAAAAAATAATTGAAGCTTGTTTGGCTTTTCCTTAATAATGCCACACCTACACTATATTGTTTGGTTTAGTTTAATTGAATTTATCTACTGATAGAAATGTTGTAAGACTGTTTGGAAAAACTTGTAAAAACAACTTATGACATGTGACATGTTTATAAACTATTTTCAGCTTCTCTCTATAAGTTGTTCATGATAATTTGTGAAAACAGTTTGGCTATATTTTTTTTATTATAGAAATAACTTATACATAAGCAGTTATATATGCGCTTATGCAATAGTAAACATTTAATTAAGTTGTTTATCCAATGTAGTCTTTTATATTAGAATTAGAGAAATCACACTAGTTTTGGCAATCAACACTTGCCACAAAATGATGGAAACTGGAAGGAGGTGAAAGAATGGAAACATGAGATGGTCCTCCTTCACCTACATGTAAATTCCAAAGTTTATTTATGATTTGCATCCCAACAAGCCACACATATGCTCGTGAACCCCATTTTCATTTGTTGCTTTCCAAGAAAAAATTTGTATCTCTAAGTTTAATGGGTCCTCTTCAATTTTATTTATTTTTGTTGGATTTAGCATTGGCCAAATACTTATTTTTGTTGGAGTTTGTTGCGCCTTGATGTTTGTCATGATTATGGTGAGTCTCGCAGACCAACTCACCTAAACTTTTGAATATCAAAGTGAAATGAATTATGTTGCAACATCATAATGATGAACTGTTTTGGTAATTCTAATTGAAAAATTGTTCTTTCGGCGTAAGTGATTTGCTCTCAGGCATCTTAAATAAGAAGCCTCTCAGACACCTTATTTTTTGCACTAAGTGTGAATACATTTCTTTGTTAGAATTCAAACTTTAGTTCGCCACATTATAAGAGTTTAGCTTCTTCCGCTTGATCCAACCCCTATTGGTGATATGGGTGAAGATATCTACTCATTAACAAAGAAACAATAAAATGCTACATTAGACCCTCAAAGGAAACACAAAACACAATGAAATGCTACCATCAATTCAACAATATCCTGTAAAATAAACCTTATTCGAAATTTATGATTTCTTTTTTATAACTATAACCATTGATTGTTTTTATTCAATTATATCATTACATATATATTTTTTTCTCATAATTTATTCATTTTATTATTTATTATTCTTTAATTTTGTGATCCGTAAGGTTTAACTTAACTCTCAATATCATCATTGATAGGCCGGATGTTTTTTGTAGTGTTATGGGTTGAATCCGGAATCTTTCACTCTGTCTTAGTTTATGGTGGTGCGCTTGTCATTTCGTCTAAAAAATAATAACTCACGGTAGCCATTCAACAAAATTACAAAGTTTATTCTTTAATTTTATTTTTTTAAGGAAATGAGAAACTCATTTATATATGGTCCATGGAGACTAAAAAAATTGATTATAACATGACTTGAAAAAAGTGATGAGTAAACTTATTCTATAGCCAGATAATTACCTACAACAAATTGTTAAACCAAACGCTTCTTTCATGAGTGGAGCTTATTCTTTCTATCTAGCAATCCTATCTATAGAATTGCAATCTAAAATTAATTATTGTGAGATGTTCAAGATTCAGATGGACTAATTGAGAAGTCATCTGCTTCTGTATATAAAGGTGCAACGGAACCATCTTCATCTTCATTCTCAGTCAACACTGGTACCTTAACAGCAGTTTCTCTTTCCAACTCTTTCTCAAGTTCTTCTTCGCGGCGCAATGCGGTAAACTGAGTGTCGAGTGACTTGGCTGCTGCTAACCATGCAAGAACAATCACCAAAAGTACACCTCCCAAGTATGGAGTTGAATTAGCTAGTGAACCAAAAGTTAGGATCATGAACTGCTGGATTAGAGCACCACCAGATTTTCCTAATGGATTGCATACAACATCAATGGCTGCCTTCCCCTTGACCTACAGGAAGAAATTTTTACACTTTTATTATAACAAGTCGATACCAAACTTATAAAGTTGTATAGCTTTGGAGTATTAAGGCCTTGTTTGGTTAAACATCTTAATTAAGCGTTTAGAGCATACACGCTTATCAGATAAATGTTAATGTATAAGCTATTTCTATCATAAATGATAAAACTAAATATGTTTCAGATAAGCTATATAAGCTATTTTCATAAGCTATTCTAGAGAGCTAGCTGAAAACAATTTATGGACATGTCATAAGTTGTTTTTGTAAGCTCTCCAAAACGGTCTTACAAGTGTTTATAGCAGCAGTTCAGGAGATGCAACAAATGAATGGATTATATTAATATGAGAATGAGAGGAGTAAACTTTGACTATTAGAACATAAAGTTAATCATACTAAGATGTGACCTTTGCATAAATTTTAATCATTATTCATGTATGATAAAGTTTCATTGGAAATTTCATGTTATAAATAAATGATATGATAATAAAGTTGCAGAGAAGGGTTCAAACCTTGGTATCCTCATCCAAGGGTATGTAGGCCATTTCTTTGCATGGATCAAATAAACTGTACTTAGCACTCTTGCTGAATATGTTTTGCAAGGCACCAACATATACAGCAGCTAGCAATGGAGTCAATCCAAGCTTTCCAATAACGGGGGCGAGTGGATCGCCAAATAATATTAGAGAAAAGAAACCAACTCCAGTCATAAGCAGGACGGTAGGTGTGATCGTCGCAGCAACTCCCCATCCATATTTGTTGAATATAAATTGGCTTACAAGCATCATTGTGAAGGTAGCGATTCCAGTTGCGGTTGAGAAATCACCCATAAAGGACGAGTACTCATTCGGGCTAGGAAACTGCACAATTTTCAGAGGTGTGTATGAGGGAGAAAAATAGCACAACAAATAGACAGTAAGAAAACCAAAACTGAAACAAGTGATATATTACCTGAGCTTTGAGCTTTGATTTCCATGTAACTTCAACAAGATTAATGCTTATTCCATATGCAACCACTAATGTGGCAAGATCCCTTATATATCTTGAAGACATCAAGAACTTCAAGCTCTCCATTGTTCCCATTTTCGGCTTCTCCTGAAAGAATGCAAAATGATGTAAAATATAAATCACTTCAAATATTATTGGAAAGTACATAGTTTTCTCAAATTATGGTATATTAAAAAGTAAAACAAGGATATCAAATCTCTAGGACAATGCCTTATGACACAAATACATGAGCCAATCATGCTATAGAAATAAAAACTATGGTACAACTTAGCATGAAAGGCAAAGTGTCCCTTCAGGGACATATCTTGTATGCTTTCCATTAGCTGTTCAATACTACACCCATATTCTGTAAAGTAACTATCCAGTCATTCTGTGCTAGCTTTCTAGTCTTTGATTCCGGTAAAGCAGCGGGTGTTGACCATTTGGACATTGTTTAGCCGGCTAAGTTGCCGGCTGCAATGGATCACTGAGGGTCCGCAGTACCGAAAGAACTGGAATGGTCCAGTAGCCGGGAAGGGGCCTAGAAGTGCCAACTACTACACTAACACTCGGCTCTACAAATTTACAGAGCTAACCCCTGTCCAGTCCCTGGCAGAGTGAAGGGGGATTCCATCCTATCCGATAAAACTGGAATGATATAGAGAAGGAAAAATTATAAATAAAAAAACTTAGTAATGCTATATTGTTACTTTGCTTTCATTTATCAAAGCAACTCAATTAGTAGACTCCATAGTGAAACAAAAATGTAAGCAGTGGAAACAGTACAATGAACAACTATATGCACAGTGGTGTATCTGTCTTCAAAAATAATACCTTTTTCTTCTGGCTACGAGCGGGAAGAGGAACGTAATTGTTCACCCACCAATACAGGAAACAGATAACAAGTCCCATACCAACAACAATGCTCATCATTGCTTTTAGGGAGATGGCCCAACCATCAACTCCAGGACCTAAAGTTTCCCTTAGACTAGAAAAGTATTTGACTGTCCGACCGGAGAATACAAGGGCAACATTGGCTCCAAGTCCAAACAGTGGATAGAATCGCTTTGCCTCATCAACAGTGGTTATCTGCACAAAAAAAAAATATTAGTATTCTCATTTTTCCTTCACAAACAATAAGAACTTCATAATGAGCTAGTTCGGGTAAAAGCCTGAATAAGTACTTATGGAAACAGTGCAATGAGTTTTGTAAATAGTAGTTTCTCATATAAATTGGGAATTATGTTGTGCTCTCTGTCCAATTCCTTGATAAACAACTTCAAACTTGTGAGAAGTTTTTACAAGTAAAGAACAATAAACTTATTTTAATAGAGAAGTTCTAGTTAACTATTCAAAAATGGGCCAACATCATATTCCTCTTTCTAATAGTTTGCATCATAAAAGGTTCTGAATTAAGTATGCAACATCTTAACCAGCCGTCACATGATAGCATGTATCTTATCCACTTAAGTTTTACTTGATGAACAAAGAAAAAACTTTCTGAAGTAAGTAATATCATTAATCAATTGATTAGAGAAAAGATTACAAATGAGGGATCATTTAAGCAATGAATAACTCCCAATATCCCTTTAACAAACTTAGCAATAACAAACTATAACAGAAATAAAACTAACTAAACTAACTAATGAATGATAAGGAGAAAAGGTTATCAACAAACTACTTATCTAATATTAAGATTTAATCCAAATTATTGCAAGTAAAACAAGGGTCTAACGTTCATGAATTAAATTTAGAAATTGTAGTAACATAGAACAAACTCGTCAAATGATCATCATGTTTAGGATAATAATAAGATGGCATGTTTAGTTTAGGACACCAGAATTAAAAAATGATCATATGAAATACTACAACAGACAGAACCAATCCAAAAATGAACTGATAATAACAAAGCATCAAAGCCAAAATAATGAAATTACCTGATTGGCAAGCCCCCAAAACAGGACAGAAATCACAACACTCCCCCACAATTCAGCCATGACATAGAACAAACAGAAACTCCAAATCCTCATAATAGCAAGCGGACCAAGAAACCGAGGTCCAAGGATATTAAGAAGGTTATCAGCAAATGCCTGAGGGTGAATATAGTTGCTAAGAGGATACAAAACAAACCCAAAAGCCCCAAAGAAAGCAATAAAAGGAACAATAACAGAATAAAAAAGAGCCTGTTTTGACAAAACATTAGATAACTTTGTGTACAACAACATAAAACCAATAGCCATAGGAAGATTCACCCATGTTTTCAAAAAAGGTATAATCTCAGCACTACTTCCTCTAGCAGTCACAACAAGAACATCTTTTGTATCTCTTAGAATTGTGTAATTGAACAAAATACAAAAAAACATCATCCCAAGTGGTATAATCTTCTTGAGTGTGATAACTTCAACACCTAAAAACTTTGGTTTCTCAGTTTCTGATTCATCAAAAACTGCTTCACCAACACCAGCAGAATCTGCTTCAGCTTTGCATATGAACAAGTTTTTGTCTTTTTTATCAAAGATAGTAGCTTTTAAGGTAGAACTATTGAGATTAACCAACCCATTATTAGTTAGAGAAAACCCACCAAGGATTTTGGAATTTGGTGAGAAAAATCTATGCTTTAAGCCATGTGATGGGTTTAAGAACCTGGTTTTGGGGTTTGTGGGAAGAGAGAGAAACCCTTTTGAGTGAAGAACAGCTTCCATGTTTCTATGATGAATTCAACAAAACATGAGCAATGAGGGATAGAAAAGATGGGTGGAGATTGAAGATTTGAGTTGATAGATTATATATTCTATTCTGAAAATGATGAAAAGTGGGGAGATACAAATATCTTTGCTTTTATATGTTAAAGAATCTTCCAAAACCTTTGAAGAGTTAAGGTGGACAACAAAAAATAAATTTGAAACTTAAAACTTTGTGGAATTGTGAATTTTGTGAGGTTGAAGTTTCAACAATAAGGAGAAGAGAATTTGTGCTAAGAAAATTGGTTCAATTGATAAGCAGATGACTCATATTTAATAAGTCTGTGAGTTCAACTTTCTCCGCAAACATATGTTTGATAAATTGTTTATAAATACATCTTTCAGTTTACTGGGTTGTGACACTTGTTCCGATTCTAATGAGAATTCGAGGGCTAGTTTATTTAAAATTTTTAGGTTTAAGTACAGTTTTGCCCCCCTATTTTGACTGAATCTGAATTTTACCTCCCTTATTTTAAAACTCGGAATTTTACCCCTCTTGTTTTAGTTTTTTCAGAATTTTGCCCCCCACCATATTTGAATGCATTTTCTCTGATGTGGCAGTGGTGATGTGGATTTTAAAATATTATCTTATTATCCACCTAATTAATTATTTAAATTAAATATTTTTTAATTATAAAAAATAAATAAATTTAAAAAAAAACTCGAAAAAAAAAATTCCATTAAAAATACATGCAAAAACAGTATAAACTGAAAAAAAATCCCATTAAAAATACATGAAAAAAAATGATTATTATTTTAAATTAGATTTTTATTTATTAATTTTTTTCTTTTTTTTAATTCAGAATATTTAATATAAATAATTTAAATAGGTGGATATTTTTTTAATATTATTTAAGCCACATCAGCCAACTCCTGAAAAATATTAAAGTGAAGGGGTAAAATTCCAATTTTTAAAATAGAAGGGCCAAAATTCCAAAAAAACTTTAAATTGGAGGGTAAAATTCCGATTCAGTCAAAATAGGGGAGGCAAAACTGAACTTAAACTAATTTTTTAAAATTGTGTAATTGTCATTTTAACATATGTTTGACTTGTATTTTTAATATAAAATTTCTTTTTATGAATTTATTAAACAATATATTTAAAACACTTGTTAGCAAGTCTCTAAATTTTTTATTACTACTTGTTATATAAAAATAAAAATAAAAAACGGATAGTTTGTGTATGTGATGAATTGTGCAAAGATATGGAAAGTGAAATGGACGCATGATAAAAGTGCAAGACAAATGGGATACAAAATCTATCCAGAATTTTCTCAAAAAAGAAAAAGAAAAAAAATCTATCCAGAAGAAATGAAATGTCAAATTCCTAAAATATCCTCACTTGCCCAATGACTAAATAACACGCTTGCATAAAATGCTGTGTCTTTGACATGTGTAAAAAACATTTATTCAGAATTGGGACTTGGGAAAAATGAAGAATATGGAATTAACGATGTGGGATACCAGTGAATGTTGATGAGAAACTTTAGATGAAAATCAAATGTATTAAACCTGATTTAGTGATATGAGTAGTACTGGTATTATAATCGTCAAAAATTTATGTTCTCCAATAACAATAATGACTTTAAAGAATTGAATGTGTAGATTATTTTAGAAAGTTACTCCATTATTTATAGTTACTTCATAATCACTGGCAAAATTGGATATACTCCATCGCTCCCTATTTGTAAACACTCATTTCATTTTATTTTTATCTTTAAGAGAAATGCTAGCAACACTCACTTTGAGCACTCTCTCTAACATTCACTCTTTCATTGGATAAAATCAATGTATGTCCCACCACTTTGTGTGGGTTCAACTTTCAAAGTGTAGATCCACAATGATTTAAACCAATAACAGAGTGAGTGTTAGAGAGAATATTTAAAAGAGAGTGTTGTTAGCATTCCTCTTGTCCCTAAATGTAAATCCCTTTTCAAATTACTAAATGCATTTATTATTTTTTTCCTTAAACATACCCCTAATTAATACCACTAACTTGTCTTGAAATTTGAAAAGTCAAATTTAATATTTCCTCCGGTCACTATTATAAACAAAAGTTGACATTTTAGATTCATTCAATAAATGATATATGTAGTCTATATACAGACTACATACATCATTTATTGAATGAATCTAAAAAGTGAATTTTTGCTTATATCAGTGACCGGAGGGAGTACACATACAAACAAATGACAATTTGGCAATATTAACACATAAAACAGACACATTAATTACATTGACAACTTTTCTTAAAAAATGTGAAAAATTCTGAGGGAATTTATATAAAGGAACGGAGTGAGTATTTAACTCTGGTGACAACATTCCTTCATTTGGCTCCTTTAGTTTATACTCACTCAAATATCCTTGTTTAGTATGAGCTCGTTCTTGTGGACAGAAATATTTGATACTACCAATCATAAATCAAGTGTCGGACCCAAATGGTGAAGACGTTCTGAATAACTGAACAGTCAAATAAATTCGTGTCGAACAGCCTCCAAACCTTATTAATCACTAATAAGTTCATTGCTTTATCTAACTTAGCAAGATCTTCAACTTTTAAACTTAGTGTTAGTTGTGAACTTTTTTTCCCTCCGCTGACCCCAGTTCACATAATGCACTAACCACTCAAATTTGTTGTTGGTCGTTCGACTATTAGCTAATCATATTTAGGTGTTAATATGAGTGTTAAAATTATAAAACTAACACAGTTTGAGCCATATCTATGAGTGTATAGTTTCAAGCCAAGTTATTTTCAATTTGACTTCTCTATTTTTCTTAGGCCAAATGAAAAATAACATTTTTGGATGTTATTAATTTTGATAGTTTTGGCATGTAAACTAACTTCCTTCCTAATGGCTACTCCTGCTTGTTGGTATTCCCTTTGAACATGAGATTTTGTGTTACCTTTCTTGGAACATCAAGTAAGGGAGTACAAAGTCGTGACTGCTTCAAACTAAGTTACATGTTGCTTTTATATTCTTCTTTTCTTTCTATTAACTATCAACTCAAATAAAATCAATGTTTGACTATGTTGGAAGTACTCCTTGTAAGGGAGGGTGCAAGAACTAAATCAATAATGTGACGAATTCCAAGATCAAATCCAAAACAATTAACATGGATCTGTTTGGTAAACCTAAAAAAAGAGCTTTTAGCTCTTAGCTTATAGCTTATAAGCTCGTTTCACAAAAAAATTATGTTTGGTAACACTTTTTGACCACGAGCTTATAGCTTATTTCACGAGCTTATAATCTATTTTTCAGAAGTTATTCCAATTAGCGTTTGAGCTTATAGCTTATAGCTTCTCATTTTTTGTCTCATTTTTACCCTTATCAATTTAACAAAAATTCATATCTACCCTTTGTAATAAATAACTACGTTGAAGAAAAACATAGCACTTTTAATCCCAGATTTCACTTTAACTAAATATATATGCTCACGCTTTTATTTATTTTTACAAAATATATGCTCATGTTTACAAAAATAAAAACTACATTTTTTCTTAAAAATATAAATATATGTTACAATTAATTTTTTCTAAGTCTAAAAACAAAATTTTGTTTGATTTTGGGTCAATACGTTTAATTTTGTTTTAGTGGGTAACAATTAATTTTTTTTAAAGGTTTTGTCTAATTTTTTTATAAAGTCTAAAAACTGAAATAAAATTAATTTTAAATAAAACATTAGCCAATTTATGAATTTAAAAATAACATATGAAAGACATATTAGATTAATATATCTAAACTATGAAATTTTAAATATTTTAAATATCAATTGATACAAATTTTATAATGAATGGCTGGATGTCATGATTGGGGTTCGAACCCCGGTTTCTCCACTTGTGTGTGTGAGTTTATAATGGCTTTGCCATTTCGTCTATCTACCAAAAAAAAATTATAATGAATTAAAAATACCCTTTTATGTCATTTTACGTTTATAAGCTAGTTGAACCGCTAATTTTACCAAACACTTCAGTTAGCTTATAAGCTATCAGCTAAAAGTTATCAGCTAGCTTATCAGTTAAAAGCTATCAGCTATCCGCTATTTTTACCAAACAGAGCCTTCATGTTGTAGGTTGGCCGAAATCACGGTGAACTACTGCCATTTTGCAAAAACTTTGCTGGTTCGCCGTCATATCAAACCGATCAAAACATTCTTAGTGGAAAATATGTATAGTTCCCCGTTTATATCAAACAAACGCTAAATTATTTCGTTTTTCTTTTCATGTCCGGGTCTACAAAATCATTCATCTCAAAATATTTTGGATGATTTTGCATAAAAAAAAAAAAAAAAAAATCCCACAGTTACTACAAAATAATTAAACTCGTTAGAAATAACTAACTATTTATATTGAAAAATAATATTTTCAATACATTAGCAATTTACTGATTTTAAAATTTTTGATAACTAATTAAAAAATCATCTTTTATTAAAATAAAAAGTATTCGTAAAACATTTTATGGCAATTGTCATTTAATATTGTTAGGATGATTTTTTTTTTCTTTGACTAGTATTGTTAGGATGACGTGATATCGTTTTTTTCAAAATTATTTATTTGTAAATCAACAACTTCGATTCCTTTTTTTTTATTTCAACAATGATATTTTTTTTAGGGGTTCAACAATGATATTTGTTCATTTATTATTCTTTTATATTCATTTAAGACATTATTTTATCTCTATCTCTTTATTTCTATCACATCATTATTTATTGGCTTATGTGTCAAAAAAAAATCAATTTATCCACTTATCACATCCAATACATTACTCTCTCTTTATCTCTCAAAAGTTTTTATGGGTTTTCCACACAAAAAATCTCTTTTATTTACTCAAAATTTCGACTCCTGATTATTTTATTTTTTTTAAGTCCATGATATAGTTAGTTATTTTTTTATCAATTTACGAGTAATTTGCAAAGAACAACTTTTTGATAATATTTTCTTTGTAGAAAAAGATTACTTTTTTCACCGTATTTGATTTCTCACGTGCCCTATAGTATCCGAATAAAATTCTCCAAAACACGTTAGAGCATCCACAATGGTGAGTCTTCACCATTTAAGACCTAGTACCTAATAGGTACTCTCATTGTGGGGAAAAAAATTTAGGGTCTTCTAAGACCCAAGGTCTAAGTTAAGACCCCCATCTTTTAGTGGTCCCAACACACTTTTTTTTATTAAAATAATATGTTGGTGGTGGAATGTAAATGAAGAAGAGTTAGTTGTGGGACCCATTTAGACTTTTTACAAGAAGTTCTTCATTGGAGTGAATGAGTACCTATTAGGTACTGCTATTAAAAAATAAAATAAAAAGTTATGTGTACAAGTGAAACCCGTTTAAGACCTTCAAATTGAGGATCTCCATTGTGGATGCTCTTAGAACATTTTGGATTTTAGAATCTGAATAGTGCGCGCGAAAAACTTATGGGGTGTGAAAAGTAACTGTCAACAAGAATACTTGTAATAATTTTTCCTCTTGTCTGAAACAAGCTAGGGTTGCAGCCCAACTAAAGATTCCAGTTCCAAATTGCTCTATAGGCCTCTCTAATTGCTAACAAGCCCTTCAAGTTTCCTAAAATGGATTTGGGTTCTAACTCCCGATCATTGGTGTGTATTCATGTTAGGATCATGATCAGTATCATGGTCATCTAAGAAACAAGATATTGTCACTCTTTCTACCACAAATGTTGAGTTTGCAGTGGCAACTTCATGTGTTTGTCGTGTTGTATGGTTAGAAGAATTCTTGATCAACTTAGAGAGTCACAAAAGGGGTGCATTGTGATATATTATGTGATAATAGTTCATCAATAAAGCTACGAAAGAATATTGTGATGCATGGAAGATAAAAAAACATATAGATGTCAAATATCATTTTCTCAATGATTTCACAAAGGAATGAGTTGTGGAATTTACTCATTGTAGCTCACAAGATCAACTTTCATATATTATGACCAAACCATTAAAGTTAGAGTCATTTTGCAAGCTAAGAGAGAAATTAGGCACCGTGATTTGTCTAGTTTTGATTGATTTGTCTCTATTATATTATTGTAAACGAAACTACTTGTTTGCAGTAATTTTTAGATTAGAGGAGTGTGTGTTAGGGTAAAAACTTGATTAGTTGCATAAGCTTAGTTGACAAACTTACTAAGCTAGTCTTGCTTGCAACTAACATATATGTGTGTGTTATATTCATGCTATTGATCAATGAGAATCACTCTTACCTCACAAAGAGGAGGACAATCTTTTTTAGAAGCTTTGGAGGTGTATTCAGATTATTTTTTTGTGGTGTCGCTGGTGGTGACATCGTTACCAACGGTTGTTGATGTGATTGTTCCTTGTGTTTTGATTTGGCGATTCACGTGCGTTAGGTGTTACAGTTTCAAAGAGCATTTGAATCGTTACTCTTTTAAGAGTTTCTTGAAAAATATTTCTCTCGTTTTTATTGTATGATCCTTCATCATCATCCGTATGATTATGTTTTTATCATTTTTGTCACTTTGTGTTAGGAGTCTCACATCAAATAGATCATAGTGTATGATGTGGTACTTAAACCATGAGGTTCTCCCACCTATTGGAGTAGTCTTTTTGGGTTGGGCTCTCCTCACGGGTTTAAGTCCTAACAATTGGTGCTTTCATTGAGAGTTGGACCACGGAAAGGGTTACCTATATGTTGAATTAAGGTGTTCCACCGAATACTGGTAGGTGAGTGAAGCCGTCAAAAAGGAAAGGGCTATCATCGGGTCAGTGACGATAGAGTGAAAGTCGTCGTAGACGTCTGCTCCTAAAGGGCGTGGCAATGTTAGGAGTCCCACATCAAGTAGATCAAAGTGTTTGATGCGGTACTTAAACCTTGAGGTTCTCCCACCTATTAGACTAATCTTTTGGGTTGGGCTCTCCTCACGAGCTTAAGTCCTAACACTTTGTTTGATGAATTTTACTTGCGGTGTTATATGATTTGACGATTAACCAATACTTGTGATAGAAGGTGTGTTTGATGTTTAACAAGTGTCGGTGTCAGACACCAACACAACATTGTCTTCTACATCTTGTTTAGTCTTCCAAATTGGAATCAAACATTAATAATGATTAAATAAATGAAATTAAATAACAGGATTTCATTCTTAAGTGTGCAGTTATTTTTGCTTATATATGAGTTGAGAGAGTAGACTAACATATACATTCTTGAGTAGACTAACATTAACATTCTTTTTCTTAAGTGTATTGGATACTAAAATATCTCGTTCATTTAAATTAAAGCAAGTGTACGATTCATTATTGTTCAAGCACTTCAAGGTAAAAATGTTCACTAGTTTGTTTATGTTTTTGCTTTCTGTTGCAGAGGTATTCAGTCACATTTTCTGGTTTGAAAGTTTTGAGAGTGGAAAACAAACATGTCAGTGTTGAAAAACAGCTTCTGACACCAGATCAAAGATTTATATTTGTTTTTGTTAGACCATGTACAATGGTAAATCAAATTCAACAACCTTTAACACCCACTTTTTCAATTTTCAACACTCCACATCATTTTCTCTCTCTTAATTCAACACCCTTTCAATTTTTACCTCTCCAATAGTTTTTTCATTCAACACCCTACCCCACCACCTTTTATTTCTTATTCTTATTTAATTTTATATTTTTGTTTTTATAATTACATAAAATTACAATTATCGATTATAATTAAATTAAAATGAAGAAACACTCAACAAATTTTTTTTTTGTAAAAACAAAATTTATTTTTATTTTCTTAACATAAATAAAATACAATACAACAAACTAAGTAAGGGTCACACAAATAGCTTAAAATGCAAGACAACAAACAAGCACACAACACACAAGTAATTTATTTCTGTATCCAAATCTAATAATAAGATTAAGAGAGTGAAAAACTTGATTATTTCTGGGATCCATTTCACTAAATAAACACTAAAACTTCAAAAGAAAGACTAATACAAAGCTAATAATAAGATTAAGAGAGTGAAAAACTTGATTTTTTTTCTGTGTCCAAATCAAATGATCCAAGTCTCTATTTATAGAGAAAAAAAAATTACGAATTTTGGTAAAAATAAAAATTATTTGCAATGAAATAATTGGGTCCAAATTATTAAGAAGATAAAAATCCGAGCAGCCAATCAAAACATGTCAAGTGTCTCCGTGGGCCAGGCATTCAACATGTTGAATTGTTTCAACACTTCCCTCCTCCAACTCACTTTTTTCCCATTTCAACACCCTCCCCTACAATGGTTCAACAAGGGTTCAACATGTTGAATGGCAAATTCAACATGCCATTGTAAATGGTCTTAGTAGAAAAAAGAAAGTTATTTTATATTTCTCTTTTGACTTCTCTGTTTTATTTTTTTATAGGCGTAAGTACATAGTTACGGCAATTTTATTGATTTCAGGAAACAGTTTTTATGTAAAAAAATATAGTAAGATGACGTACAATACACCAAATGATAGAACATCTTCCTGAACTTTGCGTATGCGGAAATTTTAGTGTAGTAGATTGCCCTTTTTAACTTCTTTTTTTTGAATAATTTTAACTTTATCGATTCCAGGATATTTTAGAATAATCAATTTTTTAGAGGTATAATACATAGGTGAATAGCTCATTTGAGGGATCCAAGAGGTATAAGAAGTTAAGGATTTAGACTTCAAATCCATATACATGTAATTTAGTTTGACCATGTTTTTGATGAATATTTCAAAAAACATTTATTTTTATTTTTTTATAATTTTTACTAATCAATTATTAAAATTGTATTTTTTAAAAACT
Source organism: Medicago truncatula (assembly GCF_003473485.1). NCBI lineage: Eukaryota > Viridiplantae > Streptophyta > Magnoliopsida > Fabales > Fabaceae > Medicago > Medicago truncatula. Next base: position 50,395,294 of record NC_053043.1, read on the forward strand.
TAGTATTCAGTCAAACTGCCGACTAGTTCAAAAATCAATCTCATCATCAATTATTAAAGAAATTTTTCTGACAAATTAATCAGTTAAATATATTAAGAGTCAAAATTATATATTCACGTGTGTGTATTATATATATAAAATATGAATGGGGAATCTTATACAATATTTACTAGTGTGATATGCTATTTCAGCACTTGCATGCGACCTATTAGTACCGACCCAATGGCCAATACCCATGCCAAAGCAAACCATACACATAAAATAGTAAATTCTTTTGGAATTAAAAATTGAATTATTTAACATTTTGAATAAATAATGTAGTAGTATAGATGTTGTTTCAATGTAGTAGTATAGATGTTGTTTCATTGTAAAATTATATGATTGTATTTTTCATGTACTCTAAAATATATTGATAATTTCTAAGAGTACAACAAACAACCCCGATACATTTAAACTTTTTTTGAAAGAAACCCCGATACATTTAATTATTAAAATTGACTAAATAAAGTGTAATTTGTGTTTCAGTAAAAAAATTGAATTTATGTCAACTTTCCTCTGAAGTGCGTAGATTTGAAAATAAGAGGAAATGAGAGTGTTCTATAAATAGTACATGAGTGTATAGTTTCCTCTCATATATTTTTATTGAAGAAATAGTTTTCACTTTTCTCTCATATTAAATTTAAGAATCTTAAAACTATTTTTTCATAAATTCAAATAAACAAATAGGCCCTAAGTCACATAAATAGTTTAAAGAATTTGAATTAACATTACGGAGGTGGATATATATATACACCAAAACATTGTATTATAAAAAGTTGAATAATAGTTAGTGGCCAATGTGTTTTTGATTAATTTGTTACATACAATAAAGTACAATAAAAATAACTATCGTTCCATCTCAAGGTCTCAAATTCAATTTTCGTTGGTGTCAGTTTGAGTGGACTAATTTAACTTCTTCAAAAAAAAACAATAAAAATAACTATGATAAGCAAATATTTGTAGCTTTTATCCAACGGGTTTTAGAAAGGGATTTTTACATTTTTTTTTACAGAGGGATTTTTACAAGTTGAAAAATATAAAAAAGTATTTAAATTTAATTCATGTACCTTTAGATTAATTATGTTAGTACTATTTTGTTGATCAAACATACTTATTATGTTAGTAATATTTTGTTGATTAAACATACTTTACAGTTCTATATTGGCCCTAGTACCTTAAGCCTCTGTTTGGTTTGGCTTTTGCAAAGCCAGAATCAATTCTGGAGCATTTCAAAAGCAATTCTGCAATATTTAACATGTTTGGTTTGGCTTTTCAAAATAGCTTTTATCCTCCAAAAGCAATTCTAGTTGAAGCTACAATTCCTAGCTTCTTACTTTCCTAGAATCAATTCTACACCCTCAATTCTATTAATTCCATCCCTGCCCTCATTAATTTAGTAATTTCTATTTATTTGTATTTAACTATGTCTATTTTGGTAATTATACATTCAAAAGTAATTTTGATCAAAACTATCCAAACAACAATCATTCTGTTTAATCAATTCTGCATTATTGCATCCAAACATAAATCAATTCTGTCAGAATCAATTCTGTCAAAATCAATTCTTTCAGAATCAATTCTGTCAGAATCAATTCTACACACCTCAGAACCAAACACACACTAAGATTAATAGATTATGTTGGGAAAAAGATTCCCAAGTTGCCACTATTATGCTAGGACAGAAAATAAAGAGGGAAAGAGATACTTCAGTTTTTCCAACAGAAAAAACTTTGTATGATTAGATGCCATATTAGTTAGCATGCATGATTGATCAGAACCAGCAGAAGCATGGTTGGATTAAGAAAAAGGTGCCTCAAATATCAACCAATATGATCTTCTTGACCTGCCCCCATTATTTTCCCTTTTGTCTCACATGGTGTGAGTGAGAGGGAAAAAGTCCACTTCTTTTTGAAGACCTTAAACAAGAAAAGCACATGGAGAGAGATATTATTACTCGCTCCGTCCCTCCCTCCGTCCCTTAATAAATGACCTAGTTGACAATATGCATTATTGACTTGATATACTTTGACCATACTTTTCTACTAATTCACAAAGATAAATAATATCATGTAAGATGTTGTTGGATTCGTCTCGATAAATATTTTTAAAATATTAAATTTTTATAATTTTTTTTAGTAGAGAATTGAAGATATCAAAGATAAAATATATGCATTGGTATGTGTGTCAGAATCAACTAGGTCATTTATTTAAGGACGGAGGGAGTAACTACTTTCTCCGATCTTTATTATAAGAAACAATTAGTAATTTTTTAGGTTTATTGTATAAGTGATTTATAACAAGATACATTTAATTATTCAATGAATCTAAAAAGTCAATTATTTCTTATAATAAGGATCCGATGGAGTAGTACAGGAAGAAAACAAGAATCAACCGTTACGTTTATTAGGGCAGCCAAATTTAAATCAATTATTGCTACTTTATTCCATTTCTATGTATGAAGCCTTTCTTTTTGAAAGAAATGTATCAAGCTAGAGATAATTAATCGCACCCTAGCCAGACAATGGTGTACCAGGTACCTTGGGACTTGCTATGTTGCATATATGTGCAATGTGATAGTGTACCATGTCCATATACGAATAATGCAAAATGGGGTCCAACTCCCACTCCATGTATATGTATTTGATTATATTAGATATAATCAGAACCGTCTAAAATATTTTGAAGATCATATTCTTGTTTTAAGATTTCAAGTTTTAGATATTGAAATTGGTAATTAAAACTCATAAAAATTGGTATATACGTGAATTAGATCGTTAAACACTTTCGAGGTCGAGGTCCTGAAAATTTGAGATTTATTGATATAATTAGATTTAGAATTTCATATTCTGCTCTTGGTTTTATTTCATAAAAGGGAAATTAGACCAGCATTATAAAATAACTGTTGCATGAGATTCTAATTACTCTCTCTGTTTCATATTAAATGATTTATTTGTTCATTTCACACCTATTAAATGCTTTAAGTGTTTTCGTCAAATATTGGTGCATTCACCATTATCATAAATGCAAGCAAATTTCTTAAAAAAAAATCATAAACTTAAAGTGGAAAATATTAAATTGAAAGTGATGAAAGTATTATTAATTAGAGTTATAAATGAAATAAAATAATTAATATTGCATTGAAAAATAAAATAGGTCGGTCATTTTAAGACAATACTCCCTTTGTCTCTATATGGGTGTGTTTGGTTTGCAAAACAGCAAGTACTGGACAGAACAGTACAAGATAGAACACAAGGCAGAACAGCACATGACAAATTTTTTATGGCATTGAGTAATTTTTTGTTTTATACGATTTTTGAGGGACAAAATGCTATTTTGTTATTTTAGACAACTTGTACGTGAGACAAAAAGTTGTGCTGTGGTTTAGTGAGGGACAAAAATATGAGTTTTTGTCTTGTCCCTTGCCTCCAGTTTGTCTTGTACCTGAAACAGTTTTACAAATCAAACACTGAACAACTCTAGTTGTTCTGTCATGTCCTTCATTTTTTAGCAAATCAAACGCATCATAAACAACCATTTGATTTTATTTTTGTACCTAAATATAAACTCTTTTTCAAATTCCTAGATGTATTTATTATTTTAGGTACCTCCGAAAATAAGACTTATTGTTAACCTTTGGTAAAGACTAGTAGTGGCTCGTGAGCTATGCTATGTGATTGCACGTGATCGATGATTTATCATCTCAAGAAAAAAATATTCAGTAAAACGACAGAACCAAAAATAGAAAAGAAATGAAATGGACCGTATGCGCATGCTGCTGAGTTTTGAAGCATGGGAAGGGAGTCCCTCTAAAAGCATGGTGGTACTCTCCTATCGGATCAAAGACACATAAAGCCTAATACTTGAGTGAAAGATTGTTCCAATATGTGAAGTGTGGGTTAAAGTCCCACACTATATAGAACATTAGTTAGTTGTGAATTATCATATAAGTTAGAGAGCGGAGGTGGTTTTACCACCCAGTTAGATCTGAGCACACGTTTGAGCTCAGTGGCGGATCGCCTATGAGATCTGTAGGAGCCACTGTAAGTCTGCTGCCCTCCAAGTTACCTATAATTATCATATTGTCCATAATTTGTCAAAAGTTACATTCGTGTTGCAGCGGATTGGCGAGCTTCAAAAACCCCAGAGGGCGTGAGTTTGGTCCATGCTACTTTTTATTTTTATTTTTATTTTCTATTATATTAATAATATTTTTATTCTAAAAATGAGGTCTAGGAGGGACTTGAACCGCCGTTCTCTATGATAGATTCAACAAAATAAACCACTGCACCAGTCCACAATTTTGTCATATCTTAAAATCGTTTAATATATATTTTGAAAATATTAATTTGGCAAAATTTTTTGCCCAGACACTGCAAAATTCCTGGCTCCGTCGCTGTTAGAGAGTGCATATATTTCAAACGTTAAGGTCTTATATGAAGATGTCGTGTGAATTTCACTTATGTAATTGCTTTTTATGTGTATCAATTAGCATCAATATTCTCTCTCAAAAAAAAAAAAAATTAGCATCAATATTGTCCTCCCTGTAATACCCAAAGTTATTCTTCGAGCTAACAAAATATATATATATCCATCAACGCAAGTTATCACTGAGCTTACCAATGGGTTTAACAAAAAAAAATTATACGGTGAAGTCATGCGAATGATTTTTCTGATGAAGTTAACACTATAGCATCAAAAGTGTTGCGAGCAATATCTCACTGTTTGTATAGTGGCATCAAAAGTTTAGTCCACATAGTATCATAAATTCATCAGATTAACAATAATACACTTAATCTAATTTTATTCTACCTTGTTTTAAGTGTAACACCCCACAAAGTGTAACACTTAAGACTATCACATGATATCAACAACTTTGTTTGCATGTTAAATATGCTAACGATAAAATAGTATCTGTAAGTCTAAGATGTTGCAAGCATTGTTAGATGAATTACTATTGATCATTAATCAGTTTCATAATGCACCATAAAAACTCCCAACCAAAAAACCAGTCTTGCCAAAGGTTAACTAACATCTTACCCATACGTGTGAAACTTATTTTCAACAACATAATATCAAATATTCAAAAGTTTGTCGTAAAACATTATTAAGATTCAAGAGTGTATTACTGTTGCTTATTGTCGGTTTATGCAAATTACTTCCACTTATAAACATTTATTCATATCTTCATTCAACTAATACGAGACTCAAAGTTAAAATAACAACAATATCGTTTTCTCAACAAAAAAAGTTAAATATGTTTTTGATCCTTATAAAATTAGGAACTTTTAAGTTTAGTTCTTAATTAATTTTAATAGGTTTTTTAATCCCTACAAAAAAATTACTTATAATTTTAGTCCCTATTACAACAAAGTTTGTTTAATTATCCTTAAACTCTTAAACTTTTGAACGATTTTTTTGAGACAAATTTAGAACACTATGAAAGATTCATTTACTAAAATTTACAATTTTTTAACATGAAACGAATTATGAATTTTTTAAAACGCCAAAACTTAAAGATAAAATTAACAAAATCTGAACGTAGAAATCAAATTTAGCGACAATTTTTTTTAAATGAACTTTTAGTAATGTGCTTAACACGTCCGCAAAAAATTGTTCAAAAACTCAAGAGTTTAAGTATTATAAATTAAACAAATTTGAATTGAGGAGGGACTAAAACTGCATGTAGGAAAAAAATTAGGGACTAAAAGAACTATTAAAATTAAGTAAGGACTAAACTTGAAAGTCCCCAATTTTATAGGGACCAAAAACATATTTAAAAAAAAAATATATATATATCGACAAACATACATTCTACCACAATGCAATTTCGGTCTAAGCAAATACCGGTAAACTTGTAACAACTTTAACAGCCACAACCAACTAATAATATTATTACAGTACTACCCATATATTTTTTTTTCTCTCAAAAAAAAAGTATATATTTTTTTAAAAGGAAATGCTCCATACAAAAAATAAAAGTTGAAAACACAACTTTTGGAATCCTCGTAATCTATGTATAAATACAAGAGTTGTGTTATTTCAATATCTATATATGTGACAACCAAAATTTTACAAAGGAAATGAGGTTGTGGCACAATAACCAAAACAATAGAGAGAGAAAGTAAATATAATGTGAGTATGAGAGAAAAAATTATCACAAAAGTTGTAAAAAATAGTTGTTCAAATATCATTTCTCAGATACAACTCTCAAAACTTAAATATTATTGTGGTCCCATAAAATGACAACAAAGAGTCAATGACTTGAAAATTGCCAACACCTCTGTACTAATTAAAATTGCCAACAAAGAGTCAATGTAGTAAAAACTTTAATCAATTTCACACAAATTAATTAAAAAGGTAAATAGCATTAAGCTGCATATTCGGTGTTGTGAAAATTTAATTCAATTAATTTACATTTACTGATAAATAGAAAATTAGACATGAATGAAAGATAGACGGATAAAAAGTTGAAAAATAGAAATTTACACATAAATGAAAAGTAAATGGACAATTTGTGCAGAGGTTGGGATTCGAACTCCGGATTCCCCACTTCTCCACACATAATGTGTGTGAATCTAGCCAATAGGCTACTTCCTTGACAAAAAAAAAAGGACAATAAATCATGTCGTTAGTTCTTTTTAAACGGCAAAATTAATCATCTTTAAACTAAATTCATAAATTTAGTAGACACAACGTTGTTGTAGATAACTCTTTGATTCCATTGTAAAATTTCGTAACATTTGATACTATAAAGTTAAAAGTGTAAAACGTAAATGATATAAAAATATATTCTTTATTAAAACACATTTTCTTATGTTTGAACATTTTATCTAAAACGGTTTTGAAAGATGTTTGTTGTACAATAAAGACCTCAATCTCACGAGTAGAGAAACTTCAATCATATTCACACAACCATCTATCTATAAAATAAAACGGTGCATCCATAAAATAAAACAAAATATAAATAAACACCTGTAAAAAAAATAGAAAACAAAACGTGCCAGGTTTTTTTGGTAGCAAAATTTGCCAGGTTTGAAACAGGCTGTTGATTAATTGATTTAGTTGTAAAAGTCGAATAAAATCGTGTTGATTAACTCGTGATGATTCTTCCTTAAAAAAAAAAAAAAAACAAACTCATGGTGATTCTCCCTCTGCCAACAATGCAAGTAATTTACGTTTTTCTGTTAGTAAGTAAGTACTAGTGTTTTTTCAAAAAAAAATATTTGATTTTCTTTTTTGAAAAGTTTTTTGAGCAATGTATATATGTCAAAAAAAAATAAAAATTGGTGTTAGAGCAACAGTTTTTTACCGTACAAGTTGTTTTGTGTTTGAGCAACGTTAGTTTATACTTTAGTTAGAAATTTAAAAAAACGTAAGTTAAAAGAATAGTCAATTTATATGCATGAGATTTGCTAGAAGACACTACTTATTTTTATGTGAGAAAGCTACACCTTAGGGTGTATTTAACTATTTTTTAGTTATAAGTATAACACCTTCTAAAAAATAAGTGGGAGTATTTTAGCAAATGCCTATATGAGTTGTTAAGTATACCCATTTATTTTTTTAGGAGTGTGTTAGTAACATTCACCTTAAGATGTATTTAACAATTTTTTAGTTATATCTTTGCTAAAATACATTTTAATAAAAACTACTGGGTGTATCTTAGCAAAACAAAGTGTATGAAACAATTATAAACACAAGCCAACAGTAGAAAACAGCGAGAGAGAAATGAAGAGAGAACACAAAAGAATTTGTTGACCCAGTTCGGTCCAAATTGACCTAGTTTGGGGGAAAGAGCAACCATCTGTTTCACTATAATGATGAGTAATCTTACAAAAGAGATATCAACGGGTTACAAGAATAAGTTTTCCACTTAATTCTACCCTAAGTCCCAATCTCTTCCCGTAACCAAGTGACTCAATCCTAATAGTGTTTCCCAAGGTGAATCAACCCTCAAACCCTAGTGTTTGTTGCCAAGAGACAGACTCTATACAAACTCTAGTTTTGTTGTTGCCTTCCTAAACCTTTGTTTTAGTCCCCTCTATATCAAGGTTTGCTATGATACAAAACCTATATTTATAGTAAAAGAATCCTCAATAAAACTGGAACAAATCTAGACTAGTTCTGAAAATCGACCCCCGACTTCCATAAATCGGCCACCAATCTTTGCCGAACCAACAAACAAAAAATTGGAGTGCGAAATTGGCCACAGAGCTCTGAAATATATATATATATATATATATATATATATATATATATATATATATATATATGGGTAGGGATATATTATTGACTCCAAGAGTAACTTTAAGGAGTTACTCCACATCTCCACCTTTAATTTTATTTTAATCTAATGGATTACATTTAAGTCTTATCAATAATCATGTGTCTCACTATTCTTGATCATTTTAACAATAATAGGTTTTTTTTTTTTTTTTGCTTTCAATCAACATTTATGTTTCATTAACACAATTAATAATTGGTAAGAAGAAATTATTTTAATGTTTCATCAAATGTTTTTTTTTTTACAAGATGAAAAAGGAAAATTAAATATTGTTAGAATGATCAAGTATGATGATGCACATGATTATTAATATGACATAAATGTAGTCCATTAGATTAAGATAAAACTAATGATGGGGATGTGGAGTAACTATTTAGAATTAGTCTTGGAGTCAAAAATCAAAATATCTCTCCCCTATATATATAACGATATAATCTCTTAAAAAAAGTACTATTAGATGTTAACATTTCAATCATATGTAAAAAAAAAAAACCAATAAACCTAAATAACTTATCTTAAATTATCTATAAAAATGGATAATACATAAATTTTATGATTTAAATTAAATCATTGATATTTTACCAAAATAGAAATTTTTCTTTTAATAGATTTTAGCTTTTATAGATTTTTTTTTTCTTCATAGAGAACGTTTATATAAATAAAAGATTAATTTTTTGTGCGCTAATGCATCGAATCATATTATGCAAAAGGAATAGTTATGAAGATATTTTAAAAATTAATCTTAAAAAGTGATATCGCAAAATAAATTCATTTTTCTGGCATGTTGCATAATGAATTCATTAAATGCATGCATAAGAAAAATTTACATTTACGGTACATGTATAAATTAAAATATTTTTTTAAAGATAAATATCACTAATTAAATGACACTAGGAAAGCTTTACACCAAATTTTCTATTAATTAAAACCAAGTTATTTGAACTTCAGTGGCAAGAGTTCATTCCAATAACATATATGAAAAATAACGAATTCGAAAGAAAAATAAAATTCTATTAACTATTTTCTTTCTGTTATTTAGAGAATCTCATTTCGAGCTTCATTATTATTCTGGAAACACCATTGCCATTTTCTCAGCAATATTTTTTCTTCTTCTTAAATTCACCCCCCTAAGTCTCCACACCAAAAATATGTTCTCAAAAAATCTAGAAGGATTTTTTAGATAAACTCACAAACACGACTTAACTTATCTAGATCTTATTCTCGGTGTTTCTTTATGTATTCCATTTTGATTTGATAAAAATTATACACATAATTATACTGTCGTTTGAATTCAATGAAACATATTAAATCCATCAATATTTGAATCATATGCTGGTGTTCATCCAATGATATCGGTATTGTCAATTGAAGCAGACTTTACACTTTACTAACTAGTAGTTTTTTTAGGGGATTTAATTATAAGATTAACTACTTAAAATAAAGTAGTTAAATAAAAAAGAATTAATAAAAAATAAAATAAAATGAAGTAGTAATATATTTCTTTGGGTAAAAGTATGTAATTATTTCTTTGGGTAAATGAAGCAGTATATATATGAAAACAAAAAGGGTAAAAGAAGATGAAAGAAAGAATAGAACAGAGGAAGAAGAAAAAGAGATTAGAGAAATCAAAAGGCAACAAAGTGCATTTCAAAACTTCAAAAAACTCTGAAACCCAAATTTCACAGAGAGAGAAGAAGAGGCTTTTCATTCTTCAACTCTCTCTCTCTCTCTCTCTGAAACCCTAACCTCGTTCACGAACTTCTTCTTCCTCACACGCCATCATTCCGGCAACCGGCGCCGGAAATAGCTTATGACTCCTCGCCGGCGAACACTCCGTTCTATTAATTTAGCTAAGCTAGGTTTCAGTTTCATACCGAATTCAGAGATCTCAACTAATTAACCGATTTTGTTAATTTTTATTTTTTTGATTTATTTTTTGAATTAAGCATTGTAACTGTCGCCGAACGTGGAAACCGTTACCGATCACCGGTTACGGATCCCGATGGCGAGGGGAGGACAGTGTTTCGAGAAGCTTCGGAGGTGTATTCGGACGGTTTTTTTCGTGGCGGCATTGGTGGCGTCGTTGGTGGTGACGTCATTGCCGGTGGTTGTGGCCGTTGTTGATGTGCTTGTTCCTTGCGTTTTGATTTCGAGGTTCACGTGTGTCAGGTGTTATGGTTTCAAGGAGCATTTGAGTCGTTACTCTTTTAAGAGTTCCTTGACGGATATTCCTCTTGTTTCCATCATAAGATCCTTCGTCATTATCTGTATGATTCCGTTTTTCTCCTTTTCATCACTTACATTGTGATATGATGCGATTTTATGATTATTGTGAATTTATGATCTACAAAATACGGTCACGACACTGACACAGACACATTGGCAACGGTACAAATAAAAATTTGAAAAAATGATTTGATTGAAAGTAATCACATGTGTCGCCTTCCATTGAAGTGTCGGCGTGCTACATTGAATTAATTCAGTTTTTCAAACTTTTAATGTCGTGTTCGTTGTTAGTATCTCTTGAATTTATGACCCTCCTGTTGTTGGTTTTTGTAAGAATTGTCTATTGAGCTTTGAGTTTTACTTTATCAGTTAGAGCAAGTAATTTTTCTCGAGGTCGAGGGTACATGCATTGCCTAATTCATCCATGGAGTTAAATGTTTTGTTCATTTTGTTATATTGTATTGTATTTCAAAACAAAAATAAAGAGTATTGTTTAATGTAATTTGAAATTAATGTTCTTTTGGTGTACATGAAATTAATTATAAAGTTGAAGTTCATTGAGAATTAAATGGATGTTTTTTTCTTTCCGTAAGTACAATTTAGATGCTAAGAGTTTGCATAGACATTTGATATGTTGGGCGCATGTTTGAACCCACCATGCACGTGGTGTGTGTTAGTTTTGTTGCTAGGATCTTTAGAATAAAAAAATAAATTGATGTTTATCTAAAACTTTTTATGTCAATGTGTTTGTTTTCGTAGAATTAAAACTTAATTAGAATATTATATTTTAGAATTCTTACGTTTTAAGATTGATATGAAGTATTAGTAGCGCAGTGTCTCCTTCCCCGCACTGTTTAATTAAAATTTTGTTATTATTACTACTACAAAATGAGTTCTACTTTTCTCAATTTGTATTTTTAATAAGAAATCTTAACAGTTAGTAGTAGATGAATAGTCCATGTTTGTTATTAATCAGTGTAGTTTTCATGTATAAAAGAGTGATTCTCATACCGAGATTTTCGATTTAAATGAATGCAGGTGTTTATTCAATTTGTGATGGTCCCGCTCTCTCACATGGTCCTTATCTTGGAACAGTGACTCTGTGTTCATTTGTTTCGATTGTTGTCCTTTCCGTCAAAGCTTGTGTTTTCACTGTCAATTCTCAGATTGAAGGGGAAGCTTCGGTTTCCCTTGCAAGGAAAATACTCCATTTGAAAAAGTCGTGGGGAATGCCTGTCTTATTTCTCTCGTCAGTTGTGTTTGCCCTCGGCCATGTCGTGGTTGCTTATAGAACCAGCTGCAGAGCAAGGAGAAAGCTCCTATTTCATCGTGTTGACCCTGAAGCTGTAAGCCTTGAATTGGTTTTCTTTTACTTTTGGATTTTAGTGTTGTAATTTTATGCTCCAGGTTGATAGAAATTTTCCAAGTACACAAAGCATAGATCAATCTATTGTATTTACTTTGGTGACTCACATGTAAAATTATTTATTTATGGCTAATTAAGCAGGTCCTTTCATGCAAAAATGTTTTCTCTAGCTATCAGAAGGCCCCACGCTCTCCGATTCCTTCTGGAGGGAGAACCCCAAAAAGTGAAAGTGAAATGAAGCGGAGACCCTTTGGAGCAGCTCGTGATGAAGAAGTGCCAGTTAGATTACTTGCAGACTCTGACAGCTTATTCATCACCTGTCAAGGTCTTACTCTCCATTACAAGCTAAGCCTGCCTGGGTCACCTCCTTCACTTAGCTTGTCCTCATCTTCATTCATTGAATCTAGTTCTGTTTGCTACACTTCATCAATGTCTGGGGGAGTATCGAAATTTAGTAGACAATTGCCATACGTGTCTTCGAAAATCCAGCGGCAACTATACAGGACATATAGCAATCAATTCCAAGACTCGTCTTCTTTATATGCTCCTCTCTTAGATGGTCCAGTAACGTCTCCGCTTATTTCTGAAGATATCCCTGTTTTTCATCTAGATGAAATTTGTGAAGATGGCGAAACAGTTAAATCAGATATCCCGTCTTTGGATCAAAAAGTAGAGGGCAGTGGCCAAGTGGGTATTGTTTTAATACACGGCTTTGGTGGAGGAGTATTCTCTTGGCGGCACGTAATGAATTCTCTCGCTCGGCAGAGTAATTGTACGGTTGCTGCCTTTGATAGGCCTGGTTGGGGATTGACTTCAAGGCTGCGGCGGGAGGACTGGGAGAAAACAGAACTGCCTAATCCTTATAAACTTGAAAGTCAGGTAATTACTCTTTATCCTTAGTATGATCTGTATTAGAAAACATTCACTATTGTATTATTCCCAGTCTCAATTAAACAGGCATTTAGCCGTGCCGGATTCCTATTCAAGTTGAGAGTTTATTTCTGGGTTCTAAGGCCTAGAGCTTTTAATTTATTACCAACCAACACGCTGTCCAAAAAATCCACTTCTGATGGATCTATGTTTTTCAGGTTGACCTGCTGTTGTCTTTCTGTTCGGAGCTTGGATTTTCGTCAGTTGTGCTAATTGGTCACGATGATGGAGGGTTGCTTGCTTTGATGACTGCACAAAGAGTTCAAAGGTCAATGAATTCTTTCAACGTGAGTATTTCTTCCTGCTTTCTCATGTTAAACATTAAGTAGATAATGACTTAATCAGTTTTATCAGCTGCATGCGGCAGCCTTGCTTTTATCCAGAATCACATTTGAAGTGGGCCTAGTGAACTTTAGATGTTAGTTAATGTGTATTGTGATAGCAAAGGTGCTTTAGTCTCCATGAAGATATTAGATGATAGTGTGAGTTGAGAATTTACGTAACAGCACGATATTTATTTTTTTGATTTCGTGATTTATTTGTCATTGTTTTATGTGTGATCACATTGGCTCGATATAATCTATTATATACTCATATAATCTATTATATACTCTATGTGAATAAACAATTATTATAATATTGGGATTAGCATACATATTCATACATTGAATAATATGTTAATTGCTAACTATGCAACATAATAAACTATGACAACAAAAAACAGGATTCAAAGGACAATGGATAAATACATAACATTTAGATAACTTGGTATTTAGTTGTTAGTGTATCTATGAATGTTTCATTTACACAGGTCGCTTTATTGGCATTCAGCGAGCTGTCTTATGCAAACTAGCAATTGTTAATGATTGAGGTTCTAAGTTTTGTGGCTAGTGTGTATCTGACATTTCTTGTTGGGTCTTTTTTGTCATTCAGGTTACAGTGAAGGGGGTTGTATTGGTAAATGTTAGCTTGTCTAGGGAAGTAGTTCCTTCATTTGCCAGAATCCTTTTGCACACCTCACTTGGAAAGAAGCATTTGGTTCGGCCACTACTAAGAACAGAAATCACTCAAGTGATCAATCGGCGTTCATGGTATGATGCTACCAAACTGACACAGGAAGTTTTGAGTCTCTATAAGGTATGTATGTGCCTTGAAGCTATATGATAATGTGAACTAGATCTATTCTCTATCTTTTTTGTAAATTCATATTGCAGAGATAATAAATTGGATGGAATGGAAAATTGTCACTTAACCTAGAGTTAAATGCTATATAATAAACTCTCACAAACTTAAATTCCATTAGAATTTTTTTGGTTTTTTCTTTGTTTTAAATAGTTTGGCAAAGTGAATACGATTTTTATTAGTTTGACATATTTTCCGTGTTGCACAATTTTTGAAGAGTTGTTATAAATTGAGATAGACTTTTTCTTATCCTGGTGAATCCTCATAGAGTTTTCTCATCGATTATAAGTTCAATCTGCCATCTTTTATGTGATCTCTCCGTCTCTTTTTAGTTTCTTCTGGATGTTTATTTCCTCATGCTTTTGTTGAGCATCACTTGGGAGAAAATTTTATTGACCTGTGTCTAGTTTAATCTGTAGCCTTTTATGCGATCTTTCTGCCTCTTTTTAGTTTCTTCTAGATTTTTTTCCCTCATGCTTTTGCTGATCATCACTTGGGGGAAAATTTTATTGACTTGTGTTCCGTGACTTTTCTTGTGTGTTTAGGCTCCATTATACGTAGAAGGATGGGATGAAGCAGTTCATGAAATTGGTAAATTGTCATCTGAAAACATCCTTTCTGCAAAAAATGCAGAATCGTTGCTACAAGATGTAAAAGATATTTCATTGTTGGTCATAGCTGGTGCTGAAGATTCACTGGTTTCTCTGAAATCTTGTCAAACGATGGCATCAAAATTTGTGAATTCTGTAAGTATCCATGTTCACGTTTATTTTATCCATTATTCATAATGTGGGTATGTGAAATTATTGTGTGTGATTTGTAGTAGCAGGTAGAAAAACAGAATACTCTTTGCAATCCCACTCCATTTTTGTTACATTTTCAATTTCCCTTGCATTTTTCATGGCGTATGGTTACTTTTCAAAGTTTTCTAATACCTATCCATTTCACACGCAGAGACTGGTTGCAATCTCAGGATGTGGCCATCTACCTCACGAAGAATGTCCAAAAGCTTTGCTTGCAGCAGTATTACCCTTCATCGGTAAACTATGCTCTGTATATAACTCACAAAGTTAGTAGGTCACCTCTTTCCAAGTTCATACATAGGTCAATCCATTGTAGGGCACTTTTCCTTTCTCGTGTCATTCTCTTGATTTTCTTTCCTTTCATCGCCTTTTACGCTATATTACTTCAAGAGAGAGATCAAAGGCAACATCTTTCTCTTGGGTATTTTTGATGTGTCAGTTTTATTTTTAACCTTTTTTGTTGTTTAGATGTCAATAGTTGAGCTGCTTGTCGCTTCCCACAAAAAGAAAGTGGGAAGTAGATGGCATAATTTGTAAATTTATCATGAGATTGATATTGAATATAATTTAGAATGGTTGTTTCCAGCTGCTGGTCGTTTATTTTCAAAATATTCGTAATGCAGCACATGATTGAGATTGGTAAAAGTAAAATAGTACACTGGTAATGAATTTAAAACATTTTTTGGAATGATAAGGAGGGAATTGAAACTTGAAAGGCAGGATAATTATTTCAAGTTTACATTTTAGAAAGGGTGAATTCTAGGGTGAGGGTCCAATTAAGTCCCTCACTGGTGGACCACAATACCCATATGAGATCTGAATAATTCATACACGGTTGTTGCGTAAGTTCAATATACAGAAAAGATGAAGTTGCGGCTAGAAAATGAAATTGAACCTTCCAAAATTGAATTGTGTTCGTGTCCTTGATGCCTTGGCATGTGGCAACAATGGGAAACATATACATAGATAATTTCTTTTAATAATTTCAGTGAACCAGAAATAAAACAAAGTGAGCAGCAAGCAATTATTGTCATTTATTCTGATTTTATTTCATTGCAACATCTTTTTCAATGTTATTACTTTTTCCTTAAACAAAAAATTGAAAGGTGTGTCGATGAATTAATGACTTATTTCTTTACATTGGTCCAAATAACATTTCAAGATCTTTCATTTGGGGAAATACCTTGATTCTTCTTCTCCATGGCTGCAATCATAAGCACCCTAATAAATGTTAATGCAAGGGCAATAATGGTGGATATGGACGTTTGGTAACAGAGGAGGGTGAGGAAAAAGATATGTGTGATCTAACGCATACGGTGAGGGACTTAATTGAACCCTCACCCTAGAATTCACAAGAACTTGTAGTAAAATTTTATTTCTTAGTTTTTTTTTTCTCCAAAATTTCCATCCAAAGATACTTGAAATATTGATATCAGGTTATAGGTTAATTTTTAGGCTTAATAGCACTTTTAGCCTCCTAATTTTTCAAAAGTTGCGATTTTGGCCCCCTAAAAAAAAACTACAAAACTGCCCCCTAAGTTTTGTAACTGTAGCAGTTTTGGCCCCCCTAAATTAAATTGAGTTAGGAGAAAAAAAGAAGAAAATGTGTATAAGTAATATTTTTTGGACTTGGCACATCATTGTCAAGTGGTCATAAGCATTTATTTTCTAACGAAGTTTGATGAAAAAAAGTAACCCTGTGATTTTTTTATTTTTTTTAGCAACCATATGAATATATTATTACTTAAAAATTCAATTTATTACAAAGAAATTGAACAATGAATTTGTTACAACCTTCTAACTTGTTACAAATATTTTTGCCTTTAAAATATTACCAGTTATCGAGTTTTCCATTTGTGATAATAGAGAATCACTGCTATTTAAGCTCGTGGTGGCTAAGCTGGATTTCGTTTTCCTATTGCTGTAATGGATTCTCTGACTGTGATGCTTCTTCGGTGTTGGTTGTCTTGCTTTCTTTTACAGCAACAATATGTCTGCTGGTTCGGTCAACCCTCTCATGGTTGTTCGGTGGTTAGGTGTTAGAAGCTTTTGCTAGTGCAGAGGTACATTATTTTGCTGGTCTTAACAGCAGTTTTTGTAGTTTTAAGTTTCTAAAAGACTTTTGCTAGTCTTTTGCTGGTATAATTTTTAAGTTTCTATAAGACTTGATCATCTGTTAATTGAAACTTGTGTTAACAGTGCAGTAGGATTAAGTTCAAAAGAATGGATTGAAATACATTCATTTACATCGCTGTCCATCTTATATAAGAGAATTCGATGTGAAAACATATATATAGTTGATTTGGTAGAATAAGTGTTTTCTCTTCCTACTTTTGAGTTTTCAAAGAGGGTTGCAAATCTCTACACTAACTATAAGATACTTTAATACCAACATTTTGAGCAAACTTTCAAAAATATAATTTAAACCCAACATCATGATGATAACACATTCGAGGATAATGTAACGTAATGATGATGATACCACATATTTAGGGAGGATGTAATGTAACGTAGATGAAATTAAAACTAAATAAAATTACGTATTTTTTGAATTGATTTTGTGTACTTGTGCAACTTTATTCGAATTTATTCAATACACAACTTTTATTCAAATTTATTCAATACCAAAATGTGCAACATATCAAAAATCATTAAAAAACATCCGAACAACCAAGACATTTTAAGTCATTATATTGATCAACTCCCTCACCACTTAATTCAATTGGGTTGTCCTCGACAATTTCTGGGGCACCTGCTTTTAGATGCGAATCAAAATAACAGGTTCTTCCTCTTCGTCCCGTCTTGTTGAAATTGTACACGGGCATATTCACCTTACTTTTTTGTCTGGTTCCTTCACATTTGATATCGTACCATGTCACGGCGGTTTTTGCTTTTTTTTTCTTTTCTTCTCACCCTCCTTTTTTATATGAGCATCTCCATGTCTCTGAGACATATCTGCACAATGTAAACATCGGAGATCAAAATCTACTCTAATCCTAAAAATTCTATTACAAATTCCTAATAATTTCATACAATTTCTACCACAATTTGATCAATTCTACTCTAATCAATATCTAACAATTCAATCAAATCATAATCTATCTAACATCATAAAATCATAAATCATAAATAAAAAAAACTAAATATGTGACAATTTATCCAAAAAAATCTAACAATTCAATAAAAAAAACTAATGCAATATGATAATAAACATTTACTTGATTTGAGATTGTAATTGGTGTTGACTGATTTAAACTTGGAGAAAATCGCAGCAATGGAGATCAAAACTGCAACAATGAAGTTTGAGAAATCCCTATGTTCTTATGTTTTTGTAACAGAACCCAATGTCGTGAGTGAACTCACATTGACTTAATTTAGATAGTCAATGGGACTTATGCGTGACTTATGTCACGTTGTGTTTAACACACTTGAGTTAACATACAGAGAGATATTTTGGGTAGTTCGGTTGGAGTGAGTAAAACTTGATGGGAGAAGAGCAACTTTCATTTTCATTAATAATCAAGTTATTTTGAGTCACATTTTAAAAATGGAGAATGCTAATCATTGCTTTTGGGGCATTGGGTAAGAGGATAAAAATAGAAATATAGCCTCGAAAAATGGTGAAAAGTGATAAATTTAACATTTTAAAAGTCAAAATATTGTTGAAACCAATGTAAGCATACTATTTTTGGCTTCCTTAACCATTGTCTCATGGTTAACAAGACCCTTTAAAAATAAAATAAAATTATTTTGAGTCACTTCACTTTTTCAGTCTATATGTCTTCCTTAACCATTGTCTCATTGTCTCAATATGTTTCTTTGCATCCTCTTTTTGATGGACGAAGAAGTAATAGTATATGAATGCACTAAGGGACATTGTCATAAAACGTGATTCATTCATGATATTTGGGTTCGAACTATCCAATTCTGAAACATTAATGTCATACCCCAAATTTTGACCTAAGGTCCCACTGACACAGTCTCCGAACTCGGACCAGACTCACATTTCAGTGAAAAATTCGGCAGGGAGGTATTTTGAAATACCTCATAAAATTCCGAATCGGGCCCTCTTCTCTCAGTCTAAAATTTATTTCCATCTTTTAAATTTTTATTTTAACTTTAGTCTAAATTTAGATTAAATTTCTTTTATTCCCATTTTAAATTTTCCTTTTTATCCTTTTTAAAAATAAAAATATAGACATTATCCTTTTATTATTAATTTTTCTTTTTTATTAAATCCCAAAATTGTCCAAAGTCCCAAAAATGTCCATGAGTCCCAAGAACAGTCCAGGTTCATGCGTAACAAAGCACAAACCATCATCCTCATCCTCATCCAGTCTGTTACGCGCCTATCTCCATCTCAATCTCCTAAAATCTGCAATTTTTGTAACAAATCCTTGTCCCCAAACAGCACTATAAATACATAACCTGCATAACAAAGAAAAACAACAACAGAATACGGGAACAACAGAATACGGGAACAACAGAACACGGGAACAACAAAAAACAGAGGACGGCATCGCAACACAACACACAACAGAAGCCAGAGAGACGCGCATAAGAAGCAAAATCGCACAACACACACAGAGGCGCACAACCGCAACACGGCAACACAACAAACACGTCGCACAGAACCGGCACGGCAACACAACACACGCACACACACACAGGAGCGACACGACCCCAAGCACACAGCAGCGCAAGCCAACACCATAACAAAACCAGATTCACGGAAAAAAACAAAAAGAGGTAGTATTTTCTTCACCTTTAGATCTAGGTCTCTGTGTGTATATTTTTGAACATCTAGGTTTAGAAGTGAACGGAGGGAGAGAAGTGGAAGAGAAAGAGCGAAAAAAATCAAAAAAAATAAGCTGTTAGGGTTCCGGCGCGGTGGCGCCGCCGCACTGGCCGGCCAACCACCGCCGGAACCCCCATCCCCTTCGCCGGAGGAGAAGAGAGAGAGGAGAGCTAGAGAGAGAAAGAGAACGGAAGAGAGAGAAGGAGGGAGAAGAAAATGAGAAATTTAGGGTTTACAACCCTTATATATCCCCCAAACGGGTCAACCCATGACCCATGACCCGCGACCCGGTTCGTTTCCTTAAGCCCATTTCTTTTTTCTGCTTTCTGCACACCCCTGTTTACCACTGCACCCCACCATGTGTTTGGACCTTTTTTTTTATTTCTTTTTCGTATTTATTTATTTTTCTTAGCATTTTAATTTTATTGCAGACCTTAGAATGTAAATAGGCTTTTTATGTAATAGTCATAGATTTTATATTTCTAACTTAGGGTAGCCGCGCTTTTATTCTTTATGCTCCGTTAGTTTATGTATTTATTCAAAAATCACAAAAACATGCAAATAACCAAAAAATCACAAAAAAAACATTTTTCCATAATAAACCTTGATCCTAAATCAAGTGATCGTCCTTTTTTCATTTTATTTTCTCAATCAAATATCAATCAATTTAATCATACTTCGAGTTATCTTTTTTTTTTTTTAATAAAAAACACAAACAAATTCTTATTTGCCACTTGGCCTTTATTTTTAAAACCTTTTTCAAAAACTAATAAAAAACACAAAACCAATCAAACGTCGTTTTCTACCCCGAACTACGAGGTTTTGATCCTTCACGGGTACGTAGGCAGAGGACACTCGTCCTTCCAAACAATAAAAAATGTAGATAAATTAGGTCTCACTTTATTTTCTTCTTCATCACATTAATTCCTTCTTTTCAAAAGCAAGCAAGTTATAGCGCATTAAATTAAATAAAACCAAGAGGTTCCCGTAGAGTACTGCGGACATAGAGGGTGCTAATACCTTCCCTTTATGTAACTAACCCCCGAACCCTAAATCTTTTCAAATAGGGGTAGTTTGAACTTTTTTCCCCTTTTCTCAATAAAATTAAATGTTCAGTCGTGAAATAAATTAGTGAGTCAAAAGCTAATCAAATAGCCTTGATCTCCGAAAAATGACGCGACAGAAATGGCGACTTCACTGGGGATCCCCTAAGAGGGTTGAGCCTAACTTGGCCTTATTTAATCCTCTATGCTATAACTTGCTTAAAACAAAAAAAAAACAAAAACAAAAAACAAAAAGATGGAAATAGTTGTACATATCTTCTCTTTTCTTTCTCCTCTTTTCTCTTAAATATGAGTGGTGAGATAAAGCCCTACACCCGGGCTTGAGAGAAACATAAGATAGGACGGTGGTATAACCAAAGTGCCTTTCCGAGAGTCAAGTCTCGTGTTTAGGTTCATGTGGTACAACCCCACTCAATGGAGGGATCTTGAAAGTAATTTATGTTGGCATGAATAGTCGTGTTGGCATTATATTTTCAAGTGACCGTCGAAGTTGAGGACCTTTAGTTACCCTTAACCCATCTTAGCCTTTTAGGACGTAGTGCGGTGGCTAACCAAGAGTAGTCTTGAATTAGTTGATACGCGATACTACACTCAAACGAAACTTTCCTACGAATCTTATTGGATCAAGAGTAGTCTTGTAACCCGATAATATTCGGAAGTGGTTAATGACTTTGGGAACTTGGTAGAACCCGTGATACAGGTACAAATGAAACCATAGTCCTTACCAAATGGCGTTGTTACCTTTAAGCTCCATCGTTATGGACCTAACATCACCATGCATTCCATGTTCTTTAGCATAATCATGCATACATGCATTCATTCATAAAAACTTTTTTTCTCTCATTAATATCAAAGGACTTAGATAAGTTCTTGTAAACATCAAAGATATGGATCTTGTAAGAAGGAACACCAAGAAATACAAACTCAAAAACCTTAACTAAGCTTTAGTTAAGAACTTTTTTTTCCTTGGTTTCGTTCTTACTTTTGAAAGGGAACCAATTGCAACGTCTTTACAATTTTTAAATAAAACAATGTTCCTTATCAAGTTTACAATTACTTTGACAAGTCCTTCAAAAAAAAAAACAAGAAGAAACGTGTCTGTTTTTGCATAAGCATGCATCATTTGCATTCATAGTTTCAAGTCAGAGTCTTACACTGTGTCTTTTCTGAAAGAGGTCAATCCATCTCAAAAGAGTCATGGCATCCTCGTCTGAAACCCACTCGCATTTACAACACTCGAACAATCATGAGGAAAAGATGGAGTTCCTCGAACAAGAAAATCAATTGCTCCGTAAGGAAGTGGCAGTCATGCGAACTAAGATGGATGAAATGACTGAATTGATGAAAGCATTGACGGCTGCACATAATCAACCGCCACCTCCTCCTCCTATCAGCACTCAGGCCGAAGCAACTGTCTCTATTGTCCCTGAATGGACGATACCTGTCAGTACTCCACCAAATTCAATGCCAGAAGGTCGTCCTTGGGGTGTCCCTATTTGTCTCAGTGAAGTATTCTGCCCTGTTGCTTCTGAAACTCAGATGCCTACTCATCAATATGCAGCTCATGTTCCTCCGCTTCCTGTAAGAGCTCCTCCAGTTGTCATGAATTATTCAACACCTATGATGCATACTGTTCCACAAAATGAAGAACCCATCTTCCATTCAGGGAACATGGAGCCCGACGATAGAGTGAATGACTTGCGGGAAAAATACGATGAAATGCATCGAGAAGTGAGGGCTCTCCTCGGGAAAGAAAAATTTGGAAAGACCGCTTATGATTTCTGTTTGGTGCCGAATGTCCAGATACCTCACAAGTTCAAGATTCCAGATTTTGAGAAGTATAAAGGGAACTCCTGCCCTGAGGAACATCTGAAAATGTATGTAAGAAGGATGTATGCATATGCTCGGGACGATCAGGTCCTAATTTTCTACTTCCAAGAAAGCTTGACTGGCCCCGCCTCAAAATGGTACACGAATCTAGACAAAACAAAAATCCAAACTTTTCGGGATCTATGTGAAGCTTTTGTGGAACAATACAGTTATAATGTGGATATGGCTCCAGACCGAAGCGATCTTCAGGCAATGACTCAGGGAGACAAGGAAACATTCAAGGAGTATGCCCAGCGATGGAGGGATACCGCTGCCCAAGTCATCCCGCGTGTAGAAGAGAAAGAGATGACCAAGCTCTTCTTAAAAACTCTCAATCAGTTCTACTACAAGAAGATGGTCGGAAGTACGCCCAAGAATTTTGCTGAGATGGTTGGTATGGGTGTACAGTTGGAAGAAGGGATCCGAGAAGGACGATTGGTCAATGAAAGTGTCCCCGCAGGCAGTTCAAAAAAGAAAGACCAAGAAGTGAATATGGCGAAAGGTCATCCTCGACGACAGGCTCATCCGCAATTAAATCCACCTCATCAGGCTCAGAAAACACCGCAGTATGATCCGATTCCTATGAAATATGCGGAGCTGCTTCCTTCATTGCTTGAAAGAAACCTTGTCCAGACCAGACCACCTCCGCCGATACCTAAGAAATTACCGGCTAGGTGGAGACCTGACCTCTTTTGTGCCTTCCATCAAGGGGCACAAGGTCATGACGTTGAGCATTGTTTCTCCTTGAAGATTGAAGTCCAGAAACTGATTGACGATGATGTTTTGCCTTTCAAGAATTTGAATCCGAGCGTGTAACTGCAATTGGGTTGATGCTTATGTCTTCTTCTGCTACTCGATTTGTTTCTAGTGATATGTTTGTTTTTTTACTACCTTTTCAAAAAACATCCTTTCGTCCCGCCCGAGATGAAAGTGAACTGGTGTAGGGCTTTTTGCTTTGAGAAATTGTCATCATTAATAAAAAGGTCGTTTTGATCCCGACTTTGCTTTTATTTTGTGCTTTTTCTTGGAAAATGGTAATACAAAAAACCAAAAAAATCTTTCTTTAATCATTCTCAAATATCTGCATAATCATAACTTATACTTACTTGTCAAAATCAATAATCAAATCATGCATTAATAAACCCGTTGAAAACAATAACCATGTACTCTCTACCAACTTTGAGTTCCTTGTATCCGAAGCTGAAGAAGAGGAAAGTGAAGAGGCTCCCGATGAGATCTCTCGCATACTGGGGCATCATAAGCCGTCAAAGCTACAAAAAAATCATGAAGATAGTTCAGAGGATGGCAATCGCTTACAAAGATTAGCTCGAGGTGCTATCATTTTCTTTGCTCGGATATCCTGCTTCAGTACACATTTCAACAGGGGCATCCCCCCCTCCTTCCCTCAAGTATACAACATGGAGGTCGTGCTTCTCGCGGAGGTCGAAGTCCCAACAATAGGAGTTCTGCTGAAATCCAAGTTTGAAAGAACTTAAAATCACAAGAGGTTGAAACAAACTTCCAACAATAAGGTTTGTCCCGTGACTTTCAAGAAGAAGACTTTGTGCCCAAAAAGGTACTACATTTCCAACTAGACTCCAGGGGCAAGTGGACGCCTAACCATGAAGGCTCATGTGCAAGGACTTTTACAACTATGGATGGTGACAAACTTGCACTTCCTATGAATGCCGGTACAGTCAAGAAATACTCTGTCAAACATAAAAGCTCGATAAGTCGTAAACCTGAAAAAGTACGGCTTAGGCAAAAATGAGCGTCTCGGTGGACTGAAAACCCAAAAGGGCGGTCCGGGCAAAATTTAGAGACATGAACAAAAACGATTATCCTGATAGATTGAAAACCCGAAAGGGCGATCTATGCAAAAGTTAAGGATCAAAAAGACAAAGTAACTGCATCCGGCCAAGCACAATCCACTTGGGGCATCCAGCTATCAAAAGACCTCCGACTCGAAGCATCTGCAGATCAAAGACTCGGAACAGGGGCATTCAAAGTTGTTAGGGAGAATAATGGTTACTGTGTTCAATGTACCCTCCCCATTACATTTACCATTTTTCCAAAATTTTCAAAAAAAAAAAAAAAAAAAAAAAAAAAAATCCGTGGAGCCATGCCCTTGGCAGGTCACCACTCAATTCATCAAACTTGAGCCTGTGCCCATTTATTTGGAACTCTCATTTATTCTATTTGCATAATTTCTTCTTAAAGCAAAAAATTTTAAAATACAAAACTTTTTTTACATCTCTTGAAAAGTGTGAACAACAAACACATTCTCTTTGAACTCGTGAGTAGGTGAAGTATACATCAGCATCCGCCTCGATAACGGTTACACTCCGGAAAAGAAACATGACTAAGCACTATGGAGAGGACCTCTACTTTGAGCAAGATGCTGTCACAGTCGAAAAATACAAAAAAAAATCAAAGCTCGCTAAGTTGAAAACCTGAAAAGGCGACTTAGGCAACAGAGAGCGTCCCGGTGGACTGAAAACCCGAAAGGGCGGTCCAGGCAAAATTAGGGGCAAAACAAAAAAATATTCCCGGTGGACTGAAAACCCGAAAGGGCGGTCCAGGCAAAAATTAGGGATTTTTCAATAAAACAAAAGGCATGACTGCTGAAGCATACCAATGGAAGGACACTCTGTGCCGGTTTACAAATGGCGACTTCTTCCAGACTTCTTTCATCGACAATGGGCTCACCCCCCAGGAGGCATCGGTGGCTACCTAGTGCCAGGTTCTTACACCATCAACGGCTCGATTTGCTCACAATAATATCATCTCCAAGGAAGGTTGCCGAGTGTTTGTAATGCAATGTCGGTCCGACTCCCATCTTACCCGTCTTGTCTCGGTTCATCGAGTCATCTGGCATATACGGTCTATACAGTCATGTAGTCACACATCCATACAATCATACAATCACGCATTCATCAATCTTCTCACATATTCATACGTTTATACGTACATAGCATATGCACAACATCAATTCACACATAATTGCATCAATCATCCGGAATCTCGTTTTGGTCATATCTCTTCAGTTCGGTCTTAACTTATCGTTTTGTGAACCCGCAAGTTTCTAACAAATGAACGTCTTGTTTTACTTTCTTTATCAAAAGTGTCATCCCCAGCGTAGCTGTTCCAGAGATGTCACCAATCAAACATTTCAAGTGGCAAGTCCCAACCAACGGACAACTTGCATCTCCCTTTTACCTTATTTCAAGTGACAAGTTCCAACCAACGAACAGCTTGCATTTATCTCTTTACCTTATAACAAGACACCAAGTCCACCAGCGGATGCTTGAGTTCACCCTTTTATCTCATTTCAAACTATCAAAGTCCACCAACGGACCGCTTGAGGTTACCCTTTTATCTTGTTTTTTCCATTTGTCTTCGTACGACTATCTTACGGATAGTAGACAACGTCTGGTTTCGTCTTACCTTTTTACGACTACCATACGAGTAGTAGGTAATCTATGTCATTTGTCTTCCTACGACTATCTTACGGATAGTAGACAATGTCTTGTTTCGTCTTACCTTTTTACGACTACCATACGAGTAGTAGGTAATCTATGTCATTTGTCTTCATACGACTATGTTACGGATAGTAGACAATGTCTTCTGTGTCTTACCTTCATACGACTGTCTTACGGGTGGTAGGTAATCTCATTTATTTGTCTTTATACGGCTATCTTACAGATAGTGGACAATGTTTTCTTTCATCTTGCCTTCATACAACTATCATACGGGTAGTAAGGTAATACAACTCTTGTCTTCTTACATCTACCATACAGATAGTAGACAACTTTTTTCCCCCAATAAAACTACAATATTCCCCTAGCAGAGTCGGATCCCTTTCTCAAAGAATTTGGATATCCGTTGTCATTTCTCATTCGAGTCAAATAATCTTGCATTCATCACATCAACGCTTCCATGCACTCATACAACCACAAACTCATAACAATCATGCATTTACTGATAATCATGCATTCGTGCGTACACAACATGTGCACGACATCAATTCATACATAAACTCATCAATCGATTCGGTCATGTCACTTCGGTTCAGTCTTAGTTTACCATGGCATCAAGCCGCAAGTTTCTACGAGTAAAGCGTCTTCCATTTCAAATTTCAAAGGTGTCATGCCCGGTGAAAAACCGTGCTAGGTCATGTCACTAATCAACGTCAATTTCAACTTTAGTTTCGAAGTGTCATCCCCGGCGGAAAGCCGTACTAGTCATGGCCCTAGTTAATCTCGATGTCAACTGCAACTTTAAGTATCATCCCCAGCATAGCTGTTCCAGAGATGTCACCAATCCAACTTTTCGAGCAACTAGTTCCAACAAACGAACAACTCATGTCAATCTTTTATCTTTATGCCCAGCGATCGATTCCAACAAACGAATAGCCTATGTTTTTTTCTTTCGAGCAACTAGTTCCAACAAACGAACAACTCGTGTCAATCTTTTATCTTTATGACCAGCGACCAGTTCCAACTAACGAACAGCCTGCAACAAGTGGCCAATTTCAACCAACAAATAACTTGTATCCTTCTATTATTTCATTTTCAAAACCAAGTCCACAAATGGACATTGGAGTCCGAACCATTGCACTTTGTTTCGAGATATCGAGACGATGAGGAACAACCATTTTCCCCAGTGAAACCAGATTCCCCAGTAAAGTCGGATCCCTTTCTTCGAAGAATTTGGGTATCCCAGTGTCTTTTCATTCCAGTCGAGCCGTCTTTGTCATCATGCATTCATAATTAAATCATGAGCATTCATAAACATCTTAGGTCAAAATTGGTGCATTTTTGTATTTAAGTCTCTTCGGCTCGTCGAGTCAAAGATTTTACCTTCGAATCTCTGAGCGAAGAAACTTAAATAGGGGCATCTGTCATACCCCAAATTTTGACCTAAGGCCCCACTGACACACGTCTCCGAACTCGGATCAGACTCACATTTCAGTGAAAAATTCGGCAGGGAGGTATTTTGAAATACCTCATAAAGTTCCGAATCGGGCCCTCTTCTCTCAGTCTTTAATTATTTATTTCCATCTTTTTTTTTTTTTTTATTTATTTATTTTATTTTAGAAATTCTAAATTTAAATTTTAGTCCAAGATTAGATTAAATTTTTTTTTTTTTTTTTCTTTTTTTATTTATTTTATTTAAAACCAAAAATATAGATATTATCCTTTTATTATTAATTTCTCTTTTTTATTAAATCCCAAAATTGTCCAAAGTCCCAAAAATGTCCATGAGTCCCAAGAACAGTCCAGGTTCATGCGTAACAAATCACAAACCATCATCCTCATCCTCATCCAGTCTGTTACGCGCCTATCTCCATCTCAATCTCCTAAAATCTGCA
This sequence comes from Medicago truncatula, assembly GCF_003473485.1. NCBI lineage: Eukaryota > Viridiplantae > Streptophyta > Magnoliopsida > Fabales > Fabaceae > Medicago > Medicago truncatula. The sequence goes on from NC_053043.1 coordinate 50,423,229, forward strand.
ATTTTTGTAACAAATCCTTGTCCCCAAACAGCACTATAAATACATAACCTGCATAACAAAGAAAAACAACAACAGAATACGGGAACAACAGAATACGGGAACAACAGAACACGGGAACAACAAAAAACAGAGGACGGCATCGCAACACAACACACAACAGAAGCCAGAGAGACGCGCATAAGAAGCAAAATCGCACAACACACACAGAGGCGCACAACCGCAACACGGCAACACAACAAACACGTCGCACAGAACCGGCACGGCAACACAACACACGCACACACACACAGGAGCGACACGACCCCAAGCACACAGCAGCGCAAGCCAACACCATAACAAAACCAGATTCACGGAAAAAAACAAAAAGAGGTAGTATTTTCTTCACCTTTAGATCTAGGTCTCTGTGTGTATATTTTTGAACATCTAGGTTTAGAAGTGAACGGAGGGAGAGAAGTGGAAGAGAAAGAGCGAAAAAAATCAAAAAAAATAAGCTGTTAGGGTTCCGGCGCGGTGGCGCCGCCGCACTGGCCGGCCAACCACCGCCGGAACCCCCATCCCCTTCGCCGGAGGAGAAGAGAGAGAGGAGAGCTAGAGAGAGAAAGAGAACGGAAGAGAGAGAAGGAGGGAGAAGAAAATGAGAAATTTAGGGTTTACAACCCTTATATATCCCCCAAACGGGTCAACCCATGACCCATGACCCGCGACCCGGTTCGTTTCCTTAAGCCCATTTCTTTTTTTCTGCTTTCTGCACACCCCTGTTTACCACTGCACCCCACCATGTGTTTGGACCTTTTTTTTTATTTCTTTTTCGTATTTATTTATTTTTCTTAGCATTTTAATTTTATTGCAGACCTTAGAATGTAAATAGGCTTTTTATGTAATAGTCATAGATTTTATATTTCTAACTTAGGGTAGCCGCGCTTTTATTCTTTATGCTCCGTTAGTTTATGTATTTATTCAAAAATCACAAAAACATGCAAATAACCAAAAAATCACAAAAAAAACATTTTTCCATAATAAACCTTGATCCTAAATCAAGTGATCGTCCTTTTTTCATTTTATTTTCTCAATCAAATATCAATCAATTTAATCATACTTCGAGTTATCTTTTTTTTTTTTTTTTTAATAAAAAACACAAACAAATTCTTATTTGCCACTTGGCCTTTATTTTTAAAACCTTTTTCAAAAACTAATAAAAAACACAAAACCAATCAAACGTCGTTTTCTACCCCGAACTACGAGGTTTTGATCCTTCACGGGTACGTAGGCAGAGGACACTCGTCCTTCCAAACAATAAAAAATGTAGATAAATTAGGTCTCACTTTATTTTCTTCTTCATCACATTAATTCCTTCTTTTCAAAAGCAAGCAAGTTATAGCGCATTAAATTAAATAAAACCAAGAGGTTCCCGTAGAGTACTGCGGACATAGAGGGTGCTAATACCTTCCCTTTATGTAACTAACCCCCGAACCCTAAATCTTTTCAAATAGGGGTAGTTTGAACTTTTTTCCCCTTTTCTCAATAAAATTAAATGTTCAGTCGTGAAATAAATTAGTGAGTCAAAAGCTAATCAAATAGCCTTGATCTCCGAAAAATGACGCGACAGAAATTCATCTGTCATACCCCAAATTTTGACCTAAGGCCCCACTGACACACGTCTCCGAACTCGGATCAGACTCACATTTCAGTGAAAAATTCGGCAGGGAGGTATTTTGAAATACCTCATAAAGTTCCGAATCGGGCCCTCTTCTCTCAGTCTTTAATTATTTATTTCCATCTTTTATTTTTTTTTTTATTTATTTATTTTATTTTAGAAATTCTAAATTTAAATTTTAGTCCAAGATTAGATTAAATTTTTTTTTTTTTTTTTCTTTTTTTATTTATTTTATTTAAAACCAAAAATATAGATATTATCCTTTTATTATTAATTTCTCTTTTTTATTAAATCCCAAAATTGTCCAAAGTCCCAAAAATGTCCATGAGTCCCAAGAACAGTCCAGGTTCATGCGTAACAAATCACAAACCATCATCCTCATCCTCATCCAGTCTGTTACGCGCCTATCTCCATCTCAATCTCCTAAAATCTGCAATTTTTGTAACAAATCCTTGTCCCCAAACAGCACTATAAATACATAACCTGCATAACAAAGAAAAACAACAACAGAATACGGGAACAACAGAATACGGGAACAACAGAACACGGGAACAACAAAAAACAGAGGACGGCATCGCAACACAACACACAACAGAAGCCAGAGAGACGCGCATAAGAAGCAAAATCGCACAACACACACAGAGGCGCACAACCGCAACACGGCAACACAACAAACACGTCGCACAGAACCGGCACGGCAACACAACACACGCACACACACACAGGAGCGACACGACCCCAAGCACACAGCAGCGCAAGCCAACACCATAACAAAACCAGATTCACGGAAAAAAACAAAAAGAGGTAGTATTTTCTTCACCTTTAGATCTAGGTCTCTGTGTGTATATTTTTGAACATCTAGGTTTAGAAGTGAACGGAGGGAGAGAAGTGGAAGAGAAAGAGCGAAAAAAATCAAAAAAAATAAGCTGTTAGGGTTCCGGCGCGGTGGCGCCGCCGCACTGGCCGGCCAACCACCGCCGGAACCCCCATCCCCTTCGCCGGAGGAGAAGAGAGAGAGGAGAGCTAGAGAGAGAAAGAGAACGGAAGAGAGAGAAGGAGGGAGAAGAAAATGAGAAATTTAGGGTTTACAACCCTTATATATCCCCCAAACGGGTCAACCCATGACCCATGACCCGCGACCCGGTTCGTTTCCTTAAGCCCATTTCTTTTTTTCTGCTTTCTGCACACCCCTGTTTACCACTGCACCCCACCATGTGTTTGGACCTTTTTTTTTATTTCTTTTTCGTATTTATTTATTTTTCTTAGCATTTTAATTTTATTGCAGACCTTAGAATGTAAATAGGCTTTTTATGTAATAGTCATAGATTTTATATTTCTAACTTAGGGTAGCCGCGCTTTTATTCTTTATGCTCCGTTAGTTTATGTATTTATTCAAAAATCACAAAAACATGCAAATAACCAAAAAATCACAAAAAAAACATTTTTCCATAATAAACCTTGATCCTAAATCAAGTGATCGTCCTTTTTTCATTTTATTTTCTCAATCAAATATCAATCAATTTAATCATACTTCGAGTTATCTTTTTTTTTTTTTAATAAAAAACACAAACAAATTCTTATTTGCCACTTGGCCTTTATTTTTAAAACCTTTTTCAAAAACTAATAAAAAACACAAAACCAATCAAACGTCGTTTTCTACCCCGAACTACGAGGTTTTGATCCTTCACGGGTACGTAGGCAGAGGACACTCGTCCTTCCAAACAATAAAAAATGTAGATAAATTAGGTCTCACTTTATTTTCTTCTTCATCACATTAATTCCTTCTTTTCAAAAGCAAGCAAGTTATAGCGCATTAAATTAAATAAAACCAAGAGGTTCCCGTAGAGTACTGCGGACATAGAGGGTGCTAATACCTTCCCTTTATGTAACTAACCCCCGAACCCTAAATCTTTTCAAATAGGGGTAGTTTGAACTTTTTTCCCCTTTTCTCAATAAAATTAAATGTTCAGTCGTGAAATAAATTAGTGAGTCAAAAGCTAATCAAATAGCCTTGATCTCCGAAAAATGACGCGACAGAAATGGCGACTTCACTGGGGATCCCCTAAGAGGGTTGAGCCTAACTTGGCCTTATTTAATCCTCTATGCTATAACTTGCTTAAAACAAAAAAAAAACAAAAACAAAAAACAAAAAGATGGAAATAGTTGTACATATCTTCTCTTTTCTTTCTCCTCTTTTCTCTTAAATATGAGTGGTGAGATAAAGCCCTACACCCGGGCTTGAGAGAAACATAAGATAGGACGGTGGTATAACCAAAGTGCCTTTCCGAGAGTCAAGTCTCGTGTTTAGGTTCATGTGGTACAACCCCACTCAATGGAGGGATCTTGAAAGTAATTTATGTTGGCATGAATAGTCGTGTTGGCATTATATTTTCAAGTGACCGTCGAAGTTGAGGACCTTTAGTTACCCTTAACCCATCTTAGCCTTTTAGGACGTAGTGCGGTGGCTAACCAAGAGTAGTCTTGAATTAGTTGATACGCGATACTACACTCAAACGAAACTTTCCTACGAATCTTATTGGATCAAGAGTAGTCTTGTAACCCGATAATATTCGGAAGTGGTTAATGACTTTGGGAACTTGGTAGAACCCGTGATACAGGTACAAATGAAACCATAGTCCTTACCAAATGGCGTTGTTACCTTTAAGCTCCATCGTTATGGACCTAACATCACCATGCATTCCATGTTCTTTAGCATAATCATGCATACATGCATTCATTCATAAAAACTTTTTTTCTCTCATTAATATCAAAGGACTTAGATAAGTTCTTGTAAACATCAAAGATATGGATCTTGTAAGAAGGAACACCGAGAAATACAAACTCAAAAACCTTAACTAAGCTTTAGTTAAGAACTTTTTTTCCTTGGTTTCGTTCTTACTTTTGAAAGGGAACCAATTGCAACGTCTTTACAATTTTTAAATAAAACAATGTTCCTTATCAAGTTTACAATTACTTTGACAAGTCCTTCAAAAAAAAAAAACAAGAAGAAACGTGTCTGTTTTTGCATAAGCATGCATCATTTGCATTCATAGTTTCAAGTCAGAGTCTTACACTGTGTCTTTTCTGAAAGAGGTCAATCCATCTCAAAAGAGTCATGGCGTCCTCGTCTGAAACCCACTCGCATTTACAACACTCGAACAATCATGAGGAAAAGATGGAGTTCCTCGAACAAGAAAATCAATTGCTCCGTGAGGAAGTGGCATCCATGCGAAGTAAGATGGATGAAATGACTGAATTAATGAAAGCATTGACGGCTGCACATAATCAACCACCACCTCCTCCTCCTATCAGTACTCAGGCCGAAGCAACTGTCTCTATTGTCCCTGAATGGACGATACCTGTCAGTACTCCACCAAATTCAATGCCAGAAGGTCGTCCTTGGGGTGTCCCTATTTTTCTCAGTGAAGTATTCTGCCCTATTGCTTCTGAAACTCAGATGCCTACTCATCAATATGCAGCTCATGTTCCTCCGCTTCCTGTAAGAGCTCCTCCAGTTGTCATGAATTATTCAACACCTATGATGCATACCGTTCCACAAAATGAAGAACCCATCTTCCATTCAGGGAACATGGAGCCCGACGATAGAGTGAATGACTTGCGGGAAAAATATGATGAAATGCATCGAGAAGTGAGGGCTCTCCTCGGGAAAGAAAAATTTGGAAAGACCGCTTATGATTTCTGTTTGGTGCCGAATGTCCAGATACCTCACAAGTTCAAGATTCCAGATTTTGAGAAGTATAAAGGGAACTCCTGCCCTGAGGAACATCTGAAAATGTATGTAAGAAGGATGTATGCATATGCTCGGGACGATCAGGTCCTAATTTTCTACTTCCAAGAAAGCTTGACTGGCCCCGCCTCAAAATGGTACACGAATCTAGACAAAGCAAAAATCCAAACTTTTCGGGATCTATGTGAAGCTTTTGTGGAACAATACAGTTATAATGTGGATATTGCTCCAGACCGAAGCGATCTTCAGGCAATGACTCAGGGAGACAAGGAAACATTCAAGGAGTATGCCCAGCGATGGAGGGATACCGCTGCCCAAGTCATCCCGCGTGTAGAAGAGAAAGAGATGACCAAGCTCTTCTTAAAAACTCTCAATCAGTTCTACTACAAGAAGATGGTCGGAAGTACGCCCAAGAATTTTGCTGAGATGGTTGGTATGGGTGTACAGTTGGAAGAAGGGGTCCGAGAAGGACGATTGGTCAATGAAAGTGTCCCCGCAGGCAGTTCAAAAAAGAAAGACCAAGAAGTGAATATGGCGAAAGGTCATCCTCGACGACAGGCTCATCCGCAATTAAATCCACCTCATCAGGCTCAGAAAACACCGCAGTATGATCCGATTCCTATGAAATATGCGGAGCTGCTTCCTTCATTGCTTGAAAGAAACCTTGTCCAGACCAGACCACCTCCGCCGATACCTAAGAAATTACCGGCTAGGTGGAGACCTGACCTCTTTTGTGCCTTCCATCAAGGGGCACAAGGTCATGACGTTGAGCATTGTTTCTCCTTGAAGATTGAAGTCCAGAAACTGATTGACGATGATGTTTTGCCTTTCAAGAATTTGAATCCGAGCGTGTAACTGCAATTGGGTTGATGTTTATGTCTTCTTCTGCTACTCGATTTGTTTCTAGTGATATGTTTGTTTTTTTACTACCTTTTCAAAAAAACATCCTTTCGTCCCGCCCGAGATGAAAGTGAACTGGTGTAGGGCTTTTTGCTTTGAGAAATTGTCATCAATAAAAAGGTCGTTTTGATCCCGACTTTGCTTTTATTTTGTGCTTTTTCTTGGAAAATGGTAATACAAAAAACCAAAAAATCTTTCTTTAATCATTCTCAAATATCTGCATAATCATAACTTATACTTACTTGTCAAAATCAATAATCAAATCATGCATTAATAAACCCGTTGAAAACAATAACCATGTACTCTCTACCAACTTTGAGTTCCTTGTATCCGAAGCTGAAGAAGAGGAAAGTGAAGAGGCTCCCGATGAGATCTCTCGCATACTGGGGCATCATAAGCCGTCAAAGCTACAAAAAAATCATGAAGATAGTTCAGAGGATGGCAATCGCTTACAAAGATTAGCTCGAGGTGCTATCATTTTCTTTGCTCGGATATCCTGCTTCAGTACACATTTCAACAGGGGCATCCCCCCCTCCTTCCCTCAAGTATACAACATGGAGGTCGTGCTTCTCGCGGAGGTCGAAGTCCCAACAATAGGAGTTCTGCTGAAATCCAAGTTTGAAAGAACTTAAAATCACAAGAGGTTGAAACAAACTTCCAACAATAAGGTTTGTCCCGTGACTTTCAAGAAGAAGACTTTGTGCCCAAAAAGGTACTACATTTCCAACTAGACTCCAGGGGCAAGTGGACGCCTAACCATGAAGGCTCATGTGCAAGGACTTTTACAACTATGGATGGTGACAAACTTGCACTTCCTATGAATGCCGGTACAGTCAAGAAATACTCTGTCAAACATAAAAGCTCGATAAGTCGTAAACCTGAAAAAGTACGGCTTAGGCAAAAATGAGCGTCTCGGTGGACTGAAAACCCAAAAGGGCGGTCCGGGCAAAATTTAGAGACATGAACAAAAACGATTATCCTGATAGATTGAAAACCCGAAAGGGCGATCTATGCAAAAGTTAAGGATCAAAAAGACAAAGTAACTACATCCGGTCAAGCACAATCCACTTGGGGCATCCAGCTATCAAAAGACCTCCGACTCGAAGCATCTGCAGATCAAAGACTCGGAACAGGGGCATTCAAAGTTGTTAGGGAGAATAATGGTTACTGTGTTCAATGTACCCTCCCCATTACATTTACCATTTTTCCAAAATTTTCAAAAAAAATCCGTGGAGCCATGCCCTTGGCAGGTCACCACTCAATTCATCAAACTTGAGCCTGTGCCCATTTATTTGGAACTCTCATTTATTCTATTTGCATAATTTCTTCTTAAAGCAAAAAAATTTCAAAATACAAAACTTTTTTTTACATCTCTTGAAAAGTGTGAACAACAAACACATTCTCTTTGAACTCGTGAGTAGGTGAAGTATACATCAGCATCCGCCTCGATAACGGTTACACTCCGGAAAAGAAACATGACTAAGTACTATGGAGAGATCCTATACTTTGAACAAAATGCTGTCACAGTCAAAAAATACAAAAAAATAATACAAAGAAGCTCGCTAAGTTGAAAACCTGAAAAGGCGACTTAGGCAATAGAGAGCGTCCCGGTGGACTGAAAACCCGAAAGGGCGGTCCAGGCAAAATTAGGGGCAAAACAAAAGAATATTCCCGGTGGACTGAAAACCCGAAAGGGCGGTCCAGGCAAAAATTAGGGATTTTTCAATAAAACAAAAGGCATGACTGCTGAAGCATACCAATGGAAGGACATTCTGTGCCGGTTTACAAATGGCGACTTCTTCCAGACTTCTTTCATCAACAATGGGTTTACCCCCAAGAGGCATCAGTTGCTACCCTGTGCCAGATCTTACACCGTCAACGGCTCGATTTGTTCACAATAGTATCATCTCCAAGGATGTTTGCCGAGTGTTTGTACTGCGATGTTAGTCCACCTCCCATCTTACCTGTCTTGTCTCGGTTCATCGAGTCATCTGGCATATACGGTCTATATAGTCATGCAGTTATACAGTCTATACAGTCATGTAGTCACACATCCATACAATCATACAATCACGCATTCATCAATCTTCTCACATATTCATACGTTTATACGTACATAGCATATGCACAACATCAATTCACACATAATTGCATCAATCGTCCAGAATTTCGTTTTGGTCATGTCACTTCAGTTCGGTCTTAACTTATCGTTTTGTGAACCCGCAAGTTTCTAACAAATGAACGTCTTGTTTTACTTTCTTTATCAAAAGTGTCATCCCCAGCGTAGCTGTTCCAGAGATGTCACCAATCAAACATTTCAAGTGGCAAGTCCCAACCAACGGACAACTTGCATCTCCCTTTTACCTTATTTCAAGTGGCAAGTCCCAACCAACGAACAGCTTGCATTTATCTCTTTACTTTATGACAAGTGACAAGTTCCAACCAACGAACAGCTTGCATTTAATGAGATGGTTAGGAGATTTAATAATTTAGAGATTATTTTTTTTTATAGATTTTAAAATAAATTAGAATTTATGATTTTTGTAATAAAAATCACTCTTTTTAAAAAAAAAAATAATAATTTAGTTTTATTGAATACAACTCTTTTGTCACAACATTGTTTCACTTTTTTACCCTTCATATTTTCTAGGATACGCATCTGTGAAGTATCTAAAATATATTTTAAAACTTAAAATAATTAATTCTGAAACTTCATAAATACGTATCAGCAAATATCTATGAAATACTAGTATCAGATATGGGTACGTCTCTGTGTTTGGGGTATATGAGCTTCATAGATTTAGATCGTCAAATCATATACCATGTCATCTAAAAATATTTAATCATTAATTTTTTTTAGTTGAAAAATATGATAAAGATACCAAAACTAACAAACTTCTAGATAAGGGGACAAATATAAGAAATAGTACTAAAATAAAGTGATTAAAATTGCAATAAAACCTTGTTTTTATTGCATTTGGATGAATAAATCTAAAAATAGTGTTTTTCTCTCCTCGATTGATAGATCCCAACATAAGTAATTTCTGCTTCAAAAAGAGATAACAATATAATTTTTTGAGATTCAACGTTCTGATCAAGAGAGAAAATTTGTTTTTACTCGTATGAAAATTGTGGTAATGAGAGAGTAAAAATATGACCTAAAAATACTTCATCCGTTTCAAATTAGGCATCCTTTTGAGTTTTACACGATAATTAAGAATAGAATTAGATTTCAAAGAATTTTCGTAGGGTTTGTTTGGAATAGATGAAAGATAAAGGAATGAAAGGATAGGGAAAGAAAGTGAGTGGATACAGAGACTTTTCACCGTTTGGCAGCACTTCAAAAAAAAGAGGAAAGAAAGTTTTGAGATGGGACCCACGCTCAAAACCTTTCTGCACCTCCATGGACAGAAACATGGAGAAGGCACCAACTTTATGACAAAAAAGTCCAAAATAACCCTAATATAATATATTATAGCATCGTGCCAAGCATATTAACGTTTTGCATCAGGTCTTTGTACAAGCATGCTAGGCAAGTTAAGATTTTGACATATACTATACACATTTCTTCTCCCAACTTAAAATAAATACTTAAATTGTTATATCTAAATTAAAATATATTTAAATGTATAGATAGAATATTAAATTTAAAATGAAATATGTAGTTAAAAAATTTCAAGGATGTAATTGTCCTTTTACAAATATACACATCATTCATTCCTTCCACTTTATATTCACTTTCACTCATATCAAACTACTAAAACAATCATTTCACTTTCCACTCTCGATCTTTCCTTTTACAATCTTTCTTCTTACATTCTTTCCTTGAACTTTCTTTTGCTTGCCAAGTAAAGTCGTAGTTCATTAATATAGGACGAGGTCATATTACACAAACTTTCATGAGTGTGTGTTGTATAACTTAACTGGTGTGAATTAAAAGATAAGAAGTTTGAGATCCATGAATCAAATCCAAACAAAAAAAAGAAAAACAGGTCATACGTAAAATACATTTGTCATTAAAAAAGGGCTTTCCGCACTACCTAGTATTGATATAAGCCTAATATATTATTTTAACATAAATTCTAATTTAAAATTCTTGTTTTTTTTCTTTCTTTAATTCACATTATTTCTTATATTTAATTATATCCTTAAGACTTAGTTTTATATTATACACGACTCTCTTGGCGCCTTAGATACGCAAAGGTGGTATTGAGTATGGGCACGAGGGACGGCAAAAGTTATGGTGCATAAGCCATTTCCTTATGCACTGTGCATAAACACATCACAACCATCAGATTTCTTTTATTTTGAACAAAAATAGTTTTGGCTCACTTTGAGGGTGTAGAAAGCAATTATGTTGGGATTTATGCACGGTGCATAAGGATAACCACTCCCACGAGGAACGACCATCCTTTTGGGTTTGGTTATGGTGCATAAGGATTTTCCTTATGCACCCTGCATAAGGATTGCTAATAGGGCCCATTAATAATAGCCCAACAAATTTTCTGCTTCCTACACCCCCAAAACAGAAAACAAGTAAAACTGGAAAAACAAAACAAACTATTATTCATTTCTTCACCACTCACCGTCGTTCTTCCACCTCTCGTTCACCTCTCACCGGAAACCGTCGCCGTTAACCATCGCCGTCGTTCTTCACCACTGTATCAATCGCATCATTTCTCAAGGTCGTCGTTCTCCACCACTGTCTTGATTTCCCCACCATCGTCGTTCTTCCAATCGTCGTTCTTCACCTTCCACCACCATCGGAAACAACCTCCACCACCGGAAACACTAGCCGCCGTTCTTCATCAACACAAGGTCGTCATTCTTCACCACCGGAGACACCGTCGTTCACTACACCAGCTCTTCACCACCACCGTCGTCGCCGTTCACTTCCAACACCGTCGTTCACTTCCAACGCCTTCGTTCACTACAACATCTTCAACAAACAGCAACATGTCGAAATCAAATCAGGTTTGCACTGAACTTCTTTATTGATCGTAAATTTGATTTTCAACCAAAACCATTTTTACGTGGAAATGGTTTCTATGTGTTGTACACTAAAACCATTTGGTGCTGGTAATTGTTTTCTTTGGATTAATGACTCAAGTATATTATAATCATCTGATGCTGGTAATTGATTTCTTTGATCCAGGTTAACAAATCTAACGACGGGGGGCCAATTCCAAACTTCAGTATTGGACTTACGCAATTAGAGCAAGAGCAAGCATCTGATAAAGGAAAAAAAAAGGGTAAAAAGATGGAAAAAAGGGTAAGTCTTCAATTCTATCTGCTGTCATTTTTAGTACGAGCAATAATTTCTTCGTTGATTTTTTAGTACGAGCAATAATTTGTTCATTATGCTGCAATGTTGTTCAATTGAAAGGTATTTTTCATTGATTCTGAAATAAATTGTTTTATCTATGTTTCTTTGATGTTTTGATTTCATCAATCTCAATTTGTTGTTGTATAGTTCATGCTATGTTTTTAATTGTTGCTGGATGTATGCTCAATGATTCATGTTTTGACTCTTCGTGCTTAACACTGAACTGCTAGTGATAGTTAACCTATGATATGAAGCATGCACTCGGACACACACAGCGCTGATACGACACGTCAGACACAATTTGAGAAAATTAGACAATTCAATGTAATCACATGTGTCCTGTCATCATTTGATTTGATACGCTATGTAGCACGGACACTTCTATTTGACGAGGATTTGGTTTGTCTGAATATCCATAACCAATAAGATCAATAGAGTATATGCGGTGGGATTTTGCTAGGTCTGGAATATTTTTCCTCCAGTGATCATTGCAATGGAGTGTATTCTCAATCACTCAAAATAACTGCAGAACCAAACAGACCTGGCTATAAGACCCTTACAATAAATATGTGATATAATATGTGTCCTGCATTTTCTAATTGAAATGAAAGAAGATGAATGCATGTTTCTTAATCAAATTTCTAGATACCTCTATTCATGAAAAAATTCAAGAATAAAGATCCCTATAATTCACGGACGAAAATAGATAAGTGTTATTTACATGAACTTTTGACCGGATAAATACTCAATATAGAATGCTAACATCGCATAAATAGATCATTGATTAATTGGGACTATTTGGACTAACTTATTTGAGCTTACCTCAAACACAATCACTTGTAAACTATTTGGTAGATAAATTGGTTTCTTGTGTGGAACTTTAGAACACATCAGCTATATTTCAATTTCTTAACTATGATGATAAATTGGTTGATGGTTTATGAGGAAGGAGAGGTGAAAGAAGCTAAAAAGTTGTGACTTATGATGATGAATGGTTTTGTTATCTGATGGTTCTGTGTTGTATATATATATATATATGCTCAGATTGAAATAGATACTGAAATTAATTAAGAGTATGTTTAAGAACAATCCATGTATCGGAGTTAATTATCAGGATTTATGCAGCTGTTATGATTGATGATGCTTTAGTGGTTACATGGTATGTGAATGATACTGCATTAGACATCAAAGTAGATGGTACCGGGTTTACTAATTGTTTCTGGATTTCATTGGTGAAATTCCAATTAGTTAATAGATATAAATGAGTTTATTGCACGAATGCTTCCAAAAACCTAAAACTATCTCTCGGCAAGGCCTAACAATGATATTATTTATCTTATCAACATGATTATAATCCCAAATAAGCTTTAACAATACTATAACTCTCTATGGAGTGTTTGATCATACTTGAATACTCTATTGTAGTGTGGGTAGTAAAATGGTTTCTGATCTATAAAATCATCATTATTGTCACTTTTACAGTATGATTTGTGTCCAAAATGAGGTTGATAAGATCATAACATCTTTTTTGCACCTCACACATTTGAACCTAGCTTAAGCATAGCAAGTGAGTCAAATACATTGCTTTTATCTGTTTTTTGCATCGATTTTGTTGGTTTTTTTTTTCTTTCTCTTTTATTTTCTCTTTGGCCTCAGTTTGGACAACTTACACAAACCTTAGCAGTTTAAGAGTATATTCATATAAATCTCTTGGTGGACACAAAACATACTGAAAGAGTGACAAAAATGGTGATCTTATAGATTGGAAATATTAGTAGTATCCATATTGTAACATAGTATTCAATTTTGCTCAAGCAGTAGGTGGACAAAAGAAGGTACACGTTTCCAATCATATAACACTGTGAAATCACCCTGTTCCTGTGTTGTATGCTTCATGTTTAGAATGGTTCTGTCATATACTTTGTGCTGTTACTGAGTTCAGAATTATATGTCCTCAAACTACTTTCAGAATATATATATATATATATTCAATTTGTCAAATAGTATCTTATTCAGAACTAATGTTGGTAATTGATTTCTTTGATCTAGGTTAACAAATCTAACGACGGGCCAATTCCAAACTTCAGTGTTGGACTTACGCAATTAGAGCAGGAGCAAGCATCTGATGAAGATAAAGGAAAAAAAAAGGGTAAAAAGATGGAAAAGAAGATGGAAAAAAGGGTAATTCTTCAATTCTATCTGCTGTCATTTACTCTGATATTGAAGACGTAGGCACAATTGGTCTATATCCTCTTATATCTCTCTGTCTGCATAGTCCACTTCGTCATAACTTCAATCTAATTTTTCTTCGTCATATCTCTCTGTCATTTATGTGAGCCTAACTGATAGGAATAGGATCACACATAACAAATTCATGCACTGCTTGGACTTGCACAATGTTGAATGTTGGAAATAACATATGAATGGTGGAATGGTAGTTCTGGGTGAGCATCAAGTCTCACGAGAGGCTTCAATCCAAGAGGAAAAAAACTGAATTGAATTTGTCTTGAACTCTCTCTGCATTTGTGTGTGTCTGCATCGTCTTATATCTCTCTCTGGCCCAATTGAATTTTTCTTAACTACAAAGTTTCAATTGTTTCGTTGAACACTGAGATGATAAATACATGTGTTTGATAAGATAGAAGAAAAAATCTAAAGACCGTTGGTTATTGGTAGTTATTCTAAATTTCTAATAGTGACATCTCTATGTTAGCACTTTTTTCGTGTATTTAGGACTCTTATATAACGAGTTCTTTAGTTTTAATTCAAAATACAAGAAAACATGAGAGGAAACTTACAAGAGGAATGTCTGAAGGTCTGTTCTTTAGAAACTTAGACAAAATAGGTGAGTGTTCATTAAACTATATATCTTTAATTTGCAAGATCACAATGTAATCTGTTTCCTCTTATGGTTCTGGACATAACCCTTGATTCTAAGGTGAACCACATTAATTAACTTTAATTGAGTTCTTATGTGTTTTGTTTTTTCACAGAAGTTCCAACCATTGTATCCAAAACCATTAGATGTATTTAATGGTTTTCTTTGCTCATGCAGGTGAAAAAAAGTAAAGAGTTAGAGCCATTGCCATCATTCAGTATTGGACTAACTCAAATGGAAGAGGAGGGCAGGAATGAAGAGGCTAAAAGTTCAGATGTGGAAGATGAGGAAAATGCAAAGCAAAGACTGAGGCATAAGATGAGTATACCTAAGGTATATGATCTTATGAATTCAGTAAATGGCAAACAAAGAAAGGATGAGATCATTAACGTATTGAATGAAAGTGGCTTTGGGGGAATGGTTCATATCTGGAACTGGAGCAGAGTCCATACTTTCTTTGTGGATTGGATAGTTAAAAACTTTGACAAAGAGAACATGTGGATAACATTAAGCAAGACCGAGGTACTTCCATTGAAAGAGGAAGATGTACATCGGGTCTATGAGCTTCCAATGGTGGGGAAGCAGATTAACCTTGATCTCTGCTCTGTGGAAGCAATTAAGAGATTGAGGATAGAATTAGGGCTGAATGGAAATTATTCTGCTTCTGTGAGGGTGACTGATTTGGAGAGAATATTGAAGACTCAAGAGAATCCAAAAGCTTGGGTGAAGGGTGCAATATGTTTTATCATTCACAAAATTTTGTGCCCAACTAATAGTAGCTTCGTATCTCTCCAATATGCGCACATATTAGAAGATCCAGCCGGGGTATCTTCTTATAATTGGTGCTCACATGTTCTTGAGTATATGAAAGAAGGCTTGCAAACTCCAGAAGTTGCAAATCCATTAGCGGACTTCCACTTTCTAATGGTGATCATTATATATATATTTGTATTTTTAAAAAAACTAAGTGGTGGATTTAATTTATGTATGTGCATGTTTTTATTGTGCAGATTAATTACTTGGAGAAAATGGGGAAGAGAAGCCCATTCCTGACAGGAAAATACAAGCGGCCTTCACTTCGTGATTGGGATGTCAAGGCGGCAAACCAAGACCTTCAGAAGGTCCATGACCTTATGGGACTCGAGCATGGACTGACAGCCGGGGTAACCAGACTGTATAACACCAATGAAGGTCCGCATGTAATGTGTTTTGATGCAGATACCTGTCCACTCTCTAAGGTGAGAGGAAAATAATGATCTAACTACTATTCATGCAATATTATGGTTTTGAAAATCCTAATAGTACATATAAAATTGCAGGCAAAAATGCATCTTGATCATTGTAGGTCTTGTATACGGATCTACACCTCAGCTGCGGAAACCTTGGAAAGAAGAATAGCTGAGGGAAATGTTGGAACTTCTGTGGAAAATGATGCAGTTAATGGAAAGGATCCAATGGAAGTGGAACCTGAGAGGGAGAAAGGACAGGATCAGAATGAATCATTCATACCACAAACAAGCACTCGAGGGGGAGAAAGGTACTGCATCTAATTTTAAGTCTCTCGTAGATTTGATTTAAAATCGTCAACATTTCCATTATAGATTCTGGTATGAAATTCACCCAATTTTGCTTTAAAACCATTTTGCTTGGGAAATGGTTTCTGTGCTTAGATTTGAAGTTAGACCTATCTTGATCAAACAACCACCGATGTACATGTACATGTTGAATCAAACTCAGAGCCTTTTAGGTCAGAGTTCTCGGGCTGGTAAAGAAAAAATATATGAATAAGAGCTGTTATAACTTCGTTCAAGCATTGAGATTTGTTAACTCTATTGGTTGAATGTTTTACTTTTCACTGCATATCATATTAGGTTCTAGAAGTGACAGTTTTATGTGATTGACAGTTTTATGTGATACATTGATTTTCCTAAGTTGCAAATTTATCTGCTGTTTAAAACTTTATCTGCTGTTTCATATCCTTTACTGATGGTTTCAGGTTGAATAATGACAAAGATGTAGCAGATGAAATTGATGCCAAAACACTTGATGAATCAGTGAGGAAAGCATGCAATATTGATCATTCTTTTACACAGGAAACAATCTTGAAGTATCCTGAGTTTTTTGATGATGGGGGAGAAGCTTCGAATGCAAAGTAAGTAATGGATATATATGATGTGTTTTAAGGGTTTTTAATTTGTGATGTGTAAAACTATAAGAACGAACTAATGGTTTTCTATATGATGTGTTTGCCAATAGGGAATCAGTTAAGCCACAATTTGAAAAAAGCAATGTGAGGGAGGTGGAGAAACCAGAGAAGTTTCAAGAGTTTTTTGATGGGGGAGAAGCTTCGAATGCAGGGTAAAACTAACTAATGGTTTTTAATTTGTAATGTGTAAAACTATAAGAACTAACTAATGATTTTCTATATGTGATGTGTTTGCCAATAGTGAATCGATTAAAACAGAATGTGAAGCAAGCAATGTGAAGCAAGCAAACTTGATGTCAGAGGAGAACCCGAAGGAGCATAAGCCTTTGGAACCTAACAAACACTGTGTTATAGAGTAAGAATCAACCAATGTGACAATTCTACATTACAATTGATTCATTAAATTATGCACAATATTAATTCTGCTAGTCTATCAATTATGTAATTTATTTGACAGAGCAATTCCGTTAAGGTCGGTGTTTCCAGATGCAATAATCGACTTGGATAATGTCCAAACTGTGCAGACAAAGAAAAGAAAGAAGCATGATATGCTTTATTCCGGTGGCACATACCCTGAGCGTAGGAGAGCTGTGAAGAAATCAAAATACCTTGCAAGCCCCTACGATGAAGCTATCTATGAGTCAAATGCAAGTAAGATGCAGAAGGACATATCAACATTTGCATGGAGCATTTCACATGATGAGTAAGGGAAAACCATTTTAAATATCTATTGGCAAATTATATGAATTAGTATGCTTTATAGGACAAACAAATCCTAAATGTTTTATAATAATTTAGGGAGGAGCTTTTATATTGCTCGGATAACAAGGCTCATGCTTTCAGTCTACAAAGGAGAGACTTGTGGTCACTTCAAAAAGACGAATGGGTGTCATGCTTTGTGATAAATGCCTGGGTCGATTGCTTAAACTGGAGTCAACCAAATGCAAAAATGACACGGCTGGTTACACCATTCCTAAATTATGTATGCATTACATTCCATTAATGTTAAAAGTTTACATACTGTTTAGATATTTTTGGAATTGATTTTAGTCATTTTATATAAACAGGTTGACTTGCAAAGACCTGATGAAAACCATTGTAAAAGATTCATTGAAAGACTGAGAAACTTCAAATACATGGATTGGAAGGCTATTGACCCTACATGTTTAGAATATGTAAGACTTTGCAGTTCATTATAATTTTGGCAATTTCTACATATTGATTGTTTGCACTAATTGTTCATTATAATTTTGACTTACATGTTTAGATAATGACGCCAGCACTCATTGGAGATCCGGGTTTTCATTATGCATGCTTCGTTGTGAATTTGAAGAGTCAAAAATTTCAATTCCTGAACAGCTTGAAAGGAGAGACATTGAACATGAAAAATGGCGAAGCAACTGTGTACAAGAAGATGTTTGATGTGTGGCTGAAGGAGGTGGAAGCATTTGTGATAGAATTGTATAGGAAAAGAAAAATCACAATGCCTTTCCAGTTTAGCACTTTCAAGTGGGAAACACCAAAGATGCCCATTCAATGTGATAAAGACAGTTGTGGGGTCTTTTGTATGAAGTTTCTTGCTGAATGGGATGGTGGCAATACTGAAATGGAATCCTTCAAAGATTGGTCCAAAATGAGAAAGCTTGGGAAGAACGGGAGGGTTGCAAAAACAATGGATTTGAGAATTGAAATTTGTTCAACAATATTAAGCGACTCAAGCAATAGCAAAAGAACCTATGTGGAGAAGGCTGCAACTTCATACTATAAAGAATTGCTTCAAAAGCTAACACCGGATTAGTGTTAATGTTTTTTTTCTATTGAGTTTGTATAAAAAACAAATATTGTTGAACAAATTTATGATGTTTATGATGTTTATGAATTTCTGAATCTGTGTTAATGCTTCAAAAGATGTTTATGAATTTCGATGAATTTGCTCAAAATTAGGTGTATGGAATACTGAAACCATAAGTATGGTATAATGGTTTTGATAGTACTAGGTAAAACCATACTTATGGTGTAATGGTTTTGATCCAAATTATTATAAGTACATGGTTCTAATGGTTTTCTAAATAAAAACAAATGTGATAAACAGTTATTTTAGGCCCAAGAATGTTGAATTTAATTAAAATTTGCTCAAAATTAGGTGTTTGGAATACTGAAACCATAAGTATGGTATAATGGTTTTGATAGTGTACTAGGTAAAACCATACTTATGGTGTTATGGTTTTGATCCAAATTATTATAGGTACATGGATCTAATGGTTTTCTAAATAAAAACAAATGTGATAAACAGTTATTTTAGGCCCAAGAATGTTAAATTTAATTAAAATTTGCTCAAAATTAGGTGTTTGGAATACTGAAACCATAAGTATGGCATAATGGTTTTGATAGTGTACTAGGTAAAACCATACTTATGATATTATGGTTTTGAATCCAAATTATTATAGGTACATGGATCTAATGGTTTTCTAAATAAAAACAAATGTGATAAACAGTTATTTTAGGCCCAAGAATGTTGAATTTAATTAAAATTTGCTCAAAATTAGGTGTTTGGAATACTGAAACCATAAGTATGGCATAATGGTTTTGATAGTGTACTAGGTAAAACCATACCTATGGTGTTATGGTTTTGATCCAAATTATTATAGGTACATGAATCTAATGGTTTTCTAAATAAAAACAAATGTGATAAACAATTATTTTACGCCCAAGAATGTTGAATTTAATTAAAATTTGATCAAACTTAGGTGTATGGAATACTGAAACCATAAGTATGGGATACTGGTTTTGATAGTGTACTAGGTAAAACCATACTTATGGTGTAATGGTTTTGATCCAAATTATTATAGGTACATGGATCTAATGGTTTTCTAAATAAAAACAAATGTGATAAACAGTTATTTTACGCCCAAGAATGTTGAATTTAATTAAAATTTGATCAAACTTAGGTGTATGGAATACTGAAACCATAAGTATGGGATACTGGTTTTGATAGTGTACTAGGTAAAACCATACTTATGGTGTAATGGTTTTGATCCAAATTATTATAGGTACATGGATCTAATGGTTTTCTAAATAAAAACAAATGTGATAAACAGTTATTTTAGGCCCAAGAATGTTGAATTTAATTAAAATTTGATCAAAATTAGGTGTATGGAATACTGAAACCATAAGTATGGGATACTGGTTTTGATAGTGTACTAGGTAAAACCATACTTATGGTGTAATGGTTTTGATCCAAATTATTATAGGTACATGGTTCTAATGGTTTTCTAAATAAAAACAAATGTGATAAACAGTTATTTTACACCCAAGAATGTTGAATTTAATTAAAATTTGATCAAAATTAGGTGTTTGGAATACTGAAACCAAAAGTATGGCATAATGGTTTTGATAGTGTACTAGGTAAAACCATACTTATGGTATTATGGTTTTGAATCCAAATTATTATAGGTACATGGTTCTAATGGTTTTCTAAATAAAAACAAATGTGATAAACAGTTATTTTAGGCCCAAGAATGTTGAATTTAATTAAAATTTGATCAAACTTAGGTGTATGGAATACTGAAACCATAAGTATGGGATAATGGTTTTGATAGTGTACTAGGTAAAACCATACTTATGGTGTAATGGTTTTGATCCAAATTATTATAGGTACATGGATCTAATGGTTTTCTAAATAAAAACAAATGTGATAAACAGTTATTTTACGCCCAAGAATGTTGAATTTAATTAAAATTTGATCAAAATTAGGTGTATGGAATACTGAAACCATAAGTATGGTATAATGGTTTTGATAGTGTACTAGGTAAAACCATACTTATGGTGTAATGGTTTTGATCCAAATTATTATTGGTACATGAATCTAATGGTTTTGATAGTGTTCTATGTAAAAACATATGTGATAAGAATGTTCAATTTAATTAAAATTTATAAGAATGTTCAAATGTGAAAACCATACTTATTGTCTAATGGTTTTGTAACAACCATTAATCATCAATACATAACAATAAAGAATGTGAATGTCTAATTTCCAATAGATCATATCAAAATATTCCTAATAAAATCTATTACAAACTTATAACATAAAAACAATCAATCAGTGACCGCTTTTTTTTTTAAAGCTTCATCATCTCTCTTTTGTTTCTTCCGATTTATAACGAATTTCTGCCTTTCTCTAGCTTTTTCATAATCACTTTTAAGTCGCTTCTTTGACTTAATTGGATTTGGTCTTTCTTTGAACTTTGGTGCAGTGGACTTCAACCCAGTAGATGGTTCACCGACAACAGCTCCTTTTGAAGACTTGGATGATGATATCACGGAAGATGGGTCTGTATGAATACCTTTAGAAAGAAGCAACTCCTCTGCCTTTTTCCCAGCTTCAAGAACACCGTCGAGAAAAATTTGAGATGCCTCTGGATTTGCACAAAAACGTGTAGAAAGCTGAACGGTAACAGCACAAATTTGTTGATATCGTTGTGCTTGAGTGGTGTCTTCAGTGCCAACATTGATGGTAGATTTCAGCTTATCAACAGACGGACGCACATCTCTAGTCCAACGCTTTAAAACATATTGTCCAGGTATTGTCTTCAAAAAATGATACTGCACATAACCACCTAAGAACTCAAAGATCTTCAAAACATGTCGACATAAAAAGCCCCTGTTCTCAAACATACGGCATGAACAACTAAAACTTTTGCTTCTAATGTCAACTGTGACAACCCTTTCATCAAGTCGATCATGATCTTCAAAACTTTGGAAAAGGTTTTCTTGAAGTTCTGCATCCAAAACATCAACATTGGAAGGCCCTTCATTATCATTATCAACATCATCATAATTATCATCAACCTTTTCAATTGTGAAAACTTTGAAAAACTTGTTAAAGGCAGACCCTTTTTTTGTGTCCTCCTCATGATAGTATTTGAAGGAAAGGTCATACTGCCTGTGAATAAATGCAAAGCAAGCTGGTGTGTACTTGTTGACAACGGACCGCATCAGCTGACTATTGGGATAATTATTTTTTGTTCTAGTGTTTGCAGCCTTGAAGTCCAACTCAGCATGATTATCTCTCATTCTCTGAACCATAATGTTGAAATGACTAAAGAGTCGAACAAGTGAATGGTCTGGCTGCAGAAATCCACGAAGAAAAGCATTGAAAGACTCACTTAACTGAGTTGTTTTCAGACCAGCTGTAAAATGTGACTTGACCCAAGCTGAAGACCAATGCATACGATTTCCGTAAGTTTGGACAAGCCACCTAAAGTCTGAAGTAGGCCTTCCATTAAAACAAATTTTCATCATCTGATCCCAATTATAGTCGAAATCTGATTCATCGTCTACATTTGAAACCAAATTAGTTAACTCATCGAAAAATGCACTGTTTGCACGAGAGCCAAGATTTTTCTTTGCATTCTCTGCCATGTGCCATGAACAAAGCCCGTGAAAAACACCTGGAAAAGTATTCGGAATTGAACACAATAACGCACTAGCCTGGTCTGTATATATAGTCTGTGGTTTCTTATTGGACATACACTTCAAGAATGTTGTAAACAACCAATCAAAAGTAGCTGCTGTCTCATCGTACAATAGCGCAGCACCAAATAAAACACTCTTGCGATGATTGTCAAAACCAATAAAGGCAGCTGAAATAATGACCAATAAATGACCTATCAGAACAAAATACAACATACATATAACTAACTTACAATAAATAATGAAACCAACCCTAAATTATAATGCATTTATGCTAGTATGTAATCACAAATTATAAGAAATCACGGCTCAGCAGTGAATAAACTCAATGATAAAACACATAGACACTAAGTATTCTAATAAGTATGTACTAAAGATCGATCACACAAGACAATTTCATTAGTGTTCTATGTAAAAATTTAATTAAAATTTGATCAAAATTAGGGGTATGGAATACTGAAACCATAAGTATGGTTTAATGGTTTTGATAGTGTCGTATGTAAAACCATACTTATGGTGTAATGGTTTTAGATGAATTTATTATCGGTATATGGTTAGTATATGATGAATTTAAATTCTGGCTAAGTAAAAATGCC
This sequence comes from Medicago truncatula, assembly GCF_003473485.1. Lineage (NCBI taxonomy): Eukaryota > Viridiplantae > Streptophyta > Magnoliopsida > Fabales > Fabaceae > Medicago > Medicago truncatula. The sequence goes on from NC_053043.1 coordinate 50,446,009, forward strand.
TGCAACTTTGTCAATCTCGGACACATATGACAGCCACACCTAGACACTAGGTGGTTCAAAATGTACTCCTACCTACACTAACCATGCCAGAACAAAAATACAACATAATGAAAGTAAACACTAATTAAAAACCTGAGAGAAGTAAAAGATACTAACCTAATGGGCGATATTGATTGTTTGTTCGGTAAGTTGTATCAAAACTGATGACATCACCAAATAGAGAATAATCTAGTTGCATAATTCCATCTGCCCAAAAAATGCTAGCTATGTCTTCTGCAGCATCAACTTGGATATCATAGTAAAAAGATGGTTTCGAGAGAGCTTCATTTCTAAAGAATTCTTGAATTATAGTTGCTTCACCAACCACCATCTCCTTTTGACGAATTGTCATTAGATAGTTCTTTAAGTCTGAAAACCGAAAAGGAAGATTCTCCGTACCTCCAACTCCTTGACCAAGAACTTCATAAGACGTTCTCATCGACATTCCAGCTTTAGAATTTATTAGAGCTAGTTGTCCTTGAACTTCATTTACTTCTCTAAATGATCTCAGATAACACAAATGCTCTGGTTTATGTAATGGATGACAGTGAGCCACATCCCATCTATAAATCTTATACACATTCAAAACTTCATCCAGCTTCAAATATATTCCAGCTGTACAACCGACCCTTTCCTCAGGTTTTTCATTCACTTTCACAAACTCAATAACCAGTGGACTGTCTGATGTTGGCCTGTTGTTAGGATTAAGCAAACTTCCCTTCTTGTAACCTTGTTTGTTACAAACATAACGCAAATAATGTATCTTTTTCTGATTTCTTATTTTGTGAATTTTTCTTCGACTTCAACATAGTCCTAATAGAAAATCCAGTGTTATATGCATAATTACCATAAAAATCTTCAACCTCTTTGATAGATTGAAAGACTAAAGACTTCCATGATTCTTCATTGCTAGGGGAGTAACATTCAGTACTATCAGCATGAATCATTGAAGAAGTTTCAACACTCAGTTGTCCACTCTCAGCATGAATCAGTGATGAAGCTTCAACACTCAGTTGTCCACTCTCAGATGAAGTTGATATCAAATCCATTGAAATCAGCAACAAACACTATTAAGAACAAACAACCATTAGCACATTAAGCATTTTTCATTCAATATACAACACGATTAACACATCAATGCATGTAAATTTGCAGATTAAGCATTCAAGATCAGAAAAGTAGACAAGGACTGAAAAAACTACAAACAATAACACATCAATGCTCTTATTTTTCAATCTAATATTCCTAAAAGTTTCGCATAAATCTTTGCCTGACTTGAATAATGAGTTATTCACTCTTGTTTATCATCGGCTTAAATTCGATTGTATAGCTATTTTTCATGGTTACAAACCAGGAATAAAAGGACTCCTCTTTTCAATGCATATCATATTAGGTTCTAGAAGTGACAGTTTTATGTGATACATTGATTTTCATAAGTTGTAAATTTTAGGTATCATACAACTTTCAATAAGTGTCCTGGAGTTTGTGACACAAGAGTTTTATGTCTGAAACTATATAGAAAAATAAACTTGTTTGGTTCTGACTAGGTTTGGATATTGTTTTTACAGAAATCAATTGTAGCAAATATAAGTTATTACATGATACAATAGTCCTCAAATATAGCAAATAAACTTGTTTGGTTCTGATTCTTAATGCATCTAATTTTAGTCTCTTAATGACACTTCACATCAAAATTGTAAGACTCTGAACAATAATTTTGTAAATCATGTTCAATGACACTTCACATGAAAAACTTTATCTGCTGTTTCATATCCTTTAGTGATGGTTTCAGGTTGAATAATGACAAAGATGTAGCAGATGAAATTGATTCCAAAACACTTGATGAATCAGTGAGGAAAGCATGCAATTAGTGTTTCATAAATCACCAAAAAATGCAGGAACATGGAATGGTTCATAAATCACCAAAAGAATTCTATGTTGAGGAATTAGTGTTTCATAAATCACCAAACAGACTAATAGAGCATAGTTCTATAAACAGAAACCATAAAAGAATGCAAAATTGTCTTGCATACCAGTGCCTCCCCCTGTTTGACCTTGTTCCCTACACAAAGCGTATCATTTTAGATAGTAAACAAAATAAAATCAAAAAGAGCATCAAAATTCAAACTTCACTACTTATTTAGTCACAAGGCAAATGCAAATCAAATACTCAAAAAGTTTAGGATGATAGAAGGATTACCCCAATGCAAATCACATACTCAAAAAGGATTTATAGCAGGATTTGAATGAAGGAACCCTAGGTTCAAATACAACTCATGCAAATGTCATCAGAAAAAGGTCATTATGGTGAGCCATGCCCATATAGGCTATGCTTGCACATTTAAGTAGGTGCTTATAGTGTAATAATAAATGTAGACTCAGACCCAAATTGTAAATTTTTTCTTAGACAGATAATAAAACACACACTTTCAAGGATTTTATTGCACAAAAACCAAAAAATTGTTTTTTATGCATAGCATCTGACAATCATGATCAGCAAAAGGAAACAAGCTACAACAACAAATATTTCCAAAAAAGGCTATAACCAAAAAAGGTTGCACCTAGATCAACCTATATGATTTATCATCCACCTAATAAAAGACTTAGCTAAGATCTTAGGGAAAACCTCATAGTAGACAAATTTCAACATAAAGATGCAGAGAGCATGTAGAAGAGGATACACAAACACATCATTAAATGTTCCATTGATCCAAAATATTATAATTCACAATAATTCAAATTTAGATTGGTCAAGGAATTTGAAGTGAAGTGATGAAATATTCCAAACATACTAACAGAGCATAGTTCTATAAACAGAAACCATAAAAGAGTGCGGAAATTTGAATCAAAACCTATATACAATTTACTGATTAGCTGAAAATGCAAGGGTGAAATTCGTGGAAGCTAACCGGAGCAGCGAGAAAGGGTAAATGCCGGTGAAATTAGGCCGCGGCGAGAAAGGATAAATGCCGGTGAAATCAGGCCGTGACCTAATTGAGTCGGAGCAATTGAGTCGGAGAAGTTGAGTCACGCCATCACCTAGCCGGAAAACCACGTCGAAGCAAGTTCGAACGCGAGCAAGAGAGCAACGCCGGAGGAATTGAGTCGGAGCAGTTGTGGTAAGAATCAAAAGCTACAAATTTTCATATAAATTTTGAGTGAGTCAGTTGAACTATAAATTTGTGCATAAAAATCAAAAGCTACAAATTTGTGGTAAGAATCAATTCTGTAAGCAACCAAAACATCTAAGAATTAATTGAAAACCACCAGAATCAAGTTCATAATAGAAGATGAACGAAATAAATATATAATTGAAAGCTAACCGGAGCAGCGAGCAAGGGTGAATGCCGGTGAAATCAGGCCGTGACCTAGCCGGAAAACCACGTCGGAGCTAGCGTAAGCGCGAGCAAGAGAGAAATGTCGGAGCAATTGAGTCGGAGGAACGTCGGAGCAGTTGAGTAACGCCGTGATCTAGCCGGAAAACCACGTCGAAGCAAGTTCCAGCGCGAGCAAGAGAGCAACGTCGAAGGAATCAAGTCGGAGCAGTTGAGTCGCCGTGACCTTGCCGGAAAACGACGTCGGAGCAAGGGTCAGGGCAAGCAAAGTCACGTCGGAGCAGTTGATTGCGAAAACGCGTGCGAGCAAGAATGATTTTCTGCAATCAAAGTGTGGGTGTGAGATGTGAGCTGTGAAACGTTAGATTAAGCATGATCTGATGGTTGACAAGTACTTATGCATGGTGGATAAGTTATGGCTTATGCACCATAACTTTTGCCCAACCCGAATGCTCACACATAATCTTCTTATCTTCTTATCTTCTTATATATTAAAGTTAACATGTAAGCCCTAATTTTAACCTAAACCCTATTGCATAATTTTACTGTTTTAACCCTAATGCTCACACATATCTTCATATATATTAAAGTTAACATTTATATATTAAAGTTAACATGTAAGCCCTAATTTTAACCTAAACCGTGTTGCATAATTTTACTGTTTTAACCCTAATGCTCACACCTAATCTCCTATTTTCATGAACAACCCGAATGCTGACACCTAATCTTCTTATATATTAAAGTTAACATGTAAGCCCTAATTTTAACCTAAACCCTATTGCATAATTATACTGTTTTAACCCTAATGCTCACACCTAATCTTCTTATATATCTTCTTATATATTAAAGTTAACCCGTAAGCCCTAATTTAAACCCTAATCTATATAAACAGGTGGAAGAAACATTTCAACAAACAGTTAAAGGGTATCATTTACGGTAAATGTCAAATATTCGATAAAAGGAAAATTATTTAAATAAAACATTTTACATGTTGAGGTTAAGAATGGGCTATTTTTAGGTACATAATATAACATTAACATATAATTTTTACAAAAGAATGAAGTAACATTTTGTCAAAAATAAAATAAAAAAAGATGAAGTAACATACCAATAATATAACATTGACATATAATTTTAACAAAAGAATGAAGTAACACACGATTGATAAAAATTAATATTTTTAAGGTGAATAAGCGTGATGTCTGAGGTTCGAATTACAACATCTGCATATATTTGGGACCACATATTTCATTCTCTTTGATATGCATTGAGATTTGTTTTTGTCTACTACATCTACAATGTATATGACTCGCACGGGTGGAAAGTCTAGTTGTAAGAAAAAGGAATTAGTTACTTTCCCTTGGCATTATTTGCATGGAAGTGCCCATCCTCACAAAATGATCAATTACTAACGTGTGATTGGTGAATGATACTTTCCTTTAGAGCTTTAAACAATTTAACTAGTTTCATAAGGAAAAAAACTACAAAGTAATCAAAATTTATCATTAACATGTAGCATTAATTAAAATGTAATTAATATTATTCTTGTGTGTAGCTCAATTGACAAAAACAATGCATTGTTGTATACATAAATCATGTTCGAACTTCAAATACCTCATTTGTTCATCTTAAAATGTGAATATTATATGTTAGGCTACTTGATGCAACTAATTAAATTGGTTTCTTTAGATTTTGTTTTGTACATAATGTTTATTTTAGAGAAATAAAATTTGTACAGCCATTTTGTAACAATCTTTTAACAATTTTCTCTCTCATACTCACATTATAACCATATTCTCTCTCTTCATTTTTCTCTCTCTCTCTCTCTCTCTCTCTATATATATATATATATATCTCTCTCTATTGTTTTTAACAATAATAAGAAAGAAAAAAGAGAAAGTTGCCACAAATGATTCTACAAATATCACTCACTACTCTTATTTTAAGTTTCATTTTGGTCCTACTCATTTCAAACGCTACACCATTTTGGTAATTTTGACAAACCTCTTTTTTCCGCAAATTTTTAAGAAGCCTTATTTAACACTACTGAAGTAATCTTATCTGCGATACAATTGGCGAATGTAGTGTATAAACTTTACTAACTTCAAGAGAGAACTTGTAACCTCAATCAGAAAGTTATTTCTACGTTTGCAGTGCAAAATTAGGGTTCGTCGTTTCTGTGATTTGGAGAGGTCGATCTTTGACTTGGAGAGGGTTGATCTTCGATTTGGAGAAGGAAGATCTAAGAGAAGATCCGCCATCACAAGGGAACATTATTAGTGCGTTCATTTTAATAATCAACTAAGGTGCGTTTTAATTTTTCTTCATTCTAGAGTGATTTTCAATGATATCAATTATTCAATGTCATGACTATATTCGTTTCGCTTTGTTGTCATATTATTTAAAAATCCACAATCTTCATGAATGAAATAGTAGACACAAATATTTGTTTCCATATAACAATTTTTACAATATCATCATATTTATGGATTGAATAAAATGATATAGCCATATTACATGCCTTTTCCTTTTGAAAGCGAGATCTAAACACCTTAAACATAAGTCGTGAGATTAACAATGTCAAATATCATATTCATAGTGAATTGATTTTTATTTATTTTTTATTGTGTTCAAAATTCAACAAATATTCAAATCAAACCCACACAAGAAACGTCGTTGAGAAAGAAAAGAAAAAAAAATCTTGTAGATAAAAAGAAAAGAAAAATATAATAATCAATTAAAATTGTTGCATGATATAGAAAAATAGAAATGATAGTATTTTAAAGAAAGTGTAACTAAAAACAGAAAACGTGTATCAGTGAGTTTTCACTTCATTTGAATCTCATTGACCCATCAATCAATCAACCAACAAACTCTCTCGACTGCTGCATTGCATGACTTCACACTTTATTTCTTACTCCGTCCGTACGTTCAAATCAAACCAAAACGTCGTCGTTTCAACTTTCAAATTTTTACTTCTCTGTTTTCAAACTAGTTATGAATGAATATTAATGGAACTATTACTTTATTTATTTATGCTTTCTTTTTTTCTTCTTTGTAGACGAAGTGGTAAACATCATTGAAACTGAATACTCAGACACAACTGCGAGGTCTCGGGTTTTGCGAGTTAAATGGCGCCATCACTAACACAAGCTTGTTGTGTGGAAGAAATAGTTGGAGATTTTAAATGGGGGAACAAAAGAGGAATTGGTGTGAAGAATAAAGATACACAGTTCTATGATTCTTTTGTTTATGAAGGTGTTGAGTATTTTCTACATGATTGTGTTTATTTTTACCACACTGATCATGTTGAAACTTCTATTGGTATGCTTGTCAAGATGTTTGAGAATGGTCGTAGAAAGATGATCAGAGTTGTTTGGTTCTTTCGTCCTTCGGAAATTCGGAGTTTTCATCGAAGTTATCAGCCGAGTTGGAATGAGTTGTTCTTGGCTTCTGGGAAAGGCAAAGGTCTTACCAATGTCAATTCCGTGGTAATGGTAATTCTAATTCATTATTTGATTTTTATGTAGCACTCATACTTATGATTGAAGACAACATGTGTTAGTGTTAGTGTCTGACATGGCATGATACTGACAACGTGATCACATTCAATTATATCGTATTTTCAAATTATAACTCGTGTTGACGTGTCAGTGTTGTGTCGTGTCAGTACTTCATAGTTTGATTTATTGTGATCATGAGACCCTGTACTATAGTTGAAGATTGAGTATGTCCTAAATTTATTTGAATGTGGGGTCTGAATGTTTGTGATGAAAATAGACTGAATGCATGGAATGAGAGATTTATCTTTGAATGCAATATATATTAGCTTATCTTGGTAGGTTGAAAAATGTTCTTGTGGAGCCTTTTGGCACCAGCTGAAATCGTTATTCTGCTTAATGATTTGGTTAAATGTAACTTATATTCATCATAAAAGCTATTTTCAACTATCTTTATTCCTGAGAGTTGAAGAAGTAAGGATTATGAGGATGTTGATAGAAAATATCTTGAGTTCTAGTAAATGAAATACTGGTTTTAAGAGAAATTTGAGAAGGGGATGAATGAAAGCATGTGCATTTGCTAGCAGTCTGAAGATACTAACTAGACTTCCTTTTGAAGATGTTAAATGGTTACAAAATTTGGTTTGTTTTATTTTAGTTTTATAAATCATGTACTATGTTATCTTATTGAAGTTTTACAAAAATGCTTAATGACATGCATTTAGATAGTTTGGGTTAGGGTGTTTATGTATCTTGCCGTAAATTGCGTTTTAGCTGACAATTTTTGAATGTCCTCTTTTGATATATCTAGACATTATCATTCTAGGAAGAGCTAATACCTGCTTCTCCTTAATGGTAGTTTTGTTGGGCAAGTGTCTCAAATTCGATATAGTTGAAAAGTGGGTTTGTCATTTCGCTAAAGTTGGTTTGATGGTGCTATTTCCTCCATTCAAAATATGTTTTCAGGAATCAATTCTTGGAAAATGCTGCATAGTTTGCAGTTCAGAGGATAAGAGAAATCCCAAGCCATCTGAAACAGAGTTAAAGAGAGCAGATTTCTTTTTCAAATGTACTTTCGATGTTGATAGGCTTGTAATCGATGATAAATTTCCAGATAAGATTGATGGAATTGAAGGTCAGTTATTCATGTTTTGCACTTCTTTGCCTGCTATTTTCATGATTAAATTGGACACACCACATATAGTAACTATTTGAACTGTTCATATGGTACACTTGCTTGATTTTTTACAATATGGAAGTATGTTGTTACCAAAAGTTAGCATTCCCAATTACATTAGTTCATTGTGTTGGTGTTCTGCAGTGGAGCAATTCTTTAATAAGAAGAGGGATAGAAAGACAGGTAACAGTGTGCATCTTGAGGCAAATAAAATGTCTAAAGATATCACAAAGATAAAGATAAAGACTATAACATCGGAGAATATTAAACATGAGGTTAAGACTAAGACCGCTCCTTCAGACATCCTGCGTTGTAAAGTTGAAGGAACAGCTTCTGAGATTGTCTCACCAAAGACATTGTTAGATTCTTCTCCATTTAAAAAGAGGAAGGTCTTTGAAGAGAAGTCAAGACTTGGTCATAGTAGCAACTCTCAAAAGAAAAAGGAATTTAATGAGAAGAAAGAGTTGCGACAGGATGACAGTTATAATCCAACCAGGAAAGTTACGGAGGTGACTGAAAGGCCGAATGCAGTAAGTCTCTAAAATCATGACGGTAATCATAGTTTTGATTGTTTTCTTTCTTTCTTTTTTTGGACAGAATTTTCCCTGCTGTCTTGAAAACTTGATCCTAGTCTCCTAGATGACGTGAATGAATTGGATAAATTATAGTTCATCTTCTTGTTTTGGTGTGTTTAGACTTTTGACAGAGAAAAATATTTTTAACTTATGAAAGTTTAATCATCATTATATATTCATTTCAAAATGTCCTTTCTTCATTTGATATAAATGATTTAACTTTATAACATGAGTTCTGAAGCACAATAAAAAGCTTGGGAATGTGGTTTTCGTGTATATATGACTCCAGTACTACTCTAATTTTTGCTAACCCCCGTATTTATCTTTAATCCTTTACTAATCCCTGTATTTATTGTTGCAGGAGAAAAGAAAGTGGTTTAAGAAAATGGTGAGTTTTTATTTCTTTACTTTTATTCTGGACTTTTGGTTCAGGTTTTGATCAACAGCTTGGATTTATCAGTAAAGTGTTTTTCTTTGTAATTTGGATAATAGAGAAAGGAGCTCATAACTTGAGCTTGTAGATTACTTTGTAATTTTCTTGGTCTAGCATCTAAATAAATGAATAGTTTCTCTTAGCTTTTTAGTTTCATTCATTTTTTTATGTGCCGTTGATTTCTCTTTTATTTCTTTTATTGAATTTTGGTTGATATTATCAAGTTTTTTTTTCCTTTCTATTTAGTACTTAAATCAATATTAGGTTTATGAGAAATTGATTTTCCTTGCGAAATGCTTGGACAATTATGGAAAAGATTTAAATAAAACTTCTTACTTTTGAAAATAAAAATATGAATTTTTTCCAGAATTTTTTAATTTTATGAGAATTGAAAAAAATCTTAAAATTAATTTTTGTTTCTAAATATATTAATTTTTAGAAAATTTTAATATATATTAATCTTTTCCAGATTTTTTATTTTATTTTTTCCGAATTTTTTCATTATTAGTGTTTTTGGGTTAATAGTGTTTTTTTAATTTTTATTAATTTTTCCAGAATTTTTAAATTTTTTCATAAAATTTCCAGGTTTTGTTTTAATTTTTTAAGATTTTTTCATTTTTAAATTTCACGTTTTTTAAAATTATATTTATAATTTTTCCAGATTTTTTTAATCATTATTAATTTTTTGATTTTTTTTTTTAAAAAAATCATAAATGCCTCGTGGCATGAAAAAAAAAAAATTGACACGTCACTGCCACGTAGGAGATTTTGCTGACTCATTGTGGTGAGGGGCCAATCCTGAAGAATCTTCATTTTTCAAGGGTGGAATCTAAAAAAAAAAAATTTACAGAGACTAAAACCAAAAGTGCACTATATTACAGGGGCCAAAAACACTATTAACCCTATATATAAAGACCTCCATTTGATTTATAAAATGATGCTACACTATATATATGAACACAACTACCTCATCCTTCATAAAACTACTTATTGATAAACAAATCAGTACACAAAAACCAATAACCTGTGTTGATTTATGTTGTTAGGTACTAGATTTTTATTATCCTACAAAGTTCACTATATAGAGGTTGGAACAGGGTTCCCACAACAACATTTGGTTATTTGATGTGGCTGGCAATTTGTGTTTGTTCCTTTTATTGAGAGAAAAATATTTCTTAAAGACTGTTTGAAATTTTGAATTGCTAACGGAGAATAAAATGAAAATTCAAAGCTAACTTATCATCTTTTTCTCCCATAAACATGTACTTACTCATGTGACATAGGACAAAAAATGGGACAAGTTTTGGCCTCAAAATGATGAAGTATATGTTTGGTGAATGGAAAAATCACGATACAAAGTCAGGAGAAGCTACAAATGGTATTTTTACAATTTCACAGTGAAGAGAGTCTAAGCAGAAAAAGAATAATATGGAAGAGAGAGGAAGAAGATGGAAACATCAAGGATTTTTAATTTTAAACTTTGTAATTTAGTGATTTTTAATTTCATCCCTATGTAATTTTTCGTTTTTGATTTTGGTCCCTGTAATCTTTCTTGGAAGGACACATAAGCCTGTTTTGCAACGCCAAACAATGCCACGTCAGCCACCGTTAGACACATCAGCGTTTTTTTAACAGAAGTTAACGTTAGGGACTAAAACCAAAAAGTTAACAACTTACAAGGTTTGTTTTAGAACAAAAAAAGATACAGAGACGAAAACAAAAAACACGCAAACTTACAGAAACCTTTTACATATTTAAGCCTTTCGAATTTAAAATTTGGAAGCTATATTGTGAGTTAGTGATAATAAGAGACCAAAAATGCATTCATGACTTCTAGAAATCTCCTGTTCTTATGGTTTTGAAGTAAAAGTTCATTAGAAATGAGACAATAATTATCCAATAGCTTTATTCACAAATTAAAAACAATCATCCGTGTTGAGAAAGAATAGTTGAACCCAACACATAGAATAATAAAAAATGAGAGAAATATTTTTTTTAACAAAAATTGATTACAAAGTGCGTAAAATACACTTTGTGTAGTCATTCTAATTTCTATGATAGCTAATATTACAATCTAGCAAATCTCTGACTATATCTAACAATCCCAAAAGTTCCTCTAGAGCATCCATTTGAGGTGATTATTACATCTAAATAAAGAGCATATCGGTCACAATTTCTAGGGGCCAAGTTTCACAATACAGCCATGAGCCAACATGCATATTATTTGATTAATTTCCATGTTGTTTTTTCATGGAAATCATTCCATATTGAACCTAACAAGATTGAGATCGTGATATGCTTCGGTTGTTGTGACTTATTCAAGCACAAACACACATCTTAACAATCAATGTTCATCACACAGATAACTAACCAAATCAAGTGGTGAAAGTCTAATGTAATGATTTTTATATAATTTTTTTTATGAACATGTGGCCATAGTTTATTCATTATGACCCTTTGGCCATAGAGTTAAGTGACCATCATTTCAATAATTCATAATTGAAATTATGATTTGTTTCTTCGTTGAATTAAATTGCATTGCATGTTAAATTGTTATTGGTTTTGTATGTAGTATTTATGTTTCTTGTTTGATTTTTCTTTGAACGTGTAAAACCTTACACTTTTTGTGATGACTCTCTATTTATGTATGTATGAATGCAGATATGAAGAGCTTTAAAACACCTTTCAAGGGTATTGTAGATGATTTTAGGGGAAGAGCAGTACACTATAAAGATGATTGGATTTCTGGTCTCACTTCTGGAACCGGGTAAGCTTCTTTTATATATAAATTTATTCATGTTTGTATGTATGTATATATGTATGTATGTATTTTTCACCAAAAAAATTCATGCATGTGTGTTCATGGTTTGAAATTGTCAGTTACTTTGAGAATTTTAATATTGCGACGTTGGCAAATGCAGTTGATACGGCCACAGTTGCCGTTGTAGAGACGTTTAAAACCTCTACACTGCCGCCACAATGCAATTGCAGACCGTGATTTAGAACTATGTGTATAATCATGTAATGTAATGTAACGATAATAATATTAATGTAATGACAGGATATTGGCACCGACTATGTATATTTTCTTTGCTTCTGCTCTACCTGTTATTGCCTTCGGCGCGCAGCTCAGTAGGGAAACAGGTTGGTTCATTCTTTCTTGATCATTATGTCCTTTCACTCTGACCTAATGCACTCACTCTATGCATAACTTTTGGTATTAAGATTGAACAATTTCTTGCTTGTATTTTGTAGATGGAAGCTTAAGCACTGTGGAAACACTGGCTTCTACAGCCATTTGTGGAATCATACACTCCATTTTTGGTGGACAACCTCTCCTAATACTAGGAGTGGCAGAACCCACTATCCTTATGTACACATATTTGTACAATTATGCCAAAAATAAGGAAGGTTTGGGAAGAGAACTCTTTTTGGCTTGGGTAGGATGGTAAGTATAACATTTCCTACATAACCCAACTTAATTAAGTGCTTATAGCATAACTACTTATGTATAAGCTATTTCTATAACAAAAGATTTTCATATAATTAGCTATAAGTTGTTTTCATAAGCTCTCCCAAGTGCTTATGTAATTAGATAGACTAAATTAAGTCAATCAAAACAGGCTTGAATTTCATGTTTTAATCATTTTCTAATGGATGTTATTAACATTTCAGGGTTTGTGTATGGACTGCTCTATTGCTATTTCTTTTAGCAATATTCAATGCTGCCATTATCATCAACAGATTTACAAGAATTGCTGGCGAGCTTTTTGGCATGTTGATTACAGTCTTATTCATTCAAGAAGCTATCAAGGTTAGTTTCTGATATATTAGTTTGTTTTTGGTGGTATCAACTATCAAATGAAACATGAATTTGGCATAACACATAAGAAAAAGACTTTGATATATTATTGTATTGAATCTTTAGGGAATGGTAAGTGAGTTTGAAGTTCCTAAAGAGGGGGATCCAACATTGGATAAATACCAATTTCATTGGTTGTATGCAAATGGATTGCTAGGAATTATATTCACTTTTTGCCTTCTCTATACTTCTTTGAAAAGCAGAAGAGCAAGGTCATGGTTATATGGAACAGGTTTGTCAAGAAAACTCTTGGTGATAATTTGAGGCTTTGAGCCATCATTAGTGGATTTGGATTCAGCCACATCTTGGACTGCCCATATTTTAATTTCTTTTAAAAATATCGAACTTGAAGTATCGACTGTCCAATTTTGATCCGACAGTCCAGATGTGGCCATCTATATGCAGTCATGAGGTTGCGACTGCACACAACCCGGATCAATCATTACCATGGTTGGAGTAAGGAATCTGACATTGTTTGTTTATTGAGCAGGTTGGTTGAGAAGTTTCATTGCAGACTATGGAGTACCATTCTTGGTAGTGGTGTGGACAGCTTTATCATTTACAGTAGTAGCAAGTAAAGTACCTTCTGGAGTTCCAAGAAGACTCGTTGCACCTTTGGCTTGGGAATCTGCATCATTACATCACTGGACAGTAATCAAAGTAAAACAACTTATAGCTTATTGAAAACCATTGGACTTTATTATATCTTTTGTTTGATAAATATCTTACACATAAGCGCTTTAACTAAGTTGTTTATCCAAACATGACGTAGTTTTGGAAGTTACTGACATAATTTCTACTGCAGGATATGGGGAAGGTTTCTCTGGAACATATTTTTGCTGCTTTTGTTCCAGCCTTAATGGTAGCAGGGCTTTACTTCTTTGACCATAGTGTTGCATCCCAACTGGCGCAACAAAAGGAATTCAATCTCAAGAAATCTTCGGCATATCACTATGACATATTGTTACTAGGTTTCATGGTATATATTTATATTTTGAGTAAATTACACTCCCCTCCCTTCAAAGATGCTTGAATTACACTCCTCTCCCCTCTTAAGTTAAAATATACACTCCCCTCCCCTCTTATTCAAAACATATTAGAAAAAAATTCACCCCCCCTCCCCTAAGAGAAGCTTGAATTACATCTCCCTCCCCTCTTATGTTAAAATCTACACTTTACTCCCTCAATATTCTTTTTTATTATTTCTAATAATCTAGCAAAAAATAATAATTTAACACACTTAAAAAAAATATTATTGCTGGTCTATTTTAATATAATAAAAAATTGAATACATATTTTTCGCTATTTTTTATTCACAATTTCATTAACATGTAGTTTTAAACTCTATTATAAAACATGAAACAACCCAAAACAAAATTAAAATATGTGAAAAATTACTAAAATCATTAAAACATGATTATTTAAAAGTTAATTTTATACTCTAATTTATAAAATCAATAGCAATATATTTAAATTTAATTATCATGACATTTAAACTATAAAGAAATGAATTAATTTTTCTTAAATGATGATTCAAAATTAATATATATATATATATATATATATATATATATATATATATATATTATAAGAATATTTATTTATGTTCAAATAGATTAAAGTGTAGTGCATATTTAATTATTAAGGGAGAAGTTTGTAATTCAAGCATCTTATAAGAGAGGGGAGTATAAATTATAACATAAAAAAAATATTGAGAGAGTAAAGTGTATATTTTAACTTAAGAGGGGAGTGTAATTCAAGCATCTTTGAGGGGAGGGGAGTGTAATTTACTCTTATATTTTATATATGATATCTTGTATGGAGTTGTTTAATTGTCACTCACATTAATGATACCAACCGAACTAATGCTTTTCTTTGAATCAAACTTTTAGACTTTGCTTTGTGGACTAATTGGTTTGCCTCCTTCAAATGGAGTTCTGCCTCAATCCCCTATGCACACCAAGAGTCTGGCTGTTCTCAAGAAACAGGTGTGTAAATGAGTATCGATACTTGTAATTTTGTATTGAGTAACAAGATTGAATTTGATAGCAAGGGTTTGTTTGGATTGACTTATTTGAGCTTATATATTGGTATAAGCACTTGTGAGACAGTTTGAGAGAGATTATGAAAACAAGTTATGACATACAAATAAGTTGTTTTCTGCTTACTTTCATAAGCTCTCAAGGTTACATGGTATTTGAAAATAATCTGACTTCATCTTTTTTTTTTAGATAAAATTTATATGATAAGTGATTATGTTGTAAACTCTTAATTAAGTTGTTTATATACACAAAGCCTGAATATGGTGATTCATTTTCCTTTGAATGGTAGTTGATCCGGAGAAAGATGGTTAAAAGTGCCAAGGAAAGCATATGGAAGAAAGCTAGCAACTCTGAAATATATGGAATGATGCAAGCATTGTGTATAGAAATGGATAATGATCCTAATGTAAGCCTACGCCTTCTGATCCTCTTATCCTTTTGCCAATAAATATATTCAGCAATTGTTTTATGTTTTTTATTATATGTTCATATTATATTCTGATCTTTGCCCTGTCCTATAAAATTCTTGCTCCGAACCTGCTATCATGGAGATCAAACACGACACGAATAATAACTAAATTACTAATTGTTCCTGAACATGGTTCTGCAGAATCATTCAGTGGTAAAAGAACTAGAGGATTTGAAAGATTTTGTCCTAAATGGTGAAGATAAAGGAGACAACAATAAGAGCACATTTGATCCTGAGAAACACATTGATACATATTTGCCTGTAAGAGTAAAGGAGCAAAGAGTGAGCAACCTTTTACAATCACTCTTTGTTGGAGTAGCAGTGTTTGCTATGCCTGCCATAAAAATGATACCAACTTCAGTTTTGTGGGGATACTTTGCTTACATGGCTATTGATAGTCTTCCAGGGAATCAGTTTTGGGAAAGGATATTGCTTCTTTTTGTAAGACCTAGTAGATGGTACAAGTAAGTGAAAGTTACTTTGATTTCACCATTTTAACAAAATAGACATGAAGCATTGAAATAGACACAAACACCGAACACGACATTCACACATCGGATACCGGACACATCTTTATTCTGAAGTGTCGGTTGTCATTGATTTCTGGTTCTAAAGCCAAACCTATCCTTGCAGGTTGTTGGAAGGTGATCATGCTTCCTTTGTTGAGTCAGTACCATTCAAACATATAGTATTGTTTACACTCTTCCAATGTGTGTATTTCTTGGTTTGTTTTGGAGTGACATGGATTCCAATTGCTGGAATGTTGTTCCCTTTGCCATTCTTTTTGCTGATCACATTGAGGCAATATATACTCCCCAAGCTGTTCAGTCCAAACCATCTTATGGAACTAGATGCAGCTGAGTATGAAGAAATACCTGGTGCTCCAAGACTAAGTTTCAATATATCCTACAAAGTATGCTATGCTTAATTTTATCATTTTTTTTATTTGCTTTGTCTGCAGTCACGATTTCACGCTCACGAAGTCAACACATTGGTAGCCATTAAATCGAGATCGCACGTTGCAGATTTCAAGCTCGATATTTTAGAGTGAAAAAAAATCAAAACCTGCTTGCTTTCTACACCGTTCGAACCCGATCCAAGGACTACCGATGTGTTGACTTCATGAATGTGTGGGATTGTGATTGCATGCAATCCGAAGCCTTTTCAATATGTTATTTCATCTCAATTATGTTTTACACAATAACCTAGGATATTAAAGAGTTCTTTACTTTTGTAACAGGAGGTTGAATCACCTAAAGTTGGATCAAAGGAAATAGGTAATGCTGAAATATTAGATGAGTTAACCACTAACAGAGGGGAGTTGAAGGTCAGAACTATGAGCTTTAGTGAGGAAAGAAATAATCAGGTAACCATAATTCAAATGTTGTTTCTTTGGATGAATTTGAGTCAAATAGTTTTATTCTTTCTCTAAAGAGATGCATCGTTTTTAATGATGAGTTTTTGCAGGTTTATCCTCATAAACTTGATTCAAACTAGAATGTGATATTACATGGTAACCGTGACTGTCCAATCCCATGCAACTAATAGAGTTTCCTCCTCTTAAAGAAGCAAAAATATACATCCATGAAGATCAAGTGTTGCAATATAAATTTTCTACGTGATGTTAGTGGAATTTGTAAGTAACATTAGAATATAAGTAGTGAAAAGTTGGTACTCTAGTTACATATATATTATTCCCTATGTGATGCTTCCATAAAATTTTGTTAATAGATCTAGAAGTGTTAAATGAGCCTAGTCCGAACTAAATTGTGGGTTGGCTAAACAAAAAATTTGCTTTTAATAATTTTAATCTAACCTGTCCTTGATATTGATGGATTGGACCAACCATGGGATAAAAAAGTATATACTTAATTGCAGTTTTTGTCTTCTTATTTTTCTAAATCCGAGATTTCGATCTTCCATTTTCTAATCTACAATTTTGATTGTGATTAACTTTGTTAGTCATTAAATTTTTGTTTGTCGATCAATTTGGTCCTTAAATTATTCGAAATAGTTTTAGAGCCTCTCAATTTACTTAACTTGCATCAAATAAGTCCCCTTCATCAAATTTTATGATTAAACAATTTGCAACATTAGACGTTAATGTGTCATTCCACGTATGCAAGACTATTTTACAAATAAAAAAAAAATCATCAAGATATTCAAACCCAAAAACACATCAATCAACGTTAGTCCATCTTCTTCCACTCAAAAATTTATTTGATGAACTCATTCTATTATGCGCAATGGCTTTTGTTAATAGGCATGAATGAAAATGTGAAGCAACCGTTAATTGTAGGTGAATCAACCCCTACCTAACAAATGAATATCTTCCACTATGCTATTCTTTTTGTTACAATATATGGAATAAATTTACAGAACTTGTCCAATAAATCCTGGGTTGATTCATTATTTCCTTTACATCATCCTTATGAATATGAATGAATACACAACTTGGTGAAGTTAGAATAAGAGACTTCCGATCTTCATTAATCGAACGGTTAAAATATTTTTACCGTGTGAATTCAAGTCCTACAAATGCAGTTTCATGTTGATGACCAAACAAAAAACATTTTTTAGATGACTCCTTAATGCAGAATGACCTTTGATGAGAAGGATGTGTACTTACAATATCGACTTGGTTCATTGTTTCTGACCCTGACGGTGTTATAATTAATGGTGGGTGGGAAGTTTGAGTGCCAGTTTAATGTCCTGAGAGCAGAAAAGTCTCCTCCAGTCATAGTGGATTCTGTCATGGAACCATATTGTTCCTCTGATTCATATTTCAGAAATTGCGGTTGTTGATTAGACAAAGAAATAAATGTGAGTCTTTTTGTTCCTTCAGCTTAGACAAGGTATAAGTATAAGGCATAACTTATCATTTTGAAAAACAGAAGGAATGTTCCTACAAGTATTATATGCATGCATTAAAAAAATCAGCTCACAATCGCATGTCTATGGTGCAGAATAGAGTTTAACAAGTTGATTCTAACATACAATAAAATTCTGTTGGATTCATGTGTCCAATTTGCAAAGCAAAATCTTTGGTCAAATCAATGTGTTGGACAATGGATCAACAAATGCTGGCAATTTTTTATGCTCTATAATTTGATGATTTGTTAAAAATGGTTTCTGTTATCTTATCTGCTAACTATTATTTTGTCTTCCTAACTGAAAGACACAGTAGTCACTACTTTATTTTTAGTAGAGTGTATCATTATGAGATTTCAATATCTTAAAATATGCTCTAGTGTCTGAATTCGTGGATTGGATTATTGATTGTTTATATTAGGTACTAAAAACTGTCTCTTAGGAATGGAGTGATTAATTAGGGGCTGGAGCAGTTTGTCTGTGATTGCGGTGGTGTAGAATCGGTGTTTGCAAGTGTTTGCTATTCAATTTGCAGGTGACTCAACTCAACATATCTACTGCTTTTTTAAAGGGATTGGTTGGCATATCTAGATCAATTCATTGGGTCGTTTTCAAATAGAATGCTTGTGTTTTGAGTATTTGGAAAGCAAGAAATGGAAAACTATTTCATAACAGACCATTTAGGGTACACGTAAGTTGGCTGAGCAGGAGAAATTGAATAGTCTTGATTATAACATAAAATATCTCAATGATGCTTGAATCCAAGTGCTAGTTTGGGGTTTATTTGACTGTGTTTTCTGCTGTCCAAAGTAGCGATACATTTCTGATATGTCGCAGTTTATTCTGGACAGATTTCAGGTCTGTCATAATTGCTTGAGATGTTTTGTGTGGAGATCATTCTTTCTACAGTCTGCCCTGGTTGTCATGCATGAGGCTATTCGTTTGTTTCTTTGCATTGTAATTCTTTTCGCTTCCGTGTTAAGCTGGTTTTGTAGCATCCTTCGTAAGTTAGAGTTTGACGGTTCTATTCTTTCTGCAACTTTGCAGACTGGATATTTTGTTCTAATAAATTTGTTTGCTTCTACATAAATGAAATTATCCTTGAATCCATACGCAACTAGTCTGTAGTGAATGGTGTACTCAGGCTTCGGCATTCACAATTTTCTTTTTTTGCAAGGTGTGTCACACCTGCGTAATTGTTTCTTGCCAGCATGTGAGTACCTGACACCGTCTCACCACTTATACGATAACACAAGCGGCAAGCATTGTCATTGTTGCCATCGATGCCAGTGTCATTGTCGTTGTTGTCACTCCTCTCCGGAGTGAGAATTGGTTGCTGCCACAACCTGAAAACCACCTCAGCAAAATCACCATTTATAATTGGCAGATTGATAGTTAGGTCGAAAATGGAGGCTACGCATCCACACTTTAACCACATGGAGCGTTGTGATGTAAGATCACACTTCCAGTACTACTATCAGAGTCAATAATAGTAACAAATTCATGTAAATTGTTATCTTAAAGATATAGCATGGTTAAAATTTTGAAGAAAAAAAAAATTAAAATTCAAGAGAGTAGCACTCATTTCTGGGATTTGCACGAGAGATGTGTTGTACACTTTAGCATTTTCTTTTTATTATATAGAAGTGCATTTGTTGAGAGGATTATATTGATAGAGATGAAAGTAGGTCGGATTAAGTTAGACTTTGATTTAAATAGGTCTAACTATTTTAAGAGTAATGATTGAAAATTTTATAGGGACTAAAAGTGGAAGGAAAATTTTAGAGGAATTAAAACAAAAAATTGGTATATTTATAGGGACCAAAAACATATTTAACCCTACTTTTTTTAAATAAACTAATAACATATGATTTTGTGAATCTCGCACCATACTTCTTTTCATAAAATGCCATTTTTCTTCTATTGTTGCTGTTGTGGGACTTTTGAGTTTGACATCATTTAAGAGACAAGGTAGACACTTCTCGTTGTAAAGTCAAAAAAAGAAAAACAGCAAGTAAAAGTAAAATTAAATGAGAAATCAAAAATGATTTGATTTCCATGTTCATTTAAGAAGTATTATAAAGCTTTCCTTTCTTCTAAAGAAAGCATCAAACAAAATTCATAAACCCATATATTTTGGATTCGCTCTTCTTTGGAACGGGTTATGGATGTTGATGATAAATGAAACGCTGCGGTGGAAGCTCATCTCGTGTTCAGAATCCTTGTAATGAAAGGCGAATAAAACACAAAATGGTTTATTTGATTGGTGTAGAATTGTGATGAAGATCTGGTACTGCTGGGTTTATAATTGTTGTTGATTTTTTAGACTAAACTAAACCCTAATCCTGTTTTTATAGGTACCGAGATTTTTTTGTTTATTTTCTCACCCTGTTTTATGTATTTCAACTTCTTTTCTTTTTATTATTTTATTTTCTTTCTTTGCTTGGATTATGGTTTTATATTCCTTGCTAGCTCATTTTTTAATTTGCAAATTTGTGCAATATAAGACAAATGTATATTCTCTCAAATAAAATAAAAAAGATAAAATTCCCGTGAGCTTAGCTCAGTTGGTAGGGATATTGCATATTATATGCAGGAGCCGGGGTTCGAACCCCGGACACTCCACTTCTCCACAATTAAATTGTGTGAGCTCTAGCCACTAGGCTACTTGACCAAAAAATAAATAAATAAATAAAAAAGACAAATGTGTATGTTACCGATACATATTATTTTTACTCTTTTTTTATTTATCTATCTATGTTTGTAAATTTTTTTATGGTTTGATTTCTTGTGGTAAAAATAATCAAAAATTGGGCTCAATTGGTTAACGGACTTAAAAACAATAACAAGTGATTGAACTCAAATCGTTAATTTATTTAAACATTGTTTGATGAGTATGAGTTATGAATTCTTATTATCAAACCCATTTGATTCCGATACATATAAGTGTGTGTGTTCTTATGCGAAATGAATTGCATTTTGAGGGAGAAAGGAATCTATAAACTACCACACGTTAAGTCATATGTGCTTATGATTTTAATTTGCATATGTGTATTTCAAGGTGAGAAGGAATTGCAGATGATTCAATAGTTTTCTTGGAAGCAATTATAGTAGAGACATCAACCCGTTGCTTAAAAAAAACTACTCCCTTCGTCCCAAATTGTATGTCGCTTTAGGAAAAAAAATTGTCCCAAATTATATGTCGCTTTACAGTACCAATGCAACATTAATGTTACTTTTCCAATTGTAACCTTAACTATTTATTATTATCTCTTCTTTCAATTCTTTCATTTATCTTTCCCATATTATTTATTAAGGATAATTTTGTAAAACAACTCATAATATCTTTTTTTTCACGCAATACTAATTGCATTTCTTAATATGTGTGAAATGCCCAAAACGTCATACAATTTGGGACGGAGGGAGTATAATCAAAAATGCATTTTCATTTAAAATTTTTGTTTAAATAACAATTATTAAAAAAGAAAACGTTTTTTAAATAAAATAATTTTCTAAATTAAACTTAATTTTTTTTTGTAACAACCACTGTTTTTTTATTATTTAAAATTATTTTTCATTATTTAAAATCTTTTTAAATAATAACAGTTTTCTCTAAAAAAAACGTTTTAAAAGAGTAACAGATTCTTGTTAGTAAAGGAGTAAAAGTTTAAAAAAAAAAATAATAGTATTTTGCCTTTTTCTTTTTTTAACATTTTTGTCTAATAAATTGTTTAAGTGTATAAAACATCATCTATTTAAAAGAAGAAAAAAAATACAACTGTTTTGTACTTCACATTAATTCAAACCTTGAAGTTCTACTTAAATTTAAAATAAAAAAAAATCAACAGCTGTAACTTATCTACAAAAATAAATTAACAGATCTAAAAATAACATGCAGCTATATATAACTAAACTTATCATCATAATATAAAGAAAAACATATATTCAATATGCATTTCTTAGAGAAAAAAAAAAAACATACATATTCAACATATACTCTACAAATAAACTTGAAACATATAAAACATATATCTTAAAAATAACAACATAATATCCTAAAACATACATATCCCTGTGTAATTACCAGATTTCATGTGGTTACACACCATGTGTTCCTCAGGAACACGGAGAGAACAAGAATACCAACATCAGCAACAAAGAGTGCGATTTGAACATCTAAGGTAAAAGTGGGTTGAAAACCAGTGTCTATTAGGTTAATCTGTCAGGACAATATGCATTATAACCAAACCAAAAACTATATATATATATATATATATATATATATATATATATATATATATATAATTAAGGACCAAATTATACCGTCACCGTCTCAAAATAGTTGTTCAATTTCAGGTTTACATGGGTATTTATGAATGATTGATAGTGTTTTTCAATAGTAGTAAAATATGTGTCATTTACTAAATCACTCTTATTAAGAATAGTTAGTGGAATAATTATAGAGGATTGTAACGCAATAAATAAAAGAATGTTTATGGGAAAAAAGATAACAAATGTTGCATTGATATTGTAAAATGGTCAAATAATTTGAGATAACTTTTTATAAAAAAAAGAGCAAATAAAAAAATAGAAATACTTTAATTTATATCAAGTTGTTAATGATAGTAAGCCAAATTAGAGACTTGTTTTAGTCACTGGTTTAAGTTGTTCTTAATTTGACTTACTGTCAAGTTAGTGTAATGACAAAAACACACACATTATAAATTGAAAACAGCAACTCAACACACAAACACACACATTCATTATATTAGGAGTATATCTTTAATATCTCAAATCAGTTGCTCCTGTGCAAGGTATGTGTCATCAGTTGCTCCTCTGCAAGGTATGTGTCAACCTTCGTTGTTCCTGATGAGAGAGTTGGATGTAATCCCTCACACCCCTTGTTCTTATCTAACTCTTTTCGTGTTCCACAAGAATCGATAGATCTTCGATCCTACACGAGTATAAAGCTTTCATTTCTTCAAAAGAAAGCATTAAACAAAATCCAGAAATCCATACATTCCGGATTCGTTCTTCTTTTGAACGGATAATGGATGTTGGTGATGAATGAACGGTGGATGAAATGCAACATGGTTTATTGATTGGTGTAGATTTGTGATGAAGATTTGGTGTTGTTGAGTTTATAACTGTTGTTGCATTTTTTTACTAGGCTAAACCTTATTCCCTTTTTATAGGTACCCAGATTTTTTTGTTTATTTCTCACCTTGTTTTTTGTATTTCAACTTCTTTTCTTTTTATTATTTTCTTTTCTTTCTTTGCTTCGATTATGGTTTTCATCTATTTAAAAGAAAAAAATACAACTATTTTATACTTCACAGTAATTCAAACTTTGAAGTTCTACTTAAATTTTAAAAAAAGTTTAACAATTGTAACATATCTACAAAAAATAAATTAACAGATCTAAAAATAACATACAACGATATAAACAATTATAGAATATAAATATATAATTAAACATATCATCATAATATAAAGAAAAACATATATTCAACATGCATTTAAAAAAAATAAAAACATACATATTCAACGTATACTATATACATATAAACTTGAAATATATAATAACATACTACTTCCGGTCCTATTTATAAGAGAAATTTAGGTCAACAAAAGTGAATGTATTTGGACTGAATTTTTAACTAGATACATCAACTTTTGTTGACCCAAAATTCTCTTATAAATAGGACCGGAGGGAGTATATCCTAAAACTTACATATTCATGTGTAATTATCAGATTTCTTGTGGTTACACACCGTGCGTTCCTCAGGAACACTGGAGAGAACAAGAATACCAGCATCAACAACAGAGAATGCGATTTAAATATCTAAGGTAAATGTGGGTTGGAAACCGGTGTCTATCAGGTTAATCTGTAAAGACAATATGCATTATAACTAAATCAAGACAATATGTGGGTTGAGACCAAATTTAGGATCAAATTATACCGTTACCGTCTCAAAATAGTTGTTTAATTTGACTTTTACATGGGTTTTTAGGAAAGATTAATAGTATTTTTCAATAGTAGTAAAATATATATCATTTACTAAATCACTCTTATTAATAATAGTTAGTTGAATAATTATAGAGGATTGAAATGCAATAAATAAAATAATGTTTATGAAAAAAAAAACAAATGTTGCATTAATATTGTAAAATGGTCAAATAATTTGAGATAACTTTCTTTTAAAAAGAGGACACATAAAAAAAGAGAAATACTTTAACTTATATCAAGTTGTTAATGATAGTAAGCCAAATTAGAGACCTATATTAATCCCTGATTTTTTTTGGTTACAACATGATAATAATAAAAAAAAAAAAAAAAAAAAAACAACCCAGCACATAAGTTGTTTTTAATATGACTTACTATCAAGTTAGTGTATTGATAAAAATGACAAAAACACACACATTAAAAATTGAAAACAACAACCCAGCACACAAACACACACATTCATTATATTAGGAGTATATCATTACTACCTCAAATTCGTTGCTCGTGTACAAGGTATGTGTCAACCTTAGTTGTTCATGATGATAGGGTTGGATGTAATCCCTCACACCTTGGTTCCTATCTCACTCTTTTCCTTTTCCACTAAAAGTTCATGAAATGTTTGTAGCCGTCATTAAGAATAATCCTCTGCTATTAAGTCCTGCCCAATCAACTATCTTCATCATGTTTTGTAACTCTTTGACGCCACCAAATTGCTTCAGTAAATGTGGAGGGAATGATTTCACCATGTATTGTAGATTCCTACTTCAAGATAGCTTACTGAACTCCTTTGCAATACGCTTGTACTCTTCCATCAACTCCAACATTTCCCTACTAGACAACCAGAACCTCGTGCTATTTGCATCATATGTGATTCATTCATGATATTTGGGTTCGAACCGTCTAATTATGAAACATTAACAATTAAGTTTGAAATGTGAAGATATATTATATATTATTTCATTGAGAGCAAAAATATTGTATGCATAAGGTTGACATCTTCAACTATCAATTCATTATGCATACCTTCATTTGTCATTGAATCCATCATTGTCATGTAATTAACGCTTAAGTTTTGCCGAGCTTTCTTTCTCATGGAAGCATAGAAACGAACTATTTTCTTTAGAGTTGAAACAAACGCACCTAATATCTCTGACTTTAATCTCTTTGAATTGCTGACTTTAGATGAGGTAGATTTTACAAACACAATAATTTTAGAGTGGTTTAATACTAAATTTCCAAATTCTTTCAAATGATACAGATATATTTTACATATATTGTAGTATTGAAACAACTGGGGTAGTTCAAATTTTGGGGTAACAAATAAGCAATACACTTGCATCTGTGACTTCGATACTTGTTAAATTCATTTGTTTATAGTTGCAAAAATTGAAAGTAGATATAATAGTTATCCTGGTAGTAACACTTACGTGCTAAGAGAACCACCACCTAAGATAATATTCCTAAGAATACTATTACCATGAATATCATTTCCTGGATCAACATTTTAAATTTATTTACTAAAGATATGTAAGAAGCTTTAATGCTTGGGATGCAATTATTCAATATCAAACAAAATTCTTCCTAAGGTATATACTAAATTCTGAGACATGAAAACATTGTATACTATATGACCTTCAGGAAAGCACGTCAATTCTCCTAGAAGAAAATCTTTAGATTGCTTCTCCTACAAGTGACCAAGATGGAGGGGAGAGGAATTGTTTAGCTGAGAGAGTTTTTGCTAAAAGTGGTGGCGTTGAGTTGGAAAGTCCTCTTGCACCGAAGGCCACCTTGTCGTGTGAGACCGTGGAGGAATCGGTAAATCACCTTTTTCTTCATTGTCGAGACGCAATGTCTATTTGCGCTAGTTTAATGAGGTGGTTGGGAGATTTAATAATTTAGAGATTATTTTTTTTTTTTTTTATAGATTTTAAAATAAATTAGAATTTATGATTTTTGTAATAAAAATCACTCTTTTTAAAAAAAAAAAAATAATTAAGTTTTATTGAATACAACTCTTTTGTCACAACATTGTCTCACTTTTTTACCCTTTATATTTTCTAGGATACGCATCTGTAAAGTATCTTATAAGTATTATAATGTATCTGTGGAGTATCCGATAAAATATATTTTAAAAATTAAAATAATTAATTCTATAAAGATACCAAAACTAACAAACTTCTAGATAAGGGGACAAATATAAGAAATAGTACTAAAATAAAGTAATTAAAATTGCATTAAAACCTTATTTTTATTGCATTTGGATGAATAAATCTAAAAATAGTGTTTTTCTCTCCTTGATTGGTAGATCCCAACATAAGTAATTTCCGCTTCAAAAAGAGATAAAAATATAATTTTTTGAGATTCATCGTTCTGATCACGAGAGAAAATTTGTTTTTACTCGTATGAAAATTGTGGTAATGAGAGAGTAAAAATATGACCTAAAAATACTTCATCCGTTTCAAATTAGGCATCCTTTTGAGTTTTACACGATAATTAAGAATGAAATTAGATTTCAAAGAATTCTCGTAGGGTCTGTTTGGAATAGATGAAAGATAAAGGAATGAAAGGATAGAGAAAGAAAGTGAGTGGATACAGAGACTTTCCACTGTTTGGCAGCACTTCAAAAAGAAGAGGAAAGAAAGTTTTGAGATGAGACCCACGCTCAAAACCTTTATGCACCTCCATGGACAGAAACATGGAGAAGGCACCAACTTTATGACAAAAAAGTCCAAAATAACCCTAATATAATATATTATAGCATCGTGCCAAGCATATTAACGTTTTGCATTAGATCTTTGTACAAGCATGCTAGGCAAGTTAAGATTTTGACATATACTATACACATTTCTTCTCCCAACTTAAAATAAATACTTAAATTGTTATATCTAAATGAAAATATATTTATATGTATAGATATAATATTAAATTTAAAATGAAATATGTAGTTAACAAATTTCAGGATGTAATTGTCCTTTTACAAATATACACATCATTCATTCCTTCCACTTTATATTCACTTTCACTCATACCAAACCACTAAAACAATCATTTCACTTTCCACTCTCGATCTTTCCTTTTACAATCTTTCCTCTTACATTCTTTCCTTGAACTTTCTTTTGCCAGCCAAGCAAAGTCGTAGTTCATTAATATAGGACGAGATCATATTACACAAACTTTCATGAGTGTGTGTTGTATAACTTAACTGGTGTGAATTAAAAGATAAGAAGTTTGAGATCCATGAATCAAATCCAAACAAAAAAAGAAAAACAGGTCTTACAATTAGGGTTGGGAATAGGCCAGGTCGGCCTACAGGGGCTTACGGCCTGGCCTGGCCTGGCCTGTTTAGTAGATAGGCCTAGGCTTAGGCTTTTTAGAAAGCCTGTTTAGTTAAATAGGCCAAGCTTAGGCTTCAAAAAAAGACTGTTAAGCCTAATAGGCCGCCCTATTAATACTTATTTATTAAAAAATATTTTTTTTTATATTAAAATAATTGTATATATTAAAAATATAAACATATTTTTCTCTATCTATTAGTCCCTTAATAGATTTGTTGTTATAGGCTTTTATGTAGGCTTTAATCTAGTTGAAATTTACTTGTAGTAAAATATGCTTTTAAGTAGGCTTTAAGACATGTTTAACCTATTTAGTAGGCCAAATGAACTATTTGATGGCCTTAATGTGAAGTAGGCCTGTACAGGGGCGGATGGTAGTACAAGGGAGGGGTAGCCCTTGCTACCCCAATTTTTTTTTTTTCTTAGCGAGTAGGTATATTTTTATATTTAGCTACCCCTAATAATATATATTTAGCTACCCAAGTTTAATTTTAGATGAAATAATTTTTTCTATCTTTATTTAACTTTCGGTCGAACTTCAAATTATTTGATAATAATGTATAAGAATCGAAAGATTAACACCCAAAAGAGATAAATAATAAATAATAATAATATTTCGTTTATTTAACAAATAAAGTAATACAATTGTAGGCCCACACGCTCTCAGCCCACCAGCACCACACACTTTATAGCTATGTTTGTATTGGTTTGATACTTCCCGTCTCAATAACAACAATAAAGAAACCTTTTTCAACAATAAAAATGATCAAGACAATAGTCATAGACAAATTAAATGTACAATGAGTTTCTTGCAAATAACCTATTTATTTACATTTGAAAAGACTAAGATTTGTTAATTTTAATCCTTAATTTTTTATTAGAGATTAAATTCAAGACTAAAAACACTTTTTTTTTTTTTAAAAATTTAAAATACAAAGACAAAAATTGAATAATTTTTTTAACCCTAAATTATAATTTATAGGACTAAAAATATATTTTATTCTTAAATTTAATATGTTTGTTTTTTTAAAAAAATCTTCTTTATAGTTGGCCCCTGCATAAATTTTTTGCGAGCTTCGCTGCTGGGCCTGTAAGTAGGCTTTCAGGCCAGTCCAGGCTTTTAAATAGGCTAGGCCAGACCTAGAAAAACGGCCTATGATAGGCCATAGGCCAGGCCCAGGCTTATGATTTATTTCGTAGGCCAGGCTCAGGCCTATCAAAGCCTGGCCTGACCTGGCCTATTCCCACCCCTACTTACAATACATTTGTCATTAAAAAAGGCTTTCCGCACTGCCTAGTATTAATATAAGCCTAATATATTATTTTAACATAAATTCTAATTTAAAATTCTTGTTTTTTTTTTCTTTCTTTAATTCACATTATTTCTTATATTTAATTATATCCTTAAGACTTAGTTTTATATTATACATGACTCCCTTGGTGCCTTAGATACGCAAAGGTGGTATTGAGTATGGGCACGAGGGACGACCATTCAAGATACCATTTTCTTGAGCAATAGAAATTGTTATTTTCATGTAGTAGTTATTACAATATAGATATATTTTTCTTTAATTCACTTTCACTAATTAAATTAAAAATATATTTTTTGTAAACTTTGATTTAAAATGAATCTTTTAGAACAAAATGTACAAGAAAAAATATACTATTTTTTTTTAAGGAACATGAATAAAAATATTCAAAGAATTAAAAGAGCAAAACTTTATCGGTCACAAATAAAAAACAAAAATTAAGGACCGATCCTGTGTACATAGTCATTGTAAGAAAAAGGAATTAGTTACTTTCCCTTGGCATTATTTGCATGGAAGTGTCCATCCTCACAAAATGATCGGTTACTAAAGTGTGATTGGTGAATGATACTTTTCTTTAAAGCTTTAAACAATTTAACTAGTTTCATAAGGAAAAAAACTACAAACAAAGTAATCAAAATTTAACATTAACATGTAGCATTAATTAAAATGTAATTAATATTATCTTTGTGTGTAGCTCAATTGACAAAAACAATGCATTGTTGTATACATAAATCATGTTCGAACTCCAGATACCTCATTTGTTCATCTTAAAATGTGAATATTATATGTTAGGCTACTTGATGCAACTAATTAAATTGGTTCCTTTAGATTTTGTTTTGTACATAATGTTTATTTTAGAGAAATAAAATTTGTACAACCATTTTGTGACAATCTTTTAACAATTTTCTCTCTCATACTCACGTTATAACCATATTCTCTCTCTTCATTTTTCTTTCTATTGTTTTTGAACAATAATAAGAAAGAAAAAAGAGAAAGTTGCCACAAATGATTGTACAAATATCACTACTCTTATTTTAAGTTTCATTTTGGTCCTATTCATTTCAAACGCTACACCATTTTGGTAATTTTGACAAACCTCTTTTTCTCGCAAATTTTTAAGAAGCCTTATTTAACACTACTGAAGTAATCTTATCTGCGATACAATTGGCGAATGTAGTGTATAAACTTTACTAACTTCAAGAGACAACTTGTAACCTCAATCAGAAAGTTATTTCTACGTTTGCAGTGCAAAATTAGGGTTCGTCGTTTCTGTGATTTGGAGAGGTCGATCTTTGACTTGGAGAGGGTTGATCTTCGATTTGGAGAAGGAAGATCTAAGAGAAGATCTGCCATCACAAGGGAACATTATCGGTGCGTTCATTTTAATAATCAACTAAGGTGCGTTTTAATTTTTCTTCATTCTAGAGTGATTTTCAATGGTATCAATTATTCAATGTCATGACTATATTCGTTTCGCTTTGTTGTCATATTATTTAAAAATCAACAATCTTCATGAATGAAATAGTAGACACAAATATTTGTTTCCATATAACAATTTTTTCAATATCACCATGTTTATGGATTGAATAAAATGATATAGCCATATTAGATGTCTTTTCCTTTTGAAAGCGAGATCTAAACTCCTTAAACATAAGTCGTCAGATTAACAATGTCAAATATCATATTCATAGTGAATTAATTTTTATTTATTTTTTATTGTGTTCAAAATTCAACAAATATTCAAATCAAACCCACACAAGAAACGTCGTTGAGAAAGAAAAGGAAAAAAAATCTTGTAGATAAAAAGAAAAGAAAAATATAATAATCAATTAAAATTGTTGCATGATATAGAAAAATAGAAAGGTGATAAAAAATGATAGTATTTTAAAGAAAGTGTAACTAAAAACAGAAAACGTGTATCAGTGAGTTTTCACTTCATTTGAATCTCATTGACCCATCAATCAATCAACCAACAAACTCTCTCGACTGCTGCATTGCATGACTTCACACTTTATTTCTTACTCCGTCCGTACGTTCAAATCAAACCAAAACGTCGTCGTTTCAACTCATCTTTTATTCTTCCTTTCAAATTTTTACTTCTCTGTTTTCAAACTAGTTATGAATGAATGAATATTAAAGGAACTATTACTTTATTTATTTATGCTTTCTTTTTCTTCTTCTTTGCATACGAAGTGGTAAACACCATTGAAACTGAATACTCTGACACATAACTCCGAGGTCTCGGGTTTTGCGAGTAAAATGGCGCCATCACTAACACAAGCTTGTTGTGTGGAAGAAATAGTTGGAGATTTTAAATGGGGGAACAAAAGAGGAATTGGTGTGAAGAATAAAGATACACAGTTCTATGATTCTTTTGTTTATGAAGGTGTTGAGTATTTTCTACATGATTGTGTTTATTTTTACCACACTGATCATGTTGAAACTTCTATTGGTATGCTTGTCAAGATGTTTGAGAATGGTCGTAGAAAGATGATCAGAGTTGTTTGGTTCTTTCGTCCTTCGGAAATTCGGAGTTTTCATCGAAGTTATCAGCCGAGTTGGAATGAGTTGTTCTTGGCTTCTGGGAAAGGCAAAGGTCTTACCAATGTCAATTCCGTGGTAATGGTAATTCTAATTCATTATTTGATTTTTATGTAGCACTCATACTTATGATTGAAGACAACATGTGTTAGTGTTAGTGTCTGACATGGCATGATACTGACAACGTGATCACATTCAATTATATCGTATTTTCAAATTATAACTCGTGTTGACGTGTCAGTGTTGTGTCGTGTCAGTACTTTATAGTTTGATTTATTGTGATCATGAGACCCTGTACTATAGTTGAAGATTGAGTATGTCCTAAATTTATTTGAATGTGAAGTCTGAATGTTTGTGATGAAAATAGACTGAATGCATGGAATGAGAGATTTATCTTTGAATGCAATATATATTAGCTTATCTTGGTAGGTTGAAAAATGTTCTTGTGGAGCCTTTTGGCACCAGCTGAAATCGTTATTCTGCTTAATGATTTGGTTAAATGTAACTTATATTCATCATAAAAGCTATTTTCAACTATCTTTATTCCTGAGAGTTGAAGAAGTAAGGATTATGAGGATGTTGATAGAAAATATCTTGAGTTCTAGTAAATGAAATACTGGTTTTAAGAGAAATTTGAGAAGGGGATGAATGAAAGCATGTGCATTTGCTAGCAGTCTGAAGATACTAACTAGACTTCCTTTTGAAGATGTTAAATGGTTACAAAATTTGGTTTGTTTTATTTTAGTTTTATAAATCATGTACTATGTTATCTTATTGAAGTTTTACAAAAATGCTTAATGACATGCATTTAGATAGTTTGGGTTAGGGTGTTTATGTATCTTGCCGTAAATTGCGTTTTTAGCTGACAATTTTTGAATGTCCTCTTTTGATATATCTAGACATTATCATTCTAGGAAGAGCTAATGCCTGCTTCTCCTTAATGGTAGTTTTGTTGGGCAAGTGTCTCAAATTCGATATAGTTGAAAAGTGGGTTTGTCATTTCGCTAAAGTTGGTTTGATGGTGCTATTTCCTCCATTCAAAATATGTTTTCAGGAATCAATTCTTGGAAAATGCTGCATAGTTTGCAGTTCAGAGGATAAGAGAAATCCCAAGCCATCTGAAACAGAGTTAAAGAGAGCAAATTTCTTTTTCAAATGTACTTTCGATGTTGATAGGCTTGTAATCGATGATAAATTTCCAGATAAGATTGATGGAATTGAAGGTCAGTTATTCATGTTTTGCACTTCTTTGCCTGCTATTTTCATGATTAAATTGGACACACCACATATAGTAACTATTTGAACTGTTCATATGGTACACTTGCTTGATTTTTTACAATATGGAAGTATGTTGTTACCAAAAGTTAGCATTCCCAATTACATTAGTTCATTGTGTTGGTGTTCTGCAGTGGAGCAATTCTTTAATAAGAAGAGGGATAGAAAGACAGGTAACAGTGTGCATCTTGAGGCAAATAAAATGTCTAAAGATATCACAAAGATAAAGATAAAGACTATAACATCGGAGAATATTAAACATGAGGTTAAGACTAAGACCGCTCCTTCAGACATCCTGCGTTGTAAAGTTGAAGGAACAGCTTCTGAGATTGTCTCACCAAAGACATTGTTAGATTCTTCTCCATTTAAAAAGAGGAAGGTCTTTGAAGAGAAGTCAAGACTTGGTCATAGTAGCAACTCTCAAAAGAAAAAGGAATTTAATGAGAAGAAAGAGTTGCGACAGGATGACAGTTATAATCCAACCAGGAAAGTTACGGAGGTGACTGAAAGGCCGAATGCAGTAAGTCTCTAAAATCATGACGGTAATCATAGTTTTGATTGTTTTCTTTCTTTCTTTTTTTGGACAGAATTTTCCCTGCTGTCTTGAAAACTTGATCCTAGTCTCCTAGATGACGTGAATGAATTGGATAAATTATAGTTCATCTTCTTGTTTTGGTGTGTTTAGACTTTTGACAGAGAAAAATATTTTTAACTTATGAAAGTTTAATCATCATTATATATTCATGATTTCAAAATGTCCTTTCTTCATTTGATATAAATGATTTAACTTTATAACATGAGTTCTGAAGCACAATAAAAAGATTGGGAATGTGGTTTTCGTGTATATATGACTCCAGTACTACTCTAATTTTTTGCTAACCCCCGTATTTATCTTTAATCCTTTACTAATCCCTGTATTTATTGTTGCAGGAGAAAAGAAAGTGGTTTAAGAAAATGGTGAGTTTTTATTTCTTTACTTTTATTCTGGACTTTTGGTTCAGGTTTTGATCAACAGCTTGGATTTATCAGTAAAGTGTTTTTCTTTGTAATTTGGATAATAGAGAAAGGAGCTCATAACTTGAGCTTGTAGATTACTTTGTAATTTTCTTGGTCTAGCATCTAAATAAATGAATAGTTTCTCTTAGCTTTTTAGTTTCATTCATTTTTTTATGTGCCGTTGATTTCTCTTTTATTTCTTTTATTGAATTTTGGTTGATATTATCAAGTTTTTTTTTTCCTTTCTATTTAGTACTTAAATCTGGCATATTAGCTTTATGAGAAATTGATTTTCCATGCGAAATGCTTGGACAATTGCATGCAACTACTTTAAATTTTTTTTTGGCCTGTATGGCATGAATGTATCTGATTCTGACCTAGGTTAGTCTTAAAATTAGCCTTGTTAACCCTCTTTGGATTTTAAAATCATTATGGAATTTTGTTTTTGTACTGCAAATAAAGAAGAGTATTGCATAACAAAACTTTTAAAACAGAATGAAGTTTCCTGTTCAATGAACATTGTATAGATTCCTATTCTTATCTGTGCTCAAAGTAGACTGTGTGTGTGACATCCAAAGATAGTGACATGAAGTGATTATTATGCTTTTTTTTTTAGCCTTGGGAAGAAAGACTACAGAAAGCTCAAGAGCTGGGTACCCTGGTTTTGCTGAGTGATCTGGATCCATCCTACACGTCGTTTGAAGTAGAGGTATCTAGGATCCAACTTTTTCTCCCGTTCTAATATAGTTTCGAAAGTACCTTTGATGCAATAGAATATGAAAAATGTTGTGTGGGGTTGTGTTATGTTGGGATTCATAATCGAGTAATTGGAATATGTTGAGAGATGAATTACTTTTCGCTTATACTCTCTTTATCCTTTATTTTAGATGTTACCCCTATAATTGATAACGTCATAAACGAGTGAAAAAATGTATTTACGCTTTTCAATGGTAAATTAAATAGGGACATTCTGTAAAGAAATCATTAATGCATTTAGAATTTTGTAAAGGGCCTTATTAATAGGGACAAAGAAAAAGTGTCAAAAATGGTCTTATAAATAGAGATGGGGAGTAATGAGTTTGGGTTCAGATTTTAATTTAATGCTGTCTTGGTGTCTAATTGTCTCATTTCTTATTTATTTTTTTCCACTTGTTGAGGATCTTGTTTGGCATGCGCTCAAAGAAAAGGTTGAGGCAAGGATGATAGAATTGAGCCCGACGTCCAATACATACTATGGTACTTACAGATTTATTTTCATGAACAGCAAATTATATCATGTTTCATTTTTATTGTTGATCTTTCTTTGTAACGATGGAAAACATCAAATTCAAAACTAATGATAATTTTCTGTTGTTAGATCATCAACTGATTTTGTTTGCTCATCTACCGACAGGTAGAGCATTGGTTATTTTCAGATCAAAAGATGCAGCTGAAAATGCAATATCTGAGTTGACCAGCAGATGCCTTGTTCTTGAAGGCGGGAGGTATTTCATTTACTGCTTTGTTTTTCTCTTCTACTTTGTTATTCTGTTCTGTTCCAGAACTTGCATAACATTTAATCCACCCAGTACCTCCTGAAAATATTATAAAGTTGAATACCTACAAATATGGACACTTATGTCCCAATGGCTGCAGTATAGTTATGCAACCATGAAAGGTTCCACATATGCTTACGGTTTGTATTGTATTTGAAAGTTTCTTAAACTTATTGATGGTAGAGACTAGATTTTAGACTAGCAAATCTGACTGCAAAGACTGTTGATAAATAACCGCACATGCATACAGCAATTGATTGCAGAATTTGGTCAATTGTACACGTCCCTGCCAACAAAGTGGCTATTGTAGGTTTCTATAATGCAATGCATGGACTTTAAGAGTACAGAGCTTTGCTTGGGGTTACTAATACTACGGGCAAGTATGAGCCATACTCAAAACTAGAGATTCAATCCAATGTTAAGCTGTCATCCTAGAGCTTGTAAGCTGAATGGCTTTAATATAATATTAGTGTCCTAAATCCTAATCACTGTTTCCAATCAGAGAACTTTAAATGTTAAGTTAAATGTAATTTGGTAGATCCAAACCACAAAAGATCAAGATGTTCTAATTCAGATTTGAAGTTATTATGGAATAGTGGTCGAGTAACTTCAGTTTATATTTCTTCACAATTTGGTTATTAATGAAACAAAAATTGAAACAGGGATTTTGCAACATTTGATAGTTGATGATAGGAGAATTATTGAATAATGCAAATCATATGGGTTCTGCCTTTAGCATGTAGTCATGTACCATCTGCTATTGAAATGGAAAGAATGACACATCTGGAAATATTAGATAGCTCTAATATTTTGAAGGACTATAAACTATGTGATACATTGTTCAATGTATATGTTAGATATAAGTTGATATTAATAAGAACAAGTCAATATGTTTAAGGCAGTTTACCAGTTAGTTATGATTAGTTACAAGTTGGTTATATTAGTTAGACCTTATGACCACTATGGTGTATCATACACTCATTGTATCAATTTCATACAATCAATTCCAATATTAATTTTGTATCATTTTATTTTCTCTTTATTTGGCTCTATCATGCTTCTCAACATGGTATCGGAGCCTGTTGTGATCCATGAACATGTGGGTTATCCATCATGCTTCTTCACATAATGTTTGTAAGTTTCCTGCAGAGTTGTCACTGCCGAGAAGGGAAAAGTAAGAGAGCCACTCAAGCAAAGCACACTCACAGGCCATCTGTCGATTAGTAGAGCTGCGCTTCACAAGCAAAGAGAGATGGTAGTCTAACTCAACTTGCTTATCAATTAATTTTACCACATACCGGAAAACATGATTTACAATATGTTCTTTTCTTTTTTATAGAGAAATGCTGTATCAACATCACATTGTTCACAGTCTAATACAATTGAATATGCGATGGCCATCGAATGGGCACATCAATATGATAAGTCAGAAGCATGTTGGAAGTACATATGTGAGGTGGGGCATTTTTTTTTTTTCCGCCAATGTCAGATAGGTAATGTGAAGAGGAAACTTAGAAGAGAAGAGACAGCATATTTTTTTGAAGCCTGATAGTTTTTTTTAAAGATAAATATGAATTTACAATATTTGTTTTTCTCCCATTGTAACCGAGAATTTTGGCAGGGAAACATGATTTAGTTGTGTTTCCGTAGATACAAGGAAACCACTCGTGTTTCAGCTGTTTCTACATTTTTTTTTATCAATGTTAGTACATTGCATTCTGAACAACTTGATTGCAAATTAATATTGCAATTTTTTTTTGTTTTGGGTCAAATAGCCTAGTGGCTAGAGCTCACACAATTTAATTGTGGAGAAGTGGAGTGTCCGGGGTTCGAACCCCGGCTCCTGCATATAATATGCAATATCCCTATCAACTGAGCTAAGCTCATTCAATACATAATGTACTTGGTCTACAAATACATTAAATATTGAATAAATCTAAAAAATATTTTTTTTTCTTATAAATATGACCAGAGGAAGTAGAACATAAGCATAGGTTTGACTATCAAATACTTGTGGGATCCCATACACTAATAATAAACATACTTGGGTGTGTTTTTGGTCTTCTATTTTTTCAAATTTATTATTTTAGTTTATGAACCACCAAATTTTTTTTTTTTTATTATTTTAGTCCCGCTAATTTTATATTCAAATAGACGGTCTCCCAAATTTTAAATATTTATTACCATTGAATTTGGGGTTAATTAACTCACTCGATAATGTGACAATGCTTATTTGTTAAGTGAAGAACATATTTTTAACATGCTCTCTCAACACTAGATTTTTCTTCACACTATCTTCCAACAATTTAAAAATTTTGAAAATTAATTTTCAGAAATTAAAAAAAATATAAAAAAATTCAGATATTTTTTTTTTTTAAAATTCTGTAATTCATTTATTGAATGTTAGAATTTTTTTTTTGAAAAAATAAAATTATTTCAATAAAAATAAAATTTTGGAAACTAATATAAGTTATTATTTTTCTTAAAAGAATATATTTTTTAATTTCTTAATAAAATAAGACATTCTGAAAAGTAAAATAAAAATCCTAAAAAAATATTTTGAAATTAAAGTTTTTTATTTTTCTAAGAAAATAAAATTCTGGAAAATAAGGATTTTGAAATAAAATTCTGAACAATTTTTTTCACATTTTTTCAAAAAAAATATTCTAATATTCAATAAATGGTTTACAGAATTTAAAAAAAAAAAATTATCTGAATTTTTTTATATTTTTTTGATTTTTTCAATTTCTAAAAATTAATTTTCAGAATTGTTAAATTGTTGGAAGATAGTGTGAAGAAAAATCTAATGTTGAGAGAGCATGTTAAGAATATGTTCTTCACTTAATCTAATCATTGAATCCAACTTTGGGAAAATGATTAACTTTTCCCATGTGAAATGCCACATAAGAAGTATTATTTCTTTAGGGTTTGCACTGTCCTTACTCACAGAGACAATAAAATAATGAAGTTTAATCTACATGTGTATTGTCACATCATCCTACAACATAACAACTTGCGCACATTGGCGAAAATTAGCTCTTAAAATTTGGAAGTTATATTTCGAATTGGCTAAAATATGTAAATCGTCCTTGTAAGTTCGCGTGTTTTTGGTTTTCGTCTTTGTATCTTTTTTTGTTCTAAAACAAACCCTGTAAGTTACAAACGTTTTGATTTTCGTCCCTCCCGTCAGCATCTGTTACAAAAACGCTGATGTGTCTAACGGTGACTGACGTGGCATTGTTTGACGTGGCAAAACAAGCTTATGTGTCCTTCCAAGCAAGATTACAGGGACCAAAATCAAAAACGAAAAATTACAGAGGGACGAAATTAAAAATCACTAAGTTACAAAATTTGAAATTAAAAGTCTTATTTCCATCTTCTTCCTCTCTCTTCCATATTCTTCTTGCATGAACCTGTAACATTATTTCCTTGCATTTCATTGTGGTAACTCATTTTGTTTCATTTGCGGACAACAACAGTACAACATTGGAACTAAAGTGACACTTCCAACAGTGCTACTCTCACCAAAAAATAACTTGAATACCAAAACCAAAATTTGTGCATTGAAAACTAGCTAGGTTTTCAAACACTGTGCAGAGGAAGAATAAGAGAATAGAAAACATCAAAGGTTAATGGCTAGAAAACATAACTTAAACCACCAGAAGATTAAAACAAACCAGTTACATGATGCATTTGAGATTAGAATGATTAATCTATTTCCACACACCAGTAAACCTTGGATCTCTTACAAGATGAAGCAATTCCATATACTATAAAATCATACTATATATTTTGCTCAAGTCTACAATCTAAATTGATTTCTCCAGAAGGGAAATTGAATTTGTAAACAACTATGGTTTGAAGGTCTTCAATTAGACTCTAATTTATACAACTACATAACTCAATGAACTTCTAAGAAACACATATTATATTACACCATCAAATATTCATTTTTTTAAATTCCTTCACATGGCAAAATTAAATTGTTGAGTTCTCGTTAATTTTAAGTGAAGTTAACTTAAAAAAGGACGAAAAAAGCATATTAATATTTACTAGTTCCAGAATTGACCCAATATATATAAGGGTTAATAGTGTTTTTGGCCCCTGTAATATAGTGCACTTTTGGTTTTAGCCCCTGTAAATTTTTTTTTTTTAGATTCCACCATTGAAAAATGAAGATTCTTCAGGATTGACCCCTCACCCCAATGAGTCAGCAGAATCTTCTATGTGGCAGTGACGTGTCAATTTCTTTTCTTTTTTTTCATGCCACATGTGTAAATGAACGCCACGTGGCATTTATGATTTTTTTAAAAAAATAAATAAAAATAATGAAAAATTTAAAAAAAAATGGAAAAATTATTAATGATTAAAAAAATCTGGAAAAATTATAAATAAAATTTTAAAAAGCGTGAAATTTAAAAACGAAAAAAATCTTAAAAAATTAAAACAAAACCTGGAAATTTTATGAAAAAATTTAAAAATTCTGGAAAAATTAATAAAAATAAAAAATGATTAAAAAAATCTGGTAAAAAGAAAAATAATGAAAAAATTCGGGAAAATTAAAAAAAAAATCTGGAAAAAAATATTCGAATATTTTTTTCAAATATATATTGAAATTTTCGAATATTTTTCTCCAGAATATCATATTTAAAAAAAAAAATTTGAAAAAAGATTAATCATATTTAAAAAAACTAACTTTTCGAAAAAAATTATGGAAAAGATTTAAATAAAACTTCTTACTTTTGAAAATAAAAATATGAATTTTTTCCAGAATTTTTTAATTTTATGAGAATTGAAAAAAATCTTAAAATTAATTTTTGTTTCTAAATATATTAATTTTTAGAAAATTTTAATATATATTAATCTTTTCCAGATTTTTTATTTTATTTTTTCCGAATTTTTTCATTATTAGTGTTTTTGGGTTAATAGTGTTTTTTTAATTTTTATTAATTTTTCCAGAATTTTTAAATTTTTTCATAAAATTTCCAGGTTTTGTTTTAATTTTTTAAGATTTTTTCATTTTTAAATTTCACGTTTTTTAAAATTATATTTATAATTTTTCCAGATTTTTTTAATCATTATTAATTTTTTGATTTTTTTTTTTAAAAAAAATCATAAATGCCTCGTGGCATGAAGAAAAAAAAAATTGACACGTCACTGCCACGTAGGAGATTTTGCTGACTCATTGTGGTGAGGGGCCAATCCTGAAGAATCTTCATTTTTCAAGGGTGGAATCTAAAAAAAAAAAATTTACAGAGACTAAAACCAAAAGTGCACTATATTACAGGGGCCAAAAACACTATTAACCCTATATATAAAGACCTCCATTTGATTTATAAAATGATGCTACACTATATATATGAACACAACTACCTCATCCTTCATAAAACTACTTATTGATAAACAAATCAGTACACAAAAACCAATAACCTGTGTTGATTTATGTTGTTAGGTACTAGATTTTTATTATCCTACAAAGTTCACTATATAGAGGTTGGAACAGGGTTCCCACAACAACATTTGGTTATTTGATGTGGCTGGCAATTTGTGTTTGTTCCTTTTATTGAGAGAAAAATATTTCTTAAAGACTGTTTGAAATTTTGAATTGCTAACGGAGAATAAAATGAAAATTCAAAGCTAACTTATCATCTTTTTCTCCCATAAACATGTACTTACTCATGTGACATAGGACAAAAAATGGGACAAGTTTTGGCCTCAAAATGATGAAGTATATGTTTGGTGAATGGAAAAATCACGATACAAAGTCAGGAGAAGCTACAAATGGTATTTTTACAATTTCACAGTGAAGAGAGTCTAAGCAGAAAAAGAATAATATGGAAGAGAGAGGAAGAAGATGGAAACATCAAGGATTTTTAATTTTAAACTTTGTAATTTAGTGATTTTTAATTTCATCCCTATGTAATTTTTCGTTTTTGATTTTGGTCCCTGTAATCTTTCTTGGAAGGATACATAAGCCTGTTTTGCAACGCCAAACAATGCCACGTCAGCCACCGTTAGACACATCAGCGTTTTTTTAACAGAAGTTAACGTTAGGGACTAAAACCAAAAAGTTAACAACTTACAAGGTTTGTTTTAGAACAAAAAAAGATACAGAGACGAAAACAAAAAACACGCAAACTTACAGAAACCTTTTACATATTTAAGCCTTTCGAATTTAAAATTTGGAAGCTATATTGTGAGTTAGTGATAATAAGAGACCAAAAATGCATTCATGACTTCTAGAAATCTCCTGTTCTTATGGTTTTGAAGTAAAAGTTCATTAGAAATGAGACAATAATTATCCAATAGCTTTATTCACAAATTAAAAACAATCATCCGTGTTGAGAAAGAATAGTTGAACCCAACACATAGAATAATAAAAAATGAGAGAAATATTTTTTTTAACAAAAATTGATTACAAAGTGCGTAAAATACACTTTGTGTAGTCATTCTAATTTCTATGATAGCTAATATTACAATCTAGCAAATCTCTGACTATATCTAACAATCCCAAAAGTTCCTCTAGAGCATCCATTTGAGGTGATTATTACATCTAAATAAAGAGCATATCGGTCACAATTTCTAGGGGCCAAGTTTCACAATACAGCCATGAGCCAACATGCATATTATTTGATTAATTTCCATGTTGTTTTTTCATGGAAATCATTCCATATTGAACCTAACAAGATTGAGATCGTGATATGCTTCGGTTGTTGTGACTTATTCAAGCACAAACACACATCTTAACAATCAATGTTCATCACACAGATAACTAACCAAATCAAGTGGTGAAAGTCTAATGTAATGATTTTTATATAATTTTTTTTATGAACATGTGGCCATAGTTTATTCATTATGACCCTTTGGCCATAGAGTTAAGTGACCATCATTTCAATAATTCATAATTGAAATTATGATTTGTTTCTTCGTTGAATTAAATTGCATTGCATGTTAAATTGTTATTGGTTTTGTACGTAGTATTTATGTTTCTTGTTTGATTTTTCTTTGAACGTGTAAAACCTTACACTTTTTGTGATGACTCTCTATTTATGTATGTATGAATGCAGATATGAAGAGCTTTAAAACACCTTTCAAGGGTATTGTAGGTGATTTTAGGGGAAGAGCAGTACACTATAAAGATGATTGGATTTCTGGTCTCACTTCTGGAACCGGGTAAGCTTCTTTTATATATAAATTTATTCATGTTTGTATGTATGTATATATGTATGTATGTATTTTTCACCAAAAAAATTCATGCATGTGTGTTCATGGTTTGAAATTGTCAGTTACTTTGAGAATTTTAATATTGCGACGTTGGCAAATGCAGTTGATACGGCCACAGTTGCCGTTGTAGAGACGTTTAAAACCTCTACACTGCCGCCACAATGCAATTGCAGACCGTGATTTAGAACTATGTGTATAATCATGTAATGTAATGTAACGATAATAATATTAATGTAATGACAGGATATTGGCACCGACTATGTATATTTTCTTTGCTTCTGCTCTACCTGTTATTGCCTTCGGCGCGCAGCTCAGTAGGGAAACAGGTTGGTTCATTCTTTCTTGATCATTATGTCCTTTCACTCTGACCTAATGCACTCACTCTATGCATAACTTTTGGTATTAAGATTGAACAATTTCTTGCTTGTATTTTGTAGATGGAAGTTTAAGCACTGTGGAAACACTGGCTTCTACAGCCATTTGTGGAATCATACACTCCATTTTTGGTGGACAACCTCTCCTAATACTAGGAGTGGCAGAACCCACTATCCTTATGTACACATATTTGTACAATTATGCCAAAAATAAGGAAGGTTTGGGAAGAGAACTCTTTTTGGCTTGGGTAGGATGGTAAGTATAACATTTCCTACATAACCCAACTTAATTAAGTGCTTATAGCATAACTACTTATGTATAAGCTATTTCTATAACAAAAGATTTTCATATAATTAGCTATAAGTTGTTTTCATAAGCTCTCCCAAGTGCTTATGTAATTAGATAGACTAAATTAAGTCAATCAAAACAGGCTTGAATTTCATGTTTTAATCATTTTCTAATGGATGTTATTAACATTTCAGGGTTTGTGTATGGACTGCTCTATTGCTATTTCTTTTAGCAATATTCAATGCTGCCATTATCATCA
Organism: Medicago truncatula; assembly: GCF_003473485.1. Lineage (NCBI taxonomy): Eukaryota > Viridiplantae > Streptophyta > Magnoliopsida > Fabales > Fabaceae > Medicago > Medicago truncatula. The sequence goes on from NC_053043.1 coordinate 50,489,454, forward strand.
ACAGATTTACAAGAATTGCTGGCGAGCTTTTTGGCATGTTGATTACAGTCTTATTCATTCAAGAAGCTATCAAGGTTAGTTTCTGATATATTAGTTTGTTTTTGGTGGTATCAACTATCAAATGAAACATGAATTTGGCATAACACATAAGAAAAAGACTTTGATATATTATTGTATTGAATCTTTAGGGAATGGTAAGTGAGTTTGAAGTTCCTAAAGAGGGGGATCCAACATTGGATAAATACCAATTTCATTGGTTGTATGCAAATGGATTGCTAGGAATTATATTCACTTTTTGCCTTCTCTATACTTCTTTGAAAAGCAGAAAAGCAAGGTCATGGTTATATGGAACAGGTTTGTCAAGAAAACTCTTGGTGATAATTTGAGGCTTTGAGCCATCATTAGTGGATTTGGATTCAGCCACATCTTGGACTGCCCATATTTTAATTTCTTTTAAAAATATCGAACATGAAGTATCGACTGTCCAATTTTGATCCGACAGTCCAGATGTGGCCATCTATATGCAGTCATGAGGTTGCGACTGCACACAACCCGGATCAATCATTACCATGGTTGGAGTAAGGAATCTGACATTGTTTGTTTATTGAGCAGGTTGGTTGAGAAGTTTCATTGCAGACTATGGAGTACCATTCTTGGTAGTGGTGTGGACAGCTTTATCATTTACAGTAGTAGCAAGTAAAGTACCTTCTGGAGTTCCAAGAAGACTCGTTGCACCTTTGGCTTGGGAATCTGCATCATTACATCACTGGACAGTAATCAAAGTAAAACAACTTATAGCTTATTGAAAACCATTGGACTTTATTATATCTTTTGTTTGATAAATATCTTACACATAAGCGCTTTAACTAAGTTGTTTATCCAAACATGACGTAGTTTTGGAAGTTACTGACATAATTTCTACTGCAGGATATGGGGAAGGTTTCTCTGGAACATATTTTTGCTGCTTTTGTTCCAGCCTTAATGGTAGCAGGGCTTTACTTCTTTGACCATAGTGTTGCATCCCAACTGGCGCAACAAAAGGAATTCAATCTCAAGAAATCTTCGGCATATCACTATGACATATTGTTACTAGGTTTCATGGTATATATTTATATTTTGAGTAAATTACACTCCCCTCCCTTCAAAGATGCTTGAATTACACTCCTCTCCCCTCTTAAGTTAAAATATACACTCCCCTCCCCTCTTATTCAAAACATATTAGAAAAAAATTCACCCCCCCTCCCCTAAGAGAAGCTTGAATTACATCTCCCTCCCCTCTTATGTTAAAATCTACACTTTACTCCCTCAATATTCTTTTTTATTATTTCTAATAATCTAGCAAAAAATAATAATTTAACACACTTAAAAAAAATATTATTGCTGGTCTATTTTAATATAATAAAAAATTGAATACATATTTTTCGCTATTTTTTATTCACAATTTCATTAACATGTAGTTTTAAACTCTATTATAAAACATGAAACAACCCAAAACAAAATTAAAATATGTGAAAAATTACTAAAATCATTAAAACATGATTATTTAAAAGTTAATTTTATACTCTAATTTATAAAATCAATAGCAATATATTTAAATTTAATTATCATGACATTTAAACTATAAAGAAATGAATTAATTTTTCTTAAATGGTGATTCAAAATTAATATATATATATATATATATATATATATTATAAGAATATTTATTTATGTTCAAATAGATTAAAGTGTAGTGCATATTTAATTATTAAGGGAGAAGTTTGTAATTCAAGCATCTTATAAGAGAGGGGAGTATAAATTATAACATAAAAAAAATATTGAGAGAGTAAAGTGTATATTTTAACTTAAGAGGGGAGTGTAATTCAAGCATCTTTGAGGGGAGGGGAGTGTAATTTACTCTTATATTTTATATATGATATCTTGTATGGAGTTGTTTAATTGTCACTCACATTAATGATACCAACCGAACTAATGCTTTTCTTTGAATCAAACTTTTAGACTTTGCTTTGTGGACTAATTGGTTTGCCTCCTTCAAATGGAGTTCTGCCTCAATCCCCTATGCACACCAAGAGTCTGGCTGTTCTCAAGAAACAGGTGTGTAAATGAGTATCGATACTTGTAATTTTGTATTGAGTAACAAGATTGAATTTGATAACAAGGGTTTGTTTGGATTGACTTATTTGAGCTTATATATTGGTATAAGCACTTGTGAGACAGTTTGAGAGAGATTATGAAAACAAGTTATGACATACAAATAAGTTGTTTTCTGCTTACTTTCATAAGCTCTCAAGGTTACATGGTATTTGAAAATAATCTGACTTCATCTTTTTTTTTTAGATAAAATTTATATGATAAGTGATTATGTTGTAAACTCTTAATTAAGTTGTTTATATACACAAAGCCTGAATATGGTGATTCATTTTCCTTTGAATGGTAGTTGATCCGGAGAAAGATGGTTAAAAGTGCCAAGGAAAGCATATGGAAGAAAGCTAGCAACTCTGAAATATATGGAATGATGCAAGCATTGTGTATAGAAATGGATAATGATCCTAATGTAAGCCTACGCCTTCTGATCCTCTTATCCTTTTGCCAATAAATATATTCAGCAATTGTTTTATGTTTTTTATTATATGTTCATATTATATTCTGATCTTTGCCCTGTCCTATAAAATTCTTGCTCCGAACCTGCTATCATGGAGATCAAACACGACACGAATAATAACTAAATTACTAATTGTTCCTGAACATGGTTCTGCAGAATCATTCAGTGGTAAAAGAACTAGAGGATTTGAAAGATTTTGTCCTAAATGGTGAAGATAAAGGAGACAACAATAAGAGCACATTTGATCCTGAGAAACACATTGATACATATTTGCCTGTAAGAGTAAAGGAGCAAAGAGTGAGCAACCTTTTACAATCACTCTTTGTTGGAGTAGCAGTGTTTGCTATGCCTGCCATAAAAATGATACCAACTTCAGTTTTGTGGGGATACTTTGCTTACATGGCTATTGATAGTCTTCCAGGGAATCAGTTTTGGGAAAGGATATTGCTTCTTTTTGTAAGACCTAGTAGATGGTACAAGTAAGTGAAAGTTACTTTGATTTCACCATTTTAACAAAATAGACATGAAGCATTGAAATAGACACAAACACCGAACACGACATTCACACATCGGATACCGGACACATCTTTATTCTGAAGTGTCGGTTGTCATTGATTTCTGGTTCTAAAGCCAAACCTATCCTTGCAGGTTGTTGGAAGGTGATCATGCTTCCTTTGTTGAGTCAGTACCATTCAAACATATAGTATTGTTTACACTCTTCCAATGTGTGTATTTCTTGGTTTGTTTTGGAGTGACATGGATTCCAATTGCTGGAATGTTGTTCCCTTTGCCATTCTTTTTGCTGATCACATTGAGGCAATATATACTCCCCAAGCTGTTCAGTCCAAACCATCTTATGGAACTAGATGCAGCTGAGTATGAAGAAATACCTGGTGCTCCAAGACTAAGTTTCAATATATCCTACAAAGTATGCTATGCTTAATTTTATCATTTTTTTTATTTGCTTTGTCTGCAGTCACGATTTCACGCTCACGAAGTCAACACATTGGTAGCCATTAAATCGAGATCGCACGTTGCAGATTTCAAGCTCGATATTTTAGAGTGAAAAAAAATCAAAACCTGCTTGCTTTCTACACCGTTCGAACCCGATCCAAGGACTACCGATGTGTTGACTTCATGAATGTGTGGGATTGTGATTGCATGCAATCCGAAGCCTTTTCAATATGTTATTTCATCTCAATTATGTTTTACACAATAACCTAGGATATTAAAGAGTTCTTTACTTTTGTAACAGGAGGTTGAATCACCTAAAGTTGGATCAAAGGAAATAGGTAATGCTGAAATATTAGATGAGTTAACCACTAATAGAGGGGAGTTGAAGGTCAGAACTATGAGCTTTAGGGAGGAAAGAAATAATCAGGTAACCATAATTCAAATGTTGTTTCTTTGGATGAATTTGAGTCAAATAGTTTTATTCTTTCTCTAAAGAGATGCATCGTTTTTAATGATGAGTTTTTGCAGGTTTATCCTCATAAACTTGATTCAAACTAGAATGTGATATTACATGGTAACCGTGACTGTCCAATCCCATGCAACTAATAGAGTTTCCTCCTCTTAAAGAAGCAAAAATATACATCCATGAAGATCAAGTGTTGCAATATAAATTTTCTACGTGATGTTAGTGGAATTTGTAAGTAACATTAGAATATAAGTAGTGAAAAGTTGGTACTCTAGTTACATATATATTATTCCCTATGTGATGCTTCCATAAAATTTTGTTAATAGATCTAGAAGTGTTAAATGAGCCTAGTCCGAACTAAATTGTGGGTTGGCTAAACAAAAAATTTGCTTTTAATAATTTTAATCTAACCTGTCCTTGATATTGATGGATTGGACCAACCACGGGATAAAAAAGTATATACTTAATTGCAGTTTTTGTCTTCTTATTTTTCTAAATCCGAGATTTCGATCTTCCATTTTCTAATCTACAATTTTGGTTGTGATTAACTTTGTTAGTCATTAAATTTTTGTTTGTCGATCAATTTGGTCCTTAAATTATTCGAAATAGTTTTAGAGCCTCTCAATTTACTTAACTTGCATCAAATAAGTCCCCTTCATCAAATTTTATGATTAAACAATTTGCAACATTAGACGTTAATGTGTCATTCCACGTATGCAAGACTATTTTACAAATAAAAAAAAAAAATCATCAAGATATTCAAACCCAAAAACACATCAATCAACGTTAGTCCATCTTCTTCCACTCAAAAATTTATTTGATGAACTCATTCTATTATGCGCAATGGCTTTTGTTAATAGGCATGAATGAAAATGTGAAGCAACCGTTAATTGTAGGTGAATCAACCCCTACCTAACAAATGAATATCTTCCACTATGCTATTCTTTTTGTTACAATATATGGAATAAATTTACAGAACTTGTCCAATAAATCCTGGGTCGATTCATTATTTCCTTTACATCATCCTTATGAATATGAATGAATACACAACTTGGTGAAGTTAGAATAAGAGACTTCCGATCTTCATTAATCGAACGGTTAAAATATTTTTACCGTGTGAATTCAAGTCCTACAAATGCAGTTTCATGTTGATGACCAAACAAAAAACATTTTTTAGATGACTCCTTAATGCAGAATGACCTTTGATGAGAAGGATGTGTACTTACAATATCGACTTGGTTCATTGTTTCTGACCCTGACGGTGTTATAATTAATGGTGGGTGGGAAGTTTGAGTGCCAGTTTAATGTCCTGAGAGCAGAAAAGTCTCCTCCAGTCATAGTGGATTCTGTCATGGAACCATATTGTTCCTCTGATTCATATTTCAGAAATTGCGGTTGTTGATTAGACAAAGAAATAAATGTGAGTCTTTTTGTTCCTTCAGCTCAGACAAGGTATAAGTATAAGGCATAACTTATCATTTTGAAAAACAGAAGGAATGTTCCTACAAGTATTATATGCATGCATTAACAAAATCAGCTCACAATCGCATGTCTATGGTGCAGAATAGAGTTTAACAAGTTGATTCTAACATACAATAAAATTCTGTTGGATTCATGTGTCCAATTTGCAAAGCAAAATCTTTGGTCAAATCAATGTGTTGGACAATGGATCAACAAATGCTGGCAATTTTTTATGCTCTATAATTTGATGATTTGTTAAAAATGGTTTCTGTTATCTTATCTGCTAACTATTATTTTGTCTTCCTAACTGAAAGACACAGTAGTCACTACTTTATTTTTAGTAGAGTGTATCATTATGAGATTTCAATATCTTAAAATATGCTCTAGTGTCTGAATTCGTGGATTGGATTATTGATTGTTTATATTAGGTACTAAAAACTGTCTCTTAGGAATGGAGTGATTAATTAGGGGCTGGAGCAGTTTGTCTGTGATTGCGGTGGTGTAGAATCGGTGTTTGCAAGTGTTTGCTATTCAATTTGCAGGTGACTCAACTCAACATATCTACTGCTTTTTTAAAGGGATTGGTTGGCACATCTAGATCAATTCATTGGGTCGTTTTCAAATAGAATGCTTGTGTTTTGAGTATTTGGAAAGCAAGAAATGGAAAACTATTTCATAACAGACCATTTAGGGTACACGTAAGTTGGCTGAGCAGGAGAAATTGAATAGTCTTGATTATAACATAAAATATCTCAATGATGCTTGAATCCAAGTGCTAGTTTGGGGTTTATTTGACTGTGTTTTCTGCTGTCCAAAGTAGCGATACATTTCTGATATGTCGCAGTTTATTCTGGACAGATTTCAGGTCTGTCATAATTGCTTGAGATGTTTTGTGTGGAGATCATTCTTTCTACAGTCTGCCCTGGTTGTCATGCATGAGGCTATTCGTTTGTTTCTTTGCATTGTAATTCTTTTCGCTTCCGTGTTAAGCTGGTTTTGTAGCATCCTTCGTAAGTTAGAGTTTGACGGTTCTATTCTTTCTGCAACTTTGCAGACTGGATATTTTGTTCTAATAAATTTGTTTGCTTCTACATAAATGAAATTATCCTTGAATCCATACGCAACTAGTCTGTAGTGAATGGTGTACTCAGGCTTCGGCATTCACAATTTTCTTTTTTTGCAAGGTGTGTCACACCTGCGTAATTGTTTCTTGCCAGCATGTGAGTACCTGACACCGTCTCACCACTTATACGATAACACAAGCGGCAAGCATTGTCATTGTTGCCATCGATGCCAGTGTCATTGTCGTTTTTGTCACTCCTCTCCGGAGTGAGAATTGGTTGCTGCCACAACCTGAAAACCACCTCAGCAAAATCACCATTTATAATTGGCAGATTGATAGTTAGGTCGAAAATGGAGGCTACGCATCCACACTTTAACCACATGGAGCGTTGTGATGTAAGATCACACTTCCAGTACTACCATCAGAGTCAATAATAGTAACAAATTCATGTAAATTGTTATCTTAAAGATATAGCATGGTTAAAATTTTGAAGAAAAAAAAATTAAAATTCAAGAGAGTAGCACTCATTTCTGGGATTTGCACGAGAGATGTGTTGTACACTTTAGCATTTTCTTTTTATTATATAGAAGTGCATTTGTTGAGAGGATTATATTGATAGAGATGAAAGTAGGTCGGATTAAGTTAGACTTTGATTTAAATAGGTCTAACTATTTTAAGAGTAATGATTGAAAATTTTACAGGGACTAAAAGTTGAAGGAAAATTTTAGAGGAATTAAAACAAAAAATTGGTATATTTATAGGGACCAAAAACATATTTAACCCTACTTTTTTTAAATAAACTAATAACATATGATTTTGTGAATCTCGCACCATACTTCTTTTCATAAAATGCCATTTTTCTTCTATTGTTGCTGTTGTGGGACTTTTGAGTTTGACATCATTTAAGAGACAAGGTAGACACTTCTCGTTGTAAAGTCAAAAAAAGAAAAACAGCAAGTAAAAGTAACATTAAATGAGAAATCAAAAATGATTTGATTTCCATGTTCATTTAAGAAGTATTATAAAGCTTTCCTTTCTTCTAAAGAAAGCATCAAACAAAATTCATAAACCCATATATTTTGGATTCGCTCTTCTTTGGAACGGGTTATGGATGTTGATGATAAATGAAACGCTGCGGTGGAAGCTCATCTCGTGTTCAGAATCCTTGTAATGAAAGGCGAATAAAACACAAAATGGTTTATTTGATTGGTGTAGAATTGTGATGAAGATCTGGTACTGCTGGGTTTATAATTGTTGTTGATTTTTTAGACTAAACTAAACCCTAATCCTGTTTTTATAGGTACCGAGATTTTTTTGTTTATTTTCTCACCCTGTTTTATGTATTTCAACTTCTTTTCTTTTTATTATTTTATTTTCTTTCTTTGCTTGTGGTTTTATATTCCTTGCTAGCTCATTTTTTAATTTGCAAATTTGTGCATTATAAGACAAATGTATATTCTCTCAAATAAAATAAAAAAGATAAAATTCCCGTGAGCTTAACTCAGTTGGTAGGGATATTGCATATTATATGCAGGAGCCGGGGTTCGAACCCCGGACACTCCACTTCTCCACAATTAAATTGTGTGAGCTCTAGCCACTAGGCTACTTGACCAAAAAATAAATAAATAAATAAAAAAGACAAATGTGTATGTTACCGATACATATTATTTTTACTCTTTTTTTATTTATCTATCTATGTTTGTAAATTTTTTTATGGTTTGATTTCTTGTGGTAAAAAATAATCAAAAATTGGGCTCAATTGGTTAACGGACTTAAAAACAATAACAAGTGATTGAACTCAAATCGTTAATTTATTTAAACATTGTTTGATGAGTATGAGTTATGAATTCTTATTATCAAACCCATTTGATTCCGATACATATAAGTGTGGGAGTTCTTATGCGAAATGAATTTCATTTTGAGGGAAAAAGGAATCTATAAACTACCACACGTTAAGTCATATGTGCTTATGATTTTAATTTGCATATGTGTATTTCAAGGTGGGAAGGAATTGCAGATGATTCAATAGTTTTCTTGGAAGCAATTATAGTAGAGACATCAACCCGTTGCTTAAAAAAAACTACTCCCTTCGTCCCAAATTGTATGTCGCTTTAGGAAAAAAAATTGTCCCAAATTATATGTCGCTTTACAGTACCAATGCAACATTAATGTTACTTTTCCAATTGTAACCTTAACTATTTATTATTATCTCTTCTTTCAATTCTTTCATTTATCTTTCCCATATTATTTATTAAGGATAATTTTGTAAAACAACTCATAATATCTTTTTTTTTCACGCAATACTAATTGCATTTCTTAATATGTGTGAAATGCCCAAAACGTCATACAATTTGGGACGGAGGGAGTATAATCAAAAATGCATTTTCATTTAAAATTTTTGTTTAAATAACAATTATTAAAAAAGAAAACGTTTTTTAAATAAAATAATTTTCTAAATTAAACTTAATTTTTTTTTTGTAACAACCACTGTTTTTTTTATTATTTAAAATTATTTTTCATTATTTAAAATCTTTTTAAATAATAACAGTTTTCTCTAAAAAAAACGTTTTAAAAGAGTAACAGATTCTTGTTAGTAAAGGAGTAAAAGTTTTAAAAAAAATAATAGTATTTTGCCTTTTTCTTTTTTTAACATTTTTGTCTAATAAATTGTTTAAGTGTATAAAACATCATCTATTTAAAAGAAGAAAAAAAATACAACTGTTTTGTACTTCACGTTAATTCAAACTTTGAAGTTCTACTTAAATTTAAAAAAAAAAAAAATCAACAGCTGTAACTTATCTACCAAAATAAATTAACAGATCTAAAAATAACATGCAGCTATATATAACTAAACTTATCATCATAATATAAAGAAAAACATATATCCAATATGCATTTCTTAGAAGAAAAAAAACAACATACATATTCAACATATACTCTACAAATAAACTTGAAACATATAAAACATATATCTTAAAAATAACAACATAATATCCTAAAACATACATATCCCTGTGTAATTACCAGATTTCATGTGGTTACACACCATGTGTTCCTCAGGAACACGGAGAGAACAAGAATACCAACATCAGCAACAAAGAGTGCGATTTGAACATCTAAAGTAAAAGTGGGTTGAAAACCAGTGTCTATTAGGTTAATCTGTCAGGACAATATGCATTATAAGCAAACCAAAAACTATATATATATATATATATATAATTAAGGACCAAATTATACCGTCACCGTCTCAAAATAGTTGTTCAATTTCAGGTTTACATGGGTATTTATGAATGATTGATAGTGTTTTTCAATAGTAGTAAAATATGTGTCATTTACTAAATCACTCTTATTAAGAATAGTTAGTGGAATAATTATAGAGGATTGTAACGCAATAAATAAAAGAATGTTTATGGGAAAAAAGATAACAAATGTTGCATTGATATTGTAAAATGGTCAAATAATTTGAGATAACTTTTTATAAAAAAAGAGCAAATAAAAAAATAGAAATACTTTAATTTATATCAAGTTGTTAATGATAGTAAGCCAAATTAGAGACTTGTTTTAGTCACTGGTTTAAGTTGTTCTTAATTTGACTTACTATCAAGTTAGTGTAATGACAAAAACACACACATTATAAATTGAAAACAGCAACTCAACACACAAACACACACATTCATTATATTATGAGTATATCTTTAATATCTCAAATCAGTTGCTCCTGTGCAAGGTATGTGTCATCAGTTGCTCCTCTGCAAGGTATGTGTCAACCTTCGTTGTTCCTGATGAGAGAGTTGGATATAACCCCTCACACCCCTTGTTCTTATCTAACTCTTTTCGTGTTCCACAAGAATCGATAGATCTTCGATCCGACACGAGTATAAAGCTTTCATTTCTTCAAAAGAAAGCATTAAACGAAATCCAGAAATCCATACATTCCGGATTCGTTCTTCTTTTGAACGGATAATGGATGTTGGTGATGAATGAACGGTGGATGAAATGCAACATGGTTTATTGATTGGTGTAGATTTGTGATGAAGATTTGGTGTTGTTGAGTTTATAACTGTTGTTGCATTTTTTTACTAGGCTAAACCTTATTCCCTTTTTATAGGTACCCAGATTTTTTTGTTTATTTCTCACCTTGTTTTTTGTATTTCAACTTCTTTTCTTTTTATTATTTTCTTTTCTTTCTTTGCTTGGATTATGGTTTTCATTTTGTAATTTGCAAATTTGTGCAATATAGGACAAACGTGTATGTTATCAGTACATGTTATTTTCACTCTTTTTTCTATCTATCTATCCGTGTTTGTGACTATTTTTATGGTTTGATTTCTTGTGGTAAAAAATGAATCAACAATTGGACTCAATTGGTTAACAGACTTTAAAAAAAAAAAAAGTGATTGAACTCAAATCGTTAATTTATTTAAACATTGTTTGATGAGTATGAGTTATTAATTCTTATTATCAAACCCATTTGATTCCAATACATATAAGTGTGTGGGTTCTTATGTGAAATGATTTTCATCTTGAGGGAGAAAAGCAATTATAAACTACATATGCTATATCATGTGTGCTTATGATTTTAATTTGCATATGTATATTTTAATGTGGGAAGGAATCGCAGATGATTCAATAGTTTTCTTGGAAACAATTATAATTGAGACTTCAACCAATTGTTTAAAAAAAATTATGATTAAAAATGTATTTTCATTCAAAAAAATTATTTAAATAAAAATTATTAAAAAAGAAAACGTTTATTAAATAAAACTAACTTTCTAAATTAAACTTAATTTCTTTTTTGTAAGAACAACAAAAATTTTATTATTTAAAATGTTTTTAAATAAATAATAGTTTTCATTAAAAAAAACAACAACAAAAAAAAACAAACGTTTTAAAAGAGTAACAATTTCTTATCAAAAAAGGAGTAAAAGTTTTGAAAAAAAAAATAGTATTTTGGTTTTATCTTTCTTAACATTTTTGTCTATTAAATTGTTTAAGTGTGTATCAAACATCATCTATTTAAAAGAAAAAAATACAACTGTTTTATACTTCACAGTAATTCAAACTTTGAAGTTCTACTTAAATTTTAAAAAAAGTTTAACAATTGTAACATATCTACAAAAAATAAATTAACAGATCTAAAAATAACATACAACGATATAAACAATTATAGAATATAAATATATAATTAAACATATCATCATAATATAAAGAAAAACATATATTCAACATGCATTTTAAAAAAATAAAAACATACATATTCAACGTATACTATATACATATAAACTTGAAATATATAATAACATACTACCTCCGGTCCTATTTATAAGAGAAATTTAGGTCAACAAAAGTGAATGTATTTGGACTGAATTTTTAACTAGATACATCAACTTTTGTTGACCCAAAATTCTCTTATAAATAGGACCGGAGGGAGTATATCCTAAAACTTACATATTCATGTGTAATTATCAGATTTCTTGTGGTTACACACCGTGCGTTCCTCAGGATCACTAGAGAGAACAAGAATACCAGCATCAACAACAGAGAATGCGATTTAAATATCTAAGGTAAATGTGGGTTGGAAACCGGTGTCTATCAGGTTAATCTGTAAAGACAATATGCATTATAACTAAATCAAGACAATATGTGGGTTGAGACCAAATTTAGGATCAAATTATACCGTTACCGTCTCAAAATAGTTGTTTAATTTGACTTTTACATGGGTTTTTAGGAAAGATTAATAGTATTTTTCAATAGTAGTAAAATATATATCATTTACTAAATCACTCTTATTAATAATAGTTAGTTGAATAATTATAGAGGATTGAAATGCAATAAATAAAATAATGTTTATGAAAAAAAAAACAAATGTTGCATTAATATTGTAAAATGGTCAAATAATTTGAGATAACTTTCTTTTAAAAAGAGGACACATAAAAAAGAGAAATACTTTAACTTATATCAAGTTGTTAATGATAGTAAGCCAAATTAGAGACCTATATTAATCCCTGATTTTTTTTGGTTACAACATGATAATAATAAAAAAATAAAAAAAAACAACCCAGCACATAAGTTGTTTTTAATATGACTTACTATCAAGTTAGTGCATTGATAAAAATGACAAAAACACACACATTAAAAATTGAAAACAACAACCCAGCACACAAACACACACATTCATTATATTAGGAGTATATCATTACTACCTCAAATTCGTTGCTCGTGTGCAAGGTATGTGTCAACCTTAGTTGTTCATGATGATAGGGTTGGATGTAATCCCTCACACCTTGGTTCCTATCTCACTCTTTTCCTTTTCCACTAAAAGTTCATGAAATGTTTGTAGCCGTCATTAAGAATAATCCTCTGCTATTAAGTCCTGCCCAATCAACTATCTTCATCATGTTTTGTAACTCTTTGACGCCACCAAATTGCTTCAGTAAATGTGGAGGGAATGATTTCACCATGTATTGTAGGTTCCTACTTCAAGATAGCTTACTGAACTCCTTTGCAATACGCTTGTACTCTTCCATCAACTCCAACATTTCCCTACTAGACAACCAGAACCTCGTGCTATTTGCATCATATGTGATTCATTCATGATATTTGGGTTCGAACCGTCTAATTATGAAACATTAACAATTAAGTTTGAAATGTGAAGATATATTATATATTATTTCATTGAGAGCAAAAATATTGTATGCATAAGGTTGACATCTTCAACTATCAATTCATTATGCATACCTTCATTTGTCATTGAATCCATCATTGTCATGTAATTAACGCTTAAGTTTTGCCGAGCTTTCTTTCTCATGGAAGCATAGAAACGAACTATTTTCTTTAGAGTTGAAATAAACGCACCTAATATCTCTGACTTTAATCTCTTTGAATTGCTGACTTTAGATGAGGTAGATTTTACAAACACAATAATTTTAGAGTGGTTTAATACTAAATTTCCAAATTCTTTCAAATGATACAGATATATTTTACATATATTGTAGTATTGAAACAACTGGGGTAGTTCAAATTTTGGGGTAACAAATAAGCAATACACTTGCATCTGTGACTTCGATACTTGTTAAATTCATTTGTTTATAGTTGCAAAAATTGAAAGTAGATATAATAGTTATCCTGGTAGTAACACTTACGTGCTAAGAGAACCACCACCTAAGATAATATTCCTAAGAATATTATTACCATGAATATCATTTCCTGGCAGGGGCGGTTTCACCGTCCGGCGACCCCGGGCGGTCGCCCGGGCTCGATCGATAATTAATGGCGGATCTTCCTTAGAACCCATGGTACCGCAATGTTTCTATATATATTATATCAGGCATTTTATTTACATATTTTCTAGTTAGTGCAGTGGAGAAGCAGTTATTATTTCTCTTAGACGTTGCGGGTTTGAGTCTTCCTTCTTGTCCCTTTTTTATATTTCTGTATATATTTACTTTTTTGTCAAAAAAGTTCCATGGTGGGAATCAAACTCACACATCTGGGTCATACTCATGCAAATTAAACCACTACAGCAGTTAACAGTTTTGATTAATCTTTCAAACAGCTTAATATATATTTCATAGAATTTTGGTACCCCCGAGAAAATAACTCAAGATCCGCCACTGCCGATAAATCCTTCAAACAACTTAATACGACGATCCTTTTTTATTTTTATATGACTATTTATCTATATATATATATATATATATATATATATATATATATATATATATATATTTTTTTTTTTTTGAAGGAAGGAATTTATATATATATATATATATATATATATATTATGTCACATGTGAATTTGCGATAAATTTTTCGCCCAGTCTCTATGTAATTTCTGGCTCCGCCACTGTTTCCTGGATCAACATTTTAAATTTATTTACTAAAGATATGTAAGAAGCTTTAATGCTTGGGATGCAATTATTCAATATCAAACAAAATTCTTCCTAAGGTATATACTAAATTCTGAGACATGAAAACATTGTATACTATATGACCTTCAGGAAAGCACGTCAATTCTCCTAGAAGAAAATCTTTAGATTGCTTCTCCTACAAGTGACCAAGATGGAGGGGAGAGGAATTGTTTAGCTGAGAGAGTTTTTGCTAAAAGTGGTGGCGTTGAGTTGGAAAGTCCTCTTGCACCGAAGGCCACCTTGTCGTGTGAGACCGTGGAGGAATCGGTAAATCACCTTTTTCTTCATTGTCGAGACGCAATGTCTATTTGCGCTAGTTTAATGAGGTGGTTGGGAGATTTAATAATTTAGAGATTATTTTTTTTTTATAGATTTTAAAATAAATTAGAATTTATGATTTTTGTAATAAAAATCACTCTTTTTAAAAAAAATAATAATAATTAAGTTTTATTGAATACAACTCTTTTGTCACAACATTGTCTCACTTTTTTACCCTTTATATTTTCTAGGATACGCATCTGTAAAGTATCTTATAAGTATTATAATGTATCTGTGGAGTATCCGATAAAATATATTTTAAAAATTAAAATAATTAATTCTATAAAGATACCAAAACTAACAAACTTCTAGATAAGGGGACAAATATAAGAAATAGTACTAAAATAAAGTAATTAAAATTGCATTAAAACCTTGTTTTTATTGCATTTGGATGAATAAATCTAAAAATAGTGTTTTTCTCTCCTTGATTGGTAGATCCCAACATAAGTAATTTCCGCTTCAAAAAGAGATAAAAATATAATTTTTTGAGATTCATCGTTCTGATCACGAGAGAAAATTTGTTTTTACTCGTATGAAAATTGTGGTAATGAGAGAGTAAAAATATGACCTAAAAATACTTCATCCGTTTCAAATTAGGCATCCTTTTGAGTTTTACACGATAATTAAGAATGAAATTAGATTTCAAAGAATTCTCGTAGGGTCTGTTTGGAATAGATGAAAGATAAAGGAATGAAAGGATAGAGAAAGAAAGTGAGTGGATACAGAGACTTTCCACTGTTTGGCAGCACTTCAAAAAGAAGAGGAAAGAAAGTTTTGAGATGAGACCCACGCTCAAAACCTTTATGCACCTCCATGGACAGAAACATGGAGAAGGCACCAACTTTATGACAAAAAAGTCCAAAATAACCCTAATATAATATATTATAGCATCGTGCCAAGCATATTAACGTTTTGCATTAGATCTTTGTACAAGCATGCTAGGCAAGTTAAGATTTTGACATATACTATACACATTTCTTCTCCCAACTTAAAATAAATACTTAAATTGTTATATCTAAATGAAAATATATTTAAATGTATAGATATAATATTAAATTTAAAATGAAATATGTAGTTAAAAAATTTCAGGATGTAATTGTCCTTTTACAAATATACACATCATTCATTCCTTCCACTTTATATTCACTTTCACTCATACCAAACCACTAAAACAATCATTTCACTTTCCACTCTCGATCTTTCCTTTTACAATCTTTCCTCTTACATTCTTTCCTTGAACTTTCTTTTGCCAGCCAAGCAAAGTCGTAGTTCATTAATATAGGACGAGATCATATTACACAAACTTTCATGAGTGTGTGTTGTATAACTTAACTGGTGTGAATTAAAAGATAAGAAGTTTGAGATCCATGAATCAAATCCAAACAAAAAAAGAAAAACAGGTCTTACAATTAGGGTTGGGAATAGGCCAGGTCGGCCTACAGGGGCTTACGGCCTGGCCTGGCCTGGACTGTTTAGTAGATAGGCCTAGGCTTAGGCTTTTTAGAAAGCCTGTTTAGTTAAATAGGCCAAGCTTAGGCTTCAAAAAAAGACTGTTAAGCCTAATAGGCCGCCCTATTAATACTTATTTATTAAAAAATATTTTTTTATATTAAAATAATTGTATATATTAAAAATATAAACATATTTTTCTCTATCTATTAGTCCCTTAATAGATTTTGTTGTTATAGGCTTTTATGTAGGCTTTAATCTAGTTGAAATTTACTTGTAGTAAAATAGGCTTTTAAGTAGGCTTTAAGACATGTTTAACCTATTTAGTAGGCCAAATGAACTATTTGATGGCCTTAATGTGAAGTAGGCTTGTACAGGGGCGGATGGTAGTACAAGGGAGGGGTAGCCCTTGCTACCCCAATTTTTTTTTTTTTCTTAGCGAGTAGGTATATTTTTATATTTAGCTACCCCTAATAATATATATTTAGCTACCCAAGTTTAATTTTAGATGAAATAATTTTTTCTATCTTTATTTAACTTTCGGTCGAACTTCAAATTATTTGATAATATTGTATAAGAATCGAAAGATTAACACCCAAAAGAGATAAATAATAAATAATAATAATATTTCGTTTATTTAACAAATAAAGTAATACAATTGTAGGCCCACACGCTCTCAGCCCACCAGCACCACACACTTTATAGCTATGTTTGTATTGGTTTGATACTTCCCGTCTCAATAACAACAATAAAGAAACCTTTTTCAACAATAAAAATGATCAAGAAAATAGTCATAGACAAATTAAATGTACAATGAGTTTCTTGCAAATAACCTATTTATTTACATTTGAAAAGACTAAGATTTGTTAATTTTAATCCTTAATTTTTTGTTAGAGATTAAATTCAAGACTAAAAACACTTTTTTTTTTAAAAAAATTTAAAAAACAAAGACAAAAATTGAATAATTTTTTTAGGGAAATTCTTTGTTACCCATCTGACTATGGTGGGTATTTGTACCCATGACCTTTTAAGTCGGCTAAAATGTTAACTGACGTCATAAGATTTTATTTTTTTTTTAATTTTTTTTAATTTTTTAATTTTTTTTTTAGGAACAAGGTTTGCTCTGATACCAGAGTTTTAGCAGAGTGCGGAAGACTTTTTCTATAAACAAATTTAAATTTTTTTATCTAGTTTTTCGAGTTGTAGAGACAACTTGAGCTTTGTAATTTATTTATCTCTTTTGGGTGGTGTTACTCTAAGGCTTTAATTCCTGATCAATGGTTTTTCTGTTTCTTCGAATAGATATTTCTCAGCTTCTATCAAGGAAAAACTATTTCTTGCTAAATTTCTAAATATAGGTGACTTTAGGGTAACTAAAGGTGTAAATAATTCATCAATATGAATTGTATTTTGTCCTATAAATTCTATGCTATGGTGTGAATTACTTAAAGCATAATTAATTCTATAACAGATTGTAAAAGATGATTACCCTTTTTCATAAAATTCGAGTTTTCCAACTTATAATGAAAAACTATAGATCTATCTAGATCTTTATCTTTTAGAGATAATCCCATTTGTAAATTTATATCAAATTTTATTTTTCCATATTTTAAATTACACTTTACTTGTGCAATTGTTGCTTGTCTTTTGTCTAAAATCCTAGAGTCTTCTAGGGCTATTTCTAGAGGTCATAAAGGTGTATTGATTCACCTATAGAAATAGCCCTAGAATACTCTAGGATTTTAGACAAAAGACAAGCAACAATTGCACAAGTAAAGTATAATTTAAAATATGGAAAAATAAAATTTGATATAAATTTACAAATGGGATTATCTCTAAAAGATAAAGATCTAGATAGATCTATAGTTTTTCATTATAAGTTGGAAAACTCCAATTTTATGAAAAAGGGTAATTATCCTTTTACAATCTGTTATAGAATTAATTATGCTTTGAGTAATTCACACCATAACATAGAATTTATAGAAAAAAAATACAATTCATATTGATGAATTATTTACACCTTTAGTTACCCTAAAGTCACATATATTTAGAAATTTAGCAAGAAATAGCTTTTCCTTGATAAAAGTTGAGAAATATCTATTCGAAGAAACAGAAAAACCATTGAACAGGAATTAGAGCCTTAGAGTAACACCATCCAAAAGAGATTTTGAAATCTCAGAAAAAAAAGAGATAAATAAATTACAAAGTTCAAGTTGTCTCTACAACTCGAAAAACTAAACAAAAGAATTTAAATTTCTCTATAGAAAAAAGTCTTCCGCACTCTGCTAAAACTCTGGTATCAAAGCAAACCTCGTTCCTAAAAAAATAAAATTAAAAATTAAAAAAAAATTAAAATTAAAAAATCTTATGACGTCAGTTAACTTTTTAACTGACTTAAAAGGTCATGGGTACAAATACCCACCATAGTGAGATGGGTACACAAGTTGTCACCATTTTTTTAACCCTAAATTATAATTTATAGGACTAAAAATATATTTTATTCTTAAATTTAATATGTTTGTTTTTTTAAAAAAATCTTCTTTATAGTTGGCCCCTGCATAAATTTTTTGCGAGCTTTGCTGCTGGGCCTGTAAGTAGGCTTTCAGGCCAGTCCAGGCTTTTAAATAGGCTAGGCCAGGCCTAGAAAAACGGCCTATGATAGGCCATAGGCCAGGCCCAGGCTTATGATTTATTTCGTAGGCCAGGCTCAGGCCTATCAAAGCCTGGCCTGACCTGGCCTATTCCCACCCCTACTTACAATACATTTGTCATTAAAAAAGGCTTTCCGCACTGCCTAGTATTAATATAAGCCTAATATATTATTTTAACATAAATTCTTGTTTTTTTTTTCTTTCTTTAATTCACATTATTTCTTATATTTAATTATATCCTTAAGACTTAGTTTTATATTATACATGACTCCCTTAGTGCCTTAGATACGCAAAGGTGGTATTGAGTATGGGCACGAGGGACGACCATTCAAGATACCATTTTCTTGAGCAATAGAAATTGTTATTTTCATGTAGTAGTTATTACAATATAGATATATTTTTCTTTAATTCACTTTCACTAATTAAATTAAAAATATATTTTTTGTAAACTTTGATTTAAAATGAATCTTTTAGAACAAAATGTACAAGAAAAAATATACTATTTTTTTTGAAGGAACATGAATAAAAATATTCAAAGAATTAAAAGAGCAAAACTTTATCGGTCACAAATAAAAAACAAAAATTAAGGACCGATCCTGTGTACATAGTCATTGTAAGAAAAAGGAATTAGTTACTTTCCCTTGGCATTATTTGCATGGAAGTGCCCATCCTCACAAAATGATCGGTTACTAAAGTGTGATTGGTGAATGATACTTTTCTTTAAAGCTGTTTAACTAGTTTCATAAGGAAAAAAACTACAAACAAAGTAATCAAAATTTAACATTAACATGTAGCATTAATTAAAATGTAATTAATATTATCTTTGTGTGTAGCTCAATTGACAAAAACAATGCATTGTTGTATATTAAAGGAACCAACAAACTCTCTCGACTGCTGCATTGCATGACTTCACACTTTATTTCTTACTCCGTCCGTACGTTCAAATCAAACCAAAACGTCGTCGTTTCAACTTTCAAATTTTTACTTCTCTGTTTTCAAACTAGTTATGAATGAATATTAATGGAACTATTACTTTATTTATTTATGCTTTCTTTTTCTTCTTCTTTGTAGACGAAGTGGTAAACATCATTGAAACTGAATACTCAGACACAACTGCGAGGTCTCGGGTTTTGCGAGTAAAATGGCGCCATCACTAACACAAGCTTGTTGTGTGGAAGAAATAGTTGGAGATTTTAAATGGGGGAACAAAAGAGGAATTGGTGTGAAGAATAAAGATACACAGTTCTATGATTCTTTTGTTTATGAAGGTGTTGAGTATTTTCTACATGATTGTGTTTATTTTTACCACACTGATCATGTTGAAACTTCTATTGGTATGCTTGTCAAGATGTTTGAGAATGGTCGTAGAAAGATGATCAGAGTTGTTTGGTTCTTTCGTCCTTCGGAAATTCAGAGTTTTCATCGAAGTTATCAGCCGAGTTGGAATGAGTTGTTCTTGGCTTCTGGGAAAGGCAAAGGTCTTACCAATGTCAATTCCGTGGTAATGGTAATTCTAATTCATTATTTGATTTTTATGTAGCACTCATACTTATGATTGAAGACAACATGTGTTAGTGTTAGTGTCTGACATGGCATGATACTGACAACGTGATCACATTCAATTATATCGTATTTTCAAATTATAACTCGTGTTGACGTGTCAGTGTTGTGTCGTGTCAGTACTTTATAGTTTGATTTATTGTGATCATGAGACCCTGTACTATAGTTGAAGATTGAGTATGTCCTAAATTTATTTGAATGTGGGGTCTGAATGTTTGTGATGAAAATAGACTGAATGCATGGAATGAGAGATTTATCTTTGAATGCAATATATATTAGCTTATCTTGGTAGGTTGAAAAATGTTCTTGTGGAGCCTTTTGGCACCAGCTGAAATCGTTATTCTGCTTAATGATTTGGTTAAATGTAACTTATATTCATCATAAAAGCTATTTTCAACTATCTTTATTCCTGAGAGTTGAAGAAGTAAGGATTATGAGGATGTTGATAGAAAATATCTTGAGTTCTAGTAAATGAAATACTGGTTTTAAGAGAAATTTGAGAAGGGGATGAATGAAAGCATGTGCATTTGCTAGCAGTCTGAAGATACTAACTAGACTTCCTTTTGAAGATGTTAAATGGTTACAAAATTTGGTTTGTTTTATTTTAGTTTTATAAATCATGTACTATGTTATCTTATTGAAGTTTTACAAAAATGCTTAATGACATGCATTTAGATAGTTTGGGTTAGGGTGTTTATGTATCTTGCCGTAAATTGCGTTTTAGCTGACAATTTTTGAATGTCCTCTTTTGATATATCTAGACATTATCATTCTAGGAAGAGCTAATACCTGCTTCTCCTTAATGGTAGTTTTGTTGGGCAAGTGTCTCAAATTCGATATAGTTGAAAAGTGGGTTTGTCATTTCGCTAAAGTTGGTTTGATGGTGCTATTTCCTCCATTCAAAATATGTTTTCAGGAATCAATTCTTGGAAAATGCTGCATAGTTTGCAGTTCAGAGGATAAGAGAAATCCCAAGCCATCTGAAACAGAGTTAAAGAGAGCAGATTTCTTTTTCAAATGTACTTTCGATGTTGATAGGCTTGTAATCGATGATAAATTTCCAGATAAGATTGATGGAATTGAAGGTCAGTTATTCATGTTTTGCACTTCTTTGCCTGCTATTTTCATGATTAAATTGGACACACCACATATAGTAACTATTTGAACTGTTCATATGGTACACTTGCTTGATTTTTTACAATATGGAAGTATGTTGTTACCAAAAGTTAGCATTCCCAATTACATTAGTTCATTGTGTTGGTGTTCTGCAGTGGAGCAATTCTTTAATAAGAAGAGGGATAGAAAGACAGGTAACAGTGTGCATCTTGAGGCAAATAAAATGTCTAAAGATATCACAAAGATAAAGATAAAGACTATAACATCGGAGAATATTAAACATGAGGTTAAGACTAAGACCGCTCCTTCAGACATCCTGCGTTGTAAAGTTGAAGGAACAGCTTCTGAGATTGTCTCACCAAAGACATTGTTAGATTCTTCTCCATTTAAAAAGAGGAAGGTCTTTGAAGAGAAGTCAAGACTTGGTCATAGTAGCAACTCTCAAAAGAAAAAGGAATTTAATGAGAAGAAAGAGTTGCGACAGGATGACAGTTATAATCCAACCAGGAAAGTTACGGAGGTGACTGAAAGGCCGAATGCAGTAAGTCTCTAAAATCATGACGGTAATCATAGTTTTGATTGTTTTCTTTCTTTCTTTTTTTGGACAGAATTTTCCCTGCTGTCTTGAAAACTTGATCCTAGTCTCCTAGATGACGTGAATGAATTGGATAAATTATAGTTCATCTTCTTGTTTTGGTGTGTTTAGACTTTTGACAGAGAAAAATATTTTTAACTTATGAAAGTTTAATCATCATTATATATTCATTTCAAAATGTCCTTTCTTCATTTGATATAAATGATTTAACTTTATAACATGAGTTCTAAAGCACAATAAAAAGATTGGGAATGTGGTTTTCGTGTATATATGACTCCAGTACTACTCTAATTTTTTGCTAACCCCCGTATTTATCTTTAATCCTTTACTAATCCCTGTATTTATTGTTGCAGGAGAAAAGAAAGTGGTTTAAGAAAATGGTGAGTTTTTATTTCTTTACTTTTATTCTGGACTTTTGGTTCAGGTTTTGATCAACAGCTTGGATTTATCAGTAAAGTGTTTTTCTTTGTAATTTGGATAATAGAGAAAGGAGCTCATAACTTGAGCTTGTAGATTACTTTGTAATTTTCTTGGTCTAGCATCTAAATAAATGAATAGTTTCTCTTAGCTTTTTAGTTTCATTCATTTTTTTATGTGCCGTTGATTTCTCTTTTATTTCTTTTATTGAATTTTGGTTGATATTATCAAGTTTTTTTTTCCTTTCTATTTAGTACTTAAATCAATATTAGGTTTATGAGAAATTGATTTTCCTTGCGAAATGCTTGGACAATTGCATGCAACTACTTTAAATTTTTTTTTGGCCTGTATGGCATGAATGTATCTGATTCTGACCTAGGTTAGTCTTAAAATTAGCCTTGTTAACCCTCTTTGGATTTTAAAATCATTATGGAATTTTGTTTTTGTACTGCAAATAAAGAAGAGTATTGCATAATAAAACTTTTAAAACAGAATGAAGTTTCCTGTTCAATGAACATTGTATAGATTCCTATTCATATCTGTGCTCAAAGTAGACTGTGTGTGTGACATCCAAAGATAGTGACATGAAGTGATTATTATGCTTATTTTTTAGCCTTGGGAAGAAAGACTACAGAAAGCTCAAGAGCTGGGTACCCTGGTTTTGCTGAGTGATCTGGATCCATCCTACACGTCGTTTGAAGTAGAGGTATCTAGGATCCAACTTTTTCTCCCGTTCTAATATAGTTTCGAAAGTACCTTTGATGCAATAGAATATGAAAAATGTTGTGTGGGGTTGTGTTATGTTGGGATTCATAATCGAGTAATTGGAATATGTTGAGAGATGAATTACTTTTCGCTTATACTCTCTTTATCCTTTATTTTAGATGTTACCCCTATAATTGATAACGTCATAAACGAGTGAAAAAATGTATTTACGCTTTTCAATGGTAAATTAAATAGGGACATTCTGTAAAGAAATCATTAATGCATTTAGAATTTTGTAAAGGGCCTTATTAATAGGGACAAAGAAAAAGTGTCAAAAATGGTCTTATAAATAGAGATGGGGAGTAATGAGTTTGGGTTCAGATTTTAATTTAATGCTGTCTTGGTGTCTAATTGTCTCATTTCTTATTTATTTTTTTCCACTTGTTGAGGATCTTGTTTGGCATGCGCTCAAAGAAAAGGTTGAGGCAAGGATGATAGAATTGAGCCCGACGTCCAATACATACTATGGTACTTACAGATTTATTTTCATGAACAGCAAATTATATCATGTTTCATTTTTATTGTTGATCTTTCTTTGTAACGATGGAAAACATCAAATTCAAAACTAATGATAATTTTCTGTTGTTAGATCATCAACTGATTTTGTTTGCTCATCTACCGACAGGTAGAGCATTGGTTATTTTCAGATCAAAAGATGCAGCTGAAAATGCAATATCTGAGTTGACCAGCAGATGCCTTGTTCTTGAAGGTATTTCATTTACTGCTTTGTTTTTCTCTTCTACTTTGTTATTCTGTTCTGTTCCAGAACTTGCATAACATTTAATCCACCCAGTACCTCCTGAAAATATTATAAAGTTGAATACCTACAAATATGGACACTTATGTCCCAATGGCTGCAGTATAGTTATGCAACCATGAAAGGTTCCACATATGCTTACGGTTTGTATTGTATTTGAAAGTTTCTTAAACTTATTGATGGTAGAGACTAGATTTTAGACTAGCAAATCTGACTGCAAAGACTGTTGATAAATAACCGCACATGCATACAGCAATTGATTGCAGAATTTGGTCAATTGTACACGTCCCTGCCAACAAAGTGGCTATTGTAGGTTTCTATAATGCAATGCATGGACTTTAAGAGTACAGAGCTTTGCTTGGGGTTACTAATACTACGGGCAAGTATGAGCCATACTCAAAACTAGAGATTCAATCCAATGTTAAGCTGTCATCCTAGAGCTTGTAAGCTGAATGGCTTTAATATAATATTAGTGTCCTAAATCCTAATCACTGTTTCCAATCAGAGAACTTTAAATGTTAAGTTAAATGTAATTTGGTAGATCCAAACCACAAAAGATCAAGATGTTCTAATTCAGATTTGAAGTTATTATGGAATAGTGGTCGAGTAACTTCAGTTTATATTTCTTCACAATTTGGTTATTAATGAAACAAAAATTGAAACAGGGATTTTGCAACATTTGATAGTTGATGATAGGAGAATTATTGAATAATGCAAATCATATGGGTTCTGCCTTTAGCATGTAGTCATGTACCATCTGCTATTGAAATGGAAAGAATGACACATCTGGAAATATTAGATAGCTCTAATATTTTGAAGGACTATAAACTATGTGATACATTGTTCAATGTATATGTTAGATATAAGTTGATATTAATAAGAACAAGTCAATATGTTTAAGGCAGTTTACCAGTTAGTTATGATTAGTTACAAGTTGGTTATATTAGTTAGACCTTATGACCACTATGGTGTATCATACACTCATTGTATCAATTTCATACAATCAATTCCAATATTAATTTTGTATCATTTTATTTTCTCTTTATTTGGCTCTATCATGCTTCTCAACATGGTATCGGAGCCTGTTGTGATCCATGAACATGTGGGTTATCCATCATGCTTCTTCACATAATG
The DNA here is from genome assembly GCF_003473485.1 of Medicago truncatula. Taxonomy (NCBI): domain Eukaryota; kingdom Viridiplantae; phylum Streptophyta; class Magnoliopsida; order Fabales; family Fabaceae; genus Medicago; species Medicago truncatula. Next base: position 50,514,672 of record NC_053043.1, read on the forward strand.
TTTGTAAGTTTCCTGCAGAGTTGTCACTGCCGAGAAGGGAAAAGTAAGAGAGCCACTCAAGCAAAGCACACTCACAGGCCATCTGTCGATTAGTAGAGCTGCGCTTCACAAGCAAAGAGAGATGGTAGTCTAACTCAACTTGCTTATCAATTAATTTTACCACATACCGGAAAACATGATTTACAATATGTTCTTTTCTTTTTTATAGAGAAATGCTGTATCAACATCACATTGTTCACAGTCTAATACAATTGAATATGCGATGGCCATCGAATGGGCACATCAATATGATAAGTCAGAAGCATGTTGGAAGTACATATGTGAGGTGGGGCATTTTTTTTTTTCCGCCAATGAATCCTCGTCAATCTTGTTGATCAAACTTCTTTCTGACTTCTGACTAGTCTTGATGGTTTAACTTAATCTGTTTTCTTTACAGCAACAAATGAAGGAGATAGATAATGTGAAGAGGAAACTTAGAAGAGAAGAGACAGCATATTTTTTTGAAGCCTGATAGTTTTTTTTAAAGATAAATATGAATTTACAATATTTGTTTTTCTCCCATTGTAACCGAGAATTTTGGCAGGGAAACATGATTTAGTTGTGTTTCCGTAGATACAAGGAAACCACTCGTGTTTCAGCTGTTTGTACATTTTTTTTTATCAATGTTAGTACATTGCATTCTGAACAACTTGATGGCAAATTAATATTGCAATTTTTTTTTTGTTTTGGGTCAAATAGCCCAGTGGCTAGAGCTCACACAATTTAATTGTGGAGAAGTGGAGTGTCCGGGGTTCGAACCCCGGCTCCTGCATATAATATGCAATATCCCTACCAACTGAGCTAAGCTCATTCAATACATAATGTACTTGGTCTACAAATACATTAAATATTGAATAAATCTAAAAAATATTTTTTTTTCTTATAAATATGACCAGAGGAAGTAGAACATAAGCATAGGTTTGACTATCAAATACTTGTGGGATCCCATACACTAATAATAAACATACTTGGGTGTGTTTTTGGTCTTCTATTTTTTCAAATTTATTATTTTAGTTTATGAACCACCAAATTTTTTTTTTTTATTATTTTAGTCCCGCTAATTTTATATTCAAATAGACGGTCTCCCAAATTTTAAATATTTATTACCATTGAATTTGGGGTTAATTAACTCACTCGATAATGTGACAATGCTTATTTGGTAAGTGAAGAACATATTCTTAACATGCTCTCTCAACACTAGATTTTTCTTCACACTATCTTCCAACAATTTAAAAATTTTGAAAATTAATTTTCAGAAATTAAAAAAAATATAAAAAAAATTCAGATATTTTTTTTAAAAAAAATTCTGTAATTCATTTATTGAATGTTAGAATTTTTTTTTTGAAAAAAAAAATTATTTCAATAAAAATAAAATTTTGGAAACTAATATAAGTTATTATTTTTCTTAAAAGAATATATTTTTTAATTTCATAATAAAATAAGACATTCTGAAAAGTAAAATAAAAATCCTAAAAAAAATATTTTGAAATTAAAGTTTTTTATTTTTCTAAGAAAATAAAATTCTGGAAAATAAGGATTTTGAAATAAAATTCTGAACAATTTTTTTCACATTTTTTCAAAATAAAAATTCTAATATTCAATAAATGGTTTACAGAATTTAAAAAAAAAAATATCTGAATTTTTTTATATTTTTTTGATTTTTTCAATTTCTAAAAATTAATTTTCAGAATTGTTAAATTGTTGGAAGATAGTGTGAAGAAAAATCTAATGTTGAGAGAGCATGTTAAGAATATGTTCTTCACTTAATCTAATCATTGAATCCAACTTTGGGAAAATGATTAACTTTTCCCATGTGAAATGCCACATAAGAAGTATTATTTCTTTAGGGTTTGCACTGTCCTTACTCACAGAGACAATAAAATAATGAAGTTTAATCTACATGTGTATTGTCACATCATCCTACAACATAACAACTTGCGCACATTGGCGAAAATTAGCTCTTAAAATTTGGAAGTTATATTTCGAATTGGCTAAAATATGTAAATCGTCCTTGTAAGTTCGCGTGTTTTTGGTTTTCGTCTTTGTATCTTTTTTTGTTCTAAAACAAACCCTGTAAGTTACAAACGTTTTGATTTTCGTCCCTCCCGTCAGCATCTGTTACAAAAACGCTGATGTGTCTAACGGTGACTGACGTGGCATTGTTTGACGTGGCAAAACAAGCTTATGTGTCCTTCCAAGCAAGATTACAGGGACCAAAATCAAAAACGAAAAATTACAGAGGGACGAAATTAAAAATCACTAAGTTACAAAATTTGAAATTAAAAGTCTTATTTCCATCTTCTTCCTCTCTCTTCCATATTCTTCTTGCATGAACCTGTAACATTATTTCCTTGCATTTCATTGTGGTAACTCATTTTGTTTCATTTGCGGACAACAACAGTACAACATTGGAACTAAAGTGACACTTCCAACAGTGCTACTCTCACCAAAAAATAACTTGAATACCAAAACCAAAATTTGTGCATTGAAAACTAGCTAGGTTTTCAAACACTGTGCAGAGGAAGAATAAGAGAATAGAAAACATCAAAGGTTAATGGCAAGAAAACATAACTTAAACCACCAGAAGATTAAAACAAACCAGTTACATGATGCATTTGAGATTAGAATGATTAATCTATTTCCACACACCAGTAAACCTTGGGTCTCTTACAAGATGAAGCAATTCCATATACTATAAAATCATACTATATATTTTGCTCAAGTCTACAATCTCTTGCTAATTGATTTCTCCAGAAGGGAAATTGAATTTGTAAACAACTATGGTTTGAAGGTCTTCAATTAGACTCTAATTTATACAACTACATAACTCAATGAACTTCTAAGAAACACATTATATTACACCATCAAATATTCATTTTTTTAAATTCCTTCACATGGCAAAATTAAATTGTTGAGTTCTTGTTAATTTTAAGTGAAGTTAACTTAAAAAAGGACGAAAAAAACATATTAAGATTTACTAGTTCCAGAATTGACCCAATATATATAAGGGTTAATAGTGTTTTTGGCCCCTGTAATATAGTGCACTTTTGGTTTTAGCCCTTGTAATTTTTATTTTTTTTAGATTCCACCACTGAAAAATGAAGATTCTTCAGGATTGACCCCTCACCCCAATGAGTCAGCAGAATCTTCTATGTGGCAGTGACGTGTCAATTTTTTTTTTTTTTTCATGCCATGTGTGTAAATGAACGCCACGTGGCATTTATGATTTTTTTAAATAAATAAATAAAAAATTAATAAAAATAATGAAAAATTTAAAAAAAAATGGAAAAATAAAAAATGATTAAAAAAATCTGGTAAAAAGAAAAATAATGAAAAAATTCGGGAAAATTAAAAAAAAAATCTGGAAAAAAATATTCGAATATTTTTTTCAAATATATATTGAAATTTTCGAATATTTTTCTCCAGAATATCATATTTAAAAAAAAAAATTGAAAAAAGATTAATCATATTTAAAAAAACTAACTTTTCGAAAAAAATTATGGAAAAGATTTAAATAAAACTTCTTACTTTTGAAAATAAAAATATAAATTTTTTCCAGAATTTTTTAATTTTATCAGAATTGAAAAAAATCTTAAAATTAATTTTTTTTTCTAAATATATTAATTTTTAGAAAATTTTAATATATATTAATCTTTTCCAGATTTTTTATTTTATTTTTTCCAAATTTTTTCATTATTAGTGTTTTTGGGTTAATAGTGTTTTTTTAATTTTTATTAATTTTTCCAGAATTTTTAAATTTTTTCATAAAATTTTCAGGTTTTGTTTTAATTTTTTAAGATTTTTTCATTTTTAAATTTCACGTTTTTTAAAATTATATTTATAATTTTTCCAGATTTTTTTAATCATTATTAATTTTTTGATTTTTTTTTTAAAAAAAAATCATAAATGCCACGTGGCATGAAAAAAAAAAGAAAAAGAAATTGACACGTCACTGCCACGTAGGAGATTCTGCTGACTCATTGTGGTGAGGGGCCAATCCTGAAGAATCTTCATTTTTCAAGGGTGGAATCTAAAAAAAAAATTTACAGGGACTAAAACCAAAAGTGCACTATATTACAGGGGCCAAAAACACTATTAACCCTATATATAAAGACCTCCATTTGATTTATAAAATGATGCTACACTATATATATGAACACAACTACCTCATCCTTCATAAAAATACTTATTGATAAACAAATCAGTACACAAAAACCAATAACCTGTGTTGATTTATGTTGTTAGGTACTAGATTTTTATTATCCTACAAAGTTCACTATATAGAGGTTGGAACAGGGTTCCCACAACAACATTTGGTTATTTGATGTGGCTGGCAATTTGTGTTTGTTCCTTTTATTGAGAGAAAAATATTTCTTAAAGACTGTTTGAAATTTTGAATTGCTAACGGAGAATAAAATGAAAATTCAAAGCTAACTTATCACCTTTTTCTCCCATAAACATGTACTTACTCATGTGACATAGGACAAAAAATGGGACAAGTTTTGGCCTCAAAATGATGAAGTATATGTTTGGTGAATGGAAAAATCACGATACAAAGTCAGGAGAAGCTACAAATGGTATCTTTACAATTTCACAGTGAAGAGAGTCTAAGCAGAAAAAGAATAATATGGAAGAGAGAGGAAGAAGATGGAAACATCAAGGATTTTTAATTTTAAACTTTGTAATTTAGTGATTTTTAATTTCATCCCTATGTAATTTTTCGTTTTTGATTTTGGTCCCTGTAATCTTTCCTGGAAGGACACATAAGCCTGTTTTGCAACGTCAAACAATGCCACGTCAGCCACCGTTAGACACATCAGCGTTTTTTTAACAGAAGTTAACGTTAGGGACTAAAACCAAAAAGTTAACAACTTACAAGGTTTGTTTTAGAACAAAAAAAGATACAGAGACGAAAACAAAAAACACGCAAACTTACAGAAACCTTTTACATATTTAAACCTTTCGAATTTAAAATTTGGAAGCTATATTGTGAGTTAGTGATAATAAGAGACCAAAAATGCATTCATGACTTCTAGAAATCTCCTGTTCTTATGGTTTTGAAGTAAAAGTTCATTAGAAATGAGACAATAATTATCCAATAGCTTTATTCACAAATTAAAAACAATCATCCGTGTTGAGAAAGAATAGTTGAACCCAACACATAGAATAATAAAAAATGAGAGAAATATTTTTTTTAACAAAAATTGATTACAAAGTGCGTAAAATACACTTTGTGTAGTCATTCTAATTTCTATGATAGCTAATATTACAATCTAGCAAATCTCTGACTATATCTAACAATCCCAAAAGTTCCTCTAGAGCATCCATTTGAGGTGATTATTACATCTAAATAAAGAGCATATTCGGTCACAATTTCTAGGGGCCAAGTTTCACAATACAGCCATGAGCCAACATGCATATTATTTGATTAATTTCCATGTTGTTTTTTCATGGAAATCATTCCATATTGAACCTAACAAGATTGAGATCGTGATATGCTTCGGTTGTTGTGACTTATTCAAGCACAAACACACATCTTAACAATCAATGTTCATCACACAGATAACTAACCAAATCAAGTGGTGAAAGTCTAATGTAATGATTTTTATATAATTTTTTTTATGAACATGTGGCCATAGTTTATTCATTATGACCCTTTGGCCATAGAGTTAAGTGACCATCATTTCAATAATTCATAATTGAAATTATGATTTGTTTCTTCGTTGAATTAAATTGCATTGCATGTTAAATTGTTATTGGTTTTGTACGTAGTATTTATGTTTCTTGTTTGATTTTTCTTTGAACGTGTAAAACCTTACACTTTTTGTAATGACTCTCTATTTATGTATGTATGAATGCAGATATGAAGAGCTTTAAAACACCTTTCAAGGGTATTGTAGATGATTTTAGGGGAAGAGCAGTACACTATAAAGATGATTGGATTTCTGGTCTCACTTCTGGAACCGGGTAAGCTTCTTTTATATATAAATTTATTCATGTTTGTATGTATGTATATATGTATGTATGTATTTTTCACCAAAAAAATTCATGCATGTGTGTTCATGGTTTGAAATTGTCAGTTACTTTGAGAATTTTAATATTGCGACGTTGGCAAATGCAGTTGATACGGCCACAGTTGCCGTTGTAGAGACGTTTAAAACCTCTACACTGCCGCCACAATGCAATTGTAGACCGTGATTTAGAACTATGTGTATAATCATGTAATGTAATGTAACGTAACGATAATAATATTAATGTAATGACAGGATATTGGCACCGACTATGTATATTTTCTTTGCTTCTGCTCTACCTGTTATTGCCTTCGGCGCGCAGCTCAGTAGGGAAACAGGTTGGTTCATTCTTTCTTGATCATTATGTCCTTTCACTCTGACCTAATGCACTCACTCTATGCATAACTTTTGGTATTAAGATTGAACAATTTCTTGCTTGTATTTTGTAGATGGAAGCTTAAGCACTGTGGAAACACTGGCTTCTACAGCCATTTGTGGAATCATACACTCCATTTTTGGTGGACAACCTCTCCTAATACTAGGAGTGGCAGAACCCACTATCCTTATGTACACATATTTGTACAATTATGCCAAAAATAAGGAAGGTTTGGGAAGAGAACTCTTTTTGGCTTGGGTAGGATGGTAAGTATAACATTTCCTACATAACCCAACTTAATTAAGTGCTTATAGCATAACTAATTATGTATAAGCTATTTCTATAACAAAAGATTTTCATATAATTAGCTATAAGTTGTTTTCATAAGCTCTCCCAAGTGCTTATGTAATTAGATAGACTAAATTAAGTCAATCAAAACAGGCTTGAATTTCATGTTTTAATCATTTTCTAATGGATGTTATTAACATTTCAGGGTTTGTGTATGGACTGCTCTATTGCTATTTCTTTTAGCAATATTCAATGCTGCCATTATCATCAACAGATTTACAAGAATTGCTGGCGAGCTTTTTGGCATGTTGATTACAGTCTTATTCATTCAAGAAGCTATTGATGAGTCATTTATATGTTATTTTAATATGCTTTTTAGTTTAGATTTTATATAATTTTATATTAGTATTATTTCCTTTTTAGGATAGTTTACTTTAAAATGCAATTTATTATATTTCAGGAAAGAATATTTGATGGAGAGAGTCTTGGAGCAAAAGAAAGGGATTTGGAGCAGATTGGACACAAAAACATGAAGATTGGGAAGCAAAATATATCTCCCACAAGTCAGAAGCTTGGCACGGCCCGTGCTAGCCTTGGCACGGCCGTGCCACCCTCCAGATGCCTTTTGCTGCTTTTGCTTTGACTCCAAGCTATTCTATTTTGGCGCACAATCTACCGAGGAATATTCTAGGAATATACTTGCTTAGATTTTAAGTCAATTGTGTACTATAAATAGAGTAGCTAGCCATCACTAATATTCATCTTTACTTGGAATACAATAAGTGACATTTGCTTTTCTAAATAAAGTTCTTTTCCTTTATTTCTTTGTCTTTTACTTTCATGCTTTCTCTCTTCTCCCCCATGTCTACGATGAACATGAGTGAGTAGACTTCTTCTTGTCTTGGGATTGTTGGATAAGTCTAAATGACATAATCCTAATCAAACCAAGCCCTAAGCCTTAATCTTATGTAACCCTAATTTCTTATATGAATTCACCGTCTTAACATGGATTAACCATTATCAAACTGTGGAAACGAAAGTGGAGGGTTTGATAATTGTTCGTCCATTATTCCAAATATCAATTCATAAAACGAAAGTGGAGCGAAATAGGATTGCAAAGTCAGCGAAATAGGCTTTGCAATCTTTGAGACATATAGTTTCGATCTTCACGGGAACTAATAACAATCAAGTCAGCGAAATAGGCTTGGTTGTTAGAGGAACCAAAATCCAATAGTAATCAAGTCAGCGAAATAGGCTTGGTTGCTAGAGGAACTTAAGAGAAACTGTCTTGAGAAATTAGGTCTAACATAACATTATAAGCTTATGGTTTTGGTTTGAGAAGGACTTGTTATTTAGATGAAACCAACGATCCCAAGGCTCTTTTATTATATTGTTTTTAACCGTTTAAAAACCCCCAATTTACAACCTCTTCTCTCTTCTAATCATTTCTAAAGGTTAACTAAATTAAACTACTCCCTGTCGGAACGATACTCTTTATTACTACTTCGGTAAGACCGTGCACTTGCGGTTTTATGTCATCAAGTTTTTGGCGCCGCTGCCGGGGAGTAAACTAATTTAATTAACTCTTTCTTAGTGATTAGAAGTCTCTTCTCTTTTCTCTTCCTCTTCTCTTCTAATTTTCTTTCTTTTTGTTTTTACCACTAACTTCTTGGGTTCTCGGTTTCTTATGCGAAGAAGTAAAAGTCTCGGAGAATTTATTCCTGAGATCGAAAGGTTTTTGCATAAGAAAAAGAGAGAGGCACAAAATAATACCGCTATGGCTGAACGTACTCTCAAAGAGTATGCTACTCCTTCAACGGAAGAGCCACAAGCTATTATCGTGTACCCAACGGTTGCGGGTAATAACTTCGAAATCAAGCCTGCACTACTCAATTTAGTGCAGCAAAACCAGTTTTCTGGATCACCCACTGAGGATCCAAATCTCCATATTTCTTGCTTCCTTAGACTCAGTGGCACCATTAAAGAGAACCAAGAAGCCGTAAGACTTCATCTCTTTCCCTTTTCCTTAAGGGATAGAGCTAGCGCTTGGTTCCATTCCCTAGAAGTTGTAACGCCCTCTCTAATTATTTGATTATTTTAAATGAGTTTAGAATATACTTATATGATTTATGTGATTTATATGATTTATTTTGATGAGTGATATTTTGTTGTGTTATATGTTGGTATTTATTATATAATATATATGTTATTTGATTTGGAAATATATATGTTATTTGATTTGGAAATATATATGTTATGTTGTTTCGAAATATGTATGTTATTTGTTATAGAAATTATAAATATATATTGTAATAGAATATTGAGACTTGTAGGACAAAATTGGATATAAGAGAAAAATAAGTAGGTGAAGGATTTTTATAAAAGGGAAGAGCTAGAATATTTTGCAACATAATCTGAAATATTTTGATAGGCAATATAATATATTTTAGTGCATGCTTTGAACTATATTTTGATACTTAATAATATATTTATGTACTGAATAATATATTTTTATACTAAATATGATATATTTTGGTAGGCTATCTAATATATTTTAGTGCTTGATCTGAAATATATATTTTGATACTCAATAATATATATTTATGTACTGAATAACATATTTATGTATTGAATAATATATTTTTGTACTCAATATGATATATTTTGGTACTCAATTGAGATATTTTTGTACTAAATGAATTACTTGTTCCCAAAGTTTCTCACTTATTAGTTGTAAATTATCTCTATAAATAGAGAACTCACACAGTGCATTCTACACACCGAAATTCACAGTTGATGCTTCCTGTGCTTTTCTTCTCTTCTCCCTCTTTTGACTTGTGTTGACGAGTCTTTCTTCTTTTTCTACTCCTTTCTGTCCCTTCGGAATTAAAAGTGTTCTTAAGACTATAATCCCTCTTATGTTTAATGTCCTTTTAAAGAAGAGAAAGCGGTATAGTTCTTCGTCCATCAATCCAAGGTAAGGGTGAGACTAACTTTGCAATTCTATTAAGTATATGAATCAATGGTTAGGTTTAACATGATGTAGGATGAGTTTTTGAGGAATTGAAAAGTATGTTAAAATTGTAGAATTAATGAATAAACGGTGGAAACTTGTTAAAAAGATGTAGAAACTGTCCTTAGACCTTAGATAATGATTAAAATGATTTGATGATATTTATAATGTTATATAATTAGATATATATTGCATGAATTATGTTTGATGATTAAGATGTTGATGACGTGCATTTGTAATTGTTATATATGATAATTATCATTATTGATTGATGTTATTTTGTTGTTGTGATGAATATGATTTACTTTGATGATATGATTAATGAGAAAATATTATATACTGTGAATTAATGATTAAATGCATTACTTGAAATATTATTGATATATATTGCATGAATTATGTTTGATGATTGATATGTGGATGACGTGCATTTGTAATTGTTATATATGATAATTATCATTATTGATTGATGTTATTTTGTTGTTGTGATGAATATGATTTACTTTGATGATATGATTAATGAGAAAATATTATATACTGTGAATTAATGATTAAATGCATTACTTGAAATATTATTGATATATATTGCATGAATTATGTTTGATGATTGATATGTGGATGACGTGCATTTGTAATTGTTATTTATGATAATTATCATTATTGATTGATGTTATTTTGTTGTTGTGATGAATATGATTTACTTTGATGATATGATTAATGAGAAAATATTATATACTATGAATTAATGATTAAATGCATTACTTGAAATATTATTGAATGATCAAGATGTTGAAATGAATTGTTATTTAACTAAGTTGCAAGAATATGAATAAGTTGATGACGTTTAGCTCCAAATTATTGGATGCATGATAATATGTTGATTACGATGATTACGGTGTTTTGTTGTTAAGAGTATGCATAGCATTTCATTGAGCTTTGTCCTCACCACGTTTAGGAGCTTTGTCCTCCGCACGATTAGGAGCTTTGTCCTCCGCACGTTTTAGGAGCTTTGTCCTCCGCACGATAAAAGTATATTAATACTTATGATGACAATTGGTACCACATGCATATAAGTTTCTAAGTTGCATTGTCGCATTTGTCGAGTCAAGGTCGTTGTTGATGAATTATCATCCATGAGTTGTTAAGTTGTCGATGAATTATCATCTATGGGTCGTCGAGTTGTCTTCTACCTATGTGTTGTTAAAGAAGTACCTACGAAGATTATACGATGTTTATGATGTGAATTATATGATGCTGACTAAGATGTTGCTATGTTGTTTAACATGTTGATTACGATATTGTTACGTTGCTATGTTGTTTAAGATATTGATTATGATATTGCTATGTTGTTTAACATGTTGATTACGATATTGTTATGTTGCTATGTTGTTTAACATGTTGATTATGATATTGTTACGTTGCTATGTTATTTAAGATAATGATTATGATATTGTTATGTTGCTATGTTGTTTAAGATGTTGATTATGATATTGTTATGTTGCTATGTTGTTTAACGTGTTGATTATGATATTGTTACGTTGCTATGTTATTTAAGATAATGATTATGATATTGTTATGTTGCTATGTTGTTTAACATGTTGATTATGATATTGTTACGTTGCTATGTTATTTAAGATAATGATTATGATATTGTTATGTTGCTATGTTATTTAAGATAATGATTATGATATTGTTATGTTGCTATGTTGTTTAAGATGTTGATTATGATATTGTTAAGTTGTTATGATGGTGTATATAATTGTTACTATTAAGTGATGGATATGGTGTACTATATATGATTAATTATTATTAAGTGAATGCTCTGAATATGTTGTTGTTATGTTTTCATAAGATGATGAATACGTTGTTGTTATATTATTATAAAGTGATGAATATGTTGTTCCATATATGATTAATTATTATTAAGTGAATATTATGTTATGTTATTGATGATGATCGAACTTTGTGATTACTTGGTAATTGTTTATCAAAGATGCTATTGTTTAAGATGATTATGTTTAAGATGTTTATGTTAAAGATTTATGATGTTAATTATGGTGTTAGTACGTGTTGTTATATTAATATAAAATGATAGATATGTTGTTGTTATATATTATAAGATGATGATTACATGATATTATCTATGAGTTGTTAAATGTACTTGATGATGTTTATGTTAAGTTGATAAGTTCTTTTATTCATGAAATGATAATGAGATGTTTGATGAATAATTATTATTATGAATTAATGATGTTGTTATGTTGTATATGAATTAATTAAAGATGTTGTTATGTTATATATGAACTATGAGTATGATGTGATGATCTATGTTGTTATGATTTGGTTAATACGTGTTATATGATTATGTTATAATGTGGTGAATATGAAGTAAATGATAATTAGAAGTTGGTTGGACTATTAAGAATTATACGTGAAGAATTATTATTACTAATAGAAGAAGTTATTCGTGTTGTTAAATATAATTATTGAATTATATGCTTGATATTATTGTTTTGTGAAATCTCACCCCTTCTGCTTGAAAATGTTGCTCTTCGAATGAGTAACTTGCAGGTGATCGAGTTTAAGTTGCTGTTGTGACTGGATTAGCTCTCATGTGTGTCTTTAGGTGCTCTGATACGTAACGGGATGGGAATTTTAATGTTGTCTTTCTATTCCTTACGTATTGTTTTTAAGAAGATTTATGACTATGTTTTAGATTGGATTATATGAGATAATTATGAAGAGACCTTCGTGCCAAAGACTGTTTTGATTATTGAATAATGTCCGCTGCGAAGTATTAAAGACTTTTTAGTTATTGAATTTTAAAGGATAAATAGTTATTTATTCAGTTTATGATTTTAAGAAAAGAAGTGTGACATTCCGTTTTTGTTAATTACTCTGATTAAATAAATGAAATTTTCATGTTGGGAAAACGGGGTGTTACAGAAGTCGGTTCCATTACTTCATGGGACGATATGAGGCGAGCATTCCTCGCCCGATTCTTTCCCCCATCCAAAACAGCTAAGCTTAGAGACCAAATTACGCGTTTCAATCAAAAAGATGGGGAATCTCTCTATGAGGCGTGGGAGCGTTTCAAGGAAATGCTTAGACTTTGTCCCCACCATGGCCTAGAGAAGTGGCTTATAGTCCACACGTTTTATAATGGCTTGACTTATACCACTAAAATGTCTGTTGATGCAGCTGCAGGTGGAGCTCTAATGAACAAAAACTACACGGAGGCTTACGCTTTGATTGAGGACATGGCTCAAAATCACTATCAATGGACCAACGAAAGAGCCGTCACCACTCCTACTCCCTCTAAGAAAGAGGCAGGTATATACGAAGTCTCTGAATATAACCACCTTGCTGCTAAAGTTGAGGCATTAACACAAAAAATAGAAAAACTTAATGTTAATACTGCCTCACCTTCTCCTGCATCCCCTACTTGTGAAGTCTGTGGTATAACTGGTCATACAGGTGTTGATTGTCAGTTAGGTAGTGCTGCCAATATTGAGCAACTAAATTACGCTCAATACAACCAAGGAATGAGGCCAAATCAAAATTTTTACAAAAATCCTCAAGGTTCCTATGGGCAAACAGCACAACCTGGCTATACAAACAACCAGAGAGTGGCTCAGAAATCTAGTTTGGAAATAATGTTGGAAAATTGCATGATGAATCAAAATAAACAACTTCAAGAGTTAAAAAACCAAACATGATCTCTAAACGACTCTCTCTCCAAGCTCAATACCAAGGTTGATTCCATCGCCACACACACCAAAATGCTTGAGACCCAAATCTCCCAAGTGGCCCAGCAAGTGGCCACCTCTTCTCAAACACCGGGAGTCTTTCCCGGTCAACATGAAACAAACCCCAAAGCCCATGTCAACGCTATTTTTCTAGGGGGTAGTAAGATATAAGAGACTGTTACTAAAGCTAAAAATGTCAAGAAGAAGAGTGTCAGGTGTCTAGGTAAGAATGGTGTGATAAAAAGTGAGAAACCGCTTGATAAGAACAAAGCCCCAACACCTCTAAGGCCTACTAAGCTCAACTCGGAGGCTCAATTCACTAAACTCTTTAACATAATTCGAAAGATTTGCGTTAAAATCCCCTATGCTGAAGCCTTGTCTCGTATGCCTCTATACGCCAAGCTTTTAAAAGAAATTTTTTCAAAGAAAAAGGCTATAGATGAAAATGAAACAGTAGCTTTGACAAGGGACACTAGTACAATCATCAAGAAGCCACCTACTAAGCTTAGAGATCCCGGAAGTTTTGCCATCCCTTGTATGATAGGGAATGAATCCTTAAACCATGCCTTATGTGACTTAGGAGCTAGTGTTAGTCTGTTGCCCCTACCCCTCTTTACAAGGCTGGGGTTGGGCAAGCTAAAACCTACCGACACAACATTGAAATTAGCCGATCGTTCTGATATACAACCTGTCGGATATGTCGAGGACGTCCCCGTTAAAATAGAAGGGATGGAAGTCCCAACTGATTTCATGGTACTTGACATAGATGAGGAAAATGCATGCCCTATAATCTTAGGACGACCCTTTCTCGCCACTGCGGGTGCTATAGTAGATGTTCAAAACGGTAGGATTGTTTTTCAAGTGAGTGATGAGTTGATAGGATTTGAGTTGGAGAATTATATGAAAGGTCCCGCCCTCTACTCTTGCAATATGATTAAAGGTCATAAAGTGAAAGAACGCTTATTAGCGCCATCTACACAACATGACCTCTTTGATCCATTCTAAGGACACTTTCTTTTAACGTCAAGCTAATGACTATAAAGAAGCGCTTCGTGGGAGGCAACCCACGTATTTAACTGCTTTCGTTTTTGTTTTTTAAGTTATTTTGTAGGTAATCGTCCGAAGGTGATTCAAGCAAAACAAGAAAAATTTTGAGGCCACTATCCAGAACCTTGGCACGGCCCGTGCTCACACTGGCACGGCCGTGCCAGACCATACACATCCAAAACTAGCCAAAGCTCCAGTATGTTGGCACGGCCCGTGCTAAGGTTGGCACGGCCGTGCCCGACTACAGGTAAGGATAAACCCACCTTTTCATCTTCTTCTTCCCTCATTCTCTACCACAAACTCTCTCTCCATTTACACTTCTCTCAAAAAACCTCCATAACCATAGATACTCAAAGCTTCTATATCTACCCCAAAACTTCACCATTTCACATAATTTCTTCACCCAATAAATCACAAACCCATTTCAATCATAACCTATCAATCAAAAACACCTTTCCTCCATCCCTCCCAAAAATCACCAAATTCGTAGCCCCTATAAACCTACCCAAAAACCCACAAATTCTTCATCAATTCACCCAATCCAACTCCTAACACTTACTCAAACCACAACCCCATCACCCAACCAACCTTTTCTACCAAAAACATTTCCAAAAAAACCAACCCTCACCCAAAACACAAACGGTCACCCAAGGTTCCGGCTAAATGGCATCTAGGAAAGGTGGAGCAAGCTCTTCTGGAGGACCACAACAAAAGAAGAAAACTCAAGCCAAGAATCATGGAATAATCTTCAAGGACACCAAGCAAAGGGACAGGTATAAAATTCTTCTCTCTAAACCTTTGCATCCTTGTCGATATCCAGATCCTTATACTTTGAGTGTGCTAGGACTAAGGGATAATGTGTTTAGCTTACTAGGAAATTTAGGATAGGTTGATATGCTTAGACCTATGAAGGGCTTCGAAAATTTCACTTATGAATTCTTAAGTTCTATTGAATTTACGAAGGATAAGGTGAACTTTGACAACCCCGATCATAGAGTTTCCTTCCGACTTTTGAATATGGATTATGAGATGTCTCTTGAAAATTTCTGTTTAGAGATGGACTTTGCAAATGCGGGGTTCATTCATGACTCTTGGAATCCAAATTTAAAGTCGGAACACTATGACCCCGCTCTCTTTTGGAAACGCATTACCGGGTTAAGGCAATACAATCCTCGCAATAACAAGGCTAGTAACATTCACAACCCCGTGCTTCGATACCTCCAGAGAGTCATGGCTTGTACAATTTGGGGTAGAAAAGAAGTAGGAACAACTAGGACGGATGAACTTTTTATGCTTTGGGCAATGCTTAATAACAATCCCGTTAATACTTGTTTCTACCTACTTGACTACCTTTCCTCCGTAGGAGCTAGACCTGATAATAGAGCTGAGATAGTAGTCGGTGGTATCATTACCTTCATCGCTAGAAAGTTTGGAGTAAGTGAAGAAGATGGGATAAATCCAATTGAGGGCAACAATAGACTTAATATTGAAACCCTTGTTGCTATGAACTTCATTAAGATTCACCCACCCATGACTTATGCACTTCAACTTCGCATACCACTTTTGTTTTTACTTCCTAACCCATCTCGGACTAACCCCGAGGTGGAGGAAAATTTGTTGTATGTTGGTGATGGATTACAGGTACATGAAGAGCATAATCAAGGTGACGAAGAGGGTTCTCACATGCACCATGAAGAAGAGCCCCATGACCATAATGACAACAATGAAAGATGGGCATGGATGCAAACCGAGGTACAAAGGATAAGCACCGAGCAACAAAGGCAAGGTGTTGAATTATCTGGGCTAAGAAATGATGTCCTACGGGGCAACCGCATATCCGAAGAAAATAACCAAATGCTTCGGAACATGATGCAACATTTACACCTTCAGGGCCCTCCCTATGGACCTCAATAAAAATGTGAGTTTTCCTCTTCCTCTTTTTCACCTTATCTCTTTCATCTCTATCTCACTCTTCTACCTCTCCTTCTCTTTTATTTTTCTTTTATCTTGAATCATTGAGGACAATGCTTCTCCTAAGTGTGGGGGGAGCCTAATAAAGTGTCAGTAGTCGTAGTGTTTCCAAACTCCCTTGAACTTTATTCTTTTGTTCTGTTTTATTGGAAAAGGCATAGTGAAGTAGCTAATTTTTATTGAAAAAAATCATGACACAAAAATTTTCATTGTCTCCTCTTATTTTGTTGATTCTTGTACATGAAAGCAAACTCTTGTGTTTTAAGTCTTCTTGATATAACCACATCTTGTTTTAAAGTGAATAAAATTCTCCAATGAGAAAAACACAAAGTTGCTTCCCTTGAGTAAATGTATGAATAGGTATTTTAAGGAAACACATTCTAATCTTAGTGGTGCATTAACCTTTAAAAATTCTCAAAGCGCCAGTAGTATAAGTGAGTATAAGGGAGATCATAAAAAGCCAAAAAGCCAAACAATTCCAAGGTCTCATCACTGAATCTAGATTGGG
The DNA here is from genome assembly GCF_003473485.1 of Medicago truncatula. Classification (NCBI taxonomy): domain Eukaryota; kingdom Viridiplantae; phylum Streptophyta; class Magnoliopsida; order Fabales; family Fabaceae; genus Medicago; species Medicago truncatula. Next base: position 50,531,674 of record NC_053043.1, read on the forward strand.
GAAGGAGGTAGGCCCTCCGACTTCCTACGTGAAGGTGATTGTTATCTTGAGAAAAACTTTAAAAAGCATTGTTGAAACTAGATTGGGGAAGGAGGTAGGCCCTCCGACTTCCTACGTGAAGACGATGTTTTAAGGAATATCATTGAATCTAGATTGGGGAAGGGGGTAGGCCCTCTGACCTCCTACGTGAAAATGTTGCTCCTTAAATAAAGAACTTAAAATGTGCATATGGCAAAAGAACAAAGATTCTCAAAAACTCCCATCTCTCTTATATGAATTGTAGAAGGAATTTTTCTTGGTTAGTTTAGTGCTAGGATTAGACCATGTTTCCTCATTATACCTATCTTATACAGGAGCAAGAAAAGGGTTGGACTTCACACACACACTCACTTGAAACTTGATTGCTGGGTAGAATAAAGATTTCAAGAAATACTTGAGTTTGTGATTAGTGTACATTTTGGGATTTAAGCCCTTGAGGAGACATGTGCTTTAATTAATTGTCATTTGATTTAAACTATTGATGCTACTATGTTTATGCCTTTTGCTTGAGGACAAGCAAATATTCAAGTATGGGGGAGTTTGATGAGTCATTTATATGTTATTTTAATATGCTTTTTAGTTTAGATTTTATATAATTTTATATTAGTATTATTTCCTTTTTAGGATAGTTTACTTTAAAATGCAATTTATTATATTTCAGGAAAGAATATTTGATGGAGAGAGTCTTGGAGCAAAAGAAAGGGATTTGGAGCAGATTGGACACAAAAACATGAAGATTGGGAAGCAAAATATATCTCCCACAAGTCAGAAGCTTGGCACGGCCGTGCCACCCTCCAGATGCCTTTTGCTGCTTTTGCTTTGACTCCAAGCTATTCTATTTTGGCGCACAATCTACCGAGGAATATTCTAGGAATATACTTGCTTAGATTTTAAGTCAATTGTGTACTATAAATAGAGTAGCTAGCCATCACTAATATTCATCTTTACTTGGAATACAATAAGTGACATTTGCTTTTCTAAATAAAGTTCTTTTCCTTTATTTCTTTGTCTTTTACTTTCATGCTTTCTCTCTTCTCCCCCATGTCTACGATGAACATGAGTGAGTAGACTTCTTCTTGTCTTGGGATTGTTGGATAAGTCTAAATGACATAATCCTAATCAAACCAAGCCCTAAGCCTTAATCTTATGTAACCCTAATTTCTTATCTGAATTCACCGTCTTAACATGGATTAACCATTATCAAACTGTGGAAACGAAAGTGGAGGGTTTGATAATTGTTCGTCCATTATTCCAAATATCAATTCATAAAACGAAAGTGGAGCTTTGATATTCGAACAAGTGAATTCAGACAAGGATTGCAAAGTCAGCGAAATAGGCTTTGCAATCTTTGAGACATATAGTTTCGATCTTCAAGGGAACTAATAACAATCAAGTCAGCGAAATAGGCTTGGTTGTTAGAGGAACCAAAATCCAATAGTAATCAAGTCAGCGAAATAGGCTTGGTTGCTAGAGGAACTTAAGAGAAACTGTCTTGAGAAATTAGGTCTAACATAACATTATAAGCTTATGGTTTTGGTTTGAGAAGGACTTGTTATTTAGATGAAACCAACGATCCCAAGGCTCTTTTATTATATTGTTTTTAACCGTTTAAAAACCCCCAATTTACAACCTCTTCTCTCTTCTAATCATTTCTAAAGGTTAACTAAATTAAACTACTCCCTGTCAGAACGATACTCTTTATTACTACTTCGGTAAGACCGTGCACTTGCGGTTTTATCTCATCAGCTATCAAGGTTAGTTTTTGATATATTAGTTTGTTTTTGGTGGTATCAACTATCAAATGAAACATGAATTTGGCATAACACATAAGAAAAAGACTTTGATATATTATTGTATTGAATCTTTAGGGAATGGTAAGTGAGTTTGAAGTTCCTAAAGAGGGGGATCCAACATTGGATAAATACCAATTTCATTGGTTGTATGCAAATGGATTGCTAGGAATTATATTCACTTTTTGCCTTCTCTATACTTCTTTGAAAAGCAGAAGAGCAAGGTCATGGTTATATGGAACAGGTTTGTCATGAAAACTCTTGGTGATAATTTGAGGCTTTGAGCCATCATTAGTGGATTTGGATTCAGCCACATCTTGGACTGCCCATATTTTAATTTCTTTTAAAAATATCGAACTTGAAGTATCGACTGTCCAATTTTGATCCGACAGTCCAGATGTGGCCATCTATATGCAGTCATGAGGTTGCGACTGCACACAACCCGGATCAATCATTACCATGGTTGGAGTAAGGAATCTGACATTGTTTGTTTATTGAGAAGGTTGGTTGAGAAGTTTCATTGCAGACTATGGAGTACCATTCTTGGTAGTGGTGTGGACAGCTTTATCATTTACAGTAGTAGCAAGTAAAGTACCTTCTGGAGTTCCAAGAAGACTCGTTGCACCTTTGGCTTGGGAATCTGCATCATTACATCACTGGACAGTAATCAAAGTAAAACAACTTATAGCTTATTGAAAACCATTGGACTTTATTATATCTTTTGTTTGATAAATATCTTACACATAAGCGCTTTAACTAAGTTGTTTATCCAAACATGACGTAGTTTTGGAAGTTACTAACATAATTTCTACTGCAGGATATGGGGAAGGTTTCTCTGGAACATATTTTTGCTGCTTTTGTTCCAGCCTTAATGGTAGCAGGGCTTTACTTCTTTGACCATAGTGTTGCATCCCAACTGGCGCAACAAAAGGAATTCAATCTCAAGAAATCTTCGGCATATCACTATGACATATTGTTACTAGGTTTCATGGTATATATTTATATTTTATATATGATATCTTGTATGGAGTTGTTTAATTGTCACTCACATTAATGATACCAACCGAACTAATGCTTTTCTTTGAATCAAACTTTTAGACTTTGCTTTGTGGACTAATTGGTTTGCCTCCTTCAAATGGAGTTCTGCCTCAATCCCCTATGCACACCAAGAGTCTGGCTGTTCTCAAGAAACAGGTGTGTAAATGAGTATCGATACTTGTAATTTTGTATTGAGTAACAAGATTGAATTTGATAGCAAGGGTTTGTTTGGATTGACTTATTTGAGCTTATATATTGGTATAAGCACTTGTGAGACAGTTTGAGAGAGATTATGAAAACAAGTTATGACATACAAATAAGCTGTTTTCTGCTTACTTTCATAAGCTCTCAAGGTTACATGGTATTTGAAAATAATCTGACTTCATCTTTCTTTTTAGATAAAATTTATATGATAAGTGATTATGTTGTAAACTCTTAATTAAGTTGTTTATATACACAAAGCCTGAATATGGTGATTCATTTTCCTTTGAATGGTAGTTGATCCGGAGAAAGATGGTTAAAAGTGCCAATGAAAGCATAGGGAAGAAAGCTAGCAACTCTGAAATATATGGAATGATGCAAGCATTGTGTATAGAAATGGATAATGATCCTAATGTAAGCCTACGCCTTCTGATCCTCTTATCCTTTTGCCAATAAATATATTCAGCAATTGATTTATGTTTTTTATTATATGTTCATATTATATTCTGATCTTTGCCCTGTCCTATAAAATTCTTGCTCCGAACCTGCTATCATGGAGATCAAACACGACACGAATAATAACTAAATTACTAATTGTTCCTGAACATGGTTCTGCAGAATCATTCAGTGGTAAAAGAACTAGAGGATTTGAAAGATTTTGTCCTAAATGGTGAAGATAAAGGAGACAACAATAAGAGCACATTTGATCCTGAGAAACACATTGATACATATTTGCCTGTAAGAGTAAAGGAGCAAAGAGTGAGCAACCTTTTACAATCACTCTTTGTTGGAGTAGCAGTGTTTGCTATGCCTGCCATAAAAATGATACCAACTTCAGTTTTGTGGGGATACTTTGCTTACATGGCTATTGATAGTCTTCCAGGGAATCAGTTTTGGGAAAGGATATTGCTTCTTTTTGTAAGACCTAGTAAATGGTACAAGTAAGTGAAAGTTACTTTGATTTCACCATTTTAACAAAATAGACATGAAGCATTGAAATAGACACAAACACCGAACACGACATTCACACATCGGATACCGGACACATCTTTATTCTGAAGTGTCGAAAGGGAGGTTCCAACGGATATATGGATAGCACTGAGCACTTGTCTCTCTTTACTAGAGTTGACAAAGTACAAGTGTACAACCACTACCTCCACTACTCTGCTTTTGTCTACGCTACAAGACAAGACAACAACCTTGCCTGCAGAATGTGCGCCTTCAAGATGGGAATGAATTTGAAGCTTATTCTTCAAAGGACTACACCCAAATCAGGCAAAGGACTACTGGTGGATGATTAAAGGATTTCAAACGACTCTTTGAACGTGCTGATTATCTCAACGTCTCTTTCACGCCTCTATATAAAGGAGTGAAGACTTGAAGATAGCAGATAGATATATACAAGTTAAAAAGCGCCAAAACTCTGTCAAATTGATTCTACAAAGCACACTGAATTTCTGCACTGATTTGATACTTCTTAGAAATTCAAAGTCTAGAGTCTTTACTGTATTGTATTGAGAACACCACTGATTGTATATCAAGTGTTCAAGTCAAACTCAATTCTCTGTATTTTTGTTTGATCAGAAGTCTCTTGCCTGTGTGCTTGAGCATTAGAAGTCTCTTGCTTAGTGCTTGAGCATTGGAAGTCTCTTGCGTGTGTGCTTGAGCATCTTTGTGAAGTCTCATACTTAGAAAGTATTGAGCAGTTGTAATCTCTTTGATTATAGTGAAATCTCCTTGGAAGTGCAAGGGGGACTGGACTACTTCCGTGTTGTGGAAGGAACCAGGATAACTGCTTGTGTCTTAGTCTTTCTTTTCCGCTGCACATCTAATTCTGATCAATTCATCAGAAGCACTCACAAACTGCTTCTAAAGGTTTATCAGAAGAAGTTTAATTTAAGAGAGAAAAAGAAAACACAATTCAACCCCCCCTTCTTGTGTTTTTCTCACCTTCAATTGGTATCAGAGCGTGCTCTGTTATCATAGCGCTTAACAGTGTTACAGATCAAGATCCTATAGAAAAACATGTCTGGAGGAGAGGAATCAACTACAACCTTAAAATACACAAGTGTCAAGCATGACTATGATACTGCTGACAGGAAAACAGACTCTGGTAAAGCTCCTAAGTTTAATGGAGATCCAGAAGAGTTTTCATGGTGGAAAACAAATATGTATAGCTTCATCATGGGTTTGGATGAAGAGCTATGGGACATATTGGAAGATGGAGTTGATGACCTGGATTTAGATGAAGAAGGAGCTGCCATAGACAGAAGAATACATACTCCTGCTCAGAAAAAGCTTTACAAGAAGCACCACAAAATCAGAGGAATTATTGTGGCTTCTATACCTCGCACCGAATATATGAAGATGAGTGACAAATCTACTGCAAAGGCTATGTTTGCGTCACTATGTGCCAACTTTGAAGGCAGCAAGAAGGTGAAAGAGGCCAAAGCTTTGATGCTTCTTCATCAGTATGAATTATTCAGAATGAAGGATGATGAGAGTATTGAAGAAATGTACTCAAGATTTCAAACTTTGGTGTCTGGATTGCAAATTCTGAAGAAAAGCTATGTTGCTTCTGATCATGTCAGTAAGATTTTGAGAAGCTTACCTTCAAGATGGAGACCCAAAGTAACTGCTATTGAGGAAGCTAAGGATCTAAACACTTTAAGTGTTGATGATCTTGTTAGCTCACTCAAAGTGCATGAAATGAGTTTAAATGAGCATGAATCCTCTAAGAAGAGTAAATTTATTGCTCTACCATCTAAAGGAAAGACTTCAAAATCTTCAAAAGCCTACAAAGCCAGTGAATCTGAAGAAGAATCACCTGATGGAGATTCTGATGAAGATCAGTCGGTGAAGATGGCTATGCTGTCCAACAAACTTGAATATCTGGCAAGGAAGCAAAAGAAATTTTTGAGCAAGAGAGGTGGCTACAAGAACTCAAAGAAAGAAGATCAGAAGGGGTGCTTTAACTACAAGAAGCCTGGTCACTTTATTGCTGATTGCCCTGATCTTCGGAAGGAGAAATCTAAAAGCAAATCCAAGAAATCAAGCTTCAGCTCTAGTAAGTTTAGAAAGCAAATCAAAAAGAGCTTGATGGCAACCTGGGAAGATTTGGATAGTGAATCTGGTTCTGATAAAGAAGAAGCAGAAGATGATACAAAAGCAGCCATGGGGTTAGTGGCAACAGTATCATCAGAAGCAGTATCAGAAGCTGAATCAGATTCAGAAGATGAAAATGAGGTATATTCCAAAATTCCTAGACAAGAACTTGTGGATTCTCTAAAAGAACTATTATCACTGTTTGAGCACAGAACCAATGAGTTGACAGATTTAAAAGAAAAATATGTTGATTTAATGAAACAACAAAAGTCAACTCTATTGGAGCTAAAAGCTTCTGAAGAAGAACTAAAAGGGTTTAACCTCATATCAACAACATATGAAGATAGACTCAAAATTCTTTGTCAGAAGCTACAAGAAAAATGTGATAAAGGTTCAGGCAATAAACATCAGATTGCCTTGGATGATTTTATTATGGCTGGAATAGACAGAAGCAAAGTTGTTTCTATGATCTACAACACATACAAGAACAATGGCAAAGGGATTGGCTATTCTGAGGAGAAATCCAAAGAATACAGTCTCAAGAGCTACTATGATTGTATCAAGGATGGATTGAAATCCACCTTTGTGCCTGAAGGTACAAATGCTGTAACTGTTGTTCAGTTAGAACCTGAAGCTTCTGGTTCACAGGCTAAGATCACATCAAAGCCAGAAAACCTCAAGTCCAAGGTTATGACAAAATCTGATCCTAAGAGTCAAAGGATTAAAATTCTGAAAAGATCAGAACCTGTTCCTCAGAGTCTGATTAAGCTAGAATCTAAAATCCCAAAGCAAAAGGATCAAAAGAATAAAGCAGTTACTGCTTCTGAGAAAACAATACGAAAAGGTGTCAAACCTAAAGTATTGAATGATCAGAAGCCTCTCAGCATTTACCCTAAGGTACAAGGGAGGAAAAGTAAAACCTCCAGAACTAACCCAAAAGGACCCATGAAGATATGGGTACCTAAATCTGAATTGGCTAAAACTGCAGGTGTGCCTAAGGGCAAGAGAGAAACAAAGGTCATGGTACCTAGACAGCGGATGTTCAAGGCACATGACTGGAGAGAAAGCTTTGTTCCTTACCCTTACAATGAAAGATGGAGGAGAAGTGAAGTTTGGTGGCAACCAGACTGGAAAAATCATTGGTACAGGTACTATTGGTAATTCCTCCATCTCAATAAATAATGTGTGGCTTGTAGATGGTCTGAAGCATAACCTATTGAGCATGAGTCAATTTTGTGACAATGGGTATGATGTAATGTTCAGTAAGACCAACTGCACACTGGTCAACAAGGATGACAAATCCATTACATTCAAGGGAAAGAGAGTTGAAAATGTTTATAAAATAAATTTCTCTGATCTGGCTGATCAGAAGGTAGTTTGCCTTCTGTCAATGAATGATAAAAAATGGGTATGGCACAAAAGGCTGGGACATGCTAATTGGAGATTAATTTCTAAAATTAGCAAGTTACAACTTGTCAAAGGATTGCCTAGCATTGATTATCATTCAGATGCACTTTGTGGTGCATGTTAGAAAGGAAAGATTGTGAAAAATTCTTTCAAAGCTAAAGACATTGTATCAACCTCTAGACCCTTGGAATTACTCCATATTGATCTTTTTGGACCAGTTAACACTGCATCCTTATATGAAAGTAAATATGGATTAGTCATTGTTGATGATTACAGCAGATGGACTTGGGTAAAATTCATTAAAAGTAAAGATTATGCTTGTGAAGTGTTTAGCAGCTTCTGCACTCAAATACAATCTGAAAAAGAAGTGAAAATTTTGAAAGTCAGAAGTGATCATGGTGGAGAATTTGAAAATGAGCCATTTGAACTCTTTTGTGAAAAACATGGGATTCTCCATGAATTCTCTTCTCCTAGAACTCCACAACAAAATGGGGTTGTAGAGAGAAAGAACAGAACCTTACAAGAAATGGCCAGAACCATGATCCATGAAAACAATCTAGCTAAACATTTTTGGGCAGAAGCAGTTAATACTTCATGTTACATTCAAAATAGGATCTATATCAGACCTATGTTGGAGAAAACTGCATATGAACTCTTTAAAGGAAGAAGACCCAATATCTCTTACTTTCATCAGTTTGGATGTACTTGTTACATCTTGAACACTAAAGACTATCTGAAGAAATTTGATGCCAAGGCTCAAAGAGGAATCTTTTTAGGTTACTCTGAAAGGTCAAAGGCATACAGAGTGTATAATTCAGAAACACATTGTGTTGAAGAATCTATGCATGTAAAATTTGATGATAGAGAGCCTGGAAGTAAAACTCCAGAGCAAAGTGAAAGTAATGCATGTACAACTGATTCTGAAGATGCATCAGAATCTGATCAACCTTCTGATTCTGAAAAGCATTCAGAAGTTGAATCTCGTTCAGAAGCTGAAATCTCTCCAGAAGCTGAGTCTAATTTGGAAGCAGAACCTAGTCCAATAGAACAGAATGAAAATGCTTCTGAGGATATTCAAGATAACACTCAGCAGGTTATTCAATCTAAATTCAAACACAAATCTTCACATCCTGAGGAGCTAATCATTGGAAGCAAAGATAGTCCTAGAAGAACAAGATCACATTTCAGACAAGAAGAATCATTAATAGGATTGCTTTCAATAATTGAGCCTAAAACTATTGAAGAAGCTCTCTCAGATGATGGTTGGATACTAGCTATGCAAGAAGAACTAAATCAGTTTCAGAGAAATGATGTGTGGGATCTGATACCCAAACCTTTTCAGAAGAACATTATTGGAACAAAATGGGTATTCAGAAACAAGTTGAATGAACAAGGAGAGGTAACCAGAAACAAAGCCAGACTTGTTGCTCAAGGTTACAGTCAACAAGAAGGCATTGATTACACTGAAACATTTGCTCCAGTTGCAAGATTGGAAGCAATCAGGTTACTTCTATCCTATGCAATTAATCATGGCATAATATTGTATCAAATGGATGTCAAAAGTGCTTTTCTTAATGGTGTCATTGAAGAAGAAGTTTATGTGAAACAACCTCCTGGATTTGAGGATCTTAAGCATCCTGACCATGTTTATAAACTTAAGAAATCACTATATGGCTTGAAACAAGCTCCCAGAGCTTGGTATGATAGACTAAGTAATTTCTTAATCAAAAATGATTTTGAAAGAGGACAAGTTGACACAACACTCTTCAGAAAGACTCTTAAGAAAGACATTTTGATTGTGCAAATATATGTTGATGATATAATATTTGGTTCTACTAATGCATCTCTTTGAAAAGAATTCTCTAAGTTAATGCAGGATGAATTTGAAATGAGTATGATGGGAGAATTGAAGTTCTTTCTTGGAATTCAAATCAACCAAAGTAAAGAAGGAGTATATGTTCATCAAACAAAATATACAAAGGAACTTCTGAAGAAGTTTAAGCTAGAAGATTGTAAAGTGATGAACACTCCAATGCATCCAACCTGCACCTTAAGCAAAGAAGATACTGGAACAGTAGTAGACCAGAAGCTGTACAGAGGTATGATTGGTTCTCTGTTATACCTCACTGCATCTAGACCTGATATTTTATTCAGTGTATGCTTGTGTGCAAGATTTCAATCAGATCCTAGAGAATCTCATTTAACTGCTGTTAAGAGAATCTTCAGGTATTTGAAAGGAACAACTAATCTTGGACTCCTTTATAGGAAATCCCTAGATTACAAGTTGATTGGATTCTGTGATGCTGATTATGCTGGTGACAGGATTGGAAGAAAATCAACCAGTGGAAATTGTCAATTCCTGGGAGAAAATCTGATATCCTGGGCAAGCAAAAGACAAGCAACAATTGCTATGTCTACAGCAGAAGCAGAATACATTTCAGCTGCAAGTTGTTGTACACAACTACTTTGGATGAAACATCAGTTAGAAGACTATCAGATTAATGCTAACAGTATTCCCATTTTTTGTGATAATACTGCTGCTATTTGTTTGTCAAAGAATCCAATTCTACATTCAAGAGCCTAGCATATTGAGATCAAACACCATTTTATCAGAGACTATGTTCAAAAAGGGATTTTAGATATACAATTCATTGATACTGAACATCAATGGGCTGATATATTTACAAAACCTTTATCTGTTGAAAGATTTGATTTTATTAAGAAAAATTTGAACATGCACTTTGTGTCTGATTGAAAAATTGTTGGCCTCTGAATAAGAAGTTTTTGGTTCTGAAGTTTATTCAGAAGCAGCTGATCCATCAGAAGCTCTTAACTGAGGTTCTGAGGAAAATTTGCTTCTGAAGATGACGTCAGCACTAATACTTCAGAAAAGGTATCATTTGCTTCTGAATAGCAAGGCTAGTGGGAACGTTGGCAGTTACTTTATGTGACAACTGTCCCATTACCCAAAGGTTAGTTTTCTGAAAAGTCTCTGACGTGGTCTATTTGTATTGGAGTATAACAAAAAGGGCAATGATGTTTTACTTGGTTTTAAATATACTATCACGCGCCCCCAATTTGTCATTAATGCTATGTTTGTTTGTCTGTTCTGAATTGCAAACGTTTTAATAAAAACACTTAAAACAAACACACACTACTCACTTCACAACAAACACTTTCTATTTTTTTCCTCAACCCTCTGCGAAAGTAAACGCATTCACTCATCTTCTCAAAACACCTTAGAACCCTAAAACTACTTCAAATCAATGGCATCTTCAAGTTCTGCTGGTGGTTCATCTTCAAATATGGATATAGATACTCCTGCGTATGAGATAAAAGGAAGAACCATGTCGATCGAAGAATGGGAGTTGATCATTCAAGCGGAAAATCCAGTGGATTTTGCTTCTCTAACTCACCATGGATGCGATTTGGTAAGATTCTACAAGAAGCAGAAGTTGATGGGTTACTTCAGTCTTCTCAATGGTCCTACTTATGAAGTGCTGGTCAGACAATTCTGGGTAAGAGCTTCAGTTTATGATAAAATTGCTGCTAAACAGGAAGAAGCTCAGATGATTCTGGTTAATCCTACCCTGGAGGGAAAAACCAGAGAAGAAATGGGTCTACTCGCCTTCACGGGGACTGAGATTAGATCATCTGTCATGGGCATTCCAGTTTCCATCAATGAGCAAGTGATTGCTCAAGCCATGAGAAGGGATGCTGCTGGGACGTACGATGGAGAAGAGATTCCTAACCCCAGAACAAGCCCTTGGAAGGAAATTGTGAATAACACTATCTACGGATCAAAGGTTGCTAAGCCCTACAGCACCTTAAGCATGGAGAAGAAGATGCTTCTGAAGATCCAAAATGAAAATATCTTTCCCAAGGGTGGAGGAAATGATCAACCCTCTCTTGGTCATAAGGTCTTTCTGCATCACACCATCACTCAGGAAACAACAATGAATGTTCCCAAGTACATGTTTAAGTACATGATCAAGGAACTCAAGAAGAGTCAGATGGAGAACAGAAAGTTCGTTCCTTATGGAAGGCTGCTCTCTATAATCTTTCAGGAAGGAGGAATCCTAAGTGCCCTGAAGGATGTGGGCATTTATGACAATCAGAAGCTGGGAGCAGTCACAGGAAAAATAATAAATGGGGCAACTCTGGTCAATATGAGACTGATCTCAACTTGCAAGAAACTAGATACAGATATGCATGAATCTGATGTCATATCTGATCTAGTCTCTAATGAGATTCATATATGCAAGAAGGATCCTCTGGATGTTCAAAGGGCATACATCATGGACTTCTACAAAACCTACAACGAGAAAATCAGCTTGAAGGATGTTCCTGAGGAGATGTATGGTGGTGCTCTGCCTGTGGCTAAAGGTAGAAAGTCCAAGAAGAAGCAGATCACCAAGGAAGAATACCTTGCTGATGATGCTACTGAGAAGGGTGCTCAGAAGCATCAGAAAGCCAAGAAAGAAAAACCTGCTATGTTCACCATTCAGGAAGAAATGGAGGAATTGGATGAAATCCCTCTCATCAGGAAGAGGACAAGGAGAGCTCAAGAAACAGCAGAACAGCCTGCTTCTGAACAAACTGGTTCTGAACAAGCTGCTTCTGATCAAGCTGCTTCTGAAAAGCCTCCAAGTCCCAAAAAGAAAAGAGAAGCTGCTCTTCAGACCATCAAAAGGAAGAGGTCTGAAATAACCAGAAATCTGAAGACAGCTGAGGGACGTAAAGAGCAAATACTAGAAGAACTGGCAGAGAACTGGGATGAGGACTCAAGTCCTAAGAAAATGAAAAGGACTATCAACACTGAGCCTGTAGTCATGCCCAGTTTTGAAGCATCTGAGATTCAACTCAAAAAGGCTGATGAGTATGCCAGAACCAGAATCTCAGAGAAGAAGAAGTTGAAGGAAGTCTTTGAAAAAGAAAGAGAAGATCAACTCAAGGCTGCAGGGTATGAACCAGATCCTACTCTTGCTGCTATGGCTTCTGATATGGAATCCATTAAGCTTGGAGCATCCCTGCTGACTCAAGCCTTGAAAAATAAGCAAGCTTCAGGAGTCACTTCATCAGATCCTTCTACAACAGGTCCAGAAGCACCTCAGTCAGAACCTCTTTCTTCAGGTAATCCATCTAATGCTCCATCTAATACTCAGATTCCTACCTTTCCTACTCCACCTTCTTCACCCTCATCAGATTCATCAACATAATCTGATGAACTAAACCTGAACAAAAACATAGATAACCTCCTTAACATCAAACCAACAAAACTAACAGACTTAGGAACCTTTGACTTTGAACAGACACAAATTGAATTTTCCAAAAACAGAATTAAACTCTGCGAAAAATTCAATTTGCCTGCTTCACATCCTCTTTATCCAGTAGTTGAAGAACCTGTTAGTATACAACAGCCTCAACCCAACCCAGAACCTACACAAGGAAACTCACCACATAACCAAACCCCACAAAAAGCCTCTGAAGTAATTTCAGAAGCAACTACTTCAGAAACCCCCCAACAACAAGAATTCTCAACCATTCACAACTTAGAAAAACATCTAGGTGGTGAAATGCAACCAACACCCACAAAGGCCTCTAGAACAGTCCCTGAAAAGACTGTTTTGGAAAACCAACAAGAAACCCAAACAGAAACCCAAACCATCCCTGAGCAAACTATTCAGGAACAATCTGCTTCTGAACAAGTTGCTCCTGACCAACAAACAACTTCTGACCAACCAACATAACAACAACAACAACCAAATTCACCTACCATAATAGACTTAACTTCTGACCAACCCTCCTCATCAACTACAACTCAAACTCAACCCTCACCCATTCCTGACACTATCCTTGAAACTGAGTATATAGAGGAACAGCTGATCAGACTTAGTGAGGAGATTCAGACACTGATTCTTCGCAGAACAGTTCCTGTACCTTCTATTCACTATTATGATCAGTGGATGGATCTGCAGAAGAGCTTCACTGATCTGATGAGTCAGCTCAGAACCAAGTGTGTTTCATCTCACTCTGCAATGCTTCAGAAGCTGTTGGATGATATGCATGAAGCAGACAAGGGAAAAGAGCTGAATTATGTGCCTCTGCTGGATATCACTCCCTTCTACCCAGAGGAAGAATACATCACAAGAGCTGCAAGAATTCATGCTGGGCATAAGAGAAAATTAAGGGAAAAGGATGAGCTACTTCAGAAGAAGGATGATCAGATCAGATATCTCTTAGAGCAGTTGTATAAGCAAGCCCAACCTTAGTTGCACACCCAATTCTAGCTTTTTTTTTTTTTTTACTTTTGTTCTTAGTAGCTTTATCCTTGTATCTTAACTCTTCTTTATAAATATTATCATTGTTTATTAAATCATATGTTCTATACTTTTAATTCTGATGATATTTATTGTTTTTAATGTCTTATGCTTTGATACATCTTATGTTTTTATATGGTTATATGCTCTGCTACTCTTTCTTTTGTTCTTATTCTTTTTGTTGATGACAAAAGGAGGAGTAAATGTATAGTATTTTTAAGGCACTGAGCCCCACTATAACCACTTTAAAACACTTCTGATATTTATTTTTTATAAATATTTTATTGAAATTTAATTAATAAGAATAGAACTCAAGGGGAGCTTACAAACCTCACCTTAAAGATCTATTAGACTCAGGGGGAGCTTACAAACCTCTATCCCAATAGTCAACTTATTAATTAGATCAACAACAATTGAACATTTTAAATACTAGTGTTTGTCATCATTAAAAAGGGGGAGATTGTTAGAACAAAATGTGTTTCACAATGAACCTTATTGAGTTTTGATGATAACAAGGTATTAAAAATTGTCAACTGGTTATTACTAATAATTGTTCAAGTGTACAGGACAAAAGGCTAGTAAAGTAATTTCAACAAGTCCTGGAAGAACAATGGAAAGAAAAAGAAATCCTAAGCGTCTGAAGAAAAACGCTCCTGAAGTTCAGAGTGCTTCTGAAGTGATGACGTCATCAGAAGCAGAAGATCATTAGAAGCAAGGTTTTTCATCAGAAGCAAAATATCTTCACCAGAAGCTGCATTTGATCCCTCAATCAAACTGAAGATTCAAAGTAGTTGTTTCTCAATTCAGTCTTATCCAAGAAGAACAAAGAATCGAAAGGGAGGTTCCAACGGATATATGGATAGCACTGAGCACTTGTCTCTCTTTACTAGAGTTGACAAAGTACAAGTGTACAACCACTACCTCCACTACTCTACTTTTGTCTACGCTACAAGACAAGACAACAGCCTTGCCTGCAGAATGTGCGCCTTCAAGATGGGAATGAATTTGAAGCTTATTCTTCAAAGGACTACACCCAAATCAGGCAAAGGACTACTGGTGGATGATTAAAGGATTTCAAACGACTCTTTGAACGTGCTGATTATCTCAACGTCTCTTTCACGCCTCTATATAAAGGAGTGAAGACTTGAAGATAGCAGATAGATATATACAAGTTAAAAAGCGCCAAAACTCTGTCAAATTGATTCTACAAAGCACACTGAATTTCTGCACTGATTTGATACATCTTAGAAATTCAAAGTCTAGAGTCTTTACTGTATTGTATTGAGAACACCACTGATTGTATATCAAGTGTTCAAGTCAAACTCAATTCTCTGTATTTTTGTTTGATCAGAAGTCTCTTGCCTGTGTGCTTGAGCATTATAAGTCTCTTGCTTAGTGCTTGAGCATTGGAAGTCTCTTGCGTGTGTGCTTGAGCATCTTTGTGAAGTCTCATACTTAGAAAGTATTGAGCAGTTGTAATCTCTTTGATTATAGTGAAATCTCCTTGGAAGTGCAAGGGGGACTAGACTACTTCCGTGTTGTGGAAGGAACCAGGATAACTGCTTGTGTCTTAGTCTTTCTTTTCTCTACTCTGTTCTTTTCCGCTGCACATCTAATTCTGATCAATTCATCAGAAGCACTCACAAACTGCTTCTGAAGGTTTATCAGAAGAAGTTTAATTTAAGAGAGAAAAAGAAAACACAATTCAACCCCCCCCCCCCCCCCCCCCCCCTTCTTGTGTCTTTCTCACCTTCATTTTATTCTTTCTCTAAAGAGATGCATCGTTTTTAATGATGAGTTTTTGCAGGTTTATCCTCATAAACTTGATTCAAACTAGAATGTGATATTACATGGTAACCGTGACTGTCCAATCCCATGCAACTAATAGAGTTTCCTCCTCTTAAAGAAGCAAAAATATACATCCATGAAGATCAAGTGTTGCAATATAAATTTTCTACGTGATGTTAGTGGAATTTGTAAGTAACATTAGAATATAAGTAGTGAAAAGTTGGTACTCTAGTTACATATATATTATTCCCTATGTGATGCTTCCATAAAATTTTGTTAATAGATCTAGAAGTGTTAAATGAGCCTAGTCCGAACTAAATTGTGGGTTGGCTAAACAAAAAATTTGCTTTTAATAATTTTAATCTAACCTGTCCTTGATATTGATGGATTGGACCAACCACGGGATAAAAGAGTATATACTTAATTGCAGTTTTTGTCTTCTTATTTTTCTAAATCCGAGATTTCGATCTTCCATTTTCTAATCTACAATTTTGGTTGTGATTAACTTTGTTAGTCATTAAATTTTTGTTTGTCGATCAATTTGGTCCTTAAATTATTCGAAATAGTTTTAGAGCCTCTCAATTTACTTAACTTGCATCAAATAAGTCCCCTTCATCAAATTTTATGATTAAACAATTTGCAACATTAGACGTTAATGTGTCATTCCACGTATGCAAGACTATTTTACAAATAAAAAAAAAATCATCAAGATATTCAAACCCAAAAACACATCAATCAACGTTAGTCCATCTTCTTCCACTCAAAAATTTATTTGATGAACTCATTCTATTATGCGCAATGGCTTTTGTTAATAGGCATGAATGAAAATGTGAAGCAACCGTTAATTGTAGGTGAATCAACCCCTACCTAACAAATGAATATCTTCCACTATGCTATTCTTTTTGTTACAATATATGGAATAAATTTACAGAACTTGTCCAATAAATCCTGGGTCGATTCATTATTTCCTTTACATCATCCTTATGAATATGAATGAATACACAACTTGGTGAAGTTAGAATAAGAGACTTCCGATCTTCATTAATCGAACGGTTAAAATATTTTTACCGTGTGAATTCAAGTCCTACAAATGCAGTTTCATGTTGATGACCAAACAAAAAACATTTTTTAGATGACTCCTTAATGCAGAATGACCTTTGATGAGAAGGATGTGTACTTACAATATCGACTTGGTTCATTGTTTCTGACCCTGACGGTGTTATAATTAATGGTGGGTGGGAAGTTTGAGTGCCAGTTTAATGTCCTGAGAGCAGAAAAGTCTCCTCCAGTCATAGTGGATTCTGTCATGGAACCATATTGTTCCTCTGATTCATATTTCAGAAATTGCGGTTGTTGATTAGACAAAGAAATAAATGTGAGTCTTTTTGTTCCTTCAGCTCAGACAAGGTATAAGTATAAGGCATAACTTATCATTTTGAAAAACAGAAGGAATGTTCCTACAAGTATTATATGCATGCATTAACAAAATCAGCTCACAATCGCATGTCTATGGTGCAGAATAGAGTTTAACAAGTTGATTCTAACATACAATAAAATTCTGTTGGATTCATGTGTCCAATTTGCAAAGCAAAATCTTTGGTCAAATCAATGTGTTGGACAATGGATCAACAAATGCTGGCAATTTTTTATGCTCTATAATTTGATGATTTGTTAAAAATGGTTTCTGTTATCTTATCTGCTAACTATTATTTTGTCTTCCTAACTGAAAGACACAGTAGTCACTACTTTATTTTTAGTAGAGTGTATCATTATGAGATTTCAATATCTTAAAATATGCTCTAGTGTCTGAATTCGTGGATTGGATTATTGATTGTTTATATTAGGTACTAAAAACTGTCTCTTAGGAATGGAGTGATTAATTAGGGGCTGGAGCAGTTTGTCTGTGATTGCGGTGGTGTAGAATCGGTGTTTGCAAGTGTTTGCTATTCAATTTGCAGGTGACTCAACTCAACATATCTACTGCTTTTTTAAAGGGATTGGTTGGCAGATCTAGATCAATTCATTGGGTCATTTTCAAATAGAATGCTTGTGTTTTGAGTATTTGGAAAGCAAGAAATGGAAAACTATTTCATAACAGACCATTTAGGGTACACGTAAGTTGGCTGAGCAGGAGAAATTGAATAGTCTTGATTATAACATAAAATATCTCAATGATGCTTGAATGCAAGTGCTAGTTTGGGGTTTATTTGACTGTGTTTTCTGCTGTCCAAAGTAGCGATACATTTCTGATTTGTCGCAGTTTATTCTGGACAGATTTCAGGTCTGTCATAATTGCTTGAGATGTTTTGTGTGGAGATCATTCTTTCTACAGTCTGCCCTGGTTGTCATGCATGAGGCTATTCGTTTGTTTCTTTGCATTGTAATTCTTTTCGCTTCCGTGTTAAGCTGGTTTTGTAGCATCCTTCGTAAGTTAGAGTTTGACGGTTCTATTCTTTCTGCAACTTTGCAGACTGGATATTTTGTTCTAATAAATTTGTTTGCTTCTACATAAATGAAATTATCCTTGAATCCATACGCAACTAGTCTGTAGTGAATGGTGTACTCAGGCTTCGGCATTCACAATTTTCTTTTTTTGCAAGGTGTGTCACACCTGCGTAATTGTTTCTTGCCAGCATGTGAGTACCTGACACCGTCTCACCACTTATACGATAACACAAGCGGCAAGCATTGTCATTGTTGCCATCGATGCCAGTGTCATTGTCGTTGTTGTCACTCCTCTCCGGAGTGAGAATTGGTTGCTGCCACAACCTGAAAACCACCTCAGCAAAATCACCATTTATAATTGGCAGATTGATAGTTAGGTCGAAAATGGAGGCTACACATCCACACTTTAACCACATGGAGCGTTGTGATGTAAGATCACACTTCCAGTACTACCATCAGAGTCAATAATAGTAACAAATTCATGTAAATTGTTATCTTAAAGATATAGCATGGTTAAAATTTTGAAGAAAAAAAAAATTAAAATTCAAGAGAGTAGCACTCATTTCTGGGATTTGCACGAGAGATGTGTTGTACACTTTAGCATTTTCTTTTTATTATATAGAAGTGCATTTGTTGAGAGGATTATATTGATAGAGATGAAAGTAGGTCGGATTAAGTTAGACTTTGATTTAAATAGGTCTAACTATTTTAAGAGTAATGATTGAAAATTTTATAGGGACTAAAAGTTGAAGGAAAATTTTAGAGGAATTAAAACAAAAAATTGGTATATTTATAGGGACCAAAAACATATTTAACCCTACTTTTTTTAAATAAACTAATAACATATGATTTTGTGAATCTCGCACCATACTTCTTTTCATAAAATGCCATTTTTCTTCTATTGTTGCTGTTGTGGGACTTTTGAGTTTGACATCATTTAAGAGACAAGGTAGACACTTCTCGTTGTAAAGTCAAAAAAAGAAAAACAGCAGGTAAAAGTAAAATTAAATGAGAAATCAAAAATGATTTGATTTCCATGTTCATTTAAGAAGTATTATAAAGCTTTTCTTTCTTCTAAAGAAAGCATCAAACAAAATTCATAAACCCATATATTTTGGATTCGCTCTTCTTTGGAACGGGTTATGGATGTTGATGATAAATGAAACGCTGCGGTGGAAGCTCATCTCGTGTTCAGAATCCTTGTAATGAAAGGCGAATAAAACACAAAATGGTTTATTTGATTGGTGTAGAATTGTGATGAAGATCTGGTACTGCTGGGTTTATAATTGTTGTTGATTTTTTAGACTAAACTAAACCCTAATCCTCTTTTTATAGGTACCGAGATTTTTTTGTTTATTTTCTCACCCTGTTTTATGTATTTCAACTTCTTTTCTTTTTATTATTTTATTTTCTTTCTTTGCTTGGATTATGGTTTTATATTCCTTGCTAGCTCATTTTTTAATTTGCAAATTTGTGCAATATAAGACAAATGTATATTCTCTCAAATAAAATAAAAAAGATAAAATTCCCGTGAGCTTAGCTCAGTTGGTAGGGATATTGCATATTATATGCAGGAGCCGGGGTTCGAACCCCGGACACTCCACTTCTCCACAATTAAATTGTGTGAGCTCTAGCCACTAGGCTACTTGACCAAAAAATAAATAAATAAATAAAAAAGACAAATGTGTATGTTACCGATACATATTATTTTTACTCTTTTTTAATTTATCTATCTATGTTTGTAAATTTTTTTATGGTTTGATTTCTTGTGGTAAAAAATGAATCAAAAATTGGGCTCAATTGGTTAACGGACTTAAAAACAATAATAAGTGATTGAACTCAAATCGTTAATTTATTTAAACATTGTTTGATGAGTATGAGTTATGAATTCTTATTATCAAACCCATTTGATTCCGATACATATAAGTGTGTGGGTTCTTATGCGAAATGAATTTCATTTTGAGGGAGAAAGGAATCTATAAACTACCACACGTTAAGTCATATGTGCTTATGATTTTAATTTGCATATGTGTATTTCAAGGTGGGAAAGAATTGCAGATGATTCAATAGTTTTCTTGGAAGCAATTATAGTAGAGACATCAACCCGTTGCTTAAAAAAAACTACTCCCTTCATCCCAAATTGTATGTCGCTTTAGGAAAAAAAATTGTCCCAAATTATATGTCGCTTTACAGTACCAATGCAACATTAATGTTACTTTTCCAATTGTAACCTTAACTATTTATTATTATCTCTTCTTTCAATTCTTTCATTTATCTTTCCCATATTATTTATTAAGGATAATTTTGTAAAACAACTCATAATATCTTTTTTTTTCACGCAATATTAATTGCATTTCTTAATATGTGTGAAATGCCCAAAACGTCATACAATTTGGGACGGAGGGAGTATAATCAAAAATGCATTTTCATTTAAAAAATTTGTTTAAATAACAATTATTAAAAAAGAAAACGTTTTTTAAATAAAATAATTTTCTAAATTAAACTTAATTTTTTTTTTGTAACAACCACTGTTTTTTTTTATTATTTAAAATTATTTTTCATTATTTAAAATCTTTTTAAATAATAACAGTTTTCTCTAAAAAAAAAAACGTTTTAAAAGAGTAACAGATTCTTGTCAGTAAAGGAGTAAAAGTTTAAAAAAAAAAAATAGTATTTTGCCTTTTTCTTTTTTTAACATTTTTGTCTAATAAATTGTTTATGTGTATAAAACATCATCTATTTAAAAGAAGAAAAAAAATACAACTGTTTTGTATTTCTCGTTAATTCAAACTTTGAAGTTCTACTTAAATTTAAAAAAAAAAAAAAAAATCAACAGGTGTAACTTATCTACAAAAATAAATTAACAGATCTAAAAATAACATGAAGCTGTATATAACTAAACTTATCATCATAATATAAAGAAAAACATATATTCAATATGCATTTCTTAGAAGAAAAAAAACAACATACATATTCAACATATACTCTACAAATAAACTTGAAACATATAAAACATATATCTTAAAAATAACAACATAATATCCTAAAACATACATATCCCTGTGTAATTACCAGATTTCATGTGGTTACACACCATGTGTTCCTCAGGAACACGGAGAGAACAAGAATACCAACATCAGCAACAAAGAGTGCGATTTGAACATCTAAGGTAAAAGTGGGTTGAAAACCAGTGTCTATTAGGTTAATCTGTCAGGACAATATGCATTATAACCAAACCAAAAACTATATATATATATATATATATATATATATATAAAAAATTAAGGACCAAATTATACCGTCACCGTCTCAAAATAGTTGTTCAATTTCAGGTTTACATGGGTATTTATGAATGATTGATAGTGTTTTTCAATAGTAGTAAAATATGTGTCATTTACTAAATCACTCTTATTAAGAATAGTTAGTGGAATAATTATAGAGGATTGTAACGCAATAAATAAAAGAATGTTTATGGGAAAAAAGATAACAAATGTTGCATTGATATTGTAAAATGGTCAAATAATTTGAGATAACTTTTTAAAAAAAAGAGCAAATAAAAAAATAGAAATACTTTAATTTATATCAAGTTGTTAATGATAGTAAGCCAAATTAGAGACTTGTTTTAGTCACTGGTTTAAGTTGTTCTTAATTTGACTTACTATCAAGTTAGTGTAATGACAAAAACACACACATTATAAATTGAAAACAGCAACTCAACACACAAACACACACATTCATTATATTAGGAGTATATCTTTAATATCTCAAATCAGTTGCTCCTGTGTAAAGGTATGTGTCATCAGTTGCTCCTCTGCAAGGTATGTGTCAACCTTCGTTGTTCCTGATGATAGAGTTGGATGTAATCCCTCACACCCCTTGTTCTTATCTAACTCTCTTCATGTTCCACAAGAATCGATAGATCTTCAATCCGACACGAGTATAAAGCTTTCATTTCTTCAAAAGAAAGCATTAAACGAAATCCAGAAATTCATACATTCCGGATTCGTTCTTCTTTTGAACGGATAATGGATGTTGGTGATGAATGAACGGTGGATGAAATGCAACATGGTTTATTGATTGGTGTAGATTTGTGATGAAGATTTGGTGTTGTTGAGTTTATAACTGTTGTTGCATTTTTTACTAGGCTAAACCTTATTCCCTTTTTATAGGTACCCAGATTTTTTTGTTTATTTCTCACCTTGTTTTTTGTATTTCAACTTCTTTTCTTTTTATTATTTTCTTTTCTTTCTTTGCTTGGATTATGGTTTTCATTTTGTAATTTGCAAATTTGTGCAATATAGGACAAACGTGTATGTTATCAGTACATGCTATTTTCACTCTTTTTTCTATCTATCTATCCGTGTTTGTGACTATTTTTATGGTTTGATTTCTTGTGGTAAAAAATGAATCAACAATTGGACTCAATTTGTTAACAGACTTTAAAAAAAAAAAAAAACAAGTGATTGAACTCAAATCTTTAATTTATTTAAACATTGTTTGATGAGTATGAGTTATTAATTCTTATTATCAAACCCATTTGATTCCAATACATATAAGTGTGTGGGTTCTTATGTGAAATGATTTTCATCTTGAGGGAGAAAAGCAATTATAAACTACATATGCTATATCATGTGTGCTTATGATTTTAATTTACATATGTATATTTTAATGTGGGAAGGAATCGCAGATGATTCAATAGTTTTCTTGGAAACAATTATAATTGAGACTTCAACCAATTGTTTAAAAAAAATTATGATTAAAAATGTATTTTCATTCAAAAAAATTGTTTAAATAACAATTATTAAAAAAGAAAACGTTTATTAAATAAAACTAACTTTCTAAATTAAACTTAATTTCTTTTTTGTAAGAACAACAAAAATTTTATTATTTAAAATGTTTTTAAATAAATAATAGTTTTCATTAAAAAAAACAACAACAAAAAAAACAAACGTTTTAAAAGAGTAACAATTTCTTATCAAAAAAAGAGTAAAAGTTTTGAAAAAAAAAAAAAATAGTATTTTGGTTTTATCTTTCTTAACATTTTTGTCTATTAAATTGTTTAAGTGTGTATCAAACATCATCTATTTAAAAGAAAAAAATACAACTGTTTTATACTTCACAGTAATTCAAACTTTGAAGTTCTACTTAAATTTTAAAAAAAGTTTAACAATTGTAACATATTTACAAAAAATAAATTAACAGATCTAAAAATAACATACAATGATATAAACAATTATAGAATATAAATATATAATTAAACATATCATCATAATATAAAGAAAAACATATATTCAACATGCATTTAAAAAAAATAAAAACATACATATTCAATGTATACTATATACATATAAACTTGAAATATATAATAACATACTACCTCCGGTCCTATTTATAAGAGAAATTTAGGTCAACAAAAGTGAATGTATTTGGACTGAATTTTTAACTAGATACATCAACTTTTGTTGACCCAAAATTCTCTTATAAATAGGACCGGAGGGAGTATATCCTAAAACTTACATATTCATGTGTAATTATCAGATTTCTTGTGGTTACACACCGTGCGTTCCTCAGGTACACTAGAGAGAACAAGAATACCAGCATCAACAACAGAGAATGCGATTTAAATATCTAAGGTAAATGTGGGTTGGAAACCGGTGTCTATCAGGTTAATCTGTAAAGACAATATGCATTATAACTAAATCAAGACAATATGTGGGTTGAGACCAAATTTAGGATCAAATTATACCGTTACCGTCTCAAAATAGTTGTTTAATTTGACTTTTACATGGGTATTTAGGAAAGATTAATAGTATTTTTCAATAGTAGTAAAATATATATCATTTACTAAATCACTCTTATTAATAATAGTTAGTTGAATAATTATAGAGGATTGAAATGCAATAAATAAAATAATGTTTATGAAAAAAAAAAACAAATGTTGCATTAATATTGTAAAATGGTCAAATAATTTGAGATAACTTTCTTTTAAAAAGAGGACACATAAAAAAAGAGAAATACTTTAACTTATATCAAGTTGTTAATGATAGTAAGCCAAATTAGAGACCCATATTAATCCCTGATTTTTTTTTGTTACAACATGATAATAATAAAATAAAAAAAAATAAAAACAACCCAGCACATAAGTTGTTTTTAATATGACTTACTATCAAGTTAGTGTATTGATAAAAATGACAAAAACACACACATTAAAAATTGAAAACAACAACCCAGCACACAAACACACACATTCATTATATTAGGAGTATATCATTACTACCTCAAATTCGTTGCTCGTGTGCAAGGTATGTGTCAACCTTAGTTGTTCATGATGATAGGGTTGGATGTAATCCCTCACACCTTGGTTCCTATCTCACTCTTTTCCTTTTCCACTAAAATCGATAGATCTTTGATCCGACCCAAGAATAAAGTTTTCCTTTCTTCTAA
Organism: Medicago truncatula; assembly: GCF_003473485.1. Classification (NCBI taxonomy): domain Eukaryota; kingdom Viridiplantae; phylum Streptophyta; class Magnoliopsida; order Fabales; family Fabaceae; genus Medicago; species Medicago truncatula. Next base: position 50,556,251 of record NC_053043.1, read on the forward strand.
AGAAAGCATCAAACGGAAGCCAGAAACCCATACAGTCCGGATTCGCTCATCTTTTGAACGGATTATGGATGTTGGTGATGAATGAGCCGCTACAGTGGAAGCTCCTCTCGTGTTCAGAATCCTTGGTAATGAGCAGTGTATGAAACGCAACATGGTTTATTGATTGGTGTACATTTGTGATGAAGATCTGATGTTGTTGAGTTTATAATTGTTGTTGATTTTTGAGACTAGACTAAACCCTAATCCCCTTTTATAGGTACCTAGATTTTTTTGTTTATTTTCTAATCTTGTTTTTTGTATTTCAACTTTTTTTTTTTCCTTTGCTTGAATTATGGTTTTATATTTCTTGTTAGCTCATTTTGTAATTTGAAAATTTGTGCAATGTAGGGCAAACATGTATGTTACCAGTAATTATTTTTACTCTTTTTTATCTATCTATTTATGCTTCTGTGTTTGTGACCTTTTTTATAGTAAAAAATGAATCAACAATTCGGCTCAATTGGTTAAGGACTTAAAAAAAAATAACAAGTGGGTGAACTCAAATCGTTAAATTTATTTCAACATTGTTTGATGAGTATGAGTTATGAATTTTTATTATCAAACCCATTTGATTCAAATACATAAGTGTGTGGGTTCTTATGTGAAATGATTTTCATTTTGAGGGAGAAAGTCAACTATAAACTAGCACACGTTACGTCATGTGTGCTTACGATTTTAATTTGCATATGTGTATTTCAAGGTGGGAATGAATTGCAGATGATTCGATAGTTTACTTGAATTATAGTAGAGACCTCAACCCGTTGCTTAAAAAATTATGATTAAAAATGCATTTTCATTAAAAAAATTGTTTAAATAATAATTATTAAAAAAGAAAATGTTTTTTAAATAAAACTTAATTTCTTTTTTGTAATAACAACAATTTTTTTTATTTAAAATTCTGTTTCATTATTTAAAACGTTTTTAAATAATAATAGTTTTCTTTAAAAAAATAAAAAAACAAACTTTTTAAAAAGGTAACAGTTTCTTGTAAAAAAAGGAATAAAAGTTAAAAAAAAAAAAATTAGAATTCTGGTTTTTATCTTTTTTTTAATATTTTTTGTCCAATAAATTGTTTAAGTGTATAAAACATCATCTATTTAAAAGAAAAAAATACAACTATTTTATACTCCACAGTAATTCAAATTTTGAATTTCTTTCTACTTAAATTAAAAAAAAAATTCAACAGTTGTAACAGATCTACAAAAAATAAATTAACAAATTTAAAAATAACATGCATCCAAATAACAGTAAAGTCAATTTATATATAGCTGTCCTTGGTGGTTATTTTTGTCGATGTGGGACTTTTGAGACAAGGTAGAAAACAACAGTAAAGTCAACGAAGCAGAGTTAATGTCCATGTTTGTTCAAGTAAGAAGTATTTTCAATTATTATTAGTGAGGTAAACTGAGGAACATAGAAGAAGATGAAGAATAATCAACCGTTATGGATTGGTTATCTTCCATTTTTTCAATAATAACTCTCTCCCACTCAGAGCTTCAACTACAACGCCGGTTCAGTATGGAAGAAAGCCAAATAAAGTGGAGAGGCTTGCAAGCTTGGAGCATACATATTTCATACGTAATACTTTTCTAATGTGAAACTCAAAAAATTGAACTTTTAATTTAGAAAGTGCTAGACGTATAATTTTTACTTAATGGATCTGAAATAATTTTATTTATAGATGTTAATTGTTAGACATATGGCTAGATTTATAATTATAAACCACCGTCGGGACTCAATGATATTGTATAGATTAATTGGAAGCTAATAGGTACAATAGATCTCTCATTATTTTTGTACATAGAAAGATATCATAAATGAAAGGTGAAGGTATAATTAAAACACTATAAGTATATAATCAATTAATAGGATGCATAAGAGAAATATTTAACGAAATCTTATCCTAACACAACATTTTAATATGTTAAGTTTCATGATTTTTAACTCATTTACCTTACAAACAACTATTCAAACTCTATCACTAAAATATTATTGAACAGTTCAAATATTATCAAGTCTACATAGATATGATAACTCAAAATGTTTTGATAGTCGTTATAGCCATCAATTTGTGATATTGAAAAAAAGTTAAATGTCTTTTGTGGGATAAAGGTTCTAATAATAGAGAGATTAGGTTGATGGCATGGGAAAGGTTGACATGTCCTTAATCAAAAGGTGGGGTAAGTTTTTGTAACTTTTAAGCTTTCAATAAGGTATGGTGGAAAAACAAGGGTGTCTTAAGGATGTCTTAAGAGGAGTATTACTAATGAACTTTTTTCAGCATTCATTTAAACACACACAATTTTATTGAGTGAAATTAATGTGAATCCTACACTTTAAAAATATAATTCACTTAAAATGGTGGAACACATATGTTTCTTCCAATTAAAAAAAGTGTTTAAGTGAGTGTTGAAAAGAGAGTATTTTAGCATTTATCGTATCTTAAATATAATGTGGATATGAGTTTTCATCTTGAAGCGGGTATTGTTTCCTTGGGTTTTTGTGTTTAAAACAGGGAAGGGGAATTTATTCTAGCCAGAACAAAGTTCAAAAAGATGTCGATTGTCGACAATTGAAGGGGAAACAAATGTGTTATTTGAAGCAATTCAGATGCTTATCAACAAGAACAAGATGGTTATCCCTAAAAAAAAAAAAAAACAAGAACAAGATGGTTAGATGAGAGCGAGTGGTGTTTGAGAACGATTCTCAAATTTAAATAGAATTTATTTATTTTCGCTCATCTGGTGTTTGCGAGTTTAGTTCAATAACTTTTACCTTATTAATAGCTAGTTTATCTCTACATTCTAACTTTGAGGTAATATTTCCTTAAAAAAAAAAAAAAAAAACTTTGAAGTAAAATTTATTAGACGACAAACGAATATAATTGCTCATATATTTGGGAGGATAGCTATTTCTTAGGCTATCGGTCAATGCATCATTGAGTTTAAACTCCTTTTTAACTATTAATATTGCTCATTGGCCGAAGAAAAAAAAAGGCCATGGCGACGGGATGTTCAAAACTAAATAAAATCACATGCAACCATGATATTTTTATTTTTTTAAAATAATACAACCATTTTTATCTCAAAAAGGTAATTTAGAAAAAGTCAAATAAATAATGCAACCATGTTAATTGTGTCCTAATTTTGCCATGATATTTTTATTTTTTAAAAATAATACAACCATTTTTATCTCAAAAAGGTAATTTAGAAAAAATCAAATAAATAATGCAACCATGTTAATTGTGTCCTAATTTTGCCATGTTATTTGTTCAAAAACGCAATTATTCTCTAACCTGCTACTAAGTCAGCTTGATTTTCTTGATACCCAATTTTAACATCCTAAACATAATTATTATTGCTTCTCCTTTTGATTAATGATATGAATTAAATTATTAGTTTTTTAAAAAGAAAATTCATGGTCATAGGATGTTCTAAACTAGTAAATAAAATCACATGCAACCATGTTAACTGTTGCCTAATTTTGTCATGTTAATAGTACAAAAGGCAATTATTCTCTAACCTGCCACTAAGTCAGCTTGATTTTCTTAGATACCCAATTTTATCATTCTATTAAACATAATTATTATTGCCGACCACAAAACAAAGAAACTAATGGAAAAATGAAGAAATAAAGAACAGCCACCATATGTAGGCTAGAAAAAGGGACATTGAGACTAAAATAACTTTTGCAGTCACATGGGTTGTCTAGGATAAGATATTTGATATGGATCTCTTTTTCATTTCCCATCTTCATTATTTCTTTTCTAATAAAAAAATTAGGGAAGACTCATTTTCATGCAATGCAAGTTCAGACATACTTTTTAAATGATGTGTCTAATTATGAAACTTTAAGTTACAGCTACAAAATTGAGAAAATATAGCGCCTCTTTAATAGCATTTTTAACACTTAAGCGCTATAAATTTAAACACGGAGGCTTCAGATAGCTCTTTTGCCAAAAAAGCGCTATCTATGATACAAAGCTTATATAGCATTTTCTTCAAAAAGCGCTAGTATAGTTTAAATAAAAATAATAAATATTTTAAAAAAAATCTGGATTAATTCTATACAGCGCTTTTGATGGAGAACGCCATAAACAAATTAATTTTAAATAGCGCTTTATAAGCGCTACAGTAGGCATGAGATAGGTAACGTTTATACTTCTAAAAAAGCGCTAGAAGTTATCTAATTGCAAATTCGGCCTAACGGTGAAGCTTTTGCTGGACATCCTTATGTTCTCCTGTTCGATACCCTGCGAGGACTACTTAAATAGTTTTTTGTTAAAAAAAAACGCTATGCACTATCAGGTCACCTGTTCGATCTCCAACTAATTTTTTTCTTCTATTTCTTTCTATTTTTTTATACAGAAAAGCGATGTGCAGTAAGTAACAACACGCTATTTTAAGAAGAAACTGTCCAGACCCACGAAAGAATTGGTTTCTCTCTTAACCTTAAACCCTAAATCATAATCCTTCTTCCACAACCATGTACGGCTCCTCTCTCTCTCTCTATTTGAAATTGAATTGATCATTCAGCAACATGAACGACCTTCTCACTGTAAGTTCATATTTCTTTATCACCCCAAAAAAAAATCAATTTTGATTACCGGGTCTTTTTACATCCCTTTCCTAATTTCAATTTTCAACTAAGGTTTAATTTTTAGCTTTCAATTTTAGCAGTATGAATCTGATGTAATCATGTTTTGATAATTTGATTCTTGAAAGTTAAAATTGATTTCATCACTATTAGAAGATCATAGTTAATCCTTATTTAGGTTTTGGGTGTTTCAATCTATTCTCATAGTGATTGAAGTAGGTGTTTTTTTTTTTCTTTCTTTCTTTTTGATTTGACTTGGATTGAACTAAGGATCATGTTTTCGTAGATCAAATTTTAAGGATAGTTTTTTTTTGTTTTTTTGTTGCAGGATTCTTTTGTTAGTGAGGCTAATAATGGACAACCTTCAAGACTACGTGATTATGAAGCACGCATACGGACACGGACACGGCATGGACACCGACACGCCGATACATCTAATTTTTTTAGAAAATCACAAAATGCAGTGTAATTATATGTGTCGGTGTCGTATCGGTGTCGAACACGACACGTGTCTGACACAGAGACACGCCTTATCCAAGGAGTGTCCGTGCCTCATACGTGATATTTAAAAGCAGTTCTGATATGGGAATGGAAACTTTTAATAAACAGGTGAACTATGGCTGTTAAAAAAAAAAGGTCAACTATGTGTTTCCTGCTTTGTTAATTTTAATCTTTCACGAATTATAGATACATCTTGGATTAAGCGTGTCCTGATATCGATATCAATATAATATAAATAATTTTATTGATACAAACTTATTTTATTTTTTGTAGTGTCCTCGCCAAAAAAATGGTATAGATTGTGGGTAGTTTGTGAGGAGGTTTATGAAAGAGATTCTCATTTCAAAACTAAATGTGATTCCAAAGCTGATATGTTATTTTTATATTAAAGTATAACATTTGTATATAATTAAGTTTATTAAGTAACATGATTATTTTTTGTTATAATATATGCAGTACATTGATGGTGTCAAGTGTGTGACATACTCAAGAGATAAACTAAGAGAAATCCAAGAATGGTGTCAGTTCATGATCAGCCTAAAAGTTATATGATATTTTTATGATAAGGTGAGTTTCATGTTTCTAAATATATTTGCTAGAAGTGGTAGTGTTTTTAATTTATAATCTTTCTTTAATTTGTACTCATGATGATCAGTAGTACTTTGAATTTGTCTCTAATACAATATAATTGTTTTTTGCTTAATGGTGTTTTCTGCTATATACGCAGGTGGTGAAGAGTGAACGAAATTTGGAAATAAATAATAATGATTTGCCTGCTTGTTTTGGATAAAAATGTTGAGACGCTTAAGTATCAAAGAATAAATTTAACAACATATCATGGGTCCGAGTACAGGTTTAATAATATAACATAACAACCTTAAAAAATTGGTGTCTGAATAATATAAATAATTTAATTGATACAAACTTATTTTATTGTTTGTAGTGTCCTCGCCAAGAAAATGGTATAGATTGCGGGTACTTTGTGATGAGGTTTATGAAAGAGATTCTCATTTCAAAACTAAACGAGATTCCAAAGCTGGTATGTTATTTTTATATTAAAGTATAATATTTGTATATAATTAAGTTTATTAAGTAACATGGTTAGTTTTTGTTATAATATATATGCAGTACATTGATGATTTCAAGTGTGTGACATACTCAAAAGATAAACTAAGAGAAATCCAAGAAGAATGGTGTCAGTTCATGCTCGGCCTAAAAGTTATATGATATTTTTATGATAAGGTGGGTTTCATGTTTCTAAATATATTTGCTATAGAAGTGCATGGTAGTTGTTTTAATTTATAATCTTGCTTTAATTTGTACTCATGATCAGTAGTACTTTGAATTTATCTTTAATATAATATAGTGTTATTGCTTAATGGTGTTTTCTGGTATATATTAATTCAGGTGGAGGAAAGTAACGAAATTTGGAAATGAATGATGATTTGTCTGCTTGTTTTGTATAAAAATGTTGAGAAGATCAAGAAGATAGATGAAGACTGCATGATACAATAGAAGATTTTGATCTTTATGTTAACTAATTAGTTGTGTAACTCATAGAGATCGATATCTATGTTACCATATTAGAGGCCATACATTTCTGACTTTTATGCTATATGTACATACATTTTTTTATGATATATGGTTAAGTTTTATTTGATAAATAATAGTCCCAATTATAACGTGCCAAAATTATATATATTTCCATTTAAATTTCTGACTTTATATATATTTTACTTTAAATTAATAAAAAACGCTATCTGCGAAAGAAAGAAAAATTGACAATAAAATAAAATAAAATAAATGCTTCTCCTAGCGCTTTGTTTCCTTTATAAAGCGTTATCTAAACATATTGTTACATAGCGCTTTTAATACAAAAGCGCTGCTGTTAAACTTGTCTTAAATGGCGTTTTTCGTAGAAAGCGCTATCGAAGGAGAACCATTGCTAGCGCTTTTTGACATAAAGCGCTACATAAACCATGCTTTAAACCTGTCTTAGATGGCGTTTTTCATAGGAAACGCTATCGAAGGAGAACCATTGCTAGCGCTTTTTGACATAAAGCGCTATATAAACCATGCTTTAGCTAGCGCTTCATACAGAACAAAAGCGCTATATTTCTTTTACCAGCGCCATCTACAGCGGCGCTTCAAAAGCGCTATCTAAAGCAAAAAAAAAGCGCTATATAAGACCCTTTTTGTAGTAGTATGTGAGCAAAGTGTTATACAAAGTCAAGTAGAAGCCTCAAACTACTGATATTGATATGTCTAATTATGAAACTTCGAACTTAAATTCAAGTTAGAGTTGGTTGTTGAAATTTGGGACCTAACTCATCCTTACAAAACCAGTTTGTGAGGTGAGGATTGCACTCACTTACAAACACATTGTCAGGCTATCACCTATTCGATGTATGACTCTTAACACACCCCATCACGACCAACACTATTGGGCTTGGTTCATGGACATAAATAGTGGGTGACCCGATAGGCGGAAACCTGATAGCAGGTGGTCCAATGGATCTTGGAGAGACTCTTGATACCATGTTGAAATTTGGGGCCTAACTCATTATTACATGACCGGCTTGTGAGGTGATGATTGCCCCCACTTACAAACATATTGTCAGACCATCACCTATCCGATGTAGGATTCTTGAGCAGAGTGTGAAACAAGGTCAAGTACTCGGGTAGAAACATCAAACTAATTGAAGATTTACATGACCGTCCCTTAATAAATGACCCAGTTGACAATATACATTATTGACTTGACATACTTTGACCATACTTTTCTACTAATTCACAAAGATAAATAATATCATGTAAGATGTTGTTGGATTCGTCTCGATGAGTATTTTTAAAATATTAAATTTTTATAATTTTTTTTAGTAGAGAATTGAAGATATCAAAGATAAAACATATGCATTAATATGTGTGTCAGAGTCAACTAGGTCACTTATTTAGGGACGGAGGGAGTAATAAAGGCAACCTCACCACACTACTATGTAGTACGTGCTAGTGAGTTGAACATGCTGGATTGCAAGATTAAACAAAAGTTGGTTACCTTCTCAATAAAAATAATAATAAAATGACAACAAAGATAATAGTAATAAGAATAATAAAAAAAGTAGCAAATGAAAAAATAATTTAAAATAAAATACACAGTAACGTAAATTTGATTTTCTACGATATATTTTAAGTTTGATTTTTATATATAGGCTTTTTGTCAATTCATAAAATCAACCAATTTCTCTCTCTCCTATTTCTCTAATATTTCTCTTTTATCAAACAATACATCAAATCTAATCTATTTCTCACATATTTCTCTTTTCTATCACTCACTCTCACCTATTTCTCTCTTCACAATTTCTCTTCCAAACCAAACACACTCTTAAAGTGGACAATCATCGTAGAGGTCCACAAAAGATACACTTATTTTTAGTTTTAATCATTTAATCTTTTCAAATAAAAAAAGAAACTATTGAATCTTGTAGGTTCAATGAATATAATAGTAAATCACCAACATTTAATTTATTTTACCTTTTCCCTCTTCATCTTCATCTTCGTCATCATCATCGTCTTCACAAACTTCATCACATTCGTAAAACAAAAAAAAACAAAAAAAAAGAATCCCAAAACAAATGGAAGGTTGTTTTGTTTTTATAGTTTTCTATTGATTCCACTACTCCAATACAACAAATATGAAGGTTCTTACGAATACTTAGATAAGAGTGATGTTATTTATCAAGAATTTTTTTATCTCGAGGGCACCACTAAAATGTTTTAGCCAATCAAAATTCTGCTTGTCCACAAATCATGGGAATGATGGGTGAAATATAGGAAATGTATTCAACCGCTACACAGTCGTGAAATTCTCGCTATCCCATTCCTTTGCTATACATATCATTTCCCCTTGGATAATTATACTTTTTTTTTACTAAAATTAGATAATTATACTCCCTCCGTCCCAAATTGTATGTCGCTTTGGAAAAAAAAAATTGTCCCAAATTATATGTCGCTTTACAATACCAATGAAATATTTATGTTACTTTTCCTATTATATCCTTAACTATTAATTACTCTCTCTTCTTTCAATTATTTCATTTATCTTTTCCATACCATTTATTAGGGATAATTTTGTAAAACAACTCATAATTTCTCTTCCCCACGCAATATTAATTACATTTCTTAATACATGTGAAATGGCCAAAACGTCTTACAATTTAGAACGGAAGGAGTATTAAATAGCACGCGCACGGCGCACATACGTATATAGTACGATAGATATGTTAATAATTCAAAAATTTAACTTGATTATAAAACAAAGTATACTAAATCATCGTTATAAAGTGTCATGCTCGTAAACTTGTATCAAACTTCATAAATTACCCCATCAAATCATTAAAAAAACAAGAGTTTCAAAAGTTTTTTTTTTTTGTGTATAATTTCAAAAGTTTTTGAAGCTGTTAAAAATTTACAGTAATATTAGTCTGATTATGTCCTACTTGTTGTGTGTATAGTTGTCAAGGGGTTAGTGTCGTGATAAAAGTAGAGCGAGCAACCTTATTTAGAAAAAAAAAAAAAAAAGAGGTCCTATTTGTTGTATGTTTCATATATATATATATATATTTTGACACGTATCAATAATATTTTTTTCGTTGGACGAGAAGTGACTTAAGATTTAGTCTTTGTAAATAAAAAACATTTTTTTTTATCTAATGATTTGGTGAAGTAATAATATTTACTAAAATTTTCTTGTTCTAAAATAAATACAAAATATATAATTCATTATTTTCCTGTCCTAATAGTATAGTTATTCATTTGGGGTTGGCCTAGTGGTTGGCTTGGGATCTTGGAGTTTGCTCCTCCAGAGGTCTCAGGTTCGATTCCCTCTGGAGCCAATTTCGGTGGGCTAAGTCCATACAGAGCTTGCTCTGGCTTTAAATGGGGCCCCCGCAAGTGGACGGTGGGATTGGTCCCCTCGAATTAGTCGATTCTTGATCGGATACCGAGTTTTCAAAAAAAAAAAACAACTTATATTCTTTTTAATCTAATGATTTGGAAATTAAAAGTATATAAAATTTTCTTCCATTTCTTTCATGGTGAAAATGACATTCACTTTCTTCCCATTGCTTTCAAGTCTCCTATTTATTATTTAAATTAACGTGATTTGTTTCCAAAGTAGTAAACTCATGTGTGTGATTTATGAACAAAAAATAACCGTGTGCCGAAAATAGGGTTGGAAAACGTGGAAAACTATAGGTAATGTAAGTATGTAACCATTAACCAAACATATTCATTCTCTTTGCAGTTTGCACACATAATGGACCACTTGAGAAAGATTCTCTTGAGACTTTGGCTTTCAATCGCTAAGGTTTTGTTTGGGAGTTTGGAGGGGAGGTCTTTGAGGGATTGGAAATATATGGAAAAATAGACAAAAAATTCACATTTTTTAAAAGAACAGTTTTTTTTAGAGAAATGCCAAAGTGAACAAACTAAAGACCAAACATTCTCTTTTTTTTTCCTTCATAATTTAGAGAGGAAGCACTTTGTAGGAGTTCTTTTTTCATAATCTGCATTTGGCTTTACTATCATTTTATTGAAATATGATGAAGAAATTATGGTTTGTACAATGTTTTAATAATATATTAAATTTGGTCTTCTTCTTAAAAAAAAAAAAAAAAGATTAGATTTGGTGTCCTGAAATTTACAACATTCAAGCATCAAATTATATTTTATTATTACATTTATATCTTTCATAACAAATTTTATTCATTATTTTAGTTTACAATATGAGATATAATTTAATTTTTCTTATATATTATTTGTTCCCTCATATTCTGGAAATGGTTGGTATAAGTATAATAATAAAATAAATTCCAAAAATTCATCCAATTGATTTGGTCAACACCCCAGTATAAAATAATTCCATAAAAAATTAAAATTATACTTAACTAATCAAGTGCCTAAAAAGGTAACTAATTAAGAAAAACAAAATTAGAAAAATATATTGTAAAAGTTAAAACGAGTGTTGGAAAACTACAGTACTATACACTAAACATTTTTCTCTTTGCACACATAAATTAATGGACCACTTGAGAGATTCTATTACCTAATTCAATTACCTAATTCTTCAATTCAATTACCTAATGGACTGATTTGGCCTTTGTAGTTGTTACACTTCAATTCAATTACCTAATTCTTCGACAAGTACTTTTAACTAGAGTTAAGTGACCATCATTTCAATAATTCATAATTGAAATTATGATTTGTTTCTTCGTTGAATTAAATTGCATTGCATGTTAAATTGTTATTGGTTTTGTACGTAGTATTTATGTTTCTTGTTTGATTTTTCTTTGAACGTGTAAAACCTTACACTTTTTGTGATGACTCTCTATTTATGTATGTATGAATGCAGATATGAAGAGCTTTAAAACACCTTTCTAGGGTATTGTAGATGATTTTAGGGGAAGAGCAGTACACTATAAAGATGATTGGATTTCTGGTCTCACTTCTGGAACCGGGTAAGCTTATTTTATATATAAATTTATTCATGTTTGTATGTATGTATATATGTATGTATGTATTTTCACCAAAAAAATTCATGCATGTGTGTTCATGGTTTGAAATTGTCAGTTACTTTGAGAATTTTAATATTGCGACGTTGGCAAATGCAGTTGATACGGCCACAGTTGCCGTTGTAGAGACGTTTAAAACCTCTACACTGCCGCCACAATGCAATTGCAGACCGTGATTTAGAACTATGTGTATAATCATGTAATGTAATGTAACGATAATAATATTAATGTAATGACAGGATATTGGCACCGACTATGTATATTTTCTTTGCTTCTGCTCTACCTGTTATTGCCTTCGGCGCGCAGCTCAGTAGGGAAACAGGTTGGTTCATTCTTTCTTGATCATTATGTCCTTTCACTCTGACCTAATGCACTCACTCTATGCATAACTTTTGGTATTAAGATTGAACAATTTCTTGCTTGTATTTTGTAGATGGAAGCTTAAGCACTGTGGAAACACTGGCTTCTACAGCCATTTGTGGAATCATACACTCCATTTTTGGTGGACAACCTCTCCTAATACTAGGAGTGGCAGAACCCACTATCCTTATGTACACATATTTGTACAATTATGCCAAAAATAAGGAAGGTTTGGGAAGAGAACTCTTTTTGGCTTGGGTAGGATGGTAAGTATAACATTTCCTACATAACCCAACTTAATTAAGTGCTTATAGCATAACTACTTATGTATAAGCTATTTCTATAACAAAAGATTTTCATATAATTAGCTATAAGTTGTTTTCATAAGCTCTCCCAAGTGCTTATGTAATTAGATAGACTAAATTAAGTCAATCAAAACAGGCTTGAATTTCATGTTTTAATCATTTTCTAATGGATGTTATTAACATTTCAGGGTTTGTGTATGGACTGCTCTATTGCTATTTCTTTTAGCAATATTCAATGCTGCCATTATCATCAACAGATTTACAAGAATTGCTGGCGAGCTTTTTGGCATGTTGATTACAGTCTTATTCATTCAAGAAGCTATCAAGGTTAGTTCCTGATATATTAGTTTGTTTTTGGTGGTATCAACTATCAAATGAAACATGAATTTGGCATAACACATAAGAAAAAGACTTTGATATATTATTGTATTGAATCTTTAGGGAATGGTAAGTGAGTTTGAAGTTCCTAAAGAGGGGGATCCAACATTGGATAAATACCAATTTCATTGGTTGTATGCAAATGGATTGCTAGGAATTATATTCACTTTTTGCCTTCTCTATACTTCTTTGAAAAGCAGAAGAGCAAGGTCATGGTTATATGGAACAGGTTTGTCAAGAAAACTCTTGGTGATAATTTGAGGCTTTGAGCCATCATTAGTGGATTTGGATTCAGCCACATCTTGGACTGCCCATATTTTAATTTCTTTTAAAAATATCGAACTTGAAGTATCGACTGTCCAATTTTGATCTGACAGTCCAGATGTGGCCATCTATATGCAGTCATGAGGTTGCGACTGCACACAACCCGGATCAATCATTACCATGGTTGGAGTAAGGAATCTGACATTGTTTGTTTATTGAGCAGGTTGGTTGAGAAGTTTCATTGCAGACTATGGAGTACCATTCTTGGTAGTGGTGTGGACAGCTTTATCATTTACAGTAGTAGCAAGTAAAGTACCTTCTGGAGTTCCAAGAAGACTCGTTGCACCTTTGGCTTGGGAATCTGCATCATTACATCACTGGACAGTAATCAAAGTAAAACAACTTATAGCTTATTGAAAACCATTGGACTTTATTATATCTTTTGTTTGATAAATATCTTACACATAAGCGCTTTAACTAAGTTGTTTATCCAAACATGACGTAGTTTTGGAAGTTACTGACATAATTTCTACTGCAGGATATGGGGAAGGTTTCTCTGGAACATATTTTTGCTGCTTTTGTTCCAGCCTTAATGATAGCAGGGCTTTACTTCTTTGACCATAGTGTTGCATCCCAACTGGCGCAACAAAAGGAATTCAATCTCAAGAAATCTTCGGCATATCACTATGACATATTGTTACTAGGTTTCATGGTATATATTTATATTTTATATATGATATCTTGTATGGAGTTGTTTAATTGTCACTCACATTAATGATACCAACCGAACTAATGCTTTTCTTTGAATCAAACTTTTAGACTTTGCTTTGTGGACTAATTGGTTTGCCTCCTTCAAATGGAGTTCTGCCTCAATCCCCTATGCACACCAAGAGTCTGGCTGTTCTCAAGAAACAGGTGTGTAAATGAGTATCGATACTTGTAATTTTGTATTGAGTAACAAGATTGAATTTGATAGCAAGGGTTTGTTTGGATTGACTTATTTGAGCTTATATATTGGTATAATCACTTGTGAGACAGTTTGAGAGAGATTATGAAAACAAGTTATGACATACAAATAAGCTGTTTTCTGCTTACTTTCATAAGCTCTCAAGGTTACATGGTATTTGAAAATAATCTGACTTCATCTTTTTTTTTTTAGATAAAATTTATATGATAAGTGATTATGTTGTAAACTCTTAATTAAGTTGTTTATATACACAAAGCCTGAATATGGTGATTCATTTTCCTTTGAATGGTAGTTGATCCGGAGAAAGATGGTTAAAAGTGCCAAGGAAAGCATACGGAAGAAAGCTAGCAACTCTGAAATATATGGAATGATGCAAGCAGTGTTTATAGAAATGGATAATGATCCTAATGTAAGCCTACGCCTTCTGATCCTCTTATCCTTTTGCCAATAAATATATTCAGCAATTGTTTTATGTTTTTTATTATATGTTCATATTATATTCTGATCTTTGCCCTGTCCTATAAAATTCTTGCTCCGAACCTGCTATCATGGAGATCAAACACGACACGAATAATAACTAAATTACTAATTGTTCCTGAACATGGTTCTGCAGAATCATTCAGTGGTAAAAGAACTAGAGGATTTGAAAGATTTTGTCCTAAATGGTGAAGATAAAGGAGACAACAATAAGAGCACATTTGATCTTGAGAAACACATTGATACATATTTGCCTGTAAGAGTAAAGGAGCAAAGAGTGAGCAACCTTTTACAATCACTCTTTGTTGGAGTAGCAGTGTTTGCTATGCCTGCCATAAAAATGATACCAACTTCAGTTTTGTGGGGATACTTTGCTTACATGGCTATTGATAGTCTTCCAGGGAATCAGTTTTGGGAAAGGATATTGCTTCTTTTTGTAAGACCTAGTAGATGGTACAAGTAAGTGAAAGTTACTTTGATTTCACCATTTTAACAAAATAGACATGAAGCATTGAAATAGACACAAACACCGAACACGACATTCACACATCGGATACCGGACACATCTTTATTCTGAAGTGTCAGTTGTTATTGATTTCTGGTTCTAAAGCCAAACCTATCCTTGCAGGTTGTTGGAAGGTGATCATGCTTCCTTTGTTGAGTCAATACCATTCAAACATATAGTATTGTTTACACTCTTCCAATGTGTGTATTTCTTGGTTTGTTTTGGAGTGACATGGATTCCAATTGCTGGAATGTTGTTCCCTTTGCCATTCTTTTTGCTGATCACATTGAGGCAATATATACTCCCCAAGCTGTTCAGTCCAAACCATCTTATGGAACTAGATGCAGCTGAGTATGAAGAAATACCTGGTGCTCCAAGACTAAGTTTCAATATATCCTACAAAGTATGCTATGCTTAATTTTATCATTTCTTTTATTTGCTTTGTCTGCAGTCACGATTTCACGCTCACGAAGTCAACACATTGGTAGCCATTAAATCGAGATCGCACGTTGCAGATTTCAAGCTCGATATTTTAGAGTGAAAAAAAATCAAAACCTGCTTGCTTTCTACACCGTTCGAACCCGATCCAAGGACTACCGATGTGTTGACTTCATGAATGTGTGGGATTGTGATTGCATGCAATCCGAAGCCTTTTCAATATGTTATTTCATCTCAATTATGTTTTACACAATAACCTAGGATATTAAAGAGTTCTTTACTTTTGTAACAGGAGGTTGAATCTGTTGGCGTGAGTTATGCCTCTGATATATCATGAGGAATCATAGGGATTTGATTTGTAATCAGAAATAATTTACCATTATTTCAGTCTAGTAAAAATAGGTTTTTACTTGTATATATAGAATACCTTTACACTCTTGTAATGTAGATTTGGAAAGAAATAAAATGAGACCTACTGTATCAGTTTAACATGGTATCAGAGCTTCCGATCCAAAACCTAAAATAACTCTGAAACCCTAAAAATTCACCTCCTTCCATGGCCGACTCTGATTCTAATACGGAAGACACATCATCGTCCTCCATCCTAGCTGAATTGACGGCGAAAATGACAGAAGTTTTGAACCGAGCTGCAGCCCCGTCACAAGTTAATGTTAATTCTGATCATACGGTGGTGGCACCAATCGGCATCAAATTAGACGGCAACAACTACCCACTCTGGTCCCAGGTTGTCGAGATGTATATCTCAGGCAAAGACAAACTGGGTTATATCAATGGAGATCTTCCTCAACCTCCTCAAACTGACCCTACTTTTCGACGTTGGCGGACTGACAACGCGATTGTAAAAGGATGGCTGATTAACTCTATGGACACCTCCCTCATCAGTAATTTTATTCGATTCTCCACAGCCAAGTTGGTGTGGGACGCAATTGCAACCACGTACTTTGATGGCAGTGACACCTCTCAGGTGTATGATCTTCGGCGTCGGGTAAGCCGTCTCAAGCAGGCTGGTGGATCTATTGAGAAATATTATAATGATCTCCAAGGACTTTGGCGTGAGATCGACTTCCGTCGTCCAAATCCGATGGAATGCCCCATTGATATCCAACATTACAACACCCTCCTCCAAGAAGACCGAGTATATGTATTTTTGGATGGGCTTGACGACCGCTTAGATAATATTCGGAGCGATGTTTTACAGATGAAACCATTTCCAACAGTGGAGCAAGCCTATGCACATGTTCGGAGGGAAGCTCTGCGTCAAGCGGTAATGACAAACAACTCTGATGAAATACCTGGAGCAGTTCTTGCATCTAAAAGTCTCAGATTACATACCGGCAAAGCGAGTTCCAACTCAAAACATAAAAGCTCATACATCGGTACTAAGTGCTCTCACTGTGGTGGAACAAAACATACACGTGAAACATGCTTTAAACTTCATGGTTATCCAGATTGGTGGACAGATTTTCAAGCTCGAAAGCATCGAGATACAAGCACTTCTGATAGCGATCCAGGAACAGCTGCTGTAGCTTCTGCAGAACCACATTTGTCACTCATTCCATCATCAAGCTCCCACCTTACACAAGGTAATGCTTTAATTTTCTCTAATCCTGTTGACGACCGCAATGCTTGGATACTTGATTCCGGTGCTACCGATCACATGACATTTGATGTGGCTGATTTTTCTAAACGCTCAACTCCTCGACGGAAAAGTATTTCCAACGCTAATGGTGGCTTATCGTCGGTAACAGGGGCTGGGACTGTGATGTTATCACCCTCTCTTTTACTATCTAATACGCTGCTTGTTCCATCTCTCTCTCATAAGTTGCTATCCGTGAGTCAAGTTACAAACGACTTGAACTGTGTTGTGCTGATATATCCATCTTTCTGTTTCCTTCAGGATATTCTCACCAAGGAGATCATTGGGCGTGGTACTAAGAAGGGGGGGCTCTATTACATGGAGGATTTTAGTGTAGGACAAGCACACCACATGCGCCACCCGGAAAATCTTAAAGTGGAACAGATTTTACTTTGGCATCGTAGGCTAGGCCATCCTTCATTTGGATACTTGAAACATGTGTTTCCTGATTTATTTACTGGTACATCATTGTTGGACTTAAAGTGTGAGGCTTGCATCTTAGCCAAGAGTCATAGAGTCAATTTTCCATTAAGTATGAATAAGATTGATGTTCCTTTTGCTTTGATTCATTCTGATGTATGGGGTCCATCCCCAAAATCCTCTGTCTTTGGCTTTCGTTGGTTTGTGATATTTATTGATGATTGCACTCGAATGACTTGGATTTACTTGTTAAAACACAAGAATGAAGTGTTCCACAAATTTCAACAATTCCATAAAATGATTCAAACTCAATACTTATCAAAGATTCGTATTCTTCGTTCTGATAATGGTGGCGAATATGTGAATCAACAATTTCGTGAATATTTCCAACAACATGGACTTATTCACGAAACCACTTGTCCACAAACTCCCCAGCAAAATGGCACCGCAGAACGTAAGAATCGTCATATCCTTGAAACTACTCGTGCTCTTTTACTTGGAGCTCATGTGCCTAGCCACCATTGGGCTGATGCTGTTACTACAGCAGTGTATCTCATTAATAGGATGCCAACGAAGGTTCTTGATTTTAAGACTCCGCTGCAAACTTTGTCAACATTTGTGTCACTACCCACAATACAAATGCTCCCACCTCGAGTCTTTGGTTGTGTTGCATTCGTTCACCTACATAAAAATCAGCGAACAAAACTTGATCCTTGTGCCATTCGCTGCCTGTTTTTGGGGTATGGTGTACACCAGAAAGGGTACCGTTGCTTTGACCCTATCACTCAGCATACATATGTAACTATGGATGTGACTTTCCTCGAATTCGACACTTTCTATGCACCTCCCTCATCCAATTCTTCTCTTCAGGGGGAGACAAGAGAAGAAGAGTCGAATTGGATGATGTTTGACTGGTTCAATCATATCGATACACCATCTCATGAGGTTTCCGATGAGGCTCCTCAAACATTTTTCCCTTCTCCAGAAGTTGAAGCAACAAACCCCCCTCTCTCTCCAGTATCCAATGACTCTTCTTTAGAGAATATCGTTGAGGTTAGCTCTCCTGTTACTCTTGATAATAATGTTGATATCAATGTTGGCTATGAGCTTCCTTACAGGCATAATCGGGGGAAACCACCAAAAAGATACTCTCCTGAGGTGGAAGACCAAAGATCGAGGTATCCAATTACTAATTATGTCTCTACAGAGGAGTTGTCTGAACCTCTTAAGAAGTTTGCAAATGAGCTCTCATCACATAGTGTTCCTACCAATGTTGAAGAGGCTCTTGAAGACCCGAGATGGATTCAAGCTATGAATGAAGAAATGGAGGCATTAAATAAGAATACAACATGGAATCTTGTACCTCTACCAAAGGGGAAGAAACCTGTAGGTTGTAAGTGGGTTTTCTCGATCAAGTATAAAGCTGATGGATCTATCGAAAGGTACAAGGCAAGACTAGTGGCTAAAGGGTTTACACAAACATATGGTGTAGACTACCAAGAAACCTTTTCACCTGTAGCTAAGTTGAGCACTGTAAGAGTCCTTCTATCTCTCGCTGTAAATCTTGATTGGCCATTACATCAATTAGATGTAAAAAATGCTTTTCTGCATGGATATCTCGATGAAGAAATATATATGGATATTCCTCCAGGATATATGACAAGTTCTAAGACTGAAGTGGTGTGCAAGTTGCAACGTTCATTGTATGGTTTGAAGCAATCCCCTAGAGCATGGTTTGGGCGATTAAGCTTGGCAATGAAAAAATATGGCTTTCAACAAAGCAATGCAGATCATACTTTATTCTTAAAACATCGCGAAGGTAAAGTTACAGCTTTGATCGTCTATGTAGACGATATGATCATTACCGGAGATGACTCTAAGGAAATAGAAAGGCTTCAAAAGCAATTGGCAACAGAATTTGAAATGAAAAATCTAGGAGGGCTCAAATATTTTCTAGGGATTGAGGTTGCTAGGTCCAAGCAAGGCATCTTTATATCTCAACGGAAGTATATTCTAGATCTTTTATCAGAGGTTGGATTACTAGATTGTAAGCCAGTAGATACTCCAATTATTCAAAATCACCACCTTGGAGAATATCCAGACCAAGTGCCAACAGAGAAAGGAAGGTACCAAAGGTTAGTTGGAAAACTTATTTATCTATCTCATACACGACCTGACATAGCCTACGCTGTAAGTGTAATGAGTCAGTTCATGCACAATCCAAGTGAAGATCACATGAATGCAGTAATTCGGATTCTCCGGTACTTGAAATCCTCGCCTGGAAAAGGATTAATGTTCACAAAAAATAATCATCTTCAGGTTGAAGGCTATACAGACGCCGACTGGGCGGGAGATATCACAAGTAGGAAATCCACTTCAGGCTATTTTACCTTTGTTGGAGGGAATTTGGTTTCATGGAAAAGTAAAAAACAGAAGGTTGTAGCATTATCAAGTGCTGAAGCTGAATTTCGGGGGATGGCTAAGGGTCTTTGTGAGCTCCTTTGGCTGCGAAGGCTATTGACAGAAATTGGATTTGCTCCAAGTTGTGAAATGAAACTATTTTGTGACAACAAGGCTGCTATAGACATTTCTCACAATCCGGTTCAACATGATCGAACCAAACATGTGGAAGTAGATCGGCACTTTATTAAACAAAATCTGGAGACCAAAATAATTCAATTTCCATTTGTTAAATCTGAGGACCAGTTAGCAGATATACTCACAAAAGCCGTATGCAGCAGAAACTTTTTCAACTCACTTGACAAGTTGGGCATTCAGAATCTCTATGCACCAACTTGAGGGGGAGTGTTGGCGTGAGTTATGCCTCTGATATATCATGAGGAATCATAGGGATTTGATTTGTAATCAGAAATAATTTACCATTATTTCAGTCTAGTAAAAATAGGTTTTTACTTGTATATATAGAATACCTTTACACTCTTGTAATGTAGATTTGGAAAGAAATAAAATGAGACCTACTGTATCAGTTTAACAGAATCACCTAAAGTTGGATCAAAGGAAATAGGTAATGCTGAAATATTAGATGAGTTAACCACTAACAGAGGGGAGTTGAAGGTCAGAACTATATATGAGCTTTAGTGAGGAAAGAAATAATCAGGTAACCATAATTCAAATGTTGTTTCTTTGGATGAATTTGAGTTAAATAGTTTTATTCTTTCTCTAAAGAGATGCATCGTTTTTAATGATGAGTTTTTGCAGGTTTATCCTCATAAACTTGATTCAAACTAGAATGTGATATTACATGGTAACCGTGACTGTCCAATCCAATGCAACTAATAGAGTTTCCTCCTCTTAAAGAATACATCCATGAAGATCAAGTGTTGCAATATAAATTTTCTACGTGATGTTAGTGGAATTTGTAAGTAACATTAGAATATAAGTAGTGAAAAGTTGGTACTCTAGTTACATATATATTATTCCCTATGTGATGCTTCCATAAAATTTTGTTAATAGATCTAGAAGTGTTAAATGAGCCTAGTCCGAACTAAATTGTGGGTTGGCTAAACAAAAAATTTGCTTTTAATAATTTTAATCTAACCTGTCCTTGATATTGATGGATTGGACCAACCACGGGATAAAAAAGTATATACTTAATTGCAGTTTTTGTCTTTTTATTTTTCTAAATCCGAGATTTCGATCTTCCATTTTCTAATCTACAATTTTGGTTGTGATTAACTTTGTTAGTCATTAAATTTTTGTTTGTCGATCAATTTGGTCCTTAAATTATTCGAAATAGTTTTAGAGCCTCTCAATTTACTTAACTTGCATCAAATAAGTCCCCTTCATCAAATTTTATGATTAAACAATTTGCAACATTAGACGTTAATGTGTCATTCCACGTATGCAAGACTATTTTACAAATAAAAAAAAATCATCAAGATATTCAAACCCAAAAACACATCAATCAACGTTAGTCCATCTTCTTCCACTCAAAAATTTATTTGATGAACTCATTCTATTATGCGCAATGGCTTTTGTTAATAGGCATGAATGAAAATGTGAAGCAACCGTTAATTGTAGGTGAATCAACCCCTACCTAACAAATGAATATCTTCCACTA
Organism: Medicago truncatula; assembly: GCF_003473485.1. Lineage (NCBI taxonomy): Eukaryota > Viridiplantae > Streptophyta > Magnoliopsida > Fabales > Fabaceae > Medicago > Medicago truncatula. The sequence goes on from NC_053043.1 coordinate 50,577,808, forward strand.
TGCTATTCTTTTTGTTACAATATATGGAATAAATTTACAGAACTTGTCCAATAAATCCTGGGTCGATTCATTATTTCCTTTACATCATCCTTATGAATATGAATGAATACACAACTTGGTGAAGTTAGAATAAGAGACTTCCGATCTTCATTAATCGAACGGTTAAAATATTTTTACCGTGTGAATTCAAGTCCTACAAATGCAGTTTCATGTTGATGACCAAACAAAAAACATTTTTTAGATGACTCCTTAATGCAGAATGACCTTTGATGAGAAGGATGTGTACTTACAATATCGACTTGGTTCATTATTTCTGACCCTGACGGTGTTATAATTAATGGTGGGTGGGAAGTTTGAGTGCCAGTTTAATGTCCTGAGAGCAAAAAAGTCTCCTCCAGTCATAGTGGATTCTGTCATGGAACCATATTGTTCCTCTGATTCATATTTCAGAAATTGCGGTTGTTGATTAGACAAAGAAATAAATGTGAGTCTTTTTGTTCCTTCAGCTCAGACAAGGTATAAGTATAAGGCATAACTTATCATTTTGAAAAACAGAAGGAATGTTCCTACAAGTATTATATGCATGCATTAAAAAAATCAGCTCACAATCGCATGTCTATGGTGCAGAATAGAGTTTAACAAGTTGATTCTAACATACAATAAAATTCTGTTGGATTCATGTGTCCAATTTGCAAAGCAAAATCTTTGGTCAAATCAATGTGTTGGACAATGGATCAACAAATGCTGGCAATTTTTTATGCTCTATAATTTGATGATTTGTTAAAAATGGTTTCTGTTATCTTATCTGCTAACTATTATTTTGTCTTCCTAACTGAAAGACACAGTAGTCACTACTTTATTTTTAGTAGAGTGTATCATTATGAGATTTCAATATCTTAAAATATGCTCTAGTGTCTGAATTCGTGGATTGGATTATTGATTGTTTATATTAGGTACTAAAAACTGTCTCTTAGGAATGGAGTGATTAATTAGGGGCTGGAGCAGTTTGTCTGTGATTGCGGTGGTGTAGAATCGGTGTTTGCAAGTGTTTGCTATTCAATTTGCAGGTGACTCAACTCAACATATCTACTGCTTTTTTAAAGGGATTGGTTGGCACATCTAGATCAATTCATTGGGTCGTTTTCAAATAGAATGCTTGTGTTTTGAGTATTTGGAAAGCAAGAAATGGAAAACTATTTCATAACAGACCATTTAGGGTACACGTAAGTTGGCTGAGCAGGAGAAATTGAATAGTCTTGATTATAACATAAAATATCTCAATGATGCTTGAATCCAAGTGCTAGTTTGGGGTTTATTTGACTGTGTTTTCTGCTGTCCAAAGTAGCGATACATTTCTGATATGTCGCAGTTTATTCTGGACAGATTTCAGGTCTGTCATAATTGCTTGAGATGTTTTGTGTGGAGATCATTCTTTCTACAGTCTGCCCTGGTTGTCATGCATGAGGCTATTCGTTTGTTTCTTTGCATTGTAATTCTTTTCGCTTCCGTGTTAAGCTGGTTTTGTAGCATCCTTCGTAAGTTAGAGTTTGACGGTTCTATTCTTTCTGCAACTTTGCAGACTGGATATTTTGTTCTAATAAATTTGTTTGCTTCTACATAAATGAAATTATCCTTGAATCCATACGCAACTAGTCTGTAGTGAATGGTGTACTCAGGCTTCGGGATTCACAATTTTCTTTTTTTGCAAGGTGTGTCACACCTGCGTAATTGTTTCTTGCCAGCATGTGAGTACCTGACACCGTATCACCACTTATACGATAACACAAGCGGCAAGCATTGTCATTGTTGCCATCGATGCCAGTGTCATTGTCGTTGTTGTCACTCCTCTCCGGAGTGAGAATTGGTTGCTGCCACAACCTGAAAACCACCTCAGCAAAATCACCATTTATAATTGGCAGATTGATAGTTAGGTCGAAAATGGAGGCTACACATCCACACTTTAACCACATGGAGCGTTGTGATGTAAGATCACACTTCCAGTACTACCATCAGAGTCAATAATAGTAACAAATTCATGTAAATTGTTATCTTAAAGATATAGCATGGTTAAAATTTTGAAGAAAAAAAAAATTAAAATTCAAGAGAGTAGCACTCATTTCTGGGATTTGCACGAGAGATGTGTTGTACACTTTAGCATTTTCTTTTTATTATATAGAAGTGCATTTGTTGAGAGGATTATATTGATAGAGATGAAAGTAGGTCGGATTAAGTTAGACTTTGATTTAAATAGGTCTAACTATTTTAAGAGTAATGATTGAAAATTTTATAGGGACTAAAAGTTGAAGGAAAATTTTAGAGGAATTAAAACAAAAAATTGGTATATTTATAGGGACCAAAAACATATTTAACCCTACTTTTTTTAAATAAACTAATAACATATGATTTTGTGAATCTCGCACCATACTTCTTTTCATAAAATGCCATTTTTCTTCTATTGTTGCTGTTGTGGGACTTTTGAGTTTGACATCATTTAAGAGACAAGGTAGACACTTCTCGTTGTAAAGTCAAAAAAAGAAAAACAGCAGGTAAAAGTAAAATTAAATGAGAAATCAAAAATGATTTGATTTCCATGTTCATTTAAGAAGTATTATAAAGCTTTTCTTTCTTCTAAAGAAAGCATCAAACAAAATTCATAAACCCATATATTTTGGATTCGCTCTTCTTTGGAACGGGTTATGGATGTTGATGATAAATGAAACGCTGCGGTGGAAGCTCATCTCGTGTTCAGAATCCTTGTAATGAAAGGCGAATAAAACACAAAATGGTTTATTTGATTGGTGTAGAATTGTGATGAAGATCTGGTACTGCTGGGTTTATAATTGTTGTTGATTTTTTAGACTAAACTAAACCCTAATCCTCTTTTTATAGGTACCGAGATTTTTTTGTTTATTTTCTCACCCTGTTTTATGTATTTCAACTTCTTTTCTTTTTATTATTTTATTTTCTTTCTTTGCTTGGATTATGGTTTTATATTCCTTGCTAGCTCATTTTTTAATTTGCAAATTTGTGCAATATAAGACAAATGTATATTCTCTCAAATAAAATAAAAAAGATAAAATTCCCGTGAGTTTAGCTCAGTTGGTAGGGATATTGCATATTATATGCAGGAGCCGGGGTTCGAACCCCGGACACTCCACTTCTCCACAATTAAATTGTGTGAGCTCTAGCCACTAGGCTACTTGACCAAAAAATAAATAAATAAATAAAAAAGACAAATGTGTATGTTACCGATACATATTATTTTTACTCTTTTTTAATTTATCTATCTATGTTTGTAAATTTTTTTATGGTTTGATTTCTTGTGGTAAAAAATGAATCAAAAATTGGGCTCAATTGGTTAACGGACTTAAAAACAATAATAAGTGTGTATCAAACATCATCTATTTAAAAGAAAAAAATACAACTGTTTTATACTTCACAGTAATTCAAACTTTGAAGTTCTACTTAAATTTTAAAAAAAGTTTAACAATTGTAACATATCTACAAAAAATAAATTAACAGATCTAAAAATAACATACAATGATATAAACAATTATAGAATATAAATATATAATTAAACATATCATCATAATATAAAGAAAAACATATATTCAACATGCATTTAAAAAAATAAAAACATACATATTCAACGTATACTATATACATATAAACTTGAAATATATAATAACATACTACCTCCGGTCCTATTTATAAGAGAAATTTAGGTCAACAAAAGTGAATGTATTTGGACTGAATTTTTAACTAGATACATCAACTTTTGTTGACCCAAAATTCTCTTATAAATAGGACCGGAGGGAGTATATCCTAAAACTTACATATTCATGTGTAATTATCAGATTTCTTGTGGTTACACACCGTGCGTTCCTCAGGTACACTAGAGAGAACAAGAATACCAGCATCAACAACAGAGAATGCGATTTAAATATCTAAGGTAAATGTGGGTTGGAAACCGGTGTCTATCAGGTTAATCTGTAAAGACAATATGCATTATAACTAAATCAAGACAATATGTGGGTTGAGACCAAATTTAGGATCAAATTATACCGTTACCGTCTCAAAATAGTTGTTTAATTTGACTTTTACATGGGTATTTAGGAAAGATTAATAGTATTTTTCAATAGTAGTAAAATATATATCATTTACTAAATCACTCTTATTAATAATAGTTAGTTGAATAATTATAGAGGATTGAAATGCAATAAATAAAATAATGTTTATGAAAAAAAAAAAAAAACAAATGTTGCATTAATATTGTAAAATGGTCAAATAATTTGAGATAACTTTCTTTTAAAAAGAGGACACATAAAAAAAGAGAAATACTTTAACTTATATCAAGTTGTTAATGATAGTAAGCTAAATTAGAGACCTATATTAATCCCTGATTTTTTTTGGTTACAACATGATAATAATAAAAAAATAAAAAAAAATAAAAAAATAAAAACAACCCAGCACATAAGTTGTTTTTAATATGACTTACTATCAAGTTAGTGTATTGATAAAAATGACAAAAACACACACATTAAAAATTGAAAACAACAACCCAGCACACAAACACACACATTCATTATATTAGGAGTATATCATTACTACCTCAAATTCGTTGCTCGTGTGCAAGGTATGTGTCAACCTTAGTTGTTCATGATGATAGGGTTGGATGTAATCCCTCACACCTTGGTTCCTATCTCACTCTTTTCCTTTTCCACTAAAATCGATAGATCTTTGATCCGACCCAAGAATAAAGTTTTCCTTTCTTCTAAAGAAAGCATCAAACGGAAGCCAGAAACCCATACAGTCCGGATTCGTTCTTCTTTTGAACGGATTATGGATGTTGGTGATGAATGAGCCGCTACAGTGGAAGCTCCTCTCGTGTTCAGAATCCTTGGTAATGAGCAGTGTATGAAACGCAACATGGTTTATTGATTGGTGTACATTTGTGATGAAGATCTGATGTTGTTGAGTTTATAATTGTTGTTGATTTTTGAGACTAGACTAAACCCTAATCCCCTTTTTATAGGTACCTAGATTTTTTTGTTTATTTTCTAACCTTGTTTTTTGTATTTCAACTTTTTTTTCTTCCTTTGCTTGAATTATGGTTTTATATTTCTTGTTAGCTCATTTTGTAATTTGAAAATTTGTGCAATGTAGGGCAAACATGTATGTTACCAGTAATTATTTTTACTCTTTTTTATCTATCTATTTATGCTTCTGTGTTTGTGACATTTTTTATAGTAAAAAATGAATCAACAATTGGGCTCAATTGGTTAAGGACTTAAAAAAAAATAACAAGTGGGTGAACTCAAATCGTTAAATTTATTTCAACATTGTTTGATGAGTATGAGTTATGAATTTTTATTATCAAACCCATTTGATTCAGATACATAAGTGTGTGGGTTCTTATGTGAAATGATTTTCATTTTGAGGGAGAAAGTCAACTATAAACTACCACACGTTACGTCATGTGTGCTTACGATTTTAATTTGCATATGTGTATTTCAAGGTGGGAATGAATTGCAGATGATTCGATAGTTTACTTGAATTATAGTAGAGACCTCAACCCGTTGCTTAAAAAATTATGATTAAAAATGCATTTTCATTAAAAAAAATTGTTTAAATAATAATTATTAAAAAAGAAAATGTTTTTTAAATAAAACTTAATTTCTTTTTTGTAATAACAACAATTTTTTATTATTTAAAATTCTGTTTCATTATTTAAAACGTTTTTAAACAATAATAGTTTTCTTTAAAAAAATAAAAAAACAAACGTTTTTAAAAAAGTAACAGTTTCTTGTAAAAAAAGGAATAAAAGTTAAAAAAAAAAAAAAAATTAGAATTCTGGTTTTTATCTTTTTTTTAATATTTTTTGTCCAATAAATTGTTTAAGTGTATAAAATATCATCTATTTAAAAGAAAAAAATACAACTATTTTATACTCCACAGTAATTCAAATTTTGAATTTCTTTCTACTTAAATTAAAAAAAAAATTCAACAGTTGTAACAGATCTACAAAAAATAAATTAACAAATTTAAAAATAACATGCATCCAAATAACAGTAAAGTCAATTTATATATAGCTGTCCTTGGTGGTTATTTTTGTCGATGTGGGACTTTTGAGACAAGGTAGAAAACAACAGTAAAGTCAACGAAGCAGAGTTAATGTCCATGTTTGTTCAAGTAAGAAGTATTTTCAATTATTATTAGTGAGGTAAACTGAGGAACATAGAAGAAGATGAAGAATAATCAACCGTTATGGATTGGTTATCTTCCATTTTTTCAATAATAACTCTCTCCCACTCAGAGTTTCAACTACAACGCCGGTTCAGTATGGAAGAAAGCCAAATAGTGGAGAGGCTTGCAAGCTTGGAGCATACATATTTCATACGTAATACTTTTCTAATGTGAAACTCAAAAAATTGAACTTTTAATTTAGAAAGTGCTAGACGTATAATTTTTACTTAATGGATCTGAAATAATTTTATTTATAGATGTTAATTGTTAGACATATGGCTAGATTTATAATTATAAACCACCGTCGGGACTCAATGATATTGTATAGATTAATTGGAAGCTAATAGGTACAATAGATCTCTCATTATTTTTGTACATAGAAAGATATCATAAATGAAAGGTGAAGGTATAATTAAAACACTATAAGTATATAATCAATTAATAGGATGCATAAGAGAAATATTTAACGAAATCTTATCCTAACACAACATTTTAATATGTTAAGTTTCATGATTTTTAACTCATTTACCTTACAAACAACTATTCAAACTCTATCACTAAAATATTATTGAACAGTTCAAATATTATCAAGTCTACATAGATATGATAACTCAAAATGTTTTGATAGTCGTTATAGCCATCAATTTGTGATATTGAAAAAAAGTTAAATGTCTTTTGTGGGATAAAGGTTCTAATAATAGAGAGATTAGGTTGATGGCATGGGAAAGGTTGACATGTCCTTAATCAAAAGGTGGGGTAAGTTTTTGTAACTTTTAAGCTTTCAATAAGGTATGGTGGAAAAACAAGGGTGTCTTAAGGATGTCTTAAGAGGAGTATTATTAATGAACTTTTTTCAGCATTCATTTAAACACACTCAATTTTATTGAGTGAAATTAATGTGAATCCTACACTTTAAAAATATAATTCACTTAAAATGGTGGAACACATATGTTTCTTCCAATTAAAAAAAGTGTTTAAGTGAGTGTTGAAAAGAGAGTATTTTAGCATTTATCGTATCTTAAATATAATGTGGATATGAGTTTTCATCTTGAAGCGGGTATTGTTTCCTTGGGTTTTTGTGTTTAAAACAGGGAAGGGGAATTTATTCTAGCCAGAACAAAGTTCAAAAAGATGTCGATTGTCGACAATTGAAGGGGAAACAAATGTGTTATTTGAAGCAATTCAGATGCTTATCAACAAGAACAAGATGGTTATCCCTAAAAAAAAAAAAAACAAGAACAAGATGGTTAGATGAGAGCGAGTGGTGTTTGAGAACGATTCTCAAATTTAAATAGAATTTATTTATTTTCGCTCATCTGGTGTTTGCGAGTTTAGTTCAATAACTTTTACCTTATTAATAGCTAGTTTATCTCTACATTCTAACTTTGAGGTAATATTTCCTTACAAAAAAAAAAAAAAAAAAAACTTTGAAGTAAAATTTATTAGACGACAAACGAATATAATTGCTCATATATTTGGGAGGATAGCTATTTCTTAGGCTATCGGTCAATGCATCATTGAGTTTAAACTCCTTTTTAACTATTAATATTGCTCATTGGCCGAAGAAAAAAAAAGGCCATGGCGACGGGATGTTCAAAACTAAATAAAATCACATGCAACCATGATATTTTTATTTTTTTAAAATAATACAACCATTTTTATCTCAAAAAGGTAATTTAGAAAAAGTCAAATAAATAATGCAACCATGTTAATTGTGTCCTAATTTTGCCATGATATTTTTATTTTTTAAAAATAATACAACCATTTTTATCTCAAAAAGGTAATTTAGAAAAAATCAAATAAATAATGCAACCATGTTAATTGTGTCCTAATTTTGCCATGTTATTTGTTCAAAAATACAATTATTCTCTAACCTGCTACTAAGTCAGCTTGATTTTCTTGATACCCAATTTTAACATCCTAAACATAATTATTATTGCTTCTCCTTTTGATTAATGATATGAATTAAATTATTAGTTTTTTAAAAAGAAAATTCATGGTTATAGGATGTTCTAAACTAGTAAATAAAATCACATGCAACCATGTTAACTGTTGCCTAATTTTGTCATGTTAATAGTACAAAAGGCAATTATTCTCTAACCTGCCACTAAGTCAGCTTGATTTTCTTAGATACCCAATTTTTTTTTTTTTTTTTTGGTAGATAGACGAAATGGCAAAGCAATTATAAACTCACACACACAAGTGGAGGTACCGGGGTTCGAACCCCGGTCATGGCATCCGGCCTAACAATTTCGGCATTTTTGCCGGTTGAGCTAGGACTTCTGGATCTTAGATACCCAATTTTATCATTCTATTAAACATAATTATTATTGCCGACCACAAAACAAAGAAACTAATGGAAAAATGAAGAAATAAAGAACAGCCACCATATGTAGGCTAGAAAAAGGGACATTGAGACTAAAATAACTTTTGCAGTCACATGGGTTGCCTAGGATAAGATATTTGATATGGATCTCTTTTTCATTTCCCATCTTCATTATTTCTTTTCTAATAAAAAAAAATTAGGGAAGACTCATTTTCATGCAATGCAAGTTCGGACATACTTTTTAAATGATGTGACTAATTATGAAACTTTAAGTTACAGCTGATGTGAGCAAAGTGTTATACAAAGTCAAGTAGAAGCCTCAAACTACTGATATTGATATGTCTAATTATGAAACTTCGAACTTAAATTCAAGTTAGAGTTGGTTATTGAAATTTGGGACCTAACTCATCCTTACAAAACCAGTTTGTGAGGCGAGGATTGCACTCACTTACAAACACATTGTCAGGCTATCACCTATTCGATGTATGACTCTTAACACACCCCATCACGACCAACACTATTGGGCTTGGTTCATGGACATAAATAGTGGGTGACCCGATAGGCGGAAACCTGATAGCAGGTGGTCCAATGGATCTTGGAGAGACTCTTGATACCATGTTGAAATTTGGGGCCTAACTCATTATTACATGACCGGCTTGTGAGGTGATGATTGCCCCCACTTACAAACATATTGTCAGACCATCACCTATCCGATGTAGGATTCTTGAGCAGAGTGTGAAACAAGGTCAAGTACTCGGGTAGAAACATCAAACTAATTGAAGATTTACATGACCGTCCCTTAATAAATGACCCAGTTGACAATATACATTATTGACTTGACATACTTTGACCATACTTTTCTACTAATTCACAAAGATAAATAATATCATGTAAGATGTTGTTGGATTCGTCTCGATGAGTATTTTTAAAATATTAAATTTTTATGATTTTTTTTAGTAGAGAATTGAAGATATCAAAGATAAAACATATGCATTGGTAGAGGTCCACAAAAGATACACTTATTTTTAGTTTTAATCATTTAATCTTTTCAAATAAAAAAAGAAACTATTGAATCTTGTAGGTTCAATGAATATAATAGTAAATCACCAACATTTAATTTATTTTACCTTTTCCCTCTTCATCTTCATCTTCGTCATCATCATCGTCTTCACAAACTTCATCACATTCGTAAAACAAAAACAAAAAAAAAAAGAATCCCAAAACAAATGGAAGGTTGTTTTGTTTTTATAGTTTTCTATTGATTCCACTACTCCAATACAACAAATATGAAGGTTCTTACGAATACTTAGATAAGAGTGATGTTATTTATCAAGAATTTTTTTATCTCGAGGGCACCACTAAAATGTTTTAGCCAATCAAAATTCTGCTTGTCCACAAATCATGGGAATGATGGGTGAAATATAGGAAATGTATTCAACCGCTACACGGTCGTGAAATTCTCGCTATCCCATTCCTTTGCTATACATATCATTTCCCCTTGGATAATTCTACTTTTTTTTTACTAAAATTAGATAATTATACTCCCTCCGTCCCAAATTGTATGTCGCTTTGGAAAAAAAAAAATTTGTCCCAAATTATATGTCGCTTTACAATACCAATGAAATATTTATGTTACTTTTCCTATTATATCCTTAACTATTAATTACTCTCTCTTCTTTCAATTATTTCATTTATCTTTTCCATACCATTTATTAGAGATAATTTTGTAAAACAACTCATAATTTCTCTTCTCCACGCAATATTAATTACATTTCTTAATACATGTGAAATGGCCAAAACGTCTTACAATTTAGAACGGAGGAAGTATTAAATAGCACGCGCACGGCGCACATACGTATATAGTACGATAGATATGTTAATAATTCAAAAATTTAACTTGATTATAAAACAAAGTATACTAAATCATCGTTATAAAGTGTCATGCTCGTAAACTTGTATCAAACTTCATAAATTACCCCATCAAATCATTAAAAAAACAAGAGTTTCAAAAGTTTTTTTTTTTTTTTTTTTGTTTAATTTCAAAAGTTTTTGAAGCTGTTAAAAATTTACAGTAATATTAGTCTGATTATGTCCTACTTGTTGTGTGTATAGTTGTCAAGGGGTTAGTGTCGTGATAAAAGTAGAGCGAGCAACCTTATTTAGAAAAAAAAAAAAAAAAAAAAAAAAAAAAGAGGTCCTATTTGTTGTATGTTTCATATATATATATATATTTTGACACGTATCAATAATATTTTTTTCGTTGGACGAGAAGTGACTTAAGATTTAGTCTTTGTAAATAAAAAACATTTTTTTTTATCTAATGATTTGGTGAAGTAATAATATTTACTAAAATTTTCTTGTTCTAAAATAAATACAAAATATATAATTCATTATTTTCCTGTCCTAACAGTATAGTTATTCATTTGGGGTTGGCCTAGTGGTTGGCTTGGGATCTTGGAGTTTGCTCCTCCAGAGGTCTCAGGTTCGATTCCCTCTGGAGCCAATTTCAGTGGGCTAAGTCCATACAGAGCTTGCTCTGGCTTTAAATGGGGCCCCTGCAAGTGGACGGTGGGATTGGTCCCCTCGAATTAGTCGATTCTTGATCGGATACCGAGTTTTAAAAAAAAAAAAACAACTTATATTCTTTTTAATCTAATGATTTGGAAATTAAAAGTATATAAAATTTTCTTCCATTTCTTTCATGGTGAAAATGACATTCACTTTCTTCCCATTGCTTTCAAGTCTCCTATTTATTATTTAAACTAGTACAGTGACCCGTGCCAGCACGGGGAAATAAAAAACTGTTTTGATCAAATGAATAGATTTTATATTATGTTATCTTAAAGTTATAAGTATGGTTATAATTTAAATTTGATATGGAAAAAATATCATCTTAATTTTGTTAATTTTGTATATATTTTGAAATATCTAAACATTGCACATAACGATTAAAGTATTTGGATTTATACTTAACTAAATTATTTGTAGTATAAGATGTACTCATTGTTAAACTTAGCATATGTAATATTTTTGCAAAAATACTCCGACGTACTGTATATTATTATTTGTTGACATAATGTATTTTACTAATCATAAAAACTAAAAAAAATGTATTTTTTTAATATAATAGTCAGTGTCAGATGTATACACCTAGTCTGTGAATGCAAACGTTAAATTTTTTACGGGTGTGTATAAATATAGTTTGGGCTACAGAAATGTCGATTGTTATTTGTTTTTATTTTTTACAAAATCAATGGTCTAATGTAAATATTATATTTTAGGGTAACAACGATGTAAAAAAAAAAACAAAAAAGTTTCACGTATTGTTATACCTGAAAAATGCATCAATTAAAAGTCAATGGCAGGAGGACATGCTTATATAGAAATTGCATGTCTTGTAATGACCAATACGCCTTACAAAGAAATAAAAAAAAACGACTTCCAAACAATACGCAACTTTGGTTTTCTAAATTATAGCAACAACAATTCTAAAACATAACCAATGATCATACTTTTTGAAAAACTTCACGATACACAACATTCGTGGTCTCCTTGCAAACATTATTATCTCCATCCAAGATGAGCAGCTTCAAACCTTTTCTAGAAGTAACTCGAGAGACAGCGACATAAAGTTGTTCATACGTGAACACGGGCTTAGGAAGATAAACTCCCACTCGAGATAAAGATTGACCCTGACTTTTATTTATTGTCATTGCAAAACAAAGCGTCAATGGAAATTGCATGCGCCTGCATAATAAGATTCATCCTGGGAATGAATACCCTGGTACCAGCCCTTTTTCCCGTAATTACGGTTGCAACTATCGTGCTCTTCCCTAGATGTGTAACTGTCAGCCTCGTACCATTACACAGACCATTGACCTCATCAATGTTTCTCATCAGCCTAACTGGACATCCCACCCTTAGTTTCAACCTGTGATTTAGAATGCCAGAGCTCTTAATACCATTAAGAAATTCCGTACCAAGCACGGGCTAGAATTTTGTCATACTTGATGAAGAAAGTTGGTATTGTTAAAGTTCAACATTGAATAAAAGAGTGTAAGTTGAACGACTTATAAGTAAAATAATAACTCATATACTTAAGGCTTAAAATTTTGGATGAAGATGATATCATTCTAACTTATGTGGTTACTCTTTTTAAAATGTGTGGATCCACACCAGTGTTGCTCCCTTAGAAGGCCCAACAGTGGCAAGATGTCCCAGTTCAACATTTTGGGGGGAACAGAGTGGTTCTTGGTGGTCGATCATGGGCACAGAGAGTTTGACACTATCTACACCAGTGTTGGCTCCCTTAGAAGGCCCAACAGTGGCATGATATCCTAGTTCAACATTTTAGGGGGAACAGAGTGATGTTAATGTGTCAAGTGTGAGTTAAAGTTTTAAATTTTATGTAAGAGTATATGTTCGGCAACATATAAGGACATGAAAATGTGATATCAATCTCGCTTGTGTTGTTTCTATTAGCCTGATATGATTATACAATCCAATGTAGTTTGTAGGTGTCATTTGTTTAATGTTTTTAATATTAAATTTTAGTTTTTAAACGTCATTCGCTTTCATGTAAAAACAATTATCCAACATCTATTATTTCAAATTCTTTTCTTCTTGGTCTTTGGTGAAATCCGACAATGGAAAAATATATATGTGTTTTGTTGAGTTGATAAAATACATGCTTATTAGACATTTTAAATTGATGTGACATTTTTTTTTAATGAATCTAATAGTTTGGTGACATAATTACCCAGTAATCTCCAACACCTTCAACAAATCTATAAAATTACCCTCAATTCACTATTTTCCCTATACTCTCACAGATAAAACAAACTCCTTACTTTATTCTCCTTATAATTTCTCTCATGTTTAAATTCATGTTTCTTTTATTTGTTTTTCTAATTTTCTTTCTCTCTTATCTAAAAGAAAGGAACAAAAACATTCATCGATGAAACCGCTACCAACCCACATTTTTTACCATGATGTTTCTCTCCCTTTATCTGACTATCTCACAAAATCACAAACACATGGAGTCTAATATTTAATAGAGAGATGTTAATGTTTCATGTGTGAGTTAAACTTCTACATTTGATGCAAGAGTGTGTGTGTGTATGTGTGTGTGTGTCCACACACACACACATACACACACTAAGCAACATATATGTGACATAACCAATATACCCAACGTCTTAAGATTTCAGGTGAAAATGTGGTGTCAATCTTACTTGTGAGGTTTCTCTTAATTAAATTTGACAATCAAATTCATTATAGACTACCTCAGAAATTCAAGCACTATGATGAACTATTTTTTTTAGTTTTGATATCTCATTTGCGTAATTTTGTTATATTAAATATAAGTTTTTGTATGTCATTCACTTTCATGCAATTTCTTTGTCTAACCTGAAATATATCAAATTTCTTTATTTTGATCTTTGGTGGGATAACACTAAAAAAATTATAGATGTATTATGTTGAGTTGACAAATCACACGCTCATTAAAAATTTTGAGTGAAGATTTGATGTTAATTTCACATGTGTGATTGCTCTTGGTATAATATGGTGATCTAATCCAATGTAGGCTCCCTATTGTTCTAACATTATGATAAACTACTATGTCATTGTTTTCATGCTATTTTTTATTTAACTTCTATTATTTCAAATTCCTTCGCATTTGATTTTTGGTGTGATCTGACAATAGAAAAATTTGTATGTCTTACATTGATTTTACAAAATATATGCTTATTAGATATTTTAAAACTGTGATTTTTTTTTTTAAAATGACGTGACATTTTTTTAATCAAGCCTAATTTTTTGGTAAAATAATTATCCAAAAATCTTCAACTCTTTCAACAAACCCAAAATTATCGACAACTTAGTTTATTTAATATACTCTCACGAATAAAACACACTACATATATTTCTCCTTTATTGTTTCTTTCATCTTTGAAGTCCTTTTACATATGTAACAAAAAAAAAAAATCATTTTTCATATTCATTTTTTTCTTTATAACTTCTTTTATCTATTATTATGAAAGAAATGAACATAAATCTCCCTTTATGATCTTTGGTTAAATTTGACAATGGAAAATTGGATATTATGCTTAGTTAACGAAATACATGTTTATTAGAATTTTTAAAATAACGTAACTTCTTTTTTATTTTAAATTTTTGGTAAAACATTTATCCAAAAAACTGCAACTCCTTCAACAAACGTGTAAATTACCATCAACTAACTTTATTATCTATAATCTCACTATCAAAAAGCATAAACCCCTTTATTCCTTATCATTTCTCTCATTTCAAATTCTTTTTATCTTCGCATGAAAGGAACGCAAAATTTCCTCCATTAAATCAACTCAACACCAACCCCTTTTTTTTTTTTTTTTTTACCATGTTACACCTTCCATGGTCTTATTTAGTTATACTACGATATCATAGATGCAGAGAGTATAAAACTTAAGCGATGAAACATATAAATGAGATGACCCAAATACCTAGTACCTTAACAATTTGGATGTGGTATTAACCTCACTTTTGTGATTGCTCTTAACCTAATGTAATTATCCAACCCTGTTATGCCCCTCTGGAAGTCCCAACGTTACGATGAACTTTTTTTATGTCATTTGCTTAATTTTTTTATCTTAAAATCTAGTTTTTGGATGTCATTCGCTTTGATTCTATTTTTTAATCCAACCTCCATTATTTCATTTTCCTTCTTATATGGTTTTTAGTGACATATGACAATATAGATGTGATATGTGGAGTTAAAAAAATGCATGCTTATTAGACATTTTAAGTGAAGATGTGGCATCAATCTCACCGTGTGGTTGATTTTAGACTAATTTGACGATCAAACCCAATATATGCTCCTCTCTGAACTATTAACGACCTATTTTGTTACTTTTTGGATGACATTTTTTATTTATTTATCTTAAAATTTAGTTCAAGTGCTATCCACGAAACAACAACAAATGTTACGCAAGCATCAATTTCATGGAAATGCTCTATATAAAACCCGCTCCAAGGGTGGCACTTCACCTCCTGCTCAATGAATATATTCTTCTGGAATGTTCGAGATGTGGTCTTCCTAACTACATATTTCCTTAGTCTGTGGTAGCTTTTTTTGTTTTGTTTTTTCTGAGAGTTTTGGCCTAGTCCCCTCGTTGTATTTTTCCCCCTTTTTTAATAAAATTTGAGTTTGGCTGCATAGGATGGAGGTTTCCTGGGGTGCCAACCTAGTTGGGATGTCGGTGTTTCCTCTTGATGCATGTCCACTCTCCCTGTTTATCCAAAAAAAAAAAAAAAAAAATTTGGATGCTATTCGCTTTGATGTCCTTTTAAGTCAACCTATATCATTTCAAATTCCTACATATATGGTCATTGGTTGAAATGCAGGTGTGTTTTTCTAAGTTGACAAAATATATCCTTATTAGACATTTTAAAAATATTGGTTTTTAATTGAGTCTATTTTTTGGTAAAATAATTACCAAAAAAACTCTATCTCTTTCAACAAAATCATAAAATTACGAACAACTCACTTTATTGTCATGGTAAATTAATTATCCAAAATTTTCTATTCCTTCAACAAACCCATTAAATTACCAACAAATGTGTTTGACTAAGCAATCTCAATCAGTAAGAACAATTAAACCAACCAATAACTACTTTTAATAAAAGAAAATTAAGATGAAATATGATTCGGGTATAAGAAGTATGTCATTTGTCGTGATTATAATTTGAAATAAAAATTCATTTTCTTGTTCTTTGCAATTCTCTAACTCAAAGGGTTTAGTCTAGTAGTAAAAATACATAATATAGATTTAGAGGTTTCAGATTGTGAGCCATTCAAGTACCCTTGGGGATGGGTAATGAAAATACACTGAGTGTTCTTTTATCTCAAAGATTTTTTCTACGTGGTGCAAAATTAACATTCAATCATCGTAACTTTTTTTTACCAAAAAGAAATTATTGGGACTTTTTTTTTTTTTTTAATAATGACATTAAATGCCATACCTCAAGAATCATTATGGTTCAATGATCATTAATTTATTTTTGTATTAAAATACATTTAAGTGCATTATTATGTTATTAAAAGACATAATATACATAAAAGACATCTACTTTCATTATGATGTGAAGCGTGTGAGAATTTTCTTCTTTTTAATTATTTTTTCTTTGTCTTTTTTAATTATTGAATGAAATGTTTTTTTTGAAAATAATGCTTGGTAATTTGTGGAGTTGTCATTCAATTTGGTAATCTATGAGGAGAAAAAGACTCATCATATGATCAGATTAATTATCCATGCATGTTCAATTTTGTTTCACCAAAATAAATGTATTTATGAAGGGAAAAAAGTAAAAATTATAGAGGTGAATGATAATGTTAAAATAACCTTGTGGGGATAGTATGCTTTGATGGAGGATAAAAAAAACAGTTATATTTTCAAAAAAGGGGATGAGTTACGTCGTATAATATGAATTAGAGTACCTACTGTGGTATCTAATTATATATTATTTTACTTATTAAAATTCAAACATTTAAATAAAAAAAATATAATTTTCATTTCTTTTTGATAAATTATCTTCATTAATTTTTATTTAATGCACATGGTGATTATAGAAATTGATTATTTTTTTAGAAGATTTCCTCAATAAAAAAAAAACCCATAATAAAAACACGAAAATGATAATTCTTGTAAATAAAATTATATCATAATCACTTATAATTATACACTGAAAACGGAAATTCTTGTAAATAAAAATATATAATAATCATTTATTATTATAATAGAAATTTCCACATTAATTCCTTGAAAAAAAATCCATGACTAATTAATTAGATTGTCTTTAATTTCTATTTAAAATATGAGGTTGACCATAAATTTTATTTATTTTTCTATTTAATTTTAAATTAGTAACTTGATAACATCAAAGAAGTTATTTATCCCAAATTTTCTATCAAGATGAAGTCCGTACTTTGATTGATTCTTTTGTAAAAGATTTTGGTTGGCATAATTCGTTGCAGCTTTTCTTAAAAAATATGAAAAATGCAAAGGGTGCTTACATACACGAACGGAGGGAGTAAATATGACACAAATATTATAGTTGTCAATGTGAGTTTTGTTTTTTAAGACTATTTAAATTTAGAATTGTTTCCTTTTTTAAGAACACATTTATTACAATTTTTGATATTTTTTAATGAGTCATAAATTTTGATTAATGTAGTTTTTTTATGTTATTTCTATATGTAATTTTTTTTGTTGAACTTATAAAGTTAGTACATTTGATGTACGGTTAATTTAAAACTATTACGATGAACAAACAAAAATATATAAATTTGATCTATATTTTTTTTAGAGAGATTTTAAATTATATTTATATCAATAATGTTAATAAAAAATATATTTTTTTTTAACGTTTTTATATATGCTTAAAATTATGTTATTAAAAATTTATTTAATATATACAAACTTCTCAAATAAGATGACTATCTGGAATAATAAAAAATAATTTACATATCATTAATGCATTAAAATCATGTGATTCTCCTTATTTTCTCCAATAAATGTATAAGATAATTTATTAATGGTTTTAAATTATTTTAATCAAAATAGTGTGATACTCGTTACCTTGAAAACTAATAATAGTCCTGTGCAATTAATTTTTTTCTTCTTTTAATTGCATAAAAAGATGAGTAACATTTATAAAATAGAATATATGAGGATCATATGTGTTAATTCTCTCACCTTAGAATTAAAGAAAATAAAAAAAAAAGTATATATTCATCCTTAAAAAAAAGTGTATAATCAAATATGTTGCAACAATAAAATCAATTAAGTTTGTTAATATTGAATATGCCAACTAAATAAAAATGTGCTAGAAATGGATGTATATGACTATTGAATAATTAAGTTTGTTAATATCTCATTAAACCAATATCTGTATAGACCAATTCTCATTTTATATATTTATTTATGCAAAGAAAAGAGCAAGATCATTGTGTTAGAAAGGATGAAGACAATAGGAAGAAAGAAAAAAAAAAGTAGATAAGATACATCAATAATTGAAGAAAATAAATCAATAATAATGAGCAATGTCCAACTTGAATTTTCTATTCAACCCTATAAACAAGACAATATGCATTATAACTAAATCAAGACAATATGTGGGTTGAGACCAAATTTAGGATCAAATTATACCGTTACCGTCTCAAAATAGTTGTTTAATTTGACTTTTACATGGGTATTTAGGAAAGATTAATAGTATTTTTCAATAGTAGTAAAATATATATCATTTACTAAATCACTCTTATTAATAATAGTTAGTTGAATAATTATAGAGGATTGAAATGCAATAAATAAAATAATGTTTATGAAAAAAAAAAAAAAACAAATGTTGCATTAATATTGTAAAATGGTCAAATAATTTGAGATAACTTTCTTTTAAAAAGAGGACACATAAAAAAAGAGAAATACTTTAACTTATATCAAGTTGTTAATGATAGTAAGCTAAATTAGAGACCTATATTAATCCCTGATTTTTTTTGGTTACAACATGATAATAATAAAAAAATAAAAAAAAATAAAAAAATAAAAACAACCCAGCACATAAGTTGTTTTTAATATGACTTACTATCAAGTTAGTGTATTGATAAAAATGACAAAAACACACACATTAAAAATTGAAAACAACAACCCAGCACACAAACACACACATTCATTATATTAGGAGTATATCATTACTACCTCAAATTCGTTGCTCGTGTGCAAGGTATGTGTCAACCTTAGTTGTTCATGATGATAGGGTTGGATGTAATCCCTCACACCTTGGTTCCTATCTCACTCTTTTCCTTTTCCACTAAAATCGATAGATCTTTGATCCGACCCAAGAATAAAGTTTTCCTTTCTTCTAAAGAAAGCATCAAACGGAAGCCAGAAATCCATACAGTCCGGATTCGTTCTTCTTTTGAACGGATTATGGATGTTGGTGATGAATGAGCCGCTACAGTGGAAGCTCCTCTCGTGTTCAGAATCCTTGGTAATGAGCAGTGTATGAAACGCAACATGGTTTATTGATTGGTGTACATTTGTGATGAAGATCTGATGTTGTTGAGTTTATAATTGTTGTTGATTTTTGAGACTAGACTAAACCCTAATCCCCTTTTTATAGGTACCTAGATTTTTTTGTTTATTTTCTAACCTTGTTTTTTGTATTTCAACTTTTTTTTTTCCTTTGCTTGAATTATGGTTTTATATTTCTTGTTAGCTCATTTTGTAATTTGAAAATTTGTGCAATGTAGGGCAAACATGTATGTTACCAGTAATTATTTTTACTCTTTTTTATCTATCTATTTATGCTTCTGTGTTTGTGACCTTTTTTATAGTAAAAAATGAATCAACAATTGGGCTCAATTGGTTAAGGACTTAAAAAAAAATAACAAGTGGGTGAACTCAAATCGTTAAATTTATTTCAACATTGTTTGATGAGTATGAGTTATGAATTTTTATTATCAAACCCATTTGATTCAGATACATAAGTGTGTGGGTTCTTATGTGAAATGATTTTCATTTTGAGGGAGAAAGTCAACTATAAACTACCACACGTTACGTCATGTGTGCTTACGATTTTAATTTGCATATGTGTATTTCAAGGTGGGAATGAATTGCAGATGATTCGATAGTTTACTTGAATTATAGTAGAGACCTCAACCCGTTGCTTAAAAAATTATGATTAAAAATGCATTTTCATTAAAAAAAATTGTTTAAATAATAATTATTAAAAAAGAAAATGTTTTTTAAATAAAACTTAATTTCTTTTTTGTAATAACAACAATTTTTTATTATTTAAAATTCTGTTTCATTATTTAAAACGTTTTTAAATAATAATAGTTTTCTTTAAAAAAAATAAAAAAACAAACGTTTTTAAAAAAGTAACAGTTTCTTGTAAAAAAAGGAATAAAAGTTAAAAAAAAAAAAAAAATTAGAATTCTGGTTTTTATCTTTTTTTTTAATATTTTTTGTCCAATAAATTGTTTAAGTGTATAAAACATCATCTATTTAAAAGAAAAAAATACAACTATTTTATACTCCACAGTAATTCAAATTTTGAATTTCTTTCTACTTAAATTAAAAAAAAAATTCAACAGTTGTAACAGATCTACAAAAAATAAATTAACAAATTTAAAAATAACATGCATCCAAATAACAGTAAAGTCAATTTATATATAGCTGTCCTTGGTGGTTATTTTTGTCGATGTGGGACTTTTGAGACAAGGTAGAAAACAACAGTAAAGTCAACGAAGCAGAGTTAATGTCCATGTTTGTTCAAGTAAGAAGTATTTTCAATTATTATTAGTGAGGTAAACTGAGGAACATAGAAGAAGATGAAGAATAATCAACCGTTATGGATTGGTTATCTTCCATTTTTTCAATAATAACTCTCTCCCACTCAGAGCTTCAACTACAACGCCGGTTCAGTATGGAAGAAAGCCAAATAAAGTGGAGAGGCTTGCAAGCTTGGAGCATACATATTTCATACGTAATACTTTTCTAATGTGAAACTCAAAAAATTGAACTTTTAATTTAGAAAGTGCTAGACGTATAATTTTTACTTAATGGATCTGAAATAATTTTATTTATAGATGTTAATTGTTAGACATATGGCTAGATTTATAATTATAAACCACCGTCGGGACTCAATGATATTGTATAGATTAATTGGAAGCTAATAGGTACAATAGATCTCTCATTATTTTTGTACATAGAAAGATATCATAAATGAAAGGTGAAGGTATAATTAAAACACTATAAGTATATAATCAATTAATAGGATGCATAAGAGAAATATTTAACGAAATCTTATCCTAACACAACATTTTAATATGTTAAGTTTCATGATTTTTAACTCATTTACCTTACAAACAACTATTCAAACTCTATCACTAAAATATTATTGAACAGTTCAAATATTATCAAGTCTACATAGATATGATAACTCAAAATGTTTTGATAGTCGTTATAGCCATCAATTTGTGATATTGAAAAAAAGTTAAATGTCTTTTGTGGGATAAAGGTTCTAATAATAGAGAGATTAGGTTGATGGCATGGGAAAGGTTGACATGTCCTTAATCAAAAGGTGGGGTAAGTTTTTGTAACTTTTAAGCTTTCAATAAGGTATGGTGGAAAAACAAGGGTGTCTTAAGGATGTCTTAAGAGGAGTATTATTAATGAACTTTTTTCAGCATTCATTTAAACACACTCAATTTTATTGAGTGAAATTAATGTGAATCCTACACTTTAAAAATATAATTCACTTAAAATGGTGGAACACATATGTTTCTTCCAATTAAAAAAAGTGTTTAAGTGAGTGTTGAAAAGAGAGTATTTTAGCATTTATCGTATCTTAAATATAATGTGGATATGAGTTTTCATCTTGAAGCGGGTATTGTTTCCTTGGGTTTTTGTGTTTAAAACAGGGAAGGGGAATTTATTCTAGCCAGAACAAAGTTCAAAAAGATGTCGATTGTCGACAATTGAAGGGGAAACAAATGTGTTATTTGAAGCAATTCAGATGCTTATCAACAAGAACAAGATGGTTATCCCTAAAAAAAAAAAACAAGAACAAGATGGTTAGATGAGAGCGAGTGGTGTTTGAGAACGATTCTCAAATTTAAATAGAATTTATTTATTTTCGCTCATCTGGTGTTTGCGAGTTTAGTTCAATAACTTTTACCTTATTAATAGCTAGTTTATCTCTACATTCTAACTTTGAGGTAATATTTCCTTAAAAAAAAAAAAAAAAACTTTGAAGTAAAATTTATTAGACGACAAACGAATATAATTGCTCATATATTTGGGAGGATAGCTATTTCTTAGGCTATCGGTCAATGCATCATTGAGTTTAAACTCCTTTTTAACTATTAATATTGCTCATTGGCCGAAGAAAAAAAAAAGCCATGGCGACGGGATGTTCAAAACTAAATAAAATCACATGCAACCATGATATTTTTATTTTTTTTAAAATAATACAACCATTTTTATCTCAAAAAGGTAATTTAGAAAAAGTCAAATAAATAATGCAACCATGTTAATTGTGTCCTAATTTTGCCATGATATTTTTATTTTTTAAAAATAATACAACCATTTTTATCTCAAAAAGGTAATTTAGAAAAAATCAAATAAATAATGCAACCATGTTAATTGTGTCCTAATTTTGCCATGTTATTTGTTCAAAAACACAATTATTCTCTAACCTGCTACTAAGTCAGCTTGATTTTCTTGATACCCAATTTTAACATCCTAAACATAATTATTATTGCTTCTCCTTTTGATTAATGATATGAATTAAATTATTAGTTTTTTAAAAAGAAAATTCATGGTCATAGGATGTTCTAAACCAGTAAATAAAATCACATGCAACCATGTTAACTGTTGCCTAATTTTGTCATGTTAATAGTACAAAAGGCACCTGCCACTAAGTCAGCTTGATTTTCTTAGATACCCAATTTTATCATTCTATTAAACATAATTATTATTGCCGACCACAAAACAAAGAAACTAATGGAAAAATGAAGAAATAAAGAACAGCCACCATATGTAGGCTAGAAAAAGGGACATTGAGACTAAAATAACTTTTGCAGTCACATGGGTTGTCTAGGATAAGATATTTGATATGGATCTCTTTTTCATTTCCCATCTTCATTATTTCTTTTCTAATAAAAAAATTAGGGAAGACTCATTTTCATGCAATGCAAGTTCGGACATACTTTTTAAATGATGTGTCTAATTATGAAACTTTAAGTTACAGCTGATGTGAGCAAAGTGTTATACAAAGTCAAGTAGAAGCCTCAAACTACTGATATTGATATGTCTAATTATGAAACTTCGAACTTAAATTCAAGTTAGAGTTGGTTGTTGAAATTTGGGACCTAACTCATCCTTACAAAACCAGTTTGTGAGGTGAGGATTGCACTCACTTACAAACACATTGTCAGGCTATCACCTATTCGATGTATGACTCTTAACACACCCCATCACGACCAACACTATTGGGCTTGGTTCATGGACATAAATAGTGGGTGACCCGATAGGCGGAAACCTGATAGCAGGTGGTCCAATGGATCTTGGAGAGACTCTTGATACCATGTTGAAATTTGGGGCCTAACTCATTATTACATGACCGCCTTGTGAGGTGATGATTGCCCCCACTTACAAACATATTGTCAGACCGTCACCTATCCGATGTAGGATTCTTGAGCAGAGTGTGAAACAAGGTCAAGTACTCGGGTAGAAACATCAAACTAATTGAAGATTTACATGACCGTCCCTTAATAAATGACCCAGTTGACAATATACATTATTGACTTGACATACTTTGACCATACTTTTCTACTAATTTACAAAGATAAATAATATCATGTAAGATGTTGTTGGATTCGTCTCGATGAGTATTTTTAAAATATTAAATATTTATAATTTTTTTTAGTAGAGAATTGAAGATATCAAAGATAAAACATATGCATTGGTACGTGTATCAGAGTCAACTAGGTCACTTATTTAGGGACGGAGGGAGTAATAAAGGCAACCTCACCACACTACTATGTAGTACGTGCTAGTGAGTTGAACATGCTGGATTGCAAGATTAAACAAAAGTTGGTTACCTTCTCAATAAAAATAATAATAAAATGACAACAAAGATAATAGTAATAAGAATAATAAAAAAAGTAGCAAATGAAAAAATAATTTAAAATAAAATACACAGTGACGTAAATTTGATTTTCTACGATATATTTTAAGTTTGATTTTTATATATAGGCTTTTTGTCAATTCATAAAATCAACCAATTTCTCTCTCTCCTATTTCTCTAATATTTCTCTTTTATCAAACAATACATCAAATATAATCTATTTCTCACATATTTCTCTTTTCTATCACTCACTCTCACCTATTTCTCTCTTCACAATTTCTCTTCCAAACCAAACACACTCTTAAAGTGGACAATCATCGTAGAGGTCCACAAAAGATACACTTATTTTTAGTTTTAATCATTTAATCTTTTCAAATAAAAAAAGAAACTATTGAATCTTGTAGGTTCAATGAATATAATAGTAAATCACCAACATTTAATTTATTTTACCTTTTCCCTCTTCATCTTCATCTTCGTCATCATCATCGTCTTCACAAACTTCATCACATTCGTAAAACAAAAAAAAAAACAAAAAAATCCCAAAACAAATGGAAGGTTGTTTTGTTTTTATAGTTTTCTATTGATTCCACTACTCCAATACAACAAATATGATGGTTCTTACGGATACTTAGATAAGAGTGATGTTATTTATCAAGAATTTTTTTATCTCGAGGACACCACTAAAATGTTTTAGCCAATCAAAATTCTGCTTGTCCACAAATCATGGGAATGATGGGTGAAATATAGGAAATGTATTCAACCGCTACACGGTCGTGAAATTCTCGCTATCCCATTCCTTTGCTATACATATCATTTCTCCTTGGATAATTATACTTTTTTTTTACTAAAATTAGATAATTATACTCCCTCCGTCCCAAATTGTATGTCGCTTTGGAAAAAAAAAATTGTCCCAAATTATATGTCGCTTTACAATACCAATGAAATATTTATGTTACTTTTCCTATTATATCCTTAACTATTAATTACTCTCTCTTCTTTCAATTATTTCATTTATCTTTTCCATACCATTTATTAGGGATAATTTTGTAAAACAACTCATAATTTCTCTTCCCCACGCAATATTAATTACATTTCTTAATACATGTGAAATGGCCAAAACGTCTTACAATTTAGAACGGAGGGAGTATTAAATAGCACGCGCACGGCGCACATACGTATATAGTACGATAGATATGTTAATAATTCAAAAATTTAACTTGATTATAAAACAAAGTATACTAAATCATCGTTATAAAGTGTCATGCTCGTAAACTTGTATCAAACTTCATAAATTACCCCATCAAATCATTAAAAAAACAAGAGTTTCAAAAGTTTTTTTTTTTTTTTTTTTTGTATAATTTCAAAAGTTTTTGAAGCTGTTAAAAATTTACAGTAATATTAGTCTGATTATGTCCTACTTGTTGTGTGTATAGTTGTCAAGGGGTTAGTGTCGTGATAAAAGTAGAGCGAGCAACCTTATTTAGAAAGAAAAAAAAAAAAAAAAAAAAAAGAGGTCCTATTTGTTGTATGTTTCATATATATATATATATATATATATTTTGACACGTATCAATAATATTTTTTTCGTTGGACGAGAAGTGACTTAAGATTTAGTCTTTGTAAATAAAAAACATTTTTTTTATCTAATGATTTGGTGAAGTAATAATATTTACTAAAATTTTCTTGTTCTAAAATAAATACAAAATATATAATTCATTATTTTCCTGTCCTAACAGTATAGTTATTCATTTGGGGTTGGCCTAGTGGTTGGCTTGGGATCTTGGAGTTTGCTCCTCCAGAGGTCTCAGGTTCGATTTCCTCTGGAGCCAATTTCGGTGGGCTAAGTCCATACAGAGCTTGCTCTGGCTTTAAATGGGGCCCCACAAGTGGACGGTGGGATTGGTCCCCTCGAATTAGTCAATTCTTGATCGGATACCGAGTTTTCAAAAAAAAAAAAACAACTTATATTCTTTTTAATCTAATGATTTGGAAATTAAAAGTATATAAAATTTTCTTCCATTTCTTTCATGGTGAAAATGACATTCACTTTCTTCCCATTGCTTTCAAGTCTCCTATTTATTATTTAAATTAACGTGATTTGTTTCCAAAGTAGTAAACTCATGTGTGTGATTTATGAACAAAAAATAACCGTGTGCCGAAAATAGGGTTGGAAAACGTGGAAAACTATAGGTAATGTAAGTATGTAACCATTAACCAAACATATTCATTCTCTTTGCAGTTTGCACACATAATGGACCACTTGAGAAAGATTCTCTTGAGACTTTGGCTTTCAATCGCTAAGGTTTTGTTTGGGAGTTTGGAGGGGAGGTCTTTGAGGGATTGGAAATATATGGAAAAATAGACAAAAAATTCACATTTTTTAAAAGAACAGTTTTTTTTTAGAGAAATGCCAAAGTGAACAAACTAAAGACCAAACATTCTCTTTTTTTTTTCCTTCATAATTTAGAGAGGAAGCACTTTGTAGGAGTTCTTTTTTCATAATCTGCATTTGGCTTTACTATCATTTTATTGAAATATGATGAAGAAATTATGGTTTGTACAATGTTTTAATAATATATTAAATTTGGTCTTCTTCTTAAAAAAAAAAAAAAAAAGATTAGATTTGGTGTCCTGAAATTTACAACATTCAAGCATCAAATTATATTTTATTATTACATTTATATCTTTCATAACAAATTTTATTCATTATTTTAGTTTACAATATGAGATATAATTTAATTTTTCTTATATATTATTTGTTCCCTCATATTCTGGAAATGGTTGGTATAAGTATAATAATAAAATAAATTCCAAAAATTCATCCAATTGATTTGGTCAACACCCCAGTATAAAATAATTCCATAAAAAATTAAAATTTAACTAATCAAGTGCCTAAAAAGGTAACTAATTAAGAAAAACAAAATTAGAAAAATATATTGTAAAAGTTAAAACGAGTGTTGGAAAACTACAGTACTATACACTAAACATTTTTCTCTTTGCACACATAAATTAATGGACCACTTGAGAGATTCTATTACCTAATTCAATTACCTAATTCTTCAATTCAATTACCTAATGGACTGATTTGGCCTTTGTAGTTGTTACACTTCAGTTCAATTACCTAATTCTTCGACAAGTACTTTTAACTAGAGTTAAGTGACCATCATTTCAATAATTCATAATTGAAATTATGATTTGTTTCTTGGTAGGAATAGAGTAGGCTTGCCTAATTTTAGGTTTGTGTCCCATTAGAGAGGTTTGGTTTGGCCCCCCTCTCTTTTTTGTTGTTACTGGTTCACACTCCTATTTATATATATTTTTGGTAGGTTAGCACTTTGCTACCTACTTTTCAAAAAAAAAATTGCATTGCATGTTAAATTGTTATTGGTTTTGTACGTAGTATTTATGTTTCTTGTTTGATTTTTCTTTGAACGTGTAAAACCTTACACTTTTTGTGATGACTCTCTATTTATGTATGTATGAATGCAGATATGAAGAGCTTTAAAACACCTTTCAAGGGTATTGTAGATGATTTTACGGGAAGAGCAGTACACTATAAAGATGATTGGATTTCTGGTCTCACTTCTGGAACCGGGTAAGCTTCTTTTATATATAAATTTATTCATGTTTGTATGTATGTATATATGTATGTATGTATTTTTCACCAAAAAAATTCATGCATGTGTGTTC
The DNA here is from genome assembly GCF_003473485.1 of Medicago truncatula. Classification (NCBI taxonomy): domain Eukaryota; kingdom Viridiplantae; phylum Streptophyta; class Magnoliopsida; order Fabales; family Fabaceae; genus Medicago; species Medicago truncatula. The sequence goes on from NC_053043.1 coordinate 50,605,763, forward strand.
ATGGTTTGAAATTGTCAGTTACTTTGAGAATTTTAATATTGCGACGTTGGCAAATGCAGTTGATACGGCCACAGTTGCCGTTGTAGAGACATTTAAAACCTCTACACTGTCGCCACAATGCAATTGCAGACCGTGATTTAGAACTATGTGTATAATCATGTAATGTAATGTAACGATAATAATATTAATGTAATGACAGGATATTGGCACCGACTATGTATATTTTCTTTGCTTCTGCTCTACCTGTTATTGCCTTCGGCGCGCAGCTCAGTAGGGAAACATGTTGGTTCATTCTTTCTTGATCATTATGTCCTTTCACTCTGACCTAATGCACTCACTCTATGCATAACTTTTGGTATTAAGATTGAACAATTTCTTGCTTGTATTTTGTAGATGGAAGCTTAAGCACTGTGGAAACACTGGCTTCTACAGCCATTTGTGGAATCATACACTCCATTTTTGGTGGACAACCTCTCCTAATACTAGGAGTGGCAGAACCCACTATCCTTATGTACACATATTTGTACAATTATGCCAAAAATAAGGAAGGTTTGGGAAGAGAACTCTTTTTGGCTTGGGTAGGATGGTAAGTATAACATTTCCTACATAATCCAACTTAATTAAGTGCTTATAGCATAACTACTTATGTATAAGCTATTTCTATAACAAAAGATTTTCATATAATTAGCTATTAGTTGTTTTCATATGCTCTCCCAAGTGCTTATGTAATTAGATAGACTAAATTAAGTCAATCAAAACAGGCTTGAATTTCATGTTTTAATCATTTTCTAATGGATGTTATTAACATTTCAGGGTTTGTGTATGGACTGCTCTATTGCTATTTCTTTTAGCAATATTCAATGCTGCCATTATCATCAACAGATTTACAAGAATTGCTGGCGAGCTTTTTGGCATGTTGATTACAGTCTTATTCATTCAAGAAGCTATCAAGGTTAGTTTCTGATATATTAGTTTGTTTTTGGTGGTATCAACTATCAAATGAAACATGAATTTGGCATAACGCATAAGAAAAAGACTTTGATATATTATTGTATTGAATCTTTAGGGAATGGTAAGTGAGTTTGAAGTTCCTAAAGAGGGGGATCCAACATTGGATAAATACCAATTTCATTGGTTGTATGCAAATGGATTGCTAGGAATTATATTCACTTTTTGCCTTCTCTATACTTCTTTGAAAAGCAGAAAAGCAAGGTCATGGTTATATGGAACAGGTTTGTCAAGAAAACTCTTGGTGATAATTTGAGGCTTTGAGCCATCATTAGTGGATTTGGATTCAGCCACATCTTGGACTGCCCATATTTTAATTTCTTTTAAAAATATCGAACTTGAAGTATCGACTGTCCAATTTTGATCCGACAGTCCAGATGTGGCCATCTATATGCAGTCATGAGGTTGCGACTGCACACAACCCGGATCAATCATTACCATGGTTGGAGTAAGGAATCTGACATTGTTTGTTTATTGAGCAGGTTGGTTGAGAAGTTTCATTGCAGACTATGGAGTACCATTCTTGGTAGTGGTGTGGACAGCTTTATCATTTACAGTAGTAGCAAGTAAAGTACCTTCTGGAGTTCCAAGAAGACTCGTTGCACCTTTGGCTTGGGAATCTGCATCATTACATCACTGGACAGTAATCAAAGTAAAACAACTTATAGCTTATTGAAAACCATTGGACTTTATTATATCTTTTGTTTGATAAATATCTTACACATAAGCGCTTTAACTAAGTTGTTTATCCAAACATGACGTAGTTTTGGAAGTTACTGACATAATTTCTACTGCAGGATATGGGGAAGGTTTCTCTGGAACATATTTTTGCTGCTTTTGTTCCAGCCTTAATGATAGCAGGGCTTTACTTCTTTGACCATAGTGTTGCATCCCAACTCGCGCAACAAAAGGAATTCAATCTCAAGAAATCTTCGGCATATCACTATGACATATTGTTACTAGGTTTCATGGTATATATTTATATTTTATATATGATATCTTGTATGGAGTTGTTTAATTGTCACTCACATTAATGATACCAACCGAACTAATGCTTTTCTTTGAATCAAACTTTTAGACTTTGCTTTGTGGACTAATTGGTTTGCCTCCTTCAAATGGAGTTCTGCCTCAATCCCCTATGCACACCAAGAGTCTGGCTGTTCTCAAGAAACAGGTGTGTAAATGAGTATCGATACTTGTAATTTTGTATTGAGTAACAAGATTGAATTTGATAGCAAGGGTTTGTTTGGATTGACTTATTTGAGCTTATATATTGGTATAATCACTTGTGAGACAGTTTGAGAGAGATTATGAAAACAAGTTATGACATACAAATAAGCTGTTTTCTGCTTACTTTCATAAGCTCTCAAGGTTACATGGTATTTGAAAATAATCTGACTTCATCTTTTTTTTTTAGATAAAATTTATATGATAAGTGATTATGTTGTAAACTCTTAATTAAGTTGTTTATATACACAAAGCCTGAATATGGTGATTCATTTTCCTTTGAATGGTAGTTGATCCGGAGAAAGATGGTTAAAAGTGCCAAGGAAAGCATAGGGAAGAAAGCTAGCAACTCTGAAATATATGGAATGATGCAAGCAGTGTTTATAGAAATGGATAATGATCCTAATGTAAGCCTACGCCTTCTGATCCTCTTATCCTTTTGCCAATAAATATATTCAGCAATTGTTTTATGTTTTTTATTATATGTTCATATTATATTCTGATCTTTGCCCTGTCCTATAAAATTCTTGCTCCGAACCTGCTATCATGGAGATCAAACACGACACGAATAATAACTAAATTACTAATTGTTCCTGAACATGGTTCTGCAGAATCATTCAGTGGTAAAAGAACTAGAGGATTTGAAAGATTTTGTCCTAAATGGTGAAGATAAAGGAGACAACAATAAGAGCACATTTGATCTTGAGAAACATATTGATACATATTTGCCTGTAAGAGTAAAGGAGCAAAGAGTGAGCAACCTTTTACAATCACTCTTTGTTGGAGTAGCAGTGTTTGCTATGCCTGCCATAAAAATGATACCAACTTCAGTTTTGTGGGGATACTTTGCTTACATGGCTATTGATAGTCTTCCAGGGAATCAGTTTTGGGAAAGGATATTGCTTCTTTTTGTAAGACCTAGTAGATGGTACAAGTAAGTGAAAGTTACTTTGATTTCACCATTTTAACAAAATAGACATGAAGCATTGAAATAGACACAAACACCGAACACGACATTCACACATCGGATACCGGACACATCTTTATTCTGAAGTGTCGGTTGTCATTGATTTCTGGTTCTAAAGCCAAACCTATCCTTGCAGGTTGTTGGAAGGTGATCATGCTTCCTTTGTTGAGTCAGTACCATTCAAACATATAGTATTGTTTACACTCTTCCAATGTGTGTATTTCTTGGTTTGTTTTGGAGTGACATGGATTCCAATTGCTGGAATGTTGTTCCCTTTGCCATTCTTTTTGCTGATCACATTGAGGCAATATATACTCCCCAAGCTGTTCAGTCCAAACCATCTTATGGAACTAGATGCAGCTGAGTATGAAGAAATACCTGGTGCTCCAAGACTAAGTTTCAATATATCCTACAAAGTATGCTATGCTTAATTTTATCATTTTTTTTATTTGCTTTGTCTGCAGTCACGATTTCACGCTCACGAAGTCAACACATCGGTAGCCATTAAATCGAGATCGCACGTTGCAGATTTCAAGCTCGATATTTTAGAGTGAAAAAAAATCAAAACCTGCTTGCTTTCTACACCGTTCGAACCCGATCCAAGGACTACCGATGTGTTGACTTCATGAATGTGTGGGATTGTGATTGCATGCAATCCGAAGCCTTTTCAATATGTTATTTCATCTCAATTATGTTTTACACAATAACCTAGGATATTAAAGAGTTCTTTACTTTTGTAACAGGAGGTTGAATCACCTAAAGTTGGATCAAAGGAAATAGGTAATGCTGAAATATTAGATGAGTTAACCACTAACAGAGGGGAGTTGAAGGTCAGAACTATATATGAGCTTTAGTGAGGAAAGAAATAATCAGGTAACCATAATTCAAATGTTGTTTCTTTGGATGAATTTGAGTTAAATAGTTTTATTCTTTCTCTAAAGAGATGCATCGTTTTTAATGATGAGTTTTTGCAGGTTTATCCTCATAAACTTGATTCAAACTAGAATGTGATATTACATGGTAACCGTGACTGTCCAATCCAATGCAACTAATAGAGTTTCCTCCTCTTAAAGAATACATCCATGAAGATCAAGTGTTGCAATATAAATTTTCTACGTGATGTTAGTGGAATTTGTAAGTAACATTAGAATATAAGTAGTGAAAAGTTGGTACTCTAGTTACATATATATTATTCCCTATGTGATGCTTCCATAAAATTTTGTTAATAGATCTAGAAGTGTTAAATGAGCCTAGTCCGAACTAAATTGTGGGTTGGCTAAACAAAAAATTTGCTTTTAATAATTTTAATCTAACCTGTCCTTGATATTGATGGATTGAACCAACCACGGGATAAAAAAGTATATACTTAATTGCAGTTTTTGTCTTCTTATTTTTCTAAATCCGAGATTTCGATCTTCCATTTTCTAATCTACAATTTTGGTTGTGATTAACTTTGTTAGTCATTAAATTTTTGTTTGTCGATCAATTTGGTCCTTAAATTATTCGAAATAGTTTTAGAGCCTCTCAATTTACTTAACTTGAATCAAATAAGTCCCCTTCATCAAATTTTATAAACCCAAAAACATCAAGATATTCAAACCCAAAAACACATCAATCAACGTTAGTCCATCTTCTTCCACTCAAAAATTTATTTGATGAACTCATTCTATTATGCGCAATGGCTTTTGTTAATAGGCATGAATGAAAATGTGAAGCAACCGTTAATTGTAGGTGAATCAACCCCTACCTAACAAATGAATATCTTCCACTATGCTATTCTTTTTGTTACAATATATGGAATAAATTTACAGAACTTGTCCAATAAATCCTGGGTCGATTCATTATTTCCTTTACATCATCCTTATGAATATGAATGAACACACAACTTGGTGAAGTTAGAATAAGAGACTTCCGATCTTCATTAATCGAACGGTTAAAATATTTTTACCGTGTGAATTCAAGTCCTACAAATGCAGTTTCATGTTGATGACCAAACAAAAAACATTTTTTAGATGACTCCTTAATGCAGAATGACCTTTGATGAGAAGGATGTGTACTTACAATATCGACCGACTTGGTTCATTGTTTCTGACCCTGACGGTGTTATAATTAATGGTGGGTGGGAAGTTTGAGTGCCAGTTTAATGTCCTGAGAGCAGAAAAGTCTCCTCCAGTCATAGTGGATTCTGTCATGGAACCATATTGTTCCTCTGATTCATATTTCAGAAATTGCGGTTGTTGATTAGACAAAGAAATAAATGTGAGTCTTTTTGTTCCTTCAGCTCAGACAAGGTATAAGTATAAGGCATAACTTATCATTTTGAAAAACAGAAGGAATGTTCCTACAAGTATTATATGCATGCATTAAAAAAATCAGCTCACAATCGCATGTCTATGGTGCAGAATAGAGTTTAACAAGTTGATTCTAACATACAATAAAATTCTGTTGGATTCATGTGTCCAATTTGCAAAGCAAAATCTTTGGTCAAATCAATGTGTTGGACAATGGATCAACAAATGCTGGCAATTTTTTATGCTCTATAATTTGATGATTTGTTAAAAATGGTTTCTGTTATCTTATCTGCTAACTATTATTTTGTCTTCCTAACTGAAAGACACAGTAGTCACTACTTTATTTTTAGTAGAGTGTATCATTATGAGATTTCAATATCTTAAAATATGCTCTAGTGTCTGAATTCGTGGATTGGATTATTGATTGTTTATATTAGGTACTAAAAACTGTCTCTTAGGAATGGAGTGATTAATTAGGGGCTGGAGCAGTTTGTCTGTGATTGCGGTGGTGTAGAATCGGTGTTTGCAAGTGTTTGCTATTCAATTTGCAGGTGACTCAACTCAACATATCTACTGCTTTTTTAAAGGGATTGGTTGGCAGATCTAGATCAATTCATTGGGTCATTTTCAAATAGAATGCTTGTGTTTTGAGTATTTGGAAAGCAAGAAATGGAAAACTATTTCATAACAGACCATTTAGGGTACACGTAAGTTGGCTGAGCAGGAGAAATTGAATAGTCTTGATTATAACATAAAATATCTCAATGATGCTTGAATGCAAGTGCTAGTTTGGGGTTTATTTGACTGTGTTTTCTGCTGTCCAAAGTAGCGATACATTTCTGATTTGTCGCAGTTTATTCTGGACAGATTTCAGGTCTGTCATAATTGCTTGAGATGTTTTGTGTGGAGATCATTCTTTCTACAGTCTGCCCTGGTTGTCATGCATGAGGCTATTCGTTTGTTTCTTTGCATTGTAATTCTTTTCGCTTCCGTGTTAAGCTGGTTTTGTAGCATCCTTCGTAAGTTAGAGTTTGACGGTTCTATTCTTTCTGCAACTTTGCAGACTGGATATTTTGTTCTAATAAATTTGTTTGCTTCTACATAAATGAAATTATCCTTGAATCCATACGCAACTAGTCTGTAGTGAATGGTGTACTCAGGCTTCGGCATTCACAATTTTCTTTTTTTGCAAGGTGTGTCACACCTGCGTAATTGTTTCTTGCCAGCATGTGAGTACCTGACACCGTCTCACCACTTATACGATAACACAAGCGGCAAGCATTGTCATTGTTGCCATCGATGCCAGTGTCATTGTCGTTGTTGTCACTCCTCTCCGGAGTGAGAATTGGTTGCTGCCACAACCTGAAAACCACCTCAGCAAAATCACCATTTATAATTGGCAGATTGATAGTTAGGTCGAAAATGGAGGCTACGCATCCACACTTTAACCACATGGAGCGTTGTGATGTAAGATCACACTTCCAGTACTACCATCAGAGTCAATAATAGTAACAAATTCATGTAAATTGTTATCTTAAAATTCAAGAGAGTAGCACTCATTTCTGGGATTTGCACGAGAGATGTGTTGTACACTTTAGCATTTTCTTTTTATTATATAGAAGTGCATTTGTTGAGAGGATTATATTGATAGAGATGAAAGTAGGTCGGATTAAGTTAGACTTTGATTTAAATAGGTCTAACTATTTTAAGAGTAATGATTGAAAACTTTATAGGGACTAAAAGTTGAAGGAAAATTTTAGAGGAATTAAAACAAAAAATTGGTATATTTATAGGGACCAAAAACATATTTAACCCTACTTTTTTTAAATAAACTAATAACATATGATTTTGTGAATCTCGCACCATACTTCTTTTCATAAAATGCCATTTTTCTTCTATTGTTGCTGTTGTGGGACTTTTGAGTTTGACATCATTTAAGAGACAAGGTAGACACTTCTCGTTGTAAAGTCAAAAAAAGAAAAACAGCAAGTAAAAGTAAAATTAAATGAGAAATCAAAAATGATTTGATTTCCATGTTCATTTAAGAAGTATTATAAAGCTTTTCTTTCTTCTAAAGAAAGCATCAAACAAAATTCATAAACCCATATATTTTGGATTCGCTCTTCTTTGGAACGGGTTATGGATGTTGATGATAAAGGAAACGCTGCGGTGGAAGCTCATCTCGTGTTCAGAATCCTTGTAATGAAAGGCGAATAAAACACAAAATGGTTTATTTGATTGGTGTAGAATTGTGATGAAGATCTGGTACTGATGGGTTTATAATTGTTGTTGATTTTTTAGACTAAACTAAACCCTAATCCTCTTTTTATAGCTACCGAGATTTTTTTGTTTATTTTCTCACCCTGTTTTATGTATTTCAACTTCTTTTCTTTTTATTATTTTATTTTCTTTCTTTGCTTGGATTATGGTTTTATATTCCTTGCTAGCTCATTTTTTAATTTGCAAATTTGTGCAATATAAGACAAATGTATATTCTCTCAAATAAAATAAAAAAGATAAAATTCCCGTGAGCTTAGCTCAGTTGGTAGGGATATTGCATATTATATGCAGGAGCCGGGGTTCGAACCCCGGACACTCCACTTCTCCACAATTAAATTGTGCGAGCTCTAGCCACTAGGCTACTTGACCAAAAAATAAATAAATAAATAAAAAAGACAAATGTGTATGTTACCGATACATATTATTTTTACTCTTTTTTAATTTATCTATCTATGTTTGTAAATTTTTTTATGGTTTGATTTCTTGTGGTAAAAAATGAATCAAAAATTGGGCTCAATTGGTTAACGGACTTAAAAACAATAATAAGTGATTGAACTCAAATCGTTAATTTATTGAAATATTGTTTGATGAGTATGAGTTATGAATTCTTATTATCAAACCCATTTGATTCCGATACATATAAGTGTGTGGGTTCTTATGCGAAATGAATTTCATTTTGAGGGAGAAAGGAATCTATAAACTACCACACGTTAAGTCATATGTGCTTATGATTTTAATTTGCATATGTGTATTTCAAGGTGGGAAAGAATTGCAGATGATTCAATAGTTTTCTTGGAAGCAATTATAGTAGAGACATCAACCCGTTGCTTAAAAAAAACTACTCCCTTCATCCCAAATTGTATGTCGCTTTAGGAAAAAAAATTGTCCCAAATTATATGTCGTTTTACAGTACCAATGCAACATTAATGTTACTTTTCCAATTGTAACCTTAACTATTTATTATTATCTCTTCTTTCAATTCTTTCATTTATCTTTCCCATATTATTTATTAAGGATAATTTTGTAAAACAACTCATAATATCTTTTTTTTTCACGCAATATTAATTGCATTTCTTAATATGTGTGAAATGCCCAAAACGTCATACAATTTGGGACGGAGGGAGTATAATCAAAAATGCATTTTCATTTAAAAAATTTGTTTAAATAACAATTATTAAAAAAGAAAACGTTTTTTAAAAAAAATAATTTTCTAAATTAAACTTAATTTTTTTTTTTGTAACAACCACTGTTTTTTTTATTATTTAAAATTATTTTTCATTATTTAAAATCTTTTTAAATAATAACAGTTTTCTCTAAAAAAAAAACGTTTTAAAAGAGTAACAGATTATTGTCAGTAAAGGAGTAAAAGTTTAAAAAAAAAAAAAAGTATTTTTCCTTTTTCTTTTTTTAACATTTTTGTCTAATAAATTGTTTATGTGTATAAAACATCATCTATTTAAAAGAAGAAAAAAAATACAACTGTTTTGTATTTCACGTTAATTCAAACTTTGAAGTTCTACTTAAATTTAAAAAAAAAAAAAATCAACAGGTGTAACTTATCTACAAAAATAAATTAACAGATCTAAAAATAACATGCAGCTATATATAACTAAACTTATCATCATAATATAAAGAAAAACATATATTCAATATGCATTTCTTAGAGAAAAAAAAAAACAACATACATATTCAACATATACTCTACAAATAAACTTGAAACATATAAAACATATATCTTAAAAATAACAACATAATATCCTAAAACATACATATCCCTGTGTAATTACCAGATTTCATGTGGTTACACACCATGTGTTCCTCAGGAACACGGAGAGAACAAGAATACCAACATCAGCAACAAAGAGTGCGATTTGAACATCTAAGGTAAAAGTGGGTTGAAAACCAGTGTCTATTAGGTTAATCTGTCAGGACAATATGCATTATAACCAAACCAAAAACTATATATATATATATATATATATATATATATATATATATATAATTAAGGACCAAATTATACCGTCACCGTCTCAAAATAGTTGTTCAATTTCAGGTTTACATGGGTATTTATGAATGATTGATAGTGTTTTTCAATAGTAGTAAAATATGTGTCATTTACTAAATCACTCTTATTAAGAATAGTTAGTGGAATAATTATAGAGGATTGTAACGCAATAAATAAAAGAATGTTTATGGGAAAAAAGATAACAAATGTTGCATTGATATTGTAAAATGGTCAAATAATTTGAGATAACTTTTTAAAAAAAAAAAGAGCAAATAAAAAAATAGAAATACTTTAATTTATATCAAGTTGTTAATGATAGTAAGCCAAATTAGAGACTTGTTTTAGTCACTGGTTTAAGTTGTTCTTAATTTGACTTACTATCAAGTTAGTGTAATGACAAAAACACACACATTATAAATTGAAAACAGCAACTCAACACACAAACACACACATTCATTATATTAGGAGTATATCTTTAATATCTCAAATCAGTTGCTCCTGTGCAAGGTATGTGTCATCAGTTGCTCCTCTGCAAGGTATGTGTCAACCTTCGTTGTTCCTGATGATAGAGTTGGATGTAATCCCTCACACCCCTTGTTCTTATCTAACTCTCTTCATATTCCACAAGAATCGATAGATCTTCAATCCGACACGAGTATAAAGCTTTCATTTCTTCAAAAGAAAGCATTAAACGAAATCCAGAAATCCATACATTCCGGATTCGTTCTTCTTTTGAACGGATAATGGATGTTGGTAATGAATGAACGGTGGATGAAATGCAACATGGTTTATTGATTGGTGTAGATTTGTGATGAAGATTTGGTGTTGTTGAGTTTATAACTGTTGTTGCATTTTTTACTAGGCTAAACCTTATTCCCTTTTTATAGGTACCCAGATTTTTTTGTTTATTTCTCACCTTGTTTTTTGTATTTCAACTTCTTTTCTTTTTATTATTTTCTTTTCTTTCTTTGCTTGGATTATGGTTTTCATTTTGTAATTTGCAAATTTGTGCAATATAGGACAAACGTGTATGTTATCAGTACATGCTATTTTCACTCTTTTTTCTATCTATCTATCCGTGTTTGTGACTATTTTTATGGTTTGATTTCTTGTGGTAAAAAGTGAATCAACAATTGGACTCAATTTGTTAACAGACTTTAAAAAAAAAAAAAAAACAAGTGATTGAAATCAAATCTTTAATTTATTTAAACATTGTTTGATGAGTATGAGTTATTAATTCTTATTATCAAACCCATTTGATTCCAATACATATAAGTGTGTGGGTTCTTATGTGAAATGATTTTCATCTTGAGGGAGAAAAGCAATTATAAACTACATATGCTATATCATGTGTGCTTATGATTTTAATTTACATATGTATATTTTAATGTGGGAAGGAATCGCAGATGATTCAATAGTTTTCTAGGAAACAATTATAATTGAGACTTCAACCAATTGTTTAAAAAAAATTATGATTAAAAATGTATTTTCATTCAAAAAAATTGTTTAAATAACAATTATTAAAAAAGAAAACGTTTATTAAATAAAACTAACTTTCTAAATTAAACTTAATTTCTTTTTTGTAAGAACAACAAAAATTTTATTATTTAAAATGTTTTTAAATAAATAATAGTTTTCATTAAAAAAAACAACAACAAAAAAAAACAAACGTTTTAAAAGAGTAACAATTTCTTATCAAAAAAAGAGTAAAAGTTTTGAAGAAAAAAAAAATAGTATTTTGGTTTTATCTTTCTTAACATTTTTGTCTATTAAATTGTTTAAGTGTGTATCAAACATCATCTATTTAAAAGAAAAAAATACAACTGTTTTATACTTCACAGTAATTCAAACTTTGAAGTTCTACTTAAATTTTAAAAAAAGTTTAACAATTGTAACATATCTAAAAAAAATAAATTAACAGATCTAAAAATAACATACAATGATATAAACAATTATAGAATATAAATATATAATTAAACATATCATCATAATATAAAGAAAAACATATATTCAACATGCATTTAAAAAAAATAAAAACATACATATTCAACGTATACTATATACATATAAACTTGAAATATATAATAACATACTACCTCCGGTCCTATTTATAAGAGAAATTTAGGTCAACAAAAGTGAATGTATTTGGACTGAATTTTTAACTAGATACATCAACTTTTGTTGACCCAAAATTCTCTTATAAATAGGACCGGAGGGAGTATATCCTAAAACTTACATATTCACGTGTAATTATCAGATTTCTTGTGGTTACACACCGTGCGTTCCTCAGGTACACTAGAGAGAACAAGAATACCAGCATCAACAACAGAGAATGCGATTTAAATATCTAAGGTAAATGTGGGTTGGAAACCGGTGTCTATCAGGTTAATCTGTAAAGACAATATGCATTATAACTAAATCAAGACAATATGTGGGTTGAGACCAAATTTAGGATCAAATTATACCGTTACCGTCTCAAAATAGTTGTTTAATTTGACTTTTACATGGGTATTTAGGAAAGATTAATAATATTTTTCAATAGTAGTAAAATATATATCATTTACTAAATCACTCTTATTAGTAATAGTTAGTTGAATAATTATAGAGGATTGAAATGCAATAAATAAAATAATGTTTATGAAAAAAAAAACAAATGTTGCATTAATATTGTAAAATGGTCAAATAATTTGAGATAACTTTCTTTTAAAAAGAGGACACATAAAAAAAGAGAAATACTTTAACTTATATCAAGTTGTTAATGATAGTAAGCCAAATTAGAGACCTATATTAATCCCTGATTTTTTTTGGTTACAACATGATAATAATAAAATAAAATAAAAATAAAAAAAAATAAAAACAACCCAGCACATAAGTTGTTTTTAATATGACTTACTATCAAGTCAGTGTATTGATAAAAATGACAAAAACACACACATTAAAAATTGAAAACAACAACCCAGCACACAAACACACACATTCATTATATTAGGAGTATATCATTACTACCTCAAATTCGTTGCTCGTGTGCAAGGTATGTGTCAACCTTAGTTGTTCATGATGATAGGGTTGGATGTAATCCCTCACACCTTGGTTCCTATCTCACTCTTTTCCTTTTCCACTAAAATCGATAGATCTTTGATCCGACCCAAGAATAAAGTTTTCCTTTCTTCTAAAGAAAGCATCAAACGGAAGCCAGAAACCCATACAGTCCGGATTCGCTCTTCTTTTGAACGGATTATGGATGTTGGTGATGAATGAGCCGCTACAGTGGAAGCTCCTCTCGTGTTCAGAATCCTTGGTAATGAGCAGTGTATGAAACACAACATGGTTTATTGATTGGTGTACATTTGTGATGAAGATCTGATGTTGTTGAGTTTATAATTGTTGTTGATTTTTGAGACTAGACTAAACCCTAATCCCCTTTTTATAGGTACCTAGATTTTTTTGTTTATTTTCTAACCTTGTTTTTTGTATTTCAACTTTTTTTTTCCTTTGCTTGAATTATGGTTTTATATTTCTTGTTAGCTCATTTTGTAATTTGAAAATTTGTGCAATGTAGGGCAAACATGTATGTTACCAGTAATTATTTTTACTCTTTTTATCTATCTATTTATGCTTCTGTGTTTGTGACCTTTTTTATAGTAAAAAATGAATCAACAATTGGGCTCAATTGGTTAAGGACTTAAAAAAAAATAACAAGTGGGTGAACTCAAATCGTTAAATTTATTTCAACATTGTTTGATGAGTATGAGTTATGAATTTTTATTATCAAACCCATTTGATTCAAATACATAAGTGTGTGGGTTCTTATGTGAAATGATTTTCATTTTGAGGGAGAAAGTCAACTATAAACTACCACACGTTACGTCATGTGTGCTTACGATTTTAATTTGCATATGTGTATTTCAAGGTGGGAATGAATTGCAGATGATTCGATAGTTTACTTGAATTATAGTAGAGACCTCAACCCGTTGCTTACAAAATTATGATTAAAAATGCATTTTCATTAAAAAAAAATTGTTTAAATAATAATTATTAAAAAAGAAAATGTTTTTTAAATAAAACTTAATTTCTTTTTTGTAATAACAACAATTTTTTATTATTTAAAATTCTGTTTCATTATTTAAAACGTTTTTAAATAATAATAGTTTTCTTTAAAAAAATAAAAAAACAAACGTTTTTAAAAAGGTAACAGTTTCTTGTAAAAAAAGGAATAAAAGTTAAAAAAAAAAAATTAGAATTCTGGTTTTTATCTTTTTTTTTAATATTTTTTGTCCAATAAATTGTTTAAGTGTATAAAACATCATCTATTTAAAAGAAAAAAATACAACTATTTTATACTCCACAGTAATTCAAATTTTGAAGTTCTTTCTACTTAAATTAAAAAAAAAAAAATTCAACAGTTGTAACAGATCTACAAAAAATAAATTAACAAATTTAAAAATAACATGCATCCAAATAAACAATAACAGAGTATCGATTAATGCTCAAAGTTCAATTTATATATAGCTGTCCTTGGTGGTTATTTTTGTCGATGTGGGACTTTTGAGACAAGGTAGAAAACAACAGTAAAGTCAACGAAGCAGAGTTAATGTCCATGTTTGTTCAAGTAAGAAGTATTTTCAATTATTATTAGTGAGGTAAACTGAGGAACATAGAAGAAGATGAAGAATAATCAACCGTTATGGATTGGTTATCTTCCATTTTTTCAATAATAACTCTCTCCCACTCAGAGCTTCAACTACAACGCCGGTTCAGTATGGAAGAAAGCCAAATAAAGTGGAGAGGCTTGCAAGCTTGGAGCATACATATTTCATACGTAATACTTTTCTAATGTGAAACTCAAAAAATTGAACTTTTAATTTAGAAAGTGCTAGACGTATAATTTTTACTTAATGGATCTGAAATAATTTTATTTATAGATGTTAATTGTTAGACATATGGCTAGATTTATAATTATAAACCACCGTCGGGACTCAATGATATTGTATAAATTAATTGGAAGCTAATAGATACAATAGATCTCTCATTATTTTTGTACATAGAAAGATATCATAAATGAAAGGTGAAGGTATAATTAAAACACTATAAGTATATAATCAATTAATAGGATGCATAAGAGAAATATTTAACGAAATCTTATCCTAACACAACATTTTAATATGTTAAGTTTCATGATTTTTAACTCATTTACCTTACAAACAACTATTCAAACTCTATCACTAAAATATTATTGAACAGTTTAAATATTATCAAGTCTACATAGATATGATAACTCAAAATGTTTTGATAGTCGTTATAGCCATCAATTTGTGACATTGAAAAAAATGTTAAATGTCTTTTGTGGGATAAAGGTTCTAATAATAGAGAGATTAGGTTGATGGCATGGGAAAGGTTGACATGTCCTTAATCAAAAGGTGGGGTAAGTTTTTGTAACTTTTAAGCTTTCAATAAGGTATGGTGGAAAAACAAGGGTGTCTTAAGGATGTCTTAAGAGGAGTATTACTAATGAACTTTTTTCAGCATTCATTTAAACACACTCAATTTTATTGAGTGAAATTAATGTGAATCCTACACTTTAAAAATATAATTCACTTAAAATGGTGGAACACATATGTTTCTTCCAATTAAAAAAAGTGTTTAAGTGAGTGTTGAAAAGAGAGTATTTTAGCATTTATCGTATCTTAAATATAATGTGGATATGAGTTTTCATCTTGAAGCGGGTATTGTTTCCTTGGGTTGTTGTGTTTAAAACAGGGGAGGGGAATTTATTCTAGCCAGAACAAAGTTCAAAAAGATGTCGATTGTCGACAATTGAAGGGGAAACAAATGTGTTATTTGAAGCAATTCAGATGCTTATCAACAAGAACAAGATGGTTATCCCTAAAAAAAAAAAAACAAGAACAAGATGGTTAGATGAGAGCGAGTGGTGTTTGAGAACGATTCTCAAATTTAAATAGAATTTATTTATTTTCGCTCATCTGGTGTTTGGGAGTTTAGTTCAATAACTTTTACCTTATTAATAGCTAGTTTATCTCTACATTCTAACTTTGAGGTAATATTTCCTTAAAAAAAAAAAAAAAACTTTGAAGTAAAATTTATTAGACGACAAACGAATATAATTGCTCATATATTTGGGAGGATAGCTATTTCTTAGGCTATCGGTCAATGCATCGTTGAGTTTAAACTCCTTTTTAACTATTAATATTGCCCATTGGCCGAAGAAAAAAAAAGGCCATGGCGACGGGATGTTCAAAACTAAATAAAATCACATGCAACCATGATATTTTTATTTTTTTAAAATAATACAACCATTTTTATCTCAAAAAGGTAATTTAGAAAAAGTCAAATAAATAATGCAACCATGTTAATTGTGTCCTAATTTTGCCATGATATTTTTATTTTTTAAAAATAATACAACCATTTTTATCTCAAAAAGGTAATTTAGAAAAAATCAAATAAATAATGCAATCATGTTAATTGTGTCCTAATTTTGCCATGTTATTTGTTCAAAAACACAATTATTCTCTAACGCTACTAAGTCAGCTTGATTTTCTTGATACCCAATTTTAACATCCTAAACATAATTATTATTGCTTCTCCTTTTGATTAATGATATGAATTAAATTATTAGTTTTTTAAAAAGAAAATTCATGGTCATAGGATGTTCTAAACTAGTAAATAAAATCACATGCAACCATGTTAACTGTTGCCTAATTTTGTCATGTTAATAGTACAAAAGGCAATTATTCTCTAACCTGCCACTAAGTCAGCTTGATTTTGTTAGATACCCAATTTTATCATTCTATTAAACATAATTATTATTGCCGACCACAAAACAAAGAAACTAATGGAAAAATGAAGAAATAAAGAACAGCCACCATATGTAGGCTAGAAAAAGGGACATTGAGACTAAAATAACTTTTGCAGTCACATGGGTTGCCTAGGATAAGATATTTGATATGGATCTCTTTTTCATTTTCCATCTTCATTATTTCTTTTCTAATAAAAAAATTAGGAAAGACTCATTTTCATGCAATGCAAGTTCGGACATACTTTTTAAATGATGTGTCTAATTATGAAACTTTAAGTTACAGCTGATGTGAGCAAAGTGTTATACAAAGTCAAGTAGAAGCCTCAAACTACTGATATTGATATGTCTAATTATGAAACTTCGAACTTAAATTCAAGTTAGAGTTGGTTGTTGAAATTTGGGACCTAACTCATCCTTACAAAACCAGTTTGTGAGGTGAGGATTGCACTCACTTACAAACACATTGTCAGGCTATCACCTATTCGATGTATGACTCTTAACACACCCCATCACGACCAACACTATTGGGCTTGGTTCATGGACATAAATAGTGGGTGACCCAATAGGCGGAAACCTGATAGCAGGTGGTCCAATGGATCTTGGAGAGACTCTTGATACCATGTTGAAATTTGGGGCCTAACTCATTATTACATGACCGGCTTGTGAGGTGATGATTGCCCCCACTTACAAACATATTGTTAGACCATCACCTATCCGATGTAGGATTCTTGAGCAGAGTGTGAAACAAGGTCAAGTACTCGGGTAGAAACATCAAACTAATTGAAGATTTACATGACCGTCCCTTAATAAATGACCCAGTTGACAATATACATTATTGACTTGACATACTTTGACCATACTTTTCTACTAATTCACAAAGATAAATAATATCATGTAAGATGTTGTTGGATTCGTCTCGATGAGTATTTTTAAAATATTAAATTTTTATAATTTTTTTTAGTAGAGAATTGAAGATATCAAAGATAAAACATATGCATTAGTATGTGTGTCAGAGTCAACTAGGTCACTTATTTAGGGACGGAGGGAGTAATAAAGGCAACCTCACCACACTACTATGTAGTACGTGCTAGTGAGTTGAACATGCTGGATTGCAAGATTAAACAAAAGTTGGTTACCTTCTCAATAAAAATAATATTAAAATGACAACAAAGATAATAGTAATAAGAATAATAAAAAAAGTAGCAAATGAAAAAATAATTTAAAATAAAATACATAGTAACGTAAATTTGATTTTCTACGATATATTTTAAGTTTGATTTTTATATATAGGCTTTTTGTCAATTCATAAAATCAACCAATTTCTCTCTATCCTATTTCTCTAATATTTCTCTTTTATCAAACAATACATCAAATCTAATCTATTTCTCACATATTTCTCTTTTCTATCACTCACTCTCACCTATTTCTCTCTTCACAATTTCTCTTCCAAACCAAACACACTCTTAAAGTGGACAATCATCGTAGAGGTCCACAAAAGATACACTTATTTTTTTTTTTTGTATAATTTCAAAAGTTTTTGAAGCTGTTAAAAATTTACAGTAATATTAGTCTGATTATGTCCTACTTGTTGTGTGTATAGTTGTCAAGGGGTTAGTGTCGTGATAAAAGTAGAGCGAGCAACCTTATTTAGAAAGAAGAAAAAAAAAAGAGGTCCTATTTGTTGTATGTTTCATATATATATATATATATATATATATATATATATATATATATATATATATATATATATATTTTGACACGTATCAATAATATTTTTTTCGTTGGACGAGAAGTGACTTAAGATTTAGTCTTTGTAAATAAAAAACATTTTTTTTTATCTAATGATTTGGTGAAGTAATAATATTTACTAAAATTTTCTTGTTCTAAAATAAATACAAAATATATAATTCATTATTTTCCTGTCCTAACAGTATAGTTATTCATTTGGGGTTGGCCTAGTGGTTGGCTTGGGATCTTGGAGTTTGCTCCTCCAGAGGTCTCAGGTTCGATTCCCTCTGGAGCCAATTTCGGTGGGCTAAGTCCATACAGAGCTTGCTCTGGCTTTAAATGGGGCCCCCGCAAGTGGACGGTGGGATTGGTCCCCTCGAATTAGTCGATTCTTGATCGGATACCGAGTTTTCAAAAAAAAAAAACAACTTATATTTACTGGTTCACACTCCTATTTATATATATTTTTGGTAGGTTAGCACTTTGCTACCTACTTTTCAAAAAAAAAAATTGCATTGCATGTTAAATTGTTATTGGTTTTGTACGTAGTATTTATGTTTCTTGTTTGATTTTTTCTTGAACGTGTAAAACCTTACACTTTTTGTGATGACTCTCTATTTATGTATGTATGAATGCAGATATGAAGAGCTTTAAAACACCTTTCAAGGGTATTGTAGATGATTTTAGGGGAAGAGCAGTACACTATAAAGATGATTGGATTTCTGGTCTCACTTCTGGAACCGGGTAAGCTTCTTTTATATATAAATTTATTCATGTTTGTATGTATGTATATATGTATGTATGTATTTTTCACCAAAAAAATTCATGCATGTGTGTTCATGGTTTGAAATTGTCAGTTACTTTGAGAATTTTAATATTGCGACGTTGGCAAATGCAGTTGATACGGCCACAGTTGCCGTTGTAGAGACGTTTAAAACCTCTACACTGCCGCCACAATGCAATTGCAGACCGTGATTTAGAACTATGTGTATAATCATGTAATGTAATGTAACGATAATAATATTAATGTAATGACAGGATATTGGCACCGACTATGTATATTTTCTTTGCTTCTGCTCTACCTGTTATTGCCTTCGGCGCGCAGCTCAGTAGGGAAACAGGTTGGTTCATTCTTTCTTGATCATTATGTCCTTTCACTCTGACCTAATGCACTCACTCTATGCATAACTTTTGGTATTAAGATTGAACAATTTCTTGCTTGTATTTTGTAGATGGAAGCTTAAGCACTGTGGAAACACTGGCTTCTACAGCCATTTGTGGAATCATACACTCCATTTTTGGTGGACAACCTCTCCTAATACTAGGAGTGGCAGAACCCACTATCCTTATGTACACATATTTGTACAATTATGCCAAAAATAAGGAAGGTTTGGGAAGAGAACTCTTTTTGGCTTGGGTAGGATGGTAAGTATAACATTTCCTACATAACCCAACTTAATTAAGTGCTTATAGCATAACTACTTATGTATAAGCTATTTCTATAACAAAAGATTTTCATATAATTAGCTATAAGTTGTTTTCATAAGCTCTCCCAAGTGCTTATGTAATTAGATAGACTAAATTAAGTCAATCAAAACAGGCTTGAATTTC
Organism: Medicago truncatula; assembly: GCF_003473485.1. NCBI lineage: Eukaryota > Viridiplantae > Streptophyta > Magnoliopsida > Fabales > Fabaceae > Medicago > Medicago truncatula. Next base: position 50,625,694 of record NC_053043.1, read on the forward strand.
ATGTTTTAATCATTTTCTAAGGGATGTTATTAACATTTCAGGGTTTGTGTATGGACTGCTCTATTGCTATTTCTTTTAGCAATATTCAATGCTGCCATTATCATCAACAGATTTACAAGAATTGCTGGCGAGCTTTTTGGCATGTTGATTACAGTCTTATTCATTCAAGAAGCTATCAAGGTTAGTTCCTGATATATTAGTTTGTTTTTGGGGAATCTTTAGGGAATGGTAAGTGAGTTTGAAGTTCCTAAAGAGGGGGATCCAACATTGGATAAATACCAATTTCATTGGTTGTATGCAAATGGATTGCTAGGAATTATATTCACTTTTTGCCTTCTCTATACTTCTTTGAAAAGCAGAAGAGCAAGGTCATGGTTATATGGAACAGGTTTGTCAAGAAAACTCTTGGTGATAATTTGAGGCTTTGAGCCATCATTAGTGGATTTGGATTCAGCCACATCTTGGACTGCCCATATTTTAATTTCTTTTAAAAATATCGAACTTGAAGTATCGACTGTCCAATTTTGATCCGACAGTCCAGATGTGGCCATCTATATGCAGTCATGAGGTTGCGACTGCACACAACCCGGATCAATCATTACCATGGTTGGAGTAAGGAATCTGACATTGTTTGTTTATTGAGCAGGTTGGTTGAGAAGTTTCATTGCAGACTATGGAGTACCATTCTTGGTAGTGGTGTGGACAGCTTTATCATTTACAGTAGTAGCGTAAAGTACCTTCTGGAGTTCCAAGAAGACTCGTTGCACCTTTGGCTTGGGAATCTGCATCATTACATCACTGGACAGTAATCAAAGTAAAACAACTTATAGCTTATTGAAAACCATTGGACTTTATTATATCTTTTGTTTGATAAATATCTTACACATAAGCGCTTTAACTAAGTTGTTTATCCAAACATGACGTAGTTTTGGAAGTTACTGACATAATTTCTACTGCAGGATATGGGGAAGGTTTCTCTGGAACATATTTTTGCTGCTTTTGTTCCAGCCTTAATGATAGCAGGGCTTTACTTCTTTGACCATAGTGTTGCATCCCAACTGGCGCAACAAAAGGAATTCAATCTCAAGAAATCTTCGGCATATCACTATGACATATTGTTACTAGGTTTCATGGTATATATTTATATTTTATATATGATATCTTGTATGGAGTTGTTTAATTGTCACTCACATTAATGATACCAACCGAACTAATGCTTTTCTTTGAATCAAACTTTTAGACTTTGCTTTGTGGACTAATTGGTTTGCCTCCTTCAAATGGAGTTCTGCCTCAATCCCCTATGCACACCAAGAATCTGGCTGTTCTCAAGAAACAGGTGTGTAAATGAGTATCGATACTTGTAATTTTGTATTGAGTAACAAGATTGAATTTGATAGCAAGGGTTTGTTTGGATTGACTTATTTGAGCTTATATATTGGTATAATCACTTGTGAGACAGTTTGAGAGAGATTATGAAAACAAGTTATGACATACAAATAAGCTGTTTTCTGCTTACTTTCATAAGCTCTCAAGGTTACATGGTATTTGAAAATAATCTGACTTCATCTTTTTTTTTAGATAAAATTTATATGATAAGTGATTATGTTGTAAACTCTTAATTAAGTTGTTTATATACACAAAGCCTGAATATGGTGATTCATTTTCCTTTGAATGGTAGTTGATCCGGAGAAAGATGGTTAAAAGTGCCAAGGAAAGCATAGGGAAGAAAGCTAGCAACTCTGAAATATATGGAATGATGCAAGCAGTGTTTATAGAAATGGATAATGATCCTAATGTAAGCCTACGCCTTCTGATCCTCTTATCCTTTTGCCAATAAATATATTCAGCAATTGTTTTATGTTTTTTATTATATGTTCATATTATATTCTGATCTTTGCCCTGTCCTATAAAATTCTTGCTCCGAACCTGCTATCATGGAGATCAAACACGACACGACTAATAACTAAATTACTAATTGTTCCTGAACATGGTTCTGCAGAATCATTCAGTGGTAAAAGAACTAGAGGATTTGAAAGATTTTGTCCTAAATGGTGAAGATAAAGGAGACAACAATAAGAGCACATTTGATCTTGAGAAACACATTGATACATATTTGCCTGTAAGAGTATAGGAGCAAAGAGTGAGCAACCTTTTACAATCACTCTTTGTTGGAGTAGCAGTGTTTGCTATGCCTGCCATAAAAATGATACCAACTTCAGTTTTGTGGGGATACTTTGCTTACATGGCTATTGATAGTCTTCCAGGGAATCAGTTTTGGGAAAGGATATTGCTTCTTTTTGTAAGACCTAGTAGATGGTACAAGTAAGTGAAAGTTACTTTGATTTCACCATTTTAACAAAATAGACATGAAGCATTGAAATAGACACAAACACCGAACACGACATTCACACATCGGATACCGGACACATCTTTATTCTGAAGTGTCGGTTGTCATTGATTTCTGGTTCTAAAGCCAAACCTATCCTTGCAGGTTGTTGGAAGGTGATCATGCTTCCTTTGTTGAGTCAGTACCATTCAAACATATAGTATTGTTTACACTCTTCCAATGTGTGTATTTCTTGGTTTGTTTTGGAGTGACATGGATTCCAATTGCTGGAATGTTGTTCCCTTTGCCATTCTTTTTGCTGATCACATTGAGGCAATATATACTCCCCAAGCTGTTCAGTCCAAACCATCTTATGGAACTAGATGCAGCTGAGTATGAAGAAATACCTGGTGCTCCAAGACTAAGTTTCAATATATCCTACAAAGTATGCTATGCTTAATTTTATCATTTTTTTTATTTGCTTTGTCTGCAGTCACGATTTCACGCTCACGAAGTCAACACATCGGTAGCCATTAAATCGAGATCGCACGTTGCAGATTTCAAGCTCGATATTTTAGAGTGAAAAAAAATCAAAACCTGCTTGCTTTCTACACCGTTCGAACCCGATCCAAGGACTACCGATGTGTTGACTTCATGAATGTGTGGGATTGTGATTGCATGCAATCCGAAGCCTTTTCAATATGTTATTTCATCTCAATTATGTTTTACACAATAACCTAGGATATTAAAGAGTTCTTTACTTTTGTAACAGGAGGTTGAATCACCTAAAGTTGGATCAAAGGAAATAGGTAATGCTGAAATATTAGATGAGTTAACCACTAACAGAGGGGAGTTGAAGGTCAGAACTATATATGAGCTTTAGTGAGGAAAGAAATAATCAGGTAACCATAATTCAAATGTTGTTTCTTTGGATGAATTTGAGTTAAATAGTTTTATTCTTTCTCTAAAGAGATGCATCGTTTTTAATGATGAGTTTTTGCAGGTTTATCCTCATAAACTTGATTCAAACTAGAATGTGATATTACATGGTAACCGTGACTGTCCAATCCAATGCAACTAATAGAGTTTCCTCCTCTTAAAGAATACATCCATGAAGATCAAGTGTTGCAATATAAATTTTCTACGTGATGTTAGTGGAATTTGTAAGTAACATTAGAATATAAGTAGTGAAAAGTTGGTACTCTAGTTACATATATATTATTCCCTATGTGATGCTTCCATAAAATTTTGTTAATAGATCTAGAAGTGTTAAATGAGCCTAGTCCGAACTAAATTGTGGGTTGGCTAAACAAAAAATTTGCTTTTAATAATTTTAATCTAACCTGTCCTTGATATTGATGGATTGGACCAACCACGGGATAAAAAAGTATATACTTAATTGCAGTTTTTGTCTTCTTATTTTTCTAAATCCGAGATTTCGATCTTCCATTTTCTAATCTACAATTTTGGTTGTGATTAACTTTGTTAGTCATTAAATTTTTGTTTGTCGATCAATTTGGTCCTTAAATTATTCGAAATAGTTTTAGAGCCTCTCAATTTACTTAACTTGAATCAAATAAGTCCCCTTCATCAAATTTTATAAACCCAAAAACATCAAGATATTCAAACCCAAAAACACATCAATCAACGTTAGTCCATCTTCTTCCACTCAAAAATTTATTTGATGAACTCATTCTATTATGCGCAATGGCTTTTGTTAATAGGCATGAATGAAAATGTGAAGCAACCGTTAATTGTAGGTGAATCAACCCCTACCTAACAAATGAATATCTTCCACTATGCTATTCTTTTTGTTACAATATATGGAATAAATTTACAGAACTTGTCCAATAAATCCTGGGTCGATTCATTATTTCCTTTACATCATCCTTATGAATATGAATGAACACACAACTTGGTGAAGTTAGAATAAGAGACTTCCGATCTTCATTAATCGAACGGTTAAAATATTTTTACCGTGTGAATTCAAGTCCTACAAATGCAGTTTCATGTTGATGACCAAACAAAAAACATTTTTTAGATGACTCCTTAATGCAGAATGACCTTTGATGAGAAGGATGTGTACTTACAATATCGACCGACTTGGTTCATTGTTTCTGACCCTGACGGTGTTATAATTAATGGTGGGTGGGAAGTTTGAGTGCCAGTTTAATGTCCTGAGAGCAGAAAAGTCTCCTCCAGTCATAGTGGATTCTGTCATGGAACCATATTGTTCCTCTGATTCATATTTCAGAAATTGCGGTTGTTGATTAGACAAAGAAATAAATGTGAGTCTTTTTGTTCCTTCAGCTCAGACAAGGTATAAGTATAAGGCATAACTTATCATTTTGAAAAACAGAAGGAATGTTCCTACAAGTATTATATGCATGCATTAAAAAAATCAGCTCACAATCGCATGTCTATGGTGCAGAATAGAGTTTAACAAGTTGATTCTAACATACAATAAAATTCTGTTGGATTCATGTGTCCAATTTGCAAAGCAAAATCTTTGGTCAAATCAATGTGTTGGACAATGGATCAACAAATGCTGGCAATTTTTTATGCTCTATAATTTGATGATTTGTTAAAAATGGTTTCTGTTATCTTATCTGCTAACTATTATTTTGTCTTCCTAACTGAAAGACACAGTAGTCACTACTTTATTTTTAGTAGAGTGTATCATTATGAGATTTCAATATCTTAAAATATGCTCTAGTGTCTGAATTCGTGGATTGGATTATTGATTGTTTATATTAGGTACTAAAAACTGTCTCTTAGGAATGGAGTGATTAATTAGGGGCTGGAGCAGTTTGTCTGTGATTGCGGTGGTGTAGAATCGGTGTTTGCAAGTGTTTGCTATTCAATTTGCAGGTGACTCAACTCAACATATCTACTGCTTTTTTAAAGGGATTGGTTGGCACATCTAGATCAATTCATTGGGTCGTTTTCAAATAGAATGCTTGTGTTTTGAGTATTTGGAAAGCAAGAAATGGAAAACTATTTCATAACAGACCATTTAGGGTACACGTAAGTTGGCTGAGCAGGAGAAATTGAATAGTCTTGATTATAACATAAAATATCTCAATGATGCTTGAATCCAAGTGCTAGTTTGGGGTTTATTTGACTGTGTTTTCTGCTGTCCAAAGTAGCGATACATTTCTGATATGTCGCAGTTTATTCTGGACAGATTTCAGGTCTGTCATAATTGCTTGAGATGTTTTGTGTGGAGATCATTCTTTCTACAGTCTGCCCTGGTTGTCATGCATGAGGCTATTCGTTTGTTTCTTTGCATTGTAATTCTTTTCGCTTCCGTGTTAAGCTGGTTTTGTAGCATCCTTCGTAAGTTAGAGTTTGACGGTTCTATTCTTTCTGCAACTTTGCAGACTGGATATTTTGTTCTAATAAATTTGTTTGCTTCTACATAAATGAAATTATCCTTGAATCCATACGCAACTAGTCTGTAGTGAATGGTGTACTCAGGCTTCGGCATTCACAATTTTCTTTTTTTGCAAGGTGTGTCACACCTGCGTAATTGTTTCTTGCCAGCATGTGAGTACCTGACACCGTCTCACCACTTATACGATAACACAAGCGGCAAGCATTGTCATTGTTGCCATCGATGCCAGTGTCATTGTCGTTGTTGTCACTCCTCTCCGGAGTGAGAATTGGTTGCTGCCACAACCTGAAAACCACCTCAGCAAAATCACCATTTATAATTGGCAGATTGATAGTTAGGTCGAAAATGGAGGCTACGCATCCACACTTTAACCACATGGAGCGTTGTGATGTAAGATCACACTTCCAGTACTACCATCAGAGTCAATAATAGTAACAAATTCATGTAAATTGTTATCTTAAAGATATAGCATGGTTAAAATTTTGAAGAAAAAAAAAATTAAAATTCAAGAGAGTAGCACTCATTTCTGGGATTTGCACGAGAGATGTGTTGTACACTTTAGCATTTTCTTTTTATTATATAGAAGTGCATTTGTTGAGAGGATTATATTGATAGAGATGAAAGTAGGTCGGATTAAGTTAGACTTTGATTTAAATAGGTCTAACTATTTTAAGAGTAATGATTGAAAATTTTATAGGGACTAAAAGTTGAAGGAAAATTTTAGAGGAATTAAAACAAAAAATTGGTATATTTATAGGGACCAAAAACATATTTAACCCTACTTTTTTTAAATAAACTAATAACATATGATTTTGTGAATCTCGCACCATACTTCTTTTCATAAAATGCCATTTTTCTTCTATTGTTGCTGTTGTGGGACTTTTCATAAAATGCCATACATCAATGAAGAGATTAAGAAGATGATTCTTGAAGAGAGTCATAGAAGTAGCTTGAGTATTCATCCGGGAGCTACGAAGATGTATCATGATTTAAAGAAGATTTTCTGGTGGTCTGGTTTGAAACGAGATGTGGCATAGTTTATGTATTCCTGTTTAGTTTGTCAGAAGTCGAAAGTCGGGCATCAGAAACCCGCTGGGATGATGGTACCTTTAGATGTGCCAGAATGGAAATGGGATAGTATATCGATGGATTTTGTGACGAGTTTGCCGAATACTCCGAGATGGAGCGACACAATTTGGGTGATTGTTGATAGGTTGACGAAGTCAGCTCATTTTCTACCTATTAATATTAGTTTCCCTGTTGCCCAGTTGGCAGAGATTTATATCAAGGGGATTGTGAAGTTGCATGGTGTTCCTTCGAGCATTGTATCAGATAGAGATCCAAGATTTACTTCTAGATTTTGGAAAAGTTTGCAAGAGGCTTTGGGTTCGAAGTTGAGATTGAGTTCGGCGTATCATCCACAGACAGATGATCAGTCGGAGAGGACAATTCAGTCGCTAGAGGATTTGTTGAGAATTTGTGTTCTTGAGCAAGGAGGGACTTGGGATAGTCATCTTCCGTTGATCGAGTTCACTTATAATAATAGTTATCATTCTAGTATTGGAATGACACCGTTCGAGGCTTTGTATGGTCGGAGATGCAGAACTCCGTTGTGTTGGTTTGAATCAGGAGAAAGAGCGGTCTTAGGACCAGAGATTGTTCAGCAAACTACTGAGAAAGTTCAGATGATCCAAGAGAAAACGAAGGCGTCGCAGAGTCGACAAAAGAGTTATCATGATAAGCGTAGAAAAGACCTTGAATTTCAGGAAGGAGACCACGTGTTTTTGAGAGTCACTCCTATGACTGGTGTAGGACGTGCTTTGAAGTCAAAGAAGTTGACCCCGAAATTCATTGGTCCGTATCAGATATTGGAAAGAGTTGGAACAGTGGCTTACCGAGTGGGTTTACCACCGCATCTTGCGAATTTGCACAACGTTTTCCATGTGTCGCAACTTCGAAAGTATGTTCCGGATCCATCTCATGTAATTCAGAGTGACGATGTGCAAGTTAGAGACAACCTTACGGTAGAAACTTTACCGTTGAGGATTGATGATCGTAAAGTGAAGACGTTGAGAGGCAAGGAGATACCTCTCGTGAGAGTCGTTTGGTTAGGAGCGACTGGTGAAAGCTTGACGTAGGAGCTTGGGAGTAAGATGCTGGAGTCTTATCCAGAGTTGTTTACTTAAGGTAAATTTTCGAGGACGAAAATCTTTTAAATGGGGGAGAGTTGTAACGCCCACTTTCGTTTAATCGTTATTTAATCGAGTTTAGGCAATTATATTATAATTATATAATATATGCATGATTTTGATATGTTTTGATGATTTGTGGTGATTTTGATGATTTGATTGATGACGTGATAAGTTATGAGTTTTGGAGGATTTGATAAGATTAGAGAATTTATTTTATTGTTAAATAAAATAAAGATTTGAAAAATATTTAGTTGAGGGCTGTTTTGATATTTTAGATAGTGTTGGGGGAGAAAGTGAAATAAGATAAGTTATTAAGGAGAGATATAAAAGAATAGACCTAGGTTTAGAAAAAACACTTTGTACGTGAAAACTTTTGGAAAAGGGAGAAAAAGCTTAGAGGGGAGCAAGAGACCAAGAGGGCTGCGATTTTCTTCATAACCAGGTAAGGGTGGGACTAATAACTCAGTAACATTAGTGAATGTAATTCTGATGATTAGTTAGCAAGAATTAGGATTAGATGGAGAAAACGAAAACTAGGTCAAATCCCTAAAATTTGAGAATAAACGGTGGAAATTGGTTAGATTGATGTAGAAAGTATTCCTGGACCTTAGATAATGTTTAGGACAAACTTTGGAATCAGTATCAGACTTAGAACCATGTTAATCGATGAATTTTTGTGATTTTAGGAAGCCTGGCCGTAGCGACATTCATCGCTCGCCGCGGCGAGCTATGATCCTCGCCTCGCGAGTGATGAGCTTCATCGCTCGCCACGCGAGCCTTTTCCCTTCGCCTCGCGAGTTGTTTGGTGCAACTCGCCATGGCGAGCAACCCTTCCTCGCCTCGCGAGCTTAGGCAGAGTGCATGTCATATTTTGTAGTTTCGACTTTTTAGGTGGACCTTGAGTGCCTTTAAATGCCTAAACATACCTAGAGATGATTAGGAATGATTTTATGACAGGATTGAACCCAAAACAACATTAGTTGGGAATCTGAGTGGTACTCGCCATGGCGAGTGAGAACTCTCGCCTCGCGAGCAAGTCCAGAATGTAGCTGTTGAGTGGTTGTGTGATCTGTGTCGCACCTTTTGATCAAGAGTGAACCCCTAACTGGTAATGAAACCTAATGATAACGTTTAATGCAGTCTGTAAAGCTATTAAGATATGTTGATATTAATTGAGCATGATTAATGTATTATGCAATATGTGAGATATAATGAAATGATTATGATTCTATTGAATTGCTGTTGATATATTGATATCTCCCTGCTGTTATGTGACTTGACTATGTTGCTGCTGTTATTTAACTGAGTATGCAATGTTTATATATGAATATAATGAAAATGATGACGTTTTGCTTCAAGTTATTGAATGCACATGATTACGATGATTACGATGTTTTGTTGTTAAGAGTCCATGCATAGCATATCATTGAGCTTAGTCCTCACCACGTTTTATTAGGAGCTTTGTCCTCCGCACGATTATTAGGAGCTTTGTCCTCCGCACGATTAAAGTATATTTATACTTATGATGACGATTGGTACCACATGCATATACGGAGTCTAGGAGCATTGTCACATTGTCATGTCTATTATGCTTTGTTGATGATGATTGATTATGTGATTACGTGATAACATTATATTGTTGAAGATGATTAATTATGTGATTACGTGATAAATGCTTATTAAAGATACAATGATGATTATGTTTTAAATTGATTATGATCAAGACTGATTAGGATGTTAACTTATGATTGTTAATTGCATTGATTAATGTTAATCTGTTATGAAATCTCACCCCTTCTGTTTGAATGTTACCTCGACCGTGGGTAACGTGCAGGTGATCGAGCTTAGTGTGTTGTTTCCGTCGTGAGTGCCCTTGCCTTCACTGTGTCGTCTAGGTCGCTCTGATACGTAACGGGATGAGGCTTTATGATTATGCATGCTTCATTCTATTACGTGACTTTTATGCTGTTTATGATTATGAACTAATTTCTTTAAGATTCATGATGAGGCCTGCGTGCCAAAACGTTTTATGATTATGACATAAATTCCGCTGCGATGTTTAAGATATTTGGTTAAATCATTATTTAACTGTTTTGGATTACGTTTATGTGATATCCCGTTGTTTACGATGCTTACTCTGATAAATGTTTTAATGAAATTTTTCATATTGGGAAAACGGGGTGTTACAACTGGTATCAGAGCAGGTCGGTCCGTCCGGTCAATTAGAGAGTCGTGTCGAGTCTTAGTAATATTTATATTACTATCTTATGTTGTTGTTGCTACTTTTGTAGAATCTCGGAAATGGCTGGAAGGAACGATGTTGCGTTAGCTGCTGCTCTACAAGCTGTTGCCCAAGCTGTGGGACAACAACCTAACGTGAACGCCGGTTCGAATGCTGAAGCTAGGATGTTGGAGACGTTCATGAAGAAGAACCCTCCGACTTTCAAAGGACGTTATGACCCTGATGGAGCCCAGACGTGGCTTAAGGAGATTGAGAGGATTTTCCGAGTGTTATGCAGTGCACTGAAGATCAGAAGGTGCGGTTTGGTACTCATCAGCTAGCCGAGGAAGCTGATGACTGGTGGGTTGCTCTTCTGCCTACCCTTGGGCAGGAGGGAGCTGTTGTGACTTGGGCTGTTTTCAGGAGAGAGTTCCTGAGAAGATACTTTCCGGAAGATGTTCGCGGGAAGAAGGAGATCGAGTTCCTTGAGCTGAAACAAGGAAATATGTCCGTGACAGAGTATGCTGCCAAGTTCGTGGAGCTGTCTAAGTTCTATCCGCACTATACTGCTGAGAATGCTGAGTTCTCGAGATGTATCAAATTCGAGAATGGTCTGAGGCCCGACATCAAGAGGGCGATTGGGTATCAACGGCTGAGAGTTTTTCCAGATTTGGTTAACAGCTGCAGGATCTATGAGGAGGATACCAAGGCTCACTACAAGGTAGTGAATGAGAGGAAGGGCAAGGGACAGCAGAGTCGTCCTAAGCCGTACAGTGCCCCCGCTGACAAGGGGAAATAGAAGATGGTCGATGTTAGGCGGCCTAAGAAGAAGGATGTTGCAGAGATTGTGTGCTTCAATTGTGGTGAGAAAGGCCACAAGAGCAATGCCTGCCCTGAGGAAATCAAGAAGTGTGTCCGGTGTGGTAAGAAAGGTCATGTTGTAGCTGATTGCAATCGTACGGACGTTGTGTGCTTTAATTGCAATGGAGAGGGTCACATTAGTTCACAGTGTACTCAGCCTAAGAGGGCGCTGACTACGGGTAGGGTCTTTGCTTTGACTGGGACTCAGACAGAGAATGAGGATCGTTTGATCAGAGGTACTTGCTATATTAATAATACTCCTTTAGTTGCTATTATTGATACTGGTGCTACGCATTGTTTTATTGCTTTCGATTGTGTTTCTGTTTTGGGTCTTGATTTGTCTGATATGAATGGAGAGATGGTTGTCGAAACTCCAGCTAAGGGTTCGGTGACTACTTCTCTCGTATGTTTGAAATGTCCTTTGTCTATGTTTGGTCGTGATTTTGAAATGGATTTAGTTTGTCTACCTTTGAGTGGTATGGATGTGATTTTGGGTATGAACTGGTTAGAGTACAACCACGTTCTTATTAATTGTTTTAGCAAGTCAGTACATTTCTCTTCCGTCGAAGAGGAAAGTGGTGTAGAGTTTTTATCTACTAAGCAGCTGAAGCAACTGGAACGCGACGGTATCTTGATGTTTTCGTTAATGGCTAATATATCTATTGAGAATCAAGCAGTGATTGATAGGTTACCGGTGGTGTGTGAATTTCCTGAAGTTTTTCCAGATGAGATTCCTGATGTGCCTCCAGAGAGAGAAGTTGAGTTTTCTATTGATCTTGTTCCTGGAACGAAGCCGGTCTCGATGGCACCTTATCGTATGTCTGCTTCTGAGTTATCTGAGTTGAAGAAACAGTTGGAAGACTTGCTTGAGAAGAAGTTTGTTAGACCAAGTGTTTCACCTTGGGGAGCGCCGGTTTTGCTAGTAAAGAAGAAAGATGGTAGTATGCGGTTGTGTATTGATTATCGGCAGTTGAACAAGGTAACTATCAAGAATAGGTATCCACTTCCGAGAATTGATGATTTGATGGATCAGCTAGTGGGTGCACGAGTTTTCAGCAAGATTGATTTGAGATTAGGTTATCACCAGATTAAAGTAAAAGATGAAGATATGCAGAAGACAGCTTTCAGAACGCGTTATGGTCACTATGAATATAAAGTTATGCCTTTTGGTGTTACCAATGCACCTGGAGTGTTTATGGAGTATATGAATCGCATCTTCCATGCATTTTTGGATCGGTTCGTAGTTGTGTTCATCGACGATATTTTGATCTACTCCAAGACTGAAGAAGAACATGCTGAGCATCTGAAGATTGTCTTACAAGTGTTGAAAGAGAAGAAACTTTATGCTAAATTGTCTAAGTGTGAATTCTGGTTGAAAGAAGTGAGTTTTCTAGGCCATGTTATTTCCGGAGATGGTATTGCTGTGGATCCGTCTAAAGTCGAAGCTGTATCGCAATGGGATACTCCTAAGTCCATTACTGAAATTAGAAGCTTTTTGGGTTTAGCCGGTTACTACAGAAGATTTATTGAAGGGTTTTCTAAGTTAGCTCTTCCGCTTACACAGTTGACTTGTAAGGTAAGACTTTTGTGTGGGACGTTCATTGTGAGAAAAGTTTCGATGAATTGAAGAAGCATTTGACGACTGCTCCAGTGTTAATTTTGCCGAAGTCGGATGAACCTTTTGTGGTGTATTGTGATGCGTCCAAGTTGGGTTTAGGAGGTGTACTTATGCAAGAAGGTAAAGTGGTAGCTTATGCTTCAAGACAGTTGAGAATTCATGAGAAGAATTATCCTACGCATGATCTCGAGTTAGCGGCCGTAGTCTTTGTATTGAAGATATGGAGACATTACTTGTATGGTTCGAGATTTGAGGTGTTTAGTGATCACAAGAGTTTGAAGTATTTGTTCGATCAGAAGGAATTGAATATGAGGCAGCGAAGGTGGCTCGAATTGTTGAAAGATTATGACTTTGGTTTGAATTATCATCCAGGTAAAGCTAATGTTGTTGCAGATGCCTTGAGTAGGAAGACATTGCATATGTCCGCCATGATGGTCAGAGAGTTCGAATTGCTTGAACAGTTTAGAGATATGAGTTTGGTTTGCGAATGGTCACCTCAGAGTGTGAAACTGGGTATGCTAAAGATTGATAGTGAATTTCTGAAAAATATCAAGGAAGCACAGAAAGTTGATGTAAAGTTTGTGGACTTGTTGGTTGCTAGAGATCAGACTGAAGACAGTGATTTTAAAATCGATGATCAAGGTGTGTTGAAATTCCGAGGAAGAATTTGTATCCCAGACAATGAAGAGATTAAGAAGATGATTCTTGAAGAGAGTCATAGAAGTAGCTTGAGTATTCATCCGGGAGCTACGAAGATGTATCATGATTTAAAGAAGATTTTCTGGTGGTCTGGTTTGAAACGAGATGTGGCATAGTTTATGTATTCCTGTTTAGTTTGTCAGAAGTCGAAAGTCGGGCATCAGAAACCCGCTGGGATGATGGTACCTTTAGATGTGCCAGAATGGAAATGGGATAGTATATCGATGGATTTTGTGACGAGTTTGCCGAATACTCCGAGATGGAGCGACACAATTTGGGTGATTGTTGATAGGTTGACGAAGTCAGCTCATTTTCTACCTATTAATATTAGTTTCCCTGTTGCCCAGTTGGCAGAGATTTATATCAAGGGGATTGTGAAGTTGCATGGTGTTCCTTCGAGCATTGTATCAGATAGAGATCCAAGATTTACTTCTAGATTTTGGAAAAGTTTGCAAGAGGCTTTGGGTTCGAAGTTGAGATTGAGTTCGGCGTATCATCCACAGACAGATGATCAGTCGGAGAGGACAATTCAGTCGCTAGAGGATTTGTTGAGAATTTGTGTTCTTGAGCAAGGAGGGACTTGGGATAGTCATCTTCCGTTGATCGAGTTCACTTATAATAATAGTTATCATTCTAGTATTGGAATGGCACCGTTCGAGGCTTTGTATGGTCGGAGATGCAGAACTCCGTTGTGTTGGTTTGAATCAGGAGAAAGAGCGGTCTTAGGACCAGAGATTGTTCAGCAAACTACTGAGAAAGTTCAGATGATCCAAGAGAAAACGAAGGCGTCGCAGAGTCGACAAAAGAGTTATCATGATAAGCGTAGAAAAGACCTTGAATTTCAGGAAGGAGACCACGTGTTTTTGAGAGTCACTCCTATGACTGGTGTAGGACGTGCTTTGAAGTCAAAGAAGTTGACCCCGAAATTCATTGGTCCGTATCAGATATTGGAAAGAGTTGGAACGGTGGCTTACCGAGTGGGTTTACCACCGCATCTTGCGAATTTGCACAACGTTTTCCATGTGTCGCAACTTCGAAAGTATGTTCCGGATCCATCTCATGTAATTCAGAGTGACGATGTGCAAGTTAGAGACAACCTTACGGTAGAAACTTTACCGTTGAGGATTGATGATCGTAAAGTGAAGACGTTGAGAGGCAAGGAGATACCTCTCGTGAGAGTCGTTTGGTTAGGAGCGACTGGTGAAAGCTTGACGTAGGAGCTTGGGAGTAAGATGCTGGAGTCTTATCCAGAGTTGTTTACTTAAGGTAAATTTTCGAGGACGAAAATCTTTTAAGTGGGGGAGAGTTGTAACGCCCACTTTCGTTTAATCGTTATTTAATCGAGTTTAGGCAATTATATTATAATTATATAATATATGCATGATTTTGATATGTTTTGATGATTTGTGGTGATTTTGATGATTTGATTGATGACGTGATAAGTTATGAGTTTTGGAGGATTTGATAAGATTAGAGAATTTATTTTATTGTTAAATAAAATAAAGATTTGAAAAATATTTAGTTGAGGGCTGTTTTGATATTTTAGATAGTGTTGGGGGAGAAAGTGAAATAAGATAAGTTCTTAAGGAGAGATATAAAAGAATAGACCTAGGTTTAGAAAAAACACTTTGTACGTGAAAACTTTTGGAAAAGGGAGAAAAAGCTTAGAGGGGAGCAAGAGACCAAGAGGGCTGCGATTTTCTTCATAACCAGGTAAGGGTGGGACTAATAACTCAGTAACATTAGTGAATGTAATTCTGATGATTAGTTAGCAAGAATTAGGATTAGATGGAGAAAACGAAAACTAGGTCAAATCCCTAAAATTTGAGAATAAACGGTGGAAATTGGTTAGATTGATGTAGAAAGTATTCCTGGACCTTAGATAATGTTTAGGACAAACTTTGGAATCAGTATCAGACTTAGAACCATGTTAATCGATGAATTTTTGTGATTTTAGGAAGCCTGGCCGTAGCGACATTCATCGCTCGCCGCGGCGAGCTATGATCCTCGCCTCGCGAGTGATGAGCTTCATCGCTCGCCACGCGAGCCTTTTCCCTTCGCCTCGCGAGTTGTTTGGTGCAACTCGCCATGGCGAGCAACCCTTCCTCGCCTCGCGAGCTTAGGCAGAGTGCATGTCATATTTTGTAGTTTCGACTTTTTAGGTGGACCTTGAGTGCCTTTAAATGCCTAAACATACCTAGAGATGATTAGGAATGATTTTATGACAGGATTGAACCCAAAACAACATTAGTTGGGAATCTGAGTGGTACTCGCCATGGCGAGTGAGAACTCTCGCCTCGCGAGCAAGTCCAGAATGTAGCTGTTGAGTGGTTGTGTGATCTGTGTCGCACCTTTTGATCAAGAGTGAACCCCTAACTGGTAATGAAACCTAATGATAACGTTTAATGCAGTCTGTAAAGCTATTAAGATATGTTGATATTAATTGAGCATGATTAATGTATTATGCAATATGTGAGATATAATGAAATGATTATGATTCTATTGAATTGCTGTTGATATATTGATATCTCCCTGCTGTTATGTGACTTGACTATGTTGCTGCTGTTATTTAACTGAGTATGCAATGTTTATATATGAATATAATGAAAATGATGACGTTTTGCTTCAAGTTATTGAATGCACATGATTACGATGATTACGATGTTTTGTTGTTAAGAGTCCATGCATAGCATATCATTGAGCTTAGTCCTCACCACGTTTTATTAGGAGCTTTGTCCTCCGCACGATTATTAGGAGCTTTGTCCTCCGCACGATTAAAGTATATTTATACTTATGATGACGATTGGTACCACATGCATATACGGAGTCTAGGAGCATTGTCACATTGTCATGTCTATTATGCTTTGTTGATGATGATTGATTATGTGATTACGTGATAACATTATATTGTTGAAGATGATTAATTATGTGATTACGTGATAAATGCTTATTAAAGATACAATGATGATTATGTTTTAAATTGATTATGATCAAGACTGATTAGGATGTTAACTTATGATTCTTAATTGCATTGATTAATGTTAATCTGTTATGAAATCTCACCCCTTCTGTTTGAATGTTACCTCGACCGTGGGTAACGTGCAGGTGATCGAGCTTAGTGTGTTGTTTCCGTCGTGAGTGCCCTTGCCTTCACTGTGTCGTCTAGGTTGCTCTGATACGTAACGGGATGAGGCTTTATGATTATGCATGCTTCATTCTATTACGTGACTTTTATGTTGTTTATGATTATGAACTAATTTCTTTAAGATTCATGATGAGGCCTGCGTGCCAAAACGTTTTATGATTATGACATAAATTCCGCTGCGATGTTTAAGATATTTGGTTAAATCATTATTTAACTGTTTTGGATTACGTTTATGTGATATCCCGTTGTTTACGATGCTTACTCTGATAAATGTTTTAATGAAATTTTTCATATTGGGAAAACGGGGTGTTACAACTGGTATCAGAGCAGGTCGGTCCGTCCGGTCAATTAGAGAGTCGTGTCGAGTCTTAGTAATATTTATATTACTATCTTATGTTGTTGTTGCTACTTTTGTAGAATCTCGGAAATGGCTGGAAGGAACGATGTTGCGTTAGCTGCTGCTCTACAAGCTGTTGCCCAAGCTGTGGGACAACAACCTAACGTGAACGCCGGTTCGAATGCTGAAGCTAGGATGTTGGAGACGTTCATGAAGAAGAACCCTCCGACTTTCAAAGGACGTTATGACCCTGATGGAGCCCAGACGTGGCTTAAGGAGATTGAGAGGATTTTCCGAGTGTTATGCAGTGCACTGAAGATCAGAAGGTGCGGTTTGGTACTCATCAGCTAGCCGAGGAAGCTGATGACTGGTGGGTTGCTCTTCTGCCTACCCTTGGGCAGGAGGGAGCTGTTGTGACTTGGGCTGTTTTCAGGAGAGAGTTCCTGAGAAGATACTTTCCGGAAGATGTTCGCGGGAAGAAGGAGATCGAGTTCCTTGAGCTGAAACAAGGAAATATGTCCGTGACAGAGTATGCTGCCAAGTTCGTGGAGCTGTCTAAGTTCTATCCGCACTATACTGCTGAGAATGCTGAGTTCTCGAGATGTATCAAATTCGAGAATGGTCTGAGGCCCGACATCAAGAGGGCGATTGGGTATCAACGGCTGAGAGTTTTTCCAGATTTGGTTAACAGCTGCAGGATCTATGAGGAGGATACCAAGGCTCACTACAAGGTAGTGAATGAGAGGAAGGGCAAGGGACAGCAGAGTCGTCCTAAGCCGTACAGTGCCCCGCTGACAAGGGGAAACAGAAGATGGTCGATGTTAGGCGGCCTAAGAAGAAGGATGTTGCAGAGATTGTGTGCTTCAATTGTGGTGAGAAAGGCCACAAGAGCAATGCCTGCCCTGAGGAAATCAAGAAGTGTGTCCGGTGTGGTAAGAAAGGTCATGTTGTAGCTGATTGCAATCGTACGGACGTTGTGTGCTTTAATTGCAATGGAGAGGGTCACATTAGTTCACAGTGTACTCAGCCTAAGAGGGCGCTGACTACGGGTAGGGTCTTTGCTTTGACTGGGACTCAGACAGAGAATGAGGATCGTTTGATCAGAGGTACTTGCTATATTAATAATACTCCTTTAGTTGCTATTATTGATACTGGTGCTACGCATTGTTTTATTGCTTTCGATTGTGTTTCTGTTTTGGGTCTTGATTTGTCTGATATGAATGGAGAGATGGTTGTCGAAACTCCAGCTAAGGGTTCGGTGACTACTTCTCTCGTATGTTTGAAATGTCCTTTGTCTATGTTTGGTCGTGATTTTGAAATGGATTTAGTTTGTCTACCTTTGAGTGGTATGGATGTGATTTTGGGTATGAACTGGTTAGAGTACAACCACGTTCTTATTAATTGTTTTAGCAAGTCAGTACATTTCTCTTCCGTCGAAGAGGAAAGTGGTGTAGAGTTTTTATCTACTAAGCAGCTGAAGCAACTGGAACGCGACGGTATCTTGATGTTTTCGTTAATGGCTAATATATCTATTGAGAATCAAGCAGTGATTGATAGGTTACCGGTGGTGTGTGAATTTCCTGAAGTTTTTCCAGATGAGATTCCTGATGTGCCTCCAGAGAGAGAAGTTGAGTTTTCTATTGATCTTGTTCCTGGAACGAAGCCGGTCTCGATGGCACCTTATCGTATGTCTGCTTCTGAGTTATCTGAGTTGAAGAAACAGTTGGAAGACTTGCTTGAGAAGAAGTTTGTTAGACCAAGTGTTTCACCTTGGGGAGCGCCGGTTTTGCTAGTAAAGAAGAAAGATGGTAGTATGCGGTTGTGTATTGATTATCGGCAGTTGAACAAGGTAACTATCAAGAATAGGTATCCACTTCCGAGAATTGATGATTTGATGGATCAGCTAGTGGGTGCACGAGTTTTCAGCAAGATTGATTTGAGATTAGGTTATCACCAGATTAAAGTAAAAGATGAAGATATGCAGAAGACAGCTTTCAGAACGCGTTATGGTCACTATGAATATAAAGTTATGCCTTTTGGTGTTACCAATGCACCTGGAGTGTTTATGGAGTATATGAATCGCATCTTCCATGCATTTTTGGATCGGTTCGTAGTTGTGTTCATCGACGATATTTTGATCTACTCCAAGACTGAAGAAGAACATGCTGAGCATCTGAAGATTGTCTTACAAGTGTTGAAAGAGAAGAAACTTTATGCTAAATTGTCTAAGTGTGAATTCTGGTTGAAAGAAGTGAGTTTTCTAGGCCATGTTATTTCCGGAGATGGTATTGCTGTGGATCCGTCTAAAGTCGAAGCTGTATCGCAATGGGATACTCCTAAGTCCATTACTGAAATTAGAAGCTTTTTGGGTTTAGCCGGTTACTACAGAAGATTTATTGAAGGGTTTTCTAAGTTAGCTCTTCCGCTTACACAGTTGACTTGTAAGGTAAGACTTTTGTGTGGGACGTTCATTGTGAGAAAAGTTTCGATGAATTGAAGAAGCATTTGACGACTGCTCCAGTGTTAATTTTGCCGAAGTCGGATGAACCTTTTGTGGTGTATTGTGATGCGTCCAAGTTGGGTTTAGGAGGTGTACTTATGCAAGAAGGTAAAGTGGTAGCTTATGCTTCAAGACAGTTGAGAATTCATGAGAAGAATTATCCTACGCATGATCTCGAGTTAGCGGCCGTAGTCTTTGTATTGAAGATATGGAGACATTACTTGTATGGTTCGAGATTTGAGGTGTTTAGTGATCACAAGAGTTTGAAGTATTTGTTCGATCAGAAGGAATTGAATATGAGGCAGCGAAGGTGGCTCGAATTGTTGAAAGATTATGACTTTGGTTTGAATTATCATCCAGGTAAAGCTAATGTTGTTGCAGATGCCTTGAGTAGGAAGACATTGCATATGTCCGCCATGATGGTCAGAGAGTTCGAATTGCTTGAACAGTTTAGAGATATGAGTTTGGTTTGCGAATGGTCACCTCAGAGTGTGAAACTGGGTATGCTAAAGATTGATAGTGAATTTCTGAAAAATATCAAGGAAGCACAGAAAGTTGATGTAAAGTTTGTGGACTTGTTGGTTGCTAGAGATCAGACTGAAGACAGTGATTTTAAAATCGATGATCAAGGTGTGTTGAAATTCCGAGGAAGAATTTGTATCCCAGACAATGAAGAGATTAAGAAGATGATTCTTGAAGAGAGTCATAGAAGTAGCTTGAGTATTCATCCGGGAGCTACGAAGATGTATCATGATTTAAAGAAGATTTTCTGGTGGTCTGGTTTGAAACGAGATGTGGCATAGTTTATGTATTCCTGTTTAGTTTGTCAGAAGTCGAAAGTCGGGCATCAGAAACCCGCTGGGATGATGGTACCTTTAGATGTGCCAGAATGGAAATGGGATAGTATATCGATGGATTTTGTGACGAGTTTGCCGAATACTCCGAGATGGAGCGACACAATTTGGGTGATTGTTGATAGGTTGACGAAGTCAGCTCATTTTCTACCTATTAATATTAGTTTCCCTGTTGCCCAGTTGGCAGAGATTTATATCAAGGGGATTGTGAAGTTGCATGGTGTTCCTTCGAGCATTGTATCAGATAGAGATCCAAGATTTACTTCTAGATTTTGGAAAAGTTTGCAAGAGGCTTTGGGTTCGAAGTTGAGATTGAGTTCGGCGTATCATCCACAGACAGATGATCAGTCGGAGAGGACAATTCAGTCGCTAGAGGATTTGTTGAGAATTTGTGTTCTTGAGCAAGGAGGGACTTGGGATAGTCATCTTCCGTTGATCGAGTTCACTTATAATAATAGTTATCATTCTAGTATTGGAATGGCACCGTTCGAGGCTTTGTATGGTCGGAGATGCAGAACTCCGTTGTGTTGGTTTGAATCAGGAGAAAGAGCGGTCTTAGGACCAGAGATTGTTCAGCAAACTACTGAGAAAGTTCAGATGATCCAAGAGAAAACGAAGGCGTCGCAGAGTCGACAAAAGAGTTATCATGATAAGCGTAGAAAAGACCTTGAATTTCAGGAAGGAGACCACGTGTTTTTGAGAGTCACTCCTATGACTGGTGTAGGACGTGCTTTGAAGTCAAAGAAGTTGACCCCGAAATTCATTGGTCCGTATCAGATATTGGAAAGAGTTGGAACGGTGGCTTACCGAGTGGGTTTACCACCGCATCTTGCGAATTTGCACAACGTTTTCCATGTGTCGCAACTTCGAAAGTATGTTCCGGATCCATCTCATGTAATTCAGAGTGACGATGTGCAAGTTAGAGACAACCTTACGGTAGAAACTTTACCGTTGAGGATTGATGATCGTAAAGTGAAGACGTTGAGAGGCAAGGAGATACCTCTCGTGAGAGTCGTTTGGTTAGGAGCGACTGGTGAAAGCTTGACGTAGGAGCTTGGGAGTAAGATGCTGGAGTCTTATCCAGAGTTGTTTACTTAAGGTAAATTTTCGAGGACGAAAATCTTTTAAGTGGGGGAGAGTTGTAACGCCCACTTTCGTTTAATCGTTATTTAATCGAGTTTAGGCAATTATATTATAATTATATAATATATGCATGATTTTGATATGTTTTGATGATTTGTGGTGATTTTGATGATTTGATTGATGACGTGATAAGTTATGAGTTTTGGAGGATTTGATAAGATTAGAGAATTTATTTTATTGTTAAATAAAATAAAGATTTGAAAAATATTTAGTTGAGGGCTGTTTTGATATTTTAGATAGTGTTGGGGGAGAAAGTGAAATAAGATAAGTTATTAAGGAGAGATATAAAAGAATAGACCTAGGTTTAGAAAAAACACTTTGTACGTGAAAACTTTTGGAAAAGGGAGAAAAAGCTTAGAGGGGAGCAAGAGACCAAGAGGGCTGCGATTTTCTTCATAACCAGGTAAGGGTGGGACTAATAACTCAGTAACATTAGTGAATGTAATTCTGATGATTAGTTAGCAAGAATTAGGATTAGATGGAGAAAACGAAAACTAGGTCAAATCCCTAAAATTTGAGAATAAACGGTGGAAATTGGTTAGATTGATGTAGAAAGTATTCCTGGACCTTAGATAATGTTTAGGACAAACTTTGGAATCAGTATCAGACTTAGAACCATGTTAATCGATGAATTTTTGTGATTTTAGGAAGCCTGGTCGTAGCGACATTCATCGCTCGCCACGGCGAGCTATGATCCTCGCCTCGCGAGTGATGAGCTTCATCGCTCACCACGCGAGCCTTTTCCCTTCGCCTCGCGAGTTGTTTGGTGCAACTCGCCCTGGCGAGCAACCCTTCCTCGCCTCGCGAGCTTAGGCAGAGTGCATGTCATATTTTGTAGTTTCGACTTTTTAGTTGGACCTTAAGTGCCTTTAAGTGCCTAAACATACCTAGAGATGATTAGGAATGATTTTAGGACAGGATTGAACCCAAAACAACATTAGTTGGGAATCTGAGTGGTACTCGCCATGGCGAGTGAGAACTCTCGCCTCGCGAGCAAGTCCAGAATGTAGCTGTTGAGTGGTTGTGTGATCTGTGTCGCACCTTTTGATCAAGAG
Organism: Medicago truncatula; assembly: GCF_003473485.1. Taxonomy (NCBI): domain Eukaryota; kingdom Viridiplantae; phylum Streptophyta; class Magnoliopsida; order Fabales; family Fabaceae; genus Medicago; species Medicago truncatula. Next base: position 50,648,042 of record NC_053043.1, read on the forward strand.
TGAACCCCTAACTAGTAATGAAACCTAATGATAACGTTTAATGCAGTCTGTAAAGCTATTAAGATATGTTGATATTAATTGAGCATGATTAATGTATTATGCAATATGTGAGATATAATGAAATGATTATGATTCTATTGAATTGCTGTTGATATATTGATATCTCCCTGCTGTTATGTGACTTGACTATGTTGTTGCTGTTATTTAACTGAGTATGCAATGTTTATATATGAATATAATGAAAATGATGACGTTTTGCTTCAAGTTATTGAATGCACATGATTACGATGATTACGATGTTTTGTTGTTAAGAGTCCATGCATAACATATCATTGAGCTTAGTCCTCACCACGTTTTATTAGGAGCTTTGTCCTCCGCACGATTATTAGGAGCTTTATCCTCCGCACGATTAAAGTATATTTATACTTATGATGACGATTGGTACCACATGCATATACGAAGTCTAGGAGCATTGTCACATTGTCATGTCTATTATGCTTTGTTGATGATGATTGATTATGTGATTACGTGATAACGTTATATTGTTGAAGATGATTAATTATGTGATTACGTGATAAATGCTTATTAAAGATACAATGATGATTATGTTTTAAATTGATTATGATCAAGAATGATTAGGATGTTAACTTATGATTCTTAATTGCATTGATTAATGTTAATCTGTTATGAAATCTCACCCCTTCTGTTTGAATGTTACCTCGACCGTGGGTAACGTGCAGGTGATCGAGCTTAGTGTGCTGTTTCCGTCGTGAGTGGCCTTGCCTTCACTGTGTCGTCTAGGTCGCTCTGATACGTAACGGGATGGGGCTTTATGATTATGCATGCTTCATTCTATTACGTGACTTTTATGCTGTTTATGATTGTCATACCCCAAATTTTGACCACTTTTTTCTATCTTTACCCATTTTATTCGTATTTTTAAAGTCGGGAATTTTCGTCGTTTAAGACGAAATTTCGACAAAGAGGTTACTACCCTTTTCTCTCTTTATTTTATTTTTATTTCGGTATTTAATTTTCATCTTTTATTAGTTTTGATTTTAAAATTAGTAACTTTTTTCTTTAGTTTATTTTTTGTTTTTGTGTTATAATGTCAATGAGTCCAAAAAATCCCAGCAATGGGTCCAAAAATATTTTTTTTACACGCCTAATATTCAGGCAGATTGTCAAACTTTTGTTTCCAAATCCAGTATGTTGTTTCCTTTTTCCCATCAACCCTAGTGGTATAAATTAAAACCTGCAAAAAAGAAGAAAGGGGGACAATTTTCCACAGCCGCAAACAGAGAGAAAACCCTGGCCGCACAAAACTTTGACAAGAAAAACCCTAGCGGACAAAAACTTTGACAGGAAATCAATCATTGGCAGCCGCTCAATCACCCTTGCAAACCCTAATTTCCATTTCTCTTTCGAACGTATACAAACAACAAACCGGACCGGCACGGAAACCGAGCAAGCCAAAATAAGCCTCCAATCCACAGAGAAGAAAGAAACAGTGCGTGAATCGGAGCAAACGGAACTGGAACAGCAAGGAAAGTTCGATTCGAATCCGTACAACACAGCAACGACAAAACGGAATCGAACCATAGAAGAGGATCGCGAGTCCGATTCGAGTTGAGAGAAGAAGAAGCAAACAAATAGTGACGCATCGGAGTTCAAACCTTCATCAAGGAACAGAAGCAGAATCAACACGAGGTCAAGGAGGAAGGGTCCGAGTCTCGCGCACACTACTCGTTTCCAGACCGCAAAAAGGTAGAAAGTTTATTTGTTTTTGTATTCGCATTTTGAAAGCTAGATCTAGGTCTCATAAAGCCTTATTTTCAAAAAGTAAAGTTGGATTTGAGTTCTAGGAGGAAAAGGATATTTAAAACTGAAATTATTTTTGAATTTGGTGGAGTTTTGAAACTCCGGCACGGTGGTGCACCACCGGCCACCGCGCCGGAAAGCACTGTCTCGCCGGAGAAGATGAAGTTTCATCTTTCTCTGTTGATTTTTTCCAGAAATGTTTTAAGAGGAGAGAAGAGAGAGAAGTGAGGGTTTTGTTTTTTTTAGAGAGAGAGAACAAGAAAAAATGAAAAATAAACCGGTGCTGCCTTTTATAGAAACATTAACCGGTTCGGTTCGCCTATGAACCGATCTAGGCTTTGAACCGGACCGGTTCACTCTAAGTCCAATGGATCCTCTCTCTCGGCCCTTTTTTCTTTGTTGTTGGAACTTTTTGCTGTTTACTGTTGGCACCTACTATTTTATCCACTGCACCCCTCTCTGCATATATCTTAGTAATTCTGTTAAAACTCATGCATCTTACTGTTAATTGCCGTATTTTTCGTATTATTATTTTTTTAGTTTTGTTGAGTGATTTAAAATTTTTATTTTGTGCATTTTCTCATTCGGTAGTTTATTTTTAGTATGTGGTATTATCTTATGTTTTTTTTGCATCATTACTAATATTATCTCATGCATCCTTTAATTCTTGTCAATTATTTTATTATCATTAAATTAATTAGTGTGTATAATAGGGATTGAATGTAACACATGCATTTCATTTTCCGCATTTTGTTATAGTACGTCATTGCGTTTAATTTATTTTTAGATGACGCTTAACTTAGAGAAATCTTATCCAAAAAAATCAAATATGCAAAACTCCAAAAATATTTTCTTAATAAACCTTGGTTTGTAACCCAAGTGTTTTTCCTTTTATTTTCTTAATCAAATGCTTAATTGAATTAATATTCATAATAGACTTGATTTCTTGTAATTAAAATCTGACCAACCTCACTTTATTTTCTCTCATGCCTTGAGGCCTCTTATCCTTTCTTAAAACCATTTTCAAAAATCTTAAAATCAACCTAACCCACAAAAAAGAAACTTTTTAGGTGAACTACATTGGTTTTGATCCCTTTTCTTTAAGGGTATGTAGGCATATGATTTTTATCCTTCCAAATCAAATAAAAATAACCAAAAACATACTTCTTCTTCCTCCATTCTTTCACTTAGATTTTTTTAGGTAACAGTTTTCAAATAAGCAATGAATTTAGCACAAGATAATTTAGGTAAGAGGTTCCTACGGAATACCGTAGATGCTTAGGGTGCTAGCACCTTCCCTTCGCATAACCAACCCCCGAATCCAAAGTCTCGATAAGGGTTTTTACTCATTTTTTTCCCTTCCCACGAATAAAAATCGAGAGTTCAAAGATTGACGATTCAAATCAATTAATGGTTTGATATCCAAAAATCGCGAGCACAATGATTATGAACTAATTTCTTTAAGATTCATGATAAGGCCTGTGTTCCAAAACGTTTTATGATTATGACATAAATTCCGCTGCGATGTTTAAGATATTTGGTTAAATCATTATTTAACTGTTTTGGATTACGTTTATGTGATATCCCGTTGTTTACGATGCTTACTCTGATAAATGTTTTAATGAAATTTTTCATATTGGGAAAACGGGGTGTTACAATAGTGCTTCACGTCCATTCCCGGTTACTCATGTTGGCATGCAAGAGTCTTCTGCTGAAGCCCAGGTTCCTCCGGACAACTTGGCTTTCAATCATGCTGGTGTTGTTAATTTGACGGATATTGTTCCTCGTGAGGGATCTGACATCCAAGTTGCTTCTAATATTCATAGTAGCGTTCGAATTCAACAGGACTTAGATTTGTGGCGCCGTGTTAAGGAGTATGACAAAAAAACGGCAGCTGAACCTTTTCTTCCAGTTTTAACAAGGCAGCAGAAGCTACATCTCAAAAAAACCACTTCCGGTAAGCCTACTTCAACCCGCTCCACGGGTTCCAAATCTACATCTCATCAATGATTGCTCTTTATTGGAATGTCCGTGGTTTTGGAAACTCGGATACTAAAATAGCGCTGAAGAATTTTTATTTATCTCATAAGCCTACTTTTATCTTCTTGGCTGAGCCTATGATTAGCTTTTCTCATGTTCCTTCGTGGTATTGGCATGGTATCGGTGTAAATAAATGTTGTTTGAATAATAGGGGTCCTCGGCTACCTAATTTATGGGCTCTGTGGAATGATGAAGTTCCTGTTGTTGTTATTTTTAATTCGGACCAGTGTATTGCTCTTGAAGTCACTTGGCAGAACTCTTCTGTTTTCATTGCTGTGATTTATGCTAACACCTCTTATTTATATCGTCGTCTTTTATGGGCGGATCTTACACATCTTCAAGGGTGTTTTCTTGGTCCGTGGTTATTCATTGGTGACTTTAATGCTGTTATGGGTGCTCACGAAAAGAGGGGTCGGTGGCCTCCTACTACTGCTTCTTGTTCAGATTTTGGCTCTTGGTCGAATGCAAATCTTTTAACGCATCTCCCCTCTTCTGGTCCGTTGATTACTTGGTCGAACGGTCGCATGGGATCGGCATATGTTGCTCTCCGTCTTGACAGGTCTATTTGTAATGAGGAGTGGCTTGCTTTCTGGCGTGTTACTAGTTGTTGTACGTTGATCCGTCATCAATCAGATCATCATCCGCTCTTGCTTTCTGCAGATGTTGCCTCGGTTAAATATGCCATTCCTTTTAAATTCTATAAGGCGTGGTCTTCTCATGTGGATTGTCGAAAGTTGGTTTTGGAGAATTGGGCGAAGAATGTGAGGGGTGTTGGCATGGTTCGCTTACAAGGTAAATTACAAAATCTCAAAATGGTTTTTAAGTAGTGGAATCGTTCTGTGTTTGGAGATGTTGATAGGCAGGTCCGGTTGGCTACGGATGAGGTGCTGCGTATCCAGCAAATTATTGACTCCGTTGGCTTCTCGGATGATTTGTATAAGCAGGATCTTGAAGCGCAGCTGCTTCTTACTAATGCTTTAAATGTGCAAGATCAGTTTTGGAAGGAGAAATCTCGCCATCAGAGTTTTATTCATGGGGACAGGAATACGGCTTACTTTCATAGGGTTGCCAGGATCAAAGCGTCTTCCAAAAATATTTCTTTATTGTATGATGGTGATACTGTTTTATCGGATGCAGGAGACATTGAGGCCCATGTTCTTAATTATTTTCAGGGCATCTTTGGTGTGGTGAACAATTGTATTCCTAATGATCTGGTGGCTCGGTCTATCCCTGCGTTGGTTACGGAAGATGAGAACAATATGCTCATCCGTCTTCCGTTACGTGAAGAAATTAAGTCCGCTGTTTTTGATCTCAATGGGGATGGTGCTCCGGGGCCTGATGGTTTTGGTGGTCATTTCTATCAGACGTTTTGGGACATTGTTGGCTCGGATGTTGTTCTCTCGGTCCAAGATTTTTTCCTCCATGGTTCCTTTGCGGATAATATTAACTCTAATCTGCTGGTGCTCATTCCTAAAATTCCAGGGGCCCAAGCTATGGGAGATTTCCGACCTATTGCTTTAGCTAATTTTCAATTTAAAATTGTGACGAAGATTTTGGCTGACCGTCTAGCATCTATCGCAGTGAGAATTGTTTCTGTTGAACAACGTGGTTTTATTCGTGGTCGTAATATTGCGGATTGCATTATCTTGGCGTCTGAGGCTATTAATGTGTTAGACAAAAGACAGTATGGTGGTAATCTCGCGGTAAAGGTTGATATTCGCAAGGCTTTTAACACGCTGGATTGGAATTTCTTACTTGCGGTGTTGCAACAGTTCGGGTTCTCTTCTGTCTTCTCCAATTGGATTTTGGCGATTTTACACTCGGCAAGACTCTCTATTTTGGTGAATGGCAAAGCGGTGGGTTTCTTCTCTTGTGTCCGTGGTGTTCGTCAAGGAGACCCTTTATCTCCTCTCCTTTTTTGTTTTGTCGAAGAGGTTCTTAGTAGAGCTTTATCTTTGGCTAGGAATTCGAGCAGGATTGTGCCTTTATCTTATTGTCGGGGTGTCTCACTGCCCACTCATATTCTTTATGCGGATGATGTCTTGATTTTTTGCACAAGTCTCAAAAGTAATATTCGGTGTTTGCTTGCTATTTTCAAAGATTATGCAGATGTTTCCGGGCAGCTCATTAATAACCAGAAAAGCTGTTTTTATTCTGGTTCTATGACGGCGGTGCGTGAGAAGATGCTTGGGGAATTGTTGGGTTTTGGCGCTGGCTCAATTCCTTTTAATTATCTTGGCTGTCCAGTGTTCAAAGGAAACCCTAAGCCAATTTATTTCCTTCCTATTTCGGACAAAATCAAGATGAAGCTTGCTACTTGGAAAGGTTCATTACTTTCTATTATGGGTCGTGTTCAATTGGTGAAATCTGTTATTCATGGTATGTTACTTTTCTCCTTTCATGTTTATATGTGGCCTCGGAGCTTGTTGCATGATTTAGATAAGTGGTTAAAGAATTTTATTTGGAGTGGGAATGTTAACACGCGGAAATTATGCACGGTTTCTTGGAAAGTGGTTTGTCGTCCGTGGGAGAAAGGGGGGCTGGATCTCAAACCGACTCGCCTTGTTAATGAAGCTTTAATGTTGCATTTAGCTTGGACTCTGGTTTCTGAGGACTCGCAGTGGTCTTGTTTGTTGAAATCCCGCTACTTTTCTAAAGGGCAGCCTATCCGACATTATTTCAAATCTTCTATTTGGTGCGGGGTCAGACCACATATTGACACTATTCTTGCTAATTCCCTTTGGGTGGTGGGTACTGGTACTAAGATTCATCTTTGGACTGATAATTGGCTTGGGGAAACTTTGGTGGACATTTTGAATATTGACCCTCTGGTTCATGTCAACTTCTCTGGTTTACTGTCTGATGTTATTCTTAATGGTGGCTGGAATTTGCCGGATGAACTGACCTCAATCCCTGGTGTTGCTTCTCGGCTGCCCTCTGTTGTGCTTCCTTCTTCGGAGCTACCGGACTTCCTTTCTTGGCCGCTTGCCCAAGATGGAAAGTTAACTATCAAGCTGGTCTACTCTTTTCTCACGTCGCATACTTCTTGTGCTCCGTGGGCCTCAACTATTTGGAATTCTTGCATCCCTCCTTCTCATTCTTTTATTTGTTGGAGGCTGGCTCATGATAGATTACCCACGGATGATAACCTCTCTTCACGTGGGTGTGCTTTGGTTTCGATGTGTAGCTTTTGTTTGGAGCAAGTCGAAACTTCGGATCATTTGTTCCTTCGTTGTAAGTTTGTGGTGACGCTTTGGAGTTGGCTTTGTTCTCAGCTGCGCGTTGGGCTGGATTTCTCCTCCTTTAAGGCGTTGCTGTCCTCTCTCCCACGCCATTGTTCTTCTCAAGTGCGGGACTTGTATGTTGCTGCGGTTGTGCATATGGTTCATTCTATTTGGTGGGCTCGTAATAACGTCAGATTTTCTTCGGCTAAGGTTTCCGCTCATGCGGTCCAGGTAAGAGTACATGCTTTGATTGGCTTGAGTGGCGCTGTCTCCACTGGTAAGTGTATTGCTGCAGATGCTGCTATTCTGGATGTCTTTCGGATTCCTCCTCATCGTCGGTCTATGCGCGAAATGGTGTCTGTCTGTTGGAAGCCGCCTTCCGCTCCTTGGGTTAAGGTCAACACGGACGGATCCGTTCTTAACAACTCTGGCGCTTGTGGTGGTTTGTTTCGTGATCATTTGGGCACTTTCCTAGGCGCCTTTGTTGGTAATTTAGGAAGGTGCTCGGTTTTTGACACAGAGGTGTCTGGTTTCATCCTTGCTATGGAGCATGCTGCACTTCATGGTTGGTATAACATTTGGTTGGAAAGCGACGCTTCTAGTGCTCTCATGGTGTTTAAAAATCCTTCATTGGTTCCTATTCTTCTTCGGAACCGTTGGCATAATGCTCGTACTCTTAATGTTCAGGTTATTTCCTCGCATATTTTCAGAGAAGGAAATGTTTGTGCCGATCGTTTAGCGAACCTCGGTCACTCAGTTGTTGGGGAGGTTTGGTTGTCTACTTGACCGTCCGATTTTCACCAAGTTTTTTATGAGGACCACTGTGGTTTGCCTAGGATTAGATATCCGTAGGTGGCTGTTGTTTTTGTTTTTCTCTGAGGGTTTTGGCCTAGTCCCCCCTCTTGTAATTTTTTCCCCTTTTTTATTTATGTTATTTTTGAGTTTGGCGGTGCGGGATGGACGTTCATCGGGGTACCAACCTAGTTGGGATGTCGTTGCTTCTCCTTGATGTTGTCCTTTCTCCTGCTTTACCTAAAAAAAATGACAAAAACACACACATTATAAATTGAAAACAGCAACTCAACACACAAACACACACATTCATTATATTAGGAGTATATCTTTAATATCTCAAATCAGTTGCTCCTGTGCAAGGTATGTGTCATCAGTTGCTCCTCTGCAAGGTATGTGTCAACCTTCGTTGTTCCTGATGATAGAGTTGGATGTAATCCCTCACACCCCTTGTTCTTATCTAACTCTCTTCATGTTCCACAAGAATCGATAGATCTTCAATCCGACACGAGTATAAAGCTTTCATTTCTTCAAAAGAAAGCATTAAACGAAATCCAGAAATCCATACATTCCGGATTCGTTCTTCTTTTGAGCGGATAATGGATGTTGGTGATGAATGAACGGTGGATGAAATGCAACATGGTTTATTGATTGGTGTAGATTTGTGATGAAGATTTGGTGTTGTTGAGTTTATAACTGTTGTTGCATTTTTTTACTAGGCTAAACCTTATTCCCTTTTTATAGGTACCCAGATTTTTTTGTTTATTTCTCACCTTGTTTTTTGTATTTCAACTTCTTTTCTTTTTATTATTTTCTTTTCTTTCTTTGCTTGGATTATGGTTTTCATTTTGTAATTTGCAAATTTGTGCAATATAGGACAAACGTGTATGTTATCAGTACATGCTATTTTCACTCTTTTTTCTATCTATCTATCCGTGTTTGTGACTATTTTTATGGTTTGATTTCTTGTGGTAAAAAATGAATCAACAATTGGACTCAATTGGTTAACAGACTTTAAAAAAAAAAAAAAAAAAGTGATTGAACTCAAATCGTTAATTTATTTAAACATTGTTTGATGAGTATGAGTTATTAATTCTTATTATCAAACCCATTTGATTCCAATACATATAAATGTGTGGGTTCTTATGTGAAATGATTTTCATCTTGAGGGAGAAAAGCAATTATAAACTACATATGCTATATCATGTGTGCTTATGATTTTAATTTGCATATGTATATTTTAATGTGGTAAGGAATCGCAGATGATTCAATAGTTTTCTTGAAAACAATTATAATTGAGACTTCAACCAATTGTTTAAAAAAAATTATGATTAAAAATGTATTTTCATTCAAAAAAATTGTTTAAATAACAATTATTAAAAAAGAAAACGTTTATTAAATAAAACTAACTTTCTAAATTAAACTTAATTTCTTTTTTGTAAGAACAACAAAAATTTTATTATTTAAAATGTTTTTAAATAAATAATAGTTTTCATTAAAAAAAAAAAAACAAACGTTTTAAAAGAGTAACAATTTCTTATCAAAAAAGGAGTAAAAGTTTTGAAGAAAAAAAAAATAGTATTTTGGTTTTATCTTTCTTAACATTTTTGTCTATTAAATTGTTTAAGTGTGTATCAAACATCATCTATTTAAAAGAAAAAAATACAACTGTTTTATACTTCACAGTAATTCAAACTTTGAAGTTCTACTTAAATTTTAAAAAAAGTTTAACAATTGTAACATATCTACAAAAAATAAATTAACAGATCTAAAAATAACATACAACGATATAAACAATTATAGAATATAAATATATAATTAAACATATCATCATAATATAAAGAAAAACATATATTCAACATGCATTTTAAAAAAATAAAAACATACATATTCAACGTATACTATATACATATAAACTTGAAATATATAATAACATACTACCTCCGGTCCTATTTATAAGAGAAATTTAGGTCAACAAAAGTGAATGTATTTGGACTGAATTTTTAACTAGATACATCAACTTTTGTTGACCCAAAATTCTCTTATAAATAGGACCGGGGGGAGTATATCCTAAAACTTACATATTCATGTGTAATTATCAGATTTCTTGTGGTAAAAAATGAATCAACAATTGGACTCAATTGGTTAACAGACTTTAAAAAAAAAAAAAGTGATTGAACTCAAATCGTTAATTTATTTAAACATTGTTTGATGAGTATGAGTTATTAATTCTTATTATCAAACCCATTTGATTCCAATACATATAAATGTGTGGGTTCTTATGTGAAATGATTTTCATCTTGAGGGAGAAAAGCAATTATAAACTACATATGCTATATCATGTGTGCTTATGATTTTAATTTGCATATGTATATTTTAATGTGGTAAGGAATCGCAGATGATTCAATAGTTTTCTTGAAAACAATTATAATTGAGACTTCAACCAATTGTTTAAAAAAAATTATGATTAAAAATGTATTTTCATTCAAAAAAATTGTTTAAATAACAATTATTAAAAAAGAAAATGTTTATTAAATAAAACTAACTTTCTAAATTAAACTTAATTTCTTTTTTGTAAGAACAACAAAAATTTTATTATTTAAAATGTTTTTAAATAAATAATAGTTTTCATTAAAAAAAAAAAAAAACAAACGTTTTAAAAGAGTAACAATTTCTTATCAAAAAAGGAGTAAAAGTTTTGAAGAAAAAAAAATAGTATTTTGGTTTTATCTTTCTTAACATTTTTGTCTATTAAATTGTTTAAGTGTGTATCAAACATCATCTATTTAAAAGAAAAAAATACAACTGTTTTATACTTCACAGTAATTCAAACTTTGAAGTTCTACTTAAATTTTAAAAAAAGTTTAACAATTGTAACATATCTACAAAAAATAAATTAACAGATCTAAAAATAACATACAACGATATAAACAATTATAGAATATAAATATATAATTAAACATATCATCATAATATAAAGAAAAACATATATTCAACATGCATTTTAAAAAAATAAAAACATACATATTCAACGTATACTATATACATATAAACTTGAAATATATAATAACATACTACCTCCGGTCCTATTTATAAGAGAAATTTAGGTCAACAAAAGTGAATGTATTTGGACTGAATTTTTAACTAGATACATCAACTTTTGTTGACCCAAAATTCTCTTATAAATAGGACCGGGGGGAGTATATCCTAAAACTTACATATTCATGTGTAATTATCAGATTTCTTGTGGTTACACACCGTGCGTTCCTCAGGAACACTAGAGAGAACAAGAATACCAGCATCAACAACAGAGAATGCGATTTAAATATCTAAGGTAAATGTGGGTTGGAAACCGGTGTCTATCAGGTTAATCTGTAAAGACAATATGCATTATAACTAAATCAAGACAATATGTGGGTTGAGACCAAATTTAGGATCAAATTATACCGTTACCGTCTCAAAATAGTTGTTTAATTTGACTTTTACATGGGTATTTAGGAAAGATTAATAGTATTTTTCAATAGTAGTAAAATATATATCATTTACTAAATCACTCTTATTAATAATAGTTAGTTGAATAATTATAGAGGATTGAAATGCAATAAATAAAATAATGTTTATGAAAAAAAAAACAAATGTTGCATTAATATTGTAAAATGGTCAAATAATTTGAGATAACTTTCTTTTAAAAAGAGGACACATAAAAAAAGAGAAATACTTTAACTTATATCAAGTTGTTAATGATAGTAAGCCAAATTAGAGACCTATATTAATCCCTGATTTAAGTTGTTTTTAATATGACTTACTATCAAGTTAGTGTATTGATAAAAATGACAAAAACACACACATTAAAAATTGAAAACAACAACTCAGCACACAAACACACACATTCATTATATTAGGAGTATATCATTACTACCTCAAATTCGTTGCTCGTGTGCAAGGTATGTGTCAACCTTAGTTGTTCATGATGATAGGGTTGGATGTAATCCCTCACACCTTGGTTCCTATCTCACTCTTTTCCTTTTCCACTAAAATCGATAGATCTTTGATCCGATCCAAGAATAAAGTTTTCCTTTCTTCTAAAGAAAGCATCAAACGGAAGCCAGAAACCCATACAGTCCGGATTCGCTCTTCTTTTGAACGGATTATGGATGTTGGTGATGAATGAGCCGCTACAGTGGAAGCTCCTCTCGTGTTCAGAATCCTTGGTAATGAGCAGTGTATGAAACGCAACATGGTTTATTGATTGGTGTACATTTGTGATGAAGATCTGATGTTGTTGAGTTTATAATTGTTGTTGATTTTTGAGACTAGACTAAACCCTAATCCCCTTTTTATAGGTACCTAGATTTTTTTGTTTATTTTCTAACCTTGTTTTTTGTATTTCAACTTTTTTTTTTCCTTTGCTTGAATTATGGTTTTATATTTCCTGTTAGCTCATTTTGTAATTTGAAAATTTGTGCAATGTAGGGCAAACATGTATGTTACCAGTAATTATTTTTACTCTTTTTTATCTATCTATTTATGTTTCTGTGTTTGTGACCTTTTTTATGGTAAAAAATGAATCAACAATTGGGCTCAATTGGTTAAGGACTTAAAAAAAAATAACAAGTGGGTGAACTCAAATCGTTAAATTTATTTCAACATTGTTTGATGAGTATGAGTTATGAATTTTTATTATCAAACCCATTTGATTCAGATACATGAGTGTGTGGGTTCTTATGTGAAATGATTTTCATTTTGAGGGAGAAAGACAACTATAAACTACCACACGCTACGTCATGTGTGCTTACGATTTTAATTTGCATATGTGTATTTCAAGGTGGGAATGAATTGCAGATGATTCGATAGTTTACTTGAATTATAGTAGAGACCTCAACCCGTTGCTTAAAAAATTATGATTAAAAATGCATTTTCATTAAAAAAAAATTTGTTTAAATAATAATTATTAAAAAAGAAAATGTTTTTTAAATAAAACTTAATTTCTTTTTTGTAATAACAACAATTTTTTATTATTTAAAATTCTGTTTCATTATTTAAAACGTTTTTAAATAATAATAGTTTTCTTTAAAAAAATAAAAAAAAAACAAACGTTTTTAAAAAAGTAACAGTTTCTTGTAAAAAAAAGGAATAAAAGTTAAAAAAAATAAAATTAGAATTCTGGATTTTATCTTTTTTTAATATTTTTTGTCCAATAAATTGTTTAAGTGTATAAAACATCATCTATTTAAAAGAAAAAAATACAACTATTTTATACTCCACAGTAATTCAAATTTTGAAGTTCTTTCTACTTAAATTAAAAAAAAAAAAATTCAACAGTTGTAACAGATCTACAAAAAATAAATTAACAAATTTAAAAATAACATGCATCCAAATAAACAATAACAGAGTATCGATTAATGCTCAAAGTTCAATTTATATATAGCTGTCCTTGGTGGTTATTTTTGTCGATGTGGGACTTTTGAGACAAGGTAGAAAACAACAGTAAAGTCAACGAAGCAGAGTTAATGTCCATGTTTGTTCAAGTAAGAAGTATTTTCAATTATTATTAGTGAGGTAAACTGAGGAACATAGAAGAAGATGAAGAATAATCAACCGTTATGAATAGGTACAATAGATCTCTCATTATTTTTGTACATAGAAAGATATCATAAATGAAAGGTGAAGGTATAATTAAAACACTATAAGTATATAATCAATTAATAGGATGCATAAGAGAAATATTTAATGAAATCTTATCCTAACACAACATTTTAATATGTTAAGTTTCATGATTTTTAGCTCATTTACCTTACAAACAACTATTCAAACTCTATCACTAAAATATTATTGAACAGTTCAAATATTATCAAGTCTACATGGATATGATAACTCAAAATGTTTTGATAGTCGTTATAGCCATCAATTTGTGATATTGAAAAAAATTAAATGTCTTTTGCGGGGTAAAGGTTCTTATAATAGAGATTAGGTTGATGGCATGGGAAAGGTTGACATGTCCTTAATCAAAAGGTGGGGTAAGTTTTTGTAACTTTTAAGCTTTCAATAAGGTATGGTGGAAAAACAAGGGTGTCTTAAGGATGTCTTAAGAGGAGTACTCCCTCCGTGTCAAAATATAAGCAAAATTCACTTTTTAGGTTCATTCATTTAATGATGTATGTGGTCTATATTATGAACCACATACATCATTAAATGAATGAACCTAAAAAGTGAATTTTGCTTATATTTTGAAACGGAGAGAGTATTACTAATCAACTTTTTTCAGCATTCATTTAAACACACTCAATTTTATTGAGTGAAATTAATGTGAATCCTACACTTTAAAAATATAATTCATTTAAAATGGTGGAACACATATGTTTCTTCCAATTAAAAAAAGTGTTTAAGTGAGTGTTGAAAAGAGAGTATTTTAGCATTTATCGTATCTTAGATATAATGTGGATATGAGTTTTCATCATGAAGCGGGTATTGTTTCCTTGGGTTGTTGTGTTTAAAACAGGGAAGGGGAATTTATTCTAGCCAGAACAAAGTTCAAAAAGATGTCGATTGTCGACAATTGAAGGGGAAACAAATGTGTTATTTGAAGCAATTCAGATGCTTATCAACAAGAACAAGATGGTTATCCCTAAAAAAAAAAAAAAAACAAGAACAAGATGGTTAGATGAGAGCGAGTGGTGTTTGAGAACGATTCTCAAATTTAAATAGAATTTATTTATTTTCGCTCATCTCGTGTTTGCGAGTTTAGTTCAATAACTTTTACCTTATTAATAGCTAGTTTATCTCTACATTCTAACTTTGAGGTAATATTTCCTTAAAAAAAAAAAAAAAAACTTTGAAGTAAAATTTATTAGACGACAAACGAATATAATTGCTCATATGTTTGGGAGGATGGCTATTTCTTAGGCTATCGGTCAATGCATCATTGAGTTTAAACTCCTTTTTAACTATTAATATTGCTCATTGGCCGAAGAAAAAAAAAGGCCATGGCGACAGGATGTTCAAAACTAAATAAAATCACATGCAACCATGATATTTTTATTTTTTTTAAATAATACAACCATTTTTATCTCAAAAAGGTAATTTAGAAAAAATCAAATAAATAATGCAACCATGTTAATTGTGTCCTAATTTTGCCATGATATTTTTATTTTTTTAAAATAATACAACCATTTTTATCTCAAAAAGGTAATTTAGAATAAATCAAATAAATAATGCAACCATGTTAATTGTGTCCTAATTTTGCCATGTTATTTGTTCAAAAACACAATTATTCTCTAACCTGCTACTAAGTCAGCTTGATTTTCTTGATACCCAATTTTAACATCCTAAACATAATTATTATTGCTTCTCCTTTTGATTAATGATATGAATTAAATTATTAGTTTTTTAAAAAGAAAATTCATGGTCATAGGATGTTCTAAACTAGTAAATAAAATCACATGCAACCATGTTAACTGTTGCCTAATTTTGTCATGTTAATAGTACAAAAGGCAATTATTCTCTAACCTGCCACTAAGTCAGCTTGATTTTCTTAGATACCCAATTTTATCATTCTATTAAACATAATTATTATTGCCGACCACAAAACAAAGAAACTAATGGAAAAATGAAGAAATAAAGAACAGCCACCATATGTAGGCTAGAAAAAGGGACATTGAGATTAAAATAACTTTTGCAGTCACATGGGTTGCCTAGGATAAGATATTTGATATGGATCTCTTTTTCATTTCCCATCTTCATTATTTCTTTTCTAATAAAAAAATTAGGGAAGACTCATTTTCATGCAATGCAAGTTCGGACATACTTTTTAAAGGAAAAAGATAGGTAGACACCCTTTTTCATACACCTCTTATGTACACCCCCATGTATTAGGGGTATTTTAGTAATTTTACATCATATCACCACCCTTTTTCATCTCTTCTTTCAATGTTTTTGCCACGTGTCACAAATGTGTGTGGGTGTAAAAGGGTGTATGCCACCTAAGGTGGTTCATGTATAAGAGCTCCTTTTTAAATGATGTGTCTAATTATGAAACTTTAAGTTACAGCTGATGTGAGCAAAGTGTTATACAAAGTCAAGTAGAAGCCTCAAACTACTGATATTGATATGTCTAATTATGAAACTTCGAACTTAAATTCAAGTCAGAGTTGGTTGTTGAAATTTGGGACCTAACTCATCCTTACAAAACCAGTTTGTGAGGTGAGGATTGCACTCACTTACAAACACATTGTCAGGCTATCACCTATTCGATGTATGACTCTTAACACACCCCATCACGACCAACACTATTGGGCTTGGTTCATGGACATAAATAGTGGGTGACCCGATAGGCGGAAACCTGATAGCAGGTGGTCCAATGGATCTTGGAGAGACTCTTGATACCATATTGAAATTTGGGGCCTAACTCATTATTACATAACCGGCTCGTGAGGTGATGATTGCCCCCACTTACAAACATATTGTCAGACCATCACCTATCCGATGTAGGATTCTTGAGCAGAATGTGAAACAAGGTCAAGTAGTCGGGTAGAAACATCAAACTAATTGAAGATTTACACTGAAGTATGATACGTCTAATTATGAAACTTTAAACTTGTATTCAAGTTACAGCTAATGTGAACAGAATGTCTATCCATCCAAATCCACCGCAGTTAATTAATTTCCCAGCTCCATAATTTTTTATTCACATGATTGATACATGATTCTTAAGACCCCACGAGGACATAAATTAATAAACCATGTAGATTTGGTATACAACATTTACCAATTTCAATTAATAGAGGGGTGATCTCGTCTTTATGACCCAAGATCTTGGACCACCAATCCACCTTCATATAGAAGATCCATACGAACATGACCAAATTCAAAGCCATGTGTGTTTGGATCATGGTACAACCAGCCTAGCTAATTTTAATTTTTAAATTATATTTTATTGAATCTGTTCATTATTCATATTGAAAAACGACAAACCCATTGTGAGATCACCGAAACAAAGTTTGAAGGGACAAAATAATTGTTTGCCCATGTATAAAATTGGCAAATGAAAACAAAACTAGACTGTGTCCACGAATTTTTTATGTATTGTGCGAAGAAATAATTTAATATTTTAGTATATTACATATAATATATATGGGTAACCGAAAAATTGTATTAATAGTTTGTTAATCACTCTGACAAATATACTTGTATTAATAATAGATAGCAAAACCCTAATAGATAAGCCTAAGTAAATGGTTCAAAAGGTAATATATAACACTTGAAAGGAATATAAATTTCTTGCCACCGACAGTGTGTATGTTCTGGACTGAGAGAGCATGTGGGATTTAATGAGTTTGTCTTAACCTCCCCCATAAAATCATTGCATGAAATTTTAAGCAACTCTCTCTAGTGCTGAATATTTCACATATTTTTTATATACATTATTGCCACTGCAAAATCTAAAAACTACGTCTTACTAAATAACACGTGTCCATATATTTACTTTGCTCAAGAAAATTCTTTTGCTTTGGGATATGGAAACTTACATTGTTGGATCCAATTAAATTAATAATGCTTGTTTCTTAAAAAAAATATTAGGAAAAAAATTGATTATCAGGGGGAGGCATTACTTGTTTCTTCAACTTTAGGATTGAATAATATACTATAGTATTAATTTCGCAACTAAAATTAAGCTTTAGTTTTTAGAATTTTAATTTGCCAGATTCTTTTTTGAATTATTAGAAAAAGTTTACTTGTTTTGCATTTTCGGTGTAAAGATTTTTAAACAACCATCATAAATTATATTGGATATTCCCCTAAAATAAAAATGTATTGTATATGAATTTAAACAACCATCAAACCACTCACCATCTTGTTTCCCACACATTCTCTGTACCGGAGTTAATTCAAGACATTGAATATTAAATATGAACATCTTTTTCGATTGAAATTTAAATATTGGTTTACTATGTTGTAAAAGTCTAACTCATTTTGCTAGACTCAACATGTTGATGTGCATGCATATATAAGTTTTATTATTCTTAATTTGTGAACTGGTTACGTTATAATATTATCAACTTCTAGTATTGATAAGTAAAAAAATATTCATTTTTTTAAAATATAAGCAACTTTAAACTAGCTTCAATATGTTTATTGTTATTATTTCCATATCTCATTTTATCAAAACTTTATTTTCCTTATCCTTCAACAATGTTAGGGTTTGCCTACTGCACTCTCAAAAAAGTATGAAAGTGGATCCTTATCATTTTTATTAAAAAGAAGTAGATTTAATCCTAACTCCGAAAAGCATTGAGTACAAGAATAAATATTGATATAGTGAAATAAGGATTATATCTACCAACCAAATTAAAAGATTTTAAATTAGTATCATAGTTAACTAAACTTTTTGATCCTAACATAGAAAGAGTTAATTAGTTGTATATACTCGGGCTAACTAACACATAAGTAGATCCCTTAAAAAAAACACATAAGTAGAAGTTTGGCAAAGTACATCAAATGCTTGATATCTAAGCTTCAATGTGAAACAATTGCTAAACCAACTTTCTCTCTTAGTCACACACAAAAGATAACTTAAAATTGAATTATTAAGCCTCAATTATAGAGGTTATAAAAGTAGAGGTTTGTCAAGTAAAATCTTATTCGCTTAGCGAATAGACGTTTCTTCAAGTGAAGAGAAATGTGAATTTATCCTTTTAGGTCACTAATAACGTCATAATTGATTAAGAGAAATGAGATTCTCTTCGCGAATAAATTATTGTCTTAAAAGAAAGAATGTTTTGTTATATTTGAGACAAGAATGAGTATAATGCAATGAAATTGAATGTTTTTACACATCACATTCTACCACATTAATGAAGGAAAAATTGAGTTTTGAAGTCTTAATAGACAAATGAAAACCTTTCTAGTTACCAAATATGCAAGGACTTCAGCCGAACAATTAATGAACTCATTTAGAGGAAAATACATTCATTGTTGAAAGACAATGAAATATTTAATGAACTTTGATTAGCAAATTACTTTGATAGGGTATTCAATCAATATTCAATACTGGTAGTTTAATAAGTTATAAAAAATAGACTATAATTTTTTTGATTAAAATAGTAGCCGCATGAAATTATAAAAAAAGAACAAAAATTGGTGTCAATCTCGTTACTAATGAAAGAGATTTATGAAAAAATACAAATGGAGTAGTAATTTTTTAACTCTGACACTGACACTCGTGTAAGATTTGTCTGGTACTGGCAAACAATACTAACATGTATGTATTCAGGGCAAAGCCATCTCTTGCTGGAAAATTTAGGATAGGATAGTTCCAGTGGCATTGATGTTATTTTTTGCTGAATTTAGTGGCATTTTCATTTTATGATTCAAATAAAACCCTGTGCTCTCTCCCTAGGATCTCTCAAATCCAACTCACTCATATCTCTCTCTCTCTCTCTCTCTTTTTGAGATTCATACAAACAAAAAATTAAAATATGCAGAAGTTTAAAGTTCTATTGGTTCTATTCCTCTCAGTATGCCAAGGTGCTTTGTCTTATACAGATGGTAAGTTCTTAATTCCCAACACTATATGCAATGTAATGGTGTTTTGATTTCAATCACCTTAATTAATTCATTGATGTTAGTATTTATTGCTAACTAATAACCGAAATGTAATTTATGTGATTATTAGGATCTAACTATATTCAATGCAAGTGTTTTATTGATCATCTCCAAATGTTCACTTACTTAAAAGTTCAACATTAATGTTGTACTTCAATTTTAGATTCTTAAACTTTAAATTTTTTTGACTTAGAATTTATCATATTTGTTGTGTTTGGTTTTACTATCTATTTTGATATGCTTGGCTGTCATGGTTTTACCTAATAGAACTAAGAGCTGTGAATTCTAGAACTGATCTTAGTCTCAAATTAACTTTTTAACTAACTTGTTGTATATTAATGATTCCGAAATAACTTTACATTCAATATATTTTTAACTAAAATTAATTTTCACTGCAATAGAATCATACACAAATTTTTAAAATATTTTATTTTTAATAATTAACTATGTTCACCTAAAAATGAGCTGAATCGGGTAGTAATTTGAGAACAAAAAGAAGATATATATGTTTTGTAGTTCAAAATCTCATTTTAATGTTATAATCTATGTTAGAGGTAAAGAGAATTTTAGATGAGAATACTTTAACATGTTAGTGTAAAACAATATGTTTGCAACCTACTAATTAATTAGTTGCTTATTTAGGCTATATACATAATTTATTTAGATATTATTTCAACAAAAAAAAAAATATTTATTTAGATATTCGTAGGCTAATCATAATGTCTTCTCCATAATACTACAAATGTATCGCCAGAAAAAACAAAAACAAAAATAAAAATTTACATTAATAGATTATGAATGATTTTGAACTTTGCATGTGAGTTGTTTTGTTCTGCATAGTCTGGATCCACAACATCCCTTTCGTCAGATCTTAAGGCACATGATTTTGAGATAAGTTATTATCTAATTACGAAGCATATATGTACTAAAACGTTACCAGATACACGATTAACCTATTTATTTATTTTTTAAAAAATGATTAACATATTTATCAGTTCTTATGTTCTTTTACTTGATACCAAAGTAACAAAAACGAGAATTAAAAAAATGTGATGTGAGAATATCAGCATTCAGGCAGGATTAATTCAATAAAAAAAGTTATACACGATCACATTTACACGTACAACTCCTTGAGATCTATCTAGATTCTAGAACAATATAACATTGGAAATTCTTTTCACATGGCTTACAAAGGTTTGCATGTGCACACAGCCTGCACTTATTAACAATGGTGGAACAAGACCAAAAAGTGCTCTTGAAAAAGATATTTCATCTTTTATATATATATATATATATGAAATATGACACAAATCTTTTAAATTTAAAATTGTTTCAGGTTTATTGCCAAATGGTGACTTTGAAGTTGGTCCAAAAGCATCAAACCTAAAGGGTACAGTGGTGACAACCCATGATGCCATACCTAATTGGACAGTTTCAGGGTACGTTGAATACATAAAATCAGGACAAAAACAAGGTGACATGCTTTTGGTTGTACCAGAAGGTGCTTATGCTGTTAGGCTAGGAAATGAAGCATACATTAAGCAAAAAGTGAAATTAAATAAAGGGTCATCTTATTCCATCACATTCAGTGCAGCTCGCACGTGTGCACAAGAAGAGAAACTTAATGTGTCAGTGGTACCAACTTCTGAGAAAAGAGATTATGGTATCATTCCAATACAAACTATGTATGGTAGTAATGGTTGGGAATCATTTGCTTGTGGGTTTAGAGCTGATTATCCAGAAGGGGAAATTGTGATCCATAACTCTGGTGTTGAAGATGATCCAGCTTGTGGTCCACTTATTGATTCTGTTGCTTTGAAGGTTTTGAACCCACCTATAAGAACCAGAGGTAATTAATTAAACGGTCCAATATGATTGAATATTTTTGTAAATCTATTTTATGCTTTTTTTACATAGAAATAAAATTCTTAATTAAACTAGTTTGACAATTGTTTTTGTTTGTTTGGTGTAGCCAATTTATTGAAAAATGGAAACTTTGAAGAAGGACCATATGTGTTCCCAAATGCATCATGGGGGGTATTGATCCCACCCCACATTGAGGATGCTCACGGTCCATTACCAGGATGGATAGTTGAATCTCTGAAAGCAGTAAAATACATTGATTCTGAACACTTCACAGTACCAGAAGGAAAAAGAGCAATTGAACTTGTAGCAGGAAAAGAAAGTGCACTTGCACAAGAAGTATTCACAACAATTGGAAAAGTTTATGTCCTCACTTTTGCAGTTGGTGATGCCAATAATGCATGTGAAGGTTCTATGACCGTAGAAGCATTTGCTGGTAGAGACACTGTTCAAGTTCCATATCAATCTAAGGGTAAAGGAGGGTTTGTTAGAGGCAAACTTCGTTTTAAGGCATCGACAAGACGTACTAGGATTAGGTTCCTAAGTACATTTTACACCATGAAGAATGATAACTCTGGTTCTCTTTGTGGACCTGTTATTGATGATGTAAAATTGCTTAGTGTTCGTTATCCCAACAACCATACCTAAGTAGTATGCTGCAAATCAAAATGCTACCTTCATATCAATCATGTTTCAGTATTTTTATTACGTTATAGAATTAATTCTTGTAATAATATATATAGCTAGGAGGAGGATCTATTATTGAGTGGTTTTACTCAGTCTTATATATTCACGTATCCAATCTACATCTACGATCTACATCTACAATGTAAACAAATGACAAATATTTCAATACGTGGCAATATTATATATATAGCACTCTTTTGCATTATGATTTTCCAATGTCACATTGTTATATTTTTCTTTTCTTTTCTGATTTTAACTCTATACTATAAAAGCAATATTAATTGTTAAAGGCCACCCTAATAAAGCAAAATTTCAAAATTTCTTATTTCAATAAAATGAAATTCAATAAATTCCACGAGTTCAACATTTAACAAGTAATTTCAAACAACCCACCCATATGCATATTCATCATAATGAAAAATATTGAATTTACTTACAGACCATCATAGAAACATTATTTATGTGTGTCTAAGTGATTCATAAGAAGACGTTCTAAGTGATGGAGTTGTCTGAGAGCAATATCAGATAAAAACCAACATATCCCTAAACAGTAATTTCATATGTAAGAAATATCACCTAAAAAAACATGTCTTA
The DNA here is from genome assembly GCF_003473485.1 of Medicago truncatula. NCBI lineage: Eukaryota > Viridiplantae > Streptophyta > Magnoliopsida > Fabales > Fabaceae > Medicago > Medicago truncatula. The sequence goes on from NC_053043.1 coordinate 50,670,664, forward strand.
AAATCCTTAGAACCAACCCACACCCATACTCTAGTATCTTAGTATAACATATGTAATCTCAAAATCATAAGCCAATTATGTATCCATTAATTAAACAGTAACCCCTTTTGTTTTAAAATGTAATTTTATCAAGGAATTTATACGTTTGGCAACTTTGGAATATGAACCCTTCTTGTGACAAAATGCAGATTTATAGTGTTTTCACATGCTTTAAAGTTTACCTGGTTTGGATTCTAAGATCTGAAAATCAAAGGGTGTCTCAAGTTTCCAGGAGGAGCGTAAGAAGGCGATTCTCAAACATCGAGCTTTCAAGGATTTTTTTTAGCTTGACTCCTACAAGCCTGTTCCTTTTTCAGACTAGCTTGTATCGTAGCCCACACATAGACTAAAATAAGAAGGTTGCTTGCTAGTTACTTCATTTTTGTCGAAAACTCATCTATTTATCAGAGTGTATCTTTTGATGGTAAAAACCTATCTTTAGATTGAATTTTTTACTACGAGAAGCTATATTCTTTGAGTAGTGATATATGTACAATCATTTGGGACAACTTTTATTTTATCTCTTTTTATTGGTCCAAAACAATAGAGAAAGAAAAATGAATAGAGGAAATAAGAATAGAATATGAGTATGAGAGAGAAAGTTGTAATAAAATTGTTGGACAAAATCTTCTTAGTTATTGACTATCTTTGAAGGTTAATATACCTGGGGTGTAAACAGCAACAACTGAAAAAGAAAACCGGCCCAACTCAACAATAACACGCTCAACGTTCGTTCGCTTCTCACACTCATATACCTTATACAACGCTCTCACACTCGGTTGCTCCACCGTGCGCCGTCGTCCTTGTTCGCGATGTTTCGCTATTTGCGTTCTTCCATTTGCCATGTCCATGGATCTCTTCTCTCTGCATCGAAAACCACACTTCCATCTCACACTACCTTCTTGCCCGGTAATGTTCTAATCTTTATTTTTCTTTACTTAGTCGTAGATAGAATGATTTTCCGGTTGGTTTGTGTATTTGAATTTAGTGTTTGTAAAATTCGATGCTTTTATACTTTTAGTTCTACACTAATATTTTTAGATTGATTTGGTATTAAGCTATATCATATAGGATTTTAGATGATAATATTGCGTTTGATGTGTTGTAAGACTAGATGAGATATGATTACAAATGACAACATTAGAGAGTTGAAGTAGCACCTATAGTAGGAAAGATGGTGGAAAATAGGCTTCCGTGGTTTTGACATGTTTAGAGAAGACTTGTAGCTGTTGCAGTAAAGAGAGTAGATCAGATGAAGTATCTTCAGACAAAGGAAGACTTAAAAAAGATATATATGGTTTATACTAGCCCATTACGGTGTAATTTGATCCATGTAGCTAACCCCGTGTAATGGGATAAGTGGTGCGTAGTCATAATGATAGATAGCAGGCAACTAGATACCATAAATCATTTTGTGTATGTTTGGATTCACTTTGTGAGACAAAAGTGATTATAGACACATAAAATTGTGTTTGACATGTTTGTGTGTCTACGAGTAGAATTGGTTTTATCTCTTGAATGAATTGTAACTTGATTTGGGGCTTTTGCATCCAAACCTGATTTTTAGCCTTAAATCTGTTGGTCATATTTCACTTTTACATGAATGGATCTAAGCATAAATCATTTTACGTTCAACTCACTTTACACAAAATCAATCTTACATAATTGATTGAAAGTCAATTTTTGCCACCGCATAATCAAATAGACACGATCTTTTTATTTTTTTTAGTTTTTTCTTTAATGTCATCTCAACAATCTTAGGTCCTTTTCAAACTCTTGAAACTGCAGGATATGTTAGAGGATTTTCTAGTGCAAGCTGGGGTTTGAACGGGAGGAATCAAGGTGAGAATGTAAATTCAAATGCAAGTGCTCGTCCAAATTTTATGCGGGATAGGGAGAATATTAACTCCCCAATTGAGAATAAGGCTGAGATTGGTGGGAATTTCAGGAAGATGGACTTTGTGAGAGGAAGTGTAGAAGAAAATGAAAAGGGTGTTATGGGGGGTTATCTATACAATCAGTATCATTTTCAGCATGATGCTGATTTTGTTCATATCAAGATGCGTCGTAACAATACCTTTGTTACAGTGACCGATTCTAAAGGAAATGTAAAACTTAGTGGCTCTGCTGGTTCCTTGAAAGACATGAAATCAGGGCAAAAGCTTTCTAGGTATGCTGCTGAAGCAACTGCAGAAGTGGTTGGACGAAGATCTAGAAGTTTGGGGTTGAAATCTGCTGTCATGAAAGTGAATGGATTTACTCATTTTCGGAGGAAAAGGCAGGCAATATTGAGCTGGAGAGAGGGATTTTCTGATTCTCGAGGAGATAAAAATCCAATTGTATACATCGAAGATACAACTCGTCGTCCCCATAATGGATGCAGACTGCCAAAGAGTCGACGTATCTAGTTATTTTTACAGGGATGGTTGAAGAAGCTTTATTTGACTTGGATAAAGACATAGTTTAGGTGCATATTGAAGAAGCTTCTGTTGAGCAGATTTTAATTATGATTTTGTTTCATACTTGTTTGTTTACATTTTGTACAACGATCAGAATTTTTGTAGCAACTTCTCTACCGAAAGGCTATGTAATTGGAAGCTTTTGTGGCTCAAATTATCATTGCCAAGGAAATCATGTAGCAAACTCTTCCTGAAATTGTCAAATTTAAATTCCTTGTTCCATCAAATTAAAATCCGAACCGCAAGTTTTTTCGATTGAACTGCATTGCTACTACATCAGTTGTCAAAAGCAGGACATTTGTTAATCATGATGGCCTTTTCTCCATCGTTTCCAATGGCTGAGCCGCATTTCCTTTTGGTGGCAAGGTAAGGGATTTGTGTATTAGACGATAAATTTCACTGGTCGGTCGTTCTCAACTCTGGTAATTCAGAAGCCAATGCTCCAAGATTAGAGATAACTTGGTTGATAATTTACAAAATATTCATCGGAAATGAGCATACAAAATAATGATCATAGCAGTGATATAAAGTGAACAGTAGATTGCGACCACATTTACATTTACAAACAAGTTTATATTTATATTTATATAATTTTGGGGTAAGAAGGAAAAAATAACTAAACTTTTTACCAAGCAATCTCAGAATTTGGTACATTGCAATCACTTGGATGGGATTATTATGAATTTTGTGTGTGCATACGAGTTTGTGAAAAATATAGGGGAAGCACGAGGAAAAACCATATTTCAGAACTCAGTTTGTGCCACCCAACCTGCTCGAAGCGAGTCTTGATTGTTCATAGTGTACGATTTAGGCTAACATGTCACATTTGTTTTTGAGTTTAACCAATATGCAATGACAGTGTAAAACAGATTTACACTGACATCCAATAAAAAAAAACATCAATCTGCCATATTACACATGTAATTTCAAAATATCTTTATGATTTGGCGCAATACAAGATGCTCATCGGCGGAATTTTGTTCAGCTGTATAACTTTCCTTTTGTAATATACACCCCCATCTTCAAGTGGGGGTTTGATTTATTGGCACGTGCAATATTCCACATCACGTGCTAATCCGTTTGGGCCTTGAAGTTGAACTTAAGCGCGTTCAAAGCACACGAAAGAGCATTTTTCACATTCTGTAATAACAAACAATACTTTCATTCTCAACTCTGTTTCGTTCTTCCTTCTTCCATTTCCAATCAAACGACGCCGTAACCACCGTAGATCTCAAACACCATCATGTGGCGGAGAATCGTTTCTTCTCCTCACCTCAAAACCCTAGCCTCTTCATCTCATTCTCATCCTCGATCCGCCGTCGCCGGTCTCCGATTCGCCGGCCTCAGCCGCCACGTCGCCACACAATCAGGTATCTTCACCGTTCATTTCTCTTCTTCGATTGAGTTGTTCTTGATTTTGATTCATTTTGATTTGGTTGTAATTGTAGCTGGTTCGGTGAAGAAGACGGTTGAGGATGTAGTTCCAATTGCTACCGGTCATGAACGTGAGGAGATTCAAGCTGATCTTGAGGTACTTACTTCATCGTGATTAATTCATTTTTTAATTGAACGAAATTTGAATGCTAGTGATGTTAAATGTTATGAATCGAATTGAATTTTTGTGATGATATTAATATCCATTTTTATTTATATCTTGTCCGTATTCTTATGAATTGAATTTTTGTGATAATAATATCCACTTTTATTTTTCCATTTTGTCACTTTCCTATGCCTTGAATCCGAACTACTTTTATTATGATATAAATATGCTGATTTTAAATTTTAATCTGAGGATCATTTTTGCTGTAACTTGTAAGATTTGTTAATCATGCATAGCAGAAAATAGCAGATTGTTAAAAATCCGCTAAAGTATGGTGCTATAGCACCACTATAGTTAGTTAGGATACTCGCCATTTTCTCTCTCCATTTATTATCCCATTACTAAAGTTTTTAAATGTTTTGGGGTGTATAAAAAGATTTGGACTCATTTAACTTTTGTATTTATATTTTCCAAAACTATAGTAATGGAGGAAATGGAGAGGATCCTAACCCCAATATAGTTGTTATTTCAAAACACATTGTACTAAATAGCATATGGCGGAACAATAGTGGTTTGTTGGAATTCTGCTACACTATAGCGGTATAGCGCTTATAGCTGCTATATGACAAGACTTCATATTATATAGGTTACTTTTGGTATTTGAGGACTTTTTTAACATTCTATTTTTTGTTTGTTTGTTTGTTTGTTTAGGGAAGGAATATCCTTGAAATAGACCACCCTGAAGGTCCTTTTGGCACCAAGGTTAGTAATGTTCTTGTTTCTTCAAACAAATATATATGCAAGCTGATGTTTAACTCGTTTTAAAGTTGTGTTGTGTGTTTTGATGTTGCTTTCCTATGTGTGTGAATTAGATGTTTCCAAGCTTGATTTTTATGTGGGTTGCGGAATGGTTTTGGTTTATGTTTGGTGACCTTAATTTAGAAAAGTGATTTTGGCAAAACTAATGTTGTTTGGAGTGTGTTGTTAAAAATCATTATGGATATTTATATTTTAATTACCTAAAGGGTATTTCATTCTTCATATTGTCTTTTTCTTTTCTATTACTTATTTTCATTATTTCAGTCTCTAAGAGCTGCACTGTTGCAAATGGCACAAATGTTGTTGTAACCGTACTCAATTGTAAGATAAAATATGGAACACTATTTAATCTTTTTGAAGTTTGGTTCATTTATATTTTTAGTGCTATGAGTCCTTAGTTTAAAGAGAAACTATTAAGAAAGATCTAGAGATTGAGGAGTTGAATTGAGATACGATAGAACATTATAGGGCCGTTTGATCCATGTTGCCAACCCTGCTTAGTGGGATAAGGCTTGGTTGTTGTTGTATATGGTCCCTAGTCTCCCTACCCTTCACTGAGTTATAACACCCAAGTCTCCTTGGGATGGTATTATAAGATCAAAAAACAATGGGGATTAGATTGGATATGAGTGTAACCAAACATTTTTTTACCTCCAAATTATCATTCTTCAAAAATTAATAATTTGAATGTAAGATTTTAAAAAACATCTATCAAAATCCATAAAATTAACAGAAGCACTGCATATAATCAATTACTTGTTGATAAGTAAATTCAAATTCAAATTGCAAAGACACATAGAAGGCTGGAACTACAAAACTGATTACTGGCTTGGAATTTGGGACTAACTATCATACCATCAATCTACAATACCTATATGATTCGATGCAGAAGCAATCTTCTGGAGCTTCTTCTCAGACAGGACTCTTGCATCAATGAACAAACATATAGATATGTATTAAATATATCAAATTTGGATGCTAAGTTGCTTACATTGGATATTCTTTGGAAGTAAGCATGAGGATATTGGTAAATTGTTGGTCCTGTTAACAAGTTGCTATCCTCAGTTACTTCACTGTACTCGGTTGTAAGAGGTGAAGAGTAACCATGGCTAGAAAATCAAGGGGTTTTGTAGCTTTGTTGAGCTTTAAGTTTACACAATTGTAGTTTTGAATCCAAAGTTTAAAGACAAAAAATGTGCTTAAAGATGTTTTATGAAGGTTGGTGAAGAGTAACGATGGCTGGAAAATCAAGGGGTTTTGTAGCTTGTTGAGCTTTAAGTTAACACAATTGTAGTTTTGAAGTTTCCAAAGTTTAAAGGAAAAATGTGCTTAAAGATGTTTTATGAAGGTTCTGAAGTGTGCTTGATATATGTTTTGTGAATAGTTGCTGTAGATTCACATTGTCCGCGTTGTCTAATACTTATAATGGTTTTGAAGTATGCTTGATATATGTCTGCTTTCGTTGTTTATAGGAAGCACCTGCTGTTGTTAAGTCTTACTATAACAGAAGGATTGTTGGATGCCCCGGTGGTGAGGGTGGTAAGTGTTGCCTGTCTTTCTTTATGAATCTGTGTGCAAACCTTTTCACAATCTGGTGATAAGTACTAGAATTTGGTGCATGTTATTATAGATGAAAAATTTGTTTTTTTAATGCAGAGGATGAGCATGATGTTGTCTGGTTTTGGCTGGAGGAAGGCAAGCCCCATGAATGTCCAGTGTGTGCACAGTATTTTCAGGTAAATTGAGCATCACGTTTATAACTTTATATTTATTGGTTACCATGATCAATTTGGAGTTAAATGTTGAGATATGTAAGTATGTAGATTGAAAATCATGTACTTGTTTGCACATTACTGCCCTCAACTTTCACGGACTTCATAGGTTGATGTTGCTCCTAAAAAATCTGTGTTTTGACATGCTTTGATTTCCTTTAATAATTTGAATGACTTGAATAGTTTGAAACACAATTAGCTGACAATTGATTGTTTGGTTTTGAAGTTACACCTTGTCACTTTTTAATGTATACTTATGTTCATAATTATAAGATCCTTTGACAATTTTATCTGTCCCTTTTCATAAGATCTCTTTGGTATTTTCAACTACATTAATTATTTCTTTACCAACATATTCCTATTTATTTATATCTTTTTCTTCAGTCAACAGTAAATACTATGTTGAAAACATAGTGTAACTCTTTCTCATAAGGGATAAAATTGTAAAAACAATAATAGTAATTACAAACAAATTTAATATTACAACCAACTTTCTTAATTCCGGTAATTTGGCCAAAAGGGTCCTGTTGTTGTGGATGGATGTAGTATATGATATTATTATATTTTAGCAAGAACAAACGCTCTATGACAGTTGACATATAAAATGAGACATCATATACCAGAATACTATTTTAAAACTTTGTTCGTCACTGCTTAAGCACTAGGTGCACTACAGAAGCTTGAACTTAATTTGAGTTTGAAATATTCATCCTTTAGCCAAAATTTGCGCAGAATTTAAATTGTTATCTTTTACCAGTGTCATCACTCATGAATGCTTTGATGTATATCTGAGCTTATGTTTTGTTTGATATAAAGAAACCATGGTGTAGTGTATGCTTAAATCGAAAAATCATGCATAAAAAATTCCTCCACATGGTGAATATATAGCCACCTCTCATCCATATTATTAAAATCTGTGCAGTATATCATGTTTACAGCTTTTGGAAAAAATGATTTGAAAATTCCAGGAATAAGAATAGTTGGAACAAAATTCAATTGAATTCTTTTCAAAATTTCAAATTCTAGTCAAATACAAATTGACTATTTAAAATGGGTCCTTTACTGCTAATTAGAACTATTTTTTGGTTTTGCACTACAGCTTGTAGTGGTGGTAACTAATTTTTTTTGGTTCTGTGTTACAGCTTGAAGTGGTGGGACCTGGCGGTGATCCTTATGGACACCATTGATTGGATGCTGCAGTTTTCCTTCAGGAATAAATTTTCCAAAGAGATTGTTTTATACCTTTCAAAATCACGATGCAATGATTTGTTTGGTTTTGACTGGTCTAGACCTTGCGGTTTTACAACTTCAGAGAGTTTCTGTGATTATTTAGACACAGGGTGGTCATTTGATTAAGCTACAAATCCTGTTAGGTTGTCATTTTTGCTCTGCCTAATAATTGATAGCAACGCTATGATTCTTTAACAAAGTTTTTTTCTTTTGAAATACGCATAACCTGCAGCTACTTTTAGCACCTATCCACGAAAGGGACTGCAAGTTTATTTCAAGAAAAGCCTCCACTTTCATCCATTAGGTGAAAAAGAAGTCAATTTTTAGTCCTTAGAATTCAGACATGGGACATGTTAATCCCTCCGTCGACCGTCATCCACCAACTGATGTTTGTGTTGACTTATACAGTTACTGTTGTGACTTGACTGTTTGTTGGTTTATTTTCACCGTGGCATTTATATGAAAAATGTGTAGAAGAGACAATCTGGTCTCTATTTGAAATTAAATAAGAGGCAAAACTTTGGTTCCTTATCGAGGCATTCTTCTATTTCTCTTCCTCCTTTTGTTGAAGGGCTTAAGTGTTTTCTGTAGCTTTGTTTACCACTAAGCGGTGTTTTTTTTTTTTTTTTGGTACAACGACTAAGCGGTGTTTTAGTTGAGTTGATCAATCATAGTCACTTTTATAGGTGTAAAACTTTTGACAATCTCAAACTCAAGTAGGAAGACGAAGGGAAATGCATGGAGGATGTTTGAAATTGAGGGTCAGGAAGGAATCATGTCCCTGCCATTTTAATTTCAAATAAAAGGATCGAAATGTCGTTTATAATTACAAATATTTTTGTATGTAAATGGTTAAATGCCATGATGGAAATAAACCAACAGCCTAGTCAGCTTACTACCTATCACTAGCAGCAGACATGCAACACAAAATCGTTTGTTTGTGTGGAAGTTGACAGAGAATGGTCTCATTTTTTCTCAGGGATCAAAATGACCACTCTTAATCTTTAAATAATCTTTTGAAAATGGATGCAACGTGAAAGTAAGCCAAATGAAATTCAAACGTAGCAATCTTAGTGAGTTTTTTTTTCTTCTTTTTTCGATGATCTACCACTTAACATTGATAAGATTGCAACGTATGGTTTGAATTGATAAAAAAAAAAATCCATGACCTTAGTAGTTTTTTTCCATAATGTGTCGAATAACATTCCTTAAGTAGGTTCTCTACCAGTGCACAGCATGATACCCTGAACTAATATTTTATCATTGCTAAGAGTAGCCTACATTTGGATTGAATTGATAAAAGTTTACGTCTGATTTTATTTCTCACTTTTTTGCCAAGAGTTTTTGAAAGCAATGAGATGAAAATAAATGAATATTTTTTTTTTTTGTTTTCTTTTGAGAAAGTTATATAAAGAACGAATAAATTTATGTAAAATCTTCTAAAACCCGTCTATTGCAGAGTTTCCCATATTGTTCTAATATAGGTTTAAATATGTAAATCGTCCCTGTAAGTTATAAACGTTTTGCTTTTGATCCTTGCCGTCATCATCCGTTACAAAAACGCTTATGTGTCTAACGGCAGCTGACGTGGCGATGTGTGATGTGGCAAGTGAGGCTTATGTGTTGTTCCAGATAATGTCATAGGGACCAAAACCGAAAAAGAAAATTTACAGAGGGACGAAATTCAAAAACATGACTTAACAAAATTTTAAATTAAAAACTTTCTTTTTCTTTCTTCATCTTCTTCCTTCCTTTCTTCATCATCTTCAACCTCATCTTTATCAACATTCATCAATCTTTATCAAACCTAGAAAACATAAATTAGACATTCAAACTCTTTAATCAAAATCTCATTTTTCATTTCCTCTTATTAAACTCTTCTTATTTAAACATATTATTTCTTAATTCTCAATTCTACCCCTTTTTTCAATTGCATATCCAGGGATACAACATAATAAAACAAAGGGAGTGAAAAAAAAAACTTCAATGAAGAAAAATATGATGAATGTTGAGAAGAACCCCAAAACCCAAACATTCTTCTTCTAATTTTAATTTTAATTTCATCAATTTTAATTTTAATTTCGTCAATGTGAACTAGAACACATGCCCATAACAAACAAACCTACGACTATGATAGGGTTTTTTATGGCTGGAAGAACTTTGCAACGAAACTAGCATCTTTTGGAAAATTGTGCCTCTAAAATTTGCTAGAAAAAAATGTGTTGTTCGAAAGAATAAAATGCAATTGGTGTGTGGTCTAATGGGATGTTGTTGTTGTTGTTGTGTGGTTTAATATGAAATTTTGAAGGTTTCTGGAGAATTTAATTAAAGTTATGCGTTGTTGTTGTTTGAAAATTTATGGGTACAATTATTTTTGGGTGATGATGAATTGATAGAAGGAAATAGAATTAGAACCAACATAAGAATCCATAAAGTGTTCATTATACTATACAATATATGTAAAGAAAAGAGATGCAATTTGGGGGTAGATTAGGAGATTTTAAGGTTTCAGTGTGATTTAGATTTGGAATTGGGAATACATTGAATATGGTGAAGGAGAAGATTTTGATGGAAATAGAATATGAGATTTTGATTAAGAGTTTGAATGTGCAATGTATGTTTTCTGGGTTTGATGAACATCAATGAAGGTGAGGCTGAAGATGATGAAGAAGAGGAAGGAGAGGAAGGAGAAGATGAAGAAAGGAAAACAAAGTTTTTAATTTAAAATTTTGTTAAGTCGTGTTTTTGAAGTTGGTCCCTCTGTATATTTTAAGTTTTGGATTTGGTCTCTATAACCTTGCCATTGGACATCTAGAACGACACATAAGCCTCAGTTGCCATGTCACACGTTGCCACGTCAGCTACCGTTAGACACATAAACGTTTTTGTAACAGATGGTGACGGCAGAGACCAAAAGCAAAACGTTTATAACTTACCGGCTCTGTTTTAGAAGAAAAAAGGATACAAGGACGAAAACAAAAAACACGCCAATTTACAGGGATGATTTACATATTTAAGCCTCTAATATACTCCCTCCGTCCCTTAATGTAAACTCCCTTTACTTTTTTCACATTTCTTAAGAAAAATTGTCAGTGTAATTAATGTATCTGTTTTGTTTGTTAATATTACTAAATTGTCATTTGTTTGTATGTGTATTAAATTTGTTTTTTTAAATTTTAAGACAAGTTAGTAGTACTCCCTCCGTCCCAAATTGTATGTTGCTTTAGGAGAAAAAATTTGTCCCGAATTATATGTCGCTTTACAATACCCATGCAACATTAATGTTACTTTTCCAATTATAACCTTAATTAATTATTACTCTCTCTTCTTTCAATTCTTTCATTTATCTTTCTCATATTATTTATTAAGGACAATTTTGTAAAACAACTCATAATATCTATTTTCCACACAATATTAATTGCATTTCTTAATATGTGTGAAATGCCCAAAACGTCATACAATTTGGGACGGAGGGAGTATTAATTAAGGATATGTTTAGGAAAAAAAAAATAAATGCATCTAATAATTTAGAAAGGGGTTTACATTTAGAGACAAAAATAAAATCAAATAGGTGCTTAGATATAGGGATGGAGGGAGTATTAGCCATTTTTTTATTTTATTTTTACGAAAATTAACGAGTTTATTATAATCAGCGCAGAGTTAAATTACATTGGATTTTACTTGCGTTTCCCATAACTGTCTTTTAGAAAATCACGCTCAGTTCCGTGAGCATGGCTTATTTGGTAGGACAATGCATTATTATATGCAGGGATCGGAGTTCGAACCCCGGACACCCCACTTATTCACTTTATAAGGTAAATTCTAACCACTAGGCTACCTGACAAAAAAAAAAAAATCACACTCCATCGGATTTGGAAAAGAAAATAAAAACAGCATATGTTTGCATTCAGATGGTTAATTCGAGCAAGTGCAGTTTTAAATTAGGTATTTAAAGGGGTATTTAAAATCGAAACAATTCAATAGAAAAACCATAAATTGAATTAACCTAAACCAAAAACCCTATTTGGTTTTTTATTTTGGCAACCAAACTAAACCAAACATTAATTAAACACATGTCACTTAACTTAGTACTCAAAGAAATTCAATGATGAATTTTATAGAATGGCATGCTTTTTTTCTCTTTTTCTTCTTTACTAAAACATGTTTTTTCTCACGTTAAGTTTCTTCTTTGCTTTTAATTTTAAAAATATATTTATGTGATTTAATTTAATTCTACTTACACTTTTGCATATATGTTCATATTAGATATATTTTAAGTTATAGAAACTCAATGAGAATTTTTAGAAAATAATAAAATCTTAGTTTTTGCATTTCTTACTGAAGAGAATTGTTTTTTGGTCCATACCGCATCTTAATCTTTTGCAAAAAAAAAAAAAAAAAAAAAAAAACACAACAACCAAATCAACCTAAACCACATTGATTTAGTTTGGTTTTCATTTTAAAAGTCAACCCGACTAAATCAAACCACATATCTTTTATCTTACGGTTTGGATAACGTTTAGTCTCTAAACTAAATCAAACCGCACCGCGAACTTTCCTATATATTTATGAATCATAAAGGTAAGATTTTTAATTGAAAAATGATATTTGTACAACCACTTTTTAACAACTTTCTCTTTCATACTGACATTATATCTCTTCCTTAATGAAAAGAGAGAAAAAAGAAATTGTCTCATTTAATTGTTCAAATAGCACAACTATTTTTAATTAGGTATTTATGAATCAAAAGGGTGAGAAAAGAAGCTGTCTCCTGGCTATGACATTAATAAATGATCCCAGCCCATTAGCCTAAAATTCAAATGTTGGCATAAACCTTAAAATTGGTTGTCCTATTCCAGCACCGCATATGTTAACTCGGACTAGACTTGATAAGATGGGAAGCAAATTAGGTTCCATTCCAATTGAAGAAATTAACTAAAACAAAAAATTAAGAACTAGATTCTTGACCATGACATTTTAATAAAATCGAGCGATCATAATTTAAAGGATGGAAGAAGAAAAAAAACTGGTGGGTAGGGACTAAACATGAACTTACTATAATACTCCATACCTAAAACATAACTTCGAGAATGCATATAACACAATTTCCTTCTGTATTTTTCTTATCATTTTATAGAAAAAAGAAATATTCGAAAACAAAAGAGACGAAATAAAATGATTGTACTTGCTGAAAATATAGTGAAATGACAACTAAATATTCTTAGGAAGGTGTGTATATGTTATTATGTATCCCAAATTCCTTTGTCCTTTCTATGAGCCCTTAAAATGGCACGCAACCATTACCATACTAAAGTAATAAAATCTAATTTAAGAAATCAGCATCAGAATAGAATAGATTCAAAGTCTCACTCACATCTCTATCTTACCAATAATGAAAAGGAATTAATTGTCATTTTCTTTTCTAAATGGAATTATAAGGATAGTTCATATAGATGGAGGGAATTTTTGACATAATACAAAGCTTTACCAACCATTATTCCTTTGGGTCGTTTTTCTTCTCGAACATGTTTTACTTTACCTAGCATAATAACATTTTACTACTACAAATCTTATAGGTAAAAACTAGAAGAACTTGATTGTTGAACTTTTTGTTGTTTAAATTTTTTGGCATTCAAATTTGACACAGAAATAAGTAGTTATTATTTCATTTTAATGGTTAGTTAGATAACTTCAACTCATAGCATGCTAAGATTTGAATTCATGTGTAGTACTTAGGCATCAACCTTCACATTATCTTTGTGGTCATGGAATAGGGGTAAATTGGTACAGAAATCTCGGGTAGACTATTTTAATACTCCCTCCGTCCCATTTTAAGCGAATCTTTTGTTGAAGTATTGATGTATAAGTGAAAGAGAGAGAAAATGGTTTTGAATGTCTTGTCAAGTATTGATGCATTTTTTATTATCATAAATGCAAAGTTGAATATATTGAATTGAGAATGATGAAAGTAGTATTAATTAGAGTTATAATTGAAGAAGAAAAAGTTATTATTATTATATTGAAAAGTGAAATGGGTAAATTTTTTTACGACAATATTTTTTTGCAAATGGCTTCATTATTATGGGACGAAGAGAGTAGTTTTTTTAATAGATGAAAGCTTGTGTTAGGGAGTGTGTAAACTCATGTTTTACATATTACTCTCTAATAAAGTCTACTCCCTCCGTCCCTTAATGTAGGCACTCATTGCATTTTTCACATTTCTTAAGAAAAGTTGTTAGTGTAATTAATGTGTCTGTTTTGTATGTTAATATTACGAAATTGTCCTTTGTTTGTATGTGTATTAAATTTGACTTTTCATATTTCAAGACAAGATAGTAGTATTAATTAGGGGTATGTTTAGGAAAAAAAATAAATGCATCTAGTAATTTGAAAAAGGGTTTACATTTAGGGACAAAAATAAAATCAAATGGATGCTTAGATATAAAATCGGAGGGAGTATACACTATCATCGAGAATTGAACCAACGTTTTTATAAGGAATGAACAAAAAAAATTATCAACTAAATCAACATCTATTATATGTGGATAGCCTCTTGAGAAACTTGTGGATCAATAAGTACACAATACTTCATCTAGTCTTATTTATAAGAGATATTTGGATCAACCAAATTGATGCATCTCGTCTAAATTTTGAACTAGATACATAAACTTTTGTTGATTCAAATATCTCTTATTAATAGGACTAGAGAAAGTACATTATTGTAAAAGTGATAAAATAAATCATTAAGGTTTTTTTTTTAAGAAGTAAATCATTAAGGTTAAGACTTTAAAAATTCGAAAATAGTTTTTAATTATCTTGCCATAATCTAATGGGTTATCATAAACTGGAGCTAAAGAATGTAATCATGACTAAATCTTGTTATTGGTAAATATTCACGTAAGATAATCCAAAGCATAACTTTCATAATTATCTCACGACCAAAACATGAAGTGTAGTAATATCAAAGAGGCTTATAATTTGTATTTGACTTTTAATGATGAGCTCAAACTTGTTTTTCACTTTTTAAATAAGTTTTGTCTTATAATTAGTATTGGTCTACCCTATCATCATATCCATATTTGAAATCTACATAGCAATCAAAACCTTCTTTTGCAGCTGAAGTAATAATAATCTGGACAATTACACTTTTATCAAAAAAGATTTATTGGCAATGGAATAGTTGATAAATTTTGTCTTGCTTCATCCAATTCAAGACTAAATAACAGCTTAAAAGTTTTTATTTTGGCTTAAATGCAATTTTACCCTCCTATTTTGATTGAATCTGAATTTTACCCCCCTTATTTTAAAACTCGGAATTTTACCCCCTCTATTTTGATTGAATCGGAATTTTGCCCCCCTTATTTTAAAACTCGGAATTTTACCCCCTCTATTTTACGTTTTTCAGAATTTTACCCCCTATTTTAAAATAAAGAACCAAAAAATACTAGAAAAATAAAGAAACGATTATAAAATATTAATTTGGTAACAAAATATAAGGAAAACAAGAAAACACAAAAAAAAAAAAAAAAAAAACTAAAAAATAGAAAAAATTTGTAATTACAAGAAAAAATTCAATTAAGAATACATGAAAAAACTAATTTGCACCTCTAAATATTTGCTATTTTCATACTAATTTTTTATTTTATTTTTAGAGATCATACTAGTTTGATGCATTTTTTTCTAGTATTTTTTATTCATTTTTTTTTAGTATTTTTTTGGTTTTATTATTATTTTTTCATTAAAAAACATTTAATACAAATAATTAATTATGTGGATAAAATAGGGGGAGGGGGCAAAATCCTGAAAAACATAAAATAGGGGGGTAAAATTCCGAGTTTTAAAATAGGGGAGGCAAAATCCAGAATCAATAAAAATAGGGGGGGTAAAATTCCGAGTTTTAAAATAGGGGGGGTAAAATTCAGATTCAATCAAAATAGGGGGGTAAAATTGCATTTAAGCCTTTTATTTTTTAACCGTTCGTTTCTAAAAGGGATATTGGTAGTTCGACGTTCAAATGAGAAGTAAAGTCTGATAAAAAAAATCATTTAAAAATTGAACTTGAATTCTTTTAAATATATATACATATATATATATATATATATATATATATATATATATATATATTATTTTTTTGGTACAAATTCTTTTAAATATTTTTATATAGATGTTATTGATCATTTGAGTTCAATCAATTGCTTTAAAAGTTTTATGTTTTCTTTAAGGTAAGTACTCCAAAACCATAAATTAGATCCTACTAAAAATACTAAATCTTATTTATTCCTTCAATTTTGATATCAAATCCTAATTATTCTTGAAATAAAATTTCGCAAATCTTCATTTATTATGAGTATGTTTTTGCTGTAATTTATATTCTCCATTGAAAAGACGGCAATTATATATATTGCTTGGTATACTTTTGTATTCTTTTACAAAAATGTCACACCTCTTTTTTATTGACCCCTTCTCAAAGAAAGAACCACGATCCTCTCCACAAGTTATATGTGGCCTAACCAACCTATCCATAAATAAATATAATACAAAAAAAAAAAAGGATTTTTATCCGTAAAGAGTGCAAGAAATATATACCATCTTTTTCCGGTTAAATCATATGATTTTGACCAACATAATGTGACACAAGTAATAGATACTTAGACCCTTAACTATTTGGTTCATGCTTGGTGCATATGAGGAAACATTTTTAAGATTAATCTCTGCACGACTGCAGTTGCATGTGAATAATACATTTGGTTTACCCAAAAACAATTATATGATTTTGGTTTATAAATTTTTTTCTTATAAATACAATAAACAATATACAAGTACTTTTTGCTAGGGGGTTTGTATATAAACTTATAGATTTTTCTTTTTCAGCAGTAAAAGTTTAAATGAGTTATGTCAAAAGGCTCATCATAAATTAAGAAAAGCTAAGCCTTAAGATTAAAAAATTCAAGATAAAAGTGCTTACATATTGTTTAAAAAAATAGTACTTATATATTATCCACCAATAAAGTTTTTTTTTGAAAGAACCAATGAAGTTGAATATGAGTTAAATTGCTAATATTAACTTGATCAAATTTCCTCGACATATTAATAAATAGATGTCACATTAATAAATTTTACGGATAGTTTTTTTATAACGTGAGTGTGTAGAGATGATAGTAGTAACATAATTTGAGTGAGTTTTAAAGTGGTCCCTTTTTTCCAATTCAAGTGTAGCATGTGTATATTCTCGTACAAGCGTATATTCCATTACTTTGTGCAAGTAAATTAGCGATCATAAATTTTTCAACTTCCAATATAAATTATTTCTGGTTTTTATTTTATTTCTTTAAAAAACTTTAAATTTGTGAGCACAAATTATTAGTATCAATTTTATCAAAAAACAAATTAAGGAATATTTTGCTCAGTATGCAAGCCAGCTTATAGCAAACTAGGGAGCTTTAAAATAATTGAAAAAAATGGACCAACACAAATTGCAGTAAACTTTTCAGATTATGAAGTTTACACGTTTTTTCAATTAGGTACTCAAATATGTAAATGTTCCCTTTACTATAAAGTTTTGCCAATTTTAGCCGCCTAATAATCTGCAAGATTATACCCACCACACAGTATTTAAATTAATCCTTTTTTTGTTACTTTAAATTAATCCAATAAGAGATAAGTGATTTTTTTCAAGTTAAAAAAAAATAAAAAAAAATAAAGATGGTAGTGCCAACAGCATATTTTGTCTGCTCATAAACAAACGCTCCTAATTGTACTATGCAATTTTTTTTCTTACTTTTTTCTGAATTTGGAGCTATTCTTTTTCTGAATTGAGTGTGGGGCTATTAAGGAGTTGACAAAATGAAAAAGTTTATGATCTTAAGTTTTTTCCTTAGATGAGGGAAAAATCCACTAATTTTTGACCTTTTAGTGTATTAGATGCTCAACCATTAACAGCTTAACCAATTAAAATTTGACACGTTACTACTAATTCTAAGTTTAAGTCAACCAGTTTAATATTGATTTTACTTTTGTTGCATCAACATTGTCTTGTATGCAACCAAACCCTATAATAGGTCTTTTTGTTGTTGTTTAGGAATAGACCCTATAATAGTTAACACCTTTCTGTGCAAATATATATTATCTCATGAGATATTCTTCTCCCAAAAAAATTCACTATCAATTAACTTGCTTAGTTCTTTTATATATTTTAATTTTGAGATTCATTGTAGTACAATCTTTTGAAAAAATCTCATTATATTTTAAATTTAATAATATAAAAAAATTGCATAAACGTTTACTCATATTATATATATCACAACTTTATTGAATTTTAATATCACTTAAAGCTTTTATAATAAAAGGTCTTGAGTTCAAATAACAAGGGGAAGTGGATAGTGAATCTGCTTTTAAAATAAAAATTAAAGAGAAAGAAATTTAAAATAATAATAATTACAGAGTACGAGTATGTAAAATATAATTCAACATCTTGAACAAAAAAAAAAAATATATAATTCAACATATGTTTAATATTTGTCTACACTATTAGTAAGTACTTATTCCACTTTTACTTTTTTAAAAATATAAATAAATTGCATGATGATAGTGGGTACGTGTGACTTTTATTACTAGGTAACATTTGACATAAAGTATGCGATTATAAAAAGATGATGTATTACAATATTTTTTTAAAAGGATGATTAAGATGGAAATATGTGATCGAGTTCAAGTGGTCGATCAATGATTTTTAGTTAAGTGTTCGTTAGGAAGAATGTAAATTTGAATCTAGGTTAAAATAATTATTGATCGAATTTTATTTTTCTTTCAGTCGAATTTCAGGTTATGAAGACTTACTTCATCTAAAAATGGAGAGTTAAAAAAAATCAAGATTACAAAAATGGACTCCTTTAAAGTTTATGCAATCAAGAGGTTCAAAAGCAAAATATTTTAGGATGGATTACAAATGCAACATCATAAATTCACAACTTGTTTTAAACAGGCAATTTTTAATGCATGGGAATTAAAAAGAGAAAAAAAAATATATATAAATGTGTTAACATTAAGTAGCACTGTCATTCATTCTGTCAGGAGAAAAAAAGTCTGAGTGGGAATTATGGGCATTCACCTTTTTCAAAGTGGGGACTTGCTCATGTTACAGAGGATAATTCACCTAATAACAATAATTCTAACATTCTAGGTAATAAATCATAAATAGTGGAAAGTTTGGTACATCAACAAAATGAAGTAACAATCACATATCATGACCTATATAAAACCGATACTTCAGATTAAAGACATCTTCAGTATCTGACATACACGCCGACATGACACCGATACATGTAGTTACATTAATTACTCCTATAGATCCGAAAAATTAAAATTTGGTTAATGAGTTTTACTAAAGCTTTATTAGCACATCCAATTTAAAATGTTAAAAATTGTCCAGAATCTTGATGAATGCAAGCATAGAAAGAACTACATAAACAAGTTAGTGGATAGAAGGAAGGACAGATAGCATTTTAAGATTTCCAAGTAAGAAGGCATGAAAGCTGAATTTTATAGGAGAGCAGACATAGTGGTGCACAATGAATTATGTACTCATTGACCTATACTACTACTACTACTACATAGTGGCACTCTCTACCTCTCATTGTACCTCAATTTTTATCTTGGTGAGCCTGGTATATATGCCAGGTCCACTCTTTCACTTTGCAATAAATTACATATTTGTTATTACTCTACTGTGAGAATCAAAGCTGCAAATATCTCTGCACAACTTGGAGACAGAAACAGGATTGCAATATGTATAATATATAATTATAAACCATAGAAAAGAAGTTGGAGCGTGGGATATATTCATGTTGGAGTCCACTATAGAAAGCCCTATCTTACTGACAAAATAAAAGATATGCAGAATTTATATTAATAATTTAGACATAAGATAATTTCATTGTGATGATGATTTTTTTATACAATTTTAAATACATGAAGATTTTAGGGCTTTATTTTTTTTTTACCTAAATGTGTTACAAAGAAGATATGCTATTATCATTATCATCATTACTATTATTTTGTCATTATGCTTAAGAGAAAGTCTAGCCTTTGGACTTATGTTGTTTCTCATATGTATAAACAAACAAAACTTTTCTTCAAGTGGGGTTTGTGCTGCAAAGTTTAGTGGCAACTAAGAAATCATAAGAGAGGGAAGTTAGATTGAAAAGCTAGCATACTTTTTCTTGTCAATTCTAATTTGAAATCCAGTTTAACATACGCTTTAGCTCGGTGATAAAAGTATAACATTGTAACCTCAAGAGACAGTGTGTTCAAATCCCCTCGAAAACAGTCGTAAAATGACCGTTAGTGCCACTTTAATAATAGTAAAAAAAATTAGGTACCTGTGTTTTTTATTTATACGAATCGAAGCGACAATGACCAATTTTCCAAGTTACTAAACTTGATTGTTAGTACTATTTGCTAAGAACTAGAAAGCAACACTTGCTTTTCCAACTGAAATTATGAAGTGATTTCCATTTATTTTTTTTCTAGAGTTTCATTGAGTTTGAGTGTACAAAATTGAAAAAAGTTTAGTTTTGAAGTTAATGGGCATCCATCAATCATGCAGAAATTCATAAACAAATGATTGTGAAAAGATATTTTCTTTTTTTTACAAACTAAGGTTATTCTTTTCTTTCTGTATTTTCAGTAAATATTTGCTTTATTTTATGGCCACTATCCACAAATAAGCATAGATTCTCTCTTAGAGACTCTCTCCTAGCCGTGCTGCTTAGGAATGGATGATTGTGCTCTGTCTTCTCTGCTTTGATTCTCTCTGCTCATAAAGGTTTCTTGCTTTTGTCTTTGTCTTTACCTCTCTCTCCTTTTCATTGATACCATTCTAGGCTATTGCAGCTGCACTCTATAAACGGTGCACTCACATTATATACTTACATGGCAATGAATATTCACACATTTTATTCCTACTCCACCATACCTTTTAGGGTATAAAAGGGCCATCACCATTCTGCATTTTTATTCATTGCAGAAGCCTCTTCATTGTTATTACAGTTGCAGTAGGTGAAGGTGCTTTCATTAGTTCTTTCTTTCAAGCAGCAAAATGAGTCACGCGCATTCTCATATCGGCTCCGGTTTGTTCTTTTTGCTCCATTTTATTATTTTCTCTTATCCTTCTTTGCAACTTGCATGAATTTTAGTCTGTAGATTGCTATAAGTGCTTGTTTGGAGTCACAACGAGTTTGACGAAATCATGTTGACACCATGATTTTGTTGAAGCTCTAAAGCGTGCGTAGCTTATGCAAAAATTACAGTCACACACTATGATTCTGTCAAACTCGTCATGAATCCAAATATGCACCAAGTAAATACATGATCTTTTTTTGTTTCTTTATTTGTTGTTTAAAGAGTTCAAACTCACATGTAAATAATGTTTTCCTCTAGCTCGTTGCATCGCTGAACTTCAATGCAAATTTGCTAGGTCCATTTGAAGGATTGTTATCAATATTTTTACCTCATGTTTTGACATCTATCAGCTATGTTCAAACTTAGCATGTTATTGAGTAGTAGCCTTCTTTCTTGTTTACAATAACAGGTAGTAGAACTACTCGACGAACTTTTGAATTCGGGAAGACACATGTAGTGAGGCCTAAAGGAAAACATCAAGCTACTATAGTTTGGTTGCATGGACTTGGTGATAATGGTTTGAGGTAAAAATGTTATCTCTTTCTAACACTGTTATATGTCATGCAAACATCATCATAAGTCATAACCATTAGTTATTCCTTCTCCTACTTGTTCTGTTTTGTACTTTTCCTTTCTTTCCACATCCTCTCTTTTTCCTTTTCTCTTTTACTCTACTCTGTCCAAAAAAAATATTGTGTTATGTTTCATTCTTCGGTTTAAGTACACAATCCGTATATGAAAGCTGAAACTTTATGGGAAAGAATATGAACTATATTAGGGGTATTCCTTATGTTGAATGTTTTAAGTATTGAAGTTATTTCTGGTTAGATTCCACATGGAATATATTCTGCTGAAAAAAGTTGTGATTATAATTGTTGGAAGCTTGGTTGTGAAGAGTATATACTAAATTCTCTACCTATATGAGTATTGACAGAAGAATATATAATATGAATAGAAACTGGCACATTGTTTTTATTTTTAGTGTGGACACATGAAATACAATTGAGTTTGAGCATTTCAATATATGGTTGAGTATTTTTATGTCAGACAATTTTTACCTGGGAAATGAGAAACTTAATTGATGTCAGATTTAATGGCCAGAAACATGCTTATCTGATTTTTTGTGTTTTGTTTCTCTGCAGCTCATCTCAGTTGTTGGAATCACTTCCACTTCCAAATGTAAGAATATTTACTAAAATAATATTTTGATAACTCATGAATGCTATAATGTTATTTTCTTATTTATGATATGATATGATACAGATAAAATGGATTTGCCCTACTGCTCCTACCCGTCCCGTGGCGATACTTGGTGGTTTTCCCTGCACTGCATGTAATTTTTATTTTCTCACCTAATTTTTGTTAATTTATTTAGGGCACTAAACAAGTCTAATTAACACGGTGATTGAACATTAATCTGCAGGGTTTGATGTGGGAGAGCTTTCGGAAGATGGTCCAGATGATTGGGAGGGTTTAGATGCTTCAGCAGCACATATTGCTAACTTGTTGTCAACAGAGCCAGCAGATGGTTGGTACTTTTCAGGCTTTAATTTAATTAATAACAACAAATCATTATTTTTTGGACCTTAATTGAAGTAGGTACCTTGAATTAACATTATTTCATTATTATGTGACAGTGAAAGTTGGTATTGGAGGGTTCAGCATGGGTGCAGCAATAGCATTATACTCTGCAACATGCTATGCCATGGGAAGGTATGGAAATGGCATCCCATATCCTGTCAATTTAAGAGCAGTTGTTGGACTCAGTGGTTGGCTTCCAGGATCAAGGTATCCTATATTATAACATTACTATTTGCTCTATAATTTTGATCACAACTTTAGCACATATTTGCTCTACTATTTTCTCATCAGTTTCACGATAATCATTTGTCTATTGTGTTGAAATCTGCTATCTTCTAGGAGCTTAGGGAACAAGATAGAAGTGTCACATGAAGCGAGAAGGCGAGCTGCTTCATTACCAATTTTACAGTGTCACGGAATCAGTACGCATCTATAAATCTTATATGCTGATATAACTAGGTCGAGCATTTTCAATCTCAACTGTCTGATCTCAAATTAACAGTCGAGATTGCTTTAACTGATTTTGTTATTCTGTAATCTAAACCGTACAATCTCATATTAACGGTCAATATCGTTTACAGCGTAAAAACACATGTTTTTATCACTGCATGAAATCTGGATTCTGTTCACAGATGTAACACTAACTTTTACTGCATTAGATTCTAGCAGTCACAAATTTTTTATAGCATATTTGGAACGGTTCCCTTTGCTACTATTATTACTATGTTTGTACATGATTAAGCATAAGATCAAAGTATTCATTTTGTAGGTGATGATGTAGTCCACTGTAAGTATGGAGAGAAATCTGCTCAATCCTTAAGTTCAGCAGGGTTTCGATATGTTGCATTCAAATCCTATGAAGGGTAAGATGAAATCAATCATAACACTAATGAAACATGTGAGTTATTAGAAAAGTTATCTCAGTTTGTTGGTTTTTGATGCATGCAGGATTGGTCATTACACAGTTCCAAGAGAGATGGGTGAAGTTTCCACCTGGCTTAGTTCAAGGTTGGGACTTGAAGGATTTTCGTCGTAAATGACAAAACTATTTTCTAGTACGAAAATATGAATCAGAGCATATGCTTGTAGAATAATAACAGGGAAGGTGGACATTGTAGAAGCAAAACAAGCAACTAGCTAGATGGTGGAGGGGTTCATGGGGTATATATCAATAGGAGGATTCATTTTCTGGGTTCCTTTTTGTCGTGTTGGTGAGCAATAAAGATATGTGAATGTGTTCACTATGATGTATTTCTCTCGATTATTAATATTATTGTAGAATCTAGGTACTGAGTGAGTCAGTTGTACTATTGGAGAGATTTTCAGTTTTTTTTTTTTTTTTTTTTACTATTGTAACAAAACGGGGAACTTAGACTCCTTGTTTTTCAATTTCAATAAACATTTTTTCTTTTTTGGGTGAACTATAAATCTTTATGTAGCTAAAGATAATGTTGGTGCTTTTAAGAAGAAAAAAGAAAAAACAGGTGATTTTTTAACCATAGCATATCATACTGATACCATACAAAGAAAACCACCAACTGGGAAATTGCATCATTGTCGTCAGTTACTTGGTAAAAACTTAGGTATTCCCTTGATGGGTAGATCACCAAGAATAGCCGATTATCAGTATCTCAGACTAAGTTAAGGCAAAGTTGTCAGCTTAAAAAGATAAACAATTTCTTTTGCGGGTCGTGTTCAATTTGCCAGAGCAATTATTGATGTGATCCCTCTTTATCCCGTGATGACGAGTATTGTTCCGAAGGAGTGTGTTATGAAAATCCAGAAAGTGCAGCGTGCTTTTATTTAGGGTGATGACGATCATGGTTGTCGGTACAATGAAACACTTGCATTGAATTATTTTCCCCATTTAATTTAACTGACCAAGGTGCAAATTAGGAAGGCTAGGATAAGTAAGAATCTCCAACGCTTATTAACATTTAAGAACAGTCCTTAAGTTTTCAAACATTAGCGATGGTCGAGCTGGCATCCACATCTCATGATAGTTCCCACGATGGGACAGTGCTTAATAGAATTGTTGTACTTCATAGTATAAGTTAAGAACCAAAACATGGTTCCAACATTGGAGTGAAAATCAATCAGTGTTCTTAAATCTCATGTCGCAGTTGCGGACACACAGAAAGCAACTTAAAAACATGAATTTGGTTGTTCCAACATTGGAGATGCTCCAACAGGACATTGGGGTGGATCCTGCATGGCATGGCTTGGCTATGTAAGTTGTGCACGCGGCAGGTATGAAGGGAATGTGAGTAATGGACAAAAGGGGAGAGGCAGACATGAATTGGGTATTGTTTTGCAGTGCTGCATTTTTAATACAATATCTGTGCTCTAGTCACATTATTCTAAATCAAGGTGTATAAAATTTCGGTCTTGACTGTCATTTCAGGTACAACAAATAAACAATAAAGCAAGGTATGCGCACACATGAAATTCTTATACCTAACAATTTTTTATTCGTCAAATAACTTAACTTATTACTATCCAGAAAATCTAATACAAAGACATCACATAGTGTCATCTTTCAGCAAAAGAAACAGATTGCATCGAACAAGTCGGTCTAAACTACCTCTCTCTTTTAAATCCCATCACCTTAGTTGTGCTTTTACTGCTTGGACACAACATCTTTAAGCTTTTCCTTCAACTCACCACTCTACAAGGATGTGAAATATTGTTAAACAGGAGAGCACTAAATATTGTAAAAATTGATCAACTCTTGCAATGGGAACTAACCTGGTGCATACTAAGAACAATATCTGATCCACCAATAAACTCTCCCTTAATGAAAACTTGTGGAAATGTTGGCCAGTGACTGCAGTGAAAGAACATGGGAGAAACATAAGAAATGTATATTTGCCTAATATGTAAATTATTAAGCTATTAAAAGGGAAAAGTAAATTATATTTGGCAGCACCAGCACTTCTCGTACTACCATATTTGAAAATCAAATAATATAAGACAACACTGTGACACAACCATACCACTTTAAATGCAAAGAAAATAAAAGATATTCAAAATAATTTTATATAAGTTGTCATATGCATGTACATATATCAATAGCATACAAGGATATACTACCTCCGTCCCTATATATAAGACCCTTTTGCCAAAATCACGGGAATTAAGATAGTGTATATTTGTATTAAAGTTGTTTGTAAACACTATTGTTTTTACAAATTTATCTTTTAAGAAAGAGAGTTAGTTTATGTTTTCAAGATACTATATATTGTTGATTGAAGAAAAAGATGTATAATAAATAGAGGGCCAAATACCTTCCCGGGTCCTTTAAATTTCATGTTTTTTTCAGATAGATCCTTTAAGTTTCTAAGGTTTCAGATAAGTCCTTTAAGTTTTTAAGGTTTCAGATATGTCTTTAAGTTTCTAGTTTGTTTCAGATAGGTCCTTTCTATCAACCTCCGTTAAGCCAAAGTTGATTTGATAGAAAAGACCTATTTGAAACAAACTCGAAACTTAAAGGACCTATCTGAAACTTTAGAAACTTAAAGGACATATCCGAAACAAACTCGAAACATAAAGGACCTATCTGAAACAAATGTGAAACTTAAAGGACCTAGGGAGGTATTTGGCCTAAATAAAGGCATGTATGTAAAGAAATAATTAATGTAATTGGAAATAGCAAATGAGTCTTATAAAAAGGGACAAAAAATTTTCTCAAAAGGGTCTTATCATTAGGGACGGAGGTAGTAATAAATAACAAATTAATAACCCGCAACTAGATATGTTGAAATCAACCGTAAAAAGTTTTCTGTCCAAATATAAAACTGTAACTTCACACAGTACTTGATCTTCAAACTGATGTTTATGATCTTCAGATTATTGACATGACACTCGTCCATTGAATTCCATAGCCATTAAAGGGTATCAAAATTCTAACACAATTGATATTCGTAAATGGAAGATTTCAACGTTTAGACAGCAGTCATAGCACAACGATTACTTACAAGTTTTCAGATTTATAATCATAATAATCTGATTTTCATTAATATATTTGGATTTAAACAATGCAGTTGGAAATTAATATTTTTATGTTTCATATCACATATCACTAATACTAGTTGTAAGAGCATTACAAGAAGCTAGAGTAATATAACCAGCATGAACAAACTTACCTGAAGGCTTTTACAGCATCTTTCACTTCAGGATCCTGCAAAATGTTCCTAGCACTTAAAGGAACATCTGCAAAAGCAACAAATATGAAAAATTGCAACATATAAAATCGTCCATTCATCATCCAGTAAAGCTAAGTCATATTCACAGTAAATTTCTGTAGGCTATAAGTAAATTAAACAATTGGAAGAACACATTTGAAACTTAAAGGCCGCATCCTATATAAGTTCGCGCAGGTTATGATATAGATCATTATAATTAAATTGCAGGCCAGCCACCTATGTACTAACCCTTTAAAATTGTTTTAGTTTCCTTTTCCGTTGAAGAGGATAAAATCAAAAGGCAAGGGTGACATTTTTATCCATTCAACATAATTAAACCAAAACATGAAATTACAGAAACACAGTAGCTACCATGACATCAGCTACAACAACAAGAACAACAACAACAACCAAGCCTTATCCCACTAAGTGGGGTCGGCTACATGAATTAAACAACGCCATAGTGTTCTATCAAAAACCATGTTTTTCTCCAACTCATTTATCTCTAGATCCTTCTTAATAGTTTCTCATATAGTTTTTCTAGGTCTACCCCTACCTCTAGTGATCTGACTCCCCTCCATCTCATCTATACTCCTTATTACAGAATCCACAAGTCTTCTCTCTACATGCCGAAACCACCTATGTCTAGTTTCTACCATCTTTTCTACTATAGGGGTTACCCCCAACTCTATCTAACGTCGTTATTTCTAATTCTCCCCATCTAGTCAATAAACCCATCAGCTACATTCAACAAATTAATCACCATAATGTTTGTAGAAATGTAAGTAACACTATCTCCTCCACTCTGAGTCTACACTTTCAAATCACATAAGCACAAAATTTCAGAATACATGAAAATGTAACAGCTCTACCATGAAAAAACTAGTTCAGATTCAGAGGATATAATTTCTCAGGTAGCAAGGATGAAGCATGAAAATTATCATTTACTTACCATATTGTTTTAAAACTTTAACTGCAAGAGAACTAAATCCACACTGTGGGAAATCAGGTACACCCTTCATGTAAATCATAACAGGATTATCCTTGACATCCTGTACATTATTAACAAGTCACAAATTACTTATACCATCAAAACAATAAACCCTTCATAGAATTCTCATGTACAGATTCAACTGATATAAAATTCACCTGCTCAATAATACTTGACAAAGAAGTTCCAGAATTCTCAACTTTATTAGTTGGTTTGAAGTCATCGTGTGTGTCGGTATCATTAGACACCTTAGTTGTGTATCTCATTCCATAATAACTGGAACTAGTTAGCTGCAAACATGTTAAAAGAAAACCAACACCATTACATACAGAAAACACAATTCACATTTTAACGAACAAACAAACTCTAGCCATTTAAATCATAACACTAAAATAGTTAAAATCATAAAGAGTGACAATGCAAAACTCCAAAAGTTAATCTTAGGGCCTGTTTGAATTGACTGATTTGAGCTTATCTACAGACATAATCACTTGAGACTGTCTGGGGGAACATGTGAAAACAGCTTATGACATGTTCATAACCTGTTTTCAGCTTATTTCCACAAGATCTCCAGGATAACTTATGAAGACAGCTTATGGCTTGTACAAAAACAGTTTGACTTTATTTTATCTTTTGCTACGGAAATAGCTTACATTAAGTGCTTATATATGATAAGTGCCTATGCTATAAGCTGCAAATTAAGCTGTTTACCCAACCATTGCCTTAGTAGAACATGAATGAGATAATAGTAAATTTAAAAAGAAAAAGGGCTAAAATTCAGTGGCAATATTTACTTTTTGAGGAACCAAATGTGAGTGGCAATTTATGTATGTATGTTCGGTTTCATTTTTTAGAGGAGCCAAAATTGATTCTAAAGGTGTTGAATTAATTTTGACATGTTTGGTTGCCCTCCAGGAAAATTGATTTTGCCTCTAGAAGAATTGATTCTAACTTGAAGCTAAAATTTGGAGCTTTTGATTCTAAAATTGATTTTAACACTCAAATTTATTGTTCAACTCACTTTTACATAAACATATCCAAACATAAATCACTTTACATTTAACTCACTTATAGCCATGATCAAACTTACATAATTATAGCTTATAAAAACAATTTATAGCTTATACAAAAACAGTTTAACTTTATTTTATATTTTGTTATGGAAATAACTTATAATATGCGCTTATGCTAAAAGCTGTAAATTAACCCGTTCATCCAAACAGGGTCTAAAAAGGCTTTTCAAGATTTCATGATTTGAAAAGTAATAGCTTATTGATCTCATACGATAGCAAAACAATTTCAGGATTCAAATTCAAACTAGAATTATTGAACGACCCATTTCAATCTGATAAATAAAAATTGCAAGGTGAGAAATTATAAGAGGAAAATGAAGAAAACAAAGGATACCCATTACCGAAAAATGGAAAAAGCATGGAACTTTATGATTATAAACAGGTAAAAGGTAAAAAAAGAAACGAAGTTGCAGAAAAAAGAAGAAGAAAATTAGGGTTTGATTTTAGGAATGGAAAGCTTACACGTGTAGTGAGAGAACGAGCAGCGATTCCCTTGAAAAGAATGGTTGCCATGGAAGCACTTCTGATGTGAGGAATGTTTCACAACGCAGACAACTTCGAACTAAGGTGTTTATATCTCTCTCTTCTGGTTTAGGGTATAAAAGGTATTTCCTCTATTTTTGTTTGTTAGAGAAACAATATTACTTTTTAGGATTAACATTGACACATTTAAGATGTGGTGCGAAAGACATTTTTATTTTATGATGAATGTATTTTTTACTATCTCAATATTGGTTTGGATCAACACTTATCGCGTCTCTTTGCTCATTGGATACCCCTCCGAAAGGTAGACTCAAACTCGATATTGATGGTAGCTTTCTAGAAGATTTTGATTGTTTAGGTGATGGTGGCGTTGTTCGCAACCACGATGGAGATTAGGTAGCTGGTTTTTCTCACTATGAAGTTGTATGTGATACGTTATTAGCAGAGTTATGTGTTATTCAGATATGTCTTGATTTTTGTAGTAAAAAAGGCTATGTCAACATTATTTGTGAGAGTGATTGTTTGGAAGCAGATGACTCAATTATTGATGGTCGTGATCATACCTTGCACACTTATGCTACTAACATCCTTCATATTAGAGATGTTTTACATGAAAATGAAAATACAACATTGGTGCATGTTCTTAGGGAACAAAATATGTGTGCAGATTTTATGGTTAAGGAAGGATCACATGCAAGTTGCTCTGTTCGCTGGAACTATCCTCCGTCTGGTATGAAATCTCTAATCCTGAGAGATAAGCTTGAAACTTAATTTCGACTCTCCCTTTTTCTTCTTTTTCTTTTTGTCTCGTTACATTGTAGCATATGTTTAAGAACGAGGTGATTGAGAACTCCCCTTCTTATTTCTAACTAGCTCATAAGATCATCTCTGTAAATCTTTGAAACCAAGATTTTTCCTAGAACTTAAGTGGTAAGTTGATTTGATGATAGAGATGAACATGATTTTCTCTTTGTTGAATAGTGCATTGCAATTGAAAGCTCTCAATAAGGTAGGATATAATAATCATTATCTTATATGTACCATATCAGTCGAACACTTACTATCAAGGAACTCCTTAATGTTCCATCCAAAATTATCCAAACTATCAAAATTGTATACCTTTCCCCGAGCAATAACTCTAATTAACCAATTTTTTTGAGTTAATATGTGAGGTGAACCGTGAGATCAAATATAATTTCTTTAAATTTACACTATTAAAACAAAAAGGTATAAATGAGTCACTTTAAGATATCGTGGCTAAACAACACCAAATACAAATTTTTTGACGAAGATTGAAGTAAAAGAAAATGTTTTTTCCAAACAAGTAAAAGAGAATATTTATTTATTTATTTTCTATAAACTAAAGGTATATATATATAATGAAAACTAAATGGATATTTATTTACATAAAATAAAATTCTCTCTCTTTTTCCTTTTCTCTCTTGTGAGCCGTTACCAATTGTGAGCCGTCACCAAAACTTTAATTTTTTCTCTTTCATCCATCAAAGATGGGTGACTTAGAGTCAATTTTTGACCCAAAATCACTTATCTAACTCGTTTTTATCTTTCTCTTTTATCGAAATAAGTGATTTTCACATCTATTTTTTTTTTTTTTAATTTTGTCATCTTAGTGCGACGTTTGTTTGTTCGTCGTCTTCGTACGGCGTTGTTTGTCTTATTTGTTTCGTTCAGATATTTGTTCGATTTAGATTGTCACACATCAGATTTGATCTAGGGGCAAATCTAATGACTTTGGTCGTTCACGTTGCAGATTCAGAGACATTGGTATTCCGGAGACTTGAATATAGTCATATGTGTGGACTTTTGTACTTTGCCGTTTTAAGCTATTAACATGGATGCTATGAGTTTGTTCGCAGATTCATCCCTTTTGTTTTTAGCGAATTTGCAATGTATCAATGTATTCTATCAATTTGAATCAATAAATATCATTTATTTTTGTCTAAAAAATATATATTTATTTACATGGCAAAACCATCGATTTTTTTTATCAAATAGTTTAATGATTTTAAATTTATCTCTTAATGTGTTTTGTTAGTCAAGTAGTTTAAGGACTATAAATTTATCTCTTAACATAAATGAGAGGAGTGTCAGGTTCAAATCTCATTATCTACATAGTTAAAAATATACTCCCTCCGTCCTAAATTATAAATAAAAAATAAACTCATTTTCTTTGTCCCAAATTATAAGGAAAAAGAGCAACTTTTATTATTTAATTATGTTTTTTGAAAAAAATTATCTTTTCTAAAGGAAAATTAAATGCAAAGTGCATTCAATTTGCTATCTTTTTCATTTTCTCTATAATCAACTATCAATGAAAATTGTTTTTACATCTTCATATAAAATTTATTTTAAAAATAACACAAATAAACTATGTTACAAACTATTATGTTTTAGTTTTTTTTTTCTTATAACATGGACCGGAGCGAATATTTTTTTGTTGGTGAAAATTTACACGCCAAGAGTTAAATTTTAACTGGATATGTTTAATTAGTCAGATTAGGGTAAAGATTAATAGCTAGATAGAAAGAGATTAACAGTAATTACGTTGTTCTATTGACTAGACAGTTGAGGTTGAAGAAGGAGGTGAGAGAGAGAGAGAGAGAGGGAAACATCAAAGAAAAAGAACGTAATCGAAGAGAATGAGATTATTATCATCATAGGGTTTTTAGGGTTTTTGATTTTGAACCAATTTTTGGCGAAAATGTCTCTAACAAGCGTGAAAATGTCCGAAGAAGTTTGGTTAACATGCGCAACTCATGCATTCTCCACTGAAACCGAAGAGATTATGGGTCTTCTTCTTGGCGATATCCAGGTATAGTATAATAATCCCCAAATTCTTCTTGATTATTTTTTCAAATTTTTGATTTTTATTTTGATTTTTCCCCAATTTGTGTCTCACAATGTTAAATTGAATTTGTGAAATTGTTGATTTTTCAGCATTCGAAAAATGGGAGTGTGACTGCATTGATATGGGGTGCATCTCCTCAAACAAGGTCTGATAGACGAAAAGATCGTGTTGAAACTAACCCTGAACAGTTGGCTGCTGCTTCAGCTCTTGCTGATATATCCTTTCTCTTGTTGTGTGTTATTGCATTTAAGATAGATCTAAAAAACTCATTTTTAAATTCAATACTGTTTATTTTGACCTCACATGTCACCTATGAAGCAGAGACACGGGGGCACGACACTGGCATGTTGACACAAGTAGTAATTTGAGAAAAATGACATGATTGAATGTAATCACACCTGCGGTGTTAGACACGTGTTGGACGCCGCACATATTTCACTTAGAAATGTCGTGCTGCAGAGCATATCACTTAGGCCCTGTTTGGATAAACAACTTGATTTGCAATTTATAGATGATAAGTGCTTATGTATAAGCTATTTTTATTACAAAAGATAAAATATAGTCTTAATTTGAAATTTATAGATGATAATCTATTTTCATAAGCTATCTTTGAGAGCATATGAAAATAAGCTGAAAACAACTTATGAACATTTCATAAACGTTCTCACAACTGCTTAAGCCGGTAGGTAAACTGAAATAAGCCAATCCAAACAGGCCCATGTGTTTAATGCATTGGTTTAGCTTGACAATGCTGTCCAATTTTGATAATTTGCTGTTCTTAGTGATTTAAGGACTACAATTGTTGCTTTGATTGTGTCTTTAACTTCATAGCACAAAATGACTGTTACAACTGGAAGAACAACGAGGGTGATAGGCTGGTACCATTCACATCCTCATATTACTGTCCTGCCTTCACATGTCGGTATGTACTTTCGGGTAAACCGTTTCCCATTGTTTCGATATTATCTTCTGCTTATCACTGAATGTATCATTGTTTTAGTTGTTTGTGCTTGGATTGGAGAACTGAATCCTAATGTGTTGCATTTATGAAATCGAAGATGTTATATAGTATTTTTTTTCTCAGAGAGAATATTGCTAGCCTAGATTTGAGAAAGGAGTGCGCTTCTATCATCCTTTATGTTATACAGTTCCTAGATGTTGAAGTCAACAGTATTTTTATGTATGGTGATATTCTAAATTTTGCACTTTGAGTTGTGTTCCAACTTCAACATCAATTGAAGGTTAGTATGTGTGACTGAGCATATGAATCAAATATGTTGCTGTAGAGGATCAATGATAGATACTAGATGAAAATAGTTTTTATCGATAGCAAATTCCATTACATTCAATGTATTCAAGCATCCAGGTTATCTCCCACTCTAAAACCCTATCCAAAACCAAAGTAAATCTGTCGAGCACGTCCTACCTATTATTTATAGTCTATTATCTCATACTCTCTAACTAACTCCCAGACAAAGAGGGTTTCCCATCATTTGGCTGATGCAAATGTTATTTTCCATGAGAAATTATAAGAAGACTGCACATTTTTCTCTATTGCCTGTATTGTTTCATTGAAACAGACAAAATATCGATGTCTGTTACTGATAGTATGATGCTTAATAGTTACATGCAGTTACTTATTCACATGCACCTCAGACACTTCTCCACAAATCACTGAATAATACCCTGCGTTCTAGTGTAACCTTTCTGAATGGTTCAACTTGAGCACATGCCGTACATGGCATGTACAACTATCATTTTCCTATATCTGCTATTTATACTCCACTTTTGGTATTTAAGGTAGGATATAACATTTTCTGATGTAAGACATAGAAAATGTATGGGTTTACAATAGCATATAAGTTTTGATTGTGTTTGAACAATAAATTAGCTAGAGAGTTCTATGAATTAGGTTGAAAGGCTTTCTAGCAGGCTTTAGATTTAATTTAACAGTACTCACTATTCATATACGTATTCTAAACTTCTAATGACATCTCTCCTTCCTCAAAAGTTTGTGATCTGTTTGCATACATTTAACAGCATGCTTGTTATCGCATTGGATAGGATTGCAACAAAGATTTTTTTTAAATGACTTGTCTTTTTTCCTTTTTGGTTTTATCCAAAGCAACAGTATAATCATTTAATCAGCATCTTTACTATTTTGTAGATGTGCGGACTCAGGCAATGTATCAACTTCTTGATTCTGGGTTTATTGGGTTGATTTTTTCTTGTTACAACGAAGATGCAAACAAGGTTGGTCTGAAACACATGATAATTGTTAGATGTCTTGCAGTATTTATTCTCATCAAGTTTAACAACAAATAGCTTTGAACTGTATTCAGATAGGAAAAATTCAAGTAATTGCTTTCCAGTCATCTGATGGAAAGCAGAATAGCATGTCAAGACCCATACCTCTGTCTCCTGTAAATAAAAGCTCCATTATTCATATAGATTCATCACCAAGTTCCTCAGAGAATTTAACAACAAGATCTGGTTACTTCAAGGGAGATAGCCCAGAGCAGGACACTGGTGATTCGAGAAGTGCTGGTGCTAGTAAGGTATGCTTTATCTTATATGAAATAAGATTTAACACCCCGTGTGTTGAATTTTGTGGTTGAAGAATAGACAACAATTTGAAAAATGTAGATTACATTTGAATTCAGAACATGGTGGGACTTGAATGTTTATTTCCAATCTATATTTTTGTGATTGAAGTTCTTAAAGATCAGGGAAATTCTTTCCTGTTATACTGGGTTTTGTATACATCCTTTTGTTGATACAGTGATGTTGATCTTATGGAAATGCGTTCAGTCCCTAAAGGATGTCCCACCAGTATAATCATAGTTGCATTTTTCTGTCTAGGAGAAAGATAATTCGTTTTATGTGTGTGTTTTTAATTTATGTAATCAAAATTTAAATTGTAATTTTTCCTAGGGTGGGGGGAGATCTTCAGAATTGGGGAATTTCTTCGCTAATGCTGATGCCAACTATCTAGGGAGTGTAAAAGATGGAGAAAACTATCATCTCAACAATTCAGACATCATCGCAGTTGATGATCCCATGGATATGTCAGAAAGTATGCAGGAAGCTATGCACCGCTCAAATTTGGACATGAGGTACAGAATATAGATGAGTATGTATTTGAACACTTTGTTGTTTATCAACTGACAATTTAGGCGTGTTTTTTGGATTTGGATTCATCTTGTCCCCTTGCACAAAAGGGAGCACAGTGGCTGTTGTTTATTTAGTATATAAAGCTTAACCCAGGTGACCTGGTGATAAAGGTCTGGATAGCTGCAATATACTTGCCATTAGAGACTGAAATTAGGAAGATTAAGGGGAGGGCCCTGATATCCATTTTATTGTAAACAGTAATGTCATATGTATGAACATAATCTTTAACGTGTCTTAAAAATGCTTCCCTAGAATGCTCCTTAGTATGATTCTGCTGTCTTTGCTTATGAAGCTTTCCTTGGAACAGTTCCACTGTTCCACCAAGTATATATGAAATGCCTATGATAACATAGTACACTATAAGTTTTGCATTAGAAATATAATCGTGCAGGGGAAGGTATTGTGTGGATGTTTCTTGACATACTTCTTAGTTAAACTTTGAATTATAGATGGAAGTGATTACTGTAGAGAATTTCAATATAAAAATGAGAACTGCAATTTTCTGTATTCACTGTATTATGATTGTTCACAGGTATACCATGTCTAATCTTTTATGAGGTTGACAAGATAGTTTCTCCATCTTGGGTTTTAAAATAACACATATTTGGTGGCAGTGGTGCAGAGTATGTTAGAAAGGAAATTCCCCTTCATGTGTTGCCATCGTTGTCTTTTATCAACCTTGATTCGCCGCTATCATCATACACGGATCTGCAACATGTACTATTTGAAGAGGAACGGACTGCATATAATCAAGCCATCTTACAAAATACAAGGTGGTACTTGATTAACTTATATACACTTATTCTTGGTACATATATGAAATTTTATGGAAACACTGTTTTGGGATGAGACCGAAGCATTGAACTTATTGAAGTGTTTCTAATTTCCTATGCCATTTGTTTCTGCTTTGTAGGGATGGGAAAGTGCATCCACTCACTTTCATACACCACACTTCAACTTATCAGGCTTCCTTGTGCAAGTTGATTGAGTATTGGTAAGAGCATGATCAAGATGCCCGTTTATTTATTAGTTCTATTTTTATTGGTTTGTTCTTTTTCAATAGAGAATTATTACTTTTTGGTACAGTTTAAGTCCTGCAATCAACGCACTTCAAGATCGACTAAGAGAGAATGAAATTCGGGTATGTATCAACATTTTTAAGTTGCTTCATAATTTATTTTTCTTGACCATGTTGTCAGTATCTTAAGAGGTTGGATATATTTCAATTTCTTTATTGCCTGATCCTCTGTGAAATTTTATTTCCAATTTTTTTACTGTTATTTACAGAAGACCCTAATTAAGATTCAGAACTAACTTGGCTCCCTCTTCTGTCATGTCCTATGTAGCGCTTTAGACGTAGTTGCTTCCTAAACATGCTCACAAGTTATTTGATGACCCAACAAATTTGAGATTTCTGTCTTTCAATGCTCTGCAACATTTGTTCAACCATCTTCACTGTCTATTGACTTATGTTTTTGAATTACAGTTAGCAGTTCTGAGTGAAGAAGCCAAGAGTCTGGAGGCGGAGGCATCTACGTCCAGAGGGAGTGAAGCAAGTTTAGGATCTCCCCGTCAAGTTGCTTCTCCCCGTCAAGTTGCATCTCCCATACATCGAGGAAGTTCATCTCCTCGCCAAAGAAACTCGCAGAGTTCAAGTGAATCTCTTGGTTCAAAGAGTGTAGCTAGTCCTGGTAGCCGGAGCAGAAAAGGATAACAATGTTGAATTCGTGTCGGATGTAGTGCTTCAAGCAACATGACTTGATGATTAGTGATGATTTTGCTAGAACGATACATAGAATGTACATGATAGCGGTATTACGCCTCCGCAAAATTTGCTAGTTTGAAAATGATGCTCAGTGAAATATTTTGGTTGTTGGAGTCGATTACCTGTGTACAATTGTGAGTGGTGACTTGGCCATTTTATTCTTGGAAAGAACAAATTGAAGTTATCTCAATGACATTCATGGTTGGTTTAGATTGCCTCTTTGGAATTGTTGAATTTTTTTAAAACAAAAATAATTCTATGGAATATGTTTTAAACTGTCTTATATTATATCAAATAGAACAAACAATTAACGAACACTCATTTTTTTTGGTTACAAAATAAAAACTCACTCATTTAGGATTAAATGATCAGAGAAAAGAACTTTGATAAAAAAAGATAAGAGTGCATAACTAGTTAACTCATTGTAAACTTACCGTCAGGGGGTAACATTTTTTACACAAGTCTTCAATCACATTTTCATTGCATACCACATTAATCTCATTAACATAGGTACAAATTTGGTTCAACCGAATTATTCTTCTTTTTTACTTATTTATTTACAATCTTATTTTCAGCAGAACCGATAAAATCAAGGTCTGAACTCTGAAGGTCTTATTGATTCAATCTCCATCTCGATTTTTAAAAAGACATTGCGGTTTTAAAAACATCAAATTAGATAGGAGGATAAAAACCTAAACTAAGATAAAGAAGTGATGTAATTACAACTCAGATGGTAGTTACATATATATTTGATACGTTTCTACACATCTTTAAATCTATAATCCTCTTTTTCTTGACACATGATATTCTTTCTCGCTACTATTCTATTTGACTTGAAAAAACTTAAATGAAGTTTTTTTTTTTTTTTTTTTTTTCCAAATAAAAAAGACAAGATTCCTCTAAAATTAAGAAACTTTTTATTAGATATGTTATGTTAGAAAAGATTGATTCGTAAGTGTCACTCAATTGATAGCTACGATAGACATTATTACGCATTCAACTCCAAATAAATGTGAAAATAAAGTATACAAAATTAGAATGCTCAAGTATGACTTGTTACTAATCATAAACTAATTTTCAAAATTGAGTTTAACGGTGTAAGTTTCAATAAAAAATGCTTAACCTCAAATATAAAAAAAGAGCATGCCATTGCCAATAGCATGCGATTAGAATTAGAATGGTAGGACCAAAGCAATCCAAGTCCCCAACTTCCAGTTGTAACCGTCAACATTCATTCTCTCATTCTCACTTCTGAAACTAACAAACTTTCTTTCTACAACGCTATTTCACTATTACACTTTCTTCTTCACTTCATAATCTCTCTTCCAATCCAATGGCTTCATCTCACTGTACTTCCTTCTTCTCCTTCTCCTTCTTTTGCTTACAATTGCTACTATTTTTTAACCTCAAAACAGTATTAATTTGTTTGAATTCTTCTCCATTTACTGTTTTGCATGTACTTTCTTCACTATCAGACACTGTTATCTAAATTAATACTCTATTAGTTTGTTGCTTTAGTGATGATAAATTTGTTTTATATTATTTATTACTTTTGGATAGTTGGATTAGCAAAGACTGATTATAAACTTTGAAGCACATACATAATAGTTTGAGAAAATGACAATAATTCAATGTAATCATGTTTCTATGTCATGTTAATTGATGCTACAAAGATTATAAATAAAGTAAATTCTCACAAAAAGGATAAAGAGCAGTCAGGTGCATTAAAACTCCCACAAACGCAGGGTCCGGGAAGGGGTCCCACTATTTTGGTGTATTGTACGCAGCCTTATCCTGTTTTTCATTCAAGAGGTTGTTTTTAGGATTGAACTCGTGACCTTTCAGTTACATGAAAAGAAATTCAAATGATTTGTCGAGCACATGGTAATCTCCAAACACAAACCCTAGGGATCTTTAAGGAGGTGTTTGGAGACTGCATAATTAAGGGTTAATCGTGTAAATGCTTATGTAAATGTTGTTTTACAACCAAACAAAACGAGGGACAGGTTTGCATATGCACTGCAAGCCGTTTATATAAGCTTGGGAGCTTATTCGAAAATAAAGTGATTTTTTTTTTTTTTGGAACACATCATAAGCTATTCCAAGTACTTAGACAAGTGTTTATTTCATTACATAATGGGTAGAGCGGCGTAATGAGTTGCAACCTTTGTAACATTTATAGCAACTCTTTCTTTTTTCTAACGTTGAGAGTCATTCTATTGTCTTAACTTGTATGTATTGCTCATGCAAATGGTGAAAGTCTGCGGTTTGTTCTTAGACCTTTGAATGGTTTTTATTGTTTGGTCCCCAAAAATAATGGTTATTTGGGTCATTAAACATATCACAGGTAGCTTAGGGACACAAAATGTCAAAGTATTAAACTTGCACTTTGGTCAAGAAAGAGCTGAGTTTTCACAACATTTTGGTACTAGAAGTTGGATCAGTAGGAAGTCACTGCAGTACGCTAGACTGGTTGCGTCAAAGCAAACAGTTAGATCTTTAACCCCATCTAATGACCAATCAGCAGAGATCCAATGTAAGTTCTTTATTCTTTGACATTCACAATTTATTTTGCTATATAAGCTATTCAAATGCCATTGTTCTATTACTCAATTTCTTTAAGCCTATTGAAAAATTCCTGTCATCAATGATTTCACGTGCATTATTTTTGTCCTACTTCGGACGGAAATGATGTGTTTTAGGCTTTAGCAAACATGTTGATGTCATACTGTTTGTGCTTTGTAGTGTAGAGAGTACACACTCAGGTGCCGGAAGTACATCTATACACTATAGATTATATTATATGAGTACATATTCGGGGCCGTCAATAATACTAACATAGCATGCCAATTCTCAACTCTCCTCCCCTGACCTTGCACCCCTCTTGCTAGCTAATGTAATGGGCACAGCCCTTCTTAGGACCTAGCCTTGTTTGTTGCTTCCCCCTCGTACCAAAATGAAAACATGGTAATTGTTTAGGAATTTGGCGCATTGACATACTTGAAATTTGATTAGTAATATACTCAAATGCATTTACTTTAAGAAAATACATTGGTTTAAAGAACTGTGAATTTGACTTTGTTTAAAATAATGAATAATCTCCAGGTAAAAAGAACAGACTTAACATTCATTATGGTACCCTGAAGAAAGTTAATAACAGTTTAATCCCTCAATCGCAGAAAGTGGCACAAATTTGGCCTTCTAAAAATGTTACAACAATTTAGTTCCAGTTGATATCAATTTATCCCTCAAATGTAGAAAATAACATGAATTTAGTCTCACCTATGATTCGTAAACAGAAGAATTCTTTTGAAGTCATTTTTCATGATTGAGGGACTAAATCTGGACTTTCTTTGAAAGACAAAGTTGATGTCACCTCACCTATATCTTTAGAGGACAATAATAGGTGCTTACTCTAAGAAATAAAAATGGATACGAGGTTCATTCAATTTGATATGTTTAACTAGACCCTTATTGGTTTCTACATTACTCTACTCAGAATGGCATTGTTTATAAAGATTATGTTAGGAGGATCTCTGGTAAGATCTTGGCCAGAAAGGGGATTTATTCGCCCCTGAAGTTTTATCGATCACAACAAAAGAATTACACAAAAGAGAACTATCTTCTTTCACACCGGAAATTCCAGTTTAGCTAAGCAATATTTATAGAAGGTTGGAAACAACAATACAAACTAACAGAATAAAACTAACTAAACATAAATAACAACCTGCAAAACGATCTAACAATAAAACCTAAACACACAAATACCCGTAAAAAAGAACCTAAATACATATTAATCTCTATTTATATTTTTTTCCCCTTCTTTCAGTAATAAACCTTTAGAGCCTTCTCTGTAGGAAGAGATTCATTAAAAATCAGTAAGTGTTTGCTGGTGCATCTCCGACCTCGATAACAACCTTGATCTCGACAATTGGTTCATCTTAGGCTTCTGCAACTACGCACAGATCTTTTGTTCTTGTGTTTCCATGATTGTCTCTTCTGACCAGTTTGATTTTAAATTTATTTCTTGCCTTGTTCTCGCCCAAGAACAAGATTCTTGGTGGTTGTCTTCTTCATAAATGTGTTCTTGTGGCTGTGACAAAATCCTTTTTAGAGAAGGTTGTGCCTCCAACTTGTTCGACTCACCCAAAACTCGTAGGTTAGTGTTCTCTCCCTCCATTGTTGGCACCTCGTAACAACCACCGTTTCCCTCTCTAATTGTTCTGATCAGATCTGTGGAAAATGAATCTCAATTTGGATCTTGGTTTTCTTCATGCTAAGAATGAAACCAAATCATTGTCTCATCATCCGTGCTCATGTACAACATTGGTTTTCTTCAGCCTTAGCTATCAAACCAACAGGGCCTGTCCAGTTAAGTTCTGGCAGCGCTACCCTTTTAGCCCACATGTCCTCCCACTCCGGCATTGCTGACTCTCCCCGAAGATCTGGCTGGTCAAACTAATTGTTAGGAACCCGAAATTTTAATTGAAAACAAAAGACTAATTTATTGAAAGATTGAGAAAGAATAAGATAGTTATCTCTCCTTTAAGGGTCTCCTCTTCTACAATAGAGCCATTGATCTATTCACGCAAAATAATACAAATCTGAATCATATCCCTTCTGTAACTCATTAACCTCCTATGTATACATGATAACCCTATAACTATCTCATTAATTAATAAATTCCTCAACTAAATCCTTCTTATCCTACATCCTAACAAACTCCTTATCCTATATTCTAACAGATTCATTGGAGCTTCCATTTCCAACTGCTAGTTTGCACTTTACAGCATTTTTTTTTTTAGAAACTTGATCATATACCAGTCCACATTGTTTAATTTTCAAAATTCGGTTATTTTTTATCAAGGTTCTGTTGGTTTATGTCAATATGGGATTCTATGGGGAAAATACTGATAAGTTCATGCATTCAATATCTGGTTCACACAATCAAAAGTGCGTATAAACTGACATTTTCATCATTAGATTTCCGAAAACTGAAACTGTTAAATTACTACATAAAGCAATTGAAATTTTCATGTGGCAAAGTCGACTAACTTGATA
Organism: Medicago truncatula; assembly: GCF_003473485.1. NCBI lineage: Eukaryota > Viridiplantae > Streptophyta > Magnoliopsida > Fabales > Fabaceae > Medicago > Medicago truncatula. The sequence continues at coordinate 50,712,883 of NC_053043.1, forward strand.
TGTATATATCATAGTCTGGCTTCTATTGACAATCTTTTTTTGATGATAAACAGCTGTTTCAAGGTCAGAAGATGGTTCTGAAGAGAGTAAATCTTCCGGTTTGACAAATCAACTGTTTCCCAATTTTAATGATGTTAGTGCATATAGTAAATGTCATCATCTCTACTCTCTTCTCAATTGTCACCAGCAATCAGCAATTCAGCATCAATCAAACAAGTCCTAATTGATGATAACATTATTATACAGTCTTCATTAATAACTCTTGTTCTGAAATTTTAAACCTATATAACTTCAATCTCTTTGCAGGTGGAATTCTTGCTCACTAACTTATGTGATACGGCATCAATTGGAGAGCTAGAATTAAAAGTAAGCTATCATGCTGATCAATGAATTTATTCTCTTCATAAGCACAATATTTTTCACGTACTCTATTAAATCTTGCTTCCTTTGTTGTTTCTTCTTCATTACCATCTGCCTAACCTCCAAATATATATCAGCTTGATGGATTTCACCTGCGTGTAGTGAGGGATTTGACTGAAAAATCTAAAACACTTCCTCCTTCAATTCCTGCTCCTGTAAGTATAAATACACCCGCAGAAGCACCTAAACCAAATGGATCAGTTTCTACATTGACAACATTGGCCATCTCGAAGCCAGCACCTTCTTCATTATCTATCGAGGGATTCCTAGAAAAAGCTGCAGATGAAGGGTTGGTGATAATTCATTCTCCAACGGTAAGATTCTAAAACAAACAGTATTTTACATTCCATTCAATAATCTACTCTAAAACCATAGAGCAGGTTGGCATCTTCAGAAGATCTCGGACGATAAAGGGAAAACGTGCTCCTCCTTCATGTCAAGAGGTACACTTGAAGGCCTTTCCTTCTCCTTTTTGGGGTGGTCAACTGAAATCTTGTTATCATAGTATCTTACATTCACCGCATGTGTATGTTGAGAAATCTACAATTTCAAATATAGTTTTTGATAGTGTCAATTTTTTGACAGATGCAAAATGTTGAGGAGGGGAAAGTGATTTGTTACATTGAACAGCTTGGTGGGCAGCTACCAGTTGAGGTTTGTGTATTAAACATGTTTCCTAGCTCTTTCAGATTCTCATCATCATATACATACACTGTTTACTGTAGTTACTATTACAATGGCAATCATAGTTTTCTTTTTCCTTCAAATTTCTTTCTAGTCTGACGTGTCCGGGGAGGTCATCAAGATTCTAAGAGAGGATGGCGGTTAGTTGGTTACCTCTATTTTTATCTGTTTAAACATAATGGCATTTTTATGTGGGTTTTGTTCATTACTTTGTGTGTGTGTTTGTGACAGATCCTGTTGGTTATGGTGATACACTTATAGCAATATTGCCGTCATTTCCCGGAATAAAGAAGCTTCAATATTGATCTTTCAATTTTTTTTCCTTCAAAAAATGCATAGATTCACTGTAATTGTCTGATACTTTGAGAACAAGTTATATGGTAGTTCAATAGATTATACTCCCTGCAGTATTCAACACTCATATACTGAGGCTATTTTTCCCCAAAAGGAAGGATAAGGATAAAATGCCAACCCTGCTTTCTCATTCTTTCTCGTTGATTTGCTATTTGCTTAAGTTATATTTGCATTTTTGTTTGCAAATAGCCTCCTATTCAAAGACAAATATTCATTGATTTATTTAAAAGATGGTGTAAGTCGCAGTTGGAATCAAGATAGAGTATAAACAAACAAAAAGCCATAATGATAAAAAAGTTAATTTGCGCACATTTTGATAGATAAAGGACCCAAATGGGACAAATATTTTTTTAAAAATTGAATAAAAAATACATTTAATTTTAAAACATTAAATTTCCTTATATATTTTTTTTCCATGCATTTGCAAAATGAATTTTGCATACTTTTTGGGGTGGTTTGAAAGTGAATCCAAAAAATAGAGTGTAATCCAAGCTTTTCGTGGGAGTGTAATTTTCTCTTCTTTATTTTGTAAAAACAAGTCAAGGAGTTTTTTTCTAAGTTACTCTGCATCCCACAAATATAAGATATTAGTATAAAAAAGCTTTTATTTCATGTGTTGGTTAATATATAATGCCAATGGAGTACTTCCTCCGTCCCAAAATGTAAGTAAAAATTTGTCCCAAAATATAAGAAAAAAAACAAACTTTTATCCTAATTAATCTTGTTTTTTTTTTTTTTTTTTTTTTTTTTTTATAATTAAAAAAATCATCTTTTCAAAGAAAAACTCTTGCTTATTCTCATGAAATTAAATGCAAATTACATTCAATTTTTCCTCTCTTCCATTTTCTCTATAATCAATAGCCAATGAATTTTTTTTACGTTTTCCCATGAAACTTATTCAAAATAAAACACAAAAAACTATACTCCAAATTCATATATTTTAGTTTTCTTAATAAATATGATTTGATTTTTTTTCCTTCCGACAATTTAGGACGGAATGAGTATTACTTTTCTTTTTTTATATTATACTTAATTATTTATTACTCTAACTTTTATCAATTCTTGTAATTTTTCTCTAGTAATTTGGTAAAGTAAATCATAATTTTCATAAAATCAACAAAAATAACTTTTATTCCCTCAAAAATAAAATATAAGGTAAAAGGAATTTAAAAGAAAATATAAATGCAAACATATCTGGTCTAAATTTTGTGTTAAATACATTGGATTTTTTAATTATTTTAAATCCAATAATTTTTTCTTTTGACCATACATTAATCTGGGGGCAATAATGCAACCGGTAACACACAATAAGTTTTTATTATATTTCATTTTTTCTTTCATTTTCAAAATTAATTTAGTATATTTTTGGGATGAATGGAAGGTGAATAACAAAATTAACTATTACTCCTTCAAGAATAAAATAAGTAAAAAGAAATTTTAAAAAATAATAATTAAAAAGTCAAATATATTTAGTCTAAATTTTGTATCAGATACATTTGAACTTTTAATACATTAATTTTTCCATTTTTTTACCAAACATAATTCTGGCAATGACACAGCTAGTGACGTACATTAATTTTTCCCTATATATCATTTTTTTCCTTCCATTTTTTTTAAAAAAGAGAGTATATTTTTGGAATTCTTTAAAGTAAATCAACAAAATTAACCACTACTCCATCAAAAATAAAATATAAGCAAAAATAAATTAAAAAATAATTCAAAAGTCAAATATATTTGATCTAAATTTTGCATCAAATATATTTAATTTTTAAATTATTCTTAATGCGTTTATTTTTTCTTTTGACCAAACATTAATTTCGGAGTTTTTCTATTCACACCCTATATATTTCTGGTTACACCCAGTTTTTTTTTTAAGTTTTTGATAATACCAAAATTGTCCTTTTATATAAATTTTCTTAAAATCTTGATTGCATTCATTATCACTCTAAAATTCCACTCTCTTTCACCCACCAACGATCAAACAATCCTGATGTTCAATTAATCTCTATGGAAGATTAAAGAGTGAATCAAAACATCTTTCATTCATACTCGATTGCATATAAATAAGTGAATTTTTTCTTCTTTTTTAATAACACTGGTTTCAATTTTCTTCTTCTTGTTCAACTGTACTCTACGACAATTTCAGTTTTACATTGTTGAAGTTAACTTAAATTCAGTTTAAGTAGGTTCATGTAAACTTAGTTTACATAATCTACTTAAACTTAGTTTACATAACCTACTTAAACTGAGTTTAAGTATATACACTTAAACCCAGTTTACATGACCTACTTAAACTAAGTTTACATGTACATACTTAAACTGATATTGCGTATAATCATTGAACAAGGTTGAACTTTTAGATGTACACTTAAACGTAGTTTACATGACCTACTTAAAATAAGTTTACATGTACATACTTAAACTGAGATTACGTAGAATCATTGAACAAGGTTGAACTTTTAGATGTACACTTAAACTCAGTTTACATGACCTACTTAAACTGAGTTTAAGTATGTGCACTTAAACTCAGTTTACATGACCTACTGAAACTAAGTTTACATGACCTACTTAAACTGAAGAGGAATTTTAGGGTGTAACCAAGAAAAAAGGAAGATGCTTTTTGAAAATTAAATTTTATGAAAGGGTAATTTTATCATTTTAGGATGCAACCAGATTAAACAGTGTAATTAGAAAAACTCTTAATTTCGGGCAACGACGCAACCAGTAATACACAATATATTTTCCTTATATTTTCATTTGCATTTGAATTTTCAATTATTTTTAATACATTATCATTTTTTTTGACCAAACATTAATTCGAGTCAATTGCGCACATTAATTTTTCCTTAAAACGCAATTTAGTATATATATATTTGGGCTTATAAATAAACCCCAAGCCCATGATATAAGACATTCTCCATCACCTTTTGTCTTTACAACTTCCAATTTCAAAGTTGCATTGCTTCAAATTCATCACTCAGAAGAAGAGTGGTTGAAGATGGATTCAGAAGCTGAAACTTCACAAACCCATATGAGGATTAAGACTCAGCTATGCAGAAGATTCATGCAAGGAACGTGTCCTCTTGTTGCACCCCAATGCAACTATGCACATGGCTACCACGACCTCAGAACAGCAACAGGACCAAGACTATGTAGAATGTTCATGCACACCAGACATTGTAGCTATGGAAACAACTGTCGTTTCCTTCATGCAACTCCTCCTCTACCTCTTCATCATGTTCATCCTCAGCAGCAGCAGCATGAGAACATCAACTTCTCTTTTCCACAACCACGTAATTTTCTTCAATTTCTTTCATTTACTACACCACTATTTAATATTGTTTGTTCATTTCTTAGTATTAGAATGAAAAGGGTTTTTCACTGTCTAGCACTGACACATCTATTGAAGGTGTATCCCATGTTTGACACGTTTCAGTGTTTGACATAGACGAAAATGGTTAAATTCAGTTAAATCATTTTTTCAAATTATTATTTTTGTCGACGAGTCTGTGTTGTGTCCGGTATTTGTGTTGATGCTTCATAGGTTTTCCAATTTTAATAATGGGGTTTGAATTTTTTATGTAAAAAATAAAATGTTTTTTTTATTTTTATAATATTTTGAAGATTATTATTTGGACTGTGAAATAGTGTTATTGTATGATCCAGTAGTTCTGCAACAAGCTTAATCAGTTATGGTGTGTAAATGAATTTTGCTAGGTTGACATACTGTTAACATATTTCAAAACAAAATGACAAACATATTATGCTGGTTCTAGTGCTGATGAGGTTGCTTAGTTGTTAAGTAAGGTCTCGAGTTTAAGTCTTATAAATGGAAAATTGACGCATCTTGAATGCTTTTCTCCTATTTAGTTAGGGTCTGTTTGAATTGACTTATTTAAGCTTATCTGCTGACTTAAAATCTTTTGTGACTGTTTGGAAGAGCTTATGAAAACAATTACAATGCTGTCAATTGCAGAACATGGAAATTGGCGGTCTGTTCAATTTCCGCAATATTACAATGCTATAGTGCTGCTATTTGACAATACTTTGTACTAAATATTGTATCGCGGAACAATAGCGGTTTGTTCGAATTCCACTATGCTATAGTGACACTGTAACCACTATTTGACAACACTCCTTATGACATATCCATAAGTTGTTTTTAGCTTATTTATATAAACTCTCCATGATAGCTTATACAAACAGCTTATAGTATACATGAAAATAGCTTGACTTTAGTTTATCTGTTGTTGAAAAAATAGCTTATACATAAATACTTATATGATATGGACTTAAGCTGTTTATCCAAACAGGACCTTAGTCCAGGTCCAATATGATTTCCATTAAATCTTTTTGTGATTCAATAGAATATAGAACTGTGTTTTTGTAAATAAATTTTGACATGAGACTTTGTGAATGCAGAACCAGGGATAATGCAAAATACAGAATGCAGGATCATGCAAACTTCTGCTGCTGCTACAACTAATGGCCACTCTTCTGCACAAAACAACACAACGCAATCACAAACTTTTAGCTCTACTCCTGCTAGAAATACCTCAGCCATCACAGTGGCAACTACCTCTTTACATAAGAATGGACCCTATGCTGGTAAATCCTTATCTGACATAAACACAATGCAAAGGGTCATTCGTCTCTATGCTGATTGGATTTAAGAAGATGTATCGCTGTACCATAGCGCTGAGTAAATTGGACTAGTAGAGACTTGGTTATGTTTTTTTGGAGGAATATGAGGGGAAAGATTCAAAAGTTTTACTTCAGTAGAAATCTGACACAGTTTGTTTTGAGGAACATGCTATAGTTTTATTTTTACTTTTTTTTTAAAATTTTTGGCAAGGTATATGCTACAGTTTGTTTCTGTGCAGATATATACACATAGCCTTGTAAACTTGTTACTCCAAAATGTATTGGAACTGTTGTGCATCATTTGAAATACATTTGATTCAATTTCGAGTAGGAGTGTTCAATATAACTATCAATAATTTATGACTCACCCGAACACTGTAAACCTGTTTTATATTATAATCTGGTTATGCGGACAAGTTGTATCAATTCATCGAGTTAAAAGTGAAAGCTAAATATAGGCATGTAGTAACTAGTAAGTACAGGCCAATGCTATTTCACAGGTATCTTTGAAGGACCAAAATGAATATTTGCACTAGTTTTTGTACAGTTAAGAGTACACAAATAAATGAGTTCACTGATTCCAGGATTTCCTTTGTAAAATTTGAATAGATAAGATGGAAAGTTCTTTAATCTCAAACAAAATTGATTTGAACATGGATGGATAGAGAAGGAACTCATGCTACTTGAACAATAAAATGCATATTTGGCTTGTTACAGTATTGGTGAATTCAAAAGTTTGCATTAATGAAATGCAGGACATCAATGAATTCAGAAGAATATTGATACATAATGAAATACAACTGTTGCTTTCAATTGTTTTTCATGTATTATCTCCACAAGATCTTACCCATTTGATAGTTGACCGGGCTAAGGCGTCCATTGGATCGATACATTTTTTGAGAAGAGGATCGTCATGGGGCAAGACATCTCGCATTTCATCAGAAGCAAGGATAACAAAATTAACTGCCCTCACCAAAAGAACTTGAAGCGCAATTCTCAATAGATTGCATGCCCCTTCCATGTCCTTTCGGCTCAAAGCTTCAGTCGCAGGTATCACTGTATGCTCCATAGTTGCTCTATCTGGCAGGATAACCTCAAAGCCCTGAATATATATTAGTAAATAAGATGAACACATTCACATCTCTATTGCTTGTCAACATAATTCAACATGATCTTACTTCTAAGCATTGCAACGTTTGAAGAAAAAGTAGAAAACAACTAGTACATATGAAGAACAAGTAGGAATTGGGAAGGTAAAAAACAACTACTGCATATATACATACTTGACAGTCAACTCCATGTTCACAAAAAAAGAATCGGAAAAACGTTATTTGCAGATAGGTACTCTAACAAAATTCATTTTGATAATACCATTCAGGTGTTAAGCACCAGTGGTAACGCATAACAGTCCACATATATAGTAGAGCTATTAGACAGAAACAAAGTTCCCAACAAAGCAGTGTTGTCAAATAACTGCATTAGCGCACTAGAATTTGAACAAAATGCTACTGTTCCATGATACACTATTTAGTACAAAATGTTGTCAAATAGCAATTATTGCGGTGCTTCAACATTGTAGCATAGTGAAATTTGAACAAACCGCTATTTTCTGCTATTCACCATTGACAACATTCCAACAAAGTACACATATAGGAAACTGAAAACAAGTTATATATTCAGTGCAAACATATACTCCCTTCGGTCTCAAATATAGGAAAATACTTTTTTAAGGTTCACTCAGTAAATGATGTATCTAGTCTATAATATAATACATTATTTATTCAATGAACCTAAAAAATAAATATTTTCTTATACTTGAGACCGGAACGAGTAGTCCTATTGGACAGAAACGAAGTGCACAGATATGAAATTGAGAAGTTATTAATAGCTGCAAAGCATTAAATTAGGCATCTCACTTTTAACAAACAGACAAAGTTTCAAGCTCCCCTTTACTCAAAGTTTCAGCTAATCACTTCCATCATCTATTATATTTACCGTCATAACTGGTAGGTTCCTATGATCCATGTAAGTAAAAATGAATTCCTACTATACTATTGTCACAGAAAAACTCTAGCATGCTGTAGTTTATAAATGAGATTAAGGACAGTAAATTATTTAAAACAAACACAAGAACAAAAAAAGCAGGGAAATTACTTCATTTTGAAGCTTCTCCTTATAAAAACCAGCTGCTAGAGTTGCATTTGTTGCAAGCACTCCAATCCTCAAAGGACTACCAGCTTCAAGTGGCTTTAACTTAGCTTCCTTAAGCTCCTTTGCAACACACTCAGCCATATGAAGAAAAGGAACAGAACAACCTATGGATACTTGTTCATACCAAGAATGTGAAACATTACAAGGCATAACTATACAACGCGCCCCGGAATTCTCGAGAAAAACCCTCTTATTTCTAAGACTCTGCACAATCTGAGAAGAATCAACTTTAAAACTTTCCAAACTCCTTTCATAAGAAAGAAGCTCCTTGTTCAAAATTGGATCAGAACAAAGCAAAAAAGGAATAGGATTTTGTCCATCTTGTGAACTCAACTCCACAAGCTTTCTTAGAAAATTGAGAGTTGCATCAACAGACATGCCTCCAATTATGCCAACAGTAGTTCCTTGATAACCAAAAGGACTAACAGAATCATTCCTTACAGAACCAACAAGGTTCTTTGAAAATTTACCACTTTCATCTGCATTCAATATAACTGAAGATGGGGGTGTAGATAGAACTTTCCATGACCTTGACTTGCACAAGTATCTAGGATTAAGATTAGGATTAAGAATACTTACAAAACCAAATAATGTTTGTGATTGATAACACAAAGACATTGCCAACATCACATCAAATCAAACACCTCAAATGGTTTCTAATTCTTATTCTTATTCTTCACTATGAATTTTACACCCCCATTTGAATTGATGATTCCAAAGTAAGAGATTCAATGAAAAAGAATCAAACTTTAGAAAACCCTTTTTGCTGCAAACATGTGAAAAGCCAGAATCAACATGGCTCTTTTTCTCAAATAAGACAGTGTCACCATATCATATATTTTTGACAAGAACTGTGCTATATGGTGCGAACGTTATTTCGCACAAAACACGCGAACTAGTAATTTACGTGCAAAATCTTACTTTCTTAGAAAAAAGACCAATTTTATTTTCATACTTCCTTAAAAAAAAACTAATATTTTTGAAAGAAAAAACCATGCTTAATTACAAAGTATTTTTTTTAAAAAATAAAATAAAATCAGAATGGTCAAAATAGTATTCCCACCTTAACCTTAGGCACATAGAAATGCACCCATATATTTTATCTGGTTACATTTATAAGCAATTTTTGCTTTTTTAGATACATCGGTTATTTAATGAATTTAAAAAAGTAAAAGTTGTTTATAAATATGACCAAAGAGAGTATATACTTCTACGGAACATACGCAAGTTGAAGTGTATCTATTATTTGCTTTATTAATCAATAAATTAACGATCACTTTATTAAAATAAAAAATATTTATCAAATTGTATATTGTGTCGGTGTATATTTATTTTACACATTAATCATATTTTTTTGTGCATGTGTAAAATAATTTTATACATGCATCAAATGATGTGTAAAATAATTTTAGGCATATATACAAATTACTCCCTCCGTCTCTATATATAGACACACATTTAACTAAAAAATTATCCCTAAATATAAACCCATTTTTAATTAATTAAGTGCTACTAACTTATCTTGAAACATGAAAAAACAAATTTAAAACACATACAAACAAAGAAAAATTTGATAATATTAACACACAAAACAAACACATTAACTACATTAATAATTTCTTTTTAAAAATTGCTAAAAAATAAAAATAAAAATCTTAAGAAATGTGAATAATATAAGGGGGCTTATACTATAATGAGAGAGGGAGCAGTGGTTGGTTACTTATATTAGTTAATGTTTGTGGGTTTGCACAAAAATAAAAAATAGTAGTAAAAAGTTAATGTTTTGTGGGATCAAGGTGATAGAGCCGAATATTTTGAACTTGCCAAATCATTCGCTCAATTCCGACGAATTTTTCTCTCGCACCAAAAAGCATTTTCCTTTTGACAATATCACCATATAATAATATATTAATAACCATATTTATAAGTAATTATAATAATCAATATCAATAATAATAATATTTTATTTGTTCCTTTCAAATCAGATCTTCACAATCTCTATTGGATTCCTCTAAATTATTATTCATGGCTCACATGATAATTTATAAAAATATAAAATAATGTTGAAATATCATCAATGTGACCAAATAGAATTTAATATATTGTGTATAAAAATGTGTAAAATGAAATAGATTATAGTAAAGTGTAGAATGTTCTAACATGGTTAATAAGGGTGGTAAAGTTTTAAGGAAGTAAAAAGTGCAGATGATAATATTCTAATTTGTAACAACAACAGACATAGGATTTCATGTCATCAAATGCCAAAAAATCATGTTTTTCAGTGATTTGAACAAAATAGAAATAATTTAGAAATGGACCATTATAGACAAGTGGTGAGCATCGAAGAATGTTCTTGCCATGTGCATCGTTAATGTCACGTTTAGATTGGTTGTGTCTTTTTCAACTAGGCTCCACCACTTGTGAAATAATGAACCAATTGAATCTGAGTTTGTTTAAAAGTTTAGACTTTAGAGTACTTTTTCTCGTATGCATTTGTACTGTACTTTATTATTTGGATTAAATATGTAAATCGTCTATGTAAGTTCGTGTGTTTTTGGTTTTCGTTTCTGTATTTTTTTGTTCTAAAATAGACCCTGTAAGTTATAAGCTTTATGCTTTTGGTCCCTATCGTTATCATCTGTTACAAAAACGCTTATGTGTCTAACGGCAGCTGACATGGCAACGTGTGACGTGGCAAGCAAAGCTTATGCGTCGTTCCAGATGTCAAATGGCAAGGTTACAGTGACCAAATCCAAAAACGCAAATTTACAGAGGGACGAAATTCAAAAAGAATAACAAAATTTTAAATTAAAAACCTTGTGTTTCTTTCTTCATCTTCTTCCTTCCTCTTCTTCATCATCTTCAACCTCACCTTCATCAACATTCATCAATCTTCATCAAACCCATAAAACATAAATTATACATTCAAACTCTTTAATCAAAATCTTATTTTCTATTTCCATCAAAATCTTCTCCTTCACCAGATTCAATGTATTCCCAATTCCTAATTTAAATCATACTCAAACCCTAAAATCTCCGCATCTACACCCAAATTGCATTTCTTTTCTTTAGATATGCTATATAGTATAATGAACACTTTAAGGATCCTTGTTTTGGTTCTTTTTCTATTTCCTTCTATCGATTCATAATCACCAAAAATTAATTGTACCCATAAATCTTCAAACAACAACACATAACTTGAATTAAATTATGCAGAAACCTTCAAAATTTTACATTAAACCACACAACAACCCATTAAACCACACACCAATTGCATTTTTGTCTTTCGAGCAACACATTTTTTCTAGCAAATTTTAGAGGCCCAGTTTTCCAAAAGATGCTAATTTGAAACATTACAACGTTCTTCCAGCCATAAAAAATCCTATCATATTCGTAGGTTTGTTTGATCTAGGCTTATGTTCTAGTCCACATTGACGAAATTAAAATTGGAATTAGAAGAACAAGATTTGGGTTTTGGGTTTCTTCTCAACATCCTTCTTATATATTTTTCTTCATTGAAGTTTTTTTTTCCTTCCTTTGTTTAATTATGTTGTGTCCCGAATATGGAATTGAAAGAAGGGGGAGAATTGAGAATTAAGAAAGAATATGTTTAAAACAAAGAGTTTAAAAGAAGAGTTAAATAAGAGGAAATTGAAAATGAGATTTTGATTAAAGAATTTGAATGTTTAATTTATGTTTTCTGGGTTTGATGAAGATTGATAAATGTTGATGAAGGTGAGATTTAAGATGATGAAGATAGGAAGGAAGAAGATGAAGAAAGGAAATCAAAGTTTTTAATTTAAAGTTTTGCTAAGTCGTGTTTTTGAATTTCATCCCTCTGTAAGTTTTCGTTTTTGGATTTAGTCCCTATAACCTTGCCACTGGACATCTGGAACGACACATAAGCCTCACTTGCCACGTCACACATCGCCATATCAGCTGCCGTCAGACATATAAGCGTTTTTGTAACAGATACTGACGGCAGGGACCAAAAGCAAAATGTTTATAACTTACAAGGTCTGTTTTAGAACAACAAAAAATACAAGGACGAGAACCAAAAACACGCGAACTTACAGGGACGATTTACATATTTAAGTCTTATTGTTTCTTCATGAAGAAATAACAGTCCATTTTTTTTAACTATTAGTTTTCCCACCTTATGGCCTTCTCCCGCGACCTTTAAAATTTCCAAAAATGCCCTTGTGCATTCCGGATTTTAAAATTCGGATTCATGTTTACTATTTCGAATTTTATAATCCGGACAATTCTTATGTATAATCAGCCATCAAACTCTCTCACATTTCAGCAGTTTTGAGTTTTGCTTTTAAAAACAACAAAAAAACTAAGTAAAAAAAATGCTAAAAACCTGTCAAATAAAATCATAAAAATTCTAAAAATCAAATAAAACTAATGCAAAATTTTTCGGATTTTTCTGAGAATATGAAAAATTTTAAAAAATGAAAAATGGGTCTAAAAGATGGAATTTTGGATTTTGAGGGGCGGAGTCCCGTAAGAAGTCCCTTCTAGGGGAGTCATGGTCCTTGAATTTTTTCTGATTTTCTGGGGAAATTTCGGAGCAATCCGAAAACCTGATTTTTGACTAAGAAGAGGTAACAATGACCCAAAACAGAAGGATGAGAGTTAGGAAGATTAATATTGTCCCTAAAATGACTAACCATGTTACAAACATGTTTAGAATTTGTGCTGATACATTTCGGATTATATAATCCGAACTGTTTTACCTTGAAAAAGGGTGTTTAGGGGGTTTCCGGAGTATGTAATCCATAAACTATCATGTAACGCGCCCTATTTTTTGAAGTTTCCGGATTACAAAATCCGGAAAAATCCGTTACTCATTTTTTCACCCTTTAACAAAAGAAAACATCATTCTGGATTATATAATCCTGAATACTCCGAGAGTAATTTTGAAAAAAAATAGGGCGCGCGAGGAAAGACATAGGATGGGAAAAATAATGCTCTGTTTTTTTTTGTTCAAAATCGTACATGGTTGTCACATGTTTGGGCCTTAAAGTGTCTCGTGTTTGCGCCATTGAGGGTTTTGTTTTGAGAATTTCATATAAGATTTTTTTTCCAACCTCCATTTTTCTCGTGCCATCTAAAATCTTTATTTTACAGATTTTATAATTCGAAACATAAAAAGCAAACAAATCTAATATCATTTTCTAATTCAATAGCAGCAACATAATTCAACCCCAACGATTTCCACAACATAAACTCAACAATATAATACAACAACAATGGTAATTGCAACAATATAATTAAAGACAAAAAAGACCATGGATGAGGATGAGACAATCTAATTCCTTGTTCGTGTTCATCCATGCATTTCTTCGTATATTCTCTGTCGAATAACATGAACATGCCTCACCAACATAGCGTCAAACTCGATTGGTATTTTTAAACTATACTAACTATAGAAAACATGGTCCTTATGCATAAATTGTTCGAAAACTTACATTTAGACCATTCAAATATGGTGATTTTTTTTTTCATGCATACTTCATACATCCAAACTGATGTTAGGGGTTCAAAGATCCATCCATGGACATTATGTTTCATCTGCATATGATTCTAACCAAGAGTGTGAAAGATGTACTAGGTCAGTGTAGAACAGTTAATTAAAGTTCAATATTTGATCATTCTTTTTTTTTAAACTTGGTATCTAGTTTAAGGAACTATTATTAATTTGAGGGTTCAATTTTATTGTCCACTAGCGGAAGTTCTATTTAAAGTAAAAACAAAACTTTATATAGACTAGTTCATGAAAATTGACATCAGAAAATCAAACCCAAGATCTCAACATTTTTTTTTGAATTGGTTCTTTAATTTTTTCTTTTTTTCTTTCTCAAATTGATCTTTTGTGTTAGATTATTGCACTGTTAGTCTTAATAAATTTTGTTAAAAGAAAACACACATAACATTTTAATATTATTTTGAAATAAATTTAAATTTTGTATACATAGTAGTGAGTAGTGACACATTCCAAATTATTATTTAAAAATTTACCTTGGTTATTCAGTTTTGGCTTTTGGGATGAGTATCAAACTAAAACAATTAATATAAACAGATTCTAATGAATGGACCGAACCAACAATTAGTCGTGACTTGTGATCTTTCATTTATGCAAAGGTATTAGTGATTACATTTCCATGAAGCCATACAAAGTTTTAGAAGACATACAATTTATTAATATATTTTTTAAAAGAGTATATAGTATAGTGTTAGCATTTCATGGTTTAGTTAAATATTGCTCCTGGCCTTTCTAATGCTCATTCTATTCTCTTGAAGCACAAAAACATGAAAACTCTTCTAACCTTAATCTTCACATTCTCCATCATCATCATCATCATCGTTGCCTTCACACATGCAACACCAACATTGATCATTCGCACTCAACCTCAAATGAACCAATCATCCATGCTTATTCATACCCAACAACAAGTAAATCAATTTTCAATGTCCCTTTTCCCTGTAAAGTTTAGTCACTGGATGAATGATTTATTATTAATTTCATATTTTAATTAATGCATCTTAAATAAAAGGTTATATATGCATGTTTCAGAATGAGACTAAACGGAGTGGTAACTGCGATTACAAGGTGACCATAGCAACAAGCTGCAAATCTCCTTTATCTACAAAAGATGAAATCAGTATTTTATTTGGAGATGCTGATGGCTCTGAGGTTCCTTTCTATACCACAAACAATTAATCATATATCTATACATGTTTATGTTGCTCCTTAATTTTTGTTGTGCAAATAATATTACACCCTAATTATTAATATTTGTTAGTTGCCAACAAAAAAATTATATATCTATACATATAATAATTGCAGGTTTATGTACCAAGATTGGACGATCCTGATTCTGGGACGACGTTCGAGCAATGCACCACGATGGATTTTGAGATATTGGGACCATGTATTGGTAAAATATGCAAAATGTATCTATTTAGGAACGGCACGGATGGTTGGATACCAGAGACTGTCATAGCATATCACCATGACAACCCTCCAGTCACATTTAAGTACAACATTGACATTCCTAAGGATTCTGGTTATGGCTTCAATAATTGTGGTTAACAAGTGTGTGTGTGTGTGTGTATTTCGGCAACAAGATCAAATGGTCTAGAAATATAGAAGCATCATAATACTTATAAAATAAGGTTGATTTTTTTTTTTAGTTATCAAGAGTTTAGTGGTGAAACTAATACACATGTACTTAGAAATGAGAAATTACGGGTTCACGGTCCAACATATATATCAAACATCCTAGCATATTTTGTATGTTTAAGATGATGATTGATGTTGTAAATGTTGAATTATGTGCTATATATTGATGCTGATTTAGTATGATTTTTCCGTCAAATAATAAAGGAGGTTTCTTAACAGATCCATCAGAACTTTCATCACCAGAACCATACCATACATCTATTTCACAGAAGCATCTTTACTCTCACATGATTATCTCAACCTCTAACGTTAACTGAACAAAGTGAGGAATATAAGAAATGGGAGTTCAAATTATAATGAAATTCCTTTAAATAAAACAAATAAAAAAAGAAAAGAGTTTAAGTGATACAAAGATTAATTCAAGAATTTATTCTGATTCACTACCAACATATGGTAGCCATGGCCCTTCAACTTGAATGATTTTCCACTAATTCACACAAACAACAACAACCATAGTACGATCAATTTTTTGAGGTGCTCAAGTTTTCATATTATATTTAAATTGATTTATTTATTATTAGGGTATATATATAGACGGACATGTTAAAATTTTCATTTCTCTACTTTTCTATTGTGATTAATTATACATAAAAAGATATTTCAATTTTGACATATACTACGATCAAATACTTTTTATAAATAAAATTAAAATAAATTCCTGTTGTCAGTATGGGATAGTTTCCAATTTATTCAATGAGATATAGCTTTTTTTAAAATTAATAACTTAAATAATATAATAAAACGGATACAATAGCACATAATGTAGTTTAAGTTAAGAGTTAAAGGTATAAATGAAGAAAAAATCGAGCTCAAAATTATGTATTTCTTTTATAGACTAACAAAAAAATATGATTCTCGACATAATTAAATTTTTGAATTGTAAGTATATGAGCTCTAGTTTATTCAGTTCAGGCGTTTGGAATGAGTATATAACCAAACAAAAAGTATCATTAATGGGTCGTAATCAACCAAATTTTGGTTTAGCGGAAAATATTAGACTTTCACAATATAGCGAATCAAGAATTATGACAAAAATATTCACATATCGTGGCACCCACGACTCAACTACGATTACTTCTTGCAAAGGAAAAATATAAAATATTATAGAAAAATAAGAACCGAATCGACATTTAATGAATTGCATTTCTCCCGAAACAATTTGTTCATTCAGGACTCCAATGGTTTTTTTTTTCTTGTTTTTTATTTTTTATTTTTTATAGGGATGAAGCCATTAAGGTTTCGGAAGATATACTATATGTATATTTTTTTAATGGGAAATGTTAACGAGTGTCCTGAGTATTTTTTAAGACTTTTAAATAGTAAATTTTTATGAGAATTATTGTATTTAATGCGTTAGAAATTGAAACAATTGACTTTTTTAGTGAACAATTTCTTGAATTAAAATGCTTAAAGAGCGCCCAGAAACATAAAGTCTTAACACAACCTCCAACTCCAATGGAGAAACTTGCCAAAATGCCAACATCTAGTCTTGAAGAGTGCTCGAGTTTCGCCGAGAAATCCACGGAAACAAACAATAGTACTCTATTAACTACGATTTTTTTTATTTTAGATTAAATTTTATGCAGATCCTCGTAAAATAATTATATTGACAATACAACTTAAAAATTGATTCATTTCTTTTCAAAAACTAAAAATGGATTCACTTAATGATAACGTCCCACACAATTTAATAGTGGACTGTTAAAAATACTCTCTTTTCAACACACTCTCTTTCGTTAGATGAAATAAATGTATGTCCTACCACTTTAAATGAGATAAATTTTCAAAGTGTGAGACTCGTTTTAATTTAAGTCAATAAAAAAGTAAACATTAGAGATATTGAAAAGAGAATGTTGATAACACTATTAAATTTAATATGATATGCAAAAAAATTCACTAAAATATAATAGAATATTTAAAAAAGTGCAATGTTAGCATATCATGGTGTCATCAAATATTGGCCCCGGCCTTTATAATAATGCTATAATAACTAATAGAAACTTGGCCCTTAAAAAAACCTAATAGAAACTTTGAAATATCTAAACAATTTAGGTGTTCCTCTTTTCTCTTCTCTTGGAGCACAAAAAAGGTTACAAGTAATTAATAACCGAAAGACTAAACCATGAAATCTCTTACCTTAATCTTCACATTCTCCATCATTGCTACCTTCTCACATGCAACACCATCATTATTGGTCACTCTCCTTCATACCCAACAAGTAAATAAATTTTATATTCTCATCTTTATTTTTATTTTGAAATATTAATCCAAAGAAGGGAATACCCTTTAATTCAAAATTATTAAAAATCATTTGAACAACAATATAGCGTACACATGAATGTATACATTATTGAATCTTAAATAAAAGGCTTTATGTACGTATTATATATATATATATATATATATATATATATATATATATATGCATGTTTCAGATTAATGAGACTGCACTATCAAGTGGTAGCTGTATTTACAAGATCATCATAACAACAAGCTGCAGTTCTCCAAGACTTACAACAGATGCAATCGATATTTTAATTGGAGATGCTGATGGCACTCAGGTTCTTTTCTCTATCTAAGAATATAATTTAACCATATAATTAATATAACCATATATACATAAGAGAAATACAATTAGATGACCACGTTCTCTCGCTCTTTGATACAATGTTTGTATAAAATAACAATAAAAGTTCAAGTTTACTTATATGAGTTTATCAACCGACATAAGTATTTGCGAGTTAAGAACACATCTTATAATATGTCCATGACCTATATTTTCAGCTTATTCGCACAAGTTTTTCATGATATAGCCTATGAAAATAATAGATTAAAACTAATATGAAAACACATATCTTTATATAATTTGCAGATTTTTGCAAGTCCAGATCCTAACACGGGGTTGTTCAAGCAGTGTGCGACGGATATATTTGCAGTACATGCAGATTGTATAGGAAAAATCTGCAATATGCACTTTGTTAGTGTTGGAAGAGATGGTTGGATACCAGAGACCGCCATCGTATACCACCGTGACTACCCTCCTATCACCTTCAACTTCGACTCTTTCCTTCCTTCAGGTGGTCCCTTTGGCGTCAATTATTGCGAACACTATTAATTACTAGAATTAATTAATATGCTTATTATATTTCGTCAAAGATCAAATGTCAAGAAGCATATAGAAGCAGTGTAATACGTATTAGGGCTAGCTAGGTAGGCTCGAATAAGGTTCCTTTCTAATTACTGTTTGTTTTTACCAGCTAATAACTGTTTTAATACGGAAGAAAAACTAAGAAATAAACAAATTTCTTTAAAAAATATATTGAATGATCAAGTTACATTTTTTTATGAGATTTACATTAGTCTCTTACACTGTCCACAAAAAAAAAAACTTAGTCTCTTACACTACATATAGAGACTAATTTTAGTTAATTGCATAGAACTATAATATTTTAATATAACAAATTCTAGTATCTCTTCTTCTCCCATCGTCCTATACTGCAACTTCATCAAAAAATGCAACTAATTACAGCTTTGATATTGTGAAAGTTTTGTTTTGTTTGGAGAACGTTTAATTTTAGCTAAGAAAGGCTTGATGTAGTAAAACTTTTAAAAGTGTACGGAGTAATTTTTTTTTTCAATACAAAATTTACTTTTTTTTTAGGGAAAAAATTGACTTGTTTTGTTTCATTAACTAATGTCTCGAAGTGTAACAAAAAAAAAAACTAATGTCTCGAATACACTAATTAGCATGACCCTTAATCATATAACTACACATAGGAGAAATACAATTTGATGAGTTAAAATCGCTCTTATTTTGTTGAACAAATAATTAGCTCAATTTTAAAATTTACGATATTGATGCTATTTTTTTAAGGTTAATTAAGCAAATGGTCTCTATAAATATTCAGAATTTTGTTTTTAGTCCCTACACAATAAAATCACACATTTTAGTTCCTGTAACATTTTGCTTTGGAATTTTACGGACCAAAAATGTTGGCGCAAAATTTTTACAGGGACTAAAAATACTAATAAAAAATTTACAAGGAATAAAAATGTTGATAGACAATTTTACAGGGACTAAAAAGTAAATTTTTATTTTTTGGCGACTAAAAATGAAATTCTGAATATTTATAGAGACCGTTTAGTTAACTAGCCTTTTTTTATTACACTGATTCTAATTTATTATTACACCCTCCGTTTCTAATCGATTGTTACCATTAAATAGTATAGAATATTATTTGAACTTCTTCGTCTCATATATAATTAATTGTTTTTATGAGGGGAAGACAAAAATGTATTATGTGCTCTTTTTACTTTAATCGTTGTTTTATTCCATTGAATTTTTCTGGTAAGGTTTTTAACGATGCATATTCTTAAACAAAAGGATTATGTGATCTTTATCCTTCACTAGAACTTTTTTTCCACTAGGTTTTTCTCCAGAAAAGTTTTAATGAGACATCCTCGATGAAATTCCAAGAGGGGTGTTATGAATATTATAAGTGGATGTCCATTTAATATTTTTTTTTGAACAAGCCAAAATGAATTATATTAACATTGCCTGTATAATTACTTCAGCACAAGGCGTGCCAAAACAATCACGAAAAGAACAACAAGTATGATAAAATTTACAAAAAACTAGTCGATGCCCAAACACAAAAGAGGGCTCGACCACCACGAATGAGTACCAAAACTAAAGGTAGCATTATTAGCTTTCAACCACCACAAAGAATATGATTTTACTTTATCTAACAGGTGTGGTATAAAGCTTTCTCGGTTCCTAAATAACTTATTATTTCGTTCTATCCATTTAATTATTGGATTACTAGGCTATACTATTGGATCAAGTTAAACCATTAAAATTATCTGCTAAGTAACACTGTTATGCCTATATCCTAGTCACACATTTGTACTTATCTATCAAGTCATATCATTGTACTTCTTTGTAAATAAAGATCAAATGTAAGGGAATAAAAAAATCTTGTTCTTTTTGTTCTTATTCTAAAAGTTTCATAACAATTTTGATACAATAGAGGAGGTGTAATTCAAGCTTTCATTTGTTGCTTTTGTTTGTGTTTTGTTTTTTTTTCCTTTTCATTTCTCATTTTTTTTATTTGAGTTAGGTTAACGTCGACTCAAGTTTTTCCCTCATTATTTTAATGTATATTGGCAAAATTGATCATACAATCGTGTTGGAATTGAGTGACTTTGTAGATGAAAAGTCGTCATGGTTTCCGCTCTATCTTTTTTCTATATTACACTCTCTCTAATTTTTATTTTCTTTCATCTTTCTCTCTCATAAAACACCCTAAAATACATTAAAATCACCATACATTTCCTTCCATAAACACTCACTCTCATTCTTTTGTAGTCTCTTAACTTAATTTGAAGTAATGTTAAGTATTTATCTTTTTTCTTTCTTTCCATAATATTGAGTTAAATTATTTTACTAACTTATAACTTTTCTTTTATAGGTCAATAGGTCAATATTCAAGTAGCTTACCACTTATCAAATTTTTCTTTTAATTTTGCCCTTGTCATCTCAATTGAAAAAAAAAAAACATAATTTTTTATGTCATTTCATAAATTATCAGATAACAAATTTCAAATATCTTCTATAAATTCATTCGTTTTAACTCAAATTTATCAATTATTCACCATTTTCATCAAACATAGCCTTAGGGGTCAACATGCTCGAATATAATTACTTTCAGCAAAGGAATCTATGATCTTTAAAAAAAAAAAAGCAAAGGAATCTATGAAAAATCCAAAAACTAAAATAAAAATGAATGAACCAAATAACTTTTTTTTTTTTGAACAGACGAACCAAATAATTAATTAGTCTGTGATCTTTCGGTAAAGCAAAGAATTAGTGAATTGCATTCCTACCACACCAATTGGCAATTTGTTCTTCCATGAAGCCAATAAGTTTATTTATTTTTATATGAATGAAGGCATTATAGTGTCGAAAGACATATATTTATTTTGTGGTAAGGATTTGAACTCCGGATCTTTTATATATATATATATATATATATATATATATATATATATATATATATATATATATATATATATATATATATATATATATATATGTTTGGGAAGTCCATATTAGATACTAATAAACCAATTAAACCATGAATTCTCTTACCTTAATCTTCACATTCTTCATCGTTGCTGCCTTCACAAATGCAACACCATCATTGGTCTCTCGCTCTCAACTTCAAATGAACCAATATTCCATGCTTAACCATACCCAACAACAAGTTAATACATTTTATATTCTCATCTTTATTTTTACTTTGAAATATTAATTCAAACAAGGGAATACCCTTTTGTCAACACAAAAGAATTTAAAAAAATCGATAAATCATAATACAATGAACATGATCATTTGTTCATGCAGTTTGAACAAATATACATAACTGTAGTTTCGTATTATGCATGTTTCAGATTAATGAGACTGAACTTGTTAGAGGTAGTGGTAGCTGCAATTACAAGATCGACATAAAGACAAGCTGCAGTTCTCCGGAACATACAACAGATACAATCGACATTATAATTGGAGACGCTAATGGCAATCAGGTTGTTTTCTCTACTACCTCTAAGAATATAATTAGGGATCTTCTATCGTACACTCACAAATTAAGATGTAACGGTACATTATAATTAATGTTGAGATAAGTATTTATGAGAGTTACAGTAACATCTTATAACATGTTTGAACTATATTTTCAGCTTATTCACATGCTTATGAAAACAATTTAAACTAATTTGAAAATACAAATCTTTATTATAACTTTGTTATAAAAATAGCTTAGATATAAACATGTATAAATATGCAACATAAGGAGTATGTAATCTTTTTTCTTTGAACTGAACTATATATGTATTGGTTCGATATCCATGCACGTGTATAAATGCAGATTATTTCAAGTCCAGATCCTAGTATGCGGGGTTCCTCTCTCAAGCGGTGCACGACGAATCCATTTGATCTGGTACAAGCAAATTGTATAGGCAAAATCTGCAGTATGTTCTTCGTTAGGTTTGGAACAGATGGTTGGATACCAGAGTCTGCCACCTTATACAACGATGGCTACCCTCCTATAACATTCAACTTCAACTACTTGATTCCTTTCGGCGTTCCCTCTGGCATCTATAATTGCAATAAATAAGTTTTTATGTTAATTCGTAAGTTCTCACTAATGAAAATTGTATCATTGATCAGAAGTTGTTTTTTCATAAACTACATTGATAAGCTTATGAATCATTTATCTCGCGATTCATCAAAGAATGATAGCTAATGAGTTTCTGCATTTATTTAGCGTCAAATAACACATATTGCTTTCGATAAACCGATGACAATGTTGATTTGCTGTATTTTTTTCTCAATCAAACCATTCAGCCCGTGTAATTATTTTTCTTCAACTTTGGTTATTGTTGTTAAATTATGAGAGTTGAATATTATTGTTTTTGAATTGTGAGAGTTACGGAAACATCTTATAACATGTACATGAAGTATATTTCCAGCTTGGTTTGCATAAGTTTTTCACAATAGACTAATATGAAAACAGATTAAAACTAATATGAAAATACACATATCTTATATACTCCATATGTGACTGTATATGCGAAATATGCAATATGCACTTCGTTAGGGTTGGATGCCAGAGTGCCACCTTATACTACCGTGACTATCCTCCTCCTGTCACCTTCAACTTCAACTTCAACTCGTTCGTTCATTCCTTTAGGTGTTCCCTCTGGCGCCGATTATTGTCAAAGGTCAAATCTTCAATAAGCATATAGAAACCGCATAATACGTATTAGGGCTAGCTAGGTTGGCTCAAATAAGATAGCTTTTAATTGCTGTTTGTTTTTACCAGCTAATAACTAAGAAATAAACATATTTCTTTATAAAAAATGAATGATCAAGTTAAATTAATATCTTATTTTTAATTATGAGATTAATATTTGTCTCTTAAACTACACATATGGACACTAATTTTAGTTAATTGCATAGAACTAGAATATTTTTAATATAACAAATTTTAGTATCATCTCTGTTCTCACTACTAGAAAAAGCAAAATTAGCGAGGGAAATTAGTGACGGAAAAAATGAAATTCTTCACAAATTCCTTGGTCGCAAAATTTAGTGACGGAATTAGAGAGAGATTTTACGTTTTCCTTCACTAATTTTTGTTTTTTTAGTAGTGTCTTCTCACATCGTGCTATACCTTCATCAAAAAAATACAACTAATTATACTTGTTTAACAAAAAAAATTGGTCGGACCATACATTAGTCAGAAACGAGTTTTGGATATTGTGAGAGTGTTGTTTGGAAAAGGTTTAGGCTAGGAAAGACTTGATGTTTAAGTGGTTTATTGTGAGACTGACCTCCCTTTCTTGGGAACTTATCTAATAATACACAAACAAATTACAGCTTGTTTACAGCGGCAACGTCAAATTTCTCAAGTGTAGTGAAACTTTTTTCCTTTTTTGACGAAAGTGGTGGTGATATAGTATGAGTTATACAAAGATATTGAGAGGAAATATTTTCAACATGAACAACGATAAATGAGAGAAACTAGATTTTGAGAGCTTTGAGTACAATTCACATGTCTTTTACTAAGAATATTCTTGTTCTTAGTTAATTAAGAGCTATAGTCAAATGCTTTATAGCTCTGTTATTGACTAATCCAACTAAGCAATTTTTCTTTTATGAAAATAGTATTAGTCGGACTCAATTTCAAGAGAAAAAAAGTGCATACATATGTTTGACTAAAATATAAGTGAAAAAGAGTATTCTACGTGCAGTTTCGGCCATTTACACGTGCAACTATCTTTACGGAATTGAGCTTAAATTTATGGGGGTCTCAAATATTTGATGGTTGTTCAATAGGTTTCTTGGGTCCTTGATAAAAAAAATAGGTTTCTTGGGTTGCTTGCAATCCCCTCAACCGATCACCTTGTACTCTCGATCAACTTTTTTCTTTTTTTGTAAACTATGGTTGGGTCATCACTCTCGATCAACTTTTTCATACAAAGTGAGCAATTTGAAGGATTCATTGAACAATCATTCACTTTATCTCTTAATGTTAACTTGTAACTGTTCAAATTACCCTTAATTTTTTTTATTATTGCCCATTTTTAATATTAGAGCAAGCTTCATATTTGATTCGGACAACCCTTGATACTAGTTGACTACTAATTAGGTTAGTGAGAGATGAAATTTGAGATTTAAGAAGAATGAGTTGTACAATGAGAATTTTGATTCTATTATGTTCAAAACATAGCAAAAAAACCTAAGGTAAACGTCAAACTATTTTTTGGTGTTAACCTTCCAAATTTTAAGAGAAAGAGGCTTGATAATCTCAAGTTCATAAATATCATACTGGGGCATTCATATAAAGAAATGAGTTATTTTTTCTTAAATGATGCCTCAAAGTTTGTAGATATCATAAAAATGAAGTTAAATTATAGTACATATAATTTTGAAGGGATATAATTGTAATTCAAGCATCTCTTATGGGAGAGAAATGTAATTTACTTTAGGTTTTTACTTTTTAAGGAGGAAAATGCATATTTTAGTATAACATAGGAAATATAATTTAAGCTTTTCTTTTGAATATTTTTGCTCTTTCTTTCATTTCCCTTCCTTTTCATATATTTTTTTTTTTAGTTAAGTAAATTTCAACTCAAGTTTTCTTTTTTCTCATTATTTTAATATATATTAGCAAAATTGCTTATGCGGAATTGAGGGACTTTGTAGAGGAAAAGTCACCGTGACTCTCTCTCTCTCTCTCACACATTTCAAATATATTTTCTCTTTCATATTTCTCTCTCTTAAAACACCCTAATATCACTATGTCAAAAAGGGCTTATATAGTGCTTTAAAAGTGCTAGGTAATATGGCACTGCTAAAGGTTAAATAGCGATTTAAAGTAAGCCCTAAGTGCTATCTAAAGGTGGCCTTGTATAGCGCTTTCACCTATAAATGCTATCTAAGGGAGACTTTACCTAGCGCTTTTAGATTTAAGTGTTATCTAAGGAGGACTTTACCTAGCGCTTTTAGATTTATGCGCTATCTAAGGGTGGATTTACATAACGCTTCAACACTTAGGGCTATAATTATGTGGTTTATGATAGCACTTTTTTTCTTCAAATATATGTACTAAAGTTGTGGTAGTGTTCATGATGGATAATTCTCTAAATTTCTAGATCTTCTGAAGTTCCATATCTATTGATATCTACATGTCTTAAACTTTCAAGTTATCTTCCACTCCGATCATGGAATGTGTGCTAGAAATGGTTGTTAACTAGATATTGTTCATCGCAGTAAATAGTTACTACGCATGGATTTGTTAGTTATCCGTGTTGGCGGTCGAATCCACTCCCCGCTCTGAAGAGTTGGTCTGATGCTCGTCAATTATGCACCTCGTTTTTCGCAATTTGGTTTCGTGCTTGTAGACAGGTGCGCCGAATTGTGCGCGGTGTATACTGATTCGTTTTGGATTGAGTTCTTTTGAACCCTGTTGGGATGTTTTGTTTTTCTTCTTGTTTTTTTGCTTTTGGTGGTTAGGCTTTATGTCCCACCAACTTTTGTAATTTTCTCCTTTTAATTGAATCTACTTAGGGTATTGCGAACTCATCTACACCTTATTTTCTTAAAAATAAAACATTTTTTATAAGTTAATTTGAGTAACTTATAACTTCCCCTAAAAAAAAGCTTATAACTTACCAATTTTTTCTTTTAATTTTACCCTTCATATCTTAATTGTCAAGTCTAAGGTGAGGATCAATTAAGCCCCTCATTGAAAACCATGAAAAATATACCATTATCTTCATATCTACGATCAACTTCATCTCCCTCGCCACATACTCCTATTTTGGTTGACAAAGGCAGACAAATTCAAATTTCTACTACAAAATACCACGTACTACCACCCTTCATAGTTTCGGTCATTCACTTTCTAATTATTGCTTTTTTTTTCCTTCGTTTCTCAGATTACTTATTTATTTTAATTTTAGTAGCAAATTGGAAAGTTGTTTGTGTTTTAGTTGAAGGTTGAACAGTAACATTGGGTTTTGACACGAATTCTTTCAATTTCTAAGTATAAAAATTCAACTCCCTATGAGATATGTGTTCTTTCCTTTTGTACCCATTAATGCCTTAGTATAATCGATTTAACATTAAATTTGAATAACTAAACCATAGTGTAAAAGATGGAACTAGTGAGATATCACCATTGAAGCGCCATTGGAGAGAGCGGTTACATGGATGGGGATAGACACGGGAGGTATTGTGTGTATAGATGTGAACATGTATAGATGATCTCGATTTTAGTTTCCACAAATCTAGAGCGTTGATTTTATCTAACAATATATTTTATATGGTTTACCGACCAGAGAAGTTAAAAAAAAAGTATATAGATTAAACATATATTTTTACGCCATATTTCATATTTATAAGCAAATTTAACGCAAACCTTAAACAATTTCTATAAGTTCAATCAGTTAACTTATAAATTATAAACTATCAAGTTATTAGCTAACTTATCAACTATTCTATATAAGTTCATTTATTGTAACCAAACTTATTCATTATCGACTATTTTTACCAAACTGACATGCCTCAAATATAATTACTTTTAGCAAAAACAAATCTGAGAGAAATCCAAAAACTAAAATAAAAATTAATGGGCCGAATACACAAATAGTCGGTGATCTTTCAAGAAAGCAAAAGAATATAATTCGTTAATTGCATTCTTGCCACACTAATCTGTTCTTCCATGAAGCCAATAAGGTTTTTTAAATTAATTATTTTTTAATTTTCATATCCTGTGTTTAGCCTTTTTTTTCGGTTGAGGAATAGCCTTTTTTTTTTTTTTTTTTTACTACTGTGTTAAGATATATTTACGCTACTAATATTTAAAAAAAGGAACCAAACGGAAATAGGCAATTGAAGAGATGAGCAATGAATCCATTTTAACTTGTAATTGATGGATTATTTAACTTAGTTATTATAATTTTAATTCAATTACAAATAAATTAATATAGACAGTCATGTAAGGACAACTCAATTGATAGCTGCAAGGAAAATATTATGTGGGATTGGGTTGGAATCCCAGATTCTCTACTTCTTCACATATAAAATGTGTAAATTTCATCAATTAGACTACTTGACAAAAACAATTGAGGCATGACATTGGGCGGACACAATTTTTTACTTCCATGTCCATGAATCAATCCAGGTTCGAGTAATATATATATATATATATATATATATATATATATATATATATATATATATATATATATATAGGATGGATATATTGACTTCAAGAATAAGTGTTTAAAGTTACTCTAAATCTTAACCCTTAATTTCAATATTAATCGATGATTGTAATTAATTACTATCAATCCATATCATAAGCCTTTTTTTACTCCTTCGTCTGAGGATCTAAAATAAATGGCTACCTCAATCCCTATCTCAGTAATTTCTTTTTAATTGAATCGGATTGAAGAATATGATGTCAATTGCATCATTTTGTATTCTATTCATAGAGATAATCCAAAACCTAATAGAATTTTAATATTTTTAATATGCAAGAACCGTTGTTGAATGAAATCGTGAATCATGTGTCGATGAATTACGTGATTCCTCTAATTAGCAATTCTTAGAAGTTGAAGGTGTATAAATAGCTTTGTATGTGTTAATTGGAAGTTATCAATTTGTCCGTTCATGGCAAGAGTACCCTATGTTGGTGAAATGGCAAATACCCAATTTAATAAAATAAAATAAAAAGGTACTTTCAATTCAATATCTAAATAGACTTCTCACCATTAATTCAATTGAGAAAATTGTGTTTTCAATTTCATGATCATTGATCATATTGGATGACTCGTGATAATGGAATGCAAAATATTCAGTTTCGTCTTCATCTTCCAAAAGGTTTAAAGTCGTGATGATCTTGTTATTAATTCAGTACCATAGTTTCGCCTTCATTGATCACTAGCGTCCACCGTGTCCGTCTGTCCGCTCTTTCTACTGCGCTAATACATGTAACTCATAAACAATATGTTTTTCAACATCAATGTTGTTTAGTTTTTTTAAATATATCTTGGAGAAAATTATTAGAATTAAGAGAAATATCATACATTCCCCTCAAAAAGAGAAAGTTCTAACGTGATAAAAAAAATGTAAGATAGATAGATAATACATGCACTTCTCTAACATGAAGTTATTTACGATTTACTTAGTTTTGTAATGCATACTCATCTATATAAGAAATATGAATATGCATGAAACATGAGTGAAATTTATGCGAGTGGGTTTCACGAAGACAATAAATCTTTCCTACCGCTAACACAATTTATAAAAACCTTTATTGATTACAATTTAATCTTTTTGCATTTGTCTAATATTCACCCATTCTCCATCTCTCCTATTAAAAGAAAGCTCCCTCTTTACCCGATCTACCTCTCTCTTATTGCATTTGTCTAATCATTTTTATCCGGTTTTTTCTAGATTACCTTTGAAAAATGGTGGGTAATTTACCCACCAACCAATCATAATGAGCAATTTATTGGTGGGGTCAAGATAGTTTATGGATACCACCTAAAAAGGTGAAAGTTTATTGGTTGGGGTAAATTACCCACCATTTTTCCATGGGTACCCTGGTTGTCACCTTTTTATCCCTACTATTGAGTTTCCGCTTTAATACACTTTAATCAAAGCTACAAAAAGTTTGAAAAAAAATTCATTTTGGTGGTTTTTTTATGTCGTTAATTCAGTTTAATCAAAGCCACAAAAAGTTTGAAAAAAAGTCATTTTGGTGGTTTTTTTATGTCGTGAATTCAGTTTAGCAATTTTGTAAAATAAATATTTTTAGTGTTTGTAATTTAAAAAGGAAAAGTAAGCCCTCCTCTCATAAATCTTCCATCTAAACACACCATTCTTTCTTAAAAAAAAAACATTTCTAAAAAACATAATATGTTGAATCACAATCAATATTTCTCAGCAACAAACAAATAAATTTTTTGAAAGATTCTTACACACAAAAATAAAGCCTCCCAACAATACCAACAAAAAATGTCAACAAAAAAAAAAGAAAAATCATCAAAAATAGAAAATATATAGAGAGAAGTCATGAGTGAAGATGAATAGTCATTGTCATTAAAATGGTACAATGATTGATTAACCACCGTCTCCTAGGTGAAAGATGAATATTCGAACAATCAATTTGCTTCTATGGCGCTACATTGCGACAACCAAGTTTCTTGGTGACAATTTCCTGTTACAAAAATGTCATATGTTAATCTCCTTGTCTACCTCATTTCCTAATCTTAGCGGGTGTTTCAATTCAAAGAGAACTTACGTGTTAATAATCGTGGTGTTTCTTGGTTCTATCTCTTTGTTGTCTTTCTCCCAATCTTTTGTTAATAACCAACAAAGAGAGAGAACCAAAGGGTTAGAAATACCACCGCCACCATGGTCCATATGCATGTTGTCCTCTGGCTACGACCGTGTGAGCTTCCCGGCTCATTACCTTTTGTATCCATGCATGTTTATCTCTCTTCTCTCATCCTCATTTTCTGATGATTAACAGGCTTCCAATTTCACTTTAGTGTATGTATGTGTGCCAATTAGTTTATAGTTTTTTTTTGAAGGGATCATTTACATGTTTCTCTAGTAAGTGGTTATTTATGACCTGTTCGCTATGTTATACTTGTTAAATCCACCCAAAGTAAGGGAGATAATCAAATTTTTTTTTTGACAACAAGGGAGATAATCAATTAAAACACGAAAAAATAACAAATTTTAGGTAGGAAGAAACAAAGATAACATAAAATGAAAATGGAAAAAAATTAAGTGTTAGTAAAAACTGTAAAAATGAGAGAGAGAGAGAGAGAGAGAGAGAGAGAGAGAGAGAGTAATCATTTTGATCTCTCTATTCTGTTATGTGTTTTTCTCTTCTACAATGTGTTTTTCACTAGGACAACACAAAAACAATATAATACTAAAGGATAAAAAAATTATAAAAAAAAAAAAAAAAACTGTAAAGTAATTAAATTTCAAGTCATAACCTTTAATTTGAAACACGCCATAGAATTTTCAATTTCCTTTCAACTCCTCCCCCTTAAATTTTTTTCGTTATCTCTTTCCATTAGAGTTTCTTAATTATAAGAAATTGCCATCCTTTCAATTTGCATCGCAACGTCACTACACAAAATCAAGGGGAAGAAGTAAATTAGTTGGAGATAAAATTAAGAGTAGAAATTAACTAAAAAGAATCTAAAAAATTTAGAAGAAAACAATCTATGTTTTCAAAACAAAGTGAATGTGCTTTCGTTAAAACTTTGTAACATGCAATGAAAACTATGAATAAACCACTTTCTCGGTCTTTTGCGCAACCTTTATCCTTCCATCATTGGTGTGATTGCCAAGAGAGTATAGTCTACGTTGAAGCCACCATTAGAGGGTGACCTCCGTATCCCCTACTTTCCTACCATTTTCTTTTTCTTTCCCCCTTTCTTTTGTGTTTGGAAGATGTATTTTTCCTCTTTGCTTTCTGGATTGTTAATTTGAGGGCATCTACAAACTGAAAAAGATACAAAATAGTGATCGATAATCAAAAGTGCAAATTATAAGAAGATGCATCAATTGGAGTAACTTATATGAAGGAATGACGATAGTGCCAGAAATGCATGTTAAATGTCATGTTTTTTTTCTGTGATAACAATGAATTGCATATTGACATTGTCATATACTCATATACAAATAATCACTTGCACTTTGAAAAAGATGTTGGGTTTTCCTCTTTCCTGCCTCAAACTGTAACAAACTTTGGTGAACATAAGAACAAATTTGAAAAGAAAAATTGCACCAATTAATTATTGAACGTAACAAAAATATCAAAAATTAAAAAGAGTGTAGATAAAATAGGCTACACCAAAAGAGTGTTTTACCTTTATTAGATGTTATAGATGTTATAGATAAAAGTGAGGAAAAAGTTGAAAACTCATACTTATTTTAATGCCTTCTTCGCTAATTAATGGTTAAAGGTGAGAGTGTAAAACAAACCTCTTTTTGCTATCCGCTATTTAGGCTATTCCTCCATACTACCTATCGAATTCATCTTTCTCTTTGTGAAAGTGTATATATTTTGATTTTAGAGATCAGTTGTACTTTTTCAATATCTGTTCACACTCTTTATTTCTGTATTAAGGTAACGAGCAATGATATTTGTACATCAATTTTATGACAACTTTAGTGACAACTTTGTTTTTCTCTCTTCTTATTGGTCAAAAACAATGGAGAGAGAAAAAGGAAGAGAGATGATAAGAACATCATGTGAGTATGAGAGAGAAAGTTGTACAAAAATTGTTACAAAATGGTTGTACAAATATCATTTCTCTAAGGTAACCGACTTCAGATGGGTAGTTTTTTGAGTCGCGGAAGTTAGATGGTAAGATTGGAATCTAAAATAGGCTACACCAAACAAAATGTTTTGCCTATTAAGGAAGGTATAGAGGTATAGATATATTTTGATTTTTTATTAAAAAGATAGTAAAAAGCCCAAAGTTGTGCCGTTTCAACGGCATTATATATATTAAAAAAAAGAGTAGATGAAACGATAGTTTTTGAGAAGCTACGCATAACCACTATTCATTCAAATATGTTTTCTGATTTTTTTTTTTTTTTTTTTTTATGAATTGTCTAATATGAACTCTATCAAAAAAAAAAAATCATTCTAATTTTGTTTTTGTTATCTATTGTGTACTGGTCATCATTGCACAATTGTTTTTTAACGGTCAAATAATATTGTCATGACCCCTTTTTTAATTGATTCATTGTCCACTTAATTTTGATTTTCGGCTATATCAATGGATGCGGGCGAAATCATATTTGTGCAATCATTTTTAAATAATTTTCTCACTCATACTCTCGTTTTGCTCTCTCTCTCTCATATTTGTGCATTCATATTTGATGCTAATTTTTTTTATTGCACAAAATAGCTTTCTTTTTTGAGCAATATAAAAATAGCTTATATACAGAAATGTATAAATATGCAACACAAGGAGTTATATATGGAATATTGGTTTGATATCCATGCTTGTGTACATAATGACAGATTCTTTCAAGTCCGGCTCCTAATACAGGGATTTCATCTTTCAAGTAGTGCACAATGATTCCATTTGAGGTACATGGAGATTGTATAGGCAAAATCTGCAATATGATCTTTGTTAGGTTTGGAACAAATGGTTGGATGCCAGAGTCTGCCACCTTATACTACGGTGACTACCCTCCTGTTACATTCAACTTCAACTACTTCATTCCTTCGGGTGTTCCCTCCGGTATCAATAATTGTTAGGGCTAGTATTTAATATAGGTAATGCTAACCGGTGTTCTGGGAAACCGGTTAAAGAAATTAGTATAAAAATATTGTATTGAGAAGTGTGGAAAAGTTGTATATTTAATTTTTTACAAGCAAAAACTTTGTTGTTTTCAATGAATAATTTTTATTTTAAATTTCTTAACTATTATCTATGCATATTATATTTTGTCAAAGATCAAATCGTCCAGAAGCATATAGACGCAACAATATGCAGATAAGGTTGCTTCCAATAAGTATTTTTCTTTAACAACTAATAATTGTTTAATAGCATAAAAGTTTGGCATGTGTTGTTATGTTTTATGATGTCTTGTGTTGTTTTGTCTAATATTTAGTATTTTTTAACAAATCAAACACACCTTAAAAATAAATCTATTTCTATATCTTTAACAATTATTGATAGACCTGATAAATAAGAGAAAAATATAGAAAAGAAAATATAACGAGTAATTAAGATAATTGTTGACTACATAAAGGGATACAACAAAGCTTATCTTATCAATAATACAACAAAGCTTGGGTTATATGGTGTATTATTTTTTTAATGTGGCGTGATTGCACTATTGTTTTTTTTTTAACGGTTAATTTATTTGAGTCATCAAATGTGTAACCGATCTTGACTCCTTGCCCATATAAGGAGCTCCTCCCCTCACTTATACTCTCACCAAAACATAGCAATCAATGAGTTCTATGTTCTTCTTTTTTTACTTGGTACACTTCTGAACCAACTTCTCCCTCCTTGTTTTTCTACCTTGAAAAAAGTCACTTCGATAATATTGTCGATTTTGTTGTCCCTTCAGAAGCTAAAATGGTCTAAGTAACGTATTGAGAGCGTATATTATTAGAACCGATTCGTGCAATAAGACTCATATACAATTGTGTTTGGGTTGTTTTAACATAGAGACGTCGTGGTTAATAGTTTACTTGCACAATTTTAAACAGTGATATAAAACATCTTAATGAGAGTAACCTAGTATGCGACTCAACCTAGTATTTGTTTCGAAAGCTAAAAAATTATTTTTAATTGTTTTTTTAAATATTATTCCAACAATTTTAACACGCTTTAATATTCCCTAACTAGCAAAGAAATCATTGGCTCTCGTTACACTATTCCCAACTACAACAAATTGTTTAGAGTTCAAAAGATGTTATTTTTCATAACAACAAAAATGGTTGATAATATTCTAAAGGGTAAGATCTATGTAGTTCCTGAGATAGATGTTTTTTATTACACAATTTTCAACACTTTTTTTTTATTGGTTGAAATTCATACAAGTTTTACCAAATTTATATGGGCCCATATGATTTAGTGGGACTCATGCGAATTGTAACCAATCAAAGAGAGTGTGTGTTAAAATTTGTGTTGCTAGCATTACTCCGTTGCAAAACTGCACAATATAGAAAAACTTGTGTTTAACTCATCCTATACGCACAAGTGGAATGTCAACAACACACATTTTAACTTACTATCTTTGATTGGTTAAAATTCACATGAGTCTCACCAAATCATCTATGCCCAAATAAATTTGGTGAAGCTTATGTGAATTTTAACCGATCAAAAAGAGTGTATTAAAAAGTGTGTGGTAAAATATATGTTGCTAACATTTCTCATATGCACAAAGATGAACGAATAGCACATACATGTCTTGAAAACATGTGTCGTGTGTGTATTCATCAAAGACTCATAAATCCTTTGAAAGTTTACTAACAAATTAAGATTTCAGCCTATATTATTCGTCATGTAAACATAGGGCTTGATGGATGTACATGTAAGATGAGTTAAACACATAGTTTCAGTCACATTGTATAAATAATAGACACATCAGAATTTTTATAACATAATTTGTTTTTTTTAATAAATAACACAATTTATTTGAGAGGTTAACAACGTACACTTTTACAAACTAAAATTATCAATTTGTTATAAAATTAATTAAAAAAATTGTTTTGAGGAGAACGAAATAAAATTAAAATTAAAGATATATTTGGTCCAACTAATACATGCCAACAGGGATTCTATTTGCCAAGTTTTTTTTGTCAGGTAGGTTAGTGGTTAGAATTCACCTTTTTTAAGGTGAATAAGTGGGATGTCCGGGGTTCGAACTCCGGCCCTTGCATATAATAATGCATGTCCCTATCAACTGAGCTATACTCACGGGGACCTATTTGCCAAGTTATTAATTTTGTAACGAAAGATACTAAAAATAGTATTTTTTGATTTTTTTAACCTTTGATAAAACTCATTAACCACTTGAGTTTGATTATTTAGTTAATATTCTTCAAAAAGAAAAATGTGGTGGATGTGGTTTGAACTCCGAACCTTACATATATTATGCATTGTCCTTACCAACTGAACTAAACTCACCAGTACAATAATATTATTTGATTTTACAAAGAGTAAATCCAAACAAAAAAAAAATTACGGACTAAAATAAAATAAAATAAAAAGGTCATATTCGCAAGATCAATGGTATACTTAACTTTTTATTTTTTTTGTCAAGTAGTCTAGTGGTTAGAGCTCGGGTGTCTGGGGTTTGAACTACGATCCCTGCATATAATATGCAAATATCCCTACCAATTGAGTTAAATTTATGGAGATACTTAAGCTTTATTTTTAATAAACCAAAGGACTACTTTCTAGAGCTATTTATATTATTATATAAAAAAGGAGCCATTATGATTTTAATTTTAAAATATAAAAGTAAAAAAGCTACAAAAACAACATAAAACCAAAACGAATATTTTGATGCAAAATATTTGTCTTTTCATCAATTAAATGTAATCAATATATGAGCTAATGACATCAATTGGTAGTATATTGTTTTCAAAACAAAAACAAACAATAAAATAGTAATAAACTACTTTTTTGAAAGTGTTACAATAAAATATTAAAAAATAGTGTATTCCTTCAAAAAAAAAAAAAAGAATAGTGTATTGTTAGCAGTTCATGGTGTAGTTAAATATTGTCCTGGCCTTTCTAATGCTATAGGTGTTCCTCCTTCTTTTCTCTTGAATCACAAAAAAAAAGGTTATACAATAAAAATAAAAATCAATTTAGGCAACCACATAATAAACTATGAAAACTCTTACCTTAATCTTCACATTCTCCATCATTGTTGCCTTCTCACATGCAGCACCAACATTGGTCACTCTTCCTCAACCTGATCAAATGAATCAATCTTCTACACTAATAAGTCATACCCTTCAACAAGTATATCAATTTTATCACTTAGCTTCTCGTTATTTTTTTTTTATTTTTTTAAGCATTTATCCGAACTAGGGAATACCCTTTAATTAAAAATCATTCATAATAACATATTTATTCAGTATATATCTTTTCATTTTTTTTTTCAACACCAAAAAAAAGCTTTTCATTATTGTCCCTTTTGCCCTAAAAAGTTTAGTCACTAGTTTACAAATCAATGTGTATCTTAAATAATTTCATATTTTATTGTATCTTGAATAAGAGACAATATGCATTTTTCAGATTAATGAGACTAGACTGATTAGTAGTATGTGCAAATACCTAATCACCATAAAGACAAGCTGCAATTCTCCAGCATATACAACAGATCAAATCAGTCTTTTATTTGGAGATGATCTTGGCTCTAAGGTTCTTTTATGTACTCATTCACAATTTTAAAATACTTGAATGATTTTAGTAAAAATACTTTACTTAACTAGTTATGTATTATTTTCTTCTGACATGTCCAAAAACAATTTGTAGCTTAAACTCTCTAGGACAACTTATATGAACAATTAATAGTTTATATGAATTATTTTTTTTTTAATGAAATTATGTAATGTACTGGTTTGATGTATAATTGCAGCTTTATGTTAAAAGATTGGATGACCCTGGTGCATTCAAGAGGTGCACCACAGTTTCATTTGATGTAATGGGAGAATGTACCAGCCAGATATGTGAACTGTACTTATTTAGGAAAGGAAGAGATGGTTGGAAACCAGAGACTGTCGTTGTATATGACTATAATTACCCTCCTGTCATATTTAACTACAATGTTTGCCTTACCAAGGGTCGTGGCATTGGCTACAACTATTGTGGTCAAGGTTCAAATCAGATTTCCTCCATACCAAAGATTAAAGCGTGTTCTTTGAATTGAGATCGGATGATTCTGATTTTAAACCTAACTAGTGTTTTGTATTTTAAAATCTAAATCATTTGATTTCGATTAAACAAATACGATTGAGATTGACTTTGGCCAATCTCGGTCCATCAAGTTTAATGTTGTAATATATATATATATTGTGGTTCTTTTCTTGAATAAACAAAACAACAATAGAGACATTTTATTTTTCTATACTTATTTCACATCCCATTTTTTCTCTATTTATCTTCTTCTATTACACGACAAAGTTATCACATATATCACATCATTTATTTTTGTTTATCTTTCTTTTTCATTATTTTAAGGTGTATATTAAAGGGTATACTCAAAACATTTTCCTAAACAGAATATGCTTGTTGCATTTTACCAAAGATCAAATTGTCAAGAGGTATATAGAAGTAGCTGTATGTGGGATCTAGGTACTAGTAGACTCAAATAAGGTTGCTTGTGTTCTTTTCCTTTTTTTTCCTGGCAAAATTACACTTTTAGTTCCTTAACTTAATTTCAGGTAACAGTTTAGTCCTTTATCTTTTTTTAATTTCAATTTGGTCCTTTTTGTCCATTTTCATATAAAATTTTAAGCTTAAAATTCATGATTTTATTTTCTTATGGTCTTTCAGTCTTCAAATCTATGATCCTCGTCTATGTTTGCATAAGAATATTAGATTTGAAGCTTGAAAATATATATGAAAATGGACAAAAAGGACCAAATTGAAATGAAAAAAAGATAAAGGACCAAACTGTTACCTGAAATTATGTTAAGGGACTAAAAGTGTAATTTTGCCTTTTTTTTTACCCGCAATAAGTGTTTAAATATTTTTTTTAACCCCGCAAATAAGTGTTTAAATAATATGTAAGAAACTAAGTTTTTTTTTTTTTTTTAAAAAAAAAATGTAAGCAAATAAGGATCTCTTGTGTTTCTTTTTAAGTGTTCTTTTAGAATAGTATAGAAGACATACATCAGTTATTCAATGAAATTAAAAAGTGAAATGTTGTTTATAATTGAGATAAGAGGAAGTAACTAATACTTGTAATTTTGTACTTAAATTTTTAGTGTTGATATATTTTATGGTACATACGTCAATGCTATTTATCTTGTAATATGTTATTTGACATTATATAAATATATAAATGGCATTGGTGAAAGCTGAACAAATTGATCCAATTCAAACCATAAATAATTGGACCAAGTTGGAATTTTTAAGGAAACAATAAAACCATAGCATTATTGTGTGATACTTTAACACTTGGGTTGGTTTTCTTTTATGTCTCAAAACTGATCCTAATAGAATCACGAACACCCCTAATGCGAAGTTTTTTTTTTTTTTAAAATTCGATATTCGATCTAAGGATCGATTGATGCGAAGTTGGTTCTTAAAGAGATGTGAAACAAAATATAAAATTTTATTATCAATCTACCAAGTAAGTTAGGTAAAATTATAGGCTTGAAAGAGACAATACTTTTTTCTAAGTCATAACCAACCAAAAGATTTCGTTGTGCTAAGCTCCCAAAGATTGGTCCTCCAGGGAAGAAGAAAGCAAAGCATTCAATCCCCTCATATATTGTAAGAAAGGCTCCTTTAGAATCTAACTTAACATTCGCACCTCTAAAATGTGCAGTAATTTCAGGAAATTTTGATTGTTTCGATGTTGTATTGTAGGAAAGGTTAAATGTATCAAGTGTTATCTTGAACACGATCATGGAATGATTTTGTAACTTGAAGATTTTGAAGGATTAAATATAGGCGAGGTTTGCTTGTAACATATATTGCAAGGCTTGCATTGAAGCCAAACTAAGTCACTACCTGTATCTATAGAACCGTAGACCTTAAATGGTGGGGTACCAACAGAAAAACTCTTTTGATAGAACGGTGCACAGCATTGAAAATTCTTTCGAATTTTGTTTCAGTGGGGTGGTAAAGTAGTGATTTAAAAGAATCTCGGTGGATGAGTTCAACACTGAAACCATTGTTTAAAGCATGAGAAATAACTATTAAACAAGAAAGGGAAAAATAAAATAAAGGTCAAAAATGAAAAATGTGACATTGTTGCCAGTGTTGTTGAGGTGTTTGACCCCCAACATCACAGTTCCATGCAGAAAATACTGTAATATTTATCATCTCTTGGGCTTCATTCATAAATATTCAAACAAATTAAATGAGGAAAGCATTAGTTTTATGCTTGATTTTAATGTTAAAAAGGTGAATAACAATTTTGTTTAAGAAGCATTGAACGACTCATGTGCCAATATAAGTCTTCTAATAATCTTTGGAGTTGGAGCTAAGGTATAGTTCATGCATGTTGCATGCAGTTCATCAAACCCATGCTGCACATACTCAAATGTTGCATTTGCACACGATATGAGAACCCTAGACAGTCTCTAGAGCGTTGATGGTTACAATATTGATCTTTATTAAATTCAATGTTTTATTGAAGTTGTCTAGATATACAAGAAGAAAAAGAAGAAGAAAAAAAAAGATAGAGGGACGAAAACCAAAAACACGCAAACTTACATGGATCGTTTACATATTTAAGCCTAAAAAAATTTGAACGGAATTACTTAATTTTATGTATTTGTTGCTCCAATAACAATGAAAATATCGAAGTGTTAATATTTTTGTTTTGTCATTATTTTATATATATATATATATATATATATATATATATATATATATATATATATATTTCCATAAAAAATTATTCTCATATTTCAATTACCATTTATCTATTATAAAAAAATAAAAGGGTTAATTATGTTTTAGGTCCCTATAAATAGGCGCGTTTCCAACATTAATCCATACTTAAATTTTATTAAATTTGTGATCCCCAATGTTTTTTTCTGTTAGCAAAATAGGTCCTCGCTGTTAATTGTTACTGATTGAGCAAATGGTGAAGCACGCGTGGATGCCACATCTGACTTTTTTATGTTGGGTTAAATATGGTTTTAGTCCCTATAAAATTGAGGCATTTTAAGTTTAGTCCTTACTTAATTTTAATAGTTGTTTTAGTCCTTACAAAAATACTATGCACTCAGTATTAGTCTTTGCTCAATTCAAATTTGTTTAAGTTATGTTGAAACTCTTAAGTTTTTTAACAATTTTTTGTAGACGTGTTAAGAACATTACTAAAAGTTTCCCTGCAAAAAATTATCGCAAAATTTGATTTATATGTCCAGATTTTATTACTTTTATCTTTAACTTTTTTTCGTTTTCAAAAATTCATATTTAATTCGTTTGATGTTAAAATATTATAAATTTTAGTAATTGAACCTTTCATAGAGTTCTAAACTTATCTCAATAAAATCGTTCAAAAATTTAAGAGTTTAAGGATAATTAAACAAACTTTATTTTTGCAGGGACTAAAATTAAAAAAAAAATTGTAGGGACTAAAAAACCTACTAAAACTAGTTATGATAATATTTTCATCATGAAAATATATTTTTGACTAGTAATTATTCCAAAAAAAAACTATCAATTCGGCAACAAAACCACTCATGCCCGACAATGCAAGAGAAGTCATCGATAAGATAGTGAAAATCGTGAATATTTTTGGCATTGGGATTGTCATTCCGCCCATTTCATCAAGATAAAGAAGACGTAGTTTATCATAACTAGTTCCTGCCAAGAAAAAAAGGGTAGTGCCAATAAATCCATGAGATATTATTTGTAAAACGGCTCCGTTGAGGCCAATATCACTTATAGAACCGATTCCTAGAATTATGAAACCCATATGAGATACCGAAGAATAAGCTATTTTTTTTTTTAATTATGTTGACCAAAAATGTTGAATCGACATAGATTATTTGAATAGAACCTAATATCATTAACCAGGGGTAAAATATTGAATGAGCATGGGAAAATAATTCCATATTAATTCGAACCAACCCATATGCTCCCATTTCATGCAAAACTAGTGACAGTATGCAAGAGTTTAAGCATAAATTGAACAAATTTGAATTGAGCAGAGATTAATACTGGGTGCATAGTATTTTGGTAAGGAATAAAACAACTATTAAAATTAAGTAAGGATTGAACTTAAAATGCCTCAATTTTACATGGACTAAAAACATATTTAACCAAAAAAAAAAGTTAGATGTGGCATCCATGTGTGCTTCACCGTTTGCTCAATCAACAACAATTAACAGTGATGACCTATTTTGCTAACGGAAAAAAACGTTGAGGACCAAAAATTTAATAAAATTTAAGTAGGGACTAATGTTGGAAACACGCCAATTTATAAGGACCTAAAACATAATTAACCCAAAATAAAAATATGACTCTCAACCTAATTAAATCCGTGCAATGACGGATACACTCTCTAGTTTATTCAGTTTGGGTGTTTAGAGTGAGTACATAACCAAAAGTATTAATTAATTAATAATATACATGGGTCATATAGTGAATGGACAGAATCAACAAGTAATCTTTCAGTAAAGCCAAAAAATTAGTTAATTACATTCCTCACACAACCTTTGGTTCTTCCATGAGACCAATA
The DNA here is from genome assembly GCF_003473485.1 of Medicago truncatula. NCBI lineage: Eukaryota > Viridiplantae > Streptophyta > Magnoliopsida > Fabales > Fabaceae > Medicago > Medicago truncatula. The sequence continues at coordinate 50,754,465 of NC_053043.1, forward strand.
AGATTTGTTTTTCATGAATGAAGCCGCTAAGGTTTCTTAAATCATATAATGTATACATTTTAAAAGAGAAACATAGTTGTATAATCATTTTAAAACAACTGTTGTTCATATTTATTTTGTTCTTACTCTCTCTCTATTATTTTTGTCCAAAAAGAAGACCTATTATTAAAGATATAAAGCTCTTATCAAAGTGTTGGCTCAAATCTCATTTGAAAGGTTTTCGTTTTAAAATTTATCAATGATGTGATCATTCTCATGGGTGCTTAGAACTTTTTTGTCCTTTTTTTTTTTTTGAAGGAAGGAAGAACTTTTTTGTCCTTGATTGTTAATTTTTGGTTTCATATATTTTGGTGATGGCATGTATAATATCTGTCTTTTCATCGGTTGATATAATGTTGTTAAAACATAAACAAACAATACTCGATTAAATTTTAATATTATAATTTTCTTAAGAGGCTAAAAGCAAAATTTATCATACAACTTAAAAATGGATTCACTTAATTGCTAGGAAATAAAACCCACATAAGTTAATATGATATGCCAAAAATTAACTAAATTATAGTATAAAATATAAAAAAGAGAATAGTGTATTAACATTTAACGGTGCAGTTAAATATTACCCCTGGCCTTTGTAATGCTATAACTAATTAAAACTTGGAATATCTACACAATTTAAGTGTTCCTCCTTTCTCTTCATTTGAAGCACAAAAAAGGGTTACAAGTAATTAGTAAACAAACTAAACCATGAAAGCTCTTAGCTTAATCCTCATATTCTCCATCATCACTGCCTTCTCACATGCAACACCAACATTGGTCACTCAACCTCAAATAAATCAATCTCCCATACTATACTATGCCCAGGAAAATGTAAATAAAAATGCTTTATGTATCCAAATTTCATATATTTTTGCATTTTAAATAAAAGGTTATATGTTATTGTATATGCATGTTTCAGGATAATCAGGATAAAATGACTAGACCGACAGGCACCTGCAATTACAAGGTGATCATAGAAACAAGCTGCCGTTCTCCACAATATACAACAGATAGAATCAGTATTTCATTTGGAGATGCTCATGGCTCTGAGGTTCTTTTTTGTTGTTTTGAATTTAATTTGTATACACTGATTCGGAAATATTTCTACGCATGTATTCAATTAAATTCCTCCATGTTGTCATTTTTATGGTTAGTTCATAAAATATCTTTACAAATATTTATTTGACCGTCGGTTCATAGAAATTAATCTCTTTATTTTTTATTTTCAAGACATATAACTTATATATAATTGTAGGTTTTCATTCCAAGACTGGATGATCCTCGTGCTGGGAGGTTCGAGCAATGTACCATGGTTTCATTTGACATAGTGGGACAGTGTTTAAACGATATCTGCAAACTGTACCTACATAGGGTTGGATCAAATGGTTGGATACCAACGACTGTTACAGCATACAACTATGGTTACCCACCTGTAAAATTTTACTACAACACTTACGTTCCTGAGAATGTTGACTATGGCTTCAACCATTGTAATGAAGTGTAGTGTTACATTTCTTAATGGAAAATGTTAGTTAGTGTTGTTAGAACATTGGTTAATAAAAACAAATATAGCAATGTTATGTTGGAAAATGTTGCATTCAACTTTTTACAAGTTTTAAAATGGTTGTTTTCAATACAAATCTTCAATTTTTGACTTCCTTTACTAGTGTTATAGGGCCCTTGTTGGCATGGTTCATTTGCTTAAAATCTGATTACTTCTACATGTTTATCACTATGATATCACAAGTGAGAAAGAAAAAAAAAACATTTACCAAAGGTAAATTTTATGGGAGTGTTGGTTGGTCAAACGTATTACCATGTAGAGATTCAAACTCTCTTAATTGGTTATCAAATTGTGTTGGCAAACGAGTTTTTAAAAAGTAATTTGTTATTCTGATTCTCTTCGTATAGTCCAGTTGGTGACTATGGGAAGACATTGACGACACCAATATGCTATTTTAAAAAGTATTTGAATTTTGTTTGGAAATTAATATTCGTGAAAGGAATGTTTGTGTGAATAACGTTACAAAGATAAGAGTTAATTGTTTAGAGTCTTTGATTTGGTTAATGAATCTTTTCGTGATCTATCTTCAGCACTTCTGACGGACGCCCAAGGAATATCCTTTATCAAATTATAGTGAAACAATAGTAAATTATTATCCCTTCTTGCATCATGCAACAACATCATAAAGACAACACAGTTATTTAAATCTAACACCTATTGTCATGCCTACAATAGGCATAATCCCTAGTATGCATCATTTAAAACCAATTGGTCATGGCAAAAGAAAATAGTTGTGGCTAATCAGCGTAGAAATCTTTTGGTAGTGTCCGGAGTTCGAACCCCTGTTCTTGCATATATTATGTATTGTCCTTACCAACTGAGCTAAGCTCACGAGAACATCAGCATCGAAATCTAATTTATCCTCAGTTGAGGCAAAGCATTTTGCAAAACGGACATAAGAATGACAATACCCTTGAGTTGAGAAAACTTTTTCCACATAAGTATTTAATAAAACCCAGAACACAACAAAAAGTAGGATAGTATTTTTCTAATCATTCATCTAATCATAGAATTTAAAAGAAAATCTCAACGTAACCATGATTCAAAGTAATGACTCCCAATAAGATCTCATTTCTCTTTTTAATAACTCCAATAGGATTTTGGTTACAGTTCATTTCAAAGACAAATCTTATTTCTAGTCCTACGACTAAAGACATGGAAAAATGTTGCTCCAACCAAAGTAATAAGAAAAAAAGTGAATAAGAATAGCGTTTCTATTTGCCAACTATGTCTCATATTCTAGCAGGCATTAAATGGAAGTGAGCGGTTTAAATTAATGTTCTTCTAAACCAAACGTGTGAATACCATTTGGCTAAATCAGATGAAAAGATGAAGAGAAAATTCATAATTTCACTTTTCTGGTTCTTCAGATTATATCTCCAGGTCATAGGTCGAGCACAAATATCATTGACATTGACACTACTTTACAAGTTTTACACTACTGGGAACCTTCATTCAAACACATTATGTTGCCTTAAACAATTGACGCCGTACATTTACTTTCACAGCCTCTGCGCAACTCTTTCATACAAATCACGAGGCCAATTCCTTTTTACATTATTTGCAATAAAACTGGAAATCTGTGCACACAAAAAAAAGGCAAACTTAGCCATTGTGAAACAATAACACATTAATACTACTTAACAATCGGCTAAATGTATTATTTTAAAACTATGACAGTTGATATTCAAAAGGCTTCACCAACTCTAAAATAGTATGTCTAGATCAACATGTGTGAACCATCATTTTACCCACCTCCGTCAAGAAGTGGATAAATAAATATTTTCATAAGCAAATACATATTTAATCATTGGTGGCTTGATTGAAATTCATTACCTGCTGATATATAATTGAAGGCACTGTTGTTTACAACATTTTACTATATTTCTGTATCCAAGCAAAGGCAATAGCTTTTATACAAAATTAACCAAAAAATTTCTGTCTTCCTCACTTTTCCAAGTATATATTTGATTTAATATCTATGGTGTATATTTCATATAAACAATGACCAGCAGAATAAATGCTGCTAACTAAAATATATTGGATTTAGGGCATAAGGTAGGTATTAAATGTAGTTATCACATAAAATAACGAGCATATATTTGTGTAGACTTTTTATGACAAACTCCTAGAACATCTTCAAGATAGAGGTTATATTCTCAGATTGAGCGAAAAGCTTTCCATTCAAGAGAGCAATAAGCTTATTACTTCTGACAGTGCTCCAAACACTTGTTGAGAACAGTTATAGTAAATTATGGTACTTCAACAAAAGCAACTAAAGCATGGATATAGACCAACCAAAGAAGGGAATCCACGGGATATTACCTTAGCTCTCAAAGCACGAAGTGATCCATCAGAGTCTGTCACATTGTCCAGACAAGTCAGAGCAACCTTCAAGAGGTCTGGTATACAAGCTTGGACATGAGGAGATAAATTTTCAAACACGTCAACAGCAGTATCAGGTCCTCGGGGATCTAGAGGCAAAAATGGAAGTTTAGCAACCTCCCTCAATGCATCAACATGATTCCCCAGTCTTGACAATTTGTGAATTGATAATATTGACTCAAGTTGTCTCAATATAGTTTGCTGCTCAAAAACTTGCTCTCTCTCTTGATGACTGCAAAAAGAATTCAATTGATCATTTTTTTTTCCTTGAGGGTTATGCTATAGATTGATAAACAACAAATTCTTCATAGTTGAAACTTGAAAGAAACTTCCATAGATATTTAGTTTGAAGAGCCAAAACTGACAAATTTTATAAAGAAAGTTACAAATTGATTAGGCTGATAGCTTTATTTTGGTACAGCAGAAAAAACAACAAAATCAACATCTAACAAAGACTGCAACCATAGAATCAGTAATAAGATGGCATAATCCTGTGAATGGTATATCCCATATCACTCATTATTCATCTTTGTGCCACCTGTTTTTGCATGTAAATTACCACCAATAGCCACGTGAAGTAAGGATATGGCGAAAATGGACTTCCAAGTTACACAAAAGCAGGGTTTGATCCAAAGATAAGGGAAAAGATGAAAATAAGAACCAAAGCATAATCGGTGTCAAATCACCACAGAATAAGTTCTAAACTTGAAAAGGTTCATTTATGAAATATAATGCAAAGTTTAAGAATATCACTATCCCAAAGTCCAAGCAAAGAAATATGTGAGCAAGGAAATAAAAGGTAATAATTTCACCTGACATCTGGGTAGTAAGTATATGTCTCCAAAATCTCGTTGCCAGAATGGATAAGACCAGCAGTCCGGCTCTCACCATCTAACCTTCCACGGAAAAGAGAACAAATAGCTTCAGAGAGGCACTTGTTGATGGTATCCAGCGCCATTGAGAAGGAACCAACTCTCTTCTGGATTTCTATAGACTGAACCAAAAAATTTCGCATCAGCAAAAGGAACATTAAGGTTGGATGAAAAAACTGACTCAAATGGTGATGAATAAGGGAACGGGGAGGTAACAAAAATTACGAGAAAATAAGTTTAAATAACCTAGGTAGGAAAAATCTAGAGTAGAGACACAGTATGAGAGACACAAATGTGAGAAATAAATAATGAAATGTAATAAAAAAGGTATTAGAAATTGAAAATAAACAAGAGTTAACAAAATTCCTAGATGGTGTTAAAAATATCTTTAGCTTCACAAGAAAAAGGATGTCCAAGAGACCAAAATAAAGGTCTAAAAACTGAGTGGAGTAATTTCCATATCTAAGTGCCGAAATAAGGGCATGAAGAACAATGCTTGTGAGCTAGGTAATGTTGTAATTCAGTAAAAGCAGTTGAAGGTTTTCTTACTTTCCCTATTGTTCCTCTAAAATAATAAAGTAGCATGAGAAAGAAATTACTTTGTCATACATCCCAGACTCCTGACACTGGCATGCCGCTTCAATTAAAAATTGTTGCCTTGCATTTGGATCCGCAACGAAACGTCCCAATTCTCCTTCTTCTCCGGCACCTCTTGCACCAAGTAAAAGATATATCCCTCCATCCCTTAACAATAATTCAGTTAGAAGCTGCTTCAGCATCAAGTTTCTCTGCCTTTGCTGATCAACATTACCTCTACCAGTCCACGACAACTGTCCACCGCCGACTGCAGCAGCAGCTTGTGCATAATATTCTAGTGCCATCTGAAGATCACCAAGACGCAAATACATAGATCCATATTGCCTGATAATTGTGGACACTTCTGCATAAGCATCCATCACTCCCAACTTTTGCCCAGTACCGATGCCTTCAGAAAGGACCCCATGATCGGCTAGCACAATTGATAGGTGGGCAGCATCAATGTTATATCCTTCATCTCCTGCTTCCTTAGACAAGTATAATACAGCCGGAAGCAATTGAATGCTTAAAAGCAAGATATAGGGATATACCAGAGGATCTTTTCCATTTTTTGTATAGTATGATGGTTCAAATTTATTTAGGTAACTTTGCAAATCATCCAAACTGTATGGAATCAAACCATCACTTAGAACAATGGACGAAGATCCACTGGGGCAGTCCCGCACAGCCGACAATTTGAACCACAAGAAATCCTCTATTGTGCTAAAAAGAGTTGGTTGATCTCTAAGCAGGCGATCAATATGTCTTCGAGAACCTGATATGATGGCATACAGCAGTAATTTTTTCTTGTCATATGCAGTCCGGCCTACCCGATCACCGGTTCTCAACATTCTTTCACATTCTTCTGATGCTGCAGTTGCCACCTCTTCTGGCACCATTCCTCCAGTATTAATCCACTCTGTGAGCTGTAAGAAACAGTAAATTATTAAAAGTGCACTATAAATAAGTACATAACAAGAAGTGATCACACTATGTACCAAAGGAGCAAATTGATGTGAAGCACGCGAAGATAGAGCAACATTTCTTGCTTCATCGTAATAACCAGACCTCAGACAAAAATATATCTGTCACAAAAAAAAAAAAGTACAAGCTTAGCTCATCATTAATATTGATTTTAAGCAACAAAAAAATTAGATATAGAACTGAACTCTGTTAAACCATAGAAAAAACATGAAAAGAAAAGAAACAATGAAGGGTAACTAAATTGTAGGAATTGCAAAGTGTGAAGTCTATGTAAAAAACTAGAATATCCATATCCACATTTAAGAAATTGCCGCAAACCCAAACACATGCGGGTAGCAACTTGTAGACCCTTAACCGTACCTAATAGATACCTATATACTTGGATATGAACCCAAACAAAACTCATGTTGTGGTTATGAGATTTGTTTCCATTGATGTATCTTTTTCTTTTAAGATACTAGTAAATTTATTTGAGTATATGACAAGTCAACAAAAATAGCATTAACAAGTGCAAAATCTAAATTCATTAAAAAATATCCAGAGAGATATTGGAAATCCTATCCTAATCTGTGGAGTTCTATAAATCTGTCTACATATCCCAACAGTACCACGACTTCTCGCCCAAATGGATCCCATATTACACTTTCAACTTACCGGAACATCTTCAAGTGTCCTTTATATTAAAATTACACACTTTTGTGTCAATAGTAATTTATTAGTTAGGTAAGGGTAAATTCATTTGTTCAAAATATTGCATTTAAGCTTCTTTCAGGAGTATATTTTCATGGAGACTTCACAATTATTTTATTCTTTCATTCTGATCTGACTTCTTTTATAAGATAAATAATAATTGCAGTAAAATTAATAGAATTAAACAGAATTCTTTTTTCATTTATAAGTAACCCGTACAAAGGAAGGGTATAACGTGTTGTTATAAAATATGATGAGCATATTGTGCAGGTAAGATGTAGGTTTAGATACCTATACCCGTAAGTTTTTATAGATACTTTTTTGCATTAAAGCTTTTTTCACATACTCTTGGAGGCCAGGAACCTTTTTTACTTTCACTCTAAATTCTTTATAAGATAATTAACATATAATAAAAAAATGGAATTTATTCCATTCAAAAGTAACTTAAACAAAGCATGGGTATTACTGTTACGGCTAGTTATAAAATTTATGAACCATATCGTATGGATAAAATATAATAAAACATATGGCACCCATGCCCCATGGTAATGCCCGTAATTTTTTATGTATTAGTATTACCCATGCCTAGACCCAAATCCATTTGATGACTAAAAATAATTTGTATGTACCCTTTGGATCCAAATTAAAGTCTCATCCCTAATAATTTTATAGCCAGATAAAGTAATCAAGACCTGTTGCCATGTGGTATCAACAGGTGGCTGTCTCCGAGCATCACCAGCGTCAAAATCCAGAACCCCATAATCCCTCAACCGAATCTGCGCAGCAATAACTAAAATTAGGGATTTTTCGAAGAAAAAATAAATACATGGTAAAATGTTTAACAAGATGCATATTCTTCAAGTTGAGACGAACCCGAAGGAAGGCGCGGATTCTTTGCAAATTTCCAACACCACCACCAAGAGAAGCCTACATTAGATAAAAAAAAAGCAATCAGAAATTAAGTGTGGATACTTGATACAACAAATAAAAATCAATGCATGCTCTCGTATGAATAAACCACTTGAAATTCTGAATAACAAATTACTTGTGCGGGATGATTATGTATAGTATCCATGATGTATTTCTCATGTCCCCACTCAAGGTGGCGCCTTGCCCCAATAATCAATGACATCCTTTTGGAAACACGTCGCAAGGTTGAGTCCTCATCCATCAGCATCTGTTTCAAGTAGCCAAGTCTAGGAAATAAATACAAATGTTTACTTCATGACAGGTAGAACCAATAAAGTTGCAAGCAAAAGTTTCTCTTTCTGTTTTGCCTGTTAATAGTATACAACAACAAGTACAACCTGAACAAGGTGCCATATCTTTCGCATTGTTACTGATTTTCCACCACCAGCATCAACGCCCAAACTTTCGTATGCACCCTTGAAAGTTGCGGCAAGCTATCAAGCATAGAAAAATTATTATGAAAATCAGTGTACATACATATAAATACAAAAAGGTGAATACTAGTAAGAACTTTTGGGAAAGGATCTTAAAAACAAGAAAGCATTGCTTATATTCAAAATGATGTTGTAACAGTATTGAATTAAAAGTATATACATTAGCTTCATGCAAATCACAATGTTGATCTGTTAGGTACTGAGTTTGGGCTCAAGCCCAACTAATGCGCTGCTTACTAGGAGAGCTGGTTGCATTGGGTGAGGGGGCTAGTTTGTTAGAGAAATGTTAGTTATATAAAGGATAGGGATAGCAATTGAGAGAGGTATTCACCATTATTTAGTTAGAATCTTGTAATTTTGGCAGAGAGAGAGAGATGTCTCTTCTCTGAAGAGCTTTTGCTCTGGGAGTATAGGGATCATTCTCTGTAATAGTTCTCCTTATTTCAATCAATAATACAATTTCTATTTCTCTAGAATTTGGGTTCCTAACACGATCACTGAAGTCATGAACAGGCTACACCATCTACTAGGTTTTTGATCTAATATAGAGCACTGAAAGTAGGGGACTTACTTTAAATGGCAATCCAGACTGCCTTGCTCTATTCAGATTTTTAACTACTTCAGCATAGACAGATGCCTTTTTATCTGCAATGGGTCTACTAGTCATGGGAACAATCTCCATGCTACCAGAAGAGACTTGTGGAGTAGAAGCCATAGACACAATCTGACCAGGACGGGTACCCACATTGCTATTAGCAATCATATTTGTCCTTGGTAATGTTGAAATCCTGCTTAAACTCTGAAGGAAATCACGCTTTTCTTTTTGCCAATCCTCCTGTCAAAAACATTAAATGCTATTGAGCAGTAAGAAGGTTGAGCCACGTAATATCAAGAACAAATAAACATATTTTCATGACCAATAAAACAATGCAATAAAATACTCATCCCAATTATAAAATTGCAAATATGATAATATAGTGATTTACTTACTTCACTATGCTACTTCATTTCATACTGAAGTTTCACATATTAAGCTAAGCATATTTTATAGAAAAACAATCAGCCAAATAGGATGATTTGATTGGTGAGAAGTTTAAGCAGGTCAGCAAACCTCATTGCCAAAGTCAAAATTATGGAAAACTATCAAGTTGTATAAATAAAACAAAAACTACACTTTACATATTTTGTTTTCTATTCATTTTTAATATTGGATTTTCTAAAAGAATGTGAGAAATTTTCATAGACAGAGGAAACAAGGATTACAAACAAGGTTCACCGAAAAAAGATATATCCTCGTCAAAAAGTATGCAAAAACAACCAATCTTATTATAGTTCAATAAATCCCTTCAATTCCTTTGTCATAATCTTGTTCCCATATCCACACAAAAATATAAGGACTGATATTTCTTTTTGAAAATTTAAGGCTTTTGACTACAATCAAATAAATAAAGAAAATAAAATAGGCACATCCATAAGATATCTTATTTTCAGCAAAGCAAGAAAAAGATAGGACACATTGAGTATCCAAAATAATGGTTTACCAAAACTTACCCCAATAACTCTTATTTTATGAATAGCTTAGCAAAACACGTTACAAAAGATGTCTCCAGTAATAATCAATAATTACACAAAGAATACAGAAAAAATCATGGTGTGCCATGACATGAAAGGCAAGATTACACTAACCTCCAAAACTTTCATCATATAATCATTGAAACTCCTTAGGTTATCCTTCTGAGCTTCCTGGACGGCAGAGACCATTGCCATTTCATGAACCTGAAAAAGAAAACGAGTATTCAATATTGTCACAATTCTATTCAGAAAGGACTGCGTCAAGTGAAGTGTAAGGCGACTTAATTGGTTTCCCATAACAAGGTACATAACTTCACATACAAACACTGAACTAGTTTTGCCATGCTACACTACCACGATCATCAACAAAGGACAGCTCTATTTTTTTTTAAGATAGTTCAGAGGACAACTCTTTAACTTTGACAAGTGATTTATTGAAAAAATCAAACATCTTATTCAGAACTCCGACATTCTATTATTCAATGATTTTTGTGAACACTTTTGCTGGAGAAAAATGAAAGCAAACTCAAAAAGGTAGACTTAGAGTACAATATCTAACACGCATAAAACCTATCCAAATTGAATCAAACTAATGTCTAATGATGTTTTAAAAGTGATAACTAAATCCAAGATGGATAACAAGCAATTTGAAAGTGGAAATTACCTGCTGCAGATACTCTTCGACGCTTGTTGCCTCAACAGGAAAAACATCCTCAAAAGTTGTCTTTACAAAACAACAAAAACAGGTAAAGGGCACAGCATTAGCAAAAAAAAATATGAGTTGAAGAATTTAAAGAAGCACAACAAAAGCAACTAAGTTTGTAATTTGACGTCAACTTCCAACAAAAATTACGTTTACATCCAATTAGGTTATATCAGAAAAACAAGGAAGTCTATACAGCTTAAAGTATGGTTATATCAGGAAAGTCTATACAAGGAATTCTATCCAAATAGGTTGTATCAGGAAAACAAGGAAGTTTGTGCAACTTTAAGTATGGCTGCTCAAGAATAATGAAAACTAGTATGCTGTGCATAAAATATAGTATAAGGGCGAATAAATAGAATAGTGCAATCCGAGAAAGGGCAAAGATGTTAAATGTAAAAATGATTGCAAAGTTTATGTTAAGTGGTACCTTCAACTCAAATGACTTCAAATCCCTTGCAAGCTGCTCTGCATTTATACCCTCACGAGCAAGAAGCCTGTATACGTGAATGCAAAATAAATAACAGAAATTATTACACTAATTGCCTATATGCTGTCGTGAATTCAAGCAAGTTTAGCTTTAAGAAAATGATGGAAGGCGGTCTATTAGGACATGTATGATGGCTCCACATGCCCTATTAGGAATATGTAAAACAAAAGCAATTCCCCTCCTGAGAAAGTAAAAAAAAGCATTTGAAATAATAATAATGTATCATAATCAAAGAAATTGGTTCCATGTTCAGAGCAGCCAGAATTGATTTTAACGTGTTTCGTTCGTTGCTCTTGAGTAAAATTGATTTTGCCTCCATAATTGTTTCTATCTTAAAGCCAGGATTTGTAACTTTAATTCTAAATGTGATTTTAAACTGAAATACATTTTTCAACTCACTTTTACGTAAATGTATCCAACCAAACATAAATCCTTTTACATTCATTCAACTCATTTTAAGTAAAATAAACTTTACCGAATCAATTTTCGTCACCACAAAACCAAACAGAAACTAAAAGCAATCCAACTAAACTAGGAACTGACCAAAACATAATAGAACAACTTATGAACAGAATAAAGATTTCGCATTAACAACAACTAAAGAGTAAAGAGTACCTAGTTGCCGCAATGGACTGTGACGGCGCCTCAGCTCTAACAGTCTTGGATTTAAGCTTCTTCGATAACGCTTCAAGTTGATCCAAATTCCTCTAAACAACATAAAAAGGTAAATTCAAAATCATAAATCCCCAAAATCATAGTAAAAATCAATAATTATTTCAATTTTCACAATCAAAAACAATTCTAACTAATAGAAGAAACTAATTGAAGCTAAGCATAGTTTAAAATCAAAATGCATATAAACTTAACCTAAAAATAGAAGAGTGAAAAAATGGTGCGATTGAGAAAACCTGAAGAGGAGGGAACTGAGCGGAAGGAGCGGCTTGTTCAAGAAGTTTGGAGGAAGAGTGAAGTAGATCGGTCCAACTGGATAAATCTTCGTTCGCCATGGATGAATCTTCAGCGAGTGAGTTTAACAGCGATGCGAAGAGAAGAAGAAAGGGTTTTGGAGGTTGTTTTCGTTTTCGTTCTTAAGCCCTAAATTTGAAAAGCAAGGTTCAGGTCCTGGAGGATGGAGGTGAACCGGTAATGTTATCGTAGGGTTTGTTTCGGACCGGGTTCAAACCTCAAAAAACTGTCTATCTCTTTAGCCTTTTTTCGGACTGGATTCAAACCGAAAGAAAAAAAAAATGCTACCTTACTCTTTTTTTTTTATTTTCTAGTGACCACAACTCCACATATTTTAAATATGGAGAAGTGAGATATTCGGGGTTCAAATCGTATCTCCTATGTATATTATGTAATGTCACTATTAATTGAGATAAATTCAAAGAGACAAACGTTGCCTTACTTTACTGAATAAAAAGGTGATATTTTTCCTTGTCCCAACAAATATTTTAGCTAGCTTTTGATGGTAACTCTTTATCAATTGGATCACATTCGTCGATAATTTTATCATAATATTCAATTTCATAAGTTTTGATTTTTGTTCGCCAAATACTTCATTGCATGAGGATTGTTATCAATGTTCTTTTTTTAATACTTTTAATACTCACTCTTTTATTAGATAAAATCAATGTGGATCCTATATTTTAGAAATGGAACTCAGATATACTTTTCCTTTTATATTATACCTCTTTTGTACTCGTTTTAGAAAAAAGTTGCTTATAGAACTAATTTTAGTCTTATTTTACAATTTAAACTCGTTCTATTTCAATGTTTCATGTCTTCATCTATCTTCTTGTATGAGAAGATAAAATATGGTCTTTCACCGTTTAAACTCGCTCTATTTAAATTTCTTATGTTATTGTTCTAATTTCTAATGATAAAAGATCAAACTTACAAAACTACAAATGAGAAAGATTCATTTATAAATGCATTGTTTTAGATAACATTGTGAGAACAACTCTATTAATTACGATATTATTTGAAAAGTTTAAAAAAATAAATAAATAAATAAATTAGTCAATTCATATGTTGATTTGATCATAGTTAAATCGTAGTTTTGTTAGACCGAAATGAGCTGAATGTTGAACCACTGAATAAGAGTTTGTTCAACTAATATCATTTTTTACTTTTTATTTAAAAACAACACTTTTCAGTATTTTTATTTGTTTGCTTATCATATCACATTAACCCCAAAAGTGTGACCCAATTTTTGAAACATTTTATTTGTCGACCGTAGTTGATTTGGGTGTTAAGGAGTAAATTCATTCTAAATAAACAGAAAAAACAAACAAAAACTACCAATGGACCAACTCCCCCATCATGATCCAAAAGAAAATAAGAAACAATATCGAAGACGATATTAACCATTTGAAGATTGTAAACTAGCTTTAGCAAACATATCCGCTTTGAATGCATTTTGTTCTTTTCATCATGAATTTTGATTATGATATATGGTAAAGTCAGAAGAGGTAGTGTGTGCACACTCACAAGTTGAAACCAACCTCGTGTCCCACATGGTTTATGTCACCCACACCACACTAGATGTCACAGTGGCCATAACTTCAAAAATAAATTTAGGAAAAACATAACTTCATTTTGTTTATTTGCAGTTTGCACCCATGATCATTTTTTCTTTTTTCCCCTTTAAAATATAATATGACAAAACTACGACAAAAGTTATTTAATTGAATTTATTAAAGATATTTGGACTAATTCATTTTGATCTGTGGCTAAAATTTAGCTTGATATAAGAATGTCATCAAAAGTCTTGTTTGCAATTCAAAAAAGTAAATTATATCTTCAATTCACCAAGATAAAATCTAAATTATTATCATAATGATCCTTATAATATCAAATCCATTAAAATTAAAATGATTTTTTTTTATCAAAGACTATTTTTTGGTACATGAGAAAAGGGCAAATGAAAACAAAAACAAGTAAAATACTAAGCCCTAGGGAAAGCCAGTCTCAAAGGTATCAGCTTGAACAGCCAGAGGCTCAAGGATATCAACTAGAGAAACATTTTGAGAAGCTTCCAACTTTGTAAGATAGTTTGCACAAAATTTGCCCTCTTAATTGAGAGTGTGAATAAAGTGGAGGTTCCGGGCTTGAGAAGAAATATCCTTAGTAATCTTCATAAGGGATGCATAAGGATTAAAACACAGATCAATAGATTGAATCAAAGTAATGACCATTAGACAATTAGAGTAGAGAAAACAATGGACCAAGAAATATCCCTTGTCTCTCTATAACCAGGGGCCAAGAAATGGACAAAACATAAAAATAATTGCAAGGAGCTCAGCTCTAATATGTTTGTGGAGATGCAGAAAACCCAAAAATCCAATTATCGTCATGAGTTATAATAATGCCTCCAAATTCAAAATGCCCCTCAGCACTACTACCATCCACATTCATAGTATTCGCGATCACTTTTGAGGGATGACATTGTAATTGTACCCATCTTTGCATATTTTTATTAGATTAATAACATCATTGTTGTAGTAAATTTTTTCATGCTAATGATTAATAAAAAAAAATAGTATTATGGTATCATTGTTCTTATTTAACAACAACTAATCCCCTTGACAAAAAAGAAACGATGACTAATCTCCATTAAAAAATATGTTGAACGTGTAAGATGAATTATCCTTCTCGATCATGTTTTTTCGTACACAAAAATCATAATTTGAACTATCGATCAATTTCATTAAGATATCCAAATCCACATCAACCAACCAAAGTTTGTTTATATATTTTACTATATTAGTAATAATTGCTTTTATAAATATTAGAGTTTAATATAGATGAGAATAAATAATTTGCACAAGTCAAATGACGATATGTACTCAAAAAAAATGTAGTTAGAAAACATGACTCGTGTCGTACTAGAGTGTGGATTCAACAATGTTGTCAAATTAATGAACATCATCGTGAATAATAACTTAGTTGTGAATGTAAGTACTTCTACACAGACTTTTTGAGTCTTTGATTATTTTACCCTAACAGGTATCATCCGCTTAACTCATTACCCTTCACTTTGTATTTATGATATTAGTGAATATATCAATGTTAATTAGGTTAATTTGACAAAATAATCTTGCCTATACTTTATTTATACATTTTGGTTAATGAATCATCACAATGAACTTCATCTCATTCATATGTTGTTGCACATCTACTTTTTCATATCTAATGTAAGACTCTTGTTCAAACTTAACATACCAACATACCCTCGTTAATTTATGTGTAAATAATAGTAATATGATTTGAAGAATAAGCCTGAGTGAGTGATTGACAGCCAATTAAGAAGAAAAATAAAAACTTAGTACATTTTATGAGGTTCTTTTAACTAAGTTGATATTGATTTACTCAAATCCATAATTTTTTTTAAAAAATATTTGTTTTTTAATATAACAAATATTTTTATTAAGAGATATGGACCTAGTCTGTCTTGTTATGATGACCTTTTCTATACACTCCCATAATTAACCACTTGGTCACTAATTTCTCCACCAACCGCCCTATCCTATCTTTTAATTTATGAGTTGAAGAAAACAAGAATAAATACACAACATAATTAACAAAAGATAAAGTCATAGCCATATAAATATCACTAACCACTATATCGAAACATTGTCAAACATAGAAAGAAACAAAGATCCAGAAAAAGAGAAACCAGACATGGAAGGTTTACAAAGATCTGCAGTATCATTCAGAAGACAAGGTTCATCAGGGTTTGTTTGGGATGATAGGTTTCTACAAGAAGAAATAAACAAGATGAACCAGAATCAGAATCAACAAGAACAAGAAGACAAAGATGAGATCAAAGAGATGAACCGTGATGCAACATCACCACAGCTTGGACCAATCAATACTGTTCAAAGAAGTCGTTCCAACGGTGGAGGACGTGGTTACCGTACCGGAAAAGTTTCTCCGGCGATTGAGCCACCGTCTCCTAGGATTTCTGCTTGTGGGTTTTGTGGTGCTTTTGGGAAAGTTGGAGAGAAAAGGAAACCACCTAAGCATCGATCAAGGTAGTTTTTTTTTTACTGTTTTGTTGTATTTGTCGGTGGTTTGAAGCGTTACCGGAGATGGGATATTCCGGGGAAGGTGAAAGGTTTATGCTCTTTTGTGTAATGGTAATTACTTAATTAATTAGTTACTTTAGGTTTGTGGGGTATAGTATAGTACCTAGTGGTTGAGTTCATCATGAATTCGTTTTGTTATGATTATTATTAATTAAGAACATAATGATGATGAATCATGTTTTATTTTTGCTTTTGCTTTCTTTATTATCACAAGTCTTTGTTTACACCGTCTACAATTAAATGTTTTAATTCTCTTAGATATATATTAATATAGGTAAGTAAATTATAAGTACTAGATAGAGATACATGTTTTACCGAAATTATAGTTCAACATGATAAAAATACATCTTATTGTTACTCAAACGCGGTGAATCGAGTTTGAATCTCAATCTTCCATCGGTGCATGTGAGTTTTTAATATTTATTGTCATTTCGTTTATGTATCAAAACTACTACGATATATTAGTTTACACATTCGAATACTTTAATTTATTTATGTAAGTAGCTAGCTTTTAATGTTAGCATACACAAATGTAAATGGTTTACAAGTACACAAGCTTACGCCATGAACATTTGTATAAATTGGTCATTGAGTTACCATTGAAGTGGTTCTTGTCTTTGTAAAGGGTTCTCAATTTAGTTTATGACTCTATTAATATTTCAAATTAATATTTGTTTTTGTATAAAAAAAAAAAAAATCAATTTGATTCCTCGTCATGTGAGGAAAACATAAAGATATGAACTTAATTGAAAAACATTTGACAAATACATAGACTAGTTCCATGAAGCTACACTTATAAAACAAATTGTCTTTCAGAAATTTGAAATTAAAATATTGGAAAAAAAAAATTATAAAATTATGAAGATTTTGAATGATTCTAACAAAAATCCATTTTGAGGCTATAATAAGAATTTTTGTCCTCAAATAATATCAGAGAGTTTTGTCATCATCGTGGAAATTTCATTTTTTCTAGAATTAAGCTCTTCCTTAGAGGAGGTAGAAATCAAAAAATCTTATAAAAATTTGAGATGAATTCATTCTATTTTTTCCTTTTTGGAGGACAAATTTACATATTTAAATTTATGTGTTAGACATACGAATACCATATCCTGTCTATTTGGAGCTTAATGTATTTCAAAAGTTTTTAAAATAATTAGAAAATATATTTCGAAAAAGGTTTAGATTTTTCTTTCAAAATTAAAAAATTCGCTTTTTTTATACAAAAAATAAAATTTTTGGTGATAACTTTTTTTTCTAAAAGTTGATTTTTCAACTAAGCCTGACACCCTAACCTATTTAAACAAAACTCAGCTCGGCCTATTTTCACCCGTAGTGATGTCTCTCCATGTGTAGGACTTTATCTGAAAAATATTCTTCTTCAGTCGGATACTCCACAAGGAAATACAAGATCTTATGTTGTTAGAGCCAAATCCTGATATTCATTATGATTTCTAGTGATAATGAGGTACTCTGTACATAAATATTGGAACATGTAGATGAACCCTTCATATTAGATTTGATTTTTTTTTTCTTCTACTAATCAACGTCTTCACCATCACGCTTCCTTGATTAATCACATAAAGTAGTTGCTTCTTCCAAATTAGAACAATTTAGCATTTTAATCCAAAATCTCTGAGGTTGATCCGATGAAAAAACTCATGACCATTTTAATCTCGTAAGTTGACACACTCGGTTCAAACATAGGGAATCTGTAATGATTCAAGATAGGTCCATTAGAATATTATAAGTCCAAGTTATATTAGGTGATGAGTTATGTTTTCTAGAAAAATCCACTGTGACAGAGTCATAGGTGAAGTTATTATAATATCAAGGTTATAAATAAGTGATTTATCATTGTTATGATTATCAAATGAATGAATGAAAAATTTAATTATGTTAGAATAATATAGTCGTAATTTTTGTCCTTTTTAGAGTATGATATCTCTCATATAGGAACAACTCAAAAGTTGTTCATTACAGAATTAGTACAATAGAAGAATTCAAGCAGGAGAGAACATAGCTAGTATTAAACTCAATGAATTACTGGTTCTAATTCTCCGGATCTTAGGATGAAAATTGTTAGAAAACATGACTTGTAAAGATTAGTGAGATTGTTATTGATAGAATGAATAAAGATTAGTTATTATATGACTTATATATAGAAGGGTTAAATATGTTTTTGTATTTTTTAATGAAATTGTACAGAAATATGTAGATAATATTGTAAAAATATCTCCAAAAAAATAAATTAGAATTTTTTAACAAAACATAAATTATACATGAATTTTTAACCTCTAAAAATATCCTCTTAAAAAAAACCCGCCAAAAATATAAAAATTCATATTTAACTCATATTTTGTTAAAAAATTCTAATTTTTTTGGGAGAGATTTTTATAATTTTATAAATTTTTCTGCAAAATTTTATTCAAAAATATGAATTCTACATATGAGTTTACTTTAAAAGAGGGACTAAAAGTGAAGATGAAAATTGTTTGGGGACTAAAGGTTGAAGAAATTTTTTAAAGGGACTAAAAATAAAAAGTTGATATATTTTTAAGGACCAAAAACATTTAACTGTGTATATAAAATAAGAAATTAATGGGTTCGATGTCTTTTGTATAGAATATTTCAATCTAAATGGGGAAACAAGATTAGAACTAAAAATCTGCAGAAAGAAATTCCGTTCCTTGCAAGGTTTGGTAAGACTCACAACAAATTCTTCAATGAAATTAGACAGTTTTCTAACATAACCACATTCTAAGTTAGGTGTATGGTGCATAAATGTTGTCCTGTGGACAAATTTGTTTCTACAAATTTGTCATTCCTAGCTTTCCAAATCAACCAAATTGAAGCATGCCAAATAAGACGACGGTCCCGGATGATCTTCTTGTTCGACGACCCCACATTCCAACACAACCAATGATTGAACAAGTTTTGAGGGATAATAAACGTATTACCCACCCATCGGAAGAGCTCCAACCACACCCCTCTCGCCACATCATAATGCATGAAAAGATGGTTCGTTCTTTCCAGTTCCCTATCGCACAAGACACACCACAAAGCTACGTCCGGAGGGAGCGCATTTCTCCTATTGAGGTTAAACCCTCGTTGGGATCCTATCAAGCAATAACTTCCACGAGAGCGCTACCACTTTAGAGGGAGCCGGGCTTTTTCAAAGGTGATTAAACACTCTCAACTCCTCCCTCCCCCAATTATTCTCCAAGATTAACATAGTTTCCAATTTCTTGTACATGGACCACACCGTAAACACTCTTTCTTCCTTCAGTTTCCAAACCCAATGATCATGCTCATCAACCCACACGTGACCCTCCAAAACCGCCAAGAGGTTGTTTAGAAGTTCTTCCTCCCAAACAAAAAAGCGGCGACGCCAAGAGAATCTCCACTCCCTCTCTACACCATTAGACACCCAAATCTCCGCTACCGTTGCCTCCTTTTGGTTAGACATAGCAAATAATCTCGGAAATTTGTCTCGGAGAGGCAATTCTCCCCTCCACCGACCATACCAAAACTTAGTATCCTCTCCATTCATAACTCTTCTAACCACCTCCTCGTTAAACCAACCAACACCACCACTACCTTCAATATTAATAATGTCCCTCCACCACTTTGAGGAATTCGACACCCAAACCTCACCCCTCCTTCCACAACATTACCAATGTGATTACCATATTTCTCTACAAGAACCTCTTTCCAAAGGGCATGATCTTCGTTCAACAACCTCCATCTCCATTTGGCCAACAAACTAACATTCACCACCCTAATATCCCCCACATCAAGCCCACCTTTCTCCTTCGGTTGGCACACCGTTCTCCACTTAACCTAACTAATCTTACGCCCCCCCCGTGACACCCCCCCAAAGGAGCTCCCTTTGGATTTTCACCAAACTCGTCCAAACCTTTCCGGGCATTTTCAAAAAAGAGAGGTAGAAAATAGGAATTGCATTAATAACAGAATTCAAGAGGACAATCCTACCTCCAAAGCTAATGTATTTGTTACCCCAAGAGTTCAAACGAGACTTCCCATGCTCCAAGAGTGATTCCCATGTCGACACACAACTTGGATTCGCACCCATCGGTAACCCCAAATACTTGAATGGGAGGTTACCCTCGTTGCAACTCAAAAAGTTGCACGCCATATCCATAAAATCCTGAGTTACATTTAAACCAATTAAGCAACTTTTGAAAAAATTAACTTTGAGCCCGGATGCCATTTCAAATTCCCTAAGTAGAGCCTTAATTGTCTACAAATTATTCACCGTCGCCTTCCCTAGACAAATAGTATCATCCGCAAGTTGAAGGTGAGACAAGGACAATCCATCCGTATGAAACCGAAAACCTTCAAATAAATTGAGCCTCGCCACATTCCTCATTAACCCACTCAAACCTTCGGCTACCAACAAGAATAAAAAAGGCGCCAACGGGTCCCCTTGTTTGAGACCTCTATGAATATTGATTTCCTCCGTGGGGCTACCATTAACAAGAACCGACATACTACCTTCACACACACAAGCTTTCATCCAAGCAATCCACTTTGGTCCCAAACCCACTCTTTCCATCATATACACCAAAAAAACTCCAATCAACCGAGTCATACGCCTTCTCGAAGTCAACCTTAAGGATCGTCACCTCTTGATTTGATTTTCTTGCCCAATCCACCACCTCATTAATAACCACCACACCATCCAACAAATTTCTCCCTTTCACAAAAGCCAATTGAGACGAAGAAATGATGGAATTCATCACACCGACCAATCTTTTAGCCAACACCTTAGAAAGAAGCTTGTAAAGGCTACTAAGCAACGAGATAGGACGGAAATCCTTAAGCACCATCGGAGAGGAGACCTTAGGGATTAAGGCCACAAAGTAAGACAAAAAAACCTTTAGGAATCACCTTATTAGAATGGAATTGGTCAAACATAATCCTCACCTCATCCTTTAACAAATACCAAAACTCCTTGAAGAAAGCAAAATTAAAACCATCCGGGCCCGGATTTTATTACCATCACTATCTTTAATCACCCTCTCAATCTCCTCCCACAAAAAAGGAGCAATTAACCCCTCATTCTCCTCATCGGAAACTTGTTGAAACGGAACCCCATCCAACTTAGGGCGCTTCCACCTTTCCGAAGCCACTTGATTCGTAAAATAGTCAACCACCACCCGCCTAATTTCACTAGGAGATTGTACCCATTCACCATCAACAAAAAGCGCCGAAACATGATTACGACTCGCTCTCCCTTTAACACAATTATGAAAATATTTAGAGTTCGCATCACCCTCCTTAAGCCATCTTGATCTAGATCTTTGCACTATAAGAGAATCTTTCACCCGTAGTAAACGCAAAGATTCCCAAATTTATTTTTACGAAGTTGAACCTCCTCATCACTCAACAACCCCGCCTCCCCCGTAACATCCAACTCCACAATCTCTTCTACCAACAATAAAACTCTCGCTTCTACCCCCCATACTCCTCCTTATTCCACTCTTTCAATCGAAGTTTAAGATTCTTCAATTTCTCCTTCAAAATGAAGCCCATCCATCCCCCAAGATTATGGTTTCTCCACGTCTCTTCTACCAACAGCTTAAACCCCCTATTTTCCAACCAAAAATTGTTAAATCGGAACGGTTTCGGCCCCCAATCCCAACCACCCACTTTAAGGACCAAAGGGCAATGATCCGACACATCTCTAGGAAGCACCCATAAAGCCGAATCTCCCCACGCCCTCTTCCACTCATCGGAAACAAGAACATGATCAATTCTACTCATAGATCTCCCATTCGAGTGGTACCAAGTGAATTTTCTCCCCAACACATTTTTATCCTCCAACTCGACATCTCGCGCAAAGGCTTTATAAAGAGTCATTTCGATTATTTGAGAACCGGTGGCTTCATCATTAATCCCCCTTCTCTCCTCCCTTTCTCCAACCACATTAAAATCTCTCAAAATACACCAAGCCCAACGTTCCAAATTCGTTCTAGCCAACACCAATCTTTCCCAAAGCCTTTTCTTAGATTGCAAATCACATTTGGAATAGACATTAATAATGATACATTTAATTTTCTTCGCCCCCCATTCCAAGAACACACCTACAAAACCTTCTCCCGTGAACGTATAATAAAGCGTAGCCATAGACTTCCTCCATATGGACAAGATACCGCCACTATTACTTTCTGAGGGAAGGAAAGCCCAATCAAAATCATCATTACCCCAAATCGATGCACAAAACGGAGCCGAAATCACCTCCATCTTTGTCTCTTAAATTGCCAAAAAAATCAATCTTATGATGTCGTAATAACTCTTTAATTTTATTCATTTTCAAACCTCCTCCAAGCCCTCGTACATTGAAAGAGGCCACAATCATTGATCACCCGCTAGCTTCTCCCGCATAACCTTATGCTTTTGATCACCTTTTTCAGCATGAATTAATCTCTTAGACACCCCTTCCGCCATAGAAAAATTAAACCTGACCTCATTTTGTAATCCGAACAACTTGGACGCTTCAAATTGTTTGACTGGGTCGCGCTCCTCGTCAAGAGAAATAGACCCCTCTCTTTCCCTCCTTTGTTCTTCTATAATCTGCCTCAACCCTGATGAAGGTTGCCCTTTTTGTCGCTGATGGTGCAGTACAACAGCTCCACCATGCCCTTTTACTTCTAAAAAATCCATTGTCGCCCCCTCATTACACGCTCGTTTCGAGGTCACCTCTACCTCACTCCCATCAGCTTCCATCCCATACACCTTAGACCCTTCAAGACTTCGCCATCTTCTCCCCTTACTCTGTTTAAGTACATGCGCCTTAGGTACCAAAGAAGAAGGCACCATAGGATTATCTTTTATTTTGGTTTGATTCCGCTTCTATCTCCTTTTTAAAATATCTCGCTGCCTCCTTTCTTGCTCTTGTTCGTTCCCAGCAATTGAATCACTAAATTCAGAAATGTCTGAATCATCGTATAAGAATCTAGTATGTTTGTTGATTCTTACACCCCCTTCCATTAGAAAATAACTGTGTTTCAGGCACCACAGAAAGTTGATCAGACCTAGAAGACCCAATAGGTAAAACTGGGCCCAAAACCGGACCCAGTGGATGACCCGACCCACCTGATGTCACCGGTCCCACTTCCTTTCCCAAGGCTAGCGAAGTACAAGAATGCAGGGTCCCTTCTTCTCCAACCAAGGCACAAACAACTTCTACGAGAAGCTTCCCTTCACCCTCTCTCTCTCCCAACGGTCATTAGCCACATTGTATAGGTAGAGGTGCAGAACTTTCACCCAAAAAGGGTCCAAAATTCTTGGCCCCCCCAACATCATCATGTTGACGTTCTAGTTGTCCCCTCATACCATTGGGCTGTTCAAGACTACTAGGGCTGACCTCCACATTTCTAGGACTAGCTTCCCCATCATAGGATGAGTCACCCAACTCCATCCAACCACCTCCTCAGCTGCGAACCCCCCCAGAAGATTCCATCTCCCAAACCTTAGGATCCTCCACCCTATCCACCACCGTTACATCGCCCTCCTCCACCACTGATACCCCAAAAACCGCCCCCATCACATTAATCTTCACAACATCTTGAATAAAACCCATCCTGTTAGTAGAGACCAAGATCCTAGCCAAATCAAGTCTCCTCCTCTCAATAGTTGCTTCATCAAAATCCAGGAATTCTCCAAAAATAGAACCCAACTTCTTGAAAGTGGATTCCTCCCAAACATGAAGGGGAATACCATAAAATCTTAACCAAACCTTCCTATTTTTGGCTACCAAATTTGGAGTCCAACATCTGACCTCCTTAAAGATAGAACACCACCATTGATGATGCTCTCTTTGGACTCTCTCAATCTCACCAGCCACTGAAGATTGTAACAGGACCATCTTTCCCCCCATAGATGAGACTTTGATGCTACCACATCTTTCCATAATGAAACAATGTTGAAGAAGAACGGCTTCTTTGTAAACATGCAAGAAACCCACAAAGCTTCCATTCAGCACACCCACATCTCTTCACTTGGAAATAAATCCAGAGATACAACCTCCTCCTCCCTCCTTCCAGCAGCCACGTTACAGAACGACAAACCCTCCACCACCATGGCCTCCTTCTGACCTCTACCCTCTCCCTCCACCACCGTAGCCACCTTCTGGCCTCTCACCACCCCCTCACCTTCGTTACCTCTCCCTCCTTCCTCCCTCTCATCTCTCCCAAACCTAGCCTTATTCACCTTCAACTTGACATCCCCCCACCACACCTCCTCCAAACTAGCCTCCAAACTCCCCACATCAGCAACCTCTTTGAACTTTACAATCTCGAATCTACGATTCCATTTATCTCTTTTCTTTGGAAGAAAGACTTCCCCCACCCAACCAAACGTACCAAACAATTTCCACAGCTTCGACCGCAACATGTTATCTAATGTCTAAGTTTGACCTTGTGGTTCTTCAAAAAAAAAATTTGACCTTATGGAAAAATTTAAAACATAGATGTGACCTATTCTCATTACTAAATTAGATCAATAAATCTCATAGTAAAAAAGAATTTGTACTTGAAAAATTTAATACTTCTTGATCTAATAGTGAAAAAAAACTCGTATATAATATAATACTATTTTACTTGTGGAACACTAAAATAATCTCACTATATGTGTATGATTGTAAAAAAGAAATTAAAATAAACATAAGGTGTTTTCTTCTAAACATATACTTATTTGGTATTAGCGAGTATGCTAGAAAATGAAAAAACCACCTTGATATCAAATATATACAAAATTCTGAATATATAATAATTATATATGGACCCATATGTAACAATGTTTAAAAGGGTACAAGCAAAATTCAGTTTAGATGTTACTATCAAATATTAAAAAACAAAAAAAAAATTGAGAGTTCAAAATAAATGAACTTATAAACCTTAGACAAGTGTCCAATGTATGTGGTGGTGTTTTTTTGGCCTCATATGGTTGTTGGTTGATTTAGTAGTACATCCGTACTACTATAATAATGTAATGCAACCAAACAATCAGTTTAAACTATTGCAAGATTTTGACAGAAATTGTTCAGTTCAGAAGGTACTGTCTGTTATTGAAGAACCTCAACCTCATTAGTTAGAATGAGATCTTGTTCTTTTATTTCTATATATATCATTGTTATTATTATTATTGTTACTCCTTTACTCATCTACCATGCACAAGCACAATCACAATCACAAGGAATTGACTCTATTATCCAACTCCCACGTTCCGGGTCATCCCGAACCCGAACCCGAACCAGATCCAGACGGTTTCTGTCCATCGCTGATTTTGGTGCCAGAGGTGATGGTTTTCATAATGACACTCAGGTAATCCTTTGATGCTGTTGTACAAAATGTAATTGTTGTTCACTCACAAATGCATCACAGTGCTGTGAAATGTAAATGGTATTTATTCATAGGTTTGAGCATAATAGAGAATTAAGATTCATAGCCACTGAGACTGAATGTTAGATAATTATCTCATTGAGCTATATATAGGATAAGTAAATTTTAGAATCTTCATCAATGATAATTTGTTACCATGATATATTATTGATAAACAGGTTGTTAACTTTTCTATCTATCTTTTCAGGCCTTCTTGAAGGTTTGGGAAATTGCTTGTTCTCTCTCTGGATTCATCAATATTGTTTTTCCATATCAAAAAACTTTTCTTGTCACTCCAATTGACATTGGCGGACCGTGTCGATCTAAGATCACTTTGAGGGTAAGCACTAAGAGTGTATGAAATCTACCAGATTTTAAGCAAATTTCTGTCATATGCATCTTTCAAATCTTGAATGAAATGTGTCGTATTGAAAATGTTTATTATTATTTGTTTTATAGATCTTAGGAGCAATAGTTGCACCACGAAACCCTGATGTATGGCATGGTTTAAATAAGCGCAAATGGATTTACTTCCACGGGGTGAATCACCTTTCTGTAGAAGGTGGAGGGAGAATAGATGGAATGGGACAGGAATGGTGGTCCAGATCTTGCAAGATCAACACCACTAATGTATTGCTATCTCAGAAACTTATTTTCATATGTAGTTGAAGTTTATGCATCGGTTTAACTAAGTGATGATGACTTCAAAATCTCCTTTTGCAGCCATGTCTTCCTGCTCCAACGGTTAGTGGCGCTTCAAAATATGGAGCAAAACAGTTCATTTCTCTAATCTGATGATACATTAGTTATGAATCTATTAGCTGAAATATGAAGCTTCATTTGCTATGTAGGCCCTGACTTTTCATAAATGCAAGAGTCTCAAAGTCAGAAACCTTACGGTGCTAAATAGCCAAAAAATGCACATCGCATTCACTAGCTGTATGCGGGTTGTTGCATCACGTCTCAAAGTATTAGCACCTGCCTCCAGCCCTAATACTGATGGCATCCACATTAGTGCTACAAAGGGTGTTGAGATTAGAGATAGTCTAATTAGAACAGGTGTGTTAACCTCAATCTAATGCAATACTAGCGTTACTCATATTGGAAGATCTCAGTGATAGTTTATAATCTTATTTATTTTAAATAGTAATAACATGTTAGTGTTTTAACAGTCAATCATATTTCAGAAATCATAGGTACCTTTTTTTAGTAAAATATAGGATAAGCAGAAAGAAACTAGCGTAACAACGAATAAACTTTGTAGGCATAACGGCAGCCTAATGCACTAATTAAAGCTCCCGTATATGCAATGTCTGGGAAGGGCTCCCGCCATTTGGTGTATTATATGCAGCCTTACCTTGTTTTTTACACAAGAGATTGTTTCCAAGATTTGAACGCGTGACCTTTCAGTCACGTGATAACAACTTTACCGTTCCGCCAAGGCTCCCCCTACTTTGTAGGCATCTTATAAGTTTTTAAGTTTTATGATTATCATTATTATTTTTGAATGTATGAAACTAGCTGAATATAATATGCATGTCATTCCCTATATGATATTTTCAGTTGTGTAGCTTTTAAACTTTGGAAAAGTTTAATGTTGTACGGGAGAGAGGGAAAAAGGCATGTGCAACCAACCTGAACAATAAACCAACAATAATGTAACATTGAAACACCATAAAAATGTGTAAATCATTTATAAGATCAGAGAAATGTGTAAACATTGAAACACCATAAAAATGACTACTTTCATTACCGTTTTGTCGAAGTTCCAGAATAAACTTAATGATCAAGTAATGTGTCAGAAGACAAACATTTCACTGCATTATGTCCCATTTCAGGTGATGACTGCATCTCCATAGTCAGAAATTCTTCACGGGTCTGGATCCGAAATATTTCCTGTGGTCCAGGTCATGGCATAAGGTGAAAGTAATGTTCACTTTTAGTTCATTAGGACACCAAGTAGAATAAATTGTATAATTCTTAACCGATACTTGTACCTATTTTTCAGCATTGGTAGCTTAGGAAAATCAAACGTATGGGAGAAGATTCAAAATGTAATTGTTGATGGAGCTTATCTTTACAACACTGATAATGGGGTGAGAATCAAAACATGGCAGGTAACTTTCTTCGTAACCGTATCATTTTCATTCTCATTCTATTTCACCTAGTGATGACAAGTCTATTGAGTCGAGCCAAATTTTCTTTAGGGTGGGAGTGGTTTTGCCTCCAAGATCACATTCCAGAATATCTTAATGGAAAATGTGTCCAATCCAATAATAATAGATCAATACTACTGCGATTCACGACATCCATGCAAGAATCAGGTATTGAATTTTAAGATATTTTTGCAGGGTTTTTTTTGTATGTCTGCATGTTCATGTACTGACACTATTAATAGTCACAGTTTTTTTTTTTTTTTTTTTTTTTTTGAGAGGATAGCCTATATAGTTTTGAATCGATTATAATCATGTCAGTGACATACATTCCTGTCGAATCTCCAACAAGGATTCAAATTAATGAAGTTTCATGATAATTTAATTCAACTGAAGATATTATGCTGTAAAAATTTAATGTAATGCATTGTGATGCAGACTTCAGCTGTTCAAGTGGGGAACATATCCTTCATTAATATTCAAGGAACTTCGGCCACCGAAGAAACCATTAAATTTGCCTGCAGTGATGCTTCTCCATGCGAAGGACTATATCTGGAAAATATTTTTCTTCGATCATACTTTGGAGGAAATACAAGATCTTATTGTTGGCAAGCTCATGGTTCTGCTCAGGGTTATGTGTACCCTCCTGTCTGCTTTTCGACAAGTAGTGATTTAATTAGACAGAATGTCTTGTTAGAGCCAAATCCTGCTATTAATTCTGTCTGAACAGAAGGTATTTTGTACATAATAAAACAAGTAGTTGAACCCCTTGATATCTATTTTATAGGATTCAAGGTCTTGTTAGAGTCATATGGTGATTAGTGTCTGTATTCATAATCCATATGAATGCATGCACTTGCATTATTGAATTTGAACTATTTTCTTGGTAGTGTTGTCTTTTTTTGGATGTACTTCCAATTATCTGTTCTGTCTCGTGTAATCTCTAACGTCAATTGAATGAGTGGCTCAAAAAAATATGCTAAATCGTAAGGTAAAAACAAAGTTGAGAAAAAACAAGTTAAAGCTGATTTGAATGGTTTTAAACAACTTGTGTACCAACTTCATGCATTGCAAGGGCAGATACTCCTGCTTCTCCATAGGATCACTTCTATAGAATAAGTTGCAAATCACACTCATTAAGATATTCATGCCATAAGAAAAGATAGAAAACATAGAAAGTCACGTGATATAGTTCCTTTTCATCTATTCATCTTGTTTTCTTGTTAAAATTTTGTGTTAGGTCTAACTCAATCTTACGAAAACAATTTGTAAGGTGAGACCGTCCCCTCATATAAACATATGCTTAAGTCGTATGTTTATTAATGTGGGACTTTTAACACACTCTTCATGCGAACATTTGGAGTGTGACCCGATAGCGAAATGGATTCAAGGTTTTTCATGTTTTTGCAACTGTGACATAAACACATCATTTTTTATGTTTCAAACACGTCATTTTTTAGTACATGTGTTGTGTTGATAGTCTTCTCTTTTATTTTTGATAAAATTCAAATCACTTGTCATGTGTCCCATGTAGTCTCTATAATCTATACATCATGGTTGAATGAATACCTCCTTTGAAAATTTGAAATTAGGCTCAATCTAGGCAAAAGCATAATAGTTAAAAAAAAAAAAAAAAAAAAAACATCTCTGTCAACGCAGATTCTCCTGCATCTTCGTAAAATCACTTGTGTTGAATAAGTCAGAAGATGCGAACAAGAGGTATAAACAGCCAACTATGCCTGAGTGGCATAATAAGAAAAGCTAAGCAAAATCAATATCCCTATTATTGGATGAAACTTAAATTTTAATGAATAGATCAGAAAGTAATAGCAGATTGCAACAGGATAATACTAATTTGAGGAAATTTACTAATGATTTGAATCAGATGCTCTTAATGGATCAGATTCTGGACTACATTATAAGGTCTACAAACGTCAACTTTTCACTAATATTTTGAATCAAAGGCAGCTCCAGTTTTAAGCTCAGCGGCCAAGTTTGAGACACCCACGGCACGGGCAATAGACATATTGATGTTTTCCCAGCTTCTGAAAGTTCTAGGTACCATCTTATCAACATATAGTGTTCCATCTAGGTGATCGCACTCATGCTGTAAAATCCGAGCATGCCAACCAGAAGCATTTATTTTGATTGGCTCACCATATCGATCAAAACCTTCAACCTCAACATCAAGGTACCGCTCTACCACAGCTTGAAATCCATGAACACTGCAAAATGTTATTGCAAATGAAGTTAGTGTAACCTGGACATAATATGTAGTTATGCACACATTATTGCCCCATAAATCACACAAAACACACACATGCATAAAGATACGCGTTAAGAGAAATAATTTGATGATTTGGTTGTAATTGCTTCAAAATTGATCCCATCAAATTTTCCTTATAATGCCAAAGTAAGTCAGAAAAGAACCCAGTCTCATGAAATTTCAAGCCATCGCTAAAGAAAGGGCTAACAATATACTATCAAGAGTTTAGACTGGCATTTTAAATATTCAATGAAGAAATACACAATTCCAAAATATGAGCATGAACAAGGCTTGTCAGTTTTGAAACAAAAAAATGAAAAAGTTGTAAGAAAATTATTGCCACACCTCAAGCACCCTTCAAAAAAAAGAAAAGTCTTGTTGCTCTTGATCTTTAGCTTGGGATTCAGAATCACCTGTGACAGTCAGGAGAAGTAGGGAACTATATTAATGTGTATTACTCAAGTAACAAATCTCATGCAAAACTAAACTATAAAAATGTCCTTTTAATGGTATCTTTTTGTTCAAATATCTTATGGACAAACATTACATACCAAAAGATCAAAAGGTCTTCTATCTATTATTTTGTTCACCTCCTCGGTGTAGTTATAAAGATTTTCTTTTGGTTCCTCCAAAACAATTATCTGCATACATAATAATAGACACAGATAAAACATTTTTTTAGTACAACAACAAACTATGCAACACAACACCAACACTTCACATTGAAGGTGTGTGTAATGTCCAACCGAAATGAAATATTGATTCATACATACCCTTAAGGGGATACCAATTTTTTGAGCAGAAAGACTAATTCCAGGAGCATTTCTCATGACAAGAATCATGCCATCGATAATCTTCTGAATCTTGTCTGAATTAATCTCACTGTGATCAACTTCACGTGCCGGCTCGTGAAGAACTGGGTCACCAGCTTGTACAATGTGAGGCAATTCGGATTTCAGTGTTTTACTTAAGAATGCCGTTTCTGAAGAAGCTGAGCTAAAGCTAGAAAGTTTGGTATTCGAAGGTGGAGTTTCGGTGTTACAACTAGAAGAAGATGATGATACGGTGGCGTTTGAGAATACCAACATCATCGGAACCACCCGCAAACGCGACGCCAACCGCCGTGCTGCTTCCATCTCTGTTTCAAAGAGTGAAGATGACCCTTGCAATTTTCTCATGATCCAACTAAAAAGAATGAGAAATGCTCATACTTATAGGGAAATGATAGTAGAATTGTTCAACACCTTTCCTTAATTAGACCCTACTGCCTCTCATGATTTTCGGACAATAACAAATTTAATTGATTGAAACCTTTTTTTATCGATAAAAATTCTCTAGATAAATAACAATGTTGTGTGATTTAATAGTGTTAAATAAAAGGTTAAAATTGGAAGAATATATTAAAAGCTATAAGCTATAAGCTCAAAAGCTACTTGAAATAGCTTCTCAAAAAACGCTATAAGCTAATGAAAAAAGCTTTTTACCAAACACATTTCATTCTATCAAAACAAGTTTATAAGCTTGTCCAACAAGCTAAAAGCTAGCTTATTTATGTTACCAAACACAGCCATAGAGGGAAAGAGAAAGCCAAAGAAAGAAAAGTCCTCGTGAGCTTAGCTCAGTTGGTATGGACAATGCATAATATACGCAAGGTCCGGGATTCAAACCCCGGCCACCAAAAAAAAAAAAAAAGCCAAAGAAAGCATTTGTAATATTTGAAGAAGCAACAAGTTTTATGTTGTTGAGGTTTTGTGTTGTGTTTGTTCATGATTTCACATGCATGTTGAAGTTAGTAGTGATAATGGATCAGAATGTAACTCGGCAGATACCCCTATTATTGAAACATATATTTAATGAATTGATCATAAAGTAATATAGCAGATTGCAGTAACAACTTACATAAGGATAATACTAAAACTTTGAGTAAATTTACTAATTCCCAGAATGAGACTATTTCTAACTTGATGGATAAGATTCTGGACTACATTATAAGGTCTACTAATGTCAACTTTCATTAATGTTGTGCATATGAAACTAGTTTTGAATCAGAGGCAGCCCCAATTTTACGCTCGGGGGCCAAGTTTAGGGCACCCACGGGCAAGAGGGAGATCCACGTTTTTCCAACTTCTGAAAGTTCTAGGTACCATCTTATCGACATATAGTGTTCCATCTAGGTGATCGCACTCATGCTGTAAAATCCGAGCCTGCCAACCAGAAGCATTGATTTTGATTGGCTCACCATATCGATCAAAACCTGTAACCTCAACATCAAGGTACCGCTCTACCAAAGCTTGAAATCGATCAACACTGCAAAATGTTATTGCAGGTGATGTTAATGTAACTTCGATATATGTTATTCTGCAAACATTATTGGGACATAAACCACAAAAATATGGAGCAAGCCAGAATTACCATATTTTTGAAATTTTGACGTTAAAAACAATATTACATAACTGATAACAGATACAACAAATTCAATTGAATCAAATCAGGTTAGAGGAAAATCTCTCACAAGCATGGCATATTTACAATCAGAGGACTCAATAATGATAATCAATTGTTTTGTTACACACACTGCTTGCCCTCTTTGGTGAACTGCACCCATGTTTGTACTTCTACTTAGAATTTGGTTGGACCTAACTCAACCCATTGCAAAACCGGTTTATAAGGCGATGGATGCCTCCCACTTATAAACACTTTTTGGGCCATATTACATTAAATGTGGAACCCACAACAATACTCACAGCAACTTCAATATCGACAAAAGAAAATACAGCAAAGCTCAACCTCCACAAAAGGTAATGGATATTGAATCTCATTTTTTTTTTAAAAAAGACAAAAGCTAAGAGAAGTTCATACCAGACGTTAAAACTAAGACATACATAGGTTGAGTAAATTGAACTTAAGCATAGTCCACCTGAGTATACTCAGGCAACCCTTATGTTGTGAAAAAATCCATGTGAAAGCAAACAACCATCTTTTGAATTAAACATAAGCAATTCTGCTATGCATTGGGTTACATGGATGCCAACTTACCACCAGTTGAGGAGTCCTTGTAAGTGAAAAAGAATAAAGACTTTGCTACTTTTTAGCTTTTAGGCAAAATAATAACTTAAATCATATCAACATTGAAGAATTTGATCATTTGGAATCACACACACATACATAAAGATACATGTTAAGAGAAATCATTTTATGATTTGGTTGTAATTGCTTCAAAATTGATCCTATCAAATTTTCCTTATAATGCTAAAGTCAGTCAGAAGCCAACCCCACTTGGTGGGATAAAGCTTGGTTGTTGTTGTTGCTAAAGTAAGTCAGAGAAAACTTGGTTTCATGAAATTTTAAGCCATCACCAAAGAAAGGGCTAACAGTGTACCATCAAGAATTTAGACTGACATTTTAAATATTAAACCAAGATTTGCAACATTCCTAAATATGACCATGAACAAATGGCATGTCAGTTTTGAAATTGCAAGTATGGCAACAGAAAATGAAAAAGTTGTTAATAAATTATTGTCACACCTCAAGCACCCTTCAAAAAAGAAGGCAGTCCTGTTGCTCTTGTTCTTTAATTTGGGATTCAGAATCACCTGCATCAGTCAAGAGATCTACTGAATGAATGTTATTACTCAAGTAATATATCTCATGTACAAAACAAAACTGAATTTAATTTCAATAAATGAATGAACCATATCTTCTTTTTTTATAATGAACAAATGATAGCTTTTGAACATGCACTAGTCGTCAAACATAATTAGCTACTTCTTAGAGAGTGAAAGGCCCTTGAAATTGGACCGAGTAGCTGCATCCAGGTTTCGATCACCCCTCTGGTTTACAATAACTTGCATCTTAATGACTGCAATGCAATCCATAGCTAACTTCAAATTTCAAATCCGTGTTTCTATTTAATGTATATGTTCATTTTCCAATGCCAGATCAGAAGAAACAATGAACTACTACTAGTTAATTTTACTAATTTCAGTGAGGAAAATATTTTCTAATTCTATATAGGGTGTCTCTTTCACTGTTGGAGAGTCACAAATGGTAACAACTAGGCAATAGCAATTAATTGTAGTATAATGTAATGTAATCAAGTAATTATTAGAATTATTAGTAACATTCATACTGATGATAAAAAAATGTGTATATATTATTCAAATGTTGTCAGATGATTTATCTTGAATTTTGCATGTTGGTTAGTTAATTCTTATATCTTCCAAATCACTCGAAGCTGTAGAAAGCTTCTTCTTTCAGCCAATATACCACTGATATATCAGTTAAAATAGTCCAATTCATGCTTCCAGAAACTTTTGTATTATTTATCATATGATTTTTAGCTTGCATTGCATACCCCTGGTTACTTGGTGATCCGTATAGGCAGTTTCTTGATATTCATTCACAAGTAACAAAGAAAAAGAAGCTATCATTGGTTCACTGATTCGCATATCATATATGGAAATATACATACCAAAAGATCAAA
The DNA here is from genome assembly GCF_003473485.1 of Medicago truncatula. Taxonomy (NCBI): domain Eukaryota; kingdom Viridiplantae; phylum Streptophyta; class Magnoliopsida; order Fabales; family Fabaceae; genus Medicago; species Medicago truncatula. The sequence continues at coordinate 50,789,139 of NC_053043.1, forward strand.
AGGTCTTCTGTCTTGTGCTTTGGTCTCCTCCTCTGTGTTGTAACAAATAAATTCTTCTTTATCCTCCAAAACTATTATCTGCATACATAAAAGAAAACACAGGAAAAACATGCTTAAGTTCAACAACATCAAACTATGTAAAACCGACACAGCGGCACTTCAAACTAAAGGTGTGTGGTGTTCAACATGTGTTTGTGTCTATTCTAGTCTAGAACACAGTCCTCGGATTCAGCGCCTATTGAGCGAGTGGTTACCTAGGATATATGGAAATATGTGTGTAGGACATGCCTTTGCCCTAAATGCTAAGTCTTCTTTTATGGTGATCCCCCCTACTAGGGTTTCCTAAGATTCCTAGGCTTCTCCAATCATAATCAGACCCAACCCTAAATGGGGTGTAGGTCTCATCAGATATTCTGTCTTTAGTTAGCAATGAGGATGACGAACAGAGTGGCACACGTGGGGTAAGGATAAATTACTCAACTAACTAATGACACTCCGGTACGCTGGTCGGCCATGCTAGGTCCTACTATGGAGACAAGTGTCCTGGTCAGCCGTCATAGACTCTCTTGGCTAAGTCATGGACTCCTCTAGTCAATCGTTCTTAGAATTTGTGGTTGGCCTAACGCAACCCCACAAAACCTACTGTAAGTTGAGGACTGCCCACGCTTACAAACACATGTTCAAACCATCTTTCATCCAACGTGGGACTCTACTAACATACCCATTCACGCCCAACACTATTGGGCTTGGTGCGTGAATATAAATGGTGGGTGGCTCGATAGCGAAACCTAATAACAAATGGTCCAAACGATCTCGGAGGCGGCTCTAATATCATCTTAAAATTTGTGGTTAGGCCTAACTCAATCTTACATGACACAAACACTTTTTTTATCTTCTTCTAGCTTTCAGAGTTCGAACCTCAGACTTTGCATAACCAACTGAGCTAAGCTCACCGGGAGAAATAAAACAGACACTAGTATCACTTATAGTAATTTGAAAAAAAATGACATAACTCAATGTAATCACACGTATTGGTAACGATTACAACAACAAGAAAAAGCACATTTTTGATTCATACCCTTAAGGGGATACCAATTTGTGGGGCAGCAACACCTACTCCAGGGGCTTTTCTCATGACAAGAATCATATCATCAATAATATTCTGAATCTTGTCTGATTTAATCTCACTGTGATCAACCTCACGTGCAGGCTCATGAATAACTGGATCACCTGCTTTTACAATGTAAGGCAATTTATTCACAGTTTTCCTTAGTAATGCTGTTTCTGAAGAAGGTGATGATAATGTTGAACCGAACTTCGAAAATTTGGTACTTGATAGTTGAATTTTGTTGTTACAACTAGAAGATGAAGAGAGTGATACGACACCGTTTGAGAGCACCGGCATCGGAAAAGCACGTAAACGCCACACCAGCCGCCGTGCTGCTTCCATGTTCTGTTCAGAAAAATTGACTGAATTGAAAACCAGTGCTTGATATTTGACCCGAACCGAACCAATTTTTCAAAATTTTGGATTTTTTATTTTGGCAAAATTACTTCTATCATATTTATATTCTTTTCACCTCATATTTATTTGAACAATCATTGAATGAGACAACTAGTGGGACAACAAATATATATAAATACATTAGATTTTGACACTAATAGAGAGAAAATGAGAACATGATATAAGTATGAAAAAGAAAATTGTCATAAAAGTTATCATAAAATAATTGTTCAAATATCATTTCTTTATTTTTTTTCTTTTATCAATTTATGATTTTTTTCGATATAAGTTCATATCTATGGTTTTTTCACGCATGTTCTCATATGAAAATTCATACGCGAAAAGATTAAAAAGACAAAAATCACATGAAAAAAAAATGATAAAATCGTTATCTAAAATTAAGTTTTGAGATGACAAGTGGAATTTTGCCTTTTTTTCAAAGCTCTTTTTTGAATTGAAGTTATCAAAATATACTATCATTTTAGACTTATACTCCCTCCGGTCCTTGCTATATAAAAAGAAAAACAAAAAACATCAAAATCAATTACAATCATTAATTATTTCAACTTCTTGAATGTTTTATGAATGTACTCTCATAGAAATTTAAGTATTAAATATTAAATATATCCACTATGATAAAAAAAAAAATATCATTTTAATATTTTAAAATGGGTGGGGATATTTTCACTCCAAGAGTAAGTGTAATATCTTACTTTAAATCTTGACCTTTAATTCAAATATTGGTTAATGACTTAGATTAATTGATATGATAGGCTTTAATTCCATTTTCTATTGTAGTCAATAATTATCACTGCAAAATAACAAAACAATAAATGTCTTTTAATTGCATGATTTTTTTTTTCTTCTTCCATTGTTTTTTTTGTTGTTTCACGCAAAAATATTTTTTGAGGGTTAAATTAAAATCCTTTCCTTGAAATAAAAATTTCAAGATTCACTCATTTTATTCCTTCAAAAAAATTGAATAAGAAATTTATCTTTGCATATATGGCATTATGTTAATATTCAGAAAGAACATTATACTTGCTAGTTTGGTGCATATAACAAAACAGAACGTGTTCAACTTCTGTTATATTATCTTTTGTTTCAAGCTTTTTTAAGAAACTAAAACAAACAAAAAAATAAAGATATTGAACAAACAAGGAAAAAGAGTTTTTAAGTTTTGTTCAATTTTTACTGATAAACATTTTTGCCATGAAAGAGTTTTTAAGTTTTGCTCTTAACCCTCAAAAATTCTAGTGTGAACCAAAAAAAAATGGAAGAAGAAAAAAAAAATCAAGCAATTAAAAGACATTTATTATTTTGTTATTTTGTGGTGATAAATGTTGACTACAATAGAATCAAGCAATTAAAAGACATTTAAAAAAAAATGGAAGAAGAAAAAAAAAATCAAGCAATTAAAAGACATTTATTATTTTGTTATTTTGTGGTGATAAATGTTGACTACAATAGAAAATGGAATTAAAGCCTATCATGATTTAAAGGTCAAGATTTGGAGTAAGATATTACACTTACTCTTGGAGTCAAAATATCCCCACCCTTTTAAAATATATATTATTTAATTATTATATTTGTAGTGATTATGAGTTCAATTTTTTTTTTTTTTTTTTTTTTTTTTTTACATTTGAAGGTGATGATTCAAATCATGGCAATGAGATAAATAAGTCCATTCAAATCATTGTACTATATATGTATTATTACTATAGCATTCTAACATTTGGAATTCGAATCAAGAGTTACCATGATTCAAATCATGCTAGCTTTTTTAGTCTCCTATGTTGCACTCTCGATGGCTTGATTTGAATTTTTTTTAAGGATGCTTGATTTGAATATTAAAAAGGTCATATAGGATGATTCAAAACATTCCTTTATATATATATATATAAACACACATTTGCAAAATCATTTCATAGCAAATTGGAAAACAAGGGATTTCGAGTTAATTGTGTTTTGTGAGCAATTTTGAGTTGGAGAACACGTTGTAAACATCTTAGGAAATTAGAAATCTATAAAGAAAGGATTGAAGTTTTTTCTATTGAATCATCGTTGAGTGAAAATAATTGAGGAATGATTGGAAAGAGGAGAAATTAGGGATTGTTCAACTTAAGCAATTGGGCTAATTTCTTATGATCTCTTTGTAATCTCTTATAAAGAATTGAATCAAAGAATTGTTTTCTCTCACATATGTAGATTATCTTTTTTTAGCCGAGCTGCTTAACAAACAACAATGTTACTCCTCTACTCTCTATCTTTGTTTTTTGATTTGATAGTTTAAAAACTCCATGTGCAAATTATATATATTAAACGATATTGTAGATTCTAAAATCTTTTTTACATACTTAAGCATTTGTATTATGTATCACATTCGTCACACGTTTACATATGTGTCTATAATACTATAATAGAATAAGTTAGTTCTTTTATGTCACCATGTCTCTTTTCAAATATATATAAAGTTTCATGATTAATTAGAAGAGATTGACGTGACAAAATGTTTCTAGGACGATTGTTTTCTGAAGCAACTCATCTTAACAATATTTTAAGGAAACTAAGCGACATCATACGTTCTTAATAATTTGTTCATTAAAAAAAAAAAAGAATAAGTTGTTTTAAAATGACGAAATGCTATGTATAGCAAAATGTTTTTCACGAATTCATCCCGACCAGTGTAATTTAGCCGCACATAAACCACTATACCTGCATGTATGTATGCCACAAAAACAGGAAATAAAATGGAGTAGTATTTAACAGAAATACATCTTTCGTGAAATCTCGTGATTTAGTTTTTCGATTTATATAGCATGGCTCTTTAAAATGATAATGTGGAATCCACATTATTAAAAATGCTCTTCAATAATGGAGACAACTTTCTGAACAAACCTTTTTGGCATTTTTAAGAAATGTATAGGAAATGGGTAGAGGTGTGGACATAATTAAGAACCCAATGTGGGACGGCAGCTTCCCATGTCTCTCAATCAAAGCCACATATGGGCATCACATGCCTATCTTCATTATTTAATTTTCATTGATTTGAATAACGTTATTGCATGCATGCATCTACATAATTATTTACTTAATGTTCCCCATTGGTTTTAAGAATTCAATTAAATTAGCATTGGTGTTACTAGCTAGCTAGCATCTTAACCATCTTCTAAGCAGGCATTAATCCACATGACCGTGTCTTAAGCCGCAAGATTAAATTGACTATAATCTGCTTCACATGGCACAACTGTTTCATTTGAGACTAATGATGAGTTGCTTATTAAAATCTATTTGACTATTCAAGCCTTGATCCTTCAGAAAAGGCAATTTCAATATTTAAAAAAATAAAATAAAATCAGTTCATTAGTATTATAATCTTCAAATGTTTATATTGTCAATATGTATAATTGTTTAATTATATTTTATACATATAACAAGGGTTACGTTAAGAAGTGTCTTCAAAATACTTGTTAAGAAGATAAAAATAAAAATATGATAAACGTACCACAGAAGAAAAAAAAAAATACACTTAATATTACCTACTTTTGCCTTAAACCAAGAACAAGATAGAATTGTTTTAAATTTTTATGCAATCCAAAACACTAATCAAACAAAAAATATCATCTATATAGTTTGAAGAAATGGGATATATGAGGTCATACTTACCGATTGAGGAAGCATTAAGCTTTCTTCAACAAATAGACAAATTTATCTTAATGTAATTCTTTTCCTATGGGATTGACACCATGCTCATTTACTACGCTAAGCATATCAAACCGACTAGATATTCTCAGCACCTTTTTGCTTGCCTCCTTTTTTTAACTTTGGTTTGAAGGTGTTACCATTGTATGGGGACAAGGTGAAAAGTCATCACAAAGATTGATGAGAAAAAAATATTCCCTCCATCCCGAATTAGCTGAGCCATTTTTTCTTTTCACATATTAAGACAAATGTATAAATGAAGGACAGAAAAAAATGATTTTAAATGTTCTTGTTAAGTATTGGTACATTCTCCACTATCATAAATGCAAAGTGGAATATATTGAATTGGAAGCTGTGAAATTAGTATTAATTAGAGTTATAAAAGAAAAAGAAAAAGTAATTAATATTGTATTGAAAAGTGAAATGACTCAGTTATTTTGAGACATTTTTTTTTGTAAATGACTCAGTTATTGTGGGACGGATGGAGTATAATTATGTAAAAGTTTAATTTGCAATATATCTACGGACAATAATACATTGTTAATGACTAATCTCCGTCAAATAAGTTAGTTACGTCTTTCCTTTCAACCATATTTTTTCATCAACAAAACTTAAACTCGAAAAGATCTGAGTCCAATTTCACATCGACCAATGTAATTTTGGTTATTAAAATTAGAAAGCACGTACACATTTAATTAATTAATCTTTATCGCTCTTGTGTATATATATAAGGAAGCACATGAGTCTGTCCATGAAGCATCCATTCCATTGTAACACATGACATACAACTATAGTTAGGCTTTGACATTTCAATTAGAGAAAGTCATATCAACATGAGAAGGAGCTACATCCAACCATCATCAGATCTCAAGAAAATAGAGGAAAAGGTTACTACCAACATGAGGGAGAAGATGAGAAACTCATCAACTTCATTATCATATGATCATAATGAGGTAAAGAAAGTTGAGGACTCCTTTGAAACAAATAAGAAGCTAGAGAGGAAGACTACAGAAGACATCAATGCCAGTGCTGATGCCTTCATCAAGAATTTCAGGAAACAACTCGTGATTCAAAGGCTTCAATCCATTGAGAATTATGAGAAAATGCTTGCAAGGGGTCTCTAGCACTATACTATATATATATATATATATATCATCATGATTATTATATCATATATATAACTACCTATAATATAATTAATGTTTAAGTTTGGTGTATGCATTATATCATCATCTATATATATATATATATATATATATATATATATATATATATAGCTTGATTTGTTGTTTCCTAGCTTTTACTCTCTTTAATAATTTTTGAAGAAGCATACATGGTTTAGATGTATAAGATCAGAAATAAGGTGCGCAACCAATTATACTGTCCCTATATTTTGCATTACAATAGTGCCCAAAAGAGGAATTGGTTCATGCATTTTTCATCTGGCTTGTTAGAGGAGTTTTAATGTGAGAGATGAGAGCATTAAAGGACAACCATTAGATTATAACTAACGGTTCAGATCTTGTGTTATCTTTAAATTTCAAATTTTGTATCTTTTTCTGATATTACGCGCGCGTGTAATTCACTCACGTATACTTTCTCCCTTTTCATTTTCATGCTTCAAACTAAACAATTAAAATTCATAACACAAAAAAAGTTAAATACTATTATAAAATGGCTTCGATTTACAAGCTCCCTTGCAATTGATGTACTTGGTGTTCATTCTATCAGCAAAACATTTAAGCTTTGATTGAAGTGATGTTGTATTTCGTTGTGTTTCTTTCTTCCAATTTATGTTGAACTAAGAAAAAGAAAATATAAATTCATTCTGGAAAATTATTCTGAAACATTCATTCACAAATTACTGAAAGAAAAAATAGATTACGGTGAAAGAAAAAATAAGAAAAAGAAGCGGGTTGCGCGTGGGTGAGAATTGGAAGGGATATATCCAAATTAAATAAAATTTAGGCAATATTGCACAATTAGTCCTTTAACTTTATTTTAGGTAACACTTCCGTCCTTTATCTTTTTTTTTGTCATGATTTAATTAATACTTTATGTTATAAAATAACAACATAGTTATCCTTTTTTATGAAAAAAATAATCAAAAACTCCAAAAAAAATTCATCAAACTCATAGGCAAATGTAAATCTTCATCATACAAGCCTAGAAAATCAAATTTCTTTGAAAAAAAATCTCATAAAAAATGATAAGATATTGTCATTTTATAACATAAAGGACTAAATCGTGACAAAAAAAAGATAAAGGATGAAAGTGTTACCTAAAATAAAGTTAAGGGACTAATTGTGTAATTTTACCTAAAATTTATGATATAAGTTCATTTTAATCCAAGGGTTGTCCTTTAATGCTCTCATCTCTCACATTAAAACTCCTGTCACTTGATACATCTTATATATGTATATGGAAAATGTTGTATTCCACGAAAAGTATTCCACAGAAACTAAGAATAACACATCAGCCAAATCCCAAATTATATTAATTTAAAATTAAAAAAGAAAAAACTTTTGTAACTGTTGCTTTGTGCGTGATCGTGGTTTTCGTGGAATTTGGTTCCTGGTATCTATATATATATATATACACCAGCGAAAAGACGGGTACAATTTCTACTGCGCTAACGCATGTAATTATTTTATTATGTTTGTTTGTATAATTTTGATTTAAATTTTTAAATTTTTAAATATTGTGGAAATTATTGATATATTGATTTATAAACAAAATATTGTCAAGACATATAACAAAATTATTTTTTAACTCAACATATTTTAGTTTACATGCATATAAAATTAAGGTAAAATAAAGATCATTTATTGTTTATTCTAATAGTAATTAGTAACATCATAACATAAACGTGTGTATTGTGTAAAAGGAACATCATAAATAAATGTATAAATGACATGTTATGTAAAAGAAACATTGTTATGATTGCGATAAAAGAATATCTTTAAAAACTACATTTTTCAAGTCTCCATCTCCTCCTTCTTTTTCCCTTTCTTTAATGATAACTTTTGTTGAATTTTGAGAAACCCCTCTTGATAAAGCTACATATAATTGACAATGGCTGAAAACATGCCGTAGAAGATAGATTCCGACATTGGGAATGGTCTTCCCTTGTGACTTATTTATGGCAATAGCAAAGCTTACTCAAACGGGAAATTGTTTTCTACTGGGCACAAAGGGAAGTCATGAACTCACATTTGTTTTTGGTCCCTAGAAATATACCAACTTTTCGTTTTAGTCCCTCTAAAATTTTCCTTCAACTTTTAGTCCCTATAAAATTTTCAATCTTTACTTTTGGTCCCTCGTTTAAAGTAAACTCATATATAGAATTCATATTTTTAAATAAAATTTTGCAGAAAAATGTATAATATTATAAGGATCTCTCCCAAAAAAAATTTAGAATTTTTTACCCAAACATGAATTAAATATGAATTTTTATATTTTTGGCTGTAAAATATTCATATTTAATTCATGTTTTGTTAAAAAAATCAAATTTTTTTTGGGAGTGATTTTTACAATATTTCATAAATTTCTGCACAATTTTATTAAAAAATTCAATAATTTACTTTAAAATAGGGACCAAAAGTAGTGATTGAAAATTTTATAGGGACTAAAAGTTGAAGGAAAATTTTAGAGGGACTAAAACGAAAAATTAGTATATTTATAAGGACCAACAACATATTTAACCCTTAATTTAATTCTGGAAAAGAATGCTCTTTTTCCAGCATTACTTCATGTTAGGATTTCTACATCCTCATGTTAGATGTGTCTAAACATGTGTTGCATTCACATCCACAAATATAATTACCCTAAATTAGATGATTTTCTCAAATTATAAATGTTATTGGTGTGTCAGTATCTATGTTATATCTGGTGTTGGTGTTCGTATCCATACTTCTTAGCGGTCCTATCTTTTTATGGCATCTAAGATGGTGGTTTGAATGTAACCAAAAACAAAAGAGGGTGGTTTGAAGCTTTCTTATGTTTCTGTTTTTAGTTGTTGGTAACATGAGTGTGATTATCGTTTAACAATTTTGAATTGTTTAAATGATTCTAACATTTTGACTTCACAATATTTTGTTGGATATTGGATGGGGCCATGGGAGAAGTTTATCATTTGTATACATGCAGAACGTTTGGAATCACAAAGAAAAAAGCAATGCTTTTATTCCTTTAAACGGCAGTGGAAGGAGCTTAACGGCAGGGGAAGTTATTGCTCATTTTCCCTTTATTTAATAATTAAAAAAAATCATGGTTCTTTTATATATATATAAAAAAAAAAACCACGCTATCATAGGTTGTATAATCAATTATAAACCAGTAAAGTTAAATAATTCTTAAAATTATTCGTAAACAATTTGAATCATAATCGCTTATAAACTAGCAAAGTCAAATATATAATCCATAGAATTAAACGACTTTGATTAGGATTAACATGAAATAAAAAAGAAAAAAACTAAACAGGTTAATTATGAATTCTGATGCAGAGGGTTGAGAGAGGTTGAGAAAAACTAAACAATGCGGAGACGAACTATTAAATTTGAGAACCCTACTTATTAATGTTTAATATAGTGCTAAGAAAACTTTTTTCTAAAATAATTTTGAGCCCTAATCTTTTTTGGAGGATTTAAAGTCCAATTTTTAAAATTATTTTTTGCTTACGTTTGTTACTAATCTTTTTTTATAGTATTTAAAGTCAAATCTTTAGCATTATTATTTTTTGCTCACGTTTGTTACTAATATTTTTTTTTAGAGAATTCAAAGTTCAATCTTTAACATTATTTTCTGATCACGTTTGTTACTAATCTTTTTTAGAGGATTTAAAGTCCAATCTTTAACAATATTTTTTGTTCACGTTTGTTACTAATATTTTTTTAGAGGATTTAAAGTCCAATCAGTAACATTATTTTTTGCTCACGTTTGTTACTAATCTTTTTTTAGAGGATTTAAAGTCCAATCAGTAACACTATTTTTTGCTCACATTTGTTACTAATATTTTCTTAAAGGATTTAAAGTCCAATCTTTACCATTACTTTTTGCTCATGTTTGTTTCAATTTATCAAAGACTAAGAAGAGTAACTTATATTAATAAAATAATATGGAAATACTGTTTTTTTTTTAAGTAATAAAATAATATGGAAATATTATTTTTTGTGGAAGGGATATGAAAATACTTGGCAACCTTTGTCGGTTGTATTGAGGGAAACAACACAGATGTACAACATAAAATCGGTTGATAAAAAAGTAACATGATTTTTTGTTTTGTGCTTGTTTTTTGTGAGTTTGATTTGTGGTTAACGAAGGTAAAAGAAGGTTAACTGTGACAATTAATGACATGAATTAGTAATCCACGTGTTATTTTATAATTGGCTAATAGTAAGAACAATTCATAAGGAATTGTGCGTAAATTTTCTCCTTAAATTTAATTTATTTTTATCTATTTGTTACATGTGTTATTTGTATTTAAAATTAAAAATTAAGGGTATTTTTGGAAAGAAAAGTTCAACCCAAAAGTGTGCTGAAATGGATAGTTTTCTTTATATATAGGAAAGAAAAGTTTTCTTTATATATATATATATATGGATTTTGCTAGAAGACATCATTTAGATGTTTTTTTAGCAAGCCACACCTTAAGGTGTGATATCCATTTTTTAGTTATAACTTTGCTAAAATACACCTTCATAAAAATTAGTTGGTATCTTTTAACAAATGCCAATAAGAATAACTTGCTAAATGACACCTTCATAAAAGATGTCTTCTAACAAAAACCTTATATATATACACCTTGCTTTTTGTGTTTTCTTTGTCAATTACATTTAAAAGATGGTACGAATGTGAACTCTTATCATTTTAAGTAAAATACCACATTCATTCTTCTTATTTATTTATAAATCTATCAATTTTCTAAAAATAGGGTGAGGATCTTCCTATAAACTTTTTTTAGGTCCATAATAGAATTTCCATTGAAAGATACATATTGTTAAAGGACAAATTTTTCTTTTTCCATCCAAAACTTCAATTTAGCATTGCTTCCTCTTGACTCTTATAACTTAACCGGTTCCCCTTTTATAAAAATCCTTTTAAAAAAAATAATTGTGTTTTTTCGGTAAAAATAAACTAATTATTATGTCATGCATAGGTTCCATTATTTTTGCTTAATGCATATGTAATGTAACGGTTTAGAATTGTGGTAGCTCCTTGAAGACAAGCATGACAATTTCTTTCTTTCCAAAAAAAAAAAAAATGACAATTTCTTATCCCACCCTGCTTGTTTCTTGCTCACCCTACGACATTTTAAATTATATAAAATTATATAATTTAAAATGTGTAAAAATAAGTTACAAAATATCCTCCAAAGTCCTAAAACATTTCATCTTATATAATCCGAACTAGATGTAGATGGTGGGAAAAGAAACTATCCAAGAGCATGAATACTGCTCTTCTCTCATCTGTTTTTGCTTATTCCCGTCAAAATAGTCGAGAGCGAGTTAATTCACGCATGTGTATTCTCAACGTGAGTTAACTCACGCATGTGTATTTCTTGGCGGGAATGAGCAAAAAACAGATGGTGGAAGAGCAATTTTCTAAGAGCATTATGGTGGCCTTTTGGACATGTCCATACCCAAGACTGTCGGAGAGGCCCATTTTTGGCACATTGATTGACGGATTTTGCTCGTCTAATATAAATAAAAAAAATGCTCTCTCACATCCCAAAAATATTAAAATACCTCCGACAACACTTAACTACCGAAAATATTTTGATATATTTAGGGTGCAAGGGAGCAATTCTTAGAGTGAAAAGAGCAAAATCCTTGGTTGACGGTTTTTCCTTCTGTGAGCCCACTCATATTACTTTCTCAGGCCTAGGCATTAGATTTTTTTTTTCCCTTTCAAAGGGGGCATAAGATAGGAAAGTTATTGTTCCCACTTTTGAGATTGATAAAAAACTTACCCGACGACAGTTTATTGTCGATATACTTTATTCTACGGTAATTAACTGTCGAAGTGGTATTTTTTTAAATGTAGATCCGACAATAGTTAACTATCAATAGAGTAAAGATTTATTTTTCTGGTGTTTCATAGAAAATGCTGAAATAGAAACAACAACTTTCATAAGATAGATGATTGATTAGAATGTATGGACAATTCTTCTACCACGTGTACCATTGGTCTCTTTATTACCGTAACACCATGTTAATCATATCAATATTATTGTGCCAGTTGAATCCCTTCAAAAATTAGAGTAACAATTTTTAAAAATAAAATAAAGTGGGTATTTGAATTAATTTTAAATTCATGAAAACTAAAATTTATACTCAAAATCATATTCTTTTATAGAATTGTAAAGAATTTTGAATCAAATCAACAACCAATTTCTAAACGAAATTCCTTCGTCAAAATGTCAAATACAAATAGAGAGGCTAACATCAGCATTTAATAGTCATCTGTTAGGACTAACCGTATGCATATTACAAAACCATTTTACTTATTTTGACAAAACCATTTTAGTTGTGTAGTGTGTACTATATAATTAGGCAATGAAGTAAAGAACCAATTTTCAACATAATATATCAATATGTGTCACTCTTGATAGCGATTTACCAACTCTCACATGAAGAGCCTTTCCTTATCCATGCATTTTTACCAAAGTCTTTTTGTGAGCTGGACCAGCTAGTTACAATGATAATTGTCACATTGCCCAAATTATAGAATAAATAAACTATACTGTAAAATTATTCAAAGATCTTTCCATAATTTTGTTTTTTTGACAGAATCTTTACATAAAAATATACTATTTCTTTGCTAACGCTGAGTCAGCATATATCTAGTAATATGAGCTGTCCATTTGTCATCTGAGTCAGCTTGAAGATATTATATATATTCAACTTCATATTCAAGATTTGTGTAAAAAACAGAAAACTTCTATTTAAGATTATACACTATTTCTTAGGAGAAAATGTAAGCATAGCTTAGTGTCAACACTCAAATGTTTGCGACTTGTTTGTACGTACTTGGTAGCTTCTTTAGTTATATACATCGATTGATATTTGATTGATTGGTATTGATAGATATATAAATTATCACCCCTTAGTTACTCTTTTAAGGGAGAAACTCATTTTGAATACTTAAATAGATTTTATGTGTACTACAATTATTTATTTATAATTTTTTTAATGATGGAATTTAATGAATCCTCAATTACTTCAATTCATAACTTCATTGTCATGGATGTTTTGGTCGTCAATTTGGACGTTCTTTTCCTCTTCCTCGCGGTGTACGGTTGTTTGATTACGTATCAGTTTCAATAAATTAGAAATTTAATCATTAACTTAAACGTCAATGATGTAGATTAAGATACATGTGTATTCTAATCACTTTAATTTTGTCGAATTTCAACAAAAAAAATTGAAAGAGACAAATTTTTAATTTGTTTTCTAATCACTTTGATTTTGTATTCTAATCACTTTATTTTATCATTTTATACTATTAACTTTGCTCTTGAGCTGTATTTCTCACATACATCCTTTTCTTTTTAGCGGTGCTAAATCAGAGGATATATATATATATATATATATGGGTTTGCTAGAACACACCCACTAGTTTTTATGTGGGAGTGTTTTAGCAAAGCTACACCTTAAGGTGTATTTAACCACTTTTTAGTTATTTACTTGCTAAAATACTCCTTCTAAAAAATAAGTGGGTGTATTCTAGCAAATGCCTATAGGATTTGCTAGAACACACCCACTTGTTTTTTTAGAAGGTGTGTTATAGCAACATACACCTTAAGGTGTATTTATTAACTTTTTAGTTATAACTTGCTAAAACACTCCCACATAAAAACTAGTGGGTGTGCTCTAGCAAATCCCATATATATATTTGTCTTGTTTTCAATGTATTTTACAAACATGAAATAATGAATATTTTACTAAAAACAGCTGTATATATGTTGATTCTTACCAATTCAATAATTCCAATCTATCTTAATCAATTACTATCTTGTATTTGTGAGTCACCTTAACTTAGCATATTAATGATGTAGAAATGAATGACATAAAAATTCAAACTTTTTTTAACAAATAGAAATTTCAGTGTAAAAAAATATATAGTGGCAAAAAGACAAATATGTATAACTAGATTTTTGACCCGTGCTCCGCTCGGGTTTATTGTAAATGGATTGACATACGAATAATAAAATGCAATATATAATAGGTAACGGTGAAAAAATAATACGTGATAATCTATAGTAGTCAAAATAAAACACTTCATAAAATGTATGAAATCTGAAAATATTATAAAAGAAAATTCGGTAATCATATCAATAATTCAGGTATATATAACCAAGTTTAAATTGCTGCAGACCTAACAAAATTAATAAATAAGGATAAGTGTAGAAAATATTTTCTTCAAAAAAAAAAAAGCAAGAGGATAGGAATGAAATTGGTGTGATGCATTCTTTTAGATGAAATTTGTTAGGTTAAATAATTTCTTTTAGATAGAATTTTTTAGGTTAAATAATTGCAAACCAAATAAAGCAAATGAGCGGGGAAAAATTAGGTTAAATTGTTGCGGACGTAACAAAATTAATAAATAAGGTTAAGTGTAGAAAATATTTTCTTCAAAAAAAAAGGCAAGAGGATAAAAATAAAATTTATTGCGATGCATTCTCTTAGATGTAATTTGTTAGGTTAAATAATTTCTTTTAGATGGAATTTATTAGGTTAAATAATTACAAACTTAATAATGCAAATGAGTGGGAAAAAATTATGTTAAATTGTTGCGGACGTAACAAAATTAATAAATAAGGATATAATATAGGCAATTTCTATGGTACACTCGATAATTTTGAGTGTACCGGTACACCAGTGTATTTAAATGAATAGTTTAATGATTTATTTTCTTTAGAAAAAAATATTTTCTATCATTTATAATTATAATAATTATATTTTATTTTTCAAAAGTGTCGGCAAAGCAAAATTCAATTTTTTTTAATTTTTATTACTCATAATAGTGAATATTGATTATTTTTTTCAATAAAATGTTAAAATTTTTTAGTATAATTCTTATAAAAAATGAAATGATGTTTTTTCTTATGAGATAATATTTTCTAAGATACAAAAGTCGATAAATATCTCTTTATCACATTAAAATTATCGTTAACTTATAGATTTATAAAATAGGTGTACTGATACACCTTAATTGAAGGATGTATCGTAGAAATTCCCTATAATATATTCTCCTTATTAGTAGAACAACTTTATTTAATATACACTTCATTAGATTTGCAAAGGAATCTAGTACATATTACCAAATGTGAGGCATTGACAAGTAGAAAACATAATTTAAAGAAAAAAGTTCCTCATGAATTAATCATAACATTGATACTGAATTAACTTCTTCTTATTATTTTATTTTTTTATTCACCACCATCACCACAAAATTAAGATAAAATAAGAAGTTTGGCCTCATCATGTTTAAATTTTTTCTACAGGTTGGTGTATCTTTTGTGGCATAGTCTCAAGGTTGATTCTAGAGCATGAATTAACAATCTCACCAGCTAGAGGAATAACTGGGAGACTATCACAATTGCATATTTCAATCATAAATCCATCTGGGTCATGAAAAAACAATTGATCCACTTGAATTCCATTTTCTTCCACCAATGCACGCTTACAAACAATTTTTTTATCATTCAGATATTTCTCTACTGCATCAATGCTTCCATCACACTGTTCATGATTTACAAAGATAAAACATATGTTACCGATTATTCATATTTACACTCTTTAATTAATTATATAAATATAATTCAACCACTAGGTCATGTCATCAATAAAACATGTACATAGAAGTGTACAATATAAGTTAGAGTAAACAAAACGTTTGTATTATGAGATTGTTGTTTTTGTCCTTTTTCCTTAGCAAGAATAGGGACAGAGAAGTAGTTTAGTTTTTTTTTTTTTTTTTTTAAAGAAAAATACAAACAGTTTAAATATTGCATCAAAAAGACATCATAATTTCGTCTACTTTTTGAACTTTTGATATATACTATTCATATTGTAAGAGCTGGTTAGAGGACAAGGAAGTTTGAGCTATGCTAAAGTGTTTTCATATATATATTGTTTCAAATGAACAAAATGAATTTGTTTCAAAATTATAAGTAAAAAAGATCATTTTCTTTGTTCAAAATTATAAGTAAAAAAAACCAACTTTTATTCTATGGAATGATATTGTTTCAAAAAATCATATTTTCCAAAATGAAATTAAATGCATGCATTCAGTGACGGAGTCAGAAAAAAATGTAAGGGTGGACCACTAAAATTAACTATTGAAAAATTGTTTAAAGTCTCGCAAATTAGACCTATAATTGAATTATTTAAATTTTTCAGGTGGACCACTACACCAATTTGCGGGAATTTGGATCAACCGAAACTTAAAACCAACATAAAATTGTATAAAATCTCGCAAAATAGACCTATAATTGAATTATTTAAATTTTCGAGTGGGCCATTACACCACTTTGCAAGAATTTGGATCAACCAAAATATAAAACCGACACAAAATTGTATAAAATATCGCAAAATAGACCTATAATCGTTGATTTTTTTATTTTTCCGGGTGGACCGTGGCCCACCCCAACCCATGAAGGGCTCCGCCACTGATTGCATTCAATTTGCTATCCCTTCTATTTTCTCCATAACATGTACTAATAAATAAAAATTGTTTTTACATCTTTTCATAAAACTTATTTCGAATAACGCAAAAAGTTATACCTTAAATTATTACTATGTTTAAGTTTTTTTAAAAAGTGTAAATTATTATTATTTTTTGTTTATAATTTGAGACGAAGGAGTATGAATTTGTGGTTTAATTAAATGAACAAACACGGCAATGAATTGAATTGAAATCAATTAATCTTGCCTGGAATGAGATATGATTATCCTTTGTATTAATTTCCTTCTTCCTTGGAATTTTTTCAGGGTCTTCTGCCTTCAGCAAGTGAATACCAATGCCATGGCCAAATAACCTGCAACATTGATGAAATAGGAAAATTAATTAACAACATGAAGATAATAAATTAATTTAGATGAAGCTATATTTTCATTATGCATGCTTCATTAATATATGTTACGTACCATGCTCCTTCAAAATTAAATGATCCAGGTCTCACAATGGAAACGAATCCAAGAACATTTTCATAGAAGGCAACGGTTACATCCACTGATCTGCAGATAAGGGAGATATGATTCACTGATTTTAGACGCAAAGGGTTTCCAACAATGGCGTCCATTTTTCTAATTCTTATTAGAAGAATCAATTCAATTGAATAATATCTATCCTAGACCCCAAAACAAAACCAAGAAAGATGAAAATGAAGTCAAAACAAAACAAAAAATGAAGAGGAAAAGAAAGAATGTAGATTAGAGGTGAAGAATCAAGAATAAATAGGAGAAAAGATAGACAAATCAAATAACATGACAGGTGAGATCAATCTATAAATAGAGGATTGAGGATATATTAGTATATGTTAGGCTGTGATACTTTTTATAGGTAGATGTTTCACAAGGTTTTTGTCGGATAGGTTAGCAACATCCAATCATTTAGGCATAGTTTAAATAAAACTAACTCATTTAGGTTGTGATACTTTTTGTTGGATATTTTATTTACAGCTTTGCTTATAACATTTTTATACCTTATCCCTTATTATAAAAGCTAAACTTGCCATGCTGGCAGTTAGCCCCAAACACTCCAAATTCTCCCTCCTAAGTGAGCATTAATTTCGGTTCTAAACTGCTAACCACCCACTACACCTCAAACACATTAAACATGACCTTTCATTAATCCTTCAACCAATAGCTTCTTTTAATTACTCACTAATAACTAATGAAGATAGCGACAATACCACTACAACCTCAATTTATTTTTTTAACTATGACCTAAAATGTTGTATATCATGAAGTATTTCGTAATGTATGATGATGATTAAAGTTTAACTCAATCAATGGTTAGACTACCTTATTATTTATATGTTATCATTGTTGTACAAGTAAACATTTTTAAATTTTATCATATGACATCTATTTGTTACTATATGTTAAATAATGTAGCGACTTATTCGTCTAACTTTAGCTCGGTAGGATCCGTTTATAATGATAAAGATTTGCATATAAATTTATCATTATTTTTCAAAAGATATAACTAAATTGTTTTTTTTTTATAAATAATAAGTTGTTTCCATAAACTATTTTAGAAGACTTATCAAAATAAGTGATAAGTTAACCAAACAATTGAGCTTAAGTAATTAATGAGCTATGTCAAACAACAAATTATTCAAAATATGTTGGGTAGGGGCGGTTCCATTATGTGAGAGATTTAGTCGGCTTCACCTTTTGTCTGATTTTAAAGGGAAGTCGGCGACATAGACGTTTTCTTTAGGGTGGGGTGAAGGGGGAGAAGCAATTGGAAATGGCGGCGCCAGTTGTTGGCATGGGAGGAGGAGTTGGTAGAGGAGTGTATGACTTTATTACTTGATGTCTCTTTTCAAGTTAATATTCCAGAGGAATAGAAGTGGCTTACTAATCAAGGAGATGGTTACACTGTTCGAGGCGTCTATCAGGTGCTTACAAATCATGAGTGTCATACCCTGGATGCGACTTTGGACAATGTTTAATATATAAACAAATTCCTTTGAAGGTGTCTATTTGTGTCTAGCGTCTTTTTCTCAATAGGTTGTCGACAAAGGATAATTTGGTCAGACGCTACATCATTTCTCACGAAGCTCATTATTGTGTGAGTGGGTGCAGTAAAGTTGAATCAGCTTGATGGCAGTTAGTTCGGCCTTTGGACTGGTATTTATTCGGTTGGTCCACTACATACTATGGATCATTTTATTCAGTTCTCTCATTCCATGTGAGGTTATCGTGCCTGCCGTAAGTTTTTATTATTAATATGGATCGCACAATTTTGGTTGTGTGGACAGAAAGAAAGAAATAACATGCTATCTAAATTCAAAGAAATGTCAATTATGCAACCGTTAGATAAAGTGAAATTGCTCTCTTTTTTGTGGCTGAAGGCTAAGTATGCTAACTTCCTTTTTTGTTATCATATGTGGTAGCGAAGTCCTTTGTTTGTTTTGGCATTAGTTGATTTTTGTCGATTGTTATTGCTTGTAATGTTGTAAACTTCTAGGGGTCTCTTTGGTACATCTTGTGCTAGAGGGATTATTATTCTGATGTTAATTTATTCTCATTTTGACTTGTTCAAAAAAATAAAATTACTTAAAAGAACCTGAGTTCGATTTCTGGTTGGAACATGACCTTACTTGCCTCATGGCAGAACTCTAAATTATCAGGGCTCTATCCCACTTAAAATCGAAGGGTTTACAAACAAAAAATAAATAATGGTAAAGTTGTTTTCATAAATCCTTTTAAATCATTTCAAATAGGTTATTAGAGTTAATATTTTTTATGTTTTATTATTTTATTTTATTTTTGGCTTTCGCACCAGTTTCCGATCCATCAAAGGTGGACGACTAATCTGGCTCATGGCCTCATGCGTAGAGGCATACGCACTGGTTAAGCATTGTTCTTACCGAGAATTGAACTTGATATTCCCCGAATACGTCCTTGGAATGAGCTTCTTACCATTGAAGTCCAAGCAACTTGGTTTATATTTCACTATTTTAAAATAAATAGTCTATAAAATAAAAAACTAATGGTCACCGACAAAATTCTAGAACTAGGATATGAAATATTTTTCCTGGTTAATATTACGTGTACATGTATGCCATTTGTCACTGTATAAGTTCGTGAGAATTAGATGGATTGCCCTTACACGTGTTCTATGCTGAATAGGATAGTTAATTAATGGATACTTGTACTAAAACGATAGTTAATGATTTGGTAAAAAAAATAAAAAATAATGATATATGGTTCAACTGTATATATATTCTTTTTTTTAGGGAATGGTCCAACTATTTCTAAAAGGTGAAGAAATGAATTTTTGACACATTTAAATTAATAAACGGTATATTTATACATTTAAAAGCAATTAGATGAGATAATAAGAATTCTTCTTCATTTTAAATAAAGATTTTGAATTCGAATTCTACATTAAAAAATAAAGATATTTGATTCACACATAATAAAAAATTGTATATTTATACAAGGTTTGAGTTTTAAATTATTATTCTTTTTCTATAGATTGATTTCTTTTTTTTGGGATTTTCTCAAGATTGATGTTTATAACTAATGAAATACTATGTTGTCAAAAATGTGTGTTAAAAAAATGTACACCGTTTATATATAGATAAATATTGTTGTATTCATATGTTTGGTTGGATGTATATACTTATTAGGGCTGAACATCGGGTCGGTTCGGTTCGGGTCCAAACCCCCAATCCAAACCAACCCACAAGTTAGAGATAGAAACCCAAACATAGCAAATTTAGACTTCAAGTCTTCCGGGTTCGGTTTTTCGGGTTGGCGGGTTCCAAAAAAAATCATCAAAGTCTTAGATCTGAAAAGCCCCAGAAAAAAAATTGTGAAAGAAAAGGAGAAGAACTAGAGATGGAAAGGAAAGGGATCGAACAGAGGAAGAACGTGAAAGAAAATGGATCCACCATTTTCAATCTTCAGATTTGTTAAATTTGCTTTGCAAATTCGTTGTAGTTGTTCTGTCTCCGATTTATTTCACCTTCTGGGTTGTACGCTTATTGTTGTGATATGTATTTGTCTTGATATGTTGTTGTGTTTTCTTATTCTGAAGATGAATGTAATATGCTGTGAATGGCAGGTTTGCAATTACAAACAATAACATGTGAGGGAGAGAAGAACAGAGCTTCACACAAACAATTAATAAATAAATAAATAAAATTAATAATAATAATGATTCAGTTCGGGTTAGGGTACATAAGGGTTCAAACTGTCCACCCGAACCGAATAAACCCATCGTAACCTGAAAATTGCATACATACAACCCGTGACCCGTATTAATCCGAACCGATTGGACCCGATTGCATTGGGTTGGTCGGGTTCATATGGGTTAGCCCGAGTTTGCCCACCCCTAATACTTATCATCTAATCATACAATGACATATCATTTTTTATATTTAAATAATTTAAAATAAATTTAACTCTTGAATTGCTTTTATCTACAAAGTACTGATATTCAACCAAACTTCATATTGCAAATATATATATCGTTAGAGAAATTTAAGATGAGAGGATGATGCCCCCGTTTTAAAGTAGAGAAGATTTTTGAACTCATAGAAACCATACAAATATATTTACATTTAACTTCCTCTAAAAACACTATACCGAGACTAAAACCCGTACCTTTCATGCCTAAGGTTTGTTGTTTACAACTAGATCAAGTTTTTGGAGTTATTCTCCTTATATGTGTGAATGTGCTTATTATTTTTATTGGCATATTACTTATTTTAAAAAGTATTTTGATTAAAAATTATATGTTATTGTTTTAAATATAGTAGTGTCAGTCCAACAAATGTCTAGGTCTAATAAAACAAAATTTAAAATGAGAGGTTTTAAAATTAAATTAGAGGTCTTTTAGGACAAGTTGATTTTACATATGAAAAAATATATAGTTCAATGTTACATATATTTGCTCAAAAAAAAAAATGATTTATTTATTATTCGAAAGAAATGATTGATTGATTATTTGAATGAATTAATTAATAGTAGAATAGTTAGTATAGCTGGCAATAACATACACTTATTTTTCCCTTATTTTCACTGACCGAGAGTGGACTGAAGTTATGAAGTAACTTGTCTTATAATCATTATGTAAAATTAAAATAAGGAAGTCTATTCCATCAAGACATAGAATAGATCAATTAATTATATTTCTGAAATGGCAAACCAGTTATAATCAGATGTGATCGATAATAAACTTGTGAGTATAGCTGTAACTCTGTAAGCTGAGGAGAAATGTGACTACAGTTTGTGAACAAAATAATCACTATATCTAAAATTGTCGGTTCATAATTAAGGGTGCAGTTGTATTAATAATAGAATTAATTTGTTCAAACTAATTTTATTGGTATGATTGGAAAAAGAATACTCCATCGATGTAGATGTATTAATACTGATAGCTCGGTTAAATTGTTATTTTTCAAAGTTAAATATGTTTCGTTTTGTTTTTAGCTATCATGATTGGTAGCAGCACCATTTATTTTGTATGGACGTCGAGCTGTAATCATCTTGTTTTTCTGTTTCCTTTCTTCGATGTTTGTTTTTTTATGCATCATTAACTACTGTTTGCATTCTTTTTTGATGATTTTCTTTTGCACGTTTTGTGTGAGATGAATCACCAATAATTTTTTGACTTGTTCAAAAAAAATATTAGTTGCTAAAAAAATGATGGTAACACAAAATATGTCATAAAATTATAATATCTCTATCTAAATTTTGCCATAAAAACATTAATATGGGTGCAGCTCTCCCACCTCAACATTTAGGACTTCAACACTCAACTTTTATGATTAATTATTTGGTAAAAAAATATAATTATTTACGTAACGCATAAATAATAATGTATGACCTAGTCGTGATTTAATTAATGTTTTTTTTTATATATATATAAAAAATGAAGTGTGCTTTATAATTAATGTTAATATGTATAAAAAAAATAAAAAATTGAGCTTCTTTTGTCTTATACATCAAATTTGGTGTGCTTTATTATTATATAGAAAGTGAAGTGTGACAAACAGTGTGCTT
The DNA here is from genome assembly GCF_003473485.1 of Medicago truncatula. Taxonomy (NCBI): domain Eukaryota; kingdom Viridiplantae; phylum Streptophyta; class Magnoliopsida; order Fabales; family Fabaceae; genus Medicago; species Medicago truncatula. The sequence continues at coordinate 50,812,098 of NC_053043.1, forward strand.
TAAATGACACGAGCAATGCCCAAAATCACCATCATGAATCATCATATCATATAGATAAGAAAGGTCCATCGTGTTCTATAAAAGAAATATATTATAAAAAAATAAAAAATAAAAAAAAACATCGTGATTCATGAGAATTGTTTCTTTTATGTGATAAGAGCTGTAGATTGCAATTGTGACGTAAGTTTTTCATAAAATCATATCGTCAGTCACTTGATCCAAAATTTCAAACATAACCAAAATACTTTACCTTGGGATTATTATTTAATTAAGTTTGGTTTAATTAGTTTTACTTCGTTTACTGAAATGAAACCTACTACGTTTTAAATTAAGTATCTTCTTTTGCAGTGATTAAGGGTGCGTTTAAAAATAATTACAAGTGATATTTAGATAATGTGACATAACTCGTAATTCTATTGACCATGAACGTGACCTACAAAAACTAGTTGTGTCTTTCGTTATTTGGTTAGACTCGCGGATAATGTGTGTAGTTATGACCGCTATCGGGATAACTTGGTGCCCTATATTTGTAATTAAAATGGGTTGGTTGAGAAGGTTAAGGAAATTTTGGGTGAAATGGATTGTTAGCTATAGTTTATTGATGGCTGCATTTTGTGAGGAAGGGAGGATATAAGATTGTGGGTAGTTGTGGAAAGAAATGATAAGGAAATTGAGCCTTATGTGATAAGTTGTGGAAATAAATTACGAAGAAGGTGTAAGTGTTTTTACCTGGGGTTCTTTGAAGAAGATTGATGAACATGATCATCAAGATGAACAATAAGAGATGGAATAAGATGAAAAAATGGAGATTTTTTTTTTTTTTTTTAGTGTGGATGGTTCACTAGTTAGCACAATGGGTAATGCTCCTTCTAGCAAATTTTCTTTTATTTTTTTTTAGAAGAATCTAGCGAATTTTCTTTTAGCGAAAACATCACGACCCTTGTATCTTTTTGGCGTGTGATTGTAGCATGACATCATCATTTTATCCAAACATTTATGTTTTATGCTAAATATGATCGAAAAGTGGCATTGAATTCTAGATAAACTCGTGAAATTAAATTTCGCTTAGGATAGCACTGCACTTAGCACAATAGACATTCGAGATTTAATGTTTTTCTTTTTATAGAAGATCAAATAGTTAAAAAATTTAAAGTTAATGATAGAATATTATTGTCATTAATCAATAGTATATTTGTAATTATTTATATTTAATTTTATTTATGTATATCATTATTCATAGGTTTGACTAAACCTATTATTATTGGTATGAGGAATGCTATGGTCACACTCTCTAACACACTCTTTTGACACACTCCAATCATAATTTACCATCTCATACACTCTTTTTATTTCATTAACCAGCAACCGGTTGTACAAGTTAAAAAAAAAAAAACACTAATTTTTGCTTCCACCGTCTTTTTTCCCTGATTTTTTTTATTTCTGATTTTTTTCAAAGAAATAGAGAGATCTTGAAAACCCTTGCCAATGGTGGACGACGTTGAAACCATCAGTGGCGTGGTAACCTCGAAGACGAAACATTTCTTTGTTAGATTAGAAAAATCTCATCATCCCCAATTTGGTCCAGTACCTGCTTCGAAGCACATCACCAGATTTACCATCACCCGTCTTTCTTTTGCATTGGAATTTCACAAATTGAAAAAGGGGGTGGTTGTTAGAAATTGAGATTGAAAATGAAAGTGAAATAGAATAGTTGGATGGTATTGAAATTGAGAATGGAAAAGAAATGAAAGACAATGAATGGTGTGGTGAGGATGACAGACTATCACGACCGTATGGTTTCTACGAATTGAGAAGAAAAAAATATTGCCAATTTTTTTTTTAATGTTTAGCCGATTAAAGGAATAATAAGAGTGGGTGATGTGGCATAATATTACTAGAGTGTGTCAAAGAGTGTGTTAGAGGATTTGACCCTAGCATTTCTCTTATTGAGTGGTATATATATGTAACTTACAAACATAAATAAGACAAGAAAGCAATTTTACAATAGAGCAAACGATTACTGTTCTCCTCTTTCATTGTATCATTTGCCTTCTTTCCAGCGTGACACACAAACCGCCGCTGCCTTTCCTTTCTCAACAAACCGCCGTGCTTGTTTCTTCTTCAACAACAGGTCGCCGCCGCTGCCTTATGTTTTTCGGTATGCACTCTTCACCGTGCAATTCCGACCCCTTCCACCGTTCTCCGCGCGATTCTGAAAAATCCGCTGCAATTCAATCACATCTCTGCTCACTTCCGGATGTTTTATTGTTGTTGCAGATTCCAATTCTTTTGTAATTCTGTTCAGCGGTGTCAACATGTCTTCTACTCCTGCCATGTCATTCTCGGCCGCCGCATCTTTAACGGCCTCCGCTTCTGGTTCGGCAAAAATCAGACTGTCATCTGGCCCTTGCCGTCACCAACATAAAAAACATCATTCCTTTCTGCTTGAGATGTAGAAGGATCACTAAACCATGTGGACAATAATTACAAATATACTATTGATTAATGACAATAATATTCTATTAGTTAATGAACTCTTTGGTAAATCATCTGTAATGTATGGTCGCTTAACACATTCGTAATCAAAACTAGTTAAGAGACAAAGTGAAATCAAATAAATAATTAATAAACTAGTAATTTATCTTTGATTGATTTACAATATGACATATATAGATAACTCTTATTTAACATCATATTTATATAAACTTCTAAATCATTTTCATAACTTTTACTTAATTTATCTAATAAATTAAAAAATAACCTTTTTTCTTAGCCTAACCTAATCGATTTACACAAAAAGAAAAGGATATAATCTTGGGCTCCTTCAAAAGACAAAACCAATATTGAAATGAGTTTGTTGATTCACCACCACTTTTACCTAACTCAGGTGAGGTATATGGTTTGTTGATTGCTCATTTACGGTTTAAGCGACGATAAATTTATGTTGTTTTTGATGTATTCTACAACTTTAAATCAATGAATATTTTACTAAAACCAACTATATATTGATGCTTACCAGTTCAATAATTCCAATCTATCTTAATTAATTATCTTATATATGTGAGTGACCTTAACATAGCAAATTAATAATGTAAGAAATGGCTGACAAAGAAAATTCACTTTAAAAAACATATAGTGGCAAAAAGACCACACACATATATATAATACACATACTTAACTTGATATATAATTCATTACTTTTGCTAAGGAATCTTAGTAGATATCTCAAGATACTAGGCATTGACAAGTAGAAAACATAAGTTAAAAAAAAGAGTTCCTCATGAATCATGACATTGATATTCAATTAACTTGTAATTTTTTTTATTCACCACCACCACCACAAAATTAAGATAAAATAAGAAGCTTGGCCTCATCATGATCAAATTTGCTTTACAACTTGGTGTATCTGTTGTGGCATAATCTCAAGGTTGAGTCTAGAGCATGATCTAACCATTTCACCAGCTAAGGGAATAACAGGAAGACTATCACAATTGCATATTTCAATCATAAATCCATCTGGGTCATGAAAAAACAATTGATCCACTTGAATTCCATTTTCTTCCACCATTGCACGTTTACAGCCAATTTTCTTATCATTCAGATATTTTTCTACTGTATCCATGCTTTCATCACACTGTTCATTCACAAGGACAAAACATATGTTAATTAATTTATATAAATATAATTCAACCACTTTGTCATGTCATCATCAAATATATATACATTTGTATTATATATATATGATATAAGTTAATTAATTATTAATCTATTATATTGAATTGAAATCAATTAATCTTGCCTGAAATGATATATGATTATCCTTTGGATTAATTTCGTTCTTCCTTGGAATATTTTCAGGGTCTTCTGCCTGTAGCAAGTGAATTCCAATTCCATAGCCAAATAGCCTGCAACATTGATGACATAGGAAAATTAATTAATCAAGAAAACTAACAAGATGAAGATGATTAATTTAGATAAAGCTATATATATTTTCATCATGCATGCTTCATTAATATGTGGTATCAAATAATTAATTACGTACCATGCTCCTTCAAAATCAAATGATCCAGGTCTAACAATGGAAATGAATCCAAGAACTTTTTCATAGAAGGAAACAGATTCATTCACTGATTTGCAAATAAGGGAGATGTGATTCACTGATTTTAATCGCAAAGGGTTTCCAACGATCTCCTTCATTTTTCTAATTCTTAGGAGAATTAATAGAATAATATCAACCCTAGAAAATGAAGTTAAAAAAATGAAGAGGAAAGAAAGAATGTAGAATATTAGAGGTCAAGAATCAAGAATAAGGAGGAGAGAAGATAGACAAAGTCAAGTAACATATAGAAGCGTAACATGTAATATCAATCTATATATAGAGAGAGAATTGAGGATATAATATTTTGATTAGATAATCAAAACTAAATACATAAATTATTCGAGATATATAAAACGCCAATTGATTTTTATAAAAATTATTGGGAAAGTAGGTTGTTTTCATGAGTTGTTAACAGATTTATCATCATAATTTGTTTTTTTTTTTTAAAATTATATCAGAGGTCCTTTAAGTTTAAGGTTTGTAATAGATTGGTCATTTAAGTTTTTTTTGTCACACATAAGTCCTTTAAGTTTGAGGTTTGTAATAAATTGATCCTTTAACTTATTTTGATCACACATAAGTCCTTTAAGTTTACATACGTTTTCAATTTAGTTCTTCTATTAACCAAAACGATGATGTGTCCTAAGGACTAAATTTAAAACGTTTGTTAAAATTTAATTATTTTATATGTTTAACCAATGTCACAATGACACTATTTAACATTCTTCTTTATTTTTATAAGTCTCTCGATTAGTCTCACAAAATTTATACAAATAAATAAATTCAAATAGAATTAAAATTTTGTCCACAAAGTATAAAAAAAACCTCCAACAAAATTCTTCTAGAATATTAAATAATTTTCCTAATTAATATTTCAAGTACATATTGCCACTTGTCATTGTACTTCGTAAGCATTAGATGATTTTCTTTACACGTCATTCCCACGTGCTCCATGCTGAATAGGATTGATTAAATCCTTCCCATCCATCTACAATATCACACCAATTTCTGGATATAATAGTAATGATTTGGTAGAAAGAAAGAACAATAATAATGATATAGGACCCAACTATATTTAAAAACGTTAAAGAAATGGATTTTTGACACATTTGAAATAAGATAGTGTTAACTAATGTCATGTTCATTGTTCAGAATACAAAATAAAAAGTTGTATTTGAAAGAATATTTTTTAATTTTTTAAAGGGAGCTGGTTCAAAAATAATTTTATTATTATGTAGGGTGATATTCATCTCGATGAATTGCCTCACGATTGATCATCGAAATTAATTTAACTATCAAAGTTCTTTTTGGTCGGAATACATGTTGGATGGGGTAAATGGTTAGCCAATTAAATTTCTTGAAGGTCATAATACACATATTTGTGATGAATTCGCTAGTAATTATTTACTACATATATAATTTTTTTATTATTATTTTTTATTTTTAACGAGTGTTTTAAAGAGACTTACCTACCTCTCTCAAAAAGAGGTGTTCATTAGCATATACCCTACAGATAAGACCTTTTTCGTGTACTTGAACAATTTCCCTTATTTTCATTGACTGAACGTGGACTGAGGTTATGAAATAACTGGTCTTATAAGTTATAATCATCATCTAAAATTAAAATAAGGAAGTTCATTTCACCAAGGCATAATAAAAACATGCCAAAAAATTATAACCTCTCTGTCTAAACTTAGTCATAATAAAAACATTAATTTGGTTGCAGCTCCTCCATCTACAGCACATGCCTCAACATTTAGGATTTTAACACTCAACTTATCTACTTGCATTTATCAAATTATAATTAATTACGTAACGCATAAATAATAATAATGTATATGACCCAGTCCAGTCGTGATTTAATTAAAGTTAATATTATCAATATTTGAGCTAAGAAATCGACCTGTCTTATCCATTAAATTGGTGTGCTTTGGTCCCTCCTGTGAGTTTAACTCAGTTGGTAGGACATTGCATAATTTATGCAGGGGCTGGGGTTCGAACCCCGGACACCCCACTTCTCCACATTTAATTGTGTGAAAAAAAAAATTGTTGTGCTTTGTACATAAAAAAAACAAAGTGTTACAAACAATCTGCTTCAAATGACACAAGCAATTCCTAAAATCACCACCTTGGATCATATATACATTTACACCTCGCAATTCTATTGACTTATTTAGTAAATAGAACCGCAAGGAAAAAAAGAATCTATAAACTTGTTTATTGTGAATTATTAAAAAAGTTAATGTTTATTTTAATAATTTGTTGATTAATCTTTTGAGATTTAAAAAAAAAAAGTGTTTGTTTATCTCGAAGAAAATCGCTTGTTAAGAAAAGCAGCTATTAAAACATGTTAAATAAGTTTGGTTTAGTTTTACTTCTTTTAGTGGCATGAACCCTAATACATATTAGACTAATTTTCATTGTCTGCCTGTTTATCTTGAAGAAAATTACTTGTTCAAAAAGCAAACTCAACTATTAAAACATGTTAAATAAGTTTGGTTTAGTTTTACTTATTTTAGTGAAATCTAAATGTTGATTTTTTGTTTTGTTTATAATAGTGATATGAGAGAGTAGTATATGAGAAACTAATCTTAAACTATTTCCACATTTTAATTTACCTCCAATGCTTATAATTAGTCTGCTTTTCACAAATGTAGTAAAACACTAACATTGCGTTTGATTGTACAAAGAGATAAATGCATGTGATATTCATTCATCAATTTTTTTTCTTTCTTTTGAATAGCACGTTTCACATTCGTGAGTTATAAAAGACATTTATTTACATTAGACTTAAATTCATTTTGATGAAATGAAATTTTGACACCTACTTAAAAAATCGGTTTTAGATTCTTCTATTCCATTTTCATTTTTGGAATTTTGTCTCTCACCTCATTTTTAGTCTTTTTTCACGATATGGTCTATTCATTTATAATGAAATAATACATATAGACTAAACCACACATTTTTCTTTATAAAGATTAAAAACAATTTTTTTATAGGCTAAAATATGGTTTTGGTCCCTGCAAATATGTCTCGTTTTGGTTTTAGTCCCTGTAAAATTTTTTTGTTGTTTTTGGTCCCTACAAAATAGTCCATGAGAGACTATTTTCAAAAACAAAATATTTTGCAGGGACCTTTTTCAAAATCAAAAGATTTTGCGGGGACTATTTCTCTAATAAATGGGTTCAGTCATCATGTGTCACGTGTGCAAATCATCAGAAAAGTGGAGTCAGGGATCAAAACCAAAATGAGACATATTTGCAGGGACCAAAAACAACAAAAGAATTTTACAGAGACTAAAACCAAAACGAGACATATTTGCAGGGACCAAAACCATATTTTAGGGTTTTTTATATATTGATAGAGAACAAAAACTTATTTCGTGTGTGGGTCTAGTCCAATCCAATAAGCACTATTGGGCCTCGGCACAATAAAAAAAAAAAACCGCAAGAACACTGTACTGTACTGTACGTACTTTCGTTTCCTAAAACAAAAACATAGTTTAGTTAGAGTTAGGGTTTGATCATATCATATCATATAGTACTGAAGTTGAATCGATCGTATCGTATCATCATCCGAAATGGAAGGAATAACAGAAGGAGTGAACAACATCAACATTAATAACAACAACAACTCCGATTCGTATAAGAAGAATCGCATTCAAGTCTCTAATACCAAAAAACCCCTCTTCTTCTACGTTAATCTCGCCAAAGTAACATAACCCTTTTCTTTCTTCAATTCTTATTCTTATTACTATGTCCTATTTTGTTTTCAATTTTCTTCATTTATTTATTTCAGAGATACATGCAACAACATAATGAGGTTGAACTCTCAGCACTTGGAATGGGTATTATTATTATTATTATTCAAATCCTTCTCACTATTTATTATTATTTTTTTTTAAATTAATTGAACTTTGCTTTTGTTGCTTTTTTGTGAATGTCTACTAATGGTTAGGTTTATTTGGATGAATGAATGATTGATTAATGTTTTTTTTTTGTCTCCAACCACTTATGAAACTTCAAATTAACTGTTGGTAGACTGCATAGGTTTGTTTTGCGGTCGCGTTGTGTGGTTTAAGGTGCGTTTGACTTGCTAAAAAACAGGGGATTGGAATCGACAACTTTTTTTTTGTACATTAGTCATGATTGGACAAAATAGATGGAAGGGACTTAACAAGAACATGAATTCTTGTCCACACTAAACCATGAGACAACTTTTTATTCAGAGTACAGTTCTGTTTTGTCTTGCATTGTTCTGTCCAGTACTTACTATTTTGTGAATCAAACGCACCCTTAGTCTTTGTAGCATCAACACTTCTATTTGAAGATGTGTCCCAGTGTCTAACACGTGTAAGTGTCCAACATGACACTGACACATGTATTTAGATTGAATTATTTAATTTTCTCATATTTTATAGGTGTGACTTGTTAGTGTCTATGTTATGTTGGTGTCTGTGTTGTATCGGTGCTTCATAGGCTTTAGTTACAGGTGTAAAACTTAAAGTGGAAAATTTGATGAATGAAGATTTATTGGATGAACTGTATTTGTAACCATATGGTAGTTTGGAACTACTGTAACCATATTGACTACACTAAAATTCCACCCAATGGGGCATTTCTTCCACTTTAGGATTTAAGGGTATTGAACTAGTCTATTTGATTGAAGACGAAAATACAGGGACAAATTGGTTACTACTTACAAAATTACAACCTTATATGCTTCAAGTTTTAATGCCTATAAGTATGTTTGTAATGATGAATTGAAGACTAGAAAAATGGTTTATGATTTTAAAAATTTGAACTAGAAGGAAATAACTTTTGAGATGTGGATTATCCAGACACTCATATTATACAAACATAAAATGAGGAAGAAAGTGCAGTGTGTTTTGTGATTTATATAACTTTCTGGTTCTGTCTTTCTTTTCTCTTTTCATGCTTAGAGTTTTGATATGATATCTGATTTTTTTTTTCTGTCTTTGTTACAGCAATTGCCACAGTGGTAACTGTTGCTGAAATTTTGAAAAATAACGGCCTCGCTGTTGAAAAGAGTGAGTCTTTTTCTTTTCTTTTCTGTGTTTTCTGTTTCCTCAATTACACTCTCTAGTTCTCCAGTGGTTTAATTATCTGATGTCATTATTACAGAAGTCATGACATCAACTGTCGACATAAAGGATGATTCTAGAGGTAGACCAGTCCAAAAGGCCAAGGTAAGGGTGCAAGCAGTTTCCTTTTACTCTATAATATTTGCCTTAGGCCAAGACCTGTTTCGCCTTGGTTTGTGCGGGTCACACATTCGCACAGTCATAGGGTTATTGTTTAAAGGATTTATGTTGAATTTATAGTCAGGCCAAAATCTCTTTTGACGATTTAGCATTCTTTATGATTGGTCTCTGAGTTCTACATTTGATGAATCATGTTTTAGATTGAAATAGTACTTGGGAAGACAGCAAATTTCGATGAGCTGATGGCAGCTGCAGCTGCTGAAGAAGGCGAAAATGGAGATGTTGAAGAACAGACCGCATGAAATTCAAGTGAAAGCTACATCTGAATCTTTTGAAGATATGTAATCTTTAATGATTTGCATTTTTGTTGTTGCCATGTAGAAGACATCTCATTTATAAATTGACCTGCAATATTGATCTACAAAATTCCCTGATTTCTTATTGGTATAAAATAGGCTTTTCATTCTTCCTGGATTTAGTTTATTCTTTTCTTGATTGATTGGGAGACTAAGCACTCAATTGTCTTCAACAATAGATCATAAATATCAAGTTGTTAACATAATTTTGGCAAACATTACTAAACCAAATGAGGTGCTAATGTTTCAAAATAGATTTTCCTATTTTGCAATATTGTCCTTTACCTTGGGAAGCAGCTGCTTAATAAAATGTGTTGTGGATGGCATCGAAGTAAAGACACTGTAACAGTACTATACGTTCATTGGTCTTCTCAATATTTTTACCTTTCACTATTTTGGAAATAATAGGGAGAAGAAAATGTGGAGATATATATAAAGTTAGTTGTTTTAGTTTTTTACCATTTGGATAAAAATGTCACACGTGTTAGGGTAAATTTCGTGGTTTTCAATTTGGAAATGAACATCTTTAAATAAAAAAAAATGTTGGAAGTGAACAAGATTTTAGTGTTACATGATACATTGAATGTTGGGAAGAAAAGTTGGTGTAATGTTTTTAAAGTAGCTCTTGATTTTTAAGGAACTAAATTATAGATTACGAGAAAATTATGAAGGATCAAAATAATTTTTCACTCATTAAAAAAAGGATTTGTAGCACATGCACTTCTATACCCTTTTTTCCGCATTTGATATATATTGTATTAAGACGTTTTGTTTAACCATGAAAAAAAAACCTATTCATTAAGTACAAATGATTATCCTAGTCTCCTGAATACCTATGTCTCCGAATCTGACGACACCAAAGTCCAAAGTCATTGATTGGACTGTATGGGATCGAAACTGTTCTGACAATAACCTTGCAAATCCCTAAACGAAATAAGAAAGATAAACAACACCGCACAAAGACGACGAACAAACCAACATCACACAGACTACGAAATCACAAAATAAAAAAAAAACGAAATAGAAATGGAAATAATTATTTTCAAAATGTTTCTTTAATCTTGATGAGGTAGGGGTTTATTTTTTATTTTATTTTTACAAAATGTAGGGGTTCATTTCTTATAAAAATGATCGGAAGTAGTATCATTATTTACCATTTTTGTTCTTCTCAGTCTCACTGTGACTGCAAAAATTTGCGGTAGCTTAACATGCCCTTCAATCGGGGGGGGATATGATGCTACTCATTAATATTGAGAGATGCAGGTAATATACTCATTAATATTGAGGCTAATCATATTATAGAGATGATAATGCACACGTTTGTTTATTTCCGAAGATTATGATTTATGCTAATATAGTTATTCGGTTGATTTCAAAAAACATGTTGTAGTCAACCATACATCACAATACACAATTTTGACCATTAATATATTTGATTATATATAATAAAAAATTATAAAAATTTGATATTTTGAAAATATTTATTGAGAAAAATCAAACACATTCTACATGCTAACATATGTATTTATATATTAATTAAAAAAATATGATCAAAGTAAGTTATATGAATAGTGCATATTATAAAATTGCGACATGTAATTTAAAACGGATGGAGTAACATTTGATTTGATGTATTTAATGTAGTCAATTATGTTGTGAACTAATTAGGGAATTTATTAATTAGTGAAAGACTATGAAAAACTACCATTAATTTTGTGAGGACGGCCAAGAGTGAGAGACTTTGGATGAATTTTTTTATTTAATTTTTAACAAATAGATTTCTTGGATCCCCTAAAAAAAAAATCTTGGACAACAATTGCATGTTGTCCACAATTCGCCACATTCATCCGATATATCAGTCAACAATATAATCTAATATGAGGTTAAAAAAAATAATACAATAATAGGATAATACATATGTTATCGTGAGGTTAACTTAGTTGGTAGGATAAGCTCCGGAAAGATGAAATTAAATTGAATTAAATCAAATAATAATTTATACTATTATCTAATTTTTTTTTTTACGCAATTATATTATCTAATGTAAGATGTGTAGTTTATATGCTGATATACTATGACCGCATTCTCTAGAGTTACTTTGTGCAGAGACATTTCAAAAAATAAACAAAAGTTTAGAATAAATAAACATGTAAAAGTGTAATACGGGAGTTTAGAATAAATAAACATGTAAAAGTGTAATAAATTCAAATTAATGAAATAACGCGTTCAAAAAAGATTATGCTGTGTTGTATACTTGTATAGTATCGTTCATTGCCATTTCTATTTTCCTGAGTCTCATCATTGTCACAGTCACTGCACAAATTTGCGGTAGATTTCTATATTTGTTTCCTCAGATTTCTCTATATACCTTATCATGCTACTCACAACCTTCATTCCTTCACAGCTCACTACCTTCATTCTCTCAAAAAAACCTTCATTACACAAATGGCTTCTTCTTCATGGGCCCAGAAAACTGGTTTCAAGCCAGTATTCTCCGCCGAGACCAAAGCCGGTCAGTCTTTGTCCAGACAACCTGACCTTGAAGCAAGTCCTGTTGTTAGCACTCCTTCGCAGGCGGTAAATGATGTGCCGCATGGTGATAAGGTTCCTCCATCTCCTTCTGATGGAGTTCCAACCAACAATGCTCGGGTGGAGGAGAGAACGACAAGGTTGCCGGTGATGGTTGATCATGATGACTTGGTGTTGAGGCGGAGGCCTTCGCCTTTGAACTACGAACTAACGGATTCGCCAGCATTAGGTAATACTATAATAATACACAAGGTTGTTAAAATCCAAGTAAACTCTAAACTCTTGCAGATTTACAATTTAGGTCATGAAACTGACTCTATTTTTAGTGAACTCCTACTAGTTCCATCGGTAAACTCATTTGATGGTTGGTTTAGGCTTCTACATTTTTTTGTTTTGAAACATAAACTTTTGGTAATTACTAGCCAATATTTGATTTAATTATTTATGTATTGTAATATCTCTATTTTAAGTAGTTTGTAGTATTGTTGTGAGGAACAACTATTAATTACACTTCCATATTTATACTTTATTAGAGATGAAATGTTAAATTACTATTATTATAATGATATTATATTATCTATATATGTTATTTTAATATTAGGTAAACTCGTAGCGGTTTGTGACTCAAGTCTATGAGTCGAGTTTACATAGCCTAAACGAGTTAACTTAGACCCTCGAGTGTGACAACCTTGATAATACATACTTATGCTTTCACTTAGTTTGAAAATGTTTATTCATGCTGATAATTTTTTTGCATGTATGTTTCAGTTTTCCTTGCTGTATATGGGATTCAGCATTACCTCTCGATAATAGGTTCACTGATTCTCACTCCACTTGTCATAGCTCCTGCTATGGGAGCTTCTCATGTGAGTAGTCATTTCAGTTTTTCAATTATTTTGGTTATGTTTTTGCTTTTGGCAAATATATTTTGTGAATACTATTTTCTGTTATCTGATGTGTTGGTGGCTATAGGATGAAACTGCAGCAATGGTATGTACTGTGCTCTTAGTGTCTGGAGTGACTACACTCCTGCACACTATTTTTGGGTCTCGGCTGCCGTTGATACAAGGGCCTTCTTTTGTCTATCTGGCTCCGGTTTTGGCTATCATCAACTCACCTGAGTTTCAAGAGTTGAATGAAAATGTATGTATTTTCTTAAAAAAATTTCTATGTTTTACTTCATTTTAATTGTTGTCTACATCATTGTTCTATTTTGTAACCAAAATTGTTCCTTGAAGTTTCAAGGATTATATGGAATGTGTGTGTATTTTCATTTTTATGTTTTAGTTGATGATTGTTGTTCACATCACTGTTCCAAGTTCAAACTAACCGGCATTTTTGGTCTTATACCGGTTTTGTTGTTGGTTATTCGTGAAATGTAACAGGCTTTCTATTGTGCGTTATAAACTTCTTTGATGGAATAATTGGAACTAAGGTTGCTGATAATGTTTCTATATCAATTTTCAGAAATTCAAACATATAATGAAGGAGCTGCAAGGGGCTATAATTATTGGATCAGCTTTTCAAACTCTCCTTGGTTATACTGGTCTTATGTCTCTGTTAGTAAGGTATGGTTTTGGGGATTTTTTTTTTCCTGGCTTTTTAGTTGCCTTTAACGCAGGCTTCATTGTTTCATCAAAAACATTTATTCCTGTGGATTGAGGCAATACATAATGTAGGTAACTGCTAATGGTTGAAAAATTCAAGTAGAATCATAGCAGATAATGCTGAAAAGAAGAATAATGTTAGTAAATACAACATGGAAAAATAGTTTTACATAGTGCCTTTAAGTATTTTTGGGGTTGACCTGGCAATTTCTCACGTGCATTGTGATATGATGGTATCAACCGGACGAATATTGCGGGCCTATACAATTTTCCTTTCACCATGATATGATCACTTTAGTGTCTGTAATAAAAGTAATATGTTTGACATCTCAATTTTCAGGTTTATCAATCCCGTGGTTGTATCCTCAACCATTGCTGCAGTTGGACTTTTCCTCTAGTTGGCACGTGTCTTGAGATCGGTGCAGTACAGATATTAGTGTTTATTGTTTTTTGTCTTGTAAGTTTGTTGAATTCAGATTCCTACTTTGTCTATGGTATTAATCGTTGCAGTGTGCTGATATATTTTATTATATATTGCTTTTTGCAGTATCTTCGTAAGATATCTGTTTTTGGACATCACATATTTCAGATATATGCAGTAAGTCTAATGCCACATTATTCTTCTGAGTTGCTCTTCAGAAGAGAAAATAAATTTCTGTGGTGTAAAAAATGATTTTTGTTAAGTGATATTATTTTCTTTACCTAATTTACAGGTGCCTTTGGGTTTGGCAGTCACATGGACATTTGCTTTTTTGCTGACTGAAAACGGCCGGATGAAACATTGTCAAGTTAATACTTCTGATACAATGACATCACCCCCATGGTTTAGATTTCCCTATCCACTGCAATGGGGTACTCCTGTGTTCAATTGGAAAATGGCTATTGTGATGTGTGTCGTTTCCTTAATCTCTTCTGTGGATTCGGTTAGATTCTTATCTTTTTTATTTCTTTCTATTTTGTTTCCTGGACTTAATTTATTTATATTGACTCTGAATACGTTGATAGTCTAACTTGATCTCGTTCAATGGAACAACACAGTGCATGACTCGATTTTCTATCCCTAAAATAAGATTTGAAATTTTAGCACCGCAGAATGAAACTTGTGTTTTTATTGATCTATGAAATGTTTACAGTATGCTAAGTCAAAATTGAAATGATATATATAATCATTGTACTTTGTTGTTGAGGTTCATTTGTTTTAACCTTGTAGGTTGGCACATATCACACTTCTTCACTTTTAGCAGCATCTGGACCTCCAACTCCTGGGGTTCTTAGTCGCGGTATTGGTCTAGAAGGTTTTTCTAGTTTGTTGGCTGGTCTCTGGGGTACTGGAATGGGATCAACAACTCTAACCGAAAATGTTCACACAATTGCTGGGACAAAAATGGGAAGCCGCAGACCAGTTCAATTGGGTGCGTGTCTTCTCATAGTATTATCTCTATTTGGTAAGTATCTATTATCATTCTGTTGTTGCATTTGCATCTACCTTTGTTACTCCATATTGTGACGAACAGCCGTTCAACAGAATTAGAAACATTAGCTACCTTGATACACCCTTGAGCTTATTTGTTTTTTTGTTCTTTATTTAGTTTATTTGTTAATCTTGAAGGACGCCTTTTCCTTCCTCCTAGTAGTACTTCATTGCTTCATATTTTGTCTTTTGAGATGCAGATTTATATTTTTTCATTCTCTCGTTCGTTTGTAGATTTTTTTTATATCACAAATATACCATGTCTAATTTTACTTTTACTATATAACAGGGAAGGTCGGAGGGTTCATTGCTTCAATTCCTGAAGCCATGGTTGCTGGTCTCCTCTGCATTATGTGGGCGATGCTTACAGCATTAGGCTTGTCCAATCTACGCTATACTGAGACCGGAAGCTCTCGAAATATCATTATAGTTGGACTGTCATTGTTCTTCTCTCTTTCCATACCTGCATACTTTCAACAGTATGAGAGCTCTCCAGAGTCCAACTTTTCAGTACCAAGTTATTTTCAACCTTACATCGTGACTTCTCACGGGCCTTTCCGAAGCAAATATGAAGAGGTATGCCTCTATGTTTTGTCACGTTCCTTTACTATTGTGATTCTAATGCTTGATTTTGATGTTGTCTAATTCTGTGATTGAAATTTGTTAATTTACTATAACACTCCTTAGTTCCATTCTCAACTAGAAATATATGTGTTGTAGGTTGATGTCAGTTTTGTTTTATTTTTCCTTTCTAAAAAACACTTGTGAATATGTTCCTTTTGCAGTTGAACTATGTACTGAACATGATATTTTCGCTGCATATGGTGATAGCTTTTCTCGTTGCTCTTATCTTGGATAATACTGTACCGGGCAGTAAACAAGAACGTGAGCTATACGGTTGGTCCAAACCTAATGATGCCAGAGAAGATCCTTTCATTGTTAGTGAATATGGGTTGCCGGCGAGAGTTGGTCGGTGTTTCCGATGGGTGAAGTGGGTTGGCTTCTGAGTGACAGTGCTCTCGTTAGTTGATCATGTTCAGTATATGAATGTTTTTCAACTGTCCGAGGTACCGCCTCAGTTTAGGTCTCGTATTGTTTCATGGGTAGACTATTTTTCATATAGTTAGAGATTTATTGGAACTAGTTTGATATTGATTAATATAGTTACTAGTTAGTTATAACTAGTTCTAGGTCTCTTTGTAGGGCTTTACCGTGCTTTTTAGTAGAATATGACCGGTAGGTCATAGTTCCGAGTTATTAATTTGTGTACATTAAACTTTCAGAGGCGTCTACTTGCGTTATAATTTCTTAGATTATCGATTTATCTATTCTGATTCATTCATAATCTCCTGTTGGAGTGTTTTTTATTCTACCTGGTTATGTATATACGAACATTACTGTACCTGCTCAACAGGGACCGTAAAATTTTTGTTTGTCATATTTATTCTGATCAACCTATTATTCCATCGTACGTAGTTGATGTGTTACATGAACACTTGAAAACTAGTATTGTTTGATTTGCGAAAAGCTCTGTAAGAAATTACTCACACCAAGCATGTGTTGGATTCAGTGTAAAAAAATTCATCTTCTGTCAAGTGTGATTTTAGTTATGTTGATGCCAAAATTGACATGTTAAATCTGATGTAGAACTTTAAACCTAAGGGAGCATGACATGTTTGTCTTCTCCAACAATGAATTGTAAGTTTGCATTAGAATATTTAAATCTTATCCAAAAGGTAGCTGTGTGTGAGAGTATGGGCTGATCAGAATGTAGATTCCAAAGGTTTTCCCATGTCTGAATCGAGTATGATCAAGCTTGGCAGTTGAGTTTGGTTGGGAAGATGTATGCAGTCTCTCAAGCATCAAACTAAGGATCAAACATGGATTCACCTTATAAGTTTAATGCAAAAATGAAGTTTTTAAGCTTTGATAATTCTAATATATGGTAAAATAAATAAAATAATTGCTACTCAATTTGATTTTTTCAGATTTTATAGTGTATTTTTAAAAATAAAATTTTGGTTTGTTGTTTTGCAGTTTTACAAATTTTGTGGGGTTCAAATGATTAATTTATTTTACTAATTTGTTTCAAGTGATAAAATGAAAGAATATTATTAATCCATTTGAAATCCTTTTCTGATAAATCATTTATGATATTTTGCTTGTCTGAAAAATTAACTTGTGAAAAATGAAACTTTTATAGGCGGAGTTGAAGACACCAATTTAGTTTTTGAAGTTCAATTAACCCATCCAAATTAAAGACACCAATTATATTACTCTAACGCCTGATTTGAGCTTAATAACAAGTCAGGGGTGGGAATAAGTCACAGATTAATTGATAGAAACCTATAGCCTAAGCCTGATGTTAAAAAATAAAGGGTTTTCTATTTGGCTAGTTATGTAGTTTTTCACTTAAAAAATTACCAATAATAGTTGTTTATCGCGTGCTTTCAGAAAAATTGTTTTTACTGGTACAATTCTAGCTTGAATATAATATGTATACAGATACAATCAATTTAAACTAAAAAATACATTAAAATAATAATCATAATAACAAAATAGATATCACAGTTCGTATTCAAACTATTTCAAAGTTATATATATCTTATACTTTTGATTCGCAATGCTTAATAGAGATTGTGCGTGCTCATACACAACTTATTCTTTAGAACTACAAAAAATTGATAAATATAGCTCAATGAGTATGTATACTATGCTTCATGTTTGCAATCAAAGTAGAATAATTGATTATGTAATCCAACTAAGCTAACTCTATTGTTTAGATCAAGAGCTAATCTCTACTAACCAAAGAATAGCAGAACCATTTGCACGCATGCCTCCACAACATCAAAGTATTCGTTGGAGCTCAAAGACTAGCAGACCCCAGGCAGAACCAACTTGTCTTCTCTGCCCTTAGCTCAGTTCTTGCTGTCAAATAACTTGACAGGTTCCTTTTCAGCTAGCTTTCCATATCAGAATGAGAATCCATGCATGACCATCAAATTATCTGTCAACGTGGAGTTGAATCCAGTACCCCTTTTACTAGACTTCATAGCACATCCAATTCCAAGCCATGGCTGTAAAATTAGTTGATGTTAGTATATTACTGTGTAGGTACATTAAGGGAACTGTTATCATGTTGAAGGGATCTCCCTTGTTTAACCAAGGAACTGCTAAAAACTTATGATATAACATTAAGGAAAAATTCCTTCCATATTTGTGACAAATGGGAAGGAGCTTCTCCGTTGAATTTTAAATTTCAAACAAATTGTACATAACATAATACAGAGCATCCCCTGATGTTTCACTTGGAGGAAAGTGTACTGTCATGCATACCATTCTGGTATATATGCATCGCATCTGTGCAATTCATATCGATTCAGAACATTTATATTGTTATAGCAAGTACCTTTCTCCTGTTCTTGGAAGCACAACATAAGGCATGCCAGTTACGCTGCAAGCAAAAAGTTGGCAGTTGGCAGTTGCACTATAAATTAATCACTCATAGCCTCTTCACACAAAATGCTTAGCAGAAGATAACTTGCATTGTCTCTTCGCCAAGTGCTTTCACCAAGCATAACGAAAAATGGACGTTTGTAAACCTCCTTTTGTACGCATTCATATATGAGATGTATGAGACTGTTGAGTCGATCAGCCTATATCTTTGTAGAATTTCCAAATGAAGTATGGGAATTTCTTTACTATGTGCTTGTAACTCTTTGAACTTCGCCTTGTTGATCAGAAAGCTTGGAATCTTCAATCAAGTTTAGTAAAATATATGAAGCCTCTGATGGCTTTCCGTCATACAGGTATTTGTCTAATTTCAGGGAGTACTCGAATGCAGTTTGGAAATCAATCTTAGTGAGATCGCCAGATATAATATTTCTCCATTCTTTTGATTTTCCTGTTTGACATAAGCCATGCAGTAAGGCACTGAAACATACAGAATCCATAAGAAACCCCTTCCTTAGCATCTTAGTTTGCAACAACTGGGCAGTGTCGACCATTCCATGCTTACATAGACAAACGATAATAGAATTATACGTGGCAATCACTTGACTCCATCCCTCTGATATCATCGTTGCAAAGAAATCCAAAATCAAGGACCTGTCATTTTCCTCATTTTTCTCAATAAGAAGTGTAGTGTTTGTAATATTTGTTAAACCATTTATCAGGTAATGGAATGTAGTATCATTTGGAAGACAGTTGTTCATCAGCATTAGCTCAAAAAAAGATGCTGCCTTTTCAGGTTTACCGGTCTTACTAAAACCACCAATAAGTATAGTGTATGTGACAACATTAGGCTCCAAATTAAAAGATTGCATCGCTCTGAAAACTTTTTCAGCTCTGCTCATATCTGCTATCTTGCAGAATCCATTGATCAAGGAGGTGTAGGCAACTACATTTGGTTTGTATTTCTGTTTCATCATCTGTCCAAACATCTTGAGTGCACTATCTAAGTCATGCTGCTTTACATATCCATCTATAACTGTGGAGTGAGTGTATTCATCTGGAGCGTGATTTGCAATTTTCATCTTATTTACATATGACACAGCATCAGTCATCTTTCCACATTTACATAAACCCTTAATCATGACATTATATCCCACAACGCCAGGGTCTATACCCTTACTCATTACGACTTCAAAAAGCTCTGTTGCCTTGTCAAGTTCATTGTTTCTAATAAACCCGTCTACCAAGGTGGCATACATATACGCATCAGGTTGTAAGTTTAGATCAAGCATTTCTGAAAGTAGTAGTTTGGCAGCAGGAAATCTTCCTTTCTTGCAGAGACCACTCATCAGAACATTGTAAATCTGAGCATCAGGAAATACACCCTTCTCCATCATTTTCTCTCGGACCATCAGTGCAACATCGATTTCCCCACCAGCTACACTTCCATGGATAAAAGCTCCATAAGAAACCAAGTCCGGTTTATCTCCTGTTTCAGCAATCTTAAAAAGCATATCGGATGCCATTACATAATCCCCTTGTTTACAGTAAGCATGCATGAGGGGTGTATAACTAAACTTATTTGGCAACAACGTCCTTTCTTTTGCTCTCTCTAAGAACTCTTCAGCTTCTTTAATCCTTCCACCGCTACATGAAAAGTTAATCAAAATATTGTAAGTCGTGATATCTGGCTCACAGCCCATCTCTGTCATCATTCTCATCATCTCGGCAGCTTTGTCCACCAAACCATACTTGTATTTCGCATCAATAATACTATTAAACACTTTTACATTCACATTCAATCCCATCACATTCATTTCATTCAAAAGTTGATCAACTACTTGAAACTTTCCCGCCTTACAAAACCCATCGATCAAAGCCCCATAAGTTTCTAGCGTCGGCAAAAAACCCTTCAATTTCAGTTCCTCAAAAACTCTAGTAGCACGTTTCAAATCACCCTTCTTACAATACCCATCAATAATCACATTATAAAACACTACATTCGGAACACAACCATTCCCCCATCTATCATCAATCAACTTCCTACCTTCTTCAACCTTCCCAACATCACACAAACCCTTCACCACAATCACAATACTATAATTATCAACAACCAAATCCAAACCATGATCACCACCCCGCTCAAGCATTTTATCATACAGTTCGCAGGCAACATCAACTTTCCCATTTTTCACCAAACAATTAAGCAAAGAATTATTAGCAACAACACATGGAAAACAATTATACAATTCACAAACCATATAAAACATCTTCACTGCTTTATCAACAAACCCATATTCAGCATAAACACAAATAACACTATTCAATGCTTCAAGCGTAGGTTTAAAGTTTCGATTTTTCATATCCTCCAACACAATTTCAATCTCGGAAAACAATCTATACTTTACCATAAGCTTGAGAAGTGAAGAATAAGCAACATTATTGAGAGGAGAAGAAAAGGGTAATGTGGAAGCCCAGTGAAAGAAGTATAAACCATGTTGAGGGTTATGAATTCGATCAATGACGAAATGGGCTACGTTGGAAACGATGATTTGGGATTCGGCAAAACGGGATTGGAGAGAATGGTGAGATTGATTGGTTTTGAGGATTTGGATTACGTCGTGGATTAGGGTTTTGATGTGTGGGGGAAGAGAGGAAGATGATGAAGGTTTTGGGTGGTGATGAGGTTTGATGAGAGAAAGAATGGACTTTGACATTGGATTTTTCAAGGGATGAAATGGGTCATAGGGTTTTTATATGAAAGCAGAAAGTTGATGAAGAAGAAGAAGAAGAACTAGCATTCTTCTCCTGTTCATTCTTTTGGTAGGAAAGAGCCATGGCCATGGAACCGATATAGTGAAGATGTTGAAATTTTATAATTTTTTTGTGGTGGCCAGAGTTCAAAACTATACATTGTATATTATGTACTACTTTCGTCCATAATTAGAGGACCTTTTGAAAAAATAACGGAAATTAAGATACTGAATATTTGTAAATATGTTTGTAATTAGTATTGTTTTTACAATTTTATCCTTTAAGAGATGGATGGTTTATGTTTTAACATGTTATTTATTGTTAATTGAAGAAAAAGATGTATAATTAATAGGGGCATGTATGTAAAGAAATAATTAATGTAGTTGGAAATAGCAAAGAGGTCTTATAAAAAGGGACAAAAAAATTCTCAAAAGGGTCTTATAATTAAGGACGGAGGTAGTATTGTCTATAGATGAACTAAATACAGATTATTTGAAATGGTGACAAACTTACGTAACTTTGTTGACTAGTGTGTGAGGAAAATGTTGACGAATATGGTCCACGAGATTTTGTTGAAGTTTAAAGATGAGTTTTTCTATCTTAAATTTTGCTCTCCTTTGTAGGTATGATGCTAGATTTGGATGAGGATTATTATGCATGTCACTTGTAGAAACATCATTGTTGAGATGCTACTCATAAGAATAAGTTAAATGACAAGCACTCTAACAATCAAATTAGTAAGGGAGCAAAAGTGAGAGGTATTGAAATGATAAAAGTTGTGTACCATAACTTTAGGGTGAAAGGTGTCTTTTATGGGCATTGACAAAGTGTCGTTGCGGGATTGGTGAAAAATTGTTATGACTGACGCTCCATCAAAAAAGAACTTCGGTGTTAGTTAGGAGTTGTTGAAACATTACAAAATGGAGGAATTTGATGGTTTACCCGTTGAGACAAGACAAAAGAAATTTAAGATTAATGGGTCAGATTCCTTTGTGAATAGGCCTTTCTAGTGCTTGGACCTATGTTTTGTCCGTTATATTAGGCCAATGTGTCTTTGAGCTCAATAAGCATAGAATTTTGGTCCTTTGATCAGTTCAGAACAATTACCCTAGCTCGTCGTTTTATAGTTTAGAGTCGTGTTTGTATAATGTAAATACAAAAAAGATCTTTATTTGAGCCATATCGCACAGTAAAATATACCTTAAACATTTGAGTTTCAAATTTTAGTTCAAACACATTGCAATAGCTTAACTCATACCATCTAACTTGTTCCAATCACTCTTTAATAGTGTGATCAATCTTCATAAAGAAATTTGTAGAGCAAACAAGTTAAACTCTCCCCTCTCAATCAAATTTTTTCCATAGTCAAAGATCAAACTTCAGATCACTTATTTAAGAAGTCTAAATTTCTTAACATTTAGACCAATCTATTATATGTTCATCATATCTTGCTTTAAAAAATAAAATAAAAAATTCGATTGATTAATATATTACGTTGATAGGACATCGCATGATTCTGACCTAACCTAACCCGCAAGTCTACTCAGTCACTCCCTTTTGCAACCAACGCCGTCACTCTTATCATTCACCAATCGTCGTACGTAGAGAAATTCTTTCAATGGCTGCAGCAACAGATTTATATTTACCTGATGAGTGTTGGGAACACATCTTCAAATTCTTCAACTGTTACGGCTACAGCGACAACTACTACAACAGCTACTTGAAGTCTCTCTCCATCGTCTCAAAACAGTTTCTCTCAATCACCAATCGTCTCAAACTATCACTCATGATCCGTGACACCACACTCCCTTTCCTCGGTCAACTCTTCCAAAGGTTCCCCAAACCTCACCCTCATGAGCTATCATTGCTTCTTGCAATTAACACAAACCAATAATAATTCTATTTCTTTGATGGATTTTGTTGTATGTCCTAACTTAAAAATAAAGTATCTCCATTTGTCTGGCAATTATTGGTTAAGAACTCAACACTTCAAAATGTTCTCTTCCATTTTTCCCAATTTGCAATTACTTGATTTGAGCTTTTGCTATTACATATCCATAGAAGATATTTGTGAATTTGTCAAAAACAAGAGTTGATGATGACACATTGTATGTGATCTCAAAGAGTTGTCCTAAGCTTTTGCAACTGGATCTTGCACATTGTCATTATGTTACCGATAAAGGCTTGAATCATGTGGTAGAAAACTGCACACAACCGAGAGAGCTCAATTTGAGAAATTGTGATAATGTGCATCGTGATGTTCTTGCCTCGTTGATACTTTCAAGGCCATCATTGAGAAAGTTAACAATTCCATATCGTGATGATTTCAGTGACCAAGAGATGGAACTCTTATCGCGTCAACGTCAAGGGATGCATTGTTTGCTAGTATTCGAAAATTGCTTCATTGTAGTTTGAACTCTTAAATGTAAGATGTTTTTTTACTTTAAATTTACTTCTATGAGATATTACTTTGTTTTAAATGTAAACTTACAAATGTTTATTTACTCATCAATTTGAGCTTCATAATTCCCTAAGTAATGCTAGCAGTTTCAAATTGTATTGCTTTTCATCACTTTTCCTTGTCTACCCAGCAGCATGGGTTTTATATACATAACTGTAGCACACTTTTCTCCTTTCCTATAGTTCCTACCAACTTTGAAGAATCAATTTAATTATGTTACTTCTTTTTGGAAAAAACTTACAATCAGTCAATTGGGCTTAGCACATCAGCTGCCTAATATCATGCTCACACGGTAGATAGAGAGTGAGGCGATGTGTGTGAGGGTATTCAGTTGTAGGGATATGGGGAGGGAGGAAGGAGGGATCATTGTGAGAACTATTTTTTATCTTCGGTGGAGAATTTTTGTTTTCTGTATAGGAGCTTGGTTCTGTGAGCATTAATATTCATCCTTTAGTAATTATCTTCAGTGTAGGTTGAATTATGTATGGAGCTCTATGGTATGAGTTTTTGAGAACTCTTGTCCTTGTATTTGTTTTTGACAGTTTATGTGCCTGGAACATGATAGTGTAGTCCCTTTGCAATTGTAATGTTGGGATATTTTGTGAATGTCTTGTACTAGAGAAAGGGGATACATGAATGAGGCCTTCTATGGATCAACGAGTCGAAATTTTAGAATAAAGGTTGCAAACTGCCCTTTGCGTCCCTATCTATAATCCGTACTGCATTGTGTTATGTTTTAGAACTTATTGTGTTTAGTTTCCATTAGAAGACATTTGAAGGACCTAAAGGAAATTAAAGATGTAAATGCAACCTTGGTTTGGTTTTGTGGCATTGTGATTTGTGATGCATTAGGGGAATCCTGTTGGTGTGGATGTCAATGAGTTTGGCAGGCAGCTAAAATTAGCATTTGTTGGATCTAACTTGGTTTCTCATGTTTGATGTTTCCTTCTAGTATTTAGTTTTTTGAAACTTTTAATGTTTGGTGCTTTTTATTTATGCATTTCAAACTCCCCTAGTTTGGTTATTGACTAAATTAACTTTCTGAAATCATATCCAAACTTTGTTATTCATTGTTCAGAACAATTTCTGGTAGCTTTTAAATTCTAGGTTGCATGAGATCCTGTCAACACCTAAGAAACATTCATCAATGGAAAGATAAAATAGATGATTTCATCTAAATGTTGTTTGGTATATACTATATAGGTATCCTTAGACCAACTTGAATAAAGACCACCTTAACATATGATGGTGCCTTACCTAACAAGCAAAAGACTGATCAAAGATTTCATGCTTTGAAAAGGTGCTAGTCAAATACAATACAAGGCTCCCATTTCTTCAACTTCTTTACAATAACTTTTTCTTTCTAGGAGTCTTGTTTCTCTCTACTTGTTAGATCAAATATTTATCGCATCAATATGTTAGTGAAATTTTTTTCCTGAAGAATGCTAGGAATCAGTCTTCAAATTCCTTAGACAAAGACATGATTTGGAGTTTGTTTCAATATATTGTCTGCAAGCAATTCGTTTACATTACAAACTAGAATGCTTAGTCTTCTCATTTTCTCTAACACTACATACTCATGAGGTTTTTAAGGCTCAAACTCATAGATAGACCTCATCCACTTCAATGGTGAACTAGAATGCTTGCTTCATCAAATTTCACAAACTGGGTTGGACCTTGATTTGGAATAAAGTTTCATGTCGCACTCTGATCCTAGGAGCCCATTATATTGATCACTATCCCTTGTTACTCACGCTTCAAAATTCAATGAAGACTTTCTCCTTTAAGCACTTTAGCATGTGTACTAATCATCTAGACCGTGTCTACTTAGTTAAAGAGACTTTGAATACTCCTATAATAGGTTGACCTATTTTATTTATTTATTTTCCAAAAATTGAAATCCCTTAAAAATTCAAAACATGGAATATTAATACCTTTGGCGATATTAAGATTAAGATTTTCTTTTTTGAGAGGATTAAGGTTAAGGTTGATAATTGGTTAAGGGAGTTTATTCAAATTGTATATATACCGGACAAGAGTTTTACTTGAATCATAATTGTATCTTCATATTTATTTCTCTTTTGTGCAATTTAGATAATACTCTCTGCAGTTAGCAAAAAAATAACTTATTGGGTTCATTAAATATCTAAGGGTTAATATGTATGTATCCCCCCTGTAAAAAAATTTGTTTAGATTCCAACCTTGAAAAATGAAGATTCTCTAAAAAAAAATATCATTGGCGCCAACTGACTGTACATTTTTGCTGATGTGGCACACTGCGTCACCTTTTTTGGATGATGTGGCACGCTGATTGTATAATTATTTTTATTTTTCATTTTTTTTATGGGGTACACGTGGCATTTATGATTTTTTTATTGAAAATAAAAAGAAATCTTAAATATGAGAAATATTCTGAAAATTTTTTAAAAATCTGAAAAAATTAATAAAAATGAAAAAAAATCAGGTAAAATTAAAAATAATGAAAAAAATATGGAAAAATTTCAAAAAATGAAAAAATTAATATATTTCTAGATTTTTTTAAATACCGGAAAAATTTAAAAAAATTGGTCATTATATATTGAACAAAAGCAAAAGCCTTCGTAACAGTCGGACGATAATAAAAAGTCATAACAAAACCCGTCGCTACAACTCATGAGTTAAGAATTCTAGCAACAACAAGGTCTACTCGACATAACTTAGGAGTTAATAAAACCTCACGGGAAAGGGGTGACAAAGATTAGAGATCCAATAAAATATTTGTGACTAATAAAAAGACCCGCGGTTATTGTTAAAACTGCTAGTAGAAAACCGAAATAATTGGTTATAGTGGGCATAAGGAAACTAGATGAAATATGTTCTTTTTATACATATGTCCTTAGATTCAATAGGATTCGAGAATCATTCTTGAAAACGAATTCTATTTGTATTTTGTATAAAGTATAAAAAAGAAAAAATAGAATTCTGAATTCGATATACCTCCCTATTCATTGCGGGTTGGTTATTTGTTAGCATGGGTTTAGCTTACGATGTATTTGGAAGTCCCCGTCCAAATTGAAATACCTATCAATGGTATTTTTCATAGAAAATTTTTGGAAAAATGAAAAAAGACCATATTTTTTTTTCGAAAGTAAGAAGTTTTATTTTATAAAAAAATGAAAAATTCAGGAACTTAAAATATTTTGAAATTTGTTAATATAATAAGAAAATATATTTCAAAATATTTTAAAAAAAGTTCAGATTTTTCTTTCAAAATTAAAAAGTTTTTTCGAATAACATGACTTATTATACCTATTTAAGAGAATCTTCATTTTTCAAGGTTTGAATCTAAACAAATTTTTTTAGAAGGAGTAAACTGGAACTCGCCCAAATTACAGGGAAATAAAGACATATTAACCCAATATCTAATGTATTTTATCTATAATATAGACAAACTACATTAAATATTTGATGAACTTTAGAAATGGTTTTTTGTTTATAAATAATATGACCGGAGGAGTAATGTTTAAGTGCAAAGTTTTGTCTATCTTATACCTATTTTGTTTAGATGAGATGCCAGAAATCTATTCTAACTTAAATAAGGTCTTTGATTTGAACCTAAAGTTTAAGCATAAATCACCCTTAAAACTCTTGGGAGAGTAGGTTGCCCATTTTTTATACCTATGTTAATTTCTTTATCATCTCCATAAAAATCTGATTATTTACACAATACAAATTATATTCAAAAGTTTTATACGTTGTGTAAAAAACTTAATTTCATGTTGATTATTTGCACATCAAAACACATATGGTGTATGTGACATTGCATATGTTTATCTTTACCCCTCTTACGTTTTATATTCTATAATTTACATGCATGTCATTTTTATTTTTATTTTAACAGCCGTATAAAAGCAAAAAAAAGACATTGTATTTGACATCAGAACTTAGATAAAAAAAAAAAAAAAATCATCTCAACCATCGACGAAGCTTGAGAGGCTCAACGTTTAACGAATATGTTTGCTAACAAAAAAACACGTTACATGTGGCACAGCCGTTCAACTTTCATTATACATATGATATGAGTTCAGAGTAAACAAAACAGAGATTAATCATCGGATGAGTAAAAAATAAGCTTGTATTCAATACATAAAACCGCTTCACTTGTGAAACTTTCTAAAAACTCAAAGGACTTCACTAAACTAAAAGGAGTAGATATGGTGAGAAGAGTATAGTTTAAATGATAAGTAACTTTGATGATTTTCAAAACTTAGTATTAATAAGAATAACTGTTCAACTTATTTTTTCATGTATCTTCTACATACTCCTCTTTCTTAATCAAGAATGATAATATTTATTTAAAAAGAAAGAGGAATTAAGAATGAAGCTTCTTCAAAAATGAATGAAGCTTCTCATATATCTTCTACGTAAAAAAAAAAATGCTAGAAAGAAAAAATACTGTCGGAATCTTTACCCGGTAGGCATGTCCCTTACCGCTCTCTACTACACCCAGCAACCTCACCAGTATTCTGTTAACATTCTGATTATATTTTTCTACCTGTGTAGCATTACTCTTTCTGTACATGCTCTTTATCTGTGTAGTTGTTCAGTCAAAAATTGTCCACGCTGTTAGCTGAGGACTGAAAATAATCAACGGGAGCAATGTCACCATGGTCGTGTACCGAACGTTTCATGTCTATGAATAATCACAAAATTTAAGCTCAATTTTGCCTTCCAATGCAATAATGCTCTCTCCCTTCCCGTTCATTTGTCCCTCATACACAGTTCAGAATAGTTTTCATAGCAGAAGGCCGGTGCGACTTCTATACAGTGCTGAAAGACGCTCTCCCGACAGCATCAGAACCTGGATAAGAGTGCCCATTGTACATCAAGACATTAGACATCTACTCTCCACTACACAAAGTCCGGAATGCAAATCAAAATACTTCCAGAAATTTCCAGATCATGTCAAGAATACTTTTTCCCTTTTCACTTCAATGACAAGGAATCTGGGGTCAGTTCTAATTTAAATTCATATTCTACCAAGTCAGAAAACACCAACCCTAAAATCTATACATCATCCAACAACTAATTTAGAATTATAATTATTCATATCAAACGGTTTAAACATATGGGTGACATATCTAGAATGAGAATATAAAAGAACATGAAACCAGCCGACGCATTGATAACAAAAATGTGATTTGTTTGTATGAAGAAAATGAATAACAAAATGTTTCAAAGGTTTATATCTGATTATTAATATCCAAAAGTAACAAGCTTGTTAAAAATGAGTATTGTGTTCACCACCGTGATTCTGAAATCATTTACTATACCTATACCATAAGTATCGTAAGACAACCAACTTTGACTATATTGGCATTCATATAATGGCATTTATTCGTGCATATGCATACATCAAAAGGGAAGTGATTTTACAAGATATGTAAGGGCCTCAAACACCAAAAATCCACCCCAAAAATTTTCTATCATTGCAAATGTAATGAATATTTGATTAGATTATCCATTAATAAATCACCCCACAGAAATACTTTCTTCAATAAAAACAGAACAGAATAGAATGTACATGTGCATCTAGAACATTCATAACCATGCAAGATTTGCCTGCAATGGAAAAACGCTCTATGTGTGTGGCAGAGGGAAGGAATGTTGAAGGGAGGAGTGCTTCACAACTTACAAGAGTTTATAGGGTATTTGCCTTCTGAAATACCACCTTGGTCGGAATATTATTCAGGGTGGTACAATGAGCTAACTGAGTTGAAATAACTAGTGTTTGACAGCTTGTATAAATGAGATGCCGTCAAATTTTCCGGCTTGTTACTTAAATATTCAAGATGTACAAATGAATAGAATACAAAGAATATGAGATCCATTTGGACCGCTGCGCTGCCAAACTGAGCGAATTTCCCTGTTCCACTAACGTTAGTTCCCAGACAATATGGACTGCATTGAAGCCAAATAACTGAAAGAGAAGGGAGGTTTTCTGCCCTCAGCCAACGCAACAATCACCTTTGCTTTATTAATCTTCCCAGATTTCTTTAGTCCTTCCAGCAACATAAAGATGGTATCTACATTCGGAAACCAATTTTTCCGCATACTATCTTTGCATAAAGTGTATGCCTGACTAAAATCACCTCTCTTACACAAATTATGAATCATGGTCTGATAAATATTAGCACTAATCTTATAACCCTTATCGTGCAATGCGGAATAAACCCTCATCGCCATCTCAGGATAACCCGCCCGAAAAAAACCCTTGATAACCAAAACTAAGGTAACCTCGTCAGGCGTAACCCCATTTCTCTGCATCAAAGCCATCAATTTATTGGCATCCCAAACTCGCCTAACCGTTACCAAAAACTGAATCCTAACATTAAACGTATGAAGATTCGGCATAACACCCTTCAAAACCATCTGGTTCCATAATCCATTACCAATCTCCCATCTCTTATGATCATAAAATGCCGAAATAAGAGTCGTGTAAGTAACAACATCAGGCTTAACACCCTTATTATTCACACAATCCAACATAAACAAATAAGCCTCTTTCAGCTTTTCAGCTTCACAAAAAGCCTTAACAGCAATATTAACCGAATAAACATCTAACCTAATATCAAATCTTCTAGGAACCTCATTTAAAAACCTTGAAATTTCATCAAAATCTCGACTTTTCGCCAAAACATTAAGCGTAGCATTGAAAGATTTAACAGTTCTAACACATCTAAAATCACCCATTTGATAAAAAGTATTCAAAGCATGTTGAATCATACCAGCATTACCATACAATGTAATAATTCTTACAACAAACCCTTCACGGCGCGATTGCGGTAACTTCTTCTGCTGTTCGAGTAATTGTTCAATGTAATCAAATCGTTTAGCACCGGCGAGACGCGAAACGGTGTCGTAAAAGGCAAAACGGTTTTCAACGACGATGGGATTGGTGGCATTGGATTTGAAGATGTGGAAGAGTTTGTGTGGGTCCCACTCCGATTTAAGGGCTTCAAGAGCGGGTTTTGAAGGTACCCACTCCGATTTGAGGACTTCAAGAGCGGGTTTTGAAGGTTCCAAATCCGATTTGAGGACTTCAAGAGCGGGTTTTGAAGGTTTTAGGGTTTTAATGGCGGTGGAAGAAGGTGCGAAAATTTTCAAGAGAGTGCGAGTGGATCGCAGAGAGGTAATTAGCATGATCAGGGAAAGAGTGAGAGGATCATGCTCAAATTCTTCGACAATGGTGAAGAACATTTGGATTTGGGTTTAAGAGCATTCAACAACGCCACCATTCGAATTCGATTGAAGGGGGTTTTGCCCCAATTTCTCTCATTCGTGGATTCTTCTATTAAATTACTATTATGACCCATCAACCAAGCCAACCAACATAGGATAGGATAGTGACACTATAGGATATTCAACCTTTTTCCCGTAAACCAAGCTCACATGTATATATCACTTATTTATAAGTATTTAATAAGAATTCAATCTTTCCAATCTAACATTTCACGAAAATTTCTTAAATGAAATTTACTAATCAAATATCCATAAATTTATATCATCACATTTCAATTTTTTAATATTAAAAAGTGAGGGTCTTAAGTAAGACCCCGAAAAAGATTCACCCCAATGGAGTACCTAATAGGTACCGACTCTTAAATGTTTAGTGTAACACCCTAATTTTCTATTTTTAATTAATTCAATGATGTTTAATAGATGGAGTTTTCATTAATATTATTGGTGATGTTGTTTGTGCTTAGGTATTATTTTATTGTTGAGAAAATAGAAATAATGAGGTGGAGTGTGAGGTGGTTTGAGAAAATTAAAAGGAACGAGGAGGAGTGTCCTAACAAAATAAATAAAGAGTCGTGGGTGTAGAAAGTAAGATTATAACAAAAAGGGGTGGGGAGAAGTAAAAGAGTAGTGTGTAGGAAAGCAAGACAATTATAGCGAATAATGAGCCCAAATATAAATAGGAATATTAGGGATTAGAAATCAGTTTTGCTAAAGGGAGAGGAAAAGCAGATGGAGAGAAGCGGAATCCTAGTGCAGCAACATCAAGTCAAACCAAAGGTTTCTACGGATTTGAGGTAAGGGGGAGAATCTCTCCGTCTCTAGGGTTTAATATTCTGTTGTGGGGATGTAAATGAGTTATAGTAGCAGTGTTGTTATGATGGTGATGAGGATGTTGTTGGGGTTAATTAATTTTAAAGTTATGATTGTTGTTATGAGGAAAAGCTTCACTAAAAATTATGATGAGCGGGTGTAAAATTGTTGTTGAAAGAGTTTTGTTAAGGGAACCTAGTTTAGATATTAGAGTTAAGAACATGACCCTGAACAAGTGTAAAATTGGATAGGTTAAGAGGGAATTAATGCCTAAACAGTAGGGTAAACCTAGAGTGATGATTAGGGACAATTGGGGTGTGTTGGGATTGAGTTAAGTGAGTTAAAAGTGATTTAATTGGAATAAAATGCAATTTTGGACTATTTTTGGTAGATTGTCTGTCAGCCAAAATCGGCCCCGATTTAGGAAATTGGCCACCGATTTTGGTTTAAAATTTGAGTGTTTTGATTCGACGAAAATCGGGCCCCGATTTTGGAAATTCGGCCCCCGATTTTGTTAGCCCAACTTAGCAAATAAAAATTGTTTTTTTTAACCATTTTCCGTTTTGAATTGAGTTTTGGTGTAAACACAAAAGTTGTAGGTATGTATGTTAGCTTTCCAATGGATTTGGTCTCACCTCAAGGAGACATCCACAACGTGAGTTGTAGTCGAAATACTACACATGGGTCATCACGGTCATGTGATCTGCCTAAGTTCGGGAAAATCAATCTTTCCACCCTTCTCTGTACCGAATTGGATTTAGGTTTATTCATGAAAGATGTAGATAAAGGTGTTAGCTTTAATTTCCCATTGGATGGAATCCACTAGTCCCTCTAGAACTTGAGTTATGATTTAAACACCTCACCTGGGTCATGATGCGTTGTGAATGAAATTTTAGTACAATCCTTTTAGTGGACTCTTCAACATCTATAAAAGTAGTAGTGATTTTAAGAAATATATTAGTGTGTAAAGTAAATGTAAGGACCCCTAAATTACATATATAGATGAGGGGGTGTGTTTGAGCATAAGTAGAAGTGATTACCTCAAGATAATAACAAGCTTAAATATGAACCGAAGATAATAGTCTATGAGAAATTAAGAATGTCAAGATGACTTGAAAATAGGAAGTGAAAGATAATATGGATGACGCTACGAGGAATATTAGTAGAGGGGTAAAAACTTAAATTAGAATGGAGAATGGGGTATACTATTAGAATGAAAGATGTGGTGATGGAGAGAACGAGTAGATTCCAAATGTAGTAATGAATAACAAAGGAATGTGATGTGTACATATGCTTGTGTAAGATGTTTAATGATGAGAGGTTACTGTCGCAAGATGAAGATCTATGTTGATATGATAATTGTTTAATGGTGATGATAAATGATGTAATAAACGATGTTTGTGAATGACGAGCAATGATGATGACATATCTTTTTTAGGGTGACGAGTAATTGATAAAGTGGGTTAAGTTGCGAGTAGGAGTTAAAACATTGGGCAAGGTCGGTGGTGGTAATAACAGTGAGAAAATATATCAAATTAACTAAGGTTATGAAACGAGAATTCAATAGAGCAAATAGTGTGGGTACGTGGTGAGTCTAAAAACACATGATATAGTAAAAGGAATATAAGACAATGATAAAAGTGGATATGAAGTAGGTGCTCTTCCGAATAACTGATTAGGTTATTCATAATATCTATAAACTAATAATGAGTTTAGCAATACCGTTAAGTGAAGAGTAAAAGAGCCAATGTAGTTAAAGAACTTAAGATGAATGTTAGATAGTAACGTATAAGGTGTAAAAATGAATAGAGAATATAGTAGTCTAATGTAGATGATTGTAAACGATGAGAGGGTCATTAAGATGAAATGTAAGGGAAGATAAGGAGTTGTATATTAAGTAACGAAAGATAATAGAAATGATGATCACGATGAATAAAATGGGGATCAATTAGAAGAGGGAAAGATGAATAGGAAATAGGATAAGAGGTAATAGTTATAATGGTTGACGATAATAATAACGACTAGTATCGAAGTTGAAATTAATGATGAGGTGAGATAATAACTTTAAATTAGAATGAAGTTAAGATTAGGGGAATGGATGATGAATAGATGACTACGAACATCACAACAAATTAATAAGATATAAAATAGTTTTATTTAAGAGAATAAGTATGAAAGAGTTAATGGCAATGGTGAGGAAGAACCTAGTTATGTAGGGAGGGTAAGTTGTATGTAATGTTAATGAATAAGAAAACATCTTGAGCCTAAGAATGAGGAATAGGATATGATGTCAGAGATAAAGTTTTTAGAGAGTCTATAATAAAGGAGAGAATAGAGTATTTCCATAAAATGAATAATGAAATAAAATAGAGGGATGTTGACATAGAAATGAGTCATGCGTAAGGGTTGGATTAATAAAGAGATAAGGTGGTGATATAAACGGTTGATAGAGAGTAATGATGAGGAATCCATACTGTAACAAAGAGTGATGACGATTAGTATTATATATATGTAAAGAAATTACTACGATATGAAATGATGATGTTAAATTATAATAATAATGATGAGAATGACGGTGTCTGTGTTGTTGTGATGATGATGATGTTGATGGTTAATCTATAACGATGATGAGAGTGATGATGTTTATCTATGATGATGAGAGTGGTGATGGTGTTTGAGTGCTTGCATTAGAGTCGTGCATTAATATGTGGGTTACGTGATTAAGTGGATATGTGTAATACTTGTCGAATTTAATTCTTTACGTTCATATAGAGTCTAGAGCATGGTGTCGTGCATTGATGTCGAGAAAAGTCCAGTAATATACCTCTGGCAAATTATGCAGGTGAAAGTCCAGTAACATACTTCTGACAAATTATGTAGGTGAAAGTCCAGTAACATAACTCTGGCAAAATGATGAGTAGGTGTGGTACCACATTCATATAGGTTGATAGGAGAGTCCATATGCATATATATGATGATGTTTTGTGCTTGGTGGTTGTAAGTGTGAAAATGATGTGCTGTAGTGATTTGTGAAAAGAAGAGATTAAGCATAATACCCATTGAGAGTGATGATATGGTGGAGATTATATTATTTTGATAATTATTTAATATGTGTGTTTTTCCCTATTATTTTGTTATGGCAGGATTTATCACCCCTTATTTTGTTGTGTTATATTATGTATGGTGGTTGTACCTTGAGTACAGATACTCAGGTTAACAAGGAGTAGCTATGGGACGTTTTAGAAGGTGGAGATGAGGAGATGCCCTCCGTTTAGTTCTGTTAATTAGTAGTTGAATAAACAAGTAGTCGCTACGAGCTCTGATATTGTAACACTAGGGTTGATGATGACGATTTAATTTTTAATTGCAGTTTGAGTTGAATCTTGGAAATTTTGTTATTTCCCTATTTATGATTATTGAATCACAAGTATGAATTTATTAATGAGATCATTGAATAATTTTCTTATTCTCTAGTGGATTTATTTTAAAAGAAAACATTTTATTGTTATTCTGTGATATAATGCCGAGTTTTGCAACATCATCACTATTAATTATATTCTTATTATTTAATAATTATCATTGGAAAATAGGGTGTTAAAGTTATGACCCTTCCATTGGAGATAGAAATACTCCCTCCGGTCATTATTATAAGCAAAATACTATTTTTTAGGTTCATTGAATAAATGATGTATGTGGTCTATATTGATGACCACATACATCACTCATTCAATGAATCTAAAAAGTAGTTTTTTGCTTATAATAGTGACCTTAATATATATATATATAGTCGTGTATTTGACTTTCTAAAAGTTATAATATTATGTTTTTAAATGCAAAGTTGCTCTTTTGGGGTTTCTTAACACAAAACACACCTTAGCATGACATTTTTTTGGGAAATGCTAACCGGTGCCCCCGGGGCACCGGTTAAGGATATAAAAAAGGAAATTATATAGTAGTTAATACATTGAAATTGTGTAATTAATTTATAATAAAGTAAAAAACAGTTTCCTTTTATGGTAATAATTCCCTTTTATGGTATGCTTAACAAGTGCCCCGGGGGTACCGGTTAGCAGGACCCCATTTTTTTTAATGAACAAATGATTGGGTTTTGGTGGTTCTTCACCAAAGTGTTTGTGGTAACTCGAATTCGATTTTTGGATGGAACAAGTTCGGTTTTATTTATGGAGAATGTTAAAGAGCGCTCTTACGACATTGATTAAGAGGACAAACTTATAAATATTGTATGAAAAGTGATATATTTGTCTTTTTTAAATGTTAAAAAATTGTTGAATTTAATACAAACTTACTATTTTTTGTTTCCATAACAAGTGTGGATGGATGCTTTTGAGGTTAGGTGTTTCCATAACAAGTGTGCATGGAAGACGAAACCAATTCTCGGTTGAGGCTGATAGTTTTTGACCAGAGGTTGTGCATGATGCTTTTGAGGTTATGTGTCTACTAGAACCAATTGGTTGAAAATAAAAAAACACATAGTACGCTTTTGACCACCAATTTAACCTTTTCACTTAAAGCATGAATACAAGCATCCTTTTTATGAAAAATCCTTTCATTCTGTTCCTTCCAAATGACACAAAGAATTGAAATTCAAATAATATTAAAAGTCAGTTGATAATTTTCAGAAAACCCACCTAGCCCGCCATACTGCATAAGGTGATCCTGAATGTTTCCATGAAAAGTTGTCGAAACACCTAGCCAACCAAAGATCGCTAACCACAAATTACCAAACACCTTGAAAGTAATAAAAAGATGGTCTATATCTTCAGCAGAACCACAATCAGTCGAACAAATGTCATAAGAAGTAGGCAAAATATGACGCCAAACCAAGAGATCTTTAGTGGAAAGCCGATTCAACATCAATTTCCAAACAAAAATATTAAATTTAAGCGGAATCATTTTAAGCCACAATACATGGTTGTAGCCTACATTAAAATCAACATGAACTAAAGTCAGTTTTTCATTAGCAATTTTGATTGTGTATCGTTTGGACTCATGAAGCTTCGAAACTCATCGATCCTCTATCTCAACCTACAAAATAATGTTAGACAATCTATGCACACACTCTCACCAACTCATCCTAAAAGAAAATATGACTATGTACAATTTTAAAATGATATACAATAAAATTTTAACTAAATAACATAAACTCAATCTAACCTCTCACAACGAAATGATATTTTGTCGTTTTATGCTATTAACATGGATGATGTGAGTTTGTTCACAAATTTATCCTTTTTGTTTTTAGCGAATTTGAATTTGTATTGTATCGATTTATTCTATCAATTTGAATGAATTTAAAAAATATTATTGTAAAAAAAAATAATATCTTTCGAATGAATATCTTTTATTATTGTAAAAATAAATAAATTAAAATGATAACTATACCACTCACGATAAAATTGTAAAAGGCCAATTGTGTATTTTCATTTAATCGACCCCGTGACCTAGTGCGAGGTTTTTCGTTTAAACTCAAATCAACAAACACTTCATCCCTCGCCGCCGTCACACCTACACGGTTGCCGGAGAACAGTTTCCACAGGTAACGAAACAAGCTGCTTTTCAATGCTATGTATTTGTTGAATCAATGTATTCTATATGTCTAATTGTTCCATTCATAACTTTTTCTGCAGAACCCTTAAAGTTTGATTCCAAAGATGCAGCACGATGAGGTTATATGGCAAGTTATCAGACACAATCATTGCAGTTTCATGACCAAGTATATCAATTCTACACTTTCCTTGTTTCAA
Organism: Medicago truncatula; assembly: GCF_003473485.1. Taxonomy (NCBI): domain Eukaryota; kingdom Viridiplantae; phylum Streptophyta; class Magnoliopsida; order Fabales; family Fabaceae; genus Medicago; species Medicago truncatula. The sequence continues at coordinate 50,849,908 of NC_053043.1, forward strand.
ATTAGAATAATTTATCAATTTGGTCTCTAAACTATCACTGTCTCGTCAATTTAGTCTTAAACTATTTAAATACAATAAGTAGTTTCTAAAGTATATGAATTCCGTCACTACTGTATTTGAAAATCCATCGATTTAGCCTCTGTTCTGATAAACAACATATTTGGAGCTTATAGTATAAGCGCTTATCATGATAAGTGCTTATGTATAAGTTGTTTCTATAGCAAATGATAAGATAAGTTCAATTTTTTACAGATAAGTTATAAGTTGTTTTCATAAGCTATCTTGAAGAACTTGTGAGAATAAGCTGAAAACAATTTACGAAAGCTGTTTTCATAAGTTCTTTCAAACGGTCTCACAAAACTTATGTCTATAGATAAACTCAAATAAGCCAATCCAAAGAGGCTATTAGACCCTAAGGTTTTAATAGTAGGGACTGAATTGAATGATTTTATATACTTTAGGAATTACTTATTATATCTACATAGTTTAGGGACTACATTGGAGAGAGTGAGAAGTTTATGGACTAAATTGATGGTTTATTTTTCAAGTTATTTAACACCTCTTTCTTTCTCCCTTCTTTTGTGTTTGTAGAATTACGACGGGGAATTTTTGTAGAAACCCTTACAATGTCACTGGAATTTGTAACCGAAGCTCTTGCCCTTTAGCTAATAGTCGCTATGCCACCATTCGTGAAGACAAAGGTGCTTTTGCTTACACATCTATTTTTATTGTGTTAGATTTCAGCTAGAAATTAGGACGTAGTTATGAAATGCTTCTGTGATGTGATGGAAACTCCATGTTTTTGGTCTCTATGTCATAGCTCAAGTAGTTGAGCTCAGACATCCAAAGGAGTTAAGAGAAGAAGGTCCCAAGTTCAAATTTTGATTACTTATACTAACAACTAACGTTTGTCTATAAGAATCTGCATGCTTTTCCTGAGCTGAGGTTAAAGCTTAGTTCTTTGGAGAACCCACGAGAAGAAAAGGACACATTGAGGCCCTGTTGGATATTAATTTTGATATCTCACTTTATTTATGCTTTTTGATTCTTCATGTATCCTTATGTAATAATTTTGTATTTGTATCCTTGTGAGTGGAAAATGTAATAAGTGGAAAATTTGTGATAAAGAATGCAAGCAATGATACAATTGCAATGTCTGTTGTAGGAGTGTTTTACCTTTACATGAAGACTATTGAAAGGGCTCATACGCCAAAGGATTTGTGGGAAAGAGTTAAGCTGCCTAGGAATTACGAACAGGCACTTGGAGTCATCGACAAACATCTGGTACTGCATATCTATGTACTCTTTGCAACATTTAAATGTTTGACATTTTACGTGAAAGTAATTGTCGAGATTGGTTGATTGCCTTACCTTTCTGCATTAACAGATGTATTGGCCAAAGCTTCTCGTACACAAGATAAAACAACGATTGACCAAAATGACCCAGATGCGAATTCGTATGAGGAAACTTGCTTTGAAAACAAGGTTTGAACTGAATTATATTTCCATCTTGTTAAGCAGTGCCTTATCATTCTGCAAGAAGCTTGTGAAACTGATGCTCCATGCTGTATATTATTTAATTTCTGCATGTTGATTCTGAACATTTGAAAAGGCAATTATGTCTGAGTGTGAGGGGAATATATAAGCCAATTAAAAGAAAACCCTTTTTATATTTTTATTTCCTGTTTTCACTAATAATTTCAAAAATGCCATATTGTTTTCACTTTTTTCCTACTTGTTTTTGAACATGAAAAAAGTGGGGTGGACAGTAGATGCCTAACCTCGAACCCTCATGAGTAATTGATTGCAGGGAAAAAAGAATTAAGTGCACACATATTTAGATCGCTGTTTGATTTTTGTTATCATTTTTGGTAGCTCGACAACCCAAATAGATATTTTGTTGGTATTACCATGCTTAAATCCGGTGTTAAAACATCCATTTTAGGGGATATACCTTTTTTTCGATTCAGTTTGGGAAGAATCTGTTCTCCCAATCGTTAGATGTAATTATGCAATGTTTGCCTCACTTTTAATATTCACCCAATATTTTAAATAACTTTTGTACTAGGTATTTTGCATTTGATGCTTAAATGCTTTCCAAAATATACAACTTTTTTCATGCTGATAAGTAATTTTAAATGAAGGATTTGCTTAATCAAAGGGAAAATTACATTGGAAAGATATTGCTTCCCTTTTCCTATATCTGATTGATTTTTTTTTGTTGCCAAAGTCTATCCTGCTCCTGCATATTTTTGTCTACTTTTTGTACCATATTTGTTTATTTAGGAACCATTAGATATTTAGAATTTCGTTACTTGTAATAGTTCACCCAAAGCAGTGTACTGTAATGGTGCACCCAAAGGAGTATATGGAATAATAAGACTCCTAAAGGATCTGTTTGTAGTATATTGAATCATCCTTGGTTTTTAAGCATGCCTCTTTCTATCTCAACTCCTCAACACTCTTTTAAAAAATATTATTAATATTATTATTCCACCAAATCATTTTCACCCCATTTAATTTTAGGACGAATTACCTTGTCAAGTATTTGAATTAAATTTTATGAGTGTTACGATTTTATAGGTATTTTTCCTTTGTTATTTTTTTCTTCCCGATTTTATATATCATGTTTATGATCTCACATTGGGTGTATTATTCCACCAAATCATTTTCACCCCATTTAATTTTAGGGTGAATTACCTTGTCCAGTATTTTAATTAAATTTCATGTGAATGTTATGATTTTATTGGTATTTTTCCCTTGTTTTTTTTCGAACTTTTGTATTTGATTTTGTATAGGAAATTTACGATCTCACATTCGGTGTATTACAACCGAAATATATCTGTATATTATTTTTCCCTAATACTATTATAAATGTACATTTGTGTGAGAATTCTTCATCTCCTTGATCTACTATATTTTAGGTTGTTGTCTTCAGTGAAAGTTCATAGCAGTTTCGCCATAAAAACAGCCTGTTTGATCATGTTGGTATGTTGTTTTACAGGGAACAAATAATAACACTACCAAGGAAAGAGACAAAGAGAGAATCTAGAAGAGAAGCGAAGGCTCAAACAGCGGCTGCTATAGAGAAGGTTATAGTTAATCCTAATGTTACCCATGCATATGAAATTATATGTTGTATTCGCTTTCCTCATTGTTGCTTTTGAATTTCACTTAGGCTATTGAGAATGAGCTAACTAAACGCCTTGAAGAAGGAGTTTATGCTGATAAAAGAGAAGTGCGCACTGAAGCGGAGGTTGAGACAGAAAAGGTTATAGTTAATCCTAATGTTACCCACGCATGTTAAATTATATGTTATCTTCGCTGTCCTCATTGTTGCTTTTGAATATTACTTAGCAAATTGAGCTGGAGATAGTGGGACGCCTCCAAAATGTAGGTTCGCAACCAGGTGAAATATTCAACTATCCTACTGAAGCGTACTATAAAGTTCTAGATATGGAGAAGCTTCAACCTGCTGATGAAGAGGATGAAGAGGTACATATTTTATAATTCATTTTACTCTGATGTGGATTGTGTTGAAAACAAAGTTATTAGAAACTTAACTTGGTAATGTTGACCCTGGGTCTTTTTTTCTTTACAAATTGAACAGGAAGCAGAAGTAGAATATGTAGAAGGTTATGAACTTGAAGAGGAAGATGACATGGAAGATTTTGGTGCGTTTGCAATTCATGAGTCACGGGGAAATGATGCTGATCATGAAAATGGTAACATTTACTCCCTCCGTCCTTTATTATAAGAACCCCATTTGAACATAAATCACGAATATTAGAAAAATAATTGCAATAATTAATCTGTCTAAAAGCTGTGTTTCTTTTAGAGTTGTGCTATATAGCACGACACAATTGTCGCACCATATGCACGAGACATTTACTACTTGCATTTTGTTTCCTAATTAGTGACTCCTTCATGATTTCTAGCGTTTTGTTTTTTAATTCTAGTATTTTGTTTTAACTAAAAATGATTAAAAAAACAATTTTTAATATTTTATATGTTTCTATCCATAAAGCAGTGATGATTGATGTTCAAATCTAAATCAATACTTTTTTTTTTGAATACTGTAACAAGAAAAAATATAAAATGATATAAATTAAAACCGCAAGTCAATCTAAAAGAATTAAAAACTACATAAAGCCGAATATTATCGTTTTAAATTTGAGATCCAGAGTCAAGGATGTTGAAGGTAGGGTGTGGCTAGGTGTTATGTGTAGGGGGGTCTTTTTTGGTGTTTATTTTCGGATATTCCATCTATACACGACGCCTTTTGTTTGTATTCTCTGAATTATCAGTCTATGTTCGTTTTGAGTAGGGATCTGGTTTTTATTAAAATTTGTTGTTAAAAAAAAAAACCCAACAATGATACTTTTTTTATTTGTAAAAAAAAAAATCACGTTTTTTTTTAAACCAAAACACTAGGAATCATTTTCATTTCTTGAAAAGACTAATATAAAATAGGCTTATTCAATCACCCGGTCCCTTAACTTAATTGATTGTCTCAATTTGGTGTCCCTAACTATAATTTGTATCAATTTGGTCCTCTATGTTTTGCTCTGTTACTAGTTTTAGTTCTTTCTCTCAAAAAACGTGAACAGAAAGGACTAAAACTAGGAACGGAGCAAAACATAGGGGACTAAATTGGTACATAAGTTTACGTTTTTTTGAGAGAAACTACCAGAAATGACTAAAACTAGTAACGAAGCAAAACATAATGGACCAAATTGATACAAATTATAGTTAGGGGACCAAATTGAGACAATCAATTAAATTAAAGGACCGGGTGATTGAATAAGACTATAAAATACTACTGCAACTTATGAAGAAAGAAAGCCATTAACTAATTAAGGATTAACCAAAATGCGTGAGGCAAATGCTTCGAGTATGCTGTGCGACAAATGTGTCGTGCTATAAATCATTTTCCTTCTTTTATTTATCCTTACAAGATATCATAAGAGAGAAACATAGTATACATTTTTCCAATATTTTTGTAAAGAAATCATTAATGCGTGTTGAATTTTGAAAATGGTCTTAGATTAAGGGACAAAGAAAAGTTTGTAAAAGGTCTTATGATTAATCTGTCTAAAATAGTTGCAGCAATATGCATATGGAGTATTTTTTTAAAGCTAAAGTATGTGAAACAGTGAAATAGGTATGAAAATACTTTGCAAAATATTTCTTCCTCATCAAGCTATTTGGTTTTAAATAATTGAAGCCAAGATACAATGTATTCTGAACAAGATACACATGGTATGATGATTAAGTGTGTTATGTGACTTCCATTGAGCTGGTGGGTAGACATAATGAGTGATATTATCATAGTTTATTTTGAACTTCAAAGTAACCGCTGCAAATTTTGGATTAGAATTTTATTTTGCTGCATAATTTATCCTCTAGTTACTTGTCATATTCTCCACATCTTCTAGATACCGCTGCAGTCAGATCTTTTTATTCTTTGTACTTAATTCTAGCTTTAATATCACATCTCTTCTGGTAGTTTCAAGTTATTATTCATACAAGCAATTCAAATGATAAAAAGGCTATGGTCCCCTCTACCCCCCAAATGCATATTACCAGACCGTTAGAGTGCTGCTTTGTGCATGGCTAATAATTCAAATGCTCAGTCTACAAATGTTGATGGCTAAAAATTTGAAACACATTAAAGAAGTAATAACATCTTGACATCTACTAATGCAGCTGGAAGCAGTGAAGACGAAGAAACTGAAGCACGTAATCAGAGGAAAGCCAAAAGGAAAATGACTTTAGCTTCAAAGAAACTTGAAAAGGATGCCCTTGATACTAAATCAAAGAAAACGAAGGTCCTCATTGAGGTAATTTAATACTGTTTCCTTGTATAAACTACAAAAAACTATCTGTTCTTTTAATTGCTATTGGGTATTTTGTCTTGCACTGCTATGAATCAGTTTCTGTGTACGACAACTCAACCATTTCTTTAGGGAATTTTGGGCGTATCAGAATTCTTATATATACAGATGTCAATGTTCTGTTATAATTTGAAGGCTCCTGTTACTGATTTTAAATAAATGATGCTACAAACTGGAATTGCATTGCTCTGAACTGTTGAGATAGATGATGTTGGTAAAGTGCATATTTTGTTTGAGTTTGAAAATAGAGCTGATGCCTCCAGTTTTGTATGTTGACCACAAAGCCAATCCCTTATGACTTCCCTTTCTTTTGCTTGATGTATTGCATAGTTTTGGTTCTGTGTCTGGCTTATCAAAATTACATTCTGAAAGTTGCAACAGATAATCATGCCACACACTTTGTTGTAATATTGTGGGCAGTGTTCTCTTGTTTGAAAAAATAAATAAGAGGCAGCAATTGATTCCAACCTTAGTTTCAGGTTTAACTTTTAAAAAGCAAAAGCAATGCTGAAGTAACTGCTTGGAGTAACTTTCTTCATTGTCTCACAGTAATGTAGTTTATAGATGTATTAGAGATGCCTAAAACCTTAGTTTCCAAACCTGATATCACAATCTTGATTTTCATTGTTTTCAGGTGGAGCACGACGATGCTTACGAAAGACAAAGATTGGTACGGTAGTTACATTGTCTGTTGGTTACTGATAGGAGAGGAAAGTTGCTATACGAGAAACTAGATTTTGACTATCATTTCTTCAAATTAGTTTGTACCCTGGAAGAAAAAATATCTGAAAGCATTTTAAAATATAAACTGTTTATTTCAATTTATTTTACCTTTGTTTGGAAGAATGACAATGTAGCTTTGTTGGTTTGATTGAGCCAGAGCATCTCAATCCGACTTTGTTTGGGGATTGTGATTGATCAAATTTTGTTTTATGTGGATCATCAGGATTTTGGAGTTCATTATAATAGTTTTTACTCAAATGTTTTATTACAAACCTAGCGGTGAGTTATGCATCATATATGCATGTCTTCTTTACTGTATGCTTGACACTCTTGCTGTCTTGCACTTGCACAATTGAATCAAATGATTCAACTGATTGGTAAGGTAAATGTGAGTTATTACTTATTAATGTCATATTTTTAGAGGAGTATCACCTTTTACACTTTTGCACCTAGTATGAACATTTTAAAAAATTGATAATGTCATATTGGTCCCTATCTTTGTGTTAATTGATTTTTTGAAAAATAGGGTCAGCCATAAAATGGGACCAATGTAATAAAGAAAACTCGTTTCATATTTTAATATGTCTGGCCATACAGTCTTATTCATTTACATCTTTCAATTAATATTGTTCATTGGAGTCTTAACATACCATCATTTACATATCTTTCAAATCCTGAAAATTTTAATCAGAACATGAACTACAATCCGGAGAGTTTATTTTATATGTGGCCATACATACAATCTTACTACATATTCTCCGATAGATTAAAAATACAAAATATATTTTTTTAAAGTCAACATCGACATTACATGCATGCATCAGGCTATAACAATAATTAAGTTCAACTAGTTAATTTGGCTACGGGTATATCCTATAATGTTTCAAACTATAAATCTTTGATGGATTCCAAGAATTATCTGAGTTATTTTTTTTCTTCCAAATTTGGAGTGACTAAAACTGCTTCCTTCCATTGTTTCCGTGCAAAAGTACATCTTAATCCTATGGCATTCGGGATTTTTTTTTCAATAATTACGAGTATGAATGAAATGGAATTTCGAACCACCTATACATTTCGAACCACTAAAACTTTCAAAATGATATTTTGTTTGATAAATTAACGTTTTCAAGAGAATATTCAACTCCTTTTTGTGTTTATTTCACTCACTATCAAGCGATTTATGATTAGATATCTTCATATAAAAGTGGGTTGAAATATAAGTTCCAATCTAAAAACTATTAATTGGAGATAAAAACTAAATTTTAGCATAAGTTTTTTTTTTTTTTTTTGAAGAGCTTTAGTTAAAATAAATTCTACTCTAAAACATCCAAAAATATCAAAATCACTTTTACCTCTAAAATCAATTTTTTTTGAGGGGCTTTAAATCAATTGTCTCCTCCAAAAGTGAAACCAAACATGCACAACTAAAACTGCACCAAGATGTCCTCGTGAGCTTAACTCAATTGGTTTAGACAATGCATAATATATGCATGGTCAAAAAACTGCACCAAGATACTAAAGGAAGGGGGGTTTCAATCAACCAACAAACAACCAAAATAAATTATAAAATTCAACTACTTTGTATTAATTCTTAATATTATGCTGTTAATGGTACAAAAGGACACCTTCAAGTTAAAAAAAAGCATGACATTTGCTCATAAGTACTCTTCGAGGTCAGACCATAATTTGATTTGAGATTCTTCCTTTACTCTTTTGAAGTTATCACGAGCAACCCCAAAGCACCAATGAGAATATACTGCAAAACATAAGAGACAGCTTTAGCACACTTCATACTTGCTGCAATTCAAATTATAGGATCTACTTGCTCTAATGTAAGGAGTTGACTTGAAAGAGAAAAGTGATAAATCATAGCCCATTGGTTTAAAAACCATGAGATGTAACTGCTAACTTTTCTAACTAATGAGTATCCCTCACTTTTAAGGGGTCACAAATCCTAAAATCTATGCCATACACCTTTAAACCTGTCATCATTTACCTCAGTAAAAGATCCTGATAATTATGTTTCACCATAAACATACATAAATGTAAACAACCAACTTCAGCTAAATGATAACACAATAGGTTGGTGGAGCAAACAAACCTTGATGATAGGTTTTTCAGTCATGATAATTGTCACCCAGCCAACATAAGGTAAGAACCTGCCATTGACAAATACAAGCAATATTAACACAGAATGTCATAAAATGATTTCCAAACATGCTTTGTTCTATAGGAATGCAAACTGTAGAGTTGGATAAATTTGGATAAACCCTTGGTATGTTCAAAGGTTCAACAAGTGTTAGATATTCCACAAGGTGTCTTCAAGCATAAACCATGCATAATACCTTAATGTCACAAATTTCATTCTTATTATAGTTTGAGACTTAATACTTAAAAGCACATAACCTTAATCTTTATGTTACAATTCTACAAGAAATGCTATACATACCCAACAGCTCTACCCATAATGTGGTGCCTTTGCAGCCAAAGCTGGCCATGAGCATACAGTAGCCTGTCATCCCCGTAGTTGTTATCACCTGCCAAAAACAGCAAAATACAACGGAAGGGTGTTACATTGTCAGAGAACCACTATATAAATTGACAACTAAACGAGAATAAGGAAATATAATATTGGATAAAAGAATGAAAACCAAATTCACTACTGAGATTATGAAAATCAAATTCACTACTGAGATTGGGTTTTGTATATGTAGAGTGTAAATTCAGCACTCTCAATATTTCAGTTATAGTCACTACCTTTTGTGAGAACATCAACCTCCCCAGTATCTCCTCTTTCATGTACCTACAAAATGATCAAGCATTTAGAGTCTCAAACAGGACAATCTTAACTATCATTCAACACATGAAGATCGGTCCAGGTAATATCAATCTTATCCACTATCCTCAGATTAGTGATACTCTCCACTCTCCAGTTTCCACAAGTTGTCACTTGCAAATGACAGGATATTGATGAAAGTAGTTCAAACAATACCAGAGGTTCAAAAAGTGAAGGCGGAACTTTCAATGGTTTCAGTTCACAATGTATCGATCCTTATATTTTTTTTATTCAGCTATGATAAATAAGAACTAAAAGCAGGTAGTGACCATGTTGATAGGACCCAGATACAAAATCAAGCTTGGTAAGCTTAATCTGATATGTAAGTTATGCAGTTACAGTTTGAATAGGTATCCTACACATTCGAGAAATGAAATGTATCCCTCCATCCAGCACCGTGAACAACTTTTCCTAATATTCCATCCAGGAGACAACTATGTGAGTTGATCACTCATGGTCTGAGGCTCTAACATGAGAAGGTGCAAAACACTTTGTCTCAAAGTCACATTCAGTAATGATGCAACTGATGAAAGAACGTACTAATTCAACCAAAATATTGAGCTTACCTTAATTACACGATGCACGATTGGAATCTCTCGTCCCTAGAGAAAAAAAAGGGTACATTCCAACAAACTTTGTCAGTACGGAAAGTATCAAGCAAAATACAAAGAATTGGAATCGGCTGATATATAGATATGAATCGAAGTAAGCAAAACATAAAGGATATAAAACAGCGAGGTGAACTTACATCTATATTAAATACAACAATCTCTCCTGCGCGAATTGGATCCTTACTCATGTGTAAAAACAAGATGTCCCCCTTCAAAAACCAACATTCATTAGCAACAAAAAGAAACAGACAGTTTATATTGACAAATGATTTGAATCTATATATGCAGCTTGTCTCTTCTTGACGACACTGTACTGTTGTTGTAGAAAAATATTAGATACAGAATTACCGAGGCTTCGATGATAAGATTTGCTTACCCGTTTGAAGCCAGGTTCCATACTTCCAGAAAGAACAACGACAACAGGAGATTCACTGCCAGTGATGCACATCAATGCCTTCCATATTATCAGTGCAGACGTAACAATCATGCCTGAAGCAGAACACAAGGAAAATAAGTTCTATGAATAAACAATGATCTGGAAGCAATTCTACGGCGTTCATATAATCTATGTAGGCCCTGTTTGGATTAACAGTTTATTTACATTATATAGCATAGACACTTATCGTGATAAGTGCTTATGTATAAGCTATTTCTATAGCCAAAAAGATAAAATAAAGTTAAATAGTTTTCATATAAGCTGTTTTAAAAAGCAATCTTCGAGAACTTACGAAAAACAAGTCAAAAACAGCTTATGAACAATGTCATAAGCTGTTTTCAAACAGCCTCACAAAACTTATGTGAGTGCATAAACTCAAATAAGCCAATCCAAACATGCCCTTTAACGTTAGAATTCCTCACAATTTCCCTCATCAAAATCCTTAAAGAAGGTAATACTGAGATCAAATTCAGCTTCTAATTTCTTGTTTACTCCATAACCCCGGAAACCAAAACACAAAAAACCTTGAATTATAACCTAAATTGATGATAAACCCACATCTAAAATTGAAAAAAATGATACCCCATATAATAATTCATTAAAATTGGAATTCTTGACATAAACCCTAAAAATACAAAAATAAAAAAGTGAAGATTTTTCATCAAAAACTTCAAAATTGGATGGTTTCAAAGTCGACCCAGATCAATGTAGGTACCAAATAGAAATTGTATAGCGTAAAGACAGTTTTTTTTTGTTGAATTGAATTGGGGAAAGAGAGAACTGACCAAGGCTAACGGCCTGAGTGAGGACCTGACGGATCTGAAGAGATTTGATGGAATCGACAGTGTCACCAACGAAACCCATTGCGTTTCTTTCTTTGAGAAAATTGTTGCTTCTATTTTGCTACAAATTTCTTGAGTGAGTGAGAGACTCAAGAAATTTCTCTGCTACCAACAAATAGAGAAACCCAAAGACCAAACAAAACAAGAGAAAGCGCACTTTTTTTTATTATATATATATTAGTATTAATTTCTTACCATAGAGTGAAAAAAAATGTCTAATTTTATTATCTGTTTTCTGATTGGATGTAATTGGGTTAAGGGTGTCAGTGTTACTTAATTTTGCAGTAGCTCTGTTTTCTCATTGGATATAATTATGTTAATGGTGTAGGCAGTTACGGTTAAAGAATATCTTCTACCGTTTTATAAAAACAATACTATCTTTGTACCAAATATTAATATTAATTATATTTTTATCTTTTAAACGTAATAAATATATATTTTTTGCACGTAATCTAATGATATTCACTTTTAAATGAAATAAGTGGTAACCAAAAAAAAAATGGAATAAGTGAAGTGTCTTTACTAATTAGTTATACACATTGAGATAATAATTTTTTGTTAAATAGAACAAATAATCATTAAAACTCACATGCAAAGTGGAAGGATCGTTGTTCGAACCCCACTTTCAACCTATCCGCATTTTCGTTATTTTTCTTATATGAAGATAAATTCTTTAAAGAAAAAAAAGGATATGAGGATAAATAAATAATTTTTTTTTATAATCGGATGTAATAAACATTTTGATGTTATTATGAAGCATGATCAAATTATTTTAATTTAGATAATTAATACCATAAAAAGTAGTTTTTTTTTTTTTTTTCAATATATGAAGTAACAAAAACTACGACAAGATTCATATACAATTTTAAAATTCTATGTTTAAACTCGAACAAAGATATTTAACCTAATAATAACACACATTCTCATTTAACTTGGGTTTGATAGACATAATTTTTATTTTCAAATAATAGGAAATCATTAATATATGAATTTGTATTTATTTTGTCCATCTAATATACTTTTATTTTAATTTTTTCTAGTCACATCTTTCAAAAACTTTAAAAGATTTTTTTGGGGTGGTGAGAAAAATAGGAAAATATCTTGAATAAAATGGGAATCGATTTGTTCACCAAAGGATGATGGGGGGTTGGGGGTTAGAAAGGTGGGAGCTTTTAATGTCTCTTTGTTGGGGAAGTGGTGTTGGAGAATGGTGAATGAGAAGGAGGGGTCGTGGTATCGTGTGCTGAAAGCTCGCTATGGTGAGTTGGGAGGCGGTTGCAGGAGTGTGGGAGGCGTGCATCCCATTGGTGGAGGATGATTTGCCGTGTCCGGGAGGGGGTGGGAGAGGGCGTGGGGAGTTGGTTTGATGACAACCTTCGTATGGTAGTTGGTAATGGGCTTAACATTTTGTTTTGGTACGATAGCTGGTTGAGGGAAATGCCTTTGAGATTAAAATTTCCCTGCCTTTTTTACCTTGCTGTCTGTAAGGAGTGTTCAGTGGAGGAGATGTGGAGACTGGGGTGGATGGAAAGGGGTCTGGTGTGGGTGTGGAGGTGTCGTTTGTTAGCGTGGGAGGAAGAGAGTGTTAGGGAGTGTTCTATTTTATTATATAACATTGTTTTGCAGGAATCCGTTACAAATACTTGGAGGTGGTTATTAGATCCAATTCATGGCTATTCAGTGCGGGAAGCATATAGGTTTCTTACTCATTCAGGTGAAACCGTGGATAGGACTCTTGTGGATGATGTTTGGCATAGACATATTCCTCTCAAAGTATCTCTGATGGTCTGGCGTCTGTTTCGAAATAGACTACCGACAAAAGATAATTTGTTGACTCGAGGTGTTCTTCACAATATGAACACCACCTGCGCGACACCAGGGTGTGATAGCACCGAAACGACATCTCATTTATTTCTTCAGTGTCCCGCATCCAGAGAGCTTTGGTATAAAGTCTGGAATTGGCTAGGTATTTCTTTGGTTACACCTGCTCACTTGCGACATCATTTTATTTAGTGTTCCACTATAGTGGGCTTGCCAAGATCTTCACATTTATTCTTTAGGACAATTTGGTTTGCAATAGTTTGGGTAATCTGGAAGGACAGAAACTATTGTATATACAGCCTCTACTTTCATTGCTCTTCTTGAAAAAATCAAGCTAAATTCGTTCCTATGGCTAAAATCTAAGCATGCTTATTTTTGTTATAGTTATACAGAATGGTGGAAACACTCTTTGTTGTGTATGGGTGTTCAGGTGTAATTTACTTTTTCTTTTTTGTTGCTGCTGTTTCATTAGTGACATTGTGACTATGTAGATACTTTTTGGTGTTTCTCCTTCTGCGCACGCCTTGTGCAGGCTGAATCAGCATGGTTTAATTTATATCTCATTTTTGATTTGTTAAAAAAAAAAAACTTGGTTCCACTTTAAAATAACAAAAATACGTCTTAAATTGAAATTAAATTTCTTAGAAATGATTTTTTTTTTCTAGTCACCTTATTTGTTATTTTAAAATATTAATAAAACATTAATTATAATTAGAATGTTACTCAACCCATTATCAAAACAATTACTTTTTTAGGATATATACTTTTTTTAAGACATATATTTGTATTCATTATTATTATTATTATTTTTATGGAAAAATAAGTTAATTTTGTTTGACAAATAAAATGATAAATTTAGCAATTAATCCATACAAATTTGAGGAAAGAAAATCCATCCCAACTAAACTTCAAGATGAATTCACACAATGTTAATAAATTAAAACCAAGCTTGTTGGCTCCAACACAACCAATAGAAATACAGAAAACAATTATAAAAATGAATATAATGTATTTTTTTTATGTTCATATATATAAAACGGTTGTATAATTTAGCAGAGATTGTCTGTCTCTTCCTCGCAAGTTACTTGTTCTTGTTCATTTGAATGGCTCTTCAGCTTCAGCTTCAACTACAGCTTCCTGCTTCTATTGGGCGCGTGAAATCAATAACGTGCCCACCACGTGCACGAAAAGCCACAACCTTCGCTACTCTATCACAACCTCGAAGTGATACCGTGAACTGGGTGGAAGCAACTTCAAGCTTCTTCGACCAAGACAAACGACCCATCATGTTATTTGATGGTAAATAATAATCAAAACCCTTCTTCTTTGTATTTTCAATGGAACAAACGTCTTTTTGATGTATGTTTTTGTTGATTCAATTGTTTATTGTTATGAGTTTGACATACAGGGGTGTGTAACTTGTGTAATGGAGGCGTTAAGTTTGTTCGTGATAATGATCGAAATAAGTAAATTATCTATCTCTTTTTTATTCTACTAATTGTTATATGCTTTTCATTATGCTTCATATTAAAAATTGGATTAATTAGAGACAAAAATAGATTAGTTATCTTGTGTTATTGTAGTTCTTAGTTACATAAAGAACTTGATTAGTTTACTTAGTTGGTTTGTTTTATCGAATCTCATCGATGGCGTGTCTGATGTTTATTAGATTTTTATAATAGACTAACTCATCTTTACAAAACCGGTTTATAAAGTGACAGATGTTGTCACTTTTTTTTTTTTTTTAAAACCCAGTATCCCGGCCAAACTCCGACTAATTTGAGGGGTCCAATCCCACCTTCCACTAGTGGGGAGCCCATTTAAAGTCGGAGCATAGGACATAACTCTCTATGAACTTAGCCCATCGAAATTGACTTGATCTTTAACTGCTAAAGTTGTTGTCATGTGACTGGAAGGTCACAGGTTCAAGTCCTGGAAACAACCTCTTGTGTAAAAACAGGGTAAGAATTGAGGTTTTTCCTAATACACCCCCACACCCAACACTATTTGGTTTGGTGGGTGACCAGAATCAACCAAGGCTCTGATACCCTAATGAAACTGTTATACTTTCATTATTGTTTCTTAGAGTGACAAGTTATTGATACAAGGCTTTATATAGCCATGGTGAAGTAATAGCAACTAACTACCAACTGTAACCAACTCTTAACTAACTTGAATTGATTCAACTAATAGAGTCTAACACCGACACATGTAATTACATTGAATTATGTTATTTTCTCAAATTATTATTGGCGTTGACGTGTCATTATCGGTGTTTGTGTCTGTGCTTCATAGATTTTGGCACAAATTTGGAATTTGACATCAAAATTTGATAACAATTTAGATGATTGATGCAATTCATGGTCAACTCAATGCAACTATATGGGTAACTATGTAGGTAGATGGTTAATGAATATAACAATGTCTCGCACCTATGAAACACTAACACATACACGAATATCGGACATGTCGACACCATTAATAATTTGAAAAATGACATAATTGAATGTAATCCCGTGTGTATGTGTCGGACACGGCTTCTATTGGAATTTAGAAGTGTTAGTGCTACAAAGGTTGCAACTCATTGACCATTCTCCGACCGAACACAATTAACCACGTTTTTGAATGCCATTAACCGTGAATTTCTTTTACATTGTTATATTCATTATCCATCAAACCAAATATTTGAACTTTGTTAACTATACAATTTGTTGTTGAATTTGTGTATGAAAATATCATTCTCTTGTTATTTATATTTTGTTGGGATGGGTTTGACAGGTCAATTAGATATGAAGCTCTTCAGAGTGAAGCTGGTAAGATGTTACTTAGGAGATCAGGAAGAGCACCTGATGATATCTCAAGTGTTGTACTTGTTGAAAATAATAGGTATGTATGTCTATTCAATTTCACATTTCCAAAATCATAACTAATTAGACCAGAAATTTTCAGATTATTAGCCTATTTCTTTAGGGACTAGGAGATAAAGGTTTTATGTGTTAAACAATTTCAGTCCAATTAGAATTCTCTTTTTGTTAAAATTTCAATTTTCTTCTCAGCTGAATGGATTACTCTCTTATAATATTAGTCTGTTTGGGTTGACTTATTTGAGTGTTTATATTGACATAAGTACTTGTACGACTGTTTGGAAGAACTTATGAAAACAACTTATGACATGTCCATAAGTTGTTTTCAGCTGATTTTCATAAGTGTTTTAGAATAACTTATGAAAACAATTGGTCTTTATTTTATCTTTTGTTATGAAAATAGCTTATACATAAACACTTATATAATAAGCGCTTATCTTATCTTTTGCGAGTAAAGAGGAAATGTAAATTTTATCTTGGTGTTGGTGGTTTATTCTATAGATCATACATAAAGTCAGAAGCTGTGCTGAAGATAATGGAATACATAGACCTGCCCTTTCCCCAGCTAGCGTTTCTTTTTAACTTCATGCCTCTGTAAGTATATTTTATAGGTTCTTTATAATTTTTATCATGTTGTTTTTTTCCTAAAGAGAAATAAGGTTGATGATATATTCAACTTATGACTGCAGATTTGTCAGGGATTTTGTTTATGACAATGTTGCAAATAATCGTTACACGGTTTTTGGCCGCTCTGAATCATGTGAAATCTAGCATCATCCTGGTATGAATACTAGTGATAACTGTAATGTGTAATTAAGTAAGTTATCCTCAAAACTTCGAGTTGAATAAATTCTACATGTATATGTACTGTAAAGCTTAGCAAACATGCTTTAACTTGATATAATCGTTTTACTTGATGGAAGGATAGAACGTCAATTTGTAATAATATCTTCTGTCTCAAATTGTTTGCATTTTCAATTCTATCAACAGATACTTCCAATTTCTTCATTAGCTTCATCAAGGAATCAATAAATTGTTTTATTGTCTTTCTTGTTTGCCATTCTTTTTTAACCATGTCTAACTAAACTGAACTCTCTTAAGTCTAAACCTTAACTCATTTTTTACACTCATGCCAAAATATCAAGTTTCAGATAATTTCCTCAGGTTAACCAGGAATCATTACACTCAACCAAGACTTATTAGTTGAGTTGATCTAACACTTAACGATTATATATAAGAAAACGAAAAAGCACCAAATCCTTAAAATAAGTCTCCAAGTTCTAAGTACTTATAAGAAATATAAAAGTTTTTAATCAGTGCACATAATAAGTAAATTGAATCAAAGCCTCGACTCTTGTTCCTATTAGATGAACTAATCATTCCACCGAAAAACTAATAAATATTCATTGATGATGTATCTACATATAGTCGATTCTAGAATACAGAACAAAACATTTTTTGTTAAATGATGATCTATGCACAAACACTACTCCACATGAACCAAAGGAATTTCCTATATCCATATAAACAGTCATATAGATTATTGCATAGTTGGTGATATCATCTCATGCAGTGGAATTTGTATCTGTATCTTCTGGATAGTGTACAAATCATAATTCAGAGAAGCATTTGCGATCATGTACAAGTTTTGATCAAAAGAAATTGGGAGGTATACACTTCCAAATGGGCGATTTTGGATAGTACATGAAAACTGAAAGAACAGGCTGTGGAATCAGAATCAGTCAACTTTCAGTATTCCCTAAGTAGGAAAATACATCATTTGATTCTCCTATGTACAATGTAGCTAAGCCATAGGCATATCTGTCAAATGAGCAATTACATCAAATGTTAAATGAGGTTAACCAATACAGATCAAATTCCAATTCCATCATTATAATTGAACTTAAATTTATATACATTGTCACTGTTGATACTTTTCACATTGCCAATCAATCAAAATCGTCAAATTATTAAAAACTTTTGGCTTTAAACATAAGTATTCAAAAAGTCACACACATGAATGATAGTGATTTGTTTGATGGCATAATTTTTTTTTACATTGACAACACTGTATCGAAATTAAACTCAAAAGAAAATCATGAATTACTTACCCGATAAGTAGCGTAATGACTGACAAGACCAGGAAGAAATACTGATAGCCTTTATACTTGGATTTACGTTTTGCATCATATCCTGGTGGTATATATTTGTTATTCACATAACCAAATTGAGGGCGCATTAAAATAACAAAGCCAAGGAAAAATCCAGATAGGAATCCTCCTATATGAGCTGAATTGTCCACATGAGGTATAAATCCAACAGCCAAATTTAGGCCAATAATGAGCAGTAGACTTGTTAGAGCTGCACACTGTAGAAGTAAACATTGTTTCAAATCTATCTGTTAGAACAACAGCCCTGGTTCAAAAGTAAAAAGATACAAAAGATGCAAGTAGAGAAAACACATATTTGATCACTTGGTTTGACCATCTCTGTGTTTTCGACCGTAGAGGCTACAATGCCTCTTTATAATCAAGCTTATGATTTACAAAGTACAACCTGTACTTAAATGCTACAGTCCAATTTACAAGATTACCTTTGAACTGTACTGTAAGGGGTTTCTCCCCCTACACCCCGAGTCGCGGAACACTGTCCTTTTGCGCACACACCCACCCCATGTATTTTTTCTCTCTTTCTTTCAAGACAACAAAATATATCATTATAAAGTACCTTATTTAAATAGATAGTCCAATTGGTTAGAAGCTCAGAAAGCATGGCTCCCAGAAGTCCAAAAAGTGCACCTGATGCACCAACTGATACGGTGTTTGGTGCTTTAACATCTCCCATATGCAAAATAGATAACAAACTTCCACCAAAGCCAGAAAGCAAATATAGTACTCCAATTTTCACTGCCAAATCCAAGAATAAATATTATAAATAAATCAACTAAACAAAGATAACAAAGAGTTTCAACTTGTTGAAAAAAAACTCAATAGAAATTGAGATATGCTTACAAAATCCAAATTCATTCTCAAGGCGAACTCCTATGAATAAAAGACTAAACATATTAGCAAGTAAATGTATAACTCCTGCATGAAGAAACATGCAAGTAATGAACCGCCATACTTCATTTTCACCCACCACAAGGTCCCTTTCAAGAGCTCCTAATACCCTCAACCTGCAGAAAGTAAACACAATAACCCTAAAATGACCGTCTAAGTAAGACAATAGAAGCATAGTTCAAATTGCTGTTGCGCACCGCAATTTTTTATATTTTGGCAAAATGCGGTCGATTCAATTGAAATTGTAGCTGCAACGTCATTGCAGAGACCTCAAATTTCGTTATATATATTGTGGCTGCAATTGATGTTGCAAACCGCATTTTAAAACCATGCATGGATGTAATTCAGGATATGCATTTGGCATAATCATTCACATTGATGATTCAAAAATCCTATTTGTACCTTTTAGTTATTTACATCATTTCAAAAATCTTAAGTTTTCAATATGAAAATGCAATATACCATGATGTTTTAACGAGAAAGCTAGGTACATTGTTGAACATTATACCATGATATTGAAAATGATGATGATTATGTGAGAGAGAAATTGAGAGGGAGAAGATTCTCACGTGCGGACAGAAGGGCCAAGGAGAGGGTTTTCATTGAAAGGTTGAAAAGAAAATTTTCCCAAATATTGATACCAAAGGCAATCATCTTCATTCAAATAGCCAGGGCAATCATTGATATACATGCTATACACGAACATTGCAATATTGGCTAAAAAAAAGAGTGGCACCAACCATGAGAACCATTGTGTTGGCGGTGGCATGTAGAAAGTAGGCGGTGGTGGCGGGGGATAACGAGCCGCTTCAATATCGGAGAACGGCGACTTTTTCCCCATGGAAGGTTTTGAAGATTGTAACGAACATGCACATGCACATGCACATACAGAGACAGAGAAACAGAAATAGAAATAGGATGTTTTGTTGGCAAAGGGAAATGCATAAGAATGAAACGGACGAGTCTTCTTTGGGTTGGCTAGCCTAGCAGTTAAATTAGGTAACTCATTTTCCCCCTTGTATAATATTTTTTCTTCTTGAAAGCCCCTTTTATTATAACATAATTATGAATAATGATCCAATTTGTTTCTTCACATTTTCCTTGCGCACCAATTCAGTCCATGATATAAAATAGTATCCAAATTAGTATCTAACATTTTTATAAGGGCTTCCTTAATTTTTTTTTTATAAGGGCTCAATTCAGACCCTCATGGACTAATTTGTACTGGTTGGCTTGAGATCTTGGAGTTTGCTCTTCCAAAGGTCTCAGGTTCGATACAGAGCTTGCTCTAGCTTTAAATGGGGCCCCTGCAAGTGGGCGGTGGGATTGGTCCCATCGGATTAGTCGGTTCTTGGACCGAATACCGAGTTTTTTTTCTTCAAAAAGGACTAATTTGTCTTCTCTATGAAAATGTTAAGGACTAATTTGTTATTATTTATTTATCAGAGACAGAATTAAACTGCATGGAAAGATGACAACGATTTAATTTTTGTTTTTTTAAAGTCCGTTTTATAATAATTTGTTATAACACTATTATACTATAAGGTTAAATATGTTTTTGATCTCTCTAAATATATCAACTTTTATTTTTAGTCTTACTAAACAAATTTCTTCAAACTTTGGTCCCTCTAATTTTTAAGTTATTCATATTACTTGTTGCAAGTGACTTTTTTTTGAAGACGTGTCACTGTTAAGACCTTAAAATATCTGGTTTAATAATTTCGCTATTTAACCCTTAATCTTTATTAATTTATCTATAACTTCAAATTAAAATTAAATAGTTAAATATGTTTCTGGTCCCTAAAAAATTGGGACCTTCTAAGTTTATTCCTAACTTAATTTTAATAGTTTTTTTTGTCCCTACAAGAAAAAATTGCCGCAATTTTAGTTCTTGCTAAAATAAAATTTGTTTATTTATCCTTTAAATGTAAAACTTTTAAACGGTATTTCACACACATGTTTAGAACAATATAAAAAGCTTATTTATTAAAAATTTAGGTTAAATTGCATTTTTGGTCCCTTAACTATTTAGGTAATATCGCTTTGTCCCTTAATTAAAATTGGGTTAATGGTGCTTTACCCCCTGTAATATAGGTTATTTTTGGTTTTTCCCCTGTAAAATATTTTTTTTGATTTACCCCTCCGTAATTTTTTTTTTTTTTGGAATACCCCCCTAATAGGTCATAAAACAACGATTTTATTTTATTTTATTTTGAATTTTTTCGTTTTTTTATGACCTATTAGGGGGGTATTCCAATTTTTTTTTTACAGGGGGGTAAATCAAAAAATATATTTTACAGGGGGTGATGTAGTATTTTTGCATCAAACAATAGTAAGTATTTATATCGTCTCCACAGGGACTGGTGCGATATTCTAAGCCGTTCAACAATTAATATCGTTCTGAGCTAGGGTTTCGAAGTTGTTTTTGTTCATAAACTATATAGAACTACAGAAAGGTAAATGGGACGAGAGTTAACAGGGAAATGATTATGTTGGGATTAAACTTCATCAACCTATTCATATGTATTCTCGGATTAGTGTTGCAAATCCTAATTATCAATTGATATTATCACATATCGCTCGACAACATCATTCGTGTCCAAATGACGTCGTGCATTCTATTGAGTCGTTCAATCGTTGATTTCCCAAACTACTAAACGATCCACTAGTCGATTGTATCGTTGTATAGTTGATTTCCCAAACTATTCAATGATGCAAAAGCTTTAAGTTCCAATAGTCAAAGTGATTACCAAAACCTAATTCCATATCTAGAACAAGAGATTTGATAGAAGATTATTCTAACCTAGATTCAAAAGGTATTTTTCAATCACGATTCAAATCCATAAGATCAAAATGGAAAACAAGAATAACCTCAACATCAAAAGATAACTAAGAACAAACAACATCATAATCAAAGGGAATACATACTAATAGAGTTGATTACATTCAATCCCAACAAAAAGAGTTTAGCTACACATTGTCATGGTAACCTTACAAGGAGAAAAGAAGAGATGAAATGAGCAAGCCATGATGTCTCAATGATCTTGGAGATTACTTCAATCCTTGTGCTCCTTGCTCCTTAAGTTCTCTCTGGTTTTCCCTTGCTTTTTCTCTCTCTCAAGTGGTCTATGATATGATATGATAATATCTGGATTAAGGTTTGGGGCTATTTATATAATTCTGGAAAATTGCAGCGTGGCTTAGCCACGCTCACTTTGCTTAGCCATACTCAGATTTCTTCCCCATTGGGTTTCTGCCACATCAGCATTGGATGTCCAAAACCGCCTTAGCTCGCCTAGCCACGCATATCTCTCGCTTAGCCACGCTTCATGGCTTTGACTTTGCTTAGCCACTCTCCCATATTCAGATTTCTTTTGCTCTCTGACTTGCATTGCTTTGGCATGGCTTTGACTTTGCTTAGCCACGATGACAACATCTAATTTTCTTCACTTTCTTTGATCTTTTTCTCTTGGCAAGCAAATCCCTACATAATTGGTTGGTATTAAACATAAAAAGCATAAAGTGGTATTAATCTATTATTTTGGAGCTTTTCATGAGATAATTTGTAAAACAAGTAATTAAAGTGCCTAAAATATATATGTTATTTAACTAATTTCTGGCACTTATCAGGGGGGAAAACAAAAAATGACCTATATTACAGGGGGGTAAAGCACCATTAACCCATTAAAATTTGATTTATTTTGGTCCCTTAACTTCTATCCGTTACACATTTTGGTCCTTTTTTAATTCAAAAATGTTAGATTTTCTTCATTTTCTTCTCCTCTTTTTCATCTTCATATCATCTCCATCAACCTTCAACAACAAGAATCCCAGAAAAATTCCAGAAGAAAATGAAGAAAACCTAACGTTTTTGAATTAAAACTAACGGAAAGGACCAAAATGTGTAACATAGAGAAGTTAAGAGACCAAAATAAATCGAATTTTAATTAAGGGACCAAAGCGATACTATACGTAAATAGTTAAGGACCAAACATGCAATTTAGCCTTAATTATTATTTTTTAACATGAGACGAATTAAATATGAATTTTTTAATCGCGAAAAATTCAAGATAAAAGTAACTAAAATATGGGTCTAGAAATCAGATTTTGAGATTTTTTTAGCGGGGAAGTTTTTTATAACGATCTAAACATGTATACAAAAAGTTGTTAAAAACTTATAAGAGTTTAAGGTTAGTTAAACAAATTTTGTATTATTTGAGACAAATTATTAAACAAATTTTGTAATACTGATACCTTAAAAACTAATAAAATTATTAAAATTAAGTACGGACTAAACTCATAAAGTTTTTATTTTATAGGAATCAAAAACATATTTAACCCTTAATTATTCAATTAAAGATTAAATAGTTAAGTATTTAATTAGTTAATGATGTTTTAAAGTCTTAACAATGACATACCATAAAAAAAATCAATTGGAACATGAAACATAAACTTTTGTAAAAAGTGACTAGTATTACAGTCACTCACGGAATTATATTTTTCACGAAATATTTTTTCCTAATTTAAAACCCTTCAACCGTGTCCTAGATTTTCTCAACAGAAAAAACCGTGTTCTTGACTTGGTTTGAGAATATATATATATATATATATATATTTTTTTTTTTTTGAAATAAGATTTGGTTTGAGAATATATCTTCTAACTAAAGTATATTATATTTTCAAATCAAATAAAATTGATTGCTTCCTAAAAAATTGTTTCTTGTTGATAAAGCCAAAACCCTATTTCATAACTATAAATATAGAGACCCTGAAAGAGCAGACATATAACGGTGAGACGAAAAGAAGAGTTTTTCTTTTTCTTTCTGAAAGTGCTTTTTTGGTATGTTCCTTCTATGAATGTTATGTTATAGTAGATTGGTTTTAGTAGAATTTGTTTCATGTATTTGTTTTTTCATGTGTGGTACACTTATAGCTAGCATGCATAAACTTTGTTTGGGTTGATGGTGAGATTGTCGGAATTATGGTGAGTTATTATTATTTTGGCAAAAACAAAACTACACTTTTAAAATATTACCACCATGATTTTATCAAATTCATCGTTCATCCAAACATACACTCAAATAATAATTGTATACAGTATTCTTCTTTACGATTGAAAACAATATCTTGAAAAGTTCTATAACTCTTGGTGGTCTGATTTGAGGACCACTGTTTTCTTTATTGTTGAAAGGAACGACTGCAAAATTACATTACCATTGTTCTCTGTGTTTTTCCTTTGATTCTAATTCTGCATCTGAAGTGTAACGTATTACTTGTTGATTGAGTTTGACCGAGAAATTTTTAAACGAAGCTTGTTATTTTTCTCGTTCAGATTCTACAGTTGAAAGATGGATTTTGATGCTTCTGTGAAGAAGATGGCTACTACTACACTGCCAGTTAAGAGGTTATTTGATAGCAACAATTCCATGGACTTTTCTGTTAAGAGATCAAAGGTATCACTATATGATGATCGTGACAAAGATGAAGATGATATTCCTTCGTTGAATATAAATAAAAGGTCAGGCAAATCAGCTGATATTTCATTTTCCTCGCTGAGGAAAGAACTTGCATCGTTAAAAAAATCATTTGAGGAATGCAATGGACAAAAAGTAGAAGAGAGGCAATTGCGGTCTATAAAGAGAGATATTGAGAAATGCTGCAAAGAGCTAGAAAATAAGGAGACCGAGGTTAAGGAACTTGAGTCTGAAAAGGGTGAATTTGAAGGCCTGGTGGAGGACTTTGAATCAGAAAAGAAGCATTTCGAGAGCCGACAAAAGGAATTTGAATCAAAAGAAAAGGAATTTGAAAGAAGAGTGAAGGAGTTCCAGTCAGAAGAGGAGGAATTTAAAGGTCGAGTGAAAATGTTTGAAACAAAGGTAGAGGAATTTGAAGGAAAAATGCAGCAAATTGAAAACCAAACTGAGGACAATCTCAAATCTGTCAAAGCACTCGAGTTAAAAGAGAATCAGATTGAAGTACAAATCAAGGATCTATTTGATGAGGAAAAAGAATTTGGTAAATGTTGCTATTCATCTATTTTATTGATGTTGATATTTTTAATAACCTGATCTACATATTTAAAAAAAATAAATAATAATTTAATGATGTTAATGCAGTACTTGCAATTCAACTATTCTATATCACACAAATAATAGTCCTATTTGTAGTTTTGGCTATAATATCAATAATTCACTAAGGTTCTATATTGACTTTGAAACTGTTAGTATAATGTTTTTCTTTCTCACATGCTTTCATAGTATATATCTTTTTTAATTCCTTGTCACCTTCAATTTTTGTTGCTTAAGTAAATATGATCAAAGAGCTTGACTATCTGCTATCTAAATATGCAGATATATCTAACATGGATGACCAATTCAGTATTACCATTGATGGCACAAGCGAGGAAATTGGCATTCTAGATAATTTGCGAGAATCATCAGATCCAGCAAAACTTGTTTTGGATATAATACTAAACCCTACGATTCCACTGCCTAAGAAAGGAGACAAAGCGGTGATTATTGATGAAGGCTGGATCTATCTGCTAGAACAACTGATGATAATCTCACCAAATATTATTAAATCTTGTGTAAGAGATGAAGCGTTGAAGCTAGCGTGTGAGTTGAAAGCTAACATGAAAGAAAATACCGAAAATTCTTTGGAGGCTCTTGGATTTCTATTGATTTTATCGATTTACGGATTGGTTAATTACTTTGATGAAGATGAAGTCTTCAAGATTTTTGCTTATGTTGCGTCTGCTGCTGAATACAAGATAGCTGTGAAGCTGTGTAGGACACTGGGTTTTGCAAATAAAGTCTCTGGTATGTTGATTTAGAAATTCTTTAGTCGGTTCGGTCACCAATATTTCTCTTATTGTCTCTATGCTTATGTTACATCATATAATCATGTCTTGTAAGATTAATAAGATACTAGATGTAGGTAACTTGGTATAAAATTGATATTTTGTGTGTTAATGTTTGGAAAATGAAATAGACTTGAAATTTGTTTAGTTTTTTGTTAACACAAGAACTTATTTAGCCTACATTATAGAAGTTTAAATGATGTGAATTTTTCTTACACCTTGCAGATTTTGTTGAGAAATATTCAAGATGAAGAAATTTGATTCAGTTAATTGGCCGAGAAGGATCAACAAGTTTCTGCACTAGAAAAATTTATTGTGGAAACCTGCTAATAGGATTTGACTACCACTGTTGGATTCTTAGATTTTCATTTTCGAGGCTTAGTTTTGTTATGTAGAAACATTTTCATGTGTAATTTGTGCACTCATATTTTTTTGTAACGAAACCTTTAAGTTGAATGTGAAAATGGCAATCAATTTTAGTTTGAATTATTTTGTTGTTATCCACTCTTACCATCCATCTCAAAGAAATAAGAGCTAATATGAGTATTGAGATTGGTTTGTGCAGCTCTAAACTTATTTTTTGTTGAATTAAATTAATTCTAAAAAATTGATTGGATTACATTGAATTTGAAGTAGAAATATTTATGTTTGGAAAAGTTGATATATTCTGCCAAAGAAAGAAAATTTGATATAAAATTTATGGATTTGATTTGTTTAATAATGCAAAATCAAGAGTTATATATAGTCAAGATACGGATGATTAATTTTGCATGTATATAAAAAAATATTAAAGATTCATACCAATATGAGTTGACTCGAGAGAAAATAATTAGACATTCTTTTAAGGAAAATAATCAGACATCTATCATGTAGCGAATCAATTTTCAAATCTTGGTTAAGGTGGTCTGAAATAATTTTAGCTTTTTTTCTTTCTTTCTAAATTGGGTTATTTGGTCTTATTATTAGCTCATACATACTATTTTGCTTGTTTCCTAAATATCATTTGATGTTTGTTTTCCAAATCATTGTATTTCACTATAAATAGAACTCTCGTGTAAATATCACAAGAGAATAGTACAATCCTCTCTATTCTCTCCTTCCATACATCTCTTTAATCGTGTTCTTCTTACTATCATTCTAAAAGTTTCATAACAAAATAATTTTTTTTGGAAGAGACTAAAATAAAATATATTAACTGATACACGTGGTATTTCCCGCACAAGAAGTGCCAAAAGAAAATCAAGAAAAAAATTAATGAGTTACATCAAAAGTCTAAAAAGTAGTATATAAAACAGAAAAAAGAGGCAATCCGTTACAATATGACTCCCAAACAAGAGAGATGATTAATACACAACAAATAATAGTTAAAAGCAAAATTGATGTGATTCTCTTTTACCAAGGAATAAGATTGAAGCTTAATTTTTGAAGAAGATGTTGAAACGAGTCCTCCCTTTGTTGAAAATCTCGAGAATTTCTTTCACGCCAAATGACCCAGACACATGAAAGCCAAATCAGATGACTCAGCAGATAGTTTTTGGAGAACTATTTAAAGTTTTAAATTGGAGTAAATGTTCTGCACATTGAGCAGGGTGTACCGTAATAAAACCAAGCCACCTAGAAATATCATATCAATTTTTGTGAAATAGTCGCATGATAGAAAAAGATGAGCAATGTCCTCCTTCGATTTGCCACAACCACCCACACAATGCTGCACATTAGGCTAAAGAACTCACCTCCTGGTTAAATTATTCGTCTTAGGGATACAATTACGAAGCAAACACCAAGCGAAAAGACCAGCCTTTAAGGGGACCTCTTTATTCCAATTTATGCTTTCAAAAAAAGCCTATCTATTTATACAGGTCAGGCTTAAACTTTTTAAAAAAACCTATTAAATATTAATAGGCCGGCCTATATATAATAGTAAATAAATTATAATATAATAGATCAAATTAAAGTTAAATAAATCATCTATTTTTGTTGTTGGAGCAAAAGAGGGTTGCAATAAACCAACCGGGGTCTTTAGCTTATTTGAATTTAGGCTTAATAACATTTTTTGTCCCGTAACAAAAAAAACTATAAAATTGTCCCTTAAGTTTTGCAACTGTAGCAGTTTTAGTCCCCAAGGTCAATTTTTGGTAAAAAAATAAAATAAAATAACAGGTGACACCTCATTTAGGGTGCCACGTCAGCGTAGACCGAGTCAAAATTGGTCTTGGGGGCCAAAACTGCCACAAATGCAAAACTTAGGGGGCGGTTTTGTAATTTTTTCTTAAGGGACCAAAATCGCAACTTCTTGAAAGTTAGAGGGTTAAAACTGCTATTAAGCCTTGATTTTAAGCCTATATATTTAAAGGATATAGTAAAATAATATATATTTTATTTAAAGACTCAATTTAAAATAGTTTTGTAAAAAAAAAAGTCAATGTACACTTTTAAAAAGTCAGGTCAAACCTTAAAAAGTTACCTATCACGAGTAATATTGGCTAGTTAAGTTAATGGATAGTTCGATTCAGCCTATTGCCATCACCCTACTTGTGATTCATTTACTTTTCTTTCTCTTCTCCAATTTTTACTTACGAAGCTAGAAAGAAGAAATATATTAACTGAACCACATTGGCCTCCCCAAAATTAGAGTGTCAGGAAAGGATAGGGAAAAGTCGAAACAATTACATCAAGAGTCTAAAGAAAACTAAATAAAAAGAAAAACACCCTAAATAACAACACATAAACACAAAAGGGGAATGGGGGTGTGGGTGGGGTTAAGGCACCACATATTATAGTTAAAATCAAAATTAGTGTGTCTCATCTTTGACCATAAAAAAGATTGTAGCTTAATTTTATTTAAAACATGTTGTAACGAATCCTCCTTTTGTTGGAAAATATACGTGTTTCTTTCTCTCCAAATCATCTTGACACTGGATAGTCAAATGAGATGGTGAATTGAGCGAATACTTTTGATTCACACCTACAAAGTATCATCTGCAAATTGTAAGTGAGAGATCAAGACGTTTTCTGAGCGACCAGTCTTAAAACCTGTGAAGAGACCTACATGCACTATTGCATTCAACATATGATATTAAGGCCTTCAGCAACCATGAAAAAGAGAAAAGGCAAAATAGGGTCACCTTGTCATAACCCTCTTTCAAATTTGAACTCGTTGATTGGGCACCCATTCACTAGAACAGACGCAGAAGCAGCGGTCAAGCATTCCATGATCCATTTTCACCAAAGAGTTGGAAAGTTCATTTTAATCATTACAACATGTAGGTACCTCTGATCGACTAAGTCAAAGTGTGTGTTTGATATACCGATGGCGAGAATTGATTTTGATAGAATTGAGTTTGAGAGAATTGATTTTGGTTAAAAGTGAGTTTGAGGGGAATTGATTTATGTTTGGATACACTTGTTTAAAAATGATTATTATGAGTTGATGTTGTTTGGATAGTTTGAATTAAAATCGATTTTGAATGTAAAATGACCAAACACCCCTATTACATAAAATTTATCACATTTGCAAAGGCTACCAGACGCGTGATAAAAAACATCACTACAACCCAACCCAACTTTCAACCAAAAAAAAAAAAGTGTGATTCTTTTTTTCAACAAAAAACATAAAAAAGAAAAAACAATGTTTACACTCTTGTTTCTGTCGCTTTCTTTTTTCTTTTCTCCATAACCTTCTTTCATCTATCAACACGGATTCTTTTTTCCTACATCTCAATAATTTCATTCATCCTTTCAAACAGAGTGAAATTCAGAGGAAAATTAAAATCCCTTCTTTAATGGTTTCATGATTTATCTGTTTATGCCTTGCAGAGAGATAGTCAGATCTGTGTGTGGTTGTGAGTTTCAGAGGTAAAAAGTGCAAGATCTGGGTGAGGTGAAGAAGAAAGTTATGGGTAATTTGGTAAAATGTTTCAATCACCAAAATTTAAAATCCAAACTCGATTTTGCTTTGCCGTAGAAGCTAGGATTTTCAGCTTCATCTCTACTGGCGTTTTGGATCCAAAACCACGTTTCAGTGAATCACTTTTTCTTCATCCAAACAACACAAAAAATGGGAAAACTGCGTTTTGTAAAGTAAACGTGGGTTTGGCTTCTGAAAACGTGTTGCCAAACACACACAAAATCCATTTCAAAATCAACTTTAAATAATAATAACTCTTTTTTGTATCGTCGAGTGTAACACCCCGACTTCCCAACAATTATATTAATAAATAAAATCAGAGTTAAATCAACAACGGAGTGTTACACCGCTTTTCAAAATTTCTTAAATAGGATATAAACTATTTAATAAAACATCCTTCATAAATAGTAATAATTTGCAGCGGAAAATATCTTTCAACGTTAAACAACTTCCAATAAATCCTTGGCACTTGGCCTCAACAAAATATCCTTAATGATTAAAATCAATATCAACAGGTTCATAATGATACATAAGGAATGAAAACATGACAACGATATCCCATCCCGTTACGTATCAGAGCCCTAAGACACTTGAGCCACCACTTCTAATATTCTTCAATACCTGCAAGTTACCCATACGAAGGGCAACAATTCCAAGCAGAAGGGGTGAGATTCACAAACAATAATAATAGATATATATATAAATCATCAACTTAATTAAATAACATAATTAACAACGTATACCCAATGATAATATTCATACTTCTTCAATTTTAATAACACTTACTAATCCAATCAACAACAACGACACATCAATATTTATCAACGACTACAACAGCTCATTCAACAACACTCAACAACATCAACCACAACAACTCTCTCAACAACATCTACAACACCAACTCGCTCAACAACATCTACAACGACAACAACGTGGTACTAATTTCAACGGGTTGAATGACTAAGCATTCCGGGGCATAAGCCCCCAACAATTTGAATGACAAGGCATTCCAGGGCATAAGCCCTCAACAGTTGAATGACATAGCATTCCAGGGCATAAGCCCTCAACAGTTGAATGACAAAGCATTCCAGGGCATAAGCCCTCAACAGATTCCTAATCATGAAGGACTCAACTTGTGTATATCAGCATACAACTCAACTACGACAACGACAACCAACGACAACGACCGTGCATAATAACTATGACTCACTCCCCAACTTGATCAACATCAACAACCTATGACTCCGTTACTTAGAACGACAACTCGCCACTTACAACTCGAACCAACACATTGTACATTCTAATTGAATGCAGTTAAGTATAAACCAGCGATCATTAACAATCATAATCAATCAACAGCAACACAACAGTATACAACAGCATGATATAACAATATCTTATACAATCCAACGATGTCTAGCATTTTCACATAATCCAAGTATTACTTATACAATTTTTATCACATTAATAACCTCAATTTACCCTATCCAGCTTCACAGTTCATCATTTAAATCCTATACATCTTTCATTGCTATCTCAAGGTTCAACTCACAACCTCTCGTGCGACAAAGTCACATGAATTCCTAACAACGCAGTCTGTCAAGCACTAGCTCGCGAGGCGAGAGCCTCTACTCGCCACGGCGAGTTAGGGTAAAACACTCTAGAATCCATTCTGACCCTATTCCGAGTTCAAACTCATTCTAAAACTTTGCCTAATCATTAAGGTACATGTTCAGGCCCTCACAAACACCTAAGGTTAAACTCACAACTCAAAAACACAGAATCTTGCAAGCTCTCTGCCCACACTCGCCACGGCGAGTAAACTTGCTCGCTATGGCGAGCTGCGAAATGCAACTCGCGAGGCGAACAACTCCTGCTCGCGAGGCGAGCGATGATCTTCATCACTCGCTATGGCGAGGATCATCACTCGGGAGGCGAGCGATGAATAACAGTACGGCCAGGTTACAGTTTTTCTCAAAAATTCACCCAAACCCATTGTTCTAACCTTAAAACTGATTCTAAACATCAATATATGAAACATTTAAGGTCTGTTCATCATTTCTACATCAATTCACCCTAATTCCATCATTTAATCATCAATTCTCATCATAACCCTAATTCCCAATTCTCCAAATTTATTCATAACTTTTGTTAAAACATAATCAGAATCATATACACTAAAATTAATGTAAGTTAGCCTCACCCTTACCTTAGATAATCGAAAACGCAGCCCTTCTTGGTTCTCTTCCCTTTTCTTGACTTTTCTCCCTTTTCTCTGTTGTACGTAAAAACTGTTTTTTCCCCCACTTCTATTTTCTAATTCTTTAATAAATATAATCTCCCAATATTCACTTTACTCCCCCTAAGTTTACTTAATTCTCGTATAACCCCCAAACTCCAATTAAATCCTATTTCTCACTTATTCTATTAAATAATAAAATAGTCATTTAATAAAATATACCACACCATAAAATCAACGTAAATCATTTAAAAATCATATAAAAAACTTTAAATCAACTAAAAATAATTAAATAAAAATGGGGCGTTACATCGAGCATCATCCACCAACTCATTTTCTATTAGAATTCCATCAAGAATTTGTCTCTCTTGAATAAAGGTTGACTAAGATTATGAGATTATATTGCCCATCATACTTCTCAATCGGTTTCTTAACACCTTAAACAATACCTTATACAAGCAGCCCACCAAAGATATAGGGCGAAAATTAGCTAACCGTTGAAAGCGATAAAAATACTATTAATTCCTTTCGTTAGCTCTTCATTCCAATGAAATTCTAATAAAAAATGCATAATATATCATCTTTTAAATCAATCCAAAAATCCTTAATGAACCAGAAATTAAATTCCTTCAGGCACCAGACTCTTATAATTGCCATGTCTCACGAAAAATAAATTAAAAAAAAAA
This sequence comes from Medicago truncatula, assembly GCF_003473485.1. Classification (NCBI taxonomy): domain Eukaryota; kingdom Viridiplantae; phylum Streptophyta; class Magnoliopsida; order Fabales; family Fabaceae; genus Medicago; species Medicago truncatula. The sequence goes on from NC_053043.1 coordinate 50,882,688, forward strand.
CGACTTGTAAAAAGAAAAAGTTTTTTAAGGCAAATAAATAAAATTGTTATATTCACGAAATATCCGGATTGTAGATTTGGTTTGAAAATATATAATGTGAGTAAACTATATTTTCAAATCAAATAAAACTGTTTCAGTAAAATTAGCTTGGTTTTTAAATTTGATATAAATTTGATTTGATTCGCTTTTTTTCTTTCTTCTCACGCACGCTAAAAAGTTGTTTCTTAATTACTCCCAAACCCCTATCTCATAACTATAAATATAGAGAAGCCCCTAAGGAGTTTTTGAAGGTAGAAACAAAGGTGAGACAAAAACAAGAGTTTTTCTGAAAGAGCTTATTTGGTATGCTCTTTACACTTTTTTTTCTTTCTTCCTTTGTTATTTCTATTTCATGTTAGTTAGACTATGTTACTAATTACTCACAGCTTTACTCTATTATCTATATGCAAATTTTCTTGTTTCAATATGTAATAGCATCTATAATTAAACAATAGTGCACAATCAAATTTAAGGATCACTGTGTTTTCTTAGTTGTCGAAAGGAATCTTTGTTGGGAAGTATAGGATGTTTGTAGGATCTTATACCTTCTTTGCTTGTATTGCAAGTATCTCAATTGGAACAAATTATTAAAACCCTACTTCTTGTTATTATTTTTCATGCTTTTGTTATATAGATTTCCATGCCTTTGTCAAGAAAAATCAATGCCTCGCAATCTTAGACTTAAAAAATGTGTATATTTATATGTTGTATTGCTTATATCTGTTTACGTTGTCCTTGTTCTTTGTGTGTATTACTCGATGATTGACTTAAAAACTGTGTATATTTATATGTTTTTTCTTCTCATGTTTTTTTTTTTCCCTTTCAGATTTCAGAAGATGAATACTACACTGCCAGTTAAGAGGCAATTTGATGATAACAATTCCTTGAAAATCTCCAATAAGAAATCAAAGACATCGTTGAACATAAATAAAAAGCCAGGAAAATCAGCTGATAATTCATTTTCCATGCTGAGGAAAGAACTTGCATCGTTAAAAAAATCATTCGCGGAATGCAACGGACAACAAGTAGAAGAGAGGCGATTGCGGTCTATAAAGAGAGATATTGAGAAGTGCTGCGAAGAGCTAGAAAATATGGAGACCCAAGTTAAGGAATTTGAGACTGAAAAGAATATACTTGATGGTCAAGTAAATGAGTTTGAATCTAAAAAGGGTGAATTGGAAGGCCTATTGAGGGACTTTGAATCAGAAAAAACGAATTTCGAGAGACGACAAAAGGAGTTTGAATCAAAAGAAAAGGAATTCGAAATAAGAGTGATGGAGTTCCAATCAAAAGAAGAGGAATTTAAAGTTCAAGTGAAAGTACTTTTTGAAGCAAAGGAAGAGAAATTCGAAGTAAAAATGCAGCAATTTGAAAATCAAGTTGAGGACAATCTCAAATCTGTCAAAGCACTCGAATTAAAAGAGAATCAGATTGAAGTACAAATCAAGGATCTTAAGTCAAAGCTGAATAATTTTGGTGGACAACCAAAGGAGCTTGAGTTGACAGAGAAACAACATGATGAAGAAAAAGAATTTGGTAAATGTTGCTATTCATCTTTCTTTTATTGATGTTGATATTTTTAATAACCAGATCTATATATTAGTTTTTTTTGTTAATGATGTTAATGCAGCATATCCTAGTCAAGTTGAAAAGCTTGTACAATTTCCATATCAAACGCGCGCGCGCACACACACTCATACACACACTGTCAAATTAATTTGGATTATACTTTTCACCCTTGAACATTTTTAGAATCTCTTAAGTGAAAAAAACTCTTGTATTTTTATCCATAACTAAAGGGTTAAACCTAAAACTAATATGGTATTGCTAATGATAGATTAGTATATTAATGTACACTCATACACACACTACTCCAATGATTCAGTTAAGGTTTTATATCGACTTTAAACTGTTAGAATATATCTTTTTGAATTCCTATGATCACCTTCATTTTTTGTTGTTTCTGTAAATATGATCAGAAAGCTTAACTATCTGCTATCTAAATATGCAGATACATCTTACATGGATGATGATGGAGCAAGTGAGGAAATTGACATTCTTGATAATTTGCGAGAATCATCAGATCCAGCAAAAATTGTTTTGGATATAATACTGAACCCCATTATCCCACTTCCTAAGAAAGGAGACAAAGCTGTGATTATTGATGATGAAAGCCGCATCTATCTGCTAGAAAAACTGATGACAATCTCACCAAATATTAAACCTTGTGTAAGAGATGAAGCATTGAAGCTAGCGCGTGAGTTGAAAGCTAACATGAAAGAAAATACTGAAAATTATTTGGAGGTTCTCGGATTTCTATTGATTTTGTCGATTTATGGATTGCATACTTATTTTGATGAAGATGAAGTCTAAAAGCTTTTTGGATCTGTTGCTGGATACAAGATGGCTGAAGAACTGTTTGAGACCCTCCATATTGGTTTTGCTAATTAAATTTATGGTATGTCTCTATGCATTGTTATGTTACATCATTCAATATCAAATCCATATTGCAATTTTGTATCTAATCATGTTTTGATGAAGTGAATTTTTCTTACACCTTGCAGATTTTGTTGAGAATCTTATCAAGATGGAGAAATTTGATTCAGTTACTTGGTTGAGAAGAATGAACAAGTTTTTGCAGTTGAAAAATGTAATGTAAAGAAATGTGATGTACTAGTGGAAACCTGCTAAATAGGATTAGACTACTATATTGTTGGCTTCTTAGACTTTCTTTCTCTTGTATTTTAATTTGTTATGTAGAAACATGTTCATGAGTAATTTTTGCACTCATTTTTTATTATTATAACGAAACCGGTCACCAATGATAAGTTCAAATACTGTTTGGACATGTTACATGTTTCTTAGTGTTAACGTTATACAACAAATACTCATAGCGGTTTGATATTCACCAAGGTAGAGATTGTTAGGTACGACTCATAGACAATGTCAAATACCCTTGCGTCAAATTTAGAGGGAAATTGTCGCGCTGTTGTTCTAAATAGTAAATTATTCAGTGACACAGGAATCGTGCATGGATTATTATTATTCAATAATCACACAACAACAATCTAAATAATCAGCAACTAATTATGATTCCAAAAGAAGAAGAAAAAGAAAAAGATATTCAACTAGCAGCATATATATATATGGTAGCTCCGAGGTAGCTAGCTACTTGAGCAAGCAGTTTAGAATTGGTTTGGTGTGTGAGGCTCTTCCATGAGCATTATGGCAGAAGGAGAAAACCTTCATCTTAGGAACAGCAGATCTTACATAAACACGATCAAATACAAGGTTGGAGCACCCCACATTTTGGTCGCAGTTCAAATTTATTGCCTTGTCTGTTAATGATGTTCCACTAATCCCTCTATATGTTACATCACTCACTTTGATTGCTTTAGTCTACACATAACACATTCAATAAAAAAAAATTGTTACAAGCTGTAGAAAGAATATAAATGGAATTGATGATTTATCTTGAGTTACCATGTTTCTGCAAACCATTTGATTAACACAATAAAATTGGTCAATCCAAATGGGGTTATGGGCTCGAACAAATTTAATATTTTCAAAGGTAATCCTCCTAGCAAATCCACCTCCACCCTGTTGCAAAATACAATTGAAATTGAAAGATTATATTTAAAATAAAATAATTTACATAAGTCATGTGACCAAAATTATATTACAGTAATAAAGAAGTTAATAATACTCATGGAGTTTGGTTCCAATTAAATTAATTACTACCTGCTTTGTCTTGATCCTTACTCCAGTTAACGTTTCAGTCAACGTACAATTTTTCACATGCACATCCTCTACAATATCGGTGTCTCCACGTGCCCCCAATGATCCAATGCTACAAAAATATATATATATTTTCTTAATTAAGGTAAAGTAGCTAGACCATTTTAATTAAAAATAATCAAAATTCAAACACTCACTCAGTACTAACCTGATACCATGTCCTGGACCACATGTTATAGCAGTTATTTTGATTACTGATGATCCAGCACTAATAGCAATGCAATCATCACCTACAATTAACATGATTAGATAGATACAAATCAATAATAATAATATAGATTGAAATGAGTTGAAAACATTACCTGTTGCAATGAAAGAATTAAGTACTTGAATGTCTCTTGAGGCAGAAATATCAATGCCATCAGTATTAGGGCTCTCTCCAGGAGCAATTAAACGGATATTAGAGATAATTCCCTTTTTGCAGCTTGTTAGAGTTATATGGCTTCTTGCTGGATTAATACTTGTATATCCTTTTATTTGAAATCGATAGCATCTATTCAATGTTATTGCCTGTAACATGGTACTCTCAATTTTATTAACATGCATCAAGAAATATGTATGACTCCTCTAAAATTTAATTTTGTATTTTGCAAGGATCAATATTACTTACTGTTGGTGGACGGCAACTTGTCCCCTGAAAAAGGGAAGAAAAAAAATCATAAAAATGATGCAAGTATATATATATTACTATAAAAGATATATATAGTGTATTATTTAAGTAACAAAAGTTGAAATGTTATTAAGTTAAAAAAACTATAGTACTTACGGGTGGTGGATTTCCTATGCAAGGTTGTTTCCACCACATAGAGCCTCGACCATCAACAGTCCCTTTTCCACTTATAATTAAACCATTCACAAATGAGAAACCAATCCATGTGTTTATAGGGGATCCTGAATATTCCGATTTTGTTTTAGGTGCAATAATGTTCCCTGAAAGCTGAGTTCACAAAAGTAAGTACTAAATAGGTTACTTTAACTCAAAGACTTAGTTCTCAATTTAATTCAAATCAAATTATAAAATACTAGTCAACTGGAGATTGCTCTACTTTGTGGATTATTTTACTCCTTTTTTTATTCCATTGTACATTATTAACTATTCGTACCTTTAATGAATTATAAAGTGAGCTTTGACTTTTGAGTGGAAAATACCAACCAAAAAAAACTCACTTATGATCAATCACTCATGTCTATTTGAGAATTTATCTCTTCTGATATATGTTTTTTCATATATGCGATGATAATAAATTGAACCATAGACCAAATAGTTAAGAGACTAAAACATTTACCATTTGTGTCACAATGTATGTTTGATGATATCACTTTTTCATCCCTAGCAAATTATGACTTTAATAAACCATTTTCTTTTACAGATATGAATTTGTTAAACTTAAAATGCATTCCGTAAATAGATCTTTCCATTAATGGCGATGAATCATTTCATAACTCATTTATCTTGTTGTAGGGTACTTGTAGTGAGTACAATAGAGAAGCTCAGTTGAAAGGTTAACTAAATGATTAGAGTTTTTGTATCTGAACAGGTCATGTTTTGGGAATGATCTCAAAGGTGGTATTTATAGCTCTTTTGCGTCTTCTTTTGCGTAACAGCCTTTATGCAATTATTTGATCAATTACCTATAACATGGGGTACATATAGCCTATCTCTGTCCGAATATCCTTTCTAAAGATTCTGATCTGGTTGTTTTGAGAGATAAGGATGAGAGGACGACCTCACGGATTTAGGTGGCACCCTATATCCGCGACTTTTAGTCTTATCCAAATTATGGCGGTCCACATAGTATACTTTAGAAGAACTAAATTCTAAAGAAAGTAACACATGAATTATCAACGTTATATTGGTTAGAGTAGAATTAAACTTGAATCCCTTAAACAAAGTCTCAAGTTCAAACATTGTGGATGAAAAAAAATATACTTGAGAGGTGAGATCAACTTAAGTCTTAATGTGAATACTTGCCGGAAATAATATGGTTATAAAAATAAAAAAATAAAAAACTAAAATAACACATCAATTTTATCGAACTCCAACCTTTCAATGCATTTTGTTGAATATTTTTTGTTTGTTTGTTGGAGTATTGGTTGAAAGTTGAAACAGTACTCAAGTTATTGGTTTACTATACTTTTAAGTTTTAGCCACCGACCAAGTTCCAAAATTTTCACTTGATGAGGTTGTGTATTGCAAAAATAATCAAATTAATAATAAGTACCTCAATGTAAATATAATTAGATTTGCATGGACCACGGAATGCTATTGGCCTCAGTAAGAATGTCTTGGCTGCTGGTATGATGAGACGAGATGTGCCTGATTTGCTATTACACACATCTTTCCATGCTTTCAGAAAAGCCTATTGAAAAAAATATTATAGCATAAACTTTAAATTATTTTATCACATTTGGAATTTAGCAAATGAAATAATTAAAGTATTTTGAGGCAACTAAATAAAATGGTGAGAGATCATAATTAATTTACAGGAGAATCATTGGTTTTTCCATCTCCAACTGCTCCATATTGCAATACATTGAAAGTTGTTGTGATACTCAATCCAAGTTTAAACATACTTAGAATCATTAACAATGTGAAAAAATACTCCTGTATGAAATTAACATTTTATTGTAAGTGCTTTTGATTAAAAATAAATAAATCAACACACATAATGATATATATATATATATATATATATATATATATATATATATATGTTTGATAATGTGAAAAAATGATAAAAGGAGGACTATGTATTATCCTAACCATTGTATGAAACATTGTTGTACTTTTGAACAAGGTATTTCACACCCTCAAAGACTATGTAACATGTCTCACATTTTGCTTCTATTTATAACGGTGATAGATGAAGGGGTATTATTAGGAAATACATTTTAGAAGTTAAATAAATAATTGCTTCTCTTTATTGATAAAATAAAACAACTTACAATTAAAGTTTATTTTCAACTAGATACTAACTTAGTCAGCATAATGTTCGTAGAGTGGATCAATTGAGACATATTAAAGGGTTGTGGAAAATTAAAATTCACACAAGCTAGTTGGAAAAACACATGGCTTATGGAAATTTTCACAGTTAGCACATGAAGCAAATGTCCATACATACGTTATCTTATGTACGTATCTTGATTTGCTTCTTAATTTACACTCAATGGTAAACTTCTGTAAATATATATTGTTAACGTAGTTGGGATGAAAAAGTTCATCTACTTTGATTTCAAATCACGTTAATTATCTTATAGAGACATTGGAAAGGAGATGATCAATATGGTCGGCCCTTAATAAGGGAAGAAATATGCATGACTTCAATGCAAAATGAAATTGTTGAGCTTAAGAAAATATTTTTGCTTGTACATTATTTTCAAGATACGTACGGACTAATTGTCCTCACTTTCTTATGAACTAAGGTTAATTTCTTAAAATATTCATTTATCATTATATTTAATCTAGAAGCTTAATTATTCTTTTTTCATAATGAAAATTACTTATATGGTCATAAATATTTGGGCACAACATTTGGAGTTTGGACACACATTAAAATACATTTCATTTAATTATTTAAAAATACAAGTCATGAGTGATAGAACATGCTATGAGAAAAGTAAGAAAGCATGAATCCTGCAGCGTTATGAGGTTGAGATAATAGAAACTCTTAATGAGATCTATACTCTATGTGGAGTGGAGTACATAACTAAAGGAGTACTCTTGATAGACTCGCCTATACAAATGTGGAACTAACTAAGGCCGGTTCCTATGGGATTCGAGGCAGAATACCTAGAGCGTTCGTTAAAACTGAGATAGACGTGCAGGGCCATAAACGCACGGGCTTTTAGAACACACCTTAGGAAATGGTTTGTGTGTGGGTTCTATGTCTAAGATAGAGTTCAATGTTGTAAGCAACTCTTGTTAATTGGAATATTATCCGCTATGTAAAGATTCAAGTTGTGGACGACACCTTTGTTTATTAGCAACCTTATAGAAACGTTTTGACGTTATTATTGAAACCATTTTTTAAATTCAAGTGGGGGATTGTTGGAACACCAATTTATTAAATTTTGATCTAGTGTTGTGTGAATTGAAAAAAATAGAACTTGGAGGTCCCACATAAAATAGAACACACACATTAGTATTGTTTAAATAGTGGTGTTTAATTTTAAATACCTGATAATGATAATAATAATTATTATTATTATTCCTTATTCATGGATATCACTTCTCATAATTTTAGGTTATGTTTGTTGTGATAAGATTGAAAATCCAACTGAATTTTCTATCTTTCCTTCATTAGTTTGTTTCATCTAATCTTGTGGGTTTGTTGTTTTTTTTTGAACTTATCCGATTAGTTTGTTACTTGAGCTTATCTGCATTGAGTTGTTGGGAAATTATAGATCAAATGAACAAGTAAATTTAACTTGGAAACCATTAACCATTTGCGAAATAAACTCATCATTAACGACCAATTGGTAGTGGTTCTGAGTTTGTGAATTATAATCCCGTATTGCCAAAGTGGCACATTTGGTTATCCTATCCTTTTTGGTAGGATCTTTGATCTCATTAAAATCTGATAGAAAAGTAGAGAAAGGAAAAATTAATCATAGATGATTAAATTAGCTACAATGGAACACATTATCATGTTATTAATCATCTTCCAACAAGAATATATATCCATTGAATTGCAGCAGGGAATGAATAGTGAATCAACATAACCAACAGACTCACCACTTGATTGAAGAACTGAGCTTCTTCTTCTGCGGGGTTTCAGAGCAGCAGAGGACGAAGGAGGATGTTGCATTTTTTGATGTACGTCTGAGAGAGAATAATAAAGAAGAAGCAATTATGAATTATGATATTTAAAGAAGAAATTAGTGATAAGTGTGAATTCCTTCCACTTAACTAAGCAATCAAAATAATTCCAATGCCCAAACCTTCAGTTATAGTCCAATTGCTATCTACGCCACTCTTGCATCAAATCAACACCCAACATATACTCCAATGGTCAAAAGCTTAGGATTCTCCCATAAATCATAACGCTTCTGACAATCGGTAACTACCCAACGTTCGACGGTTACTGAATTATGTCGTTGGTAAGGGATCTCCAACGGCTCTGCCACCATGATTATGAGGCTCTATGACAACACCTATAAACGCAACCCTTCGTTGTTCCATCAGTTACGCAATCTTCCTATCTTAAAATCTCTCATTTTTTGCTTTCTTATTAACTTAAACATCAGAGTGCTTGCATGTACCCTAAACTCGTAATCAACGTCGTTGATGCTTGTTGCATACTGTTCTCCTGATCAAAACAGATCAACTATGTAATGGTTGCAATTTATTTATCCTCCCTTTGTTTATTCCACACCATTAATTGATTGGTTATGTTTATTTTGAAAGGTCTTTGTGTTGTTTGGTTATTTTAATTAAGTGATGTTGCAACACATTATTACAACTTTATTTTTTACGTTAACAATACATACAAACAAAACACTTTGTTATAATATTCATAAAAGCTCAACAAAAAATTGTTTTAACCCTTTGATTTCAAGGGAAAGGGAGATCATAATAATCCAGAGTTTGATCTATAATTGTTCCATAAAAAAATAGAACTCGGTTTCTCCATAACGATCCTTCCTTAGATGAACTCAGATAAGTAAAATCTCATCCCATGTTTTATTTTTTAATGTACTATTTTCATACAAAGAGGACTTCATTTCACAAAATAAAAATTAGCTAGACTTCATGACCAAACAGTCTCTCAAAATATCACATGGTATATATAATGTGGAATTAACACAGACAGTAAAACCTACAAACAAACATTTCCATATAAAAGAAGGGCTTATAGAAGGACCACTAATCCCGCATATAACAGAGGGTTTCACAGTTGGAAAACTACATTATTATCTTATTCATAAACTAAGAAGATCAACTACACTAGAGTGCAGCAGCAGCAGCAGTAGCAGTAGCAGTGGAGGGTAAGTAACCACGACAATAATCAAAACCATACCAAACACCATTAGGGATAAAAGCATTGTAGTAAAAAGTAGCAGGTTGGTAGTTATGGGTATATACTGTCACACTCTCTGGTTTCCAACCATCGTATCCGGACCTGTATAAATACAGATAGCATATCGGGTATGTACATGGTCCGTTGATGTTAAATGTATCTGTAGAGCACCGTTCAAATGTCCTTGAGCTAGGATCATCCAATTTTGGAACATAAACCTAATTCATTATCCAATTAACCAATATATTAATAAAATTTCATTGATATGAAACATCAATCAATTACAAATTATCTTACTTAACAATTCAAAAAGCCAAATGACATCTTCAATTCATCGAAATCATATTATAATAGTCATTACAATATACAATTCGACAAGGTTAAAGTGATTTATTTTAGACAAAGTTACGCATGTAGTCCTTAACTTAATTTCATATAACAATGTCCTTTATGTAGAAACATAGGTGAATGACTAAATCATATAAAATTAACTTAATGGACAGCATAAACAGTTTTTATATAAGATTGTGATCTCATTTTTAATCTTTATCATATAACATTCAATTTAAAAAATGTAAGAAATTATGATTGATTAACTTGGTAAAGAAAGAAAACATATACATAAACGAAAATGGAAGTAACCTGATAGCCATAAGCATCACCAAAAGAAAGACTGATACGATCTCTAGTAAATGAGGGAGAATTGCAGCTTGTGGTTATTGTGACCGTGTATGAACAAGAGTTACTCTACAAAAACAAAAACAAAAACATTCATATTAACAAGATCTGGAAATACTTATCTAAAAAGTGAAAAAATAGTACCTGATGATGTTGGGTTTGATTTGGTTTGAAAGATAGGTTGGGTTGAGGGTAATCGGTGATGGTTATCGGTGATGCTTGAGAGAAGACGATGATTATGCAAAATGTGAAGAAGAGGAAGAGGATTGAGGAGGTAACACTTTTCATCGCTTCACTCACTCACTGTCACTGCTAGCTAGCTAACTCTGTTTGTTTCGTTGGTTTTATCGTAGCCACGCCACAAAGGTGAGTGAGTGAGTAGGTAAGTTTCTACTTTTTAACCGCGTCCTTTAGTCCTGATCTTACAACCTCATTTCGTCTAATATTGTTAATCCTATTGTTTCTATTAATTGAATTTAACTCATTTTTTAATTCATAATTTAAATTGTTTTATAAAAATTATAAAATTATTTAAATCAATAGTAAAAATGGAATGAAAAAAAAATACAACCCATAAAAAGATTGTACACTACTATAGTATATGTTCAATTCTATTTTACGGTGATGAAAATTGATTTTAAATTAATTTATTTTTACTTAAAAATAAATTGAATGTAAAATATATTTTTTTTAATGTATTTATGTAAAATTGAGTTGAACAATAAATTTTAATATAAAAATCACATTTAGACCTAAAATCAACAAGTTATAGCTTTAAGTTTGAATCAATTCTAAAGAGAAAATAAATTTTATTAAAAAAACATATAAACATAACATGATATCAAAATCAATTTAAAGTCTTGAAAATCAATTCTAACTATCCAATCATGAAACCAAACATAGGCAAAGATACAACTTAAAAAATTATTTTTTCCAACTAACAAAGGTACTATTATTTTAGTCTGCCTCGCGAAACTCGTGTATGTGGGGGTGATAAACGCCAAAGAACGCTGAATATTGCCTTCGTAAAATAAATTGAATAGTGCCTCACTTTAATTTTCCATGTACTTCGAATCCATATTTAATTTTAAGACAGTACATTGGTAGCATATCTAAACATGTTTGATGTTTCTGTCAAAAAAAGAAAATAAATGTGTATTAAGCCTCCCCCATCTTTCTTTAACTACCTTATTTTGTTGAGGAGTGTTATAGATATTCTCTTTCTATCATTCTTTCTAATATTCATTATTTTAGTGATGAAATCAATGTGATTAAATGGTAAAATTCACATAAATTTCATTTAAAAAAGAGTGAAGTGTTAAAAAGAGTGTACTAATAACATTTCTCCTATCTTAGAATTCCCTCTACTTCTTTTTCTTAGTTAAACTTCATCTCTTATTTCAAAAATTAAAGTGATCCAATATAAATCGTTACTTATAACAACAACACATTTTTAGTTTCCCACATGATGTATCTTTACAGAATGCACCACTTCTATATCCAAAGAAGATACAATATTGACCAGAATATGGAGAACAAGTCAAACAATATTACCATTTTTTTGTGGTGTTCAAGGTTCAAACCCTACTACGCCTTTCATATATTATGCATTGTCATTATCAACTCAGCTAAGCTCACAAGGATAACCTATATTACCATATAATATAACATATTATTCGGAACATCAGACAAGGAGGACATACCACTTTTTTTTTTGTAATATAAGCTGAAAAGATATTTAATAGGTTTGTTTTTAGTCCCTTTTCTAGTGAAAAAATGTTTAATCCTTTTTTTGGGCTACCTTCAAGTGGAGAAATGAATCATCCAATATCCCTTCATTCATTTAGAGGTCAAGGGCCTTGTCTTAATGTTTATGATAAGAAAAAGTCTATTAGCAGAAAGCACATAACATGTCAACATCTGATACAAATATCATCATAGGAATAAAAAGCATTTCATATGTACTTAAAAGAGCAAACCAAGAAAGAATGTAAACAAAAAAACACACACATTGCACAAGGTAAATATAGAACAAAATTAACAAAGTAGATGTTATAATAGATCAAAATGTAATCTTTCACATTCTGCAAGCGAAGAAATTAGAAAAACTATAAAACTATTATGACTTAGAATGACAAGTAACCAAAGCCAGGCAAACAAACCTTTGTATGATATTTTATTCTCAATTAAACAATTTTTTCTGTTGTAACATGCAATTGATTCCTTCATGGCATCAAAAATCTAAGGACTGACCATGGTCACAAGATGCTCAAGACATGACTCAAGCTGCTGATTCTTTATTCAAAACTTAGAATTAGGCTCCAACCATGGTTTTAAATTGTGGTTCGCATATGCAATTGTTGCCACAATATTGTTGGTGTGGTAGTCTCTACAACTGCATTGCACATAAATTGCGTGTATTTCTTAATCACGTAATTCAGTGTAATTACAAGTGTCGGTGTCGGTGTCGGACACGACACCGAGACACGCCTAATCTGAGGAGTGTCCGTGCTTCATAGCGTGTGATTGTTTCATAACTGAATTAGGAATTGCATCAGACGATTTCGACCGATCAAATCTTCTCTCCAAAAATTAGAATTTTGAAACTCAAAATTCCAATATGCTTCGAAAGTGTGTATTTCAAGCACTTCTCAATCAAATACAGAGTGAACTAAGACTCTCCAATGGTCGGTAAATAGTGTAGAAGCATATTGGTGTCACTTTATATAGTTTCTGAGAAAATAAATTATTTCATGCCGCAAGAACCACAATGCGCATCGCGGCAGCTGCAATAGCCACAATCACCTCAACCACATCTGCTACCGCAGTTTAAAACCATGGCTTCAACCTTATCAATCTCTTGATTCTATCTTTTTCCATATTTTCCAAATACCCCTTCAACAATAGAACACAGAAATGCATAAGATGCAAAAAGATGAAGATTGGATCAGTGATGTGTGTAGTGAACACAGACAAAAAGTTGCAAGTTTTGCATAAAAATATGGGGAAAACCCCGTCTATTTGTAGCAGTAATCTGATTATTTGTTTGCTCCAATCCATATATACGGTAATAAGATGGAGTATCATTTCATGTGCATAGCAAAGTATAACTATAACGTGATGGATCTCATGCAAAATAGTTAACATCAAATAATAATACTTATGTAACTACATAGATACATATGATGGCATACACATGTGTCTCACAGCACACATGAAGTGTTGTAACTGCAACATGAGCAGCACTGTCAATAGAAAACAAGTTAGACAACACAACTCAACAATCATGAAAACTAGTAATTTCAAAATGACTATCTTAGTGATAAATAAATAACTAGGGTTAAGATGAAGATGAAGATAAAAAAAGAGTCGTAATATTTGTTTTTCTAGTAGCATGCTACAATCATTCAATAATAACAAAAACCAATAAATCAAAGACCAATAAATTAAAGGAAAAGCAAATGAATTTGTTTAATCATTCCCAGTTCAAACGTATTCTTGTTGTTCTTCCTCCTCCTCTTCCTCTTCCTCCTCCTCCTCCTCCTCCTCCATGTCACTGTCGCTGTCGTCATCATAATGTATGTGGTTGGTTTCAAGAATTTTGTTAAGGACTCGTCTCCAGCGCCATGAGAGAATGGCTGTGACGAAGAATTGTTTGGTGGGCAAATTGTATAGGATGCAACTTAGTACTTCAAAGGGTAAAGCACTGATTCTGTCTGCATTTGGCATTGCTCGCCAGAGTGGTTTCCATCGCTTTGAGAGAAGGCTTGTGAGGGCGATTTGTTTGGGGGGCAAATATGAGAGGATGTGATATATTATTTCATCGGGTAAATCGCTGATCCTGTCTGTTGTTGTTGGTGGTGCCGCCATAGTTAAGAAGTTTCTTTGTTGATTGAATGAAAGAAAAAGAAGATTGATCGATGATGATGAGATAGAGAATTTTGCGATGTGCTTCTCTCCGCCGTTAGGGTTTAGGGTTTCATCCAATTGGTTCAAAATAACAACATAATAACAACTCCGGTTTTTTCTATTGAGCTTTTTGGGCTTTGAATTTATTTACTTATTTTTGAGTTTTTTTTTTTTTTTTTTTTGAAGGAGCTTATTTTTGAGCTTATTAAATAAGTTTTTAAGTTAATTTATAAATTTCTTCAAAAAAAATTTAATTTATAAATTTTTACTAACGAAATTTCTATCATGTTTTTTTATAAACTAAATTGACAAGCTTATAAATTATGCAAAAGAGATCATTTATTTGCCTAAATTGTTTGAATAAACTCAAAATAAGCCTTATCCGAACGGCCATGACAAAGGTGAGTGTGGGTGGGTAGGTAGGTCAGGGGACTTGATTCACCGTAGAGACGGTAGGATTCAATAAAATCATGGTCATTGAAAAAATAAAGGCAAAATTACACAATTTATCTCTTAACTTTGAAGTAGATAAAATAGTCACAAGGAATTAAGTCGGGTTTGAATTGTCACCCTTTAAAAATTAAACTTATAACTTAAAATTGATTCTCAAGTTGAAGCTTGGAATGGTTAAGTTAAAAGCAGACTTCAGAACGTTCTGATGTTTGAGTGCAAAAACAGTTTAATAAAGTAAATGTGTTTGTGTGTGTTGTGTATGCAGTAAGTAAAGAGTATAGGGAAGAGAGAATCAAAACATAGAGATTTTGTAGTGGTTCCCCCAATGTGGGTTAGCCCACTCCTCACAATCTTGTGAGAGTTTCCACTTTGATGTTTGAGATAACCTCTCAAATCCTGCACCTTACCATCTGTGATCACCTGAACACTTACAACACTGTATTCTCTAAGCCTCAGCAGGCTTGCACCTTGTTGCTAAGTTAACCACTTAGACTTTTACAACCTTTGCTCAAACTAACACTTTAACACCCCTAAAGCTAGATGAGACTTTCTTTTCTTCTTGCTAAGCTACCCACTTAGACTTTTACTCCTTCTGCTCAAACTAACATTTTAGTACCCCTAAAGCTAGATGAGACTTTCTTTTTCTTCTTGCTAAGTTACCCACTTAGACTTTTGTACATTCAGCTCAAGCTAACACTCGTACCTCTAAAGCTAGATGAGACTTTACAAGATGTTTGAAGCTTGAATGATTGAAATCAGACAAGATAAGAAAGGAAGGAAGTGTTATCTTTAAAGAGATAACAGAAAGAATTGATTTACACTACAAGAAGATATAAATAATCTTCAGTGATGATCAATTCAGATGCTAAAGCTTCAAAATAACCTTAAGTTGTTTTTCTTGTATGCTTTGCAATTTTTGTGGAGTTTGAATGTTTGAGAATCAAACAGAGGAGGGGGAAGAAGAAGTTATCCTTGCAAGAGATAACACAAAGAATTGATTTACACTGCAAAGAAGGTATAAAAGACCCTTCAGTGATGATCAATTCAAATTGCAAGAGCTTCAAATAATCTTTGTTGTTTTCTTGTATGTTTTGCAATGGTGCAAGTTTTGCTAAGACCTTGATCTCTATTTATAGAGTCTTTGGGCTCATATAGCCGTTGTAGGGTGTCCAATGGTGTTATGCCATGTGTCATGGGTCCCACAAGCTTTTACTTGAAATTCTGGGCAAACATTCTGATCAATGATGAACTTCAGAATGTTGTTGTGTTCATGATTATCTTCATCTAGGTTTATCATGATCTTCATCTGGGTTCATCATGTATGAATGAACACATGAATTTCTGGGCGTGTTATATGCTTTTCATATGAGTTTCTGGGCAATAACCAACGTATGGGCTTTTCCACATACATCATAAAGTTACTTTCCCAGATTTTTCTAGGGACTGGTGCAGAAGAGATAAAGTGGATTCTGCATCTTCATGCTAATGCTTTGAGAGATTGTGTGGTCCATGTACTATACCAACTCCTATGCGTTGTCCATCTCTGATTAAGCAGGACAGAATTGCTTTGCTTTTTGCTTTTTGCTTTTTCACCTATTATACTGTTCATAAAGTAAGCATGCATGTGGAGAGCTGAACATTCTGACCATCAGAATGTTCCTTTGTTTCACTTAAGATGATTTGTAAGACTACCATTTGATGTAATCAAATCCTAGTAGTTAAACAACAATATAGAGCAGTGATATTAACATCTAGGATGATATTCCCTTGTGGAATATTCCTATTAAATCAATGTTCATAGTCTTAAATGAACATGAGTATCCTTTATTGCTTGATTGATCCATGCAAATGTACTTTCCTGGACATATATCCATATCACATGTGCCTTGGATGACCTTGATCAATGTTCTTGAGAATCTTGGCTTGTATAAGAACAACCTTCTGATCTCTGCTTGAACATTATGATCTCTGAGCAACATTCTGATCTAACTTTCTAACCTCAGTGTTAGATCATGAATTCAAATGTCCTTTGATTTCTTGATTCTTGGTATGATTTAAATCTTGTTCCTGTCTTAGTAAAACACTCAAGAGCACAAATTAAATACCAAAGAATTAATCAAAGTCCATTAATTCTTTAATCATAATGGTTTATTATCTTTAAAATAAATTAGGGATTTTGCCTCAACAAACTTAATTG
Organism: Medicago truncatula; assembly: GCF_003473485.1. Classification (NCBI taxonomy): domain Eukaryota; kingdom Viridiplantae; phylum Streptophyta; class Magnoliopsida; order Fabales; family Fabaceae; genus Medicago; species Medicago truncatula. The sequence goes on from NC_053043.1 coordinate 50,899,782, forward strand.
TGGGAAACACTTTCGTCATTTAATTTTTTTTGTCTCGATTTAGTCTAAAAAAATTAAGATTGAAAGTGTCAAAACATAGCCAATATGCCATGGAATGGCACCATTAGGTATCGTTATTTTGTTGAAATATGATTTTTAATACCTCTTCTCATCTTACTTTAACATACTCTGTCTTTAAAATTCCCTCTATACCTAAACGCACAAACATGAAAAACAAGATACTGAAATACGATATTTATAGTGTTTGGTTGATCATTTTGTCAATGCAAACGTGCGTTTCAACTGCTTTTTGCCGTGGAATCAAGAAGCTCTATTTGTTAGCTTTAGAAAGAAAAAAAAACTCACGACTACTACCTCTTGGACGTGGAAATTTATTTTAATCCCCTTTTTTAATGATATTTTTTTTTTTAGGAGAGACTAGCACACAACATGTCAAGATCAGGTACAAGTATCATCATATAAATAAAAAGCATTTCATCCGACAAACATATACTTAGAAGAGCAAACCAAAAAAAGAGTGAAAATAAACACATTGCGCAAGGTTTATGTAGAACAAAATCAACAATATAGATGTTACAACATTAAAAAAAAATGAAAATGTTAATGCAAGTATTTATGGGCCAAGCAAAATCCTCGCCTGCACCATTCTAGAGAACGAAATATCATACAAAGAGGTTTGCCTGGCTTTGGTTACATGCCATTCTATGTCACAAGATGCTCACCACACGACTCAAACTGCAGATTCTATAATGACTGCCTCAGAATTTCTCATTCAAAACTCAGTAGGAGGTTTCAACCTTATCAATCTCTTGATTCTATCTTTTTCCGTATTTTCCAGATATCCCTTCAAAAGAAATACAAGGAAAATGTAAGTGCAACATCAAGAAGAAACTCCTCTTTGCAACAATTGAACAAAGGAGTATATAAGATGCAAAAAGATACAGATTGGATCAGTAGTGTGTGTAGTGAACAGAGACAAAAAGTCGCAACCAAGTTTTGCATGAAAATCCGGGGAAAACATGTCTATTTTTAGTAGCATTTTGATGTTTGCTTCAGTTTAAATTTATTCGAATAAGACGGAGTATCATTTCAAGTGAATTGAGTAGCAGACGTTAATCACTAACGTGATTAAGTGATGAGTCTTGTGAAAAATATTTAAACAGCAAATAACAATATTTATAATAACTAGATAGATGCATATAAAATTGTGAATGTCATAAAGTGATGTTTCTCTAAGTAGAATGAATGAGTAAACTGAAAAATTTCAAAAGGTGGATGTGATCTTTTACTAAACATTGTCCGGCATGTCTTCTCACCTTCCATACAATTTCATCCAAACACAAGCAAATTCTTCCATACTTATCAAGGAAACGGCGCTCAGTTGGGGGCTTCCCACATACATCCTTTACAGCTGAGGTTATTGTAAAGATAACCTCCGACACTGGAGCAAAACAAAACATTTGTAAATTAGTACTATCAATGTAAAATTATGAAAGTTCTTGACAGCTTTCGAACATTTAGATTTTTCCAAATTGCGATTTCAAACCCTTGGTGAAATAACAATATGCTTGAGTCACTTGGCAATTGGCCTAGTTATGAATGTTGATACCATCAAATCACAATATGAACGACCAACCTTGTTTTTTGATTAAATATGTATACTTTTCTTGGAAAGTCAGACAAAATTGTCCACCAAGTTTAGTTAGATTCTAAGATATACCCCTACTAGTTCACCTGATAGCTAGCTTTTCTCACTACTTCATTATTTAAGATGTAATGTCATACTTTCAATACCACAAGAGTATCCATTAATAGCTAGTTTATCATCTTTACCTTTGCGAATATGGGGGAACATTTCCATCTTCTATTAATAGCTCCTTTTTCTAGGGAGCAATTCATTGCTAAATGAGAACGGTGCATTGAGGGGAAGCTACAGAGAGAAGCTTGCAAGAATTAAGGCAATAGATCAAAAAGGAAACAGAGCAACAGTTGTGGATGGACGCTAGGTTTATGGTAAGTGAAATATCGTGCAAGATGGACAAGATTCTGGGGAACCCAATTGACAGCATGAGGAGAAGCAAAGCCACAGGTGCTAGGCACAACAATAACAGAGAAGAATCAAACTTGGTTGATTAGCCAACAAAATATAATCAATACATTAGGAGGTAGAATTGATGTCTAAAAGAGATCCAAGAATCAAAACTGCAGACAAGGACACACAAACAATGTAGGACCTACATTGTTGATGAAAGGACTGTCAGTAACAAGGTTGGGTAGTTGGGTTGAGATAACTAGGAGAAATAAAGATGTTGCCTATAAATAACAAGAGGGGTCAAGAGGGAGTGATATCTTGTTATTTAAGAGAGAATTGGGGACTTTGGGTACAAGTAGATGAAAACTCCAAAGTTTTGCGGTATTCTATCTTTGTAATTGGGGTTTGTCCCTATTTATTTCTAATAAGATACAGGGTTGTTATCAAAATTCAATCTAAAAATAGCGAGCAAATCAACTTTCAAGCATCAACAACTTAGATGATTGATTTATATGTTTTATTTTACTATGAGCAAGTACAAAATATTGTGCAATTTTATATTAAAGCATCAACAATTGAGATGAGTAACTTGTTTGCTTTTATTTTACCATTTACCACCATCAAACATAAAAGATTGGTTCATAGAATACATACAAGCAAGTTCATCGTACGCGTCCTTCCCCACAACGTATATACTGACATCTCCAAGTACTGTGTATACAATATAGACTGACCTGATAAAGATAAGAAGTAAAAGTAAAATAATAAATCACTGTTTACTAAAAGGGAAACTCAAACATCACATATGAATGAGACATAATTTTCAAAAATGAAGGCATATTAATATTAATGAACAATAATTAGCATTTAGCAGTGAAGCAAAAAAGTTTTTCTTCTACTCCACAATCTTGTATCTATTCCTGATTTTTGATTGGACAAGTTCACATGTTAGTTGTTTAGCTTCCATTTTTACAACTCTATTCCAAATTTTTCATTAATGATAATACTATCTGAAATATCCTAGTAATATATCAATGTTATTCACTTTGTTCTCATCTACTTGCATCACAAAAATTCAAAATACAAACTGTGCAAAGTCTATCACTATCATAGAGCTTAATCGATAATCATTCAGATAAACAGATTCAACGGCCCATTAACCTTGCAACTAGAATTCTAATAACTAAAATTTAGTCCTTGGACCAGTTCAGAATCAGATAAAAGTTAGAGTTCTCTTAGATAAGGTAAATTATCCATGTAAGATATACATTCATACATCAGGTACACATGACTTGAGAGAGGCGGAGAGCAGTATACTTACTTGTGGCATGCAACTAGGAGTTCTTCATTTTTTACACCCCTAAGATTATCAGCTCCTAGTTTGACCAAGAAAGAACGCCAGTGTAGGCGCTCCTCTGCAGGAACTCCATGAAAACTGCAATCATGACAAATCCACTCAGTTCTGATAATCAAAAAGTTGGAACCAAGTATCTTTTACAATGCAGGTTGACCAAAGAAAAACCACACAAGAAAAAGTTCAAGTCCATTTACTTTCTAACAACATTTTCAATTTTTACTTTGTATGCGAGTGGCTGGAATGACATGTGATATGGATTTTGATTTTCCCTTTTAATTGTGATAGAGAAGAGATAGAAGCTACCTAGAGAGAGTGCATTTTCAGAAACACTGGAAACATTATTTTAAAAATTTACAAAATTATTCAAACTATTTTTAGAATGCATTCTTACATTTTCCATAATGTAACCGAGTTTTCAAAAAAAAAAAAAAAAAAAACATAATGCCTTGGCGCAATGGTAAAGTTGTCATCATGTGACTGAAAGGTCACGTGTTCAAGTTCTAGAAAGAGCCTCTTCCGTAAAAAAACAGAGTAAGGCTGCGTACAATGTACCAAATGGTGGGACCCCTTCCCAGACCCTGCGTATGCGGGAGCCTTAGTGCACCGGGCTGCCCTTTTAATGTATTCTCTGATATTTATTGTATCATTTGAAATTAAAAAATTAAACACCAGAAATGAACGGGCTGAACCCCTCAATCTGAAAATACCTAGGTTTGTGTTTGAATGTTTCTTACATTTGACAAGAAGAAGCAAAACTTCTTCTCAAGATCACTATACTTATTCTTGAGATCACTAAACCCCTGCCTGAGAGAACTTAGATTTGGATTCAAATCGAGTTTGCTACTTAACTTAAGTGAAACTCTATTCTTATTCTTGGAAGCAAGGCAACAACTTACAGAGAAGTGCCAATGGGGGAAGTCTATATCAGCTGACCGGAGAAAGGCTAAGCTTACTTTGCCGCAGCACCTTCAAAGCTTGACTAACAAGCGAGAGAGTTCGTCCCTATCCAAGAGGATGCGCGAACCTCCAAGGCTTTATCTGATAGGGGCTACCGTTGTGGGTCAAGAGATAGATTAAAGTAGAAAATGTATCATGTATAATCTAGTTTTCCAATTTCCCAGGCTATTATCATATTACTCTAAGGTATGAATCTTACTAAGCCTAACATTTCCTCAATTAAGGCCATGTTTAGATAAACAACTTATTTTGCAGCTTACAGCATGATAAGCACTTATGTATAAGCTGTTTTCAAAAACTATCTTGAAGAGCTTATGAAAATAAGCTGAATCAACAACTTAAGATTTACGGAAATAACAAGCGTGTTAGTGTAATCCTATTAAAAATGAAGCTAAACCAATTTCATAAAAATTTCAAACAGAATCCAGATCAAAGAAAACGCTGAAAATTAAAAATGAAATAAATAAAAAGATGAGAAAATGAGGAATTTAATTTTGAATTATTAGAATATATAGATCAGAAAGAGAATGAAGAGAGAGATCGGAGTGTACCGACCGTTCGATGAGGATGTTGCCCTCGGCGTTCGCAAAAAGCACCGCAAGGATCATATTCCGTTTTTCTCTGAAATCAAACTCAACCTTGCTTACAGGAGTTGTAAAAATCACCTGTTCCAAATTACTTAGATACCCTTTATATATTTTCTTTTTCTAAATTTTATTAGACTTAATTAATTATGTCAAAGGTCTCTCTAATTATCACCTATTTAGATTTAGATTTTGTTATTTCTCGTGAGTTTAGATCAGTTCGTATATATAAGGTCTGGGGTTCAAATCCCAGTCACCATAAAAAAAATTAAATTAAATTTTGTTTCATGTAGTTATGAGATTGCTATTCCCTCCTTTTCAAGCAATGTGCACTATTCAATTGTCTTACTTTGACCATACTTTTTAACTAATATATAAATATAAATATTAACATATAAGATGTTGTTTAATTTGTCTTGACAAATATTTTCAAAATATTAAATTTTTATAATTTTTTTACTTTAAATAATTAAAAATATTAACAGTCAAAATTGTGTATTGACATATGTGAAGTGGTTGATGACTTAAGGGAATAATAAAAATGTCATATGATTAAATAATTCCTATAAAAGTAGTTAAATAGTTGAATAATGTATTCATTTTGATGGATTACCTACACATGGACGCTGCAAACAAAATGACAATAATAGATCTAGTGGATAACGTAAGGCAATTGCTATTGAATGGTGAAAATATTTGAGATTTGTTTCAAGAGATTGCTAATAAAAATGTAGTTATATTATATGGTTAAATAATTGGCATTCGTCAATGACCTAGATTTAGCTAACCAACTAATTTCATTTCATTCATTCTGTGCTGACTAAGAACTAAGAAGGGGTCTTGACTTAGCTAGCTACTATGACATCCAATTGTTTTTGCTGCTGTTTCAGTTTATGAAGGAGAGGCATTAACATAAGCTTCTGTCGTGTTAGCCTCAGTTTGCGGCTTTTTGTCGTGATCACAACAACCGAAACAACTGCTCCAACAATTGGGTGTCATAGTAGCTAGGTAGACCCCTTCTTGCTGCAGCAGCATGATTTGCCATAACAGAATTGCAAAAACAATAACACAGTCTATCTTCATAATTATTTAGGTGGTTTGTTTAGTGTGGAATACGATTAACTTAATTTCAAAGCAATCCGATTTATAGAGCCATTCCTGCATATAACATGCATAATTCATATGCAAGAAAATAGGTTACCAGCACACAATGAATGAAATAATTAGTTGGTTAGGCTGAAGATAGAGCAAAGCAGATTGAATAAGAATTTTTCAATAACTCATATGGCTTGAATTCTCTTCTCTTACTTGCATTTAGTTAAAAGTGACATATGCATATAAATATTGTGTTAGTGTAAACAAAAGTCTCTTTAATACATTTTAGATATTTAGGTTTATGTTAAATAGTCTTAAAAAAAAAGGACATTAAAATTTTACAATAGTTTCTTATGACAAATTAAGCCTATGGCTAACTAGGCAATTAAGCTCCTGTCCCTTATAAGTTAAATGACAAATTAGAAGTTAGAAATCAATGTACAAAAAGAAGAACTTAATTAATTTAAATTAAAGGTTATTTAAAGTATTCCAAGGCTTTAGCCTTACTTAATTAAAATTGCTTAATATTCATTCATTAGCATGGTTGAATAATTAAAATTGCTATATATCTATCGTATCTACCTGATCATATGGAGAACAACTCATGGTTCATACAACAAACAATGAATTAATGTGACAAACCAACTAGCTAGGAATTAACTGCTTCAACGTGTCTACAGTCCCCACATGAAATCAATTTTAAGTTTTCACGTTCTTGTTAGAGACACAAATGCCTTGGCCTAAAGAACCTATAAATTTCTACCAATGGGGTTTGTTACTCCCAAAATTCATGAATATTTCAGTATTACATTCTTTATAGAATATATATGATTTCATTTTTCATTTCCTTTTTCTAACATCTCACGTCACTCACCATCCCATAAATTCAATGTGTGACCAAGTTCAATAAAAGATGAAAAATGTGGGAACCATATTGCCTTGTTTATATTAAGATCAATATTGCTACATCAACAACGTGGTCTAGGCATGTCATAGTCATTGAAATTATATATATCTTTGATTTTTCATATAATAGAAGTTTATGACATAAAGGTTTTTCATTTTTCATACACATATTGATAAAGTTAAAGTAAATTGAAGTTGTGAATGTAACTAATTTAAGGGTTCCAAGTCAAGTATCATTTGCACACACATATCAAATGAGTACGTTTTTCACAAACCGATTTTCACCTCCACAGCATAATAGAGTGAAGAAGAAAAATGGCTTATTATTATGGAAACCTAATAAAGATAATGTCTAACATGCTTACATCTATAATGAAGTCATAAATCCTTCTTTGTCGTCTTGCTACTTTTACCATATCTATATGTGAGGAATCGTAAGTAGAATGTTCACACTCATGGCATGTTAGGGAAGTTACAATAGGTTTAGACTTTTTGGATCACCAACCTCCCAAGCTTAAATACTAAATAAATATTAAAGACTAATATACAAGAACTCTTTCTTTTCCCACCCTATTTTCTTTCTCACGCGCCCTATACAATTTTGATTATAGAATCCAAACGTCGTAAACATATCATAAAAACCTAAAAAAAAATTAAGATATTTCGAATTTTAGAATCTAAGTAGGACGCGCGATAAGCTTATAGGATGAAAAAAGTAACGGCCATATATAAATTATAAAACCCTCTCTCAATTGGGGTTGTGCCAAAAAAAATTAACCCATTTTTAATCAATACTAATCACTTACACTTAAATTTTCAACATGCTAAATCTAAATGAACATGACTCAAAGTTTTTTACCATGTGAGCCATTTTCGACTCTACGAGGATCATCTTTCAAATGTGAGCTATGAAATTCAATTTAAATTGAATGTTTCTTATTTCTTTTGACAAAGTGTTTTGAGTTTTCCAAAAATTTGAAACTCAATCATCATCTCTTAGTAAATGCCCGTTGCTATGATAAGAAATTCTTAAGTTAGCACCAACTTCATATGTAAGGGCCTTATTTGGTCTCTCTAATGATTACTATTTTTTCCCCTCCTCTCACGCATTGGTGCAAATTTGCAATTAGTCTTGCGTAGCAAATAACACAGCTAATATCTATTTTCTTGTTCAACCATAATTGTTTTCCTCTTTTGATAGGTTTTGTTGATTTTTTTTTTCTATAAGAAATTTAGTCCATATTGTATACCTTGTTAATGTGAGCAAAAGTTGAACCAATATTAAACATTAGAAATTGACTTACAAAACTAAAAATTATGTTTATTCTTTTATTGAAATCGTCAATAGAAATTATGGGTCGAGACATTGAAGGAGTATTAAGAAGGAGATCTAACGTTCTACATATGATCGCTAACAAATTTCCCCTTCTCCAAACAAACTAGCCACTAACATTTGCATATAAAATAACATAAGAAATTATGCATGGAGTGGAACTATAGAGTAATTCCAAGTTAGTTAATTAACTGGATAGTTTTTCTTATAGACATAAAATTTTAGCTATATGGTAGAGGCCGTTGCACATGTGGTAAAGTAAAACACAATATATCATGATATATCACACTCTTACTTAGGACAAAACAAACAAACAAAAGACATCATCATGGACATCAAATTAAACTCCTTCAATGAGGTCCACACATGAAAGTTAAAGCATAGAGTTTAGTTTCTATTGAGAAGTTCTTCTATCATCTGCAAAGCAATTTTCTGTTCATCATCCAAACCATTTTTACTTAATTCCTCTGGCTTTGCCTTCTCTGGCACAGAAGCACTTTTTTTCCTTTCTAACTCAACCATCATAATCCAATTTGATTCCGAACGAGGACCTGCACCTTTCTGCCACACTCCAATGTGTGAATTCTCTGCATCAAGCCTCAGACAAGTGAGTGAAGGTGAAGGAAACTTGCAACACTTCCTTAACTTTGCACTAAGAACTGCAGAAAATGCTTTGGAAGAAGTTGAAGAAGATGAAATAGAATTGGTTTGATTTTCCACATTAATTGGAAAGTTAGTTTTTGCATTTCTTCCACTCATCAAAATTGCTGCTTCATCATATGCTTTAGCTGCTTCTTCAGCTGTTTCAAATGTTCCTAACCACACCCTCCTTTTCCTATTCATACCACCATATAAAATATAATAACTCAACTAAGACATAAAAATATAAATGAAATTTACATACATAACCAAATTATAAACTGAAAATGCGTGCATGTTTGGATTGATGATGAATTTAGCAGAATTATAATGTGTCATGTGGTTTTGCAAAAACTACACTAGCTTTAATAAAATCATAGTATCACGTCTGATTTTGTCAAATCCGCCCTGTATCCAAATATGCACTATAATATATTTTATAAATTAAAAAAACGTGCATGTTTGAATTGACAATGAATTTAGCAGTCATGTGATTTTACAACAACTACACTAACTTCAATATAATTACAGTATCACGTTTGATTTTATCAAATCCATCGTCTATAACATGCACTAAAATATAATATTTTTTCTAAAGTTTGAGAAGGAAAACAATATAAATAAATGAAAGTGTGAGATTAATACAATAAAGGATGACGAATCTCAGAGACCCAAGAGCCCCAATGGCGTTGCCTGACACCTCTGAACTTCTTTGAATGTACCATGTTGATGAGAATTTTCTTCTCTTTCTAGCTAGGTGTGTGAGGGAGAGAGAAAGAGAGAGATGTGAGTTGAAATATTGAAATGATGGAACAATTTAAGGGTATTTTATGAACTTGTTGTGTTCAGTATGATAAGGTGTCCACATAATAAATACAAACCATAAGGACCAAATTATATTACCTTGTATGTACTTCAGACGTTGACATCCCATGAAATGGCTTTAACATATATAGAAGGGCTAGCTTAGGGGTATAATACAAGCTAAATAAAACACACATGCTGCTTCTATGCATTTTTGTAGTATGTTTGGATTCGATAGAATCCTTAGAAGCTTAGACTATAACATATAGGTAGTAACTTATTTGGTTAGAGCAATGAATTTACAACCTCAACTTTATATTATTTTGAATTCACGTTCGTGAGAAAAGTAAAAAAAATGATTCATAGTACGGATACCTCTAAGGTCTAGACGTGTTGCGGCGACACTTTTATGATACTTGTACGGCATATATCGGACAATCAAGATCGATGTCCTAAATAAAATTGTTTTTTCTTTACTTCGACACTCTTAGACCGGTGTCCCACACATATACAACACTGGTGTCGGACAACTCAGACAAATGTTTAGAACATTTTTTCTCTCTCTTGGTTCCACACAACGTAGATAAGAGTTATATATGTGTTGAAAAATGTTGATCAATTAGGGGCTTATAGAAATTAAAGTTGATTACAACATTTTTAACTTTTTTGATAGTAGATGAATAAATAAAGGTCAAATTCTATGGTATCTTGTTTTATAATTTTTTTTCAATGAAATAAATTGCTCAATTTATATGCTTATGTATGTACATTTTAGACTATTTATAAATAAATTAATATATATGTAGCAGTGTCAATGTCCTATATTTTTTATATTAACGGTGTTGACATGTCTGTGTCAGTGTCATATCAGGTGTCGGAGTTTGTACTACATAGCATACACATGAAATTGATTTGCACGTGATTCAAATTTTGTAATTTTAATAAAAGAAATTTATTGTCCACCACACTTGGTGTAAATTTTTTATATTAACTCCAAAGGCTTGGTCTAGTGGTAAAAAGACAGGTCTTGAATCCGAGAGAACCCGATTTCGAGCTCCGTTAGTGCCTTTGGAGGGAGGTAAATGTAATTACCTTTGTAAGTGCTCTTTGAGTCCGAAGATCTTCCCTGCCTTGGACCGGGGCACCATCCCCTCACCCTAAAATTTTACACACCAAAAAAATGCAAATATAAACATTAATCTTTTAAATTCAAATTATTTTTAACAAGAATCAATTTTTATATAATCACACACTTGGTGTTAGTTTAGAATGGTGTCATAAGACAACTACAACATAAATCCTACTTGGTTGGTTCGGTGTCGTTGGTTTGGAATCTCGGAATGTGTTCCTCTTAAAATCTCAAATTTAATGGATTAATTTAATTTTTTTTAAAATGAATAAAAACTACAACGTGAAATCTTGAATACTCCAAAGCTTGAATTTGTAGCTTTACAAAATTCACGGCCACAATATATTGGGACGCAAGAAATGGACCCGAATCCCCTGCTGTAAAAACAGCACGCTGTAGCAGATCTCGTCCATTCATTTGTGATCTGACGGTTCAGATTATAAAATCAATTTTGCACAATAAAACTATCTCAACCATTGATCAGAGATTGTACGGCTAAGATCTGTTACAGCATCTTGCTGTAACAGCGTTGAATCCAGATCAGTAATAGTGTCATTACTAATCCTTTTGTCAGCAAAAGAAAAAAACAACTTCACCCTTAGAAAAGCATAATATAATATAAGAAGAATAGATATCATAAATATATAAACTGCATAGAACTTTCAATCTTAGTGAGGAATAATTAACAGAGACCATAAAATAAATGGAAAATGAGATAATAATTGGTTGGTGGTTGTCCTTTTCTATGGCTGAAGACTGATTGGGAATGTTAATCAATTGCATGAAGGAAGCAGCCGTTAGGTCCCAATTTTGAAAGACTTTTGTTCTGTACACTATATTAGAAATCGATAATTATTCTCATGCAAATTTCACTAACCAAGCCTTTCAGTAATTTTAAATAGTGCATGTATATGTTCCACTTTATCATTCCCGAGAATATGAAGTGTTTATAAACAATTTAGTGCATTATATATTCTACAAATAATGATCTCCTTTGGGTAAAAGCATTTTTTCTCAATTTTTGTATATACCTACCGCAAAACAACAATCAAACTGATATGATTTATCAACAAAACTGCATAATATTAATAACATCATGATCCATAGTAGGCTGATGACGACGGCCGGAGCTAGTTGGTTACGGCGGAAGATGGCATTGCTACTCCACGGGATGGTACTCAACTAAGGTATGGTTTTAGGAGAGTGAAAGGTTTAAACAAAAGTAGAAAATGTACCGTCTATTATAGGTATCGTGATATGATTTGTGGATCACCGTCTAATTTTAATCAAAAGACAGTGATTTGATCACAAAAATTATCTAGTGTTGCGGGAACACATTAACACTTAATTTGGATCAAGGATGCATCCAAATTGAGTCTTGGATCAGTCAAAACACACCATGTTTAGCACTTATCTTATAAAAATAATATGATCTTATGATTCAAACTTTCTCGACACGAGAAGGTTGATTTGAACTTCCGTCTAACATTCTCAACTCATGCAATACTTTAATCTTGTTTATCGAGTTGAGGAATCCCAATTGTAGAGGGTTAGGTATGTAGTACCCCAAAGCAGCGGCATATGATTCTGGACCAGGCATTATGAATGTAAAATATTTAACTTTAATTAATACTAGTCATTAGAGAAAGTAAACTAATTTACCCCGACGTCCAATAACAATCAAATTTTTTTCCTTTGGTAAATAATATTCCCTCCGTCTCAAATTGTATGATGTTTTGAGCATTTCACACATATTAAAAAATGTAATTAATTTATCAGGAGAGGCCTGAACCAATTACAAGCTTCAAATCAAAGAGATTCTAACAAAAAAGCCTATATTCGCAGGAAAAACATTAAACAAAGGAAAGTCTAGAGAAAGGGAGACCTAAACAATCTCTGACATAAAAAGAAGAAATGAAGGCAAGAGGGTGGGATGAGTACAAAGCAAGACCTTGGCCATTCTTAGCCAAGGCATCAGCCACCAAGTTGCCTTCTCTATTAACATGAGTGCAAAGACTCCTAATAGACCTACAAAAAAGTAAGCAATTATGCCACCTAATATGCATCTTCCAAGGCACACCAGTATTAAAATGAAAGGCTCTAATAACATTGACTGAATCAGTTTCAATCCAAATGTTTGTGAGATGAAGCTCTTTAGCCTTTTCAATGGCAAACATGCAAGCACTGTATTCCGCTTCCAAAGCTGTTGCATATCCAATATTCTGCGCAAAAGCACCACAAAACATGGTTTGAGAGGCACGAAAAATCACACCAATCGAACCACAAGAGGGAGAACCAACAACAGATCCGTCACAATTGATTTTCATACAGCCACCATGAGGAGGGACCCAAATGATCTCCCTACAGGGATTCACTCTGTTGGTCTTGAAGGGGATGCTAAACAATCTGGCCAGTTTAAAATCCTGCATAGATGATGCTCCCTTAACAATATCCAACATAAAGCTGAGGCGCAGTACTTCAGCTAAAATGGTGTTAAACAGAGTGCTCATGGGCTTCTGGACACCATCAAAATATTTGTTGTTGCATTCAAGCCAAATACTCCACATAATATGCACTATAGCTGAGTTCATGACATGCTGAACCATACGACTGATGTTGAGAATACTAGAGAAGTCCAGATGCTGATCAGTAGCCTTAAGAAGCCAGTCCCAAAGCTGAAGAGTGACAGGGCATTGTAAAAAAATATGTGAAGAGGTCTCAGCTTGCTTACGGCAGAAGCAACAACAAATTGAAACAATATAGCATCCACGCTTCCTAAGATTGTCATCCGTGGGCAGTTTATTGTGTAAAAACCTCCAAGTGATAAAAGCTCCGGTAGGAGGGGTATATGCGTTCCATAGCATTTTTGCCCAGTGAACAGTTGGACCATGGCCAGGCAGAAAAGAGAAGGCTAATTTATTGGACAAGTCACCATCCACCGAATCAGTCCATATCAGCTTATCTAGGGTCTCATCAAGAGGGAGAGCAATTTGATGAATTTTCTCTACCAGCGCATTATCCTTATAAGCAAAAAAATCAGAAAGGATCCATTCTCCATTAACCAAGTAATTAGCAACTTTCATCTGTGAGAAAGAGATATTATGAGTTGTTTTACAAAATAACATGAAAAGTAACATTAATATTTCATTGGTATTGTAAAGCAATATATAATTTGGGACAAATATTTTTTCTAAAGTGACATACAATTTGGGACGGAGGGAATAACGATCAATATTTGACTTAATTTGTCAAAAAATCAATATTTGACTTGTGCCCTTGGGCTCAAGTTTAAAAACTAAATATAGAAATTTTTCTTGTGAATTGTACATTCATTATATTAAAAGTTTAAAAATTTATATTTTTAATGCAAAAGTTATCTTTTAATTTCATTTTTATTTTCTTAACTCGTGCCTTTAGAGCACAAGTTAAGATGACCCTTATGTTTAAAATGCGATTATAACTTAAGGAATCAAAACGTGTGTATGCGCGTGAGCCAAACTTGTGCAGTGAATGGATAACATGACGTGGAATGGAAACTTTGACTCGAGTCCTTGAGACTGTGTTTTGTTGTTTTATTTTCTTCCATTTTTACTTCGTGCGAAGAGTTTGAATGCACCTGTGTGAGGATGGAATATGTGAGGGTGCAATCACCCATCATGAATTATGAATCTATATCACTTTTTATTAATATCAAATATTATAACATTATGTGAGTACTGAGTACTAATGTAGTTCAATTGTGGCTTGATGTTGGCCTGATGCAACTGGAAGAGACCATTGCACATATGGTGCAAATTTTGCATTGTTGTGATGCATATTTTTTGTGATTTACAACCACATTAGGGGCTGTGGTAGCTGCAAACTTTGCTGAAATCAAAATATTATTGCTGCATCACATGACGTGGTCCACAATTTATAACCCTGGTATAGACCACAGCCATAGAGAATTACCGTTAGTATAGATAAGTCCATGTACATGAAGAGTGTGGAGGCATCCATGAACTAAGGACACCGGACATGCACTGATACGTTGAAAGAATTGGTTCATGAGATGGGATGGAGTTTTTGTTGGAGAGTGTTGGGCCGCTAAGAGGAGAATTCGATAATTGGGTGTGGCTGCCGAGCATCAATGATTGATTACTCCTCAAAGATGAATGATATTTGTACAACTATTTTTGACAACTTCTCCTATTATATTCACATTATGTTAATTTCCTCTCTCTATTGTTTTGATTTTTGTGTCGATTTCTCATTTTCTTTATAAAATTTTAGTTGTCTTAAAAGTTATCATATAAATTATTTTTCAAATAACACAACTCCTCTTCAAATGAGACATTTAAAATGTTTGACGTTTGGGGGTATCAGAGAGCATATTTTCAAGAATGGAGTTCAATATTTTCTGTAACATGGAAATTTTCAAAAAGGATGACATTGAAGAAAGTTGAGTTATTGGGTTTGGATCAGTGTTGTGTGATCTACTTAGTTGTTGAGAAAACAAGATTTGTTTTCAGGGTGGTGTAGAGGATTGCAGTATGTTGGTTGCTCGAATAAAGATGGTGTCTTACAGTAGTTTTTTTTTTTTAGATTAAGTAGGTCTTCCTTGTATTGACTCTATTTTAAGTAATGATATGAATTAAATTTGCTTTGGTAAAAAAAGTAGGAAAACTGAGATGTAATACCTCAACATGATTTCGGCAAATCAAGTCATACCAAACATGCACTTCACTTCTTTATTGCTATATATTTTGAAAGCCAATTCTTGAATGGGTTTTCAATTTTGTTAGTTATTTGGGCTTTGTTTAGATGTTTGGAGGAGATGGGAAGGGATGGTTTTGAGAGGACAAAAGAAAATTGTTTTTTTGATATAGAATACTTCCTATTGATATAAATAAATGATCAAATTACTTCCAGCGGTAGTTAACTGCCTCTGGCATATGCGCCGACAGTTAACTGCCGCTGACTTTGCTGCTTTTTATTATGATTTTACGCGTTTCGGTCGAAAAATCAAAATAAATCGAAATTTATTCAGAATTCTACGAAACTTTACAAACCCTCTATATATAATTTTTAGAGTTGTCTGCAAAACACCAGATCAAAATTCAATTTCTAGGTCGACGTTTTGATGTTTTGGTTTCTTGAGTTATTGGCGTATTAAAAATTCATATTTAATCCATCCGTTGTCGAAAAGTTCTAATTTTTTTGCGGGATTTTTTTTTTTTATGTTCTTAATATGTCTAAAAAAAACAATGAAAAAATTCAACCTCTATAAAACTTTTTCGGACACGCAGTTAGAAAAATATTGCAATTTTACGCGTTTCAATAAAAAAATCAAAATAAATTGAGGATTACTCGAAATACTAAGAAAATTTTCAGATCCTCTATATGTATTTTTATAGAGGTGTCTGCAAAAAAAAACAGCTCAAAATTCAATTTTTAGGTTGATGTTTTGATGTTTTCGTGTCTTAAATTTTAGGCGCGTTAAAAATTCATATTTAATCCGTCCCTTGTCGAAAAATTCAAATTTTTTATGGTAGATGTTATTTTTTTTTTTCTAAACATGAGTGCAAAAAAATGTAAAAAAGTTCAACCTTTAGGACAATTTTTCGGACTCGCACTTGAAAAAAATTGAGATTTTGCATGGTTCGGTCGAAAAATCATAATAAATCGAGACTTAGTCGAAATGCTACGAAACTTTATTGACACCTCTATATAAATACATATAGATGATGTGAAAAGTTTCGTAACATTTTGAATAAGTGTCAATTTTTGTTATTTTTTCAATTGCAATTTTCCGCGTTTCAGTCGAAAAAAGAAAAAAAAATCGAGACTTATTCGGAATGTTACGAAACTTTACACATCATCTATATGTATTTTTATAGAGGTGATTGTAAAGTTTCGTAGAATTATATTTTTATAGAGGTGATTGTAAAGTTTCGTAGAATTATGAATAACTTTCGATTTATTTTGATTTTTCTACCGAAACGCGTAAAATCATAATAAAAAGCAGCAAAGCCAGCGGCAGTTAACTGCCGGTGCATATGCCAGAGGCAGTTAACTACCGCTGGGGATAATTTAGTCATTTATTTGTGTCAATATGAAGTATTCTATGTCAAAAAAGTAATTTTTGGGACAAAAATATATGAAAAAATTGAGAATGTTTTCACATTTTTCGAAAAAGTAATTTTTTAGATAGTGATAAATTAATTTTTATGATTAATATATTTTTAATTTTAAGAATATTATAACAACATATATTAAATTTGAACAATTCACATAAACCCTCTCAAACCCTCCAAAACCCTCCACCAATACAGTTTTTAGTTCCCCAAATGAGGATGATTTTATATTTTGAAGAAAATCTCCCAATGTCCTCTATTTTTTCCACTAACTCCTTCCTTTTTTCACAAACCCTCCCCTCCTTTTTCCTCCAAACTCATAAACAAAATCTTAATGTCCCTTGAATTAATTATATATTTTTGTTGGATCGACTATTACCAAAAAAAACATGAAAACCTCATATTCTTCAAACATCATTACATGAAGTTGAAGCCTATCATAATTGGAGCAAACCCCCAGACGATATGATTAAATGCAATGTGAACGCCGCTGACGCCATCATGGGATACAATATGTGTTTTAGAGGCTCTACGAGACTATTATTGCTTGGAAATCAGAGTATTTTCACTCATCAGTCACAGTCCTAGAAGCTGAAACCATAGGCTTATTGAAAGTTATCAAAATGGTCATATCAAACGGAATGCACGCTGTATTGTTTGAAACGGATTGCAAATCTCTATCAGATGCTATTTGTTCCACAAAGATTCTTCTAAATGAATTTGGAGATCTCGTCTTTCAATGTAAAAGTCTCTTACTTAATAGATCCGACTTTGTAGTATCGCATGTTTGGAGGTAAACTAATATAGTTATTCATTGTATAACTAGAGCATCCTTATCTCATCATAGCCCAAAATTTCAATGATGTACCAACTAATTTGCATTTGTTGATTATAAATGAAATGAAAAACTATTACCTTTGCTAAAGAAAACTACTTTAATTGGCAAGATAGCATCTCACAACCCCTTCATAATAAAATCCTTTAGAATATGTAGCATTGCTTTTTTGAATAACATGCAATTTATTTTGTTGGGTTAGACTTTAGAGTGCCCTTACACTATTAATGATATCCTTTTACTCTCGTGCAGTAAAACTATTTTTTATTATAAAAATTGAGCGTTGGAAAAACTTAGCACAATTGAAAGGTAGGTTTAAATAAGTAAAAGAAGAAATTTAGTGGAAGTAAAAATATTTATATTATCCACTAATTGACGCAAGACGTTTTTCTTAGAGGAATTGACGTAAAACTTGTTCTTAACACTTTTTTGAAATAAAATAAACAAACATCCAACAATTTCTCTCAAATTGCTTTCATCGATTAGCCAAATATTACATTTGTTTTCGTATTTTAAGATCCACCACATCTTGACCAATTGTTTGAACATTCTTGAAAATAATATTCTTCTAGATATTTGACAGCACATCCATGTTTTGGATAGAAATTTCTATTCATCATGATTTGTCTACAGTACACCTTTGAAAAAGAGATCCAAAAATATTGAAAAGTATTTCACCCCATTTTAGTTTGTCGGCATCGGGTTAACAAGCGTTATTGAGGACCCCACTTAGACAGCGTTGATTTTGCGATGAATTAAAAGCAATGAGGGCGTGACAACTCAAAATTATATTATATAAACTTATGATAAAATAAATAAATAATTATATTATATAAACTTATCCTAACAAACATCCCACCTTACCCTCTTAAAAAAAACAATTCCATACCCCCGTGAGCTTAGCTCAGTTAGTAGGAATATTGCATATTATATGCAGGGGCTGATGTTCAAACCCCCTACTTCTCCACAATTTAATTGTGAGCTCTAGTCACTAGACTACTTGACAAAAAAAAAAAAAAATTTCATTTTACCCAAATAATAATTCTTAGGTCCGTTGGTACGATAAAAGATAAGAACCTCGAAATGTGTTTATTTCGAAGTTTTGAATTAAAATTCATCGCACGTTATCATCTTAAAAAAAATTCCTTCTTACCCAGATAATAATTCTTATGGTCTATCAGTTGGTTCGATAAAAGGTTAAAATTTCAAAGTGTGTTTATTTTAAGGTTTTGAATTTGTATTCTTCTCAATACTAACACATTTTTGTATTAAGTCCGGTTATAAAGTTTTGTTCCGATTTTAGTTTGATATCCTTTAATGAACGATGATTTTGATTCTTTCAAATTAATCGATTTGTATATTGAATATTGAATTTTAAATCCTCTAGATGCAAGCTATGTATTTGTTTGATCAATGTCATCTATATATTTTAATTGACTCTCTTAATTCTTCGGTTAATAGACGATGATTTTTTTTTTTTGAATTAGTCAGTTTATGGATCAGATATTGTGTTTAAAAATAAACTAATAATTTATAATTTTTAATAAAAAATATTAGTATATTAACTGCTATGTTAGATTCTTTTTGTCACGATTGAAATTTTGAACATTTTTGTTTTCAAATACTCTCTCAAGTTACATTTATAAATAACTTTTTATTTTTCAAATTCATTAAATAAGTTATGTATTTGGATTATTTATAATCCTTATACATCAATTATTTAATAAATCTGAAAAACAAAAGTTAGGTATAAATATGATAGAGAGAGTAATTTAATACTTAAAATTTCATTTTTTAAGGCGGAAAGAATGGATGTCCAAACTTGGATTCGAATCTTAACTCTTGCGTATATTAAGCAATTTCACTATTAACCGAGAGTTTTTAACTGGTTTAATTTCTTAATTGGTGCTACCCATCCTTGAATAAATAAACTCCTACTATATCTCGGTTCTATTCTCCTTTCCCATTCATCATTCACCTACTACTCATTTTTCATCTCTCAACTGAACTCTACACAAGTTAGTCTCTTTCCTCTTCATCTTCTTCGATTTTGGTTTCACATATTTGTTAGATCCATTTTAATTCTTATTATTTGCATAAACTAACTATAGTTAAACTTTGTAGGTAATTGATGGCGCAAATTCTGCTACATGGAACTCTTCATGCTACAATCTTTGAGGTCGATAAACTCAAGAATATTGGTGGTGGTAACATTCTTTCCAAGGTGCTTCTTTTCTTCCTTCTTTTTATTTTATTTTATTTTTGCTTTTATTATCCATTTTTTTTACTTAACTTAGTTCTTAGGTTTCTGTTATTTGTTTGTTGTACGGTTAGATCTATGAAGCACTGACACAGACACCACCAGCACTGATAATAATTTGAGCAGATAAATTAATTTAATGTAATCACTAGTGTCTACCTCTATCGCACACCGGACACGAATTTGATCAGAAGTACCGGTGCTATTGATGATTAGATCATCATATAATTGAACAAAATTATTACAGTAGCTTATTGTTAATCTCATCAATTGTGATTCAGATTTCATGATCAATAAATAATTCAATCTGAAATTTTGGTTAATTGTAATTTTTAGTGGAATTTTGCCACTGTTTTGGCTTCATCATCACTAACCGTCAAATCTCTGATCTGCTTGATGAGATTTGTTCTTTCAAACATGGAGATTGAATTTTCTGTGATCTTTGACTTGTAGCTTGTTGACTTGAACTGATAAAATCATAAATGTTTGAAGGGTAGTGAAGGAATAGTTAGTTGGAAGGATAAAGGATTAGTTTTTTTTTTTTTTTTTTTTAAGTCCAAAGGTTAGATTTTTATTTTTTGTGAAAAAGAAAAAGGGAAAAAAATTAGATTATAAGAATGAAAAAAAGGGAAAGTGTAAGAGAAGGGTGGCTGGGATTGGTCCATGGATAAGACAGAAGTTCATCAAGGCAAGAATATGTTTCTTACCAATCACATTTAATGTTCTTTTGTACTCAGAATCTTGATTGTTTTTGCTCTTTGTGTTGGTGAAATAATTGTTAGAAGAAAATAATAAGCTAAAAAAAGTAAATCTCTTTAGGCCTTGAGAAGTTCTTGGCAAATGATTCAGCTTGGATTGTAAAGTTTGCTATTATGTCTCAGACAGTTTACATATTTTCATTTAGATTATTAGTGATCACATAATGTTTTGCTACTTCAAATGTTTAATGTTTGATTTTAATAGTGAAGGGAAAGTTATTACAATGTTCTGGTTCCTTAATTTGTTCATTTGAATCTATTTGTTGCCTGTCGGCCTGAAATTAAAATGACCTTTTGTTCATTAAGCTGGTCTTTCAACTCAATAACTTCAAATTTTATCATACTTATCCTTTGTCCTGCATATGCTATGTTTTATCCCAAAAAACATATGAACACATATGAACTCAAAGGAAACAAACCTGGATCTTTGTTAGGTTTGTGTTAGTAGCTTGACTTCATCCTTATCAAAGCCTCTGATGGGATATTTTTAAGAATGGGTTCAAATGCTTTACCTTAACAATCTATTCTTTTGATCTTAACCTTGTTCATTTTAGGGTTAGACTTTTGCTTGGAGCTCCCTTCGTTTTAGCATAAGTGCATGCATATTATTACTGAAGATCATCCACTTATGTTTACATGCCTTAGTACCTGATGAAAATATTTTTGTTTCACTTTTGTACCTTTATTACACGATGGAAGGATAATTTTTCACTTTTGGACCTTTATTTTCCATGTACATCGATGTTGATTGTTGATTTATGTGTTGCTAATTACATTCACTTATTCTTTTTTTTTAGATAAGACAAAACTTTGAGGAGACAGTTGGATTCGGAAAAGGAACTACCAAACTTTATGCAACCATTGATTTAGAGAAAGCACGAGTGGGAAGGACCAGAATCATAGA
Source organism: Medicago truncatula (assembly GCF_003473485.1). NCBI lineage: Eukaryota > Viridiplantae > Streptophyta > Magnoliopsida > Fabales > Fabaceae > Medicago > Medicago truncatula. Next base: position 50,921,491 of record NC_053043.1, read on the forward strand.
AAAGGAGCATGTTAATCCTCAATGGAACGAGTCTTTTCACATTTACTGTGCCCATTTGGCATCAGATATCATATTCACTGTGAAAGATGACAATCCTATTGGGGCAACCTTAATTGGAAGGGCGTACATTCCCGTTGAGGAGGTATTGGGTGGTGAGGAAGTAGATAGATGGGTTGAAATATTGGATGTGAATAAAGAACCAATTCATGGAAATTCAAAGATCCATGTGAAGCTGCAATTTTTTGATGTTTCAAAAGACCGCAACTGGGCTCTAGGCATTAGAAGTCCTAAATTTCCTGGAGTTCCTTATGCTTTCTACACACAAAGACAAGGTTGTAAGGTTTCTCTGTACCAAGATTCTCATATCTCAGACAATTTTGTCCCCAATATACAACTTGCAGGAGGTCAGACTTACCAGCCTCATAGATGTTGGGAGGATGTTTTTGATGCAATCACAAAAGCAAGGCACTTAATATACATTACAGGGTGGTCTGTTTATACCGAGATTTCCTTGGTAAGGGATTCAAGGAGGCCAAAGCCAGGAGGAGACATCACACTTGGTGAGCTTCTCAAGAAAAAAGCACAAGAAGGTGTTAGGGTATTAATGCTTGTTTGGGATGATAGAACGTCGGTTCCTCTGTTAAAAAAAGATGGGTTGATGGCTACTCATGATCAAGAAACTGAGGAATTCTTCCGAGGCTCTGAAGTGCACTGTGTCTTATGCCCTCGCAATCCGGATGATGGTGGAAGCATTGTCCAGAATATAGAAATTGGCACCATGTTTACTCATCATCAGAAAATTTTGGTGGTGGACAGTGAGTTGCCAAATGAAGTGGGATTAAATAAACGAAGAATTGTGAGTTTTGTAGGAGGCATTGATCTCTGTGATGGAAGATATGATACTCCGTTTCATTCACTTTTCCGAACTCTGGACACAGCACATCATGATGATTTTCATCAGCCTAACTTTCCTGGTGCTTCAATAGAAAAAGGTGGTCCTAGGGAACCTTGGCATGATATCCACTCAAGGCTTGAAGGTCCCATTGCTTGGGATGTTTTGTTTAACTTTGAGCAGAGATGGAGGAAGCAAGGTGGAAAGGACTTGCTTGTTCCTCTGAGAGAGCTTGAAGATGCCATTATTACCCCATCCCCGGTAACTTTCCCTGATGATCAAGAGACGTGGAATGTTCAGCTATTTAGATCTATTGACGGTGGAGCAGCTTTCGGGTTCCCCGAGACTCCTGATGATGCTGCTAAAGCTGGGCTTATTAGTGGGAAGGATAACATAATAGATAGGAGTATTCAAGATGCTTATATCAATGCTATTCGACGCGCAAAGAATTTCATCTACATTGAAAATCAATATTTCCTTGGAAGTTGCTATGCGTGGAGTGCTGATGGTATTAAGCCTGAAGACATTGGTGCTTTGCATCTGATCCCAAAAGAGCTTTCACTTAAGATTGTTAGCAAGATTGAAGCTGGGGAAAGATTCACTGTGTATGTTGTGGTTCCCATGTGGCCTGAGGGTGTCCCAGAAAGTTCATCAGTTCAGGCAATATTAGACTGGCAGAGGAGAACAATGGATATGATGTACAAAGATATTATTGAAGCACTCAATGCCAAGGGACTTGAGGAAAATCCTCGGGACTATTTGACATTCTTCTGCCTTGGCAATCGAGAGGTGGTAAAACAAGGAGAGTACGAGCCTCCTGAAAGACCAGAACCTGATTCGGATTATATGCGAGCTCAAGAGGCCAGGCGTTTCATGATCTATGTTCATGCCAAGATGATGATAGGTAAGTAAAAACATTAAGCTGACATATTTTGTATAACATTCCTTCTAACACTTTCTTTCCAATACTTTTTTTTATGATTGAGCAATGTTCGCATGGGTCTCCTTTCCTATTTAGTAGGACTCTTTTCAAAATGATAGAGACCCACATGAACTTTACTCAAACCTGACTCGCTCATCATATAGTAGTCAAGAGCAATTCTGCAAGCTACACAAATCTCACGCAGATTTTGATTTTAAAGTTATTTCTAGGAAAAAAAATACGTTATTCTAATTATTCATTTAGATAAGTTGGTCCACATTTGGACAAAAAAATTTCTTGAGAAGTTTTTTGACTCTTGAAACAAATTTGAGATTAATAAAAGAAAGCTGGTAAGTATTACAATATCCCTTTTCCTCACCAAGAAAATACCCTTTGATGGTAGGAGTTCATAGTGTGGTAAAACTAAGTTTGTTGTTTGCAGTTGATGATGAATACATAATTGTCGGATCTGCCAACATCAACCAAAGATCAATGGATGGTGCTAGAGACTCTGAAATTGCAATGGGAGCTTATCAACCCTATCATTTAGCTAATAGGCAGCCTGCAAGGGGTCAGATTCATGGTTTCCGCATGTCGTTGTGGTATGAGCACCTTGGCATGCTTCAAGAAACCTTCCTTCACCCAGAAAGTGAAGAATGCATTAGGAAGGTGAACCAGATTGCTGACAAGTATTGGGATCTCTATTCTAGCGAGACTCTTGAGCATGACCTCCCTGGCCACCTTCTCCGCTATCCCATTGGGGTTTCCAGTGAAGGAAACGTGACAGAGCTGCCAGGATTTGAATTCTTCCCTGACACCAAGGCCCGTGTTCTTGGTGGAAAAGTTGATTACCTCCCACCCATACTTACTACTTAGTTTCATTTTCTACTTTGTTCACTAAATATAGTATTTGTGGTGTTAGCGTGAGCAATGACTGTAATGGTACAATGGTCCTGCGAAACTGTTTTTCTTTTAAAAACTGCTAATAAGCTTGAGATGATTAAGGACTTTGCTGTTGATTTGTAATGCTTGTATTTTTCTGCTCTTTCTATGTATAACTATGATAAATTCTAGCTAGGAATCCTTGACATGTATTCTACAATATCATATTTGTTGTAATTTTAAAATTGTATTTTTCTTCTTCTCATTTCATGAATATTAAATGATTTTCCTTCTCAAAGGCTAAAAATCTCATGAACTTTCAATAAAACTATAACCAAAAGGAAGTTTGCACAGTTTAGACGATCATATCATAGATTTGAATCCACAATCCATTTTGATATCCAAAACATAAAATATTTTTAGTACAATGATAAGGCAAACATAGGAATAATGTTATAACATCATAGAATAAACAACCAACATTTATTAATTATTAGCAGGTACAAAGGAAATGAGGTTGTGCTGCCATGTCTTCTCCCACACTAGGGCTTTATAAATGTTAGAATGTGAACCGTCACCTGCGGAAAGGATGAGGTCGTAGTAGATCCCTGAGGTAACCTGAGATTCACCCTTGATGAGTTTATCAAGTTTCAAGTTTGCCCCAGTATGCTTGTTGTACTCGGTAACAGCAAAATTGGCGATAACAATCACGTGTGGATCGTTGATGTCCTTGATTGGGCTCCAACCACCGGCACTAGTTTCCATTCTTGCAATGGCAGAGGCCATCAGGACAACGACGAAAAGAACAAGCAATTGGATTCTCATGAGATGATGTATAGTAACTATTTTCTTTTCAAACTTTATAATTCTAGTTGATGGTGTACTGTAACTATTATCTTTTCAAAACTATATGTATAAAATAAATTTATTAATAATTAATTGAATGAAATAAATCAAACAAAGTCAATAGTTTCATTCCATTTTATGCACGGAAATAAATCAAAACTCTTAATAATATTTAATACTAGAACTCTGACCCGTGCTGACGCACGGGTCTTATAGAATGTAGTAACTAACAATGTAACCTAAGTTTGTCAAAAAATGTAACATAAGCTTGTATTAAACTATAGTAGAATGAGTCATAAGTCATATAACAATAAGTCAAAAACCATACAAATAGAAGAACTTTAATTCCGTTCAATCATACAAAATACACGATTTAGGATACATTCCAAGTCATAAATATTAAAATAGAATAACTTTAATTTCGTTACATCAAACAAAATAAAAATGAAAAAGAAGATAATTAATTTTTCCTTTTAAAAGATTTAGGTAAAACCAAATAAATTAGAAAACAAATTCTATCATTTGAATGCATTGTTCAGCTCCCTACTATGTAGCATGAATGCAAAAGATAGCAACTTTAATATATAAGAAGATGTATCGAGAAATTGAGAAAGGAGAAAATTCAATAAGGTTAAACAAAGGAATTTAGCATCAAGGCTAAAATAGTAAATTTATGCAATAGGTTTAGGTTAAAATTAGGGCTAAAATATGCTTCTGTGTTAACTTTAATATATAAGAAGATTTATCCAATAGGTTTAGGTTAAAATTATGGCTAAAATATGCTTCTGTGTTAACTTTAATATATAAGAAGATGTATCGAAAAATTGAGAAGGGGGAAATTCAATAAGGTTAAACAAAGGAATTTAGCATCAGGGTTAAAATAGTAAATTTATGCAATAGGTTTAGGTTAAAATTAGGGCTAAAATATGCTTATGTGTTAACTTTAATATATAAGAAGATGTATCGAAAAATTGAGAAGGGGGAAAATTCAATAAGGTTAAACAAAGGAATTTAGCATCAGGGTTAAAATAGTAAATTTATGCAATAGATTTAGGTTAAAAGGACTGAAATTCTTATTTTTTTTTTTTCTTTCAAGATAATAATGGCTTTGTATAAACACATTAATAAAATTGACCATTTTGTGTTAATTTATTCCTTTAAGTATTAAAAAGTGTCTAGTTAATCCATTATTGCTTTTCTTTTTTCTACAATGGCGTATATGATCGAAAAGTCTATTGTGTTCATGTTTTTATAGTTGATTCAATTTAGAAGGAAAGAAAAAAGATAAATGACAAATTTAAAATTATGTTGGGGAATGGCAAATGCTACTCAATAGTTTCTTTTTAAAAGAAAGTAAGGAGTTGAACTAAGCATCTTTTTTTTTCTTTTCAAGTGGTCTAGTGGTTAGAGCTCACACAATTAATTGTGGAGAAGTGGAATGTCCGGGGTTCGAACCCCGATCCCTGCATATATTATGCAATATCCCTGTCAATTGAGCTAAACTCACGAGGATATCTCTAATTTCTCTTATAAGCGACTGTTAGATCAAGACCGACAAGGTGTGTTTTTTTTTAAACTAAAATTATAACTTTAAAATTTGAGAAACAATATATGTACAACCATTTTGTGTTAATTTTTAGACAATTAAGCTCGTCTACTTCAAAAATTGCAGGTCTGAGTTTGACCTATTATCCGTTATAGGCTAATTTTTAAAGTCTGATCTGACATTTTTAAAAGGCTAAAGCACACAAATATGTCGACTACTAAATATATTAAATCTCACACTAAGGCTAAAGCACACAAATATGTCGACTACTAAATAACAAAATCTCACACCAGTATATCTGCTACTAAATAATCAAATCATATGTAGGCTTGAGTTTATGAAGAAAAAAACTTCAACAATATTAATAGTGAAAAATATATTATTATATATAGAAAAGTTTGATAGGCTGATCGGACGGGCATAATAGATTTTTTTTTAAGTTTTAGTCTGATCTATTTAACTAAACACATGCTTTATAAAAAACTTGTGTATGACCTTTTTATTAAACGAACTAGGTCGAGGTAGACTTTAAATAGGCTAGGTCATAGGTCCCAATCAGACGGTTTGACCTGCTCTCACATCTGCTCATACTCACGTCATTTTTTTACTCTCCATTTTTTTTCTCTCTTTACTATTTTTAATTATTAAGAATAAAAGAAAAGAAGTATGTCCCAACTGCCATCTATTAAATAGGAGGCATTCTTTCATGATCACAAACACAAATGCATAGTGTTTGGTCACACACATCAAAATCTCATTTCTTAAAATACTAAATCATTTTTAAAAATCTTGTAATGTGTGTTTCTAAACACTATGCATTTGTGTACCTGACCATGAAAAGAATTTCTCAATTAGATAGCTGTACAAATAATTGGATGTCAAGGATTTTGTGACCGTACGAAATGTCTGGTCAAGTGGACTATCTAACCCCACCAAATCCAACACACAACGATGCAAACAAAAACAATACAAACCGAAACCGCATTCATCCTTTTGTTCTATCCAACTTCTTCTCATATCATATCATATCATATCATGTAATTCTCACCAAACCGAACATTTCATTACATTACACATACCGACCCACCCCTCAAATCTTTCATCCTCTTCATTCTCATCAATCACATCAGAAAAATCTAGAACCTCATACTTAACATCCACCACCAATTAACTACTGCCATTATTTTTCTTTTATCCCCTCATCACTCACCACACTCTACAATTTATCATTTTTATTCATTCTTTTTCTCTTTTTCATTTTTATATTTTATATCTCCCATTAAGCAATCTCACCTACACCCACCTCTATATATCTATACAACTCTTCTTCCTTTCTAGTCAACTCAATTCAATCCTTCTTTTTCTTCAACAAATGACTTCTCTTTCACAGGGTCTTGTTTTCACTACAGCTATGCTTGTATCAAGCACCATGCTTTATCTAGCTTTTTCCAAACACAAGATTAACCCATCATTTCAAATTCTTGGAAGTCACGTCTCTCATGACCCTCACACACAAATTTTGCGCTCTTGTTTATATTCAGGTAAATCACCACCTCTTCTTTTTATTAACCTTACTTTATTTTGTATGTTGAGGATGAAAAACACTACTCAAACTCACACACAACTATAACTATGTGGTACATGGTTCGAACTCGGATGAAAATATTTAACCTAACAATATCAATATCGATATTGTCAGTTGAGCTAGGTCATAGAAAATTATTAACCTTACAGTTTGTCAAAAAAACTCCTTAGTTCTTAGTTCTTACTATATTGTGTGTGTATGTTTTTTTCTCAGAGGAAAAGAAGAGGGAGAGAAAAATGAATTCAAAGAAGAATAAGAAGAAAGTTAGATTTGAAGAAAGTGTGAAGGAATCAAGAGAAAAGAGTGAGGTAGCAAAGAAAGAGAAACAGAGGAAACGAAACAGAGTACATAGCAACTGCAGAAGTGAAGCAACAAAAACTCGTGGAATTCCTGCAAATAGAATGGCTTTGTATAACGGTATTTTGAGGGATCGTGTGCATAGGATTGAGTGATTATCGTTGAATGAAACTTGGGAAAGAGGAAATTCAATGAAGCAGTGTATTTTATCTATCTTGCTCTGTTTTTCCTCTGTTTTTGTGTTTTTCTTTGAGTGGTTCTGAATTCTCTAGTTTAGTTTTGTGGTGAGGGTATTTACACATACACAACTGTTGTGTGGTTGTAGTAGTGTGGGGACATGTTGACCACAACTAGATTTGACATTATGATCCAACTCATCACTAGTTATTTAATTTGTGATGAAAATATTAATATTAATATTAATATAGTGAATGATATTTTGTGATAAACTAAATAAAGTGGTTAAGAAGCGGTGGTTAGCATCCTTGACTGAACCTTGTCCATGTTCAAGTGACTCCTACATTAATATTTAAAAAGTTACAAATATTACTTATTATAAACCAAGGAATCTTACCCTTAATAATTTTTGTTTTCTTTCTATTTTTTACTTGGCTCCAATTGATTGATTCGCCGTCTCATTTGTAAGGACAATAAATATAATGATTTTTTATCTATGAAGAGTCGCATAAATAATTGTTAACGTTTTAAACCATTTCCAAGTAATTAGTAATTGAAGAGAATCTTATGTGACTGAAAATATAATGTGAATATGTATTAAAAATATATATATATATAATTCTCATTTTTATTAAATTAAAGTCGTTGTTGTAAAGAGGACTAATGGTTTGATTGTTTGTACATTTGATAACCCAATATGCGCGGCAACGGTGATACCAATGCAGAGTTAACGCGATTTTTAGAAGCTAGAAAATGAAGCTTCTATGTGAAAATATTGCTTTCGTTTTGAAGTAACACAAAAAACTTGCCGCAAAACCAAATAGAGGCCAAGAATTGGAGATAAATCGTTTGAAACAGGGTTTTTTAGAAATTAATTTACTCATGTTAAAAATTAACAATGTTCATATTAAGCTTCTTATTAATTTCTTTCTACATAAATATGTACCAAGATTGTTCCACTCAATATCTATGAAGAGAAAAGACACACAATTTCACAACCATATTGTATAGTTTGCAGAAGCAAAAGTTCCTTAATTCAACCACCAAAGAAATTAAGTTTATTATCCGCTTTAGAATGGGTTTACGAGTTTAACCTTAGTGCTATGGATTTTGAGATGGATGCGAAAAAGGTTGTTGATAATTTATCATCGACAAAACTTGATATGATTGAGTTAGGAAATATCATACAAAATTGTCAATCTCTTTTTAGGAATCATTATGAAAACTCTAAGGTAGAGTTTATATAGAGATAAACAAATGAGGCAGCTCACGCTTTAGCTAAGGTGACAACATTGTCAGCTAATTTCCAATTATTGTATGCAATACCTGATTGTATAGAACACATATTGATTAATGAAACACTTTAAGCTTTTTCCCTTTAAAAAACCATCCATATGCTTGACGATAATTTTATTTGAAAAACTGAGTGACATAAAATGTGAATATTTTTTCTATCCAATTAATACACATTGGTTCAAGTGTTTTTCACTTAATTTGAAAAATTAGGAGGTAATTTTAAAAAGGTTAGGTCTTCTCTTCAACTGATTTGGTTGACTTGCATAGAGGTGACTTGAAATGAGAGAAATTGCATTATCTTATGGCATAAAGAGATTCTGATGCATCGTTTAATTGACAAAGTGGAGTTTATTACCTTTTGGTGGCAAAATCCTCTCCATAGCATGGATTTTATTATTTAGCTTTCGTACTCATTACTTCTCTTTGTTTGTTGACTCTTTATTTTTGTACTATAACCTTGAATTCAGTGTTCGATATAATTTTTTGTCGATCTTAATTTTTAAAACCTTGAATTCTTTGTATCTGAAATGATTTTTTGTTGTTGTTATTAATATGTGATTTTGATTTCTTAAAAAAAAAACTATTTTTTAAAACCTCCCAAACAAAATTCTTAAAATAATTATTTGCACTCATGCTCTAAAAAATTGTTGACTTGCTCTCAAAAAATCGTTGATCATATCGAACCGGTTAAAACCGGGTCCAGTTTTGCCTTCTTTTTTTTCTTCATTTGTTTTCAGAAACTTCCTTTCTGCAAAAAACAAAAAACTCGTCACCTCCACCGTGCGATTGCCGCCGGCACCCCCTTCCCGCCCGGCCAAGGTGCTCTTCGACCGCGTCCTTACGTAATCTCATTCTCCCGATCTGTATCACCTTCTCAATTCCAGGTATGTTTATTGAACCTTCTCCTTCACAATTGTTTTTGTTCTTCGCATCGCATGCATTCAACCATAAACTTTCTGTTTGTTAATACTTCCGTTTAAGTATATGTTTGGTTCTGTGCTGACAAGAATTGATTTTGAATTAATTGATTCCATAAAATTGATTAGAGTTGAATGTAAAGTGATATGTGTTTTGATACATTCACTTAAAAGTGAGTTGAATTTTAAATTTGTGTGTAATGATCAATTGTAAAAGCCATAAACTACTTAATTCTAGCTTCAAGTAGAATCAATCAATTCTACGACCAAAATCAATTCTACTTTAGAACAATCAAACATGCCAAAAGCAATTCTACCCCTCTAGAATCAATTTTGGCCCTTTGAAAATTGAAACCCCTCTAGCATCCTCATTTGTTATAGACTTATAATATTGTTTGTTTGTGCAGTGAGAGAGGTGTGTTGTTGGTCCTGAAAAGGAAAAGCTAGCAGTAAAACGCTGCTGGAGTTGGTCGCATTAGGAAGGAAGGGTTTCAACTGATGTGTAGCTGCAATTGAAAATCTTGAAACTATCTTCGATGGAAAAAGGCAATGGCTGTTGCTTCTCTAGTTTATCTTCAATTGCCACCCTTTCAAGTGTGGCTTTTGTTGTCATCTTGATCTTGGTTCGTGTTGTTCATGTCATATATAGTAGTGGCAGGCCCTTGAGCAAAAGAGCTTCAAAACCTGTCAGTACCCTTATTATTTTAGGATCAGGTGGTCATACTGCCGAGATGCTTAATCTATTGGCGGTGTTACAGAAAGATAGGTTCAAACCGAGATTCTACATTGCTGCTGCTACTGATAATATGAGTCTTCAAAAAGCTATTTTGTTGGAGAATTCTCTGGCATCTGAGAGTGGAACGGCCGTTGCTGATACTGCACAATTCATGAAGATTTATCGAAGTAGAGAAGTGGGTCAATCATATATAACCTCAATTTGGACTACTTTAATTGCAATAGTGCATGCTCTATGGCTGATGATTAAAATTAGACCTGAAGTGATACTTTGCAATGGACCTGGAACTTGCATTCCCCTTTGTGTTATTGCATTTATATTTAAGGTGCTAGGAATCAGATGGTCGTCAATTTTCTACGTTGAGAGTATTGCAAGAGTTAGAAGGCTCTCCTTGAGTGGCTTGCTCCTATACAAGTTGTGGTTGGCTGATCAAATTTTTGTTCAATGGCCACAGTTGCAACAACAATATCCCCGAGCTACCTATGTCGGTAGACTCATGTAATCAATTGATAAATTTGTATTCTGCAATCAACGAGCTTCAAATTTTGCTTATGATGTTGCTATAAAGCTAGCTATTCATGTAAGTGAACTTGTTTTAGTCGTTTTACGTTTGCAATTTTATTCTTCTGCCTTTTGTTACTTGTAAACACAACAACTTTTAACATATACAAGATTTGTTTAACTATAAAAAAAGAGAGGTGTTTTGTTTTGAATGAATACATGCTTATATTTTAACATTTCCATGGATACCATGTTTCCTAACAACAATATAAGGAAATGCTACAAAGTAAGAGAGAACAAAAAAGTATATTTCATGGGGTGTGGAACCTGTCAGAGATATTGTCTTGACCATGCATGGTTACTTACAGAGGTGAGTGTTTAAGTCTGTGAGTAGCTATGGGTTGTTTCATGATGCGTGTTTCAATAATCTTCTTCTAAGCTTCGTTTCCAGCTACTCAATAGTCAATAGTAAGCTGTCTCTTTCCTTTAGATAATCATGCTAGTCAAAAAAACTTATGTTTAGAGATAAATGCTTAATCAGTACTTTTTACTTAGCCATAAAACGTGTGTATAAAAAACTTTCTAAACCATATATGGGCATGACACGCCTTCTGGTGAAGATCTAATGGCTGATAGCGTTGTTCTTTACTTGACCATCCAAGTGATTTCTATGCACAAATTCTTCTGTATGATGTTCAGAAGTTGAATGGTTTCTGATGGAACTCAATATAAAACAAAAAACTGTATTATTTAATGGTAAGCGATGAGCTTAAGAGCTCTACAATGGTGAAAACAAAAAATGAAAGAGATAAACCAGAGTTCTATGAACTCCTAACCAGAGCTATGCTCCTAGACCAGAGAGATATCTCTCCTAATGACATTCTTACAATATTTCTCCTTGACTCACTCACTAGGATTCCCTTTCTCTTATAACTGAAATTCTCGTAGATTCTAGGGAATATCCTACCTTCTTTTATTCCCACACCTTCTACAAGCTTCTAGAAGCACCGTGTGTATGATTTGATTTGGGCCCAAGATTGGGTCATCAGACTTATTGGAGCTTGGTGTGCTATCAGTTTCTAATATGTAACCGTGATATGGGAACTTACTGACAGGTGCAATTTTGTTGAATGAAATTAGACAATTATATGCTCAAGTGAGAAATTGAATCAGCTTTGTGAAACATTTATGCTTATGGCATAAATGTGTGCATAGGTAGTCAGGAACGAGTCCCAGCACGTAGGATCGCACGATCTTACGTGCCACAGCACCTCGACCGTGCTTCGATCCTACTTACGAACCGTGTTTTCTCTGTTTTGCTCTGTTTCCTATGTTTTTTGCCGCTTTTCCTCTATTTCCTCTGTTTTATTGCTTGGTTCCTTTGTTTTTCCTCTAATATCTCTGTTTTTATGCTTGGTTCCCTTGTTTTCCCTCTATTTTCCCTATATATTTCTCTCAATTCTATCAACAACCTATCGATCCTACTTACGAACCGTGTTACGTTCCTCGTGTTTACGTTCTTTCACCGGCCGACCGATCCTACGTAGGAACTCGTTCCTGACTACATTATATATTGTGATTGACACAAAGGAAGCCCCGAATGGATGTGTTGATTTGTGTTTATGGGAAGCTTACCATTAGCTTAAATTTCCTTTTAACACTTCCTCCGTGGATGTGGATAGCTTTCCAAGAACCGCTGTCTATATTGTAGATTTGTGGCCTTCTTTTATAGAAATTTATCACCTGGTTTTCACTTCTTCCATCAGTTTAAATTCTCTAGTCATTTAATCACTTCATAATAGTTGATCATGGTAGCATTCATCCAGGGAACATGGTTGTTGGGGACCTTGGGGTTGATGTATGCAGGGGCATTTATTCTATACTTTGCTTCAGTTTTGTATGCTACATACATGGTCTGCCAATCTACAATACGAGAGTTTGTACCTAAACTCATTTCATTGGAGCCCCTCAAACTCCATTGTTTAGCTCTTTTTCAGTATAGCAGCTCGAATCAGGTTAACAGATTTTGTTCTTGATAACTTAACTAATTTTTTCAGACACTATGCAATTGTATTAGTAGAATTTACTTACCATTTCCATAGGAACTAGGTTGGACCTTTTCTGTTCATCCATTCAGTATACTTTGTTTGAAGGAACTCAAATAGCTACTCTCCCCATTCCTAAACTTTGGTAGTTTAAGCCTTTTAATTTTGTTTCAAAATTTTGAGTGTTTCAGAAACTCAAGATATAATTTACAATAGTTCTTCTAACTATACCCGAGATACCGAGAGTAGATTGGATGCATAAATATGGAAATTTGTAAGATTCTATAAGGTATTTTGGTACAGTACAGGTGATATTTTGTATTTTGAGGTGTTAACATATATCTGTATTTTTTAATTGGTTTGTGTAAATATTTTAAACCATCAAAATTTAGGAATGGAGGTAGTAGTTTGAATAGTTGGGACTTGAGATCTTCTAGCTGGATTACCAAACCCAAAATTTATGTATTCCCTGCCTTTGAATCTGTCATACTCTACTCATATATATTTACACAAATACAGTCTCACTATTAATGTAAGTAAGAGAAGTGCCATAAACACTCTTTTTTAACACTCATTAACATTCACTTTCTTATTGGATGAAATCAATGTAGGTCTTACCACTTTATGTGGAATCCATTTTCAAAGTAGGAGACCCGCATTGATTTAATCCAATAAGAGAGTGATAGAAAAACAGTGTTTCTAGCACTATTACGTAAATAATTAGTTACAAATTGATGGTATTGTGGAAATTATTAACACCAAATAATTCGGAGTTTGATTTAGTTAATTACTTGGGTTAATATCATTGGTTGTTAAAAGCTGAATGTGGATGATTTCCATAGCTACATAGATAAAAAAAAAATTGCTTCTGGTGGCCTCATTGGTGACTCAAATGAGCTTTCCATTGTAACTTAAGGACTTCTATACCGCCATTTCAGCTGAGATTTTGGAACTACTACATGGTTTTAAGTTAGCTCAACAACTTCTTATTTCATCCCTTTGTTAGACTTGACTTCCAAGTGCATTTGGCTTATAATGGTCATTCCACTACTTTTGCCGTTCAACCTAATTCTCTTTGAGATCCTTTATCCACTTTGTACAGCTGATTGGAATGTCCCTAATTGCTGTATTTATCTTAAAGTTAACGATTCTGCTGATTTTCTTGTCAATATTGGCCATCTTCGTATTTTCATCCACTATTATGAAAGTTCCTGCTTAGTCTTTTTCATTTTGATGTAACGGGTTAGTTGACGTAGTATGGAAGCAAGGGTTAGCAAACGCCAAACATAAAAGATAAACAGACAGGTTGCAAGCGACATACCTATCAAATAAGGGTTTTCGGAATCCACCAGAATTGAGAGAAAAAGTTTCGAATACTATTAATGAGTCATCTCTCTTTGGTTACAACTGTTAAGTTTAAACAGGGAAATAACAAACCCTGATGGGGCAAAAATAACAAACTGAAAATAAAACAAACAAATAATAAGATTAAGTTGAAATATAAAATTACTAAGAAAACCATCCTACATCAATAGTACACCTATAGTTCCTTAGCCAGTTAGCCTTCATATTAGCGGGTTGAACAACTCAACTGGTTTGAGCTAAAGGTTAAGGAGTTGGAGGTCTACGATTAAAATCCTGAGAAAGGAAAAAAAAAAAAAAACATAGCAATTAACATACTAAATTTGTCATTAAAAAAAGTTAGCCTTCATATTTTTCTTCTTCTTAATATGTAAATAAAAGAAGATAGGGAGCATATCAATGATTCAAGCTTTTATTGTGCGAGATGAGAGTTAAATTAACCCTTGGATCAATATTAATGTAGTTTATTTGTCAAAGATGCATATGCGCTTTTAAGGTGATTACACCAATGCATGATAAATGATAATTTAATAGAAATATCACTTTCTTATTCGGTTTATACATATACATTTTCTTAATTTGTATAAAATGATCAAATAAGTCATTCATTTTGAGACACCGAGTACTTTTTATAGTAAAAAAACTTCGAGTTCAAAAGTTTACATTTTCATTTTAAAAAACACGAACATATTTATTCATCATCATCATCACTCCCCCACTTCTTCCTTTTCATTTCTCATTAAAAACCTCTTATCTGATATCCTAAATCCATCTGTTCTAAACCTACCCTCCCGTTCCCTCAAAAGGAGTTATCCACATTATTTATGGGCATGTTTGAGTGATACACATGTCTAATTGTTTATCATGCCCTCTTTTTTATTTTATTTTATTATGTTTATACTACTTTAATATTAGCGTATTTTGAAGAGTATGTAGATGATTAAGTATTAGGTACAAAATACATACTACTAAATAATACACAAATTAAGCGGGAAAAATAAGTGATAACAAATTAAAAACCCAATTTTTTTTAGATCGGATACCGAGTTTTTAAAATAAAATAAAAAAAACTCAATTTTTTTATCAAAAAATTCTAAACCATGTAGCAAATATCTTAAGTACAAAATTTTAAGATGTACATTAAGTGTAAAATTCAATAAACAAAAAAAAGTTATATGTTAAATATTAAAAAATGAAAAGAGTTATATATAGAGAGGTATACTAGCAAAAACACAGATATGATGACAATAGCATTCTTTTTCTGTAGACCCGTATATATGCTCTCAGATTTTAGATACGGGCCCATTAACTTTTATGAGAAAACATGTGAAGAAGACTGAATAGAGATGAAGAATGTTGACCAAGAAAAAGAAAGAAACAAAAGGGGTGAGAATGAGTAAATAGAGAATAATCATAGCAGTATATTACCAAAAATGAATAGGAGGAATTTAGCATTTGGGAAGTCACAAATGAGAGGGGAACAAAGACGAGACAATGAGAAGACTTTAGTGACAAGAAGTGTACGGATATGAGATGATGTCACCTTAATGATCTGAACAGTTACTTGTGTAAGGGGTTAGGTTTTAGGTAATGCCAAAACAGACCAGCTAAGGCAATTGTCTTATCATCCACTCTATTGTCTTTAACCGTACACCTTCCTTATTAAGATGTTGTTGAGACAGAGATACTCATTATCCACCGTTTGATTCTAAGTTGGATTTTCATAGGTCTTCAGGTGCTTTAGGGGTTCACCCCCACACTATGGGTTCCTCTTCTTTCGGCTGCTATAAGCCTATACTAATAAGTAATAACTGTTCCTTTCAAATTATTTCCATCTTTCTTAGTAGTAACAATGCAACTAGTACAATTACATTTTTTTTAAAGAACAATTACATCTTTATTAGTAGTACAATCACACTAGTATATCTCAAGGTTGCAAAGATATTTGATCTTTTGGACCACAATTTTGAATATACAATTTTTCATTTTTCAACATTTTGTGCATGTGAATTTCAAGGCAAAATTTATTGGAATGTGTTAGAGCACCCTCAATGGTAGTAGTAGTATCTATCTTCACAAGACTTATACGTACTGAATAGGTACCATCATTAGGGAGATTTTTTTTGGGTGCCTAATGGGGTCTCAACTAAAACCTCACTTTGTAAACGAGTTTCACATGTCTTTAATATTAAAAAAAAAAAATGAAATACAATAATATAGAGTTATTGATAGATGATTAGTAGACCCCATTAAAGAAATTTGTGAGTAATGTTGGTTTGGAGGAAATGATTGCTTATCAGGTATTACTATTAAAAAATTATAAATAAGAGATGTGTACACGTGATATCCGTTTAAATACTAAAATTACAAGATTTTTTGAAGAATATTTTTTTAATATGAAGATGGTTAATTATGAAAAAGTTGAAATTACAGAGGTTAACACTATGTTTTTATTTTTACATGAACTATTTTCAAACCTCGTGCAAGTTACAATAGCTATTTAAGGTATTAACTATTTGTTAAATATAAAAACCAACATTAAGTCAAAAATATTAACAACCTTAATAACATGATACAAAGTCAAAAATAAATTCGTGGTTTACTCTATTGATATTTTTGGGCAAAATTTGATACATAAATACATGCAAGATGAAACCACAAATTAAGTAAAGTACATACAAGATAAATTCCAGAATGACAGCTAGGTTGGGAAATTTGACAGGGTGATGGGGACACTACACAAGCCTACAGTACCAGTTTCATTTTTGGATTTTTGTAAACGATAAAGTGGGTCAAGTAACATGTTCTTTATTTGGGAAAAAGAGTTTGTTTTGTTGTTTCCAAAAAGTTGTTGATTTTCTTTGGATTATTCAGACACAGAAAATTCAAGAGAAGCTGGAAAAAAGTTAAGCTTAGGCCACCAGGTTAGGAGGGTAAAAAGTGAAGGCAAAAGGTAAAAATTGACAATGAATTTAACTGCACTTCGATGCTTCTCCAGTTCTTCTACAACATGCCAAATTTAATCTGCCTGAAAAACTGAAAAGCTACTCCTGTTAGAATCATCAGTGAATCTCAATCCTGTGTCGGAAGGACATCGTATTAGAATATTGTTAGGTTAGTTAAGCATTGCAATTATATAATACTATATGGAACTGAGTGAGTATCAATTAAGCTAAATCATACTTTTGATTCCTAATATATTTATTTTAGTAAGACACACAATGGAGGACATGCACAACTCTTCAAGACATTTCGTAAAACTGTCCAAATTTAAGTAAGACATGCAATCTACCAGAATGTCCTCAAAATAAAACAATCTAGATCATATATTGCTTTTTACTATTGTAATGTAGAAATCCGCTCTAAAATTACACCTTAAAATATGACTATTATACAACCACTTTAAAATATGATACTATTACCAATCAAAACCCGAAAGGGACATAAAGAAGAAGGAAATAATTGCTTGAAAACTCAAGCAACGTAGGGAAGAAAATAGAAAGAATCCTCGAAAACTCAAAGGATTTTTATGTAAGTTATGAGATATGCGGAGTCCTCTACTTATAGAGGAACTTCTTCGCGACTAAAATCAACAAGACTTAAGGAAGGAATAACTGACCCGATCAAATGAAATTTTGGGGCGGAGAAACCAACTCGGTCAAGTCAAACGAAACTTGGGGAGCATGAAATTGATGGAAACTTAGGGTGCATGATACATGGGCAAAACATGCCGGAAGAAATACACACGAAATTAAAAAAAAAATTATACATTTTTCGAGTACTAAAAATTTACCATATAACCAAGGTCAGGCTCGACCAGCGGCGAAGTCATACATGTAGTAATTGATTTTGCATCGTGTGTTCCTTCCCGTCGAGTACTAGTTGGTGTTAATTTTTAAATATGGAACTTCTACTATTTTCAATTCACACACACTAATTCATGCGAAATCAATGAAACTTATTTAATGACCCAAGATCAATTATCACTTGAAGTAAAACACAAAAAAACACAACGATGGGTGAAAGCGATTTTCGCAAGTGTACGAAATCGTGCAAGTAGTAAAATTAAAACGGTAAGACCGAGTGTCGAACTCGAGGATCGCGTTATACTGTCGAATAGTATTTATAACTTAATTGAACAAAAATGTGCTGAATTTGTTTGATTGCAATAATGAAAATTAAGTAAAGTAAATTTGGTTTGAACTTTATAATAATAAAGTTGTCAGGGAAGAGTTTCACTAGATGACTATCTTGAGTTATTAACTTGAATATGACCTATTGAATCGACTTATGGAATCATTACCGAATTCTCTAATTTATTCTTGCCCTAATTCCTTAGTGGCAAAACCATTAATTCTAAAACAACTCCTAATTCCTTAGTGAATTTAAGGTTAGAATTAAGCATGAATGAACAAGAATTCTCAAGTGGTTTCAAGGGTTTGCATCTATTCCTAGACTACAAAGGAAAGAATTTCTTATCTCAAAGCGTTTATAAATTCAACTTCCGTTTCACAATAACCGTAAATCAATTTAAAGGCGGCCAAACAATACAAGCATTAAGAACAGAGATAAGAAAAATGATTCAATAAACTTCATCAATAATTAGAATAAAGTCATATAACAAAAGTTTTCATCTAGTAGAAAGATAGAAAGATAGGAAGGCCAATTACAGATCATATATGTTGAACAATGCAAAACACAATTGACATCAACAAAAAGCTATTAGAGAAAATGGTTTTGCACTTGCTGGAAATTTGTCTCGTGTTGAACATTGCTCATCGGTCCTTTATGCTTCAAAACATTGATTCCGTGCTTGAATTAACCACTCATGACTTCTCGAAATTAAGTTCACTTTATCAACTCAACCTATAAAAATAAATAAAGAACAAAAACTCCAAGAGTTTGTTAGGTTAGAGAGAGTTAGAACAAGAATGACTAACACAGCTGGATATTTTCAAAATCCTCTTTTTTGCTCAGTTTGACTATAAAAGTACTTTGAATTGATTCAACTTAACTGAAAACTACTTAAAATTGACTGTAAAAATACTAACTAATGAGACATTATCAATGGGCGCTCTAAGTGCAAAATCAAGCGCTGGCTCTCTGGGATTGGGCGCTCCATGCAGTTCCAACGCGGGCGCTAGGCATACGAGCGCCCATGTACAATTTTGGGTTGTCATTAACTTGTGTTTTGTGCATTTTTCTCATGTTTTAGGGTTCCAATGGTCGTAACTCTTTATAGATTTGAGATTGAAATGTATTGTTTCATTGTTACACATAACTGAAAGTGAATTAATACATCTCTTGAATAAAAAGTTCTAATCTCAAATGATTGCAACTCTTCGTGAAAGGTTGCCTTTTCATATGTGAGTGATGTATCATATGTTATAAATACATGGTATATATCCATATGAATTTGGACACAAATTTGACAAATTTTATAGCTTATTCTCTCCCATTTTCTCACTCTGAATCATCATCCTCATCTCTAATGCATAGTGATGTGTACGAAATATTTTTTCGTAAACCATCGCCAAAATGTACTTGTGCAAATCACATTAAGGCATACAAAATATTCTAAAGAGAATTAGTTTTTCACATCATTAGCATCCAATACATATTTTAGTGGAGGCAAATCGAACCTAAGAGATTCACGTGTAATCAATGATTAAATACTTAGTCACTATTATATATGTATGAAAGAGTGTCCATTACTAAAAAAAATCAATTTCCTTTAATAAATCTTTGTATCCTCAAGAAGAATTAGTCTCTCAAATATTGACTTTCAACTATCTTCTCTTTTTTTGGTCAATCCAATATTAAGTTTCTGAGTTTCAGCAATTAATCTAGGGTAACAAAGTAATTTCAGGATAACAGAAAAAACAATGATCTTCCCAAAGGCAGGGTAGATATTCACACACACACACACACTGGCCAATGTCAGTTAGTCACTATTCACTAACAATCCAAAGTCAGTTTACCAATTTCCCAAAAATGAACAAACTACACACATTTACACTGTGTGAATCCTATTTTCATTGGTGAATAAGCCATAGAACCAGACCATTGTCTCTCCCAAAGGAAACATCTCTCAACTTTATCTAACACATTAATTTCAAACACTTGTTTTATTTTCACATCTAAGTCTCAACCACACCATATGCATGTACACTTTCACTTATCAGCATTCTTCTATTCCTCTCTCAAACAATCTCCTTCATGATGTCTCCACTTGGACTATTCAAAGTTGCAATCACTGTCTCTTTCATTTTTCCCCTCATTGTTCTACTTCCTAGATCAGGTAAAAAAATGTCTCTCGTAACCTTTTCACTAACATGTCTAGTGTCTCTCTTTATCTTTACTCTTATTCTTCCGTCTTTAGAATGACAGTGAGTTTGATGAAATCACGTTAATATACCATGATACTTTTTTTTTTAAAACGGCAAAATTTTATTATTAATCAAGTCTCTGTACAAGACGAAGTATATCGTAATACTTTTAAACTTGACCGCCGTTAACACAAACATGCATTTAGGGTTTAATCGTATATTGGTTTTTATTTTATTTTTATGTCTATTATTATTTGTTGAAGGTAGAACTGTATTGTGTGATGAGATGAGGAGGGAGAGTAGTTTAGAGGAAAGGAAAGTGGCAATAGGGTCAAAACCTCCAGTTTGTGTAAACAAGTGCATGAAGTGTAGACCATGCATGGCTACTGTGGTTGTTAATGACCATGATCACCAAAGAAAAAGGAAGATGAAGGGCTTCAAATTAGAGTCCTCTCAGGAAGATGATAGCTATTATCTCCTTTCATGGAAATGCAGATGTGGGAATAAGTTGTTTCAACCATGATTAATTTCTATATATAAATAAATTTTTCCATCAAGAGTTGTAATTTCTATATCTTGGGGATTTGTACTCTTTCATATTGATCTATGATCTGATGTAGGTATACATGTTAATTAGCTAATATGTTAGCCTTATTGTCATTTTTTTTTTTTATGGATATCTTATTAATCTAATGTGCTTCTAGTAAATTAGTTAAAAGTTACTCCAATTTATCTTGAAGTTACCTTTTTTGTTTTGTTTCTATAGTCAATTTTGGTTATAAATATGTAGAGAGAAATTGTTTACACCCAAGATCACTTCATAAATATATATTCAGAAAAAGTATATAATTTTTGTGTCCTCCAAAAGTACATTTATGGACAAATTTTATCATAAAAAAGTGTACTTTAACATAAGTAGAAAAATTTAATGAATTTAAACGTATTGAGATGATTTAATCAAGTCTTCACTTGATGATAATATACAAGTAAGGCACGAGAAATTGTACCTACTATTTCATTTTTCAAATTGACATCCTTATTTTATTGCAAAAACATAATGACATTATGTGTTTAATAATGTAAATGTTGATGCATTTAACTTGTCCAAGATGAGGCAGAGTTTGGGCAAAGAACGCAGCAGTTGTGTCCGTAATAATAAAGTGGGGTCCGGGGGTTCATATATAGGAGACAAAAATGTTTGGAACTCAAGAGAAGATTTTACTTGATTTGACTGCAAACCAATTTCATTTCAATGCTATGAAAACATTTTCACCCATTTGTCAGCTTCGGACAAGCTAAGCATAGGTGGGTACAACATTTATTTTCAGTAAAAAGAAAGCCGAATGACTTAAATTCAAGAAGTGATTTTCATTTTTGAGAAATGTTAATATTGTTTTTCGAGTTGAGAAAAGTACCTTTAATAAAATTGAAATTACTATCGAAATATTATCGGGTTGAGTTACGATTATATTGTTTTCTTTAAAACGTTTCGCGGCACTATCCGAGTTTGTGTAAGGTAGACTAACAATCATGTTGCCTTCAGGTTAAAACAACTCGATTATGTACTGCACCGTAAGTAATCGATCGTTCAATTAAACCACTCTATATGGTACGAAGACCACTCGAAATCGACGGGCCAGAAGAAGTGGAAGAATAGAAGAAGGACTCGTCAACACAAGTCGAAAAAGAAAGAAGAGAGGAAAAACACAAGAAGCATCAACTGTCAATTTCGGGGTAAAGGATAAGTGAGGCGTAGTTCGTAACAAAAACAGAGTGACTTAAGGATTAAGTTCGGCGTTTTCGTCGTGTGTTGATATATCCAGAATCTTTCGGATACTCTGTTGGATCATATCGGATCGTAACAAATTTATTACAGATAAACGCGTTCAGATTAATGATTAAATTAACAAAAAAATTAATGTAACATTTTCAAGTGACAAAAAAGTATATTTTTTTTACCCAAGCCCAAGCCTGGCCGGACGGGCATCGTTGTTGCGCGTGTGGAATATATATATTTCGTAAGTGCTCACCCGTTCGCAAAAGTTGGTACCCCAAACACACATCCTTGTAGGTCACCCTCCACTTATATAAACACTTACTAAGTATTATGGTTCTCCAATGTGAAACATTTTTAAGTCATACCAACACTAACTCTTACTAAGATGTTTATTCATTCCAACTTTTTTCCACTATTGTTATTAGTGTTCCAACAATTGATGAGTGTTATTAGCTCTTTAATGATAGCATTGGCGTTTCTAAGGTAGAGTTACAGAAGTCGTTTTCACATTGACAAACGTAGCTAAGCCTAAACGGAGGACCGATTGAGTTTGAGAATGAACCCACCACTGTCAACAACAATTAAGTGTTGTTTCATTAATTAAGCGAGATCAGATACGTGGATCAAATGGCATCGTAAAGTTTTATCCAATTGTTTAATATCATGTCATATTTTTATATTTAATTATTTTAATAAATAAAATTTTGAATTAGTTGATTCAGAATATCATTATCCAACAAAACTACAGGGTATCAAAGAACTCTCCAAGTTTTAATTCGAAATTTCATTAGTCCATTTAAAATTACAGTTGGAAGTTATTTTTTGGAGGAAAAAAAACCAATTTATTATTCAGCTAAATTCTATTCACCCAATGAAGTCATTACCTGTCTGTATTCTCTTGACTCTTATGAAGCATATATGGTATTCTATGTTAATGAAACTCTCCTTATATGGTATGGTAGCTCTATTAGTGTGTTTAGAGTGAAGCTTACCACTACTATTGATAATCATACAAGTTGCCATATAGGACAGACCCAATCAACAGATCACTAAAAAGTCTATCGTATTAGAAAATAATGTAACTTTTTTTGAAAGCGTATTACTGAACATTATTTTGAAACAAGGTAGCTCATATTAGCAAAATAGTTTCAATTTAAAACTCATAAAATCTCTCTCAAAATTTGTTTTTCGACCACCTTCAGCAGCAGTGAGTTATAATATGAGCAAGGGCCTAGTTGTGAATGTCTTGGGCCGATTACAGTGCATAGGTCTGGGGCTAGCTTCCTATGTGAATCTCCTATTAACTTATAAGAATTTCTTTTCTAACTCTCCAACTTTCTCGCACGCCTTATGATTTTAGAAGAAAAAAAAAATCTGAAATGCAGTAGGGTGTTTGAGAAGAGAGTAGAGAGATCAATAAAAACCCATCTTAATTTTTTTTTCTTAAAGGAAAAACCATTGTAACTTTTGGATGAGATTGTGTCCTTCTACATAGAGTTCAAAGGGTCATGCATAACAATATTATGTCTTATAAGTCCATGAATGTTGTGTTTATGAGAATTAGTTTTTTCATCTAAAAAGGCTTAGCTTGTTGCTCGTTTATCTTCCACTCATGTGTAACTTTTGTGTATATGTAAATAAACTATATTTTATTTCATTAAAAGTGGGTAGTAAGATTAAGAGAAAGATAACATTAACATGTGAGTACTAAGAGTACAAAGTGGGTAGTAAGATTAAGGGAGAGGAAGATAGTTAGAAGAGGGAATGAGAGAAAAGAGAATACGATGATCCATTGACTAGAGAAGTGAACGATGATAAATATCATGATTAACTTATTATATCTGACTGTCTCATCAAATACTTGAATTAGACAAGATACAAGAACAATTATTATATTATGTCTCTTATCCGGACCACCAAACAAACCCTTTCAAGGTTAAAAACTCTTATTTTTAAGACTTGATTATTACTTGAGATTAACATATATATCTTTAGTACACAGGTTAGTATGACATTAGTTTATGAATGACTTTGAAGTGATAAGACTCTTATTAATGATGAAAGTGACGAATTAAATATAACTAAGAAATTGGGAGGGTATGTTGGCAACCGTCCATTTTCATTGGCATCAATTTTCAGGAGCAATTACTGAATGCGACATTTTTGTTGTTTACCAACTGTTCACCCTTAGAAAAGGAGTATGAATTGAATTATATCACCACAGAATTTGAAAGATGGGTCATAATAGTAGTAAAAGCATCAAATATCTTCATGTATCGCTGTTCATATATTTCTTTATTTCGGTTCTGACCTCCCTAAAATGCTTTTTTTCATCTCTAATTAGTTGGATGACATACCACAGCCACTACTGTCTATTTAATTTCCTGTTACATGTTTCTATGTTTTCTTTTGATCCCGAATAAACCTAAAAGACGACGGCCTAAGTTGATCGGAATTCATAGATGACGACGTTGCTAATGTATGTGAGGTCGTGTAACTGCATGAACACTAATTAATGTTCAAGTCAATGAAAGTTGTAAGAGAGCTTAGAAGTTTTACCATAATTGAGAATATACATAGAATCATTATATTTGATAAATCAAACACAAATATAAGAACAAGTAAATATGACTGTTCATCAAATTAAATAGAGAATAGAAAACTTCTCGATTATTGACTGAGGCATGCAAAATGCACTGGGCTTAAGAGTATTTCGCCACCTCGGATAAGTTATCCGATGCGATAGGTCTCATAGCTAATACTCTCCAGGATACAACAGTCGCTTCTTGCTAGCACCGCACGTGGATTAGCAAGGTCTCAGGAATCACTTATGGATGCTTATGGGAACTTATAATTTGTTATTAGTGACTAAATTAAATCCTCGTAAACACAACATTCACGGACCTAGGAGACATAACATTGCTATGCATAACCCTTTGGAATCTATGTAGAAGGTCAACAAACTCTGATGCTAGGAAGCCGAAAGTGTCAAAAGCGAACAATATAAAAGCATGTTGATTGATTGTCAGAACACGCTTTCTCATGTTTGGCCACATTGCTTGACCAGCTTTTAGGACTGTCTGTCCTATCGTAAAAGCCCCGACCCCTAAACCCACAAGTGGTGAAACCCCAGTCAAGTCCACACATGCATGTTTTCGTCCAAACATTTGTACACCATAACATCCGCAGGCCTAAGTGTCAATCTTCTATCTAGTAGATCAGTCACAAAGTTCACAGGCCCCTCCTTCTTCACTGATACTCCCGCCCGTCTGAATATATCAAAAAGTACATATCTAACAAAATGATGCATGTACTTAAAGCCGGGAAGCTCCTTACAATGAATGACATGCTCCCAAAAGTATCCAGACACATCTTACGACAAACAGGACACACCTCATCAATAGGACATAGTGGAATCATAAGACGATATCGAAGGATAGTACGATACTCCATTGGTGACATATACTGACCTAACCCATCAATTGAGATAGCTAGAAGAAAATCTTAAGCATGTGCTGCTTGCAAACATCCAAAAACTGCCTTCTATCTAGTGTTTATGTCAAACTTAACTTCCGTAGGATTAATTTATTGTTCTTTCGTGGATCATATGATTAATTCATACGGTGTTGATTATTTGGTTGGATCATGGACTCTTTGTGGATCGAGTCTTAACGCAATTCAAAACACCTTCGTTAAGTTAATAATAAGATTAAAGATAAACGGTGGAATGTGAAAAATAAAAGTTAGAAACGAAAAAGAAATTGAGAAATGTTATAACTATATAATGAAAAGATGAAGAGATAGAGATGAGTGATAGCAAATGAAAAATGTTATTTGAACAATAAAATAGCTATCCAACAATATATTTTATACGATTCATGTATAATTTCAATCTATGTACATTCTTTTTATCATTCAAATCAATAATTATAAATAATGTATTTTTATAAGGTTTCAAATACTTATCAAATTTTAGATGTTTGAATAACATTGTCTGAAGCAATTATGAGTCCAAAACTCCAAGTTTAATTATTATTATCTCGGGGTTATGAGACAAAATTAAGTAACATTATTTATTAGTATATGGATGGATATGATATGATTGTTTAATTCACGCCTAGCTAGTGGGCAGTGAAAAGATATCAATAAGATTTATGTATATCATTTACTCAAATTATCTATGATAAGTGATAACATTGCACTGCTTCACCCATATCTTGTCTTGACTTAAAATATCTAGCAAGTCTATTAACCATAGTGACTAAAGTAGTGTAATAAAATGACCAATTATAAGGCAACGCCATATACCAACAAAGGATGCAACTAGTTCACCCAAATAGGTGATGTCACATTAAAACTAATTTTGGACCGTCAATTTTGCAGCTAATAAAGAACAGAAACATGGCATGGCATGGGCCCACTAATCCATCCAATAATGTCAAACGTGTCTATGAGGCAGAGCTCGAAAGGAATGATCAAAATGGGCAAAGGATTTATACCCGCAAAAACTACAATACCTAGGATAACCTAGGATAAGTGAAGTAAATATCTTAATTTTGCATTAAAATTTGACCAATACAAGTGCTGGTACACTTCCAATTTGAAGTTTGTTTTAAAATATCTCGTTTGTTTTATAGTACTAACTAAAATAAAAGAGTGAGGGTGTAACATGTTGATATCATAGTACTAATACTAATTAACATAAAAGAGTGGGGGTGTAACATTGATATTCAAACCGATCTAAATTAAAAATGTAAATCGCTCTAAAAAACTAAAGATTGCAAGTTATTAATGAGTAATTATTTAAAGAATCAATTCGTATTAAGTCTAACATAAATGAGTAGTTTACCATAGTGTGATTAGTCAATAATTAAGAATTTAGCAAGAGATTTGAATTCTCGACAGGACAAAAAACACGCAGTTACACGTAGCTTTTGAACTTACATATTAATATAAGTTCGTATAGTTCATATAATACTAATAATAACAACTCAAAATTGAAATTTCCTACTTTTAAGATGTGTGAATCCAACTACTAACAAAAAAAATTAAAATAGTCGTACCAACCATTAAGTTAAGATTAGATGGTTGGGATTGAAAACTACATGACTTAAATTATGCACCAAATCCAAATAGAGTGGGAGGAGGTATCCATTAATTCTCTCATATGTCTTAATCATGAAATTTGTATTTTCATGATCTAATGCCGCCATATATACACCACTTCATGAATAAAAATTAGTCACGTATCTTTTTCTATCGTTCTCATTTCTTAATGTCTCAACAAAGGTAGTTTCTCTTCTCTTCTTTCATTCATTCTCCCTATCTATATCACTCTCTTTTTCTCTTTGTCTTTCTATTCTACTATCATTTTTCTTTCCTACTTCAACACTTTTCACTCCCTAGCTACCGCATCCTTAAACTTCCAACCACCATTTATTTCTTAGCATCATATACATATACTTTCTTTCTAAACTTCAAAAAGAAAAAATGTTACTAAGAAGCTATAGTGCACCAATTCCAAGTTCTTTCCTTCCACACTCAATGGAATCTTCTTCTGAACAAGAACTCAATCACCACCTTCCTAGAACACTTGCAAGTCCAAGACATAAAAAAACTGCACCACTTCTTAAGAATCATCATCAAGAAGAAATAGAACAAAAATTTCACAAGAAAAAAACAACACCTTCAATGAGAGAACTGTTTTCAAGTTCTAGTTTAGATAAGCAAGTTTTGTATCATGACGAAGGTGGTAAGAAAGTTGGAAAGTTGCAAACTTTAGTAATGGGTGGTGGTGGTATGGGGTGTGATGGTGGAAGTATTTGTGGTGGTTGTAATGGTAGTGGAAGAGATTCAGGTGGTGGAAATGGAAATGGATGGGAAAATAATTATGGTAGAGATGAAACTGATGCTTATTACCAGAATATGATTGAAGCAAACCCAAATAATTCTCTTTTACTTGGAAATTATGCCAAGTTTTTGAAAGAGGTAATTAATTTGGTTTATTTGAGTAAGAGTGACTCACTACTTGAGCTTGATCATGTTATTAATCGCATTCACGCGGTTAGCACATTAATGGTTGTTGATCGAGATAGGACGCTCCATATTTCAATACATAACTTGATTTTTTTTAAAACTAAAATACCGAACTTGAAATTTGAATCGTTTAATCTAGATCCAACAATCATCAATGTACCGACTGCATGCAATCTGGATTCAAAAACTATGAACCAAAAGTTTAAGTCTAATATGTCAGATCAAATACTTACATACAATATATAAATGAAGAGTAGGCTATGTTGAATATTTTGTAATTGGATCATCATTTTGAGAAATTAAAATGTAAAAAAAAGTATAGTGTATTATGATTATAATATATAGTTTGTCGCATGAATAAATTGATGTTCAATTTGAAAAGTAGGTGCGTGGAGATTATGGTAAAGCAGAGGAGTATGTTGAAAGAGCCATTTTGGCTAGCCCTAGTGATGCTGATGCTTTATCACTCTATGCTGATTTAATATGGCAAACAGAGAAGAATGCTGATCGAGCTGAAGCCTATTTTGATAGAGCTATTCAAAGTGATCCAAATGATTGGTAAGATAAATCTTAAATCTATGTGGATTATGTCTTTTCCTCTATGTATATACATTCTCCTAATTTTTGCATGAAATTTATTGTTTGAACATCAAACTAGAGACATTATATATGTGACATGGTAGATGTTTATATATATTTTTCTTTTGCTTTTTATCTTCTATAATTTACACATTTCAATAATGCAAATATAAACCAAATGATACAGGGGATGAAGATCTTGATGTTTAAAAGTCATTTATCTATATAGAACTAGATGCATCTTTTGTTCCTTTTGTAACATATTTTGTTCTCCACATAAACATTATAATTTCCAACTAAAGCTTGTTAATGTGATACTTTTCGCTCTGCTCCCTAACGCTTGGTCTTTTAGGTTTTTATTTTTTGCTGCAAAAATTGATTTGTTTAAAAATTCAAGTTATAATTAGTTCTTCCTTTATTCCTTTACAAAATCTAAAAATATATAATAAATAAATTTTATGTTACCAACATTAACTTGGTCCAAGTGGCAAGGGTCTTGAACCCCCCTAAGGAAGTAGCCTAGGGTTTCATCCCTATCTCGTGTTAGAAATTGTTTTGGTTGTGAGCTCATTTATGTGTCCCACAGTTATCCGACAAAAACTAACCACAATTAAACGACGGTGGAATCTTCGTAGCTAATATAGCAATAACAAAATTATATTTATTAGATATATTGCATTGAAAATGGGTGAACAATTAATTTGACACAAATAATGAAAGAGGGAGTTAATCAATAATATGATCGTGGAGGAAAATGCAAGTTTAATTGCGCCGTTTTTGGAAGAGGAGTTGGTGAGGGTGGTGAAGGAAAGTGATGGTAATAAAAGTTCGGGCTCGGATGGCTTTAATTTTGCCTTCTTTAAAGAATTTTGGTATTTGATCAAGGATGAGGTTAGGATAATGTTCGATCAATTCTATGCTAATGAGGTGGTTCCTAGAGGTCTTTTGGCGTATTTCGTTGCTTTGATTTCAAAGGTTTCCTCGCCAATGGGGTTAAAGGATTACCGTCCAATTTCCTTGCTCGGTAGTCTTTATAAATTCCTATCTAAGGTATTGGCAAAGAGGTTGGCCGGTGTTATGAACTCGATTATTTCTTCATCTCAATGGCGTTCATTAAGGGTAGAAACTTGGTGGATGGTGTCTTGGTGATCAACGAAGTGGTGGATTGGGCGAATAAGTCCAATCAAGAGGTGTTGATCCTTAAGGTTGATTTCGAGAAGGCGTACGATTCGGTGGATTGGAGTTTTTTGGAGTATATGTTGGGTAGAGTGGGTTTGAGTAGGAAGTGGATTGCGTGGATGAAGGCGTGTGTGTGTGGAGGGAGTATGTCCGTGCTTGTCAATGGTAGTCCAACGGAGGAGATACACATTCAAAGATGCCTAAAACAAGGTGATCCTTTAGCTCCTTTTTATTCTTGTTGGTGGCCGAAGGTTTTAGTGGGTTGATGCGTAACATGAGTAGGCTCAATATGTTCGAAGGAATCCGGATGCATCCGGAAGGAATGGAATTGTCTCACCTTCAATATGCGGATGATACGATTTGTATGGGGAAAGCTACGGTGGAAAATTTATGGGTGTTGAAAGCTCTCTTAAGGGGTTTTGAGATGGTGTCCGGTTTAAGAGTTAATTTCTTTAAAAGTTGTTTGATGGGGTTGAATGTTGAAAGGGAGTTTATGGTTATGGCGTGTAACTTTTTGAATTGTAACGAAGGTAGTATTCCGTTCAAGTATCTGGGGCTTCCGGTGGGAGCAAATCCGAGGAGTCTTACTACATGGGAGCCTCTCTTGGAGCATATTTCGTCCCGGTTGAATTCTTGGGGGAATAGATATATTAGTTTTGGAGGTAGAATTGTTCTCCTTAATTCGGTGATTAATGCTATCCCTATTTTCTATCTCTCATTTTTGAAGATGCCCGATAAAGTGTGGAGGAAGTTGGTGAGGATCCAAAGAGAATTTCTTTGGGAGGGGTGATGGGGGGTCGTAAAATTAGTTGGGTGAAGTGGAGATCAGTTTGTCAACCAAAGGGGAACGGTGGTCTTGGGGTGAGGGACGTTAGGGTGGTGAATCTTAGTCTTTTGGCTAAGTGGAGGTGGAGGTTATTGACTGAGGAAAAGACGCTTTGGAAAGGGGTGCTTATGGAGAGGTATGGTGAGAGGGCGGGTGATTTGGTGGATAATGAGAATGATTGTTGTCCTTCAAACTCCTCTAGGTGGTGGAAGGATATTGTCAATCTAGAGGGTTGTGGTGGGCCGAGTTGGTTCAATGAAGAGGTGGCTAGGAAGGTGAGGAACGGGGTTAATACTAAGTTTTGGTATGCGAGATGGAGGGGTGGAGTTCCCTTTCGAGGTAAATATTCTAGATTGTTCTCTATGTCAAACCAAAAAGAGGCTATGGTGGCGAATATGGGGGTGAATAATGGGCCGGTGGTGGAGTGGCGTTTTTTTGTGTGGGAGGAACAATTGTTAAATAATTTATTGGAGGATTTGGAGGGGCATGTGTGGACTCATGGTGAAGACGTTTGGGTTTGGAAGCTTGAAGATGATGGGAATTTTACAGTTAAATCTATGTATGGGGAAGCTTGAAGGTAGCTGGATTGTGGAGAATAGGTGGAGTGTGGAGGAGTTGGGAGTTTTTTCTCAACTTTGGAAAAGCCCGGCTCCGTCAAAAGTGGTGGCCCTTTCTTGGAAAGTTTTGCTTGATCGTATTCCGACGCGGTGGAATCTTCGTAGAAGGAATGCCCTCCCCCCGGAGGTTTCGGTTAGATGTGTGTTGTGCGAGGAGGAAATGGAAATATCTAATCACCTTTTTGTGCATTGTCCGGTGGCTAGAGGGATTTGGTTGGAGCTTCTCAAGTGGGTTGATAGTATGTTTATAATGCCGCAAAGTGTTTTTAATCATTGGCTCTGTTGGAATGCGGGAGCCTCTAATAAGAAGATGATTAAGGGATTTAGACTCATTTGGCACGCGACAATTTGGGTGATTTGGAAAGCGAGAAATGATAAGATATTTAATGACAAGGTGAAGGAAGTGTTGGAAATCGTTGAGGAGGTTAAAGTTTTATCGTGGAGGTGGTGCCTATCCAGCCTTAAGATACCGGCCTGCCTTTATTATGAGTGAAGTTGGAATCCGAAGTTGTGTCTATTGAGATAGTTGTTTTTGTGCTGTTTGGTTTGTCTGCTGAAGGTATCGTTTTCTGTCTGGTTTTCCTTCGCTAGTTGTCTGGTTTTCGGGGTTGATTCCGTCTCAGTGGTGCTGG
Source organism: Medicago truncatula (assembly GCF_003473485.1). Lineage (NCBI taxonomy): Eukaryota > Viridiplantae > Streptophyta > Magnoliopsida > Fabales > Fabaceae > Medicago > Medicago truncatula. The sequence goes on from NC_053043.1 coordinate 50,953,470, forward strand.
ATGTTCTGTGCTGGTTTTTGCCTCCTGTTATGTTGCAGTTTGGCTGGTGGCTGCTGTCAGTTTTTGGGCTGGTGTGTTCTGTGCAGTTAGCAGCTGTTTCTCTAGGTTGTTTGTGCTGCTGTTAGTGTGCGTTTGTTGTGAGCTGTGTGGGTAGGCCTAGTAGTTTTTATCCTGTTTTTGGTGCTCCTGTTTAGCAGTCAGCTGTGTTTGTTGCTGCTGCGTCATGAGCTTTGGCCCTGCGCTGTTTGGCAGGCCTTTTAGGGTTTTTTTTTTTATCGAGTGGTGGGCAGTTTGAGTGCTTTTAGTTGTTTTGCATCCTTTGTACTCTTTTTCCTCCTTTCGCGGGCTGAGTGCTTCTCGTGCTAGCTCTGCTTAATAATATTAGCCGTTTCAAAAAAAAAAAATCAATATTATGATTTAAGATTTAAGTGTAATGAACATTATGAAAATTTAAGATTAAAATTGTGAATAAGGACAACAAGGGTAAAAAATGCAATCAAAAAGAGGTAAATTAGTCTATTATCTATTTAAATTGATTTTTTCTAAGTGTCCGATTTTCAAAGACCAACGATCAGGAACAAAGGAAGTTCTAGTCATTAGCGAACTTGTGATAATATTAAATTATCTTTGGGGTGGGTAGCTCAACTATTTGTGTTAAGGGACTAGGAAGTTGGAGGACACCAGATTCAAACTCTGGTGAACTATAACAACTACGTAATTACTAATTTTCAAAAATAATTATTGATCGTCCAAGAAAAATTCTTTAGACGTTTTGCTTTTTTTTTTTCATGCTTTTTTTTCAAACAAATAACAAGGGTTTGTTTGTGTCCTGATTTTTCTTGAATGTAATATATAAAAACTAATTAGTAAATTAATATTATTATCACATCAGCTATGTCTTGGCTTCATATGCAAAATTCCTATGGGATGCTGAAGAAGATGAAGATAATGACTGCCAACATAAAACTGATAAGAGCCATACACATTCACCTGATCTTTTTCTAGGAGCTAATGGTCGTTCTCATGTCACTGCAGCCTCTAAAATCTAACCTCTCTGCTTCTTCTGAGTGAAGTTGGTTATCTTTTATTAGTCAAATGACACTTATGGGCTACAAAACAATCACTCACTGCATGTCCTTTTCATCCCTTGAAAATGGGAATTGATTATGGTTGATTAGTAGAGGTGATTTTATAGTTGTAAATATATAATATAGCTTATGTTATGCAATAATATAAGAGAATGTAGGATTGTAAGCCACTGAGAATTCCACTGTTGTATCTTTTGAAAATATATGAATTTTTTTGGTAGAGAATAAGTCTGCTTCTAGACCGATATAATGTGTCCTCGTGAACTTAACTCAGTTGATATAGACAATGCATAATATATGCAAGGCTCGGGGTTCAAACCCCGGCCAACACAAAAAAAAATAAAAAAAATAACTACTATAATGTTATTTTTATTTAGATTACAATGTATGATCACTTTAAATAGTGATCATAAAGTAACAAATATAACCAAATGAAAACTAATCATAACTAACTACTAACTATTTTCAACAATATTGAACTAGTTCTAACAAATCTCAAACACATAGTGCAATGCATATTTTATCTTGGTCCTGATAACTGAACACAAGACAAGGGCACATTGCTATAAAAACTAGCTTGTCCTGATGAACTAGCTTCTCCACTACTCATTTTCAAGTAAGCTGAATAAGTACTTGATTGTAATAAAGAAGGTGGATCATTTACAAGACACAAACCTTCAAGCATTTGAACAACTTTACTCATGGAAGGTCTCAAATTCATATCATCTTGTATACACCAAAGAGCAACTTTAAGAGCAGTCACAACACTTTCATCTTTATCATCAATATCTATCTTTTGGTCAATAACTTCTCTTATTTTTCCTTCCTCCATCATTCTTGATACATAAGAAGGAAAATGTGCTTTCTCTGCTCCTTCCCATTGATCATAGTTTTTTCTTCCTCCAACAATCTCAAGCAAAAGCATTCCATAGCTGAACACATCACTCTTCTCCGAAATCGCGTAGTTAGTTATCCATTCTGGTGCTAAATACCCTCTTGTTCCCCTAAGAGTTGTGAATACATGGCTTTGTTCTCTGCTCATTAGCTTTGCCAATCCAAAATCCGAAACCTTAGCCATGAAATTATCATCAAGAAGAACATTTTGTGGTTTGATATCACAGTGTATGATCCTCACTTCACACTCCTCATGAAGATAGGCCAATCCCTTAGCAGTTCCTATTGCAATATTGTACCTTGTTTCCCAAGTCAACAACAAAGTGTTTTCACTGTTTTTGAAGATCCATTTATCCAAAGACCCTCTTGCCATATATTCATACACAAGAAGGCGATGAGGACCTTCGGCGCAAAACCCTTTAAGCTTGACAAGATGAACATGGTGAATACTTCCAATTATGGATACTTCTGCTTTGAACTCTTTTGCTCCTTGTCCAACTCCTTCCAATTTTTTCACTGCCAATTGTGTGTCATCTTCAAGTAATCCAAGATACACCGAGCCGAATCCTCCTTCACCGATTTTCGTCGAGAAGTCCTTGGTTGCTCTAGCAAGTGCACTATAGGTAAAACGTGCTGGCATATTAGAGAGACCATCAAAGAAATCATCTTCCTCTAAAGTTTCTTGAGGATACTCATCAAAACTTTTCTTCTTCTTGTAGCACCAAAATCCAGTTATAAGACCAGCTATAACAAGAACTGTGAGAATCACTATAACAAAAACTAGCAGCATGTTCTTCTTTCCGCTACTGCTGCCATCATTGCCACCACTATCAGTTGAAACCTTCATATATGAAACATAACCACCAGTGCTCCCTTTAAACCGTTGGAAGCTCCCGGTCTGATCAAAATGAAAGCATCTACCAGTACTGTTTTCATAGAAAAGCACAAGGCAAGAACAGTTTTTTACACAAGCATCTTTGCATGAATTCAAGGTTGATTTCAAAACAGGTGCATCATACTTAAGTGCAAAATAATCAAGATGTTCACCAACATAAAGAAGTTCTGTTGAACTCCTAGGAGAACATGCTGAGATGTTAGGAGGTTTGCAATTGAAACGCGATCGTAGAAGGGAAGGGCATTCACACCAATTCGCAAAGAAACAAACATAGTAAGGATCACAAGGCTCGGGAACTCCACAAGGGTCTTGTGGTAATTTAAATACCTCAGGATTAGTAGATTTTCCTTTGTTAAGATCATAAAAAGAGATTGCACCATTTGGATCCAAAATAGCAGCATAAAATGACTTGGGATCTGAATGATCAGAAAATACAGTTTTCCAAACCAAAATTCCATTTTTATCATAGAAGTTCCATGAATTAGAAACCAAAGAAGCATAGTGAACCTTATTAGTCTTACCTGTAACATTTTTTCGAGTTCTATTACCAACTTCTCCCATTAAAGACCAATACAATTGTGTAGTTTCAAAACCTGCATAGAGAACCAAATCACCTTGTATATAACCTAGAAAATGAAACAAGTTCATTCGATTCGGGAAACTTTTAAGAGTCATTCCTTCAACAAAGGATTGACCAGGTAAAAGTGTATCAGTAGGATGGCTAAAACTTTGCCAAATAGCTTTCCCATTTTCACCAAACAAAACCAAATTTCCTGAATCCAACAATTCCATGTCCCTAACTTTTTGTCCTGCTGTGTTTGTTTCCCAAACAAAACCATTTCCACTTTCCAAATAAATATTTCCACTATGGTTAAACACACATTTGTCAGAGTTTTTAACAAGCAAGCCTCTATTTGCAGTCCAAACAACTTTGTAGCTACTCAAATGAATGACTACTAAAACAAACAACGATACATCAAGAGTTGTAAAGAATCCAAAAGCAAAAGCTGAGTTGTTGGATAGTAAGAAGAAACCGTTATTGTCATTCCAATCCAAACGAGATGCACTGAATCCGGGATATATCTTCTGAATGTGTTGATCTTTGGCTTGGTAGGTTCTTAACAAAAGGAGCATTAACATATACAATATCAAGGTTCCATTTTTCAATAAGCCCATCATTTTATAACTGCATTTAAACATCTGATTTTAGCTTAACTACATAATAATTATAAAAAATGCAATGCTACATACATACTACTAACAACATACCCGATTTCCATTCGACGGTAGAAACAGAAACTATGTAAGAATGCTATCTTTTTAGACTAAAGAAGGCATAAGAGGAAATGTACTATGAAGAAACCAAAGGATGAGAAGGTTGTGGCTAGTAAGTCATGTAAATTTTGAGAGCATAAATGAGTAAGTCATAGTCATCTTAAGGTCATGGGAAGAATGAGGTTGATGTCTTGAGTTATCACTTTATGTGTAATTATGATGGTAGGGTTGATGCTAAGTTGAGTAGTTGCATTGTGGTACGGGAACATTACTTTCCCCATTTTTGAGGTAACTGTCACATTATGATTTTTAGTGAGTGAATAAAGTCATTTCCATAAGAAATTACCAAGATGCACATGCTATATAGGGGTTTACATGAGTGATTCACTCCTTTCCATAATTATATCATCTACAATATAAACAAACGTTTACAACCCAAAAAATGTTTAATATATTATCATAAAATACTTCAGAGAACACTTCAAAACGTTGTCTTTGATTATACCATTTTTTTTTTTATTAAAAAGGGCTGACACATTTATATAGCGGTCCATTTATTCATCCACACAATAAAAAATTAGGAAGAGAAAAATGGCACAAGAATTCAAATATTAAATTTCTGTTATAATACTTGGGAAACAAACTAAAAATCTATTACAAAATGGAAGACATTGAAAGCCAAAAAAATTGCAGTATATTTTTTATAAACTTATTCTCTAGAAAGATGGTTAAAGGTATAATTTCAGTCACAAATAACAGACATAGTAGCTTCGTGGAACTCTTTCAAAAAGCATATATTTTAACATGTATCTTTTCAACAATCTGCAAAAACAAGAGAAAAAGGCGTTTCTTATTAGTCAAATAGAAAAGAATCTGAGCAGAAACAAGATTCTAAACAAATTGAAATTAAACTAACATGCTAATATATGAGATAAATGATTACTGGAATTGGGAACAACATCAACAACCTTGATTTAGTTTTAAAAACTGAGAAGCCTACTTCCCTTACCAATGAGTCTACTGAATCCCATAAGACCCTCTATGGAAAATGGGAAGGGTCTAACAAAGTGTCTTAAGGTCATAGCTTACACTATGGAGAAGTCCATTAGACAAAGCATCCCACAAAATGACGTGAAAGCTCTATCGATAGAAGCATTCATTCTAGCCTATCTTTTTTTTTTTTTAGAGAGGAACGATTCCCTTGTCTGAGAACCGCCATTCACGCACTATTCCTCACCACTAAAAAGAGCGATCGATAATCCCTAAAAAAATGCAGAAGTGAGCGTACCCCAAAGCTATCCTCTCTTCCCCTTTTTTAGCGTTAGCCAACCCCATTTTTTTTTCACCTTGAATTGGTCAAAGCCAAAAATATGAAAAATAGAAGGAAGAGAGATCAGAAAGATAGGCGGAGACAATATGCCAAAAATTATATGAAGTGTGTTGGTGAAAAGTTCACCCACTTTGAAAATGTCAAGAAATATGAGTACTTGTCGTTGTTTGATATGACAAGTATGATGATGTTAGCGGTGTGCGAGAGCATATCATGAAGCTATTGAACTGCTACAATGATCTGAAGGATCTTAAGGTTTAAATTGATGAGAGCGCCTTGATCTCAAGAGTCTTGACTCTTGAGTCTTTGCCTCCTCAGTTTGATGTTATGAGGACTTCATACAATACCCAAAAGGCTGAATGGACTGTTGATGAGATGATTGTTATAGTTATCCAAGAGGAGGAGTCTCTCAAAAAGGTGAAATTTCAGTGTTCATTTTGTTGCTGCTTCTTCTAGCACAAAGGATGTCAAGAGAAACTTTCATAAAGGAAAATATTATTCTAATGATAAGAAAAGGGGAAAGGCAGTGCAACATATGAAGCTTAAAAAGAAAACATATAAGGGAAACTTCCATAAAGATATTTGCAAGTAATGCACTAAGTATGGCTATAAGGTGGTTGACTGCTATTTCCTTACAAGGGAAACTTGAGAAGCAATGCACACTCTTAGCTCTAGCTTGTTTTGAATCTAATATAGTAGATGTACCTTCTGATACTTGGTGGTTAGATTCGAGTCGAATTCACGATATGAATGGTTGCATCTGACTATCTGAGTCTAACCACCAAGTATCAGAAGGTAAATATACAATATTAGATTCAAAACAAACTAGAGTGCATTGCTTCTAAATTTTTCTTTTTAGGAAATAGCCATCATCCACCTTGCCATACTTCTCGTAGGAGTTGCAAATCTCTTTACGGCAGTTTCTCTTTCGTGATTTTTTAGTAGGCTCCATATGTTGCACTGCCTTTCCCTTTTATTTGTTATCATCATAATTATTTTTCCTTCATGAAAGTTTCTCATTACATCCTTTGTGGCAGAAGAAGAAGCAACAAACTAAACACTTTAAGAATTCACCTTTCTGAGAGACTCCGCATGGGTAATTGTAGCAATCATCTCATCAATAGTGCATTCAGTCTTTTAGGTATTGTAAGAAGTCCTCGTAACATCAAAGTGAGGAGGATATGACTCAAGGACATCAAGGTGCTCTCACTAATTTCAACCTTAAGATCCTTAGAGTTATTGTAGTAGTTCACTAGCTTCATTATCTGCTCTCGCACACCGCTAAGATTGTCAAAACGGGTGAACGAGCATACTTTAGATAACTTTTGGCATTGTCATTTTGTGGGATGATTCGCCCAATGGACTTATCGATAGTGTAAGATATGACCTTAAGACACCATGTTAGAATCTTCTCGTTTTCCATTGACAATCTTATGGGATTCAGTAGATTCATTCGTAAGGGAAGTAGGTTTCTTAGTTCTTAAATCTAAATCGAGATTGTTAATAACTAAGTAGAGATCGAGAGAATCTTTCCGGTCCTCATAGTTAGTCTCATTCAGAGTTTCACGGAGCTATCATTCATGGAAGAATAAGGAGTCACTGAGGAATTATAAATAATAAATCAAATTTATAATTCCTCAATGATTCCTTATTCTTTCATGATAGATAGCTCCGTGAAAACTGAGACTAACTATGAGGACCGGAAAGATTGTCTCGATCTCTACTAAGTTATATATTAGGGTCAGCCAAAAAATAAGTTGGACCTAATATTTTATTTAAAATAAAAAATTAAACTAAAAAATTTTAGTAAACATGCCATTAATTTGTATCTATTTTGATCCTCGGTTAAAATATATCCAACAATACAATCAATTTTTTCCCTATAACTCTAGTACAATCCTACTAACAATGTTAGCAAATTCTAACAACAAAAAAGCACCGCTAGAGAAAGTAAAGGTTTTAGTGTAAAAAATAGTGTACCCGGTTTAGCAAAATTTCTACTTTCTAGTCCACCTTTTCTCCATTGTCTTTTTAAGATTATGTTGGCTTCTCCAATTTTTCAAGTTTCTCACTATTACAGGTTCCAACTCTTAAGTACTACATAAGAATTCTTTAAATAAAATAAAAGGATGACAAACATCTAGTTAAAATTAGAAATATGTTTTGAAGTAAACTAACTTAATAACAAAGAATTTCTTAGACAATTGGGACTTGAGAATGAAAGCAAAGAAAGAAATACAAATTGCTTGATCAATATTTTTACTTCTTGATGGAGCTAAGAAAGCCAATAGCATGTATTCCCTCTGTAGTGGCAATCATTAACACACTAAACATTGCTAATATATCAAAAATCATGTGACGCTGTCCTTGTAACCTTTACAATATATCAATTATTGTTTGTTAATAAAATCTACTTTCTAAGATGAGCTGCAGGAACAGTAACTAGGAAATTGCATCAATATGCTCTAGAAATTCACTGCCATAATATGCTTAAGGTTTCAAGCATATATGCTTAAGGTGAATCAAAGAAATGATTGGTAGAAGTAGAAGATAATGCATTTCATTGAAATCGACATATATGCTTAAGGTTTCAAGCATACAAATTAGACGACAATCCATTAACATGTGAAAATCAATTGCTTAGGGAATCGAATCCATTGTTTAATTAGACCTCCTCTACTGCCATAATGCCACAAATCAATGTTGCCCAATGATGTTTTGGAATGGCTTATTTTCACTGCATTTGACACTCACTGCAACTTCAGTCTTGCCACTTCCTCGAATATTTTTGCAAGGCATGTTGCTTATATTTCCACATTTGAAGGTACTTTATTGCTGCAGGCATTATCCAGATATTATTCTTGATCAATTACAATGGTATCATCTACATTATTCATCTGAAAAGACAATCAGAAGCATTCAAAGTTTTCTTCAATTAAAAAGCTCATGTTTTAATTCTAACACCATTACTTGTGCCACGAAAGGTGCAATTCATCACATCAAAGTTTTCAATATCATTATTCTTACCAATGCTTCAAACACCATCACTTGTAGTCTTGGACAAGGAATTAGTGTTTGAATCCTTAATAAGAATGAATGATGACGGAGAAGATGTGGAAAACATTAATGTGAAGAATTGCACCTTTTATAATACGAGTGATTGTGTTAGAATTAAAACATGGGCTTCTCAATTGAAGAAAATGTTGAGTGCTTTTCTAATTTATCTATGAAGATATTGTGATGATTAATGTGGATAATCCCATTGTCAATGATCAAGTATAATATATATGAATCATGCTTACAACAACGAGGTAACTTCAATGGTGGAAATAAGCAACATATCTTACAAATAAATTAGAGGAAGTGTCAATATAGAAGTTGCTGTGAGTTCAAAATGCAATGAAAATAAGTCATGCCACAACAATAGGTGCATTTGCAATCATATAAGTTAGAAACATACAGCCGTTAATATTTTAAAGGCTTAAACTCACTTTTTACCCCCTAGTAAAAAAAAAAAGGCAAAAATTACCTCTCATATTTTCCCCCTTTTGCAAAATGTCGATTTTGACCGAGTCAACCATACGTGGCATGCCACCTGGGTATTTTTTTTATTTTTTATTTTTTTTAATCCACAAATTCCACATGTATAATTAAAGAAATAAAAAATTAAAATTAAGAAGAGGGGGCACGTGAGTGAATGAACATAACACCATTGTTGTTTCTTTTGTCCATAATGCTGGAAAGAATGCATTTTGCAAAAAAAATTCTGCCAATTATTTCTTTTTCTAGATCGACGTTTTGATGTTTTGGTTTCTTGAGTTATTGGTGCATTAAAAATTCATGCTTAATCTATATCCGTTGTTGAAAAATTTTAATTTTTTTAGGGATTTTTTTTTTTTTTTGGTAGATAGGATTTTATTTTATTTTTTTTAATATGAATGCAAAAAATAATTAAAAAATTCAATGTCTATAAAGCTTTTTCGGACGCGCAGTTGAAAAAATATTGTAATTTTACGCGTTTCAGTAAACAATTCAAAATAAATTAAGGATTAGTCAAAATACTACGAAAATTTGCATATCCTCTATATGTATTATTATAGAGGTGTCTGCAAAAAAGCATCTCAAAATTCAATTTTTAGGTTGATGTTTTGATGTTTTCGAATCTTAAATTTTAGGCGCGTTAAAAATTCATATTTAATCAGGACACTTTTTCGAACTCACACTTGAAAAAAAATTGCAATTTTGCATGATGCAGACGAAAAATCAAAATAAATCGAAACTTAATCAAAATGGTACGAAAACTTTATAAACACCTCTATAAAAATACATATATTCGTGGGGCCTCTGGATTATCTCACGTAGTTGGGTGTGGGGTACAAAATCAAAAGGCATCCACTTACTACTTTTTTTTGAGGTAAGGTAAGGTAGGTATCCACTTACTACTTAATTATACGAAAAAGGATCTAACAAGGATTGTTCTAAAGAGGAATGATATTTAGTACGTGCCCATTCCTTCACAAAAGTCACGAAACGTGTCATGTTTTCGGTATATGTGATGGAATGCACAAATGCATTCAGTGAAAAAAGATACTTTTTTTGTTGTTGTTAAATTAAACCCACTTGGTTTAGCATAATCTACCTTTGGAAATAAGCACCCGCCCAATCATCCAATAACAGGCTCTAGAAAATATTATAATATGTTCACATGCATATCATATCTTCATATATATATTAGAATATTGAAAGTGGCTAAACCATTCATAAAAGTGATAATTCATGCAGAATAGATAACCTTTGAATTTGTTTTCTCAAGTTCAGATAACCTTTTTTTAATTATACTCAAAAGTTTAGATAACCTCTCAACTTTAATGTAGATGTGTATTTTTATGAATCGAATAAAATAAAATTTACAGGATCACATAGAAAACTGAAAAGAAGGGGCAGAGATCTAGAGTAGTGGATCCAACTCCCCTTCGTGAGGGACACTCCAAAGATTAGTAGGTTAAATTAAATTAAACAAAACCCAGAGTAATTTATTCTTCTGTAGTAGGGTGTACCGTAGGCTCCGCAGTTGCATCATCACCAATTGAACCATCACCGTTGATTTGATCAAGGACGAGAACGAATCCCATAGCAAAGGCAGCGTCAAAACCAGGCTTAACACAAAGAGATAACACTTCTTTTCCAAGCATAACACCTGTGGTGGGGTCCACTTTGCGATGAATCTCAGCTACGTTTTCCTTCATTCCGTTAAAAACCGTGCAACAACGTTGAGAGAAGCAACCTTCAATGTGGTACTCCTCACCAGGGTTATCGTACACCTCCACTGTTACTCCAGTACGTGCTCGTCCGATCATAGATGACCTCTTCACACTGAAGGTAGGTTTATCACCGTCTCTTCTTTCACCTTTAAAGCCTTCCCACCGTTGATGTAGACTCGGCCTCTGCTTCACATGATTTTTAAGTTTATTCAAATCAATGAAGCAATTCAATGGTGCACATATAAGACAAATGCTGTATGATGTATACTTACGTTTCTAACATTTGTTTAATAAAATGAGTATTGTGAGATTTATTAATTCAATCGTAGAAAAAATTGTGCCCTATAGAATTCAGAATAGAACAAATCCCCTTCTCCAAAATCTCCAGTAACGAAAAATAAACTATGATTTTAGCTTGAATAATATATGATTACCGTTGTGTTGTAGTAGGCTAGTAGCATAGCACCGGTAATAGTTGACTTATGAACAGTTATACTACTATAAAACAAAATATAGTTAATGTAAACTATACACACACACAAATCTATAAAGGGATTTGTTAATTTGCAATCACTCATTTTTTTAGTGGACATAATTTAACAAGAATCGTACGGTCTATGTTTTTAATATTTATTTTATGGGTTTTTCTATCGTGTGCATATATTAAGAAGTTTAAAATAAAATATTTGTATTGGAATATGGTGAAAGATCAATAAAACTCGTTAAAATGAGTTTCACTAATCTATTAAACATATCTATCTCTCATACATTGAGAGTCAACGAAGTAGATAAATGAAGCAATTCTCGATGCGTTCATAGTAAACAAGAAGAACTAGGGAAACAAATGCGACGAACCACAATTAATCCACGAGAAAACACCGTGACACGCTCGACAAGCTGTAAGGAACAAATTTATTGCCACATTTGATTTTTTTTTTTATTATGCTTTTGTCTCTTCTAAAAACATTAAAATATGGATTTATTATTGGTTGATTTGATTGTTATAAGAAGATTCATTACAAAATTATGAAAGAACCACGCTTATGAAATTATGAAGAAACAAAAAGAAAGTAGGTTATTATAAATCATATGATAGTGTAAACATGTTTAATAAGATTTGTGCAATGTTGTGATTCATTCACATGCACGATTGCAATCCACAACACAACATGACGATTAATTCAGAAGGCAAGCAAATGAGTCCGTGACGCAACATCTGTAACAACCGAAATCATAAAATCCTTGATCATATTTTTTATTTTAACAACTTGATCGGTATCATTTTATTATGTTGTAATTTAGCAATAAAACAGTTACACAACATCTGTTTTTGACAGTAACGGTGAATACGGAAAACAAATGATTACGAATCAACAATCATAAAAATCTTAATATAATAACGTTGTACAACATCGAATTCGATTTGCTAAGTGTTACTCAGTGATAAAGAAGAAAGAAACGGCGGCGTACCTTCCGGCGAACAGTGAGGAGACAACGACCGTCGGGATCCATTAGAACAAGCTCATCTAGGTCACGAGAATCAGGTCCATATGAGTCAACTCTGAAAACGAGTTGACCATGAGAATCATAGACGGTGAAACCATCGCCGGAGAAGAAGAGAGAGGTTTTGAGAACTGTGTAATGAATCTCTTCTTTGAAGACGTAGTTACCTTCTTCTTGTAACTCTTTCATATTTTCTGCGGCAGAGTCGGAATCCATACAAAGGGTCATTTCAAAGATGGAAAATGGGAATGGAAAGTTTGGAGTTAAGGTTTTGACATGTGAATGTGAATTATGATGTGGGTCTCCTGCCCTATTATTTGTGATGTTAAGGGAAAAAAAGTGTTCTTATTAAACTTTTAAGATACTCTATGTCTTGCGATTTATACCACTTTTTAATATTAATTATTACACTTTTTTGGTACCCATCCATAAGCCAAATTTAAACAATAATGTTTTTTTGATATGTTAAACAATAATGTTGTAAATCATTCGGTCACTATTATAAGTAAAAATTAATATTTTAGATCATATACATTATTAACTGATTGAATCTAAAATGCAATGTTTTGTTTATAATAGTGATCGAATGATATACATATTTTTTAAGTTTCATGCGATGTTTTCTTCAAAAGAAGATAAAAAAGTTTCATGTGGTGTGTTTATCATTTCTTTTGCAAACTAAATAAAAAAATATTTCTTACTTTAAACTTAATTTAAACTCTTTCTAGAATTAATTTAAAATTTAAATTTAATTTCAAAATATTAAATATAAAAATAAAAATGTTGAATGTTAAATCCTGTAAAACTCTATATTGCCAAAGAATTCACTTTTTTTTAAGGGTAATTACTTTTTTGAACATATTGCAGTTTATACTTACGAAGTTTTACTATTGTTTAACGATTACTAATATCCGTCAGATAATTAGTTAGATATACAAGATGAATTGTCCTCTTTTTGATTGAATTTTCTCTTTACGTAAGAGATGGTGATTGATTATTGGATCTCACTTGTTAATTATTTATTATGTGGGGTATAGAAATTGAACCATGCATGGGTTGTATGGCCATCTCCACTTGAAATGTCGGGTGAAAAAATAAATGCCAAGTTATGCCAAAATTGAATTCCCATTAGTTAAGGATCTTCTAAACAAAACAACAAAAAAGGTTTGTCTAGAGAATACTTAGCTCCTTTTAAAAAATAGAAAAAGAAGGAGAATGCTTAGCTACATTGCAGCTGGTGTAGAACAATACAAACAATGCAGAAAGTAGTGTACCTCAGTATTTTCCTCTCCACAATCATGCAATCGGAGCTATTGGTGATCGTTTGAACTAGATTTACAGATTTATATAATTCAAGAAAGAAAGAAAAAAAAGCTTGAATCAAAGTTCAATTATGGACAGAATTATTTTAGTAAAGTTTCGAGCCATATAATTTTATTTTTTTTTATTTAATACTCAAATTCGTATTCTAAATAATAAACATTAGATAAAATAGATGATTATTTTTCTAATTAAATATCCATCTTTAAAATTATAAAATGTCAATCATGATGGTCGCTTTTGTTTACTTACATGACACACTTAAGTTAATATTTATTACTATCTCCATTTCTAATTATATAATTTTGTTTATTGCAAAAAAAATATGCAAAATATTTAGCGACTTTATATTGATAAATAAATAATCAAAGTAGTTGAAAAACTAATTAAATTGTTTTTTTTTTAAATAACCAAAAAAAAAATATTAATATGCATAACTTAGTTGACTGAGATAATGTATTATACATGCAGGATCAAGAGATTGAAATATCAAATTCTTCATTTATTCATCTAAATGGTAAAATTCTAGTCACTCTCAAGAAGGCTCTATATTTAAGAGCCAAGGTAGTATCAATATGTTGAACTCCATCGATGTCACATTGGAGATTAATTTGGTAACAAAAATTGGATCGTTTCATAGATTAATTTGTCAATAATTTAGTCTTGCTACAAAACTAACGAAAAACATTATTAAACTTAATCAAGGTTAATTTATAAACAAATTTAGAAAACATACTATAATTTATTATAATAAACTTAGTTTAGTTGACAGAGACATTATATTATTATATATGTAGAGGTTCAACTTATAATTCCGAAACAAATTTAGAAAACATACTACAATTTGTTATAATAAACTTAGTTTAGTTGACAGAGACATTATATTATTATATATGTAGAGGTTCAACTTATAATTCCGAATTCTCCACTCATTTAATTTATAAATTGAAAAAATTCTAACAATTAAACTGCTTGACGAAGAAAAAAGATATATTATAATTTTGATCGAGTGTATTTATTTACCCGTTCATAAGGATTTTTTTTTTTATTTTTTTTTTTACAAAAGTATGGTGTTATTTTATCCAATACTTATAATTTCGATTACCATTATGCATTCAATTTTTTTTTCTCGAAATATTTAATCCACAAGAAAATTTGTGAACATTAAGTTGGCTGAGTTCATTGACTAATGCGGTTCACTTGTTGGTTCTCTTCCCTTCTAGTTTGAAGACAAAACGAGAAGTAGAAAAATCCCAACCTCAAGCAAACGTTTGTATAATTTCTAATCTTTTTCGGCCATAAAATGACAATTAGACCAATTGTATGGCTGTTGTTTTATGTTTACAAGCAAGGAATCTTGAAGTCAAAAATGAAATAATACTATTTGTTTAGAGACTAAAAATGAATTTTATTATGATTTCTTTTTGGTTACAATGATAATTTTTTTTATTGATTGTAACTCCTCCTAATAACAGAAAAATTGTTCTTCCATAAAAATTTGCTTACTTCCAACTGCACTTTCGAAAATGCGTCTGTGTAACTTAAGTCACGTAGGTGTCAAACACAATGTGACTTAAATCACACTGAAATACAATCTGCGTAACTTAAGTCACACTAAAAACTCACACTGAACTCCAACATTGTCAATAATCCAGGAAGGCATTTCTATGTCTACCCTCTGTCAAAGGTTTGTTTAACAATGGTTATGTGATGTGTGAATGGTTTGTTTAAATAGTACTTATTTTGTCTTTTGATTGTATATGATGATGGTGAAAATTGTAAATTTTTTGTGTGGGTTGATGAAGCTGAAGAATTAGGTTATTTTAAAAATAATGGTGCTGGTCATGGAACACATGCAAGGTTGATGGAGAAGCCAAAGGATAGGGGCAGAGAAGAGGTTTGGAGGGCAAGGTTGATGGATAAAGTTAATTGTGTAGGAAGTGGGCTTAGGTTGATTAAGATATTGATAGGAGTATTTTGTTTGATTGAGTTGTTTAAAATGTTATTGTATTGCGCCAAGTCCATGTAATGTTGTAATGAAAAGAGGTTGTCAATGAATGAATCAAACCCTTATGTAAAAAATTTCAATCAAATTGGTCCTTGAATTTTCACAACAGATATCACTGTGATCCTTGGTGCATACATTTGCTGAACAAAGTAAAAAGTCAAAGACAGACACTTTGATTATAAAAATGCAGACATTTGCATACCATCATAAGACATATAT
This sequence comes from Medicago truncatula, assembly GCF_003473485.1. NCBI lineage: Eukaryota > Viridiplantae > Streptophyta > Magnoliopsida > Fabales > Fabaceae > Medicago > Medicago truncatula. The sequence goes on from NC_053043.1 coordinate 50,969,263, forward strand.
TTGATGTTCATAAGTCATTACATAGACAAAAAAAATCATTACATAGCCGTCAAGTCATCAAATCATTTGATGTTCTTAAGTGATTACATATCCAAAAAAAGCATAAACTAAACAAGTCCAAAAAGCATTAATTAAACTAGTCTAAAAGCATAATTTAAACAAGCATCAATGCTTTGGAAATCATGGAGTTGGGATAAACTCCATGTATTGGGGTTGAGTAAAAGCGGATGACCCGTAATTTAGATTTAGAACTCTAATAACTCCAAGAGCAGTTGGAGTTTGTGGAGCAGGACCCCTCAATGGTGTTTGTTTATGCATGTCATTTGTAATCACTGGTCCTCTCATGCCATATCTCCTTGTACCCATTCCTTGCAAATAAAATCAATCATATCAGCCCTTAAATTATAACAAAATTCATCAAATTAGTCATCAAATTATGTCAGTAAGTCTCAAATCGATCTATAGTAAAGGGGTATAGTTGAAAACACAGGAAAAATTATACTGAAAAGTTAAATTTCAAATTTTTACCATTTCCATCAATTTAGTCCTTGTACACGTGGATGTCTTGTTGACACGTGTACAAGACAACACAACATGCAAGAGGACATATCATCACCACTAACGAAGCTTTTGGACGGAGGGACCATTTTGATGGACGTCTGTAAAATTCAGGGACTAAATAGTTATTTCGCAAAATTCAGGGCCGAATTTGGCCGGTTTTTTAAAATTCAAGGACGAATTTGAGGTATTAGTCAATTAATATTGCATGGGAAAAAGATATTGTGAGTTGTTTTACAAAATTGTCCTTAATAAATGATATGAGAAAGATAAATGAAGGAATTGAAAGAAGAGAAAGTAATAAATAGTTGAGGATATAATAGAAAAAATAACATTAATATTTCATTGGTATTATAAAGGGACATATAATTTGGGACATTTTTTTTCTTCTAAAGTGACATACAATTTGGGATGGAGGGAGTATTAGTACGAACCGCAACCAACGAAATTTGACGACACTTTGTAAATGGAGGACAGAAATGTATTAACAACTTTAAATAAGTGCATTTCGTGTTTTCGTTGGTGTATCCTGTCGTAACTTTTAGAATTTCCCTAAATGTTTACATGTTTTATAAATGTAGTTTAATTGTTAGATATCAAAAACATTATATGGAGGGTCGATGATTTTTTTTTTTTTTTGAAGGGATGGAGGGTCGATGTTTGAAATTCGAGTCTAAACCCTAAACCAAAAATTTATATTTAATTTATCATTTATGAAAAAATTCTAAATATTTTTGAGGTGTTTACAATATTCTAAAAATGGTTGCCAAAAAATTATTCAAAATTTGATAGAGACACATGAGTTGATCTAAAAACCTATAATAAGACTACAAAAGAAAAATATGAAAGGACTAAAAGTCAAATAAAAATTGATAACATGTGACCTAATGGGAACTTGTTAAAATAATCAATATACAAATATAGTCTTTGTAAACAAAAGGTATTTTATATGCTTTCAAATGGTTAAAAGACTGTTTCCCAAATAAAGAGATCAAAATTATGTATGTTTATGCCAAACTTTGCTAGCTAGCCAATCAATGCAAGAAATCCACCTACCAAAATGATAAATTATTATGCAAGACAAAATTTAAATACCCACTAGCCTATAATATTATGCAGAAAAATTGTACAACATTGCTCATGCCAGTATGCCACAACACCGACGTATAACGTAGTGGTAGATCAATAAAGAAAAGAAAATTCTTAGAAAAATTTATATTTTACGTGGTCTTCTAATGTGCGTTTTAAAGGTAGACTCTTCTATTTTTCGTAAATTTTAATAATCTTTGTTTTCATAATTTTACTATCATAAAATTCAGTTCTTAATTACGTTTTGTTTTTGACAATCATAAAATTCTGTTTTTACGTACTAAAATCGGTAAAAACCCACATTTTAACAATTATTGAGAGGTCTATACTAGTTTTGAAATTGTGCCTTGCATGCATATTACACTCAAATTCAACATATTTTAAATTTGAAAGGTCGACAAAAATAATTGTACAGGTTCTTCAGAATATAATAATTGTAGATAAGTAATACAATGCCATTAAATCTATATGAAAATAAAATTGGAGAAGAGTCTATATGAGCATAACTTATTTGATAGGAAGAAGTCTCCGTAAGTTTAACTTATATTAGTCTCCGTGATCAAAAGAAAATGGAATAAAAGAAAAAAGGGAGACGTCTAAATTAAATGAAGTGATTTTCTATTTATTTGAATAGAGAGGTAAAAGAAAGAAAAAGAAGTTCAAATTTTCTTACATTTCATATGGTCCATGAAAGAAGGATCCTTTCCAATTACTTTAATACTTTTTCTCCAAAAATGATGAGAAGTTTTTTGGTATATAACTCTACTCTTTATTCATTTTTGTCCATACTACTCTACCTTTTTTTAACAGATACTCCTCCCTTTATTTTCACTTCAATTAAAGGCAAGTGAGTTCAAAATATTTATAGGTGGTTCAATTCTAAGTCAATTGATCATTTCATTATTGTCTAAAGTTTTATTCAAATTTGGAATGACAAGGTTGGACCTCAAGATCATCTCATGTTGGTATGTGTGGGGTACAAAATCAAAAGGTATCCACTTATGACTTAATTATTAGGAAAAAAGTACCACTAAGGATCATATATATGATGCTCTCTAAATAGGTCTACATTAAGATTGCATCGTAATTTTATTGAGGAGTGTTATTTGAACATCCTTTAATTGACAACTCATGGGGACAATTATAATTTATAAAGAAAGAATAGGTATTTGCACGAAAATCAAAGCAATAGAGAGATAAAGTAAAAAATAGTGTGAGTATGAAAGAGAAAGTTGTAGCAAAAATTGTCACAAAATGGATGTTCAAATATCATTTCTCAATTTTATTGATCTTGTCAGACAGCAATTGCAACACAGAGATGGCCTTTTTTGACATATATTTTTATCATTTTTTATGGAGTACATATCCCTCCGTTTTGAAAGTGAATGCCGTTTAAGATTTTTACACACATATTAAAAAATACATTAATTAAAAGAAAGAAAGATGTAATTTTACCAAATTATCCTAATTAACAAAAAAAATCTTGAAAATCTTAAAAGACTACTTAGCCTTGTAAATTTTAAGATTTTTTTTAAAAGAATTGTTTCTTTTTTATAATTAAGATGAGTTTGAATTTTAATGAATTCATCACACAAATTTTTAAGATTTCAAAATACTTTTCCTTCAAAAAAAAAATGATTTCAAAATTCTTTACGGATTTATAAGATTTAAAAAGATCGTGTGAATTTTGTACACAAATTAAGAGTAACAAACGGGTGAAAAAATCTAATAAATAAATTTTATGGTTTGATCATAAAAGAAAATAACCTATACAATTTTTAAATATTTTAACAACAAAGCATTCTAACTTCAAATGTTCTCCTCCTTAAAAAAATAAAAAATAAATAAATAAAAAAAAATAAAAATCAAATGTTCTCTTAATTAGCATCTCCTATATGTGTGTGTGTGATATTATACTTGTCCTCAAATAATTAACATTTTATGATTCCTTCTCTTTAATTGAGATCTTAAAAGACTATTACTTTTGGATTAAAAACTTGTAGATTTTAAATGACAATGTGAGAGTATAATGACTTGTAACATTTTTAAATACTTTTATAATCAACATTTAAGATTTGCAAAAGAGAATTTTCATTTTCATTTTTAGGTTAAGTAAGTTTTTAGTTCCTATAAATATAGTGAATTTCATTTTTAGTCTTCATATAAAGAAGTGACATGTTTTGGTCCTTATAAATTTTTTCAATTGTAATTTTAGTCCTTGTTAAATTAAAAATTGTATAATTATGCTTAAACTGTTAAATGTTTAAAAGATTCTTATAGACATGTAAAGAACATTATAAAAAAACTATTTTACAAAAAATATATTTTTTAAAATCTAACGAATTAAATATGAATTTTTTAAATGCCAAAATTTCAAGAAAAAATTAAAGAAAATTTGGACCTAAAAATCAAATTTTGAACTCATTTTTTATGGAGGAATTTGTTATAATGTTCTAATCAAGTATGTATAAAATCATTCAAAAGAGTTTAAACATAATTAAATAAATTTTAATTTAACAGGGAGTAAAGCTATGTGTTGATTTTTTTTTAGGGACCAAAACATGGCACTGTTTTTTATGAGGACTAAAAATGAAATTCACTATATTTATAGAGACCAATAAATTATTTAACCTTTTATATTTTCTAATGTTGTTCAAAGAAAAATAATGGTCAACGATTGACAAAGAAAATATAAAAATACCATGAACACTTTTTTTAATATTCTCTTTAACATTTACTCTCTTATCATGTAAAATTTATGCAGATCCTACCATTTTATGTATATTCATTTCTAAAGTGTGGACTTCACAATGATTTATCTCAATAAAATAATGAATAAGAGAAGAGAGTTGAAATGATAGTATAACTACACTTCTCAAGAAAAAAAATAGCTAGGTATTTCTACATAAATAGCTTGGATGAAGTGAAAAACAACAATATCAATTGTGGGATTGTTCATGAGACAAGAAAATATTAAAGAGACACGAGAGAGAAATAAAAGCATAAAAGAAATGCCTAAATATGTATTTCATCCTTGTAATTAAGGGTCGTTTAAAAATTGGTCAATGTATTCGCTAATCCTTGCAAACTAGCCTTGCAATCATTAATCATTTAAAATTTCGTCCTTTGACCAACTTAATCACTGCCACACGTGAAATTCCAATTTTGCCCTTAAGAAGAGGACAAAATATTGAAGAAAGAATTGGAAACTCAGGGGTAAAATTGGAATTTCATGTGTGACAATGATTGTCACGTCATCAAATTAGTGACATGGCAGTGATTAAGTGGGGAGAGGGACGAAATTTTAAATGATTAAACAATGCAAGGGTAAATTGCCAGGATTAGCAATTACAGGGACTAATTTTTAAACGACCCCTAATTGCAAGGATGAAAACATATTTAAGCCTAAAAAAAATAATAAAAAAGTGCTCATAATATTTTTATTTTTTTATGGATAGAGAATAGATCAACCATTCATAAGAGTGCTAACTGATGCATAATTGCATATAATGCAAAATAGATAGCCTAAAATTTTATTTTTAAGTTTAGATAACCTCAACTTTAGACATGTGTATTTTTTTATGAATAGAATAAAATTTACAAGATGGCATAGGAAATTTAAAACGCTTTTTTTCTCAATGGCATGACCCATAAAAGAAGGGGTACGTAGTGGCTCCCTTTGTAAGGGACACTCCAAAGATTAGTGGGTTAAACTAAACAAAACCCCAGCATAATTAACGTAATGCAATGCATTGTTGTTTGGTTTATTTATCTTATTAATCTTCTGTGGTAGGATGCACAGAAGACTCCGCAGTTGCATCATCATCAAGGGAATCATCACCGCTGATATGATCAAGGACGAGAATAAATCCCATTGCAAAAGCAGCATCAAAACCAGGCTTAACACAAAGAGAGAACACTTCCTTCCCAAGCGTATTACCTGTAGTGGGGTCCACTTTACGATAAATCTCAGCCACAATTTCCTTCATCGCGTTAAAAACTTTGCAACCACGTTGAGAGAAACACCCTTCGATATGGTACTCCTCACCTGGGTTATCGTACACCTCCACTGTCACTCCCGCACGTGGTCGTCCGATCATTGATGATCTCTTCACGCTGAAGGTTGGTTTATCACCTTCCATTTTTTCACCTTTAAAGCCTTCCCACCGTTGATGCAGACTCGGCCTCTGATTTTCAATAATTTTCATAATTATATCAAATGAAATATGATGTGGCTTATTGATCTAATAATTTTTTTTTTTTTTTTTTTTTGTGTACAATACAATATTATTTTACTTGTGCATCATAAAATTAATCCGAAATAAATTAAGGAATCACTCTACCTCGAAAATTATACTATAATCATTCTCTAATAATACAACATATACAATGTTTTTAGTTGAAATAATATAATTACGAATGTAGGGTCTCGTGCATACCATGCTATCCTATGCAGGAGTAACCGTGGACTTATGAACATTATTTATAAAAAAAAGTAGTTAATATAATTTATATATAGCAAATAAACCAATGATTATTTTTATTTTTTTGATTACAAACCAATGATTATGTTTGTTGATAATAATCATTGAAAAGACCAATGATTATGATAAAATCAACCTTAAATCTCAATAACGTTAACAACATTGAATTCGATTTGCTAAGTGGGACTCAGTATAGGACAAAGAAATGGAAAAATGGAAAGATGGAAAGCTATATAGTAGGTGGTGGCGGCGTACCTTCCGGTGAACGGTGAGGAGGCAACGGCCTTGGGGATCCATGAGAATCAGCTCATGTAGGTCACGAGAATCAGGTCCATATGAGTCGACACGGAAGGCGACTTGACCGTTGCAATCATAGACGGTGAAACCATCACCGGCAAAGAAAAGAGTGGTTTTAAGAACTGTGTAATGAATCTCTTCTTTGAAGATGTATCCTTCTTGCACCACTAACTCTTCTTTCATCTTTTTTGCGGCTGAGTCAGAATCCATACAAAGGGACATGAAGTTTGGAAAATTGAAGCTAAGCTTTTGTTGCTTTTGGCATGTGAATGTGAATTATGTTGTGGGTTTCGTATTATTTGTAACGTTAAAGAAACAAAGTGTACTAACTAATCTCTTTGACGATATATGTTTATATACCCCACTTTGTTTTATTATTTTAACTCATCATAAGAGAAATTTAAAGATCGTCACGCCAACGACAACCATATAAAAAGAATTTAAATTTAAGATAATATATTTATCTTAAACCCTAAGTACGGTGTATATGAATCATTTTTTCATTTATATGTTGGTCAACATTTATCTATTTTTATCCGATTGAGCCTTTTAATTCACATTTGCATCAATTGTTTATTATGTAGGGTATGGAAATTGATACATGCATGGATATATGGCATGGCCATCTCCACGTCAAATGTCGTAAGCAAAAAGACGCGACAAGAATTTTTTTAAAATAAATACGACAGGAACTTTTTGGGTGAAGTTTCAAACTTTATTTTTGGGTGAAATTTCAAACTTTATAATTTCCTTATGATTGAATAATCAAATTCGTATTTGAAATAATAATTAGTTAAATAATAGTCCAGTATTTTTTTCCCCGAATTAGAATATACATCTTTGATCTTTGTAATTGTTAAACTTCTATCAAAATGGCCACTTCTAGCATGGAACCAAGGCTGATTCTGCTAGTAGTTAACTCATAATCCTCCATGGACGTATGTTCATGATGTCAGCATTAGAACTAATGATCCGTAAATACTTATGTCAGTGCTCTTTGAGCGTTGATATCTGTCGACGGTAAGCCTAATGAATCCAACTCATTTAAATCTTTTTTCAAAAATAATTTGTTACTTCTATTTATTTATGTGACACGTTAATTCTCTTCAAAACTTAACTCATTTCATGGACTAGTTTGTCGATTATTTAGTCACTGGATAATTACATATTGACCTTTGGTGACATGACAATGACGTAGAATTAATATGAAATGTGATGTATTTGTTAGAAATTTAGGTCTTAATAAAAACAGATATCATAAAACATGTTCAACGGTTATCAATCAATAGCGGAAGCAAAAGAAAACATTGAACATGATTATGATCGGATCTACGACATGTTTGATTTACCAAGGATATTAAGAATTAGGGTATTAGGAATACCTGGATAAAGCTTTTGTAGCAGCTCTCTCATCAACAACGATAACCAAAGAGAGGAGATGATCTGAAACACACAATAGAGTTAGCGGCGGCTGATTTGGTTCTTCCTCAACCGGTACCTTTATGCCTCAAGTTCTCTTCAGATGGGGAGAAGAGATAGTATTGCCGTGTACGGTGTATTGGGGACCATAGCCTCTTTTATATTGGATGGTCATTAGGGTTTTCCATTATTCCGTTAATGGGCCATCCGGACATCCACTCATTAAGTCCATATCAACTAATTATATATTTAATTAATTATCCAATTAGAAATCTAATAGCCTTATTACTTAATTTGATCACTAATCAACTAAGACTCACAATTGATAAATAGCTAATATAATTATTGTTACGATATGTGCCCACATAATGATATTGGAATATAATAAATCATAAAATATTCCAACAGTATTCAGCTATAATAAGACACGAGATTTTTAGAAAATCTTAATTACATTGAGTTTGATCGTCATATTGTACTAAGAGCAACCAAATAAATGAACTTGGAGACAACTTCTTCGTCCAAAATCTTAGGTTGTGTTTGAGTGTTTGGAGGGGAAGGTACGGCTTTGGAGCAGGGGAGTATAAGGTTTGATTTCAAAAATTTATTCAAACTCTTCAAAACCCTCCTCTAATATACAGTTCCCCAAAATTATGAGATTTTGTGTTATATATGAAGCAAGATACACTTTCGAAGTCCTTCCCTTCCCAATCCCTCCATTCTTTCAACTTTTTCTTTTCGTTTCAAAGTCCTTCCCTCTCTTTCTCGCATAACTCCCAAATATCATAAGACATTAAATATATGGTTTTCTAACTTGTATATGTTGCTCAACAATAACATATTAAACATTCTTTCAAAAAAAAAAACATATTAAACATTTTATTTAATGTGAAATTTCTAACTCACATTACATAAATCAAATAACATAAGTTAACTTTTGAATTATTTTAAAAGAAGAACAAATATTGTACCCAAGCCTTATATATTCACTTTTTTATCTTCTTAAAATATGAGCCATAAGAAAAATTGTGGACATTATACAACAACCAATTACAGACAGATATATTCAAAATTAAAAAAGTGAACAAGCATACACACATATATAACTCAAACTCGTTGATTTTACAAGTGAGGCTGAGTTCATTGACTTGATTTTTTTTTGGCTTAATGATAATTAGAAAGAAGAAAAAGAAAATGTTAAGGGGCCAAAATCCATAACACAAGCAAAAAAGTTTGTATAATTTCATCTTGTTTTTTTGGCTAAATGATAATAAAATGATATTTAGAAGAAAAAATAAAATCTATGGTTGATGTCCTAATATCCAAGCAAGGAATCTTGAGGCCAAATATGATTTTTTTTATTTTTTTATCGAGAGGCTAAAAAAGAATTTACCATGATTGTACCAAAAAAAAAAAAAGAATTTACCATGATAATTATTTTATTGATTATAACTATTCATGTTAACTAGGGCACACTATGTTTGTACGGACTGTGGACCCATGTTGGGCCAACGGTCTGCAGTCTGCACATGCAGAGGCCATTTTATACTTTTGTTACCTTTGCTTTGCTGTGTTGATTTGAAGTTAGAACTCTGACCAACTGCTCTGCTGGCTGCTGAATGCCGACTATATATATAACCGTTAATTTGTTTGTTTATACGGACCCTGAAAATTTGTCTTTAGTTTACGTGTTTTAACTTATAATTTGTCTTTAGTTCACGTGTGCTTTGGTTTAAGGGTAAAATCCGCGTGTTACTGTTACGATTAATTTGCCAAATTAGATAAAATATCATAAGTACCAAAATTCTTCTTCAGGATTTTTGAATAGTGGAAGCACCATATATAAAAAAAATCCGTATTATGAAAACTTTCAATGATTTTCTTATTTTCAATATCAGTAGAAGTATCTTTCTCTATATAAATAACTAAACAATCATTTAACCGATTATTTTTCATTCGATTTCACATCCAAATCTTGATAAAATTCATATTATCAAGAAAGAATTTGAGATATTTGATGATATGTAGGCAAAAAGAGAAATGATTTATAATAAGTGAGGACAATGAGGTAAAAATATCAACTATTAGTACATTATACGACAAACAAAAAAAAAAGTTTCTGAAATTTTTATGTAGGCAGAAGCCCACACATTCAACAACGTACATCCGTCCCAGCCTCCAAGAAATACAAAAGAATATATTTTTTATTTCAAACTTAATACATCTAATTATTAAAGAAATATTTTATCATCTTATCTTAAAGGCTCTATATATATAAACACATTTTTTTTTTGGGTACAAAATATAAACACACTTAAATAAGCCTAAAAAATATAAAGTATCCAAGTTTAAGTTGGTCCACTAACCGGCCTAATTATTTTACAAAAAAAAAAAAAAAAATCCCGAATTTTTTTCCCAACAGAAATATGTTTTGACATTTTCTATTTGAAAAATATATGTTTTTCTCCTACAAAGTTACCTCGAAAAATTATTGGATGAAAGAAAATGAGACAGAAGCAAAAAAAATAGAAATAATGATGACACTATCCATCTACCGAAGCTAAAAATTCTCACCATATAGATTACTAGTGTATTTACTCGGCGTTGTTCGGGTTACATATATTCAAGAAGATTTAAATATTATATTATGATATTTGTAAATAAATTTATCACGGATTGGAATATGATGAATATCTTAATAAATACACACAAATATAATAAAATATATCATATTATAAATACTCGTAAATTTATAGATGCACATACAGATAAAATTAATTGGGTTTAATAAAAATATTAACACATATATAATAAAATTAGCCTTTAGGAATTTGTGTTATTTCTGTTAATTAAAATATTAGGAATTCAATGAAAAAGTTAAGTAAAATATTTAATAGATAAGATCAAAAGTTTGTTGAGATATTTATGCCAAATTAAATATTAGTTTTAAAAAATAAAAAAATAATAAAAATATTGCGAATATACGTGGAAGTGACACGTGGCATAAAAAAAACCTTACTTTATATATATACTATTGATGAGTAAGAGTTGTAAGGGATTTTTTATTTTTTTTTTGAGAGAGATTATAAGTAAGGGATGGTAAGTGAAACTTTGAGATTTGGGATTTATTTGAGACGGCTATATTTTTGGTAATTGTAAAAAAGTTAAGCCATTTTTTTTACCGTAGATTAAGTCATTGAGGATTAATTACACAAGAATAAAAGGAAAACGAATAAGTTGCGGCGTTATATTTTTTAGGATGACAAAACCAAATCTCGTAAACACATTATTTATGGACCTATGAGATAAAATATTGTTATGCATGATCCTTTGAACTTTATGTAAAAAGTGAACAACCTCTGGTGTTAGGAAGCAAAAAAATGTTAAATTCAAACGGTATAAAAACATGTTGATTGTCATAACACGTTTTTTCATGTTTGGCCATCTTACTTGACGCGGCTTTTAGCGTTGCATGTTCTAACGTAAAATTGCTGACCCCTAATCCCACAAACGGTGAAACCTCAATCAATTTTACACACATATTTTCATCCTATCCATTCGTACATCAAAACATCCGCAGACCTAAGTGTCAATTAATATAATAATTTAAAACTTTCTTCAACGAAAGCATCCAAATGACTTGCCAAAAGCAAGCATTCCATTAGCTCAGCATATATTGTGATGTTGATTCTACAGAAAATAATGTGTATAATTTTTTTTCGATTATATAAGTTCCGCAAAAGCTTTAACCTCTTTTTCTATCAAGTAATTTAATGATTAAAAATTCACATTAAAGTGAATAAGTAGGGTGTCTAAAAATCGAATTTTGGCCATTGCATATATTATGCAATGTCTCATTAACTGTGATAAGCTCACGGGAACGGAAAAATTTTAATCTCTATAAAACCAAAAACAAAAATCTAAGCCTTGTTATAATGATATCAAACATTGTAGAGACACTTTATGTGCGACGATATAAATCTTTTCAAAATTCGAATTTTAGGTTTAGTTTTTCGTTGTTTTGATTTTGAGTTTTTGGTTTTTAAAAACTTATATTTAATTTGTTATTGCTTAAAAAATATAAATTTTGTGTGAAAATTATAATATTTTAAAACATAGCTGTCAAAAATCATTCAAAATTTGAATGATACAAATGAATTGACCTAATAACAAGGAATAGAACTATCTCTGAACGAAAAAATATTAATTTTTCAATGATAATACAAAGTTAACTTATTTTTTTATATATAATATATGCTAAGATAACATTAAAGAGAAATATTTTAACCCTTTTCTAAAATGTCAATATTAGAAGCAACCAAACTAAGTTTATCAATATAATTAGTAGTATATTTTACATGGGTCATGTTAACTTGTGCCCTTAGAGCACATGTTAAGCATTAAATTCTTACCACTAATGGTAAGCATTAATTGAAAAAAATTAATATTAACTTTTTTTAGTAATAAATTAACAGAATTTTCGATACATAATTTTTATTAGTGAAATCCATAACATGTGCCCTTAAGGCACGAGTTAACATTTTCCATTTTATATTACGTACCCAATACCACTTCTTCCACGATCACAAATTGCTAAAAGTCGTGATATTTAACACGTCAAACACACAAAAGTCCAATGATTAGAACGGTAAACAGCCCGAAAATAGATTCAAAGGAAAAATCTAGAGTTTTTTTATTGTCAGATAACCTAGTGGCTAGAATTCACCTTATAAGGTGAATAAATGGGGTGTCCGAGGTTCGAACCCCGACCCCTGCATATAATAATGCATTGTTCTACCAACTGAGCTATATATGCTCACAGGACGGAGAAAATCTAGAGTTAATCTATATTTTTTTGTTAATGCTTCAATTTTCAAAGGAAATGAACCCTATTAATCTATCTGGAGAGTTCGACCGGGAGGCAAATAATCTGATCTATAATTGTTCTATTCAAAATCGAACATGTTTTTTTAAACATTTCGTCATTGGTGGAGATCATTAATCACTTGAAACAAATTATTTGGTTATTAATCTATATACTCTCTACTGTTTATTAATCCCCCTGTTCCACAAAACAAATCATTCTAGTAAGAATTGTATCATTTTATATGTTGTTTTATAATATTAAGAAATATTAATATGTTTTCTTAGTCTAGTATTTGATTTAACCCTAGACGTATGATAAGGTGTATTGGAGTCACTTGTCAGTTTTGGAGTATATGCATTTCTATTTCTTTGTCCTGTTCTTTGCACATCTTGTGTTTGACTTTGCAAGTTCAAAAAAAAAAAATTGGATTTTTTATATCGACGTATCATTTATGATTTATTACTCTATATATATATTTTTTTAATTTATCATTTTCATATCATTTATAAATGATAATCTTATAAAATAATTCATAATTTTTTCCATACAAAATTGATTATATTTTCTAATTTATGGAAAATTATCAAAGTAATTTATATATAATTTAAGACGGAGGTAATAATTATCAGACATGCACATGATAATATAATATTTTACACATGAGAAATGCTAAGATAAGTTTTTAAAATAGAATTAAACAATAAATATTGTATTATAAAAAGATAAGTTTTTAATGAATGCACAATTTTTATGGTTAAATTTCTTTATTTAGTTTCTTATTTTGTGCATTTAGGGCACAACTTAGCAAGATCATTTACACATTCATAATCAAATGACATCGTTATACGACTTTTTATATTACTTCTTATAATATTGACATAATATCTATGTAGTGATGATGTAATTAGATACATGTCTATTTTTTTTTTTAATCTTGCTGTATATTAAATTAAATCTTGGTAATTTATTTTTATTTTATCTATGGATCAAGTTGATGTGAATTGAGAGGAATAATTTAGTTATAATTTTTTTTTAGAGAGGAAGTTATATTTGTTTTCACTGCTAAAAAAACAAAAACCAGTGAGGGATATTTAGTGAGAGAAAATATGAAATCCCTCTCTAATTCCGTCACTAAATTTTGCGACTAAGGAATTTGTAAGGAATTTCATTTTTTCCATCATTAATTTCCCTCGCTAATTTTGCTTTTTCTAGTAGTGTTTGAGACGTCAGATAATTTAGTTTTATATTGGATCAACCCACTCTTGCCGACCTAGCTATGACGCTTAGCAATCTAGACCAATTTTTATTTTTTTTTTAACCAATTTGTTATACGGGTGATATTAATTGTTATGAAATAATCTTAAAATGTAGCATCAATATAGTGTAATATTAAGTTAGATGCACGTGTAAAAATATACATTGTCGATATATATAAATTTTGAAATTAGATTGAGAAGTATTATTTGTTAGAAGTATTATATAATCTTAGCATCTGAGGATAAATTGATTCGAATTACTTGAGAGTTGTGAGAATCTCATTTGACAATTGCATGTATCCCCCAAAAGTTAAGAATTTCTTAATAATTTTGAATTTATCGACATTGTTTACCCACTAGAACCCTACTACATGATCACAACATTGATTGCCAAATGAAAACAGAATGGTTTTTGCCTATCTGTCGCTTGACGTTGGTGAATAGATTGGATTTCTTTCAGCCATCAATTGGGTGCATGATTTATACTTGAGATCGGTGGGAAATTTGTTCATCTCTCGTTCAAAATTGTTATTCCCTTAATTATATCTAACATAAGTTAACTCATGCTCGACTATTTCAACTTGAGTTAACTCAGGCCAAGCATTTTGCAGCGTAAGTTAACTCACGTAGGCACGTGAGTGAGCAAAAACAAAAAGAAAGAAGAGCAATTTTCGACCGGTGGACTTTGAGCTAGACTCCAAAAAAATTGTTCATGTACTTAAAGCTCGTTTGTTATAGTTTTTTAAGAAGAAGAAAAAATACTTATTTTAAAAAATTAATCACTTTTAAGAATATTGCATTTTTTCTTTTCAATAAGTATTGCATATTTATATAAACCCTCGTAATTTAGTCATAGATGCATATTTGGATTGTCATATTTCCTCTATTTCTCAAAGAAATGAAACACTGAGTTTATGAGAGAAATAGATACATGTGGCATATTGATGGGACACATTTTTTTTAAAAATTTAGAAAAAAGTAGATCTTCTAAAATTTTTACTTTTGTCTATTTCTCTTATAATTCGATCTTTCTATTTCTTTTTAGAAATTGATAGGATTTTAATTCATGTTTGGAATCCAAAAAGCCTCCAATTATAACTAAAGAGACAACACTTAAATAAGCCGCTAAAATAATAAAGTTGGGTTTCATGAACCAACACTAATAAAGTTGTGAGTGAGGCAGATCCTTACCAACCCATCTTTTATTGACGAATATTTTTATAGTTATATATTGATAAACTACTAATATTAACATTTTAGAAAAGGATTAAGATCCTTGTAAAAAAAAAGATTGAGGTTACCTTTAATAGTTAACTTCATATTATCGACCTAAATTATCACTTTCTCCAAAATATTTTTAGGGTAAAAAGATTGTCTTTTAAAAATGTTTCTCTTAGCCATACCATACGTATATATTTCTTTATCTTCTCTTTTCAATCTGTTTTTTACAATCGTTTTTTTCCCTCTCTTCAAGAATTAAAATAAGTTTTCGCGGTAGCCTGGTAGGAGATCATTAGGAGCTAGCCGTAATTGAGGAACTATGAGTTGTAGACTTAGTAGAGAAGGAAAAAAATCCTGAGTTATATACTTTACTATTCATCAATCAAAATCACGAGATTGCATATGAAATTATTTTATTTTTACCCATACTTCTAATCAAATTGTTTGTTTTCTTTTGACTCAATGTTTTTTATTTTTTTTATATATATGAAAATATTGACATAAATAGCTATATGCCTCTTTCATGCATGTGAAGAAATGTCACTACATGCATGTGCAGAATATATATATATATATATATTAAACATTTGTTAATTTAGTTTTACGTTCTTGTCAAAAAAAAAAAATAGTTTTACGTTACACGTGATGTAAATTGAGAGAAATTATTAGAGGTTTATATGTTAGATTTGTTGACCCACTCTCACCAACCTAGCACCGATCCTTAGAAATCTAGTGACCCATTTGTTATATTTATTAACATTTTGTGTTATTTAGACTCACAAAAATCGACATTGTTATAGGAGTAGCTGATGTTAAATTAAACGATGTCAACAATAACTAAGTCTTTTCCTATTAAATGGGATAAGTTAAGTGAATCAATTTATGCCATAATATTCTGTCATAAATTATATTTTTGTGCAACTCATTAATTTCGATATTATTTCTAATAGTTTCTTTGATAGTTTTGTCTTATATGCCTCTAGTGATATGATTATCCTTTATCTGATCTATTCTCCTTGCTATCACATGTTTTCTCTCTATATGTTCAAACTACATAAGCCTATTTTCCATCATCTTTTTTATTATAGGTGCTATCTAACACTACAAGAGACACATCTTTTTTCTAGGGCAAACTCCTAAAACATAACTATATTACCTGGAAAATTCAATATTTGCGACAACTTATTTAGATTAATAGGAATGAGTCTCGAAGAAATCAAGGGGTCGTAAACCATTTATGAGAAATTCGGCACTTCGAAAATGTTTCTGAGTGACTTACCCTGAGAAACATTTTCAACAAACACAAAATATTTTCGAGGGCTTACCCCTATGATTATTTATTTTATTTTTTATTTTATTTTCCAGAAATTCAAAAAAATAAATTATTTTAAACTTTTTAAGAGAAGTAGTTTTCAATTCTCTTATACTCATATTGTATACTTACTTTTACTCTCTATTATTTTCTATCAATAAAATGGGAGAAAAAAAAAAAAAAAGTTGTCTAAGATAATGTCATAAAATGATCGTATAAATATTATTATAATTATGGTTGGTGTATCTTGTATCATTAGAAATTTAGCAACAATTATAACAAATACTAGTAAAGAGTCATTTTTAAAGATATAAATAAAATATGAGGAAGGATAAATTTTATTAATAAAAATGACACCAATGACCGTATTATAATTGTCTTAGGTAGAATTCTAACTATGTTATTTGAAACACAAAATCAAAATCTAACCACCGAGTCGACACCTTTTAAACACAGACTCATTCTATTACACCTAAAATGATGATGATGATAAAGTATTTGAAAAGACTACTCAATAGACAAGAAAAATGTTGAAGGACCTTCACCTTTATGTCATGCCTCCAATAATTTTTTCCAAACATATCTTTTCTCACACGTAGTTTATATATATATATATATATATATATATAGTAAATATAATGGCCTATAAATTAGAATGCTTTATTTTGTCAAGAATTACCTTAAAACAAAAGTTTTGAAACTCTTTCGAGCATGCTTTCCAAATTTCAAATTTGTGTTCTCTCTATAATTAAATGGCGTGCATCCTGTGCAAAAATAAAAGTTGAGGGCATTTTTAATCCCAACACAATAAGAGATGATAAGTAAAGAAGATTTTAGATTTTTAGTTCAAGTGAACAAAATTTAAGTGAAGAAGATTTTAGACTTTTAGTGCAAGTGAACAAAAGTTGAGTGCATTTTTTTAGCATCAATTGCTTGATGGTAGGTTTATTCAATAGAAGCCACTACGAATGTTCTAATGGTGAGGTTATAAGTTCAAACCTCATTACCTCGATTGTCAACAAAATATAAAAGTGTAATAACATTACAAACTTTAACGGCAATTATAACTAACATAATGATGATATTTAAACACCACACAGAGATCAACACCCTTTTAACACCACTTCTTCTTTTTATCTCTCTAAATCATCTACCATCCATCTCAAAATGTAAGCAAATTGATATATTTGATATAAATTTTAAACTAAATACATTAATTTTTGTTGATCAATTTTTTCTTATATTTTTGGACGAAATGAGTACCTATTACATTCTTCACTTCTTTCTATCCTATCTTTTTTACACCATCTCTCTCAAGGTATCAAATAGCATTTGGGTGTCAACATTTCTCTAACAAATGTTATTAAAGACCCATTGTATTACCACTAATAGATGATAAAATATTTTGAAAAGACTACTCAATAGACAAAATCGTGTTGAAGGACTTTCTCCTTTATGCCATGCCTTCAATAATTATTTCCCAACATATATCTTTTCTCATATATACACACACAGGTAATGGCTTATAGATTATAACGTTTAATTCTGTCCAAAAAAAAAAAAGATTATAATGCTTAAAAAAATTTAGCAAAAAAATAGAGATCATAATGCTTTATTTTGTTAAAAATAAATAATGTTCTAAAACAAACACTTTGAAACTCTTTTGTGCATAATGTGCTTTCGAAATTTCAAATTTGTGCTCTCTCTAATTTAATGTGGTGCATCTTGTGAAAAAATAAAAGTTTTTTTCTTGACTCAAAAATAAAAGTTGAGTGCTTTTTTAATCCCTACGCAAGAAGATCATAAGTGAAAATATTAGTAGAGATAAGTGAATAAAAGGTAGTTCATTTTTTAAGGCAAATACTTTATGATCATCGTTAAAAACATTAACGGCAATTATAACAAATATTAGTAAAAGATCCATTTTTAAGTTATCGTGTTATTGATACGAAGTTTCTATCACCGTTTAACGGTGATTAATTTCCGTCAGAAAAAATCTATAGTGCACACAAGGTAAATTTTCTACTTGAAATTAAATTTTCTTGACACACAAGAATCAAAAATTGAATCCATAACCGTTTGTTTAAGGCGTTCTAATCTTTTCACTTAAATTAATTAATCGTTGCTAAAGACTCATTTTATTCCTGCAAAACATATGAAAACATATGATAAAGAATTTTGAAAAGACTACCCAATAGACAAAAAAATATTCGAAGGACTTTCTCCTTTATGTCATGCCTCCAATAATTTTTTCCAAACTTATCTTTTCTCACACGTAGCTAGATATATACATGACATCTAAGAGCTAGAGCATCATCACAAGAGTTTGATTTACTTTGAATGAAGTTAAATTGAATAGTCCAACCTGAGAGGTGGATAAGAGACATCAATGCACCATACACTCCTATTAGCATTGGGACTCTTCTTCTAGCTTCTGCTATTTTGGGACCTACCAGATTTATCACCTTCTTGGCATGTAACAGAACAAAAATTCATCGAGATTGTACACATCATTCGAGCTTCAGTTCCTTGTAAAAAGTCACGTATTGGATACCACATATAAAGGAGTTAATAGCGCAGACAAATGTTACTGGTTGTCGCACTCTTCGCGAGGGAAATTGATGTGTGATTTCATGGCCTAAACAGTAATCAATGTGTTAAGTGTTTATATCTAAACACTTGACAGCTAAGAGGTTTAATTCAATTTGTAATATCAAATAATGTGAAACGTCACAGTTGATCGCTAAATATCTAAACAATAAAAAAGATGCACAATCAAAAGCTGGTTTAACTTCAATTTTTAATGAAGATGCGACTTAACCTTTGCCAAATGAAAATTAAGTCACATGCACAACAATAATTAAATATATTTGTAAGGTTACCTTATGCATTGTCATCTTCTTCATCATCATCCTTTAAATATATGCTTGTTTTCCACTCTCCCAAACACTCACGTCCCAATATTCAATTTATCATTAAAGAGAGATGAAAATAAAGAGAGTAAAATGATACATATAGAAAGAGAGAGATAGAGCGAAAATAAGGTGTTGAATGAGTGTATGAAAAATAACTGTGTGCATGTATAAATACTTGATGATTAACTTACCACGAGATTGTTTTTTATTCTTTTTTTATTTTTTAAGAAAAAGGTATATGAATTTTCCGAATTTATCCCTGCATGTAATAATTAAGTATAGTGAAGACAAAAAGATGGTTTTTTTTTTTTTTTTGACATTTAAAAGGATGGGGTTTAGTTATGAAGAATTTGGGCCGTATACCATGGATTGCTGACTGATAAATCTGACCCATATTGGACCAATGCTTTTTTTACCTTTACTTAATAAATTGTATTAAAGTAAAAAAAATTTAAAAAAAAAAATGTAATTGATGTACAACTATTAGTGAAACTCATAATAACATTTTTGAGGGGATATGCTGAAGAGATTGTTTTCTTTTTAAGTACTAACATTAAAAAGTCATAGGACAGTTTATGTTTTTGGTCATTGTAATATGGCCGCTTTCTATTTATAATCATTTAAAATTTTAAGGATAATTCTAGGTGTCGCGAAGCAAAGTGATCACAAAATATTCAACATATTGTAAGTTAATGGATTGCCACAACTCGTGTATTTTCATCAACCCATGTGTATTTCATTAAGCCCCTAATCTAATGGTTACCAATACTTCGGGATAAATTCGTTGTATATTCCTCTCGCTATAAATAGAAGCATTAGGAAAATGCTAGTTCTAACGAACATATGTTTCCCGATATTGTCCAGACACAGCTGTCAAACTTTAACTGCGTGATATATTTATTCACTCTCTATCCTTCAGTAACACCATCGTGTATTGCGGTAAACATTGAATTGTGATTGACTATTCTTTATTCTTGAAAAAATTGTGATATGTACTCTCTTTCTAGAGATATAGCACTACTCATTTAAAGAGTAATGATGGATATTGTCCTTATAATTAAGAGTCTCATTATTTTAGTCTCTAACATATCATACTCCTTTGATTTAGATGATATGGAATGCTAACATAGCATAACACACCATATTGGATAGTACTTAGGTGATACTGGGGTGTCAATGCCATGTGATATTAGCAAACTACAATAAAAAATCATAGCTTTCTTCTCTCTTACTTACAAATTATTATTTTTTTTTATACTCTTGTGACATTATAGTTGATCAATATTATATATCACATGATATTAGTACCCCAATGTCAGCTAAATGTTACCCACCATTTTTTGGTGTCACACGACACTGAATTGTCATATCATCATCAATTTGACTACCATGTGGCAGGGATAAATAACAAAACTAAACATATATTACACTGATAAATTACCAGGGTCAAAAGCATAGATTACCCACACACAAAAATACTATAATCCAAGTTCAATTTCCAACTTCAATTTGGTCCTTTAAACCATTTCATTTTGGTTCTTAGTTTATAAATATATCAGAGAGATTGGTCATTTAAGATACAAATATTAAACATTTTGGTCCCTTAAATAATTATAACACTAGACATTGACATGAATATATACACTTACATTAATTATTATTGATAGACAATTAAAATAAGATTATACTTAAAATATTTTTTTATTTGATAAAAACAATAATAAAAGATATATTCCTTATCGAATGAAATATTAGCAAAAATATGCAAACACCCAAATATACGTGGTCTGATATTGTAATATGAATACAACATTTACTACTTTTTACCAATTACCCGGATTTATTAAATTGTAGCTGTAATTTAGTCTTAACATAGTCTATTATTCTATATTGAAAATAGTTTAAATGCTTTTTTCAAGGTTACATTTCAAATAAAATAAGAAAATTGGGTTTGGAGTATTAAAAAATAAAAGGATAAATGGGTTTTAAGGATAGTGATTACATGAGAAAAAGTGAGAGGCAGAAAAACTAAAGAGAATCTTCTCCCAAGAAAATGATATGTTTAACGAGGGTTAGAAAAT
The DNA here is from genome assembly GCF_003473485.1 of Medicago truncatula. Classification (NCBI taxonomy): domain Eukaryota; kingdom Viridiplantae; phylum Streptophyta; class Magnoliopsida; order Fabales; family Fabaceae; genus Medicago; species Medicago truncatula. The sequence goes on from NC_053043.1 coordinate 50,990,762, forward strand.
TAAAGGTATCCAAATATCATTGTTGTTAATATAATATGAAAACAAGCGAGTATAAAGATTGGGAGGGAGTATGATTTAACTAACATTCCTATATTAAATTTAATACTTATACATGACTGCAAATTTCCGTGATTTTGTTTCCATCTTGCCATATACAATCAAGGACCCAACATCAACGGACGATAGTTATAGAACCACACCACCTGTAACTGATGACTCATCATCAATGGAAGACTACAATCCCCTACACTATTAAACTCAAGGGACAATCCATTATCTTGCTTCCTAGAAGATTATACCGACGAGTTTGGAAACAACTCTTGCAATAAAGCAAAGCAATTTCTCATGGGCCATTGCATTAGCAGCCTGTGTATGTAGTCACCCTAGCTAACTCACAGGCCACTATATTGTCTTGCTTCCTAGCAGGCCCGGCCCTTAGCAAGTGCAAGGTGAGCTACGGCGTCGGACCTCGCAATTTTAGGTATATAACATCCAATATAACATCCAAAAGTGTCAAGTATATATAATAAAATATAAAAAATAAATAGACACCTTGTAATTGTTTGGTAGTAAAATAGAACGCACTTAGGTCTTTGGTCTTGATGTTCAATCTCGAATATTTGTGTAAATTTGAACCAAATATAAAAGTCTCAATTATATACACAACTATTGGACTATTACAATTTTTTTTTATCAAATGACTATTTCAATTTGATGTTATTTACAACTTAAATAAATGATTACTATTGCTTAAAAATATCTTATTATTCCATTGGGGCCCTTTTTAATATTTGAACATAACCTCCAATTTTATCAGAACGGCCTGCTTCCTAGAAATCTCTACCGATGAGTTTGGACACAACTCTTGCTATAAAGCAATACATTTTCTAACAATGAAACCAAAATAAGTTAAATCTACCACTACTTTAGCATCTAGCTCAAAGATAATATTATCCAAGCCCATCTCTAATGTCCACTTGGTAGCTTGTAATAAACAACACACTTGATTGCTAAAAAATCTACCACTAATTTAGCTTCACCCTCTTGGATGGGTAACATGGGAGCATAACTTGTTGGATTGGATTTAATAAAATTACAATGACGGTCCTTAAGACACATAATGTTGTAAATTCCAATTTAAAATCACATCAATAAACTTAGATATCTAGAGCAAAATGAAGTAGTAATCAAAATCAAAGTAGTTTAAAGCAACAACAATAAAAAACCTAGGTCTACATGTGAAGCAAAACCTAGGTCTAAATGTGAAACAAAACCGCAAGCATAACCAAAGCAACAAAGATAATAGAGTAGAGAAAACCAACACATCAATATTTGTTTACCTAGTTCGGACAAATTTATCCTACAACTAGGGGAGAACACATATCTCCAATCCCATATGAAATAGATTACAAGAAATTAGATCCAGCCTTACAAAGAATAACCCTAAATTATATCTATTTTTTAAATCACTCAAACCCACAATGAATCCTAAGAGAAAACAAGAGAGAAAGTTTTTTATCTTTCTTCTAATGAAATTCCACTATCTAAGGTGTTTGTGAAGTGTTTTTCGGTGCAATAATATTCTCACCCAAAAACACTCAACCCTTAGCCTCTAAGTTCCTTGAATGTTCTCTCTTTTGGTTGACAAGATTACATAAAACAAATTATGAATGAAGGCATTTATAGACTATAGTGCTCATATATACCCCGAAAAATCTCGTCGCGTTTGCCCTAGATCGCACCACAATTTGTTGTTTCGTACACAATACTATGTCGCCATCTGTCAAAATGGTGTCCCAAGCGATTTTTAACGAACATTCGTTACCAAATTTTGAGCCAATTTCAACACATACTGAGACCCATTTTATAATTCATGAAAGTCGCGTCAACATTATTATTTTTTTTCAAAAAAAAATTACTTTCTCTTTTTTTTAATAGCTAATTTTTTTGGTGTAAACCGGGTATCCTCCGCGCGCAACATGGGCGGCAGGCTCTCCCTAAGAGTTTTAACACTGCTGCATGCCCAAGGCTGGATTCGAACCCAGGACCTTGGTTAAGCTATAAGAGACCCGTTCCATCTCATCTAAGTGCTCTTGGGTCTTTTTTTTAATAGCTATAAACACCAGTTTAATCACTTGCAATTTTATTTCCTTAAGACTATAAATTATCCGTTACTTTTTGAACTAAATTTTCTTTTTAATCCGTTTTCCTTCCATTCCCTTTTCAAATTCAAATTGCCGTAGATATGAACAGTGAACACAAAACTATCAACTCGCTTCTACTGATTAATCACTTTTCATTAAAAAGTTAAACAACCTGCAAGAAGAGTAAAGTGGCACTATTTACATGATAAATTCAAAATAAGAGAGACTTTGATCACCCTAAACAACCAAGAAGAACTTGGTTTGTGTCTAAAATTAGAAAGGCATGTCATTAGCCTTACAAATTAAGCTACAAAGGAAGAAAAAGAAAGAAAACAGAATCTTGGAGATATTTTTTCCACTCTTTCATTTGCTCAATTTATTGATGCTGCTGCATAGGGTATCTCACTCCAGCTGCCAAAGCACGTTGCTGCTCTATCTGAACAAAACCATATAATTTATCGTAAATTAGTACACTATTATTATATTATATTATTATTATGGTAATATATAATATAATAAAATTAACATGATTAAATTAGATGCAATGGAACTTTACTTGGAAGAGTTCGTGCAATTTGTTCTTAAGATAACAATATTCATGCTCCAGCATTTCCAACGCTCGCAAACATCTGCAATTAGACACATACGTACAAGTTAGAACTCATCAATAGATATGATATAGCCATTATACATTTTGTATCATTGCTGTATTATGAATGAATGAATTTGAGAGTATCATAATTAACTATAATGATAAATTAATTAATGTATTAAACTATAAAGTGCGTGCATTTTTAAGTGGGAAAGGGAAAGTGTGACAGTGGAGGGTTGCGGGGTAAAAAGTAAGTGGTAGTATTATTAACCTTATTTTATTGATAAAAATTAGCTAAATTAAACAAAAAAGAGTAGTGCACGAATTTTAAGAGGGAATGAAAAAATGGAACGAACCCAGCACGGTTGTCTTGTTCAGAAGCTGCACGAAAGGCAATGCAAATGCTTGTCACTCTTTTAGCACCAATGCTTGAGCTGCTACCAATGAATTGATTCAAATGTATTTCAATTTTCTTGTAGTCTGAAAACTCCCTCTCCATTCTGCAATGACCACACACATCATCAACATTGTAAATAATTCGAAAAAATATACATTAGTTGGTGTCGTGTTTTTGATCAGAAGTGTTTGTGCTAGTGTTTATTATCATATAATATGCAAGGAGATGTTAATGAGTAATTACAGCAATGATCTGAGATTGGTGAGTAGTTTTTCAGACTCATGAAAATAAATGTTGACAACTTCGGATACGAAGTTAGGGGAGGTGTGATCTTGAAGCTGTTGAAGCTGCAAAAATTGCTCATCCAACACCCCCTGGTGGAAGAGAAAGGCAAGGAGACGATTCATGTCGGCCCACAAGAGGTCCGCACCCAAACCAAGCATCCAAAGTGGAAGACCCGTTTTGGCTAATTGATGATCAAATCAAACTAAGTTAGTTAAAACACTTGAAAACTCAACTGACACACAACAAGGTTAATTTGGTTCTCTTTCTTTTGGTTTTTGTTTGTGTTCAAGGTTCTGTTGTTGTCGCGGGAATGCCACTGCTATTTAAAGTCATCACAAACGACTTAAGGACCCTTTTCACACAAAAACAAAAAAGGACTAATGAGTAATGACCCCACCTAGCATATTCTTTCTTTCTATCCTTTTAACACATTTACATTGAGAGGGATCTATTTTATTCCTAAATGGTGTTTTTTTTTTTTTTTTCCTTCAAATTTTGTATGATTTGTACCTTTGTTGCAATTTTTGTTTAATATTCTTGGGTATAAAAGATGGGATTCTTAAGAAAGTTGTTTTATCTCCAAGTAAAGGAGTGGAAAAAAAGTTTCCTTAAATAGGGGAATAAACCCTTGTAAGTGTAACTACCCATAAAGGTTAACCTATTTTTTTATTTTTTTTTAAAGTACACAGGAATAAAAGTTTCATCTAATGAAAATTATTCCTACGAAAAAATCTAGTAAATTTAAAACTGATACTCACAAAGAGGTAAAAAAATAATACCTAATTTTGTTTTTGCAAAAATGAATGGAAAGGATAAAAAAAGACAACTTAGTTTCTATATGAATCACTATCATAAAAGGGACAATTTGATCTGCGATAATAATCGTAAAAAAGTCTGTATAGTACTTGACATTAAGTTAGAAGATAGATAGCTTGGTTCTTATAACTAGAAAAAGTCCGTAAATAGTTTTCTTCATCAGTAAATCACCCATCTTTGTCACTCTTTAGTATTTATATGGTTAAATATATTTTTCTCCATGTAAATATATCAATTTTTCCATTTTAATCTCTCTAAAATATTTATTCGACTTTTAATCCCCAAGAGTTTTTCATTTGCACTTGTATTCCTTCCTTTTAACTCAACTCATGTGTATCATTTGAAAGTTTGAAATGTTTTTCACAGCCATGTTTATATTATTATAAAAATCTCTTCGAATATTTTTTTTAACAAAACATGAATTTTTATGTTTCCAACATTTGGAATTTTTTATTTAATTCACATTTTATTAAAAAATCTAATTTTTTTGGGAGAGATTCTTCATATAATATTATAAACATTCTTGCAAAAATTCATTTAAAAATTTGAGCGGTGCACTTGACCTATCTAAAAAGCGGGGCCCAAACGTGTGGGCAGAAAATTTTTAAGGGACAGAAATAAAAAGTTAGAGTAATTATAAGGATAAAAAATATATTTAATCCATATTAATCTCAATAGTTATTCAATTAAAGTTGAACAATACTTGACAATTCTAAGACGGATCCTCTTAAAAAAAAACTCTAAGAAGGATCTATAAACAAAATAGATGTTACCTAGTTCATAGTTACAATGATAGATCTATATAGACTTTGATTGTTTGAATTCTATAAAAGAAAAAGAATAAAAATGACTAGACCAACAAAAAAAGAATAAAAATGAGCAATTTGTTGAAGAAAATATTATTTCGGATATTTTCTTTTGTACAGAGCAAATACTCTTTTTCTTAAGAATAAAATGATTGATATTACCAATAAAAAAGTGTCCTTCCTAGCATAAGGTGTACTTAGAAAGAAACAACAAGGTCCAAACAATGATTACAAGAGAAACGATACACCAAATAAACGCTAGAACAAAAATAACTATTATTAGTCTATGTCCAGCATAGCAAACAGACTAAGCCACTAACCATGAAAATTGAAGGGAAGAGTATTAAACTTCGCCTTCAACCACATAAAAGTGAGGGACTTAATCTTGTCGACCACCTGAACTACCGAGCATATTTTGTCTGTAAAAAACCTGTTATTTCTTTCTTTCTAAATTTCCCAAACAGTAACAAATCATATAACCAGTAAGATGGACTGAGGAACCTTTGATGAGCCAGCAATATAACTAAATTATTTTTTTCATGAAATGAAATTTGCTTACATCATTCTTAGAAACTAAATTGGATATTGCAGTTTTTCTCAAAGATTAAAACGACTCATCACTCTTTAATTGTTTTTATGGCTCAATTCGTAATTTTGAGGTTATTGTTACTTCAACAATTTTTTTAACACTCGTATGATTAAAAAAGACTTCTTTAATAACTGTTCTTTTCTCTCGAACTTATAACTTATTTTTGCTAACTTTAACTTTTTTGATAAGCTAATTGAAATACTACCTTATAGCTTACTTCTCTTAGTTTTACTCTTATTATCTTAATTGTAAAAAAATATATATTATTAATATATCTTTCTATGTCATTTTATAACCTAGTTCAACTTCTAGTATTACAAAACACTATGAATCAATCAATTACTCTCTCTCCCTCCCGTAATAAGTTTGTAATTTGTAAAAAAAAAAAAAAAAAGTCCTAAAATAATGCATCTATTTAACTTTTAAATGCAATGTTAATTACTTTTTTCCAATTATAACTCTAATTAATACTACTTTTATCACTCTCGATTCAATATATTCCAATTTGTTATACTTCCTCCGATCCTATTTACAAGAAACAATTTACTTTTTTAGATATATTGATTAATTTATGCATCTAGACTAGAATCTAAGCCAAATACATAATTTATCTAACGTATCTAAAAAGTCAATTGTTTCTTGTAAAAAGGACCAGAGGAAGTATGATATTTATGAATGCACCAATACTTGATGAGCACTTAAAATCATTTTTATCTCTCATTAACTTATACATTTTTCTTAATATGTGTGAAATGAGCAAATGACGGAAGTATTTCATTTGCTATAGGTTATCAATTAGTTTGTCAACTAGGTTCTCAAATAGTTTATCATCTATCAGTTATAAACTATTCCCTTTTATTCTAAATACAAGAGAAAGTCGTATCAATAAAATTTGATGTATTTCGTCTAAAATAATTTAGACCAGATACATAAATATTATTGATGATATTCTTTCTATTATAGGATGGAGCAACTTATAATGGTATATGTTGCCAAATTAACTTGGGAGTAGGTAATACTCCCTCCGGTCTTATTTACAAGAGAAAATTGACTTTTTAGATACATTGAATAATGTATGTATCTAGTTAAGAATCTAACCAAATACATAAATTATTCAATGTATCTAAAAAGTAAATTGTCTCTTGTAAATAGGACCGGAGGTAGTAGGTACTAGTGTATACCTAATAGTATTAGTTGGACAATAGGTTAGAATTTAAGAGTTTGTTTTTGGAGTAAAATAGTAGGATAAGAGTTGATAAGGAGGGAATTGAATGGATTAAGGGGATGGGAAAGAAATGGTGAATGAAATGAAAGCGTGCATATGAAGAGGGGAGTAATCGAGGTGAATGTGGGGTATCTAGCAGACAAAAACGTGTGTTGGAGCTGAGCTTCTTTCTCTTCAACCGTCTCTTATTCGCATGGCGTGCGTCTCACCTTTACAACTACAACATGTCATGGTGCGCTGCTGTGCGGCCTTCAGCCCTCATTCCCACACGACAACTGCCTGTACCCGGTTACTTGTCAGTCACCCCACACCCATTCCACACCCTTCCTTACTTTATTCTATCCATTTCCATAACATGTTTTGAAATATTCATCATGCTTACTTTTTTTTTTTTTTTTTTTATTCTATCCATCAACAAGGAGTGATAATTTTTAAAATTTTATTTACTTATTTCCTCAAAATGATTATAAATATTTTTTTTGAATTTATTAATGTGTTTTCGGTCTAGAACTCAAGTTCACAACAATGATGACGGATCTCCGAAAGAGATTTCTTGAAACGGTGCTTTTAGTTCGGATTCTACATTGAAGACGATTCTCTATGAAGTGTATTAGCAAACACTTTGACAATGACTTTGTGTCAGAATCTACAATTATTTGTTTATATTTTATGATTCTTTTTATATTTAAAGGAAAATGCTAATATATGTGTTTTAAGGAAATAAAATATGAATCAAATATAGAAAATTTGAGTGATGAGAATTGTACATTCAACTTCTTTTTTTAGTTTAGATTTGTTAAAAACATTGATACTACTTTTGGAGGAGGCAAATTTTATTATAGAAATGCAGAATTATCTTGGCATGTTTGAATACTTAGATTATTGTTTTTAACTTGGATTATTGTTTAACTAACTCATAAATGAATGTATCAAAACGTAAATTATTTTATCTTGAATTTACTTTATGCGGAATCAATTTACTTAAAATCTATTATTCTCACCACATAACCAACCATAAGCTTAATACAAAAAATTTAATTTTATCTTTTTAACTTGTGAGCAAAAGTTAGTACGATGAATATTTTAAAGGAAAATGCTAAGGAGCTCTCCCATAACAGTCTTTAAAGACTTTAAAACGTGAATTTTTGTGAAATTTTATGAATTGAATTTATTGTAATTTGAAAGTTTGAAGTTTTCAAGACACATTTTTTTAATTTAGAATACTTTAAGAGAGTCTCATAATTCGTTAGCAAGACTCGTATTTAAAATTGTAGTAGTAATGCATGTTGAATAAACAAACAAAAAATATTTCACACTCCTTCTTTAGGGTTTTTCTTTAGATTAATTGTATTACGTGCTTAAGCTGTCTTCCTTCACACTTTTTCTTGTGTCACCATTTATCGTCTTTCCCGAGAAAAAGAATGACAAAGGTATGAAAAAACTTGCTTGTTCCAGTAGTGGAATATGCGATGCTGCTTTGAAGTCTGAGTCTTGGGGGCTCAGTAGGGTAAGGTTCCTCCCTCAGACAGGACAGGTGGTATATTGAAAAGTTTAACCAAAGGCTGTCACGTGGAGATATATGAGACAATTCATTTTTGTCTCTTTCAACATTTTTTAAACGGTAAACTTGCAAAGCATGACGAGTATACTTTTCAATTATGATGCCATAAACCGTAAATTACTTACTGGACCCAACTTCACACGCTGAGAAATTAAATTAGAAGGCCATGGTGCCAAGCTATATTGGAGTGCTAGTTAGAGTATAAAAAAGGTTTGATTAACACTTGATTGCATGTATATATTTTGAGAGAGAAAGAGTAAAAAAAGTTATATGATAGATCGATAATGTGATAGAAATGGTAAATGAGTGTAGAAGAAGAATATGAGGATGAAATTGATTAGACGTTGTAATTGTGTCACGTAGTTACTCGTGTTAGCCATCCAATTTAAAATCAACAGCTGAGATTGTTAGCATGTAAATATGAACCGTCTGATTTACTAGTAGTAGTTAGTGCATACTTATGGTGTACAAAAGCATTTTCCTTATTTTAATTTGTGCATATAAGTAGCGGTAGCAGCGTGCTTTACATAGACGTAAGCACTAAGCACACGGCTGATTAAAACAACACAGAATTTGGTGTACTACGAAATTGACAAAAAAATAGTTTTTTATTTAATCTAGTGGGATGAACTTTTTGAGGCAACCATACCAATGTCATAGGACCATACATAAACTTGTTAACCATGCTTTTTAATCTCCCACTCTCCCGTGCCTATTTACAGTGACCATTATTCCATTCCATTCCAACAACCAATGCCTTTTCTCTGTCTGCTTATGATTATTGTTTCATTCCAGTTTTTGTTTCGAAATTGCAAATCATCACTTCTTGTCTTATTGGACCTTAAAGTTTCATTATTTAACTCTGATCATTTTCAAATAATTAACAAAAGCTACAATGAGTTTGTTAGGTTATGGGGGGGATTAATTAAGTAAGTAATTTAAGTTACGAGTCTGTTTGGAATGAGTGATTTAGGAGCTAGAGATGGTGAAGAAAGAAAGAAAGGGAAAAAATAAATGATGATATAGCTCATTGGCTCGCCAATAGATTAAAACAATTTTCACGGGGCACATGTTTTTTTCCAAAATTCGACACAACTCTTTTCTTCGTTACTAGTGAAAAAATGGGCATATTAATGTATATATATTTAATTGTATCTAATTATAATTTTTTTAACATATATCATAATTAAATAAGATGAAAATAAGTTTCATTTGTAGTGTCTGATATATAGTTATTTTTGCAGTTAAATTGTTTCTATTGCAATGTGATTTATCCGATTTTATAAAATAATAATAATAATAAAATAATTAATCCAGATCAAAAAATATCATTTATCCTTGAAAAGGGGTTTGGATATGATATTATGTATGAGTATTTTAATTTTAAAATAAAAACGATAAAAGAAGTAAATTTGTATTAAAGGAGGGGGTATGGCTGGCAATGAACCGAACCAACTCGACAATAGTTTGGGACTCGATTCGACAATTAACTCGTTGAACTTGGTTCATGAACCAAACGAGCTGAACTTGAGCTAAAAATTAAGTTCGTTAAACAAATGAGCTGAACTTGAGCTTTATATAGTTCGACTCGGTGGTTCATGAGTTGACTCGATAGTATTATATATATATATATATATATATATATATATATATATATATATATATATATATATATATAAGTTTAGTAAAAATTTATATAGTACAGGCATTAATATTAAAATACAACACATGTAATTTATTACAAACTTTCTATGATATTTATGTACTTGTTTTTAGAGGAATTTTTTTTTTTTTTATCAAAGAGAGGAGGAAGAATTATTTCTAATTTAATTAACAATTTAATAAAAGAGAGAAAGAATATCACCCAAAAAAAAGAACGAAAGAAACAATAAGAAGCAAATAACATACTTCAAAAAAAAAAAAAAAAAAAAAAACAAATAACACACTTGTGCTAAACTTTGTCCCACATCGGGGAGTTTAGTAACAACATAGCATAAGAGTAGTTATAAAAGAGAAGTGCATTTGAGAATCTATATGGATTGCACTACAGTTGTTACTGCTACTTTTTTACTTATAGTCTTGAGACAAACATGGTCTATAGTTTTTTCTTTTAGTTCAATTTTTGTATACTTTTTTAAATAAATTAAGAGGTCAAAATATAAATTTTTGACAAAAACAAAAAAAAACTTTTGAATTATATTACTCGAGCAACGAATTGAACCTAACGAGTCAAACCGAACTGTTCGTGAACTTTAAACGAGTCGAATTTGAGCTGAAAAAAGAGTTCGTGTCGAACTCGAGTCGAGTTTCGAGCCGAGCAAATTCTTATCAAGTCGAGCCGAGCTCAGACAGGTTCGGTTCAACTCAACTCATTTCCAACCCTAGGAGGGGGTTACATTGTTACCAAAAAAAAAAAAGGAGGGTTACATTAAACATGAGCGGTTCATTTAATTTTTGTTTAATGTGTTCATAACATTTACTATTATAACTCACTGTGTTCAAAACTGGACCAACCCAATAGAAACTGCAAAAAATCGTAAACTAAACTAATTCAAACTGAAACTGCAAATATCATATTTAGTTCAGATGTATTTAATTTCTTACTCAACCGCGTAGTTTGGTTTGATTTGCAGTTGTTATTTTAACAACCGAATTAAACCAAACCAAACTGCAACATATATCAATTCTCATAATAACTCAATCTAAACTTTTTATAAAATGATATATTTTTTTCTACGGATAAGTTCCTTATGTGCTTTTTATTTAATAAATGTATCTACGTGCTACTTGAATTTTTAGAGAATGATAAAATCTTAGTTTTTTTGCATTTTTTATAGGATATGATTACTTTATGTCCATGTTTTTAATTTGGTTTATATTGTTGTGAACATCGTTGGATGTCAATGAAAATGTAATGTTGGAAGTAAATTTAAAAACCCCAAAGGGTATGGTTCTTTTAACCCGTAAGGGCTGTTTGGTTACTAACGTGTGTTGGACTCATCCCTTGATCTGGGTTCAAGCGCGTCTGGAACCGTTTGTGTTGGTGGTCCGTGCTTGATTCTCTTATATTCTAGGTCTGTTGAGATCTGCATGTCTCAAGGCGTTAAGATTGCTTTCTCTTCGGTATTCTTATGCTCGAAAGAGCTATTATGCATGTTGTTTTGTTCAGGAGGTTGCTGGTACGTGGATCTTGATACTGTGTTGGCGATTGATCTATTTGCCAACTTTAACCCTTTTTGATCTGAACGGATGCTCACTCTTCATCTTTTTTGTTACCTGGTTTCGTGCTCGTACACAGGTTCGTTAGGTTGTGCCTGTGATGAGTGTTTATTTTGTTAGGATTGATCAAGGCTGATCAATCAAGTTTGTATTATCACGATGTATTTTCGTTTTGGTTGTACCTAGATCAACTTTAATGTCCATAGTCTCTGTATCTTTTTATTTTATTTAATATATTTATCCTTTTTGCCTAAAAAAAATGTTGGAATAAAAAATTGTATTGTCTTGGGTGTAACCCAAACTCATAATTCAGAGTAAATCTTTTTTTTTTTTTTTAAACCATTTAAATTACTTTTTTTAAATGTGATCTTAACACTTACCATTATAACTAGCCTTTTGGTACAAAAATAAAAATGATTCCTAAATCCAAACAATTAGCATTTCTGATTACAATAACTACGCACGTTCCCTTTGATTCACCATTTTTACCAAAAAAAATTCATGTGAAACCAATTAATATTGAATGCAAATCATGTGGTTCGTTTCTTTCAATGCTTTAATGTGATGTCAAACTCTTAAATGTTGTAACCAAATGCTTTGGTTCTATAAATTGGTGTAACTTTGTTTCAATCATATATAGAAACCAAATTATATCAAAGTTAAGAGAAAATTGCTTCAATATTGTGTTTTAGTGGTTGTTCTCATGGCAATATGAGAATTCCAAGTGTTTTAATGGGAGGAATGTCAATTTCCATCATCACCCAACATCCTTCTATGGAGCTGCCATTTCATGAGAACAACTTGGAATTGTTATTTCAATGTGAATTACAAGTCAACTACTAAAAACAATGAAGCAATTAACATATTCATCGCTCGCATTTTTCACCAACATGCATCTGAATATGATAGCAGAGATTGCCTTATAGCTTTAACTGCAGAATAGATGCATAAAAAATTAAAGCCTAGCTACATGCAAAGTGGCATAGAGTTCAATGAGCTCGAGCATCATTGAACTCTATGACACTTTGTTTATAGGCTTTAGTTTGTGATGTATCTATTCTGCAGTTCAAAGTAAAGAAACAACACCAAAAGATGTCAGGGACATATTCGACTTCACTTTTAGGGTCCTTCCTCACCGAGGCATTTGAAGCAGAGGATCAGAAAACTTGACAGAATTCTGCAGCAAAAACAAAAGAGGATAGTGATCCAAACCAAATGATGACTTGGCAAAGTGCAGCAGGCCCTGGACCAAGAGAAGAAAATATCGGCATTAACAATTTTTCTGTCAACCCTTAATTCAATATCTAACTAAAATGTTGTTCATGGATACTTGTTTCATAAGAATAAAAGAGAGCTTATTGGAAAATAAAATACAAATTAACTAAATAGATTAGAATTTATTAAGTTTTGACTAATTATATTTTAGACCGTCAATTTTGAAAATTGTATTGCTTATATTCGAAACCAGACTAGTATTTTTTATATATTAATATTGGCATAAGGTATGCTGAGATCCAAAATACAACAGTATGACAGATAATTCCATAACAGAAACTACAAAACCATTACTAAAAATACAAGCAACATGAGACTTGAACAAGACTCAGTTTTCCAACAATTCAACTACACTGCTTCAAAACACAAACACGGGGGAATACTTTCCACTGTTCTTGAAAATTAGCATTTCATATAAACATTTAATGCGAAATCAATTTGTTCCATCATTTTTAACAATTAGCATTTCTGATTAAACATTTACCTTATAATAACTACAAACATTCCCTTTAATTCACCATTTTAATTTATCAATATCCTTCCATGCTTTATTTAATGTGAAATCAATTCATGAATGCAAATTATGTGGTTCATTTACCTTACTTTTGTTCAACGTGAAACTAATTTCATTAATTGAATGCTTTAATGTAAAACCAAAACCTTGCATGTGTGATGGAATGAAGGGCTCTCATTGTATCTGATTGTGCTATTAATTAGAGTAGCTTGGTATCAAACTTATTATTCCATAGAAAACAAATTAAATCAGTGTTTAATTATGATAACATTGATTGCCTTATAACTCTAATGACATCAGTGAGAGACACAACACCTACAAGCAAACCCTCTTGATCAACCACCCAAACTCGATGAACATGGTTTGCGACCGCCTTATTGATTACCTCGGACAAAGTTTATTCAGCATGGCATGTCACAAGCTCCCTTCTAGGAGTACCAATATCATTATGTGTATCAGATGTTGTGTACAAAGGACTTGTTGCAATTTGTTTAGTAAAAGCTAGTGCACTTGTTCCCAACCATGATTTCAATGTGCTTGTGTAGCCCTTATTTAAATTTCATCATGTGTATCTCTTATGAGTATTTTAGCAATTCTTGCAGAAGAAAATGAAAGAATCATATCATTTCGACAAAACATGGGTATAGGGAAGGTAATAAATAAGGAACAAAGAAAAAACATGGTATATAAAATTTTAGACTACTTAATTTCCTACACTTTTCAATATCATACGTGAGAAACATGTAACCTTACACAAAAAAATTATGCCAACAAAATTAACTCGTTTCATACGTGGGAAGAAACATAATAAAAGATTTGGCGACTAACGTAAGACAATGTCACTCTAGCTAGTAAATGAGTCACGTCGTTTGTTTGCTTTCGAACAAAACTTATCCCAAAGTTCGATAAACAGTACAACAACATGTGATTCCTCTTGTAGAAGGCATAATATATATAAATAAAAAAAATCTGCATGTAACGATTTATGTTAGACTAATATAAGTTGCCATCACTCAACTTAGATCATAATAAGTAGAAAATTACATTACATGACAAATCCACATGCAACGATTTGTGTTAAGACTAATATAAGTTGTCGTCACTCAATTCAATTTAGAAGAAGTAGAAAATTACATTACCTGATCATGAGATTATTTTGGTACAAATCTAAATGCATTCTACTTTGATTTCCTATTTATTTTCTGTGTGGCCTTCATGTGTATTGAGTTGGAATTCTTAGAGTTGTAGTGAAAAATATTAGTAACAAACACTTGAAAGAATTAAGAAACAACATCATATCCATACAAGATAATAAAACTGAACAATACAAATGAAAGAGGATAAGTAGACAATTACATTACCTAACCATATGGTCAATTTAAGAGTAACGACCAATACCTTCTCATCAATTAGCATTAGAGTGTTCATCCAGAAAGGTATTACCATCGATTTTGACTACTCCCAGCCTGTAAAAGTAAAGAATATACAATAAGATTAGAACATATGAATAACGCGGTACCAAAAAAAACGTAGAAAAATGGTTTACTTTGTAACATTGACATAAACAACAAACTTGGTGGCAAAGCCAAAAGATCAAGATGAAAATGATCAAATGCAACATATAATGAGTAAAAAGGGAATATGAGATATTAGTGTGTTGGTTATATAGGTGAGAGGGAAATAAGGAAATTTGGATGATTCAAAGCCTAACATCTTTTTAGGTTTTATGCGGAGGAATGTAAAGGGACACATCCTATAGTGATGGTGTAAATATTTTGAGGTGTATCTAATTTTATTTTTATTTAGTGCGGAGACAATTAATTTCCTAATCTTAACCGTGGGAATTTTTATTACCATTATTAGACATATTTCATTTTGGAATTCATGCGATACGATCTTGCCTAGACAATATTTGGATTGTTATTCTGTCCTCGTGTAGCTCAGTTGGTATGGACAATCAGACATGGCAACAAAACTCATATCCACGGTTACCCACCCGTACCAAACCCAATTTGACGGGTTTTCCCCGTTTTGATTGAGTTTGGGTATGGATTTGGGTTTTCCCCGATTTCAAAACACGAATATGGGACGGGTAATGGGTATATATGTACCCACTTCAAACTCATACTCAAACCCGTCCCAAATGTAGAAAATCACTTTATCTTGATATGCCATGTTATTTTATTTGATCATTGTAATGGTTATAAAAACTATCATTGATATTTAAAGGAGCAAATAAATTATTCCGTCTAACAAATGTTAGAGTGAGCATATTGTTGGATAATGTATTACAACATTGCTCTTGGGGATGCAAAAAAAAACTTCTCTTTTTTATTAAAAAGAATTATTCAATGCGGGGACGGGGATACCCGAACCCGTCAGGGATGGGAATGAGATTCAATTTCTCATCCTTGTTGGGTTTGGTAGGGTAACGGGTTAATATGAGAACCGGGTATGGGGACGGGGAAGGTAACACACGTGCCCACCCCGCCCCATTGCCATGCCTATGGACAATGTATAAAATATGCAAAGTCCGGGGTTCGAACCCCGGCCACCACAAAAAAAAAAATATTTGGTTTGTTATTCTACCAAAAAAGGAATTTATTTGGACTGTTATTAGATAGATCATTTTTTGAAAGAAAAAAAAATGTAGTGGAAGGGACTTTAAGAATGAATAATGTACAATATTTGGTTAGGGGACAGTTTTTTATTTTTTTTTTAAAACAGTAGTCGTTGTAGTGCATATGCTAATTGTTGGGTTGTTTTGTGGTGATGGCTTTAGCCTTGTATGTAATCTTTTAATTTGTTTTGACTTTGAGGTTTTTATTCCTTGGCACGCCTTGTGATAGGAAGACCTTCGTTGTAGTGTATATATCGATTATTTATTTTACCGTTTCGTCAATTACCCCCTGAAATTGTAAGTTTCGTCAATTACCTCTTGAAATTAACAAAACTCAAATTACCCTCTGAAATTACACATCATTAATCAATTTACCCCCTCTGTCAAAAAAATTCTGTTAATGAACATGACGTTTTACAAATACCCCTCTAAAGTTTTGCACTTATATGCAAAATGTCCCCGAACTTGAATATTTATGTATTTTTATGTGTAATGAGAACTATTGTTGTTCTTTTTAATTTATTTATTTGGGGGAAATAGGATAGAAAGGTAACATAGTGATTTTCTTGATGATTGATTTATTAAATTTAATCTGGAGAAGTGAATGACTGATACCATCTTAAAAATATGAACTAATTTGAGGTTTGATCTTTTCTTTTTCACATTCCTTGTCATATTAGAGGAAAATGCACAGACTTTAAATCTTAGACTATGTGAACTATTTGAAAAATGGAAAGTTTTTGTATTATTCTATGAAGTGTGAGTTATGCTCCAAGGATCTTGGCTTGTTTTAGTATCAATATGAAAAAAGGTTTTGTGTCATGTTTTAAAGAGGAAAATTAGTTCACATCTAATTATGTACTAATCTTGTTCTTGTTTTGTGAAGGTGGTGCACACTCCTTAATTGTTACATTGTTTCTCCTTATTGCTACTCATGCTAAGCCTAAGCCTGGTAAATTCAAAGTGATGAGTGTGAATTCTCTCAGGACCGTCGTAAAAATAATCATTATTGTCACTTTAAAAAATACACATTTTTCCCTTCCCCAATTTTTTTTTTCAAAAAAAAACTATGGGAAAAGCAAATAGGTACAAGCCTAATTTGATGTATATATGCACGTAGTTTTCCCAAACTCCAAAATTAATAGTTAGCTTTAATATTTAACTGTTAATTGTTTGCCTCTAAGAAAAAAATAATATAAATTTTTAAGTTCGATGGGCATTTTGCACATAAGTGCAAAACTTTAGGGGGTATTTCCAAAACGTCATGTTCACTAACAGAAAAATTTGACGGAGGGGGTAAATTGATTAACGTTGTGAAATTTTAGGGGGGTAATTGAAGTTTTGTTAATTTCAGAGGAGTAATTGACGAAACTTACAATTTCAAGGGGGGTAATTGCCTATTTACTCAATGATGATGAGTATATATATATCTATGTTTTAGGTTACTTCATTTTAGCCTTGAGATAAATTCTTTTTTTGCTTTATTTTACAAATAGTATATTCTCTATCTCTATCATTAACATTTCCCTTCTTTTATTTTGATAGTACACGTGACAAAATTATATTGAAAGGTATATTTATTGTTTTATTTCATTTATACACCAAAATGTTGTATGCTAAAATTTGGAGGATTATTTAACGAACCATAGTGGCAATCGAAAATTTACATATGAAATTACTTTGGTGAGCTAACCAAAAACTTTGGCAACCAAATGGTAATGAATTTCTTAATTTTTTTTTTTTTAATAAACATTGTGTCCTTATTATGATTAATCAAGTAAAAATTCTATTGATGGTTATAATTAACTTTAAAATGTAGCCTAAATAAGTTTTTGTTAGCAAGAACTTATGTAGCCTACATTCTAGAAGTTTTTATGAAGTGAATTTTTCTTACACCTTGCAGATTTTGTTGAGAATCTTATCAAGATGAAGAAATTTGATTCAGTTACTTGATTGGGAAGAATCAACAAGTTTTTGCACTAGGAAAATCTAAATGAAATGTGGTGTAGTGGAAACCTGCTAATAGAATCACAATGTTCCCTGAAAGCTGATTTCACAAAAGTAACTGATTTCACAAAAGTAATAGAATCATAGTGGAAATGAACCATGCCACAATTTCAATTACAAATTTTCATTCAATGTAGCATATAAAATTCTCCTCTGCACACCTCTTAATCTTGCAACCAAGAAGGAAAGGAACAAACTGGTTGATCTTTTTTCTCCAAGTGGCTGACGCTCTACAAATTTGTCTTCCTTCTTCAAATCTTCTCACCGTTGATGTGTTATTATTTTTTATAACCATATTATTTCTGCTAAGTATTCACCTTAAGTTAATCTCACCTCTTAACCTTAAGTTAAGTACTTTACAATGGAATTAAAAAATAACGGCCTATAGTTGACTAGTAGTATTATTTTGTAATTTTACTTGAGGTTTATTAAAAAGAACCTATTCAGTTACTTTTGTGAAATCAGCTTTCAGGGAACATTGTGATTCTATTAGCAGGTTTCCACTACACCACATTTCTTTTAGATTTTCCTAGTGCAAAATCTTGTTGATTCTTCTCAGCCAAGTAACTGAATCAATTTCTTCATCTTGATAACATTCTCAATAAAATCTGAAAGGTGTAAAAAAAAATTCTCTTAACAATTGACAAAACTGTTTGGGGAAACAAAATGAAGCTCTTTGTATATTTCCTGCATAGTTCTTACTTATCATCTAAAAATATTTGACTTTGGCAGATTTAAACAAAAGTTGTAGAACATTTGTCCAACCACACAAATATAAAGCCAAAACAACATTAAAGACATGATTAGATACAAAATTGGAATATGGATTTGATAATTATATGATGTAACATTCCAAACACAAGAGACAAAAGGAGAGATACTGGTGACTGACTAAAGAATTTCTAAATCAACATACAAAAAACTGGTTATACTGTATTGATCATCCATGTTAGATGTATCTGCATATTTAGAAACCAAACTGGTTGATACATATTACCATTGATGAAACAAGTAAGGAATCTGTCATTCTAGATAATTTGCTAGATTCCACTGCCTAAGAAGGGTGACAAAGCTGTGATTATTGATGAAGGCCGCATCTAGACTAGTACTTTCTATTTTTGTTTTCTTTTGGGATTGTCAATACCTCTTTCACCATTTGGAACTGTAATTTCTACGAGAAGACTTTGAGTTGTCATTGAAGCAAGCTTCTCTTGTAACTTTGATAAAATTTGGTTGTATGAAATAAGATTGAAACAAAAAATTAATTGATTTCACATGCAAGGAACTTGGTAAAAAATTAAAGGTGAAACAAAGTAAATGTTGTTTTAACTCGAAATTTATGATTGCTCAAAGTGTGAAATTGTGGCACGATTTTGTAGGCAGAATGGAAGGAAGAAGTTACTGAAGCAAAATTGTGGCGGGATGGAAAAAAATCGTAAGATTTTAGATAAGGGTGTAGTACGAGCTTCATCGTGGCACGAATTTGGCAAATGGTGACATGATTTTAACAATATATGAGTGCTATATAAGGCTTCATTGTCCATTTTGTTAAGTAAGCTTGGTGAATCTCATAGAAACCAAAGGAGCCTGATTAAGGCAGGAAGCCTAAATTATCACTGAGGCTGGAGCCTTAGCCTAACTAAGGCGGGGAGCCGACTATTGAAACTTCGAGACAGATAGTTTACGTCGTTCACTGGTGACTCACATCGTCTCTATACTATGTTTCAGATCCACTAGCTCGTGCAGAACCAAGCACATCTACTAGAGCATAGTTGCTCATCTTTGGTGAGTGTTCTTGTGTGTTTTGGAACGCATGCATGCTTTGTCGTCACTAGATGGGTTGTTATAAGGAAAGGCTATTACAGATTTTTCAAACTGTACTGCAAACATTGAAAGATAAATTATATCCTTCTCCATTCAATGCTTAATGTCAATGTTTTTGACAATCAAGATGCATTTAATGCAAGCAGAAGTGAAGTAGGAGCCTAACTCAACAAAGAAAAATATAACCGTTTTGAGAGAAAAATATATATAGTGAGCCAATTTATAAGAGTTCTAGCTATAATTTGAAAGTTCCATCTATGATGCTTCAGTAAAGAAAAACTGATAATTGTATTAACAAAAACCTGCTAGCATTTCATATTTAGTCAAGTATTAAAACAACATTATAGACTGTACATATTGACTAAACAAAACATTGATCATATAGCTGCAATATTTTCTCCAAGATAGCACACATTGTTGCTTGTATCGTACACATTCATGCATCTGCATCTGATAACATAGATTGCCTTATAACTCTGATTACATCAGTGAGAGACACAACACCAACAAGCAAACCCTCTTGATCAACCACCCAAACTCGATGAACATGGTTTGCGACCGCCTTGTCGATTACCTCGGACAAAGTTGATTCAGCATAGCATGTCACAAGCTCCCTTTTAGGAGTACCAATATCATTCTGTGTATCTGATGTTGTGTACAAAGGACTAGTTGCAATTTGTTCAGTGAATGCAAGTGCACTTATTCCTAACCATGATTTCAATGTGTTTATATAGCATCCCCTTAAATCAGTTGCAGAAAATGTTCCAACAAGTTTCCTGCATCTCCCCTGCAACCAGATTATTGCATTATGTTAGTATTATATACAAAGATTGTAAAAAATATGAAAAGCATAAGGAAAAGAGTTAATGAGAATGAGAAGACTTGCATTGATATGTTGCTTGTGATCATCATCGCCAACATCAGAGGCTCTAACAATTGGAAGTGCATTTAACATAGCAGCTTTCAAGCACTTGATGGCATCGATGAGTTTTGTGCGTTCGGTGATGGCGTAAATCCTTTCGGTGATCGCTCCCAAATCTTGAACGGAATGTGAATGCAGAGTGCTTTGTAGTTCATTGCCGTGATCTTTCAAGAACCGAAGCACGTCCATTTGAGTCAGCATTTGGTAGCTTGAAGAAGATTCAATGAGTTCAACTCCAGCTGAGACGTTCTCTATTTGGCTGTCGGTAGGTATCATAGCGCGATGTACCCCTTTGCTCAACACTTCCATGCAATCTAACAGACTAGACTAGCACACAATACAGGAAGCCACATAATCACAAAATATATACCATATAATAAAAATTATGTGCTGCAGCAGTACTACTAAAATTAAATGCATTTAGAAGAAACAAATGATTGTCATGTTAAGGTAAATAGTTATATTTGATCAACTAATATTGTTTCAAGTATGCATATGATGAACACAACGTTTGATATTGTCAAAAATTTATTAGTGAAATATTGTATACATGTTCAGCAAAAATAAAATTGTGTACTTTTTTAGTTTGACAGGTTTATACCTATCATGTTAATTGTGTTCTTTTATTACTAAAATAGTTGGATTCTAACATATTTAGTACTTTATGCTGTGTCCCTCCTTCAAACTACTACAAAACAAGACTAAAATTAACAACACACTAGTACTCTATATAGTATTTTTTTTTTTAAACCAGGTATCCTTCGCACTGTGGAGACTAATCCCTCGAGTATTGTAGAACCCAAATTGGTGGCAAGCTCTCCCAAAGAGTTTTAACGTTGTTGCATGCCCAAGACTTGATTCGAACCTAGGAGTTTGGTTAAGCTAGAAGAGACTTGTATCATCTCATCTAAGCGCACTTGGGTACTATATATAGTCTTCTATGTGCTACATGATTTTTATATATACTACCTTCGGTAGTATGTATAAACCAATTATAAATTATTACATATTCACATAAAAAGTTACTACTCATGTGATGAAAAATACAGTTGTGATGCAATTGCATATATAGATTTCTAAGAACCTGGTATTTGGATTAAGAGTCCACAAGCTAAGGCCTTCAAAGGAGTGACCAATGATAGAAGAAACAGGAACAGACATCCTTTGATCAAGATCTTCTTCAACATCATCACCACCACTCAAATGATCATCACCAGCTATATGAGCAACAATATCAAGCATAGTAACCATCCCTATGTAATGCTTCCTTACAGCTCCTGTTTGTTTATCAGACTCCACAATCATAGACCCTCCTGCTCCAATCCACTGACCTGGCGGTGCAGCCACCGGAACCGCCACTACCTTGTTTGCTACAAGTGTGTTCATTGTTTGTCCAAGTGAAGCTGTGTATGGTACTTCCACTAGTCTCTTCTTATTCACCATTAAATCCTTCACTTTCTTCTCCTTTAGATTCATACTCTCGCAGTGCTGCATTTGATTGTAATCTTTCATCTGATTCTGCATGTTTACGATTTTTCTTTGATTATTACGTAAAACTAATAGATTGTTCTTGATAGAAATGTTGTTACTATTGTGGGAAAATATAGAGCTACCTAGCATGAGGCATCAAAGATATAATATATATGACGAATATATATTAAGCACTAAGCAGTGCTTATAAGATTACTACTTAGGATAAGATAGGAAATGTTGCTCCTCTTTTTCTTTCGTTGAGAAATATTATAGTAAGTTATTATAAATACGTGTAGTCTTGTGAATAAAGAAACATTGAGTGTGCATGTTGTGCTCTTGCCACCTACATTTGTTTGCCAGATGACACATCAAATGTACATGCAATATAGTGACACCTTTTATTTTAGTGCTATCTATTTGTTAGATTAAGGCAACTATCGAATACCATTATATGAGTGAAACTGTCAAAAAGAAAGAGGCTTTACTAGTTTCGATAGAGGTAAAAATCGTTGTAGAATCCACTTTTGAAGTTGAGAGACTCTTCCACCTAACATACAAAATTTTGAGCTAGATTCTCCTCATTGACTTAAATAATAACATTTACATCAAAATATTGTACAAATATCATTATTTTGGTAAATTATATTTAATTTTTTTTTAAAAAAAAAGTCAAACTAATTCGCGGAAATTATTACATTATAAATCTAATTTTACTTTTATCTAGGATATATTCAAAAGAGACACAAATACTAAAATACATACTGTACTCTTCTGCAATAAGAAGACTAGGCAAGAAGGCTTCTCTGATTTCCTCAAAAAAAGAAGGCTTCTCTGATACCTGTGAAGATTAGATTAGAGAGAATCTATAACAGTTAGGTAACCGAATCCTAACTAAATTGCAACTTAAATGGAACTGGGTCAATTATGATTTCTTAATAGAATAAGTACATGAAGGGGGTACATATATAGAGATAGGGCAAGAGGGATAGAAAATACACAGACCCCACTAAGAGACCAGTCTATAGAGGCCCGATATATAGAACTTCTTTATACTCCTAACAAAGAATAATAATCAAAGATCTGGATAATTAAGAGACTATTCCTTTTCCTACCCTGCTGCCTCCTCGCGAACCCTACAAAATTTACTAAAATATTTCTGGTCCGGATTACATGATTCGGAACAGATTGTTAGTGATTTTCGGAAAAAGAAATCTGGACCAGATATGTTGGAACACTAGTGTATAATGAAAAAACTTGGAGTATACTAGTGAGTTTGTGGAGCCTTTGGCATGTAAACATAAGGATGGAGAAACTAGT
The DNA here is from genome assembly GCF_003473485.1 of Medicago truncatula. Lineage (NCBI taxonomy): Eukaryota > Viridiplantae > Streptophyta > Magnoliopsida > Fabales > Fabaceae > Medicago > Medicago truncatula. Next base: position 51,014,348 of record NC_053043.1, read on the forward strand.
GTAAAGTGTGAATTGAAAATTTTATGTCCCACATCGGGTAGATCACACACTCTAGTAGAAATCCTCCTTATAAATTGAGAGCTCGGGAATAGTATTCTTCACTCCAAAACTGAGAATCGAATACTCTTCTCCCCTTCTCATCTCCCGCGATTTGTGTTGACGAATCGTTCTTTTCCTCCTCCTCTTTCTGTGGGCTTCGGAAAATTGTGGGCTTCGGAAGAGTGGTCTAAGAACCATATTGTGGGATTCGGAAGAGTGGTCTAAGAACCATATTGTGGGTTTCGGAAGAGTGGTCTAAGTACCATATCGAGGTGTCATTCTCGAGCGATTTCTGGCAGTGCAGCCTTTAATCGTACAGTAAGAATCTGGGCTGTTTTATCCTGGAGACGGCGCGGTTGCTAGTCTACCTTGCACAATTCAGGTAGTGCCGCGAAACGTCTTAAAGAGAGCGACCTGGTCGTGACTCATCCCGGTAATAGTTTCAAAAGCTTCATCGTATATTTTCAAATTACAAAAAGTCAACATTTTTAAGACGTTTCGAATACGATACGATGAGTTCTGAAAACATTACCGCGGTTTCAGCTGATGACTTTAACAAACCGTTTCTGTTTACGGGTAGCCACTTCAAACGTTGGCAGCAAAAGATGTTGTTCTTCTTGACAACTAAAAAGGTTGCCTACGTTTTGAAGGAAGCTATGCCTGTAGCACCTACGAGTTCGACTCCTGCTGGAGCGAATAATAACGGTAAGGCGGCAGACCTTACTGCTGCTGAGAAAGCTGAACCTGAGAAAGCTGACCCAGATAAACAGCTAGCCATAGATATAGCTCTATGGAAGGAAAATGACTACCTCTGTAAGAATTATATTCTTAATAGACTCACAGACCCTCTATATGATTATTATAGACTCTGTGATACTGCTAAACAACTATGGGAAGCACTTCAGAAGAAGTATGATACTGAAGAGGCTGGTGTTAAGAAATACGCCGTAAGCCGCTATCTGAATTTCAAAATGAGTGATGATAAGTCCGTTGAGGCACAATCACATGAGCTGCAACAAATTGCTCACGAGATCATAGCTGAAGAGATGGCACTTCCCGAACAATTCCAAATAGCTGTGATTATTGATAAGCTGCCTCCTGCCTGGAAGGACTTCAAGAGTCTTCTTAGACATAAAACTAAGGAGTTCTCTCTTGAAAGTCTGATCACTCGCCTTCGTATTGAAGAAGAAGCGAGAAAGCAGGATCAGAATGAAGAGGTGTTTGCTGTTTCTAACAACAACACTAAAAAGAAATTTGTAGGTGCTGTTCTGAAGCCTGCTGGCAAACCATTTAAGAATCAGAACCGCCCTATGAATAAGAATTCCAATAGGAATAAGACTGGGAACAATTCAAGACCCCAAATTCAACAGCCACCAAAGAATGATGCTGCTCCACCTTTCAACTGTTACAATTGTGGGCAAGCAGGTCATATGGCACGCAAGTGCAGAAACAGAACCAACCGACCAGCACAGGCTCACATGGCTACTGATGCTGCACCTGATGAGCCCTATGTGGCTATGATTACTGAGATCAATATGATTGCAGGTTCTGATGGCTGGTGGGTGGACACTGGTGCTTCTTGCCATGTCTGCTATGATAGAGATATGTTCAAAACATATACTGTTTGTGATGATCAGAAGGTGTTGTTGGGAGACTCCCACTCCACTGATGTTGTTGGAATCGGAGATATAGAGCTGAAGTTCACCTCTGGAAAGACTCTGATATTGAAGGATGTGCTGCACACTCCTAAGATTAGGAAGAATTTAGTTTCAGGTTTTCTTTTAAATAAGGCTGGGTTTACTCAAAGCATAGGGGCTGATTTGTACACCATCACTAAGAATGGTATTTTTGTTGGGAAAGGGTACGCCACTGATGGCATGTTTAAGTTGAACATTGATATGAATAAAATTTCTTCTTCTGCTTATATGTTGTGTGATTTTAATATTTGGCATTCTAGACTCTGTCACGTTAACAAAAGAATTATTTCAAATATGAGCGGTTTAGGATTAATTCCTAAAATATCTTTAAACGATTTTGAAAAATGTCAATTTTGTAGTCAAGCAAAAATAAATAAAGAATCACATAAATCAGTAACCAGGATAACTGAACCTTTTGAATTAATTCATTCTGATTTATGCGAATTAGATGGAAACTTGACTAGAAATGGAAAAAGATATTTCATCACTTTTATAGATGACTGCTCGGATTACACACATGTGTATTTAATGAGAAATAAAAATGAAGCGCTTGATATATTTAAACAGTATGTTAAAGAAATTGAAAATCAATTCAATATTAGAATCAAGCGTTTTAGAAGTGACAGAGGTACTGAATATGGATCACATATATTCAATGAGTATTATAAAGAACTCGGAATTATTCATGAAACAACTGCTCCTTATTCTCCTGAAATGAACGGTAAAGCGGAAAGAAAAAATAGAACGTTTACCGAATTAGTAGTTGCAACAATGCTTAATTCCGGAGCAGCGCCTCATTGGTGGGGAGAAATTTTATTGACTGTTTGCTATGTGCTAAACAGAGTACCCAAAACAAAGAACAAAATTTCTCCATATGAAATTTTGAAGAAAAGACAACCAAACTTGTCTTATTTTAGAACATGGGGCTGTCTAGCCTATGTAAGAAAACCAGACCCCAAAAGAGTCAAACTAGCAAGTAGAGCCTATGAATGTGCATTCATTGGGTATGCCTTAAATAGTAAAGCCTATAGGTTTTACGACCTGAAATCTAAAACGATCATAGAATCAAATGATGTTGACTTCTATGAAAATAAATTTCCCTTTAAGTCAGGAGACAGTGGGGGTAATAGTGGGGGCACCGATAACTCAGTTCTTGATCAACCTTCTGAAATCATAACAAGCAATGAAAACATCGAAAGAGATGTTATAGAACCTCGTAGAGGTAAGAGAGCAAGAATTGCTAAAGAATATGGCCCCGAATATGTGGCATATACAATAGAGGAGGATCCATCAAGCATCAAGGAAGCTCTGTCTTCAATTGACGCTGATTTATGGCAAGAAGCTATAAATGATGAAATGGATTCTCTAATGTCCAACGAAACTTGGCACCTAACTGACTTGCCTCCTGGATGTAAGACTATAGGTTGTAAGTGGATTTTGAAAAAGAAACTAAAACCTGATGGGTCAATCGACAAATATAAGGCACGCCTTGTAGCCAAAGGTTTTAGACAAAGAGAAAATGTAGATTTCTTTGACACATATTCACCTGTAACTAGAATCACTTCCATTAGGGTACTAATCTCATTGGCGGCTATCCACAATTTGATAGTACACCAAATGGATGTAAAAACTGTTTTTTTAAACGGTGAATTAGAAGAAGAAATCTACATGGACCAACCTGAAGGTTTCGTAATCCATGGACAAGAGAACAAAGTTTGTAAGTTAGACAAATCTTTGTATGGTCTAAAACAAGCACCGAAACAATGGCATGAGAAATTCGACAATCTTATGATTGAGAATGAGTTTAAGGTGAATGAAAGCGACAAGTGTATTTATTCCAAGTACGAAAATAACACTTGCACGATCATATGTCTATACGTAGACGACTTACTCATATTTGGTTCAAACCTCAATACCATTAAAGATGTGAAATCATTGTTGTGCCACAACTTTGATATGAAAGACCTAGGAAAGGCAGATGTAATTCTTGGAATCAAGATTACTAGAACTGATAATGGAATTTCCTTGAATCAATCTCACTACGTTGAGAAGATCTTAAGGAAATATAATTACTTCGATTGTAAACCTGCGAGCACACCTTGTGACCCAAGTGTGAAGCTATTTAAGAACACTGGAGATAGTGTTAGACAAACTGAATATGCGAGCATCATTGGCAGTCTCAGATATGCCACTGATTGTACTAGACCCGACATCGGCTACGCCGTGGGACTATTATGCAAGTTTACGAGCAGGCCAAGCATGGAGCATTGGCAAGCTATCGAAAGAGTCATGAGATACTTGAAGAAGACCATGACTCTAGGACTGCATTATCAGAGATATCCTGCAGTGCTTGAAGGATACAGTGACGCAGATTGGAACACCTTATCAGATGATTCCAAAGCGACCAGTGGCTATATATTTAGCATTGCTGGAGGAGCTGTTTCCTGGAAATCCAAGAAACAGACCATTCTGGCTCAGTCCACAATGGAATCTGAGATGATAGCACTAGCTGCTGCTAGTGAAGAAGCAAGTTGGCTAAGATGCTTGCTATCTGAAATCCCTTTGTGGGAGAGACCGTTACCAGCTGTGTTAATTCATTGTGATAGTACCGCGGCTATCGCAAAGATTGAGAATCGTTATTACAATGGTAAGAGACGACAGATAAGACGAAAACACAGCACGATAAGAGAATATCTTTCGAACGGAACGGTAAGAGTAGATTTCGTACGAACAAATGAAAACTTAGCTGATCCTTTGACGAAAGGACTAAACAGAGAGAAAGTCGCAAATACATCCAGTAGGATGGGACTAATGCCTATTGATCATAAGTGATGGAAACCCGACCTAAATGACTGGAGATCCCAAGAACTAGGTTCAATGGGTAATAACAAATCACAAGTGATAGAACATGCTATGAGAACGCATGATCCTGCAGTGACCGAAGGTTGAGATAATAGAAACTCTTAATGAGATCTATACTTCTTATGGAGTGAAGTACATAGCTACAGGAGTACTTCTGATAGACTCACCTATACGTATGTAGAACTGAGGCCGGTTCTTATGGAATTTCGAGGCAGAATTCCTAGAGCATTCGTTAAAACTGGGATAGACGTGCAAGGCCATTAACGCACGGGCTTTTTAGAAAACACCTAAGAAAAGGTTGTGTGTGGGTCCTATGTCTGAGATAGAGTTCAATGTTGTAAGCAACTCTTGTTAATCAGAATACTACTCACTATGCAAAGGTTCAAGTTGTTGGCGACACCTTTGTTTACTAGCAATCTTTAGGAAACGTTTAAAACGTAACTTTCGAAACCAATTTTGAATTCAAGTGGGGGATTGTTGGAACACTAGTGTATAATGAAAAAACTTGGAGTATACTAGTGAGTTTGTGGAGCCTTTGGCATGTAAACATAAGGATGGAGAAATTAGTGTAAAGTGTGAATTGAAAATTTTATGTCCCACATCGGGTAGATCACACACTCTAGTAGAAATCCTCCTTATAAATTGAGAGCTCGGGAATAGTATTCTTCACTCCAAAACTGAGAATCGAATACTCTTCTCCCCTTCTCATCTCCCGCGATTTGTGTTGACGAATCGTTCTTTTCCTCCTCCTCTTTCTGTGGGCTTCGGAAAATTGTGGGCTTCGGAAGAGTGGTCTAAGAACCATATTGTGGGATTCGGAAGAGTGGTCTAAGAACCATATTGTGGGTTTCGGAAGAGTGGTCTAAGTACCATATCGAGGTGTCATTCTCGAGCGATTTCTGGCAGTGCAGCCTTTAATCGTACAGTAAGAATCTGGGCTGTTTTATCCTGGAGACGGCGCGGTTGCTAGTCTACCTTGCACAATTCAGGTAGTGCCGCGAAACGTCTTAAAGAGAGCGACCTGGTCGTGACTCATCCCGGTAATAGTTTCAAAAGCTTCATCGTATATTTTCAAATTACAAAAAGTCAACAAGATATTATGTAATTTTCTGTGTCTTTCTTTGATATCAAGGGTCTCTGTTGACCGTTATATGAACCCCACACAAGCTGCAATGCATTGCAATTGCAGGGCTCCTATGAACGGTCAACAATGATCATGACACCATCGACACCCCTAAAAAACTAAAAAACATTTGAAGAAAATGTAAGAAAAGAGGTGATGTGAATAATGAAGGTATATCTTGAAGATGGAAGCTTATTTATAGCCTAAAACAAGTCCTAGGTCATTAATACAGTCAATGAAAACGTGTTAGTGGTTGTAACCGTCCAAACCCACATTAATGGCTCTGAATCTTTCCGGATTTTATATTTCGGAATGTCCTTAGCCCTACAGGAAGTGCCAACCTTTTCCTCGTTCACCACCATTATCGCATTAATCCGAAATGCATCTGTCATAGCCGGTGGTCTGCACCACACGTTTTTGTCGGTGGTCAAGTGAAAAAAAACGTGGTAAAACGCGTTTTTTGACTGCATTTATGGCCTCCCAACCGTTTTTGACACACCCCTCCCTATAAATAGTCTTCCAAACCCCACCATTTCTCACATCATCCTCTCCCACCCTCTCCTCGTCTTCTTCCTTCTACAACCATGGTTTTCCATCGTTGGTCTTTCATAGATAAGGGCCTCGTTGAAAACTTTCAGGGTTTGTATGAACGGTCAATGAGGATGGAACCGCGCTGCAGCAAATTGCAGTTCATCTGAGGGTCATGTGGGTCAGTGTGGTTCTTAGCTTGGCCTGTCTGGGCGTAAGTTTGAGCAGCCCCCCCCCCCCCTCCCATCTCCCTCAAGGGCATTGTTTTTTCTTCCCTCCTCCGGTTTTCCTCCAATAGGCAAACTACTGGTATGTCTCGTCACATACCAGTGGTGAGGCTCTTAGAATTAGTCTCATAGGAGATTAGAAATAGATTTAGGATCTTATGTAATAAGCTTGAAAAGGTTGAAAATTATTGTAATGTATTGTTCATATATTAATAAAATGAGTTGTTTTTATGTTTGTGTCTTTTTATTTCTGTTTTTTATTTTATTCGCATTTTATTTTACGAATTGTAAAGCTTAAAATTGCAGAACTTCTGGTAAAATATTATTCTGGATTTTCAAATCCGGAAACATCTGCAAAATTCGAACAATGCTTTCCGGAATACGAAATCTGAACGAGGGGTAAATTGGAAAGAAAAAAAAATTGGGCGTGCGAGGAAAGGTATAGGGTGGGAAAAATAATAGTCTAATTAAGATCAAGAATAAATTTTATTCTCTTTATTTCATCAAAAGAATGAATAAATGATCATAGGAATTAAGATTCTTTAAAAGGATTCAAATGCAAGGCAATCAAGATAAATTGCACATGGCCCATGAAACCTAGAAAGGAATAAAATCAGTAAAAGGCTTTCATGAATTTTCTACATGTAACATCCTGTTTTTCCAACATGCAAAATAATACATAATAATCAGAGTATTCAACTTAAACAGGATGTTATACTTCTTTAAAAGATCAATAGAATAAAATTACTATTTATTTAAACATCTTTTATCAATAATTTTCAAATTACATCTCAGCGAAAAAACATTTCATTATTCAACAAAATGACACTACGGCCTCAACATAAATAACTTCTTAAAAATTCCATTTCAAATGGTTCATCAACATAATTCATAATAATACGTAACAAATGGAAAATAATACAAATATTCTCATCCCGTTACATATCAGAGCGACCCTAAGACGACGTGTGAGAGAATCAACTCACATCAACAGCTAATTCTGGTTATCTGCACGTTACCCACGTAGAGGCAACATTCAAACAGAAGAGGTGAGATTTCACATTCAATAATAATAAACATATAATTCTATAAAAGAATTTAACAACACATAACAACATCTATTCATCATTAGTAATACTAATAAACAATAATTTAGATAAGAGAATTTATCAACATAAAACAACATTAATTTATTTTATTTTCCTCTTGTTTTCACATTATTTTCTTTCATCAATTCATTCATCATATTTACCAAACACTTTAAATTCAATTAACTAATATATCTACAATTCATTATTAATTTATCTACTATCTTCTGCAAAAGAACATCTCCTATCAAACTAGCTTATCTGCTTATTACTGCAACTAGTACAAGAGCCGTTGTCTTGTCTTCACCCAATTAACCTTTGAAAGTGTAAATCCCGTGAAACACATTAATGTGCAAATTCTGCCTCATTTACATTTATGACTATTCCATCATTTCTCGTGAACACAGTTACTCCAACCCAATGCACAACACCAACTCTCTCACCCCATTCATTTATTACAACACCCTCTATAAATACTAATAATATTGTCACATGATCAAATCACACACACAACACAACACACTTAAAAATTCAAAAAAAAATATGACTGGTAGCAATTGTCTCTTTACTCTACATCTGAATCAACATCAACAACTACTAGTAGTATGTTTTACTATATTGTTGTTTTTGTCGGATTTAGTAATGCCTTACACGGTTGAAATTTCTGATTCCAATAGCTCCACCGTGCCTTCAGGTTCCACACCACTAATAGATGGCATTTCACCTAAACAAGATAATGCAAGAACCGATCCCCGCGAGCAACATGCAGTTTACGACATCATGAGAGCCACTGGCAACGATTGGGCCACCGACATCCCTGACGTTTGTCGTGGTCGGTGGCATGGCATCGAATGCATGCCCGATAAAGACAATGTGTACCACATTGTCTCCCTCTCCTTCGGTGCTCTCTCAGACGACACGGCTTTTCCTACGTGCGATCCCACGAGTTCCACCATTTCACCCTCCATCCTAAACCTCCCTCATCTCAAAACCCTCTTCTTTTACCGTTGTTTTAGTTACAATCCTCACCCTATACCATCTTTCTTGGGCCGATTGGGCCCTTCATTGCAAACTCTAGTCTTAAGAGAAAATGGTCATATAGGCCGAATTCCTAATGAATTGGGTAATCTCACCTGTCTTAAGGTCCTTGATCTTCATAAAAACAATCTCAATGGTTCCATACCGGTTTCATTGAACCGGATAACCGGTCTAAAGTCGTTGGACTTGAGTGTTAACAAGTTAACTGGTCCCATACCCAACCTGACTTTCTTGAACTTAAATGTATTGGACTTGAACCAGAATCGTCTAACAGATTCAATCCCTTCTACTCTTTGGGAATGTCAATCTCTTATTAAATTGGACTTGAGTCGAAACAGGCTCTCAGGCCCAATTCCAGATAAACTAATGGGCCTAAAAGACCTTATGCTTATGGACTTGAGTTTCAACTGTATTCAAGGCCCGTTTCCAAAGTCCCTAAAAAGCCTGAGTTCTCTTCAGGCCTTGATGCTCAAAGGAAACCCAATGGGCTCAACAATATTACCCAACAATGGGTTCGACGGCATGAAAGATTTAACGATTTTAGTTATGTCGAATATGAATTTGCTCGGCCCAATACCGGAATCGTTAGGTAAATTACCAAACCTTCGCGTACTTCACCTTGATGGGAACCACTTCAATGGTTCGATCCCGAAAAGCTTTCGAGATTTGAGAAGCTTGAGTGAACTGAGGCTGAATGATAATGGGCTAACTGGACCTGTTCCATTTGAAAGGGAAATGGTTTGGAGGATGAAAAGAAAGTTAAGGCTTAATAACAATTCAGGGCTTTGTTATGATGCAAGTAGTGGTCTTGGAGATAGTGTGGACTCTGATCTTGGTATTGGTTTGTGTGAGAGTTCAAGTCCAGGTTCGGTTAGGACAGTGCAACATGTTTCAGACAGGGAAAAGCCTGCATTATTAGATTATGTTCCAATCTCATCGGATGCTACACTTACAAGGTCATTGAGACTAGTTACTTTTGTACTCTTTGCTTTAATTTTCTTGTAAGTAAAGTATATTCATTATAATAGCATAGGAAAAGAATCTAAGAAAGACCTTGTAATGTTAATTATTAGCAATATCAGTGTTTTAGATACAATAATGTCTCATAAATAAGATGATTACTAGTTGTACTCTATGATATAATTATGTGCAGGGATTACTTGTTCTAAATTTTGGCATCTTTTATTCTTCTTGTTGTTCTGCTAATTTTGGCATTTCTTGTGCCAATTAAATTTCTAATTTTAATATAGTTTGGCTCTTAAAAATAAGGTATTGTTTCTCACTAAAAAATGACCATAAATATCTTTTAAATTGAACTTTCATGCTGATTTTAATGAAAAATAGATTGTAAGAATATTTTGTTCTTAGAAAAGACAAAGCATAGCAACTAGTATCTACACTATCATAGTATCATATGGGTGATATAGCTGCCCTTTCATTGCACCATGCATCACAATTATGTATCAATCCAAATCTGCAATTACTATCAATTTAGGGTGCACATGCATAGAAAGATATGTCGGCTGATGTTTGAATTTTCATACTGCGTTGTAATTAGAAAAAATTCATTCTCAACAAACTTCAATCTTCCTTGAAAAATTCATAATTTATGCTCCTTTTTCTTCTTTTTGGGGCTCCAAGTGTTTGTAATCTTCAATTATACTGCAAATCTTTTGAAAAGTGACTGAAATCCAGGCTATAGTCACTTGTTGTCTCTTATATAAAAATTTATTGAACGGTGTAATATTATCCAAGTGTATATACTAATGTAATTTGATATATATTTGGATAGTGCTGCACTAATTATGAAGTTTTTATCAAATATTAATTAATAAACCAAAATCCTTGTTAGATTGAGAGCTTATTTAACTAGGCTTAAGTTGAGTCAAGCAAGTTGGGCTCATATAATAAGATAAGATGGATTGTCAATTTAGTCTCTAAATTTGAACTTTTTCTCCGATATAGTACTTCTTAAGATATATTAATATAATGACTAGTTTTTAAAGTCTATGCAATTTGCATAGACATACTTAGCATGGAGATAGATCCACCAAATTGCATAGACAATGGGGAAATTTGCCCATGCTTTAATTGATTTGATGGTAGAGTTCGTTTCTCGCTTTCCAAATAAAAGATCGTTTTTAATTACATAGAAAAATATGTATTTATAAGTTTAATAGATATTTGATTTGCATTTTTAAGGTTCTCTAAACAATTTCTTTAGAGCAATCGTTAATAATATAATCCGTAATATATTTTTTAAAGCATCTTCATTTTAACTAAGATCATTTTTGAATCGCTTCAATATTAATGAAATAATTGGTTTATCGATAGTGTTAATGGTATATAGTACTATAAGCAAGACAGAATCCTTGGGTATAATTATAAAACAACTATCCATAAATCTTATCTCAACTGATAAAATGTCGAAATTGTTAGGTTGGATGTCATGATCGGGGTTCGAACCCCGATACTTCCACATGATTTTATAATGGTTTTATCATTTCGTCCATCTAAAAAAAATTATAAAACAACTCATAATTTATTTCAGCATGTCTTAGAGGACAACCACTTCCTACCCTGATATCAATCATGCACTCATCATAGCCTTACCTAATAAGGAAAATTATATTGTATTGTACTAATGTTTATATTAGTATATTTATATACGATACATTCACACCTGCCATTCAACAAGACCCACAAAAACAAGTCTAATTATTTTCCCAATCTCATGAAACCCAGCTAAATTTTTAAATATTAAGAAATTTTTTATGCATCTCTTTTATCAATTTAATTAAGGGGAAAAAGAACATATTACCATCTTTTTTTAGTTAGAGGTGTATTGGATCATGATTCTAAGGGATTTTAAAAGACTTTTTTATCATGAAAAAGTCTTGTGGTATTCAATCAAAACTCTTTCCAATTTAAAAAAAGTCTTGTGTTATTCAATCAAGATTCTTTGTCATTTAAAAAAAGTCTTGTGGTATTCAATCGAGACTCTTAATCACTTAAAAAAAGTCTAGTGGTATTCAAAATCATTCAAATTTCGAAAGATTGTTTAATAAATAAGATTTTGATGGATTTTGTGGGATTTTCTAGTGAAATTTTAGCATTTTCATGAAAACATGAGATTTCTTAGGATTGTTTTTTTCTTTTAAAATTTTACTATCTCTCTCCTCCCTTCTCTCTTACTCTCTCTTTTCCTCTCCTCTCCTCTCTCTCTCTCTCTCTCTCTCCCCTTCCTTCTCTCTCTCTCTCTCTCTCTCTCTCTCTCTCTCTCTCTCGTAAAAAACCTCTCTCTAGCTCTCCCGTAAAAAATCTCTCTCTCTCGGATTCCTTCACTCTCTCTCTCTAGCTCTAGCTCTCCCGTAAAAAATAAAATAAAATAAATTAAAGAGTCTTTATTGAGATTTTGTAGCTCTAACTCTCCCGTAAAAAATAAAAAAAGATAAATAAAAGAGTATTTATTGAGATTTTGTGAAAGAAAGTGTGTTATGATATTTTTTTCAATTATTTCTTAAAATTTATAAAATCAGTTGAAATCTGTTGAAATCCATAAAATCATTTCAAATCCTTTAAAATCTTATGAATTAAATCCATTGAAATCCTTAATAGTCTTTTAAAATCATCAAAGTCATCAAAATCTTGCAAAATCTTTTAAAATCCTCAAGACTTTTTTAAACAAAAATTGTCTTTTAAAATCCTAATTCAATACACCCCCTTAATTTTCCCCCTTTCTTTATAGACAAGCAAGCAGAAATTCCATCTTTCCACACTTGTTTGATATAAAAATAAAATATCAAATAATTAATAGGAATAAAACACATGCATTTTGCTGTTTGGAAGATAACTTAAAATATGTCATTTTGCCCCATTACCTATTTGCAAGTCATTGCCTTGATAGCAACTGATTTGTTAGCTATCTTCAATTTTATTTTTGGTATGAGGAAGGCCTACCACTGCCTTATTAAAAAATTAATTACCTTTAATAAAGTTAAACTAAGCAACCGTTAGAAAAAAGTTGAGGTCCTTGTAGCTTGTGATAGAAAATGTTCACAAGTGTTATTCAACCTCTATCTTTTTTCTATAAGTTATTCAACCTCTATCTGTTGGGCCAAAAAATATGTTTTGTTAATTTTTTTCTATACACTGCCAAAACTTTCTGTCTCTTTATGCTTACGCATCTAAACGAAAGTGCAAAACAAAGACAATTCTGGATTATTTGTACCTATCGATAGTGGAGTGAAGATAAGTACTGTCCATCTCTAGTAATAATTCATTTTTTTAAAGTAAATTTTTACTTAAGAGCAAACTAGCACAAGATATGCAAAGTCATGGCCAATTCAATAATTTTCAATAGCAATTGAGACGTAAACAAGTTTTAATATATGAGGCTGTTTTTGACGGGAAAAACATTTTGTTGGTAGAACTAAGGAGAGGGTTTTAGTAGCTTTACTCATAGACAACTCTTTCCAAAGCCGCTCCAAATCCAACAAACAATTAAAAGAGTATAATCAACATTTAAACAAAACATCAACATGCAAATTGAAAAGATTGGAAAGAAGATTATTCCATGAAATTATTCAAGGGAAAAAGTTATCGTTTAGTGGTTAATAATTGATGTTCAATCATTAGTTTGGTCCAAAATTACTCATCTAAATCATTTTTTTCTTCTCCTATTCAAATAAGTGGTATTTTAGTACATAGATTCCGTTTTTGTATTATGTTTTGTTTGTGATTTCGTCGTTTGAGTGATAAAATGTTGTTGTTCGCGTTTTGGTGTGTAGTTTTGATTTCTCATCTTATTGTTATGTTCGTTTCATTCAGATTGACAAAAAAAATTAGTTTGATGTTCATTACAGATTCGAACAATGATTTCGACATCTTCAATATTACAAAACCGGAGACATGGTATTCCGAATGCCTTTATTTTGTCACATTTGTAAACATTTTGTCACATTTTATTATGAACTTGAGTGTTGTGAGTTTGTTATAATTTCTTTTTTTTTTTTTAACGACTTTGACATTTGTATTGTTCTCAATCGAATTATGCAATTTCTACCGATTTGAATGAATATTACTTTTATTAACAAAAAGGTGAACAAAGAATAACTAAAATTCACATATAGGAAAGAAAGAGGGGGTAATTGATGAAATAAAAAATATGATTAAGAAAATAAATAAAAAACGTGATTAAGAAGCATAGAGAAATAAACATAAAGGATGCTGACATCTATCTAATGGTCATATTAAAATCATGTTATGTTAAATATTGGACACACAAGATAGATTCTCCTCAACCAAATTTTCTTCATGCTGCGGTGTACACATAAAGAAATATAATTTCTTTTTAAAAAGTGAAATATAATTTAATAAAATTATTTTCTTTTGGTATAAAATAAAATTATATTTTATTTTTTATTTATAGTATCTTATTAGTTTGTATAATATAAACACGATTATCATGGAAGATAAAAAATTTAATCAAAAGAAAAAAAAGGGAGAGAATGAATTAAATAAAGTTATAGTATTTTAATACCCATTTTCTTTTATAAATATACATATTTATTTATCCAACGGTTAAAGTAGTAAGACACATATGGTTAGTGATTTGATCCTTGTATGTAAGAGGGAAAAACTCATCTTATGTGTCCTATAAATTTTAGACGGGGATTAATTATCATTAAACAGCGATCTTTCATATAAAAATAATTCGGTTGGTGACTTTCGACGGAGATTGGTAATTGTTAAATGAAAATTGCTCTTTATGCACCTAGATTGCTCACAAGCATCTGAACTTCCAGAAATACCTTCAATGACAACTATTGTTCTTTGTTGAACGTTAGTTACAAACGGCTAAATAGTAAACTTTTCAAAGTTTTGTCAACTCAACTAACATCTATTTGCCATCCACCTCTTTGGAACGGTTTAAGAGTAAACGATGGTTAACTATCGTTAAGGTATTTTAAAAATGAAAATGTTAACTTGTGTCTTTTGAGCATAAGTTAAGAAACTAAATGCATAAATTTTTTCTTAAAAATTGAGCATTTAATGTCTTAAAAATTTCAAAAGTTATATTTTCTATATAATATTTATTTTAAAATTTTATTTTAAGGTCTTTAACTTGTTTAAAAATTTGAGATGATTGTGAGTAATTAGTAAATGTCTAAAGAGAAATTTTTTTGTTAAAAAGCGATCAAAATTTCAAGAGAAATACTAATGAGTGCCTCTGGGGGTAGCCTTCAAGGGAAAAATTTATTGATTTGAATATTTGCATTTATTACATTGAAAATCAAAATCTTTGACTTTTTTAAAGCATAATTTTTTTATTAAGAATCCTTAAAGAGTGTTTGATAGTAAGACTCAAACTTTAAACTTCAAATCAATAAATATAAGCAAAATTAAAAAATGATGTAACATTTTCGTCCTTATCTTTTTTTGTCTCGATTTAGTCATTTATGTTATAAAATGTCAATAAAATTATCCTTTTTTATCAAAAAATAATCAAAAACTCTAAAAAAAAAAATCATTAAAAATTCATCAAACTCATAAACAAAAATGATAAGAAATTGTCATTTTATAACATAAACCTAAATCAAAACAAAAAAAAAATATGAAAAACGAAAGTATTGTTATTTGAAATTAAGTTAAAAGACAAAGTCGTAAATAAAAAATGAAAGAAATTGAAAAAGAATAGTATAAGAATGATGGAGCCCACGTGTGTTTCTTCTTTTCGTTTTTGAAAATGTGCAAACAGCTGTACGACTTCTATTTGGCTTAAACAAAGAAGACTTAACTTCGACAGACAGCATCTCATCTCATCTCATCTCAAACAAATAATTTTACCCTTTTGTTGTTCTTGTTTTAAATTTTTCAGTTTCGAAGACTACAACGTTGGTGTCTTCGGTTTCTGTCATAATACCTCAAATCAACTACCAAAACACAAAAGTAACAGCTTTTCAAGTGTAACTCCTGATTTCGTTTGGTGGGTCAGTTTCAAGTTTTCATTTTGTTCACGTTTCTTTGATCTATCTATTCACAAGTACATATAGAGAGAGAGAGAGAGAGATAGACAGTGGTAGCTTGCTGCTGATTGGTGGGGAAGGTTATGGCTTTTTGCCCAATTTTTTGTTGCTTAAATGTTTCGGATCGGTATGTAAATGCTTCATTTCTCTCTAGTTTTATATAATTTCTGTGTTATATGTGTTGATAATCATTATTATTGTTATGGATCGTATGTGAGAATTTTCTGATAATTCAGTTTCAGCTTTTCTCTTTCTTTCTTTTTTCTGAGGAAAATTTATTTAGAGCTATGAAGCACTGACACTCCTCGGATTAGGTGTGCGTGTCACCGACATATATGTGAGAATTATAGTGTCCGTGTCCGTATCCGTGCTTCATAGATTTAGAGTTAATAGGGTTTTAGATTTTGGGTTTAGCTCAGGTTGCTGGCTTTAGTCAAACTTATTTTTGCAAAAAGATTGTTAAGAGTTTGTTTGGTATGTAAAAAAAATTCAAGGTAAAATGGGGTTTATCTTTAATGACGTAATAATCAGAGCCTACCAAGGTGCCTGTTCTATTGAAATTTTGGATTGACGGTGAATTTGGCAGAATCAAGATGTGCTGCCTTGGTTTTGGCGAAAGCTAAGCTCTTGACCTTTAAAAAATCACGGTGGCACGGTGATTTTGTCAAACACGCTGTGTATCTGAACATTTGTTTTTTTGAATGGCATAATTTATATTAGAGTCTTTGCCTATGCAGAAAAGGACGTGGGAAGAAACAACCTCCATGGCGAGTGTTTTCTTTGAAGGAATTACACTCAGCTACAAATAACTTCAACTATGATAACAAGCTTGGCGAAGGGGGATTTGGAAGTGTTTACTGGGGTCAGCTTTGGGATGGATCCCAAGTAAGACTTTATTTTCTTTTTTATTTTATCACAAATCAGCTCTTGTATTCTTCGTCATTCTAGTTTTAATTACTGTTTTGCATTGGCTTTTGTTATGGTTAGTTTACTCGCATTAACACATTAGTGATACTATGACCATTTGATATTTTAGTAGCATCACTGGGTCTAATTGGCAAACTTATGAAACATCTCACAAGTTTTCCTTTAGCTTTCTCAATCTTTAGTTATGCTGATTTTACCATATAACACTGAAAAGGATCGGATTATGAGGATGGGATTTATTCCAATGAAAGAAATGTTAAGTCCATTTTCCACTAACTTGTAAGCTCCTGGAAGGAACTGATGAATTGGATATGGGGACTTTTTATCTCCCAAAGGAATTTTCCTACCTTACCAAACATCGACAGGCTTCTTTTTCTGTTCAATGAATCCTTCAATGCTAGCATCCTAGTACAAAATATATCATATAGTGATTTCCTAATTCCTAGTGAACTTAAAAAATCTTGATGCCTTGGCTTTCTTCTTAAAGATCGTCATTTTATTTGATATTTCTTGATAATTCTGCTATTGAGCTAGGAATGTTATTGCTTGAACCTTATAAAATAGAACAATTGTGGCTTATGTTCCATGATGTATAGTCTTGACTTAAGTTTTTATTTGACTTTATAGTTTATACTTACAATGCTATTTCTATATCCCTTTCAGAAAAACTTCAGGTTCTTATGCTGCAAAAAAGATCTTATCTTGCTCCTGTATAACGAACCTATTTTAAACTGTAGCATAACTGTGTAGCACTGTACTCGTAAATTTTCATGATGGCTGCTTTCAAACGTGTTTTGATCCATTTATTCATACAGATTGCAGTCAAAAGATTGAAAGTTTGGAGCAACAAAGCAGACATGGAATTTGCTGTTGAAGTTGAGATATTGGCAAGAGTACGACACAAGAATCTTCTTAGTCTACGTGGCTATTGTGCTGAAGGCCAGGAACGGCTAATTGTATATGACTATATGCCGAATTTGAGCCTACTCTCTCATCTTCACGGACAGCACTCGACAGAAAGCCTCCTTGATTGGAATCGACGAATGAATATTGCAATCGGGTCTGCTGAGGGAATTGTGTGAGTACTGTCCTGCCTTTCAATTTTAACTTATGTATCTGTCATTTTTGTAAATACTAAAATATAACCTGCTTTCAGATACCTTCACGTCCAAGCAACGCCGCATATCATCCATAGGGATGTTAAAGCAAGCAACGTGTTGCTGGATTCAGATTTTCAAGCGCGTGTTGCTGATTTTGGCTTCGCCAAGTTGATCCCTGATGGAGCAACGCATGTGACAACTCGAGTTAAGGGCACCCTTGGCTATCTTGCACCAGAATATGCTATGTTAGGTAAAGCTAATGAGAGTTGTGATGTCTACAGTTTTGGAATTCTCCTTCTCGAACTTGCCAGCGGCAAAAAACCACTCGAAAAACTAAGTTCTTCAGTGAAACGGGCGATAAATGATTGGGCACTACCATTAGCCTGTGAAAAGAAATTTAGTGAACTTGCGGATCCGAGACTTAATGGTGACTATGTGGAAGAAGAGCTTAAAAGGGTTATTTTAGTTGCTCTAATATGTGCTCAGAATCAGCCTGAGAAGAGACCTACGATGGTCGAGGTGGTAGAACTACTGAAAGGAGAGTCGAAAGAGAAGGTTTTGCAGTTGGAGAATAACGAACTGTTTAAGAACCCCCTTGCTGTAGGAAACACTAATGATGAAATATCAGCTGCTGAAGGGAGTTCTGACTTCATATCAGCGGAGAACGAATCTAAACATGAGATGGAAGAGAATGCAGAACCATGATTATTAGTGCAAAAAACATGGAAACTATGAATTTGATATGGTTTGTGAAGTTTTCAGGATTTTTTTTTATAAATTATTATTATTTTATTTTTGCGCGGATATATTGTGCGCCTGTTTATTATAGCGGCCGATTGATGCGTGTTTGCCCATCTATGAATGAAGGTATGAACCAAGCAAATTTATTGATGTGGAACTACGGATTGATATGGTTGAGTACAGATTGTGTGAAGTTTGCAGAAATTGTAAGATAACGCTTTTCTTTTCTTCATTTATTTTGGACCGCACAGACTTTAAGATAGTATTTCTTCCATTTCATATCTTTGGTAGTTCAATTGTATCATTAACTGTTTTACAAATTCTCATTTTTCAATGCAAAGTTTATAAATATTTTGAAGATATTAGAAAAACAAAGTTCAATTACATCTTGAATTTTTTAAGCAACTATTGTTTTTTTTTTATATATATAAAAATACTAAAATTATAAAATTAGAATCCAGCCTTCCAAACAGAATATTTATGTCCTGAAGCAAAATATCGTCTTGTGGGGAAGCGAAAGATACGGCTCCAGTTCAAACCAAAATGGGTTGGTGGTGTTATGTTGAAATAAAACAAGTGGTTAACCAAGTTGCTTGGACTCTAGTGGCAAGGCGCTCCTTTCAAGGACGTATTCGGGGAATCTAGGTTCGATTCTAGGGAAAACAACGTTTGGCCAGTGTGCATGCCTCTGTGCGTGAGCCGGATTAGTCGCTCACCTTTGATGGGTCGGAAACCGGTGCGAAAGTCAAAAAAAAAAAAAGTGGTGCTAAATTTGAATGACTTTTTGGGCCCTGGATTTGGTGCTTTAACAGTTACACACAGTTTTAGATCTGGACCGTTCATTTGAGATCAAACGGTCGAGATTAAAAACCGTATCTTTTTAATAAAATGATCTTGATCGGACAGCTTACAAGATTACAGCAGCTTGTAGCAGCAAATCTGTTTCTGACTTTTTGGTACGTCTCCTACTTTATTTATATTTAAAACTACAAAAGAAAACTAATTCATTTCATTAAAAATCAAACGGTCAATACATGATAGAACATCATAATAAATATGAGAACCGATGTTATATATGGCCACTTTAGTTAGACTATCAGCAATTATATTAACCCCTTTCTTTGAAAACGCGGATATTCTAACATATCCCAATCAAATGGACCCTTATCTTAAAAAATGAATCATCTTATAGTCGATAGATACTCCTCCAAACATAACTTGCATTGTTTCCTATCTTAACGCCAATAAACGATAATTTAGTTTTCTAAGGCAAGAGACTATTTTTGCCCCCAAAGAAAAAGCAAAAGACCATTATAAAATAATATATATGTAAGTCTCCTGTTAATTTTTGATAATATTTTAGAGAAAAACTTAATTATCAACTCCTTACAATTGTCGAGAATCTAATTACACAACTGTAACACTCGTCAACCTTGGCCGACAGAGTACTCACTGATGCATGAATAACTTCTGATTAAGTAGTATTATGAGTTAAGATCCGTTGAAGATCATTGCAAAGGTTTGGTTTCAATGGTCGATTACCCCAAATTCATAAGCTTGGAAATTTACTAGTTCAAAAAACCTTTGTTGCTTACATCTTTTTCCAACTATATTTTCAATTGCGAAGTCCATATTCTCCAATTTGCCTAATTCTCCTAAAACACTCCACAATTTGTTGACCGTAAGATATATCAAAATGCTGCAAAAATCAGAAAAGATACAAATTTAGAAACAGTAGTTCAATTCATCAAAAAATGCTGTTTTCGGAAAAGAAGCGACGGAGAAAAACAAAGTGACATGGTTCATATGACAATCGAGGGAGAATGACTGCTTTTTTTCAAGTAATTCATAAATTAGGATTACTTTCATGAAGTGCTTAACCATCAGATTGATCTGATTATCAAGTTGAAAGTTTTCCACTTTCAATCAATATTTCCGTCGAAATAATTGATCTTTTTATAATACTTAACAGCTAGGATTACTGTTTAAATGACTTTTGTTTCAGCTTGGGACCAAACCAAACTTCAACCGTGTCAAGCCGAATTTAACATTACCTTGAACAAAATGACTAGGCAAACATTGGGGCAATTACTCAAATCGCGGAAACAACATCAATTTAGTATATCCTGACTGACTGTAATTATTATTTACAAAACTTTGATACTTTTGCTACAAAATCATCAGAGCGTACATTACAATAGACAATACAACATCTTATGATAAGTTTCAAAAATTAAAGGATCTGCCACTTGTTTTGTATCTCAAGATAAACTGAACAATTTATATCTTAAGAGAATGTATCCTCTCGATCTCCCTCGGTAATTGTCTCCCCTTCCTCCATATTGCTGAACTCTAAGAAATGAGTTGGTCTATGATCTTCGTGGTAATACTCCCTAGGGGTCCCAAGCTTCACTCCATACTTCATCCCCGATGCATGCCTCACTCCCATGAAGTTGTAATTCCATGGACCATTATCAGGAATCTAGGAAATTGTGACAAAACCATCAAAACAATCAGAAACAAATAAAATAATATATAAATGACTAAAAACAAATGCGTAATTAGATTGGTTTATATTTAATCCCTTCATTGTAGTTAAATTACCATCACTCAGTCATAGGTAAAAAAATAATTGGAAAATTCAAGGAAACAGTGAAGTTTACCATGTAGAAACCAAGGAAGCGATCACTGAGGAGCATCTGAACCTTCTCATAATGAGTGGGAAGGTAACCATGCGGGTTGCTTCCAGTATCCTTGTTAATACGTCCCCATTCATAACCAGATGGCGTCAGTTTATATGCAGTTAAAGAACATGAACCCGGAGTAAAACTGCAAGTCAAGATAATACACTTCTCCCCATCCCATTGTTTATTGTTCTCTAGGACCTTGGCATGTGAAGTGAGATCCTGCAATGATAATTTCTCCGGTAAGATAATGTTATCACGAATCATAAATATATTTCCCTTACAAACAACAAAAAAAAATGAATGATTTAAACTAAAGGAAGCAAACCTGAGGCGCCAGCTGTGGAAGTTCATTTGGTTGAGTATGCATCCATCCCAAAGGTTCCAAATCATTCAAGAAATCATGCTCTGGGAGAGCTGATGGGAGATGTACTTGTTGATGAGTCCCCCATTGTGGTGGCATCACAATGCACCGGATTTCCTTAACCTGAGGATTGTCAGGAGGACTTATACCATACAAGTACCCAGAAATCTGTGTTCGAAGATCAGCTATGCATATAAACTTTTTCAAAATGTTCTTTGGCATGATATAGGTATAGCCCGTTTCCTGCACAAAATTCAATGTTAAAATATGATAGGAGTTGAGTATAATAAGATTTAAAGAAACGAAGAAAAATAATGCCAACCTTTATATCCTCGGAGTTCACATATATGTGGTTTACTCGAAGGTATAAATTTGTGGCTGATATTGCTCTGACACGCCAATCAGTCTTCGAAGCAAAAGCACCTTGCTCGTAGGGACTAGTGGTGGTCACAATAAGTTCTTCACCGTGAACATTTGTGGTCCTTGTTGTTACAGCTGTCACCTGGTTTGCTTCATGTGACTGTAAAGTAGTGAAAACAGAACAGCTAGAGTAAATATTCTAGATTGAGATGGCAGGATAAATCAATTTCAGGTAACAAAATCGATAGAGGTCATAAGAGGAAAGTAGAGTTGTATAATATTTCCAAGCAGCAAAAAGAATATAACCTGTTTTTCAATCTCTGCAATCTGTTGCCGCTGTTGTGAAGGTGGAGTAATCTCAGCCCCGAGTATAATATCACGAATCTCAGACTGAGTCAAAGCAGAAGTATTCACGTTGTTTTTCTTTGCATAATCAGAAAGTATGAGATCTCTTAATGCAACCTCCACCTGCCAAGGCATTATGTTAAGGCTATGAATAACGAGAGGAAATAAAAAGCTGCAAAATAAGACCTCAACAAACTACTACAAACACAGACACGACACGGACACCGACAATAATTTATGAAAATGACATAACTCAGTGTAATCATATATGTCGGTGTCGTGTCGGACACGCATCTGTGCTTCATATTAAAAGCCAATGTCAATGGCCCTTTAACAACCAATTCTTAAGAATCTACGGATTGAACTTGCCACTAACAGATTTAAAAAATAAGAAATCGCAGATTAAATTTACCTTCATCCACTGGTCATCACTTAGAGAAGGCCAGATGTGATGAGGTTCAGTGACGATAGTTTTGTCAGGCTTCAGTAACATCTTCGCCTTTTCATTATTCACATGAAGTGCACGCAGAATCAGAATCAGCCTGGAGAATGCAGTGTATGAGGAAATGCTCTTCAGCCAGTCATCATAAATGTTGAATAAAACCATTTGTGGTTCTGTGGCCTTCAAAATGAGATCCCCAAATTTCTCAATTTTCAAACAAGCTTGGAAAGGAAGCTGCAGCTCACTTCCTTTGATAACAATATTGGGGAAATCCAGCAAGTGAACCTCCAATGGGTCCAACATTCCTTTACGAGTAACAATAATCTGCTTGGGCTGCTCTTCTACAGGCAAAGACCTTACTAGAGCTGCAACTTCTTCTGCTGTTTTCCACTTAGCCAGTTGGCCAAGACGCTTTTGACCAGCCCATACACTCGTATGAATAACCTGCAAGGTATGATGTAAGACATGAATACCTAGACAACTAACCATAGAAACAGCTCAGTATAAACGGGAACCCTAAAACAAACCTTAAGAAACAACTGTCCAGTCCTTGGATTGAAAATAAAAATGGCACCATTGATGGGTTTTGTTGTAAGATTTCCTTCAAAAGTCTTATGAATTGTAACCCGATACACATTAGTGTCATCAACAAACCATATGATTTGGTTGCTGAATATCTCTCCATAGTTTTGGGAAGACAAATATGGTTCAGTGGGCTCAGAAGAGTACAACTGCAAACCTTTCCTGATGCGTTCCCTCAAAACATACAATGCAGGATTTGACTGTATTACACAAAACATTAGTGCAACAATTGTGTTAGATAGTAAAAAAATTACATAGTACAGGCACAAGAGCTTATCAAAACAAAAAAAATACGAAAGTTCACTCAAATGTAACTTCTTATGTAAGATTCTTATTTACCTTCATAATCTTATTCATGGCCTGCTGAAGTAGTGGCTTTGATCCAGGGAACCAATTCCCAAATGCAGAATGCAGGTTATATGCCAAATCAAGGCCAATCATAACCCCTGCATGGAGAAGAAGAAAAACAATGATAAAGCAACACTAGATATAAAAATCATGTAAGAAATATAGCGAAATGACAGATACAAACCAGTAGGAGATGGGTATATAGACATATTATCTGTTGTGTAATCCATAAATTTGGCCCGGGTATAACGCTCAATGTCGTGAGAATCATAATCACCCCATCTTAGCTGAACATCAATCCAGTACTTATTGCTTGCTTTCTGATCAAAAACATCCTTAGATTCAGCTACAAGACTAGGCTTTGACATTGGCCATCTGTGGGCAGCAAAGAGAAGGATGTCGGCACAAGAACTGTTCATTTTGTAACTTTTCCTAGGATGGATTGTTTCCTTCTGGACAGTCTCAATCTCCAAAGCGTCCAACTCTTGATCCAAAACCTGACAAAGATCCATGACAACACTCTCATGGATCTTCTGCCACAAGTGAGCTCTGAATATCTGGATAAGAGATATCTTCAAAGTTGGAATTTTCCCATGCATGAAAATACCAGTCAGATCAAGTTGCACTTGGAAACCAACATAAACATTGGCTCGGTTAATGGTTGGTGACCACCACAGTGTAAATCTACGGTTGGGTATCTGGTTGAGACCAGATCTCTGTGCATTGGTGAGCTTCTTATACTTCATAGATTCCTCAAAACCTGATGCCTTTTCCCAGAAGAGACCCTCCCAAGTTGGAAAACTGTGAAAAATAAAAATAAGAGGAGGATTACTCTTCTTCCAAAGTGGAGATAAATTAACAAGTAAATATTGGACATGCTGCAAGTATATTTACAATGCCTAGACCTTGTGCCAAATAGGATGTTAGGGAAAAGTCTGGTCCGTGACTTAAGACAGACGGACCATTTTAGGGCTGTGTTCTGTGTTTGAATTGTGTCCAAGACATGTCAACTAGCATCCTCACATGATAAAAATATTTTGACTACTACATGGCTACAAAGTTAACACACAACATCGACTCATATTGGGGAGCTATTCAAGATTTGAAAGAGATAACAAGTCGTAGTATGCTCTGTCTTCAAATTCTAACCAATTTTAATTTGTAAAATAGTAAAGCAGGTGTGCTTTTCTCAGACTAGATACATTTCCCAAAGCTTGTATTTTAGTTGTTCACTATATATCAACCAGTGTCCAGTAGTAAAACTTGATATTTAACTTATGTATGGCAATTACTAGTTATGAATTGGGAACGGAATCTTCACTCTTACATTTTAAATTATGTAAGTTGTTACCCTGCAAGTGTCCTATAGTTGTGTCGCAATTACTAATTATGAATTGGGAATCTCATTCTCACATTTTAAATTCTGTAAGGTGTACCATGCAAGTGACCAATATTTTTTAGAACTTGGTGTTGCTATCATTCTATGTGTATTTTGTGTCTCGTTACCGTGTCTGTCAGATTTACAAGATAAAATGCATACAGCTAAAAATAAGTGGTGTATAACAACTTGATAGACTCGTCAAGATTCATTTACTAACCCAACCAGAAGACTAATTCAACGGAAAAATATCACTTACTATGTTCCTTTGAATAATGTGTGTTCAAGAATTCCTTCAACTCCCCCAAGGGCTTGAATAACATCAGTTCGGTAATTATTCAAGTTCCACAACTTCCCATCGTGCCTCTGGTGTGTCCACCAGAAGGGATTTTGTTTTAGAACTTGATATTGCTTGAAGTCTGTACGCACCCTCCATCCTTTATCATAAGCCAAAGTGTGTCTATCCTTCTGAAACAAAGTGTTGATACGTGGTATTCCTCTGTCCCATGAGTCCTGCCAAGACAATCAAGAGTAAGTAAATAAATAGATTCCCTACTATTGCTAAAAACAGACTTATTGTAACTACACAGTTCAAACACATCAAAACCACAAAAATTTCAGAGCACTCACTTCCAAATCCTCAAGGGTCAAGCGTCTATTTTGTGCTTGTGCTTCCTGCCTTTTCAATGCATATTCAGCCCAGACACGCTGTGAATCAACAAACTCACTCTCCCAAGGCTGCATCATCCAAGAAAATATAAAATAAAAAAACTATTAATATAAATCTATCAAATGTAAGTACGAATACCAAGTTATGTAACTGAGAAAGAAATGGTTAACCTGTATATAGCGATAAAGATTGGGAATCAACTGGTCCTCCTCGTGACTCATACCACTTCTAAAGTGGGTTACACCAACATCTGTCTGCTGACTGTACCGTAGATCACTTTGTGGAATCAAAATGTGACCCATAGACAACATTCCAAGTCCTCCAATTTCCTTTGGGGTGTAGAAAATGACAGGTGGAAACCTGGTAAAAGAGACAGAAACACAGATTTGAACATTTGAACTCAAAGCTCCAAATGAACTACTAAATAATTGTATGATTGTTACCTGCTAGGCATCTTTGAGTTGAGTCCAATCTTGATACGAGTCTGAATTTTATTTTCACATTTAACAAGCAAATCCAACAGCTCTTGAGTGTGTACAGTTGCCTCTCGGAAATAAGTCATGAGTCCTGAAAAGAACCAAAGTCAGGGAAAAAATTGACAAAAACCTCTGCAAAAAAACTCCTAGAACTCAAATTCCATTACCTATTAAAGCTGTATTCCACTTATTGACAATTTTTGTGAATGTAGTAGAACCCGAAGACATAAGAATCTGTCTCACACGATTCTCAAACACCTTCATGTGTTCATCGTCAACTCTTAAGAAGGCAACAGCTGTTCTTTCTTTTGTCTGTTCATTCTGGAGATTCCAGACACCATCTCTTGTGTTACTGAATGCTTCTTGAGTCATTCTAATTTTTGGAAGTATCCTCACTTCAAATCCACACCTGTAGGATATTAAGAGGTGTTATCAAAGAGAGATCCATTCATTCATACACATAGGTTAAAGGATGAACCCAAAAAAACAAAGGACTGATAATCTGGAGTTGTTAATGATGGTAACAGTAGAGGATATTAACAAATAGAAATGCAGAGTTTTGTATGGGTAAAATAACAATATACTGATAGACAAATTGTTAATGATGATAACAGCCAAGGACATAAACAAATAGAAATGCAGAGTTTTGTATGGGTACAAGAACAATATACTGATAGAAATTGACAGCTAGAAAACTAAATTTTTGTGTATACCATGACAAGTTGAACTCCTAACACTAATTTAAAATTCTAAAAGACTTGAAAGACAAAGTTCACAAACGTATCCTTCTACATGTTAAAAAACCAAGGGGAAGGAAGAAAAAAGCTATAAACAATTGATACTTACATGCTAAAAAGCAAGTTTGGATTATCCTTGCTATAAACAGAAACAAAGCTGTTTTCCCATTCCAGAGTTGTGATGCTTCTAGGAAGACGATTCTTCATATCCCAAAAGACACTCCTCCCAAGATTCACTGAAATCACAAAAAGTGAATCAATAAACATAATGAAAAGCGAAGGTCAAAATAGTCGAAACCCACAGAAAGTAAAAGGAAAGCACATACCATCATGCTTCATGAGCCTCATTCTTGCATCTCTTGGCCAACACTTCTTATTATTGTACCCCACCATGTTCTCATTGTTAGGATCAGGATGCTCGGTGAGATATCGCTGAATGAGATCCCGGGCCTCCTCATGTGTGAAGCGAAATAAGATGTGAACTCGGTCTATGTATCGAGAATACAGCCGAATTGGATGCCTGGTCTCCACTTTGGTGTCCCAATAAGTAATAAACTCGTTAGGCATCTGCGGTGGACCAGCAATCTCACTTGCTCGAGTCAATCCAAGAAGCAAAAGATCCAATACTAAGCCGTAATATTGAACAACAAAAGATGCAAACTGCAGTCCACGTATAAGACCATATGAATTTGTGTGGCTCATGTCCTTATATGACAGCACAACATTGTTTTTTGCCGTGACATAATCAGCAATGTTGTGGTCTAGAACCAAACGGAGAAGCCTGTAATATAACAAATACATTTAGAATAGAAGATAGCACTAGTTTCAGTCAAAAATTCAAAAGTGGTTAACAAATGCACACCTATTTAACATTGTTAAATCAATCTTCTCGAAAAATTTCTCAAACTTGGTCTGCAGCATCACAACGCACTGACCATCGCTGGTGTCCCAGACACTTTGCAAATTATTGATACCTTGACACCATTTGTAAACCAGAAGAGGCGGTGGCTCAGAATCTGCAGGCTTGATCCAGTTGGGAAAGAGATGACGTTTGTCGCCTTCATACCACAGATATTGATCAAGATATGCATCTGTAATTTTCTCAAGAGGCTCTATCTCATAAACCGGAATCAAGTAGCTATATAAATCCATAAACTCTATTCCAACCTGCAAAACAAAAAATTATATGGGTCATGTGATAGGGATGAACATCCTTAAAAATATACATCTAATTTTCATTTTATTCGCATACCTCTTTGAAGGCGCGTTGGGTGAGGAGGTGCCGCTTGATTCGCGATAATGCCTCGTGTGGATTATCATAAGCTTGTTCAATCAGCCCTAACTCCTCTCTTTGCAGTTGATTTAATCTTACTGCAACGCTGTAGGATTCCTTCAACCTCTCAAGTGCAAGGATAAGCAACTTTGTATCATGCTTGTATGATAGAGGTGGAAATGGAATAGGGGAGAACTTCCTAGATTCCAACCAATGGACTGTAGTTGTGTAGATAGCAACAGCTTCTTCAGGAGTAACATATGGGCCATCTTTCAAATAATTGTGTTGGCGCTCCTGCAAGCGGGTAAATTATCAGTAGGGTGTAATTTCGGGAAAACAATAATTTCTATAAGAACAATGCTTTAAAAATTGTTTGGGTGGTAGTTTTTTTTCCGACCAAAAAAATTGTTGGGTCATAGTTGATATTGAATCCTATAGAACACTGAACACACCTGTTCTGCCTTCAGCCAAAGACGTGTCAATCTTCCAAGATTCTTGCGACAAACCGTCTTATCAACAGTTGCACCTCTTCTTATACGTTCACGATTATAATGAGCAACATTTGTCCACCAATCTGCTTTTGACTTCACATATCGAAGGATCATGTTCTCTATGGGAACAGGCAGACCAGGAACCTACATGTTGCCAAAGTAAGTAAATCAACAATACATCCATGAAGACATGAACAACTTCTGGCTACAATAACATAATCAAATTTTAGAAACATTTTGGAAACAAACATTTCATTCATAATTGATCATTGATATGTACCTAACCTATATGGAAACAAGCATTTCATTTCTAATTGAACCTTAACATGTACCCAACCTATATGGAAACAAGCATTTCATTTGTAACTGATCCTTAACATGTACCTAACCTATAACAGTAAACAAAAATTTAGACATCTAAGTGGTCTTTAAACCCAAACAACCATCCATGTGTTCATGCTCTTTAAACCCAAAAAACCATCCATGTGTTCATAGATTTACTAATTCACAAGGAATAAAATAAATAAGTGAATAATAAATAAATTGGTACATGCAAATTACAATCAAATTACCTTCCAAGGAATATTTGCCTTCCAGCATCGCCAAGCTTCACTCAAATGCTGCAATATAGTTCTTGCCTTATTCTGCTTTATACCCTCTGTCATTCAGGGGAGGAAAACACACCATAACTTGAGTAAAATGAGAGAGAGAGAGAGGGATGCAAAAGCACTCAGAATGAAAAGAATTAAAGTAAATAATGAAAGTGTGAAATGATTACCTGGCATAGCATCAAGCACATCATGCATAACAGCTGCCCGAAGCTCTAAGTCGAAATGACTCTCAACACGCTGCTTAGTAACGGTCTTGGCCACTCCTTTAGAATGACGTCCCTCAAACTGCCGTGCAAGTAAATTTCCAAGCCATCGTTCAAGAAGGGGCACAATACCACGAAGAAAGAATAACCAAACCCTCCACATTGGTGCCCAAAACCCACAGCCTGGTCCCTTCCCGACAGGACCAGTGTTGAAACGGTAGTAAATCAAGTGCTTCAAATCTTTACACATCCTAATTTGCCGCATAAGCCTATATTTGTAACGATACATACCGGTCAATTGACCAACATGAGAGAAAGTATATTGGAGGCCATCTGCCAGCTGGAAAGCATCAACGTTACCCAAACGGAACTGAACATTGGCATCCACCACAAGTTTTGTCAAACGAAGGATCTCACGGCAAAGATGAAAAGCATTACCAAATCGTGATTTCTTACGCTCTTTTGTAGTCAAGGTTTTGACAGGCTTTAAATTGAAATTATAATCAAGGTGAAGATAGTTCAAATTTTTCCTGTGAATTAACAGATTCAACATATTGTACCCCTGTCGACAGACTTGAAGACCTGCTTCAACCCAATCAAGTTCTGTGGTCTGGAAAAACTTTGTTGCTTGAAGTGATCTGAATAAGTGTTTCTTTTTTTGAGCCTTGGGAGGTCTGTGATGCAGCTCATTCAACACAAAACACTTGAGCAATTTTTGATAACTAACTCGGACTTTAACTGGATATGAAGGAGGACTGTTGGACAATTAGAAAGAAATGGTTAATTGTCAGTCTACTGGTATCACTATTAGAGACAAAAAAAAAAAAAAACAATGTAGGCATGATTGACAAATAAAAGACAATCTCTAAAGCGTATAGAGGGAGAATAAACTTACCAATGCTCCTTGTACCATTCCGACACAAGAGGAATGTCTTCTGCACGCCTCATGCGGCCAGATCTCATGTTAAAAGGACGAGGAGCAAAAAGCAAGGAAATTCCAGCAGCTGTGGTGTCGGTATAAAGTTGTGTATCTTTAAGAAAAGGCTCAACACCATCTGGAAGGACCCAGTCATCATCATCCTCCTCATCATAGATTTTCTTCTCCCGCCGCTCTTTGTTAGCACTGGTTATTGGGTGTATCAAGGGATCATAATAAAATGCAGGTAGATCGGGATCTTCAGTTTTTATGTACATAACCATGGGTGTATGGTAAATACAAAGCCTTACTTTACGAGGCCTGTTGTTATAAAGATGGGGAAAGGCGATTCTATATTCTGTCCGAAGTGGAGACCTTATAATGAGTTTGTTGATGTCATTAAACTCGTTCCAGTCTTCATCTCCTTTCTCCATATCACGGTAGAGAGGCTCAAATTTAGGCCCACCTAGAGAGCAAAGGTAATAGAAAAAAATCAATGCATGATTTTGATTTCCTATGTTATTGTAATATTTAGACTAATAAATGAAACATAACTTCATATACCTTTTAATGACAATATACATTGCTCTTTCAAAAAAAAATGACAATATACATTGCTATCTAGTTATATAATCACTGATATCTAGCATGATGTGAACATAATATGTAACACAGTAAATATTCAAGGCTTGAACATATTTATATAAAAGAAAGAAATCCCATTACCAGGTATGCACATGTTCAAAGCCTTTGCTGTAAAAAAGGACTCCATGTCAAACAAGTAGAAATAATTTCTGTCACTTAGATCAGACAGAAGCTGCCCAGCAAGCCGATGCAAAGTTGCCATTATAGGAAGAGAAAGATGCCATTTTCGGTAACTAGGACCATTTATAAGCTTTGTTTTCACAAGAGGCTTATGATCATAAAACCAAGTATACACGGCAGAATCTTCCTCTTCGTCAAGCTCCAGCTGAATCGGCTCTAGAGGATCAACATCTAAGAGATTATCAGCATAGTCAAGTGGAGGCTCCTCATCATCAAATGGAGGAAACCTCATCCTCTTAAAATGACGACGATCCCTTTTCTCCCTTCTCATCATTATCCACATTGTACCCCACTGCATAATAGTTTGTTTGGTTAAGGATCATCGTGATAAAAATTATGTATCATAATCATACACAACATATAGGAACACGTAACTTCTATGAGCTACCAGATGTTTCAAAAAGGCAAAAAGAGATCAACAAACCTGAGCAAGATAAATGGGCTCAACAACCCACGGTATTTCGTTGACAAAAGTGATCGCACCAGAAATATGGTACAAGACCCTCACATCTCGAACCTGCTCCCAAGGCATAGGCATATTTTCCAGGAGCTTATAAACAGCATGTGGTATAAACTTCAGTGCTCCAAGATACACACGCTTGTCGTGACGAAATTTCTTAGAGGACATATCGCCATGATCCCTGAATATAGAACAGCAAATAAACACGACTTGCAACAACAATATCAATTATTTTCACATTAAGATACAAATTCATCCATTACTAAGAGAAAGGTCACGAATACAGTGATAGTGATAGTAACACAACACGGAATATCAACATCTTTCATTTCTTAACCAAAAAATAACAATCTCATGCATAGCAACATAACTTATAAACAAATAAAAATCTTGTCCCTGGTGTGTCCCCCTGCACCTGTGTTTATCCTAACCGTGAGCATACTACAATTTTTACTAGCATAAAACCCAGAAAAATAACTCTCTTTTACAAAGGTAATAAAAATCAAGTGCATCGCTCTCAAGATAACAATTATCCTTTTCAACTTTAGCAACATAAGATCTTTCTGAACCAGCTAACTCAAACTTATCTACCAGCATAAACACTTGAGACTGTTTCGGAGAACTTACGAAAATAGCTTCTGACATGCTCATAAGCTCACCAAAATTGCTTTTAGAATAGTTTGTAACTTATACAACAACAATTTAACTTAATTTTATCTTTAATTGTAGAAATAGCTTATACATAAGTGCTTACCATGACAGGCTCTTACGCTGTGAGTTGCAAATTTAACCCTAAAAAGTGCAATATACCACCACAACACAATCAAACAATTTTACTCTTACCACCAACTTCTAAAACTACACAATTAGGTTCAAAAATTGTTACAATCAAACAATACCACTCTCAGAAATTATAAATCTACACAATCAGGTTTTCACACTAAACGAATCAGCAAATAATCAGAAACTGAAGAAAATCACTTGCCTGATGATTTTCCTGACATGTTCAGGAGGCATATCCTCTTTCTGAGTTTCAACAAATCCAAACTTCCTCTTATCGCTATACCGCTTCGAGTTAAGCTGCTGCCATTTCCTCGCCTTCTCTTCAAGTCTTGCTTCCGCATCGGCTTCAGTCTCAACCGCCGGAGGAGGAGGCGGTGGAAGCACCGTGTATGACGGTTGTGAAGCTTGAGGCGGTGGAATCGACGGAACTGTAGTTCCAGGTGGCGCAATCTGGCCGTTGTTCCACATCTTGAAACACTCTTATCGAAGCTTCAAGGTTTGAAAAATCGATTAACTGATTCGGTGTTAGTGATTATGATTTTGAAACGGTTTCAGAGCATGTTGTTCGTTTTCGCAATTAAGCAAAGAGATTTTGAAGGTCTCACTCGGTAATAGCAAGTTCTAGGGTTTATGAGTGAGTGAGAGAAGAGAAAGAGAGAAAAAAAAAAGACGAAAATTGAGAAACAGCTTTTGGAGAATCACTTATTTAGATATATATATCGATCGATGGAAATGACGGTAACTAGCACTTGCCGCCTTTCAAAATTGGGCTGTTGTGGTTAAGCCCAATTCTCTCAAAATCATCCATCATTCTACTATTATTTCGTTAACCTCTCAAAAAAAAAAATCATCTAAGTTTTAGATTGTATAATCTGAATATTTTGCGGATGTGTTTGAATTATAAAATTCAAAACATTTTTATATATAAGCAACAATCAATAATTATCATATTTTAGCATTCATGATTTTCACTTTTAAAAACAATAAAAACTTGTTAGATAAAATCAAAAAAATATAATCATAAAAAATTTAAGAATCAAGTAAAACTAATGCAATTTTTTTTTAGATTTTTATGAGAAAATGAAAAAAATTAAAATAAGTAATGGGTCTAAAATATAAAATTTTGGATATAAAGGGGTGGAGTCGTGTATGAAGTCCTTTCTAAGAAAGTGTTGATCCTTTATTATTACTTTTTTATTTTTTGGAAAACTTTCGGAGTAATATGATCAAGTAGTCCGTAAACCGAATTTTTTACTGGAACACGACGGAAATAGCTAACAATGACCTAAAACATAAGGATGGGGATATGATGATTAGTTTGGTTCTTAAACCGACTATGCGCAGTCTTTATGTACGTAAAATGTTTTTAGATCTTTAATGATATACATTTCAACCAATTACAAGACTATCATATTTAACCTTTTTCTCCATCTTCAATCTTATTATCATCAACAACATTATATTTTTTCTCAATATTTTTAACAATCATTATCCGCCACACAATTGAGTTCATTATAACTGATCATCTTCTGGATGTGTCCAGGCTCTCAGGGCTTTGCATCGTCTTGACGACGTCGTGCTCAAGTGGTGGAACCAGAAAAAAGAGCTTGGGTGGACCACTAAATTACAAAAAAAAAAAATAGTACAAATGTTAATTAGAACAATTTACAAACAATATAAGAGAGATTTGAAACCCCACAAATTATAAGGTATGTAAACCTCTGATAACAAACAAAACATAAACATGACAAAAATCACGTATGTGATATGTGGAATCGCAGAAATCTAAAATTGTTTAAAATCTCAAAAAATTGACCTATGATTTTTTATTTTTAATTTTTTTTGGGTTGGCCACTATACCACTTTACTAAAATTTTGATATGCCGAAAACAAAAAATGTCGCAAAATTGTTTAAAATCTCGAAAAATAGACCTATAATTGTTAATTTTTTAATTTTCCCATACGTTCTTACTAAGTGTTAGGACTGTGTTATTAAATAGTGGTAGTAATTATTGTCTTTTGAAAAGAAAAACAATTAAAATATTTTCTTACGTGGTAAAATCTTATTTTAATTGAGTTTTATAAGATAGTTGTGTATGATGTGATGTGGAATGTTAATTGTATTTTATTTTATTATGTTTATGTGTTTTTGTGATGCTGAGAAGGACATGTTAGATTTTGATTAATTAAGAAAAATGAAAAGAGATGAAAATGTGAGTCTTATTGAAAAGATTGTTTTTGATCATGTTCATGGTGATGTGAGATATATAATTATTTGTTGTGTGGTGCTTTGTGGCGGGTAAATATCATATTGCATTGTTGTGCCTAAGTGGCGGGTTACTATTATATTTTGTGTGGTGCCTTAGTGGAGGGTTACAATTATATTCTGTGTGGTGCCTTAGTGGCGGGCTAATATCATATTGCATTTATTTTCATGATCATGCAAGGCATATGCATCTGTGTGGTGCCTGTGTGGCGGGTTATATCCGGATCATATAGTTATACGAGCATGCATCTTACGCATAATTGCATTGAGTTTGTTGTATACATGTGATTGATTATTGACTTAAAACTATTTTATTGCAAATAGGATGTGCGTGAACCTTACTTTGAAGCATATGACTTGAATGTATTTTTATTAATTCTTGTTGATTGATAAGTTTTGATATTATCTATTTTATGACATAGTTTCCTGTGCTTTGAGTATGAACCAATTTGGATAAGGAAATTGACCCTCACACTAACATTTTAGGTACCAAAGAAGATGGTCTATGCTTTGAAGTTATTGCCTGAAGTGCGTACATGGGACAAAATTGGGTTTTTAATTGAATTGTAACTTTAGTAGAAACTTTTGAAGGATATTAGTTTAAGAGTTTTAATTAAAATAAGTCAAGCATTTTGTATAGGTTTTGCTAAGAATTTATTATTGATGAAATAAATAAATAGTAGTGTTTTTTTTTTCAGAAAAAGAAAATGATTTAGGCGTAATGTCTTTGGATCAAAATCTGGGGTGTTATAGTCGTAGCCCACCCAAACCCATGAAGGGCTCCGTCCCTGGTGCTCATAGTATAGACGTTGGAGGAATTGGTCACCCATGGTTTAGACGTGAAGAAGATCAATTATTTTTACATGAAATTTATTATTATTATTTCCCTTATTTGGATTTTACTTTTTTTTTTTCAAAAGAAGGATAAAGTGTATGCTTGTGTTTTGTGCTTAAATTGAGCAAGTTTTGTCAAAAAGTTATGGTTTGTCATCATAAAAAGGAGGAGATTGTGAAGAAGATTTCCCTCTTAGACTTGGCAAAATTTTGATGATAACAAACTCACATCACAAAAAAAAAATTGGTGACACCAAGTACCGTTTTACAACTGTTTGGGTAGAATTTGCTATATTCTATGAAAATTCATTATATTTTAAGGAACCCTATAATATATCTTTCTGTGGTGATATATAATTAAAGAAATGTATAATTTAATAATATATTCTTATAGAAAATACTAATTAAATTATTTTTGAATGTCTCAATCATTTAAAATAATTTACAACAAAAATAAAAAAATTATAATAACCAATCATAATCTAGATTAAATTTATTTTGGAACTTCAAAAAATTATTACCAAACAATTTAACTTTTTTATTTTTACAAAACTCTTATTTTTTTAACTTTAACTTTACAAGAGCTTTTAAGCATAAAAAGAAATTGGGCCAAACACGCATTTAGTGGGCTCAAGCATATACTTGAAGGAGACCCTTAAAACGGAGATTACATTAGAGTTTGGTTCGTTCGAGTTTGATATAATGAATACGGTTTTTTCATCCAGATCGATTACACTTGATTGGATGAAATAACGAGTTTGATCAAAACTGACCTAACCAACCCGTGAACACCCCTACTCAATGGTGGAGCCACATTAGAGCTTGGGTGCCGCGGCGCACCCCACCACAAAAAGTTCTAATTTTTTAGATGGGAAATTACTAAAACTTCCTAGACGTTTAAATAAAATTACCTTGTGTTTCACCCTCTTCTCCATCTGAGTAAGCGACTAAGCGTTACTATCATATTTTTAAGTCACTCAACATGCATTGATAATTATTTTGTAATTTTAAGTTATGTAATTTTCTTTTTATGGTCAACTTTGTGCCGATTGATGCTTATTAAAACATCAATCATATATATATATATATATATATATATATTAGTTTATTTTGATGGTCCACCTGAAAAAAAGATTTCTGACTTCGCCCCTGCTCAACTTATTTTGACAATGAAGGGTATAGATGTTGGGAAGCAAAACGCTAGTTGATTAAGGTCCATAATGTAATTGGATATATAGACATTTTAACCTATTATGCCTACTAGAGATGAATTTGATGGAGCATTAGCGCAACTTTTGAAGAAATCACTTTAGTGCACGCAATCCCCTGTACACTTGTCAAATCTCTAAATTTAAACGATGGCAATTAGAGTCAAATTTCTTCTAAATTTTGATCGATGGTATTTTTTTCTAAAAAGTGTATAGTATACAAACTAGTATCAATTAAGTATTTTAATGCTTGGAGAATCTGAACGGTCAGTCCTGTTTAATAGGTGGCAGATGGTTGCTGCTTAATGGAGAAGAAAGGGATAGAATGGAAGAGGGGGAAAAAACTGAGTAGAACATTGCACAACACATGTTGTTTGGCCTTGTCACGAAACTTGCACAAAGACTCGGATCCCTCGTTTTTTATTTTGGGTTGTCACTTGCAATTGACCATTGGTATTTTGTATGGTATTACAACGGTCATGATCTCAACCAGGTTGCAACACTTTTCATCGTCGACGTTGCATAAACAACAGTTAACTTTGCAGTTTGAGAAAAACAAATAGAAAGAAGAACTAAGAGAAGTCACATACCTTAGTTAGGAATTTTACTAATTTTACAGTTGGAATATAAACCATTGGATTAATTAGATTTAATGGTTGAGATTTTGTGTAAGTCTTCTGACTTATGTGTCAATAGATCGTAAGTCATATCTGCATATATTTCTATAGTCACCTTGATTTATTAATGTTTCTTTTAAGTATGGGAGCTTAGTGTAGTTAATTATACAGTTGCATCTTACATAGGTAATCAATCAAGTCCCTCTGGTGAGAAAAATGATGAACTTGAGTCGGTTGACAATAATATTGGTAATCTTCAAGAGAACACCACCTTACACGTCTTTGTCACTAAAAAATCCCTTAGAATTAATTAGGAGTTTCCAAAATCATTTAAAAATGAAGGTTTTCAAGGAAAAAAATTGAGAGGAGGACCAAAGAAGCACAAGCATGAAGATAAGTACGTGTAAAATGAAAAAGCGAGAAATTCATTGGTGTATGCATAAAATATAGTTATATGGTACAAATGATGCATAAAATATAAAATATAGATTATTTTGAAGCTTTTGACAAAAGACAAAAGAAATATCAATGAAGCAATTTGCTTGGTCTTACAATGAGGTTTCAAAACATGATTTTGAGTACTGTAGGGACATTCTTTTGAGTGTGTTTGATCAAATTATATAGAAGATATGTTAAAACACAAGAGTTTAATTGTAATGGAAATCAAATTCGGTCTTACTATGGGAAACAACCAAAAACGTAATGGAAATGATATGTGAGAGTTTCTATCGCTAAAGATAAACAACTAAGACTAGTTGAAAAACTATTTAATGGATGAGGAAAATTACAATGGAGATAATCACCACCAATTTGAACCGAGTCAAACTTTTATTGCCTATAAGTGATTGATATAAATGAGGATGCTAATACATCTTAAAATTTGTAATCATAATAATTTAATTATGCTCTATGCAGCTAAGAAAAGGAAAAGTAGAGTTGCGAACTCAGAATCCAGCTCACATGAGACTGATGCAACTCCTAAAAATGCATCAGGTCTTGTTTCAGATGATGAACATGGAAAGCAGCTTGTTAGGCCTCAAGAGAATGTTTTGAGGGAACAAGAAAGTAGTTTTTCATTTTAGATTGTGATGTGATCCTAAGATGTTCTCCCTTTACAAGAATAATAAATTCATTATGGAATAAAAGAATCAAATTATTTTTGGTTCAAATTGTTATTTTTGTAGGTCATTATGTATCTGTCTTGTATTCATCATATCTAGAGCTCTGATACCACTTGATGAAGGACAAAAATGGTTGTAATTTTGAATTTAGTATATTTGTGAATAATGAAGGATATTTGGATATTAAGATTAAAGAATGATGGAAATAGGCAGAAAATGATAACCAAACAAATTCCCAATCCAAGGAAGATGTTTAATTCGATAGAGGATCGCCACAAGAAACGTGGTTTCTTGATAAGATCAATGCATGGTTCAATCCAGAACCACAAAGAAGCAAAGCTTCACAACACACAAAGTGTATTTTTTTTATCAAAATTCTACCTTTTATTCATTATTTTCGCCCCCTTTAAATAGGTAATAGGCTAGAATGCTGAAAAGCTTACAATTATATCAAGATTAATGAAATAACTCTTATGTGGCTAATTATTGCAAGGAAATGTTACAAATTTATTGGTTTTGATTTAGGTGGCTATTACTTTTGGACAATTTTCAGCGTCCTCTCTCCTCCACTTTATGCTCTTCAACTACATTAATTGTGTTTCACCTTTTTATTTGCTCCAGCTCCTTCATTTAATCACGTCCTCCAGTTTAATCCCATTTTACACCATGATATATGCCGATTTTGCTTCTGAGTCCAACATATGAAATGTAGATGAATTTGTACCCTTTCCAACGCTTCAAAGATCACCTCAATCGGAGTTCCAGAGCTCTAGATATGATGAATACAAGACAGATACATAATGACCTACGAAAATAACAATTTGAACCAAAAATAATTTGATTCTTTTATTCCATAATGAATTTATTATTCTTGTAAAGGGAGAACATCTTAGGATCACATCATACTCTCCCTCTTCAAGAGAATTCGACCTCGAATTTATAGCTTGAATACCTCCTGGGTCGAAAACAATTATATTGAATCCATCACATGTAGCTTTAAATTTAAAGAGCACTTCACTTTTATTGGAAGAATTTTTTTGTTTTTCATTCCCTTTTGATTCGTGGAAATAATCTTTGTTTCGAATCTCATAATTTTCTTCCACTTGTTGAGAAAAAATTTCTTCATTGACTTTGTTTCTCTCCTTTTTCTCTTCTTTTCTCTCGACTTCTTCAACACCTACTTTTCTCTCTTCTTTTTCATTTACTTCTTCTTTTTCATCACATTCTTCTTTTTCTTCTTTTTCCTTCCTTTTTACTTCTTCCTCGTGACTTTCTTTTTCTTCTATCTCTTTTTTATAATCATTTTGGATTTGAAAGAGATTTTCCTCTAGTATTTTAGCAATATCAGCCATTCCTCTATCAATCCTTTCCATCCTTTCCTTCTTTCTATTTTCTCTTTCCCTTTCTCTTTGCAATATTTTTTCACCTTCTATCTTTTCCACCTTCTTTCTTTGTATTTCTCTAAGATGATAAGAAGGTGCATAACGCCTCCTCATCATTCTTTTCATTTCCTCCCAAGTTTCAATGGGTGGCTCTCCATACCTCCTTCTTTCCTTAATGGTCTGATCCCACCACACTAATGCATAATCCTTAAATTCAAGAGCTGCAACCTGCACTTTTTGAACATTAGAGAAAGTGTTGCATTGAAAAAATTGTTCGATTTTGTTTTCCCACTCTAGATATGCATCTGAATCTCTTTGCCCTCGAAAAAATGGAACTTTGATTTTTTTGTCACTATATCTTTCCATTTTTTTTTTTCTAGCAATCAAAGAGAGATTAAAATGAAGAAAAGAAATGATAACAATGGAAACAAATTTCAAAACTGAAACAAATTTTTTTTCCCAAACGAAACCGTGCTCTGAATACCACTTGATGAACACTATTTTGTGAAAATTGTTCATATTTGACTTTTAATCATGAATTGATAAAAGTTGCTTGCTGAAAGATTAATTAAAGGCACAAAACACAAGAAATGAACTAAAAATATTGTTAATGAAAGGGTGTGCCAACAAGAAACGAAAATTATGTATTGGGATTAATTTTGACAATGATTTGAGTTGAAAAAAATGAGAATTTGGTTTTGAATTGCTCTTTAGGTTCTGGATTGGACCTAGTATTGATCATATCAAGAATCCTTTCTTGTGGTGATCTTCATTCCATAGACTTATCATTTTCTAGGATTAGAAAGTGTGGCGTCCCTAAACTCTCCATTCCATTTCTTGTTTGAAACCATAGATCAGCCTAAACACCAATTCAAAACCAAATTCTCATTTTTTCAACTCAAATCATTGTCAAAATTAATCCCAATACATAATTTTCGTTTCTTGTTGGCACACCCTTTCATTAACAATATTTTTAGTTCATTTCTTGTGTTTTGTGCCTTTAATTAATCTTTCAGCAAGCAACTTTTATCAATTCATGATTAAAAGTCAAATATGAACAATTTTCACAAAATAGTGTTCATCAGATTGTTCTTCAAAGAAGGGGTCAAATTTAGGATGAGAGCAGCTGGTTACTTCTCAACAGAATGGTTTGAAAGAAAAAACAGAATGTTCAATGACCGGAAATGAAAGATCAAATTAAAAATGGTGAATGCAATAGAAGAGCAACCATATTCAAAGATGTCATTCATTTCAATGTTGTGTAAGGGAATGAGTCGCTCGAGTTTTTAAAGAGCCAGAAAGGTTATCTCAAAATACAATCTAGAAAGTTAACATACAACTTATAACACAAACAAAAAGACTCCATTTCTTAACCAAGACAACCTCTTAATTGATTTCACCACTTCCCCCCAAATATCTTTACTCAGGCAATGCTTCAGCAGTTTCCTCGCCTTCATCTTGTTTTATCATGACAGATCCAACATCTGGCATCCTGAGCTGTTGAGCAGATTTAATAAGGCCATAAACATTTCTCTTATGATCTTTCACGTCCATCACAATTGGAGCATCATCCTCCTAAATTAAAAAATATATAAAATTAATTCGGAAGAACAAATTGAGACACACACACACACACAAAAAAACATAAACGAATCTAATCTTAGATACATATCACTTGAAATATGCAATGTGAACTTTTGTGAAAAAGAAACACTAAATTTAGAGAGACCAAAATTTGAAGAAAGTTTTTAAAGAGACTAAAATATAAAAGTTGATTCCGTCAAAAAATTAAAAAGTTAACATACTTAGAGAAACCACAAACTTTTTTTTTTTTTTTGTCAACTAGCCTAGTTGCTAAAATTTCACTTTTTATAGTGAATAAGGGGGGTTGTCTATGGTTTGAACTTCAGCCCCTGCATATAACAATACATCGACCTAGCCAACCGAGCTATGCTCACGAGGACAAACCACAAACATATTTATTCAAAATAATGTCACTAAATTGCATACAACATTTTGTTTCAAATTACTTTTATTAAATTAAATGATACAGTAATAAAACTAAGCTTATATTGCATACCAAATAGTACGTTTTAATATTTTTTAATAATTTTATATATAAAGTATTTATTAATTTTCAAAGAAATGCTTAAACTAAACACATTTTCAATATGGAAATAGGAAATGAAAATAAAAACAATGACATAAAAACAAATATATACATACATATGTATGTGTATATATATATATATATATATATATATATATATATATATATATATAGATATGAAAAATATTGTATAAAGAACCTCACTTACCAGCTGCATGAGAGTGCCATTGTACCTGAACAAAACAAGCGCAGTTAAAAGACCCATAATTATGTAAACAAGAACCAAATGAGCATATATGCTAAATCATATAAATCATATAGAAGGTTCTCCAAGAGGTTATATAGACAGAATTGACAGAACTGGAAATACAAAAAATTATGAAAAGAAGAAAAGCAAATAGATATTTTTGTTAGGAGTTAGCTAACATCCAGACTAGCCTTATCCCCTTTTTCGTTGAACAAAAAACTCAATTGATATTCAAATGAAATGTAAAGTAGCTGAGTGCAAAATGGTAGACTACATAATATTCCTTCTAAGACAGAGAATTATATATTCACAGCCCAAGCATCAAGCCTGTACAATTCATCACCCATTGCTGAAAAGATTAATAAGAGACAAAAGTCACTGTCCAGCGGATCTCCACCACCCCGCAACCCCTATCCGGACAAAGGTTCCTCTAGCCTTGTTCACGCAGACCTGCCCCACCATTCATTTACCAACAACTTACCTACAGATGGGGGGGAATGCCACACAAACAGGCAATTCTACTACCACCAACGAGTGGAATGGAGAGGAAAGCTAAGAGTTGAAACAGAGAAAGGCGGGGAGTATAAATCGACGATATAAGATTCCGGCAACTCTAATATTGCCGCCAAAATGTTCAGTGGCCGGTGGGGAAGGTGGAGCACAGGTTGGGGTGGAATGGTTAAATGCATAAATTATGTGGCCGTAAAATAATTACTTTGATCGAAACCACTAATATGTACTTATTAAATTTATTTCTTTATATATAGACAAGGATTGTCTAGTTTTTCAAGAGAAAAAAGGGAATATGGCTAAAAGCCCCATGGTAGGGGGGATGTTAACTTTTCTGTTTTTAATATATACGAACACATTACAGGGGAAATTTGAAAACAAGTTTACAAAAAGAACAAGAAGAATGTGCTGATAATGTTTTTAAATATAAACCCAAATTGCATAGGAACAGATGAAAAAGATCATAAAATAATAAATGGGAACGAAAGGGAAACAACCGAATAAAAAGCAAAGCAAAGCTAAAATTACAATGTAAGCAAATTAGTGGGAGGGGCAAGACACAGGCATGCTGTTCTGAAATATCAAAATGTCAAGCATGAACATATTCAGGACAGGACGCACGCTAAACGTGGCAAATTAAAAACCCCAAATGACAAGCTACGAAAAAATGAGGCTAAACATATGGTATGGTAAAGGGGGGGGGGTGGAAAGCATTGCTATGTATCAAATAATTTGAGATGCAAAGAAACATATTGAAAAAATGAGAAACAATCTGGTGATAAGATTAAAATAAATTACCAAGTACTGGTCCCTTCCATCCTGATTATAATAACCTTTTTTAAATCCAACTCTCTTTTTCCAAATCCAAACACCCGGGCTTCGAAAGTTGCATATTCCACGTCAGCATTGCTGGCTTGAAAGGTGATACCGTAAAGGAAACCGTTAACATATCGCGAAGTAAACGTATCAACAACGACCAATTGGTAGTGGTTCTGAGTTTGTGAATTATAATCCCGTATTGCCAAAGTGGCACATTTGGTTATCCTATCCTTTTTGGTAGGATCTTTGATCTCATTAAAATCTGATAGAAAAGTAGAGAAAGGAAAAATTAATCATAGATGATTAAATTAGCTACAATGGAACACATTATCATGTTATTAATCATCTTCCAACAAGAATATATATCCATTGAATTGCAGCAGGGAATGAATAGTGAATCAACATAACCAACAGACTCACCACTTGATTGAAGAACTGAGCTTCTTCTTCTGCGGGGTTTCAGAGCAGCAGAGGACGAAGGAGGATGTTGCATTTTTTGATGTACGTCTGAGAGAGAATAATAAAGAAGAAGCAATTATGAATTATGATATTTAAAGAAGAAATTAGTGATAAGTGTGAATTGGGGCTTAGGGTTTGTTCAATTTCTCAAAATCCCTAAGCCCCCAATTCACAGCGGAACACATTATCATCTTCCATTAACAAACAACATTGAGAATAGTGAATGAAACATAACGAACGAACAACAGAACAATATAAATGTTAAACTCACTCACCAGGTGGTGGTGACCTTCGAGCACGAAGACTCAATAGACGAAGACGAAATCTGCTGACTATTTCCAAGGGGGTGGTAGGAGCAGCAGAAGACGAAGACGAAGACGAAGGATGATGTTCCATTTTTTGAAGTAAGTCTGAGAGTTTGTTCAATTCCATTTCCATGATTTCTCAAAATCCCTAAGCCCCAATTCAAAAAGGTTACAAACCCTAAGCCCCAATTCACAGAACAAGCAAGAAAATTATTATGAATGGAAAACGAGTGAATGAAAATAAATACCTTTGGTGAAGAAAGAACGCGGGAGCTATCAACTCTTAAAACGCGATGAGCGAGTAACTGAAAACCTAATGATGATGAGTGTATATATATATATCGTTTATTTAATGAGTTTTTTTAATTACACCCTGTTTAATCCTGGTTACACTTCAAAATGACAAAATTACTCTTTCATAAAATTTAAGTTTCAAAAAGCCTCTTCCTTTTTCTCGGTTACACCCCAAAACCCCTCTTTAGTTTAAGTAGATCAGTTTAAGTAGGTCATGTAAAT
Source organism: Medicago truncatula (assembly GCF_003473485.1). Classification (NCBI taxonomy): domain Eukaryota; kingdom Viridiplantae; phylum Streptophyta; class Magnoliopsida; order Fabales; family Fabaceae; genus Medicago; species Medicago truncatula. The sequence goes on from NC_053043.1 coordinate 51,059,088, forward strand.
TGAGTTTAAGTGTACATACTTAAACTTAGGTTAAGTAAGTCATGTAAACTTAGTTTAAGTGGGTCATGTAAACTGAGTTTAAGTGTACATATTTAAACTCAGTTTAAGTGTACATCTAAAAGTTCAACTTTGCTCAATGATTCTACGTAATCTCAATTTAAGTATGTACATGTAAACTAAGTTTAAGTAAGTCATGTAAACTAAGTTTAAGTAGGTTACGTAAACTAAGTTTACATGAACCTACTTAAACTGAATTTAAGTTAACCTCAACAATGTAAAATTGAAACCGTTGTACAGTACAGTTGAACAAGAAGAAAATTGAAACTAGCATTATTGAAAAAGAAGAAGAAATTCGCAATCGAATATGAATGAAAAATATTTTGATTCACTCTTTAATCTTCCATAACAGAGATTGATTGAACATCAGATTTGATTGATCGTTTCAAGGTGAAAGAGAGTGGAATTTTATAGTGACAATGAATGAAATCAAGATATTAAGATAATTTATATAAAAGGGCAATTTTGGTATTTTTAAAAACTTTTAAGAAAATTTGGGTGTAACCAGAAATATATGGGGTGTAAATAGAAAAACTCTTATTTAATTTGCCGTTTCGTCAATTACTTCTTAAAATTAACAAAACTCCAATTACTTTCTGAAATTACATATTGTTAATCAATTTACCCCTCCGTCAACAAATTTATGTTAGTTTAAGAGTGGTGCTTGGGCCTTGATGACATCTACATGCATTGATTGTTGGTATATTTATCTTTATGTAGATGTTTTTTCATCAAAGATCATAACTAAATTGTTGTAGGTTTTTAAGGGAATTGGGATTTTTTAGCTTTTTAATTTAAATTAATGTTTCCAATTTACAATAACTATTTAATAAGTTTTATTTTGTCAAATTCAAATATCAGGCAATTCAAGCATTTTAATTAATATGTATGATGCACGCTTATTCTTTATGTGAAGAAAAATGACCATGCATACTCTGTGCTTTCAATATAGAGAAAAGCTCCTATAAGATACTGGTTAATCCTGCATCATCGTTCAGCTCTAAAATCTCCACTATAAATATATTAATGTTTTGAAACTCAACTTACTTGAATCTTACTATGTCATTTTGTCCCAGATTAATGGAAGATTAATGAGATTTTGTAGTTGGTCTGCTCGGTTGTTTTTGTTGTGTCATTCTTCGGCTGTCATGTCTTCACCGGTGTTTTTGCAGTGGTTAGAATGGTTTATGTGTCTCAGAAGTTGGAATTGGATCAAGCTGCTTGAGCGTTGTTCGATACACAACAATTGGTGAAATACTTCTCTGCAATCGCGGTATAGTAGAATCTACATATATTAGGACTTTTGTTGGTATCTTGAGATGTTTAGGGTCTAATCGTTCAAGTATATGGTGTGATGTTAATTGGCTTGAATAATTCTAGTTGTTGTTGAATTTAAATAATTAAGTGATGGTCCTTATTTAGTGCGGTAACATTTTGGAATTGACTTAGTACACTTGGATTTTATCTTAGTAAATCGGTTTCATTTGTCTTATTCAAACAGATAGTAAGGATTTAAAAAAACAGTACTCAATCCGTGCGAAGGACGCAACCTTCGTTCTCAAATTTACGAAGAATAGCAATGTTTCGTAATTTGAACATCTTTCCTTTAAAGATTTTTTTAAAAAAAATACGTAATTCAACTCGTGCGAAGCACGAGTTTGTAACTAGTATAGGAAGAAAAAAGGGTCTCTATGTTTTTGTATTATGAGTGGTTGTTAACCCTCTAGACATTACTTACACTAAATATGAATATTTTTTAAGTTAAAATTCAAATTTGGATTTGCCACATTATGAAAAAACTTCACTCCTTTGAAAATGGCCAAATCTTATGTTTATTATTATTAGGCTTAATTGAACTCCCGGTCCCTTAATTTAATTTTTTTTGTCAAATTGGTCCCATAACTATTAAAATCATCAATTTGGTCCTTTATCTTTGTTTTCGTCTGCAATTTGAACCAATTTTGATAATTTCAATCCCCTAAAAAACAAGACCGTTGGATTATAGAGGTTTACCAGATTTCACAGTGTATCACCAACACCTGATTTTTTTTCATCCAACATTTCAAAACTCAACAACTAAACTTTTTCCCCTTTCTTCATAATCTTCAACCTCACCTTCATCACCTTAGAACCCAGAAATTCAGAAATTTAAAATAAAAAAAAAAACTCCATTTTCATTACCAGAACCAAAAAATTGTAGAACAAAACAAAATTCCAGCAACATAAAACCAATTTCATAGTAAATTCACCTTAAGATTTTGAATTTCTTTAAAATTTGGCTTGGCTAGCGAAATCCAGCAACATAAAACCAATTCCATTTTGATTTGCACAAAATTCATAGCAAAATCATACCCAGATTGATGTGGATCCAACAAGGATTCACCATACAAGGATCTTTGACCTAAGTGAAAATTTCTTGAATTGAGATAGAAAATGAAGGAAAATGATAGAAAATCTAAGAAAATTGACCAAACTAGTAATAGAAAGAACACATACAAATGGAATTAGATGAGAAGTGGGAAGAACGATCGCCACATTCAAGATGAACGATAAGATCGAATCGCGGATCCGCCACAAGAATAAGATGCTCTTGATAAGGATCTAGAATTGGTTCATCCAAGAACCTAGAAGAGCAATTCTAACTCTCCCTTCAATCAAAGATTGAAAATATCAAATTGTATTAACCTCCCTCAAAATGATAACAAAGTTGTTATTTATACCTACTCATTGGCCATCACCTATAAGGCCCAATAAGGAACTAGAAAAACAAGGAGCATTATACAACTCCAAATTAAAAGTAATCTAAATTTTAAAACCAAACTATTTATTACAAACAAAATTTGTTATATCTACAAGAATCAAAAACTTATTCAATTCTTATATAATTCAGAGACTAGATATCGAGGGGTAAAAATATAACTCAATTAGATACATATGAGAATATTTTTTTAGTACCCTACTTTTTGCAAAAAAAACACAAAACTGCCATACTTTTTCGAAAAATTGTATAAATGCCTTACTTTTTCTAGAAATTCTGTCACCACACAACCTCAAGTTGCGGGGTACCCTCAAAAGTGACAAATTTTTTGTCTTTATTATACCCCACAACTCCAAGTTGCGGGGTACTTTCTTTATTTATTTATTTTTTTGAATTTTTTAAATAGGAAGCAAGATGGACTTGCGAGGTATTTTTTGCTTTTTTTTAAAAAAAAAAAAAAATTAAATACCCCACAACTTGGAGTTTTGTGGTACCTTGTGATGTCCAATCAACGCAGACCACTTGGGAAATAGGGTTTTGAAGCAAATTTTTGAATTTTATAATTAATTAAAATATATTATTTCATCTACTATAAATACTTTCTTTCATCTTTCAATTTATCACACCATTTCATCTTCTATTCTTACATTCATCTTCTTTTAACCTTATTTTCTCATTTTCACAATGCTGAATGCAATATGTTTCACCGTTAAATTTGCGCATATAAATCGACCGTTCAGCGGTTGGATGTTAGATCCGGTTGATACGCTATCAGAATTAAATGATGTTTTCAACTACTTTTTCTACTTGTCAAATGATCCTACTCGAAGGGTGAAACGTATTGTACATGTAGAACCGTACTACTCGTTGGATGATGTCCACAATGATTGGAAGTTAAGGTATGATTGTAAGACTCTTGAAAATGACATTGAAGTGGAGCTTATGTTTCGATGGAGAACAAACACAGAAGACCCGTTGTACTTGTTCGTTGAAAGTGAAATTAATGTCGAGTAGCTTATGGTAGTACTACAACCAACCAACACCAACATACCTACTATCTCATTTCTCTTCGGATGCATTGAACTCCAATGAACAATTTCTGGATATGGAATGACCAACAAGGAAACACGATGTGTCGTTGACGTTGGGTTATGGTAGTTAGACACAATCAACTACAGATAACAACGATGAAATCCAACATGACGCTCAAGTAATTCGTCAAAGAAATCGTCGAAGACGAGGGTGTGGGACATGAGGGCATTTGTAATAATGGTAGATTTTATGGTTATTTTATTTGTTAAATAATTTTTGTTAGTTTATTAAAATTAAGTTTTTTCTATTTGTTTTTATCATTTTATAAACCTAACGTGGGATGCAAGGTGGCACGGAAAACATCACAAGCTACCACACAACTCCAAGCTGTGGGTATGTAAATTTAAAAAAAAAAACAAAAAATACCTCGCAAGTCCATCTTGCTTGCTATTTAAAAAATTCAAAAAAATAAATAAATAAAGAAAGTATCCCGCAACTTGGAGTTGTGGAGTATAATAAAGATAAAAAATTCGTTACTTTTGAAGGTACCCCACAACTTGAGGTTGTGTGGTGACATAGGTTTCAGAAAAAGTAGGGTATTTATACAAGATTTCGAAAAGTAGGGGCATTAAAAAAAAAAATTCTACATATGAGCTATATTATTATTATTTTTTTTGACGGAAACATATGAGCTATATTATGATGATCAATATAGTCGAATACGTACGAAGTGATATGTTTGTTGACAATATTATTTTCTTGTGCGTTGTAACTTTTCTCCCCCTTTTTTAAACCTCACACCATCATCAAATTTAAAATTGAATACATTAAATAAGAATGTTTCTACCGATCCCTCTCTCTCTCTCCATACTCCCACTCAACAGTCACCATTACTTCTTTAATCTTAGTTTATTTCTCTTTTTCGTTAACAAAGGAGGAATGATTTATAGACAACTTTTAACTTGACATACTCCCCTCCGTTTTAAAATATACTCCTTTTTATTCTGTCTCAAAATATAAGTAAAAAAGATAAACTTTTATGTTATTATTATATTTTTTAAATAAATCATCTTTTCCAATGTAAAATTAAATACAAATTGCATTCAATTTGTTCTCCTATTTATTTTCTCCATAATTTTTAACCAATGAGAATTATTTTTACATCTTTCCATTAAACTTATTCCAAGGAGAACACAAAAAATTATACCTCAAATCACTAAGTGTTAATTTTCTTAATAAGTGTGAATTAATGTTGTTTGCTTATAAATTAGGACGGAGGAAGTAAGTTGTTTTTTCTTCACGTCCACTTAAAATAATGATTTTCACTTATTTTTAGGTGTCTCTTTCATTATTTCGTCGTATTGGTGTGAGGTTGTCTTGTTTCGTCGTTACAATGCACATCATCTTGCTTTTCCATCTTGTTGCCATGTTTTTTCTATTCAAAATGTCAAACTATATTCGATCTAATGTTAATTCAATCAATAACGCTGTCAAAATTACATAAAAAAACATGATATTTCAAACACACTTTAATTTCATCATATTTGATGTTACAAGTTTGTTTTCAAATTCATTTAACAATATTGAATTTTTAATTGTATAATTATATTCAATATACCATACCAATTGGAAATGAATGGAATTTCATTTTTCCTTTCTAAAAAAAAGTAAAAGAAAGAAATAATATTTAGATTTTAAAATTGGCAAAATAAATAAATAAAATCTTTTAAATAGTGTGGCTTGAATGAAAATTCTTATACTATTCCCTCCGGTCCTATTTATAAGAGAATTTTAAGTTAACAAAAGTTGATGTATCTAGTTAAAAATTCAGTCCAAATACATTCATTTATGTTGACCTAAATTACCGGAGGTAGTATTAAATAAGAGAATGTGACGACATAAACAATAAAGAAGGAAACTTAGATCGTAGGGCAGACGATAGATAACCCTGGATTGATGATTTTCTAACATTCCATCATCCCGAAGAGACGAATCTTTCTCGGAGCGGATACCGAATTTTCAAATAAAAACAATCTAATAACCCTATCTCTCAATTTTTTCGATTGAATTGGTACATTGTTGCAGAACAAGGAAATACAGAAAAAGAGGAAGAAGAAGAAAATAGAAAAGACGAGGACGCAGTTTTGAACGATGTCTGCTGCGGTGTGTGGAAGCAAGAGATCTTTCTTTGAAGACCTTCCTCCTTCACCACCAGTTTCTTCAACCAAGAGGCTTCGTTGTTCCTCTTCTCCGATTCGTCTTTCTTTTCCTACCCTAATTGATCATCTTCGTAATCTCTTTCCCAACATGGATGATCAGGTATGTTTTTTCAATTTTTCTATATTTTTTCAACTATTTATTTATTTCTCAAATGATAATTGATTCATGGAATGTGCGTGCTTATTTTTTTTTTTGTTTCAGATCATTGAAAGAGCGTTACAGGAATGTGGCAATGATTTAGATGCTGCTATTAAGAGCTTGCACGGGCTTTGCTTAGGATCTGCTGATGAAAATTCTGTACTTGCTCCACAACCTGATGCTGCAGTTGAAACAGGTTGTTGGATTTCGATAGGATTCTTTTAAATGTTCGTCAATCAATTAGAGATCATCAATTTTAGGGCCTGTTTGTTATTGATTATAAATAAGCAATTTTGATATTCCATGGTTTAGATACATTTTTTTTAGAGATTTTTGAAAAAGCAGAAGTTGTGTTGTGTTTGTTTACCTTAGTGAAAGAAAATCATTATTTCTTTTAAAATAACCAGTTATAAATAAATGATTTTATGGAGAAGCTACTCAAAACAGCTTTCTCGTTTGAACCAGGTTTTTAGAAATATGATATATGATAGAGCATTTCTGCTTTGTATGTGATAAGGCATGGTTGTTGTTGTTAATGTCCAGATTCTCATTTTTTTTTTTTTTAAACTTGTAACAGACAATGAAAACTTCTATAAGTGATTGTTTTGTTTAAAAAAGTGATATTTTTTCACAAGAAAAAGCTGTAACAAACTCTTGATTTATAGCCGAAACATATTCTCTAATAGGATGTTTTATATATTTCAATTGGATGTTCATGTAGTGATAGTGTTCTTTGTTATGCAATGAAATTTCTTTAATGGCGTTTTGTGTGTTGATAACAATTTAAAATGAGTTTTTAATGAATTAATTTCGGAATAACTTGTAGGTGTTTTTGAAAACAACGGGGATGCTTCTGCTTCTGGGAACCAGCCTGCTGAAAACAATCTTCCCGCTGATGGACCTGGATGGATCAACTTGTTTGTTAGTGAAATGTCATGTGCCACTAGTGTTGACGATGCTAGAGCCCGTGCTGCTAAACTGCTTGAGGTTTTGGAGAAATCGATCAGCACACATGCGAGTTCTGGGGAAATAACTGATCTTCAAAAGGTATGTGTTTGGGCTGTAATTACCTTTCTTAATGGGACAACAATTGTCTTGCTATAATTTGGTATTGGGAGTTTGGAATACAATTATGGAGTGGACTTGTTTGTTGTGAAAAATGATTATGGATTGTAAGTGTTGAACTTGTATAATGGTTTTTATTTTCAGGAAAATTTGATGTTGAAATATCAGATTGAAGTCTTGACTAAGGAGAGAAATTGTTTTAAAAGTGCTTTTAGAATCCAGCTTGAACGCCTTTCTGATTATGAGGATAAAGACCGAGAGTTGCAACAGTTGAAGCAGTTGGTGTCTCAATACCAGGAACAGATCAGAACTCTTGAGGTTAGCAATCATCTTTATTCCTCTTCTGTACTTGATCAAAAGCACTTCAATTATTCACATATTTGGTTTGATCATTTCAGAAATTCAACCGCTATCTAGTTTTTATATATACTTTGAATTCCTTTCCTTTGTGAAATGGTAGAGAAATAGAGGAAATAATTTTAAATAGAAATGACTTAATGTTAATGAATAATGACGATGATCATGGAGACTTAACCACATGGGAAGACTTAACCAATGGAAGTGAATCTAAGGGATTTGTATTAGCTGCTATGTGTTCTTCCCATGTGGTTAAGTCTTGGTAGTAAATCCACTATCTATGATCAATCACTAGTCTTTCAAGTGAAGGTAGGAATTTTCTGTTTACTGGTCATCAACAAATTTCCTCCAACCTGTTCTGCATGACTCTGGTTCTGTTATGTTGAAAGAGTGTGTGCTGTGGGGCCAATACTTGATTCATCTATTACATCTGAACATAAGATAGTACATTTTTCTGAAAAGGTTCCATTGTCTTAGACAAAAGGATTACTGAACTGGGGAAAATTGGTGGATGAAAATTCTAAGATGAACAACACCCTTCTCCATTTTTTTTTTGTATTACAAAAACTTGTATGCATATGCTGATGAATGCGATTTCTCTATGGCTTTGTTTACAGGTTAACAACTATGCCTTGCAAATGCATCTGAATCAGGCACAAAAATACAACAACCCTTTTCCTGGGCGTTTCCCCCCGATGGCTTCTAATGCAATCAGCGGGTAGAATAGCACAGTCGAGGCAGTTAAATAGCTGTATCGGGTTAATTTATTATGTATCTGGTGTTTTATTTTTCCAAAAGAAGTATTTATTGTTTCTTGTTACAGTTTGTGTAGCTCCTGTAGGCCAAGGAAATGTAGCTATTCTTAGTTCAGGGGTGAATCTATCTTATCAACCTGGAATAGAACTGATAATAATATTCTTCAGTTAATTCAATTATTTATTCTTCACTGAATCCATCTCTAGAATTGTGTGTACTATAATTACTAAGAATGTTAAAATTAAATATCAGTTTATTACCTTCACAATACTGCAACAAATTGTTCAAAAAAAAAAAATTACTACAACAGATTGTGTTTTTTTTTTTTGCTCTATTATTTTCAGTTATCAATATAGCAGTGGTTGTTCAATACACGATTATCTTGATTTCCATTATATATGTCTGATCTAATGATAATCGCTTGACCATGAACAAAGCCTTAATTGTATCACTTCATAAATCATGGTTAATGACAGTGTCATCTACAAGACTAGAACCAAGATCATTCTGAAAACCTCAAAAATCATTTAACGGTTCAGAACTCTAATTGTTGAACAATGCCTTTAACTGAACATGTTAAACTACACACAGTCAAGCTTGGGAAGTTGTTTCATTTTCCCACAAATGTCTTTGTCTAACCCATTTTGATGCACAAAATGAAACATGTAGACAAGTATTTCAATATAATTAATAATCAACCTCGAATAACATTAATAGCATATGGAAGCGTGGAGATACAATTTTTATTTTGAACATGGCATGCCTTACACGGCCAGAAATTGAGTATTTTTACATGGCCAGAAAAACCAAAATAAGTATTTATCTGCATCTTGGTATTGTACTCTGCAATATCCTATGTCACAAAAACAACACAAAGACAACAAATTAATTCCATGTCTGTCGAAGCAGACATGGTGCACTCTTAAGATCTATTGGATTCATCATCATTTGTTAGCAAAACCCATCTTAGTCATGATTTTTTTCAAACTGTCACATTCTGTATAGTAACAAATACTACTACCTTATTATGTCTAATTCCAAAGCAACTAGAAAATTTTCCAGAATAGATCTCAAATTTAGAAATATGTCTTGCTCTTGCGACATACCCTTTGCGGAGGAGTGGCTTGAACATAGGTTGTCTCGGTATTTGATGTTAATAATCCGATGTTAATGATCCTCCTCATTTTTATGATTTAAAATAGTGACTTAATTAATAATAATGAAAAATAAATATGTAGTTTGTATTGAATCGACATCTTAACCATAAATATAATAAGGATCATGAGTTTTTTTTTTCTTCTGAAAAATACCTTGGTCAGTCGTAGAAAGTTTTGATAGTTTAAAGTATTATTTTTTGTAGAATATGATATGTAGAGTTTGAATATGCAACTTTTGATAAGAATCTAATATAAAAAACTAAAATAAGTCATTAGTATCAAAATTATAAATTAGTTTTTGATAAGAATCAATTATATGAAAATTGTTTTGGTGACTAATAAATTACATACATTATTTGAGTATGTAGAGAAGAATAAATTTGCAGAAAGAAGACGAGGCTAGCAATAAGCCACAACTTATCTGGTAGTTGTGGGTCCCAGTGAGTGTCTTCCTCTCTGGTATGTATGTACCAATACCAGTAGTCCAGTCCAGTTCAGCAAGCAGAAGCAGAACCCATAAAACCCGATTCTTTTTAACATTTTACCCACTAACAATTCAAGCGGGCGTTAAAATCATGAACATATCATACTTTTCTTCATAATTCTATTTCAATTTCAATTTCAATTTCAATGGCAGTTATATCACTCTCTCTTCTTCCACCACCACCATCTTCAACTCATTCATGCTTCTGTGCTGGAGGAATTCATCTCCGTTCCCACAACAATTTCCTTTCCATTCATTCTTCTCCTTTTCCTTCCACTTTCTCCAATTCTAATACTAAATTCTCTTCTGGTACTAGACCAAAACGCTTTCACACTGTTTTCGCCGCTTCTTCTGATTATTATTCTACTCTCGGTGTTCCCAAATCCGCCACCGGTAAAGAAATCAAAGCCGCTTATCGAAGGTTAGCTCGTCAGGTATCATTCTATTTTCCATTCTTTTTTTGCTCAAATTTAGTTGTAATCACAAATTGTGAACATTAGGATTTCTTGCTTTTTGAATTTTGATTTATTTGTTTGTATGTTTTGGATGGGGGAAAATTGATCATAGAGGTGTATAATTCTTATAGATGGGTAGAATTGATTTTGACATGGTTGGATATCCTCACGTATTTTAGCTTATAGCTTATGTCTTATAAGCTCATTTGACTAAGGCTCTACTTGGTAGAAAATAGTGGATAACTGATAAGCTATAGCGGATGATTTATAAGCTAACCGGTAGAGGATAAGCTAGCTGATTGAATTAGCTTGCAAATATGAAATTACATAAAAAAATCGTGCATTTAATTAATATCTATTTTTTTTTTCAATCAAGACTGCAGGGGTAAAATTGAGATAAAAGTGATAAGCTATAAACTTTAAGCCATAAGCTACTTGAATTAGCTTATCACAAACCGCTATAAGCTTACAAAATTAGCTATAAGCTCATGAAAAAGTGACCATTACCAAACCGGCCTTTTTTAGTCAAATGAGCTTATAAGACATAGGCTATAAGCTCGAAAACATGCCTTACCAAACAGACCCTAAAAAAGACCCATTTGATCTCACAAGCTTATAGCTTATTTTTACTAGCTTTTAGCGTTTTTTAATAAGCTAATTCAAGTAGCTTATATGTTACCATTTTTTATCTCAATTTTACCCTTGTAACCTTAATTGAAAGAAAATAAAATATTGATTAAATTTATCTTTTTCATATCATTGCATACTTATAAGCTAGTTCACCGCTAGTTTTACCAAATGCTACAAATTCAATCAGCTAGCTTATCCGCTGTCATCTATAAGATAGCTTATCAGTAATCCACTACGAGCTAGGTTATCAATCATTCACTATTTTTTACCAAACATAGCCTTAGTCTGTAGAGTTGATTCTAACTTGAAGCTAGGATTTGTAGCTTTTGACGGCAAACATGATTTTAACATTCAAATTTATCATTCAAGTCACTTTTATTTGAATATATCCAAACATAAACCAGTTATGTTTGTTTGGAGTGGTCAAAATTGATTATGGAGGTGTAAAACTGATTTTAATTTATTTGGTTGCTCTCGAGTAGAGTTGCTTCTAACTTGAAGCTACGATCCTTTTAACTCAACGTGATTTTTGCGCTAAAATTTATCATTTAACTCCCCTTTTATATGAATGTATCTAGACATAAACCATTTTACATTCGACTAACTTTTAACAAAACTGTCCCCGTTAGCTTAGCCCAGTTGGTAGAGGCAATACATAATATATGCAAGGTCCGGGGTTCAAACCCCAGCCACCACCAAAAAAATTTAGGTAACCGAAAAAAACTTTTAACAAAACTCAATTTTGTAAAATCAATTCATTCAAAATAAATTTTTGTCAAGGCAGAAACAAATACACACGATTTCAATGCAAACAATCTTACTTGGCATGATTTTTGCGTTTATTTGATTTCTATGCAGTATCATCCTGATGTGAACAAGGAACCTGGGGCAACTGACAAGTTTAAAGAGATTAGTAATGCCTATGAGGTATGTGTAGAAATTACACCACTCATTGTTCATTGTTATTGTGTTAAGTTTTCTTTATTGGAATAGTATGCATGTTCAAGTTTAATATCAATTGCAAATGTAATCAGCTGAGTTTTTGACTTAGGGTCCCAACTCCTTACTTGTTGCCGTTTTTCTTTTCTTCTCCAGTATTGTGGAAAAATTACACTAGAGTTATATTAGAGACACATAGGCTTTGTCCATTCATTTGACGTTTAAATGGGATCAGTAGTGCTTTAGCTGCTTTTGGCCTAATCTGATGATTTTTTTTTTCTCTCTTTTTTTCAATTCCAAGGTTTTCTTACTTGCTTGCTTTTAGAACTTTTTCACCCATTATGTTGTGTTTTGTTGCAAAATATATGAAACATTTACGCGCTATGAAATATTTGACCAAGTCAAAGGCTAGTAAAGTGCTTCGATTTAAACAAAGAAAACGGCAGATCAAAACAGAAAAAGTCAAGTTTTAAAGCGTAGATAAGCAAAAGTAGCTTAAACCGTTTCTATGTTTTTTCTTTCTTTCTTTCTAATACTGTGTTATAAAGGACTCAACTTCATAAGAAAGTTCTATGGTACTTTTTATTCTTAATTGGATTGATGGAAATGTCTTAAGCCCCTGTTTCATTTTGGAAGATCACAAATCCGTTTTGTAGTAGTATAATTCTTTTAGATTATATTTATGACATTTGCTTCTGAGTTCTGAATTATAACACTGTCAGGTGCTATCAGATGACAAAAAGAGGGCTTTGTATGATCAATATGGTGAGGCAGGAGTTAAGAGTTCAGTCGGAGGAGGGTCAAGTGCCTATGCGGTATTCAATATGCTTTTTTTTTGCTTGATTGTTTAGTATGTAAGATTAGGGAAAGACACACTTGAAAGAATGATAAAAACTTGCTTGTCAGGAGAATTACAAGTTATTTTACTGATGCTTTAATGTCGCATGTTGCCTTCTTTATGGGAAAAAATTGAAATGCATGCCAATTGAAGTTGTCTTTTACTCTGTCTACCCATTTTTGCTGCTTATGTAAGGTACGTTTATATTTAATAATTTTTTTTCTTGCAGACAAATCCATTTGATTTATTTGAGACATTTTTTGGGCCAAATATGGGCGGCTTTTCTACCATGGATCCATCTGGATTTGGCACACGGCGTCGTAGTACTGTTACTAAGGGTGAAGACATCCGGTGAGTTATGCTGTGGATAATTGTGTCTTTTTCTTCTAGCCATGTATGCCAAGGAAATGATTATTATATTTAGCTTCTTAACATAAATGTCTAAAAAATACCTTATTCTAAATTGATTTGTTGAAAATTTAGTTTTTGAATTTCGATAGATCCCAATGGGCAGTGTTTGATCCATGTATCTAACCTCTCCTAGTTGAATAAAGCTTGGTCATTGATTCCTACAGAGGATTTCAAGGAGTAAAGGAAAACCTAGGGAATTTTTTTTTAATCAGTTAGAATGACTTTGAACATTTTATACATATCACCAATATAGACCCCTATTTATTATATAAGTATTAATCTAGGTCAAATACTAGAGTAGTACAAATTGTTTAAGCCTTACTCCAAATCTAATGCTTTGGTTGGGGGTGGGTGGTGGTAGTGGTGGAAGGATCAGGGAAATGATTCAACAAGTAACAATTAAGTGACACTCCTATTCTTCCGCATATAACTTTGACAAGAGGAGAATGTAACCAATAACTTTTCTAAATATTAGCTTATGGTCTGATATTTTGTATATTTAATATTGGCAGTTCAAAATTACAGCTTCTGTACTTTTAATGAAAGTTTGCTGTAAATTGAGAAGACTTTTGATTCAAATATCAACAGGTATGATTTCTCCTTGGAGTTTTCTGAGGCAATTTTTGGAACAGAGAAAGAATTTGAGCTTTTCCATTTAGAAACATGTGATGCCTGTACTGGTACTGGTGCAAAGTTAGGCTCCAAGATGAGAGTATGTTCCACTTGTGGTGGCAGGGGTCAGGTGATGAGGACCGAACAAACTCCTTTTGGGTTGTTCTCACAGGTAATTTGAGTTGTTTTCTTGTTGAGTTCGGATATGATTTTTCTTCTTTATTTTGTATGCTCTGCTAATGTGGAGAATAAGAGGTGTGAACTCTTGATAATTGCTACTCGAACTGCATCCTGCTGATGTGGCAATCTAGCTCTTTGCTGTATTTCTATGTTGTAATTGATTTCTACTGTGGTTATTCCTGCCAAAAAATCCCATTTGCTGCATGAAATGACTGGAAGAGATCAGTAAACCACATTCCCGTAATATACGACCATAGTCCTCCAGCCAGAAAGTAAAAATAAAAAAAGGGATAAAAGTTAATCTACCATTGAATCATTGAGTTTATTTTTGATGAACCGTTCTCTGTAATTACCAATATTATTTATTTGTTTTAGATAAAGTCTTTGAAATTGGAGTTCAATCCCATGATAAATACTTGTTGGGATTGTAATTACACAACAGAGTTTGTAATTGGCAACATGAATACAAGGCTATTCCAATTAAGTTTCTACGTTGATCAAACATTCTGCACGCCCTGTTATAATTTTCCTTTATTTTCATGAATTGTTGACCCCCTAATCCAGACTTTGTAGGAAAACGTTTTGGTTGTTGTTTGCTTGTGGTGCTGACATCCTTATGTTCGACTTTGGGAATAATGATTTATCTTTTCATCAATTGATTATATTACTTCATCAGTTCATCTTCATTTTGTGCAGTTTCCTCACATAAGATAAAAGCATTGTACTTTTTCTCTGGTTAAGAGTTTTACGCTAATCTCTATTCAATGTTAGGTTTCAGTATGTCCAAATTGTGGAGGTGACGGGGAAGTCATATCTGAAAGTTGCCGTAAATGCAGCGGGGAAGGACGCATACGGGTTAAGAAAAATATTAAAGTTAAAGTTCCTCCTGGGGTTAGTGCAGGCAGTATTTTACGAGTCACTGGAGAAGGTGATGCTGGACCAAGAGGGTAAGCTATATTTATATTTATATCTAGTTTTCTTATTGTGAAAGTCTTAGGCCAATTATTGGATAGAAGTTATATTATAAGTTGCGTCTGTATTGCTTTTATTGTACTTATTTACCACATGCCGTATATGTTTCCATCAGTTAGTAAGTTTTCTTACACTTTGATGAAAGAAGAAATACTTCTAAAAGGATGGAAGGATATAAAAAAGTAAAAGAAGGGTTAGCATCAATTCTCCTTAATGTAAACTCTTAGAATTTAAGCTTAAAGCCTAACTTAGCCCTAGCAAATTAACTTCTAAGGTGAGGGTCATCCATGCTTTATTAGCACAACCTAGGCCATATCTCTTGTCTATGTGGAACTCTCAACATATTCTTTCACATTTTTATGACTTGACATCTAAAGCACGAATTAATATGGGTGGAGTGCTAGGGATCTCAACATAAACAAACAAATCTGAGCAAAGAAAAGACATTCTTACTAAAGAGCATTCTAATAATGAATAATCCAATTCCTGAGCATCTTTAGAAAGGAGAATTCATCAGAATTCAGAAGTGATGAAAAATCCTGTAAGGCAAGTCCAGCTTTCAACGGACAAACGTCCCATCAAAACACGAGCTTAACGATCCAACAAAAGACAACAGGAGGGTAGCATACAAAGAATACTGCATTCAAAGCCTACTCCATGTATAAATAGCTAATAGAAAATGGATGTACAGAGATCAACACACCCAACCTAAATTATTCTTCTAATATATCCAATTAAGAGAAATGAAAATTGTTTTGATTTGTTATTAAATTGTTGTCAACCCAAGAGCACTTGGATGAGATGGTAAGGGATCTCTTCCAGCTTAACCAGAGGTCCCGGGTTTGAATCCAAGCCTTGGGATGCAACATTGTTAAATCTCTTGAGGGAGGGCTTTGCCACCCATTGCGATCCTACCTGGCTCAAGGGATTAGTCTCTGCAGTTGCGAGCAGAGGACACCCGGTTCACACTAAAAAAATAAAATGAAATTGCTGTTGACCTTTCTTATTGTTCTGCTCTTCAAGTTTTAATATATCCTCTTT
Source organism: Medicago truncatula (assembly GCF_003473485.1). Taxonomy (NCBI): domain Eukaryota; kingdom Viridiplantae; phylum Streptophyta; class Magnoliopsida; order Fabales; family Fabaceae; genus Medicago; species Medicago truncatula. The sequence goes on from NC_053043.1 coordinate 51,075,190, forward strand.
GGAGTCATGGAAAAATGAATTGGACTCAAATATGCATCTACCTTTAGAATTTTAAAAAGGTCAAAAACATTGAGATACTAAAAGTTTTCATTGTTAAATATTTTATATATGCTAGAAAATTGTATTGTTTCTTCTCACGTTCCTTCCCAACAGAGGGCATAATAGTTGTTTGTCGTTATTAAAATGGTTTAGTCATACGTGAATTCAAACCATATCATTGATCAATTACATGATTCAGAAGCAGCTATTGATCTTCTCTTGTCACAACAGGGGTCCTCCAGGAGATCTTTATGTATATCTTAATGTGCTTGAGATACCAGGAATTCAAAGAGATGATGTTAATCTCCGCTCGACAATATCAATCAGTTATCTAGAAGCTATACTGGGGTCTGTAGTGAAGGTAGATTAACGTAGTAATATTATTCATGCTTGAAGCTTGGGTTTTCTGCTTCTTTTTATAGGCTGGTGTTATGCTTTTAGTACTTTTATTTTCATGAAGGTTTTATTTTGGTCTGTTTTCAATTGCTATTACATCATCCTTGTTTTCTTTGTTATCCTCGAAACCTGGCACCTGGCATGATGTGCCCTGATGTTCTATTCAGATTCGAATTCCTTGATCTAATCCCGTTATTTAGATATTAATCTAATCTCTTTATATTTGGGATTTTACTGCAGAATCTCACACTATATTATGCTGGCCCTTGAATGTAACTAGTTGGACAAAACTTTGTTCAGCTAGCATTTTTGTTGCAAATATCACATGAAAAAAGTCTACTTTTTTTCTTCTGTTCAAAAACACGTTTGGCTGATAAGATTTTGTATGACTAAAACTGAAAAACAGTCTGGCCATTTTTCTCTTATAAACACGTTTTGTCTTTTTCATACTTCGAGATACTGTTTCATTGTATGTTAAGATTTGATTTTTGTTGAATATATTTTTTCTATTAACTTTTTTTGATTTTTGGGTGTCAACACTGATGTGACTTGTTTACTTTTTTTATTTTTGTTGAATATATTTTTTCTTTCAACTTTTTTTATTCTTGTTGAATATGTTTTTTCTTTTCACTTTTGTTTTTTGGGTGTTAACATTGATGTCACCACCTTGAGGCATCACAATCAACAGTTAACATTTTTCGGCACTTGAACAGGTAAAGACGGTTGAAGGCACTTCTGAACTACAAATCCCTGCTGGTACCCAACCTGGAGATGTCCTCGTCCTTGCAAGGAAGGGTGTACCGAAATTAAACAGACCGTCAATACGTGGTGACCACTTATTTACTGTTAAAGTTACAATACCAAAACGTATCAGGTAATGAGTCATTTTATAGTTTTGATTTTGTTTCTCTGTTACTCCCTCCTGTGTATTGCTTTTTTGTCAATATCAGTAGCGTGATCTGAATTGCCTCAACTTTGCATCTTCAGTTCAAAGGAGCGTGAGGTGCTTGAAGAACTTGCTTCTCTAGGCAACCCAAGCAGTCATTCAAAATCCCGTCCTAGGACCCAACCTTCCGGTATGTGGCTTCTTTATCATTTGTATATCTGTTGTTTTTTCTCCCCATCTTACAATCATAGGAACAATTAATTTGATGTCTTGAATTTTTCCTATAACATGTGATATTTAGTTAGGTCTTCTAAACATATTTGGCTGTTGCAATAGAGAATTGTCACTATTCCACTGTAGATTAGATAGTTGAGTTTTGAACCACTATATTTATCTTCTGCAGCCGGAAGTAAGGAAAGTCCTGCAGTTCAAATGGCCGAAAGTCCAACAGCAACAGTCACAGAAGAACCAGAGAAATCAGAAGACGAAGATGACTTATGGAATAAACTAAAAAACGTGGCTGGGTAATAATGTTATTGTATTTTGTTTCCTTTTATTTTTATTTTTATAAATGTGTAGAGCAACCAGTTTTCATTAATTATGAACTCTATCTCTGACTTGAATCACTAATTATGCAAAGCATGACTCTTTTAAAGTGTAAAGTATCAGTTTTGAAACTAAATAAGGGAGTCATAACGATAGATTTTATTTTTTAATCCATGTCCTTTTCCTTATGTACTCAATTGCTATATTCCCAATAAGATCTGATTCTTTGTAAAAGAATATTATTGTCATTGGGTTGATACATCATACCTGAGATTTTTTGTTGGTGATTATTTTCATTGCTGTAAAATAATTGTTCAACAAGAGTAGATGTTATATGCCTTTCATTTATTGTCATTTTATAGGTTAAGGTGCCATTTTCTTCGTTTGTTTTAGTCCTATACTATTAGGTTGAAAGTTTTCTCGTTCATCAAACCTTGGTAATTATTTTGTGCATCTGATGAATTGATTAAACCTTACACCACTGAAACTTGCAGGTCTGTAGCAAATGGAGCTCTAAAGTGGTTTAAAGACAATCTCTAGTTCAATGGAATTATTAGGTGGTCAAGATTCTCCAGAATATAGTTTACCTGATTAGGGCTAGTGTTGTAATGATTCGAACAGCTGCTGGCCGAATGGGGAGAGACTATACTTTTTCTTCAAATGCTATAACTGAAAATTGTTTGAGCAACGCAGCAAAATGAAACAAACGATGCGTGTATTCTTTTATTTGTTGCACTTGTAAATTTTGGCACGGGGCAGTTTATACAGAATAACTTGTTGAAGAATATTTTGGCCCCCCTTGAAGAGGTTGCACTAGAGAAAATTAGATTATATTTCATAGGAAGTCTAAGCTCCATTTCAGTGAATCACCTAAAATTAGAAGTTATTGCTAAAAATCCTTATGCATAAGTGAAGTTTACTTTCATAGATCCTTCTTCAAAACGTTACTCTACAAATTTAGATCATTCGTATGTTGCATAGCTGCTTTCTTTCTTTTGACCATTAGGTGATCCCATAACATTTGTGTTTGAAAGGTCCTTCCTGTGTTGACCTCAAGCTGCTTCTAATGCCACTTTCATAGTCATAGTCTCACAAAGTTCCGTTTGTCAATCAAATTATATGATACTACAAGGTTTGCTTTCATTTCTTATGGTTTACTTTGTTGCCTTATTTTAAGACGAGGAATAATTTACTTGATGTTTTAAAAATCAAACCTAGCCAAATAGTTAAACCATGAATAAAAAATTGTTTACGATCTGATTATTTCAGTGGTTTGATCGCAGTTTTTTCTTGGTTAGAGTGATTTAAAACAATTAAAACATAATCCCGAGACGTTACCAATTTGATAAGCAGTTTGATCTGGAAAACATTGTTTACTCAAACCCAAGTTGAGCTTATCTTTTCCACTTGTTTGACAGTTTGATGCTTTGGTGAAAAGTAAGAAGATTACAATAATTTCTTTTAGGGACACTGGTTAAGGAATATATAATATAAATTGTCACTTTTTATTAAGTAATAATTACATAACTCCTTTCTTTTAACCATATTATTGGTGCAAAGTTCACATATTTTGTCGATGACTAATCTCGATGAGCGACTAATCCCCGACAAAAAAACCTGATTGGCCACCTTTAGATTACAATCAAATTTGACACTAATAGATGAAAAACAACTACGATCTGATATTCTTAACCAATACCCTAGTGTTGAAAAATAAGATATGAGTACTTGATTATTCGTTTGGAAATGTACCAAACTTGTTTGCACTATTGATGTATATTCTGGACAGAAATCAAAATCAGCAAATGCAACAAAACAATAAACAAACTAATGATAATTACACTGTTTTTGATTCATACAACAAACAAACAATGTATCTATGAATTGTAGCGAAGACTTTGATTTATCAAAAGCAAAACAGCCACAAGCACAGGAGTTGAAATGATAACAAGAGCCAATACAAGATTTGGAGTTGTTATCTCTGGAAAAATAGCACTGCCATACTTTATTACACCTGCACCACCAAATGAACCCACCACTAGTTTTGCCAAATACACTATATCCTCCTTCTGTTTTACATACACCATTCACAATAAAATATATGCATGTGTATTAGCAACAAAGTAGTTTAATTATGAAACAAAATAGAAAAAAAGGGATTGAGATTTTACTTGAGATGAATAAGTGCTAGAGTTCTGAGCTCGAACAACAACACTAGACCATTTCCTCCTTGTAGGGAAGATAATTGATGATATTAAGGTCGTGTTTGGTGAAGTAACATTAACCCTCCGCCGGAAACGCGATAAGTTGCAATAGCCGTAAGTGCTTCCAAGTCCAACTATCTCTGAAACTGAAACTGCCATATCTATTCACAACCACAAACCACGACATCAACTTGTAACATTAAATAAGGTTATCAAAAAATAAAACGGTAAAAATAAATAAATAAAATTAATGTTTCAACATGTTTTTTTAAAAGGAAATGTTTCAATCTATTTTAACTCCCGTCACCAAAAAAAATAAACTTTTAAGTCTGCAATTATAACATTTTTTTTGTCAACAAAAACATTTTTTACTTGTTTCCGTGAACATTCTCAGTTGGCAGGGACATACATTGTTATAGGAATGAGTTGGGGTTCAAAACTCAGACACCTCACCTATTCATCTTGAAAAAGATGAATTCTATCAACTAGGCTACTGGACCAATTTTTTTATTTTTTTTACTTGAGTCATGCCATGCCAACTAGTGTTATGCCCTCGAACACTAGTTAAGGAAGTAAAATAAAGCAAGTTTTAAGTTGAAAACAAAACTTTTATATTTTTATATAGGCTTAAATATGTAAATGGTCCCTATAATTTCACGCATTTTTGATTTTTGTCCCTGTAAATTTTTTTGTTCTAAAACAAACCCTCTACTTTGCTAACCTTTTGGAAAAGGTCCTTGCCGTCAGCTTCAGTCAACAAAAACGCCATGGTGGCTAACGGAGCACACATGGCATTTCATGAGTTGACAAAGTTGATGAGATGGAATGAGAGATGATAAGTTGTTAAAATACAGGGACTAAAATCAAAAACGTAAATTGACACAGGGATGAAATTAAGAAAACGTTTAATCTTCTTCTTCCTCTCAAATTTCAGTCTTCTTCTTCCTCTCAAACTTTCCCCAATCTATCCCATACCTTGCGCCCTTGAACCAAAACCCATATCCTTCAACAATTTATTCTAATTCCATTACTCAATCATATTGTGTGTTTTGATTATAATGTTAAGTTGAAACATTGTATGCTACTTAAGTTTGATTAATTTAATGATGTTTGTTGCAATTGATTGCAAATCCATTCATAAAGTTTGTAGATAATAAAGGAAGAATACATCTTTTTCCTCCCTTTTTTTTTTCACAATTCCCTCGTATTCTTCCAGATTGCTACAATTACCATACATAAATAGTTAAATCTCCTTTCATCTTTTCTCACTCACATTCAAATTAAAACTCTAATTTCTCAAATTTTTGTGTTTGAATTGTGTAGTTTTGTGTTTTTATGTAATTGGTGAAGATAGTTTATGTTGTTTTAATGTGTTGATGAAGAGTGGGTCTTGTTGTTGTTGATTGATGATTATTAGTTTTGTTTAAAAAAAAATCTGTTTGTTTTTTCTTTCTTTTCTTGGATTTGGTGTTGATGATTTATGAATATGGTGATGAAGATGAAGAAGACAATGAGGGAAGAAGAAGAATAAGATCTTGATTTTAAATTTGAAATGTTGATTTTACGTTTTTGATTTTAGTTCCTGTGGTAATTTATGTTTTTTATTTTAGTCCCCGTCTTTGCACAACTAATCATCTCTCATGCCATCTCATCAAATGTGCCAACTCATGACTTACCACCTGTGCTCCGTTAGCTACAATGGCGTTTTTGTTAACGGAAACTAACGGCAATGACCATTTTCAAAAGGTTAAGAAGATACAAGGTTTATTTTAGAAAAAAAAAAAACTTACAGGGACGAAAACAAAAAATGCGCGAATTTACAGGGACCTTTTACATATTTAAGCCTTTTATATATTTATATTTTTAATGATTTTATTTTATATTTTTAAAGAATTGATTAGGCAGACTCCAATGCAATTTTAATATGTTTGATTCCTTAACTAATGTTCTCGATACATGTTAACATTTTCTTTTTTACTTTTAGTCCAGACCAAATTATGTTTGGACGTATGATATAGAAGGGGAGAGGATTATGCATATTGGACAATGTTTTTTTTTTTTTTTTAGATGTGATTGGACTATTTCATTAATCAACATGTTCTTTTAATTTTTTTAATATATTAAATATCTACACTACTGATGAAGGAAATGCATGGTTTTGAGCTGCATTTTCACTTCAATTATACTTTAAATAAATTTGCCTATAAAAATGCTATATTGTTAGTGTTAATTAAAAAGATAAAAATTTATTTTATATTTATTATATTGTTGGTGTCCATAAAAAAAGATAAGTATTGTTACAATATGAAAGTACAAATATCTATACCTATAATTTTAAACAAAATCTAAATAATTTTCATAAAAACTATTGTTCATAATTCATACGCACCAACGTAATAAAAAAAAAACATGTCCGTCTCAAAGCTACTATAACACAATATAGATTTAACCCTCTTCTCATAAATTCCCTCCCAACAAACCCTATTTTTTGTTTGGATTCAATCTCTACACATTCAAAATTTGTTGTTTATAATCTTTGTAATTTGTTTATATGATAAAATAACATGATTTTGAGCTTGTTACGATTAAAATAAAAATGATTTTGATATTAAGAGTCTGTTTGTTATATATTTTTTAAGGAAAAAATATATTTTTTAGAGGAGAGAGAAAATATAGGTCAAAAGATTTGTATCCAAACAAACTAATTTATTTTTTAGGAGTGTTATTTGAACAATCATTTTATGGGACAACCAAAATATCCAAAGAAATGTGAGTCTATGCACAAAAACCAAAGCAATGGAGAGAGAAAATGAAAATATGATGTGAGTATGAGAAAAAAAAGTTATCACAAAATAGATGTTCAAATATCATTTATCTTTATTTTTCTTTAAAATGATTTTAGATCAAAACCACTTTTATTTTAATCTGTAGCAAACATACTTTCAATAAATTTGAGATTATTATTTTTTAAAAATTTTATTAAAAATCAGAATCTATTTTGTGTTTGTTTAACGTGATAAAAATCATATTTTTTAAAATAATAATAATTTGTTTGTTTGGATACAATCATATGAATACAATTTTTTGTTACATGAATATTTCAATCTTTTGACATTTAAATATCATTTCTCTTTATTTTTCTTTATCGGGTTACGTACAACACTAACAAACTCTTCTCAATTTGTGTAGGCACAGAAGGTAAACAAAAATAAAATTAGTTAATTATGAAATCAGATGATTAATTATTAATTAAGAGGTTTAAATACACCCGCTTTATCCCCGTGAGCTTAGCTCAGTTGGTAGGGATATCGCATTTTATATGCAGGAGCCGGGGTTCGAACCCCAGACACTCCACTTCTCCACAATTTAAATTGTGTGAGCTCTAGCCACTAGGCTACTTGACAAAAAAAAAAATAAAAAAAAAATACACCCGCTTTATTCTGAAACTTCTCCATCTTCTTTGTCCTTTCAGGCGATTCCTGCTTCACAAAATCATCATCGAAATCGAATCCCCAAACAAACCAATTCGCATCCAAGATGGTTCTAGCGGAATTAGGAGGAAGCATTACTCGTGCTCTTCACAAAATGAACAACACAACAGTGATCGACGAGAAAGCTCTCACTGATTGTCTCAATGAGATCAATCGAGCTCTCCTTCAATCCGATGTTCGTTTCGAGCTTATTCGAGACATGCAGATTAATATCAAGAACATTGTTAATCTCGAACAACTCGCCGCCGGTCATAACAAACGCAAGATTATCCAACAAGTAACGGATTATTTCTATATTTCTTGTTTGTTCATAAAGAATTGCATTATGTATTATTTATGCATTGTGGTTTGTTGTTGTTATTGTTGTAGGCTGTGTTTGACGAACTCTGCAGAATGTTGAATCCTGGAAAACCATCTTTTGTTCCCAAAAGAGAAAAAACAAGTGTTGTTATGTTTGTTGGTTTACAAGGTTTGTTTGTTGAAATTACATGTTTAATAAAGTTCACATTTTCATTGTTTATGTTTATGGTTTTTAAAGTTCACATTTTTATTATTTATGTTTATGGTTTCTACTGTTTTTCGTCTTTGTCCCCTATCCCACATCTTGTATGATATTGGTGTTTATAATATATACATAAGCTGATTCCAAGAAAGAAAGAAAAAAAAAAAAAAAAGAAGATGTTTATAATACTTATCATGATCTCTGTAGCACCGACATTTCTGATAGGGTGTCCGTTTCTGACACATGTGATTACATTCAATCTAATTATTACTGGTGTCAACGTGTTAGTGTTTGTGTTAGTGCTTCATTGATCATGATTAGTATTAGTGCCTCTGGACTGGTGTGGGTTTTGGTTTTATCTTCCTGCTGGGTGCCAGATTGGCGTGACAGGTTGCTTGGATGATTGCACATGTGTTTCTGTTGCGCTATGCATTCTGGTTTGTGTGTTTTATTATTTGTTTGGGATTTTGTTTTCATATTGGTTATGGCAGGAGGTATTTAAGTGGGGGGCGTTTATGTTGGGGTTTTGTTTTTTAGTTGATTAGTCACTTTATGGGTGTTTTAGTGTATTTTGGTGGAGTTTAATTTTGGGTGGTTTTGGATTTTTTGGTGGTACCTTCTGTGGCATTTGTATTTCTGTATCCGTTTCTGCGAGCTATGTGATTCTTTCACAGGCTTAACTTAATAAAATTTGCTGTTTAAAATATAATATGATAGGAAGAGACGAAGAGTTTAGCGACATTTATTGATACTTATGTGTTATGTTATGTCTTTTTGAAATGAATTCAGGTTCTGGAAAAACTACAACATGTACAAAATATGCGCATTGTTATCAGAAGAAAGGATGGAAGCCAGCTTTAGTGTGTGCAGATACATTTAGAGCTGGTGCATTTGATCAATTGAAGCAAAATGCTACTAAAGCTAAGATCCCTTTTTATGGAAGGTATATGTTTGTATTTGTTAATATTGTTTTTCTTTAAGATCCCGATATAATACTGTTGTCTGATTGATGAGGAATGACAAGGTGGAGATGGTTGGACTGAATTGTAGATTTTGTTTTCTTGTTTTGCATAAATGCCACCCGATAACTACATCATGTCTGTTCATGTTAGTGGGATCACAACCCTTGCTGTTATCATGGCTTGCATCTTGGTCAAAAATACGAGGGTAGTACACTGTACAAAACCACCAAAAGAAAGGCATATAAGAATAGCATAGCACCTATAACAAAAATGTTTCCAACACCTAACTAAGACAACATATCTCAATTAAGAGCTGTGTGCCCACAACAAGGCCACTGCCTTATTCTATGACAGTGAAACAAAGAACCAAAAAACAGCACCTATATGAGCAGCCAAAGATAGTTCACAGTGCCCATGTCTAGCAGCAGCAAATAAAGGCACAGCTGGACCGAAAACAATATAGAACACAGCAGGTCCCAAATAGGCTTCCTCTTATCCCAAAATGCAATCCCTTGGATTCGAACACCATTCATAACACAAACAACTAGGGGTATTTAGCCTTGCCAAACTCCATCGCTAAGACAGCACCATCCACTATCTCATCCACCTCCCGAATCTCATTTCTAAAGATTCTATTGTTTCTCACTGTCCAAATGACCCAAATCGCCGCATGCCAAATTAGCCACAGACCCCTTTTCAACCTCTTCCCCACCCCCACTCCAACAACATTCCCAATGGATAAATAAATCTGGAGGCATAATGAAACTCAATCCCAACCACCTCATTAAATTAGCCCAGATAGACATTGTGTCTCGACAATGGAGAAAAAGGTGGTTTACCGATTCCTCCACGGTCTCACACGACACACACCACAAGGTGGCCTCCAGTGGAAGTATATTCCTCCCACAAAGATTTGTTCTTGTTGGAACACGATACAAGAGGACTTTCCAACTCAAAGCCGCTGCTTTTAGCATAGCTGGACTTCTCCAAAAACTCGATTAGCCAAACAATTCCTACCCCTCTCCATCTTGGTCTCTTATAGTCTATATGCTAATTCTGAAACTATGAGATGAACTATCTTAGAGATTTGACTGTTTCTTATTAGAGAAGCAATCTAAAGATTTTCTTCTAGGAGAATTGACTTGCTTTCCTGAAGGTCATATAGTATACAATGTTGTCATGTCTCAGAATTTAGTATATGCTTTGGGAAGAATTTTGTTTGATATTGGATAATTGCATCCCAAGCATTAAAGCTTACATATTCTTTAACTAAATGTTAATTAAGGAGTAGGTTAGACAGATCAGCGGTGATTGGTGAACACAATCACCTTTAACAAATACAAACCCGAGGCATGTAATTGGCTTTGGGCCTGTGACACTTCTTTCCTTGGACCTCGATTCCCACAATATTCATATCCCTTTATATTGTTTTGCTTCTTTCATTTTTTTATTGTTCGAGAATCATAAGACCATATGCAAATCTATTCTCTCACGAATGATAGTTCTGGAACGTAACACTGTTTTTTGTGTGCAAGTTTTTAAAAGTATTCCTGGTTTCATTTAAACAGAGGAATATACTTTATTTGTGTTTTCCCTCCCTTTCATTCCATGTGCTAAAAGGGTGAGAATCTTATGTTCCGACGGGATAAAAGTTATTTTAAAACTCATTCAATCCAACTATAACTTCCAACTGTCACCTCATTCTACCACTTTTTTTTAACATCAAACAAGTTTTATTTATTTTAATAGGATTCTTAGGAACACACGATTCCTGGGAATATGATCTTATACCTGTAAACAAATGCACACTGCGGAAAAAGACGAGGGTGAATTTAAAAGGTTAAGGAAAAAGGAAATTGTTGGCGCATTAAAAATGTGGGTAATTTGGAAGATATCATATTGCTAAGTGATAATACAAAGCAAACTTGGCCCTTTTTTTCCCTTTTCCTAAAGGTTATCTGTTTAGTCATTTTTATGGTTTCAGATTTTCATTTTTCTCTATTCTTTTCAAGGGTTCATCCACCCCAACCTCTTTGTATTCTTGTTAGTTATAAGTCCTTACAGATTAGTTATGATAATGCAGTGCTTAATACCATTTGCTTATGGAAACTTCTCTATCAGTCACATTGATTGTCTATGATTTCAATTATTAAGTAATTATTACTTTGCTGTTCCCCCATTCCTCAACAGCTATATGGAGTCAGATCCTGTCAAAATTGCTGTGGAAGGTGTGGAAAGATTCAAGGAAGAAGACCATGATCTTATAATTGTTGATACCAGTGGGCGGCACAAACAAGAAGCATCCCTTTTTGAAGAAATGCGCCAACTTTCGGAAGCTACGGTATATCTTGTTTTTTCTATATGCATTTGATATCTATTTCCAAAAGCCAATAAATCATAATATCTTTTCTCTGCGTTGTTCAGAAACCAGATCTTGTTATATTTGTTATGGATAGCAGTATTGGTCAGGCTGCTTTTAATCAGGCCCAAGCATTCAAACAGATTGTTGCTGTTGGAGCTGTAATTATCACCAAAATGGATGGCCATGCCAAGGGTGGTGGTTCTCTTAGCGCGTAAGTGTTACTACCAGGATAACTATTATATTTACTTTCAACTTTTGCAACTATAAACAAATGAACAACAGCCAATAATAGACTGGTATCGAAGCCACAGATGCAAGTGTATTGCATTTTTGTTCACCCAAAATTTGAACTATCCACGTTGTTTCAATACTACAATATATGTATATATCTGTATCATTTAAAAGAATTTGGAAAATTAGTATTATACGGGTCTAAAATTATCGTGTTTGTATAATCCACCTCATCTGAAGTCAGCAATTCAAAGGGATTAAAGTCAGAGATCTTAACTGCTAAATGAAAAACTCAATTGTTGATATTACATGCATAACAAGTTATGGATGTGTTAAAATATCGGCAGTTGATCTTGTCATTGACAATTGAGATGTCCTTCTAAATTGAGTTCTGATTTTAGACTAGGTAAACTTGTATTTGTAATTTCGTATGTATGTATTATGTGCTTTGGGTACATTCTTATTAATTTTATATGTGCAGTGTTGCAGCAACAAAGAGTCCTGTCATATTCATAGGAACTGGTGAACATATGGATCAGTTTGAAGTATTTGAAGTTCAGCCGTTTGTTAGTCGTCTATTAGGTGTGTACTTTTTTTATTTCTTGTTTCACTATTATATATCAAGGCGAAGCGTTATCTACCAAATTCCTATAAATATATAATTTTTAATCATTGTCAAATGGCTTTTGAACTAGGCATGGGGGACTTGTCTGGGTTAATAGACAAAATTCATGGAGTTGTTCCAATGGATCAACAGGCTGATCTTGTTCAAAAACTGTCAAAAGGAAACTTCACCTTGAGGATTATGTATGAGCAATTTCAGAACGCCCTTAAAATGGGTCCTATGGGCGAGGTTATTACCTTATTATGTTTCATTGACTATTTATTTATTTCTTGATACATATACATTTTATGTGCCATAAGATACTAGTAAGTGCTTGTTTGATTGTTTCTATATACTAATTAACTAATAGGGAGTGCTGTTTTATTTGACTGATTTTTGGTTCATATATGTAGTTAGTTTCAATGATTCCGGGATTTAGTTCTGAGTTAATACCACAAGGCCATGAGAATGAAAGCTCGGCAAAACTTAAGCATTATATGACAATGATGGATTCAATGACAAATGAAGGTATGCATAATGAATTGATTGTTGAAGATGCCAACCTTATGCATACAATATTTATGCTCTAAATGAAATAACAATATATCTTCACATTTCAAACTTTAATTAATGATGTTTCAGAGTTGGATAGTTCAAACCCAAAGCTCATTAACGAATCACGTATGATGCGAATAGCTCGAGGTTCTGGTCGTCTAGTTAGGGAAGTGTTGGAGTTGATGGAAGTGTACAAGCGTATTGCAAAGGAGTTCAGTAAGATATCTCGATGTAGGAATCCACAGGACATGGTCAAATCATTCCCCCCACATTTGCTGAAGCAATTTGGTGGCGTCAAAGGGTTACAAGACATGATGGGAATGTTTGGTGGTGGTAGATAGTTGATTGGGCAGGACTTAATAGCGGAGGACAGACATTTCATGAACTACGTACGCAATGTTGAACAGTTTATACAAATCAACGGTGTTGGATTTGCTGTCTGCAAAAGCCTCAATTGGTGCTAGGCACTTTTTTGCAATGTTAATATTTATTTATTTCCTTTGTGCATATTGACTTATTTAGTCTCAGATAGCAAAATCCAAGTAAACCTGTTATAAATGAGAATTGTTCATAATTGAGTAACATTGAAAACAAATGCTACATTTCTTTCCCATATAATTTTGAAGGAATAGGTAGGGCCAAGGCAAGAAAATTGTTGAATTAACCACAAGTTGACATTAATTGCGGTGGAATGTTAATAATATACACAAAGACAACACTTTCAAGATAACTTTTCAATTCTTCAAAAAAAAAAAAAAAACTTTTTTCAAGTGTCAATCAACAAATTATACATGTAATATCAATATTTAGCCTTTATATAGAATGTTAGGCAGTACAGATCTTAAAGAATGTCACTTGCAACCTAAATAATTCCTTCCAAACGTGGCTAAGAAATGTAGGATCCTTGTCACTCACAATTGCATGAAGCTTGATGTAAAATAATGTTTGATGAGAATGAATTAATTGCCCATACTTAACATGTCTACCACAACTAGAATCATATAAAATTTGAACTATCCTCCATGTGGTTTCAATTCTATAGTATATGGAAAATATATTTGTATTATTTGAAAGAATTTGGAAAATTAGTGTTCTATGCCTTTAACTTTAGAGATTAAATAAAAAGATCTTAACTAATAAAAAGACCTTTAAAAGTAGTATTATATGCAATTGTTTATATATGCATAACAATTGAGATCTTAACTAATAATGAAGCAATTTTCTGTCTTACAACGAGGTTGCATAATATGATTTTGAGTGCTATATATTATGGATACTCTCATGAGTGTGTTTGATCAAATTATAACAATATTGGAAAAATATACTTTTCATGCAGTTTATACAACAGTAGCTGACATTGTTGATTATTTGAAAAACTATTTAATGGATGAAGAAAATTACAATGGCAATGTTGAAAGTGTATGATAAGATTGTGCTCTTCAATTGATCTAATGACTAAAGTGAACTTTCCTATGGTGGAAAAGGATTCACCATTCCCATGTGAAATGCCACCATAAAACTATCCTTTATAAGGACAATAATTTGAGTAAAATCACCATTGTCACCACTGTATAGAAGAATATAGACATAAACTAAATTCTTCTCATCTCTAGAGAATACATTACATCTTTAAATTTCGCAATCTTTTCAGAGGTAAACTTAAATTTCACATCTATTGTCATAACAACAACTTCACAAATTTCAATCAATATAATAATAATTTATACAAAAATCATAGCAAACTGAACATGTTGCATCAATATCTACCGACCACCCCTTGAATCCATCAACATGTGTTGATATCTAATAAAAAATTTCAATGACTAGTCTTATTCAAATTATAAAAGATAAAATTTCATGAGGGGGTTTCTGCCAATTCTTATTCTTATTGTTACATCCTTTTCATTTATTTTAGAACAGTAAGAATGTCTAAAGCACTAGCTGAAGTGATACCAGAGACTTGACATGGGTTATATATGTACATGGCACAGCTTGATGCAGAATGGTATAAAACACCTTGGTAACTTGATGAAAAAAGGAATTCATAATTTCTTGGCTGATTTTAAGAAGTGCATGTATGATTATGACCAAGAGGAGAAGTTTGAGACAGCTTGGAGCAAGTTGGTTTCAGAATTTAATGTCAACGAAAACAATTGGGTGAAGTCGATGTATGCTATTAAGGGAAAATGGGAAGCATGTCATATGAAGGAAGCATTCACTCTAGGAATGCGAAGCACTCAACTTAGTGAGAGTTTGAATTCTGATTTTAAGGCATATGTATGACACCAAACATCAATGTTACTGATTTTTGAGAGAGTTGTGGAGGAAAATCGATACAATTAACGAGTTAGTTTGTGAATATGAGTCTCGGCATAAACTACCACATTTGATATACAACTATTCACCAATTTTAGTGCAACTCGCTCAAATATACACATACACCTGCCATTTTTGACAAATTTCATAATGAATTTTCCTTATCTTTAGCGGCTTGCATACGGAAAAAATATCTGTCCCAACTTCCATTTGAATATGTCATCAGCTTGGTCAATAAGGAAGGAGAGTGGAGAGTTCTATTTGATCCTGTACAGTCATCTATATCATGTAGTTGTAGAAGGTTTGAGACTTTTGGAATACTTTGTTGCCATGCACTAAAAGTCTTTGAGGCAAATTAATGATGTTAAACTTTGTTGCCATGCACCAAACATCAATGTTAAAGAGGTGGTCAAGAGATGCACATAGTGGTATTATACATGATGCAAGGAGAAATGAGGTTGTGGAAGATCCCAAATCATCTATAACACAACGATATAGGCGACTTTGCTCAACAATGATTAGATTGGCAGCCGATGTATCCACATCTCCTACATTAATATGAACTTGCAGACAATGTAATACATGACTTGTGTAAATTAAACAAGCGATGGAGGTTCGACTACAACAAAATGCAACGGTCAATGATGAAGGTGGTGTTCCGACGATGGCTGAACCGATTGTACAGCCTTCGTCATGTCTTCTTTTTGCTTATGTTTTTCTCATTTGCTTATGTTTTTCTTTTTTTGTGACATGTTCTATTGTTATCTTTTCTCATCAACATGTACTAAACGTTTGACCGCATGTTCTATCTTTCTCATCATTTGCTTTTTTTTTCTTTTGCAATCAAAAGCTTTACTACATTTTTGTTGAATTGGCTAAATTATTGTGATGTTGCCAAGACAAAGAAAAATTAAAGAAAGAACAAAAAGTCAGTAATTCATACCGAAGTTAGTAATGAAAGTTCCTTGTTGTTTGTAGCTACAAGTTAGTAATGATTCTTGTGTGCATGTAGTCTAATTTCTTAATCATTGTGACAAGGTCACATATCCACTTCTTATTTCCACAAGCATCATTGCAACTACCAGTGATCGATCACAAACCCATCATATAGACTCAATACATCATCCTTAAAAAACTCTCCACGTGAAACATTGTACATGCTTTTCTTCCTCCAGCATTTTCATACCCTCTGCACACAACAACATACCAAATCTCTTCCAACCCATTTTATTTAATTTGTAGGGTTTAGGAAATGGTAAGTCTACCAAAGACATTATGTGCAGAGGTCGGGGTTCAAACCACAGATTTCCCATTTTTTCATACATAATGCATGTGAATCTAGCCACTAGGTTATTTGACCAAAAAAAATTGTCGGTTGTCATAACAAATGTTCATAAATCAATTCTCTTATGAGAAGCATGCTTTTTATACTCTATTTTGACATATTTGAGCATATAAGAGGTGGATTGAGAGATCATTTCTCTAAATTACATACGAGTTGTGATTATAAGTTTAATCTTTT
Organism: Medicago truncatula; assembly: GCF_003473485.1. Classification (NCBI taxonomy): domain Eukaryota; kingdom Viridiplantae; phylum Streptophyta; class Magnoliopsida; order Fabales; family Fabaceae; genus Medicago; species Medicago truncatula. The sequence goes on from NC_053043.1 coordinate 51,091,806, forward strand.
TAGGTTTTTCCATAAAAATAAACTCTGTTGAACCTTGACTATTCTTCTCTTTTGGCCTCTTCTATTTCAAAACTATATCTTGGAAGAAAAAAAAATACATTGAAGTACGCAATTAGAACTTAACTTCATACCAAGTACAATCTGTTATAGCTTCAATTCAATGAGAATTCCCTACATGTATAGGACAAGCTAAACAGTCCAAGGTCAACATTATAAATTTCATCATCAATTAGGTAAACATAGGATAAGTTCATCAATATAGATTCCTACATGTATAGGATCTTTTCTCATTCTTAATACTTGCACGTAGGAAAAAGCACGGGCCTGCCTAGGTAAATAGGAATGGCTAAGGCATTTTCAAATTGGGATGACTAAGACTTTTTTACATTTAGCTAAATAAACTAGACCAGGAATGACCAGGAATGGCTAAGGCATTTTCAAATTGGGATGACTAAGACTTTTCTCATTCTTAATACTTTTTTACAATAGGAATGACCATATTGTATTGGGTATCCCAATACAAATTAACTTAGAATGGTTTCATAAAAACAATTATATATGCAAAGCACTATAATTTATGATAGTAAGCATCTGAAACAAGGTAAATGAGAATGTTAATTTGCCAACATGGTCTGACCTTTCACAAAACAAACAATGTAGAGTGGTATAGACATATGAAGCTATTTTCACCCTATCCTATCCAACAACATCAATGTCGGAACAGGATTCATACGAGCTCACATAATACTGACTGTCTTTAAAGCTTACAATATTGTACAGCACTGGTTGGTTTTTTTGGCTTGTTTGTAGAACATCTGTTTCAAATGCCAAAATCATATTATTGTGTCAGCTCAGCCAAGTAAGTGGGAAGCAAATTTCAATTAATAGTTAACTCAGAATTCATCTTCTTGAAATGCAACCAACTATGGTATTCAATATAAATCATACTTCTTTATCTAATAAATAGAATCAATGATTTAACAACCAAAACTGAAATAATTAAATATTGAAAAAGAGAAGTTTAAAATCATTAGATGCATAAATAATAATGATAGAAAACCTTATAATATAAGCAAAAGGCAATAAAAGCAAGGACCAAATAATGAATTCCAATTCCTGTACAGCATTAGTAATCCACACTAAAAGCTTGTGTGGTTGGCTGCTTTCTAATGATTTCACTCTAAAGAAGTATGTGTTGCCGCTGAAGAATCAAGAGTTGACACTGAAGGAGCAATTGGGCTACCTGATAATCATTGTTGGTGACATTGCCTTAAGTCCCTTGAAGCACTGCATTTCAAGATGGTTTTCAGGCAGGTGGTATTGATAGGTTTCTGGAGTCTATTGATAATAAATAGGAAGGGGGCCAAACTCTTATGCTCGGTCCGTTTTAGGAGCAGAATTACCATGTACATGGCAAATTGGAGGGATAGGGTTCTCATTTTTGGGATAGTTAAGGGATCAACACTCCCTTCCAGTTTTCATTAACAATGCATTCACCCTTGTTTAGATAGGAATCAGTCCTATCAGTACATTCCTCATAAGACAATTAGTACAGGGTGTATCCCTCTGTGCCTTTGGCAACAAAGTGCGGTGAGGAGTATAGGGTGTGTGCAAAATCTCTAAATTATTTCATGTCAAAATCACTTTTATTTTAATCTATAAAAAAACGGGCGATTTAGGTTTGCAACAATCAATTGGTACAGTACATCGCAATCATATTAATCACAATAATCAGTTTGAAGAAACAAACAGCATGGTTGGCTTGCTTGCTAAATGTGATTATTGGCTTTATGATTTGCAGAGAATTCTATTCCGGCAATGAAACTATACCCGATCATAAAGATAATATTAACACAAGTAACCTAGTAGCTCTCAAAAAAAAAAACAGAGGTAACCTAGTAACATACATAGGGTACATACAGTACACAGTATTGAAGATGTTATCTCTCTAAGAACTTGCTTAGAAAAGTTTTTTGCAAATGGATCTCATCTTCCTCATTCTCCTCAGATTTGAGAGCACAACGGATAACAGAATTGACTTGTTTCCTTAAACTGGCATTGTCTACAAAAATATTAGCCAACATTTTCCTTAATTCTTCATTAGTTGTCCCAGTATCATCTGTAGTTCTATATCCTTCCGCAGCATCCACAACATTTTCTACATCTTGTGCCAAGAGCTGTGCCTGATCCCATATATTTGCAGACATAAAAAACCGTGAGTAAAGGGGACACCATATAGAAGGTTAAGGGGCAGCAAGCAGTAAACATGGTACAACCCAGATGATAATTGCTACGTGAAATTTCAGAATCTTGTCATAGTAAAATTAGAGTGTGTCTCAGTGTCTGGCTTTTTAACGAAAAAACTCAAATTTGACAGGACTAACGAAACAGACAAATTATCATAGATTCATGCCGACAAAACAAAATTGAATCTAAGCCCTAAATCAATTGTGCTACTCTGGAAAATCCGTCCTTTTGCATGGTTCTAGTGAAAACAGATGCCAATGAAAATAATAAATTGTTAAAGAATAGAGTTTAATATCCAAAATAGGAGTTCCAAAATACGTAGAATGGGGGCTGTTATAGATTGTAAAGGCAGCTTGTAAATTTGCGGACATTTAAAGTGCCCCGAGAAAGTAAAGATCAAAACTAATTCTGACGCCCACGAAAAATATTTTTTGCACAAAAATGTTTCATACCTCTGCAAGCAAGAGACCAATCCGATTATCTGATGTTGCTAACAAATCCAAAGCATCAGATGGTGAAGTATCAACATTTAGTTTATCTTCCTCTTCAACAAGAAAATTTACACTGCACTCCTGAAGCCTCTTCTGAAGGATTGCACACTCATGCAACAACTTTGCATTAGCATCATGTGAAAACTGTATTCTTTCCTTTTCCTTCTGAAGAGTTCTCTGAATAATTTACAGTGAAACAAAAACATGAAGTTAATTGGATTTTCAAATTTTTAGGACACCTAAAAACAGAAAATCAGAACCATTTTTTCCTCTAGTAGAAGGATCAAGAATAAGAAGAAATATCAATTTGTGTGAAAAAATACACGTAAATAAGATTATAGAAATAATTAGTCAGATGGAACCAGCCAAATTACTTTCCTAGTCTGATTTAGAGAAATGTCTAAAATTATTAGTTCATAGTTGTAACATATAAGAACCAGAAAGCACCATACCTCCACATCTACTTTTTCCTCCATCAATTCGCTGAGCTGCTGCTTTAGTTCTAACTGAGAGCTTCTAAGGGATTTCACTTCCTTTACTAGCAACTTCATATCTGTCTTTGATTTCATCTCAAACTCATCATGATGTTTCTGCAAGTGCTTAAGTTGTTCTCTAGCCACATCTAGCTCTTGCTGCAACATTTGCTTCTCCTGAATAACGGATGCTTTTGTTGACTCCGCTAGCAACCTTTCATCCTAAATCATTATAATTTTTCACTATAGGCCACCAAAATGTGAAAAGAGATGTTAATTGAACTTATTAAGCACAAACAGACCTCTTCAAACTTCAATTTCATTTCTGTCTCGAGGCAATTCCTCCGAAGTTCCTCCATATCCCACTGCATTTGTGTAAACCTTTCCTTTTCGGTTAAAACAGCCTGCTGCATGTTTTCTCTGCAGTTCAGTTGAGTTGTTTCAAGTTCAACTTCCAAATCTTTGACCTACAAGTAAAACATAATATTTGAACATGTAAACATATAAATTCCAATAAGATTTCATTACTTCTTTTACTTTTCCATCATTGAGATTAAACTTGTTTTGACATAATGAACATATCTGAGAATAGTTACTAGTAACATCTATAAAAAAAATTAGAAGAAGCGAATATACTTTTATTAATGAGCACCCTCCTCTCTTGCAAAATTAGATACAATCAATTATTGGAAGGTGAAAGATCTACACAGAAACTCAATTCAGTGATGAAAATGATAAGTTTCAGCATGCAGGAGGACTTGATGGTAATTATCTAGTAACAATTGCAGAAAAACAATTTAATGAGTAACCATTTCATATTCATAATGCGGGGCATCCTTGAACACATTCATCAGTTACCTTTTCCTCCTTGAACTTGAACATATGACAATATTTTGGTTTGTACAATCTCTTTTTTTTTACTAAATGCATATATTTACCTATAATACATATTTAGCCCTTAAAATGAAAATATTTTGAACAATACAGATTCAGTTCTTTATCTTTCAGAGCTAAATTTTTTCATTTTGTCAAATGCAGAGAAAAAAGGATAAGAAGCCTTAATGTATAGCTGAATCCCGCATGTGATACTGTGAACTTCTTGTATGGAAAAAGAGCTAACAACAAACCATTTTGAAACACCTAATATACCTATGGAGAATATTTTAAATATCTCATTCTCTATATTCATATAAAAAAAAAAATTCAGCTGATCTACTCGTAACATGCATAATCCTCCAAAAGCCTGAGCTAGTTCTGTAAACAACAAACTTATTCAATGAACTTCAAATATAAGAACAGCAGAGCAACCTAAGAACTTCACAAGTTCTCACTATTCATTTGTTTACCACTAATTGAGCACTGACTTAGAAGTTTGATCCAAAATGAACCAACACCATGAATGATACTGTGACCACTAAATGGCAGTTTCGTGATTTTATGTACAGCCCTGCCACAAATGAGTATCCGTATGATACATCATACAGACTGCAGGGTATTAACAATTATTAAATTTGGCTTCCTGATGGTAATTTATTGAATGAACATCGGGTACATAATTAAATCTATGGCATTAATTTGATGTATAAAGAACTGAAAAATCATAGTTTGCCAAGGAAAAACACCATGCAGCTTATGCAGATTTAACTTTAACTACATTTACTGAAACCAATTAAAGTTAGAGGCAAATGAAAATTAACAACTACTGGCCATTTAAAAAAAAAAAAACAGAGAGAGAGAGAGGAAAATGAAAACTTGAATTTCAGAATTTAGAAATAACGAAAAATCTTAAACTCGTATTTGATACCTTTGTCACAAGATATTGTCTTGCAGCCATTTCTTGATTCAATCTTGCTACAAGATCTTCAACATCCGTTTTTGCCGTGGCTAGTCTCTGCTTCTGGGTATTAATAATTCTATTCAACTTGTGTCGCTCATCCAATGGAAGAGTCAATAACAAATCTGAGTTTCCAGAGGATACACAGCTCCCAGGAAGGTCATGCGAAACATCCTGAAGCAAAGTTGACACAGCTGAACTCGATGTTAAGTCACTTCCAATGCTTTCTGTTGACGGTCTTTTGACATGAGCATTAGCTGGTGTGAAGTCAGCTCCATCTAGGCGAAGAGCTATAGCATCACCAGAATTCTCGGCGACCTTGTCTGTACTATTATCCTCATTAATAAAGTCTTGGCTGGATGCAGCATGATCAACACTTGTTTCAGTTGGATTATTTAAGTCATGCGACGATGTTAAATTGTCCACAATATGATCAGAACTTTCAAATTTTGCATGCCTCGGTGTTCCCAGCTCAGAAACCTCAGAAGGGGTATCATCACCAGAAACAGATGCAGCAGATGAACCACGAGCTTTAACAAAACCATGTGAACCATCTTGGATCCTATGTGATGGTGTAGTACCACCAGAAGTCTGTTCATCTGAAATAGGCTGATTCGCATCGTGAAATGCTGAAAATAACAGAAACAGAAAGACATTAAATGCATGTCGAATATCACAAAGGACTGTTGTTAATCCTTTCTTCTAACACAAAATGACAAAATGTTATGTTGTTCATGAAGAAAACATACATGCTCTAGCAGCAGCTTCTAACTCAAGAAATATTGCTGCTGGTGCACTTCTCGATACAGAAATATCGGATAACAATTTTTTCATCCAATCCTCTAATAAACGCCGTCGCTGTTTGTCAGTTTCATGTTTCTCATTAGTCCTTGGAAAAAATGAAAAGAAAAAAAAGAAGCTACTGACAAAGCTAAACAAATAAGCACAAAACAATCATTACAAGAAGCAAAAGGTGAAGAGAGGTTATGTACCTCTTCTAAAAGAGCTTCACTTTTAATTCTCAGTATCTTTTTCGGTGGTGGCGAAGGCAGGTATTTCATGGGAAATTCCTTTTTGAGCTGAAAAAAAATAGAAAAACAAGATGAATAATAACAGTTTAATATTGTATCATATAAGGCATGTATGTATGGATAAACAACTAAACTTGTAACATATAGCATAAGCCCTTATCAACATAGGACATAGTATGTTGAAATGAAGTTGTAGATTTGAATTGAAACTCACTTGAGAAAACAAGTCAAGAAAATCGCTGAATCTGCGCAATATAATTCTGGTAGTGGTAATAGCTTGAGGGGATCGAACACCAACTTGAATTTTGTAAAACTATAATAATAATAATAATAATAAAGAAATTAATTGTATAAGAAAGAAAAAATGAAAAAAGTTAGTGTAGTTTAGTACCACAACGGGATCAGAAGAAGGAGTGGATTGAGGAACAAGAAGCCAAGAAGGAATGGTGGAAGAGAAAGTCCAAGAGGAGGAAGAAGTGTGGGGCCAGAGAGTGGTGGGACCGTTCCAATTAGGTGGCGGTGGACTCCAATCCATACCGAAAGGAAGAGGAGAAGGTGTTTCTGAAACGGCGTCGTTTCCGAGTGGATTGAGATAATCATCTTCATATTCTTCTTCGGGATATGGGTAAGTAGTGTAGCTGATGTCGTTCATCAAAGGTGATAAATCATATGCGTATGGATGCATTTTCGAACACTCACAAACGCCGCTTTTTCTTTTCTTTTGCACCTTTTATGTCATCAAATCAAATCAATTGGTTGTGCACGGGGAATGCGTGCCAGATTCAGGGAGAAATATTTTATAAATCAAATCAACTCTTTTCTTTTCTAATGTCAAAAATAGCGAGTGCGCTCAGAGTATGCTAAATAAAGTAATTATTCTTTTAAAATTTAAAAAAATTCAATTTTCAATACATTGATTACACAAACTTTTATAAAAAAGTTATTATTTAAGGTCCTTAACTAGTTCGCCTAGGGCAGTAGTTAACATTTCCTGACCGTCATATTAGGAGCTAACAAATAACAATAATGTCCTACTAGCAAATGGGCCATATTATTTGTTTGATGTATGATAATCTAGAAAGTGAATCTTTACAATAATTTAGAATTGGTATCGGTTTTGTTTGAGATGTCTCCAACCACTTGCTTACGGTCGTTAAAACTCATTTTCCATGTCAAATTATCGCGTCTTTTAGACAACATGCTTCCACTTCTTGTGGTTCTGGAAGATGACAGCATCTACATTACATTTAACCTCAGCCAAAGCTAGTTTTCTCCATTGAATGATGTTGTTCTTATGCCGCTGACCGAGCCTGATATAAGGATTCAAACACCAACCCAATTGTGATTGCAGGTCCCGCGACACACCACGTGGTCATAACAAACATACATAGATTATCATGAGCAAACAACAAAGGTGATAGATCGTATGCGCATGGATGCATTTTCTCTCAAGATCAGATATTGAGCTCTCACAAACAACAAACATTCAGCGTAGATGTTTTCTTTCTTCACTTCTTTTCACAAATGGTGTTAGTTGGAATTTTATTTTACTTTTTTATCCTCGATGTAAGTAGGAATTTTATCATCCAAAATATTATTCATCTTTTTTTTTATATAATTTCAATAAATATATCATGTCAAATATCAAATAAATCAAATCACAATATGTTAACAAGTACTACTTTAATTTAATTTATTAGGAAAAAAACAAGTATTTTATTTAAAAAATAAATAAAATTGGTTACAAGGCTAACATAAGAGAAAACAAAACAAAAATAAAAAAGAAAGACTATAATATGCGAAACCAAGTTTTTGCAAAGTCTACAAAGACGAGGTCTAGTAAGCTTAACGGGGAGAAGAGTGTGAAGGTGAGAAAAAACACAAGAGGGGGTTGAATTGTGTTTGATTTTTCTTCTTTTTCTCCTAACTGAAAATGCAGTTTAGAAGCAGATAGAGTTCTACTTCTGAAAAGATGTTCAGAACTAAATGCAGCGGATAAAACAGAGAGAAAGAGAGAAGAAAGACACAAGCAATTTATACAGGTTCCTTCCACAAACCGGAAGTCAGTCCTGTCCCCCTTACACTTCCAAGGAGAATTCACTATGTAATATCTGATTACAAATGCTCACTACTAAACTTAGTAAGAGACTTCAAATTGTTCAAGTACAACTGCAAGAGACTTCCTATGCTCCTGAACACAATCAAGAGACTTCTATTGCTCAAGCACAACTGCAAGAAACTTCTTAATTCAAACAGAATTACAAAGAAAAATGTTTGAGGTTGAACACTTGATATACAATCAGTGGTGTTCACAATACAAATCAGATATAGACTCTAAAGACTCTAGAATTCCTAAGATATAAGTCTTGTTAAGAAATTCTAAGTGAACTTTGAAGTGGAGAACAATTTCAACAGAGTTTTGGCTTAGCTGATGCATATTATTGTTCTTGTGAAACTCTGAGTCTTCACTCCTTTATATAGAGGTGTGAAAGAGACGTTGAAATGTCGGCACATTCAAAATAGAGTCGTTTGAAGCTTTTGATCAATCACCAATGATCTTTTGCCTGATATGGTTATTGTCCTATGAAGGATCAATTTCAAATGCGTTCCCAATGTGAATAAACATTGTTGCAGGCAGAGCTGGTATCCTTGTCTTATAGCAGAGACAAAAACAGAGTAGTGGAGATAGTGGTTGTACACTTCGTACAAACGTACTATGTCAACGCTCTTTGAAGAATAAGCATCCAATGCCTTTCAAAATAGTCGTTGCCATACTTTTTCAGTCTCTGCAATGTTAGGCGAGTTTGAATCCTTGAAACAGCTTTTGAAGCTTTAAGTTGCATCTCTTGATGAACTGCAGCTTCTGATGAATTTGCTTCTGATGATCTTGCTTCTGATGACGTCATCACTTCAGGAGCACTTTGTCTTCAGGAGCACTTCAGACTTCAGGAGCAGTTTTCTTCAGACGCTTTAAGCTTCCCTTTTTGTTGATGTACTTGCTCTTTATTTGTTCTTCCAAGACCACTTTAGGATGTCAAATTTTTGTCTATAGTCCTATACACTTGAACAAATATTAGCGTATCCAATTGACAATTTTTAATACTTTGTTATCATCAAAACTCTTAAGGACTATTATTGCTAAACATATTTTGTTCCAACAGAGTGAACCATGAGCTTCAACGTAGAATAGGCATCAAACTTAGCTAGAAAATTAGCATACCTTTTTTCTTCACGGAGGATGTGGGCAATGGGGTAATCCACTCAAAATTGAGAAGATTTTTTATGTCTTAAATTAGAGTAGCATATTTATGAATGACATGAAGCTCACCAACAAGGATGTCAGATGTGTCAGCAATGTAACCTAAAAAACCTGAGATCCAAGACCCATAAGGTTGGAAAAGAAGGCCTCTAAATCCAACTATGGTGGGGTTTCCTAAACATTTACTATCGACAATAATAATGGTGTCACTATGGTTAGAAGAATTTCATTGAACCCAAATATCCTCAATAACAGTGGTTGGAGCACTAGAGAAGCAAGAATGGAAAGTGGACGATAGATTGCGAGCTTTCATGGCAAGTCGATAAACAAAGGTTGTAATATTAGAAAGATAACTACATTTATGGTTTCTCCAAGACCACCACAAATCTGCGGCAAATAAGTTGGCATTATTGAAAGTGAGCTTATGCATAAGCCAAATGAGAGCATCTGAATTGAAGGAAAATTCAACAGAGGTGAATCGCAAAGTGCACCAGAGATGAGTTTACGTCGTGCAATCACTAGTACAGTGGATGAAGGATTCCACGTACTAAAGCATTTTGACAAAAGTTAGAGGTCGAAATTCACTCACTTTTTCTCGGGAAGAGATAAAGTAGGGACATAGCTGTTGTAAGTCAGCCACGTAAGAAACTTGATTTTTCCTGGAAAATGGAGACATCAAATCCAAGACCAAATTCACTCACTTTTGTAGACGGAGTATGACAGCAACTGATAGTTAAAAAAAATTCAATACACTTTAAGGTGTATGCTTTTAAAATACTACTTCATAAAAATTAGTGGGTATATTTAATATTATATTTATACTATATACAAAGAGAATACATCAGTTCGGGCTAACCTTAGTTTAAATTATTTTACCATTCATTTAAACTATTTTATCCTTTAATAATGTTATTTAAAATATTAATTAAAAAAATTAAATCCCATTAAAATATGACATATAACAACATATAAAGGGAATGGATGATTTTTTTTTTGGGTGTATTTTTCATTATTTCAGTCAAACTCTTAAAATGCTATTTTATTGATGTTTTTTAAAAAGATAATTTTTTTTACATTTGTTATATTGTTCGTAAAAGAAAAACATAACTTGTTATATTGTTTAAAAGTAACAATAAAAAATTAGTTACTTTTAAGCCGGTTTTTTTAAATAGGCGAAGTCTTAGGATTCGAACTCCGATCATGACTTAGTTGGTAAGGATAATGCATTTTTTTTATAATATACATTTTTTTTTATTAGTTGAGTTAAGATTTGTGAACTTTTGTCTTGGGTGGATTTATTAAAAAATATATCAAATAATATTAGATTTGATAATTGATTGATACAAATATTTGAAGGATTTTGTTTTTTGTTTTAGGGAAATATTTGAGGGGAAAATAAACAAACATTGGAAGGAGGATTTAGTAATATATAAATATAAGAACTAGGTTAAAAAACAACATTGGAGAAAACATATAAATCTTGGAACCCTTCTTAACTGGTTTGTTTCTGGGTTTTTGCTTCAGCCGCAAGGAGTGACTGACTATTCACACCACACACAAACATTCATACCCTTTCAAATGCAACAACCTGAATCATCTTCTTCCCTTGTTCCTCTTCCAACGACGCCACAACCAAAGGTTCGTTCTTTCTCTCTTCTTTTTTCGCTAGTCACAAACACACATCTTTGTTTTTCTCTGTTTTTGTTTCATCAATGCAATGCTGCTTTTACTAGTTGATTCATATGTGTCATGAATGAATGAATGGTTGAATTAGGTTAGGTTTTGTTACTATTCCATTCTTATATATATATAAAATTAAATTCCATAACATGATATTATTGAGAGAGTTCTTAACATGATTCCAACCCTAAAAAATAATTTAAAGTTTAATTTTTTATTAAAGGGTCCCTATGAATTATGGACACGTCGATACCGATAATAATTTAAGATAAAAACTAATTTCAATGCAAGTAATCACATGACAATTCGGACACCCGAAAGTATCGGTGGGGACACGTTTTCGAGGGAAACCCATATAAAAAGATCATATCTTTTGTTGCCGACTCGAAGATTAAGCTTGTAGGGTATTCTTGTGTGACACACCTTCGATCGAAAGTGTTAGTGGTGAAACCCGTATAAAAAAATCATATCTTTTTTCTTCTTCTTTTCTGGTGGACTAAATTGGGCGTCACATTTTATCTCATATGGGGTATAATGAGTCTTTACTTTATATTTAATAAAGCTAGTTTAGATAAGTTTCTAATTCATGGGAGTTTTTCAATTAAATTAAGTTTATGATTCTCCACTTGAGTGTTTGTTTATAGAAAAGTCCAATGAGTGAGCTTCTGAAAAATGAAAAAATTGAATGCAGATTATATTTTTTATAAAAAAAAGCAGAGTTAGTATGCAAAGTCGTGACTCTGACAACCTAGATTTGCAGATTAAATGAGAGAATTGATTGTTTAAACAACTCACGGTATTGTGATACGGTTACTTTAATATTTGTTTTTCTGTTAATGTTTGTCAATAAGTTTATTCAAACTAACTAGAAGTAATCAGGGTTCGAGTTCAACCGATTTTTAAACTATGTTAGTCTACTTTTGAAAGGAAAAATTATGTTAGTCTATTGTTTCACTCTGTTTGTCTTTTTATGTTCATATAGGACTACACCTGTTTTAATGCCATGGAGTTACCTAATTCTGAAATACAACCCCATAAGCATGTGAAAAGGAAATCTTCTGTATGGGAACACTTCACTGTGGAGAACACTGACGAACCAGGATGTGTCAGGGCCCGCTGTAAAGGTTGCCAAAAATTGTTTGCTTATATAAATGGTTCTAAACAATCTGGCACTAGCCATCTCCGTAGGCACGTTTTAATATGTTCGAAAAATCCACAGGCCAAGCATTCCAAAACTGGTGTTGATCCACATAAGAAGCGAGCTAGAGCAAAATCTTCAAAAACTGGTGTTGATCAACATAAGAGGCAAGATAGAGTAAAACCTTACTTTACTTCTATCTCATATTCTCAGGAGCGTTGCAATGATAAAATTGCCAAAATGATTATTTTGCACGATTATCCACTTCATATTGTGGAACACAAAGGTTTCAATGATTTTGCGCGGGCACTTCAACCGCAGTTCAATCCACTGAGCTTAAACACTGTCCAAGGGGATTGTATTGCCATTTACCTCAGAGAGAAGCAAAACCTTTTGAATCTTGTTGACAGGATTCCTGGACGAGTCAACCTTACCTTGGACTTGTGGACTTCAAATCAGACAACGGGCTATGTTTTTCTTCGTGGGCACTTCATCGATGGTGATTGGAACTTCCATCATCCCATTCTTAATGTTTTTGCCGTACCATATCCTGATTTGGATGGTTCCTTGAATCAAACTATAGTGACATGCCTAAAGAGTTGGCATTTAAAGGGTCGCCTGTTTTGCGTTCTATTTGATAAACTCTTTTCCAATGAGACTTTGATGGGAAATGTGAGGGATCTCCTCTCTCTTAAGAACCCTGTGATCCTCAATGGTCAATTATTAAGACAGAGTTGTTATGCTCGTGTGCTCAGTTGCCTTGCATTAGATACTCTTTGGGCAATGCAAGAAACTATTGCTAAAGTTCGAAAAAGTGTGCAATATGTGAAATCATCAAAATTGGTTGAAGAGAGATTTTTGGAGCTTAAGCAAGTACTTCAAGTTCCTAGTAAGATGGATCTGTTGATTGATGACAACAATAAATGGGACACAGTCTACAGTATGCTTGTTGCTGCCTGTGAACTCAAGGAAGTTTTTACCTGTTTTGATGCCTATGATTCCTATTACACGATGTCCCTTACCATGGATGATTGGAAGCAGATTGAAAATCTCTGTGCATGTTTGAAGTTTTTGTATGATGCTGCTAAATTTTTAACCATCCAACCGTACTCAACTGCAAACTTGTTTTTCCTCGAAGTGTCCAAACTTAAGATGCAGTTGACTGAGGCGAGCCAGGATCCTTTCTGTTGTAGTTTAATTACGTCCTTGCAAGAAAAGTTTGATCAGTATTGGAGAGAAAGCTGCTTCATCTTAGCAATTGCTGTAGCCATGGATCCAAGGTATAAAATGAACCTTGTGGAATCTACTTTTGCTAAGATATTTGGTGAGAATGCTGAGCAATTGATAAGAGCTGTTGAGGATGGTCTTCAGGAACTGTTCCTCGAATATAGTATCATGCAAGTGCTTCCTTTTACCGAAACAAATTTTGATGTTGGGTGTGAGACTATGATGAAGACTGAGGCATTTCAAGAAGTATCACTTGATGAGTCCTTTTTTCCTCCTGAAGATGGTATTTCTGATATTCAATTCTATATATCTGACTTTACTACTAACCAACAATATAAGTCAGAATTGAATGTGTATCTGGAAGAGCCCCTAGAGTCAAGTGCACAAGAATTTGATATTCTGAGCTGGTGGAGAATTAATGGATTGAAGTACCCGACATTGTCCAGAATGGCATCTGATATTCTGTCTATGCCGGTATCCACTCTCTCAGCAGATTCTATTTTTGACACAGAAATTAGGAAAATGGATAACTACCGTAGTTTGTTAGACTCTGTGACTCTTGAGGCCCTTATTTGTACTAAGGATTGGTTCCATTGTGGATCAACACCTATTGATGTTTCATGTGCGCTTGTGAAAATGGAGTATTAGATGATACAGTTTTTCTCATTTTCGGGTCTATAGCTTTTAGGTATTGAAATTTTGAAACTGATGATCAAGGTAAACTAATTTTGTGATCAACTAATACTTTTTACTGTTTATAATATACTCTGGTGGTTCTATTTTCATTATTTTGGCTAAAGCCTTTTTGTAATCGACATTGATGTTATACAAAATATTACTCTTTTCGATCTATATATATCTTTTAGTGTGTAAGGTTATACTACATAGTTTAGGAAATATTGAATTTTGACTTGGGTTAAAATACCTCATCCAATCTTTACTTTTTGTATGGTCAGTATAAATATTTTACTGTAACCTAATCATAAGTTGAGTATCTCTCTCTGGTCACTGATGTATCTCCCAAATGTTTCCTCCTCTCCTAGGTGGAAACACTTCAACTTGCATCAGTATAAGTTGTAGAACAGTTAAAAGAATGTAGCAACATAGGTGCCCATTTTTCGTGTGATTATAGCTTCCATCTTTTATCTATATTTGATTTGATTTGTTATGATAAAAATTGTTACTACATGATGATCACTTTAACACGCTCTTCTATCAAATGACATTCATGTAGATCCCACCATTTAAAAATGAGTCCCGCATAAAATAATGATATCTATGTGAATTTTGTTTGATAAGAAAGAGAATTGGAAAGAGACTATTAGAAGTGGGTATTATTAGCACTCCTATAAATTGTTGATATATGGTAAATGAACTTGTTTTAGGTGAACGGATATTAATAGTATTGAGAGTATTATTTCCATTGTGTTGTTTTTATCCATACTGATACTGTATCTTGCTTCATTAAATCTTTGAACTGTATTCTCGTTTGTAACTTGCGTAAGCATAGCTTTAGCTCATTTTATTGTGTTTTATTTTAAACCCTTCGTTCTATAACTTAATTAAGCAAAATTCTCAAACTCTTTTGGTCTATTTTCTCTCTGAGTGTGTGTTTTTTTTTTAAAGGTTGTGGTGTGTTATTTATACGCACAAAAATCGAACACATTATAAGATACAATTCGGATGTGTGTGATGTCAAAACCGTGAAGAGAGAAAAAACCAATATAAAAGTGTGAAACTGCATATACATACAATATAAAAGTCTATAATCGTATATACATACAATGTTATGTCAAATTGCGTTGGAGAAACATTTTCAATTTTCTTTTACTAGTGGAAAACTCTTTGCACAATGAGTTAGATCTGTATATGTTTATAGATTTAAGAGTTTTCCAGATGTAAAAGAGTCTTTAAAATTGTATATATAATTCTAACTTTTTAATCATATTGAGTCGGCTACGTTGACTCATTATCATTATATTTGTTAACTCTCATACTAATCATCAAACCAATTTTATGAGTCTGTTTGTTACGGGTTATTTTGTAAAAAGATTAAATAAAAAAAATCTTTTTTAAACAAAATAATCACCATTAGAAGTTTTTTTTAACAAACGCTACTAGATGTTTTCATCCATTTGTTAACACATTTAATTTTTAAAAAATGAGAACATGAAAATAGTCCAATTCTATCAAATTCCAACCAGACTCACTTCTAGAGTCAATCAAAATAATAAGCTAATTGTCTGTTTGGAACCGCGTTTAGGATGTTCTGATCGCACAATTGGAACAGACCTACTAACGGGAGCTTCAATGTAAACATATTTTTAATTTGTTGGGGACGCCCAAGCAAACATACACTAAACCAATGAGAATATCACATAGACCAAAAATATTTTTTAAGCCTGAAAATTATCCTGTTTAAAAGACGTTAACATTAGCATTTAGTTGCAAAAAACTGAAGGCATCCAACCTTTGTCTTGTTAGCATGTGGAAACTAAATTATCATATAATAGTCGTAACTTGTTGAAGCAAAACCGACCAACAGATAATAAAACCAAAACGTTATCATGCGAATCTATGCTGCAGGAACATGATAAACCATCCTTCTGTTGTTCTAGAGCAGAGTAGGAACACAGCCATGGCCAAAAAACAATTCTAAGCCCAAAAGTTGCTACTTAGCTTTACTCCTAGTACTTCTACTACTTTGATTGCCTTGAACACTTTTCTTTGATTGCTTCTCTCCCTTAGCTTGTTTCCTATTAGTCCCCGAGCCTGGTTTCTTCTTTTCAACTTGATCGCTATCATCATAATTATCAGTACCAGCATCACCATCATTGTCATCGTCACTTTCCTCGGTCTTTTTTCTTTTTGAAGGTTTCTTAGCTTTAGCTCCTGCCTTCGTCCCCTTCTTTGATTTGAGACTTTCCAAATTCTCGTCAGCGCCGTCATTGTTATCATCATCTACACTTGATTTCTTTGAGGCTTTCCCTCTGAGCTTGCCAGTTTCTTTTAGCACTTGTGATCCACTTAGCTTTTGCAACTCTGGCACGTAAGCAGTTGTCTAAGAGCAATAACAATTGCAGATTAGAAATAAATAAAAGATGATGGCAAAAAAAATAAGAGCAATGTTCAGAATGGCATACCCTGCCACCTGCAGTGATGAACTCAATCGTTTTCCCTGCAATCACATGAAAATTATAAATGTTTGGATTTGGCACTGAAAACATATTTTCATTTGTTATTATTGGACGAAAAAAGCAGAGTGTGTTTCATATAATATGTAGGCATAGCAAAAAAACAGAGTACGTAAAAAAGAGCCAAGGAGAAATGAGAACATCAGCCACTTTCAGAAACCCTTTTGAAAGCATTGTGAAGATTGGCATACTTTCTTCTTAGAAATACGCATAAAAATAGTAACAGAGCTTTGACTCAATAGGAGAAACCCGTGAGTTTCAAACTGGAATACTCAATTATTATTAATTATTTCATTTAATACCTTCAAAACAATCAAGGTATAATATATTACTACAACGTCACACTCTCCACAAATATTAAAACTTCGTTTGTAACGTAATCATTCCCCAATAATATGAAGGCACTCTGGATGCTTCAATTTTAACATGAATCCAATAATAGTAAATCACACCAATCAAGAATACAAGTTTAGGGAATTGAATAACACTTGTATTATTTATTTTTTACTGTAATAAAAAAAAATAAGAATACAAGTCATGCAATTTACTACAATTTTAGGGAAATTGCATATGAAATTAAAATATAAGCAGCTCAATACCATAGTAAAAGGGTACGATTCATGTTGCACAAAAAAAAATATTAGTTTTTTATTTTTTACTCAAAGTAGGGAAGCAAACCATCAACAAAAGCTTTGCCGGGCTTCTTTTCACGGGAATGAAATATCCAATTAGTGGGATATTGACTACTATCTGCCCCAACTTCAACTGCTTTTTCGACAACCTGTAAAATAAATTTATTTGTCGATTAATAAACAGTATTCCTCACCACTTATTTTTCCAGGCTTTTTCCCCCATCGAAAATGAAATAACCACTCAAGGGGAAAACGGCTACAGTCAGCATCAACTTCAACCGCAAATTGAATAACCTACAGGTTTTAGCCTCTGTACTTTTTAAGGAGTCTAGACGTTCCAGAACAATAAGCAATTTAAAGGGAACCAGCGTCCCTACCTCTTTAATGCACTTATATAAAGTTGAGCAGCTTTCTCCTGATAGGCTAGAAGCTATCTGCCGTGGATGAATCCTTGCCTGGAAACAAGGGAAATACAATAAGTTACAACTTACATTTACAAGGCATGGAGTAAATTATCGAATTTGATCTTCTCCAAGGCTAGAATAGTAGTTTATTAGCCGCTGAATACAAAAAAGAAGGCCGGAGCAGATACTAAATCCAGTGAAATGCTATTTCCAAAAATTTGAAGCACCTGCCTCCTAAATTCCTAATAATAAATAATTAATAAATACAGATGCAAAAACAACCACCAGCTCTAAAACCTTTCTCATTAAGTAGCATTGGCCTCATGAATCAAACAATGTCATAATGTTTCATCATGAATCTTGTCCGGTGACAGACCATTTGATTCCAAATTGTTCCTAATTGTTTGACCAATTGAATTATAAAATTCTAGTAAACAATAATAGTTGCTAACAGCTTATAGAATCATCTAGACCAATTTCAATTCTGTATAAGGGTAGATGATTTCAGTACCCAAATAATAAGTTAAGAACACAACTCTGAATTCAATATTCATTTTATATTCTTACAGAGCATAATTGTTCCTCAAGGTGACAGCCTAACGATCAAATCCCCTTTTTATTATATGTATACCCACACACAGACACAATAAATCTTCATATATAAGACTAAAAGCAACTAATAAGCATCATACGTTCCAATATAATTCTTATAAAAAGAAATTATGCTTTATTCATTTATTTCCCATTCCAACTAGATTTCAGACCATTCTCAATCTTGATAACATGAACAAGTATCTATCTGTTCAATCAGCATAAGGTCAAGGATATAAAAGAAACCTAGGGAGGACTAGATAAAACGATCATCTTGCTGATGCAATATTAATACAACCAAGTATATGATATTAGTCTATTAAAACTCAATTAAGTTCATTGATTTTTTTTGAATTCATATGTGATCACTGCCTATTAACCATTATATCACCATACATTTAAATTGCTAAAAAGATCAAGTTTAGATGAGAATTAAAATTTAATAAGTTATACATTCAAAAATCTTCAATAGTTAAGAAAATACATGGAAAATATCAAAGATCAAAATCATTGAGGAGATAAAAGATCCACTTACTTGGTACAGCACTTCATCTGCAACCCAATTTCCAATGCCTGAAATATAGCTCTGCAGAGGATGGAAATTTTATATCTTTAATAAATGTTAAAGTCAACAGGAATATAAAGTTGGAACATCAGATTCTTATGCATTGTAAAAGCGCAACAAGAGAAAGATGTAAAAGACACAGAAATCAGAAATGTAAAGGGCTTTGCTTTAAGAAAAACTACACTCAAGTTAGCGTATCAATATAAAAACAGAGAAAAAGAATGCACATGTATAGTAAGATAATGATTATATCCTGATCATAAATAAACAAATTAAAAATTTAAAAGACAAAAAAATAAAATATTTGGGAAGTGATAAAAGTAAGCAGTTAATACTTGATCTAGTAATAAAGCCTTGATTTCAGTTTTCTTCTTGTGCAAACGCTCAGTAAACTCATCAAGTGTCATGAAATCAAAAAGTGCATCAGGTCCAAGCTCAGATATGGGAGGCACTGATGTCGGCTATATCATGAAAAAAATACAGTTAATATCAAACTCTTATTAATATGGATGACAGTTTGCAAGTAGGGTCACAATACATCTTTGAGCAGGCGAACTCTAGCAAATCGCCTTTTGTCGGTGAAAGACAGCTCCAAACCATCGTCTAGCTGCAGCAATGTGATTTAATCTGGTTAATACTCTTTTGAAGCTCACATAAATGACAATACTCACTAGGGAAACATATCATCAAATATCAAAGCTAACTATGCATGCGAAGAAAATTGAAAAATCAAAAGACAAATCCCCTAAGCACAGAGGCACAACTTCATACCGATTATGCTCTTATGTATGAAATGGAAAGATAAAAAAAGTCAAATGCGAGGAAACATGTAGAAAGTTCAAACTGCAGATGTTGAGAAAATCTAATGACTTCAAATTTGGAGAGCTAACTCAACCCCAAAAGTTGGCTCAAGGAATGAGGATAGGCCAAGTCTTACAAGGGGAATATTTTAACAATATCTCCGACGGGTGTGGGATCTCAACGAAATGCTTCACTACATCTACAGACTAGAATTTAATAAAAATTTAAAACCACAGTATGTAACATGAAAGTAAATATATGTCATTACATGACGACATTACAAAACATCTTCACAAGCACTGCCGCCCCAAAATAATATCCACCAAATTGGAAACAAGCATGAAACTCACCACATGACAATACAAAAAAACTCCTGACACAAGCTTTCACATAGCTATTTTACAGAAAAAACTTAAACTTACAAACTGAATGTAATCAGAATCTTACACCCTTCTGCTTCACAGAAATATAGAAAGTTTTTCTTTCCCGTATACATGTTAAAGTGAAGAACTCCCTTCATCGACTATAACAAAAAAATAAAAACTATAACATATATTCGTCTATTTGATCTTCAAGGTATTGTATGGTCTTTGTATTCTTGTGAAATTTAATCCATCAGTTGAAGTTGCCAATGTGTTAGGGAGTAAGAGCACTTGGCTTAATCCAACAGGTTAAGAACCTAGTTTGTTCTATACCTTCTAAGCAAGGGATATAAACTACATTGTGTGATCAGAGTCCTAGTGTACTATAAATAAAGGTTAGATGTCATGGAACAGTAGACAGCCTCTAAAGAGCTTTTAGTGAATACATAGCATTTTCTCGCTCCAAACATGTTCACTCTCCCCATTTTCTCAATAATCTTAAAAAACTTGAACATTCAAAGTTTTGGAAAATATTCGTGTTGTTGTCTTACATTTTGGACAATATCAGTGTCCATGTCCAGGGTTTGTGTCCTTGTAATTGACAAGAAAAGTAATGTTTTCTCGCACCATGAAATCACGTATGGATGTAGACAAATGCATATGTATGATATATAGTAGTCACAGATGGACTCTAGCCCAACTCTAACATATAGGCTAATCGCATCTTACAACTGAACACAGATCTTATGAGTTACGAGTCCACAGCAAACAGTCCACTTCAATTTGTCATCATTCATCAAATAAAAAACATAGCATCGGATTCTGAGTTGTTACAAGCCCAAAGACTCAAGTGGTAAAGTTCAAAGCATTCTGCTCATCAAAGGAGTGACAGTTGTTACCTGAATAAAAAACTTTGAATACTTGGAAGGCCATTCATCCTCGTCATTTACAGCAGACCTGTGAAGAAGTTTATATCATTACATTAACCACTGAGAGAACTTATAGGTGTCAAATCATTGCAGCAAAATAACACACAAAGCTCATTGAGGTATGGAATATTAGCTCAAAATCAAATTAAAAACTGTACCACCCATTACACAGAAGGATAAATAAGAAATTACCCTAATGAGAGCACTTAAAGTTAATTCGCATTCTGAAGTTAATTCCTACCATAATTTTACATCTGAGCTTGGATCAAATAATTTTTTGTTACACGTGTATGCTTCAAACACCGCAAAATAACATTTTCGTATTCAAATTTACATTTTCATACTATTTCATGAATCATGAACTTAATAAAATGCCAACATTCGTCGGTGTTCTCCAGACACAGTCACCTAGTTGCATAGATGAAAAAATATAGATAACAGCATTTCTCTGATAATTTGCAGCCCGAGAGTATAAATATGTCTTCAAGAAAATGTAAAACTTAAAAAACATTCGCTATATATACCAGGGGATCCAATTCAGCTCAACACATGAGAATGAGTATCCATGCAAAACATTTTACAGCTTGTAGCTCTTAGTAGCACTACAAATTATAATGTAATTAGTTTCATACATAAATTTCCTATATTGATGTAGAAAGCAAAAAAATCACTTTAATGAAACTATAAATCTCAATCCAATCCAACAAAGTCTTGACAAAAAAGAAACATGATATTGTAAATCTGGAAAATGCATTATAATCAGAGAGTCTATATCATTGAATTTTTTAAAACTTGAGTATAACGTGTGAAGTAGAGATTAGCTAACGACAATGAAACACTCGCACACTGATAGCTAACGACAATGAAACACTCCACACTGACACGTACACGCAGACACAACCCTAAAACGTCAACACTTATAATTATTTAAAGGGAAATGCTAACAAGTGCCCCGGGCACCGGTTAGCAAGAACCTTTAAAAAAATATACATACAATTGAATATAATTCACATTTGGACACTGACATGTGTCAAACATCGAACACATTTTCAATCAGAAGTGTCGGTGTAACCGAGCTTAACGACACTCCATTGGCCTCACCTTTTATACTTTGTTACAGCAACACCCTTGATGTATACAGCACCAGCCATACCTAACACAGTCACAATCATAAATCGTAAGAAACTCGTAAGCTAGGGTTTCAAAAGGTAAGAGTGAGAGGGAGAGAGAGAGAGAGAGAGAGAGAGATAGAGAGTACCGAATTGAAAGGAAGGAAAAGGAGGAGAATCAAGCTGAAGCCACATATTCTTCCCCTTCCGGCGAGCTGCAACAATCTTCTTCCCAACAACGGAAGCTTCGAACTCTTCGCGAGAGACACCGTCGATGACTTTGTTATCATCGGCGACGATGCATTTGGTTATCTTCTTTCCGATACAGTTCTCTTCCACCGCTCTTCTCGCCGCCTCTACCTCCGGTAGCTCCGGCATTATGCTCGGTCGTGACTGTGATGGAGTTTTCCCGCGTTGCTTCTCTGTTCTTTCAAGCACGATATTCTATGTTATACCGTTACGATTCAACATGCGTTTAAATCGTGTCCGTTCATAGCGGTTTTGCTGCGGGACAAACAACGGCTGTGATTCCACGCCCATTAATTATTTTCTAATTTTTTTCAATTTTTTTTTTTATATATATTTCACCAAATTGAATAAATGCAAATGAAATGGAAATATTCTAACACCTTATTTGATCCATATTATTTTTTGGGAAATGCTAACCGGTGCCCCCGGGTCCTGGTTAAGGATAATAAAAAGGGAAATTATATATTAATTATTGCATTGAAAAGGGAAATTATTACCATAAAATGAAGTTTTGTTGACTTATTTATGGATTAATTAAACAATTTTCAATGCAATAATTAACATATAATTTCCTTTTTATTATCCTTAACCAGTGCCCCGGGAGTACCGGTTAGCATTTCCCTTATTTTTAAGCATAGTGGATTAATGGTGCAAGCTAGGATACTCCAAAATGGAGACATATTGCATCGGATACCAATGTTTCATGGATACTTTTGGATATGTATCCACGGAGTATCGGATACCAATGCTTCATGAATGCTTTTGTGAAAATGTATCAAGAATTCTAATGGTATGAGGTAAAAATTATTTTTTTAATTCTCAACAAAAACAAAAAAACTTATATTTATTAACGATGTAGTTAGACTTAGTTGAAAATATTTTGTTCGTTCAAGACATTGTACCTCCAACTTTCAAAAAAGGGAAAACAATGATGGAAATACGCCTTCATATATCTTGTTTCTTCTAATAAAACATATGAACAAATTATGAAAAAATATACACAAAGCACGTAGATAATAAGAAATTGGTTGAAAAAATACATGTTTTAATAATCAGTTAAAAACAACTATTATTCAAGAAAGTAAAATGCCTTCGTAAAAAGTTCCAACATTGTTTGTTGAAAACCACGTAACTAATCATAAATCAGTTGAAAACATAAATATGAATAATAAGTTGAAAACAACTCTTATTTAAGAAAGCAAAACATTTGAGTTTTAGTTTCAACATTATTTAAGATAAACAAATTTAAAGATATTTACCTCAAAAAAAAATTTCATCATTTTCAACCTGTAAAATTAACACAATGAGAAAGGGAGAAAAGTGAGAGAACAGAGAGAAAGAGAAAGACAAAGGGGTTTATCAACACAAAACGTAAATGTTTAAATTTATATTTGACAAGGGGTTTCGTAAAAATGTTTTTCCATTGACGATCATTATCAATGAACTTAATTTCATAAATACCATTCTAAACAGAGTCTCTTATCTAATGATGTTTAATTTCAATATGCTTTGTCGCTAGTGTAAAATAGGTTTTTTGGAAAATCAGATAACATATGTTTTTTCATAGAAATGTTACTCTCATTGGTTTGGTAACCTTCAAGTTGATATTTCATCCATAGAAGTTATGTGACATACCTTGTTGACAAGATGTATTTTGCTTATGTAGTAGATAGGGCAATTGTGCTTTGCCTCTTGATTTAATATAAGCATAAACTTTCGCCAATAAATTGACAGATACCACTAGTGTTTTTTCTTTTAATTTTATCTCCAACATAGTTAGCATTATATAATTAATATAGTAACTCGTATTCAAATGATTTTTTTGCAAAATAAACCAATGTTAGCAGTAAGATATATCTAAAGATTAGCTTAGCTGAAGTTAAGTGAGATTATTTCGGTATACCTTTTGATCTACATTGTCACTTGACTCATATTTACAAAGTGATCAAACGGAATAATTAGTGTGTGTGGATGGCTTACGAATTCTAACATATCATAATATTCATTAACCATTTACTCAACATAATTAACAATATACTATTACATTATGTAATCCATCAAAACAAAAATAAAATAAAATTATGTAATGCATCTAAAATGGCAAGCTTTGAGGTCAAACTAACACAACTCTAAAAAAAATGTACCCAACAATTAAAAGTGTAAGTTTACTACACATTTGTTGGGGGATTCAAGAGGAGTTTTCAAAAATTTAATCCTTTTAGCGAAACAATCCCAATAACGAATATTGATTAAACCATTAATCACAATTCAAATGGAAACCTAAACACAGTTAAAGATTCATGTGTTGAAGTGATGATGGGAAACGATGCAAGATGGTCATGAGCCTCGCACAAACGACATCGCCTCTACTCAATCCACATGAGCACAAATTGAAACATTGTGATATCCGTTCCATGCGAGGGATTATGACTATTAAGTTTTACATGCTTAAGTAGTGCATGCTCTTCTTCTATTTATAAAGAACAAGTCACCAAACCCTTGATGCTTATTAGATTGGGTTTAACCCAAAGTAAGTCTAATATCAATTAAATTAATTCATATTTAATTAATTAAATTTCAACCCTCTTTTTTGAACAAAAGTATATATAATTAAATAAATATGATTAATTAAATATCATTTAACATAATCATTGAACTTTATACATGCGTCTCTGTCGATTCTTATAACGTTAGTAATATCATCAAATGTTATATTTAATATCATAAACAACGAGCGATATTAGACAACATATTACTAATGTTATATTTAACGAGCAAAAAGACGTGCACTCATGTGGCCGTCTTTCCGTTTTTTATTGTTTTAACACGTGTAGATTATGAACTATATTTTATAAATTTTTTGCGTGTGAATTGCAAACGATATTTTATATAGATTTTTTTATATAGATTAAAATTATAAGTATAGATATTTGTGATTTTCAAATGTAACAAACTCAACAAATCATATTTACATTTTTCAATGACAACAATAATATAACAAATATAACAAAAATTCTTATCTTTTTAAATAACACCAACAATATGATATAGATTAAAATTATAAGCATAAATATCTATATCTATACTATATATAAAAAATAGCCCCTTTTGACCTTTTTGGGATGACATTTTCTTTTTCTCATATTACCCCAAACTTTAAATACAAATAACACTTATAATAAATAGATAATAGTAAATTCAAATACTTAAAGAGTGTAAAAAATTCAATATTTATTGTCTACGAAATATCAAATTTTTCCTTATCTTTTTTTTGTTGTCAAGTAGCCTAGTGGCTAGAGCTTACACAATTAAATTATGGAGAAGTGGAGTGTCCGGGGTTCGAACCTCGGCCCCTGCATATAATATGCAATATCCCTACCAACTGAGCTAAGCTCACGAGGATTTTTCCTTATCCTTTATTCCTTTAAAAAAGATAATTGATGCAGTGAATTCAAAATAAATAAAAAATGTAACAAACACGATATGAATATATGTCCAAATTTTCTTTATGCTTTAAAAAGTGAAACAAACTAGACCGAACCTATATAAGATTTTGGACTGACTTTTTCATTATCCGAATTATACTATAAAATAATTTTTTCTTTAATAATGATTGTTGTCGGTGTCATTACAAAAATAAGAGTTTAAATTATATTTTGTTATTATATTTTTGATCTCATTGAAATAGGTAAACAATGCTAGTTTGATTTGTTATAATTTAAAAGCAACAATAATTTATATTTATACTTTTAATCAAAATCAAAATTTCATAAAAAAATATCGCTCATAATTTTCAAACTTTAACGCGATAAAAAGAACGAAAAGACGAATACTTGTATTCGTCTTTTCACCAGTTATTATATAAATTTTGTTTAAGAGTATAATTAGAATAACAAAAATCAGCCCAGAATCTTTCTAAAACCTCGTATATAGTATAAATATCTAAAGAAACATATTACTACTACCTAAGTGACGAAAATGTCATACAAACCAAAATGATCGGCCAACAATCACAAGAGTTTAACCCTGGTACATGCCCATGACGAGATTCGAAGTTTTGAACCCAAACAAAATGTCGCGCAATCTCATCCATACATGTGTCGACATAAAATTGTTATCATCGAACGGTCATCAAGGTGCCACATCTCTACATTCTCTTACACTACACCCTTCTTCACTACTCTCTCTCTCTCTCTCTCTCTCTCTCTCTCCCCCTCCCTCCGATCCATTGTTTGGTTTCACCTTGTTCCTCCCAAAATGCTAGCACGCCTCGCCGCAAATCGTCTCAACCAGATCCGTCAAACTTTCCATCAGGTTTTCTTTTCAATCTCTCACTTCTATTTCTTCTTCGTTTTTATCTTCAATTTGTTTGATTTTTTTTCTTCCGTGTTTTCCCTTTTTCGCAGCCATCAAGGGCTTTCTCAACCGCTCTCAATTACGTAAGTGTTCTTCAAATTATCCTTTTCTTAGTTTTCATTTTCAATGTTGTGATTGTTGATTGTATCAATTTTTGAATTGGGTTGCAGCACCTTGACTCTCCGGACAATAATCCCAATCTTCCATGGGAATTCAATGATGCTAACAAAGCAAAGGTAATTTTTTTATTGTTTTCAAATTCTAAAATTTCAAACTTGGAATGTGTGATGATTTATCAATATGTAGCTGTAATTCAGCTCATTACCCTTTACTTTGATTATTGATGATTAATTGAGTTTAACATTTAGAGTTAAAAGCTAATTAGAGCAGAAAATAATGCATAAGAGGGTGTAGAATTTATGAATATATATGCTTTACTGATTGGTTTAATCAATAATGTTTCTATGATTTTTGGATTATTAGTTCCGTATTGATATTATGTATGTGATCCTGTTTAGTTTCTAGGATGTGTTTTTAAGATTCTAAAGTTCCAATGATTTTAATCTCTGTTAATTATAGGTTAAGGAGATTATATCTCACTATCCATCCAACTATAAGCAATCTGCAGTGATTCCTCTGCTGGATCTTGCCCAGCAGCAGCATGGAGGTTGGCTTCCTGTTTCTGCAATGGATGCGGTATGTTGAACTCTTTCGTGAAATATTCTTATTAAGTCCAGATAAGATAAGATCAGAATGATAGCTTTGTATAGAGAGCTGGGGGTAGCATCTGTTGTAAAAAAGATTAAAGATTATTGCCTTCGGTAGTTGGGGCATGTTTGGAGAAGACCTGTAAATATAGCAAAGAGGAACAAAGGGCAGATTAGATACTGTATAACAGGTAGAAGTGAAGGAAGATCATAGTATTCAACTATAGGCTAGACTATTTAAAGGGGTTTATACATTTGTTTTTTGGAATGACAAATGTCAGTGTTATGTTTTGTGTGGGGATAGAACTCTTAACCACCTTATCACTCCACTCCTTAACTCCACCACGGTCTCACCCCACCACCAAGCCTACCTTATATCCACTGAGTTTAGATTTGAATGGTAGTTCATGGCAGCCTTTTTTAAGATGGTTCCCATTAGATTAGTCAATAGCGCGCTATAGAGGCGTAGCAACAAGAAACCGCTATGGTGGGTGTCGTAACGGCACGGTTCCAGATAGTGCCCGCTGTAGCTGCTATATTGGTTTGCAGTAGCGGATCCTGACCTGCTATTGGATTTTAGCAGGAAAATTACAAATTGGCCTTAATTTTAAAACTATGTTATGAGACCCATGGTATTGTCTTCTATCCTATGTTTGAATTATGTTGCTTTCAGTGTATTTTATTTCTTGCAATGTGTTTGTAGTTTATTGTTGTTGGTGTGTTAATTTTTCATTTTATCATATTATAAAACTTTTGGTATGCTGTGTACGCGTGTAATACTTTTATAACAGCCACCATATTTCTGTTATAGGCATCAACGCTATCCAATAAACTTAAATTTTTATAATAGATTTTTAATTTGCTGTCACAACTCACAAACCACCATTTATAGCATCCATTGATTTGTGTAGCAGACCTTTCACAATTGAAAAAGGCTTTGGTTATTATTGCTGGCGATATCTAGAAGACTAACCATTCTATGTTTTAAGTCTATGCATGCATCAAGGTTTGGTTGTTTATGTACTCAACACTCTTTTCCTTAAAAAAAAAAATGTACTCAACATTCTTCTATATAAGTAGTCACTATCATTTATGTTAAGGCCCCAATGTGAATTTAGGCTCAAATGGGCTGATGCCCCATCAGCTGCCCAAGCCCACGGCGTAGGGATATTTTTTAGGAAATATAAGAAGAGCAAGGAAGAGAATGCTGACGTGGTAGAGAGTGGGGGTGGACTAGTTGTGATTAATTTTGTTATATGGATACAAAGGGGAGTGAACGGGTATCTTTGAAATCATTGGTGAGTTTATGAAGCACGGATACGGATACGTACACCAGACACGACACGGACACTGACACCGCTAATAATTTGAGAAAATCGCATAATTCAGTGTAATTATATGTGTCGGTGTCGTGTTGGTGTTGGACACGACATGTGTCCGACATCGGGACACACCTAATTCGAGGAGTGTCCGTGCTTCATAAAGAAGCAGAGAGTATTCTTCTATGTAGCATGCTCTGGGTAGTGTGAATGTGATTCCACTGATAGTATTTTCCATTTCATAAATAATACTTGATACGTTCTCCATTATTTCCCTTTATTCAGTGACAGTGTTTTATCCATTAATTTCTTAATTTTCTGTTCTAGTTCCTATCAGATCAATTTAATTGAGTTTTGCTTGTAATTTCCTATTGCTATGGTACACCACCGAAAGTCCTAAATTTACATATTGTTTGTAAACTGAATAATAAATTTCTTAATAATGGTAGAAGCTATTTAAATCCTTTATTAACAAACAGTTTTGTGAATCATTCAGGTGGCTAAGGTTATAGAGGTTGCCCCTATTCGAGTATATGAGGTTGCCACATTTTACTCAATGTTCAATAGATCTAAGGTGAAAGTCATTTCTTCTGCGTTGCTTTTATTTCTGCTAATTCACAGTAGTATAGGCCAAAACTTACTGGATCAACCGCCTGCTTTGAATTTTCAGGTTGGCAAATATCATTTATTGGTCTGTGGAACAACACCTTGTATGATACGAGGTTCACGGGAAATTGAAGCAGCTTTATTGAAACACTTGGGAGTGAAACGAAATGGTTAGTTCACCTTTGCTAATTTCTCCATTTATCAATGAACCTGATTTTATTCTTGATAAATTTGAACCGTATCTTTTTCATAAGAATTAGTTTTGTTTTACCTTTGATTTGCAGAAGTAACACAAGATGGTTTCTTTTCTGTTGGAGAAATGGAATGCATGGTGAGTTTTTCTGTTGCAGAAGTAACACAAGATGGTTCCTAGTATTCAATGCTGTAGTAATTATTTGCACTGAGGCAATCATTGTATATAGGGATGAATTACATGAAGGACAAAATTGGACTTTCTGATGGTCATTATTTCAATAGTCTTGGACATGTTTGATATTTGATACATGGATATCTTTGATGTTTGATATAGTGTGTAATTTCGAGTATTTTTCCGTTTTCAGTATGTGAAGTTATAATGCAGCGGGCCGAGCTGGTTGGCTTTAGTATTTGCCAGCCAGGAAGTTTAAACTGCTGCTAAAATAAGACAGGGCACAGTACCAGCTCTTGACTGCATAAGTTTTCTTGGTGCAAGATAGACTGTGCCATACATTAGTTTTTTTATAAAGAAAGGTCATATAAAGTTATCCAAATAACCCCTTAGAAATTTAGCCGAAGAAAATGACCTTTATGACATTAATATATAACTGAGAAAGATGAGAATCACCATGGTGGTTGGTATGTGTTTTCCTATGATCGGTGTTTATGTGTCCAGACCTTATTAGAGTTCTTTATGAAGTCCAAAGGAGTGCCAATGTGATGATCTTGACCACTGTTTTATTAGCAGCTAATGCATGATTGAAGTTGTTGGTGTTGTGCAGGGATGCTGTGTGAATGCTCCCATGATTACAGTGGCTGATTACTCTAATGGATCAGAAGGATATACTTATAATTACTATGTATGCCTTTCCTCTTTTCACTCTTTTTTTTGGGGAGGGGTTTATTAGTGTGCGTGTACTTTTGAAGAACTCTTAATATGTCATATTGATGCTTGATTGCAGGAAGATGTGACCCCAGAGAAAGTAGTTGAGATAGTGGAAAAGCTGAGAAAGGGTGAGAAGCCACCGGTAAGAGTAATCACCATGATCTATTTCGTTACTGTCATTGTTTTAGATACTCAGCGACATTGTTGAGAAAACATTCTGTTTTCATTTTATATTTTAGCTGCAAAACTGTTCCTTTTTTCAGCATATGCTTTCAAAGATCAAAATGTTTTCTGAAATCAAACATACTCTAACCTTCTCTGAATATGATTTTCTTTTGGTATTTAGCACGGCACACAAAATCCACATCGGATTAGGAGTGCACCTGAAGGAGGGAATACTACATTGTTAAGTGAGCCCAAACCTCCTCCATGCCGTGACCTGGATGCCTGCTGAAGTGTGTATGTGGTACCTTTTGCCTTCAATAATGTGAGGCTTGCACATCATCAAGCTTGCCTTAATTTGAACATTGTCAAATTATTAGATGCTCAACCAATTTTTGTATTAACTGGCCTGGATGGCTCTGTTCCATAAAACGCCACAAATCACTTGGCTTGTTTATTATTTCACTTCAGTGTTATCTATGTCTTTATGTACTCTGTACATCAATTTATCATCTTAAGTGAAATGAAATTTGAGATTACGACGACATCCAATAATATAGTTAAATTGGTTAATTATGTTGATATTCTTCATCCGTTTGAGTGGGATGGAATTGAGTTATTTCATTCAACAATGGTCATGCAATTGTGAACAATGTAACATATCCTGGCAGGTTATTATCATTGAATGAAATGAGTTGTCTAAGGAGTATCAGTATTTGACAATCAAGGAAAAGTCCACGGCAGGACCGAACACAAATTTAGGAAAACGACGTTTAAAAATTGTTTGCTTATTAGTTAGGAACACAATCAGACTCTATCTATCATCCAGCTGAACTTGGATTATTAGATCAAATTCTCATGAGAATTGGAGGGTTTAAGACCAAAAAACTTATTAACATGGTTGAGTTTTGCAAAATTTTCTTTCGTTTTATTTTATTTTATTTTTATGGTATGATAACTAATTAAAAAGGATTTTCCTTTCAATATATTTGATTTGTATATTGTTTTCCCAACATAAAATGATATATTGAACAAGAGATAAAGATAAAAACTTTGAATATCTCTCGTGTTGCTAAATGCTTAACAATTCCACTGCTGTTTTTTCATGTTTTGAGTTTGTACACATAAGAAGTTGATTTTATTCACCAGAAGTTGTTTAACGGTGACTATGTAATTATCAATCATCTATTTATTTTCTTATCCTATCATATCAGTTTATAACTAAATCTTACTAAAATTTAACGAAATAAGATTTTATTTATGTGACAATAAAAGAGGTAAAATAAGATAAGGTGATATCCAAGATTTGGATGGATTATGATGTTTTATTCACTTCAATCGGGCCCAATAATTTATTTTGAGATAAATTCAGATGAAACTAATTAATATAATCTTCCACCAAATCTACATATTCACAACATCAATAAAAAAGTTATTTAGCTATCAAGATTTTCTCAACAAACTATGGTACGCTTTTTTAACCTTTCTTGAAGATTTTTCACACAGTTCATGTATTTTACGTTTCATTCTCATCTCAATCATACAGTTCAACTTCAACATTCGCCACAACAACCTCTTTCCTCTAACTCAAACAAACTAACAACAAAGTATCTGTTTCAAAAACAGGTTTGAATTTCTCATCCTTCATATGATCCTGTTTTATCATTATAAAGGTTTTATGATTTATACATTTCAAATATGAACGCATGTACATGCACATGTTTGTTTGTGTTTTGTGTTGTGTTATAGGTGGTTTTCTGTTACTATAGCTATGAATTTAAATGCTGATGCTGTTTTATTTGATCATCATGAGAATGGGGTTTTGGGGTTTAACTCTATAATAAGGTTTAATGTTAACGTTGGTCTCTCTTGTTCTCAAACCCTAATCTGTGATGTTGGAGGAGGAACCAATGGTTCAATGGACACACTTTCTGTTTCTGAAGGGAAAGTAGGAAAATTTTCATGTGGGTTGGTGAAAAATGAAGAGGAGAAAAGTGTGATTCAATGTTCTGATGGAGGTGCAATGTCTGATCAAGGTTTGGTTTTTGAATTGAATGATGGTGTTCAGGTTGAACAGCAGCGTGAGAATGTGGGGAAAGTTGCATTGAGTAATGAGGTTCAAGGAGTTGAAGATGATGTGACTGAGCACGAACAAGAGAACGGGGCTAAAAACGTTGCTTTAAGCACGGTTGTGGAGGATGGCGGTGTTTTAAAAGCTGCTGATAGTTTTGTTGCTACTAAATATGATCCTGAAGATTCTCGTGTCTCAGATGTTGCAACCTACCAATTACAGGATGGAGTTCCATATGTGGAAGGCATGAACGTCAAAGCAGAAGAGTCTTTGAAACAGCCAGACTTTATGTCAGTTGATCAAGTAAATGTGATTCAAGACAAAACCACATACATCAATATTTCTGGAGCAGGTATCCCGCATAATAGTCAATACGATTGCCGTGGTATTGATCTTGTTGTAGATCTTAATTCTAACAAAAACCCACAGGAGGATGGTGTGCCCACGAAATCTGTGTTTTCCGATGTTAATTATCGTGTATCTGATTTAGTTTGGGGAAAGGTTCGGGGCCATCCTTGGTGGCCTGGTCAGATCTATGATCCCTCCGTTGCATCAGAGAAGGCAAGGATGCACTTTAAGGAAAATTGTTACCTGATAGCATATTTTGGTGATCAAACATTTGCTTGGAATGATGTGTCAGTGATAAAGCCATTTCATAAACATTTCACCGAAATGAAGAAACAGAATGATTTGGAAAATTTCCGTCATGCTGTTGATTGTGCTTTAGAAGAAGCCTCAAGACGCGTTGAATTTGGCCTTTCTTGTCCTTGTATGACCGGAGAAGTGTCTCCTAAGCTGGAGACGCAATTAACGGCTAATGCTGCGGCATCTTTTGAACCTACGCAACTTGTCAATTTTGTCAAATCATTAGCTCAGTCACCACTTACTGAATTTGATAGACTCGAGTTTGTAAGTTCTCGTGCCCAATTGTCGGCTTTCTATCGCTCAAAAGGCTATTCTCAACTGCCTGAGTTTGCAATGCTTGATCGGTTGTTTGAGAGTGATATGGAAATTCTGCCTATAAGGGAGAAACAGCAGTGCGATGATCAAATTAATGAGCAAGTTTTGATGAAAACCCATGAAGTATTCTCACAGAAGTCGCAGCACATCTCTCAGAATATGAAGCAAACCGGCAAAAAGAAGAAACTTTTGTCAGATTTAATGTCTGAGAAGAACTCCTGGAATCTAAAGGGCGAATGTATGCCAGAAAAGAAGGCTGATGATAATTCAATTTCACGGTGTGCGAGGAAACAGAAGGCAGCTCACGATACTAATGAATATTTCCATCATTCCCAAATTGCTGATGATAAATCAACTTCACTGTGTGGCACGAAACGGAAGGCAGCTTATGATACTTCTGACGATGATTTCCATAGTTACCAAATTTCTGGTAATAACTCAACTTCACGGCGAGGAAGGAAACGAAAGCTAGCTTACAATGCTTTTGATGATTGTTCCAATAATTACCAAACTGGAAACCACATCCAGTTACAGAATGTATCGGTAGATGAGATGCAGTCTCAACTATGCTTAGCTGCCAAGGATCCTGCAGGAGAAAGTTTCTCCAGTGACATGATATACTTCTTTTCAGAATTTGAAAAGTTTACCGGCCGTAACGATTCTGTTTTTCTAGAGCATGGATTGTCTTTAGAACAAGAGCATGGTGGTGAGACTGGAGTAGTAACCTCTATAGAAGCTGCTGCTACATCTTCTATGTCAACACCGACACCAATGGAGCTTTGCAATGATTCTTATTGGACTGATAGAATAATTCAAAGCATTTCTGAAGAGGAGACACTGTTGAAAAACCAGAATGAAAGAGATGAACTTATGCCCGCTGCCGAAATTAGCCCTGGTTTGGGTTTAATGCATCAAGAAACCAATGGAAATCTTGGATCAGAACCTTCCAACCATGTGGAACATGTGAACGATAGTTCTCCAACTTCTCTTACTCTGAAATTTACAAACTTGGATTCAGTTCCTACAACAACGGATCTCAACAAGATCTTTGGCCGCTTTGGGACACTAATTGAATCAAAGACTAAACTTCTCGAGAAGACTAACCGCGCCAAAGTTGTTTTTGAACGATATTGTGATGCAGAAACTGCTTTTAGCAGTGCTGGAAAGTATAGCATATTTGGACCTTCATTACAAAGTTACCGCCTCAAGATTTTGCCTCGTACACCAGAGAAAAGCACAGGAAAGCGAGGTAGAAAAAGCAAAAAAGAAAAAAGTTCTGTGGATGCCGATGCCGCCACAGTTTGATGCCTTGACAATTAGTGGTGAGTTTATGTGAACATCGACCGACAGTCTTAGTTTTAGTATTTTGATGAGCTGTTGATTTGGCGAGCAAGCTAATACATAAAATTGAGTAGCTCACTAATTGACGATGTATATAGAAATCTTTTTGGGATAGTATCCATTCCATTTAATTATGATGATGGATATATTTTGGGACTGATATGAACAAAGTTCAAATTTTAACTTAGTATGCGACTTTGTTTGACAAGTTATATTTGTGAATACTTGTTCTGAATTCCCAAGGTTTTGATTACTGTGTTTCATAACCATTCCTTCATTTTTCATGGATACCATACCATATTCTCCACAGGTTCTCATTTCAAGCACAACATACACTGTGACAGTGCCACTAACTTTAAACCGCATTGTTGGATTTTTTAAATATTTATTTTTTTGGTTGTACCTATAGGTCTCCTTTCAA
Source organism: Medicago truncatula (assembly GCF_003473485.1). Taxonomy (NCBI): domain Eukaryota; kingdom Viridiplantae; phylum Streptophyta; class Magnoliopsida; order Fabales; family Fabaceae; genus Medicago; species Medicago truncatula. Next base: position 51,127,046 of record NC_053043.1, read on the forward strand.
GAATTTGTTGCGAGAGACACTTATGTTCCATGAAGAAAATGCATTTAAATATGCAGGGCCGGGGGTTCGACAATTATATACAATACAACATATACCAACAAGTTATTATTACTCTAGAATGAAATATAAGTTTAAGGTGTATAAGTATTTGACAATCAATGAAAAGTCCTCGGCATGAACGAACATAAACTTAGGAAAAAGACGTTTAAAATTGTTTGCTATTACATGGTAACTTGCTCCTTTCTCTTGCATGTTCATATCAATGTATTTAAGTATGAAAACAATTTTCTTCTATTTTCTTGTCCGTCATTTTTTATTCTTTGGTTATTGGATTTAACGATCAACACCATATATTGTGAACTATCTAAAGCTATATTGGATCTTATATTTTACGAGGGAAATTATTTTAAATAATTAATATAGAGGAGACATTATTTTGATCTCTAAGTGTGTGAGATGCCGTCTCTTTATGTACCGAAGTTGCAAACATATTTTTTTTTGTCTTTTGTTAATTATTTTATGGATTAAAGACTAACGAAAAATATATCCAATGACTAAAATAATTACCTAAAAACACATTCGAAAACTAAAATGACTAATTGAAGAGACACTTGTGCATATGTTGGTAATTTCGATATATTTATGGATCGGGCAGTGCCTTCCACTTTGCACCAAAGAATTGCTATATGGAAAGAAGATGGTCTGGTAGAGAACATCGAGGCTGACCAAAGTTACTTCTTGGCTTAGCGGCATTGCCTCACATTCTACAACAAAAATGATTATTTATCCAATTAATATCATTTTATGTAATGTAAACATAGGGAAAAAGCAACTTAAAAACAAAGTTTGTTTATTATTGGTTAAAGCGTACTAAAACCTACAAACATAGATATCTTTGGCCATATTTTATTTATCATCCAACTTTAGATTATTAGGTCACATTCTCCTAAAAATTAGAGGGTTAAAAGAAAAATTCTATTTACATAGTTGAAGTAAAAATTATACAATAACTGCAATTATGAGAATTAGAGTTTTGAAAAACATTCCTATCCGATTTTTTTTTATGATGACCGATTAACAAAGATTGTCATTTCAACTTATTTGATTTATATATGTTTTCCCAACTTAAAATGATCCATTAAACATGAGACAAAAATATTTGTTTTGAATTATGTCCCTTGTGTTGCTAAATGCTTAACAATTTCATAGCTGTTTATTTTTGTTAAAATAAAATAAAATTCATAGCTGCTTTTTAACATTTGAGTTTTTTTGTTACCCTTCTTCCGTTCTCAAGAGAAATGAGACTTTGATAATTCATAATTTGACAAAGAGATAAATAAACTTAAATAATAATTGTTTCATCTTGTAATTGAACTCAAGTTAGTTATTCTAAACAATTTTTTGGGTGCTCGTGAACTTAACTCAGTCGGTATGGACAATGCATGGTCCGAGGTTCGAACCCGAACGCTACAAAAAAAATTGGTGTCCTTGTAAATTTAACACAGTTGATAAGGACAATGCATAATATATGTAAGGTCTGGGATCAAACCGCGGTTACCACAAAAAAAAAAAAAAATATACACACTTGGTTCACTATTATAAACAAAAATCAACATTTTAAATTTATTCAATTAATGTTGTACGTGGTCTATATTATATACCACATACATCATTTAAAACCAATTAGTAGTATTTTGTTTGATCATATAAGTACTTGATTTGATTAAATTAGTGAAATTATTTGCATTTATTAGTTAGGAGGATTAAATAAAGTTGACATGAAAGTGTCCGTCGACAGAAAGGGCAGAAGTAGTAGGGTGGAGTTTAGTCGATGATGACTAGGCAATACACATATATATATATATATATATATATATATTCGCAGCCAAAAAGTCCCATGTGCTGTGTTGTGGTCTCAACAATCCCTTATTCCTAAGTACACTACACTACACTCATCTTTGAATCCCAACTTTCTCAATTCTCATCTCATATTTATCATATCAGGTCTCTCCTCTCTTCTCTTCTCGTCATAATTAATTCTACAATTTTTATTTTATTTTTTATTCCCTTATATTCTTCTTTTTAATTAATTATCTTCGTTTATTTATTATTCATTTATGATGTAACAGTGAATTGAATTGATGGGGAGTGCATCATCTATGTTAACTCAATATGATATTGAGGAAGTTCAAGAACACTGTAATCATTTATGTATGTTCTCTCATGTGCTCCTTTCTTAATTATTTTGATTATTATGATAATTATAATTAAGATCTAATTTTATTTAATTCAGTTTCTCAACAGGAAATAGTGTGTTTGTATGAACGCTTTTGTCAACTTGACAGAAATGCTAAAGGCTTTATTTCATCTGATGAATTCTTATCCATTCCTGAGTTTGTTATGAATCCACTTTCTCAGGTACACTATCAAATCATTATTTTATTTTATCCACTTTTCTTATACAAGTAGCTTATATATAAGCACTTATGATAATAAGTGATTAAATGTGTTGGACATACAGACAAGTTAACTATTCTATGCTCATTTAATGATACTATTTTCATACAAACAAACAAACAAAAAACCTTGCATTAATTGCTTCATGTTATGAGGTGTCCACTATAATAAGTAGGGCTAGGATAGTTGAGTTTAGGGAGGTTATGCTAAAAGTGCTTAATTAAGTTGTTTATCCAAATAGATGCAACTTCTTTTGCTATTACTAGTACTTTACTTTATCCAGTAATTGATTGTTTCTGTACTTATTTGCAGAGGTTACTCAAGATGGTTGATGGTTTGAATTTTAAAGACTTTGTGGCCTTTTTATCTGCATTTAGTACAAAAGCTGGTACACACCAAAAAGTTGAACGTACGTTTTTGTTTTATGTACTATTCCATTGCTTCAGATTTTATTCTTTATTAGTCTTTGGATTAATTAGTTGCTTTCAGAATCCTAAATAATCTAGGTAATCATAAATTAGAAGATTTTAGGATTGTTAACAGTAGCAATAAAGTTAATTAAATAGTTAAGAATTGTTCAGGTCTTTAATTAGAGTACTTATAGTTTTACTTGTTTATCACTATTGCAGTTATTTTCAAAGTATATGATTCGGATCGTAACGGAAAGGTGTCTTTCAAGGACATATTGGAAGTTCTAAAAGATTTGTCTGGTTCATACATGTCTGATGATCAAAGAGAGGTATCACCAAACAACTCTATGCTTCTGTACAAAATTTATTAATTATTGAAATAGTTTTACTTTGGAGTTAATGGATAGAATAGTAGGTTTTCCATTAAGGTGCACCAATTGTTACAGCTTTGACATCCCTATGTTGAGTTTGATATACTGAAATCTAAGCTTAATATAATCTAACAATATGCTTTTGTATGATCAAGTTTGTTTATGCTGTTTGTATTACCTATAAATGAACATTTTATTTCCATTAAATAAAAGCCAATAAAAATCTTTCTTTTTTTTCTTTTTTTCCACACACACCTTTTCAGTTGTGCAGTATTGGTATATGTATATGTAGACATAAACTTATGTAATTTTGTTACTGTTCTTTGATTTCTCAGGAAGTCTTGGGCCAGGTTCTGAAAGAAGCAGGATACTCAAAAGACTGCTACTTGACATTGGATGACTTCATTAAGGTCTCTACATTTTCAGCATTTCTTTTGGAAAATCTTAAATGATTGCTTTGTGTCATGTCTGTTCTTTCTCATTGTATTTTTTGGATATCATTTGATTTTTATTTTAATTTGTCACAGGTTCTTGGCCATTCTGGAGTAAAAATGGATGTTGAAGTCCCTGTTGATTAAAATTTGCTTGTAGTTTACCATGTTCTGTTGAAGGATGAAATTGTAAACTGTATTCATGGCATTTTTGTGTAATAGTTCATGTGGAAATGAGAAGTGCACAAATACAGTTGTCCCCTTTTTTCTTGGGATTCTTGTAAAACAGTTTTCTTCCAGCCACTATCCCCATTGGAGCTAATTTGATAGCTTTTTAGTTTGATTAAGGTTTTTGCATTCCTGGACATATTTTACAACCTTGTTTGGTTCCCTGAATTCAAACTTGAGTCAGTCCTTTCTATTTGAAATTTCTCCAATTTTGTGGAACAAGCTGATATGATTTCAATGCTGGTTATGCCAATCAACCAAAGTTCATATGAACATTTCTCAATTCTATTTTGCAAATTGAGTTACCTTGAAATTGAAAAATTACTATGTTTACAGGCTTGCTGGTGAAACTGGAAAAATCATTGCTGAACAATGGACCCCAATAATTTAACAAATGTGTAGATTCAACTAATAATGAAAATTTAAAAATAAAATATTTTCCAAATGATTTAACTGAGAATGTCTTCTTAAAGTTTCCAATGGCTAAATCAACTTCAAAAATCAGTTATATCTAATGGCTATTTCTTGAATTTTTTAAGGTGAAGCATTATCTATCCACATGTCATGAATCACAAACTGAAAACGTTTGATAATTTACATATAAATGTGGGTAAGGGAGGCAAGATTGCCATAGTACATGCAGACTAAATAAAACTGAATGCTAAATAGGAAGAAGTTAAGATAAACCAATCTAAATAAACATCCAGGAAAAGGTAGAAGTACCCTAAGAACGAACTTCTACTACGTCCGTATCATTAAATTCATTAAATTTACATAAGTTGGTCTTGGTTTTGTTTGCACTGCATTTTCTAGAGAGTAGCTGAATCAACTGATTTGGTGAGTGCCCCGCATTTTAAGTATATTATATATACCTACTTCTTGTGATGGCCAGCAAGTTAAAGTTTGTAAAAAAAACTTGTCATCGGATGGAACTGGATCAATCATCTTTGGACTTCATCAGAAGAAGCACCAACCGAATTAGCTACCGCATTGCTTGCTGACCCATTCTCAATAGGTGGAGGCACACCCCACTTGCCTTCGGACTCAAGGGGCTCAAACACATGAACTATGCCATCTGACAGTCCAACAGCAAACTGATTTGGTTCGTGTGGATGTGCAGCAATTACAAGTGGTTGAATGTTAGAACTGCTACATAAACAACAACATAGTTAGTATTCAACAAGAAGTAATACATAAAGGATTTCAAGATTTTGATATAAAACAAACAAATTCTAAACTGAGAAAACGTTAATAACTTGAAACAGTGTCATTACCTGACATTTGCGGAAAGATAAGCAGAAGGATTGATACGGCATCGCAATCGAAGGTTTGAAGCACTGAACACACAGATTGTTGCATCTAAAAAGCTGGCAAATATCAAGTTGCTATCACATGAGAAAGTTGCATGTGATATTGGTGCAGCAGCATCTCGCGGGAACCACTGCAATCCAAGCATCATACATCAGAAAAAGATAGATAAATTATTTGCAGCCAACATAAAACTGAAATTAAATGAACCAACCTGCTTTAAACATTCCAGTTTTGTTGCTTCATAAATGGCAAGCTGAGTTTCATGTACCACCAAGAAGCGGAACTGGTCCTGATGAAATTGTACCCGTGTATCTGCCTGTGCAGGTGGAGTCCTCCCAGCAGGAAATTGCAAGAATCTATTCTTCTGCTTCTCCCACCCATCAGTATTCCATACAAAAATCTGTACAATAGTAATAGAGATAAGATTACTATCCATATGATTATGAAAGCAATTTGCAATGCCAACAGCATACTCAAAAGGCATCATTAATTGATGAAAATAGTCAAAGAATGAAAACTAGATCCTTAGATGCAATTTAATACCAAAGACAAATTTACACTTGATAATTATTACCTGACCATCAGCCCCAGATGAAACTAGCACATTCAGTACATGAGAAAATGCAAGACCAGTTATTCTTTTAGTATGGCCTTTGAGTTTACTTTTAACCTGCAAAGAAAAAAAAAATTGTGTATAAACAACCAATTACTCAAATCACAAGCAGGAAATATCCATAGACAACAATGCAATGGTACCTCATCTACGCGGACATTATATATCTGAATGGAAGAATCATCCATGCCTATAGCAATAATATTGTTATCTTGAGGATGGAAAGCCAGAAACGTTGCCGCAGGTGGTGGTGGCATGAACGTTGTCATTGTCTGCATTTGGCCAAGAAGATTGAAGTTAGTTAGTTACAAACCAAATACACACTTGAATAGTGGCTTAGGCCAACAGCTCACCTTAAAAGTCATCATATTGAAGAGAGAAATCTTCCCACCCGATGCCGACATTACGTAAGAATCATTTTTGGAAAGAGCAAAGCATGGGACTGCATCCTCAGTATTGTTATCATTAATGTCATTAGTCATCAGGATGCCACTTGAAGGTTGCCACAACTGAGGTGGCACACTAGCAGTGGCCTGCAGGAACATAATATAAACATTAGAGAACAATATTGTTTCTATTCCAATTTTGTGATTAGCGAACAATAGTAGTGAGGCAAAAGTTTCCTCACATATTATCATACCTTGCCAGATGAATTGCGATCATTTCGTTGCCACTTCCAGAGAAGATGAATGGCATTTGAAGCTAATGCCAGAATAGCATTACCTGAATTAGTATATATCAACCTCGATATCTGTCATAACAACGATGGAGATGATCAGAATACACACATTTCATGCAGTTACAATAATCGAAGGCATATACATAAACAAGGAGATATACACACATATTACTTATACCTAGCCCCTTTTTGTTGTCCAATTAAATTTCAGTTCGTTGAGTTCTTTAGAATAGAAAAAAAATAATGGAAAGTGTGTTTGATATAAAGCCATACGAATGTTTAAGATGAACCAAATTAGTAAGTAAATAACATACCTTTGTGACTCTTGCATTCTCAGGTAGCTTCAAGGATCTACAATGAGATGGTTCATTGATTTCAGTGAGCTTCCATATCTTTGACTTGTCATTGGATTCTTCACTTATTCTAGGTTTAATATCACCTAAGTTCCGGACATCACCATTCTAATGAGTTGAAAACAACAAACAGTTAATTGACGGTAATATCAAAAAGTAATTATAATAAATACATTATAACATTCACAGTGAGAAGTCCATTCAATCCTCTTCTCCAAGATACATCATCTCACAACAAAGTTGCATAATGAAACAGAATAAAACTATCAAGAAAAAGCTAAAATTAGCATTCAAGTAAATAATAAATCCTTCTGATAAAAATGCAAGATAAACAAACCATTCCAGTAATAGCGGCCACAGATGAGGCTCTCTCAAGTGCAGCACTAGTTGCCGCAGTAGCAACTGACATCGGATTTATTATAGGCTGCCACAAATGACATATGTCAGAAATAGGTTTTATCGATAACATGACATATGTCAGAAATAGGTTTTATTGATAAGAGGCCAGGAAAATATCTATAAGTCTACCTTTGTCATGGCTTCTGATGTTCTTGATGCATCATATGAGGAATTTTCTAATGAGCGCAGCAAACGAATACCATCTCCATTGGCTAAGATTTTAATTCCATTCTCATTTGCAGAGACAGCTAAAAGAGATCCTTCCTTATTGAAACGGATGCGTGGGCTTGCCTATAACTCAGATAAGGTACTAATCAGCAACTACAATTTCAAGAGACCGGATTTATATTTTTAATAAAACAATTAACTTACCGGGAGACCCCCATCAGCATCAACAGTTGTCAAAAGCTGAATATTGTCCATATCCCAAAATTTAATGGAGAAATCATCACCAGCAGCCAGATACCGATTTTTGGTCGTATCAAATTGTACAACACCCAAAGATCGCTTTCGAAATCCTTGGTAAGTCCTTTTCACAGCTCCTTCACTTTCATTCCATTCAACAATAGAGGATTCACCATCCTTGCTAGTCCCACATGAAAAGAGCCTATAATATATCCCACACAAAAATGTTTGAACAAAAAGAGATCAAAATAGATATTATGATTAACAATAAAATAAGATTCAGAACACAGGTAGTCATGGTTCAGAATATGGACCTTGTGCCATCAGCACTATAAGCCATGGTTGTACACCACCGACCAGGAGCATCATAATCAACACGAGATCCCAAGTTGTCATACAACCATGCTTTTATCTTTCCATCCAATGCCGTTGAAAAGATGAACTGGAACATTAAAAACAGAAAGTATCAGCAAGAAAGCTAACTATAAACATATTTAAAGGATTTTATTTGAGGCACTCTAATAACTGAGCTAAAGGAATGAAGCGAACATTTTCCCAAACTAAGCCAATAGTTATTTTATCAAAAGTACCAAAGCCAACAAATACCTGGATGTTTTCTTTATAATGTGGGCAGACAGAATAAACGGGAGCCTCGTGACCTTCAAAAGTGTACTGTTTTAAACCCGTAGCAGCATCCCACACCTTAGTTACATTAGAGTGTTTGGTTAGCAACATATGGCATCTCAAATTCAGAAAAAAAAAACAAGTTTGTTCTTTGATAAAGATACCTTAATAGTTTTATCATCACCACAGGTGATCACGCATAGCTGCTTATTTGGGTGAGAAAATGCTAGATCATTTACTCCGCCAACATGAGCATCAATCTAGAAATGGAGTTCATAGGCAAGCAATTACAAGTATGTATAAATAAAAACCTAAAGTATGCAAAATAAATCTACATATATGTATGTGTGCATACCTCCAAGTGCTGTCGTACTTCATCCCCACCATGGTAAGAGTATATCTGAACAATGTGCCTTGAATAAGCAACTCCTGTTTATCAAACAAGCCCGACCATTAGAAATTAGTTAAGTTTGATTTCTTAACGTATAAATTATTAGATCTATATATCAAAGAATTGAAAAAACACCAAACTTACCAAACAAAGCCCCGTCAGGACTCCAAGTCACACGGTTGACAGAAACAGCTGGATCTTTGACGAGAGCAGCCTGAAATGGTCATGATTATTGTTTATTTTCAGTTAGTGCAGAATTACAAGATTCGGGGTTTGGTACAATTGTTCATCATGAACATCAATGGGTATAGCCAAGAAAGGACAACCTGAAATGGCATTGAACAAGCACTCAGATCCCAAACTTTGAAGTTCCTTAAGACCAACCGCTCCCTAGAGCCCAATTCCCATAAACCAATGTCCGCCACATTTGTACCAACTGAAACATTCCATCGAGAGAGAAAATCGGTCAATTGACAGCAAAAATGGTAAATAGATGCAATTGAAACAAGTCAAAAAACACAACTGAAAGGTATTGCAAGAGAAGCTGACCAAGAAGTAAAGTCTGTTGAACTGGATGGAAGTCCATGCTCATAGGAGACGAGCCTTGGTTTAGAGTTCGCAAGACTGTCTTTGGCAGGTCATCAGGTGAATTAAAAGCCTGGCCATGACCATGACCCGGAAATGTCGCTGACAGAACATTAACAGGTAGATTTCCCTGAACAAAATGATGCAAGATCAAAAGCAGAAAAATGTTAAGTAAAAACTCGCATGGGCTTGAATCCCACTATCATGCATAATGTTTCCATAAATGATATAGCAGATTACCTCATCAGACATTCCTATTGGTCTTGTTCTCTTAGAAATGTGATCTGAATCCCCAGATGGGTAGTCAACAGAAGGATTAGTTGGAGGTGTCCTAGGGTGCTTCAAAGCAGCTTAAGAAGACAATATGATGACATAGATTAAAGAGTATACACAATGAACATAGCCTACGTAATCATAGTGCCATCAGGCATGAAAAAGTAGAGTTAACAGAAAACAAGCATGAAGAAGTGGAGTTAACAGAAAACAAGCATGAAGAAGTAGAACTAATAGAAAGCAAAAGAATGTGGTACCGGGCATTGATGGTCCACCAACACCAAGACCTATAGCTCCTCCTCCAGAAACTGAGGGATGCGCCACAGGAGTAGGATTTGACATCCAACCAGCCAAGGGCATTGGCACAGGTGCTGGAGTTGGTTGAAAAGGCTGCACATGAAGAGAGAACAATCCAATACCAAAACTAGAATCAAAAGACAACCTATTATGCAATTCCTTTTAAACCAAATCAGTTTAGTAGCCTACCCCATGTGCACCAAGAGGAGGAAATCCTCCAACCTTCGGTAAGGATCCTAGTAGCGGCATATTAGCAGGTGATGGAGCACGTGCACCATTTGGTTGTCCACAAGAGTGATCCACAAAAAGAGTTTTTATATCTGGATTTGGCCGCGGATTCTTACAAAGTTGATGCTGCCAATTCAAGCTGTAATTTAATTTCAAAATGAAAGAAAATCAGCTTTCAATAATACATAACTTAACCAAAAACGTATGCAGCAGCTCTACTATATAACAATGGTCCATCAATTAGATGATAAGATGCATTTACGCAGACATTGTAAACATTCTATGACCAAAGTTACAGCAGGAGGCAAATTTGTGGGGCGAGTCCTATCACCAATTAAAAGTAAAATAGGAGTACGGCGATTGGAGAACAATAACACAATGCTTGTTTACTGTAGGAGCTACTTCAGTTAAGATACTAAAAGCAAATTCATGGCCATACAAAAACAACAACCACCAACTAAGCCTTATCCCACGAAGTGGGGTCGGCTACATGGACCAAATTCATGGCCATAGTTTACAAGAAAGTTATTATGTACAAAGAACAAGTTCGAGTTCTATATTGATTGACAAGTCAGTATGTCGTACATCAAAAGAATTACCTTTGATTGATGAGAGTCCGCAACCTTGAGTTCTTAAGGTTGGGAAATTGCAATTTGTCACGAAATAAGGGATTCGCCTCAATCAACTTTTTGAGCTCAACCAACATGATTGCTCTTGCAGACTTCGTATCACCATACTTCGACAATTGTTCATTTTCCCTATAATATAATAAAAAACAGAATAAGTTATCTGCTTCATACAGAAGTTTTATATTAAGCAAAAAATTATATTTGTACCTAAAATTCTCCAGTGTCAAAAGCTGTGTGATCTCCTTGAACAACTCTTCATTAAATGTAGAAAACACTTTCAAATCCTTCACTAGTATTTCGACACCCTTGGACCGATCATGCCTACCAAAAAGTAAACAAAAACAGCCGAAAGTCAGTAGTTATACTAGAAGTGTTAGCAACACTCACTTGCTTGTTTGGTGATTGTCTGGGAAATATAAAAGTGAAATCATAGCGAGCTTACTTGTCCAATGCCTCGAGATACTTCTGCTTCCTTATCTCGAAAAATATCTTCATAGAATACCTATTATCATCAACTTTAGTGAAACCAGATAGGTACTTCTCAACCTCATCCCAGTTCCCATTATGCACTTCCTCTTCAAAATACTTCATGTTAAAGTAAAACCCTGATTCCTGTTCTAGCCTATTATTTTACCAAAACACGTAATCAATTCATTTGCAAAAAATAAACATATACTAAATATGACCTAATATTACTACTAATAGTAATAATCATAATCATAATCATAATAATTAAAAAAATTAATAATAAACAGTAAAATGAGAAAAAGGACTCACTTATGAACAGCCTCTTTGAACTTTTCCTCCTCAAGAAACTGCAAGATCAAGAACACCAACTCCCTACTGAGTGATGACATGGCAACCCCTTTGTCTTGGATCAGATGAAAATCAAAATGAGCAAACACTAAACTAGATCTGCGAAAAATAATCAAATAATTTAACTAGCAAAAGCACTTATGGAAGAAAAAACTTCCATAACACAAAAAAAAAAAAAATCAGCAAAAACACAACAATTCATCATGCAATAAAAACACTGAAACCCTAAAAAAAGTAGAAAAAACCCCCAAAAAATCAACCATAAAAAATTATCAAAGGCATATGAAAAAAAAAAAGCAGCTTTAACCCCTTAAAAAGAATCCAAGATGCAAAATAGAGAAAAAAGCTTAAAACTTTAATCACTTAAAAGAAAAGCTTCAAAGTTTAAAAGTAAGAGATTCTGCAAAAAAAAAAAAGAGAAATGGTTTTGAAGAAGGTTCTTTCTTCTCACCTTGAAATCCAAAGGTAAAAGCTTCAAACATGGAGAAAGAAAACAACAACCACTTCACAAGACCAAGACCAAGAGACCAAACACAACACAACAAGAACAACTTTCTCTCTCCTAAATGTTTCTCTCTCTTTCTCTCTCTATATAGCATGTATCTATAGGTGTGTGAATTTCAATTTTATATTAGGAGAAATGAATATAAGTGGATTGACTTATCAATATGTAGTTCTACTTATTATGATAAGGTATGAGATAGGTAGACTGGATTATATGTGGGGTCCATTGGTCTTGATAGTGTTTGTTTGGGCATGGTTTTTGAGGAATATTACGAAGTGTGCCATTGAGAGAGAAAGATAACGTGATGCAGTTTGGGATGGTGATACGATACGTAACGATATGAGATAAGATACGAGATGAAGTGAATATATCGTGAAAATGAAATGTGTGTGAGTTATTGTTGCTGTCACTGTCAGTGTCAGATTAGATGTGTGTGTGGGTACATTTCCCTATTCTCCGACGGCGGGACCCATCAAATACTAGTACTAGTGCTTTGCTACTTTCTTTTCCTTTTCTTTCTAAGTCATTTCCATCCATTATTCATTTTTTTTAAGCAAACGTCGATTTAGTTCTTAACTCTTCACCTAGTTGTCACAGAGATCTCTCACTTAGATTAAGGGTATGTTTGGTAAGGCACTTCAATTAGCTTATAATTTATGGTTAAATATGTTTTTGGTCCGTATAAAATTGAAAACTGTTAAGTTTAATCCATACTTAATTTTAGTATGTTTTTTAGTCCTTACAAAAAAAATTTACTTATAATTTTAATCCATGTTACAACAAAGTTTGTTTAACTATCTCTAAACTCTTAAATTTTTGAACGATTTTTTTAAGACAAATTTAGAACACTATGAAAAGTTCATTTAACAAAATTTAGATTTTTTTAACATGAAACGAATTAAATATGAATTTTTTTCAAAAGTTAGAGATAAAGTTAAGAAAATCTGGACATAAAATCAAATTTTGCGACAAATTTTTGCACATAAACTTTTAGTAATGATCTTAACACATCTGCAAAAAATTGTTTAAAAACTCAAAAGTTTAAGCATAAATTAAACAACTTATTTATTATTTTGCTTCTACAACTTATTTAAAATATTCGTTAAAAAATATTTTAAATAATTTATTGCTTAAACTTATGTTGAGTTTAAGCTCAACAAAAAAAAAATTAGTAATGATCTTAACATAATTTATTGCTTAAACTCAACAAAAAATAAAAAAAATATATATATATTAAAAGAAGAACAACTTTTAGTAATGATCTTAACATAATTTATTGCTTATGTTATTGGATTAGATGACTTATTTTTTATTTTTTGTTGATGTTGTTCTTCTTTTAATATATTTTTTTTAACTTATGGATTCGTTATTTTTTGGTTTGTTTTTAAAATAAAAAGTAATTAAGTATGTTGACCAAAAAAATAAAATATTAATTTATTATATGTAAAATATATATTAAATTGATTAGTTTAAATTATTAAATATTTTAAATATTAATTTATACATATTTTATTATGAATTAAGAAAGTTCTTTTATGTCATTTTACATTTATCAATTAGTTTAACCGTTAATTTTACCAAACACTTTAATTAGTTTATCGATATCAGCCTTCAACCATCAGCTATAAGCTATAAGCTATCAACTAACTTATCAACTATCCGCTATTTTTACGTCTCTGACTCTGCACTTCCGTTCTCACTTGCAATTATACACGTCTCTTCCACAAACCAGAAGTAGTCATGTCCCCCTTGCACTTCCAATGAGAGTTCACTAAAAATGTAATATCTGATTACAACTGCAAGAGACTTCTATTCAAACATAATTACAAAGAAATATGTTTGAGGTTGAACACTTGATATGCAATCAGTGGTGTTCACAATATAAATCAGATACAGACTCTTAAGACTCTAGAATTTCTAAGATATGAACTTTGATAAGAAATTCAAAGTGAACTTTTGATGCATAACGATTTCAGCAGAGTTTTGGCGCTTTTAAATTGTTGTTGAGTCTCTTGAAAATCTTCAAGTCTTCACTCCTTTATATAGAGGTGTGAAAGAGACGTTATTGATTGTCAGCACATTAAAAAGAGTCGTTTGAAGCCTGATCAAATCACCAATGATCTTTTGCCTGATTTGGTTATTGTCTTATGAATGATCAATTTCAAATCCATTACAAGTCTGGAGGAACACTGGTGCATGCATAGCTGTTGTTCTTTTCCTATTGCATACACAATTCAGAGTAGTGGAGATAGTGGTTGTACACTTCGTACAATTGTCCTTTTTCAACTCTCTCCAACAAAAAAACATCCAATGCCTTCAAACCCATTTGAATTAGCTGCTGCTTCATTCTTCCAGTCTTCTGCAATGATAGACGTGATTAAGTCATTTGAACAGCCTTTGAAGCTTCAATTATCTCAGCTTCTGATGATCTTCAGCTTTTGGTGATGTTGCTTCTGATGAGGTGCTTCTGATGACGTCAGCACTTCAGGAGCACTTGACTTCAAAATCTCTTTTCTTCAGATGCTTCAAGCTTCCTTCTTGTTGATTTCATTGCTCTCATTTGTTCTTCCAGAACCTATGCCTTAAAAAGAGACACTAAATTTTGTCTATGGTCCTGCACACTTGAACAAATATTAGCATATCCAATTGATAATTTTTAATACATTGTTATCATCAAAACTCTAAAGGGTAATGTTAAACACATACAAGGAAAATGTAAAAATATGATAAAATTAAAGTGACCGAAATACTCATGTCTCCGGATCTGCAATGTTAATGTGCAAATTATTGATTGAATAACTAATCTTTTAATATGAATCAAATGAACATTGTAAGAAGACAAAAAATAAAATAATGCCGCACAAGATGACGAACAACACAATACTACACTCAAACGATGAAATCATGAAGAAAATGTAAAAATTACTTATTTCGATTGAAGAAATCAAGATGAAGGGGGTGATTTTGGGTCAAAAATTGACTCAAAATCATCCTTTCAATAAAGATAATGAAAGTGATAACGTATAAAAAGAAAATTAGGACCGATTTATTGAAGAGGGAGAGCTATAGAAAAGATTTGTTGGATTACCTTTAATTCAATGACTATCCTATGTATAAAAAGGTTAAGGATTTATTTGCTATAACTTTTTATTAGTATCTTAGACAACAAGAAAATTAAGAAGGATCAAAATGGTCTTTACTTTTTTTTACAATAATTTTTTTTCCATGTACTGCATTATTATAGGAAAAAAAAAGCAAAATTACATTTATCGTTTTTTAATTTAATTTTAAATAACGATTTCATTATTTATATATTTTTCACATTATTTTTGTCTGTTTAATTTGTTTACATATGAATTTTCAAGCATAAAATAAAATTCATATGAAAACACGAGTGAATGTTCATAGATTTGAATGCTAAAATTTCATATCGAAATAAAAAAATAAAAATACAAACAATATTACTCCTTGAAGATCTGCTATTTGGAATATTAATGCTAATACATCTCTCACTGAAAATTACATAAACAAGGCATCGAATAACTCTATCAAAGATTTTTCAATCCTCAAATTGTTGAATGTTACCATCCACCCCCCGAAAAGCTCCTTCTATCATAGAAGTCAGTTGGAAACCTCCAATGATTAGTTAGACAAAGTGCAACACAAATGGAGCTTCTGTTGGTTACCCTGGATTCTCGTCTTGTGGTGATGTTTTTAGAGATCATGAAGGTAATGTTTAGGTTGTTTTTCTGAATTCTTGGGCTATCTTACCTCTTATTAAGCAGAATTATGTGGGGCTATGAGAGCCATTGAAATTGCTTCAGAGAATCATTGGTTGAATTTGTGGTTAGAGATATACTCCATGATAATCGTGCAGATTTTCAAGAACTCTAACCTTGTCCCCTGGCAACTTAGAAACAAATGGAACAATGTTAAGCTAATCCTTTCTAGTATGAATTGTATAGTTATTCATATTTTTAGAGAAGGAAACCAAGTGGTTATTCCCTTGCAAACTTTGGTCTATCCTTATCTTATTACGTGTTTTCGAACAATATACCTTTGTTTGCTATGGAATCTTTTGTGAAGAACAAGATTGGTTTACCTTCCAATAGATTTTCATCTTCTTGAGGGAATCTTGGTTTGGTCCCCTCCCTCTTTTTTGTACCTATTCTCCCTTTTATATATATATTTTGAGGGTTGTTAGCTCCTTTGCTACAACCTCCTTTTGCTAAAAAAAAAGTAAAAAAATATACCCTTATAAAAAGTTGTGAAACATTAAATACTTCTACTAGTATCAAAAAGACAACTACAAAGGATAGAAAAATTATTTTAACAATAAATATACCTTAAAAATTGTGATATTTTCTTATAAATAAGTCTCTTTTTTTTAATTTCTTATATTAAAATTCGGAGGGACTAATATTTTTTAATACATCGTTAGTTTAATATTTTTTTTTTGAGAGAGTTAGTTTAATATCTAAAATAGTATAGTCTCTTTAATTTAATCTCTAAAAATGATAAATAATAGATAGCTTAGTTATTGAATTGCTTTTTCTAATAAAAAAAAAAATCATATTTTAAGAGATAGTCGCTATTATTGACAGAATTCATATATTTAAAGAGTACTCAATAATTTGTTAAAACAAAAGTTAAAAATAGGCATTAGTTTTTTTAAAGAGGACACATTAGTTTATATACTTCAAAAACTAAATTAAATGCCTCAACAAAAACTAAATTGAAGAGATAATGATATTTTAGAGAATAAATTGTTTAAAATTTGAGCGTCCGTTAACTTAACCCGTTTAAGTTAAGGATAAGAAGTTGGAAGTTTTTACGTTGATGATGGAGAAAAAAATAATCTAACAACTAACATTTGTCATTGATTATTTTTCTTAAGGTTTATAATTTTTTTGGTTACATGCTTAACGTTTTAAGGTACTCGCAAACAGGTTGAAGAAAGTTTTGTCTCAATGCATCTCAGATAACCAATCCGCTTTTGTTCCGGGGAGATCTATCCTAGATAATGCTATGGTCGCAATCGAAGTTTTGCATTTTATGAAAACCAAGACGCGAGGCGAAGACAGGTATGTTGCTCTGAAACTTGACATTAGCAAAGCCTATGATCGTATGGATTGGGACTATTTGAGGGCTGTTATGAATAAAATGGGATTTAATAATCGTTGGATTCATTGGATGAGTATGTGTGTCGAGTCTGTCGATTATTCTGTGCTTGTTAACGGTGAACAGGTTGGTCCCATTATTCCGGGGCGTGGTCTGCGTCAAGGGGATCCTCTTTCCCCGTATTTGTTTATTATTTGTGCTTAAGGCTAATCTTCGCTCATTAGAGATGCTGAGATACGAGGTGAGCTCACGGGTACAAAAGTTTGTCGATGCGCACCACCTGTCTCCCATCTTTTGTTTGCGGACGACTGTTTTCTTTTTTTCAAAGCTGATGAAATGCAGGTGAACGTTATGAAAAATATTCTTTCTACTTATGAGTTAGCGTCAGGTCAAGCTATTAGCCTTCCAAAATATGAGATTTATTGTAGTCGTAATGTGTCTGACACTCTCAAACATACTATTACTACTACTCTTGGAGTTCAGGTTGTTTTGGGCACAAGTAAATATCCGGGTTTACCTTCTATGATAAGTCGAGATCGTAATGCAACGTTTGCTTATATAAAGGATCGCGTGTGGCAGAAAATTAATTATTGGAGTGGTAAGTGTCTCTCTAAAGCAGGTCATGAGGTTATGATAAAATCTGTTTTGCAGGCTATCCCATCATATGTGATGAGCATTTTTCAGTTACCAACCACCTTAATCGACTCAATTGAGAAGATGATGAACTCATTTTGGTGGGGTCATGGTAGAACAACACAACGCGGTATTCGCTGGATGAATTGGGAGAAATTATCTGCCCAAAAAATTCATGGAGGTATGGGTTTTAAAGATTTATCTGCTTTTAATTTAGCTATGCTAGGAAAACAGGGTTGGAAGTTTATTACAGAACCAAATTCTTTGGTTTCTCGGATTTTCAAAGCTCGATATTTCCCTTCTGGCTCCTACCTCACGGCTGTAATAGGGCATAACCCTAGCTATGTCTGGCGCAGCATTATGCGTGCTAGATTCCTTGTGCGTGGTGGTGCTCGGTGGAGTATAGGTTCAGGTGCATCTATTTCTATCCTAAACGAACCTTGGTTACCCAATGGGGAGTTTATTAGTAGTGAGGATCCAGGTGCTCCTTTTGTTCAAAATTTTACTATTAATAGCTTGATGAATTTGTATGACAAAAGCTGGAATGAACAGGTGATTAGACAAGTGTTTAGTACTTCTATAGCAGATAAAATACTTCATACCCCTCTTATACATCAGGTTGCAGAGGATAGAATCATTTGGAAAGCGGAATGACATGGTCGGTATTCCGTGCGTAGTGCATACAAATTATGTGTAACTGATTTGATCGACTCTTCTTATAATTGGCGGCCAGGTTATTGGTCTTGGATTTGGAATCTTAAGGCCCCACCAAAAGTCAAGAACTTACTATGGCGCATGTGTCGGGGCTGCCTCCCGACACGAGTCCGTTTGTTAGATAAAGGAGTTGTATGTCCGACCGATTGTGCTAGTTGTGATTCAAACCATGAGGATCTTAAGCATGTGTTTTTTGATCGTCCTTTTGCTGTACAGGTGTGGAACAGAACCGGCTTGTGGGGATCTGTACAACATGCTCTTTCTTCTACTGTTTCGGTTACAAATGTTATTTTCTCCCTGCTAGAGCAACTGTATGTGGAATTAGCTCAGCGTCTGGCAACAGTGTTTTGGAGCATTTGGAAACACCGGAACCTCAGAGTTTGGGATAATGTCACAGAAACCAGTGCAACGGTAGTGGAGCGTGCTAGAAATATGGTCGTTGACTGGCAGTTGGCTAATACTCCTGCGGTTCTTGCATCAACAGCGCAACATCAGCCTTCACCGACCCTTGCGTTGGGGGCTTGCACTTCTGCACAACCTACCACTCACACGTGGCAGCATCCTACCCCGGGGAGATACAAATGCAACATTGACGCGGCTTTTTCCTCTCAATTCAATCGCACAGGTATTGGAATTTGTGTTCGTGACTCAAATGGTACTTTTGTGTTGGCCAAGACAGACACATATCCTTGTATGGTTTCGGTTGATGTGGGTGAAGCTTTAGGTTTGCACTCGGCTCTACAATGGCTAAGTGATATGCAGATGGATGGCGTGGATTTTGAAACAGATTCGAAGCTGACATCAGACGCTTTTCTGTCTACTAGGAACGACACATCCGAATTTGGCTCTATTATTTCATCTTGTCGTTTGCTTTTTAGTTCTTTCTTTTCTAACTCTAGGGTGGAGTTTGTTAGGCGACAAGTCAACGCGGTTGCTCATGCACTTGCAAGAGAAGCCACGTTCTTAGCTAATCCCACTATTTATTATGATATACCCGAATGTATTGAATCCTTAATTATCAATGAAATGCTATAAACATGTTTCCTTCAAAAAAAAAAAAAGTTGTATACCTTTGATATTGAACATTTGTCATTCAAATTATGTGGAACATTTGTCATTCAATTTTTTTTGGTTACATGCTTAAGGTTTTAGGTTGAATACATTAATCGAATGTATTCAAACGGTGACAAATTATTCATCAAATCAACATGTATATAATAAAGTTTATAAACACGATGATGTTGATGATATATGATGATGATATATCATAAACATGGTATATAGTGCATTATTTCCAAATCAAATGCGGCTTTGTCCCTTTGTTCATTGGCAGTAAACACGAATTTAAGTCATACAACTTTGTCTCTTCCTCCTCTTGGCTGCTTCTAAAAGATTAGCCTCGTGATGAACGAAATTGTCATATACTAACTAATTTAGAGATGAAAAATGTTAAATCTGTCACTAAATCGGCCATTATTAGCAACTAGTGGTTGAGCGACATTTCCCAAATCATAAGTTTTTGGTAATTCTTTTGTGGTTGAGCGACATTTGAAGTTTAAGGCATGCAATCCTCCATTTATAGAGATTTGTGGTTCGGTTTTAAAGTATCCATCAACCATCATGGAGACACCTATTTTTTAATATTTAAATAAATTTCATATATACATATCATTTATTTATAATTTTTTAATAATAGTATCTAATAACTAACGAGTACTAATTTAGAAATTCTAGTTCAACTGGCAAAATGTCGAAATTGTTGGGCCGGATGTCATGGAACCCCAGTACCTCCACTTGTGTGTGTGAGTTTATAATGGCTTTGCCATTTCGTCCATCTACAAAAAAAAAAACTAATAAGTACTAAATCCCTCAAACCCAACATCTCAAACAAATTTTTTAAATGAGATCCAATAATCAACTATCAATAAATTTATATCATTATATTTCAATTTTTTAATATTAAAAGAATTTGAATCCTGCTTAAAATTGTAGGTCTCAAGTGAGACCACATGTCTTATAAGATCCCGAAAAAGTTTCTCTCTAATGAAGGTACCTAATAAGTACCGAGTCTTAAATGTTGAAGACCCTTCTATTGGAGATGGTCTTTGAAGCTCATTTTTATATTTTTGAGCTAGATTAATTAGTGTGGTAGTTTGTGACAATAAAATCCACTCACAATACTCGTGATTGTGTTTGCAAAGAGTGACGTAAATATTTTATTTTCGACACTCACTTATACGAGACTTATTGATTTCACTTATTTTAATTCACGTGAGTTTCATCATATCATAAGGGACCTACATTAATTTTATTCAATAAAAAAAGGCATTGTTAGCACTTTTTTTTATCCAATTTGCATTATATTAATTCTCTATCTACCTGCTCAAATTTGAAGGTGGAAGTAAACTACGAGTACATTTTTTTTAATGGTTGTTGTATTGATTTTTTTAGTCAACCTTAACTAGTTAAGAGGTTTTGCTTGCTCTTTTTTGCCTTGATTGCTCCAATCCAAAGTCCTTATTGGATTGGTCAACTTCAAGAATCCTTTGCCACATGATGCTCTCAGGTTGGTTCATTCATGCGTGGAGAGAAGGTAATAGATGTGATTGTTGGTTAGCAAACTACAACATTAGTTCATCAAACTATAAGCTATCAAATTTGAAGCATTCTTAGAGAGTTTTTTTTTTTTTTTTTAATGGCAAAATATATTTTATATAAAAAAAAGGAATTAGATCTCAAGTATTACACCAACGAGAAAATAAAAATACACCAAAACACCCATCGAAAAATCAACAAACAATCAATTTTCCAACACCATCAACGGAGATCAAAAAAGCAGCCGACGATGATTTGTTGCATCAAACGATCATATTCGTCCAACACTCAACTTCCGATAAGTCGGAGGAGCCACCAAAAAGCCTGAGAGAACTTGCGTCAAAAAAACTAGCTCCCAATCTCGAATAAAAAATGATCGGCCCACCAAACTCCCGACATAAATCAATAAGGCACCCCTCAACTCACGACCCACCAGAGCAGACACGTAAACCTGTCCAAACTCGGCCCACCAATATCATTCATCTTTGGTTATATGGTTCACATAGTCAAGAAATGTAACTTAAAGACAACATTACAAAATGACTATAACTTCAAGGCTAAGATAATAAACATAAGTAACATATTAATGAACAAATTTGTGAAGGAAGAAGAAGGACCAATTTAAAATAAGGTCAAACTTAAAGGACTGTATTTGACTATTTTTAATAACACTAAAAAGTGAATGTTGATGTTGAGTGTCACAAAAATCTATAATGTGGGCCCCCTAAAATAGTCCACATCAAGAATGCCTAAAATAATATGACAGAAGGGAGGACCTCATTGAAGTGCCTTCCCCCACCACATTACTCCATATGTGTTGCTTATTTTCTTCCTGCCAAACTAAGCAACAAAATAATTGCCCTTGTGTTATACATTTATTGTTACCGAACTATTTTCGATGTATCATCATATATTAAAGATGTCAGACAGTTAGGCAGTACATAGAAATGGGACATATCCATGGTACTGTGAATGGAAAGAAATGTAAGGTAATGAAAATGGCAAAGGAAAGCTTAGAGATTCTTATAATTTTTGAAGAAACATGTGGAAAGTGGTAAGATGCAGAGTCCAGAAAGGTCAACATTAACTCATGTAGTTTGAGTAACATATTTGTTATTTCACACTTAATAGGATGTTTAAAAGCAAAGGAAAAAGGTTTTATGGATTTTTTTTGTTTGTTTTTTGAATCGGCATATATTTCAAAGGCCAAGCACCATTAGTTGTCAAGCTGTTACAACAAATAAAGCATATATGAATCGGCATATATGGATCCGTTTGTTTGAATTGTTGTTTTACAACTATTTTATGAATCTGATATATCGATGCGTGTTGAATTTGAGAATACGTCTGATCTTAAATGTGTCTGTATTTTATAAAGTACATTTGATTTACATTTTGATAGAAAACATACACAAATGACAAATCAATTAGGCAATTAAACAACTTCGTTGCTATTTGTGGAATTCTTCATTGTACTAACCATCATATACTTTTCAATGTTATATTGTTTTTAGATAAACCTAAATTACCTTTGAAAAATTATGTGTAAATTACTCACAACCAATTAAAATCAACCATATGTACTCCAACAACTTTGTAAATCATAGAGTTCTAAAAAAAAAGTTTTTGAAGTATACGTACTAGCTTATTTTAATTGATTGGAGATAACATACACACAATTTTCGAAATCCAGCCTAAAATTTACCTTGTTTTTATCATTTAACTTTTTATAATTTAAGTAGAAAAAGTCTTTTAGTAAGCATTTTATAGAAACAAATAAAAGTAAGCATCTTGAGATATTCCTTTTTCTTTTCCAGTATAATAGAAAAATATGATGACATGGCCCATTAAGCAATGAGGAATGACTTTGACAAGGTGCTAGGAGTTAAAGAGAGTCGTGGAATATGGGTTGAGGGACCCATAAATTTTTCCTCAACAAGTAGGTAACGTTGGGTTTGGGTGTGAAAAGAGCACTGCCTGTGTCTATGTTGTGTCGTAGCTAGGAGTACCTCTTATGGTTGAGTTGTTTGATGGAGCACTCTTTGCTTCTTGGGGTGCATATCTACACTTCTTTGCATTTTGAGTTCTTAATTTGTGAGTGGCTTTTAAAAGGAAAGGAAAGAAAAAAGTGTTAAAGAAGAGAAAGTGATCGTATAAATAAATATAATTCTTTTCTTTCTTATTTCATGATATAAAACGTTGAGTATGACTCATATTTAGATATAAAAGAGGGCTAAGGGACGGGGAATTAAGCTTCCTTTGTTTTTAAAAAAAGTCCCTCTTTTTTCACTTGTTACAAAAATAAACTCTTAAATTGTAATTAGGTTGAAGAAAATGTCGCAATGAGAGATAGGTGTCATGAACGAACATTTTCTTTTATTATGGAGAAGAAGGAGACTTTAAAAAGACCAATTCATATATTT
Source organism: Medicago truncatula (assembly GCF_003473485.1). Taxonomy (NCBI): domain Eukaryota; kingdom Viridiplantae; phylum Streptophyta; class Magnoliopsida; order Fabales; family Fabaceae; genus Medicago; species Medicago truncatula. The sequence continues at coordinate 51,150,537 of NC_053043.1, forward strand.
TTGAAGAAAATATCATACTAACCATCATATATATTTTTGTCTCATGTTAAATTTTTTTAAAATGTCATTTGAATTTTCAGGGGAAAGATCGTAAACAGTGCAAAAAAAAATAAAAAAACAACATCTTTATCTTTAAAGAGAAAAGACCTAATGCCAAAAGCCATGGAAAAGGTCGTATTTCTAGCAGCCTTTTGATGGCCACGTGTCAACCGAGTATTGGCTAATCAAAATTTAATCCATCTATTTTTAAAAATTTCAAATGCTTGGTCATGGAATTGAGTGAAAATTAATCTTTTTTTGGTGGCGAGTGAAAATTAATCTGATGTTACATGGATGGATTAATTTTACCATATTTTATTTTAAGTAATCTCATTAAATAAAAATTAAGAGTAAAGATTCACCGTTTAATTTACAATGATATAATATTTTTTTACATATATTTTGTCATTAATAATCAATCTCGACACTCTAAAATATATTTTACGCATCAACCACTTGTATTCGAAGTAGTTGCGAGTGAAGATTTGATTGACCTATTGACTATCTTTTTGTTTGTTACCTTACATGGCAAGAGTTGGGTTAAAGAAAGATCCGTAATGGATGGGGCTCCAACTTTGTTGTTTGAAGGTTAAGCATAAGCTCCTTGGACTTGAACTTTTCTATATCTAAACTGCCACACGTTCAACTTATGTTGGGTTTCCCCAACAAAACATCAATATAATTCACCATACACAAACTCTTATTCCGCCAGCTATACACGTCTTTTTTACCAACAATATCTCAACATGTCATCTTATATTAATATAATAAATAGATAATATTAATATTTTTTTGGTCAACTAGTAAATTTAATTTTTTGTCTATTAAGCATGGAAATTTCCTCTTAAAATAAGTGTGGAGATTTAATATTATAGAAAAATTAAATAAAATTACCAATGAGAAAATGACTAAATGTTTTTCATCTTTTATCAAGTACTCGTTTTAGTTATGTATCTTTCTTGATTAGCTTTAGTCATTTACCTTATATCTAATACCAATTTTAAATATTTTCATAATAATTTTACCTAAAATAAACCGCCACACTAGGATGAGGGGATAACGTCATGATTCAAGCACAAAACATGTTCAAAGAACCCATACAAATTTACTTATATTTATCGGCAAAAAACTTGTTTTTTTACCACTATATCAAACTTTTGGAGTTGAAAATTAAAGGGTAAATAATCATTGAATGTGTAACGATTAATTACAATGTGTTAATTTTTTGATGAAGGTATTATATGTGTTAATGATAAAAGCAAAAAATATATTTTAAGAAAAAATAAAAGAGAAAACAAATTGATAAGTGGCAAGTGGCGAGTAAAAGTAAAATAAAAAGAGTAGAGACATAGGATTAAGGAAACTCCAAGGAACATAAACATAAACATAAACAAAACAACCTTTCTCTCCCCGAAAAATTGCCGTACGGTACGTTTCTCCATGTTATGAATGTTTTGTGATTTTTCAGCGAGAATTTTTTGTAGATTATACTCATCTAAATCCAAAATTCAATTGACCCAGAAATCTAGGTTTACTCTTCGATCTCTTAAATCCATTCTTTTCAATCTGTAAGTTTTTCTCTCTTTCTTTTCCTTCAAGATCTAGACATTTTTCTCAATTTTGGATCTACCAAACAATAATGTCTCATAAGAATGATTCTAATTACACTTCAATACCTGTTAGTTCATCATCATATTTAGAATTACAGCCACAGAATGATTCATCAAATTCTTTTCAAAGATTGTCTTTTGATGAGGGTGGTGGGTTTTTAGGATCTAAGGTTGATGTTGATGATGAGGATGATTTTGAAATTGATATTGATAATTATCCTCTTGTTGTTGGTCCTATTCCAAATCATGGGTCTGGTGTACCCGGTGCTGTGTTTAATTTGACCACTACTATTATTGGGGCAGGAATTATGGCTCTTCCTGCTACCATGAAAGTTCTTGGTGTTGTTTTAGGGATTGTGTTGATTATTTTGATGGGGGTTTTGTCGGAAATTAGTGTTGAATTGTTGGTGAGGTTTTCGGTTATGTGTAAAGCATCGTCTTATGGCGAGGTTGTTCAACATGCTTTGGGTAGGCCTGCTAGGATTTTATCTGAGATTTGTATTATTTTGAACAATGCCGGTGTTTTGGTTGTTTATTTGATTATAATGGGGGATGTTATGTCCGGTTCCGTTCATCATTTAGGGGTTTTTGATCAGTTGATGGGGAATGGGGTTTGGGATCAGAGGAAGCTTGTGATTCTTGTTGTTATGGTGGTTTTTCTTGCGCCGCTTTGTTCGCTTGATAAGATTGATTCGTTGAGCTTGACTTCAGCTGCATCGGTGGCTCTTGCTATCTTGTTTGTTGTTGTCGCTTTCACTGTTGCTTTTATTAAGCTTGTTGAAGGGAAGATTGATGCTCCTAGGATGGTTCCTGATTTTAGCTCGAAACAGTCTATCTTGGATTTGCTTGTGGTGATTCCAATCATGACAAATGCATATGTTTGTCATTTTAATGTGCAGCCGATATACAACGAGCTTGAAGGTAGGTCACCGCAGAAGATGAACCGAGTAGGAAGGGTCACTACAATTTTGTGCATCATGGTTTATGCTGCAACGGCGCTGTCCGGTTACCTATTATTCGGGGATGATACCGAGTCTGATGTTTTGACTAATTTTGATAAGGATCTTGGAATCCGGTTTAGTTCGGCCTTGAACTATATCGTTCGAGTCGGCTACATTCTCCATTTGATACTTGTTTTCCCTGTTATTCATTTCTCACTACGCCAAACAGTGGATACTTTGGTATTTGAGGGATCACCTCCTTTATCAGAAAGTAGGAAGAGGTCGCTAGGGCTGACCGCAATTCTGTTGGTTCTCATATATATTGGATGTACCATGATTCCAAATATCTGGACAGCTTTTAAGTTCACAGGTGCAACAACGGCTGTTTCGTTAGGTTTCATATTTCCACCTCTTGTTGCAATAAGATTAAGTCATCAGGGAGATTTGAGCCGTGTAGAACGGATTTTGTCATGGTTAATGTTGGTATTGGCTGTGACTGTTAGCATTGTAGGAGTCGTCGGCAATGTCTATAGCATGGAGAGTAAGTCTTAGTCACACTTTGTATTGGTTAATGGTTGCTTTTCATAGGAATCAGGTTGGAACAAGTACAAGGCATAGGAAGGTGATTTGTTCATTGGCTCTGCTGCATGTGACTCGAGCAGCAAAAGACAGGCAATGTGAGGAGGATCATTCTTTAATGCAGGATAAACATTTTTTCTGTTCTGCCGCGGCCATGATAATTACGGTATGAGATGCACATGATGCTTCAAATTACCTTGAATTTGAGAATTGATTATTAGAGTGTGAAAGCAATTTTCGTGGCTGATTTGTTTGCCATGGACATAGCTATCTATACAGTTTTTGTCATTAGTTTTACAGTAAAATGATGTTACCACTCATAGTAACAGATTCTTACAACTGCTTAAATGGGATTTGTTTCATTTTCAGCAGAAAAGATGTAGTTGGTTTACATATACCAATTAATTTTATTTTTATGAACATTTCACTTTCACAATATTCATATACTAGAAACACTTGAGTTTATTACTAATATTTTAAATGGTTGGTTGTTCAATGGTTCATTCTTTGTAGTTGTTCTTTTAACACAAGCTGATCCTTGATTTTATTACTAATGTTTGGTCGAAATTTCAAACTCATTTTCAACACAATTTCTGGGCAATTTCGAAATTGAAGTTCCAGAATGAATATAAAAGATTAATCACAATCCATAGTTAAAGATGCTATGGTAGAGAAGGAAAGAAATAGATGAATCATAATACATAGTTACAACATGAATCTAACTCTCAGAGCTTCTAATTGTGTGATCAAATAGAAGAGCCTAACTTGCCAAATAGATGAATCTGAACCGTGTAAAAGATAACAAATTCAAGCATTTAAAAGATAAATAAAACAGTAAAATTATAAAGTGAAAGTGATTATACTTTTTTTTGAACAATTTCAAGCCTTCCAAATACATCTGATGTAATATTATAAGTCAATAGAACTATGGTAAGGGTAAAGTTAGTCTAAACATTATAAAGTGAAAGTGATTATACTTTTTTTGAACATCAAAGATGAAGATGTTATAAATAAGAATACAAGGAAGTCAATGTTTATAGTCGTAAAGTATTCTAATCCTGTTAGCAAGCCTCTATTACCACATTTATTTACATTAGTTTATTGTAGTACGGCAGTACCCCTCATTGCTTTTACCACAAGAATACGATGTTCAATCTCCCTGTTAAGCCGATCCTCGGATTCTGAAATGCACTGTAGGACAAATTCCAGTATAGAAATTTCTTGATCTCTGGCCTTATCCTGAATTCATGTTCAAAGTAATTTATTTATAAATATCAATTCATGCAGGCAGCATGGGTATGTTTGAAAATGGAATGTTTCATAAAATAGGATTTAATTCAGAAAAACAAAAGAACCTTGATTTCAACGGAGTCGGTTTCCATGCAAGTGCTCTTCACAAATCAGTTTGGCATTCTGGACGTGTTTCTGCAAGAGATCAACTTTATGTGCAAAACCGAGGGTCCGAAAAAGTTCCACAGCTATCTTGTGCTGAGCAACAAATGCAAAAAGCTCCAAAACTTCGCCTTCATCGAAAGAAGTAATCAATCCATAAATTGACAAAAGCAGTAGAAAACCAAGAACCACCAAAGAATTTTCAGTATTTCCTTTTATGTTAGCTTTGAATTTATGTGCTAGCTTCAATGCTTGTTCTCTTACACGAGGTTTAATAATTGGTGACATTCCCATCAGTGTTTCTAGCAGATAGATGCGCCAATCATCAATAACCAAATCATTGTCATCCTTCTTACTCAGTGGCATACTAGGGTTCTGTATTATATCCAAAACAAGTTTTGCAGGATTTGATGATTCTCGCAGAGTAACTAGAATTTCATTTTGCTCACTTGGGAGCAATTGCAAACTTGTTCCACCAATGGTACGGCTTAATTGATCATCCATGTTAGATGTAACTGCATATTTAGATAACAAATATTTAAGCTACCTCACATACAGTTTTGATAGTGTGTGTGTGTGTGTGTGTGAGATATTAATGCTTTAAACTTACCCATCTTTGATTCATGATTCTTGACTTGTGCTTCAAGCTGCTTCTCTTTTGATTTGAAGGCCTCAACTTGGCTTTCAAAACGCTTCTTTTCTGATTCGAGCTCCTTAGCACAACCTTCGAGTTCCACCTCCTTTGATTTAATGCCCTTCATTCGGCCCTCAAACTTCTTCTTTTCTGATTCAAGCTCCTTCACCCGGTTTTCAAACTCCTTCTTTTCTGATTCAAGCTCGCTGATACGACCTTTAAGCTTAATTCTTGATTCCAACTCCTTTACTATTCCTTCAACGTGTTTCTCATTTGACTCAAGCTTCTCCTCCCGTCCTTGATATTGCTTCTGTTTGGACTCAAATTCCTTTATTAGAGCATAAACTTTACTCTTTACTTCTATTACTTCTAGTAACTTCTTCCTTTCCGACTGTAACTTTGCTGCTTGCATGCCAACTGATTTCTCCATAGCATCAAGGTCTTTCTCTTTGGCCTTAAGTTCCATAGTACATTCATCAATTTTTTGGGAAAGAGCCTTGAGTTGCTCTTCCTTCCTTTCACGATCCTTATCAATGACTTGACAACGTTCAATTTCTTTAGAAATGTTACCCTTTACTTGATTAAGTTCTATCTCTTTCACCGCGAGCTCTTTCTTGCGCTCTCCAATCAAGCCCTCCATTGCTGCAATTTCCATGACACATTCTTTATATTTTCCCTGCATTCTGTGGTGAATTTCGTTAATTTTTCTAACACAACTTACTTGCGTCTTCTTATTTCGAAGCTCTTTGTCGCACTCCTCGATATCTCTCTTGATGGACTGCAGTATCTCCTCTTCTACTTGCTTCTTCGTTTTGCATTCCTCAAATGATTTTTTTATCAAATCAATTTCTTTGTCCAGTGAGGAAAATAATTTATCGGCAGTATCATCTTTATCTTCGTCATGATCATCACATGGTAACACCTTTGATTTCTTAACAGAATTGTGCAAGGAATTTCTGTTGTTCGATCGCCTCTTCCTCTTCTTAATAGGAAGTTTACGGTTACATGTTCCCAAAGAAACTTGATTCCTCACATTTGAATGCGATGTATTATTCGAACATGAAGTTAGCCTCTTAACCGGCATTGCAGAAGTACGCCTTTTCTTAAGAGGAACAGCACAGTTACATGTTCCCAAATTTGACATCCGGGATAACCTTTCTGACAGAGGTTCATCATCATCATCATAATCAGCGTCATCACAAGAAACTGGATTCCACACGTCCAATTGCGATATATTATTCGAACGCGAAGGGAGCAGTATAAAATTGAAGTTCCTATCATCACCAACAGTACTACAATTTGTCTTATCAGAAGCCTCAACATCCATGGTTCAACTGTGGAAGAAAAAGAAGATTAGAAAAAAATTATAGAAATAAAAAACATGTCTCCTTATAAAAAAATAAAAGCATGAAGTGGAGGTTTACTAATTAGTTCCAGTTGAGAATGATACTTACAATACATCATTGGTTGATGCTTCTAACAGTTAACTACTAGAAGTGAAAAAACATGCTCTATTTCCTTTTGCAGAAAGAAAAACATGAAGAGTTTGTTTGTTGCATGTTACGTTTTGTCACACAAAACAGTCAGGTTACGATTATATTTGTCACACAAATCTAATTGAAAAAAAACATAGAACTAAATTTAACAATATATTGAAGTAAATAACAATAAAGGAGACAAACTTATACTTTTTCCTTTTACCTATTTTTTTTATTAGCTCTATTTCTCCACTCCTTGTTGCAAAATTCCTACAATAATGCTATTTTTTTTTAGTGGTGTACAATAATGCTATTTATTCATGTTATATATGTTTTATAAGTTAACGTTTTATCTATAATTTCATAAATTAGAATTTTGATTTAGTCTCTGAGGATAGTTTAATTGATAGAAACATTGTATTACATTTTCTTCTGAATGAAATATAAACAAAAAAAGATAGTTGAAAAGTTAAAGTATGTAGACTAAATTTTTAACCACATATTTACCTTTCAACAAACACTTTTGTTTATGAGAAATGATATTTGTACAACCATTTTTGTACAACTTTCGTACAACCTTCTCTCTCGTACTCACATTATCTTCTTATTCTCTTTTTTTTTTTGTCTCTCTCTATTGATTTTGACCAATAAAAAGAGAACACAACAAGGTTGTCCCAAAAGTTGTATCAAAAGAGTTGTTCAAATACACCTTATGATAAAAAGAAAAAAAGAGTGATGTATGTGTGATAATTTAGTGATGTGATAGAATGAGAGAGATAGAGAGAAAATAAGACATTGAATAAATGCACGGAAGAGATTAAAATCATCCCATAAAATAAAATATAACCTTTTTTTTTTTTGTTTTTTTTTTTTTTTTTTCCTTTTAGAATAGAGAGAGCCGAAGCAAGAATTCTCATAATTAGATACTACTTCCTTCGTTCTTTTTTAAGTGTCATTTAACTGTGGATTTAGCGTTTCTGTTTAACCATCGTTTTAGTATTTTAAAGGTACGATTTTTCAATTATACCCTTTGTCAATTACTCTTATCTTTTTCAATAAAACTAATTAATGTTATATATTTGAAAAACTAAAGTTGGTTTGTTTTTTTAAACAAAGTGCGTTTCTTGTTATCTTCAAATTTAAACAAAATTTTATTACCTATAATAATGGTTCTATGAAGAGTTAAAATTCTATAAATAAGAGGGGCAATAATTGTTAAAAAATTTAAGTGCAAAGTAAAAGAACAAATCTGAGAGAAAAAAAAAAGACTTCATGGATATTCAAAAAGAAGAAAAGAGTGGAAGACTCATTGCAAAATATTTATTTTTTTGATCAAGTAGCCGAGTGATGGCTAGAGCTCACACATTTTAAATGTGGAGAAGTGGGGTGTCCGGAGTTCGAACGTCGGTTCCTGCATATAATATGCAATATTCCTACCAACTGAGTTAACCTCACGAGGATACTAGTTAAAAATTATTTGTTATGAGAGAGAAAGTGTGAAAAAAAGGAATTTGGTGGAGAAAGAGAAAGTAACTAACAATTGTTTGTTACGAGAGAAAAATAATATATTAAATTTATTAAAAAGGGAAAGTGTAAGAAAAAAAATAAGAATTTATTGGTGGATTAAAATGAGGGTATAATAGAAATAAAATGTGTAGAAATACACTTCGCTAATTTGGTGCTAATATTCCAAAACCACACTTCAAAAGAAAGTAATGTTTTTTATGGGTGGACCGTCAATATATTCCTAAGAGCTCGAATGCCCTCTAGAAAGGCTCCTGAAGCGCCTTTCTAGAGGTGCCACCTCAACTAGTTTCCGGTGCTTAGTAAAATGACTTAAGGCCCAACTTGTTTGGGGCTTAAGTAACGCGAAAACAAGCCCATAAAGGGCTAAGTACCCCTCTTGGGATCATTCTCAAGGCATCACTTAAACAAACTAAACCGTAGTTTCTAATATTGTACCTACTACAAGTACAGTTGGCGCCGTCTGTGGGAACCTCAGTAAAACTAGCCTAGGCCACACCTTTGGATCGCACCCTTCATAGATATTCACGGTAAAACCACTTTTCGTCACGATGACTGAATCCTCTGATCACGACGTCGTTGAGGTGATGAAGCTTCAAATCGCACAACTTCAGGAAAGAAACAAAGCCCTTCAGGCTTCCATGAAAACTATCCAGCAACAACATCACGAGAAGGAAGGGTTGCAACAAAGTGATTTGGACGACCCAGATCTTCAACTGCTTTCATCAGGGATATGGAACACACCTGTCCCAGAAAATTTCAAACCGCCGTCGCTCTCATCCTTCGATGGCAAGAGTGTCCCCGTGGAGCACGTTACAACATTCAACACCCGTATGGCTGTGGCCGGAGCTGTCGACTCCGTCAAGTGCAAACTCCTGGCGGGAACTTTTCGCGACGCCGCCTTACGGTGGTATATGAACCTCCTGCGCTTCTCTATTGTCGGATACCAGGACATGACCAGAAAACTCATTCACCAATTCTTAGCTAGCAGACATCAAGGTGTTGAATGTTATAACATGCTCCATGGGGTCGCTCTTGCCATCGAAGGACGAGAGAGACGACAATTTGAAATTTTCTGGGACGAGTGCGTTCCATATCTCTACTGAAAGCAGTTGAGGATCTGGGTCGTCCAAATCGCCGTGTTGCGACCCTTCGTAATCGTTTTGTTGTTGCTGTATAGTTTCCATTGAAGCCTGAAGGGCTTCGTTTCTTTCCTGAAGTTGTGCGATTTGAAGCTTCATCGCCTCGATGGCGTCGTGATTAGAGGATTCAGCATCGTGATGATGAAGAGTTGAAAAGTGGACTGTTGCGATTGAGGATTGCAGTTTTACCCTGAAGTGCGATGAATGGTACGATTTAGGGATGATGGTTTTGTTTTCTGAATCGTGTTTACGATCCAAATGTGTGGCGTAAGTTAGTTTTACCGAGGTTCCCACAGACGACGCCAACTGTACTTGCATTAAGTACAATATTAGAAACTAGAGTTTAGTTTGTTTAAGTGATGCCTTGAGAATGATCCCAAGAGGGGTATTTATAACCCTTTATGGGCTTGTTTTCGTGTGACTTAAGTCCCAAGCAAGCTTGGCCTTAAGTCATTTTACTATGCTCTAGATGCTTCTAGAAGCTAATTGAGGCGGCGCCTCTGTAAGGGCACGCCTAGGCCTAAGGAGCACCTCTAAAAGACGCCTAAGCCTTTCTAGAGGGCATTCGAGTCCTTTGGAATATATTGACAGTCCAATAGGATATATCAAACAAAATTAGATACTAATTTGTTTTTTTTGGGATATCAAACAAAAACTGAAAAACTGTAGTTTATTTGTTATAAAAAATACACCAACGAAAAAAAAATACCTTGACGAAATTGACAGCAACAATAAGTGGGATAAAAGACTAACATCGACAAATTAAAAAAACATTACACCAAAAACATATGATTTGTAAATATAAATCTCATTAAAAGGATTCTGAGAGTTAAGGTATTTCTTTTGAACTAGCATCACACACTCACCTTAAAATTTTTTAGTTAAAAAAGAATGCCAAAGATAAAAGTACAATTATATAAAAATTATATAAACCTAAGAACAATATGATCTGAAATTGCAAATACATCTAAATCGTCCCTCAGAAAGATTTTTATTTTTGACTGTGCTTACACAAAACATAACTAGAGAAAAGAAAAGAAAAACATATAAATCTGAAATTGCAAATACATCTAAAGAAAAGAAAAGAAACGTACCAGGTTATTTTTCTTTCAACAAAAGAATTGTCTGTGCTTACACAACTTACTTTTTCTATATGTTTCTTGTCCTTTCTATCGTTCTCTCTGAGGCCTTTATTTATAGTGATGGATTAGGGTTTTACTTTTATAAAAATAGAGATAATCAAATCAGATTTTTTTATTATTTTAAAATCTTATATATTAACGAAACAAATCAAGTTTATTATATTTGTAAATATTTTCAATTATAGATACCCTATTTAACCAATATCTTCTTATATATTAAAGTTAACAAGTAAGCCCTAATTTTAACCTAAACCCTATTGCATAATTTTACTGTTTTAACCCTAATGTTCACACCTAATCTCCTATTTTCATGAACAATCCTATTGCTCTCACCTAATCTTCTTATCTTCTTATCTTCTTATATATTAAAGGTAACCCGTAAGCCCTAATTTTAACCTAAATCCTATTGCATAATTTTACCGTTTTAACCCTAATGCTCACACCTAATCTTATATTTTCATGAACAACCCTAATGCTCACACCTAATCTCATATTTTCATGAGCCCTATTTTTAACATAAACCCTGTTGCATAATTTTACCGTTTTAACCCTAATGCTCACACCTAATCTTATATTTTCATGAACAACCCTAATGCTCACACCTAATCTCATATTTTCATGAGCCCTAATTTTAACCTAAACCCTGTTGCATAACTTTACCGTTTTAACCCTAATGCTCACACCTAATCTTCTATTTTCATGAACAACGCTAATGCTCACACCTAATCTCCTATTTTCATGAACAAAGCAAATCGGCATCGCTTTATTTCCCCTATTTCTTCAAAACAAATCGCCCTATTTCTTCAACAAAACAAATCGCCCTATTGGAATAAAAGGGTTTTGAAAGATTATAGCAACATTTTTTTTGTTAATATTACACTTTTCATCCAAATTAGAACTGAACTCTCTTTGTTAAATATTTACCACAAAATGCACCTGAATTTTGCAATCTATATAAACAGGTGGAAGAAACATTTCAACAAACAGTTAAAGGGTATCATTTACGGTAAAAGCCAAATATTCGATAAAAGGAAAATTATTTAAATAAAACATTTTACATGTTGAGGTTAAGAATGTACTATTTTTAGGTACATAATATAACATTAACATATAATTTTTACAAAAGAATGAATTAACATTTTTTCAAAAAAAAAAAGAAAAATATGAAGTAACATACCAATAATATAATATTGACATATAATTTTAACAAAAGAATGAAGTAACACACGATTGATAAAAATTATATTTTTTTTGTGAATAAGCGTGGTGTCTGAGGTTCGAATTCCAACATCTGCATATATTTGGGACCACATATTTCATTCTCTTTGATATGCATTGAGATTTGTTTTTGTCTACTATATCTACAATGTATATGACCCGTGCGGCAGCACGGGTGGAAAGTCTAGTACCTTAAATAGTTGAAGAGATTTAATTAGCTCATAAAAACAAATAGAATAATACTATATTTGTTTCTAATATATTCTTGGCGATGACGGTCCATGCTGTCTAGGTGATGACAAAGCAACAATTGGCATTCTAAAGGTTTATTAAGGGAGAGTTTTATCTCACATTACGGTTCTATATGCATCGATTAGCATACACAACTATACATAAAGGAACAACTAGCCCACCGAAATTGACAGAGATGAATATTAGATCTCAGAAATCACACTCCAATATTCCAATCTAACACAACCAAATCAACTCAAATGGATTGTTAGAATACACTAATACTTGACAAGATTAATATGGTAAAATTATTATTTTATGAATTACGACAATTTTTGTGATGGGAAAGGAGTATGCACACAATTTTGTTTTTGAAAGATACTCTGTCTGCGCCTTTTGAAAAAAACCTTTAAATATAACATCTTTTAAATTAATTTATATTTTTTATGGAAAATTAAAATGTTTTAAATTTTTGTCTAAATAAACCCATATTATTCTAATATACATATATAAAATGATAATTTAGCTAAATAAACGTTTATAAAAAATAATAAAAGAAATATGTTTTCATCCCTTAAAAATAGAAATATTTTTTTTTAATGTCACACTCTCTAATATCATGTTAATTATCAATATATAATTTAATTTCAATGATATATTAGTCTGTGAGTCTATTTAAAATAGATTTGCTGAACATTAATTCAATTTTTCTGGTACAATCGAAGATGATATTTTATCCAATAGCGTTTGTGTTGTGATGTTCCCAATATAAATAAAACTCACATATCAATTCAGTAGTATTTTTTTTTCGACATAAAAATCAATGATCAATTCAACAAACAAGTTTTCAAAGTGATATTCTAAATCAAATCAATGTAAATAAATCGTTGAAATTCTCCGGTAAAATCAACACACCGGAAGAATGCACATGAGTTTTCCAAAATCTCAAAAAAAAAAAAAAAAAAAAAAATGGAAAACCTGAGTGAATGCAATTTGATGTAAGGGTGAACCGGACATGTTTAAAATAGTTTTTCAAAAAATATGTACTGCCATGATATGTGGGGGTGAACTCATGTGAGACTTATGAATGTTGAAGATAGGGTGAAGAATATGAGTGTAAAAAATTAAATGATAAAGAGGGCAATTTTGGAATTATTGATATTTGTTGGGGTTAAGGTATAAACGTATGGGTATAATATAGGGTATAATTTCCTAGACTTAAATATTGTGAAGCCTAACTCAGCTTAGGTTATTTCCATTCATACTGTGCAGCAAGCATGCTCACAGACATAGTTATTATGGAAAAATTTGTATTTAACGTTGTCGTTTTGTTACCTTTTGTTAAGGATGATGAGCCTAGCTAGATATTCAAATAGGGCAGTCCATTGAACCAAGGCAGATAGAGGAAGCTATCCCTTTCATTAGCAGCAGGTGCCATATACGTGACATGGAGTGTTGTTGCTTGTGAGTTCCAAACCTATTATTATTTTGTACCGTTTAAAATTAGTTCAATTTCTTTTCTCTAATTAATGTTTGAACCGAAACCTCAAAATCCAATCATAGGCTAAACAAAATGAGATATTAAAAAAATTAATTTTGAAATTAGTCATGTCATAGAAATTCAAGATATATAATATTTTGCAATTTGCATCCTAAAAAAAATCAATATTTTGGTGAAAGGTCCTTAAAAAATATATTTTGGCGAAACCTCTGGTATACTAGAATTTGATTCAATAGTATGTACCAATCGTCCAATCATTTAATATTCTGTCAACTTTTTATTTTTAATTATTTTGAAATAAATTTAAAATCTTAAACTATTCTTGTCTATAGGGTACTGATTACCAACCAAACTAGAGAGTACTAAATAATTCTCTCAATTATGACATTATTTGAAAATAATATTTGAGAGAGTCTACTCAACAAAAATGAGTTAAAAAAATTGGGACTAATTAATCTTCACTTACAAATTAAGAGTGTAATAGAGGAATATGCAACTGAATTTAGGGACAATGAGGTTAATGGTGTTCTGGAGTAGCATCATTTTCCCTTGAAATATGCACTAAAAAATGCTAACAAGTGTTCTAAATACATTGTTTAAGAAATTAAAAAATTTAATTTCTATATAAAAAAACAATGTTTTTTTTTTCTTGGAGTAGATTATTTAAACAAGGCTTAAAATATGTAAAAGGTCTTTGTAAGTTAGCGCATTTTTGGTTTTAGTCCCTGTATATATCTTTTTTTGTCGCGAAACAACCCTTGTATTTTCTTAACTTTTTGAAATTGGTCCTCGCCGTCAGTTTCCGTAAAAAAAAAAGCATTTCTGACTAACAGTCGCATACATGGCACTTGATGAGATGACAACTGCTCTTAGTAGAGGGACTAAAATGAAAAACACATTTTTACATAGGGACTGAAATTAAAAAAAAACGTAATCATCAAATTTTTGAAATTTTAAACCCAATCTTTCCACCTTCATCTCTTTGGTTTTCTCTCTTCTTCATTTCTTCCATGCCCAGCCTCCCACAGCTTGCGCCCTAACAGCAAAAACTCATTTTCTTATACCAAATGGCATCTCATTCAATTTGTCAGGGTGTTGTTTGCTTGAGTATCATGAACTTGGGATGCCTCGGGGTTGGGTAACTGCTTTTGAGCAAAATATTCATCTTCATCATCGTATCTATGTATTGCTTTAACTATACTAGCCCAAACGAAAGCACAAGTTACGACAAATTTAGATAGAAATTGTGGCGCGTTGATTTCCTTATCGTTGCCATTTTTCTTCCATTGATCCATTACATATTTTTTTCATCCCCTCAATTTCTTCTTTTCCAAAAACAATAATTGCCTTAACAAAATGTTCATGTTCTTTGGTGATTTGAGTTTCAGCAATGAGTCTAGGCTTCCATGATTTTCTCATTGCAAAATAGTCATTGAAGAAAACATTTTCAAGTCCTTTTGGTCCCTCAAAACTTCTCTGTCAAAACAAGATAGTGACTTCAATTCAACTACATTTCCTCCTTGATGGATAAAAGACCAAGATTTCATGAAATGATTGCAACTATTATCATCCATCACGTGGCAATATGTGATGCCAATGCAAATACCATGGTCAGGAAAAACTGTGACTTGCAAAGCTAACAATGGAAGGATGAATGTGTCATTTTCAATGTTATCATCAAACTTGTTTTTGTGTGTTAATTTTGGAACAAGGTGATTAGTTTATTTGAGATTTTTTAGGTGTTGTTTGGTGTAGAGAATAAACGGTTTTTGTGAGGGTGGTAGAGAAATGAGATTTCCGGCAAGAGGGAAGAAATGTTGAAGAGTAAGAGAAAGAGATTTTTTTGAGCGATGGAAGTGTTGTTTTGCAAAAATGGTTGGTTAAATAAGCAAAAGGGTCGAAGAATATGCATTTAACGTAGACTGGATCAGCAAAATGCTAGTCAAAAAATGTGAGAGGAAGATAAGTTGTTGTTGCTCGAAAAACAAGAGTTTGCTCAATAAGGAAATGAGTTTTTGATGAGCTTTGAGAGGGTGGACATGGAAGGAATGAAGAAGACAGATAGAACTGAGCAAAGAAGAAAGTGGAAAGAATTAATTTTAAATTCCAAAATTTGATGATTATGTTTTTTTAATTTCGTCCCTATGTAAAAATGCATTTTTGGTTTTAGTCCCACGTATGTATCTGTTGGTCAGCAATGCGTTTTTTAGACGGAAATAGACGGCAGAGACCAATTTCAAAAGGTTAAGTAAATACAAAGATTGTTTCGCAATAAAAAAAGATACAAGGATTAAAACCAAAAACGCGCTAACTTATAGGGACCTTTTACTTATTTAAGCCTTTGAACAATGTTGTTTGAACACTTGTTAGCATGGTTAAATTAAATATACTATAGAAGAAGATCCAATCTCATCATAATCACATGGCAACAGTGCTATGATATTTATATTTGTGCTCGTGAACCTGCATGGATCCAAATTTGCTATGATATTTTATTTTCGTGAAGGCATAATTAAGACACAAGACCATAACTATTCGAAGATAACAACGGAAAGTGTTTGAGCCGTTTGTGAAGCGTTGGGACAAGCTTGTTGTTTGATTTGTCATAGAGCCAACACAAATTTTGGATTACTTTTTGTTCTTATTTTCACCTGCAATTTTTTTTTACTTTGGAGAAATAAGCATTAAATGTAGGATATGATTTTTTTACTTCTTTAAGAAACAATGGAAGAAATTAAAAAGCATCTCACATGGCAACCGACACTGGAATCTGAAAGTAATATAATTTCACTGGTTAAAGTATTTATCATTTTGTGGGACCTAAATTGCCTGTTGTAATTGTTTTATGTAGTAGGTGATCTCGGCCTAACAAGTAATGACTATGATGTAGTTTAATTTGTCCAATTTTACACGGTTATAGTTTTATTTTGATTGGACGAACTATGTTAACGCAGTAACAACATGGAATCCATTTTACAATTTGTGACGTCAAACCTTCTAATATTGAAACCATTATATTCTAATTAGATCAATAACCTTGCATGGACATGCCATTGATCCACACTGTATTTATTAGGCCAGGTTAGGTCCATTTAAAAGTACCTTTGGATTTAATTGTTTTTCCATTCATCTACGCTTCCTTTTTAAGTACCTTTATAAGATTCAATTATAAGTTGTACTACAAAGTTAAATAGTGAATTTATAACTAGAAAGTGTTGTACATTGCAATGGCAGAGGATTAATGTAAGAAATAATGGAAGAACAGTCATATTTATTATTTAATTCATAAGTTTGCTAGTCAAAGAAATTCAGAATGCCTTGCATTCAGTTCAACACAAGTCCCAATCACAATATTTAATGTTTAATAGGATTACCTGAATTTTTTTTCTTCAAAATTCTCATTTGGTGCTTTCATCTCAACAACTACTACTACTACTACATACACTACCAAAAGAGTGGTAGGTTCCCACAAAACGCTACATAGACGGCACAACGTTGTCCACATGAAATTTCCATCACATTTTGTAGGAAATTAACATGTTATGTTACTTCAACATGGGTCACATTACATGGACCTTCCCCTTCTCGACCTATGCTTAGTCACTCTCAATCCCAATACGTTAGAAACTATATAGAATGTGTAAGTTAATATTGACCGTGCACTCAGTCTTCAGATCTAGATTGTCATGGTACTATATATTTACCATAATTTATTTAGAAAAACTTAAGACCATATCAAAGATAAAAATAATAAAAAAAAACTATATTTGTTTTTACCACCCAACCCTTTTTATATCTATATATTCATAGATATAAGTCTTGAAGTGAAAGGTCAAACACAGTATTAACAATACACAGTATCAAAGTTCACACTTCACACATATTCCATTTACTCAACAGCCATGGATTGGTTTTCATGGCTATCAAAAACCAATCTTGAGCCATCTCTTGTATATGAGTATGGCCTTGTCTTTGCACAAAACGAGCTTGAAGAAGAAGACATGTTTTACTTCAACCATGAGTTTCTCCAAAGCATGGGAATCTCCATAGCCAAACACAGATTAGAAATTCTCAAGCTTGCTAAAAAAGACAAGAGAAAGAGTCCACACACAGTTGCAAAATTTGTTGCTGCAATCAAGAGGACAAAGAAGTACTTAGCTAATTATGTTAGGACTTTGACTCATACTGAAGAATCAGCACTTATGGTGATGCCAACTAGGCCTAATGGTGGATTTGGAAGAAGATGGAAGAGTGCTATAATGAAGAGGAACACAAAATTTGTTGTGGCTAAGCAAGAGAAAATGTTTCTCACAAATGGAAGGTCTTCCATGCCAAAAACAGTAGCTCCTGCTTTGTCTGGTGATCTTGATGGTTTTTCTAGTCCTGTTGTGTATAATTTCCAAAAGGAGCAAAAGATGGATGGAGATGATGGTGGTGATGGTAATAATGATAATCATGATGATGGTTATTGGTCTGCTGCTGTTGAAGAGATCAAGTGGGATACCATGTTTAAGGATCTAAAGCCAAACTAAATTTTTTTCTCGGATTTGGATCCTCTCCTTTCAAATACTCTCTATCTCGATCCTCTAAGGCTGCAACACGATAGTGCAGCCGTAGAGGATCCAATTTTCTCTACATCCTCCTGTAGAGGGTCTAGGTTCAACAAATGTCCTTTAATTTAATTACATGTTTAAGTATTGAGGTAGATACTTAGTTTTGTAGCAAAAAGTATATAATTTGAGTTGAGTTTGAGTCTGCTTGACTTGAGTTTATGCATTGTATACTATGTCTTATGTGGTGACAGTACATATTTACACAGTATATTTGATGTTATCTTGGTGTTTATGTCACTGAATAATTGAGCCTTTTTCTATTAATCATCAAATTATTATGTTTACTACTTTACTTCATTTAGCTAGAAAGACCCTTGGGAAACAACAACTTTCATACCATAGAACAAAGTAATCAATCTCGGTCATTGATTCGCAATCAGACGGTTCAGATCACTTCACTTAATCTATTTTAAACGATCTAGACCATTGATTTAAATCGGACAGTCGATGTTAGTAACTGTGTCATACAATTACTTATTGTAGGGAATCTATTTCTCAATTCGATTAAGGCGGTGTCTGGGAAATCTGAGACTGGTGTTTTACTGCAGAATCTGCTTTATTTTATTTTAAACTAGATGTAATGTAACAGAAAAATAAATTTAATAACTAAATTAAGCACTACAAAACAAGCTTCAAGAAAACGACAAAAATTGACGTCTTTGGTTGGTATTAAAAATTATATCTCTTAAAATGGATTATATTTGATAAATTATTGTGGAATCTACATGATTTTGAGGTAGCAAGTGAACTTCTGAATAGAGATATCTACATTTTTTATTGGAGGCTTCAAATGATGAGACACCAAGATAGAGTTGGTTGGTTGTATGCTGAATTTCCAAAAAATATTCATTTATTGGAGGTGTACCAATGATTGTATAAAACTTTCAGAAAGAAAGAAAAAGGAAAATTAGAAGGAAAAATAAGTTGGGAATAATGTAAATCATTAGCAGTAGTAATTTATTTCAAGCTACATCATATTATCATGGTATGACATACACAAACCATAAACTTCTAGTTAAATATTGGGAAACTCAGCAGTAGCATATAAAGCCAGAAGTATACCTACAGTAGTCTCTATATGCTCATTGAATAATGAATGGCTGGATAAATTTGGTAAGTTTTGTGCCTAGCTGATAATTTGGTCCAGTCTTATTCTAATGGTTCACTATACTCAAAGTGATTCTGTATCATACAAATTTCCAGCAAGGAAAACAGAAAAAAGCTCCTGGCAAAACAATTTACTATATTTCAAATGGGGTTGCTAAAAATAGCAGAGACAAGAGGAAAGCGTTTAGGTATTTGTAATATTTATTTGGATACAAAAATAACAAATCAGAGTGGCGCAGCGGAAGCGTGGTGGGCCCATAACCCACAGGTCCCTGGATCGAAACCAGGCTCTGATAAATTCTTCCTTTTTCTTTCTACCATCTTTCTTATATATTTTGGGTCTGTTACTGGCATTTTACTGCATAATCAGCTTCGTTTTTAGCATTTCGCATGATATTTTTTGAGTTAATTTAGTACTTGCAGGACTTATAATATACGTGAAACTCATAAGAATCATAAATACCAAATCCAAAGGAGTTGGTTGGCAAGTTAATGCACAAGTGAGGAGTCTTCTGTATGAGTAATTTGACAAGTTCAATTAGTTTAAGCATTCAACAGTGAGCTGCTTATATGTATATGCAGTCAAAATTTTGAGGTTGATGGAATTATCCTGCATACCATGAGATAAAGTTTTGGCTCATTTCAATTTGTATACAATTTTCAGGAATCAAAAAGACTAGTGGAAAATTTGTATTCAATAATGCAAAGCAGTATAAGTAATTTCAAACTACAATATTATATTATATTATGGTATGGCATATACAAATCATAAGCTTCTATTTACATATTGGTATGCTTACGGTAGTAAATAAAAGCCATAAATATGCTTACAGTAGTCTCTATATCCTCATTGAACAATTATATTGATTTGAAGTTTGAGACAGACGAAACGAACCGCCGGCATACAGCATTTGGTATACAGGTCTTATTCTAACTGTCAAAATTATACTCAAAATGGTACCAATTCCACATACACCAGCCAAAACAAGAAAAGTGATTCTGAAACAATTTGCACCGTAGCAGGTGGAGTTTCCTTGCTTCGCCGCTTCAGTATCATACAAATTTCCAGCAACAGAAAAAAGAAGGGCACCAATTGGATTTCCTAGCATCATGAAGCTACTTATTACACCAAAGTGCTTCAAACCAAAAAGCTCAGAAACAGTTGGGACCATTATAGAATATTGAACTCCATAGCACATCCCAAGTAAAGCTGTTGCAGCATAGTGCCATATAGAGCTGAAGCATAAAGCAAAAATGCTATGATCATTATTTCTTGTGTAATTGTCATTCAAAATGTTCTAGGTAGTGTTTTCAACCTGTCATGATGATAACCTAATGAGTATATGCTAACAAAGTGTCATAAATTGTACAGTCTATTACTTGTTAAATAAGATACCTAACAAAGTGTTCAGAAACAGCACCAGCACCTAGACGACCGATAAAATTGCAAAAGCTGAAGATTGAGAGCAATATGGTTGTATCTTCTACACCCAAAGCAGCTCCAATTTGAGCCAAATTATTGAGCACAGTTACTCCTGAGCCAACCCCGAAAGAATAAGCAAACCAAAGTAGCCAAAAATCATCCTTAACTAAAGCTTCTTTGAACTTAAAATCATCTCCTCTTTTTGGTCTCCTTTTCTTCCTAATGGCCCCTTCCCCTTCTGCAATTAGTATCTCAACATCTGAAGAAGCATCCTCATTGTCATGAAAACTTCCAACATATGCAGCTGAAGAAGATGATGATGTTATCAATGGACTTGTTTCTGTTGAAAGATCAGAAGAACCAACCAATGGAATGTTGTTTTTTCGAATTGCAGGAAATAGAGTCATTTTCAAAGGAATTGCAAGTGGAGTTATCAGAAGTATAATCATTATTGAAACTAAGATGTAGGAAACAGCATCATTAATTGAAACCATGTCGCTTAGTATCGTCGTCATAATAAGATATGTGTGAAAATAAAATGGACATGAATTGAAGAGTCTTGAAAGTGTTTCGTTGTTTCCATTTTAGGCTTAGTTTTTCTACCTTGCACGTTATCATCATCATCATGCCTATGCTTTCAAAGCATCATCATGTTTATCAAAATTATTTCACACCATGACAGAGGGTCAGGAATTTAACTACCATAAAACATCCAATTTACCGTTCATGCCATTCATCTATCTTCCATCTTCTCGTTTCTATTAATTTTCATTAGGTTCATCGTCATCACAACAACACCAACCCCTCTTGTTTCATACCTTCTTCCCATGGTTGTTTCTTTGATAGTGGGATTGTGTAAAGAGCGGCAACAAACAATCATGGTACATTATAAAAATAAAACTATTATACCAACAAAATAGCCTTGCCAAAGAATTTGGAAACTCAAATTTGAAACAAGAAAAGAAATTGCAGCAAAGGGATGAAACGAAAGGCTGAAAAGATTACGCTGTGGTTATAAAAGTTAGAGATCATAGTAAAGATTTGATCCAATGTTCTTCTCATATAAGTTATTTCTACATAAAATTGGAGACAATTAAAAAAAAAAGGCAAATTAAAAGAGAATGAACTTTGAATATTAAAATTGATAAGCCAACTGTATTCCTATTTTTCTAAGCAAATAACGAAGTACTACACAAAATAACTTTGAAGCAATAATATTCATAATCATCAAAGATCTGAGTGATTTACAAACCACTTTTTACTATACAAAAGTAAAATTCTAATAAACACAATCCTAATATTTCAAGGTGCAAACACGAAAATCCAATTACTTATTTATTCCGCCAAGCGAGAGAAGACCTTTCTTGTAAATTGCAATATTATAAGAATGTGCTTCTTTAACACCAATTTCTTCGGCCTTCTTGGTACCTAAATTGAAAGAAACCAGTCGGTCATCTTTTTTATGGAAAAATATATCACCATTTTTCCCTAGTCCAATTAAATACTTAATGTCGGACATTGGTCCAACAACAAAGAGTTTAGTTCACGATTCCTTCACACCAAGTTCACCCAAAATCGATATGTGAAAGATAGGTGTATTTGAATAATACCATGAGATTGAAGAAAGGGAACTATTAAGCACCACCAATCGTCTTTGCACCAAGCCAAGATAAAAATCTGTATCTATGTAACAAACATCTCGTTGCTAAAGTCAAATGAAACTAAAACATGTTTATCACGATTTTCACTTTCATACCACCAATGAGACATTCCATCAATGTTCAACAGTTGAGATGAACCAATTTCACAATGATTAGGCATATTGATATCAAGTTTACTCCAAGAGTTACACCTTAGGCTATAAATCTCCCATTCAGATTCATAAGATATTTCGTTCCATGGAACATATTCGTATCGCACATCAAGACGTTCAAGTTCTTGGTCACTTATTGTAGTAAATCGCATGTATCTAATAATTTTAAAGTCATCTTTGATATGGTCATAACCAAACCCATGAAGATCTTTTGATGCTAGCTCCCTATAAGGTGGTACAGCCTGAAGAGAGCTGGGAGGAATGAGTTTGTATTCATTGGTAGTTGGGTTCCCCAGTACAAATGGTTTTCCTTGTGAAAGGCAAATAGTTCCAGTAATAGGGTCACAACCATAATAATCACAAGTATTAAAATTAAAGAAAGAGTTTTCCTCTTGAAACGGATTTGGAAAGTCTAATTTTACTTGATTCTCATACCTATCACCAGAAAGCAAATAGGAAGAGCAATGAATAGAATAATCATGGGCGACAACCTCATATAAGAGGACAGATATATCATTGCAATAAGAGGGAGGAATTGATATAAAATTAGTGCGGAAACAAGAGTTTTCAAATAAGAAAGTCCATGGTTTACATACGCATCCAAATCGTTTTAAAGATTTTAAAGAAAGTTTTGACAGAATAGAGAATACAAGATCATTGGGTATGTTATTCCTAACCCTTTTTTCACCTACAGATTTGGCCATCTCCAAAAATGTTCTAGCAAAAGTGATGATGAATTCAATTGTGGTTGGATTTATGACCCTTGGTGAGTGAGAGTGACTTTCTACTTAGCTGTGTTTTTAAACAAAAGAATACTTAATTGAGAAGTAAATGGATTGTAATTTTTTTTTGGAAAATTCTATGGTGAAGTCACGAAAATGACTTTTATGTGAAGTTAACACTGTAGTATCAAAAATGTTGTGAGTAACACCTCACTTGTTTGTAAAATGACATAAAAAGTTCAATCCCCCATAGTATCATCAATTCATCAGACTAACAAGAATACACTTAATCTAATTTTATCATACATTGTTTTAAGTGTAACACCCCCACAAAGTGTAACACTTAAGACTATCACATAATATCATCAACTCTGTTTGCATGTTAAAGATGCCAACGATAAAATAGTACATGTAAGTCCAAGATGTTGCAAGCATTATTAGAAAATGAATTACTATTAATCATGAATCAGTAATCAACAATTTAAAAATGAATCAAACATTAAGATTAAAATTAACTTTTTCAAAAAAACCAGTTTGCTGACTGCACCGTAGAAGCTCTCATTTTTTTTACACCAAAAAATATTTATATTTTATTTATAGACATATTTAATCACTTTAATACTTAAAAAATAAATAATATTGATTATTTTGAAAAATAAGTAATTTTAGACCCAAAATAAAAAGAAGTAACATTAATTTGATCAACAAAACAATAATAACTAGCATTTATAACTAGGATTCTGTAATTCTCTTTTATCTCATCATTTAACCAATTTATTGATTTTTTGTTCATTTTATATTAGATTTTAATTATATGAATTTTTGACATTTTTTATGAGAGGATGAAATTTTCACACTTAAAATTATAATATTTTATTGGACATGGAATGAATATTTCGAATCTCTTTATACAGAATGTAAAATTTAAAGTCATTTGCAGTTTCATCTCCTTGTCAGAGAAAAATCATTACTTTTTAATGAAGTATTTTGTTTTTTAAAATATATCTCAGTTAAATTTCTTATACAGACCACTTGCTCAATTAGGTTAAGAGGGGTGTATGGAATTGAGAATTCAATGGATTTTAAAAGACTTTTTTATAATAAAAAATAGTATTTCATAATTTTGAAGACCATTTGCTAGCAAATTACTTTTCCATATATGTTCAAAAATGGAAATAGAAGCATTTAAAAGAAAGTAAAAGCCCTTTAAACAAAAAATTAAAAAATTAGAAGCTTTTGTTTTTCTAGGGGGAAGCTTTTGTTAAACAAAATTTTGTGTAAGAGGAAAAATTAATACTACCATACGAATTCGAAGGCTCAGCTCTGTAAGTGAAAAGAGGTCCGTAATAAAATAAAAATGTACTTTTTTAAAAGAACAATGTTCTATTTAAATTTTTTAAGGTGAACTAAATTCACGAAGGTCCCTATATATAGAGTGGCTGACAATCGAACATCGATCCCTATATATTTTATGTAATATCCCTATTAACCGAAGTAAGTTCGCGAGGATATTTTAATTTACATGCTACCACCACCATTTTATCATCATCATGGCATTAAATTCAAATATTTTTTTTTAAGAAAAATTCAAATATTTATAATTGTTAATAATGCATCTTATATCTTTTATGTCATATGCATTTCTTCACATTGATTTGCCAATCTAGGGGTCTTGATTCCCCAAATATTTATGTGCGTATTTTCTTATCAATACGAATAGTTAGGGCTGGTCCCGTGCAAGTGCTATAAGGTCGGCTGCGGTTATGGTGCATAAGGAAATCTTTATGCAGCCTGCATAAATTTAGAAATGATTTATGTGAGTTGTACTCCAAAACCATTAAATGTACTTAATGGTTTCCAGCATCTTGCATAAAACATATTATGTTTTGTATAAAATTATGTCAAAACCATTTTGCTGTGAAAATGGTTTCTGTGAATTGTACTCCAAAACAATTTCTGGATTTATGCAGGGTGCATAAGCATTTCCTTATGCACCATAACCGCACCCCTACAAGGCCTTTGACACGGGTCTTAAATTTTGGAAAAAAAAACTTGTATCTACGGCCATAATCCATCGGTAAATGTCATTTTTTGTAGGTAAAAGTCTAAAAGGCAACAATTTATTGTCAATTATGGATTGTCCATACATAACCGTCTATACAACTAAGTTGTTTGTCACTATAAGTGGTACTAGATATTTTTTTTTAGGTTAAATTGCATTTTTAGTCCCTTAACTATTTAATTAGTATCGCTTTGGTCCCTTAATTAAAATTTGATTTATTTTGGTATCTTAACTTATCTCCTTACACATTTTGGTCATTTCCGTTAGTTTTAATTCAAAAACGTTAAATTTTCTTCATCTTCTTCTCCTCTTCTTCATCTTCATATCATTTCCATCAACCTTCAATAACAAAAATCCGAGAAAAATTTCAGAAGAAAATGAAGAAAACCTCACGTTTTTGAATTAAAACTAACGGAAAGGACCAAAATATGTAACGGAGAGAAGTTAAGATACCAAAATAAATGAAATTTTAATTAAGGGACCAAAACGATAGTAATTAAATGAAAATTATCAAGTTTATAACGGGGCTTCTGAATGGTTGGGAACGGTCCTGTCAACAACGGTGGTTTGCAATCCGTAAAATAAAGTAGTAGTGGTTGGCTTATGGTCATGTTTGCAGAATCTGAGACTGGCATTTTACTGCATAATCAACATTGCTATATTTAAACTAGATGTAGACCCCTTTGATTATATATTATATGTTGTTTACTGAAGACATAACTTCATGGGAGTTTATTAGTCTAATCATTGATGAATTTATGCTGCATACCATGAGATAAAATTCTAGCTCATTTCAATTTGTATACAACTTTCAGAAAAAAACATGTGGAAAGTTAGAAGGCAAAGTAAGTTGCAGATAATGTAAAGCATTAGCAGGAATTTATTTCACATTACAATTTACAAATCATAAGCTTCCATTTAAATATTGAGAAATTCAGTAATTACACCCAAAACACTCTTGATCACATTCTCAAGAGTCACAAAAAGAACAAAAAATTCAGGACCATGATTTTTCAGTAGCAGCACATAAAAGCCATAAATATTGTTAGAGTAGTCTAACGATATATGCTCACTGAATAATGGCTCGAGCGTAACGAAGCAAGTTTTGTCTTTGGTCTTGGTCCTTTCATTTGGTGGGTTACGACTTGGAGGGTTGGAAACAGAACATATAGGGCAAGTTGGAAACAATTTGACTAACAGCAAGCCTAATAGACCAAATGGCCTAATAGTCACTATGAAGCACAAGCGCAGACACGAGACACAATAAATAGAATTGGTGTTGATTGTTGAAGGGGCAAGGTAATCCATGAATGCAACAGTTGTGGATCACGACAAGTTAGTGTATGCTGAAATTTCAAGCACAGGCGCGGATACTCGATCTTAATAGTTTTTTTTACCTTGCTGTCAGTGCTACCAAACAATCCAAACTCCAAACCTAAATTCCCAATCACTAAACTATAACTTCAAATGAGATCTCATTTTTCCGGCCTTTGTGTCTTTGTTTTTAATAATAGAAAGTTTAGGTGATTTGGATCACGAGGTTTAGCTAACACGGTAGGCTTAAAGAGCGATAAAAGAGATATGAGTAACCTTCTTACCAATTAGACCAACCTCCATTGATTTCTCTTTGCGTCTGTTATGGTACTAAAGCTTGCTACATACAACTTTTAAAAAACATGTGTGTTCATGTGTCATTTTTTACAACGATTTAATTGACATGCACCAAAAAGCTAAAACACCGACCCTTTTATTTTTGGTAACCGCATGTATGGTAAGTGGGAGCCATTTTTTATTTGTCATTGCAATTTCCAATTCGTGACACATTTGCAAAAATATTCATCGTGATATACAACATTACCGTTGTTAATAACATTTGAGTTTAAACAAATCTATTTGAAACTTTGTTTATTTTTAAGGCGAGAGGAGTATAAACTTAATGCTTCTCAAATATTGAACATATAGTTGCTTCATCTGATAAGAGGTAAATGTAAATGTAAAAGTTTAATGCATATATATATATATATATATATATACTTTTTACCAAATTAAGAGTAACCATAGTCATTATCAAAAACTTTTTACCTCTGATAGATTCGTGAAACTATAACCACATAAGAGAAACAAGATGTTACTCACCAATGCTACAAATGCATGCTGGAAACAGAATGACAACCTTAAAAATGTACAAGAGATATAAAGAACAACTCAAGTCAATAGATCACGTACTGAAGACTCATCATTTTCAAACATTGAATTAGGAACAGAAGCACATACATTCTAGAAGAATTCAATTGAAGGATTTGTCTATTTCATCTAATTGTGTATAAGATCACTCTGAAATTTCACCAGCTGGATTCATGATCCATAGAATATAAAAGAAAAATAATAAAGCACAAACTTAATCATAGTGGCATAGATATTTGAAGCATAACAAATTGAATATGTTGCTCATTCAATTATCATGTTCTCCTCATATGAGATATTTCAACATAAAATTGGAGATAGTTCAATAAAAGGCAAATTAAAAGAGAATGAACTTTGAATATGAAATTGATAAGGCAACAATATTCCTATTTTTCAAAGCAAAAAGAAGAGTGCACTGCCAAAGGATGATAATTTCTTTATTAATATATTTATGACAAACCACTTTTTATCATACAAAGTAAAATTCTAATATACACAATCATAAAACGAATTACTTATTTATTCCACCAACCGAGAGAAGACTTTTCTTGTAAATTGCAATATCATAAAAATTTGCTCCGTTGACAACAACTTCTTCGGCCTTCTGGGTACCTAAATTGAAAGAGATTGGTCGGTCATCTTTTTTTTGGAAAAATATATCACCATTTTTCCCTGCTCCGATAAAACACTTAATATAGGGCAGTGGTCCAACAACAAAGAGTTTAGTCCACGATTCTTTCCCACCAAGTTCACCTAAAATTGATATGTGAAAAATAGGTGTATCTGAATAATACCATGAGATCGAAGAAACGGATCTATTAAGCACCACCAATCGTCTTTGCACCAAGCCAAGATAAAAATTTGTATCTATGTCCGTTTGTATGTCTATGGGTATAGGTGTTGTTACAAACATCTCGTTGCTCAAGTCAAATGAAACTAAGAAATGTTTATCACGATTTTCACTTTCAGACCACCAATGAGACATTCCATCAATGTTCAATGCTTCATATGAACCACTTTCACAATGATTAGGCATATCGATATCAAGTTTACTCCAAGAGTTACACCTTAGGCTATAAATCTCCCATTCAGGTTCATAAGATATTTCGTTCCATGGCACAATTTTGTGTCGCATATCGAGACGTTCAAGTTGTTGGTCACTTATTGTAGTAAATTTCATGTACCTAATAATTTTAAAGTCATCTAAAATATAGTCATAACCAAACCCATGAATATCATTTGACGCCAGCTCCCGATAAAGTGGTACAGACTCAAGAGAGCTTGGAGGAATGGCTTTGTATTCATTGGTAGTTGGGTTCCACAATACAAGTGAATAACCTTGTATAAGGCAAATAGTTCCGGTAACAGGGTCACAGCCACAATAATAACAAGTATTAAAATCAAAGAAAAAGTTTTCCTCTTGAATTGGATCTGGAAAGTCTAATTTTACTAGATTCTCATACCTATCACCAGAAAGCAAATAGGAAGAGCAACGAATTGAATAATCATGGGCGACAACCTCATATAAGAAGATAGATATATCGGTGCAATCAGAGTGAGGAATTGATATAAAATTAGTGCGGAAGCAAGAGTTTTCAAATAAGAGAGCCCATGATTTACGTACACATTCAAATGGCTTAAAAGATTTTAAAGGAAGTTTTGACAGAATAGAGAATGCAAGATCATTGGGTATGTGATTCCTAACCTTTATTTCACTTACAAATTTTGCCATCTCCAAAAATGTTCTACCAATAGCGATGATGAATTCAATTGTAGTTGGATTTGTGACCCTCGGTGAGTGAAAGTGACTTTCTACTTAGCTTTGGTTTTAAACAAAAGAATACTTAATTGAGAAGTAAATGGATTGTAATTTTTTTTTACACAAAAAAATTATATTTTATTTATAAACATATTTAATCACTTTAATGCTTAAATAAATAATATTGATTATTTAAAAAAATAAGTAATTTTAGACCCAAAATAAAAAGAAGTAACATCAATTTGATAGCAAAAGTACAAAACACTAATAATTAACATTTATAACTAGGATTCTGTATTTCTCTTTAATCTCATCATTTAACCAATTTATTGATTTTTTGTTTATTTTATATCAGATTTTAATTATATGAATTTTTGACATTTTTTATGAGTGGATGAAATTTTCACACTTAAAATTATATAGCGAATGAATATTTTAAATCACTTTATACATAATGTAAAATTTAAAGTCATTTGTCTAGTAAGCTTAACTCGGTTGGTAGGGACATTGCATAATTTATGCAGGGTTGAGGTTCGAACATCGGACACCCCACTTCTACATATTTAATTATGTTAGCTCTAACCACTAGACTACTTGACAAAAAAAAGAAAAATGAAAATCATTTGCAGTTTCATCTCCCTTGTCAGAAAAAAAATATCATTAGTTTTAAATTAAGTATTCTTTGTTTTTTAAAGTCTATCTCGGTTAAATTTCTCATAGAGATCACTTGCTCAATTAGGTTAAGGAATAGTATTTCATAATTTTGAAGACCAATTGCTAGCAAATTACTTTTCGATATGTGTTCAAAAAGGAATATAGAAGCATTTAAAAGAAAGTAAAAGCACTTTAAACAAAAATTAAAAAAAATTAGAAGCTTTTGTTTTTTTTAGGGGGAAGCTTTTGTTAAATAAAATTTTGTATAAGAGGAAAAATGAATACTACCATCTATGTTCAAGAGGTGTGGGTGACCACTAGCACCATATGTTCCTTGTGTACCACCAAACTTTTTCGCCATCTTTTGCTTCTCCCAAAAATATACTTGCACAACATAAATACAAAGATAAAATAGAAGAAATACAAGACAAAAAAGAAGTTCAATTACCACCTTATTTCTACCTTTTGTGATCTCTCGCTCAGCTCCACATATCCTCTTATTATGATTCATCTTTTCACATTTTGTACATTTCACTGTTGGGGATTTTTTGCCTCGTCATTAAGCTGTTGTTGGATTATAGGGCATATGTCCCCTCTATATCTTTGCATGAGACCCTTCTTTACATGAGACCCTTCTGCGCTCCAATTCTTTTTGTAAGGTAATGCTTAATTCCTTCTAAAAGAGTAATGATATGTTTGTCTCCATACTCCAATATTGCCGGGTTAAATGCCCCACAAATATTGTCCCTACTACAATAATGACATTTAGTAACACTTGAAAATTGTAACTAAATCAAAAAAATGTTACTAATTAAATTTAGTAACACCTAAACAATTGTTAGGTAAAGCTCGTGTTACTAAAGAGTTTTAGTTACATTTTATAGTACTATCCGTAACAATAAAAAAATGTCGCAAATGTTACACTATTGTAACACTTTTTGTATCACTAGTAACAATAAAAAAGTGTTACATTTATAATTTTTGAGAAGTTGTAAAAATTGTCGCAAAATTGTCTAGACTATAATTTTTTTACGGGAAATGTTAACGAGTGCCCCCAGGGCACTCTTTAATACCTTTAAAAGATAATTTTTTTTTTGAAATATTTTGTAACCAATGTATTGGGAATTGAAACATTTGACTTTTTTTTTTTATAGAATAATTTCTCCTTTTGGAATGTTAAAGAGTGCCCCGGGGACACTCGTTAACAAAATCCTTTTTTTAATCTATCAAATTTGTCTTTGCTTAGACTTCATTCATATTTGAATTAACATATTAGAGAAATGTTTTAATAACCAATTTGAATTACATACTCTATAAAATTTCCCCTGTCTTCCATAATGAAAATGAACTATGCACTATGCAACACATTTTGAATTACATACTAAAACGATTACAAATTTTCATCCAATGTAACATGTACTCTATAAATTATAACATAGTCATAGGTATAATTGTACTCTATATCTCCTGTCTTCCCATCCTTTTCCTTTCTTTCTTCTTCAAATCTTCTCACATCCTTTTACAGTATTCAACTTTTTGTTATGCCAAAATAAACAATATAATGCATTCTTAAGTATTGGGCACATATAAACTATAAACAATATACTCCCGTGCCCGTCTGTCCGCATTTTTTTATTGCGCTAACGTATTGATATGTTTCTTCGTGAATAAGTTTAGCCAATAGAAACCCTAAATAAATAGGTTAGTCAATAACTTGTTAATAAATAAATTGGTGAGTAAACGATACATAGTTAATAAATCATTAGAACTTAGGGTCATTAGAAATGCCAACACCACCTGTGCGATGCTTTCTATATCGATGTTAATGCATCGACTTGCACATTTCTTACCTTTTGTATCCGTATTCATCTCTCTTATGCTCTAATATCACTGTTGTCGAGGACAACTCCATCCTCCTTTTCACTTCTCCCTGCCTATTTCTCTTGCAATTCTTTTCGCCGTTGGTTTGCATGATTTGAAAGCTTCAAAGGAAACCAAACATAAACATAGAAGTTTAGTTGTCGTGTCTCTCTACTCCGGTAGTTTTAACCCACAATCCAAAACTGAAACTTAAGTTGGACATTAAAATGGTAAAATAGAGTAATAAAAAGAGTCACCTCTGATTTCACCATCCATACAGATAGTCGAGTGTCCAATGTAGAATAAGTAGAAATGGACAATATTCAATAATTTTAAAAAGGAAAATGGAAAGAAAATGACCATGGTGAAGGTCGGTCATTACAAAACAACTTCCTACATATTATTGTTAGTGTTTGTGTGCTTCCAAATTGAAAACAAAATGACTACAAACTGGAACTTAAAAGGAAAAGGAATCATGGGTTTGTTCATTTTTATTGTTCCAAAAATTACTACATATGCATGGCGGTGGATTTTGTAGACACTTAAAAAGCAAATTCAAGTATGAAACGACGACCAACTTTTAAATTACTTTAATTATGTCAATGTCATTTTCAACTCTTCTCTTATCTTTATTTTTTTTGCTTATCAATTTTAGTTTTAGATAAAAAGTCTAAATCTAAATAGACATGAATGTAGATTTTTCCTTATCAATTTTTTTAGTTTTTTTGCTTAGCACCCTGTCGTCGCAACATACATCTCTGCCTTACCAATCTCTCTCTCTCTCTCTCTATTCCTCTTTTGTTCAGATCACTCATATATGTTTCATCCATTTATTTTATTTGATTTGATAGTGCACTCCCTCACCACAATTATGTATGTGCAGAGTGTTTATTGATGTCAGTCTAGTTTTTCACATTTGAAATAACCACTATTAGACGTAATAAACTGTTAACTTGTAAATGTTGTACTTGCGGTTCTTTCAAGGAAAATTTTGGAGCAAAAACAGGCATACCAAACTTTATGAGCACTATTTCAACAATTGTATTTACTCATAGTGTTCTTTAACGATCCCTTTCCACAACTGCTTTCACTTTTCTTAAGTTTGGTGTAAGTATGAAATGAATTGATGAAAATACACAATAATGATTAATAATGAAAGGTAGGACACTAACAATAAAAAGAAGGGTTCCCTAAAAAGTAGGGAACAAATAGTCTTATAAATTACGGTGTTCATTGAGGAAGCATGAGAAAATTATAAATAGAAAACAAAAAGATAATTGAAATAAATGATAAAAGCAAATTCAGTACGCATGAAACTGTCAAATCCATAATAAATAAAGTATTAACTGCAAACAACCTCATATAGAACCTATAAAAACAAACATAAAAAAATAATTAATGTTCAAAACCTTGTAAATTCTCTTCTCCCACGTGCTATCCCCCTGTATCTATAAAAAATAATGGTCATCATCAATCAAAAGAGAAAATAAAAAAAGAAGATTGAAATATAAAAGAAAAAGAAGTTGGAAAGAAGAATGTGTAGCCTGATCGTAAGCATTAAAAAACATAGAGAAAGAAACTTACTTTGGGGACAATGGAACGGAAAAAAGACTAACAAAGGGTAAGATTGATCCGTAACCGCCGTTTTTGGCAAGATGTGGTGCTTCTCTCACATATTACTGTCTTGCTATTCTCCCTTCTTTTTCACATATCCATTTTGAAAGTGAAAATCTATGTATGTTATAACTACTGCCAAGGAGTTATATTTTTATTTTTGATAAAACTGCTAACTAACATCAAATAAGGGCATTTTGGGATTTACAAAAAAAGGCTACACCAAAAAATAGTATTGCCTTTATTAATAGGTATAGATTTATAGGTAGCAGCATAGAAAAACTTGCACTGATATCAACAATCACATAGCAACATACAATAGCAAAACTAAATATTGTTGAACCAAAAGATCAAAAATATACTCAGAAATGAGCAACAAAACAGAACAATCCAACAAACTCTTTTTAATTCCTTATGTATATGTTATTTCTATAGTTAATTGCCCAATTCTTGAGTCTCCTTCCTACAAGAAGCATACCTTCTAAGAGCCCATCTAAATTATCAAACTATTATCTGTGCAACAATACAAGTAACTCTATTGCTAAATGCAGACAATAACTCTATTAAACAAGTGTTGCAAGATGAATGTTACTAAAACACATATGTGTAGTAGTGTGTTAACTTGTAAATTTGATTGTGTGTCTTTCTTGAAATGAGATCTAACCCACATTGTACGTGATACTTTCATGATGTGTTCCCAAGCTTCTTTTTTCATTGCTTTAAACCGGTTCATTGCTCTCTCCCATGCTGGTACAATTGTAGCCCTTGCTTTCATCTAAAACACTTCCTTAATCCAGGTTATTATTTCGACATAAAATTATATATCATTTATTATTTAAGAAACATATATAATTTTTGATTTTTTAATTTTTCTCTTTAATAAAAGTTGTGTTTAAACTAATTTATGATCATATAAGACTTTCTCTTTACTACTAAAAAAAATAATATATGCACATTGCCTTAAGTAACATTATTCAAGCAAATCTTTTTATCATCAAATCCATCAAATTTGGACAAAAGCTTTTGTTTGAATCTCAACCTTCGTTATCACTCTAAAAGTCTTGTTCAAATTCATCTTCAATCATAGGACCAGAAAAAGAGAAAAGTACGGTTCTTTTACGATACGAATTGTAAAAATAAAAATTGGACTAAATCATTTTACTTACAAATAGAAAGCAATATCCCCAAAAAAAGAAAAAAGAAATATACATTTCCATTAGACATATACCAGCATAAATCACCCCAATCTTTATTTAAATATCATAATTATTCTCATTATTACCAGCTCTGCCATACATTTTAACTTATATCATAAGAAATACACTTTTTGATGGATAGAACAACCAACAAATTCAGCCTTACAATCAATAAACTCTGGATCTTTGCTTGCAGTCAAGCAAAGCCCAATTTCATATAAATAAAATTGATTCTGCATCTGTCTGCATCTAATCTGTGGCTTGAGTTTCAGTTGGTTTTGTATAGCACTGGAAATGGCTTTTGTATCTATAGGAGTTCCACCAGGTATGAAGCATATGTCTTACGTTAATGTCATATGTAGATTTGTAAAGCTTTAGAAAAGTATTGAAATTGATCCAACATGGACACTGAGCATGTCCCATGCAGTATCCATTGTTCACCCCAAAATCCAAGGTTGTCAATACGACTTATAACATCTTTAGTCTTCACATCTAATAATGGAGTTGATTCTCTCCTACTTTAGCTACCTGATCAAATAAAACAAATATATTTCTTCAAAAAAATAAAACTCATGGTAAAATTAATGATGATGATAAGAACAACAACAATAATATTTAGACTAAAATATATTTCACTTTGTTCGTCGCCTAAAAAAAAAATAAAACTTACGACTGTGTTGAAATCAAATGGATATTTTTTTTCGTCTTTATCACAGTCTCGTGGTTGAGAGTTTCCGTTGTTACTTGGCCAAAAACCATGGAGAGTGAAGTTTATTGGCAGTGGGGTAATACATGGTCTATTACTAGAAATATATAATTCCTTGCAAAACGCTGGAGGCCATGATAGAACAAGCAAAAAATGATCAAATTGAACAGCCGGAGGAGGTGGTGGTGGTGGTGGAGATCTTAACCTGCTTCTTCCTTGAGCATGCAAACCCAACAACATTAGATAAAAGAACAACAATGACTAATATAATTGAATTGAAGATGGTCATGGTGATAGGAATAGCTAGTACTTTGTGGTTTTTCTAGGCCTGCTACTGCATCATTTTATAGGTAGCTAGTAGTGAGGTCTTTTTAGCAAGAGTTAACAATTTTAAATGGAAATATCACAATTACTTTCACAATTTTACAACTACTTTTACGTGCTTAATTATTCTCATCAAGGCCAAATTAAATATCACAATTAATTAAATGGAGTATCATCATTTGTTTCTCATTTGAACGTGTTCCAATATACATGCAAATTAAATGTTGATGTGTTGCATTGCATCTTAATTCACGTAATGTGAGAATTTGCACAATATTAAAAAAAAGAGTTTCTTAAAATATTTAAGCAAACATTTAGGCTATCAATTGATTAGAACCGTAATCCACGCATTTCTATTGTGTTCCTATAAATAATTTTAATGACTGTGAAATTAAGCACACCTTAGTTATGAGTTTGAGTTTGTGGGTTAACCCCTTGTGATTCATTTTTTTTCTACCTTTAATTCCGGGGTAGTAAAGTATCAATAATACTTCTTTTTTTTGTGTCTGGGGTTTAAATCCCAGACCTTACATATATAATGCATTGTCTTTACCAACTGAGATAAGCTCACGGGACCAATAATACTTCTTTAACACCATCTTAATATAATTCATTTGCGTTAAAAAACAAAAATTCCAGCACAATTTGTCCTTATAAGAATTAGATCGCGTGTTTCGTGAACTTAATCAACTCAGTTACAAGAGACGATGCATAATATATATGTGCGCGCGCCTACACGCCTGTGTGAAGGGATATGATCAAATGACATCAAGGTGTCAAATTAAATTTTACATCAAATCCTACCCATTAATACAGTTTTAATTTAACGGTTCCAATCAATTCATTAAAGTGCTCACATACTTGATCAACTGATCCATCTTTTAATTTTACAAATAATTTATTATTTACCCTGATTAATTACTTTTCAAAAATTCTCTGATTCTAAATCCCCTAGGAATAAACTCATAGGAATAAACAAAAATTTCAAGTGTGAGCCGAAAAGGTTCAAATTTGCTAGGGCTCTTCTAAAAAAGTTAATAGGAATAAACTCAACAGAGAAATAAAGTTGATAGTGTTAAGGGATCAACAAATCAGCAATTAAGTTTTGGACGAGCCATGCAAATAAGGATTAATTGGAGTAATGAAATAGTAGGGATGGCAATTCGACCCAAACCCATCGGGCACCCGCAAAAAATACCCGCAATGGGCGGATAAATACCCGCACTTATGGATATGGGGACGGGCTCGGGTAATCACCTGCAAACTTTAACGGGCATGGGCGAGGACATGGGCACTCTAATGCCCAGCCCGCTCCGCAGCCCGCATATATATAAATATAATATTATATATATTTAAATTTATATACCACTAAAATTAATTAGTTAATTGTAACATTTTTACAAGTATTTAAACCTAAATATTTTTTTAGAAGTGTCTAAACCTAAACCTAAAACCTAAAGAATTGCTGCCGACTGCCGCTGCATCTTTCTCCCAAGGCTTATTGATCAATGATCATGTCTGTTCTTCTTAGAGCAGTAAGGTAACTTCATTTTCTTATCATGTATCTTATCTAATTGATTATCAAGTTTTTATCTCTGTTAGGTGATTTGTCATGTTTGGAAGGGATCATGTTAATTTTTGTCTTGTTATTATTGGAGTTTGGCTTGTCGTTGCACTTATATGTTATGGCCGTGTCAAGATATAATCATTTGAAGACATGTTCTTTTTTGCTTCTTAACAGGTTTAAATATACCTTACTAATCTATATGAATATAACATGGTCTTATTAGTATAGAAATCAAGTTGATGTTTCATAATTCATGTTTTGATCATGGGCTAGCTATTTTGCTTTGAATTTTTTGTGTACTCTTTTTCCATCGGTGCTACTTGTGTTATGATAATAGATATCATCTAATCTAGAAATATTATAGTTTGTATATATAGACATAAAGATCCTATCTAGTATCTACCATCAGAATGCATATATAGAGTTGTGGCCTAAACTATAGAAAATTTAAACTATCACAATCCACAAAACACATCCACCTGGTAGTAATCTAAAAATATGGGAGTGTGTAATATTGTGTGTATATTTAGTTGTTTTGCGTAGTAATCAAATAATTTGTCTTATAAAAAATATTAGATGATATTCTTAATTATTATATATCATTTTTGCTCATATGTGAACCTAAACAAAGTATCAACCATTAATGATTGTATTAGTTTTAGCATAGGCGGTAGGCTGTTATGTCCTCATCGTTCTAGACTTCATGAAAATACTTTGGAGGCGCTTATGTGGCACAAAGTTGGTTGAAACAAGAAAAGAAAGGTAACAAGTGTTATATTTATATACTTATTTAATGAAATTGTATTTTGTCTAACTATCAATTTTATTTTTTATTCTAGCTTCTATTGGGATAATTGGGCCAAAACAATATCTACATGTGAAAGACAAACATTTGTATTCTTTTCAAGAGTCTCATTCTGAAGATGAGGTAAACAATTATAGCAAATTTAGTGGCAACTTATTATTAAGACTTTATAATTTTTAACATATAATAGAACTACACTTTTTTTTTTTATGGGAATTGTATTTTTTTTTTTCATCAGGAAATGGAGAAGAACATGAGCTAAGGAGTCATAAGTTCATGACTATATTTTGTTTGAAATTTATCGTACTATGCACTTTTTTCATACAGATTTTGAATGATTTTTATTTGGTTTTTCATATAAACTTTGAATGCTTTTGATTTGGCAAAATACTATTATTTGCAAAATTTTATGTATTAATTTAAATTCAGTTATGTTTCTTTTCTTTTTTATTGTTTTTTGTATTAAAGTGCAGGTAATGGGCGCGAGTACGGGTATTTAGATGCCCATAGGGCATGGGGACGGACAGTAAAATTGTTGCCCACGAGGGTATGGGTTCGGGTACGGACATTTTTTACAAACGCGGGTACGGGGAAGGACATTATAGTACCCTGCCTATTGGGGACCCATTGTCATCCCTATGAAATAGGGATGAAGGATGTGAAGAGAGCCGTAATAATAAGAGATATAGAATTCTTCGAAAAAAGAAGGAAAAAAAATTGATATAAAATTAGAGAATTTTCGGAAAGTAATTAATCAAGAGAAGAAATAATAAATTATTTCTAAAATTAAAAGGTGGGTCATTTGATCAAATATGTGAGCATTTAATGAATTGATGAACACCGTTAGATTAAAATTATATTAATGGCTAGGATTTAATGTCATTTGATCGGGTTTCGAACACCAAAAACCTCAATTATTCACCTTAAAAGGTAAATTTCTAACCACTATACTAATTGACAAAAAGAAAATCAAGCTGCATTATATGTTGAAATATTAATTTTAATACTTTAATTCCTCATTTTGATGGGACCAAAATCAAATGGTATATCTATCTATTAGAGACACCAATTCAAATATAATTTATAGAACTAAAACATAACAACAAATATAAAAAAGACCCCTAAAAAAAACAAATATAAAAAAGAAAGTCCTAACTGATCACAAGTATTTGGACACATCATTTAAAAAAAAGAAATTTGGACACATCATTTAATATAGGCTGTGTCTAAACTTTGTGAGCATGTAAGACTTTCTGTTTGCTACTAAAAACTAATATATGCACATTGCCTTAAAGTAACATTATTCAAACAAATCTCTTTATCATTAAACCCATGGAATTTGGATAAAAACAATCTGAACTTCGTCGTCACTCTAAAAGTCCTCATCAAATTTATCTAATCATAGGACAGAAAAACAGAAAAGTATGGTTCTTTTACGATCGAATTGTAAAAATAAAAATTGTTCTAAATCAATTTACTTACAAAAAGAAAGCAATATAAATTTCCATTAGACTTAAGGCATAAATCACCACAAACTTTATTTAAATATCATAATTCTCATTATTTATTTATTTATTTTTTTAAAACTCGGTATCCGATCCAAGAATCGACTAATTCAAGGGGACCAATCCCACCGTCCACTTGCGGGGGTCCCGTTTAACATAATTCTCATTATTGATCGCCTGTGCCATACATTTTAACTTATATCATAATTTAAAGGGTTAAATATGTTTTTGGTCCCTACATTTTTTCTCATTTTAATTAATAGTCCTTACATTTCAATAAATATTTTTAAAATCCCTACATTTTTTATCCGTTAGCACAAATAGTCCCTGCCGTCAAATAATTAACTGGACGCTGACGTGGAAG
Organism: Medicago truncatula; assembly: GCF_003473485.1. NCBI lineage: Eukaryota > Viridiplantae > Streptophyta > Magnoliopsida > Fabales > Fabaceae > Medicago > Medicago truncatula. The sequence continues at coordinate 51,190,246 of NC_053043.1, forward strand.
TATATGTGGCAATGGGTCCCACTCATCAAATGATTGTTAATTAAAATATAGATTAGTGTTAATTTATATTTTAATCAAATAATTAACACTAAAATACAATTAAAATAATATAAACAGAAAGTAAAGAGACCCTACAAATAACAAAGCCAAAAAATAGAAACCCTAGATTTTCAGAAAGTCCTCCTTTGAAGAACACCTAGCGGCGCTACCGAATCCCAGTTCCAATTCAAGTTCGTTGTGTTTAGTGTGTTGGTTGATTTTCAAGTTGTATCTGTGATTTTCGCGTTCTGTTTTGTGGTTCAGGTATGTTAACTTTTAGGATTTGTATTGTTTAATGTTTGTTTGTTTCTTTGATGATTCTTGTGGTCCAAAATGGTTTTGTTATTGTTGTTTACTGTTGGTAATAAACTATTGAGTTTGTTTTTGTCCTTTGCTTTCAAGTTGGCTTTGTTTACTGTTTTTTTTCGATTTGAACATGGGAAAGGGGGTTTTTTGATGCTCTTTTGTTGTATTGAATACATGTGGGGTAGAGCAGTAATGTTGGGTTTGAAATCTTTATGTTTGGAATCAACTGTATTTTCGTTTTTGCCTTAAAATCAGATTGTGTGTTGGAACTTACCATTTTGCCCTTTGTTTTGGTAGGTATGGCTTTTACAAGTATATTTCATGTTAAGGGTTTTTTTGTAAGTGACAATGGGATGAAGTATGTGGGTGGCGCTACTCATGCAATGGATGGTCTAGACAAAGATAGGTGGTCTTTTTTTGAGATTCAAGGAACTGTGAAAGAGTTGGACACAACTGCTGGAGAATTTAAAATGTGGTGGAAACCTACAACTATATCACTAGATTCTGGTTTGTTCAAGGTTGGTGATGATGAAGATGCTTCCAAAATATCAAAGTATGCTACTGATCACAATGCTCCAGTTGAAATATATGTGGAGTATGTAAATGAAGCTAATGCAAATGCAAGTTATCCTGTGTGTTTGGACAATGACAGTGTGAGAAAAGACAAAGGCAAGGGTGTGGCTATTCCTACTGATGAGTCTGGTTCTGATGATGATTATTGTGAAAGTGAGCATTCAGATTTGGATGTAAGCATTGAAGACAGTGAAGAAGAGAGGGACTTAGGGTTAGATGATGGATTTGAAGAAGAGCTGGTTGAGTTTGCTGGTGAAGGAACTTCTCAAGTTAGACAACCTAATGATGTTGATGATAGTAATGCTCCACATGATGGTGATGGTGCTGATGAACTTAATGAGGCTGAAGATGATTATGTGTCAGAAGATCTTGATAGTGCGAGTGATTCTGGTGGTGATGGATGTGCTGAACTTAAGCCAAGATATCCCAAGTTTAGAAGTGAAGATCTTACTAAAACATTTAAGTTCACTGTGGGCATGGAATTCTCTTCACTGAAACAGTTCAAAGATGCAATTCTTGAACACAATGTGTTGAATGGAAAGCAGGTAAAGTTTAGGAAAAATGATGCAGATAGGGTTAGGGTGGTTTGTAAGTCTTTTGACACATGTGGTTACACTGCGTTGGTTAGTAGAGTTGTTAGGAGTCACACTTTTAGGGTTAAGACACTTGTACCAAAACACACATGTGGGAGAGTCTTTGATAACAAGAATGCTAAGTCTGAGTGGGTAGCTAAGGTTATCTTTGATAGGATGAAATGCTCTAAAGGGATGCAGATTAATGATGTTGTTACTGAAGTTAGAACCAAGTATTCAACTGGCATAACATTTTCAACAGCTTTTAAAGCTAGACAAATAGCTAGAAAGCTTGTGGATGGTGATAGTGTCAAGCAGTATGCATTGTTGTGGTCCTATAGTGAGGAATTAAAAAGAGCATGTCGTGGAAATAATTGTAAGTTGCACATTGAAAGGCCTGCCCCTACGTTGGAGCCTAGGTTTGGAAGGTTTTACTTATGCCTCGATGGTTGCAAGAAGGCTTTGAAAATTGCTTGTAGGCCATTCATTGGTGTAGATGGTTGTCATTTGAAGAATAAATATGGTGGACAGCTACTAATTGCAGTGGGAAGAGACCCTAATGATCAATACCTGCCAATTGCTTTTGCAGTGGTTGAGACTGAAAGTAAAGAAACATGGAGGTGGTTTTTAACAAACCTACTTGATGATATTGGTGACAGTAGGTGGACATTCATAAGTGATCAACAAAAGGTAACTTTAGTTTGTGTTTTAACACTTTATGCTCATTTCATTTGATGTTGTTCTAGACATATTGAGAATATTTAAATTGTTTTGTGTGCCTGTTTTTTGTTATTGTAGGGATTGATCCAGACTTTTGATGAGATACTTGGTGGTCTAGAACACAGATTCTATCTTAGACATCTCTATGCAAATTTTAAAAAGAAGTTTGGTGGTGGGACCCTTATAAGAGACCTCATGATGGCTGCAGCTAAGGCTACATATGTGGAGGCATGGGAGGAGAAGATGCAACAGATCAAGAATATTAGTGAACCTGCTTATGAATGGCTGATGAATATCCCTAAGAAAGGTTGGTGCAAACATGCCTTTTCATATCATACAAAGTGTGATGTGCTGATAAATAACCTTAGTGAGAGTTTTAATGCAACAATTTTATTGCAAAGGGAAAAGCCAATTATAACTATGTTTGAGTGGATTAGGACATACTTAATGGGTAGATTTGCAAAGCTTAAGGAGAAATCTGAAAAATATAGAGGGACTATAATGCCTAAACCTAAGAAGAGACTTGACTGGGAGATTGAAAAAAGTGGAAACTGGTTTGCTACTTGGGTAGGGGGGTTGAAATTTGAAGTTACACATTCACTTTTTCTTGATAAGTTTGTGGTAGACTTAGGAAAAAGAAGCTGTTCATGTAACTCTTGGGACTTGGTGGGAATCCCCTGCAGGCATGCAGTTGCAGCCATTAATATGAAGGGTGATGATCCTATTACATATGTGAATAGGTGTTACACCAAGGTTTGTTACCAAGACTGCTATGATCAAATTATTTCACCAATTAATGGTCAGAATAAGTGGCCTAAGACAAACTACCCAGAAGTTTTACCCCCTCAATTCAAACGTGGCCCTGGGAGACCCAAGAAGTTAAGGAGAAGAGAACCTGATGAAGAAAGGATGGAAAATGGTAAGTGGTCAAGAGCACATACCACAACTAGGTGTAAGAGATGCTTGAAAGTTGGACATAACAAGAGAACCTGTAAGGCAGTTCTTCCTACTGTTGATGATGCTGCAGTAAGCATTGATGAGGTTCAACCTCTGCCTACCCAGTCAAGCCAGCCAACTGTTGCAGCACCTGCTCAGTCAAGCCAGCCAATTGTTGTTGCATCTACACAGATAAGCCAGGCCCCTGTTGCTGCACCTAAGAAAAGAGTATGCTTTTTTTTGCAGTCTATTATATTTTTCTCTTTTATTATGCTTTAACATGTTGAATTCTATTATTAGGGGAGACCTTGTAAGAAAGTAGTTGATGGTCAGTCTAGTGGTGTTGTGAAAAGGAAACAACAAGCTGCTACCAAGAAAAGAAAAGTTGTTGCTGATAACTCTGCTAAATCTGTGGGGACTAATAATGTGGTAAGTCTTTTAACTTTACTAAGAGAGTATTTACTTGTGGTAACATGTTTAAGAGAATATTTATTTATTTATGAATGAAATGTTATGCAGTCTGGTCATAATGAAGCTGAAACCATATTCCAAACATTGAAAGCCTTACCACCAAATGTGTTTGAAGAGACAATGAAGCAATTGGTAGTCGGGCTCGCGAAATGGCATAATGAAGTGGGAGAGAAAACACCAAAGCCAGAAGAAGATGCATGAAATTAAATCATGGAATATTAACTTAGATTATTAGGACCTTTTTTTATGCTTGATACATGTTTGCCTGTGAATTAAGAATTTGTAATCAAGCTTTTGCGTGTAATGCTTCATCTATTTTGTGAACTTTGTGATGAAGCTTAACTACTACTGATGACAGGCTTTTTTTGTTGGTCAACATTTCCAGTGTAGACAATTGGAGTACCAATTGCAAGTTCAATGTGATATACAATTGGAATGCCAATTGCATTTTATGTTATTCAAGTGTCACCGTTGTTTTTTTAACATCTCAAAATTATTATAACATGTTCATTTTGTAGTTATATAATGTGAGCTTATAATTATGCTAAGTGGCATGTTTTTATTGGTGTATAGTTCTGTTTATAACATGTTCGGTTTATAAGGAGAGACTGTGTATAGTTCTGTTTTTTTGGTGTTCATAAAAGTGCATATAAAATTGGGTTAAAAGTGCATATAAAAGTGGGTTATTTTGGATACTATAAATTCATAAAATTCATAAAAGTGCATATAAAAGGAGGAAGAAGAATTTTTTTGGGAATTTAGGGATTTGAATCACCAATGAAATGGGTTATATCCATGGGTCGGGTCAAATTAACCATTCAATTCGGTCCAATCCATTAAAAACCCGTATCAACAAAAAAAAAATGCCACGTAAGCACTCTGTTTGATGGTTGGGCATAATTTGACGGCAGGGACTATTTGTGCTGACGGATGAAAAATGTAGGGATTTTAAAAACATTTATTGAAATGTAAGGACTATTAATTAAAATGAGGAAAAATGTAGGGACCAAAAACATATTTAACCCTAATTTAAATGATCAGAAATACACTTCAGGTTTGTCACAACCAACGTATTCAAAAGTATAATCTATAAACTTTGGATCTTTGCTTGCAGACAAGCAAAATCTTATTTCATATAAATAACTTTGATTCTGAATCTATTGGCATCGAATCTGTGGCTTGAATTTCATTTGGTTTTGTATAGCTCTAGAATAGACTTCTTTAGCTACATACAGGTTCCACCGGGAATGACATTCTCCCTTTGAAGGATATTTCTTACGTTAATGGTATTGTACATTTTCAATACCAAAGAAAAGTATTGAACCTGATCCAAAATGGACACTGAGCATGTGCCATGGTTTTTCCATTGTTCAATCCAAAATGGAATGTTGTCAGTACGACCTGGACCGATTTTAGTCTTCTCTTCCAATGATGGCCAGTCTTTGTTTAATTGATTCTCTCCTACTTTTAGCCCAGAGTTGCCCTTGTTGCTAGGCCATAAACCGTGGAGGGTATAGTAATACATGTTTTTTATTTATAACTAAATTTAATTCCTTACAAAACGTGGGAGGCAACGATAGAACTAGCAAAAAATGATCAAATGGAACAGCTGGAGGTGGAGGTGATGGTGATGGTTGAGGAGGCGGTGAAGACCTTAACTTGCTTCTTCTTGAGGTTAAATTGGATGAACGGGAAGAAATGTTGTTAGCAACTGTTAAGTTGCAATTAGAGAGTGAGCATGCAACCCAACAACATTAGATAAAATAACAACAATGACTAATTTAGTTTCAAGACAAAATTTAAAAGGATAAAACATACATCATTACTTTTGATCAAGTAAGGATTTCATATCGGAAGTGAAGACTAAAGCTATCACAAGCATATATCATTTAAAGGACAAACACAAATACAAAACACACGCTAAAATCAGTGCATGTAATTCCACACACGCACGCACACACACATATACATATAATCAAGTCAACTTATGAACCAAACGAGTCAAACTATATATAATTTAAGTTCAGCTCATTTAGTTAACGAACATGATTTTCAGTTCTATTCAACCCATTTAGTTCATGAACTATTTTCAATGAGTTAATTATTGAGTTGAAATTCCAAACATTGTTTAAATTGGCTTGATTCATTGTTAACCTTATAAGCCATGAAGGGTGAAGTTTGTTGGCAATGAAGTGATACATTGTTTACCATTAATATGCATCCTTACGAAATGCTACTGGCCTTGTTACAACTAGCAAAATATGATCAAATAAAGGAACAACCGGAGGTGGTGGTGGTGTTAAACCAGTCTCTCTCAACTTGCCTAATACATAGTTTTTTTGGGTTTACTATTTACGCGCTTGTTTTTACACTCTCTTAAAGAAGAAGAAAAAATACACAAGTTGTAGATGTCATCCACGACTTTGCTAAAAATCAGAGAAGAAAATAAAAAATATAGGTAAGGTGTTGGTGGCAGCCGCAACTTACTCTTATTTGGTAAATTATAGGTTTACTATTTACTGCATTTTACGACTTGAATAATTTTCTTTCTTGATAAATGAATTTAATGAAAGACCCTTGGGATAGATACTTGTTGTTTACATGATCTTTATTGGGTTAATACTTGTAAAGTTGTAAGGCTTACCATATATGTGAAACTCATAAGAACCATACATACTGAATTAGACCAAAGAGCTTGAAACCAGAAAGCTCAGAAATAGTTGGAAGTTGGAAACATTATAAAGAGTGTCGTCTAGAGCTGAAGCATAAAGCAAAAATCCTATGATGATAACCTCATCACTTTATGTCCACGCCAAGTATAAAAGATAATAACAACTACATCAGCTCAAATTATGGCAAAAAGCTAAGATCACAACAATTTGATGATTTAGTTAATAATGAAGAAAGTATAGTCTGGGAAGCTATGAAACACATACACCGACACCAAACATGACACATATACCAATCTTAAACCTATAATGCTCGAACCTAACAAAGTGAGTCTACCCTTTAGGCTTGACCTTTTCGTTTGTTCAGTAACGACTAAAAGGGTTTGGGGTGTGGGGGGCAAAGATGCAAGCACAATTGACCGAGCTCTGATCAATCATTATGTTCTTGTGTGTTTAATCATCTGCTTATTATTGTAGAGCCAGATTTTCTATTCTAACCATTTCAAAGTGAGGAGGATAAAACGACTACAAATACAAGCTTAGGAGACCAACAATAAAATTAAGCAGAAAAATTAAAACTGCTTAATGCTAATTAAAAAAACAATCATAAATTGTATATTCTATGACTTTTTAAATAGAAAGACCTAACAAAGTGTCCAGAGACAGCACCAGCACCTAGACGATCGATAAAATTGCAAAAGCAGAAGACTGACAACAATATGGCTGTATCTTCAATACCCAAAGCAACTCCAATTTGAGCCAAATTATTGAGAACCACTCATTATGGAAACTAAGACAGATGGAGGAAACAGAATCAATAATTGAAACAATGTTGCTTAGTATTGTGGTCATAACAGGATATGTGGCTCGAAGCTTGTGTGAAAATAAAATGGATATGTTGTACCGAAGAGTAATGCATATACTGAAACACTAATCATGTTCTCCACATATTTTCTATCTCTACATAAAATTGGAATAAAAACCACACCAGTCTACAAATAGAAAGAGAATCAACTTTGAAGATAAAGCAACAATATTCATAATCATTTAATACTTTCTTGATTTCTCATTAACATATGATATTGGTACTGATTGACAAAACCACTTTTTATTTTTATTACAAGGTAAAATTCTGATAAATACAATCATAAATCTCTAAGAAACAAACATCAATACTCAATTATAATGATTTATTCCTCCAACGTTGAGAAGACTTTTCTTGTAAATTGCAATATCATAAAAGTGGGCTCCTCTAACACCAAGTTCTTCGGCCTTCTGGGTACTTAAACTGAAACAAACTAGTTTACCATCTTTTTTTTGAAAGAATATATCGCCATTTTGTCCCGCTCCAATAAGACGCTCCATGTAGGGTAGTGGTCCAACAACAAAGAGTTTAGTCCATGATTCTTTCACGCCGAGTTCACCCAAAATTGATATGTGAAAAGTAGTTGTATCTAATAAATACCACGAGATCGAAGCAATGAATCTATTAAGCACCACCAATCGTCTACACACAAAACCAAGATAAAAGTTTGTATCTATGTCTAAAGGTATGTCTATGGGTATGGATGTTGTAAAAAACATCTCATTGTTCAAATCAAATGAAACTAATAAATGTTCATCACGGTTGTCACTTTCAGACCACCAATGAGACATTCCATTTATGTATGATGGTTCAAATTGACCAATATTACATCGCTTAGGCATATTGACATCAAGTTTCTTCCAAGAATTACACCTTAAGCTATAAATCTCCCATTCGGGTTGATATGATATTTCGTTCCACGACACATCTTCATAACGCACATGGAGACGTTCAAGACGACCGCTACTTATTGAAGTGAATTGTATGTACCTAATAATCTTAAAGTCCTCTTTAATATGGTCATAACCAAACCCATGAAGACCAATCGAAACCTCCCGATAAGGTGGTAAAGACTCAACGGGGCTGGGAGGAATGGTCTTGAATTCATGGGTAGCTGGATTCCACAATACAAGTGTGTTTCCTTGTGTAAGGAAAATAGTTCCGGTAATAGTATCACAACCATAAAAATCAATGAAAGGGTTTTCCTCTTGAAACTGGTTGGGAAAGTCTAATTTGACTCGATTCTCATACCTCGCACCAGAAAGTGAATAGAAAGAACGAGAATAATCATGAGACTCTTCAACCTCATATAGGAGGAGAGATGTATCATAAGAGTGAGGAATAGATATGAAATTACGGCGGAAATGAGGATTTTCAAATAAGAGTGCCCATGTTTTACATACGCATCCGAATCTTTTCAAAGATTTTAAAGAAAGTTTTACCAAAATATAGAATATAAGATCATTGGGTATGTGATTCCTAACCTTTTTTTCACTTACGGATTTGGCCATCTTCGAAAACGTGAGAGTAAAAGATTTGATGAATTCAATTGTCGTTGGATTTGTGGATTTCGGTGAGTGAAACGTGTTTTTAAACAAAAGAATACTTAACTGAGAAGTAAATGTATTATAATTTATGATATTTTTACACTAAAATAATTATATTTTTAAATTTTTTAAAGACATATTTAATCACTTTAAAACTTAAAAAAGAACTCATCATGAGCATAGTTGAGCTGGTAGGGATGCAAGGTTCAAGTTTAAACTCGACCGCCACCACCAAAAAAACCCATAAAAGAAGTATCCGTAAACATAAAACTTAATTTTTTTTTTTTTATAAAAAACATTAAATAACATTAATTTTTTCAAGAAAACAATAACTAACATTTATAATTCGGATTCTGTATATCCCCTTTTATCTCATCAATCGACCAAAATATTAATTGTTCTTTCGTTTTATATAAGATTCTTTTTAATCAAGTAGTCTATTGGCTAAAAATTCACTCATAGATGAATAAGTAAGGTGTTTGTTTCATATACATAACTTATAGAGAACTTTCTCAATTAAGTTAAGCAAAATTGATCAATATTATGAAACATAGTTTTTCATAGTATTGATCAATTTCGCTTGACCAATTGCTAGCAAGGGTTTTCGATATAATGAACGGTAAAATGTTTTTCCTTTCCTCATTTTTGTCTTTTTTTTTATTTTTTTAGAGAAGTTATTTTGGTCTGTATTGTTACTCGATGATATTAGAGGTGTTTTTTCGTTTCATTTCGTAATAAGTTCCTTCTTTCCATTCAAAACTCAAAAGTAAATAAATTACGATTTATTTTGAAATAATGAGCCTCTCAAACATGTACAAAGCCGTATGGAAAAACGATTAAAGTTTTTTTTATTTTTGAACAAGTCAAAATGAGATATATTAACAAAGAGTTTTGTTCCCTAGCATAAGGAGTGCCAAAGGAGACAAAATAAGGTTACAAAATAGTTCCAATCAAACCACAAAAGACATGAACGAATAATACATCAGCCAATCCCTAAACCAGCAAGGGGATGCTGCCACCACAAATGATAATCAAAAGGAAAGCACACATTTTTTGCTTTCAACCATTTGAGAGATGTAATCTTAACCTTCTCAAGAAGTTGCTCTGTTGTTTTAGCTGTGTTGACAAACAATCTATAATTTCTTTTATTCCAAATAACCCAAATACCACAAAGCCAAATCAAATGAAGAAAAGACCTTCTTGGAGCATAACCACCTGAAGAATAAACAAACTGATAATAATGGTCCAAAACCTGATGAGGATCCACAGAAAACACACCAATCCAAGTTTTAATTTGTTGCCAGAGAGCACCAAAAATAGGACAATGAATAATTAAGTAGTCTATTGTTTCATTTTGTCCACAACATGTAACACAAAATTGAGAATCATAAGAAATAACACCTCGTCACACCAAATTATCCTTTGCTGGTCATCTATTGCGGAGAAGACGCCACGCGCAAATAGAGACTTTCAAAGGAGCACTCTTATGCCACGGAGCATCCGAAACAATGTCATAATTGTGCATCTCCTGCCGCATGAGCATTTGATACATACCACGAACAGTGTACCCATCACCAATGTTGGGCCGCCAAAGCCAAACATCTGATTCAGTATCCTGCGGGAGCTCTGAAAAAAGAAAGGGCGTAGACAGGCAGTGAAGACAGGACAGACTTAAGGAGAATCAAGCGACCACCGTAAGATAAATTTCTACTTTTCCATTCCGACAATCTAGATCTTAGACGCTCTAAAATCGGATCCCAAAAACAGAGACGTCTAGCATCACCACCAATGGGAAATACGATTAAAGTTGGTGAGATAAAAATATAAAAATATCTCTTATTCCTTAAAGTTAACCCGCAAAATTTTGCCATAGATTTAACCTAACTTCTTTGCTTAATTTTACGATATTAACCCTATTTAATTAACCTTATTTAATTTAATCAAAATGTTAATGTTAATTGTTAGGGAAATCAAAATAAACAAATCGTTCCTAACTTTTCTCTTTAATTTTGCTGAACAAATAAACATATATTCCTATTCTTATCATCCCATTTTTTATGAAAAACAAAACAAACCTATTATTTATTAAAAACAAAAGAAAATCATCCCCTTTTTTATGAAAAATAAAACAAACCTATTTTTTATTAAAAACATATAATTTAGCATAACGAGGAGAAACAATATGCTTGTCGTCACCTAAAATCAGTATCCAATAGGGAAATGTTAACCAATACCTCCGAAGCACTAGTTAAGGCCTTTAAATGGTAATTTATCAGGAAAATATATGTAATCAATGCATCGGAAATCGAAATCTTTAACTTTTTTATAACATACTTTCTTCTTTTAGAATCCTTAAAGAGTGTCTCAGGGCACTCGTTAACAAGACTCATATCAACATCAGCAAAACAAACTCCTATTGTTCAGCTCTCAGATAAAGTAAAGTTTCATTCGTTTTGGTGGCTAAAAGCTAACAATGTCACATTTGTGTACGGTTCACAGAGATGGTGGTCGGATCCTTTGATGTGTTTGAGTATCAACTAACCTTCTTTGTATATACTTTGTATTAACGGTTTGGTTCTTGGGGTGGGTTCCTTGGTACACCTTGTACCGAGAAACATCCCGCCACCGTTATTAATATATCCCATTTTAATTTCTTAAAAAAAAAAAAATATATAACCAAAACAGTACCTATATAAAATACAAACATATAGAATAAAAAATGGATATTGCAAACCAATATACAAATTAGGAAATTACTAGAATCTTGTAAAACAAAATTTATTCTATAGGCAAATGTTCATGCTCAGCTTTGGAACACGATTTGTATGATATGGTGGTGTTGATTTTACCATTTTCAAGCTTGTACTTTATCTCTCTGTGTGGAAATAGCCAAATTTGAGGGAATAATAAATGTCAAAGATCATGCTAATGCTATATTGTTTCTTTTTATATTTTCAGATTTCTATCTCTCTACTTTAATTGCTTTTCCATATCCCCCATTTGATTTATCAGACGGCCTATGTAGATGTTAAACGACTGAACTGTCTGGTGAGGGACAGATAGAGGCATAGTGACGACAAGTCTTCGCGATGAAATAAAAAGTGTCTACAAACACATTAACCCTCCAACATTTAAGTCGGTATGGGAAATGAGAAGGAGTGCGTAACAAGTGTAGGAAAAGCGAATCATACTTTGGGGTGAAGCTAAGTCACCCTTATACAGGCGGATTTGCAGGGTTGTTTCTAAGATTTTGGTGGCTTATGGACGAAGTTACAATTTAGGCCCTATACCTAATTAGTATATATAAAAAAATTGAATTCCTAAAGTGATAAAATAGTTTTCTTGAAGATGATATTTTATTAAGTTTGGAAATGTGACATTCAATTCCTAATTATTATGGTTTTAGCATTTACCACTTTCTTCTTCTTCTTTTCAGATGGGTGATTTATGGTCAATTTTGACCCAAAAATCACCCCTCCGAGTTGTTTTTTCTTCTATCCTAATTGAATAAGTGATTTCACATATTTTATGTTTTCTTTTGTTTGTTTTTGTGATTTCGTCGTCTTTGAACTACTCTGTTTGTCTTGATTTCCCGTCTTTGTGCGGTGTGTTTTTTATTTTTCCGTCTTAGTGCGGTGTTTATTTGATTCAGCTTGAAAGATTAGCTTTGAGCAAGTGCAAATCCGATCAATGACAATGACTTTGGCGTCGTCAACGTTGCAGATCCGAAGACATGAGTATTCCGGAGACTTGAATATAGTCATATTAGTCATATTTGTAGGCATAGGTACTTTGCCGTTTTATGCTATTAACATGGATGTTGTGAGTTTGTTCACAGATTCATCCTTTTTGTTTATAGCGAATTTAGATTTGTATTGTATCGATGTACTCTATCAATTTGAATGAATGAATATCGTTTATTTTAGTCAAAAAAAAAAAGCATTCACTAATATTTTTCTACTTAATGAACCCTTAATTTTATATTTTGGGGGGCCAAATTTTGAACTTATTTTTTAGGGGCTAGGACGGCCGCCCTCCTCGACTACCTCAGATATGACCCTTCGTGTGTGAGAATAACCGTCCCCGTGAAATGTGGTGCCTCATCAGGAGGCCGTTGGAGGACACATGAAAGGTGTCTGATGCGCGGGGCATGCCTCAATGGGGTGTTGTGCACCAAAGCTAGCATGTTCCTCTTGGTAATGTGTCTTAGTCTGGTGGACATTTAGTTCATTTGTCAGCGTTGGATTGCCCTTCTGACCGATCCAGGATAGCGAGGGACCCATAATTTTGTATAATGAGGGTCATATATATATATATATATATATATATATATATATATAGGGAGTGTTTTAAATGAGAGGAGTGATTATTGTGAGAGATGAGAGGAACAAACACAAACCATTAGATCAAAACAAGTGGCTGAGATTTAAAAGTTCCATTTTAAAAGTCACGTGCTCTAAATTGTTGACCTTCATCTTCTCTTCTTTTTAAAAAAGAACCTTTCATCTTCTCTATTTGCCTGGTTGTTTCGATTTCAGAAACTCAGATCCTCATCCCATCCAACAAGAATTGAATTTTCATCATTCAGTTATTGGTTTTCTATAATAAATTGAATTTTGAATAAACCACAACCTCTCTATTCCATCTAAATTCATTATTTGATTATTGTTTTGCAAACCCAGTTAATATAATTATGCAAATACCATGGTTTGTTAATCTAACAAACAGAGAGGAAAAGAAGGAAAAAAAATTGAATTTTTAATTCGATTATTTTTTAACTGTGATGGTTTTTCCAATAAAAGTAGAAAATGCATATATTCATTAAAAACAAAAAAATCAACCCAAAAACGCGGCGAGGAGGAGAATTCAATCAAGAAACCCAGAAACGTTGCATAACGTAAGAACCACGTCTTCGCCTTTGCATAACGTTTACGTTGTCGTAGCCTCCGACCTCACAAAACCCATCATCATCTGTCTGTGTCATCATCGCTTTTGCATAGGACAAATATAAATTACATTCTTATATTTTCTTTCGATTTTATAGTTTATGTTTTAATTTACTCAATTGAATTGAATTAAGAAAGAAAAAAAATTGAATTGATTCCATGAACAAGTTTTGGCAAGAACTGGAAAAGGCAACGAAGAAAGGAAAAAAAAAAGACGACGAAGGAAAGGAAATGAGGAAAGGAATTTTATGTGGTGATTAAAATTAAAGAACACAATAAAAATTAATCTAATGGTCAGGATCTAACCCTCTCATCTCTCACAATAAAAAACATCTCACTTGATATGCCCTCTATATATATATATATTTTATAATATTATAAATATGTTTGAATAAAATTACTCAAACATTTAAAAATTTAATGATAATTAAACAAATTTGAATTTAACAAGGTCTAAAAAAACAAGGACTAAAACTCATGCTTTTAAAAAAAAAAAATTGAAGGAATGCTTTTAAATTTTATAGGGCTGATACTCCATGCTAAAGATCAAATAAAATTATAAATTTGAACTATAAATTACATTTTTTGTGCTATAACGGTAATCAAATTAATAGACATATTGATATATAATCATCAAGAACAAAGGTTATGTGTCTACTTTTCTATCTAAATCTTAGAAATTTTTTTTTAAAAAATCAAACTCTTATAATGAAAATAAATATTGGACTAAATCATTTTACTTACTAAAGGAAAGCAATATAAATTTCCATTAGACTAAAGGCTTAAATTGCCACAATATCATCTTTATTTAAATATCATATTTAAAATGATTAGAAATACACTTCGGGATTGATTGAACAACCAACAAATTCAGTATTACAATCTATGAACTTTGGATCTTTGCTTGCAGTCAAGCAAAACCTAATTTCATATAAATAATATTGATTCTGAATCTCTTGGCATCGAATTTGTGGTTTGCATTTCATGTGTTTTCTTATAGCGTCGAAAATGGCTTGTCTGGCTACAAGAGTCCCACGGGGTATAACACTCTCCTTTCGAAGCATCTCTCTTAGGTTAATACCATTATAGAGTTTCAATGCCAAAGAAAAGTATTCATATTGATCCAACATCGACACTGAGCATGTTCCATGCTTTACCCACTGCTCCCCCCAAAATCTAAGGTTATCAATACGTGGTACCGGTGGATTTGATTTATGCCTCATTTCTAATGATGGCCAATCTTTCTTGAGTTGATCCTCTCCTACTATATATATATATATATATATATAATTTACATTTTGTAGATCATGGTATAATAATAATAATAATAATAATAATACTAAAGCATAACTTACTTTGCTCCAATCAAACAAGTGTTGTTTGTGGGGATCACAATCTCCTCCTAGCTTAGAACCTTTGTTGCTAGGCCATAAACCTTTGTTGCAAGGATGACTAATATGATTGAAATGGTACTGTTGGCCATGGTCATTGGAATAGCTAGTAGTAGTACTTAGGTATTTTAAAGGTTGGGAGTTTGTGATTTTGCTAGACCTCCTAGCAAGTCATTTTATAGGTGCCTAGTATAGTCATTTTGGTTAAAGAAATAAACAACAATTAAGACGAGTTAACAAGTTTTAAAAAAAAAATTAATAGCAGTAATTAAAACCTTAATTAGATAAAAACAAATAATGGAAAATAAAAACACTATAATCTAAATGTGTCAATTTGGTAACACTAAATTATCAAAATGCAACACTGCTAACCAAGTTGCTTGGGCTCAAGTGGCAAGGAGCTCCTTCCAAGGACGTACTCGGAGAATACTGGGTTTGATTCCCAGAGGAACAACGCTTGGATAGTGCGCATGCCTCTACGCACGAGCCGGATTAGTCGCCCACCTTTAGTGGATCGGAAACCGGTGCGAAAGCCAAGAAAAAAATGCAACACTGCTAAGTGGCGCGTCTTTTCCTTTTGCCGAAATGGACGAGCGCTATTTTTTATCCACTAATTTGCTTGGTTTATATTGATTTTCACTTTTCTTTTTCTTTGTACTTATTGATTTTTTAAATAATAACTTTAATATACAAAATGCTAAATATTTTGTTTTAGGGTCTCAGTTTAGTTTGATGTTCTCTTTGAGATTACGCTCATCGGATCAATATAGTTCCATAAATTATTTTTAGATTTAACTTTAGTCCCCTAATTTTTTTGTTCAATTTCGTCATTTACTCGATGTTCTCTTTGAGATTAAGTTCACGTAATTTTTTATTTTTTTTTTGAAAACTCGGTATCCGATCCAAGAATCGACTAATCCGAGGGGACCAATCCCACCGCCCACTTGCGGGGGGCCCGTTTAAAGCCAGAGCAAGTTCTGTATGGACTTAGCCCACCGAAATTGGCACCAAAGGGAATCGAACCTGAGACCTCTGGAGGAGCAAACTCCAAGATCCCAAGCCAACCACTAGACCAACCCCAAATGGGTTTTAAGTTCACGTAATTGATGTGGTTCCATAAAAAAATTTAGATTATATTTTGGTTCCCTAATTTTTTTTGTTCAATTTCATCATTTAAGTTATGAACAATATACATTTTGATCTCATAAGTTTTTATTTTTTTATTTTATCATTTTGCTTCTTTAACTTATAAATTTTGGACACTTTAGTCTTAAAAATAACAAATTTTTACATTTTGCTTCCTTAAGTTACAAAATAGAACTGTAAAATGTTTGAAACTTAATGACCTAAATAGAACGAAAAAAATTAAAATACTTTTGTGTCCAACGTTTGGCACTTAATAGATTAGAAAATATTTAATATTTGGATTATCATGTCATCAAAATGAAATTTCTATCGCATCACTGTTTAACAATGACAAATCTTTATAGAGGAGTCTCTATGAGACACATAAGGTGGGTTGTCTTGTCTCAGACCAAATTTGTTATACAAAATCAAGATATATTAATTATATAATTAAATAAAGAAAAGATACTATACAAGAATAATAATTTTTTTTTCATAGAAAAAAAAAGAGAGAAATTATTTTTATGACCTTGCCAGCATGAGCAAGCGAGAATCCTATAAAATTGGGAAATAAGTTCTTCCCACACATTAGCATAATCAAAATGTGTCAGTTCCAGCATACACTTACGTGCTTAATTAAATCTCATTAAGACTAAGTATTAAGACTCCGTTTGGATAAACAGTTTATATAGATGTTTATAGCATTAAGGCTTATAATATTAGAGCTTACATCATAAGCTCTTATATTTGATAAGTTATTTATGTTTGGATATGTACACAAAAAAGTACTTCCATAAATTGAAGTGTTTGGATGTGACATTACATAAGCAATTATCGAAATTTTAAATATTTTTAATTTAACAAAAAAATCAAAGAATCGAACCACAATATCAAGATTTTTTTGATAAAATTAATCAAGATGTAAAAAACAATATTATAATATATTAATTATAATTATATATATAGTATAATCAATATTCGTCATTTAAAAAAAATATCAATATTCATAGAAGACAAAATTAACACTAGATAAGTATATAGTTACGTAACAAAAAAAAATTCATATAGGAAAAAAAATATTAAAATTCAGTTTCATTTTGTTACGTAACAAAAAAATAATAAAAATCTTCCATAAAAAAAAAAAACTTAGTTACATGTGTTAATTTAGTAAGATAAATATATAGCAATTTGTTACCCATGCACTGCCAAAGATAACTAACATTATAATTAAAATATATGTTTTGAAAAAGTGGATCCAGAGAGAATCGAAGGAGGTTACATAAATTCATAAACTTCTTGTTAAGCCGGAGGGTAAACTGAAAATTTAGCAAATATGGCATAAGCAGCTTATGAAACTATGATAAACTATTTTTATTTATTTATCCAAACACTTTTAAAAATGCTTATGGCACTAGATAAACTCACATAAGATCAAAATAAGCCAATACAAATGGGGCTTAAATATGGACTATCATCGTTTGTTTCCATAAGACATGCAAATGTTGATGTGTTGCATCTTAGTTTAATAAATTCCAAGAGAAATTAGAAGATAAATCCGTGATTCCATGTAATTTGAGAATTTGCACAATATCGAAGAAACAGATTCAATTACAATATTTAAGCAAACATTGAGCCATCAATTGATTAGAACCGTAAAGCATGCATTTTTATTTTTATAGTGTAACTAAAAATAATTTCAATGACTGAATAAGGTACCTATTACGTATCCAGAAGTCCTAGCTCAACTGACAAAATGTCGAAATTGTTAGGCCGGATGCCATGACCGGGGTTCGAACTCCGGTACCTCCACTTGTATGTGTGAGTTTATAATGGCTTTGCCATTTCGTCTATCTACCAAAAAAAAAAAAAATACCTATTACGTATCAATGTTTATAGGTCAAGCGTTCTCCATTGAAATATGGTTTATAGTGACTCTTACAATCGCATTTAAATATTTCTTGAGATTTTTAAATATTCATTAAAATATAAATTTTAAAGGAATATTCGTAAAATAAAATAAAATTAAACATGAATCAAGAACCACAAAAAGATATCTAGTTTTATTTTAGTTAATTCTAATTTTCCATAAATAAATAAAAAATTGAAAAAACAACGACGGTTCAAAAGTTTTTTTAACAAAAACTAAACACAAGACGATAGAATTGTAGAAATTCTGATGGGAATCAAATACATATTTAATTTTATTGAAATTAGCTGAAAAAAAGTTCTTCAATCAAAATCCTCCCAAAAAAGTTCTTCAATGAAAATTTAATTAGTGCAATATAATTTGGCAGTATCCTATCCCCGTGAGCTTAGCTCAGTTGGTAGGGATATTGCATATTATATGCAGGGACCGGGGTTCGAACCCTGGACACTGCACTTCTCTACAATTTAATTGTGTGAGTTCTAGCCACTAGACTACTTGACCAAAAAAAAAAATTTTGGCAGTATCCTATCATTTAGTGCAATATAATTAATGGATATCAAATCAAATTATATAGATTGTTCAAATTGTTCTGCATATACACGAAGTCTTGTAGTTTGAAATTCTTACTATTTTTGTCCTTAAATTTTTTCCTTTAGACATAAAGTCTAGAATAGTGATTTGAAGATTGAATTTTTTTTGTGATTTTTTGCCGGCATAGAAATCTCGACTTAGAAATCGAATTTTAAAATGATAATTTGCATAGACATATAAAAAAAATACACAAGAAAGATATGCAAAATTTCATAGCATTTTAAACACGGTTCTATTTGTTTTAATTATCCAACAAAATTGTGAAAAATTGCAATTTTGTTCAAATTAAGCATATACTCACGAGTCAAATTTCGCGTTCCCTAATTTTGTTGACATGGTTAGAATCTTGTAATAACTTTCACCATTAAATTTGGGTATTTTTAACAAGTGCCCTCATGACACTTGTTAAAAAGCTCAAAATATAAATTTTATCTTGAAAATTGTGTATTCAACTTATTGAAAGATTAAAAAACAACATTTTCTACGTAAAATTTAACAATTGTTTTCATTTTTAAATTCTTAACAAGTACTCCCTCCGTTTCTAAATATAAGCAAAATTGACTTTTTAGGTTCATTCATTTAATGATGTATGTGGTTAATAATATGGACCACATACATCATTAAATGAATGAACTTAAAAAATAAATTTTGCTTATATTTAAAAACGGAGGGAGTCGTACCTTAAGAATACTTGTTAGCATGACCTAGCTACTTATATATGCTTTCGATTTTATTATGTTTTGAAAAAATCAATCTAAAAATTGATCTGAATCAAATGATTTTCATTAAAAAGCACCATAATACATTCAATTATATTCGCATTGTATTTCTTAAAAAAAATAAAAAATAATGCATTGTATGATTTTTTATTTTTTCCAGTCGCTTTAAATTGTTTTAATTTTGATTTTAACAGTTCTCGTGGGCTTAACTCAATTGGTAAGGACAGCGCATAATATATGTAAGGTTCATGGTTCGAAACGCGGACACCACCCAAAAAAAAAAAAGATTTCAACAACCATGGATATTTCCTTAAACACAAATAGAAATTTTTTTTTTTTTTAAGTACAAGTGAAAATATTGTGAATATCAAAATTTTCATATCAACACTCAATGCAACACGACATGCTATGAGTGTGTTCATATCATTATATCCTCAAACACGAGTCAAGTGTAAACTCATCCCAAAAAACTTTCATTGTAATCATTGTACCCTCTTCTCAAGTCTATTTGTAATAGTAGTTTGAGGACACTGTACCAACCTGTTTAGTGCGAAAGCAAGATAACTTTAAAGTATGCTAAGGTTGACAAGACAAAGTGTAAGAAACTGATCTAGTGCGATCAAGAAGAATAGTGCTGCTCAAAACACTATGGTAGCTAAAATTATAGTGAATAATCTCACACGAAGTGTCGGGACTAGACTAGTCCATATTAGATGAATCATGATAATTCTCTTGTGTGATTCTTTTACCCTTATCTTTTATTATTTGTCTTAAACACAAATCACACACATTCACTCACATTCATAATATTATCATTATACTATCCGAAACGATTTGATCCTTATCAATTTAACTATCTAATATTTATCATTATACTATTCAGAACAATCTAATCCTTATTAATGATAATTATACTATCCAAAACGATTTGGTTCTTATATATTTAATTTGTTTATGGATAAAAGCAAAGTAAAATGAATCAAATCAAATGGTTCGTGTGGCTTCATGTTCAAATTATAGGTTTCATAATAACTCATTCCCTTTTTTTTTTATAGTAGTAATATTTATACAATAATTTATGACAACTTATATAGCAATCTTCTTTTTTATCTCTTCTTATTGATCAAAAATAATTGACAAAGAAAAAGAAAGAGAGAAAAAATAAGAACATAATGTGAATATAAGATAAAAAAAAAAAAAAAAAAAAGTTATCACAATATGATTGTACAAATATCATTTCTCTTTTTCTTAATGTATTTGATAAAGCTTAAGTGAGGGTGAATTAAGTTTCAATTGGTACCATCTAAATATCCACATAATCTCATGGTAGCTAAAATTTCACAAAACTTTTGTTAAATATTTCGATATGTAAATTTGAAGCATAGCTCAATTGATAGGACAATGCATTGTTATATATCGAGATTGAGATTCGAACCTCAGATACTCCACTTATTCATCTTATAAGGTGAATTCTAGCCACTAGGTTATCTGATTAAAAAAAATTGATTCCAAAAATCTTTTGCATATCAAAAATGTTTTGTGGAGGTAAAGTCACAGGACTCCAAAAGGATTGTAAATTGTCAATTTTCATGGTTTGTTGGGGGTAAAGGATTAATTATATATGGATATGAGGTGTTCTCTCTATTGTTGGTGCTTGTTTCTTCTTTCATCCTAAATAAATCGAGTACGTCTTTTGCTCGGATTGACAATTCTTCAATAAATTTACCCATTGGAAAAAATGTGAAATTTTTCATCTTCTGTATTTTTCTTTCCAAAATTTTTCCTTCTAAGCTCGTAAACAAAACTTAATTACCTATCTCATTTATATTCTATTTACACACTTCTTCACACAACTCAACACTCCATTATATGTGAATCAGTTCACCCTTCACAACAACTTTTCACTTTCTCTCTTGTAACCGTCGTCAAAATCCTAGTTTCTTCTCCTTCATCCACCAAAGAGGGGTGATTTAGGGTCAATTCAACCCTAGTTTCGTCGTCTTCGTGCGACGTTGGTTTGTTCGTCGTCTTTGTACGACGTTGTTTGTTTTTCTTGTTTCTCTCAGGTATTTGATCGGTTCAGATTGTCAGATCAGCTTCGATCCAGTGCAGATCCAATCAATGACTTTATATATAGTCATATGTGTAAACAATTGTACTTTGCTGTTTTATACTATTAACATGGATAATATGAGCCTATTTATTTGCATTATACTCTATCAATTTGAATAAATGAATATCTTTTCTTTTTTGTAAATAAAAAAAAAAAAAAAAAAAACTTTGATAAAAAACGCCGCTTATGAAATCATGCGTGACAAAGAAATTTGAAAAAAAAAAAATATTGCATGAAGGAAAAGACTGTATATAATAACTATTCACAAAAAAATTCCTAAAAAGGAAAAACTATGTACAACAAGGGTCTATTGTATTTGACTATTTTTCACTACCAAAACAAAAAAAAGAAGAAGAAAAAGGTTCCCTCTGTTACGCAAACACAGGATAAGAATTATAAAATCATAGCTAGCGCGTGTTCTTCAAATTCATTCACAAATAAAGAACAAAATAAAAAAATAAAATAAAATATTCACTACGAGGCTTAAGCAGCTTTTGACATAACAGAGAGCCGGCTTGGCTTCGCCTGAAAAGCTTCCCGGCGGCGAAGTTGTTGCGGCGAAGGTCGAATCAAATTCGTTAATGTTCTCTTCAAAATTTCACCTTCTACACCGATTCGAATCAACGAATTCTTCATCGCCGATCGTCTAAGATTCAGCGTTCTACTTCTTGACATCGCCGTAATTTGTTGCCGTTGTTGCTGCTGATGCTGCTTCTGTTGAACTTCTTTTTGCTGTTGATGTTGTTGATGAACTTTATCTTGTTTCTGTTGCCGTTGTTGTTCTTGCTCCGCCATGCGTTTATGATACGCGCACCGAAACGAACCAGCGTGTGTCGTAGGAGAACACATGCACCTCCTCGCCGGCTTCGTATTCGTGGACGACACCGCCGTCATCGATTTAGGTCCTGGAGATTCCGGTCGTTGTTCGGTGGAGAATCTTACGGTGGAAGAAGGTGACGGTGGAGACGGTGGTGTAGAACGGTGACCGTATGATGAGGATTGCATCATCACAGGAGAGGCTCTTGGAGAGAAAGTTGATACGGATGAAGAAGCGAAGTGTGAATATGATGAAGTTTCGGATCTTGAGGAACGAAAAGCCATGGTCATTGTTGAAGGTTTTTAGAGAGCGAGTGTGTTAGGGTTTTGGAGTGAGAGAAAGTGAAGAAGGTTTTGGATTTATTATTAACTTTAGAAGTTTGTTTAGACGGTTAGGGATATGTAAACGTGAAATTCGAAATTCAGTTACGTAACAAATTCAAGAATCAGTAGGGTTTTATATAGAAGGAGCTAGAACAAAGGTCGAAAACACCAATTGTGTATTCATCATATAATAATAATATATTTGTTTATAAAAAGATTAAGAAAAATTATATAATAATATGTTTTTTTTAGTTATGATATCTTTTTATAAAAAGATTAAAAAATAATTATTGAACAATATTTTTTTATTTTTTTTGAAACATTGAACAATATTTTTTTTTAAACAATATTGTTGATATTATTTTTAGTAAATGTCATTGATATTATAAGTCAACTTTTATCACTAAACTAACATATCTTGGATTTAGACTATTACTTTTTATGCACTTAGGATAATTAGTTAAACACGTTCAAAAATATATTAATTTAGTTGAATAAATTGTTAATTTAATTTACGGTCAAAATTATGGTTAATAATCATATAATTTATCACAATTCTTATTTTCAGAGTGATATAAATTAATCAAATATTCAACAGAATTTAGTATAATTTTAAATATTATTAATCAGGTGTCACAAATCTAGGAAAAAGTTGGTATCTATAATATAAAATAATTCAGAAAAAGGTTACTAATATTTTATGTTACGTGGTGGATCTGCTGAGCTGACATGAAATTGAAGGGAAGATTGTCTTTTAAAAAATGAAAAATGTCATTATCAAGACGAATCATAGTTTTTGTAAATCATTTTAAATTATTATTTTTATTTTAGACCGACATGTCGACATTAGATTAGTAAATTATGCCACGGCCAGGAATAAAATAGTACTCGAATAGTTCAATAGTTTGTTTGACACGATCAAGGATATAAGAAACTGTAGTAGAACTAGGAAGCAAGAATAGTACGTATGTAGAGGAAAATTGTGGGATATTGTCTCGAAAAGAAACGTGTACGATGAACGTAAGTCGTAATTAAGGTTTTGATTGTGAGTTTGGATTTAGAGAGAAGAGGAAGAAAAAGTTTTGGGGGAAAAATTGAGAATTCTTTCATATTTTTTGAAATAATAATTTTTTTGAGAGTGATAAAATAATGTTTAGGATTAATTTCTTTTTTTTTTTTGAAAAATGATTAATATATTTTTAATTTTAAGAATATTATAATAACATATATTAAATTTAAAGAACTCATATAAATCCTCCAATACAATTTTTTAGTTCTTAAAATGAGGAGGGTTTTATATTTTGAAGAAAAATAAATCTCCCAAAGCCCCTCCGTCCGGTGTCCTCTATTTCTTCCACTTACTTCTTCCTTTTTTTTTCAAGTTTTTCTCTCCATTCCTCTCCAAACTTGCAAACAAAACTTAAGGATAATTGAGCATGTTTAATGTGGTGTTAGCTCACTAGCTTAATCCCTCTTTTGACAAAACTAGCCTAGCCTTAATATAATTTTATTAAGAGAATGTTTATTTTTCTTTCAATTATTATGAGTATGTTTGGCAATGTTAAGTCGCCAACTTATGAGGGATAAATTCGTTTAACTTTGTAGGATCGGAATTGTATTGTTGGATAAGAGTTTTATCTTAGGAATTTATAGCATTTGTCATGAGTATTTTTTTTAAGAGTGCATTTTCATGAGTTTATAAGGTGATAATTGCTTCCACTTATAAACATATTTTTATGTCTTAGCACATCAAATGTAAAAACTCTTAGAACAACCTGTCATGTTTTCGGATCATGAATTAATATTTAGAGCGTGATTTAAATGTTCCGATATTGGTAATGCGATCATAGATGGTCCAATATATCTTGAATATGATAAGATACCATTTTTTTTAAGAAGGATATGATATCATCTTAAAACATGAGTTAGATCTAATACTACAAAATTATCTTATAAGATGAAGACTGTCTATACATTTTATATTATATCTTATTTAGTGTGAGACTTTTTTTTGTGTGACTTTTTAATAAATAAAAAATTAAAAAAATATTGTTAATTTTTAAAAGTTTCTAATCCTTTTCCTGAGGCAAAAGTCAATTTTAAGCAAAGTTTACAATTGTTGAATGTTCTTAGAAAGATTGGTAACTATTTAACGCTGTCTTTCTGAGAAAGGATAAACACTAAAGTTTGTTTAGGTAAAAAAAAAAATGCAAGTAAAGAAACACAAACACAACTATCAAAATATTTAATTAATTTAATCGATGAAGAAACAATAAGCTATAATTTGATTTGAGGTGTGACACCTAAGCAGTATTTAACAAACATTGGGCGAGTAATACCCATTGTTTGTTTATGTCAAGATATGAAATCGGAATGCTGTGGGATGCTTTGTTGAACAACCCTGGAATTTAAAATTAAGAATAAAAATAATTTTTGGCTTTGAACAAGACTGTAAAATTATTCCTAGGTTATTTTAATGTATTTTTTTTGTGAGGTAATCTATCGGCTAGAATTTACTGTATAAGATAAATAAATGGGGTGTCCGAGGTTCGAACCCCAACCGCGACATATAATAATGCATTGTCCTAACAACTGAGCTAAACTCACGCGATTATTTTAATGTATTTTATTATCGTTACAATTTATTTTGACTTAATAATTAACGTGCCGGCCCACAATTCCTTTTAAGCGGTAATCGGCGCCACGCAATATTACTACTGTTGTTGAATGAAGTACTACGTATTTCTTTCCATGCTCTCATAACTATAACCATAATTAATTCATTGCTAAGATTTAATGTTTACAAGGAAATACGACAAAAATAATGCTAATAAAATTGTTAAGCTGTAATTAAAGTATAAAAGTTTCATTCATCTATTTATATATGTGGGAGTTTTTAACGACGATTATTTGATCTATCTATAAAAATGGACATTTAAAATTGATGATTTTTATGATGAGTTAGAACAATTTTTATAATACTTGACATGTGTTAAAAAACACCACTTGCCACGTACTACAATATACACCGACATTGAGGTTGAACTTTGAATTACTTTCAATTTCGTGTGCCCCAATCTACTAATAAGATTATTTGTTTAGAAGATTCTTTTAGCAAAGATAAAGTTAGAGGTTAAAAATTAAAATAATCATTTATATATTATGTTAGTTCTTTCTTATCAAATGAAGCACTTAATTAGTTATCAATTCTCCTATAATATATACGTATAAAAATTGGGTTCTGGACTAAATATATTCCTCGAAGAAAACCCTGTTATGAGTGAAGTATAAATCAATTTTAATTGTGTTAGTTAGAGAATTAGTTAGTTGTGGATTGTATGATGTGCATTGGACCTAGTTTGTTATGTAAGACCAAATCCATATGAAGTGCACAAGTGTGTAAATAAGTGAGATATCCATTGATAGAAGTTAGTGCAGTTTATCGTTTTTTAAATTCCATTTCCTAACTGTTTCACACTTCCTCCATCAATTTCAAAAATATTGAGAATGCAACCACATACAAAGAAGCCTAGAAAGTTCTAGAGAAAGTCATGTTGGTGATGACAACTCAAGATTCAAGAAGGTACAATTGCAAACAATGTGATGACAATTTGAGCTTTTGCAAATGGAACTAAATGAGAATATCTTTGAATATTTCAATAGAATAACAGTGGTGGGAAACCAGGTGAAGATGTGTATGATCAAAAAATGGTGAACAAGGTAATGCACACTCTTTCTTGAAAATTTGGTTACATATATAGAAGTTGCAATTGAGGAATCAAGGGACTTGTAAGTTATGAAAGTTGAGGAATTTCAGTGTGTTCTTTGGAAGCTCATAAACAACGAGTCTTGGAGAGAAACAAAGAATGTGTTATATATTGAGCAAGCATTGTAAGCTCACATCTCCAAGAAAGGAGGTGGATAGAAGTGAAATGAGGATACACGTTTAAGAAAGGAGACAATCAACATATGCAAGACAATTCAAGAGATGGCATGATCTTGTTCAATCTTCATCGATAACAAGAAGGGAAATAAGCCACAAAAGAGACAAAAATTTAGTATTATTGTTAGAACACATGAAGTGTTAGTGTGAATTAAAAAAATTCTCACGTCAACTTTCTCAATTATTGCTCATTTATGAGGTGATGTCAAACAATTAATTTTCTAACGGTCAAATGATCTTAGCTGTCGGATCTAAAATTCATCTTTGATTCATCACCTATAAATAGAACTCTCATTCCTCACTTGTACTCACCCCAAAAGTTCTCTTGAGTTGTTAAAGAAATTTTCTCTCTTCTCCCTCCTTTAGCTTGTCTTGACGAGCTATTCTTTTCTTCCCCCTTATTTTCTATCCCTTCGGATTGAAAGAGTGTTCTTAAGGTCATAATCTCTTCGGTATATAATGTCCCTTCGGAAATAAGAATGATCTTAATAATATAGTCCCTTTTATGTTTTATGCCCTTGGAGAAATTAGAGGTTAGAGTGGTGGAAACACCATATTAGAGTGGTCATAGTACCATATAAGAGTGGTGTTAGTACCATAATAGAGTGGTATCAATGTCATATTAGAGTGGTCTTAGCACCATATTTGAAGGTGTATTTCTAGAACAGATTATATAGTGCAATAGGACTCTGATACAGTTGTAGCAGGACTGTTTTATCCTGGAGATGTCGTGGTTGATAGTCTGCTTGCACAATTTTTTGCAGTGCCACAAAACGTCTTAAAGAGAACGACCTAGTCCATGACTCAGCCTAGTAATCTCTTCGGTGACAAAAATAATTTTTTAACTAATTTTGACTATTGTTCCAACAGTTATGATTGTTAGAGATATGGACATTTTGCAAATGTGTGCAAAACAAAAATGTTCCTAGAGGATCAGGCAAAACAAATGTTGAAGCTTACATGGTTGAAGATGAAAGTGATTATGGATATAATCATATTCTTCTCATATCAACAACTAATTATGAATTGGGTAACACTGATGATTGGTATTTGGACACGAGATGTTGAAATCATATGACAAGTCATAAAGAATGGCTTATAATATTTTGATGAAACCAGAAAAAACCAAGATTAGATTTGCAGATAATTGGACCATTCCATCAGAGAGAGTAGGAAAGGAAATGTGCTCATCAAAGGCAAGCATGGACACAAGGAAATCATTACATGGGTGATCTATGTTCCTAGGATCAAGAGTAATTTAATAAGCATGGGCTAATTACTACAAAAAGGTTTTACTATGCACATTGAACACAACCAAATATAAGTTTTTGAAGTTGAATTAATATAAGAGAATTCTAAGAGCTCCTATATCTCATAATAGAATATGAACTCTTATACATGAACCACCTTAGGTGGCATACACCCTTTTACACCCACACACATTTGTGACATGTGGCAAAAACATTGAAAGAAGAGATAAAAAAGGGTGATGATATGATGTAAAATTACTAAAATACCCCTAACACATGAGGGTATACATAAGAGGTGTATGAAAAAGGATGTCTACCTATCTTTTTCCTAGAATATTTCAAGTCCAAATCAATGCAACTAAATTTCACTATTTTGCAACTGAGGTAATTGATGATGTAACATGGTTGTGGTACCTTGGGTATAGACACCTAACTTTAAGGTTCTTAGCATTTTGAAGTCAAGGTCGTCAATGGTGCATGGTTTTCCCGAATTAAGTTGCTTGACGAGCAAGGAACTCATTTGTTTCTCATATTCCAATGAGGGCAAAGCTTGATGTGGTTTAATAAGATGTTAGTGGACCATTTGATACATTTTCATTGTGAGGGAATAGGTACATTGTCTCATTTATGGGTGAATACAGTACAATTACGTAGGTTTACCTAATCAAGACTAGAGATGAAGTGTTTCATGTCTTCAATAAGTTCAAAGTATTAGTTGAAAAAGAAGCAGACAGGTAAATATGCTTAGAAGTGATGAAGGATGAGAATATACATCTAAATAGTTAGAGAATTTTTTTGATGAGATGGGAATTCAACATGAGATCACTTCACCATTCACATCTATACATAATGTTTGATGAAGAGGAGGAAAAGACCATTATGAACATGGAAAGATGCATGTTTAAAGAGAATAAGCTACCACATAACTTCAGGAGTGAAACAGTGTATGAAACATGTTATGTGTTGAACAGAAGTACCCAAAAAAGGTTGATATACAAAGTCAAATACTTACCAAATAGAGATTTGTAGGGAAGGGTGATGAAAGAAAAGTGTTGAGGCTTAATAAATCACTGTATGGATTAAAGTTAGCTCCTAGAGCTTGGAATAAAAGAATTGATAACTTTATGCAACAAATGAGTTATTCCAAGTGAAAAGTGGAATGACATTTATGTCAAAGACTTTAATCAAGACAACCAAGTATGATGTGCATATGTGTAGATGATTTACTAACGACCAGAAGTAATCATGATTAAAATAGAGTCATTAGAGATTAAAAAGTTAAATAAAAAAAGTAAAAAAATAAAAAGATGCTCAATGTACTTAACTTAGAGACTTTGATTTAAAGGGGAGTGTTGAAATCAAAGTAGTTTTTTTTTTTTTGAGAGAAAATCAAAGTAGTTGTGTTCGTTGGATAATACACGTGTTAATTAAAAGTTAATTAAGTAACTTGTGTAGTTAGGTTTCGATTTTATAATAATAATGTGCATTGGGTCTAGCTAGTGTATATAAGCGGATATCCATTTGAAGTGCACAAGTGTATAAATAAGCGACATCTATACTCTGTATAATATGTATACAAAGAAAATAATATGTTATGATTCTTTTGGGCTGACTTTTTTGTTATTTCAATTATACCCTTAAACATATTTTACTATAATAATGTTACATTGTTGGCGTTATTATAAAAGATAAGAATTTTAATTATATTTCAAAAGATTAAAACAATTTGAAACTAAAGTTAAATTTTGGGAGTCGAATAATCTATTTTACTTTTAAAAAGCATTGATCATAATTCTATCATACATTTTTTTACATGATCTTTTAGTAACATGAAAGGGTCGTTATTGTGTAAAAGATGAAAATATATGACTCTTTATATGTGACTCATTGATTGAAATGAATTATCTAAAGAAAAACTTGATAACAAAATCTACTAGAAAGTATACCAAAAAAAAAGATCCACTAATATAAGAGAAAGGTGCATGGAAACATAAATCGCTTTTTCTTTTTCTTTTTCATAAATGTACATAGGCTACATTTAATCTACTTTAATTTGCTGAAAGGTGTAGTGGTGTATCATTATTTTTCTCTTTTTGGGGAGAAAAGTGTATTATTTATTTTTGTACTATTGTGTATGTATATGTGTAAAGTAGAGCTTTTGCTTTGGTAATTCTGAAGCAACTCAAGGCCACATGTAAGGTATATAAATTAAAAACGGGGTATCTTTTTCTTTTATTTCTAAAAAATTGTGTATCTTCTTACCACCGTTTAATAATTATTATATACATGTTAAAAATGGTGTATTTGTAGTACTTGTGTTGAGGATGTACAGTATATTAGGTGAAATTGTATGGTTTAAAGAAGGAAAAAAATGGTCATGCATGCACCACGTTTTACTAATGGATGATTTTTTTTTCAATTATTTAACGAACGGTGCACATTTTATGAAGGATGGGATTTTTCTTCTTCCTTTTTGTCCTTTACACCAAACTGGACTGGTACACTATCTTACAATAAGTGTACTGCATAATCTACTCTTTTTTCTGTATAATCTCTGTCTGGTGTTGTGAGGACTGAAGACCAGTCTAATCTACTTTAGCAAATGAGTTTTTTTTTTCTCTTCAAACATTGCAGCTGTGGGTTGCAACAGGGTGATTGGATGAAAATATACAAATACAATCACCTATTTTTGTAAAAGAGGTGTCATTTTTATGCGATAAAGAAAAAACTGCACTCATACTTCAACAAAAATCACATTTGTATCGGGGTATAACTATATAGCCTTCTGTATTAGTTATGAACAAGGCCTTTGCTGAGAACAGTATGATTCAAGTCATAAATAAATTTACTAAACTGAATACATTAGACAACAACATACATTGCAGTCACAAGCCGAGTACATTAGACAAACAAGGAAAAGACCGAGACTTTTTACACAACAAAACATTGAACAAGTCTAAGAGCAGAATTTGAAAACAACAAACAGTTTGCATGGCGCACAACGGTTACCATGTGGAGCAATCCTCCCAAGAGCCGTACTTAGAGCTGAAAGTCCCTCCACCACTCTGTTGTGCATACTCAGAAATAACTGTTCGAGCACATACATCCCAAGATTTTGCTATCTCTTTAAGAGACATAGGTTGTGAAAAACCTCGTAATGATATGCTAAACCTTGACTTTGCTTTGGCAGAAAGATCTTCATTCTCAATACTGTCAGAAATATCCAACAACACTTCATTTATCAGAAACAGAATTCTCAGTAAATTTAAGATGAACCACGGAGATGGAGAGAAAAATAAATTGGGGAGTGACTGGATTAACTTGTTATTCACTTATGCCCCCTAGTATCAATTCATAACAGAAGAAGAAATTATAAGAGGCACCTGTCAGCCTTAACTACTTTACTCAGTCAGATACAATAAAGCAAACAAATGCTTCATGCATGAACAAAGTTGGCGAATCATAATCATTGAAGGTTTTGCAAGAAGTGAACATTGCTTGATTTGCGGAAACATTCAGTTTTGAAAAGTTGTTTTTTGACTTCTAATTACGAAAATGCCAAAAAAAAAATTTATGTTATTTCTTTTTAAGATTTTGCAAACGAAGCAATGAAAACAATAAATAAAGTTGCACTGATTTTGGTACAAATTTTTAAAAGTAGAGGATACAAAGTGAACACAATAAACAGACGAACATTTTCTCAAAACAAATAAGCCTTTTTGCTGATAAAAGCAAGCAAAGAACATATTTGGCATCATAATTCAAGGTTGACTGAGATATTTTATTTGGAAGAGAAATAGCACACTAGATGCCAAAATACCGATTCTCTCACCTGGATTCAACTGGAAACTTGTCGAGGAATATGGGAGAATAATTGGGATAATTTGTAGGAACAAGGAGGCGCAGGGGATGAATTGGCGACTGCATGGCAGAAAAAAATAAAGTTACACCAAAGCTGTTTAAAAAAAATAAACAAATCTACATAATTTAATAGTTTCGAGAACCCACCATTTGAGCTGAACCGTATAGGGCTTTTAAACTTGGACTGAGAGCCACGGCAATGTAAGAACATTTGACAATAGTCCCTTCTGCCCCTTCAGCAGCGGCTGCTGCTGCAGTTTGATCAACTTCTTCATCACTTATGCTCACTACTGTGTCAATAAGTCGCTGATTAACCTCCCTAATTTCTTCCAGGAGGGCATGATTAGCCTGCCATATAAGTTACAAATTCAATATCAGCATTCGGAAAATGTCCAGAGCAAATTCACAAATTATGAAGAGATAGCCTTGCAATACTAATTTCAAAATTATTGTAAACCTACAATCTAATGAATCATCATGTTATAATAAAAAAGTGTCAATAGCTAATTTGGACCATGCAAAATCTTAAGTGATTATACAATGGATCCAATTGAATGTCCAAGTTGACTATTCAATACCTAATATGAGAGTTACTAACATCACGTTCCATGTCCTAAGCTCATGTCACCCTTGATTATATTTTATAAATGAGGATAATGGTCAATTGTAACAATTTAAGCATAACTATAGTTGTTTCTCTTGAATCGCCATTATTTTACAACATGCTCTAGTATCATTTGAATCTTTAGAAAGAAAAACCTAAATGCGTGTAATAGCAATATGCATAATGTATCAGCAATTAATTGAACTCATAAATGAATTGCAGTGGCAAGCCAAAAAAATGACAATAATAACAAAGGTATCAATTATTAAATAAAACAAAACAATTAAGAGAAATAATGCAGTACCTCAAACTTTGGCTTCTTGATATTGGATGTTGCAGTTGACTCTAAATCAGAAGCCTCCATACCATTTAACTTGATACTATCATTCACACTACCAGCAGATGATACAACATTCAAGGGTGTAGCATTGGTGCAGCGTTTCATCCTCCTGGTTCCATTCGCACCATCTTGGGTGATGAAATTTCTAGCCTGAAGGCGACAATTAGTCATGGCAACCAAATCTTCACCAACAGCAGCTCTAGATCCATTGCCTGGAGCTGACCCTGCTATCCTATCGTTCATGCTGATAACTGAACTAATATCGCTGACAGCTGCACTTAAAGCCGCAGGGGTCAACGAACTCACCTGGAATCATGATTAGACATCAATTAGTCATCTACAAATCCAAAATTAAAAAGAAATTTATGTCATGTTTGTACAAGCTAAAGTCACAAACACTGATCGGGCCAGCTTTTGATAAACGAGACTAACCGCTTTAATTAGGCGGTCCATAGGCTCCTCAGTAACAGTTGACTTTCCTGAAGAGGGCGCTAATGCATTACCATGAGCACCATCTGGACCGGTGAACTCTGCCAGTAAAGGAGAGGCTGATATTCCAGGAGTTCCAATGGCAAGAGATTGAGCAGGTGCTGCTCCACTCCCTGTTTGCTGGTGTCCAACATTTGCAACATTTGATATCGATGAAACACCAGAAATGGGCTTTTCAAAATCTCCTGGCATAGGAGATGGAGCTAAGGGAGGTGAAGGAGTGGGGATTATAAAAGGCGAGTTAGCAGATTGCATAGGGGTGCCAACTTTTGTCACAGATGGGAGGTGATTTTGTTGATCAACCTGGGGAGACGAATGTTGTGAAATCTGTGGAGATGTAGCCTGTAGGAGTTGGGGTGAAGAAACGGGAAAAGGACCTTGTTTCAACTGTTGATGGGGATAAGCTGAGCGTTGACTGGAAGCAAGATGTTGCTGAAAAACCCCTGGCTTAGCATTAATTCCTTGCCTCATCTTCATGTCATTTACATCATTCATTTGGTGAAGTTGTTGCATTTGATGTGTTTGCATTTGCGCAGGCAGCTGTTGTTTTGCTGGCTGGTGCAACTGCTGCTGCTGTATCATTTGCTGCCTCTGCATTAGTTGTCGTTGATATTGTTGTTTAAATTGTTGACTCTGCAACATCTGTTGTTCCTGCTGTTGTTTCAGTTGCTGGTGTTGAAGCATACCAGAACCTGGCTGAAGGGGATTAAGATTTTGTTGGATCATATTTACCCCCGCTTGTGAAGATAAAGAGCTAACATTAGTTTGTTGAGGAGCAGTAACGGAATTTTGTTGAAGGGAGCTCATATTTCCTTGTCCTAAATCCAAACTGGCACTAGGTTGCATTGTATTCATCATATTCTGTTGTGCTGTAGATACACCAGACAGAGAGCTATGTTGCATGCTCGTCAAATTATTCTGCTGCATTGTTGGTACAGGGCCTTGCATGTTGGTGGTTTGCAACTGAGTGTTCATTTGATTTTCATGGGATTGCACTTGAGTAGCTTGGGGCTGTGTCTGTGACATGGAGTGCATGTGAGGTGGGGGAAGCTGCCCTGGCTGCAATGAAGAAATTTTCCTAGGCCTGTTTGTATTTATGAAATTTATAATCTGCTTCTCATATGAACCCAGTTTCTCCTTCAAACTAGGTGAGATGTTGCTCTTGGAAACCTGGAGGAATGTTATAAGACGCTCCAGCATCATTTTAAATACCTTCAGCTTTTCAAGCTGATCTGACTTTGGCTGGTGGGGAAGAGAATCATGCTGATAGAAAAAAGAAGATACAACATTAAACTCAATAAAAATAAATTATAAGCAAATACTGAAAAAAATCAAGAGCTTCATTTCAAGAGAGTGATGGGCTGATGGCTAGATGGTGTTCAGCACACACTGCAACCTTCATAATTTTCCAGGATAATTATAGCAGAAAAGGCTTATTTATTCATAAAAGCTACTAAAAAGTTGCCTAAAGAAATCTACCTGATGAAGTTTCGTTGCGATTTTCTGATACATCTCGCTAAGCTCTGGCAAGTAGCTCTCTTTCATAGCTTTGATCTATTATTAAAATCATCCAAATCATATAAGGAATGTGTTAGAAACCATAAAATCTCATGCAAATATATCTGTATTAATTGGCACAGTAAGTAAAATATTTTTTTCCCATTTGAAAATGCCGCCAATCGCCCATATCTTTTCATATATTTTAGATGAAGGATAAGAATCATCCATATAAAAAAACAAAAAGCATGGATTTGTCTCCATTTGTTTCCTTAACTGATGAGAATTCCATGTTCCTACTATTATAAAATAATTCTTAGCACAAAAGCCATTTGTTTGAAAATTTTCTGTTGTTCAACCCAATTTACCCAAGAAATAAAGTTGAGAAAGTAGCATATTACTTTTTGATACACTTCTTCTTGCCAATCACCCCCACTTGTCTGTCCAGTCTGTGCTGTTGAATCCATAGAATCTACAACAGATATATCATTAACTATGTACACACATAAGCATACATAGCTAAAAAATGTGGAAATCTGCTTTTTTTTTCCTTTGCGTTTTTAAGAGATATGGAACAAATGGGATAATCATAAACTAATTTACATGACTTCATTCTACCAATTTGAAAAAATGTATTCATGAAATATTGTGGTTTCCTATGGACTTCATGAAGATACTGAAGTTGGGGGTAATCCTAAAACAACCGATAAATAGACCTGAGAGGCACAGGCCTTGTGCCATAAACAGTATAAACATTTCAGACAGGCCTTGTGCCATACCACATAGGCACATACATTCAGACGACTTCCAAAAAGCATTCAGACAGGGCAAAAAATGAAGGATAAACAGTTCGTGAAATGGAAAAGATGAAGACAACAGTCTCAATTTTTCTTTAAATGAAATAAGATGATTATCGGGATATAAAGAAACACGAGATGAGCAAAAATCACCAGGATTGCGCAAACTAACCAATCCCAATAATTTTGGATTTGGCATTTCATATTCCATAATAACCTTCTCAAAATCTTGAACCTGATTGAAACTAACCTAACGACATCTATCAAAACCCTATGATATGCTAGAACACTATCATGATTGATCTGAAACTTGAGACTGGGTGTGGTTCTGTCTTGCTGTTTTATCTATGCCTTGATTTTGACCTGCTAGTCACTGATTCAAATTCAAAGAGGGCGCTGTTCTACCTTTGACCTCTACAAGTTGATTTGTTTTAGGGTAGTGTTAACTTGTGCTCTTAGGGCACATGTTAAGAAACCCAAAAGAAGAAATATTCTCTAAAATTTTGTGCATTCAATTCATTAAAAAGTTAAAGATTAAATGCAATGCACACATTCCAATAAATTAATTCTATATTTGAATCATTAACTTGTGCCTTAAGGGCACAAGTTAACATTTCCCTTTGTTTTATTATATATTGTTGTCCAACCCTAGACTTATTTTGGTATATTACATTTTCTGTTCAGCCCTTACAATTAACTAAAATGTCAATCTTTTAGTGTTTTAAGATTCTAATTTGTAACATCAACTTTTGACTTTATCTCTCTGTTGTCAAAGCGGAAAAGCGGCGCGGCGCAGCTACCCCAAAAATTGACGCCCCGCTCCACCGTTTCGCAGCCGCAAAACCTGCTTCCCACAAATGCATGACTCGGTGGCGTTGTGACGCGGATCCTTGTTTTTGGCCGCTCCGCGCCGGGAGCGGCCGCGTTTGACAACAGAGCTTTATCTTATTCTTTGTATCCAATTTTTACTGGGATAGACAAGTAATCAACCTTAAACTTCACGCTTTGACAATCTATGCATCTAACCCCAAGGGTATGTTTGGATGGAGGTTTTGGGAGGGAGGGTTGCTTTTCATTTTTAAATTATAGACACTATAAAATGTTTTTAAAATAAATTAAGTGTGAATGAAGTACTGTATAATCATTAATCATGTTTTTTTTTTTTTAACAATCTTTAATCATGTTGTAATTTCCATTTTTTAAAAACATCAAATATATTTCAAAATATAGACTTAGCCCGACAAAGCCCTCCCCACCAACCCCCCCTCTCTCAAACAAACCCTAAATGATCCTACGTAGTAGATAGGGCCCTAAAAATTAGACTACCTCTTGAGCCATAATTTCAATTGATAAAAGATAGAAGGACACAAAAGTTGTGTAGGTCCAGATTGCTTACTTGACGAAGTTTCTGGGAGGGGTCTTTGTGATTGATATATCTGCTTTTGTTGATCAAAAACACCCGATTGTTGAAGTAAGGACCCCGATGCCTGAAGCCTTTGCTGCATATCTCGTTGCAAGGGATTTGGTTGTTGTTGCAATTGAGCAGGCTGAGATTGAACCTGTGGCATCAATTGCTGCTGCGGAGCTTGTGGCTGTGACTGCTGTGGTTGAGATGGTAACAAATTTGATGCACCTTGTTGTGATTGTTGCTGCATTGGAACCTTCGATTGTTGTAGCACATGTGCAGAGTGCTGGCTTGTCTGCATGCCTGAATTGCCAGATTGAGGTCCAAGGACCTGTTGCGGCTGTAACCCAGGGGCATTATTTCCCAACTGCTGATTTATATTTGATAGGTTGTTTTGCTGATTTATTAGTTTCTGCTGTTGCAAGTTTGAAAGATTATTCTGTTGGGCAAGTAACCTTTGTGATTGCTGCAAATCACCAACATTATTCTGTGGCCCAAGTATCTGGTTGTGTTGCATGTTGGTTGCATTTGCCTGTTGACCCATAAGCTGTTGCTGCGGCTGCTGTTGTTGAGGCAAAATTGACTGTTGAGTTATTGGTGTTTGTTGCTGATGCATAATAGAAGTCTGTTGTTGCTGCTGCTGCCTGATAACCTGGGGGTGTTGCTGAAGCATGGACTGTGTTGACTGTTGACCATTATTAGATTGCTGATTGTGCTGAATGCTAGATAAAGAAGATGTTTGCATCATGGAAGGCTGTTGCATGACAGATTGCTGAGAAGATTGCAACTGATTTGATTGTAGAAGGTTCTGCTGCTGCTGCTGTTGCTGTTGCTGTTGTTGCTGCTGTTGGTGGTGCTGTTGCTGTTGCTGCTGTTGAGATTGCATCTGAAGCTTTTGCCTCAAAAGCTGCTGTTGGTACAGATACTGTTGTGGATTCTGTGATTGCTGCTGCTGCTGCTGCTGTTGTTGAGGAACAACCTGCTGCCTTCCTTGCATTTGTCTTTGGGAAGCATTGAACATATTTTGAATGTTGGAATTCTGGCCATTCGCGATGGGAGTCTGAGTTAGACCAGATACGGGTGGCAAGTTAGGTTGAGATGCAATATTATTTTGAATGTTTTGAGATAGAAGCTGTTGACGTGACTGGGGCTGATTGGGCAAAGGAATAGGATGTTGCTGCCCTTGATTGAGAACTTGAGACTGAATACCAAGTCCTATTAAAAAAAGTATGATTGACCAATTCAGAGATGCAAAAATAACTATGATGTAAGTCAGACTCCAATTGATTCATGATTCATTAACAACACAAGAATAATATTAATATAAAAAATATTAAAAGCAATAGAGATTGAAGATATAGTAAAAGGATCATCATGTAGGACAAGAAAAAAAGTTTTAATGATATTCGAAAGCAAAATGTCAGCGTATAGTCCCAATAGCTGATGTGGAAAGATATGAAACAACTGAGAGCTAGATACTCTCAGAAAACTATCAACGTGACAAGGCTCTTAAATGCAACCTGGGTCAGGAGGTTGATTGCTAGGGCCAACTTGATTCGGCGGTATATTGTTGGATATAGTGCCCTGGGATTTAGTCTCCATCGTAAGCATCTTCAAAGATATTTTCCGTAGATAATCAGACTGAAATTAGAAAATGCCAGAATAAATGGTCAATCTTCTATAATGGTATGTGTTTGTTGTATAGGTAACTATAATTCGATAATCAAGTGGCTTCTAATTAGCGATATACCTGGCTTGTTGCAGCAGTATAAATCTTCTCTTCAAACCTTTGGGCAATCTTCCGAAGTTCATGCAATCCTTCTTGACCAGAAACAGGAAGATGCCTTTTTAATGTGTCCATACTCCAAAATTGAAAAACAATGGTTCAATTATTAAATAATATGAATTATTGATATGTTATATTCATTAGACAATCCTCAAATGATGGAATATGACTCACATGTAAGAAGACCTAATTGAAATCATCTAGACATGTTCTCATAAAAAATAAAAAAAAAGATAGTAGAATGGATGTCAGACATGGATTACAGAAACTATAAATTTTCTTGGTAACATTTTAGATAGTCTTCTTAAAAAAGATTCTTTGTAACATGAGGAAAATTCAATCTTAATAAAAGCACTATAATTTTCCGCTAAACATCCATTTGCCATAAAACCGCAAACAAAATGAGAAGAACGTCACACAAGAGCCAAATACAAAACTCTGAAACAGTACGCAGAACACCCCAAGTTCTTGTTCAAATCAACAAGGTAGCATTCTCCACCCAAACACACCATGTGTTTACAAAGATAGCAGATCAATCAACAATTTATATTTAATTGTTCTTTTGATATGAATTAATAGTCAAAAACTCATCAAATCAGTGATACAGTACTAAAACTAGAGCTTACATTTTGTTGACAATTCTTTGGCGTGATTCAGGCTGCAATTGACCTCTCCAATCACTAGTATCCATATTCGGTTCAGCACCTTGATTAGGTCTCCAATTATTGGTATCCATTGAATTTAAATTAACTGAAACCACAAAAAGCCAAAAGAAAATTAATGTTCTTGTCAAATCAGACTCTGAAAGGAAAGTATAAAACCAGATTATACACAAATATAAAATTAAAAATGGTAATAAATGGCGGTTACTGACTTGTCGGAGCGCCAAAAAGGGCTATCAATAAAATCGTGCTTTTAGTCCCTAACATCAGCTTATTGGGCTATGATGTCATGGACTAAAATCATATTTAAGCTAAAAAACACAATACATAAGGCAATCAAATCTATAAACATTGTCGCGGTTTCTAACATATATAATGTAAAAGTTGTGTTATTTAAACATTTTTATCTCTATCTCTCGTAATTTTTACCTTCAAAAACTTGCACGTTTTTCAAAAACACACAAAAACAAAAGACACCGTAATTTATATCAAAATTTGTATTCAAAATATCATTACTCATAGATAATATAATAATCATTTGTTCAACTGACATGCGCGCCAAAAATTAGCGCGCGCATATCAGTTGAAAAAATTATTATTATATCATCATGTATGAGTAATGATATTTTGACATAAAAAATTGATTGAGGATTTCCATGAGGAAAATCCTTGAGAAGATTCCATGGATTGTAGTAGTTGAAACAAACAATGGTTTTAGTTTTATCATCTAACTAAACATGTTAATTAACTAACCTTATACCTAGCAAAATAAGAATTATCTTACGAAGAATAACAGAATCAAAAGCAAAAGTAAGGTGAAAAAAACAAATACACGAATCATATATATCTAGCGTTATTCTTGTTGATCGATTATTATTCATTCTTATCCAAAGAGATGATTAATTTTTCTTGGAAGATCTCAACTATTTCTTCTTCAAAGCCTTTGAATTCAATCAAACCGAATCAAACAAATAGTAGCAAAATCAACGAGAAGATTTATTCATTCAAAAAATGAACGAGAGAGAGAGAGAGAGGGAGTGAAATGGAACCTGATGGCGGTGGCAGAGGCGGTGGAGATGGATGAATATTCCTCCTCCTCCGCCGATGGTGGTTAACGGTGGCGTTGTTGCGTGTCTGAATGGGGAGCTTGAAGGTTAATTGAATTGAGGCACTCTCTCCCAATGTCAAAGAAACTTGTAAGAAAGACCGACTTCATGTCATCATTCATGTTTATATATATAAGACTTGTCTTAAATTTAAAGACTCCCTCACTTTCCATTTTTTTAATATATAATTTAATTTAATACAAAAAGTTTATTCGTAAATAGTTGTAAGGACGTTAATATGCATGATCTTAGTTCGAAAATGAGATTTTTGTCCATGTAGATTTAAAATATGTAAGTCTATCATTCGGTTATTTAACAAAAAAAAAAAATTTAACAATATATTTTTCAACTCTTCTCTCTAATTAAATGGTTAAAATTCACATGACTTTTACCAAATTTATATTGGATTCATATGATTTGATGTGACCTAAATGAATTTTAATTGACAAAAGTGAATGTCTTGAAAAAAAATATGTATTAAATAGTATGTTATTGTCGTATAAATACAACTCAGTTGATAATCGCAACAATAATAAAGGAAATGCTAACAAGTTATCGATAATAAAAAAAAAAAAAACCTTTTTACATGAAAGTTATCGATTATTTTCATTTTTAAATTTTTAACAAGTGTTCTTAGAACATTTATCAGCAACACCCAATCAATAATACGCACGGATTAAATTTTGAACCTTAAATTCCCGACTGTCCATGTTTCAAATGTGTTGTTTGGAGTTTGCATGATGACTAATGATGGCTTAGATGACAAAAAAAATCATTGAATTGAATCAAGTTTGATCATAGTAATAATATCACAAACTTGATATGCTAGGTTAAGCTATGAATTAATTTTTGAAAATGTGAAAGTTCATGATTGTTATTTTCATTTGATTCTCTCTTTTTTAGAGAATTTCTTAAAATGTGAAACTCGCACTTTGTTTTTGTTCGAATTTTTCTCATACAATTAAAGTTTTAAGCGGCATACCATGTCGTTTGCTCATTATTCTCTTTATTTATCTTTCATTGTGATTTCATATAAAGTATAATTTATCTAGTGATGGTCGTGTGATTATGTGAACATAACTTATAGTTGACAAGGATATTGTAATATGCAGAACTAGGGTTTGAACTTAAACCCTCACTTATTCGGACCTAGATCCCCTGTTGTAACTGCTTCACGCAGTTACATGCAATAGTTGATGATCTTAGCCACAGAAAAATGATTCAATGGTTTAGATTTTTTTTTTTTTTTGCCAGTTATCACACAGTTTGATCTCAGTCGTCAATAAAAATTAAACAACTAAGATCTGTTACAGCAGGACGCTGTAACAACACCAAATCTCATTCCCACTTATTCACCTTAATGAATGAATTTTTAACCATTACTTGACAATAAAAAATATTAATCTAGTGTTAAAAATCATAAAAGTGCTAGTGATTATTTCGTCTCCGAAATCATAGATGATATGAGACCGACACTTTTTTTCTTTTGTTCAATATCTTCTTTCGAAATAAAAGTTTTTATTATAATAACATTTTTTAGATAACATATTCATTTTATCGTTTTTTAATAATTTACATGTTAATTCTGAATTCTTATGCAAAGGACAGAGAGAGATTGAGAAAAACTAAACAATGCGGGAACGAAATATAAACTGTGAGAACCCTGCTTATTAATATTTAATATAGTGCTAGCAAATCTTTTTCTAAAATATTTTGAGTCCTAATCTTTTTTTAGAGGATTTAAAGTCCAATCTTTAACATTATTTTTTAATCAAGTTTGTTACTAATCTTTTTTTAGAGGATTTAAAGTCCAATCTTTAACATTACATTTTGCTCATGTTTGTTACTAATCTTTTTTTTCCAGAGGATTTAAAGTCCAATCTTTAACATTATTTTTTACTCACGTTTGTTACTAATAATTTTTTTAGAGGATTTAAAGTCCAATCTTTAACATTATTTTTTTCTCACGTTTATTACTAATTTTTTTTAGAGGATTTAAAGTCCAATCTATAACATTATATTTTGCTCACGTTTGTTACTAGTATTTTTTTAGAGGATTTTTAGTCCAATCTTTAACAATATTTTTTGCTCAAGTTTGTTACTAATCTTTTTTTTAAAGGATTTAAAGTCCAATCTTTAACAATATTTTTTGCTCACGTTTGTTACTAATATTTTTTTTAAAGGATTTAAAGTCAAATATTTAACATTAATTTTTGCTCACGTTTGTTACTAATATTTTTTTAGAGGATTTAAAGTTCAGTCTTTACCATTACTTTTTGCTCACGTTTGTTACAATTGATCAAAGGCTAAGAAATAGTAACTTATATCTATAAAATAATAAATAATATGGAAATACTGTTTTTTGTGAAAGGGATATGAAAATATTTAGCAATCTTTGTTGGTTGTATTGAGGGGAACAACACAGATGTAGAACATAAAAACGGCTGGTAAAAAAGTAATATGAGTTTTTGTTGTGTGCTAGTTTTTTGTGAATTTGATCTTTGGTTAATGGAGGTAAAAAAGGGTTAACGGGGAAAATTAGTGAGATGGATTACTAATGTTATTTTATAATTGACTATTTGTATTTAAAATTAAGGGTATTTTTAGAAAGAAAAGTCCAACCTAAAAGTGTGCTGAAAGGGGTAGTTTTCTTTATATATATATATATATATATATATATATATATATATATATATATATATATATATATATATATATATATATATATATTATTTTGAATAGAAGTTCTAAAGGTCTTCATTATTTTCCCTTGTTTATATAAAGTAAACTTAATGTAGTGTTGAATGTCTGAAAAGTGTTAAGTCAACGTTTCTTCTACAAAATCAGGTTCAAGGGACTTAATTTGAAACTTCAAATGTATATAATGATTTTATTTTTTGGAATTTTACTCTTCACTCAAACTCGGAAAAATCTTGTACTCATCATAAGATTCGTACTCAATTTTCACTCCTTGCTTCTCAAAATGTTAAAAAATACGAGACCTACAAACAATTTTTGTTTCATTCATGCTCTTTTTTCACAGAAAGGTCAAAAACGAAAGAACAATACGTCCTCTCATTCTTTCTTCCGTTTGTTTTCTTTCTCCTAGTGTTTTAATGTAGAGTAAACATACTTCTTCAAAAAAATGTAGAGCAAACATAACCCAGTGTTGAATTTTGAAGTGTTATGCCATTTTTTTATCCATGATTTCAATTAACATGCTACACATCAAACTTAATTTCAAAAGTCAAATTTTTTTTTTTTATGATATAAAGGCTAGGCTCCAAAAACAAAAGCATAAAAATATTTAGGAAATGAAATACAAGCAGTGTTTGCTAATAAAACATTTTTGAAATAAAGGTAGGAAGAAACTCAAAAATCCCAAGTGCATCTAATAAAAACCCTGGTTAGACTCTAGCAAAACATGGATCCACTGAATATCTCCATAATACCGATGAATCCGGACAACTGAGTCAATAACATAAATGAGTATTAAGACAACTGTCTTTAAGCAATCGAATAACAAGCCTAGAGTCGTAGTAAACTCTAATCTTACTGTAGCCTCTATTCCAATCTATGCTGAGACCATGTCAAATCCCCCACAGTTCTGCTTGCAAAACTGAGCAAGATCCAAGCTTATTAGCATAATGGAAAACAAAGTGTCCTTGATCATCTTGTATAAGACCTCCACAAGCAGCATTCAGATCACAGTTCAAAACTACATAATCACACTTCAGAGCAACTTCACAAGAATTTGGAGGAATCAGTTTATCAAATCAGCATTAAGTGCTGTCTGGTGAGTGTTCTGCACATTATAAAGAACAAGGAACATGTGAGACTAGCAAAATTTCAAGTTTTAATGATATTTCAAACCAATATGTCACAGTATAGTTCCAATAGCTAATGTTGAAAGACATGAAACAACTGAGTATCAGATACTCTCGGAATACTATCACTATGACAAG
Organism: Medicago truncatula; assembly: GCF_003473485.1. Taxonomy (NCBI): domain Eukaryota; kingdom Viridiplantae; phylum Streptophyta; class Magnoliopsida; order Fabales; family Fabaceae; genus Medicago; species Medicago truncatula. The sequence continues at coordinate 51,234,601 of NC_053043.1, forward strand.
GCTCCTAAGTGCTAACCTGGGTTAGGAGGTTCATTGCTAGGGCCAACTTGATTTGATGGTAAATTGTTGGCTACAGGGTTTTGGACCTGGGATCTAGTCTCCATTGTAAGCATCTTCGAAGATATTTTCTGTAGATAATCAGACTGAAATTAGGGAATGCCACAATAAATTGTCAATCTTCCATATTCATGCAATCACGAGGCATCTATAAATCAATAATCACGAGGCATCTAATTAGAGATGTACTTGGCTTGTTGCAGAAGTAAAAATCTTGTCTTCAAACCGTCAGGCAATCTTCCAAAGTTCATGCAATCCCTCTTCACCAGAAACAAGAAGATGGCTTTTTAATGTCTCCAAGCTGCAAAAATGAAAAACAATAAAATGAGTTATTAATATGATATTTTCATTAGCCAATCGACAAATAATATAATATGACAGACATGTAAAAAGACCTCACTAGAAATCACCCATTCTAGTCCCTGTGATCCATATCCGACGTTCAAAAAATCAAGTAGTAGAATGGACGTCAGATATGGATTAAAGGGACTGGAAATTTTCTTGGAAACATCTTATATAGTCTCCTTAAAAAAATTCTTGGTGACATAACTAAAATAAATCATATTAAAACATATGTTTACATTTTGTTGACAATTCTTTGGCGTGATTCAGCTGGAAATTGACCTCTCCAATCACTAGGATCCATATTCAGTTCAGCACCTTGATTAATGGTATCCATCAAATTAACTGAAAACACTGAAGAAAAAAATAGAATATTCGCGTTAAAATCAATGTCATTCTAGCTTCAAGTCGGAATCAATTCTACTAGACAACAACCAAATATGTGAAAATCAATTTTGATGGAGGAAATTTAATCATCGATCAAAGAACAAGAATCAAATTGAAACATACAATAATTAAAGAATCAATTAAGTAATCATATAACTATACCCAAAATCAAAGCCAAAACTAAACTGAAAATGAAAGAGGAGATTTAATCATCCAAAAAAACTGAAGGAACACGAAACGAAGAGAGAGTAATGGAACCTGATGGTGGTGGTATGCGGCGGAGAAGAATATTCCGGTGGTGGCGTGAGCAGTGGTTAACGGTTATGTTGTGTGTTGGCTCAAGAAGGAGCTTTCGCGTTAAGTATGACTCTCTTTGTTTGGAATCAATCAGTTGGTCCCCCAAAATCTATTAAAAGTGATAATTGTTCAATAAATCTCTAAAATTTCTAACATTTATTTAAAATAAAAATGTTCATTGGAATTTACACTTATTAATCGGTGTCTAATTCATAAAAAAATACTATGATCAGAAGTTGTGGCGTTGTCAAGACCTTTAGTTAGAGATTCAAAATTATAAATTGGTTTGAATACTATGATTTGGTTCAATTTTTTAAAGAAAAAGTTTGAAATAATTCAAAATATTTGTAATTTTTTCTTACCAAATTTGAAACAAATTCATAGAGAACAAATTGGTTTGGTAAGTTGATTAGGATTGAGATTTGTTAAAGTGTTGATCCAGCATTGTTTGCATTTTAAAGCAATTACAATAAATAAACTACACATTCTATAAAAGCATTTTAATAGGGTGAACTAAAAAAAATTAAAGCGGGTAAATTATGTTTGCTTTTTGTAGGGTCAAATTATCATGTAAAAGTTTTTTTTTTTTTTGAAAAGAATCGACTAATCCGAAGGGATCAATCCCACCGCCCACTTGCGGGGAGCCCCGTTTAAAGCCAGAGCAAACTCTGTATGGACTTAGCCCACCAAAATTGGCACCAGAGGGAATCGAACCTGAGACCTCTGGAGGAGCAAACCCCAAGATCCCAAGCCAACCACTAGGCCAACCCCAAATGAATTATCTTGTAAAAGTTAATCAATCTATAGTTAATTTAAACAGTTTTTAATTTAATGGTGATAGTTTATTAAGTACTCAAATTTGACCCTACATGTTTATATTTTGTTATTTGTAATTAGTTTTGATTCAAAACTAATATTTATTTAACAATTTTTAAATAAATATGGGAAGAATCAATATTGTTTTTGTATACTTTTTAACTAAAGCGAGTTTTTCTCATATAAAATGTAAGTCTTTTTTTATCAAATAGTTTAGTAGTTATAAATTCATCTTTTAAATTGAATTAGTGGAGAATTTGAGTCGAACATCTTTACATATATAATGCAATGTGCTTAGTATTCGAGTTAAATTTATTGGACAATAAACATGAGTCTTTTTTCATTAAAAAATAAATTAGTATTTATGTATGGGTAACATAATAAAGACCGAATCTTTAAAAAAAAAAAAAAATACTCCCTCTGTTTTATGAAACTTCAAATGAAATATTAAATTTGCAAATGTACTCTAAATGAAAATACAGATGATAATAATGGTAGAAAATATTTAATCAAAAAAGTATTTTATCTTTCTATTTGAAATGGTAGTGACTACACTAGTGAGACTTATCTGTATTACTTTTTGAAGGAGTGAGACTTATTTTATGTTTAGTGAGATAATCGATTTTTTTAGAGGTACTGAAAATGTGAGACTCGCAGTTTGATTTTTTCAACTTATTTTTTTCCCTTCTTGCAATGAAAGTTTGATTATCAACTTGCAGTCACGAAACCAGTACTACACTTCATGATTTCACTCCTTGCATCTCCAAATGTTCCAAAATAAGACCATTGCTAACAATTTTTGTTCCGATCCTTCTCTTTTTATAGAAAGGTTATAAACGACCTGGCATTAACTTTTCTCCTGAAGCTTTCATATGGAGTAAACAGAATATAGTGTTGAATTTTGGAAGTGTTAGACCAATTTTTATCCATAGTTATATATTCATATAAATAATCTATATATATGAATCTACTAAATATCTACATAATGACGGGAGTTGTGTTATTTGAACAACCATTTGAACGAAAACTTATGAGACAACCATAAATTTACAAAGAAAATGGGGTATTGACACAAAAACCAAAGCAATAGAGAGAGAAAGTAAAAACATAATGTAAATATGAGAGAGAAAATTGTTACAAAAGTTGTCAAAAAGATGGTTGTATAAATATCATTTCTCTAATGACGGTGTGAATCCGGTGAATTAAGTCAACAAGAGCATATCACAAATGAGTAATAAGACAACTGTCCATAACCAATTGAATTGCAAGCTAAGTTCCCAGCTTAGTAGTGTAATGAATGTCCTACATCATCTTAGTATAAGACCTCCACAAGCTTAGTTCAAAACTGCAGTGGCAATCCCCAAAAGTTACAATGACAGCAAAGGTATCAATTACTAAATAAAAGAAAACAATTAAGAGAAATAATGTAGTACCTCAATCTTTGGCCTTTTGATAATGGATGTTGCAATTGGCTCCAAATCAGAAGCCTCTATAGCATTTAACTGCTTGATACTATCATTCACACAACCAGCGGATGATACAACATCAAAGGGTGTAGCATTGATGCAACGTTTCATCTTCCTGGATCCATTCACACCATCTTGGGGTAGGAAATTTCTATCCTGAAGGTGACAATTAGTCATGGCAACCAAATCTTCACCAACGGAAACTATGGATCCATTGCCTGGAGCCGACGCTGCTATCCTATCAATCATGCTGATAACTGAACTAGTATCGCTGACAGCTGCACTTAAAGCCGCAGGGGTCAATGAACTCACCTGGAATCATGATTAGACATAAATTAGTCATCTACAACTCCAAAATTAAAAGAAACTTACGTCATATTTGTACAAACTATGGTCACAAATACAGATCGGACCAGGTTTAGATAAACTAGACTAACCGCTTTAACTAGGCGGTCCATAAGCTCCTCAGTAACAGTTGACTTTCCTGACGAGGGCGCTAATGCATTACCAATATGTTGCTCAAAAACCCCTGGCTTAACACCAATTACTTGCCTCATCTTCATGTCATTTACATCATTCATTTGGTGAAGTTGTTGCCTTTGAGTAACTTGGGGCTGCGTTTGTGACATGGAGTGCGTGTGAGGTGGGGGAAGCTGCCCTGGCTGCAGTGATGACATTTCCCTAGGTCTATTTGTATTTATGAAATTTATAATCTGCTTCTCATATGAACCCAGTTTCTCTTTCAAACTAGGTGAGATGTTGCTCTTGGAAACCTGGAGGAATGTTATAAGACGCTCCAACATCAGTTTAAATACCTTAAGCTTTTCAAGCTGATCCGACTTTGGCTGGTGGGGAAGAGAATCATGCTGATAGAAAAAAGAAGATACAACATTAAACACAATAAAAATAAGTTAGAAACAAATGAAAAAACATTTAAAGCTTCCTTTCAAGAAGGGTGATCTCTTGTCAGTGTTCGGCACACTGCAACCTTCAGAGTTTTCCGGGATAATTATGACACAAAAGGATTACAAAGTTGCCTAACAAAATGTACCTGCTGAAGTTTCGTTGCTATTTTCTGATACATCTCATTGAGCTCCGGCAAGTAGCTCTCTTTCATAACTTTGATCTATTGTTAAAATCATCAGAATCAATAAAGAATGTGTTAGAAACCATGAAATATGTCACACAAGAATATTTGGACTATAGTTGTATTAAATGGCACAGTAAGTAAAATAGTTTTTTCCATTTGTAAGGCGTCGTAAATTGCAAGTTTCGTTTGTGTGCTGAAATTGGGAAGATGCGACTACGCATTTGGTTACCCATGAGCCCAAGACTTTGATAATTGAATTGAAAACTTCAAAACTCATCAAATCAATACCATCTAGGGGTGTTCAAAACCGAACCAACCCAATAGAAAAACCGCAAACCAAACCAAACCAATCCAAACCAAAACCGCAAAAAACCGCACTTGGTTCGGATGAATTCGGATGAATTTTGCACTGAACCGCGCGGTTTGATTTGGTTTGCGGTTTGCATCTCAGCTACCGAACCAAACCAAACCAAACCGCAAGAATAATGAATGTTACTTAAACATGTACTAGCCCAATTACATAGCCCAGGAATAATCTCTTTTGATTCGATTTTTCCATTGTTGCACCATGAGGTTCAATTCTAATTCCTTTCCATCTCTTTTAATTCATTTCCAGTGATGAATTTGTTTCCTTTTCTTTCCAATAATTTGCTTCATGCTTATGTTTCTTCTTAATTTTACCTATTTTAATATAAGTTTTACCTAATATTTTATCATATAAACAACAAAATAAAATGCCCTATGTTTATTTTGTAATAAGTTGGCAATATTAGAGTTAATGTAATATTTTTTATCTCGCGATAAACCGCACAAGCCGAACCAATCCAAACCGCATTGGTTTGGTTTGGATGACTTTTTAAAAATCAACCGAACCAAACCAAACCGCATGCTTTTTTATCTCGCGGTTTGGATGACTTTTATGCTCAAAACCGAACCAAACCGCACCGCGAACACCCCTACAGCATACCATCTATATCAGCAAAGAGTCAATTAAATAATTACAACAAGTCTGAAGTCTTTATTAATGCTATAGGATAAAAAGTGTAGTACAGAAAATCAAAATGAAAAAATTCATTATAGATGCAGCCCAAATCTTTTCCTATATTAGATGAAGGATAAGAATCATCCCCCAAGAAAAGCAAAAAGTGTGGATTCGTCTCCATTTTTTTTAATTAACTAGTGAGAATTCCATGTTCCTACTATTAAGATATTTCTCGGCATAAAAAGCCATTTATTTGACAATTTTCAGTTGATAAACCCAATTTTCCCAAGAAATAAAGATAAGAAAGTAGCATAATACCTTTTGATATACTTCTTCTTGCCAATCACCCCCACTTGGCTTTCCAGTCTTTGCAGTTGAATCCAGAGAAGACATTTTGTTAGGTCTATATGTATTTATGCAATTTATAATCTGCTTCTCACATGAACCCAGTTTCTCCTTTAAACAAGGTGAGATGTTGCTCTTGGAAACCTGGAGGAATGTTATCAGACGTTCCAACACCATTTTAAATTCTTTAAGCATTTCAAGCTCATCCGACTTTGGCTGCTGGGGAAGAGAATCATGCTGATAGAAAAAAGAGGATACAACATTAAACACAATTAAAATAAGTTATAAGCAAATGAAAAAAAAATAAAAGCTTCCTTTCAAGAAGGGTGATGGCTTGTTAGTGTTGAGCACACACTGCAACCTTAAAAGTTTTCCAGGATAACTATAAAAGAAAAGGATTCTATATCGATAATAAGCTATTAAAAATTTGCCTAACAAAAGGTACCTGCTGAAGTTTCGTTGCAATTTTCTGAATCATCTCACTAAGCTTTGGCAAGTAGCTCTCTTTCATAGCTTTGATCTATTGTTAAAATCATCATAATCAAATAAAGAACGTTTTAGAAACCATGAAATATCTCATGCAAGAATATCTGTATTACTGTTGTATTAAGTGACACCGTAAGTAAAATAATTTCTTCTATTTGTAAAGCATCATAGATTGCAAGTTTCATTTTCGGGCTTAAATTGGGAAGATGCAATTACGCATTTGACTACATGCGAGACCATGATTTTAAATATTGAATTGAAAACTTTAAAACCCATCAAAGCAATTCCATCTATATCAGCAAAATTTAATAATTACAATAAGTCTTTATTGAGGTAGCAATTACTATAGGATAAACAAAGTAGTACAAAATTCACTGCAGAAAACCAAAGTGAAAATATTCATTATAGATGCAGCCCGCATCTGAAGGATAAGAAATAGAAATCAGACACATAAAAGCCAGAAAATGTGGATTCATGTCCATTTTTTTCCCTAAACTAGCAAGAATTCCACGTTCCTTCTATTAAGATATTTCTTGGCACAAAAGTCATTTGTTTGTCAATTTTCTATTAATAAATCCAATTTACCCAATAAATAAAGATGAGAAAGTAGCATAATACATTTTGATATATTTCTTCTTGCCAATCACCACCATTTGGTTGTCCGGTCTGTGCTACTGAATCCAGAGAATCTACAAAGATATATTATGATACACACATTAGCATACAAGGCTAATAAAATGTGGAAATCTGCAACTTTTTTTTTTCTTTTCAGTTTGACTATTTAATAGATAGTATAGAACAGATGGGATAATCACAAATTAACTTGCATGACTTTACTCTGCCAATTAGAAAAAATGCATTTAAGAAATATTGTGGTTTCCTATGTTTTACTTTTCCTTTTCTTTGCAAGTGTTTGTTAAGAATTGTTGAAAGCATAAGAGTGTTATCCTAGACTGTCAAAATCAAAATCCTACATATAAAACCCTATTGATTCTACACATTAGAAAGGCAGGAGACGCCCAATACCAGAAGGAAATTCATTATGCTGAGATTGCATGGAATGCATCCCAGCACATAGAATCAGCATCTCATATTCCAAAACAAACTTTTCAAAACCTCCATTTCTAGTCGATGCGGGACTAACCACTCACACTTGAATTCCAGCAATTTCCCCCTCAAGTGTGAGTCACCCACATCACTAGCCTTGATCCACACTAGGATCCCACTCACACTTGTTTAATCGATGCCACTATTTAGACTTGCCGGCTTTTGACTCAGTTTTGCAGAGGACGCTCTTCTAGTTCTACCTTTGACCTTGAAATTGTGGTTCCACGACTTGATTTGTTCTATCAAAGATCGCTGCACAACTCTAGACCTATTTTGGTATATTACATCTGCGGTCCAGCCCATTACAATTAACTTAAATGTCAATCTTTAAGTGTTTTAAGATTCTGATGTGTAACATCAACTTTTGACCTTAATTCTTCAATTAGCGGCTGTAGACCATCTTTTTCTCGGTTTCCTTTTTTCCCTAGGACAGACAGAACATCGACCTTAAACACTTTACACTCTCACAATCTACACATCTAACCCTAAATGATCTGGTGAAACTGTGCAGAGTGCTGGATCGTCCGCATGCCTGAATTTCCGGTGACACTGTATATGTTTATCTTTATCTTTCTTACTTTTTATTTTCTGCAACTTACACGTTTATAAAAAATATACACAAAAACAAAAAGACACCGTAATGATTGACCAAGTAGGAGATGCAAAGAAAAACTATGATGTAATGTCAGAATCCAATTGATGAATGATTCATTAACAACACAAGAATAATATTAATATAAAAAAAATTAAAAGCAATAGAGGTTGAAGATATAGTACAAGGATCATGTAGGACAAGCAAAACTTAAAGTTTTAATGATATTTCAAAGCAAAATGTCAGCGTATAGTCTCAATAGCTGATGCTGAAAGACATGAAACAACTGAGAGCCAGATACTCTCGGAATAGTATCAACATGCCAGGGCTCTTAAATGCAAACCTGGATAAGGAGGTTGATTGCTAGGGCCAACTTGATTCGGCGGTATATTGTTGGCAATAGTGCCCTGGGATTTAGTCTCCATCGTAAGCATCTTCAAAGATATTTTCCGTAGATAATCAGACTGAAATTAGAAAATGCCAGAATAAATGGTCAATCTTCTATAATGGTATGTGTTTGTTGTATAGGTAACTATAATTTGATAATCAAGTGGCTTCTAATTAGCGATATACCTGGCTTGTTGCAGCAGTATAAATCTTCTCTTCAAACCTTTGGGCAATCTTCCAAAGTTCATGCAATCCTTCTTGACCAGAAACAGGAAGATGCCTTTTTAATGTGTCCATACTCCAAAATTGAAAAACAATGGTTCAATTATTAAATAATATGAATTATTGATATGTTATATTCATTAGACAATCCTCAAATGATGGAATATGACTCACATGAAAGAAGACCTAATTGAAATCATCTAGACATGTTCTCATAAAAAATAAAAAAATAAACAGATAGTAGAATGGATATCAGACATGGATTACAGAAACTATAATTTTTCTTGGTATCATTTTAGATAATCTTCTTCTTAAAAAAAAAATCTTTGTAACATGAGGAAAATTCAATCCTAATAAAAGCACTATAATTTTCCGCTAAACATCCATTTTCCATAAAACCGCAAACAAAATGAGAAGACCGTCACACGAGAGCCAAATACACAACTCTGAAACAGTACGCAGAAAACCCCAAGTTCTTGTTCAAATCAACAAGGTAGCATTCTCCACCCAAACACACCACACGTTTACAAAGATAGCAGATCAATCAACAGTTTATATTTAATCGTTCTTCTGATATGAATTAATAGTAAAAAACTCATCAAATCAGTGATAGAGTACTAAAACTAGAGCTTACATTTTGTTGACAATTCTTTGGCGTGATTCAGGCTGCAATTGACCTCTCCAATCACTAGTATCCATATTCGGTTCAGCACCTTGATTAGGTCTCCAATTATTGGTAACCATTGAATATAAATTAACTGAAACCACAAATAAAAAAAAATTATTAATATCTTTTCAAATCAGACTCTGGAAGGAAAGTATAAAGCATTAGAATTACCACACACCTCATACCTTATACATGCTTGCTGTGGTTTATTACCACCAATATTACGCTTCACATATCGTCACTTTTTTCACATTTAACTCTATCTCTTTTACTTTTTTTACCATCAAAAACTTGCACGTTTTTAAAAAAACGCACAAACAACAAGACTCCGAGTTGCATTAAGACTCGGTTTGAAAAAACATAACCAATAGGCGATAGCTAATAAGCTAGCTTATAGCGGATGAGTTTATAGCAGATGACTTATAAGTTAGCTTATAGCTGATAGTGGATAAGCTAGCAGATTCAATTTGTAGTGTTTTGTAATAAAATTAGCGGTTAAAGTACCTTATAAATATGAAATGACATAAAAAAATGTGCATTTAATTAATATTTATTTATTTTTTCGATTAAGATTACTAGGGTAAAATTGAGATAAAAAGTGATAACCTATAAGCTACTTGAATTAGCTTATCAAAAAACGTTATAAGCTCGTGAAAATAAGTTATAAGCTTGTCTTCAGATGACAGTTACCAAACTGGTATTTTTTAATCATACAAGCTTATAAGCTACAAGCCATACGCTCAACTTTATGTCTTACTAAACAGACCCTAAAAGAACATATATAAACAGTTGATTTAACAAGTTATAAAAAAATTACACACAACCAAAAGACAGGGTTGAACACTTTGTTGCAAGAACACTTCTGATTAAAGAAGTGTCCGTGTGCAACACGTACAGTGTCCGACACCACGCAACACGGACACTTGTGATCACATTGAATTATATCATTTTTTCAAAATTTGATAGGTGTCGACGTGTGTGTCAGTGTCGTGTTTCATTCAAAATTGTGATGTGAAAATATGATTACTCGTGATGTAATAAATGGTTCAACCAAAACGCTCTAACCTTGTAAGAAAATAACAATGATCTTAATCGATTATTATTAATATAATAATTATCCAAAATTGAATTCAATGAAAGCCAAAAGTAACGGAATGAACGAGGAGAATAACAGAATGAAAAGGCAAAATTAAGGTGAATCAAACAAATGCACGAATCATATCATATCCAGCGTTTAAATAATCTTCTTAATCGATGATCATCATTATCAAAATTTGAATTCAATGAAAGCAAATCAAATTACAAATAGTAGCAAAATCTCAACGAGAAGATTAATTCATCTAAAAAATGAAAGAAAAGGTGAAGAAGAGATGGAAATGAAACCTGGTGGTGGTGGTGGTGGTAGACGGGGGAGATGAATACTCCGGTGGTGGCGTGAGCAGTGGTTCACGCTTCGGTTGCGTGTATGAATGAATGTGTGTTAAACTTTTACATGCATTGGATATATCATTTTAATAAAACTATTATTGGAAAATACTAGTACTACTACTTCAATTTATTTCCGTAAAGTTAGCGTGTAAAAGACTAGGTTAATCCGAGCTGAAAACTGCATTTGATTCAGATAAATTTGGCCTTTGGGTCATTTTTGTACTAAACAGTATATTTTAGTTTAGTCTGCGGTTTTCATCTCATCATCAACTGAACCGCAATTTACTCGTCTAATTTTACGGCTTCACAGCTTAACGAACCAATTCAAATTGGAGGAAGTCTTGGCTAGTCACAAACCTAAATAAAAACAATTTGGGCACATACATGATTGATAAAAATTAAAAGAAAAATGATATTAACTGATGTGACTAAATTATTTTTCTTTTAAATTTTAGACTAAAATATGGTTTTAGTCCCTGCAAATATGCCTCGTTTTGGTTTTAGTCCCTGTAAAAAAAGAATTTGTTTTTGGTCCATGCAAAAATTTTTGTTTTTGAAAATAGTCCCTGACCCCACTTTTGTGATGATTTGCATACGTGACACGTTATAACTGAACCAATTTTGTAGTTTTTGGTCCCTGCAAAATATTTTGTTTTTAAAAAAGGTCCCTGCAAAATTTTTTCTTTTTGAAAATAATCCCTGGAGGGACTAATTTAAAAAACAAAAAATTTTGCAGAGACCAAAAACAAAATTTTATTTTTACAGGGACTAAAACCAAAACGAGACATATTTGCAGGGATTAAAACCATATTTTAGCCTAAATTTTATAATTCATGTGAATGTGTCTAAATATTTTTGATTTGGGGATTGTATCCAAGCAAGTATTTCTCTTCAAATTGTATTGGTTTGATTTAATTTGGATGACTTTTTAAAAGTCAATCGAACCAAACCAAATTAAATGTTTTTTATCTCGCTGTTAGAATTTTATGCGCAAAATTGAACCAAACCACACCACGAACGCTCTTCATCATATCATATCTATGAAGTCTGGATAATCGAATAGTCCAAATATGAAAACGTACCGGTATCGGATACCGATACTCCGCGGATACGTATTCATGGAGTATCGAAATTAATAATTTTAATTTAAAATTAATATTTTATCATATGTTTATAGGATACTCGACATATACACACAAATAATTACATACTTTACATATACGTACCCTAAAAAAAAAAAATGAATGATAAAAAGTTGAGACTGTATTGTGAAAATTCAATGGATGTATATGATTCAATTATGAAACAATATAATTGTTTTTCGATTAACCAACTGAAAATTATGTTTTTCTTGGATAAAGATGACGAGAAAGGAGATTCAATCAATCAACATTAAACAAACTTTGTTTTGGGTTCTTTTATTGATGCATTTGTTGATATCTTAATATATAAGTGAAAATATAATATGATTTATACTAAAACTTCACATTTATTATTTTATCACTTGTATTAATTTTTTGTAAACCGTAACTTTTATGATTATATATTGATGAAGAGTAATCAATGTTTTTTTCCCAAGTATTTTTCATGTATAAAAGTTTTAATATATAATTTTAAGAAATGATATTTTTATAACCATTTTATGGGTGAATTCTAGGGTGAGGGATCAATTAAGTCCCTCATCGGTGAAGCATGAATAAATTACAGTTGAATTTAATCAATGAAATATCATATTTGTCAAAAATAAAAATGAGAGCATCTACACCTTCCCACACAATTTTGTCTCATATCAACGCTTCTCTCTCACCATTTCTCCTCCATTGTATTTCTTGAAGTTCTGCTCTACGATGTTTCTTCCTATATTTTTTTCTTTTATCACAAATTTGGTTTATCCAAATCATTATTGGATTAAATTTCATGGCAATGTTGAACTCAACCAAAATTTTGAGCATGCATGATCCAACAAAAGTATTATTATTATTATTAAAAAAAGACAAATCAAGAAAACCCAAACATGTTTTATTCAATGAATTTACTTGTGGTACGTTTCCGAGATTGAACAGGTGTTGGCAAAAGTAGACTTTGTTCCCTTAAAGATTGAATCCTACTTCAGACAATGAATTACGGTTATTTTCATAGTTCTCAAATTAAGTGGTGCTTTAGAGATTGTAGATCTATAATAATAAATGGTTTGGAAGTTGTTTAAATTAGATGCATGCTGAGAATTGAGAAAAAAATGAAGATGAGGGGTGATGGAAGTATGGAACGTAGGAGGAAGAAGGGGGGACAAATTGTGTGTGAAACAGTAAAGATACTCTCAATTTTATTTTGAATGAATCTGATCATTGATTAAATTCAACTGTAATTTCTTCATGCTTCACCAGTGAGAGACTTAATTGATCCCTCACCCTAGAATCCACCCCATTTTATGACAATTTTTTTTTCATACTTACATTATGTTTTAATTTTATCTTTATTTTTTTAGTTTTCGTGCCAATATCCATATTTTTCTTTGTAAAATATACAGTTGTCAAATAAGTTGTAAACTACTCCCTCCGTCACAAATTGTATGTAAACTTTGGAAAAAAAAATTGTCTCAAATTGTATGTCACATTACAATACCAATGAATCATTAATGTTACTTTTTTTATTATATCCTTCACTATTTATTGTCTTTTCTGCTTCCAAGTCATTCATTTATTTTTCTCATATTATTTATTAAGGACAATTTTGTAAAACAACTCATATTATCTCTTTCCCACACAAAATTAATTACATTTTTTAATACGTGTGAAATGTCCAAAACGTCATACAATTTGGGACGGAGGAAGTAAATGGTTGTTTAAATAACAAAACTCTAAAACTTTTGTTAACATATTTTTAATTATATCATATCTTAATTAAAATAAAAAAATTGATATTTCGTACCATCACCCGTATCATCTCATTTCATCACTTGTAAGAATCTTTTTATTAAAAAAAAAAATACCTGTAGGAAATTTTGTAAAGTTAGGCGCCAATAATACTAAGTCAGTTCTTCTGAGTAATTCTTTCGCTCAATTTCTAGGGTTTAGCTCTCATCGTCTCTCCAAACCTTCATCGTCCGCACACCCTCACCTGCTGCCATGGCGAGTACCAAAGTTCAAAGGGTCATGACCCAACCCATTGTATGCTTTCTCATCACACTCTTTCCCTTTCAATTTCTCTTTAACAACTTAACCTAATCTCCGTTTTTTTTCTCAGAACTTGATCTTCAGATTTCTTCAAAGCAAAGCGCGGATTCAGATTTGGCTTTTTGAGCAAAAGGATTTGAGGATTGAAGGAAGAATCATTGTAAGTTTTTTATTTTATTTTAAATCATTGTTTTTCATGGCATGTTTTAGAATAGGAGATTAGAAGGAACCGAGGAAGAACACTTGTCACTATGCTTTTCAATCTTGGTGTAGTTAACTCAAAATCATGTGCCTCAACAAGTCTAGGTATCAAAATTGAGTTAACTCAATTATAAATCTGTTTCCATGTAAAATTAGCTAGATTCACAAGCTTGAGGACGATTGAACATGTCTAGAACATAATGGTTATTTATTTTCTCCCAGACATGTTTAAAACAATAGTGACTTTGAACCTTGTAGTTTATCGATTTGGAACTTGCTGTGTGCTCGGTTATCTTTTGGTTTATTCTTTAGTAACTTTGAACCTTGTAATTTATTGATTTGGAGCTTCTTTTTCTCTAGTAACTTTGAACCTTGTAATTTATCGATTTGGATATTTTTTTTTTTTTTTATGCTGTTGTTGTGTGCTAGGTTGTGAACCTGTCTTTTGGTTTATTAATTTGTCAGTCAAATTTGAATTCTGATGCTATGATTGTGGTTTCGCTGCTCTAGTCTGGTCTGGTTAGACCAGGCCAGCCAGGTCTGCCCACCCCAGCTTATAAACTTAGGATTGGTTAGTTTTGGGGTTCAGCTGTCTTATCTGTGGATGTCAGGGATTAATTTATAGTTAATTTCTGGAAGAGATGATCCGAATTAGCATCAACCACTGTATGGAATATGGAGGCAGAACTATAGTTATCCGTGCCTAGCTTTAATACTAAATTCAAAGAAATATTGTATTTCAAACTGAGGTAGAAAATTAGAATACACAATCCCCTCTGAAAAGGAGATAAGACATGAATCTGTTGTAGTTATTTGTCATCAACCTCTAAGAAATATTACACTTGTCACTACTTTGTACTATCTACATTTATCTTGGCCAACTCCTTGTTATACAAAACTTTTGAATCTCATTCCTCTCTTTCAACAGTTTAGGAGTTTGTAAACTTTTTGATTCATGAGCTCATTTCTTGGGGGAAAATGTTTGCTTATTGTTTTTGGTATAGAGTGTACATGGTACATCTCATTTCAAATTGGATATTTGAGTGGATGGTTAAGACTTAAGGATCTTGTGATTTTATTTTTGTTATAAATAGGGTTTTGATGAATACATGAATTTGGTTTTGGATGATGCTGAAGAAGTAAACGTCAAGAAGAAGAGCAAAAAGACACTAGGTAAGATAAATTTCTCAAAGTTTATCCTTTTTGTCTTTGCAACATATGCATTTTCTGAATGATGTTATTGTTGATTAGGGAGGATCCTTCTTAAAGGAGATAACATAACTTTGATGATGAACACGTAAGTGAAGTTGAAATTACATTTTCATCTATTTCTATGGGTTTCTTGTCCTAAATTTAAGTGAAATGATTTGCTTTTACAAATTTCAGGGGTAAATGAGGATGAGCACATGGTTCCATTCAACTAGAAGGCCGATTTATCATTACCTTTTCAGTTTGTTACTATTTCTCTTGTCAACATGTTGAATATGGTGTTTGAGAAATATTATGTTGGCAATACGAAATTTTTATGCACCGGACAAATGCTTTGGTTTGTTGGTCATCTTAGTTATGATTTCTTGTTGCATGTATTAATGCCTAGACTCCAAAACCAACTGCAACAGCCATATTATAACCTTAAGTTATGTAGAGGTTTTTTTTATCAATTATTATCATTCACATGTATATCTTTTTCTGTCGTCAATTTTGATGTGAATGCCTTGCCAATAAGATAAATCATTCAAAGTAGGAAATTCTAATCTAGCTCAAGTCTTTGGGAAGCGAATTAAATAATCTTCAAACTTCTTATAACATAAATGTATAGCTACGATCATGGCTTAGTTCGTTTCATTTTTAACATTTTATTCTGTGTGAATTTAATAAAATGTCTCAATTTTAAACCCCTTTCATAAAGTTGTTAGATGAGAGGTATTCACCAAAGATATAACGAGCAGAATTCGTATACCAGTGAATACCATGTCCAACGTATTGTAAGAAATGCACAATAAATAGCTGATACTTTCATTAGCATTTACCAATGTGTCGGTTTAATTTGATTCATGAGGTTGTTTCATACTTTCATTTACCATTTACAGAACTCTACAAAGAAGGCTCCTGAAAACTGGCTCATACGGCTGTCTGTCTGAAAAGAATGCCATGCATAGTAGGTAGAGAGTTTCCATATAATGAGGGTATTCTCTTTAACCAGCATGTTTGTACTTAATTTACTGATAATTTGGTGAAAGTTGGTTCATTGGGGTGGTAAAGAATGCATCCTTTTCGGTCTTTAATTCTTGACGAGGTTTTTATCCATGGTTTCATATAAATATCTAGATAATGAATCCACTAAATATATACATAATGACGGTGTGAATCCACTAAATATATATACAAATGAGTATTAGTTCCAGTAAACTCGAATCTTTTTGTAGCCATCATTCCAAGCTATGTTGAGACCTTGCTAATTCCTCTGTCGATCTCCTTCCAAAACTAAGCAAGATCCAAGCATAGTAACATAATGAACGTCCTACATAATCTTAGGATAACACCTCTACAAGCTTAGTTCAAAACTGCAGTGGCAAGCCCCAAAAGTTACAATAACAGCCAAGGTATCAATTAGTAAATAAAAGAAAACAATTAAGAGAAATAATGTAGTACCTAAATCTTTGGCCTTTTGATAATGGATGTTGCAATTGGCTCCAAATCAGAAGCCTCCATAGCATTTACTGCTTGATACTATCATTCACACAACCAGCAGATGATACAACATCCAAGGGTGTAGCATCGATGCAGCGTTTCATCTTCCTGGTTCCACTCACACCATCTTGGGGAATGAAATTTCTATCCTAAAGGTGACAATTAGTCATGGCAACCAAATCTTCACAAACGGAAACTATGGATCCATTGCCTGAAGCAGACGCCGCTATCCTATCGATCATGCTGATAACTGAACTAATATCGCTGACAGCTGCACTTAAAGCTACAGGGGTCAATGAACTCACCTGGAATCATGACTAGACATAAATTAGTCATCTACAATTCCAAAATTAAAAAGAAATTTTACTTCATATTTGTACAAACTATGGTCACAAACTCTGGTCGGACCAGCTTTAGATAAACTAGACTAACCGCTTTAATGAGGTGGTCCATAAGCTCCTCAGTAACAGTTGACTTTCCTGACGAGGGCGCTAATGCATTACCGATATGTTGCTCTAAAATCCCTTGCTTAACACCAATTATTTGCCCCATCCTCATGTCATTTACATCATTCATTTGGTGAAGTTGTTGCCTTTGAGTAACTTGGGGCTGCGTTTGTGACATGGAGTGCATGTGAGGTGGGGGAAGCTTCCCTGGCTGCAGTGATGACATTTCCCTAGGTCTATTTGTATTTATGAAATTTATAATCTGGTTCTCATATGAACCCAGTTTCTCCTTCAAATTAGGTGAGATGCTGCTCTTGGAAACCTGGAGGAATGTTAGAAGACGGTCCAACATCATTTTAAATACTTTAAGCTTTTCAATCTGATCCGACTTTGGCTGGTGGGGAAGAGAATCATGCTGATAGAAAGAAAAAAAAAAGATACAACATCAAACACAATAAAAATAAGTTATAAGCAAATGAAAAAAATTTAAGAGCTTCCTTTCAAGAAAGTTGGGTGATTGTTTGTTAGAGTTCAGCACACACTGCAACCTTCAGAGTTTTCCGGGAGAATTATGACAGAAAAGGATTAAAAAGTTGCCTAACAAAATGTACCTGCTGAAGTTTGGTTGCAATTTTCTGATACATCCAATTGAGCTCCGGCAAGTAGCTCTCTTTCATAGCTTTAATCTGTTGTTTAAAATCATCAGAATCAAATAAAGAATGTGTTAGAAACCATTAAATATCTCATGCAAGAATCTGGATTACTGCTGTTGTTGTATTAAACAGCACAATAAGTAAAATAGTTTTTTTTTTTTTTCCTTTTGTAAAGTATCATAAATTGCAAGTTCTGTTTGCGTGCTGCTGAAAACTTCAAAACTCATCAAATTAACCATCTATATCAGCAAAGAGTCTATTAAATAATTACATCAAGTCTTAAGTCTTACTTGATGCTAGCAAATGCAATAGAGAAGTAAAAAAACGTTGTACAAAACTCACCACAGAAAACCAAAATGAAAAAAATTCATTATTGATGCAGCCTGAACGTTTTCATACATTAGATGAAGGATAAGAATCAACCACATAAAAAGCAAAAAGTTTGGATTCGTCTCCATTTTTTTTTTCAATTAAGATAAATCTGGGCACAAAAGCCATATATTTGACAATTTTCAGTTGATAAACCCAATTTGCCCAAGAAATAAAGATGAGAAAGTAGCATAATACTTTTTGATATACTTCTTCTTGCCAATCACTCCCACTTGGCTGTCCAGTATGTGCTGTTGAATCCATAGAATCTACAGCAGATATATTATGATACACACATTAGCATACAAAGCTAATAAAATGTGGAAATCTTCTGCTTCTTCTGTTTTCACTTTACTTTTTAATAGATATAGAACAGGTGGGATAATCACAAGTAAACTTATATGACTTTATTCTGCCAATTAGAAACAATGCATTCAAGAAATATTGCGGTTTCCGATGTTTTATTGAAGATATTTTCAGGAAGTTAACAATATTGTGGTTAATCTTACAAATCATTGATTTATAAACTGAGAGGCACAGGCCTTGTGTCATAAACAGTATAACAGGGATACCACATACATTCAGACAACTTCCCATAAGCATTAAGATAGGCAAAAAATTTGAAGGATAAGAATCAGGAACAGATTAACTTAAGACAACAGTCTCACTTTTTCTTTAAAGAAACAGGAAAAGCGCAAAAATCAAGGTGGTAAATCAAAATACAACTAAAAAAGCACAAACATATGTTGAATTCATGTAGTAATTTTTTGCTTTTCACTTTTCCTTTTCTTTGCAAGTGTTTGTTAAGAGTTGTTGAAAGCACAAGAGTGGAAATTCATTCTGCTGAAATTGTGCATGGAATGCATCCCAGCACATAGAATTATTGATCATCATATCCACATTTGAATTCAATGAAAGCAAATCAAATTACAAATAGTAGCAAAATCTCAACGAGAACGAGAATTAATTCATCTAAAAAAAATGAAAGAACGTGCGAAGAAGAGATAGAAATGAAATGAATATTCCGGTGGTTCGCACTTCCGTTCCGTGTATGAATGGTGTGGTTAATTAAACTTTCACATGCATTAATATCATTTTAACCGGACTAAAATATGGTTGTAGTCCTGCAAATATGTCTCGTTTTGGTTTTACTCCCTGTAATTTTTTTTTTTCCAAGGATCAAAAACTACGAAATGAGTTCGGTCATCATGTGCCACGTATGCAAATCATCACAAAAATGGGATCAGAGACTATTTTAAAAAACAAAAAATTTTACAAGGACCAAAAACAATTTTTTTTTTTTTACAGAGACTAAAACTAAAACGAGACATATTTGCAGGGATTAAAACCATATTTTAGCCTTTTAACAAAACTATAATTTGATTTTTTTTTTAATGAAATAAAAGGTCCACATGTCAAAATCTTATTGGAGGGTCGGATGACCAGCACGTAAGGCACTGTAATTAAGTTTTGTCCATTGGAAGAAGATATCACTACTCCTCCACTTCAATTTATTTCGGTATAATAAGGAGTATTCAAATCCAAAATAAGAATTATATAAAACTATAGTTGTGATTGTGATTTTATAAGAGACTAAGTATATATATATAACTCTTTCGTCGAAAAAGATCATAAACACCCCAAATAAGAATTATGTGTATAGGTTTTCGCGAATTATGTATTATTATAGGCAGGATTGGGATTTAAATTTCGGATATCTAACTTATCTCCTTTTAAAAAGTGAATTTTAGTCACTAAACTACTTGACAAAGAGAAATTACATGTATAGTTTATTGTTTGCACGGGAAGAAGAAAATTGCAAACCAATTTATGTTTTATTTTCCCTTACTACCCCAAAAGACAAATGCATAGATGTTTGGAGCTTGCATGATTAGTAATGATGGTTTAGATGATAAAAATCCCTTGAGTTGAAACATGATGTTCATGTTAGTAGTATCACAAACTTCGTATTTTCAATGGACCAAACACTTTTTTTTTAATGAGAAATGTAATATTTTCATTCATTTTGTTAGTCAAAATCAATATTTATTATGATACATGACATTGTGATTGAGTACCTACATCAATGGCATGTATCACAAATGTTAACTTTGATAGATAAAATGGATGAAAATGATTACCTTGCTACCATTTAATCAAATTAAGGGACCAATGTGCATCTTTTTTTATGTTAGGAGACCAGTATGAACCTAACAGTAGAGATAAATGACCAAGAAGATGTTTAAGCCTAAATTTATTTATTGAATGAAATAAAAAAGAAATTTTAAATAATGTTTCTTTCTCCTCTTGTTTTTCTTTCTCCTAGTTTTTTTCATGTGAAGTAAACACTACGTAGCGTTGGATTTTTGGAAGCGTCAGGCCACTTTTTATCCATGATTTCATATAAGATGCGCTACACAACAAACTTAATTTCAAAAGTCAAAACTTGTTTTATTATGATATGAAGGGTAGGGAGCAGGGACTCAAAAACAGAAGGACTCAACTTCTATGATATTGAGTTTAATAAAACAAAAAAAATAAAAAATAAATGTTTTAAAATTGATTTTTTAAATAAGTTAAGTTCCACCATCCATATTGTCAACCCGAATCTTTAAATTTAAGTGACGGAAGAGACTAACTTATTCCAACGTGAGTAACGTTTTGGACCAACTTGATACTTTTAAAACGTAAGGGACCAACTTGAAACTTTTAAAATATGAAGTACCAACTTAAAAACTAAAATAAACGTAAGGGGTCAAAATGCAATTAAGCCTATTTTTCTTTTATAAAATTCATAAGTCTTCTTTTTAAAAAAGTTTTGGCTAGAATGAATCGTCGACTCTTATTTAATGGCCTAGGTCGCTCCTACCCCTAATTATGACACTCTGAATATAAAAAAGATCAATTTAAAGTTTCAAATATTGATTTTGATAAAGAGGCTAAGAGAAATGCCAGGGACAAACTCTCTAACATACTCTTTTAACACACTCCAATTAAAATTTGCCACATCACCTCTCCTTTTTTATTCCTTTTACCTGTTACAGGTTGTTCCAGTTGCTAAACTTAACAAAAAAAATGGTGCAGTTTTTTTTTCCTTCTTTTCATTGTCTTTCTAGTTTCTACTGTGACAATTTTGTAGAGTGACAAATACTGTTGTGATAGTGAGCCATCATTATCGTTCCACTTTCTTCCATTTCTCCTCCGTTCTCATTCTCAATTTCCATACCTTTCTTCTCCCATTCTAATTCACTTTTATTTTCAATTTCTAACAACAACCCCTCTTCTCAATTTGTGAAGATGCAAAATGAAAGAAAAACATAAATGTTAAAGGAAATTGGTGACAGTGAGCGCTGGAACAAGTATATTGGAGTCATGGATGACAAAATGGGGATGATGTAATGAAGAATCCATCGCCATGGATCTTAAGGAAATGGGGTGTATAAGTCATAAGGGACCACAAATTGAAAAAAATCAGAAATGGGTCTTGTTTTGTTGGTGTCGTTATTTTTCAAGAAGGAGGATCTTATTGATGTCTCCAAACACCACCATCGGCAGAAAACAAATCAGGGAGGAAGACGGCGAACAAATTTTTTAACGTTAAGCGACTTTTATTTTTGGAAGGAAAAGTTAAGCTACTTGTTGTGCCGGTGTCAGGTTAAAATAATTAAAAGAAGGGGTGATGTGGTTAAATTTTATTGGAGTGTGTTAGAGAGTGTGTTAGGGAGTGTGTCTCTAGCATTTCTCAAGAGGCTAATCACCAATTCGCTCATGAATTTATTAGTGAACATTTATCCTCTTGAAATTTGCTAATAGCGAAAAGAAAAAAAAAAAAACTATGTTTTTAGAGAAATGGTATTTGTACAACCATTTTCTTACAACTTTTGGGACAACCCTTTCTCTCATACACTCATTATGCCCTTGTTTTTTCTCTCTATTGCTTTGGTTTTTGTGTCAAGACATACATTTCTTTCTATATTCTTGATTGTCCCATAAATTATATAAAAAATGGTTGTTCAAATAATATACTTCATGTTTTTCATAGCATCACAATTTTATTCTTCTATTGACTTGTATCTAATTTGATTCCTGAATTACATATTAGTCTTTGAGTTATATCATTCACCATCATGTTAGTCCTTAAATTACATCATTTACTAACATATTAGTCCATAGATTGTGTCACTTGCTAGTAAATTAGTCCTTGATTATCGTCAAACTAGTCCTTACAAGTTGTCTGAGGTCATTCCTAACGGGGTCTTTTTTTGCATGTCATCAAATTTCAAGGGGATAAATGGATGAATCGGTGGTTCACTAATTTGGCGGAATCCATTTAATCAAATCAGCACTAGAAGTTGTCTGACGAGTGTTCTGCATAATATTAAAAATTTAAAAGCAATTAGGATTGTAGATAGGGAAGAATGATCATGTAGGACGAGAAAAACTTGGAAGTTTTAATTATATTTCAAAACAATGTTTCACAGTATAGTCCTAATAGCTAATATTGAAAGACATGAAACAACTGAGAGTCAGATGCTCTCGGAATACTATCCACCATGCCAAGGATTTTAAATGCTAACCTGGATTAGATGCTGTGTTCTGGGGTCTAATCTCCATTTTAATCACCAGGCTTCTAATTTGAGATGTACCTGGCTTGTTGTTGTTGCAGCCTTTAAATTCTTCTCTTCAAACCTTTGGGCAGCCATCCGAAGTTCATGCAATCCCTTTTCACCAGAAATAGAAAGATGTCTTAGTATTGTGTCCATTCTACAAAAATGAGTTCTTAATATGTTATTGTCATTAGACGACCCTCAAATGATAGAATATGACTGACTGGCATGTAAGAAGAACTCGCTCAAGTCATCTGCACATGTTCGAAATTCACTCAATAACATCTTAGATAGTCTCCTCCTTAAGAAATTTTCTTGGCAACATTAGGAAAATAAACATCCATTTTCCATAAAACATACGAAAATGAGAAGAACATGACATAAGAGCCAAAACCACAACCCTGAAACAGCATGCAAAAGATAACACATGGAAAACATATCAAAAGAAAGTCGCCTACCTTTAGTGGGTCGGAAACCGGTGCGAAAGGAAAAAAAAATAAAAATTATTTTAACTAGATTGAATATGTTTTTTTTTATTTCCTTCTAGAACTATTTTACTTCAATTGCAAGTTATTTTATTTTAGGAACAAATATTTGAAAGATGGAGTCTTTGAGCAAAAGAAAGGAGAATTGAAGCTTATTCATGCCAAAAATATAAAGATCTCATGCAAAAATATATTGTGCAAAAATTCATGCCAAAAATATGAAGATCTCATACCAAAATATCTTGTGCAAAGAATTTGAAGATCTTGTACAATAATATAAAAGCCGTGCCATGGTCCCAGACCCTCTTTTACCAATTTTTTTTACTTTCTTCTTCTTCCTTCATTCTCAAACACAAACTTCCCTCATCCTTCAACTTCTCTCTCTAAACCTCCATAACATCAACCTTTAAACCTCTATATTTATCTCCATTCATCATTTCAAACATTAACCACCAATCAAAACCAACTTTCATCCATCCAAACACCAAATTCTACACCATTAAACCCTAACTCAAAAACCAAAAAAATTCTTTACCAATCTTCATCATTCAACTCATAAACCTCACTTAAACCCAAACACCATCACTAAACCAACCCTTCCCACACAAAACCTTGTTCAAACCTAACCTCCACCTAAACCCACACAAAGTCAAATTAAGGTCAATGACATCAAAGAGGAAAAGCAAGGAAATTGAAGACTCCAGAAGTGGTGCAAGAAGCAATCAACAGTCCGCAATCATGGGATCGAACTCAAGGATCCCGAGCAAAGGAATAGGTATAAATCTCTAATCTCTAGAACTATCTCTCCTTGCAGGTATCCTTGAAATTAGAAAAGGGTTGTGAAACATGAGAATAGTCTAGCAAACCTTGAGACATATAAAGTTTTGTTCTTCAAGGATTCTAATAGCAATCAACCATGAGAATAAACGTGGTTGCCAGAGGAACACACTCACTGAGACCGAAAGGAGATGTGATATGCTAAAGAGAAATTTGTCTTTAGAAAGTAAATTCAATATAAAGTTTAAGGTTTAGGGTTTGTTTCTGAAGGATTCGTTATTATGATGAACCAATAATCCCAACACTTCTTTTATTTTTATTCTTTCCTTTTGATTAAAAATTCAAACTTTAATCTCAAACTCTAATCTAATCATTATTTAAAGTTAATTGAATTCATAACTCCCTGTCGGAACGATACTCTATTATTACTACTTCGGTAAACCGTACACTTACGGTTTTATCCTATCAATTTGTTTTTGCTTCAACTTAAACTGGTGTTTATTTGAATCTGTGCTAAATTTCAGTTCCTTCAATATCATATTCAAAGTCTAAAGGTGAGTGTTGGCATAAGAAATGGAGTTTCTTCCACATGATATGACTCCGAGGTCGAGGTTTGATTAGTAGAATCAGCCTCTTGCAAATGCATATTAGAAGTCCATGCATGAGCCTTATTATACATCTCTTATTCTTTTGTTACAAAAAAAGAGACCAAAAACCTCAATGAAATGTTGCCAATCTATGGAATCATATCAAACAATTATTACATTTAATTGTTTTTTATAGAGTAAATATATCTTTTCGTCCATGTAATATTAGCGAATTCTGGTTTAATCTCTGTAAAAAAAAGAGGGACAAAATCTAAAAAGGACTAAAATCAGAATTCGCTAATATTACATGACGAAAAGAGGTATTCATCCTTTTTTATATGCATTAATACCGAAACTACATATCAAATCAGTAAGTATTAAAACTGAAACTTACATTTTGTTGACAATTCTTTGACGTGATTCAGGCGGAAATTGACCTCTCCAATCACTAGTATCGATATTGGCTGGGTTCAGCACCTTGATTATTAGTAATAGTATCCATCCAATGTAAATAATTCAATTAACTGAAAATTCAACATAAAATGGAATATTCACGTCAAGTCAGACTCTGAAAGGAAGGTATAAAGGATGGATATAACATTCAAAAGGTAATCAATGGCAATTACTGATTTTTCAGAGAGCCAAACTGGCTATCCATAGAATGGTGACACCTAACTTTAAACTGTAATAATAAGATAAATGTAAGTAGCAAGAAAGGCAAATCAACTCAAGAGGAAGGCAAGGTAAATCTAGGGTTTTATTCACCATGGACAAAGCATTATAAGGACCATACATTTGAATGTTGAACAGAAAATTAAAGGGAATGCTCTCTTGTTTTATTCAACTGCAATAGTAGCTTATATAAAGCCTTACAAAGAAAGAAAATAAATTAAGTTACTCCACTAACTCAGTCCACTAACAGAAACGTGGAATGTGGAGAAAACTAACTAAGTCCCACTAATAAATCCTAAGAAGTAGGGATTATTAACTTAAAGATAGAAACAGATACTAATAACTATGACAGCAAAGCAAAGTCAATTAACCAAATACTAATAACTTAGATAGTAAAGCTAATTCAATTTTAACATTGAATTGTTTTCTGTAATGTAAATATCTCTATAATGTAATGACTTGTTCAACCAATTACTCGCTCTAAAATTGATTGAAAATTCCACAAGGAAAAGCCTTGAGAAGAATTCATTGATTGTAGTAATCAAAGCTTAAGATAAACAAACCACATATCTATAAATTATGCGGTGCAAAAATTTGATTTTGAATAAATTGATTATGTAAAATTGATTTTACCTAAAAGTGAGTTGAAGATGAAAGTGATTTATATTTGAATACATTCCGGTACTAAGAGAATTTTTTTATTAATGTGAAAAGTGAGTTGAATGATCAATCTAAGGGTAAAAATCAATTCCGAAGGCAAAAGCTACAAATTCTAGTTTCAATTTTGCTAATTCTAAAAGTGGAAACAAACATACAAGAACAAAAATCAAACATAGAAGAATCAATTTTGCTAATGAACTATCCTTCTCAGAATTTAGATTGAGTCTAACTCACTCTTACCAACCGGTTTTTAAGGCAAGAACTACTCTACTTATAAATCTATATTGAAATATTATCTCATTCAACGAGAGACTCTCCATAAAGCACACATACTCCTCGAACTAGATATATCGCGTACGACACCGACACATATGATTACATTGAATTGTGTCATTTTCTCAAATTTTATCGGTGTCAAACTGTCGTGGCGTGTCCTATGTCAAAATCAACCATACAATACTCTTATCTCATTCAATGCGAAATTCTTAACCAACCTTATACCTATAGGCTATAACTCATACCAAAATAACAACTATATCTACTATACTATCCTAAGAAAATTTAGGCTTAATTACTCATTTGGTCCCTTAACTTATTTTTTGGTTTCGTTTTGGTCCTTTAACTATTAAAAGTTTCGTTTTGGTCCCTTAACTTACTTTTTGGTTTCGTTTTGGTCCCCTAACTATTAAAAGTTTCGTTTTGGTCCCTTAACTTATTTTTTGGTTTCGTTTTGGTCCCTTAACTCTTCCTCCGTCAACCACTTTGGTCCTTTATGTTAGGATGAATGTATTAGAGTTAAGGACCAAAACGAAATCAAAAAATAAGTTAAGGGACCAAAACGAAATCAAAAAATAAGTTAAGGGACCAAAACGAAACTTTTAATAGTTAAGGGACCAAAACAAAACCAAAAAATAAATTAAGGAACAAAAACGAAACTTTTAATAGTTAAGGGACCAAAACGAAACCAAAAAATAAATTAAAGGACCAAAAGAGTAATTACGCCGAAAATTTATTATCACCGTATCTCCTCCATATTTACCCTTCTTAATTCTCACGAAATCTCTAATTTTACGGGTATAATTGTCATTTCCTCACTTTAATAAATTCTAAGCTTCTCTTAATAGAGCAATTATTACACACCCAATCCTTTTGGTATTCCCAAGACAATTTTAGTTGTATACTTTTGTTTCTCCTTAATACTCCCTTCGTCCCATATTACATGATACAGTGGACTCTGTCACGTTTGTCAATGCACAATTTTGAACTTAAATATATTTAATAATTTATTAGAAAAATTATGAAAAATTTGATATTTTAAAAATATTCATGGAGACGAATCCGACAACATTTTATATGCTATATTTTGTCTTTATATATTAGCAGAAAAATAGAGTCAAAATATGTTATATGAATAATACACATTTTAAAACTAGATCATTTAAAATGGAATGAAGTGAGTAGTATTTTTGCATTTTTAATTTTTAATTATTCAATATCAATTTTAATCATTTAATGATCACTCCTACTATTTCAAGTCCGACAAGTAATTTTACTTCCCAATTCACACGAGAAACTAAGAAGTAGAGGACACAATTTGTTGAAAAGAAGCTTTAATGCTCTTTTTTTTTTTTTTTTTGTAAAAAAGAACCAAGTATTAATCCCCATTTCTCCAATTTTACGCTTACACTTCAACTTTCTCTAAAGATCGTTAATTTGGTTTTTATCAAGTTTTAAATACTTTTTCTTATATTGGTTATAATCTCCTTATTGATTTAGGTCCATACAAACTATATGATTACTAATTTTATTTGAAAACCAAAATAAATTGGGAAATTATAAAGTCTTTGGTTAATCTCATAATCTCACTAATTTGCATATTAAATAAAAAAAATATTTAATTGAAACACTAAATTAATGTTGGTATTTTCAAATAGTTATGAGTTTTTACAATTTTATCATAGAAATTTTCTCATATCAATAAAAAAAATCCGCAAAATTAAACACATAAATCTTCAAAGTTTTATCGTATCGGCTACACTAAAATTTATATTTTGAAAAAAGTCACGAGTTTTTAAAGTTTTATCGTATTTCTTACTTCAACATATACATACTAAACACATAAAATCTACAACGAATATGGTTTACATATTTATTGGTGTTTTGCATATAAAATAAAAAATTTATTTAATAAAAACATTTTATTAATGTTGATATTTTAAAAATAGCCATAAATTTTCAAAATTTTATCATATTAAATTTCTCATATTCGTAGATAAAAAATTGATTCAGCAGATGTAAGCAAATAAGATCTAGATCTACAACAAACCAAATTTAAATAATACTGTTATTAAGATTAGGTTTAAATGTGTCATTGGTCCCTGCACTCTCATCAGATTTTGGCATTGGTCCCTGCACTTTTTTTTGTTTGAAATTGGTCCTGTACTTTGTAAAAATATTGGTATTGATGCCACGTGGCACCAATATCAATATTTTTACAAAGTGCAGGGACCAATACCAATAGTTTTGTGTTTTTTTTTAATAGAAAGTTAATAGAGAGACCAATACCAATATTTTTACAAAGTGCAGGACCAATTTCAAACAAAAACAAGTGTATGGACCAATGCCAAAATTTGATGAAAGTGCAAGGACTAAACGCATATTTAAAGTTAAGATTAGGATTAAGATATTTTTTGGTTTTCTCTCCTAGGGTTTTGCTGTCGCCGCCTTTGTGAGAGTTTGTTTTCAATCAGATTGTTCTACAACCTTGATCCTGATCGCTTTGCGTTTTGTTCCCCTCTTATCTTGACTGATCATAGTTTCTTTGTTCTTAATTCCACGTTTCCTTGTTTGCAAGCTCTGCAGAATCGCGATGATCAATTTAATGTGAGTTTTTCTTGAATCATGAGTTTTTGGTAGTAGCATGCGGTGTATTTTGTTGATAAAGCTTCCGTTAATTAATTGAGTGGGACATGGTGTTGTTAATCTTGTGATGTTGCTGCCGAACTGTTTGTTGTTTTTCCTCACCCAATTGATTTAGTGCGTTGCCTTTCCATTACATATTTATTACACCTTCCGTGATGGTTACAATGGCTTCATGG
This sequence comes from Medicago truncatula, assembly GCF_003473485.1. Taxonomy (NCBI): domain Eukaryota; kingdom Viridiplantae; phylum Streptophyta; class Magnoliopsida; order Fabales; family Fabaceae; genus Medicago; species Medicago truncatula. The sequence continues at coordinate 51,263,691 of NC_053043.1, forward strand.
TAATAGAGTTTCAATATTGGTGCTAGTTGTTTTGGTATTTGGTACGGATGATCTTTAGCTTATATTTCCACAAGTACTAGTTACAAACCCGTGCTTCGCACGGGTTGAATTACGTATTTTTTTTAAAATTTGCTCTAAAGGAAAGATGTTCAAATTACGGAATATTGTCGTTCTTCATAAATTTGAGAACGAAGGTCACATGCTTCGCACGGGTTGAATAATGTATTTTTCAAAAATTTAGTTGTGAAGGAGAAATGTGCAAATTTTGGTAAATTGTTGTCCTTCATAAATACACGTATTGTGAGAATTATGTGACTGTAATCAGCCCAGCAGAAGCACCCAAGTAACACCAGCCCAGCAGAAGCAAAAAAACGCTGCAGGCCTTACTGATGCAGCGCATCAGCCAAAACAAAACACCCAGTAGCAGAAAACAGGTGCTGCAATTACAGACCAGCAGCAGCCCTCAACCAAATGACCCAACCTTTATCTATTTTCAATCTCTTTTCCACTGTTACTGGGTAATGATGTAGTTGTGGATGACAATTTATGTTGGTGTAATACCAAGGAAGTTAAAATTATTCTATAATGAATAAGTATTTTGAAATCAAATGCTTCAAATTTTCCAGAATCATGGCTATGAGTTTGGAATTATTGTTTATAAGATGTGGAGTTTTCATAAGTTAGACAAATATGTGTTTTGGAATACCTGTCCTTGGATCAAATCAAAGTGTATTTAAGTAGGGATGTGATTGGGTTTCTTTGAGAATGAGGGAGAGTATGTGGATCGTCATGTTTGAATCCAATAAGAGTTGATTATGCTGATCATCTCACCATTATAACTCATTTGAGTTCTATAACTTCAAAAAAATATATAAGTGGGGCAATGAATTTTAAATATGAGCCAAATCCATTTATTAACTTCGTTACAATGGTTCCCATCCTTTAAACAATTTTCTTGCCTGTCATGCAAGGTATCTTTATCTGCTATAGGTACCTATACAGACATAATAAGAGGCTATGATTTTCAAAAAATAAGTCTTGGATATATTCGTTAGATGGTATTATACACGATGTAATAGCAACATGATAGAAAGAATATTAGCTGCCGAGCTTAACTTTATTTCCATTCTCAATCATGTTTTTGTTACTATCTTATTCCTATACTCCTCCCTTTCTTTCTTCTTAAAAACAGCTTCCTCAGAAAATCAAAGGCTCCTTGTTTTCTCGTCGGTACAATTGCTAGATATCCTGTGGCATTGCTCCTATCATTTTGCTTTGAAGTCCTATCTCTTTGCAAAACACTTTCATTTTCAGATTGAAGAAGGGGCGGTTGTTGTGCATCTTCAGCAGTTTTGTTTTCTTCTTTTTCGACAGACTTATGCATCTCTTCTTTAGCACCATCCTCGGCTTGCATGTGGTTCCGTTAAAATTTAATTAGAAATAAGAAACACCATAAAAAATAGATGAGAACAATAAGATGCCTTTGGAACTACAACAAAGTAAGTACAGTTTTCGCTGGGCCTCACCATGAATGTCAAAATTCTAAAGGAAAATTGCTCTTAGTTCATCTAGCTCCATCGGTGATACCATTTTTGGCCGCCAGAGAATTCTTTTACTAATGTGCTCATGTTCTTCTTCCATGATGTGCTGAAAAAAATAAAATAAGCTGAGATGGTGGAAACACAGAGCATAGACAGATGAGTGTGTAATGTGAAAATATACAAAAATTGGATATTCTGCACACAACAATAAAAGAATACTATTTTTATGGAACAAAACAATGAATCTTGTGCTTGACTCTAAACAAAAGAACCAACATATTGTAAACAGAATGAGCTGGTAAAATGAAGTTATATAGTATTGTAAAAAAACACCATTAAAATCATTAAAGAGGCACACATAAGATCATCTACAAAGAAACAAAATGCAACGAAATAAACCAAAAAATAATAGAAGCTGACCTGGATATGTAAGTAGCCCTCATAACACAACCCGCTCATATAATCTCGCAGCCTGCAAAAATGATGTAAGGAAATCAGGAAAATGAAGGATGAGATAGCCAAAGCAAGACATTTTACAACCACATTTAAACTCATAAATATCACCTTTGCAGTTTTACCATGGTTTCAACTTCTTCAGGTCATAAGGTAGAGTCCACATCACCAAAGATTCAACACTCTGTACACATGAACAATCAGACCTATCTGACTTGACAGTAATTTCGTGATTATTTTCACTCATAGCCTTTAAATGAGATTTGTTTCCCTTGATTCTTGATCCCTGAAAATTTGCAAGAGATCACTATTATAATAGACATTATAATTATTATATAAAGGATCACCCTTCGATACAAACCTGGGTTTTTTTCTTGGTGTAAGGCACTGCACTGTTACCTGCAAAATACATAACCACTGAATTTCAAACTCTGTTCAATGGCATTTTTCTGCAATAGCATTCCTACCTAAATATATACGTGTATATCTATCTACCTACTGTACACACAATACTATATATTTTTAAGCATGAAGTCTTTTATTTTTCAGATTTTCAGTGTTAAATTTTCCCTCAAATTTGACAGAAAATGCCTTTTATGCACATAATATATAGCTTTCAGCCGCCTAACTCACATTGAAAATTGTCCCATGGTTGCAAGTGGAACAGCTGCATCTGAACTCGCATAGCTGGTCATACTAACTGTGGCCTCTCTTTATAATGCTTTGGTTTCAGTTACTTCTTGCGCTTCAACGACATTGTGAATTTTGCCATAATCAGCTCCAAGGCAATTTCAATATCATAAAAATCACAGTCATGAAAAGTCCTTCAAAATGAAAAAGGTAAAAGTCACATAGATATAAAAAAAAAATGTAACATAGGAAACAAAGTTTTCATAAAATAATAATATGATTATGTAGGAAAAAACACGAGCCATAAAAGAAATTTCAACAAACCATGCATCATCATCATTATTTCCCTGTAATCAATTCATAGGCACCATAATGAATATACATTGAAAAGAATATACAATAAGATGATATGAATTATAGCAATAATCACTTAGTCTTACATTTTTTGGTGTTGTTAGTATCTTCATTTAAAAACCATAAGAAATCTGGAAAAGTTAATTCACAACAGAGCCAAGTCGTTTATAGCTATCAATAAGGGCATGGTTTGAAATCACATACATTATTAATATTCTGCATAAATGTAAAAGCCAAGCTACAGGTACATTTACATTGTGTAGAATGTAATACTGAAGTAAAATTTCGGGTGCAGTTGGTACATTTACATTTTAATATCAAATCTAAATGTATCTTTTTTTTTCTCATTGAATATTGAAATCAGATGTAACAGAAACATGCAAAAACCCTAAAATCACGAAATTAAAACATCAAAATCACCAACCAACAACAAAAAACGAAAGAGCTATGAACTCACCATGACTTACTCTAAACACTCTCAATAGATTATGCTCCAATTCAAAGCTGTTGCCATTGCTATCCCTTCAGCCCTCTTCTCCTCTCTTGCTCTTAAAACCATAGCTTCAGACATATGCTTCAGTCCTTGTAATTTCAATCCAGGCGGTGAACCGAATATTTTAACATGAACATTCCAACCACATTAGAGCAGATTTTTTATTCAACAACTGAAACTTGTAACTCAGTTTTCTCCATCATAACATAATTGAATTAAGCAATTCCAAAGCCTATTTCAAGTTAATTTCTGTCTTCTTTCTAATGGTATAAGTCACATTTCAAACTGGTGCATGAACAGAGAGATATGACAGAACATTCCAACAACAACAGTTCAGATTTTTACTTCGGCAGTTCAAACTTCTAACTCAATTTTCTCAGTCATAGAATAACAAAATTAAGTTCTTCCAGAGCCTATTTCGTGTTAAATTTTGTCTATTTTCCAATGGTTCAATTTTCACTCAAAAATGATGCCAGCACAAGTATTTATGACCGTTTTTCTGACAGTAGGTCTATACAAATTTTAACCAACATTTCTTAAAATTACACCATAACCAACTAACAAATCCTTCTCTATCTAATCAAATTCAAGTTTAATAGAGAACTTACTATAACCTTCTGAATCAGATTAAGCTTATCTCCAGCTCATAGTTTCTGCCTTCTGCAAAACTTCAATTTCTCTACTCAACTCTCCAAAATATAGCTTTGACCCAAACTTTCAGTAATCCTTTTTCTGCAATAGATGGTAACGTATTCAATGGACACGACAGATTCAATAAACAACATCAATGGACACTTTTTTTCATTAATAATCCTTTCCAAACCTGAAAATGAAATTATGAAATATCATTTGCATAACGGCCTTAAAAGAAGGGGATACCCAACAATTTGAAACTAATTTTGCAATATAAAACACTCCTACCTCAACAACATCAGGTCTTGAGCTAACTTGTTCTAGTTCAGCAATTTTCATTCTTCGTTGTCTAATTTTGCGAATTGGCAGTCTCACAACCTGTAAAAAAAGATGCAAAGAAATCAGGAAAATAATAGATGAGATATCCTAATGCAAACTTCAGAATATGACACTAATGACTACACAACATAATAATTATTTATGATCACAAGGCAAAAACTCAAACACATAATCAAAGGCTTTGTGCGGATAAAAACTTAAACTTGCCATATCAAGTTGCATAAATTAATCTCAAATTGTGATCTGCAGCTATAAACTTAAAAATCAGGAGGGATATCCGCAAGCTTGTTGCTGATAGCAGGCACCTTAATGGATCTATTCACTCTATGCTTCCTTTCAAGAACACGTCAAGTTATAAATATCATATTATAACGGTTTCTTAAACCTTTAAAATAACAGAAAATAACTATTAATGCAGCAACCATAAGAATTACCTCTTCAAATTTCTCCTTCTCATTTTGCACATGATTTGAGGTTCCACTCCCCTCCCTCAAATTCTGAAAAAGAAATACCTACCAAAAAAAGATAACTATAGAAACCATAGTCACAAACCAAGAAATGAAATCCACCAAATCAAAGGACATAATTGAATTCACACAAGGGAGACATAGAAAGGTAATAGCATAGAAAGACTTTCTTTATTGGCCATGTGTTGGAGATAATACTGGGACTTTTTTTTTAAGGCGAGCAATTGGTTAAATTTCTGGAAAATATTAGACATTTAAGAACCTCAATTCTGCTATCAATTGCTAATTCTTCAAAAACCGTTTTAAAAAATGATACATCATAAAAGCTAAAATATAGGAAAGAATAAACCAAATATGAAATTAACATATTTGTTGTCAAGCCTATTTTTGTTACGGCAATATGAGTAGTAGACATGTAGATGACAAATATGTTTTCACAGAATGTAGAACCCTATAAATTTTGCTAGTTGCATAATCATAACCTTTATAGAAAATACCTATTTGATGTAGAGCATGAACTTCGGCAACAGACCTGAGGAGTTCCCGTGTAAAGTTTCATATCCTACCATCAAGTTTTTATTTTTACAATTGAATAAAAACTCATTTGTGTAAAATAAATCACAATTTCAACTTAATGAATTTAGTGGTACACATCATATTCATTGCTTTAGGTCTCTAAAACTGCAACATAGTAGCTTAAAAAATCTTAATATACATCATATTCCAACTTAAGCTTCTGCAAAACAACTTAATTGACAGCTTATTGCTTCTAAAGACTTCAATTTTATATTCATGAAAAACTAAAGAAATCACCTTGAAAATTCATCATAAGCCAATTATACATTCCCACTATATAGCAAGAATTGATACTGTAGATACAATTGAATGAATAACAAAAAAAAAAACTTCACTATTCTTATTACTCAATTTCATAAAACCTTAAAATTCCCTTTTCCCCCAAATGAAAACCTAACTCTAAATTCATCAAATTTCTACATGCATGAGGGAAAGGAAAAGGGAAACCCACCTTAAAATTGGAAATTGAAGTTGAAGATGATGATAATGATGTGAGGAGAGATTTGTGGTAGTGGATGAATGAACTCTCTCAAGCTTGCCTTCTTCTCCAATTTTCCTTATTCCTCTTGGTTACCCACTGTTTCCTCTTCTTTCCTTTCTCCATCGGCTTCCCTTCTTTTCCTTCTTCTCCTCTCCCTCGACCCTCTCTGTCTGGTTCTGTTTTTTTTTCTTTTTTCTTTTCTCTATCAACAACACATATATATGCAAAGGCAGCTCCAATAAGTAATTTACCATAATACCCCTAATAAGGGCAAAATTGTCAAAAATACAAACATTAATTTTTTTATATAGTATAGTAGATACCATGAATATATTCAGATGTTGTCCTTACTTCGGAGCAACTTTGGATAAAGGTTAACACATCAATGAGTCTGATAAGTTGGAATTGTCGGGTTTAGGTAGCCCGAGCGCAATTCCCGACTTGAAATACCTAATTCGGCACTTTAATCCGGACATCCTCTTCTTAAGTGAGACTTTAGTCCATCGAAATAAAATTGAAGAATTATTTTACTTACTTGGTTTTGATTCTTGTATCTCAGTTGACCGCACTGGAAGAGGTGGGGGTCTTGCCTTATTTTGGCATCATACTTCTAGTTGCAATCTTGTTGATTTTTCTAATAATCATATTACTGTTGAAATTATTGATTCTGTTCTTGGTCCTTGGAGACTCACCTGCTATTATGGCTATCCGAATGGAGGTCGTAGAATTCCCGCGTGGAATTTTCTCCGTCAACTTGCTAACCAATTTACAGGTCCTTGGTGCATTTTTGGTGACTTTAACGACATTTTGGATGCTAGTGAAAAAAGAGGCCGCAACAACATACCTCAATGGTTGATTAATGGTTTCCGGCAAGCTGTCATTGACTCAGGTTTATCAGATGTCCCTGTTGAAGGCTATCCCTTTACATGGTTTAAAAGTCTTGGCACACCATGAGCGGTGGAAGAAAGGTTAGACTGTGCTCTTGCTAATAACTTATGGTTCAATCTTTTTCCGGAAGCTTCTGTTGAAACTCTTGTGGAACCGGCTTCCGATCATTATCCTATTCTTACTAGGCGCAATTTTCGATATAAAAATGCGTGGCACCTAGAACCGGGGTTTAAGGATATGGTTACTAACTCTTGGCAGGTTTATTCTCATAATTCTCTTATTCCCAAAATGTCTTCTTGTGCGGAAGAGATGTCAGTATGGAGTAAAGCTCATTGTAATAAGCTGAAAAGTGAAATCGAAGATTGTAGGTGGCAACTGCAAACTATGCGCACACATACATCAAGGGAAGAGCAGGTTCAAATGTTTGAGCTTAGGAAGAGAATGCAACGACTTCTTGCTCAGGATGATGCTTTTTGGCGGCAACATGCTAAAACTCATTGGTATAGGGACGGTGACCGTAACACAAAGTTTTTTCATGCTTCAGCTACGGCTAGGAAACAGGTAAACCGTATTATTTCCCTTGAAGATGATGCTGGAAATAAAATTACTGATGAGCTTGGTCTATGCAATGTAGCTCGAGATTATTTTGTTAATATTTTTTAGAAGCATGGTAGCGCTTTCTCTCTTGTTATTGATGTTATTCCCGTTTCTATTTTTGCTCATGATAATGAAAAACTCACGGCTCCGTTTACTAAAGCTAAATTTCGTGAAGCTATTTTTTCGATGCATCTGGACAAGTGCCCAGGTCCTGACAGGTTCAATCCAGGATTTTACAAACATTTTTGGAACTTGTGCAGTGTTGATATTTTTAAGGAATGTTGTGTGTGGCTTGATACGGGACAATTTCCCCCTGACTTGAGTATGACAAATATTGCTCTTATTCCGAAAGGTAACTCGCAGGTTAGCATGAAAGATTGGCGTCCCATAGCTCTTTGCAATGCCCTATACAAAATTATATCTAAAGTTTTAGCCCTCATATTGAAAGGGGTGCTTTCTCAGTGTATTTCTGATAGCCAATCTGCTTTTGTTCCCGGTAGATCCATTTTGGATAATGCTATGGTTGCAATTGAGGTAATCCATTTCATGAAAACGAAGACGAGAAGCGATGACAGGTATATTGCTTTGAAGCTTGATATTAACAAGGCATATGATCGTATGGATTGGGATTATTTATGTGCTGTTATGGTTAAAATGGGCTTCAACGCTAGGTGGATTCAATGGATGAGCATGTGTGTCGAGTCTGTGGATTATTCTGTTCTTGTCAATAATGAAAAGGTTGGCCCTATTATCCCAGGATGTGGCCTTCGTCAATGGGATCCTCTTTCTCCGTACCTTTTTATTATCTGTGTAGAAGGGTTATCTTCCCTTATTAGGGATGCGGAGGCGCGAGGTGTTATTACAGGTACTGATGTAGTATTTTTGCATCAAACAATTGTAAGTATTTATATCGTCTCCTCAGGGACTAGTGCGATATCGCGGACCGTTCGACACCAAATACCATTCCAAGTTAAAAAGATAATTGGTTGTTTGTTTTAGTAACTCATTTGCAAACGATAAAATTGAGATTAATAGGGCGTGAAACTTGTTAGGATTAGAGTTCCTTGATCAAGCGTCGCACGTAACCTAATGATCATACATGGATTCTAGCTTTTCTTTGATATTATCACGTATCCCTCGACAACACTATTCGTGTCCAAACAATATTGTGAAATCAATTGTATCATTCAATCGTCGATGTCTCAAACTATTGAATGATTCAAGAGTCGATCTTATCGTCCAATCGATGATTTCTCGATCTATTGAATGCTAAGAAAGCTTTAGGTTTGGATACACAAAGTGATTATCAAAACATCGATTCCATGTCTAGAACCTATGTTTTGATAGATGGTTATTCTAAACCTAGATTCAAAAGTATTTCTCAATCACAATTAAATCAAAGATAAAGATTAAAGTGCAAGAATAACATCAATATCAAATCAAATGCTAGAACCATATATTTATAGATCAAAAGATTACATGTTAAGCTAAGATCAAGTACCTCTAATCCCAACAAAGGAGATTTAGCTACTCATTGTCATGGAAGCCTTGCAAGAATGAATTGAAGGAGAAAGATTCATTTACAACTTGTGATTTCTCAACAAAGAATGAAGAATCCACTCTCTATCACTCTCACTCTATGAAGAACAAGCCCTATCTCTCTCTCTAGAAATATTACAAGTGAAAAACTAAGAGAAAAACTATCTAAAAACTATATATAAAACTATGTCCCTCTGAAATGGTTGAGTGGGCTATTTATAGAATTCTGAGTCTGCCTTCACTCGCCTCGCGAGCTGCTTCATTCGCCATGGCGAGTTGAAGTTTCTTCCCCATTGGGTTTGTGCCACGTCAGCATTTAGAGGCTAAACCGCCCTTACTCCCCTCGCGAGTCCTTCCATTCGCCATGGCGAGTAAGCTCGCCTTCTACTCGCCATTGCGAGTTGGTGGCGTGTGATCTTTGTTGCATTCTGGAATTGCTCGCCTTTGCTGCTTGCCATGGCGAGTTGGAGGCGAGTGATCTCCTTTTTCTGCCTTTTTGTACTTTTCTCGATTTTCTTCTCTTTGCTTGATGTCTTGAGTTCGAATCCTGCACAAATGGGTGAAGTAAGATAGATAAAGCGTAAAAGGGCAATAATCACTTATTTCTCGGCTTTTCCCTTAATAACTTGCAAAACAAGTAACAAAAATGCCTAAAATATATCACTTAAATTACAACTTTCTAGCACTTATCAGGTACTAAAATTTGTCGTAAGGTGCCCCCTGTTTCTCATCTTTTGTTTGCAGATGATTGCTTTCTCTTTTTCGAAGCAGACGAAGGACAAGCGATTGTTATAAAAAATATTCTTTCGTTGTATGAGGCAGCCTCTGGTCAGGCTATTAGCCTGCCCAAGTTTGAAATTTATTGTAGTCGTAATGTTCATGATCCTCTGAAGCAGACTCTAATTGACATTCTTGGTGTTTAGGAAGTTTTGGGAACTGGTAAATATTTGGCTTTACCGTCTATGGTGGGCAGGGATTGTAATGCGACTTTCTCCTATATCAAATATCGTGTCTGGAAGAAAATAAATTCTTGGAGTAGTAATTGTTTATCTAAGGCAGTGCGCGAGGTTGTGATCAAATCCGTTCTACAGGCTATTCCGTTGTATGTCATGAGTATTTTTCAACTGCCGGCCACTCTGATTGACACTATTGAAAAGATGATGAATTCTTTTTGGTGGGGTCATGGTAGAACTACTCAGCGAGGTATTAACTGGATGAGGTGGGAGAAGTTATCTGTTCCTGAGGTTCATGGTGGTATGGTTTTCAAGGATCTCTCCGCTTTCAATTTGGCTATGCTTGGTAAGCAAGGGTGGAAGTTTCTTTCAGAGCCCGACTACGTACCTTGTTTGTCGTATTTTTAAAGCACGATATTTTTCATCTTGTAACTATCTTAATGCCCAGATTTGTCACAATCCTAGTTATGTGTGGCGTAGTATTTTGCGCGCTAGATTTATTGTTCGAGATGGTGCTCATTGGAGTATTGGGTCTGTTGAGGCAAAATCCCTAATTAATTTTAAAGATAATAAACCAATATGATTAAAGAATTAATGGACTTTGATTAATTCCTTGGTATTTAACTTGTGCTCTTGAGTGTTTTACTAAGACAGGAACAAGGTTTAGATCATACCAAGAATCAAGAAATCAAAGGACATTTGAATTCATGATCTAACACTGAGGTCAGAAAGTTAGATCAGAATGTTGCTTGAAGATCAGAATGTTCAGGCAGAGATCAGAAGGTTGTTCTTAAACAAGCCAAGAGTCTCAAGAACTTTGATCAAAGGTCATGCAAGGCACATGTGACATGGGTATATGTCCAGTAGAGTACATTTGCATGGATCAATCAAGCAATAAAGGCATATACAAGGATTATGTCAAAGAAGGCATTCAATGTTCATTTAAGACTATGAACATTGATGTACTAGGAATATTTCACAAAGGAATATCATCCTAGATGTTATTATCACTGCTCTTCATTATTGTTTCACTATTAGGATTTGATTACATCAAATGATAGTCTTACAAATCATCCTAAGTGAAACAGATGGAACATTCTGATGATCAGAATGTTCAAGCTCAGCTCATGCTTACTTTATGAACAATATAGTAGGTGAAAAGCAAAAAGCAAAAGCAAAGCAAATCTGTCATCTTCAAGAAGAGATAGACACGTCTGAGAGTTGGTACTGAACAAGGACAACACAATCTCTCAAAGCATGGGCATGAAGATGCAGAATCCCGCTAAATCCTCCTGCACCGATTCCAAGACAAAATCTGGGAAAGGAACATTCTGATGTATGAAGAAAAGTCCATACATTGGTTATTGACCAGAAATTCATATGTAAAACATATGCATAGCCCAGAACTTCATGTGTTCGTTCATACATGATGAACCCAGATGAAGATCATCATGAACACAACAACATTCTGATGTTCATCAGAGATCAGAATGTTTGCCCAGAATTTCAAGTTAAAGCTTGCGGGACCCAGGACACATGGCATAACACCATTGGACATCCTACAACGGCTATATGAGCCCAAAGACTCTATAAATAGAGATCAAGGCATTAGCAAAACTTGCACCATTGCAAAGCATACAAGAAAACAACAAAGATTGTTTGAAGCTCTTGCAAAACTGAAATTGATCAATCTCTAAGGCTTTCGTTTACTTACTGCAAATCAATACTCCCTGTTATCTGAAAGATAACTTCTTCCTTCTCTTCTCTTCTGTTTGATTCAACAAACATTCAACCTCCATACAAATTGTAACAAAGTCTCATCTAGCTTTAGGGGTACTAAAGTGTTAGTTTGAGCAAAGGTTGTAAAAGTCTAAGTGGTTAACTTAGCAACAAGGTGCAAGCCTGCTGAAGCTTAGAGAATACAGAGTTGTAATTGTTCAGGTGAACAAAGATTGTAAGGTGCAGGACTTGAGAGGTTATCTCAAGCACCATAGTGGAAACTCTCACAAGATTGTGAGGAGTGGACTAGCCCACGTTGGGTGAACCACTATAATTCTCTGTGTGTTCTTTCCTTCTTCTCTATACTCTTTAATTATAGTATACACAACACACACTTGCACATGTGGACAGTCATTATAGATGAAGATTTTGTTCCAACAACCAAAGAAGGAGCTGTCAAAGCAAAAAGTGCATGGTCAACAGATGAAAAAGCTCAGGTATTACTATACTCTAAAGCTAGAGTCTTTTTATCATGTGCACTAACCATGGAAGAAAGTGAAAGAGTTGATGAATGTACAAATGCTAAAGAGGTATGGGATACCTTGAAAATACATCATGAGGGTACATCTCATGTCAAAGAAACTAGAATTGACATTGGAGTCAGAAAATTTGAAGTCTTTGAAATGAGTGAAAATGAAACCATTGATGAGATGTATGCTAGATTTACTACAATAGTAAATGAAATGAGATCTCTTGGAAATGCATATTCTACTCATGATAGAATTAGAAAAATACTGAGATGTCTTCCAAGTATGTGGAGACCTATGGTCACTGCAATCACTCAGGCCAAAGATTTAAAATCTATGAACCTGGAAGATCTCATTGGTTCACTAAGAGCTCATGAAGTTGTACTTCAAGGAGACAAACCAGTAAAGAAGGTAAAAACACTTGCCTTAAAAGCATCTCAGTCAAGCTCATCAGTTGCTGATGATGATGTGCAAGAATCACAAGAGTTAGAAGAAGTTCATGAAGAAGAAGCTGAAGATGAACTTGCACTAATCTCTAAAAGAATTCAAAGAATGATGTTGAGAAGAAATCAGATCAGAAAGAAGTTTCCAAACACCAACATGAGCACCAAAACTGAAGCTGACAAAAGTCAAGTTACCTGCTTTGGATGCAACAAAACTGGACACTACAAAAGTGAATGTCCTGACATCAAGAAAGTTCAAAGAAAACCTCCATTCAAGAAGAAGGCATGATCACTTGGGATGACATGGAAGAATCAGATCCTCAAGAAGATGCAGATACAGACATGAGACTAATGGCTCAGTCAGATGATGAAGAAGAGGTAATTATCTATAAAACTGATTCTTTATATAAAGATCTTGAAAATAAAATTGATAGTCTCTTCTATGACTCAATCTTCTTAACTAATAGATGTCATTCTTTAATCAAAGAACTTTCTGAGATAAAAGAAGAAAAAGAAATACTTCAAAACAAGTATGATGAGTCTAGAAAGACCATAAAAATTCTGCAAGATTCTCATTTTGAAATGTCAGAAAAACAAAGAGAACTAAACAGAAAACAAAAAGGCATTATGTCTGTACCTTCTGAAGAACAAAAGGAAAACATACTTTTGAAAAAGGAAGTTGAAACATTAAAAAAGGATCTGACAGGATTTATAAAATCTACAGAAACTTTTCAAAACATAGTAGGATCTCAAAATGAAAGTGCTAAGAAATCTGGCTTAGGCTTTAAGGATCCAAGCAAAATTATTGAAAGTTTTGTACCTAAAGCTAAAATGAGAATTAAATGTTATTTCTGTGATAAGTATGGACATGATGAATCAGTATGTCATGTTAAGAAAAAATTTATCAAACAATAATTTAAATCTTAGTTCAGAACGTTCTCATCTCAATAGATCAGAAAGTTCACAAAAGGCTGGAAAGGCTAAGAAGACATGTTTCTACTGTAACAAATCTGATCATAAAAGACAGAATGTTACTTTTAGAAAAGATCTCTTAGAAGAACTAACCCTCAAGGACCCAACATTACATGGGTACCTAAAATTTTTATCTTGTCAAATGTAGGTCCTGCCTCAGGGTGCAAGAACAAAACCATGGTACCTAGATAGTGGTTGTTCTAGGCACATGACAGGTGACATGAATTGCTTTCTAACCTTTGAAAAGAAGGATGGAGGACTAGTGACATTTGGAAACAATGACAAAGGTAAAATCAGAGGTAAAGGTACTATAGGTAATCTTAACTCTGCTAAAATAGAAAATGTTCAGTATGTGGAAGGTTTAAAACATAATCTACTTAGCATAAGTCAATTGTGTGATAGTGGATTTGAAGTTATTTTTAAACCTAACATATGTGAAGTCAGACAAACCTCCTCTAACAAATTGTTTTTCTCTGGTTCAAGAAGAAAGAACTTATATGTTTTAGAACTGAATGATATGCCTGCTGAATCTTGTTTTATGTCTCTTGAAAAAGACAAATGGATCTGGCACAAAAGGGCTGGTCATATAAGCATGAAAACCATTGCTAAATTTTCTCAACTTGATCTAGTTAGAGGTTTGCCTAAGATTAGCTTTGAAAAGGACAAGATCTGTGAAGCATGTGTTAAAGGTAAACAAGTAAAAAGTAGCTTTAAAACTATTGAGTTTATTTCAACTCAGAAACCTTTAAAGCTTCTTCATATTGATCTCTTTGGTCCAGTTCAAACTGCAAGTCTAACTGGCAAAAGATATGGATTTGTTATTGTTGATGATTTCTCCAGATTTACATGGGTTCTATTTTTAAAACATAAAGATGAATCTTTTGAAGCATTTCAAAACTTTTGCAAAAGAGTTCAAAATGAAAAAGGTTATAATATCATCACAGTTAGGAGTGATCATGGAGGAGAATTTGAAAATGCATCCTTCAAAACATTCTTTGATGAAAATGGTATTAAACATAATTTTTCTTGTGCAAGAACTCCACAACAAAATGGAGTTGTTGAAAGAAAAAATAGAACCTTGCAAGAAATGGCAAGAACAATGTTAAATGAATCAAATGTTGAAAATTACTTTTGGGCAGAAGCCATTAACACATCTTGTTACATTTTGAATAGAGTTTCTATAAGAAAGGTTCTTAACAAAACCCCATATGAACTCTGGAAAAATATTAAACCTAGCATATCCTACTTTCACATATTTGGCTGCTATTGTTACATACTGAACAATAAAGAAAAATTGGGTAAGTTTGATCCTAAATCAGATAAAGCTATCTTTTTAGGATACTCTACAACTTCTAAAGGTTATAGAGTGTACAATCTAAAAACCCAGACAGTTGAAATTAGTATGCATATCATATTTGATGAATATGATGAACATTCTCAACCTAAAGAGAATGAAGACACTGAAGTATCAACACCTCAGAATGTTCCCACTCAAAATACTGTGAATACAGTAGAGAAAGAAGATGATCAGAATGTTCAGGATCAATCTCTTCAAAGTCCACCTAGAAGCTGGAGAATGGTAGGAGATCATCCTGCTGATCAAATCATTGGAAGTACAACTGATGGTATAAGAACCAGATTGTCCTTTCAAGATAACAACATGGCAATGATCTCTCAAATGGAACCCAAGTCAATCAATGAAGCTATTATTGATGACTCTTGGATTGAGGCCATGAAGGAAGAACTTTCTCAGTTTGAAAGAAAAAAAGTTTGGAACCTAGTTCCAAATAATCAAGACAAAACCATCATTGGAACAAGATGGGTTTTCAGAAACAAACTTGATGAAGAAGGTAAGGTTGTCAGAAACAAAGCAAGGTTAGTTGCTCAAGGCTACAACCAACAAGAAGGTATTGATTATGATGAGACCTTTGCACCAGTTGCAAGGTTAGAAGCCATCAGAATTATTCTTGCATATGCTGCACATAAAAGCATTAAACTTTTTCAAATGGATGTGAAAAATGCATTTTTAAATGGCTTTCTGAATGAAGAAGTTTATGTAAGTCAACCACCTGGATTCATAGACAAAGAAAAACCAAATCATGTTTTCAAATTAACAAAAGCTCTTTATGGTCTTAAACAAGCTCCTAGAGCTTGGTATGACAGACTTAGCACATTTTTAATTGAAAATGGTTTTTCAAGAGGAAAAATTGATACCACACTTTTTAGAAAAACACATAATACTGACTTGCTTATTGTTCAAGTATATGTGGATGACATCATTTTTGGTGCTACTAAAATAAAAATGTGTGAAGAATTTTCCAACCTTATGCAAAGTGAATTTGAGATGAGCATGATGGGTGAACTTGGTTTTTTCCTTGGTTTACAAATAAAACAACATTCAAATGGAATTTTCATAAGTCAAGAAAAGTATGTCAAAGACATTCTTAAGAAATATAAAATGAATGAGGCAAAAATCATGAGTACCCCTATGCATCCATCTTCAAGTTTAGATAAGGATGAGAATGGAAAACCTATTTCTGAAAAAGAATATAGAGGCATGATAGGTTCATTATTATATTTGACTGCTAGCAGACCTGATATAGTGTTTGCAGTAGGCTTATGTGCTAGATTTCAAACATGTGCAAAAGAATCTCACTTAACTGCAGTTAAAAGAATCTTTAGATATCTAGTAGATACTACTGATCTTGGCCTTTGGTATAGAAAAGGTTTTAGTTTTGATCTTGTAGCCTATTGTGATGCTGATTATGCTAGAGACAAAGTTGAGAGGAAGAGCACAAGTGGTTCTTGTCAATACTTGGGACAAGCATTGATTGGATGGTCTTGCAGAAAGCAAAACACCATTGCACTCTCCACAACTGAAGCTGAGTATGTATCTGCAGCCAGTTGCTGCTCTCAAGTTTTATGGGTAAGAAATCAGCTGGAAGACTACTCTCTAAGGTACACAAGTGTTCCTATTTATTGTGACAATACAAGTGCAATTAATCTTTCTAAGAATCCTATTCAGCATTCTAGGTCTAAGCATATTGAAATAAAACATCATTTCATTAGAGACCATGTTCAGAAAAAGAATATTGCATTAAGCTTTGTTGATACTGAAAATCAATTAGTTGACATTTTCACAAAACCCCTTGTTGAGGATAGATTCAATTTTCTTAAAGAAAAATTGTTAATCATGAGAAATCCCAATAAAGATTGATTACTGATCACTAAGGGCCTTAAACTAAACCCCTTGATGTCATCTGATACAAATCAGATAGATCCATCTCAATCTCACACTCATCAGAATGTTCCTGAGTTCAGAATGTTCATCAAGTCAGAATGTTCAAGTGATCAGAATGTTCATTGTAATATTCATACGATCAGAACATTCACAAGTTTGTTCATCTGAGTTTATACATTCATGATGTTCATGAAACTCTTTTTTGTTTAGAACTTAAATTCTGGGTCAAACAATCTCATGCGTGAAATCTCGTTTTGATTTTTTCCAAAAATCCCTCCATAATCTTAAGCATTTAATGCTTGGTTATAAGAAGTCATGTTTAAGGTTTAACCACCATGTAATGGCTTAACCATCAAATCATCCAAAATCCATTCATCTTCCCAAACGGCTACTTTTTCCTTTCTCTCTCCTAGGCGTGGCTTTTTGGCAGTTTTTCATCTTTCCCAATGCTAACTATCATCATATCACTACTACCTTTTTCCTCTCTTGCACGTTTTGTCTATATAATCAGTTACCAACTCTGATTATTTCACTTCCATCTTGTTTCCTAACCTCTCATATCTCTCTTCGCAAAAAATTCAAACTGCTCTGTTCTTCATTTTCTGAAAAATGGCTAGAACCAAAACCACCTCAAAAGTTTCTGAAGAACATTCTCAACCACCACCATCCAACACCGCTGCTGATCAATCCTCTGATCAATCCTTGAATGAAACTCCCTTACGCACCACTCTTAAGGACGAAATCATCCCTGCAACCAAAACTCAAAAATCCTCAAAACCTGGATCTTCTAAATTCATTAGACCTAGAACCAATCCTACCAGACGATCAACAAGGATGAAGAAACCTTTGAAGAAACCAAAGGTATCCCACGTGAATCTAGTCTCTGACGAAGAGAAGAAAGATTCAAGTATTGATGAAGATTCTGAGGAAGTAACAGAGGAAGACCCAGAGGAAGATGAAGAAAAAGATTCTGAGCAAACTCTCTCTGAATTGATAAAATCAGTGAGAACATCTTCAAAGAAAGGAAAGAAGGTTGCTACTCCCTCTCCTTCCAAAGAAAGCTCATCTTCTCAGGAAGAGAGTGATGAAAATGGTGAATCTGAAGAAAGCTCTCCAAATGAAGAAGAGAAAGTTTCTTCAAAGAAAAGTGGTAATGGAAAGGAGATGACCAAAACTGCAGAAAAGATTTATCAAAGGAGAAAGAAGATTGAAAGTGAAGTTTTCTCTATGTCTGAGGAGGAAGATGAACCTGAAGTGGAAAAAGGTTCATCAAAGAAGCATGGAAAAGGTAAGGACATTGCTGTCTTAAAAACATCTAGGGCTGAGAAAATTGCTCTCAGACCTATGAGCAGAACCAAGTATTTCAACCTTGAAAGTCTGGAAACCAAAGCATGGAATATGAAGGAGTTCACTGAACCTCAAGGATGGACCAACTTCATAACTCTTCAAGAACACACCTATGAAGACTTGGTCAAAGAGTTCTACACCAACCTATCAGTTCAGGAAAAGAAGAATGGAAATGAGAAGTTTCTCATCTCATCAGTCAAAGGTGTAAAGATCAAGATGACTCAGGAATTTGTCTCTGAAGCATTTAATATTCCTAATGAAGGTAATCAGCTATACTCTAGTTTTTGGTTTGATGAGTCTAGAGTTAACCGTAACAAACTCATAGTCAAATACACCAAAGAAAATCACACCTTTAACTCCACAAACTTGGAAGATACTCCTAAAATCCTTCACAACATGATTAGGCATTGTCTTTTACCTAGATGTGGATCTTTTGAACTTGTCTCTGATATAGACCTTTGCTTCATCTACCATCTCATGAAAAAGATTAAGTTAAATCTTTGCTTTATCATCATTCAACACATGATTGATTCATGCCTAGCCATAAAACAAACATCTGCTGGACTACCCTATGGAATGCATCTCACTTCCATTTTCCAAAAGGCAGAAGTGCCTCTTGAAGGAGAAAAACGTAAGCTGGATTTTATGACCTTTTCTTCCAAGACCTTAGGTCAACTCCACATTACTTCATCCAACATGCCAGTCTCCAAAACTTCTGGACCCTCTGGATCTGGTAAAAGAATTTCTGATCAGAATGTTCAGAAAGCTGTGAAGAAAATAAGGGTTGAAGAAATTACAGATACCAAAACTCCCTCTCCACCAGCAGAAAATCTGTTTTCTGAAGTCTCCAAGCTTGCAAAGGAGATTGTTAAACAAGGAAGCTCACAGTTTAAAGCCTTGATTGGAGAATCTATGACTAAAGAGGATGCTCAAAAGATTGATGATGCATCTCCTCAAGAAGAAGCTGAGAAAGTTAATCAAGCTGAGGAAAGTAAAGAAATCCCTTAAGATGTTGTTCCCAATTCGGTTGATCAAAATCAAAGAGTTGAAGAAAATACTGAGAAGAATACTCAGAATTTTGATGAAGATACTCAGGAAGTGACTGAGCTCTTGGCTTCAAACATGAATATTGAAGAAGATGTTCAAGATGAACATATGGAATTCTCAACTGGATTTGATCTCAATATTGAAGATATCAACACTGACTTCAACAATGAAGTATTTCAAGATGGACAAGAAACAGCTCAGGAAACAACTACAGCTCAGAATGTTGAAGGTTCTGCTCAGAATGTTACAGTTCCTGCTGCTCAGAATGTTAAAGATATTCCTGTCATGTCTAATCAAAATGTTCAAGAATTTGATGATCAGAATGCATCAAATGAACCTCTTCCAGATGACCAGCTGTCAGTTGATCCAATGCCTTTGGCATCAGGATCTCTGCCCTCTGAGGAGGTACAGCGCATGGCCCAAAATGGTCAGAATGTTAACCCATCATCCTCCACCATGGGATCTGTTGCAGGTGCTAACAACTTCTTGGTCTCTGACCTTCCTACTCCACACTTCATTCCTTCATCCACTCCTCCACCACCACAAATGAAAACCACCACAACAAGCAAGCTTCCAAACATGGCTGCTTTATTTGACTCTCTCAATACCTTTGTGTCTGCAAATAAAGAGAAAGCTGAAGCCTCTGATCCTGCTGAACCTGCTAAGCCTTCAAGAGCAGAGAAGATAGCCTCAAGGGCACTTAGGGTCTCCACCAAGACTCACAAAATTGCTTGTATGCTGGCTGACTGGACTGTCAAAGTTCATGCTCCTGGATTGGCCATTTCACCTCCAGTTTTTGATGACCCCTCCATCTTTGAAGCAGAACCATCTTCTGATTCTGGAGACTCCACTCCATGAATCTTTTCAGAATTCCTCCCTATCCTTTTTGCAGATGACAAAAGGGGGAGAAGCTTTAGGATTCAAAGTCTTTAAGTTTTTTTTAGTTATAGGCCCTAAGCAGGTCTACGTGATCAATTGTTATTAGGGTTTACAAACTTCATCTTTTGCTTTTGCTTGATCACATGCACTTTGAATTTCTTTTTTGTTTTTGAACCAAATGTATCATGTAATGTACTTCATGTCTTATATCAATGAATGAATATTGATTTTGGTTCAATCTTGCATTTTTTTATATTATGCAATATATTATAAAATTGAGGGGGAGCTTTTTAAAGTTCTTAAAAACTTTGCATAATGGATTATAAAAATGAGGGGGAGCATTAAAATAAATTTTTAAGCTCTGTTATTCTTCATATATATAATCAAAATCCTTAATCCTAAATCATAAGTTTATCATCTTCAAAAAGGAGGAGATTGTTGATGCAAAATCCCTAATTAATTTTAAAGATAATAAACCAATATGATTAAAGAATTAATGGACTTTGATTAATTCATTGGTATTTAACTTGTGCTCTTGAGTGTTTTACTAAGACAAGAACAAGGTTTAGATCATACCAAGAATCAAGAAATCAAAGGACATTTGAATTCATGATCTAACACTGAGGTCAGAAAGTTAGATCAGAATGTTGCTTGAAGATCAAAATGTTCAGGCAGAGATCAGAAGGTTGTTCTTAAACAAGCCAAGAGTCTCAAGAAATTTGATCAAAGGTCATGCAAGGCACATGTGACATGGGTATATGTCCAGTAGAGTACATTTGCATGGATCAATCAAGCAATAAAGACATATACAAGGATTATGTCAAAGAAGGCATTCAATGTTCATTTAAGACTATGAACATTGATGTACTAGGAATATTTCACAAAGGAATATCATCCTAGATGTTATTATCACTGCTCTTCATTATTGTTTCACTATTAGGATTTGATTACATCAAATGATAGTCTTACAAATCATCCTAAGTGAAACAGATGGAACATTCTGATGATCAGAATGTTCAAGCTCAGCTCATGCTTACTTTATGAACAGTATAGTAGGTGAAAAGCAAAAAGCAAAAGCAAAGCAAATCTGTCATCTTCAACAAGAGATAGACACGTCTGAGAGTTGGTACTGAACAAGGACAACACAATCTCTCAAAGCATGGGCATGAAGATGCAGAATCCCACTAAATCCTCCTGCACCGGTTCCAAGACAAAATCTGGGAAAGGAACATTCTGATGTATGAAGAAAAGTCCATACATTGGTTATTGACCAGAAATTCATATGTAAAACATATGCATAGCCCAGAACTTCATGTGTTCGTTCATACATGATGAACCCAGATGAAGAACATGATGAACCCAGATGAAGATCATCATGAACACAACAACATTCTGATGTTCATCAGAGATCAGAATGTTTGCCCAGAATTTCAAGTTAAAGCTTGTGGGACCCAGGACACATGGCATAACACCATTGGACATCCTACAACGGCTATATAAGCCCAAAGACTCTATAAATAGAGATCAAGGCATTAGCAAAACTTGCACCATTGCAAAGCATACAAGAAAACAACAAAGATTGTTTGAAGCTCTTGCAAAACTGAAATTGATCAATCTCTAAGGCTTTCGTTTACTTAGTGCAAATAAATACTCCCTGTTATCTGAAAGATAACTTCTTCCTTCTCTTCTCTTCTGTTTGATTCAACAAACATTCAACCTCCATACAAATTGTAACAAAGTCTCATCTAGCAAAAGCTAAAGTCTAGTTAAGACTTTTGAAGATGTATTTCTTGGTGCTCCTTTTTACAAGGTCCATATATGTGATGTTTACAAAATAACTTATCTAAGTCCTTCGATATTAATGATATTTTTTTTTTATGAATACATGCATGCATGACTATGCCACAAAAACACTAAAAACATGGTTTATGGTTTAGACCCACAATGATGGAGTCAAGGATAAGAGTACCGCTGTATGGTAGGGACTATTGTTTCATTTGTACTTGTATCACGGGTTCTACCTTCCATATATCATTGGCTTACCAGGACTGACTCCTGGTCCAACAATATTCGCAAAAAAGTCTAATTTGAGGGTAGTTTCGCGTGTCAACTAATTTCAAGACTACTCTTGATTAATCACCGCGCTACGCCCTAAAAGGAGAAAATGGGTTAAAGGTAACTTTAAAGGTCCTCAGCTTCACGGGACATTCAAAAGTAATAACGCCGACTCGACTACTCATGACGACAGAGTATTACCTTCAAGAGGCCTCCATTGAGCGGGGTTATATCACATGTACTCAAGGCCCAAGACTACTCTTGGTATGACACTATGATTTTACCACCATCCTATCTTATTTGTTTCACTCAAGGCCGGGTAGAGGACTTATCTCACCACTCACGCAAAAGAAAAGAAAAACGCATAGGCACATATATACATTTTTATTTTCTCTTTTTTTTAGCAAGTTATAGCGCAAAAATAAATAAAACACAAGTTAAGCTCAACCCTCTTAGGGGATGTCCCTGATGAAGTCGTCATTTTTGTCGCGGTGATTTTCGAAGATCAAGCTATTGATTAGCATTGACTCACAAATTTATGATTCACCGCCGAGCTTTAATTTTTTTTTCAAGGGAAAGGGGGAAAAGTTCGAATAAACCCACAATTTTTAGAGATTTAAGTTTCGGGGGTTAGTTACGTAAATGGAATATATTAGCACCCTAAACGTCTATAATATTTTATAGGAACCTCTTGCTTTTATTTATTTTTGGCTAAAAAGTATTTGTTATTTGCTTGTAAAAAAGGATTAGTTTAATGAGGAAAAAATAAATTATTTTTTATTATTTTTTGATTTGAAAAGACAATGTATTTTGTCTATGTACCCGTGAGGGATCAAAACCACTTAATTCGGGGTAAAAAGCCGAGTGATTATTTGTTTGATGTTTTTTTACTATTTTTGAAAAAAAAGGTTTTGAAAATAAAAGCCAAATGGCAACGAAGAAATTTGTTTGGTATTTTTTAATTTAAAGAAAGGGTTTAAAAACCCACTTGGTTTGGTCTATTAGTAATGACTTGGAACTTAGGAGTGTGCTCCTCCTCAAGGTCTCATGTTTGATTCTCTCTGGTGCCAATTTGAGGGGGTTAGTTTAGCTTCTGAAAAAAAAAAAGGGTTTAAATATTGTAACGCCCTCTTTGAATTATTTGTTTTATTTAATTGTTTAATTGAGTCTAGAATTTATTAAGAAGAGTTTAGAATATATTATATGATTTATTAGGTAGCTTATTATATTATTTAATAGAATAAGATTTGAAAATAAAATAATATGGAGTTTAAGGGTTGTTATGAGATTTGAGAGAGTTTTGGGGAGAAAAAGAAATAAGATAAAATAGAATAAAGAGTTATAAATAGGAGAAACCTAGTTTAGAAAAAAAAAACATAACATACGATCAATTTTGGAGAAAAGGGAGAAAAAGCCAAGAGAAGGAAGAAAGACCTAGAAAGCGGCGATTTTGAGTTATAAGGTAAGGGTGAGACTAACATTCAATAATCTTGAGTCTATGATTCTGAAAATTGTATTTAACATGTTGTAGGTTTAGTTTTTGAGAATTTGAGAATTAGGGTTAAGAGTGATGATTGTGATGATTTTGAATGAAAGTGAAGTTGAATAATATAAGTTGCTTTTTCTGATTTTTTTTTTCTTTTCATCTCTGCCCCAAATTTGAAATGGAATCTGGTGTTGATAGGTCCAGAATTGGTCTTAGGTGTAAACACAAAAGTTGTAGGTATGGATGTTAGATTTCGAATGTCGTTGGTCTGACGTCAAAACGATTTATAGAACTTTAGTTATGGTCAAATTACTACACGTAGGTCACAGTGATTTTTTATGAATTTCAGCACAACTTTGTCCGAATTTGAAATGAAAACTGGTATTGATTGGTACAGAATTGGTCTTAGGTGTAAACACGAAAGTTGTAGGTATGAATGTTAGCTTTCTAATGCCATTGGTTTGACTTCAAAAGGATTTATAGAACTTGAATTATAGTCAAATTACTGCACGTAGGTCATAGTGAATAATTGAATATGATTGATGAATTAGTATATGAATGTATATGTTGTGAATACGATATTGTCCATGATTTGTAACACCCCGTTATCCAAAAGTAATTTAATACAAAATATTCATCAGAGTAATTCATCAAACGGGCATGCTACACTTCATCTCAAAATTTCTTAAATAGAAAATAAAACTATTTAATTCAACATCTTTCATAAACTTCAATAATTATTTGCAGCGGGGTATTCTCAACAATAAAACCATCGTCAACATATTAATTCTCCAATAGAAATCTTGGCATAAAAGCCTCAACAAAGAAATCTAAACAATCATAGGGCCACATCATCATGTTCCAAAAATTGATACATAGGAAAGAAAACAATAAGAAATCCCATCCCACGTATCAGAGCCCTAGACACGACACTTGAGCCACCACCGACTACTCAGGATCACCTGCAAGTTACCCATAGGAAGGGCAACATTTTCAAGCAGAAGGGTGAGATTCACAACAATAAAATATAGAAAAATCATCAATTGAATCTAACACCCTATTAAACATCAATACATCATCCTGTAAATATAAATATATATTTCACAAGGCACAACATCATCTTCAAATCAATTCATCATAATATATGTATAGATATATATTCATCAACAACTTCATCATCATCAATATGGCAATTACCACCAACAACCAAGACTCATGCATGACATGACGACATCACTAAGACCCCTCGATAAATGCAATTATGCATGTGGTACCAAAACAGGACCGAAGCCCTCACCGCTTTTGAATGGTTAAAGCATTCATCAGGACCGAAGTCCTCACCGTTGTGAACAACTAGTTCTCCAGGACATGAGTCCTCCCGCTGTTTATGCATATGCAATGGACCCACTTGTGTATATCTACATACAACTTGACCATGCATACATTCTCATATGACTCCGGAATAAAACGACATGTATGGTTTAACAAACACAACATACATCAGAACAGCACCAACAATTTGTATAATTTATTTAAGTGTAAATATACATAAATCATCACTCAACATTTAATCATGCTCTTGGTAAATAATATAGTCATATATAACCATTAGCACAGTCAAAAGAATCAACCAAACAATGCGTACAACTGAGTATACAAAACCTAAAATTTATGATTCAGTTCTGGGTATTTTCGCCAGGCAGACTACTAACCTCGCCAGGTGAAATTCAACAAAAAGGCTACTCGCCATGGCGAGCCAAAGGCGAGCGTAAGGCGAAAAGCTCCTGGGCACTTTCGCCAGGGCGAACAAAAGGCGGTGGAATGGCGAACTAAGGCAGAGTTCTCTGGAAAACTTTCTGGACACATTCGCCAGGGCGAGTCGTGACAGTTCCAGAATCGTGAATTTGCAGTTTTTCATCAAAAATCCCAATTTTCCCCAATCCAAACCCCAAAACAGGTTACAGTAATGTTATGCAATCTTAGAATCGCCCAGAACACAACTAAGTCCAATAAACATGGTTCCTGTATATTTTCTAATTTTAGAAATCAAAATCAAAAACCCATCTTTTCCCATTCTCACCAAAACCTGATAAATTCAAAATCAGAGATTAATGTCTATACTACTGAAGCAAATCTCACCCTTACCTGAATTCAATTGCACAAATAAAGCTACAGCAAAAATCGACCCCCTCTTGCTCTTGTTCTCCTCTTGGCTTGGTTTTCTCTGTTTTCCTCCCAAAGGTTCAATTGCACGTAAAGACAGTTTTCTGTCTTTCTAACTCTTAACTTAACTTCCTTTCTATTTCCTAACTCCCTATAACTCCCTTTAATTACACCTTATTCCCACTAAATTCAATTAAATTCTAATTAACTCCCCAATTTTCAAAATAACAATAATTCTCACATTATTTTAATAAATATCATAATAAATCATATAATAAAATATAGCACACACCAATCAACATAATTCATATTAAAAATCATACAAAAGACTCTAAAATAAATTGAAAAATAATTAATAACAACTAAGGCGTTACATGATTGATGAAGTGTTATATGTATATATGATGTTTTAAGATGATGATTATTATTTCATGTTGTTATATTGTGATATAAATGTATATGCATTACTTGAATTATATGTGAATAATTGAGACGTTGTTGACTTGCATTTGATATTATTATGTCATGTTGTTTTTGTATATTGTTGTGTTGTTGTTGTTATTTAACTAAGCTGCATGAGTCGGTCTAAGTTGATTAAGATGATGAAGTTCCAAATTATTGGATTATATAAGAGGTTGTCGATTTAAGATGTTAAGAGGTCGAGTCCATGCATTAGCATTTCATTGTTGGGGGCTTGATGCCCTGGAGCCTTTGCTCAATTAAGTTGAGGGCTTGATGCCCTGGGATCCTTTTTACGCTCAAATAAAGTTGAGAGCTTGATGCCCTGGGAGCCTATTTACGCTCAAAGATTGGTACCACATGCATGATTAGAAGATTAAGTTGCATAGTCAAGTTGTCGAGTTGTCAAGATTGTCAAGTTGTCGAGTTGATAAGTTGTAGAAGTTGTGTTGTCGTTGAGTTGTCATTTGTCAATGAGTTGTTAATAAAGAACTAAGTGAAGTATTAATATTTATTAATCATTGTTGTTTATGTTGTTGTTATATCAATATAAGATGATGAATATGTTGTTTGTTTATATGATTATGATTAAGATGAATATGTTGTTTGTTTATATCATTATTATCATTAAGTGATGATTATGTCATGTTGTATATGATTATTAATATTAAGTGATGATTATGTTGTGTTGTTATGTTATTATGAAATGATGATTAGAAGTTGGTTGAACTATTAAGAATTATTAAATGAAGAATTATTATTACTAATAGATGAAGTTAAATATGTTGTTAAATATAATTATTGAATTATATGCTTTATATTATTGTTTTGTGAAATCTCACCCCTTCTGCTTGGAAATGTTGCTCTTCGTATGAGTAACTTGCAGGTAACCAAGAATAGATGATGTCGTGTGAGCTTTCGCTCTCGTGTGTCTTAGGTGCTCTGATACGTAACGGGATGTGATCTTTTGTTATTGTTTTTCTATTCCTTACGTATTGTTTTTAAAGATTTATGACTATGTTTTTAGATTGGATTTTTATGAGACATTTATGAAGAGGCCTTCGTGCCAAAGACTGTTTAGTTATTGAATAAATTCCGTTGCGAAGTATTAAAGATTTTGTTATTGAATTTTAAAGGATAAATAGTTATTATTCAGTTTATGATTTTAAGAAAAGAATGTGGCATTTCGTTAAGTGTTGAATACTCTGATAATTGTTATGAAATTTTTATGTTGGGAAAGCGGGGTGTTACAAATATATTTAAATGCATTAAAGTTTTTATTAAAGAAAATTAAATAGGAAAATGTCTTGATGAGAATCAAGGTTTTTTAAGAAAAAGAACTCTTTTTTTTTTAATTTGTTTTTTGGACTATTTAAATGTTTTTTAATTTATTATCTAAAACCTAAAAATTAACGTGACGATGACATGAAAGCGAGATAATTTCGTTGTGACACTGGGCCAAACGAATCCCCTTTCCCTTGGATAATAAACTAAACCTTTTTTTTTTTTTTTTTTTTTTTTGCATTTTTTTATATATAAAGCTAGATAAATAATAAAATAAAGACATGCATATTTTTTTGATTTTTTTTTTATATTACAACTTTCTGAAATACAATCTAATTGCAAATTAATAAATAACAAAAACTAAAATGCTATCAAATAAATAAACAATGAAACAAAAATAAAAAGTGGACCAAAAACGAACCAATAAATGAGCTATTTTAAAATAACTCTCAGGGACAATAAATCGAATAGGGACTATGGTCTTAAAACCACTTTTAAAATACGACGGGACAGAAAAAGAGGGATAAGAAAAGAATAGCTCGTCAACACAAGTTAAAGGAGGGAGAAGAGATAAAGGTTCTTTGACAACTCAAGAGAACTTTTTGTCTGTTATAAATGAGGAATGATAGCTCTATTTATAGGTTCAAATGTTGATGAAAATGGAATATTGATTTATGGATTTTGATGGGGATTGAATGTGATGGAACAGGTTTGTGGTGTTTTTGGAAAGAAAGAGTTGACTCTTTAATTCGGCCATGATTTGTGGCGTTGCTGAGAATTTCGGACCCTGGACATTGTTTGGACTATTCTAAGTAATAAAAAAATACAAAATAAAATAAAAGGTGAAAATAAAATAAAACAAAAACTAATAAAAATAAAAATAAATAAAAAGACTAAAAAAAAAACGGGCCCAAAAACGAACCAAAATTGAGGTATTTTAAAATACCTCTCTGCCGAATTTTTTTGTGGAGAGATAAAAAATATTCCGGGCCAAAAGGCATGTGACAGTAGAATCTTAGGTCCAAAATTGAAGTATGACAAAACTTCTTTAAAAAAATATTTGAAAACTTAAAAAACTTTGAAACGAAAAAAGTTATAAAATTGTTTCATATTTTACGCTACTAAGATTTTTAGTAGTGTAAGATATGAATACTATAAAATTGATACATTAATATTTTTTTGGGAGAATTTATACATTAATGTATTATTTAAAATAAAATAAAATAAAACATTTTAATTACAACCGGTTCAACTTCGATCCAACCCGGTTGAATCTTTAAACCCCGAATGTATATAGGTACACCGGTTCAATGTCCAGTCCAGTTTTAATTACCTTAGTTTATACATTAATATATTTTTTTTTGGTACAAGTTTATACATTAATATTATTGGTACTTTACAATTTATTTGCAACCTTTCTTCAATTTATTTTTATCTGCACCCTAATCCAATCACTAACGAAAAATGATATTTAATTTGTCGGTGAAATTTTTAAACATATCCGAATCCTTTTTACCAAATTGTTTAAAATTTGTCCTCGTGAGCTTACCTCAGTTGGTAGGGACAATGCATAATATATGCAAGATCTGAGGCTCAAACCTCAGCCACCACAAAAAAAATTGTCTCAAATCTAAATCACTCTCTCAAAAATAAATATAAACCACGTGATATATCTAATAGATTAGATAGAAAAGTTTTTGAAAAACAATTATATAAACCACGTGATATATCCAATATATACTTCCTAAACATATGGCCCCTTCATAAAAATATTGATGTCTCCGTGAAAGAATGATTGATTGAGAGATGTATATAGAATCACTTGGATTAGAAAAACTCTCTCTCTCTCTCTGTGTCATGACCACACATGACACGACCATACAACTGTCCGATTGACCCCCCCCCTCTCTCTCTCTCTCTCTCTCTCTCTCTCTCTTTGGTTTTCCGGTCTTTGTGAGGTGTCATTTTTCTTATCTGTCTTATTACGATGTTTATTTGGTTCAGATTGTCGGATTAGCTTTGATTCAGTGCAGATTCAATCAATAATTTTGGTGCTGACAACGTTAATGATCCAGATGCATGAGTATTCTGGATAGTATTAGAGTATAGTGAAGAAGATAACTTGGAGAGCAAGTTATCTATGTAGAAAGTTAGTTAGGGAGTTAGTTACCCCAAATCACTGTAAATAAGCTACACCTATGTACTAATTCATATCTTTTATTCATTTGCATCTTTGTGATGACTCCTAGAGAAAATTATACAATCTATCTTTCCATTGCATTTGATCTAGAACCATGGAATCTTTTGATTCATAACATGGTATCAGAGCGCTATGGAGATAGCGATTTTGATCCAGTTTCTGATGACGAAGATGATTCTGATGGTGACGAAGAAGATCTTGAAGCTTCCGCATTAGAAAATTCTTGTTCTTCCGCTTCGCAAGTTTCGATCGTTTTCGGTAGTTTCGGCGATTCAGTTTCTACTCCTACTCCTTCACAATGGATCGCACCAGTCATTGATGGATTCACCATCAAGATCGGTGAAGTTCCTTATTTTCTGGAAGATTCTTGTTGCATCGATCACAAATCTGCCATTGATGCTTCAAAAGAAAACCACAAAACACAGATTCTTGAATCAGAGTTGATCGTTTCTGCCAAATCAACGAATTCGAACAATCGTGAATCTGAGTTTCATGTTTTTGAAGTCGCGTTCAAGCAATCAAAACATCTCATCATCGATATTGTTATCACATGATTTGGACCTGTTTACGGTGTTTTCTGCTTCGCCGGAAAACAGGAACCAGTCGCTTCTGCCGACAACAGAAAGATTCAAATTTTTAGTTACATGATGAATTCATCATTAATTTTGATCCCGACGGAACTCTTTGTGGTTTGTTGTCCTCTTCTCTGTCAATTTCTTTTATGTTCTTGCTCTTTGTTGCTGGCAAAGCTTCTACATGGATTCGATTGTGGTGGATGCCTTGGGATAGAGGAAGGAAAACGATTATTGACACGATCAGTTTTTCGACGCAAATCATGGAAATAAGAACACCTGTTTCTCAGTTCTCTTTCTTCATTTCAATTCCAGATCAGAGATTATCCTTTTGTGTTTACAGAAGCATCTTCCAATTCAATTCCGTTTTGGCTAAAGTTGTCTTTGGTTCAGTTTTTTGGATAGTGATGCTTGTGTTTGCAAAGTCGATTTTCTGGGTAAACTATGTCTTGAAGGAGCACGTTTGTAGAATACTACCTCCGGTCCTATTTATAAGAAAAAGTTAACTTTTTAGATTCATTCAATAATTGATGTACCTAACCTAGAAATAGACCAAATACATCAACTATTCAATGAATCAAAAAAGTAAATTGTTTCTTATATATAGGACCGGAGGGAGTACCTCTCTTGACTGCAAAAGCGCGTTTTGCACCAAGTTGTTTGGTTGAAGAAAGCGTTTTCGAGAAGCAGGTTTTGAATAAGTGGTCTTGGTTCTGTTCATAATCAAATTGGATTTATTTCACATCTTAAGTTGTTTGGAAAATCACTGAATCATAAAGTGCAGTTTAGAATTCCGTTTTCAAATAAGCTGTTTTTTTTTATATAAAAAAAGCGCTTTTGGAATAAGCTGGTTGAGGTTTAGAGGAAGAAGAAGTAGAAACGCGTATGTGGTTTCAGCACAGAGCCTTAAGCTTTCTCACACATTCTCTTTTTTGGCTTGGACCTCATCTTTGTTGGGCTTTAGCTTGGCTTCCTCAGCATTTACTATCGGTCTTTGTTTTTTGCTAGTTTACACCCATTTTACTTAGGCATTACAATCTAGTGAGAATAAATTGTGTATGTTTCCTTACATTTCAAACTCAAATTGGTGAATTTCCCTATTTTGAGTTTGAGGGGGACTATTAGAGTATAGTGTAGAAGATAACTTGGAGAGCAAGTTATCTATGTAGAAAGTTAGTTAGGGAGTTAGTTACTCCAAATCACTATAAATAAGCTACACCTATGTAATATTTCAAATCTTTTATTCATTTGCATCTTTGTGATGACTCCTAGAGAGAACTATACAATCTATCTTTCCATTGCATTTGATCTAGAACCATGGAATCCTTTGATTCATAACAGATAGTTCAATATAGTTATATTTGTAGGCTTGTGTATTTTGCTGGTTTATGCTATTAACATGGATGTCGTGAGTTTGTTCATAGATTCATCTTTTATGTTTTTCACTAATTTGTATTATATCGATGTACTTTATTAATTTACATGAATGATTATCGTTTATTTATTTTTTTGTCAAAAAACAAAAATATATATAGATAAAATCACCAAACTTAAAGACACTCCACTAAAACCGTAATAATGCTAGTAAAATACAAAAAGTGAGAATTTTTACAACATATAGAGACAGAACTACAGAAAGCTACCTGCTATTGATTACCATACAAGAAAAAATATCCAAAGAATACAAAAATCGATGTCCCCACTAAATAAGCACTGTATGTAGCGTGTCACCATCATTTACAACGGAGGTGATGATAATGTGTTGTGTCAATTTTTATTACAATCAAACACTTTGTCAAATGACACGTACATACATTTAACATTGCCATCCAACACGCCGGAATATTGACTACACCATCCGGTCACAAATATAAGTAAAAAAAATCATATTTTAGATTCATTCAATAAATGATACATTTTGTATGCAATAAAGACCACATACATCATTTATTGAGTGAATCTAAAACATATATTTTTGCTTATATTTGTGACCGGAGGGTGTACGTAGGATTCTTTTTATTGGTAGTGTTACAATGTAACGGGACAAAAAGAAAAAGGAAAAAAAAAAAGACGAAATTAAGTTCCAAACTTATCTCTCAGGATGAAAGATTCAATGCTAGACGGAGGTCAGTTCCATAAAATTTGCACACATGTTTTGTTCCCTAAGAACATGCACTAATGTTGTATTTTCATTTTCATGTAAAACATCTCTAATATGAAGGATGTCAGTAGCATAAGTGTGCAAGGTATGATCATCACCATCAATAATCAGGTCAACTGCTTCCAAACAATCACTCTCACAAATAATGTTGACATAACCTTTTTTACTACAAAAATCAAGACCTACCTGGATAGCACGTAACTCAGTTAATAAGATTACATTGCTCTATCATATTCAAGAATTTCTCAGTTTGTCTAGCTGTAAAGATGCCCCCTATACTCCCTCCGTCCTGCAATAGATGACCCATTTAAAAATGTGTAATTTTGACTTAACTTACGCTGACCATATTTTTCTACTAATATACAAAGATAAATAATATCATATAAGATGTCGTTAGATTCGTCTCGATGAGTATTTTCAAAATATCAAATTTTCATAATTTTTTCTAATATATTATTTAAGATATTTAAACTTAAAATTATGCATTGGTATACGTAATAGGGTCAACTGTATCATGTATTAAATGACGGAAAGAGAATCTTAGAGGGATGGAGGACTTCGTTGAAATCTCCTATCATAATCCAAGGACTCAAAATATATACGCGAATAGAAATAAGATAACTCCATAATTTTTCACGATTGATTATTTGAGGGCTACATAGCAGAGCAAAACCACATACAATCAGCCTTTTTAATACAAATGGTATCCGCTTGAAAGTAGACATTTATCACAGGAATATCATAATCGCAACCTTTTATTCTTTTTTTGCCCATGTACTTGGTTTTTAACTATATGCTTTTTCTTTCTTTTCAATATAAATGGAATATTTGATTTTGTGATGACTTTTCACTTTCACTTTTATCCTTTATTTAAACTATTATAATTACAATTTTATCCTGATTTACCCTTTTATTTAAATTATTTATTAAAAAGTAGTATATGACATTCAAATGGACAATACTGCAAATTTAAATTAATAATCAAAAAAATATTTGAACCCCATTAAAAAATTAATAACACAATCACAATATTTGGCATTATTAAAAAAACTTATTTTAATCATATTTGTCAAAAAAAATTATCATAATATATGTTAAAATTGTGAATAGATGGACACGTTAATACCCTTCTTTCCTTTTGCTAATATGTTATAAAAGTTATGAGCAGGGGTGACAAAATGGATGGTTTGAATGGATATGAATTTGGATGAAAATGGATTGATAAAAATAATTTGTTAACCCATTACAATCCACTAAATCCATTTAAAACAATCCAATCCAATCTAATCCATAAAAAATAAAATGCATCCAATCCATCTATTTTCATCTTTTTAATGGATGGATGCCCAATCCATCCATATTTTTTTTTTAAAATTTCATAAAATAAAATAACAAAACGTATAATTTTTTTATGAAAGACAACTAATCTTTATCATTTGTTTAATAGAAAATAATTTATTAAAAAAAGCTTATATTATGCGAAACATCTTATTATGATCTCTTTAAAAAAACAGCTTATTCAAAACAACGTATCTCATAAAGAGTTTATCACGATCTCTTTTTACAAAAAGAGCTTATCTTATGCAAAACAGCTTATTGCGATCCCTTTTAAAAAAACAACTTATTCAAAACAACTTATTTTATGCAAAACAGCTTATTACAATATCTTTTAAAAAACGGCTTATTCAAAACAACTTATCTTATGCAAAACAGCTTATTGCGATCTTTTTAAAAAACAACTTATTTTATGCAACACAGTTTATTGCGATCTCTTTTTTTTTTTTTTTTTAAAGAGCTTATTCAATAAGGTGTTTTGCATAAAATAAGATGTTTTGAATAAGCTGTTTTTTAAAAAGAGATCATAATAAGTTGTTTTACATAAGATAAGTTGTTTTTTAAAAAGAGATCATAATAAGTTGTTTTTCATAGGCTAAGCTGTTTTGAATAAGTTGTTTTAAAAAAAAATAGTAATCATCTATTTTGCATAAAATAATGGTTTTGAATAACCTGTTTTTTAAAAATATATTATAATAAATTGTTTTGCATAAGATAAGTTGTTTTTTAAAAAAGAGATCGTAATAAGTCATTTTGCATAAATTAAGTTGTTTTGAATAAGTTGTTTTTTAAAAAGGAGATAGTAATAAGTTGTTTTGAATAAGTTCGTTTTTTAAAAAGAGATCGTAATAATTTGTTTTACATAAGATAGACTGTTTCGAAGAAATAAGCTATTCAACTTTTAATTTTTTAATTGTTTGTTTTTTTATTTTAATTTGTTAATTTTTTTTAATAAAAGTGGTTTTGTTTATTGGATAAAAAATAACTAATAAAAAGTGATCCATTGGATCTTTAAAATAAGTTGGATGGATTGGATCCATCCATATTTTTTAATGGCTGGACTGAATCCAATCCATTAAAAATAAATTGTTTGACGGAAGATGAATTTTATAGTGCATGAATATGATGGATATAGATTTGATGGATCCAATTGCCACCCCTAATTATGAGACAGGGATCTTTTTTATTCAACCAGAATTTAAGCAAGGGCATCATAGCTCCTCTAGTTCCCATCAAAGAGAATCTGCTACAGCATCACACCTTGATATCCTAATCAAAATAATGGAGGAGAATCCATGGGGCAATTGGTCTTATGATTTGGTAGTACAAACAACAAGTCATATTATACATTGTATATTTATATTCTTAATTAAAAAATATGATGATATTTTATGTATATATAGATCATTGTATGAACTCCTCCACTATCTATAAAAACTACCACTTGATTAATTATTGTTTTACAAATGAATCGTTCTTAGGAAATGGAAGAACATTTGTGTCACACAAACAACACATTTGACGAAGAGTTCCTCAGAGATATCCTGTATCAGATTCCACAAGATCAATTCAATGTTCCTATTGCCACAACTGACCTAGTAAACAACTCATCCATCAATGTGTCACAACATGCTGAAGAAATGCCAACCAACTCATTATCAATACCAACAACTGAACAACATCATGATTCTTTGCCTTTGTCATCATCAACAGCTAACCAAGGGTCGAATTCGAAGAAGCCTCGAAACACTTCGGATACACTAGATCACATAATGTCAGAGAGAAATAGGAGACAACTACTTACAAGTAAGATCATAGAACTTTCGGCCTTGATACCTGGATTGAAGAAGGTTAGTATGTAATATATTATATTAAACCTAGATGAATGAGTAAATTTTTATATAGTAGTTATCATTGGATAGAAGCTACAAACTAAAAACTATCTAATGTCTGTGTAGATTGATAAGGTTCATGTGGTAACGGAAGCTATCAATTACATGAAACAACTTGAAGAACGTTTGAAAGAGCTAGAAGAAGACATTAAGAAGAAAGATGCAGGATCATTGAGCACCATAACAAGATCTCGTGTTTTAATTGACAAAGACATTGCAATCGGTGAAATGAACACTGAAGAATGTTACGGGAGAAATGAATCACTTCTAGAGGTTGAAGCTAGGATTCTAGAGAAGGAAGTTTTAATCAAGATTTATTGTGGAATGCAAGAAGGGATTGTGGTCAATATAATGTCCCAGCTTCAACTTCTTCATCTGTCCATAACAAGTATCAATGTCTTGCCATTTGGAAATACTCTTGACATCACCATTATTGCCAAGGCAAGTAATTACCAAAGAAAATAATTATAATAATTAAGAAGCATGATTCCAACTCAAGTTTGATTGTTATCCAAATTTAATAATTATAATAAGGGTTACGCTAACAAGTGCCCTAAGGGTTTAGGGCAGCGGCAAAGCTAGTATAATTTGTTTGAAGGGGTTAAATATAAAGAAGAAATAAAATATATTTTAAAACTAATATATTAACATTTTTTTATGAACATTAATATATTAAACTTAATCGATAAGTAAAATAAATTCACAATATTTTTTACTTATATTTAGTGAAACAACAACGATGAAAATAAAAGGTAACAATAGTTATTTGTAAAATATGAGCTCTATGGAGTTTTAAGAAGACAAATTTATCTATAATTGATACTAAACTAAATAGATTATCAATTTTTGTTAATATAATATCTCTTTGAAACAACAAAATTGTTTGGAGTGACTAAATAATATATTAATGGGGTAGTTGTATATAAAATTTATGCTAATCATTCAAGTTTTTTTATTTCCGTTGGGGTAGCCAATGCTACCCCATCCCTTTGAAGCCCTTCGCCCTTGATTTAGGCACTTGTTAAGAAGACAAAAAATGAAATAAGTGATTAGTTTAATGAATCAAAAGTCAATTCTCAAAGTTTCAATGTAATGAATGCACAATTTTTAAGAGAAAGTTTTTTCATTAAACTTTTTAACAAATGCATTAAGAACATCATAATAACCCTAGAGCACTTGTTAACATTTTCCTTATAATAACTCTATCTATGACTATAACCATACCTTACTATGTAAGTTTCTATTTGTGTTTAAATTTTTGTAATTGATTCTACAGATGGGTGACAAATACAACTTGACAATAAAGGACCTAGTGAAAAAACTAAGAGTAGTGGCTACGTTGCAGGTATCTCATAATGTGCAATTTCATATCTAAATGTACATTTAAGAAGACCAT
Organism: Medicago truncatula; assembly: GCF_003473485.1. Classification (NCBI taxonomy): domain Eukaryota; kingdom Viridiplantae; phylum Streptophyta; class Magnoliopsida; order Fabales; family Fabaceae; genus Medicago; species Medicago truncatula. The sequence continues at coordinate 51,300,813 of NC_053043.1, forward strand.
TTAAAAAGAACAATTTCAAATCTAAATGATATAAAACTAGTATGAATATCCGTGCTAAGTACGGGTTAAAATTTCGTCATATTTAAAAGAAAGAGAAAGTTGTGATGTATCAAGTGTCGGTTACAATCCAACATTTAATAGAAGAGTTAAAAATATTGAGAGAATGATTGATTGAGAAATGTATATAGATTCACTTGGATTAGAAAAACTCTTTATATATCTCTCACTCTCTCTCTCTTTGGTTTTCCGGTCTCTTTAAGGTGTCATTTTGCTTTTCTGTCTTATTACGATGTTTATTCGGTTCAGATTGTCGGATTAGCTTCGGTTCAGTACAAGTTCAATCAATAATTTTGGTGATGTCAACGTTAAAGATCCGAATGCATGAGTATTCTGGATAGTTCAATATAGTTATATTTGTAGGCTTGTATATTTTGCTGGTTTATGCTATTAACATAAATGTTGTAAGTTTGTTTACATATTCTTTTTTTTTTTTGACAAAATGTTTGTTTACAGATTCATTTTTTATGTTTTTAACGAATTTGTATTGTATCGATATACTATCTTAATTTATATGAATGATTATCGTATATTTATTTATTTTGTCAAAAAACAAAAATATATATAGATAAAATCACCAAACTTAAAGACACTCCACTAAAACCGTAATAATGCTAGTAAAATACAAAAAGTGAGAATTTTTACAACATATAAAGACAGAACAACAGAAAGCTACCTGCTATTGATTACCATACAAGAAAAAATATCCAAAGAATACAAAAATCCATGTCCCCACTAAAAAAAATGAATTTTCAGTAACCCTAAATAATAACTGTATGTGTAGCGTAGCGTGTCATCATCATTTACAACGAAGGTGATGATAACGTGTTGTGTCATTTTTTATTACAATCAAACACTTTGTCAAATGACACGTACATACATTTAACATTGCCATCTAACATACGGGAATCTTGACTACGTAGGATTTTTTTGGTAGCGTTACGTGTAACGAGTTAAAAAGAAAAAGAAAAAGAAAAAGACGAAAAGGGCAGTTCCATAAAATCTGCACACATGTTTTGTTCCCTAAAACATACATCAAAATTGTATTTCTATTTTTATGTAAAACATATAATATAAAGAATGTCAATAACATAAGTGTGCAAGATATGATCATTACCATCAATAATTAAATCAACTGCTTTTAAACAATCACTCTCACAGGTAACGATGACATAACCTTTTTACTATAAAAAATCAAAACCTATCTATAAAAAAAAGGCGCACCAATTCTCTAAAAATAAAGGTGCACCAATTATGGTTAGCATTTGTAGTTTGTACATTTTTTTTACCATTCGCAATATCATCAACTTATATATCAATTTTGGCTCAACAATCAATTAGTATATAAATAATTGAGTTTTTAAATCAATTAGTATATATAATTGAGTTTTCTAAGCATGTAATTATGAGCAGGCCCGCTTTGAGGGAGCGCAAGGTGCTCAATCAGGTCGGGCCTCCAAATGTTATGGGCCTCAAACAAAAAATTAAGTCTAATACCCACTCCTTATTTAAATAAAAAAAATATATGTCATATCATTTTCTTTCTTCAGTATACGTTTGAGTTTTTTTTCTAGACTCTAGTTCTTCTTTTCGTACATAAATTTGATCCTATCAAACCACCCCTAATTTGTATAATCACTTAATCAGTCAATTTGGTGAAAGTCTATTTCATTGAAAGAATCACAACAATCATTTTTTTCTTCGCATAAACCATTCGTTACCCTTTTCCACAACAGAGGAGTGACAAATTCAAACGACATTGTTGGATAAATTTCACCTATTTCACTTAATTTTTTTTAATTCCTTTCATATTTAGAAGTTCTTCCGATTCTGATTTTTTTTTAATGAAGTTTAGCTACACAAAAAAATTACGTTTTATTTTACTATGGGTCTATTTTAAAAAGTGAGCCGATTCTCATATTTCACAGGGACGGCCCTGTTTATGTCAGTAACAAATAATCATTGTAACAAACACATATAAATAGAGGGGTTGGGGCTGCTCACCACATCCGATCTATCAATTTTAACAATTTTATTAATTGAGATAGAATTAATTTGTAGACATCTTTGAGTTTCTTAATGTGTCATAAAGACATAAGTTACCAAGACTCAAATATGAGTAGTGCTAGCAATACTATCCTTTTAAGACTCTCCTAAACATTCATTTTTTTATTGCTTTAAATCAAGGTCGGTCTCACACTTTAAAAATAGAGAAAATGAATATTAGAGAAAGTTTTTAAAAGAGAGCGTCCTTATATATTCTACTAACCAATCGAATAAACCTCGACCTCCCAAACTTCTTGAAAAGCATAACAAAGGTATCCATGGTGGCAGTGATGGAGCTCCTTATGGACCGGGTGGGTAAAAAAAAAAATAAACACATGTCCATCTTGCAAGAGTTTAAATAATTTTTTAACGGTTTTAATTTTCGGCAGTTTCAAACCCTAACAAAGTGATGCACTTGATTTTTGTTACGGTTATACTTGTCTAGTTATTGGGAAGTTTACAAATCTTCTAATTTTTGGGGGGTTTCAAACCTCTCTTATATTGTCTTGTTAACTAAAAATTCCTCCAATTAATTATTGTACTATAAGAAAAAACAATTTTATAATTTAAAATAGTTGTAAAATATATAATTCATTTTTTTAAGTACGCTTCCAAGTTGTTTAGTCAAACTCTGTCACTTCAGTTTTCTGATTAATGTTTATTTCAACTTAAATTGTATTTGTATATTATAGTTTATTTTTGTAGTCTACCAAATTTTTTTCTAGCTCCGTCAGCAAATGGTGGGACGAACTTTAGGCCTTTTTTAACCCATACTTTCTTTCAGTTAAGAGATTACACAACGAACATATTTTTTGACGGAATCTTATCTTTGAACTAAAAAACTTTAAACATTCTTTTGTTTGTTTCTTTCATTTTACCAGAAGACTTTCATATTCCATAGGTAGGTCCTTTATGCATGAAATTTCCTCACTTTTTTGAGAGATTCTAAAACTGTGAGACTTTCCAATTTTCGTTTTAATCCTACACGTTTTATGGAAGAAAAACAATAATTCTGATTTACATTCTCATTTGCTCCTTATATTTCATTTTATATGTCTTCATATGTTAACAATAACAATGAAGAAATTGATACTAGAAAAGTTCTAGAAAATGATGGTTGATAGGCATAAAAAATATACATAAAAACCAAAACAAACCGTATTCAACATCAACATTCAGATGTGAAAATATCATTACTCATCATAATATAATAATAACTTGTACAAATTTAGTCAATCAAAGCCAAAAGCAACAGAATCAACGACGAGAATAACAGAATCAAAGGCAAAAGTAAGGTGAATCAAACAAATAAGTGTTATTCTTCTTAATCGATTAATGTTATTATCCAAATTTGAATTCAACAAAAGTGAATCAAACAAATAATATGTTTGGGAGGTTCTGCTGAGTTGGAAATTATTTTAATCTTTTTCTTATAATAAATGTCATCATGCAATGTATGGATGATAAGTTTTGTGAGATAAATCAAATATTGAATCTATCATATTGCTCAAATTCCTCTTCTTTGGTTTATCTCCAAGAAAATGTTCAATCTCAAATGGACAAATATGCATTGGATTGTCAAAGCAGAAGCAACCATTATATTTGTGTGTGCAGAGTTTTTATTTTGATTGCATTGAGAACCTATAGATTATCAGAAAACGTGGTTGGTGCATGGAATTCCATGAATAGAATAAATAGAACTATAGAAAAAATTAAACAAGTGGAGCTTAGTAACTTGTATATAAACAACCCATTACCAATTGAAAATCCCCAAATTCTTCAATGGCTAGGTAAGGCAATATTGTGAGCCAAAAGCAATTCTTGTTGAAAAGAAATTATCAACTACCCAGGTAGCACTTGATGTACTTACTGAAGAGTGAAGCCATCAACTGCCAAGAAGGATCGGGAAACTAGCTGCGACAACACCCTGTCTTCTGCAGCCGATAACTGTTGCCTTTGGATATATCAGTTACCAACATCCACCAGTTGAACTCCTATCTGCACATCAATGATTCTAGACAGCCCTGTCTGCCAGTGCACAAAATGCATAGTGAAGCCCTTCAGGCCCTCCCATTGCAAGCTGTAGACATAGGGCTATTGCATTGACATACCAAGGAAATAAGTTGAATCCTCCCTAATATCTGTGGCTTAAGTTTGGGCCATTTGGCCTGTGTCTAAGTTATCAATCCAAGTTTGAACAGTAATCACTGGTTTAGTAAGCTCATCCTATTAATAAAACCTAGTTTTGTAATAAAAGAGACAGATGAATAAGGGTTCCATCACACAGCATGTGTGAGTTCAGTTTCGCAGTTCACTCTAGTTCAGTCTCAGCAATTGCACTAAGATAGGACATTTCTCCAACCAGTTCAAATCTGCACAGCATTGTGGAAACTGGAAATAGGGTCCGCTAAATGAGAACAAAATTTGTAAGGATACAGAAAGGACTGAATGTGAGGTTAACAAGTGTCATTGTGTCTCAGAAATCAGAATGTGAAGGCAGCTTCCAAATAGCAATGCAGTGACAAAAATTGCTTCAGGATGATCATATAATAGTTGTTTGTGTGGTTTTGGAAGAAATTCATGGTGTTAGGATCCAAAAACTGGCATTTCAAAAATGGTTATGATTGATGAGCAATGTTCTATAGATTTAAACATTTCTGACACGTTGCTCACATTCTATTGTATAAAACTATAAGCCACGAAACTTGAATATCTTTTCAATGAATAAGACCGAAATCTCTGGTGTGGTTTCATAAGAGCTATTCCTCTACAGATTCTCCTCCCAAAACCTTTGTCCCTAACTCTTTCCTCGGCTTAGGCGAAAGTCCTTTGGCCAACATCTCTTCATCATACTTCCTAGCCATATCTATCAGCCCCTTCTCCACAAGAGCATCAATCAAAGCATTGTAAGCAGACGCATCAGGACTACATCCAAGTTCTTCCATTCTATTCCATACCAAAAAAACCAATCGAAGAAACCCCCACCTCGCAAACTTCTTAAGAAGCATAACATATGTGTCCATGGTAGGACGAACCCCACTCTCAATCATACCATCAAACAGCTCAATAATAAACTTCGGTTTCTCAAGACAAGCGAAAAAGCATTGATACGAAACAGCATTAGGAGAACAACCATCACGACGCATGGTTCTTATCAACGTAAGAGCTTCCTTATATCTATAACTATCACACAAAAGCCTTATAATCGTATTATAAGTAACAACAGTAGGATTCAAACCTAAATCCTTCATTTCACAAAACATCCTAATCGAAAAATCAACACCTTGAGAAACACCAATAGCTCTAATCACGATGTTATAAACAACAACATCTAATTGAATACCTTTTCTCTTCATCTCCTTAAACAATTTCACAGCTTTCCATGGCTTTCCACCTTTGGACAAAATATCCATATAAATTGAATACGAGTGTAAATCCTTTTCAACCCCTCTTCTATCCATTTCATCCCAAAACTCCCAGCATTTACTCCACCACCCCAGTTTATACCACCCACGAAGCACAATGTTAAAAATCTTAGTATTTTTACTACTCGCAACAAACCCATCAACCCCATCAACTATCCAAGTTAAAGTTTGATTCTTTTTGTCCCCAAAAACCAAATCTTGAGCTTCAAGAACATGTTTATACTCACAAAGCGCATCAATGAGATTTGAAAAGGATGTTTCATCTTTCAAATTGAACTCATTGAGACGTTGAAAAGTGTTAACAGCGTCTTGGACGCAATGAGCGGATACATAACGTTTGAACATAACTCTGAAGGTTGTGTGATTAGGTAAAGAGTGGGGATTTTGACGCATACGATGAATCAAGTTCCAACATTGTTGGAATTCGAAGAATTTACCGAGGATGTCGAGTACGAGGTTGTAAGTTTCAGTGGAGTGTTGGAATTTGAATTTGGTTTCGACCCAATTGAAGAATTCTAAAGCGCGTTTGTAATCGTTGTTGAAGGAGGTTAGGGTTGCGCGAACGGTTGTGTGGTCCACAAAGGGAATGGGGCTGGGGTTAGGGTTAGGGTTTTGTTGTGTGATGAAGGTGTGAAAAGAGGAATGTGTATGGAAGGGTAAAATGGGAAATCGGAGAAAGCGAGAGGTTGAAGATGAAAGGAGAATTGACCAACGCATTGTATCGGCTGCCGGAGGGAGGGCGGAGATGGTTCCTCTGCCTAACCCAGAGCTATGAATATGGGTAAAAATACCTCTCATGCCTACCCGTTACTCGTTTATACGTTTTTAATAACAGTACCTGTTAACCTCATAAGTACTCGTTACTCCAACAGAGTCCCTATCTCAAAAGATCTAAATGACTCTCACCACTAATTTTTCATCTGCATTTCAAAAATTCAATGATTATTTTAATAATAAAAAATATTGTGGGGTGCACCTACGAATGATGGTATTAAGTGAGACTCTCAGTTCCAGGAGACCCCAACAAAAAATTCTTGTCGAGTCTTAAATGGTGAATACATCACTATTGGGGATGGTCTAACGTGAATGATGCATAAATAATGAGAGAGTATTTTTTTTTTTTGGCTTAATTGATGATCCGGTCCATTAACTTAATTATTTATTTCACGATGGTCCATTAACTAAAAATGTTTCAATTTGATCTCTTTTGTCATTTCCGTTAATTTTTAATATCAAATGTCTAAGGTGAACCATATTTAAAGGTGGTCCACCATGTACCTTAGTAAAAGAAATTATTTTAACCCTTTGTTTTTTCTTTAAAATATTATTGTTGGATCATGTAGGATCTATTGTGTTTTACCTGAACCACTAAAACCAAATATTTTGGATCATGTAGGATCTATTGTGTTTTACTGTGAACCACTATCACCAAATATTTTCTTACTTTTCTTCATCTTCTTCAACATCCTCGTCAATCTTCCATTAAACTCATAAAATCAACAACATCGGCAACAACAATGGTAAACCAAATTCAACCTTTTTTACTTTCTTCATTGTCATTTTCATGAATCAAAATAAAGAGAGAAAAGAATAAGGAAGGAGGAACAGATTGAGAGTGAGAATAAAGAGATCCATATTAATTTATTTACTTCCATCATGAGACTCAATTGCAACACTTATCCCTAATATATTCCATCAATTTTATTCCTTCACCACTTTCTTGTTTTCATCATCATTCATCACCCAATCTCATTCTCTTTTATTTTTTATTTTTTTTTTGGTACAAATTTCGAGAACCGTTTTAATACATTAATTTTTTTTAAACACCAACATCATTCAACAAATAAGAAAATAAGAAAATTTTAACATAAATCCAAACAAAATTGAAATCATCGCAGCATTTAAACCATACAAAGTCTCTATATGAAACATGACTTCTAATAAGTTTAAAACATGCCTCCTCAAAATCATATAATCTTCAAGTCAAAACATAACAGCTTATCGCTTCTTTGAGACACCAACAATCTTTTCTCTACGGCCAGTAGTCTTGGTATGCTGACCACGAGCACGAAGGCCACAGTAGTGCCTCAAATAAATAAAGAGAAAACCCTTTTTTTCACCTTCTTCGTTCCTTTCTTCTCAATTTCCATTCCTGCAACTGAAGCTCATTCACAAAATCAAAGTGATTGGGTTGTGATTTGTCTTCGCTTTTTTATTCTGGTTTCTGTTTCTGTTCAGTTTTTAATTTCAATTTCTACTTTTGTGTTCAATTTCTGGGTTGTTGGATTTTTGTTCTTGAGCGTGATGTTGAAGAAAGGGGAAGAAGATGAAGAAAAAGAAGAAAAAATTAGGTGTTTATTTGTATTAATTGTGTGTTGTTGGTGGTTGTAATGGAGGAAAAAATTGATATGGGTTTCAAAATTTATAACGAGAGGAAGATCAAGCGGAAGAATAGGGAAGGATGAGAAGAATAGGAAAAAAAAATTAGATATGGTGGTTCACTCTGATATATTATCAAAAAACTAACTGCGAGAATCAAAATAGAAAACGGAAGAATAAATAAGGGAATAATTTGAGACATTTTTTAGTTAAAGGAACATTATTAAATTAAGAATTAAATTAAGGGACCAAAAGATTAATTAAGTCATTCTTTTTCTTCTAGAAATTCATATTTTCAAATGAACAACTAGATGTCCGGAGTTTGAACACCACTGCATATTCATATTTTCGAATGAATAAGTCGATGTTCGGGGTTTGAACACCACTGCATATATAATACAATATATCTCTACCAACCGACGACACGCGGGGACTGAGCAAAATAACTATATTTATTCAATTATTTTGTTGGAGGTTTTTGGAGGAGAGGGAAAGGAGCATTTTAAATTTTTTGCTTTTGATTCAATTTTTAGAAGGGAATAGAAGGGGAAAAGAATGGAACCAAGTCCTTCCCAACTCCACTTTGCTCCCCCAAATTGGAGTATCCTGGAGGGGAAGGAAAGAAAGGAAAAATGAATTATAACAATTTTAATTTCATCTGTATTATAAATATTTGCCTTAATTTTTTTGAAAAGTACACATGACATTTTCAAATTTCTCTTCTCATTTAATGCTTTTTCATCAACCAATCAAAATAGATCATGACTATCCAGAAGTCTTAGCTCAACTGGCAAAATGTCGAAATTGTTAGGCCGGATGTCATGACCGGGGTTCGAATCCCGGTACCTCCACTTGTGTGTGTGAGTTTATAATGGCTTTGCCATTTCGTCTATCTACCAAAAAAAAAAAAAAATAGATCATGACTCATTTAATTTTTATTAGCCAATCAAAATGGATCATGACTCATTTATTTTTCATTAGCCAATCAAAATTGATCATGACATGATTTTTTTTCCTATATATAGACAAATTGTTTTTCATTATTTTCATCTACCTCTTCCTCCCATAAAAAAAACCACTTTCAACCACATTATCTTTTCTTTTATTTGTTTATTTTCTATTTTTTATTGTTTTACTGTTTGATTAACATTTCTTATTCTTATATTACTTTTTATTGTGATTTTGTGTGTGTGAAGAATATTGTGATTTCTTATATTGTTGTTTTCTTATTTAAAATTGGTATTTATATGTTCTTTGTCTTTGACCGGATTCTTATTTTGGACTTTGAAGTCTATCAAGAGAAAAGAATAAATGCATCACATATCAATTAGAATATATATGAAGTATTTATTTTTATGTAGTATTTGTTTTTGGAAATGATGTTTATCAATTTTATTGATTATTGATATTTTGTTGTTATAGAGCTATGATCAAGGTCATGTATAACATAATGTTTTTGCCTTTTTTCAAACATCACGCCTTGAACTTGAGGAATCCATGTTTCGTCTATCAATATATGTATGCTTGAACATAGTACCTAAAAAACTAAGTAAGTAGCAAATCTATAACCTTCATTTTTTTTAGATAACTGAGGAGATGGGAGGTCAAATCGAAAACACACTAACTCATGGAGATAGGAGCAAATGAGAGAAAGAGGACCAAAACTTAGACTTGACGGCAGCATGGTCATCACGTGACCACCTTAACTTAATCAATATATCATTTGATTAAAATCAATCAATGACTAAATTTGGCATCAAATTAACTTTGACATTTTAATGTCATTTAATCCTAACTCATTTTTATATATTGATTGACGATATTTCTGTGATAAAAAAATTATGTCACTATTCCCTACTTAAAAAAAAAAAATCATGCCACTATTCCCTAAAAAAAATTGAACATGCAAGAAATTTGGTTAGGAAATGTCCATTTAATCATACATTATCATTGCAGGAATTTTGTTTTGAATGAAAATGATATGCATTGATTTTAGTTTTTTTTTTTTGAAGAAATGCATTGATTTTAATTGATTACGTAATATGCATGGTCAAAGATAATTCATAACACATTTACCTTCAATTCCTTAACGGCGATCATCGTTTACCTTTAATTTTTTTTTCCTCTAAAAAATAATTCGTTCAATTCCTTCAACATTATAAATGGATGATTTGCGTTTTTAATACTATGTTTAATGTTCAATAATCTGCTAGCCTTTTTCTATATATATAGATCGATCCATCTTGCATCATTTTTACTTGCTTGTTCATTTCGTACGATCTTATTACCTTTAAAAAAATTGCAATGGTACCATACACATGTTCCATTTCCGTTGTTTCTAAATATGAGTCAACCATTAACGCTAAAAAAATAATAATCAACAACATGTTTGACTTCTCTTGCTTGAAACAAAAATTTTATAACATCAAATAAAATGTTTAATTAAATTAAATGAAGGATTAAATGTTAATGAAAATTCATGAATGAGTTTGAATGAAAAATAACCGTTAAAATAAAGCTTATAAAAAATATTCAAATAAGAACATTTATATTGGACAAATCCTTTTGCTTAGTAATATTTATTTTTGTGATACATTTTAATTAGTATTTTAATCTCAACAAGATAGCACCAAAGATCTTATGCAAATCTTCTTTCATTTTTAATTTCACTAAGATAATAATAAAAAAAGATGTTAACTCTTTACCTCCGATTAAGGATCCATTTCCTAAAAAGAAAATACTCATTTATTACTAAAAAAATTGTAAAGAAAGAATGTTTATGAGTTGATTATTGTTAGTACAATATAAAGTTTTTTTTAGTTGTTTTTCTTTAAAAAAATTGTAAACAAATAAAAAAAATAGCTTCATTTTTTTTCAATTAAATTTTTAGATTAAATTGGGAAAGTGTGTTAATGATTTTTTTTTAAAACTCGGTATCCGACTCAATGACCTATTAATCCCGGTATCCATTCTCATATCCACTAGAGGGGGCCATTTAAAGGCAAAGCAAACTCTGTACACGCTAGCCTACTAAAATTTGCATAAGAGGATTCGAATTTGATACCTTGACATGATCGCATTTCAAGGTGTAAAGCATACACCACTGGTTCGACAAAATTGTTTAAAAATTATATTTAGAAAGGAATATACTGGAACATGTCATTGTAAGAATAATGTTCTTGCTATATTGTGCCTTAAAGACATAGGTTAAATAGGTAAAATTATAATCAAATAAATTAATTTTGTATTGAAAAATAAAATTTTGAACTTTCAAACTAAAAAATAGACAACTTCGAAGATTTCAATTCTATGTTTAATTTCTTTATTTGTACTATAAAGACATCACTATCTCTATTATATACAAATCTCTTCCTAAAAATCAAATGTAGACATTGCATCTTCATATTCTAATGACCATTAAAGTCTAATTCACCTCATAAAAAATTTACACATGAGATTTATTTGACAAGGCAATGTGTCTATGTAAACATGCATTAATATTTTTATTAGTTACCTTATTTATAAACGGAAAGTTGTAAAAGTCTTATAATGACAAAAAACTAATTGAATTTATTATCACTTATTAATCATGTTTCAAAGGCAACCATCAAATTATCATCATTGTTTGATTTTTCAACCAATGAATTAGAGCCATGTACTCTTTGCCTTGACTTTCTACCAATTAGAGTAACTAAATCATCATAGGTTTCAATCATACACGTATTTGTTAACAAGTAAGTCACACATGCGCACGCGCGCGCACACACACAGATATATATATATATATATAGGTACAACAAACACAACTTTCTAACAAGCAAAAACTTAAATGTTTTTCCGCTCAACTTTCAACTAGCATGTTGACGTGACATTTTTTCTTGAGCTTTTATTTTTATTTTTTTCGTTTCTCAAATCTTAAATGTACCATTGATTTCATTACCAGGACTATTGAATTGCTTCTAAAATGCAAGGACCATTGAGTACGAGTATATGATATAACATAATGAGTATGTGTAACATCCCAATTTGAGGATTAAGATTTTAAAACTTTTTGAACTCAAATGGAGTTTTACTTTTAAGATTTCAATTTAAAACTTCATATAAATGACTTTGAATAACTTTATTTATAAGAAAGATTTACAAAATATTTACATTTACATAAAAGACACCTTTAAAAATACAGCGGATAATGAGACCCTAAATTAGACTCTACTGTGATCTGTCCTCTGATCATACTTTGAAAATAACTTATACCTGAAAAATAGAAATAAACATGGGGTGATAGTATGTGTATATGTCATTGAAAGGACCTTTGAATTGCTTCTAAAATTGAATTAATTCAAATTATTTCTGGATGTCAGATTATATAGTTGATTTCATTATAATGTTATGAACAGTATCATTTTATTTTTCTACAAAAGATGGAAAATCATCTTAGAATTTAATGAAATGTCAATTGTCTAATTCAATGTATTTATTGGTTTTCTTTGATTGTGTTTTTCGCATGATGTTAAAGGTTCTTGGTTCAAACTCGGATGAAGAAAAAAAAAATTAATTTTGTTTTGAGAAAGAAAGAAAAACTAATCTAACAACTAAGTACTAACATTTTCCACTAAAAAAGCCATTGTTTAATATGATATCTTTTTTCTTAATTAAATACATTAAATATATAACTTTTAATCTATCATGATCAATAAAATCTCATGTCTTTCATTTTAAATAGTATTCTAAACATTTTTTAAATTAAAAATAGAAAATAATTGATATTTTAAGGATCTTTTCTAACAAGTTTTCTTAAGATAAAAATTTCTGGAGAAAAAACAAAAAAAAAAAAAACTAGGAGACATAAACCTAATATGATAAAAAAAATTATAGGGACATAAATTGAATCTATGAGAAGAGCTAACATGAACTAAGTTGTATAATCACAGTAGGTTAAGAACAACCACATTATTTGATACGACATCTTTGTCCAAATCCTTAAGATATCGAATCCAAGAAAAAAGCTAACATGAACTAAGTTGTATAATCACAGTAGGTTAAGAACAACCACACTATTTGACACTACATCTTCGTCCAAATCTTTAAGACATTAGATATATGGATCATCTCATTTATATGTTTCTCTTCGTCTACTGATGCATTCAATATGGAACTTTAACTCACATATGACACATTAGCATCACTCTATTTAGTGTGATTTAATGGATGAAGGTTTATGTTCATTTCTTTCATGAGAAAAGAGAAGTAAATTAGGAAATGAAAGATGATAAAAAAAAGTAGAACATGAGAGAAATGATAATGAATACCTCCACAATCAAAACAATACATCATAGAGTTTAGAGCTATGAGAAAGCCTACAATGAGTTGGATCATTACATTTGTCTAAGTGAAACCCCACAAATGAGATTGACACCACATCTTCATTCAAAATCTTAAGACATCAGGTATATTGAATATCTCACTTATATGTTGCTCAATATTTACTTTTGCGTCAAATGTAAAAGGTTAACTCACACATGTCACATTAACTTCTCTCTAAGTGTGAGAAACTTGATGTCTATGATTTGACGAATTATCCAAATAAGGTTGAAGACACAGCCTGTAAAAAAGATGGGTTGGTGACACTTTTATAGAGGGACGTTTTTACTCATTTCTTTCATGAATAGAGTGTAAGTAAAATAGAAAAGGAAAGAAGATGAAAAAGAAATTTAAACATGAGAAAAATGATAAAGGAAAATAATGAGTTTTTGATAATTTATGAGTTTGTTGATGGAGTTAGAAGTTATTGGGTAATTTTTCTACCTAATATTAGAATCATTAAAAAAATATAACACAAATTTAAAATATCTAATAAACATGTATTTTGTCAACTCAACATAACACATCTACATTTTTTTCTTTTGCATATCCTCCAAAGATCTAAAGTGAAGGAATTTAAAATATTGCTTTCACCAAAAAATAATTCCATTAAAGTGAATGACATCAGAAGTTTAAAATGTAATATAAAAAAAATTAACACAAATGACACCTAAAAGTTAACAAAAACAAATCATCGCAATGTTGGGACTTCTTATGGAGCTTACATTGAATTGTGTTCAATATTAGAATAAAAGAAATCACACAAATGAGATTGTCACCACATTTTTATCCAAAATCTTTAGATACATGTATATGAGTCATTTCACTTGTATGTTATTCATGATCTACTCTTCCATCTATTGTACACATTAACATCTCTCCCTCTCTCCCTCCCTCCCTCCCTCTCTCTCTCTCTAGTGTGCGACTTTGTGTCCGTAATGATGTGACATACTACATAGTCAAATAAGGTCACACAGAGGCACACGATGGTAAAAAAGGTGGATTGATGTAATTTAATGGATTAGGGTTTACGTTCCTATCTTTCATGAGAATAGAGATAGAAAAATTAGAAAAAGAAAGAAGATCATGAAAAATAAATTTGAGATTAAGAGATATGATAGTGGTAAAAAAAAAAAAAAAAATTGTGTGTTTTGTCATGAGGTTATAACAAATATAGTGAGTTTATAGTAATTTTATCGGTTTGTTGAAGGAGTTTGAGATATTTGGGTAATTAATTTACCAAAAAAATAAACTCAATTAAAAATACGGCACAACATTTAAAATGTGCAATAAACATGTATTTTGTCAACTAAGCATAACACATCAACGTTTTTCTATCATGAAATCCCAAAGAAGACCAAAACTAAAGTTGAAATAATAGAGATTGATTATAAAATATTGCATGAAAGCAAACAACATCAAAAAACTTCAATTTAAATAAAAATTATACAAACAATGTTGAAAAAACTAACAAAATAATTCATCAAAATGTTTAGAGTTTCAAGGCCTCCTACAATGAGTTAGATCATCACAAAGCACACAACTAAGATTGACACCACATCACACCCAAAACCTTAAAGTATTATGTATATTGGTCATCTCACCTATATGTTTTTCAAGATCTACTTGCATCTATCGTAGAACTTTAAGTCACAATTTGCACTTTAACATATCTCCCATAAGTGTGAGAGTCTTGCGTATGAGTACTAGTGACATAGCCAAATAAGGTCAACCAGAGGTGCAACATGGTAAAAAATGTGGGTTGATAGTGGTTTGATGGATGGAGGTTTATGATCCTCTTTCATAAAAAAGAGAGAGAAAATTAGAAAAAGAGAGAATATAAAAAATAAATTTAAAGATAATAGCAATGATAAGGGAAAAAAGTAGTGTGTGTTTTGTCCATTGAAGTGTTAGGAATAGAGCAAGTTATAGTTGAAGGAGTTGAAGATTTATCAGTAATTATTTCACACAAAAAGAGAATCGATTAAAAAAATATCACATCATTTTTAAAATGTCTGATAAGCATGTATTTTGTTAACTTAACATAACACGTCTACATTTTTCTATTACTAGATCCCACCAAAGACCAAAAGTGAAGGTATTTAAAATAGTAGAGATTGGATACTTTTTTTCTTTCGTGAAAGTGAACATCTAAAAACCTATATTTAATATAATACTATTAAATTAATGACATCCAAAAATTTAAAAAAATAGTTCATCATAGTGTTTGAAGTTTTGAGTGAGCTTATTGTAACGCCCACTTTCGTTTAATCGTTATTTAATTGAGTTTAGGCAATTATATTATAATTATATAGTATATGCATGATTTTGTTATGTTTTGGTGATTCACGATGAATTTAGTGATTTGATTGATGACGTGATAAGTTATGAGTTTTGGAGGATTTGATTATGATATGAGATTTATTTTATTGTTAAATAGAATAAAGATTTGAAAATAATATAAAATATTTAGTTGAGGGCTGTTTTGATATTTTAGATAGTTTTGGGGGTGAAAGTGAGATAAGATAAGTAATTAGGAAGAGTTATAAATAGGAGAAGACCTAATATTTTAGAAACTCATTGTACGTGAAAACCTTTGAAAAAGGGAGAAAAGCTTAGAAGGGAGAAGAGCATAGAGAGGGCTGCGATTTCTTCATAACCAGGTAAGGGTGAGACTAATAACTCAGTATTGTTAATTGAATGTGATTCTGATGATTAGTTAACAAGAATTAGGAGTGAATTGGAGAAAACGAAAACTAGGTCAAAACCTTAGAATTGATGATCAAGCGGTGAGAATTGGTTTAATTGATGTAGAAAGTGTTCCTAGACCTTAGATAATGTTTAGGACGAACTTTGGAACCAAAAACAAGCTTAGAACCATGTGAAACGTCGAGTTTTTGTGAATTTAGGAAGTCTGGCCGTAGCGACATTCATCGCTTGCCACGGCGAGCTATGAATCTCGCCTCGCGAGTGATGAACATTCATCGCTCGCCTCGCAAACCCTGTTTCCTCGCCTCGCGAGTTGTGCAATGCAGCTCGCCATAGCGAGCGACCTTACTCGCCATCGCGAGCTAAGGCAGAGTGCATGTTAGATTTTGTGTTTCGACCTTTTTAGTTGGACCTTGAATGCCTTAGTGTGCCTGAACATACCTAGTAATGATTAGGAATGAATGTAGGGCAAGATTAGACCCAGAACAACTTTAGTTTGGGAATTGTTTAGTACTCGCCATGGCGAGCAAGAACCCTCGCCTCGCGAGCACCTCCAGCCTTGAGCGTTATGAGTGTTTGTGCGATTTGTGTCGCACGTTTTGATCAAGAGCGAACCCCCTTATGATAATAAGACCTAATGATGATGTTAAATGCAGTCTGTAAGCTGTTTAAGATATGTTGATATTGATTGAGTATGATTAAGGTATTGTATATTTATGTAAGATATGGAAGTTTAATTATGAAATAATTGATGTGCTATTGATATAATGATATCATCCTGTTATGTGACTTGATTATGCTGCTGCTGTTATTTAACTAAGTGCATTGTATGTATTTATATATGATGAAATGATGACGTTTAGCTCCAAATTGTTGGATGCATGTTGATATGTTGATTACGATGTTTTGTTCATAAGATTCCATGCATAGCATCTCATTGAGCTTAGTCCTCACCACGTTTATTAGGAGCTTTGTCCTCCGCACGATTATTAGGAGCTTTGTCCTCCGCACGATTAAAGTATATTAATACTTATGATGATGATTGGTACCACATGCATATAAGGAGTCTAAGAGCATTGTCACATTGTCATGTCCATAATGCTATGTTGTTGATGACGATTGAATAAGTGAATACGTGATATTTGTTGAATATATGATTACGTGATACTTGTTATTTGAATATGCAAAGTTATCCAAGAATGATTATGATGTTAATGTTAATTATGATTCGAATTACTTTGATTAGCATTATTTTGTTATGAAATCTCACCCCTTCTGCTTGAAAATGTTGCCCTTCGTATGAGTAACTTGCAGGTGATCGTGCTTAGTGTGCAGTTTGCTTTCGTGAGTTGGCCTTGCCTTCACTGTGTCGTCTAGGTCGCTCTGATACGTAACGGGATGGGGTTATATGCTATAACATGCTTCATTCTTTTACGTGAACTGCTATGACAATTTTCTGTTTTGATTAACTCTTTTGAGATACTTATTTGGGGCCTGCGTGCCAAAACGTTTTATGAATTATGACTATGATTTTCCGCTGCAATGTTTAAGATATTGGTTAAATTATTATTTAACTGTTTTGGATTATGTTTTATGTGATATCCCGTTGTTTATGATGCTTACTCTGATAAATGTTTTTAAGAATTTTTATGTTGGGAAAACGGGGTGTTACACTTATAATGGATTGATCATCACATTTGACCAGAGAAACCCCAAAAATGAGATTGACATCACATCTTCACTCAAAACCTGAAAGACATTATGTATATTGGCCATCTCACTTTCATGTTTCTCAATATATACTTTTGCTTCCAATGTAGAAGTTTAACCGACACATGACACATCAACATATCTCTATTATGTGTGACACATCAACATATCTTAATTTGCATTATCTCAATCCACAAACAAAATAGAAGACCTTTATATTTGCTTTAGGCACCTTAAGGAATTCTATGTAAATTGTTTTCCTGCAATGAAATGCTAAACACAATGAGCAAAGAAGAAGAATTAACAACAATATTCGGATTGTTTTATTTAGCTTACAATTCTTTAAACTAATCAACAAAAAATTAAATTTGCATTATATCCTCCACAATATCAAGAATTTTTCAAAGGGATCATTCTATTTGTATGGCTATGATGAGAACTCATGTGTGTCCATGAAGACCAGCTCTACGGATAAGTGTTATCTATAGAATTCGTATTGTCATTCATAAAGCCTCTGATAAAAAATATTATTATGACTACAAAACAACAAATCAGCAAAGCAGTTTAGAAAAGAGTGAAGGCAATAATTTTTACCTAAAAGGATTATGAAGAGAAATAAATCTCAAAAATATTATCTGAATATAAAACAATGAAAGATTATGTTATAGTTAACATTCACACATACAGCTAAATGCCTGGTTCATATTCATACCCTATGTCGAAGCATGTCCTACGTTTTATACACTAAATATATTATGTTGTCACATTTCCATCAATTGATAAGAACTTACAGGTATAAATTAAGATAAAGAAGGCATTAAATGTTAACAACTAAAAAGTGTAACATCTAAGAGAACAAAATGCGGGACAAAAACATTGTTAACCAACTAAAAGACAGAAACAAATCCCTTGTAGTTAAGTCTATATAATTTCTATAAAATATAGCATGATCACTTTTCACCACCTGCTAGAAGTTTTCACAAAGTGAAAATCAAATCAATGTATATTTTCCGAGTTATAATCTTAAATATTGCAAATGAAAGTTATATTTATAAAATCTCCTAATTACTAAATGAAGAGATTAAACTCTTACTGACCCACCAATAACATTAGCAATTGTTTCATTGTGAGGACCTGCAACTGCACATGATTTTTACTTCAAGATAGGTACTATTTGAGTTGTGCGCACATAAATAAAAAAACAAAATAAAAGAAGACACTTAAATCCCTCAATAAATTGTTTATTTGTATCATTTAGGGGAAGACTAAACAAAGCTAATACGACATTCTATCGAAGGAAGGAATGAAGAAAAGCGAATGCATACTTACGTTTAATTGAAAGAAAATGAATACGGAAAAAGATCATAATATCGACATCGTAGTAAAACTGCAACAATGGAGAATCTGAAAAATTGTAAAATCAAGATTAAGAAAATAAGAGACAGATGCCGTAGAAAAAGAAAGTCCAAATTGGAAAGAGAATAAAATCTGGATGTTTAGATTAAAATTATGAAGAGAATTTAGCAAGACTGATACTTCATTACATTGAAAAGCAAAAACTGAAGAATCAAATGTTTGATTCAACAACTGAAAATAAAGCAAAAAGATGGAGCAACAAACACTCCATTATATGAATCTGGAGTATTAACCAAAGGACATGTTGCATCAATACAGTAAAAATAAAAAGTGTTACAAAACATCTTTAAGCATGAAAACATACGCAAAAATCAGACCATAACATCATATATACCCGTTAAGCAGTGAATTTTTCAATATTACCACTTGATATTCTTTGAATGAATGATTGAAGGGAGAAATTCTCTGAACGAATGATTAAAGGGATAAATAAGGATGTGTTTTATTCAATTCTGTATGGTACACATTTATAGTGAGAAGGAGAATTGATACGTGAAAGTGCTTTGGAAGATTTGATACGTGAAAGTGCTTTGGAAACAGCTAAATTTGTGGGGAGTTGGAGTCTGGGTCGTTGTTGATATTAGAAGGGAATTTGAATTTTGCAATCGCAAAAATGGGAAGCCTGATATAATGCCCTAACAAATTCTGATTAAATCATCCCTTAATTAATGCACACGAATTGGAAAAGGTGCAACAAACTTACAGGTATTTGTGAATTTGTTAACTTTTATATGTAAAGATAGGAGGAATAGGAGGAACAATTTTTAAAGTTTATCTCTTAATTAAACAGGTTTAATTGAACACGGGGGTAATAACGTAAAAGTCATCATAAAATCTAGGTTAAAATTAGGTTAAAAATTGGCTTATGGGTTAACTTTTATATATAGAGATAGGAGGAATAGGAGGAACGATTTTTAAAGTTTATCTCTTAATTAAACATGTTTAATTGAACACGGGGGTAATAACGTAAAAGTCATCATAAAATCTAGGTTAAAAATTGGCTTACGGGTTAACTTTTATATATAAAGATAGGAGGAACGATTTTTAAAATTTATCTCTTAATTAAACAGGTTTAATTGAACACGGAGGTAATAACGTAAAAGTCATCATAAAATCTAGGTTAAAATTAGGTTAAAAATTGGCTTACGGGTTAACTTTTATATATAAAGATATATAAAGATAGGAGGAATAGGAGGAACGATTTTTAAAGTTTATCTCTTAATTAAACAGGTTTAATTGAACACGTGGGTAATAACGTAAAATTCATTATAAAATCTAGGTTAAAATTAGGTTAAAAATTGGCTTACGGGTTAACTTTTATATATAAAAAGATAGGAGGAATAGGAGGAACGATTTTTAAAGTTTATCTCTTAATTAAACAGGTTTAACTGTACACGGATAATAACGTAAAAGTCATCATAAAATCTAAGTTAAAATTAGATTAAAAATTGGCTTACAGGTTAACTTTTATATATAAAGATTCATTGTTGATTTCCTTTATATATTCCCCCTTATTCTTTTGGGTTTGTTCGATTGCAAAATTGTATGCAGTGAAGGATGAGCAAAAAGGCAAATTCATACTCAACCTCATCGTGGGTTTTATAATTGCATCTCTGTAGCAGTTTTTGAGAGGTATCATTTCTGACCCTTAAATCATTAATTTTTTATATATTTTTTTTTAACTTTCTGATTTATAGTAGTTTTTTAGTATTAGCTTTCTGAATAATGAGATTGTATAGTACATAGAAGTGATGGAATTTATTTCTGTTATGTTTTTGGGGTAACCCATTTGGGGTTTTCTTGTCATTGATGCAAGGTCTTTAGATGATCATTGATTTGATAATTCCTCAACAATTCAAGGTATGTCCTTCAAACGACTTCTTGGATGATTTCTTCTTTTCTTTTCCTTCTACAATACATTTACAATTTTCTATGATTGTAAAATTATTTCGGCTTTGTTATTTGTGTTTGTGATTTATATTTTTCTATATGCATTTTTACATGGACAACAATATCTTGCCACAATTTTCAATTATACTATTTTTACATGGACAACACCTCATTGGAAAATGCATACTATTACAGATCCTTAACTTTATCTACATAACCATATAAGACAATTTAATAGTTTTTTTCTTTATTGTTGCAGAAAAAATATCTGTTATAAGTCACAAGGTTTATTTTGCTAAGCCTGATCACTAGACATGCAACACTAAGTAGATGTTGTCAATAATTGTATTCACGTTGAAAGGCCACATAACGTGGCAGTACCTTTTTATGTATAGCACATAATTTTTTTTAATCAATCAACATTTTTGTAGCTAATTATTTACACAAATGCATTATAAGCTAATGAATCAAATTTATTGCTATTCTTATTTCAATAAACCATCTACATGTACAATATTAAATATGTTAAAACAATTAAAAGTGGTAACTTTTTATTAAAAAACAAAAATTATTTATTAAAAAGTTACATGTTTAATATAAAATGCACAAGTTCCAAAATAAAGTTACTATTTTGAACTTCTTAATATGTGCAAATTTGCACATGATAGAAAAACTCATTTTCGAATTAAGTTTCAAACTAATTTTAAGTTGGTTAGATTTGATGTTTATGGACGTGTGTCTATTCGTAAGTGTGCATGACCCATTAAATTAAAAAGAGTAATCTGGTACTATGATTTTTTGAATTTGTATTGAACTTGGTAATGTGGAGTTTATAACACTCACAAACAATACACACCGACCAATTGTGTCTACCTTGAATGATGTTTGAGAAAGATATAGATTCATAGAAGCTTAGTAACATGCAGTTCTTTTTCATTTTTGACACTACTGTTAGTAATTGGACATGATATTTTTACTCAACTGTTCTTGGAGCATTGATGTGCCTATGAGAATCCTAAAAATAAGATTACTGCTGGGCCTGCTAATATAGAGGATTTATGAGGTGTGACCTTCAAGGTAATAAAATGAGAATATATGTGAAATTATGTGACCAAGATCATAATTAAATTTATCTTAGGTCATAAATAATTTCAGTGATAATATATATTGATCGTACTTATTTAATTTAATTTGTGGTAAAGATTGCTCTCTATTAATGAATTTGACTTCTAGGTAGAAGGGGCAACAGTTCTTGCAGCCAGAGTGTAGACCTTTTTATGAGTGAATGTTTTATTAAGGGACAATGTAATTAAATGGCTAGGGATATTCATGCTTTTTTAGCCTTGAGATATTCTCTATTTAAGCAAAACGTTGTCCACACAACTCCTTTTTACCGCACTTTTTTGGGTTGAATTGAAGTTTTGTGGCGCAACATTTTGCCTTCAAACTCCTTTCGAGGTAAAATAACCATGTTCTCAATTTGGGTTTAATTTGAGTTCTTTTTATCTTCTCATTTTCAACATGATTTATGAATAAAAATTTAGAAGAGGTTACCCAGTTCTTTTCCTCATCACTGATATTGGTGGATGCTTGACTAACGATGGTGGTTGTCTCATTTAGAACAGTTATAATGACACATGTGGTTTAGACATTTACGTTTTAATGTCTCTAATTGGAAAATTGTAACCTAGCTATTTAGTTTTGTGAATGTTTCTACGAGGCTTAAAGAAGAAAGCAAGAAGGTTGTAGAGAAATTGTTCTCGCCAAATTTGAACTGACATATTGTTGAGTTAATAATTATGGGAGGATCTCTATATTCTCTACTTATCCAACGAACGAATTAGAAGTAATTGGAAGGTATCACTTTTATTGTTTTCTAATTAAAAAAGAGAAGCTGGAAAAATGGTGTTTGCTTAATAAAAATATTGTTTCAAGAGAAGATAAAAGGAATAACTTTTTTGAACAAAAAAAAAGACAGAAGTTGAATCAGTTTTTCTACTATATTATACTTAAGTGCCTCTTTGTGAGTTTTTTTTCTTGGGGATATTCAACATTTCTCTAACAACATATTTTTATTTTTCATAAAAGGATGCACACGCAAGACAAATTAATAGACAAATATTTAAATACAAAATATTTAAATATTCACCGCTTATTTGATCAGATATAATACTTATTTTTCTAGAGAAAAAAAACAAAATATTTTTTTTGAAGGCAGAGGGATTTTAAACTATTATAATTACAATTCTACGAATTTAAATTATTAATTAAAAAATTTATTTGAACTCCGTTAAAATAGGATTAACACAGTCACAATATGGATAATATTTGACATTATTAAAAAAAAATTATTTTAATCATATTTGTCAAAAATATTTTATCATAATATATGCCAAAATTGTGAATAGACAACACGTTAGTACCCTATTTTCCGTGGTATGTTATAAAAGTTTTGAGACAGGGATCTTTTTAATTCAACTCAAATTTAAGCTAGGACATCATAGCTCTCATCAAAGAGAATCTGCTACAACATGACACCTTGATATCCTAATCCCAAATAATGGAGGAGAATCCATGGGACAATTGGTCTTATGATTCGGTAATAGTGTAATACAATAACAAGCCTTTTATTTTTTTTGGATTAGGATATCAAGGTATGATGTTGTAGCAGATTCTTTTTGATGGGAGCTATGATGCCCTGACTTAAATATTAATTTATTAATATATGATGATACTTTATGTATATATAGATCATTGTATGAACTCATCACTATCTATAAAAACTACCACTTGATTAGTTATTGTTTTACAAATTATTCGTTCTTAGAAAATGGAAGAATGTTTAAGTCACCCCAATAACATATTTGATGAAGAGTTCCTAAAGGATATCATGAATCAGACACCACAAGATCAATTCAGTGTCCCTATTGCCACAGCTGGCCTAGTCAACAACTCATCGATCATTGTGTCACATTCAACTCAACATGCTAAAGAAAAGCTAACCAGCTCAGTATCAATACCAACAACTGCTCAACATCAAGATTATTTGCCTTTGTCATCATCAGCGCGACTAAACAAGGGTCAAATTCGAAGAAGCCTCGAAGCGCTTATGAGACAGTAGGTCACATAATGTCAGAGAGGAATATGAGACAACTTCTTACAAGTAAGATCATATAACTTTCGAGCTTTATACCAGGATTGAAGAAGGTTAGTCTATAACATATTATATTAAACCTAGATGAATGAGTAATTTTTTATAGTAGTTATCATTGGATAGATGCTATACAATAAAAATTATCTAAAGGCTATGTAGATTGATACGGTTCATGTGGTAACGGAAGCTATCAATTACTCCCTCCGTTCTTTTTTAATTGTCACTTTTGCATATTTTTTTTGTTTCTAATTAAGTGTTACTTTCAAAGTTCAATACAACATTAAATGTTGTTTTGCCTTTATTACCCTTGATTATTTATTGTAAAGAGAGAAGTAAATGAAATAAGATATTAAATGATGAATGTTATTATAGAAAAAAGATGAATTGTTGCATCAAAAGTAGTAAAAAATATTTGTTGTCTTGGTTTGTGTAAAAAATTCAAAAGTGACAATTAAAAAAGAATGGAGGGAGTGCATGAAACAACTTGAAGAGCGTTTGAAAGAGCTTGAAGAAAACATTAAGAAGAAAGATGCAGGATCAATGAGCAACATAACAAGATCCCATGTACTAATTGACAAAGACACTACGATAGGTGAAATGAACACTGAAGAATGTTATGGCCGAAATAAATCACTTCTAAAGGTTGATGCTAGAGTTCTTGGGAAGGAAGTGTCAATTAAGATTTATGGGTAAAGGTATTCAACTTTCAAGTCTGACTATATTACTCCTTCCAGTCCTATTTATAAAAGAAAGTTGACTTTTTAGATACATTGAATAATGTATGTATCTAGTCTAGAATCTAAATTAAATACATAAATTATTTAATGTATCTAAAAAGTAAATTGTCTCTTGTAAATAGAACTGGAGGGAGTACTATTTATATGGTCATATTTATATTCTCCATGTTTCCCATCAACCTGCATTTGTAAAAAGAATTCACTTTGACTTAAAATAGCACATTCGTCCCTTATTATATTTTCATTTTTGTCAGTTCAAAGACCAACCATGGGAATAGTGACTACTTGAAGGTTTATATATATTTCTGTTCAATTTGTAATGTTATAAAACTGGTGAGATTGATATGCAGACACGTAGCAATAACTTAAAAAATTTATATCATTAATCAATTTGTTATTTTTGATTCTCTTTATTTTTAGCACCAATGAACTGACTTTTGTATCGTTTTTAAGTGATTCTCTTTTGCACATCTTATGCGAGATGAATCACTTCTCGTTATAAAATTCAATTTGGCTTGTTCAAAAAAAAAATTATTATTTTTTCCTTCATTTTTTGTTTTAATTATTAAAATAATTTATTAGAATAATACCTATAGAATTAATTTTCCCGGATATACACACTAGTTTTTCTTTAAGGATGTTCATTTTATTTTTGAATGTATCTAACATTCTCTTTATACGTGGATATAATAAACTTTGTTTTTTCATATTTCAATATATTTAGGGTATGTTAGGTTCCACATCCAGGAAGAAAAAAAATATAAAATTGAATGCATTGTGATTCTAGATGTGTAGAATTAATTCTATTATGTTTGATTGTTGTCGAGTATTATTGATTTTATCAATAATTGATTTTAGTTGAAGTTAAAATTTTTAGTTTTTTATTTTAAAATTTATTTTCACACACAAATTTATAATTCAATTCATTTTTATATAAACACTTTTAATTAAAATAACTTTTAACCAAAATCAATTTTATCAAAATCGATTATCACCTCACATGCAAAGGTCTTAATAATTTGAAAAGACGCTTAGCCAAACCAATTATATCTAGGGACCAAGGAGTACCAATTTTCACATGCAAAGGTCTTAATCCATTGCAATTTTTAGTAGCTACAAGCTTTTAGCTTAACCTTCAATGTGTGTATTGATTGAGAAAACAAACACACGTACAATAAAAAACACACATTCAATTCAACAAAAAGTACTTTTTTAGTTTACAACTTTACCCTTCTCACCCACTCATTCACTTCCACCACTGTTCTCTTTTGCAGAAACCAAATCACAACAAAAGAAAATGTCAACTTCTTTGCAAACTGAACTCTTCCACCTTAAACCCTTTCATTTTCGCACCCCCTCATCATCAAAACGAACCTCCCTACGATGTTCCGCCACCGTCCCTTCTTCAAAACGCTCCTACAAAATCACTCTCCTTCCCGGCGACGGCATAGGTCCTGAAGTTATTTCCGTCGCTAAAGACATTCTTCTCCTCACTGGATCTCTCCACGGTAGGTACCCATCATTCATTGCTTTCAAATTTTCACTCTTTTTTCAATTGGGTACTCATTTCTCTATTTATCTTTTGTTTTTGAATTAGGGATTAAGCTTGAGTTTCAAGAGAAGCTTTTGGGTGGTGCTGCACTTGATGCTACTGGTGTTCCTTTACCTGATGACACTCTTTCTGCTGCTAAACAATCTGATGCTGTTCTTCTTGGTGCCATTGGAGGGTACTTAACTTATTTTTCTTATCATTTTTTTTTTTTTTTTGTTTGTGTAATTGTTTTGTTTGATTTTTTCAAAGGTATAAATGGGATAAAAATGAGAAACATTTGAAGCCGGAGACTGGATTGCTTCAGTTACGAGAAGGGCTTCAAGTTTTTGCTAATCTCAGACCGGCGACTGTGTTTCCGCAGGTAAAATTTTCATCTTACTGCATTTCATCATTCTTGTTGTGGTATTGATAGTAAAGACTTGTCCTTTAGCATGCTTTGACTTTCATAAACAGTCTAATTAAGCGCTTACAACATAACTGCTTATCATATACGTACTTGCTTATGTATTACCAAAAGATAAAATGAACTCAAAATGTTTTCTTGTAAGCTATAAGATGTTTTGATAATCTATCCTGGAGTGCTTGCTTAAAAAAATTAGCTGAGAACAACTTATATGATTGTAGATCAAGTCAAAATATTATCGGGGAATTAGTTATGGTCAAAATCAACAAGCTTCAAATAAGAAGTGGCACACTGGTGGGCAAATACTTTAACATGCTTAGGTGTCGTGGGGAGTTGTAAAAGGTATGTAGATAGGAAGGAGAGGCCATGGATAGGGGGTTGATAGCAAAGTGACAAGTCAGAGATACTAGCGAGAATTGTTTTTGTGCAGAGGTTGTTTTTTTGTGTGTTTGTTGGTTTTTTTTTGTGGTGTGGGAAGAGTTATTGTAGGGGAGAGTCGAGATGTAGCGGCCAATATCGCGATTTAGTTGCGTTTAATCCAATGGTGGCTGTGTCTGTATAATGGCAGCAGGGCATCTTAAGTACAGTCATGATAGAGGTCAGGCTGTGCAGAATGCGCAACCTCTTCTTCTCTGTGCTTTGAATTTGGAAGTGCAGGTAGTAGAGGGAATAGGGATTCGATTGAGCTGCAAGGTCAGATCAGGAGAGTAAATTTGCCACAACAGTGTTTGGTTCAGGGCAAGTGCATGAGGTGGACCTTCTTTTGACAGTGCAGAATTAAAGGGTCTGGTGTGGAGGGTTTATCCTCGGCATCTTGGAGCGGAATGACTATCTGTTGTTCTGCTTGGGGATCGACTCGTGCTGTTTGAGATGTAAATCCCAACCTTCTGAGCTGGTGCAGCTTAGCTGCTAGCTCTAATGACTTCTTCAGATTCCGTGTTTTCACATCTGAGGATTATAAAGTTGTGGAGGAAACTAAAGCAATGGCGTGGAGATGGATAAAAGCTAGAGTTAAGGGGTTATGACATATTGGAGTGGAATGCATGACCTTTAATTTGTCTGGGCCTGATTTTGGCTCTCCTAGATATTGTTGATTTTGGCTTTCAGTTTTGCTTTTTCAAAAAAAAAAAAAAAAACTAAACTTATGGGCATGTCATAATACGCTTCCATAAGCTCTCCTAAACTGTCTCACAAGTGATTATGTCAGAAATAAACTCGTATAAGTCAATTCAAAAAGAACCTTAAGGATATAGTAATAGAATGGTTTGAGAGGTTTTTTTTCTTACAATTTTTCCAACGGTTTTCAGTCTGTCTCTAGTGTGCTTTTTATTTTTTTTGTTTATTCTTATGTAGTTAGTTGATGCTTCAACTTTGAAGAGAGAGGTTGCTGAGGGGGTTGATCTCATGGTTGTAAGGGAATTAACTGGAGGTCTGTCGTGTTCTGACTCATTCTAGTTTTGCTGCACTGGATTATTTTTTAAAGAATGTCATATGATCTTAATAATTAAAATTTTGAATATTAATTTTTCATTCATTTCATTTGACTGTTATTATGGGTAGATGATTCACCTGACCGAGTGTTGTTGCGATCCTATTTGTTGTTCAGGTATCTATTTTGGAAAGCCAAGGGGCTTTGGTACCAATGAAAATGGCGAAGAGACTGGATTTAATACCGAGATTTATGCTGCACATGAGGTATCTTGTTATTACAAACGGTGGTGTGGGTTTCCATAAGATCTTCAGTCCCATTTTTGTTTTTGATATTGTTTTTATGGAATTAACATTGTCTAGGAGGGGGGGATAAGAGAACGTACTATATGCATATTTCACTCTTTCATTGGCAGTGATGAACTTTTTCTTGTTTTCTAGAGTGTTGCTTATGTATCAACTGTAACTACTTTCTATATTATTTCTGTATGTATGATTATCTGGCGAGTGACATTTGTATACCAGATTGACCGCATTGCCCGTGTTGCATTTAACATTGCTCGGAAGCGTGGTGGGAAACTTTGCTCTGTTGACAAAGCCAATGTACTAGAGGTAATTATCGCTTGTAAATATGATAGCCTTTAGCTTGGATTTTATGCTGTTGCTTGATAACCACTTGGTCATGAGATCCGGTGGCTTCTTTTCTAAAGCATGATAATGTAGTATGATTTCTAATGCTTTGCTTGTCTACAATACATAATTATTCTGTTGATAACTAACCCATGGTGGGAATGTATATGATATTTGTTTTTCTGTAAGCCACTCCTATCAATTCATCAAAAGCTTGGCAATACTTGAGAAAAATCTTCGTAGATGTCTCACTTGTACCTCAAGACTAATGTTGATGATACTGTACTGTGATAGGCATTAGTTAGTCCTAAGTACTTCTACAAGAAAATCAAGAATTAATTAACAGAAATTGTATAAAGGTCTTTGTGTATTTGTAACCTTTATGTGAAAAATGCATACCCATTGAATAATTAAGACTTGTGCATGTTTTGGCTTCTTTAACGGACAAGAAGATACTTTTGACAGATTTAGATCCATTTACTGCATGCTAACTACGTTTGAATTCACCAGGCATCCATGTTTTGGAGGAAAAGAGTAGTGGCATTGGCACAAGAATATCCTGATGTTGAGCTCTCACACATGTATGTCGATAATGCAGCAATGCAACTTGTTCGCTATCCAAAACAGGTCTGCTTATTGAATAAATTAACATCACCCCCCCTTTGATTTTAGGGTTAAATATGTTTTTGGTCCCTATAAATATACCAACTTTTCGTTTTAGTCCCTCTAAAATTTTCCTTCAACTTTTAGTCCCTATAAAATTTTCCATCTTCACTTTTGGTCTCTCTTTTAAGTAAACTCATATGTAGAATTCATATTTTTGAATAAAAATTTTCACAAAAATTCATATTATTATAATAATCTTTCCCAAAAAAAATTAGAATTTTTTAACAAAAAATGAATTTAATATGAATTTTTATATGTTTTAAGGTTAAAAATTCATATTTAATTTGTGTTTTGTTAAAAAATTCTAATTTTTTTTAGAATATTTTACACATTTCTGCACTTTAATTTGTGTTGAAAATTTTATAGGGACTAAAAGTTGAAGGAAAATTTTAGAGGGACTAAAATGAAAAGTTGGTATATTTATAGGGACCAAAAACATATTTAACCCTTGATTTTATATTTGGCTATGCAAATTTCTACTCACAGAAGAAAAATTGTCTCAAGGATGGAAATGCAAGTACTAAAATATCTAACACTGAAATTTTGCAGTTTGACACTATTGTAACAAACAACATTTTTGGCGATATATTATCTGACGAGGCTTCAATGATCACTGGAAGTATTGGGATGCTTCCTTCTGCTAGCCTTGGGGATTCGGTACGAAAATGAACATTCATAATAAGTTAGAATACAAATAACGAGCATGTTTCTCAAGTTTGCTCGCAATAGTTTGTGTTATGCTAGACCCGTGTAGTATTATTGATTTCACTAAAAGTTTACTGGATTCTTATTGGATCAGGGACCTGGACTTTTTGAACCTATACATGGTTCTGCACCCGATATTGCTGGACAGGTTGGTTTCTTCTACTTCTGTTCTTTAATTTCCTTCAGGTAACATGCTAACAACTGCATATTTATTATCTATATCTATATACAGGACAAAGCAAACCCATTTGCTACTGTTCTTAGTGCTGCTATGCTTTTGAAATATGGTCTTGGAGAAGTAGAGGCTGCTGAAAGAATAGAGCGTGCAGTTCTCGAGACGCTGAACAGAGGATTTCGAACTGCTGACATATATTCTGATGGAACAGTAAGCATTTACCTCCTTATCTTTATTAGTGTTGAAAAAACTTGAGTTCTTTTCTAATTTCACTTTGGTTCATAGATTAAAAAATCTGGTATTTGAAATGGTCGTTTACTCATTGCGACTCCCATTAGAGCATTGCTTAACTTCTTTTTGATGGGTCTTACCATGTTTCATAAAGTTTAACACATTGTTATTGAACACATCACAGAAAAAAGGGAGTTGTTCAAATTCTGCTATGCTACAGTGCTGTAGCACTGCTATAGCTGCTATTTGACAACACTTTGTACTTAATCGCGTATTTTGGAACAATAACAGTTTGTTAAAATTCCGCAACGCCTATACTATAGCCGCTATTTGACAACATTCATTTAACATCTCAAGCAACTTTCCATACAATGACACAACTTTTTTAAAACCTAAAATGGGTCCTACAACTTAAAACGGTGCAACTCTTGAAAATTATATTTCATGTTGAGATCAACAGTTTTTATGCATGGCTGGCAACTAGATTTAACCTGACGGTGATACTCTTTAAGAACCTATTCTCAAGTTTAAGAACCCTAAAAACAACTCCAATCAGAAATGCTCTCAATATTCAATAGTGAATTATGAACGTGTATTGGTTATATATTTTTCTGTATAAACTTAATATTTGGATTGTGTGTTAATGCAGAAGCTGGTAGGATGCAAACAATTAGGCGAAGAGATACTGAAGTCGGTTGAATCTCATGTTCCAGCTGCGGCAGCAGTGTGATTTTAAGACCAACTCAATTAGTAAAACAGGCTTTGTTTGTCTTGGAGATCAATATGAGTATCAAAGCTGAAAAGCTATCCCTATATTTTTAGAGCTTTGGCTTTCATATGCGGATTTGTATGTTGGTTTCAACTTTCAACACCCAACCTATGTACTCTCCAAACTTGCATTGAATTGAACCCGGGGATTATAAGTTAGGTCCCCTCGTGACGAATGTTATAATAGTGGAACAATGATATGTAGAGGTTGGAAATTTTCACTCCCATTCTGAGATAGAAACTACTTGCGACAAATCCATGGGGATATTCCAAAATTTAAAATGTGTGTGATTTGAATTGATGTATTTTGTCTTGCACAAGTATCTAGTCTACTAGAATGGTTTGCAGTTGATATGAATATAACAAACATGGATTCCCTGCACTATTTATGCCGGACAGTTTTCTATCTCAACCGTCTAATCTAAATGAATGTTGGAGATCGCTTAAAATTGTTTTTATTGTTGTGTAATTTGAATCGTTTGATATCAAATTAACAGTGAGATTGTTTTTGCGTGTAAATTTGTCTTTTTACGACAGATCAATTTTATTAGTTAATGAAATGGATCTATTAAAACAACGCGGTCTTTGTTAAAATGTAATGTGTTGCTTTGATTATGTTTTGAACTAAATTTGGTTATCGTTATTGTTTTACTAACTAAGCAATCTTTTTTAAGACACCATGATTATTTTGTTCAACCAATTATAAGGTTTATCCATACCCTATAAAATATAGGAGAACAGAAGTATAGTATGTTTGAAAAATGACAACACCACCATTAATGAAAACCGGTAGTTCTCCGTTTGTTTTCAATTGTCATATGCCAATTTTTTTTTTTTTTTTTTTTTTTTTTTTTTTTTTTTTTTTTCTAAATTAGAAGGCGAAATTGAGAATTAGAACACCTTCGGCCTACTTTGTTTTTTAGTTTTAAAAACAGAAAGCAGTTTTAAGAAACTATATTTAGAAAGATGCATTCCAAACAAGTTTTATCTATTACTCCACGTCATCATACCCTTACCTTCCCACACCTTTAAATCCCTCTTATTCTCCTTTCAACTTCAATCCATCTAATTCACAAACCAAAAAAAAAAAAAAAAACACTTTCTTAAAAATGGAGGGTCTTATTGCATCTGAGTACACAACCGTAGTGCAATACAAGAATGACAAAGAAAGTTCTAATATTGGTTCTTTGTTTTGCGTCGCCTCATCTTCCTATTCATACATGAAACTTTTGGCTGATGATTTGGGTCGGTTTCAAACCTTTGCTTCTTCTTCTTCTTCACCGCTCTCCAATCCTACAAATTCTACAACGCAAACCATTGCTTCTTCAGGTGAAGATGTTAGATCTCTACGCCGCCGCTTGACCAATTCAAATAGAGTTTCAACATAAACACGACTTCTTGCGTTGTTTTGTCTTGTGGTGATTGAATGAATCTGTATTTTACTCTTTAAAAGTTAAGTGTTCTTGTTTGTTGTAATTTGCATATGCAAGTATGTGACTAACCAAAAAAGAGGAGTGTGATTGGTATAGTTTGCTAGCATTGTGCTATTGTAAATATGGGTTCTGATGTCTGTAAAAATTATGTGTTTCATTGCCAAAGGATCATAAAATATTATTATTATTATTATTATTATTATTATTATTATTACTACTACTACTACTAGCGTCCAGACACTCCCGTGCCCGTCTGTCCGCTTTTTCCACTGCGCTAACTCGTGTATATATTTTTATTTGTTTCTTTGTGTATACTACTTGAACATTTTATTATAAGCTATGCTTCGTGAGTGGACATTTTATTAAGCTATATTGAGCTATTTAAATCACATTAATGAACTGAACCAAAAAAATTACATGAACGAATTGATAGCATAAAGAGGAAAGAGAGACCAAGGATATACCAAAATGAATAACATTTCCAAATTTGGCCTTTTTTCCATATAAATAAAAACTCTAAATATCTACATTTTTTTTCTCTATAAGGATGGACCATATAACTCTTTCTCTTGGTTCCTTAAGCTTCTTGATTTGATAATTTTCAATGCAATGCTTAGAGAAACCTTTTGATGCATGACATTGGAAACAGATACTTATTTTGCATGTGGTTTAAAATCTTGACGTCTCCCAATATCTCTAATCTTCCTGTTTCTTAGTTGCCTTCTAAGAAATTTAAATGTGGCTGCAACTTCTGCAGCCAACTCCTGCCATAGTCATCTATTTAAACACAATGACTAACAATAATCCATTTATAAATGGCCAGCCACACTTTGTTCAAGTCACTTTTAAATAAAAATCAACTAAAAAGAACATGGTCATCAATGAAAGGGAGTACATGGCATGATGTGAATATTATTTCCACGCAAAAATTTGGCATAACAATCCCTATTATTTTACTTTGTAAAATGTGATAAAATTTGGTTTTGCGTAATGCTTACAATTACTTTCCTCATGAATGGTTGACATCCCCTTTTTTTTTTTTTTTTTTCTCAAAGTAAAAATGCTACACCTTGACATCAACTTCGAAGTTAAGCTTATGTTATTCCTCTTTCACTCTCCCAATTTCCTGGATATGCTTATTACTTGTATGATGCATATACATATAAGTCACTTTTGTTCCACTCGGTTATTGACTCAGAAATTAAGCATGGCATCCCTTTTCCGTCATCCCAAACCTAACAAATAAAAGATCAATGATACACAAAATGTGTTATTGACTCTACATCACTTGATTTGACATCTTATAATTGCTACAATATATACTCACATACACGTTGGCAGCAACAATAGAAACTCAAGTAACCAAAATCATCATTAAAATGACCAAGTAAATCTCTAAATAATGCAGCAATAGGCAATTATGTAAGTAATACATTAACATAACTTGCTAGTGTGATCTCACTATAGCCTAAACAAATGATTTCTTATATTTATTATTTTTGGGTATTTCTTATATATCATTTTTGGGGCATTCAAATTGCGGGGTTCGTAATTGGAGAATTTTTGCTCCATACAAATAGGGACAAGAGTGTGTATATAAGAGACAAAATGAAGATTAGCAAAAAGAAAAGAGTCAAAGTGAAGTAAAAACATTTGATTCATGCTTGTTTGGTATCATTATAAGTTTGACAAAATCACAATTTCAATGTAACTTTATCCAATCCATCCATAATAACAAACATGTAATTTCGATCGTTATTCAATGATTCTAAAATCAAACAATACGTTGCATTTTGTTGTCAACTGGTTTTTTTTTTTCATCACCAACAATTTTTTTTACAATGATCTAAGATAATGAGATTGAACGCTGGTCTAATCCGATGGACCTTTGCTGGTAGTCATGGTCCATGACATACTATTGGGATCAAAACATTCATCAATTCACGAGTTTTAAATTCTCAAGGCTTTTGTTGTCAAATGTCACTTTTCGAGTTAATCTTCTTTGGTCATAAGATCAAATGAATAACGTTTGAGTATGCGCGCACACACACATGAGAAATACTTTTTGGGAAATGTTAATTTGTGTCTTTAGGATACATGTTAAAAATTTCACTAATATAAATTATGTATTGAAAATTGTGTTAATTTATTGCTTAAAACGTTGAATATTAATTTTTTTTCAATAAATTCTTACCATTAATGGAATGCTTAACATGTGCCATAAGATCACAAGTTTGCATGACCCATACTTTTTTCCTAATAAGAGGAATTTCATCCTCATAAACAAGATATACATTCATTACACCTCACTCTCCAACTCCCTCAACGATTTAAATAGCTTCAAATGGCTTGAAGGTGCACCACTCAGCCATAAACCTCGCGACACTATCCTCTTTTGTCCCATCTACTTTTTTGGGATTTCACTTGGATGAAATTAGTTTTTCATGATATTAGTGACATTGTTCATCTCTCTCTCAATCAATCACTCTTTCTCATTCAAATATTTTAGGGAAATGTTAACTAGTGACACTTGGGGCACTAGTTAAAGACTATAAGGTGGTAAATATTTATGAAAATGTGTATATTAATTGTAATTGAAATTAAAATATTTAACTTTTTTAAAGAATAATTGCTTATTTTAGTATGTTTAAAGAGTGCCTCGGGACACTCGTTAATAAGACCTAATATTTTATTTTAGTTATTTATGCACCATTCTTTCTCATTTGAAATGCACGGATGTCATCAATATCACAAAAAATACTCCCTCCGGTCCTTATTATAAGAAAAAATTGATTTTTTAGGTTCATAGAATAATTAATGTATTTTATTGTACATATAGACTAGATACATCACTTACACAATGAACCAAAAAAGTCAATTGTTTTTTATAATAAGGACCGGAGAGAATATCACGCAAGTAAAACCCACTTTTCAGGAATTTGAATCCTCTTATGCTCATTGTCTTGTTGTTCATCCTACCTTAATCTCAACCATTTACTAACCTCTCTCTTCTTTATTATTATTCTTTCCTTCATGTATCAATCAATCGTTAAATCGTTAAACTAGAAAAGAAAAAAAAAAAAAAAAAAAACTAAACGAAAAGGAGTTTGAGAGGATCCACATCTACTTTTCGACCTTCGATATCAACCTTGTATCACTTCCTATAGTCATCACATAAATATTTAATGTGATTAAAAGCATAAGTATTAAAATAAATAAAATAAATAAATACTTAGTTAGAAAACTTAATTTGATGTGAAGTTTGATAAGAAAGGTTTAAAGTTGAGGAGAAGTTGATGAGATAAACATAATCATATTTGAGTTGAGCAGCGTACCGATGTGGAGTTCAAGCAGAGTCGTCTCCGAAGAAGAACAAACTGAATCTTCTTCTTTCTCAACTTCTCTCTTTAATTTCTCTTCTGGAAACCCTAGAATCGAAGAAACTCGCGGCCTCATGCATGTCTTCCCCGAACAAACCCCTCCTTCTCTTCCGGTAAGCATGATCAATCATGAATTTCAATTTTCCAATTCAATCTTTTTCTTTTTGAATTTTCAATTTCAATTTCGATTTTGTTTTTTTTTTTTTTGAATTAGGTTGGACGGAAGCCATTGGCGTGTGTTTTGGGAGTACCAAATCACATGACATATGCTGATTTTTGTCAGTTTTGTGGTTCTTTTATTCAGCATATTCTTGAAATGCGTATTGTTAGAATGGAATCCATGGAAGATCGTTACAGTGTTTTGATTCGCTTCGATGAACAAGATTCTACGGATGCTTTCTATACTCATTACAATGGTCGACGTTTTTCCTCTCTAGAGGTTTCTATTTATTCATTCCCATTCTATTCTATTTTATGGTAATTAGTAAATCATCAATTTTCCCCCATAAATTGGCATTGCGCGTTTACACCCTGATTTTTAATTATGTCCAGCAACTTGGTCCTTCTGCTAGTTGTATCTAATTTAATGTCAAATTAATCTTTTTTATGTGGTACCAAAGTGCCACTTAAGTTGAAGGGAAACTTTTATTGGACAGCTACAAGACTGACGATGTTGTATGGAATGGAGAATAAAATAAGCATAGCTGAGATGAGGATGTTGCGTTGGATGTGTGGTAAGACTAGACTAGATAGAATTAGAAATGTGAACTTTAGAGGGAGAGAGAGTTTGAGTAGCATCTATAGTAGAAAAGATGGTGGAGAGTAGACTTGGGAGGTGGTTTTGGCATGTAGAGAGAAAACTTGTAGATTTTGTAGTAAGGAGAGTAGATCAGATGGAGGATAGTCAGATCACTTGAGAAAAACTATTAAGAAAGATTTAGAGATTAATGAGAGTTGGATCGAAATATAGTTTATGATAGAACATAATGGCATAATTTGATCCATGTAACCGACCCCACTTAGTGAGATAAAGCTTGGTTGTTGTATTAGTCTCTCAATTATATCACTAACTATCAAGTCAGTCAATGAATTATATCACTTATTACAAGCATATTAATAACTGAATTATATCACACTGACAAGTTAGTCCATCAATTACATCACTTATTACAAGCATATTAAAAACTGAATTATATCACTTATTGTCCAACTAGTCCTTACAAGTTAACAGAAGGACCGAATTAGTCAACGGCATTCAAAGCCGTTTTTTTTTTTTTTTTGCCTGTTTGCAAATTTCATGAGTGTAAATGTCCAACCCTTACAATTTCAGGGGTGAATTGGTGATTTACTCTTATGATAATAATATAATTTGCATTTGCTGTTTTTTCAGTTTAATGAGTAATTTTCTTGTGTTTGATTTGATGCATATAGGTTGAGGTGTGTCGTGTTGTTTTCACGTTAGATGTGCAGTATACTGGATCAATTGAACACGCACAACCATCCAATGCTACTTCAACTGAACAGCCTACATGTCCAGTTTGCCTTGGTACATTGCATGTCCCTTTTTTCCGCCTTAGGCCCTATGTAGTACAGCTTACCTTCTAATGTAATGGAGTTTATAGATGCAAGCTGAGAAAGGGTTTATACACGTATATATGAAGATGTTAAATAAGAGAGCTTCCTAAAAAATTGAAATGTAGAAGCTAATTTCAAATTATACAACAATCTGTTTGATTAAAAAACTCATTGTCTGTTTACCAAAGAACTCATTGTCTTGTCATTGCTATTTTTTTTCCCTATAACTACTTTTGGAGAATTTATTTACCAAACTTGCTCTTATGGTAGTATTCATATATGTTTAGTTTCTATATTAGATATACTCTGTCATTAGTATTGTTATTATTGTTGTTGGTGGTGTTAGTTTTAAGATTTGTGTTGCATGTATGGAACATTCTGAACTGAACTATTCATTGGCATACACCAAGCGTTTAAATAGGCAGTTTGAAATATTTCTTAGTCGATTTTGTGTTTCTTATTTTGCAGAGCGATTAGATCAAGACACGAGTGGAATTCTTACAACCATATGCAATCATTCTTTCCATTGCTCCTGTATTTCAAAATGGGCAGATTCTTCTTGTCCTGTAAGTGGTTCTGCTGCCTCTGTCTTTCCATGTATGCATGAGAAGATGATGTTATATCGGGCATGCCTGAGAGCAATAGCTGACTGAACTGTACTGTGTGAGCTACTCTGGGGATTGGGGTGTCGGAACAAATTGAATATTTTCATGTTTATACTTAATGTCAACTGGGATTTCTTGGTTTGTTTGATAGCAAGTGTTTCTTTTTGAATCCGTCTATTAGTTAATTAAGTATTCAATACTAGTCCCATGCTTATATTTTCAGGTATGCCGCTATTGCCAACAACAAGCTGAAAATTCTATATGTTTCGTTTGTCAAACCACTGAGAACCTTTGGATATGTGTTATATGTGGGTTTGTTGGCTGTGGAAGGTGAGAAATTTTTGTCCCTCAACCCCTTTGTTAAATTCTTTCGTTGCTTGTACTCCTTTCTTTTCTCTTTTAATTGTGTTTGGTTGCAACCATATGTATCATCTGGAGTTCTTATCGTCTTGATTCAGATATAAAGGAGGGCATGCCATAATACACTGGAAAGAGACGCAGCATTGCTATTCCTTAGAAGTGGAAACTAAGCGTGTCTGGGATTATGTCGGAGACAACTATGTCCATAGACTTATTCAGTCCAAAACTGACGGGAAGTTAGTTGAGCTGAACTCTCACTGTGTGCATGCAGACAGTGGCAGCTGTGGAGATAATGCCATGAGAGAGGCTATACTTAATAGTAAAGTTCAAGCGGTAATGTTGCAATTTTCATTAATAGTTTTCTGAAATCTTAGTTTGATGTATCTATATAATGAGTTTTGATTTTTATTAAATTATATTAACTATATTAATGTGTCCATTTTCTTTGACAGATTGTCAATGAATACAATGAATTGCTTGCTACACAACTTGAAAACCAAAAATTGGTGAGTGTATTCCATTTGTCATTTGGAGTATATCTTCCAAAATTTCCTCCTGTCTTGTATAAACATTAAATTTTTAAAACCCTCCTTTTAATTGTAGTATTTTGAATCCTTATTACAACAAGTAGAACAAGAAACTGAAGGAAAAATTTCCGTAGCAGTTCAGAAGGCTGTCAGTCTCAAACAGCATAAGATTCATGCGAAGATTGATCGATGTAACAAAGAGAAGAAGTTTCTGGATGAGGTAAGTTGTAAGTCATGCTTGGGGATCTTCTTTTCACAATAATATATCCAAGTTATAACCATGTCTTTGTCAAAAAATAATAATTATAGCCATGTCATAGGAATTTGTGTTGTCTCATTAATAGTAGTATATCACAAGGTCTTTTTTTGCCGTTAAAAAAAAAAATAGTACTCCCTCCGTCCCTGAATAAGTGACCTATTTGACCATTTCACACAGATTAAGAAAAGTGTAAAGATGAAAGAAAGAGTGATACTTTTACTGAGTTGCCCTTATCATTATGTTGAAACTTTTTCACTTTTAAGTAATGATTATTTTCTTTGTTCCACTACAAACTTTAACATGGGGACCACAAAAAGTATTTATAAGGGGTAAATCTGTCAAATTTTGCTTAGAAATCTGAGAAGGTCAAGTATTGTGGGACAAATATTTTTTACAAATAGGTCACTTATTCAGGGACGGAGGGAGTATATCACAAGGACATGAATACTTCTTGCAACTTTGCAAATATTTATGTTGTTTTTATGTCTGCAGCTTAATGACAATCTTTTGAAAAATGAGGAGATCTGGAAAGCCAAGTTACTTGAGATTGAAGAGAGGTATGCTTTTATCCGTTCTCTATTACTCATTGTCACTGGTGATGTGTTTTCTCAAAATAGTATTTATATTCAAGATGTCTTGTCCCATGAAACCAAATGTGAACAATTGCTGCTTTAATGTGTCATTTTTAGTGATGTTCCTTTTCGCCACTTTGTAATTGTCATGCTCTAAGTTCCCATGTCTTGAAGTAATTGCAAATCTGGTCCAGATGTTTGCAAACTGATGGGTGGTGTACTTTTTTCAGGGAGAAAAAGGCTTTAAAGCTGACTACTGATAGGGTAACGGACCTAGAAAAGCAGGTGAATACTGTTTCACTTATTTCTTTCTTATTTTTTATCCTGGAAGGGGTTTTGATGCGGTGGAAGTTTGATTTGGCGTTCAAGAATATTCATACATCAAACTAACCAAACCACTGTTTGATTTGTTCTCAAACTGTACAGCTTAGTAACCTCATGGTTTGTCTTGAGGGTGGGAAGACGGAAGAACACCCGCCATTGTCAAATGCAAATGACGGAACTGTCTCTGTCATTTCAAAAGTATCCTCAGTCAAATTGTAGCTCTTACTGGGAAGAAAAGCACGGTAGAAAAAGGAATCATTTCATTAGACTTTGCTGGGAGTTGAACGGGAAAGGGGAGGGACATGAACAAGGCAAGGAAACAAACACACCACTGCTAGTTCTAGGGAAAAATAGGTATAGGGAAAGGCTTTGGAAGATTTTAAATTCCTTGTTTTGAAATGCTCGCAAACAAACAAGGAATGTTTTTTTATTATCAAGAAACAAGAGAAGAGTTCATCATAGTCCTTTCTCTTTTCTCTTTTCTGCTCCTAACATCATCTCCTAAACAAACACTGCTTAGGCTGACCTGCACCACTGTTATACTTACAAGTTTACACAAACTAAACTGACGGATGGAGACACGAGTTGTGATGCTTCCACCTGAATTTTTTCTGTGTTTGTAAATAAACATTACTCCATCCGTTTTAAAATGAGTGTCGTTTTAGAAAATTGCACACATATTAAGGAATGAAATAAAATATATTATAGAAATTTTACCAAATTATCCTAATCAACTATTGTTTTGTTTTTCATTAAAGAAAAAATAATGCTTTGGAAGTAGTGTAACATAATATTAATTGAAGGGTACAATTGAAAAGAAAAAATTATTATTGCATTGGAAACTGAAAGTGACATTCATTGTGAAATAATTTTTTTTGGCTAAAACGACACTCAATTTGAAACCGAGGGAGTAAATAAATAGATAGATGAACATGTTTATAAGTGGATCACATAGATGGGCCCAGACAATGTTGTCTTCAAATTAGATGCTAAATAGTAGGATGTTTGCTTTTTGCCCCTCCAAAAATGCGCAAACCGTTCAGGAGATAGCTTTCGAATGACATTTTTTTTGTGTTTTAAAGGCTTGGGGAGAAAATCTTCCGAATGTTGTTTTTCAGGATAAAGAGCAAATAGAGGGGACAAAAGAGCAACCAACAAATAATAGTAGATTGTTTTAATAAACTTTCGGTTGAATCTACCAAGAGTATCATCATATTGCTTTATTATGTAATCTGAAGATCCTCGTCCAATACGATGATACATATTACAACAAAGCAAGAGATAAACTCATGCCAAAGCCAAACACACATTATTGCTTTTCATCGATTATATCCCATACAAGGGCAGAATTAAAACAAAGTGATTAGCAATGGCTTTAATCGAAACTTCTCAAATCCCAAGTACTAAATTACTGGCCTTAAGCACACTTCACTGTTGCACATCATCACATGCCTGCAACGTAGCCACTACTCTTAGTTTTTTCACTAGATCCTCCACGGTCAACTTGTATTTATCACCCATCTGTGGAATCAATTACCAAAATTTAAACACAAATAGTAACTTACACTGTAATATATGGTTATAGATAGGGTTATAGTAATTTTCTTCCATGGATTGATTTTATTTTTATTTTTTTGGTAATTACTTGCCTGGGCAATAATAGTGATGTTAAGAGTATTTCCAAATGGCAAGACATTGGTAGTTGTTATGGAGAGATGAAGAATTTGAAGCTGCAAAATTATATTGACCAGAATCTCCTTTTACTTCCCACAGCGAATCTTGATTAACACTTCCTTCCCTAGAACCCTCACTTCAAGCTCTGGAAATGTTTCATTGTGCCGATAACATTCTTTAGTGTTCATTTCACCCATTGCAGTGTCATTGTCATCAAGGAGATGAGATCTTGTTATGGTGATCAATGATCCCGCACCTTTCTTCTTGATGTCTTCTTCTAGCTCTTTCACACGTTCTTGAAGTTGTGCCACGTACTTGACAGCTTCTCCTAGTACATGAACCTTGTCCGTCTACACAGCCATTAGATAAGTCTTTTTATAGCTTCTATCCAATGATAACTACTATAAAAGTTGAATTGTCGAGACAAAAAATTAAGAAAGAAATTGGTTCGCGTATTTAGCGATGAGATTACAGACTAACCTTCTTCAGTCCAGGTATAAATGCTGAAAGTTCTATGAACTTTCTTGTAAGTTCACGTCTCCTGTTCCTCTCTGTTATTATGTGATCTAGCGTCTCAGAAGCGCTTCGAGTCTTCCTTGAATTCGACCCGTGGTCAGCCTTTGATGATGACAAAGGCAAAGAATCATGGTGCTATTCAGTTGGTGGTAACAATGTAGTGGATTTCATTATATAAGTTGTTGGTATTGGTAATGAGCTGGTTAACTTTTCTGCAGCATGTTGAGTTGAATGTGACACATTGATGGATTGATCTTGTGGTGTCTGATTCAGGATATCCTTGAGGAACTCTTCATCAAATATGTTGTTTGTGTGACTTAAACATTCTTCCATTTCCTAAGAATGAATAATTTGTAAAACAATAATTAATCAAGTGGTGGTTTTTATAGTTAGTGGAGGAGTTCACAGTTCATACATGATCTATATATACATATTATTATATCATCATATTGTAAGTAAGAATATAAATATACAGTTTATAATATATC
This sequence comes from Medicago truncatula, assembly GCF_003473485.1. Taxonomy (NCBI): domain Eukaryota; kingdom Viridiplantae; phylum Streptophyta; class Magnoliopsida; order Fabales; family Fabaceae; genus Medicago; species Medicago truncatula. Next base: position 51,343,968 of record NC_053043.1, read on the forward strand.
ATATATGATATGACTTGTTATTGTATTACCAATTGGTAAGACCAATTCCCCCATGAATTCTCCTCCATTATTTGGATTAAGAGACCAAGGTGATACTGTAGAAGATTCTCTCCAAAGGGCAGGCACCTAGCAGTAGCAGGCCTTAACTTTCTAGTTGAACAATGTCTCACAATTTTGTAATTAAACAGCCTCTATATATCAAGTTCATGCTTGGAACAATTAGTATATGTGCACATAGCTGGTCTTTGTTTTTTTGGAAAAGGGTCCAAGATGTGGATAGTTTTGATAACGATCAATAACAAACGATGTGAATTTAGGATATGAATAATCGTTTTTTTGGTGGGGACATGGATCTTTGCATTCTCTGTTGTGTTTTCTTTTTCTTTCATTATGGTAACCAAATGACACATAGCTTTCTGTTATTCTTCTTATTGCTTGTTTGGATTTGTGTTCCAACTCTCTCAAACGTGCGAAATCCAAACTATACAAATTTGAGCTTGTGGCTTTTACGTTGGAAATATCTTGAGAAGTGTATGCAAACGTGAGCCTATTGGTGCAGATGTGAAACCAAACACATACTTAATGTGTTGTAAAAATTCACATCTTTTGTACTTTACTACCATTATTACCAAATTCCATGTTTGTTAGTCGTTCCACTTTGAGGAGATAAAAGTACTAATGTCAACTTAATCTATGTGTTGTGAAAACTCAATGATCATCACTCAACACAAATTCTAAGATAACTTGTAATTGAGACTAATCATGTGTTAGGAGAACATCCAAATTACGGCCACTGCTAACCCTTAAATGATCTACCATACCATGCACAATCATATATAACCACATGATGCATTATATTGTTGTTAACATTATGTATCTATTCCTTAAAAAAAAAAATGTATCTATTGAAAAGGACATTGGAGTTTCAATACAATGTAATATGAATGACTAATGACCGAATTTGGTCCCTTATTTGTTTGCGGCTCAATTCAATCCTCGATAAGTTAGGCCAAACCCACACATCTATCAACAAAAAAAATTAAAATCAAAATAATCCTTATTGTTAATTTGCAATTGTTTAAATTATCATTAATTATTTTTATTAGTGGCAATTTCTAATATTAGAGCCGGGCCTCCAATTTTATTGGAACGGCCCTTGAATAGATCGAAATTCGAACTCTGAATTCTCTACTTATTCATCTTATGGGGTGAATATCTAGTCACCAGACTGCTACTTGACAAAAAAAATATTATCTCCTCAACATAATATTAAGGAGATATTATCCAATACTCCCTCCGTCCCATAATATAAGAAAAAAAAATATTTTCTTTGTCCCAAAATATAAGCAAAAAAGATAAACTTTTATCTTTTCTAAGATTTTTTTTGTTTATTCTCATAAAATTAAATGCAAATTACATTCAATTTTCTCTCTCTTTCATTTTTTCCATAACCAATGGCTAATGAAAATTGTTTTTACATCTTCCTATAAAACTTTTTTCAAAGAAAATACAAAAAACTATACTCCAAATTCTTATGTTTTAATTTTCTTAATAAGTGTGATTTTTTTCTCTCTCTTATAATTTAGGACGGAGGGAGTAAGCGGTTTGCCACCAACGATGGCATGGTCAAGCAGAACATAACTCTTTTGTTTCTTCTATAGCACCCTTATGTATTTCTTATCTCATTTATATATTTCTTTCTTTGCCTTAAATATTTAAGGGTATTGTCAACAAAACAATAACGTTTATTGAACTTTAAAAAAGATAAATAAATAAAAAAAGGGTTTTGCTAACAAGTGATCTTAAAACACTTGTTAAAAATTTAAAAATAAAAATAATTTATGAATTTTATGTAAAGAAATTTACATTTTAAAATTTCAATGTTTTAAATTGTCAGCATTTTTCATTAAAAAAAAAAACAAAAACGACGAGTATAAAGGAGTAGTGAGAGTTGCATGTTATTGTCTAAAAATCCTATATCTACTAAAAATAGACGCGGGTTCAAAGAAAATTACCGTCACCAATTATCTAATTGTTTTCATGGCATATAGTTCATTTATGCATCATCATTTTCAAGCATGCATTTTAGATAGTTATATTCATTGGTCACTGTTTAACAAGAAGAAACTTATTTCATTTCATTCATAATAATAGTAGAGATATAAGATGGAATCCTAATATGAATATGGAAACTAGCATGACGCGAAGCCACTCTAGCCAAGCTATGAGCGACTTTGTTGGCTTGTCTCCGAATAAACCTAACATCAGAGGTTACTAAATCATAAGCTAACAGTCGTTTACAATCATTGATCACGGCGCTAAAATTAGAGACGCCACATTTGCTACCATAAAGACTATCTACCACATTCTTGGAATCAAGCTCAAAGTTCACAATACCCAACTGCAGATCGCGAACCCAATACATTGCTGATAATAAACCTTGTAATATGAAAGCAACTAATTTAAATTAATCTAACATTAATAAAAAATAATATTCAAATTAATCTCTAATATTTTTAAATGGGGACACGCGTTAGTCACTTTGTTCGATAATATTTTTTAATAGAGAAACTAATTTAACTCCGACTTACAAAGTTTTTGGATGATCTCCACCAATTTTCCGGTTCACCCTCTCAACAATTAATCGCTCCCTCTCAACGGTTAATCATTCAAATGAATGGTATAATGGATAGAATGAAAAATCCCACCAAAAACCCTTATTCCATTTAATTTGCAAAAACCAAACCTTAATGCGAACCCCCATTTTCTATCACCTAAGTTAAATCATGATTGCCGAGTTATTTAATTAATCACAATTCTTGTGGAGACAATCGTATATATCACAATTATTACTTGAACAATTTGATACACTTTGTTGGAATAAAATGTGTCTAACATTAACCTTAAAGAGTTTTGATGATAATAAGGTATTAAAAATTGTCAATTGAATATGCTAATATTTGTTCAAGTGTACATGACTACAGACAAAATTTGATATCTTAAAAAGGTTTTGGAAGAACAATAAAGAGCAAAGAAGTCAACAAAAAGGGAAGCTTAAAGCGTCTGAAGAAAACTGCTCCTAGGTTAAGGCGCTCCTGAAGACAAAGTGCTCCTGAAGACAAAGTGCTCCTGAAGTGATGACGTCATCAGAAACAAGGTCACCAGAAGCAAGTTCATAAGAAGCAAGTTTATCAGAAGCTAAATATCACTAGAAGCTACAGTTCATCAGAGGATGCAACTTAAAGCTTCAAAAAGTTGTTTAATGGGATTCAACCTCGTCTAAGGATTGCAGAAGACTGGAAAAGTGAAGCAACGACTATTTTGAAAGGATTTGAATGCATTAGATGCTTATTCTCAAAAGAGCGTTGACAAAGTACGTTTGTACGAAGTGTACAACCACTACCTTCACACCTATATATAAAGGAGTGAAGACTCAGAGTTTCAGAAGAACAATACCAAGAATTAACTGAGCCAAAACTCTGCTGAAATTGTTCTGCATTCAAAGTTCACTTAGAATTTCTTATCAAAGCTCATTTCTTATAAATTTCTAGAGTCTATATCTGATTTGTATTGTGAACACTACTGATTGTATATCAAGTGTTCAACTTCAAACAATTTTCTTTGTAATTCTGTTTGAATTCAGAAGTCTATTGCATTTGTGCTTAAGCAATAGAAGTCTCTTGATTGTGTTCAGGAACATAGGAAGTCTCTTGCTGTTGTGCTTGAGCAATTTGAAGTCTCTTACTAAGTTTAGTAGTGAGCATTTGTAATCAGATATTACGTAGTGAACTCTCCTTGGAAGTGCAAGGGGGACATGACTGTCTTCCGGTTTGTGGAAGAAACCTGTATAAATTGCTTGTGTCTTTCTTCTTCTTCTTCTTCTTCTTCTCTCTCTCTGTTTTATCCGTTGCAACTAGTTCTGAACATCACTTCAGAAGTATAAATCTATCTGCTTCTGATCAGTGTTTTCAGCTTAGGAGAAAAAGAAGAAAAAGAAAACACAATTCAACCCCCCTTCTTGTGTTTTTCTCACCTTCACACTTATCAAACGTTTATCAAACTACAAGCGCACTATTATATCTCGTAATAAAACATCGTTCCTACGAGAACTTTGTTATGAATACTGATGAACTCTTTTTAATATGATTATTCACGAAACTTATGATTCTTGATAGAGGGATTGTTGGATTACAATTTGCAATAAGATTATTAAAGCCTTGAGATTATGGAATCTACCTTAGATGTTAATTGCTTAAGAGCTTCATTCATTGATTGGTTTTGATTCTTAAACTCGTCACCATTGCTACACTGTCCATTTGAAGACATTCCAACTTGACATTCAACAATCATATGATCAACAACGCCACAAATTTTACAAGGTGGAACATTTAGGCCAACAGCAGTTATACTAATTTTTCAAATATTTGAAACAAGGCATCTACCTTGAAGCATTATTTATATGATCTAAAGCATCTAACTTAGAAGCAATATGATCTAAAACAAAAAGATAGTAAAATAGAAACTTTTTTTTTTTTTGTAATAGGTAGTAAAATAGAACTAAAAGTCTAAAACCAAAGGAAACATACTAAATTAACCTAACCTATCAAACAAAGACATAAAAACAAATAAATTCCAACTTATTAAATTTCCACATTCTTGAATCCTTGCTTATCTTCAAGCAATTGCTTTGGCTGAAAAAATTATGAAGAAGTAGACATCATGATGAATATGGAACTCAACATTCAGTTTAAGTGCAGGCGCATTGGGCAAATTCTAGATCTAAGGGCACTCAGTTTAAGGGCCCTCAAAATTTCAGTTTAAGGGCACTCAAAATTTCATCAAGAAAATGTCCTACCATAAGTTTAACTGTTAAGCAAATCTCCATTACATCTCTTATAAAAACATGTATGAATCAAAAGTTTTTAAGGTTGAAACGAAGCCAAAGGGTTAAAATGCAAGGTGGGATAAAACAAACCAAACATTTGAGTATTAAATAATCAGCCTTGCTCTTTATTTCTTTCTTCTCTTTCTTTTTCCCTTTTTTTTCTTTTCTTTTCATCATCACTTTATTTTCTTTCAATCCTTTTTCCTATCATCAAAAGTCAACCACACCTCCACCTCCGTACAATCTCACATAGTCAACAAACCACCTGACGCACCTACTAAAAGCCAAAAATAATAACCATGTGGCATGCTTCCCCAAATGGAAGAACATAAATAATCATAAAATACAAAGAACTTTGTTTCTTGAATACATAAAATAGATATATTTTTTTTCAACTACCAACTTATGCACCTCCTTCCGCTTCTAAAAACCATCTAACCCTCAAAACTTCGTGAAATAATCTTCATATCACTCCCTCCACACCCTAACCCACAACACCAAAACACACTAACAAACACCCTCACTCTTTGAACCCTGTCCCTTTGAACCCACCTCCTTCACACCTAGAGATGTCATTGGATATCTATGAGTACAGATAGTATGATACCCGTCTTCATTCCCGTTGGATAAATATGATACTTGTGCCCGTCCTATACCCACGTGGGAAGACTGACGTCACTTATAAACATTTGTTCATGCTATACCATTTTCAGAGTGAGACTCTTACCACACCTCTCATGCCCTAGATTGAACATCTAGAGCGTGACCGATGTGGTCCGATAGGGAAAAGCTGATAGCCGGTGGTCAAACAAATTTTTGACAGACTCTAATAACACCTTAGAATTTGTGAGTAAGTTTTACACAATCTTACAAAATCGGTTTGTAAGATAAGGACAATGCTTGCATAATATAACAACAAGCTTTTTTCTTTAAAAAAATAAAAAAAATAACACGCTTTTGAGCTTGTCAAAAGAAATTGATTGTATACAAAAAGCATAAATTAAAGTGCGAGAAAAATGAACATTGTAAAATACATTACAGTTTTGTCAAAAAAATACATTACAGAAGCATATGAATCAAAGTGCGAGAAAAATAATAATACTAGTAAAGCTTTTTATTATAAATAAAAAAAAAATAGTAGCAAAGCTATTACATATAAAACAAATTTAAAAGCATATATAGGAGTACCGTAAAAACATTTTTTAACTTAATTAATTGTTATGCTTATTTAAGGCAATAACATCTATATCCTATGCAATACACCTCTTTAGGATGGGTGCACATATTATCTGGACAATCCACTATTGTTTGGCAGTTGGGAACAACTCTTTTTTTATAAAGAAGTGGATGGATCATGGGAATACCTGTGATGTAAAATAAGGATAAATGAATATTACTAGAAGAAACATAAATAATAAACTTGAATTTGGAATTATTGTAAAAAATAACTTACAGTTGCATGTTACAACCAAAACTAGGGAGATAATGATGATCAAAGAAGAAATAAATTTCTGAATTTGACCCATATTTTTTGTCTCGTTGATTTGGATGTAAAAAACAAAAACTATTTGATCACTTTATAAGTAAAACACCCCGTGTTTTGTTAATTTAAATTAAATTATTTTAGCTCTTTTTAGGTTTGCAAGAAACCATTTGTATAATTAAAATTGTTATCAAATGTCTCTTGGATACATTGGCATGTCACGTTTATCTATAAAGCTCACTCAATTGATAACGTTACTGTAGTAAATATCTCATATAAATTTTTTGGTGACATCAAAATTTATTCTTTTTTAAACTAAATCTTTGTTGAAAACAATTATTTCACTTTTAGAAAGCCTTTCATGATAGACAAAGGGGAAAATACCAAAAGAGATGTATTAGCGTTGAGCGATGAAAAATGTATTTGTAGAACAATACATCAAAGAGGTGACAACATATTTATTTGTAAATTAAATGTATATTATAGGATCAAAGATGTTTAATTTTTTTAAGGAAGGTTCAAGGTTTTTGATTGTTGCTACAAAATTATAATATTAAATTTAATCCATATAAAAATATTTAAATTTTATGAGTTGAACAGATGATGTGTTGTCTAGTGTATGTATTTGTATCAACATGTTAAGAGTTTCACAATTTATAAGATAAGACTTAGAAATGAGTTTATATATGCGAGTCATTTCTCATTTTGCAATTCGATTTTATAAGAATGAGTTAAACACAATATAAATATATAATATCGTATCAAAGTATATTCAATACTAGTTATGCTACCCACTATTGTAATACACTATATTTTATTTAAATTATAATAACATATGCCTTATTTTATTTATTTGAGTGTTATCTGTGGGTTGACTTTGAAGTATTTAATTGATTTAGAAGTTGTCAATTTTTGTTAATTATTCATAGGTAGGGTTATAAATAGTAAACCAGCTAAATTGGCGAGCTTATAAATTGGGTTTCCTTTATTACTAGGTAAAAAAATTATTTTGGAGATGCACCTCCCTTTTCTCTATCCTCACACCAAACCATTCTATAAGAAATCTTAATTGTCTATTTTTATTTATTTTGAATAATAACTAAGAACTTGCAAGATTTGATCATGATGTCTTTCTTCTTCTGCAACACAATTACTATAGAACTAGGAAATGTATCCTAATATGGGCTGCCATTGTGTCTCCATAAATAGACCCCCTGTTCATCCTCAGGTATAACATGTAGCGAGATAGTTTGTGGTTTAGAGTGTTGGAACCAAGGTTTGGAGAAGATAGCCTTTTTGTTCATAAGGATGGTGGGAGGGGTTCGATGTGGTGGCATAATTTAGTAAGTAATTAATGGCTGAGGTGTTGGTACAACTGTAGGGAGTTGGATTGACGATAACCGTGTGTGTAAGATGTGTGATGGTAACTCTTTTCTATTTTAGTGGGATCCTTGGATGGAAGGGGTGACTTTGAAATATAGGTTCAGCCGCCTTTTTGAGCTTTCTGATAACAAGATGACAACGATGGCTGAAATGGAGCACTTAGGGTGAGGTGAGAGTATAGAGGCTTGGAAGTGACACATGCCTTTACGAGCATGGGAGGAGGAGCAGCTGAGGGAGTGTAGTGCATGTTTGAATTCAATTATTTTGCAGGATGATATTACTGACATGTGACGGTGGAATCTTCACACTTCAAAATCTTACACCGTCAACAGTGCCTGCAATCTACTCCAACAACCTTCTACTCACCATGTCAATGTCGATGACATGCATGTTTCTTGGAAGACAAATGCACCTCTCAAAGTCAATCTTTTTGTGTAGTGCCATCTTCTCAATCGCTTACCAACAAACGACAATTTGATAAAGAGAAGGGGTGCTTCAGGTTACTTCTCAACGATGTGTGTGGGGCTGTGGGAATCTAGAGGACGCCGCTCATCTATTTCTTCATTGGAACTTTTTCTGTCAAATTTGGTTAGCTGTATACGATTGGTTAGGCTTTGTCATGGTTACTCCGCTTAACATTTCAGATCATATAGCTCGGTTTGGTTCCTTTGGTGGTTTTTCTAAACGAAAGAAAGACATTACTCGTTTAGTTTGGTTTTCTTCAGCTTAGATCTTATGAAAAGAAAGAAATGCCAAAATCTTCAAGAATTCACATAATTTTATTCATCACTTGCTTGACGACGTTAAGGCTCAACCTTTTAATTGGTTGAAAGCGAAGTATAAAATTTTTACTTTTAACTAGGGTCAATCCTTTAAATTTCTTGTAACGATTCTTTTATTTTCATTCACATGCATGTACACTGAAACCTAACATTTGCCTATATATATAATCTATGTCTAGTTAAAATGAAGTACCGGGGGTACCATTGATGATGAACGTGAATCATTGAAACGTTACGTGGATAGTTATTTTCAGATTTGAATGATTCCTGTCAATGAAATTAGTGTGCAGTCACATTATTGTCATCTAGAAATTGAGCAGCAGTGGTACTTTGCTTGGTAAAAGGCAACATTACATTGGCCATGCCATCCACCAATGCAGGTGTAGTGTCACTATCATACAGACTGTGCCATACTGCTTTCTAAAATCAAATTCTTTTATTTGCACGTTGTTTTTTTTCTTCCCATTTTCTTAATTTTAGTATGAATTTTTCCCCAGTTTTAACTTACTACATTCTTTAAATTTGATCAATAGGTGTTTAAAATAACTCGTTTAATTTTTTTAACAAAAATATTTTCTTAAGAATATAGTAATATAGTATATCTATCGATTGTTTGCTTGAAGGTATTGAAGGTGTTAAACTTCAATGGAATTGAGTCAAATATAAGAGTCTCAATTTGGATTAACATTAGTGGTGTGTTCAACTATGATGATACTTAACTCCATGATAATAGGTACCTATTTATTTATAGGAAAATGTTATTTCTCTAGAAAAATAGCATCAAGAATTTTTTAAGATACAGTTGGGAAATTTTAATTGCATGATTTAATTGTTTACTTCCTATTTTTCAGTCATACCTCCTTGAATTGTGGCAAATAGTGCATTGTGATTGCTCTTTATTCTTGAAGAATTATTGATGTTATTTTTCTAGAGATATAGCACTGCTCTTATTTATTTTGAAAGAGAAAATAGATACCCATTAGACACCATAATTTGAAGGAAATTCAACGCTTATTAAAATGTAACGCTTATTAAAAAACTTTAAACGAGTGATGTGTACATATTAGACCTATTTAAGTAAAAAAAATCATGAATTTCTCCATTATGAGTGCTCTAGCAATTGTGTGAAATAATGTTCTTGCTGGGCATTTCATGGTGGTGTAAGAACAAGTTTTTTGTTTTGTTTTAAGAGATGTGATTGTTGTTATTTTTCTTCCAACACTTAGATGAGCACTCGTGTTCATTTATCGTTTTTTTTTTTTTTTTTTTTTTGCATTTTGTACTGCGTTTAAAAAAGATGAATAAATATATATTTATGGTGAGAGGAATACATGATCCGTTAGATTGGTCAATGATAATAAACTTTTAGTCATATAAATCTGCATATAACTTCATCATTCCTTCTGAGGTTGAAAAGCAGTATTTGTAAAATATCATTCACATCTCTCAAGCAAAAAATAAAATGTCAATAAGGCTTTCATTCCAATTTCCAGAATTTGCATCAATCATCATATTAACATTGGAATTACTCGTGGGGTAAATGTTGGGAGTTGAAATAATTGGAATAATATGATATCAAATTGAAATCAAAGAACCATCACCAATACTCTAAGAGTGTGTTTGAATGGGGTAATTAAGAAATTTTGAAGAATTCTAGGTAATTCAAATGATTCAATTCAATCGCTTTCATTCCTAAATATTATTGTTTGGATGAAGTAATAAAAGAAAAATTTGTCATCATTTTTGGACAACTTTTATAAATTTGATTTTTTTGGGCCAAATTTGAAAAATAAAATTAGGGGTCAATTTTCAAAAATTTGAGGGCTCAAATTATAATTTTTGGAAAAATTTGAGGGGTCAATTTGCAATTTTTATAAATTTATTGGGGTCAATTTGAAAATTTTGTAAAATTTGAGAACCAAAGTGCAAAATTTGAAAGATTATAACAAGGAAGAATTTTGAAATTCTTAACTTTTAGGTGTCATTTGAAATTCTCTAAATTTAACTTGAACAAAATACTTCATAAATTTCCATCATTTTGAAAATTCTTCAAATTCTTATCCAAACAATGGAATTCACTTTAAAGTAGTTAAATTCCCTCAAAACATTATATTCCCTCAAAACATTCCCTCATTCAAACACACTCTAATGGTATCCTTCCTTCAATAAAATTCGAGATGTTCAAATGGTATGCCACACATATTAGAGAAAGAAGGAAAGGAAGAGAAGAAAGCTACACAAGAACCCTACATGAACTCTAGCTTACTTGAAGTACAAGTTACTTAATATAGCTTAGCTTACTAATTGAGATTAGCATGTAATTAGGAGCTTTGTATTCATATAAATACTTTATGTACTTGCTTTTCCATCTATGAAAAATGAGAGTTTATTCATTTTACACTTTCCATAATGACAAAACTAGAATTATGTACCATGACGATAGAAACCAAATGATTAGGGTTGATTAACAAATTCCAACCTTATTTTCCCAACATTACCAAGTTGAAACCATGAATGCTCCGAAAGTCCATCCCTCCTCATCCTTTCTCCATCGTAAATTTTTCGTACCTCATCCACGTGGTATTTTTTCTACCTTCTCATTTTGCACCCCACCAAAAAGAATTAAGCATCCTCTCAATCTCATACACTCGATAACTTTTGTACCTTTTCCTTTGTACATTATGAACTTAACCAACTAATATCTTGCTCATACGACTTAGTTGAAGGAAATAATTCAATGTTGTGGCTAATTGCCCATAAACTTATTAACATGAGTAGGTTGTCTCAATTGAAAAACAAAATTTGAGGGAATAATGTGGAGATCTTAACCATTGATACCCACATCATCAGTGGTTAATATCTACCCTTAATATTATTTGTTGGTAATGTGGAGATCAATGGTCAGTATCACAACATTATTCCCTCAACTTTTTTTTAGTACAATATTTCCTCAATTTTTTCTTTTCCAATTGAGACAATTCATTCTTTGATTGACACCCGTTGTCATGTTCTCCACATCTCTATTTCCAAGGGAGTAAATAGTTGTCAAAGTTTTTTTTTGCATTATCTCCTAATATAAGTGGTCATACGGTACTTTTGACTTGGTCAATACTATATTTCCTCCGTTTTTAAATATAAACAAATTTTATTTTTAGGTTCATTCAATTAATGATGTATGTGGTCCACATTATAAACCACATACATAATTAATTGAATAAACTTTAAAATTTGCTTATATTTAAAAATCGAGGAAGTAGTTTTTTGTGATCATAACTCATCTAAACTTCATAAGTGGTCATCTGTTTCACTTTTTTTTCTTGACAAATCAATTATGCTTCAGTTATTTGTGATACATACAGGTGGGTAAATATTCCCATTTTTTTTTTTTTGTGTAAATAAGAGGGAATCTAGCTATGAGGAAAAAACAAAATTGTTTGTACTATTTCACACATCATCAATGATAATAATGAAAACAAACGTACCCCATAAATACCTTTTTGCTTCCCATATTGTGTCTTCCTCTCCTTCACACACAATTATTTTTGATTTTTATGATAATTCTATCACCATAGAATCATCCGATAAAAACCTAACATGGAGAATTGGTTCTCTAATATGGTAATTAATTAATTGTTTAATTAACTAGCCATTTTATAATTAATTTCATTGTCAAAGTATATTATGATAATATTCTATGTCATTGTTGTGTTTAATATCTATAGGCTATGAAGGGTACTGATAACTCCTTCAATGAGAAGCATCCAACATTAATAGGACATTGTTCTAATTCAGTGCCTCATGCTGCTAATGCTACACATGGAAAGAATAAGAGAGTGAGAAGCTCATGGGAGATACAAGGTCATATAATGTCAGAGAGAAAAAGGAGACAAGAAATGGCAGAGAGATTCATACAACTTTCGGCTATGATACCTGGCTTGAAGAAGGTTAGTTCCTGCTTCTTCTTTAATATTCTATATATGCACCATTCTGTTTTTTGTAGATCAAAACATGGAAATACTAAATATAGATTAAACATGAGGTTTATTATATTAACTTTTTATAATGGATAGGTTTCTTTGTTTTATACTGTTTTAGTGGATATGCTTTTTTTGACAATATTTAATGGATATGCTTAACAATGTAAAAATACTTTACCAAGTAATTCAATTATATGTGTTATTTAGTAGTGATACATGGACACCATATCTTAAAAAATGTGATGAATTCAATTGGGTACAAGCTTAATTTAGTGCCGGGCCAAAATTGTGGTTAATTTAATTTCAATGTTAATTATTTAATCAACTAAATTAATCACATTTTTGCATGTGAGTAACCAGGTATTCCAAGTGTATGAAAAAGTAGGTGTCCGTAAAATATTTTTGTATTTAGAGATGAAGCAAGACCCAAAATACATTGATAAGCTAAAAAGGTACAATGAAAAGAATGGGATATAAGACCAAACCCTCAAAAAGAGCTAACAAAATCGTAAATTGTAAAACCTAATCTATTTCTAATATAGTCGTCTCTAATTTGGTTAGGCAACTGAAACCACCAAGCATAAGAACTCAAACTTAAACGAAGATTAGCAAGCTAATCAGCACGTTGATTTACTGCTCTGTAAATGTGAATAGAATGAAATAGAAGGACGTAGAGGAAATGAAATAGAGACAATTCTCTCATCTGTTCTTCAATCAACGGCCACGGGACAACCTTAGAAGACTTGAAAGCCAAGAAAACAAGCATATTTCTCATGAGCACTCTATGCTGCATTCGTAGCACCAATGAGTTCAGTATTAAGAACATTTGAGATCCCTAAATTGCAGGCAAAAGGACCTAAAAACTAAGAATTGCAATTTCAGAAAATGCCACCACAAACTGCGAGGGGCCTAAACTCCTCAAGAGGCACCATTAGGAGGCTCGATTTTAACATTGAAAGCTTTTAATATTACAAAGTCAGAAATTGAAGAGTTAGCAAACAAGTTATTATCATGGTCAAACTTTGTTATTGTAGTCAGAAATTGAGAAATATTTGTGTAATTTATTATGGTCTCACTTTGATACTACACGGTAAATTTTCAAGTGTCTGTTTTTCTTTTTAAATTATTAAAATTTATTTTTCCTTTATAAAGGTTTAATTGCTCTCTTGACCATATTGCTTCTTTGTGATTCTAGCCACCATTTTCTTTTTTGTGATATTTGATAGCTCCCTAGTGATAACTCAGTAAATTGACATTGAGGTGTCATCATTTTTATTAGGAAAATGTTACATAAACATCTTTTAATTGCATACACTCTTGTACATCCGATGTATTAGGAAGAGAGAAGAGAAGAAGAAAGAGAAAGTGTACTTGTGCGGGGTCCATATGGCCACATGTCAGATTTTTGTATGGGTGTCAAGGGATGTATTGCCACCTAAGGATGTTTATGTATCATAACTCTTTTTATTACTGTAACACCCAACTCTAATGGCTATCAGCTAACATGTTTTTTTTATTTAAAAATTAAAAACACCAAAAAAATGTCAAAAAGTTTGTAATCGTAATTAGTGATTTCATTCGTTCTCGTGCTTAGAGGTTGATTTTTGACATTTTTAATTTTAAAGAAAATTGATGCTAGTTATACGAGTTGGGTGTCATATCAATAAACAATATCTTCTGAGGTTAAATTTAGGAGGAAATTGAGAAGGGACTACCAAATTACAAATGATTTTTTTATTTTTTTATTAGGGGACATAATCTCTAAAGATGTCTTAAGTTTTAGGTGAGATAATTTTTACACTTTTATGGTTCGTTTGGACTGAGGGTTAGGATGAAAGGACTTACTTTTATTTTTTACATTACAAATAATGTAAAATGTATTTTTAAAATAAATTAAGTGTTTTTGAAGTATTATATGATCATTTATCATGTTGTTAATTCAATTTTTCAAAAACCATTTTATAATGTCTGTAATTTAAAATAAAATAAAAAAAGTAAGTCTTCTCCTCCCTTTTCTTTCTAAACCTTCCATCCAAACAGACCTTTTAAGTTTTAGATGAGATTCTTTATTGTGAGATTGATATATAACAATGTCATTAAATATATACTTGTATAGATAGACAAGGTTTCTGTACTTGGTGAAGCTATTAATTACGTGAAAGAACTTAAAGAACGCATATCAATGCTGGAGCAACAATATTATGAGAGGAATAAAAGTACCAAGTCCATAATCTCTATTAGAAAATTTCAATCTCATCCACTTAATGATAATTTGGATTCCAATCATGTGCTCCCTGAAGTAGAGGCCATTGGCATAGAATCAGAGAAGGAATTATTACTTATTAAAATCAACTGTGAGAAACGTGAAGGCATTTTGTTCAAACTATTGTCTATGCTGGAAAATATGCACCTCTATGTTTCCACCAGTAGTGTGCTTCCATTTGGGAAAAATACCCTCAACATTACCATCATTGCTAAGGTAATGTTTTTTTTTTTTGTTTCAATTATGAATACTTGTTTGAAATTTTGAAGCATTGATAAAATGTTAATTACATGGATTTTATGTGGCAGATGGGTGAGGAATACAGGATAACAATAGAAGAATTGATGACAAAGTTGAAACAAGATCTTTTGAAGTTATATGACATGTAACATGTGATTCATGCTAGTGTATCTAACAACTTATAGTTCTTAGAGTAGAGTTGTGAACCGAAAGGAAAACATGTAATAAGTAACATTGTGTTGTTGTGACTACTTTCATACTATGCTATCCGGTTTATATTCGATCTTTCAGAAATTGAATAAATCATCAATTTATTCTCTAAATTATCATTTTCTCTTTAATTTAGTCACAAAATATATAAATATAATAAGCAATCATTTAAGAATATAGAATTCATCAATGTGGGTAGAATCCAAATTAAGAATATAAAAATTCATCAATTTAATCTCCGACGTTTTAACAACTAAAACTAATGTTGTGTATGTCTTCAAATTGCAAAGTTGAAAAGCAGAGAAATCGTGACACGATTTCGGTATTGTCGAGAGCTGGTTTTTAGGGTGTCCAATCGTGACACAATTTTGGGAAATTGTGACACGATTTTTGGCTTGCTGGGCAAGATTTTCAGGATAAGGTTGGTCGTACCTTGAATCGTACGCATCAATCGTGGCACGATTGGGGAAAAACGTGACACGATTTTGACGCAGAAGACAGCTATATAAGTGTTCTTTGTAGATTTTGAAGGTGAGCTTGAAGAGAGAGAAACTTGGGAAATCAAAGGAAGCAACTTTAGGGTTTAGGGTCTTTGATTAGAGTTCTCTTGGGTTGGGAAACATTGTAAACACCTTGGTGAGTGAAAATCATTGAGTGTCTTGTTCATTGGTGAGATTGGGAAAAAAGGGTAGAAATTAGGGTTGTTCTTTGTGAACTTGTCAAAGCTAATTTCTTGTAACTCTTTTGTATCTCTTTGAAGAACTCATTGATAGTGGATTGGAGAGTTCAATCTCTCCTCCAGAGTAGGTCAAGTTTGGACCGAACTGGGTGAACAATCTTTGGTGTGTTTGTTTCTCTCTTCTCTCCTTTTATATTTTGCTTGTGATTTGTGCTTTTCACTTTGATTCCTAGATTAGATCTAGGTGCTGTTATTGTTGATTATTGCTTGTGTTCACTTTGATATTGGTTACTACTTTCCTTTGCTCCACACATCATAATTCGTATTGGTGTGATTTGAGACCGGAATTCACAACAACTAAATTGACAAATTTTATATAACTAAAACTAAATTCAAATGATAGTGATAATGTAGGACTAAATCGATGGTTTAATGTTTAAGAATCTATTACGTTGAGTTGATTCAAGAGGATTCCTCTTATACAGATTTGAGTAAACTCACAGATATCATCCTATCATAAACAATTTTATGGGTAAAGTTATAAAATCCACACAGACAAACAAAAAGATAGTCTATGACAACGCTTCATTAGATAGGCATTGTTATATTATCTTCTTTGACAATGTGTTTCTAAGAGTACTTATTTACTTTACGTGCTAGGAGAGCCTATTCTTTTGCAACGTTTACAATGCATATAGCAAAAAAATGTTGTCAATGGTTGACTTTGACAATGTTGATCAAAGCTAAAAAGCATTGTCAAGGGAGCTTAACAACATTTTTTTTTGAAGAAGAGCTTAACAACACTTATTTCACATGAAAAAGTTTTGTCATAACATACAATAACACATGTATACCAACGCTTTTAAGCGTTGTTAAAGTAGGCTAACATCATCGATAACTTTTTTTCTTTCAAGGAGTGGACTGGTTTGCCAGTAAGACGACAACTATTTTTGTATATATTTTTTTTGTATTCTTTCAGGCTATTACTTGCGACCTGTCCTCCAATAATAACCTACAAATTTGTCTTCTTCATAATGGCGGCTTAGACCGCTAGTAAATTAAAATTGCCTTCGCTTCTAAAATTAGTGAGGGTTTAGACAGTTAGTTATGTGATCATTTCGCCATTCTTTTTTTTAATTTTTGAAGGGTTTTTCTTTTTTACTGAGGGTTTAGACCGCTTGTAATAACTTATAGTCTAAAATCTGCCAAGAATGCTTTTCTAGGTGGTCTATAATTCTTGTAGTGCCAAGTTTGGATTGCTAGATATATTTCTTTCGCTTGTGGGGGTAATACATTCAACTTTACACACATAGTTGTTGAGTTGGCAGTCGAGTCACGCTTAACTTCCTTATTGCTAGTTTTGTAATTGTTCATATGAATAGTAGAAACTAAATATTGGTCCGTATAGGTTATCTTATTGATTTCTCTCTGGTTTCAAGTTGGTTGTATTTATGTTGGCATAAATGGATGCATGTGCCGGATTTTTCAGTCTCAAACTTTGTGAGGTTGGCCATCAATTTCAACCTGATAAAAGTAGTATGATAATCAATCAAGTGAGAAATATGGGGTAGCAAGCAATTATAATGTCTTTTACTCTTGCAAAAAAAAAGTGATGCGATGACTAGTGTTGTCTCACCCTTAAAGGTATATAAGAAAACGTGGGAAGGAAAGGAAACACCGAGAGCGAACAATAATAATACGACAATTTTTTCTCACCAAACAAATCCAATTTTTTTTTCTTCATCATTCTGTAACAATCAATAACTTTGTTTTTGTCTAGTATAAAAATTCACCTTTGTAAAGTGAAAAAATTAGATGTCTGGTGTTCGAAGTCCGACCTTACTTGCTTGTATTATGTAATGTTTTTAAGCTAAGCTCATGAGAATATGATTGATAACTTTATCCTTCAAGTTTTTGGTGAAATATATGAAAAAGCTTACCTCCAAAAGATGGTATCGGGACTCCTGATTCCCGGTAGTTAAAAAATTGTGGTACTCACGTATTTGGCACGCATTCAGGTCATTGGATCAAAATCAGGCTAAGTTCAATACTTTTTTATTTTAAAATAAATTAAAATTGTATTAAAATCCAGACATATAATCATGATCCCACGAGAGCAAATGTGCCAAATACGTAAATGCGATAAAAAAAAATTAAAGTTGAGAATATGATTTCATTCCTTTTATTAGAGATAATTTTATTCAAGACACTATCAAATATGATATATAGACATCTCTCTCAATAGAGATTCGTACTCTGATTCATGACATTGTATATAAGAGATTATAGTTCAACATGTTTGTTTAACATCTACTCCATTTTGAATACTACAGTCAGACCTACGATTATACTTGGATGTAAAATCTCAAATAATTGCCTCATTTTAAATGTGATAATTGCCTTATTATTATTCCTCAAGTTTATGGTCTCAATGCATTTTAAATGCCTCATTTTTACTAAATAGTATAAATCTCAAATAATTTGTATTATAAGTACCAAAACACGTATAGAAAAGTATGTGAAATATCATATCAACTTTTATACATTTTTTCACTCTATTACCAGTTCTGGAAATGAAGCATTGTGTAAACGTGACCATGTTGAATGTCCTTTCCAAATTGAAAAGCTTCGTTCACATGTTTTTGGTCAGGAGACTTTACTCGTGGCCTCTGAGCTGCTGGTAAGATATGCGTCCTTTTCTGTTTAGGGACCAAATCAATCGTCTTTTTCTCTTCAGCTTTCACACTTTCTCATTCTTCCCTTTTTGGTTCTCTAAATTCTTTGTTTCATTCACATAATAATCATTTTTATTACAATCAACTGTAGTCAGTTAGCATTTATTACTGTATATTCCAATCATACTAGATCGTGAATATAAATAATTTTAGAATTATTTGTACTAATAATGTGAGAATTATTACTAGTAACTCTAACATGAGCGTTACTAGTAATAAATTAAATTCGAATAATATTGGTTACCCACCTGTGTTTTCTGCCCAATTCCTTTTGAAAATCGCCTCATGTATTTCCACAACCAACTGTCAGCATGACACGTTGGCTTTCGTGATTTCTTGGGATGGTTTTTGTCGCGGTGTACAACAGTATTGAATAAATTATGTTTCTCAATCAGATAAACCTCTAAGCTCTTGTGGAACCCTCAATAACTTGAGCGTTGGAGCCAATCATCCTTTTTATGGATCGTCGCCATCCTACACTACATTCGAGTAACTCCAACTGTTGTCTTTAGCTTCACTTAGGATCACAAACATGATTTTCTTCATTTTCACTTCTCTTTTTCTTATACTAAATGATACAAAAGAGAAAAAAAAAAACAATTTATTTCTTTGTTCTTTCTCGCTTGTTTCTTTCTTCTAAACATATTCTTTTCCATTGCCTAACAAAATTCTAGAAGTCTCTACATCTACATGATGGTATGCATGATGCCATTGATTCCTACCAATACCATGTCTCATCTCAATCGGACCTCAAGTCACCTGACCCACATTGTATACGGGCCACATATTGGGGCGACCTAATGTTTGGCAATACGGTCCACAATTACAATAATTGTTTTTTTTTTTTTTTGTTGACAAATTATTACAATAATTGTTGTAAAATTAAATAAAAATGTCCATTATAGTACATTGCATTTATATATATCAGTCGAAAGTAATTAATATTGGATCGTATTTCACGATTCTTTGTCTGTTCTTTCTTCTCCCTTATCCCCCTTAGCTTCATTCATCCAGTGAAGTCGACACATCACAGAACAGAACAGAACACATTTTCTTCTGATGGAGCAAACATGGGAAAATTGGCCTCTTCATTCGGTAATAACACTAGCTACACATATAATTATTTCTCATAAGTTATACTTTATGTTTTTTTATAAATCCTAAATCATTATGATCAACAAAAAAAAAATGTTATGTATCATTTATATTTTCTCATAAACCTTGTTTTAACTTTTTAACTAACTGTCATTATTACAATAGGAAATGGTTGATGTAGAGAATATGCAAGGGCAATATTGTCATCAAACAAGTACTGATGATGAAGAAGAGTTCTTGAGAGACATAATTCTTCAGCAACCTGTTACATATTCTGGAAGCAGTTTATCATCTTCTAGTGAGATGGACGGTTCAGATAGCTCGGGGAAAAAACTTCATCTTTTATCAACACCATCCACTCCAAGGACATTCATTCTCTCTTTTGATAAATCTACCATAATACCAGCTACTACTACACCAGAATCAGAAGAAGTACCAAGAACAAAGAGTAGAAGTAATAATAATAAGAGGAGTTTGGAACCAAAAGCAAAAGCTAGTAACCAAACTGGAAAGAAGAGTAGAAGTGGTTCTCAGTGTTTGGATCACATTATGGCTGAGAGAAAAAGAAGATTGGAACTATCACAAAAGTTCATTGCACTTTCAGCTACTATTCCTGGCTTGAAGAAGGTAATAGTTAAATTAAACTTGTCATTTTCATTTAATATTTACTTGCATATTTGTTTTTATCAAATAACCTAGAAATTGGAAATTTACTTAAGATAAATAAGCGGAAAATCTAAAGTTCAAACTTCAGTATTTATATATCGCAATGTCTTTGTCAACTGAGATATTCTGCTGTAACCAAATTGTATTTGTGTTATTATTGATCTCTGATAATTGTTTATTTTACCATTTTATTATTATATACCGTATGCATTCTGCTAAACTCTGTTTCAACAGAGATACTGTCATTATCATTCTGAGAGAAACTATTATTTTATAATTATTGTTTGATGATAAAGAAAATAAGATAATAAAATTATCAAGATCAACTTTGTATTGTTGAAATTAAATATTAGTACAATTTATTATGAACTCAGAGTTTGAAAATATAATACTGAAAAACAATTATGATTATGAAACACAGATATAAATATAGACACCAAACATGACACTGTTAATAATTTAAAAAAAAATTATATAATTTAATGTAATTATATATATGTCGGTGTTGATATCGAATACAACACGTGTCCGACATTAGAAGACATCTAATTTAAAGAGTGTCTATGCTTCATAGGTCCGAGAACAAAAAGTCTTCCCATTGATACTCACACTTGTGAATTGTGATGAGCAGCGAGCGGTGCTGCCGATGACACGGGATCTTGACATTTCCAAGATATCACTCAGAACAGAACAAAATATTATAATCCATATTCAAATGCAATTCAAGAGAATCCAAATCTTATAGAGATAGGGTCAATTTGATACTAGATACTCTATATTATTATAAGTGGCTCGAGTAAGTATCACGTAGTTGTAAGAATAATTTTTTTTTATTTTTTTTTGGTGAAATATACTACCATCCATGCCTTACATACATAGAGAAAAAAAAAGATGAGTTAATTAAAATTGATGTTATATCGGATTACCATATTTTAATGTATAAATATGATATTTAAAAGTTTAAGTAAATCGTACTGTTACTAGAAATAGTAAAAGTCTACCGTTTACTATAAATAAATAAAAGATGAATTTGTAAAAAAAACTCAAATAAAAAAAATTAAGACGACAAAACAAATAATGGTGCACTAAGACGAGAAGAAAACCAACGTCAAACTTAGATGAAATTGTGAACAAGTTTACAAAACAAAATTAAGACGACAAAACAAACGATATCGTATCAATTAGATGACAAAAATAAAAATAAAAATAAAAATGTTACGATAACATGATGATAAGAAAAAACAATATATTTACTTTTGGGTATATGTGATATTGACTTCTTTTCTTTTGCGACGTACTAATTATCTTAAAGTATCATTAACATACTGAATTGATTATGCATAAATTAATTAATAGATGGACAAGACCTCTATACTTGGTGAAGCAATCAATTATGTGAAAATACTTCAAGAACGTGTGAAGGAGTTAGAGGAACGGAACAAGAGGAACAACGAATCAACAATAATCCACAAAAGTGATTTGTGTTCAAATGAACATAACAACACCTCAAATGACACAAATTCTGATCAGGATTGTTGTAAATCATCACTGCCTGATGTCAAAGCAAGAGTGTTGGAAAATGAAGTACTCATTGAGATCCATTGTGAGAAGGAAAATGGCATTGAGATCAAAATATTGAATTTGCTTGAAAATCTTCATCTTATTGTCACTGCCAGCAGTGTATTTCCTTTTGGGAATTCAACTCTTGGCTTCACTATTGTTGCTCAGGTACGTACGCATTGCAAGACTTTCATCAGACAAGTTTATGATTCTATAAACTTTTAATAACCATCCTTTAATTGTTAAAGATTCTCTTTCTAATTGAAGTAGTGTAATCAATTATTTTAAAGTTTATAAAATGCATTACTCAATATAAAACTTCTTAGCATGACCCTAAATATATTTATCGTTAAAACGATCTATTATAAAATTTTGTCATTTTAAAGATAAGTAGTGGTGTCAAATCTTGAAAGATTCCTGAAAATAAGTTGATCAACCCCTCAAGTTGCTCTATCTACCCTCAAGTTGCTCAACCCCTGAAAATAAGTTGATCACGAGTTAGGTTAGACTAAAAAAAATGATATGGTCGAAACTTATGATAGATTTATGCGATCGGGAGTTATGGCCCGATACATGCAACGAACTTTTAAACAACTTGAGAGACTGATAAAACAATTGCCATGACTTGGAGTATTTGAAAACTAACAAACATGCTAATAGTATTACAACTGAGGGCCCTTGGAGCGTACGATGATAAATAAAATAACATTTATTAAAGTATGGTTTCAACAAGGTTGGTGAAAAAATTAAGAGCCATGAAATATGACATGACATGATTGTAAGGTAAAATTTATTACAATTTGTTTTGCATTGCAATAACATGATGTCTTGCAGATGGGTGACGAGTACAAAATGAAGGTGAATGATCTGGTGAAAACCCTACAGCAAGTGCTTCTGAATATGAGGAGTTGAGAACCAGCAAAACCGATCCGTACTAGTGTATCAAGCAGGCTTTTTTCTTTCTTTTTTTATGTAACAAATTAATGAAGAAAATTGTGAATGAACTTGAACACCATCTTTTTAATCCAAAATAATCGAGAAAAACTTGTATAAGTTTTGTAAGAGAAAGGAATTATATATATATCAGTATTACAAAATAATCGTTATAGAAATAGTTATTAGATATATAAACCTATGCAACTTTTTTATGTAAAAATTTGAAATGTGGGATTCAGTTTAAAGGAAAGTAAAATATATTTAAAATTGACATTTGTTTTCAGTTTAGGAATAGGTTCAGAACATAAATATCCAATTATGATTATGTTTCGTTCCATCCTCAAATACGCAACATGTTCTGAGGTATTGTCTACTTTAGATCGTTAAATAAGTTATCACGGTTTTGTTCTTTATAAAAGAGGTTTTGTTGAGTTGAGGAGTGTGTGTGTTATGTTTAAACTATCCATGATCTTGTTTCCTAAGCAATGTTGGACTTTAAGATGTATTAGAATAGTTGCCCCAAGTCGAGGCTAGCCAAGTGAGATCTCGTGAGTTCTCTCTCCAATGAAGTCGTCAATGTTTCATTTAACCCTCAAGTAGCTAAGTGACATGGAGAACGCGTGCCTATTAAATTGAACTTCTCACTTGCTCTTCTACGTTAAGTGAAATCTTCTTGACATAGCATATTGTGACATGGAGAACGCGTGTCTGACCACGAGATACTGTATTAGTTTATTTTTATCATTTTAAAATTATTTATGATATAAAATAATTAGTATATTTTGTTATTTTTATGAAAATTATTTTCTTTTTCTATGATATATATATAGCATTTTGCATAAATAAATAGAAGCCAATATTTAAATAAAAAACTCAAATTAAAAGAAAAACCACGATAGACGGACAATATCAGTACTCTCTCTTTGTTCTGTGCTAGACAAAATTAGCTAGCTCTCATTCAACATATGATGAAGTGTGTGTGTTTTTTGTCAATTAGTTTGGTGTTCACGAAATGTAAACACAAGATAATTACAACAGGTGAGCTGCTCAGTGAAACATCCTAGGTGGAGTCTCAAGAGCACTATTAAGAAGTAAATGAATAATACATTGTTTTCACCATCTGGAATCTCTTCTCTCAAACATCTAAGTGTCCCCCTTTAATAGTCATCAAAGTGTTGGTTTAATGGGCCTTTCTCTGATCATTCAAAGCCCATTAAGTTGTGATCCAGAGCCTCCCATTGGTTGTCTGCTTTCTGTACAGCCACGCGTGGAATAGGGTGCAACTTATCCGTACCAGGCGCGTGGAGTCGAGACGCGCTGATCATCCGTACATGACACATGGTATAAAGTGAAAATGAGATGAGCTGGCTGGCCTGACTTGAACAGTCAATCCAGTGTTGACTGAAGACGAGCTGAGCTGGCTGGCATGACTTAAACAATCTGAGCTGGCTGGCCTGATTTGAACAATCAAACCAGTGTTGACTGAAGATGAGCTGAGCTGGCTGGCCTGACTTGAACAACCAAGTAGAATGGTCTATCCATGCCAGTCCACAGTCCACCAAGCGTCAAGCCTGTTAAGGTGTCCACAGTCCACCAAGCGTCAAGGCTGTTAAGGTGTAGACGTTTGTTCTTTATTCGATTGACCCATACTAGTCCATAGTCCACCAAGCGTCAAGCCTGTTAAGGTGTAGACGTTTGTTCTTTATTCGGTCGATTACAACAATGCTTTTAAGTTTTTTCCGCATCTGACTGACCTCTCCTATCGAGGTGTGTTAGACATCCTTCCTTGCGAAGAAGGAGAGTTTGCTTGTGATTCTCCACTTGACGAGAGGACAAATTATTTTACCTAGGTGTATGATTGTTTTTTCAAAAAGTGGGAGATTTGGTTACTCTTCATCAACTTTCAATGTAAGATCCTCAAAACCCTCAATGTAGCTCATACACATCTTCATCCGAATTCATGGGCCTTCTTCGTTACTTTGAGGTTATTGGTGGCAGAGTCGGTTTTTCTCCGTTCTTTAGTTTTTATCTTGTGAAAGAAAAGAAACTTAATTTACTGATTGTTCATAAGTAACTTCTATCACTAATCATGTATCCGACTTATATTCACTCAAGTCTTGAAGGTGTGGCTCTACTCGACCACCCTTATTAAGACGTCAAGGAGAGTCTCTAACAGATCTCTCCCTATAATGTAAGTTCTTCTAAGGGTCGGGTCTACACTAATACTCGCTCAGGTCTTGAAGGTGTGGCTCTACTCGACCACCCTTATTAAGACGTCAATAAGAGTCTCTAACGGATCTCTCCCTATACCATAAGTTCTTCTGAGGGTTGGGTCTACACCGATACTCGCTCAGGTCTTGGAGGTATGGCTCTACTTGGCCACCCATATTAAGACGTCAAGGAGAGTCTCTAACGGATCCACCCATATTAAGACGTTAAGGAGAGTCTCTAACGGATCTCTCCCTATAACGTAAGTTCTTCTGAGGGTCGGGTTTACACCGATACTCAGTCAAGGAGAGTCTCTAATGGATCTCTCCCTATAACGTATATTTGAAGCTCACACACTACCTCTAGCAGCTGAGCTAGTTGGGGATTGGCGTCGTCTTCCAGATCGGATCCGGACGAGGTCCGGGTTGGTCTACGTCCTACCATGATGATAGGTTTGTTGAAAAAGGAGCTAGGTCGTTGAAAAGTTTTACCATAGCCCCACGGTGGGCGCCAATGTTCACGTATGTAAACACAAGATAATTACAACAGGTGAGCTGCTCAGTGAAACATCCTAGGTGGAGTCTCAAGAGCACTCTTAAGAAGTAAATGAATAATACATTGTTTTCACCATTTGGAATCTCTTCTCTCAAACATCTAAGAGTCCCCCTTTAATAGTCATCAAAGTGTTGGTTTAATGGGCCTTTCTCTGATCATTCAAAGCCCATTAAGTTGTGATCCAGAGCCTCCCATTGGTTGTCTGCTTTCTGTACAGCCATGCGTGGAATAAGGTGCAACTCATCCGTACCAGGCGCGTGGAGTCGAGACGCGCTGATCATCCTTACATGACACATAGTATAAAGTGAAGATGAGATGAGCTGGCTGGCCTAACTTGAACAGTCAAACCAATGTTGACTGAAGACGAGCTGAGCTAATCAAACCAGTGTTGACTGAAGACGAGCTGAGCTGGCTGGCCTATCTTGAACAATCTGAGCTGGCTGGCCTGATTTGAACGATCAAACCAATGTTGATTGAAGACGAGCTGAGTTGGCCTGATTTGAACAATCAAATCAGTGTTGACTGAAGACGAGCTGAGCTGGCTGGCCTCACTTGAACAACCAAGTAGAATGGTTTATCCATGTCAGTCCACCAAACGTCAAGCCTGTTAAGACGTAGACGTTTGTTCTTTATTCGGTTGACCCATATCAGTCAACTTGGTGATTAGAATTCACTTTTTTTTTAAGGTGAATTAGTGGGGTGTTTGAGGTTCGAACCCCGACCGCTACATATAACAATGTTTGTCCCTGCTAACTGGGCTATACTCGTAGGGACATGATGAAGTGTGTATAATTGTATATAAGAATACCGTCAAAAAAATATAAGAGTAGATGAATAAAATAGTAAAAGATCACTTTCATGTTAACTAGAGTTTCTATATTGAAAACCAATTAATCTAAGAGTATGACAATGTTAAATATCTTGAGAACAATTTTGTCTTTAGTGTTGTTCGAATTGGTTTAAAGTAAATCATATCAGGTTCACACAAAAAATAAAAACCGTATAAAAAAATGTATAGAAAGGTAGTCACTGTATGTGCAATTCTGCCACACAAAAGGATAATGAAGCTGTGGCACATAAATTTACCATAAATAGAAAGAAACAAAGCAAAATTAATATAGGATAAACGTTGTCTATTTTTTGAAATAATAAATAAATCCCACATGTTTTTATCAAACACAACTTACATGTGACTAAATTTGGAAAGAAATAAATAAATATCGAAGCAAGATCGATGGAAAATTGTTGCATAATGACATTACAGATAAGGTAACACATTCACATCTACTTTTGTTTTGGAGCAAACATATTCACATTCACATTTACTGAACACTCATACTTAGTGCAATGTCACGTGGGAAAACAGGAAAATCTTAGAGACGACAATAAGTAAGTGTAGATTCATTAATGTCTCTCCTTTTTCTTTTCTTTTTTGACGCAAAATGTCTCTCCAGACATTTCTATGTCATTATACTCACTCACTCCATATTAACGGAAAACAAATACTCCATATTAACGACAAAAAATCATTATCTTATCTAAAAAAAGTGAAACAATCATTAAAAATTAAGGACCATTTAAAAATTAAGTGGATTAAACTAACTTGGTTGAGTTGTTTGGGTTGAGTTATCTTGTGACTTTGAAGTGTATTTTTTCTTAAAGTAAGTATTTAATTCGAAGAGATCATTTTAACTTTTTTTTTTTTAGAAAAAGAAAATAAAAAATTAGGATCGTTTAATATAATATGAATCTACTCTTAGAAAAATCTAGTCTGAGTGTGGAAAAACTATTTTTAATAAATTTTAATAATATATTATTTTTATTTATTGTTTTTTTTATTAATTATTGTAAAAGTCTATCTTTAAACCATTTTTAAGAGAGACTCATATTGGACACATAAGAAAAAAATTACACTACCACTGTCTTAAATTATGTCATTTTTTTTAAAAATTGGCACAAATTACAAGTCACAAGTTTAGATAAAATAATACTTAAGAATTAGTGTTTTATTTTTTTTTAAACTAAGGTCCTGTTTAGATAAACACTTATTCATATGTTTATTGTACAAGAGCTTACATCATAAGCTCTTATACTAAATAAGGTTTTTACGTTTGAATATGTACACAAAAAATACTTAAATAAATTAAAGTATTTGGATGTGTCATTTCAAAAACATTATAAAATGTTGATATAATTTTAATTTAAAAAAAATTATAGAATCAAACCATCTCTACATAAATGATTTTGAGAAAATATGATCCGTACAACTTGAACGAGTTTTGCATAATGAAAGGTAAAAATAAACATATGATAGTAGATAAGTCTACATATGTTTAAAATAAATTAATCTAAATTTTCTTTTTTTGTCTTATTAATGTGTGTTTTTAGGATACTCTTTAAACATTTTAAATTAAGTAATTGTTTTTTAAAAATCAAAATTTTCACTTGTTCAAAAAAAAAAAATCAAAATTTTCAATTTTCAATGCAATTTATTACACAAATTAGTGCCCGAAAGCACCTGCTAACCTTCCTTTTTTGAAGGGTTTAGTACTATCACTTGATTTATCCTCATTTGACTCGAGAGTCTCTCTCATATCTAGCACTTTCTAATTATGGAGCAGTTCTCATGGGAAAATATTTGGCCTCTTGATACGGTAATGCAACCTACCTATATACATAATTGATATGTATTCATAGTAAGTTCCAGCATCAATTGATACATATTTTTCATACAATTGTTATACAGGATATGGATATGGATTGGTTGGAATCGATGTGCCACCAAGATGGTGAATTCCTTGGCGAATACATGGCACAGCAATCATCTATAGTAGCCGCCGGAGCCGCCGCTGCCACGGAGATTAATGCAAGCCCGCCGGAGCTGCTTCCTATAACTAGCATTCTCTCTTCTAATAATTCCATGGCCACAATACTAGGGAAGTCCAAACCACCTTGTTACCCTAAAAAGAGGACTTCCTCAAATCTAAACTTTGAATCAAAAGCAAATGGCACAGGATTAGCCAAAGAAGAGAAGATTATTAGAAGCAAATCTAAGACTCTATTTCACACACTGGCAGAGAGGAGAAGGAGACTTGAACTAGCACATAAATTCACAGAGCTTTCAGCTATAATTCCTCGCTCAAAGAAGGTAATAAACTCAACAAATTATTTAGACTCAATTTTTATCCCCTTGCATTAATTAATTAATACATTTCAGTGCTTTGATTTGAATTACATACATACTGAATCAAATCAAAACAAAGCATTCATCATAGCTTTTTTATATTATTTAGGGAAAAAAAAAAAGAATTTTTTTTGGAAAATATGTTAAAAACTTATAGTGAGCGAATTCACAAAATTCAAAGCAGTAATAAAATCTCAACGGTCCATCTATGATTCTTAATACACAATCCAGATCTCAATAGTTTCACACAATGTGAAATCTCGATCTTTCTTTTAAAATCAGACAGTAACTACGTCCACATACTATACTAACTCATGAGTTAAATCCAAATTGTGTTATTGTCTTATTGACTCGAATTTAATGTATTTCCTTTTCGACAGACAGACAAGGCCTCTATAGTTCAAGGCGCTATCAATTACGTGGAAAAACTTCAAAAACGAGTGATGGAGTTAGAAGTACAACAAAACAAGAGAGGCAAAGAACCAATAATACTTCTCAATAAGGAAAATTCTTGTGAAATGAATCTTGACAATTATCTTAGACCAATAAATAATTTTCTTCCTGATGTCAAAGTGAAAGTGTTGGAGAATAATATACTCATTTACATCAATTGTGAGAAGGAAAATGGCATTCAACACAAAATATTGGACATGCTTCAAAATCTTCATTTGTTTGTCACCAGCACTAGCATATTGCCGTTTGGCAATTCAACTCTTGGCATTACTATCATCGCTCAAGTATGCATCTCTAAACTTTTATGCCCTACTTTAACACTACATCAAAACTAATTATGAACATTTTCTTTGACAAATTACTAATTATAAACATGCATGAGAAATGTAGTTTATGCTATAACTTTTATATAAAAAAAAAATAAAAATTGTTTAATAGTCATGATAAGATAGTGTAAGATAGAATATGATATATAGACATGGTAAGTCTAATCGTATCTTACGTTTGATGTACAATATTATTATTTAAGTTATAGGAATTTAATTATTTTTAAAAAAAAGTTATATTTAAATTATACTTTATAAAAGTAAATGATAATTTTTTTTATCTTATCTAACTGGGTTCTAGAAAAATAAAAAATCATTGGTAACATAATTCTCTTCTAAGAAAAAAAATATGAATTCCATTCATAAAGTCATCCATATTAGAGGACATGTCTCTGATTGTGAGTATGTGTATGTATTTATTGAATTAACTTTGTGGATTGTAGATGGGTGATGCATACAGAATGACGATGATGGATCTAGTGGATAACATAAGGAAACTGTTGGTGAATGGCGCAAATCGTCGAACATGATATCATGTTATTTTTGGTCGAATATACGAGATTAATTTGATTTGTCAAAATACTTCTTACTTTATTCAATCAAAGGAACTATTTGCTCAAAATATTATTATTGTCAAAATACTTCTTGCCCATTTCACACATATTATTTAGAAAAATGTAGGCTTCAATTGGTCCCTTAAGGTCCATGATCCTAAACAATTTTAAGGTTTTCATCATCAAGTTTGGCACATTCTTTAGATATTTTCTCTGCAAAAAATAATATAAATTTACACAACATATGCAAAATAATTGACAGCATGCAAAAAAATATATGGTTGTTTACATTACTTAATAATTAATGGTATACAACATCACGATTGTAGAAAGAAAGAAAAAAAAAACAGTATACAACATTACAACCACTTTTCCATTCTTTGCAGCTCACAGGTTACTAACATTAAGATTTAAGACTCAAGGGAAATTTCAACTCAGCAATAGCATTCTACTCAATTTTATGATGTTTTTGTTTTTGAAGATATAGTTTAGGCTTTAGATATGTCAGTACTAGAGCTTTGGTTGACAAAATTTATGGAGGTAGTGAAGTGGATTTTTGTTGATTAGCTTAGGTGGTGTTATTGTTGTTGATGGTTGTGGAGGTGAAGTGATGAGATGATGATGATGTTGTTGATAGGTTGTTGTTTCTTAAAACAAATTCTGCATTTTTTATAAACATTGATGAAAGTGATGTTGAAGATGATGAAGAAATAGAAGGAAGATGATGAAGAAATAGAAGGAAGAAGATGAAGAAAGCAACAAAAAAAAAGTCATTTACCCCCCTATAACGTGGCGTAAAATCCAGCCAATATGGAGGTGCTATGTGTACATTTACTTGTCACGTCATATGGCATAACAACAAAAAACAAACAAGAGGGGGGTAATTAACTAACGTTTGACAATTTCATGAGGGGTTTTGAAGTTTCTTAAAAGTCAAGGGGGTTTTTGACGAAAGTTACAATTTCAGATTTTTTTTTTGCCTATTCACTCCTTAACTTTATTTAAAGTATCGGTTTGATCTTTTCTGTTAATTTATCATCATCATCATCATCATCATCATTATTATTATTATTATTATGATCATCATCATCATCATCATCATCATGCCGCCAACTGGCTTGTACTAAATGGCTCGACAACAATATTGGTCCCTTTTTCAATAGCGTAGTTGTCATGTCTAGGCATGGCAATGGGGCGGGGTGGGGACGGGTTTGACCTTCCTCGACTCCATACCCGATTCTCATACCCATGTTCAACGGGGACGAGAAATTGAATCTCATCCCCATCCCCGACGGGTTCGGGTATCCCCGCCTCATCCCCATCCCCGCATTGAATAATTTTTTTCTATCCCCATGAGCAACATTGTAATACATTATCAAACAATACGCTCACTTTAACATTTATTAGACAAAATGATTTAATTGATCCTTTAAATATCAATGGTAGTTTTTATTAACATGACAATTATCAAACAAAATAACATGACATATCAACATAATGTAATTTTTTACATTTGGGATGGGTTTAACTATGGGTTCGGGATGGGTACCTATATACCTGTTACCCGTCTCATACCCGTGTTTTGAAATCGAGGAAAACTCATATACCCATACCCAAACCCAGTCAAAACGGGGAAAACCCGTCAAATTGGATTTGGTTCGGACAAGTAACCGCGGGTATGGGTTTTATTGTCATACATCATATCCTTGAAAGTCACATCACATTCCTAACTTCTTTAACATAGATGGTACGTTAAATATGATCACCACACCTCATTAAAAACAAACACGTTCTAATACTGCTAATTTTAACAGGGGAAATGATAAAAGTGTTCTTGTAAGACTTATTTAAAAGTTAAAAGAATAAATTTTTTATTAGAAATTTGTATTGAATACATTGAAACTTTAAAAATGAATTTTTTTTTACATAAAATTCTTAAATTACTCTCTTAAGGAATTTATTAGCATAACCCATTTTAGTATTAGCTTGCTGAATTATCACATTCACAACTATAGCACTTTTTTTTTTTTTTTTTATATATAAGAGCATTTTCCATATTTACTTACATATAAAAAAAAAAACTATAGCACCGTTATTTACTATGTAATTAAATATGGAGAATGCTCTTCTATGAAAAAAAAAAAAAAAAAAAAAGGAAAATGCTTCATGTAATATCCATGTGCCACATTGGCCTTTTCATTCTTTGTCATAGTCATAACGATGCAATATATAGTGTGACGTGAATATCAGGTCATATATAAGTAGAGCCGTCGAAAATGGGTTGGGTTAATGGGTCGGTTTATTAGCCCACATTTATGGGTTGGGTCGGGCCTAAAAAACTAGTCGAGGTTTTTTGTCTCATACAAAAAATGGGGCCGGGCAGGGTTAGCCCATCGGACTTCGGGCCGGCCCATCATTATTATTTAATTTGATTTTGGTTAAAAAAAATAGTATATTTTTGAAAAAAGTTATCAACTATTTTAAAATTTATTAATAAAAAAATATTTAAATAAATAAACTTAATAAAAATGAATGAATTTAGCTTAAAGTTTTAAAATTTTAAAGTTTATAAATTATTAATTTGATTTAATTGAATGAATAATCTAGAGTTTCATTAATATTCAATATTAATGTCAAAATTATTTGCACTTTTATTTCCCTCCAATCATATTTTAACACAAAAAAAAAAAAGTGGTGAGTGATTAATATATAAAAAATACAAAAGAAAGAATGAATACATTTTAGACTATTACTTTTCCCACCATGCTGTCTTCTCGCGCGCCCTGCAAAATTTACTAAAATAACCTGGTCCGGATTACATAATCCGAACCAGATTGTTAGTGATTTCCGGAAGCAGAAATCCGGACTAGATGTTATGTAATTTTATGTGTCTTTCTTTGATGTCAAGGGTCTTTGTTGACCGTTATATTAACCCCACACAAGCTGCAATGCATTGCAATTGCAGGGTTCTTATGAACATGACACCATCGACACCCCTAAAAAACTAAAAAACATTTGAAGAAAATGGAAGAAAAGAGGTGAAGTGAAGAATGAAAGTATTTGTTGAAGATGGAAGATGGAAGCCTATTTATAGCCTAAAACAAGTCTTAGGTCATTAATAGAGTCAATGAAAACGTGTTAGTGGTTGTAACCGTCCAAATCCACATTAACGGCTCTGAATCTTTCTGGATTTTACATTCTTGAATGTCCTTAGCCCTAAAGGAAGTGCCAACTTTTCCCTCGTTCACCATTATTGCATTAATTTGGAAAACATATTCCGGAAAACAGATGTGTATTCCGGAGTTTATATTCTGAAATGCATCAGTTATGGCCGGTGGTCTGCACCACACGTTTTTTTTGTGGTCAGGTAAAAAAAAACACGTTTTACCACGTTTTTTGACTGCATTTATGGCCTCCCAACCGTTTTGACCCACCCCTCCCTATAAATAACCTTCCAAACCCCACCATTTCTCACACCATCCTCTCCCACCCTCTTCTCCTCTTCTTCCTTCTACAACCATGGTTTTCCATCATTGGCCTTTCATAGATAAGGGCCTCGTTGAAAACTTTCAGGGTTTGTACGTATGAACGGTCAATGAGGATGGAACCGCGCTGCAACGAAGTGCGGTTCATTTGAGGGTCATGTGGATCAGTGCGGTTCTTAGCTTGCCCTGCTTGGGCGTAAGTTTGAGCACCTCCCACCTCCCTCAGGGGTATTGTTTTCTTCTTCCCGCCCTCCTCTTCCCTCCTCCTTAGAATTAGGCTTTTAGGAGATTAGAAATAGATTTAAGATCTTATGTAATAAGCTTAAAAAGCTTGAAAATTATTGTAATGTATTGTTCATATATTAATAAAATGAGTTGTTTTTATGTTTGTGTTTTTTTATTTCTGTTTTTTATTTTATTCGCATTTTATTTTACGAATTGTAAAGCTTAAAATTGCAAAAATTCTGGTAAAACATTCTTCCGGATTTTCAAGTCTGGAAACATCTGCAAAATTTTAACAATGCAATCCGGAAAACGAAATCCGAACTATGGGTAATATTGGAAAAAAAAAAAAGGCGTGCGAGGAAAGGCATAAGGTGGAAAAAGTAATAGTCTAAATTTTAAAATTAAAAAATAAACGGGCCGGTCCCATTTATATAGTCGGACCTCTTGGGCCCGAGCCGGCTGGGTTGGGCCAGCCCATTTGACACCTCTATATACAAGGCACTAGTTACTGCACTACCCTAACATAATAAATACCACACCCTACCTACCAGACAGAGGACACATTTGATATATAAATGATAATCATTTTAAGGTTAAGTATTTTTTTGAAAGAATTTTTAAGATTAAGTATTGTTTACACCTAATAAAGATGGCTATTGGTCCCTCCAATATTATGCTTCGGTTAGCCAACTTAGTCCTCTCAATTACATTTTCCTAAAAAACAGTAAGTAATGTATGTGTGTGTCACGTGTGATGTGGCATTTTCGTTCCTATTCAAATTCGGAGAAAGAAAATGAAAAGAGAGAAATCTAAAGAGAGTGAAAGGGAGAAGATGAATGCATATTCATGAATCAATGATCAAAATTTGTCGGAAACCTGATGATGAATGCATGAAAGATTATTGGTGGTCAATTTCCAAGGTTTAGTTTACTCTATTTCTTCTTATTATTTTTGTTGTTTTAGGGTTATTGTTTACGGTTTTCAGCATAGTTTTCGGGTTAGATTCAATGCTGATATAGAACCAAATTGGCATAGAGACAAATTGGTTTTGTGACCCAAAATTTTGGTCATGTTTCAAATTGCTCCGCAAAACTCGACAAATCGTCCTCCTTCTCCTCACTACCTCTTCATGCCGCCTCACCTCATGCAACACAAACAACAAAATTAGTTCCCTCCACAATTGTGAAAAGAAAAATTCATCACTGATTTTAACCTTAATAACTATATTAATAAGGTTAAAAGTAGATATCTGAACATGTATTCCAGCAAAGTCGAGACAAGACCATTGCTATTTACACTCATCTACATGAACAAAACAACATGCAGCCTTTGAAACCAAAATAAAAAAGTTTATCGACCAAGCATGCAACGGTATACCACTAATTTGCAACCATGTGGACAACAAATTTCATTCCTCTAAATAATCAAAAATATCATTAGCTTCCTCCAAGACCGCCTTTTAAGTCCTCACTATCTTAGTTGAATCCTTCACATTCTTGATGAATCTGACAAAAAAAACAATACACCGTCTCTTACTCAAAAACATCAACCGACGAGCTTTGAATCATCCATACATAGCATCTGCAAAAAATAATCACGCCTGCACCCTACATTAACTTCCTTGGATAAAATACATTGCAAACAAGGAAATGGATGGATTTTTTTAATGTTCCGTCTATATACAACACTCTTTGTTATGTTGTTTCAGTCATAGCCGTTTTTGTTTGTCTTGTGTAAGGATTTGGTTATAAATAAAATGTTGTATGAGGTACTTATTCCTAGTGTTGGGGGGTTACCGGGGAGAGCCATAAAATGTTGTAAAAGATAGATATAGTACAATCTTTCCTTCCTTAAAAAAATATATAGTACAATCATAATACAACTATGTTAATGTGATTTTTTTTTCTCAAGTAATCTAATGACAGGAGCTTACACATTTTAAATATGGAGAAATGGAGTGTCCGAGGTTCGAACTCCGACCCCTGCATATAATATGTAAAATTCATACCAACTGAGTTAAATTCACGGAAAGTGATTCATTAACTAGTTGAATTCAAATAATCTACACACATATATAGAGAGACACCAAATAATATTTTTTTTCTCGGTTGGTATTGGAGTTTGTGGTTGATTGTTAATTAATTTGTTGATGATAGTTTCAATAGATCTCCAGCTGCTATTTATCTTTTTGGTTGTTCAATTACGTCATAATATTCATCATGTTCTTTAAAGAAAGCTTAGAGTGAGTATTATTATGAGATAAGCGAATAGTGTAGTCCATATAGTATGATTAGGAAGACCTTACTCATAGTTAGCCACCGACCATATATTGGTGATTTGATTATAAATGAAATTTTTTGAGTTTGTTTCTTTGAAATAAAATGTTGGGTGTGGCTACGGCATGTTATATATATTGTTTGTTGGGAAGAGGCTGCTGCACTTGAAACCTGAAATGTTTAATGATCATGCATGTAAAACTCAAAGCGTATGGGGTTGCCACACTAACCTTTAGGTTCGACTCGCCCCCACCAATAAATGTATATTGGATGCAATAGGAATGACCGGCGAATCCCCTTCAGGATACTATGAGTTCCTTGACGTGTATTGCACAACCACACCAAGCGTATCTCCTAACAGTATTTTACAGATTTATGGTTCCAGCAATTCACTCATGCATTGGAGAATTGATGGATGATTTAGAATAATAGAATGATGAAGAATTATGTTGTTAATGTAACAAAATTCTGTCCAAATTGTGTGTAGTTGTGTGGTTTTTTGTATATCCAACTAATGCCCAAATGTCAAGCATTTATAGTGCATTATATGACTCTTCACATGAGAGAAAGCACCTCTTTAACTTGAATCAATGTCATGATTCATTAAGCACCCTTTTGCCAAAGGTTATAACCATATATACTTGAATCAATGTCATGGTTCATTATTAATAATAAATAATAATGTTTCAATGTATATGAATGGTTCCCATGAAGAGTTACAACTTTTAATTCTAAAGTGATTCCATTATTTTGGAAATCACCAAC
The DNA here is from genome assembly GCF_003473485.1 of Medicago truncatula. NCBI lineage: Eukaryota > Viridiplantae > Streptophyta > Magnoliopsida > Fabales > Fabaceae > Medicago > Medicago truncatula. The sequence goes on from NC_053043.1 coordinate 51,380,893, forward strand.
ACGGCATGCTAACAAAAGGGGAAAGAAACAAAGCAGGACTCATGGAAAAACTGTCTCTTTTCAGAAATAGCAAACGCCCATTCATGAAACTAACTAAATTTGGAAAGCAAGAAAAAATAAAATTAACCACAATGGTTACACACCTGTTAATGTTATCCATAGGACCATAGGATCTATAACCCAACAAAGTAAAGTGGTCCCGAAGAAGTATTACATTGATTGAAAATTGTTACTTAGTGGTGGGAAAGATAACTCAGATTCACATCTACTCAATTCTCCTATTGGGATCATTAATGCAATGTCATCACGTGTAGAGACGACAACATTCGGTAAACATTCAGTTACAAACACGGTATCACACCCTAGTGACGAACAAATGATCGATTGGCTCTCTACTTTGAGGCTAAACCATGGGCGGTTTCATCGTCCGGCGACCCTGGGCATTTGCCCAGGCTCGATCAGTACTTTCTTTATATATGACACAACTCAATAGTTCATTAACCCACTTAAAAAAAAAATTGAGCGAAATCTGAAAATTCCCACACGCAAAGAGGTCTCGGAAAAGACATTTACCTCCTAATTTTATTTAGAACACTATTGGCAGGTTCATGTCTCTTATTTTAAAGGATTAATTATTCAAATTGACCAGGTAATATACACTACGTCTGAAAAATGACATTGTAAAATACAAAACATATATTCTAGCAATGTAACTTGAGCTTCTTCTTATTTTTGACCACCCTATAATATATGCGTAGTCTAAAAATGTGACTTACAAGTTGAATTTTTTCACTATTTTTTCATACATGTTTAGCACGTTAAAATATAGCTTTATAAAAAAAATTAATTTTTTTTGAGCAATGCCAAATTAATTATGAATTTTTATTCCCCCATTATTATGAATTTCTCTTGTTTAAAAACTACAAAATTTCATTGTGAAGTTTCTTATCATGTTTTAGTCATACGTACAAAATTAGGGAACTAAATTTGACATGTGAGTATACGCTTACTTGGAACAAAATTTCAATTTTTCACGTTTTGGTTGAAAAATCAAAATAAATTTAAACGACTTCAAAATGCTATGAAACTTAACAGATCATTTTTATGTATTTTTATAGATGTCTTTGCAAAAAATGAGCTCAAAATTCAATATATTGGTCGAGATTTCCGTTGTTTTGTTTTTTGAGTTTCTGACACTTTGAAAATTCATAATTAACTTGTCGTTTGTCGGAAATTTATATATTTTTTTTGTGTAAAGCCATATTTTAACGTTCTTAACACGGCTCTAAGAAATCATGAAAAATTCAATCTCTTGGTTGTTTTTTTCTACTTCCAATATATTAACCCTATTTTATATAACAAGGTCAATTTTAATAATTAACCCTATTTTAATATGTACTTTTGTTGATAAAATGAGAAACTTCTATTATTTCAATTTATGACTGTTTATATATTATATCACATGTGAATTTGCGATAAATTTTTTGCCCAAACGTAACTCTATAAAATTCCTGGATCCGCCACTGGACTAAACATCATCCCCTCACACCTTATATTTTTCTTATTAAATAAAATAGAAAAATAATTGTTTGATACTTTTAATAAGCTAATCAACAAAATAAAAGTTTGATACTTCAGTTTTGGACAAACTTGTGTGAAGTCAATATTAACATTTATTGCATTTTCAAGTTTATTTTGAGTAAAAAGTTATCCTCATCGTGGAAACAATATACGAGAGTCACCAATATCTGGCACTCTCTTATGGAGCAGTCATGGGAAAATGTTTGGCCTTTTCAAACGGTAATGAGTTCCAGCATAAATTGATACAAATATATTAATTGCGTTTTTCATACGTATAGTATAATATAGTACTTTGTTTAATTCAAACGATTTTACAGGAAATGGGTGTGGAATATTTGTTAGAGATGTGCCACGAAGAAAAAGAGTTTATTCGTGACTTCATGGCACAGCCGGTAGCTGGAGCTGCCGTTGCCGCCACCGAGAGTAGCAGTGAGATGATTGTAGTCTCTGATGAGTCACCTGAGCTTCTTCCTCCGTCCACATCCTCTAGAGCTTGCATTATCTCTTTAGATAACTCCGCGGCAATACCGTTACCAGCTGTGATGTCCAAATCCAAACCACCACGGTGTCCCACAAAAAAGAGGACTTCTGAGAGAGGAAAAGGAGAAAAGAAGAATATTAAAACTCTAGATCACGCAATGGGAGAGAGGAAAAGAAGACTTGAACTTGCACACAAGTTCATACAGCTTTCCACTATCATTCCTCGCTCAAATAAGGTAATATTTTCACAAATTATTTACTCGTTTATTCCTTTGCTTTGCTTATCAAAATAATAATCAAGTAAGTAGGGTTGATTAGAGACAAAACAGATGAACTTGCAAATATATATTCATTTTAGATTTTTTTTTTTTTTTAATAAAGTTTGTAATTAGGAGGACTAAGTTTGTTAGATCTATAAAAACAAAACATCTATTAAAAAAAAAAATTGTTAATGAAAAAAATCGTTGGTTGATGAATAGAATCGTTAACACAATACCATTCTTGAGGGTCTGAATGACAACTATGTTGTTGTTAACTAAACCCTCAACATTTGTTGTTGATATCACCAAACCTCCTCATTCTTCACTTCCTAGAAAACAAAAATTGTTTGTATCATAGAAAACTAAGAACAATTTGTATACATTTTCAGTATAAAAAGTTTAACATTGTCAGCAAATCAGATCGATTAAATGAAGGAAAAAGCTTGTTGGTGCGACATGGTAGTGCACAAATAGCAACGAATTAATATTGGCCTTTGGATATACTTGAGATTGTAAGCTTTGTTGACATTCATTTATTAGAAAAATGTAATAACACTAGTGCATTTATCGTGTGCCAGTAGCATTACAGTTTTTCGCACTGTATAGCAATTCTTGTAAATGAATGATTATGAATAAACTCAAACGTTTTAAATGCTCCAATAATTACGATTTTGTTCAATACTCCCTCCGTTTTTAAATATAAGCAAATTTTACTTTTTAGGTTGATTCAATTATTGATGTATGTAGTCCATATTATAAACCACATACATTATTAATTGAATGAACCTAAAAAGTAAAATTTACTTATATTTAGAAACGGAGGGAGTACAAAATTAACTTGCACACTTTTTTTTTTCAAATGCATCTAAAGGTTCTTTAAGTTTTTCGTTTTTTTCCAAATTCGTCCTTTAAGTTTCAAAAGTCTCAAACAAGTCCTTTTAGTTTTTGAATTGTTTCAAACAAGTCCTTTTAGAGGATGATGATGATGATTTAGATGATAGCAACAAGGAGCATTATCCACCATTTGTCATGCCTAAAAAGATGATTAATTTTAAGTGGGTGTTAAGAGTCTGATTTGATACCAAAGATGAGTTTAAGGAAACAATTACCAACTATGCTATCTACAATAAGATTTGTTTGAAACGATTCAAAAACTAAAAGAATTTGTTTGAGACTTTTGAAACTTAAAGGACTACTTTGAAAAAAATGAAAAAAATTAAAAGAGCTTTAGATGCATTTGACTTTTTTTTTCTATAGACAAACAAAGCTTCTATCGTTGCTGGCGCAACCAATTACGTGGAGCAACTCCAGAAACGAGTGAAGGAGTTAGAAGCACAACAAAACAAGAGAGGCAAAGAACCAATGATACTTTTCAATAAGGAAAATTCTTGTGAAATGAATCTTGACAATTGTTTTAGACCAAATGAATTGCTTCCAGATGTCAAAGTGAAAGTGTCGGAGAATAATATACTCATTTATATCAATTGTGAGAAGGAAAATGGCATTCAACACAAAATATTGGACATGCTTCAAAATCTTCATTTGTTTGTCACCAGCACTAGCGTATTGCCGTTTGGCAATTCAACTCTTGCCATAACTATCATCGCTCAAGTATGCATCTCTAAACTTTTCATGCTATACCCCAATAAACACTCTGAAAGAGAAAGAAACATAGCAATGGTATGATTGGTCGTTAATATGAGAGAGAGAATCAAGTATTGAAATAAATATGTTTTTAAGGGAAATGTTGTTGAATGACTCTTGAGAAGTTAAGGATGTTCAAATATTATTTTTTTTACAAGTAATATAATTGTTTTTATGAAAATAGTTTAAATATAGTTGTCGTTAATTTTTTTTTTTTTTTTAACTCTCTAGTTCTTAGTGAAATGAGAACTAATAATCTGGAGTTTGGTCGGAAGGTTGGTAAAGTTTAGTTAAAGATTGTTCTATTCAGATATCGAACTTAAATTTTCCTCAATAATTCATCATATAGTAGAGTTAATTAACCACTTAAACCATTTTGTTTTACAAATATGTTAAGTTTTTTTTTTTGGTCTTAGATGAAGTGGTAATCCACTGAAAATAAACTCACACACAACTGTGAGGTTCCGAGTTCGAACCCAAGTCACAACGTCCGGCCTTACAATTTCGGCATTTGCCAGTTGAGCTAGGACTTCTAGACACAAATATGTTAAGTTATTCCTATAAACTAATATAAAGGACATATGTGGTATATATGATCAAATAATTCCTTTCAAAAAATGATTAAATAATTAAATGAAGTATTTATTACATTAACTTGATGGATTACAGATGGGTGATGCATACAAAGTGACACAGATGGATTTGGTGGACAACATAAGGCAATTCATGTTGAAAGATGCAACATGATGCATGCACTCGTGTGTGCGCGAAGATTATTTGAGATTTGTTAAAAAGATTGAGTTGATTTATGAATAAAAAAGTGTGAGCAAGAGCACTCTATTTTTAACACTATTTATAATTTTTATTTATTTATTGGGAAAAAATCAATGTAAATCAAATTTTGAAATGAATCTCTCATAAAATGGTGGGATCCACATGAATTTCATCTAATAAAAAATGATTGGTAGAGAGTGTTCAAAATATAGTGTATCTAACACCTATCTTACTTCTATATTAAAGTTGAGTCATGTTAACTATTGTTATTGGGAAAGAAAAATATTTTACACTTTTAATGTTAAATGTTTGTAATGAGTTATTAGATTTGTTTTTTCTCCTTCGTTCGGGTTTAAACTCGGGAACTTCAACTCCTTATCTTTTAACTCAAACCAATTGAGATACACAACCCTCAATTTCATAATATTTTTACTCTATTTGTTTTCTTAACTAGTGTTTGAGGGACATTTGTTAGCACATTTCGTAAATTTTTTTTTTTTTTTTTTTTTTACAAAAACATATCCCATAAAAGTTACTCTTGTCAATAATTAGAAAAAGTATTAAATATATTTTTAATTCTTTTTAATTCCAATAAAATTATGATTTATTGAATTAAATCCCTACAACACATTTCTTTTTTTTAGTCCCTAATTTTGTTAATTTGTATATATAAGAAAAATCAGTATTTTTAATCCCTATCAAAGGAGAATAACGACTAATTTTTTAAAAAAAAAAAAATCAAAATGAAATATATTAACAGCGGCGATGAAAACTCCTCAGTACAAAGGTGTACCAGAGAAAACACCCAGAAAAGCAAACAGACAAATAATGTAATTACATCAATAGGTCAGTCGATACCCAAATAAAGTAAAGGGTCTGACCACCATCTCTGAGAACCGTACATAAAAGCGGTGTTTTTTGCTTTTAACCACGAGAGCTAATGAAATTTAACTTAATTATCCAATCAATAAAAATAAAAATAATCTATTGTCTAAATCTACATGACAAATTCCTCTAAATCACAATAAGTGTTAGATAGCACCCCCCCCTAAAAAAAAGTGTTACATAGAGAAAAAAACTATAAGAAATGCTTGAAAATGAATCTTGTTTTTCGATGTAATATATTACTTAATCTGGGACGAGGGAGTAAAATTTTTCAATATTCTTTTTTTCAAAGCTTTGTATTTTAGTTTACCGTGATTATGATAGGGGAAAATAAATTAATAATTAATTAAAATTATTTCAGTTTTCCACTTCTGTTTTCCACATTTTAAACATTTTTTTTAATATGCATATATATTCATTAAATGCTTAATTGCACTTTTGGACCCCTATATATCCAAAAGTTGCGGTTATGGACCCCTAACTAATTTAAATACAAAACAGTCCCTTATGTTTTGATTCTTTGGTAGTTTTGGACCCCCAGTCCATTGTTGACTCGGTCAACGCTGACGTGGCACCCTAAGTGAGGTGCCACGTGTCAGTTTTTTTATTTTTATTTTTTGCCTTGGGGGTCCAAAACTGCCAAAGAATCAAAACATAGGGGGCTGTTTTGTATTTAAATTAGTTAGGGGTCCATAACTGCAACTTTTGGAAAGATAGGGGTCCAAAAGTGCAATTAAGCCTTCATTAAATGACATTCATTTTGAAATTAAAAAAAAAAAGGGTGATAATTGAGTCATTGAAAATACAAAATGATAAATGAGGGGATACTTGGCTTGGTGGGGGATGTTAAAGACAAGATTTAGTCGTCTTTTTTATCTAACTGATAATGAAATGGCGATGATGGCTGATATGTTTTTTCTTGGGTGGGGGGGAGGGTGGAGAGGCCTGGAATTGGTGACAGAGATTATTAGCTCGGAAGGAAGAGTAGGTGAGGGAGTGCAACAATCTTTTAATTAACATTGTTTTGCGGCCTCTTGTTTTTGACCGGTGGGTTTGACATTTACATGTTTCGAATAATTACAATGTTACAAGTGATTATCACTTCATATTTACGTCAGACAACAACTTGAAAGCGGACAATACAAATTTAATTTGGAATAAGGAGGTCCCTCTGAAGGTCGATCTTTTTGCTTGACGACTTCTTCGTAACCACATTCCTACAACGGATAATTTAATCAGGAGACATGTTCTGCAACCTAATGTGTAACTTTGTTTGGGTGGTTGTGAACAAGTGGATGATATGAATCTTCTTTTACAAGAGTGTTTGTCTACATGATAGTTTACGATAGCAATAATAAGTATTTTTTTTAAGATTAATTAAGTATATTGTCACTATAAATAGGCATAATTTTGTTTTTAATCTTTACAAAAAGTAGCACATTGTCTCAATAAAAATTTCATCAATGTTTTTTTATCTTTATAAAAAAATTTGTCAACATTTTAAATCTTTATAAATGGTAATAAAATATTACAAAGACTAAAAAGTACGATTTTTTTTTATACGATCAAAAAGAAAATCTTAAATATTTATTGAGGCACAAACTCTCCCTCTCCAATAAGCCGGTCCTAATTTTCTCTCTCTAGGTTTTCTCTTCCCATTTCTTCATTGAGGGTGGTTTTGGGTCAATTCTTGACCTGAAATCACCCCTCTTCATCTTTTTCTCTTTATTTCAATCTAAATAAGTGACTTTCACATAGATCTAGGTTTTTTTCTTTGTGATTTCATCATCTAAGTGTGGTGGTTTGTTGTTCGTCGTCTTGTGCGGCGTTGTTTGCTTTCTCATCTTCTTGCGGTGTTCATTTTATTCCTATTGAAATATCAATTATTCAATCAAAGATTTGGACGTTAACGTTGCAGATCCGGAAGCCATGGATATTCCGGTGACTTTAATTTTATCATATATTTTTGTAGACATTATGTTGTTATATGCTATTAATTTGGATGTTGTGAGTTTGTCCTTTATGTTTTTAGCGGTGTTGAATGATGTAATCTCTCGATTTGAATTAATGAATATCATTTTATTTTTATAAAAGAAAAATATATTTATTGAGACAATTGACTTAATAAACCCTTGTTATTTTAATTTTTTTTCATATATTCCTGTCTCACCAGCTGGCATCATTACTGCACCTTGCCTCCTTCTGCTAGAAGGTCCTACGCAATGTCAATTGTCATATGACCAGACAATATCCTCCCCCCTCTTATTTTGGTCCTTTAATTTGTCATTTATCACGTGCTCTCTTTTGTTTCCTCATACCACATTATAAATGATTTGTACTCATCTGTTTTGAATCTGAAAAAGAGTGAATCACTAGACTCGTTTTTTCTACTTTTAGATATCTGAATCTGAAAGCAAGAAAAAATCAAATAAGCAAAGTCAAAACGCATATACTATTATGGATATGAGTATGTCTACGTGTAATAATCTGATGCGGACATATACTTTGAATTCGTATATTTTTTTTCTTTTTTTTTTTCTTTTTCTTTTGAATAAGTATATAAGAATAGATTAAAAAATATAATTGATTGTCCCATAAGCATAGCTCGATTGGCAGAGAGATGTGAATTCTAGCGATTAATCTACTTGACCAAAAAAAAAAAATATATATATATATATATATATATAATGGATTAATTAAAGAATACACAGCTGTTGGTAATCTGTCAAATTTCACTATGAATCTTTTTTTGAAAAAAAAAAAAAAAGGTCAGTATAAACACACAGCTTCTTAAGAATTTTAGAGTAGAATCCATAAATAAATAAAAAAATAAAAATAAAAAAAAATAAAAAATTAGAGTAGATGAAATCATGAAATGCATCGCTATGATGAAGTGGGTGATTTTGTAGTACACCCCATTTATGTGGATATGAATGTGAATTTTAAAAGGTTCAAAACTCTAAATTCTTTCATTTATTTATTTTTTAGCTATTAAATTACATGACAAAAAGAAATGGATTTGAAGCACGGTATGAGTTTTGTAACCAAAAAAAAGAAGCACGGTATGAGTTTGGGATCTTTCAACAATTTTCCTTTGGCTCATAATTTCGTGGAATTGGTAAAAAGAAGAGTAATATATAGCACTGTTTGAAGAAGGCTTGGAGTCGAGAAGAAGAAGCAGACGTTGGAAGTTTTGTGAGTAATGAATGAGTCACGTGAGAGTATGTTTTCACTTTTCACCATGTCACCCACGAACCACTCTTCTCAAAGAGTGATGCTGCTAAACATCACGATAAAACTTCCACCGAATTGATTGCGATAAAACATCATTTCTCCTTCTCATAACCCTTGCTCCTGCCCATAACGTGCTATAAGGACCTTATAACACAACCTCAATAATCTTTTTAGTTAGTTAATCATCAACAACAATACTTATTATCACACACCATAGAACCATGTCTAAAAGAATTCCAAAAGCCACTTTAGATCTATATGATGACATCATGCAGTTGATTACTACCGGACGTTGAGTCACCTGACCCACATGATCAATGCTATACGGGCCACAAATTCACCAATTGTTTGACAATACGGTCCACAATTACAATATTTTTTATTTTTTTTACAAGTTATCACAATAATTGTTGTAAAATAAAATAAAAATGTCCATTATGATACATTGCATTTATATATAGCAGTCGAAAGTAATTAATGTTCGATCGTCAACGTTCTCAAATCTTGTCTGTACTTTCTTCTCCATCTTCCCTTATCCCCAATATTCCATTAGCTTCATCCAGTGAAGACACGTCATGGAGGAATCATGGGAACACTGGCCTCTTCATTCGGTAAAAATACTAGCTATACACATCTTAAATCATACTAACAAGCAATATGTTCTATATCAATTTTTTTTTTTTTTTTTGAGAAGTTATTTATGTATATTCTGACATAGATAATCATTTCAATTAATGGTGACAATAGGAATTGGGTGATGTAGAGGTTTTGCTAGGGCAATATTGTCATCAAACTAGTGCTGATGATGAAGAAGAGTTCTTGAGAGACATAATCCTTCAGCAACCTGTTACATATTCTGGAAGTATATCATCCTCTAATGAGATGGATGGCTCAGATTGCTCAAAGAAAAAGCTTCATCCTTCATCATCACCGTTCACTCCAAGGACATTCATTCTCTCTTTTGATAAATCTACCATAATACCAGCTACTACTACACCAGAATCAGAAGAAGTGTCAATACCAAAGAGTAGAAGTAATAATAATAAGAGGAGTTTGGAACCAAAAGCAAAAGCTAGTAACCAAACTGGAAAGAAGAGTAGAAGTGGTTCTCAGTATCTGGATCACATTATGGCTGAGAGAAAAAGGAGACTAGAATTATCACAGAAGTTCATTGCACTTTCAGCTACTATTCCTGGCTTAAAGAAGGTAATAAAATTAGAACTAAAACCCAATTTAATTAGTGCTCTTAATTTTTTTTACATTAGACATTTTAGTCACTGTATTATTTTATTTTTTGAATAGGCTAAAATGAATTATATTACCACATCAAAAAGTCCTTCCCAGCACAACTGCACACGGTGTGCGAAGGATGAAAACAAAAGAGTCCAAACAGAGTTTCAACAGTATGTACAGGCTAAAAAATGTACAAGAACAAAAATAAAACTAACAAGGGAAAATAGCAATTAGCCAATGCCCAGCATGGTAAATGGACTAAGCCACCACCCATGATAATTGAAGGGAAGAGAAGCATATTTCCCCTTCAACCACATGAAAGTTTGCGACATAATCTTGTCGACAATCTGCACAACTGAGCACACTTTATCGTTAAATAACATGTTATTTCTTTCCTTCCATATTTTCCAAACTGTTGTAAACATTATGACCTGTAAAATAGAGCACCTCGTCCTAGCAATGCCCCCAACGGAGCTAAATTGAATGAAATGATCGGCGGCTTCAAAAGGCATAACCACGTCAACACCTAGCCACCGAAAAATATGAAACCAAACGGAACCAAAGAAATTACAGTGAATAAATAAATTATTAGATGTCTCTGCCACGCCACACCCTCCACCACACATCTGATCACTGCATTATAATAAATAAAATTAGTTGAAAGATTGATTTGGCCCGGTATTTAACCGAGGGATTAATATGTTCTTCTATAAACATATCAGAGACTAATTTAATGATTATTTTTTTTATCATGGATTGAATTGGGTCGCAAGAAATATTTTTTTAAGAATTTTTTTAAAAATAAATAAATTTCGAGAGAAGTTGGGCCGGACATATTAATAAAAAAAAAAAATTCTAAAATTAGAGAGAAGTTGGAGTTTGAGTTTTTGTCACTGCAAAAATTGGGCCTACCAACTTATGAGAAATTAAAAATTTAAACATTTTAATATTTAAATAATATTTTTGAAAGATCCTTAATTACTATCCTAATTAAGTAGCATTAACATATTGAATGATTTTGCATAAATTAATTAATAGATGGACAAGAACTATATACTTGGTGAAGCAATCAGTTATGTGAAACTACTTCAAGAACGTGTGAAGGAGCTAGAGGATCAAAACAAGAATAGCAAAGAATCAACAATAATTCTCAAGAAAACTGATATGTGTGTAAGTGAAGATACCACCTCAAACTCTGATCAGGATTGCTGCAAATCACCACTCTTTGATGTTAAAGCAAGAATAATGGAAAATGAGGTACTCATTCAGATGCACTGTGAGAAGGAAAATGACATTGAGATCAAAATATATAACGTGCTAGAAAATCTTGATCTCTTTGTCACTGCTAGCAGTGTATTGGCTTTTGGGACTTCAACTCTTGGCTTTACTATTGTCGCTCAGGTATGCATTGCAATTTGCAAGAGTTTAATTTCATAACACATTATGATATTATAAGCATTCAATAAACCATTCATTTGTTCCTATGAGCATAGTCTAGTTAATAAGAACATTGGATCCATAGCTCTGGCTTTAAACGGGGCCCCCACAAGTGGGCAGTAGGATTGGTCCTCTCGGATTAATCGATTCTTGGATCGGATACCTGATTTTAAAAAAAATAAAATAATTGGATAATATATGCAGAATCCAGAATTCAAACCTTGAACTCCACATTATTTTGTTACATCACACTTTATGATCTTAAACGCAACATAAACACTTTTATGAATAAGCTAATGTATGCAAGATGAAAAATAACAATCTAAAAACTGAGAGAGAAGAGAATATAGATTATTAGTTTGTAATATGATTTCATTGAGTATTGAATATTCACATTTCATGACTTTATTTATAGGAGTTAAACGATAGCTTGTAGCACAAGTCATCTACACAAAAGTAACTAACTAACAACCGATTTGCAACAACCTCTCTTAACTAACTTGAGACATGACAATTATGAATTAATCCTCAACATATTTCACCTTATAAATCTACCATACGTCCGTTGAGATAATATTTAAATAGCTAAATAGATATGATAACCAGACACATAATTTTAGATACAAATACAACACTAAGGATATTTTTGTAGTTTTTAATAAAATGTAAGGGCAGTGTTGGTTTTTCAGCAGAAACTTCTCTCTCTCATCTTCCTCTTTTCTCCTTTTTCTCTATTCCTCCGCACAACACACCACCATCCTCCACAACACAACCGTCCTCCACCACCATCTTCTTCACCGGCGCTCCCTCCATTCTCAACCACCATCGTCCTCACCCACCATCAATTCGTTCAAAGCTTTCCTCTCTCACGCCGCCGTCAGAAACATCCGCTTCTCCCTCAAGTTGTGAGAAACCCGTTCAGATCACCACGACGTCAACGAAGACCTTCTTGCAACACTGCCTACCCACCATCTCCTCAAGTCGGTGAGGACCAGTTCAAACTACAAGTGACGACGCCGGTGAGGAGCAGATCGGAGAAAGACGACGCCGCTGACGACACTCGTGGTCGTGAGAGAGACATCGTACACGTTGAGAGAGGGGGGGCGTGTGACGGTGGGAGAGGATGGCAGACAGGCAGAGAAAGAGATGTGTTGAAGGAGAAAGAAGAAAATGATTTTTTTATTTTATTTTTAAATATGGGTATAAAGGAACAGTTGATACGATATCAGTATTGTGTTTGGATTTTTATATTCAGTTATCATTTCTTATAGCTAAACGGTTGAGAGTAATAACCTTTATTTGGATTATCTAAATGTTCCAATCCAATATCCTTGTCCTTTCAATAACAATAATAGCCAAGTCAAACTATTCATCAATAATTATTGATATTAACTTGATTTTGTCACATTAATTATTTGCAGGTATTTTATTGTTTTATGTTAGAGTTAAATATGTTTTTGGTCCCTATAAATATATCAACTTTTCGTTTTAGTCCCTTTAAAAATTTCCTTGAACTTTTAGTCCCTATAAAATTTTCAATCACTACTTTTGGTCCCTATTTTTAAGTAAATTTTTGTATTTTTTTTAATGAAATTGTGCAGAAATTTATGGAATATTATAAAAATCACTCCAAAAAAAAATTATAATTTTTTAACAATACATGAATTAAATATGAATTTTTACCGTCAAAAATATAAAAATTCATATTTAATTCATGTTTTGGTAAACAATTCTAATTTTGTTTGGGAGAAATCCTTATAATATTATACATTTTTCTGCAAAGTTTTATTTAAAAATATGAATTATACATATGAGTTTACTTTAAACGAGGGAAAAGTAAAGATTGAAAATTTTATAGGGACTAAAAGTTGAAGGAAAATTTTAGAGGGACTAAAACGAAAAGTTTGTATATTTATAGGGACCACAAAAATATTTAACCCTTTATGTTATTAACTTAGATATTGTGAGTTTGTTCATAGATTCGTTTTTTTTTCTTCATTTTTAACGATATTAAATTTTTGCTTAATTCTATTTTACTTGCAATTTGAATGAATGATATCGTTTCTTTTTGTAAAAAAAAAAAATGGTCATATTTTATAGGAAAATGCTAACTAGTGCCCCCATCGCACTAGTTAAGTAATTATAAAGTGTTCGTCTTTTGAAAATTGTGTATTTTACTTTTTAAAACTTGAAAAAGTGTTCTTTTAATGCTAACTTTGTCTTTCTTTCCATTTTTAATTGTTTAACTAGTATCCGAAGCATTGGTTAGTATGACTCTATTTTATATTAATAATAGTTATGTAATGAACAACTTTTGGGTTGTTTATAAATGAGAGAGATAATATTCTAAAAGAGAGAATAAGCTAAAACTAAACTAATCTAACAAACTAATTTATTCATTCATTCATTTGATATTGATTACAATAACCAACCTATTATTTATAGCATAAGTATTTGAATAATGACTCATCACAAAAATGATCTCTTTATATCTTTCAAGAACAAGGTGACGTATCTATTAAAATATCTAATACAACTAACTCATCGTAATCTTTACCTATTTAGACTACTTTATTATATTGAGCCTATCTTAGGTCATTATATTCCATTGATCTTGCACAAACACCTTATCCTCAATGTGGTAATTAAAAAGCTTACATTATACTCATTCTTCATAGATTAATTTCCACATTTCCACTCCATTTAAACTTTGATGTTTGACATACTCAGTCCATGACAAGTTCATAAATACTTTATTATGTCAATATCTAATTGATTAATTAATAATCAATCTTTTATTTAATAACATGGTGTCCTGCAGATGGGTGAAGGGTACAAAACGACGGTGAATGATTTGGTGAAAACTCTATGGCAAGTGCTGAATAGCAAAACTGACCCGTTCTAGTGTATCAAGCAAGCTGTTTGGGGTACCAATCAACCAAATTATAAATGATTTATTTGAAGCAATATCATCTTTATTGTAATTTGTAAATCGAGAAAAGTACTTGTATTTATTTAATCATTTTGAAGACTGGTATACATTTTTGTAAAAGGAAGGGCTTATATCAGTATTCATTACAAAATCATCGTTGCAATTATTTTATTTTAAAGCTTTGCAACAATTTTTATGTGAATTATTGAAATGCAATTGCTGAAATTTAAGGGAAAGAAAAATGTGGATTGCACATTTAAATGATGATTGCTGAAATATTCAATCATGATTGTACATTGTATGAACTGCTGCTATTTATAGAAAAATTACAAAAGACAATTGCACATTTACAAAAGACAATACCACATATATTATTCTATGTGGCATCTTAGACCATCTCCATTGAGAGAATCTTAACTATTTAAGACTCGGTACCTATTAGGTACTCCAATAGGGAGAATTTTGTTCAGTGTCTTACTTAAGACCTCCACTTTTAAGCGAGACCCGCACTCTTTTAATATTAAATAACTGAAATATAATGATATAAAGTTATTGATAGTTGATTTGTGGGTCCATTTAAAAACTTTGTATGATATCTGGGTTGGAGTGACGTGTACACGTGGTATCCATTTAAGAATCCAAAAATGGATGTCTCCACTATGAATGTTATTCTATGTGGCAATTATATTATCGACTTCAGAAATTAAGTTTAGAGAAGATCAAGTTTTCAAATTTAAAAGTACTTCATTCAACTATATTTATAAGAAATATTTAGTCAACAAAAGTTTAAAAATACTCCCTTATATTTAGAAGACTTGATAAAAACACAGTAGAAAAGCGGAAATGTTAAATTTGTTGTGGGTTTTTTACTAACAATTTTATCCTTACTAACATTCTTATATTTTTATTAAAAAAAAATACATAATTTTATTTTTTAAAATATATTTTTATTAAAAATGAAACAAATCCAGAAATATGATGAAGATGTTCATCATCTTCATCTTCTTCCTTTGAATCTTCATCATCTTCATTGAATCAAAAAAATTGCTACACAAATATATCTCCAAATATTATGAATTAATGTTATATTCACCTCAAATCTTCTTTTAAACACAAAAATTGCTCGGGTCAACCAATTGAGAAGCCTCTTGCGAACTCCCTGAACCATCCATCCTCCGACCTCTACCCCTCTTTGGGATGTGGTCGCTTTGTCTCTCCCTCCGGTGGCTCTGAGTCATCGCACGCCTACCACCAATCATCTTAGATTGAACAATGGGGTCCTGATCGGCCATATCTACACAAAAAATAATAAAATTAACATCATTTTCATAACCTAATCAAACACATTAAACCTAAACTAAACATAAACATAATCAACTCATTAAAAGTACAACAATGAACATCATTTCCATACCTAAAATCATTCAATATAATCATCATTACAATAAAATTTATGTCCATCATTTCCATAATAACCTAAACATCATTCAATAATTAACATACACTTAATCATTTATATACACTTAATCATTTGTGTCCATCATAATTCTCGTAACCTAAACTAACTAAAAAATCAATATACATTTAACCAAACTATAATTAACATCATTTCTATCATTTCCATAACCTAAACTAAATAAAATTGTCATTGAGGCATTTTATCAAACACTTTGTGTGCAAAGTATAAAATATATTTAAATTGTGTTCATTTTTTTTTGTTACAAAAATTTTAGGGTGAAGGGATGGTGCCCCAGTCCAAGGCAGGGAAGACCTTCGGGCTCAAAGAGCACTTACAAAGGTAATTACATTTACCTCCCTCCAAAGGCACTAGCGGGGCTCGAACCCGGGTTCTCTCGGATTCAAGGCCACATTATGATTTAAATAACATAGGCAAGAACTACATTCATTTATCAATTCCTAAACTACACATGCAATCATCAAATTGTCAATTTTAAAATCAACCTTAACCACATGCAAACTACTCTAATTTTTTTTTAAAAATAAACCTAAACAAACTAACACTATCATTAAAATGATTGATACAACTTACTTGTGATAATGTGCAGTTGATTTGCTTGCAATTTGTGAAAATGGCTTTGGTGAAGATTGGAGAGAAATTGTGAATTTTGGAGAAATTTTGGAAATGGTAATGTTTTTGTTTCTGCGTATGATTAAGTTTAGATTTCATCGGCAGTTAACTATCGAAGTTTTCATCGGCAGTTAACTGCAGCCGAATTTTTAATTCCTCGGCAATTAACTGCCAAGGAGGCAAAATCGTATTTTACTCGTGTTTATCAGCCTTATCAAATGTAGGTACAACAATTTTTCAGAAGTTATCTTTTCTTATATATAGGAGCGGAGGGAGTACTCTCACTTATATTTTGAGAGGAATTTTATATTATTTCGTTCATCTATTCCTGTCCCGCCATTATGACTGTTGCCTCCTTCTGCTGGAGGTCCTATGCTTATCTTTATGAGTGTTGTCAATTGTCATATGGCTCAGACTCTCCTCTTTTTTTGGTCCTCTAATTTATCATTTATCACGTGCTCTCTTTTGTTTTCTCACAGCATTGCATGATAAACGGTCTGTTCTCATCTGCTTTCATATATCTCCATCATTGTATTGTAAGTGGCCTCTATTGATAGAGATGATAGTTAGACTCGTTTTTTTTTCACCAATCTCCATCAAAACGTATGTTACGGATATGTGTATAATTATCTTATAAATAAATTGAATGGACACAAATATGGATACGTATTTTAGTATGTTAATTAGTGGTATTTTTAGACCTTTTCACTCTGGTGTTCAGACTGGGACTTTACTTTACGTGTGTGTGTGTCCCTATTACTTTGTTGTTTGTTTCTTGCTAGTTTGTGTTTAGGTGCCCAGCCCCTCTGTTTTGTAAAGGGGTTTTTGGTATCTTTTCCTGTTTTCTGATTAATAAATTTGTCATTTCAAAAGAATATCATAAATTATTTTAAATTATGAGATGAGATTTTGTGGTAAATTAAATTTTGTGAGGAGAATATGGATCACTTATTTATGGATTGTGAGGCTTTTGGTAGCATTTGGATGTTAGTGCGACATTGATGTGTATTATGCAATTTAGTGTGTTAGGAGGATGATGGTCTAAGAAAATAAACAAAAAAAGTGACAAAAACAATGATATCCTATCTATATGATAAAATACGAGACCATTTGTTCGCATGGTCTTGAGAAGAGTAGCCCATTGATAATCAGATAACAACCTCATTAGAATCTCTCTGGAACTAACACCAATATACCTCCCTCTATACAAAAGAGGAGAGGAGAGAGTGGATAACCTTCCTTAATCCTTTGTTGCAATTCTCCAATTAAAGTATTTAATCAAACTATATTAACATAAACTATGTTGTAATTTTTAATATTTTAGAAGCAATAACTCTTCAATCAAAAGATTTTAACATTTTTGACATCGACAGACAGTTTCAACAAACCCAAACTATGTAGTCATTTTAAATTGTGTTGTCAATTTGCATAATGTTTTTGAATTTGAGTAATGTTCTATCTTTTATTTTAAAAAAAAAAACTTATGTTTATCAATTTGAAGTGTTGTTGTTCACAATGCTACTCACATACCCATCACGAGCTATGTCCCGAACACAGTTCATGAGTAATCTCCCAAACAAATCAATTCGTAACTCCTGGACGCCTTATGAGCAATAAAGAAGGCTAGAAGAGCAATTTCCAAAAATATAATATTGTTTTGGGCCGTGTGTGAGATCCATTGAGGAATTAACTTTTGAGGATTTCTTTTTAGGCCCCATCATATCTCTTTACACCCCCTAAAATTACAAAATTGCCCATAACACATCACGTAGATAACTACCAGATGCTCATTTTAAAAATTTCCATTTTGCACATCCATAGATAACTATAGGATGTTCGTTTAAAAATCATTTTGTACATCCGATAGATAAACCTAATTGTAGTTTTTAAGAAGTTATTTCCTATTTTGCACTCAACTTAAATATTCTTCTAAATCTAAAACTTGCGATTTTTGAGTGATTTTTTTGTGTTTTCATCACAATCAATAGAACAAATAATGTCAATATTCACTCAATTGAGATCAATTAGCATGTTCAATGGGTTTTGATGATGGTTGATAATTGGAAGGTGAGGATTCGACATTCGCGTAAGGTAGGTGGGTTGAGATTGGTGGTTCGGTTAGGTAATTAGAGTGAAATGGTGGAAGAAGTGAGTTGGTGGAGAGATGCGAGAAGATGAGAGAGAAAGTTTGGATGATGTCTCTTTGTTAAGTAAAACAAAAGATTAAATTGACTATAATCCAATAGTTATCTACGGAAGGTAAAGAGAAGTCTACTTAACTTTTAATAAGATATCTATTGACACAAGCTTAAAAGATAAATCTTTTTAGACCAACTAAGATTATGAGTTAAAAGTTAGGTGGCATTTAATTTGGGAAAGGAGACTTCTTTTCCATCATGGGAAAATATTTTTTTGACCATTAGATCAAATATAGACCATAATGTTATCATAGACACTCACCACGATATTTTATTCACTCTCCTCCATATCTCTCTCACTCACCACTTACAGCAACCTACTTAACCCATTTAACAACATTCAATTCATGGAAGAAACCCAACAAACTTCTCCTCTTCCCTCCCCAGACATTCAATTCCTGCAATCAACAACAACAACAAGATCTAGATACTCAGATCCATAGCATCAAGATCCAATCATAATCAACAACAAATTCATCATATAATCATTTCAGAAAAGAAAAAAGAACAAATAACAAAATCTAGGTATTTACATTCATAGGCAAACAACAAAAATAAAAATTAAAAACAACTTGTGTAAAAGTAACCTCAAATAGAAAACTATTAACTTCTTATTTCAATTGTATAAACGCATGTCCTTTAATTTTCTTTTATAATTTGATTCCATCTCCACTTTCAGCTATATATCACTCTTTTATATACAATACTTTTGTAATTTTTTTTTTTGTTGAGAGAAACAATACTTTTGTAATTAAAGTACCAGCTAGTAGCAAGAAAATATTAACTAATAAGCATATTTCAGAGATCAATGATGCAAGAAGAGAAGTCCGTTGAACAAACAAGGATTAGAACATAAGAAAATCAAAATAAAAAGAATTCACAAGCGTGAAGCCATCGTTGGATGGAGGGAGGTGAGAAAGAAAGAGACGGTGGAAATGAGATTAAAACAGTCACGTCAGGTGAGATGGTGATGGGAAAAAGAGGAACATGAGTGGTTAGATTTAATATTGAGAGTCCATAATAAAGATGTGTTCTACACTTAATCCAATGGTCAAAAAAAAGTTTTTCCATTATGAAAAAAAATTAATCATTCCCAAATTAAATGTCACCTCCAAATTAAGATACTTTTAATAAATTATCTAGGACGGAGCTAAAGAGAAGTATTCTTAACTTTTAATAAGATATCTATTGACACAAGTTACAAAATTTATTTATTTATCTTATGTAAATCGCAACTTTTCAATAATTTTCTTTTGGTTTCTTTCTTCGGTGACCATTCTGATCCATCATCATATGAACAAGTAAGGTCTTGAATTCCATTCATCACTTCCGTCTTTCATTAATTTATCATATAATCATTCTTCTCCCTACACAATTTCAATTTCAATTTTACACCACACCACCCCTTGATTCTCAATTCTCATACCAATTCAATTACCCTGTAGATTAGTTTTACAATCCCAATTAAATCAAATTTCTGATCTGATTGATTTATTAATTACATTATTTACATGCTCTTATTTATATATTTTTCAATATGATTCTATCTTGGTTTGGAAATTAAATGACAGACACATGAAAAAACATACATGATTTGGTTATTAGACGAATCTTTTGCTATATCCTATGTTGGATTTTCAAAAATATAATAATTGTATCATAACATGCATGTAATATATAAGTCTGAGATGAGGATTTTGTTTTACTAATTATTTTGCAGAGGAAAATAGTATGATGGATAATATACCAGAGCATATAATATGGGAGATATTGAATAGAATAAAGAAAACTAGTGACAGAAACAATGTTTCCCTTGCTTGTAAAAGACTTTACTATTTAGATAATGCACAGAGACATTCTCTTAAGGTTGGATGTGGAATGGATCCTGCAAATGAAGCATTAACATGTTTATGTACTAGGTTTCTCAACTTGTCCAAAGTAGAGATCACATATTCTGGTTGGATGTCGAAATTAGGAAAACAATTGGATGATAATGGTCTTTTCATTCTTGGAAATCATTGTCCTTTATTATGTGATCTCTCGTTAAGTTATTGCACTTTTATCACTGATGTCGGTCTTGGATACTTGGCTTCTTCTTTGAAGTTATCGTCTTTGAGGTTGAATTTCACTCCGAGAATAACAGGCTGTGGAATATTGTCTCTTGTTGTCGGTTGCAAGAATCTCTCTAGGCTTCACCTTATTAGATGTCTCAATGTGAGCAGTGTGGAGTGGCTGGAATATCTTGGAAAACTTGGAACACTTGAGGATCTCTCCATTAGGAATTGTAGAGCTATCGGTGAAGGTGATTTGATTAAGCTTGGCCCTGGTTGGCAAAAGCTTAAAAGGTTGCAATTTGAAGTTGATGCGAATTATCGATATATGAAAGTTTATGATCGACTGTCTGTTGATAGGTGGCAAAAGCAGAATGTCCCTTGTGAAAATATGCTGGAACTAAGTTTGGTGAATTGCATCATAAGCCCTGGAAGAGGGCTTGCTTGCGTGTTGGGAAAGTGTAAGAACTTGGAAATAATTCACCTGGATATGTGTGTTGGCGTAAGGGACTCTGACATAATTTGCTTGTCTCAAATTTCGAGTAACCTTCGATCAGTTTCATTTAGAGTTCCATCTGATTTTTCTCTTTCGTCCTTGGTCAATAATCCTTTGAGATTAACAGATGAGAGTTTGAAAGCCTTGGCTCAAAACTGCTCAAAGCTTGAATCGGTGAGTTTATCTTTTTCCGATGGGGAGTTTCCTTCGTTTTCCTCATTCACATTTAGTGGAATATATCACTTAATTCAAAAGTGCCCGGTTCGGCAGATTTCCCTTGATCACGTTTATTCCTTCAGTGATTTTGGAATGGAAGCTCTTTGCACTGCAGAATATCTTGAATATCTTGAACTTGTGAGGTGCCAAGAAATTAGTGATGAAGGGCTACAACTTGTGAGTCAATTTCCCCGATTGAGTATTTTACGGCTATGCAAGTGTTTGGGAATCTCAGATGATGGATTAAAGCCGCTTGTTGGATCATGCAAGCTGGATTTCCTTGCCGTTGAAGATTGTCCGCAAGTTTCTGAAAGAGGTGTCCAAGGAGCTGCAAAGTTTGTATCTTTCAAGCAAGATTTATCTTGGATGTACTGACCTGTTTTGGTTTTATCCATGGCAATATTTACAACCTGTCATATAGTCTTGACTATCCACAATGTTGTTCTATATCTATATATGTTGTTTATCTCACACACACATTATATAATCCTCTTGTATTTAACATGTACATCCTTTTTTTTTTTTCTTTCTGAAATATAATCTGTACATCCTTGTTATATGAAATAAATGGATCTGTAGCAATATGTGATGTATATCATCCAGTTAATGCTTCATTACAAATGATTATGAAATTGGAGCTTTCTGCAAGCTTTATGACATGTACCATTTTAGCCATTGGTAAGCATAAGCATTTAGCAGCTCCAAATATAATTACCATTAGTATAAGAATAATTTGAACTACATGCTGAAAGCTTATTGGATCTATTATGAAATGGTTTTGTAAAAGAAATCTGTCATGTTTGCAGTTTTATCATCTCTAAACTCGGTAATGCCTTGCGCATGCGAAATCTAAACTAGTTGTGAATGCATCTGTGCATTTTATTTATGAAATGACTATAAGTGCTTTTGCTAACAATTTCTTTCTGGAGTGACTATAAGTGCTTTTGCTAACACTAGTTTATGTGTATTCAAGGTTTTTTTTTCCCGTTCAGTGCCATGCTTTGGCATTTTCCTGTTTCTGTTCTCCAACCTTTCATTACCATGATTCTGATAAATGTTTTTGTCCTTATTTAAACATGAAGTGATTTTGCATGTTGTGCAACATATAAACTTGCATAGGTGAATTTAAATCTTGTCATCATTGACATATAATGGAGAAGTTGTAATGGTATAGTGAAAAAAGTACTGGAGGAAAGGTCATTTGGGAGTTGAAAATTAAGAAACAATGAGTTTTCAATAATTTAAATTTTCAGTACATGAATTAAGTTAGAAAAATTAATGTGACACTCCATGTCTTGCAATTTTCATAGGTAGGATATATTATACCACTGATTTTCAATAGGTATAAAATACTAAATTGTACTACTGATTTTCCCACGGAGAAACAACAAATTCTTTTCGAACGTTTGATTGAAGCCCACCTTTAAGCTATGTTATCTTTATTTACGAGTCATGTTAACGTCTTAAGGGCACAAGTTAAGAAGCTAAAAAATGAATTAATAAATAAATAATGCACAAGTTAAAAGGATAACATTTGCATGGAGTAAGACCGTGTCAAACCCCATGCAAAACATCATTTTGAAAAGCTTGCATTTGCCAGCAGTAACTCTCGTCAAAACCTATGGCAAACAGTTCCATGAGTGTAAGAGAAAATTATAGATTCTCACACGACAATGGTAAGAAAAATATAGTGCAGCTACAATTTA
Source organism: Medicago truncatula (assembly GCF_003473485.1). Taxonomy (NCBI): domain Eukaryota; kingdom Viridiplantae; phylum Streptophyta; class Magnoliopsida; order Fabales; family Fabaceae; genus Medicago; species Medicago truncatula. The sequence continues at coordinate 51,404,109 of NC_053043.1, forward strand.
AAAATAACCTTATCCCACAAATTAAAAATATGTTTTAGTGTTATTAATTTTGAGAGTTTCATCAAAGCGTTAAGTTTGTATCCAAATAACAGATACAAACGACCTCACTACAAGAACCAAAATTCTGATAGAACACGTGATTACATCTATGGATTTGCTGTAAAAATTTCTATAACAAAGGGCATTGAGATGTCGGCTTTCCACCATGAATTTTGAACAATGTAAACAACGAATAAAAAATGGAAGTTAACCTAAACGACCACAACACCTTCAATGAGTAAAAACCACACTCAGTTTTGACTAGGTGAGGAAAGCGAATGGTTTAGTATCTACACTTACATTTTAAAAACCTAAATTGTTAGACTAGCGAGTTATATGCCGCATCATCTGCAACTTGAATTCAACGACCGATATTATTAGACATACTGCAAGGAGATGTTGGTATGTAGAATATCACTAGAGCTTTAATCCTTCATTAGCTAATAACTTAAACCCTCCTCCACAAGCAAGTTTAGGTCTGGGAGAACAAATTTAGGTTCTTGCTTACCAATCTCTTGTACTTTCAGAGAAGCATTTGATGTACTAGAGTTCTGTTGTGATTCCAAATCAAGCTGCTACAAAAGGCTAAGGCATATTAGATCCAAATTAATACATAATATTGCAATATATAGTGAGTTAGAAAATGTCAACAAGAAGGAAAAATGTTCTACAAAACGGTAGAAGATAATAGGAAAGGTCACCTTCATTCTCTTTAAGCTTTCATTTGTGGCTCTCTCCTTTTCAACACTTAGACGTAAAGATGCCAATTCCTGTTGAGAAATTTAAACAATGTTTATTAGTAAAAAATGTCATAACAAATACTATAACTCTAAGTTGAAGGGTTGAGACAAGTGTGAATTAAACAAAGAATAAGCTATATATGAAAACAACTACATATCATACATTTTTCAAATTTATCCTTTCTTTCAACAACAGACTCTCTTCCTCTTTTAGTTCAGCTAAAGTCTGCAAACATTAATTATAAGCAATAAGCATCATCAAGATATGTTAAACATGTAACTAAAGTCAGAGGGAAGAAAACACTCTTGTAGACATAACTAATTAAGTGTTCTTTAAATTTTAGATTTATGAAATGCTTCAATCATTAGAAGATCCGAGGGATACATACATATACAGAGCTTATACTCACCTTTTTTCTTTTGGGGTTTCTGGTAATAACGGTTTCCTTTGGATTAGCAATGACCTACAAAATACCAAATATGGGTGAATTAAACTTGAGAGTTGAGACATTATACTTTAAAAGCAAATTCTTGAAAAGTCATAAACAAAAATTGAGGATAACTCATAATTCTCTTATGCTTTTCTAAAAATAATATTTTTAAGATCTTATATAATCCCCCGTCGCAAATTGTAAATCGCTTTGTAAAAAACATTTGTTTCAAAATATAAGTAGTTTTACAATATCAACAAATCATTGAGGTTATCTTTCCAATACTACGTACTAACATGAAAGATAATTTTGTAAAATAATTTATAATTTCTCTTTCTAATACTCAACTATTTACATTTCTTGATATATATATGATAAATGATCAAAACGACTTATAATTTAAAATGAAGAGAATATCATTAAAACGAGTGTTGTAGAAAAAATGGATGCAGTCATAATAAAGAACCATAACTAGTGTTGTGCCATTAAAAGAGTTTGAAGTTTTAAGATCAAACCTGAACCAATAAGATAAAATATTATTCTAACAATTAAATTATTAGCATCAAATCATTTCAAAATAAAAATAAAAACTGCGGAGTAACGTTTTATCCAAAAAAAGAAAAAACATAACTAAGGAAGGAGCAATTATGTAGCTAGGCTTCATCCCATTTATTTGGTGAGAAATTAGGATGGTCCACATTTTATTTTGTTTTTGAGAAGCAAAGTAGCTTAGCTATATTCGTTGGTGGCATTAAGAAGGTCCCTCCGTTTTCTTTTTCTAACTTCCTTGTCTTTTGCAACTCTTGTTCATCATCTTCCTTCAATTTCTGTCTCTTTATTTTGGACCCAAATAATAATACATTCAAAAATTCATTCCATTTTATTTTTGTCGGCACATCTTTGTTCCCTCAACTCTCAATTCACAAGTAACACACCACAAAGGAAGATATACAACATTACAACGTTAGGTGTTCCGCGTTGAGTAAATAAAATTGTTCAATGTGATATTTAAGTTATAGGGTTCTCTAATCTAATTAATAGATAAATCTTTTAGGCCGGACTCTTCTCATGTGTTTTAGTCTTGACAATTGATGCTTTTATTAAGAGTTAGGTCACAAAAAGAGTTATTATAAACTGAATTAAGATGTTCCATTGAATACTCTTATAGATGCACAATACTTTATATAAGGAGTTGCTAATTAGTCAGAGATTTTCTACTTATTTATTTTAAGAGTTGAATTTATAGTTATAAAACTACTCGACTAAGAAAAATTAATATTAAAAAACTGATTAATAAAACAATAGTTAAATTTGAATTGAAATTTGAAGCGGAAATTATTAGGACACTTTATAAGAATTTTAAAGCGAAAATTTCATTTTAAGAGTATCCTAATAATTTGCACTTCAAAGTAACCTTTAAAACATAAATAAGTAACATTTTCAACGTACAATACATCAATTTTTTTTCTTTTTTAATCATTAACAAATATTCTTAAGATCATTGTTAACTAGACCTAACTTTAAAAACTAGTGTGTTGACACCATAATATAGAAAAAGCAGATGTGGGGAGAGGACACCATAAAACGTAGAAGAATTGCAAATGCATTAAAATTAAAGTGCACGACCAACCACTACACCAAACAGAAATAAGTTATTTGCCACGAAAACACGCCACCAAAAACTATATAAAATTAAATTGTGGCGCCATTGGATTTTACTCTATTACCCTTTATGTGTTAATCTACCTCACCCATTTCAGTTTAGGCCCACAACACAACATGAAAAATAACAATATCTGGTTGAAACTTCCTTCCGACAAGGGTGGGAAAGAGACAAAAATGCCCCACTAACTAAGGGCTTTTTCGTCATTGAGTACCATTACATAAAAAAGTGGCGAGTAAAAAATGTGATAAGAGAGAGTCTTTCATTCATTCAATCAAAATCCTCTGACTTCAATTCGTTCTTTGTTGTTGTAACTTGAATCCAAAGTCACTTATTTTCTCTGAATTATTAAATAATCCTACGCTTTTTCTAAAAATTATCATACTAATTAAAGTTACAGTTTGTAAATAAATGACACAATATGGTTACGGGGACATTAAAACACTTTCATACAGCATTATATATAATAATATGTGTTGACGCAATGATTAAAGAAGTGATCTAACCTTAGATCTTGAAGAAGTTTTGGTGATGAGTTTGGTTGGGAGGTTGGATTCTTCGCTAGCTGAAGTGGTGGCGGACCATGAGCATGTAAGCGGGGTGGTGGGGCTAGCTCTGATGGAAGACTCTGATTTTGGGATGGACCTGGAGCGGGGTTGACGGATGGTCCAGTGGAGTTGAAGTGAGGGAGGTGGTGGTGGGTTGTTGAAGTGGAGGAGAAGGTTGGCTACGATGGAATCGTTAGCCATGGCTAAGTTGACCCAATCATAGTCGCACATTTGTGGTAGATTAGAAATAGAGAATAAGAAGGAATGAGAGAAGTGGAAGGTTTCAGGTTTTTTTCTTTTTTTTTTGGTTTGTGTTGCGTGCGTGGATGGTTTCTTTATGTGCAAGATTATTATTCCATTCATTTGGTCCCACCTTTTTGCACGTGACATTGCCAAACCAAACTCTGTCTGTTTCTTTTCTTCTTTTTGTTTTGCTTCCTTCAGATTTACCATGCTCGTGCAAGAGGGTAATTAAAATATACTCTTTTGTTTTAAAATAAATGTCGTTTTAGCCAATTACACATAGATTAATGAATGTAATGAAATAATCATTAGACATAACTGCTCTTACTTTATAAAAAAAAATACAATCTTAAAGTTGCATTAAAAATTGTGTGAGAGAAAAATTTGAAGAAAAAATTAAAGTTTTATTGAAAATGTAAAGTGACATTCATTTTAAAACAATTTTTTTTTTTAATTAAAGTGACACTCATTTTGAAACGGAGGGAGTAGTATCACAAAGGAAAATAAAGAATCTAGAGGAAAATATTTGGTGTGCATTTGTAGTGTGTGTGAATATGCGTGAAAAAAAAAAATACTAACATGGTTGAAAAATAAATTTAAAATTTTGTCTAGGCTCATACCGGTAAAAGTCAGCAGAAATTTTGATTGTTGCAACATAGTGTTCAAATTTGCAATTTTGACTTTGTAGGTGATTTTTACTTGCATTCATAAAGTTAAGATATTGTTAGTCGTTTGATCTTGATTGAACGGTTTAGAAAAACATATTTAATTTTCATTGTTTAACTCTTACAATATCAATGAGGATCATCTGATTTTGATCAAAAAGTCATTGAAGCATGACTGTGTGGTTTTGTCAATTGTAGCAAATCATAATCCTAGATTGTGTGAGTTTTGTTGTTTTATTTTCTTTCAATAGGCTAAGAGAAAGGAGAAGGACAAACATTCAAACTAGATTGGCACCTTCGAAGAATCTAAATTATGCTGCCAACTTTATAATAATTTATTACGAAGAAAAAAAAGAAGAGAAAGTATACACAAGAGTGGGTGTGACTTTTGTTGCTATAAATTTTAGGTATCACCCATATTTTCAAAATCCAACGGTTAAACGATTAAACCATGAACCAACATTCCTTATAATTTGGTTATTTGAATAATTTGATTGTAATATTGTCTAGACTTAAATGGTTAGCGTAGCTGAACCGTCATTCGAAGTTCTTACTTCAATTTTCTAAATATTGGTACACACACAAAATCTAAAAATATATTTACATTTTTATCAAATTATTCTATTTTACCATTGTGGTTATGTTTTTATTTTTTATTTTTTAATCAGCATAATTATCATTAATTGGCTAGCACAAGAAGTGCATAATGCCTCAAGCCGCATGTGTTCAAGTCATAGAAACAATATCTTGTGTAAAAAGCCGCTTACATTACACCAAAATGATAAAATCATTTCTCAAAGTTTGTCTATACGAAAGCTTTAATGCATCGACTTGCCATTTTATTCTATTTTACCATTGTATCATATATTTTTTTCTATAAAAAGGGCTTAAGCTCGAAAAAAAGAAAAAGTATCAAAACATAAGTTAACAACAAAGCACTAAGACGAATAAGACACTCCTCATAAACCTTCTAAATTGGCTCGTAATCACGTCCCATTATATCATTTTATGAATTTGGTAAAAGATTGACAATATTAAAGATTCAAAGATTTCATATAATCAATCACCTATATATTAGTTCTATTTTATGATTGTTGTCATTGATCTAGGACCACCAACTCTTGTGGATGATTTAGTATTTGGCTCATCCAAAAATGATTTCTTTGCAAATGTATCCTAGCAAGTCTCCTTTTGTGTATGAACTTGCTAATGCAACTTTTAAATTTCAGTTGTTCTCTTTTGCATTTGCAATGTCACGTTGAGTGCTAGATGAAGGGAATAAATCTAATATACTAAGGGATACATGTCAGAGGTCACCTCAATTGGACATTTTACGGTAACTTGATTGGTGGAGTTATTGTAAATGAGCTAATATGGTGCCAACTGCCAAGAGTAAGATCTCATTGTCTCAAATTCTTTTCCACGAAATTTCGACTTAACTCTACTAAATTATAATTTAGTGCCCATCTTCTTTCCTAATATTCTCTAAAAGTGTCTCAAAATTTTCACAACTCAATTAAAAGTGATGGTTTTTAAATGATGAACTCTTTAAAATACAAATATGACATTTACACGACATCACTAGTCTTGGATGAAATGAGTCATATATTTCAGGGTTAATATCACATTGTTATTTTTATAGATTGTTATGTCGTGGCGTATTACTAGGGAAATTTTATGTGAACGAATTGATCCATCAAAATTAATATCGAGAATTGTATTAGAGACCGTGAAAGAAATACATTATAAGATTTTAAACCAACAACATTAGACCAACCTAATTGATTTAGATCTAATACTGTTTAATATTAAATTTATACGGTAAATAACAAGATTTATGTATAAGTCACTTAAAAGGTTATGAGAATAAGATATCTTCATGAATTCTTTACCCCGTTTAGCAAACATCATTTTAGACACATACTAAAACGTAGTAATTTCCCCTTTTTCCTGTAGCAAGAAACTCCAAATATTATTGGCAACATTGGAATTTTGACTTTGATTTCTATTGCCTACTATTTCTAGATCCAAATGGTAGGAGTTAGTGTTTTTCAAACTTCGCGGCTTATACAAGTCAAACGTCAATTTTGTGTGTAACTATGCAGTTCTTAGGGGTAAAAGATGTTAAGAATCCTACATGAATAGATAAAAATGTTTGGTTTGATATTTATAATTGAGTCTCTAAGACCTAATGAATTAATTTTTTGAGTTAGACTCTCTTCGTTTGCTTAAATCCTAACAAATATTTATAGTTTAGAGTTCAACTAAATACTCCCTCCGTCCCTATATTTAATCACTCATTTGATTTTATTTTTGTCCCTAAATGTAAACTCCTTTTCAAATTGCTAGATACATTTATTATTATTTTTCTTAAACATACCTTTAATTAATACTACCTTTAAAATATGAAAAGTCAAATTTAATACACATACAAACAAAGGACAATTGAGTAATATTAACACACAAAATGAACACATTAATTGCACAAACAACTTTTCTTAAGAAATGTGAAGGAAAAAAAAAAAACAAAGAGGGTCTATATATAGGGACGGAGGGAGTATGTTAGTAAAGTATGATTAGGGATGACAAAAAAATCCGCACCCGTGGATATCCGCCACGGGCATAGAACGGATACCTTAATAGATATCCATGGATAAAATAAACGGATTTTTTAACTATCCGCTAATTAATGGATACAGATGCGGATTTAATGGTATCCACACCCACAGATATCCATATCCGCTATTAAACCGAGTAAATTACATAAATAACCTCAATATCATTCAACTTCCTTAGAAAACACTTCGGTATTGTGAGTGTTATCGGTTATTACGCTCCTTTATAAGAAAGTGAAAGTGGTTGGGATTGTTGAAGCAAAAACTTGGTTTATGCTAAATATGATGAGCTTTACTTATATTTTTGTTAAATCAAAGAATTTTATTTTTATTAAATGTAAGGGACTTTGTTTATGTTTTTGTTGAATCAATGATCTTTGTTGTTATTGTAATGTATGAATATTATGTTTTGCTAAAAAGAAAAAAAAATGCATGTGAAGAACCTTTGTCTCTAAATTTTAGCTAAAAAAAATTAAACAATTTTTTTTTAATTTTTATAAATGTTATCCATAGATATCTGTATAAACCCGCGGATTATACCCGCTAAATGGATATCCACACAGATATGAATAGGATACAGATTTCATATTTATCTAACAGAGCGGACACGGATATCACACTATCCGCATGCATGGATATCCATTTACATCATGATAAATAAATTATTCAAACATGTGATTGAACTTGAATACTTTTTATTGATTTGACTTAAACTAAAATTCATTTAACACTTAAATGTTAGAATTAAGTCAAACTTCCACCAACTACTCTATTTGGATTGAAGTTGTTTCATTAACTACTGACTATTAATTTCGTTTCTAATTATAAGACCCTTTGAGAATTTTTTTGTCCCTTTTTATAAGACTCATTTGCTATTTCCAACTACATTAATTATATTTTTACATACATGCCCTTATTTATTATATATCTTTTTTCTTCAATCAGCAATAAATAACATATGGAAAACATAAACTAACTCTCTCTTAAGGATAAAATTGTAAAAAAAAACTATAGTGATTACAAACAACTTTAATACAAATATCCACTTTTTTAATTCATGTGATTTTAGCAAAAGGATCCTATATATAGAGATGAAGGCAGTATTTGCTAGAAAGTACTACTATATTGGGACCTTTTATATGCTTTTTGTGTTAATATTGGCAGTTTATGTATAGCACATGAAATTTCTCTCAAACTGAAAAATTATGCTAACAAGCAATATAACTAATTTTGAAGTTCTCTATAAAATATCTCACAACAAATTGCTTGTCGAACGAATAGGTCAATAAAGACATGTGCTGAAAAAGTATTTCTAAGCAAGAAACATGAGCTGTTTTAGAACTTATGGCTTTAGAATCAGAGGAATATATAAACTGCATTTCTAAGAGGATACTTAAGTAATTAGTCATAAAACTAACAGAAGCACGGATACAGCACAATATGGACACCGACAAGCACTAATAATTTGATAAAATTATATAACACAGTGCAGTTATATGTGTCCGTGTTGTGTCCATGTTGGACATAACACGTATCCGACACTGGAAGACTCCTGATTCGAGAGTATAGCTACAAAGTGAAGAACCTCTGTAGTTAGTGTGGTGACAAACAACACTACGTACTAGTAGTGGTGGTAATAGCTGCTGAGACGGCGGAGAGAAAAACACTCAGACAAGTGGCGGCGGAGGAGCTGGAATATACCAAGGTATAGGTTCGGGAGGAGGTGGTGGTGGAGCTTGAATATACCATGGTATAGGATCAGGAGATGGTGGTGGTGGTGATGGTGAGTACCACCATGGTTGCGGAGGTGGTGGCGATGATATCCACCATGGAGATGGTGGAGGAGAAAATATTAAAGGCATTGGCGGTGGAATTATTAAAGGCGGTTGAAAGACAACAGGAGGTGGTGGTGATGGAACTAAAGGTGGAGGGATAAGTCGTGGGGGGCGTGGAAAGTAACGAAAGGGGGGTGGTGTTTGATCAAATGGATTGTTTGGTGAACGGTAAGTAGGAAAAGGCCACTGTCCACAATATCCATATAGATATAGGTAAAATGGGTCACACCTTAAGCTTCTTCTTACCCCACTTCCTCTTCTTTGTACACTCAATTCTTGTTCTTGTTCTTGTTTTTCTTCTTTGTTTAGGTGTCTATGATGGTTATGAGAAAGTGTTGTACTTTCAGTAAGAGAGTAATGAAAGAGCAAAACAAGGGTTAGTAGAGCTATTAGTACTTTGTTTGAATCCATTTCTTCGTTTCACTCATGTGGTATGTTCTACTTTGTGTGCTTTATATTGTCAAACAAAAAGGAGTAAATGCATTTAAGATTTCATATTCTTAAATCCTCTTGTTATCTTTTTCACACTATTTTAGTCCCTTGGTGTCAACCTAGCATTAAACTATTACTTTTCCCACTCAATGACCTTCTCTCGCGCCCTGTAAAATTTTCAAAAATGCCCTTGTGCATTCCAGATTTTAAAATCCGGATTCATGTTTGCTATTTTGGATTTTATAATCCGAACAATTCTTATGTATAATCAGCCATCAGACTCTCTCACATTTCAGTAGTTTTGAGTTTTGCCTTTAAAAACAACAAAAAACTAAGTAAAAAAATGCTAAAAACCTATGAAATAAAATCATAAAATTATAAAAATAGCACCAAAAAATTCTAAAAATCAAATAAAACTAATGCAAATTTTTTCGGATTTTTCTGAGAATAGGAAAAAAAGAAAGAAAAAAAATAAAAGTGGGTCTAAACGATGAAATTTTGGACTAAGAACAGGTAACAATGACCCAAAACAGAAGGATGAGAGTTAAGAAGATTAATATTGTCCCTAAAATGACTATCCATGTTACAAACATGTTTATAACTTGTGCTGATACAGTTCAAATTATATAATCTAAACTGTTTTACCTTGAAAAAGGGTGTTTAGGGGGTTTCCGGATTATGTAATCCGGAAACATCATGTAACGCGCCCTATTTTTTGAAGTTTCCAGATTACAAAATTCAGAAAAACCCGTTACTCATTTTTTCACCCTTTAACAAAAGAAAACATCATTCCGGATTATATAATCCGGAATGCTCTGAGGGTAATTTTGGAGAAAAAAAATAGGGCGCGCGAGGAAAGATATAGGGTGGAAAAAGTAATGTTCTTAAAGATATCTGCAACATACAAGTAATCTCTACTTGTCCGTCTTGTTATTATGAGAGTCACCTTTAGACCATCCTCAATGGTGATGTCTTCACAATTTAAGACCCGATACCTAATAGGTTCCACTTAAGAATAGGGTCTTAAGTGATGACTCCGAGTCTTAAGAGACCATATTCTTAAGTGGAACCTACACCACTTTTTAATAAAATAATTATTGTTGAATTGTTTTTGTTGAAATGTAAATAATAAAGAGTTATTGGTGGGATCCATTTAAACATTTTATTAAAGGGTCTCTGTTGGAGTGGTTGAGTATCAATATTAGATACTATTTTTTTAAAAGTTATAAAAAAATGATGTGTCCATGTGAGACCTGTTTAAGACCTCAAGATTGAAGATCTCCATTATGAATGCTGGTTATCTTATATACATAAATCAAAGAGAACTCTAAGTAAAAAACAACTTTATAAAATTAATTTTTTGTCAAAAAAGAACTTTATAAAATTAATTTTATTTGAGTATTCATCATCATTTTGATATATATAATAATTAATCTTTTTTTACCAATATAAATGATATACATTCAATCATAATATTACGTACAATCTTGCATATTTACGTTGTCAACGTGGAATGTATATACCAAAAAAAAAAAAAGTTAAAAAATTATAAATAAGTAGACATATTTCTTCAAAAATACATGTTAACTCATTCATCCGGAATGAAATATAAGTAAAAAAATTAAGAACTAAAAAAAAAATTGTTTTGAGAAAATAAATTTTTTAAATTATTAGATGTTAAATGCATAATTTCCAATACTATATTTCTATATTCGATTGTCTTAACCCATGTTCTTAAGGATATAAGTTAACCTTTCTTTTAATCTACATGCATGACATTTTTAACTATCCTTATTGATTATATTTCATTTCATATGAAGTATACATTTTAGTAAAGAAAAAAAAAATGCCGTGTTAATACATTACAGGGTGATTCTGACATGGACCTTGATAAAACTAAAAAGGGAAATGGCGTGCTAAAGTACATCAATAATTTTAATAAATTTAAAAAATCAATTGTTTCTTATAAATAAGATCGAGGAGAGTATATAAGCATGCATGGAGTGTTCTCGTATCCTATGTACGCATTTAAAGAAGCTGTAAATGCAAAGAGATGGAGCACGAGCATGAGCGTTGAGACAAATTACGCGTTTCAAATGCCAATAGAAATGGGTTGGTATTTACTGCAATCAGCCACCACTATCAATTTGGAGTTGTTGAACGTTGATAAGAATAAAGAGTAGCATGAAACTAGGTGGTGTATTAATGGAATGAAGATCAGATTCCTAGTTGCATGTGCCATTTTGACAAATTTTAATCTTTGACAAACGGTGCAAGCAAAACATAGGTAATGTACTACACATTATCTGTACTATGCATTATCTCTTACTGCCATTCTTTATGAAGAATTGTTCTTCTTCCATTTGTTTTTGCTCATTCATGCTAAAAAATATATTTGCGTGAGTTAATTCACCAGGGCCGTCCCTGAGTAATTGGAGGCTCGGCTCTCATGTGAAAATAGGCCCTTAATAAAATAAAAAATATAATTTTTCTAAAAGAGCAATTATCTATTGAAATTGAAAATAAGATCCGTAAAGATTAAAAAAAGTGTTTATTGTAACTAACACATAAAAGATCAATATTCTAATCAATAATATAAATACAATTTAAGCGAATATCTTTATCAATCTTATGGGTTATATTTTTCCTTAGTTTGTACAAAGCCAAAAATAAATGGTTTATAATGTTTGTTCTTTCAAATAAAACAATTATAATATTTGTTGTTAGAGTGTAACTATCTTATACAACAAGAATGGGCCAAAAATTACAAATCTTCTAACAAAATAAGAAGAAAAAAAAATTATATTATGTTTTCATTTGTAAATATATAATCTAATATGTTAAGGAGATTTTGGCTAATTGAAGAGAGGATAGATGAACCTCAATTCCACATAAAATAATGTATAAATCAAAGCCCTCATATTAATTAAAGAAGCAAAAAGGAAAAGAAAAGAAGAAAAAAGGAAGAAAAAAAAAAGGAAAAGAATAATCATAAAACAATGAAATGGGGGTTTTGAACCCATAACCTTGGCATTACCAGCTTGCAACAGTGCCCCTGAGCCGCTTCAGCAAATATCAAGAATAACTCGCGCTATATTTATTTATTACTTATTTACTAGGCTATAAATTTTTTTATGAGGCCCATACCTTGGGGAGGCCCAGCTCCATTGAGCTGTTTGCACCCCCCAAGGGCCGAGCCTGTAATTCACGTTGAGAATACAATTGTATGAGTTAACTCACGCTCGGCTATTTTGACGCAAAAATAGATGTGAGAAAAACAATACTCTCCTTTATGTCTAATCCCATGTTTGCAATGTAACTTAGTCCAGTGAGCTGAAGCTAGAGCCCACTTAAGTGTTGAGTGCGGAAAATTATTCTTCTAAAATTACTTTCACGCATTCAAAAATTAACTTAATATTCTTTAACGGTAATCGTTAGAGATACTGAATGTAATTTCGGATGCATGAAAGCAATTTCATAAGCTTAAATAGCTATTCTCTTGAGTGAATGCATGAGCCTAGCTACTCACATGAATTTAGTTAATCTTAATATTATGATTCTCATTGTACCATATTTCTATAAGAGAGTTGTTGAAAGTGATTCAAAATTGAAGTTTAGGAATCTGCCAAAATCGTAGCACGAATTTGGACTAGAATTGGCACTTCCCATTCGTAAAACATCGTAGCACGATTTTACGCTGATGCAGAAAAACATAAACGTATTTTTAGGCGTGGATTTGTTCCAAATTTTGAGGGATGCTTTTACTATAAATATAGACCTTATATCAAATGAGAGAGTAGAAAAACAAGGTTTAGAAGCAAACAACAAACTAGGGTTTATAGCTATGAAGCCCAGATGCATGATACGACACGGATACGATACGACACCGATATGCCAATACGGGAAATTTTCAAAATTCAAGATACGATATAGTTAAGATACTTTAATATAAAATTAAATTTAAACTACAGATTAAAACTCAAAAGCAACAAAAAAACAGACGCAAAACTAGTCCCACATGGTGACCAAACAAACATAAAACAAGAACAAGAAACAACAATGAATTTGCATTCAGATGATAATTAACAACAACAACGCTCTCAAAACAACAAAAAGAGACAAAACATACGGTGGACAATAACAAAATATAAATACAAGTAATATTGATAAAAAAAAAGTGACAATTAGTTAATTATATATATGATATATCTCAAAACGAGTATTTATTGCTTAGTCAATTATATACATCCCAAAAATATAACATTTTTACCGTCATACTAATTCCTAAAAAGAACATCGTTAGTGCTATACCTCTATGGCAAATTCTATGGTACACCCAATATATTTGAGTGTACCGGTACACCCACTCTTTAAATTAATGGTTAAATGAGTTGTTTTTTGAAGAAAAATATTATTTTCTATCATTTATATTTATAATAACTAAATCTTATTCATCAAAAGTGTTAACGAAATAAAATTAATTTTTTTTTTTGAATTTTTAGCACTCATAATTGATAACTTTGATTATATTTTACGATAATATGTAAAAAAAATTACTATGATTCTTATAAACAATGAAATGATGTTCTATACAATATAAATATTGACAAATAGTTATTTATTTCATAAAAAATGATCGTTAATTTATAAACTTATGAAGAAAGAGTATCGGTACACCTCATTTTGTGAGTGTACCGTAGAAGTTCTCATACATCTATATCCCAAAAAGAACATCATTGCCTAATATTCATTACTTAAGTGTTATTTGAGTTAACACTAATATTCATTTCTTTTCTCTTTTCCTTTAAGAAAAAACAATAAAAAAAAATCATGTATCCTATGCGTATCATTTTTCCACCACCATATCCCTCGCATATATTCGGAGTATCTGAAAAGTATCAGACAATTTCATTTTATTTTTAAATAAAATTTAATTGTCGGATACTCTCCCGATATGTATCGGGAAGGTATTAGTGCATGATACGTATCTGATACGATATGTCATCAATTTTGAAGTATTTGTGCTTCACAGGTTTATAGAGACTCTCTTGGAAACAAACATTAGGGTTGAGATTGTTTTGATTCATCTTGCACAAAACACTGTTAGGATATAGTCTCTTGGTCACGGGAAGAGATTCAGGACTTTGAGTAGAATTATGTTTGAATATTGATTCTTGCAACTCTCTAATATCTCTTTGTAAAGAAACTCATCATCATAAAATCTAGGTTAAAAATTGGCTTACGAAATAATAGGTAGAATTTGTTAATAAGAGTGATTTTTTTTTTTTTTTTTTTTATGTTTATCTGTTTATTGTTGTGTTAGAAACAAAATAGGAGGAAATTGTATTATTTTTTCTTCTTATGTTTATATATTTATTGTTGTGTTGAAAACAAAATAGGAGGAAATTGCATTTTTATTTTATTTATGTTTATCTGTTTATTGTTGTGTTGGAAACAAAATAGGAGGAAATTGTTATAGGAATAGGAGGAATGATTTTTAAAGTTTATCTCTTAATTAAACATGATTAATTGAACACGTGGGTAATAACGTAAAAGTCATCATAAAATCTAGGTTAAAATTAGGTTAAAAATTGGCTTACGGGTTAACTTTTATATATAAAGATTAACAAACACAAGAAATCAGTCATAGACTCGTAGCACATCAACATAAATATAAATAATATTGACGATTAAGAGAGTGGTGATTAGTCAATTACATACACAATATATACCAAAAAGAGCACCATCGGTGCTATACTATATCCAAAAAGAACATTTTTAGTGCTATACTATATCGATCTAAAAAAGAAGCACTATATCGAAAAAAGAACACATAAGTACTGAAGAGTTGAATTATTTTAGTTAACATTAATCGTCTCAATCTCCTCTCCTCCATTTCCATCAACAAGATACAAACCAACTTCCAAATCTGGTTCATCCAAAGACAATTCTACTAACTCAATTACAAAAAAAAAAAAAAAACAGAAATCAAAATAATATAAAAAAAACACACGTATCCGTGCGTATCGGAACAAATAGAAGTATCCTTCGCGTATCCAGGACGTATCGGAAAGTATCGGATAAGTATTTTTTTAAAAATAAAATTTAATATTCGAATACTCTTCAGATACGTATCGGGCAGATATTGGTGCAAGATACGCAAGGGATACGATACGTCATCCATTTTGAAGTATCGGGGCTTCACACTTGAGAGGGGAAGGGAGAATTAGAAAATTGGAACAAGAAGAAGTGAAGCGATTTTGTTGTTGATATCTTCAGCAAGGGAGATGAAGAATGAAATAGAGTTTTGATTATTTTTGAGTTTTGATGATTACCCAGAATCCAAATTCCAATAAAGTAACAACGAAGTAAATAGTCAATTTTCCCTTTGAAATTGTAGGTTTCGTCAATTACCCCCTTGAAATTAACAAAACTTCAATTACTCCCCTGAAATTGCATAACGTTAATCAATTTACCCCCTCCATCAAATTTTTCTGTTAACTGTTTACGGTTATGATCAAATACCCCCCCTGAAATTTTGCACTTATGTGCAAAATGCCCCCTAAACTTAAAAATTTATATTTTTTTTTTTTATGCTTGACTCAAAAGATATTAAAGACAAACAAATTAACAATTATTGATCATATAAATATGTATGGAATGTATGTTTATGCAGCTATTGGTCATATAAATCTTTATGGAAGGTATGTTACTCTCATGTGTTTTAAATATATTCATATATAGAAGACTTTTTTTTACACAAGTTGGTAATTATGTTAGAGTATGCAGTCATAAAGTACACAAGTCGTTGATAATTGTGTGCCCATAGGTTAATATCTGCAAAAGGAAGAAGAAACAAGGCTTGTTGATAAATATGAAATATGAATGAAAAGGCTGCACATGACAAAACCATGATTTCTTTGGCATATATTCATTCATTTTCTTTGGAATAGAATTTTTATGACAATAGGTACAATATATTACTTGAAGAACTAAATGTATGATTTTTGGTAAGAAAATAAATCTAAATTTTTAAGTTTAGGGGGCATTTTGCACATAAGTGCAAAATTTCAGGGGGTATTTGATCATAACCGTAAACAGTTAATAGAAAAATTTGACGGATGGGTAAATTGATTAACGTTATGCAATTTCAGGGGGATAATTGAAGTTTTATTAATTTCGGGGAGTAATTGACGAAACTTACAATTTCAGAGGGGAAATTGATTATTTACTCAAGTAACAACCTTTGGTGAAATTATAAGAAATTGATTCATTTCGGGAGAGGTAGCTTGAGGCGATTAAGAATGTGCTTGCTCCATGCTCATTGAGATCTGGGTCTATTTCATGAGTTTTGATTTTTTTTTTCTTCTAAATTAATTTATTAGGTGTCATATATCAAAGTTTTACAACTCGAGAATTTACCTCAACTCATTTTAGCTATGTAAACTCGAATCGTAAACTCGTACGAGTTTACCTAAAATTAAATTATATAAAATTTATTATATATATAACATATGTAAGCTAATATTTAAACAAAATATAACCAATTAACCATATTTAAATAATAAACTCTAACAATAAAAAAACAAAATTTATCAGTACATTTAAACTCTGTTTCATCTTCAGTTATAACTTTAACTTCAATTGTTCCATTTTCTCATTTAAATACTTGAGCAAGTAATATATTTGAATGATTTCAAATCAATCAATAATAACAAGCTTCTGAATGCATTCCTTAAAATTCAATGTATGTCATTGTCACACATTGGCGTAGCTTCTGTACATAACAAGCATGGAAAAAATGAGTTATGTTAACTGTAAAGGCAATATTTCTAACACTTTGGGATTGAAAGAAAACGAGACAAAAAAAAAAAATAAAAAAATTCAAAGGTAAACTCGGACGAGTTTACTCTGAGTTTAACACGTGTTAACTCGGTCGAACTCGTCAAACTTTCCGATTTCACCAAAAACCGAGTTTACCTCCGAGTTTACACTCCATTTGTGGAACAGTGCATATAATTACACGCGTGTCCAAATGAAAAAAATGGAAAATTAAAATAAATATCCACATCAACGCCACGTCAGTGCCACATAAGAGATTCTGCTGAGTCATATGGCTTTTCTGGAGAATCTATATTTTACAAGGACGGAATCCAAAACTTTTTTTTTTACAGGAGGCAAAACCAAAAGTGCCCTATATTACAGGGGTAAAACACTATTAACCCTTTATTTTTTATATTTTTATCTCCTTTTTTTTTTTTGAGAGAAGATAAAATATTTTTATCTTCTTTTGATTTTGTGGAGTACTGTATGTGTATAACAAATTCACGTGACATATGTGATTTTTGTCACGCGTTCCGTAAAGTTTATCCAACTTTTTTTTTTTTTTTTTTTTGAGTAAAATCATACAATATGCATTGCATGACTATAGTTATGAGCCACTTTCTACTAGTTCTATTTTATTTCCCTTCGTTTCTTCATCTGTACCTTGAGTTGGATTGTTTAGTGGAAATTGCATGTGAAATTGCGACAATCTAATTAATGTAAACAAATGATGTATGATCACCCAGTCCAAGATGGACTCCATGCCAACCTCTTTGATAATGTTATTTAAATCATCAAATGGCCATAATTTGAACAATTATTTTCTTAGCATGGTTTCGATTTTCATATTTGTTTTAAGTCATAATAATAAGTCACTAGGTTCAAATCTTAGTATATTTGTTGTACTCCATCGAAAAAAATTAAGTACAAATAGTGGTTGGGAAGGAATACTAGCTAGAAGTTCCACTCTTTCTTTAAAATTAAATTTGAGCAATCCATATCTTTACTTAGCATAGACAAATAAAACTAAAAGTATTTGAACCATTCATATCCTAATCGGTTCATCTCTCAGTTGTGCAGGGTTTCACTTGAGGAGGAACCGTTGAGTCATGATCGGAGTTCAAAAAATTATCCACATTAGATCAAGAACAAATATATAAAGAGAATTTGGCATTACATCTCTACCTAAAATTGTAAGACATTGAATTTATCGTCCCTTCCACTTATATATTGTTCAACACCCATCTTTTCATCAAATATAAAATTTCTAACTCGCAATTGCCACAACACTTTCCAAACTCGAATAATTCTATTTGGTATTTGACCACGCCCAAGGATGCATGACTCGAACATGACCCTAGTGCGATATTAGGTTTAGAAGGGGTGGAGCCTAACCTAACTAGATGACCTTAATGATGTGCGAGATCTATGATGGTAAAGGTCACTAAAGTTCTACCCCAGAACAATATGTATTGAGAATTTAATAAAACCCAAAAAGTGAAGGTATCAAATGTCAAATGGCAAAGTCTAAAAGGTATGATTTATCAACTACCAATTTGACAAGCAAGGGGACCGTGAATGAGTGAGATTGATAAGTCTCTATTGTCTATTTGAAAAAGAAGAGGAGGTAAAGATCCAAAGGCCTCTTACTCAATATTTCATTTTCAATAGAGTTGGAAAAAGAAAAGGGCAAAGCACATTAAAGTTGTTGGTGTAGTATGAATGATTCTGACCCACATCAACATGGTTTGCATTGCATTGCAATCAGGTCCCTCACAAAACCCTTTCCTCTCAATAACTTTTGAAACTCTCCTTCACCTTTAAATAACTGCCACGTGTCATTATGTTCCATGTTGCGCCTTTATTTCTCTCTCTCTCTCTCTCTCTCTCTCTCTCTCTCTCTCTCTCTCTCTCTCTCTCTCTCTCTCTCTCTCTCTCTCTCTCTCTCTCTCTCTCTCTCTCTCTCTCTCTCTCTCTCTCTTATTAATGAGTGAACCAACTTAGTATATCATATTTCATTCATTCATGAAATAAAAAAAAAAGGATTATTATTAAAAAAAAAAAAGTGCTTTATCGGTTTCTATGAAAGAAAGGCTTTGTCCATTTGTGCAAAGAGAATCATGATGATTCAAAAATTGAAATAACAACAGAAAAGAAGGTTCTGTACACAACAAGTTATTCCAACAAAATGAATCTTCTTCTTCTTCTCATTTTTATTTCCTCAACAATTCTTCATGCAAATGCTCAAGCTCAATCTCCAGGTAACTTATTCTAAATTTTTATTTTTATTTCTTTATAGGCAAGGAGGAATGTGGTAACCCGGGTTTGAGCCCGAGATTCCAAATAAAATATTTTTTATGGTCGAACTACTAGGTTGTAACAACGGGGACAAATTTATTTATTCGTACTTCATATAATACTAAAATGCTAATAAGTTCTGAACTTGAAAGTTGAAACCCTGAACTAGAAAAAAAAAAAAAAAAAATCAGTTTTTTACTATATTTTTTTTTGTTACGATGATATGATCAATTTTCCTTCATTGTGGTGGATGTGACAATTTTTTTGTTGACATGTACAACTCACAAGTTTGTTTTCTGAAAAATGTATTCTTTCTTGCAATTGAAGGATGTTAAATTGTACAATTTTGGTTGAGTCTATGGAAAATCATAAGTAGTCTTACTTTCATATCAAACAAGCTTGTTTTTTACTTTCAAGATCTCCCAACTTATGTATTCTTATGTGCAATTTGAATAAACCGTCAATTTCATGGCTTGTAAAACCCATCATCATTTTAGGCCCGTTTCGATTGACTTACTTTTGAGCATATGAAAAATAGCTTATGCAGATAAATAAGCTTTCATGTCAATTCATAAGTTCCCACAAATAAATATTGTATCTTCCTAAGTTGTTTTTTTATAAATTACATTCACAAGCTTATGAATAGTTTAATAAAAGCTTATTTGTTTGCATAAGCTAAAAAATAACTCAATCCAAACGGGCTCTTATTTTATGTGAATTTATCTATACATTGATTTAGAATATGGTGCTTAATGATCTGTTGAATTGTCTTATAATTAATGATACAGGAAATCAGGATGTTAGAATAGTGCACCACCGGAATTTGAATAAGAG
This sequence comes from Medicago truncatula, assembly GCF_003473485.1. Taxonomy (NCBI): domain Eukaryota; kingdom Viridiplantae; phylum Streptophyta; class Magnoliopsida; order Fabales; family Fabaceae; genus Medicago; species Medicago truncatula. The sequence continues at coordinate 51,424,276 of NC_053043.1, forward strand.
AATTCTAGTAGGACTAATTGCTTGTTCTGCTCTTCTTGCTGGAATCTTCGTGTTCGTATTGTATATCTTCTTTCGTCGGCATAAAAACTTAACAAGCTCCACTGGTAAAAGTAATGGAATAATAGGTATGATGTCTGTTTTCACTTGTGAAATTTTATTTCTGTCTTATTTTTTTGGTGAATCACTTATCAGGGTGTAGTCAATTTAGTCCCTAAAAATTAACGAAATTTTAAAATGATTCCTGAAATAAAAAATCGTTGATTACATTGGTCTTTTTCTGTCGGCCAATTTAGTCCGTAAAAGTTTATTGTAATAGAAGAATTTGAATTTCTGCGATTATTTTGAATTTTAGTTGAGTGCCTTACACCTATAATTTAAAGACTAAATGTATGATTCACTTTGTTTTTTTCACCGAGCTGAGGTGATGCAGGCACAGAAAATTCCTGTTATGTCATTCATTCATATATTTTTTGAACTTGTAGAGGCTGCAAAAGGGGAAAAGGAAACCTTAAGCGCTGTTAGTGCTAAACTTAACTACTCAAGAATGGCTGATAAGAAGAGTTCAATTGCTATTTTCGACTTTCAGTTGTTAGAGTCTGCAACAAACAGCTTTTCCCAAGATAATATCATGGGAGAGACTGGTTCTATAATTGTTTACAGAGCTCGTTTCGATGAACATTTCCAGGCTGCTGTCAAGAAAGCAGACAGTAATGCTGATAGAGAATTTGAGGTGATGATCCTTTACAATAAGATTTCAATGTGTACTATTTCCTTGCATACTGAATTTGCCTTTAGTTATTACACTGAATTTGCAGAATGAAGTGAGTTTGTTGAGCAAGATTCGGCATCAGAATATCATAAAAATCCTAGGCTACTGTATTCAAGGTGAATCGAGGTTTCTTGTTTATGAGTACATGGAGAGTGGTTCTCTGGAATCTCAATTGCACGGTAGATTTTTACTAATGTTGATTTAGAAAAGAGGAAAATATATCCCATTTTGGGGGAATTTAACCACTATATAATTTTTTCATTGGTATTAACAATTGTAGGGCCTACTCGTGGATCGTCTTTAACTTGGTATATCCGGTTAAGAATTGCGATTGATGTTGCTAGGTGAGTCTGTGAATCGTATAGTGCTAAAGTAAAAACTAGTTAATAGTAGAATACCATTTGTTTTATCTATGATGACTGATACATATTTCTTCTGCTAGAGCATTAGAATATCTCCACGAGCATTCCAATCCTCCTGTGGTTCATAGAGACTTGAAATCTTCCAATGTTCTTCTGGATTCTGATTTTAATGCCAAGGTTAGATTATACTTTGACATATTATGCTTACATGTTGTCAACTAATAGTAAAACCTATATTTACATTTATACTGAATTTTGTGATTCAGCTATCAGATTTTGGACTTGCTGTAGCATCTGGCGTGCAACACAAGAACATGAAGATGTCGGGAACTTTAGGATATGTGGCACCCGAGTACATATCACATGGTATATATTATTAGTTTTTCAATTATGATTATGCTAAATAAATACTGATTAGGTGCATGAGATTATAATTAAGCTTTGACTCGGACTATGGAACTTGATGTTTTGTTCTTTTTACTCAACAAAATTTAACAATGGTAACTTTTTTCAGGTAAACTAACTGATAAGAGCGATGTCTATGCTTTCGGAGTTGTCCTTCTAGAATTACTTACTGGAAGAAAACCAATGCATAATATGTCCTCAGATCAATATCAATCTCTGGTTACATGGGTATGTATTATTATTACATAATGGAGAATATGGATGAAAATTTAAGTTTTGCTGTACTTTATGGTTTAAGACTTTCAAATTCAATATGTAGGCCATGCCTCAGCTAACCGACAGATCAAAGCTTCCAAGTATTCTAGATCCTGTTATCCAAAATACAATGGATTTGAAGCATTTATATCAGGTTCATTGAATAGAAGTACTGTAATCACATGTTTTAATGCTGAGTGTTAAATGCTAGTACTTCTTAATTCATCTCAACATTCTACTCTACAGGTAGCTGCAGTGGCTGTGCTATGTGTGCAAGCTGAACCAAGTTATAGGCCACTTATAACAGATGTTCTACACTCTCTCATCCCTTTGGTACCCTTAGAGCTTGGAGGGTCACTCAGAGTTACAGAACCAATCGGCTCAGAAAATCTTCAATGATTTAAAAAAAAAAGTGTTTTATATGGTAGTATTTGAGCCAATGAAGCACAGACACTCCTTGGATTAGGCGTTGTCCCAGCATCGGACACATATCGATGCCCAACACCGACACATATGGTTACATTGAACTATGTCATTTGCTAAAATTATTATTATCGGTGTCGCGCATAGTATCTGTGTCCGTGCTTCATGGATTTGGGAACTTTTTTAAATCATTTTTTTATTTATTCAAAGAGGAATATCTAATAGTAGCCATCTTGTTCCTTTTATGTAATGTAACAAAGCATGTATTTATTCCATTTCGTTTTGGACAGGTCATGTAAATTTAAAATTTGTTTTGAAGTTAAACTATGGGGAAACAACAAGAACGGGTTAGAAAACAAAGGAATATTATCCACACTTTGCTTTTTCAAGTATCGGCAGAATTTCTTGAGGTTCACGATTTGGAATGTTTGACTTACTGTAGTTTAGTTTCCATGGATGCAAACAAACATAGGATGGGAAATTCCTCCGAAAACCTTGTCAAGTGTCTCATGTTTTATATGGTCATTAACTTCAAGGAAATTTAGTCACCTCCCAAAGTATAATTTATTACTTAAGTTAAGCATATTCTCTAAAGCTTTGTTTGCGAGTTGGGTTTTGGAGGGGAGAGGAAGGGAATGAAAGGCTTATGGAGTGGTAAACCCTTATTTGCGAGTTTTAAAAAAACAAAGGAAAGGTTTTGGGGGTTTTGAAGGGTTTCATTTGTCCAATTTTAAAGTTCCCCAAATTGGGGGTTTTGGGAGGATAAACATACAAATTGACAATTTTGCCCTCTTAATAATTCAAAATTCCAATTTTAGACATTACTAAAATTATTACAATCTTTTTTAAAAACAACTTATTCAAAACAACTTATTTATACAAAACAGCTTATTACAACCTCATTTTCAAAAACCGCTTATTCAAAACAACTTATTTTTACAAAACAACTTATTACGACCTCATAATAATTTGTTTTTCATAAGATAAGCTGTTTTTGAAAAATAGATCGTATTACGATCTCTTTTTAAAAAACAACTTATTCAAAACAACTTATGTATACAAAATAGCTTATTACGACTTCTTTTCAAAAAACAGCTTATTCAAAACAGCTTATTTATACAAAACAACTTATTACGATTTCTTTTTCAAAAACAGCTTATTCAAAACAACTTATTTATGCAAAACAGCTTAATACGACCTCTTTTCAAAAACCAGCTTATTCAAAACAACTCATTTATGCAAAACAGCTTATTACGACCATTTTTCAAAAAACTTATTCAAAACAACATATTTATGTAAAACAACTTAATACGATCTCCTTTTCAAAAACAACTTATTCATAAGAACTTATGTATGCAAAAAAGCTTATTACGACCTCTTTTGAAAAAATAGCTTATTGAAAACAGCTTATTTATACAAAACAACTTATTATAATCTCTTTCTCAAAAACAACTTATTCAAAACAATTTATCTATGCAAAACAGCTTAATTCGACATCTTTTTCAAAAACAACTTATTCAAAAAAACTTATTTCTGCAAAACAACTTAATACGATATTTTTTTCAAAAACAACTTATTTCTCCAAAACAACTTACTACGATCTCTTTTACAAAAACAGCTTATTCAAAACAACTTATTTATGAAAAAACGGTTTTTGAAAATGAGATCATAAATTGCTGTTTGTATAAGCGGTTTTTGAAAAAGAGATCATAATAAGCTGTTTTGCATAAATAAGTTGTTTTGCATAAGCGGTTTTTGAAAAAGAGATCCTAATAAGTTGTTTTGAATAAGCTGTTTTTTGAAAAGAGGTCGTAATAAGTTGTTTTGCATACATAAGCTATTTTGAATAAGCTATTTTTGAAAAGAGGTTGTAATAAGCTGTTTTGCATAAATAAGCTGTTTTGAATAAGTTATTTTTGAAAACGAGATCCTAATAAGTTGTTTTGCATAAATAAGTTGTTTTGTGAAAAGAGGTCGTAATAAGCTGTTTTGCATACATAAGCTGTTTTGAATAAGCTGTTTTTTTTTTTTTGAAAAGAGGTCGTATTAAGCTGATTTTCATAAATAAGTTGTTTTGAATAAGTTGTTTTTGAAAAAGAGATCGTATTAAGCTGTTTTGCATAAATAAGCTATTTTGAATAAACTCTTCTTTGAAAAGAGGCCGTAACAATCAGTTTTGGATAAATAAGTTGTTATTGAAAAAGAGATCGTATTAAGCTATTTTGCATAAATAAGCTGTTTTTGAAAATGAGGTCGTAATAAGCTGTTTTGTATAAATAAGTTGTTTTGAATGAGTTGTTTTTGAAAAAGATTGTAATAATTCAGTAATGTCTAAAATTGGAATTTTGAATTATTATAAGGGCAAAATTGTCAATTTGTAGGTTTAACTCTCCAAACCCCCCTAATTTGGGGGAACTTTAAAATTGAACAAATGAAGCCATTCAAAACTCGCAAACAAGGTTTACCACTCCATAAGCCTTCCCTTCCCTTCCCTTCCCCTCCCCTCCCCTCCAAAACCCAACTCGCAAACAAAGCCAAAAACCTCTATCTGTCTTATTATAAGTGTTTCTTTGGCAATATTTCTATGTGTCAAGTTATTTGTCATTTAATATCAACGTAACATTTCTTAATTTTTTGACTAATATACCCTTATTTAAGGAAAGGATTCCCTCCCGTGAACTTTTCATTGGACACCCTCCAATTTTAATTTTAATCAGGACGAAATCCCATCTCTCTCTTTTTTCATCCTCTAACTAATTTTTTTGATTGTCTGGGATTCCACTGTAGGGTAATGTCACTGCATGAAATTCATTCCCACTTATTTATTGTATTTCAATTGACCTAGTAATTGCTCCATTAACTACTATAACTAAGGGGTGTTTTAGTCTATGAAAATTTTTTTATGGTTGAAATCAACACAATTAATTATTTTCTTAAAAAGTATGCAAAGCTTAAATGAAACATCTAAAATGAGACGAAGGGAGTAATTAGGATTATCTACATTGGTGATGAAAATCAGATTTGAGTCACCTCTATCATTAAGTGCATCTATGAAATCAATTAGTTTGACAAAATTTGAAATCAATTAATTTGACAAAATAACATGATGCATTGTGACATAATGCCTATTTCACATCTTTCATAATCTCATTATTTATATTTTAAGATAATGCTTATGTTTTGAACAAAGGAGCATCTACTATGAAACTTTTTTAGTTCCACGGTGAAAAAAGAAATGCTTAGTAGGATACAAATGCACTACAGTAAATTTAAACAAGAGAAAAACATACATACAAAATAAATCTACTATGTAAGGATGGTGAAACAAATGTAACGATAGTATCAATGATTGATATCAGTAACAGCCAAAGACCAAGAAGAGTATTTTTTTATGATGACAAGGTAAACCATAAATCTTGTAATTTTGTTTTATTCCGTTGACCTTGATGACCTACTTATACTCTCCAAACCTTCCCAAAAAGGTTACAGAAGCTTTCTCCCACTCTATCCTCTTCCTCCTCCCCAGTGACAGAAACCATGCCATCTTCAAGCTGGATTTGTACTAATAATACAAAGACCATGCTTCTTCGGATTGTCCATCCCGGTGGTCGTGTTGAGGTTCATGACAGACCTGTGACTGCAGCTGAGATTATGTGCCGCAACCCGAGATGCTGTGTTGCACATCCGTTTGTATTTCAGCAACCATGGGCAGTTGTTGAACCAGACACGGTGCTCATGCTTGGACAAAAGTTCTATGTAGTACCAATAAGCACAATACGAAAGCTTCAAGGTCTTTCTCCAAGGAACTCTCCTTCTCCTGCTCGTGAAATGACAATCGGTTCTTTACTCGATGAGACTAGAAACACACAATCCCGCACAGTGAAGGAAGATGATGGTATGATCTCTACTTGCTGTATCTTTAGGAAGAAACATATTGCGAAGAAAGCTAACAACTACAAGCAACGTTCAAAAAACGAGAGCAAGAAATCAGAAACCAGATCGGATGTTAGAAATCAGAGTGTAGATGTAAATGAAACAAATGGCAGTTTATCTTATGATAAAATTTTTGTGCGCCTATTTAACGGAGGTGTGACTAAAGCAAATGTCAGTAATGCAACAAAGGAAACAAGAACATCATCGAGCAGCACTGACCTTCGTGATAGCAATACAGCAAACAGGAAGAGGAAGACAGATTTGGCAGGAAAAAGAAGCTCTCCTAAGAGAGCATGGTCTTCTGATTATTGGCAACCAAGTCTAGATAGCATCACTGAGGAGTGAAATAACTGTGGCAGTAGAGGCCTTGGCTGTTGATGATATACAATAATACAATAATTTGTACTTTATTTATTTGTTCTTCAAAACAAAATCTATATGCTTTAAGTACCACAACGCACCCTCGGCTGCGTTGTCTGCTGCCATTTTCTTTTTTTTATGAGGAGCACCATAAACCTCTACAGTGGTTTTGGTTACTTCACTTGTCTCTATGTTTTTAGATGCTTTACCTGTCTCCATCTCAACAATAACTTTGAATGTGAACCTGTGAAAAACATCAATTGGTGACCGAGAACAACAAGAAAAAAGTTATGACTGTATTTCCTTCTTTTTTTGAAGAGAAATGACTGTATTTCCTTAAGTTTCATCATGAATTGCAAAAAAGGGCAGCGAAGTATAATAGTAATGTCATGCAATAAGACAAATATTGGTCGATATCCGGATAAAAAATTAAACAACTTTCATAGCAATAAATGGTTATATTAAGACTAATATTGCAGCAGATTTAGCTGGATACCAACATGCAACGAAAAAATCTTGTGAACAAGAATTAACAGAAATAAATCTACAAGATGTTAGAGCCTAGTGTTTCGCAGTGAGGACGTTTTATGCGGGTGTCTGGGTTTGATCCTAGGTTTCCACCCTTCCCCCTCTTCGTGTCTGTGTGGGCAATAGGCCACTAATCTATGCCTCTTCTAAGAACTTATGCACCTAAGTTGTAAGATGTTTATATACAAAATCCTGATTTAAAATCTACAGCTGAGAAATTAACATAAAAGCCGGTTTCCCTAGAATCACTTGGTTGAAAATTTGCTCTTCAATCTCGGTGACCTAATTAAGTTCGATACTCTGGCACCCCGAAAAAAATAAATCAAAATAGAAAATGTCACTTATTTGCTATATTGATTCTGATTTATATAAACTTGCAGCTACCAACACAAAAAATATGCCACTTATGGAAAATTTCATTTCAATCATCATAACCATAGTTTTTTTTCCATAAATAAAAGCATTCGTATACAAAAAGACTTACATTATGCAATGACATGGTCCTTCCTCTTTAAAACACTCAAACACAGGAGGCTTCCAATGATTTACAGCACATGTCTCATACAGCTTTGATCTACCACACCCTTTCTTCATACCTAACAAACAATAATACCAAAATACTCATTTTTCTCATTTCTTGAAAAACAAATATTTTTACAAGAAAGATACAAAAAAAAAAAAATGAAATTTTTTGGAAAACATGTAATAATTAATGGTATTTTACCTTCATCTGAAGTTGTTGTCTTCCCTAAAATGACACTCTCTTTGGAAGATTGGATTTTTTCAAGAACATCATCAATGTTTTTCAAGACTGGATTTTGAACAATGCTTTCAACAGTTTCAACCATTTTCATTTGATTATTGATGTTGGGTTTCACCATTTTTGCAGCATAAACTTTTGTTCTTGATTTTTTTGGTTTACTCTGCAAAAGATAAGAATTTCAATTTCAACCAATTTAAAAAAAAAAAAAAAACAATTTTTCATATACCCAATTGTTTATTTTAATTAAAAAAGATGAAGAAAAAAAATTATTACCTTGAAGGTGGAGTGAGAAGAATTATTGCTCTTGTCCATGTTTTGTATTGTGTATGATGTTGTATGTAAACAGACTTCAGCTGTGCAAATAACAGAATGAAATAGTAGTTAGAAATTTCATGCAGTACCTAAATTTACACTATCATTCATTCAAGGGTGTTTTTAGTCTTTTCCTTAATTAAGATATCTCTTGTCTTTTTATTCACATTAGGGAATCTTCTGGTTTGTACACAGTAAAGATAAATTATCTCCATTTTCTTTTTAAAAAGTAATTGAGAAATTACATAAATGGGAGATTACTTGTACCATTTGGTAAGATAGTTTTGGAAATGGGTCATACCAATATTAACTTTATGTACAATCTTTCTCATAAATAGAAATTGCATCTGTATATTAAATGTGAGTTTATTTCCTTCACTTACCATCTGATTTTTGTTTTTTAAATTTGTAGCAAAAAAATGTAAAAATTTATCCTCAAGATGGATAATTAACAAAATTGTTATTGTTAAAATGAACACTATCTTGTATTTCTCTAAATAATAAAAATGTCAAAAGAGTTAATTTTGTCATCTTTTAAGATGTGTTAATATTTGATATTTTCTTGGTAAACTGAAGAATCATCCGCATGCAGTAGAGATTAATCCCCTTAATGTAGTTGAAATCAATTTAAAGAGCTGATCTATCCTAATAAATATTTTGTCATACACACCGGTTAGAGATCGAATTCTAGATTAAATGGTTAAGTAACTCAAAGATCTATTAGAGGATAATTATTTTGTATATCTTATTGTATTTATTATTTAGATAGCAATGTAATCTTAGCCATCATTGCCAACAGTCAACACTACAGAGATCAATTATAATGAGTCATGACCATTATTCCTATTGATAGTCATTAAGGAATTGATCATTCCTTCCTTAAGTATAGGATAGTGTATTGTACATATGTGGTCAACACTTTTTTTTGAACAATATATGTGGTCAACACTTATCAATAATATTCATTCAAACCTGAAATACAATTACTCTTATAGTTACTCTTATATGCTATCAGCTGTTATCATGGTTTTTGGGTGCCAAGCCATTAATTGGACTTGTACCTTTCGACCGTTGATATCCCTCTTTTTTCTTGGGAAGGGTAAAAGGAGAAAAACCCTTGAGTTTCCGAATTCGGGGGTCGTTTTCGCTACGGGAAGGTGTGAGGCACCCGGAGCGATTATGGTATTCCATAAGAACCGCTCTCCTAAGTTTATTTCTACGCTTTATTTTTAGAGACTATTTGTAAAAAATGAAGGTGTGATTCTGTGTTTATGAGTTGGCACTTGATGAATGGAAAACGTGTGAAATTCATTGCCACTGTGTTGCTTTTATAGCTGACAAGTGTGCATCTGAACCAATGAGAACAGGACACCTGGATCTGGAAAAAAAGGCACGGCCTTGCAGTTTTGGACTTTGAGGACCTCCCTGCAATTTTGTAAAATATGGGACTGGACTGCAATTTTTAAAAATAGAACTAAAAAGAACATAAAGATTGGACAGTTTGGACTTAAATGCAATTTTAAAAAGTTGAAGGATTTAAAATGCAAAGTAAAAATAAAAATGAATTAAAATATGTAATTTAACTAAACGTAAAGCGAAACAAAAATAAAACTGACAAAACGGACTAAAACGAACCAATGGCCTAAATGAGGTACTTCAAAGTAACCTCCCTATGTCAAAATTTCGTGTGAAATGACCAAAATGCCCCTAGGGCTAAAAATGACCTAAACAGATTCAAATTGACTCGACACTGACTCAGACGCAAGTTTGAAATGAACTTAACAAGGTTTACTGATGAAATGTAAAAAAAACAATCTGAAAAGACTCAGAGACAGTCACAAGGATGAAAATGGGTCCCACTGCAGGAAATGACCAAAATACCCTTCTGTATGACTTTTTTTGCAAATTTTGAAATAAACTGTAGAAAAAGCAATGTAATGATTCAGAGACACTTTTGAATGACTTACAAGACAAGTAAAGACATTTCGAAAGGTTTTATGCAAGAAAAACATAGGTAAAATTGTGATTGAAAATACTGCGAGGCAGAGACAATTTGAACTGTGCAGTTGAAATTTGATAATTGACAAAGTTTGAAATGAAATTGGGCCCAGTATTTTTAGGTCCAAAAACAGGGTATAACAGCTGCCCCTACTTAAGTTTCTTTGTCTGGAGAGTCAAGAGACGGAGTCTTTGGCTTGACAGGACGAAGATACTTAAATATTAACATTTGCACTGTGTTTGGACGTAAAAATACGCCTACCCATTTTCAAATAATATGCATGCTATGCATCATTTGGATTATAAATGCAAGACCTCATGGAGATTGGAATTAACAAAATATGTCGTATCCATTGCGGGATTGGTAGACATTGACAAAGATAGTGAATAGCAGAGTAACGGGAAACTAGAAACAAGTTGGATAGGTACAAGCTGTTCTTGGATTCGAACTAGCCACTTGACCGGGAATGAAACAAACAGACAACTGCGAGTTGTTCTTATGGATTCGAACTGGTCACTTCACAGGGGATAGAGGTTACTGGACAAACATGAGTTGTTCTTATGGATTCGAACTGGTAACTCACTTGGGGATATTGGAAAGTGCGAGTTGTTCTTATGGATTCGAACTGGTGACCCGACTGGGAAAAAGAGAAAATTGGCAAGTACGAGTTGTTCTTAAGGATTCGAACTGGTTACTCGACTGAAAGCAAGGCAAATAGACAGGTGCGAGCTTGTTCTTGGATGCGAACTGGTTACTCCACCGGAGACAAACAGATAGATAGGTACAAGCTGCTCTTGGATTGAGCTGGGCACTCGACCGACAACATAAGCAAATTGATAGGTACAAGCTGTTCTTGGACTTGAACTAGCCACTTGACCGAACAGAAACATATTCACTGGGGATTAGTTTGTTTGACAAAATATAGATTGAGATTGACTTGACGTCGATTTGATTTGAAAGGTAGAAATTGACCGATATTATTGGCTCACAAGGTTTTGACAGAGAACCTGACATGAGTATTGAATTGAGACTGATGTTGACATTGGAAATGCAATATGTATGGATGATATAACAGATTCATTAATATGCATGGGTACGTAATATGCATGATTATGCATGTATGAATGCTTGTAATGCATGACTGTTGGCAGTTTGTAGGCACGACTTCACGGGGAAGACAAGACATCAGAGTATTGGGCACGTAGTGGCTCGTGCTATATTACACATTCTTGGAAATCCTCTTTGGAGATGACGTCGTTGGGAGACGTATCGGAGCCAATGCTGAGGGCAGGCAGGTATGCAACTTGCTGGAGATAGAATCTTGGAAGACTTTACTGGGGAAAACGCCGTTGTGCTGGGCATTTCAGTGCTGGGTACGTTGTAGACATTGCATCTGTGGTCAATGCTTTTTGCATGTTATATTCTCAATTTTCATTCATCATTTTTTGCATCCCATTTTTGCCTGGATCGCCCTTTCGGGTTTTCGATCCACCGGGGCAATAAATTCTTTTCAATGCCCCATTTTTGCCTGAACTGCCCTTTCGGGTTGTCAATCCAGCGGGGTGCTCATTTTTGCCTAAGTCGCCCTTTCGGGTTTTCAACTTAGCGAGCTCATTCATTTTCATGCATTTTCGTTCTGTTTTTTCATTCTTGCCATTGACCACAGATTATCTTGGAGGAGAACCTGCTTGTAACATATATTGAAATAGACATCGACATACTCTCGCTTATGCATGTTTCGTTTGAATGTACCCTGTTGCTCAGGTTTGCTTTTCAAAATAGACAAAAGGTTTTCAATTTTCAAAATGTTTGTTTCAAGCATTGTCATTATCAAAATAGAAGGAAAATGATTTGTATATAGCTTTGAAAATAGAAGAAAATAGAGTTTTAAACAAAAGCACAGGCTCAATTTGATGTATAAGAGTGGTGGTCAGCCGAAGGCGTGACTCCACGGATTCACAAAGCTTGGAAAATGGTAATTTTATTGGTTGGTGGTACATTGAACACAGTAATCATTACATTTCCCAAAAAACTTTGAATTCACAAGTACAGAAACTTCAGATGAAGATGGTCATTAACAGCTGCAGATGCCCCAAGGGAGACGGTGGTTGACTAGATATAGTTACTTGCCTTTTGTTTCAATCTCATTTTTGCATGAACCGCCCTTCCGGGTTTTCGGCTCATCGAGACGCTCATTCTTGCCTGAGTTGTGTACAATCTCAGCGAGCTTTTCATATTTGTTTCTTTTTGTCCCTTATTTTTGCCTGGACCGCCCTTTCGGGTTTTCGATCCACCGGGAAGCGCATTTTTGCCTAGGCCGCCCTTTCGGGTTTTCGACCTACCACGCTGTTCTTTTCACATTTCTAGGCAAAGTATTTCTTGACTATATCGGCATTCACTGGATTTGGAAGTTCTACACCATCCATGTGTGTAAGGATTAAAGCACCACCGAAGAAGGCCTTCTTGACAACATAAGGACCTTCATAGTTAGGCGTCCACTTGCCCCTTGGGTCGGGTTGCTGGCCTATCCTCCTTTTCAATACAAGTTCCCCTACCTTGAATTCTCGAGGATGGACTTTCTTGTCAAAAGCAGTCTTCATTCTTGCTTGATACGACTGTCCACGAGCCATGGCATCCATGCGTTTTTCTTCAATCAAATTTAACTGATCATACCGGCTTTGGCACCATTCAGCCTCAGATAACTTTGCTTCCATGATCACACGGAGAGACGGGATCTCCACTTCCAAAGGAAGAACTGCTTCCATACCATATACAAGAGAGAAAGGGGTTGCCCCGGTTGAACTGCGCACGGTAGTACGGTAGCCATGCAGAGCATAGGGTAACATCTCATGCCAGTCCTTGTAAGTGGTTACCATCTTCTGGACAATTCTCTTGATATTCTTGTTGGCGGCCTCAACTGCACCATTCATCTGAGGTCTATAGGGAGAAGAGTTATGATGCTCAATTTTGAATTCTTCACAAAGAGCTTGCACCACATTGTTGTTCAGGTTGGTACCATTGTCGGTAATAATCTTGCTGGGAACACCATATCGACAGATGATGTTGTTCTTGATGAACTTAGCTACCACTTGCTTGGTCACATTGGTATAAGATGCTGCTTCAACCCATTTGGTAAAGTAGTCAATTGCCACTAAGATGAAAAGATGACCATTTGAAGCTTTCGGTTCAATTCTTCCAATCATGTCGATGCCCCACATTGAGAACGGCCATGGGGATGACATAACATTGAGAGCGTGCGGAGGCACATGAATCTTATCAGCATAGATTTGACATTTGTGGCACTTTCTGGCGTACTGGTAGCAATCATGCTCCATGGCCATCCAGTAGTAACCTGCTCGTAACAACTTCCTTGACATAGTATGCCCTGTAGCATGGGTCCCGAAGGTACCGTCATGTACATCATGCATTAACTGCTCCGCTTCATGCTCATCAACACATCTTAACAACACCATGTCATAGTTTCTCTTGTACATAATATCTCCATCTAACAGAAATCTGCTGGCCAATCTTCTCAGGGTCTTCTTGTCTTGTTTGGAAGCACCCGGCGGATACTCACGGCTCAGCAAGAACTGTTTAATGTCGTAATACCAGGGTTTATAGTCAACCACATATTCACCAGCCTGATCGATCACATCCCCAATAGCAAACACATGCGAAGGTCTTTCAAGGCGTTGCACTTTGATTAATGGCACGTCATTCCAATGGTTTACTCGAAACATGGAAGATAGAGTAGCAAGAGCATCAGCCATTTGGTTCTCATCACGAGGAATATGGTGCAGCTCAACCTTTGTAAAATATGTCAGCAAACGTCTCGCATAATCACGATAAGGAATCAACTTAGCATGGTGGGTCTCCCACTCACCCTTTATCTGATTGATGACGAGCGCAGAATCTCCATAGATGTCGAGGTGTTTGGTTCTCATGTCAATTGCTTCCTCGATCCCAAAGATACATGCTTCATACTCAGCCACGTTGTTGGTACATTCGAACAGAATTCTGGCGGTAAAAGGAATGTGATGCCCCTGTGGGGATACAATGACTGCCCCAATTCCTTTACCATAAGCATTGACAGCACCATCAAAGACTAAACCCCACTTGCTATTGGGATCTGGACCTTCACCAATCAACGGTTCTTCGCAGTCTTTTGATTTCAAATACATGATCTCTTCATCGGGGAAATCGAACTCAATTGGTTGATAATCATCAAGAGGTTGGTAAGCAAGATGATCGGCAAGAATGCTACCTTTGATTGCCTTTTGAGTTTTGAACACAATATCATATTCAGACAAAAGCATCTGCCAGCGTGCAATCTTTCCAGTAACAGCAGCTTTCTCAAAGATATACTTGATCGGATCCATTCTGGATATCAACCAAGTTGTATGATTCACCAAATAATGACGCAGGCGTTTGGCAGCCCAAGCTAGAGCACAACAAGTCTTCTCAAGCATTGTATACCGAGTTTCACAATCGGTGAACTTCTTGCTCAGATAGTAGATAGCATGTTCTTTCTTTCCAGTCTCATCTTGTTGACCAAGCACGCATCCCACAGATTCATCAAACACTGACAAATACAAAATCAAAGGCCTTCCTTCCACGGGAGGGACAAGGATAGGTGGTTCCAGCAGGTAATTCTTGATGCTATCAAAAGCTTCCTGGCATTCATCGTTCCATACAATAGGCTGATTCTTGCTCAAGCAGTCGAGTGATCTCATATGGTATATCATCATCCTCTTCATCTTCGGCTTTATACACAGGGAATTCAAAATTTGAAGGAACCGTAGGATTACTGTGTTCAACGGGTTTATTATGGTTCAAACTGCATAGAATGGTTGAATGATTTTAGAAAAGGGTTTTTTTTTTTTTTTCTTTTATGCAGTTCTTTGAAATTGATAAGAAAAATAAAGATGTTTTGGTTTTTTCTGGTATTACCATTATTTCCAAGAAAAAAAGAAAAAAAAAATCACTAAAAAATAAAAGTCGTGAAAGAAACGACGATTTTTGTTAATAACGGCGATGCCGAAACAAACACGCCCTTCCAGAAATATCACTTTCGCTTCGGGCAGAGCGAGAGGATGGTTATTTTGAAAAACAAAACACTTAAGCAACAAGACACATTATTCGGAAACATGCATGATTGAATGAATGTTGATGGCATCACAATTTCTCGCAATGCCTCCTGGTATAACAAACATAGGCCTAGGACTACATCCAGTCGCCTCTTCAGTAATTGCATTGATAAACTCAGCACTGTAGAAGATTCATGTGGAGACTCCTGAAGTTGGGGAATATCCGAGACCCTCTTTATGCTTATTATCAAGGAGTTGTATTAACTTGCCCCAGCCAGCAGCTTGTCCTTCTTGGATGTCATTGACAGTCAGATAATTGTCGTTCATCAGTTTCTGGATGTCATTCTGAACAACGTAGCAACCCCAAGGATTATGGAAGCATTCTGGGCAACTGGCATGATCATGGTCAAACAGAGAGGCTTGGCATAACTCGATGTGTAGTGGCACCAGAGGAGTTGCAACGTTACAAACGTCCGATCTGGGAGCTTCCTCATATACCTCAATCATGTTTACAGCAGCGTGATTCGGAAGAGGATTGTCGACGACATGAGGGACGTTATTCTCAAAGGTCAATTTTCCTTGGTCTATGAGTTTTTTTACAATGTACCTCAACGCGTAGCATCCTTCGACATCATGACCCATAGCACCTTGATGGAAATCACACTTGAGGTCCGAACGGAACTTGGGAGGCGATGGATCAGGTGGAGGCTTGCCCTGTCTGGTTGTGCAGTGCCCTTTGAGAAGTAGAGTCGGAAGAAGTTCTGCATACAACATTGGTATAGGAGGAAAAGTTGGTCTGGTATATTGCTGCTGCTGTTGTTGTTGTTGTTGTTGTTGAACCGGCAACTGTTGTTTCATCTGTTGGGCAATTGCATTGACGGGCACTTGAGGTTGACCCGGCGGCAGGGGGTACTGATGGTAAAACGGTGGGAAGAACGGATGCTGAGAGTACGGCATGTATGGGTATGACGGAGGCATTTGAGCTGCATTGATAGGAGCAACAGTAGCCATTGATTGACCGGCTCCAGCTGACACCATCCCCACTTCCGTTTCTTTCTTCTTGTGGTGTCCATTACCATACCTCTTCGATGCACTCGTAGAAGATTCAGCTTTCTCAAACACAATGATTCCATCCCTGACTGCTTCCTCAAGACGGGTTCCCATAGTGACCATCTCCGAAAAGTTGTTCGGGGCAGCGATGATCATCCTCTCAACGTAATCTTTCTTCAACGTCTTTAAGAACGTCTGGGTCATTTCTTCTTCATCTAAAGCAGGAGTGATACGGGCAGCTGCCCCTCTCCACCTTTGCGCATATTCACGGAAACTTTCCTCCTTTTTCTGAGATAGGGACCTGAGGAACTCCCTATTCGGCTTTAAACGAGTGTTAAACCCGTAGTGGCTCTTGAAAGCAGCGGCTAATTCATCAAAGGTATGGATGTCATTCTTGCTCAGACTAGTATACCACTCTGCAGCATCCTCCATCAGACTGTCTTGAAAGTGATGGATCATAAGGGGATCATTGTCCTTGTAGTTGCCCATCTTCCGGACGTATTTGACAATATGATTTTGAGGACAAGTCAGCCCGTTATATTTGTCGAACTCCGGGACTTTGAACTTTTTTGGAACATCTACCTTCGATACTAAGCAGAGATCCTGGGTTTTAATGGAGTCTCCATTTCCCCTGTTGGCCTTAATTTCCCGTCGGAGCTCTTTGGCAAGCTCTGCCATTCTCTCTTCCATAGTTCCGGTTGTGGCAATACTCCCGTGGTGCGCATTAGCATGAACAAATAGAGGCACCGCATTCACAATAGGTTCGGTAACAGTTGTTGCAGCTTGAGTCAAGGCGGTACTAACAGGAGTTAAGTTTGCCCCTGGGATTGGGCCATTGTTGGTAGTACCAGAGGTCCCTGCCCCTGTGTTAGCAGTATAGTACAGCGGAAGCCCGTAAGGATACCCGGATGGCATGATAGAGCGGGGATCAGTTGTCACGGTAGGAGTCACATTTGCAGCTGTAGAAACTACAGGAACTGGTTGTTCCTGAGCAGTCATAGCATCATGAGCTTTGGCCAATTCCTCCCTTAAAGATGCCAATTCAGTACGAAGCTGCGTGTTCTCTTCTTCCATAGCCCTTTTCTTTCTTCTGTATTCTCTGGTTCGATCGGTTCTATCAGGTTCGTAAACTCTCTGAGCACGAGCCACTTTTCACACTGCGGCAGAGAAACCAGGAGCTAGTGAGCACTTGGAAGCCTTTGTGACCAATGCATGATGCATATGATGCATGATGTGCAAATGCAAAAGACTTGTTTTTTCATCGAAGGATTTTTAAACAAATTAGAAATCTTGCAAATAAACAAAACTACATAGTATTCTCAACAGAGAGACTTTGAAATAAACACATGAAGCCCTCAAGCATAGGAAGTAGTCGGAAGATCATCGGACTCGGAATCTGAATCACAGTATCTGGCAAAGAAGTCTCGTCGTCTTCTGGCTCTCTTGGAATCCCTCATAAGCAGCTCGTCTTTCTCTTCCAATTCCCTCCGGGCCTTAGCTAGCTCTTTCTTCAACATTAGATTCTCATGAGTCTTCTGCTCATCTCTACCATCCAAAGTCATGATTAGTTTCTCGGCTTGATTGTACCGAGCTTTCCACACTTGCTTCTCACGACTCTCCATAGCTAGATGCTCCTGATACATATCCTGAGTCGCGGGAAGTAGAGGTAGAGGCATAGACGGAGTGGATGAAGACACGTATCTCATAGCTGGATAAGGCATACCAATCTCCTCAGCTCGATCTATCACCCACTGAGTATAGGCCTCATGAGCGACACCGGATCTCACACCTAGATGCTTCACACTTTTCCTTCGAACCTTGGACCAAGCATCCACGAAAGCTTTCCTTTGTCCGGTAGGAGCATTCGTGTAGAAGAAGAACTCTGGAGATGTAGCAAGATTGATGGGCTTCGACTTCATAGGGAAACCAAACTGTCTCATAGCAAGCTCGGGGTTGTAGTTGATTCCTCCACGGGTACCAAGAAGAGGTACATTGAGAAAGTCTCCACAACCCATAATGATTTCCTTCACCTGAGCGGCCGGAGTGAGCCAGACGACCTCATTAGGAGTGAGGGCCATAATCCGCTGCGAGTAGGACCAATTTTCCGAGTTGTCATGGAAGGAACTCGGAAGGTGCGAAATAAACCACCTATACAAGAGAGATATGCAGCAAAGAATATACCCACGGCCCTTGAGAGTCCTGTCATGGATGGCGTGGTAAGTATCCGCTAGCAAAGTAGGAACCGGGTTCTTGGAATGAAAGATCTCGATAGCATTCATGTCCACGAAGTCGTCGAGGTTTGGGAAGAGAATGAGCCCGTAGATAAGCAAAGCAAGAATAGCCTCGAGTGTATCCTGACGAGTAGTACCGAGATTAGCCTGATCAAGAAGATACTTCGAAGTGAACCCCCGGATGTGAGACTTGGTAATAAGATGGTTGGAGACGTCGGAAGTCTTGAGGTAGAGATCCTTAGCAATAACCAGAGGAGTAAGAGAAGCCCCGGGACCGGTGAAAGGCGTCTTCTCGGCTATAGGTAAACCCACTAGATTGGAGTAAGCCTCGAGAGTAGGAACCAACTGGAAGTCCGGGAAAGTGAAGCAACGGAAGCTCGGATCATAAAATTGCACCAGAGTGTGCACTAGCTTCTCATCTACATCGGTTCGGAGCAAAGTAAGCAATCCCCCATATCGGAGTCGGAACCCTGTTTGACTCTTGACCTTGAGTGCCAACTCTCTCAAACTAACCAAATCCACTTCCTTGAACTTGTAGCACTTAGTCTTCTTCATACCTGTGATTATTTACAAAAATTTCCATTTGTTTTAAACCCTTCGATGAATGCATGAAAAAATGTTTATGCATGAATGCATGTATGCATGATTGCGTTGTTTAGTTACAATGTGGGTTGAGGTTCAAAGTAACGGGGCCACGGATGGACACGGCGTCCGGTGAACTAAGGCTTTGGATAGTAGTAACCAAGGTTCTAACACAGTTCCCAAACTGCAACCTCTCTCACATATATCATGGTAGTACAGGACGACACCCGTTCCATGATTATTTGTGAGAAGGTCTAGTTTGAGTGTAGTATCGCGTGACGACTAAAGTTTGAGACAACACTCAATTTAGCCACCGCACTACGTCCTAAAAAGGCTAGGATGGGTTTGGTAACTACGGTTCATAGCTTCGTCGAACAATTGAAAGTGAAGTGCCTAAGCATGACAACACACGCCGACAATATCACCTTCAAAATGCCTCAGCTATGTGAGATTGATCGCATAATCCAATACACGAGGCAACCCCCGGATCGAATTGTCGATTATATCTCTACCTAAACATAAGTTCACTCAGCCCGGGTTAGGACTTTTGATATTCTCACCCCACACGTTGAATGAAAGTAAACAAATATTCACATATGTAAGCAATAAAATAAAGCGTAAATATAAACTAAGGAAAACTAGGCGCGACCCGCTAAAAAGAATCCCCAGTGAAGTCGCCATTTCTGTTATCATGGTTTTTGGGTGCCAAGCCATTAATTGGACTTGTACCTTTCGACCGTTGATATCCCTCTTTTTTCTTGGGAAGGGTAAAAGGAGAAAAACCCTTGAGTTTCCGAATTCGGGGGTCGTTTTCGCTACGGGAAGGTGTGAGGCACCCGGAGCGATTATGGTATTCCATAAGAACCGCTCTCCTAAGTTTATTTCTACGCTTTATTTTTAGAGACTATTTGTAAAAAATGAAGGTGTGATTCTGTGTTTATGAGTTGGCACTTGATGAATGGAAAACGTGTGAAATTCATTGCCACTGTGTTGCTTTTATAGCTGACAAGTGTGCATCTGAACCAATGAGAACAGGACACCTGGATCTGGAAAAAAAGGCACGGCCTTGCAGTTTTGGACTTTGAGGACCTCCCTGCAATTTTGTAAAATATGGGACTGGACTGCAATTTTTAAAAATAGAACTAAAAAGAACATAAAGATTGGACAGTTTGGACTTAAATGCAATTTTAAAAAGTTGAAGGATTTAAAATGCAAAGTAAAAATAAAAATGAATTAAAATATGTAATTTAACTAAACGTAAAGCGAAACAAAAATAAAACTGACAAAACGGACTAAAACGAACCAATGGCCTAAATGAGGTACTTCAAAGTAACCTCCCTATGTCAAAATTTCGTGTGAAATGACCAAAATGCCCCTAGGGCTAAAAATGACCTAAACAGATTCAAATTGACTCGACACTGACTCAGACGCAAGTTTGAAATGAACTTAACAAGGTTTACTGATGAAATGTAAAAAAAACAATCTGAAAAGACTCAGAGACAGTCACAAGGATGAAAATGGGTCCCACTGCAGGAAATGACCAAAATACCCTTCTGTATGACTTTTTTTGCAAATTTTGAAATAAACTGTAGAAAAAGCAATGTAATGATTCAGAGACACTTTTGAATGACTTACAAGACAAGTAAAGACATTTCGAAAGGTTTTATGCAAGAAAAACATAGGTAAAATTGTGATTGAAAATACTGCGAGGCAGAGACAATTTGAACTGTGCAGTTGAAATTTGATAATTGACAAAGTTTGAAATGAAATTGGGCCCAGTATTTTTAGGTCCAAAAACAGGGTATAACATCAGCCTTCTAAGCTTAACAGCAATCACGATCTAACAACCTATATACCTTTTTTTTTCTTTCCCTTCTCATCATCATCATGAGCACATCATCTGCTTCCAGCAACAACACCTTTGTTGTTGGCACCAATACGGTGGTTGTCCTCAACACACATCACTCGCTCAAACTCACGAGCACCAATTATCCAGCCTGGCGTGTTCAGATGAATGCTTTGTTCATTGGATATGACCTTACCGACTTCATTGATGGCACAAAGGTGTGTTCCGTCAAAACAGATCCAAATTTCAACTATTGGATCAGGCAAGATCAACTTATCTTGCATGCTATTATCACTTCAGTTGATCCTAGCATTATCACTACCTTAGGCAATGTTCAAATATCCCAGCAAGCATGGGATGTCCTCCAAAAAATGTTTGCCAGCAAAACTCGTGCACGTATTATGCACCTCAAAGAAAGATTCACCTAATTTACCAAAGGAGCCAGCCCTATCACTCAATACCTCACTAATGTCAAAGCAATTGCAGATGAGTTGGCTATTATCAATTCCCCTCTTGATGATATCGATCTTGTCATTCACACATTGAATGGTCTTGGAACTGAATATCGTGAGATAACAACCGCGATTCGAGCTCGAGAAAATCCAACCAGTTTTGAAAATCTTCATGATTTGCTCACAGATTTTGAAACCAACCTCAAAAGGGATGAAATCTCTAGAGACAATGCATCTCTGCCATCAATTACCACTGCCAATGCTGCTTTCAAAGGAAAACCATCTCAGCTGAAACGTAGCAACACTCACAATGCTTCATTTCCCAACAACAGTGGATCCCCGTCCTCTGGTTAGTCACACCGAGTGATTTGTCAATATTGTGACAAACCAAATCACACGGCAAAGGTCTGCTACAAATTACATGGTTACCCGAAGCGCACCAATGGTCCCATGGCTCATCATGCTCGTACAATGCCTCATGCAGCTTCTCAAGATTGGATCATGGATTCGGGTGCAACCCACCATATCACCAATGCTTTGGATAATCTTCACTTGAACCATCCTTATCATGGCAGAGACGAGTTACTAGTTGGCGACGGAATAGGCTTACCCATCACCTGTCAAACTAACCCTATTTTTGTGGAATTTTTTTATGATTATTTTCTAGTGAAGGATTTGAAGACAAGGGTCACTCTAATCAAAGGTCACCATAAGTAAGGTCTTTACATCCTACCACAACCAACAACCGCCCCTACAACACTACACGCCACCTCCACCAACCTCTCATGGCATCACATCCTTGGTCATCCATCAGATCGTATTTTGAGTCAATTTCCTTTCTTCAAGCAAATAAAACAAAATGATCAACAAACATGCATCTCGTGTAACATAGTTAAGAGTCATAAGTTATCGTTTTTTACATCTAGTATCTCTAGTAAAAAGCCTCTTGAACTATTGTATACAGATGCATGGGGACCTTCCCCCACAAAATCAAAAAATGGTTGTGTTTATTATTTGATTATTGTAAATCACTTCACAAAATACATTTGGTTTTACCCATTGAAAAATAAATCTGATGTGTCTATTATTTTTCCAGCCTTCAAAAGTCTTGTTGAAAAATATTATAATTTACCCATTGTAAGTTTACACTCAGATAATGGGGATGAATTTATAGAACTCAAAACATTACTTACTACTCATGGCATATCTCATTACACCACCCCACCTCATACACCTAAACACAATGCCATAGCTGAATGTCGGCATCGACACATTGTCGAAACCGGCAAGGCTCTCTTACATACCGCTAATCTACCATTATATTTTTGGAGCCATGCTTTTTGCACAGCTGTTTACCTCATCAATAGACTCCCAACACCGGTCCTTCAAATGAAATCACCATTCCAATTGCTTCACAAAACTGAACCCAATCCCTTACACCTTCATTCCTTCGGATGCCTATGCTTCCCATGGCTAAGACCCTACACCTCAAACAAACTCCAACCACGATCCCACTCTTGTATCTTTATCGGCTGTGCCTATACTCAATACGCTTACCATTGTCTAGACCCAAACACAAATAAAATATACACCTCCAGACACGTAAAATTCTATGACAACATCTTCCCTTACAACACATGCCAACCACCCAATAATTCCTCACCAAACTTACCTAACATTCCACAACAACCTCTGCACACGTTCATTCCTATATCAACCCAAGCCCATCCAACAAACACTCTACAACATGAAACCTCCCACTCTACTAAATCAACACCATCCACTCAACACCCATCGACACCTACTCTTATTGAGCACTTGCCAACCATAACCAATCAACCAATCCCTTGTCTGATGATCAATGAAAAGGGTCCCTCTACTTTGAGTTCTTCATCAGGTAATGATCAAAATATTTCACCTCCTGTTCAAATACCTCTGCAAACTAATCACCATGCAGCTCCATTACCTACAAGTCGGCCTGTGACTCGATCAAAAAACAACATTTTCAAGCCAAAAAAAGTTTTTCAAGTTACGAAGTACCCCTTGGCAGAAAATGTTAAACCCTCCAATGTCAAAGAAGCCATGAAACATGAATATTGGAGGAAAGTCATCTATGCAGAGTTTGAAGCTTTACTAAGAAATGGAACATGGTCCCTTGTCCCACCTCCAAAAGACACCAGCATTGTGGGATGCAAATGGTTGTTTCGCATCAAAAGGCATGCCGACGACTCTCTTGCTCGCTATAAAGCTCGCCTTGTTGCAAAAGGCTTTACTCAATGTCATGGAGTAGACTTTCATGAAACTTTTGCTTCGGTGGTTAGACCTCAAACAATCAAAATCATCCTTAATCTTGCTCTAGAACACAAATGACATATGTACCAACTTGATGTTAACAATGCTTTCCTTCAAGGATCTCTCACAGAACAAGTTTACATGAGTCAACTGTTGAGGCAAAATCCTTAATTAATTTTAAAGATAATAAACTTTAATGATTAAGGATTAAATGGACTTTGATTAATTCCTTGGTATTTAACTTGTGCTCTTGAGTGTTTTCACTAAGACAGGAACAAGGTTTGAATCATACCAAGATGCATAAAATCAAAAGACATTGAATCCATGAACTAATTCTGAAGTTCAGAAAGTTAGTTCAGAATGTTGATCAGAACGTTCTGATGAGAGTTCAGAAGCAACCCAGTTCAGAAGGTTGTTCAGAAGCTACCCAGATTCATCAAGAACGTGAAGAGCATGCAAGTACACTTGACATGAATAAAAGGTCCAGAAAAGTACATCTGCATGGATCTATCAACAAATAAAGGCATGAACAAGGATCTATGTCAAAAGGATCTTTAATGTTCATCCAAGACTATGAACATTAAAGTACTAGGAATATTCCAAAGAGAATATTGTCCTAGATGATGCATTCACTGCACTTCAGTTGTATCTTACTATTAGGTTTGATTACATTAAAAGTTAAGTCTTATAAATCAACCTAAAGTAAGAACAAATGGAACATTATGAGATCAGAATGTTCACTTCTGCATATGCTTCCAGCCATGAACAGTGTAGTTGGTGGAAAGATGGAAAAGCTAGCAAAAGGAGATCTTGCATCAGAGATAACGTGTACTCTAAGATGAATCAAGCAAATCTCCTTGAAGCATGGGCCTGAAGATTGCAGATCCAGTATCCTCTCTTTCCTGCACCAAATCCAAGATAGATTTGATTCAACTTTATTCTACTTTTTCAAGCAACTTTTGATGCATATGGAGAAGTAACTTTTGAAGGATAACACTTGAACAAATCTCATGTCACGTATGGAATGGATCCAGAAACTCATCTGACATTCATCCTTGATGAACCCAGATGAAGAACATCATGAATATCAAACATTCTGATGATCAGAATGTTCAAAGCTCTGCACATGCTTACTTTATGAACAGTACAGTAGGTGAAAAGCAAAAAGCAAAAGCAAAGCAAATCTGTCATCTTCAACAAGAGATAGACACGTCTGAGAGTTGGTACTGAACAAGGACAACACAATCTCTCAAAGCATGGGCATGAAGATGCAGAATCCCACTAAATCCTCCTGCACCGGTTCCAAGACAAAATCTGGGAAATGAACATTCTGATGTATGAAGAAAAGTCCATACATTGGTTATTGTCCAGAAATTCATATGAAAAGCATATGCATAGCCCAGAACTTCATGTGTTCATTCATACATGATGAACCCAAATGAAGAACATCATGAACACAACAACATTCTGATGTTCATCAGAGATCAGAATGTTTGCCCAGAATTTCAAGTTAAAGCTTGTGGGACCCAGGACACATGACATAACACCATTGGACATCCTACAACGGCTATATGAGCCCAAAGACTCTATAAATAGAGATCAAGGCATTAGCAAAACTTGCACCATTGCAAAGCATACAAGAAAACAACTTGATTTTGTTTGAAGCTCTTGCAATTGAAATTGATCAATCTCTAAGGCTCTTGTTTCCTTAGTGCACATCAATACTCTTTGTTATCTCATGCAAAGATAACTTTCTTCCTCCTCCTCCTCTGTTTGATTCTCAAACATTCAAACTCCACAACAAATTGCAAAGCATACAAGAAAACAACTTGATTGTTTGAAGCTCTTGCAAATTGAAATTGATCAATCTCTAAGTCTTTCATCAACTTAGTGCAAATCAATACTCTTGTTATCTGTAGGATAACCTCTTCTTCTTCTTCCACTGTTTGTTTTACAAACACCCAACTTCCATACAAATTGTAACAAAGTCTCATCTAGCTTTTAGAGGTCCTAAAGTGTTAGGTTGAGCAAAGGTTGTAAAAGTCTAAGTGGTTAACTTAGCAACAGGGTGCAAGCCTGCTGAGGCTTAGAGAATACAGTTGTTGTAATTGTTCAGGTGAACAAGGATTGTAAGGTGCAGGATTTGAGAGGTTATCTCAAGCATCATAGTGGAAACTCTCACAAGATTGTGAGGAGTGGACTAACCCACATTGGGTGAACCACTATAAATTCTCTGTGTGTTGATTCTCTCTTCCCTATACTCTTTACTTACTGCATACACAACACACACAAACACATTTACTTTATTAAACTGTTTTTGCAATCAGACATCAGAACGTTCTGAAGTCTATTTTAACTTAACCATTCCAAGTTTCAACTTGAGAATCAATTTTAAGTTACAGGTTTAATTTTTAAAGGGTCACAATTCAAACCCCCCTTCCTTGTGACTATTTTATCGACTTCATCAACCACCTGGACTCAAGGATTCTCAACACCCACACTATGTATGCAAACTACACAAAATCATATATGGCCTTCGTCAAGCCCCCCCGGGCATGGCATGATGCTTTGAAGAACTTCACAGTGTCATGCAGGTTCTCATGTAGCAAGAGTGATCCATCTCTCTTTATTTATGCCACTAGAGGTATTCTCTCTTATTTCCTTGTATATGTTGATGACTTACTTCTGACAGGAAACAACAACCACTTCATGCAAGAATTCATCTCCAGCATATCTCAAAAATTCTCATTGAAGAATATGGGAGCTCCCCACTATTTTCTTGGTATAGAAATCATTCCCACCACTTCAGGCATACTTCTTTCTTAACATAAACATATTAGATACATCCTTCAACGGTTTGATATGGAGGGTGTCAAGCCTTCACCTACACCACTTTCGGCAACAGCCACACTTCAACTTCATGATGGAACTCCATCAACTGATGCCATCGAATATAGAAGTATTATTGGAGCTCTTCAATATCTCAATCTCACCAGGCCTTACATATCCTTCTTGATAAACAATCTTGCACAATTCATGCACAAACCCACCACCCTTCATCTCCAACATCTCAAAAGAATCCTACGATATCTCAAAACCACAATAAATCATGGCATTCTTCTACATCCCACAACCACACACAATCTCATTGCCTATTCAGATGCTGATTGGGGCGGGAACACTGATGATCATACCTCCACTTCAGCCTATATCATATTCCTAGATTCAAACCCGATCTCTTGGCTTTCCAAAAAGCAACGTACGGTAGCTCGTTCATCCACAGAAGCCGAATATCATGATGTTGCTACTGCAACCTCTGAAATCATGTGGCTTCACAATCTTCTTAGTGAACTTCGGGTTCCCATGACCAATCCACCAAAAATTCTTTGTGATAACATTGGAGCTACATATCTATGTGCAAACCCTGTCCTTCACTCTCGGATGAAACACATATCAATGGACTACCATTTTGTGCGTGAGCAAGTACAAGAAAATAATCTAAATGTCTCTCATGTTTCAACCAAAGATCAACTTGCTGACATTCTCACCAGACCCCTTGCAGCTACCAAATTCAACGATATTTCATCCAAGATAAAAGTTACTGATGGTAACTTTATTTTGAGTTACTGATGGTAACTTTATTTTGAGGGGGTATATTAGAGGATAATTATTTTGTATATCTTATTGTATTTAGTATTTAGATAGCAATGTAATCTTAGCCATCATTGCCAACAGTCAACACTACAGAGGTCAATTGTATATGAGTCATGACCATTATTTCTATTGATAGTCATTAAGGAATTGATCATTCCTTCCTTAAGTATAGGATCAGTGTATTGTATATATGTGGTCAACACTTATCAATAATATTCATTCAAACCTGAAATACAATTACTCTTATAGTTACTCTTATAGTATCT
The DNA here is from genome assembly GCF_003473485.1 of Medicago truncatula. Lineage (NCBI taxonomy): Eukaryota > Viridiplantae > Streptophyta > Magnoliopsida > Fabales > Fabaceae > Medicago > Medicago truncatula. Next base: position 51,451,845 of record NC_053043.1, read on the forward strand.
ACCACTTATATGTCAAATTATGTTGCTAATTAACATTTTATTTCCACTATCAAAATTATTCACTTTAAAAGTTTATTTGGAAATACTTTTACAAAGTAAACAGTTCTTTGTCTTGATCATGTAAATGTCAAAATCATTTTACCATAATAACATGTTTCTTTTTATATTTGTCAAAAAAGATGTTTCTTTCTATATAGAATTGATAAGTCAGTATGCATGTGAAAGAATTCTTTTGGCATGTCAACAATTATTTGTCAATTTTCTGACATTTACAACAATATTTTTTTTTTTTGAAAGAAACATTTACATCAACATAAAATTAGGGTGTTTAAACTATATTAAATCAAATACGATTCTAAATGTATACCTGACAATCAGTTCTTGAATTGTGAAACTCTTTCTACGATTTTATGAACACACTACCTGTTTATACCATCAACCTTTAAATTGTGAAACATTATTTTTTGAACAAACTGACTATGAGTAATTTGCCTAAGGATGATGCATATTAATTTAAAGAGATTGCACAATGTTCATTTATAAGGACAGATACTCACATTAAATATAAGTCATTATCACATGTTAATAGGAGAACGACTTCTTTAATTTCGTACTTGAATTTGCTGTAGTCCTAAGTTCATGTAGTTACACAATCAAACATCAGTGGCCGTCTGATCAAAATCGGACGGTTTTGAATTAATCTCAATATATTTGAAGTCATAAATTAAAAATTAAATCTGTTTTTGATGGGACGACGATCAAAATCTTATAAAAATTTGAGATCAATTCATTCCATTTTTCTCTTTTTTGAGGATAAATTTACATATTTCAATTATGTGTCAGATATACGAATATCATATCCTATCTATATGAAAATTTTAGTTCAAATCCTTCGATACTCGGTAAAAGATGACTGCCGGGATTTTTATTTTTTATTTTTATAAGAAAACTGTTGGGACTTGCTGTCCTCAAAAAACAATTTGAATTTTAGTCACAAATACAAGTTCAAATCTTATTCATAAATTTAAAAGCCGGTGATTTTTTAAGGACTAAAAATATATTTATCCTAAAAAAAATACAAATTTTAGTCGCTATTAGAAGTAAAAATGGACTACTTTTAAATTAGGGTTAATTAAGTTTTTAGTCCCTATAAATATTCAGAATTTTGTTTTTAGTCCCTATAAAATAAAATCACACTTTTTAATCCTTATAAAATTTTCCATCAACATTTTTAGTCCTTATAAAATTTTTCATAAGCATTTTTAGTCCCTATAAAATTTTTCCATCAGCATTTTTAGTCCCTAAAATGCTTAAGGAAAATGTCACAGGGACTAAAAAGTGTGATTTTATTTTGTAGGGACTAAAAACAAAACTGTGAATATTTATAGGGACTAAAATCTTAATTAACCCTTTAAACTATTATGTTGGTACACCTTAAAGTCTCGTATTATTTAAGAATAAAAGTCGATAGTAGTTTATAAATAACATCTACACTCCTCAATCCAATGAAATGTCTACAAAGCATAAAACCGTGAAAGACTTGTATCAAAAGTGGACACTAAAGAATCTTTTATTGGTGACACATTATATTGGTTTATCCTCTATAAAACTGTGAATATTTATAGGGACTAAAAACTTAATTAACCCTTTAAACTATTATGTTGGTACATCTTAAAGTCTCGTATTATTTAAGAATAAAAGTCGATAGTAGTTTATAAATAACATCTACACTCCTCAATCCAATGAAATGTCTACAAAGCATAAAACCGTGAAAGACTTGTATCAAAAGTGGACACTAAAGAATCTTTTATTGATGACACATTATATTGGTTTATCCTCCATATATTTGCAAATATAAACTTATTCTGACACATAATTGAAATATGTAAATTTATCCTCCATAAATTCATGCATGTTTATCCTCCATAAATTCATGCATGTTTGGTATGACTATGGGTTTGTCTAAATTATACCAAACATGCATGAATCTTTTGCAAATATATGGAGGATAAACATGCATGTTTGGTATGATTATGGGTTTGCTTAAATCACCTTTAGTCACCATATATTTGCAAAAACCAGTTTATATTTAGACCATTGCTTTATATAGGAATGCACTCTAGAGTCATATTTATTCATAAAACATCATATTTAATTTACCCTTGTTGTCGTTATACTTATTTTCTGTTGAGAAATAACATACTTGAATTCCCTTAAAGAAAGAAAAAAAACTTGAATAATTCAGAATATATAGCAGGATACATAGCAATGCAAAAAGAAAAGAAAGGAATGCTTTATTAAATTGAAATAACATCGGCAAAAAAACATCTGGTGTATGTGTATACACCTCAACCTTGGTACATGTTTCCAAGTGTTGGATTATTTCAAAAGCTAGCCCTTGTATATTCTTCTAAATTCCAAATAGGAGGAATTTAAGATTATTCCAAGGGCAATATATTGAATTGTCTGTTTATCTATTTTCTCTTCAAAGGATCTATCTAATTCTTCTCATCACTCAAACAGTGTAGTGTTGTTGGATTGTCTCAATGTCAAGTCCCTTGAGTTTTACAACAGACTCAACATGTCCTTTCAGTGTGTGAAGCTCCCTTAACCTTGCAATTTCAGCACGTTTCTTTGCTTGATCTGCAAGTTCAGATAATTCTCTGTAGTTGTTAGATTCATTCAACACTTGATCTGTTTCCGGAGGATTCAAGCCATGTAGTGTGCGTTGAGCTGCGGCCCATTGTGCTTCTCTCTCTCCTTTTCCATAATCCTTCTTTGAGGTGAAGGCAGTCTGCATTACATTACATAGTACAAAAAAACATGGTCAGATAGAAACACAAATTAGAAATTAATCATAATATAATGTTAATACTGTTATAGAATATGAGTTTAAAGGACATAGTTTTACACTGACATTCAATAATAGTCAACTACTATGTCATGTCATCCAAGTCCTTTAAGTAGATTGACAAAGTGATGAGTTTTTATCTTTTGTCAGTGTAAAATGTGTAATATATGCATGCCCCTTTAACTCATATAACATTGATATTGAGAGTTTACCCTATTCTCAGTAATATTGTTCCATGCCTTGCCACTCAAGGCATATCGAATGACGAACTTAAGGACATCCAATGGGATATAGAAAATAATGCTGTAGAGCCAAATGACACCTGCCCAACCCCATCCAATTCCTTTCATACTTGCAAACTCCCAATTTGCATACACAGCTATCAGTGTGGCAATCTAATAAAAAACATAAAATGAAATTAATACCATAACAAAGAGACGAAAAAATAATTAACAATATTCAATTATTTCAAACTTTAGATTACCAACAAAAAGAATACTCACCAGCTGTGCTATGAGAAAGGCAACCATAAGAAGGATGCCTGGACGTTCGACGAAAGACCAGCTCCTTGAGCGTGTAACAAAGATGAGAGCTTGACTTACAGTACTCACTTGAAGGTAAACAGCAGCTGTGAGTTCTTCGTGGTTCTCCCTGATAGAATGCACTCCAAATTTTTCCTGCAAATAGTTTTTCACTTTATAGATTAAGCATGAAGGCTGAAAATAATGAAATGATAATTTTACAACATTTTGGAAAATCATATAAAATCTGACAGTCTTACCGTGAAAAAATCAGATGCATGAGCAGCCCAAAAGAAGACAACAGTCATAACAGCAAGGTAAGCACCAAGCACTATGCCTGTGGCAAAAATTTCCTTCAACTTCCATGAATCTGGCATAGGAGATGGCTTTACTCTATCCTTCGAAATGGTCATGATAGTACCATCATTAAGTATGGCAATGATCAAAACCATAAAAGGAGAGAAATCAAATTTCCAAATTAGAGCAAGGAGCATAAAGCCAAGCACAATTCGGATTGTTATGGAAACTGCGTATATTGTGTAGTTCTTCATTCTTTGAAAAATAGCCCTGCTTGTGAGGACTGCACTCACAATAACACTCAATCCAGGCTCTGTGAGGACTATGTCAGATGCACCTCGAGCTGCATCAGTTGCATCAGCCACTGCAATTCCAATATCTGCTCTTTTCAATGCAGGAGCATCATTCACGCCATCTCCTGTCATCCCAACTATGTGTTTCCTATCCTGGAGTCTCTTTACAATCTCATATTTATGTTCTGCATTTCAAATGAATTCGCATTATTCAAACTCAAATACATTAGCACTCTTGTCTCACTTTCCCTCTGGACTTGAATATAAGCAAAAAAGTGCATGTAGACATGTATTTTTTTTTGGGACCAGATACACGTACATTTTTACTTATTTATGAGTCCAGAGTAAACTGATAATACAAATTTTATGTATATATTACCAGGGAAGACACCAGCAAATCCATCAGCCTTCTCAATAAGCTCATCGACCGGAAGCGAAGCAATTGATGCATCCTTGTGCTCGCCAAGGAGGGAGGATGAAGGATACATGTTACTTCCCATGCCCAGCCTACGACCGGTTTCCTTGCCAATAGCTAGCTGATCACCAGTAATCATTTTAACGTTTACTCCGAGATTGAGGGCCCGTCTAATGGTTTCTGCACTGTCATGCCTTGGAGGATCAAAGAGAGGCAATAGACCGACAAACGTCCACGGTCCTCCTGAACTCTCCTTGCTTTTTTCTGGCACTTCCTAAAAAGTATGCATAATTCCTCATAAAAACTTATTTTGATTCATTCAATCAAAAGTCATCATTAATAAGAAGTAATAAAAGCTTACTTGTTTGCCAACAGCAAGGGAACGGAGACCGCGTTCAGCAAATTTATCAATAATGGAAATAGCTTTCCTCTTTACATCTTCTCTAAGGTTGCACAGATCAATAATCTAAAAGGAAATTCAAAAATGTATTGTCATGTGAAACGATAGATGTCAAATATGACTGGTGAAAGGTCTATTTGTTTACCTGCTCCGGTGCCCCTTTGCTTACTCGGTGCCAATTACCGTCAGTGTCTATGTATGTTATGGCGGTACGCTTGTCGACTGGATTAAAGGGAAGGAAATGCACCTCTGTAAGACCTTCTCTAGCCTGCACAAAGCAGCATAATAAGTTTTTCACAGTCATTTTATCTATAAAATAATCTACCAAACTTCTTATGGTTATTCATCACAATCAATAGTTTTTCATGCATGTCTCAAGAACCACCCTAGCTAGTAGATTTCACAATGCTAAAGTTCGAATGCTCAGCTAGAAGTTACAAACCTCTTTTGGATCACTCAACATTCCTACAATGCAAGCATCAATAGCATCTTGGTTCTCCACCCTAGAGGCTCTAGCTCCAAGCAAAATTACCATGTCCTTGTCGGTATCTCTTGAAAATACCTTCAAATATGGACAAAAAATATATGAAATGATTCTAAACAAATGACCATCATAAAACAATGCAAGTTATTAATTAAACATTAAATTTGTGTTACAAAAAACATATACATCAAAGTGAATATTAAATCATTTAAGTAGTGATTTATCTTTCTCGTGCTTACCTCAACCAAATTCTTGTCCACGGTAAGTTTGTTCAATGTTAGAGTTCCAGTCTTGTCACTACATAAAACATCCATCCCAGCCATTTCCTCAATGGCTGTCATTCTCTTTGTGATAGCACCTTGTTGAGACAACCTATGTGAACCAATAGCCATTGTCACTGACAACACTGTTGGCATTGCAATAGGAATCCCTCCAATGAGAAGCACCAATAGATTGTCAATTCCACTCCTATACTTGCGGCGCTGAATCGGATACATGACAACAATCTCGATGACCATTCCCACAGCAATTGAGCAAATGCAGAAGTTACCGATGGCTGTCAACACCTGATCATCATAGCCATAGACATAAAATTGCATTTTAGTGCTAAAAGTGAAACAAAAGTAAGCAAAAGCAAAATCATATTAAGGAAACATTAGAATCACATTTTGCCGTCCATCCAACTTTCTCGTTATATTAAGAAAATACACTTCAGTACTGATTTTTCGTCATTAATTCAACCTTTTCTAGTAGTGATCAGCATATATTAATGAACAAATTTTGCAGCATTATTGAAGTCAGAAAATTAAGAGTTAAGTACCTTTTGGAAATGACCAACTTGGTTAGTGCTGTCGACCAAATGAGCAGCCTTACCAAAGAAGGTGTGCACACCAGTAGCAATTACAATCGCCTCGAGTTCTCCTTGCTTTACAGTAGAGCCAGAGAAGACTTCATCACCAGGGTTCTTGGTTGTTGGCAAGGACTCACCAGTGAGTGCAGATTGATCAATCTTAAGAGGATCTCCGTCCAAAAGACGAGCGTCGGCTGGAACGATGTCTCCTAATTTGATGCTGATTATATCTCCTGGTACCAATATAGCAGCCTCTTGCTCAGTCCACCTTCCATCTCTCAGAACCTGTCAATTACCATCCAAATAGAGCAACATGTCACACACACACCATTCAGATAAAATAAATAATCTAATCATTCTTGTGAACTAGCAAGACCTTATCCTAAATAATGGCCTATGCGACTAATATTATACCTTGGTTTTGGGAGCAAGACCAGCCATAAGTGCTGCAGCAGCATTTCCAGCATTGTTTTCTTCTATAAAACTAATGGTTGAGTTAATGATAAGCAAGGCCATAATTCCAACAAAATCCTGCCAATCTGGTGGTTCCCCCTGTATGTTACAAGTGACGAGACAGTAAAAAACAAGCAAAAAAACATAAGCAAATCAAATATAACAATAGCCATGTAATAGCCTAATCATATGAAGAACGTACCCCTCCATTTGCCAATGCAATAGCCATGATAGCAGCAGCTTCCATGACCCATGAGAGGGGATTCCACATAAAGCCCAAGAATTTCAGGAATTTGCTTTCCTGTTTGAGTGCAAATTAATTAAGATTAGTCATTGTTATGAATTAAGAAATTTTGTAAAAATGCAATTATAGATTAGTTGCATGATGGATTGATGATTACCTTCTTTTCTTCCAATTTGTTTGGTCCAAAAACTTCCAATCTCTTTTGGCCTTCATCATTAGTGAGACCTTCTTTAGTACAATTCAATTCTCGAAACACTTCATCAACAGGGATTCTCTCCTGCAAATCAACCACATTGCTTTTTAATAACAACAAAAATGAATGAATATAACTTATAACATTTGTAGCATCGACACTTCTGATCGAATGTATGTATGGTGTCCAACACATCTCAGTGTCGGACATCAACACCACACCGACAAATGATTATTGTTGTCGACATGTCAATGTCTGTTATTCATAGATTGTAACAAATAAAATGTAACAAACGGTGAGTTTTTCAAAATCACAGTGACATTATGATTTTGTTGAAGCTAAGTATGGCTTTTACCAAAATCACAATGACTCATCGTGATTCTAAAGCTACGCTTCACCGTCAATCAAAACATTCACAAAGTAGAAAAACTTACGAGGTCAACAGCCTCCTTCTTAATATCCTCGAGGGTTGTCATATTGTTGTTCCTTAATAATTAGAAAGAGAGTTAGTTTGTTGTTTAAGAAATACCAAGTTGTTAAAGCAGATGTGTAAATGTGTATATATATAAGGAAAAGAATAGTAAGTAATACACACAAGTGATCATTCATTCATTCATCAATCAATGGTGTGAGTGAGTTTCTCCTTTCAAATCTAACTCTAAAATCACTCCTTGTCACTCATTCACTAACAAACTTGGTCTATTCTCTTTCTTACATTTTTTAATTTTTTTTTTGGGTTATATTTAACCAATAATAACCAATTCAAATATGTAATTAATTAATTTTTTAAATAATAAAATCAAATTATAGTAGTGAAGCAGCGAGACTTGTGGGTTTTGTTTTGACTTTGTTCATGCCATTAAATTGTTTCATGCATGTGGCAATTCATTGTCCTTAGATCTAACTACACTACATTTGAAAAAAACAACGTGCATTGTAATAGGTAATTGACACATATTAAGACTAACAACCATACTCGTGGCCATAAGCTATAAATTCGTGATATAAACATTTTGTAGAGATGTTGCCCAATTAATTTTCTTCATTTTGTACAAATTTATGCACTTACCTAGCTCAATTGTGATAATGACCGTATTGTTAAACCAGACACTTTTTTTCAATCTAGAATCTCGTACTTGTGGTTGTGGTTGAGTGTTTAAGTTTTAGATGATCCTCGAGTTTATTTATAAACCAAATTAAAAAATCAGACAATTATCCTCGTGAGTTTAGCTCATTTGATAAGGGATAATGTATATTTTAGCTCACTTATTCACTTTTAAGGTGAATTTTTCTAGCTGCTAGACTACTTAACAAAAAAAGAAAAAAAAAAATCAAACAATTGTACTTCGTGTATGAGTTTTGGTAAGCTCTCTAATTATTTTTTTTGACACATCACAACAAAAATTGAACCAAAACAAATCAATTATTTTTTATTATTAGTTTTTATAATTTTTCTCTCTATTTCTTTTTTTTTTTTTTTAGATGAAGTGGCAAACCACTGAAACTCACACACAACTGTGAGGTTCCGAGTTCGAACTCGGATCACGACGACCGACCTTACAATTTCGACATTTGCCAATTGAGTTAGGACTTCTAGACTTTTCTCTCTAAATTCTAAGAGTAATGATATTTGAACAACTTTTTTGCTACAACTTTTGGGACAACCTTGTTGTGCTCTCTTTTCATTGATCAAAAACAATGGAGAGAGAAAAAGGAAGAGAGAGAATAAGAAGATAATGTGAATATGAGAGAGAAAGTTGTAAAAAAATGGTTGTACAAATATCATTTCTCAAATTCTAAACAACTCAATGTGACATTTAAACACAAGATCTTGGTGTACACTTGGCGTTTGAGCCATTTAGTGATGATGAAATTCTATTTCTAACGCTCTTTTTGATATTCATTCTTTTATTAGATGAAACTTATTTGAGTCTAACATTTGAAAATGAATTTCATGTAAAATTGTGAGACTCATATGACTTCTCTCCAATAAGAGAGAACGTTAAAGAAAGTGTTAAAAAGAGTGTTCATACCATTTTCAAAGGTACAATTGATAGGATGAGATACATACACTGTTCAGTTACATTATTTAAAAATGTTAGAAGAACTACCTCTTTAACGCTTTCTAACGCTCACTTTTTTATTAGACGAAATTAAAATTCATATGGTTAGATCTCATCACTTTATATGAGAAGTTTAATAATAATCTAATTTCGCCTCCAATATTTTTGAAAAATCACCATTTTTTCGAGCATTTCAGATTATTTTTTCATTCCATGACTCCACCAAACTTCTGTCCACACTTTTTTCTTTTTAAAACTTTTGGAATTTAAGTTTTTTTACCGGATCTTTCAAAAAACAAAACTTTCAGTATGACTATTTAATATTTATACCTGACCTCTCGCTTCTTCTCTCTTGTTTTCCCTCTCTTTTATCTATATAAATGTTATATTTAAATTATTTTCTTTTATCTTAATTGTCAATACTACTCGCAAAAGTAGGATACAATACGTATGTTTTTTTTTGTAAAAAACTCATATTTAATTTATTAAATTCTAAATTTTAATAAATAAACTTTTTATGGCGTTCTAAACATGTCAGCGTAAGAGATTAAAAATTTAAAAATTTAAAGATAATTAAACAAATTTGATTTAAGAATAGACTAAAATTGGTGCATAAAAGTAAAAGACTAATAAATAATAAAAGATTAAACTTAAAAAGGTCTCCATTTTGTATGGACCAAAAATATATTTAACCATTTAAAAAAAAAAAAAAAGGCCATTACTTTTCTCACAATGTGAGGTTCTCGGACGCCCTATTCGGATTCTAAAATCCGAAATATTTCAATGTGTTTTTCGAGGTTTTATGGGATTTTTATGTAGTTCGGATTCTAAAATTCGAACGGCATAGGACGCGTGAGAAACTCATAGGGTGAAAAAAGAAATAGTGAATTTTTTTTTGTTCCAGACCAGCTAGAAGCCCACAAAAGCAGGGCCCATTAAACCAAAGCCCAAGACAAATCAAGCAAAACACGGTGACAGAGCACACGAAGCCTTGTGCGGGTCACTGCACTAGAGTACTTCTTGACTCCATCATCACCGTGCACGTCATCTCCAACAATCCCCTAAGATAACGCCGCAACTTCATGAGAACCGTTAGTGCTCTTTGCGCCTATATAAGAGTGACTCAGCGTCACCATCAAGGTACACTTCACTTTTCATCACTTTTGCACATAACAACCTTTTCGGATACTGACTTGAGCGTTGAAGTGTTAATGTGTCAGCAGACACCCTTCTCCTCCACCGTGAAGACTCAACCATCGCCACACCAGAGCACCGTAAAAAACAGTTCCATTTCCTCGATCGTCACCGGACCGATCAATATTTAACCATGTTTTTTTATCATTTGCTACATAACTCCACCAAATATCTAGAGCACGTGTGAGTTTTTTCAAAAATAAATTATGTATCGGACTTTTTAAAATATGGAATAAATTATGTATCGGACTTTTTAAACTATGGAAGTACTGGTATGAATACATACCTACGCATTTGTTTTTGGAAGGCGCTATACTTTTATATTCAGTTTGTTGATTTATAAAAAGAAATAAAAATGATTTCTTGACATAATCTACCACATGTAAGTAAAGGTAAAAATTACATTCAACTACAAATTTTTTATATCTTTCTACAAACAACCATGTAACTTTTAATGATGGTTTTGGTTGTTATTAGAAGTCAATCATTGCAACATATGTTAGAACTAGCATGATTTGATTTCATATAATTTTGAGCATTATATGTAACTTGCTAAGTGATTCAAGTATGTTAATTTCTCAAGAAAATAAGTAAAACCAAGGGCTTTATGATTTTTTTTTTTTCTGTTAATATAAAACTAGTTACAAACTCGTGCTTCGCACGGGTTCAATAACATATTTGATAAAAAAATTCTTTGAAAGAAGAGATGTTAAAACGACAGAACATTGTGATTCATCATAAAATATGTATGGGCTGATTAAGAAAGCATCTAATCAGTTTCTGAGATTACGAATTGACATAATATTTAAAATGAAAACAATTGGAACTAATAAAGGAACCAATGATGTGTGAATTATGATTACATATTATCCAAAATTACAAAAAAATAAAAAATAAAGTGTTTTTGTCATAGAATTACCAAAAAAGGATTGATACCCATATTTACATCAAATGAAATCAAGCAAAGAAGTAACATCAGTGAGTGGAGATAATCCAGTCTAGGATTAGAGATAAGGTGATATGTTGAAAGTGCGGATCATGAACACCAAATCTTTATTTGGGAACGACTTGATCGTGCATATTTTTAGGTGGCTTCTCTAGATCAAAAATTAACTTGCCACCTCCCTCTAACATATTTCTCGGCAAAATTTGAACTATTGGCCGCCTAAGTATTTTTTGTAACTTGCTCTTTTTGTCCTTATCAAGCGACACTTATACCTTTTTTGAGCTTGTTTGTCGATGAGTGTGATTGTTTTCCGTGTTCCTTTTAGAAATGTCTTTGATATATCATTTGGGAAGTGTTAGGTACAAAACAAATTGCAGTGTTAATTAGATGTTATATATATGTACATTTCTAAAACATTTATCAAAGCATCATAAAGATTTGTTGTAGGAAAAGAGCTTGTTTTATTTTGTTCAAGAGATTATGAAAACAACGTTATAATTAACATGATACTAATTGGAACCAATGAAGGAACCAATAATGTGCAGATCAACGTTACATAATAATTAGGTTTATAAAAGAGACTGCAAGTGTCATAGACTAACCAAAAAGGGATTTTTGTCAATATTTACATCAGACAAAATGAAAAGAACAAATGGCATCCCAAAGTCAAGATAGTTTACGACTATAGTCCAAAGCGATACGTCAAAATAGTAGAAGTTCAAATAGTTTAACAACAAAGATCTACTTTGGAACAACTCGAACGCGCAAGTTCTTCTGTGACTTTTTGAGATCAAAGATGAACTTACCACCTTCTTCCATCACTCGTTCTCTGCAGAAATTGAACCACTGCTCACCCAAGTATTTTTCATAGCTTGCTCGATCGGCTGTAATGTGGCGATAGTTATACTGTCTCTGTGTCTGGTCATCAATGAGAGTGATTGTTTTGCGTTTTCCTTTCAGAATTGTTCTTTACACCTCGTTTGGGAAATGCTAAACAGGGAAATAACTACAATATTAGTCTAATGCATATTAACATGGATAAGATGTATGCGAATATAGTTACATATAATTTAATTTATAAAATAAAGGTAGCATAACTGATTTTAAGTTAAAGAAAATGCACCATGACTTCTAATTTATCTTCCTATTATCTTAATATAAAGTCTAGATAAATGCATGCATCTACATTATATGTACCTCGTTGACCAATTAACATTTTTGAAACAAATAGAAATTAAGCATCACTTCCGCATGGGCATATATAGCTTGCACAATTTGACCTTGATGTCTTCGAATATTTGGTGCAACTCTCAAAATACAATCCAAACTGGTTAGGATTGAATTTAGTTGTTTTTCCAAATAGTGATGCAGTATGTACCCTAACACAAATTATGCACATGAAATAAAGAATAATGCAATATGTATTATTGCATTATTTGCCTAACCTGAGACAGTTTGGAAAAATTGTTGTACGAAAGTACGTTGAGAAGAAGTCGAACTCTGACTTAAGTTCTATCTGAAGTTTTGACTCTGAGCTTGAGAAGTGTTAAGGTCACGACAACAGTTAAATAAACATGGTCAAAAAACAATCAAATTGGATTGTGAAATAATAAGTTACTCTAACACTGTATTGTGAAATCATAATGCAAACTTACTAAGTCTTAAACTTATCAACAACTGGATGATGTAGGTTGATGAGCAGCCTCGAACTTAACCAATTGTTACATATATTTGGGCTGTCATTAACTACAAAATGGAAGCAAAGAACTCAAGGTAAATAGATGGTAAATGATAAAGCTACGGAGTATTTTTCCCATAGTGTTACATCAACTATATTCCCACTACATAAGGAAAAACATCTTTCGGGTCATTATTAAACTTATATAAAATCCTATCATCTGATGCTGACAAAATAGAAAATAATACCTTTTCTATTTAGCAATGTTTAGTTTTTTTGAATAAGAAAAAGATATGCTGTTACAATATATATATATATATATATATATATATATATATATAATTTTGAAGAAAAGACATCTACAATTTTACTTTTAATTCAAATCAAAATTTTATAAAAATAATCATTCGCATTATGCAACGCCAAAAAAAATTATACGCATTAGCGTAACAAAAAATAGACACACATAAAGTATTACTCTAAACGCTAATATGTGTGTGTGTGTGTGTGTGTATTTGCGAGGTTGAAGAAAGAAAATAAAAATATTTGGTATCATTAAATGATAGCGTGAATAAAAATATTTGTGAGGTTGTTATGATTAAACGATATTTAAATTAAATATATAAGTCATAAAAAGATAATAAAATTCCTTTGAAAAAAAGGTAATAAAATTAAATGGAACCTCCTTAAAAAAAATTAAATGGAATGGTTAAAAAAAATTAAATGGAAGAAAAAAACATATTGAAATATAATATTAGAAAATAAAAGAAAATGTTCCCAACGTGAATTGAAGAGAGATGCTTGTGAAATAAATTGTCGAGAAGTAGTTTTTTGAAGTAGCATTCAACAACTTTTGGCCAAAACTCATTCCATTCAATTTTATGCATTAAAAAAGTACCTTTGTTAGTAAGTACTTAATTGATATCGTATTTGGTCTAACTTCTCCTTAAAAATTTAGAGAAGTTGAAAAAAAGTGGGTCAAACCGTATCTTAATCTTTCACAACAGCAGTGTAGAACCAATTGAATTTGGGAGAAAAAAAATAAAAAAATAGTTAAAAATAAAAAAATTGGAAAATAGTCAAAAGTTTTTAAAAATATAAAAGTTGGAAAATAGTTCAAAAAAATCGGTGAGGTAGAACTCAACCAAACAATACTAAAAAAAAATTATATGCATTAGCGTAACAAAAAACAGACAGACGAACATAAAATATTACTCTAAACGTTAATATATGTGTGTATATATTCGCGAGTTTGAAGAAAGAAAATAAAAATATTTGTTATCATTAAATGACAACGTGAATAAAAATATTACTGAGGTTGTAATGATTAAACAATATTGAAATTAAATATATAAGTGATAAAATGATAATAAAATTCCTTTGAAAAAAAGATAATAAAATTAAATGGGACCTCCTTAAAAAATTAAATGGAACGGTTCAAAAAAATAAAATAAAATAAAGTTAAATGGAAAAAAAAAACATATTGAAATATAATTTTAAAAAATAAAAGAAAAGGTTCCCAACGTGAGTTCAAAAGAGGTGCTTGTGAAATATAATGTCGAAAAGTAGTTTTTTAAAGTAGCATTAAACAACTTTTGGCCAAAGCTCATTCCATTCAATTTTATGCATTAAAAAAAGTTCCCTTTCTAGTAAGTACTTAATGAATATTGTGTTTGACCTAACTTCTCCTTAGAAATGTAGAGAAGTAGAAGAAAAAAAACCGGGTCAAAGGTATCTTAATCTCCCACAATGGCAGTGTAGAAACAACTGAATTTTGGAGAAAAAATTGGAAAATAGTTAAAAGTTTATAAAAATTGGAAAATAGTTAAAAAAAAAAAAAAACATCGGTGAGGTAGCACTCAACCAAGCAACACTAAAAAAAATTATATGCATCAACGTAACAAAAACACAGACTGATGGACATAAAATATTACTCTAAACATTAATGTGTGTGTAAATATTTGCGAGGTTGAAGAAAGGAAATAAAAATATTTGGTAGGTTATGATGATTAAACAATATTGAAATTAAAATAATTGATATTATGTTTGACCTAACTTCTCCTTAAAAATGTAGAGAAGTTGGAAAAAATTCGGGCCAAACGATACATTAATCTCCCACAACGGCAATGTAGAAGCAACTGAATTTGAGTGAAAAAATTGAAAAATAGTTAAAAAAAACTAAAAATTGAAAAATGGTTAAAAGTTATTAAAAAAATTTAAAAAAATAAATTAAAATATTGATGGGGGCAAAATGGGAAATATGTCATAAAAATGATGAGGTGGCACCAACAAAACCCCACCAATTAGTAAATTACAAAAATGGTGAAATTATAGGGATTAATATTTAATATATAGTAAATAGATAGATTGTACTACAATGTTATGCTTTTGTACATGTTCATGATAGACCGCCTAAATTTTAGTTTTCATAGTTGTAAAATTTAGAATATAAAGTTAAAAAGATGGAAAGAGGAAAGAGTTGAATAATGAGTATTTATCAAATAATGTGTGTGTGGAAACCCTACAAAACCCCTCTGCCAAATAGACCCTAAGCATATGTGCAAAGTAGCAACAATATGAACGAGGTCATCATCAAAGCAAGGAGAGAAACCTCTTGTGTGGAACAGCCATTAGGTAACCGTGGGTAAGCGTCGGGTGGTGGCATACTACATTCATCACCGTTGAAATAAATCTTCTCCGGAAAACCCCAGCCGCTACGGAAACTAAAACTTGATTTATTCTTTCGAAAAAGTAGCTCCGACTGTACGTTACCATTAGGACCAGCTTGCATGAGTACATCATTGAAAAATTTAACTCCCCAAAGCATTACAGTATCATCTGTTAAGACCAGTTTTTCATTAGTACATCATTGATTTTTATATTGATAAGATAGCAAAACCTTTGAATATAATGAACAAACACAAACTTACTTGTTGATCCATATGGAGCTAATGATTTGTAGTTGTAACTGAAAATTTGTGTCAATTTATCAAAATTTGGATGTTGAACAACCACGTTCCAGTCTGAGTAATTCTTTCTGTAATTGAAATTAAAAACGGTAATCTTCACGCGCCAATACTCATAGTAGTTATACTTAATGTGCCAGTGAACTTTAATCGGACACATATGCCTAGTACATTCAACTAAAGGCTCAACACCTTTCTCTCCAGGGCTGTTAACAATCGAGGCCAAATTCGATGAATTACTTGAACTGTAACCACACATGAAAAGGAAACATGTGAGTGTATAATATTAATTTCAGTCCCTTTACAATTTCAAGGACTAAAGTGAGAAATCGCGGTGTCAAAGACTAACACATTTATTTACTCTATTAATTACAATTTAGAAGGAAATCACAATTAATTACAATTTAGAAGGAAATCACAGTGTCAAAAAAGTAATGAAATCTTACTCTATACAACTTCCTGATTGAAATGAGTTGTCTTGGCAGGCGCATGAACAGTTCGGGCAGGGTACAATATTCTCGCTATAGAAAGATGAGAGGGAAACGCAGCAATTTGGAGGTTTCTGAACTAGAAATTGTGAATATGTGCATGTCACCTTCCATGTCACTGCAACAAATCAGAGTAATGTTAATTAAGGTATAAGTAAATCATAATATGTGTTGTCATAGAAATAGTCTATGCTATAAGTGCTAAATTAAGTTATTTATTCAAACAGAGCTGATAATTATACGACAACTTAGGAGAATTGGTAGTCGTAGGTTTACAAAATATACTTACAAATTGCTTCAGTCACTCTCCTTTCGTTCGGTGATGTGAATTCAGTAAGTTCCGCAATTTTTGGTTGGTTGCATGTATAACCTGGTCCTGGTGTTTTCAAAGTGAAATTCTGCGGCGCTATGATGGCAGTTTTGTTATTGCCAGCTCTACCGACACTGACTTGAAACGCTGCAACTGCATTTGGCGGATCTTGTGCCCATGTTCTTAGTACACCACCTTTGCAGCAATTTGCAAATTGTTTATTATAGGGCGTTCCAGGGTGCAAGTCTATAATTGTTGGATCCTTCTTACAACAATGTGGGAAGGTTTCCGTAAACTCTGAGCAATCTCCTTGATCAGTTGCTTCCCCTCCCACCACAGCCCATATGATCTCTTTCTCTACCCAACTCCATCCTACGAACCATCCGGGTGCTGTTATATGACGATATTGTTGAAAGTTGTTTATTGTAACTACCGCCTGTCCAGTTTCAATTGTTTCTTAGACATCACAATATAAACTCAATTCATTCTAAATGACCGTTGCGGCTATTACAAATAAGAGTTTAATAAAACCTTATGCCTAACTCAACCCTTCAAAATCAGCTTGTATGGAAGAGGATGTCTTCCACTTGTGAACACTTTTTCATGTCATTGGTCCAATGTGAGACTAGTTAGAACTAGATTGCTTAGACAACAAGTTACCTTGCTAAGTAGTTAGTTTAAGTGATCCTATGTGACTACATGCACAATAAGCTAGAATAGAGCTTCATTTGTATATAAATAAAGGTTACTCACACTATACTAATTATGCTAGTATGGTTATTAA
Organism: Medicago truncatula; assembly: GCF_003473485.1. Taxonomy (NCBI): domain Eukaryota; kingdom Viridiplantae; phylum Streptophyta; class Magnoliopsida; order Fabales; family Fabaceae; genus Medicago; species Medicago truncatula. The sequence goes on from NC_053043.1 coordinate 51,469,275, forward strand.
AACTTTACAATAAGCTCTTGTACTTGTAAGAGTTTATTCAATTATTTTACAACTTTTTAATTGTGAACATTAATAGGTGATAAAGTAAGAATGCACTCACAACATAACCGTCAGATGTCAAGCTTACAACGTCCCATGTTATTGTGATATTCCCGTTTGGATCAAGTGGATCATAAGCTTCTGAAAGAACAACCAAAAAATGAAGTAATTTTTAATAATTATTAATTTCACTACCAAAATGTTGTAAACAAGCAAGTAAAAAGTACAAAACGAAGGAAGCATATGTAAATGAATCAACACCAAAAGCTTCCGTCAAGAAGCTAATTAATAAAAGGAAGTTGATGTCGCGATATAGTCAGTTCGTGATCCTTGATATTACATAGAACCACATGTAAATTGTTGATACAACTCCAATCATGGTGATCTAAGGCAGCGTTTTAAATAAAGTACCGTGATGGATAGCAACATAACAGTTTTTTATGTTGCCGAAATTTTGACCATGATTAGGTCATATTTGAGTGTGATTCTCCTTAAATATCAAAGATTGATATGAGACTGCTATTTAAAACCCGGCCTTCGGGTCATGGAGATATATATAAAAAAATATATATATGGTCAAGTGAAAAAACTATCATAACAGAAAACGGCATCAAACTGTGGCAATCAACTAAACCGAAAACGGCCAAAACCAGGCTCAAAAAATTAAATCATAAAACCTACTTCGATACAGACGAAACAAGATAACTACCGGCCATATATACAAATTCACATCAATCTCAAACAACGTAAACAAGAGGAACATGCACAAGGAAAAAATAGAAGAAGAAAAAACCTGTTGAAGTGAAAAACAAAGTAAACAAGAGGAACATAAGCATGCATGGACAGTGATTAAGGAAAGGGAAGAAAAACATTTTGTTTGTTGGTGAGAAAACAGTAGAAGAATAGGGTTATATGTGAAAGCGGAGAGTAGGGCAGAAATGTTTGTGAAATTTCCAGGTGAATCTGAGTTGTGAGAAAAACAAACAAATAAATAATTTAGACTGAGAATGTTAGAGAGAGATACGCGGGATACTAAGAATGTTCTGTTCTATACATACATGCAAGAAAAATAAATGTTTAGGTTACTATTTTAGACTGTAATAATTTTTATTTTGGTGAAACGTTGATTAAAATCTCATTTTTTTCATGGGTCTTGTTTTGTTAACGAGTGACCAAGACATTTGTTTAAGGATTCTAAAAAGATAAATTATTTTATAAAAAAATCAAATATTTTGATTTTCAATAATACATTAATTAAATATAATTTAGGAAACACAATTATTATTATTTTGATAAATATTACTATAATAAATAAGGACAATTAATTTTCTTCATAAGTGTAAAGTGATTTATTTTCTTATTTATTAGAATTAAACGCAGTTTCAGTCCCCAATTTAAGTAAATCCAAATTATAGTCCTCTGATTTTTTCCTGCAATTTTAGTCCATTTATTTTTAAAAATTTAGACATTTGATCCACATCTTCCTTTTGTCACAATTTTGATGATATGGTCGTAACTTGAGTGATGTGAATATAACTCTCATATTGATTTGGCGGCCATGTAACATTTTATTTTTCTTTAAATTGCTTAAAACTAATATTGTTACTATTTCTTAAATTAGAAATACAAGTCGGGAAGTACACATCCATAATAGACATATCAAAATTATTGTGCGTCAAATAACATCCAAAGTCTTGGTGATTTTACATATTGATCATTTTGAACTAATAGAAAACTTTTTGGTGGAATAATCATGTTATGTAATTTTTTTTTTTTAATTCTAAAACCTTTTGTTTTAAATTTATCAAATTTATTTTTAGGAATTACATTCTTTGAAATGTAAAGATGAGAATTTTATTCCAAATTATTTTAAAAAAAGATATTCGGATAACATTATAATACTCTCAAGAATCTTATAAATTATTGTGATTAGAGGATTAGGAAGGTTTGATACTCATATATTTTGCATAACAGATGCTATGCCTGATTAGAATTTTTTAAAGGTATGCACGGCCCTTTGCTTTTCATGGCAGGTTACTCTTTATTTTTGTTGCTATAGGATATCATTTGGCTTCCTTTCTCTCTTTTGTGTTCGGGCCTTAATCCAGATTGCATTTTATTTTCATTGTTTTGATAAAAAAAAAAAAAGGATTATAATAAATAGTTAATCACATATGAAAATAATCCATAAAGAATAACTTAGGAAACACGTTAATATTTATAATAAATATAAATAATCCATAAAGACAACTATTTTTTTAAGGGCTATTAATTTGTTTCTTTTTTTGAAAGAAGGGGTATTGCTTTTCTTAATAAGTGTAGGTTAATTTATTTTCTTATTAATTAACCGTATATTTTCTTTACCTATTTCGTGCAGCCATTTAATTCTTTTCCATGTTAGTTAATTACTGCCGTATATGGATTGCAAGGTGCTCCTAGTTCAAAACATTATATTGGCAATTTGTTTAATGGGAAATGCTAACCGATGTCTCGGAATATTAGTTAACATACTAAAAAGTAAATTATATAGTAATTATTACGTTGAAAATTGTGTAATTATTAATTCATAAATAAATCAATAATTTTTTTTTTTTTTTTGTATGCTTAACCAGTGTTCTGGAGGCACCGGTTAGCATAAGTCTTGTTTAATTCACACATTTACAGTTTTGATAATTATTCTATTTGACCGCAATCTGTGCAACTTCAGAATTTCTATATTCAATTCAGTTTTAATAATTCACGATTCAAAACTATAATGTTAATAACATCTTCAATTACCACTCCTAATAAAAAAAACTTAAATTACCAATATATAAAAATATAAAAGACAAATTAAAAAACTCTTACCAACATGACTTAAACACGATCCACCTTTTTTATTAATAATAATAATTTGCCGATGTTATTAGCATTCTAGTCTAAACACCTCGTTGTTCAATTTAGTACACGACGATAGGTTGATTTTGAAACGTGTGAAAAATGGTGTCTTTTTCGTCAAAAGTAGTGCATACAACACTTTGTGATTGGTCAATGTCATCAATGTCACCCAACTCTATGTCACACAAGTGTTATCCCACTTGCACCAGCTGAGGTTTGTGGCAAGGAATGTGGAAGGAAAACGTTTTGCCTAAAGTAAAAAAATATAAATTATTTGGCGTTTGTAAAATGTTCATGAACAAGTGTTGTGCGAAGGTGAGTTAGAGGACAACTATCATATCTCTTTTTGATGCGTTAATATTGAACATATTGGAGGAACTTCGATCACTATCATGCTCTTCAACATTGGGAAAACAAAATCGATATGATAAATATATGGGAAAGGAACGACATCTCCATCTGTGGTTGAGAGCGATATCAAAAATGACTCCCACCTTTGGTCAAGCATATTGTCCCTTGTGAAAAAACAAATTGTTTATAGAACACCAAAGTTCACTATTGATCAACATTTTTTTTTATTGTCACCAACAAAGATTATATGGTCAATATGACTAACCAATGATCAACATTTACTCTCACAACATGAAAGAAAGCCAAATATGGTGAGAAAGAAAAAAAGTATGAAGAAGAAAAGCCCTAAAAGCTTCAGTTATAAAGGGAGGAAAAGGACACCAAGACAAAGAGAAATATACTCACTCATCATCGTGGTGAGCTTAACTAAAAATATAACAAGAAAAAAAAAAAAAAAAAAAAAAAGATAAGAAAGAAAACTTTATTAAAATGTAAGAAGAAATTACAAGAGATTTGTTAGTGTTTACAATGAAGTGGTGATCTCAATTTATAGGCACGACATACCCTAATCCCATGCATTCTACTCCCTCCGTCCCGATATGTAAGCCCCCTTTGCATTTTTCACATTTCTTAAGAAAAGTTGTCAGTGTAATTAATGTGTCTGTTTTGTGTGTTAATATTTTCAAATTGCCCTTTGTTTGTATGTGTATTAAATTTAACTTTTCATATTTTAAGATAAATTAGTAGTATTAATTAGGGGTATGTTTAAGAAAAAAATAATAAATGTATCTAGTAATTTGAAATGGGATATACATTTAGAGAAGAAAATAAAGTCAAATGAGTGCGTAAATATAAGGACAGAGGGAGTAGTAACCTCAAGAAATATACTTTAGGACTATTTGTGATGTATGGATACGCCAATTTTTCGCTGCATCGTATCATATCTGTTAGGATACTTAGGATGCGCCAATTACCTCATATTTCTCTGTTAGTTTTTTTCTTTCAATTTTTTAACTTATCTTTCTCAGACCATTGATTAAAGATAATTTATAAAACAATCCATAATTTTTCTCTTATATGAAATAATTTATATTTTTTTTTGGGTAAAAAATAAATTATATTTCTATTGGTATAATATAATTAATTATATTTTTAAATACGAAATAATCAACGCAATTTACAAATTGGGACGAAGGGAGACAATTTTTTTTTTAGTCAAATAACTTAGTGGCTAGAATTCACATTGTGAATAAATGAGGTGTACGGGATGACGAAGAGAGACAACTTATTAACTTAACAAAGTTAATGGTTCATTCATTATTTTATTTTAGTTTAATGGGAAAAAATGGTGCGTTGAAGAAGACTGACGCAGATTTACCACCACAAGCAAAATAGACAGTCCAACCCAATACATGGCAAAGAAGATAGTACCAAAATCCACATCACCCATATTCCTAGTTCCTACTCATGTCACTTCAACTCTTAGTGTTGTTAATGTTAGATTACCATTATCATTATCATTAACATGATTTTCAGTTACTTTATTGTGTCTTATTTCTATCATACAAACGTTTTTCATGATTTAATATGCATGAGATTAGGTTGTAAACATCAGGTAGATATGGACCTACAAATTTAATTATGGGTCCTTCTTAAGATATCTTGTGTTGGTAAGAAATCAAGGCAATCAAGATTCCCCTTCATAATTAAATATTTCTTTTAAAATGATGTGAAAGAAGAACTCAAAATACGACAAATTATATAAAAGTGTATAAATTTAGACCATGTCCTTGTTGTAAATTTTAGACTTGTGTATTAGAGGGGGTTCTCTCCTACTAGTTTTTACGTTTATATCACACATTTGTATATAAATACTTAATCTTTTGAATTATCACGCAAAACAAAGATAAGTTATTAGTGAAATGAAACAAAGTAATACTGTAGTAGACTTTATGCTCAGATTGCAATTATAATTTATCCTTCTATTTTTTTTGTCTTAACTCTCTTATTCAGATAAATGGACCTCGATAAATTATAGTTGTATTTTCAATTAATTTGACTTTTTCTAAAGTATAACCATTTGGTTATTTGATATTTTGCTCATTATATTTAAGTGATGTATATTTTATTTTATTCAAAAAAACATTAATTTAATTCAAGAGCGATTAGATGAGATAGTAAGAGATCTCTTTTTATTTAATCAAAAAATTTAGATTTGAATCCAACTTTAAAAATATCGATTTGAAGGATTAATTTCTAGCAAGTACGTAGTAATGGTTGGCAATATCACTATTTATGCTTGAGAGTTGTGGGTTGCTACTTTTGTTAACATGGCTTACCTCACCAACTTGTTTCATCCCAATTGAGAAGGTCAATTACTCCAACTGCAAGTGGGTCAAAGATGGAGTCACTGTGACTAGGTATCACTACAATTTACCATTATTAACTTTGAGTACATGATTTGGTGAGTGGACCAATCTTTGTATAGATATTGAAAAACAATGACTGTCACTTACTAACTTTGCTAGCATTCAATTTTCTACGCAGTATGGTCCACTGTCACCCAAAACGTGAGACAGACATAACCAGATCCAAACTCAGTCCTAGGTTGACAATAAGTGTACTCCCAAAATGCTCGACCTTGTTTGAGTACGTGTATACTTTAATCATGTTTTTCTACTTGGTATGTATATAAAGAAATGGTAGTATGTTTCCATGAATATTTATAGAATATCAATTTTTTATAATTTTTATTAACAGGTAACTAATGATATTAAATGTCAAAATTATCCATTAACACAACACATACAATTACATCATTATTCTGGAACGGAGGGAGTAATATACTAACCAGCTACTATATCATACACAGTTAATTAACCTCACTGAATATATCTTTATCTTTTCTTAGCAAAACACAGAATGGAAAATTAGAAACTGCAATAATCCACAAATCATGAGATATACCAATTCTGAGAGCAGAATTTATTTTGAACCTTAATAGAAAATGATATTAAGGGGATCCTTGGCGCAAAGGTAAAAATAGGGTAAGACTGCATACAATACAACAAAAATGGTAGGCTCCCTTTCCGGACCGTGCGTATGCAGAAAGTTTGGCTGCATTTAGTTTCAAAGTATACCAACTAATGTTGTAACAAAAATTACCAACCAATGAAATTTCATATCCTCCAAAGTGTACAAAGCAAATTTGAATTGTGTGATGGATTTTAACTTCTAATAATTTTCATTAAACCAGCAAAGGAGAATTAATTCATTATAACAAAATATCAGCTTTTAGTGAACAGACAAAAATTTAAGACACAATATTGAATATGACATGAATGGTAAAAACACTTAGAGTTTGAGGGACAAGTCAAGCTTCTGCAACTCCTCTTGTTTATTCTTCAAACTTGTAACATTATAACCTCCAAATCCATTTTGCACCTTTCTTGGAGAAAATTTCCCTGATCTTGTAGGTATGGCACTAGTCAAGGATGATGATCCATCAGTTTCTGCCTCAACATGAAGATTCCTTGATGCTGGTTGTGAATATATAGGCAGCTTCTGCCACTGGTTTGGACCACAGTAACGTGACAAACCGAAAAACGGTGTTTGATAAGAAGGTTTTTGAATCATAGAAGAGTGCACCTGAATTCCAAGTGATGATGGTGATCTTTTATAAGAGCCATGCAAAGGTAGAGAAGCCATACTTGAGTACCTGTGTTCAAAATCTAGCGAAACCGCAGATTTGTTTCCTCTTTTTGCCATAGTTCTTTCTCTTTTGTGTGCATTTTGGTGTCCACCAAGTGCCTGTGAACTATAAAACTTTCTTTGGCAATAGTTGCATGAGAAAATCCTTGGCTCTAATTCATTACCATGATTTGATTCCGATGATGAATTCATCGACATGGACGGTTCTGTATCGAAACAGTTTATGAGATTGAGTTCTTGTTTTGACTCATCATCACAAGAATCTTTACTAGGAAGAGTTAAATCCAGTAGAAGATGTTTTTTCTCTTCATTTTCTGTTTGTCTCTTCTCAGAAAATGAGATGTTCAAATTATTAGATAAACATGGCTCTAATCTTAGAAGGTCCATATGGTAGGAAAATATGCAATGATTTTCTTTCTGTATATGTGATCAAAGTTTGGTTTAACAATAAGAAAGAGGAAGTTTGTGAATGATGTAATGTAGCAGTAAATGCTGTGTTATATATGAGTAGAAAAAGATGTCACTATTTTATAGTTACAAGGTCCTAGTATAGCAAGACCTAAAAATCAAGACATTGGTTCTTGTGGTAGAGAGAGAGAGAGAGAGAGAGAGAGAGAGAGAGAGAGAGAGAGAGAGAGAGTTCAGTTACATGAATGACTTTAAGTTTTTGAAGCATCACTCACAGCTATCTGTCACCTTAATGTAAACTTTCAGAATGAAACCAACCTAAGTTATAGATTCATATTTATTTGAGATGATATCACAAACTATGGTATGGTCATTAGTATTATTATGAGGTGCAAATTTTTCTACCATGTGATAGTTAAGTGTGGGACCATTCTTTTTTCATCCTTTTTCTCTTTACTAAAAATATTTCTCTTGAATGATAGTGTAAAATTAATGCCTTGGAACTTTAATAATTGAAGCCTATTCTAGGAATTTCAGAAGACAGTTTCATGTCTTTTCTTTCAAGTAAAAAAGCATGAAATGAAAATTTCCTATTTAGAGACAACTAATCCTAACTTTTGTCCTTAAAAGATCTCTATCTATAATTCATGTCTTCAATATTATATCAACATAATGCTTCTTTTGCCCCACACCACATGCGGCATCATTCTACAGACAATTTAATTTCCAAAATACTCAAAGCTATATCTTTTTCAAGTGGAATTATATTGTTTCTCTTTCAAGTGGAATTACTATTTAATCATAAAGAATATGTTAGCTAGATTAGATAACAAAAGTTGAATATGCAATTGAAAATGTTAGTTAAGTTTCCACTAAGCTAAACTATTGTACCTTTTGTCTCCCAAACACATCTTCACTAGTGTTGGCATAGGCAACAGTAAAATTCTAGGACCTTGATTCCCTGCAATAAAATCTCAGCCATTGATTTAATATCAATCACTCAGATTATACAATCAGTAAAATAATTTTAAACAATCTCGACTATTGATTTAAATCGTACAGTCGAGATCTTTAACTGCATGAAACAGTGACTGCAGCCAAACATATTTGCTAATCATGTAGTAATACAAGTTTAGATCAAAATAAGGTCCCCCATTTCCTCACTTTAACTTTCACTTTCCCTCAACCAATACAAAATGTAGGACACAAGCGACTGAGGCCTAAGGACTTGCATTGAAAATCACATACTTTGGTACCTAGAAATAAATTTTCTCTGACATTGATGGACAAGTAATAACTTTTTGAAATTGATTATTCCTCCTAGATCATGTTCAAGTTTGGCTTGGGTTCAAAATCCTTGACAAAAAAAGGATAAGGACAAGGAAAGGATATGTTTGTGTCTGCCCTCAGATAGGAAAAAGCATTAAGGTAAGGGTATCACCCAGTTAGAAATACAACATACCAAACCTTTTCTTACATACAGAATCTTATAGTATAGCTCCTAGTAGAATAAATTGTATATGTTCAATGAATTAGAAAAGGTCAAAATGCATATGTTTTCATTCCAATTTAGCACATATTTGTAATCAAGGCTTATATATGATAAACACACCGCGAACTTAGAACGATTGGTTCTACAGTGAACATGTCTAAGAACGCGAAAATGAGATGACCGCTCATTCAAACATGCACTTAGTTAATATCATAGCAATACACTTAAGTGATTATAGATTTGTAATCTCCATTATTTTGACGTATTAATACAAACCTAAGTGTATCGTTTTAAATGTAATCTTCATTTACGATACACTCATCCAAACATACACTTAGTTAATATACACCGTAACAAATTAAACTCCCAAACACAGATTCTCTACAATTGTTGTATATATGGTGCAATAGCTGTAGGGGATTCAATTTACAAACTCACATAGTGATCTTGAATATGTCAACATCAAACTGTGTGTATTACTCTTGAACACATATGGATGCTGACATCATCCAGTTAATCAGACAAATTGGTGGGTAAAGGTTTGAAGTTATTCAAACTTTATTAGCTATACAGACACCTAACTTAAATCTTTGTGCATATATGTGCTAGACCAAGTGGCCAACTGATTGCAATGTATCAGATAAAGTTTTCCACTCAATTCCCTGCGCTCATTCAGCCACGATTGCACCATCATTCTTTAATTTCATATTATCACCTTTATTTAAAGAGAAATTAACATGATTTCTTTTCTCAAGTACTTTGGAACTGTAATCTTGTTAGTTCTGTTTGAGATGAAATTGTAATTTATGTACAATTGAACTTGTTCTAATTTTCCTAACTAAACTTCACAAATAACAAAATTATTAGGTTGAATATCCTCTTTAGTGTCCGGGTTCAAATGTGTGAGTTTCATATGATATTTGTCACTCCATCTACGGACCAAAATAACTTGTTTTGTTTTTATCTACTTCCCTTGATATTTGATTCATTATATTACAAAGAAATAGACTACTTGTGCTTAATTGCAAAAAAAAATTAGTGATGCTTAGGAAGTGACCTTCAAATCCTACATGGTTATATATGATGTAACTTCTACATTCAGATATATGATGTAACAATTCAGGTGGATAGAATTTTTAGAGTGAAAGAAAGGAGTCGTTTATTTTAGGTGGATAAAATATTTGTAGAGTGAAAGGGATTCAACACATTAGTTTTCATTATTCTTATGCTATGATATCCGAACTAGGAATCTGTAACACATAATTTTATACATTGATGTCAAAAAAATTCATTTCACAAATTAATCTTTACTAGGCTTTGATTCAGATGAAGAGCCACCAGCAATCAAACAATGCATTACCCCTCTCCGCATACTAGACAAGTATACAATAGATTAAACCCAAGCTACCAACACAATAAACATCATCTTTACTTGGTTAGCCAGTAGATGAAAATAAGAAAAACGCATACGGACCCTACAAGGGCAAGTATAATGGTATCCATCGACTTTTTTCGCTTTATTGCTGACAGAATAGTATTTACCTGCAACATTGTTAAACGCCGTCATTAAACAACACCGTAGACAAATAAAACTTGCGTAGTAGAAATGAAATATTAGTTATTCCCCTAGACAAAAAAAACTTCAGAATCAAATAAGACCGCAATATTTAGAACAATTTATTCATTCTCATAAAAGATTAATTTTATTATCATATTTCACAGAAACTAATCTTCATTCCTTATTCAATATTTATTTAAACTTCAACAGCAATCATACCGTTGGGAGGCGACTGCTCACGTTGCTGAGCTTTGAATTGATCCCACCAAAAGTCGAACGCTGGAAGACTAGTGCACCGAGTGTTGCTTGTGCTTGTGAAATAACAGTGTCCATCTGCAGTACAAGAATAAACATAGTATATTAAAACAGAACAACTCCAGCTGTGGATTAGACATCTGTATATTTAAATTTCAAAAATGAACATTCAAGGAAAAAGTAATCCATTAACTTAGCAAATGTCTGATATTAAAGATGGTATTTGGAGCGGCATAGATCAAATAATTAAAAGCTTATATATAATTTTATAGGGAGAGTATCCCAATATATAAGTAAATATAAGTGATGCACTCCAGTGGAACGATCTTGATAAAAGAACAGAACTTAAAACAAAAAATTGTTTCATGTTAACAACCTGTCCTGTACTGCGGCTGATAGATGCACGCTCTTTAAGGAGGTTTTGCTGTTCAGAACCTCCACCCTCTTCCAAATCTAATCTTGTTCGATCAAGCTCTTTAAAATCATCAAGTAGTGAAGCGTGTTCTTGCTTAGCTCTAAGATTAGACCGGAGCCGATAAAACTCCTGCATTTCAAATACATCTAACAAGTTGGTGTCTAACAGATCTAAGCTTAGGACAAAAGTATATAACAGTTATAACAAACTCCTGCATTTGAAATATGAAGGAAATAACTAATCAATCAATATAAAAAGCAGAACATCACAAAGCAAGAGAGTAGGCCTGATGGAGAAGATCAAAAAGTATATAACAGTTATAATAAATTATGTTATAAGGGTTAGAACTTCTATTTCAACTAGCACTGACATCCTAAAAGATATTGGAATTGAAATAAAAGGGTGGTAGAGATTTGCAAATTGCATCGATAGTTTGTTCAAGTCAGTTACAGTCAAGTAGCAATCGCTAGTTAGAACAATTAGGTAACTGGCCAGAGAGATTAGAAGGTTGGGTGGTTTAGTTTAAATAAGAGTGGGGGTAGAAGGGAAAGGAGATTCAGATTTGTTAGCTCTGAAAAACAGAGAAGTGGCTCAATTGCAGGGGGAAATCGAGGGAGATGTCCTTTCAACTGTAGAATCAAAACAGGGCGTACGAAATGTACAAATGTTTTAGGTGCAATTTGTGATTTAAAAAGGAGTCTTTCTGAAGCTGAAAGGAAAGTTTTACATCATAACTATAAAATTTACCCCTCTGTTATACTCTCATCTGTAGAAAAGAGAATTCTTTTGAATCCGAAGGTCAAGTATAAATTTATTAGGCAAAACTTATTATGATATTTAATGATAAATGAAAAGGCTTAATATATTAAATTCAAATTCTTCTCAGCTATCGCAAAGAACCTTTTACATCAGGGAGTACAGTTTGCAAATAAGTTTTTCACAAAATGCAATAAAGTCACAACTACATGATAATAATATGCTCACATATAATGATTGGGGTAGTAGCTCACGCTCATACGATACAATACCTGGGTGAGATCTTGATAAATTTCTTGGTGTCTAGTCAGTGTATGAGAAACCATTTCAGACCCACCAGAGGACACCCAAGCTTGCATCTGTGAGTTTACTTGTTTGAGTTGGTTAAGTAAACGTTCAATCCAAGACTCCAGATCACTCTCTGTTGCCTCACCTTTTGTAGAGGCTTTCGTAGAAACCAATTTACGATATAAAACCATTTGCTCATCCAACTGAGCTTCAAGTTTTCTTGCCTGCAAAAGGTAAAAAAGAGAAAACAAATTTCTGTTGTCAATAATTTGCCTAAAAAACAAAAAAATATATTAAATGGTAAACCTATAAAAATAAAATTAACTTGAATTATGCATCCCTTCAAGAAGAAGAAAAATCCAATTCAACAAAATTACTTGATATAATGTTATTAGTACTATAATGACTAATCATGAATAGCACAGAAAAATCAAGTTATACAGGTTTGCTGCAACGAAAAAGTGATTCAATACATGCTTAAGTATTATAATTACAAACAGAACAACTAGTATGACTGAAATTCCATAAACTTTAAGTAGTCTTTTTGTCTCTATCATGACGAATTACGGTTATATGATTTCAAATGATTTAGCTTTCATATCCAGAACTCAAATCAAGATGATTAGTGCATAAAATGAAAATATTAACCAATACTGCCATCATCTTCATTATTTGATCTTTTAAGCTCATAGCAAATAATTTTAAATAAGTATTCGCCAGAAGTGGTGATAGGGATTCTGCAAATTTGCTTTTGAAAAAGGGAAAACACAGCGAGATGTTAACAAAATATATCTTGATATGCAGTGAAGTGTGAATTAATCTAGTATAGTCATGACTCATACAGTCATCAGATATATAACAAGAATAAATGTGAGAAATAGAACATCAACTTGATCATTAGATTTCATATTTATCTTCTGACTGCTTACCATAGTAGTCAATAGCGGCCAATAGCGCCGCTATAGCGGTCGCGCGGTGCGGTGCGGTGCCGGAGCGCTACGCAACAAGCCATAGCGTTGCAGTGTGAGATAGCGGCGCAACGCTTCACAGCGGTTTTGTGGTTTAGAACCGCTATTTCATTTTAAGAGAAAATACAAAATTGTCCTTGGTTTAAAAAAAAGGGTATTTCTGTAAATCTTCCTCTGCTTTTCTGCTGTTCTGTAAAACTTCTTCACCTCTGTTGTAAATCTTCCTCTGCTTTGTCGTGTTTGCTCTGTTACCCTGTTATTTTTTTGTTTAACAATCTCAAAACTCTGTTGTCCTGTTACTTTTTTGTTCTAGTTTTCTTTGTTATTATTGATTCCAAACTCCATTCTGCTCTCTCTGTTTCTGTTTGTAGTTTGTACAAACAATCCTCGGTTTTGTTCATATAAAACTCTATTCTGCTCTCTTATGTTTCCTTATTTTTGTTGTTTTAGTTTTTATGAAATAGCGGTCATAGCGCTATGCGCTATCCCGCTATAGCATTTTTAGGGTCGGCCGCTACGCGCCGCTATCCGCTATTAACTACTATGCTGCTTACTCCCAAAATAACAAAAAGAACATAGACCCTATGCCCTGGGAAAAGGTGTAACAAGAAATGCATAATACTATATACACCACAGAGGTGTATATTAATAGGAAACAAATGAACAAATATTAATTTATCTATAAGTTTATTCAAAGAAATCAACAAACTTTAACTTTTGAATCAATCTTTTATCCACAGGACAAATGAAAAATATCATGTGAGTATTGTTGTCTCATTTATCGCTGAATGAGAATGAATCCTCTCATGTTAGACTTCCATTCTCTGAAGCATGGGTACTTCTAAAACGGTAAAACATCCGTATCAGGTAGGCACCCATATCGGGTACACGTACGGTACTCGTGGTACTCCATTTTTGCTCATTATTGTATTGTGAGTGAAATTTGTGGCTTTCTCTTATATATTAATAATATGATAATATAGTATTGTTTGTGAATTTGAGTTTCTTTGTAGCTGTAACCAACTCTAACCTTCTCTTTTATTGTGATTTTGTTGTTGAGGATTGAAGAACTTATCTCTTTCATGTTATATTATATAACAAAAACTTATGATTTTATTGACTTACCCCTACCTTACTTTTTAAAAAATTGGCGTATTCTTGTACTGGGGACCGTACCTGTACCTAAGCAACTTAGCTTTCATTTGACAAGGTGAGGTGGTTCAAGTAAATGGAATGAAGAAAAATATTTTTCCGTCGGTACCACACCTAAAACATCAGAATATTCATTCTATGCTATGTAAGATCACCAAACCAAAGACTGAAAATTATCCGAAGCAGCCACTGCAGAGCCAATGGATTTAAAAGTGATAAACAGTGTGAATTCTATACTGGCTGCACATGATCTAATCTAAACATGCATTTCAAATCTACAAACTTGTTTTCAAAACTACAAGGCAATCATTGACTGTGTAGCACCGAACCGACACTTCTGATCAAAGGTGTGTCAAGTATCCAACAAGTGTCAACTACATTCAATTAAATAATTTTTTTCAAATAATTATTGGTATGTGATCCATAGATCATTGATCCTAGATGAACAAAGCAGGATGCATTGTATCCAAAATGTCAAAATCATGTCATTCCAATTCATCACTCAAAACTATACTATCACTATATACAAAACCAGAAAATTCTCAAAACAAAAGGGTAGAAACTCAACCCTAAAAAACCATCACCGACAACCAAATAAAACATTAAAAAAATTAAACTTTGAGATGAAAAACCTCCGTATCATAATTTAGAAATTTACACAAGAAAAACGTGATTTAACAAAAGAAAGAAAAGAGAGAAGAAATTGAAACCTGATTGCGAAGCGAATCCCAACTTTGAACCTCCATGGATGAATGAGAATTGAGAATTGAGAAGGTTAGTTACGCGATCAAGTACGCCGTCTGTTCACACGCCACAGACGACGACCACACCGCTTTTTCAATTTTCATTTCTCGATTATTTTTTCCATTTAAAAACAGAAAATATGTTGCTTTGTTCGTAATCCACAATACCATCTTGTGTAAAAAATATTAAAATAATCTACATTTATTATTTTCATTTTTTGTTATTCTCATATGTCAATAAATAACTATTTTACATTCATCCAATCATATATTATCACATCAAATAGTAAATATGATAATTCATGTGTTTTTATATTTATTAATTAACGTAACGACACATTATTGTATTAGATACATAGGTAAAATAAATATTCAACAATAAAATATACAAATTTAATCATTTTGATTTCTTAATTTTAGCCATATGTTTCTAATAATTTGTCAATTGAACTTTTTATTTTAGTTGTCTTATTAATTTATTTAAGATTATTAGATGATGAAAAGAAATTTGCATATCTAAGATAACATTGTTGTTCTAATAATTGTTTCACTCATCAAAAAGATCCATAACCAATAAGACTTGGGTTTTCATAAGACTTGTCTTCCAACATGCCCTTTCCATTTCCAATTTTCCTTTCCAACAATTTCCTCTTCTAATGAACCAAGAAGCATTGTGAAAGAGCAATAATTGTTCATACAATAAGAGGTTTAAAAAAAATAGTGAACATCACCATAAACTCACACACAACTACAAGATTTTGGATTCGAATTCATATAAAAATACATGCTCTAACAACTTTAACATTGTCAATTGAGCTTGCATAACCGGAAGGGGAGATAAAGCATGGCATCTTTAAGATTTTATCATGAAAAACTTGATAGTTTTTTTTTTTTACATATATCTGATATAAAACAGTTGTAGGTTCCTCGTAAAGTCAAAAATATTGTTTGGTGTATATGTCGAGTTTGTTTCTCAATTAGAGCACACTTACAAGTCAAAGGTATCCATTGCCCTTCTTATTGTGTAAGTTGTAACTCCACCAATCTATGAAGAGTGTAGTTGTAATTCCATCAATCTATGAAGATTTTGCACACGTTGTATAAGTCAAAGGTATTTGCTACGAAGATCTTGAATAATTTTAACAATGTGGTATTTATATAGAGTTAGAATAAGTAAGGAAGTTACACTAACTTTTCTTACCGATGTTTTTGGTCCACTATCTATAATATCACATCATGTAAGATCATGCTAACATCACTAATGTAGGTAATTACTCTCTAAGTTGAGGAATTAGCCTAAATAACAGGGGCAAAATAGGCAAAAACACATTGAAAAGAAAGAAATTAGAACATGAAAATGGAAATGAGTAAATAGTCAATTATCCTCCGAAATTGTAACTTTCGTCAAAAAACCCCTTGAATTTTGTAAAACGTCAAAACCCCCCTGAAATTGTCAAGCGTCTGTCAATTATCCCCTCCGTTAATTTCCTCCATCCAACATGATGATGTGGCTGTTAACTGCCACGTGGTCATAAAAGTCATGCCACGTCATAGGGGGGTAATTGACTATTTTTTTTTTTTTTTTTTGAAAAAAAATATGATTTTTTTCCTTCAAAATTAACATTTGTACTACCCACTGAACTTGCAAATACCCCCCTAAAATTTAACATTTATGTGCAAATATCCCCTCAAATTTAAAATTAATGTAGCAAATATCCCCTCAAATTTATAACTTATATGCAAATATTCTCTCCAAATGTAAAACTTATATGCAAATTACACCTTCAATCATAAAACTTTGATAGTAAAATAAAAATTATTCTTAATCTATAATTTACTATATCTCTGATAACAATAAAAAAAGAAAAAAAATCACATCTTTAAAATAAAACAAACATAAAAATCACAATTTCAAATTAAGATAATAAGTTTTACTATGTTCATTTGCATAAAAAATTTATAAACTTTAAATTCTTTGGTTTTATTATGTCACTATCAGTGGTGTTGAGTTTTTAAAATTACATTATTTTCCCAGTCTTATATATTATGTCCTGTTTTGTTTCATCCATGAGTCTAAGCATTTTTTTGTACTCTACCAATTGATCTAATATTTATTCATCAAGATGAAATTATGAGATTTTTTAATTGTTACCAGATGTTTGAAGACAATTAACAGCAAGAAGTATGGAGTTGATTTGGTTTGCTTCACATCTCATCCTACAACTGTTAATTACTCTTCTAAGAATGGTTGGGATGGTATGTGTTATATACCTGTTTGCATCAAAGTTTGAATAAATAAATTGTTTTTTCTTCTCATAACAAGTACAATATTTCAAGTACAATAAAAGCAAGAAGGGCTTTTCAGAGAGGGAACATGTAACTCTTGTCGATGATGTAGCTTAAGAATTGCATAAGGATTGAGAGAGTAAGGGAAATTAACAAAACATAACATATATAGAAAAGAATCTTTTTTCTTGAAATTGTGAAGGGATATAATGAAAATGAACGTGTGGGTCAGCACTATTTTATGCAATAGGGATAAGATATATATTAAGAATAAATTTTACTTTATTATCCAAGTTTTATTATTGTGTGATTTGCATATAAGTTTTATATTTAGAGAGAATATTTGCATATAAGTTATAAATTTAAGAAAATATTTGTTACATAAATTTTAAATTTAAGGGGGTATTTGCACTTAAATTTTAAATTTTGAGGGGAGTATTTGCACATAAATGTTAAATTTTAGGGGGTATTTGCAAGTTTAGTGGGTGATAAAAATGTTAATTTTAAAAAGAAAAAAAAATCAGATTTAAAAAAAATAAATTATAGTCAATTAGCCCCTAACGTGGAATGACTTTTCTGACCATGTGGCAGTGCCACGTGACACGTGACAGTTAACGATCACATAAGCATGTTAGATGGAGGAAATTAATGGACGGGGTAATCAAGAGAAGCTTGACAATTTCAGGCGAGTTCTTGACGTTTTGCAAAATTCAAGAGGATTTTTAATGAAAGTTACAATTTCGAGGAGATATTGACTATTTAGTCAAATGGAAATGGAATTTGTAAAAGAAGAAGAGAATCGAGTTGTGTGAAAGAATGGAGAAGAAAGATGAAGACACAGACCCATGGTTAGGCGCAGACAAATTCTATCACATCATCATGTGTTTCACTCTCACTCTTCTCTTCTACGCTCTCGCTTCCTTCACTTCACATCCTTTCCTCCGCCGCCACGCCATTTCCATTGGATCCGTCGTTTCTCTCCTCGCCGGCGCCGCCAAAGAAGCCGCCGATCACCTTGGCTATTTCCGCTCTTCCGGTGCTTCCTTCAAAGACGCCATTGCTGATATCGTCGGTGTTGTTATCGCTTCCTTCGCTCTTACTCTTTTCCGATCCAAAACGTCTGGGCATCGCTCTCATCCTCAAGGCATTTCCCTTGTTTGATTTCATCACCATTGAGGTATGTGAATACTTGTCTCTACTCTCTTGTTTGGAAAAGAATTATGAGTCTGCATTCAAATTTTAAGTAATTATATGTGAATATGTATGAATAGCTTATTTGCAGCTTATAGTACATGATAAGTGCTTATGTATAAGTTTACATAAGCTATTTCTATAGCAAACGATAAAATGAGGTTAAATTGTTTTTGTATATGTTATCATTGTTTTCATAAGCTATCTTCGAGAACTTATGAAAATAAGCTGAAAAAAGCTAATGAAAAATGTCATAAGGTCTTTTCATAAGTTCTCCCAAACGGTGTGGCATAACTTATGCCAGTAGATAAGCTCAAATCAACCAATCCAAACAGGCATCAAGCCTCAAAGAAGATTGCCCCTCAATTAACTTTACTTTGAAATTATTAATAAACGAGAAAGAAAATGCCATTTTTTTTCTACAATAAGAAAACTTTAGGTGGTCCAGGACTTACCAGTTCAGGGTAGGCCTTAAGGATTATAGCAGATTGCACCGCCAACGAGTCCCAATGCTGGCGGAGTTGAACTTACGTCTTTGTGGGGGTACGACTCATTGCTATGTTTGACATTGATTACTGGCAGCTCTTTTTAATCAAGAGTTGAACTTTCTGTAAATTTTTGTAATTTTATATTTTATCTGGATCTAATGGTTATTCCCTATGTAATTAAAGATAATTTACTTAGTGCTTTTCAGTTTCATCATTTACTTTAAGGCTAAAATGCACTTTTGGCTCCCTATGTTTGGCTTCGTAGTAATTTTGGCTCCTTATTAAAAAAAATCACTTTTCAGCCCCCCTACCTTCACCCCCTTTTGCAACTCAGAGGCCCCCTCTGATTTTGACCGGGTCAAAGTTCAAGTGGTCACTCAATGGACGCCACGTGGAATTTTTTTGAATTAAAAATAAAAAAATGCCACGTATTTTTTATTGAAGTTATATAATTAAAATAAATAAAAAAACACCCAAAAATTAAACGAAAAAAGCAAAAATTAAATGAAAAAACTCAGTTTCTCACTAACCTTCAACCACCATCGTAATCTACACTCTTCTCTCTCCCGCCACGATGAACCACCCTATATCGTTCCTCCTCCACCTCTGTTCAATACCACTAACACCAACAACCATTTGAGCAAACTGTTCATCAATCCTCAAAACCTTCTAATCTTGTTGCTGCTGTTGTTGCAATTAACACCACCAGAAGAAATTCTAGAGTATGAATTCTCCTTCATTCAATGCGACAAATACCGAAACTCAATCTTTCTGGTATGCAAATCATGGTACAAGATTGAACGGTGGTGCAGGAAGAAGACGCTATGAATCCAGCGACTGTGATTAAACGGTTTCCAGAGCTGAGATCCATTGCGTTGAAAGGTAAACCGCACTTTGGTTACGTTTGTCCTTGGATCGAAGCTATGGCTGTTCTTATTTGTGTTGGTGGTGAAGATGAAGATCTTCACCCGCTCCTGTTATTTCCTTTTTCTATTTTTTTTTTTTCTGATAATAATTTAGCATCTTTTTTATCTTTGTTAGGTTTTTCATAGACTATGCTTCTGAGTTTATATTTCTTGATTTGAAGCTCTTGGTGAATAAATAGTTTCAAATAATTGCTGCACAATTTGGAATTCTGGGTTCTATTTAGAATTTAGTTTTTTTTTTCTATAAAGTTTGAATTTTTAACAACTGAGGAAGAAAAAGATGGCTGGTGAGAGGTTTTGTAAGAATGAAGAAGACAAGGCTGAGTTGGAATCTGTATTGAGTAACAAAGCTTTTGCATTTTTTTTAGCTCAGCTGTATCAAAACATGTTTTTTCCGACTTTATTGTTCCACCATACAGCCAGATCTGAAAACAATTTTTGTGGTTTTATGATGATGGATAATGAATATGAAATTGAAAGAATATGAACAATGATGAATATGATGGTGAAGGGATGAGTTTTCAGATCTATCATGGTGTTTTTGGGGTTTTTTAAAAGGGGAGATGAAGGATGACGATGAATTTTGCATTTTTTAATTTTTGAGTTTTTTGTTTTTCTTTTGATTTTTGGTTTTTTTTTTTTTAAGTTATTTAATTATTTAATTTCAATCAAAATATGTGGTGTTTTTTTTATTTTTAATTCAAAAAAATTCCACGTGGCGTCCATTGAGTGGCCACTTAAACTTTGACCCGGTCAAAATCAGAGGGGGCCTATGGGTTGCAAAAGGGGGTGAAGTTAGGGGGTTGGAAAGTGATTGTTTTTAATAGGGGGCCAAAATTGCTACGGAGCCTAACATAGGGGGCCAAAAGTGCATTTTAGCCTTACTTTAATCACGTAAGGAGAAAGAAAAGAGAGAAGGATATTGTATTTGCATGAACCAAACTGAAAGAGCACTCAATTTTGCTTGCTTGGATTTAATTTAATAGACACATACATCATACACTATAATACTTTTATATTTTGTATATCTAATTCGTGCACATGCCAAATGATTTTCGTTTTGGCTTTTTTTTTTTTCCACACAAAACTTATATATATCAAAACATAATCATCCTTTAGTGTCATTTTATGATGATTGATGAGCATGGGGACAGAAGAAGTTGATCATCTTCTAAAGCTGGGGTGGTTTGAAGAAGCATTAGTCTTTGCGTTATCATCTTCTTCGGGAAGCTTGACTGCAGTATAAGTTCCTGCCCCACCGAGAGCTCCAAGTATTGGAGCCAATAGATAGACCCATATGGCTTTGTAGTTGTTTGCAGCTATAGCTGGACCTAGAGTTCTTACTGGGTTCATTGACGCTCCTGTTATTGGCCTGCAACGCAGTGCACCATCATATATATGTTCATGACAAGTGGGGATAGTGGGAAGGAGAGAGTATATTGAGAGTGAGAAGTGAGAGTTAGGATGTAGACATACCCTGCTATGAGTATATTGAGCATCACAGTTGCTCCCACCGCAATTCCTGCTAGTTCTCCTACCTACATAACCATAAACATCAATTAGGGACTCTGTTAATTGCTCTTCACGCGTAGGGGATTCATCATCCAAGCATATGTTCAAATTTTAATTTGGATGATATTATCCCCTACGCCAGCTTCATCTTCCTTCTCTTTTTCTTTTCAAACTTGAATGAGTTTGTGTATTTATTAGCTAAAAGTTACTATAGGAACAAATACTCACAGCTCTTGTGTCGGTGGCCACTGCCGTGACAACGAACATTAGATTAAAGCTGATAATGAATTCTAAAGCAAAAGCTTGACCATATCCTCCGGAAGGAACGGTGACTCCACCACTCATAAAAGGGTGAAAAACCGCTTTGAGAGAAAATGCAGCACATATTGATGCCAAAATCTGTGCACCAATATACATAGGCACCTGCAATTGTAATTTATACTTAAATTTACACACATATATGCATGCTTATAATTTATTAAACGTGCAAATTCAGTACAGATTAATTAATTCATGTTGCTTTCAACCACTTTAATTAGGAAATTAGGTGGAAGGATTAAGGAAAAGCTTTGGTTACATGCTTCCACGGGAAGTGCTTCAATGCAGCAAATGAAATGGTGACTGCAGGGTTGAGATGAGCACCGGAGATGTGGCCGGTGGAGAGGATGATGATCATAACCGCAAGACCAGTAGACGTGGCGCACCCAATCAGAGTCTCCGAGCCTTGTGTCTTTTGGTTCACAATAGCAGTGGCTGCCCCAGCAAACATCAGAATCAATGTCCCTATAAACTCAGCTCCTATCTGTAACACAGGTAGTTTTGGATTAATTAATTACTACTACATAGCACTTCAATGATATGGTCTACATTGATTGCATTAGACCAAAGATTATACACACATATATAAAATACAGAGTTGTATTGTATGTATTTAATAATAAGTAATATATTTATACTGACTATCGGTGTATATAAATTAAACTAAGCTGATATATACCTTTTTTGCGAGAGGGACAGGAGGAGGGGGTGGCATTAACGAGCAGGTGACTGTGGGTAGAGCTCCATCTTCTAAGTTCCATTCTTGGACGCCGAAGCATTTACAGTTCTTGAGTAGGGACTTCTTATATTTATTACTACCGTTCCCACTTCTCTCAGACTTAAACCCACCGAAAAGAGGTACACCAGGAGTGCCTGGTGTTGCTGGTGTTGATGGAATTTCCTCATTATTAATATGCTCCATTTCTCCGGTAAATAGTAAATTTAATTTAGACAAGACAATGTTACTACAAATTAGAGTATATAAGGGGGGCTCAAGATTATTGTTGCTATTGTATGTTGGGTATATATAGCTAGAGCAAGCAAGAGTGTAGAGTTGACTTATTATATAGCATGATTAGCATCACTATGGAAATGAAAGGAAGCAAATTAGTGGCTGAAACTGATATATGAGAAAAAGGTAGCAGCATGTGGAAGTGGACGGTGGGACAGTTCTGAGGGGACTCTTACTAGACTCTGGAACTTAGGAAAGAGGCTTGGTTCACACTGCACTGCACTACACTAGGCATCAATTATATACGGTTTTCTATTCATCAATTCCTTGGTCATTCCTTTTGTGTCCTCCTTCATTTCTGCAGGTTTGTAGCAGCTCATTCCTTCACTCACTTAAAGAGCATGGTCAATTAATTAATCATGATTATAAAATTGCCTAAGTATCATGAGAGTGTATTAAACAACAAAAATATCATATACTAGTAACTAATTATTGTTTACAGGGTTTTTATTAATTGTTGTGTTGTGCCATTGCTCAAGTTTAGGATAATGTACAATGAGATTATATGTTTGAAGTCTTAACTTTATTTTACTTAGTGAAGCATCACATCGTATAGGGGTAGAGGAGAAAACCCTAAAAGTGCCTCCAAATATGCATGCCGGTATAGGTGGCACAAATTCTTCTCAATGATTTGAACATTTGTGGTTCTCTTCCTCCTTCATGTCCCTTTTCACTCTCACGATGAGTTATTATCACAATTCACAAGATGCCTATAATATTACTGCACTGTGTCATCTTTAAAGTTGAAATGCCATTTTTGGATTTAACTGGTTGAGCACTCACTCAACAGTTCATTTGGCTAACATTGGAAACAAAACAAAATAGAAAAGAATTTAAGAATATGAAGTAACATTGGATGACTATTATCGCATTAATCCAGAAAATAAATTCTGGAAAACAAATGTGCTTTCCGGATTATATATTCCGGAATGCATCAATCATGGCTGGTGGTCTGCACCACACGTTTTTGTCGGTGGTCAAGTAAAAAAAAGTGGTAAAACGCGTTTTTTGACTGCATTTATGGCCTCCCAACTGTTTTTTGACACCCCTATAAATAGTCTTCCAAACCCCACCATTTCTCACACCATCCTCTCCCACCCTCTCCTCCTTTTCTTCCTTCTACAACCATGGTTTTTCATCGTTGGCCTTTCATAGATAAGGGCTTCGTTGAAAACTTTCAGGGTTTGTATGAACGGTCAATGAGGATGGAACCACGCTGCAACAAAGCGCGGTTCATCTGAGGGTCATGTGAGTCAGTGTGGTTCTTAGCTTGGCCTGTCTAGGCGTAAGTTTGAGCACTCCCCATCTCCCTCAGGGTCATTGTTTTCTTCTTCCTGCCCTCCTCTTCCCTCCTCCGGTTTTCCTCCAATAGGCAAACTACTGGTATGTCCCATCACATACCAGTGGTTAGGCTCTTAGGAGATTAGAATTAGGCTCATAGGAGATTAGAAATAGATTTAGGATCTTATGTAATAAGCTTAAAAAGCTTGAAAATTATTGTAATGTATTGTTCATATATTAATAAAATGAGTTGTTTTTATGTTTGTGTCTTTTTATTTCTGTTTTTTATTTTATTTGCATTTTATTTTACAAATTTTAAAGATTAAAATTGCAAAACTTCTGGTAAAACATTATTCCGGATTTTCAAATCCGAAAACATCTGCAAAATTCTAACAATACCATCCGGAAAACGAAATCCGGACCAGGGATAAAATTGGAAAAAAAAATATGGCATGCGAGGAAAGGCATAGGGTGGGAAAAGCAATAGTCTTCGAAAAATTCATATAGGTCCTACCACTTTAGGTGACACTTATTCGACTATAAGGTGACACTTATTCCCAATATAGTCGAGCCTGCATGGATTTCACCAATTAGAAGATGTTTCCTTCGTCTCACAATATTTGTCTCTTTAAAATTTGTTTTTCTATCTCAAAATAATTGTCACTTTATAATACCAATGCAACATTTATTATTATTTTTTTCATTACTATATCCTTATTTATTGAATTTCATCAAACTTAACTATTTCATTAACTACAATTAATAAGGGTGTTTTAGTAAATGATATTAATTTTACCATTGAAATCAACACAATCAATCATTTCCTTAATAATCGTGCACAAACCTTAAACGACTATTATTTAGAGACGGAGGAGTAGAATATTAAAAAGTGAGTGCTAGGATTAGTGTTACTTGCACTTTGTGCTTTATTGTTGCACCAACTAGAATAAAAAGGGGCAACTTGGTACACTAAAGCTCCTGCATACGTAGGGTCTGGTAAGGGGTCCCACCATTTTGTGTATTACACGTAGCCTTACCCTATTATTTTACAGAAGAGACTGTTTCTAGGACTTGAACTCGTGATCTTTCAGTCACATGAGAACAACTTTACTGGTTACACCAACTAAAATGTGAAAAACATTTTACACGCAGGGATGCCCATAGTTCCCTGCCCTAACTCCTCAGATAGTATAGGTGAATAGAAGAGACCCTCTCATAAAAATGAATAGGACTTCAAACATCAAAGAGATAGTATAGGTGAATAGAAGAGACCCTCTCATAAAAATGAATAGGACTTCAAACATCAAAGAGAATGCATGCATAAGGTTGAAAAGTGGGGCTCCATCAATATAATGAGACTAAGGGTCAAATGAATTGGCATTTTGTATCATATTGTCCTCCACTTTGTCCAATCTGCATCAATTGGTCAACTTCAAATAGAGAATACTTCTATCACAAGTTATTTACTAGGCTGTGTAGTGCGCACCGTTCCTTTTATCTCTTCTGTCATGGCTTCAATAATGAATGTATTGGATCATTTAAAAGTAGATTTGGCTCAAAGACTGCTTATACTAGAATTGGTAGACACAGCTAGTGCAATATATGAGTAAATGAAAATTTGATGATGGAACATGTTCATTATTATAAACCACAAATCCTTTGAAATGAGATTTCATTTAACTTGTCTTTAGTGCTATAAAAGTTAACCCTGATAGAAAATCCTTCACATTTCATCATATCTGTCAAAATGGCCCATCAAGAGCACTTATTATACTTGTTTTGCTCTTGAAGGAAACCTCAATGTCACTCCCTACTAACTATGTGTTTTATAGTTTGTGAATGTGTGTAAGACTACTTTTTATTCATTTGGACTAAGAGGAAAAGGTGATGGTTCTGATTGCTCCACGTTTTGCATCTTTGACAAGGAAACATATAAAATTATTCGGCCTATTAGAAGTAATAATAATGCATATAAAAAGAGAGATGATTGAAGAATAAAAGGGTTACGAATAGTATTATCGGTGGATGCCCATTAATCATTGATCTATTCTATCTTCCTATAAATGATACCAGCACTGTAATAGAAAGATATATGTTTGTTTAGTATAATAATACAATCAATACTCTCTATTATTGCTTTCGACTATTATCCAACACGCCTATGCAAATTTTACGGATGTACATTGTAGTGTTTATACTAAATTGTCTAATAAAACAATGAGAATAATTTTAATGCACTGTCAATGTGAAATTGTTTACATTGTTAATCAATCAGAAACCAACATTTTGTATGATTTTTGCGTTAAATATGTTGAAAACCAAACTTTTGTAACCATTAAACAGTTATAATTGACCGGCACTATAAAAAATCTTTACACTTTCGCTGCATGACAAATTTATCATTTCTTGGACCAAGTCTTTCTAACTTATATATATTATGTATCTTTGTCAAAACTTAGTAGGAGGATCTCCTGTCACAAAAAAAAAAAAAAAAAAGAAGGAGGATCATTGGTCGAGCTAGATTATAATCCTATAGTCTTGTAATGATTTGCTATTACTTTCATTCAATTTCAAAAGGAGGTAAGGTTTTTTTTTTCCTCTTTTTGTTTCTTTTGTATTTAAAAAATGGAAGTTTCAAATTCTAGCTAAGAACACCTGTGCAGGAAATTAATAATACTATATATGAGAGAAAGCAGCACGAAAGAGTAAAATAAGAAAATTAATGTTGGTGAAGAACTTTCAGAGTGGAGAGAGCACATAATTAAATGCAGTTTTTATTGGTTTTGTTGGCTAATTAAGACAAAGAAAAACCAAAACACGAGAGCTAATGCCTAATGGGTTGTTGTATAGTTATTGAAATCCAAAGCCCATTAAATTGTTGTTGTATTATAGTTATTGAAATCCAAAGCCTTTCTTGACTATTCTAGTACTTGGCTACCCCTGCCTTTTCTGATTTTGGATTTTATAGAAAGAATCTACCTAGAAAATGCACTTTGATCTAAATATGCATCACAATATTGACTCTTATGTTTTCTTTATAACAAAGATGAGGTTTCGTCCCCTTTTACCAACCGGATTTAGGAGAGGGTAGACTTCACAACATGGTGAATCATAGTTCAAATCTTGATTGAAAGAAGTGCTCACATTTGGTGTCAGATAGTGTTTGAATATGATTAGACGAACCTATAAAAATAAAAATGTCATATTGTCTTCCTATGAAGCACGGATACGTCAAAATAGCTACCCTATTGTATTCAATACGCCCCGATATGCCGATACTCCGTCGATACGTTTGATTGAGAAAGTGACTAACAATTTAAAGTTGATTGAGAGCTAAGTTAAATCTAACTAAAAATTGTATAAGTCAGAATTTGATTCTTTATTTGTAAATCCCCCAACTCTGATATGACTATCATGTTAGTCTATATGGACGAGGTTGACGTAGTTGAGAAGTGAGAACATGTCCGGAATTAATGTAATCTATAAGGAGTCTTCTAGATTAGAAATTTATTGAAAATAAATCATTTTAGCTATTTTCTGAATGAAGTAGTTGTATAAAAGGATGATGGTATGACATTATATGCATTTGAATAACTAAGAGGATGGTATTATTTTGGACTTACCATTCTTCTCAATTCATTCATCTACAAAAATTAACTCAGCTTCATTCACACCAAAGGAAAACGCTTCAATAAAAGGTAAAATCTTAGGAAAATTGAGTGCTTTCTTTTGGAGTGGAATCTCTTCCATACAGCAGTGAGGAGAGGAGACCAGATATCATGAAGTGAAAGGATTCCATCAACTCAATGGATTTTAGCAATATTGCTTTCTATTTTGATCTATAAGCTTATGGTATGCAGTGCACCATGTTGTTTTCGAGCTCGATTATCGAGTAGTTGTTGATCACTTCAACAAACCGAAGAAAAGACATTTCGCATTTTCCATAAAGTAAACCATAATTAAGGTAACGCGACAACTAGTAGGAATATGCAAATCAGCCACAGTGAACAAATCAACGAATTTATAAAAACTTGAGTTTTGTTGCGAATTCGATGAAAAATCACACCAATAATAAACTTGATGTGTGGACCAAGCGATAGTCAAGCAACCAAAATCGAAGTGGATATCAACAGTTATAATCACAAGCCAAAAGTAGAAAACAGCGAGAGAAAAGAAGAGAGAACACAAAAAAATTTGTTGACCTAGTCTGGGGGAGAGAGCAGCCCTCCGTTTCACTATATGATGAGTAACTTTACAAAAGAGATATCAATGGGTTACAAGAATAAGTATCCCGCTTAATTCTACCAAAAACCCCAATCTCTTCCCGTAACCAAGAGACTCAATCCTAATAGTGTTTCCCAAGGTGAATCAACCCTCAAACCCTAGTGTTTGTTGCCAAAGAGAAAGTCTATACAAACCCTAGTTTTGTTTTTGTCTTTCTAAATCATTGTTTCAGCCCCCTCTATCTCTCTCAAGGTTTACATCTGATGAATGGTCTATATTTATAGTAAAAGCATCCCTCATAAATTGGAACTAAATCAGGCCCATAAAAATACGTTTTATTTTTATTCTTCTGCGTGAAATCGTGCTCCGATTTTTTACGAATGAAAGTGCCAATTCTGCTCCGAAAAATCGTGCTCCGATTTTGACAGCTTCAGCAAACTTCAATTTCTCCAATTTTGAGTCACTTTCACAACAAGTTTGTTACAAAATGCTGGGACTAAGACTGAAATATTGTAACCTTAGCAGGGGAATGTGCTGCCATATTAGCTTTTGACTTTTTGTTCATCGGTCAAAAGACGATTGCTTTTTAGGGAAAAAAAATAATCGAATGGTAGTTAACTATCAATCGAAAATACATTTTAAATCGGTTCATCAATTTAAAAATTGTTCCCGAACGTTCGGTTTCTTGGATGCCTATGTAGCAATTTCCTTGCTAGAATATCTTTATAACCTGTGCATCAACTTTAAAGTTAACTGATTTGAGGTCCATGTTTTCAGCTCATTGAAGAACCAATCCCATGACATTTCCTATGCGAACCTCGAACCTCCAAGGCTTCCGACACGATGTTGCAACAATAAACTCGCCATTTTCATCTTGTAAACTCACTATCATTAGATGAAAAAGTGGCATCAATGTTGATGTTTACTAAGTTTAGAAGTTACTTAGGTCCATTCATTAATAGAAATCAACATTTATAAGTCCTTAAGATCTAATTCAACTAACAATATCAATTTTGTTAAAGGTGATACCTTTGATGAAATTGAATTTAAAACCTCACAATTATGTGTTTGTTTCACATGGTGCTTTCCAATTCGTCTAAGACAACAAAAAACATTAGAAAACGGAAATGCTCGAAAGAAAAGAAAAACAATATCTTTAAAAATTAAAATGTCAAAAAATTGTTTTTGGTATTTTCCAAAATGTTTTCCTTTTAGTTAGTTTTAATTTTTTTTAACTTTTTGATAACATCAAATTAGCTTCCATCTCATCTCATGACTATCACAATTAAAATTAAATTCACAGCTAGATGTCATTCCAACCATTTAGGCACAAAGCAAAATTGTAATCATGCCTTACCAACCTTTGTAGTTTTGAAAAATCAAAGAAAACTGAACTTTCCCTTAGGTGGGGCAATAACTCATAATTTTGGGCTGAAATTGGATCTTCGTTCTTAATGATTGGATCTAAATTTCTTCATTCACCAACCAAAAATTCAGTCAAAAAAAGAAAAAAAAACTCACCAACCAACAAGGACAACGATGGAGCACATGGTCTTTTCCATTCACAAAAATACG
This sequence comes from Medicago truncatula, assembly GCF_003473485.1. Taxonomy (NCBI): domain Eukaryota; kingdom Viridiplantae; phylum Streptophyta; class Magnoliopsida; order Fabales; family Fabaceae; genus Medicago; species Medicago truncatula. The sequence continues at coordinate 51,499,101 of NC_053043.1, forward strand.
AGACTAAACATAGAATTTCTAATTGTGACAATAACTTCTTTTTTTGACTCGTGAAAAAACTAGTGATTATAAAACTTCACCAGATATATTTCGGTACTAATACATTTTTGCCCAATTGTCTACCAACTTGAATTCGACTATATCTAATTCTTTGCATGTCACCACTACAAATGGCACCAAAATCTACCTTCGTAAATATTTTTTACATGTAAAATTTAATTATTTTTTTACCAAGTAATTAGCTAATATTTGAAAACAAAGGTAAATAAGAAATACATATATTTTTCCTTAGAAAAAAAGATATCATGTTATAAAATCGAAGTATCCGATCAACTATTTATGTTAAAGGTTTAAATCTCTTATCATTTGAACCAATTTATTATTGAATAAGAGATAAATATACTATATTGGATTTATTTTTTTTGTCAAATAAATTAATGAGTAGATCTCACACAATTTAATTATAAAAAAATGAAATATTCGGGATTCGAACTTCAACTCCTACATATAATATGCAACATCTCTGTCAACTGAGTTAAATTTAATGGAATTAGTATATTGGATTTATAAATGTGAATTGTAGTGGTGTCTTACTTTATTTTTGGAAAAAGTTGTGATAATATATTAAAATACAATATTGTGGCTGGGTTAGGTGAGTATGTTATTGATTATAAAAAGCTTCTCATTGCAATTTCACTTTGTCATATTTCCCACTTATTATTACAAAGTAACGTCACACCAACTTTATCACCACCTTTCTTCTCTATCCCATTCATTCTCATTCATTCATTCACCTCACCTCACCTCACCTCACCTCCCTTTACAAGAAGAAGGAATATATGCCTGCCGCTACCGCCGCCGCCGCCGCCGAATCTTCCTCAGTTTCCGGCGAAACCATATGTGTCACCGGGGCCGGTGGCTTCATCGCTTCTTGGATGGTTAAGCTCCTCTTGGAGAAAGGCTATACCGTTCGAGGAACCTTGCGAAACCCAGGTACAACAAATATTCTACTTAATTCCTTAATTTAATTCATATAAATATCTTGATTGTGTTTTAATTTTATAATATAATGAAAATATCATGTTGAGATCATTATATATATAGTCATGATGTTTAGACCATTTAACACCTATATAATTGAAAGTATATCCGGTGTTTGTCTGACACATGACACCGACACACATGTAATTACATTAAATTAAATTATGTATTTTCTTAAAATTTTATCTATGTTGCATGCTTGATGGTGGTACAATATATATATATATATATATATATATATGGTGGTGTGTGTCTGGTGTCATCTTTTTGTGTTGAAATAACGTTTTTGGTAAGATTAGGTAAATTGCTGTTATTATATTTTGACAAAGGGCATGAATGAAATTAGATATAAATAAATTTTTCAGATGATCCAAAAAATGGGCACTTGAAAAAGTTGGAAGGAGCAAAAGAAAGGCTAACTTTGGTCAAAGTTGATCTCCTTGATCTTAACTCCGTTAAAGAAGCTGTTAATGGATGTCATGGTGTCTTTCACACTGCTTCTCCCGTTACAGATAACCCCGTAAGTTTTATTAATTTCCTCAATTTTGATTCTTCCTTAATTGAATTTTTTCATTCTTCTCTCTTTTAAAGGATCCAATCCAAAAAGAAAAATAATAGTATTACACTATTACTCTCTATCTTAGGATGAATGTCATATTTGTAAAGAGTACATTTCAAAATAAATGTCATTTACTCTTTTTAGTATAAATAATATTGATTATATTTTCCTTTTAATTCCATCATATCTAAGATATTATATTACACTTTGTCTTTATCGACAGTGGTGACTACATAGCCTCTAAATAATATGGTAAATTTTATCAAAAGAAATGGCGAATATAGTTAAATACAAATAGAGTAATTTTAGTTATTTTTCTTTCGTTTATAATTTTTTAATTTGTGGATGATAAGTAACATATATAGTAGCATAGACACAAAATCATGTCATGTGAACATTTGAACTGATGGCAGGTCCTATTCTCACCACCAAACCTTGATTGCTTGCTTCTGTTTAGGATAATAAATTTTGTGACAACTCTCTTTTTTATATTCAAATTGTTTTCTTACTCTCCTCCTTATTACTTACTATATTTCTTTATATATTATTATTTATAACTTGTCTCAAAAATAATTGTTGAATAACATAGCTCTTCTTAATAATAATATAATATGCTCATGGGACTATTATTCTATTATTTTAAAATTTTCAATTGCAAAATACCAATTTGATTTTATACGAAGAAAGTTATTACACACAGGAGGAAATGGTGGAGCCAGCAGTGAATGGAGCAAAGAATGTGATCATAGCTGGTGCAGAAGCAAAAGTGAGGCGCGTGGTTTTCACATCATCAATTGGTGCAGTCTATATGGACCCCAATAGGAGTGTTGATGTAGAGGTTGATGAGTCTTGCTGGAGTGATTTGGAGTTTTGCAAGAAAACCAAGGTCAATAATAATATTCACTTCATTTATATATGTAGAGGTTGATTTAGGAGTGTTGATTGATTTGAAATTTTGTTGATATTGTAGAATTGGTATTGCTATGGGAAAGCAGTGGCAGAAGCAGCAGCATGGGATGTAGCAAAAGAGAAAGGTGTGGATTTGGTTGTAGTGAATCCAGTTTTGGTTCTTGGACCATTGCTACAACCTACAATCAATGCAAGCACAATTCACATACTAAAATACCTAACTGGTTCAGCTAAGACCTATGCAAATGCAACACAAGCTTATGTTCATGTTAGGGATGTTGCATTAGCTCACATACTTGTTTATGAGAAACCTTCTGCTTCTGGTAGATACTTATGTGCTGAAACTTCACTTCATCGTGGGGAGCTTGTTGAAATTCTTGCTAAGTATTTCCCTGAGTACCCAATTCCTACCAAGTAAGTCACTCTTATTTCGTTATTTTGGAGACGAATTGAAAGGTGTCGTAGTTTTTTATACCAAATTTGATTTGTTTATGTGGTCTACGTGGAGTGTATGAGTCCTTTACCAACCCCAATGTCCTCCTTATCACCAACTTCTTTCATGAATATGGGCATATGCTAAATCATTAATGCCAATAAAACTTTAATCATACATGTATGTTGTCTAAATGTAATAATATTTTCACCTTTAATCATAGCCTCAAAATTAACTAGTTCATGTTTTACACATGCAGGTGTTCAGATGAAAAGAATCCTCGAGTGAAACCACATATCTTCTCAAATAAAAAACTGAAGGATTTGGGATTGGAATTTACACCAGTGAGTGAATGTTTATATGAAACCGTTAAGAGCCTACAAGACCAAGGTCACCTTTCTATTCCAAACAAAGAAGATTCTCTAGCAGTCAAATCCTAAACCAACCATCCTTTGTTAACAAGTTCAATTCAGGGCCAAAAAGAATCATCTTTTAGCTACCTGCGAGGCTTTAGGCTCTAGCAATTTGATACTATAAATGACCGTAATTGGATGGATAGTTGTAAGAAAGTATCATGCTAGAATTTACTATTTGTCTTTATGTTTGAAAAATAAGCCCATTATATTATTGTCATCCTTATTAGTATTTTCTTGAGCATTCAACTCAATTATTTGCCATATTTGTCTCTAAGTTCAACAAGTTAAAAGTGTTTGTTATGAATAGACCCCATGCATTGTTTTTACCAACTGAGTTAAGTTAACGAGAACACCTATTATTTATTATTACCAAATTTACAATTATCAATGGCCGCAACAAGTTCAAAAATAAAAAGGTTTTAATGACGCTAAATGAAACCCTAAATCTCACTGGAAAAAGTCCTCAATATGAAAAGGAAGATAAGAAATTCTCTCAAATCTTCACAACAAATTATGGCTTCTTCCATAAAAACTAGATGCAAAACAATGGCCGCCACCAATTTCTATTTACCTGATGAGTGTTGGGAATGTGTCTTGAAATTCCTCAACGACGGCAACAACAACCGTCGTTATTTGAAATCCCTATCTGTCGTCTCGAAGCAGTTCCTCTCCATCACTAACCATCTCCGATTGTCTCACTTTCTGTGAATCAACACTTCCTTTCCTCCCTCGCCTCCTCCAAAGATTCACCAATCTCACCTCCCTCAACTTTAAATGCTCCTCTGGAAGTAACATCAACAAGCTCAACAAGCATTTTCGTCAAATCTCTCAGTTACCATTGAAAATCTCGTCACTCTATCTCTCCGACCAAAGCACCATTCCCGCGAATGGGTTGCAAGCTTTCTCCCAAACTATTAGAAATTTGACCTCTCTCATTTGTTACAACATGATATTTATTGGTATCCCTCACTTGTTGCTCATCGCTGATTGCTTCCCCGATTTGCAAGTGCTTGATTTGAATAATTTATACGGCATAACTGGAGAAGGAATGTGTCATGTTTTAAGGAGATGTTGTAACATTAGGCATTTAAACTTAGTTTGCTGTTCAAGACTGGAATTACGTGGAATAAACTTTGAAGTTCCAAAACTTGAGGTGTTGAATTTGTCAGAGACAATGGTTGATGATGAAACACTCCATGTGATCTCAAAGAGTTGTCGTGGGCTTTTGCAACTATTATTGAAAAAATGTTATCATGTCACAGATAAGGGAGTGAAACATGTGGTAGAAAATTGCACACAACTTACAGAGATCAATTTGAGGCACTGCTTTCAAGTGCATGCTAATGTTATTGTCTCGATGGTATTTTCAAGGCCATCGTTGAAAAAGATAAATGTTCCAGTTCTTTATCATATCAGTCAACAAGAGCGGGAACTCTTGTCGCGTCAAGGATGCCTTGTTTGCTAGCATTCTGAAACTGCTCTACTTAAGTTTGAACTTTGAAGTGTAAGATGTTTTTTGTTTTCGAATTTACTTCTTTTAGAATACTTCTTGTTGTAACACACTTTTCTCTGCTGTTACTTTTCTGAATATATAAAATCAATAGAATCTCTACAGAGCATCTTTAACTACCTGCTTAAGCATTTTTCATTCATAAGATTAAATCTACCAACAAAGATGAATTTTGTAAGTAGTACATGTTGCACTGTTTCTAATGCATTTTTTATGGTCTATTGGTTTTGGTGAGGACTTTCTTGGTTTAATTTCCATGGCCAGTTTCCTCACCCTGTTTCCTTATCTCCTAATCTTTGTCAACTAACTCTCTCCAACCAAAGTTCGGTGGTGTCCGGAATAGAGAAAAAAGGATTTATTTGTGATCAACTGATTATTGGAAAGACCAATCTTGCTTTGAATTTCAACTGCCGATGCAAAATGACGATCATATTCAATTCAAATGATTTGAATTTTAGAAGGGTTTGCCATGCTATAGTTCAAATGATGGTTCATTAGAGAATGTTTTCTCTTTTGTATATTGATTGTGTTTTAAATGTCTTGCCTTTTCACTCTGCAGGTATATGTTTCCCAAATCCTAGCTTCAGTACCATCCACAAACAATGCTTTTTGACCACAAGATTCATGTTACAATACTGCTCATTCATTATCAAGTGAAGAAGTTGCAGAAACTTGCTTGGATGACCAAAAATGAATTTATTGAACGGTTCCTTTGATTCTTTATCATTGTGTATTTTGTCATTTGAACTCAAATATATTTGTGCTTTGATTCTTCATCATTACATATAATTAAATGAATAGATATTTTACTCAAGTTCTCATATTTGTGCTATTCGATCGGTACATGATTTCAGACTCTGCTAAGACAGATAGCAGAAATACTAAATACTTTGTCAAAATGATAGACAATTTGTATCACCAAGTATGAAGAAATACTATTTGACATTGATGCCCAACTTTATTTGCACCTTTACTTCGATCCTACTTTTTAATATTTTTTCAAATCGAAACTTTAAAACTGCTTTTTGGCAAAAGGAAACTTAATATTTGTATGTTATCGCTTGCTTAAATTCTTTTAAAGAGTAGCTAAGAATCAAACAAAGCACTTCAATAGACCAAAAATGGCGGTTGAGTCTAACGAAAGATATTAATCTATCTATCAACAACGCGGTTTGAAGTTAGTAGAACTTTGCATGTTGTGCTTGAAATAAGACATGTGGAGAATATGGTCTGGTTTGGTATCCATGAAAAATGAAGGAATGGATATATGATTCATACAGTGTCGAATAACTTTAAAATGTGACTAGGGAAATGCAGTAATCAAAACCTTGGGATTTCTATATATACTAAATTAAATGGAATTGATACTATTCCCAAAAGATTTCTATATATATCATCAACAAGTAAGTTACTCCATTCTATGTATTAGGATGCTAGCAAAATTAAAAACTCATCAAAGTACTAAAACTAAGACTGTCGATTGAATATTCACATAAACTCACCACTAACTGTCAAGGCATCACATAAGAAAATATCTATCAGTCCAATAAGAGTCATAGCAAAGCTCCACTGGTGTTGGTTTTGACATAGAAGATGTAGCAGCAACTTCTGTAGAGGTTACATCAGAAGTATCATAAGCTGCCTTCCCTGTCCTGCGACGCTGTGAAGTTGATATATCATAAGTAGTATCATGAGCTTCCTTCCGTTTCCTGCCATGCTGTAAAATGGAATTATCACCAGCCTTCTTTCTTGGCAAAAGTTTCTTCTTTTTTCCGGTCTGCTTCGTATTCCAAGCGATGTGTTCGGACTTCTGTGAAAATCCGTCATAGGTTTTCATCAAAAGTTAGCCATTAATTTGATCATCGCACTGGTGTTTCTCCCTTTCAGGTAGAATTTCCATATCATTCTCAAACAACCGATCAAGCATTGCAAACTCAGGCAGTTGAGAACAGCCTTTTGAGCGATAGAAGGCCGACAATTGGGCACGAGCACTTACAAACTCGAGTCTATCAAATTCAGTAAGTTAGGACTGAGCTAATGATTTAACAAAATTGACAAGTTCCGTCGGTTCAAAAGATGTCGCATCATTAGCATTTAACTTAGGAAGCGCTTGTCCGGGCATACAAGGACAAGACAGGCCAAACTCAACGTGCCTGGAGGCCTCTTCTAAAGCACAATCAACAGCATGGCGGAAATGTTTCAAATCGCTCTGTTTCTCCATTTGGGAGAAATGTTTATGAAATGGCTTTATCATTGACACATCATTCCAAGCAAATGTTTGATCACCAAAATATGCTATCAGGTAACAGTTTCCCTTACAGTGCCTCTTCGCCTTCACTGATGCAACTGAGGGAACATATATCTGACCAGGCCACCAAGAATGTCCCCTAACCTTTCCCCAGACTAAATCAGATACACGGTAATTAACATCGGAAAACATTGATTCCCTAGGCACCCTATCCTCTTGTGTGTTTTTGTTTGAATTAAGATCAAAACCTCGACAATCATATTGAATATTATTCGGAATACCTGCTCCAGAAATACTGATGTTTGTGGTTTGGTCTTGAATCACATTTAGTTGTGCATCTGACAGAAAGCTTGACTGTTTCAAAGACTCTTCTGCTTTGACATCAATGCCTTCCGCATATCGAATTCCATCCTGTAATCGGTAGGTTGCAACATCTGAGACACGAGAATCTTCAGAATCATCTTTAGTAACAACAAAACTATCAGCAGCTTTTAAAACACCGTCATCCTCCACAACTGCACTAAAATTTGCCAAAGCAACATCGTTCTCGTGCTTGTGCTCAGTCACATCATCTTCAACTCCTTGAACCTCATTACTCAATGCAACTTTCCCTACATTCTGACACGCCTGTTCAATCACACTTTTCTCATCTTCAATCTTCATCAACCCACATGAAAATTTCCCTACTTTCCCACCACACCCTCCATCATAAACATCAAACATTCTTGAACAACTGGTTCTTCCAACATCACAGATTAGGATTTCAGAACAAGAGAGACCAACGTTAACATTAGACCTTATTATAGAGTTGAACCCCAAAACCTCATTCTCATGATGATCAAATAAATCAGCATTTGAATTCACAGCCATTAAAACAGAAAACCACCTATAACACAAAACACAAACAAACATGTGCATGCATTCATGCATTCATATTTGAACTGTATAAATTATAAAACCTTTATAATAATAAAACAGATAATATGAAGGATGAGAAATTCTAACCTGTTTTTGAAACAAAGATAGAGACTTTGTTGTTTGTTTGAGTTGAGTTGGGTTGTTTGAAGAATGGTTACTTCTTTTGTTGTTGAGAAAATCTTGGTTCGTTCTTTCTTTGAATACAAATCTTGGTGCTTTCTTGGTATCAAGTCATATTAATTTGTTTTATCAGAACTTGTCTCTATATTTGATTCAGAATTAGTAATTCATTATTATTTATAAATAAATTATGGGTTAAATATATTTTTTCTCCCCATAAATATTCAAACTTTTTCATTCTAGTCTCCTAAAATATTTCTTCGACTTTTAGTCTCTTAAAAATTTTTCGTCCACACTTTTGGTCCTTGGTTTGAAGTCCGATCATGTGTACAAAAGCTTATGCTACCTCTGAATTTGGTAATAAAAAGTCTTGCCAGCAACTACCACACTTTGAAGCTTAGCTCAGTTGATATGGACAATACATAAAAAAAAAAAATAGCCAATAAATTCACAAAAACAATAGACCAACAACGGGGATTGAAGCTTAGATAAATCATGCAACATATTCTATATGGAGGAAGCCTATAGGTACAACCAAAACAAATATATATTTAAGAATCGAACAAGGTGGTTTGAAGTTAGTAGCATTGTGAATGTGAAGGCATCACATCAAATAAGAAAATATCTATCAGTTCAATAAGAATCATAGCAAAGCTCCACTGGTTTTGGTGTTGACATAGAAGATGTAGCAGCAGCTTCTGTATATGTTACATCAGAAGTATCATAAGCTGCCTTCCCTTTCCTGCCATACTTTGAAGTTGATATATCAAACAGACTCAATCTTTCTGTTGATAGAGTTTGAATTACATAATCCAAATGTATTTTTTCTTGAATTCTTGGCACAAGAGGGGTGTATATGAGATGTTCGGATTATATTTGAAGTAGTTATTTTTTTGGATTTTATATTTATAATCCAAATTGGTGAAGAAAAAAAAACATTTTTCCAAAAAATAAGGGAAAAACTGTTTCTGAATTATTTAATCCGAAAACCTCAATGACATTTTCGGAATTCAGTAGGGCGCGTGAGAAGAGAGGAATGGTCGGAAAAGAAAGTCTAATATTTTTCTCCCCAACGAGGGCCCTTGCCCACACAATGCTTAACTTTGGTCTGTCCCGGTGCGACTAAAGAAAGAAATGAAAATATAATACTTAACCCAATTCCATTTGCATCCTAAATTTATTTGCTCTATTTTGTTCCACAAATCCAAACATATATGCAAGTTCTGAAGAGTCAATTAGAAGAATTAATGCGGAGAAAAAACAGGTATTTTTCACACATGTTCCCAATAATTAGAATCAGTCCATTATGATAAGCATCACATGAAAAATCAAAAGCTTGGCAAGTTCATCTAAGTGATGTCAAAAGACAGTTTCCTACTAATCTATTGTAAACTCTAGAAATTAACAAAATGATGATATTTATTTATCTATCTTGCTAATCTAATCTTATTGACATATATTTTTTCAGTCAAGATCTGCTGGACTACTTCTCTGAGGCAATTGCATGTTTACTATGTCTTCTCTTTGAAGAGAATAGATTGATCCATTTACTTGTTCATTTGTCATTTGCTGGCTTTCAGGTGCTGTTAGAGCCAAAAGATGTGTACCCTCTTTATTTTTGCGAAGCACAAGATATGCTATACCGGCCAAATATACTGCCATGCCTGAAAATCCTAATATCCCAAGAAACACCTTGGCCACAATTTCTATGTCACTATGAATAAGTAGCTTGATGAAACCATTCATTAAGTAGTATATATTAATAACCATAATAAGAGAACCGATTATCCAAGTAATGGCGGATATCTGCAATTGAGATAGAGTAAATACTATGTCAGACAATGTACAGAACAAAGGTCTTTTTCTTCCAAAATATTAGTCATAGAGGCGGGAATAAGATAAGCTATGTTTTGCAAGGCCCGAGTCTGACCTACTATCTGTCATTGTCATAGGCCCATTTCTGACCTTTTTGGAAGCATAAAAGTCTCTTTCGAAGTCTACTAACTAATTTTTTTTGTAAGAAAGAAGACAAATAAGTGCTTTAGCGAATTTGTGTTAAGAAAGAAAATATACCATGATAGAGTTAACATGTACCCCCATCTTGGTTTTGCTACTAGTGAACTTGAGGAGAGGTACCAAAGCAAAGGGAAGCTCAAATGATAGGATCATCTGATCAGCAGACAAAGAAGGGCTTTAGCAGAAATCAGTTATGTTGTAAACAAAAATGAATGCATACACAAAGAAAAGGGATTATAAAAATGATGCCATGTTGACAAATATTTTTGTTAAAGAACAAGTCGATGCTTATGTAACTTTATATAACCACGTGCACGGCCTCTACTTAATCCTTTTTGAACTCAGATGAAGCCAATAGTGCAGTTATGAGTAGTTGTGACCACAATGTAGCTCAGTTACAAATATATGAGAAATTATCGTGATATCGTAACAAGACAAATTAAACAACATATTGTTTGTAATAGACATATTGTCAAGTAAAAAAGCATTCGAAGATATTTTAGGACCAAAACAACTAGAGAAAAAACTATGGCAATGATATCTTACAGATGCAATTATTATGAGCTTCCCAGCCCCGGCAGAACCACCAATGACCGCAACAATCAAACTAGGAACTATGGCTAAGCAACGAGTTAGCATGTTCCGAATCCATGGTGTCAGTCGTAAATCAAGAAATCCCTAAAAGAAGGGAAAAAATTGTAGGGGAAGAATTAGAAACATCAAAAGGTTATCAATGCTTCAAAGTGGACACAAAAAATACGTTAAAAAAAAAAAATACATGAAATAGTCTACCTGCATGACATACTGCCCTGCATAAGTTCCTGTTATCGTAGAACTTTGACCTGATGCAAGCAAAGCAACTCCAAACAATTTCGAACTCCATTTCCCCAAGACATTCTGAGTAATGGCACATGTCAGAAATTATCATCTGAAATTTTATAATTACCTTACCAGTAATAATTGTATATAAAGTTTACTGATTAGGTAAATTGTAAATAAAGTTTACAATATACACAAGTAACAGGTTTCACATACTCTAAGTAGGAAGGAAGCTTTGTTGAGATCTAAATCCTGACAGCTCATTTGATCTTCTTCATTTATATTCGGAGAATTGCAAACGGCGCCACTTACAGAAATAACAGAAACATTTATGAGGAAAGCCACCATAAGAGCAAAGGCACTTTCTATCATGTAAAATCTACAAGCCTCCTGTCAAAGAAAATTGTTAAATATGACATTTGATACTGCTTTACCACAATTTACACACTTATGACATTACTACAATCACGGATAAATGTTGAAAGAGAAAAAGGATAAGTGTATATACAAAAGTTTAAATGATTACCTTGATTCCACGAACTGAACGTGGTATTTTCCTGGAAAGGACCAATGCCGAGTGCAGGAAAAGATTGTGGCTGAGGAAAGTACATATAGAATCATGGATGAGAATACATTTTAAGAGCAAAGGAAAAAAAAAATGGCAAAAGAAGAGATGAAGAACTAACGGCATAACCATAGCACCAAGGAGTGAAATTGCAAGACCAGTAGCACCACTCCCTTTTAGTTGCGGCACAAAAAGACCCTTTACAACTTCTTTAGCATCAGGCTTTGCATATCCAAGCTCAGCCCAAAAACACGCAGCAATTGTAAACACAAGAAAGGCAATCAAGAATTCAAGTTTCCTAACCTGATCAACAACAAAACAAAGATGGCTCATATTGCTCTTCATGACAAGAAAAAAACCTCTTCATAATATCAAACCATAGAATGAATACAGTAAACTACCCCATATTGCTGTAATGCTAAGAGCATCAATGTGCTGAGTCCGGTCAGTAGCACACCAATCCAAACAGGTACGTTGAAGAGCATATTTAACGCAAAGGCTGTACCGATCACTGCATATATGTACAATAAAATGAAATATAGAGATAAACAAAAGTGAAAGAGAATCCGAAAGAAAAATGGAAAAATATGGTTTGTGTTATTAAGGCTTTATAAAAATCTGGCCTCAAAATCCTAAGCACTAAATAAATCCCTATAAAATGTAGTGTGTTTATTGACTGTCAAAATAAATAAAAATTTGAAACATTTGAAAATGCTAAATTCATCTCAATACCTTCTGGGATGTCACAGGCCACTATGGCAATTTCAGCAATTACCCAAAGAATGAAGTTGGACACCCGCGAATATTCAGCCCTACAATGCTCTGCTAAGTGCTTTCCTGCAAGCAGCATATAGAACTGACTGAATCGGGAAATTTACCAGCCAAAACATGCATATCACATTTATTTAGCAAAAGTAAAACTGATTATCAGATAAAGTACCGGTAACCACTCCAAGATTGGCAGCCATCGATTGAATTACAAGAGCAGCACATGATGCCACCAATATGATCCATAGTAACTGAAAAAAAATGTGAAAAAGAGATGAAGTCTTGAGCATAGGTCATTCCTCGTGATCATAAGTACTATAATATACATCATATGTCATAACACCTCATATTTATATTGTGCCCCAGATTGTAGATCCGTCTCAACTGCAAGTGATTATAAGAATGCGATAAGCATATTATGTCAATTTATTATTTACTTTTATTAGAGTTGCTACAGAAGAAAATCATGAAAAGTGTGATCTTATCTTACAGTTTCCTGGATCTATGTATGCAATGGAAACAAGAAATCCAGGCCCCATGTATGCAAATAAATTTTTCCAGCTTGTCCTCTGCAAAATAGAAAACACACATAAATGAATGGTGGTTATCAAACAAACAACTCTTGAACCATTATTAAACTCTACTTAAAACAAAATGTTAGAATTGTACCAAATAAAATGTTTTGAAAGAGTTAAGCTTGAGAAATATAGTTTTCACAACAACTCAAGCGTAAATTTCAAAACCTCGACTGAACTCATTTACACTGAAACTCCTACAGTTTTTTTTTTCTTTTGAGGCACTGAGACTCCTAAATGACATGAGAATACAAGAAAAAAAGTTGCAACATTCCTTTGGAGGGGTTTCTTTCGAGATATATAACCACATTTCCAGAAATGATAGTCCAAAGAATACTGCATCCAAATATTGTATAATAGATTTAATTGATATCACCGTGTGTAAACATTTTTTACACTGTCAATCAATTATAATCGTTAGATCATCATAATCATTCATGTGTGTGGAAATGTTATTCAAATTGAAATGGTGTGAGAAAGCAAGTTTCCACTGTTATGTCCTGGGGAAGAGGAAGCTCATATGTGGAAATAGAAGCTAAATAAAACATGGGAATGTGTTCTGAGTTCTTACTCCTAGGAATTAAGAATATCTAGAAATATTGTTAGAATTATTTTTTCCCAACCTTATACCAAACAAGGGGAAGTAATCTTAAACAAAGGTAGCAAGGTAAAGCAAATGATTGTCAGTGTTCTACTCTAATCATTTTTAACATGGCTAACAAATAATTCAAATCTAGGCCTCTCGTTGAAATCCCCCAGGTGTCAACAATTCCTGTGTTGGGCCAGTCCGTCCATACAAAGCTCTGGACTCAGTTTGGGCCCTGTTAGTGGACGGTGGGATTTTGATCACAATAGCCAGTCTTTGGGCCAAATACTGAGTTTTCAAAAAAATAAATATTGAAAAACAAAAAAAACAAAAAAATTAAGGGATTGAATGACAATTAAGGCAAACTCACATCTGGGACAACAATTTGATCAGTATTTGTGGAGTCAATAAGCGGAGCATTGGAAAAGTTTCTGTTTCCGGTGCTGGAAATGAATTGTGGCTGCCCAGAATTAGAAGAACATGGGACAGCCATATTCTCTTGATATTCCTCTTTCTGCAGCAAAAAAAAAAAGAACAACAAATCTTTCAGTGAAGTAAAGTCAAACATGCAGATTTATATAAAAAAAAAATGTACTATTTCTAAGATTATGATGAATGAACAACATGCATGCTAAAATAAATTGAGTAGCTCGATTAGAAATAGTAATAAGAAGATGAAAATTGGTGAATTGAGTTGAGAATCATATTGACATGTAACAAATCTGAGGTAGAACATTACCAACCGTATCAATCAAAAACAAAAAAGAAAAAAGATGATGTAATTGAAATCACTGAAACTGAAAAGAAAAGAAAAGAAAGATTGCGTACCAAAGATGTAGGGTCAGAGAATAGATATTAATTAACCAAACAAAAACTGTTGATAAAAATAAGTGAACTCTCTCTTGTTTTGTCTTTTGTTGTTTGTTTGGGATTCTGAGTGTAACTGAAGTTGTACTTCCACTCTTATATACTAGTAGTGTTTTAGTCAGCAGTATCGTGTCGTTTACTGTTTTTTGTTGATTAAAAAAAGGGTTAATTAAGTTTTTAGTCCCTATAAATATTCACGGTTTTGTTTTTAGTCCCTACAAAATAAAATCACACTTTTTAGTCCCTGTGACATTTTCCTTAAGCATTTTAGGGACCAAAAATATTGATGGAAATTTTTGATAGGGACTAAAAATGCCGGCGGAAAATTTTATAGGGACTAAAAGCACTAACGAAAAATTTTGTACGGACTAAAAAGTGTGATTTATTTTTATAGGGACTAAAACCAAAACTGCAGATATTTATAGGGACCAAAAACTTAATTAACCCTTAAAAAAATGATATTGTTAACGAGCGTCTCGGGTAACTCTTTAAGAGTTTAAAAAATATATATATTTTATAAAAAAAATCAAATATTACAATTTTCAATGCATTGATTACACAAATTTTTATCTTTAAAAAAAATACACAATCTATTAAAAAAAAGTTATCATTTAAAAGTCTTAAAGAGTACCTGGGAGCATTCGTTAACATTTCCGATTAAAAAGAGGTAAAATAACACAATTTATTCTTTATGTTATACTTTAATTTTTTGTTTTTAATTTAATCTCTTATGTTATAAAATGTCAATATTATATCATCTTGTATGTGACTTTTTAATGAAATCTGGATTTTTATGCTTGGATGATGAAGATTTAGGTCTCTTTACGAGTATGAATAGTTTTTTATAAATTTTTTCTGAGTTTTTTTTTATAAAAAAAAAAATATAACATTTTATAACATAAATGATTAAATTGGAAAAATTAAATAAAGGACAAAAGTGTTATTTAAAATTAAATTAAGGGACTGTGTAATTTTTTTAAAAATATTTTAAAAATTAAAGTTTTTTAAAATAAAATAATTTATATAAAAGTTAAAATAAAAAAGGAAAAAGTATGCTAAAAAATCATATTCTCTTTTTTTTATCAAATATTCTCTTTTGTACATAATATAACTTCTTTTTGACTTTTTTTTAGTACCATTTTTTTTTTGTACAAAATAGAGATTAATTTTTTGATGGTGTACGAGCTTTGAACCTCGGATCTTACATATATTATACATTCTTTCTATCAACTGCGCTAAATTTAGGGAGGATAAATAGAGATTAATTTGATGGAGTGTAAATTTTTTTTACATGTTATTCAATTAAATATTATAAATAGATGTTTGTAGAAATACTTTATCAACTAAGCTTTTTATAAAGTAAGCTTAAAAGAGGGCATCGTTGAGTGATATAAAATTCTTATATAAGATTTTTTTTTTTTGTTGCCAATAGGTTTCTTTGATATTATATATATATATATATATATATATATTGATTTCATCCTATTAGGCATGGCAATGGAGCGGGGTGGAGACGGATTTTACATTCTCCGTCCCCATATCCAATTCTCATATATTTATCCGTTACCCTACCTATATCTAACGGGGATGAGAAATTGAATCTCATCCCCGTCCCCGATGGGTTTGGGTATCCCCACCCCATCCCCGTCCCCGCATTGAATAATTTTTTTAATAAAAATCAGAAGTTTTTTTGCATTCCTAAGAGCAACGTTGTAGTACATTATTCAACAATACGTTCACTTTAACATTTGTTAGACGGAATGATTTAGTTGATCCTTTAAATATCAATGGTAATTTTTATTAACATGACAATTATCAAACAAAATAACAAGACATATCAAAATAAAGTAATTTTTTACATTTGGGACGGGTTTAGGTATGGGTTCGGGGTGGGTACTTATATACCCATTAACCGTCTCATACCCGTGTTTTGAAATCGGGGAAAACTCATACTCATATCCACACCCAGTCAAAACGGGAAAAATCCATTAAATCTGATTTGGTTCAGACGACTAACCACAGATATGGATTTTGTTGTCATGCGGTACTCCCTACCCACTATCAAATCCCACTTACATTCTCGCATAAGGTCCACTGGTCAGATGAGATTGAATCCAATTATTCAATTTCTTCTTCACATATGTGTGAATTGGATCATGTTCCGTTAGTTACATAAAATAAGCCAATTTACATTTTTTTTTATTTAAGTCTTTTTAGAGGATTTAAGTAAGTTAATTAATTTTGAAATCATTATTTTATTAAGTTAATTAGTTTTGTAGTTAGGATGAAAGAGTTAAACATTAAAGTGATAAGAGATTAAGGGTGATCCTTCAAAAAAAAATAAAAATTAAGGGTGTGTTTGGATTGAGAGTTTAGGAGGGGAAAGGAAGGGAGGACTCACTTTTATTTTATAAATTACGAACAATGTAAAATGTTTTCTTAAAATAAATTAAGTGTTTTTGAAGTATTATATGATCATTTATCATATTGTTAATTCAATTTTCAAAAAATCATTTTATAATATCCGTAATTTAAAAAAGAAAAGTAAACCATCTCCTCCCTTCCCATCCTAAAACCTCCATCCAAACACACCCTAAAAGTTTGATCTATATTTGTGCTGGTTTGGGTGGCAAGACTGAAAATGATAAGCAAATAATTCTGTAATTCTCATGGCGATGCAAAAATAACATTATAAAAGAAGTGTGGTGATCATTATTTGTATATTAGTGCACAAAACTTAAGATTCAATTCTCCATGGTGTCTTGATATTTGGAATATGTTCTTCTTAATTTCTAAGATTTCATTCTCTATGGTGCTTTCATAATTTATTTTTTTCTATGTAGGTAATATGGTTGATGAGTTAAACGACATTGAAGGAGTTTGAAGAAGAAGGTCTCAGATTTTATCCTTGAAAATTAACATAACTACTAATATTAATTGGCCTATGGAAAAAAAAAATTGTTTTAGGTTGGTCAGAAGGTCAATCTCACGTTGACATGTACCCTAAGCTTGCACCACTTTAAGGCCCCGCGCTTGAAGGAACATGCAAACTTTAGTGCACCGCATCACATCCAAGCACGCCTCCGTGCGAGGATCACCCTGCATGTGTCCTCTAACCGCTCCCTAATCACACGCCGCAAAACTCGGAGACGGTTATCGTCACGAGGACCTATATAAGGGTGACTTTGCTTCACCCTCAAGGTATGATTCACTTTTCACAACACTTTCGACACATTCTTTCTTAGTTTCATTACTTACTTGAGCTTTGGAGTGTTAACGTGCCTGCAGACATCTTTCGTTCCACCGCGAAGACTCATCGCCACCATATCAAAGCATTTTCCATCACCGTTGCCTCTCATCCATCCTCAGTGGCTAGATGAAAAAGGTATCAAATAATATTTAAGATCTACTATTTTCTCTTATATTTCTCCATTTTTCACTCTTTCTCACTTTTTTTTTTCCTTTGCACTTTCTCTATACCAAACATAGCTTATATATTGGAACAAAAAAAAACATAGCTTCTATATATGTTCGTGTGTTTTTTTTTCTTTTTGTAAAAAGAAAAAAAATAATATACATGCAAAGGAAAATGCTTAAAAGCGCGACAATATTTGTCATCAAATTTACACAAACAAGTTTATAATTGTCGTTCAATTTTTTCTCTTAATTTTGATTTGCACAAAATGACAAATTATATCTTTGCTTGATATTATTTACCTCTAAACCATTTACTTCTGCATTATATAACCTATCAAGCTAGCTTAAAGTGTATATTATTTACTATTTACATGTAAACCATTTTTTAATATTATACGGCTAGCTTGAAATATATTTTCATTTTCTCTAAGCTATGTTTGGTATAGAGAAAGTGCAAAGAAGAAGAAAAAGAGAAAGACTAAAAAAAAAAATCAGTTTGATTTATATAATCAATGAGAAAAAGTTAACTCTTGATTTCCATTTAAGATAAAACTCATGTATGAGTTTTTTTTTTTTTTTTTCTTTCTGAAAGATTGGCATATACTTATGTGTAATTAGTATAATACTATTTTTTAATTGAAAGAATAATTTTCTCAAAATAATACAGATGTGTTATCATATTTGATGTGGAATGAATTTATTTTTTTTGAGAGGAATGTGGAATGAATAAATACTTATAGACATGTATGAAAAATTCTCTCTCAAAAAAAATATGAATATGAAAAATGTACTATATATTATTTGTATATGGGAAGTATAATGTTATTTAAACATCAATTTAGTTGACAAACATATTTTTACAAAGAAAAGTATGTGTTGGTACAAAAATCAAAGCAATAGAGAGAGTAAAAATATAACGTGAGTATGAGATAAAAAGTTGTCACAAAAATTGTTAGAAAATGGATGTACAAATATCATTTTTCGTATGGGAAAGGATAAATTAGAGAAATTAGGACCACACAAGGTGGGGTGAGGTAGAAAATAGGAGAACCATTTCGTTGCAAAAAAAAGCATGCGTGGGCATGTTGCCACCTAAGATTAAAAAAGCTAAATGTTGGGACCTATAATTTAAAGGACATTGTTCCAGAATCTAGTTGACCACATGTTCTACTTCTTCTAGGTTGAAATGCAATGCCGTAAGGAATGAAAATAAGACAAAAAAAGAGTATCACGCTGCGGTGTGTGTCACTGACTAGGTTTCTGAGCGGGTCCTACCCTACACATGTTTGTTACTCCCTCCCTTCTCTAGGTATATATGTTTTGTTTAAATAAACTTTTATCTCCATAAATATGTCCAATTTTATTTTTAATTTATTTAAAAAAATCAATACATTTTGTTTTTCAAGTTTTTTTTAATGAATTTTGGATTTTGGTTTTAAGTAAACTCACATTTAACTAGCTTAAAACATTTTGAATTATTTTTAACAGTTATGTTTA
Source organism: Medicago truncatula (assembly GCF_003473485.1). Taxonomy (NCBI): domain Eukaryota; kingdom Viridiplantae; phylum Streptophyta; class Magnoliopsida; order Fabales; family Fabaceae; genus Medicago; species Medicago truncatula. Next base: position 51,518,365 of record NC_053043.1, read on the forward strand.
CTATATTATAAAAAATTGTCTCTGGTCAATACTCGTGAACATAATTCAAGTGTCAAAGACAATGCATTGTTAATAGCAGGGGACAAAGTTTATACCTCGAACGTCCTACATATTCACCTTAAAAATTGAATTTTAGCCAATTAGTTACTTGACCAAAAGACAGAATTATATCTGGTAAAACTTTAAATTTTTTGACAATGGATAAATTAATGAATTTTTATGATTTTAGCGCATAAAAATTCATATTTAATTCATATATTGTTATAATATTACAAACATCACAGTAAATATTCATTAGAAAAAGTTAAGAGTATGCATGAGTTTGATTAAAAATATAGACCAAATGTCGTGATGAAGAATATTTGAAAAACCAAAGCTTGTTGGAAATTGTTAGAAAGACTAAAACAAAATTCAAGATAATTATAAGGACTAAAAACTTATTTAACCCTATATTAAAAAAAAGTTAGAAAAATTAATATATCCATTTTATAGATATATCTTTCTAAATACTATTTATATATTAATGTGTCTAATTTTAAATTTTAGTCTTTCAAGATAAATTCTTCATGCATATAATTAGAGATGGAATATTAGATCTTGTAAAAGGACAACTCTATTCCAACTCAATGAACGGTTCCTATCCGATAACTTTATTGGGCTCAAATTCACATTCTAAATTGCAGCACCGCAAATTCTTTGATGGTTGCTCAATACACATCTTAAAATTGTTCATTTTGCTAAAAAAGGTTAAATTTAGAGTTATAATCCAATCAATTTTTACACTCTAAAATAGTCGATCATGAGTTACAACCGATTAGAAGTGATATTGAGATGTCTATTAAGCAACTTTCAAGTTTTTTTATCTTTATTTTTTGTCACTGTACAAAATTTGTGGCCATGTAATAGAAGTGGGCATAACATGCATGGATATGGACCAATCTGTAATGGTCCATGGCTGTGGGCTAAAGACTGATCCATTTTTAGCAGATTCTTTGCTTTTGAACCAAAACCAAAGAAAATGTCAAGAGCCAAGAAATGAGTATTTCTTATCAAAATCTACAGTAAACCCCAAAAAATAAAAGGAGCGGCTAGTACAAGAGTTTAGAATTCAACAAACAAAAAACACCGGTGAAATACAGTACTTTATGAAGATATTTTTGTGAGAGTTTAGAGTTAAAGGAAAGAGGATAATTTTTTTGCAGAAAGTAAGGGTGGTAGCTGCAAGTAGGGTTGGAAATAGGTCAGGCCGTCTACAGGGGTCTATGGCCTGGTCTGTTTAAGCCTGGCCTGGCCTAGCCTGTTTATTAAAAATACTAGGCTTAGGCTTTTTAAAAAATCTATTTAAGTAAATAGGTCAAGTTTAGGCTATCAAAAAAGCCTATGAAGCTAATAGGCCGGCCTGTTTATGCATGTTAGGCTTCATAGTTGACTTTTTAAATAGGCTTTAAAGCTTTATAGTGAAATAGACTTTTAAGGCCTTATAGTAGTGATAGACAAGTCTTAAACTGAAATAGGCTTTGAGACCTATTAAGCATATTTAAAAAAGCCTATGAAGCTAATAGGCTGGCCTATTCCCAACCCTAGCTGCAAGCATTATGCCAACCAAGTCAGTAAAAGAGGAAGAAGAAAGCAAAACGAAATAAGGATGAGAAAACTTGTACGTTTACCATGTGAAGGTCGGCATTAGGGTTAACGATGAGTCTAGACAACTCGAATATAGTTCGGAACTAATTCGTTAAATTTGTTTCACGAATAAAATGAGTTGAATTTGAATTAAATTGAAACTTGAGTTCTATGATACAATCTGTTAGATTTAGATTATGTTCTATGATCAAAGCATATGCGTCATGAATTTTATAGAGTTAGCAAAATTTTAACCGCAAATTCACATGTGATATAATATATAAATAGTCATAAATCTAAATAAATGAGCCTCATCATTTTGTCAATAAAATCATAATTTGAAATAAGAGAGGTGAAACATAACATTCTAATAGTGTGCTAAATAAAATTAGGAGTTAAATAAAACAAGGGAAATGCTAACCGGTGCCCCCCAGGGCACTGGTTAAGGATAATAAAAAGGGAAATTATTATATGTTAATTATTGCATTGAAAATTGTTTAATTACCATAAATATATAAGTCAACAAAACTTCCTTTTATGGTAATAATTTCTTTTTTTTGTATGCTTAACCTTTGTCCCGGGGGCACCGGTTAGCATGACCCATAAAACAATGATAAATTTTAGTGACAACTGCGACCGTAGGTAGATATCCTTAAATATTTTTAAAATGGCATCCTTAAAATTACAGACGTATGTAAAGGTGAAAAACATGCAATGACAACCATTTAACAATTACAGACGAATTTACCTAGTGAAATTAACCCTATAATGACGAATTTTAGCTATTACTATAAGTCAAATTTCATATAAATTTCTTATAGTGATATAAGGAAAGTATGGATTGAGACCGCGCACGTGCCCGGACTCACCGGATGATAAAACCGTCCTTGGTTATGAGAGGAATTCTAATTTCTTAGTTGGATGATCTCTCAGTTTGAAGTTCTTTGCAATCTTCTTAGTAGTACTATACTATTTATTTAGATTTATATCTTTTTTTTCACAAACCCTAGTCATTTTTCATAATTAATGTACCAAACCTGAAGAATAATAAGCATTGAATGTTAGTACTACTAGTAAGATTACTGTCGGATACACACCAATGAGGGATTTAATCTATTCTTTCAATGATAATGACATTGGTATAGCATCTATATTTTAAGACATTGCCCTGGTGTCAAAAAGATAAAAATAAGACCATATTGGCTAGATTAAAAATAAACATAGTATTAAGGTATAATTCCCCAAATCTAACGACTTTAGTTAAAAAAAAAAAATTCTTACAATTTTATTTTAAATTTTCGTTTTCAACTTAAACACTTAAAATTTCAAAATTGGCTTGTGGGAAAGAAAAAAAAAAAACAATCCTTATTAAGAAGAAAAGGTGAAACTTCATTAAGAAAATTCATAGCATATGAAATTAAATATTTTAAAAAGGGAGTTACTACACATATATATATATATATGGTGGCTACTGGGTAGACTATTTCTTTTTCCCTTTTATTTATCACCTCTCACTTTTATCTCCAAGTTCGCTATTTTTGATGTCTTAACAACCCCCGCTATATTAATCGTATTGGTACTCCATTCCATCACTATTATAAATAAAAAAGAAACACTTTTAGGTTCATAGAATATTGATAGATCTGATATACATCAGTTATTCGATGAAAATAAAATCTGATTTTTACTTAAAATAGTGATCAAATGTTAAAAAAAAAAGTATATGTTGATTCATGAATTGTTATTAATATAGCGTTTGAAATTCAATTTTTTACGGTCAAAGATGACACACACTCACACAACCAGCACATCATCGACAATTGTTTGATTGAGAGCAGATGATCTAGATTACAATCTAGTACATTTTTTATTTGAATAAAAATAGAAAAATGTTAATTATTGTCCCTGATACAATAGTTAATGAAACAAGTAAAGTAAGAATTATTTGAAAATTGTGCAATCAAATACTTAAAAGTATAGAAAATGTTATTTTCAATACTAAACTTACGTTTTTTGTTTCATTAACTAATGCCTTGAGGATACTAGTTAGTTGTTTTAAATGAGTATTACAATACCATCTTTAACTTGAATTCAGATTTTTCTCAAAGATGATATTGTAGTAATCATTTTCCTACCATCATTAAACTTTGGGGTTCTTAATTTTTTTTTCGCTTTTGCATTGTTTTTCGACCCACCAAAGATGAGCGATTAATCCGGCTCGTGCGTAGAGGCATGCGCACTGGCCAAGCGTTGTTCCCTCTGGGAATCGAACCCGGTATTCCCCGGATAAATTTTTGAAAGGAGCTCCTTGCCACTGGAGCCCAAACAACTTGATTTTGGGGTTCTTTATTTTGGATCAACGCATGGCATAGTTTTTCCCATAGTACCATTAAACTTGAAATGGTGGATTTATAACTATTTTATGCCGTTCTGAGGTGCTTTGTAGTTGCAATAAAATGAAAGCAAAACGGAATTAATTAAAATTACACAGTAAGTGGAGTCAACTGTGTTATTAAAACAACTCATTTACCTATAAAATTAAATGGTTGATGTACCGGTACACTCAAATATGTTGGGTGTACCGTAGAATTTACCTTGGTACGTGACTTTGTGTTATTATAGTATCATTAGATTTAACTCAAATTATTGGTTGCCTTTATTCATGTCTTTTGTTCATTAAATATAGTGAGAATAATGGGACAACCATAAAGTCTAGTAGAAATGGTAAAATACAAGTTTGTTACAAAAGGATGGTTCAAGAATTATTTTATGGTGATTAGGAAAGGTTGTACGAGCTCTTCATTATCATCTCTTGAGCACATATATAATCAATAAATAGTTACCATAATTTCTGGGTTTGTTCTGAACAAAGCAACGCAAACATTGTTGCAAGGTCTTATTAACAATCTTCGTTCGATATACTATAATAAGTCATTAATTAATAAATGTATCTTTGTAAGTAATGGGATATGGTGGTTTGTTGGTCTAGGCAGGGGTAGAATTTGAGGTTCAGAAAACTTGTGAGAAGGTGGAGATGAATGTGTCAATTTCTTGGGGGTGAAGGTTCATAGGTGGAGATGAATGTGTCATATTCCTACGTAGTTGTAGGAATATGTCAGCTGCATTTGTGCAAAGCATATTGTTCTTTAAGCTTTCAAAATAGCTTTCAGACACCCGAAATTGATCATTTTATCTTCAACGGTAGTTAACTATCGTTCGCTTAGTAAGATACAATACAATGGTGTCACAAAATGATATATATTACTCTTCTTTAATTGATAATATTGTTTTATTTTTTTATTGCATTAAGCTTGCCATAAACTAAACTAGTAACATTATTTGAAAGGAGTAAGAAGAACTTGGCAATTCCACAATCAGCCATTTTTAGCTATTTGAATGGTGGAAAGATTCCCATTCTTATTGATTACTCTGTCCCTTTTTTTCTTCATTTCTTTTCAACATGTTGAACTTCAGAACAAAAGGATACATTCCTAAATGCGTTAGTTTGACAGCAACCAGTCGTTCTAGTTTTTTGTTTTATTTTTTACACCACAGATTCTTAAATTGTATTCATCCACTCATGCAAAACAACTATCCTTGTCTTTGATCATTTAAGTTTTGGAAATATGTATTGAAAATAATAATAAATTTAAACATACATAAAATCAGCTATCTTCAATTTATTTAGGAAAAATAGATTTTATTTAGTGGAGGCTTTTGATTTATGATAAGGGTACCAAAAAAATTATACTTAATTTACTTTTAGTGTCCTAAAATAAGTATTACAGTAGAAAATTTAGAAATGTCCTAAGCATGTCACTTTCAAGTTTCAACTAGACTTTAAATCACCTTATCGTTTGAAATAACATAAAATTATTGATGTTCTATACTAATTTATTAGGTGATAAGCATATCAAGTGAGGTTGAAAATTGAGGAGAGATGCGTAATATTGTATACCATTGGCCCCCCAAGCAAGTTGACAAGTTGATTTTAAATCATGATTGATTATTCATTTTAAAACATATGATTATTTGGGGTGTGCAACATACGTCAATTGGAGCCTCATCATTTGAGGAAAAATGTGTATGATCTGAGTCAGCTTATGTTATCTTCTGGATTGAGGAGGACCCATATGATATTTACAACCATATAATAATAATAATAGTAGTTGCATTAATAAAATAGGACATGCATACAGCTCATTGGTAACGACTGTGGGAGTCATAATTCTATGTTGTCCTACACGCACTTTATCACCCAAGAAGAGAAATGGAAAATATCATTGTCTCCCCACCACCTAGCTAGTACTATGATTACCATTTTATAACCACATAACATAACAATGTGTGTGTAACCACATGACATGAGTATAAATTACAATATGGATGTGTGTTGTTTGCGAATTGAGAAGAGAAAATAATATAGAAGTCGAAAACTATGTATATACGGTGTTGATGTTGAATTTTGTGTCCGAGTAGCATTTTTGAGCATAAAAGCTCAATGCTATCAACAAGTGAGTCATAATTCTGTTGTCCACAACACACTTTTATCACCTAAAAGGGAAAGTTAAAAACTCATTGTCTCCCCTCTGCCTAGTACTATTATGATTGGCACTTTGTAACCACACACACAACATAAGTTGGATGGGATAAAGTAAAAATGAACAACTAAAAACAGCACCAATTAAGTTTACTTTCTCAACTTTGATATAACTGCAAAAAAGGGGTATTCAAGTTTTGCTACTAACTCATGGCGTGTCTTTTGTCTCCTTCTCCCTTGCAATCCAATCCAGACGTAACTGATCATTCCCCTTGAGTACACAATCATCATCTAGAAACCATGTTTTAATCAAATCTACAAAGAGCAATTTTAATGAAAACAGCAAAGTACCTAATTGGTATGCTATTCTTTTCATCCCATTGGCTTAACCTTGGTCAAATTATCTACTTTTTCACTTATCCAAATCATGTTTTAAATACCAATTTCCTTGTAATCGTATGTTTGGTATCACAATGAGTATGTTAGAATTACGTTGATCCGCCGTAATTTTGTAGAAGCTGCAAAATGTAGTTTTATGAAAATCACAATGGATCGCCATGATTCTGACATACCTACCGTGAAGTCAAACATAAGCTAAATAAACATACAATTTGATATTTGAAACATGAGTGGGACAGCAAGAGAGTGTCATGAGCAACAACATGCTAACAACCAAGCACATATGGGACATCGACACCACATTTTCACCTAAAATTTAAAAATATCAGGTATGGATCATATTTCTTGTATACCCTACATTTAACTTGATGCTTGTTTGGTATCACGGTGAATTGACCAAAGTTACACTTTGTAGCTTCAATAAAATTATGGTGGCACTGTCATTTTCTCTAAGTCACCGTAATAACAATCATGCACTCAGAGAGATAAAAGGCTCACACTTTAACCTCAACACATATATAACTACAAGACAGTACATTGAGGTGAAATCACTGCCTAATACACACCAACTGCAAGTTGATGCATCAAAGAAATTAACTGGTATGGGGTATACCCACTACAAGTTGTTGCATATATAGGCAAATTCATTGATTAAGCATATGCATATCTAGTATCTACCACAAGTTGACAAATCCAAGCAAAATCATTTATACAGTTCATACCACGATTACAAGTCGCCACTTCTAGAGAAAGAATCAACCCAACACATACTAGTACTGTCCTAGAAAACATCTTCAATCTGGTGCGTTGTACATATCGATCACAACCAATAATGATATCATTTCCCTAAATCCAAACATGATATCAAATGCAAATGAATCATCATAATAACAAAACAAAACTACTGTAATAAAAAACAAAAACAAGCAAATAATCCATAATTCACAAACTCAAATTGAAATTGAAATATCACACAGTTATCAATCTGGTAATACAATCTAAATGAATAATACTAATGGAAACAGCTACGCTGTGTCTGTGATATTTCTAGCATGTAAAAATGAAAATTAATGATATGAATACAAAGAAGATAAAGCAGCATTAGTATTGAGTATCACCCTGCCAGCTCCACACAATGTCTTTGAGAGAAGGTCTAACTTCATCTTCACAGAACTTTACATACTCAAGTGTGTCTCCAGCTGACTTAGAAAACTCTACCACTGCCACCTCCGGTGCGACCTCAAACACCTCCACCGTCATACCCAATTTCCCCTTCCTCCCCTCTGTTGTCCCCTGCATTCTCACCATGAAATCCTTCTTCCCCGTTACCCTCAAATTAAGCTTCTTCGCCACATTCTCCAGCTTCCCCACCACCGCAGAAGCAGACAACTTGGATATAAACATCGAAGGCGATCTCTTCCTCGTCTCAAACAAATTCCTTAGATCAAATCCATGTGATAAAGATGAAATTATCTCAAATGCATTGTAGGATGGTCTACGAGAATGTTTTGTTCCAGTTACACCCACAACCTCAACAGAATTTCCATCACCATTCCCTTCATCATCTCCACTGAAATCAATGTTATCATCCACAGCAGATTCTTTCATTGAAAAAGCAATAGGTCTCATAAATCCAATTTGAAACCAAGGATCTTTCATAATATCAGGAATTGAAAACCTCTTTTCAGGATCAACAACAAGCAAATTAGAAATCAATTTCTTAGCACCCGGTGAAATCCATTCTGGTAAAACATAATCAGCTTTAAAAGATTTGCTATAAATCCTCATAACATTCTCACCTTGAAAGGGCAAATATCCACAAAGCAAAGCAAAAAGAATAACACCACAAGACCAAATATCAGCTTTTGATCCATCATAACCAATCTTCTTCAAAACTTCAGGTGCAACATAAGCAGGAGTCCCACAAGGTGTGAGAAGCATTCCATCGGATCTACGTTGATCAGGTAATGCTGATAAACCAAAATCAGATACCTTAAGATCTTCATTTTCATCCAAAAGAAGATTCTCGGGTTTAAGATCACGGTGTGTAACTCCCCGACTATGACAGAAATCTACAGCACTGATCAATTGTTGAAAATACTTTCTGGCAATATTTTCTTCCATTTTACCTTTGGCGACTTTGGCGAAAAGTTCACCTCCTTTGACGTATTCAACAACCATGAAGACTTTAGCCTTGTTAGCCATTACTTCTTTAAGCTCAACAATATGTGGATGACGAACGAGACGCATCACGGAAACTTCACGTTTGATTTGTTTCATCAGCCTCTCTTTCTTGAGCTTTTCTTTTTTGATAACTTTGATAGCCACGTTTTCGTTTGTGGCTATGTTTCTTCCATGATACACTTTTGCGAAATTTCCTTGCCCTAGAGTTTTACCTATCTCGTATTTGTTGAACAGAATGTTTCTTTTCCTATGTTGTTCCATTGGAAGGGGTTGGATCGATCGATCTAAGGTTGGTTAATGAATGAATTGATATATAGATATTTGTCTGTCTGTCTGTCTGTCAATTACAGCTAAGGTAATGGAATTGTTTGACATGAGAAGCACCAAGGATGTTGAGCTTCATTGTTTTAATGAAGATGGTGTCAAAAGGACACACAACGTTTTGTAGAAAGCAACTAGAAGGGTTGAAAATCTTCATTGGTGCGGTGCATGTAAAAGGCAGGAAGAAGGGTTTGGTTTTGGGTTTGAGGTGAAGAAGGGTTGAAAGGAATGGGTTGAGATTTATATGGTTTGATTATGGAGCTGAGCAAATTTAGGGGTGTGAAAAATAAGGATAAAAATAGGGTTTAGGACACACGGTTTTATGATGGCTATGGGCTGTGGCTGGCTATGACCAAGCATTGGATTTGTTTGAGAAAAAGCAGAAGAGATAAGGCTAAAATATCTGTGAAATTACTAAAATAAGCCAAATTTGGTCTATTTTTCCGCTGAACAAGTGGAGTTATGTGGGTCCTTAACCTCTTTTTTATTCAACGTTTTTCTGGTTGAGCTATTTGCCTTTGTTTTTCTTTTCTATAATCCAAATCTAAGACTACTACTTCCTTCCTTCCTTCCTTTCACACACAAAAATAATCTAATTTCTTCTTGTCTAGCAACAAATAGGACCACTACCTTCTTTCATATTTAATTCATCATTATGATGGCGGTTTCCTTTCTTTTCTTTTCTTTTCTTTTTTAAAATAATTTTTATTTACTACTACTTCATAAGGGATGTCAAGACAAGACTAATCCCAAAAGTAATTGAGATTCATTCACCTCTTCTAACAATTTTTCCTTTGATTTTTCTAGTTTAGTGATTACTTTTTTCTATTTTTATATTAATTATTAAATTTTCAATATTTGTATGATGTTATTTAGTAAGTATAATAAATCTCCAGTCAAAATCAATAAATTTTAAAAGATATTTTTTGACTAAATAAATCTATTTTTGCTGAGTAATGAATGGAAGTTGTAAAAGGTGAAGCAAGAGAGAGAGAGAGATAAGGTTAATGATTGGAGAGGAGAGGGTGACGTGGAAGTGAGTCAAATACAGCTAAGTGTGTGGTTTATGTGAGTTTTGTTTGGATCTTCATGATGATCTTAACCTAACCTAACACCGTTTCTTTCTCTAATATACTAACGTAGTAGTTATTATTATTATTATTATTATTATTATTATTATTTTTTTTTTTTAAGTTTTGAATGCAGGTTTGGAGCGGAGCGGATGAGACATGTGAAATCTGAAAGAAACAAAGACATCGCTAAATTCAAACAACCTCCATAAACAAAGGAAACTTGTATTTTTATACGTACCACGAAACTCCCATTCACAATATAAATATGATTATAGATTTTTTTTTATTTAAAACAATGATGTAATGAAAAATGTTAAGAATACTCTCTCTAGCACTTTGTCTAACATTCACCATATGAAATTCATGTAGATCTCACTATTTTACGTGGATTCATTTCCAATATTCATGTAAGTCTCTTCACATTATGTAGGATCCATTTCAAATGTATGATAATCATGTAGATTTTATCCAATAAAAGAGTGACCGTTTGAGAGAGTGTTCATAGTATTTATCATGATGTAATAGTATTTTGGTTATACAAGTAATGCTAGTGACACTATATTTTGAACACAGTTTCTAATACTTAAATTTTTATTGGTTTAAATCATTGTGAGTTTACACTTTCAAAATCGAATTCACACAAAATAGTGATACATACATTAATTTTATCCAATAAAAAAGTAGTGTTAGAGAAAATGTTGAAAAGTGAATGTTGATAGCATTCATTTTGGTTCTAAAGGTTTATAGAATAGTCACGATTCATGACTAAAACAGAATTATACCTTTGTCCCTTTCTTTTCTATTTCTCAAAAGTAAAAATATTGGCATTTTTGTCTAATGAAAAAAGTGCACATTGTTAAAATATATATATTCATAAAAAAGAATAAAAAAAAAAAAAATCTATTGTAACAAACTCCTCCTATAGAATGATAGTTAATATTTTCTTATAATGATGATCAAAATTTGAGGTCTCTTTTTTTACTTAAAATAACGAAAAAGTATTTCATTGGTAGTCAAAAAGAATGATTAATTTTTATTAAAAAAAACGAATGATTGGAGACAAAAATATTATAATTGACTCACTTATAATGAGATGATGAAAGTATTTTTTGTATTTGAAATTTTATATAATTTCTTTAGATATTCTTAAGTGTAAGTTTTCCGTTTTTTTTATTGTGTTAATGTGTGTAAATTATGAACGTTGATTTATATGAAATTCCGATTTAGATTAAAATTAAAAGCACAAATATTTGTAAATTTGAAATTGGAACAAAGCATGTTTAATTTTTTGAATGACAACAATAATTTCACAAATATAATTTAATTTTTCACCTTTTTTAATAACGTCAATAATATAACATTAATATATGAAAATTTGAACCCATTTGGGGTTGGCTTGGGATCTTAGAGTTTGCTTCTCCAGAGGTTTCATGTTCGATTCCCTCTGGTGCCAATTTCAGTGGGCTAAGTCCATACAGAGCTTGCTCTGGCTTTAAACGAAGCCCCTGCAAGTGAGCGGAGAGATTGATCCCCTCAAATTAGTCGATTCTTTGATTGGATACCTACTAGCATATAGACAGACACGGAGTGCCCATCAACCACTAGTATGTAATACAAATAATATTGTTCTTATTTTAGTTTTTTAGTTTTGTCAAACAAAATTGTTCTTATTTTAGTGGATAGTCTTATTTTAATGATATTTAATTTTTTTCAATTAAAATTTAAGTTAATATTGTTAAAGGATATAATAATTTAAACGAAGGGTAAAATAGGTAAGAAAAAATTTAGTACAAACTCATTTATTCTCTTTATATATACTCTCTCCGCCTTTTTAAGTGTTTTTAGAAAATAACACTAAATTAGTGATGTGTATTTTTTGTACATTTTCTTCCTATTATACCCTCATTTTAATCCACCATTACATTTTTATTTTTTGCACACACTTTATCTTTCCAATAAATTTAATATTATTTTGTTGGACAGGCAAAAATGAAATATATATTAACAACAACAAAGTCGCATCTTCAGCACAAGACGTGCCTAAAGAATGTGAATAGAGTTACACAAAGAGTCCAAACCACAAGAAACAAGACTAACCAATGCCCAAACAACCATTAGGGCACACTAGCTAACTATGAACCTCTAATACATAAACGACATTTGCCGTCTTCATCCACCAATATGAGTGGATTTTAACTTTTTCCAACAACTGATGAAGAGTATTTACCGTATTTTTAAACAATCTATTATTATGTTCAGTCCGCAAAACTCAAATACACAAAAGCCACATGAGTTGCATAAATGATATTCGAGCTGCCGACCAGCTTGACAAATAAGTAAACTAGAGAAAATGGTCAAAACTGACATACAGATCAGTCCCAGAGACCCCAATCCAATCACGAACTAAATTCCATACTCTCTGAATATGGTACAATAGAAGAATAAATGATGAGTCATTTCCACTTCTCCACACCCGGTCACGCACAAATTCCACGAGCCATAAGATTCGCCTTGGTTGGCAACCTGTTACGGAGAAGTCTCCAAGCAAGAATAGATGCCTTTACCAAAACATGTTTGTGCCAAATCAAATCTGAAATTGCGTCCACAATATGACTACCATCTGTTGTGAGCATATGATAAACATTGCAGACGGAGTAAACACCACTTGTATCATGTCGCCAGCTCCACTGATCAGAGGTCTGAACCTGCAAAGTAACATCAAACAACAACAACCTACACTCTCCTAATAACTCCTCCTCTCACTCCCACAACCTCTGCCTCCACGGCCACGCCGCTCCCCCTCCTCCCAACCTGACGCAAACATGTCCCCCACCGAACATAATTTATTGACGCATAACTCATACAAGCGTCTAAATCACATCACAAACGGAACACCTCTCAACCACGGATCAATCCAAAAATTTAATATGTTATATTTCTCTCGTAACAAGCAATTGTCAGTTATTATCTTTTTCTCCATCAAATTCCTATTTTTTTGCACGCTCTCTCTCCCTATCTTATAACAAACAATTGTCAATTTTCTAAATATTGTGCACATCTTTTAAATTATTTTAAGTCAATATAAAAATTATATTGATGAAACTTCTTCTTCTTCATTGTCATCTTGTTCTTGTTTTTGCTGTATCTTGTGAAATGAGTCTTCAACTATTGCTCCATCTTTACATCTCATCAACACTTCCAATGAGTCTTCCATTTTTTCTTCCTTTTGAACATTCATGGAATCTTTTATTTTTCTTGTCTCAAATATGTTCTTTTACTTTGCACTTGAAATTTTTAGCAATTTTTGCTCATCTTATTTGTAGGATTTTAACTCTTCTTGGAACCATTGTTTGTAACAAAGTTTTGTTTAAATTTTAAGATAACAAGAAACAAACTTTGTTTAAAAAAAATATAAACTTTATTTTTCTAAATAGATATCATTAATTAGTTTTATTGAAAAAGATAAGAGTAATTGACAAAGGGTATAATTGACGAATCGTGCCCTTAAAATACCAAAAAGACAATTAAATAAAAAATCATTTTTATGGTAAGTTTTTTTTTTCTTTTGTATAATTTAGTCTTTTAATTTTTTTAGGGATAGTCTTTTAAATATTAAAAACTCAACAAAGTTGCACCAAACTTTAATTTATTTTTTTTATCTATTTATATTACTTTCAAAAGTTTTAGTTGATCACTTAAAAAATATAATACACTTTCAGTTCATTAAGACAATTTATATTACTTTCACCAAAATCCATCCATATTATAGAAAACCCGATCAAGTTTCTTAAAGACTTTGTCAAAATTATTCCATTTGGGACTTTCTTAAAAACCTCTCACTTCTAAAATAAGATAGTTCTTATAACCCAAAATTTTATTGTTCTACGAGCAACCATACCACGTACGGGCATCTAAGATCTTGCAAAGCAACCAAGAATCCAAGACAATCCTGTAAAAAAATGACAGTGCTCTTCGGATTCGGAAGTGATTGCGTACCTAGAAGAGGGACCTCACATCAACTAATAAGTTGCATTATGGAACATCCTTATCGCGCCAATATCACCATCCTTTTTTTTTCTTTTTCTTTCTCTGTATTGTAATCTAGTTGACATGCAAATATGTTGGGGCACCATCATCTTCTTGGATATTTGGAGTTTCCATAACGCATTTTGCATCACTGTTGGTCAATTGTGTGATTTTGTCCCTCCCATTTAAATGAGCAGTTCTGTTGAGATTATTTTTTGTTGGCCCAATTTTGTTAGCTGTATTAGCAGCATTCCTCAACCTTTTTGTTGGGGTAAAAGCAGCAAAGTATACACCTAGATTTGTGTTCTTTGACAACATAAAAACTATGCCCCCAGAAATCTTGTGATAAAATCAACAAAAAAAACTTGCTGGATTTCAAAAATGAAACGTAAGTATTTGATTGTTGTCATTGTGTATTTGAAAAATCAAGTCCCAGATAGATTAAAGATATAGCTTGAATAGAGTTTATAAAGAATGACATTGTTCATCCTATATATAAGTCGATTTTGTATATATGAGTTGGCCCTCAAAATAAAATGTAATATAGTATGCGTTTATTGATTAGAGTTACCCACCATTTATATTTACGCACTAAGCCCGATTCATCTTTTGTAAGAATAAGTTAGAGCAAATATAAAACATAATATTATACACCTTTTGGTGTACATTTCCCTCAGGCCTCATCTCTAAATTTAACATCGGTGAATATCATAGTAGCAAGGTAAAAGTAATGCAATATTTCTCTTATGAAATATAGAAGTCACTGCAACCTAATGAAAAAACGCTTATAGATTTTTATTTCGGGTACATATATCTCATATCTCATAATAATGAGAATTCACTCCAATTTTTTATGTGAGAATTTCATTTGTAAATAATTCATAAGCATATTTTTAAGTGTTATTTGAACGTTTATGTTTATATTGACCTAGTAAGCCACGATATCTAACTTCCCCAAAATATTTTATGTTAAAAAGGTTAATCTTCATGGCATTTTTATATAATAAAAACTAAAAAATGAGAGTGGGGTGGATTACAAAAAAATATAAATGTTAATAGCAACTTCCTAATTGGTTGCGTAGGCCTATCGACAACCTATTATTAACATCTTGAAAATTGATTTTTTAACTTCAATAACTTCCTAATAACACATGAAAGTTACGAATTTACCCTCAGGGACAGTTCACTACCACAGGCTCCCAGTTGCAGTTAACTATCGCTGGCTAGACCTCAGCTGCAGTTAACTACCGTTGGCTCCTGCACTTAAGTTCGGTTCATCAATTGTGATTTTACATGTTTCGATCGAAAAAAATTAAAAAAATCAAGACTTATTCGGAATGCTACGGAACTTTGCACATCCTCTATGTAATTTTATAGAGGTTTCTGCAGAGTTTCGTAGCAATCAGACTAAGTCTCAATTTATTTTGATTTTTTGACCGAATCGTGCAAAATTGCAATTTTTTTCGAAGTGCGAGTCCGGAAATGTGACCTAGAGGTTGAATCTTTTCACGATTTTTTCGAAGTGCGAGTCCGTTGGCTAAATGTTTTGGTCAATGCACTATTTTTTAATTCAATCTTTATTATTACAAATTCATTCACTTTTGTTTTTTTTTTTGGGGTATCACAAAGGATAAATGTAGAAGTGTTATGTTGAGTTGTAAAATACATGCTTATTAAATATTTTAAATTGAAGTGCATCTTTTAATGAGTCTAATGTTTTTGTAGCATAATTACCAAGTAATCTTCAACAAATCCATAAAACTACCAACAACTCACTATATTCCCATCATCATTCCTCTCATATTCAAATTATTGTTTTCATCTTCTTCTTTTTTAATTTACTCTCTTTTTATTAAAATGTCGTGTCTCTGACCTTAGTTAGCTATTTCACCATATCTCAAATACCGAGAGTCTCACACTTAGGCAAGAGATATTAATGTGTCATGTGTGAATAAAATATCTACATTTGATGCAAGAGTAGACATTAAACAACGTGTAAGTGAGATGACCAATATACTTAATGTTAAGGTTTTGAGTGAAGATATGGTGTCAGTATCATTTGTTGGTTTCTTTTAGTCAAACGTGATGATTCAACCCATTGTATGTTCCCTCAGAACTTCAAACATTATGTTGATCTGTTTTGTTAGTTTTTGGATGTCATTTATTTGATATTTTTTATATTAAATATATAAAAAAATTGATTGTCATTTCTATTGCTATAAATATAATAATCAGTAGTTAATAGGTATTATAGGTTTCTATAAAATACTAATAATGATAATTGATTGAAAATATTGTTACGAATAACAAACTTAATGGATGTCCATCCCTCATCTTCCACCTTCCTATAACCCATGTTAGTGAATGTATGGTTAGTGGTCCTTAATAGTTTTGACCATTCACTTACTCATTTGTGTCCTATAAATAGGACTCATATTTTAGTGTAATGATACACTTCTAAAGAGAAAGCTCTCATCTTCTCTATCTTTTATCATCTTCACTATTTTTTATCTTGTCATTTAGTTTATTTCATAACACATTATCAACGCGATATATTTCGTTGAATATTTTTGTAAATGAAAGATTTCTTAAACAAAATACTACCAAAAAAATGTTTAGATGAGATACAAAGAAATAATTTTTTATTACATCTAGCAGTATAAAAATCATTAAATGCTCAAGAAGAGCCAATATATTGTAAAATGGAAGAATATAATTACACTTTGAGAATGCATTACATTACTCTATGTTTTATAAAAATTTAATATGTTTTAAAGATATCCTTCTAAATGGATATCATATCGAAATAAGAAATGAAGGAGGTGTTGAATATTTGTATAAGAAATGAACATGTCTTTTCTTTTGAATTATACTACACTTATATTTGTCAGGGCCGTTCCTAGCGTTTAAGGGGCCTTAGGCATAGTTTGAAAAAATGGGCCCTTACATAATAAATCATAAATTTTTTTAGTTTCTTGTTATGATTTTACTAACGCTACATTTTTCTTTTCTTCGCTTTTCACTATAAGATAAAAGCTTTTTTAGACAACATCTTCAAATAAATCAAATACTTCATAGAAACCAAAACTAAACAAAATACTATAGGATTAGAGAACAATAGCTTCTCCGAAGTAGACTGAAATTTTAGCACCTAAATAGTAGACACTGAATTTTTGACATCTAATGATAGTAAAATCAAAAAAATAAAAGTATATCAACACGTAATTAATTAAATTTTAGACATTTGGATACAAAATTCTCCAATGCTAAACACACAACAACAATAATACTTGATAAACAAAATTAGTGTTAAATGTTTTAGAGTAATCTAAGATACAATAACTCATTTGTTATACTACAAATAAATCATTCATCTTTTTATAGGCTATAAGTACCAAGTTTATATTACTATATTGATATAATTAATTTATTTTGAATACTTTCAAGGAAAGATTAAGATTAATTTCTATTTTCAACTAAAATATAATTTGTTTTGTTATGAAAATTCTCCCAATTTTCTGGATAATAAATATCACATATATTTTTAATATTAGTAAGACACATTATTAGGAACAAAGGGCCCCAAAAAATATAAAAAAATTCTTGGCACATTATTAGAAACAAAGGGCCAATTTTTTTGGGAGGGTGTATATAGAAAGCTTTGTTTCTTATGGGGTATATATAGCAAATTGCATCAAAAAGGCCAAAACAATAACAGACTGCAGCCCAGCTTTTCATGTCAATTTTCGGGCTGCCAATATTTTACTATATAAACCCCCATAAAACCAATTCTTACTATATACACCCCCACCAATAAAAAAAATTAGGGCCCCCTACCGGCATGGGCCCTAGGCCGTCGCACTCGTGGCCTATGCCTAGGGCCGGCCCTGATATTTGTTCAATTGAAACACATGTTATTGTAATTCAGAAGTTTACAAAATCATATTAAGTTTTTTTGCAAGACAGGTTGGGTCATTTTGAATACATTGTGATGCGAAGAAAAAAAAGTAGATTTTTTTTTATATGTATTGAAGATCCAGAAGTTTCTTTAAGTCTAATAACTTTTGTGTATTACTGAAGAGTCAGATGCTTTCTCCAAATCTAATAATTTTTATGCATTACTCGTTCCCAAAAAAAGTTGATAACTTGAGGAAATAAATCCCACATTTGGGAATATTTGTGAATTAATACACACATAATGATCATGTGGACCAGGTATATATTTTACCATTTCAATTGATGCATCAATTATGGTGACATCTAATGTTGAAAGTACGATCAATACTTATGTGATCATATCTTCCAATTTTCTACTTGGGAATATGAAATCTTTCTTTTGGAGACATCGATCCGCATCAAGCCAACAAGTTACCACGTGTAAGTCATCCGCTAGTTCACACTTTGATTTTTGGTTTATAAACCTAATATTTTCCATATAAGCATTTTTGGACGTGTTGTCAATGTTTCAATTGCTTCAATATAATGCACTTAGATGGGTCGTAAAAGAATATTGAGAAACTATAATTGATATTAATCCCCGTCTATTGTAAAATATCTTGAATAAATAACTAGAGATCAATTGATAAATTAGTTTTTCCAATATTAGGGGGAGAGAATAAGTAGATGAATATACGAACCAGAAGTTCAAATGGATCGTTTTAAATAAATTACTATTATAACATCTTGATCCTTGTATAAATTAGTGTGAACCAGAAGTTCAAAATATAATTTTATTTGCAAAGTTAAGCAAACAAAATATCAGCTATCAAAGCTGGACCGTGATAATATTCCTAAGGACCTAAAAGACCTCCAAAAGGGCTTCTTAGACCCTCAGAAAGGACTCAGCGCCCTTGAAGAAAGCCCAAAGGCCCAAGGCGCAGAGGCCGCCTCTCTAAACCTCTAGAACCTTCTAGAAACCGCCCAAAAGGCCTAAATACCCCTATTACTTGGAGACTAAGCAACCAAAACCCAAGCCCATAGAAGGCTATAAATACCACCCTTGAGAACACTCTCAGAGATCGAATATTCAGTCTAAACCCTAATAGACGATTCTTAACCCTAGGATCCTTATTGTACTTTATCTGCAAGTACAAAAGCTTATATCGAAATAGATGTGCATGTTGGGTAATCTAATATTGCAATGAATCTCAATTGCGCCAGAAGCGTGTGATCGTACCTGATCAGAAGGTGACTACCATTGTAGTTTTGTACGGTGGTTGTTTGCCTCAGAGATGATCTTTAACAGGGGGTGTACCTGCACACACTCTGACGCTTAAGTTAGTATAAAATCCGAATGGGGGTTTAGAGAGAGAGATAATAGATTCTAACCATGGGGACTGTCAAGAGTCCCTTTATATAAAGTTGGGTGAATGCAGAGCCATTGTCTGGCACACGTGTGCCCGACAGTTAAAAATTCGTAGGAAGTATAATCGTCGGGGAGAGATTCTCGGGAACCTTGATGGTGACCGTTATGGTTCATTTGAACGGGTCTTTATTGCTTCGAGCACCCCCTCGCGGGGAGGGGGATGTGTTGTGAGTATTTTGCCAAATGTGCTATTTGGGCTTGAATTTGTATTGGGCCTAAGTGGTTTGATCGGCTCAGAACAGTAGCCCCCCAAGTCGTTGCTCTTGATAAAGAGTTATTACTTTGTACAAGCGAGGACACTTTTTATATGAGCTTCTTAGAGATGATAATCTCTTGTTTGGGTTTATTGGCGTGCGAGGAGCGTGTTCGTTCCAATGTTAGATACTTGTGATGAGGCTTAACGTGCTTGTGGTGGAATAAGATGGTTCACAAGGGAATGCCTTGCGAATTCGATGAGAAATCACACCAATAACAACTTGATGTGTGGAGCAAGAGATAATCAAGCAACCAAAACAAAGTGTATGGAACAATTAAATACAAGCCAAAAGTAGAAAACAACGGCGAGAAGAACACAAAAGAATTTGTTGACCCAGTTTGGTCCAAATTGACCTAGTCTGGGGGAGAGAGCAGCCCTCCGATCCACTATATGATGAGTAACGTTACAAAAGAGAAATCAATGGGTTACAAGAATAAGTCTCCCGCCTAATTCTACCCAAAGTCCCAGCCTCTTCCCGTAACCAAGAGACTCAATCCTAATAGTGTATCCCAAGGTGAATCAACCCTCTAAACCTAGTGTTTGTTCCAAAGAGACAAACTCTATACAAACCCTAGTTTTGTTGTTGCTTTTTCTAAACCCTTGTTTCAGCCCCCTCTATCTCAAAGTTTGCTCTGATACAAGGTATATATTTATAGTGAAAGTAATCCCTTAAAAAACTGAAACAAATCTTCAATAAAAATACGTTTTATTTTTATCTTCAATCGCACCATCGTGGCACGATTCGATCCAATCGTGGCACGATTTTTTTAGTGATTGCTCCAGAATTTTGCTTCAACAATCGTGGCACGATTCTCCAGAATTCTGATTTTAAGTTAACTCTCACAGTGTTGTGAGTATTTTGCCAAATGTGGTATTTGGGCTTGAATTTGTATTGGGCCTAAGTGGTTTGATCGGCTCAGAACAGTAGCCCCCAAGTCGTTGCTCTTGATAAAGAGTGATTACTTTGTACAAGCGAGGACACTTTTTATATGAGCTTCTTAGAGATGATAATCTCTTGTTTGGGTTTATTGGCGTGCGAGGAGCGTGTTCGTTCCAATGTTAGATACTTGTGATGAGGCTTAACGTGCTTGTGGTGGAATAAGATGGTTCACAAGGGAATGCCTCATAAGTTCTACCATGACCGCAACGATTATGTACTCGATATCCATACAGTGGAACAATGTTGTTCACAAGGGAATACCTTACAAGTTCTACCATGGTCACGATGAATGCATTGCGGGCGTATCTGCGCTGTGTGATGATTTCAAGCCTAGAGGCAAGAAAAACTGTGCTTGTGACACATGCACATTTGTTCAAGCCAACATACCCTTCAAGCAGAGAGAAGATGATAGGTCCAGAGGCTGTTTTCTTTCATCACCTAGGTGACTATCACTCCATGCTCAAGAAACTCATTCAGTCCACATTTATGCCATCTGCAATAAAAAATTCACTCCATGAGATTGAACAAATTGTCCTTGAATTACTCCCAACTTGGGCCAACACAACCATCGTTGCCTTACAAGTAATTATTTAAAAAAAAAAAAAAGATAAATATAAAAGTGATAATTAAAATAAGACAGACAATTCTTAAGAAAATAATGTCACTTAAGATAGAACCTTTAAATATATCCAAGTTTAATCCATGAGTTAAAACAATTTTCAGGAAAAATTTATTCACTTCAAAGAACCAATCCTTGACTAGTCAGTCTCTTTTTCCAGAAAGACAGAGGTTATCAAATGAAAAAATCAAGATGAGGTAACATAGAAGATGAACTAAATTATATATATACTTTTTCCGATCTCGATTATCAACAATTTTTCAAAAAAAAAAAAAACAATTTTTCATTTTTTAAATTTATTGAATAAATAATATATATGACCTGTAGGTGAGGTTTAAAATGGGAAAGGAAAGTAGTTTCCCATGATAGGAAAGTTGCTTTTCAGCCATAGATATATTATTTTTATAATTCAATGGTTCAGATCTAAGATAGGATACCTGTTGGTGACTTTTTGGCAATTCACATGAAGAAAAAAAAGGATACCCCAACTTCAATTGTTTATTGCCATTTAGTTAATTATAATTTTAAGATTAAATTAATTGCATTGTTTAAATATTACTGTTCTGTAAATTCAAAGGTCAATTTCTAATTGCTTTAACTAATTATTAACTACCCTTTAAAAGAATTAAATTAAGTAATTAAATCATACTTAAATTATTTATATTAACTGTTGCTTTTACAATTTTACCCCTTCATTAAACACCAACTCTCCTCACCTTCTCCGCCTCTCCTCTTCCTCCACCTGAGCATCACCATCAACAACCCCTTCCATGATGCTTCACAAAAAACAAAAAGAATTTCATGATGCTTTCCATCCTCCCGCCATCTTTCACTCATCATCGTCCGCAACTGAAAACGATAGAAGTGCTCCGAACCGTCAACGACATGGATATGTTTCGATTGAAGCGAAAATTGGGGTTTGCCACACATGAATTTCAATTGAGATGGGTTTGGTAGAGACACATTTCACTCTTGCAGTTGTAGATTCGGCATGGATTTGTTGAAATTACAGAATTTTGGTTATTCTAGGTTTCAATTGATATTTTGGTGGAGATGGAATTAACACTTTTATTGTGAAACTGATTTTGATTCTCTTATTTTGGTTGGACTTTGGAGAGAAGGAAAAGAAGATAGCTGAGTTGTGATTATGTTGAATGGGGGGTGTCATGGAAGATGAGGGTAAAAAACTCACCACTGATTTGAGAAGATGGGGGAGGTGAAAATTTGTTTTCACAAAAATAAGTGGTGTATTATTAAAATTATTAAAACTATTAAATATTACATTTTTGTAACACTTGATAAAAAATAATAAAAAGAAGCAACCTGTGTTAACTGACACGTGGCAGTAAAATTGCAATTTTCCTATGGTGGAAAAGAAGTTAATTGTGCCAGGTTAAACGCCACCTGACCTGTAACATAGACAACATACAACATTTATTTAATCAATCGAAAAAATGAAAAGTTATTTACAATTGAGATCAGAGTGAGTATATTATAGGGTAAATTACACTCACCTCCCCTAGCCATCGAGCAATACAAGAGATATGATAATTGAACACATCAAGAACTAAGAGAATGATGACGATAATAAAAACTAGATTGCAAGAGCAACAACAGGGAACACATCTTGATACAGCGAGCGAGCGAATACAGGTCAAGGATGCAACCCAACAACAAAAGTGAATGAGTAATCTAGAGACAAGAAAGAAAACAATTTTAGTTTTGTGTTTGTATGGATATTATTGATATTGATAGGGAAAACGAAAGCAACAACAAGGGGAGGTTATTGATTATTGGTAAAATAGAGGGGGTGTTTCTTGTATTTAGACATACCTCAAGGGAGGTGGTCATTATAATTTTCCACAAAACTGAATGTTGGATAAATGTTTTATATTAGATATCTATCTATCAATCAAATGTTTACATTATATATATAATCTCCACACAACATATGAATGATGATGAATGAACAATGACAAAAACCATTCATTCATGTATATAGATTTGTTTTAATATATCCGGTGCAATGCAATGCAGGTGGCGCCGAAACCAAACCAAACACTTATATGCCGTTTGGAAGTGGAGTCCACGCATGCCCAGGAAGTTATAAGTGCTCATCCTCCTCCATCACTTAACCCTTTCCTACAGGGGAAGCCCACATTGATATGATTAGTTTGTGAACTTCTCAAAAAAAATTGTTTCTCATTTTATGGTTGCTTCAGGTAGAAAATTATGGGAAATGAAGATGGAATATAGTATAGTATGGTCCTTTTCCAGTGCCAAAACATGGAACACTTCTAGAGGATTATTAAACAAAATATCTAAAAAAACGTTGCCAGAATCAACACCACTTAAAGAACCAGACTCGATCTATAGTTCTTTGATGCATTAAGTGGAGGGTCAACTGTTTGTATTATTATTTAATGTGTAATGTAGGTGTAGTATGGCTTATAGTTCCCTCAGTTTTCATTCAACTTCAAGTGGTTGACACTTTCACTATCATGCCATCTAAATAGGGATAAAAGTGCTCGAACAAGTGATCAATTTAGCCATATTTAAACTCAGAAAATGAAGCTAATCAACTACCACCAACCAATTTACTTTCGAAACATCCCAATCTTCAAGATCGCAATGTATCATATAAAATACTCATATCTGCCAGACCACCAGAGGTCAACTATTAAATCACGGAATTTAGAGTAAACTAAACAAGTAGAGAGAATGATAATGGTAATATTTTCATTTACAATGAATATCAAAGCTAGGAAGACTGTGGTATGCTGGCTTGGGCTGCACGCCTTTCTAGTGCCTTCAACCTATTTGCTTCCATACGGGCTCTCTGCTCTGCTTTTATCTCAGGCAGGACAGACTAGTTCTATTATTTAGGACTTCATTTGATGTCTTTTCAGTTGTGCTACTTTTGGGATCAGTACTCACAGAATCACATTTTGCATCGGCTGAGAAGGTTCCTGCAATAAAAGAGAAGGTACTGCCGTTACAAACTTTGCATCAGATCCTTGTTTACGATTTGGTTTATCACTAAATAGAAGTGAAAATGGCATCTTATATGCTGACTTCATAACAAAGGAATAATTACAAGCGAACCAACTTCTCCAATTTCGATTTTTGAGCAAAATCAAATGCATCATCTCAATTTAATCACAAGCAAGTATCTTGACTCATTTTTAATCATAATGTTAGTTTGTGTAGGTGATTTTTTTTTTAAAAATGGTAGTTTTCATGTGGTTAGGGTTGATGTAGGAATTGAATTTTTGATGATTGCATGTAGTTTATAATTGAATGTAGTTGCTTTAATTGATGATTGAATGATGTTAGAGTATAATGTGGTTTTGAATGGTGGCAAAAGAACACATTTTAAGTATGTTTGATACTTTGCACACAAAGTGTTTGATAAAATGGCTCAATGACAATTTTATTGATTATTTAGTTAGTTTAGATTATGGATATAATGTTGATTGTAATTCGAAAAAGTGTATATTAAATTAGGTTGAATGTGGTTTTGATTTTTCAATGAAGATGAATGTTTATGTTTTGTTTAGGTTGAATGTATATGATAATGCATTTGATTATTTACGTTTGAATGTGAATGATAGTGTGCATGATAATGTTAAGGTTCAATGTGTTTATTTGATAAAGTGGTTGAATGTGAAAGTTTAGGTTTAGGTTATCACTGTAAGAAACTTATAAATGTGAACCTTAACTTTTATTTTTTTGTTATATTTTTTCGTGCGTAATAATTTATAAAGGTGATTTGTTTGGTTTGTGCAGACATGGTTTTTGGCGCATTTTCTTGGCTTTTACAGTGTTGATCCCAACATCGACTACATGGAAAACTATCTGGTTGCGGCGAGGTGGAATCAGAAGGGTCACGGAGAGGGGGTCACGTATCGGTCACTGCTTGATCGTATACAGTTTGATGACGTATGCTGGAGGCCGTACGAAGAGCACAGGGAGATCCGGGATTTTGAGGAGGTTTTCTAGTATTCAGGCTGGATTATGTGCAGTGTTCGTAGGGTGCACCATCAAATTTAGTATACTCTTAAATAACAACAATAGTAGCAAACATCACTACTTCGATGCAAAGGATTAGGAAGTTAAATTTTACATTGCAATAAGTACTCACTGCATTGATGTAAAAATAAAAAGTTCACACCATTCAGAGTATTTGTGTTTTGCGGTGGGGGCCACCATAGTTTTAAGGACTATACTACATCTTCATCGCATGGAAATATTAAACATGGTCGCTAAAAATCCCAACACGTTGAAGGAGGACGACAGAAAAATGTCAATTTCGCTCTTTGATGGGAACTGAAAATCTCTCTAAAACTTATGTAGCATAAAGGGGGCTCAACTCCTTACTAGGGAGGAACACGAATTTAATGGCAACAAGCAATCTTCACCCAAGCCAATGATGACCCACCTACTTCACCAAAACTCTCCTCTCTTCCTTTACCAAAACCCCCTGCACCCTTCCCATTACCATCCAATTTTTTCCCTACCAGGACCCTTCAATTACATTGAAAGCTGTCTCTACCGTTGTTCCAAGTGTGTTCCAGAAAATATTCTCTCATATATCTTCCTTCCCCACAGTCCTACTCCATTCCATAATTCTGCTAGCAAAAACCTCAATTTGAGGTTCTAACATTTCTACCTTTGGGCTACTTATTTTTGTCCAATTACATTAGCAAATTTCTGTTTCAAATTTGTCTCCAAAGTTTTTGCTGGCAGGTTAACTATTATTGGTCCAACGCTTATTTGTGTAAGAGGTGCACATAGCTATTGTGTGGGTATTGCTTATTTGTCTACCAACATAGTAATTGACAGTATAGGAGGCTCGCTAACACTCAAGATTGATGTTAAAAAAGCTTTTGACTCCATATAATTGAAGTTTCTCCTAAGATTTTGGAAGTCTTTGCGGTTGGCAATATATTTTAGAAGCTATATTTTTTTAAAAGTGTTCGTGTGATTTTCAGATTTTAGAATTCGAACTAAGTTTTTTCTTTGTTATGGGGTGATTTTTTTTTCTTTCTCCAATTCGGATTTTATAATCCGAAAATATAAAAAAATATGGCGCATTTTTTGCTTTTTTCGGATTATAGAATCTGAACACCCCCTGATCACCCTTTTTCAGAGGGTTCAAATTATATAATCTGAACTGTATCAGCACAAATTCTGATCTAATTATAACATGGATAACCGGTTTAAGGGTCATATTAATCTTCCTAACTCTCATCTTTCTGTTTTAGGTCATTGCTAGTTGTTCTTAGTCAAAAATCCGGTTTTCGGGCTACTTGATCATATTGCTCTGAAACTTTCCCATAAAATCAGGGATCAAGACTCCCCTAGAAGGGACTTCTTGTTGGACTTCACCCCTCAAAATCCAAAATTTCATCGTTTAAACCAATTTTCATTTTTTTTATATTTTTCATATTCTCAGGAAAATTCGAAAATTTTTTGCATTAGTTTTATTTGATTTTTGTGTGGTATTTTTATGTTCTTATGATTTTATTTGACAGATTTTTATCATTTTTTACTTTATTTTATGGTTCTTTTTATAAATAAAATTTAAAACTGCTGAAATGGGAGAGATTCTGATTGTTGATTATACATATGCATATTTCGGATTTTATAATATGAAATCTCATGGGCATTTTTTTAAAATTGATAGGACACGTGAGAAGTAGATAGGGTGGGAAAAGTAATAGTTATATTTTTAAAAGTTACTCCATTCGGTCCTATTTACAGGAGACATTTCATTCAACAAAAGTTAATGTATTGGACTAATTTTTTAACCAAATACTTTAACTTTTGTTGACCTAAATTTTTCTTAAAAATAAAACCGAAGGGAGTGCCATTTAAGATCCTTAACTAGTGTCCCGAAGGTACTACTTAACATTTTCCTTTTCAAAATAGGGTTACCTATTATTTAATTATCATCCACTTTACAAAATTATCTATTACAATCAACACTCACATAATTGACTATTTACCTTCCAAGAGAGGGATTCATCAAGGTGATCGGTTATTCCCATAGCAAATACATGGGTTTGGCACAGGGGAAAATCCCTAATCCAAACTTGGTCTTTATGATCAATAACAAATTTGCTACACAATGAGTCAACTTAATTTCTTTTCTCACCCTACTTGCTTTTCACGCGTCATTCAAAATTTTAATTTTGCTCCCGTTCTTTTATATTATCCGAACAAACAAAAATACGGTTTGAATTATATAATCTGAAATATGTTTACATATAAGCAACAATCAGAACCTCTCAATTCAACAACTGTAAATTTTGCTTTTAAAAACAAGCAAAAAATAAAATAAAAAAATGACAAAACTTATCAAATTAATAAAAAAAATATAAAAATAACACGAAAAAATTTTTAAAAATCAAATAAAGCTTATCTATTTTTTTTTGGATTTTTTTGATAATATGAAAAATTTAAAAACAAATAAAAAATGGGTCAAAAAAGTAGGAAGCAGATCATGTCCTCTTGGTCGGCCTATCTCTGTTAATCGGCCATTTTCCTAGTCACCCATCCTGTAGGGGAGTGACCAGCCTTCTTTCTTTTGTAGGTTGTCAGGTTCTTCTCAGCTTGGTGTTTTTGGTGGTGGTGGCTCACTGGCTTGACCTGGGCTCAACAAGCTGCGACAATGTATTTTAGGTGTTTATGATTTTATGTCTTGCTTGTAGTTGGTGACTGATTGTATTTGGGTGTTTTGCCTTCAACTTATGCTTTGTTTGTATTTTCTTTTTGGCGATTTTATTTTCTCTTGAGTACAACTTGTGTTATGTTTTGTTGTCTTCCTTATGACTTGGATTCGAGTCTTATCTCTTTGTATCTCTTTTCCTCTTTTTTATTTATATATTCATCTTTGCCATTAAAAAAGCAATGAAATTTTGAATTTTTAAGGTCAGAGACCCTTAAGAAGTCCCTTTGTACGGGAACCATGGTAATCGACTTCATCATTGAATCAATAAAAAGGTTTGTTATCATTTTGCAGACCTAGAGATTAAATTATCCCCATAAATAGACATAATATTTAAACATAGATCTTCTGGTGTCAGGACATACACCCCAATCAACATCGGTATATGTAGCGAGTTTATCAATGAAAGAAGAATTGGAATGTAGACCTAGTGTTAGAGTGCCCTTAATATAGCAAATTATTTATATCTTTAAGATGGTATTAGAGTCTCCTTCAAGATCTGTTAGGCCACCTGCCATCATGTTTTCGTCATTGAGTCACCCACCATTTATATCAACGCATCAAGCCATAAAGTGTTGGTCAAGATGGTGTGTATTAAAGAATACCATATTGAATGAAAGATGTTATGAACAAATGTTTATAAGTGGGGACAACATTCACCTCAAAAGTCAGTTATGTGGGTTGTGTTAGGTCCAACCACGTATTATAAAACTTGTAATTGATGGAAACAATGAAGTTCAATGTGATAAATTTGGAAATGATGAAGGTTGTGAGTTTTTTTTTTTTATTTTAATAGATGACTTTTACTAACCAAAAACAATTATTACGAACTACATGGAATCATGAACATACGAAACAAAGATACAAGAGTCGAGTCTATACAAACACGAAAAGTCACTAGCCTCACAAACGAATCATTAAATTTTGCACATTCCTAGATTGCAATCCTCTTATGTAAACAATTATTTTGATATGGCTATGGAGCGGCTGAACAATCTGGTAACAATTTTGAGATGTTCTATCATTCCTCCCCTTCCAAATCATATATAGGGCCACACTCAACACCATTATGTGAGCTTGATGCATTTCATTGTTTCTGTTGCAATGACACTAAACATACTACAAAATAGACTACCAATTACTAGTATTGATTTTCATATTCATCAATTGCATAGCTTATGTCTATTTAACATCACCATATTCACAAGTAAAAAATAGATGAAAATAAATTTCATTTTTCTTTTTACACAAAATGAAAGCTTGATTGCATTGATTACCCATTTTAAGCATCATGTCACAAGTTGTTGGTGGTCTAGCATGGATTGCTAACCAAGTAACAAAGAAACATTTAATGATGATAGTAGGTTGATGATGGTGAAGGAATTGAAAGAGTGAAGAACGTTTTGGGTTTTTATTATTATAAATTATTTTTTATATAATTAAAGTAATAACTTTTTTTTTTTGACAAATAAAGTAATAACTTATTGATTTAATAATGCCATTGCTACGTCAGTATCAAGGCCACTTATCAATGTCATACTAGCATCTGATAAACGGAACTAAAAGCAATGACAAGAAATGAAAACGAAAAAGTCTAACAGGATCATTATTTGATGAAATTTTATAGAAAGTCTAAAAATAAAACTTTAGATGTATAGAGAGAATTTGTACCAAAAAAAAAAGATAGTACTATAGAGAATAAAAAATATATAACCTATAAAGAAATATTAAAATTTCAATCGCGTTTGGCTTTACTTTTTTAAGGTCTAAAAATTACTTTGATAATAAAGTTGAAAATTAAAACTTTAAAGTTAAAGTTAAATTCGTTTGGTATATGTTGCTTTTTTTCAACTTAATTAATAAAACTTTTTATGGTTGTCTAATATAGGTAGACCTCTACAAAATTGTCCTAAGATGGACATTTACAATTTATAGCTGTTTTTTTAAAAAAAAAATTATAGTAAAGCATAAATTTTATAATAATAAAAAACTGAAAATAAAAATAACATTTTATTAAAGTTTACAAAAAATAAAAAATATGATGGTCTATTGTTGGACCATATTAATTTTAAAAAAAATTAAAACTAAAATATTTAATGCTTGGAGCGTGGGCACCAGCAAAATTTGAACTGAGATAATACAATAAATAATAAAAGAAAAGAAAAAAATGTCCCATGTATGTATGGAATGGTGAAACTGATATGTAAAGTGTCGTCAAAGTTGTTTTTAAGTTCATTTCAACACCTTATTTTGAAAGTCATTTCTATGTAGTTTTCTTCTTTATAAATAAGGTACTTATTTTAGAAAGAGCTTTATTAAAATTGTGTTTGGCCCTACTTCTCCTTAGAAGTGGTAGATAAGTAGAAAATAACGAGGGGTTTGGCCAGCCTTTTTTAGGCATATAAGCTACTTTAAACTTAAAGTTAAAAATAACAGCTTAAAAGATAAAGTTAAAGTTGTTTGGTAAACATTGTTTTTTATTTCAATTTTTTTATGTTAAAGTGTTTGATAATATTTTCAAATAAAATCAATTTATTTTAACAAGCTCATATTTTATTATAAATATTTAAAAAATGAATCAGATTTATAAAAATTCATCCATTATCATATTAAATAATTTTTTATGATATTCAATAAATGATAACTTTTTTGATGATTTTTTTTTCTGTTTTGGAAAAAAATGCCTTGTTATGATTTAACAGTTAAAATATTTAATAATGAGAGAAAAATTCTTTTAAAACTAATATTTAATAAAATTTAGAGGCCTGAATAAATAATTCTTGATTAAATATATAAATAATGAACCTTTAAATTTAATTCATATTTTTTCTTTTAAAGAGAACATAATCAAGTGTCATAGCACCAGTATATCATTTATCAATAATAAAAAAAAAAGAACCAGTATAGCAATTAACCAAAATATGTTGTAAAAAAAAATCAAAAAATGATACATAAGTCATAAGCAATTGGCCCCTAAAAAAAAAAAATACATAAGCAATTGTAGAGCATATGACGTTAGCAATAGGAGAAACAACGCCAAAAAAATTAAAATAAAACATACATTGTGTCCACAATGGGATTCGAAGGGGGGAACTCTAAAAATAAGTTGAGCGTGTTTTGTAAAAGTAACTCTCATCAACTTTTTTTTTTTAAGTACTTTTTTCTTATTTTCTTCTATACAAAAAAGCAACTTTTTAGTTAAGGAGCTTACTCTAAATTATGTTTAGCCCTACTTCTCCTTATAAAGAGATGATAAGTCTCCAAAAAGCTGGGCCAAACGCAACTTATGCAATAAGAAGGACAATGCAAGAGGAATTCATAGAAAGTATATTGACAGCAATAAATCACCACTTTTGAGGATTACTAATTACTACACTATCAATATAAAATCAACAAACAAAACAATACATCCTAATTCAATTTCAACTTCAAACAATATAAAACCAATTTTAGTAACCAAACTCTAAAAGTTAAAATCAATTTCAATTTATGTACTACTATCACTACTACTACTCTCACTATCTTAATTCAATTTCAATTTCAATATCATGATTCAATTACTCTCACTACTACTATCAATTTCAGTATAGTAATTTCAAAACTGACCTAAAAGAGAAGAAGAGAGGAGATGGGCATGGACCGGCCGACTGAGAGAGGAGATGAGATGGGCTAACCGGCTGAGATAGGAGAGAACTGATAGACGGCCCATTGGTGGTGGTGGTGGATTGGTCGTGTGTTGTTTGTGAGATTTTGTATCGCGTTTTGCCAAAGAAAAGATGAAGGAAAGGAAAACACGCGTGGTAATAAAAATGAGTTAAGGGCTGAGTTAATAATATAAAAAAAAATTGGGCCTGAGCTGGTGTGGCTATAGCCACACCCTACCCTTCTCAGGTCCGCCCCTGCCCACTGACCACATCATCTACCTTCCCTCACTACCGTACCTATTGTTCCCTCCTCAAACATCTCTCTATCCAATCGTTTTTTACAACTCCCTCTTTCTCTGTGTGTGTGTGTGTGTGTCAGATCTGTGTTTGTGGTAGTGGTGAGAGGGGTGATGACAGCGGTGGCGAGATGAGAGGAGGATGACGTCGAAGAAGTTGTAGGAGACAACGGCTGAGACAGAGTGGCAAAGACGGAGGTAGGTCAGATTTGGAACGCGAGGACAGGAGATCATCGTCGTCGTTGTCTTCAAAAACAGAATGGGCTAGCGACAGTGTCTGGTTGAGGAACGACGATGACAACGGTGGATCCTATGTCTGTTATTGTGGAGGTTGTGTCTGTTCTCTTTTTTTTGTTTGTTTTTTAGCTGGCATTTATTTTATTTTATTTTATATTAAAATTGTCAAATAAGGGTGTTAGAAGAGTGATATTGCCACCTAAGGCGGTACATGTATCAAGATTGTTTCCCCCTTCCAATTGTTGATATAATACATTATTTTTTACTTGGTCGTATATCCACATTTCAAACCATATTCCTTGCATTCCCTAGTTTAGTTTACCAAAATGGTTAATCTTATTTTGTCTCGTAAGTGTAGTTCGGTTGATAGCTACTACAATATTATTACTGCAAGGATCGAAGTTTGAACATCATATTTTTCACTTTTCCACACTTAAATTATTAATCTTCGAAGTGACAAATGAAAGATAAATCTAATTGAAAAAAATATTCACATTCAATTTTTGAACAAGTCAAAATAAGCTATATATTAAATCCCCAAAACTGACCTACCCCGCACAAGGTGTGTTAAAGTAAGGCACACAAAGTTAATACACAAAACCCACTACTAAAAACAACGACATGAAAAACACACCAACAACAAGAATTACAAAATAATTCTCATGCAAGCTAAGTGATTTTGCCACCAATCAACTTTCCTTTAACCACAAACATGATTGCAACTTAACTTTGTCGAACATCTAATTCAGCATGAGACGATAAAAAATATTTTCTAATTCTAATTCAACATGAGATTCTAAGTTTGAATCCAACTTTAGGGATGTCTTTCTTAATTTGTTATTTTATCATGAGAAATGTTAACAACACATCTTCTAACACACATTTTTCAACACACTCCTTTTGATTGGTTAAAATACATATGGGACCCACTAAATCTATATGGGACCCATATAATTTGATGGAATCCATGTGAATTTTAACCAATCAAAAAGAGTGTATTGAAAAGTGTGTTAGAAGTGTCTTGCTAGCATTCATCTTTTATCATTTATTATAATACTGCTTTACTCGATAGATTAACCTGTACATTCACTCATGAAGATATTCAAAAACATGAAGAAAAAAAACTAAAAAATAAACCTACAAAAATCGTGATAAATATGCATATATAGGATGTAGGGGGCATCAATCAATAAATATGACGTAGGTATTATTAAAATAAATAAAGCGTTAATTAAGTTTTTGGTCCTTATAAATATTTGCAGTTTTGTTTTTAATCCTTATAAAAATAAATTACACTTTTTAGTTCCTACAAAATTTTCTGTTAGTGTTTTTAGTCCCTGCTAAATTAAAATTTGTTTAATTATGCTTAAACTTCTAAATTTTTGAAAGATTTTTTACATACATGTTCATAACATCATAGGACACTCTTTTATAAATTTTTTTAGTCTTTTAACATGTAATGAATTAAATATGATTTTTTTCTAAAAGCCAAATTTTCAAGATTATATTAATGAAAATTTGGACCTAATAATAAAATTTTAAGTTACTTTTTTGCGGAGGAACTTCGTATAATATTCTAAGTAAGTATGTGAAAAATATGTTACAAATTTAAAAGTTTAAGCACAATTGAGAAATTTTTTATTTTACAAGGACTAAAAGTATGTGTTGATCCCTATTAAATTGAAATTTGTTTAATTATACTTAAACTTTTATATTTTTAAATTATTTTTAACAGACATGTTAAGAACATTATAATAATCTCTTTTATAAAAAATTAGAAATTTTTAACATGAAATGAATTAAATATAATTTTTTTAAAACGCCAAAAATTCAAGATAAGATTAACGAAAATTTGGACCTAAAAATAAAATTTTGAGCTAATTTATTGTGGCAGAACCTTTTATAATGTTTTAAACAAGTAAGTAAAAAATCATTAAAAAATTTAAAATTTTAAGCATAATTAAACAAATTTTAATTTAAAAGGGACTAAAAACACTAACGGAAAATTTTGTAGGAACTAAAAAGTGTGATTTATTTTTATACGACTAAAAAGAAAACTGCATATATTAAATAAATACTTAATTAACCCATAAATAAATAAAGATGGCGTTAGCAATGCTTATCTCACGCATGACATCACTAACTTTGCAAGTGACTCACTCTTTTTGACATTGAAAAGCGATGAAAATACTTTTTTAGAGTGGCTAAAATAATATTCCCTCCGTTTTAAAATGAGCGTCGCTTTAACGAAAAAAAAATGAGCGTTGAAATTGTTTTAAAATGAATGTCACTTTCAGTTTCCAATGCAATAATAACTTTTTCTTTTCAATTGTACCCATCAATTAATACTGTGTACACTACTTTTAAAGTATTACTTTTAAAACTAACCAATAGCTGATAAATATAATTTGATAAAATAACCATTCTTTCTTTTAATTATTGCATTTATTAATATGTGTGTAAAGACCTAAAATAATACTCATTTTGAAACGGATGGAGTATATTAAAAGGTGACACCATTCCGATTGTATTGTATTTTTTGTTTTTAATAGAAAGGGTTAAAATCAGTCTTTTGTGAATATAATTTAGTTGATAATGACAATACATTGTTATATGATGGGGTTAGAGTTTAAATCATAAATATCTTATTTATTCATTTTAAAAAATAAATTTTAGCCACTAAATTATTTAATAAAAAAAAAGAAATGATTATGATCAACAAGAAAAAATAAAACTAGAAAACCCATAAGAGGTGATGGAGATCTTATTAGCTAACATAACACGAGAACAAGAAGCAAATTAAAGGACTACAAAGAAAATCTTAAGGCTAAATAAATTTATTTAGGATTTGTCTAACATGTACAATAATACACATGTTAAAGAAACAAAAAGTAATAAGTTTTTATTAAAAAAACAATAATTATTTATTAAAAAATTATATATTTAATATAAAATGCATAAATTCTAATACAAACTTACTATTTTTAAATTTTGTAAGACACGTGATTGAAAAACTCATCTACTTAACCCAAACTTATAAAAAGTGTTGTCTAAATTTACACTCATATCAAACTACATAAATTTACCCCCAACAAATCTTAACAAAATCCGACAAAACCATCTAAAAAGCAAGAGTTTAATAAATTACTAAATTTATTTAAAACAAACAAAAAAAGAGTTAATTTTAAAAACATTGTATTCATATAAACATGAATACATATTAAAAATTTGTTTGATAGATCGCTTTCTATCGGTGTTATAAACATGATATTTTATGGCGATTTGCTATATTAATCAAGTTAAAATCTTGAATTACGGATATATCTTATCTATAGTTTTATATGAGGATGTACGTCGTTTATATGATAATTTTAACATTAGATAAATTCGTGAAGATTTACGAGTCGAGTTTACAAGTAGATACGGTTATAAACAAAATGGGTTAATGTAAAAATTTGAGTTCAACAATCTTGATATTGAGAACTCAATTTTTTATATATAAAAAAACATAGCTATTTTTTGAAATTTGAACGTGTAATCCATCACTATAACAGTAAAATACTTAGGCGATAAATTTCTCAGACGTGCAGGGATGTGAGACCACGATATTTGAATTTCAATGAGTGATAATAATTTTCCAGAAAGAGGTGCCATTATATAATTAATCGGAAAAGGACATGCATGGGAGGAAAAATAAGGCAGTTCATGAATGTGAACATGCGTATGAAAGTTCGAGTTCTTAATTCAATGGATTGACCAATTTGCTAATAGTGGGTGCCAATTGTTAGTGCTTGATTATTTTGGTCATGGTCAACCTGTGGGTCTCATTTTATGTACTTTCTTCTATTATCTATTTTGACTTTTCATCCATAATGCTAATGTGTGTAGGTCTCTTTTTTCTTTTCTAAAGAGAGTATCTATTTATAATTTACTCTCTCAATCGCATTTTAAAGAGTATATTCGTGAAAAATAAAATAAACGGTGTATTAATATTTTAAGAGTCTTGTTAACTAATATATTTAGATACTCTTTAAGCATTTTAAAATGAGCAATTTTTTTAATAGTAAAATATTTTTATTTTAAAGACATTGATTACATGCATTTTCATAAATACTTACTATTTATGGTCCTTAAAGAAGGTCTCGGAACCACTCGTTTATATTTCCCAAATTTTAAAACGATAGAATTTTTTTTTTTTAAACAAAAGACAAGTATAAAAGTGATAATTAAAATAAGATGGATAATTTTTAAGAAAATAAAGCCATTTAAGATAGAACCTTAAGATACATGGAATAATAAACCATGCTCTAGAGGCATTGGTTAAGCATTTAAAACAAAAAAGTTTTCATACAAAAATGATGTAATCAATATTTAATCAAAAGTAACACTCTATATTTTTAAGATAAAATTTCTATTTGAATTCTTTAATCAATGTTCTAGGAGCATTCGTTAGCAAGATTCTAAGATATATTTAAGTTTAATCCATGAGTTAGAACAATTTTTAGGAAAATTTATTCGCTTCAGCGAACCAAAAGTCCGACTGAAAAAAATCAAAATAAGGTAACATGGAAGATGAACTAGGTTATACATATATATATATATATATATATATATATATATATATATATATATATATATATATATATATATATATAGACACACACACATACATACATGTGTATACACACACACATATACTTTTTACAATCTCAATTATAAATTTTTTTACATTTTTTAATTTCATCAAATAAATAATATATATGGCCTGTAACATATATTAGAGATCAAAGTAGGTATATTATATTGCAACAAAAAAAAAAAGTAGGCATATTATATATATAATATATATAAATATGGTTGATAAAATTGTACTTGTGTAACACTTCATTAAAATTATATCCTTGAATAATTTATTAATTGATACTCATTTTACAAAACTGAATGTTGGGTCAAATTCTCTACATTTTTTTTTCATATATATGAAATGATCTACCAATATTAACACGTATTAAATAATTTAATCTTAATCTTAACATATCTCAATAGCATATATGAAATAATTTAACATTTTAAATTCATGTAAATATATGTAGAATAAAATGTTATTGACTATTGATAGATGTAATATTATCTGAATATTAGTAATTTAATATCTCTTATATTATATATAGACATATTAATATAAATATATAATGTTCAAATTATAGACACGTCGACATAGCTGAATCCACAAAGTTGTTGTAAACTTGTTTAGTTTTTTCTTTGGAATGCAATTGGCCAGTTGTTAACTAGCTAGTAGCAGTATTTGTACAGACAGAATTTTCATGGCGGCTTGACTTTGAATTCCATTCTATTGTTGTCCTAAGAATTCACCAACATGTATATTCCATTTCAAAGACGGATATT
Source organism: Medicago truncatula (assembly GCF_003473485.1). Classification (NCBI taxonomy): domain Eukaryota; kingdom Viridiplantae; phylum Streptophyta; class Magnoliopsida; order Fabales; family Fabaceae; genus Medicago; species Medicago truncatula. Next base: position 51,556,027 of record NC_053043.1, read on the forward strand.
TTTTTTTTTCAAGTAGTTTATTGGTTAGAGTTCACATAATTTAATTGTGGAGAACTGTAGTGTTTGAAATTCGAACCCCAACTTCTGTATATAATATACAATATTCCTACGAATTGAGCTAAAATCACAGGGATTACATAACAGACATGAGAGAACAACTTAAGATCAAATGCATATGTATTTTGTCTTATAATTAAATTTACTTTTTTACTAACAATAGTGCTTTTGGTAGACATATTTTTGCGCCCATAATAAAACGTCCCTTAAAAAAAATTACAATATATTATACTTTTTAACCCCTTAATGCCTTTGTAAAAAAAAACCCCCTTAATGTGTTAGTCATTATAGCTCTAATATGACATGTTGGAATATGACAAAGTAATAAGATGTATTACTGTAGGAATTTAGATTTTTTTTTTGACGATTTGAATTTAGTATTGTAGCTATGTATTGAAAGTGAATATTGAGGAATTTAGTATTGTTTTTTTTTTTTTTTTTTTATAAATAGTGAACATTGACGAATATTTTTAAACATCTACTAAGGTTTTAAAAATGAAAATGTTGGCCTTCCTTTGCATAAACAAAATGAAAATGTTGAATTTAGTGTGTGAAATGCACATGTTGATGGGTGTGGATCAAAATCCATAGAGCAACTCTTCTATGGATACACCCCTAAATGAAAAATATTTGGGCGCACACACAATTAGAAAACATTAAAAGAGAAATAAATTAATCACATTATTTTCTATTTTTATCGTTTAATTTTTATTATCTATGTGGGTGTGCTCAAATATTTTTTATTTGTTGTATTTATGACCAACTAAGACTTTCTCAAATCCATAATGATGCTGCACTTACTGATTACGTGGCCGTGTGGTCGAGTTCTTCGTAACCCAAGTGCGACTTTCATTTTTCGTTTTTTCCTTAATCACAACACTTACTTAATTGTTTTAAGAGAATAATTATCAAATGAATAAAGATAGATTTACACCCTTAATATGTACACTCCTTTGTACCACTCTAAAAAATTTCAGTTAATCAAATATATAGTCTGTATGACCATATTTTTTCAGTTGCGTGACCACATTTAAAAGCTGAAAAATGTGGCCACGCAACTAAAATGTGCGTGACCACTATTTTTCCACTTAGTTAACCGAATAAATTCTAAAAAAATATTGATCACATAACTAAAAAAATGTGGTCACACATATCATATATTTGATTACTTAAATTTTTTAGAATGATATAAATGAGTGTACACATTAAGGATGTCAATATGTTATCAAATGATGAGATTCACAAGAACCAATTGAGCTAAAAGTTTGTAGTAGAGGACACACATTTGTTGTCGTGTAGTTTCTCATATTTGGTTGGTTTGTTTGTTTAACTTATGAGTCACAAATTTCAACATCCATATCGTGAGACCAACAAAGTTACATATGTTTTTGCTAAATTTTGGTTGAATAGGTTTAATGGCCATAAAACTTTCTTTGTAGTTCCTAACTTTGCCTCTTATAAAAAAATTGTCACCCCTTATAGAGGTTTCTAGTTTATTTCGTATCGTTGAAGTAACCCATTGAAGGAATAATTTATCTTTTACACCTTGAGTAGTGATCATGAAACTTAGAAAAACTAATATATATATATATATATATATATATATATATATATATATATATATATATATATATAAAAGCATATAATATATAGACACGTTCCTCTTATCTGTCTTTGGTCTAGAACACTAGTCAAACACTGCTACTACACAATAATGAATAAACAATATAATATGCAAAGAGACATATAACATAATTTCCATGTGTCTTTTTCCAAAGTCTCTTTCCCACACAGCTTCCTAGTTCAACTTGTGTTCTTCTTAGCACCCAACTGCCTGCTACCTAGTCTATGCAGCCTCTTCTAACTAAAGAGTATATATATATATACATACTTCTCTCACTCTCTTCACTTCACAAAGACTTCATCTTCATCTTCATCTTCAACAAGAAAGTCATACTTATTTACTTTCAATTTGAATTTATTTGACATATGGATTTTTCATCATCATGGATTAACACTTCCTTGGATCTCAACATTAATCCACGCACTAGGGTTCATCAACAAGCTGCTCCTGTAAGTTTCAAGAAATATGAGGTGGAAAACAATTTTTTCTCATTAGGGATGATGAGTATATCTTCTGCAAAAGAAGAGGTAAGTTAGTTTGGTTACTTTATTAATCAGTTCATTATGAATACTAGATATATGAAGTTTTTGTTTTTTACTAATTAAAGTTGCATGAATATTGATATTTCAGTCAAGTGTTGCCTTGGTGGAGGAGCTGAAACGAGTGAGTGCAGAAAACAAGAAGTTGACAGGAATGTTGACAGAGATGTGTGAGAATTACAACACATTGAGAAACAATTTGATGGAATATATGAGAAAGAATCCTGATCATAAGGAGAAAAGAAAATCTGATGAAATAAGCAGCAGTAACAATCTAATGGGAGGAGGAGTTACTGGAAACAACTCTGAGAGCAGTTCAAGTGATGAAGATCAATCATGCAAGAAACCAAGGCAAATAGTAGAAACTTGCATTAAGGCTAAAGTTTCAAGAGTTTATTTCAAGACAGAATCATCTGATTCAAGCCTTGTAAGAATATTCATTCCTCTTCATTAATTTGCAAAGCCAACAATATAAGTGATTTTTGTTTGACATTTTTTGTGTTAATTAATTTTCAGATTGTGAAAGATGGATATCAGTGGAGAAAATATGGACAAAAGGTGACAAGGGATAATCCATCTCCAAGAGCATACTTCAAATGCTCATTTGCTCCAAGCTGCACAGTGAAGAAGAAAGTGCAAAGAAGTGTTGATGATCCATCAGTTGTGGTTGCAACATATGAAGGAGAGCATAACCATCCTCATCCTTCGCAAACCGAGCCAACAAACAATCGTTGTAGGAACCAAATTAGTCCAGTAGCACCTTCTTCTTCTGCACCAAGTACAGTTACACTTGATTGGACAAAGAAAGCACCTTCTTCTGCACCTTCTAAGAATATGATGATAAATAATCCCAAAATGGAAGTACCACAGATTTTGGTGGAACAGATGGCTACTTCATTGACCAAGGATCTTAACTTCAGAGCAGCACTTGCTGCTGCTATATCAGGAAAAATGTTACACCAGAATTAGTTCAAGTCAAGTGTTCTATATATAAAGGATCATTTTTAAAACATGGCATAGGATCTCTATATATGTAAATACAACATAGAGAAAGTAGGAATATTCCTCATTTTGATTCATTAAGTAGGAAAGGAATAGCATGTCCAATTGTTTATGTTTTTGCAAATCAGGCTCGCTCAGTTTTTTATATCTTCTTCATCAAGCAAAGAAAAGAACTAGCTTGGATAGGTCAATTCAAATTTCTGAACTAAGCTCTTCCAAAATTTCTAAACAAAGCAACAAAACTTCTTCCATATGAGTTATTTTAGCTTTATAACTATATTCTTCATTAATCTAAGTATCATAAATAATGAAATATAAATCAAATGATCCTACTATATATCAATAATCTTGCAATCCTAAGATATTTCGGGTAGCCGATCTACCCTATAATAAAAGTTAATTTCAAAGTCATGTTTAGTTTTATAATCGTGCAGATCCTAACTCTACATACATACATACATAATTTTTATAAGACAAGTTGATTGTCGAAAAAACTAGATCAATCTTCCGCGATAACAAATTAGGTATAATAGTTTCCTAAGAACATTTACAGTGTGTTTAGCAAAATTTAACAAAACCCCCAATGAAAAACTTTCAAGTAATCTTGAGATTCCCAGGAAAGAAGCAAGTTCAATATTTCAAGTTCCATCCTTGATTGGTTGTCTAGAGTGCAACAAAATATCTAATATAATAGTCACATAGATTGTATGTTTAGTTTCAGAATAGAGAGTATTAACCTTGATTTAATCTCCTGTCAAATGCAATTTTAGTGAATATGCAGGATTTTGGTGGTAATTTTGCAAATGGATCTTAGATAGGTTTTGAGATATCCTAAAAAAACGACTTGTAAGGTGACGACCGTCAAGTGTCAACCATTAAAAACATGTTTAAACCATATCTCATCAATTATAAGACTTCTCAATAACCAGACGTTTAACTTTTATGTTATGTATCCGGGAAAAAAAAAAGCCTGTGTTATATTATTTGTTTGAGTCTTGAGAGAAATACCGTCCAAGAACTTCAACTTATTTGTAACCAAATCAATTTTACTATTCAAAACACATTTAGTTCTTTTAATTTTATCGCCCCTTAGACTCCATTATACTTGATCCAACATCTTCAGAATTGTTGTTGTTTGCCTATTTTCATAGACCAAACTGATCAGATTTGTCTAGAATATCTAACTAAAATATTATAATAACACAGATTTTTCCTACAAGTAGGTGTAGAAAGTATAAAGCACCTCAATCCAGAGTCGTTCAACTCAATACTGTTAAACTAATTCAGCATTGTTTTGTTATGTTACCTTGATGTACTTAGTTGACCATAAGACTCCTTTCATGATACTTTTATTAACCAAAAGCATAGAAAAGAGAATGGAAGAGAAGATTAAAAAATACCTCTAGGAGACCTGGCTCTGGTCCTGGTCTTGTCCTATTCCTATACATATATAATATTACGGGCAAAACTGGCTATGGTCATTATTTCAAATTCATTATGATTAGAACATGAGAACTAGAAGAATTGTCAAATGCATATATATACATTTGTACAAATTCACATACACTAACAAACATATATTGATTAGTACAAACACATACATATATAAACTCAGTCTCACACACATGCAAGTATTGATTTGTACATTCCGCAGCCGGGGCTTCTTCCCCTCAAGTTGTGCTACTTGCTTAATTGTTAATATGACCATTGACCTTAGTTGGTCCTTTCATTTGCTTAATTTGTCTTTGATTTTTAGAGTTGATGTGGTCATTTATTAGCTACGACACTAACATTGGTAAAATTTTGAAAAAGAATGAATTCATTTTGAATCTTGTCACATGTGCTTGTGTCGGACATCGACACGACTCGGACACCTGACACACTTTCCATGAGAAGTGTCGGTGCTACATTGTTCAATAACCTAGGCCCTAGCCAGCCCACTTGCATTGCATGAATGAATGTATATCCTACTCAATCTTGCCCTTACAAGGTCTTTGCTCATGACTTCTGCTTCAAGATATTTGTCATGGAAATGGCTTAAGTATAAAGACATAAATGTACCCCCTTCAGATTCATACTTGTCTTCTTGTCATCATCAAGAGTTGTCTTTATTTTATGGTTCAACTTATTTTAGATTCATCAGTGGGTCAGGCCGCACTCTTTATTTTTTCGTAGTAAAATATATTCTGCTAGATCGGTAGGTAGCAGAAATATTTGAAAATAAGAAATAATTTAGTGCTTTAGGCTGATTTACTTTATTGCCATTATTACACGTGATAAACATAACATTGGAACATAGAAAAGGGAATATTTAAAAAAAAAAAAAAAAAACTTGCATATAATAAAGTAGTGATAAAAGTTGGGTGGTGTTTGGGGAGGAAGGATGGTTCAGATTTGCTATGTTGATAAAAGGACGCAGTTATTGCATTAATCAATCCCGACTATCGATTTGAGATCAGATATAAATTAGATCAATTTTAAATTTTAACTATTGATTTAAATTTAAATCAGACAAATGAGATTGGTAATTGTGTGACATGGTTACTGCTTGGGGATCCCTATCATTAAAAGTTAGCGAAATTAGATTCTCTAACTGTAATACCAATGAGGGAGAGGTTAGACTTAAGTGTGATGAGGAGGTAATCCATCCAACTTTCTCACAAACAAAAGTATAATATACTTAACAACTGACTAATCACATTTGTTATTGAAAAAAATTATGTAATTTAGTAATTTCAACATGAGTTCTGACTGTAATAAGCAATAACTAATGTGGGGTACACTCTGTATGACATTGCATTTTGAGCATAATTCAGTTCAGCCAACAAATAAAGTTTGTCATAATGTGGATTGTCCAACCTCTATAAATTTTATTTAGTCCAATACTTTAATGTATGAGGAAGAATCCTAGTAATAAGGAGCTTATAACCCCTTCAAAGAAAATAAAATCTGATGAAATAAGCAGTGGTAATCTAATTATGGGAGGAGTTAATGGAAACAACTCTGAGAGTAGTTCAAATGATGAAGAATCATGCAAAAAGACCAAGGGAATTAGAAACATTCATTAAGTCAGAAGTTTCAAGAGTGACTTAATTCTTCTTAATTAATTTGAAAAGCCATATATGAGTGACTTCTGAGTGATTGTTTCCTGTTAATTTTCATTAGATAGTTGAAGATGGTTATCAGTGGATAAAATATGGACAAAGTGTTCTATAAATGGATCAATTTTAAAGCATAGCATAGGATCTCTCTACATGAAGAAGAGAAAAGGGGCATGTTCCTCATTTTGATCTATTAAGTAGGAAAGGAATAACATGCCCAATTTTATTTTACTTTGAATCGGCCAATATTATTAAACGCCAACCCCGCAAGATGCAAGGAAAGGACGAAACAAGATACAAATGGTGCCACATATATACGGAACACCATAACCACAAAACAAAACCCAAAAAAGCTCCTCCAAACACCCTAAAAACTACGCCAGTAACTAGATATGAGCTTTGTAATCCGGCAAACATAACCGAAATACAAAGCCATAGCTAAAACTAGCCATGGACACAACCCAAAACAGGCAGACCCAAACCAAAGGGGACCAAAGTGCATGGCAACACAAAAAAAACCCTGCTGTTCGGCCATAACAGTTGCAAAAAACAGCAGCTGCTGTTATAATTGACAGAAAACAGTCCCCCAAAAATCTGAACAGCACTCCCACCTCCAAACTCAAGCATGCCCAATTGATTATGCTTTTGCAATTTTGATCAGGCTCAGCTCAGTCTTTTATATTCTTGTGAATCAAGCAATTTAAAGAACTAGCTAAGATAGCTCAATTCAAACTTCTAAACTTAGTTCTTCCAAAACTTCTAAAGCAATCAACAAAACTACTTCAATGATGTTACAATGGGATAGTTCACAAGCTGTTTTCAAATTCCTATCTCGGGCAGTCCATCCTATAACAAAGTAAATTTCAAAGTCATGTAGATTTATAATTGCACCAGATCCTAATTCTACACATTCACATACAATTTTTATAAAACAAGTTGGTTGAAAACTGGATCAATCTTATGCGATAACAAAGTAGCTATAATAGTTTCCTTGGTACATGTGTGTTGAGCAAAGTTTAACATAAACCCTACTGAAAAACTTGGAAGCACACCTAGACTCGCTTAACTTGTGTGAGATGTGGTTTTGAATGATATGTGGTAGAAGTAATCTCGAGGTTTTCCTCGAAAAGAAGCAAGTTCAAAACTTCATCCTTTATCGGTTGATTTGGAGTTCAACAAAATATCTAAATACATGAATGGTCCTATAGATTAATATAAACATAGCCTCGTAATAGAATGGTCCCATAGACTGTACATTTGGTTATGTTTGATTTCATGTCTAAACTTACTTTTATCTCATGTCAAATAGAATTTTAGTGAAAATGTAGGAATTTGGTATGTAACTTTTGTGTTACATTGTAAATCCATAGTAAGTTATTCATCAAACTTCTTAAAGGAGTAACGACATCCAAACACTTGAACTTATTTGTAACCAAATCAAGCTTAAACTCAAAATTACCTTTATCGAACATTTACTCACACATATTTAGATCAGTTAATTTCATCTCCCCTTAGGCTGTATGTATTGCCCTAGATCCAACATTTTAGGATTTCTTGTTGGTGTGTGTGACAATGTGACCCATCCTGAGGTGTTCAAGTTCAACTACTGTAAAACTAATTCAACATTGTTACTTGGCTAAAGTAACAATGACCACATATCTACTAAATTCTAGGCTTAATAAGTTGTCGAACCCAAGACCTATCAAGTAACAAAAAATGGTAAATGATGGCCAAAACTGGAAATATGGCCATTTCAATATGCTAAGTACAACATCAGAATTCAGAACTAGAATAGCTCAAGTCACTGATTTTCAAATACATATATAGATTTGAAACCTACACACACATGCAAGTATTGAAATATGTACATTCCACAGCCTGGTCTTCTCTCCCTCAAGTTATGAAACTTTCCTGATTGTTAATATGACTATGGATGGCATTGAACAAAACCATCTCATATTGCTTTGGCTTACCTGATTGTTAACCATCTCTTTATTTTATATTCATCAGTGGGTGAGGAAGCAATCCTCTATCATCGTTCATTATTATATTCTTCTAGGTTGGTAAGCAGCAGAAAAGTTTGAAAACAAAAGAAATATTTAAGTGCTTTAAGGATGATTTACTCTAATGCCATTATTAGACGTGATAAACATAAAATTAGAAGATAAACAAAGAAGGAATATCTAAGTTAGACATGATAGAGACATAAACATTAGCTTAATTTAATACTATTTCAGAATATATACACAAGCTAGGGAGATTGTTAACAAGTTAAGTTCTGAAGCACAGTTAAAAGTGATAGTCAACATTCAAAAGATGATAGAAACTAAAAATAATCCTACCATACAAATATCATATCATCATAGGTTAATATCAAAAACAGTAACCGTCTCCTTCTCCTTATCCTCCCCGGACCCCCTTTCATTTGCAGTTGCTTTCTCGAAAGAAGAGCGGCATCAAATCCAACACCGGACCCTTGCGCATTCTAGAAATTTCCATAATCTCCTCCTCTTGACTTGACTTATTTCCCTCAACATCAATCATGTTAATATCCTCAGCATCATTTTGAACAGCTTGTTGGGTTTCAACATTTTTCTCCAAAGAAACAAACCCAAATTTCAATTTTTTCATAGGAGCCTTATCAACATTAGAAATTGCCCTATCCTATCCAAAATGCTAAAATCATCCGGATTTATCTCAGGAAACTCACTGAGAAGCATCAACAACATCAATGACGGAAGATGGAAGCGGTGGGTCATCCGGCGGAGTGTGAAAAACGTCTTGGTTATCGACGTGCTGGGTGTCTGGAGCGGACAAGAGGATGACGGGAGGGATGAACTGGTGATGGTGGTGGAGGTTGTTGTTGTTGCAGTTGCACGGTGAAGTGAGTAACGGTGTTGGGAAGTTGATATACGAATGGATCTTCTTCGCTGCTACCACCTTCCATATTCGCTTCTTCTTCTTCTTCTTCTAGAAGAATAAGAATAACTTACCCAATCCTCTTTTTTACTTTCATTTATCCTACCCACTTTTTTAATTAATTAATGTCTTATAATATATTAAAGGGATAGTAACATTTTGATCCCTCAGAATGACAATGTGTATTGATTAGTAAAATGGTTAGACTATTTTGAAATATTAACAAAATTAAAGACTAATTTTGAAAGTGATTTAGAAAAGAATGACCGTTCCCATGAGCATAGTTTGGTTGACAAAGACATGCATTGTTATATGCAGAGGTCGGGGTTCGAACTTCAGACATCCCACTTATTCATCTTGAAAAATGTGAATTCTACTCACTATCCTACTTAACAAAAAAAAATTACTAATTTGATAGTTTACTCTTTCAATTTAATACACCCTCGATCTTAGTTTAATGGTCGTTTGGGAGCTGTGCATGGTTTTAACTAATGTAAGTTTTTAGGTACTTTGAAGTTTGTGTGGGTGCTAATAACATGTAACAAAATTTATTTAACATTTGAATTTTTTTATTTTAAAATAAATTAATGTGAAAATATGATATGATATTAAATGATTAGATGATAAGTATGTTGTATAAACTATTCTGTCCTCGTGAGCTTAACTCAGTAGGTTGGGATAATGCATAAAATATGTAAGGTTTATGGTTCAAACTCCGGCTACTACCAAAAAACTATAATTGTGTTCATAAAATATCTTGAGATTTTATGAAAATAAACTGAAAACAACTTATAAATATGTCATAAGTTGTTTACATAAGTTCTCTCAAATCCAGGTCTCAAAATGAAAATGTTTTTTCAAATCCCACAAGTGCTTATGTCAATAAATAAACTCAAGTAAAATAGACATTAAATGATTTATTCTTATTCTCGTAATAATAATGTAGATTGCCCAGCTTTTGTAAGGTCTATTAAGTCCATATCCTTTTTTTTTTGTTGGTACAAGCATTAAAAGATGTTTTATATAGTTTACATTTTGATAATTTTTAACAACATATCCAAAGGGTTAACAACTCTTCTTATTAAGTATGATGAAAAAATACCCAATTTACTCAAAATTAAAAATAAAAATAAAAATAAAAATTAGTGATCACATTTGTTAATGTAATTACCTTTAGTTATGTTCTATAATTCATAAAATTATATTTTATTATGTTTTAGATTTAATATGTAATAATTTTCAAAAAGTTACTCTAATAAATTATATAATAGTATGTGAATAAAGCCGTGGAAGTGCAAAGCAAGAAGATTATGACTAGTAAATTTACAATATGGTGACTCTGCAATGCTATCCAATTGTTGATTCCAGCTTTGGGCAAACAATATTCTACATTTGTCCTCCAAATGCATTGCCAAAGCAAATAAAATGTGTTGCAATTGTGACAATGTGCCACTCAAAAACTGGATTCCTCAGTTGTAGGACGAGTCAAGAAGTATCTCAAGCTGTTAACAAGAACCTGCCAGATAGGTACACATGCATTTTCAGTTCAGTATTCATAAACTAATTAAGTGTCATTTAATGTATAGCATGCATCTCCAAGTTACCTGCTGGAGAGGCTTAATGGTGGCTTTGCCCTTGTAGCTGACATGAAACTTTGCCTTAGCTAACAGCCCCTACATTTTACAACAAATTAAGTTTTCAATGTAATTGAGTAATTAATTGTTACATTTGGGGAATGAATGAATGTTTTGGCAATGTATTTAACTACCTCAGTGTCAAATTCACCGGATTCAACAGCAATGTTAATGTCAGTAATAATCTTTACAAGATCAACTAATAATCCGGGCCGATCAGCTGTCTCCACATACAGCAAACTGCAGCACGAACACCAAAAACAGAATTAGTAGCTAGAACATGTTACTTATGGACAAAGCAGGTGAGTGTGCGTGCACACACATGTATATAAAGATCACCACCTTCTGTCGGGGCCATCATCGGTGATTGTTAAGTGGGTCGCTATGTCCACATCAAGCTGAAATTGGTATTTCAGAAAATTAGAATGCATGTTGTGAACAGAAATGAGTGAAAAGTATTGAAATTTGAATTCATCACCTGCTCCTTTGGAGGCACAAGTCCAAAAGCCGCTCCTAGAGCTAATTGGGCGCTTGATTCCTTTAAAACCAGTTTGAAAACATGTAACTCTAATTATAACTCTAAATTAAAAACATATGTAATCTAACCAAATCATGCTACAAAGTAGTAGGACAACTGAGAAGCATAGGTACCGGGTGATACGTGATCATGTTATTTAAAATCGTCAAACGGATTGCCTCTAACAACTCTGGATCTTCCACTTTTCTACCTGTATCACTGCAATCAAAGTTCCACAATGCATCTCCAAATAAATTACTACACATTCTAATCATAACCTTGATCCATAAAACGAACATGTACAATACACGGGAATATTGCTTACGCCTTTGTGATGGAAAACTTGTTGTGCTTGCCAGAAGAGTCCAGACACACGCTTGCCTTAACAACATTCAGTCCCAAGTTTTTCAATGCATTCATCTGCAACACATGTAAAGACCATTTTTTGATTTAAGTTTATTTTCAACCACATCTCAATGCTTTTTTAAAATAATACAGAACGACATACTTTCTTAAAAAAAAAAAGAAGATACAGAATGGCATTTAAATATAAGATATATATTATGAAACATTGACATAGACTGAAACTGACACATTGGACAGTGAATACGCATTCAATTGATTTATTGAGAGAAATGCTTACGGTGTCAAGAAGAGCACCAAGGCGATCACCAAAGGTAATCTCGACGACAGTTGCATCAGGATCAGAGTCTTGATCAATTATAACTATAGGTGTTGGGACGGTATCAGCCACACCTTGGTTTCCATCCTGTTCTCGACACAAGAGAGTTAAAAGGAAATGTTGGTGACAAGCTTATATAATTATTCTGCAGGGATATTCACTTGCAAAAGATTGATTTTGCCAAATACCTCAGAAACAGCTGTTGCTCGTGGGATGATTGTTATTGCTGAAGATGATAATCTGAGAAAATGGTACATACGGATACAATTAACACAAAATGGACACTTCCTTGAGGTGTAATCCAAGCAGTCACTTCCTAAGTTAAATATATATTAATCAATGATGTGATGTTTTTTAAGTACTTCACTCATAATGTCTTCTATCTAATAGAAATATTTATTGGACACAAAATCCGACATCAACAAAACCGTTTCCGACTTTTATATTGTTTTTTCTCAAACCTCGTTTATGTCTTACGATGTCTGGCTTTTGTATGTCTAAATAACACAGACACCGCTATATCTAAATATAGTTCAATAAAAGGACTGAATAGTAAAAAGATAAATTACTTGCCAGAATCAGAAACTTTAAGCAGAGGTACCAAGTAACAGACACATTACTTATACTAGATATGTATATATTTTTATAGAGCAATAATTTATTTATATGTAGCAAAATAATAACAAAAAATACTTACCTTGTTTTGTGAAGACTGAAAGATAGTTTAGTACTAGTATCATACATAGAAGTGGTCTTCAAGATGGGGGCACTGCAAATGGATTTTTCCGAAGGTCTGAACAAGTTATTATCAGGACTCAAGTGAAGTCCAAGACTGCAAGCAGCCATAGCCACAGCCATTTTTCAAAGAGTTGAGGGAATTGAAAAAGAGAGAAAAAAAGTTATATGTTCAAAGAGACAGAAGACATGGCTTAACAGATAGCATGGAGATATATGGGGAAATGAGAGAGCACAATGAATTTATCTATATCTCTAATAATAATGAAATATGTGACGTCCACTTCTAATCTTAGATGATATGTTTTTGTACAACTAATAAAAAAGTGACGCGTTTGGTGGATATTATATATTTCTGTGAATCAACTGTGCCATACCATCCCTGTTTTGTTGGATAAAACTGGTCCCTCCTCACTTTATTATTCTTTTATTTTATTTTATAATACTAGCCTACTGCTACTCATTTTTATTTTCACAATACTAATAATACTCACCTTCATGTGTTCATTTTCTATTAAACTACATAATATAATAAAACTCACTTCGCCAAAATACGAATATTAGTTGAAAAATGTGTCTATATTTAGTGTTGACCGTCTGAACTTTTAAGTGGAGAGAAATAAAAAAGTAATATTTCGTTCGTTTTACAATGAGGTCACATTTGCTTGTTTAACATAAATTAAGAAAAGACTATGAATGAAATAAAAATAATAATAATTTTATCAAATTATCCTTATTGCATTGGTATATTCATATTCGTAATCATTATAAATGTAAGGTGAAATATATAATTTTAGAGTGATGTGCATAATATTAATTAGATAGTATAATCAGAAGAATTTTTTTTTGTTAATGATCTATTCAAAACTGAAAAGTGGCATTCATTTTTAGAAAAAAAAAATAAGATTTTCATGACATTCATTTTAGGACAAATTAAGACTTTAATTTACAGTTATTATGGTTCTGTGGGCACAGATGAAGTCATAAATCATAATAATGAGAACAAGAGACCCCAAAAATCTCTTACTCAATGTTGTTGCGACCGGTAATTGTGGTTGCAAATTTGAAGTACATTTCCACAACAACTAACAACATACTTATAGGCAAGCTTGTATTCAGTCAAGGAATAGTATACCCTCTACCAAAATATTCGAAGTTACTAACTAGTATTGGGGCATTTAACAAAAACGAATGTTTACAACGTCCTTAGTTTCCATTTTATTACACGGTGATGGTTAGAATGGTATACCCTCCTCTATCATGCTTGGTAAACTTGATATGCAGTTGAACCATCCTGGTAAATCAATGTGACAATCTAATATAGAGAGAGATTTGTATTATTTGAAACAGTTGATGACTTGTATACGCTTCCATTATATGAGAGTGGAAGATAAGAACAAAAGACTTCACTCTATCCTATGATAAACTTGTCATAAGTCATAACTATTGTGTTCCGTGCAAGAAACTCTTGGTTGTCACTGTTAATCCAAAGAGAAATAAGCACTTTCAAGTTCTAGAGCTTTCTTTAAAAGATTGGTGTTTAATACTTTTAAGTTAAAAAGTGGCAACTTAACTTGTTTTCCTCAGCAGCATCCAGAGTTCACGTGTTACAACTAATTTTCCAACAAATAACGAAATAAACTTTCTTGGAAAAAACTAATACAAGCAAGAAACTAATTTCAAACACAAATCCTATAATAATGCATCGTCAACTTCAAGGATGATTTTATGGCATCATTATTGCCTCCAAAATTGTATGTCATCAAAGTACTACGACACCACATGGATTAGGCAAAGATATTGAAACTCCTATGCGGTGCATTTAATAGATAGTAAAACAAATGTCTACAATTAGGTAGTTGGTTGGTGTACTTGACTGTTGAAAAGGATGTCTAGAGTACAATCAAGCAACTACTGTCCATGCTGCATTGTTTTTTACAATTACAAAGTAAATAGTAAGCCTCTTTTAAAATAAATCTGAATAACAAATACATACCTCAGAAAAAAGAAAATTGGTACTTGACAAAACAAGACCAAGACCAAGACCAAGAACAATATGAATTGAAGATAAAAAAAGGTAATGAGATGTGGAAGTGCTCGATGCTCCGGCTATTATCCTTGTGCAAACTCATCAAACTCCATTTCTACATGTATGCTTAAGAAATCAGGTTACCTATAAAGCTGCACTTGCACTTGAAAATCTTCTCAATTTGAAAATGCAATGTTGATGTGAAAGATGCGACTCAGCCCCAACGAACAATTGCCGAACCCCAAGTAAGACCAGCACCAAAGCCAGCAGCTGCAATAGTTTGTCCTGGCTTAACCATGCCACTTCTAACTGCTTCATCTAACGCTAAGGGAATGGAAGCTGCACTTGTGTTACCATAATCAGCCAAATTAGATATCACCTTTTCTGAGGGGATTTCTAACCGAGTCGCAGCTGCATCAATAATCCTTTGGTTTGCCTGCATTTATTATCATGTATGCCACAGAATTCCCAAGTTAACTCAAAATACATTTTGTTTTCACTTTCAACTAGAATTTATCCTACCAATCAGAAAAGTGATACGCAACATAAGTGCAGCTAATGAATTGTTGCATACAAAAGAATATCACATGTCTGAGTTTAGTTTTATGAATTTCTTTGTACCTGATGTAGAAGTAACCAATCAATACTAGATACAGGAAGACCAGCCTTTTCAAGGGCAGATTCGATCGTCTGTGGCACACATCGTACAGCAAAGCGAAAGACTTCTTTTCCTTTCATTTGAATGCACGAATATGAGGATTTCTTGGGAGGAAAACCCCGCAATGAACCATTTGAATCAAATGCATTATTTGACTCGTCAACTTTAATGCCAGCATTCAAATGCCTACATGAAGAGAGTAGGTGCTTAATTACATAGCTAAGAGGAAGAAGAGAATTACCCTTCTCAATAATATGAGACACACATACCTTACACCACTACCATCACTATGCACATCAAAACCAAATAAACCATCTTCCTCAATATTGCAGGCCTGCAGTGCAATGATAATACCAATGACATCAATTTATATCTCTACACCGTAAAGAACTTCTCCTTGTTGAATAAAAAATAATCAGTTCACTAATTGTTCTTACGTAACATTAATACTTGTGAAAATATAAGGACATCTATCTCAGAACTTGTACAGTATTTTATTTGCAGTCGAAAAGATTGTTCAAAGGATTAGGACAAAAGCTTCCTATCGTCTTTAATTTTACAAAAGAGGCTCAATACTTTGCCTTCATCTTAAACAGAGAAAAGACAAACATGGCCAACAAACTAATAGTTGAACATTGGAACAAGTTCAAATTGCTAACTGATATTTGTTACACATTGGACAATGTCATGAAGATAAACAATCACCTGTACTACTACAGCACCAGCAGCATCACCAAAAAGAATACAGGTCCCTCTATCTGTCCAATCAACATATCGTGAAAGCGCATCAGCTCCAATAACTAGAACATTTTGAAATCCACCCCCTGCATCCAGACAGTTAAAGAGAACTGAATTTCACCACATTTAGCGGGCATTGAGTCAACAAAATAACCAATTTCATACCCCTAATGTGACATGCCGCTGATAGTAAACCTGACACAAATCCACTACAAGCAGCCGTAATATCATAACACCATGGATTTTTTGTGCAGCCAAGTTGTTGTTGAATCTGCAACTCATACGATAATTAAGACAAAGACATCAATATATTTTAGCCGTGTTCAAAAAAAAAAAATCATCTAAGCTTAAAGACAAAGACATCAACAGAATGTAAAGAGTTATCTTCAATATGACACATTATGAACCCATACCTGTGGAGCGCTACCAAAAAGATCATCCGGTGTCGAAGTGCACATTAATATAAGGTCAATATCATCAGGATGAACCTTTGCCATCTCGAGAGCTTTCTTAGCCGCCTCCCCTGCTATGGTTGTCAAGCTCTCTTCACCTGTAAGCACACCAACGACGAATAGCAAGCCAAGAAGAATATTAATATACTATAAAACCGCCAAAAAGATTCTAAATAAGTTTCCATTCAATATTTCTGGGATTATCTTAGGGAAAAAAGGGTTTGCAAAACTGGCAATGCTCCATAAATGGAAGCTTCATCCTATAAGAAACAACACTCAAGCTGCCTCATCTTAGAACTACATCTTGCAAATTCATCATCAAGAGCCTTTATTTTTTTTAAACAGCAAACCTTATTAAGGCTTAGTCCGTGCAAGAAGCACAACAAACTAGCTGGCAAAAATAAATACAACCGGGCGCCGTATATAGGCGGAACTCCGCAATAAAAATCCCGTAGGTGACAAAAGCGGCTGCTAGACACTAAAGGAACCAATCTGAACTGCTTAAAAGGCAGCAACAAAACACCTAACCATCACTGTACCCCAAAAGGATGCTGCCCATGACCTATACACAACAACACCAAAGGCCAAAACAGAATTCTGTGACCAAAAAAAAGCGCAGCACAACAGGAAAATCAATGAAATACTACTGCTGGCTGGTAAGAAAACAGCAGCCGAAGAACCTTAATGCGCCCGAAAAGACCTCAAAATCTGAAACTAAGCAAGTAATCTAACCATGTATTTGTCTTGTTGAAATCAATAACATGCACTAAAACCAAAGACTAACCTGAAAGAACACGCCGCTTCCGAATCCCTGTGCGAGCATATATCCATTCATCACTAGTATCAACAACTTTGGAAAGATCTTCATTAGTAATCTGAAGAGATGGCAAAGCAGAACCACATCCAACCAACTTGCACCCTTGAATTAAAAATCTGTAGAGTAGAAACATATGAATTGCATGAATACTAATATTAAAAAAACACAAACCTAGCATTCTTATTATGATCCCAACCCAAATAACATCAACAAATGTGACCATTTAGGACATGTTTAGCTTAAGAATCATCATGAAAAAACCCTGATTCATAACCTATAATAACTAAAATGCTGAATTTTTGCCTTTATACTCGGTATCTAGTCCAAAGACAGACTATTCCAGAGTCCAATTACACCGTCCACTAGCTGGGCCAATTGAAGCCGGAGTAAAACACTGCATGGACACTGGCCCAACCCGGAGGAATCGAACCTGAGACCTCGCACACTCCGAGTCCCAACCCATTGGTATCATTAAAAATCAAGTTTTTGAAACAAATTTAGATCCGTAAGAGCAAAAACTGACCTGGGTTTTGGAGATTTTGAAGGGGGGAGAGTGGAAGCAGCAGCACCTTCGATGGTTCCAGAGCAAAAAACTTTGAAAGCTTGAAATCGATGAGTGGTAGAGAGAGAAGGAAGGGTTACTCTGAAGTTAGGAGTATAAGGAGTAGAGAATAACCCAGATGCATTTGCCATTTACAAATCAAAGTGGTGTTACAAATTGTTATATACTATAGTTTAGTAATATTATTATTATATAGTATAGGAGAATGAAGAAAAAGAAATACAGAGAGGCATAAGCAATAAGAACATGTGATGTGAGAGAGATTAAAAACAATGAAATGATCTTAGGTTGTTCCGAAACAATTTTGGTTGAGGAAACTCCAATGTTGTTGTTTTTCTTGTCTTGTGTTGTGTGTTTTACTTTTCTCTGAGTTCGGATCTGCTCTGTTCCAATATACTCCAGTTTTCCACTTCCCTTTCACAGATGACTAACACGTGGCTAAACAATTAACCAACGGTTCAGATTCAAATAAAACAAATTAAGAAAAATCAGGATTCCTCTTCTTCTCAAAAAATAAAAATTTTGATTTTTTTCAGGAACTTGATTCAGATTTTTTTTTTATTTTTTCGAAATTTTCAATACATATTAATCTTTTCCATAATTTTTCTAAATTTTTTCAGAATTTTTAATTTTTATTAATTTTTTCCAGATTTTTTTAACTTTTGCGGTATTTTTTTTTTTTACTTTTTCAGAATTGTTTTCATTATTTTTCATTTTTATTAATATTTCTAGAATTTTTTAAGATTTTTATTTTAACAAAAATACAAATGCCACGTGTACTGAAAAAAATAAAAAAATTACACAGTCAGCGCGCCACGTCATCAGAAAAAAGGTGACTCAGCGTGCCACGTCAGCAAAAATGCACAGTCAGCTGGCTCGTGGGTATTCTAAAGCAATTTTTTTTACAAGGACGAAATCTGACAAAAAACTTTTACAGAGGAGAAAAACAAAAAATGACGTATATTACAGGGGGGTAAAGGCCTATTAACCCTTAAAATTAAGATAAAAACTAAATAACAAGTATACACTTTGTCGTGCAAAAATGACGACAAATAATGTTGTGCGTTTCAGCATTTCTATTCGAAAATTCATCAAAGTATTCTAATAAAATCATCAGACTCGTTTACGAAGTACATCGTGATCTTCTACCTTTTCCTACTCACCACCAAAATCTCACCAAACTCGTTTATAAGATTTTGGTGGTTTAAGGGAAAACCTACGATTTGGATTCTAAGTAATGAGTATATAAAAAAATTTAATTTCTAAAATGTAAAAATAATTTGCTTTAAGATGATAGTTTTCATTACGTTAAGAAGTAATTTAATAAAATCATCCGACTGACGGTCACGCTAAGTTTCCTAAGCCAATTGAAGGTTAGATGAGTGCAAAAACAATCTAATATGAGTTTGTCGAATACTTCTCAAGTCAACTGAAGGTTACAAAAGGCTGCGTGGGTATAAATAGAATCAAAGAGTACTTGACAATTAGCTTGCAATTTTTTTCGAACACACACGATCAATTAAACAAGTTTTTTTTACACAATCTGTGTCCCTTAGTCATTATGATTTACCTTTTTTTTATACATTAATCCTCAACAAAAAATTTTAACATGGTAAAAAACAAGGGACGATAAGACAGGGATACAACTTAAACAATGACTGAGTTTGAGTTACCCGTCTCATCCCAATTTAATTTGACGACAAAATCATTTTTCAATATATATTATTTTATAACACTCTCATAATCCTTTCTAATCTTTCACTTAGAGACTCATTCGTATGTGTGTTGTCTACGATTTACTCCGATCAATTGCTCATTCGTGACAATTTAACAAGTGTGATTTTCTTGATTAACCAACAATTGACTATCATCCTTCTTATAGATTTCACCTTCATCCACGTAAACGTTTAGGACATTCATAGAGGTTTCTTTTTCCACTTTCTCACCTTCAACCACAAAAGCTTCTTTACCTTTCACTTTCTCCACTTTCTTACTCTGTGACTTTCATGGATATGGTAATTCGACAAACTTAGATGCTGAACTCTTCGCAGTTGAACCTGATCTTTTCAAGATTTGGCATTGTAATTATTATAATCTTTTCGTAGCAATATCATGATTTTGTGTACAAAAGATTACAATATGTGGCTCAATCTCAATTGTTAGCAGAGATATAAAAGTTAATACAAGTTAGTTAGAGTAGTTAAGAGTTTGGTTGCCTAAACCAGGACGTGTTTACTTGATGCAACAATTTTCTCAAAATCAATATTATTTCCATTGCACTCTTTTAAACCTTTTTTCTCATTCTATCAAGAATTGTAATATGGTATTAGAGAGAATAATTATTCACCATAATTAAACCTTTTAATAAAACTATTTTATTGAAATTTAAAACTTTTTTTAAGGAAAAAAAATAATACCTTTATATCAATCAACTTATTTGGGGTTGGATAGTTCATATGGTTTTAACAAAAGGTTAAGAGTTGTAGGTCATAGGTTCAAATCCCGACAAAAAAAAAAAACTAAGATAAATATTAAAATAACAACTAATATACTAACTATACTATCAATAAAAAAACAAAAAAAAAAAGCAACCTATGAATAAATATTGTACTCAACCAATTTTGATTATTGAGGAAATCTTAAATAGGTAAATCAAAATATAAAAACATTATGTCAAAAAAAAAATCCAACATATTAAAAAAAACATAACAACATATAGGGACCTCTTGATAAATATTTTACTTAACCTATTTTGATTTTTGAGGAAACCTAGAATATGTAAATTAAAAAAATAAAAAACATAAACTAGAAAAAAAGTGGTAAACAAAAAAATAAACAACATAATGACGGCTAGACCTAATCCCACTCATTCATTCACTCAGGGATCGTTTGGTTCGAGAATTAGGAGGGGAGGGGAGAGATTTTAACGGGGGGAGGGGCGGGGAGATATTTTAATTAAAAACGTGTTTGGTTCGCAAGGGGAGGGGAGGGGAGGGGAGGGGAGGGGGAGAGATTTTAAAATTATTTTACCGTTTTACCCTTAAACTTAATTAAATAAAAGAAACTACTTGTTTTTACGATTTCGGAGATCGACGAAAGACAAACACACATCAAAGCTGCTTATTTTATCTCAAACTGGCTTATATATTTGCACAACAAGACATGAGTAAGTGAATTAACAGAAAAAAACAAGTAATAATAAGTTGAATTAAAATAAGATAATAATAATAATAATACGGCCGTTGACAGCAACAACGTAGTAGTAGGAGTGATTTGTACATGTAACAAATAAGAGTGATAGATAATATAATAATAAAAGTTGTTATAAGGAAAATATAACAAAATAATAATAAAAATTGTTACAAGAATAAGATAACATAATAATAATAAGATAATAAGATTGTTACAAAAATAATATAATCTAATAGTAATAAAAGTTGTTACAAGGTTAATATTGAGATTTGAAATTAATTTAATGATAATTATGGCAATGCAATAAAATTTTAAAGAAATTTACTCCCCTCCTCTCCCCTTGCCTCCCCTTCTAAAAATTAAACCAAACACTTCAAATTAAAAATCTCTCCTCCCCTTCCCTCCCCTCCAAAACTCTCGAACCAAATGGACCCTCACACTCTATTTATACTCAACTCTCCATACTTTCTTATCTCACAATTCTTACAAGGTCTTATTAATCGGTGCCCCGAGACACTGGTTAAGAAACTAAAAGTAAAAAGAAAAAATATAATTTGCATTTAAAAGTGCAACTTTTTAACTTTTAAAAGATAGAATACACAATTTTCAAGAATTAACATTTCCCTTCTTATAAACCTCAATCCCTTCACCCTTGTTTACTCAACCTCATTCTTTTGCATCTCATCCAATTTAACCCTATTCCTCACAACATCAGAAAGAACTAATATTTTCTGATAGCACTTCTATTGCCTTTTTTTTTTCTTCCTACTTAATAGGTGGATTTTTATTCTTTTTATAATCTTCAAACGTTTTTTTTTTTTTTTTTGTATTTTTGAGGAATTCGACTAACATGTGATTATTTTGACATTTTCAGTGGATTTCAGGCTATAAAAATTGCAACATGTGTGCTTTGTCGACTTTGATTACATCCTATCAATTGTACGTTTGTGACTGTTTTACTACCTTAACAAGTGTAATTTCCGATTAAATGTCATTTTATTTTGTATGGGTAAGTGATATTTTTCAGGTAGCAAAGCTATCTCTGCATTTACTTCCTCTGTAATGAATATTGACTACTTTAGAAGCCCGATTAATAAACAAGATTGGTGTTGAATTTCAGAAAGCATTGGAGAGCTATGATGCACAATAAGATATTGGCCGATGCTATGAATGCTAGGTTTAAACTGAGTTTTTTGGTGGACCGCAAGGTATACTCCCTTATCCTTTTTCTTTCTTTCTTTCTTTCTTGACTGCTGTAATTGTTACTGAGTAGGGATCACACTCCAGAAATTAAGAGAGAAAATTAGAGATAAAAGAAAAGAAATTTATTATATTTTTCATTTTTTCTCATAATAAGACATACAATGCTTATATAGACTTGTGCATACACATAGTAAGATAACTACAACGGCTACACAATAGTATTGCTTAGTAACTAACTAATAGAATATGCCTAAAAGATCCTTTCTGGATTAAGATAAGTCATTCTACCTTTTAGAACTAGGGGAGTCATATATTCCTTATTCTAGATATGCCTAGGAGATTCTTTCTTTCTTTCTTGACTGCTGTAATTGTTACTATATTTATTACCAAATTAAATAGCATATTTGCTGCTCATTTATTGCTGCTGTGTTTGCATTTTCTCTAACCCATTGTTTATACGGTGACATCAAAAGTTCAGTCATCATAGTATCATCAATTCATCAGATTAACAAGACTGCACTTAATCTAATTTTATCCTACCTTGTTTTAAGTGTAACACCTCAGAAAGTGTAACACATAAGACTATCGCATAATATCATAAACTATGTTTGCATGTTAAAGATGTCAACGATAAAATAGTACATGTAAGTCCAAGATGTTGCAAGCATTAAGATCAACAATTTAAAAATGAATCAAACATTAAGATCAAAATTAACTTTTTCAAAAAAGTCAGTTTCTGACTGCACCGTAGAAGCTCCCTTCTTTAAATGTTTCATAGGGAAGGTTTTATTTAAGCATCCAACTTTTGTGTTTCTGTTCGTTTTCCATATTTTACTGTCATCCGCTCTGCTTCTTATGTTTATCTTTCTCTAACCACATTATTATACTAATGTCAGGTTCAGGTTTAACCCAGCAGTTACATCAGCATTCAAGACAGGGCAGATGTAACTCCTGAACTCCATGGCATACCAATTCGCCATTCACCTAGTAATTCTCCTGCAAGTTCTTCAACATTATTTCAAGTTGGTACTCATAGGGGGTACGGGCATGAGAACACAAGATGATTCCCTACTCCTACTCTATCTTCGCTGTATATGGGCAAGAATGTTGATAGGAAATAGACAATTGTTTTGAACCTAGCATTGCACTGGAAGATCAATGTCACAACTTCCACAAGTTACACCAACTTACCCATCATCATTAGATTCAACAATGGTCGGGTTTTGTAGACAAGGATTGGTTGGACATTCATTTGATCCTTCGTGAGAGTTTTACCACAATAAAATTGTAATTTCCTTGATTAAATAGACAGTGCTCAAGTCTGTCATCTAGATACATGTTTGCCTTTGATAAATCGCTTTCAAGTAGCCGTTTTATCAAATGAAAACAAGTCAACTGAAAGCATGAGGCATGCCCAAAAGAGGTCCATTAAGGATATGGACAATTTTAAGATCAAACGCCAAAAATTGCATGTTACAGGCCAGTATATCTTGAACAGAAAACGACATTGATTTGGAAATCGATCTGAGAACATGAGGCCCCACTCTTGTAAGTGATGAGATGCTCCTCTCTTTTCCTAAAACACGTATTAGCGATAGTAAGATCAAAAGGCGATGAAAAATCTAAGATGGAATTACCCTCCGCATTTAACTCCCCGAGACCATACCTTCCATGCACGCCCTCGAAACACTCCCTACATGCCCATTTAAATCACCTCCTAGAAAGATCTTTTCTCCTAATGGGATATCCTGAATTAAGCCTTCTAGCTCCCCTTAAGGTGTGCTTCTAACCCTATATGAGGTGCATAAGCGCTAATTACGTTAAAGATGTCTTGTTCCACTACAAACTTTAGGGCTATAATCCGATCTCCTATCCTTTTAACATCCACAATATCTTTCTTCCACTCCTTATCCACAATTATGCCTACCCCATTTCTCGATCTAACTTCGCCCGTGTACCAAAGCTTAAATCCTGAACTATCTAATTCTTTCGCCTTTTTCCTCACCCACTTAGTCTCTTGTAGGCACATAAAATTGATCCTCCTCCTAATCATAGTGTCTACTATTTCTATAGATTTACCCGTAAGAGTACCTATATTCCAAGTTCCAAAACGAATCCTACTCTAATGAACTAGCTTCTTTACCCGCACCCGTTTACGTAGATGTGGGAACCCTTGCTTATTTTTCACTACATCCAGACGGCGATGCAGTGGCCCTTGTTCATTTGACACTGTACTCATTGCTACCGGGCAACGACCTAGCATTCACACTATTCAGTATTTGATCTTTGTCATAGAGATTCGATAAAGTTTTACGTTGGCTGTCGAGACCTAACACAACCCTCTCCTTTTACTCAGGCTTGGGGCCGGCCTTAGCATGATTTAGCATACAACAATTTAAAATATTTGAAAGGCAACAAACAATATCCTCACTTCAAATTCTCCGAATATAGAGGGGACTTTAGATTCAACTAAATTTACTTCTTGGAGGTGGTTACGTGCTAGAAAAAGAGGTGGGGGTCATATATCTGTTTTAAATAGTTTTTTTTAGCCCTTTTCTTTGTCGGTGGTTTGAATTAAGAAGATATACTTTCTTTTTTTGAGCTTCTCGGTTAAACATTCCTTGTTTATATATGTTACTTAATAAATTTTGTTAAGAAAAACAAAACTTGTGATTAAGAACAATTGTACCTGTTGCTTGTTTTGTGGGTGTTATGTGTCAGCAATCAGATCTGGCCTTGCATTGCATGGTGTTTGTACTTGGATTCTGCATTAAGACCTCGTTGCCAAATTCACCAAAATTGATATGTAAAAGTAGTTGAAACGCACCGTTTCATTAAAACTCATATATTAAAATAATAATAATAATAATAATAAAAAAAAAAACATAACACTTCCCTCATTTCTTTCTTTTCCTCTTTCCATCTTGCTTCTTCCCTTTCCATAATCAACCAATTCCACACACTAATCAAACACCCATAAGAGAAAAATTATTCACCAAAGCAAAACAATTTCATATTACAAGTTAATTTGGGATTGATTTTGGAGATTGGGGTTAGGGTTTTGAGAAGAAAGATACCCATTTTGTGAAGGTTGCTCATTGAGACTCTTTAAGGTATATTTATCAACTTGCATTTCAATTAGTGCATATTTAGACATGATTAGTGAGTTAGAAATTAATTTTTGAGAGTAAAGTATATAAGATTTCAACATATAAATATGATATGGACCTTCATTTACTTTGAATTGTTATATATATAATTTAAGCAATGTAGGCATATTGCTTCTGCTATTCGTTCCTTGTAGAATAAAAATTTGTGTCATATTCTGTCTAAAACAAAAGTTGGGAATATAATTAATAAGTTCTGGAAGCCTATATGTTATCAATACTGCGATAATACATATTCAACTTGCATTTCATGGTCATCTAGTGCTACTAAAGTTCTGGAATGAGTTTCTAATATATGTGAAAACATTAGTAATGCTCAGATACGATGTCGGACGCTTCACATGCTTCTCTCGGGATGGTTGGAGAGCACGCTTAGTCGATTCGTCGTAACTGTGAATTGATGACGATCATTATCATTTATTTTGATTATTGCTATTGTTGATATTTTCTTATTTCTATATAAAAGTATTTATTAAAACGGGGAAGCACAACCTTTGAACATTTTTCTGTCATCATTATATATTTTCAAAGTCATCGATATTAATTTATACGGAAATTAAGCTACTTATGATTTGTCAGTTATTGGATTTGAAATGGAGATTTGATTTGTACATATTTTTGTGCACTAGTTTGTTATGTTCCAGAAAATACATTGCTGTAATAATTTCTATTATTGATATGTTCGTGAAACTAGTTTTGAGATGTTCTAAGCATGGGTTTGAAATTGGTGTTTTTCGAAGATTTTGATATTAATATGTACTTGATTTGGATTTGAATTTGGATTTATTTATGATTATAACTAGTAGATTTTCAATTGAGTTTTGATGGTGCATATTTTTACATGAGTTTTGAGATATGGTGAAATGCGGTTTTGAGATATATGTTTGTGGGAATTTTCAATATTGACATGCGGTCCATTTGGATTTGGATTTTTTTCTTGTGATTTGTAAAGTATAATGTTTTCAACTCGGTTTGGATCTTATGTATTTCGACATAATCTTGAGATGTTTTGAAACATGGTTTTAGCGAAGTATTTTGAAATTACGGTTATAAAGACGACGACCTAGGTGCACCTAGTATGTGATTTCAATTAGGTAGAATTACCCCGTTAGATGGAGCCGCCCCTATGGAAAGGCCGCCATTAGGAGGAGAGGGCTATCAATGAGAGGTAAACTCCCTAATTGAAAATGTTTTACACTTTGTTTTGAGTCGAGAGAAAAGAGCTATCCGTTAGATGGAGCCGCCCCATGGAAAGGCCACCATTAGGAGGAGAGGGCTATCAACGAGATGGAGCTAGTTCTCGATTCACCCATTTGATTATTTTCACCAAAGTTAGATTTCTATACTTTATTTAAAGTTGATTAATTTGGTATTATGAAATTGAATATGATTTTATATTTTCTTTGAAGTGATTATTTTGATTCCATTTCATTAAGCCCGATTTTTATATTCTATTTGGATTTGATTATCTCGATTCCTTTTCATTATAATCGATTTTGTTGTGAATTCGATGAAAAATCACACCAATAACAACTTGATGTGTGGAACAAGGGATAATTAAGCAACCAAAACAAAGCGTGTGAAACAATTAAATACAAGCCAAAAAGTAGAAAACAACGGCGAGAAGAACACAAAGAAGAAGAAGAACACAAAGATATTTGTTGACCCAGTTCGGTCCAATCTGACCTAGTCTGGGGGAGAGAGCAGCCCTCCAATGCACTATATGATGAGTACCGTTACAAAGAGAAATCAATGGGTTACAAGAATAAGTCTCCCGCCTAATTCTACCCAAAGTCCTAATCTCTTCCCGTAACCAAGAGACTCCAATCCTAATAGTGTTTCTCTCTATCTCAATCTCTACTCTCCAAGTTTGCTTTGATACAAGGTCTATATTTATAGTAAAAGTTCTGCTTAAAAATCTATAACAAATCTGCCTAAAATCTGTAACAAATCTGTAACAAAACTGTAACAAATCTGCTCCCAAAAATACGTTTTATTTTTATCCGCCAGCGCACCATCGTGCCACGATGCGACCCCATCGTGCCACGATTTTTCCAGTGCCTTGCCCAAAAAACTAAAACCTCCATCGTGCCGCGAAGCCCAGCCGTCGTGCCACGATTCTGCAGAAACCTGATTTTAAGTTAACTCTCACAATTCTCCACCTTGACTTCAAATCAGTGATGATGCCGATCATCAACCTCCTTGCTGCTCAAACCCTTGCTTCCCACTACTCCAAGTAGCTCCACAAGTTTACACCCTCAACCTCTTCAGCCATCGGAATGTCTTCCGCCTTCTCGAAGATGCTTGTAGTCCAACTACGCTAGGAATTTCAGGTAGTTCTACAAGACTTATACCATAACCTCTTCAATACGAGATATCTTCCGCTTTCCTTGAAGATCTACTTGTACCCAATCACCCTTGGCTTTTAGAGTAATCCACAAGTATACACCTCAACCGCTTCAGCCATCGGAATATCTTCCGCCTTCTCGAAGGTCCTTGCAGTCCAACTACACTAGGAGTTTTAGGTAGTCCCACAAGCATTCACCATACCGTCTTCAACGCAGAACATCTCCTGCTTCTTTGAAGATCACCTTGCATCCAATCACCCTTGGCATTCTTTTAGAGTAATCTCGCAAGCCGTGCTGCACATTCTCCAACTTCATGAAGAAATCCCTTGCTCACCATAGAGCATAGCACCCAAGGTCCTTCATAGTCGTACCATTACCGGTGTGTTCAACTCCACCTCACGCTGAGCGTACTCTACCTCAACTAGCAAATGCGTACATCCCACTATGTCTTCAATCTTGAAACTCCACCTCAACAGGTAGATCATGAGTATTCTTACCACCGCCTCTCCAGGCTGATGTTGAGTGTTTAACGTCTCTCCAGACGACCACCGCTCCACTAGGCATCAATCCCAAGGTGAGACACATCACCTTCTTCTTCCTCCAAACAACACCACACCATCAGAGCACCCGCATCCTCATAACCCTCAGAGACAATTTGTGCGGAGCTACCATCCTCCGGACAATCCTTCTTGAAGTGACCCATCTTGTGACAGTTAAAGCATTCAAACCTTGACTTGTTTCCACTCTTTCTCCGGTTACCTCTACCTCCACCATTCCCTCTTGTGACACTTAGGCCATCACCGTATTCATGAGTCAAGTCCTTGGACTTGGTCAACTCCTTGGTTCTCAAAGCCGTTTGAACTTCTTCCAAGGTAACCGTGCCTTCCTTGCCATAGAGCATGGTATCTTTGAACGATTCAAAAGATTTCGGTAGAGCACACAACAAGAGTATAGCTTTATCCTCATCCTCAAGTTGCACCTCAATATTCTCCAAGTCATCTAGGATTTTGTTGAACTCCGTAAGTTGCTCCATGATGGCCTTTGACTCTACCATCCTGAATGAGTAGAGTTGTTGCTTTAGGAATTGCCGATGAGCCAAAGACTTTGTCATATACAAAGATTCCAACTTTGCCCACATCGATGCCGCGGTTGCTTCCTTTGCTACTTCTCTCAAAACTTTATCCCCGAGGCACAAGACAATGGCACTCCTGGCCTTGTCCACCATCTCGGTCTTCTCCGCTTGTGACATGGTGACCGGTAACGAACCTTCACCCTTCAAAGCTTTCTCACACTTTTGCTGTATTAACACCGCTTCCATCTTTACCTTCCATAACCCGAAATCGTTATCTCCGGTAAACTTCTCGATATCCCACTTTGAACCCATGGTACTTAATTATCCTTCGACCCTTGCCCCACGGTGGGCGCCAATTGTTGTGAATTCGATGAAAAATCACACCAATAACAACTTGATGTGTGGAGCAAGGGATAATTAAGCAACCAAAACAAAGCGTATGGAACAATTAAATACAAGCCAAAAAGTAGAAAACAACGGCGAGAAGAACACAAAGAAGAAGAAGAACACAAAGATATTTGTTGACCCAGTTCGGTCCAATCTGACCTAGTCTGGGGGAGAGAGCAGCCCTCCAATCCACTATATGATGAGTACCATTACAAAGAGAAATCAATGGGTTACAAAAATAAGTCTCCCGCCTAATTCTACCCAAAGTCCCAATCTCTTCCCGTAACCAAGAGACTCCAATCCTAATAGTGTTTCTCTCTATCTCAATCTCTACTCTCCAAGTTTGCTTTGATACAAGGTCTATATTTATAGTAAAAGTTCTGCTTAAAAATCTATAACAAATCTGCCTAAAATCTGTAACAAATCTGTAACAAAACTGTAACAAATCTGCTCCCAAAAATACGTTTTATTTTTATCCGCCAGCGCACCATCGTGCCACGATGCGACCCCATCGTGCCACGATTTTTCCAGTACCTTGCCCAAAAAACTAAAACCTCCATCGTGCCGCGAAGCCCAGCCGTCGTGCCACGATTCTGCAGAAACCTGATTTTAAGTTAACTCTCACAGATTTATATATTTTCTTTAAAGTTGTGGATTTGGTTTCACCTCTTGACGACATTGAAATTTTGATATAGTCTTATTTGGTTTGATAAAATTACAAAGTTTTATGAATTTTCATGGTACACTTGATTGTGAATTTATTATATTTTTATACAGTTACTAGCCTTGTAAGTTAAAAATTAGATTTGAGAAAAGTAAATAATCGTTCCCTTGTGTGTTTCCCTTCTAGTTGGTAGTGGTTGTTGTCTCTCACTAAGTCCTCGTGACTTACTCTTTTATTTTCTATTTTTTTCAGATTCCTAAGCAGCTAAGTAGAAAGCTGCTAGCAGATTCAAAGTTTTCACAGTGTCACTTTTGGTAGGCCCTCTTGGTTGGCTTCTCTTTGTATATTTATATTTCAGTGTCCATTGATGTATCTGCAGCTATTTGGTAGTCTAGGATGTGCTATTCTGAGTTGCACAAGTATGAGAAAAATGTTATTTGAGATACTGGATGATGAAACAGGTTTATAAAATAGGATTGATATCTTGGAAATGTTGAATTTACAGGGGAAACTCTGTTGAAGTTTCAGTAAATATTTTTATTGAAGTGAAAACCGAATTGTAATTGTTTTTATTTTTTAGTTTGTCAAGTTGAATCAATAGGCTTGCCGGGCTAGAATGTTCTAGTTCGTGCGCCGGTCACGATTAGTGTTTTGGGTCGTGACAGTAGTATGGTTGTAACGATTAGATATCAAAGCAATTGAATCATTTAACACACTTGAATACAAAATAAAAATTTCCATCCATGAGTGTTGTACAGAACACCTGATCATCACTCAAGTAAAATGACATCAACCATAGTTCAATTGTAACTAAACAACAGGAAACAAAAGCATATTATAAATTGTCCAAAGCAATTCAGTCAACCACACACATCCAACTCCAAACCAAATTACAGACCCAGGCAATTAACATGGACAACTGATATTCATAGGAGAATGTTGCAAAGCCAGTATACCCAGTATCCTTCTCCTTGAATTTGTCTGTTAGTCCCTGCAATACACACAGTCAATAGTGAGGTATTTTATCATCCAATGAGGAACATATTATAAGCTTGATTTCTAGCTCCCTGAGTTAGAGCAAAATTTAAGGTTCATATACTAGGAAAACAAAACCAGGTTGATTATGTTTCATTCATGTATCAACTAAATAGCACAAGAAACTTCACAAAAAGGACATGTAGTTTTGTAGTATTCTCGTAGAGTTGAGTTCCAAGAAACAACATCATTCGGACATGTCCATTTGCTAATAAAACGTATCCATATATAACATATCAAAAATCATCATTGTTCTCCTCTTCACAACAATATTTTAAATTTCAACACAAAAGTTCTAACAAAAAGGTAGCAGCAAACATTTAAAAGTTTGTGTGTAAAAGGTAGCAGCAATCATTTAAAAGTGTGTGTGTGTGTGGAGAAATAACAGAACAATGTATTTCGATAGCTCACCTTCACAGTAAGACAACACCTGCAATATTAATAGTAAACAAAGGAAGAGAACCAATTTATCATTAGAATTGATATCAAAACAGATAAGGATACACAATCAATCATAGTTCTGATATACAGAGAAAATTTCAACTTCACTAAAGGTTTCTGCCATTTTAGATGAAGAAATTTGACATGAAATGGAAACAATAATCGACAAAAATTAACAAATCTTTTGTTGGTAGATTGGAGAATTAAAAACATGACAATTGCTTTCCAATTTTCTGTTTTTACTGAAAATAGAGTGTCGAAGGCTTTATAGTTAAAATAACATATTGTAGTTTTGAAAAAGAAGACACCAACACAAAATCGTTTTTAATTATATAAACAATTTTGCATCCAATAAAAGAAAGCCATACTCAATGAAATTGTCATATTCAATAGCCTTGCTTTTGCCACCAGTCTTGTCAAACTTGGAGACGAGCAAGTCCAATACCATAGGAGAAACAGCATAACCCAAACTTAACAGCGCATCTCGCAACTCAATTGAATTGATTCTGCCACTCCTGTCCTTATCAAATGTCTCAAATATTCCCTGCAAACAACAACCAGTTAGTTAGAAGAACATGGTTCCATAAGGATAGAAGAATTAGTCTAAGTGTGTGTTTGGCTAAGTATTTCATAAACAAAATTTTGAAAGAATTTGATTTTGTACAGCAGTTAAATTACCCTCCAACTCTGAAGACTGTAAAACAGAGAAGTGAATTCCTTGGGTCCTGCAGTACACGAAGTTCAAAACTCAAACTGTGAGAATGGCAGAAAAACTATAGGTGACAACCAATAATTGAAGACAACATTAGATTATGGTAAGCAGAATAATAGATATACAAATTGTAATCTATAGCAGATATGACATCAGTAGCCTTGCAATTACTGCATAAACATTTTCACATACCACATCTCAACCAATAAATATATATAATGAGCAGTTTACTGAATGCGTGTCACAGTGTTTCAAATTTTTAAATCAATTTTAATATTGGAGTTAAGATTTTGTCACTTTCTTTTCACTGATCAAATTGTTTGAACCCAGGTAGCAGCATCCAGCATGAATTGAAACTGCAATCAGTCATTTTGTCGCGTTTTATTTTAAAATAAATTAAATTAAATAAACTCTGAGAAAAGACAAATAAGTGTATTGAATGGGAGTCAGAAGTCCAACCTACACACGTAAGTCAATATTCACTCAATTGCGATCAGTTAGCATGTAAATCCTACTTCTTCCTTTCGCATTCAATTTCTGCATAATTTTTCTGGTTTTCTGTCTTACATTGCGTTTGTTTGAAGAGAGTTACCTGAGAGAGAGAGAGAAGATGGTGCAATAGAGATAGTCGAGAAGTGTTAAACTTCTCTTGTTTGGTGCAGGAGAGTTTGAAGCGAGAGATTTATATTGTGGGCCCTTTCCACTTTTTCTTTTCTTCACGTGCATGAAAAAGTTGTATTTTCTGAATTACCCACTATGGTGTCCATAAGGCCAACTCAACTGACAATGCTGATATTTTTAGGTTGGACACCTTAACAGAATTCAAATCCTAAATCTCACAATGTGTGAGTTTGCTGCTTGTAACTTCGTCTACAAAGCCAAAAAAAAAGTATTATCCATCATGCTAACATGTTCCCTGAGAATAAAAGCTTGTTGAAAAGTGAAGTGTATTAGATATAAAATTTGGATCAAATACATTTAACTTTTTAAAATTATTCTACTTATATTTCATTTTAAAGGGAGTATATTCTATTTCTAATTCTGTTTGTAATCAAACTTTTTTGTTTTAACTCCTGGTCTATTATTTCACACAAAAAGAAAGAAAGGTGGTCTAGGCTATAATTCACAAAGTCGTCAAGGGTATTTCCATTTTAATAAAGCCCTGACCTTTGCTTTATATCTATAAAACTATTTGCTAAAACCCTAAAATAGAGCAGCTGGCGATATGCCTTGTTCGTTGTACCTGAAACTTAGGTGTTGGAGTCTCAACTCAATTTTCCGGAAAACGCAGGTGTAGTCGGTGTTGGAGATTGATATTTTTCTGATTTAATAATTAATTGTGTTGTTATTTTCTGTCATAATTAATGTGTTGCTTGTGTAAGTTTAAGTGTCATAGTTAGATTGTTGCTTATTTGGTAAGTAAGAGTCCTAGGTAATGATATCTATGGTTCTTAGGTAATGATGACTAGTGTTTAGAGTAGATTTAGTGCAGATTTTATGTTTAGTCTTACAAGCAAGCTTATGGCTTGGCTCTATATATTTGTATTGTATGCTTAAGTTTAATGTATCAAAGTATCTTAGCTTTTAGTACTTTGTTCACAAAACATTGTTGTCTTCTTTAACTTTTTGGTTTTTTCTTCTTTCTTCTCCACCATTTTTAACCTTAATTTTCTGTCTTGAGCTTATTGCTTCTGCTGCCTTTGCAAAAGCTAACAGTGGTATCAAGAGCCCCATTGATCTTAACGGGTCTGTGAGGTTAGAAAACTAGTGTAAAACTTTGAGGGTGAGAGAAAACCAGCAAGAAAACCTTCACAAAAACCTTTACAAAAAACTTTTAAACACCAAAAATGGCTTCCAATAGTGGTTCTTTACCTCCACCTCCTGTGTTTTCAGGAGAAAACTATGATTTGTGGGCTGTAAAAATGAAGACTTATTTGAGAGCTCAAAGTTTGTGGGATGTGGTTGAAAATGGCAACAACCCACCACCTCTCCCAAACAACCCAACATTAGCTCAAATAAGAAATCATAGTGATGAAGTGGCAAAAGAAGGTAGAGCTCTTGCCATAATACATGCAGCTCTACATGATGATATTTTTATCAAGATTTTGAATCTTGAAATTGCAAAAGAAGCTTGGAGCAAGCTGATGGAGGAGTACCAAGGAAGTGAAAGAACAAAGAAAATGAAAGTGCTAAACTTGAGAAGAGAGTTTGAAGCACTAAAAATGAAAGAAACTGAAACTGTTAGAGAGTTTTCTGACAGAATTTCTAAAGTTGTTACACAAATCAGATTGTTGGGAGAAGATCTCAGTGATCAAAGAGTTGTGGAAAAAATACTGGTGTGTCTTCCAGAGATGTTTGAAGCAAAAATTTCATCTCTTGAAGAAAATAAGAATTTTTCTGAAATCACAGTTGCAGAGCTTGTTAATGCTTTGCAAGCTTCTGAACAAAGAAGATCTTTAAGGATGGAAGAAAATGTTGAAGGTGCCTTTTTGGCCAACAACAAAGGCAAAAATCAAAGCTTTAAAAGTTTTGGGAAAAAGAAGTTTCCACCGTGTCCACATTGCAAAAAGGATACTCATTTAGACAAGTTTTGTTGGTATAGGCCAGGAGTTAAATGTAGAGCTTGTAACCAACTTGGTCATGTGGAGAAGGTTTGCAAAAACAAAACAAACCAGCAGGAACAAGAAGCCCGAGTTGTTGAGCACCACCAAGAAGATGAGGAGCAATTGTTTAAGGCTTCTTGCTATTTAGCATGTAGTAGCAAAGAAACATGGCTAATAGATAGTGGATGCACCAATCATATGACTAACAATGTTAGTTTTTTTAAAGAACTTGATGAATTTTTTTACTCCAAAGTTGTCATTGGCAATGGACAACATGTTGAGGTCAAAGGCAAAGGAGTTGTAGCTGTTGAAACTCTCTCAGGTATAAAATATATTTCAGATGTTTTATTTGTGCCTGAGATAAATCAAAGTCTTTTGAGTGTTGGACAAATGATGGAGAAAAACTATTCTTTGCACTTTAAGAATATGAAATGCACAATTTTTGATCCTGATGGATCTAAATTAATGATTGTTGAAATGAGAGGAAAAAGCTTTCCAGTGGAGTGGAAGAAGACATCCTTGCGTGTTTTTCCAAATAGAGTTGATGCAAATTTTTCAGCTCAGAAAAGAGGAACTTTGGATGACAACAATTATGCTAGATGCAATATTGCTATGTTAGAGACTGCAAGGTATACTGAAGCTGCTAATTTTGAGGGCTGTAAAGTTACCATGCAGGAGGAGAAAAAGATCATAGAAAAGGATGTTGATTGTAATGTTGTTGATGCCTCTCTTTATGACTTGTGTTTTTTCCAAAATGAAAGTGGATACCTCCTAGATTATGCTGAAAGCGATGATGTCAAGACTGCATCTGATTGTGTTTTTTCATTTGGTCATGTTGTGTCTGATTGGAATTTGAAGAAGCAAGAAGGGATCACCCAATCATCAACTAAAGCTCAATGTGTTTCCGCTGCAACAGATACAGAAATTTGGCCAGTGAAGTTTTATCAGATGAAGGTTGGAAAGATGAGATCAATGTTTGGAGTTTTTTCAAGAAAAATATCAAGGAGGAGTGTTGGAGATTGATATTTTTCTGATTTAATAATTAATTGTGTTGTTATTTTCTGTCATAATTAATGTGTTGCTTGTGTAAGTTTAAGTGTCATAGTTAGATTGTTGCTTATTTGGTAAGTAAGAGTCCTAGGTAATGATATCTATGGTTCTTAGGTAATGATGACTAGTGTTTAGAGTAGATTTAGTGCAGATTTTATGTTTAGTCTTACAAGCAAGCTTATGGCTTGGCTCTATATATTTGTATTGTATGCTTAAGTTTAATGTATCAAAGTATCTTAGCTTTTAGTACTTTGTTCACAAAACATTGTTGTCTTCTTTAACTTTTTGGTTTTTTCTTCTTTCTTCTCCACCATTTTTAACCTTAATTTTCTGTCTTGAGCTTATTGCTTCTGCTGCCTTTGCAAAAGCTAACAGTCGGCTACCAGAAACAGCGAGAAGTCTACTCTTGGTTTTCCTTCTCCCGCTATTTTAGCACGCACGAGGATGCGCGATTTTCAGTCTGCAATTGCCGCCCCTGCAAAAGAGAATCGCGTCGCAGAAGGCCTTCATTCTGGACTACGCTATAAACCGTTGCGATTCACAACATAATGGAAACCACTTATGATTTTTATCTTACACTAAGTGGATGATCATTCATAAATAACCCGTATAAATAAATTCGATTATAAAACCACTTTATGGAGTTATGATTTTGATGGAAGAAATTCATGTACAGTGCTGGAGCAACAATACAATTGGTATAAACAGGAGTTGCTTCACTTTTATAGAATGAACACGTCACCGGAGTCACAGTACAGAAATGATAGGATGTGGCACATTACATAATCCGATAAACCACATACTATATCATTTCTCCCAATGTGAACCTATGTGGCAATGATGAGTCTTGTCTCCCATAGGTGGTGCAATCTTTGGAATCATCTTCAGGTCTTCGACTACAACTCAAACGGTAAATGGAAACCACCGAAAATGTTCAAAAGGGTGAAGGTGATTTTTATACTCAAATATGGTTCATATTACGTTTAGGTGAATTTATCTAAACATAAATCACCCCACTTTTAACTAAAATTAATTTACTCTAAAACCACTTCTGGAAATAATAGTTTTTACGAGATGCTGACATGCTTAATTCTGATCCTAACGGTGCTGGAGCAACAGTTGGTATAATCAAGAGTTGCTTCTCTTCTATAGCAGGAATACTCATTGGAGTTTATGTTGCTCAGAATTATAAAGGACCTAACGTCGATGAAACATACCGCAAACCTCGGAAGAAGGATCGAATTGATGAATATTAGTTCCTAAATGTCACTGCTTTAGTTTTTTTTTTGTTGCTAAGACTATACCTCTATATACTTGAACTACATTCTTGTTTAAAAAAAAATTGTTTTAAATCATGTATACTATAGGACCAAATGGCTTGATTCGAAAAACAAATCAGCACCTGATTTTCATGGAGAAATGGACATTCTTCTGCTGTCTTTCTTGCACTAAATTGTCACAGTAGTTGGAGTTGTATCTATTATCCAACTGAACGTTACACCTTAACATTATTTTTGTGATAACATTCTCTATTTCACGATGTTATTTAATGCTTGATTTGAGTGGAGTTTTCTCTTTTACCGTATTTCCTATATTTCTATTTCTAGGACATTAACAAATGCCCTAGAGCATATGTTATCATTTTATTTTATTTTTTGACCATTTATTTATTTGTTTAATGCCAAATTATAGGAATGTTTCCATTTAGGTGAACTGCTCGTAGTAAATTGCATATACGGTATCTTATTTACAAATTATTAATATAGACATAGACACAACATTGACACAAACATGTTGACAACAATAAAAATTTGAAAAAAATAAATTAATTAAATGTAATCACATGTATCCGTTTTATTGGCGTCGAACACTAACACACTTTTCATCAGAAATATTGGTGCTACAAACCCATCTTTTCTTATATTATTATTATTATTATTGGAAAACCTTATTAGGGGTGCTAAAACTATCATATATGAGATTTAGCAACATTTTTCAAATGTTACTAACCAAAAAATTACTACTTAACATTTAATAACATTTGAAAATGTTAGGCAAAACCTATGCTTCTAAATGGTTTTAGTAACACTTGATAGTATTATCGGTAATATTTGAAAAAATGTTACATGTTTAATGGCTAATTAGCAATCAATCTTTAGCAAACAATTTTAGATACAATTTTAGCCAACTTTGCTGACATAAATGTACTGAATTGTGAATAACTAGTGTAGAACATTAAGTGTAGATCAATCACTTAAACATTAAGATATGTGATTTCAAAGATTCCAACAAGCTAAAATTAATTGGTAATGAAAATAACAAATACATACAACATCAAAATCATTCAAGATCAACATCATTACACAAATCATTCAAGGAAATCATCAACACATTAAGACATCAAGTTATTCAAAAGAAATCATAGTCACCTTTTGCTACACATTGATCACAACAACAATCACAAGACAATGCAACACTATACTCCATGATTTTGTTTCATTCTACTCTGAAGTACTTGGTTGGGAGGTTAATGTGAATGAACAACTCTATGTTCTCGTAGATCTCCTCAACTCAACCTGAGATATGTATACATGACAATTATGGTGGTATACATGTGCATGAAAGCTCCCGGTATTGGAGGGCTACTCCCGATCCACATAGAAATTTCCCATTGATGTACCCCCAAGGTCTATCATTCTCCTCTTACAATATAATTGTATCCCTCCACAATCAGGCTCTACTATCATTGTTGGGATTTATTTTAATGTTACTATTTATTTGGGTTCAGTTAATAAGTTCCTAATCTGTAGGTTCCACCAAGTAGAATTGCATTTGTTTTCTTTGTAACCGTTAACACGTTTTTAATACGTGAGTTGAACTTTTCCTTCTTCTCATGTAAGGCTATATATGCCACCTCTATGTTATTCAATAAACTTAGTTTTTTCATTCCATAAAACTCTAACAAATTGGTATCAAAGCTCTTTCAAAGGGCCTGATCGAGTGAGACTAGGAACTGCAGTTTCCAAAAGAGAGAGTGAGAAATGTCATCTGAAAGTAGCAACTTTGTGCAACCAGCAATCCCTAAGTTTGATGGTCATTATGACCATTGGGCTATGCTCATGGAGAATTTTCTTAGGTCAAAAGAATATTGGCACTTGGTGGAGGCAGGCATTCGTACAATAGCTGAAGGAGTTCAATCAACAGAGGCGCAAAGGAAGTTGATTGAAGAACAAAAATTAAAAGATCTGAAAGTGAAAAACTATCTCTTTCAGTCCATTGAAAGAAACATCATGGAGACTATTCTTGACAGAGGGAGTTCAAAGAGCATATGGGATTCAATGAAAAAAAAGTATCAGGGGACAAGCAGAGTGAACAGTGAAGAGAGCGCAATTGCAAGCGTTGAGGAAGGAGTTTGAAGTCCTTCAAATGAAAGAAGGAGAAAAAGTGGACGAGTACTTTGCTCGGACGCTTACAATTGTAAAGAAAATGAAGATTTATGGTGAGAACATGACCCAGGTTATGATTTTAGAAAAGATCTTGAGATCAATGACCTCAAGATTTGATTATATTGTGTGTTCAATAGAGGAGTCAAACAACTTGGATGAGTTGACAGTAGATGAGCTTCAAAGCAGCCTTTTGGTTCATGAACAAAGAATGAATCTTCATAGTAGAGACACTAGAGATGAGCAAGCGTTGAAGGTTTCACATGAAGATCAAAATGGAGGAAGAGGTAGAGGTAGAGGTTTTGGTTGGGGTAGAGGCAGAGGTCGAGGTAGAGGAAGGCAATTTGCAAACAAAGCCATAGTGGAGTGTTTTAAATGTCACAAACTAGGACATTTCCAATATGAATGCCCAAGATGGAAGGAAAGTGCAAACTATGTTGAAATTGATGAAGAAGAAGAGATGCTGCTCATGTCCTTTGTTGAAGCTACCAATTCAAAACAAGAAGATATATGGTTTCTCGACTCCGGTTGTAGCAATCACATGTGCGGAAACAAGCAGTGGTTTTCTACCATTAATGAAGATTTCAAACACTCGGTAAAGCTCGGCAACGATTCCAAAATGGTGGTAATGGGAAAAGGGAACATTTGACTTGAGATCAATGGTGCAATTCAAGTAGTCACTGATGTCTACTATGTTCCAAAGTTGAAAAATAACTTACTGAATGTAGGCCAACTTCAAGAAAAAGGATTAACTTTACTTATACAAAATGAAACATGCAAGTTATTCCATCAAAGAAGAGGATTGTTCATGCAAACAAAAATGACAGCAAATCGAATGTTTGTGCTGCTGGCTAGTGTGGTGCTTCAAGAGACCTCAACATTCCTACAATTAGCTACTGAAGATAGCTTACAATTGTGGCATCGTAGATTTGGGCACTTGAGTTACAAAGGTTTGAGGACTTTGCAATATAAACAGATGGTAAAGGGCCTTCCACTTGTTAAAGCTTCAAATAAAAGTTGTACTGAATGTTTTGTCAGCAAGCAACATAGAGATGCCATTCCAAAGAAGAGTCAATGGAGAGCTTCCCATAAATTGCAGCTTGTACATGCTGATATTTGCGGGCCTATTACTCCCAACTCCAATAGCAACAAAAGGTACTTTATAACATTCATTGACGACTTTAGTAGAAAAGTGTGGATTTATTTTCTTGCTGAAAAATCTGAAGCATTTACAACTTTCAAAAATTATAAAAGCCTTGTTGAGATGGAGTCAGGTGCCCTTATATGTTGTGTACGCACTGATAGGGGGCGGAGAATTCACCTCAAATGTGTTTAATGAATTTTGTAAATCAATGGCATAAGTAGGCAACTTACAACATCCTACACTCCACAACAAAATGGCGTAGCGGAGCGCAAAAATCGGACCATTATGAATATGGTTCGGTGCATGCTTTGTGACAAACAAGTACCGAAGTCATTTTGGTTAGAAGCTGCAAAATGGACAGTTCATGTTCTCAATCGGAGTCCTACACTGACAGTTAAAGACAAAACTCCATAAGAGATATGGAGTGGAATTAAACCTAGAGTTGATTACTTTAGAGTATTTGGGAGTCTAGCTCATGTCCATGTACCTGATACAAGAAGATAAAAGTTGGATGATAAGAGCATGCAATGTGTATTACTTGGAGTAAGTGATGAATCCAAAGCTTATCGTTGTTTAATCCGGTTTCCAAAAAAATTATTGTTAGTAGAGATGTTAGTTTTGAAGAGGATAAGGGATGGAATTGGGGGAGGAATGTTGAAGAAGTAAAGCATGACATATTGGTATGTGAAGGCAATAATGATAGTGAAGATTCCACCTTTGAAAGTGAAGAAGAGGTTGTAGAAGACACTGAAACACCAGCTGACACAGTTCAAGAGGTAGAAACAATGACCTCAACATCAAGTGATTCATCTAATGAAGATCCACCGGTACATGCTGAAGGAAGAATTCGAAAAGCACCTAACTATTTGCAGGATTATGAAAGTGGTGAAGGATTGTCCGCGGGTGAGAACTATTTTGCAATGTTTACTTCTCATGAAGATCCAAACTCATTTGAAGAAGCTGAAAAAGATGAGAAATGGAGAAAGGCAATGGACTTGGAGATGGAGGCGATAGAAAAGAATAAAACTTGGCAGCTTACAAATTTACCTGAAGGTGCTAAGAAGATTGGTGTGAAATGGGTCTTTAGAACCAAATTAAATGAGAATGGCGAGGTTGATAAGTTCAAAGCCCGGTTGGTAGCTAAAGGCTATGCTCAGCAACAAGGGTTGATTATAACGAAGTCTTTGCTCCGGTAGCAAGGTGGGACACAATCCGGATGGTTTTAGCTTTAGCAGCACAAAAGGGGTGGAGTGTGTACCAACTCGATGTCAAAAGCGCATTTCTTCATAGTAAGTTAATAGAGGACGTGTATGTAGAACATCCATTAGGGTATGTCCGAAGGGGTGAAAAAGAAAAGGTCTACAAGCTTAAGAAAGCTTTATATGGGTTAAAGCAAGCACCACGAGCTTGATATAGTAAAATTGAATCATATTTTGCTAAGGAATGATTTGAAAGATGCAATCATGATCATACTCTCTTTGTCAAAACAGGAGGTAAAAGAATTTTAATTGTGAGTTTGTATGTTGATGATTTAATCTTTACTGGGAATGATGCATGCATGTTTGAAAGCTTTAAGATGTCAATGAAGATTGAGTTTGATATGACGGATTTAGGGAAGATGAAATATTTCCTTGGTGTAGAAGTTCTGCAAAATTCAGACGGCATATACTTAAGTCAGAAGAAATATGCTTATGAGCTACTTGAAAAGTTTGGATTGCAGAATTGTAACTCTGTTAAGAATCCTATAGTTCCTGGATTTAAGCTGTCAAAGAATGGAGAAGGTGTTAGGGTGGATGCTACTGCTTACAAGCAATTAATTGGGAGTCTCATGTACATTACTGTAACGAGGCCTGATTTAATGTATGTAGTATGTCTCTTGAGCAGGTATATGGCTAATCCTACTAAGTTGCATATGCTGGCAGCAAAGAGGGTTCTTCGTTATATAAAGGGGACAACGGAGTTAGGGGTGTTTTATAAGAGAATGGATGACGAAGAATTGGTGGCTTACACTGACAGCGATTATGCTGGAGATATTGATGATAGAAGGACCACATCCGATTATGTATTTTTACTGTCTGGTGGAGCAGTCTCATGGGCATCAAAGAAGCAGCCTGTTGTAACATTGTCCACCACTGAGGCAGAGTTTGTGGCAGCCTCCTCTTGTGCTAGCCAATGTGTGTGGATGAGAAGGGTGTTGGAGATTGGGCTCTCACAAAACAAGTGTACTGTTACTATGTGTGACAACAGTTCAACAATTAAATTATCCTAAAATCCAGTCATGCATGGTAGAAGTAAACATATAGATGTAAGGTTCCATTTCTTGAGAGATCTCACTAAAGAAGAAGTGGTGAAACTGGTCCATTGTAACACAAGAAATCAAGTAGCTGATATTATGACCAAACCGTTGAAACTTGATGTGTTCCAAAAATTAAGAGATCAGCTTGGAGTTTGTGAGGTGCCAAGTTTAAACTGAATGCATATGTGAATCAGTGAATCAATTTAGGGGAGGAATTGTTAGGATTTATTTTAATGTTACTATTTATTTGGGTTCAGTTAATAAGTTCCTAGTTTCTAGGTTCCACCAAGTAGAATTGCATTTGTTTTTTTTTGTAACCATCAACACATTTTTAATAAGTGAGTTGAACTTTTCCTTCTTATCATGTAAGGCTATATATACCACCTCTATGTTATTCAATAAACTTAGTTGTTTCATTCCACAAAACTCTAACAGTCATACCTTACCTATATTATGACAAAGTAATCTCCACGTCAAAACATCTACCATCTAGTTCCTCCCTTTTTTGGCCTTTCAGAGAACCATCTTCGGAACGGGTCAAAACTACCACTATTCTATTGCCTAAGGGGTACATCAATATTTATAGATATATTTCTCACTCCAATAACATCAAAATCTTCACATAATCTCAGATCTTATGATCACACCTTATGTTCATCAAGGTTTACATCAATACATATTAGTCAATTCAAAACAAATCACAATAGTTTATGCACATGAAGATAATTACAAGTACAATCCACACAATAGGGAATCCATCACATCATACATTCAAATAGGATTCGTATTCTCATCTAAGAAGTTCCAAGTCATTTCAATACACTAAAAATCTTTAAGAATGCAAAAGAATTAGAATTGTAAAGAACGTTTGTGCAGAAAGTTGAGAAATGGCCTAACGGCTGTTATTTGACATTTTTAAGGATTCAATGGCTAAATGACTTGTTCCCACCA
Organism: Medicago truncatula; assembly: GCF_003473485.1. NCBI lineage: Eukaryota > Viridiplantae > Streptophyta > Magnoliopsida > Fabales > Fabaceae > Medicago > Medicago truncatula. Next base: position 51,599,801 of record NC_053043.1, read on the forward strand.
CTTATACGCATCAAACTCAACATTAATTCGCAATAAATTTAATCAACACTCACGAAATCATATAAACACATACCATTTAAAACATAGCAAGTATTGCAGAATCCATACATACTTCAAATACCAGGCAATTTCAACATCAAAGCTACTGGTTTTTAACATCAATTTTAATGCTCTTTGTTATGGTTCACATGCTTTTAAGGTTAAATCTTACATGGTAAGCCCCAAATGAATCTTTTGATATATAATAACTTGTCATTGCACGACGCAAACACAATGTTTTATTCCAAAAGACTAGTTTGTAACTATAACATTATTATTGGTTTAGGAAAAGCAATGTCACGGAATATGTACCCAAAAAAACAATTGTTACCAAATTATTTTTTTAATAGACGAAACAACAATAGTCATTAAAAACTCACACACACAAGTGAAGGAGCCGGTGTTCAAACCATAGTCACAACGTCCAACCAATATTTAGTTATAAAAAACATATTCAACCTAGATTTTCCAGTTGGGATCAGTTATGTTTGTTTAGAGACACAGTCAAAATACTTTTTTCTTTTTTCCAAATTGTTAATTTTCTGTCAACCCAATTTAGAACTTTGCGTGGATTAACACAATTAGCCATTCTAACATTGTTGGACTTTTGTGTAAAAAAAAGAAAACATTGTTGGACTTTCTTTGTTTTGTCCTCCTTTTACGGCACCAAAAGATATTTAAATTCCAACTCTTTTCATAATGTATTCAATTATTTGATTCTTGTCTCTTCATTTACTTCAATAAAATATTCAATACAATCTTATTCTTCTTCGTTCTTCCAAACAACAAAGGATTTGCTTGTATTAATTTTTCAAATGGCAAGAGAGATGAGATCCATCCACAATTGGTGTGAAGCTGCACCAACGACCCTCCTAATATCTCATTCTCGAAGTAGGAGATCCTCAAATTCCTTCAGATTAGAACCTATTATTGAAGAGGAACCACAACTATCTAAGTCAATGTTGGAAAAGGGCGTTTTTTCTTTTCCTTTGCTACTCTCTGGATTGTTGTACATTTTCTTTTATAGAGAATTGTCTGTATTTGGAGTTTAGAAAGAAGAAAAAAAACAACTCAAGCTAATCATATAATGCAATTCTTTTTTCTTTTGCAAAGGCAAATCTAACACATTAGAAGTACTCTCATACAAGTCTTTTATGGTACAAGACAACCGGTAGAGTGTATTCCTAGTTTAGGTTTGATATTTTAAAAGAAAAGATCCAAAACAACTTATAAGTTATGATAAAATTATAGGTCTGACATCTATTTACTGATAATGCAACCAACCGAACCCAACCTTAGCTGCCTTCCATGGTCACATGGATGAAGCTTTAACAAAACTAGAAAATATAGAGGTTCCATCTTTCAGAAGGATCTGCGGATGTCCTTGTTCAGCCTTGAAAATAAGGAAGAAAGAAAATATTAAAACTGATGTTATTTCATGTCGGTAAATAACTTGAGCCTCAAGGGAACTATAGAATGGCAGCTAATGCAAAAACATTGTATGAAATTCTCATAATATGCAGTTAACATGTGACAAACAACTACACACTCACATTGCAATTAAAAAATGACACGTAAATCAACTTTGTGAAAATTTTGCAATGTTAATTTTAAGATCTACATAGTAGTGCATAAAATTATGTCCCAGCAGAGAAAATCTGAATGGTGGAGGAAGAGAGTGGGGGTGGGGTGCAGTCAGTTTTCTTTAATTTCAGTTTTTTTATCTTAACAAACTAAATGCACAAAGGTTGAAAAGAATTACTGTGAAGGTAACGAGTACCCTAGAAAAGTTGTGGAACTAAATCATACATTAACTATAGTAGATGAACCAAAAGTACAATTAAGACAAGTAAAACATACCAGGTTCCCGTGATCAAGAATCAGAATATTATCCAGATTTATTACAGTTGAAATCCGGTGAGCAATTGTGATGACCGTCATTCCTTTGCATTCACTGGATATGGTGCTTTGCAGCAGGGAAGCAGTTTGAATGTCCACACTGGCAGTGCATTCATCCAAACAAAGAACCTAAGCACACCACAATAATCTACTCGTCAGATTTGGAAGAGGCTTGTCATATATTATGTTGAGATATTTTCTTCATAATATCTAGAAACACGTTTCTTTGTATCAATAGAATGTGCTATAGTGAAGTTGTTGCTTAAGAAGATACTACCATCATCATCAACAAAATTAAACTATGACGGAAAAAAAATAGTGCAACCATTCTTACTTTTGAAGATTTAAGAAGTGCCCGCGCAAGGCAAAGAAGCTGCCGCTGGCCAACTGAAAATGACATCCCCCCTTCCTTTACAAGAACATTCAACCCTCCAGCTGCTTCTACTTCCTCTTTCACATGGCACTTCTCCAGTGCATCCCAAATTTTTGAGTCATCATTCGTTTTGAATGGATCTAGGTTATCCCTAGAATTTCGAAGATGTTCAAAATACAAGATATCAAGTGGACATGAAATATGTGTGCAATGAAAATAAATGCTAATGCAACTCTTTCCCAAAAATATAGTGAGAGAATATTATAGTATGCTTAAAAAAAATCAAATTGAGTACCGTAGTGATCCTTCAAACAAGAATGGACTCTGAGGAACAATAGCCAAATGTGTTCGTAGTTCTCTCACAGGAATATTTTGAATGTCCATGCCATCAACTGTGATAGAGCCTGCACATATTGGGGTAAGACGGAAAAGTGCAGTTAACACACTAGACTTTCCAGCCCCTGTTCTTCCAATTATTCCAACCTGATACATGCCGTGTAAAGGTATTAGACGAAGCTTTATACATATCCAAGACTATACGAAAACAGAAAGAAAAAAAAAATCAAGTATCATGCATTACCTGTGTCCCTCCTTCAATTTTAAAACTAATATTGCAGAGTGCAGCTGGTAAAGATGGCATATATTTCAAAGTCACGTGTTGGAATTCAATAACTCCTTGATTTGGCCAATCCGGATTCAAGTATTGACATCCAGCTTGTTCTTCTTGAGGAATATCCATGTACTAGAAAACATTTAATGTATGATAAGTATCGGAGTCTATACGTTTAAACATCTTTCTACTAAGTGAGATAACAAGTCTATTCATACTTGAAGGGCTCTTTCGATTGAAACCATTTCCTTTTCTGTTTCAGTGAAACTTGTTAAGAAACTCCCCAGCAGGGACACAATTGGTGCCGCATACGAGAGGGCCAATCCAACCTGTTGAAAAAATTAAATGTCAGGTTCAGTTTTTTGTATTTGTCGGTTGATCAATTCAGATATTTGCTAAAAGGAAAACAAACCAGTCCTGGAGTGCCAAAATTGATAGGCAAACTGCCATGAGATCCGGCAACAGCCATCAGGGCTATGAATGAGATGATAAATGCAGCTAATAACTGGAAGAAAGTCATTATTAGCAACAAAACAGTTGATATTCCATATTTCGTAAGTTCAAATCTAATATAATATCGAACAACTAATTTTGCAAAGTGTAAAGCTTTAGGTGCATTGAAATGTCAGTAAACTTAAAAGGAAAGTTACATACCTGAAGACGCAAGGAAAGCCACAGACTCGCCACTATCTCTGTATAGGAAGTCTTCTGATATAGTGTTATGTGGTCAGTAAATTTTGAAAAGAAAAAGTCCTGTCCACAATGACCATTGTACCAGAGTTAAACAGTTGCACAAACTCAAAAGGCTGGTAACACACCACAAGGTGATAAGGTAAGCAAATGATACCCTGAGAAGACCAAAGAACCAAAACTTCCACAAGTAAAATCTTAGGTTATGGATAAACAAAATTCTTTAAGAAATTTCACATGGTTAAAGTGGGTTTTTGAAACACAAAAAAATATAATTACCTGCACCATTTTTCATATGGTTCATGGATATAATAAGGAAAATATTTTAAAAAGATAGCTATTTCTCATCCATAAACAATGTTTATCATCACATCTTAAGTTATTAGTGAAATTCTTCAACATGGTGCAAAAGTTTCTCCAACCTCATGATCCATAGTTCAAAGATTACTTCCTCCACATTTACAATTGAATTAGATTTTAAATGACGGCAGCGGTAAGAATTGGAAGTCATTCAATAACACTCCTTACCTATAATTGTTATGATCTATGTAATATACATGAAAACAAATTTCTACTTATTATTATTACTTCTGTAAAATGACAAATGCATTTACCTCAGATTTAAATGCCCTAATAGTTGATGATCCATCAAGTGTTTCGGTGAAAGATGTATATATTGGAGAGCGAGAAACACTATCCAGTCGTCGTAATTCTCTTGATGTTGACCTGTAGAAGAACTGAAGCCATTGCATTGGTCAGTTCAACCAGCAGAGTAGTTAAATCCAAGAAAATGATAATAAGCAAAATGAGTACCTGAAGTCTACTGTATATATACCAAAATGGCAATAGCAGAACTAAGAAGAAGACCTACAAAAAAACCAAAATATAAAAATATATTGATGATGGAGACAATTAATGCAAATTTCAAAATCGCAGTGCATAAGAAAAAAAAACTAAGAAAAATCATGAATACCTGTACGTAGGACAGAATAATTGCAATACCCAGAAGGCCTACAAAATTAGCCAGGAGAATGTTCAAAATAAATGGAAGAGAATCATCGATTGTATAAAGATCTGAAGATAACCTGCACGTAACATTATAAATCATGAAGTCTACAAATTTCATATCCGTATCATCTGCAATGGCCTGAAGACATCATATTCTAACCTATTGAGTATTCTTCCGCCAGGTGTCTGATCAAAGAATTGCACAGGTGCATTGATAAGCTTGCTGAGCAGTCTATTGTGTACCTTGGTTGCCGCTTGTAAGCCACCAAATGCAAAAGAGAACGCCCTCACCAATGTGAAAATGGAATTCATAATACAAAAGAGACATAGTATAGCCTGGGGCATTCATTATCATCTCAAAATTAGAAAGTTACATTTATTAGTAGCCGACGGTAACTAGATGTTATGAAAACAAAAAAACAAAAAAAAGAACTTTCAATTAAGCTTAATATTTCCACAATGATCTTTACAGAATGATAGTAGGGGATTCCAAATTATAAAAATAAGGAACTTCGAGAAATTCTCAGTATTTTACGTAAAAAAAAGTTCTGGAAAAAAGTATTTTGTTCTGCTTCTTGATTATACGCAGTACCAAAAAAATATTTATTCTATCAACAGTATGTCCTGCAAAAAAGGTAATATGGAATCCATCACTACAGATCAGCCCATTACCAGATAGAAAGACATAGAGTAACTTGTTTGACCGTCTTCCGTTGTGGTATCAACCCAATATGAAAGCCATAAATCATTTGCATTGCGTGAAGCTTGCATCAGAAGAGCTGACAGACATATAATAACGGCAATGAACCAGCCAGTAAAAGCAGCATAATTCCTGCATAAGACACTAAAGTGTTAATGTACAATTTAAATCGCAAAAGATGACTTACAAAATTTACAACATAAGCTCCTCGTACATGAATGGTATCAACAATCAATGTGTTTATACTCACTTATACACTCCAAGTTCAACTTTCCCCTCTTTCCTCAACTCAACTTCAATTACATCCTCTTCTCCCTCCAGAGTATCCATGACAATTCTATCAGGAAGAGATTGCTCCTCGGATATAGAAGAATTTATGCTGCAAGATTGCTGATGATTATGTGGAGTTGAATCCATTTCATTCAATGGGGAGAATTCTGTATATAAAGAAGTTGGAAAATCAGAGGAAATTCCCATCCACTTTACGCATCCTTTGTCCAATACAATAGTCATATCTGCAGAAGATATTGCCTGCATATAAATTTAGACACATCATTATGCTAATCATCATATAAATAAACATCCATAAAAAAAATCACAAACAAATACAAATATATAGTAGAAATCCGTTTATATTGGGGTAAGACTTTGATTACTATGCCTATCATAATTTTAGATACAGTGTGATTCTTGTTGATTATTACACTGATTATTTGTGTCAAATCTCATAAGATTTTAAGCAAAAAAAAAGTTTATAATCATATAGTTCGTATTTTTATTTATTTCACAAAGATAATATTTATCTTGATATATCTCAATGACTGATTAAATAATTTTGGATTCAGGTAAAAATCTTATATATATGATATATAAGATAGTAATTTTCAATCCTATGATGAATTTTGAGAAATGAAAATTTGGTAAAATGTTATGGAATACTGTAGTAGTCCTTAAGTATCATTTTGGTGCAATTTCATACATACATACATCAGACACAAACATAAAATAATTGTAAAGAGAGTACGCAACGAACCTGAATGTTGTGGGTACAAAGCAATCGGGTTTTTCCCTTCAAAAGAGGACCAAGAATAGCATTGTGTAAGATCCACTGAGCAACTTGTACATCAACTGCACTAAGGATGTCATCGAGCATAATAACATCTGAGTCATGATACAGTACCCTGCCAATTAGACAATATTTAGTTCTTTTTCTTCATTATAATCAAATCATAAAAACCACATATAAGCTAGTGCAGTGAAAGGTGAAACGGAAGCTTGCACCTTGCCAACGCAAGACGAGCTCTCTGTCCACCTGATAAGTTGACTCCTTTCTCTCCAATATAAGCCATGTCACCACCAACCATCGATGAGATATCAACATCCAATGCACATGCATTTATTGTATCCGCATACCTGCTTACAGTGGGAAGATAATAACTAGGAAAGAGAAAAACTTTATTTGTTCAAAACATGTTTGTCAAGTTCAAGTTAACAGTAATCGGAGGAAATAGGTCTAAATATTCAAAGAGATAAAAAGTATTAGATTGTTGAAGGCGTTATACCTTTCGGGATTATAGCTTTTCCCAAATAGTATGTTGTCACGAACTGTTCCAGATATAACCCAAGGGACCTGAGAATTTTGGGAAATAAAGAAATAAGAAATTTCATTCTGAGGTTATGCATATGGTATTATCACATACAAACCTGTGGTACATAAGCTACAGATCCATGGGAATAAATAGATCCATGATCAAGCCGCATTTCTCCGAGAATTGAATATATCAGGGACGATTTACCGGAACCAACCTGAAGTGAAATAAATATAACTGTGGGCGTGCTTCAGATATTGGGTGATGTGCATTTCTTTCCATTTAATTTATCAAATTTAATTGTTGAATATTAAAAATACTGATGATTCTAACAGTCACAGATGACTAAGTGGTAGGATCATGACCTATTTATCGTATTTTGAACTAAAGATTTCAAATATCTATTAGCATTGTGATATGGAAATGTGATAGGCAGATATCCATTTTAATTCCTTTACCGCGAATGACACTGTTTTTATTTTATTGGATAAAGACATTGACGAAATTCAAAAAAAGATCTGACCTCTCCAATAACTGCAACAAAGGAACCCTTGGACAGGCTAAGAGTCACATGATTCAACACCAGATTTTTTGCTTCTTCATCACCACTAGACCAAGAACAGCATGCGTCTTGGATGAAGACAGCCAAATCTTGTAAAGAATCCGGCTGTTTACTCAGGAATGATGATGAACAGGAACTGTTCTCTCCCACTTCCCGTCTATGTTCAGGGCAAGAAAGAAACCTACTCAACCGTCTGGAGGATATGATGGCCTACAGTGGAGTTAGAGATTCTTTTTATTCTAAAAACCAATGAATGTGTAAAAAGAAACTTCTGTTGATAAAAACTCATGGAATATAGGAGACTCACATCAATCAATCCATTAATCACCCAAGGGAACGAATTAAGTGGTGAAATCAGCGTGTTAAACAAAGCAATACAAGTGAAAACCTGCAATTAAGATTTGCTTGACCGCATGAAATCTCTAAACAACTGACTGGAAGGAAAGAATAAAAGGACAATAAGACTAGGTATAACAAGCTTGAACTACCGTTGCAGCATCAAGTTGATGTCCCATCAAAGCAAAGAGTCCAAATGTGGAAAGAGAAAAGAGTGATGGTGTTGTAGCCCAAAAGAATACACACCAGGCATCCAAGTATTTCCGAGTCTATAAAACACAGATGAAACATGATGATCAAAATAAAATAAGAAGAAAACGAAAGTATCTTAGCAGCTTCTAAGAGCTTTTTTTCATAAAGTCTTACAGCCAAGTGTTTCACTTCCAAGGATCTTGTCGCCATCAACCAACTAGAAAAAAGAAGTTCCCATCCATACATCTTCAAAGTGCGAATATAGGTCAAAAGTTCTCCGGTTCTACGAATCCTGGAAGAAGCATAATATTAGTAGTATTATATGTACCAGCAGCTTTTGTTTATATTCATCATGTCCAACAGAATGAAGAAAAATGGTAAAATTAGTAAAAGAATGATAAGCTTTTAATCCTTAGACATTGATTCAATGAGGACATGGAAGTCTCAAAAGAAGTAAGCAACAGCTTGAAGACAACTGGATCGTGTTCTTAAGAAATATGAATCTATTCACTGCTGACACTTTTAGAAACTACAAGCGTCCCAGATAACTTTCAAGTGCTTATCAAATTCAGCTAATTGTAACTTACATTACTTTTTTAATATTAACCAAAATTTTCTAATGAAAAAATAAGCAGATTTTTAATGGTGTGCAATGTGCTGCTTCAGCTGTCCTCTGCAAGAATTTTTATTTTTATTTTTGAAAAATTATAAAGAAATGAAAAGTGAAACCATACTGAACTTGCTACATTTTACGAAGCTGGCCAAATCAGTTGATGGAAATACAAAAAAAAACAAAGAAGGACTTATAGTTGTCAAATTACCACTAAATAAGATGTTAATACCAATATGCAAATTTATTTAGACAAACACATGATAACTATAATGAGCATGGAGGATAACGAATCCCCTAAATGCAAAGGAAAGCACTTTCCCCAAAGAAAAAGGAAAAACAAATTATTACTTATGGGAAAGGTGATAATGTATGCATACCTTTCATCCTTCTCCTTCATCATTTGCTCAGTGGCCCTTGCAATCAGTGTTGATATCCATTTATTCACTGCATCAATTAAAATTCAGTAATAAATAAACAAAAATTCAATAAATGAAGATTTGACTATATTTTTGTATATTTAAAATGATATTTTTTTTAGTTTTTTTTAATCTATGTTTAGTTTTGGACTTTTGGATCTCTTATTGTTTAAAATTATTCAACTTTGATACCTGTTATTGATGAGAATGGGAACTGCAGTGTAGAGGATGGTTATCAGCTTAGTTCTGTGGTGTGTCATGTGTTACATCCTTCAAATGTCAGGAAATGTTGACGTGTTATCAATTAAATTAAATTTAAATAAGATTAAATGGTGTAATGTGTTTGACGCATTCTCTCTCACTCACAATTCCTTAGGTTTGCATTCGCAGGGAATGTGATTCATAATAATATTCAATAAATTAAATAAGAGTTCTTGTTAGGATGTATGAAAAACAAATTAAAAATGAACTGAAATTGTGAGTGATAGTTCTACCTGGTATCAATAAGATGGCTATTGCTAATCCAGACACAAATGCAAATTTGACTTGAGTATACAGAAGATAAAGCGCCACTCCAATTTGTAAAGGCAGGCTGAAACAATAAAGCCACAGTATATATGTAAGTTAAACATTATATGGTTTATGGTTAATAAAAATTTCATCAAATACATTTAGATAAAACTCAATTATCACATACAGCTAATAACTCAGAAAATTCCATGACACGTGAAAGTAGCTTGATTCAGAAATTATATTTGTAACCCATAATAAAAATCAAATATAAAAAATAATTAAATTTGACAAATAATTTTTATTGTAGCTAAAACACAGAAAGGTCTTTACAAAGACAATAAGCCAGTGGGACTAAAAATATTCAAGAGATAAGGAAAAGGATAATTTGATGAAATACATTAAAAATTAAGGGAGTACCTCCACATATCATGGAAACTATTACACAAGTTAACAGTTCGGTCAGCATCCACAGACATAAATGTTTGAATTTCTCCATTTGTAAATTTTGAACGCTCTGCTAGGTTCACATATAAACACTTGAAACAACATCAAACAATATACACATTTTAGAATGAGGTTGCTAAACTGTAGAGGCCATATATATGTATCAACAACATCATCATTTGGGGGAGGGGGATCGCATGAACATTTCATTTTTATGTACAGACAATAAATTTTTAGCATACCTTCTCATAGATTAGAGTCATGATACTAGATCGCAGCTTTAGCTTCAGTTTGGAAAGACGAAAAGTATATTGTGTATCTAGAAAGGATCTATACCAGAAGGACACTGATTTACTAATTGCTATTGGTAAATGCAGCAAAAAATGCATTAACAACTGATATAAAGCCATACATATCCAACATAGGTTTCTCAAACTCAGAGAAATGCAACATGAAAACATTAACCAACACAAGTAAAATTCATTACACATGTGTGTGAGTTCATTAAGAGAATCATTTCTCTTTGTTTCTCTACATTTGGTTGCTTTTTAATGGGGTTTGGATATTTGATTTGCACAGATTGGACTGATGTGTGGAAATTTGAAAGCTACCTAATCCTGCCATTAATTGTACTCTTCCCTAACCACTTCTACTAGAACCTTAGGCTGTTTATGTGGAGGACTTCCTCTGAATGGTTTTTATATATCAAACACACCAACATAGTTTCATTTTCCATTAAATCAAGATAATGAATCATAGGTTTTAACTTTTCAGTCTTTCTAATTTCTATGTTATTTACACAATTATGTAGGAATTCTACCAAATGAATAATGACCAAATGAAAAGCACTTAGTTAATCGATAGAATAATATTTCGTACTTTTCTATCAAACTATCAATAGTATCAGAATGAGTTTTGAACAAATCAATCAACCATAAAGATGTTTGTCAATAAATCTTTAATTTGATGTAGTGCAAGATAAAGCATCCAAAGTAGCAACAATAATTAGACAAGCACTGAATTATATAAATACAAATATACAAACTTACTTAATTATTGATGTGAGACCCAAGGATAGTGCAAGTAAATACCCATCCCAACTCGCTGAACCTGAAAGATGTAACAAACATGGAACCAATATTTTAGGTTTTTGTGTGAATTGGCTGATAAGATGCTAGAAAAAAACAATTCTCCGAAAAGAAAGGGGGATGGGACTATTATTGTTGTTGCCATGTTTCGTTTGGCAAATGAATTTATGTATCAAAGATTACGAAATAAAAGCAGTAAGCACAAAGAGTGTGATATAATGGAGATGCATTTCAATGAATTTATTGTTGAAACCTTGTTGAAGAAACTTGATCAGCTTGTTGAGAAGCAATGGTCCCGCAAAACCAATACCATCATTTATCACCTGGAAGAATTTCAAATACTTTGTAGTTCTAGAGCACAAAATGAAATAAAATAAAATAAAACATAGTTAGATCATAATTTTGGTTTCTTCTTAAGCAAGGAATTGGTTTTTTAATATTGACATGAATTTACTTCACAAAAGGCAAGTCAATACTATAAAAAAGGACAGGATAAAAACTACATATCATTTGGAAAAATCATTTTTTCTGAACAAGTGAACAATAAAGTAAATAATTCAACTGTCAAGGTGTCAAAGCCGTTATATTAAAGTGATAATCCATGTAATCCTACTTTTAAATTGACATGACAGTCCATTCAGCATCTAAACATTTAAAACACGTCAAGGTATCAGCACTACTAACTAGGATATAGGACAGATGCAATACATTAATACTATCTGGGTATTGGTAAGAATTGGTGTCATCTAATAAATGTGAGATAAATGTAAAATAAGTTTGAAGGAAGCGGTGTTACACCAGCCCATAGCAGGAAGCTTAAACATATAGAGTAAATATCGTATATAAATAGAGAAAGTGCAAGCTTCAACATTTTAGGAACTTAGATTTATCTAGCAGCACAAGAGTTGAATCTGTGATTTGGTGTAGAAAAATACCTTCAATAAACCAAGGCAGAGATATGGCCATCCATACGCATTACAAAGTGCACTAAACAAGGATGGATTTAAACTATTATTACTCACTTGAGCTCTCCAGCTATTCAAAATTATATCATGACAGAAAGAAGGACCCATATCAGGTAGTAGTGGCAGAAGATCGTCAGAGTCTAATTGCTTTAGCACACCTTGATTCATTACAGGACTTATGAATTTGAAAGTCATAAAATCCCAAAAGTTACAGTTATTTTCCTTCAGAAAGAAAGTTTGAGAGAGTCAACTAACGAGAGCATATCAATCTTATAAAAAGTTTAAGAAAAACAAAATAGAGGTGATGATTAGACAGCATATCAATTTTACACAGAAAGTCTGTGGCAAATAAACCTGTCAACTTTCAATTTGGTAATTAACCACCAAGTCAGACAATTGTTTTCAACAATTTTTTTATCTATTTCTGATTAGAAATTATGTTCCCACCGCTCGTAAGTTAAAAAAACTCAACTGTAAACCCATCCATTAGTTCCATGTTAAAAAGTTCATACTTTGGAATGAAAATTTGAAGTTAGCAATTTCTTCAAGCATAAGCTAACTACTGAAAGGTTTCAAAGTTGAAAGTTTATGAAACCATTTGACACCGTCACATTTTCACATTTCCCCCCAACATGTCCACTCATTGTGTAAACAAACAGTATGCAAGAGATAAATTGTATTCAAATCTAACAATTATAGCCTGCACGTATATCAGAGACTAATTATCTTAAGTGAGACTAGCGCAGTTTGAGAAGAGAGTTACAAGTGACAACATGTACTTACAAGGTCATGATTACCACCTTCCTCAAGGTCCCCTCCATTAGAAAGAAGCGGATCTTCCAATAAACTAAAATTATGACGGCAGTTCAGTCAAGAGCTTTGGATGTAATTTGGAAGCAAAACATATACTGCATATACTAAATGACACAGACAATTAAATGAAATGCACTTCACTTGGTACAGCTATAAGATCAAATTGTTTTGAATATGTTAGGACCCATAAGGGAAGTGAACTGGGAGAACAATTGAGCTATCAACTGTCTCATGTCCCACCTTTAAAAGAATTAGTGATACTTATCACTAATCTTTAAAAGAAAGGATTATATAAGAACGATAGACCAGTATATACCTGCTTTTGGAAGATAATCTCTTTAACCTGATCACATTGATAACTACGCCAAATGATAAATTCATGAGTACAACTAAACTTTCCATGATGCATGCTGAAACCTGAAATGAAAATTATCCCAAATCTTTGACATCTAATATATGGTACAAGATTTATTTGAAAATGAAGTAATGAAGGTAAACTTGACATGCTAAAAAAAAGCCACAAAATAATGGCACCTCCAATGATGGAAAATTCGTTATCAAATGGAAAATCCCCAAGATTGGATTCAGAATCCACCAGAAACATAAGACACGGTTGAAGACTATGCAATGAATGCTTGCACACTTTGTGAAGAGAATGATATTTGCCTACATATAGGCATAAGTGGAGATTTAAATCACAAGAAATCAAATGCATTAAACTCTTGAGAAGCTGACAACTAAAAATCAAGAAACTTACCCACACCAACAACTCAGAACAGCTATGTAACCACCTATGATATCCAACAAAGTGACCATCATGTTCTTTCTTCAGCAGAAACATTATTTCCAAAACTGAACAACATGCTCCAATGGCTGGTACAAAATAAAGGACGAATTTCTCCAGAAGACTCATCTGTTGGTTCATTCAAAAGCATCAAATATGGACCTAGTTACTTCATCTACATACTACGATATATACTAATAAATTATTTTTGTATGATCCTGCAATTTTCAACAATACCCGAAAATTGATGAATAATCTGTGAGATCTATTACTGTATAGAACACAGTTGAAAGCTTACAAAGAACTGTGTTACAAATATTAAACAGGGAAGATTATAAATATTCGACATGTTTCTTTGTGGTACTTTTCTAATGCCTTCTCAAAACCCTTTTAAGATCACAAGATCAGCTACTAGTACCTGAGCGTCTGATCTCTGAGTTCCTCGACCACTAATCTTTTGCTTAATTCCAAGTACAAGAATCATAGCAATAGTCACTACATTCACTGCAAAACCTAAAACAGTATGCACGATTAAGGAAAATCAATTCATATAACGGGACAAAATTGTGATGCAGAAACTTAAAACAAGAATCTCAAAAAAAAAAAAAAAGAATAAGGATATATGTCTTGAAAACAGTCTGAGAATCCTTTTCCATCCCATACCTGTAAAGTAAACCAGGACAAGAGAAATGTGAAATTCATAAAGAACCTTAATGATCTTAAAAGCTGCAACATTGAACTATACACAATCTAAATATTCTCAATGCTCCAGATTCCAGAAACAATGTTAGTACTTAGTTGCAGTTACACTAACACTGACACAAATAATAATTTAAAAAAATGGAAGAAATTGAATGTAACTTCCAACACAAGTAGTTAGATTCAAATTCATACAAAATAAAATATGGTCAAGAAAGCATGGATGCCTAGGTTTTAATGGAAAAGAGAATATGATTTGACAGAAAATGTAGTGTTTGATATTCATTCAATTCATGATGAAATAGCTAACATAAAAGTTAACGTAACATTAGAATTTGGAAAAATTGACTAGTTAAAGGCTAGAGATTATGAAATTGAGGTTCAGTGTTATAATTAAGTAAGTGTTTTTCTTGTTTAATAAATAAAAAAGAGTTGGAAAGGGAAAGAGATGCGTACAGATGGAGAATTAGGGCAAATTAGAGCGAAGAAGAAGAAGAAGAAGAAGTTGTCCATTGTAATGGAAGAAGAAGAAGAACAGAGCACAACAATAACACTGTTTAAGTTTAATTTTTAGTTGCGGGGTTCGGTTCGGTTCCTTTCTACTTTATCCTTTATTTATAATACCATGATCTCATCGATCATGTCTTTCTTTCACATGCAAATATATCAATATATTTTTTATCAAAGTAAATATCAATATATCAACCAAGATTTTTTTTTTGTAGAGCTTAGGTGGTTAGTTACTTTGCATTATAGTTTAGCTCAACAATATATTTTGTGCGAGAGTAATACTTGATAAACCACATCCATCAACAATAATTATTTCCTACAATTACTAATTATATAAAATTTAGTTCAATGAAAAATAAAAATCTTATATCCTACCAAACCAAATACTTGCAAAAACTACCGATCAAAATCATGATATTCTTTAGAGAACTAACAACAAGATTTATACGGTTTCCCTAAAAAAAGGTTGTCAAACTAGTAAAAATGTTGTGAATGAACTCAACTTCTCAATATGATGTAACCAATGCTAATTGCAACATATGAATCGTGCAATGAGCATAATAAACATTTATACATTTTTTTCGTGTTAACTTTATAGTTTGTTTGGTTATACCTTCATACATTTTGATTAATTTAATTTAATTATTATATTTTAGAACATTTTAAAGGAAAATGCCAAGAAATTACCGTAAAGAATCAAATATAGTAATTGATGAATATTTTTTTTCCTTAAAATAAACAAACTACCTTTGACTATTTCACTATGCAATGGCCTGTGAGTGTTTTTCTCCAAAAAAAAAATCAAAGAATGAAACAAGTTATAAATTTTAGCAAGTCAGATAGTTAAATAAAAGTTATAAATCTTGGTTTTTCTTTCAAGCAGGTTGTGTTTCGATAATTGATGGAGCAATAATGAAAAAAGTTATTATAATATTAGTTTGAAAATATGTGATCATTTATGTTTACCGTGACCAATATCATTTATGTATAGGGTGGTGTAGCATTGCATATATTAAGGGTGGCGATAGCCACTTTTGTCACATACTTAGTTCCGTCCATGCAGGAATCAAATTCAAGACAAAGATTCTTCAAACCTCACAAATTACAACAACAATAAACAGTAATCCCAGTCCAAAAAAAATAGTGTGAAAGTTCTGTCTGTAGTACCAAAATCTAATATCTACTGTGTCTTTCACTTAGGAATTTTAAATTTTATTGAATCTAAACCAACCACATCATATTGCAAAAGTAAAGCTTCTTTGTAAAATAATGCTGAAGGACCGGTTCATTCATGTGGATTATCAATGACCAAGGATATTTATTGTTTCAGAAAGCACTTTAATAAGTGGAAACTTTTCATGGAGAAAGGTATGCACAATTAATCCTGCTGTAACCAGATAGATTGATCAACGTCATGTGCATGGCAATGAGACATAAAGGAAACATATTAAAAGAAGGGATAAGGGATTAAAGTTCCTCGAATCTCTGCTCTATTAAAATCTGAGCTTACTTTCCCGTACGTGCAATCCATATCATAATTCCACTACACTTTTTAAAGAAAAAGTATATGATTATTGGCGTTATCCAAAGTCTAAAAAAAAAATCTCACTCTTATAATATAATGTCATTAGTTTTTAACTAGAGTAACAATCAGCAGAGGTGAGGAAAGGATGACAACGACAAGGGAATATTGAGGGCCGTTACCCCCAAATGCCACCCCTCTGCAGCCAAATGCACTTTCTATGCTAGTATTATTAAACAGTCGGTCGGTTGCAACCCTTGGTTCATTAAGTCCTTATCGTATTCTAGCATGGTCGTATGCTGTTTTACTCGGTCGCTTAGACTCCAGTCCCCCGAGTGTCTAGCCTTCCATGCAAATGTATTCCAATATTCCATGTCACTAGCTATCTCCAGTCCACCGAGAGTCAAGCCTATGAAGCGAAGGCACTCGACGTTCGACGGTGGGCAGCTATCTCAAATCCAGTTTGCATTTACCAAATCTAATGATGATCGAATTGCATCCCTCAATAGTCACTCCACACTGCCTGATTATGCACTGCAAAATTGTGAAACTACTTTCCAGCTTTTGCAACAAAATAACGAATGACACTGTTAATTAAGTGGTAGCCGATAAAATCGCACCCGTAGTTCTTTTGTATTACCTGTTAAAGCTATCTTCACACAACTGAACAGACTGATATAGATAAATTGTATGAATCATTTCACTGGCTATTAACACCACTATTTTATCACATACACACAGGGCAGAGGGTGGTTGTAGGGCCAAGGCCCCCTTCTTTTTTTTAGAAAAGATTTTGACATATCATATAGATAAGAGACTCATTCTATTGTTTGACTAATACCATGAGACATGGAGTGGTAACCCTTTTAGTAGCAATAAAATAATAAAAATGCAAATCAACCAAATCTTATCAACTTCTAGATTTGAGATTTTATTTGAACAAATTAGATTTTCCTCAACAAATTAAACTACTCAATCTGATCATATAACACAAACATTATCAGTCTAAAAATTTCTGTTTTTTAACTTCAACCATATCACAAATGCAGAGCATAGTCTGGTACTCCATCTCCGACTATTCCAATTCCTCAACCGATCTTTTATTTTCTTCTCCGGTAAGCAATGCCCTGTGCCCTTTTTAGAATATCAATGCTGTAGGAATAATATGATATAAATAAATTTTACCCACAACACCAGACTTTGTAGAATATCTGATGTTACAATTGTGGACACAATTTGAACACTTGGATCATCTAAAGAGACTTCCTAATTTTGGAGTATTAAAAACTATCTGATTTGTGCCATTGGTTGGTAAAATCTAGAAAAGCACAAGTCTATCCACTTGTGAATTGTGATTTTAACTCTTACTCTTACACTTGGTGTTCTTTTTCAGCTATAAATAGACTACACTTCACAACAAGATGGAAGTCAAACTTCTTAGATCAAATGATGTCATAATGTCTCGTCATAAATGATGTTTAATGATAGATCAAATAAATCTAAATCATTCTTACACAAAAAGGCTAGGAGATAAGCATACAAGAAGATCACAATCATTCTTCTACAAGGCATCACGAGCAGTCGAGCAGCTATTCGGCAAGTTGCATCAGCATTCAGCAAGTGATGATACTTCAAGTTCCGAGGCAGATATCTTATAATTATGAAACATAAAGAATTACTTAATATGCTAGCTGGCACACAAAAAAAATGCAAAGTGATCTGGATCAGAGCCCTCACAAACCTTTTGTATCTGGGATTGGTTTGCTCTCCGTTCCAGCTCCTCCAGGTCGATCTCTTTTCCAATGACGAGTTTCTCTATGGCTTTTATCTAGTAAAGAGAGACGTATATCATTTTAGCTTAGGGTGACAGAAAAAATTGGTGCTTTGCTCTATTGTAGAATCTTCTCACCTCATCAGGAGAAGCATCAAATCGAGCAGCAAGGATATAAATTGTGCTTCCAGAGATGCCACATCTTTTTAAAGATTCAGTAATCTATTTGCAAGACATGCTGAAATTAGCAACTCTAATTTGAAATCGGAACCACAACAGGTTAAATAACAATACGTAATTACATGTTTGGACCCTGAGTAGTTGTAAACGAGCTCTGACTGAAGAGTGTGTGTGGTCAAAGAGTCTTGCGACTTGGCTACAAGTGTCTTGTGTGCAGCTGCTATAACAGGGAAAATATATGGAATCTGGTGCAGTTCAGAACAGTGGGAACATCAGAAAGAAGCAAAAGTATTGTATACATTCATAGTTAATAATATAAGTACCGGCATCACTGCGAACTTCTCCTTAAAAACATAAGAAGGTCATGTTATGAAAGAGAAAGAAACAAAGTAAAATTAGTAAATCCTCTATAAACAAGTGTGTGCCTTATTGTCCTACTAATTACTACTTTTGTACATATTCTCTCGCAACATGACCTTCTCTTGTGAAACAGTTAGTGAAATTGGACATCTTGATCCTCTTGTAAATGGTGCTGAACATGAATAAAACACAAATATAAAAAAATTATACAAGAGAAGCATTGAGGAATTCGACTTTTGGCTCGAATCTCGCTGCTTGCATACTTTCCAATAGTTCCCTGCAAGAACAATAGTTAAATAATATGCTTCAGCTAAGGGCAGGTTGCAAATCTTCTGAATCAATTCCAAATAAAAAGATTAGTATTTTCATAAAGTATTTTGATATCTTTTTTTCTTTTTGAATCACTAAAAAAAATTATTGATCATAAAGGCACTATACAAGGAACAAGATGAGTCCTTGGTAGGCACAAAATTGTTACAGCAAGTCAACAGAAAATAACCAACTACAAAAGAACCAACTCTACACATGTAGCTACCCAACACAAATGAACCAAAAGGCCAAAGAGCAGCGCTCAAAACGGTGAACAATTGCTCATCTCAATACAACCTGAACCCCAAAATGAGCCCAGAAACTATCCACCAAACCATCCGAAAGCAAAGGAAAGAAGGTCACACGCCAACTCACAAGCAGAAAACCGAAACCAAATAAAAGACCTCCACAAAACCTACTGGCACTGAGGCTTAGAAACACCAGAGGAAAAAACCAGTCGGCAGAAAAACAACACCTACAAACAACCAAAACAGAGTAATAGAAACATGCCTCAGGACACCAGGGTCCCAAAAGCATTCGTTAATCAGACACTGATTCATCTTCGTCCTATGCACCCCCCCCAATCGCCACAACCAAACTTTAATTTCGTCAACCACCGCCAAAGGATCTGTATCCCATTT
This sequence comes from Medicago truncatula, assembly GCF_003473485.1. NCBI lineage: Eukaryota > Viridiplantae > Streptophyta > Magnoliopsida > Fabales > Fabaceae > Medicago > Medicago truncatula. Next base: position 51,619,427 of record NC_053043.1, read on the forward strand.
GAAAAGATTATACCCTTTCTAGCTTTCCAAATTACCTAAAGCATTGTACGCTATTTAAAATTTCTTGCACGTAGCTGCCCCCAGTTAAGCATTCAAAGAGCATGCTAAGATTTGGTGGTAGCATATCATAATTAAGCCCAACCACCGAAAAACACTATACCAAACAAAAGATGCAAAATTGCAGTGGAGAAACATATGTACAGCTGTGTCAACCGTCCTGTCCTGTCACACAAAACACAATCAACCGACATACCCAATGGAATGACTCCACGATACCCTAAGTTGAATTTTGTCGGAATTCTATTATGAAGCAATTTCCATAAAAAGACCACTGCCTTGGAAGCTGTTGGGCTTTTCCATATACTTCGAAACACAAAAGCCTCCAAAAAGGCAAGATTGACCTCGTTCAGCGTCAATGTAATGTAACTAAAAAAGAATATGCCGGTTTAACCTAGAAAGAACCTTCACTATAGAGTAGTGCAGACCCACAAATCTTCCTTCATTAACAAACTTGGCGAGGCAACGTCGTCAATAACCCCGCCTCTCACTCACACACACCTCTTTTGCCAGAGAAATTTCCACCTCCACCCACTAAATTCCCTCACCCCCATTTCATTCAACATGCTCTCTTTACTTTTACAGATCAGCGTATATGACCATAAATAGAATTTTATTTCCAACCACCATCATGATTAGAAGGAATCGGTATACGAAATAAAATTTATCACAAGGATTTAATTTGTATACACTGACGATGTAAAACTTTTTCAAACATGCATCCAATCAAATGAGTCATGTAAATTTGTGGAGATATTTTATGAACTAACCTATAAAAGCGGCACTATGGTGTAATTTGATTTGACACATGTGTAAGAAAGTTTCACCGTCAATGCATAGAAATGAATTTCTTTATCACAGATGGATTGTCGTAACAGCACAACCAGCACCAAATGTTGTTAACAGTTATCACGACAGTATTAAAAAAAGAGAAGCAAATTCTAACTACTGTAAAACTAAATTTTAAGATTAAGTGATTCCTTGTGAAAGTGTGAATAGCAATATTAGATGGCCACTCACTAAAAAACAAGCATGCACCTTGTTGACCAATTAAAGTAGTTGTATAACAAAGAAGTGAAAAAGAGTTGAACCTTTGATTTAAACATAACAAGGCCTTCTTGACAGTAAGCACAAAAAAAAATTATACTTTCGAAGCAATTCTAGAGTGAACCCATTTATGTTGATGAGCTTCATAGGTTTTGGTTTGAATGAATCTGTAAAGAAACCAAGCAAGAAGTGTTAAACAAAATAGGGAGAGAAAGCAACCTAGGAATTTAGCATGTCCAAGTGTTGTGCCTCAGCTTATCAGTGGACTAATATTCAGAGTGAAGACCCAATTTGGTTCTACAATTTTCTCGCAATCCAATTTAGTCTGACAAAATAAAACTAGACTAATTTGTTCCTCTTGTATAATTTGGTCATTATTTTGAAAAAAAGACTAAATTGAACTGTGAAAAAATTCTGAATGACAAAATTGAGTTTTTTACTTGAATATTTGTATTTGTGTGTGGTGAAAATAAAATAGAGTGAAGATGAATGAATGCATCAACAACAACAACAAACAAGTTTTATCCCACTAAGTGGGGTCGGCGACATGGATCAAATGACGTCATAGTGTTCTATCAAAAATCATATTTGGATCCAACTCATTTACCTCTAAATCCTTTCTAATGATTTCTCTAATGGTTTTCTTGAGTCTTCCTCTACCTCTTTTAACTAGACTCTCCTCCATTTGATCTACCCTTCTAACAACGGCATCTACGGGTCTTCTCTCTACATGTCCAAACCATCTAAGGTTATTTTCTACCAACTTTTCTACTATAGGTGCTACCCCCCACTCTCTCTAATGGTGTCATTCTTAATCCTATCTTGTCTAGTCTTACCATTCATCCAGCGCAACATCATCATCTCCGTTATACTTACTTTACTCTCGTGTTGGCTCTTAATCGCCCAGCACTCCGTACCTTACAACATTGTCGGTCTGACTGTTGTCCGATAAAACTTTCCTTTCAGCTTAAGTGGTACTTTCTTATCGCACAAAACACCTGAGACTCTTCTCCATTTCAACCACCCAGCTTGAATACGATAATTTACATCTGCTTCTATTTCTCCATCATTTTGTATTATGGACCCAAGATATTTAAACCGTGTAATTTGGGTATGATATGATCTCCAACTTTCACCTCCAAGGTAGACCCACACTTCTCCTTTTGTTGAAGTTACATTCCATATACCCCGTCTTGCTTCTACTCAGGCGAAAACCATACGCTTCTAAGGCTTGCCTCCAGGTCTCTAGCCTCCCATTTAACTCCTCCCTCGACTCACCAAGCAAGACTACATCATCTGCAAAAAGCATACATCTCGGTGCTAATTCTTGGATGTGTTCCGTCAATACATCCAAAACTAAAGTAAAAAGATAAGGACTTAGGGTTGACCCTTGGTGCAGTCCTATTGTTATGGGAAAATCTACGGTATCCCCATCCTGCATCCTCACACTAGTCGAAGCTCCCTCATACATATCCTGGATAGCTCTAATATAGGCAATCCTCACCCCATTCTTCTCCAGGGCTTTCCACAAAAATCTCTCTAGGTACTCTATCATACGCCTTCTCAAAATCAATGAAAACTAAGTGTAAGTTCTTTTTATCCGTCCGATATCGCTCCATCACGCGTCGAAGTAAGTATATCGCTTCCATAGTCAACCTCCCAGGCATAAAGCCAAATTGGTTATCCGTAACATGAGTCTCTTTTCTTAGTCTTCGTTCAATTACCCTTTCCCATAATTTCATGGTATGACTCATTAGCTTAATTCCCCTATAATTCGCGCATGGTAATACTAATAGAGAGAGGGGCATACCTTTGCTTTGCCTGCTGCGTTGTGTGAATAGATGAATGAAATAGGGACGGACCCAGAAATTGCAATAACCAATCACCAATCCAAAAAATATGTGTTCTTTTCAGTTTATATATTATTTTATTCCAACACAAGCTTAAGACACGGTGGTGGTAGATTGCTACGGTAGCCATTTTAAGATTGCTTTACAAAGGCAAATATCAATACTTTTCTGACACAGTGTCTTTATTGTCAGTTAAGATACCACAAAATATGACCGATAATCATGCTCTTACAAATGAAATTGTCATATGGTTATGGTTCGGTTCGATTTGGTTTGGATAACTGTGATTATTAATAGTTCGGTTCGGTTAATTAACTGTTATCAAAATAATGGTTCAGTTCAAAAATTTGTGAAATGGTTCAGTTAATTTTGATATGGTTTGGTTAACCGATTCGGTTCGGTTATTGGTTAATTTTGTCAACCCCTACTTGTGATATCACTAAGCATTTGCAGGAATATAGAATGATTTGAATTAAGAGGCCAACAACATCACCCTCTAACATGTAATTTATAGCAAGAAAATAAATAAAAAATTGAGAACAAGGGGACTGGTCATGGAGCAAAAGCTTCCGGTAAAAACAAGAACAACGAAAGTCAAAGTAAACTAATGTCAGTTTTTAAATTATTTGAAGTCTTTTGTTCCTCAACCATAAGATCAATCCAAGGGCTGTGAATAGTGAAGGAGAGGATCCGCTCGCGAAGTGGTAGTAGTTAATTATTGATTTAATTTTCTTAAAGTGTTAACAAAAAAAGTATTAAATTGAAAGAATAAATTAAAACCCTGAAAGAAGAAAGGTGAACAGCCGGAAAACGCAGTCATCAATTGATTGATTCATTCATTCCAGGTAAAGTATATTATAATTTTTACAAAATCCATCCATGAATCAATCATAATTCAATCTAAAAATTATGATTATTATTGACTTATTTCTGATTGATCGATCCTTACAGTAATTCTCTTCTTCGTAGCCGCCGGTGCTGGAGCAAAAATACAATAAAATGGGTATAATCAAGGGTTGCTTCTCTTTTATAGCAGGAACTGTTACCGGTGTTTACGTCGCTCAGAACTATAAAGTACCTGACATTGCTAAGCTCGCTGATACTTTCTTGTTCGTAGCAAAAGTCACCGAACAAACTTACCGCAAACCCGACAACAACAAGAAAGATGAAAATGATGATTAATTCAATCACAATCACAATCAGGTTATTTTTTAGGATCAAATTCAAAACATGGTTGATATTTGACAATAGTGCTTGATTTGTTTGTTTGACTGGCTATGTATCTTTCATTTACTCATTTGTGTGTCTCAAATCTTTCTCGATGCCAACCACTTTTCATGTATGTATGTGTATGTGATGGTATGTCTTATATTTCACAAACATGATGGTCGATGGAGGGTTGATGTGGTTGGTATTTAAGTCGTTAGGATCCACCTTCTAAAATAATTTGAAGGTTTTTATGGATGTACAGTTGTGGCTTTTCATTTATCATTATAACCAGTAAAGTAAAATTAGATTGGACAATCTTTGAAAGTAGGGAAGAGTTATGGAAAATGTGAGCAAACATGGATCCTCCCGTGAAGGGGAGGAAGATAAAGGGATTAGAGGGGAGCCAACTTCATCCTCACTTAATCGAGACTCCAATATTGGGTAGATTTGTAGGGTAGAGAAGATTAGCTTATTTCCTTATAATGCCAATGAGAAATGTGTGCTGCTTCTGATCTTTCTTTCGTTTAGGTTCTCTCTCTATATATCTATATCTCAATATACATGGGTGTAGTTAGAGAAATGTGCAATTTTGCATACTAGTCAATCAATTTATGGTTCATGGGCAGAGTAAACGGGTAAATGGTGAGCGTAAATTGAACAGAAAGATAATTGAGATTAATGAGTTGGCCTACTTTGTGTGAGTGTTTGGCAAATAGGTTTCTGAATAAACATGATCCTGTAAAATTGTTTTGGTCAGAATTGAATTTGAACTCAAGTTAAGTGTGTTTGGACTTTTCTAATCCAAAACGGTTTTTTCTAGATTACCTTTGAAGAATGGTGGATAATTTACCCACCAACCAATGAAAATGAGCAATTTGTTGGCGGGGTCAAGATAGTTCATGGATACCACTTAAAAATGTGCTTATGTGGCTAATGTGTATTGGTTGGGGTAAATTACCCACCATTCTTCCATGGGTACCCTAGTTGTCACCATCCAAAACTGGTTTGATGAAAAAGTGTAGTCTACATTTTGCAACTTAATAGTTAATGCAAAAGTTTTTTTTTATCACTTCTCGTTAATTAATATAAGATTTGGATGTTAGATTAGATACTTTGTGCTAACGCTAATTAAACATCTATTCTTTATTAAAAGATAAATCAATGTTGCTGGTGGTTGGTTATTTTCTTCTAATGACAATACCTGAAGTATCATCCAACCCATCAAACTAAATCCTTGTAATACTAACAACTATAAGTCTACAACATTGAATTCTGTTACATTTTTACGTGAAACCCTGTATACTGTCTTAAGCCATTCTTTCTTTTTGTTGTAGTTATGGATGATAGACAATGTTTAGTTGTCTGTTGTTATTTGCAGTTTATTCGGGTTTGCAAAGAAAGCTGGAACTCAGGGGTTAAAGTGATCAACATTCAGTAGGCTGTGTCTGATTGAGAGGAAAATTGGTGGGGTGAAAATGAGAAAATAGAGAAAAATATTTGTGTTCTCAGTCTTTGGATTGGTTATAAGATAAGCTGTAGAAATTGATATTTATACCTGTATTTGACTCTAAATTTTTTGGTTCCCAACCAATCTGTGATGTTTTAGGTTTTTATTCTCAATGGCAAACATTGTGTTGTCAAATTTTGACCTGTTCCATCTGGTACAATATTACCTTTTGAAAACAACTCAAAATGACCAAAACATGACGCAAATTAATCGTGAAAGCAAAGTAGTTGTTGTGGCAGTTCTATGTGGTTGCACCTTAGACCCATCCCTGGACATTTACTTGCGAACAAAGCAGTTGGATGTGGTATACTATACTCCAGTGCATTGTTTGCATATCTTAACACATATTACTGTGCCATAACCGTAATGGAATCATCGTGTAAAAGTAGCATATGATTGCATGCTCAATATAAGAGAGAAAAATGTTCAAGGGGTAAATTAAAACTTGTCATTATACCCTTAAACGCAATCCAAAACATATAATCTCTTATATAGTGATAAGAGGTTCCACGCATATTCATCATTCCACCAACACATCACCCATATTCTTCAGTTTGCTATTGTTACCACTTACCACACATAAAGTTAACTCTGATTCTGCAGTGAATTGCACACTATACGTAATGGGATAGTAAAGTAACAAAGAGACCTATGACATGCATATATATATATATATCGCAAATGCAACCCTTTGGTCCTTCATAATGTAACTTGTAATCTTTAATTTGTTGCTTTCTTTACCTATTCCATACGAAAAAGTAGAAAGTTGTACCTCCACGATTAATTTACAAGAAATGATATTTCTACGACTATTTTACAATAACTTTTTAACAATTTTCTCTCTTATACTCACATGATGTTATTATCATCTCTCTTCATTGTTTTTAACCAATAAAAAGATATAAAAACAAGATCGTCACCAAAGTTGTCATTAAATGAATGTACAAATATCATTTTGAAGTTGTATTGAAAATGTAAAGTGACATTCATTTTAAAACAATTTTTTTTTTGCTAAAGTGACATTCATTTTGAAATGGAGGGAGTAACTTTTTTATAAAAACATGTGTATTTAATGCATTAGAAATTAAACTATTAAACTTTTTTAAAAAATAATTTTTCTAATTTAGAATGTTTAAAAAATGCACAAGGGCACCTGTTAACAAAACCCTATATATATCAAAGAACTTGTATAATAGTATCAACAAAACATTTTAACATAACATAATGAACTATTTTGATTAAAGGGGTGAACAATTATTTTGAAAATTTCATAATTTGAGGGAGTATTATGGCGGACAAAAATGACTTTTGTCCCAGTAATTAAAATAAAATAATATTTCTGAGAAGTAAAATAAAATAAATAAAAAGAAGAAAGCTGAAGAGAAGACAACTCGCCGGAAAACGCAGTCGCAGTTGATCGTCGTCGTTCGTCTTCCAGAAACAAACAAACAGTGAGAAGATTCTATTGATTAATTTAAATTTAAATCCGTATAAATTAGGTTATAATCTCTAATTTTGATTGATCCGATCCTTACAGTGATTATTTTCGTAGCGGCAGCGGGAGCAACAATTGGTATAATCAAGAATTGCTTCTCTTTTGTAGCTGGAACTGTTGCCGGTGTTTACGTTGCTCAAAATTATAAACTACCTAACATTGCTGAGAGGGCTGATACCGTCTTCAAAATGGTCAAAGATGTTCATGAAAGATACCGCAATGATTAGTAATCAATCAGGTTCTTGTTTTTTTTTTTTTTTTGTTATATTGTTCTTTATGCTTATGCTACTATTATTTCTGCAATGATTTGTATCTTGATTGTTTGTAGTTTGACCCTATCTTTTCATTTATTCTTCTGTGTCACAACCTAGTGAGATAAGACTTGGATTGTTATCGTTATTCGTTGTTGTTTTACATGTGCACGAATTATAATTGATCAATTCTTTCTCGATGCTAAGGTTGATGTTGTAAATTGTAATAACCCAGTAATAACCAACTAATGGAGCAGTGGTTAATTTAATTTTTCTACTGCTCCATTAGTTCGTTACTACTGGGTTATTACAGATGTGGTGTTTTAGTAACAAGGATCTACCTTCTAAAAGGTACGAGTCTTTTTAGGATGTGATGTGATTTTTAATGTATATTAGTTGTACAGTTGTTTTCATTTTTATAACCATTAAATATAGACGAGGCAATCTTGAAATTAGGGATTGAATATAGAATCATTAGGTAAAGGGGTATGGAAATCCAAGGTTATCATCCCCAATGAGAAAAGATGGACCTTACATCGTATTTGTTTAAGGGCATTGGATGGGGGAAAGAGGAAATGAGAGGAATTATTTGCAATTTTCGTGGTTTGGTTTATTGTTTTGGAGGGATAGGAAGATGAAGGGATTAGAGGGGAGTCAACTTCATCCTCACTTAACTGAGACTCTCCTCCAATATCGGAGAGATTTGTAGGGTAGAGAAGATGAACTTATTAAATATGAAGTTTAACTTGATTGACAAAAATATCCTTATAATGCCAATGAGAAATGTTTGCTGCTTTTGATCTTCCTTTCATGTGGTTCTCTCTCTATCTATATCTCAATATCCATGGTTTAGTTAGTGAAGTTGCATGGCTGTCAATCAATATATGGTTCATGTGCAGGGTAAGTGGGAAAATGGTGTGTGTAAATTGAACAGAAAGAAAATAGAGATTAACGAGTTGATCTGCTTTGTGTATGTTTGGGTGAGTGTTTGGCAAATGTGTTTCAGAATAAACTTGATTTTGTAAAATCGCTTTGGTCAGAATTGAATTTGAACTGGTGTTATTTTTGTTATATAGTCTAAATTTTGCAGCTTAATACAAAAGCTTTTAATCACTTCTAGCTAATATGTGATTTAGATGTTAGATTTGATCACTTTTTGCTAACAACAATTAAACATCTATACTTTACTAAAAGTTAAATCAGTGATGTTACCTTTTTCCATGACAGAAAATACACACTTTGTTGGTAGTTGAGTGCTGTCTAGAATTTTCTTAGAAAATGACTTGCTGGTGATTGATTACTTTCTTCTAACGACAATAACCGAAGCATCATCCAACGTAACAAACTTGATCCTTTTATACTAACAACCGTAAGTCTACAACATTGTGGATATACAGTTTGAATTTTATTACATTTTATGCAAAATTCTGTGTATTATCATAAACCATGCTTTCGTTTTGTTGAAGTTATGAATGATGGACAATGTTTAGTCGTCTTGTCTTTTGTTATCTGCAGTTTATATAAATAAACAAGAAACAGAAAATAAATGTCAAAGAAATGATCATTCAGTATCCTGTGGTTGAGAGAAAAATTGGAGGGGTGAAAATGAGGAAATATTTGTGTTTTCAGTCTTTGAATTAGTAACATAAGCTATAAAAATTGATATTACTACCTGTATTTGACTCTAAATTTTTTGGTTCCCAACCCATTATTTATTTGTGATGTTTTGGGTTTTTATTCCCTTCAATGCCAAACATTGTGTTGTCAAATTTTTACCTCTTCCATTTAGTACAATATTACCTTTTGAAAACCATTCAAAATGACCAAAGCTTGAGGCACTACCACAAATGATTTTCATACGGGTTTGTGAAGAAAGCTGGAACTCTGGGATCGCAGAGAGAATTTATTGTGTAAGACCAAAATGCCCTTTGCTTTATCTGTTGGCCCTTCATTTTTCTATGTGGCAAACTAGCTACTTGTGTCAATCTATATGGTCAACCCCGTGCACGGGGACATGAGGCTTCTTTGGACTTAAAAGTAACAGTGCAAGCCAAGTAGCTGCTGTGGCCTGCGACGGTTCTCTGTGGATGCACCTCAGACCCATACCTGGACATTGACACTCTCAATAAACACCGTTGTTGATCCCTTCAAAGAATGTTACATGAAGCAAGTTATGAGTCATGATAGTGATGGGGAAGGGAGTGTTGTGATAACTATGCATGGTTTTTATGTGAAAGTGGGACAGGAGGAATAACTAGTTCAAATTAATATTAGTTTAGTTCTGTTGAATCCACTGTAATATTGTTTCTGCTTTTCAGGATTTCTTTGGAGGCAAGCCATAGGAAAATCTGGATGTAGAGGAAAAAAAGTGGTAAAAAATTCAAATACCAAAATGGGAAGGGTTAATTTTGTCATTTTAACTATATATTTCTTTTTTCCATCTTAACAAATACAAGTATTTAAATTTTTTAGTCACATTTCCTTATGAACAAAGCATTTGGATGTGGTATACTCCAGTGCATTGTTTGCATATCTTAACTCAAATTAATGTGCCATAACAGTAATGGAATCCATCGTGTAAAAGTAGCATATGATTGCATGCCCAAATATAAGAGGGAAAAATGTTCAAGAGAGAAATTAAAGCTTGTCATTATACCCCAAACGCAAACCGAAAAGAGGAGTGATATTTGTACAACTAGTTTTAAACAACCTTTGTGACAACCACTTTTTCTCACTTCTTATTGGATAAAAAGAATAGAGAGAAAGAAGAAGAGATAGAACAAAAATACATGTGAGTATGAGAGAGAGAGAGGGTTGTCACAAAAGTTGTCAAAAAGTGGTTGTACAAATATCATTTCTCAACCAAAAAATATCATCTCTTACGGTGATAAGAGGTCCTACGCATATTCATTCCACCAACACATCACCCATATTCTTCCGTTTGCAATTGTTATCACACATAAAGTTAACTCTGATTCTATAGTGCAGTGTACACTATACGTAATGTAATTTAATCCCTCATTCATACAACAGCGACATTCCATCTTTCATTCCTTTGTTATAAGACAGATGATATTGTCCACTCTAGTCTATGTGTGTGCTCTTCCTTTTTGTGGGAGTGGGATGGTAAAGTAACAAAGAGACCTATGACATGCATATATATTGCAAATGCAAATCATCCACTTTGGTCCTTCATGATGTGGACACCATACTAAGATGTCACATGTGATCTTTAATTTGTTGATTTTTTCACCTATTCAATACAAAAAAGTAGAGATTTGAGCCTCCACGATTCATTTACTGCCAGCCATAAGTTCTCACATTGATAAAAGAAAGTCTAGGGAGTTTACTCTTTTCTCAAAGTATTACTAGTATTTTTAAAATAATATCCAAACTTAGTTTAGCTTCGAATAATTCAATTTCTTAAGGTAAGTTACTCCACTAAGAAACGTTTTTTACTTATGAAAAACTAAGGCTGTGTTTGGTAACACAAATAAGCTAGTTTATAGCTTGTTGGACTAGCTTATAAGCTAGTTGGATGAAAACGTGATGTGTTTGGTAACAAGCTTTTCTCATGAGCTTATAGCGTTTTTTGAAAAACTATTTCAAGTAGTTTTTTTATAACTTTTTCCAATTTTAACCTTATTACATTAATTTTAATATTTTATAAAAGAAAAATAAACTACCCATGTTCCCATGTTTTTATAGTTTACTGCAACCAACCTACCCTACCCACACGATATACTTTTTTCTATTTTGTTGTTAACTTTTTCTTTATGACATTGCTTTTAATTAATGTAGTATTTAATTTTAATTTTAATTATAATATAATATAATAATAAATAAATTGTGAAGCTAGTTTAGTTAAATAAAGTTAGTAAAAAAATAAAATTTATTGAGTGAAAAATGTCAATTGAGTTCATAAAACACATTTATCATCTTGGAGATGAAAATAATTTGAAATATTAAAAAGAAATATATTAGGAAAAAAAATCATATATGTGATTTATAAAGAAATAAAAATAAACAAATATGTACTTTTATGTCATTTTATATTTATCAGTCATTTCAACAGCTAATTTTATCAAACACTTTAATTTTAATAAGCTAGCTTTTCAGCTATCAGCTATAAGCTAGTTTTTCAGCTATCAGCTATCAGCTAGCTTATAACTCATTTTTACCAAACACACCCTAAGTTTATATACACTTTTGGTCTATGTTGGTCCTCTAGTTATTTTTCCAAGTGATTTTAGTTCCTCTATTAATTAAACTTTAATGTGAAAAATGGCGTAATTAAGTCTTAAAAGTATTAATCTTTTATCCATTTAAGAAGAACGGTTTGTCTTAAAAGAAAAAAGGCCTACCATGACGAAATTATTGAACCCCTTATCCTATTTTAGTACCATTACCAATAACGTGTCATGTGGTGCGTATTGCATAACCAAGATGAATTACATCCATGGCACCTTTTTCATGTGAAAAATTTCTTTTGAAGTTGATTGGGTGGCAAGGCAGACTTACTTCTAATCACTTGGTTTAGGTTATATGTTAATCCGGGGACTAACATAAGACCTTGGCACTCTCTTAAGGGCATGAACAAGAACAACATCGTTAATTTACCTCCTAAAAAAAAAACTAATATGAGAACTCAGTTACATTCCTCATGTTTTCATTGACCCCATCCACCACTATCTTACAATACAGCTCCATGATAACATATTGAATACCTAACTCATGCCACCAACTTAGTAATTTACATAATCCCTCAGGTTGTGGTGGCACATGCCCATACCATAGTCCGAGATGACTTGGTCAGTTCCTCCTAATAAGTAAGAATCAAAATACCCTGATAAAATGTTACTACCTAATCAATTATGAAAGCTTAATATGATGGATGATGCATTGTGAGTGCAACATGGGACCGACCGGAGCTGCAATATGAGAATGATGGAGAACAAGAAATTATTGACATATATCCAACCATGTGAACCTGTGCCTCCTCATAGTGTGAAGTGAGAAGTGTGAACCTTTAGTCAAAAATTACAAACAAGAAAGAATTTAAAAATAAACAGTACTTGTAGATTCCTAACATTGCCCGAGTCATGGCAGCATAAGACAAAATAGCTGCACAGAATCATTCAATTCAACCAATACATATCTATCTATCTATTAATTAAACTATCTACCCAAAGTAGTAATAAATAATCCCTTGAAGTGTAACTCTTACATTGAACCATGAATTAATCGTAATTGCAAACACATCCATAAATATATCTTTTATTACTCATTTTGGTTTTTAAATATTTAGTTCAAACAAATTAGACATTGAGAACGTATTTGTAATTTTAATGCATTTAAGAACTATATATCGATAACATCTCACACATTCAAAGATAAAAGAGATTATTTACTTCAGTTAAATTTTCAGTGTAATAAGTAGTCCAAGACTTTGCCAGCAAAAAATTTCACTTTAGTCAAAAAAGCACCTTAGCTTGGGTCCATCCCTTTCTTTCCTTTTTCTAATCCTCATATCCCAATTGCCAATATTAATCTCATTCCATTATATGAATAAAGTAAAATAGTTGGTGATGGAAACCATAAATCAAGGAAAAGAAGAAAAAAAACTGAAAACATATTTAACAATAGTAGAATACAGCTCCTCCTCCTCTAATGATTATCTAATTGTAAAGCAATCCACTTTGGATACCAAATTCATTAAAGTAATCAAAAAACCATAGTCTTCATCTTCTTCTTTTTGATCATCAATATTCATTCATTCACATCACATAACACCATGCCTTCAAGACAATTAACTTCTACAACTTCCAATATTTTCACCAAACCAAAGTTTCTTTTCATAGCACTAACCATTTCAGCTTCTGTTGTCATCTTCTTCTCAATACTTTACTTCCTTTATCATCTTTGGCTTTCTCTTGTACATAGAGCTAAGACCATTCCTTTTGATGCAAGTTCTCCTTTGAAGCTACAAAGATTTTCTTACAAAGAGTTAAAGGTTGCTACCAATGTTTTTGACACTGCTAATATAATTGGCAAAGGTGGTTCTGGTACTGTTTTCAAGGGAGTACTGAAAGATGGAAAATTCATTGCCATCAAAAGGTTGGACTCTTTGTCTTTGCAATCAGAGAGAGAGTTTCAAAATGAGTTGCAGATTCTTGGAGGGTTGAGATCACCTTTTCTGGTGACCCTTTTGGGCTATTGTGTTGAAAAGAATAAGAGGGTTTTGGTTTATGAGTATATGCCTAATACAAGCTTGCAAGAGTCACTTTTTGGTGATGAGTGTTTTGGTTTGAGTTGGGAGAGAAGGTTTTGTATAATTATGGATGTTGCTAGAGCATTGGAGTTTTTGCACCTTGGATGTGATCCACCTGTGATTCATGGTGATATTAAGCCAAGTAATGTGTTGCTTGATGCTGAGTTTCGCGGGAAGATCTCGGACTTTGGTTTGTCAAGGATTAAGGTGGAGGGTGAATTTGGAGTTGACTTGTTTAGCCAGGATTTGGGGAAGAGCCAGGATCTTTGGAAGAGTCAAGACCTTTCAGGTAATTTGACTGCAGAAACTCCTGTAATTGGCACTCCTGTTGAGAGTGTGAGTGAAGTTGATTTTGCTCTTGCTTTGCAAGCTTCTACTTCATCCAAAAATAGTAGGAGTTGTTTAAATGTTAAAGCATTGAACTTGAACTCTTTGAATTATAATGCAAATATTGTTGGTGAAAGTGAAAGTAGGAATGTAAATGCAAAGGGTAAGGAAATTTCAAGTTTGGATACAGGAGGAGGTGGAGGAGGGGATGATTGTTGGAATACTAATAAGTTTGTTCCTTATGATGATGAGTTCTGTAGCACTGATTATAGTAAGGATGCTTATTTGGTTGATGAAGAGAAGGAAAATGGGAAACAATGGGGAGAAGATTGGTGGTGGAGACAAGATGGAAGTGGTGAATTATGTAGTAAAGACTATGTCAAGGAATGGATTGGGAGTCAAATTTGTCCATCAAATGCTGATTGGGATGATGGTATTGGCAGTGCTAAGATCAACAACATTCAGGAGAAGTCAGAGTTGGAAAATTCAAGTCCAATTGATAAAGCCAGTGATGCAAATGGAACACAATTACTACAAGTATCTGTGATGGAAAATGCAGATAATAAAGTTGTTGATATGAAAGAACTGAAGGGAAAGAAAAACCACAAGAAGAAGAAGAATAGGAAGATGCAAGAGTGGTGGAAAGAAGAACATATTGCTGAATTAAGCAAGAAAAAGTCGAATAAGCTTAAAAGTCTTCAAACTAAATGGAAGAAAGGCTTGAAAGTGCCACATTTTGGTTTAGGTAGAAGGTTCTATCTTTGCCAACGTAGTAAGAACTATGGAGAGGAAGGACAGAATGAGTGTGAACAAAATGGTGAGTTTAGCTTCAGAAGAGGTTGGAGGAAAAAAAGCTCACGTTCGATTGGAAGTGATATGTGGAGTGGCGATCTTTTCAGCCGCGAACTAAGCAGCACAACTAGCATGAGAGGGACATTGTGTTATGTAGCACCAGAATATGGAGGGTGTGGATTCTTAATGGAGAAAGCTGATATATACAGTTTTGGAGTTTTGATTCTTGTAATTGTATCAGGTAGAAGACCATTGCATGTTCTTGCATCTCCTATGAAGCTAGAGAAAGCTAATTTAATAAGCTGGTGTAGACACTTGGCTCAGGCTGGTGGTAACAACATTTTAGAACTAGTTGATGAGAAATTGAAAGAAGACAATTACAACAAGGAACAAGCAAGCCTTTGCATCAACTTGGCACTCAGTTGTTTACAGAAAATTCCAGAGTTGAGGCCAGATATTGGAGATATTGTTAAGATTTTGAAGGGGGAGATGGAGCTTCCACCACTTCCATTTGAGTTCTCACCTTCTCCACCTTCCAGATTATACAGCAGATCAAGGAGAAAACAAAAGGGCAATGGAGAATAGGTTTTTGTAATGTTGAAGGTTTCTTTACAAGTCATGTTAAGATCAGGCTATGTAGTAGAATGAGTGCATTTGGGAGCTAAACACACTCATATTGTGAGACTTATTATCATGTTGAATGTACATGAGAATGAGATTATTATTATTATTATTAATGCTTTTCTCAACTAACAGTTGCATAAACTTTAATTGTTGACTTAATTTCCACTAATTGTCCCAAGTGTTATGGCATTGTTAGAATGCTGGCTTTTTGCAGCTGAACTGAATTTGATATGGTTGGTTACACATGTTTTTGTTAGGCTTGACATACACACACAAGTTGTTTCTACTTTGTTTATTTGTTTTATGTCTTCAAAAACAACACATACATCCTAATCCTATATTCCTATTTGTTATATATTTACTTAATGAAGCTTCTGAATGTTCATGTTGATGAAAGAACAAGAGGCTAGCTAGCACAAAGATTCATTTTTGGAACAATGGTTGGTCTATTTTAGGAGATCCAATCCAACAACTAAGTTGGTTTTTGGTTAACAAACAAATTAAATCTAACACCTAAAATGGGTTTGAAATTGGGTGATATTGATCATAGATTTGTAGTCTTGGATGGACCACAGAACACAAGTCATTATCAAAGACTAAAGTAAGTCACTATGAAATAGAAATAGGAGTGCTTGTTCTGTCCCCATAGTAAAATATACGTGTCATAATCTCACTGATAATTTTGCATGACTTAAAATCATCTAGTTGTCTTCATCTTCACCAGTAGTTCTTAAAGAGGACAAAAGCCATTACAAATGCTACCCAGTCCAAAACAAAACCGTGTATACTTATAATTACGACAAACTTAAAATGAAACAAATCAAGTCTTCTACACGTTATTAATACTTGAATACATTAAAATAATAATAATAAATAAATTATCAACTTACTCTCTCTAAACTGTCTATCTAATTTAGTTTCTAAACTATATAAATATAATAAATAATTCCTAACATTCGTCAATTTACTCACTATTTTATAGATGTTAAGGACCAAATTATTCGAAATCCAACCCCTACAAATAATATCCATGTAACTACCGACAAAGCTATGCGAAACATGATCGATATTTTATTATAATTATAGTGCATTATCGTGACCATATTATCCAGTCATGCTCCCTCCAAAGGCGTATATTGGTCAAAGAAATGTCAAGTATCCTACCATTTAAATAGAACTATCTCTGGTGTTTTACGCTTTTCTGATAACACAATCTGAAATCGGTAAGATGCGCGAAGAATCAATATGGTGGAAAAAGAAATTGTCTCCCCTTTTTTAATAAAGGCGAGCCTAAGCCCAAAAAACTGATGAAATAAAATGATTTATCAAACGTAAATTTCTTTTTCAGCCCCACACTTTTCATAAGCCTTTGATTTTTCCGAATTTTAGAATTTGGAGTGTAAAAAGAGGTGTTGTTTGAAACTTTTTTTTTTACTCGTTTGTATTCTAAAATTCAAACAAACCAAGAACCTTTAAGAAGTGTGAAAGTTAGGAAAACAAATTCACTTACCAAACACCTCTGTTTTGATCAAATAAATTTACAAAATAACGTATAAGTAAAGGTATTGGCCTTGCCAAACATTCTAAAACTGACTTCAAAATAATGGAATTTTTTTCTGACAATTCAAACAAATAGAGTTAATCTTTGAAACAAAAGACTTGTATTAAAAAGAATAGTCACAAAAAAGTTTTAGGATTGACAATGAACCGAACTAACTTGAATTTAGTTCGAAGTTCGATTCAACAATTGACTCGATGAACTTGATTCATGAACCAAATGCGCTAAATTTGAGCTTAAAATTAATTTCATTAATTAAATGAGTAGGACATGAACCATTCGTTTGATTAATGAACTAGCTCGATTACACACCCACATAGGTATTTATCCTTCTTTTTTTTTAAATACTCCCTCTTTTCCAAATTATGACATTTTAAACATTTCACACGTATTAAAAAATGCAATTAATTTTGTATTATTATGAGTTGATTTACAAAATTGTCCTCAATAAATAGTATGAAAAAGATAAATTAAAGAATTGAAATATGAGAGGGCAATAAATAATTAAGGATATAATAGAAAAAAGTAACATTAATGCTTCATTGGTATTGTAAAGCAACATATGGTTTATTATTAAGTTTCAAAGACAATTATAAATTAATTATTATTTTAGGATTATAAATTAGTTGATACATATTACTATATTATTATATAATGTATTATTTAATAATTTTTTTTTTTACTTCCTCTCCAAAAAAATAATCTATTTTTGACTTGAAAATAATCAATCATGGAAAACTTTATATTTCACGATGCCATGCGAAGTTCTATTGAAACTGTCCTTGTCTCAGCCTTACTAAAACATACATTTCATGCGGCTGAAAGCACTTTGTCAAATCTTGAGAGAAATAAAAATAGGAACTAAAAAGATGCTTTATCCAACCAATTATTAATTTAGTCTCACTATACAGACATTGCTGAATCAGAATACCATGAGGAATATTCCAAAATTGATACAAAATTGAATTTAGAAAATTGCCCTTGATATGAGCAGGCTTTGCATTTGAATTTTATGATTGCATAACAAATGCAAAACATCACATCCGAATTACCAGGGTCCCTTTTCCCTGAGAACCAGATGACTAAGACAAAAAAAACGCATAACATCATATGCCACCCTGCAATTGTTTTAATCATGTTCATGTTGGTGTAGCTTCTTATAGGGGCATGAGTCTTCTGTACTTGAAGAACCACACAAATGCAGAAAATATACACACTCCGCAAACTCCTGTTATTATAAGGACCCACTGGAATGCAGATGGGACATCAAATAATGGAATTTCAAAGTTCATCCCAAATATTCCCGCCACCACTCCAAAGATTGCAACCACAAATGTTGCAGTTGTGAGCAAAAGCTCAAACTGGATAAGCTGATTCCGCACGTTATCCTGTAATAATACATACATTGTATAAGCATGTGTGATACTTTGTGCATTATTTTTCTCTTAAACTAACCCTCCCCCTCCCAATTATGCATTGTCTCTATGAGTATGTGTGGTAATTTGTGCATTATTTGTTTGATCAGTTATAACTAATAACCAAAGTACAATAGGATAACCTTTGGTGACTAATATGAGAAAGAAGGAAAACAGAATAACACACCAGTTGAATGTTGATGAAATCTTCAGTGTCATCAATGTATTCTTTTAACTGAAACAAGAAAATGGAAACGGTGATAGATAAACTGCGGTGAAGTTGGAAAGAAAAGGGTTAATATAAGATAACAGTGCGGGTGTTTACCGATGTCAACTTGTTTAGAGTGCTGTCAATGACAACAAAGTATGCTTCTAACAACATCTCAAGTTCTTCTATATTTTCATTATTACTTTCAGAACTCCTCATGCTCTCGTGTCGACTCCTAGCAATGCTCAAGCTCTTCTCAAGCCTCCGAGAGTGAGAGTCGGGTGGTGATGAAACAGGAGAGACTGGAAGAGAGATGGATGCACCATCAACCGGTCTATATCCAACCATAGACTGATCTCCATAAAATGACAATTCCATTCGTCTTTTCTTCTCGGTAAGGTACATTTCAGCCATATCACCATCATCATCCATAAGCTGCTCTATTTCGTCTCTAACCTGACACATTATCCACAATATTAGCTCAGAAAATATGGTTCCTATCAATTGTCATTTTCAACTGTGAAGAAAGAATAACCATAAAATGAACATCACCTTCTGAACTCTCCTAGTCAGGGCAACAAGTCTACTTTTCAAACGACGAACACGTTCCAAATTTAGAGTACTGATCTTCGATGTCAGTCCATCCAGCAATGGATAAGCCTCAATTTCTAACTCTGCTGCCTTTTGCAAATAGAATAGAGAATGTTACTGACAAATTTGTGAAAACCAAATAAACAATAATATGAAGAGAAATATACTAATCAAGCAAGCATATGGATAAAAGATTCAGTAGACATCTACATTATGACAGAATTTTGCACATCAACACATTTTCACAGGATTTCTTGTCCCGGCCTTCTTTTTCTATATAAATGAAGGCATTAATATCACTACAGTTGCTTCCAGTTTCTTTCCATCATACCACGGTAAGTATATATCCTCCATGGTCGATGTCTCTGGCATCAAATCAACTTGGTTCTCTAATATGTATAAATATTGTCAATCCACTGTTAAATCGTTAATTGCTGTTTCCCACATTTCACCAGAATAACAAAGCAAGTAGAAATTCCCTGAGAGATGCACAGGTTCACATTTAGTTACTTTTTTCTATGAATTTTTTGTCTCTATTTTATCACTAACTTCTAGGTAATAAACACCTAGTGAATTTTTCCACCAACAATCCGCATAAGTTATATTATACATTAAAGGCTAAATTACACCATAGGTCCTTTAAGTTATTTAATTGTAACAAATTGGCCCTTTAAGTTTTTTTCGTACCACTTACGTCCTTTAATTTGTTCCAATTAAATAACTTAAAGGACCTCTAGTGTAATTTAGCCTACATTATATTATACATAAAACTGAAATCATCCCAAGCAACAAGTACAAAATAGTACTAGTTGTGAATCTTGTGGTTACTGCAAAGCCAAATAATCATCCCATTGCTTTGTAAAACATGTGAATATGAGGCGTGGCTTCACAACTCTGCCTATAAAGAAACCATTCTAGAGTGCGAAAACATGCCACCAATGACAAGAAAAGTAGATGAAATTTGATATAAGTTTGATATACAAAAGGATGAAGATTAGAACAGAGTGTTCAAACTCAAGATCAAATAAATGGGTAACTGCACTTGGGGATGGGAAAGAAAAAAATGCAATAAAACTGATTCTTTTAGTGCTATACATACTGGCTTTCTCTAAAAGACCGCAACAGAATATTCCAGACTCGGCATTATGTTACCACAAAAGAGGTTTCTGGCTATTAGAAAATGAACAAAAGCATGAGAACGAGAACCGAGAAGAGCTAGGGAAAAAGGGAGATTTTTGTGTTATTTAATCTAGTTTGAACACTAAACAGATTTCCTTGATTCGTTGATATAAAGTGCTAGTCTCCTGACCATGAGCAGAAAGCAGTCTGTAACTGTCTAAAAGGATATCAGAATCAGATAAACTAATTCTGATAAGCAATATATACATCTGATAAGTTCTGTGCTATAAGATAGTAATGCAGTTACTCTAATACTGGCCTCAATCAGTGGACACAGATCCAAACAACATAATACACATCATCAGATAAATAAAATTACCTACCATATGATACTACTTCCACATATTGCATGCAGAAAGTCAACTCTACCATGTAAACAATTCTATAGAAATACAAGATTTTGGTTCATCGCAACCATTTCTCTCTTCTAAAGTAAGTCAAGAATGAAAGAAAAAATCATAATCTAGGAACCAAAAGAAGATAGCCTTTGATTTAATTATGAACTTGTACTAACCTGGGTGTCAAGAAATGTGCATGCAGCCTCCAGGGCAACTTCAAGAGCTCTGAATTCAAAAGGTAAATAATCAGGTGAATTGTTGCTATATAAATTTTCAAAATTCCTATTGCCTCTCCTTTGGTTCATGTCAGAATGGTCTGATTGCCAGACCTCGCCTACCTCGCCCACCCCAGTTGTTGTCAAGCGTCGTTGAAGATCAATCACATATTGCAATACATATTTATCAAGGGAATTCAAGAGAAGAACCTCATCTGCTGTAATAATACACCGTATCTGCTCCAGATTTACAACAATAGCCTTCTCCCTACCAAGGATTGTTGATGGGTAGACAAACACAGGATCAAGTAGGCGAAGATCACGGGCAGGAAGATCGCAACGCCGCATCATAGTAAATTTGTCTACCTCAATGACCTGAGAGTTTCCAGATGTGTCAACACGGATCCACGATTTAAGACCTTGGCCTCGCTTCTTGACCTCCACAACATCCACTCCTTGAAAAGCTTGCCTTCCAGAGGCCGTTGGTCGATTGATACCCTCTCTTACGTTAAAAGCCGATGCAGGTTTTGGTGGGAGTAGCCGCTCCTTGAGATCCGCCATTATGGAGGTTCACTAACTGCGGAAAGCATATATGAGGCAAGGATATCAGCCACCTAAGTAGTTTATTGTTTTCTATAAGAAGTATGTATCAAGCCACGCCGTAACAATCTGAAACATAGTTGTGGTCATAAACAACAGATGAAGTATGCAATTATTGCAAATGTGCGATAATATATTGAATAGGTGACATCATGTTCTGAATAATGATAAAAGTGTTTGTTTGACTAAGCAAAAAGCGTGGGAGGACGAGGATGGTGTCCTCTCAAAGGCTTGATTTGACCACAGCCTAACTGCAAAAGGTTTTAACTTCTAAACACCATTATTGATATGCATGTTAAAATGGTATGATGAGTTATTATTGTGTTTGTAAGGATCTAATAATAATTACTAAGACTAGAATCTATGATTATATCCATGTATGTATGTTTTGGGGAAAGTAAGAAGAGTAAATCAGATTATAAACACATGATTATGGACTTTATTATTGAATCCGAAACCGGAATAAAAGCATTTATGATAAGATGCCGGCAGACCCAATATTGATTGAGTGAAGAAAACAAGAAGGTGCATACAGTTGAGTAGAGAAGAGAAAATACAGGATGTCGTCGAACAGAAAATCAGATGAATAGAATCAGAATCCTCCTGTAAGGCTAGAGAGAGAGAGTTTAATAATAATAATAATAATATACCTGAAGGAGGAGTAGGATGACGACGAAGGAGAGTGAACTGAGATAGATAGATAGATAGAAATAGAAGAGTAGTCCGATGATGTTCGGCGGAATTATATGAAAACAATAACTTCCTTCGTTTCTTTGTTTAGTCCTTAGTCAGTTCATGGAGAAATGAAATCAATCCAACAACACATTCATATTCATTGGGCCCCCTCTTCATCTCTAATTATCTAAATAAATTAACCATTCTCAATATCTAAACATTATCAATAAATCCAAAATGTTTACAAACTTAACCAAATTATGTATCATCAAAATAACTTAAAAACTAATCTATTATAAATCTCAAACTTAAAAGACCTCTCATATAACCTAAAATTAACAATTACTCTCTGCCTATGAAGCCGGATACTCCAAAATGGTGACGTACTCGTATCAGATACGTACCCACAGAGTATCAAAATTAATTATTTTAATTTAAAATATATATTTTATTGGATACTTAGAAGATACTCGACAGATACAAACAAATACTTATAAGATACTTCGCAAAGACATATCCTGAAAAAAATGAAGGGTAAAAAAAATGAGACTGTGTTGTGAAAATTCAATGGAGATTAATTTGATTCAATTTAAGATATAAATCACTATAATTATTTTTCGATTAACTAATTAAAAATTATGTTTTTGTTGAATGAAAGTAACGAGAGAGATGAGATTCAATCAATCAACATTAAACATACTTTGTTTTAAGTTCTTTTATTGATGCATTTGTTAATATCCTAACATATGAATGAAAATATAATATGATTTATGCAAAAAAAAAAAAAAAAAATTATTTTGATCACATGTATTATTTTTTGTAAATTGTGACTTTTATGATTATATAGTATTGAAAAGTAATCGATGCTTATTTTTTTCAAGTATTTTACATGCATATAAATTCTAGGCTAAATTGCATTTTTGGTCCCTGAACTATTTAGGTAGTGTCGTTTTGGTCCCTTAATTAAAATTTGATTTATTTTGGTCCATTAACTTTTCTTCGTTACACATTTTGGTCCTTTCCGTTAATTTTAATTCAAAAATATTAGGTTTTCTTCATTTTCTTCTGAGATTCTTGTTGTTGAAGGTGAGGTTCAAACCCCGATCACCAAAAAAAAAACTGGAATTTAATAATTAGTTACTAACTAGTTTGTGAATGTCTGCCTATAAATAGGCTTGATGTAATCACTTGTATTATCTTTTCCAACATGATATGGTATCAGAGCAATGTTATTTGTCTAATTCTATAGTTTAATGGTTCCTATGGTTCAGTTGTCTAATAATATTTTCCCATTGGATATATGGATTTTAAATTTTGGCATTGTTGACGGTACCAGGACAAGATGTAACTTGAATTGTGTTTATAAGTAAAAGACAACATCCCTCACCGTATAGTTGCGTTAGCTCCACTCAAATTTAAAAATGCTACTAATTTTTATCCAAGATTCATTGGATCACTCGCTATCGAATCACTCAGACCGCACTTAAGATATTTAGTCTTGGACATGAATGAATGTATTGAGTCCCTCATTGAATGATAAATGGCGTGAAAATGTGTTTAAGTGAGAGGCTTCCCTCACCTTATTAGTCGGTTTTGCAGGTGTAACCAAAATTTTGAGATACCTCATTCCCTCGATACCACACTTGCATTTAAGTCTTCTATTCTGATGCAACTGAACATTAACATTGTCATTAATGATCAGGTTTTTTTTTTAATTAAAGAGGTTCTACCTCAATTGAAGTAGTGACAAGTTTTAGACATTGAAGAGGAATAAAGTGTTCACCGGATTAGGATAAATGCAGCACTGATGGCTACTCTTTATCAACAGCCCAGAGTGACAGTAAATAAATTCATCTTAAATGTCATTTTTCCATCTTGATGTCATTTTCTGTTGTCTGGCTGATTAATTATATGAAATGTAATATTATAAACCCTCTTCAGGTTCAAGGAGTGTCGTTTGGAACCGTAAATAGGGACTAATAAGGTGAATGTTTTACTCCTCTCAAACAAATTATAGGTGAATGTTCACAGGTTGTAACTCATCAAGTTAAATTGAGCTCATCTATACATAAAAGAGTACTGTATTTTAGTAACATCTATACACAAAAAGAACACTTAAAATATTTTCCTTAATACATGTAAAAAATGACAAAAGATGTTTGTATAGGTCCTGTCTTTAAAAACAGACGTAGGTGGTCGCTTATTGTTTTAATGACAACAAAATTTTAATTACTAATATAAAGTATTTTCTTGAGTATGTGTTACAAATAATAGGATATAATATCAAGCAAGTGATGACATTGGAAGGGCATAAATCCACTTAGGATGAGTGCAATAGAAGCTAGCCCATCGGAGATAATTTAATCATAAAAGCAATCATTAGAAGATAAATAGTCCTAAATGAATCTGATATATCTCCTAAAATAGAGATTAAAATCAAAACATAAAATATTTGTACTGTATTTCAAGAAAGAAGGTTCAGATGATTGATCTAGTACAAGTGCATCAAAAGAGATGTATAATAGTCACAAGACCAATATTACTTAAAAGATGACAGAGAATGTATATCGAAAAATATACTTATATACAGGAGTGTAAAGAACAGAAAAAATCCAATAAAGAAAAATTCCACTTAGAGGCGAGATTCAGAGTTGGTGAATATGGCGAGATTCAGAGTTCTGTTTCTACGACACCATTGGAAGTTGCTCTTTCTCTTATCCATTGCCGTTGTTGTCAACACCATGAGAAAGAGATGACGAAAACATGAACAAGCAAGACGGAACAAATCAAAGATGGAAAGCGAGAACATGAAGTCATGAACAGGAAACACATATAAACAGATGTTACAGCAACACACGAAGACGGAAAACTCAGCAAGGATCGACACATAGAACGCGTAGAAACAGAACTGAAGGCACTCAATAAATAATACTTTGCTATAGTCCAATTTAACTAAAACCAAGGGCAATGAGTTAAAAAATATTACTTTGCTTTAGTCCAATTTATAGGCATTCAGGTCAATTTTCAAAAGGCAATGATAAAAGAAGTGAAAGGGACCGAAAAGGGTCGTATGTCCCTTTCATTTTAGTATATCCATGAAGTAGCATACATTTGGAATCACATTCAATTGTCTAGAAAACACACGACTTTACAGAAGCTACAAAGTATAGCTTTATAAAACCATGGTGAGAGCTCATTGAGACGCGAGAAATATGTTCCAAATGCAAATCCAAACAGACTGGTACACATTATCAAATTTCAAAAAAAGCAGCAAAAAATCAGATAAATACAACAAATTGGTATTAAAATGGGTCAAAATATCACTGCATTGCAATGTAAAGATATATAGTTGATGTAATATATCTTTTTTGAAAATCTTAATGGACACAAAATCATTTTATTAGAAAGATAGCATTTTCATTTTTTCTGCTAAATCTATGTAATTACTACTAGGGAAGGTGTTTTGGTCTATTACAACTTGATAGCGAGACATCTAATTTATTCATTTGGGGTTGAGATGCCGATCAGTACAATGTAAATCTGTGAAAACACCGTGATCGGGTGTATTTTGACAACAGCCAAGTTAACATTTTTATAATTTTTGTTATGAAACATGGCATCCATGGATGAAGGAGAGAAAAACTATGAAAATATTGTATTGATGGTAAAGAATAATATTACAAATGATTGAATTGACCCACTAATGGGGTGGTTACAACTATATATACTACTCTAGGACTAATACTAATTGTGACTAAACTATATCTCTAATAATTTTCAAATTAAAATTTGTTAAAAAAAGGAATGAGAGCCATGTCGGTTTCATTAAAAAAAGTATTGTTAGCTATGTGTATAAATGTGTTTCAATCATAAATAATTTATGAGATGTTTTCTCTTCGAAAAATAAATGAGTTGAAGAGCAAGATTTTAGGGTTATAAAGAGGTTGCTTATGCAATCTGGTGCAGAATGATGGTACAAGTTTAATTAGCATGTCAATATGTACAAATATAAACATCTGATCTGAAGCAAAACAAGTCCCTGAAATATTCCAAACTCATAATTAAAAACATCTTCTATGAAACACTATCTAACACAAACACGGACACTTGACAAATCCGACTCTCCTACAGTTAGAGGATCTCACATTCACGTAATCAGGACCACAACTTTCAAATGTTAAATTCAGTAGCCTCAATCAAGCAATAAGCCAAATCAAGAATAAATTCTTAGTGAATAAGCAGCAAAAAAGAAATTATTACATCTCAAGTATCGCCAATGCAGTTCGTGCAAGAAACAAAAACATCAACAATTAATGTGCGACAGACAGACAACTAAGATCAATATGTATCATACCATTACTAACAAAACCTCTAATACAAAGAGGCTAACAGAAATTTAATCTGAAAAAAAACTATATGCTAGATTGTTATCCATTTTATATAATAGGAAATCTTTAATAATGCTTGATATGTAAAATCATAACATTATGAGTTGAGTTAACAAATCAAATCACAAGCATTCACGAAGTTAGAAATATAACAGTATAGCTTAATTCTTTTGGATGTGTTCTGAACCTCTGAGAAAAAAAAAAATTACTGCAGACATGTGAGCAGTACATCAAATCAATGCCAGTAAATTAAAAAAAAAAAATATTAACCATCAAGCTTCAGCTAAAACATGCAAAAAGGCTGGCTGAACATCAAGCTTCCATTTTTAGAGTAGAGTCAAAACTTAAAACAACATATCTATGAATGAAGTTCATGCATTATTAGAGATTTCTCCTTTCTTTATCCATGAATGAAGTTAATCTCGAAAGATAAATAGACACACAATAAATATGTAATTCTATTATTAGAGATTAAGTTTGCATCACCAACAAATATGAATTCTATGTTCAATAAATATGATTACGGCATAAGGCTCTCAACAACATGATCAAACAATGTATGAGTTTCATGCCTCAAGTAATTATTAGTAGCAAGCACTTTAACGCTACAATAGGAAAGTTCAATATGCTAGTCCCCATCTGATAAGTGCAGCAGGATCAAGCATCTGCACATAGTTGGTGGTGAAAACTATCAATCTTTCCCATCCAAATGCAGACTATGAAACCTGATTACCATCTATTAACAAATATATAAAAGATTCCTGTGCAGTAGTTACCACAAGATAACAAGTTTACAATCAACATCAATGAAAAAATAAGTGTTATCATAGAGGTTCTTCTATTATTCCAATCTAATTGTGAAACTGATCTAAGATATTGGGGATTATAAACGGAGTTACAATTGTAACAACCTGTTCTACTCCGCCAATGTTGACTACAATCAAATACCAGATCACATAATTAAAAAAATGGATGAATACCACAAAACATTTAGAGACGTCAAGTAAAATCAATTTGAAACATACATATCTTAATCCTCGGTAATAATTTTACAGGAAAAGATAGGATTAACAAAAAACAAATAAGCACATGGTGTGAAAAAAAGAAAGATAATCCAAATTAATTACCATAAAGCAAAATCTCGATTGCAGCATACAAAGTGCAGACTGAAAGCAAGTAAATAAAAATAAAAAGTGCAGACTGAAAAACCCTAACCTAAAAAGAAAACGAAAATACTGAAAGAAAAATTTATTCATGGATAGCTAATAATTCTATTCTAGGGCATGACACTTTGCTTCATGACAAGTTCATCAGCCCTTTCAACAAGCTTCCTCCTTAACTCGTAAATGGACACCATAAATTGTTCAAGCTGATCACTACTCATATCATCAATTGAATCATTCCACCAGTCACCCTTGTTGAAAATCTTAGCCAAATTTTGAACATCTTCTAGTTTCTTCTTTTCCGTCTCCAACATCTTTTGTGCCTCCTCATATTGTCTATTGTAATCTTTGCAAGTCGGAGAATTTTCTGCTGACTTTGAATCCTCAAACTCAGTGGTTCCTTTGATGTAGCTATTGAGGACAACGTTAGTGTCGGGTTGCCCAAAACAGTAGAGTTTGTCACCAGGGGAAAACACAATGATGGCTGCATGAACATCACATAAGACACAAAGTTCGCTTGCTTTTCTGAATAAACCTTGTCTTCTTTTTGAGAAAGTGACAAGTTTGTTGGAATCTTTCTCAACCTTCTTGATCTCAATCTTCTGGCGCCCCATGTTCTTCTTTCTTTGGTTAACCATATCCATGGTGATGCTGAAATTGCATTCTTGTAAAACTTGATAGAGATTTATTTATAGGGAAAGAACCGTGTGACATAAATTAAGATCCTACAATTTCTCCCTATCTAAGATTCTAGATCAATTTATTTTAGACTAAAAAGATTCTAAACCAAAAAATTATTAACTCTTACATATTGAGAAAAAATTTATATTCCATTTTTTATCAAACTGTTTTAAGACTGTAAATAAAAGAGTTTTAAGAAGGTAAATAAAAGAATTACATTTTGTCAAAAAAAATATTATATGAGGTCCCTTCAAAAAAAATATTTAGATGAGGTTTTGCTTGGTTAGAAATATTTTAGTTTTTTTTGGTAGTGCGAAATATTTTTGTTTATCAATATAAATTTTGATTGCCATTTTATCACGTAAAATTGTGTTTTTTTTTACTGGAATCATGCCATAAAAAAAGTTCCTAAAACTTCTCCCTATCTAAGATTTTAAATCAATTCCTTAAAAAAAAAAAAGATTCTAAATCAATTATGCATTAACTCTTACATATTGCCAAAAAATTTATATTCCTTTTTCATGAAAACAATTTTTTATTGCTATTTTATCTCCTAAAATTGCTTGATTTTCTAGAGCAAAAAAAAAATGCTAATTATATATGGTTCTAGTTTTGGTTTTTCTTTGTTTTGCTTGAAATAGTGAAATAGGAAGAGTTTCTGTATCCCAATGCTCAAACATTTATTTTTGGAAGAAAAAAACAACCAAGTCATAACATCGTTAGAGAATAAAAAAAATTCATAAAGTTTTTACATAATCCCTTTTTTTAATTAGGACTTAATTGCACTTTTGGACCCCTACCTTTCCAAAAGTTGCGGTTATGTACCCCTAACTAATTTAAATACAAAAGTTGCGGTTATGTACCCCTATGTTTTGATTCTTTGGCAGTTTTAGACCCCAAGGCAAAATAAAAAATAAAAATTATACGTGGCACCTCACTTAGGGTGCCACGTCAGCGTTGACCGAGTCAACAATGGACGGGGGTTCAAAACTGCCAAATAATCAAAACATAGGGGGCTGTTTTGTATTTAAATTAGTTAGGGGTCCATAACCGCAATTTTTAGAAAGATAGGGATCCAAAAGTGCAATTAAGCCTTTAATTAAAAGTTTTATAATATTGTTTATCCAAGCTAATTAGAGGTAGAATGTTGTTAAATAACATCTAAATCGTGATTGTATTTTTTTTGTGACTTTCTTTTTTGTGGTATGAGTAGTAGTGATTAATAAAGTTTTGCTTGTTAAGAAAAGATAAAGTACAATGGAAAACTAAGATGTTAAAATAAGCAATTATTATTATTATTACCAAATAATTTAGGTAAAGCACGTTTACACTGAATCAATACTTGGTTCAATCAGTAGGCTTAAAAGAGATAATTTCTTTTTCTAGGTCATAGTCAATTAACAAGTTATTTTGAGCTATGTTCCCAAATATTTCAAGGCCGTTAGATGAGATGAAACCAAAGCACATAATCCCATCTTCAAATGGAAAAAATGTTCCATTAGAATTTAGCTTAACATCTGCACCATTAAAATGTGCAGTAATGTCAGGAACATTTAGTTGTTTACCAGTGGTATTGTAGCAGAGGCTTAAATGATGATCAGGTGGTTCGATACGTGGTAGTTTAACCTCTTGTGCCACATATGATACCAACTTAGACAAAAAAAGATTTGGCAACATAGTAAGCGGTGTACCTGAGTCAATTAGGATGTTCTGAGTAGAAGCATTTGATCTTTCTCCATATTCTATTCTATTGTTTCCTACACTAAATGCTTCTAATGTTAGAAAATAATAGTTTTCTTGACCATTGACTTTGACCATAGGAGTTGAAACAACAATTTCACCAGAAACAACAACATCTTCTCCAAAAATAAGTTTGCTAGATGAGTTAGAATCACTATTATAAGGAATCAAACAGTAAGAGAATTTGCTACCAACTGACGACGAGCCTACTTGTTTTATAAGCGACATTGGTCCCCTTCCCATTCCAACTACACCCGAGCTTTGACTGTTATCTTGTAGCACATTGATGTGTCCACATCCTATCACAATGTTAGGAAATAAGACACTAGATCCTGAGGTGGAATCTAATGTTAAACTATCATTACTAAGATCCCCTTGTGACTTTGCATCACCACCATATGTAATAGAATATTCACAAACATCTCCTCCATTGGAACAAGAGATATGTGTATCATTTGTATCTTTACATGTACTAGAAGTGCAGGGAATATTTTTGTAACTTGAAGATTTTGAAGGATTAAATATAGGAGAGGTTTGATTGAAACATGTATTACAAGGCTGGCATTGAAGCCAAACTATGTTACTACCTGTATCCATAAAACCATAAACTTTAAAGGGTGGGGTACCAACTGAGTAACTAATGAGATACTCACCTAATTCTGGGGTTAAAGTTGATACAGGTTGATTTTTATTGAGAGAGAATTCTTTGGTGAAGTAATTGACACGATTGATTGAACGATGCACAACATTATAAGCTCTTTGAAATTTAGTTACTGTGGGATGGTATAGGGGTGATTTTGAGAAGTCACGGTGAATCATTTCAATACTTAAACCTTTTTTCGAAGCATGAGAAAAATAAATGAAACAACAAAGATAAAAGAAAATAAGCGTCAAAACTGAAAAACGAGACATTATTGCTAGAGGTTTGAGAGTATAGTGACACAAGTTATGTATTTATTTGAATTTCCTTCAACAACAATCAAAAATGCATTTATTTGACTTTACTACTATGCCATTATCTTTGACCAATGTCTTCAAGCAAAAAAATCTTTGACTAAAAATCTTTGACCAATATCTTCAAGTAAATAATTGTTATTCAAATTCTGTGTTTTTTCTATAATATCCTTAATAATTTATTATTGTATTGGGCAAATTACACTTACATTCTCTGAGATTTCTTTAAATAACACACAAACCCCCTCTAGTTTAGAAATGAACATTGACCTCCCTTATTTGTTGACGGCGTTGATGCTCAGTTAACATTAGATTTCTTGGCTACTGTGAAAATTTGTGGAATACAAATTGAGGAAGGGTCAATTCCTAATCAATTTTCACCCACACCCTTTTTTTTATAGTGAGAAAAATATTATATTTGTTTTTTATTTGGTTTTTAATCATTTAACATTAGAGCACTGCTCTGTGATTTTGATAGCCAGCGTAATAAATGTTGAAAATGGAGAAGATAATCATCTTCTAACGGTGGGAAGTAGATAAAATAAAATATGGACAAAGATTATAACTTATAAGCTAATTGCAAAATCACCCTTTCCCATTCGTCTTCATCAACGTGGCTTGAGTTGACTGATTTTTATGGCTTGAGGAGTTCATTTTTCGACATTGTTTTAGTTTTTGCTTCATCATATGTGGTTTTCTTCCTTTTTTCATATTCTACATTATAAGGTTTTTTTTTTTTTCAATTGTTAGTGAATTATGTACCAGAAATTATTATGTTGCATGGTTGTAGAAAAATCTTCTTTTGTTATGGTAAGATATTGACACAATTATTATTTTAGGTTCTGGTATTGTAGTTGAATTTTTTTAATGCATGTGGGTTATTTTAGTTTTTGTAAGTAATCCTAAAGTTGTAACAGTTTTTATATTTGGTTTATTCTTTCCTATATCATTGAGCCGTACAAAATTTGACCGGTGTAAATTTGTTTTGGTCATATCAGTGAGGTCCAGAAAGTTAATGATATCGAAATTTGATCACATAGAAATATGTTAGCTTCTTTCGATATCAGAATGAACAAAGGAAATAAAATGAAATGATGTATTATTGTATTTCTATATAGGACTTTCAATGTCAAGGGATTATGACTACATTAAGGATCTCAAAAATGATTTGGACATTTGGAAAATAGAATTTGGAGTGCTGGATTCTTGGATTGTGACTGATAGTAATGAGAATCAACATATGAAGCTCATTATTTGTGATGCAAAGGTTAGATGAGTTAGTTAAGATTTGTTGTAATTTCCTTTATGATTTATCAATGTTACTTATTAGTGTACATTTTGATTTATTTATATTTTTTGGTTTCTTTCTCGAATTTAGGGTGATCGAGTTCATGTAATATACTCATTATCACCGACAGAGCAAGCTATGAAAAATACTTGGGTGGACAATGATTCAATTTCTGCAGAGAACGTGTGATGGAAGAAGGTGGTACGCTCAACTTTGATCTCGAAAAGTCACCGAAGAACTTGCACGTTCGAGTTGTTCCAAAGTAGATCTTTGTTGCTGAACTATTTGAACTTCTAGTATTTTGATGTATCGCTTTGGACTGTAATCGTAAATTATATTGACTTTGGGATGCCATTTGTTCTTTTCACTTTGTCTAATGTAAATATTGGCAAAAATTCTTTTTTGATTAGTCTATGACACTTGCAGTCTCTTTTATAAACCTAACTATTATGTAACGTTAATCTGCACATTGTTGGTTCCTTCATTGGTTTCAATTAGTATCATGTTAATTATAATGTTGTTTTTCCAATCGCTTGAACAAAATAGAACATGCTCTTTTACTACAGCAAATCTTTATAATGCTTTGGTAAATATTTTAGAAACGTACACACACACACACACAATATATATATATATATATATATATATATATATATATATATATATAAAACATCTAATTAACACTACAATTTGTTTTGTACCTAGCACTTTTCAAATGAGATATCAAAGACATTTCTAAAAGGAACACGGAAAACAATCACACTCATCGACAAACAAGCTCAAAAAAGGTATAAGTGTCGGCAAAGAGAGTAAGTTACGAAAAATACGTAGGTGGTCAATGGTTCAACTTTTGCCGAGAACATATATTAGAGGTAGGTGATAAGCTAATTTTTGACCTAGAGAAGCCACCCAAAAATATGCACGTTCAAGTCATTCCCAAATAAAGATTTTGTGTTCATGATCCGCACTTTCAACAGATCACCTTAATTCTAATCCTATACTAGATTATCTTCACTCACTAATGCTACTTCTTTGCTTCATTTCATCTGTTTTAAATATGGGTATCAATCCTTTTTTGGTAACTCTATAACAACAATGCTCTTTTTTATAATTTTGGATAATATGTAATCATAATTCACACATCATTGTTTCCTTTATTGGTTCCAATTGTTTTCATCCTAAATATTATGTCAATTCCTAATCTCATAAACTAATTATATGCTCTCTTAATCAGCCCATACATATTTTATGATGAATCACAATGTTCCGTCGTTTTAACATCTCTTCTTTCGAAGAATTTTTTTATTGAATATATTATTGAACCCGTGGGAAGCACGGGTTTGTAATTAGTTGATCATTGAAAATACACACACGTACTGAACCAATTCTTCTATAATTACCTTCATATGATGAACGATGGCGCCACATAGCAACAATTGAGGAAAAACTCTACAATTTGCTATTGTAGTAATCTACAACTCTCTCTCAATTTAGACATCTAAGGTTCTATTTTGTTTTCTATTTTAAGTTTTTCTTTTAACACATGTCTTCTTCTACTTCTACTTCCTCTTCAAACTGAATATGGGTCAGGTAGAAGGAAGCAAGATTCCAAAGTGGGATCTAAGTATGGCAGCATAAAATAGTATTAAAAGTAAGTATTTTTGTATCGTCTCTTTAAGGACTGGTGTGATGTTTAAGTCGATCAACACTTAAATATGATTTTAAGTGATATAATTGTAAGGTGTTTGGTTTCATAATCTATAAATATGGTTTCAAAATTTTTTGCATGGGTATATTTCAATTTTTTTACCGAGATGGCGTAATTGTTGAATCATTCAATTGGTTGGTTAGTTTGTTAGAATGCTTGTATCATAAGAAAATTTGTTAGATGGAAGTTTTACTCATACAATAAGCCTATATAAGGCATTGGTTGATCAATAAGATTTAGTTGAACATTTTCACCAAAATCTCTTTTCAATCTTTGTTCTTACCTCATACGCTCGATATTAGAATTCCTACAAAGAGATATAAGTGTGTCCATTTCTATTAATCATATTCATTTGATCCTTTCTCCACCTCTCCAACTAATTATCGATTATGTTTTACTTAAAAAGCACAAGATAAAAATTTGTTATGAAAAAAATTGAAAGAATCACATCACATATATTCATTATTGATACAAAAATCACGGGATAAATAGTTGTCATTGATGAATAAAAAATATGGGAAAAATATTTTCCGTTGATGCATAAAAATGACAAGACTAATATATGTTCCAAATACATAAAAAAATATGAAAGAAACACTTTTCTTTGAAAAAGTGTTTCTTTCAAAGCACGAGATATAAGCACGAGATATATATTTATCATTGATACGTAAAAAAAATACGAGACAAATATTTGTGACTTATAAATATAAAAATAGAGGGAAAGTATTTTTTAAAGCTACATAAAAAAATGAGACACATATTTATCGGAAAGTATTTTTCAAAGCTACATAAAAAAATGAGACACATATTTATCACCAATAAATATGAAAAAGAAACACGATCATAAGATAAATATTTGTCATTGAAGCATAAAAATAAACATGAGATAATAAATATTTTTCATTGATAAATAGAAAGGAAAAAAAAACAAGGGATAAATATTTGTCATTGGTACGTAAAATAACACAAGGCTCCATCAATTCAGGAAGTCATTCAGCTTAGTCAGAGAAATTGGCTCTTTGCAAAATTGTGATCTTATCAACAGGAATCACTTGAGATTTAATAGCAAGGAGATCAACTTCAGATCAGTTATATTAATCTCATCATCTTAGGAACTGCCATGATAGGTAATAACTCCAAGTGTGCTGCAAATTAAACACTTCAATTGTTGATTTTGTGCTTCATAAAGCACTACTGCACATATGACATTTTGCAACATTTTTGGGGTGACAATTTTAAAAAAGTGTTACACACATAATTTAT
Source organism: Medicago truncatula (assembly GCF_003473485.1). Lineage (NCBI taxonomy): Eukaryota > Viridiplantae > Streptophyta > Magnoliopsida > Fabales > Fabaceae > Medicago > Medicago truncatula. The sequence goes on from NC_053043.1 coordinate 51,654,821, forward strand.
TTTCAGTTTTAAGAGCACCCATAAAATAAAATGTTACTCTATATTTCTTTTTGAACAAATAAAACAAGGTAAATGTTACCAACACTTCAGTGATAACTCAACTCTCGTTCTCTATTCTCTCTCTCACCAAAAATCTCACCGATCAAAATGAATCGACGACAACAATCAATCGCCACGGTCGCCGCCACATCACCACCGTCATGCATCATCGTCGTCACGCCAATTCAGTTTTCTTTTCTCGACCACAAACAACAAATCGATCACAGAAGCAGAGCTATTCACCACATTAACGTTCTTTCTCTCTTCACAACCTCGAATAATCACTTTGATTCTTCGTTCAGTTCACAACGTCAATTCATAGCTCGATTCATCAGCATTCCATTCATTGCAGAATCTTCATCTTAGGGTTCGTGATTTTGTTCTAATTAATTCAATTTGAGATAAGTGATAATTTGTGTTTTTGTTCTTAGTTATAATTTGTTGATTCTGTTATTCGTTATTCATTCATTCATTTGTTCATGCTTATGCTTTAGCTGAAGCTTAGCAATCATCGATTTCGGTAACCACCAGTGTCCAACCATCAAGAATTCAACGATATCAATCTTCGGATTGCAGCTCTAGCTACCAAAAGACAGCATTGTTTCCCTCGTTGTATTATTGTGAAATTTGACAGTGAAATTTTCTCTTGGAAGGTATTATTGTGTTGCATAGGAGGTGTTTGATAAATTGTCTCAATGAAATTTGAACCTGTTTTGCAATTGTTTTTGCAGGTTTTGGTGTTGGTTGAGGTTTCGGTGTTGGATACGATTTCAGAGGTCTCTTTCTGCATTGCCTTTAATTTCTTCTCTATGCTTCAATTTTAAATTCTCTAAATTCTTTTAGGCTGCAATTTTATGTTGGACTTTGTTAATCCAAAAGTGTTTTTTTTTTCTTTTCAAATTCCCTTTTGTTCTATTCTAATGTCAATGTTATCACTTTAGACATGCTCATTATGTATGCTTATATAACTGATTGTATATTGGTACTTAGTAGAGCTTTTAATTCACAAGTTGGAAAGTTGTTTCTTGGCAGAGGAGGTAAAATAGGTGAACTAGAAATTTCTCATATTATAGGGTAAAATATTGGTGGCAGGGAGTTAAAAAGTGTTGTAGTCCACATTATTAGATTATTATATGCACGTAGTCTAATCGTAATACACCCTACTATTTTTTATCATAATGCTACTCACAAACATTACCTGGTCTCTATCCTTGCAACAAAAATCATGGATAGAGCCTAACCGGATATTTTATAACCTTGCAGTATAATCTACAAAATTTGAAGATATTGTAAGTGATTTCATGTTTCAAGTTCCTATCAATATGTTTCAAGTATATGTCTAAAGACTTGCTAAATTTGAAACAAGCATAGCATTTGAAATAGAATAGAGATGATGTCAGCGAGTAGATAATATATATAGCAGGCTCCCCTGTCTTTATATATAAACATAGGCTCCCCGCAATGTAAATATATAAATAATAGGCTCCCCACCGTTAAATGTAAATAATGTGCAGTAAACTGATTTGTACTTTGTTCTTAGCACTCAGCATGGGATACTTTCTTTTGCTTCTTTTCGTTCAGTTAATAATATATAGGTTTGACGGTGATGCAGGACCAAAACGGAAGTTATTTTGATTCAGGGTAGTTCCAGATTGTTGCCTAACAAGGGTGATTGGGAAATCAATCTATATGAGTTCGATTTCTCAAGTTCTATGCGTATTGGAAAGGTACTGCCTCCTGCGTTTTATTCTCTTGTAGACAATGTGAATGATGAAGGAAAAGCCAATACTATTTGAGGTACTCTAGCCAGTACTGCCTCCTGCATTTAAGTGATGTATTTGTTGTTTTGATTTGGTGGTAAGCAACAAACATTGGTGTGGAAGTGCATCCATTGGATGTCTTCACAAACTACGGCAAGATTTGCTTCTACTGTTGGGATACTGCTGGATAGGAGAAGTTTGGTGGCCTCAGAGATGGATATATTAGTAAGTCTCCTCTTCATTTCCCTGAATCAATTTAAGTTTACTTCTGCTTGCATGTTGTTAGATTTTACACATATAATTCTAGTTGTTTTGTTGTCTCAATTCAGAAATACATGTATCCTGTAAAGATTTGAAACATGAAATTTTAGTTCTTTTATCATATATGGTATCTTGACTCAAACTATAACTTGGCCTTGATGTCCTGTAGTTTTGCATTTCCTTTTGCAGTCGTTATTCGTGTGGTGATGTGTTATTATTTTGTTAAGTGGGAACTCTAGCATTAAAGAATGTAATGAAATATTTTTTTTAATAAGAACAGTTTGTCTAAGTATTTGTTTGTATATGCGTGGGAAACTCACTCAAGTTTCACAGCAACAAACAACGTTACTGCAAAAATTTGGGAGAAATATTATTTTAAGAATATTTGCTGATAAGGTTTTATCGGTTATTCACTTCTTCTATAAGTGAAACAAGCTGTTCATGAATCTAGATTTCTGCTTTTTAAGCCAGACCGCCATTAAGGATTTGTTTGCACCAAATCCATAGATAAAGTTAAATTTCACCTCATGCTAACTGGTAATCAACTTGTTTAACAGGGTGGGGAGCTCTATTCTTGGAGGTCTGACTTGACAGTTCCATTTTCTAGATTTGCAGATATGGATGGTCTAACATCTTTAAAAAGGTCTTATTTGTTTCTTCATTATCCTCCATTAGCCCTGTTTATGTATGGACCCCGGAGATTACAGTCTTCTTTCATCTTTCACCTTCATTGCAGGAAGGAAGTAGATGGAGGCATTACTTTAATTAAGTATATCTTCCCAACATATTGTTAGTTTAGCTTGTTAAGTTCATGTACATTTATACTTTTTTGCTTTCTTTTTAATGAGTCGGGCCCATCTGTCTTTCTTCTGATTGTATTATTTACTTTTGGTGCTTTTAACTACAGTGTGTCTATATTAGGAATTGGTTTCAATTTGTGTATAGTGATCTTAATATTAATAAGAATTTGAGATGGAATCAATTGTTTGTGTTTTACTGATTGATCTACCCAGTCTTCACTATTCAGTAAAATTTATGCAACATAATTTTTTGCAATTCCAATTAAAACTGTTAGCTACAGATTGGCTACTAATTAGCTTCAAATTAGTAACATTTATATAACAGAATTTCTAAACTGTTAGCTATAGATTGGCTACAAATTTGCTACAAATTAGCTACTAAATGAGTAACAATTTTTAAGTGTTGCAAGTTTTACTCTCAAATGTTACTGAAATCATTTAGTAACACGGGCTTTACCTAACATTTGTCAAATGTTACAAGATCTAAATAGTAACAGTTGTTTTTGATTTAGTTACAATTTTGAAGTGTTACTAAATCTTATATATTTAGTAGTGAAGCTTTCTCAGTCAAAATTAATTATGGAAATGCACCTAGAATTAAGGAGGTTATTTGGCAGCCCCCAATGTTCATTTGGATCAAGTGTAATATTGATGGAGCCTTAGTTGGAAATCCTGGTCCCTCATCTTGTGAAAGGATTTTTAGAGATAGCAATGCTGAATTTCTCGGAGCCTTTGCTTATAATTTAGGCAACACAAACTCTTTAGTTGCAGAACTAAATGGTGCAATGTTTTCTATTGAATTAGCTAATCAGAGATGTTGATCTCATATATGGCTTGAAACAGATTTCATGCTGCAGGTAACCTTGGCTTTCAAGTCAAAATCTATTGTGCCTTGGCAACTGAGGAATATAGGTGGGAGAACTGCATACATTTAACTATTGCAATGTCTTTCTTAGTTTGAACACATCTTTCTGGTGGAATCACATTCCTCATCAGATTAGGAAAGCTTACACTAGAAATATGATAGCTTGCCTTATTTTAGATTTTGTTAATCTTTGGAGGATTTTGGTTGTTTGTCCCCCCTTTTTTTTGTATCTTTTTTTTTATTATATAATATTCTCTAGAGGCTTGCTTCTTTGGCAAGTTTCATTTGTTTTAAAAAAAAACACAAGATTAATATTTGTTCTTGATACATAAAAGAAATATGATACAAATATTTTGTCATTGCAGCGTAAGAAAACACATGCAAAATAAAATAAAAAAAACAAAATAAATAATTTTCTTTGATAAATAAAAAACAAAAAATAATCTATTTCTAAAAATTAAAAAATAGTAGCTTGTGCTAACACACTAGTGTTTATTAAAAGCATGATAAATCAATTTTGTTGATTTCAAGATTTGAATTTAGGACGAAAAGGAACCAAGGCTTTAAAATTGATCAACTAGAGTAGATAAATATTGATTATTGGTATTTGTCGTATTCAGTTGTCCAGAATTATAAAAATTGAGTCCCCTCTCCGCATAAAATGATGCACATTCCACCGTTGACTTCTGATTTGTCGCGTTCTAAAGGCAAGATCGACAAAAGAGAACCCACAGGTGTGAGATTTCCATAAAAGAAGTTATGAGATATATTGAGCACCGCAAACCGTAGAACCGGCAGAGGAACTAAAACTATTGGAAGACACATCAACAAACACCAACCTTGGCGGAGAAGGAGAACTGAACGTGACTTAAATCACGCCGAGTATAACACCCACATGACTTAAGTCACGTGAAGGCATTTTAGCAAGTTTAGGTGGGCGCGAGCAATTTATGTTGGGAGAAGAGCAATTTTCCAACTAGTATCGAGGATGGCAGAGGTAATCACATGTCCATTTTAAATGTGAACTCCAACCCCAGATGATATTTGGAATACCCCAGCACGTACCGGAAAATTTCAAACAGCCTACTTTAGCGTCCTATGATGGAAAGTCTAATTTTTTTTTTAGGAAGACAATATGTTTTATTAAAGTTTTCTTAAATAAAAAAATTTGTTTTATTAAAGTTTAGATAATTGGATTTCAAGAGTTTGTTAGAGTTAAAACACACTTATCAAAATTTAGATTTCCGTTAAAAAAAAGATAATATTTATATGGTACATAAGTGCGATAAACCTTGCACCATGCACAAATTTGTTTTCATCTTTGAATCAATAAACCTCATCATTATATTAAATAAATGGTGAAAATAAAATTTGCATATGATGCAACACTATTTTACTCTGGATTATAAGCGGTTAAAACTACATATAGTTAGGAGATTTGATCATCCAATTAAGATCAAACAATCCAAATTTAAATCATTTATGTTTTTTTTTTTTGACAAAAAAACATTTATGTTATTATTTAAATTACTTTATATCTAGACCGTCCAACCACTATCGTCCAATCCGTAAATCTATACTATATATAAAGAAAATAATCTCTTTCAGCTCTTTAGGATTGATTTTTTCTCTTTCCAAAAATGTCCTCAATTTTCAATACAAATAACACATGTAACACATAGATAATAATAAATTTAAATATTGAAAAAAGTAACAAACAGATATATATATATGGCATATCACATGAAAATGACATTTATATATGTGCGTGTGTGTGTTTTTTTTCTTCTTCTTTTCTTTTATCATTTAAAAAGTGTAACAAACTAGAGGAGTATAGTTATACCTACTTTTTATTATCTCAGTTATACCCCTAAACAATTTCTTCTATAATAAAGATTGTTGTTGGTGTCATTAAAATATTTTAGATTATATATTTTTGTTATATATTGTTTGTGTCATTGAAATAAATAATCATGATTAGTTTGATTTGTTATAACTTGAAAACAACAAACATTTATATTTTTAATTTTAATCAAAATCAAATGTCATAAAAAAAACACCGTTAATAATTTTCAAATATTAGCGCAATAAAAAGAGCGAAAATACCATATTTTCGCTAATGAATTTAAAATATCTTATGTAATTTGTACTGCATGCAATCCAAATTGATTTTATTCGCGCTTGCAACCGAATTAAACGCACACCGTTTTTTTTGGTCAAGTAGCCTAGTGGTTGGAGCTCACACAATTTAATTGGGGATAAGTGGAGTGTTCGGAAATCAAATCCCAACCTGAACATATAATATGCAATATCTCTATCAACCGAGTAAGCTCATAGGGATTAAAACGCACACTGTTGAGTTGAAGGTATAAGTCAAAATAAATGTGTTGCCTAATTAAATTCAACAATGATAAGATAAGATAAAACGCATATTTAAGTCATATGAGTGCACCACCTCCGCACTAGACCTTTTCTCTTTCTTTCTCACCTCCATCACCAAATCCTAACCCACTCTCATTCATCATTCCTCCTTTACCTTCACATTCATTCTTTGCATCTTTTTTATTGGTAATAATGTAATGCCCTCTCTTTTGTTAATTAATTTCTTCTTGATTTTAATACTAGTAGTATTTTGCATGCCTGGTTAATTAATTAGTTTTTTAATTTTAATTAAATAAATGTGCAGATGTAATTTGCTTAAATATATGCGAATACGAATGACTAATAATAATTAAAAGTTTGTTGTATATTACTTTGTAGTGGTAGCTAGCAGAGATGTTGATCAACGTGAAAGAGTCGATGGTGGTGCGTCCGGCGGAGGAGACACCACGAAAGGCGTTATGGAATTCCAACGTCGACTTGGTGGTTCCAAATTTTCACACACCAAGCGTGTACTTTTACAGGCCAAACGGCACGTCCAATTTCTTCGATGCTAAGATTATGAAGGAAGCTCTAAGCAAGGTGCTGGTCCTGTTCTATCCAATGGCAGCCCGTCTCCGCCGAGATGAAGATGGTCGCATTGAGCTTTATTGCGATGGTCAAGGGGTGCTCTTCGTCGATGCTGATACCACCGCTTCCGTTGATGACTTCGGTGACTTTGCTCCAACACTTCGCCTCCGTCAGTTAATCCCAGCCGTGGATTATTCTGCTGGTATTGAAACGTATCCATTGTTGGTGTTACAGGTGCGTTTTCTTGTGTTACTAAGCTGTTACTTCAATTTCTAAACACACGTTTTGACAAACTTTCTTTTTTTTTTTTTTTTTTTTATTCAATTTAGGACATTTTCCATTTCGCAATTTACTCGCCTTTTATTTAAGGTTAGGAATATAATAGAATTCTTTTTTTTGAAAAACTTTAATTTAAGGTTTAGAATAACTTTAATTTTCAATAAAAAAAAAAGAGAATAACTTTAATTTATTCTTTGTTTGATAATTTTACAAATAACTTATCTTTTTAAAATTGGACGGAAAAGAATATTAATTAAGGAGAAAACTTAGGTACAATTCCTTAGGTGTTTTTTGTATGGTTCTTAACTAAAAATACATATTTTTTGGATATAACAAACTTTGAGAAAATTATGGATTTGAGGAAATCATGGTAAATTTAATTAAGAACCATACGAAAAGCACCTAAGGAATTGTACCTAAGTTTTCTCCATTAATTAATATATTACGATATTCCTATATGTATACTTTTTTATATATAATATAATATTTACCAGACAAGTATTGATTTGTTTGTATAATTCATTGAATTGGACATTTTAATTTAGACATAATTTTTTTAAAAAAATTAGTAAAAAAATTATAATATTTAAACTTTCCTTTTAATTGACAACCTTTTGTTTTAAGTTTACCAAATTTATTCCTAGGAATAACATTTATTGGAATATAAAGATGAGAATTTTATTCCAAGGTATTTAGCAAAAATATGTTTGATTAAATTTATAATATTTCTAGGAACCATAAAAATAAGGATTATAATAGGTAACTATTTATGAATTTATTTCCATCTCCATGGGAACTTTATTCCCACCCTTTTCCTTGGGTAAATTTTTCTATTCCCATGAATATTTTATACCCGGTAATAAAATTTAGTAAACTTGTAAAAAACATAGGCATATACATTCCTATCATTTTATACTTGGGAATCAACAAATATAACTTGAAACAAACACACCCTTAATTTTAACATTATTTTGTATATATATTAGGCATGTAAAATGATAAATTGTTAGTCCATGTGAGTATATAACCCAAATGATATGGATGTTGCATTATACTGTGACTAGTGTTTGAACTCCAAATTTTCCATATATTTATCTTAATGGATGAATTTTTAAACACTGCATTAAAAAACTGATGAATTGTTATAGAATCTTAACAATATCTAAATTTTATAATAGAATGAAATGACATAGTAGTATTCTTTAAAAATATGATAACTTTTTTCTGAGGGAAAAATATGATAACTTATTATTATTTTTTAAGGAATGATAATTTTTTTTTTGAGGGAATGATAATTTATTCTTAATATCCCTAAAAAACAAAAAATGGTTGACATGACATGTGAAACATGAGGATGGATGAGTTTTACTTTGTTTTCTTTGCAATAGTTTTGAACCATATTAGATTAATGTTATTAATTGAGACCGCTGAGCCGATATCGTAGGTTTAAGCTTTTAATTTTGGTGCAACATTAATATGAGTACTAGTAGTACCAATTATGAACTATTAATAGTATAGCTTCAACCGACCCCCACCTACTAATTTTGACTTAATACAATGTTGCTTTGCATGCAGGTAACACATTTCAAATGCGGAGGAGTATCGTTAGGCGTTGGTATGCAACATCATGTAGCAGATGGAGCATCTGGTCTTCACTTCATCAATTCATGGTCAGATGTAGCTCGTGGCCTTGATGTTTCCATCCCACCGTTCATTGGCCGAACACTACTCCATGCTCGTGATCCACCTCGACCTGTTTTTGATCACATTGAATACAAGCCTCCACCATCAATGCAACATGCTAAACAAGGCTCAGACACTAGTGCTAGTGTAGCCGTGTCTATCTTCAAGTTAACCCGTCAACAACTCAACATCTTGAAGGGTAAGTCAAAAGAAGATGGAAACACTATCAACTATAGCTCCTATGAGATGTTGGCAGGTCATGTATGGAGAAGTGTAAGCAAGGCTAGAGCACTTCCTGTTGATCAAGAAACAAAATTGTACATTGCAACTGATGGAAGATCAAGGCTTCAACCTTCACTTCCACAAGGCTACTTTGGCAATGTGATATTCACAACTACTCCAATAGCAGTAGCAGTAGATTTAATGTCAAAACCAACATGGTATGCTGCTAGCAGAATCCACAATGCATTGTTACAAATGGATAATGATTATTTGAGATCTGCTTTGGACTATCTTGAGCTACAACCTGATTTGAAAGCTCTTGTTCGTGGTGCACATACTTTTAAGTGTCCAAATCTTGGTATCACTAGCTGGGCAAGGTTACCAATCTATGAAGCTGACTTTGGTTGGGGAAGACCCATATTCATGGGACCTGGTGGGATTGCATATGAGGGGTTATCTTTCATCATTCCGAGCTCAACAAATGATGGTAGCTTATCTTTGGCAATTGCTCTGCCTCCAGATCAGATGAAACTGTTTCAGGAATTGTTTTATGACATTTGAGGGATTCTATTTCTAAGGCGGTGCATGTTTTCTTCCTAGCTTTTTACTTTTTATGAATCAATCAATTAAATGTGTAATCATGGACTTGCTTCTGGCTTGGCAAAGTGTGTGTAATTCTATAGAAACAAGTGTGTTATTAATTTGACATCACATTTGGACAAGATTTGTGATTGCTTTCATTGTTTTGGCGCCAAAGGTGCATGTTCCTAACATGATTATTTTTCTTCAACATTTCATTTTCATAATAAATAGTCATTCTTTTTGCAATACAGTTAGAATGTGTCGTCTTTGCCTATTACTTTACTTAACTCATAAATTCTCTACTCCATGTTTAGTGCCTTATTTCAAGGAAGGAACTAAACGCGAATATGATAAATAATCATCAATTTACAAGATTAATAGGCAATTTATGTTGGGATAAGTTGCTTAATTTTGTGGAAAAAGGATTGTGGAAATTTTATTCAACTTATATGATACATTTTCTCAGTGCAATACATAATTTATATACACAAATCAAAACTTCTAACTAACCATGATTACTTGACCACCAAGTAAACCATATCGTGAGTTAATCTTTAAGTAACTATCTCATCCTTATCCAACTAACTTCTAGCTAGTAACAAACTAATAATAACAAGCTTATGCTAATCTAAAGTATATGCATCATTACAACTATACACTAGATTACTACATTAATGCATTCTCTGTGATGATCCTCTGTACCTCTAGATCCTCTTCACCTCTAGATCTTTTGTACCTCTAGAATGAAATACATCAAGTCCAAACACTCATCCTAATTCATACCAGTGAGCCTCTTCATTTCCGTAAGCTTTTTCAATTCATCAAACCTTGCCTTCTTCAATGGTTTGGTGAAAATGTCAACAAGTTGCATCTTAGAATTGCAATACTCCAATTCTTCAAACCATTTTTTACTATTTGAAGTCACTATGAAATCAAGAATAATTTTTTAAATTTTGATTAAAGTGGGTGTAAATCAATAAGGAGATTGTAAATTAAGGTGGATAAAATTATTTTGTTTAGTCAATATCATAATTGTTGATGACATGTCCGTTGGTGTTCCGTTGGTGGACCACTCTAAGACTAAATTTTCCTTCACTACAAATCAGTCATAATACAAAATATCAACTACTTTTGATTTATTAGCTTATTTTGTTTAAAATAAAATCATTTAGGCAAAATTACGTAAATAGTCCTTTAAAAATTAATTTTAGGTAACATTTTCGTTCTTTATTTATTTATTTTTTCTCATTTTCATCCTTTAACTTTTTAAACAATTTCAACTTTACCCCTCTCTCACCCTTTCGTTAATCTTCAGTTAAAAAAACCACATAACTTACATTGTTCTTTTATTTTTCCTATTTTCCGTTCATAATTACCCTTTAATCCTTTCACACAAATTAGAAAAACTTTTTATGGAAAACCCAGAAACGTGAACACTGAAACTTGAAAACACAGAAGAAGAACAAAAGCGTAGAATGAAGGCTAAACTGCAGTTTTGACCCCCTAACTTTCACAATGGTGCGATTTTGACCCCCTATTAAAAAAAATGAAAATTTAAACCCCTATGATTTAGCCCCTTTGCAAAATAGACCATTTGATCAATTTTGACCGGGTCAACGCGGAGGTGTCATGCCACATGTGTATTTCCCTTTTTTTTTTTTATTCAAAAAGCCACTTGTGTAATACTTGATTTTTTTTTATTTCTTTTTCATTTTCATCTTCTTCCTCACTCTCTTTTTTCAATCTCCTTCTACCATCTTTTTTCCAGCAACATCAACACAACAATCTCTTCTTCTCTTCTTTCCTGGTTGTTCCAATCCATCCCCTTCTCATCAATTTTCAATTTTTGGATCACTCATCAACAACACATCATTAACAACAACAACAACACAAAATTCTTCTTTAACCCAATTCCAAACCAGAAAAACAAAATCAAATGAAATTTGAATCGGAAACAACAACAACAACTTCAACGTAAAACAACAACAACAACAACTTCTTTAAAAACAAATCATCAAATCAAAAATCAACCCAGATTGCTTCCTCTTCCAATCGAAAATCAAACCCAAGTGATTAAAAATCAATTCCATGTATGAAGAATCAAAAACCCGGATTCAAAAATCCTCTCTTTCAATTTCTAGATTGTGTTGTTGTGTTGCCGTTTCTTGATTTGAGGGGTGGAGGGTATGATTTGGAAGAAAAGAAATAGAGAGAAGAGAAGGAAGAAGAAAAGGAATAACAAAGAGAGAAGGTGGGAGAGAATAAAAGGAAGAAGAGAATAGAGAAGATAATGATGAAGATAATAGAAGGAAGAAGAAAAGAAAGAAGATAAACAGAGAAGGTGGGAGAGAAGAGAAGGAAGAAGAAAAGGAAGAAGAGAGAAGGGGATTTGCGCTGGAGAAGAAGAGAGAAAAAGAAAATGGGATTTTTTTTTTTAATTTATCATTAAGGGTATTTTAGGTATTTTTTTATTCAAGTATTACACAAGTGGCTTTTTGAATAAAAAAAATGGGGAAATACACATGTAGCATGACACCTCCGCGTTGACCCGGTCAAAATTGATCAAATGGTCTCTTTTGCAAATGGGCTAAAACATAGGGGTTTAAATTTTCATTTTTTTTTAATAGGGGGCCAAAATCGCACCATTGTGAAAGTTAGGGGGTCAAAACTGCAGTTTAGCCTAGAATGAATTGTGAAAACGTGAAGACTCGACTGTTAAGAAGAGGAAATCGTGAATCTGAAGAGGAGTAAAACATGATTGAGGATGCAAGGAAGACAAATTTGTTTTAAAGAAAAAGATTCTTAACATGGTATTTATGTCTGTTTCAATTTTGATTCTTTGCTCATCTCTAAATCACTTTGTGTTTGATTGATTTTGACTCTGGGTTGTGAATCTGTCTTGAGGGTTTTTGACGAATCTGTTTTGCTTAATCTTGGTTTTGTTGACGAAGGAGTCAGAAAAAGATTGGGTGTGTGAATTTTGTGTATGTGATAAATCCATTGATTGCAATTTTCGAGTTTGGGTTTTTTGTTACAGGTATTGCTCTATAACATGGAGGAGGAAGAAGATTGAAGAAGATAACTTAAGCTTTTCTTTTTCTGTGTAAACCGGGTATCCTCGGCGCGCAACTGCGGAGACCTAAATGGGCAGCAGGCTCATTCGAATTCAGAACTTTCGTTAAATTAGAAGAGACTCGTTTCATCTCATCTAAGTGCTCTTGACTCTTGGACTGAAGCTTTTTTTTTTATAACATAGTAACATGTAATAATTCACTTAAAGGTTAATTGTGTAATCTTTTAATAAGATTTATGATTTGGAAAAAAAGATGATAAGGATAATAAAAGTTGGAAAGTTTTACTTTACCCAATTTTGATGCATAAGATTTATGATTTATAAAATAAAATAATAATAAAAATGTTTAATTTTGATTTAATGACAATAAATAAAGAAATAATGACATATTTTATGTGCAAATATGCAATGCACCATATATTCTGACGTGACATAGATTAAATATACAAATGCTCAATAATTGACCATATGATTAATTTTACTAGAAAAATCATTCTCAGTAGAATGTCCCTGTTTATAATTGTATGAATGTTTTTCTTCTCTGTTTTTGTTTATAAGTCGACTTATGTTGTTCTTTTTTTGTTGTTGTGTTGTTTAATGTTTATAATGTATTTATAATTAAGTAGGTATAAACTAGCAATTGAGTACAAATTAACAAACATTTTTAATGAAAATTATAAAACTAACCTTCAAGTAACTAGTTTTTTAAAAAAAAAAGTTGATTTTATAATTAGACGTGCAATCTGCTGTTTAAAATAAAATAAGTAGGGAAAGAAGCTCAAGTTATCCCAAACAAAATCCAGCTTAGATTCTTGATTACTATGTATTGTGGTCCTTTCTCTTTTAACTCATACACCGCATATATTATGTGTCATTTGGAGCAGTGGTGCTTTCATCGTGACATACGAATGTATATTGATTACTATTACGATTAAAAAAATCATAGTAATTATGTGCTAAACTTTTGGTAATCTTTTTAAAAAAAACTCGGTATCTTATTCAAAGTTCAACTGATTCGGTTGATCAATCTCTATCCACTAACGAGGTTCACTTGAAGGTAGAGCAAATCTTGTGAAGACTTACTCATTATAAGAATTGTCGGAACCTGGAGTATTTGAACTTAAAATTTAGAAGAACACATTCTTAGATCTCACGACACACACCACCATACCGATCTATGGTCGGGTTTTGATAATATTCTTATTAGTATTTACCAATTTTGTTGACAATCAACTCCTTCTAGAGAATCTTTCAAACCCGTCATTAAAGGAGTCTTCCCTCCCTAATAAGGATTTTCTATTTTTTTTTATAATTATTCTCAATAAAAATAATGAAAAAAATAATAATAACCATAATAATATCATCGGAAGATTAAAAAAAAAGGTTTAAAGGACCAATTTCAAAGTGCAGTGATCATTATAAAAAAATCTTGAAAGTGCATGGACTAATACGAAAACTTTGGAATATTTTAATTTTAAAAATTATCTTTTAGTGTGTCATGTGACGTGTAATAATTGGTCAACATGATACACTGTTAGTTTTTTTTAACATGGATTTAATAGAAAGACCAATTACTGGGGGAGTCATCTATCATGGTTTATCGGATATACAAGTCCCTTTATATTATTAAACCATTTCCTGGACGTTAGTTTGGAAGATTCAACACAATAGTGAAACCGTTAGATATGATTCTTAGTGACTGAGCCCAAGGCTGCATTTAGTATCAAATTAAGAGAGGGACCGATAACAATTTTTTTACAAACTGTAGATACTTAAAAAAAATATAAAATAAAGTGTGTGGACTAATAGCAAAAAATAGTGAAAGTGCAGGAAGCAATGACATATTTAAGCCTATCTATTATTATTATTATTATTAATTTATGACTTAAAATAGAGATCATAATTAAGAAATGGTTAGGAAATATTTGTGTAATGCTAGTTGTAAAAGAAGCAGCTAGCAAATGAAAAAGGATCCTTGTGGTCATATGTGATTTGGACTCATCAACTACCTCCGTATGTTTTTGATCTCTATATATAACTGAAGATAGTAAGAAGAATGTCATCATCCATTAAATTAGGAGTGAGTGAGATCTATCAGGACAAAAATGAAGACTCTGAACTATGTCTTTCTACTCTCTTCTCTCTTTGCTTTCCAAGTCTTGCAGACTATGTCACTAGGTAAATTCTTTACTTATATAACTTATATGTGCGTGCACTTTTGTATTTTAAGCTGTTTCTAACAGCACTCCCTCCAATTCAAACAAAATTCTTTTAAAGTTTTTTCGCCGCAAATATTTAAAACAAAATAAATGAACAAAGTGTAATAATCTTTTAAAATTATTCTTATTGGCTATTGGGTTGTATAGTATAATATAGGGTTAATTAAATTTTTGGTCCTTATAAATATCTGCAGTTTTGTTTTTAATCCCTATAAAAAGAAATCACACTTTTTAGTCCCTCTAAAATTTTCTGTCAAAGTTTTTAGTCCCTGTTGTTAACTTAACTTAACGGAAGCTGATGTGGCACTGCCACATCATTAATTTTTTTTCTTCCAAAAATGATAAATTATGAAAATTCTAAAATACCCTTAATTTTTTAACATTTTTCTGATCAAGCATGTTGTCATAAAATTCAAGTTTTGGTGATGAATCTAAGTCTCTTATCCTTGGAAGAATGAGATTTGGGACTAATCACATGAGCTTAATGATTGTTTTTCAAATCAATCAAGCTATCATAAAGTTCTCATTTCGGTGCAGGCATACAATTTGCCAACTTTATGTCATTTAGCGATGAATCTAAACCATATTTGTTATTCTTTAAATTCCTAGAGACTTTCATCCATATTTATTATTCTCAGGTTCCGCATCAAACAGAATCGAAGCACATCTCTCCATTACAGGTCGATTTATGGTTCTGCTTCAGTCGATTTCGTTCAATTTCTGGAATGAAATTCGATTACAGGTCGTTCGTTTTCATCTTCGTAAACGATTTCAGGAAGGAAAGAAGGAAATTCGTTTTCGATTTTGGGTTTAGGTTGCTCGATTTCAGGATTCTGGGTTTAGGTTCATGGTTTTTGATTCTGGCTTCTTGGGTTTTCGATGCTTCACACGATGAAAATCTCAATTCTAGGAATTTAGGATTTCTTTTATATTTTACCACATCTTTTATATTTTAATTCTTCTAATTTAAATTATTGATTTTTTATTCTAAATATATAAGCCCATTCAGCATTCCATGTGGCATGGTTTTTATTACATAAGGTGGCATGTCATAAAAAAAGATGATGTGGCAGTGCCACATCAGCCACCGTAAGCTAAGTTGACGGCGGGGACTAAAAACCTTGACAAAAATTTTTAGAGGGATTAAAAAGTGTGATTTCTTTTTATAGGGACTAAAAACAAAACTGCAGATATTTATAGGGACCAAAAACTTAATTAACCCTATAATATAATATAATTATTTATACGTAAAATTGAAAAATTAATTTATTGTGTGTCTTGAAAATATAATATAACGAAATGGTTGAATTTAAATGATTAATGAATTTTACTTTAAATCCAAAATTTAAAATATTTTCACAAATATTTGTAAAATAGTTAAACCGAAAATACATAGAGAAAACAATTGAGCCAATAGCTTATAGCATCATCTAAGCTTAAAAAAAAAAAAAAAAAAATAGCATCGTTTTAATGTGCACAGCATATCAATTATATCTAACACGCGAAATTAAATGTACATGTTGGTTTGAGTAGAGAGAAACGTGGAGTTTCTGAAAGCAGCAGCAGGTATTGGGGGAAGACATCATGCACCACCACCACCTCCGCACTACTCGCCGGGACCAGTTCAGAAACTAAATTCTCCTCCCACTCCCGCCGCAGACGTTCTGAGACATCATCGACACTCACCACCACCTCCTCCCCAATATAATCCAGGACCAACTCCAGGGCTTTTAATTCTGCCAGCAACTTCTGGAAACCCAACAGCTCGGAAACATATTTTGTACCAGAATTCTCCTCCTAATATCTTTGCAGCTTCAGCCTGAATATTATATTTGTTTAGCTAGCTTGATCAAGCCTTTATGCATGTACTTATGTGATCAATGTATGTTTTACACTACCTGCTTAGCCAAACTACTTTCAATTTATTTTGGTCAGGATAAAATGTAACATAAATAATTATTATATGAGGTCACGCTTTAAGGTGTATATATATATATATATATAGAACAGCTTCCCTGTAAAACATATGTACGTGTTGTGTTTGGTCATATAAATATTGATCGGAGTGGATGAGTGCTACTTAGTTGATGTTCCTCTAGTCCTATAGCTGGTATTTTGCAAATTAACAAACTATTTTACCTACAATATAAAAAAAATATTCTTATCTTTTTTAATAACATCAATAATATAATATTTTTTAAAAACAAATTTATTTAAGGGTATAACTGGAATAATGAAAAATCTAACCCAAACAAATTTATAGATTTGATAAAATTACATCTACGGTCCTTGAATTTTGACAATTTTATTCGGATCGGTCCTTTAAATAAATAAAAAGATCCAAAATAATTATTTATGTTACATTTTATTTACAACTAGTTTTTTAAACAATTTTTTTTGAAAAATACCATGTATACAGGGGCGGTTTCACCGCCCGGCGACCCCGGGCGGTCGCCCGGGCTCGATCGATAATTTTTGCGCATTAGATCCAACCCAAAAGCCAATTAACACACTTACAAAAAGAAAAATTTGGGCAATCTGAAAATTCTCACACGCAAATAGGTCTCTGAATTTTATTTAGCACACTATTGACGGGTTCATCTCTCTTATTTTAACGGGTTAATTGTTCAAATTGATCCTGTAATATACCTTATGTCTGAAAAATGACCCTTAAAAATACAAAACATATATTCTAGCATTGTAACTTGAATTTCTTCTTATTTTTGACCACCCTGTAATATACGTGTAGTCTAAAAATGTGACCTACATGTTGAATTTTTTCATTATTTTTTTCATACATGATTAGCACGTTAAAATATAGCTTTACATAAAAAACTAAATTTCTTCGACTAGAGATAAATTAATTATGAATTTTCATTCCCTCATAATTATGAATTTCTTAAACAATTTATAATTAATTTGTATCTCGTTTAAAGACTACAAAATTTCACTGTGAAGGTTCTTATCATGTTCTAGTCATGCCTACAAAATTAGGGAACTAAATTTGACTTGTGAGTATACGCTTACGCGGAACAAAATTTCAATTTTGCACGTTTTGGTTGAAAAATCATAATAAATTTAAACGACTTCGAAATGCTATGAAACTTTACATATCCTTTTTATGTATTTTTATAGATGTCTCTGCAAATAATGAACTCAAAATTCGATTTATAGGTCGAGATTCCATTGTTTTGTTTTTTGAGCTTTTGATACTTTAAAAATTCATAATTAATTTTTCGTTTGTTGAAAATTTATAAATTTTTTGTGTAAAGCTGTATTTTAACGTTCTTAACTCGCCTCTAACAAATCATGAAAAAATTCAATCTCTCGGTTGCTTTTTTGGACTTCGCGTATATTACAGGGTTATAAATAATAAATTTTTTGAATTACATGGTCAAAATACATGTTATTTAATTACATGGCCAATTTTTAGACTTCACATATATTACATGGTCAATTTTAATTAATAATCCTATTTTAAATTGTAGTTTTATTGACAAAATGATAAACCTCTTTTATTTCAATTTTTTTAATTATTAAAATTTAAAAAAAAAAATTGATTTATGACCGTTGATATAATTTGGGATAAATTTTTCGCCCGGGCTCCATAAATTTTCTGACTCCGCCACTGCATGTATAATAGTTCAATATTGAGATAACTCACATAGGCATGTCTAATTCCTTTAACTTAGTTGATAGAGATAATATATAATATATGTAAGGTCTAGGTTCAAACTCCGAATTCCAAAAAAAATTCATTTTCCTTTCTCCCTGTTAAAAAACCATAGAACTAAAGTACCTAATATTTCTCAAAAATCTCTTCATTAAGATTGATGGTTCGAATTCACGAACTCAATACAATGAAGAAGTTGTCTCTAGTGCCATGCTAAATGAACATATGATGAATGTCATTCATATAATGACTAAGTGCAATTTTGAGTCTATGCTTCATGTGTGTTATATGTTCACCGAAACATATTTAAAAATAGAGAAACGATATTTGTACAACCATTTTTTAATAATTTTTATGATAACTTTCTATCTCATACTCACAATATATTTTTACTTTCTTTCTCTATTACTTTGATATTTGTGCCAATACATATTTTTCTTTGTAAAAATGTGGTTGTCTATTTAGTTGTCAAATAAATTGATGTTCAAATAACACTACTCTTAAAAATATATGTTGAAAGAGGTCAACCACTTCCGAATGATTATCCTCCACAATTGCGCGTAGGAAATATTTGGTTTATAAAAAGTAAAAAATAAAACTATTGTATCCAAAATCTATGTCGTGACTGGTTATTACTTTTCTTTAGAGGTCGTTATTTATTTTGTAAGGATGAGTTAGACCCCAAAATTAAAACATGGTATCGGAGTATATCCTAGATCTATCGTTTGGATTCTTAATTCTTACACGCTTCAAGCCCATTGGGGCCAAGCATGAGGGGCATGTAGGAAATTCCGCCTTTATTGTCGTTCGTCCCTACATCTGAGTTGCCTCGTGTTGGCTTTGAGGGAATGAATTTAGTTTCATATCAGATAGATATGACTTTTTATAAGAGTTTATAAATAAGAGGCACTCCTCACCTAACATGTCGGTTTTGTAAGGATTAGTTAGGCCCCAAAATTAGAACACATGCATTTCATAATCAACAAAATTAACATGTTGCATAATCTTCTTTGTTTTTTATACCATTCTCAAGAAATTAACATGTTGCATTCCTTCATAATTTGTTAATTTTTGTGCAATAATTTAGTCAAATTATTTTAATTGCATTTAAAAATAACATTCAATTTCTTTTTAAGCCAAAAGAAAAGTATTTTATTTTTTTTTACAAAACCAAAATGAGATTATATAACAAAGCAGTCCCTAAAGCACAAGGTGTGCCTTAGAGACTACTACAGGAACCAAGAGTTACAACAAATACAAAACCAACCCAACAAGACTACATTAGCCAATACCCAAACAAACAAGAGGGCATGACCACCACTGCTGGGTACCATAAACAAAAGTAGCTTTTCTAGCTTTCAACCAACCTAAGGACAACATCTTAACCTTGTCTAACAAACGAGGAATGGGAGTTATTACATTATTAAACAGACGATTATTGCGTTCATTCCACACAACCCATGCACAAAGAAGCCATATAAGTTGCATAAAAGAACGTCTAGAAACAGCACCACCTGTCAAATAAGTAAACTGAAGAAAATGATCGAAAATATTATCTGCATCCACCCCCGCACAACCAATCCAATCACTCGCCAAATGCCAAAGCGAACCAAAAGTGTTACATAACAAAAAAAAGATGTTAAGCCGATTCAGGATGACCGCAACCAGCGACACATAAGGACATATCAGTCGGCAACACCCTTCGAGCAATCAAGTTAGTCTTCGTTGGTAAACGATCCTGGATGAGTCTCCACACAAAAACTGATACCTTCAAGGGAACCTGTTTGTGTCACACCAAATCCGCAGCAGGAGCCGTACCAGAATAGTCCTGAGAGGTTAGCACCTGATAAGCACCACGAACAGTGTATCCATCTAAAGGAGCATAAAGCCAAACCCATGTATCTGAAACATTCGGAAACAAAAGAACATCAAGAAGAAAAGCCCTACACTCCGCTAACATCTCCTCCTCCCACTGCGACAATCTACGCCTCCACCTCCAAAAAAAACCCCTGCTGCTCCAGATCAACAGAGAACAAGTCTGCCACAAACATGAGCTTATTCTCTGTTAACTCAAACAATCTACGAAAACGGACACAGAACGGAACATCCCCTAACCACCTATCCAACCAAAACAACGTATCAGAACCATCACCAACCCTCCTAGCCACGTGACCAACAAACCACCCACAGTCACCCTCACCATCACTATCCCTAATACGACTCACCTCCCTCCACCAACACGACACACTCCGACCCCCAACCTCCAACCTGCCACCTAATTCGCCATACCTGGCAACTAAGACACTATACCACAAACCACCTTTGTCCACCAACATCCGCCAACACCATTTACCTAACAAAGCACTATTAAATTCCTTCAACTGTCTCACCCCCAAACCTCCATTCTCCTTTGTGGAACAAACAGTTTTCCAGCCTATCCAAGTAATTTTTCTATGATCCTCACATCCCCCCCAAAAAAAATGATTAAATAAAGATTCAAGGGAAGAAATTATACCTGATGGAGCTTTGAAGAAAGAAAGGGCATAGACAGGTAGAGAAGTCAAGACAGATTTTAATAGAACCAAACGTCCTCCAAAGGAAAGAAACCGGCTATTCCAACCCATAAGTCTAGCTTTAATACGATTCACAATAGGATCCCAAAAACTAAGACGACGCGGATTACCCCCAATAGGCTAGCCCAAGTACATAAAAGGAACCCTACCCACTTTGTAGCTCAACACCGAAGTTGCCTCACAAAGCCAAGAATCAGAAATATTAATCCCCACCAACATACTCTTATTAAAATTCACTTTCAACCCAGACATAGATTCGAAAATAAGAAGAGTGGCACGAAGAGTTCGAACATTCGCCCAACTTTTGACACCAAGTAACAAAGCAAAAGAAAAAATATATTAAATAAAGTAGAGACACAAAGACTAGGGAAACATTAGACCTGATGAGGTACAACTCAAATGGTAATATATTGTGATAAATCAAAACCTAGTGGACCAACCCTAATTGAATCCTAACAAATAAGCATTCCACACAAGCGCAATCCAGTGAACCCACGTAGGGGTCCGAAACCATATTACAAAAAAAAAAAAAACAGTGAAGAATGAACATCTGCAAACCCAACTAGGGTTTAAAGCTAGCGAATGGACGCCCGCTAACACGAAATCCAGATCCACATACCAACAATTTCCTGATAAATTATTAATCAATACTCATCAACACTTATTATTTTAATCATACATAACTTTTTGTCTCTAATTATTTTTTTATCTTTCACAATTTACAACATTTTAAAAAATACACAAAAACCAAATAACAACTTACACCCTTTAAAATAAAAAATAAACAAAAATATATTTAAAAGAATTAAAAGACAAATCTAATTGGTTCAAATCTTTTATGAAATATATTTGGATTTTTGTTTATACGTCATTTTGAAAAAAAATTGTCTCAAATTATATGTCTCTTTACAATACCAATAAAACATTAATGTTACTTTTCTTGTTATCTCCTCAATTATTTATTAATCTTTTTTCTTTCAATTCTTTCATTTATCTTTCTCATATCATTTATTAAAAACAATTTTATAAAACAACTTATAATATTTATCAATTATGTTTCTTAATACATATGAAATGCTTAATACGTCATATAATATAGGACAGAGAGGGTATTTTAGAGTAAGAGTTACCGTAATCATGTCCATGATGTAAAATTTAGTGGTACGAGCTTAATTTATACTCCCTCTGTTTTAAAACCAGTGTGACTTTAGCAAAAAAAAGAAAGTTTTAAAATGATTGTTATTTTCAGTTTCCAATGCAATAATAACTTTTTCTTTTCAAATATTCCCTCGAATTAATACTATGCACACTACTTCCAAAGTATTAGTTTTAAAACTAACCAATAATTAATAAGGATAATTTGGTAAAATAATAATTCTATTTATTTTAATCATTTCATTTCTTAATATGTGTGTAAAAATTTTAAACGACATTCATTTTAAAATGGAGGGAGTAATTTCAAATGAAACGGTTCAAATTTTCTTAATTACAATTGAAATTGAAAGTTTTACCTTAATTAATAAATTTTTCCTTTTTTTTCAATTTTTTTTTAAAAGTCAAAGTTTTGAATATTAATAAATTTCCACCTAATTTTTTTTTGGTAATAAACTAAAGATTAATTTTCTAATAAAGAAATTAAAAAATAATCTTTAATTTATTAAAAAAAAAATTAATTGGATTTAATTAAAGGACTCATCCAAAAAATTATCAACTAAAATAGTTTGTCACTTTTATATCGACAACGGAAATTAATTTCACATTCACATAGACACTCGTACGAAATGAACTCCTTATGTCGAAAAAATTATGTTTGAAAGTAGTTGGATAGATTTTGTAAAAAAAAAAATAGTGTTGGATAGTTGGTGGGGCACGCCTGCTTGCAAAATAATTGGTGAGACAGAGAATCTGATGAGAGAGATGCTGTAATCAGTGCCTCCAAAACTCTATAATATACATCATCTGATCAGTACTGTACTATTATCTATCTATCTTTATGTAATCAAATATTTAATTCTTTGAATGTGGATGGATTGTCTTTTGATAATCATATATGGAATCTGTTTAGCTATCCAAAAAAGAATATATACAATACAAACAAACAACCTATTTCAGACAAATATTCTCTTTCCCTTACAATATACATAAAGATTGAGCGGTGGTGGTGATTATTCAACAACAACCAGCCATGGACACTCTCCAGACACTTTCTTTTGGTGCTTTCTCTCTCTTTTTCTTCCTCTTCCTCTTCCTATTCCGTTTTCGTACAAGAATTACTCACAAACTTCCTCATGTACCAGGTATCATCCTCATATTGTACATATATATATATATATATATATATATATTCATGTTCATTTCTTTGTATAATAAATTGTTTAATGAAACTGGTTTTGTGCAGCGGTTCCAGGTTTACCATTGATTGGAAATCTTCTTCAACTTAAAGAGAAGAAACCTCACAAAACATTCACAAAGATGGCTCACAAATATGGACCTATTTTTTCCATCAAAGCTGGTGCTTCTACCATCATTGTTCTCAACACTGCTCAACTTGCCAAACAGGTTCTTTACATTCTAATTCATTCATTTCTGATGCCTTCATTTATTATCCAGCAATCAATTACGTTAATTGTTTTAATTAACCATAAGAATTACTCTACTACTGCTTGTTGAGAACTGTAGAAATGTGCATATATAAATTATACTGTATATGTTATCTTATGAAATGGTCTAATTCCCTTGTTCTTTTGTTTGCACCGGTAATTGGTTGAGGTAAATCATAGCTTCTAATGCTCTTTTTAGATAAATCATAGCTTCTAATAAGTTGAAAACAACTTAACTTATGGACATGTTATATGTTATTTGCATATGTTAAGAGTCTCACATGTGGGACTCTTAAAAGCATAAACTCTCTCAAACAGTTTCATAAGTGTTTATCCCAGTAAATAAGCTCAAATAACTCAACCCAAACAGACCTTAAGTCATTTTCAATAGGATACCATTAGAATCCTATGTTGGATGTTAGTGGAGAAAATTGACATGTTACATTATATTGATCATTTGTTTCTCTGTTTTTAGACTAATTAGTACGAGGCAGCAGGGGAAATGACATTGAGTGTTCATCACTGTTATCCATGAAATTATATTTATTTCTAGTTAATTGGATTCTAATATTTTGCAATTATTTCAGGCAATGGTGACAAGATTTCCATCAATTTCAACAAGAAAGCTATCAACTGCACTCACGATTCTGACTTCTAATAAATGTATGGTTGCTACAAGCGACTACAATGATTTTCACAAAATGGTCAAAAAACATATTCTTGCAAATGTTCTTGGAGCCAATGCACAGGTTGGTTACAATAACTTCATGCTTATCTCACAAGTATTTGAGTAAATATATTAGAACACACACAATTTGTCTCTCTTTTATGGTTTGGATGAAAAGTGTCTCTGAAGTGTATTTTTCATTTTTCAGAAGCGACACCGTTTCCACAGAGAAGTCATGATGGAAAACATGTTCAGGCAGTTTAGTGAACATGCCAAGTCCCGCCCTGATTCAGCTGTTGATTTTAGGAAAATATTTGTGTCTGAACTATTTGCACTAGCACTAAAGCAAGTGAGTATTCCCCTTCTGAAATAAAATTAAAAAGAATTTGCTGAGAATAGAATAACACAACATAATATACAAAACTTCAACCTCGCGGATTATTTGCAGGCTCTGGGAAGTGATGTTGAATCCATTTACGTGGAGGAGTTGGCGAGTACATTATCAAGAGAAGACTTATATAACATTCTAGTGGTTGAATTTATGGAGGGTGCAATTGAGGTGGATTGGCGAGATTTCTTTCCATACCTGAAATGGATTCCAAATAAGAGTTTGGAAATGAAAATTCAGAAAGTGGATCTCGGAAGAAAATATATCATGAAGGCATTGATTAATGAGCAGAAGAAGCGGTTAGCTTCAGGGAAGGTAGGTTTTTTCTTGTTTACAGCTTCAAGTCTATGCAGAAACCATGGTAGAGTTACCCTAACTTGGCTGTTTGGGATGTAACAGGAAGTAAACTGTTTTTACGACTACCTGATATCAGAAGCTAAAGAAGTGTCTGAAGAACAAATGACCATGCTGCTCTGGGAGCCAATTATTGAGACATCTGATACTACCTTAGTTACAACAGAATGGGCTATGTATGAACTTGCCAAAGACAAAAATCGTCAGGTTGATAGTTTTACTTTGCCTTTGGCCAACTCTTAGAACTTAGCTCGGGTCAATCTCAACCCTAAAAATTAGTTTTTGTGCTGATGGTTTTCCCCTAACTTATACCTATTGTTCATGCTATATCATTATTTAATGTGAGACTAACAACACTAAGCAACCATCTACCAATTGGTTCATTTGGTGGTTTCTTCTTTCGTCCCATTGTTGACACTTTGTCACTCGTTACATCTTTATATTGCAGGACCGTCTGTATGAGGAGATCCTAAATGTATGTGGACATGAAAAGGTTACAGACGACCAATTATCTAAGCTACCTTACTTGGGGGCTGTATTCCATGAAACATTGAGGAAGCATAGTCCAGTTCCGATTGTCCCATTAAGATATGTTCATGAGGATACCGAATTGGGAGGATATCATATTCCTGCCGGAAGCGAGGTCACTCTATTTATCCTTGGATAAAATCTACTATCTTATTGTCTATATGATTCATTGATTGATTTCCATTTCATGTTTTACAGATTGCAATAAATATATACGGATGTAACATGGATAGCGACAAGTGGGAAAATCCTCAAGAATGGATTCCAGAGAGATTTCTTGATGAGAAATATGACTCCTCAGATTTGTACAAGACTATGGCCTTTGGAGGAGGGAAGAGGATATGTGCAGGCTCTCTTCAGGCAATGCTGATAGCTTGCACGGCTATTGGCAGATTCGTACAGGAATTTGAGTGGGAGCTGGGACAAGGGGAGGAAGAGAATGTGGATACTATGGGCCTTACCACCCACAGGCTTCATCCCCTGCTTGTAAAACTCAAGCCAAGAAACCATGTTGAGTAGAGTATTAGTGGTAACTTAGCTGGTGAATTTAGTGGTTGTGGCATTGCTACATATTTACTAAGTGCACCTTATATTATATCAAATCTAAGACATAAGCAACTTTGAAAAATAAAGTTTGGTATAATTTTATTAAGTTTCTTGTATTGTCTGTAGTTTTTCAATCATGCATGGAAAATCAGAAAATTGCTTCTTATCATAACCTGGAGTTGGTTAACGGATGGCAACATATCCACCTTGTTGATTGCAGTCACAGCCAAAATACTTTCGAATAAGTATGATTTTTTTTTACACTCATTTTATGCAAAGCATTACTTTCAACCATTAAACCATTAAATCACCATTAATAGTATTTTACAATTTCAAAAATGAAACCGTCAATGCTACATTTTTAAATGGAAATGAGAAAATTGAGAATAAAGCTTAAAATCAACTCCATTGCAGTGGAGATTCATAAATCATACCCCAGTGCCTATTCTTAAGATTTACTTCCTTTCCTTCTAGAAGTTCATACTATTACTTGTTCCATTGATTGAGAGTTGAAACAATGATTTTCAACTTATCCTTTTAAAAAAAATGATTTTCAACTTATGTTCATTTTCCATTCCTCTCTTTTTCCCTTCATCTTAACAATCCAAACACACATTTAGGCATAATTTCATCATAGACCACATAATAAAACACCCCTTCATCTTAACAACTAGGTCTTCTGAAATATTCTTATTTCAATACTTGGAGAGGTTAATTTTCTATTTTGTGAGAACCATATATTATCTATTATCTATGTCCAATTATAGAAATGAATTCTTCGAGCCGGAGAAGGCCACAATAAACGGTAAAACTTTACTTCAAAATATTTAACACTTCTACATTCTGAATATTGATTATAATCATAAACATCTGAACAAGCCGGAAGAGACACATACAAAAATGACATCCAAGTGTTCTTGGATCTTGAGCAATTAATCTAGACACTCATTTGCACTACTCCCTTCGTTTCACTATGTGTGTGTTTTTAGAAGAAAAAAAAAATTTGTTTTAAAAAGAATGTTATTTTTGGCTTTTCAAAGAAGAATCAATTACCTTTTCTAATTAGAATCAATGAGAATTGTTGTTCCCACATATAATATGGCTGTGTCACACGAGTAAAATACGGAAATACCCTTCGGTAGTAAACTGCTGAAGTTTTTAGGAAACCGGCGGCAGTTAACTGCCGAAGAAAACTGGACATAACCAGAACGCAGAACCAGAACTTCTCATTTCCAAAACCTTTTCAAATTTAACAATTTCTCTCAAATCTTCTCCAAATCCATTTTCACGAATTGCAAGCAAATCAAGTGCACATTATCACAAGTAAGTTGTGTCAATCATTTTAATGTTAATGTTAATTTGTTTAGGTTGATTTTTAAAAAAAAAATTAGAGTAGTTTGTATGTGGTTAGGGTTGATTTAAAAAATGACAATTTGATGATTGCATGTGTAGTTTAGAAATTGATAATTGAATGTAGTTGTTGCCTACGTAGTTTAAATCATAATGTGGCTTTGAATGGTGGCAAATGAACACAATTTGAATATGTTTTATACTTTGCACACAAAGTGTTTGATAAAATGTCTCAATGACAATTTTATTGATTATTTAGTTAGTTTAGTTATGGAAATGATAGAAATGATGTTGATTATAGTTTGGTTAAGTTTATTTTGATTTTTTAGTTAGTTTAGGTTACACGAGAATTATGTTCATTGTTGTACTTTTAATGAGTTTAATTTTGTTTATGTTTAGTTTAGGTTTAATGTGTTTATGTTTATGTTTAATTAGGTTTAATTATGTTTAGTTTAGTTTAGGTTTAATTAGGTTTATGTTTATGTTTAGTTTAGGTTTAATGTGTTTGATTAGGTTATTGAAATGATGTTAATTTTTTTTTTTTTTTTGTAGATATGGCCGATCAGGAGCCCATTGATCCATCTAAGATGATTGGTGGTAGGCGTGCGATGACTCAGAGCCACCGTAAGGAGAGGCAGAGCGGCCACATCCCAAAGAGGGGTAGAGGTCGGAGGGCAGATGGCTCAGGAAGCTCTCAGGCTACACAGCCTGAGGAGTCACAGGTTGTTGACCAGACTGGGGTTGAGTACCTGAACTATCAGGATCAGGTACAACATGATGTGACGGATGGTGGATATGACCAGGATCATATACCACAGCAGCAGGATGCAGGAGACGAGGATGACATTGCAGCAGCTGCTGCACCGGAGGTGTTACCTACGGACCCTCCCTTTCCTGGTGGACCGGCTGACTTGTCCTTGCTCCACTCTTATGCCGGTCATGTGGCGTTGTCACTCTGGTATAATTCAAATAATGTAAGTGTATTTTTTTTAATTGTTTTTTCTTTATGTTAAAATATTTTCTTTAATTTAAATGTGTGTTTGTTTAATTATTATATCTACTTTTATATGTGTTTTTTTTTATTATTTTTCTTTATGTTTAATTATTTTCTTTAAATGTGTGTTTGTTTTAATTATTATATACACTTTTATATGTGTTTTTTTAATTCTTTTTCTTTATGTTTAATTATTTTCTTTAAATGTGTGTTTGTTTTAATTATTATATACACTTTTATATGTGTTTTTTTTAATTCTTTTTCTTTATGTTTAATTATTTTCTTTAAATGTGTGTTTGTTTTAATTATTATATACACTTTTATATGTGTTTTTTTAATTCTTTTTCTTTATGTTTAATTATTTTCTTTAAATGTGTGTTTGTTTTAATTATTATATACACTTTTATATGTATTTTTTTAATTCTTTTTCTTTATGTTTAATTATTTTCTTTAAATGTGTGTTTGTTTTAATTATTATATACACTTTTATATGTTTTTTTTTTAATTCTATTTTTTATGTTTAATTGTTTTCTTTATATGTGTTTTTGTTTTAACCATATTTATTTTTCTATTATTTCAGGTTCGTAAGCTCCGCGTGTTTAAACCGATTAATCATGGGGCCAAGATTCTCACTCTCGGACGCCCTAACGGGAATGAGAATTGGTTTTGGGATCCGCTTAAGCAGAGCGGGCTACATGATTTGGTTTACTTGGGGTACTCCACCGTGCCTCATGCCCTGTTGATGACTTTATGCGAGAGGTGGCATCCGGAGACCAGCACCTTTCACATGCCCATGGGGGAGATGACTGTGACATTGGATGATGTCGCATGTCTCACGCATCTTCCTATTGAGGGGCGGATGTTGGATCATGGGAAGAAGATGCCCAAGCATGAGGGAGCGGCACTGCTTGTTGTTTGGCGATAGAAGCAACAAGCGCATCGAGCTGATATATTTGACGACCATGGAGGACGGCTACGCAGGGATGCGTAATTATTCCTGGGGAGGTATGACCCTCGCCTACCTATACGGCGAGTTGGCTGATGCATCTAGGCGTGGAGACAGAGCTCTTGGGGGGAGCGTGACACTGCTCACTGTAAGAAAACTTAAATTTTATATTTATGTTAACTTTTATTTTTTTGTTATATTTTTCCGTGCGTAATAATTTATAAATGTTATTTGTTTGGTTTGTGCGGCATGGTTTTTGGCGCATTTTCCAGGGTTTTACAGTGTTGATCTCAACACTGACTATGTGGAAAACTATCCAATTGCAGCGAGGTGGAAGCTCCAGAAGGGTCATGGGGAGGGGATCACGTATCGGTCACTGCTTGACCGTATACAGTTAGATGATGTATGCTGGAGGTTGTACGAGGAGCACAGAGAGATCCAGGACTTCGAGGAGGTTTTCTGGTATTCTGGCTGGATTATGTGAGGTGTCCGTAGGGTGTACCGTCACTTGCCCGAGAGGGTTTTGAGGCAGTATGGATACGTGCAGACCATCCCCAGACATCCTACTGATGTTAGGGACCTCCCACCGCCTTCCATTGTGCAGGTGTTCGTCAACTTCCGCACTCACACGATTAAGGCGGACGATCGGGGTGAGCAGGCAGGAAAGGATACATGGCGGGTGGCGGATGGCTATGTCATATGGTACACTAGGGTGTCTCACCCTCAGATCTTGCCACCTATTCTAGGAGATCTTCCGAGGCCTGCAAATGAAGAGCAGATCATTGCAGATCAGTGGGAGCGGTATGAGGCGAGAAGCTCGCCTGACACCTATGACATGGTTAGTGGCGTTGTTGCCTACGCTGATGCGCAGTTAGGCCAGGAGGAGGTCATGAGCATGACCCCTCAGCAGTGGTTTGAGGCCATGACCCATATGAGGGAGCAGATCGCGCCGATTTTGACCAGGAGGCGAGCCCAGAGGCCGAGGAGGAGGCACCATCGGCAGGATCAGGACCAGTAGTAGTATTTTCATTTTTAGGACTTGTTTTTTAGTTTTCGTCTTTTGATGACATTGATTTGTATATTTGTATATTTCTACTTTGATGACATTATTTTTAATTTCATGGGCTTTTTTTACTTTTTTTAATGTACAAAAATGTTGGTTTAATTAAGTTGTGCATTTGCACCAATATTTTTTTGTTATTTGAACCGTTATGATGAATTTTAAACGTTTGTGTAAAACTCAGGCTTTCAAAATAATTTAGAATGATATTGAAATGTTTTTTAGAATGATGAAGATTTCCTCGGCATGAAAATTAAAGTTTGTTCTTGTAACTTCATATATTGATAATAAGCAATTTTCAATGAGACGTGATCGTTACTTTTTTTCTAGAGTGTAGTAGTAGTATTTTATTACTAATGACAAAGTTTTAGTTGTCTAGTCAAACCTGAACACTACTATATAATATAAGTGTGCCGTTGATTTGCTTGCAATTCGTGAAAGAAGATTTGGTGAAGATTGGAGAGAAATTGAGAATTTTGTGAAGTTTTGGAAAATGGGGAAGTCTGTTCTTTTTTTCTAGAGTGTAGTAGTAGTATTTTATTACTAATGACAAAGTTTTAGTTGTCTAGTCAAACCTGAACACTACTATATAATATAAGTGTGCCGTTGATTTGCTTGCAATTCGTGAAAGAAGATTTGGTGAAGATTGGAGAGAAATTGAGAATTTTGTGAAGTTTTGGAAAATGGGGAAGTCTGTTCTGCGTTCTGGTTATGTTCAGTTTTCCTCGGCAGTTAACTACCTAGGTTTTCTTCGGCAGTTAACTGCCGAAATTTTGAAAATTCGGCTGCAGTTAATTGCCGAGGAAAACCTCGGTAGTTAACTGTCGAGGATCTTATGCGCTACAAAATCTGGCAGAATCTCCTCTCATCTATTATTGATCTTATCTTCCAAATAATTTCTTCAAATTTCTCTCAAAATCTCTCTAAAAAACACAACCAAATCCAACCAACTTTATTCAACAAAATCACAAGTAGGTAATTATAATGCTATTAACTTACATTTTAGTTGTTATAAATGTTATTATTTTTTAGTTTTTGAGTACATTTATTATTTTTTAGTAGATTTACATGTTATAATTAATTTTTAGGGTATATGTTAGTTGATTAATATTGTTAAATTATTTGCATGATGTTTATGTTATATGATTAATTTTTTATTTTAGTAAGAGTATATGATTTAAAATTTTAGGGTTATTTTTATGAATTTTAGACTCTATGAATAATGTGCACATCAAGTGTTCGATGAAATGTTTGAATGAGTTTTTCATTGATTATTTTTAGTTTCTTATTGTGTAGATTTAAAACAATGGCCGGATGGATCGACGTTCATGCGTAATTCAACGGCGGAGAACCTCAGAGGTTGAAGGTTCGGTGCCTTGGTGTAACGTTAAGAGGTCTAAAGGATAAACTGACTGAATTCAACCAAGGAGTCAACCCCAGAGACACAAGGATGGTGGAACACGTTTGGTATAAACGTCTAACGCTCGACGAGGGGAGAGTATCATTCACTTGGGTGGAATTAACGAACGACGAAAACGTGACGACCATGTTTTGGGAGCACAACATGTTCCAGTGGATCGATATGCGGGTGAAGTTGCTTAGATCAACTGAAGATATCATCAAAAGTTTGATTCCGCCAGAAGATTGACATTAGTTAGGGTAAGGTGCATTCCAATTACAACAATTGTCTTCCTTTGAATGGAGTAATTCAAACCTGTCAAACAACAGGACTCGAGCATTTCGCGAGCACCTCATGTTTCTCCTTTGAAAATATTAAATTCTTGTTATGCTGGTTTAGATGAAGGTATTAAGTGTCAACGATTGAACCTCAATTTTGTGGCACTTGAATACCATCATCTAAAGTAAGCCTCACAAAAATTTATTCTTTTCAAAGGGAAAATATGAAGTGCTCGGCAA
This sequence comes from Medicago truncatula, assembly GCF_003473485.1. Lineage (NCBI taxonomy): Eukaryota > Viridiplantae > Streptophyta > Magnoliopsida > Fabales > Fabaceae > Medicago > Medicago truncatula. The sequence continues at coordinate 51,687,149 of NC_053043.1, forward strand.
AATGCTTGAGTCCTGTTGTTTTGCAGGTTTGAATTTATCCCATTCAAAGGTAACACAATTGTTGTGGTTGGAATGCACATTCCAACTGCAAAAATTGTCTTACCCTGGATGGGGCAATTCAAACTTGTTAATCGGCAGGACTCCAGTATTCGATGAGCATCTTGAACAATGGTATTCAAGTGTCAAGGAATGCACCTCATTCTTTTGACACTTGAATACCAGCGTTCAAGATGCTGATCGAATACTGGAGTCCTGCTGCTTAGCAAGTTTGAATTTGCCCCATTCAGTGGTAAGATGATTGTTGCAGCTGGAAGGTAAATTTCGGAATCTAATGTGTAATGCAATGTAATGTGATAACATATATTTTGTATTGAATGGAACAATAATTATCTTATTTTGTTTTCAAATTTATTTATTCTAAATGCAATTTTATTCTAAATACCATAATGTCAAACAAAATGTGTGCGATAGAAAAATAAAACATAAAAAAATCCAAAACAATTAGGCATTAAAAGCCATTACATTCATTCTTCCTCGTCACACAAATCAATCGGCTTGTCCGCTACAGTCCCCGCGGTACCTTGTTTTGGTTGAGGACCGAAATAGCATGTCCTCCCGCTCCTCCTCAACCTCGAGTGATTGTACACTGGCACCTTCGAACCCTTCTTTTTTTCGGAACCATCGCAAACAATTCCATGCCACGTCATAGGTGATTTTTCTTTTTTCTTCTCATCACCCTGAACGTTACCCTGATTCTGATTCTGAGACATATCTACATTAAAAATAAAATGGCGATCAATTCAACCTATACTAACCTAAACTATCCTAACAATTCTAACCATTCTAACCTAAACTATCCTAACATATCATAAAATCAACAAATCAATATAATCGAGCCTATATAATCGAAATTTAACAAAAAATAACATACAATTCGACCACAAAGCAACAATGCAATAGGATTCAAAAAACTTACTTGTTTTTGTGATTAAAATTGGCTTGTAATGGCTTCAAATAGGGGTGGGAATAGGCCAGGCTTTGATAGGCCTGAGCCTGGCCTACGAAATAAATCACAAGCCTGAGCCTGGCCTATGACCTATCATAGGCCGTTTTTCTAGGCCTGGCCTGGCCTATTTAAAAGCCTGGGCTGGCCTGAAAGCCTACTTACAGGCCTACTTCACATTAAGGCCATCAAATAGTTCATTTGGCCTACTAAATAGGTTAAACATGTCTTAAAGCCTACTTAAAAGCCTATTTCACTACAAGTAAATTTCAACTAGATTAAAGCCTACATAAAAGCCTATAACAACAAAGCCTATTAAGGGACTAATAGATAGAGAAAAATATGTTTATATTTTTAATATATGCAATTATTTTAATATAAAACAAAATATTTTTTAATAAATAAGTATTAATAGGCCGGCCTATTAGGCTTAACAGTCTTTTTTTGAAGCCTAAGCTTGGCCTATTTAACTAAACAGGCTTTCTAAAAAGCCTAAGCCTAGGCCTATCTACTAAACAGTCCAGTCCAGGCCAGGCCGTAGGCCCCTGTAGTGTGGCCTGGCCTATTCCCAACCCTAGCTTCAAATGACTCAAAATCGCACCTTGGATAATTAAAAACGCAACAATGGAGTTTTGGAAACTCCTATGCAGTTCTGTTCTTATAACATTTTCATCGGCAGTTAACTACCGAGGTTTTCCTCAGAATCAATTCTCAGAATCAATTACGTTTTCTAATTATTACTAATACACTACTCCCACAATATTATCATCTACTTCACATTTGTTATATTTTGAAACACACCGCAAGTTGATAGGGCTAATTAAGTAAAAGTATATATTTTTTGACAACTTTATTGTATTCGTTAATTTTGTATATAAAATAATCTTAAACAACATTTATTTTGAAACGGCCGGAGTACATGTTTAATGTTAAAAAAAAAAACTTCATTTATCTCAAAATATATACAAAAATTGGTCAGCATAAATTGATGCATTTGATACGAATTTTATATCAAATACATTATTTTATTTAATCAATTTTTGTTTATATTTGGGACATAGTAGTAAATAGATAAATTGTTTGACACGTGTACTCCATGCTGACCAAAGCAATAATAATAAGGTAATGCTTTATTTTTTTCAAGTCAAAATACAAATTGACCACTACTTTTCTTCATCATCACCAAGGGCAAAATCGTAACAACGCGTTATCCATATATATAAAGAAGTCTCACGTGACACCAAGCACAAAAATCATTTCAACACAAAACACAGACAGTGTAGAGAAAGATGTGTGGTGGTGCAATTATCTCCGACTTCATCTCAACTGCGGCGGTGGTGGGTGGTTCCCGCCGTGTCACCGCCGACATGTTGTGGCCCAATTTGAGGAAATCCAGTTCCAGAAAACCGTTTTTCCTTGACAATGACTTCGAAGCTGAGTTCAGAGAGTTTAAGGATGATTCTGATTTGGATGATGATGATGAAGGGTTGTTGGTCGGTGCCAAATGTTTTACCTTTGGTTCAACTAACAACAAATCTTCCAACTCCTTTGTTCGTGGTAACTGTTGCTGTTATTAATCTCATTTTTTATTTTTATTTTTATTTTTAAATTTTCGTATGCATTTGTTAAATACTATCATGTCCCACATTTTATTTGGTTCATTTTTTTTATTTTTTTTTATTTATAAAATTTAAACAAAAAGTTCTGTTTTTTTTGTGTGAAATTTTTTAGTATGAATTGATGCATAATTTTTTACTATGATGCCCACATTTTTATTTATGTGATTTAATTTTATGGGGTTTGTAATGTCCATGAAATTTTAATTCTGGTATTTTAGATCTTGGCAATCACTTGAGGATTATTTGATTTTTTCTTGCTGTGTGATTTATTTTTCGGGTGGATTGAAAATAAGGGATTAATCCTTTGTATTTGTTTTTTAATGTAATGTTTTTTAAATTAATGTTTATGAGCTTTAATGTAATTTTTTTAAGTTAATGTTTATGAGCTTTGAATGAGCTTTTCTGACTGCAGGAAATCACACAACTTGGAATGATTTTTATACATCCAAGCTGCCTTCAATTTTTCTAGGGTTCTTGGTGTTGGTTTTGTTTTTTTGTTCAGTCAAGTTGAACTTTTTCAAAGTGATAGACATGATCTAATGGAGCTAGTCTTTGTTTAATTGATCTGAAATTGTAAAATTTGAGGACCATAATTGAACTTTATCATCTGTTTTGTTAATTGCCATAAGGTTAGCTTATCATTAGATTTTGCTAGCTCTTTTGCTTCTGTTTTGGTATTAATCCAATGTTTAATGAGATAAATAATGTTGCATGCTTTAGATTTTGCAATGAGATAAAAAATGTGAGATGAGAGAAGACATGTAGATTTTGTATTAAGGAGAGTAGATCAGTTTGAGGATAATCAGATCACTAGAGGCAGAGGAAGACCTATAAAAATTATAAGAGAATCTAGCAGGAAAGATTTAGAGATTAATGCATTGGATCCAAATATGGTATTTGATAGAACATTACGGTGTAATTTGATCTATGTAGCCAACCTCACTCAGTGGGAAGGCATGGTTGCTGTTGTTGTTGATGCTTTAGATTGTTCATTAAATTTATATAAAATTTAAATGATTGATCTAATTTTATCATGTTATATTGTTATTATTTAAATTAATTTCGAACTGTGGTGTAGGATCAAGTGCTGCAAAAGTTGTTGCATCGAAATCAAACGAGCAAGGTGAAAAGGAATTGAAGAGAAAGAGGAAGAATCAGTATAGGGGTATCCGCCAACGTCCATGGGGAAAATGGGCAGCTGAGATCCGTGACCCGAGAAAAGGAGTTCGTGTTTGGCTCGGAACTTTCAACACTGCTGAAGAAGCTGCAAGAGCCTACGATGCTGAAGCTAGGAGAATCCGTGGCAAGAAAGCCAAGGTGAATTTCCCTGAAGAGGCTCCAAATGCTTCCTCAAAACGTCTCAAGACAAATTCTGAGACACAGCTGTTGGACAAAAATCTGAACTCTTTCAAGTGTGAAAATATAGAGAACTACTATTCCCCAGTGAATCAGGTGGAACAGAGACCATTGGTTAACGCCCAATGTGCTAATGTCGGACCCTTTGCTGGAAACGGTGTTCAGCTTGCATCTTCTGATGTTACTGCATATTTCAGTTCGGAGTATTCGAGCAATTCATTTGATTATCCTGATCTATGTTGGGGTGAACAAGGCCCGAAAACACCTGAGATTTCATCTGTGTTTTCTGCTCCTATAGAAGGCGAATCTCAGAAGAATCTGCAGTCTGACAACTCGCAGGATATGCTACCTATGCAAAATGATTCAGCAAAGACACACTCTGAGGAGCTTGCAGATATCGAATCCCAGCTGAAGTTCTTTGAGAACTCGTTTGATGATAACTGGAGTGATGCTTCATTGGCAGCTTTGCTTAGTGAAGATACAACTCAGGATTGTGGAAACACAGTGGACCTTTGGAGCTTTGATGACCTGCCTTCCATCGCAGGCGGAGTTTTCTGAACAACATTCACCTGGCCGGTTATGTAAATAAAACTACAAGTTAGTAACTTACATTTTACGTTCGGTTTTGGTTTTGTTAATTTTGTTTCTTTACGGTGGAGAGTTGTTGTTTAACTATGTTATGAATTGTTTTCAGGATCCTTGGTTTTTTACATTGTTGATGGAATCAGAACAAAAACAGGTTACCGGTTTTATGTAAACGTGGAGTTTTATTCTCTTTTGGCAAATACATTATTTATAGGTTTTTAGGCATCCTTTTGTCTTGTCATAAACCTTTTGAGGATTTTTAAGTTTGATGTTTATAAGGATTATGTTTATGGATGATATAATTGTAAACTTGCTTGTTTTTCATAATGACAATTTTTTATGACCAACACAGTTTAGTCCCTTTGTTTGTTGTTGATGATTTCGTACTACATGAATGATTTTGCTTTGTGTGTGATTGTGAATCAATTACCCTTAAATCATGAATAGATGCTTTAGGCATACAGCATGTGTTGAAATTTGACTTTGGTTCAAATAATGTGTAGTAGTTTTTGAATTCTTGGCTATGTATGCAGAGATTTTGATGTAATATACGTTCTTGATCATGGTAGGGTAGAGCTCTTTTGTGGTTTGTTTTTTAATTAGAGGTTTAAGTACTTCGGAAGTTGGAATAAAATCCGATCCTTTTTCTTTTTGACAAGGGGAAAACTGATATACTTAAACCCAAATGTTCAGTATATTTTAACATTTGCACTAGAGATCAACTGAACTGACGATTCTTACTTCTGATAAATGTATGGTGATATGGTTGCTACTTGCTACAAGCGACCACAATGACTTTCACAAAATGGTTAAAAAACATATTCTTGCAAATGTTATTGGAGCCAATGCACAGGTTGTGTACAAAACTTTTTGGTTACCTCATCATTATTTGAGTATATAGAACACACACACACACTCTCCCTCTTTTATGGTGTGAATGAAAAGTGTCTCTGGAGTTTACTTTTCATTGCTCAGGAGCCACACCATATCCACAACAAAGACCCACTCCAATTCGGCTGTTAATTTTAGGATAATATTTGTGTAACTTTTTAGACTAGCACTGAAGCAAATAAATGACAATATTAGAATATACTGAACATGCCTGTTTAAGTATTAGTCTTCATTTGATCATCGTACAATCCTATCATCTACTACCTAGAGTATCTGATAGTCGTTTGTAAAAACTCTTAAATTTTTGTGTTAGGGAGTTGCAAGGTATTCAGATAATTATAAAACAGCAATGAAAGAAGTAATTCCATACGAACATTATAGTAGTAGATCCAAGTACTGGTGCAACGTGATGTAATTTTATCTGTTACTAAACGAATTCAAACAAGCTCATTTGCTTTCTCTGAGTTGTTTGAGGCAATGAAAACAGCTTGTATCAGGCTCACACAAAGAGTACCTTCGAATTTAAAGAAGTCAACATTTAGTAAAATACTCCTTCCTTCCCAAAACTAGTGACATAGTTTGACTACATACACTATTTACATAACATACTTGGATCATATTTTTCTATTATACAAAGACAAAAACATTAACTTATGTGAGATTTGGATGGAGTTATATCTTCCTAGCTGAAGGTTAAACACACCAAATACAAGTCCAAAATCTTCATTTTTCTTTTGAAAAATGTACTCAGACAAAATTCAATACTTGGGTAAATAATTTGCAAAGCGTTCTTTCTGGATGGTATTGGGCGAAACCAGAAGCTAACTTTAGTTCAGAGGTTGAACTAATTGTGGGAAATATTTGTTCCAAATTATTTATATTTGTGAAAGTGTTGCTCTCTGATCACACAAACAGAATAGGAAGAAAAAAAAAAAGTAGAAAATATTTATGTTGTGTGTTTGTTTTTTTTTTTTTTTTGTGACCAAATAAATTGTTAAGTCTTTGTAATGTGTAAATGGTATGACATCAAACAATCAATCATCTACTTCCAACTAATTCATTTTATCTAAACTACTGGTGCAACACGATTTCATTTTATCTGTTACTGAACTAAATCATACCAGCTCACTTACTTTCTTTGATTCAATGGATACAATCTTTAGTAAAATAATAGTGAAGATTACAAAGTCGGAAAGTAACAAAGTGATCATCTGAACACAGCGATTTATACATTCATTTTTGCGATAGTTGGATGGCACTATATCTTCCTAGCTGAAGATTAGACACACCAAATACAACTCCAAAATTTTCATTTTTCTGTTGAAAAATGTACTCAGACAAAAGCTTCACTAACTTGGGCAAATAAATTCCAAGACTTCTTTCTGGATGGGGCTGGGCGAAACAGAAGAGATCTTGAGTTCAGAGGTTGAACCAATGGTGGGAACAGAGAGATTTGCCGCTACACTATGCAACAAAGCTTTGCATCAATGGAAGCCAAACATATGCAAAACGCCTGGTAACCAGTCAAAGGATATCTGCAGATTGACAGAGGAAATGGTACTAGCTATGAAACCCCGCATCCTCAAAAAACATTAAGGTCAATAAAACAAGAAAATTTTGAATTGATACCTGTAGTCCATAACAAAATTAGATTTTCCTACCCTCCCTAGCTGCAGGATTGTCTGCTTCCCATTCTCCTAATCATAGCAAACACAAATCAGCTAAGTAGACAACATAACTAACTGCGTTATTATAACATAAAAAACACTCCCGGCTTCAATGATGATACCTCTAAAGTGAGCTGAAAGTTTTTCACGGATCTCTGGATTCCAAGTCCTGGCCTTCCTTTATCTCTATAGTCAAGCTCAAATTGCTTTGTACTCTTGATGAAGGAAGACAATAAAAATTAATGAAAATCAATATCCATGGCTAGCTATAAATAAATGACAAAGAAACTTCCCCTCAGTGAGGCTCATCCTACCTTGTTATAGAGTGGATCCCTTGAGAATAGTTGATGCACTTTGTCCATTTTTCCCTCCCAATTCATTGGCAGTCCCTTAATGTGTTGTACCTGAACCCCAATTGAATTGTAAAAATGTGAGTGTGATCATCAATCATATTATTGAAAATGAATCTAACTGACATACCTGGTTGGTGTTCTTGAAAGACATAGATTGATGGTTTGGTATATAAGCTTTGATGGTTCTGTGAGTTCCAGTACATGTTGCTATTGTAGGTACATACCTGGAAATAAAGAGAAATGAAATGATATAATAGTTAGCAGAGAAGAATGAAGACGAGGGGGAGATTGAGAAAGATGAAGGAAGATTTAGGCTTACTCAACAACAGCAAGAGGTGGTTTACTACGGGGCTTATGGCGATGATATCCCTGATCCCAAATGTGGTATTTTGAGCCGGTGAGGTTTGAGGTTACTGTCCCGAGAAAAGTATCATCATCATGAGAATTGGAGAGTAGTCCTTTGAGATTTTGAGCAACTGTGAAGTGAGACCTCCCACTACGGCGCTTGTGGTGGGCAACAGCCAATTTCCTATTCTGTCGTCCATGACCTTCCTACAATAATAATAATAATAATAACATGTGAGTCTTACTTAATAGCAAAGTGATATTATAGTTATACAATAGAATGTAAGTGAATACATACATATGTATAAAGAGAGAAGAAATTGGCAGCAGAGCGAGAGAGACCCTGAGGTGTTGGTTCCTTAACAATAACACAAGTACACCTTCCAATATCTATAGGCAATGTTCTACATATCAAAGACTTGTTGGGTAAAGTAGACCAGGAGGAAGCAGGAGCAGCTTCAGAGTCGGAGTGGTCCCAAATTTTCAAAGAGCTTGAAAAGTGGGAAGAATCAGAGTTGATTTGCATGCACAACTGTAATGAGTTGGATTTTGGAAGAGAAACAACATTGGCGGCATTTTCCTTGTTCTTGTTCTTGTTCTTGTTGTCGGCTACATAGAGACAAGTGTTGCTACAGCTACGAGTATGCCTCAGCTCAACGTTGGTATCAATCTCGCTGAGGGGATTTGAAAACATACGACCAAGGGTTTGGTTTTGGTTTTTCTTCATTTGTTCGTTAGTTTTCAACTTGGTTGATTCAATTCAATTCAATTGCTCACTAAGTAGTGCTGTTAGTTCGGTGGGTGGTGGGTCCTACTGCATTTTATTATTATTATTATGTTTCGTTTGAATTTGAAAACGCTTTGGAGAACGCACTAATGTAATGCTCCTGCTGCTAACGGTAACCATCTCATCTTTTACTTTTTATTTATGAAAAAGTCAATAGAGAGTGAGTAAAATTATAATCAGGCTAAAATATGGTTTTAGTCTCTGCAAATATGTCTCGTTTTGATTTTAATTCGTGTAAAAAAAATTGTTTTTGGTCCCTGCAATTTTTATTTTTTTTTAAAATAGTCCCTGACCCCATTTTTGTGATTATTTGCATACGTGGCACATGATGACTGAACCGATTTTGTAGTTTTTGGTCCCTGCAAAATATTTTGTTTTTTAAAAAGGTCTCTGCAAAATTTTTTGTTTTTGAAAATAGTCCCTCCAAAGACTATTTTAAAAAACAAAAAATTTGAGGACTATTTTAAAAAACAAAAAAATTTGCAGGGACCAAATTTTTTTTTTCAAGGACTAAAACCAAAACGAGACATATTTGCAAGGACTAAAATCATATTTTAGCCTTATAATTAAGAGTACGAGAGAGTTGTCTCCAAATATATTTTTTTATAAATAGATATCCATTTTTTTTCTTTCTTCGACCAATGTTCTTGATAGATTAAGATCCTTATAAAATAATAGGTAGCTAATATTATATGAGTTTTTCTATTCACATCCCATATATTTCTGGTTACACCCAAGTTTTCTTAAAAGTTTTTAAAAATACCAAAATTGCCCTTTTATATAAATTATCTTAATATCTTGATTTCATTCATTGTCACTCTAAAACTCCACTCTCTTTCACCCAGAAACGATCAAACAAACCTGATGTTCAATCAATCTCTGTTATGGAAGATTAAAGAGTGAATCAAAACATTTTTCATCCATACTCGATAGCGAATTTCTTCTTCTTTTTCAATAATGCTAGTTTCAATTTTCTTCTTGTTCAAGTGTACTGTACAACAATTTCAATTTTACATTGTTGAGGTTAACTTAAATTCAGTTTAAGTAGGTTCATGTAAACTCAGTTTACGTAACCTACTTAAACTTAGTTTACATGACTTACTTAAACTGAGTTTGCATGTATATACTTAAATTGAGATTACGTAGAATCATTGAGCAAGGTTGAACTTTTAGATGTACACTTAAACTTAGTTTACGTGACTTAAACTGAGTTTACACGACCTACTTAAACCGAGTTTAAATATGTACACTTAAACTCAGTTTACATGACCCACTTAAACTAAGTTTACATGACTTACTTAAACTGAATTTAAGTATGTACACTTAAACTCAATTTACATGACATACTTAAACTAAGTTTACATGACCGACTTAAACTAAAGAGGGGTTTTGGGGTGTAACCGAGAAAAATGAAGAGGCTTTTTGAAAATTAAATTTTATGAAAGGGTAATTTTATCATTTTGAGGTGTAATCAGGATTAAACATGGTGTAATTAGAAAAACTCATATTATATACATATATTTTTTTTTAACTTGTTTTAATTAATTCCATTGAAAATATATATTCTTAGAGAACCTTGATGATTATGAATGAATTTTTTGCAACAAAAAAGACATTTGAATGATTAAAATGGAAGAGGTTTATTGATTTCTAACAACATAAAAAAATCTTAAAACCGGTCTTGGCCCCACTCATGTGTTATATGTGATCTGGCTACTCCGTGAAAATATTGATTTTAAACCATCCATCCGTAACACATGTGTAGGACAATTATTTCAGGTTAGTGTGGTCTCTATAGTATTTTCTACATCAATTTTTTAGGATATGTGTTCCGTTTTTTGGATTTTTATAGTTCAAATTTTGTTACTACTTCACTTCAGTGTGACTGTGGTTCTTTGAGATAGTCTTACATAGACACAAGCATTTAGGCATACACATAAATTAAAAAAAATTAAAGATAAATAAATTAGTCACATCAATCAATATCACTTTAATCTTTTTTTTCTTTCTAATTTTTCTTAATTTCATGGGTGTGTGTCTAACATGTAATATTTAGTGCCGTGTCTAACCAAGAGTTTCTCGTGGTTCTTGTTCTTTTATCCTACTTTACATTAGTGAGTCGTGTCCCTACTTTTGGTACTAGTTTTGTCCATGCTTATTGTGTACTTCATGTGTTATCATGAGTTTGTTATTTGTCTGCATACAGTGGCAGAGTCAGAAATTTCATAGAGTCTGGACAAAAAAATTTATTGCAAAACATTACTTCCTTCCTGCGAATAATTTCACATTTCCTGTAGATATATCTTTCTTGCAGATCCTAAAATCCTATGGTATTACCTCACCTGTGAACCTAAATCCAATTTACACAAAAATCCGCAGGAAAAGCTAAAAATTGTGATAATAACTGAGCTTACTACAAAGAAAGTTGGAGCTAAGCTTGAGCTAATGCTAGCTGGGGGTGGCTCCGCCCCTGTAAGCATATACATTCAGCTCATATTGAAAGTGAAGATGATGCAAATGAAGACCCTAAGAAAGATGTAGGAAGCTTCTCTTATTAGACAGAAGAACTTACAGAACCTATTATTATTATTATTATTATTATTATTATTATTATTATTATTATTATTATTATTATTATTATTATTATTATTATTATTGTTATTATTGTTATTGTTGTTATTATTGTTATTGTTATTGTTGTTATTGTTATTATTATTGTTGTTATTGTTATTATTGTTGTTGTTATTATTGTTATTGTTATTGTTATTGTTGTTATTGTTATTAATATTATTATTGTTATTGTTGTTATTATTGTTATTGTTATTATTGTTATTGTTATTGTTGTTATTATTGTTATTGTTATTGTTATTATTGTTATTGTTATTATTATTGTTATTATTATTGTTATTATTGTTATTATTGTTATTATTATTCTTATTATTCTTATTATTGTTATTATTGTTATTATTATTACTACTACTACTACTACTACTACTACTACTACTATTATTATTAGTAGCTATTCAAATGGAAGAGAATAAATCAACAGGATTTACATTTCCACAAATTAAGGTTGAAACTTTGGATAAGTTAGATTGGTCATAAGGATGAAGCTTGTAGCTTTGCCTAAATTTCAAAATTGTGAAAGACCAAAACTTCTTTCAATCCTTAAAATTACTTTTTTTTGGAAGAAAAAAAAACTCAAAATTACTTGGTTACAAGAAATAATAAATTACATATGCAAAGTAAAATCGCTACAAAAAATGTGAGAACTTCATTATTTTTCATCTTTTTATATTCATTCACCAAAAAAAAAAAAGGTCACGTTAAATGTTCATATTCTCTCTCATAGAACATGTGTATAACTTGTTTTTCAGAAATTTTGAAGGCAAAAGCAAGTGTTATCAACGTACTCTTCCTTACTCCTCCCATCTCTGTCTATCTAGCTTCTCTACACAATCCGGTGTCAAGATCCTCTACATTTTTTACCTCCTCCATTCTTTCCATTACCAAAGTTTTGGAAATATAATTACAATGTGACATTTGGTGGATCCAATTATTTAATATCCACTTCATATCTCTTGAAAAACTATAGTAATGTAGAGGGAAAATGGAGGGAAAATGGAGAGGATCCTAGCTCCACAGTCCGTAAGTCCTCTCCTTTGAGGAGAAAAAAATAGAATTCTCATTAATGAGATATTTCGTTTTTCTCTAGTAAAAGGAACCAAAGCCTAAATCAGGGAAGATAGCTAAAAACACTGTCATATAAACTAAACCAAACCAAAATCATTAGTAAATAAATGGTAAAATACGCCAATCCAAATCAGAAACTCTACCACATAAATTTCCCTAGAAAGACGGAAGAAAAATTGCAAACCACCCTCCTTGCAAAAAGGAAAAAAGCCTGAACAAAAACTATGAATCATTGTAGGTTAGTGATTTAATCCTCAAAATCCCCAGCATTTTCCAGTAAGTAGTTGGCTGCCAATTGCTCATCACGGTCACATGCCAAAAATGCCTCTATGACAGAGGCTCTATCAAATCCCATAGCCTCTAGCTGCATGTCATAGGTAAAAATGAATCAGCACATATGACAAATCAATTTCATTTTTTTGCAAAGTCATAAGGTAAATCAATTGAAATGAAAAGAGCACATATCATTCTTAAAAAAAAAAGAAAAATATATAGATATAGATATACCCTTCCAATTGCCTCCTGCTCAGCTGGCGTCACATTGACAGCATGAGGCATGTCTTGCTCCGCCTGATCAAAATTATCTCTAATAGAAGAAAGAGAGTTAGATTTATAAATAAACTAGTAAACTACTAGGGCAATACTTCAATCTTAAATGCTACAGATGCTTCCTGGATTAGATACCACAACAGGTCAAAACATTACATTCATGTCACAAACATGGCAAAGACGAGTTAGGATCCTCTCCATTTATAAAAATAAATGGAGATTGCCATTTAGAAAGAGATACACACAATATAGATCGTGGGTCCTACCAACAAGTGGGTCCCACCGTCATTAATTAGTTTCAAATTTTATTGTGTCTTTATCTCTCCAAATGGTAGGAATGGAGAGGATCTTGACTCGGCAAAGACTACTACTAATAAAACCGGAAAGTTATTTATAATAGAAGCATGACTATGGGATTAAGTAATGATTGTAAAATGCAAAGATGGCATGTTAAACTATCACGAACCATCCATGGAAAGCAGTATACTCACCCTTCAGTACCGTCCATGGGTTCATTTATCAACTGAAGAAACTCAGAATGATGCTCGTCAATTAGTCTCAAGAGACCTGGATTTTGCTTTCCGAGCTCCTGAAGTACAGGCTGCAATAGAAATTATCTCAGACATTGACAAATGACCAAAAGACAGGTATTAGATGATTGAGAAAATAGATAGTTAGATACCTGGAGAATTTGTGGATTGGATTGCACCATTGTCCGCAATGCTTGAAACTAAATATGCAGAACATGGATGTGTCAAACATAAAAATTTTAACAGTGTATTATAAATGATGAAACAAAATGCCTACCTGGGGATTGTTCCTCAAGAAGTCAAGTGAACCAGCTCCAGCTCCAGCACCAGAAATTGTCTCCTGAAAGAGTTTCAACTCAAAATAAAGTACAAAGTAACAGCAAAAGATGTAAATGACAAGGTACAATGACTTTTGTTAATCCATTCAAATTATTTTTACCTGTGGAAACATATTCAAGGGAGACGAGTTAGGGACCCCAGGAACAACTCCGGTAGTCACCCCACCTGTTTCAGTTGGATTACTTGGGTATTGAGCAGCCGGTACAGCAACTTCTGCTGCTTCAGGAATTCCCTGCATATAAATAATTGTTAAATCAAATCAAATAAGATAAATCACAAGGTTCAAGCAAATATAATCTACAATGAGCAGTTTAGGCATACAGAATACAAGTAATCTACAGCACGCTCTGGATTATTGAAAGCTGCACGAAGAGCACGATTGACGGTATCCCTGTCCCAGCTGCCACCACCCATGTCAATAAGTTGTTGAATAGTCTGCTCAAGATTACTTCCAGCCACTAAATTTGAAGCAGCCTGTCCATAAGTATCTGTAGTAACACTGCAAAAATGACATTGAAATGTATTTCAGAAGGCTTGACGACAGGATAGAGGTAAATGGCCAACAACTCAATTTGTTGATTGCAGCAAGAAGATAAGACATTTATGAACACTATTTTAATTTAGGGTGTAACTATAATTAGGAAACTTGAGTTAGAATGTAGGGATTTAGGTTTAGAGTTAGTTACTTAGGTCTAGTACAGCATTCCCTGTGGTTCGATTAGGACTCTATTCTTCATTCTAGGCTAGGATTTTCTCAGCCTAAAGTTTGGGTTACCCACAATGGTATGAGCCTACAAGACTTGTTCAAGTTGCCAATATAAGGCATGTTAACTGTTTTTTGAGAATGTTGCATTATTATTGAACAGAACTTTGGTAATTTGAGCATTTTTTATCAGTTTGAAAGTGATTGTACTCTAGAATCTAGAGTGATGTGTCTGATTAGTGAGGAATCAGAAGATTGATAAACAAGTTGAAGATGACAGCTGAAGTGATGTCTGAATGCAGTCGGGGTGAATGAAGTTGTACACAAATCTGGCCTTTTCTCATGGCAATGAGACAGAAAATGGTACCAGCCCAAAAACATTTGTACAACCCCAACTTAGGGTTGGGCAGAATTGGCCTTCCCTTCAGAGATTTGAACGAAACAAAAACTAATCAGATCACAGAAAATCATCAGGCTAGCCCAATTTAATTTTACCACGACCTGGTCTATTGGCTTGCCCTTATAGTTTTTGAGAAAAAAATAATTGAATAGATGGCATCAGTCAAATATTAATTATAATATTAGACCAGGCCAAATTCAAATTCCAACCATAACTTTTAGCATCAAGAATGTATTACTGATTATAAGAATGGTATGTGATAGCCTTCATCAGACAAAATCTACATAAAGATGGTATATAGTGTGTCGTACATTAATGACTACAAACAGTATAACCAGAGAAACATAGAGACAAAAGCCATACTTTGTAGGTGCCAGAACTGCAGGAGATGCGTTGTTGTTTGCAGATCTGCGAAGCCAAATAAAATAAGTTACGAAAAAACATAAGTTGATGGAAAAGCTACACGGAGAACTATTTCAAATAACTCACTGAGTTTGTACTACAGATGTGGAATCTGGTGTTGGCACAGTTATAGGTGGATTGCTAGCGGTCTGTCACACATGCACAATCACTAACTCATACAAGAGGAAAAAAACTCAAATACCAAAAAGATATTAAAAATGAGCAAGCAACATGCCTGAGTAGATGAAGTTCCAGCAGATCCCAAGACTTTACTCTGCAAATAGAACAGTAAAATGGTAGATTATGGTTAAAGACGAATTAAACAGTATTTTGCCAACTAAATTTATATTCTACGTCCTAAATTGGCCCCAAAGAGAGGGTGACGTAGTGTTTTTTGAGATCTAATTTAGGATTTTAATTTTAAAATCAGGGCTTTTGATTAGAAATTATTTTTTCCTTCAAGGACTTTATACTATTCTGGTTAATCTTAGCACGTACTCGGAAATCTTGTTTTGGTTGAATTGTGCAATGAACATGAAGCAACATGTGAGAGAAGCGGGCTACCACACGATTGATGGACTTTGAGGGTGACTCCAAATGCAGGCTAGTTCTATCTTGGAACATATTATTAAAGTGTTCAATTATTTGCAAACACTAGACACACTTTTTGACATAATATTAATATCGATATTAGTTTTCTCATGAGACTATCTAAAACCTAATATGTTGAGAACTCTACCCTATAGTTATGCTAGAGGTATCTTGTAGGCTATGTTGTTAATCCCATACAGTGTCGCGTAGTGCTGAGCCCCTAAAATGCTATAGTTGTATAGCGGATAGCAGCTATCGCAAATACTAAACATCACAATGTACAAAGCAAACACAAATACTCAAAAATAGAAAAATACACAATTAAAGAGACAGTCATACTCAATAATTAAAGAACCTAAAGTACAGAGCAATAAAACTTAACATAGAAGAACATAACAACATTGAAGTAAAGTAGAAAGAAGAACAAGACAGTTGTTTGTGAGCAAGAACATAACAGGATGAAGAACTGAATATTACTCTTAAAAGGATTCAAATTGACATTTACAACCTTCAAAAAGAGGATTCGAATTGACATTTACACCCTTCAAAAAAAGGATTTAAGGAGTGATGCACCGAAATCCTAATAGCGGACGCGATAGGGCATTAGGGCCGCAACAACCGGTATTGCTGACAGCGGCTTGCAGGCCAAAAGTGTTGCACCAAACCCCACCACTGCTACACTATTCTGCTATAGCGGAACTATTGACAACATATCTTTATTATACATCAATTAATAAGAGACTAATTTTGATCCCACATCCATGGTGCATTAAACTCTTATATTTTGATGCTCTTAAATAACAAGATCTCTTTATTAAACTCCATCTCTTTAAAACTCTCTGAAAGCAAGCTTTATGTTTAATTAGAATGTTATATATAATTAGGATTTATCTAGAATTGTGATCAATGTTGTCGAGCAGAGGAATAGAGTGAAAGGCCAATAAACAACAGTGATAATGTTGAAATAGTGAAATGGGTAAAAAAAAAGATAGAAGCATAATTGAAAAGTAATTTAGATTGAAATTGAGATCCATGATGATAATACCTTACTAAGCATGACAACAAGAAAGCCATCTTCAGAGACTTTATTGTCAGCTAAAGTAGTTTCATCTTTCAAAACTTTTCCATTGTGAATCAGCAATTGTTGTCCGCATGGGTAATTATCTTTTCCTTGAATATCTTCAATATTCTTTTTTACAGCCATTATCTGATAATAACAACAAAATTGAATGAATGAATATTGGGAATTCTTGAATCAAAGAATGTTAATAAAAATTTGAAGAAAAAAAAGAGGTACGACATACAGAATCAGAAGGATGAACTCTGATTTCGAAATGGCTTCCTTTCAAAGTCTTCACAGTGAGCTTCATGACTGATTGACTGACACCGATCCGGAATCAGATTCAGCTACGGAATCGATTGGAATGGAATGTACAAACCCTAGCAATTAGTCGTATACTTTCCTCTTTTTCACCACGCCCTTCTCTTCCCTTCTCTTTTCTTTTCTTCTTTTTCCTTCTGTATACTACGACCTATACTATACTACTATACCTTTCTTTTCTTTTTTTTATTTTTTTTTATTTTTAATAATAAAAAAAAGAAAAGAAAAATTAAATAAGGTGATTCATTTTTAACAAATACCCCATAAAAGGTCGATAGTCAATGATTTGCAAATATTAATGACAGATATATCATATACGAAACGCATAAATAAAATTACACAAGACAACAACACCATCAAATCAAAAGAATAATATGAAAATCAAATTACAGGTAAACCTACTCATAAACATATGAGCTATATGAAGCATGTTTTTCTGTTGATAGAGAAGGAAGAAGTGGGGGGCTGGCAATATTGTGGAAGCATAGTTGACTCTGTAAAATTCAAAACTATTCACATAATTTTTATCAATATTATTATTAAAGAAGATGATAACACTCAAGATTGGAGATTGACAGGTTTCTATGGTATCCCTCAAAGAGGTCAAAGTAGGGAATCTTGGAACATTCTTACTACACTTTCCCAACAATCAAATCTTCCATGGTGTATTGTGGGGGATTTCAATGATATTCACACTAATGAAGATAAACGAGGTAGTGTTCCTCATCCATCGTGGCTCTTCAATGGTTTTCGATAAGCAGTTGTTGAATGTGGTCTTATTGATATTCCTTTACAAGGGCATGCTTACACATGGTCACGTCGAATGGGTACAAGTTATGTTGTTGAAGAAAGGCTTGACCGAGCCTTAGTTACACATGAATGGATGAGTATGTTCCCACAATGTATACTGCACAATTTAATCTCAGGAGCTTCTGATCACTCCCCAATACTTCTTAACACCGATCCCAAAGTGTATGAGTATAAAAGGCGTCAATTCCGATTTGAGAACGCATGGCTTGTAGAACCAGAGTTACCTAGCATTGTTAGTGATGGTTGGATGCGCGGACAAGCTGATCCGTTGTTGGATAGATTAGCTTTATGTACGGAGGAATTAGATCAATGGGGCAGATCTCTTCGAAGGCGTTACAAAGAGGATATTAAGAAGTGCAAAAAGAGGATTGCAGAGTTACAAACACTTTCCAACAATGAAGCAGATATTGAGGTAGTGTCACTAAAAGAAAGGCTGAATCTTCTATTGATACAAGAAGAAACCTTTTGGAAACAAAGAGCGAAATCTTTTTGGTTGAGGGATGGCGATATGAATTCAAAGTTCTTTCATGCAGCAGCCACATCTAGAAAGCAACGGAACAAAATCACCAAATTGATGAAGGATGACAATACTAAAGTGACAACACAAGAAGACATTTGTACTCTAAGTTTAGAGTATTTCTCAAACCTATTCGCACCCACTCCTTGTAATACGCATCCAGTGCTGCAAGCGGTGGCCCCATGCATCAATGCAGAAGACAATAATTTGTTAACAACTCCTTTTAGAGATGATGAATTTAGAGATGTTGTGTTTCAGATGCATTCAGATAAAGCTCCGGGTTCTGATGGCTTAAACCCAGCTTTCTACAAGAGGTTTTCGGCTTTGTGTGGTGGAGAGGTGATAAAAGCGTGCAAGCAATGGCTGAATTTGGGTTATTTACCGACTGCCCTTGGTGAGACCAACATTGTGCTAATTCCAAAATGTGAGCATCCAAGAACTATGAAGGATCTCCGACCAATATCTCTTTGTAATGTGGTGTATAAAATGTTGGCAAAAGCATTAGCAAATCGTTTACAGCGTGCCTTAGACAAGTAAGTGTATTTCAGAGGAGCAATCAGGTTTTGTTGCGGGCAGGTCTATTACCGACAATGTTTTGGTCGTATCGGAAATCATTCACCATTTGAAGTGTAAGACTCGTGGAAATAAAGGTGAGGCTGCTTTAAAAATTGACATCAGTAAGACATATGATGGTGTAGATTTGAATATCTCTTTAGCATATTGGAAAAAATGGGCTTTAATTCTGTATGGATTAATTGGATGCATATGTGTGTCACTAATGTCAAATATCATATCCTGGTAAATGATGAAATAGTTGGTCCGGTTATTCCAGGAAGAGGCTTGAGACAAGGTGATCCATTATCACCCTATCTTTTTATCTTGTGTGCTGGAGGTATGACATCTCTGATTAAACAAGCTGAAAGGAACAACATTTTGCATGGAATAAAGGTTTGTTGTATAGCCCCGGCCATTAGCCACCTCCTTTTTGCAGATGATAGCTGATGACAATCAGTCATTCTTTATTTTTAGGGTCATTTTCATGATGTTTTGAGTTCACAAGCAAGCTTAAACAACAAGGAAAGCATGAAAAATACAAGATTTTGAAGAAACAGTTGTTTTGATGTTTTTATTGAGTCTGTAGCAATTTTAGACAACCTAGGGGGTGTAAAAAGCAGAAATTATGGAAGTGCTGGAAATTGGCAACCGTGGCGCGATTTTGTGACCAGAATGAAAGTTTGGTTCTGCCACGGAAATCGTGGTACGATTTCTGGTGGCGCGGCGCGATTTTATGAGGCGTGGCGCCATTTTGGACGCAAAAAATGTTGTCTATTTAGACTGAAGACTATTCTGAAAACAAGTGTTACGATTTTGGAGAACTAAAGTGCGATTTTAACACCCAGAAGACTGCAGAAAGGGCGATTTCATCATCCCTGATCCAGTTTATGTATGTTTTAATTCTTCCATTGATTATGCTATTTGTAAACTCAATTATGAGTAGCTAAATCTCTTAGAGATTAGGTCTGAGATGATTCCTTGTAACCCTAATTGATCCATGTTGCTGTGAAACTCTATTTATTATTAATGACAATCTAGTTTTTATTCAATTCAATTGTTCTTAATGCTTTTTATATCCTGATCAAATATAACATGATTTAGTGAGAACGAATGACTACTGACCCTAGCTTTCGACTTAGACCTAATTGAATTGTTCTAATAAACATGGTTAGTCTAGGAATGGATAATCGTTTGTTAGTGATATTAGGTTAACGTGCTTTAAACCTTCGAGAATTATTAGACCACCTAAGGAATTAGGGGTTGTAGTTTGAGAAGAGGGTCCTAACTCAAGGGATTGATTAGTGCTATTTTGTTAACTATCATGGAACTAGAAAATCATTAATACGAATAGGTGCATTATACCAATTAGAGAAACTTATATGATTCGAAAGACCTGATCTCATCTCTCTCCTTGTCTTTTTCAAAACTATCTTATTTTCTGTTATTTACTTTTTATGCACACCAACCTACTGCCTCAGGCACTAAAACAAATTTACACATCCTAGATATTAACGTTATTGCTAAATTGAGATTAACACAGTCCTCGTGGATACAAACTTAATTTTATTACTTCGATGCATATTTAGTACACTTGCTAAAAGTCTATCAAGTTTTTGGCGCCACTGCCGGGGATTGTTGAGTCATTTCAATTTGGCAATTGTGTTTTTATTTAGGGTTTCTGTCATTTATATTTTTGTGTATATATTTAAAAAAAAATGATTTACGCTCTTCTTTTTTTTCTCATTGTAATGTGCTACGAAAAAGTTTATTCAAGTTTTGCAGCTATGATAGACAGGTTATACCTCGATGACACATAAGAGATTTGTATGTTGCAGTATGAAAAATATATGCTATCTTTGAAGATAGAATATTTGGACAATAAAATCTCGAGATTAAATGAGAGTTGTGGTCGTTATGAGGTGGATCAACCAGTTAGTAATTGTGAAAAGAAGAAAGAGGTGATCAACATCGATTACAATACTCAACTTCAAAATATTTTAGATGATTTCTTGGTGTCAAATCAAGTTTTATTTGAAAAGTTTGATGTTCAGTGTGGTGGTCTTGTTGCAAAAGCACATGAGTCTCAAAGGATGTTGGTTAAGATGGAGACTGAGTGTCACGAGGTTATGTTGGAAGAAAGTCCAAAAGTGAGGAGTGTTGATATTTTCCCGAAGTCTGAACCAACGGGGGTTAAAGAAATCATTCTTGTGCAAATAGATGCATGTCCTTCTCTAAGGTGGGAGAGCTTAAATTCCAAAAGATCAACAGTGGGTGCATGGAGTATCTGATTCTTTATGTCAAATTCATGGAATTCCTACCAAACAAGATGAAGAAGAAGGATGATATATTCTTTCTATCATATTTGCCACCCTAACAGTAGTTGAAGCGTCAAGCTCAATGACGTAAAAGAAAGCGCTTGGTGGGAGGCAACCCATCATTTTTATTATGTCTTTATTTTCAATATTTTATTTCTATTGTTGAGTCAAACAATTTGTCTTTAATTTTCATTTTGGTTTAACTCAGTTGTACCCCCCTGTGATGTAATTGAACTTGCACTTGCTTATTATTGATGAATTTTCTTGTTTTATTGACTTTTTCCAGTTTAGTAACAAATATTTGTTCAAGTGGTATTTCAAAAGTTCAAAAGGAGGAGTGACTTGTGATTCAAATGCAAAGTGTACGGCAGTGAAAGATAGGTAGTCACAAACTCCCAGAAATCTAAACTGTAAGGTTCATGGCCAAATTTTATTTTCCAATTTACTTCCAAAGAGTGTTCCATGCATATACATTTCTAGAACTTGCAATTTTTCTCTACCGTCGATTGATCTTTTTCATTAGCACACTGAGGCAAAAGTGCTTGGTCCTGTGAGTCTTTTTGAAACCTACCCTGTTTATAATTGAATAATTATCATTTCTTTAGCCAAATTGAGCCGGTAGGTTTAGAACTTTTTGTTCGGTGACAAACTACATTACAAGCTTAGAGTCTTTTAGTATTTATCCCTTATTGTTTTTCTGAGTTAGGTATTGTAGAATGTTACTAAATAATAAGTTTGGGGTTGCTATTGGAATTTGCAACCAACTAAGTTTCGGGTGGGGGTACTAGAGAACAAAGAAAAAAAAAACAGAGAACATTCTCATGAAAACAATATGCCAAAATGGTGTATTAAAAAAAAAAGAATAGAATGAAAAAGGGACAAGACATTGAAAAACCGAGTAACTTCAAACTCGATTGTCCCAATTGCTATAAATAATCTCTAGTACCCTTGCAAGAATTGTTGTTCCAAAAGGTGAATGAATGATGGATTGAATTTTGTGCTTAATTTTCGTAGGAATGCCTAACTCAAATTTTGTGTAGCCTACTTATCCAAATATTATCCCACCTTCACCTAAGCCCCGATATAACCCTTTAAGACCTCAAAGTGTGCATTGACATTGATTTTGATTGACGTTTAGAAACTTTTCAAGCGTATGGTAATATGTAGATTGCATGTCGACTGTGTGTGAACCCTTTCATATTGTTGCGTGGAGTTGTGAATTGGTGGTTGCTAATAAGTCGAACTAGCTCATCTTTAGCTAGTAAGGTGTTGAACTTTTGGGTATTATCGCTTGATCAGGTAATTGTTATTTTACAGTCATTTGTCAATATTGCAAGTAGATTCCTTGAGGACAAGGAATGGTTCAAGTTTGGGGTTGTGATGACAATCAGCCATTCTTTATTTTTAGTGTCATTTTCATGATGTTTTGAGTTCACAAGCAAGCTTAAACAACAAAGAAAGCATGAAAAATACAAGATTTTGAAGAAACAGTTGTTTTGATGTTTCTATTGAGTCTGTAGCATTTTCGATAGCCTGGGGGTGTAAAAAGCAGAAATTCTGGAAGTGCTGGAAATTGGCAACCGTGGCGCGATTTTGAGTGGCGTGGCGCGATTTTGAGTGGCGTGGCGCGATTTTGTGACCAGAATGAAGGTTTGGTTCTGCCACGGAAATCGTGGTACGATTTATGGTGGCGTGGCACGATTTTTCAGAATCGTGGCGCGATTTTTCAGAATCGTGGCGCGATTTTATGAGGCGTGGCGCGATTTTGGACGCAGAAAATGTTGCCTATTTAAGCTAAAGACTATTCTGAAAACAAGTGTTACGATTTTGGAGAGCTAAAGTGCGATTTTAACACCCAGAAGACTGCAGAAGGGGCGATTTCATCATCCCTGATCCAGTTTATGTATGTTTTAATTCTTCCATTGATTATGCTATTTGTAAACTCAATTATGAGTAGCTAAATCTCTTAGAGATTAGGTCTGAGATGATTCCTTGTAACCCTAATTGATCCATGTTGTTGTGAAACTCTATTTATTATTAATGACAATCTAGTTTTTATCCAATTCAATTGTTCTTAATGCTTTTTATATCCTGATGAAATATAAACATGATTTAGTAAGAACGAATGACTACTGACCCTAGTTTTCGACTTAGACCTAATTGAATTGTTCTAATAAACATGGTTAGTCTAAGAATGGATAATCGTTTGTTAGTGATATTAGGTTAACGTGCTTTAAACCTTCGAGAATTATTAGACCACCTAAGGAATTAGGGGCTGTAGTTTGAGAAGAGGGTCTTAACTCAAGGGATTGATTAGGGCTATTTTGTTAACTATCGTGGAACTAGAAAATCATTAATACGAATAGGTGCAGTATAACAATTAGGGGAACTTAGATGATTCGAAAGACCTGATCTCATCTCTCTCCTTGTCTTTTCCAAAACTATCTTATTTTCTGTTATTTACTTTTTATGCACACCAACCTACTGTCTCAGGCACTAAAACAAATTTACACATCCTAGATATTAACGTTATTGCTAAATTGAGATTAACACAGTCCTCGTGGATACGAACTTAATTTTATTACTTCGATGCATATTTAGTACACTTGCTAAAAATCTATCAATAGCTTTCTGTTTTTTAGAGCTAGTGAGGTTGAAACAAATGCTTTGAAAAAAATTCTAGATGATTATGCTGCCGCTTCTGGTCAGATGATCAATATGCAAAAATCAGAAATATTCTTTAGTAGAAATGTTTCAGCCACTTTGAGGAATACCCTGTCAAATATTTTACAGGTAACAAAATGTTTGGGTACAGGAAGATATTTTGGTCTACCGTCTATGATTGGTAGGAGTAAGAAATCTATTTTCAATTATATTAAGGATCGGATATGGAATAGAATCTCTTGTTGGATCAGTAAAATGTTGTCTCAAGCTGGTAAAGAGGTTTTAATCAAATCGGTGGCACAAGAAATTCCATCTTATTGTATGGGAGTCTTTTACCAACTTTTATGTTTTTCGCGCACAGAAATTCATATAAAGTAATTAAAAAACACTTTAGAAAAAAAATATTATTTAGCTAAACTGAAATATAATATGATTTATGATCTATACTTGATAATTATTTAACAGGCTACAATATTTCTTCTGATAAAGTTGAAATCTAAACCATTCGATCTCAATCCAGTAATCACGTTTGTGTAAAATGCGTTAATGAGATAAAAAAAAAAAAACAATCGCAAAGAATCGTGGTCCAAGTGCAATAACAAGAGGATTCAAACTCATTCACACTAGGGATAGCAAAAAAAAATCGCACCCGTGGATATCCGTCACGGACACGGAGTGGACACCTTAATTGATAACGAATATTTCAACTACCAGCTAATTAATGGATCCATATGCGAATTTAATGATATCCGCACTCACGAATATCCATACTCGATTTTAAACTAAGTAAACTACACAAATAATAACCTTAATACCTTTCAACTTCGTAGGTCAAAAACTTCGGTATTGTGAGTGTTATTAGTTATTAGACGAATTTTATTTTTATTAAACAAAACAAACTTTATTTATGTTTTTGTTGAATCAATGATCTTTGTTGTTATGGTAATGTATGGATATTATGTTTCTCTTAAAAAAAAAAAAAAAGACATGTGATGAACTTTTGTTTTTAAATTTTAGATAAAGAAATCAACAATTTTTTTTTTTATAAATGTTATCCATGGATATCTGTATAAATTTGTGGATACTTCAAAATCTGTGGATTACCCGCTAAATGGATATTCACACAAATATAAATTGAGTACGAACATATATATCACATTATCCGCGTCCATGAATATTCATTTAGATATTAACACACATGAAACTAACTAATATCTTTATTTTTTACTGGAAACTAATAAATTAACTCAATTAGTAGAATACCCAAAAAAAAAAAAAAAAAAAAAAAAAAACCTCAATTAGTAGCACTGATAATTAACTAATTTTAGAGAACAGCTAAGTATAGGCATACGCGTATAAATAAATTGTCAAACTCAAAACTGGCCTAGCAATATGAAGAAAGCTCCACCTTTTTCTCAAATTGCGTCCAAGTAAACCTCCTTAATATTTGGTTGAATAAGTCACACCTTGTCTACTTGCTAGAGTATTGGATCACAACCCAAAAACAAATTATATATTACTATTGATCTCTTCATTTCTAGCTAGCTAACAATATACAATATCATACACAAGTGCCTCTGTCTCTCACAAACAATATTCAAAATGTGTGTGTCATGTTCTTCATTGACAATGATGTTCTTAATTTTACTAATAATAATGTTGTTTCCCTTATCTATAACCTGTTTTGACATAACAAAAATATTGTCCCAGTACCCTGCATACAGCAGTTACAGCAACTACCTCACCCAAACCCAACTAGCAACCGAAATAAACTCGAGACAAACGATAACAGTTCTTGCAGTCGATAACAGTGGGATGGCACCTATCTCAGGAAAACCAATGGATGTGATCAAGAAGGTGTTAAGCATCCACGTCATCCTCGACTACTTTGATGTTCAAAAATTCCAGCACATGGGAAATCAACCTATAACTGTCAGCACATTGTTTCAATCCAGTGGACAAGCTAAGGGATCGGAGGGTTTCATGAAAGTCACAGATCTTAGCACAGGTGCTGTCACTTTTACCTCTCCTTCTGATCCTAATGGAACAGGTGCCAATTTGGTTAAAGCTGTTGTGGCACAACCATACAATATTTCAGTGGTGCAGATCAGCACTGTCATTTTGCCACCATCTTTGCTTGCTTCCTCCAATGCCACATCACATGCTCCTTCTCCGGCTCCTGTTGTTTCACCTATTCCAGCTCCTGTGCCAGTGGTATCACCAGTGCCAGTTGCAGCACCAGTTATAGTTCCAGTGCCTATGCCTGTGGTATCGCCAGTTCCAGTAGTTTCACCGGTGCCAATAGCTACTCCAGTTCCGGTACCAGTAAAGTCCCCAGTGCCGGTAGCAGCTCCAGCTCCAGTAGCCGTACCAGCTGCAGC
Source organism: Medicago truncatula (assembly GCF_003473485.1). Classification (NCBI taxonomy): domain Eukaryota; kingdom Viridiplantae; phylum Streptophyta; class Magnoliopsida; order Fabales; family Fabaceae; genus Medicago; species Medicago truncatula. Next base: position 51,713,585 of record NC_053043.1, read on the forward strand.
TCCAGCTCCAGTAGCCGTACCAGTTGAAGCTCCAGCTCCAGGGCCGGCAATATCACCTGTGGAAACTCCAGCACCAGTATTATCTCCTACAAATCCAGATGAAGCTGCAGATGGTCCCAATTCAGGGGTGATAAAGTCTGATGTGAACAATGCCTTAGCTCTCTTCCTTACTTTTTCCTCAATCTATGTGCTTCTTCTGTCTAGGTCCATGTATAATATCTATTCATGATTAATTGATGTTACCATAATAGCACACAAATAGCGCATATATAGGAGACTATACACAAAACGTTCTTTTGCAAATACAATATAAGTTGTAATTTCCAGAAATGTCACTGTTCTATTTATTTGAAAAAATGTGATCATTTGCATCATCCCTGGGTTCATACAAATTGTATCCCGCAACTTACAAGACTCACTCACTCATGCTGATCTGAGACTAACCACTTGACTGTATCCTGGAATAACTTATTGCTGATAATTTTAAAATCTTGACATTCATTAAAATGATAAAATTTGATCGCAGGTGAAACAAGGGCCTTTACTTTACTTTTTAATCACAGGTGGACAGAGTATATATACTTTAGTACTCTCACAGATTTTGCCATTATAGACCATAAAAGAAAGAGAACTTTTGTATTTAAAAGCTTCCTCATGTATATAGATACTTCACCAAGACTTATGGATGGATGGCCATTGCTAATTTTCTGCATCCGATCCGATCCTATCCTATCCTATATGGAACTCAACCCGAATTAGGAAGGTTCACATAAATCAAGAGATATAAGGTATGATTATGACAAGGTATGATATTAAATTTTATTCTACAAGCCATATGAAACCTACTTTGCTGTTAATTAAAGAGGCAGTAAATGAAGTTATATATTGAGTATGACTATTGACATATTTACATAATCTATTAATGTCATACAGTTTCAGTTGTAAGAGATAAACCTCATATGATTTTGTTTGTAAATATATATAAAAAAGTTGAAGACTAGTATAGTAACCAAGAACTAGCACTGCAATGCTGGCTTATTTGTAAAGTATTAAATTTGTGTTTGGTTTTTAAGTCTGATTTGAAGATTGCGACGAAGCTTTAGTATGGTTGGAGTTGGAGCATACAAAGAGTCTCCAGAAAGGCAGTTGCTTGCGCTTATGGTGGTTGTCAACAAGTTCAGTTTCAGTTTTCTGTAACATTTCCCACATCACTTGTACATCTTCATATCCACAAGTTTGTACATCATCTTGAAGCTTCACCAGTCCTGCTCCTGTAACACACAAACATGATTGAATGTAAGGAAAGTAACATATATATTACTATGATATTCTCTACAGATACTTGTCAGGGACACCTATCAATTCATATCATATCATATCATCCATCAAATTATTAATATGATGATGTAAGAATTACACAAAAAAAAGGGTCCTGTATGTCATTAAAGCATAGGACACTTTTTGAAGCATTAATTCCGTGTATACTAATAGTAAATTACTTTGACGTAGCTTTCACTTTCAGGGCACCGCACGATGAAAGTTGCACTGAAAAAGATGTGGATCCTACCTCTATATATTGTTGATGGCTGCAGGGCACTGATCAAAGGATACCACTTGTATTTATTTATTTATATTTATTTAAGGGGAAAAACTTAGGTGGCCGTATATGCTGCTGGCTGAAAATAGGTTGTTAATTAAATTTCCGAAAGGTATAAACAATTTGTCATGTAATATTAATTAACCGAAAGCAAATATTGACACTGATCATCATCATAATAAAACATGGTTGGTTGGTTGTTATTTGTTGTTAATTATCTATAATAACCATCCATCCAAAAATAATAAAATTAATTAAGAAGCAAAAGTCGTACAAATTAAAGAGCATGAAATTGAGGGGAAGCAAGATGAAAATGAAATGAGTACCGTTTTTGCGGTGGTTGATACGGGTAGAGAGAGCAAGACATAGACGCCTGACAGGGAAAATCATAGTTTGCCAAATATGCATGATTTTGTTCTTGTCTTTAACAACTCCTTCACATAGTACTACTGTCTTCTTCTTCCTTTTCTTGTTCTTTCCATGCCCTTGCCTATGTGGCAACACTATTCTCTTTGACCAGGCCAGTGCCGCTACTCTGATTTTCTTCTTCTTCTTCTTCTTCTCTCTTATCTTGTTGTGTACATGAGAGAAAGATAAAAGGACAAGGATTCATTCATATACATACAATACAATACAGAAAGAGATAGAGAAGGTTGTTGTGTTGTTTGTTTTTGTGCTCTCAATTCCACTACTACTACTCACTCCTTCACATTTATTTATTTATTTGTTCTTTGTATCACCGACACGTGAGTGACTGAGTGAGTGAATCAGTAATCTAATTTTGCTCTCTATTCACTTTATTTATTTAACCAACTTGTCATCCATCTATAATTCCCAACGCAACCATATACTTGTCACTCTTTCCATTCATTATCGTCATATTAAATAATAATTAATTCAACAAACACGTTTTTCTTTTCTATTTCTATCTTTCTTCAAATTAAATCTTTTTCAATAAAAGTTTCTATCTATAATTTCTATTGCTTTTTAATTTTAATTTTTTTTTTGGGTTAACCATTTCTTAATTTTTAATTTTTTGGGTTGTTGCTTTTTTTTTGGAACATCCACAATGATAAATGGTACTACACTGAAAAGAATCCAAAAATATGTATTTGAATAAGTGTATAAAAAGAAATTGAAACTAGGAAGAATGTCATAAATTTGGAAGGGTGAGACCAACTTTTATTTACTTATTTTAATAATAGTAAGACCTGTTAATTGCTTAAGAAAGACAATCTTTATATAATTATCGGTAACTAATAGATATCTATTATTTTTCTCCAATGAAATCTTTAATAAGTTATGATCTTTTTTAAGTAAATAACTCCACATTGAAAATGTCTTCTAATTTTCAATAGGAAGGCAAGTAAATTTCTAATCAAAATTTACTTTTTAAATTTTATATATAAAGCTCGCCACATTTGTTTCATGTTTCATGATTTATTTTTGCGATTAACTTTTCTTGGAGTTATATTTTCAGGGTGCGTTTGATTTGTTAAACAAATGAAAGAGATGACATAACAACTCCAGTTGTTCAACATTTGATTTGTAAAACTGCTTCAGGTACAAGACAAACAGGAGGCAATAGACATATTTTTGTCACTCACCAAACCACAACACAACTTTTTGTCATACGTACAGATTGTCTAAAATATCAAAATAACATTTCGTCCCCAGAAATCGTATAAAACAAAAAATTATTTAATGCAATAAAAATTTGTCATGTGTTGTTCTTTCTTATTTATGTCTACTTGTTGTTTTTGCAGACCAAACCCACCCCTAGAGTATCATTCCTACATTATATATTTGGCAAACTTTTGATCTTCCGAAGTAGACAATTTTTTTTTAAGGAAGTAGGCAATTGTGTTTTATTTACAAAATAAAAATGTCCGCCTCAAAATCAGGGCCGTCTTAACAAATTCATAGGCCCGGTTTTAATTTTATAAGGGATGCAAAAAAAAAAAAATCTAGGCCCCAAAAAAATAAATAAGTTATTTAAAAAAATAAAATTAAAAATCACACTTTGGTGGGTCTTGAACACATGACCTCACACTCAACAAAAAATGGCCATGCCACTAAAGCAAGCTGTACAAATTAAATAAATTTGCTTTTAATAGATATATAATCATTATTTTCGTGTCTTACATATTAAAAAAAAAATTATTTTGGGCCCCAAAAAATTGGAGGCCCGGTGTCGTCGCCCAGCCTCGACGGGCTATGGGCCGGCCCTGCTCAAAATACGAGAATAACACGTTGAGAAATTGACGCCTCAAAAAAAAAGTTGAGAAATTGTATTTAATTTTGAAATAAAAAGTGCTTAAAACATTTTTTTTGTTTTACTTAAAACATTTTTATAAATTAGTTGAATGAATTTGTTTAAAAAATATAGTACTCCTTCTATCTCATTTTAATTTTCCTTTTAACATTCTTTCTATTTTTAAAGAACTGTCACTTTAGAATATCAATGCAGTAATTTTCATTTGTTTACTATTATACTTTTATTTATTGAATTTCATCTAATTTAACTACTTCACTTGTAACCAAAAAATAAATAAATTAACTACTTCACTATTTAAAATTAATAATGATATTTACCTTTAAAAAAACTATACTCTCTCCGTCCCAAATTAAGTGAGTCATTTGCTCATTTCACACATATTAAGAAAAATGTATAAGTGAATGAGAGAAAAAAATGATTTTAAATGCTCTTGTTAAGTGTTTGTGCATTAATCATTATCATTAATGCAAAATAGAAGATATATTAAATTGAGAGTGATGATAGTAATATTAATTAGAGTTATAATTAAAAAAATAATTAATATTGCATTGGAAAGTAAAATGAGTCAGTTATTTTGGTACAATATTTTTTTACAAAAATATCACTTATTACGGGACGGGGGAGTAATTAATAAAAATGTTTTACTGAATGATATTAATTTTAGGGTTAATAGGTCTTTATCCCTAAGTAATATAGGTCATTTCTGATTTTCCCTTGTAGTTTTTTTTTATTTATCCCCTGTAAAAAAATATTGTTTTGATTTACCCCGTAATAGGTCAAACAAAAACGAAAATTTATTGAAACAAAAATTACAGGTGGGAAAAACCGAAAATGACCTATATTACAGGAGGTAAAAACCTATTAACCCTAAATTAACACAATTAATTAATTTTTTTAAAATCGTACATATTCTTTAAACCACTATTTCAGAGAGGTATTAAATATGAAAATGTTTATTTTTTTTGAAGGAAAATATGAAGAGTTTTTTTTTTAAAATAAAACATGAAAATGTTTTTTTAAGGGATAAAATATGAAAATGTTTTTTTTTTTTTTGAGGGAAAAATATGAAAATGTTGTATTCCTAATTTTACCGCTCAAATATTTTTGTCTTAAATAAACCTAAAACAATCATGTCAGGTTTATTATTATTTTTTCAATGGACCTAATTAGTTTCTTTTGTGAAGACCTAATTAGTTTTTTCTGTTCATATTCTTCAGAAAAAGATTAAAGAATAATAATTCAACGACAACGGCACCAATTCCCGTCTCATTCTTTGTCCTTTTACACGTCACTAGGCAGAAACAATTAAAACACGTTGTTGAAAATAGTAGTTGACCTTGTTGTTCAATAGACTTTTTTTTAAAAAAAAAATACGATTTCAAATGAAAAAGATGGTGTTTAGAGAAAATTATACCTCCCTTCAATATTGTTAACAAAACTCACCGACAAATTTTTTGGATATATGATATATCTTTTCGAATTAGAATAAACATATTCATGACCCCTCAATCCTCATAGATCATGACCCCTCATAGTTAATTTCAACGTTTTCTTTGATGCTACTGTTTTAGAATAATGAGATTCGTTTATTTTAAATTAGTATTAATATCGTTAAACCAGTCATCTTAAAACTATATTTATAGATAGATAGATCAAAAGGTCATAAAGGATCAAATAGGCCAATGTTAAAATATGTTGGAATATAGGGGTGTCTTTGCTAGTAAAACTATTAAAGTCAAAAATCGGAATCATATCACAAAGATCGTCCAAAAAATTGTCAATCAAAGTCTAAACCACATATCTCATTGTGTCTTAGTATATGATCTCGTAGCACCTAAGATTAGGGTTTGAAAGATACAAAACCGTACAAAGAAGCATTTAGTGTCGAATACAAACCCAAACCTCCAACCTTAATGCGTAAAGAAACCATCCTTTATTAAAGATCCCCAAAGAAAGAACCTCCACCAACCACAATATCTCCAACCGCCACTCTCAACTCTTTATCAAACAAAATAGATGCCTCTTTCATGTAAATCAGTTGGGCGTCTTTAGGCCGAAAAAAGATTGGTGATACCCATACATGATCAAAGTAGAAGAAGTTCACTTTGTGAATCCCTTAATTACGGAAGAAGATGCACTAACGTAACATTGCGGAAATTTTTTCGGCTAACAACCCTTCTGAGCAACTTCACCCCGAACATTGATATCCCAATGTCTAGAGGGAACAACCCCCGAGAAAGTTTACTACCATTGGACAAATGCAAAAGATCACAGTCTTATAGATATTCAATTCAAGGCCGAATCTCGGGCCCGTCTCTAAGATGGCGTCAAGTGTTTTAGCCTTCCTTCTTTGAATCCCTTATGAAAGTCTCATTTTCAAGATAACAAACATTAAGAATATGCTTGTAATTGTCTCCAATCTTATGAATACGTGGGTGTAACACAAGATAAAAAAAAAAAAAAAAAGGAGAGGCCCCAACGGGTCACCTTGTTGCATTTAAACGGTTGTCATAATATGTTATCCTAGAGGCGCACCATCGTTGCATAACCATAAAGAAGCACAACCCAAAAATTAATAGATGGGCATCTCACCCTCACCTCGCACAACATACACCTGAAAATATTACCTGCTACAATAGAGCATATCCCACAATCAGACTTTAGTAACGATGTCAAGGGTTTGGAAGCGACAAATTGAGCCAAAACCATCAAACATCTCCCTCATAACCATAAGTTGATCATTAGAGTCATAACTTATAAAAGATCTCTTGCCACAATAAAACCTTATCCAAATATTGTGTCTAATACATCTTAGAATTGCAAAGTATCTCTACCACATGATGTCCATTTAGGGAACAATTTAATGCATATGAGAATAGTGTCAAATTCGGTCACAAGGGAGGGGAGCTCCAGAAAACGTTGTAGTCAACATAGACGAAAGTGACTTTTACGGGTGTATAGCCTTCACCTTCATGATATTTTCATTACAGAGGGCCACTTCAGATGACCCTTAGAATGTGTTGGAGGCAAAGGTTTTTGACCGCAGAAGAATGGACTTTGTTGGAACATTCCCATCATCATGCGAAAATGAATACATTTTGTTAGCTGCTGATTATGTGACCAAATGGGTTGAAGTTATATCTGCACCAAAACTAGATGCCAAAACCGTGGTGAAATTTTTGAAGAACATATTTAGTATATTTGGCACTCAAGAGTTTTGACTAGTGATAGTGGATCACATTTCCGTAATGCACAACTACGATAGGTGTTGGAACACTACAATGTCATATGTAAACAAATGGTCAAGCTTGAGTATCAAACAGAGAGATCAAGAGAATTTTGAAGATGACAATCGCGAATTCAAGAAAAGGTTGGTCTCTTAGGCAGAATGGTACTCTTTGGGCTTATAGAACAACTTACAAAGCCCATATTGGTTTAAGACTGATTCAAATGGTCTATGCCAGAGCATATCATTTACTGGTAGAACATAATAAATGGTTCATTGGGCATTAAAGTTCTTAAACTCTGATGATAGAGTAGTAAGTAAACACCGTCATTTTAGATGCATGACAGATTTTTCACCAAGATGATCGAACATGAAAAATTCACGTTTGAAGATATAGAGATTATTGAAAGATGACCCCAAATGGATTGCTTGTTTACTAGAACCGGCTGCAAAAAGAACAAAGAACCTAACTTTTGAGGAATATTGTCAACGATAAATTTATTTAGGAAAAATCTAACTAAAAAATAGTTATAAAGCAGTTAACTTTAAAATTACATTTATATAATAATGATGTTGATTCAACTCAACATACAACGTGTCCCTAAAAAAAAGAAGTCAACATACAATGTGAAGAACAACTATATTTTCTTTTTATTTTTTGTTAAGAGGTGGGAACCATATGTGAGTGCTTGCTGGGGCGGAATTACAACCCAGCTAGCATAGGCACGCGTACGGGCTCAACCCATACTTTCTTTGTATCGCTTCGAGAAATTTACAAGAAATTTAATTTGTAGTGAAAATTAAAATCCGTAACTATAGTGTAAATTTTCGTACTAAATGCCAAATAGTTATCACTGCATGTTTTCCACCTATACCTACGGCTTCACCTTATTGATTTTTACATTTTAAATCAGTAGAAAAAAATCCATAAAAACTTCGGCTTCACCATTTTTTAAGTACATATAATCTAATAGAAAAACCAAAACTTAATGATTTTAATATGAAGCGACCAATTCCATAAATGATTGAAAATAAGGGATCAAGATTGTGATTAAGACAATTAAATTCAATTAACAACTACTAAGTACAGTATATGAGTAATGAGTTGTTTTTTTTTTTTTTTTAACAAATCAAAATGGAATATATTGTTCAAAAGAAAAGTGATTCACTCCGCATAAAGGTGTGCTAAAAGCGATGAATCACTCAATGTCTTTTACAGTAACTAGGTGACTGACACAAGCACATGTCACGTCAACTCAAAAACAAAAATTTAGATGGCACCTATACAAAGAAGTGGGTGCCTCCACCAATCATGAAAACCAAACGCCATTGGTACAAAATTTGACGAAAGCCATAAAAAAGAATTCAGCTTCACCTTTTCGACAATATTGTAAGGATCAATTACCGCATTTTTTAAGATACAATTATTTCTCTCCTTCCATATTGCCCATACACAAGCAAGCCAAATAACCTTAAGATAAAAATATGAAGCTCGTGGCATACCCGCCAAATGAGTAAACTGGTAGTAGTGATCCGCAACTGAACCTAGAAGAACATAAGAAAAACCAATCCAGTGACATAGTAAATACCAAACTTTTCCAAACAATTCACAACCTAAAACAAGATGCTCCGCCGTCTCAATGGAGCCACATCCTCCAACACACAAAGTGTCGTTTGCTTGGAGCACATGTCGACGCGTCAAATTTGACCTTGTCGGAATTCTATCTTTCAATAGACGCCACGTGAAAAGAGAAACTTTTGAAGGAACCAATTTGTGCCACACGTCGGTGTTTGTAGCAATAATCACCTGATCCTCTAAAGATGTTAGGAAACTGTAAGTCCCACTAACCGAGTAGCCATGAATAGGATCAAGCACCCAACGCCAGTGGTCCGGTAAATTTTCCTGCAAAATAACGTTATTCAATAAATTCACGCACTCCCTCACACTATCCTCCTCCCAAGCCAACAACCGACTTCTCCATCTCCACCTTCCTCCCACCCCATTCTCGCCATATCCTTCACCGAACATTCCTTATGCACCGACAACTCATATAGGCGGCTAAACCGGATATGTAAAGGAACTCCATCCATCCAATTGTCAGTCCAAAAGAAAGTGTTACACCCGTTACCTACCACCCGCCTACAATTATCATCAAACCAGCTCCCTAACCCCGTTCCCATAATGTGACACATCATCCTCCACCACCCTGAATCACTTCTTCCCCCTCCCTGAATTCAACCACCTACCTCCCCATACCTAGCCTTTAAAACACGATACTGCAACCCTTCCTTATCAACCAACATTCTCCAGCATCACTTCCCTAACAAAGGTAAATTAAATTCCCCTAACCTCCGAACCCCCAAGCCTCCACGATCCACAGGTAAACCAAATAGTATCCCATTTTATCCAAGCAATTATTTTAGAGACCTCATAACCCCCCCCCCCCCCCCCCCCCCCCCCCCGAAAAAAAAAAAAAATGTTTTAACTAAAGATTCGATAGAGGAAATTATACCTGTAGGAGCCTTGAAGAAGGAAAGAAAGTAAACCGGAAGAGAGGACATGAAAAACTTCAGAAGAACCAGGCGACCACCAAACGACAAGAATTTATTATTCCACAACGACAGACGGACAACAAGACGATCAAGCACAGGTTTCCAAAAACTTAGTTTCCTACAATCTCCACCAATAGGCATCCCTAAATATAAAAAAGGAATAGTACTTGTTCTGCAATTCAACACTGAAACAGCTTTTGACAACCAAGTTGGAGGAACATTAACACCTGTCAACATACTTTTATTGAAATTTACCGTCAGCCCCGACACTTCCTCAAGTAATAACAACACAGCCCGAATCGTACGCACATTCAACCAATATTTTTCACCAACAATGAGAGTATCGTCTGCAAACTGTAGATGTGACAACTTAACCTCCCCTCGGTTTCCAACATCAAAAGGTCGAAATAAATTATTTTCCACTGAGGCCTTCATCAGAACATTGAAACCTTCTGCTGCCAATAAAAATAAAAAAGGGGAGAGAGGATCCCCGTGTCTAAGCCCCCTATTGATAGGAAACTCCTCTGTCGGACAACCATTGACAAGAACCGACGCCGTAAACGTTCATATACACTCCATTATCCACTTCCGCCAAAGTGTTGGAAAATCCATACTCAACATCACAGAATTTAAATAATTAAGATCAATCGAATCATATGCTTTTTCAAAATCAACTTTGAACAATAACAAATCTTTTTTCATGCGTTTAGCTTCATCCACAACTTCCTTCGCAATAAGAATGCCATCCAGAATCTATTTGCCATGAACAAACGCTGATTGAGTATCGGACACCACCAAACCAATTACTAAACGCAATCGATTTGCAAGAATCTTTGCTAACCCCTTATACATGCAACCCATTAAAGATATTGGTCAAAAATCAGCAATCACTTGAGGGCTATCCATCTTCGGAATCAACACAATGAATGTTGAATTAACCCCCTTTGGTAATCTCCCATTTCGATGGAACTCCACCAAAAATCGCATAAAATCATCTTTCAACTCATGTCAAAAATCTTTAATGAAACCGAAATCTATACCATCCGGCCCTAGACTTTTAAAACTCTCACAATCCCAAACAACCTTTTTAACCTCCTCCAAAGAGAAAGGGCGGACCAAATTACTAGCTTGAGCATATGACAGTTTTCTAAAACTCAACCCTTGCACACCTGGCCGAACGACCTCTGGAGCACTGTAATGTCTCGCAAAGTTATTAAAAACACCCGTACGAATATTATGTACCCCTTCCACCAGCACTTCATTATCGTGAATCATGTGAAAAGATTTCCTACGCTGTCTGCTTGACATAATATTATGGAAAATTTTGGAATTAGCATCTCCTTCCTTTACCCAATTCATCCCCGCCTTCTGCCAATTCATACTAGTATGCACACGAGACAAAGAATGCAAATTCACTGACAACTCATGAAGTTCCTGAATTTCTTCTTCATGCAATTCGGCCTCCTCCCCTTTTGTGTCGAGGGAACAAATACGACTTTTAACTTCCATAATCTTACCATCAATGTTTTTAGTATGTTGCTGATGCCATTCCTTTAAACACTATTTGATCATTTTTAGTTTCATCTTCAAGACATGAGCACCCCAACCATCCAGATAGAAAGAATTCAATTTATCACGAACAAACTCCGAATAGCCTTGAAACTCTGCCCAACACTTCATCAAACGCAAAGGACGAGGGCCCCAATTAACATCATCAACGTGCAATACCAACGGGACATGATCAGAGAGACCCCGCTGATGAGCCACCTGAATACAATTTGGCCAAGAAACACACCAATTAGCAGACATCAAAAATCTATCCAACCCGCTCATTGTCACCCCATCACCGCGGTACCAAGCAAATAATCTACCACATAGCGGTAAATCTAACAAATAACTTCCGTCAATAAAATTGTCTGCATCTAACTGACGGAACACTGTGCTTCTTCCTTTTCTTTCATCCTCTGATCTGGCAGAATTAAAGTCACCACAGATACAAATATTCGTGTCTCCATAGGAAAAAATAAAATGAGTCAATCGACTCCAAAGTTCTTGCTTTGCCGAAGTATCACAAGGAGCATAAACATTTGCAATAATAAATTCTTTACCATTATTCAACACCCTCCCTTTAACAATCAAAACATGTCTGAGACTCAAAGTACACCAAACCTCCACCACCGCTGTGTCCCACAATGTTACTAACCCTCCAGACGCCCCCACTGAGGCTTGATAAGAATACCCACAAGGCGTACCCCCCCCCCCCCCCCCCCCCAATAAAGATTTTATAGTGAATTCATCAATCACGCCCAATTTCGACTCTTGCAAACATACCACAAACGGATGTTTCTCTTGAGTAAACCGACGAACCTCTGCTCTTTTATCAAACCCACCAAGCCCCCTAACATTATAAGATAACAACTTCATCACCACACCGCTCCTCCCCGACCACACCCTATCTACCACCCCTTACACACCCTCACCAGTCGGCCTCCCATCCCCATCTCCCCTTCCATAAACACGTTCCCTCTCCCTGCCCTCCACTCTTTTCTTCCTTCTCTTGTCAACAAATTACAACTATCAATATTATCCCCCTTGAAAATAACACCCAAAGACTTACCTACTTCCCTAATATCCTCCTTCGCCAAATTTTTATTTTCATGAAGCATAACTCAATTCTCCCAATCTTTATTTACCGAAGAAATAGAAGTATGTGAAGAATTAGATAAAGAATTTACCCTTACCTGGAGTATTTGAAGAAGCTAAATAGTGACACATTTCGACATGATTACAAAATTAATTGGGAACAAGTTTCAATTTGGCACCATACTGATATACTCCATTCGATCACTATTATAAGTAAAAATTTACTTTTTAAATTCATTCAATAAATGATGTATGTAGTCTATATGTGAACTACATACATTATTTATTGAATAAGCTCTAAAAAATCAATTTTTTCTTATAATAGTGACCGGAATGAATATGCCTAAGCTTTTCCGTAATGGGATCATTGTGGGGCTGAATAATGGTGGTGAGTGGAGAAAGAGAAACCATAGAAAAAGGAACTCAACAATATTGATTGATAACATACTTTCTAAAGTGCATTCGACAAAATGCCAATTTAGCGCCAATTCAAATATTGAAGCAGGGGATGCATGCCGCCATCATTCCCACCCAATTTTGTTGCTATGAATGTATATGCAATCAATGGAAAAAGCAGGATTAGTGTGGGCCACATCATGTTTAGGCATCTACAATCAATCAAATTGTGCTTTGGTCAAACATATATATATATTAGGTTTCTTTAATATCAAAGCCTCCTGAGTAAACCAGACATTGGTTTATTCTTCTTTATCACAACAAAGGCCTATTTTCTTTTAGCCAAAGCCAGTCATAAACGATAAGAGCTAACATTAGTGGTTCCCCTTATTGTTTTCGAATTATATGTGATGTTTTATATTTCACTCAACAGCTGCAAAAATAGTAATTGCATGATTGTTACATCCTCCGGTCATTATTATAATTAAAAATTAAAATTTTAGATTCATTCATTAAATGATGTATGTTGTCTATAATAAAGACTAGGCTAATGCTGCTTGTTACGAAAACAAATTCAACGAAAAGCAAGAATTACACTAATTTAAAGTTGTAATTACCAATCTATCCATCAGCTATTTTCTATATTACCATATCGCCCTTGTATGGCAAGTGTTTTTCTACTGTCGTATAATTTCGTTAAAATCTTTTCTTACTATATAGCAATGCTCTAAAGACTATATATATCGTTAATTGAATGAACCTAAAATATAGATTTTTGCTTATAATGGTGATAAAAGGATGTACTATTTTGTAGGTGCAAATATTGATTTTAAATGTTGAATTAATTTTAACATGTTTAGTAGTATTAATTATCTTTAAAATTGATTTTAACTATCAAACGTATGATACCTACGTACCGTTTGAACTGGCTTTTTTCCAGCTTTTCTACATTTTTAAGGAGAAGTTAGGCCAAACACAATATCAATAAAGTACATTCGAAAAAAATACTTTTTTAGAATGCATAAAATTGAATGAAATGAGCTTTAACTAAAAATTGTTGGATGCTACTTCCAAAAACTACTCTGCAATTTATTTCACAAGCACTTTTCTTCAACTCACGCATGCAACCTTATCTTTTATTTTTTAATATTATATTTCAATTTGTTTTTTCTTCCATTTATTTTTTTTTTTGAACCGGTCCATATAATTTTTTATAAAAGAGGATTAATTTAATTTTATTATCTATTTTTGAAGGAATTTTATTATCTTTTTATCACTTATATATTTAATTTTAATATCGTTTAATTATCACAACCTCAAAAATATTTTTATTCATGCTGTCATTGAATGACACCAAATATTTTTATTCCCTTTCTTCAAGCTCACAAATATATACACACACATTAGCGTTTAGATTAATATTTTATGTCTGTAAGTCTGTTTTTTTTGTTACGCTAATGCGTATAATTTTTTCAGTGTTGCGTAATGCGTACAACTATTATTTTTATAAAATTTTGATTTTAATTAAAAGTACTAGTATAGATGCCTAAAAAAATTATACTTATATATATTTTACACATTTATATCGTAACAAACTATGCATATTTTTTTCTTATTAAAAAAACTAAACATATCTTTTTCAATGATACCAACAATGTAACAAATATAATATCATATAATATAAATTATTATCTTTTTAAATGACACAAAAAATATGATATTCTTAAAACAAAATTTGTTACTCCCTCCGTCCCTAATTATAAGACCCTTTTGTTATTTCCAACTACATTAATTATTTCTTTACATACATGCCCCTATTTATTATACATCTTTTTCTTCAATCAACAATAAATAACATGTTGAAAACATAAACTAACCTTCTTTCTTAAAGGATAAAATTGTAAAAACAATAGTGATTACAAACAACTTTAATACAAATATCCACTATCTTAATTCACGTGATTTTGGCAAAAGGGTCTTATATATAGGGACGGAGGGAGTATACAGTATAATTGGAAAAGAAAAAACAAGCTATTCTCTAGCTTAGCTCAGTTGATATAGACAATGTATAAATATATGCAAGGTCGCGGGTTCGAACCCCGGACACCACAAAAAAAAAAAAAAATTCAAAGTTTTGTACAATATTTTGCCAAACAACTTTTAACTTAAAAATAAATTTAGAACTAAAAAAAATAAATAAACCAAACAGCTTTAACTTTTTTCCTTAAAGAGCTTTATTTTAACTTTATTTTAAAGTAATTTTAGACCGAAAAAAAAGTCTGGCCAAACGGTACCCTAGTTTTTAACTTTAAATGTAACTTTTTTTAACTTAAATTTATTGTTCAACTTTTTTTTTTTTTTTTTTACGTAAATGCATCATAACATAAACCATTTTTCATTAGACTTATTTTTAACTAAAATAAAATTTTCAAAACCAATTATTTAAAATTAATTTTTATTAGACCCAAACATACTATTATAGTTTGGAACTATTAAATTAAATGTCATGTTAACCAGTGCTCTCATGACACTAGTTAAGAAAGATAAGAATATAAATTTTCCATAAAAGAACAATAACTTTTTGACTTTAATAAAGTAGAACATTCCATATTTCATCATTTCTCAATGCAAAACTTCTAAATTAATCTCCTTAACTAGTGCCCCAGAGCACTAGTTAACATTTCCTTTAAATTAAAGTGTGTAGATTACCGATTCTTTTAGAAGCTTTTATCCAACTTTACATTTAGTACCCCTAAAAAGTGAAAATTGATGTTGACACATTTCATAAGGCTGAGACACACAAGTAAAATACGATTTTGCCCCCTCGGCAGTTAACTGCCGAGAAATTCAAAAACCGGCTACAGTTAACTGCCGAGGAAAACCTCGGTAGTTAACTTCCGAGAATTATGTTTCATCAGATGAAACAGCCACCTGCTCCCCCTACATACTATTTCATCATCAACTTTCATACCACTTCCATCCAAACCCCAAATCCAAAAATCATTCAAGCATCAAGCATAGGAGGTACCAACACACTTTTGACGAAAGAAAACAGGTATTGAGCATTTTAATCCGTTCATTTTTTTCCTTCGTTATGGGTTTTTACGTCAGTTTACGTAGAATTCTGTCATGGGAAACCTCGGTAGTAAGGTACTGAGGAATACTTGTGAAAAATTTTCACAACGAAAAAATGGCAACTACTGCTATTTTTTCCAAAAAAAAAAAAAAATTCTTTTGTTTTTTTTTTATTTTTAATTCATTATGGCATTGATGCTTATGCATTAGTTAGTTGTTAATTCATATTTTTGTGTTGTTTAATTATAATAATGGTAGAGAACGCGGAAGATGTTCCGGGAGAGACAAAACCAAATTTTGTCGAATTTCCCGGAGATGTCAAACCACCTAAGGTTGAAGCGAAATCAAACATTAATGGTGCTTCAAAATATGTTGACTCCAGTGTCCTCCCACTTCAAGCCCACGAAGTTGACACGGCTAGTTTTTTTTCAGACGACGTTAAGTCGAAAGATAGAGAAGAATTGCTTGAGTGGGCACGTCGTCAAGCAAATAAGGCGGGATTTACAATTGTTGCACAAAGATCAAGCTTGATCAATCCAATGTTCTGCCTTGTGTGTGAAAGGAGTGGAGCTCACAAAGTGCCGAAAAAAAAAAACGAAGCATGCGAGAACGGGCTTAAGAAAATGTGGGTTCTTGTTCATGATTAGTGGATATCAAAGTAAGCAAACAAAGGAATGGTGATTGAACATCTGAGTTCATAACCATGCGATGGATCCGGCTTTAGAAGGACACATTCTTGCCGGTAGATTAAAGGAGGACGACAAGAAGATTGTACGTGACTTGACCAAGAGCAAGATGCTTACAAGAAATATTTTGATACGTTTGAAGAACAAAATACCACATTGCATGACAAATGTGAAGCAAGTGTACAATGAACGTCAACAATATGGAAGGCAAATAGAGGTGACAAGAAGCCGTTGCAATATCTAATCTCGAAGTTGGAGGAGCACAACTATACTTATTACTCAAGAACACAAAGTGAAAGTACTACAATCGAAGATATCTTTTGGGCTCATCCAACATCTGTTAAGTTGTTTAACAATTTTCCAACGGTTTTGGTTATGGACTCCACCTACAAAACCAACATGTACAAGATGCCAATGTTTGAGGTAGTTGGGGTCACTTCAAACGATCTGACATATTCGGTTTGGTTTGGATTTGTGACACATGAGAAAGAGGAAAACTTTGTTTGGGTTTTAAAAATGTTGCGTAAACTTCTTACATCAAAGATGAATATGCCTAAGGTGATTGTGACTGACAGTGATATGTCTTTGATAAAAGCGGTTGCAAATGTTTTCCCCGAAAGTTATGCAATGAATTGTTACTTTCATGTGCAAGCAAATGTTAAACAAATGTGCGTCTTAGATTGTAAATATCCTTTGGGAAAAAAAGGATGGGAAAGAGGTGAAACCTCGTGATGTTGTGAAGAAGATAATAAGGGCATGGAAAACTATGGTTGAATCGCCCACTCAAGAGTTATATGCAAATGCATTAGTGGAGTTCCAAGATTCATGTAGTGATTTCTCACTTTTCCAAAATTATGCCATGACCACCTTGAATGAAGTGAAGGAGAAAATAGCGAGGGCATGGATAGACCATGTGTTGCATCTTGGTTGCAGGACCACCAACAGGGTCGAATCGGCTCATGCTTTAGTGAATAAATATTTGGAAAATAGTGTGGGTGATTTGGGTACTTGTTTGGAGAAAATACATGACATGTTGGTGCTTCAGTTCACTGCGATACAAACAACCTTTGGTCAGAGCGTTACCTTGTTGGAACATAGATTCAAAGATATCATTTTGTACTCCAGCTTAGGTGGTCATGTGTCTAGATATGCTTTGGACAACATTGTTTTGGAAGAGACACGTTGTAGGAAAACATTGTGCATGGACAATGAAATTTGTGGTTGTATTCAAAGGACATCTTATGGGCTACCATGTGCATGCGAAATTGCTACTAAACTCCTTGAAGAGAAGCCAATTTTATTGGATGAGATACACCACCATTAGCATAGGTTACGTATGGGCGAAGAAAGTAATGAAGTTGGTTTTTGTGTCGAGGTTGAGTTAAAGGCTATTGTAGAACGTCTCAGGAAACTCCCTTTTCAAATGAAGCTTGAAGTCAAAGAGGGTTTGCGGCAGTTGGCATTTCCTGAAACCACCATGATGTCTCCACCACCACGTCTAGATATGCTTTGGACAACATTGTTTTGGAAGAGACACGTTGTAGGAAAACATTGTGCATGGACAATGAAATTTGTGGTTGTATTCAAAGGACATCTTATGGGCTACCATGTGCATGCGAAATTGCTACTAAACTCCTTGAAGAGAAGCCAATTTTATTGGATGAGATACACCACCATTAGCATAGGTTACGTATGGGCGAAGAAAGTAATGAAGTTGGTTTTTGTGTCAAGGTTGAGTTAAAGGCTATTGTAGAACGTCTCAGGAAACTCCCTTTTCAAATGAAGCTTGAAGTCAAAGAGGGTTTGCGGCAGTTGGCATTTCCTGAAACCACCATGATGTCTCCACCACCACGAAAAGTACCAACCAAGGGAGCCAAGAAAAAAATGGACATTGCGATGTCTAAAGGAAAAATTACATCGACTAGTCGGATCCCTTCTTTGTGGGAGGTTGTTGATTCCCAAAATCCGGATAGTCATCCGTCACCATCACCATGATATAAAAGAAAAAAAAAGGTGCTCGTCTTTGTAAAACATCACTTTCCCCACTTCCACCACCTTCTCGGTATCCAAAGCCTAAGGTTATCCCAGTTATGAGGCCTATTGATTATATGCCACGCTTCATGCTTCCATTTATTGAAAAAGTGATGGATGTTATTGGCGATGGACATTGTAGATTCCGGGCTATAGCCGAGTTCATGGACTTGACCGAACAAAATCATATCATGATTCGTACACTTCTTATTCAATAGTTGAAAGATCATAAACATGATTATGTTGAAGTATTTGCGGGTGAAGATCGTTATAACTACATTTTAAATGGCTTACATCCTTCCGCAAATACTAAAAGTTGTGCACATCTTGTTGATAAGTAGTTGACTTTTACGAACATGAGACACATTGTTGCTAATTATTACAAAAGGTGTGTGGTCGTGTTGACAAATTTTGAAGTTGGAAACTCAGAATCTTTTTTTCCACTAAGAGGGCCACCACCGCCGGGTAAGCAAAAAACTCTCATCATGTGCTTTGGGGCAATTTTGAATCATTTCGTGCTTATTTATTTGAAAAATGGTTGTCCACTATCTCCATTATCTACGGCGTGGCACAATCACAAGAAAGAAGATGCGGTGACTTGGGAAGATGAGTATTTGGATTAACATGAGTTGTTCTGAAAGCTCATGGCTATTGAAAGTGGAAACAAACCGCCGAAACCACAAAAGTAGTCAAACAAAGCGGCGCCTATTTTGTTGGACACTCCCGAAAAACAAAAGCAACAATTTGAAGTTATTGCGGAAGATGAGGAAGATTCTAATGCACTTGATCTTCCCCAATCACTAGGTCTTTAATGAGTGATTTTTTTGTCAGTTTTAGTCCTTTTCTTTTGTAGAAATTACAGCGACGTATATTTTGGGGTCGAAATTGTAATGCCAATTTTTTTTGGCCAATATGTAATTAACATTATGTAATTTTTTTTGAAACAAGAATTAACATTATGTAATTTATATTGATATATATGATAATTAATATGACTTTTATGTGGTGAAACTAGTGCAATACTTATTTATTCGTTATTAATGTTTACGCACTTGATTTATTTGTTATTACATTTCATTTAATTTTGTTCTAATCTATGATTCTTTTCTTAAAGATTTTGTCAAGTGAAACATGTCCGAGGTTGCAAAAATTGAAGGCCGTGTTAGGTACTCCGCTTTTAAAAAGACAGTTAAGGTTATGATAACGCCGACGGACTCTCTTGATGATTTGAAGGCACAAATTAACACTTATTTTGAGCATCTTGGTGAAAATCAATATACATTAATATACACGTCACTTGTTTGGTCAAATGCCTGCATAGACCTAGGAGAAGATAGAGATGAATACACATGGAAAACGGCAAGCTATATGCCTTGGCTTATTCGCGACGATATCGGCGTCGGATTTATGTTTCAGAATATGGTGGAAGATAATATATTATATATGTATGTTCGTTCCATATGCAATTGCGTTGAATGTAAGTAGGGATTTAATTTAATGATGTGTAATGTGTTGTTTAATTATGGACACTATGTAACGTTTTGATGAATTTCAAACTTTTCTGTATTTTGAACCAAATGTCGGTTTGATTTAATTATGAACAATTGTAAAAGATATTGTATTTTACTTGTTTATGACTGAGTTTAAATGTTGTATTAGTTATATTGCCTTTGGAAATGCTCTGGTTAAATTACAAGTAAAAACTGGCCGAAAAATAGCTTGAAAATGCTTTAGAATTATGCAGAACCCACTGTCTGCATAATCAATTTTCTCGGCAATTAACTACAGTCGATTTTTTAATTTCTCGGCAGTTAACTGCCGAGAGAGCAAAATCGTATTTTACTCATGTTTCTGAGCCTTATGAAATGTGTCAACAACAATTTTCCTAAAAAGTTACCATGTTTCCAAGTTAACCGAGCATTGGATTCCCAAATAAAATAAAGAGTGGACTCTTTGGATGGTTCTGGAATATATCAACTTTCACTGGTCATTAGCACACAAAACTTAACATAGAAGGATGAGATTATAGATAAGTGGCGACCCTGAAGGAATCCAAGACACGTTCGAATGATCCCCTGGTTGTTGGTTAACATACATGGGTTGTTTTTTCTTAGTGGTTTGTTCAAGTTGAAGACTCTTTATAATCACCATAAAGTGAGGAAATGCACCCTCTTTTTTAAATCCGATTTTTTTAAAGTGAACAACTTACTTTGAAGTGTAAAATAAGTATTATCGATCACCAATTAACAAATCAAAAGTGGTAATTACAAGTATATTATAACAAAAATAATTTAACAATGTCTGAAAGACATCCCCAAGGTAAAATTTAATGTGGGATGGAGATTCAACAAAGAAACAGTGCATTCCTGAAATGTTAATGAGTTGATTCATATGCAAAATGATTATTAACCTTGAAATCTCTTACCTGTGAGGAAGTCATAATAGGCTTGTGTGACATAAATACTCGAAGGTACACGTCTACAAATATGAGTTTGAGGCATCTATCAATATCATTGTATCATTTACAGTAATCCATTATTAATTCATGAACTTTCTGAAATTTCGGTCGCTAATAAGATAATTTTTGTTTTATAACAATAAAAGTGATTTTTGTATATGCAAATTTGTTAGAATGACTTAGAGAACATTGCAGAGAATCCGGAAGTTTAAGCTATTGCTCCCTTCAGTTTTCAAAACGGTGCCAGATTTCCTTCTGGCAAGGACTTATTATATATCTAGAATGGGGAAAATGATTTTCATAAGAAATTAAGATTAGTTGAAGGTAATTAGCTTTATATATTTATATATATACTCTTTGCTCCACCATACAGTTCTAATGAACAAGATATCATTACACATTTACACTGTTATTGGATAATATTTCACGCATTCTTTTAACTAAACTGAGTTATAACCATATAAATTATGCATACAAAAATAAGAAAGCAATAAAAAGAAGAACCCTGTTCAAAAGTGGACCTTATTGAAGGTAGCGACTTCACAATCATAATTCCTGTGGACTTGCACCAGAGAACCAACATTCTTTCTATTAGTCTTCTATGTTCTTCATGTATTCCTTCGAAAGTTTAGTTTCCATTATCAACTGTTGTTCTTTGAGCAGAGAATAACCTGACTCAAGTAAAGCATCGATCGTTTGCTATCCAACCAAATAGAAAAGCAGTCAATTTCATTTGTATTGTTTTCAGTAAAGCAAATCAACAAGAATAGAAATGTTACACTTTGAAGACAAGGAAAAGAAGGAAAGAAAGAAAGATGAAAAGCAGACGTACTATTATTACATATAACTACAATGTAAAGTCCATGACCCTAATGTTTTTGGCTATATTTAGATCTTATAATTTCATGTTCGTCTATAAACAATGTTTCAACTTAGAAATGAGCTGAATCAATATTAATTTGGTTGACAGGAAACAGCCAATTACCATCAGTTAGCCTACCACAACAGGAGAGAACAGAACGTGAGAAAAAGGCTGACTATTTACCTCTGGAGGAATAAATACAGGAAGATTCTGGTCCTTTCTTCTTTTGAGAAATTTGGATGCAAAACTTTCAGCACCTCCAATATCATCAACCCACTAAGATCCACCACAAGTTTGTATGTCATTAGCAGCAATCTTTGTGCGGAAAAAGTAAATATGGATAACTCGCAAATATAATGGCAGTTGTCAACTTTCATTGTCGAAATATGTATTGCTATTTATGTTGCATACATTACTCCTGGGGAAACACATTCCCCTGGTTATTATAAATAAATAAATATTAAAATGCAAGGTGATGGAAATTTACACATTCAGGGTTCTCTTTTTAGATCATTTATATTTATGTGATATTAGAGCCTTTTATGGTCAATCGTCGAGAACTACAATTTATTATGATTCAAATTTTCACAATTAAATTTCATTACAAGTTACAGTTGGCATATGCATTATCATGCTTCAAGCCTTTTCTAGAATGAGAAGGTTGTATTGAATAATATAAACTGTTCTAGCACAAGGAATCTTTTCGGTTGTTACCATGGATCAAAATGTCAAATGTCTACTTGAAGAGAGAAAGCCACCATCAAACACTGGGCAGTATCGGGGTAATTTAAGCAACTTGAACTAGTTCATTGGCACTAAACCTGCCAACTTCTTTGTGCATACTGGATGGTTGATAGGTACTTTAGTACTACATATGCACAGAGATCACAATTTTTTCTGTAACTAATACTAGAATGAGGTGCTTGCATTCGTACAGGTTGAGGGTTCATACCCTAGATCCTTTTTCTCAAGAATCACTTCACAATGCCTTCTGGGCAAAAATAAAATGGTTAACTCAAAAGCATTACAAAAGGGCAGGAGTGGGCAAATGTTGTGGTATTAATCTGTCGGTGTGAGTAATTCCAACAGCATTTGAAGTACATAATAAGTAACTGACAGGAGATTCTTTTGAAAGAGGCTTTTCTTCCAGCTCTACACCCTACAAAGTATCTCAAGCGATTGATGATGAATAATTTCTATAGCGCAAAATATACGACATCCAAGAATCACATAATAAAGAGATTGTCATAATATATTTTTTTCCTTTTTTTTCGTTTTGGTATTGTCTTGGTTCATCAAAAACTACCATTAATATTTCACCAAACATAAACAGCAACTGTAATTGAAAATTAGTATTTTTACATATGGAAATGGAAAGTCAGCTAGATCAGTAAGATATATTAATGTAAACTCAGGTATCTGCATACCTTTAAAATAGATCTGTCATATGTACGCGATCTTAGAGCTCCATAAAAGTCCAATGCTGCCGGTATCAAAATAAGAGTGCGTTTAAGTTTTGAAATTCATATTACAAACTTTTAAGATTGTTTGTTTAAACTTAAAAAAAAAAAAAAAAAATATGAAGAAGAAAACAGATTTCTGCTTATTGAGTCAAGTCAGTCAACAACCAAGCCTTATCCCACTAAGTGGGGTCGGCTACATAGATCAAATTCTGCTTACTTTGAGTCGCCTATGAGAAAAAACAAATAATTGAAACTATTTCAAAAGAAAAGTGTTTTTTCTGTACAAACAAGAAACACATTGTTTCTGGTTTACAAAAAAATTATTTAAAAATAAATTACTTGTTTAAACAACATTAAAATAAAATCCCAACTATGGATCCTAAATGAGAACAGACCTAATATCTCGGTACAAATTTGGTAAACGAGGAAAATAAGTTAGTTAAGATAAAGAATGAGAGTGATAAAAGAAGGGCACTCTAAAGGAAATATCAGTCACAGTAATAAGCATAGAATAAAATAGGCAGCATGACATATAAATAAACAACTGCAAGATTTTCTATCGTACTACTTAATTTATATCTAATAATAACATATACCTTCTTACTACTCCTGTTTTAACAACATAACAGATAAATAGAACTTTTCTGAACCAACATGGCATACGAATAAGTACCTTGATTAGGAAAAGTTTTCACAACTTTTTCAACTTCATCCCTGGATATGCCATCTTTCTCATACATTCTTTGAACAATATTCAGTATATCTTCCTGGTTAGGCTGCCTGTGTCACATTTACAACAACATTTCAGGGAAGAATGACATAGCTTACCTAGTTTCATTTCATGAAATCAGATACTTCAGAGTCATTGCATTAGCAATGTGATAGATGAGGTAATCATGCTAAACATAGCTTTATCAATCACATCGATCATGAAATTTCATTCCACAGTACTAAGCAAAAATTCAACCAAAACATTTAAACCAGCAATGCACCTGGCAAAAACTACCATAATTAAAATACATGAATGGCAAGCAATAATCCTAGAATAAGAGAAATGATAATTTACCAGTAAAATTTATCCATCCTTCCATCGCGTATCAATGGAGCATAAATAGTTGAAAGATCATTCCCTGTTACAATGATTGGAATTCTGTTTGTGACATCTGCTTCTCGCCAATCTTGACCAATACTAACTCGTGTAGGATTGTCACATAGATTCATAAGAGTCCCAACAACAATTTGATTGTTGACTGTCATTTGAGTATTCCCTATATTAAAACAGGAAAAGTATGTCCAGTAAGGGTTGACCGCTGAGCAAATAACTGAAACACTAGGAGACGCAATGCAAGGCACGCACACACAAACTATAGTCTAATGAACGAAAAGGGCGATATGGAATAAAATTTACAAATAATCATTTTATTTTATTTTTCTCTATCTGATCAGATGTTAGCTTACCAAATCGACCAAGACCAGCATCAATGTCATTGATCATTAAACAGCTCATCTTACCCTGTATCAAGAAAGCAAATGTAGACTATAGTTCAGCAAATTAAGGAAATGCGGAATCATTGTTGGACTAATAAATATTGATCCACATGAAAAATTTCGACATACTGAAAAGGTAAAAAAAAAGTCGTAACTTGATTCTGGACGACTTTAGAAGCAGTTCTATAGCGCTCACGAATCAATCTTCCAGGCTCACCAGCATTTTCAGATTCAAGTTCCCCAGCAGACATGATAACAGGTTCAACTCCCATGGCACGAAAGATAAGTTCAGTTTGAAAAGTTTTACCTTGACCTTTACCACCCCAAATACCAAGAATTAAAGGAACTTTAGCATTGAGAAGATGAGAAAGGTAGTTTTTGGTAATGTGAGTAACAACTTTGTCCATGAAAAGAGGAGCGATGTAATAATCTCCTTGAAGGTATTGAAATGATCTAGTGACTTTCTGACGATAATCAAAGACAATGTCGGAGTCTCTGCCGAGAAAATTGCCGGCGAAGACATCGTCAATGATACCGGCACGTTGACCAACGGCGATGTTCATGTTATCAGCTTCAGCGCCAAGTCTGTAGAGATAATCTCTTCCTTCAGAATCCTTAGTTTCCCAAGAAGACTGCTCTGATAACTTTTTCTTCTTTTCATCATCACTGTTACAGCAGCGAACACATGAGAATCGCAGCGAATGCGATGGTTTTTTGAATGAGAATGAATTAGAAGAAGTTGGAATAACTGATAAGTACGGCGGTCGTACAAGTAATAGCAGCTTCGCCATCAGTTCAGGAATCCCTTTCCATTCTCCGCCACATAACAACTTAACAACCAAATCCTAATCATTTTCCGTTCCTTATCTTCTCTATTTTTTGGTCAAGTATTTTTCCATCTTATTTAAATTACTTATCAAAATTCATAGTTTTTTTTTTTTTTTTTGTGTTGGCCGAGGTTCAAACCCTGGACCTTTTATATATTATGCATTGTTCCTAAGCTAAGCTCACGAGGACAAACTCACGTCAGAGTCTAAAGTGAATAGTGTATTGGATTCAGATTTCAAGATATTTTAAAATACTTTTTTATTTTATAAAAATCTTGTGTATTCAATCAAGATTTTTAAGGAATGTAAAACATTCTTGTGGTATTCAATTAGGATTTTCAAGATTTTTCAATGAATCCAATAAAATTCAGTGGTATTCAATTGAGATTTTGCATAAGTCTACTAATATTCAAAATTCTATGGATTTTAATGGATTGTTGTGAGTAATGGATTTTGTGAGATTGTTTAGCGTAAAATGTACCTACTGATGGAACAATGTATGAAATTAGAATGAAACCAGCACTTAAAACTGAGTTCAATTGAAGAAGATGGAGTTGAGATTCTGGATTTCTATGATTTTGAGAGAGAACAGAGATATGAGTAAGACTTTTGTAATTTTATTGAATGAATTGTCTAATTTATTTACAACACATGAGTGAGTATATATACAACTGGACGTTGTAACAAACTCCTCTAACAAACTAACTACCTTGGTTAACACGCTAACCAAGGTTTGTTGCTAGACTCTGTTTCTGAAGACATCAGAAGCTGCACTTCAGAAGCTGTAAGTTTCCAAACAAACTACTAATCAAAGATAAAGCTAAAACTAACTAAACTGAATTACTAAACAAATACACCTCCTTAATTCATTTAGTTAGATGCTTCAACCATTCCTAACTTCTTCTTCAAGTAATCAAAGCTACTTAGCTTCAATGGCTTTGTGAGCAGGTCTGCTATCTGCTCATCTGTTTTGCAGTGCTTTACTTCCAACTTTCCATTGTTCACATGATTTCTTAGAAAATGGAATTTGGTTTCAATATGCTTGCTCCTCTCATGTGCTATGGATGTTTTGCCAAGTCTATAGCAGATTTGTTATCAATTCTGAGTTCCATCTTCTCATCCTTCACCAATTGCAATTCCATCAGTAATATGTTGATCCATTGAGCTTGACATGCTGTCATGGAAGCTGCAATGTACTCTGCTTCACAGGAAGATAATGCAACTACTGATTCCTTCTTAGAACTCCATGAAAAGGCTGCATTTCCAATCATGAACACATAAGCAGCAATGCTTTTCCTGTCATCTTTATCTCCACTTCAATCAGAGTCTGAGTACCCTACTAGTTCACCACTCTGATTCTTAGAGTATTGGATACCATAATTGCTAGTACCCTTCACATATCTCATAATCCTCTTTGCTGCAACTAGATGTGAGGTGGTAGGTTTCACCATGCACCTGCTGATCAAATCTACACCATATGCAATATCAGGTCTTGTATGGCACAAATACCTCAATGAATCCACAATTTGCTTGAATAGAGTTGGATCCACTTCTTTCTCAACATTTACCAAAGACAATTTCACTCTTGTGTCAATTGGAGTTGAAATTAGTTTGCAGTTCATCATATTAAACCTTTTCAAAACATCTTGTGCATACTTCCTTTGATGTATCAGAATTCCTTGTGAATTCATTTCAAACTCAATTCCTAGAAAGTATGTAAGATTGCCCAGATCAGACATCTCAAACCTCTTCATCATGTTTTTCTTAAAAACCTTCATTTCTTCTTCATTGTTTCCAGTAACAATCATGTCATCCACATATAAGCATACAATAAGCTTATTAGTGGTGTTTCTACAGTAAATTCCATGTTCAGTTACACATTTCAGGAAACCTTGTTGAACAAGAAAACTATATATTTTCTTATTCCAAGCTCTTGGAGCTTGCTTTAAATCATACAGAGCTTTGTCAAGCTTATATACATACTCCTCCTTTCCCTTTATCTCAAATCATGGTGGTTGTTTCACATTGTTGCGTCATTTTTTGGAGATCAAGGCTATTTGATTAGCTTTTGACTCACTAATTATTTCACGACTGAACATTTAATTTTTAAAGAAAAGGGGAAAAAAGTTCAAACCACCCCATATTAAAAAAGATTTTGGGTTCGGGGGTTAGTTACATAAAGGGAAGGTATTAGCACCCTTTATGTCCGTAGTACTCTACGGGAACCTCTTGATTTTATTTAATTTAATGTGCTATAAACTTGCTTATTATTTTTTGAAAAGAAGGAATTAAAGTGGAAAAATAAAGACCTAACTTATCTACATTTTTTATTGTTTGGAAGGACGAGTATCCTCTGCCTACGTACATGAGGGATCAAAACCTCGTAGTTCAGGGTAAAAATTGACGTTTGATTTGTTGTGTGTTTTTTTAATTGTTTTGAAAAAGGTTTTAAAAAGGAAATGCCAAATGGCAAAATAAGAATTGATTTGTGTTTTTTATTAAAAGAAAGATGACTCGAAGTATGATTAAATTGATTGATATTTGATTAAGAAAATAAAATGAAAAAAAGACGATCACTTGATTTAGAGGATCAAGGTTTATTATGAAAAATGTTTTTGTGATTTTTGTTATTTGCATGTTTTTGTGTTTTTTTGAATATTGGACAAAAATTAAACTAACGGAGCATAAAAATAAAATGTAGATACCTTATGGTGGCGTTGGACCACCACAAGGACCATTGACCTAAACTATGAAACATAAAAATAAAGCATACACCCACACTCGCACACATGCATGATTTACATTAAAGCCTAGGATACATGCTATGGTCTGCGAAAAGTAAATGACGGAAAAATAAATAATTTACATTAAGCCTATATTTACATTCTAATATCCTTGTTGTAAAATTAAATGACATAAAAAGAAAGAACAGAATAATGAATTTAATTCTAAAATGCATGCAGAACTTAAAATAAAATGGGTTCAATCACAAGGTGGGGTGCAGCAGTATCATGGGTTGTGCAGAATAGTAAGAAAAGGAAACTGGGCTCAGAGGCGCGCGTTGGGCCTCACGGGTTGGGGGAATTGGGCTTAAACCGGTTCGGTTCAAGCCTGGTTCGATTCAGGAGAACCGAACCGGTTCAGGGTACTATATATATGTGGTGTGCCGGTTTTTTCTTTATTTTAACACCTTCATTCTCTCTCTTCCCTATTTTCTCTCAAAAATTTCTCTCTCCTCTCTCTTCCTATTCTTCTTCTCCGACGGCAAGTTGGGGGGTTCCGGCGGCGGCTGGCCGGCCGGTACGGCGGCACCTCCTGCCGGAACCCTAATTTATTATTTTTTGCTTCTTTCTTCTCCTATTCTTATTCTACTTCCTTCTTTTTCGTTTTCAAACTCGACAAACTCAAAATTAAATTGTAACGACCTAGATCTATGAGATAAAGAAAATACTACCGCTTTTCCTTTGATCTGATTTGGACTCTGTGATGATGATGTTGTTTGCTGCTCTTGTGTACGGATTTGAAGGCTTGGGCCGATTTGGTTCTGATTCCGGCTGCTTTGTGGTTGTGCGATTTGGAATTTTCTGTGTCTCTGTCCTCTTCTCCGTGTGTTTCCCTGTTGTCCCGTTCTTGTGTTGTGCGATTCTGCTTCTTGTGCCTGTTTCCTGTGTCCTGCTCTTCTGTTGTGTTCTGCTGTCCTTTTTTTGTTTTTTTTTTAGGCCAGAAATCAGTAGCTTGGGGAGGAGAAAGAGCAATTTCGGTTTTTGGATTAGGATGAAAGAAGGAGAACGCGTTTGTGTTCCTGAGTTTTTGCGGATGAGGCTTGGTGAAAGCTGGGTTGGAATGGCATTCGCGTGACACTCTGTTATTTTTTGAACCTGGACCCTTTTGGACTTTTTATGGATATTAACAAATGAATAAAGTGATAAATGAGAAAATAAAAATAAAATAAATGCAGACTTGACTTTTGGACTTATCTAAAATGGAATTAAAAGAAAATTTGATTTTAAAGTAAAAAATAAAATTAGGATTAATTTAAAAATAAAAGATGGAAATAATTGATTAAAGACGGAGAGAAAGAGGGCCCGACTCGTAAACAAAATGAGGTATTTTAAAATATCTTCCTGCCGAATTTTCACTGAAACGTTAGAGACTGATCAGGGTTAAACGACGTGTGTCAGTGGGGTCTTAGGTCAAAAATTGGAGTATGACACACATATACTTCTTCTTCAAGCTCACCATTGAGAAATGCTGATTTCACATCTAACTGGTACATTGACCAGTTGTTCTTGACTGCTGATAGATTTTTTTAGCAAGTGTACTAAATACTATCGAAGTAGTAAAAATATCGTTCCCACGAGGACTGTGTTAATCTCAATTTAGCAATAAGGTTAATATTTAGGATGTGTAAATTATTTTAATGCCTGAGGCAGTAGTTTTGGTTTGCATAAAATTAAATAAACGAAAATAAAGATAAGGCTTAAATATGTAAAAGGTCCCTGTAAGTTCGCGTGTTTTTGGTTTTCGTCCCCGTATCTTTTTTTGTTCTAAAACAACCCCTGTAAGTTAATAACTTTTTGATTTTCGTCCCTCCCGTCAACTTCCGTTACAAAAACGCCTCACTGTCTAACGGCGACTGACATGGCAAAGGATGATGTGGCAAAAAACGCTTATGTGTCGTGACAGATGATCCCTGACTATATTACAGGGACCAAAACCAAAAAGGAAAAGGTACATAGGGACGAAATTAAAAACACCTAAATAACAAAATTTGAAATTTAAAACCCTTGTTGTTTCCATATTCTTCATCTCTCTCTGTGTTTTAGGGACCAATTTCAAAAACGAAAATTACAAGAGGGATTAAACGGGGAAAAAAACGACTTATAATTTTCACATATTTTATTCATCCTCTTCTCATCTTCTTCCATCTTAACCCAGAAAAACCATCATTCTTCAATCCTAACTCATAAAAATTCTTCTTTCTCGAATCTTCATCTTCAAAACTAAATTCATCATTCATCAAAAAATCATCAAACCCACATTTACTTTAATCCCTCTCTATTCTTTTCAATCCTAAACAACACATCCACACCACATTAATAAATTCCACTAGAGTGAAACACAACTTGTAACTCCATAACCCTCAAATTACTTCAATTCCAATTTTCCAATTCTTCTCAAAAATTGAAGTAGAAATTTTGTATACATCAACCTATTACATTAGTCAGCAACTGAGTTTCACTTTCTAACTG
This sequence comes from Medicago truncatula, assembly GCF_003473485.1. Taxonomy (NCBI): domain Eukaryota; kingdom Viridiplantae; phylum Streptophyta; class Magnoliopsida; order Fabales; family Fabaceae; genus Medicago; species Medicago truncatula. The sequence continues at coordinate 51,744,420 of NC_053043.1, forward strand.
ACAATTCATTCTTGTGTTACTTGCCACACCTAGTTTCACATCTTCCTTGACTTTGATTCTCTCCACTGTTTCATATGGTTTTTGTTTTACTTGTTGCCAATTTTATCTTCGATTGAAATTTTGACAAATTTGACTCATAGTTTGTTTGAAGTACCATTGCTACTACTTTTCCCCTGAGCTATCATTTTCTTTACAAACAAAAGCACACACAGAACAACAAACCAGTAAAAATAAATTATTAGAGTTTGAAGAACACTAATAATTGTTGTAATTTGGGAAGAATTGGAAAATTGGTGTAATTTTGTAAGGACAAAGTTGATTTGGTGTAATATGGGAAGAGTATGAAGGACAAAGCTGGTGTAATATGGTGTAATTGGTGTAATTTGGGAAGAATTGAAAAATTGGAGAGGATAAGAGACAGAGAGAGGAAGAAGATGGAGAAATGGATTTTAAATTTTAAATTTTGTAAGTTCACGTTTTTTATTTTCATCCCTCTATTCTTTTTCAATTTTGAATTTGGTCCCTGTAATATAGTAGGGATCACCTGGAAGGCCACGTACGCAACTAATGCCATGTCAACGATTGCCACGTCATGTGCCGTTAGACACTTTGACATTTTTTTAACAGAAGTTGACGGTAGGGACGAAATTCAAAAAGTTATCAACTTACAGGGTTTGTTTTAGAACAAAAAAAGATACAGGGACGAAAACCAAAAACACGCGAATTTACAGGGACCTTTTACATATTTAAGCCTAAAGATAATTTTGGAAAAGATAAAGAGAGAGAGATGAGATCAGGTTTTTCGAGTCATCTATGTTTCCCTAATTGGTATACTGCACCTATTCTTATGAATGATTCTCTAGTTCTACGATAGTTAACAAAATAGTCCTAATCAATCCCTTGAGTTAGAACCCTCTTCTCAAACTACAGCCCCTAATTCCTTAGGTGGTCTAATAATCTTTGAAGGTTTAAGAACGTTAACCTAGTATCACTAATAAAGGATTATCCATTCCTAGACTAACCATGTTTATTAGAACAATTCAATTAGGTATAAGTCGAAAGTTAGGGTCAGTAGTCATTCGTTCTCACTAAATCATGTTTATATTTGATCAGGATATAAAAAGCATTAAGAACAATTGAACTGAATAAAAACTAAATTATCATTCACAATAAATAGAGTTTTACAGCAACATGAGTCAATTAGGATTACACAAATTCATCTCAGACCTAATCAAAGGAATTTAGCTGGACATGATAAAAAGAATTAAGAATATAAATAAAAGAAATTACAATGTTTTGATATTGAGAATTTCTTGAACTGATTTGCCTTTTTTCCTTTGTGCATGTGTAGAAGCCTTCCTTCTTCTTTGCTCTCGGGAACCGTGCCTCCAAAACCTTCCAAAGCGTGAACCAGTTCTTCTACCAAAACGTGATTCCTGTATTTATATCTTCCAAAAGCGTGATCACCTTTCCTTGTTTCTGTACGTTTTCTCCTATAAGCCCATCAATTAATATGTTGCTTTTTGTCACCTCTTCTTTTGCTCTTCTTTGATTATATTAATATAATGCTGATAATAACCCATTAATTCCAATCATTTGCTTGCTTGACTCAATAGACCAAAAACAATACTTTATTCAAATTGACTCTAAATTAAATACTAAACTAATAAAAATAGACTGAAAATTTATTTAAAAAAACTCTAAAAATAGTGAATGATTGACTGTCATCAACTGCTATAGCAACAATCAATCTAATTGTTTCCATCCTTGCCACTAGAGCATATACTTCATAATAATCTTGACCATACTTCTGTAAGAATCCTCTTGCAACTAGCCTGGCCTTGTATTTTGCAACCTGACCATCTCGCTTCAGTTTTGTCTTGAAAACCCACTTAACATCAATACACTTCTTATAAGTAGTAGTTTAACTAATCTCTAAGTTTCATTCTTCTCTATATAGTCTAGTTCTTCAATCATTGCTTTCTTCCAGTGATTTTGTTTAAGAGCTTCCTCAAAATATACTGGTTCAACTTCAGCAAGCATTGCTGATTGCACAATTTCACCTTCATCTGTGACTGCTTGATCAGGAAATCTCTCATAATCTCTCAACCTGACTGGTGGTTGAGTATTCCTTGTTGGCCTAACAACACATGCACCTCCTTCATCTGTATCACCAACTAATTCTTCTTGTTCTTCAGTCCCAGCATCTTCTGTTTCTGAATCAGATAGATAGAAGTGACTGTCAAAGTTATTTGATGCCTTGTCTTTCCATTTCCAGCACTTTGTTTCATCAAACTTCACATCCTTATTGAATACTATTTTCTTACTATTTGGATCATATAGTTTGTAGGCACCAGTTGAGTGATATCCAACCATAATCATTACCTGAGATTTATCATCTAGTTTTCTTCTCAGTTGATCAGGTACATGTCTGAAACACAATGAGCCAAAAATCTTCAGATGCTGAACACTTGGTTTTACTCCACACCATGCTTCTTCTGGTGTTTTGTCTTGCAGCTTCTTTGTAGGGCTTCTATTGATGAGATATCTTGTAGTAGCAACTGCTTCTCCCCATAAATAATGAGGCATCTGTTTTTGCTTTAGCATGATTCTTATCATATTTACCAATGTTCTATTCTTCCTCTCTGAGATTCCTTTGTGTTGAGGTGTGTATGGTGCAGTGACTTCATGATTTATGCTATTTGATGAGCAAAAATCATTGAACTCATTGGAAGTATACTCACCTCATCCATCAGTTCTTAGCCTGATAATCATTTCACCACTTTCATTTTGAACTAGTAGTCTAAACTTCTTAAACACACCAAATACTTCATCTTTCTTAGCCAACAAGTAGATCCATAATTTTCTAGTAAATTCATCTATGAATGTCACAAAGTATATATTTCCTTCTACTGATTTCACTTTAAGGGGTCCACATACATCAGAATGAATTACCTCAAGTTTTCTAGTTGCATTGAATGGTACTATTGCATTGTATGAACTTATGGCTTGCTTTTCAGTACAACACATATCACATACTTCATTAAGCAGCTTTATCTTTGGTAAACCTTGCTCCATTTTCTTCTCACTAAGCATATTAAAGTCTCTGAAATTGATATGCCCGTATCTTTGATGCCATAACCAGTTTTCACTCTTAACTTCTGATAGCAGACATTTATCTTCAATAACACTGATGTTGAATTTGAAAGTTCTTTGCTTTAACATAGGAGCTTTCAGAATCAACCTACTCTTGCTATCAAATACCTTCATAGCTTGTGCCTCACCCTTCATAGTGTATCGTTTTTGCAGTAATTGACCAATACTAATGAGATTGCTTCTCATGTTTGGTACATACAACACATCAATGATGCAAGCTTTCTTGCCATCCTTCCTATGAATCAGTACTTTCCCAATACCAGCTGCACAAACTATACTATTGTCTACAAATCTTATTTTTCTATTAACTGAATCATCTAATTCAGAGAACCAAAATTTCTTGCCTGTCATGTGATTTGAACACCTAGTGTCCAAATACCATTCATCACTTCTTTCTTCTTCCTCTTTGACTGTTGCCATCAAGAGTACTTCTTCAGAATCAGAATCTTCATCCTGAGAAAATTGTGCCTCATTTTTGTTCCTTGGCACTTTCTTTGATTTACATTTAGATGCATAATGTGCCATCTTCTGACAATTATAGCATTGAATGTCTTTCTTATCTTTCTTCTTCTTCTTCTGATCATACTTTGCATCATTCTTTTCTTGATTCTTGCTAGAACCTTCACCATCCTTATGAAAGTGATTATTCCAGGATTTCTTCCCTTTCTTGAATTTTCCTCTCTTCTCGAGCTTGCAAAGCTTGATCAGATGATACACTTTTTCCTCTTTCTCTATTCCTATCAATCAACCTTAACTCATGTGCTTCAAGACTTGCCTGCAGCTCCTCTATCTTCATAGAATCTAAGTCTTTAGATTCCTCTAGGGCCACTACAATGTGATCAAATCTTGATGTTAAGGTTCTGAGAACCTTTTCCACCTTCATCACATCAGTGACAGTTTCACCATTCCTTATCATCTGATTTGTTAGATTGATCACCTTATCAAAGTATTGACTAACATATTCTTCTTCTTCCATTGTCAACACTTCATACTGTCTTCTCAAAGCTTGAAGTCTCACCTTCTTCAACTTACCATCACCAGAATACAGTTTCTCTAATGCATCCCATGTCTTCTTCGCGCTTTCATAATGCATGATCTTCTCAAAGATCTCATTGCTTACACTCTGATGCATCAAGAACAGAGCTTTTCCATCTTTCTTCTTCAATTCTTTATGTGCTGCTTATTGTAAATCAGTTACATTCGCTGCCAGTGCTGGTATCCTTTCAATCACAACTTCAAGTACATCTTGGAACCTGAAGATCACCTTCATATTCACTATGCATTGATCAAAGTTCTTGCCTTCAAATATTGGTAGATGCGCAGGAATATTGTTGTTATGAGTTGCCATTCTTCACAAATTCTCTAACAACAATGAACAAACCAGGCTCTACTATACCAATTTGATGGAACAATGTATGAAATTAGAATGAAAACAACACTTAAAACTGAGTTCAATTGAAGAAGATGGAGTTGAGATTCTGGGTTTCTATGGTTTTGAGAGAGAACATAAATATGAGTAAAAGACTTGTGTAATTTTATTGAATGAATTATCTAATTTATTTACAACACATGAGTGAGTATATAAACATGTAGTGAATTTGTATCCACAGAACCATTGATGTTGTGTGGAGATCCAATGTACATCCCAGTCAAGAAAAAACTTGTATTTCACTATTGGAGATTCATAAGTGTAATTTTTTTAAGTCAATTTGTTTTTCTAATTTATAATAACTATTTGATTTTTAGCAGATAATTTTTGTTGACAACGTTATGTTATTTTGTTGTTAACCAACAATTATTAGTATTATTTTATCATCAGTCAATTTCATATTACAATTTCGTTAAAAAAAAATCATTCACTCTGCTGATATTGAATTTTTCTTAAGAATCATACAAACTTTTCAAATCTTAAAATCTCATAAAATCTTAAAGTTTATGTTACAAATCCATTCAAATTTTAATTTGCAATTCCTAATTGTAAAAAGTCTTTTAAATAAAGTCTTTTAAAATCTCAAAAAATCAATACAATCACACAAAATCTTTTAAAATCCTTAAGTTTGCCAAAACAATCCTTCAAAATCTCAATTCAATACACTCCTAAATCATATAGTACATCATAATAAATCACAAACTTCATATGATAACAATTTGGAATTTTTAACTTTACTCACGGCACATAATCCAAATTTTTAACTTTACATGAACCTACTTAAACTGAGTTTACATGAACCTACTTAAATTGAGTTTACATGAACCTACTTAAACTGAGTTTACATGAACCTACTTAAACTGATTTTACAAAATCGCAGAACTGTGAATCGCAGAACAAGGAAAACACAAAATCAGAACTGAGAACCCATAACAAGAAAAACACAATCGATTGAAGAACAACACTTGCTAACCTGATTTGCTTCGAATTTTCTTTGAAATCATGAATGGACGTGAGAAAGTATGGTTTTAAAAATCTTCGCAGAACACAATCGATCGATTGGAGAATTATGGTTTTGGAAGAAGGGTTTTGGGGTGTAACCAAAAAAGAAGGAATAGGCTTTTTGAAAATTAAATTTTATGAAAGGGTAATCTTGTCATTTTGGGGTGCAACCATGATTAACTAGGGTGCAAGTAGAAAAACTCTTTTTTAAATGGTGTGAATTTTTTTAATACGGTGTTTGAGAGAATATATATATAATAAGAAAGGAAAGTCTTTTGAACTTTTACAATTCTTCCCTAAAAGAGAACCTCATTTCAATTCTTTAATGGTTTAATCGCACCAACTTGAGAGTTAACTTAAGCTTGTATGTAAAAAAAAATCTATTACACCGTCGATTCGATAATTAATCTCACAGTCGATTAGAAAAAACATATAATTTACATTATTTTGTCTGATTAGATAAATTTGAGTATTGATCGAGAAATTGAAAAACTAATTAAAAATCTCTTTAAGTTTAAAAGTCGAATACAAAAAGAAAACTTGATTTGAGGGTGATTCGGAGTGGACAAAGAGAAATGGGTGGGTTTATGAACAAGTAGGACATCACTTTGTCTCTTTAGAAGCGGGGTGGTCCTTACAAATACTCTAAAGCTCACACCGGTGTTTGATTTAGTAGGAATGTAGGTTTTAGGGATAAAAAAATGTGTATTTGCCATTATGTCTGGTCGATAGTATTTATAACCGATCGGATAAATTCCTCTCCATTTGTCTCACATCTTGCCGTGGAATTAAGGTGGGCGAGAAGCCTTAAGGGCGTAAAAGATATCAGAATTGAAGTATTCAGTTGTGGTTCCTTGCATATTAGATCTTCTCCCAACTCAAAATAGAGGTGAACGCTCAAAAGTGTGTAACAAAATGAAGAAAACAAGTGATTATGTGAAGAAAAAGAAAATGCTCTAAAAAAATATTCATAATTTAAATTCTTTACAAGTAATAGGCATGTTCAAAAAGTTTAAAAGACCGAGCTTAATTAACCATGAATCAAAATGAATTGAGTATTGTTGTTGTACTTGAAACTTACCTCATGAATTGACTGTATAGATCTCATAGGAGCTATACTTGGTTGGGCACAAATCCAAATAAAAATATTTGAACACACACAAAAGCAAGAAAATTGAAAAATAAAATTACAATATATCAATTGATGTGATTGAATACTTTTTATTTTATTTTATTAGTTTTATGTGAGTGTGTGTAACAGAACCTGAGGCAGCTGAAGATGAGCCAATGAACTTAGTGAATGAAGAGTTGGGCCCAATACCTCACATGAGGGCTAAGAGAAACAAGTCCAGGCCCAAATGGCTGAACAACTACCAAGTCCCAGAAAAGCTGCAATAGATAACGACAAAGTACTTGCATAGTAAAAGGAATAATGCTAGTAGTGGTAGTACTAGGACTGTGTATGACAGCTGTGTGTAACCGTTTGATCATGTGTTGAAAACAAGGAATGCTGTTGTATCACTAGGCTATATAATGCCTCTTTTATTCAATAAAATGCAAGCAAATGATTAATCAAGTTAGATGTTAGTATAGCTATAGTCTTTTTCTGCTAAAAGTTCTCTCTTTTATTCCTCAATTATTCTGCTCTTCTCACATTGGTGCTTTCATTATGAACTCCCCTACTCACAACGATGCCTTACAAGCCACACTCAACCAAATCCTTCAAAACCAACAATCCTTCATCCAAAGCCAACACTCCTTTCAACAAGACCTAACAAACCTCACCACAGAGATGAACCAGATTCGTACCCGAATCCCTCCTCCCGGATTCACACCCATACCTCAAGAACAACAACAGAATCACCCTTTTTCCACCACCTCCATTAAACTTGATATCCCCCGTTTCACTGGATCTGAAGTTCTCAGTTGGATTTTCAAAATTAACCAATTTTTTGATTTTCACAACACTGCTGATGAACAAAGGCTCAAAATTGCTTCTTTTTACATGGAAGGAGAAGCTCTCACTTGGTATCAATGGATGCATTCAAACAACCAACTCCTTTCTTGGCCTATGTTCCTCAACGCCCTTGAACTTCGGTTTGCTCCTTCCCATTTTGATGACCCTAGAGGTAGCCTTTTCAAACTATGCCAAACAACTACTGTCAAAGACTATCAAACCGCATTTGAAACTCTCGCAAACCGCATCTCAGACCTTCCTAACCAATTTTTCTTGAGTTGCTTCATATCTGGACTCAAACCGGCTATCCGTCGCGAAGTCCAAGCTTTCCAACCAACTTCCCTTTCTCACGCTATAAGCCTAGCTCGCCTTCAAGAGGACAAACTAAATGACCGTTCATCGTTTATTCCCAACCGACGACCTGAAAACCCACCCTTAACCACACCAACCACCACCAACACACCTCGCCCTAACACCACCACTCGTCCCGCCTTGACCACCGCGCCCAACACAACCGCACCTACAAACAACCCTCGCCCAAACCCTACTATCCGTCGTCTCTCACCGGCTGAGCTACAAGCTCGTCGTGACCGTGGGTTATGTTATAACTGTGACGAGCTTTACTACAACGGTCACCGTTGTCGTTGTCTGTTCCACTTACTCATCGTCGAACCAGACGACCCAGCAGCAGAGGAAGATAATGGCTCTCAGTTGCTTCTGGAACAACTTATGCTGTCGGATACTCCGCCACTTCCTGACTCGGATCCGGCGCAGATTAGTTTACATGCCTTAATGGGTCATTCCATTCCTCAAACCCTTCGGGTCATGGGTCATATTGGAAAGCATCCTGTGTCTGTACTCATTGACAGTGGGAGTACACATAATTTTATCCAAGATAGGGTTGCAAAGCTATTGGACCTTCCACACAATCCGGCCCAATCTTTTCAAGTTCTGGTTGGTAATGGTGAAGAACTCAAGTGTGAATCTATTTGCGAACAAGTTCAACTCAGTCTGGGCGACCATCAAGTCACGGTGGATCTTTTTGCCCTTCCCTTGAGTGGCGCAGAACTTGTCCTAGGGATCCAATGGCTGAGAACTTTAGGCCCGATTCTAACTGACTACAACAACCTCACCATGAAGTTCATGCATAAGGGTCAAGCAGTCCACCTACAAGGAGTTCCCAAAGCACCCTCTTCTGAGTCCTCCCTTCATCAACTACGCCGTATGGTTCACACTCAAGCTATTGACTTAATTTTTCAGCTCCATATCCTAGAATACCCCCCTGATAATCCCACCGAATTGACCAACCACCCAGCAGTTGAAAACCTCATCTCAGATTTTACCACAATATTCTCATCACCCACACACCTTCCACCCATTCGAAGCACAGACCACCGCATACCACTTTTGCGCAATTCTGATCCTGTTAATGTGAGGCCATACCGTTATCCTCATTTTCAGAAACGTGAAATTGAAGAGCAGATTCGCGACATGTTGACACAAGGCATCATCCAACACAGCTCCAGTTCTTTCTCATCACCGGTCCTTCTTGTGCGCAAGAAAGATGGGACATGGAGGTTTTGTGTGGATTACCGAGCGCTGAACGCACTCACGGTGAAGGACCGATTTCCGATTCCGGTCATTGATGAGCTACTCGACGAACTGTTTGGAACCCAATTCTTCACCAAATTGGACCTTCGATCCGGCTATCATCAAATTAGGATGCATCCAGAGGATATCCCCAAAACAGCCTTTCGCACACACCAAGGCCATTACGAGTTTCTCGTCATGCCCTTTGGCTTATCTAACGCGCCATCCACCTTTCAGGGCACCATGAACAAGCTATTTCAGCCTTACCTGCGCCAATTTGTGATTGTCTTCTTTGATGATATATTGGTGTTCAGTCGCTCACTGCAGGAGCACTTACAACATTTGCAGATTGTTTTCCAAACACTTCTGGATAACCAGTTCTTCCTAAAAAAATCAAAGTGTTCCTTTGCGCAAACCACCATCCACTATTTGGGGCATATTGTATCAGGTGAAGGAGTGGGCCCTGATCCTGAAAAAATAGCAGCTATGCTTCAATGGCCTTCCCCAAAGAATTTGAAGCAACTCAGGGGATTCTTAGGCCTTACGGGGTTTTATCGCAAGTTTGTTTGTGGATATGCCTCTATCGCATCTCCACTTACGGCTCTACTCAAGAAGGATTCCTTTAAGTGGTCTGAGGAGGCACAACTCGCCTTTGATAAATTGAAAACGGCTATGACAGCAGCACCGGTTTTAAGGTTACCAAATTTTGAAGAGGATTTTTTATTAGAAACCGATGCATCTGGTAGCGGCATGGGTGCTGTTCTATCTCAGCAGGGGCATCCCATATGCTACTTCAGTAAACAGTTCTGTCCCAAACTGTTGAGCGCCTCCACTTATGTTCGCGAATTGTGTGCTATAACATCAGCTGTTAAAAAATGGCGAACTTATTTGCTTGGCCGCAAATTCATTATCCACACCGATCAAAGAAGTCTCAAGGAACTCATGACCCAAGTGATTCAAACGCCGGAACAACAATTCTATCTGGCAAAGCTTTTGGGATATTGCTATGAGATTGTGTACAAACCAGGCATACAGAATCGAGTTGCTGATGCTCTCTCACGCATCCATGAGGAACAATCTCATTGCCTGGGATTCACGGTGGCCCACTGCGAATTTCTTGACAAACTTCAAACAAGTTTTCAAGAGGACCAGCACTATTTAACTCTCCTCCATCAAGTGCAGCAGAATCCAGCTCTACATCCTCACTTCAAGATCATCCGTAACTTGTTATTCTTCGAAGGTAAACTCTATATACCTCCTAACTCTCCATGGAAACGTGTGCTATTGGAGGAATTTCACTCTTCTCCCATTGGAGGACATAGTGGAATAGCAAAAACTTTGAGTAGATTGAAGGAAAATGTGTATTGGGAATCCATGAGACAGGATGTCACCTTGTTTGTAAAATCATGTCTCACTTGTCAGCAAACCAAGATTCCAGCTCACTTACCTTATGGACTACTTCAACCCCTTGTCCCTCCAGAGAATATTTGGGAAGATATCTCTTTGGATTTCATTGTAGGGCTGCCTTCCTTCCAAAACAACACAGTTATTTTAGTAGTGGTGGATCGTCTCTCAAAAGCAGCCCATTTCGGCATGCTGCCAACACATTTCACAGCCGTTAAGGTTGCTGAATTGTTCATCAAGATGATTTGTTGTGTCCATGGCATGCCCAAGAGTATGGTCTCCGACAGAGATCCCATATTCATGAGCAAATTCTGGCAGGAACTCTTCCGTCTTAGTGGCACAAAACTGCGAATGTCTTCCGCTTATCATCCACAAAGCGACGGGCAAACAGAAATTGTGAACAAAGCATTACAGCAGTACCTTCGATGCTTTGTACATCACCAACCAAAGCTGTGGGGGAAATTCCTTCCTTGGGCTGAATGGCACTACAACACCACAGTTCATGATGCAACTGGGTTCTCCCCATATCAGGTAGTATTTGGAAGACCACCTCCGACTTTGCAGCAATACATCCAAGGTACCAGTTCAACTGAGGCTGTCCAAACAGAATTGATGAACCGTGATGCTGTATTGCAGAAGCTGAAACAGAAGCTTCACAAAGCGCAACAAACTATGAAGGAATTCGCTGACAAACGCAGAATTCCCCACCCCTTCAAAGTTGGTGACTTGGTGTTTGTGAAATTGTGACCTCACCGTCAAGTATCTGTGGCTGGTCATCGCACAAACAAGCTAGCAAAGCGCTATTACGGACCTTACAAGATCATCCGTATCATTGGTGAAGTAGCATTTCAGTTGGAGCTGCCAACTGCTAGCAGAATTCACCCTGTGTTTCATGCTTCACAGCTGAAACCTTGCATTGGTGACACACTGCCAGCGTTGGACTTGCCACCAGCCTCAATTAACAATCAACCAATACCAAGTCCAATTGCAATTGTGGGACAACAGACCATCAACAGTGAGGAACTGGTATTGGTGCAGTGGAGTGGCCTATATCCGGAGGACGCTACTTGGGAAAAGCTGGCTGACATTCGCAATCAATTTCCCGGTGTGGACCTTGAGGACAAGGTCTTTTTCCAAGGGGAAGGGGATGTAACAGAACCTGAGGCAGCTGAAGATGAGCCAATGGACTTAGTGAATGAAGAGTTGGGCCCAATACCTCACATGAGGGCTAAGAGAAACAAGTCCAGGCCCAAATGGCTGAACAACTACCAAGTCCCAGAAAAGCTGCAATAGATAACGACAAAGTACTTGCATAGTAAAAGGAATAATGCTAGTAGTGGTAGTACTAGGACTGTGTATGACAGCTGTGTGTAACCGTTTGATCATGTGTTGAAAACAAGGAATGCTGTTGTATCACTAGGCTATATAATGCCTCTTTTATTCAATAAAATGCAAGCAAATGATTAATCAAGTTAGATGTTAGTATAGCTATAGTCTTTTTCTGCTAAAAGTTCTCTCTTTTATTCCTCAATTATTCTGCTCTTCTCACAGTGTGTTCAAATAATATGAAAGACTTTCTCCTCTCAATAGGTAATCTCTTTGTTTTCAATTGATTATACCAAAACAACGGAAAAATGACACTAACCACCCTAAGTTCTAACCAAGTGTCACTCACCTCCCCTCTATTTTTTCAAAAGACTTTGACCTCCCCTCACACTAACTCCGTTTAATAATCACCGTTTGAAGAACAACAAAAAAACCTTCCATTCTCAATATTTGTTTTTATATGAACAGCACTTCCATTTTTCCTGCAATTGTTTGATGAAGAAATAAGTATGTCCAATTTCTTAATTCGCAATGAGACTTACCAATCTTATCATGATCGAAGATCCCATTCTATGGTGGAACGGATACAATACCAAACCCTACCTAATTTTTAAGATCAAGGAACATTGTGTGACTATGCTAGATCCTATCTAATCATCAATTCCATTACTTTGATATTATTTTCTTAATTTAAATCATCTTTCATTGGGTTAATTAAATCAAAATTTGAATGTTGGTAGAAATCAATATAGCAACATAATTGGTGAAAGCATACAAACAAGATCCATGGGAATGAAGAGAGCAACGACATGTGACGGATAAAAGCTTAAACCGAGGGCAAAAATGAATTAGGAAGGTGACGAGACCAGTGATTAGAAGACAAGGATTTAAAAATTAGGAATACACCTATGTTTCAGTTTTGAGAGGGAATGCCAAAATGTTACAAACCCATTACTATTATAATCTGTAAGGTTTCTTAAATGTTTGGTTGATGATATTAATGGATTGACTTAGATTCAACAATGAAGGTTTGTCCCCACAATATGTTAACAGAAGATTCTTTAAGAAGAGTTAACGGAAAAATTAACTGTTAATAGAGACGGGGTGATTGTCTATTTGATTAAAACTTACGGGAGGTTAATGTTAGTTTCGAAACTAGAGGGGGTGTCGATGTCGTTTTAATAAACTTTATAAGAGAGGTGAATATAATTTTACCCTAAAAAAACTGTATCTCACGGCTATAGATTCTTTAACTCTTCCAAATCGTACTAAATGTTCAGTTTTTTGACAACTATTAAACTAACTAAAGCATATAAGTAAATTATAAACTAGAAACATAAGAATAACCGTGAGTAAAAGATAGTTTGATTGATTGGTGTGTGTAAAACGATATTTACAATGAGTATTTAGATAAAATTTGTCTCCTAGGGATCGTGGGCCAAACAACACGATGCATTGCAAGCACTGTTTGTGTTTTTTTCTTTCTTTGGATGCTTTCATTTTCTTTTTGCATGTTATCCATTTTCTGAATATGTTGCATTGATTCAGGCATCTCCAGTCTTTTATATTTTAGTGCTGTGATAAAAAAAGTTATAAAATTTAAAGTTTTAGTGAAACAATATTATAACAGTAAGAGCTATCCTTTCTCTTCTTCACTATTAAAATATACAAGTTTGTAAGAATTTTTGAATATGCATCATAAATATGAGAAACATCTCTGGCTTAGAGAGATTGGATGATTAATTTACAACATAGTGAGTGATAGCAATGACACAAGTGATTTACTATAGCTCAAAAGGATGCTCATAATGATAGTATATTGATCTATATAATTGGACTGAACAAATTATTCAAAAGAAAATGTAATAATTGCAAAAATTTAATTATTTTTTTCTTCCTAAAGCATATATGTTGGAGTAGGGTAAATAACGGTCTAATAACAAAAGAAGGTAAAAAATAAAGGTGAAATAAAACTTGAAACTACAAGAATATTACAGTCCACTATGATAGGGAACACCTGTAGAGGGAATCCAAGAGTCAGCATCCAAGAGATAGGAAGCAGTGAAAGGGAGTGCTTTGTTTGGGTTGCGAAGAACTGTAACACCTGGCCAATCCACTCTACCATCAGTGTTTGATCCAGGTCCAACATTCTCAAACTCAACATAAGTAACTTTATCAGTGGCCAGACCTGACATCCCTTCCCAACCTCTTGGATCAACCATTGAATCTATGAAACAATGCAATATAGCAACTGTTGAATATGCCCTCCAAGGACGACCTAATGTTGCATGCACCTCTGACTTTCTCTTCTCATCTTCAGGTGACATTGTGAATTTACAACGTTGGAATGTGAAACCTGTTTTTTCATATGGACTTTCACGTGACTGTGCGGTGAATGTCACAAACTGTCTATAGCGTGCATAAACCATGCAGTCTTGAAATACAGCGGCAGCGTTGCCGTAGATGAAGTCGACAGTGCCGTATATTTCACAGTTTTTGTAGAATTGTCTACCGGAAACAGCCCACAAGGTGTCTTGGAATCCTTGGATGGAGCATTGGAAGAATATGCTGTTGTTTGCTTCGTTCCGAACGGCCACTGCAGCGCTTGCATCTAGCTCCGCTGTGTTCACAAATCCAATGTTTTGAGCCATGAACCCTTCTCCACGAATGTCTGCATTCACACACATTCTCATCAATATTTATGAGTTTAGTTGAGTTTCAAATATTTGCATAAGAAACATTACAAATTATTTCAAATTAATCACTGTGTGTCAAGGCAACGGACAGTCTCCAATCAGAGTTTGATGATGCATATATATAGGTATTGCTTATAAGTATATGGATCATCACTAATTTATCCACGTCCTTCTTTTTGTCATGGGGAAAATATTTCATGGACGACACCTATAGCCACAATGCTTCTTTTGGTAAATTACTTTTTTTAAGGCTGATATTTTGATATAAAAATGTAGGAGTATTATAAAATAACTTTTAGAAATGTAAATGTATAATTCCAAAGCTTTGATTCCTGAACCTGAACGCACATACTCTATTTCTATTTTCTCCTACGATTCCCTACTTTATTTATTTTGTTGTGCGTGGTATAACTCTAGCGTGGAGGGAAATTCCAAAAGTAACGTAGTTATGTAACAACAATATGGATTCGATTCAATATGTAAAAACTACTAAGAGGCAATGGCTGCTTATTTTTTATTTTATTAGCAAAACTAATTAATTCACTTCGGCTAGGATTCGATTCTCAACAATAATCAAGTAACCACAAGGATCATGTTTTCACTACAGTCAACCTTCCACACAATCACACATTCAATATATGTTTTTCTTTTAACTGTTTGGTCAAGATATGTTTCGATTGCGTGAATGTGTGTGATCACATCGACTGCAACGAATCAATTTCCAACAACATGCATCTGATTGGACAATTATAAGGTGATCACTTTAATGGTCACAATCTTAAATAAAAAATATTTCGGAAAAAAAATACACATCATTTAATTCTTTATTCTCGTGTATAATTTTTTAGAGGATTGATATTTGAACAACCATTTCATACAACTTTTGGTGACAACTTCTTTTTCTCTCTTTTCATTGGTTAAAAACAATGGAGAGAGAAAAAAAAAAGAAAATTATTAAAAAATTGTCACAAAGTGGTTGTCCAAATACAATTCTCTAATTTTTATTTGTTTTGCAAGTGTGCCTACTAGGCAAGATTTTTCCAGATGTAAGACCCAATTCGGTTATAGTTTTCCTTGGAGTAGGTTGCCAAATATCCAATTAAAATTATTGTTTTAGGTTAAGTATCACATCTAAGGTAGTTGTTGAGCGTTTGCACTTGTTTTCTACATTTTAGGGTGCGGGGTCAGTAATCTAATTAACACATATTCACCAAATGTCTTTTCTTCTATATGTGGACGAACCTGCCACTCCTTTTAAGTTGCTGCATACAGGTATAACTCCCCTCCAACCCTCATTGAAATTTGATTAAATTCTTGATTGAAAAATTAATCAACAAAATATGAGTGAAAATCAATGACAACCAGTTTCAATATAACGAAAAATCGTAATCATCAATCAAGCTACAAGTAAGCTTCCTTAAAAAAAAAGCTACACGTAAGCTATGATTTTTCATTCTCCAATATATTGGACTCACATGCACTTGGCTCTATTTCTCATCCAAAGCTTTGGACTTTTGTAACAGTCACACTGTTTACTTTTCTAAATCAAGCTTGATTAGTTGATTTTTTGCTAAATGTGTGATATGGTGATACCGTGATACCAAAATTACAAATGTTATATATATATATATATATATATATATAGCTACCCTATTAATATATATTTAGTTACTCCAAAAAAAATTGTTCAAAGAGATAAGATATTAAAAAATATTGATGATCTACTTGATATATATAGTCAAACTATTGATAAATTTAACTTCATTGAACTCAACTTTTAGAAATATATTAAATAAAAAGAAAGAGATATAAAGATCGAGGGACATCAAACTTGACCCAGGAAAAAGCCAAACAAAAATATATCGTGATAAAAAAGTTCAAGTGGATTAACTCTAATTTATCTTAACAAAAATTCGCTAATTACAAGTGTATCCTAGCGAACCTGCATAACTGTTATAAATAACTATTGTTAGTTTTTATTTTCTTTGTTTTCGTTTCATTTGATATAAGTAAAAATTTACTGTGAATTTATTTTTCTTATTGATTAAGTTTGATATTTAATTTTAAAATTATTTTTTCTTTTTTTTTTAAAGTTAATTTTTTTTATATTTGACTCCCTCGTAAAAATTACTGTGGCGCTGGTACCAAAGAATATCTATTTATTTGAGGGAAGTCGTGGCACCTTTGGCCCCTTAAAAGGTTTGCAACACTAGTTAGTGACTTATTGCTATAGGTGTCAAATGGGCTGACCCTGTTATAATTGCGCCGCAGATTCTTGAGCTCGGCCCGACCTGTGTGGGCCAGTCCGGCACGACCCGTTTTAGTTTTTTTTTTTTAATTCATTTACTTGTTTTATGTATTTTTATATTTTTTTTGACAAATTATGCATTTTTATATATTAGTTACTCACAACTATCTTTTTGTTAAAATATGATTGGATGGTCATAGAAGTGTAAATAATTTTTATATTAACATTGAATATTAATTAAACTCTAGACTAGAGCTGTCAAAACGGGCCGGCCCGTTTAGCCCGAATAAATATAGGGCTTGGGTCTAAAATATTGAGCCCGAATTTTAATAGAGCTTTTTAGCCCGACCCATAAAAGCCCGGTACCCGATAGGGCTAGCCCGAATGGGCCGCGGGTAGCCCGTTAGCCCGCATAACAAAAAAAAATTCTATAAATTATATATATTTTTCAAATAATTATTTACTTAGTTGATTATCAAAGTAAAAAACAAAAGTGAAAATTCAATGAATTAACACAAATATAAATGTAATATAAAATTATATTTATTCATTTCGTTATTTATAGTTTTAAAGATCGAATATATAAATATCTATAACCATAACATATCTAATTTATTTAAAATCATTTTCCTCGTCGTTTTAGTTTACGACGTTTGTACGAAAATGTTTACAATTTACTTTTGTGCTAGACATTATTTAAACATATTAAAAATATTATTTATAAAAAAATTATAGCAATGTTTTATAGTACTTTTTTAAAATAAAAAATATATAATTTTTAATATGGGCCGGCCCGTTTAGCCCGCGGCCCGTGTAGGGTCGGGCTCGGGTAGTATATTTCAAGCCCGTTTTGTCAACCGGGCTTTTTGGCCCGGCCCGCTAAAGCCCGAAGCCCACTAGGGCCGGCCCGCCCGTTTTGACAGCTCTACTCTAGACTATTCATTCTATTGAATCAAATTAATAATTTATAAACTTTATAATCTTAAAACTTTGAGCTAAATTCATTTATTTTTATTAAGTTTACTTATTTAAATATTTTTATATTAATAAGTTTTAAATTAGTTGATAATTTTTTTTCAAAAATAGTGTTTCTTAACAAAAAAATCAAATGGAAATATTGATAATGGACTGACCAAAATCCCGATGAGCTAGTCCGGCCTAACTCCTTTTTTATATGGGCCAAATGGGCTTAGGCCAAAAAAGCCCAAGCACATCTAGGATAGTTTTTTTAGGCCCGGCCCAAAATATAGGCTAATGGATCAGGGGTAGCCCGGTCTATTTTTTACAGCTCTACTTATTGCCTAGGTATAAGATCATGTCAAATAGAAAGTTGACGAATATAGTATATGAAGCTTGCGTCCCTCTCTCTACATGGTTTAGGTAGGTTGAGATCCTATCAATTTCTCAAAAGAAATGGAGGTCTCCATTTATGAGAGAGAAATACACATTAAGATTTGTTGGTCTCATGTTTAGTGGAATTCATATTTGATGTTAGTTCATCAATATCATTTTTGCGTGTCTACATCTCTCCAAATAAAACCATCTATTTCTTTTGAAAACTATATATGATGATCTTAATACTATTTAGATTGCGGATGACCATTATCCTTGACCCTAAAAATGGTCTATATTTTTGTAGATGTTCTAGATATTTAAATTACTTTCATTTGACTATTAAATGTATGCAATAAAATTATATATCAAAGTATTTTTTTACATAATTGTTAAATATAATTAAAACATGGAAATCTTTAAATGCATGTGATCATCATCAAGACTTTGAAATAAGCTGTTTTATATAATATCTTTCTTGAATAACTCACATATAGCAAATCAAAGGTTTACCTTTGATATCTCTAGCATACCAATATAATACAATACTTTTTGTCACTTTTGGTGTGAACTCAATTACATGCCTTGTGTTAACCAAAAAACAGATCAAAGGGACATGTTTTGTTATACAAATTAAGTTAATTTGATAACCACTTATATCTTGCCTAAAATGATGACCGATGGGCTTGTATATCCAACAAAGAAGGTGTGTTAATTAACCAAATTAGAAGGGCAATTCGGTATACTCATTTTTAATCAACAAGCTCTCGGCCTATGGGATAGTTATGCTCCTTCAAATTAAGGTAATGCATGCATGTTCATGATTATAAGAAATGAATACATACATGATGGATTGGAAATTGAACATCAGTAAAGAATAATATATATATATATATTTAGCGTACCTATGGTGGAACCATTTTGGTGAGCAACAAGTATTGTGTGGTTTGAACCATGACCTAGGAGCTTAATATTAATCTTACTCGGTGGAATGAAGATGTATTCTTCATAAATGCCTGCTAAAACGTGAACGATGTAAGGTTGGTGACTCCAATCAGGGGCATTTCTGATAGCTTCACCCACACTTGTATAATCTCCACTCCCTGCATCCTTGGATACGATAATATTAATTGTACCATTGGAACAGAATGCTTTAAAGAACAAGATCCCCAACACTAACACTGCTGCTGCATCCATGCATATATATATCAAATGTTCAAGTTTAATTGATTATATGGGAGGTGCAGTGCACATACAGCCATCTACTAATTAATCAATTAACTTATGTTGGCTCTCCAATTGCATATAGTACTATATATAAAGGGAAAACAGTTAGCTCAACCTCTCTCACCTTCATAGTGAGCCCAAAGAGCAAAGGTTAGCGACTCTAACCGAATTACACTCACCATTTAGACGTACCAAGATTTATACTTTAATCACATAAATTCTGCAAGGATTAGTAATTTATCCCTAAAACGGAGATTTTATTTATTTATTGAACCTATATATAATTAGGGAAGAGTTCAATGAATATATTTTGGGGTGCTAGAATCCAATGAATTTGTATCCAAAAATGTAGCAAAGAGTTGATGAATGGTGGTGGCTGAAAACTATGAAAACAATGAGCTTAATAAAAATTGAGGAACTGAATAGTTTAATGGTATTAATGAATTAACGTTATTAAATTAGTATGGTATAATTTAAATGAACTCCTCTTGAATCGTGAAGACGTTAACAAGTAGTATTGATGACATTTGGTGTCGTTATCATCGATCTTCTATATAGTATTAGATTTAAACTGCACCCCCTCCATCATTCGTTTTCAAATGAACATTACTTGGCTTCCGTCCTTTGCTAGCTATATATGATCTTCTTCTTCATTTTTCTTAGATTTTAAATATTATATCATTATTAATTAATTATTTGCCCTCTCAAAACAATTAATTAATTACCTACAACCGTTTGTCTGGGAGGCGTTTGGTCCAATCCATTTACTATTATGATGGAGATCCCTTGTGTGATTTGGATTTGGATTTTGTAGCAGATGAAAATTAATCTTGTCATTTATTTCAATTTTAAGAACAGTTTAACTGATATAAAAAGTAATTGAAATAATAATACTTAACTGTTGTTGGGGGTATGGTTTTTAGCAATTTGAGAAGTGAGAAGAGTAATATTCTTTGTAGATTACGAGCAAAGGCCCATAACGGGAAAGGAAGAAACCCTCTGAAGAAAGATTGAAAATTGTGATGATGGTGAGTTGTGGTAGGTAAAGAAGAAGGTCCGGTCCGGTGGGGGCTAGCTAGGTGCAACTTGATTGATTGAGTGAGTTAGTGGAAGATGCAAGTTCCTTGGTCATATGAAATTGGGGTAGGTAAGTGAAAAGAAAAGCATCATGGATCGGGTGGGTTTAGAGGGAACCCGACCTAATAAATTTGGAGGATTTGATCTCATTGACATTGACCCTACTACTGCACTCACAATCTCCCCTTCACCAACTTTTATGGGTATAAATAATTGTTTTTATTTCCGTAAATCCCAAATTTGCCCCTCACCAACAACAATTGCGGAGCCGTAATCCTTTGCTATTATATATATAAATAAACATTATTAATTAAAACTCTAAAGCAAGCAAGCAAGCATTGGTTGTTTACTAGTTGTGTTGTGTTGTGTAGGGGTTTCCAATATTTGAACAAGTTAGAAGAAGATTAGATACAATTTCACATCTTCTTCTTCTTCATTGATCATTCAATTAAATGGCATCATCTAAACAAGAAACAAAGGAAATAATATTCAAGTCGAAACTACCAGACATATACATCCCAAACCATCTACCGCTTCATTCATATTGTTTTGAAAATCTCTCCCAATTCGGTTCACGTCCATGTCTCATCAATGCCCCCACCGGAAAGGTCTACACCTACCACGACGTCCAACTCACCTCCCGTAAAGTTGCCTCTGGTCTTCACAAATTGGGACTCCAACAAGGTGAAGTCATCATGATCCTCCTTCCCAATTCCCCTGAATTCGTCTTCTCCTTTCTTGCTGCTTCTTATCTCGGCGCTGTAGCCACTGCAGCCAATCCTTTCTTCACGGCTTCTGAGATTGGAAAGCAAGCAAAATCCTCCAACACCAAGCTTATCATAACACAACAATGTTACTATGACAAAGTCAAAGATTTGTTGAACAACAATGATCATAAGGTTGTGTTGGTAGACTCTTCCATAGATGATAATAACAATGATCATGTCCATTTCTCAACGCTGATCATCCAAGAAGCAGATGAGAATGATCATCTTCCTGATGCAAAGATCCAGCCAGACGATGTTGTTGCGCTGCCATATTCATCAGGAACAACAGGTCTACCAAAGGGGTTATGTTAACACACAAAGGTTTGGTGAGTAGCATTGCACAGCAAGTAGATGGAGAGAATCCAAATCTATATTACAGAAGTGAAGATGTGATACTTTGTGTGCTTCCTCTGTTTCATATTTATTCACTAAACTCTGTTTTGCTCTGTGGACTCAGAGCCAAAGCTACCATTCTCTTGATGCCAAAATTCGATATAAATTCATTCTTGAATCTTGTTAACAAACATGGAGTAACAGTTGCACCTGTTGTTCCTCCTATTGTATTGGCAATAGCAAAATCACCAGATCTTAATAAGTATGATCTATCTTCAATTAGGATATTAAAATCAGGTGGTGCTCCACTTGGTAAAGAACTTGAAGACACTGTTAGAACTAAATTTCCAAACGCAATTCTTGGACAGGTAGGTACCTTACATTTCTTTCTTATTCCCTCACGCCACGCATTTTATTCTTATTTTATTACTTTTCCATACTCCAAACTTGTATCTACCAAGATATCAGATTTCATGATTATGACACAATCAATGAAAATCAGTAGTATAGTATGTTTGTAGCTAGCTACAATTACAAATGAGACAAACAGATTGCTTTTCTTCATTCACGTAAAAATTGGTATTTTAAATAAATTCTTCACTGTGATATATAATTTTATTTTATTTTTTAGAATTAATTAAATATATGACAGTAAAGTGTTATCTATATAAATAATATTTTACGTTTTCTTACATAGGATAGGATATTATTCTCATTCTTTCAATAAAAGCAACAAATTAATATGACCAGCTGTTGGTTGTTTTTTATGGTTACATCTTTATGTTGCACATCAGTTTTGACCACAAAAATAATAAATTGTATTGTGTGTGTGTCTTTAATATGAAACTGACTGATAGCTCGCTCACCAACAAAATACTAGTAGTATATGAAACTAATATAACCGTATGATTATTTTTTAGTACTAGTTTAGTTTGTGAGATACAATTTAGATTTTCTTAAACGGAATATTTGTTTGCTTAATTAAATATGTCTTTGAACTAATAATATGTTACTGCAACACAAGAACAATTGTTTTTATTTTAAGGGTGCTTCCGAAACACTCTTTAAGAAATCAAAATTTAAAAAATATTTCACAAAAAAGTTAAATGTTATAAATTTCAATACATTGATTATGTAGATTTTTCTAAAATCTTACTATTAAAAGTGTTAAAGAGTGCTTACTTTTAGTTTAATTATAAATGAATGATTAAATGGAATGATATATACAGGGATACGGAATGACTGAGGCAGGGCCAGTGTTAACGATGAGTTTAGCATTTGCTAAAGAACCATTGAATGTAAAAGCAGGTGCATGTGGAACCGTTGTAAGAAATGCAGAGATGAAGATTGTGGATCCTGACACTGGTAAATCTTTACCTCGAAACCAATCTGGTGAAATCTGCATAAGAGGCGACCAAATTATGAAAGGTGATGTATATATATCATATCATTTTATTAACATGTTATTATTCATCCACTTTCCAAAAAGGGATATTATCACAGGATGCACGGTACATGAAGTACAATTTAGTAGCTAAATCATTCATTCAGAACGAGTAAAAATTGACTAAATTAGGAAGGAAGAGAGCACTCAAAACTACCCCTTTTGTAAACACTTTATGAAGAAAAAGAGTCTCTAAATATAAGTTCATTTTTTAAATAATTAGATACTTTTATAATTTTGTCTAATAAAACTTAATTAATATCATAACTGTTTTTTTATACATGGGATAGAGATTTTTTTTTGTCTAGTAGCCTAGTGGCTAGAAACCCACACAATTAATTGTGCAGAAGTGGTGTGTCTGGGGTTCGAACCCCGATCCCTACATAAATTATACAATATCCCTACTGACTGAGATAAATTCACAAAGACGGATATAGATTCTTTTTTATTCATAAATAACATTAATTGTCGTTTTACACCTGCCTTCAAGTGGGATTCAAACTCAACAAATTTATGTTATTAGACAAAACTCTTACCAAACTAGCACCTCAAGTGTTTTGAAATATTGAAAACCATGGTTTTAAAGAGGCTTGAGAAATGTCCGGTCAGTTGGTAGGACAATGTATAATTATATGCAGGGGTCGGGGTTCGAACCCCAAACACCTCACCTATTCACCTTATAAGGTGAATTCTAACCACTAAACTACCTGACAAAAAAAAAAAAAGCTTGAGAAATCAAGGTTAGCTATATACATATACAAAAATATTTTTGGTGCATCGATAAATAAATTATATATATTAAATAAGCTATCTATTTTTCTTATTATATGTGATAATTACAAATGATGCTTATAAATGAAAGAGGAAGAAAAATGGTTTTGAACGCCTTCTTAAGTATTGTTGTATTCTCTATCATCTTAAATGTAAAGTAGAATATATTAAATTGAAAATGAAAAAAAAAAACAGTATTAATTAGAGTTTTAGAGTTATAATTGAAAAAAAATAAAAATAAAATATTACATCGAAAAGTGAAATTGATCAATTATTTTGATAAGTTTTTTTCTTTTCAAATTACTCATTTATCTTAGGAAGAATGAAGTAGATTATTATGTTAACACATTTAAAAGTGTTAACCAATTAAATTGTTATCATAAATTTTTATACGAGTTAACATGACACAAGATAAGGGTTGCCGAATATTGAAAGCGTGTAGTTGGAGCGCGACATGAAATGATGATATTTATTGATTGCAAAGGTAGGTTGAAGTGTCATCTCTTCATTCATGGGATGTCTTTGACTCCAAACAAAACAATTCAGCTCCACTTTCATATACCAATTTTTTTATTTTATTTTTAATGTTACCGAATTTAAGAAAAAAATATATTAAAGAAATAAATAGCCATGATTTAATAAATGAATTATGAAAAATTTGTATTAACTATGTATGAACAAGTGAAATGCAGGTTATCTAAATGATCTGGAGGCAACAGAGAGAACCATAGACAAAGAAGGTTGGTTGTATACAGGTGATATTGGGTATATTGATGAAGATGATGAGTTATTCATTGTTGATAGATTGAAGGAATTAATCAAATACAAAGGATTTCAAGTTGCTCCAGCTGAACTTGAAGCTCTTCTTCTGTCTCATCCCAAAATTTCTGATGCTGCTGTTGTCCCGTAAGTCTAGTCCTTTTCTTATATATGCTATGAAATTTCCATTCATATTATTAATTCAATTCAATGTTTATTTATTTATTTACCATTCATTCATCCATAAATTTCAATTTTAGAATGAAGGATGAAGCGGCTGGAGAGGTACCTGTTGCATTTGTGGTGAGATCAAATGGTTACACTGACTTAACTCAAGATGAAATTAAGCACTTTATCTCCAAACAGGTTCTTTTTCTTCCTTCCCTTTTCAATATTTATTTCAATACATTAATTTTCTAAATCTGTATTCACAACCTTTAACTTTTACATGATAATACATAATTTTTGTGAGGTAAGGTCTCGTTCAATAAACTTAAATTGCATAATGAATTAACTAAGAAAACGAAGTTGAAACAAAAAGTTAGTAGAAAAAATTGATTAAATATAAGGACATGAGCTTGTGAGTTAAGATCTTAGAGCTAGCGGGTGCACTAATTACCTACTTGTCACCTAATTTATGTATGTACTTCTCACCTAAACGTGTGTGTGTGACGTATAGCAACTTTCTTACACTACAAGTTTAGTAAATTAATGTAATAATTGAGGAGGTGTTTGGGTTTGATATTACAGGTGGTGTTTTACAAAAGAATAAATCAAGTATTCTTCATTGATGCAATTCCCAAGTCACCATCAGGCAAAATCTTGCGCAAGGATTTGAGAGCAAAGCTAGCAGCAGGTGTTCCACATTGAAAATGGGAGATTCTCGTGGGGATTGATCACTTTACGTATATTCATAAGTCAACCATATCATGTATAAGTTACAAGTGTGTTCTTCTTATTTTATTCAGAAAGAACTATTTTGTAATAAGATTCAATCATATTATACGTTGAGAAATAGAAAATTGGGATTCAAACCTCAGCCCCAACATATATAATATTATCGGTATCAACTAATTAAGTTGCACTTACACAACACTTCAATTTCTATGATGTCAAAAATAAAAAATTCCTTGATTTTTTTTTCTTCTCTCAAATCTTTTAGGCTAGCGAATTTGACCAATTTAAAAATCCCTTCCCTCGTGACTTTTAATTAAATATCTAAACATACATCATTCACATCTAAATTCTAGTATATATAATTTAAAAAATATTAACAAGTGTATTTCGAGCATTCTTAGTAGTAACATATTTGGTAAGGTTGTGAAGGTCTCAATGCATAAATAAAGTCTCTTGAATTCATTATCAATTGAATCATCATATTATCAATCAATGAAGTATTTCAATAGTATCTAAGTATGAGATTTACTTTTTCCACCCGTTTGTCTTCTCGCGCACTTTGCAAAAATTCCAATAATATCTTTGGTTCGGATTTCGTTTTCTGAACCAGATTGTTAGTGTTTCCGAAAAATAAAATCTGGACGCATACGCTATGAAAGTTTGTGTCTTTCTTTGAAGTCAAGGGTCTCTGTTGACCGTTATACGACCTCCGCATAAGCTACAATGCAATTGCAGGGGTCGTATGAGCGGTCAACAATGACCATGACACCACAAACACTCCTAAAAGCTACCTATAAAACTAAAAATTTTTGAAGAAAATTTAAGAAAGGAGGTGAAGAAGAATGAAAGAAAATGTTAAAGATCCAAGGCTTTTTATAGCCTTAAATAAGTTATAGGTCTTAATTATAGTCAAATAAAATGTGTTCCACATTTAAAATTGTCAAAAAATGCATTCAAACTCCACTAATCGGCCTAACTTTTGGTGAAACGTCACTGCTCAAAATATTACTGAGGGTTTCCGGATTTCATACTCCGGACAACATGAAGGTGGTCCGGATTGTAAAATCCGAATTGCATCAGGCTCTTTATTTTATGTGGCGAATGGCTTGGAAAAAATATAACAAAGGTACATAACATAAATATAAGCAACATAAGAAAAATAAACAGTTAAAAAAAACGATAATAACAAAACAATCTTTATATTTTTGAAAGCATGCTGAGGATCTTCACCATGCTGGTAGTTAGAGAGCAATCTATTTTGCGGCAGCATGACAAAGATCATCAGCACAATGACAAAAATTTGCATGGTCTCTTTGGTGTGTTTGTTTGTATTTTTGACAGCATGCTGAAGATCTTCATCACGGCATCAAATAGAGAACTATCTATTTGCGACTGTAACACCTCGTTTTCCCAACATAAAAATAATATTAAATAAATCAGAGTTCATCACAACAGGATGTCAAATTTCGTTCTTCAAAATATCATTAAATGTAAATAGAGTTAAATCCACTCTTTATTTAAACAACTGCTTTCAATAATTAAAACAATGTCGCAGCGGAAAATATTCAATCTTTAAGCATTACTTGGCACTAAGGCCTAAACCTCAACAACATAATAAAATTCCACCTAAAAGTGGTCCGAGATCAACTTAGAGAAAGACACGTAACAAAGGAAAAACAAAACACATAAACATCTCCATCCCGTTACGTATCAGAGCATGACTCCTATGACGACACGAGGAATCAACTCACATCAGCGGTTACTCCTGGATATCTGCACGTTACCAACGTAGAGACAACATTCAAATATAAGGGGTGAGATTTCACATTCAATAATAATAAGCAATAATTCTGTAAAAGAATTTAACAACACAAAACAGCAGCAATTCATCATTAACAATGCTTCACATAAGTCCAACTACAAATCATCAACTAACTTCGCTCAACAATGCAACAACAACGACTCAACAATGCACAACAACGACTCAACAAATGCAATGTCATGCGATTATGAATGTGGTACCAACAGAGCTACAGCTCCCTTAGTTAATGCCGTAATTCGGCTTTGACAGGCTACAACCCTCTTCGCTTATAAACAACAGAGCTACAGCTCCCTTCGCTGATGTCGTGATTCGGCTTGACAGGCTACAACCCCCTTCGTTTGACAATGATTATGCAATGACACAACTGAATGCAACAACAACAACATCAACTTCGCATCGTAATCTCACAATTCAATAACATGAATAACATCATATAGACATCATATTTAACAACAATAGTTCATTAATCATACATCTTCGTAAAAACATGTTAAATTATCCACAAATGATTTTCACGTCAAACCAAGACTACTGGAAAGATAACACAATTATCAACAACTTTCATGTTTATACCAAAGACCAACTCCAAACAGAAACGTGTGAAACAAATGCAAGAACGTGAAACAGGGCAGGCTGCCACTGAACAATTCGCGAGGCGAGCGCTAACACTCTTCATGGCGAGCTCACATCTGAACTACTCGCCATGGCGACCAAGTCACTCGCCGTGGCAAGCTAGAACAGGTAGCTCTCGGGAACTCAACATTTTTTACCCAAAAATCCCAATTTTAACTTCCCAATGCCCAAATTTGATTCCAAAACTTGTCTAAACATGAAAAGGCACTCGAATTCATATAAAACTTGAACCAAAACATCATTTCCACAAAATCACTATTTTTACCACTGATCAGTTCGCGAGGCGAGTAGAACACTAGCTGTTGCGAGTTGACATCTAAGCCACTCGCGAGGCGAGCAAGATTCCCTCGCCGTGGCGAGTGATGACAGATAGCTCTACGGGCAGAAACCAATTTCCACCCAAAAACCCCAATTACAACTACCCAAATTTCAAATTTGACAGGAAACATTACCTATTGTTATTCTATAACCTGAACATCAATTTTAATGTTAATTCATTTGATTACATACACTTTCAACAATCAAATTGCAATTTAAACCTAACTTCTATAACAACAGAATTATCAACAACAACAAGATTAAACATTTTTTCAGAATTATAGACTCATAGGTTAGTCCCACCCTTACCTTAGATTGGTTAAATTCTGAATTCTACAAGCTTTCCCTTCTTCTCACAAAGCTCTTCTCTTCTCTGACTTCTCACTTTCTCTTTTTCTCCCAAAAACTGTTTTTACGTGTTCTGACTCTCTATTCCTAACCTCTCCTATTCTTCACTGACATATTCTCCCTTATTCCAATTCTGCCCTTATGCCTCATTAATCTAATTTAATTATATTCTCTCACGAATAATGCTCATATTTAGCTACTAATAATTACCAACATATAACACATCAAACTCTCCCCCACTTAGAATATTTTCGTCCTCGAAAATGTACCTCATTCAAATAACTCTGGATACGACTCCAGCATCTTACTCTCCAACTCCCACATCAAACTTTCACCAGCCGCTCCTTCCCAAACGACTTTCACAAGAGGTATCTCCTTGCCTCCCAGCTTCTTCACTTCACGACCTTCAATCCTCATTGGTAAGGTCTCGATCGTAAGGTTGTCTCTCACTTGCACATCATCTCTTGGAATCACATGAGAGATGAGAGGGATCTGAAACATGCTTCCGAAGTTGTGACACATGAAACACATCACGTAAGTTCAAAAGATGCAGTGGTAAACCCACTCTATACGCAACCGTCCCAACTCTTTCCGAAATCTGATATGGGTCAATAAACCTCGGAGTCAGTTTCTTTGATTTTAGCGCACGTCCAACACCAGTCACAAGAGTGACTCTCATAAACACATGGTCTTCAAACTCAAGATCCTTCCTAGGCTTATCATGATAACTCTTTTGTCTACTCTGCGATGCTTTCATCTTTTCTCTAATCAACTTAACCTTCTTAGTAGTCTGTTGAACAATGTCCGGTCCCAATACCACACTCTCACCGGACTCATACCAACACAATGGAGTTTTGCATCTCCGACCATACAACGCTTCGAACGGTGCCATTCCAATGCTAAAATGGTAACTGTTATTATAAATGAACTCGATCAATGGAAGATGATTATCCCAAGTTCCTCCTTGCTCAAGTACACAAACTCTGAACAAGTCCTCCAACGACTGAATTGTCCTCTACGTCTGTCCATCTGTCTGCGGATGATACGCCGAACTCAAACTCAACTTAGAACCCAACGCCTCCTGCAAACTCTTCCAAAATCTAGAAGTAAATCTTGGATCCCTATCTGATACAATACTCGATGCAACACCATGTAGCTTCACAATCTCTCGGATATAAATCTCTATCAACTGAGACACAGGAAAACTGATGTTAATTAGAATAAAATGAGCCGACTTCGTCAGTCTATCCACAATTACCCAAATCGCATCATGTCCTTTTGGAGTATTCGGCAAACTCGTCACAAAATCCATGGACATACTATCCCACTTCCACTCTAGAACATCTAAAGGTGTCAACAACCCAGCAGGTTTCTGATGTTCAACTTTCGACTTCTGACAAATTAAACACGCATACACAAATTGTGCCACATCTCGCTTCAACCCGGACCACCAAAACAACTTCTTCAAATCATGATACATTTTTGTAGCTCCCGGATGAATACTCAAATTACTTCTGTGACTTTCTTCTAGAATCATCTTTTTCATTTCTGTATCATCAGGAATACAAATTCTATCCCGAAACCCACTAGTGCAAAAAACACTTTTTAAGTCAAGGATATTAAATAGGATGCCATCCACCAGACTTAAAAACTTCATCCAGCGGTAAGGTTTTAGAAAAGATAGTTTTTAGATAGGCTCACCTGACTTAAAAAAAGGTTTTTAATAAATTAAACTAAAATAAAAGTAAAAATAAAACAAAAAACGCCAAACCCACACACTTCAGACTTCACAACCCGACCCTCTCTCTCTCTCTTCACACTGAAATTTTCTTCACCACCACCTCCTAGATTCCTCCATCACCACCAAGCCGCGCCGCACCGCACCTTACCTTACTGCGATTCCACCTTCCAACTCCTAGATCCTCATCATGCTTGATGCTTTGGGTGTTTTTATTCTCATCTCTATGCAATTGTGGATTGTCAAATCAAGGGTTTGTGATTCGAAGTAGATGACGAATCTTCGTCTTGAAGATCTACATGAAGTTGATCTACATGAATCTGTCACCATTAATGAGTAAATTTCTTCTTTAGCTTCTTATTTGATTTCGTGATTTTGATTAGGGTTTTCTTCTAGGAATTTAGATTTTGTATTTCTGTTGTGGATTTAGGGTTTTTGGGAACATGTTATTCATGGCGTCATAAAAGAATATCATTACATTCACATTACAGAATCTTGTTTACATTTATTTGATTTGTTGTTTGTTGAACACAAACTGTTTGATAAATGTTCTCTAAGTGATTATTTGATTTGTTGTTTGTTGAACACAGATTGATTGATAAATATACTCCTTTAGGATGAATATATGTTATTGCAAGATTAGAATGATAATTCATAGTTTGAACAAACCAACATTTATGCAGTGCGAATGATTCTTACTTGATTTCGGAAGTTGGACAATGATTGTTAATTCAAAGTTTTTCTATACTTGCTTGTTGTAAAAGAGTAAATGCGTCTTCTGACTTAAATTGGTGAACAAGAGAAGAGTGGATACATGGCTGAACTAGGCATTCAGACCACCTCTTAAGATTTAGTTTAATCATTATTCTTTTTTAATTATTATGCATTGTTATAATTTAACTTTATAGTTAATTCCAATCTGTTTTATATTGCAAATTACATATATTGATTACTTGCCTTTTACATGAAGCGGGTAAGGGAATGACTTCAAGATGGCATCCTTACCTCTTGCATTTGCCGTAAAGTTACAATGTTTTAGCCATGTTTGGTAAATTTGAGAAACTTTCCTTGCATATTGATATTTTGATGTAAGTGGCTGCTATAATGTTCAATATATGGGTTCTCCTTTCTAATATGCTCTGGAAATTTTTAGTAATGGTTCCATTTTTATTTGTGATTCTTTCATATCTTGTAGGCATTTCTTGTTATGTTTCAATGGAATTGTTGGCAATTGGCATTGACTTCGTTCTCCCAAGGAGATAAAAAAGGCATGGCTTTGTTCTAGTAAGGAGATAACTTTTTTTGAAGGTAATATCTATCCTAAGATTAAGTTCTTTCTATGGAATCTGCTGTTTTCATATAACCTCGATCTTGTTTTGTAAGTTTACGGCCATTTTTAAGGCAGTTTTCAAGTATGTATGTGTGACATGCATGTTAGACATATATCTTATAATTGTACCTCATGTCATGCTTATAGAATTCACAAGTATTCACTGTGATTGTTTGAAATCCCCTTTTTCTCCCTTTCTAGGTTGTAAGGAAAGACTATTTCTTAGACAACTTTTGTGTTTGAAAGATGAGTAGCAATAACTTAAATTTATAACTATAAAGACAAAAGGCATGGTAAGCCATTCGTTCCTTATGCAATTTGAACAGAAAAGTGAAGGAAGAAAGCACCACAGCCTCATATTTATCTGTGAGCAATGGTGTGTATTCTTGTGCGCGTTTATTTATCTGTTTTCTTTTTTATTTACCATAGTCTCATATTTTCTTACCTTTTTAATTACAGCCAATAAGTGAGCCACACATGTTTTTAAAGCTCCATTGATGAATTCTCATATTAACGTCCTTTCCGAGATTTCTTCATGGTCGCGGTAACACGACTCGTCGTCAAAGGTAGGCCGAGTTCTTCCATTTTGGAATTCAATTGTCATCGTCGTTGCTTTCTCTCCCCCTCCTTGGTGATTCCTTGTTAGTTTCAAATTCCATTTAAGTTGATCTTGAGTTGTGTTATTTTATTTTAATTCTTGTAGGTGAATTCCTTTTTCAACGAGCATGTTGCAAAGGTCTGTAATTAATATTCTTCCAAACAATATTTAGAGGTTTTCTTGCTGGCCAAATGGTTGTGTAATCTATTAGCATTTCTATTTCATTCAAGTTTTTTGGCTATATTTTAATTTTAGAGCCCTGATATATGGAAAAGAATTACATTTAGATTGTGATTACTTGTAAACTCATGTATATTTATTGATGTAACTTCAATTGAGTTATATTATTCAAATGATATGTTGTACTAAATGGGTGTATGAGATTTGGGATATTTTAGATTCAATGACAGGTCTGATATGAAATTTGCTCATATGTTATTTCATATTAGTTGCTAAGTTTATGAAATTTTTGGTTATTATATTAAATTCTGCACCATAATCATGTTTAAAAAAAAAAATAGAGAGATTTTAAATGGGTTGAACAGATTTAAAATCTAGATTTTTTATGCCCTTGTTTAAAAGGTTTTAGATCGGTTCAACCGATTTAAATTAAACGATTTTAAATCAGGTAAAGGGGGCAGACTTAAAAACAAAGACAGTTTTTTACATCGGCCACCTATAAGTCGGATGGTCACCCGATTTAAAAAGTCAAATTCACCTGATTTAAAAAGTGTTTTCTGCACTAGTGACCGCAACACTCCTTGGTCATCAACTTTAAAATTACTATCTTCAGTCTGATTATTCCCAACCATTAAATCTACCAACTTCACATCCACCTTTTGAGCCTCTTTGATACTATCCAAAAAATTCGTTGTTGATCTTCAACATCCCCAATTTCACACTCTGTGGCGACACTTCACAAACCAAACTCAAGTCTCTGAACTATTCAAGCAACTCCAACTCTCTAACCATCATAGCAGACATATTTAATGTTTTCCTACTTAAAGCATCTGCAACAACATTAGCCTTACCCGGATGGTAATTCAACCCGAAATCATAATCCTTTAGCAATTCAAACCACCTTCGCTGCCTCATATTTAATTCTTTCTTGTCAAATAAATACTTCAAACTTTTATGATCGCTGAACACTTCAAATCTAGAACCATACAAATAATGTCTCCAAATTTTAAGTACAAAAACCACTGCAGCTAACTCAAGATCATGAGTAGGATAATTACGTTCATGAATCCTCAACTGCCTCGATGCATAAGCTACCACCATATTATTCTGCATAAGCACACCACCTAAACCCAACTTAGACATATCTTACTATACAACAAATGGTTCATCGGATTTTGGTAGTGTTATCATGGTTTTTGGGTGCCAAGCCATTAATTGGACTTGAACCTTTTGACCGTTGATATCTCTCTTTTTTCTTGGGAAGGGTAAAAGGAGAAAAACCCTTAAAAAGTTCTAGATTTGGGGGTCGTTTTCGCTACGGGAAGGTGTTAGGCACCCGGAGCGATTATGGTATTCCATAAGAACCGCTCTCCTAAGTTTATTTCTACGCTTTAGTTTTATTGCTTATTTGTAAAAAGAAGGTATGATTAGTAAAGAATGGGGGTGAGAAGAAGTAGAATTTGATTTTTATTTCGGCTTGGATGAGTTTTGACTCATTGCCTACGTACCCTTTTAAGGGATCAAAACCGTTCGTAGTTCATTCTCAAAAAGATTTTTGTTTTTGTTGGTTGATTTTAAGTTTGAAAAGAGATTTTGGAAGAATAGAGATGAGAGGCCTCAAGGGCATAAGATTTGGAAAATGTGAGGTGGAATTAGTCATTTTGCTAAATGAAGTCTAAATATGGTCAAGGTTCATTAAAGGTTTTACTTAAGAAAATAAAAGGGAAAAGTTATTGGAGTTTTGACTCCATTTTTTATAAAAATATTTGAAGTGAATTTATTTGCATATTTTTGGAAAAAATTGGATTTTCTCTAAGTGTCCGAAACTAAGCGTTCATCTAATCATGCAATCCTAGCCATACATCTATGCATACAATCCTAAGCATACATCTAGGGTGAGTGTGTGCGTGCCGGTGCGTCATAGTGTCCATAGTCCATATTACAAAAATTGCCTAAATACATTCTATGGCCCCTTTGCCAAGCTACAAACCAATGATAACAAATTACACCACTAAATGAATTAAAACTTGCAAAGAATAAACGCTAAGCTAAAGAAAGTGGAGGAGATAGTGAAATGCTATGAAATGTATGTCACATGAGATGAAATGGTTAGTAATCACAAAGCACAAAATAGTAGGAAATAAACAAGAAAGAAATTGCATAGGAAAAAACAAAAGAAAGTTATAAAGTGGTAATAAACCTAAGAATTTGATATGATACTTAAAAGTACTTGTAACCCATAATCATCACATCATAGCAATTTTGAAAGAGATTTTGTTTCAAGCCATGACATGAAATTAATGGAGACACATGCAAGCAAAGTATCACACCAAATTCATAGAGAAATTTGACACTTTATTCTTTAAAACAAACACTTGTTGCTTGTAAAACAAGAAATCCATAAAAAATCATATTCAAATCAGCAAAAGAAGCACATGTCCAGAGGCATATTCATCACAAGATATGGTATCGTTTATTCATAACACATATCAAAGTATCAAGAGCAAAAACATAGCAAAAAGTATACCAAAAGTGTAAAGACACATGGAAATTAGTTCATGCCATTTTAACATTTTTTTACATGCAAGAAAACACCATAAAAATGCCAAAAATATACCAAGAAACAACTAGGATTTTTAGGAATTTTTATAAAAAAGAGTAGGCAAGTAGCAGGTTCAGATAGCAAGAAAGGCAGTGCAAATAGCAAAAAAAAACAAAAAAACGTAAAGGAAAAAATAAGCCCAAACCAAAGCCCAATCCTACAAGGTCTGGATGCACATGAGCCACACGATTGATCCAGGGTCCTGAAACCCTAGATCAAACGGCCAGGAATCAAAGGGGAATGGACCGGATTGGACCGGTCCGGTTCACTGGCTACATAAGGGAAGGAGCTCCGGTTTTTTTTCCATTTTCCACTTTCCTTTCTCTCTCTAAGTCCTTCTCTCTTCTCTCATCTCTCACCTCTCTCTAACCTCGCCGCCGGCGAGGATGAAGCTACGGCGGAGACCTTGAAGGTCCGCCGGAAACTTCATCTTCTCCGGCGAGTTCATGCAGTTTCCGGTGACCTAATTTTCCAGATTTCAAAGATTCTTGCATATTTTGATTCGTCCTTTAACCCTAAACACGAATCCAGCAGTTATTTTTTCAAATACAGTTTGAAACGATGTAGATCTGGAAATTTGTCGTACGACTTTGAAATTGATTTTGATCTTTTTGAAATAAAACGTTTAGATCCTTGAAGATCTACATCGTTTCGTTGTTCGCTGCTCTTCTGGTACTCGTTCTTGCTTTCAAAGCTTTGATCCTTACGGATCTAGGTTTTGATGTTTACGGTTACGGTTTTCTTTGAATTCTGGAAATTTCTTGATATGCTTTGCTTGCGTGATTGTTTACAGGTTTAAACTATGATTAACACTTTTGAAAAGAGATTATGAGTTTTACCTAAGGTTTTGGTTGAAACCTTTAATGGAGGAAATCTTTGGAAAACTTTGATTATGTTCTTGATGATTCTTGATTCTTCTGCTTGCTTCACCGGTCCAGATTCTACAGATTCTGCTTCTTTCCTTCTTCTTTTCAAACTCTCAAATCCTTTGTGATCAGTGCTGGAGTTCGCCAATGGCGAATTCTCACTTTGAATTGCGAAGGAAATCAATTCGGTGATGAAGATTTGATACAGAATCTCTGAGAATTGTGAGGAATTTTGATGATTCTGCACTGATTTGTGGTTCTTTTTGTTGATTTGTAATGGTTCTGGTTGATTTGAGTTGATTTGGGGTTGGTTCAGAAACGGTTAGGGTTTGAATGTTCTTGGTGTTCTTGAGAAATTTTGAGAGATTTTCTGTTTTGATTCAATAGCTGAGAAAGAGAAAATTGAGTTTGTGTTTATGAGTTGGCGTGTGATTATTGCTTCTGAAATCTGACTTAATGCTTTTATAGCTGACATGTGTGCATTGGAACCAATAGAAAACTGACATGTGGCATCTGAATTTGTATGAAAGAGGCACGGCTTTGGACTTAAAAAATGAACTTTGGACCTTTCTGCAAAAATAAGAACTTGAGGACTAAACTGCAGTTGACAAAAAGGACTGAAATGAAAATTGGAAAAGAAACTGGACTGAAATGAAAATTGGAAAAGAAACTGGACTGAAATGAAAATTGGAAAAGAAACTGGACTGAAATGCAATTTTGGACCTCTTCGAGGACCAAAAAATGCAAAAATAATAAAAACAATAAAAATAAAAATAAAATTGGTAATTTGACCAAACGTAAAGCGAAACACAAATAAAATTGACAAAACGGACTAAAACGAACCAATGGCCTAAATGAGGTACTTCAAAGTAACCTCTCTATGCCAAAATTTTATGTGAAATGACCAAAATGCCCCTAGGGCTAAAATTGACCTAAACAGACTCAAATTGACTTGACACTGACTCAGATGCAGGTTTGAAATGAATTTAACAAGGCTTACTGATGAAATGCTAAAAAACAATCTGAAAAAGACTCAGAAACAGTCTCAAGGATGAAAATGGGTCCCACTGCAGGAAATGACCAAAATACCCCTCTGTACGACTTTTTGCAAATTTTGAAATAAACTGTAGAAAAAGCAATGTAATGATTCAGAGACACTTTTGAATGACTTACAAGACAAGTAAAGACATTTTGAAAAGTTTTATGCAAGGAAAACATAAGTAAAATTGTGATTGGAAATACTGCGAGGCAGAGACAATTTGAACTGTGCAGTTGAAATTTGATAATTGTCAAAGTTTGAAATGAAATTGGGCCCAGTATTTTTAGGTCCAAAAACGGGGTATAACAGCTGCCCCTATTTAAGTTTCTTTGTCTGGAGAGTCAAGAGACGGAGTCTTTGGCTTGACAGGACGAAGATACTTAAATATTTAGCATTTGCACTGTGTTTGGACGTAAAAATACGCCTACCCATTTTCAAATAATATGCATTCCATGCATCATTTGGATTATGAATGCAAGACCTCATGGGGATTGGAATTAACAAAATATGTCGTATTCATTGCGGGATTGGTAGACATTGACAAAGATAGTGAATAGCAGAGTAACGGGAAACTGGAAACAAGTTGGACAGGTACAAGCTGCTCTTGGATTCGAACTAGCCACTTGACCGGGAATGAAACAAACAGACAACTGCGAGTTGTTCTTATGGATTCGAACTGGTCACTTCACAGGGGATAGAGGTTACTTGGACAAACATGAGTTGTTCTTATGGATTCGAACTGGTAACTCACTTGAGGATATTGGAAAGTGCGAGTTGTTCTTATGGATTCGAACTGGTGACCCGACTGGGAAAAAGAGAAAATTGGCAAGTACGAGTTGTTCTTATGGATTCGAACTGGTGACTCGACTGAAATCATGTAAAATTGGCAGGTACGAGTTGTTCTTAAGGATTCGAACTGGTTACTCGACTGAAAGCAAGGCAAATAGACAGGTGCGAGCTTGTTCTTGGATGCGAACTGGTTACTCCACCGGACAGAAACAGATAGACAGGTACAAGCTGCTCTTGGATTGAGCTAGCCACTTGACCAAACGGAAACATATTGACAGGTACAAGCTGCTCTTGGATTGAGCTGGGCACTCGACCGATAACATAAGCAAAATGATAGGTACAAGCTGTTCTTGGCCTTGAACTAGCCACTTGACCAAACAGAAACATATTCACTGGGGATTGGTTTGTTTGACAAAATATAGATTGAGATTGACTTAACGTCGATTTGAATTGAAAGGCAGAAATTGACCGATATTATTGGCTCACAAGGTTTTG
This sequence comes from Medicago truncatula, assembly GCF_003473485.1. Lineage (NCBI taxonomy): Eukaryota > Viridiplantae > Streptophyta > Magnoliopsida > Fabales > Fabaceae > Medicago > Medicago truncatula. The sequence continues at coordinate 51,782,593 of NC_053043.1, forward strand.
ACAGAGAACCCGATATGAGTATCGAATTGAGACTGATGTTGACATTGGAAATGCAATATGCACGGATGATATAACAGTTTCATTAAATGCATGGGTACGTAATATGCATGATTATGCATGTATGAATGCTTGTAATGCATGACTGTTGGCATTTTGTAGGCACGACTTCACGGGGAAGACAAGACATCAGAGTATTGGGCACATAGTGGCTCGTGCTATATTACACATTCTCGGAGATCCTCTATGGAGATGACGTCGTTGGGAGACGTATCGGAATCATGGCCGAGGGCCGGTAGGTACGTAACTTGCTGGGGATAGAGTCTTGAGAGACTCCACCGGGGAAAACGCCGTTGTGCTGGGCATTTCAATGCTGGGTATGTTGTAGACATTGCATCTGTGGTCAATGCTTTTTTGCATGTTATATTCTCATTTTTCATTCATTTTTGCATCCCATTTTTGCCTGGATCGCCCTTTCGGGTTTTCGATCCACCGGGGAAATAAATTCTTTTCAATGCCCCATTTTTGCCTGAACTGCCCTTTCGGGTTGTCAATCCAGCGGGGTGCTCATTTTTGCCTAAGCCGCCCTTTCGGGTTTTCAACTTAGCGAGCCTATTCAATTTCACGCATTTTCATTCTGTTTTTTCATTCTTGCCATTGACCACAGACTATCCTGGAGGAGAACCTGCTTGTAACACATATTGAAATAGACATCAACATACTCTCACTCATGCATGTTTCGTTTGAATGTACCCTGTTGCTCAGGTTTGCTTTTCAAAATAGACAAAAAGTTTTCAATTTTCAAAATGTTTGTTTCAAGCATTGTCATTATCAAAATAGAAAGAAAATATTTTTGTATATAACTTTGAAAGTAGAAGAAAATAGAGTTTTCAAACAAAAGCAAAGGCTCAAATTGATGTATGAGAGTGGTGGCCAGCCGAAGGCGTGACTCCACGGATTCACAAAGCTTGGAAAATGGTAATTTTATTGGTTGGTGGTACATTGAACACAGCAATCATTACATTTTCGGAAAACTTTGAATTCGCAAGCATAAGAGCTTTTGATGAAGATGGTCATTAACAGCTGCAGATGCCCCAAGGGGGACGGTGGTTAGCTAGATATAGTTACTTGCCTTTTGTTTCAATCTCATTTTTGCATGAACCGCCCTTCCGGGTTTTCGGCTCATCGAGACGCTCATTCTTGCCTGAGTTGTTTGCAATCTCAGCGAGCTTTTCATATTTGTTTTTTTGTCCCTTATTTTTGCCTGGACCGCCCTTTCGGGTTTTCGATCCACCGGGAAGCGCATTTTTGCCTAGGCCGCCCTTTCGGGTTTTCGACCTACCGCGCTGTTCTTTTCATATTTCTAGGCAAAGTATTTCTTGACTATATCGGCATTCACTGGATTTGGAAGTTCCACACCATCCATGTGTGTAAGGATTAAAGCACCACCGGAGAAGGCCTTCTTGACAACGTAAGGACCTTCATAGTTAGGCGTCCACTTGCCCCTTGGGTCGGGTTGCTGGCTTATCCTCCTTTTCAATACAAGTTCCCCTACCTTGAATTCTCGAGGATGGACTTTCTTGTCAAAGGCAGTCTTCATTCTTGCTTGATATGACTGTCCACGAGCCATGGCATCCATACGTTTTTCCTCAATCAAATTCAACTGATCATACCGGCTTTGGCACCATTCAGCCTCGGATAACTTTGCTTCCATGATCACACGGAGAGACGGGATCTCCACTTCCAAAGGAAGAACTGCTTCCATACCATATACAAGAGAGAAAGGGGTTGCCCCGGTTGAACTGCGCACGGTAGTACGGTAGCCATGCAGAGCATAGGGTAACATCTCATGCCAGTCCTTGTAAGTGGTTACCATCTTCTGGACAATTCTCTTGATATTCTTGTTGGCGGCCTCAACTGCACCATTCATCTGAGGTCTATAAGGAGAAGAGTTATGATGCTCAATTTTGAATTCTTCACAAAGAGCTTGCACCACATTGTTGTTCAGGTTGGTACCATTGTCAGTAATAATCTTGCTGGGAACACCATATCGACAGATGATGTTATTCTTGATGAACTTAGCTACCACTTGCTTGGTCACATTGGTATAAGATGCTGCTTCAACCCACTTGGTGAAGTAGTCAATTGCCACTAAGATGAAACGATGACCATTTGAAGCCTTCGGTTCAATTCTTCCAATCATATCGATGCCCCACATTGAGAACGGCCATGGGGATGACATAACATTGAGAGCGTGCGGAGGCACATGAATCTTATCAGCATAGATTTGACATTTGTGGCATTTTCTGGCGTACTGGTAGCAATCATGCTCCATGGCCATCCAGTAGTAACCTGCTCGTAACAACTTCCTTGACATAGTATGCCCTGTAGCATGGGTCCCGAAGGTACCGTCATGTACATCATGCATTAACTGCTCCGCTTCATGTTCATCAACACATCTTAACAATACTATGTCATAGTTTCTCTTGTACAGAATATCTCCATCTAACAGGAATCTACCGGCCAATCTTCTCAGGGTCTTCTTATCTTGTTTGGAAGCACCCGGCGGATACTCACGGCTCAGCAAGAACTGCTTGATGTCATAGTACCAGGGTCTATAGTCAACCACATTTTCACCAGCCTGATCGATTACATCCCCAATAGCAAACACATGTGAAGGTCTTTCAAGGCGTTGCACTTTGATTACTGGCACATCATTCCAATGGTTTACTCGAAACATGGAGGATAGCGTAGCAAGAGCATCAGCCATTTGGTTCTCATCACGAGGAATATGGTGCAGCTCAACCTTTGTAAAATATGTCAGCAAACGTCTCGCATAATCACGATAAGGAATCAACTTAGCATGGTGGGTCTCCCATTCACCCTTTATCTGATTGATGACGAGCGCAGAATCTCCATAGATGTCGAGGTGTTTGATTCTCATGTCAATTGCTTCCTCGATCCCAAAGATACATGCTTCATACTCAGCCATATTGTTGGTACATTCGAACAGAATTCTGGCGGTAAAAGGAATGTGATGCCCCTGCGGGGATACAATGACTGCCCCGATTCCTTTACCATAAGCATTGACAGCACCGTCAAAGACCAAACCCCACTTGCTATTGGGATCTGGACCTTCATCAATCAACGGTTCTTCGCAGTCTTTTGATTTCAAATACATGATCTCTTCATCGGGGAAATCGAACTCAATTGGTTGATAATCATCAAGAGGTTGGTAAGCAAGATGATCGGCAAGAATGCTACCTTTGATTGCCTTTTGAGTTTTGAACACAATATCATATTCAGACAAAAGCATCTGCCAGCGTGCAATCTTTCCAGTAACAGCAGCTTTCTCAAAGATATACTTTATCGGATCCATTCTGGATATCAACCAAGTTGTATGATTCACCAAATAATGGCGCAGGCGTTTAGCAGCCCAAGCTAGAGCACAACAAGTCTTCTCAAGCATTGTATACCGAGTTTCACAGTCGGTGAACTTCTTGCTTAGATAGTAGATAGCATGCTCTTTCTTTCCAGTTTCATCTTGTTGACCAAGTACGCATCCCATGGATTCATCAAATACTGCCAAATACATGATCAAAGGCCTTCCTTCCACGGGTGGGACAAGGATAGGTGGTTCCAGCAGGTAATTCTTGATGCTATCAAAAGCTTCTTGGCATTCATCGTTCCATACAATAGGCTGATTCTTTCTGAGTAGCTTGAAGATCGGCCCGCAGGTTGCGGTCATGTGAGATATGAATCGGGAGATGTAATTCAAACGCCCGAGGAAACCTCTGACTTGTTTCTCTGTCTGTGGAGCTGGCATTTCTCGGATGGCCCGGACTTTATCAGGATCGACTTCAATGCCCTTTTGGCTGACAACGAAGCCTAATAACTTCCCGGATCTGACGCCGAATGTACACTTGTTGGGATTCAATCGAAGCTTGTATTTTCTCAATCTTTCAAACATCTTCGTCAAATATTCAACATGTTGCTCCTCGTCTGTTGACTTCACAATCATATCATCCACATATACCTCGACTTCTTTGTGAATCATGTCATGAAACAGAGTAGTCATTCCCCTTTGGTAGGTAGCACCAGCATTAATTAGACCGATTGGCATCACTTTGTAGCAGAAAGTACCCCATGGAGTGATAAAAGATGTCTTTTCTCTATCTTCAGGAGACATTTTGATCTGATTGTAACCGGAGAAACCGTCCATGAAGGAGAACACCTTAGACTGAGCAGTATTATCAACAAGCACATCAATATGAGGTAATGGAAAGTTGTCTTTTGGACTGGCTTTGTTCAGGTCTCTGAAGTCAACACACATCCGGACTTTACCATCCTTCTTTGGCACAGGTACAATATTGGCAACCCATTCAGGGTACTCAACTGTCACGAGGAAACCCGCATCAATCTGTTTTTGAACCTCGCTCTTAATCTTGAGAGCCATATCTGGATGAGTCCTTCTCAATTTCTGCCTGACGGGAGGACATTCAGGCTTGGTAGGGATCCGATGCTCCACAATCATAGGGTCTAGACCTGGCATATCTTCATACGACCATGCAAAAATATCCGGATATTCCCGGAGGAGTTGGATGATCCTCTTTTTAACCCCTTCCTCTAGAGCAGCACCGATCTTGATTTCTCGCTTGTTTTCCTCGGTACCTATGTTGATAAGCTCAATCTCTTCCTGGTGGGGCTGAATGGCTTTCTTTTCTTGCTCAAGTAACCGAGTGATCTCATATGGTATGTCATCAACTTCCTCATCTTCGGCTTCATACACAGGGAATTCAAAATTTGGAGGAACCGTAGGATTACTGTGTTCAACGGGTTTATTATGGTTCAACCTGCATATAATGATTGGATGATTTTAGAAAGAGTTTTTTTTTTTTTTTTTCATGCAGATTTTTGAAATTAATAAGAAAATACAGACGTTTTGGTTTTTTCTGGCATTACCATTGTTTCCAAGGGAAAAAGCACTAAAAAAAAGTAGTCGTGGAAGAAACGACAAAATTTTATTAATCAACGGCAATGCCGAAACAAACATGCCCTTACAGAAAATGTCACTTTCGCCTTGGGCAGAGCGAAAGGATTGTTATTTTTGAAAACACAAATTTATGAGCAACAAGACACATTACTCGGAAACATGCATGATTGTAGGAATGTCAATGGCATCCCAACTTCTCGCAATGCCTCCTGGCATAACAAACACGGGCCTAGGGCCTGATCCAGTGGCTTCTTCAGTGATAGCATTAACAAACCCAGCACTGTGGAAGACTCCCGAGGAAACCCTTGATGACGGGGAGAACCCGAGACCTTCTTTACGCTTGTTCTCACAGAGCTGTATCACCCTGCCCCAACCGGCAGCTTGACCCTCTTGGACGGCTTTCTGTGCATCTTTCAATGAAGCCATAGCAGCCCCAGCTTTCTTAGGCTCTGCATCTTCAATGGTCAAACCTTGGAAAGCAGTCCCTTCAGCAGACCCTGCTTCAATACAAGAAAAGGAAGACAGCTGGCTGACTAAGTATGCTTCTTCACCATGGATTGTGACGAGTTTTCCATTCTTCACAAACTTCAACTTCTGATGTAAGGTGGAAGTAACCGCACCCGCATCGTGTATCCACGGTCTTCCCAGCAGACAACTGTAGGATGCATTAATGTCCATCACTTGGAAAGTAACCAAGAAATTCTCAGGGCCAATGGTTATCGGCAAGTCTATCTCCCCCAACACATTCTTCCGAGATCCATCAAAAGCTTTGACTAAGAAAGTACTTCTCCTCAAAGGGGTCCCACGGTAGCTCAACTGATCTAGAGTTGTCTTGGGCATTACATTGAGAGAGGAACCGGTATCCACCAACACATTTGATATCAAGTCTGATTTACAATTCACCGAGATGTGCAAAGCCAGATTGTGACTCTTTTCCGCTTCCGGCAACTCTTCTTCACTGAACCAGAGGTTGTTGCAAGCAGTAATATTTCCCACTATGCCACCGAAACGATCTACCGTAACTTCGTGGTCAACATAAGCCTGCTCCAGCACTTTCAACAAGGTATTCCTGTGAGCCTCAGAGCTTAAGAGTAATGACAAGACAGATATCTTCGAAGGAGTCTGCAGCAATTGATCAACGATCTTGTAGTCGCTCCTCTTTATTATCCTCAGAATCTCATCTAAATTCGAATCCTCTATAGATTTGCCTGGCTGGCTCACATCTGTAGCAATGGGTGAAACAACGGTTGGAGTTGCTTCTTCAATTGGTGGGATGGTCGGTGTAGCTACCTTCTTCTGAAATAATGGCGGACGAACCTTCCCGCTTCTTAGCGCTGCAGAAGTCCCTTCGGCAATATTGCTTACTGTGGCAAAGGGGGCTAGAGGCACCTCTACTCCATTTTCTATCATAGTAGCATTGTATTTGTATGGAACTGCCTTGTCCGAAACATAAGGAATTGGTCCTGGCAACCTTATCACCAAAGGCTCAGCATTCTTCTTCAAAGGTACACTCTTGACAGGCGGATCGTGAAAAACTGGCACAATCACGCAAACATCACTGACAGTCAGAAGATTATCATTCATCAAGCCTTGGATGTCGTCTTGAACGGCATGGCAACCCAAAGGATTACGAAGGCATCCTAGACACTTGGCATGATCATGGCTGAACAGAGAAGCTTTGCACAGCTTGATGTGCAGAGGCACCAGAGGAGTTGCGACGTTGCGGACATCAAGTCTAGGAGCTTCCTCACACACTTCGATCATATTCACGGCGGCATGATTTGGTAGCGGATTGTCGAGGACATGTGGAACATTATTCTCAAAAGTCAGCTTCCCTTGATCAATGAGCTTCTTCACGATATACTTCAAAGCATAACACCCCTCGACATCGTGACCTAGGGCACCTTGATGAAAATCACATTTGAGATCAGACCTGAACCTTGGAGGCAACGGATCAGGTGGGGGCTTACCCTGTCTAGTTGTACAATGCCCTCTTTGGAGTAAAGTTGGAAGCAACTCAGCATATAACATTGGTATAGGGGGAAAAGTTGGTCTGGTATATTGCTGCTGTTGTTGTTGTTGTTGTTGTTGTTGTTGAACCGGCAACTGTTGTTTCATCTGTTGGGCAATTGCATTGACGGGCACTTGAGGTTGACCCGGTGGCAGAGGGTACTGATGATAAAACGGTGGGAAGAACGGATGCTGAGAGTACGGCATATATGGGTATGACGGAGGCATTTGAGCTGCATTGATAGGAGCAACGGTAGCCATTGATTGACCGGCTCCAGCTGACACCATTCCCACTTCCGTTTCTTTCTTCTTGTGGTGTCCATTACCATATCTCTTCGACGCATTCCCAGAGGATTCAGCTTTTTCAAACACAATGATTCCATCCCTGACGGCTTCCTCAAGACGGGTTCCCATAGTGACCATCTCCGAAAAGTTGTTCGGGGCAGCGATGATCATCCTCTCAACATAATCTTTCTTCAAGGTCTTTAAGAATGTCTGGGTCATTTCTTCTTCATCTAAGGCAGGAGTGATACGGGCAGCTGCCCCTCTCCACCTTTGCGCATATTCCCGGAAACTTTCCTCCTTTTTCTGAGATAGGGACCTGAGAAACTCCCTATTCGGCTTCAATCGAGTGTTAAACCCGTAGTGGCTCTTGAAAGCAGTGGCTAGCTCATCAAAAGTATGGACATCATCTTTGCTCAGACTAGTATACCACTCCGCAGCGTCTTCCATCAGACTGTCTTGGAAGTAATGGATCATAAGGGAATCATTGTCCTTGTAGTTGCCCATCTTCCGGACATATTTGACAATATGATTTTGAGGACAAGTCAGCCCGTTATACTTGTCGAACTCCGGGACTTTGAACTTTTTAGGAACATCCACTTTCGATACTAAGCAGAGATCCTGGGTTTTAATGGAGTCTCCATTTCCCCTGTTGGCCTTAATTTCCCGTCGGAGCTCTTCGGCAAGTTCTGCCATTCTCTCTTCCATAGTTCCGGTTGTGGCAATACTCCCGTGGTGCGCATTAGCATGGACAAATAGAGGCACTGCATTCACAATGGGCTCGGTAACAGTTGTTGCAGCTTGAGTCAAGGCGGTACTAACAGGAGTTAAGTTTGCCCCTGAGATTGGGCCACTGTTGGTAGTACCAGAGGTCCCTGCCCCCGTATTAGCAGTATAGTACAGCGGAAGTCCGTAAGGATACCCGGATGGCATGATAAAGCGGGGATCAGTTGTTACTGTAGGAGTCACATTTGCAGCTGTAGAAACTACGGGAACTGGTTGTTCCTGAGCAGCCAACAGAGCAGTCATAGCATCATGAGCTTTGGCCAATTCCTCCTTTAAAGATGCCAATTCGGTACGGAGTTGTGTGTTCTCTTCTTCCATAGCCCTTTTCTTCCTTCTGTATTCTCTGGTTCGATCGGTTCTATCAGGTTCGTAAATCCTCTGAGCACGAGCCACTTTTCACACTGAGGCAGAGAAACCAGGAGATAGTGAGCACTTGGAAGCCTTTGTGACCAATGCATGATGCATATGATGCATGATATGCAAATGCAAATGCGAAAGACTTATTTTTTTCATCGAAGGATTTTTAAACAAATTAGAAATCTTGCAAATAATCAAAACTACATAGCATTTTCAAAAGGAAGACTTTGAAATTTCAACAAGATAAACAAATGAAACCCTCAAGCATAGGGAGTAGTCGGAGCATCATCGGACTCGGAATCTGAATCACAGTATCTGGCAAAGAAGTCTCGCCGTCCTCTGGCTCTCTTGGAATCCCTCATAAGCAGCTCGTCTTTCTCTTCCAATTCCCTCCGGGCCTTAGCTAGTTCTTTCTTCAACATCAGGTTCTCATGAGTCTTCTGCTCATCTCTACCATCCAAAGTCATGATTAGATTCTCGGCTTGATTGTACCGAGCTTTCCACACTTGCTTCTCACGACTCTCCATAGCTAGATGCTCCTGATACATATCCTGAGTTGTGGGGAGTAGAGGTAGAGGCATAGATGGAGTGGATGAAGACACGTATCTCATAGCTGGATAAGGCATACCAATCTCCTCAGCTCGGTCTATCACCCACTGAGTATAAGCCTCATGAGCAACACCAGATCTCACACCTAGATGCCTCACACTCTTCCTTCGAACCTTGGACCAAGCATCCATGAAAGCTTTCCTTTGTCCAGTAGGAGCATTCGTGTAGAAGAAGAACTCTGGAGATGTAGCAAGATTGATGGGCTTCGACTTCATAGGAAAACCAAACTGTCTCATAGCAAGCTCGGGGTTGTAGTTAATTCCTCCACGAGTACCAAGAAGAGGTACGTTGAGAAAGTCTCCACAACCCATGATAATTTCCTTGGCTTGAGCGGCCGGAGTGAGCCAGACGACCTCGTTAGGAGTGAGAGCCATAATCCGCTGAGAGTAGGACCAATTTTCCGAGTTATCATGGAAGGAACTCGGAAGGTGCGAAATAAACCACCTATACAAAAGAGATATGCAGCAAAGAATATACCCACGGCCCTTGAGAGTCCTGTCATGGATGGCGTGGTAGGTATCCGCTAGCAAAGTAGGAACCGGGTTCTTGGAATGGAAGACCTCGATAGCATTCATGTCCACGAAGTTGTCGAGGTTCGGAAAGAGAATGAGCCCGTAGATAAGCAAAGCAAGAATAGCCTCGAGTGTATCCTGACGAGTAGTACTGAGACTAGCCTGCTCAAGAAGATACTTTGAAGTGAACCCCCGGATGTGGGACTTGGTAATAAGATGGTTAGAGACGTCGGAAGTCTTGAGGTAGAGATCCTTAGCAATAACCAGAGGAGTAAGAGAAGTCCCGGGACCGGTGAAAGGCGTCTTCTCGACTATAGGTAAACCCACTAGATCGGAGTAAGCCTCGAGGGTAGGAACCAACTGGAAGTCTGGGAAAGTGAAGCAACGGAAGCTCGGATCATAAAATTGCACTAGAGTGTGCACTAGCTTCTCGTCCACATCGGTTCGGAGCAAAGTAAGCAATCCCCCATACCTGAGTCGGAATCCCGTTTGACTCTTGACCTTGAGTGCCAACTCTCTCAAACTAACCAAATCCACTTCCTTGAACTTGTAGCACTTAGTCCTCTTCATACCTGTGATTATTTACAAAAAATTTCCATTTGTTTAAACCCTTCGATGAATGCATGAAAAATGTTTATGCATGAATGTATGTATGCATGACTGTGTTTGTTTAAATAACAAAGTGGGTTGAGTTTCGAAGTAACGGGGCCATGGATGGACACGGCGTCCGGTGAACTAAGGCTTTGGATAGTAGTAACCAAGGTTCTAACACAGTTCCCAAACTGCAACCTCTCTCACATATATCATGGTAGTACAGGACGACACCCGTTCCATGATTATTTGTGAGAAGGTCTAGTTTGAGTGTAGTATCGCGTGACGACTAAAGTTTGAGACAACACTCAATTTAGCCACCGCACTACGTCCTAAAAAGGCTAGGATGGGTTTGGTAACTACGGTTCATAGCTTCGTCGAACAATTGAAAGTGAAGTGCCTAAGCATGACAACACACGCCGACAATATCACCTTCAAAATGCCTCAGCTATGTGAGATTGATCGCATAATCCAATACACGAGGCAACCCCCGGATCGAATTGTCGATTATATCTCTACCTAAACATAAGTTCACTCAGCCCGGGTATAGGACTTTTGATATTCTCACCCCACACGTCAAATGAAAATAAACAAGTATTCACATATGTAAGCAATAAAACAAAACGTAAATATAAACTAAGGAAAACTAGGCGCGACCCGCTAAAAAGAACTCCCCAGTGAAGTCGCCATTTCTGTTATCATGGTTTTTGGGTGCCAAGCCATTAATTGGACTTGAACCTTTTGACCGTTGATATCTCTCTTTTTTCTTGGGAAGGGTAAAAGGAGAAAAACCCTTAAAAAGTTCTAGATTCGGGGGTCGTTTTCGCTACGGGAAGGTGTTAGGCACCCGGAGCGATTATGGTATTCCATAAGAACCGCTCTCCTAAGTTTATTTCTACGCTTTAGTTTTATTGCTTATTTGTAAAAAGAAGGTATGATTAGTAAAGAATGGGGGTGAGAAGAAGTAGAATTTGATTTTTATTTCGGCTTGGATGAGTTTTGACTCATTGCCTACGTACCCTTTTAAGGGATCAAAACCGTTCGTAGTTCATTCTCAAAAAGATTTTTGTTTTTGTTGGTTGATTTTAAGTTTGAAAAGAGATTTTGGAAGAATAGAGATGAGAGGCCTCAAGGGCATAAGATTTGGAAAATGTGAGGTGGAATTAGTCATTTTGCTAAATGAAGTCTAAATATGGTCAAGGTTCATTAAAGGTTTTACTTAAGAAAATAAAAGGGAAAAGTTATTGGAGTTTTGACTCCATTTTTTATAAAAATATTTGAAGTGAATTTATTTGCATATTTTTGGAAAAAATTGGATTTTCTCTAAGTGTCCGAAACTAAGCGTTCATCTAATCATGCAATCCTAGCCATACATCTATGCATACAATCCTAAGCATACATCTAGGGTGAGTGTGTGCGTGCCGGTGCGTCATAGTGTCCATAGTCCATATTACAAAAATTGCCTAAATACATTCTATGGCCCCTTTGCCAAGCTACAAACCAATGATAACAAATTACACCACTAAATGAATTAAAACTTGCAAAGAATAAACGCTAAGCTAAAGAAAGTGGAGGAGATAGTGAAATGCTATGAAATGTATGTCACATGAGATGAAATGGTTAGTAATCACAAAGCACAAAATAGTAGGAAATAAACAAGAAAGAAATTGCATAGGAAAAAACAAAAGAAAGTTATAAAGTGGTAATAAACCTAAGAATTTGATATGATACTTAAAAGTACTTGTAACCCATAATCATCACATCATAGCAATTTTGAAAGAGATTTTGTTTCAAGCCATGACATGAAATTAATGGAGACACATGCAAGCAAAGTATCACACCAAATTCATAGAGAAATTTGACACTTTATTCTTTAAAACAAACACTTGTTGCTTGTAAAACAAGAAATCCATAAAAAATCATATTCAAATCAGCAAAAGAAGCACATGTCCAGAGGCATATTCATCACAAGATATGGTATCGTTTATTCATAACACATATCAAAGTATCAAGAGCAAAAACATAGCAAAAAGTATACCAAAAGTGTAAAGACACATGGAAATTAGTTCATGCCATTTTAACATTTTTTTACATGCAAGAAAACACCATAAAAATGCCAAAAATATACCAAGAAACAACTAGGATTTTTAGGAATTTTTATAAAAAAGAGTAGGCAAGTAGCAGGTTCAGATAGCAAGAAAGGCAGTGCAAATAGCAAAAAAAACAAAAAAACGTAAAGGAAAAAATAAGCCCAAACCAAAGCCCAATCCTACAAGGTCTGGATGCACATGAGCCACACGATTGATCCAGGGTCCTGAAACCCTAGATCAAACGGCCAGGAATCAAAGGGGAATGGACCGGATTGGACCGGTCCGGTTCACTGGCTACATAAGGGAAGGAGCTCCGGTTTTTTTCCATTTTCCACTTTCCTTTCTCTCTCTAAGTCCTTCTCTCTTCTCTCATCTCTCACCTCTCTCTAACCTCGCCGCCGGCGAGGATGAAGCTACGGCGGAGACCTTGAAGGTCCGCCGGAAACTTCATCTTCTCCGGCGAGTTCATGCAGTTTCCGGTGACCTAATTTTCCAGATTTCAAAGATTCTTGCATATTTTGATTCGTCCTTTAACCCTAAACACGAATCCAGCAGTTATTTTTTCAAATACAGTTTGAAACGATGTAGATCTGGAAATTTGTCGTACGACTTTGAAATTGATTTTGATCTTTTTGAAATAAAACGTTTAGATCCTTGAAGATCTACATCGTTTCGTTGTTCGCTGCTCTTCTGGTACTCGTTCTTGCTTTCAAAGCTTTGATCCTTACGGATCTAGGTTTTGATGTTTACGGTTACGGTTTTCTTTGAATTCTGGAAATTTCTTGATATGCTTTGCTTGCGTGATTGTTTACAGGTTTAAACTATGATTAACACTTTTGAAAAGAGATTATGAGTTTTACCTAAGGTTTTGGTTGAAACCTTTAATGGAGGAAATCTTTGGAAAACTTTGATTCTGTTCTTGATGATTCTTGATTCTTCTGCTTGCTTCACCGGTCCAGATTCTGCAGATTCTGCTTCTTTCCTTCTTCTTTTCAAACTCTCAAATCCTTCGTGATCAGTGCTGGAGTTCGCCAATGGCGAATTCTCACTTTGAATTGCGAAGGAAATCAATTCGGTGATGAAGATTTGATACAGAATCTCTGAGAATTGTGAGGAATTTTGATGATTCTGCACTGATTTGTGGTTCTTTTTGTTGATTTGTAATGGTTCTGGTTGATTTGAGTTGATTTGGGGTTGGTTCAGAAACGGTTAGGGTTTGAATGTTCTTGGTGTTCTTGAGAAATTTTGAGAGATTTTCTGTTTTGATTCAATAGCTGAGAAAGAGAAAATTGAGTTTGTGTTTATGAGTTGGCGTGTGATTATTGCTTCTGAAATCTGACTTAATGCTTTTATAGCTGACATGTGTGCATTGGAACCAATAGAAAACTGACATGTGGCATCTGAATTTGTATGAAAGAGGCACGGCTTTGGACTTAAAAAATGAACTTTGGACCTTTCTGCAAAAATAAGAACTTGAGGACTAAACTGCAGTTGACAAAAAGGACTGAAATGAAAATTGGAAAAGAAACTGGACTGAAATGAAAATTGGAAAAGAAACTGGACTGAAATGAAAATTGGAAAAGAAACTGGACTGAAATGCAATTTTGGACCTCTTCGAGGACCAAAAAATGCAAAAATAATAAAAACAATAAAAATAAAAATAAAATTGGTAATTTGACCAAACGTAAAGCGAAACACAAATAAAATTGACAAAACGGACTAAAACGAACCAATGGCCTAAATGAGGTACTTCAAAGTAACCTCTCTATGCCAAAATTTTATGTGAAATGACCAAAATGCCCCTAGGGCTAAAATTGACCTAAACAGACTCAAATTGACTTGACACTGACTCAGATGCAGGTTTGAAATGAATTTAACAAGGCTTACTGATGAAATGCTAAAAAACAATCTGAAAAAGACTCAGAAACAGTCTCAAGGATGAAAATGGGTCCCACTGCAGGAAATGACCAAAATACCCCTCTGTACGACTTTTTGCAAATTTTGAAATAAACTGTAGAAAAAGCAATGTAATGATTCAGAGACACTTTTGAATGACTTACAAGACAAGTAAAGACATTTTGAAAAGTTTTATGCAAGGAAAACATAAGTAAAATTGTGATTGGAAATACTGCGAGGCAGAGACAATTTGAACTGTGCAGTTGAAATTTGATAATTGTCAAAGTTTGAAATGAAATTGGACCCAGTATTTTTAGGTCCAAAAACGGGGTATAACAGGTAGTATTAAAATCGAAGCCGTCGTCAAACGTTGCTTTAGTTCATTAAAACTATTTCGCACTAAACATCCCATATAAAAGCTCTACCTTTACAAGTCAACTGAGTTAACAGAAGTGCTAACTTGGAAAATCCTTCAATAAACCTTCGGTAATAACCTGCCAAACCCAAAAATCTCATAACTTCGGTAACCGACTTCGGAGTCTCCCGTTGCGATACTGCATCAACCTTAAATGGATCCACATCAATACCACTACCAGAAATAATATGACCGAGAAAACTCACTTCGTTCAACCAGAATTCGCACTTCGATAACTTGGCATATAACTTCTTCTCTTTCAGCACTTGCAAAACAATTCTCAAATGCTCGGCATGTTCCTCATCGGACTTGGTGTCATCTTCATAAATTCTGCACCTACTTTCCAACTCGGAAAACTATCGGATCTTCTGATACCCAATCGCTCGCTTAATCTCAGCACGCAAGTCATTCTCGAATTTGATACACTTAGAGAATTCGGTAGTCTCAGCATTATAGTGCGGATAAAACTTTGTCAACTCAACAAACTTAGCAGCATACTCCGTTACTGACATATCGCCTTGCTTCAGCTCCAGGAACTCAATTTCCTTCTTCCCGCGAACATCTTCAAGAAAGTACCTATTCAGGAATTCTCTCTTAAAAAACAGCCCATGTGACTTCCGCACCTCCGTTCTCCAGAATCGGGCGAGTACTTACCCACCAATCATTAGCCTCCTCAGCAAACATATGCGTACCAAAACGCACCATCTGAAGCTCGGTGCATTCCATGACTCGAAAAACTCTCTCGACTTCCTTGAGCCATATCTGAGCTCCATCAAGATCATATCTGCCTTTGAAGGTAGGCGGATGGTTCCTCAAAAAAAGTCTCCAACATTCGAACCCCATTTTTACCACCAGCACCAGCATTAGGTTGTTGCCCCACAGCTTGAGCCACAACTTGCAACACAACAGCAATAGCAGCATCGTTCCTTCCAGCCATTCTCGGTTCAACGAACATTGATTAGGAAACACATCGACAGTATTGAACCGTCACACGACACTAACGACTCGACTACTTGGCCGGACGGACCGACCTGCTCTGATACCAATTGTAACACCCCGTTTTCCCAACATAAAAATAATACTAAATAAATCAAAGTTCATCACAATAGGATGTCACATTTCGTTCTTCAAAATATTATTAAATGTAAATAGAGTTAAATCCGCTCTTTATTTAAACAACTGCTTTCAATAATTAAAACAATGTCGCAGCGGAAAATATTCAATCTTTAAGCATCACTTGGCACTAAGGCCTCAACCTCAACAACATAATAAAATTCCACCTAAAAGTGGTTCAAAATCAACTTAGAGAAAGACACGTAACAAAGGAAAAACAAAACACATAAACCTATTGTTATTCTACAACCTGAACATCAATTTTTATGTTAATTCATTGGATTACCTACACTTTCAACCAGTTTCCACCCAAAATCCCCAATTACAACTACCCAAATCCCAAATTTGACAGGAAACATTACCTATTGTTATTCTACAACCTGAACATCAATTTTTATGTTAATTCATTGGATTACCTACACTTTCAACAATCAAATTGCAATTTAAACCTAACTTCTATAACAACAGAATTATCAACAACAACAAGATTAAACCCTTTTTCAGAATTATAGACTCGTGATTAAAGAAGGTTAGTCCCACCCTTACCTTAGATTGGTTAAATTCTGAATTCTACAAGCTTTCCCTTCTTCTCACAAAGCTCTTCTCTTCTCTGACTTCTCACTTTCTCTTTTTCTCCCAAAAACTGTTTTTACGTGTTCTGACTCTCTATTCCTAACCTCTCCTATTCTTAACTGACATATTCTCCCTTATTCCAATTCTGCCCTTATGCCTCATTAATCTAATTTAATTATATTCCCTCACTAATAATGCTCATATTAAGCTACTAATAATTTCCAACATATAACACATCACAATTAATCAAATAAATTATACAAAAAGACACTAAACTCGATAAAATAAATAAATAATAAAATAGCGCGTTACAGCGAAAACGTGATAAAGATCTTCAGCTTAATGACAAAAATTTGCATGGTTTTCTTTAGCGTGTTTGTGTGTTTTGCTGGTATTGAAGCTAAAAACCGGAGAGGGTGTATTTGTAGAGGTCCTTGGATGTTGTGGACCACATTAACTCTTGGTGCAATGTGGTCCATACAAAATAATCCTATGTTGAGGCTGTCCGGATTATACAATCTGAACCACCATTCACCCTACAGAAAGTACCAAGTTTCATTTATTTCAACCAGAATCATATGTTTTCGGATTATATAATCTGGAATCCATGTGTAATCCGGACTGCATCAGAATCTTTTGGCTGGTGGTCTGCACCACACAGAACACGTTTGTCAATTGTTTTGGTGTTGGGTCTAGTCAAGAAAACGTGTTTTTACACGTTTTTTTACTACATTAAGTGTAGATATGCTCCATGCAACCATACATTCCCTATAAATAGCCTTCCAAACCACACCATTATCTCCCACCCTCTCCTCTTCTTCCTTCTACAACCATCTTCTCCTCCTCCTTCTACAACCATGGTTTTCCATCACCGACCTTTCATAGAAACAGGCCTCTTTGAAAATTTTCAGGGATTTTATGAATGGTCAATGGGGCTAATGGCCATTGGTTTCTTCTTCCCGCCCTCCTATTTCCTCCTCCCCTGTCTCCCCTCCAACAGTGAAGCTACTGGTATGTCCTATCAGCCGGAGTCACTGGTATAACTTACCCCCGCCCCTCCCTTAGAAATAGTTTTAGGTTCTTATGTAAAAAGCTTCAACATTATTGTAATGAATTATTCAAATATCAATAAAATGAGTTGTTTTTATCTTTTTATTTCTGTTTTATATGTTTATTTGAATTTATATTACGAATTTCAAAGCTTAAAATTGTAAAAGTTTTGGAAAAAGACCATTCCGGAATTTAAAATCCGGATAAATCTGGAAAACATTAACAATTCATTCCGGATAATTGTTGTGTGAAGGCAATTTCATAGTTGTGCCTTATCGTTTTTCTATGTCTGTTTGATATAGATTTTAGGCCAATTTTGTTGTTTGAGTTTTAGTCCATATTTTGTATTTTAAGTTTTAATATGTAGTTTAAATTTAATTTTTCTATTGTAATATCCCAACCGTATCATATCTTACATTTTAAAATATTCTCATATCAGCATACCGGTGTCGTATTATATCTGTATTGTATCATGTAGTTGGGCTTCATATTATCTTATCTTATTGATTGAAATTTAATTGACATCCACTTAAATATCCTACATAAATTTTTAGGGTCTATATACATTTTACCCAATAAAAAAAATAAAGAAATCACTATTCACCACCAAAAATTGCAAGGGTCGGACATTTACCCCAATTGTGAATAATCATAAAATACTCTTATTTTGGATTACGTCGAGCAAGTTTCTCCTTTTGATAACTTGTATCGTATCTTTTACGATCGAATTTAATATATTACTTACTAGCATATTAGTCCCCAAAATTAAATAACTTAATAGAAATTAGTCTCTGACTTGTATCACTTACTAGCAAATTAATCCCCTAAACTATATCACTATTGACAAACTATTCCTTACAAGTTAACCCAAGGACCATACTGACCTACATCATTCAAAATCAGGGCCTATTTTCCTATTGGTAAATTTCAAGGGGGTAAATGCTCGACCACTGCAATTTTAGGGACGAATTGGCAATTTACTCAATAAAAATAGAGTTGAAGCGCATGTTGCTAGCATTTCTAATTCTTAATTAATGTGTGAGAAGTCTAATAATTTCAAAATAGACACTGCATAGCAAAAAAAAAAAAAAAACTTTGCAATGATTGGTTACTTCCAATGCGATGTATTAGAGATATGAGAGCCAAAAAGGCTGTAAGATAAAATTTTATGTTAAAATGAATGAAAACTATGGAGAGGAAAATAATACAGATTAAACCATCCATTCAAAATTCAATAATCAATATAGTATACAATGCTGAAAACTTCCAGTACAGAGCATTGCCCCTGATCACTTCATGGTTTCACATGCCATGTTGAATGCTGAAAGCAGGCTGAAGATTTTTTTTGGGGAAATCTTACAAACACACTGCTTACTACTATTCCAAGTATATAGGAATAGAAAGGCAACATGTACAGATGCCATTGCCAATGCCATTGCCAGGCCAGCACTCTATTTAGTCATCACCTGCATATATATCAGTAGATTTTCTAAAGATCAATAAACAGTTCAAATTTTATTAGTAAATTTCCTAAAGTAGAACTACCATTCATCTAGTATTTAGATTGAATACTAGTTTGAAAACTGAGTGTTGCAAATTGACAGTGTCAAAAAAGTGGACCGCCACTTGACCAAAAAATAAATAAAGTGGACCGCCTAGCTTAGGAATACACTATATTTACCAAAATGTAAACTCCTCTGTCTTTACTATTAAAGCCTAAATGATGGAAATTGCTGAAGAGACCCCCTGCATTGCTTAAAATTCAGGGAAACACCTGTCGGAAGCTATAATCCGATAGGGGGCTTGTATGCACACACACACACACACAAAAAAAACCTATCCGGAACTTGCGTTCCGATAGGTTGAGCAATTTGGGGGGCCTGCACAGTGAGAACCCTAAATGATTGACACCAACGCAAAGTTACATATTCTACAAAAATAGGTAGATTATATCATATAGGAGTACGGGTTTGGGGAACAAATTTCCATAGGCATGGTGCATGGATGTGTCATATGTATGACTCATATCAATAAAATACAATAGGGGTTCAGTGACTCCAGTCTACCAAAAGTTGGAGATACGAGGGGGGGAGAAGTATCTATTCAGCTCAAGCTTTTGAAAAGAAATCCCCCCAACTAAAAGATAAAAGAATTTCGTGTTTTTTTAAATCCATTTATCTTCAACTTAGTTAGGCAGTAATTAAATGTTTCAGTTCATATGTTTCCTAACGGTCTAAATCCAAGTACAGAAAGTTCATACCAAACAGAAAAATATATGCATATCTTGAAAGGTGACAAGGAAAGAATCAGGTCATAACAAACTAGGCATTCTAGTTGTTGAAAGATATCTTAGCCATAGGAGAATTATAGATTCATCTATAGCTTCTGTCCCGTGATAAAGTCTACACTATGAATCTAGGCAGTATATAATCAGTAAACTCACCACTTTTAGGGTCTACATGTACGAAAAAACTGGCAGCAACTATAAGATAGCATAGAATAAGCATCAAGCCTTTAAAATAATTTGAGGTTCCTTCCTGTAAGGATAAAAGCAATGTAAAGATGGTTGTCGCAGACATAAATAAAAGTGCCAAATTTGAAAATAAATAAATAAATATACAAGCTTATGCATAGACTGAAAAGTTACTTGACCCTTGACAACGAAGAATGAGAAACAATCATATATAACCCATTTTAAAACCAAATTGAAAACCAACCAACATTCATGCTTTTCGTCATATGTACTAAATCTACGTCGCAAGATATTTGCATTTAAAAGGACAAGATGCAGAATGAAAAATACCAGAGCAAGATAAATAAGATAATATTCCATATAATTAAATGAGATATTGAAACACTAAACATGCATTCTCATGGGAGATGTTGCTCCATTTTCCTGATATCCAAAAAAGTAATGCATTTTTATATACATTATTCTATTGAAGTACCCGGTCTATTCATATCTCACTTTGTTTCAAGTATCTATCGAATACTGAAGAGATGTCCAATGCAGAAAGCAAGTAATGATACAAAACAGGTGTTGAGAAAAAAATGAATTCAGAAACATGTGAAGGAATCCAATGTCTGTGAATGTTATACAAAGAATCGACAAACGAGTGTCTAATGCATGTGCATAGAGAGGGCATAAGGTATTAACAAGTCAACTTAATCCATTCTCTCACTGGATTATGGAATTGATAATCACACCGAAAGCACAAAAGCAAAATAGAGTAATAATTATTTATTACTTTTGCCTAATTTTTAAATTAGGTTTCATAAGCAATAATCATGTGAGATGCTTCATATGAGTTTCCTATCAAACACATGATAAATAATTGAATGAATTCAGAATTATTCTTAGACCCTCTTCTCTAATCATTTGGAATTAGCATTCTATTTCAATATGTAAGACATGAATTTTTGGTTTGGCTAAACAATTTAGATGAGAACTAACTTATGTTCATTAATTCCTTATAAAGTGGGGAACATCAACAAATGCTGTCAAGAAATTTCATAGGGGTCATCAATAAGAAAGCAGCACATACCTGCATCATAAATGCAACTACCAGCACAGTGATAAAAAGTGTGGCAGTCTCAAAGAGTTGGAAATTCAAGTCCATTTCTTTTCCCATGCACCATCCAACAACCACACAGAAGGGGATCTACAAATTCAAAGAGAACAGGAATTAATTTTTTCTCAACAACCATCATCCCGTTGTAAGAAGTTAATTAATAAACTTGAGACAACTTCCTCTGAGATGAAGAAATACAGACCAGTTTATTCACATAATAGTATAATAAATAATAAATTAATAACAAATGCAAACCCCAAAGAACTATTTGTAACAGTTCAAGGCCATACCACAAACATCGATATCTGGGTTGATGATCCAACAGCAACTCCAATTGTGATATCCTGTGGAAAAGTTGAATCCATTAACAGATTAAACAGTATTCATGGAATAAAATATAGGGTTTGAAAGCCACTTACTAGCTTGTCCTTTACAGCAAACATGATAGCACTTGCATGCTCTGCAGCATTTCCTACAATTGGAAGCAAGATGACGCTAATAAAAGCCACTGACATATTCAATGATTCAGATGCTCCCTGCAATAGACCAGAAACACAAGATGCTTATGGATAAACAAGGAGTTCTTCATTGCCAACAAGGACAAGAATGAATAGATGTTTCAGTGGTATATAATCTCGAATCAAAAAGCAAACATAGCTCACAAAGCAATCATTAAATTTATGTTGCTGTGTAGTTTTTGGGTGGGTAAGGTTTATGGGCAAGGATTAAATTAAACTGTGTTTCGACCCTTCCTGCCTCATGGTTTCCAATAATACTCTGTTTTATAGCATGGGCCAATGTGGAGGTGACAGGAGTTGCTTGCCATGGGAATGGTCTAGAGTCCATTCATATCAGGACCAAAAATAAAAGGCCGCTAAGGAGAAGAGGTGATCTATACTATAATTGCAATTTTAACAAAAAGCAGCTTAACCAACAACGGATTTAATTTAAGAGTTGAAATACAATGTTTGGTTCATAAAAAACAGTAAACAAATGACCACAATTACTTTCTGATAGATCATTAGGATTTTCTATATTGGATAGTATAATTGAATTAATTTATTGAAGTCTTAGTGAGCTGGCTTAGAGCTGCTAGTACTTGATCTGATCTAGATCTAGATTTTAGTACAATTATGAGTAAAACGTCGACATTTAAATCAGCATCATTTGATAACTGAAACTGATTAGTGAATTAAAATATCACTCTCCACTATTTCACCCAATTCTTAAAAATTCAAAGCCGTATCAAAAGTCATCATCATTCTTAAGAACCAAACCCATCGTTTCTTCTGAATAGTACCAAAAATATGGAACTCCCTTCAACTGGCGTAAATGAGTTAGTTTTATTGTATCATGCAACATTGTGTTAGGTGATGTTGAGCTAGCTACACGCTTCTTTCACTTACCCAAAGTTATGGGTATAAATGAGTTTTTATTCTTTATTTGATCTTTGACTTTGACCAAGGTAAACCCATAGACATTGCACCGACACGATTCTATGGTGTAATACAAGAGTATGGGCATGTTCTATGATTGAAGTTTTATGCTAAAATAAAATAAAATGAAGCAAACACTAAAAGGAAAAAATTCAACATTCCACGAGAATAACAAAGAACAAAAGCTTAATGATTGAGAAATTCTGAAAGTGACTGTACAGCTATACCTCTATGGCATCCACAAGGTATCCAGACAACACTGATACCCATACCGTCAAAATTGCAAGCCAAATTATCGCTTCCGATTGAGTTAACTCAAGTTCTTCCTCCTCGTCAGAGTTTTCACTTGTATCTACTTCCTGTAGAAGTTTAAGGAGATTAACTGTGAAGGGACCATTGAATAATAGAGAAAAATGGCATGCCATAGGCACAAATTCACTCGCATAAACTTCTATGTTTTGAAATATATAATAGAATAATAATTTTTAAACAAAAAAGAAAATTAATGTTTTTCCTTTTGTAATAAATGCAACACAAATCCACTCACACTGACATCCATCAAAATGCAAAGTCGCATACCAATTAGTGATGTTATGTAGTGATAATTTAGGAGAGAGACATAGGGGTTGGAGTGATAAAGAGGTCATGGGTTTAACTCCCTCATTAACAAAATAACAACTAAATTTTTTTTATAAGCAAATGTTAGTGGTTAGCTTGTCAGGGGAAGGGCAAATTGTTGGCAGGAATGATAAAACCCTGGACCTCCTTCAGCATCCCAAACCCATACCGTTTGGCTACACTTTCAGGAACAACAACTAACATTTGTCATTAAAAAAAACTATGTAGTCTGATTTGAGGAAACAAAATTAAACGATAAATGATAGTGGCCTTAAGGTTTCCCCTTATCTTCAAGTCTATCAACATTCCTTTCGAGTACTAACCGCCAAGTAATGCATGTGTATCACTTTCTCTCATTTTCATTAGTTTTACATTGTTCATCTGGTCAAACTCTCATCAACAACAAGCAAGCATTATCCCACTAAGTGGGGTCGGCTACATAGATCAAAGTACGCCATAATGTTCTATCATAAACCATATTTGGATCGAACTCATTACCTCTAAATCTTTTCTAATAGTTTCTCTTATAGTTTTTCCAGGTCTTCCTCTACCTCTTTTGGTCAAACTCTCATCAACTAAATAAATATATAGATGAGAAATACTAGGGTCACACACTCCAATTATAATTCGCCACATCGTCTATTTATTTTACCTATTAACCGGTTGTACAGGTTGAGAAAATACATCTTCTTTTGGAAATTTACCCGCACTATTCACACACAAAAAACTGCAACGCTCATCACTCTCCCAAATTCCATGGCCCCTTCCAATCTTTCTCACACTGCCGCCATTGTCTCTGTCAAGCTCTTATGGTCGATTTCTTAAACATCTTTAGTCGTCGTCGTTGATTTCAAAGAACCAATTTACAGTCCATATCAAATTGAAAGAAAAGATTAAAACTTTACCCAAACCTATATGCAAACAAGGGTACCCAGATCAGAAGTCTTTAATGGGAACCTTTTAATGGGATTTAATATATCAGATTTTTTATTCATCCCTAACTTGCAACTAAAACATGGCAGTAATATGCAAATCAACATCTTAGTCGCATAGCAGCCGCTGCCATATCAGATTTTCCGTCCTCACCTTCCGTCTTAAATTGGAAAATATTCAAACATGTTTGAATTGAAAAAAGATGTGAAGAAAGATTGTGAAAACTGAACTTCAAAAATAGGGTAGTGAATTTTTTCAAAAGTAAATAGAACGTTTGTTCTGGAAGCAATTTTTTACAGGTCCCATTGTTGAATCCTTGAACTTGAAGAGATGGAGGTGGGAGGTTGAAGTGCACAGGAAGATGGAAAGCTTTTTTTTTTTTGTTAAAATAAAAAAAATAATGATTAATGGTTGAAACAGGTACAAGTTATGGAGTAAAAAAAGTGAATGAGGTGTCGAATTATAATTTCAGTTTGTTAGAGAGGTGTGACCTTTGTATTTCTCATATATGGATATAGTTGGTGTTCCAAACAAAACCTCTCAAAAGGCATCCTTAACTATTGACCCTAGTTTAATCCTTTGTTTGTGTTTGAGGAGGGCAGGTAGTAAGTTTTAACATTGTTGACATACACACATACAAAATATATCTTTCATTGTCTAACTCTACTTGGACTTGTAACTTGAAGTTCTCACCTGTAAAATAAGGCCTTACTAGAAAAATGGATACCAGTAAATGTGCAACGCTTGTTAACAACTCACAAATGGCATATATACAAACAATTTCTTAAAAGGAAGAAAAAAAATTGTTAACAAATATGAATGGCTTCATCTCAAGTACGTCATCATGAAGTTAATTGTAGTTGTACAAAGCAAAATAAAATGTGGCAAAAGAAGGAACCTGGTCAACTGGAGCATAAAAATTTTGTTGACTTCTAAGTTGAAAGTAAAGGTAGCTTGCATAGGCGACTAGCATTATACAGCTGCTAAATCTTGATAGAGATAAAACGGACTTCCCAAGATGAACTTCGGAGTGAGTGAAATGAAGCACGGCTGGAAATAGTATTCCCATTACAGCCATCAACAACAAGCCTGAGTTGACAACAGCAGCTGCCTTATTGAAAACCTGAAGTTTATTGTAGTGAACAATACCACCAGTAAAGAATGCACATCCAAGGACAAGAAGCATATTGGACAAGATGGAACCAAGTAAAGATTGCTGAACAACACGAATCATATCGCTTTTCAAAGCGTATATAGATATAATCATTTCAGTTGCATTTCCAAATGTTGCATTAAGTAAACCCCCAAGTGTTGGTCCGGTGTAGAAAGCAAGTTGCTCGGTAGCATAACCTAGACGTTCAGCCAAAGGAGCAATACCCAATAAGGCGAAGAAAAAGACCCAAACATGTTTTCCGCCAGAGAAATAGTGTAGGAAGATGGCAAAAGGACCAAAGGGGAGTAAGATGTTGATCTTAGCTTTGATTAAGACGATATATATACTTTTGCTGATTAGTCTAGTGCGGGAATGATTAAAGAAAGAAGGAGAAGATGATTTAGGTAAAGAAGAAGAATCGAAATGAAAAGAGTGTGGTTTAACAGAAGAAGAAGTATTAGCAGATGTAGATGAAGGTGAAGTTGAACTGAAAGGTGTCTCTTCATCGAAATCAGCGTCCATCTTGTCCCCAGCAGATGCAGAACCCATATCTAACTACTGTAAAAACAACAACAACAAAAACAAATCAGTCAAGTAGATTTAAAATTCAAAAAACAGATCAGATCAGATCAAATGAAACAAAACCTGTGAAAGTGTAAGCCAGGGTAGGGTAGGGTAGTCTATTAATTGTTGTGATTTGGATGGAAATAATACAATACAGATGGAGCCCACAGCAGAAGCAGAAGCAGAAGCAGAAGAAGTATGATGTATTTCGA
Source organism: Medicago truncatula (assembly GCF_003473485.1). Taxonomy (NCBI): domain Eukaryota; kingdom Viridiplantae; phylum Streptophyta; class Magnoliopsida; order Fabales; family Fabaceae; genus Medicago; species Medicago truncatula. Next base: position 51,808,355 of record NC_053043.1, read on the forward strand.
TGAATCTAATCTACCAAGCACTTTCTGTGTGAATCTGGGAATGAATCAATCAATCTGTGATTTAGGGGAAGAAAATCCAAAGTAATTTGATTGATTGATATTAGCGTTGAATGGCCTGCAAGTGGTAAGGATGTCACTCAGTCCCACCTGCGATGCGAACCAAGGAAGCTTCGCCGAAATATCACTCAACCCTTTTTCTCTAAATTATTATTATTATTACTCTGCCTAATTTTCTTTCTTAGTCTCATCTTTTTCCTTTCTTCTCTTCTCTTCTCTTTTTTTAATTAATCATTAAATCCGCATATCCTATAACCTTTCTTTCTAAATCTACACCACTTTAATTTTATTTACTAGTACAATTTTTGGGAGCTTTTTTATCTATTACTATATATATATATATATATATATATATATATATATATATATAACTAGAAACATATATGTACTCTTGAATGAATCGCGCGCTAAACCGCGCATTAACGTGTTGTTCGTTTATACGTGTCATATAGAATATTATATGAGGGATAATATAATTTTGAAATTCTTTTTCAATGATAAGCAAGTTAATTAATTATGTGCATGGTTGTAAGCTGCAAACTCTTTTAAAAGTTTTTTTCCATTCTAAATACCAACATTGTCATTTGTATGAACTCATGTCTTATTTTAGTATTCTTTACATGGATAATAATGAAATAAGTTTTCCTTGATTTACATTAGGAATAGGATCATTCAAATAATTCTTGCTTGCATTACAAAAACAATTGGATCATTGAAATTTTTAGATTTGATTCACCAGTAGTCTGAGTGACAATTAACATGAGAAAAGGTTAAAAGTTTCCCACGGGAAAGTTAATTAACTATTTAATTAAATAGAGAACACATTTTTATCATACACCCACAACACTAGATTTGTTTCCACACCACTATTCTCCCCCACCTCAAAGACTTCGGCTATGGCAGAAAAAGACGACTCACTTTCATAACAGATTCACAACTCGCTATCACCCCAACAAACACATTTTTATTTGTTGAAAAAGGACAAAAAAATTGGGGAAACATTAGGATGACAGTAATGGTAAAGTTTATAAATAAGAAGAAAGAACTTAAAAAGGTATTCTAATAAATATTGGTGAAAAGGGGGAAAATTGATTCTTGGAAGAAAAAAAAAATTCATATTTGATTTATGCTTTCATTGTTAATTTTACTAGGAATTTATTTTAGGATCTGCATTCAAATTGGTTACATGATTCTGTTTTCATTCTAATTTTGAAAGGAAATTACTGATAATTCTATCAACGTATATGTTCAAGGAACTTGTTTTTGGGATGTTAGATGTAATGGGATCAACATGAGGGGAAAAAGCTAAGGTAATGGTCCATGGTTTCGCTAAAAACGGGATTGGATTGAGATTTCAAAGAATTTTAAAAGACTTTTTTGTTTTATAAAAGTCTTGTGGTATTCAATCAAGATTTTTAAGGAATGTAAAACATTCTTGTGGTATTCAATTAGGATTTTCAAGATTTTTTAATGAGTCCAATGAAATTCAGTGGTATTCAATTGTGATTTTGCATAACTTAAAAATTGTCTACTGGTATTCAAAACTCTACGGATTTTAATGGATTGTTGTCAGTAATGGATTTTGTGAGATTGTTTAGTGTAAAATGTACCTACTAACAATCTCACACCTAACCTTGAGACTTTTTTATCTCCCACACATAGCCTTGAGATTTTGTAATACACTTCCAAATTCTTTTTTTTTTTTTTTTTACGTTTCTTCCAAATTCTTTTATGTTCCACTGCAACAATGACAGGTTATATATTTTGTTTGACAAACTTATTGTCGAAATCATCATGCCTCTAACTTGCACTTTTCTTAACATAATTTTTACGTTCATTAAAAAAAAATGTACTGTATAATCTTGTGGTTAATTTACCATCTACCTATATATCAAATTATTATAAAAATCACAACTTTACGTTCATTGGTATTATAATAATTTTTCTACTTGCATTTTTCAATCAAATTATTATAATCAATAAACTAACATAACTTATTTTTTGGTCTATTTATTTTGATATCATATGTCAAGAATTTTTAAGATCAATCAACCTGCTAGTAGTATATTATCTAATAGTCTTTTTTTTGAAGAAATATTACACTCATTGATTCAATATTTTTTTTCGGTTGATTTATAACCGTACTTTTGTTTTTGAGATTTTTTGGTCTGTACTGTATCTTTAAATTTATTGACCCTTTTAAAATCTTTAAAATCCATTAAAATCTTTTAAAATCTATATCATGAATCCATTAAAATCTTGCAAAGAATCTTGATTGTAAAAAGTCTTTCAAAAAAAGTCTTTTAAAATCTCACAAAATCAATACAATCCAACAAAGTCTTTTAAAATCTTCAAGATTTTTTCTATCAAAACAGTCTTTTAAAATCTCAATCCAATACACCCCCTAAGAGTTGAGGATAATGTGAGGGGAGAGTAGTGGTGGAAGATGGTGAGGAAACAAATCTAGTGTTATAGGTGTATGATAAAAGTGTGTTCTTTATTTGATCAAATGGATAAAATTAATTTTTTATGGTGGGAAACTTTTAACCTTTTTCATGTTAAATTTATATAAGATTCACAATTGTCAAATTTATATAACATATTGAAATTCTTGATAGTATAAAGATTGCAACACTAGTTGATATAAGTCTTGCTGCAAATTAGTTCACCTTCCATATATAAAAAAGTTGGTTTTATTAATGTTGATCAAATGATTGATTCACCTTAGAATGATAATGAATATATAAATGGTTAAAAATCCGATTGACTTGTTGGCTTTGATGATCATGAATTAACATTCTTAATCCCTCTTTATTTTTAACTCTTAAAAGTGTCACATAAAGTTATTGTGGCTGAAGATTGATCCAGGGAAATAGATAATGACATTGTAAGTGATTGATCTTAAGATTTGTTGATTGTCATGTCATATGATAATATAGTTGAAAACTATATTCGGTTGAGTTCAAAAGGTCATGGTGATTGTGAAGGCGACATAGACATTCTTGAAATGTTGACTACATTTCAACAATTTTTTTTAGTTATTATTTTTGTCTTGACAATATGTGTTGTTAGTCTTGTTACAATCAATCGAGTACCATTGCATAACCATGTTAACTAACCTCAAAAGCGTATTGGTGCTTCCGATCATCCATAATCATGTGATTAAGGAGACTTGATATCCCGAGGGAGTTGTAAAATTCAGGTGTAAGTACTTTTAAACCTTTATTTCTTTCAGCCCTATCAAATGAGTCAAAACGGAAGGATGTATTCTTTTTCGTTGTCTACTTATAAAATAAAATAAAAATCAATAAGTAATTCATAATTACAGTGTATAAAAATGGCTTAATGTAATTTCAATTATCCGACATCGATGATACTACATAATCATTTATTTCATCTAGTTGTTCAATGGTTGATACAAATATACCTCTACTTTGCAAAAAATCCACATTATTAAAATTTGTCGAGAAGTTGGGATATGCACATTGAAGTATGCCTTTTGTTGGGTAATTAAATTGTGAAATTAATTGAGGCATATTATCAGTTTCAGTTTATTATCCTGAGGCATATCAATTAAGTTGGAATATGTACATTTGACGTCCGGATGGTGTTGGGTTGCATTTATTTAAGCCTTCATCTTGATTGACTAATGGTGAATGCATTCTACGATAGGGCAATCTTAGATTCTCGTTTTTCCTCTAAGGCAAATTTTGGAGTCTGAATCATCCATTGTTGTCGTTGTTAGAGGGTTTTCTAGTTTCAACATTATTGTTGGCTGCATCATGGTTGTCACATGTGAGTTAATTTTGGAAGTTCTCTCGTGGACGTTGTTTTTTAGTTACATCCATGTTGTGAAATCTTAAGGCCTCAGTATTTGTTTTATCGATATTATTATCATTATTATTATTATTATTGTAAATAATGTTAAAAAAAAATGTAATTTTAAGTTTGAAATTGACGGTTAAGACTTAAAATCAAGATTGTGGTAAATTCTATTATTTGCATTATATATAATTTTGTGATAAACCCTATTCAGATAGCTTACCTTCCACTCAACACTAGAATGTGCTGTGGTCATGTGCAGATTTTTTAGCAATTTTCAAAATGATTCATCACGGTTCATTAGGTTACCCTCCACTTAAGTTTTTCTCTACCTAATTTGCACTACCACCTTGAACCACCAACCCACCGCCATGTCTTCCTCCACCGTTCCAAATAACATAATTATTTCTTGGATTTGCCTCTCTTCCCATCCAGATCAAAGCATTATTCCCACCAACAAAGCCAAATCAACTCCAGCTACCCAACAAAAAACATTTGCTAAGTTTTGACATCAAAAATGTCAAATGTAATGTCCAAACATCGTAACAACACAAATAACAATAAACAATAAAAACTTAATGTAAAGTGCAGGAAGGAAGTAACATAAGGCATTTGTTAACCAAGTTCGGTGCAACATCACCTACATCTAGGGGCTCCAAGCCAGGAACGAAATCCACTATAATAGTAATAGTATTAGTTTGATGCCGGCATAAACAACATCTGGTTTACTAGCTTCGCACCTAATCACTATTCGTTATATTTCTATCTAAGACACTATTAGATATGAGACTCCTCTCACTTCCCCTCAACCACTCACCAATGATAACAACAAATACAATCAAAATGGAGACGCCCTCCGATAAACATAATCCACTCTTGCTTAGAAGCTTACGAGTGATTCACAATTACAACTCAACTATTAGTCCAGCTAAATGCATCCAAGTTATACAAAGATAGGCTCACAAATAAAAAGGACAAACACGAAATCTTAAATGGATCTTTTCTCAAATGACAGTTTCATTCCTTTTACAACTGAACTAAATAAACCATCTCTGGATTTTGATAAACAGTGGCAGTAGCCATAGAGGTATACAATAAAGCACAAGGCTTAACAAAGACACGAAACCCTAAAAGACTCTTTCTTTGATATGACGGCTTCGAATACTTCACAAGGGTTTGAGTCTTCCTTATACAATCATTCAACAACTTGGGCTTTTTCTTCATAGGCTAAACAAAAAACAGACCAAAACGTATATTCGGTCTTCACAATATTCTAGGAGCAAATATATTATTTCCTAAAATATTTTGACATCCAACTTAGGAAACATGACAATGGCTAAACCGACCTTTGCTGTTTCTAGAAACACATGCTTCTTGGACAGCAATCCACGTGAATCATATCTTCATAGAATCTTCAGTGATCTCGCGTTTAAAACAAATATTCCAAAATTGTGAAACAAGGCACTCTACGATGTCGTACCAACATGTCAAGACATCTTGCTAAAACACTTGTTTTAACAAAATGCGGCCAATCACAATACACAAACCTATCACACCCCTCTAAGCCAACCACCTCAATTGTGCATCAAAGGTGATTGCGTAACAATTACAATTCATGAATATGAGTATCAAGCAGGTGTATAAGCATGCAAACATAACCTACATGGTAGTATCATCTTGCCTACAAATTCTAGACTGATCTATGTTGATAGCTTGAGAGCCAAGCTTGCTATCTTGAGAGCCAGTTTAAACCTATTGTTATTGCCAACTTCAAATTCAATATTATATAAAAAAAAAAAAAAAAATGGCAGACAGATTAGCTATTATCATGTTAGCTATCACATATGTGCAACAAATGTGATTCATTAAGGGGAGAATCATCAAAGATTCTATCTGTCTTACATCTGAAGCAATTAACTCATTGCATAAGAAATCTTTTTGAGGGAATCTAGTACTGAAAATTGATATTACAAAAGCTTTGGATACACTAAACCAGAACTTTCTATTAAAGGTTCTCAAAGCTTTTGGTTTCCACTAATTTTTTTTCAATTGGATTCATGCCATTCTCAAATCAGAAAAATTATCAATCTCTTTTAATAGTAAGCATTATGGATAATTTTCTTGCAATTGAGGGGTTAGGCAGGGCCCCCTCTTTTTCCTTGCAGAAGAAGTGATTGGTAGAGGCATCACCAAAATGGCCAGGGAAGGCAAGTTAAGCTTAATTCAAGGATCAAGAAGTAATACTCTTCCATCTCACACACTATAGTTAATGATATCATGCTGCTTTGTAAATGGACTTCATCAAATATTCAAGCTCTCACTCATCTTTTCATCATATATGCTGAAGCTTCTGGTTAACATGTTAATCCTAAAAAATCTTCCAATTTTTAGAGGATTTATATCTAATGCTAGACTATCTCAAATTGCTAATTTGATAGCATTTAACATTAGCACCCATCCATTCACATACTTAGGGGTACCGATACATAAAGGCAAACCAAACTATGTTTATCTACAACCAATTGCTGACAAGATTAAAACAAAGCTCTCAGCCTGGAAAACCTCTCTTAGTTTTGAATGCGAAGACTTTTCATGATTTGTTCTTTGATTGTATCTTTGCTAAATTCATTTGGCATCGTATCATCTTAGTTTTGAACTTACATTGTAGCTTCAATTCTTTTATTGATGCTCTTGACATGTGTAATAGGAGTTATTCCCCACTGTGCAAATGGATCATTCTAGCAGCTATCACAATTTGTTGCAGTATCATTTGGTATTGTAGAAACTAAAAAAATTCTCAGAGAGATTCGTTCATCCAAAATCTACAATCAATATGATTATTATTTCAGCGACCTCTCTTTTAGGTAACTCTAGTAAACTTCATGCAAACTCTTCCATCTCATACTTCATGGTTCTAAAATTCAAGGTTATGCTAAGGCATCCTCTTTGGGAAACCATGGGCAACCCGCATGTGGAGAGATTTTCGGATATAACAATTCATATTTTTTTAGGTGCTTTTGCCTATAACCTATATCATTCTAATTTCCTGAATACAGAGCTCATTGGTGCTACGTGTATAGCAGAAATTGCTCATAAAATAAGTTGGATGGAGCTTTGGATTTAAACAAACTCTACGCTAGTTCCCTTAACATACAAGTTATCTAAAAAAATTCCTTGACATCTTGAGAATAAGTGGGATAATTGGCTTATCTTTAGTTTCTCATGCTTGGTGGACTCATATGTCTGTTCAAATTAGGGGTGATTTTACTAGAAATAGGTTAGGTCTTTCATATGTTAGACCCCTCTTTCTCTTGTACTCTTTTTCTCTCATCAATATATCTTGAGGCTTGCAGTTACTTAGGCTTCAATTTATCTTATATAAAAAAATCATATTCAGTTAGTATATTTTTTTAAGTTTTATTTAGTTATCTTACACAAAGACTTTTAGTAACTCAAAAAGTAAAAACCTATTCAAATGATTTCTTCTATTCTCTACAAGTTTATTACTATTTTTACTGCTAAACTCTTGTTTTTTTACAGATACTGATAAACTCTTATAAAGATGGTAATAAATCATTGTAGTATTTATTCGTAATTTACTTGTTCATTTTAATTTTATTCTTCAAGTTTCGAACAAAATGAACATTATGTACTCATAGTAAATTATTATATTTCTATCTTTGCACAACAACTTCTGATGGTTAGATTAGGCAAGTGTACCAAATCGTTTATCAAGTAATAAAGTGATAAGTAAAATATCGTATTTACAGGGATTGTCGTTTTGTCCAAGCAATTCGTGTTAATTATTTGAGAACAAAATAATATAAAAGAGCTGACGGTTTAGAGATTTGCAATTTTTATCTGTTTGCAACATAGCAAGTTACCTGTTTTGGTTGCAGAACGTTAGCAGCGGTTAGGATTCTTTGAATCCCCCTATTCATTTGTTGGAATTATTTAACAGTCAAATCACGTTCAATTATTCTAAGTAGATTATCTAAGTGATGAGTCCGCTGGAACATGGTAACCTAATCGATTTATCAAGTTGCAAATTATGGTCACACGATGATCCTTACATGCGGGTTCTTACTCTCTCGGTTGATTTCGGTCTATCTCTCCGCCTGTTGAGTTGCATATGTTGGTCACACGGTGATCCTTATGTGTGTGGTCTTACTCCCTCAGAGGTAATTGAAACATAAACTTAATACGGCGTTCCTAAATTTCCAAAGGTATGGTGGCCAGTGTTCCTAAAGGTTTTCCCATCTATGAATCTTAGGAGTGCATAACACACTCTTCCTCTTGGTAGTTCTACAAATGGGCAGCCCTATCAGCGACTACCTTACCAAGGTGTGAGGAGAATGGAGTTACTGTGCTGATTTAAGTCATGAAGTCACTTGTTTCCTTAATTACTAACTAGTTACATCTTGGTTTTAGTAGATTTTACTCGATATTAATAATGTCACCTCCTAAGTACTTACTACCGGGTTTCACCCGCTTTAGGTATCTTTCACTAGTTTCTAATTAATTACTTTGTAGATATACATATATAAATATCAATATTAGGCATTGTCACTACCTAAGTGCCTTAACTAGGGTTGCGCTCCAGAGGAGACAAATCTTACGCACTAAAAATTAGGAAAAAACAGTTTTGACCCACACTACTCAATGCTCGGGGCGCACAGTTCATGCCCTAGGTGCATAAGTGTGCAGAACAAACCATGCCCTAGGCGCATTAGTGACTTTTAAATGTAACAAACACAATAAACCATATTTTCCTTAAAAAAAAAACCATATTTACCTTTTCCAATGATAACAATATTATAACAAATATAACAAAAAATTTATCGTTTTTAATAATACCAACAATATAAAATTATTATTCGATTTTTTTTTAAGGGTATAATTGAAATAACAAAAAAGTCAGCCCAAAATCTCCAAAAGGAGCTATTTTCTTTATATATAGTATACCAAAAAAGTGAGATATCCATTTAACCATATATTTTTAGTTAATCATAATTATACTTCCAACTAATTTTCTTCTTTCCCTTTATTACGGGAAACAATGAGAGTGAGATATCCATTGAAGTGATCTCCAAAGGTTTTAATTTCGTTAACTCAAGAATTGTAGTGTTCTTGAATCAAAGCATGAAGAATGCTAGCAACACTCACTTTTCAACACTCTCTCTAGCACTCACTCTTTTATTGGATGAAATCAATGTATGTCCCACCACTTTGCAATTTTCCAAGTGTAGACCCACAATGATTTAAACCAATAAGAAAGTGAGTATTAGAGAGAATGTTCAAAAGAGAGTGTTGTTATCATTATTCATCAAAGCAAATTTGAGGCAATCTGGTGCCGTGACAAAAGTATGATTAAACACTTACAACTACTACGTAATGAGAGTGTTGATCAATCAAAATATGAGCTTTCTATTTATAGTTTTATTTTTTGGCAAGCAAAAATATTTTTATTTCTGATTAATCAAAATTCATTACAAATATATAAAGAAAGAACATGGATTTGGGCTGATTTTCCCATTTCCAGTTTTACCTTTCATTATAAATATTTTATTTACTATTTTATCCTTTTTATAAATATTATTTAAATTATTAATTAAAATATGAACAACCTCACTACACAATAGGAACAATATTATTTATACCGGTGTATCAAAAAAATATATGATATTTTAAGTTAGATTATTTATTATTCCAATATTATTGTCGATACCATTGAAAAATATAAAATTTTATATTATAATTGTTATATTGTTGGTGTAATTTAAAAAGATAAGCATGTTACAGTTTGAAATCACAAACATCTATATGTATAATTTTAATCAAAATTTAACTAATTTTATAATATAAAAAATTGATCATAATATACACGCGTTAGCATGATAAAAAGAATGGACAAATACGTGCCCGTTTGAATGCTAATATAGTAGTATAAATAAAGATATAAGGCAAATTCTATGGTACACCCAATAAATTTGGATGTATCGGTACACCAAGTCGTAAAATTAATAATAAATGAGTTTTTTTTTTGAAGAAAAATAATTATTTTCTATCATTGACAACTAAGATAATTAAATTTTATTTACCAAAAGCTTCGACGAAATAAAATTTAATTTTTAAGAATTTTTATTACTCATAACAATGAATATTGATTATTTTTTAGGACAAAATGTAAATTTTTTAATATGATCCTTATAAATAATGAAATGATGATTTTTCTTATGAAATGATGTTTTCTAAAATATAAATATTGATAAATACCTTTTTATTTCATTAAAGTGATCATTAATTTATATATTTTGTGAAATAAGAGTACCGGTACACTCAAAGTTGTGAGTGTACCGTAGAAGTTTTGAAGATATAAACATAATAGACTCTTGTATAATATGGATAAGGGTTGTTGTCTTGCATCCAATTAGGTCCCAGCATAAGGGGAGACGAGTGGACCATGTGAAAATCTCCATTCTCCACAAGCTAAGCATCTATCAAGCTTGATATTGTTTTCTAGAGTACAAAATTTGCAAGACCAAACTTTAAACTTTAAAACATCTTTTTCCTTCTTTGTTCCACAGGCTTCACATAGCAATAGCAATGGCTGCAATAAACCAAGTCGTCATCAGCAGGCAGTAGCAGCAACATTCAATTCTATTCGATGAATAGGAGTGCCATTTTTAAAAGGCTTAAATATGTATTTGATCCTTGCAATTAGGGATCGTTTAAAAATTGGTCCCTGTAATCGCTAATCCTGGCAATTTATCCCTGCATTGTTTAATCATTTAAAATTTTGTCCCTCTCCCTACTTAATCACTGCCATGCCACATGAAATTCCAATTTTACCCCTGAGTTTCCAATTCTTTCTTCAATATTTTGTCATCTTCTTAAGGACAAAATTGGAATTTCATGTTTGGCAGTGATTAAGTTGGTCAAAGGATTAAATTTTAAATGATTAATGATTGCAAGGCTAGTTTGCAAAGATTAGCGAATACAGCGACCAATTTTTAAACGACCCCTAATTACAAGGATCAAATACATATTTAAGCCTTTTTAAAAATAAATATCTTAATTACTAGCTTTATGATCATCTGTTGGACATTGTTTTAGGGTCCAAAATGCAACACATTAACCAAACAAATAAAATATAATGGTTATTGTTGTATCAATCTCATAATTAAACAGATAAAATATACTGTACCTCATTTAACAAAGTGCAAGTATTGCACTGCCATTTCGCTTCCTTGGTCACCGCAGATTGAACATGTAGAGTTTGACTTGGTCGTCTCTCATAAGGTCTACAGGAACTTCTACCCTCCGGAATGTAAGTGTCGCCGCTGAACCCTTTGACCATCAGTTCTTCACATTCCTGCGGTCAAAAAGGATCTGACTCATCATCTATCTATCTAATATGAATATGATCAATACCAATAAGCATCAATATATATTACCTTCCTGATTTCATCCCAAAGGTTATAAAAGTGAGTATTGTGAGGACCGTATTCATTATGGCAAAGCTCATGTAACATGGTATCGAGAATCTCTTCATATGGGAAGAAATCCCAGTCCCGATCAGGCCTCCGCAGTCTGAGCCTAACTTCTGCACCCGACCCTATATTTTCCCCTAAAAGGGTTGGATCGGCAGGACTGTGTTCAAAAGTAGTGTAAGCGTGTAACAAAAAAAAACAAAAACATGAAGTTGAAAGCTGCTAATGATGTAAATAAAAGAGCAAGTACGTACTAGAATTCAGAAAGAAGCTCTACTTTCCATCTTCTGTCAGCCATAATTGGTTGCACCTGTTTAGCTACTTTTTCAAGAATCTTTCTGGCTTCATCTTCACCAATTTTGTTGAGAGACTTAATTTCCCATACTTTGTTAACATCACTAAAATCCATGCTAGCAGCAGCTGGTATGAAAAAACTACCAAATCAAAAGTCAAGAATCACGTTGTGATGTGTTAGCAAATATTTGCAAGCTTATAAAATAAATCATGTAATACAAAATCAATTTATTATAAACCTAAGAATGAGTTATCATAGTATAAGTTTGATTCTATTCTATTTCTATGACTACAAAGCACAAACCCTTCTTCTCAATTAGCGACTGCACTACACAGCATCTCAACCATCCAATTTCATCCTTCATGTAGTATTTATTCAAGTCATTGTTATCTAAAAGTTGTTACGTGAATTTCTTAATTTGTTACGTTGAATTTGGGGAAATTTGTTACTAAAACCAAAAAAACACTAAAATCAATGTAATTATTTAATTAACGTAACTTTTTGAATATATATATACTATTTTTTTAAATATTTCCTTGTAGAAAATTGTAAAACATTTATTAGTCACTTTACAATATTAATAAAAAAATAACATTAATACCTTATAATTAATATTTCTCTTTCACATACACAATTGATTATATTTCTTAATCTTTATGAAAATGTTAAAACGACTTATAATTTATGACCTAAAGAGTACTAAACTACTCATGGTCTTTCCCAAGAACATCACCTCTCAGTAAGTTTCGGATCAAATACCCCATGGTCATGAAGTTTGAATAATTTATGACCAAAAGAGTACTAAACTACTTATGGTCTTTTCCGAGAACATCACCCTTCGGTAAGTTTTGGACCAAATACCCCATGGTTGAAGTTTGAATTCTAACCAAGTGATAAGGTACATAGAAGAGAGAAAAACAAAATGGTGGAAATAACAAAAAGGGTCTTATAAAAAGGGATAATTTTTTTTTCTCTCAAAATAATCTTATAATTAGAGACAGAGGTAGTATAATAGAAGAGAGAAAAATAATAAAAAACATAAAGTTGGAGATAAATTAGTGAAGAAGATGACCAAAATTCCTCAATTGAGTGAGTGCATCACAATGTGTGAATGGAAATTTGTCTACTATCAATCACCAAATGTTATTTAATAGATCAGATGACATCGTTTTTTTCTATATAATAAAACATTTCACTTGTCTCATAAAATAATTAATTGTGTTGATTTTAATGATAAAATAAGTTATTTTACTTAAACACTTTTATTAATTATTATTAATTAGTGAAATAATTAAGCGAATTGAGATATACTAGTAATAAACAATTGTTATTAGTTCTCTGAAAGAAAAAAAAAACAATTGTATATTAGTGGAAGAAAATAAGATAGTAGAAAATAATTATTGTTTCATTGATATTTTAAAAGTATATATAATTTGAGATATATAAATGTTAAAAAGAAAACCGTAAGGATTTATTTAAATTGGTCTGATGATGATATTGATTTGAAATTATACTCTTTAAGATCTAAAATTTATTTATCTCTTATGCTCACTTGAGTGACTTAGTTTAGCTTCCTTTTATTTAAAAGAAAAATAATGAAAGAGAGAAGTACCTTGTCGATAGAAGAAAAGGAGTGAAAAGGTACCTAACACTTTTGTCGCCTTTATTTATGTTATTAATTTTATCAAGTTATAAAATGCCAAAGTAGGCTTGAATCCATGGATGCAATTGTGGTAAAGTTTGTAGTTAAATGAGTATGAGTAAGGCTCTGATTAGCACGACTTTTTAACCACTTACTTGTATTTTATTCTATTATATTAGAGAATAGAGACCAAAGTGCAGTACACAGTTCATGTGAGAAAAGTCTTTGTTTAATTAATAAATTAATGAAAGCAACAAATATAAGAAAGTGGAAAATGCAACATTTGAAGAAATAACATTCTACTAAAAGAAAAGAAATACAAAATCCACCCAACTTGTTTTTGTTTGGATGTGTGATGAAGTAAACGTAAAGAAAGGTCCGCATACGACTCCATGGTCTTTCTCTTTCCCACCTGACTTGACTTGACCAAGTTGGAACCTGGTTAGTTTAGTGGAATATATTTATTTAAAAAATAGAAATTAAATTGAGGAAAGTGAAGTGTGAAACCGGGAAAAGGAGGAGTAACTAATTAAAATAATAAAGACAGTGCATGTGAAGAAGTATAGTAAGTGTGAAATCATAGAAATAAAAGTACTAGCATTTATGAGAGTGAGTAATGAATGACCAAACCAAAGAGACAGATACAGATACAAATACTGACACCGCTTCATACAAAAATTACAACTCCTCATGAGACTTGTTGTTGTTCTCTTCTTCTTTTTGCATTTGTATTCTGTTTCTGTTTGTGCACTGAACTCAGATGGGGTAGCACTCTTGTCATTCATGTCCCACTGGACATCAGTTCCTCCTTCCATAAACTCAACATGGATTCCATCTCATTCAACACCATGCTCATGGAAGGGTGTCAAATGCAACCCTTCCACTCACCGTGTAGTCTCTCTCAACCTTTCCTCTTGTAACATTCATGCTCCATTACGACCTGAAATTTCTAATTGCACACACCTCAACTACTTAGACCTTTCTTCTAATTACTTTACCGGTCAAATACCTCACTCATTCTCTAACCTCCACAAACTCACCTATCTCAGCCTTTCTACTAATCTACTCACTGGTCCATTTCCCTATTTCTTAACTCAAATCCCTCACCTTCACTTTCTTGATCTCTATTTCAACCAACTTACTGGTTCCATTCCAACTACTATTGCCAACATCACTCAACTTCGCTACTTGTATCTCGATACTAACCAATTCTCTGGTATAATTCCATCATCCATTGGGAACTGTACTCAACTGCAAGACTTGTATTTCAATGAAAATCAGTTTCAGGGTGTCATCCCCCACACTCTAAACCATCTCAATCATCTTCTCCGTTTAAATGTTGCCTCCAATAAACTAACAGGTATCATTCCATTCGGTTCTTCAGCTTGCCAAAATTTACTTTTTTTGGATATTTCATTCAATGCTTTCAGTGGAGGCATTCCCTCAGCCATTGGGAATTGTACTGCTTTATCACAGTTTGCTGCTGTGGAGTCTAACTTGGTTGGAACTATTCCATCCTCCATCGGTCTGCTCACCAACCTTAAACATCTACGCCTTTCTGATAACCATTTGTCCGGTAAAATACCTCCTGAAATCGGTAACTGTAAGTCTCTGAATGGATTGCAATTGTATTCCAATCGACTTGAGGGAAACATTCCAAGTGAATTAGGAAAGCTGAGTAAACTGCAGGATCTTGAACTGTTTTCCAATCAATTGAGTGGTCAAATTCCACTTGCCATATGGAAGATTCAAAGTCTTGAGTATCTGCTTGTTTATAATAACACTCTTTCCGGGGAACTTCCTGTGGAGATGACAGAGCTCAAGAACCTCAAAAACATCTCATTGTTT
This sequence comes from Medicago truncatula, assembly GCF_003473485.1. Taxonomy (NCBI): domain Eukaryota; kingdom Viridiplantae; phylum Streptophyta; class Magnoliopsida; order Fabales; family Fabaceae; genus Medicago; species Medicago truncatula. Next base: position 51,823,512 of record NC_053043.1, read on the forward strand.
GACAACCTGTTCTCTGGAGTCATACCTCAAAGCTTGGGAATCAATAGCAGTTTGTTGCAATTAGACTTTATAAATAATAGGTTCACTGGCAACCTCCCACCCAATCTTTGTTTTCGCAGAAAGCTAAGCGTTTTGAATATGGGCATCAATCAACTTCAAGGTAGCATACCTCTTGATGTTGGAAGATGCACAACTCTAAGAAGGGTCATTCTTAAACAAAACAACTTTACTGGGCCTCTTCCTGATTTCAAAACCAATCCCAATCTGTTATTCATGGAGATCAGCAACAACAAAATCAACGGAACAATTCCATCAAGTTTAGGAAACTGCACAAATCTAACAGATTTAATTTTGTCAACGAACAAATTTAGTGGGCTTATACCACAAGAGTTAGGAAACCTTGTGAATCTTCGGACTTTGATTCTTGATCACAACAACTTAGAAGGACCTTTGCCATTTCAGCTGTCAAATTGTACTAAAATGGACAAGTTTGATGTGGGATTTAACTTCTTAAATGGTTCATTGCCATCAAGTTTGCAGAGGTGGACAAGGCTAAACACATTAATTTTGACTGAGAATCATTTTAGTGGCGGCATTCCAGATTTCTTGTCGGCATTCAAAGATCTTTCTGAACTACGGCTTGGTGGCAATATGTTTGGTGGGAGAATTCCTAGATCGGTTGGGGCATTGCAGAATTTGATCTATGGTTTGAATCTAAGTTCTAATGGGCTGATAGGCGACATTCCTGTGGAAATTGGAAAACTGAAAACTTTGCAATTGCTGGATCTATCTCAGAACAATTTGACAGGAAGCATACAGGTTCTTGATGACTTCCCTTCATTGGTTGAAATCAATATGTCATACAATTCTTTTCAGGGTCCTGTTCCGAAGATACTAATGAAGCTGCTCAATTCTTCCCTGTCATCATTTTTGGGGAATCCTGGGCTATGTATCAGTTGTTCACCATCCAATGGCTTGGTTTGCTCCAAAATCGGATATCTAAAACCATGTGATAACAAAACAGTTAATCACAAAGGCCTCAGTAAAATTTCAATTGTGATGATAGCTCTAGGATCCTCAATATCTGTTGTTTTGCTTCTTCTGGGATTAGTTTATTTCTTTTCTTATGGCAGAAAATCTAAGAAGCAAGTCCATTTCACTGATAATGGAGGTACTTCTCACCTTCTTAACAAAGTCATGGAGGCTACATCGAACCTAAGTGATCGGTATATTATTGGAAGAGGAGCCCATGGAGTTGTTTATAAAGCCCTTGTAAGTCAAGACAAAGCGTTTGCTGTAAAGAAGCTGGCATTTGCTGCCAGCAAAGGTAAGAACATGAGCATGGTCAGAGAAATTCAAACCCTTGGACAGATTAGGCATAGAAATCTTGTCAAATTGGAAAACTTTTGGTTGAGACAAGATTATGGTCTTATTCTGTATAGCTACATGCCAAATGGAAGCCTTTATGATGTATTGCATGAAAACAAACCAGCACCGTCCTTAGAATGGAATGTACGATATAAGATAGCCGTTGGAATTGCGCACGGCTTAGCATACCTCCATTATGACTGTGATCCTCCCATAGTGCACCGAGACATCAAACCAAACAACATACTTCTAGACTCTGATATGGAGCCTCACATTGCCGACTTTGGTATTGCCAAACTTCTGGACCAGTCTTCTACATCAAACCCTTCCTTATCTGTGCCGGGCACAATTGGTTATATTGCACCAGGTAACTAACTATTGATTGAATGTTTCTTTTCTTTTCAAAATTCTCATATGGATGATTAACATGTTTTTGTTGGCTTGTGACAGAGAATGCTTATACAACAGTAAGTAGTAGGGAGTGTGATGTGTACAGCTATGGAGTAGTTTTGCTTGAGCTGATAACCAGAAAGAAGGTAGCAGATCCATCATTTATGGAGGGTACTGATTTAGTAGGTTGGGTTAGATTGATGTGGAGTGAAACAGGAGAAATTAATCAAATTGTTGATTCAAGCCTTGTAAATGAATTTCTGGATACCAATATAATGGAAAATGTTACCAAAGTGCTTATGCTGGCTTTGAGATGTACTGAGAAGGATCCACGCAAGAGGCCAACAATGACAGATGTTACCAAGCAATTATCAGATTCCAATCCACAGAAAATAAGTAAGAAGGGCTAGTTTTTCAAAACATATCTAATTTGTATCTATGATCATGATATTGATAGGGATAGTCCTTTTGTTGTATGCACTGTGCTTCAAATTTTGTTGGGTGGCCCTTTATCTGGTGAATACTATCATAATACTAGCTCTTGTTGAAACAATGTTATGATCTTGAGTTGAGATAACCTTTATTTATTAAACCATGTTTTCGTCCATTCAAAACAAAAAATCACATTGTAGCATTATCATTAGAAACTGCAGATATGTAAATCCATATCAGCATCGCGCGTAAGAGTGATATTGCTCCTGTTAATTAATTCTTTAAATTTGTAAGTTTATAAACATGTTTGTCAATTAAATAATCGAATAAAAATATGAGACATCGTACACAGTTGTTTAGTGAATTGTGTTTTAAGTCTAATATATTACGAATACTGTGTTTGTATTGATAAATTGCAGAAAGAGTTACCTTATTTGAACACACACAGAATGCAATACTATATCAACCATCGTACAAAATACACTCTGGATCTAATTAATTTTCAAATTAAGGCGATCGAAAATAACAATGTTTGCGCTGTGGAATGTCAAATTGTGTGTACACAAAACATTTCTCGTGAAACTTATCAGTCTGTTAACTAGAATGAATTTGAAGAGACATGGAAACTCATTTCTCAATGTATGGAGACACCAATCGCACAACAAATGGTATGGAAACTCATTTGATTCAGAAAAAAACATAACAATTCAAATTTTAACTATTGGAATTTTGACAACAATCCACTCCACCCTACCCAAAAAAGGGGGAAAAGTGGTAAATGCATTTCAGAACTCGTCAAAAATTTATATGATTGTATATATGTTGAATATACAGTATATTACAGTCTAAAAGTGACATGATTGTTATATATGTTGAATATCCGGTATGTTACAAGTTCTAGAAAGAAGACTCAGTTCGGCGATATGTACGGTCTTGTCAGTTGTTAGTTAGCTTACTATGAATTGCAGGTTATAAGTTCGGCAACTCATTATGCAGTACGAGACTTCTTCAAGCGCCTAAACGCCCTCAAGATGGATCGCGACATTGGTGTTTTGGGAACTGGAATTAATTTTCCAATTACCGCAAGTGGCCAGCTGTTGGAAGGAAAAATCAGCTGGTTAGTACTATCATATGAAGCTAATATATATTGAGAGGGAAGAATGACTATCATTTTGTGATTGTAAAATGATTATCAATATGGATAATCAACCTTCTACAGTTGAGTGCACTAACCTGACCAGCCCAATACAAACACAAGCAAGCCACTGCTGCCAATTCAGCTTCACTGTTGTTGCAAACTTCCCAAGGAACTCGATGATGATTATCTATCAATTTAACATAGAGACATAGATGCATTCAAAATGTTGCCAACTAAGAAAATAAATAAAATAATGAATGATATGCCTATTTACCTGAAGTACAAAAGTCATTCCCACAATTCCGACAAAGAGACGGTTCTGAGTCACTCCCTTGAAGACATTCATCCCTTCTGGCTTTCGAGCATTGAATTCATTGAATATCTGTCAGTTGAAACATTATAAAACTGTTAAATAAGATTTTGATGAACCAACTAGATTATAAGGTTCTTGAAATTGTATAGGGGGAGAATACCACTTGATGTTTCCAAGCCTTTATTGGATATCTAGTAGTGAAATTGAACGAAATGGAATAAAGTTACCATTTCATTTGTTGGATATTTTTGTGAAAGAATATAGAAAGAAAAAAACAAAAAACGACTCCACACCTTTCCTTCAAATTTAGGAGGACAATGGATAAAATGAGATGTAATACAATCCATAATGTTCCATTTCACTATTTTTAAACGATCCAAACAATGGAACATACTATGATTACATTTCATTTATTTTTACCAATCCATACATAGGATAAGAGTCTGGTATATGAGAGAATGAAGAGGGGTTTAATCCATAAATCCCTGAGAAACCCAATTACACAATAATAAGCAAGGGCATGACCAAATATCTCAAATTTTCATTAACATGTACTAACTTGGCACATGACGAATGCGTTGAAAATTATAGTATTCTTCAATGTTAAGGTATCTGTCTCAGATTCCTCTTGTAGAAAACTGTCACCAGCAAAGTTAAGAACCAGAAGAACAGTCACTTGATAAATAGCCTGCAATGCCAAATTGATTATCGTTAAATAGTAGGATCTTTAGTTTCTTCTACTTCCAATTCACTGATGATTGTAAAAGGTGTCTGAGGAATAAAATATATTTTACCTGTACAAGCAAGTTCCTCCACATGATATTTGTTATAAGAGGTTCCCTGCAAGCCAAACGTAAGATCATACTAAAATTGCGCAAATAAAGGCTAATTCAAAGCCCAAATCAACTATAAGCTCAGTCAGTAGTGCCTCTATTATATAGAAAATGCCATCCTTTTAAATTCAGTCGATTGAATAAACGTAAAAATGGAGGGAGTTTCACAATAAACATGAGGAAAAACAATTCAATTTACTCAAAAATAAAGATGAAGACACAAGGGTGCACGGTGTAAACTCAGTTATCACATGCTTTATTGGTATGATGAAGAACAGTGAGTTCCTTTCTTCTCACTCATTATCATGCTTTTTGGAAATAGAGTTCAGGGATTCATGGAGAATGGCCAAATTTTCTGTGATGTATTTCATTGGACCGTTACATCCGTTCTCTGTACATACTTTGTCACTATCAATACTATTTTATGGGGAAGAAATGAAAAACTCATAATGTTTAATAGAGCGATGAACAAGTGATAGATTTGTGTGTTTTCTTTTATGTGCTAGCCAGCACCGTGCAGGTTCAAGAGTACTAACTATTAAGCTTAAGCTGCAAATATAGTGAGGAAGCCAATCAATCCAAACCTTCGGCCAACTGGTGATCTGTGCATAAGGCTGTCAGTTGGTGGTTCAGTAGCCAGAGCAAGAGCCCCAAGTGTGTCCATAATAAGGTTGACCCACAGAAGCTGTACCAAGAACATGTACATCAGATGTGACTCTTATTTTTAGTTTGAATCATACACACAACAAAAGAGGGCGAGGTACCTGTACTGCGGTTAAAGGAACACCACCAGAAGATATAGCTGCCACGACATTGATAGTAAGAGCAGCAACATTTACAGTGAGCTGGAACTGAATAAATTTCTGAATATTTGCATAAACAGAACGTCCCCAACGAACAACCTATACAGAGTGAACGGCACATCTTAGACAATGAGTAAAGTACATACGACTTCCCATTTTTTTTTGTTTAAAAATAAAAATGGCACGGCTGTGTCACTTTTTGGTGTTCCAGGTCAATTGATCCAAGCACATAACTACAACTCTGTTTGTCTCATATTAAGTGTCTTTTAAAGTAATGTACACTTCTTAAGAAAATCATTGAGTGTACTAAAATGAGTTTTTCTAACTAAAGTACCCTTGTTAATATACTAGTAAAAATTAGTGGAGTAGTTGTGTGGATTGGGATGCAATAAAAAAGGTAAATTAGTGGATAAAAAATATTAATGCTTATAGTGATGCTAACTATGCGGGGTTGATTTTTGTTGATAGGAGATCCACTAAAAGGTACTAGTACTGCACATTTCTATGAGGAAATTTTGTGACTTGAAGGAGTAAAAGACAAAATGCAGTATCACGTTCTAGTACTAAAGCTGAATTTTGAGTCATAGTACACAGCATTTGTGAATTACTTTAGCTTAGAATTATTTAAGAAGACTTGAAAATCAAATGGTAAAGACCTATGAAGCTATACTGTGATAACAAGTTAGCAATCAATATAGGACATAATCCAGTTCAGCATGATCAAACTAAGCATATCAAGGTTGATAGACACTTCATAAAGGAGAAGCTCGATAGTGGGCTGATTTAAACTCTATGTGTGCTCACAAGGTCAACTTGAAGATATTCTCACCAAACGAGCGAGTAGCTCAAATTTTTAAAACACATATTCACACAAATTAAACGGTAGTTTTGTAAATAGCAAGATTTATGTATGTTTCCCATTCAAAATAGGAGCACTTTAAGTCTTAGGTTCATCTATGTTAGATTCATGTACTTAAACATAACATGTAATTAATCATGAAGTGTATATAAATATCATGGTTACTGAGTTTCTTTACTCACTCAAACATAATCAGAAAAATCTGTTTTCTTATTTTTCCTAATTAATGTGAGCGTTAACTTAAAATCAGAAATCTGGAGCATCGTGCCACGATGGAGAAGCATCGCGCCACGATGGTTGAAGCAAGATTCCTGGGCAGACACTGGAAATTTCGTGCCACGATGAAGCCTCATCGCGCCACGATGGTCGCGCTGAAGATAAAAATAAAACGTATTTTTAGTTAGATTTGTTTCAGTTTTATAAGGGTTTACTTTCCACTATAAATACAGCCTTGTATCAGATGATAAAAGTGTGTAGAAAAACAAGGTTTAGACCAACAAACAAACTAGGGTTTATAGAGAATCTCTCTTGGCAACAACTCTAGGGTTGGGATTGTTTTGATTCACCTTGAACAAAACACTATTAGGATTGAGTCTCTTGGTCACGGGAAGAGGCTGGGACTTGGGTAGAATTAGGTTTGAAGACTGATTCTTGAAACTCATTATCTCTTTGTAAAGAAACTCATTCATTATAGTGGATCGGAGAGCTGCTCTCTCCCCCAGACTAGGTCATCATTAGACCGAACTGGGTAAACAAATATCTTGTGTTCTTTCTCTCTCTCTCTCTCTCTCTCTCTCTTTTATCTCTTGCTGTTTTTGTTTGGATTATTTGCTACCCGCTTGATTTGATTACTTGGTATTAATTTGCTCCACGCATCAAGTTTTTATTGGTGTGGTTTTTCTCAACGAATTCACAACAATTGGCGCCCACCGTGGGGCAAAGGTCAAATCAATAGCCAGGTATCATGGGTTCGAAGTGGGATATTGAAAAGTTCACCGGTAGTAACGACTTCGGGTTGTGGAAGGTGAAGATGAGGGCAATCTTAATTCAACAAAAGTGCGTTGAAGCACTAAAGGGAGAAGCACAGATGTCTGCACATCTGACACCTGCTGAGAAGACGGAGATGAATGATAAGGCGGTCAGCGCTATCATTCTGTGTCTTGGGGATAAGGTGTTGAGAGAAGTATCAAGGGAGGCTACTGCTGTGTCTATGTGGAATAAGTTTGATTCATTATACATGACCAAGTCTTTGGCACATAGACAGTGTCTGAAACAACAACTCTACTTTTATCGTATGGTGGAGTCAAAACCTATAATGGAGCAACTGACGGAGTTCAATAAGATTATTGATGATTTGGCGAACATAGATGTTAATCTGGAAGACGAGGATAAAGCCTTACACCTATTGTGTGCTTTACCTAGGTCCTTTGAGAATTTCAAGGATACTATGCTTTATGGCAAAGAGGGCACTATCACTTTGGAGGAAGTTCAAGCAGCTTTGAGAACCAAAGAGTTAACCAAGTTCAAAGAGTTGAAGGTTGATGATAGTGGAGAAGGCTTGAATATCTCAAGGGGGAGAAGTCACAACAAAGGAAAAGGGAAAGGCAAGAATTCCAGGTCAAAGTCTAGGTCGAAGGGTGATGGCAATAAAACACAGTACAAATGTTTTATTTGTCATAATCCAGGTCACTTCAAGAAGGATTGTCTGGAGAGAAAGGACAATGGAGGTGGAGAATCATCCGTTCAGATTGCAAGCAACGATGAAGGTTATGAGAGTGCTGGAGCACTAACTGTGACAAGTTGGGAACCTGAAAAGAGCTGGGTCTTGGACTCTAGGTGCTCTTATCACATTTGTCCAAGAAAGGAGTACTTTGAAACGTTAGAGCTGAAAGAAGGTGGAGTAGTTCGCCTTGGTAATAATAAGGCTTGTAAAATTCAAGGTATGGGTACTATCCGACTCAAGATGTTTGATGATCGTGATTTCCTTTTGAAGAATGTGAGGTATATTCCTGAACTTAGGAGAAATTTAATATCCATAAGCATGTTTGATGGTCTAGGCTATTGCACTAGAATTGAACGTGGTGTGATGAGAATTTCTCATGGTGCATTGGTTATGGCTAAAGGGTCTGAAATACAAGGTCTATATATTTTAGAAGGTTCTACCGTAATAGAAAATGCATCGGTTGCTAGTGTTGACACTCGGGACATAACTAAACTTTGGCATTTGAGGTTAGGTCATGTCAGTGAAAGGGGTTTGGTGGAGCTAGCTAAACAAGGTTTGCTAGGGAATGAAAAATTGAACAAGCTAGATTTCTGTGATAACTGCACATTAGGCAAACAACACAAGGTGAAGTTTGGAGTGGGGGTGCATAAATCTAGTAGGTCTTTTGAGTATGTTCATTCGGATCTTTGGGGTCCAGCATCGACGAAGACTCATGGGGGAGGTTCATATTTCATGTCTATCATTGATGATTATTCTAGAAGAGTATGGGTTTACATTCTGAAGAAGAAAAGTGATGCTTTTGAAAAATTCAAAGAATGGGATACACTTGTAGAAAATCAGATTGATACCAAACTGAAAGTGTTGAGAACTGACAATGGCTTGGAATTTGTTTCAGAACAGTTTAATGAGTTTTGCAGGAAGAAAGGTATAAAGAGGCATAGAACCGTGGCATACACACCTCAACAGAATGGTCTTGCTGAAAGAATGAACAGGACTCTGTTGGAGCGCGTGAGGTGTATGCTGTTGGGAGCTGGATTGTCCAAGAGTTTCTGGGGAGAGGCTGTTAGTACTGCAGCATATTTGATTAACAGATGTCCATCAACAGGGATAGATCTCAAGACACCTATGGAGGTTTGGAGTGGGAGACCGGCAGACTACTCTAACTTGAAAGTCTTCGGAGCTTTAGCGTTTGCCCATATCAGGCAAGACAAACTTGATGCTAGAGCGGTGAAGTGTATTTTCATGGGTTATCCTGAAGGTGTGAAAGGTTATAGACTATGGAAGATGGAACCTAGAGAATCAAAATTTATTATAAGCAGGGATGTTACTTTTGATGAGACCCGCATGGGGATGAAGTGCAAAGACCTGGATACAAGCTCGGAAACGGGAACAGGAAAAATTCAGTTTGAGGTGGAGCCTATCACTGATGAAAGGGAAGAGGAGGATCAGACTCCAGTACCTGATGAGGGTGAAGGCCAAGAGATAGTGAATCCTGACTATCAGCTAGCAAGAGATAGGGAGAGGAGACACATTAATCCACCTAAGAGATACGGTTATGCTGATCTTATTTATTATGCTTTGAATGTGGCTGAAGAATTGCAAGACTCGGAACCAAAGAACTTCAGGGAAGCATTAGAAAGCAATGAAAACAAGGACTGGCTGAAGGCAATGAATGAGGAAATGCTTTCATTGGAGAAGAACCAGACTTGGAGACTTGTTTCATTACCTGAGAATCAAAGGGTAGTGGGAAGCAAGTGGGTGTTCAAGAAGAAAGAAGGTATACCAGGGGTCGAAGCACCAAGGTATAAGGCAAGACTTGTAGCAAAGGGTTTTACTCAGGTGGAAGGGATTGATTACAATGAAATCTTTTCACCGGTAGTAAAACATTGTTCTATAAGGGTACTTATGGCGATTGTTAACATGTATGATCTTGAGTTAGAACAAATGGATGTGAAGACCGCATTTCTACATGGAGAGTTGGAAGAAACTATCTATATGCAACAACCAGAAGGTTTTGTAGAAGACAATACAAAAGTGTGTTTGTTGAAGAAATCTTTGTATGGGTTGAAGCAAAGTCCAAGGCAGTGGTATCGTCGGTTTGATGAGTTCCTAGTAAAGGCTGGTTTTGTGAGAAGCAACTATGACAGTTGTGTTTACATGATGAGAAGGAATGAGAAAGTCATTCTCTACCTTCTCCTTTATGTAGATGATATTCTTATGGCAAGTTCTGACATGCAAGAGATTCAGAAGCTCAAGGAAAGATTGAATGATGAATTTGAGATGAAGGATCTTGGTAATGCAAAGAAGATTCTTGGTATGGATATCATAAGGGACCGGAACAAAGGTGAGTTGTTCTTATCTCAGCAGGGGTACTTGAGGAAAGTGGTGGAGCGGTTTAGAATGAAAGATTCTAAAGTCGTTAGCACTCCTCTTGGTCACCACACTAAGCTATCTATAAAGCAGTGTCCTCAATCCGATGAAGAGAAAAGCAAGATGGAAGGTACTCCCTATGCAAGTGGGGTTGGAAGCATCATGTATGGTATGGTTTGTAGTAGACCAGACTTATCCTACGTAATCAGTGTGATAAGTCGGTTTATGGCAAATCCGGGTCAAGTGCACTGGCAAGCTTTGAAGTGGGTTCTGAGATATTTGAATGGATCTTTGAGAGGTGGTCTAAGGTATACAAAGTCATAACCAGGTAGGGATGCTTTGGAGGGATATGTGGATGCAGACTATGCAGGTAACGTAGACACTAGAAAATCTTTGTCAGGTTTTGTGTTTACATTGTTCGGTACAGCGGTAACTTGGAAGGCAAATCAACAATCAGTTGTAGCTCTTTCAACAACTCAAGCGGAGTACATAGCCCTTGTTGAAGGGGTCAAGGAAGCCATATGGTTGAAAGGTATGATTGGAGAAATGGGGATTAGTCAAGAATCTGTGAAGATACATTGTGATAGCCAAAGTGCCATTCATTTGGCAAATCATCAAGTGTATCATGAAAGGACAAAGCACATTGACATTCGTTTGCACTTCGTCAGAGACATGATTGAGACTAAGGAGATCATGGTAGAGAAAGTGGCATCGGAAGACAATCCAGCAGACATGTTCACCAAATCATTACCAAGATCAAGATTCAAGCATTGCTTGGACTTGATAAACTTCATTGAAGCATAGATGAAGGATTGGAGAGAGCAGCAAGGTGATTGATGGTTAAACTGGCATCATCACTGATTTGAAGTCAAGGTGGAGAATTGTGAGAGTTAACTTAAAATCAGAAATCTGGAGCATCGTGCCACGATGGAGAAGCATCGCGCCACGATGGTTGAAGCAAGATTCCTGGGCAGACACTGGAAATTTCGTGCCACGATGAAGCCTCATCGCGCCACGATGGTCGGGCTGAAGATAAAAATAAAACGTATTTTCAGTTAGATTTGTTTCAGTTTTATAAGGGTTTACTTTCCACTATAAATACAGCCTTGTATCAGATGATAAAAGTGTGTAGAAAAACAAGGTTTAGACCAACAAACAAACTAGGGTTTATAGAGAATCTCTCTTGGCAACAACTCTAGGGTTGGGATTGTTTTGATTCACCTTGAACAAAACACTATTAGGATTGAGTCTCTTGGTCATGGGAAGAGGCTGGGACTTGGGTAGAATTAGGTTTGAAGACTGATTCTTGAAACTCATTATCTCTTTGTAAAGAAACTCATTCATTATAGTGGATCGGAGAGCTGCTCTCTCCCCCAGACTAGGTCATCATTAGACCGAACTGGGTAAACAAATATCTTGTGTTCTTTCTCTCTCTCTCTCTTTTATCTCTTGCTGTTTTTGTTTGGATTATTTGCTACCCGCTTGATTTGATTACTTGGTATTAATTTGCTCCACGCATCAAGTTTTTATTGGTGTGGTTTTTCTCAACGAATTCACAACAATTAACATAGAAGTAAAGGTAAAGAAACAACTGCATAAGAAATCCATATGGCGTTTTACTTGTGCATATGAAGTGGTGTACCAATCACAGACAGAAAAGAAAAAAATTACTTTACTACTGCTGCTAAACCGAATAATTCATTACCTTCACTACTGATGCAAAGTTATCATCCAGGATTATAATATCTGAGCTTTCTTTTGCAACTTCAGTTCCTTGGATGCCCATAGAAAGACCAATATCTGCCTAAAATGCAAAATAGTAAAACAAGATATCAATTTTTTTTTTTTTTTGAAGGAGAACAAGATATCAACTATAATAAGAACAATAGTATCATTGGTGAGCCCATTTTAGTTAATTTGATGATTTGTATTTTAGCATGTCTACATATATTTTAATTTGAATGCAGCAGTGTGTTTTTTTAGGTGAACTGTAAATTACCTAGAAGATAGATTTCTTAACTGTCAGTCAACTGTGTCGAATCTTATTAGTTATGATATTCTTCGTAATAAAAATTCGCTCTCCTCATCATGTGTATGATTTGGTTGACCTTTATAATAGAAATAGTTGTCTATCTCTTTATGACCATACACTATGAGACAAATATCTCTTCAAAACCAATGTCTTTATTTTCCTTACATCATTTGAATAATTGAAGCCTTATATCCCGATCTTGAGCTACTCTCTTTAGCTTTGAGTCATCACACCCAATTGTTTTTCAAGGCTTGTCTCCCTTTTAGTAGCTCGATGAGATTATATGTATGATTCTTATGCAATATATTGCATCTCCTCTTGCATAGTGTTAATTCATTCTTTCATATCATTGTTAGCCGTAGCTTCTACATGGCTTTGAGGTTCTCTTATTCTTTAAGTGTTGCATATTCATTGAAAAATATTTGGTAGATGGTTGTCTCTGTCTGGTTTACCATTGTAGTTGAGGTTAACTAATATGATTTTCCATAATACTTTGATGGTTCCTATACCAAACTACTCAATTGTGTTTGAACACATCATTGACTTCAGTATGATCTCTCTTGACAGATAGCCCCCCTAAATCATCATGGCGTACCATAGGGGACGACTTCTGATTACAACTACTGTTTGACCTTTGACTAAGTTTTCTCATACTGTTTGGAATATTTAGCTGCCTGATCCTAAAAAATATAACATCTCTACTTCTAAAAATCTTCTTGTTCACAAGGTCCCAAATCGCTAATCAAACTTGTATCTTTGAGATCCAAGATAAATCGACTTTTTGGTCTCTGCATCGGACACAAATTATTCATAAAATGGAGGTACTTTTTATTTACAAGGCGTTATCAGTTTTTATTGTCTTTCATTTTTCCATCGGTGTTTGATTCACCATGTACAACATTAGCCTCACCTTTGCATTATGCATAATCTGTCGAGTAATGGGCCAAGCAACAAACAATAGAGAATGAACATAGCACCATATTCTTAACAAAATCAATATGGCTTTTCTATATATGCATGTTCTCTTCTATCATCTTCATTTAGCTTATTTTGAACTAATGTGTACTTTTTCATCACTCACACTTGACAGACAGTTAGGCTTCCCCCTAGGTTGAAGTCTGAGTACTATGCTTTCTCTCCAAAAATTGGGTCATTACTTAATATCTCTCCCTCTGGGTAAAACGTGTTCGAGTACTCAACTTCATCACTGGATACCCAGCAGTTAGTTAACATTATTTTGTTAAATATTGGATTTAAGAATTAAAATTGAATAAAGTTCAAATATAATCTTAAAAACATTGTATTTTTAACCATCAAAAACTTAATTAAGTCAAAAAAATAAATTAACAAAAATTCATTGAAAAAATTGTAATATTTCTTTACACTAGTATCAAGTAACATATTTATTCTTTGGAGTTTTCAATCTGAATACTGTACATCCAAGAAATATACAGACCTCATGAAGAGCAGGGGCATCATTAGTGCCATCTCCTGTGACGGCAACAACTTCACCTCCTTTTTTCAGTGCTTGCACGAGCAAAAGCTTGTCATTTGGAGATGATCTTCCCATCACCTATATATATTTTGCAAACAAAAGGTACAGACAATCAAACCCGAGGGATTAAATAAATAGTATGGATCACTAGCTTGAACGGGTGATATACCACATTATCTCTTCGTTGTGGCGAACGGAGAGATAATGTGTATATCTCCGTTCGCCACAACGAAGAGATAATGTGGTATATCCCCGTTTGCCACAACGAAGAGATAATGTGGTTTATTTACAAATAGTGAAAAGAGATAAATGATATTAGTTGTGTTGAAATGTTCTGGAAGTGTGTGAGTCGTTACCAAAATTTTAGTATTTTAGAAAGGTCTAATTGTTGTAGTTTACTAGGCTTGCCAGGTTAAATTTATCATGAGTTAGTGTTAGCCTGTACGCCGGTCATGACCTGAGATTGGGTCGTGACAAAGTATTCCTTTGTGTAGGATTAATTATTTAATGGATCAATAACACTCTCTAGTACATTCATCTTATGCGTATAACGAGAAATCAAAATGAAAGAACCATACAGTTATTTTCTTAGCAACTTGTTCCCTTTCCTTTTCAGAGAGTTCACGGAATGTCTTTCCTTCAATTATATTTGGCTCAACTGCATCTTCAACTGAAACCAGTATTCCGCACTCCAAAGATATTGCTTTTGCTGTTTGAAGATTATCCCCAGTAACCATGCGTACCTATGGGTTCACAATTCACACACATAAGATGTGTTGGGATCTCTTGATTTTAGATTTTTGAGAAATACTCATGCAAGTTATGAAGTCAAAGCCATGTTCTAACACTGTCCTTAATGATTTCAATGAAATGAAATCTAAATATGACGATATCTAGTTATTTGATTCGATCGATATGAAAACTTTACCTTAACACCAGCCTCAGTGCATAATCTCACAGCCTCTTTGACTCCAGGGCGACAAGGATCCTGGACATTCAGATGAAAGAATTTTAGAAGGAATATACAGGATTAATTTGAAAGCATAAAGACAAAGCGAGCTACAGAACATGATACTTAACAACAACATATTATGTACTAAAGAATAATTTCAACCTCACAACTTTTGATATTAAAAACTATCTTAGTATCTACCTACTATAACGATTGAGGACTAAATTGTTCATAAAGTTGCAAGTTATGGGGGAAACAAATTTGTAACACATTACAGGTGAAAGAAACTTGTGTTTTACCTTTATTCCAACAATAGCAAGCAAAACAAGCTCATGATCGGGTAAGGACCACTGGTCTAAATCCTCTTCCTTGGATGGAATTTTTTCCAATTCGTATGATCTGTATGCAATAGCAATACAACGCAAGCTCTGGGCAGCCATGTCATCAATTGCCTTTCTGAAGAATGCCTGAAGATTATTAAATGAATATTACACATTTAGAAAAGTGCTGAAAATATTATGAACTGCTATCAGTTGCTATATTTTAGGTACTGATATATAATTGCTTACAATCAGAGTAACTTGACACAACACTATAACCTCATTGATATTAATAAAGTTGTTGTTAGGTTGTAGCCTTGCGTGTTGGTGTTTAAATTTGGGTTAGCTATCAACCAAAATAAAATGTTTTTCATATTTCCATTTTGTTCGGTTCAATGATATTAATTCCCTCAAACTTTCTATGACATGAAGCTGCTATTCCTAACCTTCTCTTCTTCAATAGATTGTCGTTGACCATTTGAATCAAGATATTGGGTACATGTTCCTAGAACTATCTCAGCAGCACCTTTCCAATGTATATGCACTTCAGAGTCCGCCTGCCAAGAAGATTACAACAAACGTTTCTGATTAGCACATGAAAGTCGATGGAAACAACATCTAAGTGATATATATACATACATACATACATACATATATATATATATATATATATATATATATATATATATATATATATATATATATGATTCCATAAATAGTAACCAAAAAAAATGCAGGCGCGAAGACTAAATAGGTTCAAAAGTGAGAGCAAAAATATCAAAAAGCACAAAGCGATGGATATTTATGTCTGATAAATATTATAGAATACATTAGATCAAAGGATGAGTTGGTAAACAATTTTATCAAGGGATTACCAGTTTCACAGCAACACCACCTCGTTTTTTCTCAGAATTAAAGGGGAAGACATGGAGAATCTTTGATCTTGATCTGACAAGTTCAAAATTCATTCCCAACTGCCACGAGAATTCAATAATTTGAACTTCAAATCAATACGTTAATCAAGGAATAGAGAAGAAAATAAAAAAGAAATAAATGAAAAAAACAGGGAGGGTACCTTCACTGCCCAAGATAGAATTGCCTTCTCTGTAGGAGATCCTGAAATCTCTGTCTCTCCACCATCCTGCCAAAGCAAGTACGCTACAGTCATAGATAGAAATGCTAATAATTCTATAATGCAAACATTAATGAAATAAGAATCACAATAATCAAGATTCTCAAATAATAAATCCAACCGACCAAAAGAAACTGTTAGTGTTGGACTACAACGAGATCCTTAATTGGGGTAATCAAGTGCCAAATATCACAACATAATAGTTGTTAAAATTAAGTACAAAGGCAAGACATACCTTAGGAATGAAAATATTGCCTGTTGTATTTTGTGCTATGCCTTCATTTATCAGAGATAAAACTTCTGGATGCAATTTTGACGAGTCATCTGGTGGATTTAATTTCTCCCTCCCACCAGCATATGCCTCAACTACAGTCATCTACAATTCCAAGATATAAGCCACTGTCACGTCCTGATAATTCAAGGATTCTAAATAAATAAAAGAAAGAATGCATACAGCAAGGACCATGGAGTTTGGCAGAATAAACAAATAGCTTGTAAGCCTATTAGATATATTAAGCATGTAACAAAATTATGGACATTGTTAACTAGTTTGTAGCTCATTAGGCATTGGGTGAGTTTCAATCTTTTTCTCTTATACCTATGTTTTTGCACCTCTAATGTAACCAAATGAAAAATTGAATTCATTCATTGACCAGCAGATCTGTGACGAGTTCCTTATCTTTCTTTCCATATTATATTTAAATATATTAGGTTTTTAAATTGAGCCTAACTCTTTGTAAACGCATTTCAGGCCTTATCTTTACTCTTTGTAAACGATCTCATGGTATTAATCTTTGCAGTGATAGTGTTTAAATTTTCAGAAATCTAAAATTTGTTTGCTCAACAAAAACATAAATGGACCACATGTAAGCTGAAAATTCTAGAGAGAAGAGGTTATCAATCTATAATGAATCTGTTGAAAATATATTCTGATATATGTACTTATTGTATAGGCATATCATATCAAGTAAATAGGGATAGAATTGCCTATATTTATATTTGTAATTTTTGCTTTGAGCCTATAAAAAAAAAAGACTTCGCTGCGTAGTTCAGACACAGGGTTTAACCATATGTCTGTCTCATTTTCACTCTATTTCAACAAAATCCAATACCAATGTGAGCTGCATCAATTAAATAACTCAAAGCATTTGTTCACAAGCAAAAATCTAAATTATGGTCTGAGTCCTCTTGGACTATCCAATCCTCCGATCACAGAACCCACCTGGTTTAAGGTCAAAGTTCCAGTTTTATCACTGCAAATTGTCGTAGCAGAGCCCATGGTTTCGCAGGCTGATAGCCTTCGCACCTGTATCATTGTTAGGAAATGTTTCAACGGAAAATATCGCAAATTGTTACAAAAATTACAAGAGTATTGGAGAAAATAAGATACTTACCAAAGCTTTGTCTGCCATCATCTTCCGCATCGAGTATGCCAGGCTGTCATTAAAGTTGATGAGATTGTAAATTACAGAGATTAGAATAAACGTCAGCCAGGTTAGTTTTTGGCTACATCTTGCATTGTACAATGAAATAAACTAGCAACATGTACTCACGTTAAGGTAACTGCTAAAGGTAAACCTTCTGGCACTGCGACAACCACAATTGTTACCTGCACGACTCTATTTAGTTGAGAAAAACTATTACAAAAAATTAAAGAAGAAAAAAATAATGTATTTAACATTAGTTATAAATCACACTTACAGCAATGGTAAAAATTGCGATGAACCCTTCTAAAACTTTGTCAATCTTAGTCACCTTATAAACAAATTGCACTTTTCCATCTGAACCCGTTGTATGGCCAGAAAAGTATCTAACATTCCAAAATCATGACACAGCTGATCAAAGTTGTCATCGAGCTTGCATCAATAAGTTAGTACATCAAAAAGATCAATCTATGTTTACCTTCCCAAGAGAATTACAAGAACAGCAATAGCTACAGTAAGCCCAACAATACCAACAAAAGTTGCTACTCCATTCAATCGTACCTATTACATACCAACAAAAAAAAGTTTTAACAAATAGGTGATGTAGGTTTCTTTAAGTACAGCCAAAGCAACAGCTTTTATCCTTATTTGTTTTGTATAGGGCAGGGGAAACCTGTAGTGGAGTCTCTTCTCCAGTGTCCTCTGAGATAGTTGCCATCAACAATCCCCACTCAGTATTTATACCAACACTAGTTACCTACAGATGGAAGCATAAAAGTGTCAAGGTATAAGAATTGTAAAAGAATTTTGTGCTTGTGCTTAAATACCATAAAAACATAACAACAAAGTCTTTTTCTGCCAATTAAGAGTAAGTCACATGAATCAAATGACGCGATGATGCCATGTAGTAAGTCATGTTTAAAGATAAACTTCTAAAGAAAATATTAGCATTCATGCAGCTAAAGAACAAAATGCGCGGCAACAAACTTTATAAGTCAGAAACCTGTTGCACTATAGTTATTCAAATACTGAAAATAATCATGCCTTTACTCATCAAATAACAAGCAGACTAGCAGAAAGAATATAATTTCATATTATACCAGCATAGAACCAACTCCGTCTGCTACTTTGCAGCCTGACATAAAAAATGGTGCTTTGTGATCCTTGTGAACCTACAGAACACTCGATGCTTAAAACTCAATAAGGATTAAAAACTAGGAATTAGGTCAATAGAAGATATGAGCAACATACAATCTTGCTTTCACCAGTCATGCTGGATTCATCAATGGCAAGTGAGTGACCAGTAATTAAAACTCCGTCAGCAGGAACCTGAGATATAAATAGAGTAATTAATGTAGAACAAAAATAATTCAATTACCAGAGAAAAAAACTAAGATTTACACAAATTCACCTGATCTCCTATTTTAAGGGGCAGTACATCACCAACGACAATTTCAAATATCGATATTTTTATTGTTCTGCCACCTCTTATGGCCTGTAGCAAGTTTATGAGTGCATGATCGATCAGTTCAACTTCCACGTGATGTTATTTTTTAATAATATAATAATTTTACACACCTCCAATTGTATATTTTGTTTTTCTGCATTCAAGTTCTGAAACTGAAGAGATTGCCGATAATCACTGACAGCTGACAGACAAAAGTAGCAACATAAAGTTAATATAAATAAATTAAGAACCTTCCAAACCTTCCTTAGGGATTTTAATATTCTTTATAAATAAATCGCACCAATCATAAAGTTGTTTCATACTTGTCCCTTTTAATTGTTTACACACTATTGAATTAAAAGATGTGATTAAAAGTATGACGCATTCACTCAAGTGATACATTTAAAATGTCTTACATTCGTAAATTATTTGATGCATGAGGTTAAATATAACATAAGTTGTTAGGGGAAGGGAAAGGTGATTTTGACTTCTATAGAAGTGGAAGTAAAAAGTTTATCAAGTGAACATTGATTAATAAAAATAGTGTTTCTTTTATAACGGTAATGGTTCATGCAAGACACCAACCAAATGTTGGTCAGGATTAAATACATATATATATATATATTCATTAAAATGTTGATTCCAATACCTGTAACTACAATGACAAGTAAAACTGCAAAAGCAATGCTTCCTCCATCCAACCATCCTTTTTCCCAACCCTGGCCATTTCAAATAAAGATAAAGGTAAATCTTCAAGGAGGAAATAAACTTAAATAGAATGAAAGAATAATTGCAATGAAACCAAGCACTGCCAAGACAGAAAGAAGGCAAAGATTCCAAAATAAAAGAAGTAATATATACAAATAACAAAATGAAAAATTAAAAAATACAGTGAATATCTATTGTGAACAAAATACAATCAGTTCACTTTTTCTTGTTATGTATATGCAGTTCACCTTTTCAAATACTCCAAGCACTAATGATACCACAGCTGCTATAATCAATATTATAAGGGTCAGATCCTGCCAAGCTTCCCATAGAAACCTCTGTAAAACAACTGTAAAGATTTAGTACCAGCACAGGAATTAACTCAACACAGTTAACTTTTTTAAAAGAAAAAAAATTAAAAATATCACATACCCAAAGACTTCTACCCTTTTTCCGAGGATATGTATTAGTTCCAAATGCATTTTTCCTCTTTGATAGATCATCGTCATCTCCACTAATCCCTTTATTCAAATCTGACTTTAGAAAACCTGATAAGCCTTTAACCTGAATAAGACATCACTACATTATATTATCAGAAAACCAGACGGCTTCAACAAAATACGACACAAAATTACGTTGAAGTAGACCTACCCCTCCATATTGTTGTAAAGTTGAAATGTTTTGATTCTTGGACATTGAAACAAGTTGTTCGAGTCCAACTTCATAGTCACCACCTGGAGTTATTGTGGAAGCCACTGATGTACCTGTTACTGCAATTCAAAATATTAATTTAATGTTATAAGCAATTTGAAAAGTTCTTCATAACTCAAAATAACTAAGCTTTAACCAAAACTAATTATATAAATTTAGATTTATTCGTAAAACAATGAACCAAAAAAAGTAAAGGAACAAATCGTTCTCAGTGTAAGCAGAAACTATTTAAGGGTTACAACCAAGATTCAATTTGATAGAGACTTAAGAGTATAGAGCAAATACCAGGTAGGACCTAAAAGCAAGTCATATTACATTAATTCTATAATGGTGATTGCTGGATGATGTTCACTAGTTAACATATATATCCAGTTCTGTAGGCAAGTCCATATAGAGCAAAAAGCTTTACTCTAGCTTTAAATTGACCGCCCATTGGTGGATGGTGGAAATTGTCCCCCGGATTAGTCGATCTTTGGACCAGATACCGAGTTTTTTTAAAAGAAAACATATATATCCACTTATCCAGTGCTAGAATCTAGATTCTAGACCATATATCTACCTACGAATGACAAATATATACAATTGAACATTTTATAATGATAAAGAAAGTGAAATAATTTCCTAACAACTAGTTATGCTTATGCAGATACCGCCTGGTACTAGCTAGTGCTAGTTTCCAATGTGGTAAGTTTAAGAAAAATGGAAATAAAGTGAATGCAGGTTGTGAAAATGAGGGAGATTGTAAAAAGTTATACCTAGTTCGCGTTCACCGGCCATTCTGAAAAGCAAAGCAGCCTAATAGAAGAATTGATGATGGATTAGAAAATAAGATTAGCAATAGAGAATTAAGGAATTTGTGGCAATAATTCATCAGATATGTAATAATTAATTAAACATTACTCTGATGACTTGTGCATGAGCTCTAATCATGCTTTTCTTTTGTTCTTTCTCCTCTTCCTTTTTCAAGTCGAGAGTATATCTAAAACGCCTCGACGCATTGAGAACAAATGCTGCTTGCTGCAAAATCAATCAGATTGAAAAATGAATGAATGAAACAAGCACATATTGAAATGGAAATGCAAATGCAAATGAAAATGGCGAAGTATTGTTAATTAATAATAGAAAAAATGCATGCATACTCGCCAACGCTTGAGGGTCTCGGGAGGAGCATTTTTGGTTTGTGTAATATCAAAAGGATCGTCAGGATCAACGAGGAGGTCATCGTCATCGTCGTTGGCAGCGGGGCCGTGAGGGTGAGTGCTGCTAGCAATGGTGACGGTGAGGAGACCATTGGAGGATGAGGATGAACCATGAGATGTGGAACCTGTAGTAGTCTTCATGTTTTGCATGCTATTGCTCATCTTCCTCTTCTTCTTATTCGCATGCAAATTTCTTAAATTCTAGTTAGTAATTAATCAATCGGAATCATCACAACTCCCTCCCATTCTCAATGCCTATTGTTGGCAAATACTATTATTAATTAATTAACTGCTTAGATGGAATGTTAATACATTCTCTTTCTTTCTCCAAAAATAGATAGCCATCCCGAACAAAACAACACCATCTATCTATCTATCTGTCTACATTTTATTTATTGAATAAAATCTATACATAATCATCTGCCTAATAACTAGGCACACACTTGCGGTGTGCGTGCACTCTCAACTATCATCCTCCTTTATACTTTCATTTTGTTTCCCTTACCATTTAATTGTATTACTTTTTTTTTTCAACATTAATATTTAGACACCATTTATTTTTCTACACTCATTAAACACCATAGTGGGAACTTCTACGGTACACCTCACAAATTGAGGTGTACCGGTACTCTCGCTCTATAAATTTATAAATTAAGGATCATTTTATGAAATAAAAAGCTATTAGTCAATATTTATATTTTAGAAAATATCATTTTATATATAAAAAACACCATTTTATTGTTTATAAGAATCATATTGAATTTTTAACATTTTTTCATAAAAAATTATCAATATTCTTTATTATAAGTAATAAAAATTAAAAAAAAAAAAAAATTTATTTCGTCGAAACTTTTGGTAAATAAGATTTAATTATTATAATTGTTAATGATAAAAAATAATTCTTTTTCTTAAAAACAACAACTCATTTAATCATTAATTATCGATTTGGTGTACCGGTACACTCAAATTTTTGGGTGTACCATAGAATTAGCCCACCATAGTTTTATCTATATCTCTCTCTTCCTATAATATCGTCAATATATTACATAGAGTGCTGATAGGTATACAACCCCAGCTGGCAACACACTCCATACACCCCCATGTGGCAAGACATTTTTGATATTTCAACATTAAATGGAGGGCAGTTTTGTAAAAATGCTTATAAACCTACCATCTTCCTCTCTTCTCCACTGCGTTCTCACTATTCACCACCGGAAGAAACAAAATCATAGCACCTCACTGTTCACCACCATCAGAATTGCCGACACGATCCTCGCCGTCCTTTGCCTCCGTTACCAGATATACCGTCGTCCTCTATCTCTTCCATTTTCGACGACGACATTCTTTGCCTCTTTCGTTTTCGGCGACAACTCGCTGACGAATCTCCCGTTCTCCGGTGCTAGATCTTTTATTCCTTCTCTGTTTCATTCCGCCCACCGACTGCACCATCCAACCTCCATCACGACCACCGACTACACCATCCACCTTCCCTCACCACTACCACCGCAGTTGGTCCACCGATCACACCCTCTTCCCTCCCTCAACACCATTGTAATCTTCATCATTCTCCTCCTTCGTTCATCCTTCCAACACAACAACAACATCTCCGCCGTTGAATCTTTTCAGATCTGTTGTTTTACGATGGTGGGAGGATATGGAGGCCACCGGCTGCGACGGTTTTCTCCAGATCTGGACAGGAGTTGAGCGACGGTGATGGTGGTGACCGCTGTAAGGAAGAGAGAATTGGAAGTTAATGGGAAGCAAATGACAGAGAGTTTCTGGCGGAGGGGGCGGCGGAAGGTGGAGGTCTGAGGTGAGGAGAGAGAGAGAAGAGAGAGCCCGAGAAGAGAGAGAATATTTTTTTTATTAGATGAGACAAAAATTTAATGCCACGTGGGCAGTGGTACAAGGAGTGATAAAAGGTAAGGGTGTCTATGCATCATTTCTGTATTACATATATCATATCACTATCCTTTTCTCTTTATCTCAATGTGTATACACCCATTGAGATGTACACAAAAGATTTTTCTATTTTTCTTCCTGCCTTATGAGTAATATATATCTGTAGATTTTTTTTTTATATATAATGTATATTTGTAAATATATACATAACAAAATGTATTACTCCTCTGTAGATTTTTTTATATATATAATTTATATTTGTAAAAATATACATAACAAAATGTATTGCCCCTCTCCTTCAAAAAAAAAAAATGTATTGCCCCTCTGTTTCAAAAAAAAAAAAAATGTATTAGTCCTCTAAAACTCACACAAGTGCGACATCTTAAGTTCGAATTAAGGTGAAGATGTTCAACCTAATAATTTTGGTATGACAAATTGAACTAGACTTTACGGATCATATTTTGCTTTAATCTTTTTAAATAGTTTTTTTTGTCTATACAAATGTACAACTTCTTACTTTTACTCCATGGTATTTTGATTTAGTCATTGAAAAACCATTTTATATTAAAATTCGTGTCATTATATAATATTCATTTTAGTTTTTATTTTTAGAAAATAAAATTAATATTTTTACATCCATATAGGATAATTAGAATGGTTTAGAAATTGCTTTTATGACGGTAATAAATTAATGTGATTTTAAAAACAAATTAAAGTAAATTTTCTTGTTTCTAATTAACTTTGTCGAAAGAGAAGAATCCTAGACTATTAAACATCTTAAACCCCGAGACATTAGCCACCTTGAATCTTAGGTTATTCCATAAAAAAGTGTCACTCGAACCTCTCTAGAAATTCCAAAACTCGGCCAATTTCAAATTTGTCTGCTCTTATGAAACAAAGTATTACATCAGTGTTTCGTTTTGATCATAATTGTTATTCGATCAATAAATTCGTGTTTCAAATTTGTTTATGTTATTTTTCATACAAAACAACTATTTTACTCGGATACATTTCCATTACGTATATTTTTTAAAGTGTGTTTATTTTAATTTTACCAAATTTATTGTTACAATGGGTATTGAGTATTTTTATTAAATATGGTTGTAGAATATGAAGATGAGAATTTTATTTATTTAGAAAACAGATATTTGGATAACATTATAATATTCTCATATGAACCATAAAAATATGGATCGTAATAGGTAGTTATACACAATTTTATTCTCATATTGGTGAGGACTTCATTCCCACCCTTTTTTTTAAGAATTTTTTTCTATTCTCACCAAGAATAAAATTTAATAAATTTGTAACAAACATAGAAATGAATATTTCTTCCTTAAAAAAAACATAGACATGAATATTTCTATCATTTTATTCAAAAAAATCTACGAATATAATTTAAAATAAATGCACCATAAGTTTTAAAAAACGAGAGTCAATATCTCCGTTAATCTATTTAAGTAATCAAGCATCCGTCAAAATAAGGTACAAATGGTACTCGATTTATTGTTACAATGGGTATTGAGTAGGTTTATTAAATGAGTAGTGATATTTAAACAACCATTTGAGACAACTTTTAATGACAGCTTTTTTTCTCTCTCTTTTTATTAGTTAAAAACAATAGAGAGAGAAAAAGAAAGAGAGAGAATAAGAAAATAACGTGAATATGAGAAAAAAAGTTGTCAAAAAATTATCATAAAATAATTGTACAAATATCATTTTTCTTATTAAATATGATGTCTCATGATCCTTATGTCTTCCACGACCATTGTTTTACTTAAAAGTTAAAATCTATGGAGACAACAGATTAGACTAGATGCTTTGATGATCTCTAGTGTCGTGTCATCTTTGTGATGTAAGTTGCATAATATGATGAGTAAGTAAAATGCGTGTTCCTCTCTCTTGACTGATTGCGATATTACACTTTTCTCCCCTCGTTTTTTTTTTTTACAAAATATTTATTCATTTAAATTAATTTGATAGAGTATATGGATACAATAGAAATTCAAAGTCGCTAAAAACAAAAATGATGATTCTGCAAACAAACTCACATCATCTATGTTAATAGCATAAAATGACAAAGTATACATACCTAAGGATGTGTTTGTTTCAAGTTTACCAAATTTATTCTTAGGAATAACATTCCTTGGAACATAAAGATGAGAATTTTATTCCAAGGCATTTTAAAAAAAAATGTTTGCTTAACATTATAATATTCCTGGGAACCATAAAAATAGGAATTATAATTGCAAATTACTCATGAATTTATTTTCATCTCCATGGGAACTTTATTCCCACCCTTTTCCTTGGGAAAAATTTTCTATTCCCATGAACGTTTTATACCCGGGAATAAAATTTAGTAAACTTGTAACAAACATAGACATGTGTATTCCTATCATTTTATTCCCAGAAATCTACGAATATAACTTGAAACAAACGCACCCTAAAAATATTACTATATTCAAGTCTCTGGAATATTCATGTCTTCGGATCTGCAACGTTGACGACGTTAAAGTCATTGATTAGATCTGCATTTGCTCAAAGATAATCTTTCAACATGAGTCAAATAAACACCGTACTAAGATGAGAAATAAAAAAAAAAAACACATCGCACAAAGACGGAAAATCAAAACAAACAGAGTCGTGCAAATACGATGAAATCACAAAAAATAAATAAAAGAAGACTAACAATATATGGAAATCACTTATTCAATTAGAAAATAATGAAAACAATTCGGATGAGTGATTTTGAGTCAAAATTTACCGTAAATCACCCCATCTTCAATAGAAAAGAAGAAATGGATGATGACTAGAACTTCGGAAGTAATCCTCCCCTCTTGTTTTAAAACACAGTTCTAATAATTTGATTCCTTCTAAAAAAATTAATAATTTGTTATACTTAAACCATTTTAAAATTGAGCATTGCTATAATAAGGATCTTAAATGTGTTTTTTTTTTTTTATTTTACATGGTATTTTTTAAAATTTACGTATATTACAGAGTCAATTTAAACATTTAACCCTAAATAAAATTTCTAATAGAATTTGATTTGAACTTAACAGAAAATTTAAAATGAATTAAATATATTATATGATACCTCTCTCGGGAGGTGAGAAGTGTAACATCAAAATCATTCAAAGGAGTGTGTATTTTACTCTAATATGATTTTGTTGATATGGTTGTTGTTTAATCTGATATGATAATTGAATGTATGTGTATTTATGTATGTCGATGTGAAATTGAGCTGTTCATATGTTGATGATGTTTACGTGAAGTTTCTGCAAGTTTCTTTTGTTATGTGTGTTAGATAATAGATTAGTGTAACTAGTTTAATCAATTAATATGCCAAGACTATAAAAATTATAAGAATTTTGAATTAATAATACTTCTGTGGTCCTTTTTATAAGAAATATGCTAAATTACATCAAAGGTTCTTTAAATTATTAATCATAATAAGTTGATCTTTAAACTATTTTTTGTATCGGTGAGTGTCTTTAACTTTTTTAATTGTAACAAGTTAGCCTTTAAGTATTTTCATACCACTTAGATCATTGAAGTTATTTAATTGTAACTTTTGTAAAAAATCTTTTTTTAATATCCTAAACATGCATGTAAAAAATCATAAAAAAAATAAAATAAAATAAAACTTAAGTCACTTTTCTGGATTTTGCATGTATTATAGAATAAAAAATAGGAAGAATATCAAATTACAGGATAGTATGTGTTTTTATTTTTACAGGTCATTTTTTAAACTTCACATATATTACAAAGTCAATTGAACAATTAACTTTTTTTTTTATTTAGTACTCCTATAAAAAAAAATCCATGAACACCCTTATATTAATTACTTTTCATCCCACCAATTTACTTACTCTTAAATTCTCTCCCATAATAAATAAAGACACATGAAATTTAACATCCAAGAGACTAAGACATTTAAAAATTGGTCAATATTTCTTATAAAAAGGACCAACAAATTTTACATTTTTGTTTCTTAAATAAAAAAACTGGAGAAAATAGTAGATAGTCGATCAAGCAATTAATATTGTTAGGGTAATCGATTGGTTAATAAAGAATGATCGATTAATGGACTGAAAAACAGTCAGATTAATTGTTGATCAACAAACATGTTAGATGTGATAATAGATTAAATTAGGATGATAATCACTTAGTTGATGTAATAATCGAATAATTTGATTAGATAATCTATAAGGTGACAGAATAAGACAATTGTCTAAGTTATAATCGATTAATAGGAGTCGTATGACCAATTAACGAGTAAAAATAGACCGTGTAATAGGATTGGCCGATTAATTTGAAGTCAATGGCTTAAAACACTTGGTAATAATTATTATTAGGACAACAATTGAATGTAGTTACTTAATTAATTAATTAAAATATACTACTTGCTAATGTGTTGATGATAAATATGATGATGATGGATGGTGATGATGATAAGTTAATTTGTGGGGGTAGCAAGTGGCTTCTCTTACCCGAATCAACCTGGAGTTAGAAGGATTCATGTGTGAGAATTATTTGAAGATTAGGATGCAGAAGTTACCGCCATGCATAATGATTGTAGATTATTGTAGTAATATATATGATGATGTGCAATAAAACTACAAATATCTCCCTGATCCAGCTATGGGTTCATGAGATCTCCAATGATTCAGAAGAGTGTTTTTCTAGTTGAATTAGCATATTTTATAAGTTTTCAGTGAATGCATTATGCAGCCATTAAATGATGTGGCAAGTCAACATGCTATAGAATTGTTATATTAAGACAGGGATGGTAATGGCGCAATTGCAGTGTATGGAAACGACATTATAGTCTCATGATATGCAGTGTCATACTACTTTTATTCCGTGATATAAGTTTTCTTAGATGAGTTGTGTGATTTGAATTTGAGGATTTAGTGATTTTTCCCTAGTTAGTTTTTATTCAATCTAATTTATCTTTTTAATATATAGTTTTAAAAAAGTTACAGATATCCGGTTAATATATTTAGTGATGCCAAGATAGGTTTATAAAAGTGAGGGTGAATGAAAACTTGTTATACCATATATTTAATACGAGGGGTGGCTATCGCCCGTGGGTCTGGCCCTGCAACAAACCCCGAGGCAACTAGGCAGAAGATGAATCCATAATGCACAACAATGTAACAGAACATGATTCCATAATGCGCAAGAATGTAACAATGGTGTAAATTATTTGATGTAGATGAATGGGGACTTTGACAACTGCATATTCTTTTATGGTGAAATTAGGGAGAAAAAAAGCATGCGACTTTTACCTTCTATGCATTGCTATAGATAAGTCCATATCCATAAAAGGATAATAGGTACACAAAGTCTCAAACTTAAATCAACAACAACACCAACCAAATCTTTTTCCACTAGGTGGGGTATGCTACATGGATCAAATGACATCATAATATTTTGTAAGAGACTGATTTCACAGATAGTCCACTTAATTATAGATATCATTTAATGGTTTTGCCTATATTTTCGTTGGTCTGCCTTTCTCTTTAGAATGTTTCTAATTTAACATCTAAAAGTGGAAGACCGGAAACTTAAACAAGAAAGAATGGGATATACATATACCGGCTAGTAAAGGCCCAACATCCTTAGTTCTGTCACATGGCTGGGGTCGAGTTCGGGCACGTCCTTTACATGTTCTCGATCTTCTACCACATACTCCTGACGTCAAAAAAGTAAACAGCAGAGTGAAGAGTTTAATACCTTAAATTTTTGTTAAAGAGGAATATAGTCCTTATATGACTCAGAATCAATTATAATCCTTAAATGATAAAAGAACGGGTAGTTAAATGGTTGTTTTCCCGAAATTGCATATCTTATGACCAGAGACGTGTTTTGCAGCAAGCATATTACTAGTTTTGAGTAACATATTTGAAGGAATTTATTACTATTACATAGCAGACCTTTGTCAATTCTTGTTTGGCAAGAACATGGTAGTGGCGTTCATTGATTCTTTGCCCACATATTATTGCTATAAAGAAGCCATAGAGCAAACCCACCAAAATAATGGCAAGAACTGCAAAACAGAGCAAAATTATCAAGTTTCCATTGCATTTAATAAGTTGGTAGGTTAAGATAGCACACTAGTCAGTTGTTACACATCTTAAGTGTTAAATTTACTATCTAACTGAAAAAGTCACAAATGAGTGGAAAAGCTGCAAACATTGGCCATGAATTTGAGAGTGGTGAATAAATGGGAATACCGGCCATTGTGTAAAATCCGTATGGATGTTCTTCATAACCAAACATTTCTCTAAGTTCATCTCCATAGAATTTATAAATAAGAACTCCCAAGAAAGCAACAACCTGTGCAATTAGAAAAGGAAAAGAAATTAACAGACATTCTCATCAAATCATACAATGTATATGCTTAAATAGAGTCCTAGAGGATACATACGAGTTGAACAATGATGAAAATGAATGCATGATCTCTGGCAACAAGAAACTGAAATTTCAATCTCAACCACCAACGATCTTTAGGGACATTTGGTCGAATTATGAAGAGAGCTCTGCATTCAGTACAGTGAGAAAAAGCAAAGCCCTCCTAGGAAAGGAAAAAGAATGAATGAATGAAAGGGTGAATAAGCAAAGCATAAGGAAGATGATTATGATTATGAATGAATGAAGAAAGAGAGAAGTTACCTTGGTAGACCTCCAATTATCGAGACATGATCTGTGGACATACTTTTGGGTACCTTTGCAATGGCAGGGGGCAATTAAGTCTTCTCCTCCAAGATCAAGGCATATCCGGCATTGTGGGTGATCAGCATTTACAACAAGAAGATGAGAAGACTCATTGTCGTAGTCATCGTCTTCGTCGTTGGCAGGAATAGGAATAATTTCACAGAGGTGATTCTTCAATATGGGTTGGGTTTCTGAAGAAGAAGAAGAAGAATCTTGGTTGTCAGTGTTTGAAGCTAATTGCATTTCGGGAAATGTATAATATAATATTTGATTTGGCAGAGAAGAAGATCATTTCAGCCTGCAAAAGAAAAGAAATGAATTCTCAAACTATCTTAGCTGCCAAACCCTCCCCCCAAAGGCAGAAAATTAATATTAAATTAAAAATAGATAGATAGATAATCCATATTGTTATGTTACCTTACCTGGATGAGAGAAGAAAGAGGAGATTGATTTCAGGGAGATTCAATTCAAATTCAAATTCAAATTCAAATTCAATTTAAGAATGAATGAATCTAGGGTTCGTGAGCGGCGACCAATAGACAAACAATAATATTCTCAAATGGACGACGGACGGACGGACCCACTTAACAAACAACTTCTAATCTTCTAATAATAGAGGGACCAGGACGGACGTTGTTCGATCTTTCTCCCTCTCTCCACCACACATCACTCCGGGTCGGGTAACTAGGACAAAACATAGTACTTTCGTTTTTTTTTTTTTTTTTTTTTTAAATAAAAGAGGAAACTTATAATATATCATTAATCAATATTTATGTTTACCCTACCAAAAAAAAATCAATATTTATGTTTATTCAATACAATTTGATATTTTTATCACTATTTATAAACTATTTAAAGATGAGGTCTCGTCTTAGTTAAACTATGGTTTGTCTCGTCTATTTTTATTTTTATTTTCTATTAACTTCTATTTTTATTTTAATCTCTGATATTAATTGCATGCCCCCATATGTTAAAATACAAAAGGAAATAATTATGTGTTTACATTTTGGTCCCATAAATTGTAAAATTCACATTTTGGTTCCATAAATTGTAAAACTCACATTTTAGTCCCTTTGGTTTTGCTCCGTCAGTCAAATTGACCCCCTCCATTAGTTTTTTAATATCTAAATTTTTTGATATGATTTTAACTGTTTGATTGCATGTCCATCATACCTATAGTGAACCGTCAACATCTAATTTTTGTTCATTTTTCATCATCTTCTCTCTTCTTCTTCCTCAATCTATAAACATTTTTCCATAAAAAAAAATTTTCTTTCAAAATACAAATTCAAAGAAACACAACATAACACAAAAATTACAACAACCTTCAAGAAAAATTCACCACCATCATCTCATCACTACACATAAACAACAACCTTTGTCACCACCATTATCCAGCAAAATAAAAAATTCTTCAATCATTATTATAATGTTTGTACCACACCTAGCATTTGTTCACTATTTTGCTCTCGAATTCAGCCTCACGTAGTTAAGTGATGTTTTAACTTGTTGTAATTGACAAAGCCCAAGTGACTGCAGTTATGCATGGGAAGATTCGGAAAGAAAAAAAAACCATAAAATCTAATTTTCCCGGGCGCATACATGCAATAGGGATGCGGTGGTGATATGTTCCGACACGATGGTACCATTTTCCGGCGCGGTGGTCACCGAAACAAGGTCACCCAATATTGATTTTTATTTGTGGATTTTGTAGAGAATATGAAGGAGAGTATGTTTATGGTGGTGGTTTGTCACATGACATCTTGTGGTGGTCTAAATCTAGAATGAAAGTGACGGTTTGGAGACTAAAAAAAATGTCTCCTATCAAAAATTTAATTTCAGGAAGAGATAGAGAACGAAGAGAGGGTGAATATTATGTATTTTGTTTGGCAAAAGAGGGCCGAAAACACCACGGTGGAAGGCCGGAAATTTCGGTCGGAAAAGGAGAAGAGGGAGAGTATGGTTTTGTAAAGAGAGAAAGAAAGAAAAGGAAAAGAAAGAAGAATCACAAGGAGAGTATGGTTTTGTAAAGAGAGGGAGAGTATTTTATTTCAAACAATATTGTGAGATCAATTGTATCATTCAATCGTCTATGTCTCCAACGAATATTGTTTGGACACGAATGATGTTGTCGAGGGATACGTGATAATATCAAAGAAAAGCTAGAATCCAGGTATGATCAT
Source organism: Medicago truncatula (assembly GCF_003473485.1). Taxonomy (NCBI): domain Eukaryota; kingdom Viridiplantae; phylum Streptophyta; class Magnoliopsida; order Fabales; family Fabaceae; genus Medicago; species Medicago truncatula. Next base: position 51,855,969 of record NC_053043.1, read on the forward strand.
TAGGTTATGTGTGACGTTTGATCAAGGAACTCTAATTCTAACAAGTTTCACGCCTTATTAATCTCAACTTTATTATTCGCAACAATAGTTAACCTAGTTATAAACAGACAATCTATTTTTTAAACTTATAATGATATTTGGTGTCGAACGGTCCGTGATATCGCACTAGTCCCTGAGAAGACGATATATAAATACTTATTTTTGATCGTGTAAAAATACTACATCACTAACGAGCAACTAGCCATTTCTGGAGCATGGTTTTTGATCGTACTATATAGGTTTGAGTATCAACCACCTCATTCCAAAATTTATTGCTTCTTTGTTTTCAAATGTTCCAAAGCACGCAACTAAACAAAGTCACATCTTCCATTAATAATACCTACAACACCTTAAAAATAATATCCACGTTGTTCGTCCCCTAATGATTTAGATTGGAAACTAAAATTGATGTTGATGTTTTTTTTTTGAACAAATCAAAATGGAATATATTGCTTAAAAGAAAAGTGATTCACCCAGCACAAGGTGTGCTAAAAGCGATGAATCACTCAATGTCTGTTACAGTAACTAGGTGACTGACACAAGCACATGTCACGTCAACTCAAAAATAAAAATTTAGATGACACCTATACAAAGAAGTGGGTGCCCCCACCAATCATGAAAACCAAACGCCATTGGTACAAAATTTGACGAAAGCCATAAAAAAGAATTCAGCTTCACCTTTTCGACAATATTGTAAGGATCAATTACCGCATTTTTGAAGATAGTATTATTTCTCTCCTTCCATTGCCCGTACACAAGCAAGCCAAATAACCTTAAGATAAAAATATGAAGCTCGTGGCATACCTGCCAAATGAGTAAACTGGTAGTAGTGATCCGCAACCGAACCTGGAAGAACATAAGAAAAATCAATCCAGTGACAAAGTAAATACCAAACTTTCCCAAACAATTCACAACCTAAAACAAGATGATCCACCGTCTCAATGGACCACATCCTCCAACACACAAAGTGTCGTTTGCTTGGAGCACATGTCGACGTGCCAAATTCGACCTTGTGGAAATTCTATCTTTCAATAGATGCCACGTGAAAAGAGAAACTTTTGAAGGAACCAATTTGTGCCACAAGTCGGTGTTTGTAGCAACAATCACCTGATCCTCTAAATATGTTAGGAAACGGTAAGTCCCACTAACCGAGTAGCCATGAATAGGATCAAGCACCCAACGCTAGTGGTCCGGTAAATTTTCCTGCAAAATAACGTTATTCAATAAATTCGCGCACTCCCTCACACTATCCTCCTACCAAGCCAACAACCGACGTCTCCATCTCCACCCATCTCCGCCTTCCTCCCACCCCATTCTCGCCATATCCTTCATCGAACATTCCTTATGCACCGACAACTCATATAGGCGGCTGAACCGGATATGTAAAGGAACTCCATCCATCCAATTGTCAGTCCAAAAGAAAGTGTTACACCCGTTACCTACCACCCGCCTACATTTATCATCAAACCAGCTCCCTAACCCCGTCCCCATCCCTTCTCTAACGTGACACATCATCCTCCACCACCCTGAATCACTTCTTCCCCCTCCCTGAATTCGACCGCCTACCTCCCCATACCTAGCCTTTAAAACACGATACCACAACCCTTCCTTATCAACCAACAGTCTCCAACACCACTTCCCTAACAAAGATAAATTAAATTCCCCTAACCTCCGAACCCCCAAGCCACCACGATCCACAGGTAAACAAATAGTATCCCATTTTATCCAAGCAATTATTTTAGCGACCTCACAACCCCCCCAAAAAAATGTTTTAAATAAAGATTCGATAGAGGAAATTATACCTGTAGGAGCCTTGAAGAAGGAAAGAAAGTAAACCGGAAGAGAGGACATGACAGACTTCAGAAGAACTAGGCGACCACCAAACGACAAGAATTTATTATTCCACGACGACAAACGGACAACAAGACGATCAAGCACATGTTTCCAAAAACTTAGTTTCCTACAATCTCCACCAATAGGCATCCCTAAATATAAAAAAGGAATAGTACCAGTTCTGCAATTCAACACTGAAGCCGCTTCTGACAACCAAGTTGGAGGAACATTAACACCTATCAGCATACTTTTATTGAAATTTACCTTCAGCCCCGACACTTCCTCAAGTAATAACAACACAGCCCAAATTGTACGCACATTCAACCAGCATTTTCACCAACAATGAGAGTATCGTCTGCAAACTGTAGATGTGACAACTTAACCTCCCCTCGGTTTCCAACATCAAAAGGTCGAAATAAATTATTTTCCACCGAGGCCTTCATCATAACATTGAAACCTTCTGCTGCCAATAAAAATAAAAAAGGGGAGAGAGGATCCCAGTGTCTAAGCCCCCTATTGATAGGAAACTCCTCCATCGGACAACCATTGACAAGAACCCACGCCGTAACCGTTCTTATACACTCCATTATCCACTTCCGCCAAAGTGTTGGAAAATCCATACTCAACATCACAGAATTTAAATAATTAAGATCAATCGAATCATATGCTATTTCAAAATCAACTTTGAACAATAACAAATTCTTTTTCATGCGTTTATCTTCATCCACAACTTCATTCGCAATAAGAATGTCATCCAGAATCTGTTTGCCATGAACAAACGTTGATTGAGTATCGGACACCACCAAACCAATTACTAAACGTAATCGATTTGCAAGAATCTTTGCTAACACCTTATACATGCAACCCACTAAAGATATTGGTCGAAAATGTGCAATCACTTGAGGGCTATCCACCTTCGGAATCAACGCAATGAATGTTGAATTGACCCCCCTTTGGTAATCTCCCATTTCGATGGAACTCCACAAAAAATCGCATAAAATCATCTTTCAACTCATGCCAAAAATCTTCAATGAAACCGAAATTTATACCATTCGGCCCTGGACTTTTAAAACTCTCACAATCCCAAACGGCCTTTTTAACCTCCTCCAAAGAGAAAGGGTGGACCAAATTACTAGCTTGAGCATATGACAGTTTTCTAAAACTCAACCCTTGCACACCTGGCCGAACGACCTCTGGAGCATTGTAATGTCTACAAATTGATTAAAAACAGCCATACGAATATTTTGTACCCCTTCCACCAGCACTCCATTATCGTGAATCATGTGAAAAGAATTCCTACGCTGTCTGCTTGACATAATATTATGGAAAATTTTGGAATTAGCATCTTCTTCTTTTAACCAATTCATCCTCGCCTTCTGCCAATTCATACTAGTATGCACACGAGACAAAGAATGCAAATTCACTGACAACTCATGAAGTTCCTAATTAGCATTGAAACTCTTCGAATAGCCTTGAAACTCTGCCCAACACTTCATCAAACGCAAAGGACGAGGGCCCCAATTAGCATCATCAACGTGCAACACCAACGAGACATGATCAGAGAGACCCCGCTGATGATCCACCTGAATACAATTTGGCCAAGAAACACACCAATTAGCAGACACCAAAAATCTATCCAACCTGCTCATTGTCAACTCATCACCGCGGTACCAAGTAAATAATCTACCACATAGCGGTAAATCTAACAAATAGCTTCCCTCAATAAAATTGTTAAAATTATCTGCATCTAACTGACGGAACACTATGCTTCTTCCTTTTCTTTCATCCTCTGATCTGACAGAATTAAAGTCACCACAGATACAAATATTCGCGTCTCCATAGGAAAGAATAAAATGAGTCAATCGACTCCAAAGTTCTTGCTTTGCCGAAGTATCACAAGGAGCATAAACATTTGCAATAATAAATTCTTTACCAGTATTCAACACCCTCCCTTTAACAATCAAAACATGTCTGAGACTCAAAGTACACCAAACCTCAACCACCGTTGTGTCCCACAATGTTACTAACCCTCCAGACGTCCCCACTGAGGCTTGATAAGAATACCCATAAGGCGTACTCCCCCATAAAGATTTTATAGTGAATTCATCAATCATGCCCAATTTCGACTCTTGCAGACATACCACAAACGGATGTTTCTCTTGAGTAAACCGACGAACCTCTGCTCTTTTCTCAAACCCACCAAGCCCCCTAACATTATAAGATAACAACTTCATCACCACACCGCTCCTCCCCGACCACGCCCTATCTACCACCCCTTACACACCCTCACCAGTCGGCCTCCCATCCCCCATCTCCCCTTCCATAAACACGTTCCCTCTCCCCGCCCTCCACTCTTTTCTTCCTTCTCTTGTCAACAAATTACAACTATCATTATTATCCCCCTTGAAAATAACACCCAAATACTTACCTACTTCCCTAATATCCTCCTTCGCCAAATTTTTATTTCCATGAATCATAACCCAATTCTCCCAATCTTTATTTACCGAAGAAATAGAAGATAAATTTAAACAACCTGGGCATTGAAAAAATAAATGAAGATTATCTTCACTGTATACACAAAACACAATTTGCAAGATATGTAACTCCTTTATCTTTTAGGCACATATGAGTCGGTACACTGTTTCTACAAACTCATCACATAAAAATTTTAACTTCCTGAGGAACCTTGATCTTCCAAATTACATCTTACGATCTTGCACCTTAAAATGTGATATATCAAGTCATTCTTGCATACATAACCTATATCCACTTCGGAACAATGACCTATAAACGGTCTTCAATCACAGTTGGGAACAATGACATGTTCACAATATGATCAATTATTTGCTGCTAAAAAATTGATTGCAATAATGGCAGATTCCATTCCTTTAACCCATGAAGCATATAATATGATACTATTAGATTAGCTAAAGGGACGTCACCAACCACCTGATTACATCATCAAAATCCAGCTGTTATTCCAAACTGGAATTTCCGCTCCATCACCAATCCTCCACCTACTTCCCGCTTTTAGGATAAATTTTGAATTACATATACTTCCCCCATTGTAGAGTCAAAGAAATTACATCTAGGATAATATCTTGCATTGTAAAGTTTAGCTATAAGTGAATTTGGATTTATCATGATTCTCCAACCCTACTTTCCTAACATGTTGATGAGTCGTTTATTATCTATTTTAATATGTTATTTAGTTTTTTTTATTAGATTTAATTTTATTTTATTTTAATATTATTTCCTTTTTGAGCTATTTTACTACAATTGCATATTGTTATATTTCAGGAACGAATATTTGATGGATTGAGTCTTGAAGCAAAAGAAAGGGGTTTTGAAGCAGATTCGGTACGAAAATACGAAGATTCGGAAACAAAAATATATCTCCCCCAAGTCAGAAACTTGGCACGGCCCGTGCTAGTCTTGGCACAGCCCGTGCTAGTCTTGGCACGGCCGTGCCACCCTCCAGAGTCACTTTTGCTGCTTTTGCTTAGATTTTAAGCTACTCTATTTTAGCCCGCAGTTTCTTGTGGAATATTCTAGTAATGTAATTGCTTAGATTTTAAGTCGAATGTAAGCTATAAATATACTAGCCATCACAAATAATAATCTTTTCTTGGAATTCAATAAGTGATAATTGTCTTTCTAATAAAAGTTCTTTTATTTTCCTTTACTTTCTTGTCATTTACTTTTATGCTTTCTCTCTTCTTCTCCATGTCTACGATGAACATGAGTGAGTAGACTTCTCTTTGTCTTGGGATTGTTGGATAAGACTAAATGACATAATTTCTTATCTAAATTTCTTATCTAAGCCTTAATCTTATGTAACCCTAATTTCTTATCTAAATTCACCGTTTTAACATGGACCAACCATTATCAAACCGTGGAAACGAAAGTGGAGGGTTTGATAATTGTTTATCCATCATCTCAAATATCAATTCATAAAACGAAAGTGGAGCTTTGATATTCGAACAAGTGAATTTAGACAAGGATTGCAAAGGCAGCGAAATAGTCTTTGCAATCTTTGAGACATATAGTTTCGATCTTCAAGAGAACTAATAATGATCAAGTCATCGAAATAGGCTTGGTTGTTAAAGGAACCAAAATCTAATAGTAATCAAGTCAGCGAAATAGGCTTGGTTGCTAGAGGAACAAAAGAGAACTGTCTTGAGAAATTAGGTCTAACATAAAGTTATAATAAGCTTATAGTTTGGTTTGTGAAGGACTTGTCATTTAGATGAACCAATGATCCCAAGACTCCTTTTATTATATTATCTTTCAATCTTTTGAAAACCCCAACTTGCAACTCGATTCTCCTCTAATCATCACCAAAGGTTAATTGAATTAAACTACTCCCTGTCGGAACGATACTCTTTTCATACTACTTCGGTAAGACCGTGCACTTGCGGTTTTATCCCATCACATGTTAGATTAAAAGAATATAAACTTTTAAAATTCATACCTCCATTATTTTTATGCATAGACAATTTATCCCAGTAAAGACAATTAATTCCTCTATTTAGACTCATGAATGTCCCCACTAGAAGGAATTCACCATCCTTTCAATTTATTCCTAAAGAGATACACACAAAATGAATATTTATTTCTATCTTGATTCGCCGCTCTCAAAACTAGGGTTTATAGGTGTATCGTTTTGTTTTGATTTGAAATAAAATTGATTGATTAACTGATTTATAAAATTGTGGATGAAATATTTATTTCTAAAATTAAGCTTGAATTTGAAAACACGAAGAAGAAAATATGTGTAAGTTATCATGTTTAGTGTCATGATTACTTTTGGACTTGTCACTTCAATGTTAAATTGTTCGTAAGTACGTATTAATTAAGTTTGACGAAAATGAAATATTTTGTGATTAAAGGATCAATTAATTGGGAAGCCCTTAATATGGTCCTTAATTTTAAAGGTCCATCCATGGTCCTTCAAAATGGCCTTCAATAACCGGTTTCGCCAAAAAATATTGTTTCATGGTCCCACACACCAAAAAAAATTAAAATTGATGAACATCATTGCATAATACTTTTGCACCCTTCTCAGGATCCTAAAACCCAAACACCATTTCTCTTCATCTCCCTCTTCATCGTTATTCTACTCCTCTCTCTATGTTCATTGCTACTCATATCTTCTTCTATCTAATCTTAACATTCACCCTCACCACTCATACCCCTCCTTTTAACTCGTAAACTTTTAGATCAAAATCATTTCATCACTAATTCCAACAACACATACTTAACGTGGAAATGGTAAAGTTACAAAACTAATCTTTATGTCAAAAAGGTAAAAATCCACTGATTCCATAAAATCATTGATAAACTAAATGATTGTTATATTGAAGTCCTTCAATTATTTCATTTATATCCTTACACTTAATTTTTAACATTTTCCATTTAATATCTACCTACAACTAATTGATTCTTCACTTATATTTTTTGTGCAATGCGCAGGCTCAGAATCAAACTCGTACTAATACTAATGCAAATGGACCGCTAGACTTATTCAATTCATAGGAATCACATTATTGCAACTTCACAGGCTAGGCATGATAAACCAAATTTTCAAATTGGAAATGAAATAAAAAATATCTAGAAAGAAACAAATTGGATTGAGTTATTATGAGTAGAAAAAAAAAACTTTGAATTTGAAAGGGTCCCAAAATAAATAGTCAAATTTGATCGGATTAACGAATATGCTACGAAGACTCGCGTGAATTGAAGGAATCGGTGAAGGAAAGTTTTGGGATTTGGAGAGAATATTAAGAATTTTGAAAGATTGAGAATTGAAATTGAAACTGGATTTAACCCTAATTGACGGGGGTTTTGGGGGTTTGGGTGAAAAGGAAGAGAGAGAGAGAGAGAGAGAGAGAGAGAGAGAGAGAGAGAGAGAGAGAGAGAGAGAGAGAGAGAGAGAGAGAGAGAGAGAGAGAGAGAGAGAGAGAGAGAGAGAGAGAGAGTCTTCGTTGCAGTTGTAAAATTTTGGGTGAGAGGAAGAAGAAAAAGAATAGAGAATATGGGCATGTAATCAATTCATGAAGGTGAAGAAGAGATAGAAGAAGAGTCCGCCGATGAAGAGAGAGAAAGAGAGGAGGAAAATGATTTTGCACCAAGAGTTTTGGTTATATGAAAGGTGATGTGATCATGAGTTCATTAAACATGTGGAAGGAAACATATAAAAAAATACATTGCAATAAATTTGTTCCGATACTTTATTTCATGATTTTAGCTTTTTGGGCAGCATATGGTTTTGTTTTGCGCAGCATTTGATGTCAATCACATTGAACTCGTGTAACCAAAAAAAAATCACATTTAACTCAATTAAATCACGACATCTTTAGTGGATGTAGTATACATGTGTTGAAGTTATTGGGCTGGAATGCAATTCACGGTTATGGAGATGATGAAATGGCTCATTATTGGCATTTGATGCTTACTAGCTCTTCAACAATTTTGAGTAGTAATTGGCAAGATTTTAACTCACATATAATTGATGCAGCTGATATATTATAATAGGTGTTATTCATTTGGATATTTAGAGGTTACAATTTGTCAACTCTACCTCCTGGCATACAATTATATTGACCGTAGCATAGTTTTTAATTTAAGATTTACTATGCATTTCATTTTGTAGAAAATCTTGGGTCTATTGAGGCTAAGGTTTCTCTATATAATGTATCTAGAAATTGATAATATATATATATATATATATATACTTTGTGTGTTATGAGAGTTTTGTCTCTTTTTTTTATGTTCTAGATTGAACCAAATTTATCGAATCTTATCAATGACTTTGTTACCCTTGTGGCGATTCTTCGTAGCTTAACATTCCTTATTGGATTGGAAGTGAGTGTGACGCGTTCTTTTACTATTCCTTTCCTCAATTCCATATTTTTATTTTATTTTTATTCTTATTTGATTTCTTTCCTTTATCAGAAGGGCACAAAAGTAATATCCACTGTTGCACTTAATCTTTTTGTTGTTGTTTGGGACCATAAAACATTTTTTTTTTGTCAAACTTGTAATTGAATGTCATTTTGAGAGGACCACAGACGGACCTTTAAAACTAAGGACCATATTAAGGGCTTCAATCAATTTGTAACAAAAAAAAAAAAAAAACTGAAAGACTAATTTGTTGCAAAAATCTAACTTAAATGAACGTAGATTGAATTTGACCCATAGTAGTCAATCTCGGATGGCAGTGCATAGCGGCCGACCCCAAAAATGGGATAGTGTATAACGGTATAACAAAGAGCGGTCACCGGTATTTGATTATTTTTAGGACAAATTATAAGAATAATACTATAAAGTATAAACAAACTTAAATAGTTCTCGACAAAATGAAAACATATATTTAATATAAAATTAAATATAACACTAAAATATCAGGAGACATTCAAAATCAAAACACCTAAAAACAAAAGACAGAAGAACAAATAGAAAAAATTGTAAAACAAGAGAAACCATAAGATTGAAGAGTGCGTTTCGCGGAGAGAAGAGAGAAAAATTTGAAAAATGATAGGGTTTACGATATTCTCAAAAAGCTCTAAAAATGATTTAAAAATAGGGTCAATTTGAAAATTTCCTACCAAAATCAAATAACGGCTGAAGCGCCTGCTATCCGCTCCGCAAGGATATGTCGTTGTAGCAGCAGAAGAGGCCGCTATTTGATTTCGCACCACTACGACGATTACCGTAACGGTTCGTGGCCGCTATGCTACGCTTGTCCTCTATAGTGTCGTTATTGGCCGCTATTGACTACTATGATTTGACCAACAAAATATAATGAAAAAATGACTTGGGATGAAATTAAGCACTATAATTCAAGGATTTACATTGAAAGAGAGGAAAAAAAAATAAAGAAACCCCAATCCCAATTAGTGAAAATTTAAATATGTCTGAAAAAAAATAAAAATGAAAGAAAGAATGTTACCAACATTAGAGTAATGGGTAATATAATTGGCTTAATTGGTAAGGGGTAGACTTACCTACAATGTTATGGGTTCAACTTTTACTTCAAACATAATGATCGTTTTAATGGATGATCTGTAAATATATTTGTTAATGATGATCGAGCTTTGAGATCTTTTTTAACCCGGTGAACCTCTGAATTGCAACTCATCCAATTTATTTATTTTTATCAAATAAAGGTGTAATGTCGAATATGGAAGACAAATTTACTCCCCCTCTCCCAATCTCTCATCTGTCTCTAGTTTCTTTATTTTATTCAGTTTGGCAATGTACTCCCTCATTTATATTATATATGCGTATATCTATTTCTCAGCTATATTTTTCACTTAACTACTGCTATAATTTTCTTCTTTTCTTTAATCAATTTCTCCTATAGAGAAAATAACAAAGAACCAAACCAATGTTATTTAATATGTTTTTGTAACCGGGTGATTGTTGAACTAAAATAGGTTGCGCACACTAAAACAAATAGGTATCAATAAATAATGTTAAAATAGAGTGATGTTAACTTACGTCATAATAAAACATATTAAATAACTTAAAAGTAAAAATATTTTCTAAAGTTTTGTGCATTCAATTTATTACAAAATATTCTCTCTATGGCATATAAGGATATGACAAGAAAAATAAAATACAAATGTAATGACATATCAATAAGTGATGGTAAGTTATAACCCCTCAATCGTTAGGTTTCAAAAAATTAATTGTTATGACATACGGAATAAGGTGCAGTAAAATCAATGTTGTGCGTTGATTATGTATGTTAAAATATAATCTAATGATGGAAAATCTAATCTGAGCGAAAGGACACGCTTTCACAGCTCAAATTATACATGCTGAAAAGAAAGAAGGAATAAAATTAGAGGACCTCCTTATACCTCTCATGAACACAACTCATTCTCTGATGACACCTAAAAAATTAGCGCACTCTTAGTTTACTCCTTTCAATTGTTTGTTACCAATATTTCCTTTCTTACCATATCACCACATTCTCTTTCTTATCCCGTAACAACACCATCACCCTTGGCCCTTTTCGGCCCTTAATGGTCAGAGATGGTGCTGTTAATTATTATTAATAATAATAATAATATTATTATTTATAAAAATAATAATAATAAGGAGAAAAGGACAGAAGAATTACATTTATGTAGAGGAATCCAACCAATAACAATACCCTCCTAATAAGAATAAGAGACATCTTGCAGATTTTTGCTCTATCTTCGTCATTATCTCCTCATAATTAGTGTTAATGGGCGCGCACTCTTATTTAATTGTGCGCGCACCTGCTGCATTTAATAATGTCAAGTTCTTGGTTGTTATTATGGTATTATTACTACATTCATGCACAAACATGTCAATGTCATCTTCAGATGCTGAGGCCCTATTGAAGTTCAAGGGTTCATTGACAAATGCGGTAGCCCTCAGCAGTTGGGATCCATCCATAAACCCAAAACCACCGTGTCAAGGAACCATTCCGAATTGGGTGGGCTTGTTTTGTTTGAATGATAGGGTGTGGGGGTTACGCCTTGAGAGCATGGGATTAACCGGAAATATTGATTTGGCATCTCTTGCTTCAATGCCGGCATTGCGAACACTTAGCCTAATGAATAATACATTTGTTGGTCCCTTGCCCGACATAAAGTTGTTGCCCAATTTGAGGGCCCTTTACCTGTCCTATAATCATTTCTCCGGACAAATACCCGATGATGCATTTGCAGGTTTGCCTAGGTTGAGGAAAGCGCATTTGTCTAATAATGAGTTCACCGGTAAAATTCCATCAACTATTGCTACCTTGCCTATTATTGTCGTCCTTAGGCTTGACTCAAACAAGTTTCAAGGTGAAATCCCCAATTTTCGAAACAAGAATAGTTTGAAAGTTATCAACTTATCTAACAACGAGTTAGAGGGTCCTATACCACCTAATCTAAGACACTTCGACGCCTCCTCATTTAGCGGAAACGCACTTCTATGTGGGCCTCCTTTGATGAATCAATGTCAATTACCTGCAGCAGGAAAGGAGACTGGTACTCTATCCAATCTGCTCGTTATGAAAACATCACTTATTGTGATTTCAATAGCATTTTTAGTAGTCATTGTGGTTTCAATATTTGTCATCTTTCGTTTGAAGTCCCAGAAGAAGCAGTTAGATGATGAACACCATTCTTCTATGATTTCAACATTCCATGCGCAGGCCTCCAAAAAATATGTTAAGCCTCCTGTAGTTTATGTGAAAACCAAAAGCTTGGCCGAACATTATGATCCCGAAAGTCCTAAGCATGATCGCCACAGTCATGGACATTCCAAAAAGGGGGAACAAGGCAAGCTTATATTCCTTAGGCAGGATGGAATAACGTTTGATTTACAGGATTTGCTAAAGGCGTCTGCTGAAATTCTAGGTAGTGCCTCATTTGGGTCATCGTATAAAGCGGTGATTTTGGACGGACTTAAGTCCGTGGTTGTCAAAAGGTACAAGCAGATGAACAATGTACCGAGAGAAGAGTTCCATGAGCACATGAGAAGGTTAGGAAACCTTAACCACCCCAATGTTCTACCTCTCATTTCTTATTACTATAGAAGAGAAGAGAAGCTTTTGATCTCTGGATTTGTTCACAACGGTTGCTTGGGTAGTCATCTTCATGGTATGTATGTATGTATGCATGCATGCATGTATGTAAATAACTAAATCCATATGAATTAATTAATTAATTAATGTTTACATTACAGGTAACCACAACTATGAGAAGCCAGGACTTGATTGGGGAACCCGTTTGAAAATAGTGAAAGGTGTAGCAAGGGGTTTGTCTTATCTATACAGTGCACTCCCAAGTGTGATTGTACCTCATGGTCATCTAAAATCTTCGAATGTACTTTTAGATGAATCTTTTGAGCCCTTGCTCACTGATTATGCCCTAAGTCCTGTTATAAACCTTGACCACGCCCAACAAATAATCATGCCTTACAAATCCCCAGAGTATGCTCAACTGGGTCGTATTACAAAGAAAACTGATGTGTGGAGTTTTGGGATTCTAATATTGGAGATACTAACGGGTAAATTCCCAGAGAACTATATTACACCAAGGTATAATAGTGATTCTGACTTAGCAAGTTGGGTAAATATGTTAATTACTGAGAAGAGGACAAGTGAGGTATTTGACGTTGAGATGGGAGGAATCGGAACTAGTAAAGCTGAATTACTCAAACTATTAAAGATTGGTCTAAGTTGTTGTGAAGAGAATGTTGAAAGAAGGTTGGACATCAAAGAGGCTCTTCAACAGATTGAAGAATTGAAAGAAACAACAATTGATGGAGGAGAATACTCTTCCTCCCTTATCACCTCTACCGAAAGGGATGCTTACAGAGCTGTGTGATTTCCTCATTAACATCAATCCAATCCAATATATGCAATTAATTTAACCTTGAATTAATTTTTTCTACATCTTTTTCTTGTTAATACATAGCATAGGTATTTGCAGTGATTTTTCAACCCCACATTTGTACTATTACTTTTGTTAGTAATTTAATTAGGTTTAGTAAATCAAGTTATGTCCTTTCTCATCTCTCTATATATAATTGTCTTTAAAAAAAATTAAATAATTGATTTATTGTGTAAAAAATATTAAATCAATAAAAATAATTAAAGTCTAATTCTTTGGCTAATTAAAAGTATTATTAGTGCAAGATTTGATTGGATCACAGCTATGGGAGGAATAAAGGTGGAGGGGAAAGTCAACATTAGTAACGTAAGAAGAAAGAAAACTCCACATAGCAACCTCTTTGCAAGGACATTTCTTTCCGTTTTAGTCCCTATATTGGGTAACTAAGGATTGGTTATATTAGAAAGAAAACTCCACATAACCTCTTCGCAAGGACATTTCTTTTAGTTTTAGTCCCTATTGGGTAACTAAGGATTGGTTATATTAAATGTCAAATTTAAATGTAATGACATATATAATTACCAACATTCTCTATAAAACCATCGACCTCACTAAGCAATTGAATTTAAGTGATTAATAAGTTTCATTAAAAAATAAATCTTTTGAGAAAATCCGAATTCAATTATTGAATAAATAATTCTGAATTAAGTCATACTTATCTCATGACCGAACTCCGCATTGCCATGTATGTGTTTGGTTTGACGACGATCAGAATTGATTTTGATATAATTGAGTTTGAGAGAATTGATTTTGATTAAAAATGAGTTCGATGTGAATTGATTTATGTTTGGATACACTCCGTTAAAAATGATTATCATGATTTGATGTTAATTGATTTTGAATATATAATGACCAAATTATCCTTTTAATTGTATTTTTTTAGATGCATCATTTTTATTTTATTTAAAACTAAATATCTCATTTTCATTTTAGATGATTATTTCAACTTATCATAAATGGATTATGATTTGTCCAATGAGGATGGATGAGTGGCAACAATGGCGGAAAGTGCTCCGGTACATTGGCGATGAGTCTTCCTGGTGGAACGAAAGGTGCATGCAGGCACGTTAGCACTCCAACGCTCAAGTCAGTAATGAAACTGAGAAAGAGTGTGTAAAAAGTGTGGTGAAAATTGAATCATACCTTGAAGGTGAAGCTAAGTCACCCTTGTATAAGCACGCGTGAGAATAACTGTCTCTGAGATATGTGGCGTGTGATTAGAGAGCAGTTAGAGGACACATGTAGGATGATTGTTGCGCGGAGGCGTGCTCGAATAGAATACAGTGCACTGATATTTACGTGTTCCTTTAGGCACCGTGCCTGGTGCGGTGGACGTTTAGTCCACGTTTGAGTATGGGATTTGTCCATAACAGATTATATTGCTTCAAAAATTATTTTTAAAATAATATTAATATATTTTGCAACAAATTTGACAAAAACAACTATCAGCTAAAATACATTCCAATTTCAATAAACTCCAACCCAACCCAATAGTAAAATAAAAGGTTTAGAACATTTAAATTTTCCGAAATCTTCAAAACCATTGTCTAATATATTTTCGTCAAATTATAGTATAAACTTAAAACCCTATCTTCATTTTTTTTTACAAAAAAGTTACAACTCTGTCAAAATTAAAATTGCATAGACTTATAATTTAATAGAATATAACCAGGAAACAAAAAATATATTAAGTATAGTTCCGCAACATAAATGATAAATGAACACAAAAAATGTGACACATAAATGACACCATACATGTATTTTACTGTACTATACGTTGCTGAATACATTTTTTTTTCTTCTTTTCCCTTTCTTTCCCTTCCCTGTTCCATGTACACGGTTGTAACAATTCTTCTTTCATTCCCTTCCATTCCTCGTACAATGTTCAACTTCCCTTCCCTGGACACTTTTCAACGATGGCAGCCAGAATAAATTGACCCATTTCGATCACCACACATCGTTGATGAAGATTATGTTGACGACCTTGGTGATGGGTGAAGGACCGGTGAAGGTGATGACACGCCGGAGAGGAGAGAAGAAGGGGGCGGCGAAGGAAGGATTGAGGGCGGAGAATCTAGAACGGGCAGTGAGTGGAGAGAACAAAGACGACGAAGGATGTTAGAACAGCTGGTGTGGCGAGAGAAAAACGAAAGGAGGAGAAGGATCTGAAACAGACGGTGAAGGAAAGAGATAACAGGCGGTCAGTGGTGTGAGAGAAGAGAGAGACGAGGATGCGCAGAGAAGAGAAAGAAAAGGGTAGGTTGTGTTTTGACAAAATTGCCCCTGTTTTAATGTTGAAATGTCAATACTACCCATGGTGTTGTATGTGTTGTATTTGTGTCAAATAATTTGTGTTTGTTTATCATTTCTCGTTCCGTAATTGATATAGATGACCCTAATAACAGGAAACAAATACATAATAACAGGAAACAAATACATAACCATGGTTGCGGAAGATAAAAATACAAAACGGATCTTGTTAACCAATGTTTCTGGGGCACTAGTTAAGGAACTAAAAGTAGAAAGAAAAGTCAAATTTTGTATTGAAAATAACACTTTTTTAACTTTCAAAAAGTAGAATCCATAATTTCCAAGACAATATTTCCTTTTATAATTCCTTAACCAATTTCTCAAAACAAAAATATGTTACCTTTTTTTTTTGCACAAACCAAAATGATATATATATAAACAACCACGCCGCCAATCCCCGCACAAGGTGTGCTAGAGAGAGACCACGATCAAAAGTTTACAAATGACGATGCCTAGAAAGAAGAGGCATCACCAGGAAAGAAAATTACATGTGAACACCTAAACATGGAAGTGGGTGTTGCCACCAATCATGATAACCAAAATTTAGGGACGGGCACTTAGCCTTGAGCCACAAGAAGGAATTCAACTTAACCTTCTCAAATAAAACTGAATGATTTGAACCTGTATTGTTAAAGACACGGTTGTTGCGATCCTTCCAAATCACCCATACATAAGCAAACCAAATTACTTTGAAAACAGAATGAGAGCTTCTAGGCATACCAGCCATTAAAGTAAATTGTGTAAAATGTTCACGCATTTGGCTAGGAGATACGGTAGATATGCCTATCCAATTTTAAACCTGTAACCAGACCATAGTAGGAATTCTGCAGTCTAAAAAGAGGTGAGTAGCAGATTCCAACTTACCACACCCATAAACACAGTCGACGACATTTGCAAGGATAATCCGTCGCCGCATCAGATTATCTTTAGTTGGTAAACGGTTTCGAAGAAGACGCCACACAAACAGGGACACTTTTGTGGAATGTATCTATGCCAAACATCATCAACAACAGATTGATCCACGTACTCTCCGGAGGTTGTTATATGTCGATAAGATTCCCGAACAGAATAACCATTAATCGGATCCAGGAGCCAACTCCATTTGTCAGGGACATTCACCTGCAAAACAACGTTATGTAATAACAATGTGCATTCCCTAACACTGTCCTCCTCCCACGCTAACAGCCCCCGTCTCCACACCCAAGCCCTCGCACCTTCCGCCCACCCTAAAGTCGCCATCTCCCCCACCGAACACTCCTTATTCACTGCCAGATCAAAAAGCCGAGGAAATTTGGTACACAAAGGCATTTCCCCAACCCAACTATCATACCAGAAGAAAGTATTATTACCATCACCGACAACTCGACGAATGTTCTCGTCAAACCAATTCCCCACTCCCTCACCCACCCCATCACGAATATGACACAACATCTTCCACCACAAAGACCCCTGTCTCCCACCCTCTTGTAACCTCCCCCCAATCTCACCATAACGGGCTTTTAAAACTCTATACCATAATCCCTCCTTATCCACCAACATCCTCCAACACCACTTTCCTAATAATGATAAATTAAAAGCTCCCATCCTCCTCACCCCCAACCCTCCAACCTCCTTTGGACTACAAATAGAGTCCCAATTTATCCAATTTATTTTCCTATTTTCCTCACCACCCCCCGAGAAAAAGTTTTTAAAAATAGATTCTATAGAAGAGATTATACCTGCGGGGGCCTTGAAGAAGGAAAGAAAGTAAACCGGGAGCGAAGACAGGACAGATTTCAACAATATCAGGCGACCACCAAAAGACAAAAACTTGTTATTCCATAAGGACAGGCGAGCTTTAATACAGTCAACAACCGGTTTCCAAAAGCTCAACTTTCTGGAATCCCCACCAATAGGTAAACCCAAGTAAACGAAAGGAAGAGTCCCCTTTCTGCAGTTCAAGACCAAAGCCGCTTCCACCAACCAAGTAGCTGGTATATTAACACCAGTCAGCATACTCTTATTGAAATTCACCTTTAATCCCGAAATCTTCTCAAACAAAAGCAACACCGCCCGCATAGATCGGACATTCAACCAACTCTTCTCACCAATTATGAGAGTATCATCAGCAAACTGGAGGTGAGTCAACCGTACCTCACCATCACGGCCAACCCCATACCCCTTGAACATGTCCGCCCCCACCATAGAATTCATCAACACATTGAACCCTTCGGCCGCGAGCAGAAATAAGAAAGGTGATAGAGGATCCCCTTGACGAAGGCCTCTCTCTATATGAAACTCCTCAGTTGGACTACCATTAACAAGGACTGAAGCCTTCGCCGTTCCCACACACTCTGAAATCCACTTCCTCCAAAGGGTTGGAAAGTTCATTTGAGTCATCACGGAATCAAGATAATTTAAGTCGACCGAATCATAAGCCTTTTCGAAATCAACCTTAAACAACAAAAGCTCCTTTTTCATACGCCTTGCCTCATCCACTACTTCATTAGCAATCAAAATACCATCTAAAATTTGCTTCCCTTTAACAAACGCTGATTGAGCATTGGAAACCACACTTCCCATAATTGCACGAAGTCTATTAGCTAATACCTTCGCTAGAACCTTGTACATACTCCCCACCAGAGAAATGGGACGGAAATCATTAAGCCTTTGCGGGCTTACCACCTTAGGAATCAAAGCTATAAAAGTGGAGTTGACGCCTTTTGACAATTTCCCATTACGATGAAATTCCACCATAAACCTCATGAAGTCATCCTTAATCAGGTCCCCGAAGTCTTTGATGAATCCAAAATGAATGCCATCCGGTCCCGGACTTTTGTAACTATCACAGTCCCACACCGCTTGTTTTACTTCTTCTACCGAAAAAGGTTTAGTTAGCTGACCTCCTTCGCGAAAAGATAATTTTTGAAAATGAAGTCCCTCCACACTAGGCCGATCAATTCTCAAGGATTTAAAGTGACTAGAAAAATGAGCAAAGACAGCCGCTCTGATCTGTGGCACGCCTTCAATACTAACCCCATCAACATTCACCATATTGATAGCATTACGTCGGCGACGATAAGACATAACACCATGAAAGAATTTAGAATTCGCGTCGCCTTCTTGTAACCATTGCATCCGAGCCTTCTGCCAATTAATGCTATTATTTATGTGAGCCATTGAGTGTAAATTGGCCGATAAGTCATGAAGCTCCTTCATCTCATCCTCAATGAGCGCGGAGGTCTCACCCTTCGAATCCAGATAAGAAATTCGTTTTTTTACCTCCGTTATCTTACCTTCCATGTTCTGAGAATGTTGTTGGTGCCACTCCTTTAGACTATTCTTTAACAATTTTAACTTCTGACGCAACACAAAGTCGCCCCACCCTTGCAAGTCAAAAGATCTCCACTTTTCACGGACAAAGTTCGAATAACCCGGATAATCCGACCAACATTTAAGCATCCTCAAAGGCCGAGGTCCCCAATTAGCATCATCCGCATGTAAAATCAAAGGAACGTGATCGGAGAGACCACGTTGATAAGCTACCTGAATACAATTTGGCCACACGTCACACCACTTATCAGACAACAAAAAACGATCCAATCTACTCATCGAAACTCCGTCACCGCGGTACCAAGTAAATAACCGACCACAAATTGGCAAATCAACTAGCATGCTGTCCGCAATGAATTTATTAAACACATCCGCTTCAACCTGGTTGAAAATTGTGCCACGACCTTTTCTTTCATTAGCACTTCTAATGGAATTAAAGTCCCCACACACACAAACACAAGAATCAAATTTACTAATAATAATAGGTACCAACCGCTCCCATAAATCTTTTCTGACAACATTATCGCAAGGCGCATACACATTAAAAACAACAATATCCTCCCCTGTGAGAATGACTTTGCCAATAATAACAAGGACGTGAGCAAAACTCATAGAGGACCGAACATCAATAAGAGATTTATCCCACATAGTAATCAAGCCACCAGACGCTCCAACGGAAGATTGATAAGAATAACCACCAGAATCATCACCCCAAATTGATTTGATCAAAAAATCATCTACCATTCTCAACTTAGTTTCCTGAATACACACCACAAAAGGATTCTTTTCTTGGACTAAACGACGAATCTCCACCCTCTTCTCACCACCTCCTAACCCCCTCGCATTATAAGAAATAATCTTCATTAAAACCACCATCCTCCCCCACCTCTCGCCACACCTACGCCCTCAACACCCCTCCCCATCACCCGAAGAACATCCAACTTCCTCACTATCTACAGCACCCACCCCTGCTGCCCTCAATTCTTTTCTTCCCGCTCTCGACAATAGATTAAAACTATTATTAGAATCACCTCTGAATTTCACCCCAATCACTTTACCGATCTCCTTAACATCTTTAGCAACCTCTGCTTCCTTACCGTGAGCCAACACCCAATTTTTCCAATCGTTAGAAACTGTAGGTGATGAATTCTTAGAAGAATTCGAAGTAGAAATTGCATCTGCTTTAGAATTATTGGGAGATTTTCTTGTGTTTCGTTTCCGCTCTTGATGCTTAATTATCTTTAAAATTTCTTTTCTGTCGATTGATGGCATACGAGCAATACGTTTCAAGAACCCCACAGAATGCTTACTGGATGTTTTATTAGTAGTATTATTAATCGCTTGCTCATGCACTACATTCACCAAAGAATTCTGTTCGGCTGCTGCTGATGGTGCTGCTGTAAACAGTGTGCCGCCTTCTTTAATGGGAACATTTGACAACCAATCAAGACTCCAAGGTCCCTTGGTATTAGGCCGTAAAGACCCTGCTGAAGGCTGCACCTCGCTGCAAAGCTTCGTGTGGTCATCTTGAGGAGCAGCAAGACTGAGAAGCGGTTCTAAAACTGGTGTAGGAGTTACATGCTGCTGTTCAAAAGTTGCTGCCTTCTGTGTACAAGTTGCTGCCTTCGATACATCTTCCACAATCAATTGTTTACCTTCCTTGTTATCAATATGTTGAGACCACTCTTTGTGCAGATCATTCACTAGATCATCTAACTCCCACTCCCCTTGAACCTCGTCTATACCATTAACATCGTTGAATTGCGGTGACGTTTCCGGCACATTTTCAGATTCATCCTCCCTCAAAAAGGCATCCTCCCCCAAATTACACCCCCACTCCTCCACCAACTTGATAACAAACATACAACCATCGATAGAGAATTCAGAAGTCTTGTTCACAATGTCTATATTACGCGTAGAAATAAGAATACGTGCGAAATCCATCCGTGCCTTATCCACCGTACATTCATCCGTACAAATAAATCTGCCCGAATCCATAACACAAAGTCGAAAAAAATCCTCATTCCAAGCATGGGCGGGAACACCATAAACACGTAACCAAGCCCCACGTTCATACTTGATGTCTGTCACTGACCATCTATGGATGTTATTAAATATCATACCAAAAAAATGAACTGCACCATTGAACACTTGCCAAATATCCTCGCCGTTGGTAGTGTGCAAAAAGACTCTATCACCTCCCATTGGCGTAACATTTATTGACACAAATCCTGCATCCTCAATTCTTTGTTGTAGTGACAAGGTGGATTCACCTTCGAACACGGTTGCTACCATACCGGAATTAGCCCAATTGCGGTCCTCAAGTTTAGATTTATAAATTGGTACAAAACAAGATTTTTTAACATGAAGTGATGTAGGAGCTGCTGTAACAGCTAAAGCAGGCAGCCGCACCTCCTCTTGCATCCTTGATAACTCTTTTACGACAGCCTTCCCTTCCACCACACCCTCACCCGCCACACCTGCTACTCCCACTTCCTTCGGCATCCCACCCACAGCCTTGATACCCTCCTCCACCCTCCTCACCTTCTTCTTCCTCTCCTTGTTTTCTAACATAACCTCCACATTCCCCACTGTAAAGTTTTTATCTCCCTGAGCCCTCGACACCTCCACCGGTTTCAACACTCTCACATTTTTAATGCTATCATTCTTCACCCTCACTGCTGCCCTAACCTTCCCAACTGCCTCTACCCTCCTTCCTTCCTTCCAAATTAACATTCACTGGATCCGTAATAAACCGGTCAAAACGCGCCTCCCGCGCCCATATCCGACATTGGCCAATCCACACATTATTCAAAGCCAATGCTAACTTATCAATATTTCTAACATTCAAGAAACGAAGAAATCCATATAATTGTCCTCTAAAATTCCGTTTCCGAGCAATGTAAACATCATGTAAAATACCACAAACCTCGAAAAATTGACGAAGCTGAGGGACAGAGAATCCGTCCGGGAAGTTGGTAAAATAAAAAGAAACCTTGCTGCCTTTACCCTCTGCACTCTTGTCGACTGATGCCCCCCAACAGCATCAGTAGCACGCCTTCCCTCTCGTCTCACAATGCTTCCAAGAACTTTGGAAACCCTACTTGTCTGTTGCCAGCCATCCTGACGAGTTCTGAACCGAGAAGAAGTATCTGGAACATCAAAACCGCGCCTATCCCTAGCCCTAATCTGACCCGTTCCTCCCTGTCGCTCTGAAATGCGTGACTTGTCCCGTCTTCCAGCTTCCGGTTGCGTCGCTTTCCGCTTCCGAGACCGAACCACACTCCAATCTCCCCTATCCCCCCAATATCTGCGACCCTGGCTGGACCCCGCACCCCCCTGTTGAACCTCTCATGTTACCTTGAGAGATGGTTAACACAAAATAAAAAGACCAAGAACCACTCTCATTTCTTCTACCTTTCCATTTTACTCTTTCCCTTTTCTTCTTTCTTTCAAAATTTTACTCCACCCCATTTCATATTCTTCTCATTTTAATTCACAAAATCTTAACCTTGAACGATATACATTCACGAGATAATTTATATATTTCTAAGCAAAATTTTCTCATTCTTCTACAAGTGCTCTTAAGTAAGATTTTGGAGCAAGGGTTAATGCTATACAGAATTGAGAAAAGCATCCATCCCATGAAAGTTTCTTTGAGAAACTTTTTGAGCTAAATAAACACCTAACAATTTAAAGAATGTGTTTTTTTTTTTGCATTTTTTATATATATAAAAAAAAAAAATGCGTCCGTGGGCATATGGTGGTTTTGTTTCAAAATAAATTTTGGAGTTAAGAGCATATATCATATTATAGGATTTAGTAAGCAATTGAATAAGTTTCACCAAATAAAGAATTTTTCATGAGAATTTGTGTTTTATTTTTGGATGGAACAATTCATTGTTAGATTTTAATTACCTTCAATAAAACTTCGGATTATTAATGACTCTTTTTACCGAAGGGAGGGCTAACGCCTAACACCAACAAAATATAAAATATTATAGGATTTAATAATCACCATCTATGGCTGGTAAAGTTCTAGATCAAAAATCTATTAAAATATTGAAAATATTATAGATATTTTTTTTGAAGAAACTAAATTAACCCACTTAAATTAGGTCCGGAGAGAATCAAACCTAAAACATTAAGGAGAAGTATTTCCATTATCAAGCCTATACCACCGAGCCAACCAAGTGGATTATTTTTTATTTTATTTTTTTGGTAAAAAGTGGATTATTATAGATATTTATTTATTTCTCTCCAAAAAAAAAATTATTACTCCCTCTGATCCTTTATATAAGAAAAGAAACCAAAAATCATCAAAACCAAAACAATCATTAGTTGCTCTAATTTTTTGAATGTTGTTACAAATATATCTTCATAAAAATTTATAAAGTATTAAATATACCTACTAATATTGAAAAGACCAATATTAAATGAGGGGCTAAAAAAATCTTTTAAACAATAGTGACTTTTTCTTATAAATAGAACTAAATATTTGTTTGAAAATTTTCTTATAAATAAGACGGAGCGAATATTATATCTGAATTATGAATATTTGGTTGACGGCGGTTTATCCACTAAGAAAGAGAAGGAGTAGAAAACAATATTTTTTGTGGTGTTAGTTATGCTTGTTTTGTGTTGCCCTTTAACGAATGAATATAGGACAAGAAAAGAAAAAATTGATTGATTACCCATAAATTAGGGGTAAGTTTCTATAAACTGATTTCAACATTCGTTTAATAACAATTTTTTAGTTAATTAATTAAATAATTAATAGGATTGTAGAAGAAAAACAGAGGGTTGTGGCGTAGGTGATGTCCTTCCTTCCTGAGATAGATGTTGTATTGGAAGAAAAGAAAAAGAAAAAGAAAAAGAAATGTGGAAAGGGACTAGAAAGGGAGGAGGAGGAGGAGGAGGAAATGGATTGATAGCGGTGGCTATTGACAAAGATAAAGGAAGCCAAAATGCTATTAGATGGGCTGCTGATACTCTTCTCACCAGAGGCCAAACCGTTATTCTTATCCATGTTTCTCATGCTCTTTCTTCCAGTAATAATTCATTCATTCATTCATTTTTAATCTTTTTTTTTTCTTCATTTATTTATAATTTTAAGAAGAATGCATTTTCCCCAAATTGCAGGAGGTAGCGAGGGCGCGATTGTATGTAACGCTGCCAACAGTACTTCTTCAGCTGCATCATCTCCACAGAGACACCTAATTGATAATGTTGCCAAGGATCTCTTTGTTACTTTCCATTGCTATTGTAGACGCAAAGATGTATGTATGTAGCTCTCATCAATCCCTTGATTAATTCATATTATGTACAACTATTTTGTCAACAACATACATTGTCATTCATTGATTAATTAATTGATTGCTTATATATTTTGTTAGATACAATGCCTTGATGTCCTACTTGAAGACACTGATGTTGTCAAAGCAATAACTGAATATGTCTCTTATGCTGCAATTGAGAACTTGATCGTTGGTGCACCATCAAGGCATGGATTTATTAGGTGACTCACATTGCTCTATTTCTAAATAATATCCAATCCTATACATCTACCAATTAGTAATTGTTTTAAGATTGCACCAAATCTATAGAGAATAGCAATGCTGTGCAGTATGTTAATTGCAAATTTTGGGTCCATTTGGCAGAACATGTGGAAATAACTTATGTCATATTTCTAAGCTCTCAGTGACAGCTTATATGAAAACAATTTGACTGTATCTTATTTTTTGTTTGAAATAACTTATGCATAGGTGCTTTTTTTGGTAAGAGTTTTTGCTATTTATCCAAACAAGACATATTTCTTCTTAAACTCGAGTGGCTTTTTTTTTGTGCAGATCCTTTAAGTCATCAAATACACCAAGCGGCATATCAAAGGGGGCACCAGACTTCTGTACTGTTTATGTCATATCTAAGGGGAAAATCTCTTCAGTTCGGAATGCTTCTCGTGCAGCACCACATACCTCTCCTCTTCTCAACCATATACATAACAATCTAACTAGTGAGGATGTAAATCAAACTGCACAGCAGATATGCTCTAGACGTATGAATATGAGAGGTTTGTTTGCTTATGTAAATTAAAAGAACTAAGCTATTTACTTATTGCAGTTCTAGATTAATAATAATCATGTTTTGATCACAATATATATGTATGTATGCGACAGACAGGACGTCGATGAAACCTAACAGCTGGCAGGACGAATCTATGAAGTAAGTCTTTTTGCTTGGGGGTGGGTTTGGGGAAGTGTACTTTCTGTTCTTAATGGTTGTATTGTATATATATGAAGTAAGTCTTTCCAGCAGGTCTCCATTTGGAAGAAGAGCCAGAGGCACGAGTGGAATGTTATGTGTAGACTTCACAGATTCAGATACAGACATATCATTCGTAAGCTCTGGGAGGCCAAGCAGTGCTTGTTCATCCTCTATTTACGACTACATGGACTCTGGTCGAACTTCACGAATTTCTACCAGTACAGACCGTAGCTCTGGATCCCACCGATTGGGAATCAAGTTCACTGAACCCAGTTCACCAGATACCTCTTTTTCGCTGGATAGCAGTAGGACATCATGTTCATATTCAAACATGGTGAGCATTGCACTTTCGAATTAACATGTAGAAACAAGTAGTACCCGACCACTAATTGTATCCACTTCCTTTTGCTAAACCACTTAGGATGAAACAGAAGCTGATATGCGGAGGCTGCAGCTTGAGTTAAAACAAACGATGGACATGTACAATACTGCGTGCAGAGAAGCACTTGCAGCACAACACAAGGTATGTATTATTTATAATAGACATGTTACTAATTGTTGTTGAGAGGTGACTGAAAAATGGATTTTGAGAAAGTGAAGAAACGTGACACGATTTGGCAACCGTGTCACGATTTTCTAGGCAGTGAGCATGATTTTCAGGGTGTCCAATTGTGACACGATTTTGGGCAAATGTGACACGATTTTGTTCGGATCTGAACACTATGTAAGCACTCCATGACCCATTTGTTGGGTAAGCTTGGTGAATCTCATGGAAACCAAATGAGGGAACTTTTAGGGTTTTAGATACTAAAGGTTGAGAGTCTTTGGGTGAGGTTCAAAGCTTCAAGATGTGAATCTTGGAGAACCAAAAGAGGGAGCTCTTGGGAAAGGGTTGGTGCCTTTTGGGGAAGATTCATGGGGTTTGGAAACACATGAGTGGAGAGTCATTTGTGAGCAACTTGGGTGAGTCATGTGAAACCAAAGAGAAGATCCTTAGTGAAATCAAAGGCTAAGGGTTGGTTCTCTTTTGGGGGTTAGATTCTAGGGTTAGGAAACAATTGTAAACACCTTGGGAGAGTGAAAATCATGAGTGTCTTATTCATTGGTGAGATTGGGAAAATGGGTAGAAATTAGAGTTGTTCTTTGTGAGCTTGTTGAAGCTAATTTCTTGTAACCTATTTGTATCTCTTTGTAAGAACTCATTGATAGTGGATTGGAGAGATCAATCTCTCCTCCAGAGTAGGTCAAGTTGGACCGAACTGGGTGAACATTTTTTAGTGTTGTTATCTTTTCTTTACTCTCTTTATCTTTTATTCTTTGGTTGGATTGTGGTTTTGCTATGCACTTAGTTTATAGACTAGGTCTATATTATTGTTGTTGCTTGTGGTTTATTTACATTTGGTTATTAGTTGCCATTGATACTTGCTCCACACATCATATAGTTTGTATTGGTGTGAAATTTGAGTCTGAATTCACAACTGTTGTGATTGTAACCGATAACACTACTCTTTTGTTTGCTACATTTATAGTTAATGGAGATGAGCCACTGGAAAATTGAGGAAGAAAAGAAATTAGAAGAGGCACGACTGGCCCAAGAAGCTGCGCTGGCAATTGCTGAGAGAGAGAAAGCAAGAAGTAAGGCAGCTATGGAAACAGCTGAAGCAGCTAGAAAAATCGCAAATGTGGAATTAAATAAAAGATCAGGTGTTGAAGTTAAATCTCTTAAAGAAACAGAGGAATTGAGAAAGCTATTGGATAATTTAGCCCAAACTGATCTAAGATACAGAAGATACAATATTGAGGAGATTGAAGCAGCCACAAACATGTTTTCTGAAAAACAAAAAATTGGGGAAGGTGGTTATGGACCTGTTTATAAATGTTACCTTGATCATACTTCAGTGGCCGTCAAGGTTTTGCGTCCAGATGCGGCTCAAGGGAAATCACAATTTCAACAAGAGGTGATCAACAAGTGCATGTACATCAGTAATTGAAGTGTATACTACTTAATTTTGTATTAGTTTGTTTGACACTAGCATGATAAGTTGAGCATGACATGTTAATTTCCTTCAATCATTCTGTTGAGTATTCTAATAGATAGTATCCTCCCACAGGTTGACATACTAAGTTGTATTCGTCACCCAAACTTGGTGCTTCTTTTAGGAGCGTGTCCAGAGTATGGCATATTGGTTTATGAATATATGGCGAATGGAAGCTTAGAAGATTGTCTGACTCGAAAAAAAAATGATAGGGTTCTGTGTTGGCAGCTTAGGTTCCGGATTGCTGCAGAGATAGCAACAGGTTTGCTATTCCTACATCAGACGAAGCCTGAACCTTTGGTGCATCGTGATTTGAAACCCGGAAACATTTTGCTGGACAGGAATTATGTATGTAAGATAAGTGATGTTGGTTTGGCAAGGCTGGTCCCTGTGGTGGCTGAAAATGTAACACAATGTTGCATGACATCAGCAGCGGGAACATTCTGTTATATTGATCCCGAGTATCAGCAAACAGGAATGCTTGGTGTGAAGTCGGATGTTTATTCTTTAGGGATCATATTTCTACAGTTATTGACTGGCAGACATCCAATGGGATTGGCTCACCATGCTGAACAGTCTATTGAGAATGGCACATTTCAGGAAATGCTTGACCCATCGCTCTCTGAATGGCCCCTTCAACAAGCAATCTCCCTGGCCAATATAGCTGTCAACTGTGCACAACTTAGACGAAAAGATCGGCCAGACCTAGCCAAGGAAGTGTTGCCTGAGCTTGTTAAACTCACAGAGTTTGCTGAAGATAATATGGGTCCCATCTTTCTAGGAGGAGGCATTACATGTAGTAGCAGTAATGAACCTTCCCCCAACCACAGTGAAGCTTCTATGACGCAGGTTTCTTTGATTTCTTTATTATATTTAATTGAACTGCTTGAAAAATCAATTATATAAACTTTTGAGATGATTGGTTTTGCAGGACGTGATGAGTGACCCACAGATTGTAAATTCAGGAAGCTCAATAAGTCCACCACCAGAAGAAGAAAATTCTTAAGTGTGTATTAATCAAATAGACAAGTTGACCTACACTCTATAACTTAAATTAGAAAAGAGAGGACACAGAACTAGCCAATGGTAATTGGAAATTTTTGTATTGTTATGTAAATTAATATGTTAGGGATTTGGATTTTCTTCAGTTTGTAACACAAGCTTTCTTGTAATTAATACATACTAGATAGATTTAGACCCAGCGTTGCATTGACCAACCTTTAATTTTGAAATCTGCATTATAGTTTATGAACAAACTTTAGTTATTTAATTAAAATAAAACTACTATCGAAGCAGCGTTGTTTTGAAACCGAGACTGGTCCGGGGTAGAATAGAAAGGTGTTAGCGGAGGGAGGATCGTGGAGAGGTGAAGATGAGATGAATAATCGGTGTTCATTTGTTGGTGTTTTTTAAACGAGACAAATTAAATGAAATAGTAAAGGTATGAAGAGTGGCATCTTAGTTATCTCATTCAATGTTATTATTGCTTATGTATGAGTAAGAGGTTTCAATATTAATGGAGGAATAGGACGATGGTGGAGCTAATTCGTAATAGGGTATGTTCGAGGGAGAGATGAAATTGAAATGGATGAAGGATAATTAGGATTTTTTATTTTTTTTTTAAATTGTTTCTATTTTAGAAAGAGGACATGCCACAAGTTCTACTATTAAGACGTGTACGGTTAATCTTATCCAACGGTTGGTCAAATCTTTTTATGTGACCAAACAATCTGTCACCGGAATACAACTCCATTATGCAACAATTGGAAGGTGATGCGTGTACCACCTTATGTGAGATACCTCCTTTATACACCCCTTCACATGTCAAAAAAATATACTACTATAAAATATTCAAAAAGACTGCCGTCTCAAACAAAAACTTCTCTCTGGCGTCGTCTCTCTTCCCCTCTCTATTGTCTAGCTATTCCTCGTCGCATCTTTCACCGCCATATTTCACAGTCTCTCTTTCACCGTTGTGGCAGCCCCACTCTGCCACTCACTCGTTGTCATGAAACCAATGTCAGGGAGGATCTAGCCTCAAGGTCGTTGAAAGAGGAAGCGTCGGACTCGAGAGAGTGGATCTCCATCACAGAGAGATCTTGGACAAAATAGGTGGCGAGGTTATCCAGGTCGGCGAAGGAGCGACGGAGACGAGATCGTCATCCTGACGTCGTCGTTACCTTCGTGAATCGCGACATATTCGCGGTGAGTACCAAATCTGGACGGTGGTGGCGAGGAAGAAAAGAAGAAGAGGAGGTTGTGTTGCAAATCTGAACTGTTATGGTTGTATTGCAGAGAAAAAAAGGTTGTGTCAGAGATGGAAAAGAAGATGACATATGGTGGAGCAGAGGCGCGACAATGGTGACAATCGTGCTGGTGGTGAAAGGTGGAGGTTTGGTTAGTGGCTCTGCGAGTAAAGAGATAAGATAGAAGATGAAAGAGGGAGTGGTGATGACTGATGAGATTAAATTAGTTGAATATCCTTACCACATAAGGGTGGGTGTGTATTTGAGGTGTGATAATAAAGGAAACATTACTCGGGGTGGAATGGAATAGGTGAGAGTGGAATTGGTATGCACGACTCACTTAACATTTGTTTTAATCTTAATCATATACTTAAATATCCAAACTAAGGCGTGTAGAAAAGCTTATTATACTTATCAAGCTGATCCATATATGTGCAATTGTAAATTCTCCATTATATTAATAAATTTTTGGTTCCTTCAAATTTTCAATATCAATATTTGTTTAAATAGAAAATATATCCTTATAAAGTGAAAGAAAAAAAAAATGCACATGGTCTATCAAACTTTATTGACCTAAAGAACTACTACCTCCGGTCCTATTTATAAGAAAAAATTAACTTTTTAGATTCATTCAATAATTGATGTACCTAGCCTAGAAATAGACCAAATACATCAACTATTCAATGAATCAAAAAAGTAAATTGTTTCTTATATATAGGACCGGAGGGAGTATATGCTTATTAACATTTTTATAAATATGTGAAATATTATATTTAAAATTCTAGCACAAACTAAGCTTTTAGACATGCTAATAGGTTATGTCAGACTTTTTAAAAGGTCAAACCAAACTTAAAATAAAGTCTTTGACAGACTAATAGGCTAGACTTAAGCTTTAGTATTTTAAATTAAGTCCGATCTATTTAAGCAAAGTCCGACTCTATCTGATATATTCTCACCCCTATCTAACAGTTTGATCATTTATCTTCTTTTTTCATTTCAATTTTATCCTTTTGGTCCATTTACATTTTGATTTTAAAACTTCAAATCTAATATTCATACGCAAACATTGATTAAAGACCATATATTTAAAGATTAAAAGGTCATAAAAAAAAAAAAAAACATGAACTTTAAGCTTGAAAATCTATATGTAAGTAACCTAAAAGGGAAAAACTGAAATAAAATAAACAATAAAAAATTAAACTGTTATCTAAAATTAAGTTAAGGGACGCAATTTTCCAAAAAAAAAAGTGTTATTTAAGAGCTTTTTTTTAGGGGAGTGTTATTATTTATGAATTGACTTTTCGGGCAGGGTAGCGTTTAGCCTGGGAAAACTGAAGAATTTCCCATGATGGAAAAATTCACTTTTTACATATAGATGCCAATTTTCTTGGTTGTGAAACCACTTCTTTCTCCTTTAAAAAATAAATAAATAAATCATTTCTCTCTCCTTGCTCCAACCCAAATTCATTATCTAACGACGCCGATGCACCTCTTTCCTCATCCTCTTAGGCTTGTGTCAGAACCTCAAAGGCATGTGTCCCCCTCCATGGTTGAAATCTTTTTCATCCTTAAATATGAAGTCCCAACGACAACAATTAGAGATGAGAGCACATGCAAAGAGAAGCACCAACCTTTAAAAGAATGAACAATTCTCTTTGATGATAACAAAATATTGAAGAAAACTTGGATATGCTAATATTTATTCAAGTGTGTGGGACCATATAATATAATCTATTAATGAATTGAACATGTATTAGAGCATCAGAATCACAAGAGAAGTTTAAAACACTCTGGTAGTACAATTATGCCTTCTTCTGAAACCATGTAGAAACGGACAAAGACGTTCAATGACAAAGAGAATGAACGGACAATTCCAGTTTCAGCAAAGGAATTTCAAATGACTATTCAACGGAATTATTGATGACATGTCATCTTACGTTAATCTTAGCATGTTTTTTTAGTCAATTTCGGTAGGTTTTACCAGTATAACATATGAATATTAGAACAATTGCCTATGATTTGGGGACATTTATAATGTTTTTTAGATTTGAGCATGTAGTTCTATTCTTTCTTAAACATAGCAATTTTAGGATGTTTTGTTGTAAATTCACGAAGAAATCATACATATTGGCAAAACAAGGTATCTGAACATTTGCGAAGACCTTGGGAAAATGAAGAAGGTTGATTCAAGAAAGCCTCAGAAGACTTTACAAAGGGAGGAATTTTGTTCCCAAGTTCCAAGACATCTTACATAGAAGCAAATACCTAAAAGGCGAAGAAATAGGCGTTTTCAACACCGGACGATACACACATGCTCCCAACGCACAGAAAGAGGCGTCCAAAAGCCTATTTTCGTTAGATTTATTTTAATTAATTTTATATGTGTTTATATGTGCTCGTATGTGATTAATTGCCTCTATGTGTATTTTTGGTGGGGATCATTAGAATTCGGTGTTAGAAGAGTATTTTGGTCATTGTGTGAGCAAGAGTAAATTAATAATTTCACTGTGAGAATTATTTTTAGTGTTTCAAGTGAGAACCATTAATTTTACTAAGTTACTTGTGGGTTGTGGTAATTAGTTTAGAGTCGGTGACTATTAAGGCGTTGTGAATTGGTTAATGAGTAATTTAAGCCCATTAAGACATTAAGGGTTAAGCCCAATAGTGAGGAGCCTATTTAAACTCTAGTTTTGAGGAAATTAGGTCACATAGAATCATTTGTTCATTTTCACAAAACTTTTGAGAGAGGTAGAGAGAAAGAGAAAGAACAACGGTAAGAGAGAGGAAGCTTGAGAGAAGAAGAAAAAGGTTTGAGATTCAAGGGGTTGGAGCTGAATTGAAGTTAAGGCTAGGATTTGCTTGTTGTGAGGTAAGGGGGATAGATTTCATTCATAATCTCTTAGTTGTAATCTCTTCTTTAATTCTTTGCATAAGTGTTTATTTAGATAAGTGATTATTGTGAGTTTAATTGTTGAAATTCGTGCTCTTATTTTGATGTTATGTTTGGGTGTATAAATTTGTTGCTAAACATGTTGTTGTTGATTCTACATACTTGAATTGTGGTTATATGAGATTTTGTTGATTTTCACTCAAAGTGGCATAAATTAGTGTTGTTGTTGTTGATTGGGATGAATTCATGTGACCAAACAATCTGTCACCGGAATACAACTCCATTATGCAACAATTGGAAGGTGATGCGTGTACCACCTTATGTGAGATACCTCCTTTATACACCCCTTCACATGTCAAAAAAATATACTACTATAAAATATTCAAAAAGACTGCCGTCTCAAACAAAAACTTCTCTCTGGCGTCGTCTCTCTTCCCCTCTCTATTGTCTAGCTATTCCTCGTCGCATCTTTCACCGCCATATTTCACAGTCTCTCTTTCACCGTTGTGGCAGCCCCACTCTGCCACTCACTCGTTGTCATGAAACCAATGTCAGGGAGGATCTAGCCTCAAGGTCGTTGAAAGAGGAAGCGTCGGACTCGAGAGAGTGGATCTCCATCACAGAGAGATCTTGGACAAAATAGGTGGCGAGGTTATCCAGGTCGGCGAAGGAGCGACGGAGACGAGATCGTCATCCTGACGTCGTCGTTACCTTCGTGAATCGCGACATATTCGCGGTGAGTACCAAATCTGGACGGTGGTGGCGAGGAAGAAAAGAAGAAGAGGAGGTTGTGTTGCAAATCTGAACTGTTATGGTTGTATTGCAGAGAAAAAAAGGTTGTGTCAGAGATGGAAAAGAAGATGACATATGGTGGAGCAGAGGCGCGACAATGGTGACAATCGTGTTGGTGGTGAAAGGTGGAGGTTTGGTTAGTGGCTCTGCGAGTAAAGAGATAAGATAGAAGATGAAAGAGGGAGTGGTGATGACTGATGAGATTAAATTAGTTGAATATCCTTACCACATAAGGGTGGGTGTGTATTTGAGGTGTGATAATAAAGGAAACATTACTCGGGGTGGAATGGAATAGGTGAGAGTGGAATTGGTATGCACGACTCACTTAACATTTGTTTTAATCTTAATCATATACTTAAATATCCAAACTAAGGCGTGTAGAAAAGCTTATTATACTTATCAAGCTGATCCATATATGTGCAATTGTAAATTCTCCATTATATTAATAAATTTTTGGTTCCTTCAAATTTTCAATATCAATATTTGTTTAAATAGAAAATATATCCTTATAAAGTGAAAGAAAAAAAAAATGCACATGGTCTATCAAACTTTATTGACCTAAAGAACTACTACCTCCGGTCCTATTTATAAGAAAAAATTAACTTTTTAGATTCATTCAATAATTGATGTACCTAGCCTAGAAATAGACCAAATACATCAACTATTCAATGAATCAAAAAAGTAAATTGTTTCTTATATATAGGACCGGAGGGAGTATATGCTTATTAACATTTTTATAAATATGTGAAATATTATATTTAAAATTCTAGCACAAACTAAGCTTTTAGACATGCTAATAGGTTATGTCAGACTTTTTAAAAGGTCAAACCAAACTTAAAATAAAGTCTTTGACAGACTAATAGGCTAGACTTAAGCTTTAGTATTTTAAATTAAGTCCGATCTATTTAAGCAAAGTCCGACTCTATCTGATATATTCTCACCCCTATCTAACAGTTTGATCATTTATCTTCTTTTTTCATTTCAATTTTATCCTTTTGGTCCATTTACATTTTGATTTTAAAACTTCAAATCTAATATTCATACGCAAACATTGATTAAAGACCATATATTTAAAGATTAAAAGGTCATAAAAAAAAAAAAAAAAACATGAACTTTAAGCTTGAAAATCTATATGTAAGTAACCTAAAAGGGAAAAACTGAAATAAAATAAACAATAAAAAATTAAACTGTTATCTAAAATTAAGTTAAGGGACGCAATTTTCCAAAAAAAAAAGTGTTATTTAAGAGCTTTTTTTTAGGGGAGTGTTATTATTTATGAATTGACTTTTCGGGCAGGGTAGCGTTTAGCCTGGGAAAACTGAAGAATTTCCCATGATGGAAAAATTCACTTTTTACATATAGATGCCAATTTTCTTGGTTGTGAAACCACTTCTTTCTCCTTTAAAAAATAAATAAATAAATCATTTCTCTCTCCTTGCTCCAACCCAAATTCATTATCTAACGACGCCGATGCACCTCTTTCCTCATCCTCTTAGGCTTGTGTCAGAACCTCAAAGGCATGTGTCCCCCTCCATGGTTGAAATCTTTTTCATCCTTAAATATGAAGTCCCAACGACAACAATTAGAGATGAGAGCACATGCAAAGAGAAGCACCAACCTTTAAAAGAATGAACAATTCTCTTTGATGATAACAAAATATTGAAGAAAACTTGGATATGCTAATATTTATTCAAGTGTGTGGGACCATATAATATAATCTATTAATGAATTGAACATGTATTAGAGCATCAGAATCACAAGAGAAGTTTAAAACACTCTGGTAGTACAATTATGCCTTCTTCTGAAACCATGTAGAAACGGACAAAGACGTTCAATGACAAAGAGAATGAACGGACAATTCCAGTTTCAGCAAAGGAATTTCAAATGACTATTCAACGGAATTATTGATGACATGTCATCTTACGTTAATCTTAGCATGTTTTTTTAGTCAATTTCGGTAGGTTTTACCAGTATAACATATGAATATTAGAACAATTGCCTATGATTTGGGGACATTTATAATGTTTTTTAGATTTGAGCATGTAGTTCTATTCTTTCTTAAACATAGCAATTTTAGGATGTTTTGTTGTAAATTCACGAAGAAATCATACATATTGGCAAAACAAGGTATCTGAACATTTGCGAAGACCTTGGGAAAATGAAGAAGGTTGATTCAAGAAAGCCTCAGAAGACTTTACAAAGGGAGGAATTTTGTTCCCAAGTTCCAAGACATCTTACATAGAAGCAAATACCTAAAAGGCGAAGAAATAGGCGTTTTCAACACCGGACGATACACACATGCTCCCAACGCACAGAAAGAGGCGTCCAAAAGCCTATTTTCGTTAGATTTATTTTAATTAATTTTATATGTGTTTATATGTGCTCGTATGTGATTAATTGCCTCTATGTGTATTTTTGGTGGGGATCATTAGAATTCGGTGTTAGAAGAGTATTTTGGTCATTGTGTGAGCAAGAGTAAATTAATAATTTCACTGTGAGAATTATTTTTAGTGTTTCAAGTGAGAACCATTAATTTTACTAAGTTACTTGTGGGTTGTGGTAATTAGTTTAGAGTCGGTGACTATTAAGGCGTTGTGAATTGGTTAATGAGTAATTTAAGCCCATTAAGACATTAAGGGTTAAGCCCAATAGTGAGGAGCCTATTTAAACTCTAGTTTTGAGGAAATTAGGTCACATAGAATCATTTGTTCATTTTCACAAAACTTTTGAGAGAGGTAGAGAGAAAGAGAAAGAACAACGGTAAGAGAGAGGAAGCTTGAGAGAAGAAGAAAAAGGTTTGAGATTCAAGGGGTTGGAGCTGAATTGAAGTTAAGGCTAGGATTTGCTTGTTGTGAGGTAAGGGGGATAGATTTCATTCATAATCTCTTAGTTGTAATCTCTTCTTTAATTCTTTGCATAAGTGTTTATTTAGATAAGTGATTATTGTGAGTTTAATTGTTGA
Source organism: Medicago truncatula (assembly GCF_003473485.1). Classification (NCBI taxonomy): domain Eukaryota; kingdom Viridiplantae; phylum Streptophyta; class Magnoliopsida; order Fabales; family Fabaceae; genus Medicago; species Medicago truncatula. Next base: position 51,892,079 of record NC_053043.1, read on the forward strand.
AATTCGTGCTCTTATTTTGATGTTATGTTTGGGTGTATAAATTTGTTGCTAAACATGTTGTTGTTGATTCTACATACTTGAATTGTGGTTATATGAGATTTTGTTGATTTTCACTCAAAGTGGCATAAATTAGTGTTGTTGTTGTTGATTGGGATGAATTCATGTTTAAATGAAGTTGTTGTTGAATTGAATGTGTTGTTGTTGCTGAATTGTATCATGGGTGTTCCATTTTGTGAAGTTGTTGTTTGAATTGGTGAAGTTTGTGTTGAGTTGTTCATGTGAATGACCTAAATGAAATTTTGATATATGAGTTTGTTGACTGGATTTTTTATGTTGTTGGGTGAGTTAGATCTAGTAGAATTTCTTTTTTCATGTTGCGGTTGTGTTAGTCAAGTCATTTGGGAGAAAACGGGATTTTCGTGTGAAAAGTCCGTGTATAAGCATTTTTGCAAATAAGCGATTATGTGAGGTTCTGGAAATCGATTTTAGGGTGGGTGAAACTTGAATTTTTCAATAGATTATGGTATATCTAAGTTCCAGGAGCGTGTAGGCGAAAACGGCGTCGAAAACAGATTAACAGTTTGGATTTTACGCGCGAAAACGTGAAAATTGGAAAATCTGATCTTATCTGTCAGGCAGCCATCATACTACCATTTTGACCAGGTTTTGGGGTGTTTTCAACACCGGAAAAATCATACTACGATGGGGGAAAATGGTGCAACGATTTTGCGTGACCAAAAACCTTTAAAATGCATTTTCTTCAATCCAATTGTTTCCAAACTTATTCCTAAGTGCATGGACTTTATCCTAACCATCTAGGGGTGGTTTTATGAAAGAAATAACTTTGTATAAAGGGTCTAATGAGTTCTTGTGTTGCTTGACATTAAATTATGTAATTATGAGACGAACTTAGGATTTTCTCAAATGAACTTTGGTGAAACTTTGAACTAATGTTTGTTAGGTTGCAAGTGGTCTAATTTCATATAGTTCAACAACTTCATACAATTTCTCACAATTCAAGTAAAAGAGAAAATACAACACATTATGATAAAAATCATATTCAACACGTAGAAAGCATTCACATATCTTCATATAATCATATCAAATTATCCACAAAAGATTTACCAAGTAATTGGTCTTAAAGATTATTTTCGACAAAGTTCGTATCATTTTGTAAAATGGATAATGACACTTTTCAAAGCAAAGCAACTTATTCAAGTTTGAAATCCGACAATTCAATCATAATCAATCATGTAAGCATAAACATATAGTTGATGTTGATTAATGCATATATGTTAATTGATGGTGATATTGTTGGTGAATGCATATGTGATAAACACAGGCCCAACCTTGAGGGTGTGCAAGGTGCTCAGCCAGGCCGGGCCTCCAAATGCTACGGGCCTCTAACGAAAAATAAATCTAATACCCACCCCCCATTTAAATAAAAAAATATATATGTTATATCCTTTTCTTTCTTTAGTATACGTTTGAGTTTTTTCTAGACTTCTAGTTCTCCTTTTTGTACATAAATCGGATCCTATCAAACCACCCCTAATTTGTATAATCACTTAATCAGTCAATTTGGAAGCTATTTCATTGAAAGAATCACAACAATCATTTTTTTCTTCGCATAAACCATTTGTTTTACCCTTTTCCACAACAGAGGAGTGACAAATCCAAACGACACCGTTAGATAAATTTCACCTCTTTCACTTAATTTTTTTTAATTCCTTTCATGTTTAGAACTTCTTCTGATTCTGATTTTTTTTAATGAAATTTAGCTTCACAAACAAATTACGTTTTATTTTACTAAGGGCCTATTTTAAAAAGAGAGTCGAGCCTCGTATTTCACGGGGACGGCCCTGGATAAACATAGTTGATGTTGAGTAATGCATATATGTTAATCATGATGATGATTATGTTGATGATAATGTGGTGATGACTCATATTTGAATTGTGACTTGTTGATTGTGTAGACGTAAATACTTGATAATGCAATTGTTGTTGGAGTTAATCAATGTAAATGGAGGGGATCTCTTACATTGTTGTTGTTGAATACATATGAGGTGACTTTGCATTGTCGAGTCTTTGCTTGTATGTCCATGCATCATAGTCATATTGAGTCTTAGGATGTTTACATCAAGTGGTGAGATTTGAATACTTTGTATTCAATGGTTTAGGATATTTATATCCAGTGGTGAGATTTGAATACTTTGTATTCAATGGATATGATGTTTTTGTTGCATCATGACGACCTGTTTTTGTTGGTGACGGTACCGCATGCATCTAGAAGAGTCTAGAACATTGCATGCATTTGAATGGTTGATGAATTGTGTCATAATTGAATACGTGACTTGGTGAATTTGTGCATTGGTGAAATTTGTTGAATGTTGTGATTTATTTGGATTGGTGTATATGTACAATTGGTGGACTTTGTTGATGATTGCGAATGATTGAACTATGTTCTAATTGCATGTCTTATTTGTTTGTGCTTATACTCTTAGTGAATCTATTTGATGATAATTATTTTGGTAATAGTAATGAGGTGAGAATTGTATAGGTATATATATATGATTTGGGGATTTCTTTAATAATGATGAATTGTGCTTGCTAAGTTAAGTATGCTAAATGAAGAATAAGGTAAGTAATCATTTCTTTGATTGATGTTGATAAATGATGAGCTTATATCGAAGACTCGATTAGAGAGTGAATATGTTTGCTATGCCATGTTCGAATTGTAATAGCATGACATGTATGGAATGGGGATATATGTATGTGGTGGTGATATTCTAGGAATGTTTAGTATGTATATGTGTTATGCATGAAATCCTTGAATGCTTATGTTTGTTTATTTGATTATGATTGATGTGAAGCTAACCCTCAGTGGTCTGTGGTGGACCGCCTACCTATTTGTATGAATGGGTAGACGGTGTGCAGGAGTAGTTGTTGATTGCTTGGGGAGTGCTCAGATAGCGGGAGCTATCTCCGTTATCGATCTTTTGAGTCTTAAAGTAGGCTCTGATCTAGGATGTCTGTCTTTATGATTATTCTAGATTGATTATGCTGGATTTATGTTATAGAGATTTTGCCGATATGTCGGGATTTGGAGATTTTTATGTATCGCCATATTTGGAGTAATAACATGTATACTTGGAGATGTATGATTTATATCCGCTGCGCAGTTGTTTGAATTTTATGCATGTTATATTCTGGTGAACTTTTGGAGATGTGACGTCTATTTCTTGAATAAATGCTTTATTCGCATGTTTTATCGCTTTAATAGAAATAGGGCGTTACAGCGCTTCTGCCTTGCGGCCCAAGGCGTTGTATTGTAACTTCGTGAAGAAATCCCGCGTTTTTAGCTCAAAATCAGTGGAAACTTTCTCGATAAAAACCGTCTTCCTCATTCACAATTTCTCATTCAGAACGAAGTGGTTCAAGAGGAAGGCAAGCACTTAGAGCTTTCAGGGATGAGTATCTCTCTCCTCACTCTAAGTTTTTCTAGAGTATGATTGATTTCTTTTGTAATTTGTTTTTAGTTAACATAGGTAACCAAATTTTTTTAGGCTAGGGTTCTAAGATGAACCTCTAATTTATTTGTTGGATAATTATTTAATTTAAAGTCGTTTATTTAGTTATTTTTAGTTCGCTATTTAGTTTTATTGTAGTGCGTAAGATTTGTCTCCTATGGAGCACAACCCTGATTTAGGCACTTAGTAGTGACATGGCCTAATATTGATAATTATATCTTGATATTTGTCTAACCATGAAGTAATTAGTTAGTAACTAGCGATACAAACCGAAAACGAGTGTACCCTAATAGTAAGTACTTAGGAGGTGACACAACTAATATTGATGCAAATCTGCTGAAATCATGTAGTAAGTAACTAGTTAGTAATTAAGGAAACAAGTTACTTCACGACTTAAATCAGCCTACTAACTTCATTCTCCTCGCACCTTGGTAAGGTAGACGTTGATAGGGTTGTCCGTTTGTAGAACTACCAAGAGGAAGATTGTCTTATGTACTTCTAAGGTTCATAGATGGAAAATTTAGGAACGCCAATTTAAGTCTATGTTTCAATTACCCCTGAGGGAGTAAGACTCCACACGTAAGGATCACCGTGTGACCACCAGGACTCAACAGGCGGAGGGATAGACCAAAAATCAACCGAGAGAGTACGACTCCGCACATAAGGATCACCGCGCAACCAGCAGGTGCAACTTGACAAACCGATTAAGTTATCAAGTCCTAAAGAACTCTTCACTTAGATAGTCTACTTGGAATAATTGAATGTGACTTGACTGTTAATTAATTCCAACAAATGAATAGAGGGGATTCAAAGAATCTTAACCGCCGCTAACATTCTGCAATCAAAACAAGTAAACTTGCTATGTTGCAAACAGATAAAAATTACAAACTCTAACCCTTATCATCTTTTATTTTATTTTGTTCAAAAAATAAGTAACACGAATTGTTTGGACGAAACGACAATCCTTGTAGATACGATACTCTACTTCTCACTTTATTACTTGGTAAACGATTTTGTACACTTTCTTAATCCGACCATCAATTATCCATATCAGGCAATGCCTCAACATCCTTGATTGGAAACTTCTCAAAGACTCTTAATGCACCGACACTCTTCTCCAACGTCTCTTAAATCCTACGTATAAAATGAGTTGAATATCCGAAGAAGATTAACAAAACTCTACTATTTTTATTGTGCCATTACTTTGTTAAAATCAACTAACGCAAAAACACTTAGAGATTTCTTATCAAAATTTATATCTTATAAATTCCAAGTTGTAAAGAGTCTGCTCTAGATTGTATTGTTTACACAGGGAAGCGGTGTCGTAGTGGTGCTCACAGGGAGGATATAATTTGTAGATGGAGTTTTTTGTTTTGTTTTGTGTGTCAAAAGTTGCCAACATGTAGCCAATTTAAAATCTGAACCATTTAATAAATTTAACAATATATCAATGACTATGACATTAATTAACTGCACTTGATCAGCTTTCCCATTCTAGATGTTGCCTTGGGGCAGTACCCCATGAATCCATGAATTTAATAACGTGGCATACATACATACATGTGCATGTGCTACACCAAAACACAAATGGCTCTGGTCTGGAACGTGTCTCCCCAGCTAAACGCCACGGTAAGTTTTTCGTTTCACCTACGTGTTTGTTTTTTAAACTGTAGTAAATAAATATAAATTGTGGAACTAAGATTGTTTCGACTTCTCGTCCATCCATTTTGTAGAAGAACACTAAAATAAGTAATGGGACAAGGCCAAGAGCAGAAGATCCGACCAGAACCCCAAATAGAAATTCAGGTACGTACGTTCTTCTTTTCAAACATATATCATATCATTAGAGGAAATTTGAAGTATCCATCAATTCATTTCATTTCATTTCATGCATGCAGGAAAGGGGTGAGATATTTTTCTTCTATCGGTCCAAAGTTAACAAGGAAGAAGCTCATAGTGCTGATGACGTACAGCGTCTCTACATCATCATGCGACCAGAGTCTGGTGAAAGGGCCGTCGAAGTGAAGCAACGAAAGGACGGTGGCAGCCAGGTCATAATTGCTCTTTCATGTTGGTAGTAAAATATATAATAATTAATTAGCTTTGTCAATATTATTTTTTACTATAGTATATACTACCGTATAAAGCATCACCCAATTAAGAGTGGTGATAGGTATACATACTTAGGTGGCATACCACTTTGTACCACCCTTAGGGATATGATCCTCTCCTGCTTTTAATATCATGTTGTATGTCTTGTGCAATTCTAGATCTTTGGATTGATCTAAAGGTTGAGACACAGAGGGAAGAGAAAATTAGGGGAGAGAGAAAAGTCTATCCTATTCATATTTTCCTTCAATTTTTGTGGGCTTTCTTTCTCAATCCTCTCTCTTCTTCTTCAACAGGTTCCATAGCCACAAATAATCTCTCATTTTGAGTTTGTCCTATAAAATATCTCACTTTGAGTTTGTAAAACAAGCAACCACATTTTTTTTTTCTGAGTTTCAGTTTTATCCGCCTACTCTTTAATAATGCAGCCCTCATCAAAACTTGTGATCCTTTGAGTTTAAATTGTATCATAGCATACACCACCAAAGCTAGTAGACTACCACTGTTAAAGATGCAATTCAACTTAAACTGAATATTGTAAATCCCTATTTCATTATAAAACTTGCCAAACAGACATTATTACCATAACTTCTAACCAATTTCCTCCACCATATTACCATAACTCTCTCCTTCTTTCTCTTCTCGGACTATTTTCTCCCTTTCTCTAGCTCTTCCCCAACCATCCCTCTACCTCATGACCGCCAGAGACATAGATCTGAAAGAAAGAAAAAAGGCCAGTGGTGGTTAATGGTGATGGACGGAAATCAAACCAAAACGCCGGTAGAGATGGACGAACGGTGGAGATGGAGAAGAAGGGGTTGTGGGTCGGTGATGGGTTACAACTGCACGGCGGCGGCGATGGCGATCTGAGAACGGCGGCGACGGTGGTATGTCGAGAGAGAAGAGGAAACAGATTATTAGAGAGAAGTAGTGGATTAAAGAGTAGGTGTGGTTTTGAGGTGAAATTACTTAGATGCCCATGCCACATAGGGTGGTATAAGAGTGGTACAAATAAAAAGGTGTCAATGTATATTTTCCCATTAAGTAATCCCTATCCTAAGTGGAAGTAGTTGGTTGGATTGCATTTGGAGGTGTAATTTGAAGCTTATTTATTTTGTGGTTACGGATAATTGCCCAAGGCATGGATTTTAAAATAAATAAAAAAAGAAAAATGTTATCGAGTGTTCCGACACTTTTAAGAATTAAAATGGGCAAGATATTATGAAAATTCAATGCATATATTGCATTGAAAATTGAAGTTTTAATTTCTTTTTTAAAGAATAATTTTTTCATTAAGGATACTTAAAGACTATCCGAAACACTCGTTAACAAGATCCAATAAAAAATTATTTTATAAAAAAGTTAAATATTTTAATTTTGCACTTATATTCATTAAAAGTTACCAGTACCAGTACTATTTAAAGGCTTTAAAATAATATTTTCTGAGGCACTCATTAGCATCTTTTCTTTATTTTTCGTTTAAAAATATGTTTTGAATCTGAGAGCTTTTGGGTTCGAGCTTCACGGGTGCCTTTGGAGGCAGATAAATTTAAATACTTTTGTAAGTGTGATTTGAGTCTAAGGTCTATCCACCCTTGGACTAGGGTGTCATCCATTCACCTTAATTTTTTTTATTAAAAAGAAAAAGGAAATAGAGGATTTTGGACTAGCTTTTTCAATGTTCAATTATATCCTTAAACAAATTTGTCTATAATAATGTTATATTTTTAATCAAAACCAAAATTTCATTAAAAAAAACATTGTTTACATGCATTAGTGCATTAATAAAAGCGTAATTGATTTCACGGGTTAATCATAATCATTTTCTATAAAGTCACCCTCTTAAATAAAGTTATAGGTTTTTATCTCTTTCTCGCCCTCCAAAAGCCCCACTTCCCTCCTCTCTGAACGTCCGAAAGTCGAGAAATTAGTATATAGTTGTACACCCAGATATTTGTAAACTAAAATACGGGTGAAGATCCTCTCCATTTGGCAAAATAAATGGAGTTTTACAAGTTGGAGAGAGATAGACACAAGAAATAAATTGTGGGTCCCACCATCATTAATTTTATTTTATATTTTTCAAGATTTTACGTGTCTTTATCTCTCTAAATTGAAGAAATGGAGAAACACATTGAGAGGATCCTAACCCCTAAAAAAAACTTACTGATGTACTTGTATTAGGTATATTATCAATCAATATAAATTTGTAGACTCCATATTAATTATTCCCTAACATGTAAAATTAATGTATCTTTCTTGGTTTTTGCTTTTAATTCCAAGGTACTTGTGTAGGAAGTAAACATTGAAGAGCAACCATTGTTTCGTTTTACCGTAATGGGACGAAAAAGCCTCCCTGATCCGAACGAGAAAAGCAGGCCATATTGGGGTTTTGTAGAAATGGTTACCACAAATGCAGATCATGTGAAAAATGCTCTTAAAGGAGGTGAGAAGTGCTTATTTTTACTTTTCCTTTTGATTATTACAATGAACAAATTTACAATTTATCTATTTTTTGTTTTATCTTTCTATGAATGGATTGGCAGGAGAGTATGAAACTAAGAGTAGAGGAAAGAGACATACTAGTGATGCCAGAGCATTGGGAGAAGGCATATACCGCATTTTAAGGCACAAAGCAGAGAGTGGGAAAAGAAGCCACACCCATTTAATCTACAAGTTAGAATTTCCAGGTGAAGATGAGAAGAATGAACCCCAGGAAGCAATCAACATTGAACGTGAGGGATCGTTCATAATTCAAATAAAGAACCCTGAAGAAAAAGTTGGTGCAGGTGGAGGTGGTTTGCAAAAGAAACGCAAGGCGATGTTCCCGGCTCACCTGCAAGGACAATTAGGTCATGTCAGATTCGCCCCAGCTGACCCACCAGACTTTCTAAACTATGAAGGATGCGAGTTTTTGCTCATATCTGCTTCTGACCATATTGAAGATGAGTTGGGTCTTGAGCTTCTGACTGAAGAAGGGGAGCATGATGCATCCTGCTCTGATCTCCTCGACACTTTTAAATTTGAAGACACTGCAACTCCCTCTACTGTTCCCCTTCTCAAGGGAATTTGGACCTGAAATCAAATCAATATAAATATAGCTTTCGAATAGTATAGTCATGTATGTTAATATTGTTAGATGCGCATATCTATATATCTTTTGTAGTTTCCGCGTTCAGTGTCCAAAATCAAGATATTGAGTGTAAGACTCCTTCTTTTCATTTAATCCGTTATTATAACTCAATATCATACTAGTCATCCACTCTTAAGTTACAACATAATTTTCTTCTCTTAAGCTCAAGGGTGATGCCTAGGTCGCCATTTATTAGTCATATATGTTAGTTCATAAATGCAAAGAGTATCTTTACTCATATGGTTAATTAATTTCTTTGAATATTGATTTTACATTCTCTTTTATTGTGGAGGTTCTCTTGTTTGGTTTACACGTAACACCTTTGGCCTTTGGGTGAGATGGTTATTCGTTCAAGACTTTGGTGTACTACTCTATTTACAAAAAATGAAATGTTTTAATGCATGAAATAGTAAAATCCCATGAATTTAACTTTCTTGCTTTAAAGGAATTTTTACATATAAAAATATTCTGGTGTATGATATCTATCTTTCTGATATTGTTATTGTGCTTTTGAGTTACACTTTTTATTCGCCCATTTATTTGACAAGTGTATAAAAATTATATTTTATTTTAGAGAAATTGTTAGAACCCGTGTTGGAGGACTGCAACAAATTTTAACAGGATGAAAATTATGAACATTATAAAGAATGTACATAAATTTTAAAACGTGAGTCAACACTAAGTTTTAGTTTCTATTTTCCTCCATCGGTTTATATCAACCGGATGCAATGAGTATACAAGCGAATTCCATTTAAGTTAATTTTGAATCTTACATAACTTGCAAATTTACATCAAACGTATCGCCTATTGATATTTTACAAAAAAAATTCTCTCATTTACGATAGAATATTTAGTATTATTTTCGATAGAATTTTGACATTGTTTATGAAAAACCTAATAGTATGTTTGGATACACGTTTCTCTCTTTTCTCACGTCCCAAGGCAATATTTTCGTGATTTTACAACTCCAAAATTCCAAGCTTCTTACCATTCGTGTGTTTGAAAGTTGTTTCAACGTCGAAACAAACGGACACTATGTCTTTTGGTAACACTAAACAACTTTTTGAAAGAGTTTGTTCATGAATGTACACAATTGTTACATTGCTTCGATGATCAAGCATTACACCTATTTAATCATTGCAACTTTATAAATTTAGTTTAAAAATTCCTTTCACATTTTCCGCCAACAATTACTAATATAACTTTAGTTAACTCTATAACAAATATAACAAATAAAAGAAAAAAAATAAATATAACAAATACGTTTCCAACAAGGTAAGGAATTAGGATTACCACTTAGGATAGGACAGCAGAATCAAACTAAGAATGTGAATCAAATTTACAATAATATTTTATAGAATAAACAAATATGATGGTGGATTTTTTAATGAATTGATTATATATGTTTTCCTGTTTCGAATTGGAATCTAAATTCACTTGGGAGCTATATCTCTTTATGTTGACTAACATCTTCGTCTATCCACTTTTTTTAATTACACTAATGCATATAAACCACGAGCAATACTTTTTATAAAATTTTAATTAAAATTATATGTACAGATATTTTTTTTTTTTATATTGTAACAAACTTATAAATTCTTATATTTTTAAAGAGAAATGCTAGGGACAAACTCCCTAACACACTCTTTTAACACACTCCAATTAAAATTTCTTTTATTTGTTATAGGTTGTTCTAGTTGCTAAACTTAACAAAAAAAATGGTGCAGTTTTTTTTTTTCGTTGTCTTTCTAGTTTTTACTATGACAATTTTGTAGAATGACAAATACTGTTGTGATAGTGAGCCATCATTATCGTTCCACTTTTTTCCATTTCTCCTCCGTTCTCATTCTCAATTTCCATACCTTTCTTCTCCCGTTCTAATTCACTTTTATTTTCAATTTCTAACAACAACCCCTCTTCTCAATTTGTGAAGATGCAAAATGAAAGAAAAACATAAATCTTAAAGAAAATTGGTGACAGTGAGCGCTGGAACAAGTATATTGGAGTCATGGATGACAAAATGGGGATGATGAGATTTTTTCATGGGTCTTCAATGAAGAAACCATTGCCATGGATCTTAAGGAAATGGGGTGTATAAGTCATAAGGGACCACAAATTGAAAAAAATCAGAAATGGGTCTTGTTCTGTTGGTGTCGTTATTTTTTAAGAAGGAGGATCTTATTGATGTCTCCAAACACCACCATCGGCAGAAAACAAATCAGGGAGGAAGACGGCGAACAAATTTTTTAACGTTAAGCGACGTTTATTTTTGGAAGGAAAAGTTAAGCTACTTGTTGTGCCCGTGCCAGGTTAAAATAATTAAAAGAAGGGGTGATGTGGTTAAATTTTATTGGAGTGTGTTAGAGAGTGTGTTAGGGAGTGTGTCCCTAGCATTTCTCATTTTTAAATGACACAAACGATATACTACCTCCGTCCCTAATTATAAAGCCCTTTTGAAAAAATAACGGGAATTAAGATAGTGGATATTTGTATTAAATATGTTTGTAATTACTATTGTTTTTACAATTTTACCCTTTAAAAAAGAGGGTTGGCTTATATTTTCAACATTCTATTTATTGCTGATTGAAGAAAAAGATGTATAATAAATAGGGGCATGTATGTAAAGAAATAATTAATGTAGTTGAAAATAGAAAATGAATCTTATAAAAAGGGACAAAAAATTCTCAAAAGGGTCTTATAATTAAGGATGGAGGTAGTAACATTTTCAAATGCAAGTATATTTAAGGGTATATTGAAAATAAATAAATAAATCACGCCAAAACCATGTATTCTTTATGTGTATAGTATAGATTTTAATTTTTTTTCTTCTTATTTTGTTATAGATTGATTGGTTTGTTCAATATGGATACGGTGCCGCTGACATGTGGATTTTCTTTTATCTTTTCTCAGTGTAACCGTTGTAAATTTGATATCAAAGAAATGAAATAAAAGAAGAAAACCTAACTAGAGTTAGATAACTCGTTAGTTCTTAAATGTTTGACATTTCTTCCAATTGAATGAAAACTCAACGAATCATTTAATTCAAATGTGATAATAAAAAAGGGTCATGCGCTAACATGTATTTTAAGGGTACAAGTTAATAAACTAAAATTAGAATTTAAAAATAATTCTTATATTGAAATGATAAAAGTTTGAACTTCCAAAATAAAGAGACAAATTTCAAAATTTTCTTTCTACTTCTAATTTCTTAACTTGTGTCATTAAATCACAAATTAATATTTCTTAAAAAATAATTAAAGGCAAATACGCAAATTACTTAATTAGACTTTTAAATATAGGGTTAAGATTCTTAAAAAAAAAAAAAAGGGTTAAAATCTCTCCATTTAAAACCATCTTCATTTCTTCTGTTTGAAAAAAGATTAAAATTTGAAAGATTTATAAAATAATTAACAATGATATTAACATTTTTTTTAAAGGGATGATAGAAAAACGTAGCGGTACAATCTACTATAATTTATTTATGGGGTTTGCTAGAATACACCCACTAGTTTTTATGTGGGAGTGTTTTTACCAAAGATATAACTAAAAAGTTGTTAAATACACCTTAAGATGAATGTTGCTAAAACACACCTAAAAAATAAGTGGGTATATTCTAGCAACTCCTAGAAGTTAAATGCACCTTAAGGTGTAGCTTGCTAAAAAACTCACATATAAAAACAAGTGGGTGTGTTCCAACAAATCCCTTTATATATATATATATGAGTAAATAGTCAATTTCCCCCCTAAAATTGTAAGTTTCATCAATTACCCCCCTAAAATTAACAAAACTTCAATTACCCCCCTGAAATTTCACAACGTTAGTCAATTTACCCCCTCCGTCAAATTTTTCTGTTAGTGAACATGACGTTTTGCAAATACCCCTCTGAAGTTTTGCACTTATGTGCAAAATGCCCCCCCAAACTTAAAAATTTATATTATTTTTTTCTTAAAATCAAACAATTAATAGTTAAATATTAAAACTAACTATTAATTTTGGAATTTTGGAAAACTACATGCATATATACATCAAAATAAGAAAAATGTGTATTTATAGGGACTAAAATTATATTTAACCCTTTTTATTTTTTGGGCAAATTAAATCTAAAGAGCACACATGTAATTTCCGTATTTTCTTTTACGAGAAACTCTTTATGTCCCTTTGATTCTCTTTCTTTCTTCCTTCTCCATTCCCTTTCTTTTTCTTGAGTTTGCGACTCATCATGCTCCATGGATTTACGTCGTGTTTCATCCAAATGCACGAACTCCTGAGACCAAAAAACTCTTGCACTACATCCAAATGTTCATCCCTTCCTATGGCAGCTCTAGTAAGCTAATCAGAAATATGAAAACTATGCATCATAGAAGAATGGGAAACAAATTGGAGCTGGTGACGTGGCTGGAATTATCTTTGGTGTTGCTTTTGTTGTTCTTTTAGTTGTTGGAGTCTATTATGTTAAGGTCATTCGCCAAGTTAACATGAATAGAACCATTAATAATGCTCAATCTCATGCTTAATATGTATTGAAGTAATATCTCACTTTCTTATTTCTTATATTGTAAATCATATGCAACAAATCTTGTATTGAAGAAAAGGTATACTCATTTCGACCGTGCCTCCATTTATCTATGTCACAATCAATTGAATCCAAATCCAATAAAACTAAAACTCACTTCCACTCAAGTTTTTGAGCTATTAGCGAGGTGGTGGAGGAGCAAGTTTTGAGCTATTAGAACTGAAACATCCCATGGTGGTGTTGGCGCTGGAAACGGAACTCAGGGAAAGTGGTGAGAGAAGGGAAGAGAGAAAGAAGAAAGAAAGAGAACGGGAGGTACATGAAGAGTTTATGTGAAAAAATAAATAAAAAATCCAACATTTAAACAAAATTTACATTTGTGTCCTTTAGATTTAATTTACCCAAAAAACAAAAATAAGGGTTTTTATGTCCAAGTGTAAAGGTGTAGCTTGCTAAAATAGACCTTCATAAAATGAAGTGGGTCTATTGTAACAAACCCCTATATATATATATATATGGTATTTCAAATGAGATAATTTTTTAAATGAGAGGGTGAGAGGAACAAATAGTGGCCAATGGATTAAAATCAAAGGTTGTGATTAAATTTTGTTTAAAAAATATCATGTACGGCATCACTACCCTTTTGTCCCTGTCCTGCTTCGTTTCTGCAAACTCCCCTTCTTCTCAGTTCATTGCTTCGTATTCCATAACTTTATTCCACTGTTTTTTTTTTTTTTTTTTTTTATAATTTGCATGTTCTTTACACAACCCATCCATCGCTGATTTTAATATCATTCTTGTATCTCTTCCCAGTTTCGTTTATACTTGTTCTTGCCAACAATTATTTTCTTCAACAAGAGGATTTAATCATTCTGGAGGAAAAAACTAATCTTAAAATTAACATCTATCATAAATAACTAATCCCAATTTTAAGATTAGTTAATTGTTCTTGTTATGCAACTGATGTAAAAAATGATTAAGGAATTTGATCTATCAAATTCATCACTGGAATCGCTCTTCAGCGTTGAACAAGATGGGTACGAGAATGGTCGACATCGTTGTCGGAGAATCACCGTCACAAAATCATTAGGTTAGAGAATTGTCGAGACTGATAGCAGATGATGAGAGATGAGAGCGCTTCTATGTTGAAGAGGATTTACTATGAGCGCTTCTAGAGCGCTTCTACGTTGAAGAGGATTTACTATGAGCGCTTCTATCACCGTCACAAAATCATTAGGTTCAGTGTGTGAATTGATGGAGAGGAACCCAAGAAGGAGCAGCACGTTTCAAGAGAAGAGGAAAACAGTAGAAAGGCTAATTGAGGAAATTAGATACCTCAAAACAGGATGAACAAATCTTCATCAATTTCTGTTTCCACATATGCAACAAATCTTCATTAAAACAGATTTTTTTTCTTCTTTTTAATGATGCTAATCATAAACCATGGAGGAGGAAGAATTGGGTAATGATAAAAAAAAAAAAAAAATTATTCAAAATTGGCTATCACATATCCTACTTTTGATTACGATGATGATGATAGTGAAATTAAGACTATGAGAAGAAGAGAAACACAGAAAGAGATTACCCGTGAGAGAGAGACAACAACAAAGTGGAGAAGATGAAAGGAAAGTTGAAGGTTGCATACAATACATGACCCTTTTTAAAGTGCAATTAAATCTAAAGCGTTGATTTAGATCCAACGGTTTAAATTAATTCCTCTCATCTCTCATTGTAACTACTCCTCTCACTTGATATGCTCTCACTTGATATATACATGATACTAAATCATAGCCGTCCTTTATTTTAATCTTAGTGGCTATCATTTATTCAAGGGTTAATGGTGTTTTACCCCCTGTAATATAGGTCATTTTTTGTTTTCCCCCTGTAAAATATTTTTTTTGATTTACCCCTCTACAAAAATAATTATTTTTTTGAATACCCCCCTAATAGGTCATAAAAAAACGAATTTTTTTTTTAAAAAAAATTTATAGGGGGTAAATCAAAAAAAATATTTTACAGGGGGGAAAACAAAAAATGACCTATATTAAAGGGGATAAAGCACCATTAACCCTTTATTCAACTAATTGTTCACGTCGGGACTCTTCAAAAACATATAACGCTGCTCTCATCTTTAAGATTTCGTTGGAACAAAGGTTATACTGTTGATTTTTGGCGAGGAATAGGCAGAGAGAAATGACAGCAAAAGCAAAACCTAGAAAGTGAGTGTGATTGTGTGAGGAGAGTCCATATAGAAGTTATTATGTCATTAATTGTTGTGTATATATATATTTCTCTCTAAAGGAACTCTACATTTGTTTTGAGAAATTGAGATGATTTTGACTTCTAAATAAATATGGATCATGCTAACAAATGATGCACATATTAATTATCATCTCTCACCTCTTATTTACATATGATTGTTTTCTATTTTTCAGGGCAGAGGAACGGCCAACTCAAGGGATGATATCCTGTCAACTTACGGAACCACTACATTAGTCCCCTGAAATTAAAGGTTTATTATGGTAGCAATGTCCAACAACATATACAGTATACTATCACAAATATTTTGGGGGTTAGAGTTGACCTAATAAAACTGCATGGAAATATCAATGGCGGCTGTTTCTTTGACTGCAGTGAATGTCAACGCAGAATCTGAATAAAATACTCCATGTTGCATGGACAGGCTTAGAGGTGGTAATAGACTAGATCACTAGACTAGATATGGAAAGACTTGAGCCTGGGCTACTTTGATAAAAGCTTAACAAGTACTATAAGGTGATATACATAATTTTTCAGAAAAAATGGAGAGAGAAAAATCTGAACTAATGCAGTAAAGTTATTACTCTGATATTTATATTTTATCTGTTTAAAATGTTTAATGCAAGTAAAAGGAAAATTTGTTACAGATATTATGAGGGAAAACTAAGTATTAAGTGCTACAGAAAATCTAAATTTTCACATGTAAGCAAATGAAAAGTTGTATATTGCAGTAAATTATTCCATTTTATTCTTATGAAGAAAAATGTTTTTCCATTTTATCATTTGGAAGAAAAGGATATAGGTATTCCACTATGAACAAAATTTCTTGTATTTGCACAAATCTGCCACCATGTATACAATATATCTTTTGTTCCACGTTTTAGCCAACATCCATTAGAGTAAACTAAACCATTTAAGTTTCTACTTTCTAGTGATTTCATGTTTTACAGTAATAAAAACCCACTAACCAATTAGATTATAGATAGAAAAGCATCAGCGGAGCAGCAAAAAACGCCTTCATCCAAGTGGCAAGACAAAAAGGTGATCACAACAGGATCAGGGAAAAAGCTTCGGCCTAAACCCTCATAGAAAAGTTGCTTCTTCCATAATTCCGTGCTCATTCATCGGGTCTCACTGGAAAAAAAATCAAAATTAGAGGGATATCAAACAACAAGCACATAACCAGCTTTTACTACCCTATATATTCATTTGCTTACAAAGAAAGGCGATAACCATCTTTAAATTGCAATGTGAGTTTCTGGCAGAAAATATTAGAAATTTTTGCAGCATAAATTGTGATTATTGTTGATGTAAAGATTGTAGATTTATGTGAATGTGGTTCTGTAAGAAAGGTTGTCGGGAGTTGAGGAGGCGGTCGTAGTGGCGTGGTTAGTTATTAAAAAGGCCACCGGAGTTGACAGCGATTTACGTATGTAACCAAAAATTGAAAGGTTGTGCAAGCCGAAAGTGGTTGTGAAGCACAAGGACAGGTCACATAATCAGAACCTACTCTACTCTGATACCATGTTAAACTTTGGGTCGGACCTAACTCAATCTTACAAAACCTGCTTTGAAAGGATAAATTAAGTCCAATATAAAAACCTAAGATGGTATAAGAAATTATGGTTCGACCGAGTCTTTGTGTCGAAAGTCTTCTGGGCAATGGTGGTCAAGCGACGTGTCCTGTTGATGTAGTGGATATTAGCGATGTTGCAAGTATATATGGATAAAAAAGCTTCCGTTTGAGGGGAACATATACCCAAATGAATGAATGACTCACACTTGAGGGGGACATTGTTGTGTATGAAGTGTGAGATGGATGAAAAAGTGAATAATGAGTAATAATATACAAGTGTAAGGTTTTGGGTTAAGATGTGGTGTCTAACACACTTGTGTTGTTGCTGCTGGCCCGATATGGATGAACCCCCCAAACTCCCCTCATGACCCAATAGAAGCAGCACAGCGGGGGCAAAGCTTTTATTCACCCTACAACTAAAATTCACATCGGCCTCCAGATACAAGAGTGTCAGTTTAATAACACATCAATACTACCACAAGTAGCAGCAACCATCAGAGGAGTTTTATGCTCAACCAATATGCCCAAACCCATTTTGCCGACCATACCAAATCCCCGCCTCATTAATTGAAGGTGCTCCTTCCCTGCCTAAAAGCAATTTGAAACCTTCAATGTCATTGTTAGAAGGAAGTTCAATAAACCTGGGAAAAGAATCTTCAATATTAACAGTTAGTGTATTCATATCCTTGTTTTTGATTTCTGTGGGCCACCACACATGCTTCGGTTAATGGTTATCATCAGTGGAAGTTGAAGCCCATGTGGTGGCCCAGAGAAATCAAAATTACGGTTTTCAATTTCGTGTTGTCAGTTGTAGAAGTTTCAATTTTCAACTAACAACGAGGATATGAAAACACTAATATTGAAGATTCTTTTTCCAGTTTACTGGAACTTGCTTCTAACAATGACATTAAAGGTTTTAAGTTGCTTTTAGACAAGGAAGGGGCTTCTTCAATTAATGAGGCAAGAATTTTTTATACAATCGGCAAAATGGGTCTAAGCAAATTGTTTGAGCATAAAACTTCTTTGATGGTTGATGTTACTTATGGTAGTATTGATGTTATTAAACTGATACTCTTGTGTCCGGAGGCCAATGTGAATTTTGCTTTTCCGATGAATAAAAGCACTGCCCTTAACTGTGTTGTTTATGGTGGGTTTGTTGGTTTATGAGGGGAGCCCTAGGGATCGTCCTCATTGGGCCAAGAGCAACAATACAAGTGTGTTGGACACCACATCTTAACTCAAAGACACCACATCTTAACTCAAAACCTTCGGGCATTAGGTTTATAGGTCTTCACATGTATATATTGCTCAACATTCACGTTTTCATCCAATGTGGGACTTTTATCTCAGACTCTCTACCCCACTATCTCTCCCTAATGTGAGTCACACATATATATTTCCCGACATTCACTTTTCCATTCAATGTGAGACTTCTATCTCACACTTGGTACACAACAATCTCCCTCTCAAGTGTGAGTCATCCATCCATTCATTTGGGTATATGCGCCCCTTCAAACAAGAATTTTTTCATCCACATATACTTGCATCATCGATTCATCGTTGACACCCACCACATCAATGGGACACGACACCTGACCACCATTGTCATGAAAACTTTTGACTCAAGGAACCGATTGCTTCCTTCGTCAAACCATCGACTCTGATACCATATTAGGTTTTTATATTGGGCCTAACTCATCCTTAGAAAACCGACTTGTAATGCCATATTTACAAGCAATGTCATAAATCCGTCACTTCATACCCAACACAATGAAGGTGTTTGAGACTGCAAATCAAGGCACCCCAAATGCCGCAATAAGGCGTCTAGGGTGGACCACAATGATGGAGGAATTTCCAACAGGGTCTTTACTAACTTCACCCTCATCCATCCATAGTCAGTGGTGTTTATGCATCTTCGGATATCATTCGTCGTCGTTGGATAAGTTAAATGTGTTGGTTCCTCATCTTTCACTTTTGAAGTCCTTGAATTGTAAGGTATGTCGGCTTTACAAACATGCTAAGAGTATCTTTCCCAAGCAGAGCCAGTAAAAGATCCATGTTTTCATGTGATATTGTTTGTTATGATATTTAGGATCCTCGTTGTGTGCCATTTGGGATACATTACTATTAATATGTCACTTTCATTGATGATTACTCAAGATGCACGTAGATTATTTTATTGAAGGATCATTCAAATTTATTTGATGCCTTTCAGGCGTTTTGTTCAAAGATAAAAGACCCAAAATTGAAAGGAAAAGAAAATCGAATTTTGCGGAGTGACAATACAAATGAATATTTTTCTGCACTATACAACTCCTTCATGGCTTCTCGTGGTATCATATATCAGTCAAGTTGTACAACACACCGCAAAAAAAATGGTGTCGTTGAAAGGAAACTGTCGATAGAATTGAAAGCAAAATTATTCATTAGTGCTGATTTGGTGCTGATTTGTTGGTCATTAAACCAGCAGATTTGCACAGACTTGATTGCAAGTCAAACCAACATATTCTACATTATTGTATAGTTATAATTGTGTAATTATGTATTTATTAAATAGCCTAGCTGTAGATAACAGTTACAAATTGTATCAGAAATATTTAAATGAAAACAGTCCAGCAAAAGGGATCATAGTTTTGACCCTAATTTCTGAGTTTAACTGAGTTTAACAGAAACATCATCACTTAGTCGATGCACCTTTAAAATTTTGTGGTGATGTTATTCTCTCTTCCTATTATTTGATAAACTGCATGCCATCTTTAATATTTAGGTAATTTTGGTGTGTTTAAAACTGAGTTATCACCAATTGTCTCCTCCTTACCTTTCTTTTGTTTCTGCTCTTTTATTTGTCTCTTATTCCCAAGACAGTTCGGGAAGCATTATCTTTACCTAGGGGGGAAACATGTCAATACTGATGAGATTATAGCTTTAGATTTTAGACTCTAACCATACTTGGGAACTTATTCCACCTCCTCCTGGAAAATTTGTTGTTGGTTGCAAATGGGAGTTTAATATCAAAGTGGGACTGATGGACAGGTTGGTCGATTAAAGGCTTGATTAGTGGCGAAAGACTTTACTCAGGACTATAGTCAAGATTACAGTGAAATCTTCTCACCCATTGCGAAGATGACATTTGTTAGTCTCTTTATAACTAGTTATGCCTGTCTTGAAATGTTGGCCCTTATTTCAATTGGATATCAAGAATGCTTTCTGACATGGTGACCTAGAAGAGGAGATTGGTCAAATGGAACTTGTATGTGATAACCAATAAGCTTTGCGCTTCTCCAATCCACTTTTTCACGAGAGGACAAAGTTGGTTGTCACATCATTAGGAAAAAGATTCTCTCTAGAGTCATCAGAAGTTCCTTTGTCAATTCTAAGGATCAACTTGCCAATAATTTTATGAAATCTCTAGAGTCTTCGAATGACTTACATGTGACAAGATGGATTCATATGATATATATGCTCCACCTTGAGGGGGGTGTTGAGAGATTGATATTTATTTATTATAGGCCAAATATCTCCCTGGGTCCTTTAAGTTTCATGTTTGTTTCAGATAGGTCCTTTAAGTTTCTAACGTTTCAGATAGGTCCTTTAAGTTTCGAGTTTGTTTCGGATAGGTCCTTTAAGTTTCTAAAGTTTCAGATAGGTCCTTTAAGGTTCGAGTTTGTTTCAGATAGGTCATTTCTATCAAATCAACTTTGGCTTAACGGAGTTTGATAGAAAGGACTTATCTGAAACAAACTCGAAACTTAAAGGATCTATCTGAAACCTTAGAAACTTAAAGGACCTATCCGAAACAAACTCCATACTTAAAGGACCTATTTGAAACCTTAGAAACTTAAAGGATCTATCTGAAACAAACATGAAACTTAAAGGACCTGGGGATGTATTTGGCCTTTATTATAATACGATAGGATTACATTCCTATTTAGATTATATCTTGCATGTACAGTATATAAATAGTTGTTCGAACCTTTTCATTGATAATGAAAA
This sequence comes from Medicago truncatula, assembly GCF_003473485.1. NCBI lineage: Eukaryota > Viridiplantae > Streptophyta > Magnoliopsida > Fabales > Fabaceae > Medicago > Medicago truncatula. Next base: position 51,913,193 of record NC_053043.1, read on the forward strand.
ATATTCATATTTAAGAATCTAAAATCTGGCACTTCACATATATTCATGTACAGTCAAGAGAAAAATACGATGGAAAATGATGCCAAAGATGAGGAATTGATGACATCGGCACTTTTAGGATGACAATTGATGATCATGTAATGATTAGAAAAAGACAGAAATATAGGAGCATGAGGGAAAATATCACTTGATTTTATTTAGAGAGAGATAAGAGAGTAGAATAAAGATAAGAAAAAATCCTGAAAAACTGTTATCATGGCATCATCACATTCCCATCAACAAAAGGGAAACAGCATCTAAATCATCAATATTAGTGAAGAGCAAAGATGAGGAAGTTTACCACTTCTTTTCTTAGGTGGTTTCATATTCCCGTTTGCAATAGATGAGGAAAAGGACCTTTTTGCAGAAACTTCTGTCGATCTCTCATCCTTCTTCGTAGATATCAAACATGAGTTAAGAATAGCATCAACAGCTTCACGCTGCTGTTTCCTTTTTGAAATTTCAGCCCCCATACTTTGATTAGAAGCTCTATCTTGATTATTCGCAACTCTCTCTTTGTGGCATCCTTTCATTGAGGATGCAGTAACTTCTGTAGAACTGCTCATATCCCCTCTGGAATGCATAGCCAGTTTTTCTGACTCAGAAGGTTTTGATGCCTGTCCACCGCCTAGTTTTTCCACCGGATGATCCAAATCAGTCCTTGAATTTTGAAATTTGGATTGCCTTTTACTCAATGGTGTCTTTCCCAAGCGAATCTTCATTCTATGTTTTCCTTCTCTTCCACCTTCTACACATGTTGTATCCTTCTTTACGGAAATATGCTTATTTTTGGAATCTCTTTCCTTGGCCTGAGGATTTTGTCCCAAAACTGAAAAGTTATTCTCATCACGACTATCATTATTCCTGTCTTTGACTTCAGAAACAGATTTATTTTTCTTGACAAGGGTATCGTTGTCGTTGACCAATTTTTTTGGTGCGTTGTGGCCATTATCCTTAACGTTCTTCTCATGCTTCGACGGCCTTGCGTGATTATCAGAATTTTCAAAAACACGCTTATTTTTAGCTGTTTTGAACAATGATTGATATGGCATCTTAGCCGTCATGATCAAGTTTCTTTCTTTAGCATCTTTAACAAGAGCTGCCCAGTTATGGTTTGTCTGCAAAGTTCTTGCATTACCCAAAATCCAAAGTGATAACTTGGCCCTTGTCAAGGCAACATTCATCCGTCTTATATCAGCAACAAATCCAATAGAGCTTGAGTTTATTTCAGATGCAGCAGTGCCTGAATGACCTGCTCTTACAGTGGAAAGCAACAATATATCCACCTCTCTACCTTGGAAACCATCCACGGTGTTAAATTCAATGTCAGCTATGGTCGAAGATCCAAATGCATTAAGAAAACGAGACCGCAGAAGAGAAAGTTGGCACTTGTATGGAGTAATAATGCCAATTCTTCCACCAATAAATTCAGCTGGGTACCTAAGGAGGCATACATACTTAGTTTTGTAAGAAGTCAACATACATAAGAGAGTGAGAGAGAGAGAGAGAGAGAGAGAGAGAGAGAGAGAGAGAGAGTACATTGGTACCTTTTCTTGAAAAATCTTAGTATTTCAATTGCAGCATCAGCTTCATGCTCATTACAAAGTGACATTGCACCAGAGTTTTTCCCATGAGCCTCCCGACCATCAATAATATCATAGAATGCATAAGGCCCAAGACCCTTGGTCTCATGAAATGGTGCTGATTTGCTAGACATTTGGCTACCATTTAGTAATTTGTTGTCATAGAAATGCAACGAAGGAAACTTGCATATCTCTGGATGCATTCTATACTGCCATTGTGAGAAAAGCCAAAGGGAAGGGATTCAGCTCTTTAACATAAAACAGGATAAACAAATATACAAGAACAAGAATATACAATAAGAACAAGACTCTGTGGGCAATGGTGGATAGCAGAGCGTAGCGGCAGGCCTCTAGTCATATAATAAGCACACAACAACAACCAAGCCTTTGTCCCACCAAGTGGAGTTGGTTACATAGATCAAACAGCACCATAATGTTCTATCATATTCCCACCCAACTTATTAATCTCTAGATCTTTCTTAATAGTTTCTCTTAAAGCTTTTTTGGGTCTTTATCTGCCTCTAGTGATTGGACTACTCTCCTTACTTCCAAATCTACAGGTCTTCACTCTACATGCCCAAACCATGTACGCAGTTATCGTATAACAAGATATTCCCCCCCTCCCTCCCTAAAAAAAAAAATATATTCCTTAATTCTGTTTTTATTAGGAATGCTTTAGTCTAGATTTATTGCCTTAATTAAGGAATTCTCTTTGTACAGTTTTCATTAGAAATACATCAAGTTGAGAGCTAATTCTCGAGTCATTCAGTACCCAAACCCAACTCTCAAGTTGGAACCAGAGCTCACGGTCAGTGGGCCTGTCAAGAGTGTGTGAGACTTGGGAATAATGATTGAAAATCCTATTGGATCAAGGGGAGTCCTTTCCAGATCCAGAAAGATGTTGGAGAATCCGTGTGACTCTTTCCTTTCTTATTTAGTGCAGATTTTCTATTGTATGTTATGATTTTATTTCCTAACATCTCTCCTTAATTCAAGGAAGAGAATTGATTGTAATCTCTCTATATAAATAGTCCTTGATTGATGAATAAAGCATAACAACATTTGCATCACTATTTTCTACATGGTATCAGCAGCACTGGGTTTCTTTTTATCCTTTTTTGATAGAATCTTCATTCCTCTAAGGGAGGCTGTTTATCCTTCTTGATTTCTAATAACAATTTATAGATCTGAATAATGTCTGGTAAACCTTCCTTGATGTAATCTATGTTCGTCGTCATTTGTTTCATCAACTTCACTTGTTCGTCGATCCATTTCTCCAAAGAGTTCATTATGGTTTCCATGGCACTGAGCATTGTGATCCGGCAGGTTGGACCAATTGTTAGAGTTCTATGGAAGAACAATCGGGGAAGGAGAGTTTATCATACCTGGTAGTTTTATTCAGTGTAGTCAAAATCTAGATTTTGCGCATGATCAGTAAGGGGAAGTAAAATCGTAAATCCTAACAGTAATCGTAAGATTATACAAAACTCATAAATCTCAATTTATATTTGATATGTATGCATGTAAAATAACATAAGACAAAAAAAAAACCTTAACACACTTGAAATACTTATGTAAATTTAAATTCATAAGCATAGCTCACATTAAAACATAGTTGCATAACACTTATGTAACTTAAACTTGAAATACTTATGTAGTTATAACACTAACACTAACACTCACATAACAGCAGCTTAACACTTGAAATACTTGTGCAATTCAAACGTTAAATCAAACTCATAAGTCACAAACAAAACAACAACTACAATAGCATTCTGTAGTTACACTGCGACCATAATCGTAGAATTATTTCAAAGATCCGTAGATTATACAAGATACCACCAAGTATAATCGCAAAATCATAAGATTTTACGATTCAAATCGAGATTTTGACTACCACTTTTATTGATTGAAAAGATAAAAGGAACACAAGAAAGAATGTTCTCTAAGATCACTCTTAAAGGAAAAGGAAGCCTTATATATAGGCATTAGGCTTCCTATACAACCATTGCTAAAGGGATCACAACGACCCTAATTAACTAACAAAACAGCCAAACCAGACAAACACAAACTAACTTAATACAAAATATTAATTCCTATACCTTCTGAGGCTTAGTATTAGGCTTCTTATTTACTTCCTTTACAAAAGCACAGTTTTGGATGATATCCAGAAGGAAAAAAAAGTACCTGTTCCGTAAGCATAATAACAGGATGCCCAGCCTTTTGTAAACGCTCAAACATGCTGCACTCAAAACGAAATTTACTTGCAATATTTGATAGGACAGTTGCAGGAAGCTGCTTTGGGTCACCAACCTTGAATAAATAACAAAGGTAAGTCAAACTACTTACCCTATCTCAGAACGTCAAAAGTTTGAGTGAGTAACTCTTACCATAATGCATTGGGTTCCAATTGATTTTAAAAGCTGAAGAGGAATTAGACTAGCTGGCTCAAGAGCCTGTAACAACAGAAATAGGTCATAAGGCAAAATGGAAACTAGAAGATCACGGACAAATTATTTATAGCAGAACAGAGATGTATATACTTGGGCAGCTTCATCAATTACAACAGCATCGAAAAGGGTATGTTCAGAAGGACCCCGAAACTTTGAGCATAACATTGTTTCAGTGCAAACTCCATAAAGGTCCCCACCACATCCACTCAACGTAGTTACCACAATTTCAGCTTCCCTTAGTATAGACTTCCGCAGCTTATTCCTAAGAGTTTTGGTTTCTTCATTGGCTTTCTTTTCCTGAGCCTGAACATTACGAAGATCTTTATATAGCTTCCTTTTCTGTTCATACAGCTTGCCTAACTTCATTTCAATTTCAGCATCAGACGTTTCTGTCTTATCCCACATAGCACTTTTAACATCAGAATCCACATCCCTTAAGTTAGCACGCTTGGTTTCATAGAATCTGATAGAATCAACCAGTTTCTCCAAATTAGACCGCAACACTGCTGATGAATCTACCCTCAAATCATTCCTCCCATCTTTTGAATGCATCCTCTCTTCAGCTACACGATGATCAACAATTGTATCAATAAAGAATGGCAATGAATTTGGATGGACTGTTTTAGCATTTCCAACCCTCACAAGATAAGGCTTGTACATTTTCCCATTACTTCCATAAAGACCGTGGCTAGAAATTCTTGATACCAATTCATCTACTGCAGCATTAGATTGAGCACAGATAAGAACCCTTTGTCTAGCACAGTTTCCGAAAGATTTTGATGAACTCTGGACATCATCATTTAATTGTCTAGCCACAGCAGCATCCTGCCATGCCCTTGCAATAGCAGCACTCTGGTCAACCTTTGGTCTTGAATAGGTAGATAAAGAATTTTGGGCCATGTTTTCATTTAAAGGATTTTTTAAACCATTTATCTTATGTGAAGGAGAAGCTAGAAGGGCACTGACAATTGCAACAATAGTACGCGTCTTCCCAGTTCCTACATATACATAACAAACATGCAAACTTCTTAATAAAAAACATTAGTAAAAAGTTATAAGATCTACAAAGTCAAGAGGGTGGATCGCATACCTGGAGGACCCTGAACAAGAGATAATTCAACAGTTTTCTTTTGCTTAGCCCTTCCAATAGAAACACTTATTGCTCGGAGCTGAGTGACATTAAACGAGGACCTAAGAGTTTGCTGCAATGACTGGCACAACTTGCTGAGATCTGCTTCTTTACACTCATCAAGACAATAGGAATCGTTGACAGGATTTAAAATGAGTGGAAGTAAGGGAATGTGTTTTATGGATGACAATGCATGAAATTCTCGAATTTGTGAGGTAATGCTCATTATTCGGCATCCATGCCATTTACTTCGTTCAGTGAGATTTCTTCTAGCTTGATTTAAACGTGACGAACCATTTTGAAAATAGAACCGGATGCAAACAATATTTATACTTCTGTTGTTGTCTTTCTCACGCCTTTCAACCTGCAAACATATACTGACTGCTTTAGAAGGAGAAATAAACCACATTGGCTTTAGGGTAATGTACATTGGGGAGCCAGCTATTTTCAGTTCATCAAAAACAAATGCACATCACATAGAAAAGTCTTACCAGTATGTAACTGATCTTACCTATAGCTCACTCATCTATAAATATGAAGAGACAGTTATGTCAAGTGGAGACATAACAATTTATATTCAGATTTCTTCCTAACTTTATCTTTTACCTCTTCTCTCAATTCTTCTTGAACCTTCAATCTCAATACTTAGTTACTAGAATTTAAAGTGAAAAATTCAAAGCGTGTTGGATTGGCAATCAATTATGAGAAAAATGGGCATGGCTTACCACATGTGATTAAACAATTTCTCATGTAAGTGAAAGCTCTCAGCAAAACGTGATAATGCCAATAAGTGGATCCATGTGCCAAATTGCCAAAATATATATATATATATATATATATATATATATATATATATATCATTATTTGTAAAAAAACACTAAGGCAATACTTGCTTGGGTGGGAAGAAAACAGAGAGGAGGGTGAAAATGGAGTGGGGTAAAAAGGTTTTAACCTGCATTTTGATTGTAGAATGAAAATATCAAGAGATTTCCCCTTTGTTTCAATATTTACATTTTGCACCTACTCTATCATGCATTGCCCAAAACAATCAAATGCAGGACTTCATAGATTAGTGACAAAACTCCCTAGATAAATCATACCTAGAGAACAGTATACCTTTCCCACCATATGAACATCGTGATTAGATTTATGTGGAGGATCTTTCGTTAGCAAAACTAAGTCGTTTTCTGAAAAGCTCCAGCATGTTGCAGAATCACCATCATCATGGACAAAACGAACAATATGAAAATCGTCAATTCTCTCTACTGACATCACAGAAAGGCTTCCATGAAACATCTCCTCCCACGAAGACATTTCAAGAAAAGAATTTTGAAGTTGTGCTTTAAACTCCTCCAAAACTAATGGCCGAAATATCTCCACATACTGTTCAGCTGATTGAAAACATACAGGAACTTCCTTTAATTTGTTAACAGCCCGGCTTTCATCTTTTCTTGCAGATGACAAACCAACTATTGCAAAATAATCTATTTCAAGAATAGGTTTATACCAATCATCCAAACTTGGTGGCTTGAATCTTCTCGTTGGGTCCTCTACCCTATGAAGACAAGCAGATCTGTTTTCAAGAGTAGTTTTTAGTTGAATAACTTTTCTTTTCAAAATTGAAGTAGGCTTTGGTACATACAACTGGGTACGTCCCACGGATTTCAAAGCAGTCTCTAGCGGATCATCTTCAGAATCCCGAAAATCACGTAAAATTTTGTTGGCAGTACTTGACACAGTGTCAATAATTTTGTTCAAATTTTTAGTGCTGACAGCTTCAGCAGAAGATTTTATCAAATTGACCCTATCCTTGGATTTTGAGATTACTTCCCTCTTACAAATCTCTGGGGCCTTTGAATCAATATCTGGAGTAACTGCAAGCTTATTCCGTATATTAGCAGAGTCTCTCTTCTGAGAAGAATGACAGAAAACAGCAGTAGTATCCTTTTTCTGGAAGGTCTCCTCTGTTTCCTTAGAAGTTTTCATGTACGAAACATTCTGGATTTCACGGTCAGAAGCTGGTAAATTATTACCAGCAGCGTGAGGGATTATGTTGCCATCAGATATGTTCTGACCTGTCTCACTAACTGGTAAAATGGCATTGGGAAACACTTTTGGTTCAGCTTCATCATCTGAAAGAATGACTATAGTTTCAATATCGTTTTTGTCAGTCATCACTTCAGAATCCAAAATTTGTAAACCTTTATCCTCCATGGATGAAGAATGAATATTAGCACTTAAAAAGTTCTTGTCAAATGGCAAGCTTTTAGATACTAAAGATTTGAGCTTCACATTTCCCTCCTGAAAATTACGAGAGTCTTTGCTAGATAGAGACATGGACAACCGAGAGACCTGTTCTGTCAATTCTTCCAAAGTATAACCATCTAAGTTGCCAATGCAAAACAAAAACAGAACATATTAATGGCATAGAACTTTAGAATCATGGGGGGAAACAAGTACAGGAAAAAGAGGGGGAAAAAACTCACCGCTCATAATAAGATTTTCAATGGTCATGATTGCTGATGCAGAAGTGTTATTACAAGAACCTTTGAACAGATTCAGTAAATAAGTAAGTGCTCTCTTCCAGTAAACGATTACAACTTTTAGTGATGACTTTCCCCACTCCATGAGATTTTGAAGCCATTTAAAACCCAATTTATTTTTTACCAGCATTGTGAAATTTCTAAGCTCTTCTTCACCAAATAGGCAGAGTTTATCAACAAGAACAGGGAGAATCTCAAGTAAACGAACACAAGTCATCTGAAACAACAAGGAACTATAGAGGTGAAGAACTTCCTGCTTCTACAACCAAGATAATCTAGAATCGCAGAAGTAAATATGCTAGCTTTTCTTTTGTAAAAGAAGAAACTTATTGATATTTAGAGAAAAATTCAAAGGGTGAAGTGGGAAAAGCTAAATTGAACCCAAATGTGATGGAATCTCAATTACTTATTTTAACCTGAACTCGGAAATCAGAAGCCAACATTGACGTAAAAAATCATTTATGAAAAACGTTCATTGATAAATTATGGACAGTAGCCAAATTTCACATTTGCATGTCATCAAATGATGACAGCATTATAAAAGCACCATGCTGAATATTCTTTGGGTTTGAAATAACAAAGTATTTTAAAATACCACAACATAGCCAGGAAAAGAAAAGGAAAAAGAAAAAGATTTCACTTAGAAAAATAGACTACATAATACCTGGCAGAAATTGTAATCAATAAATTCCTTGCCTTTTACCAGGCACCTGCAAAAAACGGGCCATGCCATTTCAGATAGTAAGCAACTAAATTTTTCCTTTATTTTTAGTTCAACGTTAATAACATGTTTATCAGTATCGATGTGCAGAGAATCAAAAGCTGGCTGCTTCAAAAACCCGCCTTGTGAAGAGAACTTTGACACCCTGGATTCACCGTGTGAACTTTCAGGCAACTGTGGGCCAAGTACACCCTCATCTTTGAGTAATTTGCATAAAAGAAACCAAAAATGATGTAAAGTATGAAACTTCAACAGAACAGAATCCAGTCGGGCCTAGCATGGAAACACAATGATATTAGTAAAATTGAAAAAATAAAGGGCAGTCGGTCAAATTATCACTAAATCAAGGATGTCAAACTTTAGAATTTGTGAGCGTGGAGTCTCTTCAAACTCGACTCGTAAACTTGTAATAGATTGCTTAATACAAAAGCTATGTTGTTTACCTAAGATGATTTAATACTATGTGCATAGTAAATATCCAACAATCTAATAAATACCAAGTGACCATATCAGACAATTATAGTTCAAAATTAATAAACAAATTCACAAATCACAAAATAGCTTTACGACTAAGCACGGAAAAAAAGCATAACAAGTTCAAAATCAATGTTCAAATTGACAAATCAACAAGTTCAAAATCACTAGAGTGAGGAACAGTGGGACACACGATGCTAAACTCAACACAGTAGATCCCAGTGTTAAGCTCATCAAAGTTAAGTTATAAGAAAACATGCAATGACGGTTTTGTTTTTGTTTTCTAGTTCATGACTTTGTCTATGTTGGGCAAAGATCACTGGTAGTTGAGGTGCTAGCATATCTGAATGTCATTTATCATGATGATGCTTGGGCATATCAATTTTGGATTAAAAGAAGATTTTGTTGTCTATGATGGGATCTATGGGGTATGGGCTCAATCCAACATAGTTCACCTCTTTTGAAGACGATTTCTTGTGGAGAAATTAGATGCATTGGTGCAATCAATTGATACAACTGAGAGGCTAGTGTTTTGTGCACACTGTAGAGAATAAAGTTATTGCATTTAGGACTTTGAAAAAACATATACTGAACCACCATCAGTTTAGGCATATGTGGGGGGACATAATCATTACGCTGTAGACTCGTTCAATCATCCTCAAACTCACGAATCTAGGTGAGGTTATACAAGTCTGTAAGTTTGCTAACACAACCAATTTTGTAAGTTAACTAAATTTTGATGCCTAAAGTCATAAACGTGTATGCTTCTATGAATTAAATCCGGAGTTGGACAACCATGCACAAGGAAAAATTCAATTTAAAACAACTCATTATTTCCCAAGCACAAAGAAGCATGTCCATAAAATCTAAAGATCAAATTGGACACTGAAAGAACTTGTAGCGCCAGTGCAACATTTTAAAGGTTGTTGGAAGAATAGGGAGCCCAGAATTCTGATGCAATAATAACTTTTGCAATTATCAATCAACCCCGTCCAACAAATGCTACAAAAGATTGGTTCTCTCTGGGGGGACATTTTGAGTATGCAAAAAGAATGGATAGTTCTGCAGCTTTTTGCTATCTGTCTTCTGTTTCAGAGAATCTGTATCCTTCCTAGAAGTTGAATTTTTGTATTCTCTAATGAGCTTTCCTCTTTTGCATAAACACAAAGAAAGGATAGATAGAAACCACATTATTATTCAGTAAGATTTGCTGAAAATATTACCAGTTTCATAGCATGTTTTAGGCCCAAAATAGTTGCACACAATGAGGGTCTGTAAGAACAAAGAAACTTCAATCCACAAGAAAGACCACGAGTTTCTGAAACTTGCTCCAACATAGACTTTCCAAATTGTCTAACATCCTGCATGAAAAAGAAAAGTGCGTACCTTAGGCAGCATTCCACGAATAAGAACAAAATTCATCACATTTGGACAAGAGCAATAACACATGATCTATAATTCTAGATAATTTGGGCATATTACATCATTTGGATCCAATAGCGAAAGGATCAAGCTTTGACTCATCAGTGGTTCCCAAATCCACCGACTTCGAAGTTCTTCTTGCCTCATCTGAACTAGAAAATGTGTAGTGAACCTGAGGTGCAACTCCAAATTATTTAGTCAATAAATTAAAAACCTACTTCTAATTTAAAAGCACAACCTCTCGAACTTCAATATATCATAAGATGAATATGAAGTCAAGCTGGTGTTCAACCTGTTAAATGTTCTTATTAAAGGAAAAGACATGGTCAACACTTCAACTGAGTTATTTGATTTGTTTCCATCTCCACCATCATCAGATCCAGTTGGAACCTTCCATCCATATGAAGATGATATTTCTGCAGCAAAAGATGAAAGGCAAGATCTGACTGGAAGCATCATTTCAGCACTGCTCTCATGTTCTACCATTGGAAAACAAGACCGTGCCCAAAAAACAGCTTTGGAAAATGAAAGTGGAAGAACTGAGGGACTGGTATCAACTAAAACATCAGCCCATAACATTGGAATGCACATCCACTCTCTGCACTCTTGAGAGGCTATGTCACTCTGCACATTGAATTCACTCCAAGAACTTTTACAATCCTGCTCTTCACCATCTCGAATAGACGGCAACCAAATATCATCACTTTCATCATCCAACTTAAGGAACTCACATTCCATGCTACTATCAATGCTCCGAGTTGTGCAGCAATTCAGCACTGGATATATTAAAGCAGTAGCATCTGATATTATGATTGTCTGTATAAGATCAAAAGCAGGTTGCCTCAAAGAACTGTGAAGCGAGGAGTCCTTCAGAGATGAGACAAGCGAAGGTCCCCTGTCCAACACAAATGTTGAGAAATTATCAAGTAATGAACAGAAGAGCAAGAATATCATAAACATGTTACCATACATTTAAGCTCATCTGTATTATATATGCAGAAGCTGTTTTGTATAAGGTCTCAGACAGTTCACTATGTGCATTAACATTATACAACCAAGATGAAGACAATATCCTAGCCCATACATTTCTGCTGTGGAAATGGAAATGAAGCAATCAACAAAGCATGTTATTGTGCCTCAACTCATCAAAACTTAAAATCACTATTTGAGTTTTTCCTGACTTTCTGCGCAATAAGTATAATGCTGTAACATGATTAGAGTGTACGACATGTGTGTTTTTCTCAATCTCTGTTCTATGAAGGTGTTTCTGCATGTGCAATAATTGTAACAGTGCACTGCTGACGCCGTCATCTGATTTATTTGGAGTCTGTTATGGTCTGAGATGGTCGGTTACAATTCTGTAAACTGGAATAGAGCTAAGCTAACAGATATTGTGTATAAATACTAGAACTTCTCATAAAATTCAGTGACATTTTTCATAGTAGATCATTTTCTCGGAGATTCATCTATGATTACTATGCTGATATTTTCTATCTCATTCTCAATTACACTTATTTTCCCCCATTTTCTTTGGGAAAGATTTCCTACAATGGTATTGCAAGAGGTCTCTTGGGCCTGAACCATTGCTTTCTTTTTAGTTTTTTTAACAGTTACACAAGAAACAACTCCTTGGTACCTACATCAGCACCATTTACCTTCTCTCATTGTCTCTATTAGCCAAGATCAGAAAGAAAAAAAATCTTTTCTGGAAGCAACAGATTGAATCAGTAACTAAAGGATGCAAAGATTTGTTGTTGATGCAAAGATTTGTTGTGCTTTGAATCAGAATAAGATTCTGATTGGTGAGCTTGGCAGTTAGTGCAGAGTACCTTTTCTGGGAACAGCAGGATCAATGCTGGTGTTGAAGTTGTGAGATTTTAGATAAAAGGATGAGACTATTCAGTTGAATAACTAAAGATATTCTAATATAATATAGGGATACATAAACTCAATCTTAAATCAAAAACAGATCATAATAATAGAAAGTGATATAAAATATAATCCTAAGAGATACCCTTAAGAATATAAACTAATCCTAGGAAACTACTTGAAGATATTCTAAAATAATATAAAAGATACCTCAGTTCCTTATTATAAGAGACAATTAACTTTTTAGGTTTATTGAATAACTGATGAATCTGTTCTATAATATAGACCAGATACATCAATTATTCAAAGAATCTAATAAATGAATTGTCTCTTATAGTAAGGAATGGATGTAGTATTATGAGATATTTTCTTATATTCTAACAGCTGTGAACTAGATAGTAGATTCAAAGGATAAAGCCTTATAGGGATATTTACTGTACAGATTAAGAAACTCAAGACAATTTTTAGCTTTTCATTCAGTTTTAAAGTACCTACCAAAGGATTATATCATATATGTGAATAGGACAAACTTACATTTTCAGTAACAAATATATCATTGAAAGGGTTGCCTTGTGTCCTGGAAAATAGAATTTCCCTATCCAAAGCATGACTGCGTTCTAAGTTATTCGATAGAACAATATGTAGAGACTATTTCTTATATTTGTCTTGCTTTCATACTTAAAGATGACAATGAGTAATAGATCCAACGGATAGTTACAAAAATTATCCAACACAAACTCTATCACTACAGAGCCGTTCAATTTTCCTTTCCTGTAAAGTTCTGTCCTTTTAAGTCAATTTTTTTAGTCCCAAATCTCTGCATTGTTAAGTTGAAGGTAGGTAAACTTACTTCTTTTTCAATTAACAACATCTTAGTTCCAGATTTTAAATTTAAACCCAGACAGACAAGAGGGAGAGTAGAATTACATACCACATATGTGCACATTCAAAAGGAGGGCATGGTGGGTTCATCTTGTAACCTCGGTGTACAATAAGAAGTGCTATCTGAAAATATAGCAACTAAGATAAGCCAAAACATTTTGCATTCATCAATTACTAAATCGACACAAGCCACACAACAGCAATTACACAAAAATCTAAATGTAAAAACCTGGCATGCCAATTTTCTTGTTAGAATGCTGAAGTTACTGCTCACTGGCACTTGATGGAGGAGAAAATAGAGAAAATGCCTACGTTGCTTTTCATGATCCCCATCATGCAAAGCTTCAAGAGACTGGAAAATTTGATCATTCAAATAATGTCAACAGCAGAACAAGCCCAGCCCCCCAACCCACCAAAACACACACAGAGCAAGCAAACAAACAAACACCAAATCAATATGCACGTGCCTGTAGAAAGGGTTGGAATAGACCAAAAATATCTTTATGGATTTTCTCATTGCGGATATGGAAGCATTGACCAAGTAGAGTGTTGCGCATTACACTTGGAGACAGTGTAGAACTTAGCCAAAGCTTACAGCCTTAAGCCAAAAGAACAAAATAAAATGTCAGCCAAACAAATACACATTAAAATTGAAGAGAAAAAAACAACTAAAGGAAAATGCATACCGAGCATTTCAAAAAGCAGTCTCAAGCAAGTAACAGCATGTGAAAATTCAAGTGAATCACCACTAATATGATTGAGTACGATGTCAAGAAAAAAGGGATAATTTTCCAATATCCCTTCTTCAAAAGCTGGAGGATCCAAGAAGCCAAGTCTTCAAAAAACACATGCATCAAAATGTAACATGTAAATTTGAGAAAATACCTGACTAGGCTAAATCTTGATACTATAAAAGATATAAAAAAAACACTTCTTACAATGATTTGATACCAATCCATACGGACATGCGATCCAGTGGAGTTCTTGGTACTGAAGTCTCCACAACCAATGGCAAAGCATCTGCCTCTAAACAGCCAATAAATTTCTTAAGCAGCGGTTGCAGAGGTTCCAAGTCTGCAGCAGTCCTAAGCGCACGTACACAATTATTAATCGTTACAAATTTGACATAAATACTTAAAATGTCTCGATAGAGAAAAATATATTTGAATACAGTAACGAATAAAAAAAGATAAGCACAATGTATATTTCCATGAATCTATCAATGGTAATTGGTAATTATAATATCTACCATGCATAGAAAAACTATGGGTTCACCATTCACATCTTCAAATCTTTTGAGTCAAACAAAATTGTTGAGATAAAATATTATTAAAATTTTTTCTGGGATGTATACACAGAGAAATTGCTTTCAGGTACAATATGAAATCGCAACTAGTGTAGCTTAAGCTGTTTCATGATAACCAACAATGAGTACCTTACTCTTCCCATTGATCCAGCTAGACGGTATCCAACAGAACGAACGCTTCTCTTGCAAAAAAGTAATGCATATACTCCCTAGAAGAAAATAGGTGTAACAAAAAAATATAAAACAAAAATTATATTTCAAATCAGCAGAAATATGCAGCCAGGAAAGCAACAAAAATTACCGGAAATTGTTGATGCCCAGACAAAGCCAGTTCGTGCTTATTATCAATAGCTTCCACAAACAACTCAAACTCGGTGAATAGAGGCTGATAATCTAAGAGAATTGGGAACATCAATACCTGTTTCAAATTACAGAGATAGAAAAAACCAATGAATAGAGGTGATAAACTCTGAACTTAGGATTAGAAAATTCATGCACAAACAAACAAACAACCAAGCCTTATCCCACTAAGTGGGGTCGTCTAGAAAATGCATACACAAGCAAAATAAAATGATCTTAAGATATAAATAAGAGCAGTTATGATAACATGAACAGAGTAACTGTTTAAGCACTGAATACATTTCTTTGGTTCCCAGTCTAACAATATTCAAATTGCAGTTCTCCTTGAACATCTCATTGCAGCCAGTAACAAAAACTTCAATATAAAATAAGAAATGTAATAGCATACTAAGGGAAACAGAAAACAAATGTGGACATAATAATAATACAATCAACTATTTCTATTACAGGAGAAGCATAAAAACTGTACTTATAAATCAGACTATGCAATACCAATTCCAATAAATAGATGTAAAATAGTATATCAATCAACTATACTAAGAGAAAAGCAAGTACCTCATACAAAACAATAACAACTTGAGCATTATCACGAGCAGAATCATATTTTTGTGCGGTTATTCTTGCATTGATATCACTGAGGTGTGATGTGACCCTCTCGTGATCAAGCTTTCGCAAGATATGGAGAAGAGGGCCGATAGATGTAGACTCGTACTCGGTGTTATACATGTCTTGGGCTTGATGATGCTGAGAAATGCACTGAAGGCAGTGGTTCATTTCATGAGAGATTCTGTTCCACAACCGTCTAAGAGGTGAATCGTGGCGGTCATCTTTGTAGTAATTGTAAAAAGTCTCCAAAAGAGGAGCCATTATATCCCAAAAACCACACCAAATATGATTTTCAGTAGGTAAACAGATTATAAAATTATATGCATCTGCAAACCTAACAGTAATTAAAACGATTTTCATTAATTAAATTGGATTAAGACATAATAGTAATATGTGAAAGAGGGAAGGAACGAACCATTGCTCTTTGTGGAGGTGGATGCGACGATGTTTAGAGGGATCAAGATCAACAACATCGACATCGTCATCGGCGTTCTCTTCTTCTTCTTCTTCCTCGATGCATCTCCACCGTTCGAGTAGCTCCTGTTTAGTAACAACTTTGTTCGCCATTGAAATTGAAATTGAAATTGGTAGTGGTAGGTTTAGGGTTTTACACGAATAGGAATGAATGCGGAAATTAGGTTATTAGGCTTCTAACATTTCTTCCATTTCGCGCGCTTCATTATCAGAAATTTTATTTATTTTTTATTTACAATTTGTCTCCAAATTAGTTGTATTTATCTTTGTATTTTCAAAGCTTGTTTATTACGCTGTAACCAAAAAAAAAAGTTTGTTTATTACGCATTAAAATAAATGTGATTTTATATACAATATTATTTTTTATAAATGTTATAAAAAATAGTATGTATTTTGCGTTTGTTTATGATAATAAAAATTATTTTTCTTCAACTAAATAATTTAGTTTGTTTGAATACAACTATATAAATGTCTGTCTCCCGAGAAGTCACTTGGTTGCAAGGTTTGCCCAACAACCTAGAGGTACTCGGTTCGAGACCCGGCATCGAGAGAATACAACTATATAAATGAGATTTTTTGTTACAAAATTAGTTCAATTTTTTGAATTGTATTTTCTCTCTCCTCTGAAAAAATCTATTTTTTGAGAAGCTATTTTTAGAGCATGTTCGTTATAGCTTTTTTTTTTAGAATTTTTTTTTTAAATAATCACATATAAGAGAGAATGAATATGGTTTAAAAACTGAACTAATTTTATAACAAAAAATTAAATTTATATAGTTGTATGCAAACAAACTAAATTAAAAAATCTCATTTATCTAATTGTAACAAAACAAACTAAATTATTTATTTTAAAAAAATGATTTTTATTACTGTTGTTTTCAAAGGTTTTTTATTTGAAGTTGTGACATAAAAGACTTGGTCAAATTTGCATATCCTATAAGTCTCACTGTCATTGGTGATACAAATCCTTTTCATTTTATAATATCATTGTTGTGGCAACTGGCAAATGACTTTTTTAATTTAACTTTTATTTTATTTCTTAACTGAAGCATCTTCTTCATAAAATATTGGGATAAAAAGTAGTAATATATCTACAGAGTAGGCAGCGGCGAAGCTAGCAAAAAATTTAAGAAGGGGTCAAATATAGAGGAACAATAAAATATTTTTAAAACGAATATTTAAATTTAAGGATAAAAATGTTTTTAGTTTCATAGATTATAATTTTTTAGGTTTAGTTCTTAAAAAAAAAAATTATTCAATTTTTGTCTCGATTTTTTAAAATTTTACAAAAAAAAAGTGTTTTTACTCTAACAAAAAATTAAGGACTAAAATCAAACAAAATCTTAGAAACATAACTCAAAAATCGCAAGTGTTGTAAAAACTAAAAACAAATTTAATCCAAAAATTAATCAATACTTGAAAAAAAAATGAAAATAATTTTTACTTATATCAAATGTAAATTAAAGCAACAACAAAGGATAAGAATTAACAATAGCTATTTAAAAAAGTTGGGTAAAATGCATTTCAAAAAGCCAATTTTATTCATAATTGACCGTTTACTAAATAGATTAATAATGTCTTTTTCAATGTAAACAAATAGGTTATTTGCAAGAAATTCAATGTCCATTTCAATTGTTTATGCTAGCTTTCGACAACTGAATTTGTTTGGGGTAGCTCAATATTTATTATTTGGGGTAGCCGAAAATAAATTTATACCAACCAATTAAAAATTAATATATTTTTTGGGGTAGCCAAGGCTACCCCTTGCCAATGAAGGGCTATGCCCGTGAGAGTAGGTATGTCAAATGAGATTCAGACTGAGCCATGGAACACAAGACAAATAAACGATCCTTACCAAGGTAAAATATATCTTTATATAATTAATTGCAATAAGAGTTATATACAAATAAGTTAATGTTCATCTTTTTGCGTATTAGTGCAGTTGGGAGAGAAAATACATCATCACTATTATAAATATTTGTCTTTTTTTTTTTTTTTAAGTACACGTCTCACTCCTTCTTGCTTCCTCTCATTAATTGCTTGATCAAATATTCAAATCATCACATATTTACTCACATGTTATTTATGTCATTTGCATCATTCACGCAAATTTGATTTATTTCAATTAATTTATTAAAAACAAAAATGAAAATTATAACATTTTAATAGCTTATCATGAATAAATTTTGTATTATCAGCCAATAAAAATTGAGCATGATTGATGATTTAAATTATCAGTCAATCATGATTCATGATTGAAATTACCAACCAATCAAAATTGAGATAACATGTCATCGTTATAACATTTACTTAGTTCTTTTTTCCTATATATATAGTCAATATGCTCATTTTCATCATCATACCTCTCTCTCTCTCTCTCTCTCTCTCTCTCTCTCTCTCTCTCTCTCTCTCTCTCTCTCTCTCTCTCTCTCTCTCTCTCTCTCTCTCTCTCATTCCATTTGTTTTCGTTTTCTTTATTCATCCATTGTGTTTTAATTTTGTTTTTGTTTTCGTTTTCTTTATTTTTGTTTTGTTTTCTTTTTAAATATTTCATCGAAGGGAAAGCTCTCTAAATTTTTGTAACGCCTTCCATAGTTTATGCAACATTAAAGGAATGATATGGTACATAATATGTTTATACACATTTTTAGTTTTTTTTTACACATTTAATTAAATAAAAATATATTTGGTCAAAAAATAGTGTGTGTAAATGTCAAAACATGGTTATCAATAAAATAAAATCAATTGGTTTGAATTACTGCGATTTTGTTTCTAAGATCAAATGTATCAATTGATGAATATTAGTGTACAATATTATTTTTTGGTTATTGTTTGCATGAATTAAGCACTTGATTATTTTGTTTATTTTATGTCTTTGGCTATAAATATCGATTTTGACTCCTACACTTTTCATATCACTCTATATTCACAATTCATATTATTAAAAGTTTTTCTCTGAACTTCTATTTTCTCTTTTTGTTACAATGTCAATTTTTTACACATTTCTCTTATTAATTTCCATGACTCATGTATTGTAAAGACTTATTTGATACATGTAAGAGAATCATGAGTTTCGGTAATTCATATTATTAAAAGTCTTTTCTAAGTCTGTTTTTCTTTTTTTTAACAAATACAATGTAGTTTTTCTTCTTCGATATAAAGTTGCGTTGTTGAATATTTTATAATTTTTTGTTTGTTTTGGCTCTTTAACTTGCAGACATAATTCATGAATAAACAATATTCAGGAAGGTTGAATTATGAGAATAAAGAAAAAGTATAATTGAGATCCAAAGAGGGCAAAAGACAAACGTGCTTCTTTATTCTTTTAATCGGGACTTTTCCTTTGGCATGAAAGAGATTATTATGAAAGCAGCTACACTATCATTCCAGTTGTAAGATAGATGCCAATTATAATTATAATAGGTGATGGTGTTATGAATTGAATCAATATTCTATATTTCTAGGAAATTGTCTTAAGGATGTATCTAGCTAGGGAAGGAACCAAGACGATAGAAAACAATACTCCTATTGTAATTGATCACACATTGATATGACAGTTGATTCTTGCACTTAAATTCATCATCAGAGTAAAACCTATTTACTACGTTGACTGCCTTGCCTTAACTATAGAGTAAATAATCGTAATTATTGTTTATTGGGGTATTAAATTATTTTGATTTCTATTGATTTGCATTTATTAATGTATATCTTTTTCATTAATGTGCTTGTTTTTGTTTTTAGAGAAGCAAATATATATTAACTAGCATGGAAACCCGTGCTAAGCACGGGCTAGAATTTCATCAAACTTAAAGGAGATAATATTGTGATGTAGCAAAAGTCAGTTAAAGTCCAACATCAGATGAAAGAGTGCAAGTTGAACATCAAAAGAGTGAAAAAACTCATACTTAAGCCTTAAAATTTTGGATGAAAATGTAGTCTCGTTTTCACATGTGTTTGCCCTTTCTCCAATGCGTCGATTCACATTAGTGTTCGCTCCTCCAGAAAGCCCAACGGTAGTATGATATTTTGGTTCAACGTTCTGGGGGAGCGGGAGTGTTTTAGGTGGTGGATCACGAACACGGAGAGTCTGACTCTAATGAAGAAATGTTAATGTGTTCGGTGTAAATTAAAATTTCACATTGTATGCAAGAGTAGCTGCGAGCGACATATAAATAATATGATCCACGTCGTAATGCCCTGAGACTTTGGATGAAGATGTGATGTTAATCTCAATCGTGTGATTACTCTTAGGCTAATGTGATCATACAACTCAATTTAGACTCTCACATAAGTCCCAAGATTATGATAATTTGATTCTATATTTTTTAATGTCGTTTTGTTTAATTTTTTTATCTTAAATTAATTTTAGTTTTCAAATGTCAAAAAATTATTTAACCATTGTTATATCTGATTCATTCATTTTTTATCTTTGGTGAGATCTTACAATAGAAAAATGTAGATGTGAGATAAAAAAATACATACATGGCGTCCGGGCCCCCGAACCTGAGCCGAGTAAAGAAAATGTTTAGAGACCTACTGAAAAAGGTCCACTTTATTTTCAGCCAAAACAGATCGGAATCAACGTCAATCAATAGAAATGCCAAAATAAGGAAGAAAAAAAATGTTTGTTAGACATTTTAAATTGTCGTTACATTTTTTTTTTAGGGAAAATTGTCGTTACATTTTTTTAATGAGTCTAAAATTTTAGTAAAATAATTACCCATTAATTCTTAACTCTTTCACACGTAACAGAGATATGTTAATGTGTCATGTGTAAGTTAAACTTCTAAATTGGAAGCAAAAATATATATTGAGAAACATGAATGTGAGATGACTAATAATACATAATGTATTAAGGTTTTAGGTGAAGATGTGGTGTCAATCTCATATGTCGGATTTCTCTTGATAAAATATGATGATCAATCTATTATAGGCTTGCACAAAACTCCAAACACTATGATGAACTATTTTTTTAGTTTTTGGATGTCATTAGTTTAATTTTATTATATTAAATATAAGTTTTTAGATGTTCACTTTCATGAAAGAAAAAAATTATCCAACCTCTATTATTTCAAATACCTTCACTTTTGGTCTTTGGTGGGATCTAGTCATAGAAAAATGTAGACGTGTTATATTGAATTAACAAATTACATGCTTATAAGACATTTTAAAATGATGTGATATTTTTTTCAACTCCTTCCACTATCCCATAAAATTATCATGAACCCGCTCTATTCCTAACACTTCAATGGAAAAAACACACACTACTTTTTTCCCTTGTCATTTCTATCATCTTTAAATTTCTTTTTTATATTTTCTCTTTTTTTATGAAAGATAGGATCATAAACCTCCATCCATCAAACCACTATCAACTCACATTTTTTACCATGTTGTGTCTACGGTTGACCTTATTTGGCTATGTCACCAAATCTCATACGCAAGAGTCTCACACTTATGGGAGAGATGTTAAAGTGTCAATTGTGACTCAAAGTTTCAAATTGGATGCAAGTAGATCTTGAAAAACATATAAGTGAGATGATCAATATACATGATGCTTTAAGGTTTTGGGTGATGGTGTGGTGTCAATCTCAATTGTGTGCTTTGCGATGATCTAACTCATTGCAGGCTCCCTTGAAACTCTAAACATTTTGATAAACTATTTTGTTAGTTTTTTCAATGTTTGTAAACTTTTATATTAAGTTGAAGTTTTTTAATGTTTTCTGCTTTCATGTAATATTTTATAATCAATCTCTATTTATCAACTTCCTTCAGTTTTGGTCTTCGTTGGAATTTCACGATAGAATAATGTTGATGCGTTATGTTGAGTTGACAAAATACTCCCTCAGTTCCATAATATAAGCAAAAAAAAACTCATTTTCTTTGTCCCAAAATATAAGCAAAAAAAACAAACTTTTATCCTATTTAATCTTGGTTTTAAAAAAAAAATCATCTTTTTCAATAATTGTTTTTGTTTATTCTCATAAAATTAAATGCAAATTACATTTAATTTTATCTCTCTTTCATTTTCTCCATAACCAATAGCCAATGAAAATTGTTTTTACATCTTCCTATAAAACTTTTTTCAAAGAAAACACAAAAAACTATACTCCAAATTATTCTTATGTTTTAGTTTTCTTAATAAATGTGATTTTTTTTTTTTGCTTTTAATTTGGGACGGAGGGAGTACATGTTTATTGGACATTTTTAAATGTGGTGGCATTTTTTTAATTGAGTTTAATTTTTTGGTAAATTAATTACCCAAATATCTCAAACTCCTTCAACAAACCGATAAAATTACCAGAAACTCGCTTTATTTTTTATATATAATCCATGAACAAAACACACAATATTTTTTTTTACCACTATTATATCTCTTAATATCGAATTTATTTTTCATGATCTTCTTTATTTTTCTAATTTTTCTATCTCTATTATCGTGAAAGATAGGAATAGAAACTACATTTTTGACCATGTTGTGCCTTCGTTTGACCTTATTTGACTATGTTGCATGTGTCTAAAGATTTTGGATAAAAATGTGGTGTCAATCTCATTTGTGTGATTTCTCTTAAAAGTACCCCTTTATACATGAGGGAAATGATTAAAAACGCCCCTTAATAAAAGCGTCATCAACCCATCTTTTTTACCAGGTTGTGTCTTCAACCTTATTTGGCTATTTCGTCAAATCATAGAGACCAAGATTCTCACACTTATAGAGAATAAGTTAATGTGACATGTGTGAGTTAACCTTTTACATTTGATGCAAGAGTAAATATTAAGCAACATATAAGTGAGATGTCCAATATACTTAATGTCTTAAGATTTTGAATGAAAATGTAGTGTCAATCTCATTTATGGGGTTTCTCTTAGACAAATGTAATGATCCAACTCATTTTAGTCTTCCTAATGACTTTGAACTCTATGATGTATTGTTTTGTTAGTTTTGTGATGTCATTTGCTTCTTTTTTTTTTTTTTTTCATATAACATAAAAAAATCATTTCAAAATATTTTTTTTATATTATTTAAAGTTGCTTCACTTTTAGTCTAATGTTGAATACAATCCAATGTAAGCTCCATAGGAAGTCCCAACATTACAATGATTTGTTTTTGTTAATTTTTAGGTGTCATTTGTGTTAATTTTTTTTATCTTACATTTTAAATTTTTGATGTCATTCACTTTAATGAAATTATTTTTTGGTTAAAGCAATAATTTAAATTCCTTCACTTTTGGTCTTTACAAGATCTGAAAAAGGAAAAATGTAGATTTGTTATGACAAAATACATGTTTATTATACATTTTCAATTGATGTGATATTTTTTTAATTATTCTAATATTTAGGTAGAAAAATTACCCTATAATTTCTAACTCCATCAACAAATCCTGCTCAATCTTCATGTGGAAGCATATTCAGAAATTCATATGGAGCGTATTTAGGAGGATTTGCGCAAAATCTCAATACAAACTCCTCTTTTAATGCGGAGCTTCTTGCTGCTATCACTACTATTGAACTTGCTTACTCTGAAGGTTTGCTAAATCTTTGGTTAGAGACTGACTCCCACTTGGTTATGCTTGCTTTTAGAAATAAATCTTCAGTTTCCTAGGAGCTAAGAAACAGATGGTGTAAGTGTATAAAATTGCTTAGTAACATAAATTTCATTGTAAGTAGCATTTATAGGGAGGGGGAACTCTTGTGCAAATGGTTTATCTATCTTGGTTTAGCTCTATCTGCTTTTGTTTGGTTCCCTTCTTCTCCTCCTTCCATTTCAGTTGACTTTGTTAGGAACCGACTAGGCTTACCTAACTTTAGGTTTGTTGTTTCTTGAAAAGGTGTCAACCTAGTTTCCCTTATCTTTTTTGTTGTTATTGTTTCTCTTTCTTTTAATGAAATTTGGGTAATGCTCTTTGCATTACTCTTACTCAAAAAAATAAAATAATAAACTATCAAAAAACTCGTTATTTTTCCTTATCATTTCTCTCATGTTTAAATTTCTTTTACATCTTCTTTCCTTTTCTATTTTACTTACGCTCTTCTCATGAAGGAAATGAGTAAAAACGCATCTCTATAAAAACGTCACCAACCTATCTTTTTTACCAGGTTGTGTCTTCAACCTTATTTGGCTATTTCGTCAAATCATAGACACCAAGATTCTCACACTTAAGAAGAAGTTAATGTGACATGTGTGAGTTAACCTTTTACATTTGATGTAAGAGTAAATATTGAGCAACGTATAAGTAAGATGTCCAATATACGTAATGTCTTAAGATTTTGAATGAAGATGTGGTGTCAATCTCAATTGTGGGTTTCTCTTAAACAAATGTAATGATCCAACTCATTGTAGGTTTCCTCATAACTCCAAACTCTATGATGTATTGTTTTGGGATGTCATTTGCTTATTGTTTTTTATATAACATATAAAAAAATAATTTAAAAATAATTTTTTATATTATCTAAAATTCCTTCACTTTCGGTCTTTAGTGGTATTTAACAATAAAGAAAATGCTAATATATTATGTTGAGTTGACAAAATGCATGATTATTAGATATTTTAATGATTGCTAAATTAAGGTAATGATATGATGGGTGATAAATGAGTTAACATAGATTTCCTTCAGAGAAAAAAAAATGAGTAACACACACACACATATATATATATATATATATATATATATATATATATATATATATATATATATATATAACAAATGGTTTCCGATAGATGAACCACATTGGAATGCAAATAAAGAAATATGATGGTTAAATTTAAATTTAAAAGGCAACAAATTCTCATCCTTAATAAATCACTAAAAAGAGGAATTATAAATAGAAAGAGTTAATGTTCAATTTTTTATTTTTTATTTTGAAATAAGTTCATCTTCAATTCTTGAAATTTATTTTATAATAAGGATCAAATGAGGTAGTATAACATAGAAAGATTTGAGAGTTCATCTTCATTTTTTGATATATTTTTTTTTTTGTTTTGTTTAGGGATATCTCATGAGATAGATCAATTTCAACAATGTTAATCAACCTCATATTTAATTTAAAATTATCAAGATTTGATTTTCAACACTGTTAATTTCAGCAATGTCAAAACTTTCTTTAAAAAATCCAATTGAATTTAAGATTATATTGAAAAACTATTCAATTGATGTCAATTGATGTGACTAAATATATATAGCTTGTTTGACTTGCTTTGCTCCCATATATATCCAATCCAATCCTCCTTCCCTTTCAGTGAAAAACAATTGTTTCCAAATATATATAGCTTCACATCCTATAGTTTACTAAATTAGAGTATATTATTATAGGCTTAAATATGTCTTTCGTCCCTGCAAATATAGGTCATTTGAATTTTCGTTCTTGAAGTTACTAATCAGATGTAATTAGGACCAAAAGTCAAATGATTAATATTTGCAGGGCCAGATTTGAAGGATTAGTAACTTCAGGGACGAAAATTCAAATTGACTATATTTACAGGGACGAAAGACATATTTAAGCCATTATTATATTATACATAACATATGGGGAACTACATTTCATGTAGTCTATCAGTAGGAGGAAACAAAAGTATTGGAGAGGCATAAAGGTGATATTCCCAAGTGGAGAGATACACAAGTTTGAAGAAGCAGTGAAAGCAGCCGAACTTATGGTTGAGATGCCAAGTTTCTTTGTGGTAAACACTCGTTCACTGCAGATTGGAACAAGGTTTTGCGCCCTCAATGCGGATGAGGAACTAGAGTATGGTAATGTTTATGTGATGATTCCAATGAAGAAGCTTCACTCTGCTGTCACAGCAGCTGATATGGGTTCCTTGCTACTCACTGCAAAAAGGGTCTCTGCAAAAATGAACAAGATTCTTCCTTCGGCAGAATCTAATTTGGAAATGGAATCACAACCAAAGTTGGACTTGGATGACATTGATCAAGACTTGTCTATGCACAGGTTGTCCTTATGCAGCAGGTCAAAGAAGCCTTTGTTGGAGATCATAGCAGAAGAAACAGTGTGCTGAAGCTGAATTCAAATTCAAAGCTTTCTTTCTTCTCATCTGAGCTACCAAGCGCCAAGTCCAGCGTGTGGGCTTTCCTGTTTTCTTTTTGATTGATTGGTGTCATTCTCTATATTGTTAAGAGTTACACGGGCACATCATTTTTATTTATTATATATGATATGATTGGATTTGTATGTATGTACTATACTCAACCAAACGGATTTGTATGTATGTACTATACTCAACCAAACTAATTCAAAACATTATGTAATAGGATTAGGCTATTCTTTTATTCAATTCTTATAGACTCCAAAATTTTCAATACATCAGGTTCTGGTACTGGTGTCTAGTATTTTAAATTTTAAAGTAGTTTCTTATTCAATACTTTGAAATACATCGCACTAAATCAAATCATAGAAATGATGGTACATGATAGTAGAGTTAAAATATAAATGTTAAATTATATTTCTAAATGGCGGTGAAACAATTACTTAACATCAAAAATCGACGGGCTTCCTCATTGGACGACGTTTAATGCAAATGATGGATTCCACAGCCAAATTATCTTCATAGTCACTGATCAAGAGTTCTATCCAAACAAGATGTTTTATAAGGTACAAAAACATTCCCCCAAAATTTACTCACATGACCAACAACAAAATCTTTTGTTTTCTGGACAGACAATGACAAACATCTATTGAATACTTACTATGATTTAATTGTTTATACGGTAGGTTAAATGTAATGTAACCGCTCAAAATTTAAGGGGTATTATGAATTTATGCTATTTACATTATCTACAAAAATGGCAGCAAGAAGTTAGCAAATGAAGTGCACCATTTTTCTTCCTGACAAGAAATATCATCATCCCTAATATCACAAATAATGGTTAGTCTGGGATCTAGATTCCTTTCAGTAGAGATTCCATGCAGTCAACAAGTTCGGATCCATATGCACAATCCCAAGTTTTGATCCGTTAAAGTTCATTCTGTATTATCATTTCAGCTACCTCACCCATGAGGCTCTTCCCTCGGATTTCTAGTAACTGCAGAGCCAGGCCGTCTTCATTCATCTGTCTTAATCCCTTGCTCACTCTCTTCAACATATCCACATCAAGTTCTTCAATCCAGAGTGGTGTGCAACTCACCATCAAGCTCATAAACCCGGACACATAGGCACGCCAAGTTGCACAATCACAGCGAAGTGAAATTTTCCCATCTAGAGCATTTGCAAGAAATTCTAGATGAATCCCAATAATCTTTGGTCGCCGTTTTGATGCTGCTGATAAAGAATCGATACCCCAAGCAAATGTCCCACTAAGTACAGCAAAACATGCCAATGCATAGCCTCTAAGAATGGCAACCACAACCCCAGATTCTCCCACTTCTTGCTCCAACCCTGGGGCTGATAAAAACCATGAAGGTAAAGTTTCTGTTATCAAAGATTGAATCAAACTAGAACCACCGGATATCCAAAGAAAAGAAGCCCCAAGAAGCGCAGCATGCTTGACACGTGTCATTGATGCAGCAAGAGAAACCTGTCCGTATCTCATTCCATATTTAGTCATCTTTGGCTTGTGCGCTTCACCGTTGGGCAACCCACCACTTGCTATATCTCTAACCGAAAGCATTAGAAGAGATACAATTTCTTCTGTCAAGAACATAGCATCCCTAATAGACCTGTAAACTCGCAAGTAGAGAATTCCAGGAGCAACTGGAGAGATCCCTCCTAAGAAGTGAGAACCAAATCCATGACCAAGGAGAGCACCAACACCACCGTTGTTATAAATACAGGCAGAACCAAGCCCAAGGGTGGACGTGAAGCAACTTTTTAGGAGCTGAACTACAGCATCCCTGCTATGGTGGAAGACAGTTCTAGAAGCAGAGAATACAAAAAAGTCACTCCAGCGCTTAACCTTCTGAGCCCACAAAGAACCTACAATGGGCATGCAAGGCCAGGGGCAACCAGCAGAAAGGTTGATCATAGATGGGCCAATCAAAACAAGAAAGCGCTCAGAAGATTTATCAAGCTTATAGGTTATTGTGAGACTTAGAAAAGCCGCCAAAGGCAAAGGAAGTGTAGCTGGAGCGTTCCCATCTGCTTGCAGCAGTTCAAAATGTAATGTCAACAGATTGATTTTATAAACCTTGTGCATATAAATATATAATGTAAAACAAAATCAGTCCACAAAAAACAGTATGCATTCAGTAAAAAAAACAGTGGATATTTCCAGGTCAATCATATATCTGGTTGTCAATTGAGAGTTTATCATCACCCAAAAATTACAGGTCAAAAGAATTATTATTATTATTATTATTGACAGGAAAGTCAAAAGAATTACGAATATGTAAAACACAACAAGTTATTGGCCTACAGAATTTAAATGATGTAAATGCAGCAAGAATCATATATGAAAGGATAACTTGATCTTGTAAAGAGGGCCATCTCTAACTATCGAGTTCAATTAATATTCACAGAACCAAAAAAAGTGAATTTGCAAACCTATTGCGAGGCTCGGGACATCAACCCCAGTGGCTGCCAGAATTTTTTTGATTTGTTGCTCGACAATGGATAAATTAGCTGCAGGACTAGGCCAATCAGTTCCGTTCATAAAAGCTGGCTTCCACACACCACGTGTTACTTCAGCTGATAAGTAGCTTACAATAGTTGCCAAAGATGCTGGAAGAAAATCCGCAATATCTTTGAGACCTGAGATAAGAAGGAGGCACATTTAGGAAAACAACTTAAAAAACAAATGATTAGTATCCAAAATAGCTTGTTTCTGCAACTGCAACAGTCAACGGTGGAACTAAGGTACAAAATTGATAAAAGCATGTTTCTGTGTTTCTGCAATTAATTGGTTCTTCATTTATACATTTTTGCACTTCTTAGTTTGTGTTTCTGCATTTCTACCTTTGTATTCACCCAGTTTCTGCGTTTCAGGCTTAGTTTTTGTGGTTTTTTTGTTTCTGTGTTGCATTAGCTTGAGAAGGACCCCCAGAAACTAAGTTTTCTTCCCAAATGTCATGTTCAAGCTTCTTTAAATTTTTTGTAGGACATCCTTACTTCACAGTTCCGACATTCTCTAGTTTTATTTTAAAGCATGAAAGCCTCAATACAATCCTGAGATAATTCTTAATGATACATAACGATAATGCAAAATAAAAAAGCACCCATGAGGAAACTAGGCAAACCTGTAGCCAGTTCACGGGGACTAAGTCTTCCATGAGCACAAGCTGTAAGAGCAGCATCAAGAACAAATGGAGCTGCTTCAAGGATATCCCATGCTGGCACTTTGAGTTTCATCAAAGCGTCATCCAATGAAGAACCAGATGAGTTGCTGCTTCCTGAAGTCGTAGATGTCAATGATTGAGCACTTCTATTTATTTTCCTGCACATCATGCTTAACAGTGCATCAACGATCCGAAGAATAGGCCCTCCAGGAACTAGAGCACATCGAGTTGATGCAAGACATTCTTGATGTTGCTGATACCAAGTGTTTAGTTTTGGAAAGGAATCCATAAACACGGGCTCTGTAGAAAAACTTATCATTTTTGAAAATCTTCTGCTTTTTATTCTATCTCTTGGTGATTTCCCAAAGGATGCTAACGTGCTATTCCGAACCAATAAAAGGTACTCAGGACCTAACTGTGATCCTAATGCTGGAGTTGCTGCACCTCCCATCACATGTTCAACAGGTGGATGATTAAACTGCCATAATCTCAGCAGGAGAACAAATGCATTAGAGAACACCACATGGCAAGAGAGTTTTTCACCAGTTGCAGCAGTCCATGACACACTAGGAACACATGATCCAAACGCCTCACATATTGGCATTAGTGCAGCAGCAAGTAGTGGAACCTGAAAAAAGATGGTAAAATGAATTCAAAGAATCAGGAAACAAACTGGATGCAGAAATAGTGAAGTGAATCGAAGATGCGAACTTTTATTGTGCATGTACAAGCATGCGTTAGAATACACATTAAATCTGAACATACCGCACCATGTAGGGAGAAAATCTGAACACTGTCTACAGATGAAATTCCAATCAGTAGGACATTCAAAAATGGAGCATAGCTAATCAAATGGTTTTCTGTCCCGGCGTATTTAGGAGGAACCGCAGGAGAAAGCAATTTTATGATGAAAAAAACGACGTGTTCCTGCAAACAGCAATAGAAAAATAATGAACAAGGAGGATAGAGACAAAAAATGAGCCAGACAAAGTTTTGATATTATGCGAAAGTCAAACGATATTGTTGATGTTAAGATCACCTGCACATTCCACCCACGTACTAGAGATGCTCCACAAAGAATGGTAGCAGCAGATATCTTTTCTTCATCAGAGCCATTGATTGCAAATTCAAAAATTTTCTCAATCTCTGCTAAGCTTCCATCAAATTGAAAAGCTTAAAACTCAGGTGCAGTACCACTTAATATAAATAATAGAGCATTGATACACCTTACTTCAGGAAACAGAAAGGGGAAACTAAAGCCAGATATTAGGCAAAACTACAACCAATTAGACATCTGCCACTTTCAAACACAGACATCTCTATTAATGCATGTGTGGTGTCTGTGTCTATTTAAAATCTATGAATCCATCTCTAGTTTGGATAAAGAACAAGTAATTGCTCTTCAGTTCCAGATGAAACGAGTCACTTTATCCCGTATTTATAGGAGTAAGTAATAAAGCCCAACATAGACTAAGTACTAGTACTACCCTTCCCAGTCTCTAATAAGACAAGGTGATATGCAAAACCTTTATAATATTAGTTAGGGTATACTATCTATGATACCTAGATACATATTCTATATAATGTATTTTACCTACCACATTAACTTATCAACGTCTTAAATAGAAGCACCGACTGATTCATTTTTTTTTTCTTTCTAAAAAGTATTTATTGAAGAATAGAGAAATACAGAAGAACACACAAGTGTCAGCTTAAGAGAGCTTTCCAGTTCGACTGAATGGCAAAAAAAAAAAACCCCACTTCGGAAACAAAAAAAAAAAGCACATGTTCATGAAACCAAAAGGAAATAAGGAAAAAAATCAAACGGAAATAAGAAACATCAGAGCTGCCATTTCATTGATGCAGGATGAATACTGTAGTAAAAATTAGCGAATGCTGAGACATTTCTAGACTCTAGAGATCAATTTAGCTAGTAATAGAAAGTAAAATACAACAGAAAGGACGGTGATCTTCAAGTCTGAATGAACTAGGAGTGATGAGGAATCCCTCCACAAAATCGAATCTGGACTACCAGTTATTGCCTTAAATCATTTACTTCAAATATGAGAGTAAAATACAATAAAAAGAAGGGTGATCTTCAAGTCTGAATGAACCAAGAGTGATAAGGAATTCCTCCTAAAAATTTAATCTGGACTACCAGTTATTGCCTTAAAACATTTACTTCATATATGACAGAAATGATGAGAAGTTAAGTTAAATATCCAATTATAATACTAAAGAAGAAAAAAAAGCATAATCTTGACTGTTCAGAGTAACTCTAGTAAAGGATACACAATCCTACAATGAAAAGCCCAAAATAGTCACTAGTAACGATACTAATGCACTAAGAGCGATCTAAGTGAGCAGAGTGAATGGCAGCAACCAAGGGGTATTATTTACGAACTAGAAATTTGGAATGTCCAAAGTTATACCAAAGGTTGCTAATGGAATTAATAATGCAATTTAATTGATTTAAAGCATAGAAGCTTTAGGGCAAATCAACAGCTAAAAAGACCAAGGAAAGAACACGGCCAAGAGGTGGAAGCTGTATAGAAAAGGAAACAAAAAGATAAATAGAAACACTGCACCAGATAGTATTGTATGATATTCATCACTGTTACTTTAACCATGTAGGAAGCAACTATCACAGAGAGCATGTGGCATATTAAGGAAGCAATGATATACGAGGCAGCAGCATACCTGGAAGCAGGAGTTGCAACTAAGACATTAACCCATGGAGGATTTAGCAGTGAACCCTTCATCAATGATGACCAGCTAGGTAAATGGTTGGGAATACCACGAGGTAGCTGATTGGAAGGTGCACTCACATAACCAGGCCAAAAATAAGCCGAGGTATCAATCAGATGTCTTGCAATACAAGCCTCAACAATCAAATGCCGCAGGTTACCAGCTGCAGTGAATCATAAAAGAGGTATGATTAGGAGCTCAAGACTAACATGAAAAACCATCAAGAAACCACCAAATCTGAGAGCAAATCAGGAGAAGAAAACAGAAAACTAGATCACTTAATGACTTAAAAAAAGATTAAATCCAATGGAACCAGACTAAATTGAAAACGATAAACAATGGATGATTAAAATTATGATGGCCAAGATAAAGATAGAGAGAAGGGCCAGGTCGTTTGCCCCAGAAAATTCATTAAGGAACAGTTAACATGGTAAATGAAGGCATACATATACGATGGCCCATATTAACTATTTGAACTTGAGAGTCCGGAGTAGGCCTACATTGTTCTTGGTTTTAATTTGTTATGAAGTTTCCTTACATAATAGTATTGGATGAAATTTGTTTTGAATTGTTCATAAAACCATCCATTAATTTAAATTTTGGGCCCCTAACAAATAAATTACATTCTTCCCATATCTGAACATATCACCCAAAATAAAATGAATATTTGATCAAGTGCAAATAAATAATAATGAGCGGGGTTCCTTCCAAAACTGACACTTAAGAGATTCACAAAAGCAATCACTTACAGCAGTTTGTGGGTAAGTCATTCACATTCATATATTCCAAGTATCCACTATGTCCCGATACAAACATAGTAGCCTTGGCAGCAGCCTGATTAGCTACCCAAGTAACAGGCTGAGGTGGATTGAGTAAATCCTCATAATCACCCAATAACTGTAAGCTTGCAACCAATTCCCCACGACGCTTTCCCATAGCCAGCTTGTCCTTCCTTTGATTTCTAGGGCTACGTTCAGCTTCTTCAATCAGTTCACCTTCCTCTTCTTCAATAAGATTAGCAACTACAAGGGTCGTAATGCACAATAACATACACAAGCAGGTATCAAGGCGAGGTACAGGACCCTCACTAGGATCTCTCTCCTAAAAGAACAGGAAATAAATGCCAAGTTTCAAAACAAGGTAATAGAGTCCAAAAATATGCAAGCTTACAAAGAAGGTAAATTGACATGCTATATTTTCTTTAATTTTTATGGCTAAAAAATCTGCATTTGACCACATGTTACACATTTGTAAGCTCGTGGACAATGCAGTGTCTGGCACATAAATGAGCAACCAGAACAGATTTGAGTTAATCAATTGGCTGAAACAAGTTAGTATTTCTTACCCGTTGAACGAGCCGCAGGGCAGCAAACCATAAACCTAAAAAAGCATTGTGCCATGCAGTAGCATTGACTGCCTGTAAAGCCTTGACCAAGTCAGTAAGAAGTTCAACAGCACTGGCAGCCATGACATGATGATGACCATCCATTGCATCCTCCAGTATTAGATCAATGGGAAGCCAAAGTGAACTATCATTATGAGATTGGTCGGCACTTCCACTCCCACTTGCACACAACACTGAGCTCAACTTCATCTTCTTGTTCGATTCACAAGACAAAGGCCAATTCAATTTTAAATTCAAAGGATAAAACAACTCAGGAGATACATCATGTTTCAAGCTCCTCAAAATCAACGAGTTCGCTGCAAGCTGCTCTAGGTCATCAACAAAAGCACCCCAATGCGTTGACCTACATACAAACAAGAAACTTAAATTGAGAGAAATAAACAAGTATATGAGGGGACTACATGTTTTTCTTTTTGTTTTTTGAAAAAACTAAAATAACCCACCCAAATTGACACGGAGGAGAATTGAACCTGAGACCTAGAGGAGGAACATACTCCAAGGTCTCAAGGCAAAACCACAAGGCCAATCCAAGTGGGTTTGAGGGGACTACATGTTTTTCTTTTTGTTTTTTGAAAAAACTAAACTAACCCACCCAAATTGACACGGAGGAGAATTGAACCTGAGACCTAGAGGAGGAACATACTCCAAGGTCTCAAGGCAAAACCACAAGGCCAACCCAAGTGGGTTTGAAGGGACTACATGTTAAAACAAATATAGTAAGTGTTGTTACATGTTTCGTTGAACCAAGGAGAGGATCCTTGAAGTGAGTTTGTTGTGAAGAAAGTGTGCAATGAATTGAATAGCTGTTGCAGTATTTTTGGCGTGTAGAGGATGGTGGTGGTGATTATCCAATTCCATAGTGAGATCGGGATGATCGAGGAATAATAAGGAATTCTTATGTTGGAGTAAGGCTTCGTCCTGTAAGGATGCTTGAAGTAACTGCCACACAAGAGTGAAAAGAAATTGAACAAGAACAACGCCAGGGTGAGGAGGAGGAGGAGGAGGAGGATAAGAAGAAGAATCATGATAGAGTTGGGAAAGGCGAAGAAGTTGATGAATGGAGTTCATGAGAGAAGGGTAATTAGGAGAATTGATGAGAGAAGAGAGAGAGAAAGCGTGTGTGTTGAGAAGGTGAAGGTAGAGAGAGTAAGCTGGAGGGTGAAGAAGAGGGTGTCTGTTGGGTACTACTTTTGTGGAGAGGAGAGCCAAGACAAGGAAAGGAGGAACCATTCTTGATTCCATAGCTTTCTCTAAGTATTTCCATGTCACAGCAACGTTGTTGTCCCAACAGATGTGAGACACAAGGCGGTGTGCAAGCTCCACCGACGGTAACAACACACCCGCCGTCTTCAGCCATGAGGTTACCTCAATTGACCATACTTCAGTTGAACGTCCACACTTAGTTATCTCTATTACCCTCTCCCACACCACCGCCGTCGTCATCTTCCGTTTTGCTTACCTTTTCTGCCCTCTCTCTTTCTCTTTTTTGACTAATCAACTCACTCGCTATGTATTCTTCCTTCTTTTTACAAGGGTTTGACCAATTTATATGGATGGATGAGAATATGTTAGATAGAGGTAGCTTCGCAATGGTTAATTGAGGGAACGTGATTCACTGCTGTCAGAAAAACAATGCAGTCATGCAGTCAAACAATACATGGCCATCCGATTAAATCAAGGGTTCAGATACACCTTTTCCAATTTTCCACTCTCAAGCCACAACAACACAGGTAGTAACGACGCTATCATTAGTTGTATAAAATTGAAAGCCTCCTTCTCAATTTCTCCCTCTGAGACCGTGTCAATCACTCTATCTTGATGCATTTCTCATATCTTTATCTTGAATGAAAGGAACCCATCACTGTGAAATTGATGGATTGCAATGAAATGAATTGGAATTCTTAATTGAATTGGAACTCACCTCCATCAAATAAACTATGAATGAGGATCGATTGATCAGAGGTACTTGCTATATTAATAATACTCCTTTAGTTGCTATTATTGATATTGGTGCTACGCATTGTTTTATTGCTTTCGATTGTGCTTCTGCTTTGGGTCTTGTTTTGTCTGATATGAATGGAGAGATGGTTGTCGAAACTCCAGCTAAGGGTTCGGTGACTACTTCTCTCGTATGTTTGAGATGTCTTTTGTCTATGTTTGGTCGTGATTTTGAAATGAATTTAGTTTGTCTACCTTTGAGCGGTATGGATGTGATTCTGGGTATGAATTGGTTAGAGTACAACCATGTTCATATTAATTGTTTTAGCAAGTCAGTGTATTTCTCTTCCGTCGAAGAGGAAAGTGGTGCAGAGTTCTTATCTACCAAGCAGCTGAAGCAACTGGAACGCGATGGTATTTTGATGGCTTCCTTATCTATTGAGAATCAAGCAGTGATTGATAAGCTACAAGTGGTATGCGATTTTCCTGAAGTTTTTTCAGATGAAATTCCTGATGTGCCTCCAGAGAGAGAAGTCGAGTTTTCTATTGATCTTGTTCCTGGGACGAAGCCGGTGTCGATGGCACCTTATCGTATGTCTGCTTCTGAGTTAGCTGAGTTGAAGAAACAATTAGAAGATTTGCTTGAGAAGAAGTTTGTTAGACCAAGTGTTTCACCTTGGGGAGCGCCGGTTTTGTTAGTAAAGAAGAAAGATGGTAGTATGAGGTTGTGTATCGATTATCGTCAGTTGAATAAAGTAACTATCAAGAATAGGTATCCACTTCCGAGAATTGATGATTTGATGGATCAGTTAGTGGGTGTACGTGTTTTCAGCAAGATTGATTTGAGATCAGGTTATCACCAGATTAAAGTAAAAGATGAAGATATGCAGAAGACAGCTTTTAGAACGCGTTATGGTCACTTTGAATACAAAATCATGCCTTTGGGTGTTACGAATGCACCTGGAGTGTTTATGGAGTATATGAATCGCATCTTCCATGCATTTTTGGATCGGTTCGTGGTTGTTTTTATCGACGATATTTTGATTTACTCTAAGACTGAAGAAGAACATGCTGAGCATCTGAAGATTGTCTTGCAAGTGTTGAAAGAGAAGAAACTTTATGCTAAATTATCTAAGTGTGAGTTCTGGTTGAAAGAGGTAAGTTTTCTTGGCCATGTTATTTCTGGTGATGGTATTGTTGTAGATCCCTCTAAAGTCGATGCAGTATCGCAATGGGAGACTCCTAAATCAGTTATAGAGATTAGAAGTTTCTTGGGTTTAGCCGGTTACTACAGAAGATTTGTAGAAGGATTTTCCAAGTTAGCACTTCCGCTAACGTAGTTGACTTGTAAAGGTTAAGCTTTTGTGTGGGATGTTCAATGCGAGAACAGTTTCAGTGAATTGAAGAAGCGGCTGACGACAGCTCCGGTTTTGATTTTGCCGAAGTCGGATGAACCTTTTGTGGTATATTGTGATGCGTCCAAGTTGGGTTTAGGAGGTATACTTATGCAAGATGGTAAAGTGGTAGCTTATGCTTCAAGACAGTTGAGAATTCATGAGAAGAATTACCCGACGCACGATTTAGAGTTGGCGGCTGTGGTCTTTGTATTGAAGATATGGAGACATTACTTGTATGGTTCAAGGTTTGAGGTGTTTAGTGATCACAGGAGCTTAAAGTATTTGTTCGATCAGAAAGAATTGAATATGAGGCAGCGAAGGTGGCTCAAATTATTGAAAGATTGCAACTTTGGTTTGAATTATCATCCAGGTAAAGCTAATGTTGTTGTAGATGCCTTGAGTAGGAAGACATTGCATATGTCCGCTATGATGGCTAGAGAGTTCGAGTTACTTGAACAATTTAGGGATATGAGCTTAGTTTGTGAGTGGTCACCTCAGAGTGTGAAACTGGGAATGCTGAAGATTGATAGTGAATTTCTGAAGAGTATTAAAGAGGCACAGAAAGTTGATGTCAAGTTTGTAGACTTGTTGGTTGCTAGTAATCAGACTGAAGATGGCGACTTTAAGGTCGATGACCATAGTGTGTTGAGATTCCGAGGCCGAATTTGTATTCCTGATGATGAAGAGATGAAGAAAATGATTCTTGAAGGGAGTCATAGAAGTAGCTTGAGTATTCACCCGGGAGCTACGAAGATGTATCATGATCTAAAGAAGATATTCTGGTGGTCTGGATTGAAAAGCGATGTGGCACAGTTTGTGTATTCCTGTTTAGTTTGTCAGAAGTCGAAGATTGAACATAAGAAACCTGCTGGTATGATGGTATCTTTAGATGTGCCAGAGTGGAAGTGGGATAATATATCCATGGATTTTGTGACGAGTTTGCCGAATACTCCTAGAGGGAATGACGCAATTTGGGTGATCGTTGATAGATTGACGAAGTCGGCTCATTTTCTACCGATTAATATTAGTTTCCCTGTTGCCCAGTTGGCAGAGATTTATATTAAGGAGATTGTGAAGTTGCATGGTGTTCCTTCGAGCATTGTATCAGATAGAGATCCAAGATTTACTTCTAGATTCTGGAAAAGTTTGCAAGAGGCTTTGGGTTCTAAGCTGAGATTGAGTTCGGCGTATCATCCGCAGACAGATGGTCAGTCGGAGAGGACGATACAGTCGTTAGAGGATTTGTTGAGAGTTTGTGTTCTTGAGCAAGGAGGAACTTGGGATAGTCATCTTCCATTGATTGAGTTCACATACAATACTAGTTATCATTCTAGTATTGGAATGACACCTTTTGAGGCTTTATATGGTCGGAGATGCAGAACTCCGTTGTGTTGGTTTGAGTCAGGAGAAAGAGTGGTCTTAGGATCAGAGATTGTTCAGCAGACTACTGAGAAAGTTAAGATGATTCAAGAGAAGATGAAAGCGTCGCAGAGTCGACAGAAGAGTTATCATGATAAGCGCAGGAAAAATCTTGAATTTCAAAAAGGAGACCACGTGTTTTTGAGAGTCACTTCTGTGACTGGTGTGGGACGAGCTTTGAAGTCAAAGAAGTTGACTCCGAGATTTATAGGTCTGTATCAGATATCGGAAAGAGTTGGAACGGTGGCGTATCGAGTGGGATTGCCACCGCATCTTTCGAATTTGCATGATGTTTTCCATGTGTCGCAACTTCAGAAGTATGTTCCGGATCCATCCCATGTGATCCAGAGTGATGATGTGCAAGTTAGAGACAACCTTACGGTAGAGACTTTACCGGTGAGGATTGATGATCGGAAAGTGAAGACGTTGAGAGGCAAGGAAATACCCCTTGTGAGAGTCGTTTGGGACGGAGCGACTGGTGAAAGTTTGACGTGGGAGCTTGAGAGTAAGATGCTGGAGTCTTATCCAGAGTTGTTTGCATGAGGTAAATTTTCGAGGATGAAAATCTTATAAGTTGGGGAGAGTTATAACGCCCACTTTTATTTAATTAATTATTTAATCGAGTCTAAACGAGTTATATTATATTTATATAATATATGTGTGATTTATGATGATTTATGACGATTTAGATGATTTGGATGATTTTAGATGAGTTACGTGATGTGATGATTTTTATGAGGTTATGACCTTATTTTGTTGTTTAATAAAATAAGATTTGAAAATAAAATAAAATATTTAGTTAGGGGCTGTTTTGAGATTTTAGAGAGTTTTGGGGGAGAAAGAGAGATAAGATAAGATGTTAGGAGGAGATATAAAAGAGAAGACCTAGGTTTTTAGAAAAGTTAGTACGTACGACTGTTTTTGGAGAAAAGGGGGAAAAAGCCAAGAGAAGGGAGAACACCTAGGGAAGCTGCGATTTTCTTCAAACAAGGTAAGGGTGAGACTAATAATTCAGTAGTATTAATCCATGTAATTCTGATGATCAAATTAACAAGTTAGGATTGAATTAAAAAGTTTATGAAATTAGGGTTAATAGGTGATTTTGATGATCCAATGATGTTAGGTTGTTAGATTGATGCTTAAAACGTCCTTTGACCTTAGATTATGAATAGAAGGAATTCTGAAATCGAAATTAGGCTTTAAACCATGTGAGTTGTTGAATTTTCGTGAAAAACTGCATTATGCCCGAGCCTACATTCATCGCTCGCCCCCGCGAACGATGATCCTCGCCTCGCGAGTGATGAAGTTCATCGCTCGCCACACGAGCCATTTCCCTTCGCCTCGCGAGTTACAAGTCGTAGCTCGCCACAACGAACAACCTTACTCGCCGTAGCGAGCATGACCAGAGAGCATGTTGAATTCTGTATTTTTGACTTTTGAGTTGAACCTTAGATGTTTTTGAGTGCCTAAAGATGTTTATTAAAGATTAGATGATGACTTAGAGTGAGATTGAACCTGGTTTAGCTTAGAACAACTTTAGTTGGGAATCTGGCTTGTACTCGCCATGGCGAGCAGATGCTCTCGCCTCGTGAGCACTTCCAGAACTGAGTGCAATTGAGAATGTTGTGATCTGTGTCGCATGAGTTGATTAGGGATGGACTCTTAGGTAGTAATGTGACCTATATAGGATGTTAATTGCAATCTGTGATTTAATGATTAATTGCATTACTTGAAATGTTAATGAATGAATGATTGAGTTGATACTTGCTTCTATTTGATACCTTTATATGATGTCATAATGTTGTTGTGATTTGCCCGTGCTGCTATTGTTATTTAACTATGTTGCATGAGTCCATACAAGATGATTAAGATGATGTTGAACTCCAAATTATTGGAAATATATGAGATGATGATTAAGATGTTTTAGGAGATTGAGTCCATGCATTAGCATACATTTGTTGGGGGCTCATGCCCTGGAGCTTTGTACTCACCACGATGGAGCATTAGCTCAAAATAACGATGGGGGCTCATGCCCTGAAAGTATATTAATACTAAAATAATGTTGGGGGCTCATGCCCTGTATTGGTACCACATGCATATAAGAGGTCTAAGTTGCATAGTCGCATAGTCGAGTCAATGATGAATGATGTTAAGATGTTATGAGATTTATGATGCTTTAATAAAATGATTACTTGATATATTATTAGCTATGATGCTATGATGTTTTGAGATGCTTATGTTGAAGATTTATGATGTTAATTATGATTGTTGAATTATATTGATTAATATTATTGTTTTGTGAAATCTCACCCCTTCTGCTTGGAAATGTTGCTCTTCGTATGAGTAACTTGCAGGTGATCGAGCGTAGGTTGCTGTTGTGCTGTCGTGAGTGGCCTTGCCTCACTGAGTCCTAGGTTGCTCTGATACGTAACAAGATGGGGTTTATGATATGCATGCTTCATTTCCTTTACGTGTTCATTTATGATGTTTTATGATGTTTAACTGAATTTATTTGAGATATTATGATGGGGCCTACGTGCCAAGATAATTTATGATTTTGAATTAACTCCGCTGCGATGATTGTAATATTTTGTTGGAAGTTAAATTGTTATTTAACTGTTTTTAGATTATGTGAAATGTGATATCCCGTTTTGTGATGTTTACTCTGATTTATGTTAAAAAAATTTATGTTGAGAAAACGGGGTGTTACATATTTCACATTCAATAATAGTAATCATATAATTCTATAAAAGAATTTAACAACACATAACAACATCCATTCATCATTAGCAATACTAATAAACAATAATTTAGATAAGAGAATTTATCAACATAAAACAACAACAAATCATCATCAACAATAATTCACATAATTCCAACTATAATTCATCACTTATTTCGACAACTTGACAACACGACGACAACACCAACAACTCGACATCAACGACAACAACATCAACTTGACAATGCACTATGCATGTAGTACCAATCAGAGCATCAACCCCTCAACTTTAATATGAATGATTATACATTCCAGAGCATCAAGCCCTCAACTTTAATATGAATGATTATACATTCCAGAGCATCATGATTATACATTCCAGAGCATCAAGCCCTCAACTTTAAATGAATGATTATACATTCCAGAGCATCAAGCCCTCTACTTTAATATGAATGATTATACATTCCAGAGTATCAAGCCCTCAACTTTAATATTTATGCATGGACTCAGCATCAAATTGATGGGATGAAACCGCAAGTGCACGGTCTTACCGAAGTAGTAATGAAAAGAGCATCGTTCCGACAGAGAGTTGTTTAATTTAATTAACTTTAGTTGGTGATTAGAAGAGAATCAAGAATGTAAGATTGTTGTTTTCAAATGGTTGAAAGATAAAATAATAATAAAAGAGAGCCTTGGGATCGTTGGTCCGTCATAGGCGACAAATCATTCACAAACCAAGCCATTAAACCTAAACCTTATTTTAGACCTAGTTTCTAAAGACAAGTTTCTCTTAAGCCTATCACATCTCCTATCGGTCTCAGTGACTGTGTTCCTCTAGCAAGCACGCCTATTTTCATGGTTGATTACTATTAGAATCCTTGAAGTTCGAAACTCTATAACTCTCAAGGTTCACTAGACTATAATCCTTGTCTAAATTCACTTGATCGAATATTAAAGCTCCACTTTCGTTTTATGATTTAACATTTGGAATAATGGATTAACGATTATCAAACCCTCCACTTTCGTTTCCACAGTTTGATAATATTTAATCCATGTTAAAACGGTGAATTTAGAAGAGAAAATAGGGTTACATAGTATTAAGGTTTAAAGCTTGACTTGATTAGGATTATTTTATTAGACTTATCCAACAATCCCAAGACATAAGAAGTCTACTCTGTTGGAACAAAATGTGTTTCACAATAAACCTTAACGAGTTTTGAAGATAACAAGGTATTAAAAATTGTCAATTGGTTATTGCTAATAATTGTTCAAGTATACAGGACCATAGGCAAAGTCAATCAATTTCAATAGGTCTTGGAAGAACAATGGAGAGCAAAGGAATCCAAAGCAACTGAAGAAAACTGTGTCTGAAGCTAAGAAGTGCTTCTGAAGTAACAAGTGCCTCTGAAGTAATGACGTCATCAGAAGCAGAAGTCCATCAGAAGCAGAAGACCATCAGAAGCAAGATTTCATCAGAAGCTATATCATCACCAGAAGCTACAATTGTTCAGTAAATTTAAACTGAAGATTCAAAGGAGCTGTTTTTCGTTTCAACCTCGTCTAAGAGAACGAAGAATTGAAAGGGAGGTATCAACGGTCGTTTGAAAAGCACTGGGTAATTGTCCTTCATTATCAGAGTTGACAAAGTACAAGTGCACAACCACTACCTCCACTACTCTGTTTTTGTCTACGCTACAAGACAAGACAACAGCTCTGCATGCAGAAATGTTCCTTCAAGATGGGAATGAATTTGAAGCTGATCCTTCAAAGGACTACACCCAAATCAGGCAAAAGATTACTGGTGGATGATCAAAGGAACTCAACGACTCTTTAGACGTGCTAAAAAATCTCAACGTCTCTTTCACACCTCTATATAAAGGAGTGAAGACTTGAAGATTGGCAAGAGACATCAACACAAGTTAAAAGTGCCAAAACTCTGCCAAATTTGATTCTACAAAGCACTTTGAATTTATGCACTGATTTGATACATCTTAGAAATTCTTAAGTCTAGAGTCTTTATTGCATTGTATTGTGAACACTGTCACACCCTAAATTTTGACCAAGGATCCCACGGACGCGCGTCGTTTGACTCTAGCCGATCTCATGATTCAGTGAAAATTTCGGCAGGGAGGTATTTTAAAATACCTCATTTTTTGCTCCGATTGCAGGCACTTTCCTCTCGTTTTATTTCATTATCTAATTTCCATCTTTTATTTTTA
Organism: Medicago truncatula; assembly: GCF_003473485.1. Lineage (NCBI taxonomy): Eukaryota > Viridiplantae > Streptophyta > Magnoliopsida > Fabales > Fabaceae > Medicago > Medicago truncatula. The sequence goes on from NC_053043.1 coordinate 51,956,123, forward strand.
ATTTTAAAGTTAGTTACTTTTTTTTAATAGTTAATAAATGTTTATTTTCCAGTTTTTGTCCAATAAAGTTAATAAGTCCAAAAATTCCAACAAGGGTCCTTTTTTTCTTTTTTCATTTCTCCTCCGTACGCCTCGTGTTCAGCCAATTTCACAGGGTCAATTTTTTTGTTTCCAAATCCGGGAACGCGGTAGTAACTTCTGCAAGTTATTTCCTTATTCAATCCAACCCTAATGCTATAAAAGCAAACCTGCAAAATACAGAAAAGGGAGACAATTTTCCACAGCCGCAAACGGAGAAACCACAGAATCACCAATCAGTAGCCGCAATCATCAAACCCTAATTTTCTTTCTCTTTCAAAAAATTTCAAAATCAAACACTCAAATCCAAACCGATTTCAACCAACGCTTTATTCAAACCGAATATGTTCATAAGCACCTCAAATAAATCAAGTTTCGCACTTAAACATCACCTTTTCTTTTGAATCCGTCACTTACAAACTCGAATCCGAACCCACAACAATAAGAGTAACGGATCCGATTTAAACAAAGGTTCAATCGCGCCGTTTCAACAAGTATCAGAACCGAGTTTGATGAACAGAAGCGAATTCAAAGATTAGAGAAGAAGCAGATCGGAATCCGAGGTAAAAAAAAGGTAGTATTTTATTTTCGTGTTGTTTGATTGTAGATCTAGAACGTGTTGTTGCTTTTCTTTGAAATCTAAGTCCGGATCTATCACCTATACGAAAAAGGATATAATAATATGTATTTGTTTTTGAAAGAGGAGGGTTTTGAAAACTCCAGCACGGTGGTGCACCACCGGCCACCGCGCCGGAAAACTCATGAAAAGAAGAACAGAGAAGAGGGAGACGTGAGATCAGAGAAGTGAAGAGAGAGAAATGAATGGAGAAAGTGAAAGAAATGGGTCTTACACCCTATTTATATAACCTCGAACCGGGCGGGTCTAACCGACCCGCCCACGACCCGTTTCTGCTTAAGCCCAGTTGTTCCCTTTTTAATTTCACTACAGTTTTATTAATTACACCTCTGTTTTTGCTTTCTGCACCCCTTTGCTAAAAGAAAATTATCTAAAAAACTTACAAAAATATTGTGTTTGTTTTAATTTTTTATTTACTGTTTTTATTTTATAATTGCCTTTTTTTATTTATTTAGAATCATCTCATGCATATTTTAATTTCTTGTCATTTTATTGTCATTAATTTTTTTTTTTTAGTGTGTATAATTAGGAAATTGATGTAATTTATTTTGCGCATTTTTTTTATTTCTTATTATATTTCTCTTGAGACCATAGAATGTATCTAGGAGGGTATGTAATAGTGTAGTAACACACGCACCGACACTATGCCGCTTTATTTACCGCTTATTTTATTTTTGCTCCGTTACGTTAGTTTTTAAGGTTAGTCTAAAAAAATCAAATATGCAAAACTCCAAAAATATTTTCTTAATAAACCTTGGTTTGTAACCCAAGTGTTTTCCTTTTTATTTTCTTAATCAAATGCTTAATTGAATTAATATTCATAATAGACTTGATTTCTTTGTAATTAAAATTTGACCAACCTCACCTTATTTTATCTCATGCCTTGAGGCCTCTTATCTCTTCTTAAAACTATTTTCAAAAATTAAAATCAACCTAACCCACCAAAGAAATTCTTTAGGTGAACTACATTGGTTTTGATCCCTTTTCTTAAAGGGTATGTAGGCATAGGATTTTTATCCTTCCAAATCAAATAAAAATGACCAAAAACATACTTCTTTTCCCTCCATTCTTTCACTTAGATTTTTAGGTAATAATTTTCAAGTAAGCAATGAATGTAGCACAAGATAAGTTAGGTAAGAGGTTCCTACGGAATACCGTAGACGCTTAGGGTGCTAGCACCTTCCCTTCGCGTAACCAACCCCCGAATCCAAAGTCTCGATGAGGTTTTTTTTTACTCATTTTTTCCCTTCCCACGAATAAAAATTGAGAGTTCAAAGATTGACGATTCAAATCAATTAATGGTTTGATATCCGAAAATCACGAGCACAAACACCACTGAGTGTATATCAAGTGTTCAAAGTCAAACACTTTCTGTGTATTTCTGTTTGATTAGAAGCCTCTTGCCTGCGTGCTTGAGCATTGGAAGACTCTTGCTTTAGTGCTTGAGCATTGGAAGTCTCTCGCCTGCGTGCTTGAGCATTTGAGAAGTCTCATACTAAGAGAGTATTGAGCATTTGTAATCTTTGAGATTATTAGTGAAAATCTCCTTGGAAGTGCAAGGGGGACTGGACTACTTCCGGATTGTGGAAGGAACCAGGATAATTGCTTGTGTCTCTCTTTCTTTTCTCTGCTCTGTTTTATTCCGCTGCATATATGATTCTGAACATTACATCAGAAGCACTCCCAACTAGCTTCTGAAGTAATACCAGAAGAAGATTTTTTTTTTTTTAAGAGAAAAAGAAAACACAATTCAACCCCCCCTTCTTCTGTTTTTCTCACCTTCAATTGGTATCAGAGCTTGCTCTGTTATCAAAGCACTTAACCGTGTGACAGATCAAGATCCGAGAAAAACATGTCTACTTAAGATGAATCCACTACATCTACAAAATACAATAGTGTCAAACATGACTATGATACTGCTGACAGGAAATCAGATTCTGGAAAAGCTCCAAAGTTCAATGGAGATCCAGAAGAGTTTTCATGGTGGAAAACCAACATGTACAGCTACATCATGGGATTGGATGAAGAGCTATGAGACATTCTTGAAGATGGAGTTGATGATCTGGATTTGGATGAAGAAGGAGCTGCTATTGACAGAAGGATACACACTCCTACTCAGAAGAAGCTTTACAAAAAGCATAACAAGATCAGAGGGATCATTGTTGCTTCTATACCTCGCACTGAATATATGAAGATGAGTGATAAATCCACTGCTAAGGCAATGTTTGCATCACTCTGTGTAACTACGAAGGTAGCAAGAATGTTAAAGAAGCAAAGGCACTAATGCTAGTTCATCAGTATGAGCTGTTCAAGATGAAGGATGATGAGAGTATAGAGGAGATGTACTCAAGATTTCAAACTTTAGTATCTGGACTGCAAATACTGAAGAAAAGTTATGTTGCTTCTGATCACGTTAGCAAGATTCTGAGAAGCTTGCCTTCTAAATGGAGACCCAAAGTAACTGCCATTGAGGAAGCTAAGGATCTAAACACTTTGAGTGTTGAAGATCTTGTCAGTTCCCTCAAGGTACATGAAATGAGTCTGAATGAGCATGAATCCTCTAAGAAGAATAGATCTATTGCTCTACCATCTAAAGGAAAGTCTTCCAAAGCTTACAAGGCCAGTGAATCTGAAGAAGAATCACCAGATGGAGATTCTGATGAAGATCAATCTGTGAAGATGGCTATGCTGTCTAACAAGCTTGAATATCAGGCAAGGAAGCAGAAGAAGTTTTTGAGCAAGAGAGGTGGTTATAAGAACTCCAAGAAAGAAGATCAAAATGGATGCTTCAACTGTAAGAAGCCTGGACATTTCATTGCTGATTGCCCTGATCTTCAGAAGGAGAAGTCAAAGAGCAGACCTAAGAAACCAAGCTTCAGCTCTAGCAAATTCAGAAAGCAAATCAAGAAGAGTTTGATGGCGGCCTGGGAAGATCTGGATAGTGAATCTGGTTCTGATAAAGAAGAAGCAGATGATGATGCAAAAGCAGCCATGGGGTTAGTGGCAACAGTATCATCAGAAGCAATATCAAAAGCTAAATCAGATTCAGAAGATGAAAATGAGGTATATTCCAAAATTCCCAGACAAGAACTTGTTGATTCTCTTAAAGAACTCTTATCACTATTTGAACACAGAACCAATGAGTTGTCCGATTTAAAAGAAAAATATGTTGATTTAATGAAACAACAAGAAACAACTCTATTGGAACTGAAAGCTTCTGAAGAAGAACTCAGAGGGTTTAACTTCATATCAACCACATATGAAGACAAACTCAAGATTCTTTGTCAGAAGCTACAAGAAAAATGTGATAAAGGTTCTGGCAATAAACATGAAATTGCCTTGGATGATTTTATAATGGCTGGCATAGACAGAAGCAAAGTAGCTTCTATGATCTACAGCATATACAAAAACAATGGCAAAGGGATTGGATACTCTGAGGAGAAATCCAAAGAGTACAGTCTTAAAAGCTATTGTGATTGTATTAAGGATGGATTGAAATCCACCTTTGTGCCTGAGGGTACTGATGCTGTAACTGCTGTTCAGTCAGAACCTGAAGCTTCTGGTTCTAAGGCTAAGATTACATCAAAGCCAGAAAACCTCAAGTCTAAGGTTATGACAAAATCTGATCCTAAGACTACAAAGATCAAAATTCTGAAAAGATCAGAACCTGTTCCTCAGAGTCCGATCAAACCAGAATCTATAATCTCAAAGTCAAAAGATCAGAAGAACAAAACAGTTATTGCTTCTGAGAAAACAATACCCAAAGGTGTTAAACCTAAAGTATTGAATGATCAGAAGCTACTCAGCACTCACCCCAAGGTACAAGGGAGGAAAAGTAAAACCTCCAGAACTAACCCAAAAGGACCCATGAAGATATGGGTACCTAAGTCTGAATTGATCAAAACTGCAGGTATGCCTAAGGGCAAGAGAGAAACAAAGGTCCTGGTACCTAGACAGCGGGTGTTCAAGGCAGATGACAGGAGAGAAAGCTTTGTTCCTCACCCTTACCATGAAAGATGGAGGAGAAGTGAAGTTTGGTGGCAACCAAACTGGAAAAATCATTGGTACAGGTACTATTGGTAATTCCTCCATTTCAATAAATAATGTTTGGCTAGTAGATGTTTTGAAGCATAACCTATTGAGCATCAGTCAATTTTGTGACAATGGGTATGATGTTATGTTCAGTAAGACCAACTGCACTCTAGTCAACAAGGATGACAAATCCATTACCTTTAAGGGAAAGAGAGTTGAGAATGTCTATAAGATTAATTTCTTTGATCTGGCTGATCATAAGGTAGTTTGCCTTCTGTCAATGAATGATAAAAAGTGGGTATAGCATAGAAGGTTGGGACATGCTAATTGGAGATTAATTTCTAAAATCAGCAAGTTACAACTTGTCAAAGGTTTGCCTAACATTGATTATCATTCAGATGCACTATGTGGTGCATGTCAGAAAGGAAAAATTGTTAAAAGTTCTTTCAAATCTAAAGACATTGTATCAACCTCAAGACCCCTAGAGTTACTCCATATTGATCTGTTTGGACCAGTTAACACTGCATCCTTATATGGAAATAAATATGGATTGGTCGTTGTTGATGATTACAACAGATGGACTTGGGTAAAATTCATTAGAAGTAAAGATTATGCATGTGAAATGTTTAGCAGCTTCTGCACTCAAATACAATCCGAAAAGGAAATGAAAATTTTGAAAGTCAGAAGTGATCATGGTGGAGAATTTGAAAACGAGCCATTTGAATCTTTTTGTGAAAAACATGGGATTCTCCATGAATTCTCTTCTCCTAGAACTCCACAACAAAATGGGGTTGTAGAGAGAAAGAACAGAACTTTACAAGAAATGGCCAGAACCATGATTCATGAAAATAATTTAGCTAAACATTTCTGGGTATAGAAGCAGTTAATACTTCATGTTATATTCAAAATATGATCTATATCAGACCTATGTTGGAGAAAACTGCATATGAACTCTTCAAAGGAAGAAGACCCAATATCTCTTACTTTCATCAGTTTGTATGTACTTGTTACATTCTAAATACTAAAGACTATCTAAAGAAATTTGATGCCAAGTGTCGCGTCATTTTTCGGAGATCAAGGCTATTTGATTAGCTTTTGACTCACTAATTTATTTCACGACTGAACATTTAATTTTTAAGAAAAAGGGGAAAAAAGTTCAAACTACCCCATTTTGAAAAGATTTAGGGTTTGGGGGTTAGTTACATAAAGGGAAGGTATTAGCACCCTTTATGTCCGTAGTACTCTATGGGAACCTCTTGATTTTATTTAATTAATGTGCTATAAACTTGCTTGCTTAAAAGAAATGGAATTTAAGTGATGATTAAAAGAAAAAGAAAGTGAGACCTAATTATCTACATTTTTATTGATTTGGAAGGACATGGTCCTCTGCCTACGTACCCATGAGGGATCAAAACCTCGTAGTTCGGGGTAGAAATTGACGTTTGATTTGTTGAGTGTTTTTTATTAGTTTTGAAAAAGGTTTTAAAATGAAAAGCCAAGTGGCAAATGAGTATTTGTTTGTGTTTTTTAATATTGAAAAAAGAGACTTAAAGTAAAGTTAAATTGATTGAAGTTTGATTAAGAAAAGAAAATAAAAATGCGGTCACTTGATTTGGATCAAGGTTTATTATGAAAATATTTTTGTGATTTTGATTATTTGCATGTTTTTGTTGTTTTTTTGGAATATTAAATAAAAATTAAACTAACGGAGCAATAAAAATAAAAGCGCCTGGATTTTTGTAGTGACGTTGGATCACCACAAAATCCCTAATCTATTTTTTTTGCATTTTTGGATATATCTAAGGCGATAAAGAAATAGAAGGACACACACACCCACACACCTTTCTCATTTATATTTACATTGGACCTAAATACATTCTAATTGCTGGAAAATAAATAACAATAATTAAAATGCTAAATAGAAATAAAAAAAATGCAAAAATGCTAAAAAGAAATAAAATGCAAGAAAATAAAAGAAATTGACAACCGAAGGGACAAAAATTACCGAAAGGACTTTTCCGAAGGGATAGAAAAAAGAGGGAGAAGAAAAGAATAGCTCGTCAACACAAGCCAAAGAGGGAGAAGAGAGAAAAGTTCTTTGACAACTCAAGAGAACTTTTGGTGTGTGAAATTGTGTGGAATGAGGGCTCTATTTATAGGCGAGGAGGTTGATGAAAAATGGAAAATTTGTTTAATGGAAATGATG